>NC_045429.1:69667198-74667198 GCF_902635505.1 Sarcophilus harrisii
TTTATTCCTCTCAGAAGGTCTTATCTTTTTTTTTTCTTTCAAAATTTATTTTGAATTTTATTTTTCTGAAATTATATGTGAAAACATTTTAACATTTTTAAAAATTAATAAAACTTTATTTTTCAAAACGTATGCATGGACAATTCTTAGGAGGTCTTATCTCTTTGCAACTGCCTCACAACATTTCTGAATGCTTTCTCCTAAAAGCTGGCACTTAAATCTTGGTTAAAATTTGACAACTCACTATATGGGAATTGGAAAATAAGACATATCAACAACCCTTTTTTTCTGCTCTGATGATACAAGCTCTTAGGGATCATTTAATGAAGTCACTCAGATGATATCACTGTTTTTTTCCTGTGTCTATTTTGGATGATAGTGTCTGCCTATGATAAATAGACAGATTTCCTTTATCTTAGATTCCCTTAGTCTACATTGTAAAAGGATTGAGGGAGAGAGAAGCCAGGATCTATTAGGAATGTATTCTCTGCTTTAAGCAATACTCCCTCTGTGACCGACTTTGAAAGATGTAGTCTCTGCTCTTATATTCAGAAAAAATTTGGACAGTATTTCTGGGTCCCTTTGGAAGGACTCTGGCTGCAGGCTGTAACCAGATGGAAGTGGAGAAAGGCAGGGAGGGCTAGGGCTAAGTGGGAGCAGATCTCTGAAAGCCAGATGGTGCAGATGTTGGTGGCTTCAAATGCCCTGTGGCGTAAACTTTGAAGCTCATGCCATAGGTATACTTGCCAGGAATGGGCAATTGGCTTCCATTTGTGCACCTGGTCCACATTTACTGAATAGAGATATAAGAGCACAAAACACCGATCCCAGGGGAGCAGAGGAATCTGTAAGCATTTGAATTTGTGTCCAATCACTGTTCTTTTCTTTGGGTACATCAGGAAATAAATGAATTTCCCTGAATTCTCAAATTTCTCCCCCTCCCCCATGTTCTCTGTTGACTAGAGCTGAGCCAGTTGGAGAAATCCACAGTCTTGACTGAGAAATTGAAATACATAGAAATGACTTGATGGCTAGATGTTGCTTTGGCTAGGGACTTAAGAATAGGTAATTTTGATTAAAATGTATATCTTCCTGCCCTCTCTTCCTCAATTCCATCCTCATGGATGGACCTAAGGAGATAGGGTTAGGGTGGAAGATATGTCTTCAGTTCAGTCTCAAAAACAAATCTGTGATTGGCTCTGAGATGTTGAACTGGAATCGCAGACTCCAGTCTGGCCCAGGGCTCACAAGACTGGAGGAATAAAGTGGGAGGACTAGATGACTCAGAGATTGAGTAATAGGATAATGCTTCTCTTTGGTGCTTTATAAACATTGGCCAATGGACTCTTGCAACATTTTTGACAGGTGGGTGGCAGGAAGAGTCATGGGTGGGGAGGAGGTGGAGAGGCAGGAAGGTAGTTAAATATATTGACAATGGTAGGGGAGGCTATAATTGCCACAATTAGCACACATACACTTAGAAGCTTTTGTGTAAGATACTTGATTAAATGGCTTCTTATGGGGGTGGGGTGGGAAGAGGAATTTGGTGTAAAATATAGGATCCAGAATGTCCTTTTTTCTTTTCTTTGCTTCTATGTCCACTTCTACTAGCAGTCAGTCAGCTATCAAACTTCCATTCTGCTTACCTTCATCTTCCATCTACCTTAAAGCAACAGACTTTAAAGCATTTCCTTTTTGGAAGAATAGTATTTAAATAGATGATTCTTGTAGTCTAAAAAACTTTTAAGACTGAAAGGAATTAATACCTAATGGAGAAATATCGGGCAACTCTTAAACTATAACACAGGGGTGACTACTTTCCTTAAGGCTGGCATAAACTTATTGGCCATTGGGAAAGAAAAAATGATTCTTTAGTATTGATTCTAGCACCCATGATCTCCTGCACATACCACCTTTCTGCAGAAGGAGATTATTGGACAAATCACAACCTCTTGTTCCTAGTTTCTTCATCTGCAAAATAATAGGATTGGACTCCAAGAACTTTCCAGCTCTAAATCCCATGAGATATTTCCATATTCCTACCCCTACTGGTAATTATGGCAATAGGGACACAGACTGAAAACTTTCACTGACAAAAGAAGTGACCTTCCCTCCCCCTCCCCAGACACACTTTTCTGTCATGCAGAGCTGACTGGGGTCAGGAAAGAAAGGGAGGGGAACCAGAATTCATGGATGTGGATGACGCCGTTTCTGGGGGATAAACTGCAGTGTTTTCCACTAGGGACAATCTGGGTTCTTGCCTCAGCAGAGAGGAGTCCCATTCTACCCTCCCCCTCTTTCTGCTCTCTGAATCTCATTGAAATCTGGCAGACATCTGGCTAAGCCCTTGGGTTCCTCTCCAGTAAGAATCCAGCAGTGGGAAAAGAGAAGGGACTTGGGGGTGGGGAGGAAAGGAGAGAGGGAAAGAGGGAGGGGGAAATGGCAAACAAGCCACGGCGGCTCTGGCTGCTGCTTCTTCTGCTTTTGTGTCTGCTTCTCCTGGCTCCCTCCACCCCTTTTCTGCAACTGTGGAGAATTTCTGCTCCCACCTGGACCAGTGAGTCATGGCTCTCTGAGCTCATTAATGTGCCTAGCTTGAGGTCTCCGATTGTGTCTTTCTGTCAGACACGTTTAGAGACCCTGTTGTCTCGGGCTGCTGCCCCCTGCAGGCCCCCCTCCCCTCAGCCTTCCTCAACTACCCCCTACGGATCTCCCCCCTCCCCATTTCTAAGCAGATGCTCCTCTTCAGGCGGTTAGCCAGGGCAGAAGTAAGAGCAGAGGATCTCAGGATGTCAGTAAACAAGGGAAGGAGAAGTGCTGGGTGAGGAAAGGGGAATATTTTGGGATGATGTGTGGGATCATTGCACAAATGGGAGAAGTGAAGAGGGGGGAAAGGGGTCGAGAGGACAGGTGAAGTATGTGGCGTAGGTCATTCTTCTCAAGGGGGGCTCAGGAGTCCTAGGTCTAAACATAGACATGTGTGCACACATTCACACACACAAACATGCACGTGTACATGCACACACACACGCAAAATGCACAGACATGTAACATGCGTGAAAGCATGTGCACAGCAATGCACACAAAGGCACAAGTGTAATGCATTATGTAAACATGCACTACATTCGTGCACGTATACAAACATGCACACACATGTGTAAATGAATCTACACAAGAATACACAGACATGACATTGCAGGAAAACACAAGATACATAGATTACATACAGTGCACACACATGTATGTAAATGTATGTTTAATGCATCTCACACACAATTACACAGACACATGCAATGCATTATATGTAGATACACAGGTATTAATGATTTACTCTACACACATTTATAAATGTGTATGTGTACATGCACGCATATAGACAAGGCAATATATTATATGTGTAGATATACGAACGTGTACAACACATGTGAATTTACACACATGCACACATTTAAATTGTATGTGTAGGTGCATGTATATATAAGCACACAGACATGTGCACAATCATCATATGTGTAGATATACACGTGCCTAGCATGCACTACCCTTATGCATATGCAATACATGCACAAATTTAATGTGGATGTGTAAATGCATGTACATGTACAGACACACAGAATGCACCATGCATCATACGTGCAGATATACACATGTTATATCAAACAGCACACACTATAATGTGCATATGCACATACATGCACACAATGGAAATGTGTTATAGATACATGTGTATGCATGCAGATACATAGACACACATGTGCATTGTATGTATAGAATACTATATGTGTGTGTGTGTATATATATATATATATATGCCCATATATGATTTGCACATTTAGAATCATGGATTTAGACTTTTGAAGTCATCTGGTCCACTGCCTTCCATTTATACATGAAGAAAGGTATGATTCAGAGAATTGAAGTGGTTTTTTTCCTATGTTACTAAAGCAGCAGAGATATTCCAGTCCAGGTTCTCTGATAACAAACCCAAGTCCTTTTGCTCTGCACCACTGCAGTGAGTACCTGTACTACAGGTATATTGGTATAGTACCTCTGCCCAGAGGCCTAAATTACAATTAGAGTCTTAAAAGTCCCACAAAGGAAGGCACATTTCATTTTAGACTATACCTTTAGTCCAGGTACTCACTTGTAAAATCCAGCTGGGCCACTTCTTATCTAAGCTGGCTGTAATGGTAACAGCAGAGGTGTATATAGGCCCTAAGGAACATGAGATCCAACTAACTCCATTGTTTTATCTAAATTAAAGATTATTCGAGGAATGCTTGCCTGATGAAGAAGCTATTCATGTGGGATTCCTAGAAGGAATTTTAATTGAACATATATCTAAACTCCTAACATTTAAAAAAAAGTTTAAGTTCCATATTCTTTCCCTTCCTCTCTTCCCTCCCTGAGATAGTAAGCAATTGGATATATGTTATACATATGCAATCATGCAAAATATAGTTCCATATAAGTCATGTTATAAAAGAAAACACAGATGCTGCCTCAAAAAAAAAGTGAAAAATAATATGCTTCAATCTGTATTCAGACTCATCAGTTTTTTCTGTTAAGGTGGATAGCATTTTTCATCACATCTCCAATTTCTGACAGGAGATAGGCAGTATTGAGAATAAGCTCTTGAGAAGAATAGGGTCAGAAGCCATCATTTTTTTTCATCAGACATAGATACAATATTTTGTTTCCTTGTGATCAGGTACACATATGTAATATTTATCTCTTTAGCTTGTAATTAAACTCTTAATATTATTGTGCCTGATTACTTAAATATTAGCTTGAAACAGTATGAGACCCTCAGGCATCAGAAAACCTGGATTCAAATTTCTTTCTACCACTTACTGAGTGAATTAGTCTCCTTGTAATGGTTTTACTAGCTGAGATAGCATTCTGGTGTTTATATAGCACCTTAAGTGTCAGGATATCTTTATATCATTATCACATTTGATCCTCACAACAGCTCTGTGAAGGCCATGCTTCCAGCCTTATCAGCCCCACTTTTCAGTTGAGGAAACTCAGACTTAGAGATATTAAGTGATTTGACTATGTTCATGTAGCTAGTAGTTTTTTTTTTTTAATTTAATAACTTTTTATTTACAAGATATATTCATGGGTAATTTTTCAGCATTGACAATTGCAAAACCTTTTGTTCCAACTTTTCCCCAGATGGCAGGGTGACCAATACATGTTAAATATGTAAAAGTATAAGTTAAAATATGTATACCTGTCCAAACAGTATTTTGCCGTACAAGAAGAATCGGACTTTGAAATATTGTACAATTAGCCTGTGAAGGAAATCCAAAATGCAGGTGGACAAAAAATAGAGGGATTGGGAATTCTATGTAGTGGTTCATAGTGTAGCTAGTAGTTCTAAAGTGGTCTTTGGATCCAGATCTCTCTCGAGCTAAAATCCAGGGCTCTGTTCAATGCACCTTTGATTCTTTTGAGGAGCACAATAGGGAAACAGCTTGGGATGGTGGAAAGCACAATGACTGAGTTAACATTTTGGCTTTGCTATTAGTACTTGAGCAACCTTAGTAAACCCCTCCCTGTATCCTCCTCTGTAAGACAAGGATGCTGGACTAGACAATCCCTAAGGTCCCTCCCAGTTTGTAACTCCCTGGGTAGATACTTCCTTTCTTCCATATTCCTTGTTAAATCCAATTTCCTTTCCCCTCCTATCCTGATCCTTTCTTCCACTTTGCATGACCACAAGGACATGCACCACATGGTACGTATACATAGGGGAGGTGAGTCAATTTTCCTCATCAATTGCTCATCATCTCTTTCCTCTGGGACTGCACCATTTTCTTTCATTGTGCATCGCTCCACTCCACAAGAGTTCATCAAAAGACGAGAAAAAAGAAACCCTTGTCCAGAAGAAATGCCTGGGGGAGTTCTGAGTGAGCAGTTGGTAATTGTCATAATTGGATGTGAGCCAGTACTCTTGGGGTGAACACCCTCAATCTTGTGAAAGGTGCTCCAGGCTCAGTCATGTTAGTAACAAAGCTGTGGAATGCTGGGAGAGCACTTTCTGCAAAATGAGCATGATTGGGTATACAACTTTTCCTTTAAGGGGGGAGGGGTCCTCCAATAATAACTTTGAGAATGAAGAGTAAAGGTGAAATTACTTATTGCAAAATTAATTCAGCCAATTGGAATTGCCTTTTAGCAATGTGGTCCCGTGGAAAGAGAGCTGAATGTAGAATTAGAGACACTAGCTTTTAATTCCAATTTTGTTCTTAACTACTTGTGTGGTCTTGGGAAACCACCTCCCATCCTAGTGGACGTTAATATCCTCACATGTAAAATGAAGGGGTTGATCTAAAAGACATCTAACTTTCTTCTGACTCCTGTCATCTTGCTGTGTATTTGAGCCCCTTCCTTTTATACATGTCTCTAGATAAATCATAAAAACACAACATCTAAAAATCCAAAGATACATAAGAAATCATCTAATTCAATTTTTGCTGGAAATGTTAGACAACAATTTTATTTTTAGTTGTGTGAGTCTGTGTCAACCAGAAAGCAATGTTAGTGAAGTGTAAGGAATATTGACAAGTAGATAAACTTCCAGGGGTGTGAAGGTATGTGACAACTAGATCTCTGAAAATATTTTAAAATTTAACCTGCATTAACATTTTCTTTATCACTTAAGTCTAGACAATTAAAACAATAAATCAAACCCTGTTTTGTAATGTTTGCCAGTTTCCAGATGTAAACACACACATTGAAAATTTAACAGTTGACTCTAATGAGCCAGTTGGCGCTTGCTCCCTAAATTGGGGTTCTAATATTGCCTTTGCCAGTTATTTGGTATAAGATTTCGCTAAACTTCTCAGTCCTCAGTTTTCTCAAAGTGAGGATGATAAAAGTTTTTTCTAATTACTTCACTGAAATTCTATGGAAATAAAACAGGATATTGTGGTGAAAATCTGTTGTGTGGATATTGACTATTAAAAAAACCCTTCATATTTGCACATATATATATATTATATAGATAGATAGATGCACATATTTCAAAGAGAGCCTTTTAAAGAGATTTGAGGGATTTATGAAGTGACTATTTTGTTATTATTAATTTGCTAAAGTACATTTTATTACACATAGTTCTCATATGGTTTTATGGGGGGGTTCTTATTGTTGAGAATGTTGTGAGTTATATTACTTTTAAATTTACTTTTGAAAGAAAAATGCTATCAAGCAGAGGATAGATCACTAAGGAGTGTTATTAGAGATAACCTTTTAGATTGACATGGATCTATGAATTATTAGCTCTAAAAATGGCTTTGGCTAATAGACTGAAGGAACTTCCTTTCCCGAATAGATCCTACAATACCCTGAATCCTGATTCATAGAGGAAGGGGAAAACTAAAGTGGAGAGAAAGTAAATCAAGATGTCAGCTATGAGTGACTTTTGGATTTTGGTCTGGTACTTTTGTCTAGTGGTGAGGAGTAGGAGACATCCTGGAAGGGATACATACTCAAGGAGACATTTGGCCCCATTTGAAATCCTGTCCTGGTGTGTTTTCCTTACATGTCCAACTGAGTTCCATGACTAGTAAATAAAGCTGTTTCCAGGAGAGAAGGAACCAAATGAATTCTTTCTTTATTGATTTCATTTCTCTTTCCTCAATAGCTTCTGGTAATACTCCCTTGCCTCTTACTTCCAATTTTTCCTTGTTAAGGAATTCTCATCTCTTGATTTTGAAGCTTCCCATCAGGTCAGTGATGAGCTCTCATGTCACAACACCCTCCTGTTGCCTTTGCTCAGGGCTCCTTAGGACCCAGGGACAAATTATAACCGGCAGAACTGGTCCTAAACCCTTTGGGGCTTTTAGCTAAGGTTGCTGCTCCTTGGGAACTTCCTAAGGCTATAGCTACCTGCTTAGTCAGCAGAGGGTGGGAAGGGTGAGGAATTAGAAAAGGTCAGTCAGTGGTGGAGGGAACTACTTATAACTATTGCTTCTAAATAAATAACAAGTCCCATTGCTTGTTATTACCATTGTTAATTATCTTTATATTTTCCCACGGTGTTTCTACCCTGGAAGGTAGAACTAAACACCAGCACAAATGAAATTCCTGTGATGAAACTTTGGAATACCCAAAACTATTCCCTATAATTGTCAGACAATGGGGGGATTTTGCGAATCCTCCAGATTGGCAAATCTTCCAGATTTCTGGCTTTGGAAAATGCTCTCAATTCTCCCAAGTATATTGGATATGTAACCATGGCTTAGCCTGTGGTAATAGGACTTGGTCTGGCAGAGTTTGCAGCTTAGTCCAAAATGAAATGTGTGACTTTTAAGATTCTCTACTTGTAATTTAGGTCACTGGGCAGGGGTACTATACCTCTGCTGTCCCCATTACAGCCAGCTTAGATGATAATTGGCCCAGCTGGATTTTACAATCTATTGTGTCTCTGCTGAAGTTGTGTAGGCTGTAACCTGGGAGGAGACAAGAAGTGGCCCAGCAGGTATAAGCCAGTGAGAAAAATGTGCCATGTTGTTGTAGTTGTAAGCAAAAATAGGGGAAGTTCTCATGTCTTCTATCCTACAATGTGACTCATAGACAAATATGTGTGTGTGTCACACAAACACAAACATCACCTTAACCTGGGAAATAGTCCAGAGGGGCAGGAGGAAGTGCTGTTGGGAAGTACCTAACTTTCTTCCGGGAAATGATTTCCCTTGTTAGAGACCCTAATTTATTTCAGGATCAGATCAATTGAATCGGCTTGATTCAGCCATCTCTATTTTCTTGCTGAAGCAGGGAGATGTGCTCCTTTAAGGATCTGACTTCCCCACAGAGGAGAATTGACATTTTCTTTGGAGACCATTAGAACAGTCTGCCTTTTCTTTCCTTTCTAAGAGTCTGGGAAGAAAGGGGATGAGAGAATAGCAGGTGCCTTTTACCTTTGGACCCTCTTGCTCAGTAGCTTGGAATAATTGGAATTTGCCTGTCTTATGGTTTAGCACAGGTTCCTGGGGCACTATACTAGAGACCTCCTTCCAGGCTGCTTTGTGAAGGCTGTTAAATCCTGTGTGTTTCTCAGGAGGTCCTGGCCTGAGGAACATTAAAAGAATAAAGAGGAAAGGTCTTGGTCCCTATAGAATGGTCATTCTGTAGTGAGCTCTATCTTTCCACGTCAATTAGGGTTTGTCCTGAGGCTGAGATAGAGGAAAAAAGAAATCATATAGGCTTATTTCCCCTGAGTAGGACATGTCTCAAGGTGGTTACTTGTCAGAAGCAGAGATACCTGATTATAAGAGTCAGGTGATAGGGAAGCTGCATGGTGCTTTGTAAAGAATTTAGTTCAGATCCTGAGTTTGACATTTATGATGTGATTTGGGCAAATCATGTAATTTTTCTGTGTCTCGGTTCTTTCATATGTAAAGTGGGGCTGGATGATGTCTAAGGTCCCTTCCTTTAAATCTGTCTTCCTAGAATATGTTAGGCTTTGAAATATGAGAGTTAACATGGGACTGGGGAGCATAGGGACCTTCCCCTGTTGGATGGTGGTCGGGATAGGACACACTGACTTTCTGCTGGGTGGTAAGAGACTGATACCAGTAATTCTTAACCTTATTCTATGAACCCAGTGTCAGCTATCATGATGGATTTGAGGACTCCCTCATAGACTAGGCTTGTATAAACACTTCCCACACAAAGCCTTTCCAGGTTGGAAGAACTTTTCTGGTACTCCTTATAAGAAGACTCTCCCAAGGAAGTTATATAATCTTTTGTGCTCTGTGTCCTGATATGGTCTCCTTTTTCCTTCTCATCTTAGGATATGGATAGTGCTCAGGTGACAGAAAGATGGTCTACAAATTATGACAACTGGTGGTTATTGACTAGGAAGAACAGGGACAGAAAATGTGGAAATAGGGAATTAGGATAAATCCTTGAGACTCTCTGCTAGAAACCTCTTTCTGGGTTGACATTTATCTGTTAGTTAACATTTTTTGGTCCCAACATTCCAGATCTATCTAGTTGCTCTATCTAACCCCTATCTTACCATTTTGTCCTTATCATGAAAAACTTTGCCAACCACTTTGCTGAAATCCAGGTATGTCATGTCCTTCCCTAAATTATCAGTCTACTAATCATATCAAAAAAAGATATAAGCTCAGTTTGGTATGATGTTATAATAAGCATTGTTTGTTTTTTTAAGTGCTCAGAACTCCTTCAAGAATTTTTCATTTGATCCATGTGGGAGCTCTTACCTCGGACAGGTCATAACTGCCATTCACCTTAGCAGATGGTCTTTATAAGTCACCCTGGCTGAAATATTCATCATTATTCATTCTGGTGAGGAGTCCCTGCTTTCATAGTTAACCTGGTCTTTGAATAACAGATGTAAAATATATCACTGAAGTCATACACAAAACTTTTCCAGATTGGTAAGGTCCACCATTATGTACAGCACACTCGTAAAATTATTTAAAAGTTAGGCTTGTCTCTATACCAAAGGAAGCCCTGGAGTAGGACTTTAGTGGAGTTATTAATAAAACATTATTTTAGTTACATATTCTAAAATTTTACCAGCAACAGAAGTCAAGTGTACTAGTCTATGTTTTGATAGGTCGATAGTCTTCCTTTCCCTCATTCCTACACCTACCCCACAAATTTTAGGATAGTTAAAGCCAAAATGAGTTTCCTTCTTTCCCCTTCTCTTCATCTCAAAACTCCTTGTGATCATACTCAACATTTTCCTCCTTTTTCTGAGTCTTTACCACTTTGCCACTCTGAGGTGAACGTTCTCTTGCCAAGGTCAATCCATCTACATACGTAGGTCACTCCTATCCTTTCTTTTATTTCCATTATTTTATTTTATTTTATTATTTACAATGCTATATAAAATTGTTTTCCTGCTTCTACTTATTTCATTCTGCATCAGTCCATACAAGTTTTTCCAAGATTCTCTGAAACTTTCTTTTCTTTAAATCGTCTCCTCTCTCTGGAATTTTCATCCTCTCCCTCCCTAATGGTCCCTTCTCCACTGCTTTCAAAAATCCTTAAAAAAAACCCCAAACCCCAAAAACCCAATCCCCAAACGAAACTTCACTAGAACTTACCACCCTCTTATTGTTCTGCCCTAAACTCTTGGAAAAAATTTTACATATTTGATAGCTCCACTTTCTCTTGTCATATCTATTCTGAAATCCTTTGCAATATGGCATCTTATCTCATCACTTGACTGAAACTGCTTTCTACAAAGTTACCAATGATCTCTTTAACTTATTTTTTAATCTAATTTTATTAAACCTAAGTTTTAAAATTAACAAGTATTTACTTTCTTCTCTCATCTTCTCCCCTTTAAAAACCAAAAAGAAAATAAAATATCTATAACAAAAGTATATAGTTAAGCAAAACAAATTCCTATATTGGCCATGTTAAAAAATGTGTATCTCATTTTGCACGTTTAGTTTATCAGTTCTTCATTAAGAGGATTTGTTATCAATGGTTTCCTAGAATCATGTTAATCATTGCTTTGATCAGAATTTTTAAATCTTTCAAAATTTTTCATTTTTTACAATGCTATATAAAATTGTTTTCCTGATTCTACTTATTTCATTCTGCATCAGTTCACACAAGTTTTTCCAAGATTCTCTGAAACTTTCTTTTCTTATAGTATTACATTTCATTTATGTACCAAAATTTCCATGTACCATCAATTCTCAGTTAATAGGCACCATCTGCGTTTTTGAGTCTTTGCCACCACAAAATGAAATGGCTTAAAAAAAAGTTTGTATATGTAGGACCTTTCCCCTTTTCTTTGATTTCTTAGAGATAGACTGATAATGGTATTGATTCAATTCTGTTCAATAAACATTTAACAAGCACTTGCTCTCTACCAGACATTGTTTAAAGTGTGGGGGTGCAAAAAGAGACAAGAGACAATCCTCTCCCCTTAAGAAACTTCTAATGCAAGAGACAACAAACAAATGTACATAAAACTATGTATAAGGTAAATAGGAAATAATTAAAGCCCTGGAATTAAGACAGGGGCCCTGCAGAGGGTGGGGTTTTAGTTGTCTTACAGAGAAACCAGAGAGATCAGTAGTTGGAGTAGAGGAGGGAAAACATTCTAGTCATGGTGAACAGTCAGAGAATGCCTGAAGCCAAGGGGAGTTTAGTAGCTTTTTGGGCACAGATGGTGACACTGTGTGGTAGATTTCATATTTATTATCAATTCTTGCATTCATCTACTGTACATATTTTGCATACTTTAATATATCTATGATCTCATCAATGTGACCACTCCTCACAATGGTGCTATTGGCAACCATGCCTTCTCATTCCATGGAATTCTTGTCCACATTCTCCCATAAATGCTCCACTGATAGATTGTTTTTAGTATGAAAGGTGGTCTTCTACATTTCTTTTTCTTAGGAAGTTCATTAATAGGTTTTTACATTTCTTTTTCTAAAATGAAGTTATCTTCTGTTAACCTGGGCAATTTATATTTCTGCAACTATTCCCCGATTATCAGATTTGTTGGCATATAGTTGGACAAAATAACTCCTAATTATTGTTTTAATTTCTAATTCATTGGTGGTTAAGTTCACTTTTCATTTTTGATGTTGGTAATTTTTTTCCCAATCAAATTAACTAGAGATTTATTGTACATATTATAATACTCAACTCAGTTTTATTAATTCAATTATTTTCTTACTTTTAATTTGATTAATTTCTCCTTTGATTTTCAGAATTTTGAATTTGGTATTTAATTGTTCTTTTTTTAGCTTTTTTAGTTGCATGCCCAGTTCTTTGATCTTCTCTTTATTTTATTCATGCAAGTATTTAGAAATGAAATTTCCTCTAAGAATTATTTTGGCTGCATCCCACAAGTTTTGGTATGTTGTCTCACTATTGTCATTCTCTTGAATGAAATTGTTGATTGTTTCTATGATTTGTTGTTTGCCCCACTCATTTTTTAAGAATTAGGTTATTTAATTTCCAATTGGTTTTTATTCTATCTTTCCCTGATTCTTTATTAAATGTAATTTTTTATTGCATCATGATCTTGAACCAGATGAGGTGAGATCTTTCAAGACAGTTGTGAAACTCGAGTAAGGCTTCATCTACTTCAGAGTTTGAGTAGGCCTGAAGAACTTTGAAGATTGAGTCAAAGGCATACTTAAGTCCCCTTCCTGCTATCCTCCCATGACATCAGTGTCTCCCTTTAGTCAGATATGGGCAACTATGTACTTATTGGTCAAGTTCAATTTCTTGGGTAGTTCCCGAGTTTAGAATGTAAGATCCTCAGCCAATAAGGATGAGGGTCAGTGGTGGGAGGGAGTATGTGTTAGGTATTAAAAGTGTTGACCTTGCCCCCTACGGTGCTTCCTCCCTTCAATTGTCTGCTGGATGGGTAGGATGGCCTTCTTGGGAGAATATATAATAAACTTTGCTTTGCTTCTAAAGATCTCTCCAGCTTTTTTTATTAAATGGTGACCCCTCACCATTTCTGAACCATACACTCTGAAAAGGATGCATTTACTATTTCTGCCTTTCTGCATTTGATTGTGAGGTTTTTATGCCCTAATATATGGTCACTTTTTGTGTAGGTGCCACTGAGAAAAAGTTCAGTTTTAGTTTTCTCTAGAGGTTTATCATATCTGTTGTGCCATAGTTCTCTTAATGTCCTGACACAGTTTCCCTAATTGTCCTATTCAGTTACTTTGCCTCAGGTTATTCCCTCTTAATGTTTGATGGAACAAAGGTCTTTATCCATTTTAGACATCATTAGAATATCAGGAGCCTCTCCAGTACCTCCTTCCATTATGCCATCCTAGGTAACTCCCCCCATTAGTTCATCTCCATATAGGTACCTCCCCCATTATGTCATTGTTCTTGTTACCCTATAAAAGAATCTTGTATCCCACAGTCCATGCTGGATTCTTTGAGACTATAGTCTAATTCAGTCCTGGGACCAAACCATGGATCCATTTGGTCCCAGTAAATTTCTCCATTTAATAAACTATTAAATTATTTTCTGATCTCTATCTTGCTCACTTTCTCTGGCATTACAATATCTAAGTTTTTAAAGATTCTATTGATCTTAATAATTTTTTTCATGTTTATTTTGTGATTTGATTTAGCTAATTCTGAGTTGGGGGTAGGATTTGAGGTCCCTCATTAGTACAATTTTGCTATCTATTTCTTCCTGTAACTGGATTAACTTTTCTAAGAAATTGGATGATGTACCAATTGGTGCATATGTTTTTAGTATGAATACTAAATTGAATACTCATTGTCTATGGTACCCTTTAACAAGATGTAGTTCTCTTCCTTTTCTCTTTTAATTAGATCTATTTTTGCTTTTGTTTTATCTGTTTTTTTTTTTTTTTTTTTTTTTTTTGTTGTTTTTGCTTTAGCTGAAGCATAATATATTCTGCTTCAGGCTTTTATCCTTGCTCTGTGTGTATTTCTGTTTCAAATGTGTGTTTCTTATAAACAACATATTGTGGGATTCTGATTTTTAATGCATTCTGCTATTTGCTTCCATTTTATGGGATAGTTCATCACATTCACATTCACAGTTATGATTACCAGCTATATATTTCCCTCCATCCAATTTTCTTCCTTACATGTTTTTTTTTCCTCTTCTCACTTTCTTCCTTAGTAGTGTTTTGTTTCTGATTAATCCCTCCCTCAATCTCCCCTCCCTTCTATCACCTCTCTTCCCTTCTCTTAACCCCTTTCTCTTTGTGTTTCTGGTCTCCCTTCTATCCACTCCTTCCTTTTCTTTCTCCCTTCTTCTCCTACTTTCTTAGAGGGTAAGATAAATTTCTATAGCCAGCATGATGCACATGTTATTCCCTCTTTGAGCCAAAACTGATAAGATTAAGTTTCATTCAATGCTCCTCACCCTCTCTTTCCCTCATTGTAATGGGTCTTTTATGCTCCTTCATGTAATCTAATTTATCCCATTTTACCTACCCTTTCCTCTTCTTCTAGTAAAATCCTTTTTCCTTAATGTCCCTTAATGTCTTTTAAAAAATATTTATTACATCAGAGTCAATTTCTATCCATACCCTTTGTTTATGTATGCCCCCTCTAACTGTCCAATAAAAGGTACAATTCTCAACAGCTATAAGTATCACTGTCCCATGTAGGGGATGTGAACATGTTTTTATTTTTTTTCTTTCCTGTTTACCTTTTTTGTGCTTCTTTTGAGTCTTGTGTTTGTATATCAAATTTTCTGTTTAATTCTGGTCTTTTCAATTGAAATGATTGAAAATCCCCTACTTCATTGAAAATCCATCTTTTCCCCTGAAAGATGATGCTTAGTGTCACTGGATAGTTGATTCTTAGTTATAATCCAAGGTCCTTTGCCTTCTGAAATATGGTATTTGAGGCCCTTTGATTCTGCCAAATCCTGGGTAATCCTGATTCTAACTCCTTGATACTTGGATTGCTTTTTGTTTTTTGTTTTTTGTTTTTTTTGGTCATGGACTTCAAGTAGTCTAATAATTTTTAAATTGTCTCTCCTGGATTATTTTCCAAATCAGCTATTTTCCCAATAAAATATTTTACATTTTCTTCCAGTTTTCCATTCTTTTTAGTTGATTCTTGATGTCTCATAGTCATTAGCTTCCATTTGCTCAGTTCTAGTTTTTAATGCATTTTCTTCAGTTAGCTTTTGAAGTAGATTAAATCTACTTTTAAAGGTGTTTTCTTTAATGAATTTTTTTCTTTTGCATTTGACCAATTGTATAAAAGATTTTATTAAATTTAAAATTTAATAATTTTAAAGAATTATTTTCTTTAGCCCATTTTTATCCTTCCTTTTCCAACTTAACTCTTTCATACTTCTCATTTCTTTTCCCATTTTTTCTTCTACTTTTCTTATTTGACTTTTAAGATCATTTATGAGCTCATACAAGAAGGCTCTTTGGGTTTGAGAGTAATTTATGTTCACCTTTGAGGATGTCCATATTGGTATTTTGTTCTTTTCTGAGTTGATATTTCAGTCTTCCCTACCACTATAGTAGTTTTGTATGTCAAAGTTCTTTTCTGTTTCTTACTTATTTTCTTTCTTTCTTTTTCTTTGCCCCTTCCATTTCATGATTTTTATTCATTTATTTTTTTTTTCTGAGGCAATTGAGGTTAAGTGACTTGCCCAGGATCACACAGCTACAGAATGTTAAGTGTCTGAGACCAGATTTGAACTTGGGTCCTTCTGACTTTAGGGCTGATGTCCATTGTACCACTTAGCTGCCCCCATTTCATGATTTTCAAGGTCAAGTTCAGCTTCTGGAGTAGAGAATTCTCTGTCCCAAGCTTCTTGTGTTGAGCCTTGACTCAAAGGGACTCCTTGTGTTTGTGTCTTGCTCACACAGCTGGCAGTAGCAGGACCTAATTCCACTTTTTGTTACCTGGTTTCCTGGGCTGGACATTTGCCTTCTATGTTGGGACTGTAGGCTGCCCCACTAATCCTCTCTATTACTGTTTTACCCAGCCAGGACTGACAGTCTTGTTGCTGATCCACTGTGATTAAGACCCTCCCACTGGTTTTCCCAGATACCATGTGAGCTGGGCTAAGCTCCCCTTTAACCCCTGTAAACTGACCTTTCACGATGTCCTCAAGATAAGTTATATCTTGAGTTGAAAAATTGTTCCATTCCATTGCTTTGTAGGCTCTTTTGTTCCAGCCTCTGTTCATGTGATTTTTGAGGGAAATTGGGAAAACGAGCATATTGGTTCCCTAGATTTTTTTAAATTGTAGGAGTACAAGGACTGACCGTTGAATTTCTTTTGCTAATTGACCAATAAACCTGTTTCTGTTTACACATTTCTTTGATAATGTTTTTTTTTTTTTTTAATATCATTTCACCTGCATGTTATTTTGTTGGCACTGTGTCATAGCTTATCTATGTCCACCATACGTCTCTCTTTTACCCATTGGTTGACTGTGCTAAGTTATACTCTACAGTCACTGAACTCCAGCATCACTAGAAAAACATTAGTGTTCAAAAAAGATGGAACTTTGTTTCAGGGAGGCGTTTTCAGTTAATAAAAGCATCACATAATTTTTCAAGCACAGTCTAGTCCACTTTCTTTCTCTTATTCAGTTCAGGGACTAATTCTTTGTCCATATGCATTGTCCAACTTTTGGGGCTGATTTTAATTACATGGGAACCCAGAGAATGGGAATTTTCCTTCTGTATGCAATGTTTTGTTTTTATTTTAAATCTGAGTTAGTGAGTTCCTTGCGCAGGTGGTAGGGTACCTGTATCTGGGATCTTGAGCCAGGAAACCTTGGAACTGGGGTTCCAGGATGGATGTTGCTGCCAGTGCTCAGGAAAGAAGCTCTGAGATACCAGGGTACCTGGATGGAAGCCCAAGGGCGCTTCAGACTTAGATTTTGGTGGGATTTATGCTATATAAGAACTGAACTAAGCTGTGAATTTAATCTCATCTCCCTAGAGATTGTGGTGGTAGGGGAAAAAGGAGGAATTATACCTTTCATATTGGGAAAGCATTCATATAAGTGTTCTTACTCTACTTTTTAAGTAAATATTCCTTAGTAAAAGCTAATGTCACTGTTAATACTTAAATAGCATTGGGGTGTTAGAGCTGAGGACTTGAGTCAATGACAGAAACTAGATGTCCTCCAAACTCTCTTAAGGATACTTGCAAACCCTGGGGAAGAGGTGAAATGTTACATACCTGGATGTCAGGCAATGGGAGATAGAAAAACACTGCTACACTTCTAGCAATGAATAAAAAAAAGAAGTGGTGGGAGAAAGGCAGGCCAGGAACACTAAGAAACATATTAACTGGGTCTTAATAGCATAGACAATGATCTGCATAATTTCTTAATCTCTTTTTTGGAGTGTCATTATTATTGAGTGACGGTCATTCTCCTTTCACATAGATTTAATAAATCCCTCTGTTCTCGAACTCCTATCTCCCTTAAGGTTCTAGGAAAATCCCCAAGTATCACTGGTGCTTTCTAGTACAGTTATAAGCCCCTATGGTGTATGCTCCTTAATATTAACCAAGTGATATATATCGATTAGCTTTTTTTTTTCCCCAAAAAAGGGATGTTATTTGAGAACATATAGCAAGAATAGTAGTTATAAAACAGTTTCCCATACTCTTGCATTGGAGATAAGGTTCTCAGAGAAAGTGGACTGGAACTTGGAGAGAATTTATGTCCAAAGAGTAAACTCACTGATAAGTCCTGTCTACTAAAAGCCTTTTCTCCCTTTTATGGAATTCTCATAAAACTCTCCTTAGGTATAGTTCTCTATTGGGTTTTGAACTGGGGAAATGGTGTGTGTGGAAATGGCTTGGAAACTAATTCTCCTTCTCTCCTCATCTTTTCCAAATGAGTGGGTGTGAGATGAAACCAAAATAGCACCTTCTATAGTAAGCTTTTCCTATTGACTTCTCTCTTGATTATTTCTAATTTACTTCCCATGTATATAAACGTATACATGCATATATGTAGCTTGATTGTATATAATAGTTTATATGTTGTCTTCTCCCATTGAACTCCTTGAGAGCAGAGATTGTGTTAGTTTTTTTTTTTTTTTTTTCACAATGCCTGGCTCATAGTAGGAGCTCAGTCAATGTTGATTGATTGATTTCTTTTTATTTATAGTGATTTGGAGCAATGTTTCATATGTTATTAACAGTGTTCAATTCTTCTTGTTTCCAACAAGCTCATTTTTACAGATAAAGAGACTGGAGGCAGTGAAGTTAAGGAACCTGCTCAATGTTGTACAAGATAAGATAATCAGAATGTGGACCCAGGTCTTTGGATTTCACATCCAGCATTTTTCTGATTGTAGCATAGTAAAAGTAAAATTGTCCTGGCTGACCATTTCTCCATCTTATTTGTATGTACATAGTCATTTGCAGGCAGAAGGTCAGACTGGCTTATATACCATTTGTATTTAGTAGTTCATTTAAAAAATTGATTCATTTGGAATATCAGATCAACTTTTAACTGTCCCCCTCTGGCTGCCCTTATCCTTTGGAGATGACCCTGCCAGCTGTACTTCTGACTGAGCTCATATCAGACCACCAGTAGGGGCTGGCACTTGATGACTCTTGTTACGAAGGTCATACATCAAAAGATTCTGAGTAGTATTGACATTTCTAGCCCAATGAACTGCCCAAAAAGAAACAGAAATGCACATTTGAGTCAGTAGGGAACTGTAGCTGAGAAGGAAGAGCTGTTGCCTGAATGAGGAAGGCAGGGACTTCATCTTGGAGTAGTCAGCTGTGTCAAAAAAAATCAGAGATTTTCCTCACCTTGTCTGGGTGAACCCGAGGTCATCTCCCCCAAAATAGTTTTGCTTTCACAATTTCATCATTGGTTCTGTGAAAGACAGTTTTTCTACAATCTTACCCCTTTCTCCTCAATATGATCTTTTCCCTTCCTCTACTCAATCCACCTGAGAAACTGTGGGAGTCTCTCTTTAGGTGTTCAGTGTCTTCTTTTTTTCCCTCTCTCTCATTGTTTTCTAATATAATTCACTTGTTCCTCAAGTGTTTATTAAGCATAATAATATAGCTAGAACACAATGAAATGTCAAAGACTCTAGCCTCATTCAGCATATCTGAAGAGTGAGTGTCTAGTGCCCTAGATTTGAATCCCCACTTTTGCCATTTATTCTATGTTTCTGTATAAATTACTTTGTCTCTGAATCTCATTTTTTAACTCTCTACAATGGTATTAGTCACATTGACATTATCTACTTCACAGAGCTGTGGGGATCAAATGGAATAAAAGATGGAGTATGTTCCATGGAGTGAGGTCCAGTTTATTGTTTCTTCACCCTTCTGTTACATATGAAAAAAAGTTAGAAAATTGTATGTGGGTTGCTATAGTTTTTCCTCCTCTTTGTTTTCCTCCTCTTCCTTTTACTCTCACCCTTACTCTTCTTCCTCCTCCTCACTCTTGTCCCTTTCTTTCCCTTTCCCTCTTCTTCCCCCTCTCCTTCTGTAACTCCGGGCTAGCTTTCTGGAGGTCCTCCAGAAGGGCCTTGGTCTCAGCAGGATAGACACTATGAGAATGGACAAGAATAGAGTCCAAAGTCTCCACTCTGTCTCTTACATAGTCTGTGTCTGTCATAGTCTGACCCAGTCACAGTCTGACCCAGTCTCTACCAGTCTGACTTCCTGTCCCCAGTTCTAATACCTATTACAATTACATCATTACAGCATACTGATTATATGTGAACTAGAGAATTATTGCATCACCATGCTAAGTACTAAGTATATATAAACTAGATAATCATTGTCTCATCAATTCCTCTGAGTTAACACCTTGTTGTGAGTAGAACTCAGGTGGTCATGCCCTCTCTGACTTCTCCGGAAAGGTGAGAACCCCAAAGGGGAAATAGGGAGCCAAACCAGATATTGTTAGTAGGTTTCCTCTGGGCTGAAGGGTCTAAAACTTCACCCAGAGTTCCCCCACTATCTGTGGCCCTCTACATCTTTCCCTTCTTCCTCCTTCCTTTCCTTACCCTCCTCTTTGATTCTCTCCCTTTCCCTCTCTCCTCCTTTTCACTTTCCCACTCTTCCTCCTCTTCCTCCCCTCCTTTTTCCTCTCCTCCTTCTTTCTGTCTTCTTCCTTTTAATCTCATTCTCCTTATTCTCCTCTTCCTTTCCCCATCCAATACATCTTCATTTTAGGGGGAAGATGATTTTTTTTTTCCTAAAGCAAATATCCTCATTATCATCAAGTGCCAAATCAAGCAGCCACTGTCAGCATCTCTCTCTACACAAGGATGTAGCAATGGCAGAGCTCTGCTATTTAGGGGATCTGTTGCTGATTGTAGAAACAATGAAGTCAGCACCTGGTTAATGGGATTTATTAATTAAAATAGGAATGATGAGCTCCTTTCCCCCCTTTAGTTAGTTCTTTCCTGGCTCAGCACCCTCCCTTACAAAGTTGATTTCAGTTACACTTTTGAGCTGCTTGTTCCATATTTTTTTATTGACTCTGATGGCAGATTTATGAGATGTGGTTCTGGTTCTGCCTTCAGGTCTCGGCAAAAGCAGTTAACATCATGGCCCCAAAATCAGGTAGAGAATCCACATTGTCTTGTGTAGAAACATCTCCTCTGGAAAAGTATCAAAAAAATATAAGAGGAAGGATTAAACTAAATGAGTCAGATTTGTGCTTTGGTTAACAACTAAATTGTTTTGATCTGGACCTGTGATTTCCTAGTCTAGGTATGGAAACTCCCTTTGCTGATTAGATTGGTAAATTTTCTGGGGCACTGAGTGGTGGGAGGATTTGTCCTTGGACACATAGCTACAACCTGAATCTATGTCTAACTCCCAGACTCAAGCACTAGCTCCTTTTCATCAAAGACCTATCTTTATTGTTTTGTATTTCACTAAGATGTGGTGAATGCTTTCAAAACTTTCTTTACATTCATTGGTAGTTTAAATGTGTATATGTTCCTTGGCTCTATTTTTCATGATTGTTGGAACTAGGAAGATGTTTAGAGATGGTTAAGCTCTTCCCCCTCATTCTGCCAATGAGGAAAAACATGAGGTGACTTGTATGAGGACATCCAGATATTTCATGGTAGAACAAGATAGAAATTTAGCCCAATACTTTCTCTGCTGTGTCATAGAAAAATCCTATATTCCTCATGATAACCTTGTCATGTAAAACAGAGGTGTAAAATTTGAGGCCTGAAAACAAGATAAAACTTTGGGAAGAGGCCCAAATCAGATAAAAATCATTGGGAGATGTTTAACAAAATAAATAAAAATACAATACAGCATAGTCAATGCTAATTTGTGGTGTTCTAAGTCAATGTGCAGGCTGCAGTGTTTTTATTTGAGTTGGTTAGGGTACAGTGTCATTATCCTCATTTTATAGATGAGAAAAGGAGGGGGAATCAGATCAGGTGGCTTGCTCAAAACCCTACAACTAATAAGTTATAAAGCTGGAATTTGAATTCAGGCCTTCTGATTCCTGCTCTTTTACTTATTATAGCACATTTGCCCAAGATTGAAATTTGAACCCAGGACTCCTTCAATCAAAATTTACTATTTTTTAAAAATCAAATACACTGAGTTTCCTTAGACCAAATGAGAAATATTTCCACACAATATGCTTTGTAATTCTAAAATATATCAATATGATCATTCTTCTGATTTCATCTGATATGGTTACTTGGGTCCATGAAAACAATATCTGAATAATTGGAAGAAGTATAGAAATAGTGCTTGAGGGAAGAGATAAGTTGGTGGGCAACCATCAGGAAAAGGAGAATATAGAGAGAGGTGACTTGGCTTTGGAAGTATGAAGGGGGGTGTAATATCCCAAATCATCTTGGGAATCAGAGTCACCCTGTGAGTAGCTGGCAGGAGGGTAAGCATTGAGCATAGTTGATGAGATAAAATCCAGCATCGGATACTTGCTAGCTGCATGTTCCTGACTAAATCATCTAATCTTTCTTTGCTTCAGTTTCTACAACTGTAAGATGGGTTTAATAATGACATCTATCTGCCACAGTTATTGTGAAGATCAAATGAAATATTTATAAAGTACCTGGTTGAGATTATAGAACTGTGAGCTATTATTAATATTTTTAGAGAAAAATAGGTGTTATATAACTTTGAGCTCAACAAGCTTTTTGAGTCTCAGACTTACTATGAGATCCTGGGTAGATCCCTTAATTAATCCTGTTTGCCTCAGTTTCCTCATCTGTAAAAGGAGTTGGAGAAGGAAATGCCAAACTGCTCCTGTATCTTTGCCAAGAAAACTCCAAATGTCTAAACTTAGAATTGGACAAGACTGAAAATGACTCAATAATAACAGTTCAGATTTGATATCAGATAAAATTAAGCATTTTCAAGTCACTGAATAGTTAACAAAAGAATAATTAACTAAGCAAGGATAATCCCCTTGCATACCCATTTGCATTTAGAAATAGGTTATCTGGTCAGAAGGACAGAATATGGTGACTCATGTGGTCTTCAGAAATCCACCAAATTGAAAGAACCCTGACTCAATGTAGATGGGACTTCTTAATGCCCTTAGGTGAATAAAAAACTGTACCTAAAGAGGTACAGGTCCCAAATAAGTCTTAGGGACAATTTTGTTTACTTTTTGGGGAAACTTTATTTTAAAAAAAAACTTTTTATTTTCAAAACACATGCATAAATAATTTTCAACATTCAACATTGAAAAACCTTGTGTTCCAGTTTTATTCTCCCTTTCTTCCCCCCACCCCCTCCCCTAGATGGCAAGTAATCTAATATAAGTTAAACATGTGCAATTCTTCTATACATGTTTCCACAGTTATCATGCTGTACAAGAAAAATCAGATCAAAAAGGAAAAAAAGAAAAAAGAAAACAAAATGCAAGCAAACAACAAGAAAAAGAGTGAAAATACTATGTTGTGATCCAGACTTAGTTCCCACAGTCCTCTCTGGGTGTATATGGCTCTCTTCATCACAAGATCATTGGAACTGATCTGAATCATCTCACTGTTGAAGAGAGCCGTGTCCATCAGAATTGATCATTGAATAATCTTATTGTTGCCATATACAAAGATCTCCTTGTTCTACTCACTTCATTTAGCATCAGTTCATCAAGTCTCTCCAAGCTTCTCTGAAATCATCCTGCTGATTGTTTCTTCTAGAACAATAATATTCCTTAACATTCATATACCATGATTAATTCAGCCATTCTTCAATTAATGGGAATCCAGTCAAAAACTATTCACTTTTTTGCAGGAAAATGGGAACCCTGTCCTATCACAGTTGCAGTGAGAATTATTCTTTTTTTTTTTTTTTTTTTTCCTGGTCCTCCTGGTCCTTTTCCCTTCTCCTCTTCCCCCTCCCCTCCCCTTTTACCTTTTCCCCCTTTCTCCTCCTCTGGTTCCTCTTTCCTTCTTCATAGTTGATGGGTTAGATTTAATATTTAGTGAAGTCTCCTTTCTGACTCTGAAATTCTTTGTCACATATCAATGTCAATCAATATCAAATGTCAATAATCAAATCAAATTCAGATAAAAAGAGTTCATCATGAACTACCATGACTGGAGTAACTTTGGAGAGTGAGGAGACCTCAATGATGAACTTATGTATAATAGTGATACTGGTGGTCCATAATCCATATTCTGGTCCAGAAATGAAGGTCATGCAACCTATGGTTTTTAGTAAGAGATCTGTCAATTTGCCTTTGATATCAGACCTTCAGATGGTGTTAAGATTCACTTGATTTCTTACTACTATCATTTTGTGGTTGGGGGCTCAGCTTTCCAGACAGATTTTTTTTTTTTTTCTGGAGGATACATGTGGCCCCAAACTCTGGGTAGTAAACACCAGGGAACTTTCAGTTTAACCCGCAAAGTTGAAATTTGCTCCACACATTTTCTTAGTTCCTCAATTTTTCCTAACACTGGTATGGTATGGTAATCATCAGAAACTCCCTCAAATGACCTTGAAAACAAAAAACAAAAAGTAACAGTCATTACTGTAATTCTCCCCTTCCTAATTTTTAAATTATGATTTTTTTCTTTCAAGCCATTTAGCATTCTTCCTAGGCCTCATGTGATTTACTGATGATTGTTAGTTTATCTGATGATAATAACAATGATAATTCACATTTCTATGACAATTTGAGGATTTTTCTTACCATAACTCTGTAGGTAAGCCCTTAAGTATTATTGTATCCATTTTACTGGTGAATAAATGAATGCCCAGAGATAATAAAAGTTAATATGTATACAACACTTTATGTATCTTATTTTATTTGGTCCTAAACCTAGCCTGTGAAATAAATGCTATTAACACCATTTCACAGATGAAGAAGCCGAGGCTGAGAGATGGACTATTCTTTCATGAGGGCTGACCACAACACAGGCTCAGATATTTTCCACAATGTCTAGTCACCAATCAGGCCTTTTTGGAGCTGACAGGCAAGCCCCTGTTGCACCTTTCCCTCTTTTAAAAATATAGATGCTCTACAGTCTCAAGTCACTGCTGAAAAGTCAAATTTTCCTATAATTCATTCTGATCTAAAATCTCACACAATTTCAGCAAAACAAGAAGAAATCTGAGATTGGTGGGAAGGAGAGTAGGGCATTGGTGGGAAGCATTAGACTATTGCAGGGGAGAAATTTGGCATTTTTCTCAGTAATTTTGAAACTGCAAATAGTGAACATGGAGCTGTAGAAATCTGGGGATCACAGAGAAACCTGAGCTTTGTATAGCAAAAGTGTCAAACATGGATCACTGGCTGACTGGCTGCTGCAAAACTCCAGATTAAGGCAGGAACCAGATTAAAATATAATTAGGAAATAATTAACAAAATAAATAAAAATACAGTAGAACAAAGATAATGTTAATATATGGTTTTCTTTTTTTAAAATTGCACTTTTCCAAATATACACAGATATTTTTCAACATTCTCCCTCTCCACCTCCAAGACAGCAAGGAATTCAATATAAATTAAATCTGCACAATTCTTCTAAGCTTAATTTATGATTTTCTAAGTCTATATGTAACCTCCAGGGAGCTTTAAGTACTTGTGTACTACCCAGTGGTCCTTGTTCCTACTTGAATTTGACTGATGGAGTCTAGTAAAGTTAGTCCCTTCATCTGCTGCCCCTCTTGGATGTGGTGCTCATGTGAGATCTCACACACACCAATGTCAAGCAAGGGTGGAGAAATCTAGGAAAGAAAAGGATAATCAGAGCAGAGGGAGAGGGAAAGAACCAGAGAATGAAGTTGACCTTACCCCCATTGTCAGCCTCTTTCGAGAGTCAGGAGTAAGGGAGGAGAGATGGAATCTTCCCTCCAAATTGCTTTCTATAAAATCTGTGTTGGGACACAGTTTCTTCACATTGTTGCTGTCTCTGAATGATGTCTGCTGCTGTTGTTTATCCTTTGTTTTTTTGAAGAGGACCAATGACATCATGATGGGATAAAATAGCAGGTGATGGTGATGTCTTAACTCAAGCATGAACTGGATTTAAGTAAGGCAGAGTTATCAGGCTTTCTCTCTGCTGATACAGAGTTGTTGAATTATAGTCACAAGACAAAAGTCCAGACAACTGGCAGTGGTCCAGCGTTGGTATCTTTGATGTCTGGTGATACTCTAAGGGCTCCACCAGCACCTGCTTCAGTCCCCTCCATGGAACAAACTGTTCTCGCCCGCCCATTTTATTGGACTGGGGAGGGGTCTCCCCATGCTTGGGGTAGACATCTCCCTCAGTTACCTCAACTAGGTTTTAACCCATCCTCCAGGATGGTTTAGCAGGGTATGGTGGCTGCTCATGCTATAGTTTCTTGGAGCCACAGGTGAGACGTCAAAGGTGGATGAGCAGCCCTGGAAAAAGCTTGGTAAGCCCTTACATCAGAGGTGTTAGTCCTCCCTGGGTACCCCGAACTCCTATTGCTTGTATGTAGGAAAATGTCAATCTAGGCTTGAAGGAACACAGCTGGAGGTCAAGTGATGGATGTAAACTCCAGGAGTTTTTATCTGCATCTGTCTTGTAGTATGGGGAGGGTTTAGGTATCCATAGTGCTGTGGAGCAAGACTAATGTATCTTTTTCTTATTTCCCCCCTACTCTTTTAAAGCTATATTTCCTTTTTTCTCTAATTACATGTTATTTCATTTAAAAAAATTGGGCGTATTTTTTAAATGGCTAATGCTAGTGGCCCATTGGAGATGTATGGAGCAATAATTAGGGGAAACTTTTAAGAAGTGTTACTGAGGCTTCTCTTGGGTTAGGGGCCAGGGTATTCTCTGCTTTTGTATTATTGTGTCTGTACCAGGCTGTCAACTCCCTGGGAAGAGGCTACTAGAAGTACTAGTAGTGTGTGTGTATGTATAAGCTTGGGGTATCTGTCCCCATGGTGTCACTCCTGAAATAAGATACTGTACAAACTAGAAAGGGGAGCTAAGGGAGGTGGGTAATTGTTAGCAGGAGGTTATAGAGTATTCAGGGGTGATCAGGAGACAATAGTGACATTGGAGTGGGAATAGCCACAAGGAGACAACCGAAACTAGGAGTGGGATGCTTGCTGTTGGGCTACAGCACTGATGATTAGCCTCAGCAAGTGAAGATGATTCTCTAAATCAGTGGCTTTATTACAAAAGTGAAGATGAATTTTGGGAGGATGGGTGGTTTCCCGAAATATTTCTCAGGATTGGCTCCAACACTTATGTGGGTAGAGGAGACTATTTCAGGGTCCTGCCTGAGAAAGTGCCAACTTTAGAACCTTTATCTCACCATCATTGGCTTAGAAATCTGTGAAATGTGCTGAACCTTTTCCAAGGAAGGAAGAGCTTGAAAACTGGGTTCAAGGTGATTGGAAAGAGTTCAAGGGCAACCCTTCTTTTTCCTTTAGCTCCAGGACCCTGGAACTTAGGTCTTTTTAAGAGCTCTGTGAGGATTTTAGAAGAAAAAGATTAAGCATTCAGTTTGGGAACATTATCTAAATAGAAGAACTTAGAAGATCTGAAGTGGAAAAGAATTCCTTCCCCACTGAATCTTTTGTGGGTCGGGTGAGTAGTGTATGGATGGATGACTTCCTTTCTCCTGATGCAGACCCATGAGTATTTAACATATGGCAAAGGCATTCAGTTGGTGGAAGTCATGTCCTTCTATGCAAGGACAAATAGGGGAGAGAGCTGTCAAATGAACTGAGATGGAAAAACATACGGACTGAAGGGTGAGGGAACAGGGAAGAGCTACAGTCATTTAGTGGAGTGAGCTCGTATTAGCTAATGGTTTCCAAAAGGCAGTGACCTCCATGAATCAGTGTCAAGTACACACTGATGCTGATGATCTGCCCTTGGCATTTACTTCTGCTTTGGTGGGGCAGTATTCTTGAAGTAGAAATGTGTTCCACAGGTAGAAAACAGAGAACTGTAGGACTTGGGAACAGTATATATATATATTTGTATGAGTTATTATTTTTCTGTTTTTATTTTCTCAGAACCCACCTCTTTGAAATTTGGATCCTTAAAAAAATAAAAATAATACAATTAAATAAAAAAAAAGACATTTGGATCCTTTCTATGTATTTCCCCCCAGAAAGATTGTGGATTCTTAGCAAGAGGACCTCTGGTTTATTTGTGATTATTTGTAGGTAGTAGAAGGAAGGGAAGTTGGTTTGAGCTTATAAAGATAAGTCACTAGGACAAAACTTGTGTTTAGTCAAGTTAAGTCAAATCATGAGAGACTAGCTTTAAGGTGCTCCCTCTCTTGATCCATGTCTAGATAAGATGCATGTACTTCTCAATATATTGGTGCTAACAGTGTAAACCAGCTATATATTATTCCATTAGCAAACCTGGGGAATATTTTCTTCATGTTCTATCTGCCAAACTGCTAATTATCAAAGTGCATATTAAGTAGTTAATAGATTATCTACCTATCTACCTACTACCTGTCTGTTTGTCAAGCCATTCATCCATTTTTCTCAGAAGTTCCAAATTAAAAAGTCTAGGATGCCAGGGGGTTTAGGTTACGCTTTTTCTCTTGCCACCTGAGAAAGCACACATAAAAATGGAGGTCACTCCACAAGCCCTTTGACAAATAGGGGAGTACTCCACCCCCTCCCCCCTTTAAGCTGGTGAGAATAGCCCTGTGGGAGCTGACCCTAAGTTCAGGCAGCACTGTGGCAAGCTGAAATGGCATAGCCACTCTCCATGATGCCATGCTGTGCCCAGGCTGTTGGCATTAAGCCTTGCTTTTCTCCCCTGCTCCGTCTGCTAGGCTGGGCAGCAGCTTGAGCTATGCACAGGCAACTCAGCAGGGGTTTTTCCTTGTCCAGCAGACTCTCTGAGCCCCTCTGTCAGCTCAGGGGCCATCTGGTGCCTCTGTCCCCTTTGTGTTCATTCAGAGGGGGGAGAGGAAAGTTGGGCTGGCCAGTTTTCTGCTGAATGGAGGGGAAGGATGGGCCCGAGATCAAAGTAGAACAGACTCTGGGAAAAAGGAACTCATGTTAGGAACAGAAAACATATACGGCCAACAGATTTGGGGAAGGGGAGGGAGGTCTGAAGGGGTGCTGAGGCTATGAAGGAAGGAGAAAGGACCTGGAAACAAGGGAGTATAACTAAGGTGGGCAGGATTCTACCATGGGGAGAAGGGAAGTAAGATAATTCTTTTGAAATTTTAATTTGTGACCCACTCTTTTTTAAACAGATAGAAGAGGAAAATGAAATTGTATGGAAACAAAGTGATATGTGGTGGTAGGGGATAAGAAAGAGGGGAAAAACAGATTCAAGAAGTGGAAAAGAGATAGACATTGGAAAAATTGTCTACAATCGAAAGCTCCCACTATTGACTGTTTTCTCCATGATATAATAAAAGGGAACTGAGATTAGGGTGGGGAGAGAATTCGTTTTTCCCACTTGTGGTTAAAAAGGGTAGAGATCTGGGTTGGGGGCTGGGTCTGCTAGGCAAGTCTAGTTCATGATTGGGGAGAGAGAGAGTAGAAGAGACGGGCCTCTCTGCAATTGGATCATAGTTTGACCTGTTAATAACTAAAGTTAATAATTGAACATTTAATAACTGAAGGCTTAAAAAAAAATAAAGTCACAAATACATACTTTAATTCCAAAGGGAACTAGAAAGAAACACTGGAAAGCTTTCTCATTTAGGGGTTATGTGTGGGTGATAAAAATGTGCTTCTCAACAAATCAGGGGAAAAAAAGTGATTTAAAAACTCTTCCCTTCAGGGATTTTACAGTGTTTATCAATTAGAAGTCATCAGTCATATGCTGGAATCCCCTTAGTTCAGACAAGCCCAACCGAACAGTGACTCATTAATAGTCCACTAACTGTAATAAACGGATAATGTTCTGTATTTTTCTGGTGCCTTTCTTTGAAGGGAATCACACAACTCAGTCAGTTAAGTCACAAACTCTTAGGCGAACTCTATAGGCCAGGTGTTGAATATGATCACATCTTCAGGTCTGTTTCCTTTGGAGGATGATAAGGATTGGATTGTTAGTGGAAGAACCCCTCCTTCCTTCTGCCCTGCTGCCTTTGTCAGCTGTAATGGAAAGAGGCTACTTGGAAGAGACTCAACTCTCAGCAAATCCTTCCAACTCAGCAACCTTTTGGGGAGGTCTGGCACACGGTTCTCATCACTCCTATTCTGGCTCTCCCAGAAATATAGCCTGTGGGTAGCTCAAGGCAGTCTCCCAGGTCTCATCTGGAAAATGGGGATAATCACCATGTCCTTCCAGCAACAAGGGTGATCTGTATTAAATTAATTAATGACTGCAAAGCACTGGGAAAGCTTAAAATGCCCGATGAGGGCTAAGTATGATTAATTTTGTTCAAATAGATCCGCTTAATATCAGATGATTTCTTCTACTTGTGTCAATTAAAGATACGGTTCTTAATAGTAGTGGTTCTGGGAAGGTTCTCTGTATTTGAACCTGAGCTAGTTTTAATTTCATATTTCCAGCCTGCCTAGGTTTGTGAAGGGAACAATGATAGGCAGACTGGGACCGGAGGCATTGTTTCTTAGCTAAAGAACTGGGGAGAGGAGGAGGGAGTGTGGTATGGAGAAGAAAGTACTTCATTTCGGTGTTTCCACTTTCACCTTGAGGAAGGTCAGGCTGCTGCTTGAAAAATTCCCCAATGAGGTCAACAGATGCTGGAGGGAGCAAGGCTTGACTAAAAGAGAGCCCGCTTGACTATTGCTGGATTCACACATTTTTTTTTTCTTCTAGGGGGTTTCAACTCCATAATAAATGGAGTTAGTAAAATCGAATAATCCCCAAACCTGGTTTTGGCTGATCTTTTCTTTCTGTACAATTTGTGTGTGGGGAGAGAGATTACATTTAGATCTTTTCTTCTTTCCTTATACTCTTTATTCTAGCTGCTAAAAGTAGCCCCAGTTTCTTTCACTAATTTGAACTTTAAAACCTTTATGTGCAGTGCCTAATAATAGTAATAAAAGGTTATGGGCATCTCAGAATTTACAGAGTGGTTTCCTCACAGCAAAATGATCAGTATAAGCATTATACTTATGCTTATATTATACATTATGCTTATGATTCCTTTATGAGTCATATTTTACAGATGAGAAAACCAAGATTTAGTTCAGTTAGTTGGTCAAGAAGCATTTATTAATTTCTTTGTGGTTATGGAACAGGAGTGATGTCCTAAGGGGGTTTCACTTGTTTGAGTGTTAGAAAAACCAGGACTAGATCTTCTGAACAGCACTGAGAATTGACAAGGCACATTTATTTCTTCATGTTAACTGTTTTAGATTTAGTAATATCTCTAGGTTGAGTATGGAAATAAAATTACCAACAATGGCGACAGGGAAAAATAGGACTGCTTATTTATATCCATCATCTGAGGGATTAGTATAATTTTATTGGGAAACAAGACAAATAGGTAAAGTGTCTATGGAATGAATTTGAGAATTAACAATGTTGTGATCCCACTCCATCTTGACTTTTGAATTATAATTTTTTTCTTCAGTTTTTAAAGGTAGTGATTTTCTTTTAGACCTCGATATTCCAAATCCAGGGTCATCTCCAGTCATCCTGACTTATCTCTTAACACTGGATTCAGATGGCTTTGGAGGAGAAAGTGAAGCTGGTGACTTTGAATAACCTTTCCTCACTTAAATCCAATTCATTTGTCAGTCATAGCATCACTTCCCTGATAACATAGTCCTCTTTGAGAATGAAAGACAAACAATAAAAACAGCAAACATTTTTTACTATGTGCAGGCACTGTATTGAATTCCATGATTATAAAGAAATGCTAAAGATGAGATGTCTGTCTTAAGGTGCCCACATTCTAAGTGGGAAAGACAATATGGAAACAATTATGTATACATGAGATATTTACAGTGTAAAGGGGAAGAAAGGACTAATATTGGGGGAGACTGGAGGGGCTTCTTGTTAAAGGTAGGGAATCTTGAAGGAAGCCAGGGAATGGAGGAGGCAGAGGTGAGGAGAAAATATTCCAGGGATGGGAGACAGCAAGGGAAAGTCAGGATATGGAATATCATATACGAGGAATAGTAGTGAAGATCAGTTTTTATGGATCATAGATCCCGTGGAAGGGACTAAAATGTGGCAAAATTGGAAATGTAGGAAAATGCCAGGTTATAAAGCCAAACTGAGGATTTTATATCGACGGGGGTTCATTGAGTGGTAAAGGAATTGTATGAAGCATTTTTTTTCAGGAGTTAAAGGGAGTTGCCTAAAGTAAAATATCAGAGTAAGGTCTCAAACCAAGGCTTCCAGACATTAAGCACAGTGCTCTTTCCACTATGTAATACTTTCATAAATATGGAGCTGATCATGATGACAAACCTCTGAGGTGAACAGTAGAAAGATAATTACCTCCATGTTACTGATGAGGAAACAGATTCAGAGAGATATATGCTTTATCTAAATCCACAAGAATTATTAAGGATAATAGCCAAGGATGGAATTGGGCTTTTATGTCTTCAAGAAACTCTACTTTCTTTTCTCCCACTGTGTTACCATTCCTAGATAAAGATCTATAAATCTATAGATAAAGATCCTTTCAGGAGGGTTTGAGATTAAAGGATTTGTCCAAGGTCCTGCAGATCTTGTCAGGGGTGGATTTTGAACTCAGGTTCTCAAGAGCTAGTGCTTTTTTTTTTTTTTTTTTCCCCCCCTAATTCTATATAGTGTACTCCATTTAACAAATACTTATTTTCTAAGTATCTGCTTTGCAAAAAACACTATGCTTAGAATATATTTTTTTCTTTTTGGGGGGAGGAGATGTTGATTTTTGTCTAGGCTTATAATTTTTTTCTTTATGCAGAAACTCCTAACATGGAAACTCCTTTCACAAATGCAAATTGGAAACTCGTATAATTTTAAGATGGCCAAGTTGCCTATGAGGACACAGGCAGATTTTAGACTTGAGTCTTTCTGATTCCCAACCTCTGTCTTCTAATTACATTCCTTTCTTGATGCTAGAATGACAGAGACAGACCCATCCCTGTTCTGAAGAAGTTTCATGAGGTATCTCCTTACTTCCCATCTTGCTGTTCTTGTTTTGGACATCTTTGGATTCTTTACTGTGTTTCCTCAGTACCTGGCACCTACAAGGTACTTAAAATATGTTTATTAATAATTGACTATTAGCTTTAGTTCTTTTGTAATTTTAATTTTGTTTATTTTTAAAGTGTTTTATTTTTCCAATTGCATGTAAAGATAATTTTAATATTCATTTTTATTAAAACTTTTTATTTTCAAAATATATGCATAGATAGTTTTCAACCTTCACCTTTGCAAAACCTTGTATTCCAAATTTTTTTCCCTCCCTTCCCCCCACTCCAATAAGTGCAATTAATCTATGTGTATTTCCACAATTATCACGCCAAACAAGAAAAATCAGATCAAAAAGGAAAAAGTGAGAAAGAAAACAAAAAGCAAGCAAAAAGCAACAACAACAAAAGAAATACTATGTTGTGATTCAGATTCAGTTTTCTCAGTCCTCTCTCTGGGTGCAGATGGCTCTCTCCATCACAAAACCATTGGAATTAACCTGAATTACCTTGATGTTGAAAAGAGCCATGTCTGTCAAGATTGATTATCATATAATCTTGTTGCTGTATTATGATCTCCTGGTTCTGCTCATTTCACTCAGCATCAGTTCATGTAACTCTCCAGGCCTCTCTGAAATCATCCTGCTGGTCATTTCTTATAGAATCACAATATTCCATAAATTCATATGCCATAATTTATTCAGCCATTCTCCAACTGATGGGCATCCACCCAGTTTCCAGTTTCTTGCCACAACATTTTTGCACATGTGGGTCCTTTTCCCTTTTTTATGATCTCTTTGGGATACAGATCCAGTAGAGACACTGTTGGATCAAAGTGTATGCAAAGTTTGAAAGCTCTTAACATTCTTTTTTTAATTAATTATTTTTTTGCATTTTAGTTTCAAAATTTCTCCCTCCCTAGGCAATTTAAAATAGGTTATACTTATACTTCAACATATTTAACATGTATAGGTCAACCTGCCATCTTGGGGAGGGGGTGGGCAGAAGGAGGGGAAAAGTTGGAAAAAAAGGTTTTGCAATTGTCAATGCTGAAAAAATACCCATACATATATCTTGTAAATAAAAAAAGATGATATAATAATAAAAAAAGAAAAGGGAGAACTTTTCACCAATGAAGAGAAAATTAAAGCAATAATTAGGAGTTTAAAAAAAAAACCAAAATAGGTTATATATGTGCAATCATGTAAAACATATTTCCATATTAGTTTTGACTTTAGTTTGACCAGTTATCACACTCTCAATGAAAGGATTAATAAATAATTATGTAAACAGTGGTTAAAAGATTCAAATCTATCTGTATCAAATTTAAGTGCTCTGGTGGGTTAAAATAAGTGTCATGATTCTTGCCTTCAAGGAACAGATAATCCCTAAGTAACAGATATCACATACACTCTTGTATCTTGGTTAAAACTTGGAAGGGAAAGGCTGTGTACATAGTGTACTAGGGCTGGCAGATTGCCTCAGACTGGCGTATGTTATGGAGCTGGTCTTTGGTTCTTGTTCCCCAAAGAGCTTCCAGTTTAATAAGGGAGAACTCTCACCATTTGTTACTCTTGTTTCCTTTCCATTCAGTTTCAATTCAACTTTATTTAGTTTAAAAACATCTATTAAGTGCCTTCTGTGTTCAAAGGACCTGTATTAGAGGCTGGAAATCAATCAATGGACAAGCATTTATTAAACACTCACTGTGAGTCAGACAGCTAGGTGCCAGGCTGTAGTATACACAGCTGAGACTAGGGCTAACCCCTTCTCACCTACCCCCAAGGGATTTACAATGTGTGGCGGTGGGAGTGGAGGTGTGTCTGGTGGGAGGGTTAGGATATCAGTGGAGGCTTCCAGGAGGAAGTCTGCACCTGGACCCTGGAGGAAGAGAAAGATTTCAATCCACAGACACTGGGAGAGAACATATTCTAGGCAAATGAACACAGGCATATGGTGTGAAGTTGAGATTAGGGAACAGCTGGGAATCCCATTTGGCTGAGAACGTGAAGTGTGTGAAGGGAAGTCATCTGAAAGGAGGCTGAAAATGTAGGTTGGAGCCAGAGTTGCAAATGACCTTAAATGACAGGCCTGAGGAATTTGCACTTAATTCTATAGATAATAGGGAGCCACTGAAGATTTTTGAGCAGAGGAACTTAAAAAGCTGAGGAAGGTTATTTTGGTGACTGTAGGAAGGAAAAACATAGAGAAGGGAAAGACTCTTCCAGAGAGTTGGAAAAAAAATACTTTCAAAAATTACAGTCAATAATCAATAAATATAGCTACTATGGACCAGGCTAAGCACTGGGGCTACAAGGAAAGACAAAGTCTTACAGGAGCACTGAATTGGAAAGAAAAAGTAAACAATCTCTGTACAAATTATATGCAGGACAAATGGGAAATAATTAACAGAAGGAGCTAGAGTTAAAAGGGGTTGGAGGAGCCTTCCTGTAAAATAAGGAATTTTAGTTGGGATTTAAAGAAGCCCAGGAAGGCAGAGGGGTGTGTGTGACAGAGAGACAGAGGGACAGAGGGAGAAAGGGGAAGAGGGGAGAGGGAAAGAGGATGGGGGAGGGTGGAGAAGAGAAAGAAGAGAAAGAGGGAGGGAGAGAGACACAGAGACAGAGAAACAGAAACAGAGAGGCAGAGAGAGGAGGGAGTCAGAGAGAAAGAGCCAGAAACAGATACAGAGGAGAGAAAAAGACAGGCAGAGAGAGACAGAGTCTGTCTAAAAGGGAGAGATAATGAGTTCAGTTTTGGACATGATGACTTTAAGATCCCTACTAAGCATCCAGGTTGAGATATCTGAAAGGCAGTTTGAGATCTGAGGGGTCAGCAGAGAGGGATAAGGGATTTGAGAATTATAAGCATAGAGATGAGAATGAAATCATGGGAACTGATGAAACCACCAAGGAAGGGAAGGAGTCTAGAGGGAGAAGGAAAGGACACACTTTTGGTAAGAGGGTGTAACCTTAAGAAAGCTGCTTGTTAAGCATTTACCAACACACTCCTGGGTTTAAGTGGGAGCTAGGATGGTAGCTGAGTGATTGAGGAGGAGAGAAGAGATTTCAGAGATTTTGAAAAGATAGGATCATTTGGACTTGTCAACTGATTGTATGTGAGGTATGATAGCGAGGGAAGAGTTAAAGATGACCCTGAAGTTTTGGGCCAGAGTGATTGAGAAGATCAACAGAAATGGGGGCAATTTTATTTTATTTTATTTTATTTTATTTTATTTTATTTAATAGCCTTTTATTTACAGGATATATACATGGGTAACTTTACAGCATTAACAATTGCCAAACCTCTTGTTCCAATTTTTCACCTCTTACCCCCCCCCCACCCCCTCCCCTAGATGGCAGGATGACCAGTAGATGTTAAATATATTAAAATATAACTTAGATACACAATAAGTATACATGACCAAAACATTATTTTGCTGTACAAAAAGAATCAGACTCTGAATTATTGTACAATTAGCTTGTGAAGGAAATCAAAAATGCAGGTGTGCATAAATATAGGGATTGGGAATTTAATGTAATGGTTTTTAGTCATCTCCAGAGTTATTTTTCTGGGCATAGCTAGTTCAGTTCATTACTGCTCCATTAGAAATGATTTGGTTGATCTCATTGCTGAGGATGGCCTGATCCATCAGAACTGGTCATCATCTAGTATTGTTGTTGAAGTATAGAATGATCTCCTGGTTCTGCTCATTTCACTCAGCATCAGTTCGTGTAAGTCTCTCCAGGCCTTTCTGAAATCATCCTGTTGGTCATTTCTTACAGAACAGTAATATTCCATAATTTTCATATACCACAATTTATTCAGCCTTTCTCCAACTGGTGGACATCCATTCAGTTTCCAGTTTCTAGCCACTACAAAAAGGGCTGCCACAAACATTCGTGCACATACAGGTCCCTTTCAATGGGGGCAATTTTAATGCAGAAGTGACATCAGATTTGAGGATGGACAGGACAGAGAAGATTAGGAATCTTCTAATTTAATCCCTTTATTTCTTAGATCAGGAAACTTAGCCCCAGAGAAGTTAAATAATTTGTCCAAGATCTTAGGGTAAAAAAATAGCAGTCAGGATTTGAATCCAGGACCTGTGGCTCTAAGTATATATATATATATATATATATATATATATATATATATTTAGTATATATGCTATATTTCTACTATATATATACTTAGAAAACTAAGTATAGTTTTCTTTCTGTTGATATCTTATTACTTCTTGAATTGATTTATTGATTTATTGAGGTGCTAACGAGATGTCCAGTCGAAGATGTCTAGCAGGCAGTTGGAGTCTAGGATTAGAGTTTAAGAATGGACAGGATTAGAAACAGATATTTCATCACTGATTGCTAAACTGACGATTGAAGCGAGGGCAGCTCTTGAGACAAGCATTCCCTATATTGATTTTGTACAAGATAATGCGTGGGAGCGTAAGAGGGAGAGGGGAATGGGGACTCTTCTTGCACTGATTGAGACTTAACAAGAATGAAAGTGTTTTGAATTCCCAGAGTAAATGTAATTCTTGTCCCCAGTTCTTCCTTGACCCCTACTTAACAGGGGATGAACCAGCTGCTCAAGGACATGGCAGGGAATTCTGGAATCCAGGAGGTCAGGGTTGGAAGGGAGCAGAGAATTTTCAGTGTAGTCTATTTATCAGCCTTTTCAAGCTATAGGCAAGGAAACTGAGACCCAGAGACTCCGGTGGTCTTGTTGTTTGTTCCCTCACAAATAATTTCATCTCACTCTACATCTGCAATCACTCACTCTCCTACCTGGAAAACCCTTTCTCCTCGTCTCTACCTCCTCTGTTCCTAGGCTTTCTCCAAGCTTAAACTCAAAACTCACTTCCAAAAACTTCCTGGTCCCTTCTCCTCTTCAGTTCCTTCCTTCTGAGATCCTTTTCCTTTGCACTGTATGTATTTGTATGTTTCTTATTGTTTGCATGCTGCCTCTTCCCTTAGAAGGTAAGCTCCTTGAGGGCAGGGATGCTATTTCCATTATCTTCCCTTGTTCCCATTCATTGTTCACCACACAGGAACATCGTGACGGAAACTTGCAAGCCAACTTTTTAGAGGTTCATAGCATTTCACAGACAGAGGTGGACTCAATCTCCTTCTTCTTCTGCAGATGGGCAACCTTAAGGCACAACGATGGAGGAATGCTAACATGCATTTTCTCATCCTTAGACCACACTGCTGCGCCTTCATCTAGAGATAAAATGCACTCTTTTTTTTTTTTTTTTTTTTTTTTTAGCATTTGGGGTCCCTGGGCCAATAGTTCTACTCAGAGGAGAGAGAGAGAGTCCCTGGAATCAAGAGTCAGAGGGTCCCGTCCAAGTGGCAAGGGAAAGAATCTTTTTTTTTTTTTGAAAGTTATCATTTTTATTTTATTTTTTAATTTTTAATTATAGCTTTTTATTTATAAGTTATATGCATGGGTAATTTTGCAGCATCGACAATTGCCAAACCTTTTGTTCCATTTTTTCCCCTCCTTCTCCCCATCTCCTCCCCCAGATAGCAGGTTGACCAATACATGTTAAATATGTTAAAATATAAATTAAATACAATATATGTATACATGTCCAAACAGTTATTTTGCTGTACAAAAAGAATCGGACTTTGAAATAGTGTACAATTAAACTGTGAAGGAAATAAATACAGGGGGACAAAAATAGAGAGATTGGGAATTTTATGTAGTGGTTCATAGTCATCTCCCAGAGTTCTTTCTTTGGGTGTAGCTGGGTTCAGTTCATTACTGCTCTCTTGGAACTGATTTGGTTCATCTCATTGTTGAAGATGGCCACGTCCATCAGAATTGGTCATCATATAGTATTGTTGTTGAAGGATATAACCAGGATATCTCCTGGTCCTGCTCATTTCACTCAGCATCAGTTCTTGTAAGTAAGAGAAAGACTCTTAATGTGATCCCAATCTCCGTATTATGGCCAAGTCTCAACTGGGAAGGATTTCAACCTGCCAACCTTTCATTCTCTATAAGTGACTTTTATGTTTTGGATTTCAGTTCATGGAGATGAGTCTTCCTGCTTCTAAACCCCCTTCACCACCTTGTACCTGGCATGTAACAGGCACTCAATAATGTTTGCTGATTGATATTGCCACATAAAATGTACATGGTACCTAGGGCACCTACCCTGGGCTGCATGAAGGTGACTCCTATCTAGTCCCTTCTCAGGTGAGTTGGGATTATTGATGGCTTTGCATTTTCTGTGTATCTACAGGCAAATCACAGAGACTGGGCTGTAGTAAGGGCCAGGGCATCCTTGGAAGGAGCTCTCCGAGGGAAGCTAGCCTCGTTCTCCTTCTTGCCCGATTCCATAACATGAGCCTGGTACATGGGAAGCAGCATGAATGCCCTCTGTTGGTCGTGCTCCTGAAATTGTGCCCAGACAGCAGCGAATGGAGCTCCTCAATCCCTTTCAGGGTCAACTGGCTGCTCTGTTTTCCTAGGGAGCAGGCCCCATTGAGCAGATGGGACAGCCAGGTGGGCAACTGAGGTGCCACCTGGTTATGGACTGTCACTACCTCCCATCCCCAGGGGCGTGGCAGAGCAGGGAGGGGAGGGGGCCAGACTTTGTGTTGGCATTCAGTAGCGAGTGGCAGGATGCCCCGTCCGCACCATGCCCGCATTGTCTCCCCAGAAGTACAGCCGATCCTGTTTGTGCAGGAGCAAGGGAGCTGGAAAGGAGAGATGGAAAGACAGATGGAAATGCACAGTTGGGAAAGTGGGGAGCATAGTCAGACAGCTTCCCCAAAAGGAGTCAGAATGTGATCACGGAAATAGCCCTGGACCGTGAGTCAGGAGACCGTAATTGATGGTCTTCGGCCAGAGCTGTGGCCAAGAAGCTGCACAACTTTGGGCAGTTCCCTTAGCCCGGCTTCTACAAACCTCTGGTGCCAGGTTTCCATGACACGTTGGAATTTCATTGTGGTGTCTTGCATTTTCAGGAAGGACTGAGAAAAGATTTTCTGAAACTACAGAAGGACTTTGTTGTCCTTGCTCACATGAACTCATATTACAAGGACTTGACTAGAAGGAAGATAGAGCTGGATTGCCTGCGGGAATTCTCCTACAGGCTTCTTTCCTCCAAAAAAAAAAATCATCTTTCTAAATATTATTTTTTAGGGAATTCATTCTCTCTCTCTCTCTCTCTCTCTCTCTCTCTCTCTCTCTCTCTCTCTCTCTCTGAATCATAGAACACTGTGTTCTCAGAAGAAACAAAATTTTGGCTGACCCCAAGGGCAGTGCATTGTGAGTGTGAGCTGAACAGTGCTGGTAAATGTTTAACAACCAGCTCTTTGAAACAACACTTTCAAGTTTAATCTAAATTATTAATATTTTTGCCTCATTTTCTCAAGTCTGACCAATCAACTAAGCAATAAATCAAGTCTGGATTTGTAACATTTTCCAGTTCCCAAGATGCTAGATTTAACACTGGACTCTAGTGAGCCAGTGGTGAATAGGGTGTGAGGTTTCTTGTGATCTGTACTGGGGGAGGGACTACTCATACCAGTTGCTCACTTGAAAGAACTCCCCACTGTGGGAAGATACCATTCAGTTCATACAACAGTGATGACCTCCTTCCTCTGGTCTCTCCTATGGCATCAAAAGCAGAATTAGGGGTAGGTAAGATAGAGCTGTCTCAGCCGGCATTGTGGGCTATCTACAGTAGAAATAGGGCTGGTGCTGGTGTCAGGAGGATTTGAATTTATCTTCAGATTTAGTCTTTGGGATTTGAGGCAAATTAACCTTTTTTTGGTGGGGGAGAGGGCTTTGTTCCTCCTCTGCAAAATGAGGATATTGGGATAGGGAACACCTAATGATGTTTCCAACTCAAAGTTTCTGATCCTATGATCTATGGTAAGAAAATAAAAGGAAGCTGCATCTTAATGCAGTGATGATTTGGATATCAGAGGATCTGAATTTGATTTATGAATCCCTGTGTGATTTCGGGAAAATGACTGACGCTGTGTGGGAATCTGTAAAATGACTGTATTGGTCTACATGACCCCCAAGGACTCTTCTGATTCTTCACAATCCTATTATTATTATTATTTTTTGTAAATACACCTATCTTTGAAAATCCCAACTAGATTCTCCACATCATGTAGATATTTCTTGTAATAAGCCAAGGCAGGTGTCTGATCGTGAAGGTTCCAAGCCTCCTGTTGACAGAAATGCATAAGAAGGTAAAATGTTCAAATGCAGCTGGGCACAATTTTCAAATTTTGCCTAGTGTGTTTGGGGCCTTGCCCCTGCTGTTGTTGCCACAGAAAGTGGTGCAGCTGAGGCTGACTTGATTTCCTTTCTGAGTTCATGGGGAGGAACCGTCTGTAGACATTCTGAGACCTGCTTTCCAGCTGAGGTTGGGAACATTGACTAAAGGCAACGTTCTGAATCTCCAGGAATCCCAAACCACCTTTAGATTTGTTTTTTCTTGAAAGCTAACTAAAGCCTCTGACTCCTAACTTTGCTGACAAGCTCTTAGTGCACTTGTTTCTTTCTTTCTTTCTTTTTCATTATATTATAGCTTTTTATTTACAAGATATATGCATGGGTAAATTTTCAGCATTGACAATTGTAAAATTTTCTGTTCCAATTTCCCCCCTCCTTTCTCCCACCCCTCTCCCTGATGGCAGGTTGACCAATACATGTTAAATGTTAAAGTATATGTTAAATACAATATATGTGTACATGTCCATACAGTTATTTCGCTGCACAAGAAGAATCAGACTTAGAAATAAGGTAAAATTAACCTGTGAAGGAAATAAAAAATGCAGGTGGACAAAGATAGAGGGATTGGGAATTCTATGTACTGATTCACACTCATTTCCCAGAGTTCTTTCGCTGGGTGTAGCTGGGTGCTATTCATTACTGAACAAGTGGAACCGATTTGGATCCTCTTATTGCTGAAGATGGCCACGTCCATCAGAATTGACCATCATATAGTATTGTTGTTGAAGTATATAAGGATCTCCTGGCCCTGCTCATTTCACTCAGCATCAGTTCATTCAAGTCTCTCCAGGCTTTTCTGAAATCATCCTACTGGTCATTTCTTACTGAACAATAATATTCTATAACATTCATGTATCATAATTTACTCAGCCATTTTCCAATTGATGGACATTCACTCAGTTTCCAGTTTCTGGCCACTACAAAAAGAGCTGCCACAAACAGTTTTGCACATGTTGGTCTTCTTCCTTTCTTTAAGATTTCTTTGGAGTATAAGCCCAGTAGCAACACTGCTGGATCAAAGGGTATGCACAGTTTGATAACCCTTTGGTTAACACTCACAATGTATTAGTGTCCTAGTTTTCCCACATCCCCTCCAACATTTGTCATTATCTTTTCCTATGATCTCAGACAATCTGAAACATATGTAGTGATACCTCAGAGTTGTCTTAATCTGCATTTCTCTGATCAATAGTGATTTAGAGAATCTTTTCATATGGCTAGAAATAATTTCAATTTCTTCAGCTGAAAATTGTCTGTTCATATCCTTTGACCATTTATCAGGAGGAGAATGGCTTGAATTCTTATAAATTTGAGTCAGTTCTCTATATATTTTAGAAACGAGTTCATCTCTATTTTTAAGGGTTGTTATGAGGATCAAATGAGATAATATATAAAGTACTTTGCAAGTTTTAAAGGCATTTTATCTATTATTTTTATTTGCACCAAAGCAAATTTGTTATCTTGAGTCAATCAGTGAGAGTCCTCTCTGAGTGTTGTTTCCACATTTGTAAAATGATGGGGGTGCTGAAGGGGCTGTTGGATTAATTAGTTCCTTCTACTTCTTGATTCCTGTCATTTAGAAGGCAGAATTTCAGAGAGTACAGGCAGGCAGGTTGCACTGTTGATCTCTTACTTTGTCCTCCTGCTCTCAAAAATACAAATTACACCATATTCCATCAGATGATGGTGTAATCAGAACAGTAAAGAATGGGAGATCTTAGGACATGAAGCTCTGGATTTACTCTCCAAACCCCAGTTTGAATTGGCAGATCATGGACTCAGACCAAGGATGCTACTTGTTCTCTCATAGTCTTGTTATAGCACTGAAAGGGTGTCTGCTATCCACACTACTAATGCTATAGTTCACAAGCCTCTACCAGTGTTCTTTCCTTTATGATTGGTCGATATAAATCATAGAAGGTAGCAATTACATAGCTGATCTCATTGGATCCAAAGGATTGGAGCAAAGGGAAGTATTATTAATTATCCCCATTTGACAGATGAAGAAACTGAGGTTAAAAGAGGATGGATACTTGTTCAGAGGGCTGAGCTAATTAGTGGCTGAGGATCAGCTCTTGAACTCATCCCTTCCTGACTTTCAGGTCTAGTGTTCCAAGTACATTGCCACTTAGGTGCCTCATTAATAATAAGCCAGACTTTAGTTTTCTCTAGAAAGAGATATTGAATAAGGTAGTATAGTAAGAACTGTTGATAACAGCATCTTCCCAAAAGTCTGGGAGAGTAGATCCCAGATCTACTGGGCTCAATATATACTGGGAAAAGTGGGCTCAAGTTTAGAACACAGGATGTGGCAAAAGGTTTCTAGATATTGAAAGTTTTTCTCCCCGCTCCCCCTCCCCATTTATGGGGTTGTCGATGAACATCTGATGCTGCTTTTCCTCTGCGCCAGTGAAGAGAGGGCATTTTCCTCATTTAGTCTGAGGCAAGGGTCTTTAATCTTTTTTGGGGCATGGACCTCTTTGGGAGTTTGGGGAAATCAATAAATTCCCTTTGCAGAATAGGGCTATATACTCTCTGCTCTGCTGTTTTCAGCTTTCCCTGTATCTTAGCACCATACCTTTAAGTCTGAAGAAGTTTTGTAAACAGTGTTTTTGGTAAGATCTTGTTAAAAAACCAAATGCCTAGTGACTTTAAAATAGGGGAAACCAGGCTAGAGACAGAGGAATTGTCCAGATAACTCAGAACTCTCAAAATGACTCAGTTCAGACCAGAAGCTTAGACAATAACAGCTAACATATTTTGTAAAACAACTTACTTTGTGTCAGGCACTGTACTAAAAGTTTTAGAATTATTATCTCCTTTGATTCTCACAACAACCGTGGAGGTAGGTACTATATTTTAATTCTCACTTTACAGATAAGGAAACTGAGACAAATAAAAGTTAAATTACTTGCCCAAGATTACATAACTAATAAATATTTGAGGCTTCATTTAAACTTGGCTATCCCTTACTCTAGATCTGTTGATCAATCCACTTATTTATCAATGGCTTTTGACATTCTAGCATTTCTTGTCTATCTTCCCCAAGAGTTGAGATCTTTCCTGCTTTGTTCTTGAGGCTTTCTCTTGAAAAAGACAATTGGGACAGAACTGGTGGTGAGAGAGAGAGAGAGAGAGAGAGAGAGAGAGAGAGAGAGAGAGAGACAAAGAGAAGGAGAGACAGACAGACAGACAGAGACAGACAGATATAAATAGAGACACAGAGAGAGACAGAGACAAGAAAGATGATTTTTACCTGAGAGTCCTTAGTGATTTTGACAGGCTCCTTCCCCTTCTACTTTGAACATGGTAAGGCACTCAATAAACATTTGTTAAATGAATATATGAGAAAGAGATCGAATGATAAACAAATTGGAAGCCTCTTTCAGGACCCAATGGAAAAATAAAAGTTCCTAGTGCAGGCTCTGGCACAGATACTAAAGGTCACTTGCTAATATGAACCCCTCCTGGGTGCAGGTGTGTGGGCCAGACACCAATTATCAGAAGTGGTGGCAGCTGGACTGTGTAAGGAGCACAAAGGCAAAGTAAGAAGGGGAGAAGGAGGGACCGCTTTCTGGGCTGAGTGGGCGTAATCATGATGCCCTTGGAGACTGAATGAATGGGAGAGAGAGTTCACCCAGTACCCTATAACTAAGCTTTGATCTTGAGAGGGATAGCTAGCTCACCTTCGATTCAGAAAGAATAGACTAAGAACAGCTGTCCTTGTCATTGGACACCAATGTTTCCTCCTTTTTTCCTTTCTCCCTCCCCTTTTTCTCTCACACTGCCCACCTGCCTACAGTATAATTTCATTACCTGCTAATTTAGAATTAGCACCATACTGCAGAGATAAATTTCTAGAAGAAAATAGGAATGTAAACAAGACTTCAGAGGACATATTTAACCTACTTAATGTCTTAATCATTATCTTAGGGTTTTAAAGTGCTTTGGAGTTCATCAACTCTAACTTGTAAATGGGAAAACTGAGATGCTCTTAGCTCCAGTTAGTAGATTGGAAAAGAGAGCAATTTATAGATGGTGAATTTTGTTGTTCGGATGTTTCATTCATGTCTAATTCTTCATGACTTCATTTAGGGTTTTCTTGGCAAAGACACTGGGGTGGTATGTTATTTCCTTCCCTCATTTTACAGATGAGGAAACTGAGGCAAACAGGGTAAAGTGACTTTCTTAGGGTCACACCACTAGTAAGTTTTGAGGTCAGATTTGAACTTGTGAAAAGGAGACTTTCTCTGCTGGTCTGGCATTTATGCCATCTAGTTGCCCGAAGATAGGGAAACAGATTCCACAATGTTAAGTGGCTAGCTATAGATCCCATGACTAGTAGAAGGCAGAGCTGGGATTTCTGGTTATGTCCAGGGCTCCTACGATACTACAATGCATGTTCATTCTCTAAGACTTGAAAATACTTCTTCATTTCTGATTGGTAAAGTCCTGCTATTACTTCAAGGCTCAACTCAGATGTCTCCTTTTCCATAAAGCCTTCCCTGATTGCCTTAGCAGAAACAGTTCTGTTTCTTCTCAAAAGTTAATTTTTATTCATGTTAATTCAAACGTGCCACAATTTAGATTGAAATTTCTCTTTGAGCTTGATTCCATGAAGTTTAATGTGCTAACCTTCAAGGAATGAAGTCTCTGGGTCTGTACTTGTGCAAAATGAGTTTACTGTCTTTAAATGCAGGACAGCTAGGTGGGGCCATAGGTACAAAGCACTAGGAATGGAGTCAGGCACACTCATTTTCCTGAGTTCAAATCTGACCTCAGATGCTAATTGTTTGACCCTGGGCAAATCATTTAACTCCACTTGCCTCAGTTTTCTCCTCTATAAAATGATCTAGAGAAAGAAATGGCAAATCATTGCAATATCTTTGCCAAGAAAACCTCAAATTGGGTCACAAAGGGTTGGATATAACTGAAACTACTAAATGTAAACATAGTTTTAAGTATCATCTTTCAGGACCTAGGGAACATGTTTTTAGTGTAATCTATGGCTCAGGGTCCCCAAAGCTTAATTGATTTGATCCTGGTGCTTATTCAAGGAGGTTTCTTCCTTTGGCTCTATTTCCACCATGGAGTTTACTTTGGGGAACTATTCCAGTATAGCTTAGGTATAGCTGTTATCTAGATTTCTTCAAATGGAGATAATAAGTAACAATAAGGCTTTCCTAGCTCCTATGCAAGCATCAGTGTAATAAATGCACGTTGTATAGGACAGTTCACAAAAACTTCACCCCATGCAGAAGATGCAATGGACTCAAAGAAGTCCACAAATAGAAAATACATACGGTCCTTGTTATTCCAAAATTGCAGTGAGTCTGAATCCTTCTGTGACTCCACAGAGACCTTCTAAGGGGAAGAAAATCCTCTCAGCTCTGTTCTGGAACTCTGGAAAGATGGTGCAAGTGGAAAGCTAAAAAAAGAATAAAAAAAGTCTAACTTACCCTGTTCTGTAACCACCTCTTGGAAATCTGTCCTGTAAAGTCCCAGTGAACTAGGCATTTTGGGAGGCAATCACATTAGGAATTAGGAATTGGCCATTTCCTCTAAAGGAGGTACTGGTATGCATGTCTACACTTACCATGGGGTAATGTGCCTTTTTGAATCAAGATAAAGGTTTATATACTTTATGTTCATCAAAATGATCAGAAACAATTGCCTTCTGTCTTTCTCTCTCTATCTCTGTCTCTGTCTCTCTTCTCCATTTTTTTTTTTTTTTGTTGTTGAGGCAATTGGGGATAAGTGACTTGCCCAGGGTCACACAGCTAGGACGTATTGTCTGAGGCCACATTTGAACTCAGGTCCTCCTAGCTGCCCCTCTCTTCTCCATTCTTTATCCATGTTTTCCTTAGTTGAACATAAGGCCATTTGTGATCCCTGAAATAGAAGTGCCTTGTTCCACTGAAGGCATAGAAATCTTAGCTCATGTTGTGCAATTTAGTTGGTTTTCTTTTTTTCCTGTTTTTTTCTTTGACAATGTCTTTTTTCCATTTTTCTGGTTTTTTTTCCTTTAAAAAATTCTAGAATTTCATGCAAAAACTAGCAATGAGGAGTGTGCATGTGGTAGGGTTTGTTCTTGGAATTGATCCATTCAATTATAAGCAAACTTCTTGAGGTTTTGCTCTCTAGGGATGAAGACAAAACTCCCAAACCCAGTGATTTCTCATATTGAGGTCCCTTTGAGATTCTTTCTTTTTTGAAAATTATGAACTCATCAATAAACACAAACATTGTAATGTACAAAAAACAAAAAGAAGAGGACTGGATATGAAACTAAGAGTTTCTGTTACCTTCTGTTAGGTGGAGTCTGTTAAATTTAACATGGAAGCTACAAAATTGTCTTTTTGTCTCTTCTTGGAATTTGTTTTCTTTGTATTTTTGTTTGGGCTGGTGCTCATTTCTGTTTCTTTTGGCATTTTATTGATTCTCACTAACTGACCTGTCTATCCCAAAATAGAAGCCATTTTTTATTACGTGTGGCCAAGCAAATCTCATCAAACTCTTGCTCCTGTCTGAAAATGTGTTTTATTCTGTACCTTTGCATCATTATGTAGCAGAAAGTGTTCTAGTTTGGGTGTTAGAGAACCTGTTTTCCTTTTCTGGCTCTGTCTCTTCTGCCTGTAAGTTAGTTAACTTCTCTGCCTCAGTTTTCTCATCTGTAAAATTAGGGTTTGGGACTAGGTATCTTCTGAGGTCCTTTCTAGCTCTTGACATATGAGCCTTTGTTCTTGTCACTCACACTGAGATCCAGTGAGACCAATAATTAATAAGTACCAAGAAGTGTAAATGACAAGCAATATAGTAGAAAGAGAGTCATATTTGCACCTGCAGTTAAGAGAATTGTTTAGTCCTTTTAGTCATGTTTTTGTGACTCCATTTGAGGTTTTCTTGGCAGCAACAGTGCAGTAATTTGTCATTTCCTTCTCCAATTCATTTTACAGGGAGGGAAACTGAGGCAAAAGGGTTAAGGGACTTACTCAAAATAGTAAGTTTTGGGGGCTAGATTTGAATGCAGGAAGATGAGTTCTCCTAACTCCAGACCCCACACCCTATTTACTGAACCATCTAGCTACCCCAGGAATTAGGAGAAACTTGGGTTCAAATTCTATTTCTAAAATTTGAGTGTGATCCTATAAATCACTCACTTTTCTGTGTGAAAAATGGGAATGATAATATTTGTATTTCCTCTTTCCCAAGGTTGTTGTGAGGAAAGTGTTTTGTGAACCCTGAAGTGCTAGAGAAACATCCATTATTAATAAAATTAAAAACAAAATTTTGTGATTTCTCCCAGGAGTGTTTGCATTTTGACAAGAGACAAAATCCCCATGTGGCTTAAACCAAAGAAATAAAACTTGGGGACTTTCCAAGCAGGGTTTGGGCACACATTTTAAAGGGGGTAAATGGTGCCTTGAGAGTGCACCATGTGGGTGATTGTCCACTCTATACATTTATAACCTCAACCCTGAGAGCAAGGAAGTAATCTAAAGGCAAAGAGCCCAATGGAAAAACAACAACAACAACAACAACATTACACACAATTAGGAAAGGGCAGAGATTTCTTTCTTTTATAAATCTCTTCATCCTTGGTCCCTTCCTTCCTTTCTCTTTGGGCAAATCTTGAAGGATTGTAAACAGCCAAACTGGGGGGCTAAATCATTTGCCTAGGGTTACATAGGTGATTTTCTTTTTACTTTTGGTTTCAGATGCAATACTTTTTTCTTATGAATCCAGGTGTGGTAAAGAGATGATCTGTTTTTATACCTTGAAACCATGGCATCTTTACCTTCCTGAAGAGGGATTGTCAGGGATGGTTGAAAACTCCTCTGGGATTTCTGGGAGTGCCAAATGAAATCCTCTCCCATTCTTCTGGTGCCATCCTGTGTCCTTTATCAGATTTCGTTCCGCATTGTACTAGGAATCCTTTGTTCTCCTGAATCTGACCCTTCCAATGTGACTCTTCAAGGTCTAGTGGCTGGTGGGGGTCCAATATCTTAGCTATTTAAAATGTGAATCTTTATATTGCACACTGCTACCCTCTACAGGACCTGTTATTATTATGCACAGACTATCTCTGTGTCCCAGGAAATGCTATTTAGTTCCAGAGCAAGTACCAAATTGCATTGGGAGAAGGAATTCCTCCTTCAGAATATCATAAAGCAAACAAATCAGAGACCTAGTTTCCCTTACTTCACAAATGGCTTCACAGAACCTCAGAAGTAATTTAGTCCCACTTGTACCAGAACAGGAATCCTTTCTATAATATTTCCAACAAGAGCTCATTCAGCCTCTGTTCAAAGACTTCCAATAATGGGTAACATATTTTCCCTTGTGTGACAATTCTGGACAGCTCTCGCTGTTAGGAAGTTTTCCTTTATATCAATCTAAATCTACCTTCTCTACAAGTATTTATGTCTCCTTCTAATTCTGCTTTCTTGGCCAGGCAGAAAAAGTTGAATCTCTTACACACGACAATCTTACAAATATATGAACATCTCCCTTTAGTCTTCTCTTTGCTAGGCTATACACCCATAGTTTCTGCTGTTAATCTGCATTCCAGGTTCTAAATATATACAGACTGAATTCAATTTTGAGAGCTGATTGTGGGATTATTTTTTCTTTTATCTTGCTTTATCTTTCTTCAGAATTTATTCTGAATCCTCAGAATTCAATATCTGAAATTATCAGATATTGTAAAAAAATATAGCTCCGTGTCTTAGTTTCTACATATGTGGATAATAGAATCACCTACAAGCACTCAAGATAACAGGACATATAGGATAAAGGACAACCTTTATTCTTCCCATAGAAAATTCAAAAACAACATAAAAGATAGCAGTTCATAAACAATTGAAATCCCTCTCTTCCCTCTCCATTGAATCCTACCTTTCCCCAGAGTGCTGTTGCCCCAGATAGCACTATCCTGTGGTTTTGATATCTCTTAGAAAGATACTGAATCTGGTGTTCCTATTGAATCAACTTTCTCCCACCCCCGAATTTCTGTTAAGTTCCTATTTGACCTTAGAGATTCATACTGACATCCTTATAATACTATCCTGAAAGCTTGTATTTCCCTGTCAAGGGAAACAAGTTAGGGATTATAGACAAGCATCCTTTTTATTTATTTTTTAATCAGACTGTCACTGTCTAAACAACTTATTTTAATAGTGGAAATCAATTTTTTTCTCTCTAATATAGATTTTCATGCTGTTTCTCTAACTTTTAGAATTCACGTGTTTGAGTGTCTTCTCTCTCCAAGAGGCTGGCACTGCCCCCAAACCAATCTTTTCGCCCTGAAAGACTGAGCCTTGAACCATGAACCTCAAGTCATTAGCAAGGTTGTTGCTAGCCAGGAGATTGCCTGTCTCTTATTGCCTGCTACCTAGGAATTATTTTCTTTAATCTTAGAGGTTGGGGTTCAGGAACTCTTGACATTTCTCTAGAAAGCTGGATTTCAGGTACTCTTAAAATCTGGATCATGACATAACCTTTCCACTTCATTTACACATGATTAAGAGGATAAGATATTCTTCTACTTTTGCTTCTCCAGGGCTGGTTGCAAATCCATAGAGTCCTTAAATTCCCTTCATGGTCCTCTTGACATGGATGAGAGCACATGCAACTTCTTTGTGCCTTTACCTTAACTCTCCCTGGGGTGGCTGGATATATCTGGGGCTCTCTTAGATCTACTCTTAGCTTTGCTGCTCTTTGGTCTCAATCAGCCAGTCAATAAACATTTATTAAGTTCCTACAAAGATTAAATTTAAAAGTCTGTCATGTATTCATTTTTTCCTCCAGGAGAGTTAGTTTTTAAACATTTACCATCACACCCTGTTGGTACTACAAATCTTGACTCTGTGTGTATGTAAGACTCAGAAAGACTGACTTAAAAAAATGTCAAAGGATTTCCCTAATGGCAACCCCAGGTTTAGTTTCCTTTGGATAGAGAAGGGGGGAAAGCTATTTGAATATTTTATAGGTTTTTTATGTTTATTAAAAATGTTAGTTAATATGTATTTTATACCCCCGACATTTTCCTCTATATCCTTTTCTCCCCGTCAGAGAACCATTCCTTATAACAAAAATTTTCCCTTATGTCTTTTTGCAGTTTTCTGTTAAATCTTTTATGTCATTCATTTTCTGTGGGGTGAAATAAAGGTTGTCTCATGCTTAATTTGCCACTGTTTCTATGGATGGAAACTGGGGACCCCATTCCAGATTTGAAGAAGTTGGGATACATATTCTACTCTGAGCAAATAAATTAATTTTGCTGGAATAGCTCTAGGTTGAGGCAATGAGCCAAAGAGAACTCTTGACCCCTTTGGGGTCAGCTCCCCCAGGATGGATCTGAGCCCATGTGAGCTAGTGTTTTGGGGGGCTCTGGGTCATAAGTTGCATATGTTTGTAGCATCCCTTTCCTCTCCCATTTTAAATACCCTATTGAAAAAAAATGCATGAAATTTGACTGACATGACCAGTTATTCATAAATCTTTATCTATATGGGCTCTTAGGCATGATTTCTCTCTCTACATGATCAGTTATCTTCTTTTAATAATACATTCCAGAATCTCTCTCTTTTTTAAAAATTGGGATAATATTTGACAATATTTAGTTTGAATCTTTTAAAAAATTACTTTATCAAAAAAGGACATTTTTCCTATAAATAAGATGTCCATTCTTTTAAAGTTTTTTTTAAACTTGTGAGTTTTAAAGTTGCCAGAGAAGCTTGGTATTATAGTTCACATTCACACAGTGCTTTAATGTTCTTTTCAATAACCTTGTGAGGTGGAGTATTTAATATTATCATTCACAGTCTTAAAAGGAAGGAAAGGAAGGCTCAGAGAGTTAGGTAATTTGCTGAAGGTCACACAGCTAGCAAACATATTCAAACCTCTATCTTCTGACTCATCTATGAAGGGTAGGACAATTCCATTCTCCAAGTGAACTGAGCACTCATTGAAAGGAATTTTGATTTAGTGTGAAGGCTGCTAGTTAAAATGAAAAGGATTTGAATCCAAAACACATGATGGTAAGACATGGAACAAAGAGATATAAGTGATTTTGTTGCTTATGATATGAGCAAGTGTTTTTGGGATGAAAAGGAAAATGAATTCAACCAATCAGTTAATGAATGAAATATTTATTAAGCCGTTATTATGTATCAGGTAGGCAGTTGGCTGTCTCAATGGACAGAATAAGGAGCCTGGAATCAGGAAGAGTTGAGTTTAAATCTATCCTCAGATACTTATTATTTACGTGACTCTAGGCAAGTCACTTAATCTCTGGAGAATGAAATAGCAAATCTCCCATTATCTTTGTCAAGAAAACCCCCATGGACAGTACTGGCATGCAAGAAATCATGAAAGAGCTGGACAGACCAAAAAACAATAAATGTGTCATAGAAGGCCATTAAGATTCAAAGAAAAATATGAAGCAGTCTCTGACCTTAAGAAGCTTATATTTTGATGGGGGTGGGGGAACATGAAATGATGGGTATATAGAAAATATATAAATGCAAGGTAATTTTTTTTTTTCTAGAGGCAAGAGGGAAGGAAGCAATTGCTGTAAGGCTCAGAAGAGGATTCTGGTAGAAGTGATAACTGAACTGAATCTTGAAGGAAACTAGGAATTCTAAGAAGAAAAGGAAGAGGCATGGGAGACAGAGAGTGCAAAAGAAGGGAGATGGAAGATGAATTGTGTGTAACAATGAGAAGGTTGGTTTGGTTAGATTGTAGAGTATATGTAGGGGAGTAATGAGTCAGAGTGGTTGGGATCAGGCTGTGAAATACTTTAAATACCAGCAAAGAAGTTTATATTTGATTTTAAAAGTAATAAGGAATCGTTAGAGTTTATTGAGTAGAGGGAGGACATGGTCAATTTTACTCTATCAAAATTGTTTTTGTAGCCGTGGATGAATTAGAAAAGGGAGAGAAACTTGAAGAATGGATTCTATTCCAGTGGTCTAAAAGAGAAAAGAGATTATGGTTTTACTGAGGGCAACAGTGAGGCCTGAAGTCAGGAAGACTTCTTGAGTTTCAAATCCAGCCCCAGACACTTACTGGTTGTGTAATGCTGCAAATCACTTAATCCCGTTTGCCTCAGTTTCCTTAATTTTAGGAGAAGGAAATGATAAACTACTCCTATATATTTGCCAAGAAAACCTCAAATAGGGACACAAAGAATCAATCAGAAATGACTGAAATGATTCTACAACTTATTAGTTATGTGGGATAAAGGAGAATGAGACAGAAAGGAAGTGCAACAGAGAAGCAAGAGAGATCCAAGAAGTGAGAAATCCTCTGGGGGTGGGGAAGGATGAGGGGGAAAAATCAGGAAGACTACCTAGAAGAGATAGCATTTCAAATAAAACCTTTGAAAGAATGCAAGAGTTTCAAAAGATAGCCTTTCCAAATGGATGGAGTCAGAAAGGGACAGGATGAGACCAGGAAACAGTTGATTTTCCAAACTGGCTTCTTGTTCAGTTGTTTTCAGTCATGTCTGACTCTTCATAACCCCATTTGGTGTTTTCTTGCTAAAGACACTGGAGTGGTTTGCCATTTCCTTCTCCAGCTCATTTTACAGAAGAGGAAACTGAGGCAAACAGGATAAAATGACTTGCCCAGGATCACACAGCTACTAAGTAGCTGAGGCCAGATTTGAACTCAGGAAAATCAGCTCCTTGACTCTGGGCTCAGTGCTCTATCCATTGCACAACTTAATTGCTACCAAATTGGCTAGGATGTAGTTAATGAAAGAAAACAGTGGGAAGAACATTTTCAAAACATAGTATTTCCACTGTATTCTTTTTACTAATTCAACTGATTATACCTGCTCCTTCCATACCCACTGACCACTTGATTTTTTTTTAAAATTTATTTGCAATGCCTGGAACAACATGAACAGAACTTAAGAATCACCACTTAACTCTACATTTTAAAGGAATATTGATATTTTTTAAAAAAATCAGTCACTACTGGGATTATATCCCAAAGAGATTATAAAGAAGGGAAAGGGACCTGTATGTGCACGAATGTTTGCGGCAGCCCTTTTTGTAGTGGCTAGAAACTGGAAACTGAATGGATGTCCATCAGTTGGAGAATGGCTGAATAAATTGTGGTATATGAAAATTATGGAATATTACTATTCTGTAAGAAATGACCAACAGGATGATTTCAGAAAGGCCTGGAGAGACTTACACGAACTGATGCTGAGTGAAATGAGCAGGACCAGGGGATCATTCTATACTTCAACAACAATACTAGATGATGACCAGTTCTGATGGATCAGGCCATCCTCAGCAACGAGATCAACCAAATCATTTCTAATGGAGCAGTAATGAACTGAACTAGCTATGCCCAGAAAAAGAACTCTGGGAGATGACTAAAAACCATTACATTGAATTCCCAATCCCTATATTTATGCACACATGCATTTTTGATTTCCTTCACAAGCTAATTGTACAATAATTCAGAATCTGATTCTTTTTGTACAGCAAAATAATGTTTTGGTCATGTATACTTATTGTGTATCTAAGTTATTTTAATATATTTAACATCTACTGGTCATCCTGCCATCTAGGGGAGGGGGTGGGGGGGGTAAGAGGTGAAAAATTGGAACAAGAGGTTTGGCAATTGTTAATGCTGTAAAGTTACCCATGTATAAATCCTGTAAATAAAAGGCTATTAAATAAAAAAAAAATAAAAAAATCAGTCACTTCTTCATTGACTGTCCACTAATACAACCATCCCTTGAAACAAAGCAAAACAGTGAAGCAAAACCAAACAAGTATCCTTGTTTGACAGTGTCCATTATGTATCCATGTCCCCCCCCCCCCCTTTCTACTGAAAGGAGGGAAGGGGGCTTGATCAACTATTCTTTGGAATTGAGATTAGTCACTGCATTAATTAGACAGAGATGTGGGACAGTGCAAAGAATGCTGGCTTTTATGACCAGCTGACATTTTCTGCCTGTGTTAGCTTGTTAAAGGTCATGAAATGTTGTTTCCAAAAAAAAAAAAGAAAAAGAAAGAAAAGAATACTAAAAATATTTGACCTCATGATAATTTTAGATCTAGAACTGGGATATTAGAAGGCATAGAGTCAAAACCCTTCATTTTATGAAGGAAGAACTGAAGCCCAGAGAGATTAAGTAATTTACCCAGATTGATATTGGTATTGAGGAGTAGTGTCCAACTCTTGATTGGATCTATGTAGCAAAAGCATCCCAAGCACTGAACACTCCAAAATGAACACTGATATTGTATGGTCTTGGCAACTTTAATCTCTCAGATCCCCACCTTGGGTTATAAGACATTTAAAGTCTTAAGTTTTAAATCTGTGATTTTATTCAAAATTTAAATGTCTTTTAGGATTGTTTTTCTTTACATTATTGTATTCATTATCCCTAATGATCATGTGGGATATGATCCCACTAACATCATGTGACATTAACTTGAAACCCATGACTCTGCTATTTTTCTTTTTTTCCCTATTAATTTTCTTTGAGGGATAGGGAAAGTGTCCTTCATTAAAAATACTTCTCCAATCTGCCTGTCCCAGTGCCTGAAATCCTTCTTTGGAGATTAATTTCTTTGGGTAAATACTAAGGATTCTAGGATACACAGGAGTAGGAGAATGTCTCATTAAATTATTAGCAGTCTTTTATGCTTCAGGAAGGATTACATCATTGGATTATTTTACAATGGTGACTCCTGGAGGGAATGAGACTGCAAAATGTGATACAGTTACTTATGAATTAGTCGTATGACTCTTCTAGACATAGGCTCTTCATTTATCTAAACTTTGTATCTCCTCAATTCTCACCCAGTAATCTGTAGCATGAACAAAAGCCACATTCTGGTAAACCTTTTGGCACGCAGGCTAGACCTGGTTGAAGTGACTCAAGGTCCACAAACCCATCGATGAGTTAGGGGAATATCTCTCCAAGCATTCGAGGACTCTCCCTTGTGCAATGAGTAGATGAGAAGAATTTGTTTTAAGGTCCTGGAAGGTGATTGATAGTGCAGGGGAGCCATAGATCTTGCTCAGACCTTGAGAATCCCAGTATCATTCACTGCATTCTGGGCTACAGCCAGCAATATTGACTTTAGGTTTTGTACCTGAACTTTGATGACTCTGGAAGAAAGAATGAGGCTGAGGACCTTGTGCAATTCTGCCTCATGTAAATCCAATTACTCACAAGTTGAGACATCACATGTTACGTCATTGTTCTTTGAAAAAACAAAAGACAAACAATAGTTTCTTCCTAGATTTAGCACTGTGCTCTGGGTGCTTTTTGATTTAAAAAAAAAACAAAACTGTTTCATTGAACTGAGGAGGGCAGATTTTGACTGGAGGAAAAGATGGGGGCTAAGAGTTTAGACATATGAAGGTAGGGATCCAACTATGAAGCAATATTGCAAGGAGACTCACTATCTACGGGAGAGCTAGGGGACTCCTGGAACCTAAGATCAGGAAAACCTGAATTCAAATCCGGTCTGAGATATTAATTGTAAGATCTTGGGCACAAAATTCAACTACTCTTTGCACCAGTTTTCTTATCCCTAAATTGGGGTTAATAAAATATCTACCTCTCTTCCAGATTTTTGTGAGAATAAAACAATACTTGTAACGCACTTTGTAAATCTTAAATATTAATTATTATTATTACAAGATTACTCATTCTTATCCCTCTCTAGTCACTGAGACTTTACTTCTGTTGCTGCCTAATTTTGTGATGCTCACTGCTCAATCCACATCCTATATACAGCCTGTCCCATTTCTAACCTAACCTGACTGCTCTGGTTTTCACTAATCTCCCCTCCTCTGAAATCTTCTAACATCAAAGCATCTATACATAATCTTATATAATATTAGCGCTCAGGGAACCTCCAATAGTTTGTAATCACACTTTTATCTGTGTGATAAGATCAGAGATTCAGAGTTGGAAGAGATTTTTGAGGTCATTGAGGTCAAATTCTTCATTTCACAGATGAGGAAACTGTGATACAGAAAGGTTAAGAATTTTTCTGGGGGTTAATCATGTTGCCTTTAGATTCCTCAGGAAATTCAGTCACTCAATTTAGCATTTCATTTTATATTGTAGTAAGTGTTTTGCTGTTCAGTTCATGTGAGTTTATCTTATTTCCACTGATAGATGTTGAATTCCTTGAGGGGAGGGACCTGAAATAAACTTATACTTTCCAGTAACCTCCTCTCTCACTACTGAAGCCAGTTAAGTAAGCACTATGCATATGGAAAGTCTTGTGAATTGCTGGATTGGTACCTGAAGGTTTGGTTCCAGGGACTCAATAGATTGTGAACCCCGAGTCAATTGGGGTTAAGTGACTTCCTCAGGGTCACACAGCCAGGAAGTGTTAAGTGTCTGAAACTAGATTTCAACTCAGGTCCTCGTGACTTCAGAGTTAGTGCTCTATCCACTACACCAACTAGCTGCCTCAACCCAAAAATTTTTTAGTAGTAGAAGGAACTACATCATTAGATACTGCACAGTGCCTGAGCCATAGTAGGCACTTAAATGCTTGCTGATGGCTTGATATTAGAAGGGCCTGTTGCATTTCCCATTTTGTGATATGGAGTAAGGTTTTGGTGTGTGCCCAGATACCAAAGAGATGTTGGGAGACTCTGGCAGTTCACAGTTCTAGTAAGAACTATCATGAATTGTAAGAACTGAATAGAGGAAGCATGGTGTGGCAAAAAAACTATTGTCTTTTCAATTGGAGAAATAACAAAATTATTATATTCATTATATTCATATATATTATAATATTATTATTATATTCAGAATAAAATTCTGAATCTGAAAGGATCTGAAGGATCTGAGGTTTAAATGAGATAAGGGATATAAAACACTTTGCAAATCCCAAAGAACTAATACAAACTAGTTATTTTTATCATTAATTATGATCATTATTAGCATCCTGCTACCAGATCTTAAGTCTGGGGATGACTTGATTTCCTGAGCCTTCTACTGCCTCCCCCTTGATCTCAAGCTATGTTTATAGATCAGTACAGGGGTTTGTTGGTAATTGTTTAATAACTAGGCTAGAGATATCAATGAATTTTTAAGTTTTATGGACATTAACACTTTCTTAAGCCTACATAACCAATAAAACAATAAATTGAGTCCTGATTTGTGCTGATTTTGGTGGTTTACATGCTCACACAATATAAAAATTAACAATTGGCTATTGCTCCAGTACATTCCTGATTTGAATCCAGGCTTTTGGTTTTTACTACCTGGGTGGTCTTGAGTGAATAATTTCAACTCTTTGGGTCTCCTCTGTAAATTGACCTCCAAGATTCTTGCCAGCTTAAATCCTATACATACATTTCATGTCAGGTTTTTTATTTTTATTTTTTTTTTTGAGGGGAAGCCAACTGATAAATTGCCTGCCACTTTGAAGGGGTGCATTGTTTCTGAGATGATTGAAGTGCAAAACATGGATGCCCTGGTGGTATGTTGTTGCTGATGTGTTGCATGGGCATGCTTATGCATTGATTTGGGCTTTTGGATCTGTTACAATAGTTTGATGTGCCTTGAACTTCCACATGCCAGTGGAATAATATTGGTGCTCATTACTATGGAAACAAATAGGAACCAAAGCAGCAGGATATCACTTATGTGCTGACAGATTTTATGCAAGCGTAGTCTTAGCTGGGGAATTTTTGATGGGAAAGGTTTATCTAACGGGAACAGCACTTCTAAACAGAAAAGGACTTTGCACATCAATGAACAAGAAAAGGAAGGGATAGAGGTTAGGAATGGAAAACAGAATTTTAGGATCTGAACCTAGATCATGGGTTCTTAACCTGGGACTTACTATCCTCCAAGAAAGCCACAGAGAGATTTCAGAGAGTCTGTGAACTTGAGTAGAACCACAATTACATCTTTATTTTAATAGAACTGGTTTCCTTTGCAATCCTATGTACTTTATTTTATGTAGTTAAAAATACCATTCAGAGAAGGGGTCCAAATGAGTCCAAGACACACAAAAAATTAATGATTTCTGTTTTACAGATGAGGAAAACTGAGGATCAGGAAGGTAAAGAGATTTTCCCAGAGTCACACAGGTGCTCAAGACAGAACTGGGATTTCTGCCTAGTTCTCTGAAGTCAACTATTTCCCACTTCATGACATTGCATCTTTGTGCTGCAGGATAAAGACAAAAGGTTAATGACCATGTTAAGGCTCTGACATAATCTTTAGACTGTCAATGGAAAGGTGAACAAAGGGAAAGTAGAAACTGTGACCACATTAGTATCAACTTCAGAAGAAAAGGACAAATGTTGTAGTTAACATTCTATTGCTTGAAAAAGTTTTTAGCGGTAGAGGAAACTGTTCTTTTTCACTTAAAAAATGCTTGTTTTGGTGCTAAGTGAAATGAGCAGAACCAAGAGATCATTATATACTTCAACAACGATACTGTATGAAGATGTATTCTGATGGAAGTGGATTTCTTCGACAAAGAGATCTAACTCAGGTTCAATTGATCAATGATGGACAGAAGCAGCTACACCCGAAGAAAGAACAGTGGGAAATGAATGTAAACTGTTTGCATTTTTGTTTTTCCTCCCGGGTTATTTTTACCTTCTGAATCCAATTCTCCCTGTGCAACAAGAGAACTGTTTGGTTCTGCACACATAGATTGTATCTAAGATCTATTGTAACCTATTTAACATGTATAGGACTTCTTGCCATTTGGGGGAGGGGGTGGAGGGAGGGAGGGGAAAAATCGGAACAGAAGTGAGTGCAAGGGATAATGTTGTAAAAAATTACCCAGGTATGGGTTCTGGCAATTTAAAAAAAAAAAGCTTGTTTTGGTGCAGCTAGGTAGTGCAGTGGATAGAGCACCAGCCCTGAAGTCAGGAGGACCTGAGTTCAAGTCTGTTCTCAGACACTTTAATACTGCCTAGCTGTGTGATCCTGGGCAAGTCACTTAACCCCAATTGCCTCAGCAAAAAAAAAAAAAAAAAATTCTAGGAAACCAGGAAATTCCAAACAATGGGGGTGAGGTGGGAATCTCCTTTCAGTTTTGTTAATTTCTCCTTTGATTTTCAGTTTTTCTATTTTGGTATTTAATTAAGGGTATTAAATTTGCTGTTCTCCAGGATTTTTGTTATTATTGTTCCTCTGATTCATGATCTGCTTTTTCTGTTTCAAAAATAAAAGGATTTAAAGATGCAAAAATCTCCCTAAATACTGCTTTGGCAGCATCCCCCAAATATTGGTATGTTATCTCATAATGGAGCATATAGAAGGGTTTTGCCTATCCCAGGTTCTGGATATCAGAGTAATAAGGTAGAGGTAGAAAGGACATGTCATGTCACTGCAATGCCACTGTGACTAAGAAATCTATGACCGCAGCAAAGGCTTCCCTAAAGTTATGAAGCCAAGAAAAATGTATTGAGGGGACAGCCCTAACAAAAATTGTCATTGAATCAGTTGGTTTTTGGATGAGAGACAGAGACAGAGAGAGAGAGACAGAGAGAGAAAGAGAGAGAGAATGAGAGAGAGAAGAGAGATGAGCAGAAGTCTAAGTTGTTGAATCAGAGAGAGCAGAGTTATGCAAGAGAGAAATACTCATGGGTCCTGAATTTACCTAAGTTCTAGGATAGTGTCCAAAAGCCATTGGAGAGGACTGAGTATGTCTACAGGATTGCAGGTAAGGAAATTCTACTTGGGTCCTCAGTACCATCTTTACTCCTTTTACTTTAGGATTAAACAGCTACTCAGACAAATTTTATAAATGCACCCATTCAGGAGGAACTTTGGATAGGCCTAAATAAGCATAAGCAGATTGATGTCACTTTTTGGGTTTATTTTTATGTTTATTCTCCTATCACCATGTTTCCTACTCCCTCCATGACCATATTTACTTTGAAAGGATTAAAACTACTCAATAACTTTGGTAATAAAATGCATCTTGTTAGAGACTAATATTTGTGTATCAATCATGTCCAACTCTTCATGACCATATTCCTTCAAGAAGATAAGCAGATTAATGAACTGTTCAAGACACAAGTTATTATGAGTCTTGATTTGAACTAAATTAGCCTCTGCTTGTAATTTCTTATCTAACATCAGATCTTCAACTGATTTCAGGTTCTCATCATTCACTGACACCTACAAAAATATTCATAGAGTTTGGGCACAAGGATAAGACACTATACTTTGAGTAATAAACATGATCTTGTTAACAAGTACTCTCAATATTTTGTTATTCAATCATGTCCAACTCTTCATGACCCCATTTCCTTTTCCATATGAGAGAACTGAAGCAGAGTTAAATGACTTGTTCAAGGACACAGAGTTATTACTGAGTCTGGATTTGAACTCAGAGAGATTAGCCTCCCTGCCTCCAGGTCAGATGTTCTATATACTAAGCCATCAGATCTTACCAACTGATTTCAGGTTCTCATCTATTCACTGTCACACCTAGCCAAAAATAGTTCATAGAGTGTTGGGCCTGGAGTCAAGAAGACCTAAGTTCAAATATGACCACAGACAATAGATGTGTGATCCTAGGCAAATCATTTAACACTACTTATCTCAGTTTCTTCATCTATAAAATGAACTGGGAAGAAAATGACAAACTGCTTCAGTATCTTTGCCAAGAAAACCATTAAATGAGATCACACATCTGAGAAATAGCTGAATTAAAATAAATATTTTATTTATTTTATCTTATTTTACTTAATACTTTTCTTTCTAATCGTATCTAAAGATGGTTTTCAACATTAATTTTTGTAAGATTTTGAGTTCCAAATCTTTTCCCTTTTCCTTCTTTATCTCTCCTCTCCCCAAGACAGCAAGCAATGTGATATCCTTTTAAACATAGGAAATGAAAATCTTAAACTGAAATTTTGGTATATTACTGCCTTTGCTCCTAGTTTTCTACAAAACCAATTTCAACTTGATCAATGTTGGAAAATAATGGTGGTTATGACCTCACCAGTGTTGTTGGGAGCAAAGTCCTGTGAGAGTAATAGCATATAAATCCTGCTCACCTTGGAGTAGCAGGGAAATCCTTTGTTTAAAACTGACTTCCTGCACTTAGCCAGACTCTTGGCTACCCATTTAATGTCTTAATGTCCTGGGAGGCTCTCTAAGATTTTAAATTGCAGATTACTTGCTGATGGGTATCAGTGGAAGGAATTTCCATTTTGGGAGTTCCTTAACCAGATTAATTCTAATTCCTTCATTTTTTCCTTTATCTAACCATTATTTTGTCATTCTACTTTCTCTGTCTTTAACCCTAACCTTGCTCTGTCTTTTCCCCTTTAATCCCTCTGCTCCTAAATTCACACTTTGGTAGCTTCTCCAAATTGACCTAGTTGAACCAGTTCAACTCTATCCTGTCTTCTTTGGAGTCCCCTGTTTCTTAATCCTATTGAAGATTTTTCTCTGCTAAACTTGGCCCTGGATTATTACCATTTTATGATGAGACCTTTGTTCCTACTCATGAAGCTCAATGAAGTTGGAGAAAATCGTGAAACTGTTCTGACTTGCTCAATTACATTTTTCATTTTATTTTTAAATTTATTTTTTTTTAACACATTGCTTTATAAATCATATTGGGATATATATATTTGATACTGTTGACCACCCTCTTTTCTTTAATATTCTCTGCCCTAGGCCTTTGTGATACTACTCTCTCCTAGTTTTCACATAGATTCAACTATCATCTTTATGAAGACGATTCTCAGATCAATTTGCCCATTTAACTTCTCTCCTGACCCTAACTCTCATCTCCAAATACCCATAGAGCATCTTGAACTGAATGTCCCACATTTTAAACTCAACATGTCTAAAACTGAATTTATTATCTCTTTCATTCACCATCATCATTACTGTTTTCCCACTTACCCAAGCTTATGATCTAGGTGAATTCCTGACTCCTTGATCTCTCTCTTCTCCTATATCAAATCAGTTGCCACCTCCTGTTTTTCTGCTTTCCCTTTCTAACACCTCTCAGATAAGCACTTCCTTTACTTTGACATTGCCCCTACTCTACTCTAGATTTGTATCACTTTGTGTCTAGACTATCTCAATAGTCTTCTAGTTGGTCTTGGAGTTGCAGGGTGGGGGGAAGAGACACACACAGACACACACACACAGATACACACACACAGACAGACAGAGAGACAGAAAGAGAAAGAGAGAGAAGGGAGAGAGAGAGAAAGGAGAGAGGAAGGGAGGGAAAGAGAGAGAGAGGGAGAGAGAGAAAAAGAGAGAGGGAGAAGGGAGAGAGAGAGAGAGGAGAGAGAGAGAGAGAGAAGAGAGAGAGAGAGAGAGAAAGAGAGAGAGTAAGGGAAGGAAGGAGGGAGGGAGGGAGAGAGAGAAAGAAGAGAGAGAAGGCAGGGGCAGGGGAAGACAGGGACAGAGACAGAAGAGAGATAGAGAGAGATACACATACACAAACACACACATATAGAAAGACAGACACACACAGAGGGAGGGTGAAAGAAAGAGAGAAGAAGAAGAAAAGGAAGAAGAAGAAGAAGAAGAAGAAGAAGAAGAAGAAGAAGAAGAAGAAGAAGAAGAAGAAGAAGAAGAAGAAGAAGAAAGTTATTTCTTTTAAAAGTCAAATTGAATGAGTAGGGCTTACTGCTTAGTTGCCAAATATCTTCAAAATATCCTTTATCAAGGGGTTTGAGCATGGAGCCCACCCAAAAGGTATAGGCTCAACTCCATGGGAAATACCCCAGTCCAATAGTTCATTAGACTTCCCCAATATATTTTAAACATGAGCAAGCAGAATATAGTGTCTTCTCTACCCATCAGGGAGCTAGTAAGTACATTTCTATATCCCAGTGGTACAGAATAATGATCCAGTGGAAATTTGGACTTTCTCACTAAAAGCACATTAGAAAGAAACATGTGACATGAAGAAAGTAGGACTGGCAAAGGCAGGAAAGCCCTAAATGAGCTGATGAAATAGTTTTTTTTTCCCTTTTATTTCTTCTGGTTCTGAAATGTTGACAGAAGCTCAGGCAACCACAAAATTCCCGAGAGCTCCTTCAGAAGCTAACTAGAATGGGAAGATTTTGTGTATGTGGAAAAGAGTGAAGAAGAAGGATCCTTTAAGCCACCGAGTCTTGTCCTAGAGTGTTAGACCTGGAGTCAGGAAGACCTGCTTTAGACATTTACTAGCAGTGTGACTACAGCCAAGTACCCTCAACTATAAAAAGGGTTGCTGTGAAGATCAAATTGGAATATTTGTAAAACCCTTAGCCCAATGGTTGGCACATAGTAGGTAGTTTTTTTTTTTTTTTAAGTGTTTTTTTCCTTCTATCCCTTTAAGGATTTGTAGACAGGAGGAAGGAAAAAAAAGCAAAAGAGCAAGTTCCTCTCTTGCCTTTCTAAGAAAAGGCCTGTATGTAGTACATACCCCAGGAGTTTATAGTGAGTTATTTATAAAGCTCCTTGTTTTCAACCCCCTTCCATATCTGCTTCCTGTGAAGGAGGCCTCCAGCCAGGACATTCCCTGAAAGTGTCCTCAGACATCTATATAAAACTTTACTCTTTTAAAAGGAGCCTGATCAGAATGTTCTCTGTTGCTTCACACCGGGGCATTGATAAACTATCTTCACCTCCACAGGGACCTTAGAGATCTGCTGAGTGGGATCTGTCACCAGATATCCAGGGACTCTCCTCCCTCTTCTCCTCCTTTTTCACTTGTTCTTCCCCAAATACTCCGAGGGGAAATCTTTAACATAGGAAGTTGTTTACTCCTTTAGGATGTCAGTTTCCAGACAGTAGGATCGGATTTAGGAGAGTTTGTTTGGGTGGCTGCAGTGCCAGACTTGTCCTGGGCACTTGGTCAGGGTTGATGGATGATATTCTGTAAGAGTGATCCTCCCGAAGCATTTTTGTCTTGCAATTTAACTCGCCAGCTCAAGGCAAATGGAGGGTTCTGCCTTATTGCTTTCCCCTCCTCCTCCCCATCCATCTTTGGCCTCAGGTAGTTCCTCACCCATATGGTCCTACTGGTCACAATCCGAGGATTCATTTGGCCGGATTGCCTGTCACCTGCTTCATTTGAGTTCCAGAATGGCATGATGGAAGCTTCCCTAACCGGGAGTAGGTCTGCATGTAAAGGCTCATTCAGCCTTTAAAATAAACTATCCTGTCTCAAAGGGGGTCAGCTTATTCTGCTGCTGCAAAGTCAGACCAAGTACTGCAGGGAAATGAGAGTACAAGACAGATAAAACAGCTCATGTTAGCTAAGCCTCCCGGTTTGCAAAGCTCTTTCCTCCTAGCAATCCCACGAGGTGGTCAGCAGAGAGCTTATCCCCAGTTTTCATATGAGGAAATGAAAAGCGGCTTGTCCCATTCATGAATCAAGGATACTAAGTGCTTAAGCTGGGGATGGAACCCAGGTGGATTTGGAATTTGAAGCCCACATCTGCCACTCCTTACTTAATACTTAATTACTTAATATCTCTGGTTTGCAGCTTTCTGATCTATAAAATGAGGAGGAAGCTGGAGCAGACTATCCCTAAACTCCTTTCTAGGCCCAGAGCCATAAACTTTTGATCCTAAGCATCTATGACTGATTTCTTTCTTTCTTTCTTTCTTTCTTTCTTTCTTTCTTTCTTTCTTTCTTTCTTTCTTTCTTTCTTTCTTTCTTTCTTTCTTTCTTTCTTTCTTTCTCTTTCTTCCTTTTCTTCCTTCCTTTTCTTTCTTTTTTTCTCTTTCTTCCTTCCTTTCTTCCTTTCTTTCTTTCTTCTCTTCTTCCTCCTCCTTTTCTTCCCCCTCTTCCTCCTTCCTCTTCATCTCCTCCTCTTCTCTTCTCCTCCTCCTTCCTTTCTCCTTCCCTTCCTTCTCCTTTTCCTTCTTTGATGGCTCTGCCTCACTTCATACAAGTCTTCCAAGTTCATGATTGATGACTTTTCATGGTCCTGGGAAAACAGATTGTTCTGAAACAACTTCCTGTCCCTCCAGGACTTCATAATTCATTCCTTGTTCTTCTCATGTTCAAAGCTGATGAGTTTCATATGAAAAGCCTTCCGCAGTCTTACCTGTGGGTTGGGCTGAGATTTAGAAGCCAAGAGTTCATTCTGTAAGCTCCAGGGTATCTAAGAACTAGGATGAAAGATGATGAGATGCTAAAGGCAGATACAGAATGTAGGTATCTGGGTGCCAATAACCCAGGGCTCTGCCTGCAGCATTGGAGAATTCACTCATTTTCTCTTCCTTCTCTTTTATTCACCTACAAAGAAGAGACAAAGCTTAATGTTGCCTCTAAAGGGAATGTTCATCTAGAAGCTGAGTGGATGCCCATCAGTTGGGGAAAGGCTAAATAAGTTATGGTATATGAATGTTATGGAATATTATTGTTCTATAAGAAATGATCGGGAGGATGATTTAAAGAAGCCTGAAGAGACTTACTTGAACTGATGCTGAGTGAAATGAACAGAACCAGGAGATCATTCTATATGGCAACAGCAAGATTATAAGATGATCAATTCTGACGGATATGGTTCTTTTCAACAGTGAGGTGATTCAGGCCAGTTCCAATGATCTTGTGATGGAGAGAGCCATCTGCACCCAGAGAGAGGACTGAGTGTGGATCACAACATAGTATTTTCATTTGTTGTTGTTGTTGTTTGCTTGCATTTTGTTTTCTTTCTCATTTTTTCTCTCTTTGATCCGATTTTTTTTTTTTTGTGCAGCATATTTGTGGAAATATGTATAGGAGAATTGCACATGTTTATCCTATATTGGATTACTTGCTGTCTATGGGAAGGGGTGGGGAAAGGGAGGGAGAAAAAAATTGGAACACAAGATTTTGCAAGGGTGAATGTTGAAAAAGGATGTTTTGAAAATAAAAAGGTTTAAAAAATAAAGGGAATGTGCATATAAGCTATGCCAATGAGTGAATGCTGTGTGTAAATAAGATGGGCCCCATTTGTGCTAACACTAAGAATCCAGAGCTATGGCTCTTGGTTGGCACTAGCTGGAATTCTCTACCCAGATTTTTTTGGAAAATGTAGAAGTAAAATATTCAATTCAATTCAACACCTACAATTCAATTAAACAAACATTGATTAATATAGAGACAATGATGTATATTTGATAGAGATCAACCCTCCTCCCTTTTTTTCTTATCCTAGGTAATAAGATCTGGCTTCAAGTTTTGCCTCTGATACATACTGATTATATGATCCTGTACAAATCATTTAATTTCTGTCTTACACAACTCTCCAAGGTGCAGATCTTCACAGGTACAGGGAGTTTTCTTTCTATGAGTTCTCTATATCAGTGAGAAAACACAAGTCTGGTCCAATAAAATTGGTGTAAAGGGTTGGCTTGGTACTGAGCATCTATGGTATAGGTCTGATCATGTCACCCTTCTTTTCAGTGAACTCCAATGACTCTCTTTTAATTCTAGGATTCAAACCTCTGGCTTTAAAAGATACAATACAGTACAATATCCTTTCCTACCTTTGTAGTTTTCTTATACCTTATTCTCTTCTATCTAATTCTACAAATTAGCCACCCCATCCAACTTCCTGTTTCTTGACTAGGATCCTCTATGGACTGTCTGTCCCTCATGCTCAGAATCCCCTCACTTCCACCTATTTTCTCTGACTTCCTTCTAAAATCAGTTCGGATCCCTCCTAGTACAGGAGGCCTTTCCTGGAGCTCTCAGTTCTTGATTCCTCCAGCTCTGAGATTATCCTTCATATTGTGAAGATCTCATATGAACTCAGTTATTTTCGTGGTTGTTTTCCCTATGAGCTTCTTTAGGGAAGGGACTGTTTTTCCCTTTCTGAAGAAACAAAATTCTCCAGCATTTAGCGCAGTGCTGGTCACATAAGAGACAATGTTGGTAAATGACATATTTGAAATGCTGTAAATAGCATCTAGTAAATGTTTGCTGACTGCTTGACGGAGATGTGACACAGACTCTGATCTCAAGGAGGCGGTGGGATGGCAAAGAATCAGGATCTCACTCATGCTCGGGAATTTGGGTACCACAGGAGCCTGCTTGGAGATCCCTGGGGAGAGAGAATGTCCTGCTTGATCAGTGTTCGTGTCACTGGTGATGATGTCATTTTTATTTGACTGTTCCCACACACTGCTTGCCATCTGTGGCTTGCCAATCGGGCAGGAGGGCCAATTGGGAAGCACTCTGCCTTTTGATGGTTGTAGTTCCTGTATTTCCTCCGTGGCAGGAAATCCACTTGCACTGTCAGGATTTGAAATCATTTTACACCGAGTCTCCTCTCCTGATAAGAAGGCACATAGGCTCATGGGCACGAACTGTCTGCGGCAAGATAGAGCACACTGTGTGTGTTCACAGAGGCTCAGACACTTCCTTTCCACGTGTTCACCCTGGCCCCTCTTCCTTTCCCTTCCCCCCATGATCATACTGCTGCCATTGTATTAGGAGACGATGACAGACTCTGTGAGTTTGAGCAAGCTCCCGCTTGTCTTGTCTGTAGTCTCTGTGGCTGGTGAGCAGGGAGCAGACATCCTCTTAGGAAATGAGGTTTCTCAAAAATGGGCAAACTTTTCACTTCCCTCTATAAAACTGGCTTGGAAATAGTCGTTCGATGGACGGATAAAATTGTGTCCTATGGTTTGGGGAATCAAAGATTTGCACTATTTCACAGACATTTTTTCCAGTGGGAAGGGACCTTAGCAGCCATTTAGTACAACCTGCACAAGAAATGAATCCCCTCTGTAGCATAATCATCCAGTTTCTGGTTGAAGACATTCTAGGACGGAGATTCCCCCATTCCCCTTGCACCTCAAGGCAGCTGGCTCTACTTTTGGAAAGCACTAATTGTTAGGAAATTTTCCCTGACATCAAGCCTAAATCTGCCTCTTTGTAACTTCACTGTGTTGCTCCTGATTCGGCCCTCAGGGGCCAAACATAACTCGTCTAATTCCTCTTCCTTATTACAGCTTTGGAAATACTTGAAGATTGCTATCACATCTACTCTTCTTTTCTCCAGAAAAAACATGCCCAGGCCTTCATTTGTCATGGACCTCACCCTGGTTTCTTTCCTCTGGATTCTATCCAGCTGAGTAATGTCCTTTTCAAACCATGGTGCCTAGAAATGATCACAGTACTCCAGATGAGATCTAATGAGGACAGAGTACAGTGGATGACCACCTTTCTATTCCTGGGAACGATTTCTTAATTTAGCTCAAGATCATGTTAACCTTTCCTTTGGGGAAGTCACATAATATTACTGTCTCATGTTGAAATTGTAATCCATTCAAACCCCCATTTTTTTTTCAGAATAAAGATATTTCTTCACACCTCCCTCATTTTATACTTGTGAAGTAGATTTTTTTGAACCTAAGTGCAAGATTTTGCATTTATTCCTATTAAACTTTCTTTTATTAGATTCATCCCAATACTCTAACTTTTTAAGATCAATTTACATCTTGTTATCCCTTGAAGCTTTGTGTCATTTATGAATCTGATGAGATTATCATCTTTGTCTTTATCTAGATTATTACTAAATTTACTTAAAATTTTTTAGAACCTTTTGAAATTTCTAAATTTTTTAAGGCACAGCTTGGTAGAGAGAAGTTCCTTTACACATGGACAGAAGCTGGTGTGTGTGTGTGTGTGTGTGTGTGTGTGTGTAATGGTTTACTAGCATGAGCAAAAGGCATTTGAAAAAAATACACATGAATCATCACTATCATCATTGTTCAATGGAAAGATTATTAGGCTGAAAATCAGAGATAAAAAATTGAGTCTAGCCTTTGAATTCATTAGCTATGTGATTTAAGGCAACCTAATCTCTCAGAATCTCAATACCCTTATTTATAAGAATAGGGATAACAACATGAGAATTATCTACCTTGAAGAGTTGGGTAAACTCCCCCCCCCCCCTTAATGCTATTTTATTTTTCTAAATACATGCAAAGATAGTTTTCAACAATCACCTTTGCAAAACCTTGTGTTCCAAATTTTTTCTCTCTCACACTCCCCCCTTCAAAAATAGCAGGCAACATCCCATTTGACAAAAATAACTTGTAAACATTATAGACATACAAACTATCTTCATGACTAGCCTACTATGTAATTAGCTACAGTGAAGCATGAGATTTATAGGATCATAGATTTAGAAAGGGGCAGCTAGATGGTGCAGTGGATAGAGCACTGGTTCTGCAGGTAAGAACACTCTACTTTCTGAGTTCAAAGCTGGTTCATGTATGTGGAGAAGGAGCTAGAGTTTTTGAGAAAATCCAGCCGATGGTGATACGTCAGTAAGATGTTTGGGAAAATCACTTTGGTGGTTGATAGATTTAGGATTGTAGACAGGCAGATCCACAAGCATCTGTTGCTGTTGTCCAGGTACGAGATGGTGTGGACATGCACTAAAGTGGTGGCAGTGTACACCCAGATTGCAAGGCTGGGTGACTGGGAGGATGACATTGTCACTCACCACAATGGGAAAATTCAGAAGGGAGGAGGATTTTGGTAGAAAGATAATAAGTTCAGTTTTGGATGCTTTGAAAGTAAGACATTCAGTTCAGGATGTCCAGCAGGCAATTGAAGAAGTGAATCCTAAAATAAAACACACAGAATTATAAAAGAAATTAATTATATTAAAATAAGCATATGATTTCCCCCCTGATCTATGTTTTCAGAGTTTCTGAAGAAGATTTCCATTCTAGGTTGTTGCTCAGGACATTGAGAGAGTAAGTGACTTATTCAGTTTGATGTAAAAGGTGATAGGGAGCCAAAATAATTTCAGAGCAGAGGAGAACATTCAGAGGAAGGGCAATGGGATGATGAAAGGGTATCAAGTTCATGCCAAGTGAGCATCATTTGGATGTGGTTAGCTTAGAGAAGGACTCAGGGTGGTAAACATGATAGTTGTTTACAAGGTTTTGAAGAACTCTCAGATAGAAGAAGGACCATTCTATGTTTCCAGGGGATGGAGCTCTGAGCAAAGAAAAAAGAGACAGGAGGGAAAGAGGGGAGATGGAAAGGAGAGGAAAAAGGGGGGGGGATAAAAAAGTATGATACAGAGATAGAGAGAAAGACAGAGACAAAGAGAGGGAGAGGCAGACAGACACACATGCACAGAGACAGAGACAGTGAGAGAAATACATGAAACTAGGTTGTAAAAAGCTTGATTAAAGTAAAGAAAATCTAGGAAAATAAAATAATGGACTGGGCTTCCCTGGGAATTACTAAGTTTATCCTCCACTGGATGGTTGGAGATCCATTTTTATTGTGACTGTAGAAGAGATTCTTTTTCAGGTATAGGTTAATCCAGGTACTTCCTCTTCTAAGATTCAGTGTTCTTAGTATTGTGACCAATAGAGAGTACCTTTGAAATAGGATTCAAGTTGACCAGCTGAGACTCAGATAATTGCTACAGGAATGAGGTGATATCCAGGAGACATTACAGAAATGTCTAGCCAGAAGAGAATACAGTTTTGAATGTCTCTTCCAGCTCTGACCTTCTGTGATTCTAGGTATTGCAAAATAATTCTCTGAGAAGCAGTATGGTCCCATGAAGAAAGGTGTCAAGTTTGAAATCCAAGGCCCTAAGTGCAAATGTTGCCTCTGCTCTTTAAGATGACTTGTGTAACTGACTTTAGGCAAATTCTTGATTCTATAAAATGAGAGAGCTGGATAAGATTATCTCCAATGTCCTTTCTAATTCTGAGTATGTGATCCTGTGAGGACTGGAAATGAGATGGATGTAGAAGGGAAGGAAGGAGAGAAAGATGGAAGAAAGGGAGAGAAGAGAGAGTAGAAAAAGAGACACAGAAAAAGAGAATGAAAGAGACAGAAACAGAAATGGACTGAATAAAAGACAATAAATAGAGATAGCAGCAACTAGAATCTTATTTCAAAAGTACTAACTATTGTTCACAATTCTAAGAATCACTGAATCTTAGAGCAGAAAGGACCTCAGAACCTAGCTAGTCCAACCTTTACCTGAGAAAGATTCTCTTCTACAAACAGACAAAAGACACAGCAGAGAGAATGTAGGACAAAAGGATAGAAGGAGGGAAAGAGAGGGAGGGGGTGGGAGGAAGGAAGGATCAAAGAGAAAAGAGAAGGGGGGAAAGGAGGGAGATGGAAAGAAGAGGAAAAGAGGGGGGATAAAGAAAGAGGAATGATAGAGGAATAGAGAGAGACAAAGAGAAGGAGGGGCAGACAGACATATACCCACAGAGACAGAGACACAGAGAGAGATGCATGAAACTAGTTCCCAGAATGCAATCAGAAAATATTCATAGAATGCTGGTGTCATTGATGGTAATGAGGAAGGGGAAAGTTGGGGATGAGAGATCCTTGGCAAGTTTTCAGAGAGCAAGGGACAAGCAATTCTATTTGTGAGGGGCTGGGAAAGAATTTTGTCGGCCTACAGGGAATATGGTTTGACAGTCAATCAGAGGAGGTGGAAGCTCTCCCTGTGCTTTGACTGAATCATTTACATAGAAGCCTGTGCAAATAAGGAACCATCTCCCCAGAGTCCTGGAAACCTCATGCCCCTGGTTCTTGACTTTGGTAACATCAAAAGAAAAAAGAATCTTGTCCTCCTCCAAAACTCACAGTGAATTTACTTTCTGTTGACAAGCACACCACAGCACTTTCCCACATCAGAAACTGGCTAGGGTTGAAGGAATACATTTTTCCATAGCCCAGTCTTGCATTTGAGATCTAGCTCTGTGGGCCAGAGAACTTGGCTCTCCCCAGTGTTGTTAACCTCCCATAGGTTGAGAAGATTACTTGTTAGGACTGACCAGCCTGGATGGAGGAAAATTCTGAGATATGGTTGCCCTTTGATTCACATATTGGAAGGACCCAGCATCATTGTTGCTGTTAAATGTTATGAAATTATCAATTATAGATACATATTAATATATATTATAAATTATATATTAATTCCACAGATACTTCTCAGAGAGGTGGAATTTGAATTCAGGTCTTTTGAATCCAGGGTCAATCCTCTTTCCTCTGTATATAGCTTTCTGCCCTGTAACACCTAATATTTATTGTGGACTTAGTGATTGGACTTTGTTCTTAAGAATTCCAGTGGGATAAAGAGGAATTGGGAAATTCTTCTCAGAGATGATTTAGGTGGCCATTGTGGTACATTTTATAATTTTTTAAAAAAATAACTTTTTATTGACAGAACCCATGCCAGGGTAATTTTTTACAACATTATCCCCATTTTATAATTTTTAATGGAGATTAGGACTCCTGGGGAAGACAGGCTGGTGGAGTTCCTAAGTTCAGGAGTTCTGAGCTTCAGTAGGGTCGACATTAGTGGTCACACTAAACACCACACTAACATGGTGAGCCCTAAAAGTGGAGGAACAACAAGTTACCAAAGGAGGATGTGGGGGCAAATTGGTCTAGGTTGGAAAAATGGAAATTAAAGCTTTCCATGCCTATCCACATTGGAATTAGCCCTGATTGGCCATTGCATGTCTTCCTGGGTGAACTAGGGAGAGCCAGTTTCAAAACAAAACAAAAACTCAACAATAACTAACCTCATGACTCAGAAATCCTACCAGAACAGCTGCTTTTAGTTATCAAGGGCTAGCATTTTTCTTTCTGTCTCCTTTTAATTTTTTCCTTTCTTTATTAAGCAAATGGCCCATGCAACTATCTATTTTTTCTTCCAAACACAATTTTTTTTCCCCAGTGGTGACTTGGTGCTTGGAACAATGTCTCTGGTTCTGTCACACACTCTTTTTTAGGTCACAGAATCAGAATATCAGGGTTGGCAGGTGATCAACTAATTCCACCCATCATCCATCTTAGTGTTTATTTATCAGGGAGAGGGAAAGAGACAGGCAAGAATGGTTTATTCTTATCTATTGAAGATATTTATAACTGGTTTGATGCTCACTCTTCCTAACCTTCTCTTCTTTAAAAAGTTAATAGGGGCCAGTTATCTGGGTTCTACGAAAAATATCCTTCTAAGGAAAAAGGTCATGGTCTAAGACCTTAGAAACCATTTAGTCAAAACCCCTGATTTAAAAAAAAATGTGGAAATTGGAGCACAGAGAGGTTAATTGCCGGATACAAGGTTTCATAGCTAGCAAGTGGTAGGGCTAGAACTTTTTCCTCCTGGTCTCTTGAGAAAGGATCCACAGCTCCTTCCCCTTGCCATGCTATTTCCCTTCAGATATAGATCTATATCTTGCCCCTGGACCCAGAGGGCTCTGGAGAGAAAAATGAGGCATGGCCCTTCCCCACTGAAATCCAGTTTACTTGCATGTCATGGAGTCATCTCCCTGATGTCATGGTCCTGTTTGAGAACAAAGGACAAGCAACATTTTCCTTCATTTCTCAGAGTCTCATTTTTTTTCCCCCCAGAGATATTAACTTTCTGGTCTTGGGCATAAAGGGGGTAAAGATTGTCCAATAGAATGTAAGCTCCTCGAGGGCAGGGACTATTTCATTTCTGTCTCTTTGTATCTCCAATAGGTCTTTGTCTAGGACCAGCTATGTGGCAAAATGGATAGTGTACTGGGTTTAGAATCAGGAAGACTCATCTTCATGAATTCAGATTTGACCTCAGACACTTCCTAGCTGTGTGACATTTAATCCTGTTTGCCTCAATTTCTTCATCTGTAAAATGGGCAGGAGAAGGAAAAAGCAAACCATTCCAGTGTCTTTGCCAAGAAAATCCCAATGTGGGATTTCACAAAAATTTGGATGCACCTGAAACAACTCAATAAGTATATACTTTAGATATTTAATAAGTATTGATTGATTTGGGCATTCCGTGGTGGAAAATAAAATCTTAATCAATAAATGTCTTTAGTCTAATGTTGTAGGTGTATTTTACTGCTATAAACTATCAGTTGTCCTAAAAAAATTTTTTTTTATTATAAAATTTGATCTAAAGTTTACAGAAAAAGACCATAGGATTGCTCATATTTTACAGACGGCACTGCCCTCTCCTGGACAGAATTGTCAAATTGATAGCGTGAAACCTACACAACAAAGGGAGCTCTCTTAGTACAGGTTTGTGATCTTAGACGGATGCTCAGGGAAACAAGGGAGTAATCAGCTTCCTCATGCTCACCTGTTCACTGGGTGTCAGAGGTGGCCCTTGTCTTCAGGTCTTTCTGGCTCCCAGACCAACTCTGTATTGAGATACTACCTCTTAAAAACAGTGAATGGTTGTGGAACTGAAGAATGTCAGAGGTGGAAGGATCTTGGAATATCTAGTCCAACCCCTTTATTGCACAAATGAGGAAACTAAAGTCTGAAAATGAAATGAGTTTAGCTAATTAGAGGCACCAACTACGTATAGAAATGAAGCTTCCCCAGAAGCACACTCTCCTGCTTCACACCTAAATGGCAGCACATGGAGGCTCACAGATTGATCTAACCTACTTGGTCTTCAGACTTTGGACCTCAGGAGTAATTATATAATTATAATTTTTAATAGTGCAAATTCATATACATATGACCATTCAGGGAAATTGTTATTTGCAACAATCAGGACTAGCTGTATTATTATTTCTATTCTAAAAATGAAAAAACTGCCCATTACAGAAGTTAAACTTAGCATCCCTTATGGGCTCACTCTTTCAATACCTAATCACAATACCTAATTTCCCCAGTATCAACTAACTTTAATATCTCCACAATATCAATCAATTAGCCTTTACAAAAGGATATTAACTGAGAAGGTGATAGCAAGGATATAATTTCCATTTAAACATTCCTCTGCACAGTTTGGTCCCTGAAGATAATAGGTTATAATTTGAGGCTTTTGGTATGAAACATCCCTTTTTCCTTCCTATTTTGCACCCCCACCCCCAATGCAGACATGTCCGTTTTCTTGAATCTATACAAGACTCTTGGATATTAAGGTGGTACAGTGGATAGAATGCTAGGTCTGGAGTCAGGAAGACCCGAATTAAAATCCAGCCTCAGAAATTTACTAGCTGTGTGGGCCCTGACCAAGTCACTTAATCCTATTTGCCTCAGTTTCCTCATCTGTAAAATGAGATGGAGAAGGAAATGGCAAACCCACTCTAGTGTCGCTGCCAAGAAAACCCCAAATGGGATCATGGCTGAAATGGGTGAACAGCAACAAGAACAATGTAAGGCTCCTGGGGAGCACAAAGTACTGCATCACACATATAGGGAACACATTTGACTGGTACTGGGAGTATTCTTCTCCCTTCACAGAATTCCCACCAAGTTTTGAATCTTATTTTTGAATTTTTGAATCTTTTGAATCTTAGCAAAGTAATCATCTGGTCCATTATGTCTTCAGATACTCATTTACCCCAGATCAGGAAGGAATAAAAACAAGAAACAAGAATATGTGGGCAAATATGGCATAGAGTGGGAGATAAGACTGGATTTCTCTTTCCTCTGTGACAAGGCCCATAGCAACTATCCCTCATTGGAAAACAACCAGAGATGAGAGCCAGAAGTTAGCAGCTTGCTCCTTTTTATATCGCCAGTTCCAGTCCTGCCTTTTCTTCTACTTCTGAAGCTACTCAGTCACTCATAGTCAATAGACTTATCAAGTCTTTACATATGGCATTAGAACCAAGTAAGAGGGAATTATTATGTCTTTTTTGAAGGACTGAACACTCAATATCCAGATCCCATTACTCAAGTAAATGGTCCATAGTTATGTGACCAGTAAGTATCAGGTCCATTCCAACCCAGATTTTCTGACTCTAAGTCAATCAATCAAGTATTAATTAAACCACTTAATAGATGCCAGGCAATAGGCTAAGTGCTGTAGCTATAAAGAAAAGATGGAAAACTCCCTGCCTTAAAATTATTTATAGGGGAGAAACATGGACATCTGAAGAATGTAATCCTTGAGCTGAATTTTGAAGGAAGCTAGTAGTTCTGTCTGCCAGGGCTGGGGAGAGAGAACATTCCCAGCATGGGAGTTAATCAGTACCAAGTTTGGAGAATCATGTCTGAAGAACAGCATTTGACCTGTCTGGTTGGGTGTAGTGCATAAGAAGAAGGGGAAAAAAGAAAGAAGACAATTGTTAAAAGCTTTAAATGCTAGAAAAAGGAGTTTCTATTTTCTTCTAGAGGTAATAGTGTATTTATTGGGTTTTATTTATTTTATTTATTGTGCTTTAGGAAAATTGTTTTAGTAGTTGAGAAAAGGATAGATTGGAAAAGGAATCTAATTAGGAGGCTATCTTAAGAGTCTAGGGGAAAAGTGATGAGGGCCTGAACTAGCAGAAGGGCTGTGTTACTGAAAGAATGGGTCTATGGGAGAGATATTATGGAGATAGAAATAAGAAGACTTGACAACAGATTGGCTATATGCATTGAATAAAATCAAGAAGTGAGGCTGACACTGAGGTTGTAAACTGAGGGTGACTTTGAGTATAATAAGGAAGTTCAAAAGTCCAATCATCTTTGACCTATTCCATATTATGATATTAGAAATGTGTTTGTAAATGGAATTTCTGAAAATTAAATATTTAAATTTAAAATTAATTTAAATCATAATTTAAATGCTTTAGTAGAATCAAATAGGCAAGAATATCTATAACAAATTTGCATTATCATACAATGTAGTTGAGAACAGAAGATCTGTGTTTGAATCTTAGCTTTGCAATTTACTAGCTGTATGATCTCAGATTAATTACTTGCTATTCTTGGCCTTGTAAAAGACTATTATTTATTACATATGTTATATATCGATTATAAAGACTTATTATTAGACTAGATGGATGATCAGTAAAATCCACTCTATAATCTTTCAGTAAACCAGTCTTTGTGACAAATCCATATATTTTTTGTATGAGATTTGCTGGGAGGTTGGGATGTTTAGAGAGTAAAGCAGTATTTAAAAATCAGATACAAGAACATGCATCCAGATCTCCTTCTCAGTATTTAAATGGCAGCAAATGATCACAATTATGTAGCTATCAAACAATTACCCTCATATTAATGAACAGTCGTCCTCACAGAAAATGTGCCCAGGGGATGCTCCTCCTGAAAAGTCAGGGTTAATGACCTGGCAATTGTTTTAATGGATTTTCAATGAAGTGTGAAGATGACTTGTCAACAAGGAGTTAGAGAGTACTCTCTGTGCCAGAAATTGGAATCTATCTGCTCTCATTATGTCTGTGATTGGGCTCAATAAACGTTTGTTTTTATACTTACACACAATAAAGTTTGGCACAGACCTACAGCTTCCAAGTCTAATAGGAGAGACAAATACTCTTTATCTCTCTGACATTCCCTTTCCCATTCATCATGAAGACAGGAGAAACCATTTCTGGACAAATTGCCCAAGGAGGAAACAGACAGAAAGAAAGATTCTAGATAGGAGTAATTAGGTGGTGCAATGTGCCAGACTTGGAGTCAGGAAAACCTGAGTTCAAATCTATCTTCAAACACTTACTAGCTGTATGACTTTTATCTGCCTAAATTATCATTTAACTTTTATCTGCCTAAATTTCCTTATATGTAAAGGAGGGATAATAAAAAACACCTCCCTCCCGGGGTTGTTGTGAGGATCAAATGAGAAAATAATTGTAAAGCATTTAACCTAGTATCTGGCACACAGCCAGTGCTATATAAATATTAGCAGTTAGTAGAGTGTTTAATCCCTTATAGATGCTTAATATGTATATTAGATATTAGTAGTTCAACACTTATTAATGATTTCATGTCTCAGAGTATCTTGTAAAATGGGGATTATAACATTATACTTGTACCATCTACTTCTCAAGGTTGTTGTAATCTAAAAATACTTTATAAAACTTCAAAGCTGAATACAAAGTCAGTATGCTGTCAGTTGTATTATCACAGATTTAGAACTGGAATGGAATTTAAAATTCTTATTTTATAAGCAGAAACCGAAGGCTAGGGATAAATGGCTTTCCCCAAGGCTAACCTTGGTAACCCTCTCATTTTATAGAAAATGATATCCTGTAAGGAAGAAGAAATATATAATAATAATAAATAATGATGATAATGATGATATCTAATAATAATAGCTAACCTTTATTTAGTGCTTTATATGTGGAAGACTTTTTTTACAATTGACTCTCTAAAACCTCAAACATTCAAGCAAGATACACTTTTTTTTTTTTTTTTTTATTTAATAGCCTTTAATTTACAGGATATATACATGGGTAACTTTACAGCATTAACAACTGCCAAACCTCTTGTTCCAATTTTTCACCTCTTACCCCCCCCACCCCCTCCCCTAAATGGCAGGATGACCAGTAGATGTTAAATATATTAAAATATAACTTAGATACACAATAAGTATACATGACCACAACATTATTTTGCTGTACAAAAAGAATCAGACTCTGAATTATTGTACAATTAGCTTGTGAAGGAAATCAAAGATGCAGGTGTGCATAAATATAGGGACTGGGAATTCAATGTAATGGTTTTTAGTCATCTCCCAGAGTTCTTTTTCTGGGTATAGCTAGTTCAGTTCATTACTGCTCCATTAGAAATGATTTGGTTGATCTCGTTGCTGAGGATGGCCTGATCCATCAGAACTGGTCATCATCTAGTATTGTTGTTGAAGTATATAATGATCTCCTGGTCCTGCTCATTTCACTCAGCATCAGTTCGTGTAAGTCTCTCCAGGCCTTTCTGAAATCATCCTGTTGGTCATTTCTTACAGAACAGTAATATTCCATAATTTTCATATACCACAATTTATTCAGCCATTCTCCAACTGATGGACATCCATTCAGTTTCCAGTTTCTAGCCACTACAAAAAGGGCTGCCACAAACTCGTGCACATACAGGTCCCTTTCCCTTCTTTATAATCTCTTTGGGATATAATCCCAGTAGTAACACTGCTGGATCAAAGGGTATGCACAGTTTGATAACTTTTTGAGCATAGTTCCAAACTACTCTCCAAAATGGTTGGATTCGTTAAGATACACTTTTGAGTTTAATAAACTTCCTCTTCTTAAAGTAGACAGTAAACAAAACAATAAATAAAGCCCTTAGTAGTAGTATTTGCTTGGAGTGCTCTTTGGCCCATCTGGTTCTATTCACTCTTCAAGGCTTCAGCTAAAACCATAAACTATCCATTAAACTTTCTCATATATTGTTATGGTTGTTCAGTTATTTCAGTCGTGACTGTCTCTTTGTGACCTCATTTTCTTGGCAAAGGTATTGGAGTGTTGGCCATTCCTTTTCCAGCTCATTTTACAGATGAGGGAACAGGGTTAAGTGACTTGTCCAGGGTCACACAGCTAGTAAGTATCTGAGTTGAGGTCAGATTTGAGTTCAAGAATTATCCTAATTTCAGACTCAGTGCTTTCTCCATTTTGCCCCCAATTAGCCAAAATGATCAGGTAGTATAGCTATCGTACATGTCTCATATCCTTCTTCTAGTCTTTAAGCTCTACAAAGACAATATAAATTTTGTATCTTCCTCAGAGCCAGTACAGTGTTTTGCCTATATTAATAGGTCCTTGATAAATGTTATTGAATTGGATTATTGAACTGATGTCCATTACTTCTGACTTCCTACAGAATTTACTGTCTCTATTATGTTAATTCTATCCTCTTCTTTATTGTCCTAAATTAATTGCTTCCTGTATCTACAGTCTTAGTTCCACAATTAGACTGAGTGAAGGAAAGAATATGACCGATCCTGTTATAATTTTTTAATTGATATTTATTTATTTTTAAATTACTTATGTTTATTTCCCTACCTAATAACAAAGATTTTTTTAAAAAGAAAAAGAGGAAGAGAAAGGAACTGATGAATACATAAATAAAGCCTCTGACATCATAGGCAATATCTCTCACCTATGTTTTCTGATCTAGGCAAAGGAGCAACATATCTCTTCTTTGGGGCCAAACTTGTCCTTCATAGTTTTGCAACATTCAGTAAAAATATTTCCAATTTTTCATATTCAGCTCATTGCCTCTCTGTCAGAGACAGAGGCCTCTCTAACTACTGTAGCATTCTTCATCACACTGGTTCTGGAATTAGGGTGGATAATTGCATTGATCAGAGTTCTTAAGTCTTTCAAAATTGTTCATTTTTACAATGTTATAGATTAAATTGTTCTCTTGGCTCTAGCCACTTCTCTTTGCAGTAACTCATTTGTCTTTCTAGGTTTCTTTGAAACTAAGTTTTTTCTGAAACTATTATTTCTTTTGGCACAATAATATTCCATTACATTCTCATACCATACTTTATCTCTTTGTCCAGCCATTTCCCAATTGATGAGTACCTCCTTAATTTACAACTCTTTGGCACTAAAAAAAAACTATTATGGCTATTTCTTGTACAAGTGGATTCTTTTCCTTTTTCTTTGATTTTTTTGGAGCATAGACCTAGCAATGGTATTGATATGACAAAAAACAAGTACAATTTCTAATTTTTTTTTTTTTTTTTTTTTGCTGAGGCAATTGGGGTTAAGTGACTTGCCCAGGGTCACACAGCTAGAAAGTGTTAAATGTCTGAGGTCAGATTTGAACTCAGGTCCTCCTGATTTCAGGGATGGTGCTCTATCCACTGTGCTATTTATCTGCCCCAGTTTAGAAACTTTTGAGTCAAAGTTCTAAATTGTTTTACAGAATTGCTGGACAAATTCACAACTTCATAAATAGTACGTTAATACACCATTTCTCTCACAGCCTTTCAAAAATTTGTCATTTTCCTTTTTTTCCTCCAACATTGCCAATCTGTTGAGTATGAGATGGAAGTTCATGCATCAATTATCATGCATGCAACAATTAGCTGGAGCATTTTTTCATATGGCTAATTATAACTTGAATTCCTTTCTTAGAAAATTGTTAATATCTTTTCTTTTTCTTATAAGCTTTATTTTCAAAACATATGCATGGATAATTTGATAACATTGATCTCTGCATAGCCTTGTGTTTCAGATTTTCTCCTTCTTCCCCCAACCCCCTCCCCTAGATGGCAAGCAATTCAATATATGTTAAAAACAATATGTATAAACATGTTTTTAATTTCCTGTTCATATCCTTTGACCATTTATCGATTGGAGAATGGCTTGGATTCTTATAAATTTGAGTCAATTCTATATATATTTTAGAAATGAGGCCTTTATCAGAACCCTAATTGTTCATATTTTTTAACCATTTATCAATTAATGGTCTTGTAAATGTGAATTAGTTTCTTATGTATCTTGGAAATAAGATCTTTATTTGAAAAAACTTGTTGCAACAATTTTTTCCAGTTAACTATTTTCTTTCTTTTATTAAAGCTTTTGAATTTTCAGAAGATATGCATGGATACTTTTTCAACAATAACCCTTTCAAAACCCTGTATTCCAATTTCTCTCTCCTTTTCCTCATCCCTTCCCCTAGATAGCAAGTAATCCAACAGTTGAACATGGTAAAAAAATATGTCAAATCCAATATATGCATACATATTTATACAATTATCTTGCTGCACAAGAAAAATCAAATCAAAAAAGAAAAAAATTGAGAAAGAAAATAATATTCAAGCAAACAACAACAAAAGAAATAAAAATGCCTTGTTGTGATCCACACTCAGTTTCCACAGTTCTCTCTCTGAGCATAGATGGCTCTCTCCATCACCAGATCATTGGAATTGGCCTGAATCACCTCATTGTTGAAGATGGCCACGTCCATCAGAATTGATCATCATATAGTATTATTGTTGAAGTATATAATGATCTCCTGGTCCTGCTCATTTCACTCAGCATCAGTTCGTGTTAGTCTCTCCAGGCCTCTCTGAAATCATCCTGCTGGTCATTTCTCACAGAACAATAATATTCCATAATATTCATAGACCACAATTTATTCAGCCATTCTCCAACTGATGGGCATCCACTTCGAATTTGCTTATAATATCATTCTTTATATTGTCTTAATCATGTCTTTATGTCTAAATCATGAATATATTTCAACCTTATCTTGGTATAGGGTATTAGATGTAGGTCAATGCCTAGTTTCTGCCATACTAGTTTCCAATTTTCCCAGCAGTTTTTGTCCAAAACTATTTTCCTTTTAATAGTACCTGCATTGATTTTGTTTGTGCCTAAACTTTTAAACTTTATGGTCAAAGGCAGAGTTGAGGATTGGCCCAGAATTTCTCATTTTGAGCTTTTTGTCATGCAAAAAATTGTTCTGTCCAGCTGAAAATGTAAGGGAATGGAGATTTTGTGAAATCAGGTTAAGGTCCTATATCTCTTTATATGTATCATATCAGTGTGTGTGTGTGTGTGTGTGTGTGTGTGTGTGAGTGTGTGTGTGTGTGGTGTGTGTGTGAGAGAGAGAGAGAGAAAGAGAGAGAGAGAGAGAGAGAGAGAGATTTGATATAGATTAAGCTATACAAAATCAGGGAAATTTCATTTATTATGATTTTTACAAATATGGTTTAGATTAGTTTAACAAAGTGAGAAGAGAAAAACTGCAAAAAATTCCTTCATTTTTACAGAAATAATACTAATCAAGCCATTTAAACGAACATAACATTTATCATATAATTATCAGGTAATAATAATGATTATGAAAATTATGAAATGTTATTAGCTATTAAAAAATTTAATGGCAACACTTAACTCTGCATAGAATCACTCTTTATAATTTGTAATTCATGTAGCATTAGGTTAGATAGTATTGATCTTTTACTAAAGGTACTTCTCTCCTAGATGGGATTGTACATCTTATTTGTGAATGTATGTCTATTTGTTGTTGCTGTTGAGTCTTTCAGACACTAAACACTACCACCTAGCAGCCCTGTCTCTATTTGTATATCATTGCAAAATCTGAAGGGGGTGGATATAGGCTATACATTTATGCATCCAAGTTTGGGTTCTACTAGCTATAAGAGTTCTCTTGGATACCAGGCCAGAGATCCAAACCATCATAATAATTGTTCATCTGGGAATATCTCATGTCACTATTAACTCTTTAGTTTCTGAGCTCTGAATAGGTAAATGATCTATCATAGGATAGCCATGAAGTTGGTGTTTCACATTTTGTTTTCTAAATAATTACCTATTCAAAAGAAGGGGAAAATCATGAAGAAAACAGAAGTCTGAACTTAGTTTTTTTGTTTTTTTAATCATCAATGGTTAGTAGAAATGATTCTGAATATATCTTTAAAAAGTCTTGCAATTAGAAGGAATGTCTGCAGGTGTCTCTTATTCAGTGGAGTCTGCCACATTGCTTTACTTTCACCATTCAAGACCATCTGGAACTCACAGTATAAAATGTGCTGAAAAGGTGAGGGAGAAAAAGAGGAGATATGAAAATATGGAAAGGATTAAAGCAGCATAGTCTGGAGGCAAAGTTTTCCCAAGTTTGCCATTAATTTAAGTTACATTTACACTCTTGACTCCAGCCTTCTTGCTCAATCCTTTTAGTTAAGTAAGCCAAGTAGATTGGCTAAAAATCAGAGAATGATGCAGAAAATCTCATTGTGGGGAACAAAAAGTTCTCATACTTTTCTATATTTATGGCATAATAGGTATATAATAAATAATTGTTGAGTGATTATTTTTCTCTCTCATGTTTTTCTTCTACTCCTTTTTCTCATGAACTATCTTTTTCTGTCTCTATTTTTCATTTGAACAAGAAAGAATCTTTGATGGCTGATTTAGGTCAAAAGCTCTAAAACTTTGAGGAAGCAGTTAGAGAGCAGAATAGATTGAGTTGGACTTGAGTCAGGAAGATCTGAGTTAGAACTGTGCCTCAGCCATTCATTAGATGTGCAATTCTGTGCAAATTAATTAACTTTTCAGGGCTTCAGTTACCACATAGGTAAAGTGAAAGGTAGTGGTGGTGAGTGGAATTTGATAGTTTTTGAGGTCCCTTCCAGCTAAAATATCTATGATCATATACATTTTTGGGGGGCTCCTCATCCCTCCTGGCCATTTTGACATGATGCTAAAAATGAGTTAAATCCAGACTGATTTAGATGACTGAAGAGAATTCCCTGCCGATTCTTTCCTGTTTCCATCCCCAGATTCCAAGTGCAAGTGACCAGTCTTGGAAGCTGGTACTATTTCCTCCTTAACCCCTATGCTTAGTGACCCTTATGCTTAGTCATTGCAGAGCTCTGTAGGTAAAGACTGCTTTTTACTTGTTTCTTTCCTTATTCTGCAGCAGGAACACTTCCACCTCCTGCATGCTTTATCCCTGATTCAGAACCACCATCTGCTGAGGTGAAAATCCTTGACCATTGCCATGTCTCTTCCCACCTTCTTGTGCCTCCCTATCTTAGTCCTATTTTTCTGCTGCTTGTATCTTCCTATGCCTTCTGAAGCTCCTTCTCAATTTTTTAAATAATTTTTTTTTGAAATCTCTTGCCTTCTCAGTGAATCTTTCCCTTCACCCCCACATAGAGAACCATTTCTTATAATAATGTATGTTTTGGAGTTTTTTTTAGTGTGTTTTATAATAATATATGAAAAAAGGAAGATGAAAAATTTTGAAAAACTAAACAGAATGCTAAAAAGTTTGACTTTATATGAATCCCACATTGACTTCTGTAAATGAGGGATAAGGAGTGTTTTTTTTTTTTTTTTTTTTTTGTTATTCAATGTTGTCTGATTCTTTGTCATCCAATGATGTTTGATTCTTTGTCATCCCATTTGGGATTTTCTTGGACGAGATACTGGAGTGATTTTTTATTTCCTTCTCTAGGTCATCATACAGATGAGGAAGCTGAAGCATAGAGGGTTTTGTGATTTGTCCAGGGTCATACAGCTAGGAAGCATCTGAGGTCAGATTTGAACTTGTGAAGAGGAGACTTCCTGACCCTGGCTCTGTCTTGGTTCTCCTCTATGCCACGTAGCTGTCCCAAAAGAGTGTTTATTTTCTTATATTTCTCTTGTGGAGCCAAGCTTGGTCATTATAATTTTGCAATATTTACTTTGCTTTGTTGTTTTTCTTTCTATTTACATTGTTGTAGTCATTGTGCAGATTATATTCCAGTAGGTTGAATTCACTTTGCATCAATTTATGTAACTCTTTCCAAATTTCTCGACATTTATCATATTCATGTACTACAATTTGTTTAGCTATTTTCCCATCAAAGAATATCTGCTTTATTTCCTGTTCTGTGCAATTACAAAAAGTGCTGCTATAAATATTTTGATGCCCAAAGGGCTTTTCTTTTTGGCACTTAACTCCTTGGGTCTAGTGCCAAGTATGGACATTTTAATTATTTTTTTCCCCAAATAGCTGTGCCAATTCACACTCCATCAACAATATATTAATGTGCCATTTCCCCCTGCCCCATAATAAACAATTTCCTCCATTCCTTAGCTTCATACTCTTTCAGTTTTTTGGCAATCATGGAAAACAACCTTTCTTTAGAAGGCTTTAAATGTAAGCCATTTAAAAAAAATTGCTTCATGTTCCTCTTTTTATGTCCTAGATAGACTGGATCAAGATGAGTTATAGCTATACTCTGCTCCTCATGACCACTATCAGAACATCTTTTTGCCATCATTGCTCAGAAATCTCTCCTTTATTGAAGTTCACTCCATCAGAGTATATCACCACAACCAGATACAGGTGTCTCTCCTCTTTTCTGGGAGTTTAGAACTTGGATTACATTTCTCTCTACCTCACCTCCAATCTTCATAGACAGTGATGTGCCTTCAAACACCGTGGCCTTCTGGATCAACAACCTCAATTCCCCTGACTCTCACTTTTACTCTAGCCTAGCTACTCACAAGAAGGGTTATATATATATATATATATATATGTATATTTTATATTTTCAATTTACACTATTTCTTTTTAAAAAATAATTATAACTTTTCATTGACAGAACCCATGCCTGAATAATTTTTTACATTATCCCTTACACTCATTTCTGTTCCGACTTTTCCCTCCCTCCCTCCACCCCCTCCCCCAGATGGCAAGCAGTCCTATACATGTTAAATATGTCACAGTATATCCTAGATACAATATATGTGTGCAGAACCGAACAGTTCTCTTGTTGCACAGGGAGAATTGGATTCAGAAGGTAAAAATAACCAGGGAAGAAAAACAAAAATGCAAACAGTTTACATTCATTTCCCAGTGTTCTTTCTTTGAGTGTAGCTGCTTCTGTCCATCATTGATCAATTGAAACTGAGTTAGATCAAGAAGGATCATATGTTAAATCCTATTTTCACCTATAAGGGCACAAGCTCCATGTTCTTAATTTTAAAAATTCCTTTCTCCAATCAAAACCTCCTATCTTCTCATATCTATTTCCCCCTAATTTCTAAATCCATTCTTTGTTTTCCTGGAGATTGCTACTCCCTCTATCCCTCTTTGTGGTCCAATATCCCAGCATTGGTTACAATTTCTTCCCTTTATCACAACAACTCTTGTCCACATGTGCAGCTGCCATTCATGCTTTGCAAATTCTAGCTGTTTTACCCACTCTGACTTGAGTTTGATTGAAAATTGCTAGAGAAAGCCAAGAAATCATGCTGAATGGATTAATTATAAATTTGTTATCTAATATATACTAGACAGCCACCACTGTGAGGCAATCCTTTTATATTTCTGTTTGATTCTCTATTGCACTATGTAAACTTTCCTACTCTCTTATTAATGGCCTTTCTGTCTACTTTATTGAGAAAGAGAATAGAGTTCCATGAACTTCCTTTTCTCTACTCCACACTTTGAAATCCTTCACATTATTTACCATTCCCTCCTTTGTTTTAGTTGCTGAAAAAGGGATGTCCCATTTCCTTGTTAAGTCAAATTAAGAAGCATTTATTAATTTCATATCATATGCCAGGCATAGAACTAAGCACTGGGAACATAGAGTCAGAAGGACAGTTGCTCACATGCTATTGGGGGATTCTACAATTATGTGCATACAACATGGAAGACATACATTATTATTAAAAAGGACTGAGAAGGTTTCCTGAAAAGGGTGGGATTTGAAGGAATGCAGGGAAGGATTTTCCCTGTTTTTCAAAAACCTTCACTTGATCCTGCCATCTCCTCAAGCAATCATTCTAAATATCTCCCCATTTAGTAGCATTTCTTCTATTTTCCCCTCTTCCAATCGCATTTCAATTTTTTGCAAGCTGGTTTCTGACTCTGCTATCCAACTGCTAAGTCCAATGACCTTCTTTTGGTCTTCATTCCATTTGACCTTTCCTTGACTTTGACACTGCTTACCACTCACTCCTGCTCTTTTCTTTCTTGGCTACCATACCATGGCTCTTTTCTGTTCCTCTTTCCACCATTCTGACTCCTCCTTCTTTAACCTCCTTTGATGAATCGTCATTTACCTCTTACATTGAATATGGATGTTTCTGACACTTCATATCTCTCTATTGTCCTTCTTGGTGACATAAGTTCCATGATATTCTCTATGAAGATGATTTCCAGACCTCTATTTCTAACCCCAATCTCTTTCCTTAATTGCAGTTCCCACATTGTCATCTACCTTCCCCCTAACTCTCAACACATCCTTCTTTGAAACCTCCCTGTTGCTGCTGAGAGCTTCACCACACATATAAGCATATGGATTGGTAACTTTAAAGTCATTTTTTATTCTTTCCTCTCTCTTATTCCAAAAATTTAATTATTTGGTGATTCTTGTTGATCTGATCTCCACAACATCTTTTTCACCTGTCCTGTCCCTTACCCATGCACAAACCTTTTAGTTCAAACTCTCATAATTTCTTAGCTGGATTGTTGCAGCCTTTCGTTTTTAATTCTCCTGATTCCCCCCCCCCACTCTGATTTCAATTTTCTTCCTCTCCAACTCATCTTGCTTTTCCCTCATATCCAATTCAATTGTTTTTAAAAATATTTCTAAGGTACATGTCTGATTGCATCATCTCTATCCCCAGAAACTTTCCATTATTCCTTATTAGTTCTAGGATAAAATGGAATCCCTTTAACCTGACACTTAAAGTCTGACTTTTACCTATCTTTCCAAACTTACTTCAAATCTACTTCATGTATTTTTATTGCATCCAAACCATTCTATTAGCCGTTCTTCTAATCCAATATCCTTTCTTCTATGTCTATACATAACATGTTTCCCAAGTCCTCTACCTTCCTTCAAAGATTGGGTATTATCTCTTCAAAGCCTTTCCCAAGAGCCTCCCACTTGTTAGTTTTTTTCTCTTTCCACAAATTCTCTTGTGTTTACTAACCTACTGATATTGGATCCTGTGATGTGATACAAATTTCTTAAAAGCAAGAATGTGCCTATCTTATCTCAAAATGAAATGCAAAAAGACAGAAAAAGTAAATGCATCTTTTTGAGATCATCATTCAATAAAACTTATGTAATAAAGAGCCAGGGAAAAGTAGACCAAAAATTAATTAGAAGCTAAATAATCTAATCCTAAAGAAAGAGTGGATGAAACAACAAATCATAGAAACAATCGATAATTTCATCCAAGAGAATGACAATAATGAGATAACAAACCAAAACTTATGGAATGCATCCAAAGCAGTTCTTAGGGGAAATTTTATATCTCTAGATGCTTACTTGAATAAAATAGAGAAAGAGAAGATCAATCAATTGGACATGCGACTAAAAAAGCTAGAAAAAGAACAAAGTAAAATCCCCCAATTAAATACCAAATTTGAAATCCTGAAAATTAAAAGGCAGATTAATAAAATTGAAAGTAATAAAACTATTAAACTAATAAACAAAACTAAGAGTTGGTTTTCATGAAAAAACAACAAAATAGATAAAATTTTAGTTAATTTGATTAGAAAAAGGAAAGAAGAAAATCAAATTCCTAGTATCACAAATGAAAAAAGTGAACTTTCCATAAATGAAGAAGAAATTAGAACAATAATTAGGAGCTATTTTGTTCAATTGTATGCCAATAAATCTGATAATCTAAGTGAAATGGATGAATATTTACAAAAATGTAGATTTCCCAGATTAGCAGAAGAGGAAATAAATTACTTAATCTCACTTTAGAAAAAGAAATTTAACAAGCTATTGATCAGGAAAATTATTTCCTGGAAAATATTTCCAGGACTATATGGAGTAACAAGTGAATTCTACCAAACATTTAATGAACAATTAATTCCAATAGTATGCAAACTATTTGGAAAAATAGGGAAAGAAGAAGTCTTACCAAATTCTAGAATTCTAGAAATAGAGGAAATAGACCAATTTCCGTAATGGATATTGATGCAAAAATCTTAAATAAAATATTAGCAAAGAAATTACATCAGGTTATCACCAGGATCATATACCATGACCAAGAAGAATTTATATCAGGAATGCAGAGTTGGTTCAATACTAGGAAAACTATTAGCATAATTGACTATATCAATTACCAAACTAACAGAAATCATATGATTATCTCAATAGATGTAGAAAATGCAATTGACTTGCTGTCTAGGGGAGGGAGAAGGGAAAGAAATGGAGAAAAATTTGGAACACAAGGTTTTTCAAGGTGAATGTTAAAAACTAGCTTTGTTTTTATTTTTATAATAAAAGCTATTATTTTAATAAGAATGTACCTGTTTTTATCTTTGTATACTCCAGTATTAACTGCCTTTGGGTGATTAGGAAAAAAAAAATATTTTTTTGCTGAGGCAATTGGGGTTAAGTGACTTGCCCAGGGTCACACAGCTAGGAAGTTTTAAGCGTCTGAGATCAGATTTGAACTTAGGTCCTCCTGACTTCAGGGCTGGTGCTCTATCCACTGTACTACCTATCTGCCCCAGAAAATATTTCTTTATTCTGGTTGAATCAGTATAGAAACCTAAGAAATGTATTCCTTGATGCCAGAAAAGTGGATGAGGCAGGAATGATACAAAAATCATTAAATATTAGATTCAATTTTGTGTCAGAAAGCATAAAACCTGGATTTAGGAGTTTTATAACTGGATCTCAGTTTTCTCATCTGTGAAATAAGGGGTGTGGACTTCTTTTAGCTTTAGATTTTATGGGTTAAGATGGTATATGTGTATATGTATGTACAGTGATGGTGAGACATTTTAGCTAAAAACAATCTTTTTATAGGACCATAGATCCAGAACTTGGAACTGAGGAGCCATCTAGTCCAATTTCTTCATTTTAAATTTAAGGGGACTGGTACTTAAAGGTTAAAGAACCTGTTCAGAATAATCAAGATAGTAGAGTGAAGATTTGGATGCAGGTGTGTTGGTTCTAAATCTAGCACTCTATGTTTCAGACCATGGGTATTCTCTGAAAAGAGAGAGCTTGTTGATCCATGCAAAGATTGGGTAGACTGTTAAGTGCTAGAAGAAACTAATGAAAGAGAGGCACATGTATCTATACCTATAGCAGTAATAAAGAATAGATTTTTGGTAGCATAATCTGGGCCAACATCTGGCTCATTCTTCCAACAGAAATAAATGACCTGCTTTGGAGGAGAGCCCAGATTATTGCTTCTAACTGCTCATGCAATGTTAAGTGTATTTTTGACATAGTATAACATGAGAAGAGCTGATGAAAACTTTCTTTTGAGGAATGATATTGTTAATATAATTCATATCTATATAATGGTTTATAAAAGTACTTTTCTCATAATATTACTAATTATTCCCCCTCATGTACAGATCAAGAAACAGAAACTCAGCAAGTTAAATAGATTTGTTCAAGTTCATATGATTTTGTAAGAGGTACATTTAAAATATAAATATTTGTCTTCTGAATCAGAAGTTCTCTGCTTCTTTTCTATTTCCCATTCTTTCTTCTCTTCCTCTCTTCCTCCCTCCCTCTCTTCTTTCTTCCCTTCCTTCCTTCCTTCCTTCCTTCCTTCCTTCCTTCCTTCCTTCCTTCCTTCCTTCCTTCCTTCCTCCCTCTTTTCTTTCCTTCTTCCCTTCCTTCCTTTCCTTCCTGCTTCCCTCCCTTCTTACTTCCTCTCTTTTTTCCCTTCTTTTCTCAATTTTTTATTGTGAACTTAAATATAAACTAAAATGAAGACATATATAATTGAACAAAAGGACTTGTACGTGAAACTACAAATCTCTTATACCAAAGCTTGCTTTTCTTTTAAAGTATAGAGACAGAAAAAACATTTTAAAAGTGCTTATTATGTGCCAGGGATTGGGCTAAACACTGATGATACAAATATAAGTAAAAACGTGATCCTTGTCCTAAAGAAGCTTACATTGTAATGGGAGAAGAAAACACACAAAAAAGATTTGAAAAAAAAGGGGTAAATCTGAGCTGGAAGTGGAGAAGGTAGAGCATTCTGAAGAGTCAGAAGAAAAGCTAGTAAAATGGGATAGCTGTTTTCTTTACTCCAGCCTTACCAATGCTCTTTCAGGGAATTTTTATTTTCTCAGGTTGCACAAAGAGAAACCAGGAATACTTTATACTCTGTTTCTGGAGTCCCCATTTCTGGCTGAAACTTGCTCCTTGGAATTGATTCCAACCCCCACCCCCTACCCCAAAGCTGACAGTGTCAGTGATGGGTGAGGGGGTTCCCTAGGGATGTATAAGTGAGCTGCTCTCCCTTGGGAAAGAGGGGAGAGAGGCTCTTAAGAGGAAATTAATATAATTCTTCTTTAGGACTGTCAGAGGTTGTGCATATCCATGGGGCTTTTCCTTCTTCTTCCTGTCAACTGGAGATTCACATATTTTTTTCTCTGCATCAATGCCAGTCAACTGGAGATGAAATCATATGTTTTCAAAAATTGCACTGGTCCTTCTGGAGGAGAAGGAATAATTTACAGTTTCTAAGAAAGTACTCAGTGAGCCTTCTCTCAACAGGCTCTTTTTTACATCCTTGAACAGAAATCCTATAGATATTAAAAATTTTTTGTTCAATTGACTTTTTGGTCCTGGAGGCATACAGCTGCCATCTTCTAATTCCTAAGAGAAGGTACTGAATGGACTGGAATGGGAGGTAGCATAGGGATAGTTTCCCCATTAATCCTAATAGTAAAGGGCATTCTGTGAGTATAATTGGGAGAAGTTCAATCATTTCTATTTATTTTCCATTGGACTTCTGTCCTTCTCTTCCCTCTCTTCTCCTCCTTTCCTTTTCTTTCTTCCTAGCTTTGATCAAACACAAGTATTGGGTTCTGTGTATAGTACTCAATATATATCGACTCAATAGACATATGTTAAGAATTTATTATGAATAAGGTACTAGGAATATAAAAGGCAAAAAAGAAATTTTCCTTATTCTCTATGACTTCATATGTGGGGTGAAGGAGTTACAATATATAGATAGGTACAGGAAAATAACCCTGATTATGGAGTTAAAGAACCTGGATTCAAATTCCTTCTCTGATGCTTAATATCCTGGGCAAACATGAATCTTAGTTTCCTCATCTATAAAACAAAAGGGTTGGACTAGGCAGCTTCTGAGGTCCCTTTCATCTCTAGGTCTATATCAATATGATCCTGAATATAGGGTAATTTGAGTAGGGAGAGACAATTAACTGGGAGGATCTGGCAGGGCAAAACAGTAAGAATTTATTGAGGACTTATTGTGTGTCAAGTACTATATGAAACACTGAGAACACACATACAAACAGAAAGAAAGTCCTTGGCTTCAAGGACCTTACATCCTAAGTGAGGGAGATCATATATAAAAAAGGGCTGAAAGAAATTGAAAATATACTGAAAGGTTATGTTATTGAAGTAGGAAAGGGAAAGGAGGTTGGTTGTTCTGGGCTCTTCCCCCCAATGGAAACCCCAGGAGGAATCTGATGATAGGAGAAGGGTATATTTTAGAACAAAGCTTCTTAAAATGTGGGCTACAACCCCATATGTTGTGCAACTGAATGTGTGGGTCATAAAATTATGACTTATCATCAGTAAATGTTTGATTTGTATACCTATTTTATTTACGTCCATATCTGGTATTGCATAAAAAATTCTTGTGAAAAGGAATCTTGGGTAAAAAGAGTGGGAAAAGTTTAAGAACCTCTGTTCTAGAGTGACAACACAAGAAGAAATGATAAATACTCCAGGATGAGTATCTCCCAGACATTGAGGGAGGTAATTGTTTCAGATTGTGGCTAAGACATGGTATTGAAGTCTAGAAAGTCGGCACAGCTGAGAGGGGAATGCTGGTTAGCTAGGCTGGACCAGTCCCTAAAATGAAGACCCCAGAAGGAAGTCAACAATGAGAGGATGGTGGTCAATATGGAGGAAGGATATTAAAGGGTGAAACACTGCAAGGGGGAGAGAGAGAGAGAGAGAGAGAGAGAGAGAGAGAGAGAGAGAGAGAGAAGGAGAGAGAGAGAGAGAGAGAGAGAGAGAGAGAGAGAGAGAGAGAGAAGAGAGAGAGAAAGAGGAGAGAGAGAGAGGGAGAGAAAGAGAGAGATAGAGATAGAGATAGATAGATAGACAGAGAGAGAGAGAGAGAGAGAGAGAGAGAGAGAGAGAGAGTTTGGTAGAAATTAAGTATAGAGCAACATCTCACCCCAAATACCAAAATAAGGTCAAAATGGATCCAGGATTTAGACACAAAGGGTGATATCCTAAGTAAATTAGGGAGCACGAAAAATTTTACCTGTCATACCTATGGATAAGGGAAGAGTTATGACTAAACAAGAGATTGAGAAGACCACAGAAAGTATAATGGATAATTTTGATTACATGAAATTTAAAAAGTTTACTAATGGAACCAAAATTAGAAGGAAAGCAGAAAACTGGGAATTTTTACAGCAAATTTCTTGATAAAAACCTCATTTCTCATGAATCAAACCAAATTTATAAAAATGTGAGCCATTCCTCAACTGATAAATAGTCAAAGGATAGGAATAGGAAGTTTTCAGAAGAAGAAATCAAAACTACTTACAGTGATATAAAAAAATCTTCTAAATCACTATTGATTAGAGAAATGCAAATTAAAACAATTCTGAAGTACCACTTCACACCCATTAGATTGGTTAATAAGACAGAACAAGAAAATGTTAAATGATAGAGGAGATATGCAAAAATAGGTATGCTAATGTATTGTTGGTACAGTTGTAAAGTAGTCTAACTATCCTCAAGAACAGTGTGGAACTATGCCCAACGGGCTATAAAATGGTGTACATTCTTTAATCCAGCAATACTACTAGGTCTGAATCTCAAAGAGAACAAGAAAAAGACCCATAAATACAAAAATATTTATGGTAGCTCTTTTTATGGCAGCAAAGATTTAGAAATTGAGAGGATGTTTATCAATTTGAGAATAACTAAAAAAGTTGTGGTTATATGATTGTGATGGAATAATATTGTGCTATAAGAAATGATGAGCAATATGATTTCAGAAAAACTTGCGAAGACCTATATGAATTATTGCAGAATGAAGTGAAAAGGACCAAAAAAATCATTGCATATAGTAACAGCAATATTGTTGCTATAGGCTATAAGCTAAAGGCTTAGCTATTCTGATCAATATTAGTGATCTGAGACAATTCTCATAAAAAAACATAAAAAATTCTATCTACCATTGAGTGACAAATTCTGAACCCTGAGTAGAGAATGAAGTTTAATTTTAAAGCTTTATTTTTCTTGCTTTTTTTCTTTGCAACATGACTAATATGGAAATATTTTTTGCATGATTTCACATGAATAATTGATATGTTGTTTATCTTCTCAAATGGGGGAGGGACAAGAGAGAGAGAGAATTTGGAACTCAAAATTAAAAAAAATAATGTTAAAACAGATAAGTTAAAAACATAATAGTCTTTTAGCTGAATCACATGAAAATGCTTATTGACTGTATAATGCACATTATGATTTCTTTTCCCAAAAGGGATTTAGTTTCCACTCTGTGGAGATGGAACACGATGATTCCTTAAGTGTCTCCTTAAGTTCTGCTCTCATACCCTTGTGCTCAGAAATCTATTCTCTCTAGTGTTTTGTTCCTAATATGGCTTCTGTAAATGTCACTGTCTTTAATTCAACTTACCCCACTAAATCCATTGTATATAGAGAAATAAACCATTTATTAAGCACTTATTATGTGCCAGGTACTGTGCTGGGAATACAAATAAAAGCATTTTACTTATACCTTATCCTCAAGGACTTTACTTTTTTAGGGAGGAAGACAATATATAAAGAGAAGTTGGAAAGGGACAAGGGATAACTACATGGCAGCCTGACTGAAGGTTTCTGGGGGAATGTTGTGTTTCCCTTACTCCTTTCTTTTTAAGATGGCATATTTGAGTCAAACATTAGGTTGTGGGAAGACAAAGGATTAACAATTTTGTTTTTCAGGATACAGAGCACAAAATTTCAAGTAATTTAAAAAGTAATAAACCACCCCAAAATGGGCATAAGTAGATCACAGAACTGTCAAATATACAGCTCACAATATTCTAGGGTACAGCCTAAACTAGATTAAAATGCAATTGGGAAATATTTAACAAAATAAATTAAAAAATACAATAAAGCATTTTGTTGTTGAGTCCTTCCAGACTCTCTATGATCCCATTTGTTTTTGGTTTTGTTTTTGATAAAGATACTGGAGCCGTTTCTTCAGCTCATTTACAGATGAGGAAACTGAAGTAAACAGGGTTAAGTGGCTTGCCCACAGTCACACAGCTAGTATGTGTCTGAAGCTGGATTTGAACTCAAGTTTTCCTGATTCTAGGGTCACTATTCTATCCATTGCATCATTTAGCAATCATATAATAAAGCAAAAATAATGTTAATATGTGGTTTTCTAAGTCAATAGACAGTTGCAAAAATCCTTATATATTATTTAGAGGTCTTTGTTTCTATTTAAATTCGATACCATAGTACAAGAAATGATATAAAAGACTTAATAGATGACATGTATAACAGGATGATCACACAACCATGTGTAATCTATCCAGCCATGTAATCACAGCCATGTAATCTATCCATTGACATATTACATGACTGCTCCATTGGGACTGGAGCCACACCTAACAATTTTAGCATTCAGGGTAAATATCCTGGAACATGTTCAACCATGAGGTGGGAGACTCTGCATTACTCCCTTGCAGAGGAGTCCATAGTTGGGGGTTTCACTTCATGGGTCATGAAAAATAATTCCCCTGGTATGGGAGTTGTAGCAGGAGTAGATTGTGGAGAAAGAGGAAGTTTCCAACTTTAATTATTTTTGCTAACATTTCTACAGTGTTGGAGGAGTGAAAATGTTGTCAAAATGTAAATGTTACAAATTTTAAAATTATACCCTTTTCATAAAAGAGTCATTTAAAGTTTTTGTATTTTCAAAATTTTGGTACCCTGGGACAAAAACCTTGGTCATTTATCATAGTTAAACTTCTGACTAGAAATGATTTTAATTTCTTCATATGAAAATTGTCTATTCATATCTTTTGACCATTTTTCTTTTTTTTTTTTTTTAATAACTTTTTTTTGACAGAACCCATGCCTGGGTAATTTTTTATAACATTATCCCTTGCAGTCACTTCTGTTCCGATTTTTCCCCTCCCTCCCTCCACCCCCTCCCCCAAATGGCAAGAAGTCCTATACATGTTAAATAGGTTACAGTATATCCTAGATACAATATATGTGTGCAGAACCGAACAGTTCTCTTGTTGCACAGGGAGAATTGCACAGGATTCAGAAGGTAAAAATAACCTAGGAAGAAAAACAAAAATGAAAACAGTTTACATTCATTTCCCAGTGTTCTTTCTTTGGGTGTAGATATTTCTGTCCATCTTTGATCAATTGAAACTGAATTAGATTTTCTCTTTGTTGAAGAAATCCACTTCCATCAGAATACATCCTCATACATTATTGTTGTTGAAGTGTATAATGATCTCCTGGTTCTGCTCATTTCACTTAGCATAGTTATAAATCTGATTAGTGGCACTAGTGTGGGGGGAAAGCAGTAGATTTGTAGTCAGAGGACATGGGTTCAAATTCTGACTCCGCTACTTATTAGCTACATGAACTTGGGCTAATGACTTCGGTGGTCTTAGTTTCTTAATGTATAATAGAGTTTGGACTAAGATGTCTAAGGTCCCTTTCAGCTCTAAATCCTGTAATTCTATATTGGAATTAAAAATAAGTGATATTGATAATTACTAACTAGGGAGTCCCTTGCTCAAGCTAGTAGATTAGGGATGCCCTCCTGGTGGAGGGTGAAATACTGAATAAATATAATGCTCTGTTGTTTATCTTTTGTTCTTGAAGAAGACTAATGACAGCAGGAAAATGTCTTGACTAGCAAATGAAATGGATTCAAGTGAGATAAGAGTTGTGCAAAGTGATCATTCTTACTCTCTCCTTCAGACACATCTGGATCCAGTGGCAAGACATATAGGTCAAGATGACTGTCAATGGCCCCAGATGCAGTGGGAGACCTTGACCTAATTTATTTAAGATTTATCTGAGGCAGTGACCATTCAGTAATTAAAGGCTAGGTAAGAACTGAGGCTAAAAATGACTTAGTTTGAAAGGAGCAATTGGTGTTCCTATTAACAAGGATGGAAAAGATCCAAGTGTCTTTTATAACATATACATGGTCAGGTATTATCACTTATTCTGTGGTATCTAACCATGTGATGCTCTAGTTATCGCTATATAACTATATCGGCTGGTCAGTCCATATCCATTTATTAAGTACCCACTATAGTGTAGGTATTGTGCTAAGTGCTAGGGATACAAAGAAATGCAAATATAGCCTCTGCTCGCTAGGAGCTCACAGTATAGTTTGAGATAATATAGTTTTGTACAAACAAGATAAAGACAGGATAAATTGGAGGTAATTAATGGAGAGAGTGCTCTGGAATTGAGGGGGATCAGGAAAGATTCCTTGTAGAAGGTAAGATTTTAAATGGGACTTGAAGGTAGTCAGGAAAGACAGAAAGTAGAGATAAGGAAGAAGAGAATTTCAGTTATAGGGGACAGCCATTGATTATTTATTGGTTAGAATTGTATGGATGCCAATTTTGGGCAATTTTCTAATAATTAGAACTGTCCAACAAAGGGGAAAAACTCAGGTAAATGAGACTCTTTCTTATGATGGGAAATAAGTATATAAGCAGATTTTTGGTAATGATATGTTGAAAAAAAGAGAGATTCTCACACGAGGTAAGACTGATGACTTCTAAGAATTCTTTTACCTCTAACAAGCAGCATTACTGTTGCGGGGCATTGTACTAAGTTCTGGGTATGTAAAGAAAGGCCAAAAATGTCTGTGTCCTTAAAGAGATACATCTAAAAGGGAGGCTACTTATAAACAATTATGTACTCACATGATCTATAAGGATAAATTGGTCCATGATTCTATCCTTTCACTTTCAGAATGCAAGTTCCTTGAATTATCTTGGTTTTTATTTGCTTTGCAGAATACAAGTAATATCTATTCCTGTGAATTTTGGGGGAATATGCTAATTTTAAACACTATGAAGTATCAATCTATTAACAAGCATTTTTCAAGGTCCTACTATCTGTTAGGTATGTTAAATTCTGGAGATGTAAAGAAAAATAAAAATAGTCTTTGCTCTCAAAAAACTTACATTTGATTGTATTTCTGCATGAAATAAGTTCAAGATTATGGGTGTGAGGTGAGGGTGAAAAGGCACTAAGAGGATCTCAGTAAATGAAGGCTTTTTACTTAAACTGAGTAATGGAGGAGATTAAGTATTCCAAGAGAAAAGGAATTGATTTCAGATATGCAGGGCAGCTAGTACAAAGATATGGAAACGATAAATGAAAGAATCTGTATAAGGAAAGTAAAACTCTGAAGAAATTTCATTGTACTTAAGCTTTCCACTAAATATGTTCTCATGTCTAGATTCTATAGACTAACTTTTGCTTTCTAAGAGTTTCCTTATTTATGGAATGTGGAAAGATCATTGGATCCCCCAATCAAAAAACCTGGACAAAAGGTCCCTCGCTCTGATTTTTGTTAGCTATGTGAGGGGAAGGGAGGGAAGGAGAGAATGAACATCTATCAAGCACCTGCTATGTACCAGATACTATGCTAAGGACTTGAGAATCTTGACTCTGTGTCAATTCGCGCTGATGTTGACATCTATCCAGATATCACTGAAGTTCTGATTAACATAGACATTTCAGGGTCTCCTCTTCATAGCTATTAATGTGTCAGATCAGAAATTTTGAAGCAACAAACTCCACTTTGCATATAGAGCTTTGTATTTTTCCAAAGCACTTTCATGCTCATGATCTCATTTTATTCTCATAATTAACTTGTGAATTAAATAGGGCAGGTGACATGATTCATATTTTACAAATGGGGAATTGGATATGCAAGAGACGAAGTAACTTTCATTGACCATCAAGTCAGTAGAGTCTTAGAGTCTATCTGGTTCTAAATTCAGGTCTCTCAGTTCTCTTTCCCGATTTTATTAGGAGAGGGAGACTGAATATATTTCTCTTGTGGGAATTATCCCTGGAAGAGTGATTACATACAGGTACTGGATTTGTGCATCTTGGTTTGTCTATCTATAGTGTGCTGTGGAATGAGGTCTGGGGTGAAATCTAGATTTTCTCTTGACCAAATCAGCAAGGGAATGACAAAAGACCTTGGAGTTGAGCCTGGATGGGACCGATTAAGGACAATTCTCCAGCAAGTGAATGTGGAATAAACTTCCCAGATTTGTAAACTGCTAAACATTTTTCAAATACACATTTGATCTTTACAATAACTGGGGAGATAGCTGCTATTTTACAATCAAGGAAATCGAGACAGACAAATATTAAATAGTCATATAGCTAGTAAAAATCTGAGACTGGATTTGAATTCAGGTCTTCCTGACTCCAGACTGTATCCTCTATACCTGTACTTATCTGCTATTCAATCATTTCATTTTGTGTCAGATTTTTGTGACTCCTTTTTGGACTTTTCTTGGCAAAAACAAAAGAATGAGGTTTGCCATTTCCTTCTGAATTGAAGCAAACAGGATTAAGTGTCTGAGGCCAGATTTGAACTTAGGAAGACGAGTTTTCTGAATTCCACGCCTAGGCTCTACCCACTATGCAACCAAGCTGTGAATTCACTTAATGTCTCTGAGTCTCAATTTCCTCTTCTGTAAAATAGGCATGTTGGGATAAATTATCCTGAAGCTTCTTTATCTAAAATATTCTCTGAATTATTTGCCTTCAGGACCAGATTCAGGTTCTTTCTTTATCTCACAGAGTCACTCCTGGGGTGTGAGGATGGAATGCTTCACAGTTTGGTTGGTCCCTCTCTTCTAGAGTCATATGGCAGCCATCACCACCTCTAGGATTTCCTGCCAGGCTTCTGGGAGCAACAGATGGATCTGAGCAAACATTGCTCTCCTCACACAGTCTTGAAAGATTGCAAGGGAATGCCACAAGGTGGCACACCAGCCCAAAGTCTGAATATACTCTTGCGTCTCCATAGTCAGCAATCATAAATACATACCCAGAGTGGCCTGCCAATTAAATCCAGTAAACATTTTTTGTTTTTCCTATGGCTCAGAGCATAGCTGGGAAAAGGACGCTTATTGAAGGGTCAGGAAGGGACCAGGGACAAGGAGAAAAAGGAGAAAAAAATAAAAAGCAGAAGAGGAAAAGGCAAAGGAGAAAGTGGAAGAAAAGAGGGAGAAAGAAGGGAGGGGAGAAGGATGAAGCAGAGGAATATTCTCTCTTTGGTGTCCTTGATTGTCCTGGTGGGAAGCTGTAGGAGTAGGCTGTAAAAAAGCATGGCTGCACTATCACTTAGAAAGAAGAAGAAAGTGTTGGGGTGGAAAGGCTGTAACACTTGAAGGCTGGGGAGAAACTGTGATTAGATTATAGGGGATGATTTAAAAAAAGAAACTTTTTTCCTAGGGATAGCTCCTCTGTGTAGGTTCTCCTTGTGTTTTGATATGAAATTCTATACTAACTGTAAGAGATAAGGCTTGCTGAGGTATAGAACAATAAGCAGAGAATCTGGGACCATCTATTTAGGAGTAATAGCAGCTAAAATTTACATAGCACCTATTTTGCATGAGGTACTATGTTAAGACCTTGTTAAATAATATCTCAATTTATTCTTACAACAACATGGGAGAGGGGAAGGGGGAGAGGAAGGAAGGTGCTATTATTATCTTGAAACAGAAATTAAGTTGCCTAAGGTTATAAAGGACTAAGAATGGGTCTTCTAGACTCCAGACCAGTGGTCTATCTATCTATTGTACCTACTAGTTACATACTTGGGGAATTAAGATTTTTGAATGGGTTATGAGCTTAGGATTCCTATTTTTCCTTCTAGTCTATTGCTAATTAATTTTTATGTGTAGGGAATAGGGAAATATTTTCACAGGGATTTCCAGAACTGGAACAATTTTTGGTTGACTTTGTTGTTAGGGGTGTTTAAGTGGGTTGGATTTCAGCTATGATGACATTAGCTGACATCAGATCTTTGAAAGATGAAGGACAGAAATAGAGATGTCAGTGGGGATGATATATACAGCCAGATTTGAAATTGCTGGTGTGGGATCTAAATTGTGACATTGAGGGGGTACCTCATGGTGCTAGCTCCTGGGGATGTTTGAGGAGAAAAAAGTTTGGAATTGTGCTCCCAAACCAATAACTTATACATACTCTTTGATCCTGCAATACTACTACTATTTGGCATATATCCCAGAGAGGTTAAAGACAGAGATACAGGTTTTGTATATACAAAAATCTTTATCAAGCACATTTTATAGGAACAAAGTACCAGAAACAGAATGGGTATCCAACCAGTTGGGGGATGGCTGAACAAAATGGGGCCTATGAATATAATGGTAATAATATTATACATAAAAATGATAAATTGAGAGAAACTTGGGAAGACTTTTGTGATGTGATGTAGAGTGATATAAGCAAAACTAGGAGAATGAGTTTCTTTTTTTTTCACTCCCTCCCCTAGATGGTAAGTAGTCCAGTATATATTAAACATGTTAAAATATGCTAAATCCTATAAATATATATATATATATGTACATATATATTGTAAAATTGTATACATAATTGTATAAATCTGTGTATGACTATATAGTCATACACAGATTTATACAATTATTGTGCTGCACAAGAAAAATCAGATCAAAAAGGAATAAAAATGAGAAAGAAAATTGTAAAGGGTTGAAACTCTGAATAGATTCACTTGAATCAGACAACCAAGCACTTAAGGCTAATTACCTATTGGACAATACCTCTATTAGCATGTTTGGAATTTCTCTTCTCACAGTTAATGTTAGCTCAATGCTTGGGGTTAAGAGAATTGTAAGGAAGGATTAGAGGGTGGAGTGAGAGCCAGAGTCACTTTGGAGGTGGACAAAGAGAAGGGAGGTTGTGGAGAGCTTGTGGCAGTCTTGTCTAACCCCTTCACTTCTTCCCCTAAAGACCAAGGACTTTTGCTTATCCTGACTCTGGCTGATTCTGAGGCCTCCAGGGGACTAATCTGGACCTTACAGAAAATAACATGCATGCAAACAACAACAAAAAGAGTGAAAATTCTATGTTGTGATCCACACTCAGTTCTCATAGTCTTCTCTCTGGGTGTAGATGGCTCTCTTCATCACACAATCATTGGAACTGGTCTGAATCAGAATTGATCTTTGTATAATTTTGTTGTTGCTGTGTACAATGATCTGGTTCTGCTCATTTTATTTAGCATCAGTTCATGGTCTCTCCAGTCCTCTCTGAAATCATCCTATTGGTCTGTTCTTATAGAACAATATTATTCTATAACATTCATATGCCATAACTTATTCAGCCATTCCCCAGCTGATAGGCATTCACTCAGTTTAGGAGGACAATTTTCACAATGACCAGTGTAATGTAAAGGATAAATTCCATAACCAGTTATCATTTCAGAAGCCTAATGATGGAGCGTCCCTCCTACCTCCCAGCAGAGATAGAGGTGAGGAAAGAGACATGTCTTTTCAAATATGTCTAATGTACTGATTGGTTCTATTTGACTGTAATTATTTAGTAGGAAGGTCGACTTCTGCATAGGGAGGAATCAATAATAAATAAGACTGATTTAAAGAAAAGAGCATCTATAAATATTTTTAAGAAATATATCACACTTCAGAGCTATGGTTTTCTGGCAATTTGTTTATTTTCTATTTTTGCTTTTGTTTATCTTTCTGTTAGACTTGTTCAAATTTAAGAGGACATTGAAATCACTTGCTATTATCATGTTACTATCTATATCTTCTTGTAGAGTTAAATTAATTTTTTCTTTATGAATTTAAATGCTAAAGTATTTGGAGTACATGCTTAGTCTTGATAATGATTTGTAGCCTGTGGTTCCTTGCAGAATAAAGTTTCCTTGTTTATCTCTTTTTATTTTTACAAATGTTTGTTTTCATTATCTGATAGCATAGTTGGCATTATTGCTTTTTTGGATTCATTTTATGGGTGGTAATTTTTTTCAAGCACTTATTTTTATTTATGTTACATGGAATTATTAAATTTAGTCATTATCTCTTGGAGTTTTCAGCCTTGAGTTTCTGGAGGTAATCTATGGGTTCTTTTGATTGTTACTTTGTTCTTTGTGTTCAGAGCTTCTTGGCAGTTTAATTGTATCATTTCTTGTATTACAATGTTTAGGTATTTTGACTTGTCATGTAATAGGAGACATATAGTTCTAAAGTGGTGTTGTCCATGCATCTTGTTTTAGAGAAGAATGTTTTACTTACCTGGAGATCATGTTTCTTTTGAACATTATTGCTTTTATGCTTTTCTTCCTCTAGATTGTTTTTTTTTTTTTTTTTTTTTTTACTTCTAGGTATTTGTATTCCTAATCGGCTATTCTATTTTGTTTCTTTGATGAAACTTTCCAGGGTGATTCAAGTTTTTCTATTCTTCCATTTGTTTCTGCTGTACAGAGAACAAATTCTAATTTCACTTCTTATTTTTCTTTTAAATCATGTAAGTATATCTTTCTATAGTTACATAATCTCTTGGGAATCCATAGAATCCTATGGATCTCATCAAATAATGATTTGTTTTCTTGTCATACACAACATTTATTTATAGATATCTAGATTCTTTTAGTTGATCTGAAGATCAAATTCCCTTCTATTATTATTTTTTCCAGTTGATTTATATGCTTATGCTTAAGATTTTTAACCTCCTGAAATTTTTAGTAATTTCAGTCTTTTCCCTTTATATTTTCCCTTTATATTCTCTAACTGCTCTCTCTGTTACCCATTAAATTAAAAAAAATGGTGTGCCTGGAGGCTAGACTACAAATCTATTTCAGTTTCTTTCACCTTTGACAATTCATGTTTACAAGCCTTAGTCTCTTCCCAATTAACTTCTGGGAGAATAAAGATATCTCTGTCTGGATAATGGGTCCTTTGTTTCAGACAGTCTGGTGGATCTATGTACACCATAATAACCTGTCCCAGTTCTCTTTGCTCCTCATTTCTCTAGATGAGTACTGTTGAAATACAGAATACTGAAGTATCGGCCAGAGGAAACCACTGACTTGGTTTTCCAAAGCACTGGGAGGAGAGGAGGTTGGGTATAGCTGAGTTCTATGACAGGTCCATGGGTTGACTTATGTAGCCCTACCAGAATATAGGTGGTGGGGAAGAGAATGATGTATGAATATGTTTAGGGGTTGTGAATTAGTTTACTCTGCTATTAGTTTATTAGATTTTTACTTTGTTAGGGTTCTTGATATCCTAGACCATAGAGACAGTTGAAATTGCTTTACTTCTTATTTATAATCTCTATTTTAGGTTTGAGAAGTCATTATGATCAGAGGAAGTATCTGATTTTTTTATGTCTAGTTCTTTATTAGTCACATAATCCCATGTTTTCCAGTGTTATTGTTTTAAGAATAGATCAGGGTATGAACCAGGCCCTGGAGAAAAGTTTCTGGGAATTAGTGATCTTGATGTCCTGATTGCCTACATAGTCATGATTGTGATAATCATCAAAGATTCTATGATGCTCTCTAATCTTGATATGAACATCCTTTGGTGAGTTAACTATCTATATCTTGCTTCTGGCCTGTCTGTCTCCTGATTCTGCTCTGCTGAATGAGGTCTAATTATAAGGCACTCAGCTGCTGTGTCAGTTTTCTGCATGTGTAGTCCTGTGTCTAATGTCCCATCCACAATATGAACTAATCTAAGCTATGCTGGCATTAAGCCAACTGGTAATTATCCTCATCTCATGTTTGGAAGTCCCTGTGAAAACGTTATTCTTGGACTCATTGTATCTATTTGATTTATTTTAGCTGGAAAGGGCATATTTGGGGTATTAGGTAGACTGCAAAAATCATTTTTATTTTTTACTGCTATGCTTTTTTATTTTGAACTTAATATAAATTAAGATGAGCACTTCTCTATACAGAGTAGAATAGAAAAAGAAGCTGGATACGAAACTGCAAATCCACAACTTCCTTTAATTTTTAAGTATGTAAACAGAATAAACATTTGTCAAGTACTATGTTTCAGGCTCTGTGCTAAGTGCTAGGAATACAAATATAAGCAAGTAAGATGGTCCCTGTCTTCATGGACATTACATTCTAATGGAGGAAGACTATACTACTGGAATTAGGACATAGTAAATTGAAGAAAATACTTTCAAAGTGATAGCACAAACATATTAGGGGAACATGGAAAATTTCCCTGTCATATCTTTGGATAAGGGAATAGTTTATGACCAAAGAAGAGATAAAAGGGATCATAGGAAGTAAAATGGGTGATTTTGATTACATGAAATTAAAGTTTATCAATGGAATCAAAATTAAAAGGAAAGTAGGAAACTAAGAAAGAATTTTTACAGCAAATTTTTCTTTTCTTTTCTTTTTTTTTTGTTTCTAATTTATTTATTTAATAGCCTTTTATTTACAGGTTATATGTATGGGTAACTTTACAGCATTCTTCTATATTTGTTCCAATTTTCCCCTCTTTCCCCCTACCCACTCCCCCAGATGTCAGGATGACCAGTAAATTGTAAATATATTAATATATAAATTAGATACACAATAAGTACACATGACCAAACCGTTATTAGCAAATTTTTCTGATAAAGACATTGTTTCTCAGATAGATGGGGGATTGAGTTACCTTGTGCTAGATTAAAAACTGGGTAGGGAAATGAGGGCAAAGGAAGAAAATTATAAAAAGACACTGAATAATTTGATAGAAGAGGCAAAAAAACCCTGAAGACAAAATATCTTAAAAACCAGAATTGTACAAATGGTAAAAGAGGTATAAAACTTCAGTGATGAAAAAAATTCCTTAAAAAGTAGAATTGACCAAATAGAAAAAGATATACAAAAACTCATTGAAGAAAATAATTACTTAAAAATGAGAAAGAGCCTGGAGAAGCTAATGACTCCATAAGACATTTAAAAATCCCAATAAAACAAAATTAGAAGATTGAAAAACAGAAGAATATGTGATAGCTCATTGGAAAAACAATTGAGCTGGGAAATAAATCAAGGAGCAACTAGCTTAATTTTTTGTGTGTGATAGAATATCATTGTAGGATATTCCAAAAGTTTTAAGTTAAAATAGTTTAGTGAACTTTTAAGCTTTAATAAGTTAAAATATCACTAAGTCTTTTGGGATACCCTGCATATTGGATGTACATAAAGTGCTTTGCACATTTTAAAGAGCTATATATATATATGCTGTTATTATTATCATCATTTTATCTTTAATGAAGTATCCAGGAACCTGTCTTTTGCTCTGTCTTGTTCTCCATTTTTTATTGATGTCTTCCCTGAAAACATGGTTGGTTTTCTTATCAAAAGGGTGAGCAACAGGAAGCTTAAAGGGCAGCTAAAGAACTGTATGACAAAGTTAAGATCCAAAATGATCTCAACAAGGTATCAGAGTGAGCAAGTGACAAGATCTCATTTATTCTTTGTACATTCCAGGCTTTGCTCTGGGAGTTAAAATAGAACAATTGTATGAATTCAGGTTAGGAGAGAATGGGCCAAGAATCTGGACAGGTGAAAATGGACTGGGTGTATTAGTGAACTGCCAAATCTATACTGATCAGCTGACTTGGCTGCTACATCATATGCTGACATGAACTCAGGCACCATTAAGTAAAAGCTCACAGAAAAAGAGGGGAAAGTCCAGGTCTTCTGTACCTTAGTTTGTCAGATCATACTAGGAGCTCTATGAGCCGTTCTTGGAAACTTATTTTGAGTTGCTAAGAGGAAAGTTTTATCCAATTTAAAGCTATTTTGTATATGAATATGAGCTGCTCTGAATTTGGACTGTGGTCAAAGGCAGCTGGCCAGGATTATGAGGGGTTAGAGATTGTGTCACTGGGGAGACACGGTCAAAGTAACTAAAGAATGTATAGGTTGGAGGACAGAGAGTTTCCTGGAGAGGGTAAAATATGATACTTGCCTTCAAATATTTGAAAGGCTGTCATATAAAAAAAAAAGACTATCATCAGTCTGGTCCAGAGAGTAGAAGCAAATATATGGGGATTAGTTATAGAGAGATTAGACTTTCTAACCTAACCTGGAAAAGTTTCCTAACAAAGCTATCCAAAAGTTGAATTTTCTGCTCAGGAAATGGTGAGTCCCCCATTATTAGAAGCTTTCCAGCAGAGGTGAGAGATGATTGTGAATAATGTGGATAGCATTCATGAATTGATTAAGGACCTCATATCCCTTTGTTTTAAGTATCATCTTAGGTGCTGGGAGGGATGAACTGGTGATTTCAATGGTTTCGAGATCTGTCGGTGAGGAAATTCCCTCTCCAAAGCAGATCAGCAGTTGTTCTACAATTTAAAGAGTTAGAGAGTTTCCTAAAGGCACTTGAGACATAAATTGACTTGCCCAGAGTCATACATTTCAATTTTAGGATTCAGTGAATTCAAGCTATTCCTCCTCTAGGAGATTTATTGTACTTTAATAGGGTTCCTTGGAATACCAAAAAGCATTTCAAATTCAAAAGGGAAAAAAAACCCTATCATTTTAGAATGATAGGTGATAGGGTTCATAATTAGGAGCATACCTCTTTCCTTTTGCTCTTAGATTGATGTTGGGGGGAAGGAGAAGGAGTTTAAAAAGGTGTGTCAGTCCTAAGAATAATCAATGGTAATGTTCCCCAGATCAATCAGTTCGACCTGGTTCAGATTCTGTGAATATTTTTTGTCCTGCTAGTTATCTGAATAAAACATGGCCTATCTTCTTACTCACATGTATGAGTCTCTGCCTTTGAGGATCCTAAATAGAAGTTCTTTGGTCTGAGGAGTGTAGACTTTCACTAATTGTGTGATTACAGGCAAGTCATTTAGCTTACACAAGTCTATTTCTTCTTCTAAACAATGGGTATAATACTACTTTCACTATTCATTTTCCAATGTTGTAAAGAAAACATTTTCAAAGCTACTGATGTGTCATATAAATGTAAACTGTTATTATTATTGTTATTATAATTGTAATTACATGAGTCATAGCCTCTTCTGGTCACACTTATTTTCTCCATCTGCTAGACAGGTATGCCTGTTACTGGCTACATAAAAAGAACAACCAGTGATGGCCTGGTTTACCATTGTCTGAGTGGTGGCTGGTTTCCAGAGTATTATAGTTCTCCATAATAATACTAATAAGCTAATAGAATCTTCAAGAGGCTTTTGTCCTCTGCAGTGCTAGGCTGGCCTCAATAGTACCAGTATGCTGCTGAATGAGTCACTGCTCTAGGAAGATCTTTGGAAGCTGTTCCCTCAGTTCTTCCCCAGACTTTCTCTCTCTCTCTAAGTTTCCTGGTGCTTCATGGGGGGAGAGCCAAGAAATGATATCACCACACAAACCCTAAAAAATCCTGACTATACACTGGAAAACAAAATCCCAGGGTCCAAACTCATCCTCCTAACTCAGGAAACCATCCTGCCCCAGCATCCTTCCTGCCAGCCCATCTTCTGGTACAGCTAGCCAGCTAGAAAGTTCATCTGGAAAATTCTTTTTGCTTTTGTTGGTTGGACATAATTCCTTCCACAAGACCATATTCCTTTTACCCAGCCCCTTTTCCTTGCTTCACTGAGGTTTTGGCTGTGGAGGAGCTTAACTGCTGCCAATAGCATTCTGCCTGGCACTGCCCAGTGCCTCCTATCAGTCTGTTAGCTGACTTTCATCCTTACCTCTTCCCCCAATATTAGCTGAATTCAGGAGATTCTATATTCAATGATTTCTTTAAAGGCATTTAAAAACTAAAGATGGGTCTATTCTGACTCCACAACATGAATCTTCAAATCAATTTAACTCAAGACTTCTATTAAAGGTCAATCTTGTTTAAAGTGGCATTCTAGATGCTGGGAGAGATCTCCTCATATGTGATTTCACTAGTTTAAGGAAACCACTCTCACCAAAGCTGTTCTGCAATTTATAGGCTTAGAGATTTTCCTAGAGGTATTGAGAGACAAAATGACTTATCCATTGTCACACATTCATACCAAAAGTGTTTCTTGAACCCAAATTATTGCTTTGTATCCTGTTCTATATTACTTCTTTCAGAGAATTCGAATGAAGGGGCATGTACATAGTGAGATATATATGATTAAGGAATATTCATGTCTTGGGAAACATTCATAGCTAGGGTAACTGATTCATTTTAGATGGCATATTTGTTGGAATCCTGTCCCTCTGATGTTACTGCCTGTTTTTTTTTGTAGATCTGCCTATGTCCTTTGATGATGTCATAGAGATTTAAATATGTCTTTTGAATTGAACTCTTTTGCTATCCCACAGATTTCCTTAATCTAAGCACCTACTTGACTTATGGTAAAAAACAAAATCTTTTAAAAAACTCTTACCATAACCCCTTTGCTAGAAAATCATGCTGGTAGTTCTACTTAGTTTATTTTTCAGTTTCTTTTTTTTTCTAGCTCTAATAGTTTTGGTAGAGATTAGCTGTTGAGACTAAATTGAGTACAGCATAAGGCATAGGCGTTTTTAGCATGGCGATTCTAGAAAAGGGGCAGAACAGGGAGTGCTAAGAAGTAGCTTATCTAGAGCAGAGATGAATGAAGTTTATACTCTTCAGGAGGGCCTCCAAACCAGACCACCACACATTCTATTCATTTTGCTGTGCCTCAGTTTTTCCTTTGAAAAATGAGGTTAGGTTAGTTCAAAGATTCTTAACATATGTGTTTTTGTGAAGCCTGTGAATCCTTTCTCAGAAAATAATGCTAACTTTCAGTCAGACATTAGTGAAAATAAAGATGTATTTTTTCTTCAATCTATATATTCATGGACTCATGCATTCTATCTGAAGATCCTATTTGGTGTGTGGGAATCCAGGGATGTGCTGGCTTTTAAGTTTAATTTACATCATTAACATTTTCTCCATCACTCTCAAGTCTAGATAATCAACAAAACAATAAATCAAACAACGATTTATGGTCAGTCTGTCAATTTCTGAAGTACAAAAATGCTTACATTGAACATTTAACTAGTTTTTAGGAACCATTATGGGCTGTCTTCAGCACATTCTTATTAATCTTAGGTTAAGAGTCTCTGGGCTAAGTCACTTAAGCTACAAACATTTTTGGCTGTTTATTATGTAGCAGGTGTAGTGCTAAGTGATGTGATTATAAAAACAGGAAGGAAAAAAACAGTCCCTGTCTTCAAGGAGCACGTATTCTGAGTGAAGAAAAGACATAAAAGGTGACTGAAAAAAGGGAGTGAATGAGAAAACTGGGAGCCATCCTCTCTGGAAAAGTGATATATCTGAGGAAGGAGTGGTCAATTAAGTTGAATGAGTTGATTCATCCAGATAATTGAAATGATGTTGGTCTTGATAATTTTGAAATTTATGTATGTTAAAAAGAAATTTATGTTTGTAAGTAATGGGGAGACATTCAAAGTGATTAAACAATGAAATTGCATCATAAAAATAACACTTTAGAATGTTGATTTAATTGATTTTTTTTTTGTTCCTTGGAAGGAAGGTTCTTTGGTATGACTAGATTATAGGTTTAGAGCTTCACCCTCATATTTTAGAGAGGGGAAAAGGGAGTCTCACAGATATCACACAAACACTAAATGTCAGCGAGTCTGCTTTTGAAGTCAGACTTTTCAGGATTAGTTGAATTTAATTGAAATTAATTGGGGCATCCATCTTTGTGCAAATATCTAGTATTGACTCCAGGTGTCATCATTTGAAGAGTTGGGGAGGAAAGTTATGATGGAGTTTCTCAAGAATCAGGAAGAGAACTTGGTTGCATTGCTATCCTTGGTACTGAACCAGATCTCCACATGAAAACATTTTTTTAGTTTTACCATGTAGATAGAATAGGAAAAAAAAAAAAAAAAAAACAACTCAGAGATGTTTCAGTACTTTCAAAAGAGGGGAACTGGAAGCAAATTTTGAGCTATCAATTATTTGAAGGGTCATCAGATAGAAGGATGATAAGACTTTCCAGGATTTAACTGATTCCCAGCATTTAGCTCCAAATGGGAGAGAGAGAGGGAGAGGGAGGGGAGAGAGAGAAAAAGAGAGAGAGAGAGAGAGAGAGAGAGAGAGAGAGAGAGAGAGAGAGAGAGAGAGAGAGAGAGAGTTAGTTTCCAAAATACAAAGGCATGCTAGAAATACTATTACCAAAGTCAAAAGATCCTGAAATTCTTCTGCAGGATCCCAGGTTCAGTAAGAGACACATCAATGTGAATGCTGAAAGTTGCTTTTAGCATTTTTCTCTGTCTTCTGTACATCTTTCTTATTCAGCTCAAGATGAATGATTCTTTACTTTAGAAAAAGGTGTGAGGAACAAAGCATATTTTATGAATAAAGTGTTATAATGTTAATTTAAAAAGTGGTAACCTTATGTCAATCACTTTACTATGTGTATGAGATGAAATTACTCTTTTATATGTTTGCAATGTTACCAGAATCCTGTGAGTTTTAAAGTGTAACTGTGGGAAAGATCAGTGATAGTCAATTTTGAGAATGATTTTATCTCTATGCTCTGAAAGTACTACTAGTGTCAAAAATTTATTCAACAAATAAAAATTTGTTCTTTGCCTACTGTATGCATGACATTTTTGCTAAGCATACAGACTTTTTAGTCAATTAGCTTTTAGAAGTCTTTCTTTCCTTCTTTCTTGGTATTTTTCCCTTACCTGCCTAGCTAACAATCTCTCTTTTTCATGTTATCAATTCAGTTCAACTCAAAAACATTTATTAATGTATGCCAGAAGTGCTGGTGACACAGAGACAAAAATATGTACCTTCCTTTAAGGAGTATAAGTTCTGGTATATATCTTCTGCTTTTTCTATGTCTTGCCTCCCAATTTATTCTCTTTCTTTTTTCCTTCCTAATTTTTCTCTTTTTTCCCCCTCTCTTTTTTCTCAAACCTTTCTTTTTTCTTCATTATTTTCTATTTCCTTTACCAATAACTTTAGCATTTCTACATCTCAAGTAATTACTGTTAAAACCATAATTATAGAACTGAGGTATTTGAATGGAAAATTAATTTCTTCTTTTATTAATGAAATATTTAACTGTCATATGAGAGCTAGTGCCCATTTAATTTTAGTTGCCACTTGACCTTATTTCCAATCTGAAGTCTTATCTTTAGGGATACAATAAATCCTAGGCTCTTTCGAGTCAAAGTCAGAAGCTCAAATTCAGCCTAATCACCTTCTTCTAAGTTTATAGTTGCTGGAAGCTGTTGAGTAATTTAGGTCAAAGGAACTGGGAAATTAAGGTCAATTCTTACTGGCTTATTTATTTAAATACTGAAAGCCTGGGAAAGAAAGTTCTCACCACAAAAGACCTTGCCATCATCAAATGGTTCAAAAGCAGAAATGGATGTGGTTTTATAAATGGAAATGACATTATAGAAGATGCATTACCATCTGTTTTGATGCTGCACCCTGAGGATTGCTGGACCTTTCCATCTAACTTGTAAGCAGAAATCGCATACGTTGACTCCCCCATTAGAATGTGAATTCTTTCAGGGTGGAAACTGTCTTAGTTTTCTACTTGCATTTATATTTGTATCTCCAATATTTAGCACAATGGTTCTGCACTCAGTAAACACTTACTAAGTTATTTTTTATTTATTAAAATGGAATTTATAATTAAGGAGCACGTACCATAGCTATGAATTCTGAGCCCCTAAGCAAAAGGTGAACTCCATCTTCTCTCAGCAGTTTGTGTGTGTGTGTGTGTGTGTGTGTGTGTGTGTGTGTGTGTGTGTGTGTGTGTGGCTTAGTTGTGTCTGACTACTCGGGATCCTATCTGGGATTTTCTTAGTAAAGATACTAATGTGCTTTGCCATATCCTTTTCCAGATAATTTTACAGATGAAGAAACTGAAGCAAACAGGGTTAAATGACTTGCCCAGGGTCACACAGATAAGTATCTGAGGTCAGATTTGAAGATTATTCGAGAAAGACTTATGAAGATGAGTCTTCCTGATTTCATAGCCTGGTAGTTTATACACTCAGCCATCTAACTTCCCCTTTCAAGTTTTACTTTTTTTTCAATTACAAAATAAACAACTCTCTATTCCATTGAAAAGCAGGAGGCTTATAGGTGGTATTTGTATACTTTTAGAGAGAGAGAAGAGGAGCAGCTAATTATTTCATTGATTTGCATTGATCTCCTCCTGGCCCCCATTTTTATCATAACTAAAACCTTAGGAATAATTCACAGTTTCCTATATTTAGAATTGGAAGGACCTTAGGGATTACTTAAGAAGAGGTTGAGATGGGATTTGAACCCAAGTCCTCTTAGTCTAATTTAGCACTCCTTCTACTACAACATCTCAGGTCCTGGCACATAGTAGGTACTTGTTTAATAAATACTTATTGCCTGACTGACAGATATCATGCTGTCTCTACATTATATTCAAAGGTGACTTAGGTGTCCCCCAAAGCAACAAATTTATGCTGCAAAGTTTCCAAGGCAACACCCCCCTGCCAACAGTGACATGGGATGCTGGAGTGTGCTGACAGGGAGTATGATTTCATAAGATGTCTTTCCAAAAGAATTCAGGCTAAAAATACCCCTACAATTGGCACTCTATACTGTTTTGGGAAGTCTCAACTGAGAGTCTCAGCACAGACAGAAATTCAGTGGTGGGATCTAGTTAATTCTTCTGAGTTGAGCTCCAGTACTGAAAGGCGGTAAGCAGGAATTTAATAAAAATGAATGATTGTCTTCATGACCATAATGTTGAAATAGAGAAATGAGTTGGGAAGTGTAGTTGGACAATTAATTTCACTTAGATGTTTATTAGGCAAAAACTTGCTGATCTTGGGTGGGAAGAGGGAGATCTGTACTGCTAAAGATCATAGGAAGCCACTTTTTGTGTTTCACATCATACTCAGACTTGAACTTGTGTATTTCATTTTGGGATGATTAGGTGCTCTGGAAACAGGGAGGTTACCCAAGAACTTCAGAATGGTTAAAGAGCAATTGTTAGGTGTTTACCAAGAACCTCTGTTTTGATTCTGGGGGTTTACTTTGTCAAGACAGAGTGTTTCTGTGTCAAAATGAGGCTCTGGGGAGAGGGTTGGGTAAAGGAGGGATGGAGAACATGCTGCTCACTAAAAATTGTAGCATTCTAGTTAATCCAATCCAGATCAATTTCTTGAAAAAAAAATATACCTTAAATCAAAATCAATCTGATTCTCATTCATCAATAGGTCCTAGACCAAGCCCCATTTGGTCACTGTTTGGGTCCTGATCAACTCAAATTGAATGTAAATAGTAGTCATTTCTGCTTTGGCCTGAAACCTCGAGGGTCTTCTCCTCCTAGATTCATTCAGTCATTCATTTAGATTTTTTTTGGCCTGGGTGAAAGAAGAGATTCTTTGCCTCAATTGCTATGCAGCCTTAATGACTGAATGGGTACAGCCTCAGTCAAACTGAGACCTGGTGAAGATCTCAGCTTAAAAAGGCCAAAGTTTCCCATTGCATCCAGGGCCATCTCTAGTTGTTTTGATCTATATCCTGCTACTGAACCTAGATGGCTCTAGAGGGGAAAGTGAGGCAGATGACCTTGCAAGTCCTCCCTCACTTTAATTCAGTTCCCTTGTATGTCATGCCTGATGTCATGTCCTCTTCCAGAATAAAGTATAAGCAACAAGAAGTTAAATTCTACAAATATTATTTATAATGTAATTACTGCACAGAGTAGGCAGCTAGGTAGTTCTTTGGATAGAATATTGATTCTATCACTAGATATCTAGTTCTATCACTAGTACTAGGAGTTAAGAAGACCTGAGTTTAATTCTGGTCTCAGAGACTAGTATGACACTGGGAAAGTCACTTAACTTCTCTTGGTCTGTATACTCATCTATAAAATCTGGCTGATAACAATAGTAACTACCTCTAATAGTTGTAGTGAGATAGTAGTTACAAAGTACTTAGCACAGTAGTTAGCACCATATAATGTTAGCAATTAATATTAAGGAAGACTGGAGTTCATATCTTGCCTTCAACACTTATTAGATGTGTGATTCTAGGCAAGTCACTTAACCTTTGTCAGTCTACATTCTACATTTTTCTTTCCTTCTTTCCTCCTTCCTGCTATGAATCAAACTTGTTTCATTGCTGCTGTTACCCCTCATTGTCAGGGCTACAGTTCATTATGTTGCTATAGTTATTGAGATGTCTCCACACTAAAGTGAATCCCTTCCACTGGGGGTGGACCTTACTTGCAACTCATTTCCTTCACTTTGAAATTAAACTCCTGTTTAATTTTGAATTCTCTTGTCTGCTTTGTATAACTCTGAGTATCCACAGGTTAAAGACCAGTTCTATTCGGTTGACATTAATTGGTGTCAGAAGGGGGATTGGACATGGAATGGGGTAGTTGTATTCTCTGGTTGGGAATGGGGTAGGAATCACCAGAAATTTATTTCTCTAGAATATGAACTCTCCACCCCTTTTCTGGTGATTCCTTTGCCCTTATCTCTACTCCAATCCTCTGAACTCTACCTTGATTGAGGTTGGTGCTTTTTGGACATGTTTTCTTAATTGAACATCTCTTTTCATTGGTCTCTTAGTGCACCTCTGTAGAATTGCAACTGCATGCTTAACTGCACACTTTAGTAAATTGTGTGCCTCAGCTGAACCAGTTAAAATTAGAATTGTAATTGCACATTTAGAATTCATTGTGTTTCTCTATATCTATCTTGTCATTTTGTCTGTTTATGTCTTTATAAAATGTGAAATGTTTGTGTCAAGTTCGATGGTCTGTATCCACTTTGCCTGGTTGCCATGAATTACTAATGGGAAGGTCTTGGTACCAACTCCATAAACCCCTAGGATTCCTATTCTGTAGCCAATGCCCTCTGCCACAAGCCCCAAAGCCCAATCTCTCCAATGTCTCCAAAGCCAATGTCTCCAGTGAAAGTCCAGCCCTCAATAGGCCCTGCCCAGCTAGTTGCCTGGGAAGGTCCTGGTCTTCTGGAAGTGCCTAATATAGAATGTGGGGTAGAGGGGGGGAGAAGCCAGCCTCTGAATTTGGTGAGCCTACCCTTCTCTGTTTTGGTTGCAGAGATTTATTAGCTGTATAATCTCAGGCTTATCTTATCTCCATTTGCCCCAATTTCCTTATTTGTAAAGAGAAAAATAATAATGGTACCCACCACACAAGATTGTTTTGAGGTCAAAATAATATGATTGTGAAATGCTTATCACAGCGACTGGAATATGCTAAGTATTATATAATTTCTTTAGTTGGATGTAATTGTTCCATACCTGATAACTCCAAAGTGGTTTTTAAAATGTCAAAGGTAATAAAATCAATAATTTTATATGGAATAATTTGGAAATGCAATTAATTTCATCTGAAATTTTATTTCATTTTAAAATAATAATATTGTTTATCTTATTATATTTTAAAATTCTCATACATTGTGAAATTGGAGAGACTATTGTAACAGAAATGCTGTTAGACAAAAACAATTTTTTAATTTGGATGCCATTTATTACACATGAATTAGGTTTTAAAAGCATGTGATAAAAAATAGATATTTGAAATCTGTTAAGTATTTAATGAGGCATATTTTGCTATAAAGCAAATATAATAAGTTTATTATAATAGCAAATTCTTACATGAAATTCTTGACTGTTATGAAAATGTATAGAGTGGTTTAAAAATTCAACATATTAATGATGAATCAACTCAGTTTTATGTCTGAAGCCTCAGAATATGGTTAGCTTTAATTCATAAGTAAAAGATAAATGAAATGTTAATTGTTAAGGAAACATCAGGAAAGATATTCAAGTCCCAAATTTTCATCATGAATCCAGTAGTAGAAAATGGCATGTGCTGAAGTCTAGGAACTGCTAAATGTGGATGTCTGTGCCTAGGAAAAGTTTTGGGGATGACCTAGGCCCAGGCTAGGTGGGATCCTCTTAATTTATTTTCTCACTATCCTATTTTCTTTCTGAAAAAAATTCCCATCTGGTTAATTTTGAGCTTTATTTAGCAAATTTCTAAACCTGGAAATTTGCAAATACAATACTAAATCTACTAAATAATAAATTGATATTGGAACATATAGATACAAGTACTACCTTACAATTTAAACCTATATTTGTGGTCAAATTATAACAAAAGGAAGATATCCTCCTAATGGGAAATGATTAAAAAGTAATAAGAATAAGATATAATGTAAAAATTTTCCAAATAAACAGAAAAATAAAGTTTGAGAAAGCAATTGGATTAAACTCTTTTCTCTAAGAGCTATATAGATTTGTATGTGATTGTTTTCCAAAATTTACTTATCATGGAAATTTAGGCTTTTAGTACATTTTAGTAATAATTATAATCTTAATTGATAAGTAATAATAATAAAAATAATAAAAGTAACAATTAAAAATTGTATTAAGATTTTTATGCATAAGTTATATTGATAATGGTAAAGAAAATGGAAATAATTTAACGTATCTGATAAGTTTGAAAATTAGAAGAATTCCTTTTACGGTTGAATCCTCATAAATTTTTAAAAGATTCTTTTATAAGGATTTTGGTGAGTATAGAAACAATGGATGGTATGTGCACTGAAATTCTCTGAAATTTCAAAATTTGAGAAGTAAATTTAAATGCTATTACTAGCAGAATTATTAAAAAACCCTTACATTTAGAGCCAGAGAAGCAGATTCCCCTTTACAGCTGACTTAAGGTAGAGTGTATTGTCCAAGAAAAAATATCTAGGGACCACATGAGATATCTGGGACTCAAAAATTTGCTGATTAAATAGATATTGAAAATGGATTACTTGGGTATAAGGAGATTTGATGTCAGCTAATATTGGTAATAACTATGGTATTATTTTGGTCTTTTGTTTTAACTTTTCTTAACTAATTGGTGACATGTAAATCTCCCTTCTTAGAACTTGTCCATTGTGAGATAACTAATGAGTTTGATTTGTACTTGGCTTAATAGGATTCTGAAAATATGGGAATTGTGAAAAAAACTTTATTGCATTGTTTGAACCTAGCCATGTGGCTGGGAAACTGACCATCTCTATGTGCTGTTTGCAGATCTTGACCAGGAATTTGGAGCCAAAGATTGATTCAAGGAGTTTTCTTACAATTGTCAACTCGTATGTCTTCTAAGGGTCCCCTTTTATGGCAAAATTCTATAATCAAGATTGTAAATACAACATTATTTCTATTAAATAATAAATTGGTATTGGAACATCTGAGTTAGTATAATATGATTCAAGTACAAACATCTTATAATTTTAACTTATGTTTGTGGTCAAATTGTAACACAAGGACTTTTCTAAGGAGAAATGATTTTTAAAAAGTAATAAGACAAATATATAATGTAAAAGTTTTCCAAATAAATGTAATAATAAAATTGGAGAAAGCTGTAGGAACAGTCTTTTTGATTACTCTCATAGCTGTCAAATTTGTGGGTATAGACTCCTAGATTATCTGAAGAAAGCTCCTGCTCCTGAATGGATAGCAAAACTCTCTAGGAACCTCAAGATTCATGTAGTATGGATACAAAAGTAGCCAACATCCAGATCAAACAGCCGTCCCAAGATTCTGGATGAGGGTCAAGTTTTTTCCCCTTTTCCTTTTGTTTACCTATCAAGGCTCTGATTCAATCCTTTGTTAGCATTTTCCTTCTCCTACATTTTTGCCCTCCCTTTTCTTCTTGCAAGCAAACAATGGCTAGCAATGATACCTGGGACACATCTCTCCAGTCGATTCCTCAAAGAACAATTTCTTGAGCAACATTTTGTCCTGGCTCAACTGGCCTTACATTATATCTTGGCTTATATCTTCCTCTCCTTTATTGACCATAAGGGTAGGAGTTTTCAGGGTTTCTTCCTTTGCCCAAAAGGGGGAATTTTCAAGATATTAGGAGACATTCTGTTTTCCAGAGCTAAAACCTAGCATGTAGGTTTTGCCCTAAGCTTGGCATAACAACAATCCTTTGCACTCATCTTCTGCTAGATTTCAGTGACAACAAAATCCCCAAAATGTGTCTGGTCATGAAGCCATGCTTTGATTTAAATATTGTTGCTGTGACCCCTCATTGTTAGGACTGCAGTTGACTGCATAGACACACTAAAGTGGGTCTCTTTCACTAGGAGTGGGCCTCCAGTAAGAGTTAGTGTTTGCAAACCATTTTCTTTACTTTGAAATTAAACTTCTATTTGATTCTTAACTTTCTTGTTTCTAGCCTTCTTGGTACAACTCTGGTCACTCAAAGATTGGAAGCCAGTTATGTCTGCTTGACAGAAGAGAAGCTGTTTTGATGGCTTGGTAGGAAAGAAGAATGGAAAAAATGAGAACCAGAATTTTCCACTGGTATATTCAGGATATTAGGAGTGAATAAGGAAGGCCCTCACCATATTGATTGGGTGGATCTCTATGGCACAGTTTTCAGAGGTCATGATACAATTGCACAAGATGGATAGGCATAGATGAATTGGTATTTTTTTCATTGGAGGGAGTTACCATACTGATAAAATCATAGATACATTTGAGTAATTGTGAGTGAAAGGGAGATATATTCAGAAATGAAAGTTGTGATATAAAAATGAAAGGTAGGAATATATTTTTCAAAAAGTCGAATTTTATTGAACTGAAATCTGTCTCCTTTTAGTTTTTAGTCATTTTTCCTAACCCTAACCTCAAGACTGATACAGAATAACTCTAACCTTTCTTTTAGAGGATAACTTCCCATTTCTGAATATGGTTATTCTATTCCCTTTGTCTTTTCTTTTTTATATTAAGTATTCTGAGTTCCTCCAAATATCTTTCAAATTACATAACTTTGAGATACTCTTACCAGTTTGTCTTCTTTTTCTGTATATATTCATTCTGTCAAAGTGTGGTATCCAGACCTGGATACAAATAATTCTTTGGATAAAAATTAATCAATGCAAAGTATGGTGAAATTATTGTCTCTTTTTCTTCCCAGATGGCATACTTCTATTAAATCAGCTGAAGATTACATTAGCTTTTTTTGGTATTCAGGTCATACTGTTGACTCACATTGAGTTTGTAGTCAATTAAAACCTTTATGTTTTTTTCAAATGAGCTGCTGCAAAATCAGGTCATTGTGTACTGATGGAGCTAATATGAAAAATCTAAGTACATTATATTGTTCTTCATATATTTTCATGAAATATTATTTTGTTGAAATTTATTAGTCAACCATTTCCATCTATTGAAATCTTTTGATTCCCAACTCTAGCAAAGACATAGCTATCCCTCCTAATTTTGTGACATACATATATTTGAAAAGTAGGCTTTCTGTATCTTTGGTAATATAGTGTTATGGTTTGAAAGAAATCATGAAGTTGATCTAGTGCAACACTTATCTGAAACAGGAATTCTTTTTCCAACACTACTGATAAGTAGTGAGCAAATCAATTTTTGAAAACACTGATTAGAATAAGACCAAGGACTGAGTCTTGTGCATGTTTGTTTAGATCAGTGTCAATTTGTTAATCATTAATCAATATTCAGCAAGTATATTTTTCAACTACTCTTGAATTTATCTAATAGGACTCTTATCCATATTGTCATGAGTATATCATAAGAATAATTGAGTGACTTGGAGAAATTTGGACATATTAATTCTAGCTATTTTCAAAGTATGGTTTTCAGACCTTCAGGAGTCCCTGAAATCCTTATAGAGGTACTTCAAGGTCAAAACTATTTTCATGGTAATAATAAAAAACATTTTCACAATAATGTTAAAATATTTTCACTTCTAATTATGGTAAATATCATTACATATAATCCACATAAAAATTTTCTCCCAGTGGTTCATAAGTAATTTTTAAGGGCATAAAAGGGTAGTGAGAGCAAACAGTTTGAGAACTACTTATATATAGTATTCCCCCGATCTATCAGTTTAGTAACCCTGTCAGAAAAAGAAATGACATTTGGAATGAATTGTTCTTAGTAAATTCAGTTTGACTTATCCCAAATTCTATTGTACTCTATTCTAGACAGACCACAACTGTTATGGTCCATTTCTGGATATTACACCTTAGAGGGGACATAGAAAAGCTGGAGTATGTGCAGAAGAGAGCAACAAGGATGCTAAAACAATACCACTTAAGTGTTGATTGATGGAACTAGATTTATTTGCCTTATAGGAGAAAAGATTTATGAATGTTATGGTAGCTATTTTCAAGTATTTGAAGGGTTGTTATGTCTAAGAGGGATTAGTCTTATTATGTTTGACCGTGTTCATAAGAATTATGACTAAAGTCTGAAAATTACAGAAAATCAGGTTTTGGTTCAATATAAGGAAACATTTCCTAACAATGTGAGTTGTGCCTAATTGGAACAGAATGGGCAGAAATGAGAAGTTTCCTCTCACTAGAGGTCTCTAAATGGAGATCTGACTGTCACTCCTCCAGGATGTCTTCCATGGACAATATTCATATTTTGGAAAGGGGTTGGACTGAGTGACTTCCGAGTTTCTTTAAATTTTATGACTTAATTATGATTATCATAAATAATAAATGCTTGTTGTTTGATCATTTCTATGGGTTCACATATTTTCTAGAAATTAAATGAAGATAATTAGATCAGTTTATTATATTTATTTGTTCTTGCTTTCTGAAAATTAGAATGGCATTTACCCATCTCCATAATTCCTTCAAGATTGTTGTTAGCTTAGTGATTACATCTGTAAGAGGTTCATTGCCTTGGGAGGTATGAGATTTGAAGCATTTTAAACTGCTAAATGTGTTCTTACTATAGCCTTACCCTCTTGAACTTTAGTTCTCTCTTCAACATGTTTGTTTTATCTCTTCACATTTGAATGTCTTTCTCTTTGATAGAGAGAATACAAAAATAAGAGCTGTGAAGCTGTGTTTTCTCTTTATTATCTTAATATTTTGGGAGGGGTTGGAGGAGATGCTGCTCTCTACTCATCTTTGGCTTTGATTCTCGGCTGCACCATCTCAGTGCCATTGTGCATAACCTTGGTGGGAGGACACCATGGTTATGCCTATTTTATCTAGTCTGTCCAGTCCCCTCTCTGGGGAACTGTCCTCATACTATGAAATCTGGAGTGTAAATGATTTTATTCTCAATGCCAAAGAGGTCATTGCCTTTTTTTTTTTTCTTATTGCAGCCAAACAGATCCTCCAGATAAGGCACCACTGTCATACTTTGCCACATGTCCTTGATTTCTGGGTGAGGAAAAATGGAGACCAGAACCTCTGCCTGGTATTATTTCTTATGAAAGTGGTTGTGCTGCCATAGCTGCTGTATTGAAAAAATCTCCTAATGGTTCATATTCAAAATACCTTCCAGCATATCAGAAAGTGGAGGACTACAATCCCCTGGAATTGTGGTCTCCTTTCTCAACATTTTCAAATAATTTATGGATATTGTACCCTTTAAAGGAATAAAGACCTGTTGTGGCATTGTAAAGCATGACCCTAGCCAACCAAATGTTCATTTAAAGACTGAAAAGGTGTATAAGCCATTGGCCATTTTGGTGACTGGGATGTAAATGATACATGGCTCGTTCAACATGCATCATCTTCTGCAAAAGAATGCAATGCTTTTGCTACTCCTAAGTCAGATATTTTTAGTGTCTCATTGATTATAAGCAACAGTTTCCCTAGTTTTATATCTTTATGAACAATTACTTGGCTATTCAAATATTCTAACCCATCTATCAGCTGGCAAAAGTACCCATGAGCCCGAAAGACAGGAAATCTTTTCTCTGGAATGCTGTCCAGCATTTTCTACACTCTTCACACTCAGTACTCCATCACTGCATACATTTTCTGTTTCTCTTCATTATACAATAGATTCACCAGCTGTATGACATTTTTTGTGCTATAACTTCCTCAACAGCTTAATTTCCTTTTAAACATTCACCTCCCCATTGGAGATCCTACGCAACTTCTTTTGGAGGATTTTCACAGCTCTCCAGCAAATGGTTTGAGTCCTGCATCTCTTTCACTTTACCATAAAATCTTTCTCCCAACACTTCCTCCATTAGGTATATGTCAATGAGTTTGGATCTTTTGTACCTTTGCTGATAGATGACCTAGATGGAGTCTATTTATGAATAAAAATGTCCATATCCACAAACATCAGCTTACTTTCTGTAAACCTTCCCAGCTGGGATGGTTCTGCCAAATCCATCCTGAATTAAATTCCTTAATTAGATTTCCTTAGACACACCAAAATTCCTTAATCCAATCTTGAATTCTTGATTTTTCCCAACTCTTCTTTTCAAAATAAAACAAAAACAGAAGAGAAAACAAAGCAAAATAAAACCTAACTCTTCCAAAGTTTGTACTAATGTAATTCAGTAGTCCCTGAAAAAGGATCTGGCTCTCCAGAAAAAACAAACAAAAAACCCCCCAAATAAACAACAAGCAAAATGTCAAGCCAGGCATCTGGCTTACTTTTGACTCCATTTCAGTGCTCTGACTTGGTCAAGTCACCTCACTTACTTTTGGTTCTAAAAAGGCCCAGTTTGGGTTCTTCAATTCTAGGTCATTTTCTAGGACTTTAGACCCTTGGAAAAATACAGAAGGAAAGTGAACTGTTTTTAGGATTTTGTATTACCATTGTGTCATGGCTCCCAAAGACAACTGAGATCAGAATGTGCTTATAGGATTTTTGTACCTTTAATCCTAAACTTGACTCCCTTTGAAAATAAACTGGTGGTTAAAAATTTGATTGTTTGAAAGGTTCCTCCATACACAGATTCTTCCCCTATACCTGCCAAAAATTCTAAGCCCTCAACACTTATCAAAGTTTTACAGAGGGCATCCCTTCACCTAGAGTCTTCCAATTACTCCTGCTGTTCCTCTTCCAAAGGGTCCCTTATTGCTAGCAAAAGATTAATGTGAAGATACTGATTCTGGGGATCCTTTACCTAAGAACTCCTGGAAAGAAATCAGAAGTTTTTCTTCCCAACTACTCAAGTTATGGGGAAATTCCTCTTTAATAAATAAATCTGGGAGGAAAGGTATGAAAACAAATGAACTCAGTCCAGTTTTCTTAGTTCCCCTCTCATTCTGTTTGTGGGGGGAACTATAGAGCTTGAAATTTATCAACTCTTGTTCTTCCTTCTGAGAGACAAAATTATCAGCAGAGCATATCAAAAATTTAAAAGTAAGTAATAGGAAAAAAAGGGAAGTAGCTGAAGAAGGAAATGAAATTCTGATGAAAATGATGAAAATGATCCTGACAAGTAAGAAAAGAGGCAGCCTTCAGAAATAATATGGCTGAGGAATCTGCAAAGATGGGGAAGTGTTGATAAATTTCAAGCTCTATAGATTTCCTCCACAAACAGAATGAATTTGTGCCTCAGGGAGAACATTGACTTGTGAAAAATCAAGAAGACTTGAGGCAGAACAGGGGCTCTCCAGGTGCAACCTAAGAAGATCTGAAGAAAGACCCTCAGGCATTAACCAGTATGAAGTGCAAACACCTCCAGGCTACCTTTACAGAAACACCAGATGGAGAGCCCTGGGGTGAATTGGTTTTGGCAGGAGCCTCAGCAGGAATCAGATACTTTCACCTCTCGGTCTGTGTGAGGAGTGGGGTGGGGGTGTGAGTCTGGAAAGATTGAATGAGCCTCAGCTGCATAGACAAGGTCCTGTGTAAGCAGGAACCAGCACCCAGTAAGTACAGAGGCAGTGGGGCAGGGACGCTGCTGGTGATGGGCACTTACTAGAGATGGGAGGTTTTGGTTTGGGCTTCTAGGTCAGAGGAGAACTGAAGTGAAGCTAGAGGCACCATCCCTCTGCCCCATGATTAGAGTAGCTCATACTAATACCTTTTATTATATACATAAATGAACTGGCAAAGAAGAAAAAACCCAATTGTAGAAACTTATATGAGAACAGGGAAGACCAGAGTTCATCTTCAGAGGAGAACACTGAAGCAAAAAAAATCTTCTACTTCAAAGAGTAACATCAAATGGTTCCCTGCCCAGCAAGTTTATAGAACTCAAAAAAGAATTTAAAAATCAAACGAGAGACGGAGGAAAAACTTAAAAAGATCCATCCAAGGAAAACAAAAAGATAAAGAAGTTAACTAACTAGAAAAAGAGGTACAGTATGTTAAAGATGAAAATAATTCTTTGAAAATTAAAATTGGACAAGGGGAAGCCAGTGATGCTATGAGAGACCAAGAAATAATAAAACAGATTATAAAAAATGGGAAAAAATAGGACAGATATGAAACATCTTATAAGAAAAACAACATATCTCTGGAGAACAAATCAAGAAGAGAAAATATAAAAATAATTGTACTACTTGAAAGTTATGACAAAAAAAGAACCCTTTTTAAATTAAAGCTTTTTATTTTCAAAACATTCATGGATAATTTTTTTTTAACATTCACCCTTGAAAAACCTTGTGTTCCAAGTTTTTCCCTCCTCTCCCCCATCCCCTCTCCTAAATGCCAAGCAATCCAATATGTTAAACATGTGCAGTTCTTCTATACAAATATCATGTTGTACAAGAAAAATCAGAACAAAAAGGAAAAAAATGAGAAAACAAAATGCAAGCAAATAACAAAAAAATTGAAAATACTATGTTGTGATCTACATTCAGTTCCTACAGTTCTCTCTCTGGGTGCAGATTACTCTCTTCATCACAAGACCATTGGAGCTGGTATGAATCATCTCAATGTTGAAGAGAGCTATGTCCATCATAATTGATCATAATATAATCTTGCTGTTGCTGTGTATAATGATCTCCTAGTTCTGCTCATTTCACTTAGCATCAGTTCATGTAAGTCTCTCCAGGCCTTTCTGAAATCATCATGCTGATCATTTCTTATAGAACAATAATAATCCACAACATTCATATACTATAACTTATTCAGCCATTCTCTAACTGATGGGCAGACACTTACTTTCCAATTCTTTGCTACCACAAAAAGGGCTACCTCAAACATTTTTGGACATGTGGGCCCCTTTCCCTTTATGATCTCTTTGGGATATAAGCCCAGTAGAAACACTGCTGGATCAAAGAGTATGCACAGTTTGATAGCCCTTTAGGCATAGTTCTAAATTGCTCTCCAGAATGGTTGAATTAGTACAACTCTACCAACAATGTATTAGTGTCCCAGTTTTCCCCGCATTCTCTCCAATATTCGTCATTATCTTTTTCTGTCATTTTAGCCAATCTCAGAGGTGTGTAGTGGTACCTCAGAGTAGTCTTAATTTGCATTTCTCTGATTAATAGTGATTTAGAACACCTTTTCACATGACTAGAAATCCTATTCCACTGATCAACTATTGTTTCTTAGTACCAAATGGTTTTGATGACTGCTGATTTATAATATAGTTTTGGGTCCAAAAAAACCCCCAAACAAACCTTGCCACAATAATGCAAGAAGTAATCCAAGAAACTTGTCTTAAAGTGATAGAATAGGAGAGGAAAATAGAAATAGAAAAAAAATCCACTGATTACTTCTTCAATGAGATCCTTTGTGGAAAATATATAGGACTTTTTTTGCCAAATTTTGAAAATCCCAGATCAGGGAGCAAATTCTGTAAGAAACAAGTTAAAAAAAACAATTCAAATGTGCTGGAGCCACAATAAAAATTGTACAGGATTTATCAAGGGCCACAATAAAAGACAACGGATCCTGGAATAATATATACTGGCAATCAAAAGAACTAAGCCTGTGACCAAAAATATCATATCCAGAAAAATTATCTATAATATTGAATGAAAAAAATGGATATTCAAAGAACTTGCAGATTTCCAGGACTTTCAACCAAACCTGAACTCAATAGAAAAATTAACATGTAAGAGCCAAAATTAAAGATCAATTTCAAGGAACTTAAAATGGGAGTCTATTGAGATTTTCTTAGCAAAGATAATGAAGTGTTTGCCATTTCAGTTTATCTTATAAAGAAACTGAGGCAAACTATGTTAATTTATATGTCCAGGGTCACACAACTAATTGCCTGAAGCCAGATTTGAATATGAATCTTCCTAACTTTAAGTTCAGTACTCTAACTACTGCACCACCTAGATAACCTAAGGCAAAATAGAAGAGAGAAATTTCAGCTAGCTAGAAATGTACAAGCATTCAATTGGAAGTACATTACCTTGTTTGATAGATCTGGATAATCACTAAGGTCTCTCTTAGTTTTGATTGTCTCACCTCTCATTATTTGTATGTGACTTTTTTTTTGTAGTACAAACTCACCCTGAGAATATCTTATGTAGCTACATCATTTAATAAATTTAAAAATAGTATTTATTTTATTTTTTAAACAGAACATTGTCATGTGCCCAGTAGAACATCAGGGAGGATTCAAAATATGTAATAATATATTGGTGGTTCAAGAAAGAATATATACTAATAGGAGAAATTATATTCATGGGTATCCATCTTTTCTTTACTTCCTTGTAGGTTGTTCTTTCATTCTCTGCTGTGCACTTTTTTTTTTACTTTATTCTTCCCCCCCTCCCTCGCCTTTTATTCCTGTCCTTCCCCCAAGTAGGCTACAGTTAGGTAAGAATATATATATATATATTCTATTATTCTAATATATATTCTATATATTCTAATATATAATATATATATATATTATAAAACATTATAAAAGCTTCTGATTGGATGACAGGACAATTATATTAGAAATTAGTTGAATGAGTAGTCCTAAAGAGAGGAAATTAATGAATCATTGTTGACTTTAAAAGGGTTCTCTACTGCTTCAACTTTAACCTTATCCTGTTCAACAAGTTTATCAATGAATTGAATAAAAGTGTAGATGATATGTTTATCAAAGTTATAGATTGCACCAATCTGATAAGGCTAGCTAACGAACTGGTTGATAAAATCAGGATCCAAAAAGATCTCAGTAAGTTAGAAAAATAGGATGAAAATGATAAAATATTATTTAATAATGATAAGTGGAAAAGTCTTACACTTAAATTCAACTCTACAAATTGAAGATGGAAGAAAGGGTGTTCAGATAATAGGTTTGATGAAAAGAAAGCTGGAGATTAACATTAAATTACAAACACAGTATTTCAATAGTGGGAAACAGCAGCCAAAATAAATAAGCATTATATCATTGTTTAGTCACTTCCAGTCACTTCTGACTCTTTGTGATCCCATTTGTGTTTTTTTGGTAGAGATATTGGAATGAGGTTGTCATTTTCTTCTCCCGTTCATTTCACAAATGAGGAAAGTGAGGCAAATATGATTAATGGGATTGCTAAGGGTCATACAGCTAGTTTCTGAAGCCAGATTTGAAGTCAGGAGGATGTCTTCCTGACTCCAGGCCTAGTACTCTGTCTATTATGCCATCTCGCTGCCAATATGATATTAGATCATGTTATTAGAAGCATAATGTCTAAAAATGAGGAAGGCAATAGCAACACCGTTTATAATGACAAAGGATCTGAGTTTAAATTCTACCTTTGCTACTTTCCATCTGTATGACATTGGGCAAATCACTGGGATTCAGTTTTCTTATTTGCAAAATGAAGGGGTTGGAGATAACTCCCATCTCATATTCTGCCTGCCAGGCTACATATGAAATAGCTTAGCCAGTTTTGGACACCATATTTTAGGAAGTATATTGACTAGTTGGAGCTTTTCTAGGTGAAGGGGATAGGTTAGTGAAACTATCTTCCCTTCAGGATGCTTATCTCAGAGAAGAGATTTAGGGGAAGAATCCCAGAATTTGTTTGGATTTTTTAAAAAGGATTATTAGTTTTAAATGTTTCTTTGAAAGGTTATCAGGTAGAAGAAGGATTATTCATCTTTATTTATTTGCTGATGGGTGGAATTTACAGAGAACATGGTTTGGGCTTGACTAAAGGAAGAGCTTCTTAATAATTGGAACTATCCAAAAGCATAAAACTATCCAAAAATATCTCCTTTGCTAGGCAATAAGTGAGTTCCCATTACTGGAGATCCAGTAGGATAAACTAGCTAGATGACTGCTTCTTAGGAATGTTGTTTCAGGGATTCCTGTTCAAATATAGGTGGAACTACATATTTTCCAAGTTCTTATTAGCTCCATAGTATCCAAAAGTACAGCTTTATATTTTCCCCCTTTCTTTTCCTTAATATTAATTTTAAAGTCTTCTTGATTAGGTGAGCAAAACGCAACTTCTGATCCGCATGACCAGAAAGCCAGCCAAGAGCTCATCATCACAGAATCCAGAAAACCAAATTCTGTTCCTCCACACCAGCTGTTCAGATTCCATATCCTCCTTTCCCTTCTAAAGCCAACCTCCAATTGAAAAAAGAGATAAAGAACTACAGCTTCCATACAAGTCAGGAATTCTGGGCCAAAACATAGATAATGCTGTAATTTACCATTTAGTGAAACAGTTCCTCCAATACCTCTCTCTTAGGAATATTGGAAATTAATGAAGGTGGAAGTCCAAGATTATTATACATTGAAATGGGAGCATACGCTGCAGGTAAAGTCTTTGAAGTCAGGCATCATACCTTATTTATATTTGTCTTTTTCCTTGATAGGTTGATCTCATACAGTGTAGTCTACACTTTTATCTCAATTCTTACTTAACTTTTTGGTCATTGAATAGGTATTGTCTCAGACAAATGAAGACCTGAGAAAGACCTCAATTTAAAAAGGCAAAAATCTTCCACTGTATTTTGGGCTGTTGCCAGTTGTCTTGACACTGGACTTCAATAACTCTGGAGGAGATAGTGAGGCTGATAACTTTGCACAACTCTGTCTCACTTAAATAAAATTCATGAACAAATCAAGATGTCACCCTTTTGATGTCATTGCTTCTCTTCAAGAACTGAATGACGAATAACATAATAGGCACGCTGTTCTATGAACGAACATTCTAAGCTCCTTTAGAAAAACTTTCAGAAAGTTTTGCTCACCTTTTATTTTTTATTTTTCAAAAGGAATTGTTTACTTTGGTACTTTTGTTATTATATTTTGTATATTATATTTCCTTTCCAACACTACCTAGTTTACCTTTCCTTACTCTCTCTACCTCTTTATCACACATACATACACATGCATACAAATATAAGTTTAGGTAGGATCCGCATTTCACCTATTTAAGCATTATATCTTGCTTGCTCCATGTACATGATTAATATTTGTCAAATGGAAACTATTCGAATATATAATCATTATTAGTTTTTTCATTATCTTCTTCTCATCATCTTTATCAAAGACTTGGGTCTTCAAGAGCTCACAAGTTTCCAACAATGGGAACATGTGGGCATATGTATGTAGAGCAGTGAACAAAGTGTAGTCACAAAGATGGTGCTGTTCTTTTAGTCTTGTTGCATACTACGGGATAGCTTGGTTGGTCTTACTCCACATCCTTGTGGGAAATATTGGGTAATGAAAAATGACAGATGCTGCCATTTGAGGGCTTTTATATAACTTCCTACACATTCAATAATTTTAACACATTCTTCCTCATCTCCATGTCCTATCTCCCATCCCATTTCCCTCCTCCCCGCAATAAGCCCATCTTTACTTTCCATGACTGCGTGATTTCCTTGGTGTGAACTGAATTACTATAACTTCTTCCTGTGAATCCAGCCTGACAGTAAGTTTGTTTGGAGCCAACAGCATCAAGAGAGGTGTGAATGTTCTCAGCCAGCACCTGCTTACCCTATCTGAGGTACTTGGTCCCCATGGATACAATGCTTTTAACTAGGATAATAGTCTAAAAAAATGTCAGTTTCATTGGAGTGACCTTGGCTGAAATACATGATTATGGGACCAATGGGATAATGGAGAGATTTTGGAATCTTGGGTTCAAATCCCAATCCAGCTACTTTCTAAGCAATGTGATTTTGGACAAGTCACTTAAGCTCTCTGGGACTCAGTTTCCTCATCTAAAAATACAGTAGATGTTATCTAAGGTCTCTTCCAGCTCTTAATCTGTAGCTATGAAGGAAAGAGTGGCTCTGGACTTCAATACCAAACCTAGAATAACTACCTCTTCTTTCCCCTCAGCTCCCTACAATGTAAGCTCATTGAAGGCAGGGACCATCTTTTGCTTATATTTGTTACCTCAACTTTTAGCAGAATGCCTGACATATGGCAATGACTTAATAAATAGCTGTTGATTTAACTGCCTATGATTCTTTTATACCTACTTTAGATGTGGGCTCCGTGGCACCCTCTCCTTATACATCTCAGCAGAGCTGTGGTATCTTAGACATATCTCAATTAGCACAGAGCCTTTTAGTTATGAACTCTGAGCAGCCAAGGAATTTCTGTCTCTTTGTTCCATAATTGTATCTTTGTCACAATTATACACAAATTATGAAGTGATTTTAAAAAATCCTTTTTTGAAGTGTAATACCTTTGTATTCAGTGGGTTTCTTTGTATTTTTGTTATTTTATTCATTGACTAATCTCATCAAATATCATGATTCTCTTTGTATTTACATGTCCCTTTCATCCATCTAAATCTTTCACTTCCTTGGCTATGGTTAAGCAGGATTCCATAACATTGCTTGAAGCCTTTTTAGTATGGGTGGTAGAGCAGCAACTCCTCCAGGAAGTTCTTAGTTGCATATGACTTTTCCAAACTAAAATCTGGGCTCCTGGAGCTGAAAAGGCAGAAATGACAAATATATTTCTGAGGTGGGAGCCATGTCAAAATCTGGAATTAAAATACTGTGAGAAAGACCTGAATTAATACTTTGTCTCATAGTCTTACTAGCTATGTGACCTTGAGCAAATCATTTGACCTTTCTTAGCCTCAGTTTGCTCACCTGTAAAATGGGGTTAATGGCTGTTTGGTGGTTGTACTTTATTCTCAAAGAGAATCAAAATGACATCACTGTGTTGGGGTCAAGATACAGTGTTTAACTGTGGCTGATTAGACCAATACAAGTTTGGAAGAGTTTATTAGTTGAGAATAGATATTCCATATGAACATTTGGAGTGGAGATGGCTTTACATTTGTGCATCTAACATTTCTTTTGAGCTACTACCATCCTGCTTTGCTCACACAGCACAGTGCTTTCCTTAATGCAGCAATGCTATGCTGGCTGTTCCTGTACCATTCTCTTCCATGTCTCTCAATCAATTCCAAAATTCTTCAGAGAGACCTTGAGAATATCCTCATCTCACTTCTTCATGTGAGTGTTGTCTTATGTGAGTTCTCTGTAAAATAGTCTTTTAGGCAAATATGGTCAACCCATCAACATTGTGCTCTCTGCAGTAGAGTTTGAATCCTTAGCAGTCCAGCTTGAGAAAAGACTTCAGTGTCCAGTGTGCTATTTTGCCAGGTGATCTTCAGACTTTTTCTAATACAATTCAACTGGAAGTGACTCAGTTTTCTGCCATGGCACTGATACATTGACCAAGTTTCACAAGCATGCAAAAAGCAGATCAGCACAGTACTTTGTAGACATTCAGTTTAGTAGATAGCCTAATATCTCTTCTCTCTCATTTTCTTTTGAGCCTCCCAAACACTGAGTTAGCTCTGGTAATGCGTGCCTCAACTTTATTATTTATGTATTCATACTTGGAAAGTATACTGTCCAAGATAAGTAAACACATCCACAATCTTCAATATTTCTCCATTTGTTGTAACTGATAGTTCCATGTATGAATGGTGTGGTACTGGCTGATAGGGAGCCTCTGTTTTCTTGATGTTAATTGTAGTATCCTACAAATTAACAGACAATTGATTCATACTCTGTTGTATCTCAGCCTCAGACACTTCATTGAGTGCATAATCATCTTCAAACAAAAAGTTAAATATGCTTTCTTTCTCTACATTAGTTTTAGCCTGTGATCTTTTCAAATTAAATAATTTGCCATCAGTCTTTGATGCCATTTTTCTCTTCATTTAAAAGCATCTTACAAAATCACTGAAAATATGCTAAAAAGCATGAGAGCAAGCACACAGCTCCACTTCACTGCATTGATGTCTAGGAAAGCTTGAGAGCATTGTCCATTATCCAGAATCCATGTAAGCATGTTGTCATGGAAGTGGCATACAATTTAAGATGAACTTCTCCATGATATTTTCCATGATCTTCCAGATGTCTTCATGATTGATCTTATCAAAAGCCTTGGTCAGATAAGTGCACATTGTGTACAGAACTCTGTTCTACTCCTAGCATTTCTCCTGGTATTATTGGGCAGAAAACACCATATTGACAGTTCTTTGGCTCTTACCACAGTCACGCTGATTTTTGGATAGATGACCATCTTCCAAGTAAAGGATCAGTCTATTAAAGAGTACTTTAGCAAGAGTCTTGCCATGACCAAGAAAAAAACTCCCCTGTGATTATCCTAGGGCAATCTATTTTCTTTTCCTTTACAGAAGGTGGGCAGAACTTGAACTCCTGGGAGATAAATTCCTCTTAATATATAACTAAACGTTTGTATGAGTAGTAGACTTGTGAATCTTAGCTGGAATAGAATCAGCACCAGGCTTTTTGTCACGTGAAAGGGGTCTAATGGTCTTCAAGATCTATTCTTTGGTTGAAAGTTCAGCTAGAGAAGGCTTGACTTACATCTGAGGCATACTATCAACCACTGGTTGATAATGGTCTGTTGAGAACTCTATGAAAGTATTCAGTTCATCTCTCCAGGATTATGTCCTTATTGCTAATCAATGTGGCTCCTTGAGCGCTGAGAAGTTGAGATGCACCATAGTTTTTTGGCTCATAAATAATATTTAGGGCATTATAAAAGCACTTTGGCATGTGACTCTCAACATAAAACTGAATGTTATTAATCACATTCATTTTGTTGGAATTAAATGGTGGCTTCTTAGAGATGGATGAGTTACCATGCTGACAAACTCTATGGAATTCTCAGTTTTCATTTAGGAGCTTTTGAATTTTCCCATCATTTTTTGTCAAACTACATGTTTATGAGTGTTCTCACTCAGATGAATAAATGCAATACTGTATACTAAATCTCTGAAAGCTGCCCCTCTTTTTTTCTCTACCATTGCCAGTTGTGTGTTGACTCTGCTTTTTGTCCAAGTAAGCAATCTGTTCATGCATGGACAAGTAGTCTAATTTGTTCATGTTAAGTCTTCTGATAGTCATCTTGTCTTAGGGCACTTTTATTAAATGCAAATGCTTAGTTTGGAGAGGATAAGTCTGTGACTGGTCCAGCACTTTGTCCATTACCTTTGTCACTCTCGCATCCTGCCTGTCTTCTCACAATGACATAGTCTATCAAATGCCAATTACTGCTGTAAGGGTGCATCCATGAAGGTTTTTGCTTAGGTAAATGAAAGAAAGACATGTTGTTGATGAGGAAGCTGCGAGAATCACAAGTATTAAGTGTCCGTTGCTGTTGTTCTTTCTGACTCCTTTCCTCCCAGACTTTCTGACATATCTGATAATGTGTGCCTACTCTGTATTAAAGACAAGAATTACAAGCTTGTTTCTTTCTCAGCACATTGATGAGAATTTCTAGTCTTCATAAAATTTATCTTTGACCTGATCAGGGTTTGTCATGGTGGGAGCATATACATTGGTGGCATATAAGTGAACCTGTTGTTCACTCCTTTTGGTGGCATATAAGCTGGTTGATTAGATTAGTTTTGTGAAAACTGTGCCCTTTATTGCAGCCACTCCAGACAAACTTGTTTCCTGCTCTGACTTTTCTAAGCTGGCATTCACTTGTCAGTCTTGTTTCACTGAAGGCTGCTGTTTGGATGCAATATCTGCTGAGTTAGTTCTCTTGCATCAAGAGATGTTCATCTTTCAGATTTATTGGATTTCATTGTCCATAAACATATGCACATTCAGTGTATCGATGGTGAATGGAATCATCTTTGTAAAAGTTTTTGTACAGTGTGTTTGTGTTTTGACCACAGGGAAGGATCTCTGTCTGTATGGTAAACAGACCATGGTTAGGTTAGGTGAAGCAAAAAATTTCTAGGATACCTTTTATAGTCCCTACCTCACACCAGAAGGAGCAGAGTGATCCTTAAAAACACTGCTCAAACACACAGAGAATCCCACTGCCGTTCCAGTCCAGTGAGAAGATGATGCTATATTCTTGGCTTCTTGTGTGCTGTGTTGTGGCTACAGCTCCCAATGTATCCACACCTGCTGTTTCATCACTTGTCTGTTGTCAAAAGCTTTTGATATAGATACAAATGATAAAATGATAAGGATAATATCTTTTGATTCATGCATAAATTGAATTTAAGTGAGGCAGAATTGCATAGCAATCTGACTCTCTCTTCGAGAGTGTGGGGTCTCAATTGGTGAAAGTCATACTATTGGGGTGAAAGCCATTCAAAAGAGTGAAAGCTATTATAAGGACATTGTGTCAAGCAAATATCCTTCTCTCTGTGTGTGGGAACTTATTCAAAATGATCAGCACATGAACTTGTGGATTTCCTGATGAGATGAAAACCATAACAGGGATATAATAATCAGGTGTAAGCTTTAGCAAAATAGGACACTGTGACCAGAACATAACACTTCATTGTATTCACCACATAATCTTGTGCATCTAGGCACTCACCAAGCAGTGCTGGTATGACACGCAAGCCCTGGGACCCAGACCCCAAATTAAAACTGCTTGCTAAGCATAATGCAAATCCACATTGACAGCTTTGCAGCTCCTCCTTCCTTTGATTTCTATAATTATCATAGGATTTTTTGGGGTCTTTGTGGATGAACTGAATAGGCTGGCTGCTGTGGCACACTGCGTGCCAATATCTGAGAGCCAGTAAATTTTCTGGCAGCCATCTCCAGACAGCCCCTATGTAAGTGACCCATTATTATTATTAAACCCCTTATTCAATCATAATGGAGTTCCCTGCCTCTTTCTTTGGCATAATTAACTTGTCCTTTGATTGGGGGTAGGGTAGGGGCTTAGAGTTCCCTTGGCTGGGGAATTCCAGACCCTACACAGAGTCATCAGAATACAATGGTAAGATCAAAGTCAAGATAACTGGTGATGGCTTGGGATGCATCTTAGATGTGTTCATCATGCTTTAAGCTTTCCATAGCACCTGCTCCTACTGCCTTCATGGTCTGTTGGAATGGATTGTTTACATTTGCTTATTCCACTGGGCAAGTTTCATATGCATAGAGTAGACATGTCCCTCACTCACTAATGAGTTTGAGACTCCTCAGTTACCTATAACTTGGTTTCTTCCATCTGGCAAAATAGTTTAGCAGGGTGGGTTGCTGTGTATGCTATAGCTTCTTGTAGCCACAAGTGAGAGTTAGGTGGCAAGCAGACACCACAGGCAGTTGAGTAGCTTGGATAAGGGCTTAGCATCCTTCACAGACATACTGTCTTTCCTGAACACTTATATATTTAAAAATGGGGATAACTACTCTAATGGATAGAACAAGTGTTAGCAAGAGATAGTCTCTGGATCAGATAGCACAGAACTAACATTCTGAGTGTGATAAAGAGTTCTTTCAATTCCCCACATTCAAATGTTTTGTGGGTGCATGTATATTTATTTTAGGTAGTGCATGTTTGGTACTACCTGCCAGTAATTTTGGCTGAAGAACTCTTGGTGCTTCCACCAGTCACAGCTGGATGGAATCATATTTTGCATATTCCCCAGATCCACATCACTTTTTGCAGTGTTGCTTGTCTTCCTATTTTTGGTAGATCCTGCGACTGGACAAATTGCTTAATTTCTCTGAGGCTCCAGATATCCCATCTGCAAAATGTCAATGATCCTCACCACTTTTGCCTTATTTAGAGTCCCTCTCTTTCTTCAAAATGTAATTCAAGCATCATCTTTTGCACGGTCTTTCTTGATCCCCAGCTATGTCTTTTTCCCAAACTGCCTTATATTTAATTATTTTGCATATGATTATATTGATTTTCCTTATATTTATGCTATATATTATATATTTTCATATATAAGTATATACTTATTTTTAAACATTTAAATATATTTATATTTTATATATTTTTGTTGTCTCTTCTATTAGAATATAAGCTCATTTCAAATAGGGACATTTGTAGAAAGATTAAATTCCCAAAGTGCTGAGCACAATGTTTGGCAGATATTAGTTATCTAATAAATGATTTTGTTGGTTGATAGAAATGTAAGAAGAATCTGTGAATCACTTAGTGTACTTAGGAAGTACACTTACAGTAAGGATTTCAGTCAGGTTTATAATAATTCATTTCTGTCTCTGGGATAAAAATCATTAAAATGCTTAATTTATAGAAAAAGTTTTATCATCAGAATATAAATTGTTGTCCTGAAGGGCTTTCCAAAAATGATGCCTTTGTGTCCTGAATGAAGTTAATACAGACAGAAAATTATGTCCTCAACCCTCAGTGGTACCTACTTCTCTGTAGGTACTATCTCATGTATGAAACTATCTCATGTGGATAAAATTATCAGGAAAGCCTGGGGTCAAATCTCACTGTTGACACAAACTGTGTGACCATGAAGAGACACTACCTTCTCTGAGTTTAAGTTTTTTCATCCACAAGACAAGATCTCTGATTTTGACCTCACAAGGTCACTTTGTGATTCATATCTGATAATGGTTGAAGAATGTTCCCCCTATCCTGCTCAAACCTATAGAGAACTATCTAAGTATTATTTGTTATTACTGGGATTGAACCCACTCTGCTTGTCATCACTAACAGAGAAGTGAGATTTAGGGCAGAGTCAGAAGATTTAATATTTATAAATACACATACATTTTATATATCTATATTATATTATCCAAGAGTTTGTATTTTCAGTGATGAAGATACTCCCTTCATCCACAAGTCCTACTCTTATGCTTCATTGTGATATGATGATACCCTTTTATTCTTAAAGACTATGATAGTGGAATTCCAACTCTGGCATGTTCTGCCATTTTGGAAGAACTTTAAGCAGATTGTACTTGCTTTCTAAGGACCAGCCTAGATAAGTACAGAGGAGCTCATCAGCAGGAGGCTAGTTGGCATTCTAACAGTGAGATCCTTGTCAATGATTGAATGGATGTACTACCAGAGGAAATGAATCTTATCAATCTTGACAGTCTTGTAAAAATGAAACCAGAAGCATAAAAGTAAGTTTCATTTAAATGTAAGGATGAATCATTGGGTTCTCCTTTGAGAGGTGAATAGAGGAGTTGGCAGAGTTAAGTTTATTGTGTATCCAGAGGCAAGAAGAAACATCATTTTATGGGCAATTTGATTATCTTGCATTGCAGTGCTCTTCATATGTATTTACAACAAAAACTACCATCATAATAATTTTTGCATGTGAATCAACATCTATTGCAAAGGATGTGGAGGTAAACATCATACAAAGAACTGGAAGAGACCCTCCAAATCAAGTCAACAAATAATTTAACAGTCAGCATAGGAATCAAAGAACTATAGAATTTGAGAGTTAGAAGACATATCAGTTTCCATATGATTAAAGACTTCCAAGGAGGGGTAGGTCCTTGAGAAAGGAGATTCTACTCCCTTTGAACAGTGTTAGGATTCTTATAAGGTGCTAAGTAAATGGAATTGAGGAAACAGTGATTAAATCTAGTTTAGCATTGATTTAATACTACAACAAATAAATCACAATTCCTAGTGATATAATGATTGGTATATACTCAGTGTGGGATATATAAGGAGGAGCTTTCAGGGCCAAGAGGACAAGCCTACTAAAGGACAAGCCCACTAGAGGACAAGCCCACTAGAACAGAAGCCCACTAGAAGCTCTGGGAGCCTCAGCCAGGATTCAGTCGAGGAGATTCACAAGCCAAGAAGGCAGTTTAAGCTCTCAGAACCAAGACTACAGAAAGCCTCTAAGAAAAATAGCCCAAGTGAAGGAGATAAGACTTTGAAGGAGACAATAAAGGATTTGGACTTTTAACTCCTGGATGCATTTGGGGTGATTATACTGAACTGAAACTAAGGCTGCCTCCAGAAGCCCCCCAAGAAACCTGCTCCCAGAGAACATTACATTTTTAGAGAAGAATATTACAAAGCAGCTTCAAACAAAGCTCATTATAAAAATGGGCATAAGAAGGGCAGTGGGAATAAAAGTTTGGAAAATATAGTTTAAAAATAAGAACAGAGAGGACAAAAACCCATTGACTTTACAGAAGTCTCCTTATATACTATGAATACTTAAAAAAACTATTTAAAGAGAATCTGAACATGGCAAGAACAAAAGTACATGATGACAAAAGAAATTCATTGTATTTTAATAGTTAGGTAATGGACTAGTGGTGTGATTTGTAGTTAAAAGTATTCCAGGCTGAAATAGATCAGGCTGGAGTTATCTTTATTGCTTATAATATCTTTTCCTCAATTGATCTTCTGATTTTGTTTTAACATTAATCATTTCTCTAATAATTTGTTGGTTGGACTAGATGGGTGGCTGATTGGAAAATGATTACCATAACAATAATTAGTCATTCCAATTGTTGATCTAAAAAATAGTAAGCAGATGAAGGAAATGACATTGACATGCATATAACCATTTTCTAAAGAAATTAATCAATGCAAATCAACTACCATAAAGAGAGAAAAAATTCCAGAAACCAGCTCAATGGACAAAGAAACATTTGATTTTCTTGCCAAATGAAAAGATATGGTAGTCAAGATGAGAAACTAGTTTGTAAAATCATATGGAGAAGGATAGTGGAAGATTATGAGTAATTTTGCTTCATAAAATAATGAGAAGTGATATAGGGAGATATGTTTAAAGACAACTTTGCATAAAACCCAATAGACAAAGTAATTCTAAGGGCATTCAAGTTGAGAATGAAGACAACAAGCAATATAAAAGAAATGCAAAAGATCTGTGAATATTTCAAAACAAATTGTTCACTGTCCAGACTGGTAGAATCATCACATTTGGACTTTAATATTATATATCATCATATGCTGTATGAGGAAGTAGAATTGGCCTGAAAGAAAACAAAGATAGGATATGTAGCCGAACTAAAACAAACATACACAGAAGGACATCTATGTTGGATACAACATAATTTTCACGGCATTCAGAGCTCAATTATTAAAGTTTCTAAAAGAAACCCAAAGAGTAATGGAAAGGGGAAAGGTAGGCATGGATAGACTATACCATATAGACAAAGGCATGTTAAAATCTTCTTATTAAAAAAATAACTATGGAAATTGAGGGACTGCCTATCAATGGAGGAATGGCTAGACAAGTTGTGGTATATGATATTACTGTGTTTTAAGACATGATGAACTTGTTGATTTTGGAAAATGTGAAAAGACTTGCATGAAATAATGAAGAGTAAAATGTAAAATAACAAATTAAAATGAGCATGACCAAGGGAACATTGTACACAGTAAAAGCAATATTGTTCAAAGAACAACTTTGGAGGACTAAGTCATTTTGAATATTAGAAATACTCCAATCAACCTCAAAGGACTTATGAAGGAAAATGCTCTTCATATCCAAAAAAAGAACTGTTAAATAGAGGTCTGTATAGTATGATTTTACATATATATGTGTGTGTTTGTTTGTATTGTGTATGTGTATGTATATGTGTATATATATATACATATACATATATATATGTATATGTATATATATATATATACACACATACCCTTTTCTAGGATGCCTCTTCTAGTGTGAAGTGGGAAGGAGATAGAAAAAAAAAGTGCACAGTGGAGAACCAAAGAAAACTTAGAAGGAAGCACAGAAAAGTAGGGCAGCTTTGAAAATGATATACAATATTTATTACATAATTTTTCAAAAAAAAGCAAACAGTATGAAATAGAAATTCATGATTTTGTGTTAAATCCTCTTCTTATGCTATGCTGTGTCCATGGAGATGTTCTTTTTTGTCTTTTTATATTTATTAAAAAAATTAAAAAGAGACTGAGAGAATATCAATAACTACTGACCCATATGCTTAATGTTTAGTCTCTGAACTTTTTAATGAGCATGGTCTACATATACATTAGGGGCATCTTTGGTGAATATCTGAGAAAGGAACAGGCAGATTTTTGCAAATGCTTTTCTACGGCAGGATAAAACTTCAAAATTAGTCAACTGGTTGACACTGGTAGAGAATATAAAATTTCAGATGGCTTATTATTGTTAACTAGATAACATATGCAAATTTCTTAGAAAATACTTAAGCACTCAGTGGTAGTTATTTTTATTATTTTAAAAAACATTTGATTCAGTAGAGCAAAATGTCACCTCATTACAGTTTTCTTTCCACAAAACATCCCTCCCATACAAATATTAAAACCATATAAATTTGAAAGATGTAATAGAAATAATTTTGAAGAACTTCTAATAACTAACCAAGGCACAAAACATATTCACCAGATATTTCCTGCTGTGATGGAGGTTGTCCAACACAGAATCCAAATGGAAGAGAAATTTCATGAAGATAGCAAAAACCTCTATATGTTGGGTGGACGGATGGGAAGATATGAATGGGCTCTGATCTGCATTATCGGAGGGAGTACTTCCCTTGATCCATACAATCAAGAATACTCAATTCATAAGTATAGATTGTAATCCCTCTACAATTTAGCAAATTGTAGCTTTAAGAGTAGCTATAGCTGAAAAATCCATGGCCTTGTGTTGAATTTAGAATACTCTGGAAGTTTAGGATACTCATAAAACAGGCAAATACTCCATGGTAAGAAGAGTCCTGGAAATTTTTCCAGTTGAGCAAGACATGATGAAAAATTCATGACCATGACTAAATTTTTGAGGACCCTCAATGAATTTAGAGTATTCAGAAAATAGGCATATACCATTATTAGGAAAGTTCTTGAAATCCTTCCAACCATGTAAATCATTCAGGATCTATATCATGAAGGAACATTGGAATAGGACTCAAGAAGATAATAAGAGTAAAAATAAAGAATTTGACATGTTATGAATTTTGATCCTTACAGAAAGTCAATAAGGTAAACTCATTAGATATTTTTTTACATTGTACTAGTCTGGAAAATGAAGTTCAGCTAGTTCTGACTATCTATAATTAACTGATTGGGGAATTCCTCCTATATCAATAGATGTGATTTGTTCACAATCATACAACTTGAGAGGGTCAGAAGTAGGATTTAAATCCAACTCTGCTCCAAGGCTCCACTGCATTGTTACCTCTGTATATACGGTGGTATATACTCTATACCAGTATATATACTGTATATACTATATATATACTGTATCTATATACTGTAAAATGAGAAGTGGATTAGAGTCTCTTTCAACTTTAAATAACACAGTGGTTTGAATACTTAGTTACTACTTCTGTTACTACCACTTATCAGGCTTTAGCTCTCAGTCATCTGGGGGTGATAGAGGAAGAGCTGGGTACCACATTCCCTCCAATGTAATGAGGTAGTGGTGGTGAAATCAGCAAACTTCCTTCTGGTCACTGTAAACACTACTTTGCCATTTCTGATCTCTTTCACTTCTTTACCTATTGTCTCTAAAGCTTGGTCTAAAGACATCACCTTGTCCTACATCCTTTATCAAGTTAACCTTAGTTTGGTTGCTTACTGAACTAAACTCCAATTGAGCCCTGGATGCTCTTCTAGTCCTTGGAGTGAAATTACAACTTACGGCCTTTAGGATTTAACACAGACACTAACTGATTAGCTGATGCTGGGGTATATTTATTCTTTCCAGTTGGAATTTTGACAAATCATTTAGTCTCTTGTACCCTAATTTTCACATCTTCAAAATGAGAATAATATAGGCTGCACTTCAGAATGAGGCTAAAATGGATGTTTAAAAGATTTTGCAAAGTAGAAAGCAACAGAAAACATATGGTATTAACAATACTATTTTTATTAACTGCCAATTCCTATGAAGTGCCATCTATTATTTTTCCAAGCTAGAGAGGCTGTAAATAAGACTAATCTTAACTACAATTATGTCATCTCCTCCACTCTGGGATAGTTTGACTTTAAACATTGCCCCCTTCCTGGTGGTCTTGCAGCCAATTTTTTTCCACGTGACGCTATTCATACTGAAGATGGTACGGATAAATTTTGCAGATCCAATTCCTTGAGATAGCATGCCAAATTCTCTAGCAAAATTGAAATCTATAACATCTGTTCTGTTCCCTTCAGCCACTAATTTTGGTAATTCTATCAGAGAGAAAACCCCCTCTGTCAAACTTGTCTGCTTGGGCTTCTGCAGCACCTTCTGCATGACATGCCATCTTCCGCTCATCTTACAGAGGTTTTTCATTTCATGCTTTGATTCTTTCTTTTAGAAAAATATTGTTGATACCAGACAGGTAAGGCAGCACTCCTGCTTTGGGGGAGATAGTATATGCAAATAGCTCACTGTAACCATTGAACATACAAGAAAGGGATAAAAGAAATTAAGAACCTTGCAACAAAGAATGTTATAATCTTTAATTGTTAGACTATCAGGAGTAGTTTTTGCCCATAAGGATTTGAATTAATCAAAATCCTAATCCTCCTTGGTAGTTCTATGGTCAATGCTTTTGGGAAACACCAGCTGAATCAATCTGTTAGGATAAGAAATTGCTACTGGGATAAAATGTATAAATATGGGGTATGAAATCCATAAAATGAATTGGAGAGGGAAATGGCAAAGTATTCCAGCGTCTTTATCAAGAAAACCCTAAATGAGGTCACAAAGAATCAAATGATTAAAAAGACCAAGAAACAACAATGAGGATAGCCTATGATCCACTGGTAAATTCCTATGGAAACAAGACATACTTTTTCTGTACTTTATTATTTTCTTCCTATTCTCTTGTTTGTGCAGCAAGTTGGTAATGAATTTGATCTCAGAGTCTGCATCATCTTGGTAGCTCCAAGAAAGGTAGAAAACCACCTTTTATGTCATATATCCACTTCATTTCTCCCATTCCTTCATGATGTAACAGTGGTAGATATAGTGATAGTAAGGTTTTTTTTTTTTTTTTTTTTTTTTTTTTTAACTGAGGCAATTGGGGTTAAATCTGCTAAGATCATACTGCTAGGAAGTGTTAAATATTTGAGGTCAAATTTGAACTCAGGTCTGCTTTTCTTCAGGACTGGTGCTCTATCCACTATGCCACCTAGCTGCCCCTGGTAGTAAGTTTATATGATAAACTTGCTGATTTTTGGATATCATGTCTAGGGATGATTACAGTCCTGTTCAAGTGGAATCAGAATTGTATTGTTTTCTCATGAAGCACAATCTGAAAACCCAGGTTCATTTTGGTCAAGAATTTTTTGCCTAAAGACATTTGAACACAATTTCTACATTTCTACAGGGGGAACTTGGTAGCTTACTAATCACTCCCAGTCTTCCAGGAGCTCAGTGAAAAGAAGGGGAAGGGAACACACATTGACTAAGTGCCTACTTTGTGTCAGACTCCACATGAAACACTTTATAGATGTTATCCCATTTTGTCATTACAACAGCCCTGAGAGGAAGGTGCTACTATCATCCTCATTTTATAGATGAGAAATTGAGACAGACGTTAAGTGACTTGCCAAGTCACAATAAGTGTCTAAGGCTAGATTTGAATGCATGTCTTCTCTACTCCAGGTTCATTACTTTTTAAATGAAATTGAGATAGATAATATATTTAGAAAAACAGAACATCCTTGGAAAACTGGAATGGATTTATCAAGATGAAATTTAGTAGGAATAAATGTAAAGCCTTGATCTTAGATCAAGAAGAAAAAAAATCTATTTCACAAATACACACTAGGGAAGCATTTTGTGTGAAAAATATCTGGGTTGTTAGTGGGCTATAAGGTCAGTATGAATCAACACTGTAACATGGAAGCAAGAGAACCTAAGCCGACCAACCAAATTCTTGCTTTCCTAGGCTGCCTTAAGATCATCATTTTGTCCAAAATGGTTCCAATGAGTTGTATGTACTTTGCCCCGGCCATCTTTTCTGTGCACCACATTTTACAAAAGGCATTTGCCAGCTGGGTGAGGGTAGAAGGGAGGAAAGATCATGCTACATGAATGAACTCTGGGTGAAAGGATTAGGGGTGTTTAGACTGGAGAAGAAAAGATGTGGAGAATATAATGGCTGTTTTCCAAGTATCTGAAAGGTCATCATAGAAAAGAAGGATTAGGTTTGTTCTCCTTGGCCACAGAGGACAAAACTACAAATAAATGATGAAAATTGTAGAGAGGCAGATTCAAATTTAAAGGAAAAAATTTCTAAAAGTTGGAGCTACCCCAAAGTGAAATAGATTGCCTTAGGATTTTGGAGATTCTTTATTGCTGGGAGAGGGGATCTTTGGTGAGTGGCTAGACCACTTCTTGGGAATGTTGTAGAGAGTACTCTTTCTTGTTTTAATACCTTCCTTTTCCCTTCCTCAAATCCTTATTCATATTACATAAGACTACAGATTTATAATTTTAGCATTTGAAAGGACTTTAGAGGTGATCTAGTGCATGGATCTTATCTACAGCATTTCTGACAAGTAGTCGTCCAGTTTTTGTTTAAAGACCTTTAATTATTGGCAATCCAGTACTCACTGCCACTGAAAAAAACTTTTGAGTTTCTAGTTGTATTTTTTTTTTTTTTGATGACTAAAGGTTAAGAAATTAATTGTTGGTAGATTCCTGAGTTTTGGGCTATATCCCTCAAACTGACTTTTGCTTAGTAGACACATGGAGACAAGGGCCTCTTTCACTATGTCTCTGTTTTTATTTCAACCTCTATTTTTCTGCCTCGCTGATGCATTTTTCTTTTCCACTTATTAATCATGCTTAGTTTTAAATAGCTTTCTGATCACCCAGGTGCTATCAAAGAAGGTGAGAGAATAGTTTCTTTGAAGTAGTGCCTGAATCCACCCCCTTGGCTTCTTCCATGAAACAGTTCTAGTATACTCCTTCCATCCATATGTTCTTTTGAAAACCCTGGATAAATATGACTTTTTAATGCTTGTGTGGGCTTGTCATGGTTCTAGGTCCAGAAGATTCCAAGTCTGTTTACTATTTTAATCAGTATTACAATAAAAGGATGTTGTTGTCCAGTGAACCAAGAGGCTGGATTTAAATGTTAACACACTGCTTTATGTCTTTGTCAATATGTCAAAGATAATATTCACCTTGTTTCTAGTGTTGTAGTTACAGACCAAAGATTTATTATCATTTGTGGGCTTCAGCTTCCTCATTGGTAAAATGAAGGGCTGGACTATAAGGGGCAATGTGTTACAGATAGAATAGATATTAAGATAGGAGATCTGGATTCAAATCCTCGTTCTCCTATTTGCTATCTGTGAGCACTGGTGGATCACTAGGATTATCTATTTTTCTTCTGATTCTAACTCTCAACACATGACCTTTTTCACTCATCCTTTTCCTATGTTTTTCTCCTTTGTGAGACGAAAAAACTGGACTAGCTTATCTCTTTAGTACCTTTTTCTATGAATCCTTTGGTCCTAGATAATCACTAACATCTAGTGTTCATAACTTTTGAACATACTATTCATAGAACATATGAAGTTCCATGGCTCATGACATAGGACTTAATTTTATTCCTCATTCTTGAGGATAATTCTGAGATCAGGATAGATGTTATATATAGGCAGAATAAGGTGGTTGTCCACTGCTAAAATATAAACAGCACTGAAAGAAAAAGTCAATAAATATTTAAATAGTTATTATGTGACAGCCTGCTAGGCACTGGGGTTTTAAATACAAGCAAAAAGAAAGAAGTCTCTGAAAGAACTCACATTCTAATGGGGAAAGATGACATATAAAATTGAGCTAAAATCATGTAAGAAAGAGAGGAATTACTCTAAAGCATAGTAGCAAAATCTGGAGGGTCAGCAGCAGAGGCAGGAGAGGAAAGAATACTGACTGGTTCTGGCCTTTCAAAATGGAAGCACCAGAAATAACTTGCCAATTTAGAACACAGTAGTGTTCTAGGATGAGAAGAAGGAAGTAACACATTAGCTTGTTCCCACTTCTTAGCAAGGCAACAAGTCAAGTCAACAAATATTTATTGTCTGCTATGTATCAAGCACTATAAGTTCTGGGGATACAAAGAAAGGCAAAACAGACCCTATTTTCAAGTAGCTCACCATTTAATAGGGGAGAAAATAATGCATATAGGAAGGGAATGGAAGCACAGATAGAGAAGGAAGGGAGAATATTCATTTTGGAACCTGGCAAGTGATGGTTGGAGGGGACACTCAGTGATAGGAGGAGGACAATCTTATAGAAGTGTCATGGTGTGTGTGTGTGTGTGTGTGTGTGTGTGTGTGTGTAGACATGTGTGTTTGTGTTTGTATTTTGTTTATATGTATGAAAGTTGTGGAAAGTTGGAGCCAGTGTGTGGGCACAGGATACCTGGGGGAGTAGTAAAGATAAGACCCTCATGAAAGTGAAAGAAGGATCTAAAATACAGAGATGGGAACTTGGACAAAAGGATTGTAGATTCTGGCGAATAGAGACTACACTGAGTAACCTACCATGGATAGCTAGGGAGGCAGTTTATTTTAAAGGAATTGTAGAAAGTGTGGTGTAGGTGGAAAAGTATGTTAATTTCTCCTTTGATTGAGAGGCAATCAATTGGACTTGGGCAGAGAACCTTACAAATATTCATTGCCCTGTTGTAAGGAAATAGAAAAAACCTTGAAATAATCATAGTAATACTTTTAATGTTTTCTCTCCCTAGCTAGATTAGGTCCTGTCAATTCATCCTTCAGAATGTTTTATGTCTGCCTTTCCTTTTTCCAATCCCACTGACACTAGCCTAGTTCAGAACCTTATTATCTCAAGTCTGCCACAGCTCCTAATGGATATCCTCCCACCCAATCCATCCTGGTTGCTGTTAATAAATACATCATCCTATAGATCCTCTCTCATCCAGTCATTTCTCCCTAAAATCTTTCTTTATTACCTATTGAATAAAACCTCATTCCCTCAGTTTGGAATTCCAGGCCCTCTGTAAACTAGCCTCAAATTATCTTATTTCTCACTCAACCTGTATTTTGTCTTTTCCTTGCATCAAACTGGCCCATTCTGGTTATACCTTGTGCTTTCCTGCCTTTGTATTTTTGCTCTCTCTCTTTAGCATTCACCTTAGACTCCCTCCTTCTCCCTTCCTATCTATCCAAATTCTGCCTATTCTTCAAGAGTCAATCAAATCCCATCTCTTGTATAAAAAGTTACCTCACCACTTCAACTTCAAATATCTCTCTCCCTCCTTTCCATTCCTATAACAATTATTGTCTGTATAACTATATTGGTAATGAATTGGTAATGAATTTGGGGTAATGAATCATGCGCTACTCTGTGACATCTCTTCTATTCTTGTCTTGTGCTGTTAATATTGCATTATTATTTAACATTTCCATTGTTTCTTGAAAATAATCAAATAACAAAACATTAAAAATATTTGAATCATTCAATTATAATCCTTTATTTCTCTAATTAGATTGTAGGGTCATAGAATTCACAGAGTGTGCTTCCTAATTTTTTTTGTATCCCAACCAATTAGCACAGCACTCCAAACATAGTAGGTATTCCATAAATATGTGTTGATATAGTTTGAATCAAAATAATGTCTTATTGTCCAAAATGGACAGTGTTCTTAAACCTGCCTTTTATCTTCATTACTTTAGTATTTCAATGGATCTCATCCATGTCTTCCCTTTACTGCAAATCACGCCTCATCTGTTCCTTCAAATCATGTACAATTCTTATCTCTGCTCTTCTATACATCCTCTGTAGAAGAATCACTTAATCAGCTATTAAACCTGTTTACATTTCATAAGTAATGATGAAGATCAATCTTTTTTTCCCTATTCCTCACTCTCACCACATGATCAGTCCACTTCATTTCCCAATCATCTATTTCCTCAATAACATTACTTAATGCTACTTCTTGGGTATAGCATCAGATTGCCAATGATGACCTATCTCCTAGAACTTATCATACAGCTCTCCATAGTTCACTGAGATATTTGTAACTTTGATTTTCTGAATTTTGTGATATTCAAAGATTCACAAATGTTCAACATTGCTGGGAAAATATTTTAAGTTAAAATGGGGCAGAGAATCATAAATTTAGATCTGGAAGGAGCATAGAAGTAACCAGTTCAATTCTTACGTCATTGTCAAGAAAAGAAAAGCCTACAGAAGTCTCACGATTTGCCCAGGATTATAGAGGTAGTGATAGGCAAAGCTGACATTGGAATTTGTAGATCCTACCTCCTTTCCACCATGTTATGCTGCAGTGTTTGTATCAGGTGGTAATTTGAATTTGTTAAAAGCACTGAACAATTTTGCAAGTGCAACCCTTCTTCCATTTGGATTCTGTACAGGTCATTTCTTCATGACAGCAGTGAGCACCCTTGGTGAACATACATTTCTCTGTTTTATATTTCCATTAATGTTAATAATCAGAGAATTCATGAATAAATTCATTTCTAAGAGAATACATTTAAGTGTTAAGTATGTGATTTTATCTTATTATTTTGATGGAAGAAATAATTTTATTTTTAATAGTATTTTATTTTTCCCAAGACATGTAAAGATAGTTTTCAATATATATTTTTGTAAAATGTTGTGTTCCAAATTTTTCTCCCTTCCTCCCTTATCACCCCCTCCCCGAGACAAGAAGCAATCTGATGTAGGCTAAATATGTTCAATCCTTTTAAACATATTTCCATATTTGTCATGCTGTGCATGAAAAAAAATCAGACCAAAAGGAAAAAACAATGAGAGTGGAAAAAAACAAACAAGCAAAAAGGTGAAAATAGTATGCTTTGATCAACATTTAGTCTCCATTTTCTCTATCTGAATGTAATAGGCATTTTCCATCTCATGTCTATTGCATTTATAAGCATGTGATTTTAACAAATGCTTCACCTTGCTGGAGAAGATTTTTTAAGAATTTACTTTCCTCTACCAAATCAAATATTTGAAGATTTTTTTGGGTAATAGACGAAGAAAATAGAATTTTGCATTCTCTGTACTTTCCAAAATTGTTTTCAAAAGTCTGTCTTTTTTCAATTTTTTTTTAGTCGAGGATATAATTCATCTACATCTCACAAAATCCTGATAAGGCAGAACAATATCATTGTCATTTCATAGATGAGAAAACTGAGAAATCAAATGAGTTGCTCAAAGTAGTTATGTAAGTTATTAGTGTTGGAGTCTTTGTAAGAACTCATGGTGTGGTGAAAAGTGCCATCAATTTGATGTTCTAGCAAACTGATTTTTGGACACGATGGGGGATGCCACATGTAAATAGCTATATCCAAACAAGCTATATGGAAGATAAATTGCAAATAAGGTTTTCCTTTGTAGCTAATTTAAAATCTCATCACTACAGTTTATTTCACGGGTTCATAGATTTAGAATTGTAAAGTCTCACTCAAGTCTCTCATATTCCAGATGTGGAAACTGAGACTCAGAGAAACGAATTAACTTGCCCAAAGTGCCATAGCTTATCCAGTGTAGAGATGGTCTTTGTCACAATTATTCAGGTCTCTTCCCATTACAATGCATTGACTCCCTGAAGCAATCAACATCATGTCTTATATTTGGACATTGTTCTTAAACCTGCCTTTTATCTTCATTACTTTAGGACTACTGAAACTTTGTCACATTCCCCTGGCATGCCCAGGTTTCTGGGATTTCAGGCTAACAGAATTTGGGTTGTATGGGGAAATCAACCCTAGTTAGGTGGGGGTCTTGCTGAAATCCTCAAGGCTTAGTCTTCTTTTTTGGGCAGTAAGTATTAACAGGTACTGTTTAGTGGTTGTAGTTGAATAGGTTCATTTTTTTTTTCTTTCAGGGGGAGAAGAGATTGCTTAGTGAGATCATTCTGGGTAGATTTTTTTTAAAAGATGCCATTGTCTGGGGCTCTGGGGAGTAGTGGCAATTTCAGAGCCTAAAATCACACCTGGGAGTTGGAGGTAGGGGATGAGGGGATAAAAAGAATGATCTAGTGCTCAGAGAAAAGGAAATCAGCTCTAGAGGCTTTTTTCCCCAGCTGCTCAGCTATAATAGGGCCCAAAAGGTGACCTTTAATGTGGGTGTGTGAAGTCAGCCTGCTGGGACAAACTAAAAGAATCAAACCAAGAGACACAGTGCTCGGATGACAAATTCCCTAAAACATCAAAGGGTCCAATGCACAAATAGAACAATCCAGAATGGGGGTAGGTGGGGGAGCAGCCAGGAAGCTGAGAAATTAAAAATGCAATTGAATGGGCTAAGCTAGCCTAGGTAGTGCGAGAATGAGCCTTTTGGGAGACATGAAAGTGTTGGGAGCTGGATGGGACCCAGAGCGCAAGAAATGGTGCTGCGTGGGGAAGTCTGGGCCGCCTTCTGAGATGCACTCAGCACTAGATCTAGAACAATTTCCTCTCCTCCTTGGGACATCCCGCTTAAATTAAATCATATCAAGTTGGTAAATACTTGCTGAGCACCCACTTTGTACATGGCACTTCTGGTTCCCTCCTACCTTTTCTGTCTGTAATTTGAATTTTTTAAAAAATTTCTGGTGAGAGGCTGTGTTTGAAGAAGCAGTGCAAAGGTTTCTTCCAGGATCCTGGCCAAGATCCCCTCAAACTTCAGTTTTCATATCTTCCTAAAGTGGTGACTACTTTAGTTTTCAGTGAGGTTCTTAATACAGCATTTCATTAAAGCCACTCTCAGTTCTCAGTTGTAATTCTTTCCAAGGTCCTATGAGCTCTGTAGTGTCACATTGACTTTAGTTTTAATGCATTCTGACAGGAACTATCCTAGGCAGGCTAAGTCCACTGGTGTCCAAAAATGGTATCACTGATAAAAAGTCTGCTCTTGGACTCTGTCCAATGTGCTGACAAATATGGACCTTGTGCTTTGTGGCAGCCCATGTAATATGCCAACTTAATAACTCTAGCATATGTTATTCTGGAGATGGTCAGGATGTTCAGATTTCTGACAGATAATTGTGTTCATGTATGAGAGTGTATGTGGGACATGGGAGCCATGTAGCTTTCCCTTTTTTTTGGTGTGAAGAACAAGATAGATTTAATGACTTCTTATGCTCATCAATATTTTTGTTGCTTTAGGGTGTCCCACTTGGCTCATTTCCTTAATATTCCCTTCTTATAGAAAATATAGTAATTAGATTTGTATTTGAAGGATCAAGATTATACCTTGTGTGTAAGGGCTAGGAGAAGAGAAATGGTTCTGAGGCTCTGGAAAGCCATTTGGGAGAAGAATCAGCTTTTCTTAAATCTACCTCTCCAATACCTGGTTAAGATACCCTTTTTACTTTTCCTAATAAATTCCCTAAATTGAGTGCTTAGACAGTGAGAAACTGTGCTTAAGTTGCTATAGGAAACAGAAAAGAACTACAGTGGACTTCTCTCACAGGTTATAAGCCATGAAGGGTCATCAGGTATAGTTTACTGTATCACAAACTATTAGAGCTGAAAAGGACTTTGGAGACATAGACTGACCTTTATTTTATAAATAAGGGCACCAAAGCCCAGAATTGAAAGATTTGCCCAAAGTCACTCAGTGAATATGAAGCAGAAGTAGTTTCTCAGTTTGACACTTCAAATTGACTTCCTTAGCAATACTAGCATGGAAATTTCAAGATATAGTTCCCTTGGAAATATGCTTAGATGCTTGTATAGTAAGGATTCTTTTATAGGGACAGGATTTCTCAGAAAGTTGTTGCCTAAAGGAGGCTGTCAATCAGGGAAGATCTTTTAAGTTATAAATTTAGGGTTAGTTATAACTTTAGGGAAACTTAATGTCATATTTCCTAAGATTCATATATCAAATAATCCAATTTGATCATCCAATTTGATATATCAAATCGACTTTACAATATGTTTACCCATTGTTATGTTCAATGTTGTAGGAAACAAAATAGACTTGGCTTCAAGTTGATTATAGTTTGGCTAAAAAATGAGAAGTGAACATAGTAATTGACAGATTAGATGATCTCAGAACCATTTTGGTTCTGAATTCTATGACTCCAGTTAAAATAGTGCCCAGAAAGCACATGATGAGAGGTATCCTTGTGATCTGGTATTGTTTCTCTGGAAAAGCCTTCTTAAAAAGTTGCAGAATGACCTGGTTCTTGATGGATGAGAAAGAGTTGTGTAGGCAGAAAAATGGGAAGAAGACTATTGCAAGTTGGAGGAATAATGTCAACAAAGACCTAGAGATGGGAAGGAGAGAAAGGGAGAAGGAGAGAGAAGAAGAAGAAGAAGAATGAGGAGGAGGACTAGGAGGAAGAGAAGAAGGAAGAAGAAGAAAAAAGGAGAAAGAAGGAGAAGGAAGAGGGAGCAAGGGAAGAAGGGAGAGAGAGAGAGGAAAGAGTTTGTGAGTTGATCATTCCAGGTGGAATGAAGGATTCAATCAGTGGAGTAAGAATAAATGTGGAGAGGCAAGCTTGGGGTCAGATTGTGGAATTCTTAAATACCAGGATAATGAGGTTAGACTTGACCTTTAGGTGGTAGGGAGTCATTGAAGGCTTTTGGGCAGCATAGTAACATTTATATGCCTTAGACTGTATATTTTCCTTCTAAAAGATAAGTAGTGAAGTAGATATTCACAGGGGATTTTTCCTTTGGTTTTTTTTTTTTTGACCTTGTTCTACAGAGTAGTCACACAAATTGAATCCCTTCTCAGCTGGTTAGAGAGATAATGTGAGGATCAGGGACTGCATTTCAGTATGGCATTATAGAGTTGTTCACTTCACACTCTAAGGGCACTTTTGTGGTGTCCTCATTGGAGTGGTGGCAGATCAACTGAAGAGAGCTAGGTGGTACAATGAATAATAAAGTATTAGATTTGTAGTCGGGAAGACCTGAGTTCAAATCTAACCTCAGATAGTTTATATTGCATGATTATTACACACATACACATACGTACATACATACATATATATATGTCACTTAAAAACTGGAAAAGTCACTTAATCTCTTTAAATATCCATTTCCCTATCTGTAAAATAGGAATAATAGTACTTACCTTATAGGATTTTTGTAAAGATCAAAGTAGTATGTGTTAAGTGCTTTGCAAACCTATACAAATGTTAATTATTATTATCGATCTCATTCGGAAGACCAGCAGAAATGAAAGCTATAAGTACAGGGGTCCTCAGGCTACGGCCCGAGGGCCAGGTGCAGCAGCTGAGGATGTTTATCCCCCTCATCCAGGGCTATGAAGTTTCTTTATTTAAAGGCCCACAAAACAAAGTTTTTGTTTTTACTGTAGTCTGGCCCTCCAACAAGTCTGAGGGACAGTGAACTGGCCCCCTATTTAAAAAGTTTGAAGACCCCTGCGTATACGATAACAAGTTTCTGGTGGCCACCTTCTGGTCGCTGATCTGTTGCAGTTGCTATTGTATTTGTAGCAGATGCTGTTCTTTGTAAACATAGCAAAGTTTTGCCTACCTTGCTCGGTTTCTCACCACTTGCTATTCTGCAGCTTGAAAACGTGTCTTAAATAAGAATAGATCTAACAGGTGTTCTTGGCAGGTTTCAAAGAGCGTTAAGACACCTGGAGCTGTGGTGAATTTGTGTAATAATACCTCTCCCTTTCCCACTCCAAACCACCATCCTGCCAGTTTAATGTTCAAGATCCTCCATGGTGACATGGTGTCCTAATGCCTACAAGGTCAAATCTAAGCTCCCAAATGGTTGACAAGGCCTTCTGGGATTGGAAAAATTCCACAATACCTTGTCAATCTGGTTATGAGGTTCTTGAGATTTAGCTAGATTGGTTATTAGATGACAGATACATGGTTAAGTTTTACACTCAAAATCTTGCAAGACCTTTCAGACCTTTGCAAGACCTTTTCTGCTTTTTAGGTCCAGTTTTTAAAATTAATTAATTTTTATTTTATTTTATTTTTAATAATAGATTTTTATTCTTAAAATACATGCAAAGATAGTTTCCAAATAGGTCTCTCCAAGCTTTTCTGAAATCACCTGCTAAGCTTTTCTTATTAAACAATAATATTCCATAAATATTCATATACCATAACTTATTTAGCCATTTCCCAACTGATGGGCATTCACTCAGGTTCCAGTCCCTTGTCACCACAAAAAGGATTGCTACAAACATTTTTGCACATGTGGGTCCTTTTCCCTTTTTTAAATGATCTCTTTGGGTTACAGATCCAGCAGAGATACTGCAGGATTAAAGGGTATGCACAGCTTGATAGCCCTTTAGGCATGGTTCCAAATCACTCTCCAGAATGGCTGGCTGTATTCACAATTCCACCAACAATGCATCAGTATCCCATTCCCACATTCCCTCCAGTATTCATCATTATCATTTCCTGTCATCTCAGCCAATCTGAGAGGTGTGAGGTGGTACCTCAGAAATGTCTTAATTTGCATTTCTCTAATCAGTAGTGATTTAGAGTATTTTTTCATATGACTAGAAATGGTTTTAATTTCTTCATCTGAAAATTTGTCTATTTATATCCTTTGGCCATTTATTGGTTGGAGAATTGCTTAGATTCTTATAAATTTGAGTAATTTCTTTATATATTTTAGAAATGAGGTTGGGTTCAGTTTTTTAAATACCTCCATGCCACAAGAAAGCCTTACAAGAGGATTTTGGTGGTAGAAGCGTATAAGAGATATATGTCAGCACGTAGCTGTACATAGACTGGTGTGTTAGCATATTCTGAAGGAGCATTCTTTTGTTAGTCCTTAGGAAGGCCAATGGGAATGTTTCCTCAGGTTATCCGAGCCCAGTTCTCTACCCTGTATAGATAATGGTCATAAATTCATGGAGGCTATGATAATATTAGATCATTCATATACTTCATTTCAAGAATGAAAAAAATCCCTCATGATCATCCTTTGCTAGGTAGCTATTAGTAGCTAGCATGACTGTTAACTCTGCTTTACAGATGACAAACCAGAGATTTAGAGAGATTCAATGACCTGTTCAGTGTCAGCTAGTAAGTAATGGAGTCACTTAAACCAGCATTTTCTGACCCAAAGTCTAACACTCTTTTGCCACACAACACTGCCAGAGACAGGCTTGTCAGATATTACCTATGTAGGAGGCGACATCACCGAGCATTGGTCCCTAAAGTGTATGGCACTTTCGGGATATGATCTAAGGGCTACCACGTAGGTGACTGGGAGAACAATAGCAGGACTGTTCACCCTTTTTGATACTACTCTTCTCTGGGCTGTTTGGACTTCCTGACTGTTTGGACTTCTTTCTCCATTATAACCCAGCAGTCTTCTCACCTTGAGACATCACTTTATCCTGTGGCCCCCTTTTTTGACTAGTCACTGACTCCAGAAAACTCCATTGAAGGGAAAGTGACCAGGTTAACTATGGTAACTTTTTCATTCTTCTCTGGAGTTTGATACTTATTCTCTGGACTTTTTCCCCACTATTTCCCCATCCCAAGATATTAGCTTCCTTCTATGTGTTGTCTTCTCCCACTATAATATAAACTCCTTGACTAGCTGTCTCTCTGTTTATCACTCAAAATCTTTATCATATCTACCTACCGATTTATCTTTCTACCAATCTATTAGTCCATTTGTCTGTCTATCTATCTTTCTATCTATCTACCTACCTTTCTATGTATAGATATCGATCGATATCTATAGAGATAGATAACTGTATTTATATTCCCAGAACTTTGAATAAATAGTGCCTGGCACCTAGTGAGTGCTTAATTAATGGTTGCTGACTTGATTTTCTTTGTTGCTTTCAGCATCATATAACAGAGTTTTAGAGCCAGTTGCTAATCTGGTTCTTCTCATAAGCTTAGCTTGTTCGAACCTAGTGAGGAGTGGGGAGTGGGCTGAGAAAGGTTATAGGGAAGCAGAGAAGATTCTCTCCTATTAATTTATTAGTGCATTCATTTGACAAACATTTGTTAAATACCTATTCTGAATTAGGCATTTTGTTAGGTTCTGGGAATACACAAATAATACAATACTCAACTTCACAAGAACTTTATGTTCCTTTGAATAAGCATGACATACACATAAAAAGTAAATATAATACATACAAATTAATTTCTGAGGAGATAGCTCTAGCAACTGTACGCACCTAACAGACTTCCTGAGGGAGTTGTCTGAGATGAGGAGGACTACATTCCTATCTTCTATAACCCTTTTCTCCTTTATGATCAAATTTTAAGAACTTGAGTGGAAGGGCCAATTTTCTCCCAGACATCATGTTTGGAATGGATGGATCTCATATCTTTCTTTGCACTCCATGATGTCTTTGTTATGCCTAATGAGTAGACTTCAGGTTGAGAACTTATTTCCTGTATGAGGAAATGTTATTATTTTTCTCATGCAGTATACATAAATCCTTATTTCACACTGAATCACCTGAGAGAAGCAGGGGCCATGCTGTGTCTCATCATTTCCACCCAGCAAGAGAACTAGAAAGAAATAGTTACACCTAAACCAATTAAACCAGAGTCCTTTGGGGTCGTTATGTAATGGCCCAGTAACAAGTAGAATGCAGTGGTCCTTAGCACACCAGTGGGTGTCTTAGGAGAAGTAGATGTTTTTTGAGAAGCAGAGATATTGAGAATGTCTTAGATTACCAAATGTTATAACACCAAGGATTCTGAAATGTGTTGACACTGGTACATGTGGAGTTGATGCCAGTCAAGCAGATCCTCAAAATCTATAAAGTTAGTCTAATGGAACATTGAGATTAGATTCAAAGCATGTTAGATACTACCCAAAGTGTCTAGGGACTTATTAAATCTTTGCGGACTCTTTTGCAAATGAGAGCCTGGGTGAATGCACTGAATTTTCAAATCCTCTGAAGATTATCAGGTTAAAAGAACACCAACATTTATTTGTCCCACATAGTTGATATAGATTGATCTGAAAATATAATTAAAAATAATAGAAAAGGATTATCTGGTTTATTTTAAGTCTTTATATAGGGAAAATCAAACAATGGAAAAATAAGCTTTTGAATAAAAAATGGAATATCTGAATTGCTGCCAAATACCTGACTACTTCTCAAAATATTTAAATATGTACAAAGGCTAGAATGTTGTGTCAAACCTAATAAAATGAAATTTAATAGAAATAAGTATAGTCTTATAATTGGTCCCAGAAAATGATCTTTATTATTTTTATTTTTATAATAGCTTTTTATTTTTCAAAATATATGCAAAGATAATTTTCAACATTTGCCCTTGAAAAACCTTGTGTTCATATTTTTCTCCCTCCTTCCCCACCTCCCTGCTCTTGTACACAGCAAGTAATCAATATAGGCTAAACATTTGCAATTCTTCTAAATATATTTCCACATTTATTTTTTTTTATTAAAGCTTTTAATTTTTCAAAACATATGTGTGGACTATACTTCAACATTAACCTTTGCAAAACCCTGGGTTCCAATTTCTCGGTCCTTGCCCCATGCCTTCCCCTAGATGGAAAGTAGTCCAATATATGTTAAACGTGGTAGAAATAGATGTTAAATCCAAAATACGTATACATATTTATATAATTATTATGGCACACCAGAGAAGAAGTGAAGCAAAATAAAATGCAAGTAAACCACAACAAAAAGTGAAAATGCTATTGTTTTATTTCCACATTTATCAGGAGGCACAAGAAAAATCAGATCGAAAAGGAAAAAAAAAAAGAGAGGAAAAAAAACAAGCAAACAACAACAACAAAGGTGAAAATATAATGTTGTGATCCACACTCATTCCCCACAGTTCTGTCTCTGGGTGTAGATGGCTCTCTCCATCACAAATCTGTTGGAACTGGCCTGAATCATCTAATTGTTGAGAAGAGCCAAGTCCATCACAGTTAATTATCATGCAATCTTATATTGTTGCTATGTACAATGTTCTCTTGGTTCTACTCACTTCTCTAAGCATCACTTCATGTAAGTCTCTCCAGGCCTCTCTGAAATCACCCTGCTGGTTGTTTCTTACAGAACAATAATATTCCATAAAATTCATATACCCTAACTTATTCAGCCATTTTCCAATTGATGGGCATCCACTTAGTTTCCAGTTTCTGGCCACTACAAAAAGGGCTGCCACAAACATTCGTGTACATACAGGTCCCTTTCCCTTCTTTAAAATCTCTTTGGAATACAGGCTCAGTAGAAACACTGCTGGATCAAAGGGTGTGCACAGTTTGATAACTTTTTGAGCATAGTTCCAAATTGCTCTCCAGAATGGTTGGATCAATTCACAACTCCACCAACAATGGATTAGTGTCCCAGTTTTTCCCATATCCCCTCTAACATTCATCATTATCTTCAGAAAATGATCTTTAGAACAAAATATAGCTAGACATCAGTTCCTATAGGAAAGATTTGGGATATTAATAAACTAGAAACTTAATATTAATCAATAGTATGATATGATGGCTAAGAAATGCTATCTGAGGCTGTGTTAAAGGAAGCAGCATGCATAGAGTGAAAGAGGTGATTGCTTCTCTGGGTCCTCTGCTCTGGCCAGACCATATCAGAAGTTTTGCATTCAATTCTGACTGCCATATTTTAGGGCATCTAGGTGGGGCACTGGATAGAATGTAAGCCTGGAGTCAAGAATACCTGAGTTCAAATTCAGCTTCACCCACTTATTAGCTGTTTGACTCTGGGTAAGTTTCTTAATACTGTTTACTTCAGTTTTCTTATCTGTTCAGTGAGCTTGGAGAAAGAAATAGCTAACCACTCCAGTATCTTTGCCAAGAAAACCCCATATGGCCTCACAAAGAGTTGGACATAATTGAAAAATGAATAGCCACCACCACCATATTTTAGGAAGGATATTAATAAATTGGAGAGAATTCAGAGAGTGGCAACTGGAATGGTGAAAGAACTAGATGACTTGCCATATGATGATCAATTGAAAGAACTGAAGGGTTTTTAACTTAAAGAAGAAAAGACTTTGGGGGGGCATGATTATAATTCAAGCAATTGGAGGAAGAATTAAATTTGTTTTGCTTGGTCCCAGAACACAAAATTAGAAGCAAAAGTGAAAGTCTCAGGTTCCATGTAAAGAAGATTTATCTAACAATTAGAGCTATTAGAATAGGAACAGGTAGCTATAGGAGACTGTAGATCACTCCTCATTTGAAATTTTGAAGTGAAGGCTGTGGACTAATACACATTTTAAAGTGACTATTATGAGATAGGCATTGTGTACTTTACAATTATTATCTCATTTGTCCCTCACAGCAATTATTCCCATTTTACAGATGAGGAAACTGAGGCAAACACTGGTTAAAATCATAAGCTAGTAAGTATTTGAGGCCAGATTTGTCTTCTTCACTCCAGGCCGGGAGCTTTATCTACTGTACACCTAGTTGCTCCCCTCTTTGATACCATTTGGAGATGATGTATAAGGAATTCTTGTTTAGACATAAGTTGTAGTAGATGACCTCTGCGGTTGCTTCCAACTCTAAAATAGGCACGGGAGTCCAGGAATAGTATCAGTCTTCAAAATATCATTCCTATTTCCAGGCCAGACCCCCAAGCCATTAACTGGTAAGGCAGCTCCTGCAGAGAAGAAATCATTCATCTCTATGACTGGCCATTAACTACCAACCACAAGGCAGTCAATCTTGCCTAGCCAAAAAAGTAAAGGAGGGAGAGGAAGAGGGAGAGAGAGAGAAACAGAGAAGAAAAGGAGGAAAGAAAGAAAAGAAGAAGAAAAGAAAAGGAGAAGGAGAGAGAGGAGGAAGAAGAGGAGGAAAGGAAGGAGGATAAGAAGGAGAGGAAGGAGGAAGAGAAGGAGGAAAAGGAAAGGAAGGAGGAGGAGAAGGAGAGAAAGGAGAAGGAAGGAGGAGAAGGAAGAGAAGAAAGACAGATATACACAGGATGAAGGAGGGGTCAAGCGAATAAAACTATTGCTACTACTTGACTATAGTGTCCCCTCAAATCCTGATGGAGATATACCAGGACCCTGAACCTAAAGATTTACAGAAATAGCCATGAGTCCAGTGTAAAGCCTTTAGCTATCATCCTGGGAAACAATCCCTGTAGAGATACAATCTGGCAACTTTTCCTTCAGGTGCTACATTCACAGCTACTATAATCTGTACAATCGATCTGTCTCACTAGGACCCAGAAAACAAAATTCTTGGCTCTCCCCCCCCCAAGATTTTGGTATTATCACATGATTCAATATCAGAAAATGATATTATTTCATTAATGAAAATGACTTGAAGAGCATTAATATCTTTGCTGCTGTACCCTAAGGACTACACATATTTTCCATTTGCCTTACAGTTGTAATTTTTCACATATATATATAAATATACATATATATATATATATATATATATATATCTATATCTATCTACCTACTTACAATACACACAGTCTTCCTCATACCTGGTCCTTAGCACAGAGTTTTGAATATAAGTACTCCATAAATTCTTCATTCTTTCCTTCATTTAGTCTAAGATTCTCAGATAACTTTGGGAATTACTATCAGTTTGAGGTAAGGGATTGTGGGTGTGGGTGTGGAATAGGGGGAACGTGGGTCAGGTTGGAGGAAATTTCAGAGGTGGTATGTGAGTAGAAATCCAAACCATCAACTTGTTCTACTTAATGAGTGAATCTGATCTATGACTTTTGACAGACTGTATTAAATTTTAAGTCCTGTGTCCTATATTCTTAGAGCAAGCCTATCAATTTTTCTTTTCTTAGACTTTGTTAGACACTATAACAAGCAATTTTTGTGTGTGCAGCAAAACACAATTATAGAGAAGTATGTGAATTCTAATTGCAGTGAAAACTTTGTAATGCAATGTTAAATGATGAGTTTTAAGTAAATTTTCAGGTTATTGAACTTGTGATAATCAAGAGTGAAGTAGGAAACAATTTTATATTTTTAATTAAAACTCTTGATATGTTTTTATAACACCAACACACCCTTAATCAGTTTCACATTCATCTTCTAATCCTTGTTGAGATTCATAAGTTAAAAAAACTTTTGTAAAATGGATATGAAGAATATAATTTGAGTAACTGTCAAAATTTGGCAACTTTGAAGAAACCCACCTAATTTGCTTTCTTTATGGAGTTAAGTCCTCACAGAGTTGTAAAGAAAATTCTTTGTTACTTTAAATGTTGGTTATCATTTTCTCTAAAGTTCTTTGAATCTATAACATTTGGTTTTGTAAGTCTATAATTTTTATGAATAAGAAGACAGGGAACATTATGAGGTAGCATTGCTAGGTGCCAGATGGGTGCTCCTGATACTGATTGCTATGGGAGTTCAGAATGTGAGGGGAGCCACAGGGAAGTAGTTCATACATAGAATATTTTGAAGTTTACAAAGCCTTTGATATATATATTACCTTGTTGGAGTGCCTCAACATCCAGGTCTTCCATTTCATCCAGGGCCATCTTTAGTTACTTTGAGCTATATCTTACCACTGGACTCAGTGACTGTGGAGGAGAAAGTGAGGCAGGTGACCTTGTCCAGCCCTTCCTCACTTAAATCCAACTCACTTGCATGTCATGGCATCCTCTCCTGATGTCATGGTCTTCTTCTAGAATCAATGACACAAAACAGCCTCAACATCCCTATGCGATCTATTATTATACATATTACTTCCTCCATTTTATAGATGAGAAAACCGAGGTTATAAAATAAGTGACTTGTCCATTGTCATATTGATAGTAACCGTCTGAGGCAGGATTTGAACCCAGTTTGTTAAGTCTATGAACAGCTCTTTACCTGCTTTGTCACATTGCATGTTGTAGATGCTTTGGAAAATGAAGTTTTTTGGCCAAGACCAAATCTAGCCTACTTTGTCCATCTCTTTTGCCTGCAGAGTAAATTAATAGCCACCACTAATATCCATTTTGTTAGAATGATTTTGCTAGCTTCAAAAATTCCTTGATTAGAATCTGCTTTTGTCTTTTAATTATAATGGGAGTTTCAGGATGACTGTTTCCATTACCTCTCACCTCCTTCCTTGTCAGTGTCACATGAAAGGTGACAATTAAGCAAGGTCAGGTTGGACCATCCCCTCCTCTTCTTCCCTCTGCCCCACCACATAACAATAGTAATTTCACAATGATCATATACTAATAATGCCATCCCCTGTGCTAGGCACTGAGTGCAAAGAGTTTCTTCTCCAAACATTCTTGAACCCTGATTTTTTTCACAGACTTGTTGAAAGATCCCTTTCATCTCCAAATCCTTTGAGAATAGGTATAAGATAGTCTATTTTCAAGGAAAGAGGGCAAGAAACAAGCATTGATTGAGCATCATTTGTGTTTTAAACATATTAAAATATCATCTTATTTGGTCCTTATATCAACCCTGGGAGGTAGATGACGTTATTATCCTGATATTATTGCACAGTTGAGGGAGCTGAGGCAGAAGGAGATTAAATGACTTTCCAGAATCACACAGTTATTAAGTGTCTTTTGAACTCGGGTCTTCCTGATCCCAGGACTAGCACATTATCCATTTGTGTTGTCTGGTTATCTCTAGGAGTTTATGGTTTACTTACAAAACAATGGGGTTGGACCAGGAGGAGGAACAGGGTAATGTGATAAAACTGTTGTGGACTTGGAGTCAAGAGAATAAGATTTGAATCCAGACTTTGACACTTATTACCTTTTGCTATTGTGGACAAATCATTTTATCCTCTATGCCTTAGTTTCTTTATCTGTGAAATGAGCATAATTCTTGCACTATTGATTTTGCTGTGTTATGAAGACAACTCTCTGTGGATCTTAAAGCACTATATAAATGTCAGTCCCAGTTCTTTAAGACTGCTTCTATCTATAACATTCTTTGTTCCACGAGTCTATAATTCACGTGTATGAAGAGATGGGGAACAAAATACAGCAGCATTGCTAGGTGCCAAGTGACTGGTACTGACAATAGATGCTACAGGAGCAGAGTAGGGAGGGATCTCGTGTGCTGAAATGTAGGAAATCAAGCTGGACATTGAAGGAATGATAGGAACTAGCCAGGAGGAGCTCATGAAGAGGCATTCTTACAGTCAAAGAGCATTAAATAAACAAATTCAGAGAGAATCCTGTTTGAAATTCAGGACCCTTCTTCACCTGGTCGTTTTCTATTTTCCCAGTCTTCTTAATACTTTCCTCTCCTCTGTCCATTGTACTTTCCATTTATACTGACTTTTTTGTGGCTCTTCCTCTCACTCCCTGCATATGAACCTGCTAATGGAGATTTTATAGTGAGGGATTGAGTTCTCACTCAGACAAATTGGCTAGATTTCCCTACAAAGTGTTAGTGTGGGAGCCCCAGCTAAGTCAAATAAGAAACATATGCATGGGGTACAAGGTTTGTAGAAAAGAGGAAGGGAGCTGTTAGGTAGGGAGAGTAAGTATGTCTAGTGCACAGAGGAGAGAGGCAGACTACTAAAAGTGAACCTTGTCAATCTCAATAAATCAATTAACCAATGAGTATTTATTAAGCATCTGCCTGGTACTGCTAGTTTTACAGATGCTGAAGATGCTGCCTACAAGGAGTTCCCATTTTAATGGAAAATTCAACAGATATATGAGATTTGTAGCCAGGGAAACCAGCTTTGGTGTAGCCAATCATGTGATTGTGAATGAAAGCACAGACTATTGTTCTGTCATATTCTTCCAATAGGTTTGTAGTATTGATTTAATTATCATTGAAAGAGGGTGGAGTAGGGTTCAATTGCAAGCTGTTTGCATGGGAATACCCTGGCATCCTGGTGGATGACTGGGTGAGATGTAAAGTATGGTCTGGGATTAGCTAAACATAATATATTAAGGGGATTTTTCCTGCAATCATTCATTAGTCTGAATTCTTCAGTGCCAAGAGGGAGCCCCAAGGATGAACTAATTAATTAACATGGGGTGGAGGTCTAGTTTGTGTTTGTAGTAGGGAAGAGGAGGGCAGCGGCAGGACAGATGCCCCCACTGGGTAAGCCTTGGAGTCCTGGTGGATGGCTGAATAGGATATAAAGCATAGTTTGAATAATGTATAATAACCTTAGAAAGGTGGGTTAATGCCAGTATGTGATGGGCTTTAATGCCAAACAAGAGTTTGTATTTGAATCTAGAGGTGCAATGGTAATAGCCAAACCCATAGACTTACTGGGGTTTTTGGATCATCATAGGTGGGAAGGATGAAGATGAAGTGAAGTTCCCCATTCAGTTGGGGCCATGGAACTGTAAATGAGACACTGAATGTGAAAGATATTATGGAGCACCAATACATATGACTTGGTGACTGGTTTCCTTAATGGGAAAGGGTAGAATGAGAATGATTGAAAATTTCTGAAGCTATGTGATGATATAATTGACAGAAATAAGGAAGTCCAGATTGGGAAGCTGGCTTTAGAGAAAAAATTAGTTGTTTTCATCTTAAAGATAATGATGAGGCAGGAAAGTGGAAGTGTCTAGTAGATAATTAAAATTTTTGAGTTGGAACAGGTATTATTGTTTTTATTTTAAATATGGAGAAACTGAGGCTTGAGAAAGCAAGTTATCTTCTCAGGTCATACAATGTAGAAGCAGCTTGGTATAGTGGCTAATAAATCAGTCCTGAAGCCAAGAAGATCTGAGTCCTAGTTCCATTTCTGACACATGCTATCTTGGTGAACAAAGTCACTTCTCAGTAGTCCAAGCAATGAAGAATATAAATTACAGGGAGGACTCCAATATGTATTGGTAGCAGAAGTTTTTCCATCTATACTATCTCTATAGCAATGAATTTATAGGTCCAATCCGCATCCTTAGCATGCATTGTCAGAGCCAAGTCTCTTTCCATTGCACACTGTATTCATTCTTCATTCTCAAAGAGGACCAATGACATCTTGAGTGTGTTCTCTTGACTAGCTCGTGAATTGGATTTAAGTGATGTAGAGCTGTGCAAAGCCATCAGCCTCACTATGTCCTCCAATCACTGGAGTCCACTGGCAAAAGTCAGGACTATTGGTAATGGCTCAGTTCCATTCCAGTGTTATTTTGATATCACTGTACTGTACCATGACTATGGTTCTTAGTTTCAAATTTTGACTCAAGGCTTGGCCCTCTCTAGAAAGTTTTGCCAGATTGATTCCAATCTAGCCCCAGTCACTCCAGATATTCCATTGACCTTATAATATTTTGTATTTATTTGGAAGACTGTCAAAGATTATTCCAAATCATAGAATTTCAGTTTGAAGAACCCTCAACAATAGCCATCAAGTCTAACCTATACTCTACAATGTGCCCAATCATATCAAAATAGCTTTGGTTTGAAGATATCCAGGGGTGTGTTAGTTAATGTTTAACTATACAACTAATAAAATAATAAATGCAGCTGATATTTATTTTCTGTTGATTTCCAAGGTGTAAATACTTATGCTGAAAATTTCACATTGTTCCCTTGGGAGCCTCTTGGAGCTGTCTTTAGCACAATATCTCTTTAGGAGGGAATCCACTCCTACCCAAGGCAGACCATTTCCCATTTGCATATCTTTAATTGTTAGAAAGTTTTTCCTAACATCCAGCTTAAATTTGCTTCTCTGCAACACCAAATAGAACAAATCTAATTTCTTTTACACATGACAGCCTTTCAAATACTGAGAGACAGCTATCATGTTCCCTCCATCTTCTCTTTTCTAGACTAAACATATCCATTTCTTTTAATCTATAAAATGAGAGAGTTGGACTCAGTGATTTCCTAGATCCCTTCCAAACTTTAAGTCCATGATCCTATATAAATTGATCCTCACATGGTACATGCCTGCAGATGAGTGACTTAAGTGACTTAGAACACTCTATTTTGAATTGGAAACCCTGAGTTCAAATCCAGCTTCAGACATTAGCTGTGTGATGTTGGGCATGACACTTAACCTCTGTTTGTCTTAATTTCCTCAACTCTAAATAATATTTATAATATTACATAATGTAAGCTTATAATAACATTTACCTCCCTGGGTTGTTGCAAAGATAAAATGAGAAAATATTTGTAAAGCTCTCTATAAAACACAAAGCTAATTATTATTGTTCATTTTCTAGTTGGCTGCTCTCCTGAAATTCATTTTCTCTAGAAACTCATGTTCTTGCAATATCATATCAGCTCTGAAACTCATGCTTTTACAGTATCCTTTGTCTCTGAGGCCTCCTGCCTCAGATTGGAGAAGGTGGAAGATGGAACATTGGAGAGTTCCTTCCATCCCTTATTTATTGAGTGGAGCCAGGGTAAACATATTAATAGCATTTTCTACCTAATTGTTGGACTTCATCTTTCTTTTCTCTGCTCCTTCCCCTACTTTTTTAAACTTCTTTTAACTTTGTCACCCCATTAGATTGTGAGTTTATTGGGACAAGGCACTGCCTTTTTACTTTGTATCTCTAGTCTTTAGCATAATACTTGATATATAGTAGGCACTTACTTAATGTTTATTGACTAACTCACTCAAGGTCCTTTAAACCCTCTGGACATTCTCCAACTCATGAATTAAAAATCCTTTCTAAAATGTGGTGCCTAGAAAGGAACATAATATTCCAAATGTGGTCTGACCAGGTCAGACAAAAGAGGGACCATCACCTCTTTGTTCCTAGAAGTCAAGTTTCTCTTAAATTTTTTGTCAAGCCATAATTTCTCTATTAAGAAATGGTGAAAAAAATTTGTGGAAGACAAGGTGACATTCACATAAAGAAGTGACCAAGCTTTCTTCCCTTCATAGGAGAAAAAGTCCCCTAATATTGAAGGATTAAAACTATGCAGAAAATAAACAACCTCTAGTATGTATAGCATTTAACAGTTTTCAAATTGAAGCTGCACCTCACATTTCTGAAGAAAAAAAATTTACCCCTAATTCATAGAGAACTAAGGAAAGAATATTCTCACTAATTTTTTAACTTTACGAATCAACATTCATGAGCAATAGGTCATGAATAGAGCATACATAAATAGAGTTTAATACTGTAATCAAATGAAAACCTGCAGCAAACTAATCTGGAAAATGTTCAATTATATTCACAACCATTATTGGGTTGGGATGAATAATAAATGTAAATGATTAAATTTTATTAATTTTATACAGGTGAATCAAGGATTTCTAGGGTCTCCTAGAAAGAAGGAGGTAAAAGAATTATGTAGAACATGAAACTATTTTGATATTCCCTTTGAAGATACATAGTTACATGACACTTTCCTAGCAGAATGTTTCCACAGCTTCTGGGACTTTTCATTTCCTTCCTTCTTTTCAGAATTGGAATTGGTTTTTTCCCTCTTCCCTTTCCCTCTCCCATCTGTCTGCTTGTCTGTCCATCTGTCTGTCTATCTGTCTATGACTTTATCTATAACTTATGTATAGGTATTAGAGGGAAATATCAGGTGAGGAAAGATTTCTCATTCCTAAGCAAAATACCCTTACTCCTAATTTAAGTAATTTAATCAGATTCATTTCTAACACTTGTAAATGGATGGCAAATAATCAGCCAAACAAAATTATTCCCCCAGTGTCATTTGCTGAAATTCTTGGTATTGTTGGAGAAAAGTGTGCCCTTTGGTAGTTAAATGAAAATTTGCTTATTTTGGGGGCAAAAAAAGGACATAAGCAGCTCGGGGCAAAATGGAGGTTGTTGTCCTCTTTTCCTTCTGTTTCTATTTTCTGCTGCCATGCTACTGCTTTTCTCTGGCTCCCTAGATCTAGATAATCTCATGCTGTCCTTAGGCTGGCCAAAGCTCCCTATGCTACCTACTCAGACCTTCCCTCCATGGTAGAACTCCATAGTCATTAAGCCAAACCTCCATTTCAATAGCATAAATTACAGCAGTCCACCAGATCCCACCTAGGATATTCTAAAGGGTTCAGAAAGGGGAGATCTCTTCAATTTCTTAAAGGAAATAAAACCTGGTGCAGCATAGTAATGATAAAGAAGTGTTTGACATGGCAGCTTTTTCTCCCATTCCTTCTTCCTTCCCTTTTTTTTTTTTTTTTTTTTTTTTTTTTCCTCCAATAGAATACAGTTGAGTTGGGAAGGCTGCGGAATGCATCCTTTTAGACTAATCCAGCACCTGGCATTTTAAATCCCCAGTGCTACCAAAACACCAGGGAAAACTACAGGATAAACAGTGTTTGTCTTTGTTCCCTTTCACTACCTTTTGGGAACTTCTCTCTTACCTATCAGTGCCGTCTGTTTTGCTCCCAGATGCCCAGTGCGCTCATATTTTCTTCCATTGGTTCAAAATACCTGCTTCCATCTCTAAACCATCTCCCAAAATGTTTCTTTCATTCCAAAGAAAAATACTTTTCAGTTAGGGATTAGATGAAAGTAATTCACATTAAGATGTAAATGAGACTCAATCCTGCCAGCAGGTGTTTGAATTATACAAGAGGAGTTTGTTAACCAATTTGAATCCCTAATTGGTGGAAGGTGTGGGGAAGATTTTTGTAAGCACAGAAGTTCCCATGTTTTCACTTTACCTAGTCTGTTAGGAAGTAAAAATGCCTGGACTTACTTGGGTCTTTAGCTAATCTTCCCACCCACTTCTTTCCTCACTTTTGTCTGGAAAGCATAAAATCCCAAAGTGATAAAAACCTATAAACATAAAATATTTGGTTGGAAAACTGAGGAAGTGGAAGCTATTCCAAGTTAGTCAGATGGTTGGACTGGTAAAACAAGGTGCATACATGTGGGCCAGCCATAGTGAGTGGTTTTGCAGTTGCTTTAAGCAGAGAACAGTAGGCAGATTTATTTTGCTTGGGGAAACATTGTTCACAGGTGCTAGTAGATGAGACAAATGCAGGTGCTGTCTTTGAGAGGAAGAAACATGTTCTGGTGGTTGGAGATTTTCTGATTAGAAGCAGAGGACTAGCTATGTATAAAAAATATATATGTTTAATCAAGAAATCTTTCTTAAACACTTACGATCAAGACACCATGCTACATACTGGAGGAAGAGAAAAAAAAAGAGTGAGAAAGGAAGTCTGTCTTCAAGGAACTTAGATTCTGTTGGGAGAAATACAACACATGCGCAGGTAAATTGATACAAGCTAACTCGAGAGGAGAGAGGCCAATAATTAGGAAGATCAGGGGAGTTATCAGATAGATAGTGGCACTTGAGCTGAGTCTCAAAGGAAAATGGGAATTTAAAAAGGTTGATGTGAGGAAGAAGTACATTTAAGACATGAGGAATAGAGTATACAAAAACAGAGATAGGAGATCAGAATGGATCTAATAAATCAGTTTGGATAGATTATAGTTTTATGAGGAGGAGTAATATGAAATTAATCTGGAAATATAGGTGGGAACCAAATTGTGAAGGATAGTAAATCTGTGGATGAAGAAAAAGAAATGGTTTTGAGAGATATGGAGTTAGAATCAATAAAACTTGGTTACTGATTAGATGGGGTATTGGGAGATCTTCCTAGATGACTTAAAGATCAGAAATAAAATTTAGATGAGAGATGATTTGGGGAGAAAGAAAAGTTCTGTTTTGGATATATTGATATTGAATTCTGAATGGGACATTTTGGTGAAGATATCCAACAGTAGGGATGTGCTGGAGTCAGCCTTAACCTTGGAGTCAACCTCTAAAAATCATCTTGGAAAAATCATTTCAGTGTGAGCATTTACACTTTACAAATCAGCAATTGACAGAACTGCAAAATGTTATAATAATGCAAATTATTTAAAAATGTTTATGTATATATATCTTCTCCAATTCTTGCCTTTTCCCAGTTGTCAAACGTTTACCAGCACATCCCTACATTGTTCAATAAACATTACCTGAGCTCAGGTAGAAATCAGTCGAAAGCTCAGGGAATGAAGGCTTGGTCTGAGTAAGCAAATGGTAACAATAATTGGAGTTTGTTTAACTCTTTAAGGTGTTCAAAGTGTTTTATATCCATTATCTCATTTGAACTTCACCACAACCATGTGCCAACTAGCTGCTTCATTTACCATAATTTGAATAGAAACTGTAGAAGTAGATGGGAAGGAATAATTTGGGGTTAGGATTTGACATGGCTTGAGTGACCATCAGGAAAAAAATGAATGGGATTCAAGACAAGAAGCTAATGTAAAGTTCAATTGGTCAACAGTAGGGTCAAGAATGTGAAGGGGGAAAAAAGAGGCCAGACAGGAGTTTGGAGGAACAGGAAGGATGGAACACTATAATTTGGGGTGAGAACAACAGAAAGAGTGAGGCAGAGAGAGAAATAAAAGGAAGAGAGACTGATCAGAGGGAAAATTTCAGATCTAAAAGAGAAGAATTAGTATAATGATGGGTGGTAGTGAGATCAAAAATGTGATCATCCTTTGTGTCCGAGTTGAAGTTAAAATGCAGATTAGGAATGTAGATTAAGGAGATTAAAAACACCAGAATTTATGAATGTGAGCCAGGGACTGGACTCCTTAAGAAAGGAGGGAGAATAACTTGAGGTTGCTAGATGAATGCAGCAGGGGCCTGGACTTAATGATATAAAGAATGAATGGTTGCTAAATATTCATGCCAAAAGGACAGTATGGAATTTGCAGTGATAAGCAAAGAGATGCTTTTTGAAAAGTTAAATTTTATTGTATTTTCAAATGAAGATCTTCTTTCTCTTAGTCTTATCTTCCCTTTTCCCCTCATTGAGAAATCAAGAAAAACAAAACTTTTATAACAAACATTGAAAGTCAAGCAAAACCAAAATTTCAAAGTCACCATATTAAAAAAAAGTTTTCAATTTGCACTCTGTATCCACATGTCACTATCAGGAGGTGGGTTTTATAAGTCTGGAATTGGGTTGGTCATTATCTTGATCATAGTTCTTTAAGTCTTTCAAAGGTGTTTTGTTTTTATGAAACTATTGTTTAAATTGTTCTATTGGTTTTGCTCAATTCACTCTACGTTAATTCATGTAAATCTTTGCAAATTTCTCTGAAACTGTCTCTTTTGTAACTTATTTTTACACACAGTGGTATTCCATTAAACTCATGTCATAAACTCATCCCCCAGTTTGTGAACATCCTCTCAGATTGCAATTATTTACCACTACAAAAAAAGAGCTGCTATAAATATTTTTGTACATATGTTTTTTTTTCACTTTCTTTGATCTCATGGGGAATATAGAACTAGAAGTGGTATCACAGGATCAAAGGGTTTGCACAGTTTTGAGCTTATTTGCAAACTATTTTCCAGAGTGACTGGAATAATTCACAAATCTACCAATAATGCTTTAAAGTACTTATTTTCTCATAGCCCTTTCAATTTCTGTCATTTTCAACAAAGTGTTTGATTATCCTCTCTCCTGGACCAGTTTATTGGGGGTCTGGTGAATCACAAGAGAATGTGTATTTTGTACTGTAAAAAGAGTGGCCAGATGGTCCTGGAGTTAGGAGACCCTGAATTCAAATCCAGCCTCAGACACTTGATACTTCTTAGCTGTGTACTATACTGGCTGAGCAAGTCACTTAACCTCAAATGCTTAAACAAAAAGAGTGGCCAGAGATCCAATATTGTTTGGAAAAATATTTGTCACTGTGAATTCCAGGAAAATGGAAAATGAAAAAGAATTCATTGGAGAAAGAAGATTTATTCATCAGCGAGTAGAAATTTCTGAGCGTGCAAGTAAAGGAATATGGAGAGAGAAGGAAAGAGGAAGAGAGGGAGAGAGGAGAGAGGGGAGAGAGGAAGGGAGGGAGAAGGAAAAAGGAGAGAGGGAGAGGAGGGAGGGAGGGATAGAGAGAAAAAGAAGAGGGGGAGAAAGAGAGGAGGGAGAGAGGGAGAGATGGAGAGAGGGGGAAGGAAGGAAGAGAAGGTGTATGTGTGTGTGTGTGTGTGTGTGTGTGTGTGTGCAGAGCAGAGAGGCAGATGGGAATGAAAGAAGAAATAGCAGTAGTAAGGAGATTTGATTTTTCCTTGACAGACTTCTGACTGCATTCTAGAAGTTGAGGAAAGAAAATAGATTAGCCATAGTATGACCATTTGACTGAAGTCCTCCTCATTCAAAATTCTATAATGATAGGGTAGTCAGAGATCATCTGTAGTATAATGGGTAACTCCCATTAAGCAAGAACTTACTAAATGCTTGTTATTGAGTACTGGAATTTGAGTTAAGAAGACCGGGAGTTAAGCTCTATGTCTGATACTTGCCAGTTTTGTGGCCATGGGCAAGTGCCTCAGCTATAAAATGGAGCAAATAATACCTGTATTATATACTATTTAGGATTTTTATGAAGATCAAATTAGATAATGTGTGAAAAAGACTTTGCAAACATCAAAGTGCCATACAAATGTTGACTGGTTGTTGTTGCTGTTATTCTTTTAAAGCTAGGGAAGAAAGTTGGGTGTCTGAAAAATTGGACTCCAAGTAGATAAATACCTTATGGTCTGGTTTTAGGACCCTAACTGTACTCATACTTGGGACGGTTTTTTGACTCATTTAATAATGAGGAAGGGATGATACACACCTAGAAGATAACTTGAATTGTAGATTACACATTTGGTTCCTTATAAGTGCAGTTTTTTGAAGCTCTGGGCTGGATAAGATTTAAAAAAATGTAATATTTATATTTTCCCCAGTTACATGTAAAACAATATTTTTACATTTGTTTGTAAAACTTTGAGTTCTAGATTCTCTCCCTTCCTCTCCACCATATCCTCATTGAAAATGCATATGTGAAGTTATGCAAACATTTCTATTAAAGGCATGTTGCAAAAGAAACACACAAAGAAAAAACCCTCAAGAAATTAAAAAAAAAGTATGCTTCAATCTGTATTCAGACACAATTAGTTCTTCCTCTAGTTATGGATAGTATTTTTTTTCCAGTGTAAGTCCTTCTTGGATCATTGTATTACTGAGAATAGCAGTCATTCACAGCTGATCACTGAATAAGATTTTAACAGAGAGACTTGGAAGCTGGATGCTTATTGCTTATGAAAGTCTAAGTTATTATTGCTTTCTCAGATGGTTAAGTAAAGCAATTATGGGGCAGGTAATGCTTCTGCAGGTAACAATTAGTTCTAAGTTGAAGGACTCTTCAAAGCCCGGAGAAAGGTGAGAGCTAGAGCTCTACTCTCCAACAAGTGATGAGAAAGGGAGCAGTAAGTACTGGGGTAGAAGGCTGGCGTTAGCTGCAGCAGTCCCATCCTGCAGCAATCCCCTCTTGTCTATATGCTCCTCAATAATGGAATACTGAAGAATTTAAAAATCCTACCAATACCTGAAATTGATACAGTGCTTTAAGATTTGCAAACCATCTTAAATATGTTTTCTTGTTTGAGCCTCATACCAATCTTTGGAGTATGTTCTAGTGGCATTATTCTCATTTTACACTGGAAGAAATTGAGATAGACTTCTTTCTTTTTTTCTTCTTTTTCTGAGGCAGTTGGGGTTAAGTGACTTGCCCAGGGCCACATAGCTATGAAGTGTTAAGTGTCTGGGATCAGATTTGAACTCAGGTTCTCTTGACTTCAGGGCTGGTGCTCTATCCACTGCACAATGTAGCTGCCTCGACATAGACTTCTTAAGTGATTTCCCCAATACACTGGGTAACATAAATTAGAAAAAACCCATTTCTCTCTCCAAATTCAGTGCTTAATTATACTATAGTACATCTTAGCATGGTGGGAGGTTCTGGGTTGGGAAGGGTCAATGGCAGAAATAGTTTGTATTTGTCACCGACTTGGCTATGGCATCGTGAGTATAGATGTTCCCTTTCTATATATGTGGTAATCGGTTCTGGACAGTACATTTCCTGGCAAGAAGGATTCCAGCCTTTGGGAAAAAATGGAGCTGGGATGCCTAAGGTCTCTGCTTAGGCGATAGCTCTTTGCTCAAGCCCATATTCTTTGCTTCCAGGGAAGCAACTATGCTCTAGTTATTCCACTTGTCTCCTCTTTAGTTGCCTTTCTGGGGTAACCATTCATAGATGTGTTCACTGATGCTCTTCTCTGACCCTCCTCCTCTTTTTAATTTGTCCCCTTTCTTTTGCTAATCATAAGTTCTGATGGGTTCAGCAATTTATATAAATGACTCCCGGATCTATATATGCACCTCTTATCTCTCTTATAATTACCAACTCTCTACCAATTACTCTCAAATTACCAACTAATTGTAGACAATTAACAGATACTTGATGACTGACATCTTACTGGGTGTCCAATCAATACTTCATATGCAAAGTGTCCAAAATGGAACTCATTACCTCCCGTCTCCCCCATTTATATCTTTTCCAAACTTTCCTATTTCTGTGGCAAATGACACCATTCTTCTGTCACCCAGATTTGCAACCTCAGTCATTTTAGCCTCCTTACCCTCACTCACTCAGTTACCAAGTCTTGTTCATTTTCTCTCTCTATTAAATATGTCCTTCTCCCTCTAATTTGTTGTTGTGGACTCATAGAAAAAGAACAATTCAACGTTCTTGTCACGGGAGACTGTGGTAGAGTTAAAAATGCACCTTGAGACCAGGTTGCCCGGTTTTGAAGCATTCCTTTATACATTATTCCTAAAGACCTCTGGTTTCCTATAAGAATTTCCCAAGGGCTGAAGAATCCACTACTATAGTGTTAGTATTGGTTTGAGTCATGACAGTTCCACAGTTGGACATGCTTTGCCTTCCAATGTTCATTGCCCACCTGCTGGGAAGAGTTTTCCCAGTTCTTCCTACATTATTATGCTAAATAAAAACCAGGCTGCAAGTGATAAAAGCCCAGCAATGTTTTCTTTAGCCTGTGAGAGGAGAGCATGACAAAATAACAGTGTAGACTGATCATACCTGCCTGCAGTTTACTGTTATAATTGATGAAACTTGCAACCAAGTTAATCTGACATATTTAATGAACTCCATAATACTTATTATGATGCATAGTACTTAGGCATAAATGGTAAGCAGTTCATGTAAATGACTGCAATTAGTAATTACTTTGGCATAGTCTAACCACACAGATAGTTTTCTGGGAAACCTTGTTCTCTAATTACCTTCTCTCTCTCTGTCTCTCTCTGTCTCTCTCTGTCTCTCTCTGTCTCTCTCTCTCTCTCTCTCTCTGTCTCTCTCTCTCTCTCTCTTTCTCTTTCACACACACACACACACACACACTCTCCTACCTTTGAAAGACAAAGGTCTTGTATCTTATTCTCCTTTTTCTCTCACACTTTGTGATCCACATTGTAGATAACTGTGTACTCCACTCAGTTACTCTTATCTTTGAATTCCCAGCTCTTTCCCATAATCATGTTATTATTGTTCAGTTATGTCCAATTCTTTGTGACTCAATTTGGAGTTTTCTTCCTTCTTCAGAGCATTTTAGAGATGAGGCAAACAGGATTGAATGACTTGCTCAGGGTCACACAGATAATAAATGTCTAAGACACAAGATTTGAATTCAGGAAAATAAGTCTTCCTGCTTTCAGACCTAGTACTCTATATACTGCACTACCTAACTTCCTTTCAATAAACATAAATGACCTTTTAAAGTTCCCAAGGAAATTTATATTCATTAACTTATTGGATCATCACAAGAACCCTGCAAAGTATATACTACAGGTATTTTTAGGCCCATTTTCATGTGGGGAAACAGAGGCTTAGCAATCTTAAGTGATAAGTGATCTAGGAGAAAGCAAAGGTAAGATCTGAATGCAGAACTTCCTGGTTCTAAATCAAGCATACTGCCTTTTCTTATTCTAAAGTTTCCTAATATGCCCCTTCTATTCTACCTGGGGGGTCCATAGCTCTGCTCTCCATTTCTTTCTGTTTTTCATCCCCATGGTGGATGTGAGGGAAATAAAAGCCTTGAAGCAGAGGAATTGTGGATCCTGAAGTTTGTAGAGGATTTTTTCCCTTCCTTCCTCCTTTCCCTCCCTTCCATTTTTTCCTTCCCTTTTCTCCTTCCCTCCCTCCCTCTTTCCCTCATTTATTCTCTTCCTTCTCTCCTTACCTCCTTCCCCTCCTTCCTTTTCTCCCTTCTTTCTTCTCTTCCTTCCCTCCCTTCTTTCTTCTCTTCCCTCCCTTCTTCTCTTCCTTGCCTCCCTCCCTTCTTTTTCTTCCCTCCCACTCTCCCTCCATTTCTGCCTTCCTCTCTTCCTCTCTCCCTCACTCCTTCCCTCCTTTCCTCTATCTATATTTCTTTTAAAAATTAATTCAATTTTTAATTTACGGACTAAAACAAGCATTTCTTAAAAAAGTATAATAAAAAGATGATTGCACATGAAACTGCAAATTTGTTATGTACAACTTGGTATCCCTAAGGTTCATTTCTACTGGGATTCTATAATTTTTGGATTCTAAAGAGAAGCTCTGGGCAGAGGGAATCCTGATGTGTTTTGGCATGAAACATCTTTCTGGAGCTACCGTGGGAAGAGACAGGAAGGAATGGATGTCTCAAAATCCCAAATCTCAGTTTAACATACGAGCTTAGGAAGAATTGTAATAAAGCAAAGTCTTCAAAGTCCCTGATTGTTGGTAAATTTCAAATTTACCAATAATCAGGGACTTTGAATCAAGGGGGAGCAATCTTTGTTGAATTGTATTAACATGAATTGATATGTAGGTTTGATTATAAGTTTCTAGAGTTTATAGCTTGCTGGAAATTGAGAGATCATTGGATCTAGGTCCTTCTTTTTTCCTGATTAGGAAACTAAGGCACAAAGAAATAAAAAGATTTGTCCAATTAACATACCTAGCTTAACATGTGGTATAATGGAATGTGGGCTGGAGATTTGAAATCAGGTATTATTCAGTCTTTTTTTTTTTTTTTTCAATTGTGTCTGATTTTTATAAATCCATTTAGGATTTTTTTTTACAAGGATATGGAAAGTTTGCTATTTTTCCCAGCTCATTTTACAAATGAGGAAACTGAGGCAAATAGGGTTGAGAATTGTCCAGAATCACACAGCTATTAAGTGTCTGAGTCCAGATTTGAACTCGGAAAGATGAGTTTTCCTGACTTCAGTCATGGTACCCTGTCTTATGCTAGATATGTTACATTCTATCTGTGTGATAACTAAGTGTCTTAAATTACTTTCTCCCCCTTGTGGAAGGCAAGACAATACTTCTCTGGGTTTTAGTTTTCTCATCTGTAAAATGGACTAGACAGTGCTGGTTTCTGGCATTCTAAGGTCCCACAGAGGTAGTTAATAGTTGGGCAATTTTTTTTAGATCCAGGTTCATTTCACTATAGCGCTCAGAGTCTGGTTCCTGCTTACGTAACCTTTTCCCTTTAACTTTTTCTCTACCTCTGCTAGGTTAATATATGAAGGATTCTACTAATCCTCTACTTTGTTGGGGTTGTGCCCCTAAGAAGCTCCCCAAACCAAAAGAAGCTGGACTATGCATGCAAGTGCCCTGCTTTTTTCAGGCTTTGGCTAAGCCCCCAAGGGAAGTTTTAAAAATTCTTCATCACCTAGTTTATTCTCAGGGCACTAATTTCCAAACCTGATAATTTTCACAAAGAACCTTGCGGCTTCCCTTCCTTTTTCAGAACAGACTTAATGGCAGAGAGGGGGAGCAAGGTCTTGCTGCTAAGCCTTCATTATTTCCATAACATATTTTACAGGACTCCTACTAATATACCATGAAGCACTGTGCTAATTAAAACTAAGAGAGTCATGTCAAATTAAATGAGCAAAGAACATTGGGTTAGGCAGTATCCTGGCTTGTTATTGTTTGTTTATTTGTTAATTGGCCAAGTTCAGTAATCTGTACAGGTTTTTTCCTTGTCATTAATACAGATTACTGACATCTCCAGCCTTAGCTGCATGGTCCAGTGAAAGGGGATAGCTGGAATAGGACATCATTGACCTCTAGCTTTCAGTCCTGCTTGGTGATCTGGTCCTCTTTGGGCTTCCATTGCTCCTGGAAAATGTCTTATTACATACCCTACTTCGCATGGACTCTGGATTTGTTAATGTAATGAAAAGCCCTAAAAAAGTCCAGAGGGCCCTAAGTGGGAGCTGTGATATGACCATAAAGTCATTACCAGTCCAAAACTGTGCAGAGCCTTCGAAGACTAGCCAATTGGCGTGCCTAAATCCCCTTTGATGAGCCTATCTTTTAGAATAGATCTTTTGTCACAGGTGTAATTCCCCTCCTTTGTGCCTATCCAAGTACAGCTCTGGTATGGTAGAAAGATCTCTGGATTTGCAGATAGATGACTTGGATTCTGGTCTCAACTCTACCATTTTCTAGCTGTGCAACTCCAGGCAATTTATTTAATCATTCTGAGCTCCAATTTCTTTATCTGCAAAATGAGAGAACAATACTTGCAATAATCTTTAATTCAAGGGCTGTTATTAGGACCTTATGAAATGATAATATGCAAGATGTTTGTAACCATAAAGTTTATATACATTTCACCTGTTATTATTTCCCTTAAAGTTTCAGTTTTGAAGGAAGCATCCTTCTTCATTCAGTCTTCCTGGATCATTTTGGTCCACAATAATCTCTTTCTTCCCTGTTATCCTATAGTACAAATAAACTTGGTACTTGTTGGCTCCTGTAACATCTCTTGTATTATTGCAATGGTATTTAATTTTTTGTTATGCATGTTCATTTTATCTTTCTTTCTTTCTTTTGCTGAGGCCATTGGGGTTAAGTGACTTGTCCAGGGTCACACAACTAGAAAGTGTTAAGTGTCTCTCCTGACTTCAGGGCTGGTGCTCTATCCATTGTACCAACTAGCTGCCCCTCATTTTATATTTCTTTGTATGCCTCACAGCACTTTGAACATAGTGTTGTTGAGTCGATTCAGTTATGTCTGACTTTCTGTGACCTCATTTGGGTGTTTTCTTGGTGAAATTACTAGAATGGCTTACAATTTCCTTTTCCAGTTCATTATTCAGATGAGGAAATTGAGGTAAGTGAGATTGACTTCCCTGAGATTATACAATAAAATGTCTGAGGCTAGATTTGTATTTGAGTCTTCTTGGTGCTTCATCTACTGGTTTATCTCTTTGCCCTTGAATATAGTAGATATCCAATATATTAACTGATTTGATTTGCTGATTTTGTGTAAATTAAAATAAGGGATCCACACTCTAGATATTTACTTTATAGTATTATGTGGGTCTCTTCCATTTAAATTGAACAACATTTGATAAGAACTATTGGCTGTATCCAATAGGGGATGGTGGATCCCTTCTTTTTTCTTATTAGGGAACACATGATCCCTTTCCCTCTTGGATTGAGGAAAGATGGTTATGTACATGAAAAAAGTCCTCTTTTATTGATTGGATGTTCAGTCTGGAGAATCACAAGATATTGTAACATTGAGAAGAATTGTAGCCTACCAAGGACTTTCAAATTCTTCCTCAGCAAGATCAAAAAGTACAAAATGGAACTTTTTTTTTTTGGACACCTTACCATCTTACATTTGAATAGTTCATACAGGATTTCTGATGGGGGTTGAGACTAGATAGTCTTTGAGATCCCATATAATTCTGCAATTCTATGAATCTTTATTCAAAATACCTTTAGATATATTAAACTCATTAAACTTTAGACCAACTCTATGAGATGTCATAACGATTTATCATCCCCATTTTACAGATGAAGAAAGTGGCTTATTCAAGATTATAAACTTCATTAGTAAAAGAATTGGATTTAGGACCCTGACTGACATATTTTTCTGTTTTGGGCTATGCTCTGCTACCTTTATTAAGCCTTGTGGTTGGAGCACATTGTAAAGGAGACCAACAGTATGGATTTATTTCCTGAATTTATTTTCTGCCCCACAAATCTCTCATTAGTGAATGGTTCTCATCATAGATTTTAATATGGAAAAGACCTTGAAGTCATCTAATTCAACTTTTATTATATTACAGGTGAGGACATTGGGACCTGGAGAAGTCAAGTGATTTTCTTAATTTCATGCAGCTAGCAAATAGCAAATGGGAAATGGACCCAGGTCTTCTGGCTACAAATGTTGTGATCTTTCTATTACACCACAATGAAAGAATGGGACTCAATCCCGGACTTTTCTCAAAGGCAGGGTATCCTAACCTTCATGTGTCATGGAGCCCTTTGGTAATTGGTGAAACTTATAGTCTCTTGTTCCCTAAATTCAGAAGGGAAGGATACTCTAAATTTCATTTAGAGGTTAGTCAATCAACAAATATTTACGTGCCAATTAATACATTTATTAAATCCATAGGAACAGAGATCATATTATTAGGTTCATAGCAGGTGGTTAATAAATATTTGTTGGTTAACTGATTCTCTGAGATTGATAAGTCACTTGTGGCAGTTTGCCTCTTTTTATCTGCTGGGAATATCTAATTTTCCCTACCTAATAGCTCATTTCCTCCTCTTTTCTGCAAACTTCCATACCCCATGCACATACTTCTTTCCTATCCCAGAAATTGGAGTCTTTGGTTTTATCAAGCAGAAGATTAGTATAATCATTGATTACTATGTCTTGTGTAACTAACCTATATAAATGGTTTTAATCACTGATCCTTTATAATATAGTTTTAGATCTCGTATGGCTAGGTTACCATCCTTTGCGTTTTTTATTAATTCCCTTGATATTATTGACCTTTTAATTTTCCAGATATATTTTGGAACTAATTTTTTAGCTCTATAAAATTTCTTTTGGCAGTTTGATTGGTATGGCATTGTATAAGTATACTAATTTAAATAGAATTGTCATTTTTATTATATTAGCTTGATCTACCCATGAGCAATTGGTATTTTTCCAATATTTTAGATCTGGCTTTATTTGTGTGAAAAGTATTTTGTTAATGTGCTCATATAGTGCTTGAGTATGTCTTAGCAGGTAGACTTTCAAGTATTTTATATTGTTTACAGTTATTTTAAGTGGAATTTCTTTTTCTGTCCTTTGCTGTTGGGCTTTGTTGGTAACATATAAAAATGCTGATGATTTATGTGTGTTTATTTTATATCCCAGGATGTTTCTTTTGGACCCATGAACCTCCTTTTATATGTAACATAAACTATAATAAAGCTATTGCTTTGTGTACTTCTGGTCTGACTGATTTCTTTGATGAAAACTGTTCTAAGTCTCATTACATGCCATAGTGAAGAGTGTTGGGCTTAGAGTCAGGAAGACACCTCTTGTTGAATTCAAATATGATCCAGGTTCCTCTGAAACTGTCCAATTTGGATATAGCAAATGTCTGAACATTGCCTAGCTATGTGACTTGGGCAAATCATTAATCCTATTTGTCTCAGTTTCCCTATCTATAAAAAGAGCTGGAGAAGGAAATGGCAAACCACTGTGTTATCTTTGCCAAAAACAATCCCAAATGGGATCATAAAAAATAGGAAGACTGAAGACAAATAAATAACAAAGTCCCTACTATGTATCAGGCACTGTGCTAAATGCTGGGGATATAAAAAGAGGTAAAAGATTGCTCTGACTTGATAGAGCCCACAATTTATTGAAGGAGACAATGATTAACAAAAAATGTTTAAGCAAGTTATATATGGGATAAATAGAAAATAATTATAGAAGGAAGATTAGAATTGAGGAATTGGGAAAGTTTTCATAGAGAAGATAGGATCTTAATTGAGACTTACTATATGAAAAAGATACTCTAAATAATAATCAGAGAATTGAAGCTACAACAACTGTGAAGTTTCTATATCATGCCTATTAGATTGGCAAAGATGACAAAAGAGGAGAATGACAAATATTAGAAGAGCTGAAAGAAAATAGGCACACTATTGTATTGTAGGTGGAATTGTGAATTAGTGCAGTCATTTTGGAAATCAACTTTCAACCATACCCACAAAGTTCCTAACCTATGCATACTCTAGCTATGTCTATATCCCAAAAATATTCAAAGAAAGAGAAAAGGGACTCATAAGTACAAATATTAGCAACTCTTTTCATAGTTTCAAACTGGAAACTGAGGGAGTCCTTTAGAATTTTTAAAAAAATTCACAAAGTATAGTATATTTTTATAATACAATAATATTATTCACTAAGAAATATCTAAAATGTACAGAACATGGGAGTATTTTTATGAACTGATGCAAAGTGAGGTGAGCAGAACCAAGAGAACAATTTATATAATGATATCATGAAGAGAAAAAGCTTTGAAAGATTTCAGAATTCTCATCACTATAATGGTAAATCATCAATCCAGAGGGCTGAAGAGGGAGTTGATGGGCTTAAAATGCATACATTCTTAGGCATAGAAGGTTTTATTCTTTATTTTTCAGTTGGGGAGGGAGATGTTGCAGAGGTGTTGACTTGCCATAGTAGAATAATTTGCTCACAGGAGTACTCTACACAATTTCAATCCTATCTCTTTGTGTATTATCCCTCTATTATACTATAAACACAATGAGGCTAAGGACTGTCTTTTATCTAAACTTTGTATTTTTTTTTTTTTTTTTTTTACTGAGGCAATTGGGGTTAAGTAACACACCTAGGGAGTATTAAGTGTCTGAAGTCACATTTGAACTCAGGTTCTCCTGACTTCAGGGCTGGTGCTCTATCTAGCTGCCCCTAAACTTTGTATTCTTTTTAGCACTTAGCACAATGTTTTGCACATGATGAATTAAAAATCATGTTATTATTAATAATAAATTAATAAATGTTTCTGGCAATATAGAAGAAATTGCACATCACCTGTAATTGTTTCATTCTTACTGTTATGGGAGAATGGATCTAATTGTGTCCTAATGATAGATGGGAGACAACATGGTATATTACCCAGAATTTTGGCATGCCATCTTCGTTATCCTCTTGGAACCAGCAAGTGGAAGGAAGGGCAAGAAAAGTGATTGGCTCTGGGAGTCAGAAGGTCTGGATCAATGAGCATATTCTATTACCAACCAGCCATGTGACTTTGGACGAGTAATTTCCCTAAACCTGTGATACTTTTCTCTACCTATATTATAATTCTGTTGTGAGAATGGAAAGGGGATAAAATATATAAAATACTGTGCAAATTGTAAAGCTCTAAACAAACTCCAGCTATTATTATGGGAGGTGAATGAGTATTGTTACTTCAGTTGTTCCTGCCTCATTGTTCAGGGACAACAACACCATCTACTTTTGTAACTAGGCAAGAATATGTGATTGAGCCTCCCTAGTATAACAGCAAGGAATGCACAGATGAATAGATACATGTTTTATATATTTTCCTGAGCCTCTCAGCTTTGATTGCTCAAGGCCAATGATGACAATTAGCAATTTACCATTGCGAATATTATTTGATCCTTACAACATTAGAAGGTAGGTTCTGTTATTAGCTTTACTTTATAAATGGAAAAAAAAAACTGAAGCTGAAGAGCTTGACCAGAGATAGTAAGTCTCTGAGGCAGGATTTGAATTCAGAATTTCCTCACTACTAGGGCAGCATCCTAAACACAGTGCTTTGTCTTTGCTGCAATTCTTTTGAGAGAAATCAGAGAATCTCAGAAATGGATTGACATCAGAAAGAATCCATCCTATCCTCCTTTGACCTAATTGAGAATCTTCTCAATAATATCTCTGATGCGTGGTTATTGAATCTTTCACTGAAGACCTCTAGTGAGAGAGAACTCAGTACCTCCTGAAGTGGACCATTCCACTTTGAAATAGTCACAATTGAATGGAAACTTTTTTCTCTGTGAATCTGAAATCAGCCTGTTTTTAGCTTCCAACCATTGATTCTGCACCTGTCCTTTGGACCCTGTCCTGTCTGGCAGCTCTTCAGATACTTGAAGATATATTTCATAATTGTTCCTTCTTCCACCCTTCTCCTACTCCACTTTTCTGGTTCCTCTCAGTTTCTTTTCTTTAGACTAAAATTGTCTAGTACCTTCAACAGACTTTAGATGGAAGACCCTTCATTATCCTGACAGCCCTCTTCTGAATATTCTCCATCATCTATCATCAATAGATTATCACATCATGGGCTGAAAAGTGTCTCTCCTTCCCCACCCCAATTTCTCTCTATTTTTTCTTTTGATGTCTAGATGTCTATAATTAGACCTTTATTCCTTTGGCTTAAGGTTTCCTATCCCCTGTGGAAATGCAAATAACTGAAAGAAATAAGGCACAATCAATTATTTATACCTCAATGTTTATGAATTATAAAATTTTTAGCACTGTAAGAGATCTTGGGGATTATCTGGACCAAATTCCAGATATGCAGATTGGGTCGCAGCCAGGGGAAGTGCTTTGCGGAAGATCCCCTACCTAGTCAGAGGTAGAGCCAGGATTAGAATCCACTTTCCTAACTTCCAGTTCAATTTGCTCCTTTCTACCATTCCCTTCTACTGATAGTTTCCCGGGAGGAGGGTTTGACAAATGGGGAAAGCCATGAAAGTCGGCAAATGGAAAATGGAATGCACAGGGGTAGAAAGGTAAGGACTGATAGAAGGAGCAATGGAGTGAAGCACAGCAAGATAAAATCCTACTCTAGCTTCATGATGAACATGATCCTCACTCTCTCTTGCCCTCCAAGGGCTATTATATTAAATAACACTTGATGGGAGTCAGATAGGTGAAAGTAAAATGCTTAAGATTCTTATTAATGAGATGTCATAATTTAGAACCAATGTTTTAAGAAGGGGGAAATTAAAAATGAGACTGAGAAGATTTGAGAAGGGAAAAATAGTTCTCCAGTTCAGGTTCAATATCAGGCTTCAGCCTGGTTGAAGAATGAGGGTTCTCTGTGCTAGGAGTTGGTAGGGCAAATGCAGCAGGTCTGTGGGCAGTCCCACTATGGATAGTGGGTAACTGAGAACCAGAGTCAGCCTGCCCTGCTCAGCACATACCATTGGGAAAGATGTTAGGTACAATTCAGTGCTCTTTGCACAAAGGGAAAAAAAAAAGATGTGTATGGGCTCTTAGAACATTAGTTGCTATGGCAACATCTGCCTTTATTATCACCTCAATCCATTCACTGTATAAATATAGTAACTATTTGACTTCCCCGCCCCCGTCCACTTGGTGTTTTTTTTTGTATTAATGTTGAAAAAGAATTGATAACATGACTGAGGGTGAGGATTGGGGGTGGGCAGCATGGGTGAGGGTCCTAAGGTTGGGAAGATTATCAGGCATTTTAGGGACAGCTATAATGTCCCTTTAGAAGGGCAGTAGGTCTTTCTGGTTACTAAAGATTCTCAAAGACAGTCCCCCCCCCCCCCCCCCCCCCGCTTTGTACCCACACTAGGTGATTGACAGTGGTAGGGAGATTCCTGGGGATGTTGAGACAAATCTTCATTGTAGAATGCTTGGGTGGACAGTGGAAGGGTAAAAGAAAAGGAGTAAAAGTAAGTAGAGAAGGAGATTCTGTGATTGAAGCACTACCAGGAGTCTTACCTCAGCAAGAGTTTTTTTCCTAAGCTAAGAATGGTGAAAGAATTTGGTTCAAGTAGTAGAAGTCTCTTGGGGAGGAAGATGGGGCTGATGTATCACATTACAAAGTTAAAGAATTTCAGAATTAGGAGGGACCATCAGAGATAATCTAGATCTATCCCATAGACTCTAGGAAAAACTTGAATACCCATCCTCCCTTTTCCTCATTCCCCTTCCCCAGGCTGCCTTTCATCTCTGTTCTCTCCAAGCTAGCTAGGAGTAGTGGGGATAAAAATGATTAACTCTGGAAATGTTGACAGATTTTGTATCCTTGCTGGGGCTGGAGGGCTAGAATTTACCCTTCTACAGGAAAACTGCTTATAAGCATATTGATCTAGAGCTGAAAGGGACCTTAGAGATCATCTCCCCTAACCCTCTCATTTAGACAGATGAGGAAACCTGTTTATCAAATCCAGAGAGATTAGGTGATATGTCAGAGATCACAGAGGTAGAATTTAGAGTCGTGTTCTCAGAGTAGTTATGTATACGTATACCTTGGAGATATTGCAGATTTGGTTCCAGACCACCACAATGAAACAAATATCACAATAAAGGCAGTCACACAAATTTTTTGGTTTCCTAGTGCATGTGAAAGTTATGCTCAAACTCTATTGTAGTCTATTAAATGTGCAATATTTGTATTTTATTCTAATAATATTGTATCTAAAAATGCAATACCTTAATGAAAAATACTTTATTGCTAAAAAAAATTGCTAAACATCATCTGAATGATGTGAGTAATCTTTTTGTGGATAAAGGATCTTGCCTCTTGTTGATGGCTGCTCACTGATTAATGTGATGGTTGCTGAAGGTTGGGATGGCTCTGGTAATTTCTTAAAATAAGACAACTTTGAAGTTTTCCTTGATTGAGTCTTTCACTTGGGAGTTTACAAGTCCTTATGGGATTATTAATTAACTTGATTTCAATTCAGTCTTGGAATAGAGAGGCCTAAGGAGAGGGAGAGAGACTAGGAAATGGCTAATTGCAGGAGTCAGAACATACACAACATTTATCGATGAAATTCACCTTCTTATAGGGACATGGTTTGTGGTGCCCCAAAATAATTACAATAATATCAAAGATCACTTATCAGAGACCACTAAAACAGATATAATAATAATGTAAGGGTGAGAAATATTGTGAGAATTACCAAGGTGTGACACAAGATATGATGTGAGCACATGCTGTTGAAAAAGTGCCATGCATAGACCTTCAATTTGAATAAAATGCAAAGATCTTCAAAGGCAAATAAAGCAAAACACAGTAAAAGAAAGTATACCTGTATATCTTTCTTATCTTCACTCTCCTTCCTCAACAACTTTCCTCACAAGGATCTGATTCTGTTTCCTTCTTGATTTTGCCCACTGGTGCTACTTGGGGATCTGGGTAAAAAGTGGGAGATCTCTAGTGACTAAGGAGAATATCTGTTTCTGCAGTTGTAGTGCTGCAGAAAAATCTCTGAGCGAATATCTGAATTTTGTGATTTACTGATTCTCTTTGGGGATAGAACCCTACTTACTGAAGCTTCTTGGGGACTTAAAAACTTGAGATCTGGCTTCCAGGGTGTGGAATCAACTTTCATTATGCTCTAAACATTACCTGCCTTTCAAGTAAGGGGAATGAAGCTGGGGATGGGAGTTATTAAGGGGGGAGGGAACACTTCCTATTACCTGGTATTCTTATACACTTAGGAAAATGGGGGAAGAATACTTCTTTGCCTTGTTCCCCTTTAGCAGTCTAGGGAAAAGTCTTGACCCCTTTTCAGAATTAATAGTTGAAAGAAATGCTAAATTTTAGTTAGAAATAGTGAAAATAAAGATATAATCCATCTCCCCACACCTCTCTTGGTGGACTTGACATTAAAAACTCTTGCCATAGAGGGAAGAGAGGAAGAATTTACTTGTTAGATTTAATCTTATTTTGGGAAGTTTCTTGCTATTTTCTGCTTTTCTTTGTTTGATGCTCCTCCTTTCGAGGAGGAAGTTAGGCCACATGAAACTACTGATTGGGGTTGTATTGGAGTGGAAAAGAGGGCTTGGGAAGAAATATGGACAGAATCATTTTGCAGACAGAACTTTAAATTACTATAAAAATCATAGGGAACTTTAGAGATCAATTAAGCTGACTCTTTTATTTTATAAATTAAGGAAAAAGACCCAGGGAAGGAAGCAAGTTAATAATGATAGCCGGGGTAGCTAGGTGAAACAATGGATAGAACATCAGTCTTGAAGTCAGGAGGACCTGAGTTCAAATTTGGCCTCAGACACTTAATACTTCCTAGCTGTGTGAGCCTGGGCAAGTCACTTAACCCCAATTGCCTCAGCAAAAAAAAAAAAAAAAAAAAAGCCAACATTTATATTGTGCCTACTATGTTCTAGGTACTATACTAAGCACTTCTACAAATAGTAGCTTATTTGATCCTCACAACAACGTGGGAGATAGGTGCTGCTATTATCCCCATTTTTACAGTTGAGGAAACTGAGGTAGATAGTGATTGTCTTCTTCCAGGGTCACATAGCTAGTAGGTGTCCAAGGCTAGATATTAGAACACAAGTGTTCTGGTCTCTAGACCCAAAACTCAATGACCTATGCTACCACCTAGTTGTCCTCTTTTCCAAAATCTGGTATTTGAATTAACAAAGACCAGAGTGTTTTGACCCTAAATATAACATTCTACAAGTATTTAGTATCACTGAGGCTATAAGTTTTCCTTTTCTTTATCATCCCACCCATCTCTCCATTCCTTTTCAGGAAACATGGGTTCCAAGGTATTTCATAGGATCATTCAAGAATATCTTGATATGTAATCCTAGTAAATTTTGGACCTCTTGTTCAGGAAATGGTCTTACCTTTGGGCAAACTAGTGGCATTAGTTACATCTGATCAATTTCCCTTTACTCAATCATGGAAGTAAAGATGGGGAAAATTAAATGGGAGGAGGAAGGTCAGAAGTAAGGAGAGGAGTGGTTGTTTCAGACCCAAGTCTCAAGGTTAGTTCTTCTTATGTCTGAAAGTCTGCTACAAGTCCTGGTAAAAGTCCTTCAGATTGTCCTCTCCGCAGAGCATTCTTTTTTGTCTCTTTTTCCTTCCCTCTTTTCTTTTTCTCTCATAAGTCTCCTGATAAGAAAAACCGGTGGACCCCCAAATATTCTTAGTTTTTAGACGAGAGGCTTTTAGGGTAAAGGTAACATTTTGGGGGGTTGGAAGCTAGCTGTGCTTCTCCTTCCAGTGCATTGTCATCAGGGCCTATGTTGCAAGAGCAAATTTTTTGTGGGTCGAGGGGTAGGCATTTAACAATAATGCTAGGATCTGTGGGATTCCATCATGGCCTGCCCTGGGGGGGGCATGAGCTTATGGGCAAGGAGAAGAGATGGTCTCCACCAATGGTGCAGAGTTCTTTATTGTTTCACCTGCTATACCTATAGATAGTAAAGTTATATTTTAAATTGCTTGGGGAAACGCACTGGCAAAACAAATTTAAAAAGTAGGACTACAGATGAGCATGCAAACAAGATGGTAATTCAGAATACTAATGAAAACTCAAATATAATAATAACTTAGTATACAAAACAAACATAAATATCTTTTTTATTATTATAGATTTTTATTTATAAGATATATGCATAGGTAATTTTTTCAGCATTGACAGTTACAAATCCTTTTGTTCCAACCTTTTCCCTCCTTCCCCCCACCCCTTCCCCCAGATGGCAGCTTGACCAATACACGTTAAATATGTTAAAGTATAAGTTAAATACAATATATGTGTACCTGTCCAAACAGTTATTTTGCTGTACAAAAACAGTTAGACTTTGAAATAGTGTACAATTAGCCTGTGAAGGAAATAAAAAATGCAGGCAGACAAAAATAGAGGGATTGGGAATTCTATGTAGTGGCTCATAGTCACCTCCCAGAATTCTTTCCCTGGGTGTAGCTGGTTCAATTCATTACTGCTCTATTGGAACTGATTTGGTTCATCTCATTGATGAAGAGGGCCACATCCATCAGAATTGATCATTATATAGTATAACAAACATAAATATCTTAATAACTTGGAAAATACATGAGAATATAAACATACTAACAAGCAAACAGTCTCTATGTACCCAATACAAACTTATTCTCTTTTTATTTTTATTGTTAATTTTTTTATTGAAGGTTTTTATTTTCAAAACATATGTAAGGATAATTTTTCAACATTGATCCTTGCAAAACCTTGTGTTCCAATTTGCCCCCTTCCCTCTGCCCCTCCCCTAGATGACAAGTAATCCAATATATGTTAAACATGGCAAAAATTTGGGTAAATGCAATATAGGCATACATATTTATACAATTATCTCTCTGCACAAGAAAAATCAGATCAAAATGGAAAAAAAATTAGAAAGAAAATAAAATTCAAATATACAACAACAAAAGAAGTGAAAATGCTATGTTGTGATCCACACTCAGTTCCCAAAGTCCTCTCTCTGGGTGCAGATGGCTCTCTTCATTACAAGATTGTTGGAACTGGCATCAATCATCTCATTGTTGAAAAGAGCCAATTCCATCAGAGTTGATCATCACATAATCTTTTTTTGCCATGTACAATGTTCTCTTGGTTCTACTCCACTTAATATCAATTCATGTAAGTCTCTTTGGGCCTTTCTGAAATCATCCTGCTGGTCATTTCTTACAGAACAATAATATACCATAACATTCATATACCACAACTTATTCAGCCAGTCTCCAACTGATAGGAATCCACTTAGGTTCCAGTTTCTTGCTACTACAAAAAGGGCTGCCACAAACATTTCTGCACATGTGAATCCCTTTCCATTTTTAAAGATCTCTTTGGGATAAAAGCCCTCTAGAAACACTGCTGGATCAAAGGAAATGCACTGTTTGATAACCCTTTCAAAATTGCTCTCCAGAATAGTTGGATCCATTCACAGTTCCACCAACAGTGTATTAGTGTCCCAGTTTTCCCACACCCCCTCCAACATTCATCACTATCTTTTCCTATCATCTTAGCCAATCTGAGAGGTGTATAGTGGTACCTCAAAGTCAACACAAACTTATTCTCAAAAAGAAGTCCCTGACACATAGCAATTTTTAATTCCTACTCTTCCAATAATTCAGTTATTCTCAGTAAATATGCAAGAAATTCTTTTCCTTCTTTTAAATAGGACTGGCTTCTGAGTTCTGGAAAGGGAAGGAGCTTTTCTGGTAGGTACACCTTGGGAGCTCTTTTATTTTATTAATTCTTTTTTTATAAGGCAATGGTCTTAAGTGATTTGCCCAGAGTCATACAAGATAGGAAATGATAAGTGTCTGAGGTTGGGTTTGAACTCGGGGTCCTCTGACCCTGGTCTGGTCCTTTGGTCTGGTGCTCTATCCAATGAACTATATAACTACTTTCTTCCTTGGGACTTCTCAAGGAAGACAAAACTGTCAGACATGGGGAGAGAGCACTGGGATAAAAACAGGGTTGGAAGACATTAATTCCTTGTCTCCAGTGGCCATGATGGTGGGAGGCCAAAGAAAGTTCCTATAAGAATGCTGTCGATTACCCAAATGACACTGGATTTCTGATATTAGCCCCCTTCCTGAGAGCCACAGGTGTCACTATCACTTTAACCCTTTGTTACAAATCATCTCTTGATTCAAGGCAACTCCAAAAGACTTGGGATGAAAAATGCCATTCTCATTCAGTGAGACAATTATAGAGACTGAATGTGCATCAAAACATAATATTTTCATTTTTTTGGTTTGTTTTTTCTTTCTCATGGTTTTTCCCCTTTTGGTCTGATTTTTCTTGCACAGCTTGACAAATATGGAAATACGTTTAAAAGGACTGCACGTATTTAATCTATATGAGATTGCTTGCTGTCTTGGGGGAGAAGTAAGGGGGGGAAGTTTGGAACACAAAGTCTTACAAAAATGAATGTTGAAAATTATCTTTACATGTATTTGGAAAAAATAAAATACTATTGAGAAGAAGCTAATCAGAAAGGAATAAGTAAATTCAAATGTAAAAGTTAGACTATTAAAAATCATCTCAATCAGGGTCCTGTGGCTTTCATTTGGTTCTAGACATAAAAGGCACATGAGGAGGTGGTACAGTAGAAAGGACACTGGCTTTGGAATCAGAGAACTTGGGTTCAAACCCCTTATTACCTATGTAGTCTTGGGCAAATTTACTTATCTATAAAGTGAGAGATTTGGAGTAAAGGCCTTTACCAGCTATAAATTTTTGATTCTAGTTAGGGTCTCTTTGGGAATTTGTGTGCCAGATGACTAGTCTGTGGGATGAAGTATATAAGAATTATCCTTAGATAGATAATAATAGCTGACATTTATGTTGGGCTTTATGATTTGCAAAGAACTTTGCATATGTTATTTTGCTTGATTCTTACAACTGGTACAACTTTGGTACTTTAGATATCTCCATTTCATAAATGGTGAAACTAAGCCTCAAAGGAGCTTAAGTGTTTTTCTTGGAGTCATATAACTAGTGAGAGTCAAAGGTATCATTTGAACTCCATTCTGGATCTACTTCCCCCCCATCACACTGCTGTCTTTCCTGTTCCAATTTAAATGTATGATCGCCTCCCAGTAAAGCGAATGACCATTCTTTTTAGTGTCCTCAGAGAAGGATGATGGCAGATTGCCAGTTTTTTTTTCCTGGGAGCAGAAAGCCTAGTGCATATTTAAGCCAAGTATTACTGTTCTTTAGAAATGAATATGAAATGTCAATCAAATTGGAGCATTTGTGGAATACTTACCCTGACTAATGAGTCTGACAGAAGCTTAGGGAAAGAGTGAAGGAAGCTGGGAACAAAAGGAAGCAGGAAAAAATTTTGCATGAGGCAAACAGATGAAATCAGTCATGCAAAAGCCAATATTAGAATTATATTGTGGTTTTCAGTACAGTTTTAGATACTTTATACAACAGTTCTCATGTAGCACTGTATCGAAAACATGTTGTTTCTTCTCTATATAATGTAATCCCCTTTAGGTCCAGAGCTGGCTTTCATTTAATTTGTGTATGGAGTCTTGAGTCTGGTTTTGAAGGATAAGATCATACAGATGGGGGAAGAGCCAGTAGAAGGGCATTATGGGCAATTCATTCCCTAGGTGTTAACTTTCTAGATCTGCTGTGTTTGGAGTTAGGGTACCTGCTATCTGGGGAATGTGATCCTCTTTAGAGCCACCCAGTTGCTGACTTCTGGGTTAGGTAGCTGGAAGGAACAATAACATAACATGCAATCTACAAACGAGCTTTTCTATATAAAAATGTCTTTTTAAAACTAACATTTGTATAATGTTTACTTATCTAAAAGAGGATAAACAAACATTAAAAATAAAACTGATAAAGTTTAAATACAACTTTGAGCACTCTAATCTCCTTAACTATTATAATAAGTTTAGATAAATATTTATTTTCTTTTTTTTTTTTTTAATCAGGGAAAAGCTTTAATTCTGTTTTCCACAGAGTACCCTAGGGTTTTTGAAAGTGTCTGTTCCTGTTTCTCTTGAAGGTAAAGGGGCTAACTGGTTCATTAGTACTCTCTAATACTCTTTGTATTTGTTGCCTAGTTGGAAATCTAATTGTTACCACCTCCTACTGGAACCCTTTCCTGATCCCTTCAGCTACTAGTGCTTTCTGTTCTAAAGCTGCTTTTGTTCAGTTGTGTCTCATTCTTGGAGGGTTTTTTCTTTTTTTTATGCTGAGGCAATTGTGGTTAAATGACTTGCTCAGGGTCACACAGCTAAGAAGTGTTAAATATCTGAAGTCAAATTTGAACCCAGGTCCTCCTGATTTCAGGGCTGGTGCTCAATCCACGGTACCACTTAGCTGTCCCATATTTTGGAGTTTTCTTGAAAAAGATATTGGAGTAATTATTCATTTCCTTTTCCAGTTCATTTTCCAGGTAAGGAAACTGAGGCAAATAGGGTTAAAGTGACTTGCCTAAAATCATACAGCTATTATTTGAGGCTGGATTTGAATTAAGGTTTTCCTAATTCCAAACCCAATATATTATCTACTGTATCACTCACCTATTCCAATTTCTTCTAAAATTCAAAATTCCAAAATTATCTTATATTTCTTTGTGTTAATAATTATATGGATATACATTGTTTCTTCTCTATGGATTGTAAGCCCCCTAAAGACAAGAGCTGTTTTTTATTTAGTCTGTGTCTCCCCAGTGCCCAATATAGTACCTGGTACATACTAAGTACTCAATAAATAAATGTTTGTTGACTGCTTTCTCAATCTTTCATAAAATGGAGAAACTCTAACAATAGCAAAGTTTCTTTCCTAATCCAGTGTTTGTCCTGCAATTAATTTTACAAAAATCCCAATATTTATATAAAGCTTTAAAGTTCACTAGATAGGTGGTGTAAGTATTTTATACTAGTTTTTATAAATGAAGAGACCTGGTCAGATAAGTCAAACTTTGTGAATAAGATGAAATCTCTAATAAATGCCAGAAATAAGAACCAAGTCTTAAGACGTCAAATTCCAATATTCTTTCTACCACAGTGTGCTGATGCACCCATTTCCTAAAGGGAGCGGGCCCCTTATTTTCTTCCACATTGAAAAATCATACAATGAAACAGAAGGAACTCAAAACAAACATTTGGAATGTCTGAATTGGGCTCTTAGAAAAGAGAGAATAAAAAAATGATACCGATATGGAACCTAAAGGTGTGAAGACATTTTACACACATGCTCTAATTTCATTCTTTGAACTATCTTATGAAGAAGGGGTGATTGGACTTATTTTGTGATTGAGGAAATTGACTTGCTCACTGTGGAAGGGTCTACACCCAGATTTTTTTTGCCTCTAAGTCTAACAGTCTTTCTATTATGTCAGACTACTCTGAGAACCTGAATCATGAATTGTGACACAGCTCTCTGACACTGTTCCTGGTCTTTTCTGTGTCATTTCAGATTTATGAGGTAAGCACATGTTCTGTGACCATTTACATGCATTTTTCACTTGCAAACAGTTCGAGGTGTGCTTCACTTGGAGCAGAATGACCAATATTCTTTTTTTTTTTTTTTATATGAGGAAAGAGAAGAAGGAGTAACAAAGTAGACTAATTTATGGCTTTAGTGCACTCAGGATATCTGATCATATCTCATCACCTGTCACAACTTTCACACCATTTCAGTCAGCAAATTATTGCCATGTGCTCAATTTATTTGGGGTCCAAGTCAGTGTTTGCTGATCTTATGGAAGGACCGTGAGGAGGGGATTATTTAATAATAGTAATGTTGTTAATAAAGTTCTTGTTATGATCCAGAATCCTCCCACCATCTCTGGGAGAACAACCTGGGAGGTGGGTGCTATTATTATCCCCATTTTACATTTGAGTAAATGGAAGCAAATAGAGGTTAAATGACTTGCCCAGGATCACACAGCTAGTAAGTGCCTGAAGCTAAGCCTGAGCTCAGGAATTCATGACTCCAGGGCCAGCATTGTATCTTCTGTGCTACCTAGTTGTTTAATAAAGACAATCCATTAGGCCTGTTAGTAAATCTGCAGTTTAATGGAAGCAGAGATAGAATTACCCAAATGGAATTATATAATCAAAAAGTCTAATAGCTATCTATCTATCTATCCATACATATATATGTATATATATATCTATATATATGTAGTACAAATGTAGCATTTTTGAGGGGAGTGTTTCATAAAAATGTATCAATTGCCTAGCGGTATTTGATGTAATTAATATCAGCCAACGAACAGATATTTATTGAATGCTTTCTTCTATATCCTAAGTAATGAAAGGAATACAGAAAAATTCTTTGTGATCAAGGAGATTACAATTATAGAATATTAGCGAGAATGTGACTCCATTTCTTTCCAGCTTATGTTTCTGACCCTTTGTATTCATTTCTCCATAATTTATTTCTTTAAAAAATTATTTATTTTAAAAACTGATTAAATTCTTTTGAATTCCTTCCCTCCAGTCCCTTTCCCACCTATAGAGATATCAATTATCCATGTGACACCATGCAAAACATATTTCCAAATTAGACATGTTGTATCTCTATCATTTCTCAGCAGCCTTTTCAACTTGGAAGATTTCTCCACCCCTTTGGCTTCCTCATTCTTGAAAATCTCTTTGCTTTTGTGACCTTTTTATATAATTATTCAGGTGCTTTTAGTATTTTCATCTTAAGGAAGTGCTAAGATCAATCATATACTTTTTTTTTTTTTTAACTTCTTTCTCTGCTCCTGAATCTTTGTACTTCTTTCTTTGCTATGCTTCCTTTTGGATACTTTCCCTTTCCTCCTCTTGTTTTAGAGTTTTCTTTCTTATGTTGTTTTTCTCCATAACTGAGAGTAGGGATTGCTTTTATTTTTGCTTGTATTTACATTTCTAGCACTTAGCACAGTATTTGTTGACCCGAGTCCAAGTTAGAAAGGACTCAGGAGCCATCATAGTCCAACCTACATCTGAACAAGATTTCCCTCTCCAACATGACAAGTCATTATCCAATCTATACTTAAAGGACTGAAACCCATTTCCTCTTTCCTGATTGAATAGCTCCAGTTGTTAGGAAGTTTCTCATTACTGCAAGACCAAATCTACCTATTTCTCATCTCTTATTCATAGTTCTGTCCTCTAGATCTCAGTTTCTTAAACTGTGTTTCACAATCCCAGATGAAGTCTCATAACTGAACCTGGGAGGTCATGAAATTATGTTTTATTATCAGTAAATGTTTAATTTGTGTACCTATTTTATATGGATCATATAAAAAATTCTTGAGCACAAAGGGTTCCTGAGAAGAAAAAGTTTAAGAAGCTCTGTTCCAGATCCAACCAAAACAAATCTAATCCTCCTCCCATATGACATTCTCTCAAAGGCTTATAGCTACAATTTTGCCCCTAAGCTTATTCAGGGCAAACATTTCTAATTTATTCAACTGATCCTCAAATTTCATGATCTCAAAGCTCTCCCTAAAAACAAGGGTTTCAGAAATGAATGTAACACTCTGGGTATGGTATGACCAGATTAAAATATAAAGGAAGGACCATATCCCTGTTCCAGGAATATATGTCTATCTTAATGCAGAATAAATTGGAATTGATCTTTTGTTTTTTTTCCCTGCCATATCATACTGTTGACTCATTTTTCAAGCTATTAAAACTTCTGTATCCCTTTTGGATGAAATTCTGTTTTTAAAAATATTAGCATATTTTTGCTATCTTGCACTTGTAAAGATACATATACATATTATATATACATATCTATGTTGGATTTCAGTATGACTTTGTATTTATATCTTTATTACATTTTATCTTTTATGGGTAAGTTTTGGCTCTGCATTCTAGCCTGATGAGATCTTTTTGGATCTGGACTCTATAATCCAAGAATTAGCTATTTTTCCCCTACCTTTGTTTGTTTCATTTTCTTCCCTGAAACCCCTTCTCTGCCTCAAGGAGATAGGTAGTGCAGAGGAATTTTTGACAGAGTTACTAGACTTGTAGATTCAGGAAAATATTGTAGATAGCTCACCTAGACTTTAGAAAAGCAGTTGAGAAAAAAGAAAAAAAAGTGGTGCAGCTAAGTGGTGCAATGGATTGAACACAAATCTGGAGTCAAGAAGAACTAAATTCAAATCCAGTCTCTCATACTTTCTGACTATGTGACCCTGAGCAAATCATTTAACCTCTCTCTGTCTCAGTTACCTCAACTGTAAAATAGGAATAATATCAGCATCTACTTTGCAGGGTTGCTGTGAGGATCAAGTGAGAGAATATTTGTTTAAGAGCTTAGTACAATGCATGGCACATAGTAGATATTCTATAAATGCTATTCTCTTTTTTGTGTCACTTGCAAATTTAGGTCTACCATCCTTGCTTTTTAAAAATCATTAACAAAAATATTAACACTAAAGGGCCAAGCAGAGATACCCCGGGCACTCTGTTAGAGACCATTTTACAAGTTAACATTCAATTATTAATGACTACTCTTCAGATCTGTCCATCTACCCAGTTATGAATTCATCCAATTATACTATCTCCTGTCTCACATCTCTCTCATCTTTTCTATGCTTTTGATGAAGCTATGTTATCTTTTTATGATCACTATTTCCTTTTGTGCAGATTTTCTAACACAATCTAGAATTCTCCCCATAAATTTAACCCTCACTTATGTATAATTTGGAAATGTTTGTTTTTTCTTTTTTTAAAAAATTGGTGCAATATTTGCTATTATCCTAGTCTTTCAGGGCCTCTGTTATTTCCTATGTCTTCAAAAGATCACTGACAGTGCCTCAGTCCAATAATTATGTCTGCCATCTCTTTTACTACCTTAGTTGATCTGGTTCACTTGGACTTAGTGACTTGTTGTCATCAAAAATATATATATTTTTAATTATTCTGGGTTAGAGGAGCCTCATCTCTAGAAGTTTTAGGTTGAACAGTTTCTCATGTCTATGTCCTATCATTTAGTAGAGAATATTCTACAAATGGGGCAGTTAGGTAGCACAGTGGATAGAGTGCCAGAATTGGAGTCAGGAAGTCTAAGTTTAAATCCAGCCTCAGACGTCATTACTTGTATTACCCTGGCAAGTCACTTTACCCTGTTTGCTTCAGTTTCCTCCAGTTTCCTCATCTGTAAAATGAATAGAGAAAAAAATGGAAAACATTCCAGTATCTTTGCCAAGAAAAGGGTCACAAAGTTAGAAATGATTGAAATGATTAACTAAATAACAACATTCTTTAAATGGGCAATTATATGTAATAAGTCAGCATATCTGAGGAGGGAAAAGACAGTCAATGCACAAAAGTTAAATATCCCAAGTAAAATTTAGGATAATATATTTAGAGCATGAGGGACCTTAGAGATCATAGAGTCTGTCTTTCATTTTATAAGTGAGAAAACAAGCAGAGAGCCAAAATGACTCGAATGAGATCACATAATAAAATATTTAAAAGCAAGAATGTTAAAAAGAATCTGGAATTCCTGAATGCTACAAAACTAAATTTAGAAAAGACCTCAGAAGGTTATCTAAATACAAATCTTCTCTGTAATGTAGTTTGTTGGTATGATGTGGTACAACAAAAACTCTTGGGCTTTGGACCCCTGTCATAGGATTCTAGGATCATAGATTTAGAGCTAGAAGAGAGCAAATTTAGACTCTGTATCCCAACCCCCTGATTTTGCAGAAAAAAGAAACCGAGAAGTGAAGCAATCTGACCAAGGTTACATGGATAGTAAAGTTTATTTAAAAGGTCAGATGGAATTTGAATGTAGGTCACAGAATCATGGGATCATAGATTCAGAGCTAGAATGGACATTCAAAATCATTTAGTACAACTATCTTATTTAACAGATAAGAAAACAAGCTCAGAAAGATTGCGTCTTGCTTAATGTCACATTAATTAAACATGTGAGGTAGGATTCAAGGCTAGATCTTCCTGATTCCACATCTAGCTCTATTTTCTATAGCATGCTATTTCTCTAGATGTTGCTCATGATGACAAGGCAAGGGTCTATTTCTTTTTGTTTTTTGAATCCCAAGTACCTTGCACATTGTGTATACTTAAATCTTGGTTGACTGGCTGACAGGATAAAGAGGTAGTACATGTGGTACTCAAATTGGGGCTTGAACTGACTTTGCATTCAATCCTTTTTCATATACGTTTTTGGTTCTCAGGGCAAAATAAGGACAATGAATAGAAATTCAGTAAGCAACTTTAGGCTCAGTCTAAGGAAAAAAAAACTCTTTATAATACTTATAACTGTTTAGAAATAAAACAAGCTCCTTGGGAAGATAGTAGGTGCTACCTCACTGGAGGTCTTTAAGTAAAGGCTACTCCTGCCCTCTTTATAAAAATTACAATATACCAATAAGATATGTTATAGAGAGTATTAATTGCACTACATGGCTCCAAAGTCTTTTCCTAATCCAATTTTTCTAGTATTTATTGATTTCTTTGTTGACTCACACTTGCTTTTTATCTGACACCAAATCCTTACATCCTAGATCTTGGTGCTAACCTCATTTCCTCACCTTTTTCTGTTTCCTTGTATTGCTCCTGCTTCTATTTGACACACTGTCCAACCTGTCTTGTCCCTTGGCTTTCAAATTATTTTCTCAGTTGGCAACTTTGTCTTCCTTAATAAATGGAAACTTCTTCTCGATCAACACTATGGATAGCATCAAGGTATAGAAACACTCTTGAATAATAACTACAAAAACTAGTCATTATATATCATTTTGGGCTTCTCTTCCTGAGTATAAATCTGGTCTTATACACTTCCTAGTTGTGTGATCCTGGGCAAGTCATTCTAATTTCCTCATCTATAAAATAAGATGGAGAAGGAAATAGCAAACCACTTCGATATCTTTGCCAAGAAAAAACCCAAATGAAGTCACAGAGTCAAACATGACTGAAAATGACTGAACAACAAAAACAAATTTAGTGTTTTAAGGTTTAACATGCTTTATATATGTTAACTCATTTGATCCTTATGACAACCCTATGATGTAAATGTCCACTGGGACACCTCAATGCCTTAAAAATAATAATAGCTAGCATTTGTATAGCACCATCTTCAGAACAAACCTGGGAGATAGATGCTATTATTATCATTCTAAATCCACAGATGAGGAAATGGAGGCAGATAGAAGTTAAATGACTTGCTCATAATTGTGCAATCAGTAAGTGTCTTAGATAAGATTTGAACTCTGGTCTTCTTGACTCCAGGCCTAGATCTCTATCCACTGTATTACCTAGACGCCGAGGTAGAAAGTGATTGTAGCAGTGTACCAACTTTTGTATCTATCTACATCTTCAGAAACAAAGAACCTTTTTCTTCCTTTACTCAGTGGACTTGGGGCAATTCTGACTATACTTCTGCTACATATAGTAAAGACTGGCTCTTTGTTATTAGTAATAGTGCCAGGTACACAATTATTTGATTTGGCATAACCTTGCTTTCCAATAATGGCTCAGAGTTGGTACTTCAACATCTATTAACCCGGGGTTCAAATTATCCACATAGTCCTTATCTTCCAGATGTAGATACATTAATTCTATCACATATAACATAGCACACACAAATGTCTTCTACTTGGAAATAGCTATTTGCCATGAGGAACCAGGCAGGTTGGGAATGGTCCAAATAAGGCAAAATAATTGGAAGATGGATGCTAGAGCTACTCATATATAGTCAAACCAAACAAAACACAGTAGCACCTCACACATATCCTTAGAAATTTGTGTGCATCAAATTGAAAGGTTCCCTTAACCAAAAATTAACTCTTTGTTATCTCAAGGTAGGAAGCTTAAACTAGCACCACAGAATCTAATTAGTCATAGAACATGTTGATGAGGAAACAGGAGATCCAAGGACACAGACCCCAGAGATATGTCAAGGAAGTGCATAAGGATCACAAATATAGGACCAGAGCTTCTCAATCATATCTTCAAACACTCCCTGCTTCCTTTTTTTCTCTCTCCTTACAGAAATATTGTGATTTATACTTCAAAAACACACCAGCTTCATTCCCAATGCTAGCTTCAGTATACTTGTTACTAAAACCAAAGGTGGATGTGCCAAGAAAATCTGCCAACTTTTTGACTCAATACTCTCCATGACCATTTTATGGGAAAAACCTTTTATGGCAGAATCCCACATGCCTGGTAGGCCCCACATGTACACTCTCCTACTTCCATAGTTTGTCTCATCACCATGTGAACAATCAAGGATGGAGCTTACACCAGTACTCAAGCTGTGCTAATTATTCTTTTGCTATCCAGACACAGAAATTCTGACTGTGTGTAGATGCATGTGTGTGGGATGTACCATTTAATTTCCCAGAATTTATTTTCAATGCTATTGTCAATATATTCGAGTCCTATAATATTTCCTCCCATTCCTGATACCATAATATTCATTTGTTCCTTAACATTTATTGACTTTCATAGTTAAGATCAAAATTCTATTCCAAGAATCACAGAATTTCAGAGGTAGAAGAGAAATCAGAATCTATCTAATTTAACCCATTCTGAACAATAATCTCTAAAATACGTAAAACAAATAGTCATTCAGCCTTATTTAAAGACCTCAATTGAGGTGAAATTTACCATTTCCTAGATATAGCCATAAATGCCAATTCCTCCCCCTCCCCCCGTTCTCCCCTAAAAAGTCTAAATTTGCTTCTGTGAAACTTTCATCCATTGTTGCTGGTTCTTGTTCTGGGTCTTAGGAGAACAAATGTATTCCCTCTTCTATATGACATTCCAGTAAATTGTGGTAATTTCACTCTTAAATCTTAACTTTTCCAGGTTATCATCAACTGATTCTACTCCTTTCTTTATTCTTTGGACTCTAGTTTGTTGAGATTCTCCCTCTAGTATAGGACTCAAAGTAGGATATAATAGCCAATTTATGGTTTGGACAGGGTGAAGTATTGAGGAACTATCAGTTGTTACCATTTTGGAATTTTTGTCTCTTGCAATGCAATTTTCTTATTATTATATCTTTTTATTTACAAAACATATGCATGGGTTATTTTTTCGACATTGACCCTTGCAAAATCTTTGTTTCAAATTTATCCACCTTCCCCCTGCCCCCTCGCCTAGATTAGACAGGTAGTCTAATACATGTTAAATATGTTAAAGTATATATTAAATCCAATATATGTATACATATTTATACAGTTATCTTGCTGCACAAGAAAAATCAGATCTAGAAAGGAAAAAAAACCTGAGAAGGAAAACAAAAATGCAAGTAAACAATAACAAAAAGAGTGAAAATTCTATGTTGTGGTTCACACTCAGTTCCCATAGTCCTCTCTTTGGGTGTAGATGGCTCTCTTCATTACTGGACAACTGGAACTGGTTTGAATCGTCTCATTGTTGAAGAGAGCTATGTCTGTCAGAATTGATCATCGTATATTCTTCTTGTTGCCATGTATAATGATCTTCTGGTTCTGCTCATTTCACTTAGCATCAGTTCATGTAAGTCTCGCCAGGCCTCTCTGAAATCATTCTGCTGGTCATTTCTTACAGAACAATGATTCTATAACATTCATATACCACAATTTATTCAGCCATTCTCTAATTGAAGAAGTCAGGACACAGATACCTGGGTCCTTCCACTAGAAACTTTATTCCAAATTGATATTGAACCATTATTGAATATTTTTTGGGTTATGTCACTGGATCACTTCTGAATACACATAATTGCACTATTGGTTAACATTTTGATCACATTTATTTACATTTGGTTATATTGCTTTACATTTCTTCATCTTGTCTAGGAAAAATAGCATTTCTTTTTTTTATTAAAATCTAGAAAACTATATTTCTCTCACCTACCAGTTTTGTAAAAAGAATGATTTTTTCCAGATTAAAGGTCTTAATGAAATCGTCTTCCTTTTGAGAATAATGTCCATTTCTAGATTTTGCTACCCTTTAATAATACATGCTAGAATTTTGCTAAGATAAAAATGAATCACACAAGTAGTTTTATAGATTGTTTTCTTCCATTTTGAAAATTATGAAAACATTTGTCATTCTTTAAACCCCTGATATCTTTCCAATTTCAGATATGATTGACAGTGAGTGACTTAACAAGCATATCAACCAATTCAGTCAATATCTGAGTATATGATTTATTTGTGCCTGCTGTCTTGAACTTATTGAAGGCAGGTAGACTGGACCTTTTTTAAAATCTTAGTTTTCAATTTCATTAATAATTTTTGTTTTGTCCTTTCCCATTCAAAGGTAATTTTTTCTGGACTGAAAATATAGAAGCAGAATAAAGTTTGAATAACTGCCTTCTCTCTATCATCCATTATCATCATCCCAGCTTCCTCAAGAATTCTTTCTCTAGAATAGCTACGTGATTCAATGGATAGAGCAACAGTTCTGAAGTCAGGAGGACCTAAGTTCAAATCTGGTCTCAGGCACTTAACACTTCCTTTCTGTGAGATCCTAGGCAAGTCATTTAACCCCAATTGCCTCAGCAAAAAAAAAAAAAAAGAAAGAAAGAAAAAGAAAAAAGAATTGTTTCTCTATGACCAAAAGGCTAAATAATTGTGCATACACTTTGATCCAGCAGTGTCTCCACTGGGCCTGTATTCCAAAGAGATAATAAAAACAAGAAAAGGACCCACATGTACAAAAATATTTATAGCAGTCCTTTCTGTAGTGGCAAGGAACTGGAAACTAAGTGGATGCCCATCAGTTGGGGAATGACTGAATAAGTTATGGTATATAAATATAACGAAATATTATTATTCTATAAGAAATGATCAGCAGGATGATTCCAGAAAGACCTGGAGACATTACAGGAATTGTTACGAAATAGAGTAGACAGGACAACATTGTACACAGCAACAAGATGATTATAAAATGATCAGTTCTGACGAACATGGCTCTTTGCAACAGCGAGATGATTCAGACCAGTTCCAATGGTTTTATGATGGAGAGAACCATCTACAACAAGAGAGAGAACTGTGGGAACCAAGTGTAGTTCATAACATAGTATTTTTATTTTTTGTTGTTGTTTGCTTGAATTTTATTTTCTTTCTTATTTTTTCCTTTTTGATCTGATTTTCTTGTGAAGCATGATAATTGTGATTGTATAGAAGAATTGTGCATATTTAATATATACTGGATTACTTGCCATCCAGGGAGGGGGTAGGGGAAAGGTAGGGAAAAATTTGGAATATAAGGTTTTGCAAGGGTGAATGTTGAAAATTATCTATGCATATGTTTTGAAAATAAAAAAGCTTTAATAAAAATATTGTTCCTATTCCATCTTTGACACTCCTTATTTCCCTAATAGTGTACTCCACTTTTTGTTATTCTTGGCATTTCTTTCTAGACTCAAATCATTCTGCATTTTCATATTCTTGCCCTTATTCCACTATAAGAATTTTATATTCATTCTCCTTTATCTGTCCTTATTTTTAACTTCTATATATGTATTTTAAAAATCCAAGTTAGTTGATTTAGTTCCTTTTGAATCCAAACTGATCTTGTTAGAAAGCATTACTTTTTCTTCCTCATCTATTCATCCCTTCTTGTATTTTCAGTATTTCATTCTCAAAACTTCCCATAATTCTTAGTATGATTCCCTCTGTGGAATTTTGGGCCATAGTGTCCTATCTATTCTTTCTTTGAATCCCTTGAATTCTTTCTCCAAATGCCAGAATGACTACCTTTTTTTCTCTATCATGAATTCTAATAAAGAGTGGTTACCATCTTCATAAAGTTTTTACCCTAGCAAAGAATTCATTCTTTTTGATAAGAAATAAAGCTGGAATAGGAATTCCCCTTATTAGCTCTTGCATTTAAAAACATTTTATTGGTGTTTTTATCTTTACATTATAGTTACTATTCTCTGCCATTAAATATTTCCTTGAGACAAAGAAAAAACTATTAAGCAAAAACATCTGATAGATCACATTTTTTGACATTGTATGTAATATTCCATGCTAGTAGTCTCACACACCTCTGTTTTGAATAAGGCATATTTTATTATTTGTTATTCCCCAAGATCTTAATTTCCCCCCTTATTCAGACTTCATTTACCTTCTAGTGAACTTCTTTTATATCTTTTCATGTACATTGTTGTAGTCAATCTGTAAATTGTTCCTTTGGTTTTGCTTAATTTGCTTTGCATTATATCTTATAAATATTCCTCAGAATTGTTCATAATCTTCATTTATTTCAATATTTCATTAAATGTTTTGTTTTTATATTATTTTCATTTCTAAATATATCTCTCCCTTATCCCTAATAACAAAAATTTCTTACTGTAAAATTATATTCCATAATATTTATACAACATCATTTTAAGCTATTTTCCAGTACATTAGCATCTGATTCGGCAATCCTAAAGAGGGCTACAGTGAATATCTTGGCATAGATTGAAACTGTGTCTCTTTCTTTGACTTTCTTGGGATATATCTATAATAATGAGATTATTAGATTAAAGGGTATTGATAATTTGGTCAATAGCACATTTGTTTTCCTAGCTTTCCACAGCCACTCATCCAGCATTAAATGTTCCTATTTTTTCTCCCTTTGCCAATTAACATGGAGTGAAGAAATACTTCAGAATTGTTATCAATATGTATTTCTCTCATTATTAGTAATTTGAAACATAATATGTCATTTAGGGTTTGAAAATCTTTATATAACTGTTTACCCTTTTGGACAAATTGTTTATTGGAGAATGGCTCTAAGTATTACATATTTGTGCCAATTCCCCATATATTTTGTACATTGGACCTTTATCAATGATATTTGATGCAAATATTTTTTCCTACTTTACTATTTATCTTCTGAGTTTGTCTTTATTGAGTTTATTCCTGCAAAAGCTTTTAAAATTTATTCAGCCAAATTTTTATATTTTATTCTTTATGATCTTTCTTATTCCTTGTTTTAAGAATTTTCTCTCTACTCAGAGTGTGATATTTTTCCTATTAAAAATAGTGTGGTCTTTTATAATTATTATATCTTGTGGTGTAATATGTTGATCTAATCTTAATTTCTGTCTAATTACTTTTCAATTTTTCTGTAGTTCTTATCAAAAAGCAGTATTACCTCCAGTAATTTATAATTAAATTTATCAATACAATTGAGTTTATCAGATACTTGTTTCTGTTTCTTGTTAGATTAGTCTACTTCATTGTTCTAGCAAGGAACAGATAGTTTTGATGAATCCATCTTTACAACATTTTAAATCTAATAATACTAGGTACTCTTTGTTTATACATTTCTTCTTGAAATTATAGATCTTTTGTCCTTCTAAATGACTTTTTTGGCCTAGTTTTAAAATTATTCCTTAAGCAATTTGATTAGTATAGTATTAAATCTGTAAATTAAATTAATATTGTTATTTTTGTTAAATTAACATGGCCCTACCATGAACTATGAATAGTTTCCCTTTATTTCTGTTGTGTGTTTTGTAATAGTATTTATCAAAATCTTTTATATGTCCTTATCAGTTAACTCCCATATATATCTTATGTATTTTGTCTTTATTTTGAAATGAAATGATGATTTCATGTATTTATTTTATATTTATAACATTGCTAAAGCTATTAATCATCTTGATTCATTTTTTTGAGTATTTTCTGTTTTTTTTTTGGGGGGGGGTTTGGAGTCTACTCTCATGTTATTTGCAAATGGGGACAATTTTGTTTTATATTTTCCAATGTTTACATGCTTGCAAAGTTTGATTTTGTTTTCTTGTCTGATAGTGAGTTATTTCTATTATTTTGTCAAATTAAATACACAGGATATTTATTTCTTTTTGTATTGGGGAAGCTTTTTTCCAGTGCAAACTCTGTGTTAAGTATATGGTTTTGATCATATTAAAGAGTGTATTAAAGCATGCATTTTTTTTGGCATTTTAAACATAGTATTTTGCTGAAATTTGGGTTTTTTTTGCATTAGTTACAAATCATATGTTTTTTTGTTACCTTTGCTGTTTTTATACTTAATTATGCTAATTATTTTCCTAATGTTGAACCATCTTTTAATCCCTGGTATGAATCCAATTTGCTTGCAGCAAAATATTCTCTCTATATATTTCTGTAGTCTCATTATGAAGTTTGTATTTAAAACTTCAGTGCTACTCTTAATGTCATATTGGTCAGATGAGTTTGTGCTCACTTACTTACCAACAGAATAACTCTGCTCCAAGGCAAGAGTCCTAAATTTGTCAATTAATTCTCCCTGGACATGGTCTTTGAAAGTTGGTAGTCTCTACACACCTGTCAAATTGGCTAAGATGACAGGAAAAAATAATGATGAATGTTGGAGGGAACTGGGACATTGATGCATTGTTGGTGGGGTTGTGAATGAATCCAACCATTCTGGAGAGCAATCTGGAATTATGCCACAAAACTTATCAAACTGTGCATACCCTTTGATCCAGAAGTGTTATTACTGGGCTTATATCCCAAAGAGATACTAAAGAAGGGAAAGGGACCTGTATGTGCCAAAATGTTTGTGGCAGCCTTGTTTGTAGGGCTAGAAACTGGAAAATGAATGGGTGCCCATCAGTTGGAGAATGGTTGGGTAAATTGTGGTATATGAATGTTATGGAATATTATTGTTCTGTAAGAAATGACCAGCAGGATGAATACAGAAAGGCTTGGAGAGACTTACATGAACTGATGCTGAGTGAAATGAGCAGAACCAGGAGATCATTATATACTTCAACAATGATACTGTATGAGGATGTATTCTGATGGAAGTGGATTTCTTTGACAAAGAGATCTAATTCAGTTCCAATTGATCAATGATAGACAGAAGCAGCTACACCCAGGTTATTTTTACCTTCTGAATCTAATTCTCCCTGTGCAACAAGATAACTGTTCAGTTCTGCACACATATATTGTATCTAGGATATACTATAACATATTTAACATGTATAAGACTGCCTGCCATTTAGGGGGTGGGGTGGAGGAAGGGAAGGGAAAAATCAGAACAGAAGTGATTTACAATGTTGTGAAAAATTACGTACGCATATGTACTGTCAATAAAAAGTTATAATTATAAATAAAAAAAGAAAAAAAAGAAAGTTGGTAGTCTGGAAGGTTCAACAGCAGATAAAACAGTAAAGATATATATTTTTAATTTAAAATTTTCTCTCTCCTTTAATTTTAGAGATTTGTTCTTTTGTATAGTGTTAGAGTTGCTGATTGATCAAAGTAGTTAGGTGGTGTAATGTGTAGAGCACTGGGTTTGGAATTAGGAAGATTACTGACTGTGTGATCTTTTTTATTTGTTTGTCTCAGTTTCTTCTGTAAAATCAGGTGGACAAGAAAATGACATACCATTCCAGTATCTTTACCAAAGTCATGAAGAGACAGACATGACTGAACAACAACAAAGGCAGCCAGATACCAGGGTCAGGAAGAGTAGTACAACATTGAACAACCACAAAAGGAGTTTGGAGGAACTTAACTGTCAAGTTTAGAATTTTATTATTTTATCCTAGCTGTGATGAAGAGAAATAGGAATTATTCTTCCTCTTTTCTGGATACTATCCGTAGGAAAATTAGGAAGATCTCAGTTCAACTATGGCCTTAAATACTAGCTGTGTCCCTGGACAAGTTATCTTAACTCTGCTTGCCTCACTTTGCCTAACTAAAATAGGAATAATAACAGCACTTATCTTGCAGTGTTATGAGGATCAGGCGAGATAATATTTCTAAAACAGAACAGTACCTGGAATTTAGCAAGTCCTGTATAAATGCTTATTCCCTTTCTCTACCCCCAGTCTTTTAGGTGCATGACCAATTTCTTAATTCTTTCTATTTTGTTAATATAAGTATTTATATATATTTATAATATATAGACTATATTGATGTGTATGTGTGTATATTTATATATATATTTATATAGACACACATTCCTTTGAAGAAGATTTTGGGTATATCATTTTGAGTATATTGTTTCATAATAATATTTCATATAATAGATTGTTTCTATGATTTGTTATTTTATTTTTTATCATTCAGCATGTCATTAATTAGTTTCCATTTGGATCTGTATCTTTTGTTCATGTTTTTTATTCATTATTAATTTTATTATTTATGATCTATAAAGGATGTGTTTATCACATCGGTTTTTTATCTTTGTGATTCCTTTATGTTCTAGTTGAAGATCAATTTTTGTAAAGATATTACAAGATGCTGAGAAATGTGTATTCCTGTTCAAAAGTTTTCATGCATCAGTAAAATCTATTTTTTTCAGAAATTATTCCTTTTTTATAGGTATTTTTTGGTTTATATTTTTGTCCTTGGGAGGGGAAATAAATTCTACTATTTTTTTTAGGGTTATACTTACACTTAGGGTTATAATTGTTATATTTTTATGTACGCAGCTCAAGGTATGGGTTTTTTAATTGCCTTCCTTCATCTCTTGATTGATTGTATTTTGTCTCCTGTGAAATTCTGGGTGTTTTTATTGCTATTCTTTTTACATTGAAGCTACTCTCCATATCAGCCCTGTTTGTGAATATATAAATTAGTCATTTCTAGACTGTCCTCTTTCTAATCATTTCTAAGAGCTGCCACACTCATTTAGAATTCTTTCCCATTCACTCCAATATCTTTGAATATCCACCTTCTAATATCCTTGAATGACGTGATCCCAGATTTAATAACTCATCTATTACTGGATGAAGAGTCATTTTTACCCTCCTTGGTTCTAGTCTATGGTAGATCTTCTAGTACCCACATAAAGTGTGGCATAATGCAATGTTATAATTTGCAAATTGAATAAACAGCAGAAAGTTCAATAGTTTCAGAGCTGAATAAAAGTTGATGAAATTAAATATTTATTTCCATATAGCTAGTGTGAGACAGGAAAGAAAGGAGGGAGGGAGGGAGGGAGAAAAGAAGGAAAGAAAGAAGAAAAGAGGGAAAGGAAGGAGGGAAGGAAGGATTTTCTTAGTGTAAGAAAATCTGTGTTACTATACAAGTGCCTCTATTTAGTAGCCAGGTACTCTAGTTTACCTTTCATTCTGCTGCTTCCTTTTCTTTCTTCTAAAGACTTCCCTTTTGTCTGTCTCTTCCATATGCGATTGAGATCACAGATTCTGCCTTTACAGTTGAAGTAATGTTTTACTCTTGGAGATCCCAATTGTCACTGTTTCATGAAGGGAGGGGACATAACAAAGATGAGGGCTCTGTGTATTGATGTAATGGAGATAACCAAGATTTCCTGCTGATTATCTTTCCTGAAAACAGAATAGTATTGTTCTCTCAGGGGAGGAACCAAATCTTTCAGATGAACTCTTAGTAACATCTAGCATGGAACTATTCACACACACAAATGCTATGCAAATTATTATATTTTGCTGACAGTTTTATTTAGATTCTAGCAACCAGGCCTGGGCCAAAAGAAAACAGGCAAGATGAGGCTGACAATTAAATTGCCTCCCATGGAGCTTAAGAGACCTGAAAGAGAAGAGTAAGGAAGGTTCATCCTTTCTAACCTTGTGGAAAGAGCAGGGGCTGTCAACTTGTTTTGGTCACAAGTGACTCCACTTCCAGTAGCATCCTTGAGCCTCAGAGGACTCTCTATTTATCAAAGCATCTCTTATTGCATAAAGAAGCCTTGTTCTGCTTAGCCTGGGAGGGTAGAGCCAATAGTGGGTGGAAGTAAGAAGGGCAGATCCAGCCTTGATGTCAGGAAAAACCAACTGGCAATTTGGTGGTGTTGTTCAGTCATATACAACTCTTCTTGACTTTATTTGGGGTTTTCTTGGCTTGCCATTCATTTCCTTCTCCAGCTCATTTTACAGATGAGAACACTGAGGCAAATAGGGTGAAATGACTTGTCCAGATTCACATAGCTAGTAAGTGTCTGAGCCTGGTTTGAACCCAGGAAGATAAATTTTTCTTACTCCAGACTGGGAGCTCTATGCAATGTACTTTAGCGGTCTTCCTTCTTGATGGTACCCAGTATGATTATGAAAGAATTTTACACTGAAATTTCACTTACTTGATACCTGTAGTCTAGGTTCTAAGGAAAAAACTTAGAAGGAAGGTTGTAATTATATGTAAAATCTCTGGAATAATATAACCAATTAGCACTGTTAGAGCAGTTCTATACCTGTCAGTGACTTGGACTAAGGACTAATATCTTTTGGATGGTTTGAATCCATACACTGTGAACCAATGGGACTTTCTCATGTTCTTTGTAGTTTAACACTGGGATTGAGGAGTTTGTCTTAATATATCCAGTAATAGAGCCAGCAGTGTCTAACAGGGGTGTAATGTGAGAATGAAGGGGAGAAGCTCTTTTACCTTGAAGTCACTCAAATGGAATTTCTTCCAGAACCAGGAAATGCGGCAGGTGGCTATTGGCAACTATGATGGATCTCAGAGATGAAAGGGTTTCAGAGATCAACTAGTTCAGTCTGTCTCTGAACAAAAATTCTTAACAAAACATCCCCAACAAGTAATTATTCATTTTCTGCTTAAAGACTACTGGTAAGAGAGAAACCCACAATACCCCAAAGTAGCCCTGTTTGGGAATAGCTACAATCATTAAGACATTTATCTTTAGGTCAAGTCACCTTTGCCTTTTGGCAGCTTCCACACATTGCCCCCAATTCTGTCTCCTGGGCTTAACAGAATGAATCAAATTCTCAGTTCTCATCTCACCAATCTATTTTGGTACTTTATGACTTTTCCACCATGCCCCAGGAAGTTCATTATCAGGAAAACCTGATATTGAAAGATCCTATCAGTCCTGATATTCAACCTCATCACCATCTTCTCTCCCTTTAAACTCCCAAATCTTCATTTAAAGAGGCAGTTCATCTCAAAACATTTTATTTCTTACCTGGCTGTTCTACTCTGAGATTTCTCTAACTTTTTCAACCCACCCTTATGTTGAATAATTTTTCTGTCCTTCTCCTGCTTTCCAACTTCTTTTGCCTTTTGTATCTTGTCTTTACTACTAAGGTATAAGCTCCTTAATAGTATTTATCTTTTTTTTCTTCATAGCACACATCTTCAGTCCCTTCAATTGATAATAATAATAATAATACCTAATAGTTGTATAATGATTTAAGTTTTGCAAAGTTCAACCTTGGGAGACAGGTGCTATTATTGTCCTCATTTTGCAAATGAAGAAGCTGAGACAGACAGAAGTTAATTTTAAGCTCAGGATCACACACCAAGTAAATATCCAAAACAACATGAGCATGTATAAAGCTTTAAAGCTGGGAGTGAGAGGTGGGAGGTTTGGACAAACATGATTTGAAAGTTGAACAATTTCTACAGGAGTAGAAAACAATTTCAAGGCACCTGAAATCTTGGGCTAATGAATTTATTTTTTACCACCTGGCTGAGGGTCAAAACTTGAAGAAACCAAGGAAACCACCTTTGAAAGGCTGTATGTGGGTAAATTAATAGATCTCAAAACATGTTAACTGTTTTAAAAAATAATGAAATTTGGCAGGTGATAGAAGCACATCATGCTTTAATTGCTTTTGGTATTAATTAAAAATGGGTAGAACAGGCTTTAAGGGTGGGTTTTTGTCTTTCTGTAGGAGTGTTTAAACATATATCTGTATATATAGACTGTAATCATCATAAAAATTGAAGAATAAGATCTTTTAGTTCATGTCCCTGCCAACGCAGGATTGCACGGCAATAAATCTTCCAGCATTTTCCTGCCAGGTGGTATTTTCCTGATGCTCAATCTCCATTTCTTCTGTTTTAATTTCAGCTAACTAATCTCAGTTGCCCAATTATCTTATGTTACCCAAATTATTTTTTTCTTTTATTATTTGTAGTTCTGTTACTTATGCCCAGGGAATATGCTGGTAAATGTTTGAGAATCAGTTCTCTGAAAAAAAAAAAGCTTTATATACTTTTAAACTTAATCTGAACCAAGAGTTTCTTCATCACTTTATTGTCTAGATAATTAAAAAAAACAATAAAATAAACCTTGGTATATAATGTTTATGATTTTTGAAATTTAACTATCAGCTTTCTCCAAGCTGTTGAGTTAGTTCCAGAACACCTCTACCTCTGCCCCACTTGTCTCAGGCCATTCCTATTCAGCCTATACTGACTTCACAGCTTTGTAACATGTCAAACATGACTGTTTTCCAGATGTAAAATGTGCTAAGAGAATTAGAAAACTTAAGGGTTGGAAGGAATGTTAGCACTAATCTAACTCTCACCTAAAATATGAATCCTTTCTACATTTCTAATAACTAGTCATGTTTCCCTTGAATGCCTCTGTTGATGGGGGATTGGGATGACCGTGTATTTTAAAATCAGCCAGAGTCAGGAATTCAGGTTAGGGGGAAATTGTCAATCTTTATTCTCAGTGAAGAAAGATCGGAGGTGGAAGAGAATGGGCAATAGCAATGTGTGCAGCTGAGTCAAGAAGCTAGCTCGACCAGAAATCACACGACCAGCAGCTACCAGCATAGAACCCAGGCCCAATCTCTCCCAGCCTCTCTTCCTGTCTCTCTGCCTCCACCCACCAAAATCGTCATTTCCTATACAACACATCAGGACTTGCACGGAGAGTGGGCAGGGGCCATTCTTTATCCAAGCATGTATATTAATAGAGTATAGCCCAATTACTATTTAGCCTCACGTGCTTGGGAGCTCAGTACATCAACTCAAGCCTCAGCCCATTACAGGAGATTTTCACTATTTCTTCCCCACAAGGTCTCCTGTTCTGCTTTGGACCATTCTAATGGTTAAAATGCTATTGAGCTGAAATTTTGCTCCCTCTACTTTTTACACATTGTCTCTAGTTCTGTGCATGGAGGTCAAACAGCATCCTTATGAACCTCACAATAGCTCCTTAACTTCAAGGACAACTACCATGTCTTCCCTTCAAGTCCTCTCTTCTTCAGGCCATCTCTACCCTTCCTTTAATTAGTCCCTGGAACTGATGACCTCAAGTTCCCTCATCATCATTTATTGTGAGTTTTCTCTCTCCTAGGACTGCTTTAACTGGCTAATAACTTTCTTAAAATATATAGAGACCAGAATTGGGCAGAATATTTCATGTGTGATATGGCCAATGCAGAGTAAAGTGGGATTCTCTCTTTGTTTTGCTAATTTTTCTATTAATATAGTCTTGGCTTATATTAAAGGAAATGGAGAGTGATCCAAACTTAAAGTCATGGAAATTTGGTTTTGAATTTTGCTTCTGCTGCTTGCTGGCTATGTGATCATAGCCAAATTACTTAACCTCTCATTGCTCTCAAAAGATTTTCAGCCTATAAACTGCATTGGCAGAGAGTATTTCATCCTTAGAACTCTCCTATGCTAGTGAATAATGACGCCAGACTAAAAAAAGATTAGAATTTTTGACTACCATTTTCCATACTGTTAACTCATACTGAGTTTACAATCCATTAATCTTTGTCTTTTTCTTTTGTGAATCAATTACTGTTATGCCATATCCCCTTCATATTATACTTGTGCTTTTGATTTTTAATACCAAATGTTAAGCTGCACAGAGTAGGTGTTTAAAACATATTTACTGAACTGAATCAAGATAAGGGATAAGGACAGAACATGGTTTTTGTTTTGTTTTATTTTGTTTTTAATATAAGAAACCCCTAAATGAGGAAAGGGCAACTAAGTGGCAAAAACTAAATGCTAGGTCTGGAGTCCGGGAGACCTGAGATCAAATATAATTCCAGATGTTTGTCTCAGTTTCCTCATTTTGTAAAATAAGCTGTAGAAAGAAATGGCAAACAATTCCATTATCTCTGCCAAGAAAATCCCAAATGGGGTTGCAAAGAATTGGACAGGACTGAAACAAGTGAACAAGAAAGATGAAGAAATTCTACAAATGCAAAGCAACACCAGCATTTTAGAGAATTATCTAGAATGAAAGTGTCAAACTTGTGAATCCTAAATGAAATTAAAATGTAATTGGGAAATATTTAATAAAATATAAAAACACAATAGGATATAGATTTTCTAAGTCAATATGAAGCATAGATTCATTTATATTTGCATTTGACTCCACTGGCCTGGAACACTGTGAGTTTAAATGATTTGCCCACTCATCAAGTAACAGAGGCAAAACTTGAACCCTGCTTTTTTTCAGGCTTCAAGGTCAGCTGTCTACCATGCCATGCTGTTTTCAATGTAAGGTTAGGCTTGAATTTCTTTGCTTCATTCAAAGCACCTATATCAAATGCCACCTATATGAATCCTTAATGGATCCCAACAGCTGTTAATTGTCACCCTCTAAATTATTCCATATTTATTTTGCATATATTTTATATTCATTTATCTGTGTAAATATTGCTTTCTCCCAAATAGAATTTGGAAGCCCCCTTTATACAGGAACTGTTTTATTTCTGTTTTTATATTCTCAGAACATAGTACCATTCTTGGCACAGAGTAGGAACTTAAAAAAATGTTGTCAAATTTAATTGAATCTTAGATTTGTTCCATTGTTCCAGTTTATTATATAATATGATAATTATGCTTTCTAACTTTGTATCATTTGGGCATTTAATCAGTATGCCATCTATGTATTCATCAAAGTAATTTATAAAAAATATTGAATAGATCCAGACTAAGTATTATGTCTAGATATCTCAATGTCATTCAATTTTGATGTGCAGATTCTCAGACAGACAGTTGCTGCATCAGAGCTGCAGAAGAAGATTTTTCAGTAAGACCTTATTATCACAGATTTATTTATACTATAAGGTTGGTTTTCATTTAGTGAGGTGATATTAAGCAAAGTTTCAGCATGAGAGACCCCCATGAGAGGGCAAATCATGTACACATAATTATGATTCTTCTAGTTTCTTGCCAAGGATTAACATATTCATGGGAAAGCCTCTGGGAATCCCAGCAATGCAGTCATACTCTTACTGAATCCCAAAGTCTCTCCTGGATCTGAATTGCTATTCATAAGAAACCAAATAGTAAGAACTGCAACAATAAAATCTGACCTTCATTTATTTAACATAAGCTTTACACATGTCATTTCACTTAATTTTCATGGCAACCCTGTGAGAGAGATCTTATGGACATGATCATTTCTATGTAAGATAAGAGAAAGCTGAGGTTTAGAGATCTTAGTAACTTGCCTATGGTTACACAGCTGCTATGTCACAAGAAGTTTGGGTTTAAACCTCAGATTACAGGCTATTCCATTTCCATTCCTCTTTCCACTATATTGTGTTGACTCTCAAAGCAGCACAATAATAAATTTCTATAACAGCAGCCATTTTTTGGCAACTCACAATAAAGTCAGGTACAGTAAGAAAAATCGGTTAGACAACCTGAATTGAAATCCCTCCTTTGATTTTTTGCTACCTGTGTGACATTGAGCAATTTGTTTAACTTCCCTAGGTTGCAGAATGACTACAGAATGAGGGAATTGTACTGGATGACTTCTGAGGTTTCTTATAACTTTAGATCTATGATCTTTCATTCTCTCACTCACCAAATTCAGTTCCATTTGTCCTTTAAGAGCCAAAGCAGATCAGCTTTACTTTGAGTCTCAACTAGCTTGTTGCTGTCCTCTCTGATGGTGCTGATTCAGATTGCTTTCTTTCATCTGAAAAGAATCAACTTTCTTTGCTGGAAAGTGTCCTCTCACCTATGGCAGACAGAGAGGAGCAGGTAACTCTGAAAATGGTAGTCATGGCTATAACTCCAGTGGTATTTTGGATCTTTTGTTTATGGTACTGGTAGTTAACATGAAGAAACATCTTCCTTTTCCCATTCCTATGAGTGGTATCATGGTATCATGAGTAATCCAGAATAATTTTTTCCATTCTAACATAAGAGAAATATTGTAGTATATGGGAAAGAGCTCTATGATGAGAATGAGGAAGCCTGGGTTCTATCCTTTATCTTATTCACTGAATATTGCTAGGCAAGTCATTTTCCCTCTGAGGGACTTAATTTCCTTAGCTATAAAATCAAAAGACTGGATTTGTGGAGTCCAAGGTCATTTCAAGTGCTTAAATTTCTTAGAATCCTATTAGGGTTAGGTAGACCTGAATCTACTTTGCACTTTTGGTTTTTGTGGTTATAGTCTAGGAAGTGACTACATTACAGGAGAATGAGTGTTGAATTCTGCATAAGTGAGTTTTTATCCCAAAAGTCCTGGATTGTAGAGCCCTGAAGCCTTGAGAAGATATCTATTGATTAGGAGTTCTCAGTGCTCTGAGCATTTTTTGTAAAAGAAAGGAGCTATATAAATCTCCTGAATAAATAATCTGTGACCCAATTCTTCATTTTTTTTAGGCTCAAAATGTTATTTCAATAGTTTTCAGATATGAAACTTATTTTATCCACTTTTTAGTTTTTGAGACTTGGGCATTGTTTTATTTGGGTTGTAGCATGAAGGTACTGGACTTGGCTTTGGCCTAAGCAGATGTACCATGATAGGAGCAGGTGAGATGGGGAGTATTGATTGATTTGATGTATGTAAGATGGTTTGCTTTTAATTCTGTAGGCTACACAGTTCTGAATCTTCTCCAAAGATCTCTGATGGCAAATGTCTTTTCGGAAGCTGACTAATAAAGACTCTGGGTTCGCCCTGTGAAGTTCTTTGCTCTATGGTATAAAAGGGGGGCATCTTGGCTGTGTGGATCACTCAAGAGTTCAATCCCATGCCTGCTGACAGTCTCGATGAGATTTGTGGCTAACTAACATGTTTCCTCCCTTCCCACTCAGGAATGGGGTAAATAGTGAGACTATATTTAAAGAAGAGGGGGATCAATCCCTGAGACCTCTAGTTACCAATGTTGTCTTACCATTTGAATGCTGATAAACATTTATTAAGTGCTTATTATGTTCTGGGCACTATACTAAGTTCTAGAAATACAAAAACAGATAAAAGGCAGTCCCTGCCTTCAAGGAACTTGCATTCTAATAGAGGGAAGTATAGTAAATGTAGAAAAATGTAGCCAGTATAATAAGTATAGCAAATGCATGCGTTTAGGCAATCCACTATGCATACTTCCTTTCTTTTTCAGGGAAAACCTAGACTTTCCCATGACACTGAGATATTCCTGTATCATACCATGTGTGATTGTCCACTCATGAATTTCGCATTCTCATTTGAACAACGAAGAGAAAGAAACCTATTGAGGTAATGATGTGAAAGGAAGATCAATGAGAAAGGGATAGAAAGGAAAGAGATGATAACAATTTTCTTGTAACTTATTTTCAGCCCATTTTTTTGTCTGACCTACTACAATCTGCCCAGACATCTTTTTTTATTTCAAACAGTTAGATCATATTGTTCTTCTCTAAATCTTCCTTATGTCCCTGAAATGTGGCACCTTATATTTCAGCCCATATGGGAAGGATTCCAGGCTCATTGTACACATTCTATGCAGCATCAGAGTTTTTGTTGTTACTGTGATTCAGGAGATGAGCCTGGGCATAGAACCTAGAGCTCTTGATGGCCAATTTGGGATATTGAAGTTCTGGACCATTTTGAATTGATTGTCTAAAGGAGGAATCTTGGGAGTTAGTGAGTTTCTTATCATTCCAGATCTTCAATCAAAGGCTAAGTGGCCATTTATTGGGTTATTAGAGATGGGATTCTCAGTTATGTATAGATTTAATTATTTGGCCTCTGAGGTCTTTTTTTTTTTGCCTTGAGTTTCTGTGCATTTCTGGTAAACCCAATCTTATTTCTTCTATAACTTCACATCCCTCTACTAGCTTAAGAGGATCTCCTTCATTTTTTTCACTTAGAATCATAGAATGTTAGAATTGAAAAGAGCCTTAGAATTCACTCAATGTAGGACACTTTGGTAGCATTGTTCAGGAGTGGTATAGACACTATTAGGAGCACATTTAGCCACAGAATTTCACAAAGCAGTTCACCCAATTTGAGGATAGTTCAAAGTTTTAGCAAGGACTTCCTAAACTGTGGTTGAAATTCAGAATTGGGATTTTATTGGTGTAGACAATTATGATTGGTGTGGCAACTATCTTCATTGATGCAGATCAGCAACCATTCTGAAACTGAGGGGTTAAGTGACGTGCCCCTATTCACACAGTTACTACAGATCAGGAAGTACTGGTCTTTCTGGCTCCAAAACTAGCTCTCTCTTCACTCACATTATATTGCCTTCCAGTTTTTTTTATTGAACTAATATCCAGTTGCTTATGATCATCAGGTTCTCTCTCTACCACAAACTGAGTGATTTTGACATTCATTGCTTGCTGTTATCACATCCTGTGTTCATACTGCTCAACTGTGTTTTTATGTATGCACGTTTGATCTTCCAATTAGATTATAAGGACAGGGTTCTATCTTCTATTCCTTGCATTTTCCTCATTGTGCTTAATAAAGGAGAGGGAACATAGAGTGCTTGTGACTCAGTGTTATAAAAATATGACTTATCAGTAGTAGGCACTTCACAAAAACCTGTTGAATTTAAATAATAAGGAAAGAAAGAAAAAGTAAATTACTTTATTAAAAACATTAAAAAAACACAATGAATGCAGCCAAAGAAAAAGTACAATTGAGAATTGTAGCTGCAGAGAGAGCTCCAGCTTTGTATACATGTAAGTATGTAGGGATGCTGAAATAAATGGGCTCACTGTGGCAGATATTCTGGAGAAAGTATCTAGGATTAGGAAAGAGGGGGAGGAAGCCTTTATAAGGGAAGTGAGCAACACAAGGGAAAGAGGAAGCCATTATAAAGGAAGGGAACAACACAAGTGGAGGAGAAATTGCAGAAATCATTTCCATTGTTTGGAGTACTGGGGTCCAAAAGTAGATAAGCTTTAGTGAAAGTGGAAGGACCGAATCAAAGTGCTTTGAACCAGGATTGTGTCCTATCTAAATTTCATGTATTCCCCAGAAGCCTAGCATGGTGTTTTGAGTCAGCACTTAAATATTTCTTGAATGTTTGAATAAGAAGGCAATGGGGATAAATATACTTTCAGAATGAAGAACCACTGTAGTCAAATAATAATGAAATCATGATGGAAACCTTTCTTTTTGTATCTAGCTTCTTTCAAGTCTCAGCTAAAGGCCCACCTTCCAGTAGAAGCTTTTCCTAATCCCCCTTAATGCTAGTGCATCCCCTCTGTTGATTATCTTTAATTTATCTCAAATATATCTTTTTTAATGCTGTACGTATCATGTTTGTTTATAGGTGTTTACATGGCATTTCTTCCATTAGATTATGAACTCCTGGAGAACAGGAGTTTTTTTGTCTTTTATCTTTTTTTTTTTTTGGCAATCCTAGTGTTTAGTATACTGCCTAGTACATAGTAGATATTTATAAATGCCTACCGAATGACTGACTATTTGACAGGCAGAGGGGAGGCACCTTAATCTCCTACTTAGGAATATCATGGTTTTAAGAAAAGGGGAAGGATAATTCCTGTTTCTCTTCATCACAGCGAGGATAAAATATAAAAATTCTAAACTTGATTTTTAAGTCTGTCCAGTATCTGACTCCTTTTGTGATTGTTCAATGTTGTGCAATTCTTTAGGACCCTGATATATGGCTGCTTCTGCTGTTGTTCAATCATGTCTGTCTCTTCATGACCTATCTCTTCAGACTTTATAACCTCAAGTAAAGATACTTGAGTGATCTATCATTTCCTTGTCCATCTGATTTTGCAGATGAAACTGAGGCAAACAGGGTAAAGTGACTTGCCCAAGATCATACAGCTAGTAAGTGAGAACAAATTTGAACTCAGTAAGGTGAGTCTTCCTGATTCCAGATCATGTGCTCTACTGCCAGAGAATCTAGCTCTATCCCTGCAACATCTAGCTGCCCATCTGGCTCCTACTTAGATGAAAAAAAAGGATTTTTTCCAGTTTTGTTTCATATTAGTCTCCTTCCTTCAATCTCCTTTCTAGTCAAACTGGCTTGCTAGCTATTCCTTCTATAAATGTTCCATCTCTAATCTCTGAGCCTTGGAACAGGATATCCCCTCATGTTTAGATGAAATGTCTCTTTACTTTGACCTTAGTGAATGCTCAAGTTCCTTCCAAATATAGCTCAGGTGTCATCTGTTATTCCAGAACTGTCTGTCCCTTCTGTTTTTTTAAAATACTTTTTTCATTCTCTTGAAAGAACTCTTCATTACTTTGTATGCACTTGGTATTTCTTGCATATAATGTATCCTCTCAATAGAATGTCAGCTCTTTGATGTCAGGGACTTTTTCATTTCTGTCTGGGTATCTATCCCCAACACAAAGTCTAGTGCCTGACAAATAGTAGGTAGCTTAATAAATTGCTTGTTGAATTAAACTGAGATAAATTGTGTTTGGGTCATAGATCATAGATTTAGTATCATAAGGAATTTCAGAGGAGAGCTAGTCCATTTCTTTCTTTTCCCCAATCCCACTGAAAAAATAGATGAGAAAAAATAGCTAGGGGATGTTAATCAACCTAATCAGGGTGATATAGCTAATGTCTGAGGTTGAATTTGAACTCAGGTCTTCCTGATTCCAAGTCCAGAATGCTATCCTCTATGCCATGTGTGTTTATATAAAGCAGCAGACAGTTGCAAAGTGGAAAGGACTGAAATAGTGTCCCAATCATCTTTCTTCCACATGTGAATGTGCTTAAGTGGTAACTGCGTGTCTTGCTTGTGAATGATTCTTTCTTGTACATGGAAATAATTCTGACTGCAAGGCAAGGTTTTTAGTCCCACTGGGGCTCTGAAGGAGTGGTGTCTGTTCAATGATTTATAAGAATGATTCCTTTAAAGAAGATGCTCCTGAGAAGCTTTGGATCTGTTTCACTGAGGTCTATAATGAGATATCACTGGACCTAGAATTTCCTGATGGTTGGTTCTCTTCCCCCAACCAGGAGAAAGGAACCTGTTTGGTCTGCAGTGGAGGATAATGAAAGCACTGAGCATGCATTTCTAAATTTACCAGAACCATACAGACATAAACACCTGCTTCTGATTGCTGAGCAGCCACCCACAGAATTTAATAAGCAAGCAACTTGTAAGCTAGTTCCCAAGATTAAGGTGGATTTGTAGAAAACAAATGGGATTTGCAGGATATTCCCCTGAGCTCTGTGGCAAGGAAGTGTTTTACCTTCCCTCTTTTCTCTTCTGGTTCTCTCACCTTTCATTTTGATCTCTTTCTAGAACTAGAGAATCCCAAGTGGATTGGATTTCAGATGTCATCCAATCTAGCCTTTACAAAGATGTAAATCCTCTCTGCAACTTGAGCTTCAACTTAAATACCTCCAGTTATAGAGAACTCATTACTTCCCAAGACAACACTTTGACTTTCATTGTTAGGAAGCTTCAAGTTGAATTCTCTTTCTATAACTACACCTCGTTGTTTTTGTTCTATCATCCAGTGCCAAGATAAACAAAGTCTAATTTCTCTTTCACATGATAATCCTTTAAATACATGAAGAGCACAATCATATCCCTACTAAGTATATTCTTCTCTAGGATGAACATTTCCATAGTCTTCAAATTAGCCACATATGGCACAGGGTGATCACAATTGTTCTAGTTATTTTCCTCTGGTCATGCTTCAGTTTGTTAATGTCCTATAATAAAGAATTGGAGGGTCTGTTACTGATTGGTGTGATCTGATAATGAATGCTAACTGCAACAGAACGGGTTATTTTTAAGATTATATTTGAGACAAGAGGAAGATGAAAGAAGTGTATAAAATGTTATAAATCACTATTGATTAGAGAAATACAAGCTTAAACAAAGTACCACTTCATACCTATCCTATTGGCTAATATGACAGAAAAAAGTGACAAACACTGAAGGGGATGTGGAAGAACTAAAACACTGAAGTACTGTTGGTAGAGTTGTGAACTGACCTAAGTATTTGGGAGAGCAATTTAAAACTATGCCCAAAGGGCTATAAAACCATGCATGCCCTTTGACTTAGCAATACCACTAGATCTGTGTCCCCCCCACAAATTTTTTTTAATGAAAGAAAAAAGACCTATATCTGCAAAAACATTTATAGTAGTTTTTTTGTGTTGGCAAAGAATTAAAAATTGAGGAGATGCCCACTATTTTGGGAATGGTGTGGTATATGTAGTTGTAGTATATGATTGTAATAGAATACTATTTTACTATAAAAATGATAACCAGAATGCTTTCAGAAAAATCTGGAAAGACTTACATGAACTGATGTAAAGTGAAGTGAGCAGAACAGGAGAACATCATATACAATAAAAGCATTGTATGATGCTCAATAGTGAATGATAGTCTTAGCAATATAATGATCCAAAACAATTCTGAAGGACTTAACATGAAAAATACTATCTACCTCCAGAGAAAGAATTGGTGGACTCTGAATGCATGTTAAGCATCCTTTTTTTTTTTTTTAAAAAAAACTTTCTTTATATTTCTTGTTTGTTTTGTCTGTTTTCTTTTACAACATGACTAATATGAAATTGTTTTGTATGACCATACAACTGTATAACATATGGAATTGCTTGCCTTCTTAATGATGGGGGAGAGGAAGAATTTGGAACTCAAATGAAAAAAATGTTAAAAATTGTTTTTATATGTAATTAAAAAACTCAAAGTATTAAAGTAAAAAAAGAATCTTTTTTTCCCTTTAAAACTTGCCTCATATCATTCTCTACATCAAGTGTTTCCTGAACTACCCAGCTGTTGTTAGTGCCCTCTTTCCAATTTATCTTTTATTTTTCCTAATGTATATTTTTATATATTTATTTATTCACATGTCTTCTCCAGTAGAAAGTTAAATTCCTTAGGTGTATTTTGCTTTTGTCTTCTTGAGTTGCATTTCCCAGTTTAATGCCTGGAAAATCATAGTAGCTTGATAGTGATTGTGATAGATTAATTAGATAGAAGGGACATCTAACATGTTAGTGGAATCAAGATCCACAAATATTTTAATTGGTTAGAAAACTGGGTTAAATTCAATGAGATTACATTAAATAAGAATGACATTACAAAACTACATTACTCTTTGGGTCAGAGAAATCAACTGTATAAGTTCATCATATTTTATGAGAAAAAGATCCAGGGGTATGCAAGCTTAATGTGAGTCAGCAGTTGATATGGTAGCCAAAATAGCAAATGTCATCTTAGGCTATATTTCATCCAGAGCAAGGGAGGTCATAGTTCCTATATACTTTTCCTTTGTCATATCATATCTGAATTTAAGTAGTCATTAAGTCAAGTATTTATTAAGTGTTTACTATGTGTCAAACACAATGCTAAAGTCCTGGGTAAAGGAATATCAGCAAAAAGAAAGTTCCTGTCCTCAAAGAGCATATATTCTATCAGGTAAGATAATACATAAAAGGAAACTGAAGAGGGAAAGGGCAGAAGGTTCCCAAGCAGGAGCATTACAGAAGAATTTCAAAGATTCATGAGTAGAATTTAGAGAATAAGGAAGAAATGAACATAGTTGAACAGACATTTTTCATAAAAAGAAGGTTCCAGGAAGAATTGGTCCATCAGAGGAAAGGGTCACAAGAACAGAATGATCTTCCAAGGTGAAAAAGCTTCTGGATCATGGTGAAAAAAGAAATCCAGAAGGTCAGGAATGAGTCCAGAGAGAAATGGAAACATGAGAAAGAACATTGGATTTCAGATACATGATAGCTATCCTAAAGTATCTGGTAGAGAACATAGAACTGTTCCAAAGTAGAGTGGGTTGTCTTAAGAGATAGAGGACTTTAAGAGGAGGCTGGATGATCACTAGACAGTGGTGTCAGAAACACAGAGGGATATCTGTTCAGGAACAGATTAATATATATGACCTCTGAGATCATGCAAATTAGCACTATATGAAAAGAAATTAGAATATGGTATGAAAAATGTTTATGATATCCTCTATCAAAGCAGCATGGCCTCAAAACTAAAGTTCCATTTTTTACCATTTTCTTACAATTTTCTTCCTGTATTACATTTTAGATTCTTTGAGCTCTATAATCTAATGTCACTTGCACACAAGGAAGAAGTGAAAGAAACCAAACAGCATGGTGTGCTGTCTTTACATCAATTCTTTTTTTTTTAATTAAAGCTTTTTATTATCAAAACATATGCATGGATAATTTTTCAACACTGACCCTTGCAAAACTTTGTGTCCCAAATTTCCCCCTCTTCCCCCTACTGCCTCCCCTAAATGGCAAGTAATCCAATATATGTTAACCATGTTAAATCCAATACATGTATACATATTTATACAATTATCTTGTTGCACAAGAAAAATCAGATCAAAAATCAGAAAAAAAAATGAGAAAGAAAAGGAAATGCAAGCAAACAACAACAAAAATAGTTAAAATGCTATGTTGTGATTCACAATCAGTTCCCATAGTCCTCTCTCAGAGTATAGATGGGTCTTTTCATCACAAGATTATTGGAACTGGCCTCAATCCTCTCATTGTTGAAAAGAGCCATGTCCATCAGAATTGATCATTGTATAATCTTGTTATTGCTGTGTTTAATGATTTCCTAGTTCTGTTCATTTCATACAGCATCAGATTATATGTCTCTCCAGGTCCTTTCGAAATGATCCTGCTGATTGTTTCTTACAGAGTAATAATATTCCAAAATATTCATATACCATAACTCATTCAGCCATTCTTGAACTGATGGGCATTCACTCAATTTCCACTTCCTTGACTTTACAAAAAGTGCTGCCACAAACATTTTTGTACATGTAGGGTCTTTCCCTCCTTTATGATCTCTTTGGGATGTGAGCCCAGCAGAAACATTGGTAGATCAAAGAATATACACATTTTGATAGTCTTTTGGGCATAGTTCCAAGTTGCTCTCCACCAACAATGTATTAGTGTCCCAGTTTTCCTATATCCCTTCCAACATTTGTCACTATCTTTTCCTGTCATCATTGATTCTTTAACTTTATAGAGCTTGACTGGACTTTAAAGATTACTCCATCCAACTTACTCAGCCCTCTCATTCTCCTTATGTAAAATGACCTTCATAAAAATTAACTGACTTACCCATGGTTATACATTGTTATTATAATCAAAACTTGAATCCCAGTTTGCTAAAACCCCAGTTGTTCTTAGTCTGGTGGACTTTGTGATACACCCATTGTGATACACCATGCTCCATGACTTTTAATACACCTAATTTTAGAAAATAAAAAGTAGTCACAGGAGAGACATTGAGTTTTCTAATTCCTCACTCCTGTCTGAAGCTTTGAGGATAGCCTGGATTCTAAGCTCTTCATGAATTTTGTACTTTGGAAGTGTCTGCAATGTCTTCCATCAAGTAGAGAGAATGCAATAGTTTGAGACTTTGTTGAAGAAAGAAGTCAGAAGGACATCACCATAGGAGTAGAAAGGGGAAAAATGATTTTCAAGCAGAATGAATAAATGAATGAAAAACATTAATTAAATACTTACTATGTACAAGGAAGTGTCTCCTTCCACAACAGAAGCTCCCCAAAACTGGTTAATAAGGAGAGCTGGGAAAAAGTATTATTGAGTCAAGATAACATTCAGTGGTAGCTAGTCATCAGTTGGAGCAAATAGTTGTATTCTTCTTCATGGGAATAGCCACCAAAAAATAGTGGATCCAACACTTGAAGAAAGCTAATGAAAGGTGTGACCAATAATTCTTGAACATAACATTCAATGCAAGAGAAAAGGCTATATACCTATATATATACATATAGATGCCTATAAACAAAGAAATCATGGGTAACAAAACAAATTAGGGATTTTATTTAAAGAGATAATATTGGACTTCATCAGTATTATTGACCCTTGCTGACTGGAATGGAAAAGTATTTATTAAGCTCTTACTATGTGCTTAGAATTATAAACACAAAATGAAGATAGAATATGCTTTCAAAGCACTCACATTCTATTGAGAAAGACAACACATTGGGAAATTTTTAGAACTTGTAACTGGATTACAGTTGTAGAAAGGAATTATTTATTCAAAAGGAAGAGAATTGATGAAAGGGGTGATACAACAGAATTGCATATAAAGAACATATGCTCACATGAAGAAAGCCAGGAATCAGGGGAAGACAACATGGTGGAAGACATTTAGGATCAACACAGAGAGAAAGAGAATTAATATCTTTGTAAAGGTATACTAAGTGTTTACTATGTGTCAGGAACTGTGCTAAATGCTGGAGATTCAAATATATGAAAAGAAAGAGTGATGGTACTTAAACTTATGATCAAAGTGGCAAGATAAAACACAAAAAGGAAATTGAAAAGCTAGGATGGGGAGAAGCAGCATTCTTATTCTAGTTTGGTTTGGCACTAATTCCTTCCTTAATCTACCTATTCTCTTCTTCTCCCCTCGTCCTTTCTCCCTTTCTTTACTCTTTGCCTGTTGAATGAAATATAGTTCTATACCCAGTTATGTATGTATCTTCATTCCTTCATTTGACCAGTAGAGATGAGAGCCAAGTTTAAGCACTGCCTTTTCCCCCTACCCTTTTCTCTTTGTTTGGATAGACTTTTACTATTGTGTACCTCAATTATATGAAAAAATTTCCCATATCTTTTCTCTTCCTTCTCCTTGCCCAGTGTATTCTTCTTTTCTCCCTTCCTCTTCTTCATATAAGAGCAACAAAATAAAACAGATTCATTCCCATTCTCTTTGTCTAAATAGATGAATTCTCACATTGCAAGTACCTTCCCACTCATTTGGCCTCTCCCTTGGATTGACTGGTTCCTCCTAGAATCTCCATTTTAAAGAAGTAGGTCCAAGCAAATCATGTCTTCTTTCCTCTACAAGCTGTATTCTTTTGACATCACTCCCTTTCCCTGTTCTCTTTTCTTTTCTCATTAGTATGAAAGCTCCTTGAGGGTAGAGACCACCTTTCTACTTGCATTTATATTCACTGGGTTTAGTATATAATGCCTGGCACATAGTAAGTACTTAATAAATGATTGTTGACTTGTGTTGCCTTAACTTCTGATGAGAAAGACAACTATGTAATCTCTTCATATTAGAACACAGATTTTATATTTCTTTAGTTTCTTATGATTGTTCTTTCATTAATTTTTTATGTTTTTCTTGACTCCTATGTTTGCAATTCAAAATTCCTATGCAACTGTTTTCTGAAAGAGTTCTATTTTTTTTAAAGATCCATGTCTTCCCATCCTTGACCTCTATAGGGTATATAGGGTAACACTTAGCTTTTTTTTGGGTTAGCTAATTTTTTTATCTTTGCTTTTTGGAATATCATATCCCAAGATCTCTGCTTCTGGCTGAGAAAGCCTCTGGCTGCTAAATCATGTCTGATCCTGACTGACTGGTACTCTGTCACTTTCTTTCTGACTGCTTGTAGTGTTTTTCCATTGGCCTGGAAGCTCTGGATTTTGCTCTAATCTTGGAATTTTTAATTTTGAAGTTATGAGAGCAGTGTATCCTATTTCTACTTTGCCCACTGATTCCAGGAGACTTGGATAGTTTTCTTTTAATATCATGTTTTTTGAATTGTCATTTTTTTTTTTTGGGGAAATCTAAAATCCTCAAGTTGTCTCTATGCGTTTTTAGATCAAAGTTTTGCTTATATGGAGATAATTATTTTATTTTATTTCTTTCTACTTTTCTTTTTCTAGATTGTCCTTACTTCTGTGGATTTGCATTCCTAATTAATTGCTTTCCTTCCCCCCCCCCCTTTTTTTTTTTTTTGGTGAGATTTGCCATTGTGGGTTTAAGTGTTCTATAGGCTAGTTTTTCTGTGTAGGTCATAAATTCTGCTTTCATAATTTTGTTTTCTTTATTAAACTATTCAGGCCTATCCTAATTCATACTGAGTTGCAGGTACTCTTGGGTACAAGCTCTTCTGCCTTATCTAGTTTTGTATTCCTTGTCTTGTGATATTATTCATTATTGTTGTTTTTCAGTCTTTACAATTGTCTTTGACTCTTCTCCATCCATTTGAGATTTTCTTAGCAAAGATACTGGAGTGGTTTGCCGTTGTTTTCTCCAGTTAGGAAGAAGTTAAGAAACTGAGACCAGTAGGTCACCCAGCTATAAAGCTATAAAAGGTCAGATTTGAACTCAGAAAGATGAGTTTTCCTGATTTTAGTCCTGGAGCTCTATGCGCTATAGTGCCACCTAGCTGCCCTCTATCATTCCAGAAGTCTGTATTCATTTATCTGATCTGGTGGTCATATTCCCTTCTGTTATTAATATATTTCCTGTTGGTTTGTCTTTTTATGCTCAATTTCTTGGAGTTTTCTTTCTTCTGATATTCTTGGTAATTTCAATCTTTTTTTTTTCTTTTTGATTGTGCTTTCCTTTGAGGTTAGATCTGAAAGCTGCCTTAGACTCCTTCCATGCTGAGCAATTTATGGTTTACTAGCCTTTTTCTTTGTTCCTAAGTGACTCCTGGAAGGATAAAACTGGCCCTAGCTAGATTTCAATCCCCATTTCTAAATTTCCCCATGCAGGATCTCTGTCCCAGTTCCCTTTGTTATTATTTCTTTGACTGATCACTATTGCCACATAGATTGCTATCGTGTCCCAGGTAGAACAAACTTCTGCCTTTTGATTTTCCATGACACAGAGAGGAAAAGGGAGAATTGTATTCTATAGCAACTCTATGGGTCAGTTTGTGCAGCCCTGCCAGCATGTGGTAGCCATAAGGGAAGGGGTACAAAGTGAGCATAATAAGAATTTGGAATGTCTTCTTTATTAATTTATTGGGTTGCAGCATCCTTATGAATTTTAGTTTCTTATACCATAAAAATAGTTAAAATTGCTTCCTCTCCTGTATGTCTTGTTTTAGAGAGGCTTGAGAGATTGGGAGAATCAGAAAATGTGATTAACAAGTGTCTTCTGAAGCTAAATGAGATAAAATATGTAAAGCTATTTGCAAAGTTTGAAGTACTATATAAATGCCAGTTATTGTTATTGTTGTTTTTATTTCTATTTTTATTATGAACCTACATCTACTAGGTGGTACCACTCCAGTGTGGTGATGACTTTGTTCCTTGAACCTTCTTCACTTCTGTTGAACTTAATGTTTATAGAACATTAATGGGGTATGGTAGTAAAATTTTAATATCCAGACACTACAAAAAATTGTCTATATATATATATATACTTTTAAATTTGATCTTCATCATTAATGTTTTTTAAGTCTAGAAACCAATTAAATAATAAATCAAGTCCTGATCTTTAGTAACTTCCAATTTTTGAGATGAAAATGCTTACATTGAACATTTAAAAATTTTAGCAAACTATTTAGAGGTATCCTCAGCACATCCCTGGTCCAGTCTTTAATTTTATTGTTCATTAATCCAGAAGCTGCCTACTTTCCTTTTATATTCATTTGGGGATGGCTTGGTCATTATGGCACTTAGAAGAAGGAGCAAAGGAACAAGTAGCTGGATTACCAAAATGGTAGCAAACATAGAATTAGCATCCAAAAATTCTTGGCCCAGATTTCAGTTAATTTGTCAGTTGTGATTGTTCAGGGAACTGAATTTTCAATAGTAAATGAGGGAACTGTATGTACAGATCTCATAGTTCTGAGATTTGAAGTCAGGGTAAGATTGCTTATGGAAGTGATAGGGTTTTTTAAATAGCCCAAGGCTTTAAGTTTGCAGATTGTGATTTGGGGACTGAGAGCATAATATAAATAAATGAATAATGAACTTCTAGTTTTGTAGATATCATAATGGGAGACTGCAGGCCAAAACGAGAATTAAAGGAAGTGACAGAGCTATTAAAACAGCTTCGGGATTTAACAATGTTAAAACCTGGGGCTTGATCCCAGTTCTTTAATTGAAATTAAATTTTAACATTGATAAAGCAAGAACACAACTCTGAATAAGCACTCTATTTAGATATTAGCCATCAACCTGGCTCTTTTCCCCTGATGACTCTAGAGCCCCAGAATCTTCCTGTATAGGAGCTTTGGGAGAGACAACTATTTTAACTTCATTGTTATTTGATGATTCTTTTAATCTGAGTTCATATTTTTATTTCATGGTGCAGTAGTACAGAAGGTTCTCAATTGTTTTTTTCCCTAATAGTGGAGGAAATAATAGTGGGGATGAATTGCCTGAAATCCATGCCCATTCTCTCCCATTTTTCACTATGGTCAGTTCGTTTATGTTATCTCTTTTGAAATGTATGTCAGAGAACTTATTTGGTACTTAGCCTGTGAAGTCTTGTGCTTTCTCTTATACTATTATCTTGTGGTGTAAAAGTTGTAAAGTTAAACACAAGGATTTTGAGGCTTCATTCTTTAGCAAAGAAAAGCAGTATAATATAAGCTTCAAAAAACCCCCAGGGACTTTTTCATTTGTGTCTTTGTATTCTCAATAACTGGCAAAGTTTAATAGATGCTTGTTAGAGTGCATTTACTTGGAGACTAGGTGAGAGTTATTATTTGTTAAAAGTAAAAATATACTTTATTATATCATTTTAAATAATATGTAACTTCATTGCACATTCTCTGTCTCTTCCCTGTCCCCTTTTTTGTGTTATGACTAGGGGTAAGATAAAATGGTTTGCCATTTCCTTCTCCAGATCATTTTACAGTTGAGGAAACTGAGGCAAACTGAATTAAGTGACTTTTCCAGGGACACATGGTTCTTTTCCCTAGATTTGGGACTCTGGAAGAGGAGTCTTCCTGACTCAAGGATCACTGCTCTATTTACTGTTCCATCTGCTGCTCAGAGAACTTTAAAAAGTAACTGTAACTAAGGTGGCATTTGCTGTCTTGTGTCAAATGCTCAGAACAAAGACTAGACTGAATTTAGAGGATGGAGAAATCATTACAATCTATAGTGATTTGGGAAGGATTCATTTAAGTTGAACCCTGATTGGTTGGTAAAATATGGAACAAAATAGAAGGGAGAGAAGAGAACATTCCAGGTAGGAGAACAACATGAGAAAAATTGTAAGGAATACATGAAGGAAAGCAAGTAGACCAAACTGACAGAAATGCAGGGCATATTAAAGCTAGTGGGCAATAATATTAAAAAGAAAGGCTAGATCCAGATTTGGAGGGTCATAATTCTGGGAAGAAGAGTCTGGATATCTTGTTTGCTGGCAAGAAGCTGCTAATAACCAAGGTAGCTTCATTTCATTAAAAAATAATTATAGGAAGACTGGTATATATACACACAGACATCCATACATTCACACACCTTGATCAGGAATGCCCAATGTGACAAAAAGGTGGTTGTGCAAGAATTTTACCTTACTAATTAATTGTAAGAATTACCAACAAGAATGACCAGAGACTTATCATAAAAGAATTCTTTCCCATTAAATATGGAGAACCAGAACTTTTTTTCTGTGATCTGCATAGTGTATTATTTTTTTTCATAGCCAAGCAATTGCTTTATGTATGAACATACACAAAGTGGAAAAAAGTGAAAGTGTTAGAAGACCACCATTCCACCCTCCAGGGAAGTGGGAAAAAGTTTCTTTTCACAAAGTTTTTTGAAACAACAAAAGTCTTGCTATTTTGGACCATATTTGGTTGCTGTGGTGAAAAATGGGGGAAGTTTGAGGGGGAAAATGATTGTTCCATCTTATATTTATGATAGAAGAGAGGAACACTGGGTAGTATAGACTATTGTATAATAAATTTCAAGATGTGCTGAGGAAGGATAGATAGAGTCTAATGGACTAAGATTATGTAGGAGAATTAATCCCAGGAGGAGCAAGAAGCTCTTAAAAAGGAAATTCTGACAATGCAAAGAAAAATAATTTCATTGAAAATAAAAATGGTGAATTGTAAAAAAAAAAAAAAAAAAAAAAAAAAAAAGAAGCCCAACACAGATGCAGAGAACTCTGTGGCCAAATTACATTTTAAGAAGACATAACAGAAGATTTAAATGAAAGGAAAGGCAAATAATGGAACATGAATACAAAAGAATAACACAGTCTTGTAGGAATATTGTCAGACTTGGCCCTTCTCAACAATGAGATGATACAGGCCAGTTCTAATGATCATGATGAAAAGAGGCATTTACACCCAGAGAGAAGACTGTGGGAACTGAGTGTAGATCACAACATAGCACTCTTCACTCTTTTTGTTGTTGTTTGCTTGCATTTTATTTTCTTACCTCATTTTTTCCCTTTTTGATTTGATTTTTCTTGTGCAGTAAGAGAATTGTATAAATATGTATGCATATATTGGATTTAACATATATATATATATATATATATATATATTTACTATGTTTAACATATATTGGATTACTTGCCATTTAGGGGAAGGGGGAAGGAAAGGGGAGAAAATTAGAATACAAGGTTTTTCAAGATTCAATGTTGAAAAATTATCCATGCAAATGTTTTGAAAATAAAAAGCTTCAATTAATGAAAAAAAGAATACTGTCAGGAGCTCTAGATTGGACAATGAGTTGAAGTTTTCAAGGAATGCTAAGGACAACAAAAGGATTTGTTTAGATATTTTGTGCAAAAGAAAAAATTCATGGAAAGGATAACTGTATAGGTAGATTGGGATATATAGAATGATCATAATAGAGGATGGAGAAAAGGCAAAACTACTCAAGTTATTTTTATTTCTTTTTTATTTTTTTCTGCCAAAGAGAATGATTTTTGGATTGGAGAGGGCAGGAAAAAAATAGAATCTTCAAAAGAAGGCTGAAACCTATGCCATGTAAGGAAACAATAACATAATATCTAGTTGGCCTAGATGAGTTCAAGTCAATAGCCCCAGACAAATTACATTTGGGATGGATGATCTGAATGATTATGTGTTTTGCCCAAATACCAGGGAGCACTTTTGGGGGAAATGGGAAAACAAAGATCGCTGTGGTTCTTAGAAAGGTTGGGAATGTTTATTGTTTAGTGTTACCCCATTTTGTGGGTGGCAGGACTCACGAGCTTAGTGGCAATTTGGATGTTTATGGGTTTATTTATTTATGCTATTTATTAATTTATAATATTTATAGTATTATATCTGATATCCTCCCCCACTGAGAAAAATTTTGCCTTTTCCCCTTCCCTGCTGTATTTCAATGAAATTCAGTCACACAGAAACATGGCTTTATAGAGTCCATCACATGGCATACTTGGATGTAATTTTCTCCTTATAATTCCAAAATCCAAAGCAATAAAAACTTCCCTTAAACATATAGACAAACAAAAAAACCTCTTCCTTGGGCCAAAAGTTCAGTTTTCCTAATCCCAGACTCAATTTTGTCTATAGACAAGTCAACCCACTAGTTCATGTTTCTTCGAGTCAAACTCTTTAAGGATTGTTCAGAGCCCTCCACTCATCTAGTTGAATCATTGATTTTTGACCTGGATGATACTCTTTTCACACCACTGGATGTTTTATTTTGGGTATTCCTTTAATTTTTATAATGTGTTATACATCCATGTTATAATTAACAGCTAAATGATGTAATGATAGAGCAGTAGATTTGGAGTCTGGAGGACTTGTGTTCAAATAAGTGGAATGGCCTGGGCAACCATATAATATCCCCAGAAACAGGGTGTCCTTGGGCTTTTAACTTGTACTTTTATGTTCTAGATGCAAAGGGCGGACTTTCTCATCTAGATCAAGGGCACAAATTATAGAAATCCAAGAGTAGGAATCTAGGCTATATGTTAAAATTAGTGTTTATTGAGGTTCTGAGCTACAGGGAACAAGGATCAATTATTGGAACTCCAGTCCATTGAAAGGATTCATATTTCAATTTTGTCCTAACTTGGACATGAAATAGGTGGAACCAATCCTATGTAGAAAGTGAGCTAAGTTTTTTACTTAATTTCCTCTCCTCAAATGAACTAAAAGACTGGGTGGTATGAGAGAATTATATCTTAGGTATTTGTATGTTCGTGCTTACTATATTTTTGAAGTTAATATCCCTTTGTAAAAGCCAGTTGATATTAAGTGGTTGAGTAGAGCTATGATGCCAGTTACTAGTGCCTAACTAATGGGGAGAACACAGTTGGTAGGAGTTTAAGCTGATAGCGGAGAAAAGAGACATCCTTAATCTCTAAGAGAATAGTGAGAGGGAAATATGATTGATAGTGTGGTCAGAGAATGCAGATTACCCTATTATATTTTCTTCATGGGATCTTATATCGAAGAAGATGATTAGCAATAGTCTCCCTCTTTCCCAATGACTCTTTTGTTTTCTTTCCTTCACTATCCCTGAAAAATCCCTGCTTCATCCAATGTCTTTTCCATCCAAGGTAATCCTGTCTATTTCCTCATTTTCCTCCCTACAACATCTTACCTTTCCCAGTAATCTCCCTAGTAATGTACTTGGCCCTGGTTGAGCAGGAGACAACAGCTTAATGGGTGTGTGTATGTGAGGGAAGAGACTGCATTTGATAAGCCCATGAATGGTTCAGGAAATGTGGGGTTCTTGTAGGTAGGGAATTAGGTTTACCTTTCACGATTTTCTTTTACTCTTTTCTCTCTTCAAAATAAAGCTCATTGTCACTATGCCATGACACATTGACATCCAATGTATCTAAAAAGGGCATCAGCCAGGTGGTATTTGTGATTCATAGTGATGACTGAGGAAATGTTCTTTTTCTTCTCGTCATTTACACTCTGATTGCCCCCTACTCTACCAACAATGTTACAGGAGAATCCATGCCTGTTGAATTCCAGCATAGTAGTGTTTTATGGACTTAAGGAGTATGGATAGAGTCTCTCATCTCTGGGAGAAAGTGTTCCTTCATTTTACTTAATTAATTGAAATCTCACTCAGAGCTTTAAATTCTAAAGACAATTTGCCTGATTGTAGAGAGGAAGAGGATATTTAATCCTTCCAAGCTTGTCTCACTCTTTGATTTAATCAACCTGGAACTTGAATTGTACTCGTTTCCATTTCTGACTTTTCTGGAGAGTTGCCACTGAGAATTATGTTTTTTCTTCAGCCCTAGGGGTTTCCTCAGTCTTGATTTTTCAGACAAATAACCTTTTAAAAATGTAGATATGTCTACAGAAAGGACTTTCTATTGGTAGTTCCCTACTTCATTTCCTAATCCTGAAAGGACTGATACAGCAATTGTGGCACACTAATTGGAATTGTGGATGGGGGAGAAACAGAGGAGAAAAGAACAATTGAATGGACTCCTCATAATCCTAGGGCAATAGAGTTATAGTGGGTAGGGCAGTGGGTTTAGAATTAGAGTACCTGAGTTTGAATTTTCTTTTTGCACTCTATGCCCAACATAAGACCTACCCACATAGCATATACTGAATAAATGCTTGACAGTTGATTTCTGACTGATTTTGACAATACCCTTTATCTCTTGGGGTCTTATTTTCCTCTCATGGAAAAGAAAGGAAATGAGTTAGATGTTCTCTATGAGCCCTTCCAGTTCTGAATCTCAAGGTCTTAGAATTTATGATTCCATGATTGGTATTGTATCAGACTAGCCCTGACATCTAATTGGGATAATTTCAAGTTGAGCCTCCACAAGGCTCAGGCAGGGGCTGATGAACACATTGTCTGTTCTTCCTGTATCTGTGGCTTCCAGAGACCTCATCGAGGACAACTTCTATCCCCCAGTCAATGGAAATGAATTCGTATTTGTTCGATTCTGCTTCCATTAGATTAACTCCCCCGTTTCCCCTACCTCTTGCTCTCAAGACTCTACATGAACAGAATGGAGAATGAATCAGACCAGCTGTCCTTGGAAATGAAGTGTCTGGCTGATGAATGGAGAGACCTGGTGGGGGGAGTTTCCTTCAAAGATCTGTTTGGGTTTATGCATTTCCATGGAATACTTAGGGGTGGGGAAATGGGAGCTTCCAGGTAGGTATATGAGGTTGAGGTTGGAGGGGTGAAATGGGGGAATGTAGGAGGGGAGTTTTTCAGTTAATATAATATAGAGTCTGGAGATTTTCAGAACTCTTTTTTCCCCTCAACTCAAATGAAAAACATGTAGTGATTTTAAGAACTGAAATTGTCAGCTTTGGTTTAAATGTAGTAGGGTAACAATCAAACCTACACAATACCATCATGATTTGAATGGAACAGGCATTTAATAAATGTGTGTTGAAATTAGTTTAAACCTACTCCTTCCAGCCCTGCAGTCCCCTTTTTCTATAGATAAGTTCCTCCTGGGGTTTCTATTCCAGGAAGGGCTTAAATCACCTGTCCTTCAGTCTTATCCCAGGGGTAATTTTGCCTGGATTCTTCCTTCTCCCTTCCAACTTTTCTGTTCTGTTTGTTGTTTCTCATTTAGAATGTAATTTCCTTGAGGCCAGGGGTTATTATTCTTTTTAACTTGTATTTATATCCCCAAAATTCAGCACATTTTCTAAGCTTTCTAAATGCTTGTTGACCTACTCCCCAACTTTAGTCAGGATCAGTCCTGAAGTAATGGTCAAGAAATATAGGACAAAGAACACTGTATTGAACTAGGACTTGCATTTAAATTTGGAATCTGCCACTTGCTGTTAATCAATCAACAAGCATTTTTAAGTGCTTACTGTGTTAGACACTGAGGATATAAAGACAGAAACAGAAGATCCCTTGCCCACATGAAGCTTCCATTTTATTGGAGGAGACAACAATGAGTACACATAAATGCTTGGTTGGTTGGTTGTTGTCCTTCCTTCTGGAAGAAGACCAAAATGATAAAAATAGGCTACAATAAGTCCAACTTTGGCAGATCAGATCAGTATAAGTTCAGAATGTTCTACTACAGGCCAAGCACAAGTAGTCCATGTGAACATTTGGGGTGGATCACAGAGTTTCTTTTGAGCTACCTTAGTTCTGCTTTGCTCATAGAGAAATAGTACCTTCTTTGATGAAGGTACGCCATCAAAAACAAAAAACTAATTTGGCTGAACCATATAGCGTGTGAAGGGGAGTAATACATAGCAAACTTCAGGAGGCACATGGGAGAAAGATCATAAAGGATTTTAAATGTCAAAGAAAGGAGTTTGCACTTGATCCTAAAGGCAATAAAGAACCTTGGAGTTTATTGAATAGGGGAGTAACTTGGTTACAGTTATGTTTTGGAAAAATCACTTGGTAGCTATGTGCAAGATGGATTGGGATGGGAAGAATTTAGGGAAGGGAGATCAATTAGTAGGTGATTATGATAATCTAGGTTAAAAATGATGAAAGTTTAAGTAGGATAATTGCTCTTCATCCTTCATTCTCCAAGAGGGCCAATGAAATCATGAGGATGATGTCTTGACTTATATGTGAATTTGATTTAAGGGAGGCAGAACTTCACAAAGATATCAGTCTCATTCTTTCCTCCAGAGTCATGGGACAAAAATCAAAATGATTGGAGATGGTCCAGTATGCAGTGAGTGATCTGACTCTTTTAACTATGGTCTTTCCCAGGTTTCAATTTGTCTGGGGCAAAGTTCATTCAACTAGAATGATATTTGGAGAAGGGGAACTCTGATATAGCTTTGTGACCTTGGGCTAGCTCACTCTACTGAGCCTGCTTCTTCATTTGTAAAATGAAGTTTATAGCTCTAAAACCTTCCCCCATAGGGATGGAAGAAAAGCATTTAATAGACTCTTAAGCATTATTCCACAATTCTGAATTATTATTTTTTAAAAATCCCAACTGCTAATTATTTCAATTTATTCTGATTGGTGATCATATAGAGAGCTGACCTTAAAACTAGTAAGACTGTGATTCAAGTCCCATCTCTACCACAGACTTGGGTTCTTAGCTTTCTAGGTGACTCTCATTATAAGCCACAGAAGATGTCCTTGAATTAAGAGACAGAGATTCCTCATGTGTAAGCTCTAAAAATCTACTAAAATATGAATTATTATTACCTTCTCACCATCCCAGGCAGGAGAGAGAACATCTTGAAGAACTAGCCTTAGAATGAAGAAGACCTGAGTTATGTGACTAGAATTTTAATTTTTTTTCTTTTCATTAGAACCTTCTTTTTAGCATGTCATTCCTACTAAAGCTCAAACAAATTAATCAAGTCCAAATTTCATTTCTCATAGTCTGGGATGTGTGGTCCAGTACATACAGTCTAGTTCTAGCCTACTCAAGGAATGTCCCAGTCTAGTACAGATCAAGAGAATGTCTGATTCCAAGTTCCTGTCTCCAAGGACAAGTTCCCTTTCTCCCTTCCTTATCCTCCTTTAATTGAATACAAATCCATGATCTTCATCTGTTGATTAGCCATGGATGAAAATATTTAATATGATATAGCTTTGCAGATTCTCCAGAATATTTCTTTGCAAAGGTAGAACTGAACAATCACTGAAAGATAAGATTTTCCTTGAGAGGGAGGTAGGGGAGATGCCACAGTTGGGGAAGGATGTGATAAATATTTTTGGGAAGGGGACTCTAAATTTAACTGTCCTGCTGCTTGTCTTCTGCAACACCATTTATGGAGACCATCTAATGCCCTTATGGGCTTGACTGGGCTGCAGGTGGCAGTGAGTAAGAAGCAGGGGGCTCCAGAACAGCCAACCTTTGCCACTGTACTTGGGGTGGAATTGGGCACAGGACCCATGGATTTTAAATCTACTCCCTTTTAAAGTTTTTTTTCATTAAATATTATATTTTTGTTAAATTATACTTATCAGATTATATTTCATTAAATATATTACATTCATTAATTATTAGATATTCATTATATATAATATAATATAAAGGGATCTTCTTCTCCCCATCCTTGAAGCTCGACTGGGTCTGCCCGGGGATTGATGGGCCTGTCTTTTTGCTTTCCCCTCCAACATTATTTAGAGGCAAATGATGCTTCCAAGAGCCATCTTTTGACACATTGTTAAGATGTCTGTATGTGACACATGGAACAGACATGAAACTCTCTCAAGATAACTAATCAAACTAACAAAGAGTCAGAAAAGTGGGTCTCTGCCTGAGTTCAGAACTAACTCTTTCCTTTTACCCTCCTGTGGAGTGCCAAGTCTCTGCTCTGATGGTAAGAGTTAGCCCCCATTTTCAGATGGGGAAACTGAACCACAAAGATATTTTTGGTAATTATATTGTTTGAATACAGACTGAGGCATGCTATTTTTCTAGTTTCATTCTTTTTATTTTATTTGAGTCTTCTTGTACAAAATGATTGATATGGAAATGTTTTACTTGATTGCACTTGTCTAATCTATATCTGGTTGCCTAGGGAGGGAGGAGAAAAGGGAGAAAGAACATTTGGAACTCAAAACATAAAAAAAAATCCCAAATGTTAAAAATCGTTTTAACCTCATTGTGTGGGAAATGAACAATAAACATCAAGGATAAAACCAATTAAAACCCTTTAAGAGGATTATCCTCCTTAAGAGAATTTCTATACCTCACCAGAACACTGTTATTCCGTTAACCTCATAAACAAGAGTTAACCTAGTTGAGATTTGCTACATAAACTCTTCCACCATGTTACACACCAATCTTTACTCACAGTATGTAAGGATTGCTCTTACAGTGACTTATTTTCTCTTTCTTTTACTAAAAGACATACACCCCAGGGGATTTGGAGTCAGAAGTCTTGGATTCAGATTTGGATTTTGCCTTCCTTGACAGCACCATAATGCAGTATAAAGGTTCTTAAATATTGTCCATGTCATGGATACTTTTGGCAGACTGCTCAAACCTATTACACCCCTCCTAAGAATGATGCTCACTGCTTACTTTTATAATTCAAGTAAAAGCTCATTTTCAATCAGAGGCTAGTGAAAATAAGTATATGATCCTGGCCCCTCCATCTAAGCAAAATGGAAAAAGACTTCATTTTGGAATTAGTGGTTTTGGTTAAGATCCAAGCTATGCAACCTGCTCACTACCTTTGTGAAACTCAGGGTCTCCATTTCTTCATCTGTAAAATTTGCTAAGATGCACAATGGATAGATCATCAGGTCTGGAGTTAGGAAGATCTAAGTTCAAATATGGCCTCATATATTTATTAGTTGTCATTGATCCTGGACAAGTCAACTAACTTTTTATTTCCACTAATGTGTAGTACTTTGCAAACTTTAAGGCACTATATAAATGCTAGCTGTTCAGTTGTCACGATCTACCCTGAGGTGGTGATGTACACATACATGAATATGTGTGTATATATATATCTATATATCTATAATAAAATGAAGTTGTTTCGTAGAGGTGGTGGGGTGGTGAGAAGAACCTTAATCTAAGAAATGATGCCAATTTTGCAGATGAAGAAACTGAGACTGAGCAAGGTTAATTGACTTATTCAAGGTCATACAGTTAGTGTGTGACATTTGAATTCAGGTCTTCCTGGTTCAAATTCTAGCTTCTAATTACTATGTTTTCACATGAAAGATAGTTTTGAGCTGAGTTTTGAAGGAAATGAGGGATTCTATGAAATGGAGATGGTGCTAGAAAACATTCTACACCAAAGGGATGGCCAGTGCAAAGGCATGGGGAGAGGGATGGAATATATGAGGAATAGTAAGAATACCAGTTTGATTGGGACTTAAACTGTGGGAAACGGAGGAATGGAAGGTAGATTGGGGCCAAATTGTGAAGAGCATGGAATATTAAACAGAACAGCTTATATTTGATTCTGGAATCAATAGAGGGTGAGTTGTTCAAATTTAAGGAAAATCCATTTGGCAACTGTATAGAGCAAAGGCAAGGAATGCATAGAGTCCACCATATCACCCAACGCAGTGGACTAAATCCAATTAAAATGGAATTGGGAAATAATTCACAAAATAACAAAACATACATACTGTTAATTAGTGGTTTTTTAAGTTAATATGCATTCCACAGGAACCCTTATGTTCAGTTTATTGGCCTCTATTTCTATTTGAATTTGAGGATGGATTGGGATGGGAAGGGATTTGAAGAAGGGAGATCAATTAGGAGGACATTGCAGTTGTTCAGGTGAGAGGTCATAAGGCCTTGAACTAAGGTGGTGATTGTGTGAGTAGTTAGAATTGGGCATATGCAAGAAATATTGTAGAGTAGAAACTTTACTTGTAGAAATAGAAGTAAGTTACAACTGATTAGACATGTGAAATGAGGATGAGTGAGAAGTTAGTAAAGCCAAGGTTGCAAACATGGGAGACAAGCATGATTATAAGATCAAAGCTGTTAGGAAAACGAAAAGAAAACCCTCTGGGTTATGAAAACCCAGAGAAGAGAAAATTTTTAAGAGGAAAAAACTCTCAATCGTATCATATGCTGCAAAAAGGTCAAGGAGGATGAGGATTAAGACAAAACTGTCAGCTCTGGCAATTAAGAGTCAGAGATTACTGATTTTGCTTGTGATCCTCCCTATTAAAATATCTTTTATCTATTTCATGTATATTGTTGTTTAATTGTTTTCTTGGCAAAGATTCTGGAATGATTTGCCATTTCCTTCTCTAGCTCATTTTACAGATCAGGAAACTGAGGTAGACAGTAGTTAAGTAACTTGTAGGTACACACAGCTAGTAAGTGTCTAAGGCTGGACTTGAAATTAGGTCCTCCTGACTTTAAGCCCAGGACTTTAACCACTGAGCCACCAAACTGCCCTAATTTTTTGTTTCTTATATGTTGTCTCCTTTTGAATGTGGACAACAAAGCCTAAAGAGATGGAGAAGGAAAAACTCAAGTGAAAAAAGATTTTTTAAAATAGCTTTTTATTTACAAGTTATATGCATGGGTAATTTTTTTAGCATTGACAATTGCAAAACCTTTTGTTCCAACTTTCCCCTCCTTCCCTCCATCTCCTCTCCCAGATGGCAAGTTAACTAATACATGTTAAATATGTTAAAGTATAAATTAAATATAATATATGTATACATGTCCAAACAATTATTTTGCTGTACAAAAAGAATTGGACTCTGAAATAGCATACAATTAGCCTGTGAAGGAAATCAAAAATGCAGGTGGACAAAAGTATAGGAATTGGGAATTCTATGTAATGGTTTATAGTCATCTCCCAGAGTTCTTTCGCTGAGTGTAGCTGATTCAGTTCATTCCTGCTCTATTGGAACTGATTTGGTTCATCTCATTGTTCAAGAGAGCCACGTCCATCAGAATTGATCATTATATAGTATTGTTGTTGAAGTATATAATGATCTCCTGGTCCTGCTCATTTCACTCAGCATCAGTTCATATAAGTCTCTCCAGGCGTTTTTTGAAATCAACCTGCTGGTCATTTCTTATAGAACAATAATATTCCATAACATTCATATACCACAATTTATTCAGCCATTCTCCAATTGATGGGCATCCAGTCAGTTTCCAGTTTCTGGACACAAATATTTGTGCACATACAGGTCCCTTTCCCTTTTTTAAGATCTCTTTGGGATATAATCTCAGTAGTAACACTATTGGATCAAAGGGTATGCACAGTTTGATAACTTTTTGAGCATAGTTCCAAATTGATCTCCAGAATAGCTGGATGTGTTCACAATTCCACCAACAATGTATCAGTGTCCCAATTTTCCCACATCCTCTCCAATATTCAGCATTATCTTTTCCTAGCCAATCCGACAGGTGTGCAGTGGTATCTCAGAATTGTCTTAATTTGCATTTCTCTGATTAATAATGACTTAGAGCATCTTTTCATGTGGCTAGAAATAGTTTCAATTTCTTCATCTGAGAATTGTCTGTTCATATCCTTTGACCATTTATCAATTGAAAAAAGATTTTTTTTTTTGCTGAGACAATTGGGGTTAAGTGACTTGCCCAGGGTCACACACAGCTAGGAGCTGCTAAGTGTCTGAGGCCAGATTTGAACTCGGGTTCTCCTGACTTCAGGGCTGGTGTTTTAACCAGTATGCCACCTAGCTAGCTACCCCAAAAAAGATTTCTTTAAGGTTATTGCACAAGGATGCTGTTTTTCTCCCATTCCCTTCCATGGCTCAGCCATCCTGTTAGCCTTACTACAGCCAGGGAAATATCCAATAGACCTTCCCCTCTGCCCTTCAGACTCCAAGGCATTGCTCCCTAATTTGCTTTTGTACCCTAAGGATTCCTGCACTTTGTCATCTGTTTTGAAAGTGAATCCTTCTATAGGCATTGTGAATCTCAGAGGTATCCCAGTGAACAAAGCATTGAATCAGGGAGCAGGAAGACCCAAGTTCAATTATGTTTTCAGATATTTATTAGCTGGGTGATACTGGGCAAGTTATTTATGTTCTTGATCATTTCACTTTTCTCATCTCTAAAATGGAGATAATAATATCACTTGCCTCCCAGAGTTGTTGTGAGGATCAAATGAGATATCTGTAGAGTGCTTACCAGGCACACAGTAGGTTGTTTTGTTCCTTCGTTCTTTCCCCTAAATAGAGTGTGAGGTCCTTGAGAGCACAGACTATCATGCTATTCTCTTTGTATTTCCAAAGCTTAGTACAATGTTTGCAAATAATAAGAGCTTATTAAATGCATTTTCATTTCATTCCATAGAATGCAAGCACTTTGAGTGCAAAGACTATTTCATTTTTGTCTTGTGTCCCTAGCACCCAGGTTGGTAAATAGCAAGTGCTTAGTAAATACTTATTGATTGTCTGACTGAGAGGTTACTGAATCTCTCTCAAGTCTTACTTTCTTCCTCCTCAAGATGAGGTTAACACTATTTGCTCTATTTGCTGCACAGGCTTCCTAGTAAGAATCCAATTTGATCATGTGTATATGCTTTGGAAATTGTGTTATACACAGAATAGCAAGTTACTATTATTTCTATTGTTAGAATTTAGACAGTAGAGTGGTAGGAATGTAACTCTTTGCACACTGTCCCCAAGACTTCATTAAAGGATTCAGAGTAGGTTGTGAGTCCCTATAGTCCTGACCATTCTGTTCCTGTAGGGTTGTTTTTTGATGAATTAATAGGAGTGGGAATTTTCTTCCATTTCATTGTGAATGTCTTTTTGCTTGAGGTGGGGGTGAGTGGGGGAAGATGGGAATATAGGATCTTGGATGGCTCCCTCCAGGAACTATGCTGGAGTTTTGTCAATGTGCTTCAGATATTGAAATCTGGAATTTTCAACCTCCTCTTTCCATTATGATAACAGAGTACCCCAGAAAGAAAAAGAACTTACTATGATGGAAATTACAGGAAATGATCTGCAGCCAAACATAGCAAGAGAGAAAGAGGGAAGGGCTGAGCAGGAATGAGCAGGCAGCATCTGTTGAATGGTGAACCCCAAGAGTTCAATTACCCCAGATCCCTCCATGGAGGGTAACCATGGAAACCAAAGCATCACTAATCTCTGAGTAAAAACACACATATAACACATGCACACATGTTCACACACACACCAGTAGAAAAACTCAAACAGGTTTGTCTAGAGTGGAATGTATGTTTCACATGCTCAGACACATACACACACACAATGCGAATGGGCTGGGTTTTTACTTACTTTACAGGTGGGGTGTGTTTGTGGGCTGTATCAATAGTTTGTGTATGGATGTGTCAAATGTAATAAGTATGGGTATGTACCAATGCTTTCTGCCTTCTGCTTTCCACTTCTGTTCTCTAGGGTGGTGAATGAGCGTGGGCTTGTCCTAATATTTGGGTGCTGCATTGATAGCTAGTTATTGTAATATGGGAGTGAAGGTTTTCCTTTTTCTTTTGGTGGTGGGGGATGAAGTGGAATGATTTAGACATCAAGGTGGTTTCTTCTTCCCACTTGTACAGCAATAATTCTGTGACTTGACTTCTTTGCTTGTTAAACTCAGTACTCTGCTGGGAAAGAACACGGCAGTGGGAATATGGACACCTGGGTTTTATTTCTGGCAGTTATTTAAAGCTTTTTGTAGGTCGGCTCCAACAACCTATCTTTGCAGACTCTGTATATACCACTCTCCTATCCATCTGTATGGTACGGCCCACCTGCCTCCCTGGCTGTTTTTCACACGTGACATCCCTTTTCCCATCTTTATGTCTTTGCAGTGGCTCTTCCCCATGCCTGGAATATATTCCATAGTTGCCTCTTTCTCTTGGAATCCCTGATTTATTTCCTGATTCATCTCAAGTTTCATCCTCTACATGTGGCCTTTCTGAGTCCCTCCAATTTTGAGGGCCTGTTTTAGGTACATCTTCATATGTAACTGTCACCTCCCTCATTAGAATGGATGAACTCTTTCAGGGTTGGAATTATGTTTTATCTTTGCATTTGAAAATTCCCAGTATCTATTCAATTTTGTTACTGTTGTTTGGTCATTTTCTTTCTCATCATGACTCCATTTGAGGCTTTCTTTGAAAAAAATACTGAAGTACTTTTCCAGCTTGTTTTACAGATGAGGAAACTGAGGCAGAGAGGGTTAAGTGGCTTGACTAGGTCACTTTGATAGTACTGTAATAGACATTATCAAAGAGACTATCTGATTGAAAAAGAAAGCAGACTGCTCATGAATTTTTAAAAATTTAAAAAAATTTATTTAAAAATTTCCCTCCCACTTAATAGTATTTAATTTTTTTTCAATTGCATGTAAAGATAGTTTTCAACATTCATTTTTGTAAATTTTTCAGTTTTTCCTTCTCTCCTTCCTCCCCCCTTCCCAAGACAGCAAACAATCTGATATAGGTTATACATGTACAATCATGTTAAACATATCTCTACATTCATTATGTTGTGAAAAAAGAATTTGAACAAAAGGGAAAAAACATGAGAAAGAAAAAACAAAAAAAGTGAAAACACTATGCTTTGATCTACATTCATTCTCCATAGTTTTTTTCTTTGGATGTGGATAGCATTTTCCATCACAAGTCTTTTTGGAATTGTCTTGGATCATTATATTGCTGTAAGTCTATCTTAGTTGATCATTGCACGATGTTTGTATAATGTACTTCTGATTCTACTCACTTCAATCAGCATCAATTTATGTCTTTCCATGTTTTTCTGAAATCTAATTGCTCTACATTTCTTATAGAATAATCGTGTCCCATTATATTAATTTACCACAATTTATTTAGCCATTTCCCAGCTGATGAGTATCCACTCAATTTGTCACTACAAAAAGCTGCTCATGAATTGAATCCAGAGTAAGTAATAACCACTGAAGAATCCCTGTCCTCCATTGATGTCTGTGTAATGGGAAAAGAAGTAGAGGAAGGTCCTCTGAATATTAAATAGAACTCCCTATAGGATTAAATAGTAGGAAATGTGTAGAGGGCCAGAACTCTGGAGATGTATATTTGAAACAAGGTGTTAACTCAGTGGAATTGATGAGATAATGGTTCGCTTGTTCACATATATACTTAAAACTTAGTATGGTGATGTAATGGTTCTCTAGTTCACACATAATCAGTATGCTGTAATGATGTAATTGTAACAGGATATATAAGGGCCAAAAAGGACTGGAAGAGACATTCTATTTTTGGCCAACCTTCTGGTGGCTCTCCTGCCTCCTGCACTAAGATCAAGGCTAGTCCCGAAGTCCTCCAGAAAGCTAGCCAGAAATTTACAGAAGCTTAAAGATTACATCGAATGGGCATTCATGGGTACATTGCAATTGGTGTCACTGGAGAAAGTACCCAAATCAATGAGATCACAGATTCCTCAAAGAGTTAACATACTGTTGGTACAGATGAGATTTTAATCTGTGTTGGAAGATGACCCTATGAAAACATTATCAAAATCTCAATATAGATTGATACTCATTTAAATTTGTAGTGTCAGAGAGCTACATGGAACATCAAGAGGCTAAAAGACTTGCCCAGGTTCACATGGCTAGAATGTAGATAAGACCTAAATCCAAGTCTTCTTGATACTAACTAAGGCTGACCAAGCCATGTTGCCTTTTATTTTTATTCACGCTCTTGATTTCTCATACTTATTTTGTATATATTCATATATGTACATGCTATCTCTTTCAACAAGATGCAAGATCCTTGAGAGCAGGGATTGTTTTATTGTTTAACTTTTTTTTCTGTATTTGTGGCCCTAGGGCCAAGGTGTACAGAGCCTGGCACACCATAAGATATTAATAAGCATTTGTTGATTAAACAAGTGGCTTAGTTTTGATACATAATGTATTATTGTGGTAATGTTCAAATTAGGCAAAATATCAGATTTTTATAGATATTTTGCAAGGCTGTTTATTTCATTTATTTATTCCACTGGGGAGCCATCACCATTTGTCTTAACCTATGTCTTGCCATTGGACTCTGGGGGAGAGAGAGAGGCTGATGACTGCACAGTTCTGCCTCATTTAAATGTAATTCAAGACATTATCCCTGATGTCATTGGTCCTTTTTGAGGACTAAGAATGAACAACAACAAATCATTCAACTGACATTTATTAGGCACCTAGTATATACGAAACAGTGCAAGTTGTCACAGTAAATGCAAAGATAAATAAGATAGATTCTTGTCCTCAAACAACTTATAGTCTATCAGGAGTTGATTAACTGTGGCTCTTAAGCCAAACCTGCAGATTCCATTCAACCATACCAAAACAGGCAGAAGGCAAATTTGGTCCATGGGCCATTTTGCCAACTCCTTGAGTATTCTATTTTTAGGTGGATACACTACTCTTTTCACTTTTTCCTTACCTTGAGAACTAGTCCTTCCTATGTTGGGATCTCAGAACTTGCCTTACTGCTTGATGTGGTAAGTAGGGAAACTTTTGAGATCTTCTTTGGAGTCTTCAGAGAGCCTCATATAATCCAGGATTGGTCTGATAATGAAAAGCTTGCGTGTCACTTGGCAGATCTTTGAGATGCAAGGCTGCTCCATCTGGACTTTGGGATTAATTGGGGGGGAAGGTGGTAGGAGCAGTATGTGTGAAGTGTGGATATGCTATAGTTGGTACTGTAGTTTATGAATGAAGACCTCTCTGTTCATAAATTGGCCTTGTCTTTGGAGCTGCCTTAAATAGAGATGAGCTGTGAGTATGTGTGTATATATATGTGAAATTTTTCCCCCCTCCCCATTCAGTGTGATTTTTAAATGAAAACAGAATCCATTTGGGATGATGAAATGGTTGTCTACTAAATTCTTGCTTGAGTTTCATTCAGACTTACGAGTAAGCATTCTTAAAAGGATGGTGTTTTGATCGATGGGGTGTATCACTGTTTCCCTCTGGATCAGGGTGCTTTTTCTTCTCTCCTTTTAAAATAGCACCCTTCCCAATAACAGAAATGTACACCAAACCCTTCCAACAGGGGCCTGAAACATTGTCCAAAAAATTTTCCAACCGCTCAGCCAGGCTGCTTATATGCTTTCAGATTGTACCATCCACCCTTCCATCTGCTCTCCTCTCTGGCTGTGCTCCTGTAAGCAAGGAGGATTGAGATTGAGAGATTGACAAAGGCTGATAGATAGTTCAGCATTAAGCCATCACTTAAAGCCTCACCACCTCTTAGAGAGCTGACGTGGCAATAGAGGGCTGGGTAATATTTGACAGCGTATCAATGCTGTGTTTGCTCATGTGTGCACATGTATGCATGTGCATATGTGCTTTGCATGGCACAGTGGTCAGAGTACAAAGCTGGGGTGAGCTACAGATAGCCACATGATTTGAACTTACTGGATGTAGGTAATGTTTTTACCTCTAGTCTCACTGCTGGATGGCCAGATTTGGTCTTCAGTCCTTTAGTATTTAGGACCCCCAAATCAAACTGATCTTTAACTGAAAAATAGAGATCTCCTGAGGGAAAGGCCCTCCCTCCCCTTTTATTTCTCCTAAGGTGCAGGGACTTTGGGGAACCTAACTTGTACTTTTTGTGGTCCTCCTTCTTTCCCTCCTGAAATGTGCCTAGTTTATGGTGGGACAGGGGTATCTTTGAGTGAAAAGAAGTATTGTATTCTGTGGGCCCTCTTGAGTATGAGAATATTCCAGGTCATTGGGGAGAAAAATACAAATAAACCAGGTTTAAGAAAGAATGCTATATTGGTTGAACTTTGATTGGATTCTCGTGATGATAACAGGGTAAATAGTGGGGGGGGGGGAAAGGAAGGAAGAGAGAAGAGAAGAGAAAAGTGATAAAGAGAATAGTGTAAAGGAGAGAGAAAAAAGAGGGAGAAAAGGAGGAAGGTGTGAATATCTGAGCAATATTCATCTTATTGTCAGACTGGCAAACTTGGCAGTGCAGAGTGAAAGCAGAAATAGTTTATATGAAGTCTGAGCTTGGCTCATTTTATTTTTTTCTTTGCTTTTCTTTTTTCCCTTTCACCTTTTTCCTCATGTCCTCCCTCTTCCCCCTTCTAACCATATCCTGTCTACAACTGGATGGCAGGGAACTGGTTGCCATGGCTACTAACTGGAATCCATGCCAGCTGAATTGTAAAATGAGGGTCTTTTCTTCAAAGCCACAGCCCCGTTGCAGAAGTCACTTTTCCTTGTTAAAGTTTGGGAACCTGGTTCCGACCAGATTCCTGCCGAATGACTCTTGGTTTGTCTGCCTCTATACAGTGAGGAGAAGGACTATGTGCTGATGTTTGGAGTGAAAGATACAGGGACTGACATTGCTCCAAATGCCTTTTTTTTCAACAGCTGGGTGTAAAAAAGGGCAAGGAAGCAGAGACATGGCCTAGAGGTGGTGGTGGTGGTAGGTTGGGACAGGTGGGCTTCATGGGATGGAATGAACTCATAGCATCCTGAATTGCTTTCCTCCAAATTCTTGCCTGAAGAAAAAGGAACTGGGATAAGGACCAAAACCAATATTTTTGTTGTTATATTTGGACAGACTCCATATTGTCCTAATTAGTTAGTATTTTCAGTCAATGTGGCAGGAAATCAAATGGCAGGTGTGTCTAAAGGGCAGCATTTGGGTGTGAATGTGGGCAGTGATCCCCTGGCCTTCTCAGTCAGTTTTCTCTCATCTTCTCACCTTCACCAAAGGGTCATCCAGTTGACTCATATGGTCCTGCCTGAAAAGAATGAATGGGCAAGGAAGGAGAAAATATTGTTTGTGGACATGAATGCTATTTATTTCAGTGGAAAGGGGGGGGATAATAGATGTTCTTCTTTTGGGAGATTCCAAGCCAGGAAAAAACCCCAGCCTTCTGTTGTCCCAGATTTTTAAATATATTTTTTCTTCTCAAACAATAACAACAACAACTATTCTTCTTATTCTTATTAATAGTTAACTTTTATAAAATACTCTGTATCTCATAAGATCCTCAAAATAATCCCGTGGGGTAAATTCCTATTATTGTTATTCCTGTTTTTCAGATGAAGACAGTGATACCAAGAGAGGTTAGGAGCCACATCCTATGTTATACAGCTTGTTACAGTCTGAGGTAGGATTTGAACTCAGACCTTCCTTATCCCAAATCTAACACTGTATCTACTATATCATTTAGGTGCTACAAAGAATGAGAACACTGGGGTCAAAAAGCTCCTGCCAGTGAAGTTCATTTTGGATAATCTGGACAATATAAGTATTTGTGAACTTGGCAAGGAATGGGTCAAGCAGACATCTTCTGAGCCTTTCCCATATTTTTTCTCCTTCCATCTGGCCATGATGTATAATGTTGTGTTAGCATAGAAGAGATTGTCTTTGGGGTTGGAGGGAGCCAAGTAGTATACCTATCCCCACGTCACTCTTGGAACATTATCCTTATTAAGAAGGAAGATGGAGTTGATTTTTACCAGCACTAGGCATCCCAGACATAAACCACCTCCACAGAATACAATTTAGTGAAGAGACAAGCGACAGATCTGGCTTTAGTCCTAGCCCTGTCACTCTACAGGTAAGTGACCTTGGACAAATCATTCAGCTTCTGTATGATGACATGTTTTTGCTAACTCAGCAGCCCTAACATTTTGTGATTCTATGAAAATGTAATTATTTCTGATGGAAACACAGAGTTTGGTGAGTTCGGGAGTGGGTTTGTCTTTGGATTTGTGATACTTTTCTCCTCTGCTGTTCCATGGTCCTGAGGTGATCCCTGTAAAAGTGGAAAAGGAAGAGACACAATTTTATTTCTCAAAAGCAAGGATTCTAGCCCATTACTTAATTGGTGCTCTCTAATGGGACCTGTCCCTAGATCATTTAATCAAAGGCTCATAGATTTTTAGTTGGTATCCAAGCCTTCTAAACATGTCTTCATCCCTTCTATTCATCTCCATGTAGGATTCAATGACTCTGGTCCTCATGTTGTCCCTTATATGAGACATTCTATCTCACTGTTCTATACTTTTTCATTGGTTATTGCTCATGACTAGAATGTCAGCCCTATTTGTCTCCTGATTTTCTCCACATTTTAACCACAAATATCCCTTTTTCTGTGAGAAGATTTCCTTCTTTACTTCCTCCCCTTCACCTCTAGGGTTATCCCCAGTTTATCCCATATCTATCTTGTTTGCCCATAGTCGTTGCCAATGTGCCAACCCCATTAGGTTGTGAGCTCCCCCCCTTTTTTTTCTGAGGCAATTGGGGTTAAGTGACTTGCCCAGGGTCACACAGCTAGGAAATGTTAGTGTCTGAGGCCAGATTTGACCTCAGGTCTTCCTGACTTCAGCGCTGGTACTCTATCTACTACACCAACTAACTGTCCTACTTTGAATATTCTTAAGAAAGTTCTAGGCTGAGAATTAACTGAGAGATAACAATGAAAAGGATCTGAAGTGAGAAGGGAAAGATGTGAAAGTCATTGAAGAGGAGTTGGTAAATAGATGTATAGGGAAATATTGCAAGGTAAAGAAACTGCTGAATTTTCCAGGCTCTCTGAGGCTTAAGAGAGGATCTTTTATGGTTGGGGGCAAGTATTTTTACAGTTTACCAAGGGAAATTTTGGTTTTGGGCTTTAGGACCGCTCTAATTTGCTTCTTTTACTTTATCTCCTTATCTGCCCCAAGAGAAAGGGGGAGGACAGTGGAGGAAAGGTGAGAGTCTCGAACCACTCCACTTAAGGGAGTGTTGGAGAGAAAGGGAACCCAACAGAATAGTTGGGGAGTGTTTTCAGCACCTTCAATGCCCTGCCTGCAGAGTGGAATCCTTCCACAGTGCTCACTTCCTTTTCGGGAAGACATGCTTACCCCCCTGTAGGCTTTCCATTAAATCCTGGTTTTCCTTTCCTTTCTCCCCCAGATTCATGCCCCTTATTTCTTGGCTTGTGTCCCATTAAAGGAAGGGATAAGATTGGACGTAAGGATTCTGGCTCGAGTGGGAGTGGCTGTGTGCCTGAAATGGGGGTGAGTAATTCGGCCAGAATCGCCAGATGAAGTTTTAGATCATTGAACTTTGAACAGAAATCTCACCTAAATTTCCAGACGCTCGACTGTTTACTACAGTAATTATACTCAATAGATCAAGCTTCCCAATTGCCCTTCTCCTGCTCCTTTCCCCCCTCCCCAAACACACACATGTGTGTGCCTGCGCGCACATCGCACATGAGTAGGCTCTCTCCCCACCCTCTCTCACTCTCTCCTTTCCCTTGCTGCCTCTCCCTTGTTTTATTTTATATGCCTGGACAGTTCTTTTTCCGTTTGGATTTAGCTCCTCTTTTTCTTTGTTATTCCCCCGTCTGCCCCCTCTGGTATGTGTGAGTTCTCCTTCTGATTGTCAGAAATTTCTTTTCCACTGTGTGGGTAGGAGACAGATTTTTAACTGTCTCCCCTCTATTTATTTTACTTTCTCTGTTTCTCTCCTTTTCCTCCTCCTCCACCTCCTTTCCCACTTCTTCCTTTCTCTCGTTCCGCTTCCTTCCCCCTTCGATATCTGCCTCCCCTTCCCCCTCCCCACTTACTTCCTCTCCCTTCCTGCTCCCCCTCCTCCATATTGCTCGCTTTTCTTTCTCTTTTTAAAAAAGAATTCAAATAATGTCTATGGAATAATAGCACACCCTCATTCACCTGAGTGCGGGACCCTGCATTAATTCAAGGTAAGCCACTGTTTTACTTGCTCTGGTAGAGATGGTGGTGTGGTATGGTGTGGTATTGCTCACAGTGGATCTCTCCCCCTGCCTCTGCCCCACCGTGGGGCTTCGCTTTTTTTGCCTGTCTAGAATAAGAATTCTTTCCGGAGAAGCTTTAGACTCTGGAGTGCTACCTGTTGGGAAAGGATAGATCTCTGAGATCTGCAACCCTTTCGTAGTTTCCCAAACCCTTCCTTAAACCAGCCTTTCCTTTCCGAGGATCCCTTTCTTTATGAGTATGTTTATTTCCTTTGTAACTTCCGTAGCAATTTCATTTAATGTGGAAATTTTCCCAAAGCTGTTGAAGAGGAGGCTTTTGTGTGTGTGTGTGTGTGTGTGTGTACACACCAGTACCTTGTCAGGATGCTCAGTGATCTTAATGTTTCTGCTTTTCCATAAACCATATTGAGAGGGAATCTGCATTGGGGAGGGAGCTGGAGTTGAAACAGGTGCTGTATGGCATGTGCCTTTCTTAAATTTCTCCCTTTCACTGCCTTCCTTTCTCTTTTAAGTAGTCTGTCTTCCCTTCTCAGCTCTCCTTAAGACATAAGAAGGATGTTTGGAAGTTTATGGGGAACTTGATTTGAGGGAAAGTCCAGTGGCACCTGAGGAGCTCTCATCCCCTAAGAACCGGCTTTAGAAGGCTGTGCTTTTGGCTAGGTTTCTAATAACTCAGCCTTCTGTGATTTCTGTGCTCATCTATTTTTCAGGTGAATTTTCTGTTTCTGAAGTTGAATGAGACAGAAAATGCTGAGGCTTTTGACATGAGGGACAGTGTGCCCTTTAATGGGATGACAAGCTGAAGGAAATTGGGAATGGGAGAAAGGGCTAAGAGGAGTAGGTGGAAATGGTCTCCTGAGCTCAGCCAGCTTCGATTAGTGGATGTGACTTTCAGTGTTGCCTACATGAGGGTTTTAGCTCTTCCATCCACTTCAACAGAACATCAAATTTCCTTTCTTCTTTGACACCTGACTCTCCTGCTTTGATACCTGTGCTTTGGAGATGATGGCAAAGTCTATCAGTAAACCCTCTGGGGATGAAGCTTTTAGTGGGTCCTTGAGTTTCACTTTGGCCAAATGCCTTGGAAGGAAATCCTTCTTGTTTGTTTAATCCATAGCTCTGTCTCTATATGGCAGGTAGGTTTTGATTAAATGGATGAAATTAATCCGGAGAATTAAAGGGTGCAATATAGATTTGATTCCCAGAATTCCCTCTTTAGACTTTATTCCATGTAGGTGTATTGACCTTTGCTCTTCTGGTACAAGAGGAAAGACTGAAGGATCCAAGATGATTTAAAATAGAGGAGATGATTAGTGTGTGTGTGTGTGTGTGTGTGTGTGTGTGTGTGTGTGTGTGTATGTGTGATCTGAGAGCTGTCTTTTCTCAAAGGGAAGGCAATTTCTTATATTTAAAGAGAAAACAACACTTTTTTTGCTTCCACTGAGATTAGTTTGAACAAGAGGAAAATGGGTTTAAATAATATTGTAAGGGAGTTAGGTTACACACAAGGGAAAACTTAGTGGTTAAGTGTTAGGAAACAGAAAGGAATTACTGATGTAAAACATGAAAATCAGTTCCCATATCTCCCTTCCATTTTTCCTCTCCCCACACTCCACTCCTAGAAACTTGTAGGGAAGGATTAGATAGTTGCTGGTCAGTGAGATCTGTGTTGAAATCATCTGAAGAGGTCAAGGGGAAAGGATGCCCTTTGCTATCTGCTTGAATCTGTTCTTTTGTCCTCTGTTTTACGGTCCCATTATTCTCCTAGTCAGGTTGCTTTTTTCTAGCAGATGGATGATCTAGCAGCTGTTCATGTATCCAGAGATCTAGACAATTTATGGGACAAATAATGTCACTTGAAGTTGATTTTATGACTCTGAAGTCTGATTTGTGTAATTGAGATGGGAAAAGGCTATTCTGGAAAATTAAGTTTGGGGTATGTCTCTGTAAGGCAAACTTAGCAAAACTGTCTTGGGCTCCTGACATTTGGTCTCAGTTACTAACTCTAACTCATTTCCATTCCTTGTGATAACAGGACAGGTAACTGGCCCTATTATTTCACTGATAGGGGAAATTCCCAGAGGAATCTCTCTCTATCAAAGTAAGGGTCATCTTCTTGGAACTTATAGTCCTAGAAGGTTGCATTGAGGCAGAAAAGCTAAGTGATTTCTTTAGGGTCACACAGACATTATGAACCAGAGCAGGATCTGAATCCAGGTCTTCCTTGCTCAGAGATGAGCTCTGTCTAACCACTATACTATGCTGCTTTTCTCCATATACTGATAGTATATATTCATGTAATTCTACCCTGCATGCTTTCTTCTGTATCCAAAGTTTTCCTCTTCTTTGAGCATAGTTTTCTGTGGACAAGGAGGACCTTTCTTGTATCTGGCCTGATCATTATTTGGATGATTCATTCATTCAAGAGTATCTTCCCTTACTGACCTATATCTCTTTAATTCATATTTTAAATATATCTCTTATCCCCAGTCTCTATGAAAACATGCTCCAACTAAAAATCTTTTAAACCCTTTTAATTTTATGAGTCTCTTTCCCTTATCTTCTAAAATCCCTCTTTCTTGTCAAAAATCTCAATTCCCAACCTCAGAGCTCAGGAGGAAAATGGATGAAGATTTACGTGAAGTTATTTCCAACCCTGTTCATTCCTTCTTTTGGAATTTATGAGTCTAGGGTTCCCAAGAAACCCTTTTCTGGGAAAAAAAGCCCTCTTTTGTATGGAATATTGATGGTAGCATGATATATAATGAGTCTTTTTTTTTGTCACAGTGATGAAGGGCTGGTTTCTGGACATCTCCTGAGCCACATACCTTACCATCATTCTCTATAGGGAGGAAAGATAAGAAGAAAGAGGAGGAGAGTGAGTGAAAAGAAGTAAAGGAATAGAGAAAAAGTGAGACTGAGGTAGAATGTAAACCCAATTTACTTATGGATTAAGGCAGATTACTTAAGGTTAAGATATGCATCTCATTCCAAGGAAATTCACTGCCTTTCCCATCCATGTGAATATTTAAAGATGGACTTTTTAGTAGAATAGGGAGGGTTGTATTACCATTCATTGGTGGGTAAGCCAAATGGCAGTCAAGTATATCTGAAGCTTTGCCCTTTGATGTGACATTTAGGTTAGTGATCAGATGGCAAATTGAAACCAAGCATACCCCAAGAAGTTGCTGTAGGAATCATTAATTGGGGAGAGTGTACCTGGTTCTTGATCCAAGTGAAAATGAACTTTCTGCCCTTTTATCTATTCCCTGTACTCTGGACCAGCTGTGAGACACATATGTTCTAGTTTTTCAATTCCCTTATTTATAAAATGGAGATTTTGACTTTTGAGTCCTCTAAGTCTGTCTGCTCGTATTTCTACCCCAGTTACCAAAGGGATTCAGGATGATAAAATAGTGAATCTGGGCTTCCTTGAACCATAATTCCCTACCTATAAAAGAATCTATTTTACCCCCTTGGTTTGCTCAGACTATAGTCTAGAACATAGCCTAGAATATAGCCTAGCATCTAGAGTCCTAGACTAAAGTTTAAATCAATAGAAACTAGATAATCCAAGATTGTATGCTGACACCACCAGGTCTTCTAAAGTCTGGTGTTGTAAAACCTAGGTCATAGCAAAGAAGAGGCTGAAACTGCTGATACTGGAGTCTTTAAGCCTAGCTTTTAGTCTGGGGGATCATCTCATTTGAGTAATGAAGTGTGTGATACCAAGGATTGGAAAACACATATCTCTTCATGGTTCTGGGAAAGTCTTTGAGCCTCCATGGATTTCTGTTTCCTTATTTGTACAACGAGGGACTTGAATTGATGGCCCTTTTAGCCCTAACTTTATAGGCATAGACCATAAGTTCATTTTTCTTTTCAAGTGAATTCATTCCCTCCAGCCTCCTCTTCTCCTCCCTCTTAGTTAACAAATGAACCATTAGATCACAAACATCTCATTTCAAGTGATGATTGTAAGACTGGAAGTGAGTGAATATATTCATGTGTGTATATCTGAAGTGAACAAGAAGAGGCACCTGGATAGATAACAAATATCCATCTAATGCCTTTACAAATCTCGATTGACTCCCACACAATTATTCCCATTATATATTATATTATTATTATATTATAATATTATATTATATATATGTATACACACACACATATAATTCCCATCTTATATTAAGTGATTGGGCTAAGGTTCAATTATGGTCTTCCTGGCTCCAGGCCCAATGTCTAGCCACTGAGCCTTAGCTGCTTCTGGACACATCACCATATTTGTGGGGTAGTGTTCAGGGGTAGTTGCAGGAATAGTGTCAAGCCCTGAACTGGGAGCAGAAGACATGCCATTTTAACTTTCTTGATCACCTTCTTTATCTGTTAAGTGAGGGCTTGGATCACCTGGTCTTTAAAATCCCTTTCATCCCTAAAAGTCTATAGGGAAAGTGTGGATATCAGAATTTAAAAAAAAGCTTTCAGTAATAATAATAGCTTACCTTTATGTAGTGTGCTATAATTTACAAAGTGCTTTCGCATATATCATCTAATTTTCACAGTAATGGGGTACTTTGATTACCCCTGTTTTATGGATGAGGAAAACCAAGGTAAGAGATTAACCTCTCTGCTAAATGACATAGCTGAGACCAGACCTAGGTTTCCTTTTCATTGTGTCACACAGCCTTTCCTCTACTCACTTTCCCCCAGTGCTCAATTGGTTCCCTATGTGGTAAAGGTAATAGGACCTGGGATCTGGAATTGAAAAGGACTTCAGAGGTCATTTAGTCCAAATGTCTCATTTTACAGATAAGGAATTGATGTCCCAAGAGATTAGAGACTTGTTTAAGGTAATACTAGTAATAAGCAGAAGAATTTGGATCTGAGTTCAGCTCCCAAGAATCTAAGTTTAGCAGGAAATTTCCACAATCTTCCCTCTGCACCCACAGTACTTTCTTCCCATCTTTAATTGCTCTGTAGCAGAATAATCTTTCAGACCTGGAATGGTGTGATTAGAAGGTAAAGGGGGTGGGTGGACCTTGATAAGACAGTCCCTGAATAGCTCTGTGCCGTCAACTTTGCACATCCCTCCTGATCCTGAAGAGTTCTTCATGCCCTAGGGAATAAGAACTTGGTAGATGATCACTGATGATGTAGAAGTGAATTTAGGGGAGATGGAGCAAACATGCTGGAAGCATCCAGAAGCATCCAAAAGCATCCAATTGAAGGCAAAAGAGGCTTAGTAGCAGCAACACTTAGAATTTTGTCTCTCTCTCCTTCCTTTAAAAAATCTTCTCTCCTGTGGACTGGCCTCATTTTGGGGATGATTTGGGCTACTGATCATGCAAGATCAAGATACAAGGGAGATCAGTGACCAAGAACTGTTGTTGAGTCATTTCAGTTGCCAGATACTTCATGATCCATTTGGGGTTTTCTTGGCAAAGATACTGGAGCAGTTTGCCATTTTCTTCTCTAGTTCATTTTATAGATGAAGCAATGAAGTCAAATGACTTGGCCAGGGTGAAACAGCTAATAAGTGTTTGAGGCTAGATTTCAGCATGTGAGGACATGTCTTCATGATTCCAAGCTCAGTGCTCTATCTGCTGAGTCCCCTAGTTGCCCAAGAATTACCAAGAATTAGATCTATGATGATTGTTTCCCGCTTTGGTTGGGGAGAGACAAAGGGAATTAGAGATGATGGTCTACCATTCCTATCTATGATAGAAAAGGAACTTCTTTCAAGCATAATTATTAGATGAACAACTATGTAGATTCTGAAACTATAATAAAGTGATTGGTTATGTGGAAAGTTAGATCATGTCCTTTGCAAAAGCAGTAATGAACAGAATAACTTTATCACCCAAAGTCTGTGTTAGAAGTTATTTTTGTTCTCATTATAAACATCATCTGGGAGTTGCTTTATAATACTTGTTATGCCCGATGTGTCTATCTAATTTGTCCACTTATAGTTACAGCTGGAGCCCAAGAACATGTGTGTGACGGCTCCTATATTAGTTTTATCATTAGTATTAAATTTCTGAAAGAATTTGTGTTATAGTAATAGCTGTTAATGGAGATTCTCTTATGGTTGCAAAAATATACCATAGTTTTAAAAGCCTTTAGTTGTAAAAATCTAATGAGGCAGCTAGATGGCATACTCCATAATGGCTTGGACTTGGAATCAGGTAGGACCTGAACTCAAATCCTGTGTGACTTAGGACAAATATTAATTTCTTTGGTCCTCACTTTTCATATCTGTATAAAGGGGGATGTGGGTAGTACAGTGAATTGAACACCAATCCCAGAATCAGGAGTTCAAATCCAGGTTCAGACATTAACTAGCTGTGTGATTCTGGGCAAGTCACTTAGCTCAGTTTTGTCTCAGTTTTCTCTTTTGTAAAATGAACAGGAGAAAGAAATGGCAAATCTTTGTAAAATGAACTTATGAAGGATGAAGGAAATGGTAATATCTTTGTCAAGATGGGGAAACAAAGAGTCGGATGATTGGAAAAACAGCAGAACAACAATTCTGGGAGGTGGTTTTTCTATTTGTGTCTTTGTGGTGGTTCTTTCTCCATCAACATGTCTCTTCCTTTATGCTCTTTTCTTTGGTTCTCTGATCTCCTTGAAGTTCCTTGTCACTTCTTGTTCCAGTTGAAAGGTTAAGACACAAAGAGACAGGAGATCTAAACTCTTTTCCACACTCCTCTACTAAGTAATTTTAGGGAAGTCACCTCCCTTGTCTAAACTTAAAACTAACTCATCTTTAAAAGTGGAAGCAACAATCCTTTTCCTGGCTGAAGGTAAAGAGACTACATTGTTTCTCTGAACTCTGTCAGTGATTTCATGATCTGGCCTCTGACCCCTTCCCTTCTACTTCATTCTCTCCTGCTCCCCATTTTTCTCTTAATAGCCAATAATTTAAAAGTAAAGCAAAGATATAAATATATAAGAAATTCTCTTTGTATTTCCAAAGGACATTTCAGGAAATCTCTTGAGGAGGGAGAAAAAGGAATGTATGGATTATTTAAAAATAATTTGGTCTTATTTGTTGTTGTATCTTTCTCTAGTACTTGAAACAGTACTTTACATGTAGCAGGTACTTAATAGATGTTTGCTGAATTGACTATTTGTTGACTATGTATACACTCACATAGATATAATGTAAATATGTGTGTATATATATATGTATATACACAAACATGCACTTTTTATGTATATGCATATACTATTTTTTGTACTCACTGAATAGAATTTTATGTTTTCAATATAATAAGCTGATGAATGGAACATTTTATATTTTTCTCTTTCAGAAATAAATGGAATTGCTTTTTATTTAAGATATGTGGTCCTTGATTTTTTTCTTTCTGCATGTCAATGGCCCTCAGTAGGGGAAAAAGATTTTCTGCCTCTGCTTTAGGTAGAGGAAAATAATGTGAAAGATAAACAAGAATCCAACTTTGCTTTTATTTTCTTTATGTTTTAGACTCTGGGATGACTAAAAATCTAGACTTGTAATATCAAAATACCCAAAGACTTTGCCAGGACAAGGCACAAACTCCCCTTTCCACAAACTACTATTAATAGCCACCATTTTGATAGTATATAACTGTTTGGAAATGCTTTGGTCAAGCAGTCAATAGACATTTATTGAGCATCTATTTTTTCCAAGAAAGCCTCAGATGGGGATTCAAAAAACTGAACAGCAATTACAGAAAAAAAAAAAACACCTACTGTGTGCCAGGCATTGTGCTAAGTGCTGGTGATGCCAAAAAAAAAAAAAAAAAAAAAAAAAAGCAAAAGGTTCCTCATCTTGTCTGATTTTTATCACCTTGTGAGGCAAGTTCTTAAATGTAATATGGTACTCATTTTTTGGCTGAGGAAATGGAGGCTAAGACACTAGAGCTAGAAATGTCAGAGCCTGAAGCTAGGTCTTCTTGACTCTTAATCTAGCATTCTAACTTTTGTGCCATATTGATTTCAGGAGAATTCAGCTACTGGCCTTAAAGTCTGCTTTAGGTTTGTACTGAGCAGTCATAAAGTATGTGGTCCATAGGTACCTGTTTGAGCTGGTAGTGAGGCTTCAGATGAGCATGGCAAGAAAACAGTGGGCTCCTCGATTAGATTGTGAGCTCCTTGAGGGTAGGAACAAGGACTGTCTTTTCGAGGCCAGGGCATCCAGGATTTTGTCCCAGAACTCTGAATTAAGAGGGTGCTGAAAATATTTGCTGTTCTTCCACAGCATAGACAGCATAGCTAGAGACAGATTAAATGGAAGTCATTGACAAAAGAAAGGGACTAAGATGAAGGGTAGGAAAGTGCTTTGGCAAATTGGTGAAAGAGCTGTGAGCTCCTTGAAGTCATATTTTTTTTTTGTTTTTTTCTTTGTATCCCCAGGGCTTAGCGTAGCGTCTGGCAGGTAGTGGATGCTTAATAAATGTTTGTTGACAGACAGGAAAAGATCACAGATTCCTGATCCATTCAAACCCCCTTGTTTTACAAAAGAAGAAGAATCTGAATCGTGAAACATTTTGCCTTAGGTCTCATAAGTGGTAAGAATTGGCATTTGGGTCTAGGTTGTTGGATTCCAAAGAGCATGCTTTTCCCTCTACATCCCTCTGCCTCCATGGTCCTTTCTGTCTTTTTTATTCCAGCATTCACCCATCTGTAAAAATAAAACTATTTCAAAGATTTGGAGAGAACAAAGTGAGAGCATATCTAAAATACTTCTCAACACAAAATGGTGCCACCATTGACGTCACTATTGTGATAGTAATGTTTCTGAGTGCCTTGAAAACAGGTGGAGTCAGAGAGAATCTAGGAAGAGAGGCACTTCAGAGAAGCTTGTATATTGTTTCCTTGACTGCCTAACCTTGAATCCCCATGTAGGAGGCTCCAGACTCAGCGTCGGTAGATACAGAAATAAATGAGAAGTGATTTTTGCCCTCAGATTTTGAAATATTGGGGGTGGTGGTGGGGAGATTGGATAAGGACACAAATAATCATCATGCAGTTATCACCATTTGAGATTTGGTAAATGCACAGCACTATATCAGACATTATTATTCTAAGGACTTTCTGATGATTCCCAGGGATGTCTTGGGAAGAGCCATAAAGAGCTTTGATGTCCTGGATTGGAAATTCTTTTCAGGCAGACATTGTGTCTAATTTCATTTCTCTATTTTCCCTCAGTGCCTAATATAGTGGCTGGCACATGGTAGTCAGTCAGATAACAAGCATTTATTAAACACTTATTATTTGCCAGACTCAGTGCTAACCACCAGGAATACAAAGGGAAAAAAACCCTACAGCTCCCATTTGAATAGGGTGGACTATATATAAATGCCTAGGTACACAAAAGATGCATTAGAAGGAAATAGAATATTTTCTGTGGGAAACACTAGTAGTGGGAGAACCTAGAGAAAGGACTATTAAAGAAGGTGCCCTTTGAACAGTCTTGAAGAAGCCAGCCATACTAAGAGATGGAGATAAATGGGCAGAGCATTTCAGGCATTGTGGACAAGTTGGGGCAAAAGGACCAAGATGGGAGTACCTTGTGGAAAGAGCAAAGTAGGTCAGGACCACTGGCTTGTAGAGTTTGTGTAAAATGACTGGAAAAGTGGGTGGTTAACAAAATTGTAACGAGGCCAGGGCATCCAGGATTTTGTCCCAGGGCTCTGAATTAAGAGGGTGCTGAAAATATTTGCTGTCCTTCCACAGCATAGAAACATCAGAATTTATAACCTAGTTAGCAAACTTCTCAGTTCCTTCTCAGTCCCACTTCCTCAATTAAAGATGAATTTTATGCTGTTTGCTTTGAGAGCTGTTTGTGGTACTTGGCCCCAGGGGGGAAAAACAAATCCTAGTTACTGCTCTGGTGTTTTACCTATGTTTGCTAAACTAAATATTTGTTGAATGGGTGGTCTACTCTGTTCTTTTGACCGCCCAACAAGTGAATGTCTTAAGTGTAGCAGAAGTCAGTTATTCTATGTTAAAGTACAAAACAACATAGCACACATTTGTTAAATGCCTACTGTGTACAGAATACTGGGGGAAAGATAAAGTTGGGATAAGACATGGCCCCTACACTCTCACTCTCTCTCTCTCTCTCGTTGTTGTTGTTGTTTTGTTGAGGCAATTGGGGTTAAGTGACTTGCCCAGGGTCACACAGCTAGGATGTGTTAAGTGTCTGAGGTCAGGACTCAGGTCCTCCTGATTTCAGGACTGGTGCTCTATTCACTGTTCTACCAGCTCCTCCATGGCTCCTACTCTCATGAAAGTAGCTATAATACACAATATAACATAATAAATGCAAAAGAGAGTTGTATATATGTGAAATTAGGAGACTGATCACTGGTGTTTGTGTTTGTGTGTGTGTGTGTGTGAATCAGGGAAGGTTTCTTGGAGGAGATGTATTTGAATTGGTTTTTAAAGGATGGGTAAAAAATCAGCAGATAAAGAGGGAATAAATGCCTTTGGAACAAAGGGAACATAAGAGAAAAGGGATAAGGGACAGCTAATGCCAATGCAAGGAGGGGGACTGTTGGGTTTGAGGAACTACAAGTAGACCAGTGTAGTTACATCTAAAAGTGCAAGTACATAGAAGGGAATAAAGAGTAAGAAGACTGGAGAGTTAGTCAAACAGTTATTAGGAGCTACTGTGTACCAGGCACTGTGTTAAACACTGAGGATACAAAAAGTGGCAAAAAGTAGTCCTTGCCCTCTCTCAAGGAGCTTACGAATTAGTGGAATAGAAAACTTGAAAACAAATAAATACAAAGCAAGCCATATATAAGATAAACAGGAAATAATTAAAAGAGGAAAAGATTTAGGAAAGGCTTCCTATAAAGGTGGAATTTTAGTTGGGACTTAAAGGAAAGTCAGGGAACTCAGTGATCAAAGCAGAGGAGAAAGAGCATTCCAGGGATGGGGGAACGGCAGAGAAAATACCCAGAACCAAGACATGGAAAATCCAGAAAGTCAATGTCATTGGTTCAAAGAGTACATGTTAGGGAATAAGGTGTAAGGAAATTGGAAAGCTAGGAGGAGGCTTGGTTATGAAGGAACCTTTTGTATTTGCTCCTGGAATCAATAAGGAGGTCCCAGAGTTGATTGAGTAGTGGGAAAATATGTTTAGTGTGTGTTTAATTTCAGAGATGGGTTGGGGTGGGCAGAATTCTTTCCTTTGGCACTAACAATAGAATATGAGGAATGGTTTTTGGGGGACTTACCTCAGAGGAAGAACCTTTCTACTCGTTCCACAGTTTATTCATTATCTTCTAAACTGAGAACCAAGGGACTCTCCAAGTGGATTTTTATTCACACCTCTACCTTCTTTATTTTCTGTCTGAGAAGAAAGCAGGAAGACAGGGAGGAGGAAAAGAAGAAAAAGAAATATGAGTGGGCAGGTTATATGCAGGCTCCTTTCTATCACATAACTTCTTGGGAATGAATGCCTTGAACCATGCTGTGGACGAGCTTTCAGGATCTCAGAGAAGTTTCTCTTTTGTCTCTATCTGATGGTCTTTCCATAGCTTAATGGTTCCCTACCCTCATCTCCCTCTGCCTTAGGAATATGGCTCAGAGAGGGCACAAGGAAGCTCTTAGTTCATTCAGCCCTGATGAGAGTTTTCCCTTTCTAGTTATTGTGATTCGGCAGTTCCCATCTCCCAAGAATGGTTGAGTCAATGCAGCCCACCTGATGCATTGAGAATGGTGAGTCACATAGGCTTTTCAAACCCAGAGGTATGAATCACAAAGTCCTCAGCCCTAGAGAGGACTTGGGTGACAGTTGAAGAGAATGAATTCAGCTCCTGTCTGTTGCCCACCTGCTCTATAAACCTAATACTCCTCCCCCAAATTACCCCTCTGAAGTTGCCCCTCATTGAAAAACCTCCATCATGACTTCATTGTATAAGGTCTCGGAGCTGACCTTAAACACCTGCAGAGTTGCCTGGGGAGTAATGGATAGAAGAGCTGGATGGGTAAACAGCAAGGTCAGGTTCAAATCCTTCCCTTGACAAATGTGGCTATGAATAGTTAGTTCAGTGAAGAAAATCGGTGACATCACTGAGCCTCAGATTAGGTGCCCTTTCCCCACAGTGGTATTGCAAGACTCCAATGTGAGGTTGTCTTATAAAGTCCTTAGCAAACTTCCAAATGCTATACTATATATTGCTAATATAAACTATATATTGCTAATATATATTGGCTAATATTATTTAGTCTCAAAAATGAGATTTCCTTGCATGAGAAAATCTTCTCTAGTATCTGTTGCTAATTTTTGAAGTGTTATATTTAGTGCTGTATTTCTTTGGTTAAGGTTTTATTCCCTGAAAATAAATGCAAATCTGGAATGGATAATAAATACATTAAACTCTTAGCAGTCATTTATACTACAGTATGGATTAGTTTGCATTTCTTTAGGGCAGACTTTCCTGGGGAGTAGGGGGAAGGGGACAAGGAAGAACTGAACCATATTATGCAGAAAGACTCTTGAAAGTAGATCCTGGGAACCTTGATAATACATATACTTACTTGGTGATTTTGCCTCTTGTGGTCCTGGCTAAGTCCCTTTGTCTAATGAAGAGAATGGGATTTGAGGCTGACCAAGCTTGGGACCGTCTGACAAAACCCAGATCCTTCATCCCTTGATTGGGATGCCCATCCATCTTGTTGCCAGGGTATTGATTGTCATTTGTGAGCATTCTCAGGAATAGAAGGGTAAGCTGGAGAAAGTACCCTCCCCTGAAACTCTGAGGTGATGCTGAGCATCCATAGAACTCTTTCGGAGTAGCAGGCACAGTGTCTGAGTTAGAATAGTTAGGTTGGGGCAGCAAGGTGTGTGTGTGTGTGTGTGTGTGTGTGTGTGTGTGTTTACATATGTACAGTCACTTTCCTGGGGAAGATATGAGATATCTGCCAGTGGTCAGCCACTGCTACCTGTCTGGCTATCTCTAACTCAAGGGAATGCTGCTGTCAACAGTTGCCTGGGATAAGGCAATAGAAATGAGGACTCGGGGGATAATGTTAGTCCCTGGAACTTGATCTGGACACCAGAATACCCTCATATGGTGGAGGAAGAGATATTGATATTTTTGCGGCTCAAAAAAGAAAACCAGATAAAAATCTTGAAGAATATCAAGAGAATTGGTGATTGAGGCAGTATCGCAATCAATCCCTCAGCCACTTATCAAAAAGACTATTTATTGGATTTGATTAATCAAAGGAAAAGGGGGGAAAGTAGAAATTTACTAGGAGAGACAGAGCAGCAAAAATATCCCCTTTTCCCTACAAAGAAACCTCACTCTTATTGAATAGGAACTCATATAGGTATTATTGTATACTTGTATGTATTTAAATCTGGGGGTATTTCTCTGGAGAAAAGTGTGTGGGGTTATGCTGCCATCATTCTGGGTAGATGGTGGCTCCAGTGGCTCTGGAGCTGAGTTGTGGGACCAGGAGGGTGTACAGAAGAAGTACAAGTTAATTCTAAATACTCTGTCTTAGAGAAGGGATGCCTTGGGTTTCCCCCCAAGGAAACATCAATGGCATGCCCACTAGACCAGATACACTAACTCATTAATGGCTGAGATCTGTAAGTTGGTACTAGGCATTAATGGCCAAATTAGGGGTATCAGATTTCTATGCTTTGTGCTTAAAGATTCTTCATTCTGCAATTTTTCCCCCATGATGTGCCACTAAAAATCTTTAAAATCCAAAATATTCTGGAATGGAAAAAATAGAAAAGATTAGAGTAGGTTTATTTCCTGGCTCTGCTGCTTACTGTCTCTATGATCTTAGGCAAGTCATTGATCTTTCCAAGTCTTAAGTTTCCTCATCTGTAAAACAAGCAAGTTGAACCAGATCTCCCACTTTTGTTTCTAGCTCTCAGTTCTATGGGGTTAAAAGAAGGAAGGGTCTGGGCTGACTTATGCCAAACCTGGTGGCAATAAAAGGCAAATACAGATTGAATTGTTTCCTTTCCAGTTTTAGAAGGACAAGAATTAAAGGGAAGGGGAGGGAAGGGAATAATGTGCCATATATTATACTAAGTGCTTTATAAATATTATCTCATTTGTTCCTCACAATAACGATGTGAGGTAGATAATATTAGAATTCTTATTTTTCACTTGAGGAAAATGAGGCAGAGTCTATACAGCTAATAAGTCTCTGAGATCAATTTCAACTTAAATGCTCCTGACTTTTGGACCAGTACTTTATGAACTATAGTACCACCTACATATCTCTTAGTTTGTGAACAAAAAAGCATTAAAGAGGAATGTTTATGTGAGCATGTTGTGTCGTCCCAACAGAATACTCAACAGAATGTAAGTTTTTTGAAGGGAGAGATCATTTCATTTTTGTTCTCCTATGGACACGTGCATTGTCCATAGCAAATCCTTAATAATTTTTTAATTGAATTGAACAAACAATTCCCCTTGGATGGTCTGAATTTGGTCTAGTTCCTTCCTCCCTTCCTCTCTCCCCCTCCTCTCCCTCTCCTTCTCCTTCCCTCCCTCCCTTCTTCTTTTCCTCCCTTCCTCTCTTCTTCCACCTCTCCCTCTCTGCTGAGGCAATTAGGGAATTAGGATTAAGTGACTAGCCCAGGGTCACACAACTAGGAAGTATTAAGTGTCTGAGGCCAAATTTGAACTCAGGTCCTTCTGACTTCAAGGCTGGTGCTCTACCACTGTGCCATCTAGTTGCTTCCCCCCCCCTCCCCATCTAATTTCTTGTTTGGAGTCTTGTTTAATTATGTTCCTATGTCATTCCCATTTCCCATCCTGCTAATCCTGGCAATTTTGAAGGGCAATATTTGGTAACTATTTGGGGCCCTGAGTTGGCAGTCATTTAGGGAAGGCTCATGGGTTGTTCCTATAGTTGATTTCTAACTTTCCTGTGTCCAGTAGTAGGGAAAGATTTGTTTCTGAATTTCCTGGAACCTTTTTTTTTCTGTGTCTGGATGTATTTTCATATCATTAAAAGAGAACTACATCCATGACTGCAGAATGATGAGGCAGTCTCTGTCGAAAGATCTGCCTCCCATTTCCATTAGATTATAGTTTCTTGAGAGCAGAGACTGCCCTTTGCCTCTTTTTGTATCCCTAGAACTTAGTCCTGGCATTTGGCACATGCTTAATAAATGTTTATTGGTTGATTGATTTTCATACTTCTAATTACATAAAGTTTGATGCCAGAGAGACCAGCAGGAGGAATAATCTAATATCAAAAATTTTTGCTAGTGGTATCAATCAATATACATTTATTAAATACTCTGTGCCGAGCTTTGTGCTAAGCACTGGGGATTCAAAGACTAAAATGACAGTCTGTGTTCTCAGGGAGTTTACAATCCAACCAGAACAGACATGGATTTGGTACAAAAGAGATACAAGATAATTTGGGATTGGCACGGGGGAAGGCACTAGGAGCTATAAGGACTAGGAGGAAGCCTTCAAGGATAATCCCAGAAAATAGAGATTCTGCAAGATGAAGGGGATGAGTGTGTTCCAGTCGTGGGGGGAAAGCCAGTAAAAAGATGCAGAGAAGGGAACTGGAGGGCCACACAGGAAAAAAAGTATTCCTAACTTCTGGGAAGGCTTTGAAATGTGGTGGGAGCTAGAAAGATGCACTGCTCCATGATCTCTTCTCTCTAAAGGTAGGACAAGACTGAGCCTGGCATTTTGGCCTCTTCTCCCTATTCTCTCCTATCCCTTCAGGGAACTCATGCTGGTGGTATTCTGTTCACAGGAAATGCGTCTACTTCTAGCTTTGAAAGAGGGAAGCTAGGTTTGGTGGGAATGGAAGGAGGGGGTGAAAGGGTTCCAGGAACACAATCATACTTACTGCTGGGAATAGGGTTTGATTCCCAGAGGGGGAAGGCAAGATTCTGCTTCTGCTTTCCCAGAACTATGAACTTCTTGAGGGAGGAATAATATGCCAGAGGTCCCCACCCCACTCTCCACCCATCGACAGTTCCATCATGTGTATGCTTTACAACTCTGGGCAAAAGGAGTATTGGGGAGGGAAGGAACAGGAATTGGTATAAAACCCTCTCCCAGGCCTGAGGATGGTCTTCCCCACATTCAGTAACTGGGTTTTAGAGTAACTGACTCCTTTGCTGCCCCTGCTAGCTTTTCCTCCAGCTTTCCCTCCTCCTTCCTTTCCCCCTCTCTTTCTCTGTGGCTGAAATGAGACACTGAAGTACTGGCCTCTCAGAAATGTCAAAACATGCCATTAGATGCAGTAGTAAGCCTGCTGACCAGGGAGCAGCAGCTGAGAGACCTGTCAGGCAGGAGAAATGAGGCTTGTGCAGCTGGGTAGACAGAGGGTCTCAAGTGTAACCTTCAGACTTCATTGTTTCATTGGCATTATTTCCTTAGGGAATGGGATCAAGGTTTGGATCCTGGATTCTCCTTAGAGAATGACAGAGAAAAATGATGGCAAGAGCCTGGGATTTATCTATGAGTGAAGCTAGTGAGTGTGTGTGTATCTTTGCATCCAGGGAGGACCAGTCTCTGCTCTTCCATGAATTCATTTGGGTTGTCATAGCATTTAAGCTCTTTGAGATTTATCATTCACTTTCAATATGGTGTCTCATTTGTGGTCCTCAATAGGCAAACCTCCCTCCCATTCAAGCATGTTACAAGTCCGGCTTTCTGGATGACTTTTGATCCGTGGAAGCCCAAATGAATGATGAAAATATCAAAAATAATAAATACTAGAATACTTTCTGCTTTTCCTTCCATGTGGGACCTTAATGAGGCATTGGACAAAATCTTCCAGAGTGGAAAATTTGTATGAGGTAGTGAACTAGACACCTCCAAATCCCTCCTGTTCTTCAGATACTAAGAGAAGAGTGGACCTGAATCTTACCCATTTATTGTAGATTATTCATCATGACAATTTCTCTTTGTGTCTCAGTTTACTCACCTGTAAAATTGAGGGCACTGGACTAAATGTACTCTAATTATCTTTCTGTTCTAAATCTATTATCTTATTTGGAAAAATCTCCAAGGACTTTGATGTGAAAGAAAAGAGCCTGGAACTTGAAATCAAAAGTTCTGAGTCTGAATACAGGTTGTGCCAGACTTTGTTGTATGACCTCAGAAAAATCACACTTCTTCTCTGGGTCTGTTTCCTTATCTGTAAAATGGAGGGGCTGGACTAGATGAGAAATTAGGCTCCCTTTCCCTGTGATCCTATAATTCTTTCTCTTTTTGGAGACTTGGAGTTGAAGTTAATGTATAAGACCAGGAATCTAGCCTTCAAGGGACCCCAAGAGTTTCCTCTTGTTTCTCCATTGGATGTTAACTCTTCTTGCTCTGAATGATCATTATATATTTCTTTTCTTTTTTGTTGAGGCAATTGAGGTTAAGTGACTTGCCCAGAGTCACACAGCTAGGAAGTGTTAAATGTTTGAGACCAGATTTGAACTCAGGTCTTCCTGACTTCAGGACTAGTGCTTTATCCACTGTGTCACTTAGCTGACCCTCATTGCTTTTCTTTTTTTTTTTTTTTTTAAAAAGGAAGAAAGAGATATAGAGAAAATGAGAAAAAGAATGAGAGAGAATAAGGGAGAGAGAATGAGAGAAGAGAGACTGAAAGGGAGAAGAGAAAGAAGTGTGTGTGTGTATGTGTGTGTCTGTGTGTGTGTGTGTGTGTGTGTGTGTGTGTTAAAGAGAGACAGACAGACAGATACACAGAGACAGAGAGAGGGGAAAGGTGGAGAGAGAAAAAAAGACAGAGAGAGAAAAAGATACAGAGAGACAGAGAGAGAGAGAGAGACAGAGAAAAGAGAGACAAAGAGAGAGATAGAGAGAGAGAAAAGAAGGAGGAAGAGGAGGGGGAGAGAGAGGGAGAGGAAGAGAAGGAGAGAGGAAGAGAGAGGGCTATTATTGCCCTTAATAATATTCAAAGACTATTCTGGATTTTTTCACCTTTTTCTTTCTATGTTAGGGATATAGGGATAGGGGTAGGTTCTCCCTAGAGCTAGGATAATAACATGTGTAGCCTTGAATTATGGGTTACATACCTGACAGATGGGTAGCTGTCACCTCACTCAGGATTGTATTTACATGGAACACTGAGGTAGGGCTGGCTGGATTTCATTGGAGTTGGCACCAAAGCTTTTCCCAGCTAGACCTCTCATCCCTGTTCCTCAGACCCTGTCTGAATGCCAGATCTACAATGAAATTTTGTCATGTCAGTGGGTGTATATTTTTGAATCTCTCCTCTCCGTGAGTGGATAATTGGGAAGAACAATCTCCCTCTGCCCCTGAAAACTCCTCCTCTGATTGGTGAATTTCCCTTGGAACATTTTGAGGAAATGCCCAGAAGATGTCTTCACTCATCCCCTGGCTTTACTCCAGCCTCCTTCTGGTTCCCCTCCCCCAGTTCCCAAAGGGCTATCTTAGTTATTTTTGTACTCTCAGCCCTCAGGACAGTGCTTGACTTACAGTAAGCACTTAATAAATGCATCTTGATTTGATTTGATATCAATTTGTGATACCGATAAGGAAGGTTTGGCCATTATCATTTTACAGAGAAAGAAACCAAGGTTCGGAGGAGCCAGTTGGTAGGTACCAAAATTAGTTCCAAACCCCTAGGTAGCCCCCTAAGTCCAGAATTAATGTTCTTTCCTTCATATCCAAATCTGTCTTGATTGAATGAATGGGTCTCTTGCCACTTGAATCTTTCTGAGAGAAAGTTGGATTACATTATCAGAAATATGTCTTAGCATAGTATTTTCATTTTTTTTGTTGTTGTTTGCATGCTTTTTTTTTCTTTCTCATGGATTTTTCCCTTTTGATCTGATTTTTCTTGTTCAGCATAATGAACATGGAAATATCTTTTAAAGAACTGCATACATTTAACCTATGACAGACCTGTTGTGGGGAGCAGAGAAAAGAGAGAAAGGGGAGAGGAAGAAAAATTTGCAACACAAGTTTTGCAAAGATGAATGCTGAAAACTATCTTTACATGTATTTGGAAAAATAAAATACTATTAAAATATGTCTTAAGTTGAGTTCAAGTGAGTGGCTTTTGGCCCCTGTCTAGGGAGGACACCATTAAGACTACTAGTTCCTTGTCAAGGATACTTTTGCCCCCCATTTTCTAGGTTTTGATGTTATCAAGTGATCTCTCTCTTCCAATGAAAGCTATCACTTTAGAGAGAGAAAAACTGAAATCTTTGATTTGAAAGTTGATGCAATTTGGCCTAGCCTGCCAAGGTAAGTGGCAGATCTTTCCTCCTTCACCTTCATCCCTATTCAATATGCTTCAGTGATTCCCTATTATTTTGGAGATAAAAATCTTCTTTTGGATATTTTGGATAATTTTGGATATAAAATCTTGACTAGTTTTCAAAGTGGTTACAAGCTGACCTCTTCCTACCTTTCCAATCTGTTTATTCGTCTTTCTCAGCCCCATATGTTCTTGAGAGCCAGTCATTGGCCTCCTTGCTGTTCCTCAGCATTCCCATCTTCCGTCTTTGGACATGTCCTCCTGGAATTCCCATTACTGGAATTCTCTCTCTCCTCATCTCCACCCATGGAGCTCCCTGGCTTCCTTCAGCTCTCATCTAATGGTTCATCTTCTACATAAACTTTTCTCAAGTCCCCTTAATTTTAGTGCATTTTCTGGGTCAATGATTTCTCATTTATCCTCGATATATCTTGTTTGTACATGGCAGTTTGCATGTTATTCTCCTCCCCCCCCCCATTAGACTGTCATCTCCTTAAGAACCATAATTCTCAAGGTTGTCATTTTTTCTTTGTATCCCTAGGATTTAGTGCAATGTCTGGCACACAGTGGGTACTTAATGAATTCTAGTTGACTATCAGAAAAAAGGATTTGAACTCAGTTCTCTCACTTGGTCTCTACCATGCTTTCTCTCTAAATGGATTCTTCCAGTTTTAAATTAAATCAAAATTCCCTCAGTTATCTTTTTTCTCCATCCTCCTCCACAATCTGAAGCCACTTCATGGCTTTTGAGCACTTCTCAGAGAAGGAGATTTTGTGATTCTAACCAGTCACTTGGAATAATAGCTCTTGTAAAGAGTTTTTTTTTAAACTTTTGGACTCAGAAGGAGAGGATGTGATTCTCCCCAGTTACTTGGTATAATAATTCTTATAAAGAGAGTTTTTTAAAAAAAATTATCTTCTGTACTTAGGAACTTGCTTTGGGGTAGGAGAAAATGGGACATAGTTTGGTCCCAGAAACTTCAAGACTATTTTTTTCCCTAGAGACTTTGTCTACTCAGTGGATCCTATGAGTTTTATAAGAACTGGATAACTCTGAGACTTGTTCTCTTGGTAAGGGGCAATTAGGTGGTACAGTGGATAGAGCACCAACCCTGAAGTTAGGAGGACCTGAGTTCAAATCTGGCCTCAGACACTTAACACTTCACACTTCTTAGCTGTGTGACCTGGTCATTTTTGCTCATTGGATCTTTTGTGGATGTCAGACTATAGTGTGAATGGACTATCACCCCTTCTGAATACTTCTGTACTTTAGAAATAAGCCAGTAGCTTGTCATCTGTAGAATCTTCTAAGACAGCTGTGGAAGGAAAGTTAGTTTGGGATCACTGGGTTTAGTTTTGAATTCTAATCCCATCACTTCCTATAACTTGACCCAAAGCTAGTCTTTTCTTTCTCTTTAGCAGTGGAGTGAATGACTTCTAAGGTTAATTCAACTCTAAAGTTGTGATTGTCTCAGGCCCACAGAGAGAGGGAATCCCAAATCCAATTAAGCATTTGGTTCTAGCCCTCCTTTGTTTGCTGTGCTTTGGTCTGGAGAATCCTATTCTAGAGAGATTTTCTAAAGTGACTCAGAAGCCCCCTAACCTTCACCTATAGCCTCTTCAGGTTAATTGCTCTTTTGGGTACTTTTTTTTTTTAACTATTAACAACATGCATGGCCAATGACAGAGAACAAGGTCTGGCACAGTCTCCCACACACTCTTCGGATGTTTACTGAGGCAGTAGCCATGCTGGAGTTTGTCATTCCCAGAGATGCTTTGGCAAGGTAACAATTTACCACCTCTTTCTTCTTTTGCTTCCAGGAGGTGAGATAATTACATTCTCATTTCTATCCAATATGCTTCATTCAATAAAGGATTTACTTTCCCTTGACATCACCTGGGCAATTGTGGATCATGCTAATTTTTTGTTTTAGTTATTTTTCAATTATGTCTGACTCTTTGTGATCCCATTTGGGGTTTCTTGGCAAAAATACTGGAATGGTTTGCCATTTCCTTCTCTGATTCATTTTACAGATGAGGAAACTAAGGCAAATAGGATTAAGCTGTAAGTGTCTGAGAAGGGATTTGGTCAAAAGAATATGAGCCTTCCTCACTCCAGGCTCTCTAGCATCAGACAACCTAGCTGTCCTATGCCATTTAGGCAGATTCAATAATTCCTATTTTTTGTGGTTGATTGGGTGATTCCTTGACTTCCTGTATCACTTCTCTTTCTACAAACAGAAACATGTTTTCTCCTTTTGACCTAATGATTACTTAACCATTCAAATGGATCCATGATCTCTTCAATATAGATGTTTTGTCCAGTGTAGGGGGCAGGAACTCTGAAACGATGTATTTGAATCTAAGACAGCAGTGAACTAAAGACTAATTACCTACTCAATGTGTGATAATGGTTCTACAAACATATGGTGATGTGATGGCTCTCCTCATGATTGGCGCTTGCTGAATGTGTTGTGATGAGGTAACCAGAGGCAAGAATTGGAAGGCTGAGGGAGAGGGTCAGAGCCTTTCTACCACATTATGCTGAGGAGAGAGGACTTCAGGCTTCAGACCCCAGAGTTCAGGATTCATCTTTGGCAAGCCTTGTGGCAGCTTGCCTGCCTCCTTCACTTCTCCCCCTAAAGATCAAGGACATTGACTGATCCTGACTTTGATCCTGAGGCACTCCAGAGAGCTAGCCCAGACATTATAGTCCAGTATTGTAGATTGTAGTACCATCCATGTTTAATTTGATATTTGTCCATATCCTTCCCTAACTTTACCATAGAGTGTATACTCAACATGCTGTGGGCTCTCCTCAATTTCTCTTGACATCACACAAATACCATACTGGTTAAATAGGTTGCCATGTTATCCCACATGCTCATTATGTGACCAGTTTATCTTCTTTCTCAATTTTTTTTTTTTGTGATGACATCTTGGGCAAGTCACTTAATCTTTTTGTCTCAAAAAAGAAAACAATCGAAAAACATATGGTGAGTGTGGTCACACACACACACACACACACACACACACGGATAAACTTTCTAGATTGTCTAACTGCAATTTAGACTAGACTGAAATTCTTTGTTCACTTTGTTTTTCCTATGTAGATGATTACTCTTTTGAGTGATTATTAATTAAATCTCTATATATACTTACTTTGGGCAAGACAGGTTGTTCTTTGGACCTCATTTTTCTTACTTGTCTTGCCCAAAGTAAGAGGTTTGGATCACATGATTCTCTTCACCTTTAAATTATCCAAGTCACAAATTGAGGACATGCTATCTGAAAGGGAAGAAAGAAGGGTAGAAATAGCCTTCATCTGCTTTGCCTCAGTGATGATGCATGAGGTGATTTTATATGAATATCAAGTCTTTGTCAGGACAAACTCTTTTCTAGCTGCTTCCCTGAGCTATTCCTAGTTTGGAAACTGGAGTAGAATTGATTACTACCAAGAACAGCTAGGTGGTGCAGTGCACAATCCTGAAGTAAGGAAGTTCTGAGTTCGAATCTGGTCTCAGACATTTAACACTTCCTCACTGTGTGACCCTGGGTAAGTCACTTAACCCCAATTGCCTCAGCAAAAAAAAAAAAAAGAAAAAAAAATTGATTACTACCTGACCCAAAAGGATTGGAATACTTCACCATGGTCTTTATTCAGCTATTGTAATTTGCTGGCTAAGTTTAGTTATGGGGAAAACTGATCTCTTCCTCCTCCCTTTTTTCCTTCTCATTCTTTTACTCTTTTTCCTTCTTCTTCTCCATCTACTTTTCCTTCTTCTTTGTCTACTTTTCCTCCTTCTCCTCCTCATTTTCTTCTTCTCCATTTTTCTTTTTCTTTCCTCCTCCTCTTCTTCCTTTTCCTCCTCTTCATCTTCCTCCTTCTCCTTTTCCTTCCTAAGTCAGTCATTTTTATTGACTACAGTCAGCTATTTAAAATTATGTTTCTAGTTTTTTTAATATCTGTATTTAAAGTTTTGAGTTCCAAATTCTCTCTCTCCCTGAGACAGTAAACAATAGGTTATATATGTGCAATCATTTAAAATATTTCCATATTAGTCATTTTGTACAAAAAAAGACTCAAATAAAAGAAAGTGAAAAATAGCATGTTTCAGTCTATATTCAAACAATATCAATTATTTCCTTGGAAGTGGTTAGTATACTTCATCATTAGTCCTTTGGGGTTGTCTTGGATCATTGTATTGCTTAGAATTGCTAAGTCATTCATGGTTTTTCATCAAACAATATTACTGTGTCTTCATTCTATATACTTCACTATGCAACTGTACATGTAAATCTTTCCACGTTTTTCTGAAATCATCCTGATTTTCATTTCTTATAGCAAAATAAAATTCCATAACAATCATATACCATAGCTTGTTTAGCCATTTCCCAATTAATGGGCATCCCTTTGTGGAATTCTGATTTCTAATTAAGGGGATAAGACTCTCCATTTTCACATTCAGTGGCTCTAAATCAGTCACTTTACCCTGGCATTCCAGGGTTTATGCTTAATACGGTAAAAGTCATGGCTTCAAAATCCAAGGGACGACCCAAAAGCAAAATTAAAAGAGATACTACACAATGTATAAATATGAATTAAGTATAGGACAAGTAGTTTATTTCTTCACAGAAAGAGGAATGAAAAGCATTTATAGAACAAATTAAAAAGAAGTTTCAGTAACATATCCATTATTGTGGTCTTCTAGAAGGATGGTAGTTAAACTTTAATGGGACCTAAAGCAATTTGAAAGGATGCTAATTGACCATTTTGCATTTTCCTTTGCTTAGTCCTGTTAATTTGGATGGTAAAACAGAGATGACTTGGATCATTTTTTTCCACAGGGTCTGGAGTAATTGTGAGTGAACTGACTCCTCCACCATATAAGTCCTTCTGGGCACAATAAGAGGTCCTCATTCATAGGTCTCCTAGAACATTGAGACTTTTGGGAACTGATGAAGTTGCTGCTAGTACCAGCTGTGTCTACCATGGGATATTTGCTTACCAAAGACCAGGAAAGAAAAAAAAAGATACACAAAAATAGTTTTATGGTGAAGGTCATTTAGAAGACCCTGCTTAAAGTTTGAACAATTATCCACTTCTGAGCATATATAATATTGTTTTAGTATTTCTCATTATTAACTGAGGAGCAGCTAGGTGGTATAGTGGGTGGAGTACCAGGCCTGAAGTTAGAAAGACTCATCTTCCTGAGATCAAATTTGACTTCAGACACTTATTAGATATGTGACCTTAAGCAAGTTCTTTAATCTTGTTTGTCTCAATTTCCTTATCTCTAAAATGAGCTGGAGAAGGAGATGGCAAATCATTTCAGTATCTTTGCCAAAAAAACAAACAAACAAAACAATGGGGTCATGAAAAGTTGGATACAGCTGAAAAACAACTAGTAACAGAGAGTGGGGGAAGGATTCAAAGGATGTAGATATTATAGATGTCAAAAGACCAGTGGATCCACTTCATACCTTTTCAGAGTTGATCCAGTAAAAACCCTTCTTCCTTCATGTCAGGATGGGGTATCCCTGGGGATGGGAACAGAAGATAAACAAGCTAAGTTGGAGAGGATATCTAGAACTTTGGGAACTTCTTGGGATAAGCAAACTCGGTTTCCCTGCTATAAGGGAAACTATAGAGTCTAGACTGTTTGAGGATACTATGTGCATGCATGTGTGCATGCATTTGTGTGTGGTTGAAAGAGAAAGAGAGAGAGAGAGAGAGAGAGAGGGAGAGAGAGAAAAGCAGAGATGGACAGAAAGAGACAGAAAAACAGAGAAAGTTATACACACAGAAACATAGAGGTCAAGACAGATGGACAGAGACAGAAAGAGATATTAAAAGAGACAAGGTGGACCTTGATTGGGGATGCTGATGCAATTGGGAACCATGGAGGAGATGGAGGGGATTGAAATGATTCTGGTCCTGAAGAAAATGGGATGGAAATTAGTCAAAACAACTTTTAGAGTTTCTAAGTATGGGTGTGTTACACTACATTAGCCTGTGAATATGAGTGAAAAGTCATTGTGGTTCTAAAGTAGATAAGGTTCCTTCCAGTTTTTCTTCTTCCAGGATTGGTGCTTTCCAGTTTTATTAATCTCTACTGCAATTCCCCACCTAGATCTGGTTTCTAGGTTCCAAATCTTTGTCAAGAATCTCCACTGAAAAAGATCCATTTCATGTCCTATATCTTCTTGTTCTAGGATTTCTATCTAGAACTAGAAGCATCACAGAATAATGAAGAGCCCTGGATTTAAAATTTAAAAACAAGGTTCAAATTCTGGTTCTTCTATTTATTACCTGTGTGACCTTTAGCAAATAATTTAGCCAATCTGGGCTTCAGGTTCCTCATCTGTAACATTCAGTTCCATAAAGTGTGAGTCTGTAATCACTCAAAACCATATGTCATGAACCACATCCCCCTTGAGTTTACTTTTATTAGCCAATTAATCCACACAGTTCCAAACAAAGACATTTAATCAAATGCCATAGCAAGAAAAATAGCAACAGAGCATTTCTCTCCTCCTTTCCCTTCGTTCTCATAAACCTTGGAGCATGCTTACTAATAAATACAGGCAGTATCCGTGGCAAGAGTCATCCTTGAAAGGGCACTTGTTGGGAATATGTGTAGAGTGACCACATGAACTCAAAAAGCAATGCATACTCTGAAACTTGAGGGCTCTTGGTCTCTTTGGGGAATGCCTGAGCATTCTCTGCCTCTGTTTCTTTCTGGATGCTGCCTTCTTTTGGGACTGCACCTGGGCATTGTGTCAAATATCTCTGCTGCTCCAATTGGTGTCATATATCAACCATTCCCCACTTAAAGCTTCTCTACACTTTGTTGGATTTGTGGGTGGTTTCCTGCTACCAATTTCTGGGCTTCCTCTTTTCAGAACAACTTGCCAAAAATCCGAATTTTACTCTTCTAGTCTGTATTTGGTCAAGAGCATAATACCCTATTTTGGTACAATATTTAGTCTAGGGAAAAAACCCTTCATTTTCTTATATTTTCCCTCCTCTAACCTAGTAAAGTATTTGTAGTCTAGTGAATTTCTCAGAAGTACACAAATGCCTGTGAATATACATGAAAAGCAACATAATTTAACAAAAAACATAAACACAGATCACCATTCCAATGACAGAATAAAATGAACATGCAGGTAATTTGACACATGGCTTTCACTTCTGCTACAGCTAGTGGCACAGACAATAAAAATAATTCGGAGAATGCTTTTGGGAACTGATGAAGTTGCTGCTAGTACCAGCTGTGTCTACCATGGGATATTTGCTTTATGTATATGTGACTTTGTGGCATATCTTCAATAAAGGATCTCAGTGAAATTGAAAAAAATATATATTATCACAAAAGAGGAACTAAATACATAGATCTCTAGCAGAGATATGTCATATTAACATATAGCATTAGTACAAGTACAATATTGTATATTATATGTAACAAAAAATGAACATGGCAATAAATTATGTAAAACAGCATGGTGCATAAATCACATACAACAAATAACGGGATATGTTGTTATTATACATAAAGCGCCTATTACATATATTACAATCACTGTCATTGTTTAGTTATATGAATAACCACTTCTCACTTATCTCCTAAAGCTTCATAGAGTGATATGCATATTAATTGGGATAAACTAAAATAATTAAGCTTATTGATTTATTTTTTAAAATAAATTTTTACTGATATTTTTATGTCACTAAAATTTCTCTCAGTATTCCTGATCTTGCCTTTCAAAGAAAGGCATCCTATATAACAACTTTTCAGAAGAAAAAAATAAAAATAAGCAAAATACATAGAAAAAGTTTGAGTCTCTCTCTCTCTCTCTCCATACATATACATATATATATACATACATATATATGTATATATGTATATGTGATGTTTCACACTTGTGGACCTTCCACTTCTACAAAGGATTGTAGGGGTATCTTATCATGTTTCTTCTTTGGATCATGTTTTAGCATTCATTTTTGATTTTTTTGTGTTTATTCTTCCTATTTTTATTAGTTATTGTGTATTTTTTAATTGACTGTAATTGCTTCACTTGTATTAGTTCATGCAAGTCTTTACATGTTTCTTTGTATTCACTGTATTTGTCATTGTGTATCTGTGTGTTCAGTAATTCTTCAGTGGTTTTCAACTCTTTCTGATCCCTTTGTGGAATTTTCTTGGCAAAGGTACTGGAGTAGTTTACTGTTTCCTTCTCATAGCCCCTCCAAACTGACTAGTTTTTTCTTAAGAGGCATTGAAGCTGTCTTTGAGATTAAATTGGTTCAAAGGACTAAGGCTTAGGTTGTTGTTTTGGCTCCCTTGTTGCTTGAATGTAAAAATCTAGGAGGAGTTTCAACTGGGTTCTGATGCCTGATTGGCAGGTCATTTTAATAGATAAGTAAATTGAGGCAGACAGGATTAAGTGACTTGCTAAGGGTCACATAACTAGTAAGTGTCTGAAATTGGATTTGGACTCAGGTCTTCCTGACTCTAGGCCTGGTACTCTATCCATTGAGCCACCTAGCTGCTCTTGTCATTTCTTAGAATATGGAATTATACTTTCTTACAATAATGGCATATTATTCAGTAATATTCACAGTATTATACATAATATTCCATTACATTCACAATTTGGTTAGGCCTTCCACAGTCCATGGATATCTACTTTGTTTTCAATTCTTTAGTACCACAAAATTGCTGTTATAAATATTTTGGGAGCAAATGGGGACTTCATTTTATCAAAGACCTCATAGGGTATATACTTGAAAGTAAAATTTCTGGATCATTTTATTTGCATAATCTCAAATTGCTGCTCTACAAAATACTGTATCAGTGTATCTATCTTCTCACAGCCTCTCCAGACTGTCTCCTTAAGAGGCATTGAAGCTGTCCTAGAGATTTAATTGGCTGAGGACTAAGGCGCAGGCTGTTGATGTGGCTCCCTGGCTGCTTGAGTGTAAAGAACCAGAAGGAGCTTCAACTGGGCTCTGATGCCTGATTGGCAGGTCATGGGCAGCTCAGAGGAAGGGGGAACATCACTCAACTGAATTTTCTCCTCATACTACAGCTAAGTAAATCCCCCTTTGTTAACTGCTTGTTTCATAAGCATCTCATTTGTCCTAGCATTGAAAAAAAATTACCAGGGAACTGGCCAAGTTGAGCCTTGCTTATAATATGTGCTTTTAAAGAGGTACTACAATTTTTGCATATTTCCTTGGAGAATATCTATTCTTAAATACCCACTGAATTAGTACAACAAAACAGAGCAATTAAATCTGTATGGCACAAATCCAGCACTCAGATGTCAGAGAACTACCTAAGCCAGCTCAGTCCACTTTCATTTGGTCCAGACCAAATGTTACATGACTAAAAGAGATGCTTTTACTTAAGGTTATCAGGATATAGAGTATCTCATTAATGCATTGATGGGGTTAAGGAGTGAGGGACATCTTTCTCATAGTAGTTTTTATGCTTTTTATACTTGTATTTCTACTCTATCCTTGAGATAAAATGTGAGCTCCTTGAGGGTGGGGATTGTTTTTAAATTTGATTATATATATATATATATATATATATATATATATATATAGCCAGGTGGCACCTAGATAGTGCAGTGGATAGAATGTCAAGCCTGGAGACAGGAAGATTCATCTTCCTGAGTTCCAATCTGGCTCAGACATTAACTAGCTGTGTGACCCTGGGCAAGTCATTTAACCCTGTTTGCCTCAGTTTCATCATCTGTGAAATGAGCTGGAGAAGGAAATGGCAAACCACTGCAGGATCTTTACCAAGAAAATCCTGAACAGTATTTTAAAGAAGAGCTCATATTGGTCCAATCATCGCAGTCAGACACATTGTAACTCTACTCTAACATAAATGATATCATTTTGGTCCTCTTTGAGAATGAAGGAAAATAAATAACCAACCAACCAATACATATATGTATGTATGTTTTACTTCTTTCTGCCCCAAAGAGGTTACATTGTCTAATGCTTTAGTTTTTTTTAAATGTGGAGATGTGCAGTGGACACAGAAAATAACAACTGTGGATGTTTTCAGAGACCATTATACTCAATTAGGTCAATTTGGTATAAATAATTATATTTCTCAAGAGCAGCTAGGTGGTGCGATGGTTACAGCACCAGCCCTGAAGTCAGGAGGACCTGAATTCAAATGTGACCTCAGACACTTAACACCTCCTACCTGTGTGACCCTGGGCACTTAATCCCAATTGGTCCAGCCAAAAAAAAATTATATTTCTCCAAACCTTGGTTTCATTTGCAACTCACCTTACATTAGTTACATTGCCTTTCTTTAGGTAATCTAGTTTTTATATGGGTTGCTACGTTTCCTGAGACAGTTATTAGCTCTGATGGGAAAGATACATACATATGTACACAAACACACACACAATTAAAAAGTCCTGAATCAGTTTGTGAAGAATGATGTACTTTTGGCCTTTTAGATGAGAAGACAATACATAAGAAATGTTTTGGGACTGGTAGAAAGTGTTAAACATATCTCTGGGTCTCTGTATATTAAAAGGAGGGCTTTTGATCCAATGACAGTCAAGCTTTTGGCCCAAAGGCAGTTAAGCTATGAAACACTTCAAGGAGCCAGACACTTGTACATGTAACCAGAAGGAGGCAAGTGTCTCTCCTAACCTTTCCTAGGGGGTGACTTTGTAAACTTTGAAAGTCAAAAAATTTGAACTTCTTATTTGAATTGATAATAGTAGTAGTATCCCTGGAGAGAAGTGGGAAAACTAGATACCTTAGAGAAAGGCAGCTTTAGGAAGTATGACCTTTTATATACAAAGACACTGACTTTCAGAGCCCAGAAGCATTGAATTTCAGGGGACTTTCTATTTCTTCTTTCTAGGAAAAAGACTCCCAAAATATAAATGGTTAGTTACCATTTGGCCACATGTACTTTCTAACTTTGAGCCATTTCCCCCAGGATTCCATGCCTTAGTTTGAGGTTGGGAAAGAATATTTTGTGCTAACTAGTTTGACTATATCTCTTTCATTCATAAACATTGATAAATTTTGTAAGAGATAATTGATCAATGGGAACCATATTGGATGAGAGTCTCTTGAGTGACAGTACAAAAAATATTTCTACCTTTCATTGTTATATCTACAAACCCTACCCTTTAGGAACCCAAACCACTAGTGCCATTGTTTTGGAAGGGCATATGCCACACTAGGAAAACTGAGGGGAGAAAAATCACTAACAATTAGAATAAAGGAAGGCCTCATAGAAGTGACAACTAAGAAAGGAAAATAAAAATGTTGGGAAGCAGAGATGAGGGACATCACAATGTTGAGTATGGAGAGCAGTTCATTTAATTTGGTTAGGATACAGAGTGCGTATGTGAAAGGGAGTAGATGAAATGAGACTGGAAAGTTAGCTGAGAAACAGATTGTGGAGTCTTTTAACTTCCAGATAAAAGATCTTCTTTCTTATTCTATAGTGGATATGGGGAGCACTCATGGATGACCATTGCCTATAGAATAAGAAACACACTCCTTTGCATGGAATCGAAGGCAAAATAATCCTTAACAGCTGTGTGGAGAGATTGGAGAGGAGAGGATGAAAACAGGGAGATCATTTGGAAGAATATTACAGAAGTCTAGGTTGAAGGCATTGAGGAGAAGAATCACAGTGGTGGTTGGGTAGGCAAAGAGGTGGTGAATAGATGAAAAAGATGCAGCAGGGCCTTATTGGTCATGAGGGCAGGTGTTGTGAGGAGAATGAAGAGTTTAGGATAATCCAGGTGACAAAGGAGGGGGTGCCCTCAACAGAAATTGCAACATTTGGAGGAAGGGCAGTTCAGTTCTCAAATCTCCATTTGGGGTGGCTAAGTGATAGCCAGGGGGGAGATGTCCAAGAAGCAGGCAGTTGGTGAAGAACTAGAAACCAAGAAAAGGAGAATTAAAAGCTTTCCACTTTTCTTTCTTTTCTTTTTTCCAACCTCAATACCATTACCATAATCAATTATTTCTACCTATTTCTTTTTTCATCCTTAAACCAATGCACAATATACCTTTATATTGAAAGGCTTCCTTATGTGACAAGCTGGCTCTTAATTGAAACAGCCAGAGATTCATCTCCCCAATACCTCCCTCATCCTTTTTTCTAGCCTTATTTGATAATTCTATGTTGGCCATTATCTGATGAGACAATCAGTCATTTGTCTCCCCTCCAATTTGTTCTTTTGTGACTGGGCACTCTACTCATTTTGTATGATTTAGTCATCCAGAGGAAATCATGGTGTTACCACTGGAAAGAAAAAAAACCCCCGAAAACAGTGTGTCAGCTCTCTATGACTTCCAGGTCACAGAGCTGGCTGCTTGAGTAAGCAGATCCTGCTGGGTGGGTGATGACTCCACCACAAAAGGCTTTTGTGGGCATTGTGGTGTGTCAGATTTCTAGTCAATGGTAGCTCTGAGACTGTAAACATTTTCCCTTCTTATCACGTAATAATAATATTTCTCACCCTTCTACTAAAGGGCTAAAAGGCACTCGTACAGGTATTAATTATTCAGGCTGCACAGTTCTTTCCATGGTGCCAATCCAAAAGAGTCTTGTTCATTTATAGCTAGGGCCATCGAAGAGACAAGCAGGAAAAATGATGGAGTCTCTTGGGGCCCAGGCTGAATGGGGAAATAGGACCTTGGTGTCTCTGTCCCCACCCAGTCAAAAGACAGATTGTTGAGAGAGCTTGGAGGTTTTCAGACATGCTTAAACTTAAAAAAAATTTATATATATATATATATATATATAATATACATGTATATATTTATATATGTGCGTGTACATATATTTAATGAAAAAAGTTTTTTTTTTAAATTACAAACATTTATTTTTTCCCCTTCTTTCTGTCTCTCTCCCTACTCCCCATCTCTGGGTGGGGGGAAAAAAAACTCAACAAAACTTCTGTAACAAATATTCCTGGTTTTCCTCTGAACTTCTCTATGGGCCTTTGACTAACTCTGAGACACAGTGGACCAGAGAGAACTAATGGGAGTTTATATTTAGAGGTAAATAATAAGATGACTTGGAGATTTATTTAAACCCTAAAATGGTGTGATTGCTGAGCCTCAGGATAGAAAGCTGGGCTGTATTTTCTCTAGTTCAGTCAATGCCATTTCTGAAATAAGCATTTATTCTGGATGAACATGAAAACTGGGTATTAACAGTCTCAACCCATTTCTCTCAACTAGGCTACCCCTGAGTATTTAGAATGCAAGCCACAAGACTACGGTTATTTTGGGATGAAAAAGTTCTGGGAGAAAAAGATGGTCATTTAGTTTCCCAGTTTCTGGTTCACCTGGACTTGGGATGAAAGGGTTTTCCAGTGTGATAGGAGTCATTTAGGCACAAATTTTGCAGCTGGACAGGAGTACCCACACAGGGTTTCCTGCGAATATGGAGGACATAAGGTTCTAGTCTTCAGTGGGATGGAGGAGGTTCTACTTCCATCAGTGATCTGGAGAGCAGGTTTTGGGGGATGAAAATGATTGGCCTAATGGTAATTCCATTTTTATCAACACACTATAATAATTCATAATGCATTCTCTAGGCTACTCACTAGCCAGATGTAATTGACCAGTGATTGTTATATTTCTGAGAATTTGGCAGGGATAAGCATTGCTGAGACCAATTATGGAAAATAAAGACACCTGCTTGGCTAGCATCATTGCTCCAGCTGTTTCTTTTATCTTCCAGTAAGAGCTTAATAAAAGCATCTATCTATCTATCTATCTATCTATCTGTCTGTCTATCTGCCTATCTCTCCCTTTCTCTTTTTCTTTCTTTATATATTCATCATCTTATCATTTTATTATTACATATTCATTAAAAAATATCATACCTCATCTTTTGAGGGGGAATGATTCTTCAACTGAGTTTTTAAATTGGGCATTATATTCTCAGAGGACAGGAATTCTAAGAACAAAGCAGCATCTCTTTCTCCCAACTCTGTGGTTCTTATGTCTAGTGGAAGTTCAAAGACTTGGGGCTCAGAAATGCCATTGTTATTTCCATCTTTGTTTATTTAGCATTTAATACAATGCCTGTAACATTAATAATAAATAAACAGTTAATAAATGCTTGTGGACTTGATTCTTTAGGTGGGAAAAATAAAGGCACCAAGACACCTTGGGATTTGCCTAAAACTATGTAGGCACTGATAAAAACTAGACAAAGATTGCTACTCAGCAGCAACAACTACTATGTAGCACCCACTCTGCACTTAACATAATGAGGAATACTGAAGAAAATCAAAGCAGTTTGTACTCAAGGAATTTCTAAGTTAGTTGAAGAGATGTGACTAACCCCTTGGGAGTAGCATGTAGGACAGAGAACAATATCATTATGTGCTAAGTAGTGTGGTAATGACTATAAGTGTTAGTGAAATTCAGAAGGAAGAGATATCAGTGACAGATGGAGAGTTGATTTAGACCTCAAAGAATATAGTAATTTTACAGGGAGGAAGGGCAGATCAACCTGAATAGAGGGACAGTTTATTGTTGATATGACAGAGGGGAGTTGGGAGAATAAGAGAAGTGGAGAAATTGACCTGAAAAAAGAAGAGAGTGAATATTCAATTAAATTTAATTCAGCAAACATTAAGTTTTGTAACCATGGTACCAGGCACTCAGAATACAAAGAGAAGAATAAAATATATTCTACCTTTTTCAAGGGTATTCTATTATACGATATAAGGATGGTTGGAAATACAACAAATGAGAAACAGGGTAATGTGTTGGATAGGGTACTCTACTTGGAGTTAGAAAGGCTTGGGTCCAAATCCCAGCTCATACCTTCATTAACTGTATGATTCTCGAAAAGTATCTTAACTTTAGTGAACCTCAATTTCCTCCTCTATGAGGAAGTTGGGAATGAGGGAGTTGGACTTGAGAGTTTCTACTCCAGCTCCAAATCTATCATCCTATAATACACCAATATCTAAGTACAAGAAGCAATGTTACTGTGTCCCTGTCCTTTGAAATTATAGTAGAAAGGTCATTTATGAAGAAGAGAGTACTGATGAGTGAGGGGTAGAATGGGGAAGAGGACAATAGTTAATAAGTGTTAACTAAGCTGGTTGGCAATAATATTATAGAAGACCTTGAAAGTCAGGATAAAGAGATAGAATTTGTGAGGAAAGTCATAAGGAGCCATGGAATGGTTTTGAACAGGAATGTAGCATGTTGAAAGTAGTGTCTTTAGAGGAATAAATGTGGTAGCTGTGAATGGGAAGGATTGTAGAGGAAGACAAGTAAGAAGATTATTCTAGAAATAATGGAATCATAGAACATTAGGATTCTGTGAGGGAAAAAGAGATCCAGATAGAAATCAGTGATTTGATCAAACTTCTGCGATCTCCCAGTGAGTTAATAGCAGAAAACATTATGCTTCATGTTATGAAGGATTTGCCCCCAGTGGTGGCACTTGTAATGAAGAAAAAAGGAGTAATATGAGAGAGAATATTTTGAAGGAGATGACAACAAGATTTCATGCACAACTGAGAGGCTGTTGGGTGGTCAGGTGGTTAGAGTCCTGGGTCTGGAGTCAGGAAGATTTGAATTCAAATCCAGCTTTAGATTCTTACTATCTGGGTGACCCTGGGCAAGTCACTTAACCCCAGTCTGTCTCAACTGTCCTCAATAAATTGAGAATTACAATAGCACCTACCTCCCAGCATTATTGTGAGGATCAAATGAGATGCAATTTGTAAAAGTATTTGGCACAGTGCCTTTTTTCAGTGAAGGCATTGAATAAATGCTTGTTCTATGTCCTACTACTATCATGGCTGTCTAAATGTGTGTGAGTGAAGGGTGTGAGGGGTGATATAGAAAAGTCAGAAGAAAAAGTGGACTCCTTACGCTCTTTCTTGTGCTAAGGAACATCCTCAGAACCAACGAAGTTCACTGCGGGGATTTAGCTGAGCTTTTGGAAACATATTGCTTTCAACCAAACCAGAGCCTGAATTAATGATTTAATTATCCAGGAATCTTTCCCCAAGGCCACATTCTCCATTTTAATTTTGGGAAACTCATGTATGTGATATTCTTCTTCTCTTGATTTTGTCATCTGCTATGCTGAAAAAACTTCCCCCTGAGCCTTAGCTGAGGACATAAATGATGACTTCTGTCAAGGGGGGAGACAAGCAGCTGAGTCTGGCAGCTGTTCCCCAAGGGCATGAAACCTCCTGTAACTGAAAGTGGTTGGGGGGAAGGGGAGGTGTCCACTGACAAACACTCATGCTTTTTGATTCATCTTTCTTTCTATTCTCTTCATACTCTGTCCCTACAATAACCAAGGTAGCACAGTCTTAGTTTCTTCCAGACCTGATCCTGTTTTTGAGATCCTATCTTGAATTTACTCCCTGGGAAGTGTAATATTTTTCTTCATCCATGAATGAAAGGCATAAGAATTAATGAATCAATCTACAGGTATCCATTGAGTATAGTTTATATATCCAGCACTGTGCTAGGTATCCATTGAGTTTAAGATATACAACCTTCCCTTCAGGAATAGGAAGGAAAAGACATATGTACTCAAGAAATACACAATAAGAGGGTACGTAGTAAAGTGCTGAATTGTGTAACACAATTAGAGGATAAGATGTTCTTAACTTTGTGTCATGGTTCCCTTTGACTTTTTAGTAAAGCCTATGGGCCACTTTTCAGAATGTTTTTAAATGTATAAAATAAAATATATAAAGTTACAAATAAAACCAATAATATTGATATTTTATTTTAAAATATATATTTTAATATTTTATTTTTTATATCTTTTACATATTTTTATATTTTATATATATTTTAAATATTTTAAAAACAAAGGTCATAGACGCACAATTTAGAAACCCTGACTTGGAGGATGATAATTGCATGTTAAAGACAAAAAAAGTCAGTAGTATGGAATTATAGCTTCCCCACCCCTTACTACCTACTGACCATGTGATCTTCCTCTAGGCTTTTCTCTGGGTTTATGATAATGTTTATATGTCATCACTGATTCAAATTCACAGTGCTAAACCCCCATCCATTGACTGTAGCTTGACCAAGCTAAATGATTAATGAAATTAGATCAAAAAACACTTAATAAACACTTTAGTAGAGTAAACCACAAGAAACTGGATCAGATATTAAACATTCTCTGTATCTATTTCCAAATGACTGCCACACCCAAATGTCTCTTAGAATTGCTGGTCAACTCCTACTTAAATTCTTTCTACCCAAAATATCTGGAGACACATCAGTTTACCCATGGAAGGGCATTAGAAACCTCCGTTAATTCATGGAAACGTATTATAAAGAACATGAGAAACCCATTCTGCTTAGTCATTGCCCTTTTCATCTAGGATATGGCAGTTTTGAGACTGACAGCTTTTCAGCAAGGCATTCTGAGCTTTTCTCAGCAGAGCTCTCCTTCAGATCATTTCTCATCCAGGAGACATATTTGTTGCAAATCTTTACACCTTCATCTACTGAGATTCCAAAGCAAAACTCCAAAGGCACTTATGGCTCTTGCCTAAGCATCATGGGACAAACAAAGTCTGTGTCATTATTCTTTGTAGCACCCAAAATGCTATATTTTGTCTACACTAAGCCTTCTGCTCATGTTCTCCAGCACATTTAGTACTATCCTCTCCTTGTGGGTCTCCTTTTTGGAGTAAAGTATGGTTCTAAATTTGTTGGTTCATGCTAAAGCTCACACTGTGTTGAGTAGCTTGCTCTCAGATCTCAACATTGGCCAGAATGGATTTTTAAAGAGAAACCCTATACCACATAAGTCATTTATCACACAATACCTACAGAAAGGCCATAGACTGAATCTTCCCAATCACTTTGGTAAGTCATTTGGATAAGCAATACTAGTCAGTAGCACTTGTCTCTGAACATACTCAACACAGGTCTCACACTTCCTACATACATCTGCTGCTACTATGGGCCAAAAGAATGTGTTTTGTACCAGTTCCCGAGTTCTTTTCCTGGCCCAAGTGTCTAAAATTTCTATGTAGTGTCTTCATTACTATAGAGCAGGAGGTCCATGGTAGCATCAATTGTTTACTTGTATCATGTGTTTGATCAATTGTGGTCTTATACAATATTCCATTAAATACTTCTCATTTCTGCCATTTGCTCAACAGCAAGATGTGCCCTGTAGAATGAAACTTGAGTCTTCAAGGGTTCCTCCCATCACTTTTCATAGACTTCGCTTGCAACTTGAAAGTGAAATTTCCAACAGTATTTGTTGAAATATATCAGTGAATTTTTGTACATTCATGTTTAGAATTGGACTCCAGATGTGGAGGCTCTGAGCTTATAAGTCACAACCCACTTGAAAGCCAAGAACTACAAGTTGTAGTTAGGGTAATATGTCTTACGATCACTGCATTCTTTACTGATGAGTGAAGTAGTAGGATACTGGTTCCTATTCATCTCTTGGTATAACAATTTCCAAGCCACCTAGATTGTCATTAAAGTAACACAAAAATCTTGCTTAGCGCTGCAAAAATTAACACTAATGCTTATGGGATGCAGTTGGTCAAATTCTTAAAGTATGATTAATGTTCTTCATCTTAACAATCTCTATTTGGTGCTGAAGAATCATAGAATCACAGTATTTCAGAGTTGGAAAAGAGCTTTAGTAAGATTTCTCTTAAGCCAGCCTATTCCCCTTTTAGATAACTTTAATAATTAGAAAAATTTTTCTTATGTCAAACTTAAATTTTCTTCATTGCAACATCTGTCCAGTGCTATTTCTTTTACCTATGTACATTTTTCCACTCAGAAATGGAAAAAAGTTTCTTTCTAACTTTGAAATATTGTAATGTAAAAATGTACACAGCCACTCTGGTTGGAGAAGAAAGAGAGCTTGAGTTTCAAGAAAGCTTGATGCTTGAGCTGGCAGATCCAGTAAAAGTTTAATCATATTTGTTTAGTGGAATCTGGTTGATCTGAGTTGGCTTGTCTTTAGTCTCGTGATCCATACCTAAAGTGATGTCTTAGAACCTGTTGAGATTCATTTCTAACCTGTCTTTTTGTCTACTAACTTTGCTTTTAATTTTATTAACAAGTGCACATCTAAACTGTACAGAAGTTGCACTGATTATTCAATGATGAATGGTTTAATAAGTAGCTTAATATATGTGCACATAAATACATGTTCATGTATATGTACATACAGTGTATTTCTAGGTATATATTATATAATATATAAACATGTACGTGTACACATATAAGCATAAAAGTATATTTTTATGCATATATATATACACACAAGTGCATTCCTATGTACATATGACGATACACATATATAATGTATATTTACATATACAAAAATATATTTGCATATGAACAAGTGAATTCTATCTACACATGTGCACATATATGTGTATATGTATGTGTCCACATATACATGCACATCTACTCTATTCACTGGGAGAGTATGACATCGTCCATATGCATTGTGATCACCATTCTTCTGCCTATCATTTTCTGGAGCAGTCTTTTCAAAGCTGGCATAAGTCAAAGGGCTTTTCTCTTTCATTTTAAAAGGTATTAAGGAATTGGACACAGACTCAGACATCTAAGACATTCTCCCCACCACCACCCAGTCCCCGTTTCCTACAAACACTTAAGTACAAGATGCTTCATTTTCTAGGAGCAGAGGAGATCAGATAGTAGATTCATTGAAGTTTTCCTTTAGTCTTCTATATTTTTCCTCATTCAACCCTCATTATTCCCACATTATTTTTATACCAAATCCCAGCTAGATAGACTTTGACTTTCTCTCTTGATAGATAGGATTGTTTCCTGCAAAAAATATTTTATATATGTTCTTTCTAACAATTCTGGCAGTGCTTATGGTTATCTCTTGCTACAGGACCATTGATTGCTGAAGAAGATGGAGCCTAGAGCTGTAGACTATAGAACACTGTATTCTCACTGAGCACAAGCATCTGGGGGTGGTCTGATCTCTGAAGCAGGCTTCTCACATCAACTTTAGTCAATTCTCCTACTGTAGGGATTTAAACTTTCTTTTCATATCCTGGTCTCCAAAATGGGGGTTAATAACTAGTTCCCAAGCAGCTCCATCAAAAGCCATCTCTTCAGGGATGCTGGGATTTCCCACAGTTTTGTACAATTTACATAATATAACTACCACTTCTCTTTAATTCTTGTATATATTAGCAAGTACTTTACATTCTCCCAAAGCATGGTGTAAAAGTCTATAAAATAGCATCATCTCAAGCAAGAGGGACTCCCTAAAACGACTGTTTTTTCATGGGGATTGAGTCTTGTTGCTGTGCCTCAAATTTCCCCAAGCTGTAAAGTCGTGGTGACTCTTTAGCTTAATAATCACATATTCAATTACAGTAACAGTTCAACAATTCCACTTCTGCAACAAGGAACAAAAACTCAAAGACATATTAACACTGGATAGAGTCCTTTAAATCAACTGGTCTGCCTTGTATCAAGAAATTCAATGGAAAACCTTGCAAAAACACATTGAATATTTTCCTTTACTTTTTTTCTTTTTTTTTCTAGACTGTAATAGACAACAATAATAGATCAAATAATATCCTTATTCAATTGCCTATGCAATAATAAATCCAATATGGGTCCCCACAGGTGAATGGTACCACTTTTTTTTTTCCAAAATGGTCTTCCTTCCATCTCCAAGTTCAACAGCTAGAGAAAGAAGGGAACAATCTCAAGATTGATATTATTTGTTTATTTCTCTAGGGCAGAACCACAATCAATGGGTGGTAATTTTGGGGAAGCAGATGTTGGACCAATATACATTTTTTAAATAGAGTAGTTAAAAGATGGAATAGTTTGCATTGAGAGTAGTGAAGTTCCCTGTCATTGAAAGTGTCCAAGCAGATAAATTTGATGAATATTAGTGAGTGATAATGTAGAGGAAATTTCTACATGAGGAAAAAGTCAAAGTCCTAATTCTAGGACTTTGAGAATGGGGACTTGAACAAGCAAGGTTGAACTTGAAGTAGGTTCTGGGGGATGGATGGGATTTGGCTAAATGGGAAAAAATGTGAGAGTCTTCCCATGGATGGAGTGTCTTAAATAAGAATATAGAGATTGTCAATCTATAAATATTATTTTTAAAGATGATACTGGTTTATAGGGGTCCACAAAAACATGTAAGTTGATGTATTTGAATTAGAACTATTGCTCAACCCATTATTATGTCTCTCAGAGGCATCAAGATAAATTTTGCAAGAGAACATGTTTTATTCCCTGATATTAATCCCCAAATAGTCAAACCAAAAACTAATTGTATTTATAAACTCACTTTAAATGTGAGTCAGATCTGATAATTGACATAACCTCTTGTTGAATTCCCTTATATTTTAGTCTTTTGTTTGGACATTGTGGTTATAGTGGTAGCAGTACTGTTCTTGGAATTGAGAGGTATCTGGTTTCAAATCCTGCCTTTGACATTAGCTAGCTATGTATCCATGTGTGAGTCATTTAATCTCTTCTGACCTCAGTTTCTTCATGTGTAAAATAAGTATAATATTTTAACACTTGTAGTACTTTCCTAACAGGATGATTGTTGTGAAGTTTTACTCTAATACCCAATGAATCTCTTGTCTAATTATGTGGACATTTCTTTGAATGACACAGATTGTAGCCCATTCTTTCCTGACTGTCCCATATGACTGTTCACATTCTCCCATTAGTTTACTCTAGGGATACTCTCATAATCCTGGGAATTCCTTCATGTCCTCCTGATATTATAAGGATAGCGATGTAGCATTGAGATTACCAATTGTTTAAAATGATTGGTCCATAATAATTTTTAACAAAACATTTTTAATGACAACTTTTACATATTTTCCCCACAGCATTCCTTATTCATAATATGTCACAGTCTGCATATGCCATGAAACTCTCTAATGGGTGATGCAGAACTTTAATTTTTCAGAGGCTGTAACATTCCGTGGCATAAACATTTCTGGGAAAATAGTCATAGTAAAAAAAAATCACCTTCTGTTTCTGAGAGAAATTAGGGGATAACAAAAGAATGTTGCAGTTGTCAAAAGACTAGCTTACCTGTTCTCCTCCTCTGCCTTGCCCAATAATTGATCATTTTCAGTGTTTATCAAAGGCAGATTTACTGATGGACGAGTTCTAGAGCTCGTAATTCTTACTACGTGTATCACGTGTCTGGACAATGGACATTGATTTTTCCTGTGTGATAGTTAGACCAAAGTCTTGTGAGTTATTATTGAACTGATTGAAGACTCTACTATGCAGGATTAAAGAAAGGTGGAAGTGGGAGACTAGCATTTATCAAACACTTACTATGTATTGTGCTAAGTACTTTACAATTATTTTCTTATTAGTTTCAGAACAACTCAGGGAGAGAGATACTATTATTCTTAATATTTAACATTTGAGGAAACTAAAGCAGACAGAAATTAAATGACTTACTTCCCCTGAACCAAGTAGCTAGTAAAAGCTGGAAGGCTTCCTGATTTCCAGCTCAATCCTCTATTCACAGCTCCACCTAGATTTTTGTAGACATTTTTTGCCTCAACAAAACATTGTGGAAAAACATATTTACCTGGGAAACCTGAAGAGAGACAGTATGGTAGAGTGAATAATGAATGAGCCACCCTCAGAAGAGGGAAGTTTTGTAATCAAATTCTGTCTCTGTAGTACACTGCCTGTGTGACTGGCTCAATTATTTACTCTCTTGGGGCTGGAAGCACTTAAGAAAGTTAGGACAAAGTATTACCTTGCATTGACAGGGAGTTTCTCACTTGAGAGCTCCTGGTATTGATGAAATAATATTAGTCCTAACCAGATCCTGAAAATACTCAATGTTTATGAGAAATCTTTTTTTATTGTGATACATTTTCTTCGTCAATGAGCTTGTATAATCTTTAAAATGTTATGTAAATATTAGGTATTGTTACTAGTTTTTATTGTTTTTTGGGAATGTGTATAACTGTACCTAACACTCCAGCTACAAGCATGCATTATGTAGGGTAGCATGGTGTGTGTGTGTGTGTGATATTGGAGTCTTCATTGCTAGCAGGTTTCATGGTGCTGTATTTTGGAAAAAGCAGTTTAATTCTCTAGTTTGGGCAACATCATTAAGGAGAAAAGCATTTTGCAAGCTGCAAAATGTCATTTGATTAAATTAAATTCAACAGGTATCTATTAAGTGCTCACTATGTATCTGTGAAATGCTCATTCTGTTTATCCATCTTATCCTTGCTTTTTGCTTATCCTGCTCTTGTTTGGCAAGGCTGTGGGTACAAAACAAAGGCAAGATCACTGCCTTCTTGTTCAAATATGTTTGTGGTGTCTGACTTCTTATGACCTTATCTGGGGTTTTCTTGGCAAAGGTACAAGAGGATTTTGCTATTTCTTTCTCCATCAATTTTACAGATGAGGAAATGAAGGCAAACAGGGTTAAGTGACTTGCCCAGGATCATACAGCTAGTAGATGTCTGAGGCCAGATTTAAATTCAAGAAGATGAATCTTTCTGACTCTATGCTTGACACTCTATTCACTGCCTTCAGGGAGCTTTTATTCTCCTTAAACTTTACATCCTGAATGTAAATTGTTTCCCTGACATAAATAATAGGGCAAATTTATATAAAGCATTTAATATTTACAGCGTACTTTCCTGCACAATATAAACAGATAAGTTCCTCAACACTGCAGATCTTTAAATAGATCTATCAGGCAGGCAAGAGAAATTCCTATTTAGATATTGGTTGGAATAGATCGTCTCCAATGTTTCCTCCGACTTTGAGATTCTAAAATTCTTTGATTCTCTGAAGAGAGGTTTAATAGTTCATATCCCAATTCTAATATTGCCTGTGTGACCTTGAACAAGACATTGGATCTCCCTTTCCTCATCTGTAAAATGACTAGGGTTTGGACTAATTGGTCTCTGAGGTCATTCCAGCTCTAAAGCTATGATATAAATCTATTTCTTCTGAATAAATAGAGGTAAATTTGAAGATCCTTGTTTTGGGGAGTGTTTTGGGGAGGGACAGAACTCAGCACCATCTGGTGGTGTGCAAGCATGAGCCCTTTTTGAATCCTTTTAAGCTTTGTTCTAAGTTAATTTTTGGTAGGATTTTAATAATTCATAGACCTAACAAAATGACATCAGGCAAGATCAAGTAAATAAGAAAAGAATACTTTATTTCCCAGACTTGTCAAAGCTTACTAAGGTCTCTAATCCAGATCTTCTTCCCAGAAAGATTGAATTCTTCCTTCTTATTTCTGGGGTTAAGAAAGAATAAATTTGTATAATTAATTCATTGGCCTCTGTCACTGTCTCCCCCTTCTGCCACTTTTATAACTTCAATGTTATTTTAAGATGCTGGGAAAAGAAATAAATTGGAGAGGATATGAGGTTTCTGAATTACTTACAATTGATTGGAGTGCCAGTATGGAATAGTGGACAGAATATTAACCCTGGAGTCAGAAGGTCTGGGTTCAAGTCTTTCCGTTACTACTGTGTAACTCTGAGGGAATCACTTAACTTCTCAGTGCCCTGGATTATAGATTATAAAGAATTGCTGATCTGTATGGGGCAATAATTTCAAATTAGGTAACATATAAAAAGTGCTTTACAAATTTTAAATTCTAGTTATCATCATTATCATTGTTATTACTATTATAGTATGAGTTCACTATATGGATAATATCAAAGATCTCTATCCCCAAGACCCAAACTGTGGCATATGGTAATAGAATGCATAGACAAAACAAATTTCCATATTTACTGGGTGCAAAAATGTATATCTCATTCTGTTTATCCCTCATCTTTCTGTTAGGAACAGAGTCACATTCTAGTGATCATTGTGTTGCTCAGAGTTTTTCAGTTAGAAGTGTTTCAAAATTGCTCCTTTCTGTAACACTGCTGTTATAGTATAAATTGTTTTCCTGGTTCTGCTCACTTCTCTTTGCAATTCTTCCTAAGTTTCTCTAAAATTGTCCCTATAATCACATCAGTATTCTATTACCTTCATGTGCCCTAAGTTTTTAAAACCATTTTCTAATGCTGGACTTGGAGTTGAAAGATGTGAGCTAAAATGCCATCTCAGACATTTACTGGCTATATGCAAGTCATTTAACTCTTAGTTTCCTCATCATTAAAAAGAGGGTAAAAGATATGGAACATTTTCAAAAGGAAGGTTCCCAACTATCAAAAACCTTATGAAAGATTGCTTTATATCAGAAATGATAATGCAAATGGAAACACATTTAAGGTCTCACCTCAAACCTAACAAATCGGCAAAGAAAACAAAATACAGAAATAATGTTGTTGTGGCTGTGTTAAGACAGGTACTCAATGTAATATACTATTAGTGGAGCTGTGATGGTCTAAAAAGCAATTTGAAATTCTAAGTTACAAGTTATAAAAATTTTCATGTCTTTTAATGCTAAGGAAGCTTAGGATTCATTCAACAGCTAACCAGTGAAGGTAAAGACAGCAAAAAAGATCCTATATATGCCAAAATTACTATTTTTGTGATAGCAAAAATTGTAAACAAATTGAACACCCTTTGATAAGGTAATGATTGAACACAATATGGTATGTGAATATAGTGGAATATCATGTAGTAAGAAATGACAAATAAGAGGAATTCGAGAAGTATGAATTAATGAAGAGTAAAATAAGAGGAATCAGGAAAACAATGTACACAATGACAACAAAAAGCTAGCTGGACGGTAAGTAGTCTTCAAAGAAGAGATGTAGAAACATACCTCTCTTTTCCTTTTGGAGGTGGGAGATTATGGGTGTGGGATGTTGCATATATTTGCAACCATGGTAATTGTGTTAATTTTTATTTTCTTTGTTATAAGAGAAAGCTCATTGGTAGATGGAGGGTTGTATATTTGGATATGCGTATAATGTAAAAACAAAAAGCAGCAATAAAACTTTTATAAAAGTTCATTGGAGGCTATAAAACAGTGTTATGTGAGGAAGTTCTTTTTCAGGGGAGAAGAGAAAGAGAGCAGTAGTAACTAGGAATTTTGGTAACTGGGGCAAATTTAGCTGAGGGTTTGAGAAGCTAATGCTTGATTACTCCACAAGTTCAGAGGTCATGGTATTTGAGGAAGTTGAGGAACTGGGAAGTGAGAATATATGAAGAACAGGACTTGGGATGGTAATAAATGAGAGGCAGCAGATAACGAACTTACTGGGAAGGAGGTAGAACCATCTGGAGATCTCTAGATGGCAGAAAGAATATGAACAGGTTGGAGTGAACTTGGAAGGTGCATTATGATTCTTGAGTGATAATGGCATGGAAGGTCTCAAAGTGGAAGTAAGAATTTGTTAACAATATGGGAGAGATCTACAAAGCATGGTAGGAGGGAAGGTGGTAGAGAATAGAATGGGGGGGAGGACTGAATTTACTATGGAATAAATGGAGGTAGAACTGGGGGGTTGGAGGGCTCCTCCCTTCATCCTGTGTTGTGATTGGTATATAGTCCAGGCAGTATGTTGATATGAATATGCTGGGGCCATGTGAAACTAGCTCTCAGGAGCCCATTGTTAAATTTCAGTTTGAGTATTTATACCTCAGAAATTAGTTTGATTTATTGTTTCATTTGTTATTTAGATTTAAGAAAGTAATGGAGAAAATATTAATGAAGGTTAAACTTTAATGTATGTCATGTGCATCCCCATTCCATTTCCAAAGAACTGGTTACTAATCATTTACCAGCACACCCATGTATGTTGAGGATTGTTTGCCCTGATGGGAAGGGAGCTTTGAAAAGAGGAGTTATTTGGGAAGCTGAGGACAGGTGGTGTGTGTGTGTGTGTGTGTGTGTGTGTGTGTGTGTGTATGTGACAGACAGAGACATAGAGAGACTCAGATAGACAGACAGAGAAACACAGATGGGGGAAGGAAGAGAAGAGGGGGAGAGAGAGAGAGAGAGAGAGAGAGAGAGAGAGAGAGAGAGAGAAACAGAGAGAAACAGAGAGAGACAGAGACAGAGACAGAGAGAGAGAGAGAGAAAGAGAAATATCAGAACCAAGTAAGGGAGTAAAATGAAATTCCCCACTAAAGTTGATACAAAGGAGGGAGTTGGGGAAAGTTGGGGGGGGTTTAATCGTCTTGTTTCATTTCTAGTTCTGGGAAGAAACTTCCTTGATGAGACAGCACTTGACTTAGAGGCAGGCATTCTTCACTTTTGTGGATAGATTTGGGTCTGGGAATTTGTTTATTTTTAATATTTTGATAATTGTGTTTCAATATAATTGATTTCCTTTGTAAAACTACAATTTATTTCATTCATTTGAAAGCATGCTTGTGAGAAGGCTTCAAATTAGACTGCAAAGTGCTCCACAACCCAAAAAAGATTAAGAACTCCTGCTTTAAAGGATGGATAATAATTCTACCTAAGTCCATCGAGGGCAGAGTATGCGTCTAGCTCCAGGGCTTTTGATGACAGGAAGATGGCACTGAAAGGATTTCTAGAAATTTGACAGGTGAAGTGAAAGAGAGAAGGCATTCAGGGACAGAACTCAAAGATCAATGAATTAAGTAATAGACACTAGCTAGGGTTACTGTTTCAGGACCATACTGTCTCTTTGAGCAAAGCTCTTAGAATTCTTTATCTTCCTCATTTAAGTTCTGAGATCTCAAAAAATCCTTAATCTAATCTGGGAGAAGTAGCTTAACATTTATTTGGCATTTTTAAATTTGCAATGCACTTTACATATGTTACATCTTTTGATCTTCACAGCAACCCTAATATTATTCCCATTTTATAGATGAGGAAACAAGCTAGGAGAAATTAAGTGACTTTCCCATGATAACACAGCTAGGAAGAGTCTGAAGAAAGATTTGCATATAGGTCTTCATGACTCTAAGACCATGGTTCAAATTCGGTGTCTCTTGCTATATGTTGGTAGATGTGTCCTATTTCAACAAAATATAATATAGGACATATTAAATTTACCAGAACAGATAAAGTAGGGGGTGGCAGTGGTGATAATTCATATCACAAAATGTTTTTTCATTTTTATGAAAGGATTTCTAAAAGATTCCTTTAAATAGGATCTTCCTTTTTGCATTGAAGTATTTGTTTGCAAATCATTAATAGCTTTCCTGAAAGTTAATGGTGAAAGTGATAGAAATAGTTGTTGGGTGAAGAGCCATCAAAATGATTGGTGGCTCTTCTTGTTCAATTTAGTGTGACTTGAAAAAATATAGACAAGGAGACAGAAGTCTAATTGGCTGACCCATTCACTGATACCTCCCCGCCTCCCACCTCCACCTCCCAGCAGACCTCTAAATCACCATTAATTGCCCTCAACATTGACTCCAGTTTCTCTTTTCAGATGATCTCATGGTTTCTGCCATTCTCTTCTGTTTCTTCCCCCTACTAATCCTGCTTGTGTTTCTTTTCTTTTAATTTGTGAAGGTAGAGAGTTCTGATTGTGCTCGAATTTTGCTTGCTAAAATCTGATGTCTTTGTGCTAGAGCATTAAGCTTGGGGCAGTGGCCTTGATCTTAATAACTGCTGACCAAAACCTCATCAACTGATTCATGAATGTCTTACAGAGGAAGAAAGGGATAGGGTAGAGTAGAGCCCACTCCAACAATGGGAAAGAGTGTTTTGTAATATACTGAGTTGTCAGACATTTAGATAGACTGAATGAACATTTTGTAGAAGATTCACGGTCAAGTATGGGCTGAACCAGAAGACTTATAAAGTCACGTCAACACTGAGATCCTGAAATTCTATGAAAATAAAGCATTCAAGATTATAATTTCTTAGTAAAGAATTACGATCCAGTTTACAAAACTTCCACTTAAGCACTTTTTTTTCCTGTAATATATTTGTCATGTAAATGAAAACATGTAAATATGTACTAGGAAAGGAAAATCGGATCTCCTTTGTGAATAAATAAAAAAAGCATTTGTTAAATACTTACTATGTATCAGGCTCTGTGCTAGGAATATAAATTCAAGAGAGATATATTCTTACATTTCTTCATCCTGAGATCTCTCCTCTGATTGGTGAGTTCCTGCCATCATCACTGTTTCACAATGAGCCCAGTCATCACTGTTCACTTCTTTCCTGGCTCTTGGACTTCTACCTTTATCCCAGAAGGGATAAACCTTTCCTTTCCTTTCCCCCTTTCTAGCGCTCTGAGTGTGTGTGTGTGTGTGTGTGTGTGTGTGTGTGTTTTATATGTTTTTGTGTCATCAGCACTTAGAAGGAGTGTCTGACACTGAATAAGTGTTTAATAAGTATTCTTAAGACAGCATATACAGGGAAAATATTTAGTGAGCATCTGATAAATATATGTATTGGCTTGTGTTATGCTCTGCAGAGAATTCAAAAACAGAACATAGGATCCTTGCCCTTCCTTGGGGAAACATTTTCATACCTGAAATCATTGTTGTTGTTTTGTTGTTGCGTCATTTCAGTCTTGTCCCCATTTGGGATTTTCTTGACAAAAACACTGGAGTAGTTTTCCACTTCCTTCGCCAGTTCATTTTGCAGATGAAGAAACTGAGGCAATCACAGTTAAGTAACTTGTTCAGGTCACACAGATAAATATCTGAGATCAGAATGCCACACATTGTAAATAAATGTTAGGAATACAAATACAAAAGTAAAAACAGTTCTTGATCTTAAAGGAGCTTACATTCTAATATGGAGAGACAAAACATACAATATAGGAAAGTGGTAGCCAGGAAGTGGTAGTCTGACATGAAAAAGTATGGTTGGAGTTTTAGGAGTATAGAGTGACACATTCTTTTTAGTGGCAATGATAATATTGGTTTGATTTTGGTTCCAAAATTGGAAGGGGTTTGAACACAATGGCAAAACAATTGAAGAGAAAAGTGGAATGGAAAAGCATGGCCAGAGCCAGTTTAGATATAATGGGTGCTTCAAACTTTCATTGATTAAGAAGTGAGGAGGGGGATAAAAACAGAAAATCTCATTTTATTGTAAAAACCACTTTTCGATTCCATAAACATTTTTTAAACTCCTAATAGCTTACAAAGCAGTATACTGGACTCCAAGAAAGGTACAAAGCTTTATGATCTCTGTCAGTTTATGATCTAGTGTGGAGATATAGCATAAACACAAATAATTGTAATATAGAAAATACATTAAAATGTATAAGGAGAGAATGAAGTTTTGTGCTGATTGGAAAACTAGAGAGTTTTGTTATGTGTTTTAAGCTCCTTTAAAAACATAAGCATGACTAGAGCCAGTTTAGATATAATAGGCTGCTTTAAACATTCATTGATTAAAAAGTGAGGAGGGGGATAAAAGCAGAAAATCTCATTTTGTCATAAAAAACATTTTTCGATTCCATAAACATTTATTAAACTCCTACTAATTTACAAAGCAGTGTACTAGACTCTAGGAAAGATACAAAGCTTTATGATCTCTGCCAATTTATGATATGGTGTGGAAATATATCATAAACACAAATAATTGTAATATAGAAAATACATTAAAATGTGTAAGGAGAGAGTGAAGTTTTGTGCTGATTGGAAAACTAGAGGGTTTTGTTATGTGTTTTAAATTCCTTTAAAAACATAACAGTACTACTGGGCTTATATCCCAAAGACATCTTAAAGGCAGGAAAAGGACTCCCATGCACAAAAATGTTTATGGCAGCCCTTTTGGTAAGTGGCTAGAAACTGGAAACTGAATGGATGTCCATCAATTGGAGAATGGCTGAATAAATTGTGGTATATGAATATTATGGAATATTATTGTTCTGTAAGAAATGACCAGCAGGATGATTTCAGAGAGGCTTGGAGAGACTTACATGAACTGACTGATGGTGAGTGAAATGAGCAGGACCAGGAGATCATTATACACAGCAACAACAAGACTATACGATGATCAGGTCTGATGAATGTGGCTCTTTTCAACAATGAGAAGATTCAAACCAGTTCTAATTGTTCAGTAATGAAGAGAGCCATCTACACCCAGAGAGAGGACTGTGGGAACTGAGTGTGGACCACAACGTAGCATTTCCACTCTTTCTGTTATTGTTTGCTTGCACTTTTGTTTTCTTTCTCAGGTTTTTATTTTTCCTTCTTTATCCGATTTTTCTTGTGCAGCAAGATAACTATACAAATATGTATACATATATTGGTTTTAATATATATTTTAACATATTTAACATCAATTGGACTGCCTGCCACCTAGGGGAGGAGTGGGGAGAAGGAGAGGAAAATTTGGAACAGAAGGTTTTGCAAGGGTAAATGTTGAAAAATTACCCATGCTTATGTTTTGTAAATAAAAAGCTATAATAAAATATATTAAAAAAATAACACAGGAGGGGCAGCTAGTTGGGTAGAGTGGGTAGAGCACCAGTCCTGAATTTAGGAAGACCTGAGTTTAAATCTGGCCTCAGACACTTAACACTTCCTAGCTGTGTGACCCTGGGCAAGTCACTTAACCTCAATTGCTTCAGCAAAACAAACAAACAAACAATATAACATAGACAAAAGTATGAGCCAGGAGGGTGGAGAACGATAACCTTATATCTTTTATTTAATTTTGTTCTTTTTTGTACCGATTTGCACACTGCTCTGGACAGGAACTTGAAAGAAAAGAAGACTTTGTAGTCCCATCATCCTTATGGTCTTATAGATTTTCTTCAGCACTGTCCCTAAAATGGGATTTGGGGACATTGAATTTCCATGAGGGGAGAAAAAGAAATTACAGGGAATTCTCAAGAAAGTCTGTTAGAAATAATTGGTTTCAGTTCAGTGCCAGAAACCTATATTTCCTTAGTTGAGGATAGTGACTGATAGCATTAGCTGTGACTAAGGCATGCTGCCAACATGACCTTATCAGGAAGAAACTTTCTGCTCACTGCATTTTAGCAGACATCTGCTGAGATGTCAGGAGATAACCCTAATCACCCTTCCTCTTGGATATGAATTCCTACCTGAGTTTTAGAGGCATGGATCTCCTGGTTCTTTTCCTACTGGTTTGCTATTTCTCAGGACTATCATTCGTATTCTACTTCTTCTGTATAGTTCTAACTTAGGACTCTGCTCTCATTCTATACTTGTCCTTTTAGTGATCTCATCAGGTCCTATGGATTTGATTGTCTTTACTATGTAGGTTATTCCCAAACCTACATATCCCACCCTAAATTCTCTTAACCAACCACCTAATGGATATATTCACTTAAATAAATCAATCAAAAAGAACTCATTAAGTTTGTATCATGGCAGGTTCTAGGAATACAGGCATAGTGAACGAAACAATTTTTCTTCACAAGGAGCTTGTGTCATAATGGGGAAGGCAAGTACTTATATTTAGAATATGCAGAATAAAAACAAAAATGATAAGTGATTAACGATAGTCATTTGGGATGGAGTAGACCAGCAGATGATGGGGAGGGGGAAGTGCCAAGAAAGTTTCATGTAGAAGATGGTACTTAAACAGCATCAAAGAAGGAAGATGCTATGAGGCAGAGAAGAGGATGAATTGCATTATAACCTTGGGCAGTGGCTGATGCAAAGGCACAGAGATAAGAGATGTAGTGCCATGTCTGAAAAATAGATGGAAGGCCAATCCAACTGGATAGCAGAATGTGCAACAGGGAGTACTGTCCAATGACGCTGGAGAAATGGATTAGGTCATAAAGGGATTTAAAAGCTAATTAAAGGGGTTTGTGTCTTATCCTAGAGGCATTAGGAAACTTATTGGAGTTAATTGAGTAGAGGATTCCTATAGTTAGATCTGTGCTTAAGGAAAATCACTTTGTCAGCAGTGCACAGGATGGACTGGATTAGTGAGAGACTTGAAACAGGAAGACCAGTTGTTATAATAATTGTTGTTGAAATAATTTAGATAGTGTGATGGTAATTGTTTAGGTGGAGAGAAGGGGTCAGATATATGAGATGTTATGGAGATGGAAATGACAAGATTGGAAATTTATTGGAAATGCAGAATGAGAGAAAGTGAGATGGATGGGATAATACTGATGTTTAGGAGGTTGGAAGGATGCTGCTGTCTGAAAGATATGTCAGGTTTAAAAGGGGTAGGATTTGGAGGGAAAGATCATGAGTTTAGTTTTTTGCATTTTGAATTTGACATGTCTCCCTGACTTCCAGTTTGAATTATCCAGTAGGTAACCAGTAATGCACAATTAAAGCTTGGAGCAGGGGAGAGACAGACACAGAGAGAAACACACAGAGATAGAGACAGAGATACATATTGACAGGAACAGAGAGAGAAGAGGGAGAAGGGAGAGGGAGAGAACTTTGCATGCACTCACTGCTGCATTCAGCATAGACGATGAGCTAGCTAAGAAGACATATAAGAACTATAAGAGAATAATGTCATGAAAACCCAGGAAAGACATCGGATTCAGGAGGAGAAATCAGCAGCGTCCAATGCAGCAGACAAGTTAAGGAAGAATGATGAGAGGAGCTGGGATTTGAGCTAAGGCCCAGCCAGCTTCTACTTCAGCAGTCTCTCTACTATATCACATTACCTCCAGCTTATCTCAGGCATTTGAAGATCTCATGGTTTGGTGACAACCTCTCTTTTTCCACTGATTTTACGTCATTCCAGTCAAGTGTCCATCCTTGTTATTCCCTCTTCATCTCCCTTTGTAGAATTCTTTAGTCTCTTAAAGACTTTAGCACCTACTTCCCATATGAAACCTTTATGATTTCTCCAAGTTTAATGCTGTTTTCCATTGAAATAACTTGATATTTACTTTATATAGATTTTGCATTTACTTATCCATCTAAATATTATTCCATCAGTAGATTGTAAGATTTGGGGGCAAGTAGATGGTATAGCTTAGATAGAGCAACAGTTCTGAAGTCAGGAGGACCTGAGTTCAAATTTGATCTCAGACACTTAACACTTCCTAGCTGTGTGACTCTGGGCAAGTCACTTAACCCCAATTGCTTCAGGAAAAAAAGAGTGTAAGATCTCTGAGGGCAGAGACTTTCATTTTTTGTCTTTATATCCCCTAGCACCTAGCATAATGAATCATTATCGAATTAAGTTGTATTGAATTAATGTCTTCTCTGGTAGAGCAACAGAACAGCAAACACTTTGGTGAGGGCTTTGGGGCTATAGTTTTGAGCACAGGTTAATCTATAGAGTGCCTCAAATCTCAGGCAGCTTCATTAGAAAACTATGTGTGAAACAGAAATTCAGGAAATACAAAACCAAAATACCAATCGAAAATTGAGACAAAACTGGAGAGGGAGATTGTTATTGATGGGAAGGTCAAACAAAGCTTTACAGAGGAGGCAATTTTTGAGTTCTGCCTTAAATAATGTATATAATTAAAAAAATTTATTCTATTGTTCAGCTCCAGATTTTCTTCTTCCTACCCACTCTCAACTCCATTGAGAAAGCAAGAAAAACAAATGAAATCTATTATAAACATATATAGTCAGGCAAAACAAATGTCAGCATGAACCACGTTCCCTTCTTCTTAACTCCCTCCATTCAACCAAATATAATGCCTTCATTTACAAAGTGTCCATCAACTCTCTGTCTGAAGGCAGATAGAGTGATTTCTGTTGTGAGCACTCTGTAATTGATTATTTCATTGATCAGAGTTCTCAAGACTTTCAAAGTTGCTTTTCTTTATAATATTGTTGTGTACATTTTTCTGGTTCTGCTTACTTACTTTTATATTAGTTCGTACCCCTTGGAATCATCCCCTTCATCATTTTTTAAATGTATATAATTTCATTTATACTGATGAGGGAAAATGGAAGGGGCATTTCAGCACAAGAGAGTGACTAGAGGTGCTGAGATAGTAGTTCATTGGATATGTATGAGGAGTAGAGACCCCTAGTTTGAGTTAGAGCACACAGCATACAAAGTGCACAACAATCCTGGAAAGAGACTAGTCAGAGTGTAAAAGGCTCTGGCATACCAGCTGAAGGAGATTATACATGATTCAATAGGCATTAGGGAGCTATTGTAGGGTTTTGAATAGAATAATGGCATCTTGGGGCAGCTTGAAGGATGGATTATAGGAGGTAGAGAGAAACCTACATGTTAAATAAGAGCCTGTGCTTTGGTGGATTTGTGAACGCTCTAATGACTGTCTCAAGAAGCAAGGTTAAGAGCCTTCCAAGTCTGGTGTCTAGCACCATGATCTCAATGGCATCAAATTTCATAGTACTTTTAAGACAAAATTCTGATACTGTAGACTCGAGCATTCCATACTTCCTTTTCTAAGTGAGAGACATGATGTTTTTGCGACCCATAAATAGACTTGTCAGTCTTCTTCAGATTTACCAAAAGTCTTGGAATCCTCTGTGGGCTCCAGACTCCTGAGCACAGCTGTACTCCTTTGGACTGGAATCATCATTTTCTGAGCCAGTGGTGCTTTTATCACTATTTAACCCTCCCCCCCCAATTTTCAGCTTCCTTGGTAAGTTGTGTTCCACCATTAGATTGTGAATTCATTGATGGCAGGGGCTGTTTCTTTTTCATATTTATATTTCCAGTGCTTACTCTAGAGTCTGATACAAAGTAAACTCTTATAAATGTTTATTGAGTGACTGACCAACTCTTAAAATATTAGCTAGGTAGTGGAAAGAGTGCCAGGTTTTGAGTCAGAAAGACTCATTTTTGAGTTCACTCACTTTTGAGTTCAAATCTGGCTTCAGATACTTATTAGCTGTGTGACCTAGGTAAATTACTTAACCTTTTTGCCTCAGTTCCTTTATCTGTAGAATGAAGTGAAGAAGCAAATGGCAGACTGGAATAGTTCAGTAGCTTTGCCAAGAAAACTCCAAATGGTATTACAGAGTTGGAAATAATTGAAAAATGAACAAGAAGAAGATATTAGGGAGTTAGGCATCTAAGTTTTATAGCATTAAGACACTAATGATGAGGTTTGGGATCCCCCCTCCCAAATTATCCCCTATTCTCAGTTTCTGTCTCTGCTCGTGTCTGTCTGGATGTCTGTCTGTCTGTCTCTGTCTGTCTCTGTCTTTGTCTCTGTCTCTGTCTCTGTCTCTCTCTCTCTGTCTGTCTCTGTCTCTGTATCTCTCTGTCTCTTTCTCTAATCTCTCTTTTTCTCTTTCTCTCTCTCTTTCTCTGTGTGTATGTGTGTCTGTTTCACTCTGTCTCTCCCCCTGCCACTGGCATGTTTTTCTTCCCAAGTGTTGGAGGATAATAATACTAAACAATTTTTGATTCCCTGTGTCAACCCCATGACATCTAATGCAGTGCTCTATTTACAATGGATATTCAGTGAATGCTATTGATTGAAAATCTCTTTAGCTTTCATTGTCACTCTGAGGTTCATTTTGTCCACCCACAAAGCACAGCCTTTTCTCAAAGGAACTCTTGCCCAAGTAAAGCCATGTCACCAATAACTGAATCTTAAAAAGGACCAGTACCTTGGAAAGGAGCTACTGGAGAATTTTTCATATAATGAGGAGTGCAAAGAATTTGGAGTCAGGACGACCAGGATTCAAATTTTACCTGAGGTCCTAGCTGTGTGTCTCTGGGCAAAAGTCAATCACTTAGCCTCAGTTATATCATTTGTTAAAATGAAGAGGTTGAATTTGCTGTCTAGGACCTCTTTCAGTTCTAAATCTATGATCCTGTAGTAAGCAGGGTGTATTGATTTCAGCTGGAGTTCTTCCAAGACTTTGTGTAAACAGTCTAACAATCATATAAAGTGGGGAGGGGCTTCAGCAGCCATCTAGTCCAGTCCTCTCATTTTAAATATGAAAAAACTGAGGCCCAGAGAAATTAAGTGTCTTGCTTAAGATTGTACAAGTAGTGATGAAGGCTGAATATGAACCTAAGACCTTTGAATCCAGAACTAGAGCTCTTTCCAAAATTTCTTTCTTCTCCTTAACTAAGAACCACTGGGACCTGAGACCTGAGGGAAATTGTCATGTCCTCTCAAATTTGATGTGGGGCAGACAAATGGCCTCAGTCTGTTGTCTGGGAGGCAGCCCAGCTCCACTGATTCTTCCTGTCTTTCCCCTCCTACTTCCTATGTTTCTTAACCCCTTGACAGAAATTCTGAGAGTGATGTTTATACTTTAGAGCATCAGCTGACCATTCAAATCAGTGCTAAATATAACTGAGGCAGCATAGACAGAGCTGAAGTATAGCAAGAAATTATGCTTGGGTAAACTATTAGATATCAGATTATTTGACCAGTCACTGAAGTTACATATTTTAGGTGTCTTTTCCCTCTACTAAGAGTAAGGACAATTGTTTTTTTTCAGAAGTTTTCTCCTTTTCTTCCACCCACTGATGCCCCCTTCTTTCTCCTTTTCCCTGCTTCCCACTGATTACTTTGTTCTTTGACTTGAACTAGAACTGGAAGATTTGGCTTTGGCAGAAATCACCAGGCTTAGCAGAATGATTTCCCCTTCAGTGAACACTCTCCTCCCCTCCTTTCAGCCCAGCTTCTCCTTCTGTTTATTTCAATGGGTTTCCTTTAGATTTAACAGCACCAACCCTCTCTAAATGAACATAGATGTTCTGTTTCCCTAGCTCCATTATTTTTTCTGGGAAAAAAAAAAAAACTTCATGTATTATCTCAGTACCCAAAATACTCCAATGAAGTAAGTAGTAAGGGGTTGACCATAGGATCAGACCCAGAATAGTTTTTTGAGATAATCTAGCTTAACCTCCTTTTTATATATGTGGATATAGGCCTTATATAGATCTTATTGTTATTATTTTTTTCATTAATTCATTAGTGTTTGACTCTTTGTGACCCTTATTGACAATAGCATTGTCCTTGGGTTTTCTTGGTAAAGATATTGGATTAGTTTGTCATTTTCTTCTCCAGAAATTAAATGACTTGCCCAGGGTCACACACAATTTGTGAGTAATTTGAATTTAGGTCTTCCTGTGCTCTACCCACTGAACCATCTAGATGCTCATGAAAACTAGGTTTTGTTGAGTTATTCATTTATGTCTGACTCTTTGTAAGTGAACTATACAGTTCATGCTAGTGAGAAGAAATGAGTTGCACATAGTAAAAGGCAGGGCCAGGATTAAAACTTTTTGACTTTAGATTTGATGTTGTTTTTTTCTTTAAAAAATGCAGTGTCAAAAAAGTTGAAAATAAAAAAAATTTGTGTCTAATATTTTTATGTCACCTTTGTTTCTCAACAGATCTTTTCTCTCACACAAAGTCATTTTTTATAATAATGAATAAAAAGGTAAAAAACTAGTTAATAAAATTAAACAATACACAAACTAAATTCAATACTATATGCAATGTCCCATGCTTGGAGAAGGTCCCTTCCACTTCCGCAAAAAAGGACAGGAGTAATATTCTTATATTTTTCTTTAACTTGGTCATCATAATTAATATTCCATTGAGAGAGGTTTTTTTTGGTTTTGTTTTCCACTTACACATTACAGTCATGTATATAGTTTTACTGGTTCTGCTTAGTTCACTTTATGTCAATTTAAATGTCTTCCTATGCTTTTATGTATTTTTAAATGATACAGTAATATTTCATTATTTTTACACACCAGAATCAACAATTTATTTATTTATTCTCTAATCAATCAGCATTCCCTTTATTTCTAGCCTATTTTCTTAACTACAAAAATGCAATTATAAAAAATTTTGAAATACTTAGGGCATTTCTTTCTATCTTTGACTTTTTGGGAAGTATTTACCTAGTAAGAACATCTTTGGGTCAAAGTTATTCTTAGCATAATTCTTCATTGTTGTCCAGAATAGTTGGACCAATTCACAGTACCATCAAGAATGTATCAATATATTAGTTTTCACCAAAACTTCTTCAACATTACCATCTATTATGACCCCTGTGAATTTGTGAAAGAAGAAACTTTAGAGTTGTATATGTTTCTCTTCTTAGTGATTTAGAGCAATTTCTTACAGGAAATAGTTGGGAACTATTTGTTTATATCCTTTGGTCACTTATTGATTAAGCAATGGCTCTTGGTTTTATGTATTTGTGTTGGTTCTTTGTATATCAGACTTTCGTCAGAGATACTTGAAGCATTTTTTCCCCACAATCAATTGTTCCCTTCTCCGTTGCATTGATCTTATTTCCAATGTTTATTCTATTCTTTGAATGTAATTCTAAATCCCCTAATTAAATTGAATTAACTATTTGTGCCATGTAATGTATCTTCCTATAGGATGCAAGTTTTTCAAGAGCACAGACTGTTTTGTTTTTATCTTCATCTATATGCTGTACCACAGATAGGAATATTCAAAGGTTTAGATGCTGTTAGAACACTCACAAAGGAGAACTTCCTTTGACTTAATTGATCAATCCTGAGGCACGTGGAAGTTCAAAAAGTTGTCCATGCTCTCACAGCCAAGTGTCAGAATGCAAGTCTGTCTAAGCATAAGTTAGCCTGTTTAAATAGAAGGTTGATAAATGTTTGTTGAATTGATTAATAATCAATCTTATTCTGCTTCAGGGGAAACTGATGCAGAGCCAAAAAATTGTCTCTTTTAGATTTAGTGACTAGAATTGTTTCTGAGTTCCATGACTCTTGTCTCTGAGCTCACTGATTCCTACATTATCCAAAAACTTCGTACTTAATCCCTTGTGTTTCTTTACCCCATGGCTTGAGAAATCAGTCCTTACAAAAGTGAGATACCTTAGGGGTACTCAGTTAATATGAGTTAATGATAATATCTCTTAGCTGAAATACTCTATCCAGAATATAAACCTTTTTTTCTCTACTGGAGATTTATTTCTATTTACACATCAAGTCTGAAGCAGTCTACTTTCAAGGACAGTGAAGCAATTTATCAAAATGGATGCCAAATAGTTTGTTTTCCAAAGTAGCCTCAGGTGCTTGTTCTATAATTAGATTCTCCAGGATGAGGTGCTTATTCTGGTCTCAACCACTCTCTCTGGCCTCTAGCTTTGTGTTTAAAATATAACAGATAACTCTAGGCAGTTTACCTGGGCTAGGTTCCTTCTTCTTACCGATGGGTTGACCTCTGCCTTCAAATTGCTATATCTTGGGTACAGTCAGTCTTTCATTCAACTAATCTGGCTAATAAGGGCTTCCTATGTGGAAGGCTCTATATTACATATTTCCTGGGAATAGAAAAGGCAAAATACCTTTAACCAAGATAGTTGCCATGACTCTTCACTCTTTCCCAACCCCTTTATTTTTTTGGCCCTGTTTAAACTTCCTTGGTCTTAGAGGAAGTAAAGGACAATTTCCATATTTCCTTTTTATTAAGTGCCTACTATATGTGGAGCAGTTTACAATCATCTAGGGAATGATATTAAGTTTAAGCAAGATAGAGTCTTTGTCATTATGGAGTTTTCAAATACAACATAACACAGAATTGTGTTGTTGATAGATAGATTACAGAGCAAAGTTCTATGAGCTCTGGGAGGGAGATTCTTATGAAGGAAGGACAAGACTCTCATCATTAGATTATAAAGTCCCCAATTCAATTCAAGTTAATAAACATTTATTAATTACCTACTATGTGCAAGACATCATCCTAGGTGCAACATGAAGATAGCCTTCATTCTCAGAAGCTTCCATTCTCTTGTCCCTACTATCTAGTGTAGCTCTCTATATACTCTAGATGCTAATATATGTTTATACCAAAGGGCTCATAGGGAACATCTTGTCCAAATACCTGAATTTATAGGTGAAGAAATTGAGGTCCAGAGATTAAGGAACGGAGAGAAGGTCACACAAGAGACTGCAAAGCCAGAACTTTAAGTCCAAGAACAGCTTTATTTCTATTTCACCTCAATAGTCAATTAAGTAGACAAAGAAACTGAACCAATGTCCTTTAACAACAAAGCCAAATTCTATTCTACTATATCTCAATGTCTCTTATTAATTTTCCTTGCTTCCCTGCAGAAGCAAAACTATACAGATCTTTGAGTATTTCCCTCCCAATTTTCAACTATGATATACCGTGGGAAAGAGAATCTCAATAGGGAATGACAGAATTATCACTACTATAAGATCATAACACGTGTTATAAAACATATGGACTATAGGAACATGGCTCATACTAATATTCTAGCTCAGTATAGCTTCCAAGGATTTGTGTTGCTATGCAAAAGGACATATGAAAACCAGTTGATCCCTCTCGGTATGGTTCCCTTTCCTGGGTCCTACTATTTTCAGAAGACTCCTCCATTGGACCCAGATGACTCTGGAGGGGAAAGTGAGGCAGGTGACCTTGCATGGCCCTCCCTCACTTAAATCCAGTTCACTTGCATGTCATGGCGCATCATTTCCCTGATGTCATGGTCCTCTTAGAGAAGGAAGGACAAACATCAATCAATCATCAAGACTCCTACTCTGAATAGAACTGATAGGAACACCTGAGAACTATAAAGGCAGAATTTCAAATGTGAAACTAAGCTTAATATGTATATTCTATTGCAGTATTTCTCAAAGTGTTGTCCCCAGACCCTGTGAAATTCCCAAAACACTTTCAGAGATTCACAAGATCAAAATTATTTTTAATTATAATAGTATTCAAATTTTATTTGCTTATAAAACTACACTTTCTTTTTAAACTTCATATCTATATGAGGCCAGATTCTCTTCATATGCTTCAAACAACATATAGCAAATTGCATTTAGAAGCAGTATGAAAATTTAGCTCTTTTTTATTATGTCAGTTTTTTTTTTTCCTGAAGCAATTGAGGTTAAGTGACTTGCCCAGGGTCATACATCTAGGAAGTATTATGAGTCTGAGGTCAGATTTGAACTCAGGTCCTCCTGACTTCAGGGTTGGTGCTCTCTATCCACTGAGCCACCTAGATGCCCCATTATATCAGATATTAAAGAGATTCATAAAAACATTTTAAAAATGCTTTCACTCAATTTTTCTTGGAAAATCTAATTACATTCATTAAAATATCATTTATATGTAATGGGTTTATGATTTTATTTTAAATTTAATAAATATTTATAGTTTATCAGTTTTAATTTCTAATATAGTAAATATCAATAGATGTAATAAATAAAACTTCATCAGAGTGCTTAAAAATTTTAATAGCGCAAAGTCCTCAGACCAAAAAGTTTGCGAACTTAACATTCTATAGCATATCAGGGGGTGGGAGTGGGGGAATGTGGAAAAAGCAGCCACTTTCTATAACTTCTCCTTGAGAGATGAGCAATGAAATATCTTCCCTTTCCTAGGAAAGGTGAGGGTTAAACACAAGAATTCAAGTCAGCAAATTCAATAAACATTTATTAGCATCTAGGATATATAGAGAGCTATGCCAGACAGTAGGGACAAGAGAATGGAGGCTTCTGAGAATAAAGGCTATCTTCATGTTGCACCTAGGACGATGTCTTGCACATAGTAGGTAATTAATTTAAATATGTGTAGTTCTTCTGAACATATTTCCACATTTATCATGCTGCACAAGAAAAATCAGATCAAAAGGGGAAAAATGAGAAAGAAAAAAAAAACAAACAAGCAAACAACAACAAAAGCGAAAATACTATGTTATGATTCAGTTCCCGTAGTCTTCTCTCTGGATGCAGATGGCTCTCTCTATAACAAATCTATTGGAACTGGCCTGAATCACCTCATCGTTGAAAAGTCTCTCAATATTTTTTTTGGAGGTGGTCTAACAGTGAGTGGAGACAACTCATTAAATCAGAACAGCGCTTTAAATATGATTTATTCATAATGAATTATCACTTCCCATCAATACAAGCCAGATTTCTGTAAGATGTCCTCCCTCAGAAATATACCCAACATGCTGCATAATGTCCTCATAACACTTGCCTACATATGTCTCTCTACCCCTTAGCTTCTCCAGTAAAATGCATATGCCAATTATATTTCCCACTTGTGCCATTTCTTTCCTCTTAACATTTTCTTTTCTCCATCCTTCAGAGAATCTCATGGCTTATAGTTCTGGCAAAGAATTTTGGATATTTATTGGCCCTTCACAAAAGTCATACTTTTGAGTCCCACATTTACCTTTCCAGGATAATTTCAGTATATTTTTCTCTTGAGTTTTGGATATATTTCTACATTGGAGATGATGGAAATATTTTAGAACTCTATTTGACCTGTCTTCTTGTCCAAAATGTCATATTAATTCAACTTGACAAACATCTCTTAAGCATATATAATGTGCTCTATGCTAGGTGCTAAGGATACAAAGATGAACTAAAATATAAAAATCACCCTCAAGGAGCTTACTGTCTAATCAGGATTAGCTGTATACAAATAACTATGATACAAAAGAGCATTAGCATATTTATATCTCTAGAGCACAGCTCATAGTTTATATGTGATCATTTGCTGTTGAATTGAGGTGAAATCAATTAGATAGTTGGCATAAAATGCCATGAGAAATTTGAGGAGGGAGTAATTGCTTTCAACATGTTGGATCAGGAAAGGATTCATGGAGAAAATGGTTCCTGAGTTAAACCTTGAAGGAAAGGAGGAATTTCAAAAAATAAGTTGAGTCAGGGAATAGTGGACAATCCATTCTAGGTATGGAAGACAAAGTGAACAAAGACACAGAGAGAAGCAGAGTCTTCAGGGAATATGGAGTTGGTACTCCCTCTGTATTCTGTTCTTATCAGATTACAGTTGGATTTTATTTAGCTCTGGGCACAACAGTTGATAAGTGGGAGAAGTATCCAGAAGGAAGTAATCAGGAGGGTAAAGGGTTTGAATCTGTGCTATATGAGAATCTGTTGAAGGAACTGGGGATGTTTAGTCTGGAGAAAAGAAGATTCATGGATGACGTAATTATTTTCAAAGGTTTGAAGAATTGTCATATGAAAGAAAAATTAGACTTGCATAGTGTGACTAGTGTGATTGGGGGTTCATTTTCTGTGGATTAATGGAACCCTCTGGGAAATAGTGCAACCCCAGGGTAAATAGCCAGTTCCCACCCCATCTCCATCCTTAGGGGACAGGGAATTAGCAAAGTTAAAAGAAGTAAGTGAGACCCTTCATCAACCCATCCATATCAAAAAAGATCATATGGTTATAGATGTAGGGCTGTGACATCCAGTCCATACATCCTTCCTTTTTAGATGGGGAAATTTTTTGAAGTCCTTTGCCCAAGGTCATATGGTAAATAAATGGTAAAGGTGGAGCTGAGTCCACTCAAGTCAGTGCTCTTTTCCTTATGCCATCAAAGAGGACCTCTAGAGGAAATCTTAATAATTTCTCTAATCCCTGATAGAATTGTCTGTGGCTCATCCTAGACATAAATATCTTTCTATAATACAGGGATCATAGCATTATAGGATGTAGAACTGGAAGGATTTTAAAGGTCATTTAATCTTTTCCTCTCATTTTATGGATGGGGACACTGATCAGCAGAGGGAAAGTAACTTGATCACAAAGATAATAAATGACTGATCCCAAATTTGAGTGCAGGTTCTTTGGCTTTGAATTCAGTAGTCTTTGAGTGAAGCACTTTTGGCTGATGAGGGGGAAAAGATATCCTGGCATCATTTCTTCCCATCAAGACCATATGGGAATCTATCTCTGATTTATCCACACTGTTTCCAGCAATGACAATACACAGTCATCTGGCTTTTGGGGAAAGGTAGGAGTGTGTATGTTGAGAAGAGACACAGGACTCAAGTAGAAGAGCAAGTCATTACTAGGATCAGGCACTTAGTCTCATCTCCATGTACTTAGAGGGCTCTGGCTTGCATTTGTAGGTCTTTAGCAGTTTAGAAAAGAGAGAATGTGGCTGTTAGATGGCAAAATTAGTTGAAATGGGAAGTTTTCAGCTGGCTAGATTGGGGTGAGCTCCTTCCCTATTAGTGGTCTCAAGCTAATGACCTCTGCTGTTTGCTTCCCTGTCATGAATAGTATACTTCTCTTTCAGCGTCCCCCAAACAACCAAAGTCATTCTGCTTTGGGCCATCTAACTCAAGAGCAGTTTTTAAGTACTTGTCCCTACTGCAAAACTTCATAGCTAAAAGCTCAGAAATAGAGCTAGACATTGATTCTTTACAGCCTTTCATATACATAAATTAGCTAGTTCTTTTATTGTCTCTGGGGGATGGAGAGCCTGTCAGCCATGTACACCTGTTCACATGCTTTGAAGGAGGCAGAGCTTGTGACATTGCTTTTTACCCTCAGGAGCAAGGCTCTTGCCTGTCTCCCCTTCTCCTTATTCCTCAACCCTATTTAAAAAAAAGATCAGGCAATGTGTAAGTTTGCATAGTGGACAGAATACTAGTACTGACTTAATGTCAGGAATACCTAAGTTCAAATGTGATTTCAGATACTTATTAGCTGTGTGATCTTGGGCAATTTACTTAATATCTGTCAATTTTATTTTTCTTAACTGTAAAATGAGTACAATAACAGCACCTACCTCCCAGGGCTTCTGTGAGAATCAAGATAATACATGTAAATCATTTTGCATACCTAAAAGTTTTATATAAATGCTAGTTGTTGTTATGCAAAGACAAAAATAAAGTAATTCTTGCCCTCAAGGATTGAACAATCTAATGGGGAGCCAACATGCACTTATGTAGATATTTACAAAAATAAATAGAAGCTAGAGAAAGTGGAAGGACTGGAGGGGATTTAGGAAAGGCTTCTACTAGAAGAACATTGGTAATTAAGTTGACTCTTAAAGGGAATGAGTAATTCTAAGAGGGGAAAGTAAGAAAGGAGTACATTTCATACATGGTAGCTTATGGAATGGGAGACAGGGCATTATATATGAATGACATTAAGGCCAGTTTGGCTGGTATGTGAGAAAGGGAGTCACATGTCAGAAGGCTGAAAAGATAAATTTGGAGCCAGATTGTAAAGGGCTTTAAATACCAAACAAAGGAGTTTATATTTGATCCTAACTGAAAACCACTGGGTTTTATAGAATAGGTAGGGACATAGTCATACCTGTTTTTTAAAGGAAATTTGTTTTGGTTGCTATGTAGAGGAAGCTGTTTCAGGAGTCTGGATGAGAAACATTGAGGGCTGAAGTAGAAGGGTGACCTTATACAGAGAGGGAAGGGGACTACCCTTACTCTTCCCCCAACATCAGTTCCTTTGACAGGGTGACAAAGATCTCATCCTCTACTCTGTTGCTTATGTTCCAAAGAGTTTGATTTGCTCCAACTGGATTATAAATTCATTGAGTATAGGGATAATTTTGCTTGGCACAATACTGAGCAAATGGTAGATAGCTAATGAATGTTAATTGAGTGATTTGAGTTGTGACACATTCAGATGTCAAGACAGAATGGAACAGTGGGAAAAGAACTGAGTTTGTAGCTGGAGGACCTGGGTTCAAGTCCAGTTTTTGCTATATATTGTGTGACTTTGAATACACTACTACTTGAACCTTAGTTTTTGCATAAATGGTAGGGTCTGGTCTAAATAATTTCTGAGTTCTTTATGGTTATACTCCTATAAAATTGTGAGGTAAGCTTCTTGGTTCATGATTCAGTTGATTTCCTCTCTTCTCTTTTGTTGCTCCTTCCTTCAGCTAGGGAAGTCAATAGCAATAGGGGGAGGGGGAAAAGACAATATGGTACAGACAGATTTGATTTGATTTTTATTATTTTTTTTTACTGAGAACTTAACAAACACAAAGGAAAATGAATATCTCCATATGTAAGTTAGAACAGAAAAAGAGGATTGTGAATGAAACTGAATTTCCACTAGGTACACCTTGCTTTATCTTTTAAGTACATTTAAGAGATTTGATATTTAAAGCTGTTTATTTTGTCCATGTTTTCTTCTGTTCTTTTCTGTGCATTTTTAAAATGCTTCAATAATCTTTTTTTTTTCTGGCAAACCTGTGTTTACCTTCCTTCTATTGGGGCTTCCCTCCTCTTCATGATGATAAAAAAATACACAAGAAAAATCCTTGCAACAATGCAACTTTCCATCTCCCCCACATGCATCGATCTTACAATGTATATCTTTATTATTCATTATTTCTCAGTCAAGAGGTGAGGAGTCTGCTTCATCTTCAGTTCTCTGGAATTGTGGTTGTTTGTTGCATTCATCAGAGTTCTTAAGCATTTCAGTTATTTTTCATTGCAGTTTTTATTATATACATTGTCTGCTCCCTTCCATCCATTATCAGCTCATGAGACTCTAGGTTTCAGCAATACTACTTGTCATTTCTTGTAGAACAATATTGTTTCATTAAATTTATATACCATAATTTGTTCACTTAGAACTCTATGTATCATTTCTTTGAGAACTTGATCAAATGACCTCACCTTTCTGAACTTCTCCATTAAAAGAAAATGTGGATGTCACAGAGTTTTCTTCTTGGGTGGCTGGAGAACAAACCATTGATGATTTACAATAGGATGTTCTGGATGAAAAGATGAGTTCTTCATGTCACCAGTTTTATCAACCTCTTTTTGTTGTTGTAATTTGAGAACTTTGTGTTTCTCTTATGAAAACGCAAAAAAGATAAACCTTAACCTTTCCTTCTTGTCTTCTCCCAATTCAAAATGACCCTTAGTGGCCAGCATCCCCTTAGATCTGCAAATATATAACTTCCCTGCTCAGGGAGCCATCTTTTAATATACCTTCTATGCAAATGGGTTTAACATTTTGTTCAAGTCTCAGTACAATCTTCTTTGTAGTCTTGGTCTTTCCCCCTAGAAATTGGCTTTGATGATCACCTAGCACCATTCCCCCATGACTTCTTCTTTTTGGGTGTTGCTTTGTGATCATTATGGCACTTCTTATGCAGATTTGAGGAGATGTATGTCAGCTTCAGGGGAGTCAACATGAATAGATAGAACTCTGACCACCATGAGAATGGAGAACTGACCCTTAGAAATCCAACAGTCCAAGCATAGACATGAGGTTGTAGCCCAGTTGATCAGGGAGTATCCCAATGTATATTTCAAAGGAATTTTCAATGAGAAGCAATGTGACATGATGGGGTTGGATTCCAAGTCAGGAAGGTCTGGATTTCAGTACTGCTTCTGTCTGACTTATACCATCTGTGTAATCTGTTGTTTAACTTCTCAGTGCCTGAGGTAACTGTAAATTGCAGTACAGGTGTTGATGTTCATCAGTAGGAGGGGTGATGTTTCTCACCACTAATGAAATCACAACTTGCTTTTCTTTCACTTCAAAAAGAGGAAGAAAATGAATCCTTATATGTTTGTGAAGAACTTATTATTCTTCAGAAGTAGGAGTCATAGAACATATAGGTAGAATAGACCTTGGAGATCAGCTACTTCAGATGCTGATGTCACAGATGAGAAAACCTAGAGAAGTCTAGAGAGGAATAATTACTTGTCTAAGGCCATATAAGAAGTAAATGATAGATCTGACATATAATCCCTGTCCTCAGGCTAAGACTACTGTTTTTTTGTTTTTTTTTGACTAAAACATGGCTGCTTCTACATTTTTCTTTACTTCTACAAATTAACTTTTCTCATTTAATTTAGTTTTCAGATATCTAATTATTTCATATATTTCATGATGTGGTGGTTTGATTTTGGCCTCCGTCCACTTTGTCCTTAAATACCATTTGAACTTTTTTTGGCTTCCTGCCTTTCTCTGATCACAGCCATGGCTGCCTTACCTGGTTTTCTTCCCTACAGTGGCTGGCTGAGTAAATTGACTCTCACTGCTGGAAAATTCATTTCCTTCTTAAAATGCTCACTGATAAGGCTTACAATGTTATACCTCCCAAGGCTGAAGGATTTGCTAGCTACTGGGAAAAAATATTAATGAAAATCCTAACCCATGTTAATTAAAAGTTAGCAAGTTTTAAAAATGGCTTGTTCAAAGTTATCTGTTCACACTCTTCAGTAAGTAAAAGTTAAATGTAAGGAAAGAAAGAAGCATTCATTAAACACCTACTAAGTGCAAGACACTATAGTAAGTGCTTTACAAATATTGTTTCTTTTGATCTTCACAGCAATCTGGTGAGGTAGCTACTATTATGATCCCCATTTTACAGATGAGGAAACAGAGAGATAGAAATTGAGTGACTTGCTCACAATCACGCAGCTAATAAGTAGCTGAGGCTAATTTTAAATTTAGGTCTTCCTGATTCCAAAGTTAGTGTTCTGTTCACTGGGCAGCCTAGCTGCCTCTCTGGAAAGGCAAACGCGATCATTCCCTGGTAAGATTTTTATGAACCAGCAAAGAGGGAAGAAGCAGAACCAGGCAAATAATTTACACAATAACTACAATAATATACATGGAAAGAGTAGCAATAGGAAAAAACAACAAAAGCCTGTAAATGATTGCTTTGTGATTGCAATGCTCAAACTTTGGCCCAGAGAGGATACAAATAGAGCTCCCTCTTTTCTTGTCAGAAGTTAGGGGCTATGGATGTGGAATAATGCATGTATTGTTAGACTTGGTTGAAGTGTTGATTAATTTTCCTGAACTGATTTTCCCACTTTCTCTTTTTCATTTCCAAATATATAACCTCCCTGCTCAGAGAGCCATCTTTTAATACATCTTCTATGCATTGTATGAAAGATGACTCTCTGGGTAGGGGAAAGTTATATATTTGGAAATGAAGGTGATATAAAAACAAGTAGTAATTTAAAAACTTTCACTCTTCATATTTTTATTACACTTTTCATAGAATTCACCATTGCACTTAAGTCACTTTTACTTGTTTTATTATAGTTTTTTGGTGTATTTGTGTCCTTAACCTAATTCCTACTTTAGATTGGAAGTCACTTGAAAGCAAGCCTGATGTTTTTATAAAAGCAGACAGTAAATGTTCAGAGAATTTGAATGTTAGAAAGGAACTCAGCAGATTTAATCTGATTCAATCTGAATGGAAATCTTCTCTATAATATCCCAGAGAAGAAAAATAACTTGGCAGTTATTTTTTGAGGAATCTCTTATATCTTGAGATAGTCCATTATGCTTCTGGATAGCTCTAAATCTTAGAAAGTTTTTCTTCAATTCAGTTCTAACTCTGTCTGTTACTTTCCTCTATTATTCCTTATTCTTCCCCCTGAGGTTAGCTGGAACAAGTCTCAATTTAAAAGGGGAGGCATGGAAGGATCAGATAAGTTAGTTGATGTTGAAAGCAGTAGACTATTTATTTGGGAAGTAGGGGTAGTCAAGCAAAGGAAATAATGAAACATTAACCTCCAGATTATGGCAGGGAGCAGGAATCTCCAAATAGGACAGGGGTTGGATTGGGTAGGGAAGTGATATATCCTGGGTTGTTTTCAACCAGGTTGTCTTGAGTTTGATGGACTTTAGGCAAATATGGGAACTTTGAATCCACAAAAGTTCTGTGGCAGGTTGCCTTTTAGAACTTGATATATCATACTAGTTTGATGAATGGAACTTCTGTGTCTGTTTTCCCTCCATGCATCAGGGCAGCTCTAGGATGGTGAAGAAGACCAATTATTTTTGGGAAAGGGCCCGACATCAATCTCACTTGGGGGAATCTGATTGATTTCTTTGCTTTGAGGTCACAATCAGGGAAGTGCTGAACACTGAGGGTACAATGGACATTTCTAGCATCAAAACTTCTTGATAGATTCCAGAGAAAGAAGGGTGTGCCAGGGAAGAGAAGGGTATGGTTAAAACATACAGAGAGACTATTCAAGAAAGACTAGATGATGAAAATCAAGAGTTTTTCAGACTACAACTAAATCTAATTCATATTCCATTTGATAGCCTGTCAGATACCTGAGGACAGCTGTTGTGTCCCCTTCCAAGTCTTCTCTTATCTATGCTAAACAGTTGCAGTTTCTTCTTTTAAAACCTTTCTTACTCCCCTTAGCTGCTACGGTCTTCACTTCCCAATTTCCTTGTATTTACTTTGTATATACCTATGAGATATATGATATATTGTGTTTCCTGATAAGCTGTGTGGGGGCAGGGAGAATTTTATTTTTGTATCACCAAAGCCAAACACTGATCCTGGTATAGAGGAGGGTGCTTAATAAATGGCACAATCTCTATGTCCTTCATTATTCTCATCTCTCTCTATTTTACCCAATTGAACTGAATTATGAGTTGAACAAAATAGCATATTGGTCCCTCTGGAATGGGAGAGACATTCTTCACTCTCCATGACCATTATTTTTCATTTTAGAATGCAAAGAACAGCTTTCTTTTTAGTCAGGTCACAGAAACAGACTGATTTTCTTAGAATACATTCTGTTTTGCAGCAAAACAACTTTGTTTTTAGCATTCCAAATCAACAATACCTATGTTAGCTTGCTGGATGAAACACTTTTTTGAAAGTCAGTGCACCATAGATATTTTGGAATAACCAGAGAGCAGATATTTATAACTAAATGACAACTGAAAGCTATTTTCACAGAAAACCTCTTCTAGACTTTTATCACTTAAAAAATAACAAAAAAGGTATGAAACACATCTGAATTAGAAGTAATGAAAATATCTGAAAATCAAAATTAGACTGCAATGAGAAAGTCAGTTTGCAGGAGACAGAAACAAATTCAGTTGCATAACAGACACTGTTTAGACTCCTATTGATCCTTAGCAAAAAATTCCATTTCAAAATATATGTCCCTCGTTGAGCCCTGACAAGACAATGGACTGTTTGTCAGCAGTCAGGAATTATGAAGAGGACAGTATCAACAGAGCATACCCCAAAGTCAGAATCAGAGTTTGAGCTTCTTAGGATATCATAGGAGCTCTAGACAGTGGTTGTATGGAAGACAGTGTTGAAATCCAAGTTACCCTTGGATCATAGGTAGGTTAAACTACCTAAAGAAGGATAAAAAGTTATTTTCTTTTTATTCATGCTAATTTTTCTCTTCAGTTACATAGGAAGGAAAGAAATAAAAAAATGAGACTTTTCCTGCTAGAGAGTAAGTATTCCCTGCTAAATGAAGTAGTCTGTTGGAGCTGTGATGCTCTATCCTTAGGCCTGAGCACACTCCTTTGTGTTCATAATTGACTGAGACTAGTTCAAGTCAGGACATTCTTGACTTAACTAAATATACCTGGGAAAGTGCCATTCAGTAGGTGGATGTCAACATTTCAATATGAGTTATCACCAAACTATTCCTTGCTTGGAAATTTCCACTGCTTCGAATCTTGGGCAAAGTATGATATGACAGTTGAAGACAAAAGAAATTAAATGACTTGTTAGCAAAGATAGGGATTGAGACTGGACATGTGAATTTCACCAGTGTAGCCAAATCCTAGGTAAGGAACCTATCTTTATTAATGTAAGTCAGCACCTTCTCTGCAGTTTATAATCTTAGATTACAGAATATGCCAGAGCTGTTATTCACCTTTAGGAGCTTCAGTCACCTCATCTATAGAATGAAAGGGGTAGATTCGATGACTTCTAAGGAGACCTTTATACTTATTCTATGATTCATCCATACTAGATTCACTGTAAATTTAGAAATCTAGAGTCTTAAAGTTAGAAGATCTTTGGGGGAGACATCTTAGATATTGTTTGTCTTGAGAGATAAATTTCTCTTTTCAACAAGTTCATCTTGCTTTTGCTTGAATATTATCAGGATTGGGAAGCTCACTGCCTCACAAGGCAATTCATTCCAATTTGGATCAGATTTTATGGCTAGATAATTTGTACTGAGTTCAAAATGGTCTCTCTGGAATGTCTACTTTTTCATCTTATTCCTTCCCTATGGAACAATGAAGAATACGTCTACTACTGTTTTCACATGGCAGTTCTGTTATTCAATTATTGTATTAGGCATAAGGGAAGGGATAGAAATGCAATTCAATTGAACAAACTAATTAAGCATGATCCTGATGATTAGCATCAGGATCAATCCAAAGACTCAATTCAATTAAATATTTATTATACACTTATTGTGTCAGCATATCATTCTTGAAACTCAGGAGTATAATTTCTGGGTCTGTATCCCAAAGAAAACATAAAAGATTTTATTTGTAGCAACTCTTTTTGTAGTGGCAAAGAATTGAAAAGTGAACAGATACCCATCAATTGGGGAATGGCTGAAAAAATTATAGTATATAAAGGTAATGGAATATTATTGTTCTATGAGAAAATAATGAACATGCCGATTTTAGAAAGTCCTGGAAAGTTTATATGAACCAATACTGAACGAAACAAGCAGAACCAGGAATACATCAAACAACAGTAATGTAAGATTTTGCAATGATCAACTATGACAGACTTGATTCTTCTCTATGGTTCAGTGATCCAAGGCAATCACAATAAACTTTGGATAGAAAACATTATCCACATCCAGAGAGAGAACCATGGAGACTGAATGTAAATCAACATATGCTATGTTCACTTTTTTCTCTTCTGTTTTTTTTTTTCTTCTCATGGTTTCCCTCTTATTCTGATTTTTCTCTCCCAATATGATTCATAAGGAAATATGTAAAAAAAGAACATATATATATATACATATATACATATATATATATATATATATATATGTGTGTATGACAAAAAAAGTTTTTTTTACGTGTAACTGGGGGAAAAAAAAAACTCAGGGGCATATAAAATTTAGATAAGGCTGTCCTTGCCCTTGTGAAGCTTACAATCTAGTCAACTAGCTAAGTATCTTTAATTTACAGTGACAGTGAAAACTTAATAAATATCACCAGAATCCATCACCAGAATAAATAAGTATTTATTAATTACCCACTATGTTTTGGGATCTGTGGTAAACACTGGAGTTACAAAGAAAGGCAAAAGTGTTCATCTCGAGTTATCAGCATCTTGAAGGAAAGATTTTCTTCTCCACATTAATTTTCTAGTACAGTTTCTTACTAAGAGAGCCAACAAGAGGCCATCTACTGTGATTAGGCTATTTCTGACCCTTTCCCCTTATCCCTAAAGACTTTGGCTGCAGTGGGTAAGATAATGTCTTGTATTTCTTTATGAGTGCCTAGAGAGCAAGAAATTGGCTTATGTTGGGTGTCTTTTGTCATAAATGTAAGGCAGCTCCTCTCTCTGAGTACTCTATAGTCTACTGCTTTCCACTTTCTATTTCCAGGGGTTAATGGCTGATTCTATATTTGGTCTGGATGTTCCACTTGTGTTTTGTTCATCAGATTCAAGGAAGATGAGTTAATTAGACAAGTTCAAGATCTCAGAAACTGAGAGCAGGATTCCTCCTGGGCCCAAACTACTTCCATACCCCCTGAGGCTGCTTGGATAATGTGACTGTCTGAAGGATCAGCTCTTCCTGTTATTTGCATTATAAGGGACCTGACTTTCTTCAGGAAGCTAAAAAGACTTTGACTTCCAAACTTACTTCAGCTGGTTACATTGATTAATGGATGGCTTGAATAAATGCTAGATCTCCTGAGGAGAAAATAAAAAAACAACAACGCCATTTAAGTTTTAAGATACCATCTCCCTATAGCCAGGCAGTGATCTGTATCTTTGGAAAAAATTTTAAATGGAAAAAATTGGAATCTGACTTATCAGGAATTTATGGAGAAAAAAGCGTCCACCACAAGATCCTGCTCATAGTAGATGCCAAATAAATACTTATTGAAATAATAATGATAATTTATATAGCAGCTTTAAAGTTAGTAAATTGCTTTACATGTTTATTTCATTTGAGCTTCAGAACAACCCTTCAAACTATTCATCACGCATACAGACACACACAGATATGGACACACCATTTTATATAGATGAGAACTGAGGTTATAAGACCTTAAGTGATATACTTGTCTATTTACCTATCATATCTCTTACTATCAGAATAATGGAACCTCTTTGAGGATAAAATGTGTGTGTGTGTGTGTGTGTGTGTGTGTGTGTGTGTGTTTCTCCCTGAATACTTCCTATCTTTACCCTCTTCCATACCTAGTACAGTGTCTTGCACATAGTAGAGGATTAATTATTTATTGATGTGAGTTTAAAGAGTTTCTTACTAGAGTGATGAAATTATCATTGAGGGACTAATACGTGAGTTGGACTTTGAAAGATGAATAGAATTTCAGTTGACAGCAATAGGTGTGGGAGATGCATTCCAGAAGTAGGAAATGACATATGAGTAAAGGACTGAACTAGTATGATATACATGGGAACACTAAAGATGGGGCCATTCTAAAAAAGAATGTGAATGGAAAATCAATAGGTCTTGGCAATTGACTGGATACTATGGGAAAAGTATATTGATAAGAGAAAACATAGAGCAGTGGACAAAATGTGGGCATATGTAAGTTCATATCTCTTCTGACTGACATTTAATAGAGAGGTTGTGTAATTGTGGATAAGATAGTCACAAGATGTCACAACTTCAGGTAGCTCCCTAAGATTTACTTTCTAAATTGCAATCCGAAAGGATTTGCATTGGTGGAAAGAATTCCTCATCCACTTGAAATCCCAGATTCTTCCTGTATTATCTAGGAATAAGGCAATATATGCCAGCAGCACAAAGATAAAAAGGGAGCTAGCCTCTGCCTTAGAAGAGCTCCTCTTCTATTAAAGCATGTACACGAATAACTTTTTATAAGACCATTTGAGGTAGGACACAGCTCTAACAGTTGTATACAGAAATAATGGTCAACCAAGAGAAATTCTTGCATTGGTTATATCCAAACAAAACAAAAAAACTCTTTTAGACCACTCTTCATGAGTCCTATGGAATTATGGTTAGTCACTGTGCTGATCAGAGTTCCCAAGGCTTTCAAAGCTGTTTGAACCATAGTGTTGTTATTATATGACTTGTTCTTCTTGTTCTACTCTTATCATTCTTCATTAATTCATACAAATCTTTTCAAATTTCTCTAATGCTATCTCTTTCCTTACTTCTTATAGCACAGTAGTATTCCATCACATTCATATGTCATAACTTCTTCAGCCATTCTCTAATTGAGGGTCAATTTCTAATTCCTTTCTAATTCCAGTATCAGCTTCCAATTCCTTGATACTGTAAAAGGAGTTGCTTTGAATAGTTTTGTTCATATGGCTCCTTTTCCTCTTTCTTTGATCACTTTGAGTTGTAGACATAATAGTGGTAATTCTTGGTATTCAATTTAATAGCTTTTTGGGCATAGTTCCAAATTATTTTCCAGAATGGCTAAACTAGTTCACAGCTCCACCAGTAATACATTAGTATTCCTATTTCTTCACAGCTCTCCAGCATTTATCATTTTTCTCCTATACTGCTTAACATTTTAATTGATAATTTAATGGATAAAAATAATAATGGATAAAAATGGATAAAACTTAAATGGATCCTTTAATGGATAAAGGCATAGATGATATGCTTATCATATCTATAGGTTATATAAAAGTAGGAGGAAGGCAAATATGCTGAATGACATAGAATCTCTGAAGTCTTGACTCTGAGGACCCATGAATTTGGAATTATCTATGAGACACTGCCCAGGAAATATACTTTCTCTGACTAGAAGACTGGAATCTAGCATCATGTTGTTCAGGGAATTTAAAATCCACTTCCCCTACAAGAGTGGGATAAAATATATGAATGTTATTCATGAATTGTCCTCTCAGACTAAGTGGGCACCTGCATGTTGGCTTCTGACATGTGCTTTTGTAAAAATCTTGTTAATTACTCAGTAACTTTGACCATAGTTGGGATTGTTGGGAAAGATGAACCAAAAAAAAATTGTCTTCAACTAAAGACTATTTAGCTCTAGCCCTGGCCTTCTTGGTTTACCTTTTGAGTCCCTAAGAATTTGTTCCTCTCTATTTCTGTCTCCATGTCATTTCAGGTCTTTCTAAATGCATTAGGAAAGAAGGGATGACTTTGACAGCTCCCTCTCAGACTTACCTATGGTTAACTGTAAATCATTATGTATATTCTTACTAGAAGTGTTCTATATCTTCCCAGATATTTTAATAGTCATTTTAAATGCCTTCCTGCAATCTATGTTATTGGTTATACAGTGTTTGATAAAATCCTAAAGGAATGTAGGATGTTTCCTGCCTGGAATAAGATAAAAACAATCAAATGACTCACATAGATTTATACATACATTATGCATAGATTTATACATAGACTATATAGATTGTTAACAATTTTGAAATAGGCACTCACCAAAGGGAAAAGAGTCTCCAGCACAGTTGTCCCAAATGATAATTGTAGGTTGTTTAGAAACAAGTTAATTCCCTAGAGAAGTCAGCTCCAAGGAGCCTGAGAAAAGCAATTTGCATTAACTAGATATTCCAGGAAGTGGGGAGTTGGGTAGGTGAAAAGGTAAATATTATAAGTACAATGCTAATTTGTTGAAGGCAAGAGGCTTCTGGGAGAGGGAGGCATGTGTGTATGTGTGTGTATGTGGAATATTAGCAGAGCCTAGAAACTGGTTTTGTAGACAAATATTGAATGTATTTTTTGCATCTGTCCCAGAGGTGAGCATTGCAAGAACCCTCAGAAGTCATTTAGTCTAATCTCTCCCTGAACAATAATCTTTTCTATAACATATCTGACTTTATAGGTGGGCTCCCAGTTTCTGACTGAAAAAGTCCTCTGAAGGAGGGATACTTTCCCATGTAAATTATTCACTTTCGGACAATTCCAACAGTTAAGAAATTGCCCTTAGATCACCCTGAATCTGACATATGATAGCCTCTAACATTTGATTCTAGTTCTGTCTTCAGCAGGCCCAAGCAAAACTCACCTAATCCTTCTTCCACTTAATAGCGCCAAATACTTTTTTTTAAAAAATATTTTATTTTAATTTTCTGGAATAAAACAATCATTTCCACAACATGGTATAATAAAAAATGATTACACATGAAACTACAAATCTGTTTTGTGCAGCTTACTATTCCTTTTGAAAATATATTAAAGTTTTCATGTAAATTTATTTTTTCCCCTTCCCTCCACCCTATCTCTATAAACCTTTCCTTATTAAATTTAAACATTTCCCTTATACTTCACCTGATTCTCACATGCCAGAGTCTTCATCCTTCTCATTATCCTCATCGTTATCCTCTTGGAATATTCTCATTAATTAGTGTCTTTCTTAAAATGTGGCTTCCAGAAATGAGCACAGTTTTCCAAATATAGTTTCATCAGGGCAGAGTATAATAGTGTATAATAGTATCAGCTCCTTTGATCTGGACACTGTGGAGTTTAGAAAAATGTCAATCTATTTCTAGGGTTAAAAATGCTTAAGAAAAATTAGACGAGATTAGTGATTTAAAGTCATTTTTTTCCTGACCAGGAGTAGGGATTTCCTTGATGCAGAGAATTTCTTGTGAGGATTCCCTCTACCAATCATATATCTGCAACTATTCTGCCATTTATAATCTTAGTTTTCTTGGGTCTCTAATAGATTAAGTAATTTTCCCATGGTTATACAGCTGGTACATGTCAAATCTGGGACTCAGTTCAGATGCCTTTTAATTTTAAGTAAGACCCCCAAGGGAGAGACCATGAGGCACAACTGGAGTCACTCAAAGGATGGGACATCAGGAGTCAGAAACAAAAAGGAAAGGATAATAGGGCAAAACTAAAAAATACAGCTAAGATGGACACCTATTAACTAGAGTAACCTCTCAATCAGCTCATCTTGAGGCAAGGACTAATGTTTCCAAATTAGGATTGGAAAAGGTCAAGGAAAGTAAACATCCAGGGATTTCTTTAGTGAATTTTGACCATAATTATCTTTAGAAGAAAGAGGGAGTAAAAAATATTCCAGGACTTCTGACAGCTTAGGGAATTCCATAGTCAGGGCATCTTTGAAGGAGTTTACACTGATTTCCAGTGTGATATCTGATATCAGAGCTGCTTAGATGGAGTTTTTAATAGGATGCAGAGGGATTTTGCTCAGGTGTGTCTGCTTGGTTGCCCACTTCTGAGCTTGCAAGTAGGGAGATACAAGTAATTGTGGACATGGGAAACTTTTAGTTTGGAATGTTCCAAATAAAGATGTATGAAGCTATGAGGAAAATTAGGTAACACAGAAATGTGTGGGAGGAATTTCATGTCTACAGGATGGGGCATGGCTAAAGAGAAAGAATGGATACCTGATGGACAAAGAAAGATTAAGCCAGAAAGAAACATGGATTGCTTTGGACTACAGCAGATAGCTGTAATTTTTTTTGGTGGTCAAGTCATATTGTTGACTTACATAAAACCTATAGTCCAATAAAATATCCAGATATTGCTCATCTGAGTCATTTTTGTACTCAGATATAATAGTTGCATTTATTTTTGTTGAATTTCATTTTAGGATTATAGATTTAGAAATCATCTAGTAAAATTCCCTCACTGTCCAGTTGTAGAAACTGAGGTCCCAGGAGATTCAGTGATTTGTACAAAATTATACAGTCAATAAGTGATAGAATTGGAATTAGATTCAGTTTTGTGTTCAAGCTTGTTAAAATTGTTACTAGATTCTAACATTTTTAGATTTATATCAGCTACAAATTCACCATCTCTATTTTCATCTAAGTCATACCCAAAATGTTGAATTAGCATAAAACAAATTCATGGGGCATCCCCTAGGACTTTCTCTCCATGGACCATTTTTTAGTCCATTAATTTTGTGTTATTTTGCATCTATTAAATATTCTACTATCATCTAACCGACCTCCCCCTATCTTGTCCATAAGGATATCATGGGAAATGTTGTCAACTACCATAGGGAGGCTTGCCTTACAGAAGCATAATTACAATGGAAACTCCTGGCTTTTAAGCACTGAGACAATAACTGTTTCTATAGTCCCCTTTAGGAGAGACTTTTGAAACAGGGTTATGTAGATCAAAATATAATTACTCTTAGTGGTTCCCTACTGTATAATCTGTCTTAGAGACTGGGAGATACAACACAAAGGTTTGAGGGTAGTAAAATCAGTTAACCTCAATTTCCTTCTCTAAAAGGCTAGACTCCTACAAATCTAGTTCTGGGAGATGGGATTACATTTTACATTTGCTTCATGCAAGGGAAAGCACTTATCCTCTTAATAGGTCTCCTATCTTTCTATCTATAAATATTGCATTCTCTTTCCTAGGATGGCATGAGAAATTTGTAAATTATTTGAGCTTCTTAAGGGCAAGTACAAAGCGCAAAAAATAATTTAATATAGTGCTGGAAAGCAAGCTGTGAGTTAACTCAGTTTTTCCACTGAACTGTGAAGAAGACAATGTCTTATGAAATCATGTTTCAGCTCAGGGATGCTAATTGCAATGAAAAGCTTTATTCCTTCTCCTGCCCATTCCCTTCTCCTGAAATATTTGTGGAGTGTGACAAACCTTTCTGTGTGAATCACTGGGAATGGAGTGAATTGGGAGCAATGGGGGAAAATTAGATGGTTTTGAAAACCTGTTTTGTTTGACTGTCCTATGGGAGAGATGATCATGTACCAGAGCTTTACAGTCAACTATTAGTAATTCAGATGCCTTTGCTTCCCATTTACACCATTTCCAGTCATAGTCCCATCATTCCCTATTTTCCAGGCTGGAAATCTTCAAGCCTTTTTTGAATCTTCTAAGTTCTCTTCTCATCCTGTTACCAAACCCTGCCATTTCTTCCTTTGAAAGATCTTTTGACATTGTCCTTTCCTTTTCACCAACTTTCCATTCATTCTTGGTGTCATTTGCAACTCTATTCTCTTTTTCACTCTACCCATGAAGTTAATAAACTCTTAAGTTTTGCCATTTCCAGTTCTATGCCATCTCCCAATTCATCCCCATGTTCTCGTTTCTCTATTCACATAGTTAACATCTCTCTTCATAAAGCCTCCTAAATCTCTCTGCCTAAAGTTCCATTTCTTTGCAATCGATTCTCCACATAACTGACAGTGCAGTTTTCCTAAAGAATAGCTCTGACAGGTCTGTCTGTGTCACTCCCTTTAGAACCTTTAGAGATTCCCTATTATCTCTAGGACCAAATATAAACTTTTCAGTATACCCCATGCTTAGAATTCGCTTCCTCCTAGCTTCCCTGGCTTCCTTCAGGTTCTGGCTAAAATATCATCCTCTATAAGAACTTATTTCGATCTCCTTCATACTAGATCCTTCCCTGTATTGATTATTTTTTATTTATTCTGCATATAGCTTGTCTGAACATAGTTGCTGGCCTGTTTCTCTCCTTTTGACTGTGAGCTCCTTCAGAGGAGGGATTGGTTGCCATCTTTCTTTGCATCTCCAGTGTTTTGTACAGCACATAGTAGGTACTTAATAAATAGGTACTTAAAGATAGTTTGGCTCCAAACTACCTTTCCAGACTTACAATAACTTATCCCTTTTCATACACTGTAAGTCCAGTCAAAATAGCCTTCTTTGTGCTTTTCACATGTGACATTCCATCACCTGTTTGTGCATTTGAACAGGCTCTCCTTAGGTCTGCAATGCGTTCCCATTTCGCCTTTGCCTCTTAGAACTCTAGTTTAAACTTTAAAATTGAGTTCAAATGCCATTTTCCCTAGAAGGTCTTTCCTAATCCTTCTAGCTGTCTACCCTCTCCCCTACACCACTCTTATACATTGTTTAATGCATTTATTTTGTGCTTAATAATATCATACTTATTGTTTTCTCAAAATAGTCCTTCCTCTTGAGGGTAGGGACTGTTTCATTTATGTCTTTGAATCTCTAGCACTTAACATAGTAGGATCTATGCTAATAATACAGGATCCAATAAATACTTATTAATTGGGTGATATATCACTTTGAAATATAGAAAGCATTTTCTTCATAATCACCTTGTAAGATAGGTAGCATAGGGTCTTAGAGAAGACAGATGACTTGCTCATGCTCACAAGACACAAAGGCTAAATCTTGGATTCTAATCTGGGCTTTCTGATTCCAACTCTAACATATTCCTATGATCAGGAAATTATGTCCCAGGTTTTTGACTCTGTTGGATTAATTTCTTTTCTTTTATCTAGCCCAGCCTATAATCTTTCTATTGTCAAAGGGTCCTTTGAAAATCACATATGCTTGAGGAGTTGGTAAAGAGAGATTCAAAATAAATAAGAGTGTTGACTTTTGTGGAGGTGTGGGAGCTGCGGAAACTGGGAACAACATTTAAAGACATATGGGAAGGTTCTCTGAAGATACAATTGGCCTATGCTACTGCTCATTATGTTTTTAAGTGGATGATATTATTTTCCAATTACACTATAAGTCCCTCAGGGTCCACTACTACTAATAAAACCTAAGTTCCTTAAGGGAATGGATTTGAACTTGACCTTTGTATTCCAAGCTTGTTACACAATGTTTTGCACACTGTTGTTGTTCTGTCATGTTGGAATCTTAACAGATTTTTCTTGGCAGAAATACTGGAGTTCATTTTATAGATGAGGAAACTGAGGCAAACATGTTTTAAGTGACTTGTCCAGGGTCTGAGGCTAGATTTGAACTCGTGAAGAAGAGTCTTCCTGATTCCAAGTGCAGTTCTCTATCCCCTCTACCACCTACTTAACACAATTAAAGACTAAAGAGTGAGACTGATGACTTTACATAACTCTGCCTCATTTAAATCCAATTCACGGACCAGTTGAGACATCACTCTCATATCAAGAGAAGGAAAAATGAGCAACAAAAACAACATTAAGCTTGTGGTAGTTTTTTTGTTTGTTTGTTTTTAGCAGATGAGAAAGCTGAGGTTTAAAGAAATTAAGTGACTTGTCCACACACAGATAATGATAAAGGAAAGATTTGAACCCAGGTTCTCTGATTCCAAAGCCAGCACTTTTTACATAGCATAGAATAGAAATCAATTGAACTTTCCAATTTTTTTCTCCTTAATCTTTTTCTCCTTTTTTCATCCTTAGTATGGTTAGCATTACTAACACATTAATAGATGCTTATCATTTTTTAATTGTACAGTCAGTCACTTTAGTCATATCTGAATCTTTGTGATCTCATTTGGGGTTTTCTTGGCAAAACTACTAAAGTTATTTGCTATTTCCCTCTCCAACTTTTTACAGAAGCTGAAGCAAACGGTTAAATGATTTACCCAGAGTCATGAGCTAGTAAGTATCTGAGGATAGATTTGAACTTAGGTTTTCCTGACTCCAGGCTTGACACTCTACCCACTACACTATATAGCTACTCAGCTTGTCAGTGTTCTTTCTAAAATATGGTGCCCCAAATGGAGAATAACTCTATTAATGTTGTCTGACTAGATCAGGAAATATATGATTTTTTTTTATAAATTCACCCTCTTCACCCTCTTTCTTTGTCTAAAAGTGTACCCAGAGATAGCTAGACATAGACATAGCATAGGCATCCTTTTTAAGGATGGGATGGCAAGACCCAGAAAGATTGGAGCAACTTGCCCAAGATCACAGAATGAGTCAGTCATAGAGCCAGGACTCTGAGCTAGGGCAAGTCTCATGTCAAGTGTTCCCTCCATTCAAATGCATTAAGAAGGTACTTGGATTAAAGTAAACGCCAACCAAAGAATGGCAGGTCATATTTTAAGGCAAATACCCCCATGATACAAGCAATGAGAAATTGAGAAAAAATTGCAAAGGAGGTGAGGCAATGAATGTCCCACATGAAAGTTGACCTGAGATGACTGAAATCAATATCAATGGAAAATTTGGGAAATACGATGAGCCTTAGCAGAGGGGATGTGCTACGTGCTAGAGTCCACTGAGTTTGGTTAGTTACTCTGGACTTAAAAGGTGATGGATACAGTATTCCACTGCTTTCCACCATTTCAGGCCAATCTCATTGTCCACTCCGCTGCCCCCCCCTCCAGGGAACCATGTTTATTTTCAGCCATCAACTCCAAATCATGCTACCTCCACTCTGGGCATCCCTTCCATCTCTATTCATTGCTGCTTCTGGAAATGCCTGGATTTTACTAGGTGACTATCCTCTAAGAACCAAATCTTCTCTTCATTTCTTGGCCATCATCTCTAAAAAATGCCACAATATGTGACTCCTTCCACATTTACTATCCCGTTATAAGGTAAGCTGCTTGTAGACAAAATCAGTTTTGATTCTTTGTATTCCCAGCACTTAGCATAATGTCTAGACCTTATCCTGTCTATCTCAGCATGTAATTTCTTGTTATCTGTTTATCCTCCAGGTTTGCCTTTGTTCCTGTTGGTACTTAGGTTTAGAATGCTGTCTCCTTTCCCTTTTATTTATTCAAATTCTATCTATTATTAAGGACCAATTCAAGACCCATTTCCTCCATGAAGTTTTCTTTATCTCTTCTAGTCCAAATATCCCAAGCTTCTTTCTTCCTATACATCTTCCTTTAGAAGAAATTTTAGACCAACCCAATTGTCTTCAGGTCTTTAGAATAACACTCTATGGCTTTTGATTGGTTAAAAAAAGCCAGGCTCTCTTGGAGCAAGGGCACAGGTCCGGGAAGTCTTGGGTTACCCCAATGGCTTCCTGTAGTTACAAAAGGAGGTAGGGGGCTGGATGGACAGGAGGGTTAAGTCAAGGTAGTCTTCAGCCCCACTAGGGACATGTTGGTAAGCACTGAGCAAATATGAAATGGAAAGAAGAAACTCTTCCACCTTGACACTTGGGTTTTGCTGTAGTTCATTGCTGCTCACCAGGTGCTGGGTGCCTGCCAACATCTTCTCCTGATGAAGTTTGTTATTAAAGTCTCAGTTGGGCTCCTACAGCTCAGGCTTCCAGGAAATCCTGGGGAAGATGAAGGCATCTGCCCTAGCTGGTGTGATTTCCTGCGTTTTCTTCTCTGGGGAGGAGGCAGAAACCAGGAGGAGATGATTCATAGAGATCCATTGGGTTCTGAGTAAATTTGGCAAAGCAAAGCTGTGAATGAGTATCAGATTATTTAACACCAAGTAGGAATCACACTTGAATTGTGGGTCTTAGAGCTGGCCCTAAACTCAGGTAGAGTGGAGCTGGATTTGAGGAACATCACAAAGCCCTCCCTCCCCCCAAATACCTCATTTATTGACCTGCCTTGGGTCTAGAATCCTTATCCTTATTATTAGAGCCAGTCAGTAGAGTTGAAATTTGTCATTGTTAATATAATATGTTGCTTGGGAGTAGTTATATATTAACTACCACATCAGGGCTGCTCCCCATCACTTCCTCTGTAATGGACTTCTGGAGTAGGGTGTAATGGAGAGGAAACTTGGGTTTATCTAAGTAGGATCAAAGGATTATAGCTTTAGAGGGGAAAATGAGCTTAGAGATCATTTAGTTTAATCCCTATAATTTACAAATGAAGAAAATTAGACCTAGATAGATAAAATGACTTGATCTAAATAAGATAGAGCAAATAGCATAGAGGCTTGAATACATTTTTTTTTTCCTGACTCCACATCTAACACTCTTTCCATTTGTACCTACATGGTTTTCACTAGCAATAATAGGAAATGAGTTTTCTTTACAACAGTATTCAAATTCCAATTTCCTCTCAGAATATTGGACTTCATATTCAGTAAGACCATTTCTCTCTCTTCCCATCCCCATGGCACCCAAAGGTTAACGTTACTCTTTAATTGACTTTCCTTAAATGTCACTCAAGAAGCAGTTCTGGATGTTCTCCCTCTGACCATTTTTACTATCAGTATAATTCAGTAAACCTGGTGCAGTGGAGAGAGAGTTGGTCTTAGAAGCAGGAAATTAAAGTTCTGCCTTCAAAATCTGTCAAATCAGAGAGCATCTATTAAGTGCTTACTATGTGTCAAGTCCTGAGTTAAATACAGGGTTATAAAGAAAGGGAAAACCCCCTAACCTCACCAACAATCAAAACAAGCTACTATTACTATCACTACCACTAAACTCATTCCCCTTTCTCAGAGAGCTTTTTAAGCCTAACAAGGGAGACAACATGCAAACAACTGTATAAATGAGAGAGCTACAGTACAAACTGGAGATTGTCTTGGAAGGCACTAAGATTTTGGAAGACTGAGAAAAGCTTCTTGAAGAACATGGGATTTTAGCTAGGACTTGAATGAAACCAGAAAGTATAAATGAAAACTGATAGAGCCTTAGTCATGGAGGACAGCCAATGAAAACACTCAGTAGGGAGATAGAAGGTCTTGTGCAAGAAGCAGTCAGAAGACCAGTGATTTTGGATCCAAGAATACATGGATGGCAGTATATGCATACCGCTTATGTGACCTTAGGCAAATTAATTAGCCTCTTAGGGCTCTAGGCAAATCACTAAGACTACAAAATGCAGAGAAGGTATGGACCTGAATTAGTAGTTTCCTTACCTAGGAGATCTATATATCAATGAAACCTCAAAGGTTCCTTTCCTTTCCACATAGTTCATTGGTCTATGTGCATTATCCAAGTTTTAGAGTGTGTGTGTGTGTGTGTGTGTGTGTGTGTGTGTGTGTGTGAAAGAGAGAGAGAGAGAGAGAGAGAGAGAGAGAGAGAGAGAGAGAGCAGTGATGCTTGAAATGCTTATTGTCTTTGTGACGTCAGGCAAGTGTTTTAATCTAACTGGCCTCTTCTCTTACATGTTAAATGAGAAGGCTGGATTAGATGACTTCTCATGTTCCTTCCAGGTCTAAACTTACCTTATGGGTGTTTCAACCCATTCCCTGCAGCTTCCACATTCTTGGGGTCTGCTGGGGACAGTTGGGTATTGATCTTTAAGGAACAAGAGGTCTCGTTCCTTCTACTCATATCTTTTTCTTCTATTGCTTCAGAGGAAATACTTCTGAATAATGAGACAATTGGTTCTTCAAAATAAAATTGAGGCTGGCAAGGTTATTGCCAGTTTAACTTCTTAGATATCACAGCGATTAGCAAGAAGGTTATGAACTATAGTGGATTTGGGCAATGGATTTGGTATTAGAAAATGGTTTGAATTTTAATTCTAACTCTAACACAGACTTTGCTTCTTCTAGTCTCTGGGACGTTGAGGCAATCAGCTAAACTCACTGGGTCTCAGTTTCTTCATCTGTAAAATTAGGTTTTTTCTGCCATAGGTCCTTTTCTGCCATAATTGTATAACCTTATGACCAATTTCCTATTATAATTTTATGACTCTATGATTCCCTTTATGATCTGGTAGCCAGTTTGCTGTTTGGCTATGATTTATGGAATAGGTCTATGAAGGTCTTTGAATAGATAAAAATGAGTATCACTCAAAGAGCAAAGGAAAAGCACAAAGTGAATGTGAGCAGGATGCAATGTGTAATAAATGAGGGACTACAAAGGAGAACTAAAGTTAAGAATGTTACCAAAGAAATGCCATGAGTAATGAGCTCTGCTATGTACCAGGCACTATGTTAGTTCTGGGGAAACAAAGAAAGATAAAAAACAGTTTCTGTTCTCAAGAAGCTCAAACCTAATGGGAAATACAACATACAAACAATGATGTGCAAACAAGCTACATACAGGCTAAATTGGGAAAACATGAACAGGCTAAAGGCACGAGCATTAAAGGGGATTCTAAAGGGCTTCCTGTAGAGAGCAAAAATTTAGCTGGAACTTGAATAGAGCTAGAAAGTGAAGTTGAGGAGGCAGAGCATTTTAGACATAAAGGATAATTAGAAAAAATGTCCTACATCAGGAAATACAGTGTCTATTTTGAAAAACAGAAAGGAGGCTATTGTTACTAGATCAGAGAGTACTTTGGGATGGTATAAAATAGATTGTTATGGTAGGAAGAAGTCAGGTAATGAAGGAATGTGTAATTAAATTTCATTATTAAATGAAAATTAAATATAAAAGACATTAAGAAAGATGCTATCTACATTCAGAGAAAGAATTGATGAACAGAAATATGTATAGAATAATTTTACACCTATATCTATATATCTATACTTCTCTATCCATCCATCCATCCATCCATCCATCTGTCTGTCTAAGTACCTACCTACCTATTTGTTTCTAATGGTAACCATCTCTAGGATAGGAGAGAAATTTGAATGATAAATTCTATTTTTTAGAAGGAATAGCAAGTTGTATATAATAGATTTGTAGTTTTCTGTGCAATCATCTTTTTAAAAATAATACTGTTATAGAAATTCTTTTATTCCATAAATTTTAAAAAAATAATTACAAAAAGAAAATGAAGATGATCTGGTCAAATGAAAAGAATGAGGAATAACCAATATGTATTACTGATAACCCTCAGAACATTAAGGGGAATTGAGAAAGGACCCGAGAACATCGATTGGACCCACTGTGATGAACTTATTGGAGGATGTAAATAAGAGTAGCACAGAATACACAGTCTTGGTGAGGTTACAATTTATTGGAAGAAAATATCTGAGGCAGTGTGGTATAGTAGACAAAGTATTAGACTTGGAATCACAAGGATCTGAGATGATTCCTACTTCAGGAACTTGCTAGGTCTGGTAGCTGGAGCTTTGGACTTGAAACATTAAAGGTTAGAAAAGTGAAGTGACTTAACCCATGTTGTTCAGATAGCTAGTGTCAGAATCAGAATTAGTACCTCTTTGTATTTAGCACAAAATTAGTACAAACACATTTATATTTATCAAATAATAACCCGAGGAATCCTAGAGATCAAAATTGCTAAGTCTTGATTGCTAAAGTGAAAAAAATGACAGAAAGCAGGCTGTATGTGATCAATGATTGATGAACTGGTAATGAAAGAGATAGAGGGCAACCACAAGACTGATATAGGAAAAGAATGATTATAACCTTTCTCTGAGGTTATTAGAGAAAGAGAGAAGGTGACCTTCATTAAACTAAGGCAGGAAGAAAGATAGGACTTGGACACTGAACCAGGAAGCCTGATGAAAAATCTTCATGTCAATATTGGTCTTTGATGTTGATGGTTTTGAAATTTCACTTAAAAAAAGATAACAGTTCCAAATAAATCTAAGATTGGCTCTGTAGTAAGATAAAAAGGGAACCTATAATTTGCTAAATAATTAGACAGATACTAAAGTCACAGAATTACTGAGGTGGAAAGGACCTTAGAGGACATTTTCATCTTATACCATAATTCTCTTCCTTTTGCCTTAGATGGTGAGTTCTTTGAAAGTGAGGCTTGATTTTTCCTTTCTTCTGATAGGTTCAGCACCTAAACTCTCACCCATAGTATGTACTTAATAAATGGCTTTTGGGTTGTATCCTAGTTTAACTCTCTCACGTTATAGGTGAGGAAACTAAAGTCCAGAGAAGGGAATTTGGTCAAGATCACATAGTGAGTTAATGGCAGAATGGGGGGATTTGTACCCAGCTCTCTTTCCTATCTTTCCAGTGTTTTTTCTATTATACCACAGCCCTTAAACTAATTAGTGATCCATTTGAATGCCTTTGTTTGGTGTTCCAGAAATTTACTGGAAACAATATGGTCTGTGAGGATGAATGGGATATTCTATGTGGCAGTGCCTGAGCTATTGGTTGTGCAGGTAGTTTCTAATTGTTATAAAAGCATAAAAGTCATCTGGCAAGTGCTACTTTAGTGAGCTCTGGCAAGGTCTGGTGATCTGATCTGGTGGAGGACATCAAGGAGGAATCAGGGCATGGCATCCCTTCGCTTGCATGGAGGGTTTTTGTGGCCCCCATGTTTCAGACAAGTCTAGCACCAGAATATGCTAAGTGAAGCTCAAATGGAGGTCCAATGTTCCAATCCTCTTGTCTCATGCTGAGACTGGGGGGAGGGGAAGAGAAGTGGGAGAGGAAAGAGAGACTTGCTAAGTCTCATTTGCTAAGCCTTGGGGGAGGAGTTGGATTTCTGAGCCTGGAGAACCAGCAAAAGCAGAATGTTCTAACTTTTAATTCTAATGGCAAGAATGTAGTCAGCATGGGACTGGATTGTGTGCCATCATCGGTTCCTGATTTATGATCACGGTGGCAATTGACTTAGCTCTCATCCTTCAGAAGGGATTTTGAATGGGTTGTAGCTGTGGGTGCTGAGAGACAGCTCCTGGAGCCAGTTTCTACTCTATGCTCTTCAGCCCTCAGGCTCTCCAACCCCATTTGGTTCATCCTGCAGAACATCTGCTTCCTCCCCTAATCTTAGCCCCTACTCCCCATCAGTCAGGGTCAATTCTTCCCCTCTTTGTACCAGTAGGCACTCCCTTAGAGTACTCTAGTTGTCCTCTTAAAGCCCATTGGCTGGGGCAGAAGGTAACCCTGGAGACTCAGGACTCTCTCCTAGGCAACAGTGCCAGAGCAGGCTGCTGACTCCATCTCTACACTGACAGATGCCCCTATAACAGGAACAAACAAATTAGCTTGCCTGACACTAATGTGCTAATACTGCCTTATCAAGCTGACTTTCTGCTAAGTCAAGCAGTCTCTCCTCCTCCTCCTCTAGGGTGCAGTTCTTTATTATGCTTTTTACCCCAGGGAGCTTTCAGAGAATGGTAGACTCTGATATCTGACTTGCCCATCTGACCCAACACCATATTCTGTTCAAAGTTTACTTGGGGGACATGAGTTGAATGAAACTGCCTCAGGTCCAATGAAGACATTTAGGATCAGATTCTGGGAAGGGCTTGTAGAGGGGGTGGGGTGGGGAGGAGGTGGCTTAATTATTGTGATTAAGCCTAACTTCTATGTTGGGTAGTGACCAGCTGCTCTTCTCCATTGAGTTACCTGAAAAAGAATGGGTTTAATTAGCTGCAGCTGGACCAGAGTGGGGGAAAAACAAGCTTAGGTAAGAGGAGACTTTCAATGGTAGTGATTAGGGACTAGTGTAGGGATCACTGTGAGGTTGTGACTTCAGAGGTGGGGTGGGGGACATGATAAGTGTAAAAAGAACACAATGAACAGTTATTCAATTTGTTGTAAATGTAAAAGAGAGTAGAGTAATATAGAAAAAAGAGACACTTATCTTGATTCCTTCCATGCATAGAATGATAATAATAATAATATTAACATTTATATAGCTCATAAAGGTTTACAGAGCACTTCATGTATGTTATCTCCTTTGATTTTCACAATAACTCTGTAAGGTATATTCTACCGTTAACCCCATTTTACAGATGAGGAAACCCAAGGCTGAGGCCAAAGTTACTTTTCCAGGGTCACATAGTAAATGTCTGAAACAGGATTTGAATGTAGGGCAGTTAGATGGCACTGTGGGTAAGGCTCTGGGCCAGGAGTCAGGAAGAAATGAGTTCAGATCTAATCTCATAATTATTAGCTGTGTGACCCTGAGTAAGTCACTTAACCCTGTTTGCCTCAGGTTCCTTATCTGTGAAATAAACTGGAGAAGGAAATAGCACTGTGGATAGGAGTGAGGAGTCAGGAAGAAATGAGTTCAAATCTGGCTTTATATAATTACTAGTTTAACGCTTACCTGTAAAATGAGCTAATCATTTCAGTATCTTTGCCAAGAAAACCCCAAATGGAGTCACAAAGAGTCAGACACAATTGAAATCACTGTCTCCAATTTGATACCCAGCTGACATATGAGTGGTCCCTGCTTTGAGTGCTTTTGAGATCAGGTGAATTTACAATTTACAAAAGATACAAAGCTTTATTGAAAGTGTAACGTGGGTATATTACAGATTCTAGCCATTTCAGAGACCTGCCCCCAAAATATTTTGTTATGGCGGTGAGAATCTTTGATCTGGAATAAGAATCTTAGGAATTATCTCTTGTTAACACTATAACCTCAGCAAATTACTTGACTTTTCTCAGTCTCAGTTTCCTCATTTGTAAAAGGAAAATAATAGTAATAGATTACAAAAAAGTAGCAGACTTTTATTTCCCATCTGATAAGATTTTTGTAGGGGTACACATGTTATTTTTGCATAGTACAATCAATGAATGAATGAGCATTTTTTAAGTGTTAATGTAGGTATTTTGACTCAAAGACAGGAAAATCTGAGTTTTCGTTAAACACTTATGTTTCATATTTCATAGTTCAGTCCTATTTGACTCTGTGGGATCCCATTTGGGTTTTTTTGGCAAAGAAACTGGAGTAGTTTGCCATTTCCTTTTCCAGTTCATTTTACAAATAAGGACACAGAGGCAAACAGGATAAAATGATTTACCCAGGCTCACACAGCCAGTAAATATATGAAGCCAGATTTGAAGTTAAGAAGATGATTCTTCCTATCTCTAGGCCATGCATTCTAAATGAATGCTATCTTGCTGCCCTCACTAGCAGTGTGGCCCTGAAGAAATCATTTAATCTTTTCCACCTTCAGTTTCCTCATCTATGAAATGAGAAGTTTGGACTTGATAAGTTTCCCAGGTCCCTTCCAGTTTTAAATAAAATGATTCTAGAAACTCTAAATCATTTGATTCTCTCCATTACTTTTTTGTGTTGATTATAACATCCATTTCTGTTAGTATGTCTGGACTGGCCAGGGTGAAATTAATAGTTTTTTAAAAATGAGAATCTATTGATCTCTGTCCTTTTGAATAATTTGTATCTCTTCCCACGGCTGGATCCATACTCCTCCTTTTCTTGAGAAATGTTGTGCAATGTGGTTTATTAGAAATTTTTTTTCTAAACATTTGACCCAATTTTATAGACTAGCGTCCTCCCCTGCAGCCTTATGTCTATCTCTATCCTTTACCCATAAGTAAAGATTCAAGCAGGAAATATATCACCATAAATAAGTCACTTAATCTTTCTGAGCCTTGGCTCCCTCATCTTTAAAGTAGGGACAATGAAGGAGAGAGTGATTCTGATGACACTGAGATGTACTGCCTTACTTAAATCTAATTCATGAGCAAGGCAAGACAACAGCCTTGTGATATTGTTGGTCCTCTTTGAGAATGAAAGATCAACAACAATATCATCAACAACATGTAGCTTATCAACAACATGTAGCATTTCTCTCACCAGGATGTGCCGAGACTAAAATGAAATGGATCTAAAGCACTTTGTAAACTTCAAAACACTTTATAAATAACAACATTTATTGTTTTCTCATTTCATCTTTTTTTTTTTTTGATGAGATTCAGAAATACAAGACTTGTCCATAGTATCTTTTTATATAAAAATTTCTATGGACTATTGCACAGGTAGATAAATGATTTCTTTTTAATTGATTAAAACTATTGGGATGTAAGTTCATCTTCTGGAGGTTGGTTGAATATATTTAATAGTAGATGAGATAACAGAGATGACATGTAACTTCCTCTTTTACCACTTAATTTTAAGTTTATGTCATGTTTCCATATTTTGAAAATTTTTCATGCCCCATAATTTAGGTATTGTGAATAATCAATATGACAGTATCTTGTTTATATGTAGTTATATGTATATTATCTCCTTTATTAGATTGTTAGCTCTTTGAGGGAAGGATTTGACTGCATTTGATGTTTTCTGTATCCTGAACACTTATCACAATATCTGGGATATAGCAGGTGTTTAACAAATATCTATAATAAAAATCTTGAGTTGGCAATGCTTATTGAAAACATTATTCTTCAGTTTTATATATTCAGGAGTTGGTGGACAACATTTCTGTCTGTAATGATGTGAGATTTATAATGAAGTTTTAATGTCAGATTATTTATTGACTTCTCAAAGATATTTGGGAATTTGTTTTTGTAATGTTACAATTTTGTTAGAGGTTAGTTTATAAAGGACAGCAAGCTTCTTGTGTATTATTATCAACAGCTGATTATATTTTTCTAGATGCTAAGTTTTTATATATAAGGAAGATGATATGATACACAATTTTTATTATTTCATGGCACAATCTTCATTAATATATAAGCTTGGGATAATTAAGGAAGCCTTTCTGTAGTTATTGGTATAATAACTTCATCTTGAACCACTACATAAACTTTTCTGTTTTGATAAGCAAACCTGCACATCTCAGACATAATTAGATTTATTTTGTTGGAATGTTGTTGGGCAAGTTCATGGGATCATCACTTATAATTTCATGCTTGAATCATAGCTACTTCAAAGACTTTTCCTTGATCTAATCCACTCAGTTACATTCAACAAATCCATTCTTTACTGTTGCTTTGTGACGAGATGTCAGTTCCAAAAATTTCTGTAAAATTTTAACCTATGTATTATGAGTTACACAGTAAGATGTGAAAAATCTGTTAATTATTTCCCCCCTTTTTTCCTTTCAATTTTGCTAGAACTACTTTGGGGATGATGAGCCCTGTATTTTGTTAATATTGTATAGGCTTTTATTTGGAATCTAGATTCATTGCCATTCAAAAAGTGTATATTAAACCTTGTATTACACAGACCTTAATTGTTCTAAATATTTCCATTAAGCTTTCACTTTTGGAATACAGTCATTCACTTTGCCTTTCTCTTTTGTAGCTTTATATTAGATGGAAATCAAGGTCAAATGTTAAGAGGAGAAGCATTTATTAAGAACCTACTACATGCCAGACATTGTGCTAAGTATGTAACAATATTTTCTCATTTGATCCTCACAAGAACCTGGGAAATAGGTTTTAATCTATATTTTACAGATAAGGAAACTGAGGCAGATTGAAGTTGTGACTTGCCTATGGTCACCCAGCTACTAGAGACTGGTCTTCCTGACTCCGGGCCAAGTCTCTTACCTATTTTGTTGTGGAACTGCTTCAGATAAGCAAGGAAGGAAAATTTTGAGTTTATCTGTTGGGCCTGGGACCTAGATGGGTATATTCTCTTAACTATCTTCATCCAATTTATTGCACAGGAGAGGAGATAGGGTTCAATAATAGAACTTTGATCCTAGATCTCATTGGGTCATTCATTGGATGAAGTTTTATATATATAAGTTTTATAATATAATTTATAAATTATATAATGTATATAATAAATTATAAATTTATTTATTATATATTGTTATATATTATATATTATTTATTATATAAATTTATTTATATATAAATAAATTATAAACTTATAATATATATGTTTTATAATATAAGTTTTATATATACAAGAACAGTTTAATTTAAAATAACTGCAGTTATTCTTTTTATACTTCAACAATGCGTTTACCTTATAATGTAGTTTAAGGTAAGATACTGCTGAATCTACTTCCTTTACATCTTTCCCCCTGTTTTTTCTTGAAGTCCCTGACCTTTTATTCTTCTAAATGAACTTTGTTATTATTTTTCTAACCCAATAAAATCATTTTTAGCAATTTATTTGGGATGACATTGAATAAATAGATAAGTTAGATAAAACTGTCATTTAAAAGTTATATTGTTTTACCTACCCATGAACATTATTACTTTAATTATTGAGAAATGAGTTTATTTGTATAAAAAGTATTTTATGATTATGTTCATATAGTTCAGGTATTCATTTAGGTATTTTATACTGTCTAGGTATTTTAAATGATCTAAAACAACATTGAATAATATTGCTGACACATTTACTTCCCCTGATTTTTGCTTTTGGAATAGTCTTTACTACTGTACTTTATTTTATCTGTAGTGTGTCTCTCATTTTTATGTTTCCTGAAAGCAACATGTTATTGGATTCAGATTTTTAATCTGATATCCATTTTTGTTTTATGGATAAATTCATTTCATTCACACTTGAAGCTACAATTACTTGTGTATTTTCGTCCTTCCTAGTTTTTCTCACTATCTTTCTCATCCTATTTACCCTATCTTTCCTCATTTCTCTGGTTTACTTCTATTCACTACCTTACCATTCTCTTCCTTAATCTACTGCCCCTTAGTAGAGTCCTTCCCTCATCCTTTCAACCCACCCTATCCCCTTACTCTTCTCATTTCTGAATTTGGAAGACTCTTATATCTCTGTGTGTGTATGTGTGGTTCCCTTTTTGACCCATTCCTGATGAGAGTAAGATTCTAGCACTACCCGCTATCCTCCCTACTAGCTTCTTCTATATCAAATTTTCCTTTTATTTATACTTCATTTGTATGAGAGAATTACTACTTTTTCCATGTGCAGTTTTATTTTTAAAGAATAAAGAATAACTTCATCAGACTCAGCTCAGTCTATGCCTTTCTTTCAGATTACTTAAATAATGCTGATAATCATCAGAGTACTCCTAATATTTTCATATATACAAAGTAAACAATTTGACCTTATTGAGTCCCTTATAATTTGTATGTCAAATGTTCTTTCAAGTTCTGGGGGATTTATCATAAAAACTTGAAAGTCTTTGAGTTTGTTAAATGTCCACTTTTTTTTTTTCATTCAGAATTATACTTAACTTTTCAGGGTAAATTGCCCTTAATTATAACCTCAACTCTTTTGCTGTACAGAATATTATATTCCAAGATCTATGGTCCTTTACCATAGCAACTGCTAGGTCTTTATTGTAGCTCCTTGATATTTAAATTTTTTCTTCTTGTCTCAAATATTTTCTCTTTAATCTGTAAAATTTAAAACTATATTATTCTTATAAGTTCTTCTCCCAGGATCTATTTCAGGTGGGGATTGGTGGATTTTTTTTCTTATTTTTGCTTTGCCTTCTAGAATTTCAGGGAAATTTTCCTTAATAACTTTTCGTATGTTGTAGCAAGATTTTTTTTTAACCATACTTTTCAGGTAGTCCAATTATTCTTATCTTATTTCACCTCAATCTGTTCTCTAGATTCTTTGTATTTCTGATGAGATCTTTCACTTTCCCTCTATTTTTTCAGTCTTTTGCTTTTGTTTTATGATTTCTTGGTGTCTTAGAATGTCATCAGCTTCCCCTTAACCAACTCTAGTTTTCAAGGAATTTTTTTCTTAAGATTTTGATTCTCTATTTCCAGTTGTTCAATTTCTTTTTATAATTTTATTGATTTTCTTGGATAGTTAAGATTTTTTTCCCACTGATATATTTTGTTTGATTTTAAAAATCCTTTCAAAAATTATTCCAAGTACTATTTTTATGCTTGGGACCATTTGACATTTCTCATTAAAAAGGAATGATATTGTTTTAGTTTCATTATCTTCTTCTGAATATGAACCCAGATCTTCTGTATGTTTGTAGTAACTATCTATTGTTGGGTTCTTTCTCCTTTGCTTATTCATTTTTATTTAAAAAATTTTTTTTAGCAGTAATTAGTATAATCAAGTTGTGAACCCAAGATATGAGAATGATGCCCCAAGACTCAAATCCTTCTTACTGTTATTTTCTGAGGTTTGTCATGGTGCCCAGCCTTGGACTCTCCAGTTCCAAGCCCCCATACTGTCCCACAAATGATCTTATTCCATGAAGTCCCTCCAGTGGCTGCAGCTGTTTTCTCTACCCTGGAACTGCAACTAGGGACTTCACTTTCATACAAGTGATAACAGCCATCAGGATCCCTGCCCACTCATCAGGTGTGTGTACTATCTCCTTTCCCCTATATTCAAAGTCTGGAAAATGTCTGGTTAGCCAACTGTGTTAGGTATTCCTCCCAGTGAAAGTGGAAGATCCTTCACTTTTTTCCTACTCAGCTATTAGATCCCATTGTCTGTGGGATGAAAATTCCTAAGGCTGAGGCTGGTTATCAACCCAGCTGTGCTCAAGGCTTATTTGTTAATTCTGTAGAGTTGGCCTGGAGGTGTTTGCACTTTACTCAGACTGAACCTCTGCCCCTGGAAGTAGAGCCTTTTCTGGGATAGCATTTAATTCCAAATCTCCATTTATAAAGTTGAATCAAGTCATGTTTCATGGTTATGAATTTGAAGACAATTCTCAAAATACAGGTGTAGGGAAAATTTGTATTCTAGGAAAGCAGTGGCTATCTTCTGTAACTTTGAGCTTTTTTCAATAAATGGCAGAAATACTTTTGTGGAAGGAATATGGAGAGAAAATATTTTATGAAGGAAATTGACAAACTGGAGTGTTTAAAGGAGGACAACAAGGATTCTGGAGGGTTTTAGATTCTTGCAATAGCAAGATTACTAGAAATAAATGGTGATACTTAACCTATAGAATAGAGGACTCAGGAGAGGAATAACTAACTGTCTTCTAGTATTTGATGAGGAAGAGAGAGAAGCTTTTATGTTTGATTCGAGAAAGCAGAACAAGATGGAAGTTACAAAGACACAAATTTGGGGTTGATGCAATGAAAATCTTCCTAACAGTTAAGACAGTCCAAAAGTGGGATGAGCTATTTCTAGAGGTGGAGATCTTCAAGCACTGGGTAGATGACTTTTCGAGTGGTTAGTTTTGGCTAGGAATTCTTTTCTGGTATTGGTTTGGCTCAGTGGTTTCTGAGATCCTTTCTAATTCTGAGATTTTGTAATTTGGAGGAGGCAATTTCCATCTACCACCTTCAGGAATTACACATCTTATCCATCTGAGAAAGAAAGTCTGCCTCCTAGAATACCCAAGGTAAAAGACTCCATGTGATAATCCAATAATTACACCTTCCAAGTTTTAAGACCTGGCTTCCATTTCTAGATCCCTTCTTATTAGCTGTGGGACACTGGAGAATTCATTTAGCTTTGCTAAAACCTCCTTCCTCATTTGTGGAGTGAGGATAATGGCTTTCTTGCTGACTTCATCAGGGGTCTGTTAGGCTCACACTAAATAATGTAAGTAAAAATGCTTTGAAAATTGTAAAGTGCTATATACAGGTACAATGACTACTATTGTGGTTAGGGAATTCTTCCTTACATTTAACCTAATTTCATCATAATGCAGCTTTTCTTTTATATTCAGAGGAGATGGAGAATAGTGGGTTGTCAATCTCTGCATAATAATCCTTTATGCATTTGAAGACAATTATTAAATTTCTCTTTTGTCTTCTCCTCAGGTTAGACAGTCTCCTCATTCAGCAGGTAGGGCCAATTTTCTTGATGCTGGGCTGCTTGCCAGAAATTCCTGGAATCATTGAAGCCCCAGAGGGTGGGATAAAGAATGAAATAAAGAAGGAATTCAATACCTGGATTCTCCCTTTCCTTTTGGTCTCCTCTCTCTATATTCCTCCAAGCTTCCTCCTTTGCCCTTAAGCTGGTTAAATCTCTTTCATTGTCCTTTTTGGTGTTCTACACACAATAACCAACACATGAATACATATGCTTATGAGGGGGGTCATCAATTATGACTAAAGTTCTTCAATGGAAATGGAAGGTTTTAGAGAACTTATAATTTTGCCATTGCTTTTTTATGTTCTGAAACTTTCTGCTCTGAGGTTGCCTGTTAATCCCATCTTATAAATGCTTTTGTGTAGCCATTGAATAATGACTCATTCAGACCAGATCACCAGTGGAAAATGATCTTAGTGGTCCCACCCACTTTAATAAAGACTTCATAATGATAATGACATGAGCATTATTATTATTAATTATATAATGTCCTATTGGCTGCATGATGGTGATTATATAATCAGCAATATATTTATAGAAAAATACAGTAATGTAATAAGAAACTACCAGACTGGCATGAAGAAAGAAAAGACTCCCAGGATAAGAGCAGGGTGAAGGAAAGGAGCTAAGGACTTGTCATTATTGCTGGGGTCTGTTGTGTGGGCTAAGGCCTTTTATAATCTACTTCTCACTTAGATTTCCAGTCATTTCTTTTTTAAAAAATAAAATTTTATTGATATATCTTTATGGTATTAACTAAATTTCCTCCAGCTCCATCCTTTTCCAACCTACCACAGAACTATCCCATAAACAAAGACCTTTAGGCAATGAGGAAACCAAATTATCACTCTTTGCCGACGACATGATGGTATATTTAGAGAACCCCAGAGATTCTACTAAAAAGTTATTAGAAATAATCCACAACTTTAGCAAAGTTGCTGGTTATAAAATAAACCCACATAAGTCATCAGCATTCTTATATATCACTAACAAAATCCAACAGTCAGAGTTACAAAGAGAAATTCCATTTAAAGTAACTACTGATAATATAAAATATTTAGGAAATCTATCTGCCAAGGGAAAATCAGAAACTTTATGAGCAAAATTACAGATCACTTTTCACACAAATTAAGTCTGATTTAACCAATTGGAAAAATATTAAATGCTCTTGGATAGGGCGAGCAAATATAATAAAGATGACAATATTACCTAAACTAATCTATTTATTTAGCGCTATACCAATCAGACTCCCAAAAAACTATTTTAATGACCTAGAAAAAATAACAACAAAATTCATATGGAAAAACCAAAAGGTCAAGAATTTCAAGGGAATTAATGAAAAAAAAATCAAATGAAGGTGGCTTAGCTGTACCAGATCTAAAATTATATTATAGAGCAGCAGTTACCAAAACTATTTGGTATTGGCTAAGGAATAGATTAGTTGATCAGTGGAATAGATTAGGTTCAAGGGATAAAACAGTCAACAAATATAGCAACCTAGTCTTTGACAAACCCAAAGATCCCAGCTTTTGGGATAAGAACTTACTGTTTGATAAAAATTGCTGGGAAAATTGGAAACTAATATGGCAGAAACTAGGCATTGATCCATACTTAACGCCGTACACCAAGATAAGGTCAAAATGGGTTCATGACCTAGGCATAAAGAATGAAATTATTAATAAATTAGAGGAACATAGGATAGTTTACCTCTCAGACCTGTGGAAGGGGAAGGTCTTTATGACCAAAGCAGAACTAGAGATCATTACTGATCACAAAATAGAAAATTTCGATTATACCAAACTGAAAAGTTTTTGTACAAACAAAACTAATGCAGACAAGATTAGAAGGGAAGCAATAAACTGGGAAAATATTTTTACAGTCAAAGGTTCTGATAAAGGCCTCATTTCCAAAATATATAGAGAATTAACTCTAATTTATAAAAAATCAAGCCATTCTCCAATTGAAAAATGGTCAAAGGATATGAACAGACAATTCTCAGATGAAGAAATTGAAACTATTTCTAGTCATATGAAAAGATGCTCCAAGTCATTATTAATCAGAGAAATGCAAATTAAGACAACTCTAAGATACCACTACACACCTGTCAGATTGGCTAAGATGACAGGAAAAAATAATGATGATTGTTGGAGGGGATGTGGGAAAACTGGGACATTGATTCATTGTTGGTGGAGTTGTGAACGAATCCAACCATTTTGGAGAGTAGTTTGGAACTATGCTCAAAAAGTTATCAAACTGTGCATACCCTTTGATCCAGCAGTGTTACTACTGGGATTATATCCCAAAGAGATTATAAAGAAGGGAAAGGGACCTATGTGCACGAATGTTTGTGGCAGCCCTTTTTGTAGTGGCTAAAAACTGGAAACTGAATGGATGTCCATCAGTTGGAGAATGGCTGAATAAATTGTGGTATATGAAAATTATGGAATATTACTGTTCTGTAAGACATGACCAACAGGATGATTTCAGAAAGGCCTGGAGAGACTTACACGAACTGATGCTGAGTGAAATGAGCAGGACCAGGAGATCATTATATACTTCAACAACAATACTAGATGATGACCAGTTCTGATGGACCCGGCCATCCTTAGCAACGAGATCAACAAATCATTTCCAATGGAGCAGTAATGAACTGAACCAGCTAAGCCCAGAGAAAGAACTCTGGGAGATAACTAAAAACCATTACATTGAATTCCCAATCCCTATATTTATGCCCACCTGCATTTTTGATTTCCTTCACAAGCTAATTATACAATATTCCAAAGTCTGATTCTTTTTGTATAGCAAAATAACGTTTTGGTCATGTATACTTATTGTGTATCTAATTTATATTTTAATGTATTTAACATCTACTGGTCATCCTGCCATCTGGGGGAGAAGGTGGGGGGTAAGAGGTGAAAAATTGGAACAAGAGGTTTGGCAGTTGTTAATGCTGTAAAGTTACCCATGCATATAACCTGTAAATAAAAGGCTATTAAATAAAAAAAAAAAAACAAAGACCTTTTATAAAGAAAAAGAAAAAATGCAATGATAAAGATAACACCACTCCCATCCCAGAAAATTCAAGTAATACATAAGAAAAAAAATCTGAGAATATATTTCCCATGCTGGATCCTGCTACTTTTGTGAAGAAGGGGAGTGGTGTTTTTTTATTTTAATATTTCTTCATTGGGGCCATGTTTATTCTTTGTAAATTATAACATTCATTTTGATTATTTATTATTATTGTGCTTTCCATTTACATTGTTGTTATCATTGTGTGTATTGTCTTTAGTCCTTGGCTTGACATATATTAGTTACTTAATAAATGCTAATTGACTCACTGTTTTCTTGATTTTGCTCACTTTACTTTTCAATCATTTCATTTGTCTTTCAGTGCTTTTCAGAATTCATCATGCTTGTCACTTCTTACAACATGTAATATTTTTTTTATCATATTCATGTGTTAAAATGAATATAAGGTTTAGCCATTTCTCTATGTATAAAGTATTACCAATTCTATAGAATCTATTGTTTTCAGTTCTTTGCTACCACAAAAGTTAATGATATAAATATTTTGATATTCATGGAACCTTTATTTTTAATGAGTAACATCCTAGGAGTATGTTACAAACAGTGGAATCTTTGGGACCTTTTAGTCATCTTGTTTGCATAATTCCAAATTGCTTCTCAACATGCTTGTACTAATTTACAACTCCACCTAAAATGCATTTATGTGCTCATCTTACCACAAAACCTCTAACATCTACTATTCCCATCTTTTGTCTTCCTTGCCAATTTTCTGGGTGAAGAAAAAACATTCTTTTTATTATTAGTTATTTGGAGCATTCCTAAATGTGGTTTCTAATGGTCTGCAAATCTTTTGAGAACAGTTCGTTCATATATTTTGACCATTTATGTGTTGAAAATGATTTTTGGTCTTATATATATTTGTGTTAGTTGTCTGTTTGTTTTGAATACAAAACTTTTATGCATGAAATTCTATATAAAGATCCACCCCTTTCCTCCTTTGACCACTTGCTGTCTTGTTGTAGAGGTGCTAATTTTGTTTGTGAAAAAGCATTTCAATTTTATGTAATCAAAATTATCTGTTTTATATTTAATTTGTATTCATCCTTTGATTAAGAATACATCTCCACTCCCAGTGCCAAGATGATGGAGTGAGGAAGGAAATCTCTAAAGTCCTCCAAATTTCCCCTTCAAACAACTAGAAAACTGCCTCAGAATTGATCATAGAGCAGGGAAGCAGTTTACTAAATCAGCAGAAAATTCTGTCTCATTGGGGTGGGAAGGGTGTGAAGCCCAAGAGTAGCAGCAGCAGTCAGCTTCATAGCAGCAAAGGGGCCTGCAGAAAGGCTCCAAACCTGGTGCAGTCCAAGAGTGAGACTTAACTATACTGCAAACCAGCAGCCCCTAAGCAAGTGAGTAATCAATCCCAGTGACCTTAACCCCAGCACAATCTATCAGCAAGTCTTGACCCCATTGCTGACCGTCAATGAAGATTTGTCCTGAGGCTGGCCAACAGTGAGACGCTGCCTCTAGGACAAGCCTGAAGGGAAGCCTACTCTCCAGAAAAAGCAAACAATTCAGTCCTAAAGTACTCTGAAAGCCAGAAGATCCAGAGTCCCAGAACAAAAAGCTTAAGGACATGGTAGGAGCAGAGACTAACTCTCACATAAAAACACCAAGTCTCCAGAAAAAAAATAACAGAATAAATGAATAAAAAAAAACAAAAAAAAATACCTGGTATAGAAAGTTACTATGGTGATAGGGAGGATCAAGGACAATAGTGTCAAAATGACAACATGTGAAGCCTTAAATTACAAAAACAAATGTAATTTAAATCCAAAAAGAATTTCTGGAAGAGCTTAAAAAAGATTTTAAAAAGTAAATTAGAAAAGTAGGAGAAAAATTGGGAACAGAAATGAGAGTTATGTAAGAGAATCAAGAACAAAGAGACAAAAGCATGGGAAAAGATACAGAAAAATATACTGAGGAAAATACTATCCTGCAAAATAAAATTGGCCAAATGGAAAAGGAAGTTCAAAAGCTCACTGAAGAAAATGAATCCTTAACAATTAGAATTGAAAAAGTTGAAATGAATGACTCAGACATCAAGATATAATGAAACAAAAAGTAGAAAAAAATATAAAAAATATAACATTTCTCACTGGAAAAATAACTGACCTAGAAAAGAGATCCAAAAGAGATAACATAAAAATCTTTGGATTATCTGAAAGCCATGATAAAAAAAAGGCCTGAAAAATACTTTCAAGAAATTATTAAAAAAAAATCCTGTGCTGTAAAACAGAAGGCAAAATATAAATCAAAAGTATCCACCAATAACTATCTTAAAGAGACCCTCAATTGAAATCTCAGAAACTTCCTAGCCAAATTCCAGAGTTCATAAATCAAAGAGAAAGTATAGCAAACAGTCAAAAAGAAACAATTCAAACACTGTGGTGCTATAATCAGAATTGCACAGAATTTAGCAGCTTCCACATTAAACAATAAGAGGGAATATAGTATACTGGAAGGCAAAGGACTTAGGATTAAACCAAGAATGACCTCCCTAGAGGAAAAGCCATGATGGCAGAGTAAAGGCAGGGGTTTGCCTGAGCTCTTCCCCAAATTCCTCCAAATATCTTTAAATAATGATTCTAGACAGATTTTAGAGTGACAGAACACTGCAAAAACAAACAAACAAAAAACCCAAAACCAGAATAAAATAATTTTTTTTTCCAGCCCAAAACAACTTAGATCATCAGGAAAGAATTGTTGCACCAAGTGAGACAGAAATGCAGTCCGATGCAAGCTGTGCCAGCAGAGATTGGACTCCAGCAAACCTGGAATAGAACTCAGTGTGACAGACTCAGTGGCAGCAGTGGAGGTTTCCAGACTCTTTACAGATAATAAGGGGGCAGGAAAACAGGCCAGGAGATTTACTTGGGTCCCTTTGCTGACAACAGGGGCAGGGTCTGTTGTATTGGCTATACTTGGATCTGGGTCCCAGTCTTGAATCTTACTTAGTTCCAGTGTAAGGAGGAGCATTAACACAGCAGAGCTTGTGGCTTCAGGGGAACAGGGACCCTTTTCATAGTTCCAGGGTTGAAAAGAGTACTTGCTGTTCACAAACTAGTGCACATTACAGGAGAGTAGAAAACACACCTCTCCCTAGATCACAGCACCTTAGTAGAACGAAAAATTTATAGGTCCCTAGGATTACCTCTGAAAAATGTTGCACAAAAAACCTGAAGCTTGGGACAGTACCCCTTCCATTTGTGAAGCAGAGTTCCAATTTAGCATAAAGTTAAAGATCAAGAAATAGTTTGGAAAATGAGCAAAAAAACAAAAAAAATTCATCAAAGAAAGTTACCATGGTGACAAGATCAAAACACAAACTCAAAAGATAACAAAGTGAAAATTCCTGCATCCAAAGCATCAAAGAAAAATATGAATTGATCTCAGACCAAGTAAAAATTCAAAAAAAGGACTTTAAAAATCAAAATTGGGAGGAAAAATTAGGAAAAGAACATTCTTTCAACACTATCTACTGCAATGTTATATATATTGGTTGAGTCTTTATTCTCAGAGGACCAAAATGATATTATAATATGAGAGTTGAGATATATATATATATATATATATATATATATATATATATATAGTGAGAGAGAGAGTTATAATGTGGCTGGTCAGACCAGTATGAGCTCCAAATGCTTTACCATAGGTTTTGCACAAATAATCTGTGTGAACATTTATAGTAGATTTTCTAAATTTGCACATCTAGGACCTCTGAAATTCTTCTTTGCTCACAGATCACAGCACCTTCTCTGAAGAGGGCTTACCATGCTGGACAGTTCTGTACCAGTGTCTCCCATGTCATAAATCAAATCTAAATTTTTCAAAAGAGACTTTGAAAGTATCCTATCATCTTTTCTGACCACCATGTGAATGCTTGCACTATGTGAGTTCTCCATAAAATAGTCTTTTTGGCAAGCATATATTTAGCATTGGAACAATGTGACCAGCTCAGCAGAGTTGCACTCTCTGTAGTAGAGTTTCAATTTTTGGCAATTTAGTTCAAGAAAGGACTTCAGTGTCTAGTATCATATCCTAGTTGATCTTTAGAATATTCCTCAGACAATTCAAATGGAACCAATTCAGTTCTTGGTATATTGTCCAGGTTTTACAGGCATACAACAATGAGGTCAGCACAGGGGCTTTGTAGACCTTTAGTTTGGTGGATAGTCTAATACCTCTTTTCTTCCACACTTTTTTTGGAACTTCCCAAAACACTGAGCTAGCTCTATCAATGTATGTGTCAACCTCATTATCAGTGCATATATATGCCTGGAAAATATACTGCCAAGAGAAGTGAACTTATCCCTCAGCATTCAAAACTTCTCCATCTTCTATAATTATATAAATGGTGTGGTGCTGGATGATGGGGCATCTGTGGTTAATTATTGGGCCAAAATTAGCACCAACTACAGAGAATGGATCCATACCTTGTAGCATCTTAGCTTCAGAGGCTGCATTGAGTGCACAAAAATCTGCAAACAAAAACCACGCACCAAACACACCTTTCACTTTAGTCTTGGCTTACAGCATTTTGAATTTGAAGAATTTTCTGTATGTGTAGTGGCTGATTTTTGATACTGTTTTTTCTCCTTGAAGGCATATGACAACACAGCAGAAAACATCATGCTAAAAACCTGGGAGCAAACATCCAGCCTTGTTTTACTCCACTGGTGGCTAGGAAAGTATGAGAGCACTGTCCATTATCCAGAACCTGGGCAAGCATGCTGTCATGAAATGGATGTACAATACTGATAAACTTTTCCAGGGAACCAGTTTTTTGGGAGCTCATTTTCCATAAGCCCTCTTGACTGAAAATAGCAATCAGATCTACAAACATTGTGTACAGACTTCTGTTCTGCTCCGGGCATTTCTCTTGAAGTTGTCGGCAGCGAACACCATATTGACAATTCTTCAGCCCTATTTGAAGTCATGTTGACTCTCAGGTAAATGACCCATCTTCCAGGTGAAGGACCAGTCTAGTAAAGAGTATTTTGTCAAGAATCTTAACAGCAATGATTAAGAGAGAGACCTTCTGTGATTGTCACAAGGCAATCTATTCCCTTTACTTTTATAGAGATAGACCATGGAAGTGCCCATGAACTCCTGGAGAGGACCTCCTCTTGCCTCATAACCTGGAAAATTTTAGTCAGTTTTTGTATGAGCAGTGACTCCTTCCTTCTTGTAAATCTCAGCTGGACTAGAGTTAGCACCAGGTGCTTTGACACATGAAAGCAGCCTAATGGCATTTAAAGCCTCTTTTTCAGTTGGGTCAGTCTTACTTCTCCTCTAGTCTGGGAGCAATGATTAGAATGCTGCCATGGGCTTATTTGCATTTAAAAGCTTTGGGGGCAAATTTTAACCAATCCATCAATCAGCAAACATTTCATGAATTGTTAGTATGTATAAGGCACTATCTAAAGCTTTGTAGGAGAGCACTATGGATACATGAAGGCATACAAGGTTCCCATTCTTGTCTCAAAGAAACTGTGAAATTATAGAAAAAAAAAGCTGACACCTGAAAAAAGTAGGTATATAAAGGAGAGAGAAATTACTTGATCAGTCAACTAGCATTTATTAAGCACTCCTTATATGTCAGGCATTGTGCTAAGTGCTAGAGTTACAAAGAAGGGCAAAAGACAGTACCTACTCCCAAGAATTTCACAACTAAATAGGGGAGACAGTATGCAAACAACCTGAATAAATCAAAGAGAACTAGTAGAAGCAAAGTGTCAGCATTAAGGGAAAATCAGGAAGATCGTCCTTTAGAAAGTGGCACTTGAAATAAGCCAGAGAATCCAGGAGACAGAGAGGAGAAAGCATAGGGATTGACCAGTAAGAATATTTGAAGTTGGACTCCAATGTCACTAGAGTAACAGAGTACATGGGTTTGAGTAGTTGTAGGAAAAATGGAAATATATATTTTCATATATATATATATATATATATTTTTTTTTTTTTTTATGTTATTGGACTTTAAAAGCCAAACTGAGAATTTTATATTTGATCCTTATGGTAAGAGGGAGCCACAGAAATTTTTTGAATTAGGGAAGTCTACTACTTGTGTCATTTTGGGAAAATCATATTAATTCTTAACAAGATCAATTATGCATATCTTCATCATAGATAAATAGGGTTCACATAAGCAAAGAGACAGGAAGTAGAGAGTCAGGGATAGCAAGAAGTGAAGGTGAAAATGCATTTGTTGAATTTGAAGAATATCAAGGAGATCAGTGTGGTACAAAGGAATAGTGACAAGAGACTATACAGTTAGGTGGGGGCAGAAAACCTACTTAACCTACTTAAAATAACATCTTTGAATGTTGTTGATTATGATGAAGATGATGATCATAATGATGATGATGAAAGCTTTTATATTATCATTCAAGGTTGGCAAAGAGTATTATTTATATTTTCATTTGATCCTTCTAACAAACCAGAGAGATAGGGGCTCTTTTTATCCTTATTTTACAGCTGAGGAAAGAAAAACATAAAAATTAATTTATTTCTCCATCGAACAAAAGTGACTGAGGCAGAATTGGAGCTCAAATCAATCATTCTTTTTCTAACTCCAAGACCAGCACTCTATGCATATCGCTACCTAAATGCCTACTCTATACAGCACCCAAATGTGTGAGCCAATGTTTTCATTTAATATGTGATAAATATCTTTCCCATTTACCAATACATAGCAAACATCAATATGGAACTTTCTCTTTCATCATCTTCCTTGGGATCTTTTAACTGTCTATGATCCATCTGCTGAAAGATGAATGCTGGATGCAAGGAGGAGCTGATTTGCTTTGGTAGCATAAACCATATGCCTCCTACACTCTAACCTGGCTGCCTTAATAAGTCATTTCTCTTTAAAAGGCAACTTCCAAAGAAATTAGTGTTAAGTAAACCTACTTTGTGTGGGTGGCCGTAGTTCCACTAGGACTTCATTTGAAGCTTCCCAGTATTTTAATGACTGAGACTTGAGAAATGTTTCAATAGAAGAGTAATGTTTAGAAAGAAATTGTGGATGCAGCTGTCCCACCAAGTCTGTAGCAAATGCCACAGAATTTTGAGAAAGCATCTTTTTACCTAAAGGCTAACCTTATTTCCACAAGGCCCTGACCATTGCTTCTTTTAAAAAATTTTTTTATTATTTTTATTATTATAGCTTTTTATTGACAGAACAAATGCATGGGTAATTTCTCAACATTGACCCTTGCAAACACTTGTGTTCCAACTTTTCCCTTCCTTACCTCCACCCCCCCCCCCCAAGATGGCAGGTAGTCTCACACATGTTAGATATGTTAAAGTATATCTTTTTTTTTTATTATTATAGCTTTTTATTTACAAGTTATATGCATGGGTAATTTTACAGCATTGACAATTGCCAAACCTTTTGTTGCAATTTTTCCCCTCCTTCCCCCCATCCCCTCCCCCAGATGGCAGGTTGACCAATGCATGTTAAATATGTTAAAGTATAAATTAAATACAAAATAAGTATACATGTCCTAACAGTTATTTTGCTGTACAAAAAGAATCAGACTTTGAAATATTGTACAATTAGCTTGTGAAGGAAATCAAAAATGCAGGCAGGCAAAAATATAGAGATTGGGAATTCTATGTAATGGTTCATAGTCATCTCCCAGAGTTCTTTCACTGAGTGTAGCTGGTTCAGTTCATTACTGCTCTATTGGAACTGATTTGGTTCATCTCATTGCTGGAGATGGCCAGGTCCATCAGAATTGATCATCATATAGTATTGTTGTTGAAGTATATAATGATCTCCTGGCCCTGCTCGTTTCACTCAGCACCAGTTCATGTAAGTCTCTCCAGACCTTTCTGAAATCATCCTGCTGGTAATTTCTTACAGAACAATAATATTCCACAATATTCATATACCGCAATTTATTCAGCCATTCTCCAATTGATGGGCATCCACTCAGTTTCCAGTTAAAGTATATCTTAAATACAATATATGTGTACCTATTTATACAGTTCTCTTGTTGCATGATAAAAATTGGATTTAGAAAGGTAAAAATAACCTGGGAAGAAAAACAAAAATGTAAGCAAACAACAACAGAAAGAATGTAAATGCTATGTTGTTGACCATTGCTTCTTAACCAAAGACCAAGGTGTAAAGCTATTCTCAAAAAGACCATTTCTGAAGGTTTCTTATATCTTTTCCTCAGTTAAAAAGCAAACTAAAACCCCAGTAATAATAATAGCAAGAATTTACATATTGCTTTAAGGTTTGCTAAGTACTTTACATACTTTATATAATTTGATCCCCACAACATACCTGGGAGATAGTTGCTATTATTATCATTCCCATTTTAAGTTAGTTAACTTAACTATTCATGATCATATACTAAGTGTCTGAAACAGCATTTGAATTCAGATCTTCCTGATTACAATTTCAGTGCTCTATTTTATTGCACTTCTAGCTGGTTGTTTAGATGCAGCTTGCTATTAACTGGTGGAGAAAAGAACTAGTTAATGCTCTTTCCAGGTATCCTCTCTAGGAGAATATAAGCTGCTTAAGGGTGGAGATTGTCTCATTGTCTTGGCATCTTTAGCTAAGTACAGTGACTGGCACAAAGTACATTACAAATGTTTGCTGAATTGTTGAATTGAATGTGTGGATCTTGTACACTGCAGCAAAGACTAAAAAATGACTAATTTCAAGAGTTGCCTGATAGGTTTGCAAATGTCTAATGCAAACAAAAATATAAGACATGAACATACATTAAAAATTATAGAATTAGTTGGAAGGGACATAGTAAAAATTTCTAGTCCAATCTCTGTCTTAAAAATTAGAAAAATGGAGACCAGAGCAATTGAGTACTTTGTCCAACTGACACATATTCTATCAGCAGACAGAAGCCCAGGCTCCTGACTCTTAGCCTAGTGCTCATTTTATCATTTTATCTGTTGTGGTTTACCTAGTATAATAAATTACTCATATTTGGAGGGGATTGTTTGTTGGCTTATTTCACACTTTAACTGGTCTTAAATTCATATTTGTTATTAACTTATTGTTAAATATAAAGCAAACAGGAACATATCATGAAATCATGGGTGATACAAGGGAAATTTCAGGAGAAGATTGGATGGGAAGGGCAATATTTGTTTTAGGCACCCTCTCTGTGTGTGTATGTGTGTGTGTGTATGTGTATTTGTATATATATATGTGTGTGTCTATCTATCGGTATCTCTCTCTTTTCTTTCTTTCTCCATCTATCTATCCATTCACCCACCTATCTATCTGTATCTCTCCCTCTCTCTCTGCCTATCTCCATTTAACCATCCACCATCCATCCATCCATCCATCCATCCATCCATCTACACACCTATCTGTCTATCTATCTATCTGTCTGTCTGTTTATCTATCTATCTATCTGTCTGTCTATCTGTAGCTATCAATTCATCCATCTATCTTTATATCATGTATGTATGTACCCACATATAAGACTGCTAGTAAGGGGATGAGATGGGATTAAATGCCAGTTCAAAACTGTTGTCCATGAGGGCAGGGACTTTCTTATCTTTGTCTTTGTATTTTTATGTCTAACAGAATGCTTGCAAAATGATAAGTAATTAATGCATGTACATGGAGTTCTACTTTGCTAAGTATGAAATAAAGCAATAAGTCTGTGTCTTTTGACTCCAAATTCAGTTTTTTTGGTAATATTATTCTATATGATACTAATACCAGTTGGACATTCACCAAGGAAAAACTAGTTATAGTGATCATTGGCATAACTCCCAATTTTCTAATCTTTTTAGGAATGTGGGTTAACCTTTGAAAGTCACAGCAGACAAAACTGATAAACAAAAAAATCTTGTTTACTTTCTACCTGTGAGGAATAAGTGGTATATTGAAAAATTGTTACTTAACTGTTGCTTAAAAATCAAAACACCTGAGATTGCTAGTTATAAACTATGTGATCTTGTGTAAGTCACTTAATTTCTCTGAACCTCAGCTTCCTCATCTGAAAATTGAGGGATTGATCTTGATAGCTCTGACTCTAAAAGATTTGAGCCCACATCTTTCTTCTTAATTTTTTTCTTAGGGATAATGATTCGTATGCAGTCTGCTTCCCAGTATTGTTACTCAACTCAACATTCCAGTTGGGACACAGCTGTCCTTCCTGATGGGGATGGGGGACAATGATTATATCAATCTTGCCTCAGCCTTCTGTAATCTTGGAAGTCTATCATAACCAAAACTTCTCTCACCATCCAGACTCTTGGGATGCCCCCCTTTACTGCTTTGGCTACAAAGACTGGCTCACAGTCAGAGCCTGGCCCTGGCCCAGGCTCTGTTCCTTCTCAGGGAGATGATAATGAATTCAGTATCTCAAGATATGATGTGGGGTATAGCTTCTGCTGCCACTAGGAAGAAAGTGACACGCTGCTGTCTTATAGCTAGAAAACTGTCTCTTTTTTCTCTCTGAAGATCTGTGATTTAGAATCAAAAGCTAATTAGGGGAAAGTTCTCTTTGCCTTCTATAACTCCATGCTCCTTCCTCCCCATTCACCCCAACTCTACCCTCCTCTGTCTCTCACTATCATTGTGTTCTGCGATGCCTCTGTATTGTTATCAATCTATTTTTCCACATTAGACTTATTTCCTCCACATTCTTGCCACCTTTTTGCAATCATAGGAACCGCTTGCCCCTCAATAAATGCTGTTGACCCGGCCACCATTCCTATTATTTGATGTGCTTGACCTCCTGCCCCACATGACACAGTAAAGTAGTTAGAAGAAGGGGCATGCTCTTTGCTACTTGATGTCACTTCCAGAGAGTCTCCATTGCCTCCATCACAAATCGCTTCTTCTTTGAAGCTCACTCTATCCAGCTCTGTTTACCTCTTCAGATCCTGGAAGTTCCCTGGCTTCCTTCAAGATTCCGTTCAAATTCCCCCCTTCTGCAGAAGCCAGACTGACACATTGAAATTCAATCTTGTCCTACTCTTTGTGACCCTTATATTGGCTTTTATTGGCAAAGGTACTGGAGAAGTTTGACATTTCCTTCTCCAGTGAATTGAGGTGGATAAAAGTTAAGTGACTTTCCCAGGATCTTACAGCTCATGAGTATCTGAAGCTGGATTTGAACTCAGTTCTTCCTGACTCCAGAGTCTTATTTATCCACAGAGCCACCTAGATGCCTTCATCTAGCACACAGAAGTATTTAGCAAATGTTTATTAACTTAAACAGTTAATAGGATTTTTTCCCCTTCTTTCTTCTTCAATTGACAATTAGGTTAGCTTAGCTGAATCAACAGGAGCACCAGAAGGCAGCATGTGCCAGGTAAAACTACTATCACCACCACCTTGACTAGCACTTCCCCTCAGACCAGGATAAAGACAACCAAAGACCCTGAATCCAAGAGCTTTTGGAATAGCACGCTTCTAGCACAGAGCCAGCATCCATCATTCTGGGAATCAATCCCTGTGGGGAAGCAGCCTGGAAATCATTCTTGCAGGTGTTACATTCACATCTTTTGTAGAACCAGTGATAAAAGTTTTTGTCACGTCAGTCCTTGGAAATGTCAAATACTTCAACACCAGAAATTGATTTAATTTTATTTACCATTGGAAATGACATGAAAGAAAAGGCATTGCCATCTGCTTTGTTCCTGCATCCCAAGGATCCTAGGACTTGTAGCTGAAACCTTTCATATATGTTGTCTTCTCTATTAGAATATAAGCTTGTTGGGACCAAGAACTATTTGGTTTTTTCTACTTGTACTCCCAGAATTTAATACAGTGCTTTTTTACATAGTAAAAGCCTAATAAATGCTTTATTTACCATTCATTCATTTATTTTCAGCGAGTTCAATCACTAACTTAAAGTCTTCCTCTCTATCCCAATCTTTATCTTTGGAGAAAGGATTTTAATATACATGCAGTTGTCTCCCAAATGTCTGGTCCCTTCAATTTAACAATCTTCTCACCTTTCATGACTTCTACCTTCAAGCCTTCTCAGCCACACACACGGATGGTCGTACCCTCCATTATTGCCAACAAAATTTTCACCTTTGTGATTCAGAATTTGGAAATTTTTTCATAACCTCTCATCTTCCTATTTCTTCCTAGATCTTACCCCTTGATTCATCCTCATTGCAATATCCAGTCACTCTACCTAACCTTTTTTCACTTTCCTCCCTCACTTTCACTCACACTTTCTTCTATTGGCTACTAGAACAACAATTTTACTACAGTCAGTAAATGAGCATTTATTTAGTGTTTTCTGTGTGCAGAAAACTCCAATCCTTGTAGTCTCTGCCCTCAAGGAGATCCCATTCTAAAGGGAATAGACAATACATAAATAATTGCTTGTACATAATAGCTAAGCTTCCTGCATAAGGTAGGATTTGAGCTGAATCTTGAAGGAAGTTGGAGAAACAATTCTGGGGGTGAGAGCACCCCAAGAATGGTTTGCAAAGAAGCAGCCAGGTTATTTTACAAGCCAAATAAAGGTGCTTATATTTGATTCTGGAGGTTATAGGCAACATCAAGCTCATGGAATATCAACTTAACCTAAATGGAGCATTTGTGTCCTTGAGAACTTGTTCTTCTTGCTACTTCTGTCTCCTTATCATGCATGTTCTTTGTTAACTCATTCCCCCTTCTGTAGTTATCCTGATCACAGTTGGACACACTAACTCAACTCTTAACAGTGATATTATTTGGGTTCTCTGAGGACCAAGGACAACAACCAACCAACCTAATCAACTGGTTTCTGTCTTCTGATCTTGAACCTCTTAACCCCTTTCCTGTTGTTGTTCATCCCTTTATGACACTGACCCTTGGCCTGTCGGGACTTCCATATGTCTCCTGGATGAGCCCCACCATCTGCCTTCTCTGCTCTGATTTATTTATTTTGTATAATAGCATTATAGGAAGGAATCATGCTCACTGGGTCTACTGCAAACTAATGTTTTCTGATCCCAGTTGGGCTCTCGTTGCTACTTACCAATTGTTTTGTTCTTTCACAATTGACTCTTTACCTCACTTTGTAGAGAATCTGTTTCAAACTCTATTGTCTTTACTAGAGTAAACTTCACAATCTCTCATCCTTTCCTCTCAGTAGAGGATCTCACTTCATATTTGGCTGAAAATATTGAGGACAATTATCATGAGTTTCTTCCTCCATTTCAATATTTCAGATTCTTTCAATGCCTTTCCTCAATCCTTCTCTTGTCTTTAGTCTCAGGGAAAAATGTGGTTCTTCTGTAACCAACTTCTTTATGCCTTTGATCCCTTCTTCTCCTGTCTCCTCTGGGAGTTTGCTCTCTTAGTTATCCTCTTCCTATTCTTTATTTCAGTATTTCTTTGCCTTTCGACTCCTTATCTACTACTTACATGCTTAGATCTATCTCTGTTCCTAAATGCTTTCAGTTGATTTTGCTATCTTTTCAAGATATTGCATAATTTCTCTTTCTTTTCATAGCAAATTCATAGAAAAACTAAAAATCTATATTATTTGTATTCATTTTCTTACCATCACTCTCTTTAACAGCTAAATCCAATGGCTCTTCCTCATTCATCATCCTTCTTCATCTCTGCACAGGCAATCCTTGTAGTCTCTGCCCTCAAGGAGCTTCCATTCTAATGGGAATAGACAATATATAAAAAATTGCTTGTACATAATAGCTAGACTTCCTATACAAGATAGGATTTGAGCTGAATCTTTCTCCTGCATACTTTCCCCTTCTTGTGTTTTTGTGGCCACCACTTTCCTGGTTCTCCTCTTAATTGTGTGCTCAATCTAAGTCTTCTTTGCTGGATCCTCAAGTATGGATGGAAACATGGATGTTGACCAGAACTAGTCTTGGATCCCTTATCCTTTCTACACTCTCTTTATTAGCTCCCAAAGGATGAATTATCATTACAATGCAGATGATCCCCAAATCTACATATCCAGCCTCATTTTTCTCTTTCTCATCTTTCTCTTGAGCTCCACTCACTGTCAACACAGGCAATCACAACTTCATGAAACTTACTTGAAAACTAGATTTATTGGAAGACAGATGGCCATGCATGGGGGACCCACAATCCATACAAAAACATGTATACTTATGACAGCAGGACAAAGGAAGAAGAAGGTAACAAATCTTCACCTAAAGGATCATGTCTTGGGAGAGGGGAAAGATGCAATCAAGGTGGGAAAAGGATAAAACCTCTCTTGAAAGAGGTAATAGGAAAAGCTGTATTCTTTTCCCTTGAAAACTATAGACTATGAAGATAAAATGGTCTGATTATCTACAAGGATCCCAAATGCACAAGCATTTCCCCTCCCAGTCTAGCACAGACTATCTGGTACTTGTCTCAACTCCTAAGGACATTTCAGTTTGGCGGGGGGGAGGTTCATCCTTGATACATTTAAAGCCTCCTGCTTACTTTGAGTTACTGTTTATGCAAAATATGGCAACTCAAAAAGATAATTCCAGGGACCCCTTAACATTCCTCAACATCACATAACAACAATTTCCTGCTGGAAATTTCAAATGAAGTAAATGCAGAAATGGAGCTGAACAGCTCCTTCAGATAGACCCACCTCTCTTTTTAACTTCTTTGTTTCTGTTAAGGAACCACTTCCTACCATCCAGGTCCTTCATTTGCACCTTCAAAATCATCTATAACTCTTCACTTCTGCTTACTTGACATGTACATATAGAAATGTCTTGCTGATTCTTCTTAAGGATTCTTTTTAATCCTTCCATTTATGCCCTTCTCTCCATTTATATTACAACCATCCTATTTCTGTCCCTCATTACCTTTCATCTGGACTATGTCAATATTTGCTTTATTAGTCTCTCCTCTGACTCCAGTCTCTTCAATCCCTTTTTCTCACAGTTATTAAAGTGATGTCACTCCATTGCTCAAGAAGCTTGAGTACTAGCTCACTGTTGACTTTAGAGTAAAATATTCTTCTGTTTGATATTTAAAGTCCTTTACTTTCTGGTTCAATTTATTTTTTCTGGATTGATTTCATATTACTTGCTCATATACATTCTACACTCCAACCAAATTAGCTAATTTCTTGTTGCCGAGTCATTTTTCAGTCATACCTGACCTTTATGACTCCATTTGGGACTTTCTTGTCAAAAGCCATTTGAGTGGCTTCCCGTTTCACAAATGAAGAAACTGAGGCAAACAGGATTAAGTGACTTAACCAGGGTCACACAATTAGGAAGTATTTGAGGCTGCTTACTGCTCCCTAGGCATGATGTTTCATCTCCTACCTCCATTTCTTTGCACAAGCTGTTCTCCATGCATGGAATAATTTTCTCCCTCATACTTGCTTCTTAGAATTCTTTATTCCTTTGAAGGCTTTATGGCTCACATTCTACGTAAGGACTTTTCTGACCTCTTCAATTGTTAGTGTTCCCTCCGTAGAAATAATTTTGTGTTTATATGCATGTTTGTATGTGTATATGTACGCACATATACATGCAAAGTAATTTCTAGGGAAGAGGACACACTAACAATTAATATGATATTTGTAGGATACATACATATATGTATATTTTTATATGTATATATACATATATATGTATACATAAATAATAAATACACAGGGCAGGGACTATGTGCTTCCTGTCTTTGTATATATAATGCCTAATATAGTACCTGTCATAGAATAGGAACATAAGAAATGATTATTGAATGAATATCAAATGAGTTATCAAAAATAGATGTGAAATACTTTAATTGTTATATAAATGCAAACCATTGTTATCGTTGTTATTATTTACCCATTAGTTGCTTTTCTATTTGCTGCATTCTGGATCTTTATAGTGCTATACCAAAAAGAAATCTTGCTCTCTGCCCCTTGGGTTCACTACTTGGCAGTTACAAAGGCAGTTAAATCATGGGAGTCCAAGCTTTTTTGGCTCTTGTAATGAAATGGCCCTGATTATTGGGCATGAGAATATGTTGATGTTGTTGTTTGCTCATGCAGTTTTAATTTGCCAGTTATAAAAACATTGTCTGCCTCTTCCTTGGCCTGTTGGGCCTTCCATATGTCTCCAGTTAGAATGTCCAGGCATTGACCATAGCTCTATTCTCTATTGTCCTTTTGTATACTTGTGTTCAGGATCTCTGGGGAGAGGAATGACTACCATTGAGGAACCAACTAGCCAAAAGTTCTGTCTGTTGAGAATTTGCAGAGAGATTACAGGAATGGAATCAAGGGAAATGGGTTCAGATCTCATTCATTGCTTTTGTGATCTTGTTAGTAAACATCAGTTTCTTCAGCAGTAAAATGAAGACTTTAGACTGGGAGACCTAAAAGTTCTCTTCTTGCAAAGTACTGAGTGCTTACCGTGTGCCAGGTTCTGGACTAGACACTGAGAATACAAATAAAATAAATGAGAAAATCCCTACTCTCATGGAGTTTACATTCTAATGATCTAATGAATCAACAAGGGCATATATAATTACATTAAGTTTAACTATAAAGAGAATAATTGCAAATACATGCAAAGTAGTTAGATGTAAGAAAGTTAGGGTGAGAAGGAACTAGCAGTTAGGGCAACCAGGACAATCTCTCTCATGAAGGTGGTGCTTGAGATGGACCTTGAAGGGAGAGAGTTTCTATGAGGCAGAAGTGAAGGGGGAGTCCATCCCTGGCAGGGTAGATAGTACAAAGGCATTATGGATTATGTGGCTATGGAATGTTGCGTATGATTCCAGAAGAGGAAGGGAATATGCATTTATATAGTGCCTACTATGTGCTAAGCACTATGCTAAGTGTTTTATAATTATTTCATTTATCTATAAAACAACCCTGTGAGGTAAGCATTATTATTGTTCTCATTTTACAGTTGAGGAAACTGAGGCAAACAGATATTAAGGGCATTGTCAAGGATCACAAAGCTAATAAATGCCTGCGGCTGGATTTGAATTAAGATCTTTTTCTGACCCCAAGCCCAGCACCCTATCTGCTGAGCTCTTTAGCTTTTGAGTTGGAATGTAGAAACCTCAGAGGAAAGGAGAGGTGGTTGAAACCTGGGTTGGACAGATAGTTTTTGAGGTTCAGAATGGGAGAATTTGTCTCAAGAGGAATTAAAAAGTTGAGCAAAGGGGTTTCTCCAAATTCTCAGGTCAGTGGTCCAAAGTGAGAGATTCCATGGAGTAGCTGGTTCAAAAGAACCTTTGATACATGGGACCTTCCATGTATATAAACCCCTACTCTAACCACTGAAATCTGAAGAAGCAGACAATGGGGTGGGAGGTGGAAATGCAGTGGTCTGACCAGCAAAATCCATGGTAAGAGCCAGAACTGAGGAAAGAGAACAAATCTGAGCAAAAGGCACTTAGCTGGGCCTTTCTCTCTCCCCCTTTTTTTCATCTGATGATTTATGGCAAATCTTTTAAAAAGCTGAGATGACATATTATTGTGAAAGACGGGGAAAGGCAACTGTGGAAAATAGTTATGGTGGTGGTAGTTTTGAGGTTGGGAAAGGGAACCCCAAAAGGTTGGGGTTACAGGCCAGTGTTGCAAGGTGTCTCAAATTCCCTTTCTCAACTTCAACAGTAGTGGTGGTGATAATGGTGATGGTGGTGGAAGAGGAAAGTTTGTGGCCTTCTTTCTTTTTTTTTTAAATTTAATTTCTTTTTTCCTCTTTTTTTGGCTAAAACTGTTTATTTTCAAAACATATGCATAGGTAATTTTTAACATTCACCTTTGGAAATCCTTGTGTTCCAATTTTTTTCCTTCCCTTTCCTCCCTCTTCTTCAGACAGCAAATAATCCAATAGATGCTAAACATGTACAATTCTTCTATACATATTTCAAAAATTATCATGGTGCACAAAAAAAAATCAGATCAAAAAGAAAAAAAGAGAAAGAAAACAAAATGCAAGCAAACAACAATAAAAAAGGTAAAAATACTATGTTGTGCTCTACACTCAGTCCCCACATTCCTCTCTCTGGGTGTAGATGGTTCTCTCCATCACTAGACCATTGGAAATTGTGGCCTTTTTTCTATAGAGGTCCTGGAAAACTTTGGAAGATCAGGTAAAATACTAGTAGTTAAAATCTGGTCAACAGGACAATCTGTATTGTTCATGCATGTAACAGCATCCCGAAGAACTGAGCCCTGGCAGACCTATTTGGTCTATGGATCCTTCAGTTCTCTCAGAGCTGTGGAAGCTCTGGACCAGATGCATTGCCAGAATCCTGCTCTGCTCTCAAGACATGGATATTAGAGGAGGAATTTGAAAAGCTGGGGGAGTGAGATTTCTAGGCTATTATTGGTTGATTGTTCAAGACTCAGGAGGTTACCTGGAAAGAATCCCAGAGACTCAGAGGGACAGAAGGGGGTGGTTAAGGTTCCTATTTGCTGATTGGGAAGAAACAAAAAAATTCAGGCAGGAAATAGGAAAAAAAGAGCCTGAAAGTGAGAAGGGAAGAGAGTGAGAGGAGGAAGAAAGAATACTGTAAACACTTGGATATGGGAGTCTCCAATCTGACTCAGTTGGTATCCTTTTAAAGAGAAGAGTCCTATAGAGAAAGGAGGGGGATGAAATAAAAACAACTTTTATTTTTTGGTGGTAGACACAAGTACTGTTATTTCCCAAACTTCTATTTTCTTTGGAACTTGGAGGCTAAGGAGAACACAGAGCTTGGATGATGGGGAAGATATACTTGTTACAGATTCATAGTGATAGTGCTTCTGGTGAATTGGGCTTGGGAAGGGAACCTTACAGGAAATTTCTTCTTAGGTCTACCGCACAGAAATCAGTAGTGGGAATAGAGAGATAAATTAGGGGTGAAGTGTGGGGCAGGTACAGGACACTTGGACATCATTGCCATCATGTTATTCTCTTGCTCTTTTTCTAAAGGCAGGTGTTTTTTCTATATTCACTTTAAAAAAATACCTGCAATGTCAAGAGCAATGCCTTGATAGGGTTAGAAAGCTTCTTGCTTTGCATATCATCCATTCATTCTGTGCTCCTCCTTGAATGATCCATTCTTTCCCCATGGACCCTGAATGAATGGACTATGATAGGACCTTAGAGCTGGGATATATCTTGAATATGCATGTGTTCTATCTCTGCCTTTACATCTCAGAAAATTGTCTATACCCTTAAAGATGCCTAAGGATGAAAACTCTTTCCATAACTATATGTGTGTGTGTCCCATTCCTTCCAGAAGTGTGTGTGTGTGCCTACATACGTATATGCTTGTTCAACACTATGAAGGCAAGTTCTCTGAATTACAGGTTACTGAAAGACAACTTTTTCAATATTGTTCCAATCCAACACTGATTAAAACGAGAGAGCATCTCTTGCCCTTGGATAAAGAGATCATTCATTTTTCAGATATATGGGGTTATTGTAAGGGGGAGAAAGATCATGGAAAAGACAAGGTCAAGGACAAAAAATTATATCCCTTTTCTTGGTGTTGTTTGGAATGGAAAGTAAGGTTTAAAGTGTTTATAGGCTCATGGATACTGTGGAATCAAAGGGAATTATGGTACTCTGACCATGTATTCATTACTGTATGTATGGGGACAGGGGAAAGGGCAGGGATGGAAAAAGAGGGTGGGAAATACTAGCAATGGCCATGAAAAGACATCCCTTTCTCTCTTCTGATATTGTTACCACCCCAGTGTAGACCTTCATCAACACAAGCTTGAACTATTGCAATAGCTTCATGGGAATATACTTGCCCCAAGTCTCGCTCCAATCCATCTCATTTTTCCATTCAGTCACTGAAGTGATATTTTCCTAAAGTGAAGCATTGACTGTGTCACCCCAATACTCAGTAAGTTCCAGTGTTTTCCTATTGCCACCAGGATGAAATACAAAATCCTCTCTTTGGTGTTCTATGCCCTTATTAACCTAGCTCCACTGTTTCTAATCTTCTTGTACCTTTTCCCCTGCCTTATACTTTTCAGTCCACTGACTTCCTTGATATTCCTCAAGCAAGATACTCTTATCTTTGGGCTCCAGATACTTTCTTTGATTGTTCTCTATAAGTGGAATGTCTCTCCCCCATCCCTAATTTTTTCCTCCTGGATTTCTTCAAATTCCAACTAAAATTTCATCTTCTATAGGAAACCTTACTTAGTCCCTCTTTTTTTTTTTAGTGCCTTCCCTCTCTTAATTATATCTTGTTATCCTGTATATAGCTTGTTTGTACATATCTATTATCTTTTGTTGTTTCCCCAATTATAAGAGACTGTCTTCCCTCTTTTTGTATGCTTAATGCTTAGGACAAAGTAGTCTCTTACTGAGTGTATAATGACTGACTGATAAGACTTTGAAGAGAAAAGTTGAGCCAATCAAGAATAAGCTCTTTGGAACTCCTTGAATTTTGCATGCTGCTTCATTATTGATGTCCTGGCTTGATTTTCTGCCCCTGTCAATTTACCTGATTTGTCTCAGCCTCCTGGATTTCAGCACTCTGGACATTCCATACAACCAACCCATCCTGGCTTTCAAATCATATTTGTTCACTTCCTGAATATGGATGAATATGGATCCTGCCTCATCTACTCCTAAGAAGAAACTGCTCTTCCTATTTTGAGTATTTTCCTGTTTATCTGCAGGAGAATGAAACAGGAAGAGTTCTCATGAGAAAACATGGTGCATGGTATTGGTCAGTTTCACAGACAATGGCAGCAACAAAGAACCGATTCTCCCGATGAACATTTATATCAATAATAATGGGGTTGTTAAACTGTAATTCTTAAAGGAAAAATGAGATAATTTCATGTTTTGATATTCTTAAAATTGATTCTCTTGAAGCTAGAATGCTGTGTACATAATCTTGCTGCTGCAATTTTGGCAAAGATGTTCATTGAAATCAGCAGAGGTTCTTGGAAGGGGAGATCTATGTTGTAGACAGTGGAGGTCTGAAGTTGGAGCAATGGTACTGGTTAACAGTTAAGTCTGAGGGAGGTCAGGTCCCAGAGACTTTCCAGGAGAGGGACAAGGGCTGTGAGGAGGCAGAAGCTGGGAAAACCCTTTTGCCTTGAAGAGAGATTGTGAACAGACTGGAGAATATTGTGTGTGTGTGTGTGTGTGTGTGTGTGTGTGTAGGGAGAGACATTTAAACATTACAGGAATGAAAGATAATTTTAAAATCCATCAAGCAAAGTTGAGACAGAATGACATGGTGAACATGAATCATTCCTACAAGGGTCCCACGCAACCCTCTTTGGGGAAACTTGAAATTCATTTGCTCCATGGCTCTCTTCTCCCGTGATTTCCAAACTCTGCCCCATGTTCCTTAGTCCTTCTGTTCTCCCCTAGTCACTCCCCCCACCCCCAGCCCAAATCCTAGTTACTAAATATATAGCTTTTGCCACAAAGAACAGGAGCTCTGCATTAATGAGAACCCCAGAAATATTTAGATTGTATCAAGAAAATGGGTTGAAGAAGACATATGAGAGAGAGAGAACTGGAGCTTCTTTAGATATTCTTCAAACCGCTCTCATAGATCAGGCTCCATTCACCACTAATAATATTTTTTTAGCTCTCCATCACAGAGCTATTTTTCATTTAAATTTGACAATTTTCCTTAATGATCATGAAGAAAGAAGACTGGCAAAAAACATTATGGATACATCCATCTATCCTTCCTTTCTTTCTTCCTTCCTTCCTAGAAATGCAGGAAATGGAATATCAGGAAATATTATTGAAGGAAGTTGAGACATCTTTCATCACAGAGTCAAGGCAAGGAAAGACAATGACCAATGAAGCTCTTACTATGTGCCAATCACTGTATTGGTGCAGAGATAGATACAAAGAGCAAGCATCTACCTATCAGTAATGGTCAAGGATGTAAAATGTAGTCTATATAACTGAAGTTGAAATAAATGACCTTTAAATAGACAGAATGGGTGGGTAGGTAGGTAGATTGATAGCTAAATTGAGTGAGCATTCATTAAAAGTGCTATGTGCCAAGCACTATGCAAAATCTGGTCATACAAATATAAGCAACTCAGACAGTTCTTGCCTCAAAGAACTTCCAATCTAAGTGAAGACAGAAGATAAAGGGGCTGCTGAAGAGAAGGAAATATAACCTGGAGCAGTCAGAGAAATGACTTGGAGTCATGGGTCCCAGCAATGTAGGGGAAAGAACAAACTATCAGAATTGAAGAATTCAGGCAAGGAGTTCAGGTTATCAGTGGGGAGAAGGTGGCTGTGATGATCCTAGTAGAAGTAGCATGGTGTGCAGAGGGCTGAGAGTTCTTTGGCGTTTAGTCAGTGATTTTATTGAGAAATGATATTTTTAAATTTAATTTTAATTTAATTTTATTGAGGAATGAGCAAAGATGACCTTCCTCTGAAAGGATATGTCACTGACGTTTTTCTCCCTTCTTTCTCTTCTCCCCTTCCTTCTCCCTCCCCACTTTCTCCTAGAGCAATGAGCTGTGATGGTGCCGGAGATGCATGGACACAGCCCATGCCCAGCCTACAAGTCCCAGGAGCTCATCCCTGCCTTGGCCACCGGGGAAAGCCCTGAGCTTGGTCTGGTTGCCCACCGCCACATCCTGTCCCTTCCTGAGGAGGAGACATGGCGCCAGCACAGCCCAGGGATGTTGCCCACCCAGACTTCTGCTCTGCTCGAGCCCGAGGCCCTGGAGGACGCAGGAGCCTTACCAGGGTCCCCACGTGCCCTATGCTTCGATGCCTCCTCGGTCTTCTTCCCCATGCAAGAAGGTGAGGGCTCAGGATGGGAGGGCAGCAGTGCCCTCGATCCCAGTCTGAGCCCATTCCTTCCTGTGAGCCCAGAGGTCATGAAACGGAGGCGAGGAGGGCTGATTGAGCAGAGGGACATCATCAAAGCCCACGAAGCCCACAAGATGCAGAGCACACCTCAAGCCCGGAGGAAAGAGTGGGAGTAAGTACAAGTCCTTCCTGGGCTTGGGCGGTAGTAGGACCTTCCTCAGAGGGGCAGGAGGAGGAAGTGATATGGGTCAATAGGAAAAGGAAGGATAGTCCTTGGGTCTCATTGTGGTCATGGTGCATGTATTGTGTGTCTTTGGAATAGAGAGCAGAAAAAGTTTTCATTCTCATTCTTCTCCTGATACGTCATGTAACTTTTTATGAGTCATTTGACTTTTCTGGACCCCACTTTGCCCACCTGTAACATGGGATCAACCAGGCCTGCCCCTTTACCTACCTGAGGAGGCTTTTCCAAGGATGAAAGAGCTGTGTGACATGCTTGGAGCCTCTCTGAAGAAAAGAGCTGGGTAAATTTATGGGGGAATCAATCAAAACAGAAATTATCTCATCTTTCTCTTAAGAATTGCTGTTAAATAACCCCATTTTTTTTTCTAACACCATTCTTGGGGAAAGTGAATAAAACTTTGGAACATCTCTTTCTTATTTAAAGAGAGAACTCTGAGATAGGTATTTGTCTATTGCTAGAGATGGAAGGTTCCCCGGACTTTGCTCTTGGTCAAGTGTTTCAAAGATCAAAGATTTATATGACTTTAATCTTTTCTTAAATAAAATTTTATTAAATATCTTATTTTTAAATAATCCAAACTTACTATAAGACGTCTTTATCATTCACATCCCTAATTTCTTTCTATTTAATTATCCTTTAGTGCAAAGAATAAAAAAGGAAAACAAAAAATTCAGCAAAACTAACCAACACATTAGTCTGACATTATATGTACCCATAGTCACTCATCTTTGCAAATGGCGGGGGCTGAAAATGGGTGGGTAGCTGGAATTCTCTCATATCTTTCTGGGGACCAAACTTGGCCACCATAATTTTATAGCATTCAGTTTTAATAGTTTTGTTATTGTTCTAATTTGCACTGTTGTAGTAGTTTCATCTGTTGTTTCCCTTCTTCCTTCAGTTTGTATCAGTTCATTTGATTTCCCAACCTTCTCTGAATTCATTGTAGGCACTATTTCATATGGTATATATAGATTTTTTTTTTTAACAAACTTTAACTAGATATATAACTAGGATCTAAGCACCCAATTTCAGGAGCGGAAGTTAGAAAGAAAGAGAAATCAAACTTGGCATTTTCTCCAGTTGTCTTAGTATGACCAGACCTGTGATTTTCCTTCCTAGAGGGAGTTTGAGTTGGGAGTGAGAAGCTTGCTACACCAAAGCAAATCAGCAACTCATTGCTCTCTCCTGAAATTTAGAATCTTATAGTTATCTGGGGGCATGAAAGGTTGCCTCAAATCACACAACTAGCATCTGTTAGAGAGTGGATTCAAAGCCCAATTCTAGTCATTATAGAGTACTACTTATTCTCTGTAATATATATGTTTTGTTTTGATCTTGTGTTGATGTTTACCATGTGTCTTGGTCAGTCAACAATCGTTTAATAATTCTATATTACATGTCAGGCACTGTGCTAAGGAGAAGGGTTACAAATATAAGCAAAAAGGATAGTCTCTTCTTTCAAGTTTACATTCTAATCGAGGAAGAAAACATGAGAGATATGAAAAGGAGAGAAGGAGACATATCTGAGCAAGAGCATATTTACTAAATGGGGAGAATCAGAGATGGTTGGTCTGAGACCTTTCCCCAAATTGCAACCCATAAGTGGGAGAAGGGACCATCAGGAAGGATAGTGGTATAATAGGCAGATTCAGGGATGGTTGGTCTAGGGTCTCAGATTGCAAATTGTTAGCTATCAAAAATTGTTTACTATCAAAAGCACATGGCCTTAGAGAAACCCTTGTAAGTACAGTATAAAGAACTCTGGATAGAGTTCGCTGGTCAGTTGGCTGTACCATTTTCAATTTATATTTCTGACCTTAAATTTCTTGTCTATGAAATGAGGCAAACCATAGGATTCAGAGCATGTGGGCCCTCAAGGACCAGCTGGTCCAATCCCCTTACTTCATAGAAACAGAAATTGAGATCTAGAGAAGGGACTTTGTCCAGTGATTGGATGGTAAGACTTGGCTATTGTTGGATAAGACAAATTGTAAGACTTCCTCCAGCTCCTTATATTATATGATTCTAATAATTTCAGATGATGGTAAAGGTGAAATTTCTTTGGTGAGCTTTTGAACAGATATTAATCTTCCTGGTATAATATAAAACAATTCTGGATAGTGGTAGGGGAATGGTGGAACAGATAATCCCTGGAGAATCCTTCCATCTGTCAGCCAGTGAATTTGAGCCTTTTCAGCTAGGATTGTCTGAAGTAATCATAAGATAACTAGATGTTAAGAGACAGGAGTAGAGAGCTCTCTGACTTGGTTATTAGGAGATACAGGCTTGAGGATGACCTGGACTAGCTCATTTAACTTTCTTTATTAAATTCCTTAGTTTCTTTATTTGTATATTCTGAGAATTACATCAGATATTTCCTGAAGTCCTTTCTCTTTCTAAAATTCTCTTTACTGCCTTATATTTCTGATCATGCTTTTCTATATCCACATTTTCTTGATAGAACTAGATTGTAAACTTATGGGTCTTAATCCTTCTTTTGTCATTGCCTAGTGATTAGAAGCCAGGAATGCCTCTTAATATCTCTGTCTCCTTTTCTTTATTTGTAAAAAGGAGATTATAATGTTATCCTGCCTACTTTAAAAATATAATTGGATTAAGAGTTGAAAGGGATCCTAGAGATGGACTAGTCCAGGCTTCTCACTTTATTGATGTGGAAAATGAGAGCCTTAGAGATTAAAGGACTTAGTGCCAGTTCTGGACTCAGGAGGACTTGAGTTCAAATCTGATCTCAGACACTAACTGTATAATTGCTTATTCCTGATTGGGGATTGGGTGGGGGGGGGGGAGAAAAAGAGGGGAGAGAAAGACAGAGACAGAGAGACAGAGAGAGAGAGAAAGTATAAATAAGACATGGGAGTGAATCTAGATCCCCTAAATCTCAAGACCTCTGGACTTGGAGTTAAGACATTTACTAAATGGACGACCAGTCTTAACTTCTCTAAGTCTCAATTTCTTATTTGTAAAATATAAATGATAATAATACCTATAATACCTACTCCATAGGATTATTGTAAAGATCAAATGAGGTGTCCTCTTGCCCAGTGTGATGCCAGAAATACTATAGAGAAGGAGAATGGGTTAGTGTGTATAAAATGCCTTGAAAAACTTAATATGCCATGTAATATCAGTTATTATTTATTATTGGGTTGTAAAAATCAATTGCAATTTTGTGATATATATATGTGTGTGTATATATATATATATATATATATATAAATTTCTTGTGATATATGTATATAATATATATGTAATATACATATATAACATACAATAATATATATAATATACAATATTGGGAAAACTAGGGACAATTAAATGGAGTTAGGACAACCTGAGTTCAAATCTATGCTCAGACACTAGCTGTATGATCCTGGGCAAGTCATTTAACTGCAATTGCCTTTCCTTGCCCCCTCAAAAAAAAAGAAAAGAAAACTATAAATTTTGAGATAAAAAGCAGACGAAAATGTGGCATTTTGTACCTATATCCTTTAGCTGTAGTTGTGGTAAAATGACTTAATTATTCGGAGAAGTAGCTCTGATTTGTGAATGCAGGGCTGGCTTCCCAGTCAGGAAGAGCTGCTTTCAAGTTTTTCCTTTGACACGTATTGACTCCATGACTCTGGACATGTCACCTACCTTTTAAGGGTTCCAGGCAGCTCCTTTAGATGCTAAGTTACAGATGATAATATTGGTCTGTTTTGGTAGAGGAGGATATTTCCCCCATTCGTTGTTCTATCTAATGTCAGATCAGAGAATGTGGATTAAGAGCTCCTAAATGGAGACCATTTAGTCTACCCTCCTTATTTACAGATGAAGAAACTGAGGACTGGGGGAGGGGAAATTTGTCTGAGGTCACAAAGATATCACATGGCAGAATTCAACCTTCCCATTCCCACCAGTGAGCTTTTCACTACAGTCCCTTCCCCATAATAATAGGGACTGTGCCTGCACCAAGTCTCTGAATGCCATCTAACACTTGGTGTTGTGTCAGGATGCGATAGATCATCTGCTCAACCTAGGTCAAGAAGACCTGAGTTCAAATCCAGTTGCAGACACTTGCTAGCTGTGTGACCCTAAGCAAGTCAAGTAACCTTTTTGACTCAGTTTCCCTTACTGTAAAATGGGGGATAAAACACCTACTTTTCAGAGTTGTTCTGAGGATCACATCAGATAACATATCTAAAAGGCTTTATAAATTTTAAAGTACTATATAAATGCTTGCTATGATTATGTTTTATCACTATTTGATCGTTCAAGGTACTCAGCCCAGCACTCTCAACACTCCAAGCAGAGCACTTATGCTTAGTTATGTGCTAAAGAAGAGAGTGGAAGGAAGATTCAAAGATATGTAAGATATGGTTTCTATTCTTAAAAAGTTGATGATTCATCATAAAGTAATTTTCTCATATGATTAAAAGTGAAGTAAAAACTTTGAGATCTATGCTATCATCATTGGAGGAGATTTAGGGCTTCAGTACCAACTGAGGGCATGGAAGGAGTGGCAGTAGTTCTGGGCAAAAAAAAATGTAGATAGTCTTGTGTCCTCAGACTCCATCAGTCCTGAGCCCATCTCTGAGAAAAAAAAAAACCAGGATAAGTGTGGGCCTGGCAGCACGAAGGGAAGCCTTGACCTTTAGGGAATGACAACAATGTAGATTTAGATTTATAAAAGGATGTATGAGATGCCAGATCCAACCTCCTTGATTTACAGGTGAAGAAACTGAGGTCCACAGGGATTAACTGATTCACCTGAAGTCACATAGTTAAAAAAAAACAAAAAAAACCCCAAACAAAAAAAAAAACAAAAAAACAAAAAACTGGGATTTGAACCCAAGGCTAAAATTTAGCTTATGTAAAAGTGGAAGAGATAATACTTATCAGCCAATCATAGACAGATTTTAGAAAGCAGCATACTAAAGCTTTTGTCATTCCCCTTCTTGTCCGCAGGATTTCTAACATCACACCCAGGTTAGAAAAGATACCTGTGAAGGTAGAGCTTCAGAAGCATTTGAAGGCATCTTAGGCACTGGTAGGTATCCTTTAAGAACACAAGGTAAACCAGATCACTTCTGGTTATGGCTGGACCATTCCTTGGATGCAAAAGTGACATGAAGTGGTTTGGTCGATTAACCTTCAATTAGTGGAAAGGCAGGAGAGGTAGGCTGCTGATCCTAATGGAGTGAGAGTACCACAGGGCATAGGTCAGATTTTCCTCATGGGACTTGTGTTCCTCATGGGACCTATGTTCTTTAGGCTACATTCATCCTCTAAGACAGACATGGGTAAAGCCTGGTGGACTTTTAGGCCACTTACTGTATAGGTGCTATCAGTCTATCACCAAATACTTACTGGGTGCTGGGTGCTGTGCTAGGTTCTGGGAGTACAAAGACAAATAAGAAATTTATTCTCTCCTTAAGGAGTTTTCTTGAAAGTTTCTATTAGGGAAAATGTGTGTGTATAGAAACATCCATACATATCCATATATGTGCATATGTGCAAAATATATACAGGATAATTTGGGGAAGGGAAGTATTTACAGTTAGGTGGGGGAAGGAAGATAAGATCAGCAGAACAATCTGTCTGTGAATGAAAAAGGATAAAAATAAAGCACAGCTGGGGGTGGGATGGGGGATTCTATTTTCTTTGTCTTTTTCAGGGGATCCAGTTGTTCACCCATTGATGACATGTAAAGACTGTAGTTCAATGGAAAGAACAGTAGTCCGGAGAATTGGGCTTTAATTACAGTCTCATCTCTAATTAAAACCTTTAAATCTCAGGTTCCTCACTTGCAAAAATAGTTTGTTTCCATGATGTCAAAGATCAGTTCTGGTTTCCAAACATCATGGGAAATTTTCTTTCCTTCTGTCTCTTGTCTGCTCCAGACTTTTCCTGCTGCGGATGGCAAACTCTTATTCTCAATTCCTCTTTTTAAAGAGTGCTTCTCTTCAGGAAAGTGAGTCTTTGTGATGCTGGAACAGAGAACAGCTCGTCCTCTCTTGGTGACATTCAGCTCTGATGCTCTCCAGTACAAAATCTAGGGAGGGTTTGTCCGCCAGCTTTGCCAACCTTTCTCCCCCCCCCCCTCTTCCTCACCATCTCCCGCCCAACACCCACATGATCTGACAACCCAGCCATGGTTTCTGCCCCACACACATTGCCAGCTTAAAAAAAAGCCTGCATTGGCACACTGTTAAAAACTTGGGTGATGCACGAAGTAGAATAGAAACCAATTTGGGAGAATTCCAAGATTATCCTTATTCAGTCTGGTAAATGGTTGCTTCAGATATTGGGGGTTGAGAGAAACCAAGAGAATAGAAAGAGACTTCTTAAGTGCAAGTCACTGGTTTTTTTTTTTTTTTTTTTTTTTCTAACCACAGTTCTGTCACAGGAAAAGGGTAGAATCACATAAGAAAATTTGCTTTGGAGCAATATTTTCCAATGAAGATGTTCCTGAGATCTTTTAGATCCAGGAAATACACTAAAGGTGGAAGGATGAGGGATTACTACATACCATCTTAAGCAAGTTCCTGAATCCCTGTAGATCTCATTTTCCTCCTTTTTAAATGGGAAGATGGGGCTTGACTAGTTATCCTTAAGTTTCTTTTCTAGATCTAAGTCTATAACTTCATGATGTAGCTAATGGGGGTGATGCTATTTGCCCTTCCTGTCTAATAGTGTTGTTATGAAGAAAGCATTTTGTAAGACTTAAGATACTGTAGAAATGTGGAGGATTTGTTAGAGAGGAGTGCTAGAGAAGATTGGTGTTGAAGCATTAATGAGATTAGCTGATTCCTGAAGGCTCTTCCTGCTAGGAGTTTCTGTGTGTAGCTCAGTAGTCAACTTAGAGGGGCCTTTCAATGAAATCAAAGAAGAAGACTTCCATAAAGATTTGTCATTTTGAATTCCATTTTGAAATGGTTTAAAGAGCTTGCCTTCTCTTAGTAGTCTTTTTCTGTTAGTGGGTCAACAGGCCTTAATTAAGCACTTACTATTTTCCAGGCACTGTGCTAAATGAGAAAGGTAATATACACAGACCCTGCTCTCAAGAAGCATGATGGAAGAACCAAAATGCAAACAACTATGGAGAAACAAGCTGAATACAGATTAAATTAGAGATAATCAAAAGAAGGAAGACACTGGAATTAAGAGGAACCTGGAAACATTTCTCACAGACAGTAGGATTTTAGCTGAGACTTGAAGGAAGCCAAGGAAAATAAAATGGGTTTGAGGAGGGAGAGAGTTCTATAACTTGGACATAGGAGTAAGCCCTGATCACACTCAAGTCTTTCCATGGATGAATGGGTTTGATCTATCTCTTGTTGGGCACCTAACTCAGAACGGGTCATTGAAGGAAGGAGAGTTTTGATGGAGATCAGGGGAAAAGGAGAATTTGGAGTTTTGGCTATTGGCCAGGGAGGGTAGGCTCATGTGGAATAGGCAGCAAGAAAGTATGAAATATCTACAAAGAGAGAGCAACAGAGAAATATAGTAATGGTCCAGTAAGCTTGCCACATAGTTTGACTTAGCTTAGCTCCAACTATAACCTTCATTATTAGTAGTTATCAGGGAAAAGCCTGTAACTAAAAATTAGATTTGGTTTCCAGGATTTGACTCATCTTGAGGAAGTTGCCTCAGGATGACTTCTTTGGTTGAAAGGTGGGGCTTGGAGAAAGGAATTCATTTTTTATGCAGCTGCTTGAAGTGGGATCCTATCAACTCTCTTAATTTTGCTGCGCTGATGAAAAAGACCCTGTTACCCTACCCTACTTATAACCTGTGTTAGGCACTAGGGATAAAAAGAAGCGATGAGACTGCCATTTCTCAGAGGATTGTTATTAAGATGAAATTAAGTAACAGATGTGAGAGATGCTAAGCAGAAGTTTAGTGTTATGTCCATGCATCTGCATTATTATTTTTGTACTTTCCTTGTAGTCTCATGCAGTAAATAGAGAAACAGCTTCAGAATCTGGAAGTCTTGCTTCTGAAACTATTTAATCTCTCAGAGCTGCACATGACTCTCTGGGATCAGGGCTTGCAGAGCAAGGGCTGATGGGCATTAATAGAGCTTGATTCTTTCCTGAGAGTTCTTGCTATCAATGCCACCATAGTCCCATCCCCACCCCTGCCCAATTATCTTTGCCTTCCCAACAGGAGCCACTCAACTTCTCCCACCCTAAATCTAGGCTAACAGCAAATGTCCAAAGAAAATCCAGTTTTCTCGGATAGAAAATAACTTCCTGCAGCCTGGGTAGTATTTCTATAAGAACTTCAGCTTCCAAGGTAGTTTTTGCATCTTATTATTTCAGGGAGTCATCAGGATATTTCAATGAGGTAGGGCAGGGTCATTTTACAAAGGGAGAAATTGAGTCTTAGAAAAAAGTTTACTTACTCCAAGATTGTGTAGCTGATCATAGCACTTCTGAGTCTTTCTGAGTTTTCATTGTATCCCCCAAAGTGAGGGCCCTATTTCAGAGTAAGAGTCTTGATGCTAAGTCAGATGGTCCTATATTCACAGTTACCTGGAGAATTCTGATGTAAATAAGTCAAAGGCAGAGGGTGATCACAAGCACCCCTTGCTAAACACTTGTCTCTTCTCCTCAGGGACCTGTGATCAGTGGGAAAGTGGATTAACAATAATTGAGAACCCCCTTTTCCTGCTTTCAACCAAAAGGGCTGAGCAGGAACTTGATAACATATGATAAAATCTACAATGTAGCGCTGGAAGAAATTTCAGAAGCCATGTAATCTTGCTTTTTGAATTTCCTTGCTGGAAACAACCTTTCTTCTTAGACTTCTTATTGTGTTCCATTTTGTATTTCTGTGGGACTGATCATGTATTGGTGGATTACCAGAGTATCCCAAAAGTCTTAATGTGGCTTTAAAAGCTTTTGGGACACAATCACACACACTTAGACTTTAGGGACACTCTGTGTATTATTGTTATCTGTGTTTATGTTTTATTCTCCTACTAGACTGAAACCTTCATGAGGGTAAGGACCATATTGTACTGCTGAGGAAGTGCTTTTACCAAAGTAGATGAAAACATTCTCTGCAACTTTAGTTCTAGTGAACTCCTTGGGAGCACTGAGAAGTTGGGACTTGCCCAAGATATATGGCAGAATTGAGACTGGAATCAAGGATTTGCTGTCTCTGAGACCCATTTCTATCTATTAAGCCATGATAATTCTCTTTGTATATGGTATGTTCTTAACAAATGTTTATTGAGTGAGTGAATGTCTTCAAGATCCTCCTAGAAAAGATGCCTTATTTGAAATAAAGTTTCCAGGGACATTAAGGTTTCCATTTCCTTCAGGAGACCCCATCCAAAGGCTAGGCAGATCTGACCAAAGTAGAAAAGTAGTTCCCTGTGCTGCCACCTGTTGTCAAAGAGCGTTCATTAACCTGCCATATTACTAGGGTTGGATTTGGAATTCTAGAGTTTGGAAAAACAAGAATACTTGAAAATAATGACCACTGTTCAATAACAAACAGCAGCAACAACAACAAATAAAAGAAAAGAAAAGAAAAGAAAGGAAAAGAGAAGAAAAGAAAAGAAAGGAAAAGAAAATAAAAGAAAAGAAAGGAAAAGAAAAGAAAGGAAAGGAAAAGAAAAAAAAAAGAAAAGAAAAGAAAAGAAAGAAAAGAGAACCCTGGATTAACTGTATTAAACATGGACCTCTCTGGCTGTCCAAAAAAGGTATTGCTTAGTTAGGGATCTCTGAGCAGAACACGAGACAGTTGGGAAAAAACCAAAAGATTTTCAGCTTCTTCCAGGATTCGATAATCATTCTGGATCAGAATGGTTGCTTAGGGGAGTTTTGACACAGAATCAGAAGTAGAAGAGACTTAAGAGATTATATAACCTAACTTCTCTTCATTAAACAGAAAAGGAAGTGAAGACCCAGAGATTCAAGTGTCCTCTATCGCCAAACTAGTAAATGAAAGAATCAGAAATCAAACTTAGATTTTTTGTTTGTTTCTTTGTTTTATTTTTCGAGCAGTTTCTCTTACATCCTTGTCAGTTGGGAGGTTCTTCCTCATTAAAAAGAAACCCAAAACTTTATTGGGAATAGACTTAATAAATAGTACCTCAACAGTTCTGGCCTCTTGGGTGCCTTCTTCTCTTCTTCTCCCTGTCTCTCCTTCTCTACTCCAAATTCACCAGCAGTTTAATTAAAGGTTACCAAAGAAATCAGAATAGGAAAATATAGCCAAATTCCAGACAAAGCTGATCTCTTTCAGGCTTTCACAGAATCATGTCCATCTTCATGCCCCTTGATGTTTCTTCGTTTGGGCGGTATTCCTGGAAAATTTGAAATAAAACCAAAGTATCTCAGTCTTCCCAAAATGATCCAGCTTGCAAACTGGGATTACAGGGGCCTTTATTAATTCTCAGGCCCATTCTTCACAGAGGTCAAAATGTAGAGGCAGAATGTAGAAGAAAGACAAAGGTAGCAAGGCTTACGTAATATAAAGAAAGCTGGGATTTTTTTTTTCCAGTTAGGAGCTCTGGAGTTAAATTCGTGGTTCTATACTTCTTAACTATGTGATTCTGAGCAAATCACTTCCACTTTCTGAGCCTCAGTTCCCTCCTCTGTCAAATGGGATGAAAAATAAAGCTTCTGTGTCTATTTTCAATGGTATGTGATCTATCAAACTACCTCCTCAGACTAGTCCCATTTTCCTTTCTTCCCCAAGTGGATCAACCCTGAGTATCTCTAGGAGAGGACTATATTGCTCAGAAATATGGCAAGATCCAAAGATCATCTTGTACTGAGTGCCTCACCAGAGACAGTCAATAGGAAATGCTCGGACATGGCAGTTGCCAACTCCCATGTTTTACCTAGCGTTCATCTCCCCCTACCCCAGTCATCATTTTTGTCCTGTTTTGGGGTGCCACCAAGTGGCAATCTCTAAGCATCGCAGTCAAGGGTATCAGAGTAATAACTCTTGGAAAGTGTCGTTCAAATGATGAAAATTCAAGAGATTTTAGAGCAAGACGAGACCTTTAAGGTCATTGAGCCTACCCTCTATATGAGAGAGGAAGAAACTAAGCCACCAAGAATTGAAATACCTTGCTCAAGAATCAAATGGGTCTGTGAGAGTTAGCAGAATTTGAAGCTAGGGCTCTCCTCACTGTGATGTACTGATTTCTGGATAAGGCTCCTTCTTCTATATTCTATTTCCCCAAAATTTATCCATATATGCACACCGAGAGGAATACCCACACATGCGTATAGGAAAGAAAGACGCAGGACAAATCCCTTTCCTTAATCTGAACCAAATAGTATAGTTGAGGACTGACATTTTTGCTATTTAGAATGGCATTCATATAGTGATTTAAGATTCTTAAAGTACTTTTCGTAGGCTATCTAATTTGGACCTCACAATTATCTTGCAAACTAGGTGCCCTTACAATCCCCATATTACATAAGAGGAAACTGAGGTAGACAGGTTAAGTGTTTGTACAGAATCATTCAGCTAGTAAGTGTCCAAAACAGCATTTGAACTCAGGGCTTTCTTGCTCCAGGTCTAGAGCTCTATCAACAATCCATTATTTTGCCAACAAGGGCATTCTACCCACTTAGAAAGATGGCACTTTCCCACTTAATATAATCTGGGATTGTTTGTTGGCCAAACTTCTGTGGTTGTTGTTCGCCCTTAGTTTTCAAAGAGGACCAATAACATCCTGGGGTAATGTCTTGACTTGTTCATGAATTAGATAGAAGGGAGGCAGAATTGCACAAAGTGGCCAGATAGTCTCTTTTCTGCAGTCATTGATATTGATGAACTTAAGCTCCTTAATAAGCTAGTCTGCTCCTCAGTGGACATACACATATACACACAGACAGAGTCTGTCACCAAGCACATATGAAAAGGAATAACATATTTAAAGAGAGGAGATCTAATTTGATTTTTCTTTAGAATTTACAAATTGGAAGCTGAAAGAGACTTTAGAAATGGGGAAAATCAGGAGAAATGAAATTACTTCCCAAAGATTACATAAGTAATAAGTAACAGAACTATCTTTGGAATGACTCGAATATAAATCTGATACTTTAATTCTGAAAATGAGCTTTCTACCATCATACTTCACTCCTTTGCCTTCACTTTACCTAGCCTCCCCACTGCTCTCTCTGTTCATTTTAATCTCTTGCATGTCTCTGCTTTCTGTGACCTTTTTAATCATCCTTTCTCCTGTTCCTCCTTAAGAGCAGAGCAGTGGGCAAGTAGGTGAGCATATGGGAGTTAGAATTGGAGTATACTATTCGGTTCATTTCCCTTTCTTTTTGTACTCTGGAACTAGTTCCCTGGTCTATTTGTAAACTGCCAAAAGTAGAGTTGAGAAAGCATTTGTCCATGGGAAAATTTAGAAAATTGTACCCTTAAAAAATAAATAAAAAAGAAAATTGTACCCTCCTTGCTTGTTACTATGCATTGGAGACTTTGATCCTTTACTGTAACATATGAAACTTGATATTACAAAATAAGCACCATTGGTTATAGAGAGATTTCCTGCCTTAGAAATAAGCGAATTACAAAAAGTGATATTGTCTTCATTATCATCAATGACTGTGGGAGTGAATCAGGGGAGAACTGTATTTAAATTTGCCTTTGTCACCTATGAACCGTCTTGGGCTAACCATATGATGTCTCTGAGACTCAATTTCTTCATTTATAAGATGGGATTAAAAGCATCTGCAACATCTACCTTGAAAGGCTGTTACAAAGCTCAAATGATATAATGTATTTTAAGCTCATTGCAAACACTTAACCACAAATATAATTTGTTATTATTGTTATTTATTATTATTATTTTCCCAGTCACCTTGAACAGGGATGGAGTGAGAGAAAGATCAGCCATCTCAGGCTCCATCTTACTTTCCTGATAATACACTACACTAACCTTTGTTGCCATCGCCTCTTCTCTCTCCTCTGTACTCTACTCCCTACATTCCCTTGCCACCATCCATCACAGGATAATAGGACTGGAGCTAAAAAGCCCCTTAAAGATCATATAGTCCAAATCTTTCTTTTATAGAAAAGGGAACTAGAGCGTGGTGTGGTGAAATACTTTGCTTTAGGTCAATCACACACAGATTAAATGCCAGAGCTCAACTCAATGATGTAAGAAAGTTCAGCAAAGAATGTATCCTCCCCTTCACTTCTCCTGTATGAATGTGAGGTCTTTGGGGCCCCTCAAACAACCACAAATTGAAATGTGAACTTTTGCAATCTCTGTTATCTCTTTGGCCCCATCAGGGATGCCCAATGAATTAATAATAGACCAGCAGGCAACAGAGAGCAGGAGCCATTAATTGTCAGTCAGTGTGTTCAACCCCTCACTAAGTCTCTAATTAGCACCCTAACAGCAAAGGCTTCATCTCAGGCCAGAGTCATCCATTTGGAATCCTTCAGGCTCAGCTTGTGGCATCCGGGCACAGGAGGTTGAAACTTGAGTTATTCCTTAGAGAGAAGGGCTTGCTAGAGGTGGGCTGGCTTCCAAAGTTCCTTAAAGGGGCCCTATTGAGAAGGAAGAGAAGGGAAGTGGGACAGAGGTGAAGAGACTCCAAGAACAGATTGATGGCATATAAAAATGATTTTACATTATTTTTTGCCTGAGGCTCTGATGAAGTCAAGCTTCTTTACTTTTGTGGGCTCCTTTGGCAGTCTGGAGAAGCCTATGGACGTCTCACAATAGTGTTTTTAAATGCAGAAAATAAAATACATAGAATTACAAAAAATTTATACTGAAATGAAATTAAAATTTTTTTCTAGTGGCTATTGCTAGCCTTCGAATTGTTCTGAAAACACAGTCACAAATTGATGACTTTACCCAGATATTTATTTCTAGGTAACTTATATGTGACTTGGAAGATTTCCTATTCGTACCTTTCAGTTAAGCACTGCCCTCTCCTGGTAGAGTCTGTTTAAAAAAAAAATGTCAAAACCAAAATCTATTGTATTTTAAATTGTAAAAATACAGAATTTTGGAAAGTGTATTAAGCATCTACTATTTATTACTCAGTGAGGAGGGGGTGGTTGAGCTGGACAGATTTAGGTCCCTAGGAGCCAGGAATAGGAGGAGTTGAAAGGAGAGAAAAATAGCTTTTATTAAGATTAGCTTTATCTATTTTTGGATTTTGCCTAATTGCAACCTTATAAATTCATTTGGTCTTTAATAAACTAAGGATAATACAGAAGTTATTAATGCCTGCAGCCTGGGAGACCCATGGGGCTGGTGGAGAAGAGAGACCCATGCATTTACTGCTCTAACTGCCAGATAATTTCTTCTTCATCTCCTGGCATTCATGGGAAGGGACAATTGGAAGGGTAAAAGCAAGTGCTTGAATGTGTATGAATGCCAGTGACCCCATGAGTGAGTGGAGAAGGAAAGAGAGTAGTTATAATGACAGTGAAAGATGATAAGAAACAGAGTTATTTGGAAATGGCTTCAGAGAAATTGGAGCAATGAGCCACAACTGTACCTTCTGGAATGACCCAATAAGGCAAGGGGGAACCCAGGAGTGCCTAAAGGATCTCAGCATTGTAGGGCTTGCCATGGAATTTCTTCCCTTGTATAGACATTATAGTAATTGTAGTGTAGTACTTGGGAATATGGTTGCCAGGCCTGCCATTCAGCATACGCTAAGCAGGAGATGATGATGATGATGATAATGATGAGAGGTGAAAGATCAGATTTTGTCTAGTACAAGTTATCTTGATTTTGAGCAGTTTCTGGCTTTCTGTCTCAGAACAAGAATGTCCGAAGACTAACCACTGGTCAACCTTACAATTAAAAGGGAACACTGCTGATTGTTTATTTTTGAGTGACTCCAAAAGATATTAGTTAAACCCTATGGGAACAGGAGGGAATCCTTTAATTTTCTCCAACTACAAACTCAGGAACTATTAATTCTGACTTCTCAGGCAGATACATCAAAAGCAAATCCAAATGCATGTGGGATTCAATGTGTGGTATTTAAGTTCAATTAAGCAAACATCAATTGCACCCCTATTATGTGCTTAACTGCATGGGTAAAATTGCAAAAGCAAAAGAGTGATTGGATGTTGTGTATAGAGAACAGAAAGCAGGCTGATTTGGCTGGAATACAGAACACATGAAAGAGAATCTTGGAGAGGTAGACTGTAGTCACATTGCAAAGGGCATTACATGCCAAATAGTTGAGTCAGTATTATATCCCAGAGGTAATAGGAAATGGCTTGTAAGTGCAGGCGAGTGACACAATCAGACTTGTGCTACTGGGATATTAATTTGGCAGAATGTGATCTACAAAGACCTTGCCTAGGAGTAGCTTGCCACTTCCCATCCTAGAGCCATAGTGTCATGAATGGTGAGTGTTCACAACAAGCTGGATCCAAGTGCTTGCAATGCTTCATTCAGGCTATCATCCTGCCATTACCACTTCCTCCCTTTATTGCAGGAACAGACATCTAATCAGCACTATCATTGATTTGGGAAACGATGTGTACAAACTAGCTGCCCTGTAGCTCTATTCACTATCTCTTTCTCAGAGCAAAAATCCATTCCCTCATTACTATTTTCCTACATTTGGGGGTAAGAATGGTTTCATTTTTGGCATTTATATTCCTAATGTTTTGTATAGTTCCTGGCACATAATAAATACCTATTCATTTGTTTATGTATTCTGAACTCATGGGAGATAATAAGCCCATTGAGTAGTATACTGAGAAAAAAGGCCCAGTTGAGAACCTTGGGGAACATTTCTGATTTGAAGATGGTTTATACATCATGGCTCAGAATATTGAGACTGAAAAGAAGTGGCTGTGAATGGAGAGAAAATCTCAAGAAAGAGAAGCATCATAACCAATCAGAGAAAGAGAAGAAAATATCCAGAAGATGGAATGTGTTTCATTGTCAAATGCTGCAGGGAGGTCAACAAGGATGGAGAACTGAGGAAATTCGAGGATCATTGGTAACTTTAGAGAGAGCAGTTTCAGGTAAATGATGAGGTTGGAGTTGGAAACTTAATTTCAAGGGCCTGAGAAGAATGAGAGCAATGTTTGTAGACAAATCTTTCTTTTTTATATCAAAGCCAAAACTTTATTTATAAACCTTCTAAGGTAGTTATTTATATATTTTTATTTTTTTAGCTTTCAATTTTCAAAATACATGCATAGTTTTCAACATCCACCCTTGCAAAACCTTGTGTCCCAATTTTTTTCCTCCCTCTCTTCCCCCTTCTTCTCCCTTAGACGACTAACGATCCAATATATGTTAAGCATGTGTAAATTTTCTACACATTTTTCTACAATTATCATACTGCACAAGAAAAATCAGATCAAAAAGGAAAAAAAATGAGAAAAAATAAAAAGCAAGCAAACAACAACAAAAGATGAAAATACTATATTTGTGGCCCACACTCAGTTCCCACAATCTCTCTCTTCATCACAACACCATTAGAACTAGCCTGAATTACCTCACTGTAGAAAAGAGCCATGTCCATCAGAACTGATCATTGCATAATCTTGTTGCTGTGTACAATGTTGTCTTGATTCTATTCACTTCACTTATCATATAAGTCTCTCCAGGCTTCTCTGAAATCATCTTGCTTATCATTTCTTATAGAATAATAATATTCTATAACCTTGATATACCATAACTTATTTAGCCATTCTCCAACTGATGGGCATCCATTCACTTTCCAGTTCTTTGCCGCTACAAAAAGAGCTGCTACAAACAGTTTTACACATGGGAGTCCTTTTTCCTTTTCTTTGATCTCCTTAGGTTACATACCTGGTAATGTTATTTCTGGGTTGAAGGGTACACACAGTTTTATAGTTCTTTGGCTATAGTTCCAAGTTGCTTTCAGTAGAACATTATATAGAGTAAAAGCAATATTTTTTAACAACGATCAACTGAGGAAGAATTAACTACTCTGATCAAGACAATGATGCAAGATAATTCTAAAGAGCTCATGATGAAAACTGCTTTCAGACAACTGATGAACTCTGAGAACAGATTGAAACATATTTTTCACTTCCTTTATTTCCTTTTTGTTGTTTGCTTTCTTAATGGGTGGAGGAGGCTCAGGAGTGAAGAGGATTTGAAATTCAAAAATTAAAAAAAAGAATGTTAAATAAATAACCAAAAAACAAAAAAGGAAAGGAACCAGTAAATTGGGGTGAGTGAAGATGAATGAGAATTAGGAAAGATTTGAGAATACAAGGACAAGAGATGGCATTAGAAACAAAAAGATATACCTCTTCATCTGGGCTGAGAGTAAGGGAGAGATTTAAAGATGTAGAACAGGGGAGAAAAAGGAGATTTTTCATGGGGAGATTTTTGTGAATGGCCTCTATTTTCTCAGTTAAGTATGAGTCAAGAGCAGAGAGGAGGTGGTGTGGGAGGCTCACAAAAAGAAGAGAAAGTTTGGAACAGCTGCTGTGGGGCGTGCTAAAGAGAGTCAGTTGCACATGTTATATTTCCCCCAAATAAACTGTAAGTTCATTAGTCAAAGTCAGAGTCAAAGAATTTAGAGGTAGAAGAGATGTTAAGAGACGAAAGAGCAATCTCTTATTGTACACAGTAAGGGCAATATTGTAACAATGATCAACTGAGAAAGACTTAGCTGCTCTGATCAAAACAGTGATCCAAGACAATTCAAAAGAGTCCATGGTGAAAATTGTTCTCCAGCTCCAGAGATAAAACTGATGAACTCTAAATACAGATTGAAGCATATTTTTTCACTTCCTTCATGTCTCTTGCTCTTTATCTTTTATTTTTTGGCAACATGACTAATAGGAAAATATGTTTTACATGACTATACAAAAATTATTGATATTATATTGTTTGCCTTCTTAATGGGTGGAGGAGGCTCAGGAGGGAGGAAGAGAAATTTGGAATTCAAAATTGAAATAAAGAGAATGTTAAATAATTAACCAAAAGAAAAAAGAAAGGAAAGGAGCTGGTGGATAGGGAGAGAAGTCTTGAGGACAAGGACTCTGTTATTTTTCTTATTTGTAACTCAGTATCTTGTACAGAGTGAGTACTTCATGAATATTTTTAATTAAATAATATGAGATATTCAAGAGGAAGTCAGTCAACAAGCATTTATTAAACAAGTACTTTTTCAGACTCCTCCTTATTTTCCATCTTCTTATATCTTATTTCTTCCAAGTGTTTTATGATCTAATGACACTTGCCATTCCCTTAACATGACAAAAAACAAGTGTATTAAATAAATAAATAACAAAAAAGGAAAGAAGACAGTAGAGAGGGAGAGAAAGGAGATATATAAGACTCAGGAATATGCCTTTTCACTGGTTGTCTCCCATGCCCGGATTGCTCTCTTTCCTGGATTCCATGTTCTGGATTTCCTATCTTCTTTCAAAACTCAGCTCAAGAACCTTTGAATCAAGCTAATTCGGTTAGATTATAATCAGGGGTCCTCAAACTTTTTAAATAGGGGGCCAGTTCACTGTCCTTCAGACTATTGGAGGGCCGGACTATAGTAAAAACAAAAACTTTGTTTTGTGGGCTTTTAAATAAAGAAACTTCATAGCCCTGGGTGAGGGGGATAATTGTCCTCAGCTGCCGCATCTGGCCCGTGGGCCGTAGTTTAAGGACCCCTGGATTATATGTTCCTTGAAGGCAGTGACTACTGTTTGCCTTTTTTTCCTTTCTCTAGCACAAAGCCTGTTAGTTTGTTTTATTTATTTTCTTTTTTTTTTTTTTAGTTGTGTCTGGTTCTTCATGATGCCATTTGGGTTTTCTTGGCAAAGATGCTGGACTGGTTTACCATCGCCTTCTCTAGTTCATTTTACATAAAAGGAAACTGAGGCAAACAGTCATATAGCTAGTGAATGTTTGAAGCTGGATTTGAATGCAGGTTCTCCTGACTCCAGAGCCAGTGCTTTATCCACTCTGCCACCTACTTGCCTATCAAAGGACCCCCCCTTCTGTAAACCCTCCCTACTATTCTCCAGTGCTAATGCTTTGACTCATATTTTGCATTCTGTCTGTTCCATACATATCTTGTATGAGCATTGTTGTCTCTCTCATTAGAATATGCATTTGTTGAAGTCAGGGACTATATACTTTTCTGGAGTATAGTGAGAAAATAATACATGCTTGTTGACTGAATGAAGGATAACTTAGGTGTCTTTCTCAGTTCCCCTAATTATTAGCACTTTAACTCATTTGAAAATGTTTTTGTGACTTTCTTCATAGTTTCTATCAACCTCTGCCATTCAAAGATCATTTTGTTTAGGTTTCCTAGAATCTAACAGAATTCCTTATACATATTAGGCATTTAATAAACATTTGTTGAACTTAAATGAATTGCTAGATATTTCAGAGGATCCACTTTCTGCTCAATGGAAGGGGGAAAAATCCTAGCAATTATAATTGTTTCAAACTGGAATAGATTGCCTCATAAGGCAAGGAAGTGAGCTTCCCATTACTGAAGAGATCACAAGCAGAGGTTAGATAATCATTAACTTGCCAGGAATAGCTGCTTCTCACTTTAAATAGGAATTGGATTAGATGTCTAAAGTCTCTGAAATTTTGTGAATCTTGGACTGTGACTTTCTTTCCAGAGGAATCAGCCTGACTCCTATAGGGCCTTACTCTGCACAACCTGGAAGTAAGGTTTAGTCAGAGAAGTAAGTCCAAGATTCCATAATCTCAGATCCTCCCACCACTGGAGGTACAAAGAAATGTCCTGGAGGTACATTTTGGGTTGCATTTTGTTGTGGTGTATCTGAACACCCAAAAGTCCAAAGTAAGGAGACGAATCATTTGGGACATTTTTTATAAAGGAGTTTCATAAGTTGAAATTTAAATAACTAAATTTAGTGTACTTGTAAAAAAAACCAACTTGTGATGCTTTTATAACTAGGGTTGGTGACTGTAGTAGTTGTTAGGGCAGGGAGCAGGAAGGAAACAGGTTTTTTGGAAACTGCCCCTTCTTGCTTCCCAAAGTGGCTCCATTCCTGGAACAACTACAAAAACAGCAAGTAATGCTTATATAACCCTTTAAACTTTGCAAAATGCTTTTACATTTGATTTCATTTGATCTTCAGAACAGCTCTGTGAGACATGTGTTTTTCAGCCCCCATTTTGTAAATAAGGAAAATGATAATGAGGCACTTTAGGGAAGATATTAAGTGCTCATGATCTTAAGTGAGATTCAAACCCATGACTTCTTAAGTCTACACATTCTACCAGACTGCCTTTCTTAATGGCTGGACATAGAAGCCATCTGCAATCATCTCCTCCATCCCTCCATGGCTAATTCACAACCTATGCACAACCATTTCTTATATGCATGACCTTTCACTGAGGATTCTGAAGGAGCAAAAGGCTTGGCAAGAGGGAGAGTCCATGTCTATGATTAGAGTGGGCATAGCATGGGCATTGCTGCTGCTGGTCAGTCATCCTACCTTTGTATGCCCAGCAAATACACCTTTGTTATATATGGGTTTCTCATGGCTTTTATCCCCACAAGGAGGCAGCACATTTTCTTATGAAATAAATATCACGTTGGATTTCTTCTCTAGAGAACAGACAGTAAGCTATTCCAAAAGGTGGCCAACTGCTGGTGAAAGGAATATGATAACTACTTTGTATGGAACAATAATAATAATAATAATGAATAATGAATAATAGCACCTTACAGAAGCATTCAACTTTTCAAGTATTTTTACATCCATTAGGTGTTGGCTGATGGCTTGTGTGGACATTTTCTTTGGGAAATAGTCTCTGATGTTAAAGTTACCTTTTACTTAAAGTTCTTTGAGGGAATAGAGATTGTTATTTTTAACTCTGAAAAGGTATCTTGGAGGTCATTTAGTCTAGTCCTCTTATTTTATAAGGCATAGAGAGCTAATGACTTCAGGTTTCTTATTATTCTCACTCAGGGCCCCTGATTCCAAACTCCAAGGCACTTATCGCCACATCAAGTTACTTTTCAAATGGAACACTGCTTCTACAGGGTTACTAGCCATCTTATGTATTTGGATAAGAGAGAATAAAGATGGAAAGGTATAGGGAGATCTTCCTAGCTACATTCCTGCTCTTGCCAGTTATTGGGCTATTTCCCCCAGAATAAACCACCTTTGTCATGGAGCAGGATTCCAGCCCAATAGATGCAGCTACTACACTTTTAGCGTATGTTTCTCCTGTGGCCAATCTGAGGAGTAATTGCCAATATGGGCTGGCAAGGTCCTAGCTTATGGCAGCTATCTCTAGCTGCTGTTAGGACCCATAACAAGTCAACTTCATTTCTATTTGTTATAAAGTCTTGTGCTCCAGGGTGGAATGAGAGTCTGGAGAAACTAGGTTCAGTTCTAAGATCTCATTTAATTTTATGTTCCTGACTTAAATAAAGCTTAAATTAATCTTGATTCTTTGGGGAACTGACACATTGCTCATTCTAGCACCATCCAATGTTTTGAGCATCTCCAGGGCAAAACAATCCAAATTATGAGTGTCCCTATAGGCCTCCAGCTCCCACTACTGATCACTCCAGTGATTCTTCTGATTTGTTTCCAGTTGTAAACAGATCACTTTGCTATAGGAACTATTAAATTTCAGCCTACATGAACAGAGTTTCTTGTAATAATCAAATGTGCCTTTTTATTTTGTGACCTTAGGGAAGTCTTCCCTCTGCTGTCAGAGAATGAAGGAGCTGATAATTCAATCCATTGCTCCAAACCAGAACAACGCAAAGGAAAGTGGTGTATCTATGCATCCAATCATCTCTTAATTAGCAATTATGTTCTAACTGTCTGATATGTACCAGACATTATGCTAGATTCTGGGTTTACAAGTACAAAGAATGAAACCAGTCCTACTTGAAATGAATTTACATTCTAATGGGGGAGATAATAAGATTGATAATCCTAAACAAAGAGTTATGAAAGTCTAAAAAGTTAAGATTTATATATGGAAGAGACCTTAGCTATCATCTAATTCAACTCCCCATTTTACAGATGAGGAAAATGAGTCCTGAGGAGGTGAATAATTTGCCTGAAATTACATGAGGGTTAAGTCCTAGCAAATCCAGGATTTGAACTTCGGTCTTCTGACTTAACTTCCAGGGTTCTTTCTACTCCCTCATGGCTCTAAGTCACATTACTGAAAGGAGGACCATGTGTATAACATATGCCATTTTTATGAATGGCAATTAGATCAGGGAAGGGAGAAGAACACAAAACTGTGTTAGAAAGCCATTTGAGCCAATTGAAGTTTGCCTATATTAAACTAACACCTGCAGTGATAGGGAGAAGGGGTAGTGTTGCTTTTTTGATAAATAGAAATGATTTACATGACATAATGACTCTATACTACCAAATTTTATCTAGCAATTCACTCATTCCTTCAACAAACCTTTATTAAACACATGCTGTATACCAAGTACTGTGTACTATCCCTTGGGAATACAAGGGAAATAAATAAACAGTCCTTACCTTCAAGGAGCTAATTTTCTATTGGAAAGAAACAAAATGTACATGAGTAAATATATAAAAGCAGGTAATAATGTAATATAACTTATCAGGGGCGTCTTCTGGGAAGGCATGGAATCAGGTAAGGCAGAGAGAAAGAGACAGACAGACAGACACACACACACAGAGCAAGAGAGACAGAGACAGAGAAAGAGACAAAAAGAGACACACACACACACACACACACACACACACAGAGAGAGAGAGAGAGAGAGAGAGAGAGAGAGAGAGAGAGAGAGAACAAGCACACTTGAATTGAATTTTGAACAAAGAGATTTTAACACTGAAATAAAAAAGGAATTTATTCCAGGTATGAGGGATAACCTGTGCAAAAGTACGGTAGTTAAAGATGGAATGTCAGGTGTGAGGAGCAGCAAGTAGCTAGTCCAACAGTAAACCAGCAAACATTTCAATGCTTACTGAGTTCAATTCTGCTCTCAATCACTAGTAGAGGATCCTGGGAAAGTCATTTAACCCTGCTTGCCTCAGTTTCCTCATCTGTAAGATGAGATGTAGGAGGAAATGGCAAACCAATGTAGTATCTTTGCCAAGAAAACCCTAACTGGAGTCATGTCTAAGAGCCAGACACAACCAAAAAATGATGGAAGCAAGCAAAACAAACAGATACCAGCACTGTTTTAGGGAAAGGGGGTAAAAGAAAGGCAAACAAGGAACATACCTTCAAGGTACATATAATCTAACGGGTAAAACAACATGCAAATAATTACTACATTCAAGGTGTATATATATATATACATATATATATATGTATATATATGTATATATATATATATATATATATATATATATATAGATTCCTTGAAGATATTCTGAAAGGGGAAAACACTAGAAATTAGAGACATTGGGACAAGGCCTCCTACAGAAGTTGGGTTTTGAATTGAATCTTGAAGGAAGCCAAGAAAATTAAAAGGAGAAATTGAAGAAGGAGGGCATTCCAGGCAGTGGTGAGAGCCAGTACAAATGTATGGTGGCTGGAAATGGGATGTTATGTTTAAAAAACTGCAGATATATCAGTGTAGCTGGATGACAGAGTGTCTCAAAGCCAGTAATGTGTGAGAAGCCTGAAAAGGCACGTGCTTCACAAAATTATAATTAGTTTCTCCAGTCTTTAGCTTAATGCCCAGTACAAAGTGTCTAACATGATATCTGGCATACATGTTTGTTGATTGACTTCCTGCCAATTGGTAATAATAATAAGAGTTCACATTTATACAATAAAATACATTTATATATCAATTTATAGTTATGGAAACTTTGAAACATTTTCTAGCCATCTTCCCCCCTTCAAAAAAGGCATCTTTCTTGTGAAGCAAGTAGTAAAATTATCGTTACACACATTTTAAAGATGAAGAAACTAAGACTCAAGCAGCAAAAGGGCTTACCTAGAAATTTAGGAGCCAAGTATATTACTAGTATGGTCATGTATCCTTATGCCCTGGCCCTCAAGAAGTCCTGTGTTGGTACTGGAGTTGAGTCAGCAAGACCTGAAAGAAATGTTCGAACCTTTGGCAAGTTTTCATGAAATGAGAGGGCCATTCTGGATCACAGGAACAACATGGGACATTTTCTCTAATTCTCAAGTACTCTCAGACTTCTTCAAAACAGAAATTATGCACCAAATTCAACTGTCTCTATGATCTAGAGCACCTAGAATCCAAAAGAAGGATAATCTTATCCTCAAAATCATAAACTGATGCTGAGATCACTTACCACCCTTACTTACCTATTCACACTACTAGCAGAAAAGCTATACAGTAAGTAGACTCAAGGACTTTACTATACTTACAACAAAGTCCACTCTCATACCTTGGTTTCCCCCCTCCCTCTTTCCAGTGACATATATACCCTGGCTCTATACTGTACAAATTTGCCAAAACCATGATAGATACTCTGGCTACAGTCTTTCAGAATTAAAAATCTACAGGGGGATGAAATCTCAGGGCAGTCAGTTCCACAGTACCAGTATAATAGCGCTATGAACTGCTGGTGTTGGTCCAGAGAATTAAAGACCAGAAAGGGCAGGAGAGGACATCATGACAGGCCTCTATGTGTGTGTAGAGCTTTCACTAAGCTTGACAGAATGTGCACAACATCCAGTTCTTCCCTTCAAAAGTCATTTCCCCAGATTTTTTTTTAATGTCTTAATTATATGTAAAGACACTTTTAAGCATTTTTTTTTTCAAATTTGGAGTTTTAAATTCTCTTCCTCTCTCCCTCACCACCCCCCTTCTTGAAAAGGCAAACACTTTGATATAGATTATAAATGTGTAGTTATGCAAAACATTTCCATATTAGCCAACTTGTAAGAGAAAGCACAGACCAAAAAAAGAAAAGAAAAAGAAAGTTTAAAAAAAGTATGCTATGATCTGTATTCAGACTCTATCAGTTGTTTCTCTGGCAATGGTATTTTTTATCATAGTCCTTTGGAATTGTTTTGATTCATTGTATTGCTGAGAATAGCTAACCCATTCATAGTAGATCATTATAGTATATTCCTGTTACCTTATATAATGTTTTTCTGGTTCTGCTCATTTCACTTTGTATCAGTTCCTATAAGTCTTCTTAGGTTTTTCTGAAACTATTTTGCCTGTCATTTCTTAAAGCATAATAGCATTCCATCACAGTCATATACCATAACTTGTTTAGCCATTCCCAGATTTATGGGTATATCCTTGATTTCGAATTCTTTGCCACTATAAAAAGAATTGCTATAAATAATGTTTACTTATAGGTCCTTTTCCTTTAAAAAATATTTGGGATATAGATCTAGTAGTAGTATTGCTGGGTCAGAGGATAAATACATTTTTATAATCCTTTGAGCACAATTCCACATTGCTTTCCAAAATGATTGGATCAGTTCACACCATGGTTGAATCATTCCACTAAGAGTTCATTAGTGTCCCAATTTTTATATATTCCTTCCAAAATTTATGATTTTCTTTTTCTGTCATATTAACCATTCTGATAGATGTGAGGTGGTTGTTTTAATTTGCATTTCTCTAATCAATAGTTATTTAGAGTATTTTTCATGATTATATATTTCTTTTGAAAATTACTTGTTCATATGCTTTGATCATTTATTAATTGGAAAATGACTTACAAATTTGATTCAATTCTTTGTAGATTTGGGAAATGAGGCCTTTATCAGAGAACTTTTTTGAAAAAAATTGCCTCCAATTTCCTGGTTTCTTTTTAATATTAGTTTCATTGACTTTGTGCAACCCCTTTTTATTTTAATGTAATCAAAATTATCCATTTTACATCTTATAATGCTTTTTATCTCTTGTTGGCTTATAAATTCTTCTCTTATTCATATATTTGACAAGAAAAAATTCTATGCTTTCTTAGTTTGCTTATGATATCACCATTTATGTCTAAATCATGCACCCATTTTGACTTCTTTTGGTATATGACATGAGATGCTGATAGACCTATATTGCCGAATTGTGTCAAAGGATGTGTGTCAGGGGCAGGATTCAAATCTAGTTCCTCTGATTCCATTTTTTTCCTAGGATACCACACTGCTTCAGGACACTAGGTGGCATAGTGCATACAACACTGGACCTGGAGCCAGGAAGACTTGAATTAAATCAGGACTTATATACTTACTAGCTCTGTTACCCTGAACAAGTAACTTAACTGATGTCTGTTTTCTTATTGGTAAAGTGGTCATAATAATAGCATCTACCTCCTAGAGTTGTTGTGAGGAACAAGTGAAACAATGATGATAATATATTATTGCCATTACTTATTATTATCATTCTTATTTGTATTCCTACCACTATTACCAGGGTTAGGGAAGCTAAGTGGCACGGTGCATAGAGTAATGAGCCTGGAGTCAGGAAGACTTCTCTCCTCTCCCATTTAAATCTGGTCTCAGATACTGTGTGATCCTGGAAAAGTCATTTAACCCTGTTTACCTCAGTTTCCTCATCTGTAAAATGAGCTGGAGAGGGAAATGGCAGACCACTCCAGTACTTTGTCAAGAAAACTCCAAATGGGGTCATAAAGTGTCAGACATGATATATGTGTGAATACATGTGTGTATTCACATACATGAATGTATGAATCTTTTCCTCCTTATTTCTCTCTTAATTAGATACTGAATGATTTTCTTACTTCCTACTACCTTTCTTTGTAGTCACCAGCAGCTCAGTTATAATGGATAAGATATATTCCACCCATTAGGTAACCACTTTTCCTGCTACTGCTACTAATGTGCTCAGTGGGGCTTAATAGATGGAGTTTTGGAGTTAGGGAAACTGAGTCATGTCTTGCCTCACTAGCTATCTAAATAAATTGATGAGCTCCTCCCGAGTTCTCCATTTTGGAGAAGGGCTTGTACCAGCCAATGTTCATTCCTCAACTGGCTATGTAACTGCTGACTTTCTGGACTTTCACACCATGTTAGCTGCAGACCTCCCTCAGAGCGTAGGGGTCTCTTGAATCTAGATAATCCTGCTATGATGGCCTTTTCCCCTGTTTGTGAGTTCTACCCAAGGTCCCTATTTTAGGGAGGGATCCAGGTCAGGTAACCCTTATTCCCCTACCAAATATACTGCTGACTTTCTGGACCATTAATATCCCCCCAGCAAGGTACCTTTATTTCTCTCTGCCCTTTCCCCCCTTTGCCTCCTCTCTTCTCACCTTAAGAACAAGAATATCTTTTTGTTTGCATCTGTTTTTATTCCCAATGCTTAGGACAGTGCCTAGCATATATTAAGCACTTAAGAAATGCCTGTATCCTTATCTGCCTATCTGTGTGACCTTGAGTAAGCCACATAATCTCTCTAAGCTTCAATTTCTTTATTTGTAAAATGGGAATAATAAGTTTAGTACTTATTTCACAGGAGTCTTACACGAAATATTACTTGTAAAAATTCTTTGCTTTGAGGAGATAGCATGATGAAATGGAGACAAGGGAAGCCTGGGTTGCAATCCTTCCTGCCTATAATATGTACCAGCTATGTGACTATGGCCAAGTTCATGAACTCCTTTCGTGTTTCTCAGTGTTTCTATCTACAAAATGTAGATAATAATACTCACACTAATTAACTCTCTGGTAGTATTTTAAGAATTATTTTAATTTGAATTTCTCTAATAACTAGTGATTTAGAGTATTTTATATCATTATTGATTACATTGATTTTCAGAAAACTGAGAAAAGCTATATTTGCAAATTTCAGTGAGGTATATTTTGAGGGGGTGGTAAAAAAGAACCTATCCAACAAAATTATGTCACTTCACAGATTATGGGTGTGATGTGATATAGCTAAACCCATTATGGGCATTGATTTAAGGAAAAATTATGGGCCATAGTCTAGCTAGTCCAACATAGTGATCTTACTCTTTCCTTAATCCTTTCCTTTTGTCGGAAGTAACAATAAACAATAAGATGATCAAAGAATAGGCAAGAGAAATATCAGAATGAGAGACAAACACTGTTCACATTCATCTACAAGATGAACAAAGAAGAGACATTTTAGGTGACACAATTTATGCTGTTTCATAAATTTCTGTAAAACTGCATGTATGTGTGTGATAGAGACAAAAAAGAGAGACACATACACAGAGACAAAAACAAAGAGAGAAATAGAGATACAGAGACACACAAAGACATAGAGACAGAAACAGAGATTGAGAGTGAGAGAGAGAATGAGCAAAAGAGAGAGAAATTTTAGAATGAGTCATCTTTTAAATGCCAAAGGGAAGCTTATAGTTTAAAGAAATCCTATGGTGAATACTTTTATAAAGCTAAGAACAATAACAACAATAATAAAATCAATCATCATTCTTTCTTTTATATTTTAAGAATTTAGATTTTTAATATTCAATTCATAAAGTATTTTTAAGCTTTCAGCATGCATTTAGCATGATTTTTTTTAAAAAGCAAAGCAAACATATAAATGCCAGAGGATATAAAATCCTTCCTATATATATATCTCAGAGGCCCCACAACCTCTGACCAGAATACTTCAAGCTTTGATAGAGATATATCTAAGAGAATCTAAGATGTATCTAAGATAAATCTAAGAGAATAGGGAAGCCTCCTATTAAGAATGCAACTATTACTGATCTTGTGCTATAGTCATCATTGTCTAGACCTTCAGTATATGAACCCAGGCAGCTTATGACCCTGATTTGTGCACAAGACTTTCTCAAGGAGAGGCACAACATAGGACAACAGAAGCATGGTTACACAGGTAAAGATCTCTAAGAACTTCCAATTTTCCTTCAATGATCCTGTGCTGCCATAAAAAGTTCTCACCAGTTTCTTCTGCACTTTCTCCTTCCAAGACAATTAACCACAGTATAATAGCCAGTTTAGAAACATGTGTTCATAGGTCTATGGTCTCTCCTCTTTTATGTACGGCCTTTTGACAGCCTTAGGTGATGCTTTTGTTTATTTGATTATCAATAGCCATTACTTCTTATTCCTATAACTCATTTGTCCTGCTTCTCTGATTATGGTAACCTTGTAGAGTGAGTAGGGCATCAAAAATATCCCAGTGATGCTGGGAGTCATACATGAGCGGTTAGAAGGTGCAGAAAGTCATATGTAAGTGAATGGTGGAGTTCGATAAATAACCGAGTTTGGATTTTGTATCAATCATTCTGCTAAGTGCTGGAGGGAGGCAGAGATATAAGAAACATAGAAATAAAGCATTTTAAGTGTTTGAAGAGGTCTTACGGAACAATAGTTATGCCTTGTACTTCCATAGTGCATTATTAAGATTCATGGCACCTGAAGCTGAAAGGGACTATTGAGAAAATTTGATATGACTCCATTTTGCAAATGAGGAAACTGAGATCCAGAAAGATTGTATGACCTGAATAAGATCATTATAAGTAGCAAATAACAGAGCCAAGATTTAAATCCAGTTTCCATGATGCTACAGGCAGAGTTCTTTTCACCATACCATCAAGTTTTCAAAGCACTTTCACATACCTAATCAAACCATTTAAACTTATTTAATCCTTATAGCAAATCTGTGAGGAAGGGAGAGAAGACGTTTTAATCCTTATTTTTGAGATGAACAAACTGAGGCTTTGAGATTTTAAAGAAATACTATTAAAATAAAGTAGAAACATTGAACTTGGGAAACTGATTTCTGGGTTCTCTGCCCAGCTCTGTCCTTGGGTTCATGTATAATCTTCAGCATGTTCCTTTTTTTTTTTTTTTTTTGAATTCTCAGTTTCACTCATCTGTAAAAGGACTATGCTATTCTTTTCAGTCCTGACATTGTATAATTCTGATCCATGAGCCAAGATTACAACTGGAATCTAGTGATTCCCAGTCCAGTGTTCTTTTCACTAGGTAACTCTGGCTTTCAGGGACTATCTTGTGATCAAGCTTTTATCATGAAAGTAGGACAACTGATAACCACAGAAATCAAGTGACTTGTTTAAGACCACACAGCTGGCTACTATCTGTGTCTGAATGAAAATCTAGGTCTTCTGGCTCTAACTTTAGTGTTCTCTTATAGGATGTGGGATTCACTCTCAAGAAATGTGCAGGATATTTGGAGAGAAGAACAAGAAATGAATCAGTTAAAGGAAAATCAGAGCTAGCAGATAAATCTTGTTGCTTAGGCAGCAAATAATAATGGAGTTCAGAAAAGGGAGCGCTCACTGCACCCTCAATGAGTACAGTTTTCTGGATGGTTTCAGAATATCACCAGGTCCATAAAAATACCCACTGGGCCACCCACATGAGAGCCGACTTTGCTCCTACAATCTACAAACCTCACTAATGAGAATTGCTAACATTTCTATAGAATTTAAGGTTTGCAGAATGCCTCACATATCTTATCTGCTTTAATCTTCTTAACAACTCTATAAGGCAACTACTACAAATTTTCTTATCTCCATTTTACAGATGAAGAAACTGAGACTCAGAATACCTAAGTGATTTGCTCATCAGGATCATGAAACTAGTAAATTACTGAGGCTAGATTTGAAATCAAATCTTCCTAAATTCAAGTCACATGCTCCAGTTTCTTCTTATTGTTATAATATCCCATTTCCCATGCACAGTCAGGGAAGGAAATAAGCATTTGTTAACCATGTGCCAGGTACTATGTTAAACATTTTGTAAATATTTTCTAATTTGATCTTTACAATAACCAGGGCAGTTGGTGCATTTTACAGTTGAAAAAACTGAGGCAAGAGTTAAGTAATTTGTCCAGGATCATATAGCTAGTAGATATCTGAGGCTGGATTTGAATTCAGATCTTCCTCACTCTAAAACCCAGTATTTCTTTCATTGAATCACCTAACTACAAGGGAATGTTGGTCAAGGCAAAGAAATGATCAAGTAGTTACTATGTAATAGGCCTTGTGTCAAGTACTAGGGATACAAAATTAAAAGCAGAAAGAAAGAAAGGAAGAAAGAGAAAAGGAAGGAAGGAAAGGAAAGAGAAAGAAAGAAAAGAAAGAAAGAAAAGGAAGGAAAGAAAAGAAAGAAAAGAAGGAAGTTAGGAAAAATAAAAAAAGGAAAGTCCCTACTCTTACATTTGTAAAGAAAGAGAACAACAAAATACATTAAAGAGAATCACAAATGAGTTGGGGATAGGGGGAGAAAGTATCTGCCTAGAGACAAGGTGGCCAAGTCTGTGAAGTCATAACACAGTTGGGAGGAAAAGAAGTATGGCAGACCTGAGCCCATCCTTAAAATGGTGGCCCTGAGAGCAACTCCCCAAAGGGAGAAGAAGGCTGAAGTAATGGAAATCTGTTCCAGAATGGAAAGGCAACTGAATCATGATGGGAGAAATTCAGAGAGTCAGAAGCACAGCTGGGAGGGGATTGTTGGGATGCATTTATTTTTCTATGTTTGTCACCAAATGATACTTAAGTCAACCCCAAAGCCTCACAGAAGCTCCTGGAAATAAGCCAAGATCAGCCTTCTTGTTCTGTATTGTGAAAAAGCTCACCAGCTCAGGAGAATTTCTGAGTTGACTCGTCTTCACTCAGTTGGCAAACATCTCTTAAACATTTGCTACATCCTAGTCATTGTGTAAAGTGTAATGGGAGTGGAGAGAGGGAAATAAAAAGATAAATGAGATGTGGTCATCACCTTAGTGGAATTTAAACTCTAGTAATGGAGAAAAGATATGTACACAAGTAATGGCAATATTAATATTAATAATGGCAATATATAAAAATAGCTAACATTTATTCAGGCTGTCCTAAAAGTCTTCATGCTATTTAGTGCCTTAAATTTTGTAAAGTGATTTACAAATATTATCTCATTTTTATTCTTACAATAAAACTGGAAGGTAGATGTTGTTATCCTCATCTCACAAACAGAGAAAAGTTAAGTGGGTCAAATAGCTATTAAGTGTCTGAGACAGGTTTAGAACTCAGGCCCAATGCTAGCTAGCTACCTACAAGCTATAAGAAAGACAAAATCTGATAAATGGGAGGAGTAAAGAAAGTTCTCTTTTAGACCAGATGGCAAAGATGGCTTCTGTCTAGGCTGGAGGATCAGGGAAATTTATGGAGTGTCAATTCAGCTGGGGCTTGGAAAACCAATAGAATTTTGAGAAGTAGAGACTACAGGCAGGAATATTCCACACAAAAGAATAGAGCATGAACAAAGGCAAGGAGGGAGGAAAAACTTGAGGATAATCTACCATGAAAAGCAGTGAGTGATGAAGCTGGCAAGATAGATTAGGACCAGGTATTTGAGAGCCTTGAATGCCAGCCAAAGAAGTTGGGGCTTCAGACTTTATTCAGGAGGTAACAGGGAATAACTGGAGGTTTTTTGAGAAGAGGAATGATGTAATGAGATTTGTGCATCATAGAAAAATTAATTTGACAGCTGCGTGTAGGATGGATTGGAGTCAGAGAAAGCCTGGAGGTGGAAAAGTCAGTTAGAAGGTTATTGTAATAGTCCAGGGGAGTGGCAACAAGAGCATGAAAAGAAAGGATGGATTTGAGAATCTGTCATTATTTTTTTTTTTTTTTGGAGGGGGAGGCTGGACCACTGTTAGTGCTTATGTCTGTGAGTGGGAATGAGAGGAGCTCCTGGGTCAGCTCTGGAGACAGATTAGAAGTCATTGATTATCTGGTCCTGTCAGAAGCCTCCTGGAATTTTTGATGTTACAGTAGGGAAATGCAGGTGCTTCCCACACATTGGTTTGGATATAGTGCAATCCTAGCCATAGATCAGACTTTTCTACTTGTATTCTGAGCACGTCAGAGTACAATGGGCTTAATGGATAAAGCTATTACAAATGATCTAATTAATCCAGAAGACCGCTGTTTCATTACAGAGGCTTCTAGCTCCCCCAAGCTCATGCAGCTAAGAGTTATTGTCCTCAGGTCTTCCTAGCTCTGGTATTCACATGGCTAATGTACTACCTGAAGACTCAAAAGCTTTTAATAAGACAATCCAAAACTATATGAATGTTTACTGCCTTTTGGCCTCTCAGGATCTCAAGAACAGAAAGGATCAGAACTGATAGCTAATTGGTCTTGGTCCAAATCTCCTTTTTGCTCTGCCCCAGTTACTCTATTTTTTTCCTGGGTATAATCTACACCAACTGAATAAAGATCAATTTACCCAATAGCAGCTCTCTTTTCTTTCCTGATTCAGTAGAATATTCTAGGAGTATGATATTATGACCCAAGTAACAGTTTGGAACTGGGGCCATAAGTCAGCAATTATACTTACATATTCAAATTGATATTTCTTAGACGTAGATTTTTTCTCAGAATACTCTTACTCAAACATCTCCAGTGGTACACTATTGCCTTTATTATAAAACAGAAAATTCTAATTTTGCCTTTTAAATCTCTCTATGACTTAGATTTCTATCTTTCCAGTCTTATTTTAAATTTCTTCTTGTGACACACTACTGTCCAGTCAGGTAAACTGAACTCAGTCATTCTTCAGAAATACCATATTCTCTTTTCCCCCTGGGCAGTCTGATACAGTGGATAGAACACCAGGACTGAAATCAGAAAAATGAAAGTTCAAATCTGGCTTCAGACACGTCCTAACTGTGTGACTGGACAAGTCATTTAACCCTATTTGCCACAATTTCCTCATATGTAAAATAAGTTAGAGAAGGAAATGGTAAGTAGTATCTCTGCAAAGAAAACCCAAAGGAGATCATAAAGAGTTGGACAGCAATAATAAATAAGAATGGAAGTTCCTTAAGGACAATACTATTTTGCTATGTCTTTTTATTCTTGTTCCTCCTCCTCATTATTTGGGTGGGTGGGTGGTGATTGCATTTTAGACCTGAATCTTCATTGATTTGGGGAACTTCTCTCCACTAATAGAGATGAACAAGTGCTCTTATTTATTATAATTAGAATTTTTATAGCACTTTATTATCCTCATTTCACAGATGAGGAAAATAAGAATTCACATAAGTCACATATTTGCTCAGGGTTACATAACTAGTGGGTTTTTGAAACAAGATTTGAATTCAGATCTTACCAACTCCATTCCCAGTATTTTATTTCCTGTATTATCTAGTGGCATATTTCTAGCGGTACCTCTTAGTGGATTCCTAGGTTAATAATAAGTGACTTAATCAGAGTCATATAGGTAGTATGTGTCAAAGGCGGGATTTGAATCCAAATCTTCCTCAGCCCAAGTCTGGATCTGTACATCATGCTTCCTCTCTTCTTATACATCATGGTTGGTGGATCACTGGATTGGTGGAGGGGGTTGATGTCTAAGGTCCTTTACAACTTTAAATCTTACAAATTTGTGTTTTCTTATGCTTTAAATGACCTATTTCCACTTATTGGGGACCCAGTAAGGTCATAAGATTGAGAGCTAAGAAGAACCTTAGAGGCCATCTTGCCCAAACTACACATTTTAGAGAGGAAAAAACCAAGAAGATGAAATTTCCCCAGATTTAGTATTCACTTAATATATGGCAAAACTACAATTCACAACAATGTTTTAAGATCAATGTTCTTTCCCTTATGGATTTATAGAATATCTGTCTTATGTTTCAGATACAGTAACCAGTACACATAGTTGTTTCATTTCTTCAGAGTACATTTTGTTAATGGAAGTTGAAGTTTTGCTTGGGGCTGTGTATATGTTGATATACATTAATTAAGCATCTACCATAGAATATTTATTGCACAGTCAGTACTTAATAAATGTTTTTGAATTGAGCCTATTTTCTTTATTGATCTTTCTTGAGCTTAATACACAATATATTTATATACTTATGGACTTTATTAATCTCAGATGCAATAATAAATCCTCATATTAATAAAATAATATTTATATAACAAATATGTGTTTATATATAAAATATGTGTATAATAAATCCTTATGTGCATCTACTCTTAAAGGTGCAACCAGCTTGTATTTTTGGCATCCCAAGGCTAACATTCCAGAAACCATTTTATTTCTTCTTATGTTCTAATACTATAATTCAGGTAGCTACAGCCAGGTAGATAAAGGTGTCTGAGTTATAGCCTTGTGAGCCAAGTAGTTAAACTTCACATTAATGTGGCCAACTGTGGCAAATATTAGCATGTTTTTCCATGAATTTATACTTTAAAATGGGATATTTTATAAAAACAATAACATAATAAAAACAGTATTATAAATTATGGATTTGAGCTGAGATGGGGTGGACTTTCCCCCTTCTCTTCCCCCATAGAAATTGAGACAGATAGGAGGTAAATGACTTACTTAGGGTCACACAGCTAGCTAGAAAGTGTTTGAGTCAGGATATAGATCTAGAGTTTTCTGACTCAAAGACCTTTCATACTAGCATATTTTCTACCCAAAGTGCATGTTTTAAAATTCCAAGTTTTCTCCTGGGACTCTAACTTACTATTTCAAAACTAAGGTGACTAGATAATCCCCTTCCCAGACTCTGTAACCCAGCTGCAGAGGTCCATTTACTGTTTGGAACATGTGATAGATACTCTTCTCATGTCTTCATTTTTTTTGGCTCTGTCTATCCACCATTCCTGGAATGCATTCCCTCTTCATTTCCATCTCTTCAAATTTTGATTTCCTTCCACATTGTCTTTTTTGATCTTCCACCCCACTCACCAATTATCTCCCTCCCATAATCATCTTGTATTTATTTCCAACTTGGCAACAGTAACATAAAGGAGACTGGGTTTATGTCTATTCCTTGTCCCCATATACATAAATTCACATGCAAATTCTTTAATAATGAAATTTAGCTCTTAGCTTGTTCATAGTTCCTCCTCCTGCTTCTTTTTCTTTCTTTCTTTCTTTCTTTTTTTTTTTTTTTTCCTTTTTTGGCACCGTTCTGACAGACTAGTACCATCAATCTGTCTATTTGCTTTGATCAATGCAGGCTCTGATACATTAGGATTGCAGGTTGTTAACTTCTTTTTAGGCCCTTGACTGTTGAGGAATTGATGGCTTCCCTCCTTGTTTCTTTCTCCCTTGGCTCAGTCCAGGCTCTTGATACAAAAGCAGTTGCAGTGAAAAAAATAAAGGGCTTTTTTTCCTTCTGGCTGTAACTAATCAATCACCAGGAAATTATGAAGTATACACTATGTGCCAGACACAGTAGTAAGTGTTGGGGATTCAGAGACAAAAGTAAGTGGTCCCTGCCCTCATGGAGACAAGGCACAGTGGTTCTGGGTTGAAGAATGAATAATTATAACTTGGTTTCTATTTCTACGTCCACCATAATTGTCATGAACTCTAGAAAAAAATCAGAGCACTGATTAGGAATGGATCGCGTGGCTCTACTTTTCAAAATCTTCAAAAGGTTTGCCATTTGGGGGGGAGGGGAAGTAAAATATTAGAAAGAACGCATCTTTCATCTGTCTCTTCTCTTCATTCATATGGCTACTGATCTAGTTTGGAGATCTTGCCACCTCTTTCTGGATTTTGCTAATAGTCTCCTAATTGATTTTCCAGCTTCAAGTTTCTCTACTTTTCAATGTATTTTTCACATAGCTTCCAATATAATTTTCCTAAGGCGTTGGTCTCATTCTGTATCACCCTCAAAATTCTTCAGTAACTCCCTAGGAAAAAATGTGAACTTCAACACCCCCAATAATCTGACTTCAATATACCTTTGCATGCATATCTCTTAACGTTCTCTCATTGTAATCTACAATTTTACAATCTTTTAATAGTTTCCCAAGGCTGAAAGGAGCTTGGAGAACAGTTTCTGATCTTTTCTCTAGGCAACACTAACTTTAAAGTATCCTCTAAAATTACTTCTTGATCCTTTTTGGATAGTACTTAGTGGGGGAAATAAAAAGAGAGGGCAGGAATCAAGCATTTATTAAATATCTATTATGTGCCAAGTACTATGCTAAACACTTTACAAATATTATCTCATTTTATCCTATAATAATCCTGTAAGATTACGTGTTATTAATTGTCCCCATTTTATAGTTGAGGAAATTGAGATGGCAGTTAAGTGACTTCCCTAAGATCACACAACAAGTAAGAGATTTTTTTGACTCTAGCTTAGGCTTAGTCTTTAGCCATAGCCTGTCCTGTAAGGAAGATTCCATTTGACTACATCAATGGATAGTTATGATTAGTATGTTGCTTTCTATTAGTAAGTCAATAAACATTTATTAAGAACCTCCTAGGTGCCAGGCAGCTAGATGGTATAATGAGTAGAATGGTATGTTGGAGTCAGGAAGATCTGAATTCAGATGTGACCACAGACACTTACCAGCCATGTGATCCTGGGCAAGTTACTTAACTCCTATTTGCCTCAGTTCCTCATCTGTGAAAAGGGGACACATTGGAGAGGAAAAACCACTTTAGTATCTTTGTCAAGAAAACCCTGTAGACTTTTGTCAGACATAACTGAACAACAAAAATGTGCAAGGCACTGTCCTAAGTACTGCGGATAAAAAGAGTAGCAAAAGACAAGAGTCTTTTTTCTCAAGAAGCTGGCAGTTTAGGTGGAAAGACAACATGAAAAGAACTATGTATAAACAAGCTTCATACATGGAAAATTAGAGATGATGATCAGAAGGGAAGGTGAAAGGCTTCTCATTGAAGATAGAAGTTTAGATGGGACCTGAAGGAAGCAGGGAAGTTAAGAGATAGGAATGAAGAGTGAGAGCATTCCAGGCATGGGGATTATCTTGGGAACCATAAGTTTTTCTATTCTAAATCTTTCTTGTTCCCAGCTATAACAGTTTTTGATCTTTGTGCATTTTGACCTCATTGTTCTCTGCGGGCTCTCTCTTTGATGTTTGATGCTGGAATTTGTTTCAATTTTCTAACCTCTGGGCAAATGGAAAGTTATATTCCTGGTAAACATTTGACACTCTGCCTTCCATCCAGAGAATACATTGTTACTGACCCTTAGGCACATAGTAGAACTTTCCTTTTCTTTTTTTCCTGAGGCAATTGGGGTTAAGTGACTTGCCCAGGGTCACAGAGCTAGGAAGTGTTAAATGTCTGAGGCAAGATTTGAACTCAGGTCTTCCTAACTTCAGGGCTGCTACTCTATGCACTGTGCCACCTAGCTGCACCCTCCTCTTTTAAAAATAAATTCCTGACTTGTTTTTAAATCTTTTGCTTCATTTTATAAATGAAAGTAGAATGCAGAATGTAGAGAATGTATAACCATAGATTTAGAGCTAGAAAGGGGCCTTAAGGAGTCATTTAGAGATTTTATATTTTAGAGATTAAAAATGGAGACCAAATGAGCTTAAATGCAAGTCTCACAGATAGTGTCAGAGTATGGGCTTAAACTCAAGATTTCTGACTCCAAATCTAGCATCTCTGTATTACACCATGTTTCACTAGAAGAATGAGAAGTTAATGGCTAGTTAACATGATATTTAAGAATGAGTTTTATTTTGATGGACCACAGCTTGAAATATAGAAATGATGGATTATTGGCCAGGGATTGAGGACATCTATAAAAGTTGTTGAAAATCTGCCTGCTTGGAGTTTTGAAGATGTATACAATGGAGATTTAAACTGAAAAGGAAGGAGGAATACTATCTCAATATAGCCACTTATTTAAAAGAGATTAAAGAATAACTATAATAACTAAAGAATAAACTATAACTAAATAGGAAGGTTAAGCAATAGAAACACCTTTAAATGAACAGGAACAAATGCAAGGGAAAAGATAGCAATTCATTATTGCTATTATTGTTTACAGTGTGACATGCCAGACAGCTACACCAACTAACATTATCAGGCTAATTTAAGAGACACAGAATGTCTCCTATTAGAGAGATGATAATCCTCTTTTCTTTCTTGGTTAGATCATAGCTATCATATTATTTTCAGTTTTAAGAGGCCACATTTTAAGGTGAACATCGTAGATATGAAGAACATCCTGAAGAAGGCAACTGGGATGATGAGAGATTTTGAGCTATGATTTGGTTATGTGAAATCAAGAAGAGGGAAAACTAAGGGAGGCATGATGACTGTCCCCTGGTGTTTCTACGGGTGTCATATGGAAGAGGAAATTCTACTTGGTCCCAGAGGACAGAGTTAGAAGGGAGTTTTAGTTTTAAGATTAAAACTTACTAACTCCCCCTTACTAACAATAAAAGCTATCTAAAAATGGGACTTTAGGAGGATATAGATTCTCCTTAGCTAGAGGTCTCCATAATTTTATTTTTACTTATGAGGATGCCCTTTCAGCCATGATGGCTCCACTGTTTCTGAAATGTAGCTTATAGCACCAAAAGTTATAATAGTTTGTGACCTTTGTTCTTCCCAGGATTCAAACTCATAGATTAGATATTATGACCAGTGGAGACATGGTAAAACTATATTCTGTTCCTCTCCAAGCCCCTGAGTATTTATTTTTGGGAAAATTTATACATTTTCTTCATTGCAATGACTTATAAGATAATTGGGATAATCAGACTCAATGAAAATAATGATTCTAATGTTTCTGAAACATGTTCTTATTTAACTTAGTCCCTTACCACATCCAACTACATGATTCCTACCATTCTAATTTCAGCCATGGCTAGGAGCTTCTTTTGCAAGTTTCTATCACAACAATCATGCCCTAATGATCATGACATTTATTCTTTCTAGTACACTCTTATCTGGCCTGGGTTCCAATTAACTTTGGGCTCCCTGAGCATTAGTCTATTGGTATACATATAGATTTATGACTGACTCCCTAGTCAATTAGGAAACCAACTAAACTCTTGACTTATATAGGCAACTCCCCCCCTCGCCAACTCCACCCAGTAGCCTATTTCTTTTATAGTGTTGCTTGCCTCAGACATTTAACACTTCCTAGCTCTGTGACCCTGGGCAAGTCACTTAACCCCAGTTGCTTCAGGGAAAAAAAAAGGAAAGAAAAAAAAGGAAGAAAGAAAGAAAGAAAGAAAGAAAGAAAGAAAGAGAGAGACAGAGAGAGAGAGACAGAGAGAGACAGAGAGAGAGACACACACAGAGAGAGAGAGAGAGAGAGAGAGAGAGAGAGAGAGAGAGAGAGAGAGAGAGAAGAGAGGGATAAATTGAGACCAGGAATGGGGAAGGGAGGTTCAGGTGAAGAACTGGAAGGAAAACAAAAATGGAAGAACAGAATCAGATGATTTCCCACCCATCTGATCTTAAGTCTGAGGACAATAATAAGAGCTACTGGTTTTCCAATGCAATCCAATCCAACTGAATCTAATCCAACAAGCATTTACTAAGAGCTTACTATGTGCAATGCTCTGAGGAGACAAAGACAAAATTAAAAGCAAAAGCAAGATTCTATCTTGCTCTGAAGTACTTAGGATCAACTGGGGAGCACAACATCTGTTGTATATATTTCATATGTATGTATCTAGGTCTATACTTCCATCTATGTATTTATCTATGTATCTATGTATTATTTATATCTACTTAGGATATGCATTATATCTATATATTACTTCTCCCATTATAATGTAAACTCTTTGAAGGCAGGGATTATATCCCCAAGACTTGATATAGTGGCTGGAACATATTAAGTGCTTATTGACTTGATTTTTTGATGTAAACTGAAAAGCATATACATAACAATGTTAAAAGAGTAGAGGATAAACAATTAGGGGGATCAGGGAAGACCTCTTTTAGGGCATAATACACAACTAGATCCCTGACTAGAAGTTCTAATATGTGGCAATAAAGGATAGAGTAGGCAACTAGGTGGTGCAATGAATATAACACTAAATAAAAAAAAAATTGATCTCAGCCACTGACTAGCTGTGTGACCCTGGGCTTTTAACTCTGCCAAAGTTTCTCATCTATAAAATAAGTTATAAAAGGAAATGGCAAACCACTAGTATCTTTTGCCAAGAAAACCCAAATGGGGTCATGGACAGTTGGACACTACTGAAAAGGACTAATCAAAGGAAGGAGTGAATGCTTCTGTAAAGTCATGGAGATAAGAGAAAGAATTCAGGAAGCAGCCAATAAATAGGACAGTACAGCTGGAATACATTGAGTGTGAAGGGGAATAATGTGAAATAGGTGAGTAAGCTTAGGAAGGGAATTAAATGCCATCCCAAGAAGTTTGTATTTTATCACAGTGGCAGTAAAGAGCCCCTGAAGGTCCTTGAACAGGGGAAAGAAATGATCAGATGTGTACTTTAAGAAGATTACTTTGGCTGCCACGTGGAAGACGGATTGAATAGGGAAGAGCCTGGAGACTGGTCATCTAATTAGGCTGTCATGATAGAAAAGAGGAATGTTGGTCAGTGGAGAAGAGGGGACAGAAGGATGGGATGTTAGAACTATAAAGGATTCATGCTCTAGTGACTTTGGGGGCAAAACTTCCCTCCCTGGAGTATAGATGATACTTCCACTAAGGGATAAATAATTAGGAGGGAGTAAAAAAAAATGTCTCAAGTCAGGAAGTGGAGCACAAGCAGGGGAGGAAATGAGTAAGTGGACCAGGTTTGGTAACAGAAACTTATAAATGTATGGGGTTCTCCTGGATTGAAGTTCTGTTTCTATATAGCTGATACAAAAATGGGGGAACTATGATGGTTCATAGTGAGGAGAAGGGAAGAAAGGAAAAGGGAAGAACATATATATGATCTGGATCACTCATTGGTAACACTCAAACTCAATCATTATTTTCTTATGTCATTTCTTTCCTACTCCCTCCCTGCTTGTGAAACAAGCCCCTGCTTTAAACGACTATGAACTTCAGGTCAAGTAAAGGTGAGGGAAATGGGGCTATGATTTCTTTTTCCCATTGGACCTTTCCTCTTCCTGCTATTTTATTTCCTCCCCCAGCTCTGCTGCTTGTCAAGAATAGGGCATCTATTTAAGTTTATTTATGTGCCAGGAAACGGGAGCCCATGTTTGCTAATTCATGGAGCATTCCACAGTGTCAAGAAAGTGCTAAGCATCAGGATTTCATACTCTTAGACTTTGTTGTTTTCTTTGTTTCTTCTTCCCTCCCTTCCTCCATTTCTGTCTCTCTGTCTCTCTATCTCTCCTCTTACCCCTCTCTTCCTCTTTCTTTCTTTCCACTCTCACTTCTCAAATTCCAATGGGAGATAATATTTACTTGCAAGATCCACCATGGAAATGTGACATGTGACAGCCCTCTTCCTCCTTCTTCTCTTCCTTTTCCTCCTCTTCCTCTTCCTCCTCCTCCATCTTTCTTAGAGAATTGAAAAGGGGAAATTTGGAATTTCCAAATGCACCTATTTAAATTCAGAGAGGATGATGGAGAAGAAGTAAGAATGACTTTTTAATCTTCTCATAAAAGAGCATAATGTGAGCTTTGCTCTCTGATAATATGATAGAGACAAAAAGTTACCTGTAAGTATCATACAGAAAGAAAGATGAAGTGATGAAAGCAAGGTACATTCAGAAATAGAGGATAGGATGTATGTGGTGCTGGCTTGCATAATATATTGTTTTAGTCGCAGAGCCATTTGGAGGAAGACTTGTTGAAAACTGCTCTGTAGAATATAAGAATTAATGACTTGCAAAGGGTGACAAAGCTAGGAAGTGTTAAGTGCCTGAGGCCAAATTTGAACACAGATCCTCCTGACTTCAGGGCTGATGCTCTATCCACTACACCACCTAACTGTCCCAGGAATACTATTAATTCAGTTCAGGCAACTTCTCTAAAGCAGGTCAGCTATATTCAGAGGATACCAAATTGCTAGGCAACATTTTCAGAAGTTAAAAGCCTGTGACTACTCACTTTTTACCTTGAAACATGCAAAAAGTAAAAATTTCCAAGCCAGCTATTGGGTAACCAGGTGGTACAGTAGATAAATTGTTGATCTAGAGTCAAGAAGACCTGAGTTCAAATGCAGCCTTAGACATTTAGTAGCAGTGTGATGCAATGTCATTTAACTTCTGTTTCCTTGTTTTCTCAACTGTAAAATGGGGCTCATAACAGCACCTACCTCAAAGGGTGGTTGTGAGGCTCAAATAAGATAATATTTTTTAATATTCTTGGCATAGTACCTGGCATAAGAGGTGCTACGTAAATGCTTATTCTCTTCCCTTTCTATAGTTCTTTATGTAGGGTGAACCTTTATGTTTATTCTATTGGGAGGAGATTTACAAGAAGTCGGATGCAGTAATCTGAAAAGATGTCTGGCTCCAACAGTGGAAGAGAAATTCATATGTCTGAGACAGTGTGATGAGTGGGAATAAAGAGTGGGTAATTTTCCAGAGATCATGTCACATCTTTCTGAAGGAAAAAAAGAAATATTTGGTGAGGGGTCCTGGGAGAAAAGAAGAAATACAGGAATATTTATCATAGATTTGGAGCAGGGGAACTTTAAACATCATTTATACCCCTTATTCTAAATATGAGGCAACTGAATCTCAGAGAGGGAAATGGCTTCCCCTTTGTCATAATTGTAATAAATGGTGGTCAGAATTTGAACCTTAATCATCTGACTCTAAAGCCTGTGCTCTTTCTACTACTCTCTACTGCCTTTAAAGAAGGAATGGGCAGAGGAGCCCCCCAAAAGGAGAAAAAATGTCACTTGTGCTTATTGCATCTATAGTCTTAGAATGGGTTTATCTATTCTCTGTGTGGGCTTTCTTCCAATGTACCAGATGCCCCATCCTCTACCTGCTTCCCCTTCTCATTTTCCATCATTCAGTGAAGCATCCTAGAAAGCCTGATCCTATTTCTTACACCGAATGCTCACCCAGTGTGTAATGGCTTTCTCATAATCTGGTCTTGGACAAGTATCAAATTATCCATGAGTTGTTTTCACATCTACATATGAGTGTCTTGTAGCCAACACAGAAACACAGATGGAGGGCATCCCAGTGCTGGAATGTTCTCCTCACCTGTTCGCCTCCTATAGTCAGTCTCTTAGAACCTCTTCCCTCCAACCCAAAGGTCTTCCTTGGTGAGATGCACAGAGCAATGGTGACATCTTTCTTTACTGATGTGGATTTCAGGAACAATAGTGTGACATGGCATGATATTTCCATGTAAGACTGGGGGACGAGGAAGAGCTCGGGCAGAAAGTAGTATTTTGGAGGAGCTGTAAAGAAGGGGGTAAGATAAAGGGAAAATAATTACATGATAATATATGTAAAGCTGGAGGATATCTTAGAAGTCATTTAATCCAACTCCAGTTATTTAAGACAAAAAATTTGAAGTCCAAAAGAGCTAAATGCCTTATGTCACACAGAAAATAAACAATGTAACTCAATATATAGAAAAACCTAGTAGAATAAAAAGAAAAAGAAGGAAGTTAGTCTGACAGTGATGGTATAGCTTGCTCATAGATTGGTAGCTCTTAATTCTGAAACTTAGTTGGGAAATCAACTGTATTTGACATACAAGGAAGGATTTCAGTTTGGATGATGAATTTTGTTAGAGGTAGACTGAGGGTGATTATTATTACTATCATCATCATCATCATTGTTATTATATGCATTAATACAGGGCCTGGTATATAGTAAGTAGGTAATGAAGGTTTTTTTTTTTTTTTTTTTTTTTTTTTTTTTTTACTGATACTGCATTCATATAGCACTTTGCATGATGTAAAGCTCTTTCATTCGCATCTCATTTGATCCCCATACCAATTATTATCCCCATTTTACAAATTAAGAAATTGGAGCTCAAGAGGATTTAGTGACTTTCTCGAGATTAAATGGTTAATAAATAGCAGAGCTGGGCTCCAAATTCAGGTTTTTCTGCCTTGAAATCTATCTAGTATTCCTTCTACCTTATCACACAGTCTGATGTAATATACCCAAGAAAACAAGATAAACAAGATTTCTCCACAGGGCCTTACACTATGATATTACCAGTATTGGGGTTAATCAAGGAAGTTCTCTTGATCCACCCGAGGAACTTAGATTGTGGGACTTTGATTGTCTCTTTCTTTTACAACTTTATTGGGAAGATTAAAAAGCTTCTACTGGCGTTTGGCCAAAATTGTCATGAGAATATATGCCTAAATGTCACTGATTGGGGACAAATTAATTTGCTCAGCTTTTGTGAATCAAAGCCACCCATTTGTATTGGACCTATAAAAGAGGAGTCTTCATTACAGAGTCACCCCCCCCTCTCCCTCCTTCCCTCCCTCTCCTTCTCTGTCTCTCTCTGTCTCTCTATCTTTGTCTGTCTCTGCCTTTCTCTTGATAAAGAGATGAGGAAGGAAAGGAAGTGGGGAAGGAGTGGAAAAGAGAGAGCGGGTGAGAAAGAAGGGGACAGGGAGAAAGGGGGTACGATTTGAGGGAGAGAGAGAAAACTGAGCATATCAGAGACCAGAAATCCTCAAAGCTCCTGAGGAGAGCCTACACCTTGAGACAGCTTCCCTAAGAAGCAATTGATCTTCTTTCTTCTGTGCCCGAGAGAGAGAGAGCAGTTTCTAGGGACAGTGGTGTGGTATCAAGCATTAGTGGCCCCGTGAGTTCCTGGACTCAGATCTGGAGAACAGTGGCAGAGGGATATGCAGGGACTTGCAGCCACATAACTTTGATGGAAGGAGAACACGTGACCAAGTGGTGGTGATTATTGGCTTTTAGCTTCCTAGTTGGTGGAGAAGAGGCAGCATTTCCTAAAAAGTGTTGAGTTTCTAGAGAATTTAGGGCCCTAGTTTTCAAGAGTAAGCAGGGAAAAGGTTTAGAAAAGGAGAGAGTAAGAGACTGAACCATGGTAAATGGGAACAAACCCCCAGATTTTCCCCTTTTCTAATGCTCTGAGTCACTCAGATAGGACTGATCTAAAGGTAAGAAAGATGTTTTTTCAGTTTCCCTAGTTTTATTTCCCTTGCAGGAAGAGTCCAAGCTCTTGGACTAGTGCCAGATGACTAGAGGCTTATTTTCATCCCTGGGATGAAGGGACTCTATGGAATGTTAAAGGTTCTTTTCTTTAGCAATCTCATGTTTATTTTTCTCCTCAGGGAGGTCAAACCACAGGGTGGTGCTATGAGTCCAAGGAACTCTATATAGTTATGGAAGGAAGGTGGGACTCTGAAAAGGAAAGGAAATTGTACCAGTTCTTTATGAGTTGTTATGAGTCCTTTTTATTTTCTGCATTGTCTTTGGGGTGAACTAGAGGTTATCTTGGACAATAGTAGATAGTTTCCTAAAGTGCTTAAATAGGAGTTGGGGACCTTTTATTTTTTACCCACATGTGTGAAGAACTAAAGTTAGGTTATATTTGAACTGTATGTTTAGATTTCCCAGAGGTATTTCTGGAAGGAAGCTATCAATCCAAAGAATTATGGTTTTTTGGAACCACTTCAAAGATTAAACTACTTCATTTAAGCCATTTGGAATATTGGGTCATAGGTTACACAAATATCACTATACCTGGAATCTACTATCTTTCAAGGAATGTGAAGGAAAACCCAATCTATTATAACACCCACACAACGCCCTAGTGAGACAGATTGAGACATGTATTATTCCACCTACTTTATAGATGGAAAAAATTTATTATATCAGGCAGCTATGTCTTTCTTCCATATGAACTAACTCTAGTGGATTGTTTTCCCCATTGTATTATCATTTGCAAACAGATTTTAAAAACATCATTAACACATTGCAAATATACCAAGAAAGTCCAGAGATGGCAGAACAAAAATTTGGTAATATGCCTCTTTCATGTAAACCTGTATCCCATCTGAATAAAGTTGTAAGGTTTAATTTCAGGCATGTGACCAAAGGGCTCAAGTAACTTAAAATAATTTTTATAATAGTTTTTATGTCGGTTATTGTCATTTCATTTTCTAATACATTTCTTCAGCTTCCTTTAGCCATAATCCATATGTAGCAATATATAAAAAGGGAAGGTGGGGAGGGGAAAGGAAGAAAAGTAGTTCAGCAAAAACAACCAACACATTGATTTTGTCTTAGAAGATATATTTCACACCAATAAACCCTCACTTTTCACAGAAGGGTGTGTGTGTGTGTGTGTGTGTGTGTGTGTGTGTGTGTGTGTAAAATTTTTATCATTTCTGTGGGGCCAAGGTTGGTCATTATAATTGCACTGTACAGAATGGCTTTTAAGCAAGGGATCCTTTCCAAAAAGATGGCAAGACATATACTCCCCAGTGAAAGACCATAAAGTTCTAATGGAACTGAGAATTTGATGTCTGAGTGTAGAGAGAAGTGAAAACTCTTAGCAAATGGAGAAGAATTTGAGTGAAGAAGTATTTGGCTATTACTCCCAGGTACTCAGACATATTACTGCTTATATTATAAAGGTCTTTGTGACTAAGAAGTGATACTTAATAAACCTTTACTAGGAGTTCTGGGAACTCATTGCCCCAAATGACCTAGTTTCCTTTTATTTATCTTTTTTGACCTTATTCTCTACCATGAAGCACTATAGCATTACTAGTTTGGTAAGTTTAACCAAAGTCCTCCAGGTATAGTTTTGGATTACTCAGAGCAACCTGTGTATCACAATGAAATCTTATAATGGCTTCAATTCTCACACTCATTTTGGATGACTCCCTAATCTATGTTTTAGATCCCAATTTCTTTCCCAAGTTTTAGTTCCATCTTTTTATCTTCTTGCTAGGTTGTCAATACATTTTGCTTGGATCAAATAATGTTTTCTTTGAATATAATTGCTTGCTGCTGCTTTTCTTTCAGACTCTTCATAACTTCTCAGTATTTGCCTTCTCAGTCAAATGTCCTTTCTCTGCCTTTCTGTTTCTCTCTCTGTGTGTGTCTCTGTATGTCTCTGTCTCTTTCTCTATTTCTGTCTGTTTGTCTCTCTTTTTCTCTAATGAGTTTGCCATCATGGACTCGCAATTTTCTATTATGCCAATTATTTCTGCTGTTCAGGCCATAAATTCTACTTTACATTTATTCTTTTTATTTCAAGCCATTTGGAAACATCTGCTGTGACCTCATGCTTTATGGAGAATCTATAGGGTTCTTTGCTTCATCAGATGTTGACAAATTTTCCTTTATCTTGAAATATTATTCAGTGATGTCTGAACTTGTTTAGCTGATCTAGAGGCCATATTTCTTTAGATTATAAATATCTTAACAGTTGGTTTAATCTGCTTATGTTTAAAGTCTTTATATGAGTTTTATTTCTTTACAAAATTTGAGAATTTCAGTCTTTCTTTACCTTCTTTTCTCTTATTGGTCACTTTCTGGCCCCTTCTCCCTTGATAGTAGCTATACTGGGTCCAAGTTTCAAAGCTGCCTCAAGTCTTCTCTCATGCTCATGTTTCACTGGCCTGAGTCACTGTTCCAATTGATGTCTGAGGAGACAAATGATTCTAGATGGATATAAAGCCGTTCCCCTCAGTATTAGTGGAGTAGCATTAAAATGGCTGTCTTTTTACCTCATTTCCTTTTCTCCTTCAATTCTCTAGCTAGGCTCTGGAGCAGCACAGAATGCTGCCATATTATCATCCCACTCAGTGTAAATTTCTGCTTTTTGGTTTTCCACAGCACAGGCATGGAGTGGGGGAGGGATTTGAATTCTATTGCAAGCCTGCAGGTCAGCTTGTGTAGCTTCCAGAGAATAGTGACTGATAGATAAAGGGCACTAAGTGAACATGATAGGGGTTAGAGATTAGGCTTTGCTGCAGTTAGTTCATTGGATTTTAACCTTCTTAAGATTCTTGTTATCTTAGGTCATGCAGACAGCTGAAATTGCTTTGTCTCTCATTCATAATTCACATTCTGAAGAGGTTTGAAGATCATGAAGATTGAAGAAAGTGTTTAGTCTTAATATTATTAGTCACATCCCTTCCAAATATACGATAGCATGCACACTGGCCATATTATGATAAACTGTTTTGGCAGATGGGCTAAACTAGGTTGAGGTTAACCAAGGGGTCTCAAGTCTTATGGTGAATTAGGAGGGTGTATACCCCAAGCGTGTGAAGATTTCCCCTGGTGGAATGGGTGGTTGAAAACAATTTGTTCCAGTGGCCATGAAAGCAGATAAAATAGGTGCTCAGAAGTGCTTAGAACTTGATTAAACATCAAAGACACCAAGATTATCCACTGAATCTCGAATCATTACCAATAGTCTCGACTGCCCTGCTATTGGACGATGATGACTCAGTAAGAGAGACTAAGGCTAATGATTTCATACAACTCTGTCTCATTTAAATCCAATTTATGCATGAATCAATCATACCATTTCTGTCTACCTCAAAATTTTGTGGTGATATATGAGTGACAAAGCAGTGGGGAGATGTACTGGGAATTTTCTCACTGGAAGCAGCCATGGGATTTGGATCATATTGCTCAATTAGAGATATAAGGAAGGGGCTAGAAAAGATGCCTTAAAAATTGTCTTCTTACCCAACCCTGACCTGATGACCACAGCAGATAGGGATCCCACCCTGTGGTTGAAACATTCAAGGAAGGAACTGTATTTCAAACATCAGTTGAAAGCAAATTATAGGAAGATCAAGATTCATATAGGATAGGAGCATGAGTGAAATCAAGGATTCAGATTTTCTAAGAGCTTTATAAATGAGTAGGTGAAACACAAATAGAAATAATTGAGATTTGGGGTTGGAAGAGTGATGTTAAATCTGTTTTAGGAACTGAGATCTTTTAATTGGGAGATCAATATAGGAACTTGAGATGGAAGCAAAATAGATTTGAAATATGGAGTATCTGTGTGCCAAGGAAATTTTGAAACAACCGTTCTTTGAATTCCAAGTGTCCATCAAAATCCTATCAGCTACCCCAGATATCTATTGTTAAGTTTTAATCATAGAATAGTTCCTAGAATCACTTTTCCTCCAACTTATGCTTTCCTTATCTTTATAAAAGCCAATGCTACATTTGGAGGTATGGATGTACCAAAGGGAAATATGTAAAGAGGCCTCAGTTAGCCACAAGCTCCCATTGTCCCTTTTTAACATGTGGTACAGTAGAAAAACTACCCGTGTAGGAACCAAAAGACCTGGGATCTAGTTCTAACTTTGTCATGAATTATTTAGGTAACACTTCAGGTATCTGGGCTTCAGTCTCTTAATTTGTCAAATTTCATGGTTGTATGAGTTGACTTCAAGGTCCCCTTCAATTCATATACTTTAAATCTATAGCTTATCTGTCCTACACTGCTTTATTTAACCCATATCACTACCAGGATAGAAGGGACAAAGTTCTCCTTTATTTCTTTCTCAGATTTGTTGATTTTAGATATTAGCAAGATATATCTAGTAAGAAGTTGAAAAGATGGAACTAAAACTTAGAAAGAGTTTGGGATTTGAAATATAGATTTGGGAATTATCCAAATGAATGAGAATTGAAGCTGTATAAGATTTCCTTGTGTTATGGAAGTGATCTTGAGTTATCAAAAACTTATACCTACAGAACTTTGGCAGAGCTTATCAAACTAAAAATGTTTTAAGAATGGGTCTCAGGATGATTATTTAATCCTATTATTCAAAGACAAGCCTAGTTAAACTTAGAATAGTAATTAACAATAATAATAATGTCTAGGGTTTATATCATGCCTTAAAGTTTGCAAAACATTTCACATATTTTATATCATTTGATAACACACATAAACATTTGTACATTTGGAGATATTCATGAATAGGTTAGATCCAGAGTGAAAAATATTTTAGCCAGAAAAATTTGCAAAGATCATCTACTAGGTTCTAGATGAATTATAATCTTTGAAGTTAAGAAGTATTTAAATTGAAGGTGTGGGAGTAGATGAGATCACTGTGGGAAAGAATATAGAGATAAGAAAATCAGGCCAAGCACAAAACCTTGGAGAATATTCACATTTTGGGAGAAGGAAAAAGGTGATGAGCTATTGAAGAAAACAGAGATAGAATAGTCAGAGACATAGGAGGAGAAACCAAGGAAAAAATATGAGAAGATAGGGTTATTGAAAAGTAGAAAACATTGCAGAGAAATTAAATTTAGATTGGTTTAAGGGGGGGGAAGTTGATTGGGTCCATCAGGAAGTCATTGTTGATGTTTGAGAGAGATGTTTTAGGAGTATAGTGTGAGCTTAAACTATATTATTTGAGAATAAGTAATGAGTGAATATGGGCAGAAGAAGTAGTTGATGAATATAGATTATTTTTTCCTGGAATTTAGATGGTAAAAGAAGAGAGAAATATAGGCTAGATGATAGTAGGGTCAAAGCAAGGCACTAAAGTATAGTAAAGATCTGAACATCTTTATAAGCAGTTACTTAAGATGGTGAATAGGGACAGCTTAAAAGTGCTACAGAATATATAATTGATAGGGAAGGTCTTAAAAGAGGCAGTTAGGGATAGGATCAAGACCATGGATAGAAGAGTTAGGCTAAGAAAGATGATTGACTTATTTCTCTTAGAAGGGAAGGGAGAATGTTTAAAGCCATTTGTCTCATTTATAAATGAAGAAACTAAGGATAAAAAAATGACTTTCCTAAGGTCACATAGTTAGCATATCTGGGACTCAAAAACAGGTAGTCAAAGCTTTTTGTCTCTTTGGGTCTCAGTTTCCCCATCTCACTGCCATGACAAGTGCTATTTCAGTTATAACATGAGAAGATTCAGATAAATTTTGAAATGGATAAGAAGGAAGCTGAGGGAACTTACTTCAGATGGCCTTGATCTTTTTAGTCAAATAAGTAAGATTCTTTGTTGAGAGCAAGGCAGAGGAGCATGGGAGGTTGAAGACTGGAGGAATGATTTGGAACAGCTCTTTTGGGAAATTTGATATAGTTAATGAAAGATATCTGCAGTGAGAGCCTAAGTAAGGTTAGCTAGCATTAATTTATAATAGACCTACCTACTAAACATAGTTTTTTTCACTTTAGATAATAATGCCTGGGAGCCTATAAGTGGGAACAGAGAAATAAGAGAATGAGAATCACATGAAGTTGGAGATTAGCATGCTGTATATAGTTGAAAGCAAAGCACTTTCAGAGGTTATGGCAGCCTGGGTTTTCTATGGGTTGGATGGGATAGAGTGGAACGTGCAGTTGTTTCTTTTGAATCTATGATTCTGAATTTGTGTTAATACTAACACTAATAAATAAAATTCATAGCTTTTCATGCTAGTCTCTTTTAAAATAAATCCCTTGAAATATATTTGGAAAGTGTGTTTGGTCAATTCAATAGATTATTTAATTTGTGGATTAGCTAGCCTCTTTTATTCTCATTTCTTTTCTTACTGCTGGGTGCTTTTTAAGCATTTCACTGTTCTTAGCACCTTAGTGAGTAAGAAAAGGGAGAGGAGTAATGCACGTGAGTCATCTCTGTTTCTTATTAGCAGCTTTGGTAAAAGGTTTGTTGTGGGAGAAAAGTTCATTGCTATGTTTCATTTGTTGATGTCGGTAAGTGCTCAGAATACTGGGGCTTGCACAGGATTAGAGGAGATAACAGCATCCCATCCTTTAAAGAATTTATATTCTAAAAAGGAGAAATCGTTGACCAAAGTGAGATTTGGGAATTCTCCATAGATTTTATTTATCCAGTCCAAAAGGGATGTCGTAGAGAGGTTATAATAAATAACTATAAGATATAATGAATAAGATATCTGATTCCAATTTGGAAGATTGAGGGATTGAGTTCCAGGGGAAGTCTGGTGAAAGGATTCTGAATTTGGAGTCAAGGACCTGAGTTCAAATCCTGGATTTGTCATTTACTTCTGTCTGTGCGACCTCTAACTCTTTGAGTGGACCAGATTGGACCAGATTATCTAGTCCTTTGGACTCTATGTTTATGAGCTGACAAACTGGTGGGACGCCTTCTTGACCAGATTTGATGTCAGATGAGCTGGGAATGAATCTTGACCTTACCATTGACTAGATATATGAATTAACTCAACTCATTTCCCTTCTTTGTGCTTCATTTTCTTCATCATATAGCAAAACTGGGCTCATTCCTCTAACTTGAAATTTTTTTTTTTCATCATTATAATTTTTGTTGACAGAACCTATGCCTGGGCAATTTTTTACAACATTATCTCTTGCACTCACTTCTGTTCCGAATTTCCCCTCCCTCCCTCCACCTCCTCCCCCAGATGGCAAGCAGTTCTATACATGTTAAATATGGCACAGTATACTCTAGATACAGTATATGTGTGCAGAACAGAATAGTTCTCTTGTTGCACAGGAAGAATTGGATTCAGAAGGTAAAAATAACCTGGGAAGAAAAACAAAAATACAAACAGTACATTCATTTCCCAGTGTTCTTTCTTTGGGTGTAGCTGCTTCTGTCCATCATTGATCAATTGAAACTGAGTTAGATCTTCTCTTTATCAAAGAAATTCACTTCCATCAGAATACATCCTCATACAGTATCGTTGTTGTCTTGTATAATGATCTCCTGGTTCTGCTCATTTCACTTAACATCAGTTCATATAAGTTTCTCCAAGCCTCTCTGTATTCATCCTGCTGGTCATTTCTTACAGAACAATAATATTCCATAACATTCATATACCACAATTTACCCAACCATTCTCCAAATGATGGGCATCCATTCATTTTCCAGTTTCTAGCCACTACAAACAGGGCTGCCATTAACGTTTTGGCACATACAGGTCCCTTTCCCTTCTTTAGTATCTCTTTGGGGTATAAGCCCAGTAGAGACACTGCTGGATCAAAGGGTATGCACAATATGATAACTTTTTGAGCATAGTTCCAAATTGCTCTCCAGAATGGCTGTATGTATTCATAGTTCCACCAACAGTGTATCAGTGTCCCTGTTTTCCCACATGCCCTCCAACATTCTGCCTTATCTTTCCCTGTCATTCTAGCCAATCTGACAGGTATATAGTGGTATCTCAGAGTTGTCTTAATTTGCATTTCTCTGATTAATAATGACTTGGAACTTCTTTTCATATGGCTAAAATAGTTTCAATTTCTTCATCTGAGAATTGTCTGTTCATATCCTTTGACCATTTATCAATTGGAGAATGGCTTGATTTCTTACAAATTAGAATCAGTTCTCTATATATTATGGAAATGAGGCCTTTATCAGAACCTTTAACTGTAAAAATGTTTTCCCAGTTTATTGTTTCTCTTCTAATCTTGTTTGCATTAGTTTTGTCTGTACAAAAACTTTTCAATTTGATATAATCAAAATTTTCTATTTTGTAATCAATAATGATCTCTAGTTCTTTGGTCATAAATTCTTTCCTCTTCCACAGGTCTGAGAGGTAAACTATCCTATGCTCTTCCAATTTATTTATAATCTCATTCTTTATGCCTAGGTCATGAACCCATTTTGATCTTATCTTGGTGTATGGTGTTAACTGTGGGTCAATGCCTAGTTTCTGCCATATTAATTTCCAATTTTCCCAGCAATTTTTGTCAAATAGTGATTTCTTATCCCAAAAACTGGGGTCTTTGGGTTTGTCAAACACTAGATTATTAAAGTTATTGGCTGTTTTGTCCTTTGAACCTAACCTATTCCATTGATCAACTATTTCTTAGCCAATACCAGATGGTTTTGGTAACCATTGCTTTATAATATAATTTTAGATCTGGTACAGCTAGGCCACCTTCATTTGATTTTTTTCATTAATTCCCTTGAAATTCTTGATTTTTTGTTTTTCCATATGAACTTTGTTGTTATTTTTTCTAGGTCATTAAAATAGTTTTTTTGGGAGTCTGATTGGTATAGTGCTAAATAAATAGATTAGTTTAGGTAGTATTGTCATCTTTATTATATTTGCTCGCCCAATCCAAGAGCATTTAATATTTTCCAGTTGGTTAGATCAGACTTAATTTGTGTGGAAAGTGTTTTGTAGTTTTGCTCATAAAGTTTCTGATTTCCTTTGGCAGATAGATTCCTAAATGTTTTATACGATCAGTAGTTACTTTAAATGGAATTTCTCTTTGAAACTCTAGCTGTTGGATTTTGTTAGTGATATATAAGAATGCTGATGACTTATGTGAATCCTGAAACTTTTCTAAAGATGTGGATTATTTCTGGTAACTTTTTAGTAGAATCTCTGGGGTTATCTAAGTAAACCATCATATTATCAGCAAAGAATGATAATTTGGTTTCCTCATTAGAGGAGGCAACGAGTTTGCCTAGAGTTGCCTACTCCAATTCCTTTAATCTCTTTTTCAACTCTTATTGCCAAAGCTAGCATTTCTAATACAATATTGAATAGTAATGGTGATAGTGGGCAACCTTGTTTCACTCCTGATCTTATTGGGAATGGGTGCAGTTTGTCCCCATTACATATAGCTTACAGATAGTTTTAAATAGATGCTACTGATTATTTTAAGGAAAAGTCCATTTATTCCTATACTCTCAAGTGTTTTTTAATAGGAATGGATGTTGGATTTTATCAAATGCTTTTTCTGCATCTATTGAGATGATTATATGGTTATTACACTGATAGTTTTCCTAATATTGAACTAGACCTTCATTCCTGGTATAAATCCTACTTGATCATGGTGTATTACCTTAGGGATGTTTTTCTGTTAACTTGAACTTTAACTAGCAAGTTGTGTTCTAGGGATAAACTTATGGATTAGGACCCACTTCTAACTCAATAGTTCATAAGTCCTATTGAGGTACTTTCCAATCAGTTAGAAGACTAAATTAACTCTTAGAAAAGAATTTACTCAAAAATGCCTTAAAAGTTATAAAAGAATTAAAATAATAATATAAAATATAAACAGGTTAAAATATAAAATAGTTATAAAGCATTCCCCATCTCCATTCCACAAAAATAAATCTGACTACACACCCACAAAAGCACACAAAATTATGGTCAAGAGATGGTAGATTTACAAATAAAGAACAATGGTAGGGAAGCACAGAAGGATGCACGTGGTTAAGGAAACTTGCAATTGTGGAACTGACTGGCCTTAATAACCTTATTTTCTTCATAAAGTCCCCATAAAGTTCACCCTGGAATAGAGTGTCAGTGTTGGTCATAGAACAAATACTCTACTGCTAGGCTGGTCTGGTTCCTCACAGATCATGGCATATTAACTTGAATGGGCATCTGGTTTTGCTTGCTCCTTATAGGACATAACATTTTTTCTGGACAGGTCAGGTTGAAAGGTCATCTAGCCATCAAACTAGCATCTCATAGGGGATAGCTGACATAGGATAGGGTTGGGTGGGTCTGCTTGTTTCTGGTCTCTTAATATTCAGTTGAGATGCTCAGTCTCACTTTACCTTCTATTTGTGTGAAGCTTCACTGGCAACTACAAAGGTCCTCACCCTTGCCTTATGTTTTATTATCTCTGTCTTTGCTCCTTCTGACCTTTAACTTTGCTAGAGTATTAAACCGGACATATCCTTACATATAAAATGAGGAAGCCAAACTGGGTGATCTCTTAAGGACTTTAATCCTATGACCTTCTCAGTAGGTGACCACTTTCCACTTTACTGAAAACATCAGCTTTCCTTTTCTCTGCCTCAAAATATTTGCTAAGTTTTCATGTTGTAATGAAAAAAAAAAACTTGTAATATAATTTGTATTCAACTCTGAAGTTCTGTGATTCTATGATTTTATTCTTCAGTAGATCTGGTGATTGAAAGTTGGGTAGATATATATTTCTAGCTTGTTTGAAGCTCAATTGTTATAAACCTCCACAAAAACTCTTGTTTAAATATCATAGCCTTTTTGTTCCAGATATTAGTTTTCATGAAGAGAAAGAATTCATCAAATTGCTTCATATACTCCTTAACAGTTAACAATGACCCTGGGGTTCCATGTGGAGTTCTTGAGCCCACTCTCATAGTTGTCAAGATCTAGATATGATTTTTTTGCCCAAGGACTATTTTTATGAACTTATTTAGGCTTTTACTCATCTCTCCCTGTCAGTCCTCAGTTCTTTCTTTGCCACTTGACTGATATTTGCTTTGGGGTATTTTTTTCCAGAATTTCTTCCCTTCCCTTTCAAGGGCTTTTAATTTTTCTATCTTTTGATTTAAACCATTTAAACAATAATTATAAAATCTCCATAACATCCTCAAGTCATCTCAATTTTTGTTTCTCTCACAAACAAGAAACTCTGAATTTTTTGGTTATACTAAAATCCAGAATTATAACTACTGTTCCAGGGGCAGCTGGCATTAACAGAGGCCCTGCTGATTCTCCTGGGGGTACATATACAATCAATATACATTTATTAAGTACTTACTATGTCCCAGGTCTTATGCTAAGTTTTGTGTAGTAAGTGATAGAGCAAGGAGATACTGAGGAAGTATGTCCCAGAAAATCACATTTCTAAGCAATGTATGGAAGGTACAGATACAATGGATGGAAGTGGCTTCTGGATTGACTTTGGGCAGCTAAATGACTCAGTAAATAGAGAACTGGTCCTGGAGTTAGAAGGACCTGAATTCAAATCTGTCCTCAGACACTTACTAGCTGTATGAGCCTGGGCAAGTCCCTTAACCTTGTTTGCCTGAGGTTCTCATCTACACAATGAATTGGAAAAGGAAGTAGCAGAACCACTCTAATATCTTTGCCAAGAAAACCTCATGTTGCCAAAAGGTGACCATGACTAAACTGACATAATAACACAACAAAGCAATAACTCCAGGGGAGTTAAGATAGGTGCCTAATACACAAGGAAGTTTCTCTTCTAAATTTCTTGCTTTGGAGCGCAGCCATAGTGGCCTAACCTTAGCTATGACTTTTCTAATTTAATGTACTCTTGGAACTGCTGAACAATTATTTGGCTTTCCATCTCTAGAGATTCAGTTGGTTCCAACTAGTTCCTAATAACACTTCCATCTTAATTTTAAAATATCTCCCACCATTGGCCTGGGAGGCTGTTGCCTGCCTTCATTTTCAACACTTTTTGATGTGTATGTGTGTGAATGTGAAGTATTGTCTTTAAAAAACATTGAAGTTTCAAAGCAGGTGGGGTGTGGGTTAAACACCATTCTAAATGGCAGGCCTGCTGTTCATGGGGAGGAAGAGTGGCCTCGAAGTTTAAAAATAACCTGAACATTATAGACTCCTGTGAGTTCTACAGCCCAGAGCATTATGAGTCTGTGGGTGTTTTACCTGCTGGAGTGCAGGCAAGAAAACAAGTGGAGAAGCAGGAGGATTTTGGTTTGCTAGATCCTTTTATGGCATATGCATTGAAAGCAGTTCCCCACCCACCCACCTCCCACTTCCCACTCCACCCCCAACCCCAACCATCCCCTTTAGAGTTATAACTGATTTTCAAGATCAATATTCCTGAATGGTGGAATAGCAGTGTTTTTTGATTTCCTGAGTCTAAAGACAGCACAGAATCACTCCAGCATTCCCCTACTACTCTTACCCTTTTGACTGCTGAACTACACACACCTTTGTTGAAGTAATCTGCCTTAGGAGGCAGTAAATTCCTCAGTGGTCAACAAAGGAGCTGTCCAACAAAATGTTGGATGGCCATTTTGAGAGAAGTTACAGAAATAATTCATGCTTTAGGTATGGGATGAACTAGAGGATCTCAGAGATCTTTTCCACGTTTAAGAATAAATCTATGCATCAGAGAGCAATTATCTAATGTCAACAGAGCTGACTAAATGCTGAGCTGAGAGAGACTTAAATGAAGTGGCTTATTTATTGATTTTGTGTATATGTATATACATTTGTATATATGCATGTGTGCTTCCTACTGCCATTTCAAATCTCTGATTTGGATAACATTGATATGTGCAACAGAAAGCTAAGAATTAGAAAACTCATAAATGACTATATTTTAGTAGAGAATGAATGGGAAAATAGCATAGTGGGGAGCTTTGGTGTTCCTTGTCAGTATTTTGATTCAAGTTGTTCTGCCTGATTCCAGAAGAGAGAACTAAGAAGAATGGGTGGAAGTTATAGAAAAGCAGATTTTTGTTCAACATAAAGAAAAAACTTCAAAACAAAGCTTTTTAAAAGTGGAGTGGGCTGACTCAAGTGGTAGTGAGTTCCCCATCACATAATATATCTGACAGCATTATTCTGAAGAATGTCCAATAAAAGGGAGTGTGTGTGTGTGTGTGTGTGTGTGTGTAAGTGTAGATGAATAGGAAAAACTATTTTCCTTTGAGAAGTATCTGAGATTTTCTTTTCTCCCTTCTTTTCCCTTCTCCTTCCCTCTCCTCTTTTCCTTTCTCCTTCTCTCTCTCCCCTTTTCTCTCCTCTTTTCTCTTTCCCTCTCCTCCCCTTTCCTCTTTTTGCAATTCTCTCCTTTTCCTCTCCTCTTTTCTTTTCCCAACTCTCTCCTCTTTCCCTCCCCTTCTTTTCTTTCCTCTCCTTCCTTTTCCCTCCTCTCTTCCTATCCCTTTTCATTCGTCAAACTGGGTACTAGAAACTTCTAGTGCTCTCAAAGTGATCTGATCCATGGAAAAGTCTGATCATATCCTCCTAGTCTAGGGGCTTCAAGTTCATGATCTAGGTTTGGGTCTGAGCAAAATGTCTATAGGCTTAAATGGGTTGGAGTTCCAGTAGGCTATTGTTGAATTCAGCCACTCTTAGCCATTTGAAAAACTCTGTGGGTTAAACGACAGAATTGCATGTCTCTTTTTGGTTTAGAATTTCTACTTAGACTATTTTGTCTCAAGGTAGAGATTCAGTTGATTAGCTAGAACTGATGCTGTTCTGCTTCTTTGTCAGATATAATTAATACTGTCTTCTTAACGTGTTCTGTGCTCAGTGCATAGCTTAGCACCCACAATTACTCCTTACCTTGAAAAGTTTAGGTCCAATCCTTAATCTTCCCTGGATCTGTAATCTAGAATTGGATAGTCAGTAACAGAACTGCTAATTTGTAGCTGTTCCTGTATATTATAAAAGATTCCTCTGTGTGGGTCTAGGTCCACTTCTTGCCTGGATACAAACCTTTCTTTATACTGGAATGTTCCTCATTGACATATTTGGTTAGACTCCATCCTCAATGTCTTTTGTTTTTTGTCTCCTTTGGCTGACCTACACTGACTTTTATTGGATTTCCCTATTAGAAGTAAACTTAATGTATTTTCTACAACTGTTTGAAGTAGTTATTTGAGTGGCAATTCAGATTTCTTCTTGCTCCTTAACAAGCATTTATTAAGTGCCTTCTATGTCCCTAAATTTGTGTTACATAATGGATGAACAAAGAAATGGGAAAAGTAGTCCCTAACTTTGTGTAGGAGAAAACAAGCAGTATTAATGGTATAACCATAATATATCCAGGAAATCTTGGTGATAATCATTAGAGGGAAAGAATTGGCTTTGACTCCTTAAGACTGGGAAAGACTTCTTTCAAAAGATGGGATTTTAGGTGGCACTTTAAGAAAGTCAGAAAAGTTGGGAATCTGGGAGCAGAAGGAAAAGTATTCCAGACTAGAAGCACATAAAGCCAGGAAGTTAATTTCTAACTTCCTCAGCCACAGTTTCAAGATAGATTAAGGATTTTTTTTTAGGCCAGGTTAAGGAATTTCAATCTTATTCAGTAGGCATTGAGGAACTATTGAAGATTTTTAGGCAAGCAAATAATATTATTTATATGTTTTACATTTTTTCCCTGACAGTTTGATAGAGTAGTTAGTTATCACCTAATCTAGAATCTGCATTTACTAAAAAGAAAACTGAGACCTATAGATATTAAATTACTTATTCAAAGTTTTACAACTGGTCAGTATCAGATCTAGACCTTGAATTTAGATTGTTGATCCTATGTCTCTTCTCTCTCTCTCTCTCTCTTCACTGTGCTAATGGAAACTGATCTAGAGTTAGATTAGAAGAGAAAAGAGAAAGCAGGTTATGTTGAGTTTGGGAAATTGAGCAGTTGTTTTAATTATCCTAAATTGCTTCTTGAAGCATAAAAAATAGTTCTTCCAAACATACAAATGTGAGTAGCCTCAGAAGGAAGAAAACATTGTCATCAATACTAGGGTAAATTCATTAATTAGAACATGAATTTCTTAATTATTTCTTAATGGAGGGGAATCATGTTTTTGCTTTTTTTTAGATGCCTGGTATTTTTCTTAGTATTTTGAAAAGAGTAAGTACTTAAAAAATTTATGGTAACTGATTGGTGAGAAGCATTGTGGTAGAGCAGATAGAAAACTAACCTTAGAGTAAGAAAGATCTGAATTCAAATTCTTATCCTGATGCATGATGACTATCTATGTGGACCTGTAGAAGTCACTTAATTTTTTAATGTCCTATGAAACCCTATAAATTTCAGAGCAGTTGCCATATTTCATGAGCAGAAGGAATTTTCTTATTGGGAATTCTCTATACTAAATGAAATGACAAGTTTAGTCCAAAAGTGAAAACGAACAAAAATCTTCTGATGATGTCATGCCAATGGAAATCTTGAAGTACCATAATTCTAAAGCAAGACTTCTTATACTGTGGGTTGTAACTCCATATAAAGATCACACAAACAAATGTGGGGGTCATGAAATTATGGTTTATTTTCAGTAAATATTTGATTTGTACACCTATTTTATACATCTGGGATTGCATAAAAGTTTCTCAGGTGAAAAAGGAGTCATGATTGGAAAAAAAAGTTTAAGAAGCCCTAAAGGGGCTCTAAAGGGTTAAAATTCAGGTGATTCAAAGGGCAACAGAAAGAGTAACAGATACTAGATTACAGGTTCAAAAAGACCCCAAAATTTAACTAGTGCAACCCACTCATTTTATAGATGGAGAAACTGGATTAGGAGTTTCTTAGAGCTTAGAGGGAGTAAAGTGACTCACCCAATGTCAAAAGGTAGTAAATTTAGATTAAAATCTACTTCCTGTGATTCCTTGTTCTGTAGCAACTAAGTGGTACATTAGAGAGAACACTAGGCCTAGAGTCATGAAGACTAGTTTAAATCCAGCCTATATGCTTGTTACTTGTGTGGCCCTGGACAATTCAATTAACTTCCCACACTCTTGTTAGTTGTGTGATGCTGGACAATTCACTTAACCTTTGTCTGCCCTCAGTTTCCTCTACTACAAAACGAGTATAATAAGAGCACCTATCTTGCAGAGTTGTGAAGAGGAAATAATATTTGTAACACCTTTAGCACAATGCTTAGCACATAGCAAACATGATTTAAATGATTATTCTCTTCTCATATCTAGTACATTTTTTTTTTTTAAATTTGGAGAGCCCATGAAATTTTAAAAATTCTAGATAAAGAATTCAGCACCTTGGATAGATACTTGATGGAAGGCAAATGGAATTTTTCTTGTTATTGTCATGTCCTATTCTTGGCTTTAGGATCTCTTGGCAGAGATAGTAGAGTGGTTTGCCATTTCCTTCTCCAGCTCATTTTATAGATAGAGGAAGCAAAAAGAATTAAGTGACTTACCCGGGGTCACACAGCTAGTGCCTGAGGTAGAATTTGAACTCACAAAGATGAGTCTTCCTGATTCCAGATCTGACACTCTATTTACTATGCCCATTTAGGGAATCATGTAGCATGTAAGACTAAGATTGTGTCATGGATAAGAATAACACAAGATGAGAAAGTGTAAATGTTTAACAATGTCAAGAATACCTATACTCCTGAAACAACAGATAAAGTGAAATATTTAAGTATTCTGACAGTGGTAGAATAAACTGAAAGCCCAGTAGATAGCAAGGGAGTGGAGACAAAATTATTAGTTAAAAAGTTATTGAAATATTCTCTGGAATTGGTAATCTTAGTTGCTTAGAACACTGAGTAGTTGGCCCATGCCCAGGATCACAGCTAGTATGTGCAAGAGATGGGACCTGAACCTAGATGTTCTTGATTTCAAGACCAGCTCACTAATCACTCTATAAGACTGCCCCTCTCTATACATTCAATGAGTTTTACAAGAAAGGTCAAGGGGGCAGCTAGGTGGTACAGTGGATAGCGCACCAGCTCTGAAATCAGGAGGACCTGAGTTCAAATCTAGTCTTAGACACAACACTTCCTAGCTGTGTGACCCTGGGCAAGTCACTTGATCCCAATTGCCTCAGAAAAAAAGAAAGGTCAAGGCTGTAGCTATGGATTTGAGAATCATTTTTCAAAAAGATGATATGGAGAATCATTGAAATTATGAAAATAGAAAACTTATTTGAAATAAAAATGTCTAAAGGGAGAGAATCAAAAGGCTGCCTATTGAACCATGAGGAAACCCAAGAGAGTGAGAGGAGGAAAAAGAGCTAGAGGCTGGTGGTAAGAAGAGTAAGGGGAGAGCTAAGATAGTATAGTGTCAGGACCAAAGGAGAACTTTTGGAATGGAGATGGTAGTTACTAATGCAAATTTTGCAAAAAAGTGAAGGAGAATTAAGATCAAGAAAGGGAAATTTAAAAGTCGCTGGTGAGTTTAGAGAAAAGTAGAGAGAAGCAGAAGACAACAATTATTGAATCATCAAATGATGTTTTTCATTTGCACCTAGAAAGATAGATTTTGCAAAATGAGTGTCAAGTGCTTATCATATGGGGCTGCCTTTTTCACTCTAATTTGCTTTATATCAAGCAGATATAAACAACTGCTCACTTAAGAAAAAGAGAGTAAGAGAAAAAGGGATATGTGGACAGGTGGTAGTTTAATCAATCTCATGATGATTCCATCCCACATAGCCCTTGAAAGCAGGCTAAGCAGGTACCTGCTTAGTTTCCTCATCTAGGGTTTCAAGTTTTCATTTAGCTTTATTTTATCTAGTAAAATGCTGCATTTCTTATTGGTCTCCAAAGAAATTATTATCTTGAATTGAGAGGCATCATTCTAAAATATGAAATATGTGGATCCGTTGATGCCTTTATTGGGCAGAAATTTAAAATAGAACTTTCTCTTCCCCAACCAAGTTAGGAGTGATCATTTTTTTTTCTTATTTCAACTCCCATTGCACTTATTTTTAATCTCTTTCTATTGTTTACATGATTGTTTTGCCTTCCTAGATAGATTTTGCCTTCCTTTATAGAGGACAGAAATTGGACTCAGCTCATTCCCCTTTGCATTTGCTGCTTTGCCTGGTTTTGATTCCATAGAATAAGATGCTCAGCCAGGAACCTCTTTATGTCCCTCCCCTGCTGACTTTTTGTGTGTGTTGTCTGTCCTTTTAGATTGCAAACTTCTTGAGGGCAGGAACTCTTTAAAACTTAATTATAGGGGTCGGCTAAGAGGTGCAGTGGGTAGAGCACCAGCCCTGAAGTCAGGAGGACCTGAGTTCAAATCCCGTCTCAGATACCCAATACTTCCTAGCTGTGTGATCCTGGTCAAGTCATTTAACCCCAATTGTCTCAGCAAAATATATATATATATATATATATATATATATATATATATATATATATATATATATTCCCAGGGCTTAATACAGTGCCTAGCATATAATAGGTGCTTCATAAGTGTGTCTTTGATTGCATTATTGTATTGGATTAGTTTTATGAGCTTCTCTTTTGTATTCTTAGTCCCTGTTGAGATGCGATTTTTTTATTTTTCTCAAGATTTCACAACACTCAATATAGCAAATGTTAAACAAATGTTTGCTTAATGATTCTTTAATTGGATTTCCCTAAGCTATGGAATTTTCATCTGGAAACCAGGCTTATGGATCACATGCTTAGTGTCAGTGTGACTTCACAATATTAGGATTCAATTTTCTTATTAATGAGTTTCTTATTAAGCTCTTATTACGTGCCCCAGAATAAGAATGAAAAGACTGAAACAGAAAAAGCCCCTTTCTTTAAAAAGCTCACATTTTTCTGGGGGGAAACAGTATATGCAAATAAGTAAAATAAAAATTGTAGCAATATTAATAAAATGATTTAAAAATCTCTACAAAGTAAATGCAAAATTGTTTTATGAAGATGGTGGGAGTAAAGAACATTAAGAATTGAGAGGATTTTCTTGAAGGAATGAAGCCAAACCTCAACAGCTAGGGGATTTCAACAGTCAGTTTAACAGGGAGAGTGAGGTCAAAAGGGAGAGAATTCTAAGTATGGGAGATAGCCTTCACAAAGGAGAAGGAGATAGAATGCTATGTATGGTGATCAACAAAGTAGAATAATTTGGCTGAAATGTAGAGTGGGCAAAGGGGAGGAATAAGAAGTCAATCTGGAAGACAGCTTGCAGCCAGATTATATAAAGCTTTGAATGGCAAATGGAGGAATTTGCATTTTTTCCTAGAGGCAATAGGAAACTACAGAAGCTTTTTGTCGTCAAAGGAGTGACATGGTCAAACTTGTACATTATATATACCAATTTGGACTCTTATTGACTTTGGGAAATGATGCACATTCTTTCCATTTTACTCATATGGAAATTGAGTCCCTTGGAAGTTAAATGATTTCTACAAGGTTATACAGGGATCAAATAGAAGAATATGTATTCAGATCCACGTTTGGAGATCTCTGATGTCAAGATCTCTTCATCATTAGAGTTTTAATTAAATGCTTATGTGTGTGTGCATTTTGTTTTGCACATATATTTTTGCAACAGAGATTCAATTTATTTAATATTTATATTTCCTTCCATCTCAGAGTTCATAATCTGAAATAGACATTTTTGTCATGAATATATAAAGTAGTAGCAACTAAATGTACAACTGCCTAGATCTCGGTCCGATACATAGATTACATGAAGTCAGTGTTGTAATCAAAGAACCCTCCACATCCATGTCCATAATATGCAGGGTTGTAAAAACAAAAAAAACAAAAAAACTAAGAGAAGGTACAATCCTTGCCCTCTTCTTACTGCTAAGAATATCACATCTTTGACATTCAATTAAATTAAATAAACACCTTTTCAACATCTATTCTCTGTAAGGCACTAGGCTAGTATCTGGTGATACAAAGATAAAGGATGCTACAATACATGCCTTTAAGGAACTTGCATTCCATTGAAGTTCACATTCTATTGGCTTCTTGCATTTGGGAAAAGTTTTAGAGCTTTTGACCTTTCCAAACTACTTTTTGGTTCAAAGAGCCATATTTTCAACCCATACTGATAAGAATGTTCACCTGATGTCAAGTTCTATTTCCTTCTCTTCAGGCTAATTTTACATTAGGTAGAACTATCTCACATCCTGGGCAAGTCATTTAATTCTGCTTATCTCAGTTTCCTCATCTGTAAAATGAACTAGAGAAGGAAATAGGAAATAGCAAACCCTTCTAGTATCTTTGCCAAGAAAATCCCAAATGATGTCATGAAGATCTGGAAATGACTGAACAATAACAATATAAAGCACTTTGCAAACAAAGTTCTATCTCATGTGATGATTATAATTATTTGAGAAAATATAGTTGACATTGGCCAATTCAAGCCCCTTATTGAAAAAAAAATAAACTGGATACAGCTGGACAGTGCAATGAATAGAATGCTAGACATGGAATAAAAAAGATCTGAGTTCAAGTAAAGTTTTAGACACATTAGCTGTGTGACTCTAGGAGAATCACAACCTCAATGTGGCTAATTTACCTTATCTGTAAAATGGGGATAATAATAGTACTTACCTCCTAGAGTTTTTGTGAGGATAAAGTGTGATAATATTTTTAAACATTTTGCAAACTTCCAAACTTTATAAAAATGCAGTGGTTACAATTACTACTACCACCACCACTACCATCAATTCTACCAGAATAAATAAGAGAAAGGAAAATGGATCAGAAAACATAAAATACCCTGTATTTGTTCCATTTCCATATAAAGTTGGAGGATGATTCAGTATCCATGATAGTCAGGGTAGAAGTGTTTAAATTTGCAAGAGTGCTTACCATGACCTATAAATCAGAATGCAAGCTAATAGTTACATCAAAGAGCAGAAATTTGAGCTTATCCATTGTGTAATGAAAATAATGATGTGTAACAATTCCCTCTAAGAAGCTGATACTAAATGAGGAGCTCATCTGAAGGTTGAGGGTATCAGATAGAATAGAAGTAGACTCATCATCATCATTATCATTGACCTCATTATCATGGTTCAGTCTAGATAGACCTTCACAATTTGCCTAAGGCATTCTTCATGGTAGTCATGATGGTGACAATGGTTGGGTTAGCTGATGGAACTTAGCATTACTTTTCCTATTTCTATTCTTTTATTTTTATTTATTTATTTATTTTTTGCACAAACTGTTCCCTATTCCTGAAATGCATGCAGTTCTTACCTCAGCCTCTTAGAAACTTAAACTATTCTCAAGCCTCAACTTGGGTGCCTCTTCCTACAAAGGATTCTTCCTGATTCCCCTAGTTTTTAGTGGTCTTTCCTCAAATTATTTTTCATGTACTTTTCCATGTGCATATTATAACCTCCTAAATAGGATAGAAGATCTTAGAGGACATAGGTCATTTGTTGTGTTGTTTTTATATCTCCTATATCTAGCATTATGCTTGTCATAATGTAGGTATTTAATAAATACTTGTTGGATGAATGAAATGTGAATTCACTATCATCCTTATTTACAATTAGAGAAACTTGGGTTCAGAGTGATTAAATGACTTGCTTATGGTTATCCAGTAAGTAATGGAGCTAGGTCTCAAATTCAGTTCTTGAGTTTAATATTTGTTCTAAAATTTGCTCTAAATATTCTAAATATAATAATTTTTCCTCGCTACCATATCTTGTAAAATAAGGTATGTGAGTCACAAATGATAGATTGAAATCATGGAACTACAAATAGCTAATTGGGAGACTAGAAATTTGTTAGGACCATCTAACCAATTTATGGGAACAAAAATGGAATCATCAAATGAAAGATTATAGTATCTGGTGTTAGCTACCTCTGGACTCAACCCATGACAAGTAATGGCAGGTTTATATATAAAGTTCATTTGGGAGGCTATAGCTGGGGTAATGGTGGAATCAAGAAAACAAGTAGGACAGATGAATGTATATGTTTTCCTGTGTAGTCCAAGAGTTTGCTGATGTAGAGTCAGAAGATCCAATCCCAGTTCTGACACTTATTATTTGACTATAATCAAGTTGCTATTCAAATCTTTCTGAATTTGAGTTTCCTTATCTGTGAAATGGGATGAATACTTACACTATCTAACCCAGAGGATTGTTGTGATGAAGTAAACTGTGAAGCATTTTACAAATGTGAAATGCTGTCTTGTCACATTAGTATGCTAGGTCAAATCTAGTAAAATGTAGATGAATAGGAATAATTGTCAAGCTTTGCGTGAGCTGAAAAGAAAAGTTTTTTATATACCAAATGAGGGAGTTATGGCCACTTGGAAGTTTGTCCAAAAAAGAAATATATGAGGTTCTAGTGAAAGTTCTGGTCCCACATATGTACTGTAGCTAAACCCTGAAAGTTTTTAGAAGACTGAATAATGTTTAAGAAATTGAATGAGTGTCTCTACCCCAAAACTGCACCAAAAATCAGCCAGAAGCTGATAGTTAATAGGGCTACCAATAAGGACAGGGTAGCTTCCCAGTGTGATATGAGATGGACAAAGGATGTATATATTTTACAAAGATAGTAGGAATGAAAGGTTCCCCTGAGCAACCTTCAGCATAGTCATAAAACTCCAGGTAAGGATTTTGGAAGGACAATCAGTAAAGTATAGTAGTGCTCAGATCAAGATACCTCAGATTCAGTGGCTCAGAGGTCTCTAATATTCTATTTTGAGATGTCAGAGAAGTTCTTAACAATCCAGACCTTTGAATCTCAAAGAATCAAAGGATCTAATGCAAGGAATTAGACACTGGTTCAGGGAGCTACGGAATCGAAGTCAAGAATAAATAGGACTAACTGTTACACTCAGAAGTGTAGCAGGGGACAGACAGTGACTTGGTACAAAGCCCTATTCAGGAACAAAGGTTGGAGAGATGAGTAAGTTAAAGACAATACCATCTAGTATAAAAAATTATTGCATCTCCAGAAATCTCTCAAAAGAATGAATAATTCCATAACAATCTCAAGCAGAGAGTCTGAGGGGAAAATGAATTTTCTGCAAGTATTAAAAGAATAGAAAAGTGAGTAGAGATAAAATGAAATAAAAATCTCTGGAGAAAAGAATTCAAAGGAGAGTAATTCGCTTCAAAGAGAAAATGGTAACACTTACTCAAGAAATGGACTTCCTAAAATTTATAATACACTAAGCAAAAATCAATGACTTGATGAGAAATACTAGAATAAAATCAAAGGATTGATGAAATAGATGAAAATATAATATAGATGATATAAAAATAGAAAATAGAAAAAGGAGAAATAATTATTAATTATTGGACACTAAGTATAATGATTAAGCAAAATCCTGGAAACCATGTTTTAAGAAGTTATAAATGAAAATTGTCCATATCTATTAAAATCAGAAGGCAAGACTATGCTGAACATCTTCTGAAAGTAATTCCCCAAAAGAAAAATCCTGGGAATATTATCACCAAAATTCAGAGATCCCATGTCAAAGAAGAAATATTGTAAGAAGAAAGAAGCAGTTTAAATATGAAGGAATTACAGTTGAAGATCACAAAACAGCTGGTAGCTTCTACTTAAAACCAGAGATCTTAGTATACAATATGAAGAACAACTTAACCTGAAAAGCTGAGTAAAATCATACAAATGAGAAAATGGTTCTTGAATAGAATAAGGACTTCCAAACATTTCTGTTGAAAATACCAGAGCTGAATAATAACTTCACATTATAAACAAAAGAGTCAAGAAAAACATAGAAAGGCAAATATATTTGGGCAATTAGAAGAAACTATATGATACTATATTTCTAATATTTTAAGGGAGGAGAATAAACAAATATCCCTCCACAGCATAATGTCTTCAAATTATTGATGGAGTTAAATATAGATCTTGGGGGTGGATTGGTTCTGTTTTGAGGGTTTGAAGAAGGAAAAGAGAGGAAAGGTATAAAGAAACTCATTAGTGTAAAAGGAAGAAGGAGGTGGAACTTCCTATTTCTTATAATTAGGTTGCATAAAATAAGAGTATACAAATATGGATTAAAGGATGGGGTGAGCAGGTATAAAATGAACCTTACTGGTATCTAAAACAGACAAAAAGGAGTTGGATATACATGCACACAACAAAGAAACAAGTGGAGGGTATTAAGAAAAAAGATGTTACCTGGAGAGGGGATAACCACAAGCAATGACCTATAATCTAAGGGAATGCCTTAGATCAAGGCTTTTTAAACTTTTTCCACTTGTAACTCCTTTTTGCCTGAAATTTTTTTCTGTGACCACAGGTTTATAGTTATATATACACATTAATATAAACATTTACTGATTATAAATCATAATTTTGAGACCCCCCCCACATTCAGGTATGAGATTCTCTATGGGATTGCATAGAAGCTTGGTCTTAAATGGTTTCTTAAATATTGAGGAATGGTTGAATAAACTGTCATATATAAATGCAATGTAATATTGTATCATAAGAAAGGATGAGGCAATTTCAGAAAATTCTGGTCAGATGCAGAGTGAAGTGAGTAGAACCAAGAATGCAATTTATTCAGAAATATTGTACGTAAAAAAAACTTTGAAAGATTTAAGGACTCTGATCAATGCAATGACCAAATTTGTATTTACAGAAAATTTATAAAGAATCACATTTCCAACTCCTGACTGGGTGAACACAAGCTGTAGGGACATATATTTTTAGACAAGGTCATTGAATGGGTCCATTTTGGCTAATTATGCTTTTTTGTTACAAGGCTTCCCTCCTTACCCCCCCTTTTTTTTTGGTTTTCAATGGGGAGGTTGTGATTAGAGTTTAGAGGAGTAAACAATACTGATGCAAAAAAGTAGATTCTTAGATTATTTTAAAAATGAATAGACAAAAATGGGTAATTCCAAATTGACAAACAGTATAGATTGCAATAGACCTTGAATGGCAATCAACTCAACAGAGCTGAACCTTCACCTAGTAGAAAATGTGGAGCCACTGGAGATTTTTTGAGATTTAGGGTGAAATCAGCCACTGGGCACCATGGAGTTACTTAGGCCAGCTCCACAAGTCTATGAAATAATAATCTCTTTGGAGGTTTAGGTATTATCATCTTCATTTGCTTTCTTTCCCTCCTCTCCTTTTTCTATCTAGATAATGAGGACATTCTCCTGGAAAGCCCTGAAGCCATTCTCTTACTGTATTTCAGATCAGCCTGCAGTTCCTTTTCTTAGGAACCTATTCCCTTTTTGGGAAAAATACTGATATTTTGTATGTTGTTATCACTTTCTTTTATTAATATATCCCTCCCCCATCTTCCATAGCAAGTTATCCTTCTAATAAAGAAAAAAGAAGAGAAGAAATTCAGAATTACCAAATACACAATATCTGAAAATATGTAGGCTTTCATACCCATTTTTTTGGCCACATCTTCAGAGAAGGTCCATTTTCTCAATTCTTCTCTGGGGTTGAATGTGGTCATTAAATTACATACCATTTATTTTTTAAAAAATAAATCTTTCTATTTATACTGTTGTAATATTAATATAATTTTTTTGGTTCTGTTAACTTCACTTTGTATTGCCTCATAGAGTTCTTTCATATTTCTCTGAATTCTTTATGTTCATTGTTTCTTGTGGCAAAGTGGTATTTCACTATTCATAGTCATGATTTGGTTAGATGATGGACATCTGTTTTGATCAAATAACCCTAGTTCTTTGATAAAATTGAAAGAGTTGCCAATAATATTTTTGATATCCTTTCTATCAGGAATCCACTTTCAAAAACAGAATCCCCTCCAAAATAATGGTTTGTGTGTATCTCTCTGTGTCTCTGTCTCTATTTAGCTATCACTGAAATAGTTTCTTTAGTTTTCTTTTTTCAGAACAGAACCTTAGAAAAAAGGTGCCAACTCTTCCCTGGGGTTATTCATTACTTTGTAAAAATCCATATTTTCAGACTTATCAGTAGTGCCTTTGTCAAGAAAGAAACAAATTCTGATGTTTTATGATGGACAGAGACCAACTCTGGCTTTTAGTTGTTATTGTTGTTTGTCTTATTGATGTCTTTTGTTTTTATATTGCATCTATTTCAAAATATACTCCTTTCCTTTCCTCTGCACAGTTAACCTTCCCTCGTAACAAAGCTTAAAAAAACCAGTCAATAAAAACAATTGATACACATACTTTTTCCAATAACATGTCCAATATTTCTTATCCATAGTGCATATCGCTCACGTTTCCAACAGAAAGAGAGAAATTCATTTTCTCATTTTTTCTCCAGGTTCAAACTTTGACCATGGCTTCTTGAAGTCTGTAAATGCAAATTCTGGTAAACTGGAAAGGCTTGGAGACCAGATCAGGTTATGGAAGTTAATGTGGCTCAGTTCTGGAAGTCTGGCCAGAAGCTGATTAAAGTTTAGGCCACAAAAACTCAGCCTACCACATTCCAAATTGCCAAGGGTTTTCTTTTGTGGAGAGAGGCTGAACATTTATGAAATGACAAATTTAATTCAGTAATATATAGTCTCTTATTGTGTGTTGTGTGTGTTGTATGTGCAAAAGAAATATATAGATATATGCAATTTAAAAATATTATTCTTTTTAACAAAAAAGTCATCTAGCTCATAGGATATTTGAAATCCTGAGAATATGATTTGGCTTGACTATTAGAGTTTGGAAGATGCTCATACCTGAGAGTGTACATCATATATAGATACCTCTGTTGTAATGTTTTACCTGGGTTGTATCTTGAATCCATTTAATGATCGCTAAAATCATTAGACCACTGAAATAGTAAGGCTCATTATTTGAAATGGTAATCTGCCAATGTCTTTACTTATTAAGACCACTTTTCCGCATCTTGCCTCCAGCCTCTCCCTTAACCACACATTCTTTTATCTATATACTATTCCTTTACTTTGTGTAAAAGTCTATATCTAGGAAAAACACAAAGAGGTAAATAGAAATATATAAGAAAGCAAATTAGAACAGTGTAAGGAATCCTAGTGAGTCTCAGCCATGTCTTTTGTCTAACTTTTTGCTGCAAACATGAGAATGTGCTCACAGTTATCTGATGGAATGCCAGGAAGCATAAGAAGGGAAGACTACCCTCCCGATGCATTGATTAGTAAGTTTCCTTTATTGCTGACTTATGTTTGCCTTGAAAACCTGGCCTGAGTAAATGCAGTCATCCTAAAAGAATGAACAAATATTCTCCTTGATGGGTCCCTCAAGATGGAGCACGCTGCACCTGGAAGACTGCTTCCTCTCAAGAGTCACATATCAAATGAAAATACTTAGCATAGTGCCTTCTTTGTTCTCAGCCTATAAAAACCCCTTAATGGAAAGGGGCTTTGAGAATCTCACCATTGAAGGGATGCCATGCTTGGGATTTTTTTCCCTACTCAGAGATTCTGAATAGCTGTGACTAGGGATTCTCTCAGCCAAGAAATTCAGATGTTGGTACTTGCTTAGAGTGGTGATGATGCATGCTATGTTATTTATGTTATTTGTTTGTTATATTGTCTTTATTATTATGATGGCCACTGTGAATTACTTTTATGCTGTAAGTTTTCTGTTCCCTTATGTCCTGTTTGAATCAAGGTTCTGAGAAGTCATAAACTTGTATCCATCCCCTTTAAGTCTGTGTCTACTGAATGCAAATTCTGAACTTATTATCTTACAACACAATTGGAAGAGTTCTTGGGGGTAAGAAGTAGGAATATAGCAAAGGAGCAGGATGTATATTCAGTTCAATGTGATACTATTAGTCATATACTCCATGACCTTGTAGAGCTTAGAGACCTTAGAGACAGAGTTCTAAAGGAGGAAATGAAGCCAAATGATGTTCTGACCTTACCATAGGTCTTCTTTTAGTTATGGTTGCTCAATCAGTTGACAAGCATTTATTAGACACTTACTATGTACTGGGTACCTGCGCTAAGCATAGTGCAACTTCATTGTGATTGGTATGGGAAAGAAGTAATCCTTAAGTTACTCAGTTCTTTTATGTGATTTTTGTCATCACAATATTTCTTATTTTTCCTATTCTTTTTATTAATTAATTACAAATAAATTATATATAAATATATAATAGTTATAAATTATTTAAGATTAATTTTAATTTCTTAATATTTCAGTTTCCTTATCATAACATGGAGAAGTTATGCTGAATGATCTCGAATTTCCCTTCTTTCTTAAATTTTATGTTCTTTGTCCTATAGTTCAGGAAAAACCCTGCTACACTTGAGAATTGCTGCTCATTCACTTCTCTTCTCTAACCATCCATAGGCATGCACATATATAACACTCTCCTCAGAAACCATTCGGGGGGATGAGATGGGTAAGATGTTGTTATATTCGACCATGCCCATTTTATGTCTTGGTGCAACTTTAGCCCATTTTTAGGTGCTCTGAGGGGGCTACTACTTTGGTGATATGTAGGGTGGGGAGAAGTGTAAGTGTTTCAACAATCAGCAGTTTACTGGAAAGGGCAGGATAATATGACCTTGTGTGAACAGGAATAGGAGCTTTCTGAAGCAAGGTGCAATGTCCATTGGCTACTTGCCAGATGTTTTTTTAATAGAGATGTAACAAATTACCAGTAGATGGTGCTCTGACAACAGAGAAGCCATAAATCTAATTTCTCCCTCTCTCTCTCTCTCTCTCTCTCTCTCTCTCTCTCTCTCTCTCTCCCCCTTCAAAGGAAAAAAAAAAACAGCAAAAAATATCCCAACCCAGAAAAACTTTTTTTTTTAATAGAATGTGTGAGCTAGAAGGGGCGTTAGCAACCATCTCAAACAACCCTTTCATTTTGCTGAATTGAGAAGAATAGGAATTTCAAATTGGAACTGAGCCAGGAAGTAGCAAGAGTTCACTGCTTCCCATATTTACCCCATCCCTTCCCTTTGTGAATGATTAAGGTGGAAATATCAGACAAAATTATTAAGGTACCCCACAGACTCTTGTCCTGCAGGACAGACACCCTCCTTCCAACCGGTTCAATTTCTGTTTTTGAAGAGGATATCCACTGGCAACTTCCCCTTGAGTTTTCCTGAGGGCCACTGAATCCATTAGGTGATATAGTACAAAAATCACCTCATCCTCTCCCCAAACCTTAAGGTGTTTTATTTGTAAACATCTATCCAACACAGACCTTTCCACATCTGAATTTTAGCCAACTGGACTGACATTCATCTTCTGTAGAGAATCTTGTATTTCTACTTGTGTGTTCACTCATCCTTTATCTTCCTGCCTTCCTTTACAGGACAGTTTTTGATTCTACTTTGTTTATGTAACAGTTTGTCTCAGAACATTGAGACCTTAGAAAATGTCATTTGATTATGATGATGGCTCCAGTCACATAGCATTTCCATAGGATTATAGAGTATACTTTCTGGCAACTTTCCCTTCTCTAATTAATATCTTATTTCCCCCTACTTACGTGAAAAGAAAAAATTTACATTCATTTAAAATTTTTTTGAGTTCTAATTTTTTTCTCTTCTTCATTCTTCCCCTAGATAGTAAGCAATTTGATATAGTTTATACATATTTAATCATGAAAACATTACAATATTAGTCATGTTGTTAAAGAAGACATAGACCCAAAGGAGGAAAAATATGAAAAAATACTGACAGTGAAAAATAGAGTGCTTCATTTAAATTTCCTCATTTCTTTCTTTGGAGGTGGATAGTGTTTTTCATCATAGTCCTTTGGAATAGGACTTGGAATGGTCTTGGATCATTAAATTGCTGAGAATATGGAAGTCACTCACAGTTGATCATCATATATTACTGTATACAATGTTCTCCTGGTTCTTCTTATTTCATTTTACATGGAGTTCATGTAAATCAGGTTTTTCTGAAATTGACCTGCTCATCATTTCTAATAGTATAGTAATATTCCATTATAATAATATACCATGAATTATTCATTCCCCAACTGATGACCATCCCTTCAATTTCCAATTCCTTGTCACAGTAAGAATTGTTATAAATATTTTTTGTATATAGAGGTCTTCCTCTCTCCCCCTTTTAAGATTTCTTTGGGATATAGATCTATTAGTACTATTGTTGGATCAAAAGGTATGCACAATATGATAACCTTTTAAGCATAATTTCTGACAACTTTCAAGTCCAAATTGTATTATTGTTGCCTTGAATTGTTATCTTAAAGGGCAGCTTGGTCTCAGGCTAAGAACATTGAACTAGGAGTCAAAAGACATGGGTCTTACTAGTCATGTAACTTAGTTCAGCTCCCATCCCAGTCTATGTTACCTTGACCAAGTCACTTATCTTCTCGCCTTTCTCCTCCTTTAAATAATTTTTTGAGATAATTGGGGTTAAGTGTCTTGGCCAAGATCACACAGCTAAGAAATGTTAAATGTCTGATGCAGAATTTGGACTCAGGTACTCCTGGAGACTTCAGGGCTGGTGCATCTAGTTGTCACAAGTTGTTTAACTCTTGTAAAATTAAAGTACTTTCAGTTAAATGAAGATTATATTAGAACCGGTATGAAAGACCTTTTGTGAGGATTATGTAAGAAATTGTTTGTGAGGGAAATTTGAAAATTGTGTATCTTAAGCATCTTCCTTCTATGATGCCTTCTTATGACTTAGAGTTGGCCATATCATACTAGCAGATCTCAGGGTCTACTAAGATTTTGAGGCACACACACACACACATACACACAACACAGACACGCTGATACACTGATGTACACTTTTCCATGTATGCTGGTAGATTTTAAGAGGCCCATGAACTTGTATGGGAAAGCATTACATGTTTATTTTTACTGCTCTCTAAAATTGAGTATTTCCTTTGCATTATTTAAAAATGTGTCCAAGATTGCCAAGGAGTTTAGAATCTAAATACACAAAAGATTAGGAACTATTTCATTGAACAATATCCTAAGACAGGGATTATTTAGTATGGAAAGAAGGAATACTGGGGACAATTAAATCTTGAATCCATATAGTATTGATATATATATTTCCAGATGGGGAGTATATAGGGTGTGGAATATTCAGAGTAACCAGAAATTTATTCTGGAGTGAAAAGTGATCTATATTCACTTTGGAGACCATGAAGGCAGGTGCCAGTGCACAGAGTGTTGGACATAGAGTCAGGAAGATCTGAGTTAAATTCTATTATCAGATGCTTTCTAGTTTTGTGACCCAGGATAAGACACAACCTTAGTTTGCCTCAGTTTCCTTATCTATGAGGAGAATAATGACACTTACCTCCCAAGGTTGTTGTAGGGATAAAATAAGATCAAATTGTAAAATGCTTTGCAATCTTTAAAGCACTATATAAATGCTAGTCAACAGTATCATAATGATTATGTCTGATACGGCTGCAGGATTTAAGGAGTGGTAATAATTTTGGAGGAAGTGGGAAGGGATATGAGAGCCACCGATTGCATTTGAAGCAGTGCTTTCCTTTAGCCCCAGTTCCTTCTTAACACCATGCTAGAGAACTTCACAGTGAATTGCTTGCCTAGTTCCTTTCTGCATCTGAACTTCAGCCAGCTGGGGTTGTCATACACTCGAGGAAGAAGCCTGTGTCTCCTCCCCCCACCAGACGCACCCACGCCTCCTTCCTTCTTTGCAAGGTTGTCCTTATCCAACTTGTTTATATACCAGTTTATCCCAGATTGCCCCTTAACTTATAAAATGTTGACTTGTGTCTTTCAGAGATTCTATTCCCAATCCCTCCCATGGTTTTGAAGAAGCTCTTATCCCACCGAGCTCCCAAATCTCACTGAGTCCTCTCCATCAAGGCTCCCTAACCTAATAAAAACAATTCATTTCTCTAAATTGATTAAAGTTGAAGAATCACATCAAGCTCTAGTTGGAGGTCCCCAGACAGGAAATAGAATGTGAAAACCCTGCCTCTTTACCCAAGATAGCTTTCCCTCTCATGGGTACTATAGAAATGTCAGACTATTACTTATACTCTTTGTGTTGAAGAGGGAAGAGAGGGCCTTAAGCTTACATTCATGCTCTGGGTAAAATCAAGAAAAGGTTGTAGGAAGTCTTTCTTCCTACAGAAATAGTTCAAAGAAGTTCAAGGTCTAAAAGTAAATTCTACACACAGTAGGCAATTAATATTTGACTGAGGTAGGGTTTGTGGTGTAGTAGAAAAGACTTGATTGGAATCCAAAAGACTTGTATTACCCCTTCTCCCTGTGTGATCTTGAGCAAGAGATTTAATGTCATCTAGCCTCTGTTTCCTCATTTGTTAAATGACTAGATGGATTTCAGCTCTAAATTTCAGCTCTAAATTTATGATTCTATATGACTTAGCTAACAAATGTTTGGTAGATCGATAGATTTGAAATTATTTAGGGAGAAAAAGAGAAGATATACATGCGAAAAGAAAGTTGAAGAATTTGAAAATTTAATAGAGAATAATCAGATGCTTTTCTAATGAGGAAGGGACATAAGATCAATTGCAAAGTTGTAGCATATGGGACTTGGGATAGATATAAGGAAACATTTCCTGAGAGTTAGAATTGTTGAACATTCTAGTCAGAGATTTGTCAGAATTCACCATGTCGGGCATATTTAAGAAGATAATTTATTCCCTATCTGGGGTATGTCTCTGGTGGAGCACGTGGGAAATTACTAAAGAGCTTCTCAAAAACCTTCGAAATCTATGATCCTTATGAACTTAGAGATGAAAGTGACCACTTTGTTCATCTAGTTCAACTCTACTCCCCTCATTTTACATTTGAAGAAAGTGACTTGACCAGAGATACACAGATTCCTGGGCTGCTGAATTAGAATTTGAACCCTGATCCTCTGATTTCAATTCTGTCATAATTCTAGTAGGAAAGCTATAGAAGTCATTTGTTATTAGTAATCAGGCACACATTAGTGGTGACCCAGCAAGAACCAGGTTTGCTGCTGCCTTGGTAAAAGGAAAAAAGATCCTCCCTTTGTAAGGCAGGAAGGGACAGAGAGGGTAAAAAGGAAAGGACTGATTGCAGTAGGCTCTGTTCAGCAACCTGGTCTTAAGTGAATTTCATTTAATCATGAGGTTAATAATTTTATGTCTAAGATATGGGAATATTAAACTTATGCCTGCAGATTTCTAAACCTTCTTCTACAGTTATCACATATACATGTGTACATGATGAAACAATACAGGGCATACAAATGTATACTTACATAATGCATATGTACTCATACACATATGCATGTATTCATGTATATATGTACTCATATACACTCATGTATACATGTACTCATCACTCATGTATATGTACTCTTACCATAATATATGTACAGAATGTATATGTACACATATATACTCATGTAATACAGACACACATGTATAGTACATACATATAGAATACATGTGTAAACACATGCATGTGTGCTCACCCATGAATATGTACTTATATACTACATATATAAACACATATACACTATTCCATGGAAAATAGATAATCTGTTCCCACACTCATTTCCAATTATTCCTTCATATACAAATTCCTTCACACTGTTTATACATATCACACAGAGATACAATTTCAAAGGCACACTGTGGAGTGTCTCATGTTCCTTCACTCATGGTCTTTCTGGCCTTTTTCTCCATTAGGATTTACAGCCAGTATCATAGGTGTATTTCAGCCTAACACTCTCATAGGACAGCCCTCCTACTATATATGCTATAGTCTTTTGGTAATTTAGAAAAGGAAATGGCAACCTGGGACAAAGCTGGAAGAAGCAGAGATGAAAAGTCTTTGTAAATTGGAGAGCAGATGGAGAGGGTTAGTGGGTGCTGACATCTGTCCACAGGAAAGGTGACATCAGAGAGCCCCAAGATGCTAAAGAGAAGGGCCTAGGCATCCCTAGGGCCAGGATTTAGCATTCCTTCTCTTGTTGCCCTGCCTTACTCTTGATTTAATCAGGTCATTACTGCCAAGTATCTAGGCTCTTTTTGTGGGGCTTTCTCCACCCTGTAGAACCCTGGTACTGCCCACGGTATGAGTGAATAAAGAAGTACAAATTGGGGTATCTTCTATTTGGGTGGGAATTGGGCCCGAGATAACAAGCATTCTCAAGTGTGGATGGAAAGATATCTCCTTTTTTCTACCTTACCTCTGCCACTAGGCTACCTGTTCTATTTTATTTCTCCCTTCCAAGGGGCAGGGGGTCGTCGAAAAAGGCAGCAGAGATGACTCAAGGAAGACTGAAGGATATAGGGCATGAAACACTCTTGAAGGGGTAAAAATATAAAAATGATCAGTTTTTTCAGAGACCCTCATCAAGTGCCCAGGTAACCTCAGAGTAGAGGAGATTCGGAAGTCAAGATCTAGGGGTACGGAATGGATAGTCAGAGGGATATTATCCGCCCCCCCCAAGGGGACTGGTCTGTAGCTTGGAGGTTGCCCCCGAAAGTCCCGAGTTGGAGAGGCAGAAGTTTCCATGAGAAGATGTTTCAATTATCGGAGAGGTTAGGGTCCCCATCTGATTCCTCTCGAAGAGAACACCTCACTTGTAGACTTCCGTTTAGGGAGACCCTTCCATGGAGAAATGGAGCTATTGACGGGGAGGAGATGCTCTGGAGTTTCCGACTGGGGCTCAGCAAAGAGATGAAAGAGGGAGGTCTGGAACGCGAACCCAGGGATGGGGGAGGGAAGAATGGAGAAGCAGGGGGCGATATGCGCACAGCTCCCTGCTCCCGAGGTTCCCCAAGAACTTGGCTCCGAGCCTCCGCGCTAGCTCGTTGAAATCATTTGGGAGAAGGAGAAGCGCGTGCATGTGCGCCCCCAGCCCCGGCCGTTGGCAGATCAAGCACACTGTCGCCAGCTGCGTGCGGTCTCTTCCTTGGAATCATCCTTTGGGGAGATTCTTGCCTAGGAAGGACTACGAAGACTGCATGCTGCCGTTTTGCTTTAGAGGAAAAAAAAAACAGCAGCTCCCCCTTACACCCCCCCCCCCCAACCCGCACTACCATTATTGCCCGAGATTCTTCCTGATTATACTCCGCCCACTCCTCTCCACGTCCTCCTACCCCCATCCCCATTCTCTCCAGGTCTGCTTGTGAGTGGTGAGCTGCTGAGCTCTTCCTTCCCCCCCCTCCCCTTGCTCTTCCCCTCTCCTGTCTCTCCCCCTCCCTTCGCTCTCCCAACCTCCTTACACCCTCTCCTCTCCCCTTTCCTGTCTCCTCCTCCTCTCTCTGGGAGAGGATGTTTAGGTTGCAGGGGAAGATTGAGTCGTTCGGGAGGAAGTTCAGTCCTTGGACCCCTCCCGCGTCGGGCTGAGGCCAGCCTGAACGCAGCAACCTGTTTCCTCACCGGAGTCCTCGCCCCCGGAGGAGGTGCAGACTAGCGTTTGGGCTGCCTGCTGATCGGTGGCATTGAGCTGGGCACCGGCAACGACTTGGGAACTGCCTTTGCTTTCTCCAGGCTTAACTTTTAAGGCAGGAGGACCATCGGGAAGTGATTTCCCCCCTGTGGGAGCAGCTTTTTTTTTTTTTTTTTTGGCCGGGGTGGGGTGGGGGGGAAGGTTGTGGTGACAGCAAGAAGGAACCTTGATTTATGCATTTCTCTTCTCCCTCTCATCCCTCCACTGATTTGCGTCTGTACTGGCAGATTTAAAGACCCAAGACTGTCCCTGTGGAATCTAGGGTTGTTCGCTTAAACTGTCTTTCAGGGACAAAGCTTCACCGTTCCCTGTTCAACATCCTTTTCAAAGTATTTTTTTTTAATTTTTCATTTTTCCTCCCCCAACCAATCAATCACCAAACTGTTACCTACGGACTGGAGCCAGTGACAGCCCGTCTCTGGAAACTGGGGTGTGTGTGTCTCCAGAAGAGCGATGTTTGAAGGGCAAACCAGCCCACTCGCATCCCCCCCGGTCCCAAGCGCCAACATGTCCTGACTCTTTGAAGGAAAAGACACTGCCTGTAGGATCTGAGCCCCTTTCCTTTTTTCCCTCCTTCCCTCCTCTTGCTGAGGGATGGATCTTCACAGCAGTCGCCTTTAGACTGAACGGTCCAGAGTGGTGGTGCTGCCGCCAGCTGCTGCCTCTGGCTCTCAGCGACTGCTGTCGCTGCCTCTCCATTTCGGTGCCTCTGTTTCTCGCTGCCTCTGTCTGTCTCTGCTTGTCGCTAGGTGTGGGGCGTTCGGCTCGGATCACCTTTGTGTGTGTTTTGTTTGTTTAAACTTCCAGGATGGCTCGCTTTGGGGAGGCTGTGGTTGGCAGGCCGGGATCTGGAGATGGAGACTCCGAGCAGAGCAGGAACCGGCAAGGAACACCAGTGCAGTCCTCGGGGGCAGCGGCAGCCTACAAGCAATCCAAAGCCCAGAGGGCCAGGACTATGGCTTTATACAACCCCATTCCGGTCAGGCAGAACTGTTTCACCGTCAACAGATCCCTGTTTATCTTCGGAGAAGATAACATTGTCAGGAAATATGCAAAGAAGCTCATCGATTGGCCATATCCTTTCTCCCGCACCCTACCCTTCCTTTCCCTCTTTTCATTTCCCCTCGTGAGGAAAAAAAAAATCAAGCAAAAATCAAAACACACCACTCATGGATGGGATTATTTTTTTTCCCATTCTGGTTCCAATTTGCACCTTTCCTAAAGTGCACCCTTCACTTCGGTGTGTTTAAGGAGCTATTTTGATGTGGCCAGCGTGTGCACTAGTGTTTTTCAAGGTAAGACTTTTGGTTTCTGACATCCCCATCCCCCAGTGTGGATAGCCAAGGAACTCATGGACTAGGGAGCCTGATGTGTGTGCCAAGTTTTTCAGGCTTTGTCTGATTTTCACACCCTCCCACTCCCATTCCCTTCCTGCGGTTCACTTTTTGCAGGTTTTGTTTCTGAGAATCTCACTCTTAGAGAGAAATCAGTTCCCTTCTCCCCCCACTGCTCCACCTGCTCTCCCTGAAATGAGTTTGGAAGGCGTCAGTGCTGCCTTTGCCTCTTGGGAAATGAGGGCCAAGGATAGTCGGCTCTGGCAGGTTACAAGTCCCGAAAGCTCAGTGCCAGAAATCGAGGAGCAAACAAAAATAAAGAAAGCCCCTTTTCGTCGGGGGTACCAACAGTTTGCCGGAGACTGTTTCAAGTCGGCTGTTGAATGGAGTGTCCTACCGTAGGGGTGACGGGCATCTAAGGCCACCGCCCCAAAGTACCTGGAAGTTGGAAGTTCCAGTTGGTCTAGGGGGGAAGCTCAGAAAGGCTCCCGAGTCCGAGTTTTAGAGTCCTTTTCTCCTCCTAAACTATTTGACACGGTTCGACTTCTTAACGGGTCCCTAGAGATAAATTGGGTGGACTTGGTTCGAGCAGTTAGGAAAACAAGTGTGTTATCAATCTTTTACTGCTCCTAATGAACTACAAATCATAAAGGGGGTAGGGTGGGGGCGGAGGCGGAGGCGTCGGCGGCAGCAGCAGCAGCAGCAGCAGTGTCAAGCAAAGGGAAGAGGCTTTGCAGATTTAGTCAAATGCACCAAATACTTGATGTTGATTAGACATGTTGTCTTAATCTTCCTCAAGAATTAGGATCCCCCGCCAGAGTTTAAGGTATAAAAGGCTCTGTAAATAAAAAGCAAACGAAGTGGCTTGGTGTTAAATGGGGAGTAGGTTGGGAAACACTCGACATGCATGCTTGGGTGAGGTTTACAGGCGAGGTTGCGCACCGAGAGACACTAGTCTGCAACGAGGCTCCTCCTTTAGTCTCTTTCTCACCCCCTTTACCACTCCCCCCCACCCTCACTTCCTCTCCTCCCGCTCCTTGCCAGGTGTGCATCACCAGGACAGCTGTTGGTTGCACAGGGGCCCTGGTATCTGTCAGACACAAGGCAGGTTTCCCTTGGGCTTCCGCATCTTCTCCACTAGTTCTTGGGTTTTTCTCTCCTTTTACACCCTCTGCCGTGCTGCTCCCTGAGCTACCCCCTCCCCCTTTCTTCCCTCCATCCCTCTTCTCTCCACACTCCAGCAGTGCTGCTATTAGTTAGTGTGTGTCACTTCTCGACAGCACCCCTCATTAGAGACGAGCATCTCTAAGCAGATATTCTTTCTGCAACTGGAACCCACCCACTACCAACCCTGTCTGGGCTTCTCCGTACCCTCCCTACCCCGATCCTACAAGCAGGAGATCTCTCTCTCTCTCTCTCTCTCTCTCTCTCTCTCTCTCTCTCTCACACACACACACACACACACACACACACACACGCGCGCGCGCACACACACTCCTCCTCCCTCTGAAGGGGTTCTAATCAAGTTTAACGTGCTGATTCCTCGTTGGGGACTCAGAGCATCGAAAATTCCCAACACTCCCCTCCCCCACTCCTTCCTATTCTTAACACCATATTCTGCTGTCTTTGTGTTGGGCTCTGTGGGTGCAGCCTTCCTATTATGCAGCTAGCCCCTCCCTGTTTAACCAGCACAGGCATCCCAAAGACTAGAGCAGTAGTATTTTTTCACTTTTACAATTATCCAAAAATTTCATAGGTCACAGGCACCTGCCTTGTTATTTGTACCTCCTCTCTTACGGTGTGTTTACTCAGGCAGGCTCCTTCTCATTTTCACTCAATAGACAAAGGCACCCAGTCACCATGTGGTAAGCATGCCCGCAGTCATAGCTGGTACCTCGGACAGCGCCACTGAAACTCCTAGCCATGCCCCTTAAAGGCACAGTGAGCCTGGCACTTCTCACCTTGGTCACATATTTCTGCACCTTCTGTTTTTGGACTGCTGCACCCTTACTCATCTAAGCTTTGCTAAGTCAAGCACGTTTCAGAAACCATGTGGTTGACCCAGCCATGCTTTTTCTTTCTCTTTAAAGGCAAGACTTTTTCTTAAGGCACTGGCAGGCAACTGCACTGTCTATACGATTTATATCTCCCTTTTACTTGGCCAACATACACTCCTGAGTAAGGAAGGTATATTGGTAGGCAAGGAATGAAATTGACTTCAGCATCTAGTCCTGCTTTGTGGCAGGAGTGGTGATAGGGAGCATGACCCCCATCTAAATGGTCCTTTGAATCTCTGATAATGAGGTAGACCTCCTGGCAGTTTCATGTTAGACTATAGCTGTGTTGCTTACCCAGTGTTCAGATAATCTCAGAGGAGCTACAGAATTGCCAAGTTCAGAAGGTTAAAAAACACCATACTCACTTTTTCTCCTGATTTCACATTTTAGGTGACAAATACATTATATAAATTATATTATGTATATAAAGCAGCATTTTGTAAATTTTAAAAGAACATATAGATGTTATTGTTTTGTTACTGTTGCATATAAGTACTTTTGTTTTTTTGGGGGGTACCATTATCCTTATCATCATTTTCTATAAGTGATAAAGATTTGGCAACTTGCAGCTTCAGTTATGTCCTATAAAATCTTCCCCATTCCCCTACTCATCTACTTCCAACCCACCCTCATCCATCAAGCTCCCAATATTCCCAAAGTTCTTCCTCTTTCCTAATTCATTTTCATAGAATCATCAGTATGTATGGAAGAAGGGAACTTTGACTTCAGTTAAAATCTATAGAAACTCTATTCTTTGAAATTAATTTTTTCTCAAAAGAAAACAGATCAAGACTGTTTTTTGGTGTTGATATCAAAGTAAACTTCTTCATTATAAGTGTCTAAAGGGCATGGTTGGGAATGGTTGTTATTTTTGTGAAGACAGTTCCTTTTCTCTGTTTAAGAAGTTTGAATCCTTCACCTTTTCTGAAAAAAGAGATAGATGTTATAGGACTAAGTGGCTAGTGTATACTTGTATGTAATGCAATATAAGATGCATATAAGATATGTTTCAAGCCCTTTCAATTTGTCTTTTAAGTCTATTCATATAAAAGAATAAAATATTACCTGTGCTCTGCAGAGACATCCAACTTAAGAGTGGCTTTGTACCTGAAAGGAGAGATCTTTTCAGGAGGACAGGTATTTAAAGAAACAACAAAATTGACATATCAGATGAATTCAGGACAATTGCTCAGCATTGAGTGTATCTTCTTTTTCTTGAAAGCTACAGTTGTATTAGGAAAGATTATCTTCATGCCACTGCCTTCTGCAAGGATACTGTATTCTTTCTAAAATGCTCATTTTGTTGAGGGCCTTAATTTCCAATTTAGTAAAGAAGAGGACTCTTTCCCCCCTTAAAGTTGTTATAATGAAAATCAGACTCTCCAGGTGCTTGTTCAGTGACAGTTTGTGTACAAGATATGACAATTGACCTGAGAGAAATAGAATATTTTTTTTGATGATCTGTGACTTCACAGTGTAGTTCTATTGTATATGAAAACTCTGTTCAGTGGCTTAGCTTTATTGCAATTCCCCTGCTTAGAAGAATTGATCTAAGCAAGAGAAATATATGTTTTGATACATAGCGAATGGAAATAATAATAACTAACTTCCAGGGTTGTGGTGAGGATCAAATGAGATAAAACTTATCAAATACTTAGCACAGTGTTTGGCACATAGTGAATGTGTAGTATAATGTGCTATGTAAATGTTAGTGATGATGATGATAGAATAATTTTGTTACTGTGGAAAAGTCAAATATATTCATAGTTATTATGGAACCATATGCTGAATCTCATTATGATGATCTCCATGGTCATCTCAGTGTTTAGTTATTCTAAAGAGTTTCTTTGTAGCTTCAGAACATTCTCACTGTGAACTATCAACTGGGACCTAGAAACACCCCCCCCTATTTTTCATTATAATGATATTAATTCATTGATGTTTGAGTTTTCTCATCTGTTAACCTTTTTCCCTTTTAAATCTTACTTCTGGGTCACTTATAACATGGGAAGGAAAGTCAGAATGCCATTATTAGGGACTGATAAAAAGGAAGGGACTTTGTTACCATCTACTGCATTGGATAATGTACAAATTCTTGTTATTTTCATAGAATATCTGTATGCTGATACAGACAGTGATCAGAGATTGTGATTTTATTCACAATAGAGACTTCAAGGAACTGGGCTAATATCTCAGCTTTTTTTGCATTCCTGAGGCTCTCTATTAACTGGCAATCAGATTCTTCACTTAACATAAGATATAGGTACTATTCACTCCAGGGATTTAAATAATGTTTTGCTGTGGGTATTGGTTGTAATTGGGATAATACATAGAAAACTGGAAGACAGGCTGGAGTGAAGGAGTTTGACAGAATTTATATAACTTGGGAAGGAGATAAAAATATCTTGAAAGTGTCACTTTTGCTTGTTGGATTATATGACATTATGTCCTTACTTTTTTCCTGCTAGCTTTTCCCTGTAAATAGTTATGATGTTTGCTATGATTTAAATGAAGAGGGGAATAATGAAAACAGAACTTCTGAAAGATCCAGACTCTTGAAGTCATTAGATTTTTGTGAAATTGTGTGTGCTTTTTTGTCATTGCTATATAAAATGCATGATTTTTTATGGGTCTGCTGCTTTAATTTTTTTTTTTGTCAAAGGAATATCTGACTTCTTTTAGCAATTCTATTTTATAGTTAAAATAAAATCCAATTCAAAATTTGCTTTAAACAAATCAGATCTACTGCAATCCCCTTTAACTCTACATAATTGATCATCAGATCAGTAGTCCTTGCCCGGCTACTCTGTATTTATTTCATTTGCATGACTGCCTGGAGAGCTGCAATTCACTTAAGCCAGAGAGATGGGATCTGACTGATCATATTCTACTTCATTGATCCTTTCTTGTTTCCATATAACCACAATGAAAGACATGAAAGAGGCAGTGCAAACCATTTTGTAATTAATGTCCTTTTATTCAAGGAGAGGCTTTGAGTCTCTCTCCCTTGTTTTTTTTTTTTTTTTTTTTTTTTTTTTTTTTTTTTTTTTTAATCCTCCCAATCCTCTCTATCCTTCTTTTCATCTTTCTATATTTCTCCTTATCTTTCATTTTTAGGTCTGCCTTTGTGAATAATTCATCATACATGTGGGTTTTCCTAGGATTTCCAGAAAAGCAATGCTCCTAGTCTTCTCTTTAGATATAGTTGAGGGCTTCTGCCAAAAAGGGTCAGTTCCAGAAATGGATTCTTTATCCAAAAACATTGTATACAGTAGGCTTTTGACTTCTGTTTATAACAAACCTTTTATGGCCATCTTTTCTCTAATGATTGCTTCTTCCCCAGTATCCATCATCACATTGAAGGTACCCAATAAATATTAAACAACCCCAGCCAACTAGCCAACAGGTATAAATAGCTCAAGGATATTTATGTGCCTAAGTGTCTGTCACCCCAAGTCCCCAGGCTGATGAGATGCTGACAGACTAGGCAAAGAAACAGACATCTATTACACAGTTTCTTCCTCTTCTAAAATTCATGTTCTAATTCACAAATTAATCAATTGTGGCTGGATGGGTGGGGATCAGCATTATTTTAAGTATTGTGAGAACCACCTTACTCAGCGTATTTCTCCATTCCAATGAATTCTTAAGCAATTTCTTTCAGGAGGATAGAATGTCAAGGGTTTTAACACACCCTGTGTCTTCCCAAGCAATATAATTCTATACGGAGCAGAATTATGTGTGGGCTTACCAATAATGTTTCCAACATCATTCTTAATTTAGTACAGAAAGTACAGCATAAAGTTTCTTAGTCACTTCTAACCTAGGAATTGCTTGTATTTCTAACCATATTCAAAGTTTTTTTCTATATGAATGACAGAATTATGTTTAATTTTTTTTGCTCCCTTCATCTTTGGCTTTATCGTCTATCCATATCTGGGCATTCTGCCAAGTTATCTTATCATTGGCTCTGGAAAGCAAGGAGCAGCTAGAAGGAGTCTTTGCCAAAGGTGGTAGATTATGGAGGATAATGTGGAATGACTTTACTAAGTAATCAGTATCTAGGGCTTGAGATACCAATTCCTTGGACCTATGTGTATATGTGTATGTGTATATGTACGTATGTATGTGTATATGCTCACATATGTTATGCTTTGTGTGCATCCCAGAAGCCTATTCTTCTTGGTGTCATTTTGAGACCTAAATCCAAAGGGCCGATCATCCACCCTTTTAGGAAGAACTTCTGGATCCAAAAACAAAACAAAACAAAAAAAACAACCCAAACCCTTAAATAAAAGCTTCCCTGGGTCAATTCTCTGGGAACTAAAGATAAATAAGTTCTAGAGTTCATCATCTCAAATGGAACTGCAGGAACTCTTTCCAAAATACTAATGTATGTTGCTCCAGAGCTAGTTTTTTAGAATTTCAGTATGAGCAGTAGCCTTGAAATTATTATCTTCTCTATCTTGGAAGAGGTTTATAGAATTATAGGATGATAGGATTGAGGTGGGCATTCTTAACCTGTTTTAAAAATATTTTGATAACTACATTTTAGTATAATTTAGTTTCCTTTGTATTCCAGTTTATTTTATAAATTTAAAAAATGTGATCCTGAGAAGAGGTCCAAAAGTTTTGCTAAACTATCAGAGTGGTTCCTGGCCCCCCAAAAGGATTAAGAACCCATATTTTAGAGTTAGATTCTTTTTTTTTAATTATAGCTTTTTTATTTACAAGATATATGCATGGGTCATTTTACAGCATTGACAACTGCCAAACCTTTTGTTCCAATTTTTCCCTTCCTTCCCCCCATTCCCTCCTCCAGATGGCAGGTTGACTAATACATGTTAAATATGTTAAAGTATAAATTAAATACAATACACATATGCATTTCCAAACAGTTATTTTGCTGTACAAAAAGAATCGGACTCTGAAATAGTATACTATTAGCCTGTGAAGGAAATCAAAAATGCAGGCGGACAAAAGTATAGGGATTGGGAATTCTATGTAATGGTTTATAGTCGTGTCCCAGAGTTTTTTTGCTGGGTGTAGTTGGTTCAATTCTTTACTGCTATATTAGAATTGATTTGGTTCATCTCATTGTTAGAGATGGCCACATCCATCAGAATTGATCATTATATAGTATTGTTGTTGAAGTATATAATGATCTCCTGGTCCTGCTCATTTCACTCAGCATCAGTTCACGTAAGTCTCTCCAGGCCTTTCTGAAATCATCCTGCGGGTCATTTCTTACTGAACAATACTATTCCATAACATTCATATACCACAGTTTATTCAGCCATTCTCCAATCGATGGGTATCCACTCAGTTTCCAGTTTCTGGCCACTACAAAGAAGGCTGCCACAAATATTCTTGCATATACAGGTCCCTTACCCTTCTTTAAAATCTCTTTGGGATAGAGTTAGATTCTAACCTTAGAGGTTATAACGTTGAGCTGAGGTCACATCTAAATTGTACTCCCAATATTATTTCATATCTTGAGCATCTTCTTCACAATTCATTTGGCATTATTTGGAGAATTAGGAAAATTCTCAAGAGACTGACAATTTATTTGTCCATTGATCTGTATTATCTTCATGTTCTATATGAACTTGTAAAATTATTTGGTCTGGGATCTTAAAAGTAGAGATTGCTCTTATCATCTTTGAAATTAATTTATTCTTGCTTTCTCCTTCTTAGAACTATTAAGGAGCCAGGAAGTTAGTAGACATGTGTTAGTACATGGTCACCATGTATAAAGCATTGTGCTAAGCTTTAGGAATACAAAAAGGGCAAAATCAGAGTATGTTCTAAGAATATACATTCTAAGGGAGAGAGAACATTTAATAACCCAATCTATAATATATACAAAGTAGATGGAAGATAATCTGAGGGGGCAAAGGAGTGTAAAAGCCGACTCTAGCTGAGTCTGGAAGGAAGTAAGGGAAACCAAAAAAGGTGAAAATGAAGAGGCAGAATCTTCTAGACATGGAAGACAATCAAGGCAAAAACCTAGAAATGGAAATTGGGGAGTTTGTGTTTGAAGACGTATAAGTAAGCCATAGTAGCTGGATCATATAAGGAGGAGGGGATTCAGGTGGTAAAGTATAAAGAGAATGGAAAAATAAGAAGAGTCTACATTATGAGTTTTAAATGTCATATAGAGTACTTAATATTTGATCCAGGAAATAACAGGAAGCTACTGGAGCTCCTTATTATCTGACTATATCACATTCCTGAATAGGAGAATGACATCCTTAGACCTATTTGTTTTTGTTTATTTCTTTACTGAGGCAATTGGGGTTAAGTGACTTGCCCAGGGTCACACAGCTCTGTTTAAGGCCAGATTTGAACTCAGGTCCTCCTGACTTCAGGGCTGGTGCTCTATCCACTGCACCAACTAGCTGCCCCTTAGATCTATTTTCAAAAAGTTATCTTAGTAGCCAACTGGAGAATTGCTTAGAGAGGGGAGAGGCTTGAGGTAGGAAAACCAGTTAGAAGGCTATTGCAATAGTCCTGAACTAGTGTTGTGGTGTGAATGAAGAGAAAGAGAGGCACAGGAGAGAAGTTGTGAAGGTAGAAATAAGATTTAGCAAAGATTTGGATATGTTCAGTGCATTAGACTGAGGAATTGAGGATGACACCAAGGTTGAGAGAGAGAGAAAGTCTGCGTGACTGAGAAGCTAATGGTACTCTCAAGAAAAATAAGGATATGTAAAAGAAGGGATGAATGATAATGAATCCTTTTCTGAACTTGTTGAGTTTGAAGTGTTTTTGGAACATCCAATTCAAGATTTCCAAAAGACAATTCATATTATGGAACTTAAGCATTAGAGAGAGTAGGGCTGGATATATGATCTGGGAATTATTTCTATAAAGATGATAATTCATTCATGGGAGCTGATGTCACCAAGTGAAATAGTATAGAATTTAAAGAAAAGAGGGTACAAGACAGAGCTTCTGGGATCATTTTGGTTTGTAAGGGTAACATGAATGAAGAATCACAAAGGAGAATGAGAAGGAATGGTCAGATAAGGAAGAGGGGAAACCAAAGGGAATGGTGCCACAAACATTCAGACAGAATAACATATCCATGAGAAAAAGATGACCAATAGTGTAAAAGACTGCAAAGAAGTGAAAAAGGATGCAGATTGAGAGAAGACCACCAAATTGGACAAGGGATCAATGGCAACTTTGGACACAACAATTTTAGTTTAATGATGAGGTCAGAAACCAGATTAGAGAGAGGCCAATTGAAGGACATTGAGTAGGTTAATAAGAAAACAAAAGTAAGGTTTTAAATGGTCTGATGAAAAAATTAAGTACTTCCTCTTGCTATATGAAATTCAGAATTATACTCAGGTGTCATGGTTTCTTCTAATGACAACCATCTAACCAACAATTTAAAGTCTATGTGCCCTATAAAGTGACTGAAACTAAAACCTATTCTCCTACAGTTCATGAGAAGTCTTTAAGCTACATGTTAAATTTTTTTTTCATAACTCTTCCCTAATTTTGACACCTTTGTCTAGTAGGGCTGGTCAAGGCTTGTCAGAATTGAAAAGCATGAAATGAATTTTCAACAGTTGTTTACTAATTACCTGGCAGTTTCTAGCCTGATGTATATTTTTTTGCTACTTAAATTTTTTAAAATTTCCCTTCAGCATTGAAGTTGCTGTCTCAAATACATAAGGCATTCTCTCCTTACTTCTTACACTACTGTAGTTTGTTTATCATCAGCTCTAAGGCTAGACAAGTACTTACAGAAGGTAGAGACCACGAAGCTGAGAATATTCACCTGATTACAAATATACACCTCCCCCACTACCTTGTCTTAGTATTATCTTCATTTGGAGTTTTGTTCTTTGTATTGAGATCTTGTGTCTTCAGTACTTCCCCATCAAAATGAAAAAGTTATCATAAAGGCAATTCAGGAAGAAGCTAGGACTTGGGTTCAGAAGACACTAGCATTCAAGTCCTCCTTATTGGCACTTACTTGCTCTATGAACAGGGACAAAACCCCTAACTTTTTTGAACCCTAGTCTTCCCATTTCTAAAAGGGAGGGATTGGATCTGCAGAATCAACCCCAAAGTATTGATATAAAGATCAACACCCTTTAAATTCCAGAGGCAATCCACAGGTAGTGTCTGAGACATGCAGCAGAATGTATTCTCCAGATGGAGATTCCAAAGCCCCTCAGGGGTCAACCCTTTGTAACATTGTAAGCCAAAGGGCTTATGTAAAACTAATTAATAGGATACTGCCTCATCACTAGTAAGGCCAGGCAGGGTAGTCTGTATCACTGAAATGAGGGTATACTCTGAGTCATGTAATAATGAATGAGAAAAGAGTCAGGCAGTCAGGAAACTGTAAGTATAATTGTGATACAGCATAAAAGTATCTAGGATGGGAAAGACACTAAGTCTTTAAGTCAGTTAAATTATAGCTTGTATGCATTCAGAGGGCTGGGGCTGAGCCAGTCAAACTAAATTTCACTGACTCAGAAGTAGTAAGTGATATAACTCATACTCACACAAATACATATTCCAATATATATAATACAAATAAATATAAAACTATATATGTAAATAAGTATAAATATAAATTAATCTAAATATATGAGAAATCAAAATCTATATGTACCATAATGTAAGGTTTACAAAATACTTTCCTCATTACAACCTTCAGAATCAAATAATACAAGTGTAACAACTATTCTAGGGCAACTAGGTAGTACAGTGGATAGAGTGTGGGGCTTAGGGTCAGGAAGAGTATCTTTTTGGTCTCAAAGACACTTCTTAGCTGCATGATTATGGGCAAGCCACTTAACCCTGTTTGCCTCAGTTTCCTCATTTGTAAAATGAGCTGGAAAAGGAAATGGCAAACCACTCTATTCTCTTAGTCAAGAAAAACCTTGAATGGTATCATGAAGAATTGGACTTGCCTGAAAAATGACCGAAGAAGAAGAATAAAACCCTATTCTGGAATCACTTCCATGGCCTTCATGGATACTCTCAGATTAATGTCCCCAGAGGACAGCTGACTACTTCCCTTCTCAGGTTTCTAAGAACAACGCTGTGGGTCTAGGTTTTGCTTATCAGCTCTCACTTCTGTTTCCCATCAATTTTTATCTAATAGAATAAATTAACTTTTAGAAAAGGATATTTACTGAAATTCTATAATAAAACAGATGGCACAAAATATCCTTTCCCCCAAATCAGAGGCACAGCCTCTTCCTGCATACACAATGTCTTTGGTAAGAATAGACCCAAACTTAATGCAGAAAAGATATTGAGATATCCATGTTGCAAAAAATGATATTGTAAGTAGTAGCACTGGGGTATTTTGTCCTTTTGTGTGTTGTTTTTGATGAAGTAGCATTCTTTGCTGGGCTCCAAGAATAAGTGCCTTTTTAGAGTCAATAGCCAACATATTTTCCCTCAAGATATGTCACACTTCATGAAGCTACTTTCTCTTTCAGGTGTCTATGTTCCTATATCTAACTCTCCTCTGTGTTACTATCTCTCCTCACTATGCCTATTTATCATTCTAGTTGGATATGATGTATCCTATTGGTCCTTTCTCTTCAATGATATGGTCAATGGAAGGTAGGGATAAAAAGGAGGAACAATCTCTTCCTTTCATATGGGCCTGGCTTGAACTGGAGTCTTCAACTGAAATCTACTGCTGAGCTAGATTCTTCTGGACCAAGGAGCCGATAAAATTCCTCTGCTGTTTAAAACTCTCTGAGTCATGGTCATGTATTTATATATTTATTTTTTGGATAGCCAGTCATGCCTTTTCCTCACTGATCTAATCAAAGAGATTTATGACCCTGGTTATAGACACCCTAGTTAATTGAAGTGTGTGTGTGTGTGTGTGTGTGTGTGTGTGTGTGTGTGGTATTTCACCCATTGCATGAGCAATATCATCCCTGTTTTAAAGATGAAAAAAAATGAAGATCAGAGAAAATTTGCTTTGATTTATGATTACAAGATTGATAGGTACCAGAGCAAGGATTTAAACCTGTACCTTTCTTGACTCTAACATCCTATGTTAATTTGTCAAATCTATTCCAGCCTGACAACTGAGAGCATAGTCAGATCTGTAGGAATGGGACATGAGATTGTGTCCCATTTGATAAGGGGGAGAAGAAGGTTAGTCTATAAAGAAGAAATCATTGCCTGGGAAAAAACAGTTTTGGGTGGAGAAAGGGTATTTGAATAATTTGGAAATTGATCAGAATGGGAATATTTGGGTCATTAGGACAGAGAGGGAAGTGATCTAAAAGGAGGAAAGAATACAACAAAGATAGATTTCTCTGACTTCACAATATTGCTAGGATTGGCACTGCCTCTAGGTTATTTAAGGGCTTTCAAGTGCTGCAAATTATAGATTTACCCCACTGCGAAAAACAGAATGGATTCACTCTTAGCATCATTCTGGTAGCCAGAAGTCTGTTTGAACTGGCACCTCAGATATCTACAGTATAATAAGAGGTTCATATCAATGATCCTGAGGCACTGCAAAATCCTCAAGGAACTCCTGAATTGCTGGTGAAAGATTTAATTCTGTTCAGGGTCGTTTCAAGTGCTATGTGTGTTACTGTATTATAATTCCTGGACAATTGATTGTCTGTATATGATTTATGTTATTGTTCAGTTGTTTTTCAGTCATGTTCAATTCTCTGTGACCCTATATAGGATTTTCTTGGTAGAGATACTGGAATGGCTTACCGCTTTCTTCTACAGCTCATTTTACAGATGAGGAAACTAAGGCCAACAGAGTTAAGTGATTTGCCAAGGATCACACAACTAATAAGTGTTTGAGGCTAGAGTTGAATACTGGAAGATGAATCTTTCTAACCCCAAATCCCATGTATTATACATTATGAAACCTAGCTGCACAAAATACATAAGATAGCTCTTTAAGTAGAATTCTTGATTAACTTTATTCCACAGTCAAGCTATATGACAGTTTACTATAGTATATACTACATAGCTCCTTTCAGTTCCTTGGTACATCAGTGTTGAAGGGAAGCTTGACATAATTGCAAAATCACTGGTAGTGGTTGGAACAAAGACTTTAATTTTTCGTGGGTCATTGGATCAGGGTTGAGATTTATTATGCTGATAAGCTTGATAAGGATATGTCTATCCTGGGTGTAGGACTTTCTGTTAAGATAGTTCTGGAAACAAAGATGCTCAGATTCTCAAGAGAGATTTGGATGAACACTCCAGGAGGAATTAGTTTTCATAAATTCTACCCTTAAATTGAATTCTTGTTTTCCAGGGTAAATGTATTGAGCATTTTTCTTGCCTCTGTTCCCCATTCTTTTCTTTCCTTAATCTCATGATCATGACAGTTTTACCTTTAGCTTCTGTGATATCTATTAACAGTGTATAGATTCTTGAGGTTCTGTTCTAAATTTAGCAGTCATTTTTAAAATCTTAGAGTTAGAAGGTATTTTTGAAGTAATTTAATCCAGCTTCCTACCCAATAGAACATTCTTGACATGTGGCTATTCAGTCTTTACTTGGATATGATTGGGAGTTTACTACATATCTAAGTGGCCCATTCCATTTTGAATAGCTTTATTTTTTCCATTTTATATTGAAACAAATACCATCCACTTCTGCCCTTAAGAATAACTTAGAATACACTTACTCCCTTTTCTATGGAATATCTTATTCCATTTAAATACTGTCTTCCAAATCTAAACATTCCCTAATTCTTCAACTAATCTCCCATTATTATGGACTCTAGCAGCCCTAATTCTATTGGATAGATTGAAGTTTATCCCTGTCCCTCTTAAAACATAGTTTCTAGAAATAATAAAGTACCCTGAATGCTAGTTGTTTTTTTTTTGTTTTTTGTTTTTCATTCTCAAAGAGGACCATGACATCAGAGAAGTGATGCCATGACATACAAGTGAATTGGATTTGAGTGAGGGAGGGTAGTACAAGGTCATCTGCCTCTCTTTTCCCTCCTTTTCTGGATCCAGTGGCAAAATACAGTCAAGATGACTGGAGATGGCCCTGGATGAAATGGGAGACTTTAGTCTTTTTAAACTAAGGTCTTCAACAAATCTCAGTTTGACTGAGACTGCACTTAATCAGTGATTAATGTTACTGAGGCAAAGAATCTCATCTTTCACCAAAAAAAAAAATCTAAATGAATGAATGAATCTGGGTTTCTGGCCAAAGCAGAATGATTGCTATTTACTTTCAATATGAGTCAGTCAGGACCCAAACAATGACCAAATGGGGCTTGGCCAAGGAGCTCTTGGTGGCTAGTCAGAATCAGGTTGGTTTTGGTTTAAGGCCTGGCCCTTAAGAAATAAATCTAGCCAGTAAAGCCCAAAATAAAGCACCCTGAATGCTAGCTTATTAGCATGGAAAACAGAAGGAATTTATTTCCTATGATCAGTACATTGTGCTTTTATTGACTCAATTTAATTTAATTTTTTTTTTGCAGACACACCAATGTTTTGATTCATATCAAACTTGTGGTCAACTAAAACTCTCGGATATCTTTTTCGTGAATTATTATCAAGCCATGTTTTTTCCATTCTGTATTTAGAATATAGAAAGATTTTTGTCCTCAAGGAATTTTTATTCAGTCCTTGTTAAATTTTATCATACTAGTTTTAGCTCAGCATTAATGCCTACCAACATTTTTTTGAATCTTGATTTTAATACTTGTATTATTTATTCATCTTAGTTTTATATTTCTAGTAAATTTAATAAGTAAATATTTTAAATGAACAAAAATGATTATGTATTTACGAAATGCTAAGCACCATACTTTTTATATCTTCATCCAAATTACTAATAAAAATGCTTAAAGGAGAGGAATAGGTATGAAGACTTGCAGGACCCTATCAGCCAGATTAGCATTAGCTCATTAATAAATATTATTTGGTTATGTTGTTCATCTTGCTATGAATCCCACCAAATTGTGCCACAATCCAGTCCATGTTTCTTCCCCTTAGCTCTATGATATTATCATGATATTATTTAATCAAATGATATTCCCTTGATTTAAGTACATACTTTAAAAACTAGAGAATATCATCTTGCTGCCCATAAAAATTCATTCTTGATCAGATTTCCAGAAACGTTAAACAACTCAAGAGAAGCATTAAAGATATCTATTCTTTTTACTTTATTGTTTGATTCTATTAATTCTGGACTAGCTAAAGCATTTTTACCAATATTCTCTGTCCCCAAAGAAGACTTACCATACTGGAATCAGAGAATCTGATACTTTGTATGACATTGGGCAAGTCACAACCTCACTGAGTCTCCATTTTCTTTGTAAAAATAGAGAGTTGGATTTGATGGTCTTTGAGATCCCTCCTAATGTTAAGAGAATTGACAACCTAATTTGTCATCTCATTTCTATTACTCACTTGCCATATAACCTTGAACCTTAACTTTTCTGAGTTTCAACTTCTTTTTCTGGCAGGTGGTAATAAAAAGTCTTGCCCAGCTTGCTTCTCAGAGTTGAGAGGATCAAGTTAAATAGATGAAATATTTTGGAAACTGTTAATGTCCATCTGCTAGGGTTAGTATATTTCTGATAGGATGCTGTTGGTCTGATAGAGGTATATTGCATACCTCTGTGACATAATTGTTGATATTCAGGTTACTTTTCTAAAATTAGGTGGCAGGGTGGCAAGAGCTTTGGCCCTAGAGTCAGGAAAATCTAATCTCAAATCTTAGGTTTTTACTAGCTATGTAATCCTAAACAAATAATTTAACCTCTCTATTCATCTCAGTTTGCTCATCTTTAAAATACAAATTATAATAGCACTTACCTCCCAGAGTTGTTATGGGGATAAAGTGAGATATTTGCAAACCTTGAAAAGTACTATGTATATGCTAACAATTAATTATTATTTATCAACAGAAATATTTTTAATCTATTGCTTTTTATGTTTATTTTCATTTTAGATTTTACACCAATATTGTTGTTGTGGACACATTGAGTTTTATTTGCATACTAGAAAAAAAGGGGTAGTATTTTTAGGGCAAAGAATAAAGCATAAACATGTCAACTCTTAATTAAGAAAGATCAGAGGTAGAAAACCATTAAAGCCTGAAATGGCCCCACTAAGTTTTGTTTTGGTTTGCACAAATGAATAGCCAAAAATTTCAGCTTGGCCTGATGGATGGCATATGGTAGGATTTCTCATAGAATCCCAGATTGGACTCTGAGCAAGTTTCACTTTCCTGGTATTTAAGTAATCCATCTATTTGTTCTCTCTTCCATCAGATTTCTTTGGTAAATATATTACCAAAACTTCAACCCCTATGGAATTAAATTAGAGTCAAATACTTTAGGGTATGGGAAATTCTTTTACTTTTGGTAAAAGTAGAAAGATTGAAGTGGGTTAAATAGTAGTCTTTTTTTTTTTCCTGGGAAATGTTTCAGATTATGTGAATCTACCTTGCTCATTTTTTAAGGTTAGAGACATTTCCAAGGGAAAAATCTCATGGTGCTGAGAAAATTCACTCTTGATTCCTATGGATAATCACAAGGTAATGGAAGAAATTATCATGTACCCTTTACCTAAAGAAAACTGGGCAGCAGGTCAAAAAAGTCAGAGTCAATCTAAAAAGATGAAAGGGAACTATCTCCTTTTTGTTGCTTTTTTGGGGAGGTTTTTTAAGGAGTTTGTATTTGTGAAAGAACTTCAGGTTGCTGGAAGAAGCTTGTATTCTCAAAGCCTGTGGCTATAAGGAACATAAAAAAGTGTGAGCTTTGTGGTGGGACTATGATGGGGACAGTATTAGGTAATGGCTTTACCAAATCACTGGGCCTGAGAATTTTGGCAAGGTCAACAGTAGTAATCCATCTAATGCCATGCTAGATTAATTTTGAAATAGCTTTCCTGATATTTCATGGGATCACACAATTGTACAATGTACAATTTCAAATGTACTTTCAAATTTGGGAGTAACCAATCATCACCTTTTGCCTCCTATTTCTTTGGCAAGAATATCTTCTACCACATGTTTTAAAAAAGATATTTCTGGCTCTGTTCAAATAGTTGTAGAGATGTACCTCTTCACAAGGCATTTCACTCCACTTGTGGATAGCTCCAATTGTTAGCTCAAATATGTTTTGTTTTCTCAGATATGCATTCACTGCTTTTATTTTTGCCTACTATTGTGGAATTAGGAAGTGCTATGTATACGGCATCCTCAGAGGTACTTCATCTCTGGTTTAACTTCCTTTCTTAGTAAAGAATACTTTTAAAGACCTTATTTCTGAGGAAAGGCTGATTGCAGTCCCACTTGATGGTTTTATAGGGTTTACTTGTTTGCTTTTAAGGTCAGAATATATCTAAGAATATTTTAAAGAAAAAGTCAGTAAATCTGGGGATTAGATTGCATTGGAAGACCTTGCTAAAGGTCTTCAGACAAAGTTTGAGTGACCGTTTCCTATAGGGAAATTTTTGTTCAGCCCTAAGTTTGACTGGATGACTTGACTTTGTTTTGTTTTGGGGAAAGCTCCCTTTTCAAGCTATTCACATCCTAGAAAAATTAGTAGGTCAAATTATATAGGCAGGTTCCCCTGATTAAGAATTAATATCTTTGACATTTTTTTCCCTTCATGATTTATATGTGTCATAAAAGAGGGTATTACTGAAGGGTGGGATATACTGGATGCTAAATAAAAAGATATATGAATACTTAATGAGGTTTTTCTTATCTAAAATAGCTAGCCAGATATTTCCTTCACCACCATCCCACTATAAATGTAACTTCTGATACTCTAATAAAAAAAAAAAAGCATCACTTTTCCCTTTCCATGTTTGTACTCTTTTTGTAGAATGGAACATTTTCTCTATTTCAGCACCATAAAGCTGTTGGAAGTCAGTTTCTTCCCCTACCCTTTTTTTTTAAAAAACATTTATTTATTAGCTTTTGACATTCACTTTTATAAGATTTTGATTCCTCCCTCTTCATACTCCTCTCAAGATGGCAATTAATCTGATTTAGGTTATAATGCCTAATCATATTAAACATATTTCTATATTAGTCATGTTTTGAAAGAAGAATCACAACAAAAGGGAAAAACCAAAAAGCGAAAATAGTATGCTTCAATCTGCATTCAGACTCTATAGTTCTTTCTCTGGATGTGGATAGCATTTTTCATCATTAGTTTTATAGAATTGTCTTAGATCATTGAAATGCTGAGAAAAACAAAGTTTATCAAAGTTGATCATCTGCATAATGTTGCTGATACTACGTACAATGTTCTTCTGTTTCTGCTTACTTTACTCAGCATCAGTTTATGTCTTTCCAAGTTTTTTTGAAACACACCTGCTCATCATTTCTTTATTTTTCTTTTTTTTGATATAGTTTTATTGATATATAGAATTTTTTGTAACCAAATTAGCAAAATACTATTATTATAGGTCATTTGCCAAATCATGAACATAGTTTTTTTTAATATAAAATTCTTTGTAATAGTATTCAATTTTATGGTACTTTACTTATAATAACTTATTTATATGCTACTTTTTATTTAATGATTTCAGAGCTTTTATTTATTGAGGGAAACACTGAGATCTTTAAAAAATATTTCAGTGGTATTTCATTACATATAAAGATAGTTTTCAATATTCATTTTTGTAGGATTTTGAGTTCTAAATTTTTTCTCCTTCTTTTCCTTAACTCTGCCCTCCCCAAGATAGCCAGAAATATGATATAGATTATACATGTGGTTTTTAAACATATTTAAACATATTTCCATGTTAGTTATAATGTAAAGAAAAATCAGAACAAAGGGGAAAAACCATGAGAAAAAAAAGCAAACAAAAAATGGTGAAAATACTATGCTTTGATCCATATAGTTCCATAGTTCTCTCTCTTGATGGAGATGGCATTTTCTATCTCAAGTCTATTGAAATTGTCTTAGATCACTGTATTCCTGAAAATTTATCATAGGTGATTATCACATAATATGCTGTTTCTATGAACAATGTTGTTCTGGTTCTGCTCACTTCATTTAGCATCAGTTCATGTAATTCTTTCTAGGCTTTTAGGAAATGTCTTCCCACAATTTCTTATAGAACAATAGCATTCCATTACATTTGTATGCCCAATTTGTTCAGCCATTCCCCAATTGATGGGCATCCCATTGGTTTCCATTTCTTTGCCATCACAGAGAGAGCTGGTATAGACATTTTGTATATATGGGTCCTTTTCCATTTTTATGATCTCTTTGGGATACAAATTTAATAGACATATTGCCAAGTCAAAGCATATATGCACAGTTTTATTGGAAGGCAATTTCTGTTATTGAAGAGGTGATACTTTTAGGAAGGAGGGAGCTATCATATACTATTCTTGCTATAGTTTCTTTTTTCTTTTTCAAATGTTTCTGAATAGACATACCTAAGCATTTTCCCCGTCAAGCAACAACTACTATTTTAGGGGAGGTCTTACATGATAAACTCTTTTTATGATTTTGATTTTTTTGTGTGGGGGAAGAAAACCAAGCCATTTGGTCCTTTGTAGTTTTACCAAAGTAAGACACTTGAATAGAAATTCATCCTATTGATAGATTCATACTTTGGTTTAATTCAGGTATAAGTGTTCCTAATATTTTGCCAGTAAGCCTTTTATTCTTCACAATCATCTGGTGTATATTTTGAGTATTGTTGTTGGAGTTCTAAAGTCCAACAATGGGACCAAATAGCCACTTTTAAACTCCTAGACTTTTTCAACTTCTGTCATTTTTTTTCACATTTATTTTCAGTTGACTTGATCAAAGAAGATGAGAAAAAAATGGGTTGTATTGTAATTTATAGTGCTTAATTACTTAATTATGAATAAAACCAAAATCTATAAATTTTAAATGTGTGATGTATAATACATTCCTGAATTCAGAGTCAAAGTGAATATTCATTTGGATTGTGCAAAATTTAAAAGGAATAGGGTAGAGAGTTAGAGAAAGAGGAACAATTTATAACAGACTAAAGGTAACAAAAATTGCATGGATAAACCTATTAATTGATGCATACTACCATGCTTCATTCTTTGTATTGGCCTTAAGATCAAAATAGATTCATTTTTGATATTTGCATCAATTCTTTGCCAGCTAAATTTTTTTTAAAGGAGGGGATATAGGGGAATAGGAAACAAAATATTTCTCTCTTCTCTCTCCTACTTCCTTTCCCCTTTTATACTCCTGCTTTCTTTCTTATCAATCTCCATCTTCCTCTTCTTTTGATTTCATTATCTTCTCTAGCCTCCTCTCCTTTTCATTATCCAGTTAATCTGGGTTGTTAGAATGGCTTGAGACAGTGTATGTAGTAATGTAGTAGATTAGTTAGGAAGAAAAGGTGAAGGGAATAGTAAGAATGCCCAAGTAGCAGAAAATGGCAGTCAACCAGCAAGGCTTCCTTAAGACTTAAGTGAGCCTCTGTAATGGACTGGGAAGATATAAAATGACTAGAAGCATCAGAAAGATTTATGCACTTGAATTGGAAGAGGAGGAAAATATAGGTTTAGAGTGATATATGGAATTGTCTAGGGTCATACAATATATAAATAGGAGGAAGCAGTCAAAAATGATCAGGAACATTTTTCCATCAATGAGCACCAATTAGAAATTTAAAACCAGACTCTGGGGACATAAAGACAAAAACCCCAAACAAAACTATCTGTCCTCTCAAGAGTTTGTATTTTATTGCAGGGGAGGGGTTGGGGGAAGGATGTGTATATATCTATCTATTTATCTATATGTATATATATATATATATATACACGCATGTAAATAAATATATGCATACTGTTTTATATATATGTATATATAAAAATATAAATATATATAGTATGTATATATACATATAAATATGTATATATATACACACATATCTATCCATCTAAATTTTTTGTTAATTTGTTTCAGTCATGTCTGACTCTTTGTGACTCCATCTGGGATTTTCTTGGTACGCATACTGGAGTGGTTTGCCATTTTCTTCTCCAGTTCAATACATTTCACAGTTGAGGAAATTGAGGCAAATGAGATTAAATGACTTGCCCAGGATCATACAGCTAGTAAATGTCTAAGACTGCATTTGAACTCAGGAAGATGTCTTCCAGACTCCAGTTCTGGCATTCTATTTTAGCTGCCTCATCTCTCTCTCTCTCTCTCTCTCTCTCTCTCTCTCTCTCTCTCTCTTTCTGTCTCTCTTCTCAGTCTGTCTCTTTCTCTGTTTATCTATCTGAGGCAGTTATGAAACATTCTAGATAGAGAGAGAAAGAGAGTGTGGGACTTGGAGTCAGAAAGATTTGAGTTCAAATCATATCTCAAACATTTCCTAGTTTTAAGACCCTGTGTAAGTCATTTAACCTCTCAGCTTCAGTTATCTCATCTGTAAAATGGGGATAATAATAACACCTATCTCAAAGGTTTGTTCTGAGGTTTATATGAGATAACTTATGTAAAGTACTTGGCAAACCTTAAGGTGATTTATCAATACTAGCTATTGTTATTATTAAAGTATGTACAAAATAATTGCAACATAATTGGTGGTGATGTGGTGTTAAAGCATTATCATTTGAGGGAATCAAGAAAGAAAGCATGCTAAGGTGGCACTTGAGGTGAATTCTGAATGAAATCAAGAACTCTACAAGGTGAAGGTGAGGAGAAACTGGATTCTAAAATGGAATTTACATAGGACAAAGAAAGGAGATGAGGTGACATGAGTGAGAGACCTCAAGAAGTACAGGAATGGAACTTTCCCCATTGTGAATATCTCTAACCAATAGTATAGCTGCACAGCTAAATAGCCATGCAAAGTCACTCTTCAGCTGTCTAATGGGTCCTAAATCACACAAAGTCAGTGACATCTTGCAAAAGAGAGAAGTTGCTTCAGAAACAAGAGCAACAAAACAACACACTATTTATTTTGAAGATAAAGTGATTATCTCAAGCAAGAATCCTCTTGTATTGTAATCCAGACTTCAAGATGACCAGCTACAGAATTTTACAGAGGGTTCCTTGTTGATAGGAATATCAAATTCTTTGCAGCTCAGCAAGGTCTCACTTATTATTTCTGAAAATGTGAGAAGACTGTTGCTTTTGTTGTCTCTAGGGTTCTGTCCTTTTATTTCAGAGTGATAGGAATGATTTTCACCTAATATTTTTTTTGGTGCCTTTAAACAACCTTTATCTTAGATGGTGGCTAATTTCTTTCAGTTTCCTTTCAGGATACGTTGGATTACCTGGGAACCCCTGAGGTATCCAGAAAACTAGGCTGAAGAAAATGGGGTTTTTAATTATTGTTTTTCAGAACAATTTCAAAACTTTTTGCATTTGGCTGTCTCTGGTGATTAATTCAACAACTCTCTTCTGCAGAAGAAATGTTATTTTGGTATAAAAGAAATTCCCAGGATTTTCATAAGAGAAACCAAAATGAAGCAAGCTGTCCAGGATCTCTTCCATTAAGATCCCCAACATTTACCTCTCTCTATTTGCAATCATGACTAATACAGAATGACATGGCAAAGATAGCACTAGACCAAGGTTTTAATGTAGCCTTTGATGTTGACTGGTTGGGGGATCATGAATGAGCATGAATTTGCTCATCTACTAAATGAAGAGGGTTGGACCAGATGGTCTCTAAGTTTAACATTCTAAGACTAAGATAATGTCAGAATAAGAGGAGTTGGGTGTGTGACTTTGGAACAAATGAAGGCTGACCAAAGTTAGATGGAAGCCCAATCTCAGTCTTATCATTATTTAAAAAACAACACGGACAACTGGACAAGTATAGTATCATAGAATCTTGGGAAATCACTGAGCCCTATATCCAACGAAATGCTAGGATCATGGGATCTAGGACTTTAGAACTGGACGGGATTTCTGTCCTCTAGTATAACCTTCTCATTGCTCATGTGAAAATTTGCTATACAACCTCCTGGACAGATGGTCAATCCAGCCTTTGATTAAACATGCATATTCACAAAGAGCTTCTTATCTCACAAAGTAGTCTGCTCCATTTTTACTCTATTCTTTCAAAAGACCATATGTATACTAAGTCAAAACCTGCTTATCTTTAAGTAAAACCATAGAATTTCAGAGGGGCAAGGACTTTAGAGATAACCTAATGAAACATTGTCATTTTTACCAAGGGTGTGACAAACGAGTCCAAAGGAAGGTTATTTTAATAGTCAGGATGAGAACTGAGGTCCCTTGTACAGTATATTTATCTGGTGTTCTCTTCATTTTGCTTACCACTGGTCTTCATTCTGCTTTCTATAGCTATACATGATAATTACACAAGCAGAAAAGGAACCTCAGCACCTACCCATTCTACTTCAAATCCCTAAAATATTCTTCTCTACAATACATTCAAAAATTAGGCATCCAGTCTTGCTTGAAAACCTCCAAGGAGAGGAGCAACAATTACATTCTGAGTCTCCTCATTTTCATTTTGGACAGCTTTAGGCAGTTTTCTCTGACATCAAGAAAAGTCTTGCTAATTTTCTGTTCATTGCTGTTGGTATCGACCTCTGTGGTCAAATCACATAAGTCTAATGCTTTCACATGATGGAACACAATAACCAAATTCTCCCAAAGTCTCCTCTTCTCCAGGCTAAATATTCCCAAATCCTTCAAGCATCCTTTAAGTACCATGGACTGAAAGCCTTTTCTATTTTAGTTGTCCTATTCCAGATATCCTCCAGTTTATTAATTTTTTTTTCTTAAACAGCATCTCCCAGAACCGAACAGTATTGAGACATGATCTTTTGTTTCATTTAGTTGCTTAAGTTGTCTGACTGTTCATGATCCCATTGGAATTTTCTTGGCAAAGATACTGGAGAGACTTGCCATTTCTTGCTCTAGTTTCTATAGATGAGGAAATTGAGACAAACAGGGTTAAGTGACTTGCCCAGGACTACATAGCTAGTAAGGCCAGATTTGAATTCAGATCCCCCTGATTCCAGGACCAGTGTTCTATCCATTGTGCCCCCCAGCTGCTTTCCAGATGTCATTTTAGTAAGGAATAAATTTAGATCACTCTTCCTCAAGACAGTGCTTTAAATGTGCTTCTAAGATTTTTCTTCTACAGGCCAAGAACCCCAATTCCTCAAGCAATATTTCTATGACACAACTTCCAGACCCAGTAGGCAACTCTGAATGACAGGAAACTTTGGCAGGTACTTTTCACTTATACAACTTTTGGCTTATATATGATGTCTGAACTCTTTAAATTAAAAAAAAAAATAAAAGCTTCTCATCTCCCCATCCCTTTCCCTGCCCCATTCAACATAATTCCATTTGGTCACAATATATTGAACTCCTACCATGGGCAAAACACTAAACTTGGCATTAAGACATATATACATACAAAGAAGCCTACAGCTCTCTAAGAACTGATACTCTATAATTTTGTGGCATTTGTCTTTGGTCTTGTTGATTGGCACTCACTGTATAACTACCTATATTCAGTTTGCCAGAAGAAATCTCTTAATGTGCACAAATTCACTAAAGTGTCATTGAAAACACAGATCAATCTGGTTTCTGAAACAGGTAATTTTCTCTCCACTGTTTTGTTTTCTTCCAGAGGCTTTTGATGTTCTTCTTTTCTTCTCTATAGCACTCAATCATTTGTCTCCTTCATCACCAAAATTGTGACAGCATTTGAGTCCAGAATTGAGTCAGACACATAACAAGTGCCATTTGTTAAGATGTATCCAACTGAAGGTAATTGAAAGGTGCACAAGCAGTGAGAGACACACACACACAGAGATCAACATTCAGATAGAGAGAGAGAGACAGAGAAAGAGACGGATAGAGACAAAGTGGGAGAGGTGGGGGGGGGAGAGAATCATTCTGTCTAATTTCTTGCTCCCCACACTCCCTTGTTATTGGCTTTGCTTCTTAGAGAATGGAACATGGAAACCAGGAGGTTCTGAAACTGACCCAGACATTGGGGAACAGCAGAGGCAGTGCCAACAGGAATTTTTCCCAGCATTATCACCTAGGGGAGAACCGGGTGGGAGTTATTCAGTATAGGCACAATGAAAAGTTTTATGTGGGTTCCACAGTTGAAACAAAAAGGCTAATACTGAAGGGGGCTTTTCATTTAAGTAACTGAGTCCATTGATCTCCATGAAGTAGCAATAGAATTGTGCCAGCTGGTGGAATGCCTTGCTGGAGTTAGATGCTTTTTTGTTAGGTACTCAGCATAGGTCTTTTTTGTCTTTCATTCATTAGGTTTTAAGTTTTCTTTTTTTTCAGAGAGTAGGTATAATGGCAGCTTCTTGATTAGAAAGGGAGAGACAGAGACAGAAATAGAGACAGAGATAGATAGAGAAAGAGAAACAGAGACAAAGATAGACAAAGGGGAGAAAGGGAGAGGAAGAAGGAGAGAGGTAGTGAGACTCAGACAAAGAGACAGGGAAAGAGAAACAGACAGAGACAGAAAGACAAAAGATGGAAAAGGACACACGTAGAGATAGAGACACACACAGAGACAGAGAGAAAGAGAGACAAGAGATGGGGGAAGAGAAGGAGAGGGAGGAGAAAAGGAGTGAGAGAGAGAGAAAGAGACACACAGAGAGAGACAGGGAAAGACAGAGACAGACACACAAAAATAAGAGATGGAGACACACAGAGAGACAGAGAAAGAGAGAGGCACAAATAAAGAGACAGAGAGAGACAGATAGGGAGAAGGAGAAGGAGGGGCAGGCAGAGCTGCCTGTCAGATGGTAAATTTGAACAGAGGCAGTGGTCGTCATGGTGATGGCAGGTTGCATCCCACTACCATGGAAACCAAAGTTAAAAAACTGATGTTAAGCAGGAGAATCACATGATGCAGGGTTTTTTTGTTTTGTTTCATTTTAAAAAAAGAAAAGAGGTTTGGCTTTTCAATCTGAAAAAAAAAAATTAAGAGGAGGTTGTATGATGAGAAGGATTACAAGAAGTCAACTGCCTAGATAATGAAGTGGGAGCATGTGAAGGCTGCACACCCTTCTACAGCATTTTTTCTGCTTATTAACAGTATATTTTTCCTGATATTTTGTGTATTTCCAAATATGCCAATCAGAGCTGTGAACTGGTAGTGTGTGTGTGTGTGTGTGTGTACGTGTGTACGTGCGTGCGTGCGCACGTGCATCCATGCATGCTAAAAGAAGATAGTGTACTTTTGAAGTTGACACACTGTAGGCAATCGTATGATTCTACCACTATCCCCTTCTCCTTCTTCCCCTTTGTTGCCTCGATGCAATTCAACAAATGTTTAGTAAAGATTGAGGTTCAGAGTGACTTAAAAGCAGTGAGTGACTAAGAGGGAGATTAGAGTTTAGGAAATAGCCCAACTGACCTCAGTAAAAAGAGAATCTTGAAATTTGGGAGATTTGCAGCTGGCTTCAGAAGAGTGGAGAGTACTATACTATGGTTATCTGAGATATCAAAAAGGAGGGTATTTTATTGATTCCCTTCTCCAGGTTCTTTCAGCAGACTGATGTTATCAGCTCAGTGGTAACAGGGTATGAGAAGGTCTGAGGGTATGTATGGGGGCATAACAAAGAGATGGAACCATCTTTCTAGATAAATGATTCTACTCAGGCTTATCCTATGAAAATGAGTCCACTCATAGGGGAAGCAAGAACTAGCAGTATCTCCTGGAGAATTTCAGGGAAAATCCACCAGAGGTCTTTTCTTTTTCTCTTTTCTATTCCCCAGGAACCACTTCATGGAATGATTCTGGAAAACTAGGGACTGCAAGCAAAGTGCAGAGTCTCTTCCAGGTGTGAGACAGCTACATCCAGAACTGGCTTAAGGCCTGTTAGAAATGCACTATGGAACAAAATTTCTATTTTAGTTCTGAGATAAGGGGGATAAATGAGGTTCTGGCTTATTTGGAATTTGAAAGTACAAGGCTCCACAGTGACTGGGAGTCAAGATGGAAAAATATGAGGAAATAAATATAACCCTTGGATCAGTATCAAGACATCCCCATTGAAACGATGGGCATGACCCTGTCTGGGTTTTAAGTGGATCTCTTTTGCCCTCCAGACCAGCTGTATCTTTTGACATTGGCTCAGGAGAGAGAGGGGACATGATCTCACCATGATGATCTCACTGCTTTTCCATCATGGGGCTGGTGCCTGGATTCTATGTGGGCTTAGACTTCTGCTGTCCTCAGTCCTAGCTTTGGGTGTGATTAATGTCTCCTTTGATCATAAGGGAGAGATTACATCAGTGCCATCAGGATCATAAATCCTCTTCTTGGGCTTAGTGTTTGAACATGTTTTCCCACATTTTCTGCTTTCCCAATAAGTTTTGTATGTATATATGTATTATTTTGAGATTAAGTTTTCCTATTTCACCCAAACTGGAAGTATAATTAATGGTCACTCATGGGCTTGATCCTAATACTGATTGACATGGAAGCTTTGACCTGCTGTGTTTTTTCCATCTTGGGGCAGTCTACTCCTCCTTAAGTAATCTCATAGTCCTTTGCTCTTAGGAGTTCTCCATGTTGATATTGGAGTTGGTACAGACGCAGAATTGGCTTTATCCCTCCTGCAGCTCAGAACTCCTGACCTCAAGCATTCCATCAGCCTCAACCTTTCCAGAAGCAGAAGTTATAGGCATGTACCAATACAACTAGTTTTTTTTAAAATTGCCCATATTAGGTTGTGTCTTCATTGACAATCTCCAATATTCCTTTGATCCTGCCAGCACTCTGAGACATGCCCTCATCACTTCATACCTGGACTACTGAAATAGCCTTATGGTGGGGGATATCTGCCTGTCTCCAGACTCTCCCAGTCTATCCACCTATCAAATGATTTTCCTAAAGTGTAGTCTGATCATGTCATCTCCCTTCCTCTTCAACCACCTCAAGTGATTCTCTTAGACCTCCAGAATCAAACATAAAATCATCTGACTTCAAAACACTTTATAACCTGGCCCCCTTTTATGTTTCTGGTCTTTTTGCTTATTTCTCTTATTCCTTCCCCTTTGCTTGGATACTCCATGATCTAATGTCTTTAGTTTCTTTGCTGTTCCTCATATAAGATACTCCATTTCCCCACTGCATATATGTTCACTGGTTGACCTTCCATGAGTGGAATGCTTTCCCTTCTTTGTCTTCACTCCTGGCTTTCCAAGCATCTTTCAATTATAGTTAAAATATAGTTAGCTCAATTTCTCCCTTCTTCAAGAAGCTCTTCTAAATGCCTCTTAATGCTTAGTGTCTTCCCTCTCTATTGGTTATTGCCGGTCTATCTATATTATGTTTTCTTTGACCATGTTTGTTGACTTGTTGCCCACCCTCCCTTAGATTATGGGATCATTTGCATTTCTTGGTATCTCCAGTGCTTAGTTTAGTACCTGGAACATCTACATTCAATCATTTTAGTCATGTCTAACTCATGACTTCATTGGAGGTTTTCATGGCAGAGATACTAGAGCAGTTTGCCATTTCCTTTTCTAGCTCATTTTGCAGATGAGGAAACCAAATATATGGGGTTCAATGATTTGCCTAGGATCACGTACCTAGTAAGTGTCTTGTCACATTTAAACTCAGGTGTTCTTGACCTCCAGGTTTGGAACTTGTATCTACTGACACTTTGCTGCCTTCCATGTGGCACATAGTCTATACTTAATACATTTTTGTTGTCTGACTGAGAGACATAATAGTTATCAAGTATTTGAAGGGCTGTCATATAGGAAGAATGTTTCTTCTTGTTCAGTTTGGCTCTAAATTGGAACAGTGGATGGGGATTCACATTTCTCTCCATGTAATGAATATCTATTAATGATTAGAGATGTCCAAAAGAGGAATATTCTTTCTTGTTCAATAGTGAGTTCTACATCATTATTAGGGGACAATTAGATAGTGGCTGCATACCCACTTGGGGATACTGTAAATGAGATGTTCAAATTCAAGTATGTTTTGGAATTTAAAGACTCAAAGGTTCTTTCCAAATCTGTGAGCTGTGATCCTGATAACAACTTTCTGAGACTGTTTCCTAATAACATTGATAATAATAGATAGTATTAATATATCACTTTAAATTTACAAAATATTTTACATATATTATTTTATTTTTCCAGTACTTTAGGTATTATCATTATTCTCAATTTACCGATCAGAAAAATTGAGATTGGGAGATGTTACATGATTTTCCATGGGTCCAACTAGTTGCTGCAACTCTTCATAAAAGTGGAGGGGGAATGATAATTTCTTCCTTTCACAGCATTCTTATAAGGATCAAGTGAAATAATATAAAATACTTTGACATTGTAGAGCCCTCTATAAATAATATTAAAATAAGACCATGCTATCTTTTTCACTGAGGGGGGATTTGTATTTAAGCTCTTAAGGAATATTTTAGTTGATGAAGAATTTTCTGGTTGTAACATAGACAAAAATTTAGCAATGTTATTTTTATCACCTTTTCACTGTTATTTAAAATATCTGAGTATAAATTGTTTCAATTTTTTTCATCAGAAAACTGTCTGTTCATATTCTATGATAACTTGTCTTTTGGGGAATAATTTATATCCTTATAGATTCAACAAAATCCTTTATATATTTGAAAGATGAGATTTTTATGTGAGTAGTCATGTCTAAAATCCCCCTTCCAATTTTCTGTTTTTCTTCTGATTTTGGCTACATTTTTTTTTATTTGTATAAAACCAAAAATGTAATATAATTGAAATTATCCATTTTACATACAATTCTTCTCTCTATCTCTTTTTTTTTTTAATTTTTTTTATTTAATAGCCTTTTATTTACAGGATATATACATAGGTAACTTTACAGCATTAACAATTGCCAAACCTCTTGTTCCAATTTTTCACCTCTTACCCCCCCACCCCCTCCCCTAAATGTCAGGATGACCAGTAGATTTTAAAATATATTAAAATATAACTTAGATACACAATAAGTATACATGACCAAAACATTATTTTGCTGTACAAAAAGAATCAGACTCTGAATTATTGTACAATTAGCTTGTGAAGGAAATCAAAAATGCAGGTGTGCATAACTTCTTCTCTCTATCTCTTGTTTTTCACAAATTGTCTGTGGATCCATAAGCCTGGTAAGTAATATGTTTAATGTTCTTCAAATTTTCTTGCAATCTCTCTCTCTTTTTTTTTATCTCTACATACGTCATGTATCCATTTTGATCTTATCTTGGTAAATGGTGTAAGATATTGATCAATGCCCAATTTCTGCCAGATTACTTTCTAACTTTCCCAATAATTTTTACCAATTGATAAATTCTTATCCCCAAAACTTAAGGTTTTACACTTGTCAAATACAAAATTATTGTAGTCATTTGCCATTGTAGATGACCTGTCTAGTTTATTCCACTGACCTACCTTTCTATATATTAGCCAATAGCAGATAGTTTTGGTAATTACTGATACACCCACACCCACCCCCACCCCCACACACTCACACACACACATGCTTTTTAAATAAAAACATTTGGATTGCTAAACCTTCCTTTATATAAATTATAATTAAAACAATTTTTTAACATTTATTTTAAAATTTTTGAGTTCTAGGATCTTTCTCTTATATGCATTTACAATTGAGAAACTGCATTTAAAGTTATTGCTAACATTTCCATAAAAATCATGTTATGAAAGAAAACATAGATTTCCTACCTTAATGAAAATAAAAACCCTCAAGAAAAATAAAGAGAGAGAGCTGTCAGAGACAGAGACAGAGAGACACAAGAGACAGAGACAGAGAGACACAAAGAATACTTCCATCTGTATTCAGACACAATCAGTTCCTTTTCTGGGTTTGGATAAGATTTTTCACCATAAATCTTTCAGAATAGTTGTATATCATTGTACTTCTGATAATAGCAAAGTCATTCACATCTGATCATCCCAGAACATTGTTATTATTTTGTATACAGTACATTTCACTTTGCTTGAGTTCATGGAGGGCTTTCCAGTTTGTTTTCTTCCTGAGGGCATCCTGCTCATCATTTCCCATAGAACAATAATATTCCATCACCAATATATAACATATTTTATCAAGTCATTCCCTAATTTATGGGCATCGCCTCAATTTCCAATTTTTTTTTGCCCTGAGAATAGAGCTACTATGAATATTTTTGTACATTTAGGTCATTTTTCCATTAAAAAAAAAGTCTCTTTTGGTATTCATGCCTAATAGTGGAGTTGTTAGATCAAGGGATATGCATGAAGTTATAGCCTTTTGGGTATAGATCATATCTTTTGATCATTTATCAAGTGGGACATGGCACTTATTTTTTTATAAATTTGACTCCATTCCACCTTTGAGAAATGAGGCCTTATCAGGGAAACTTGCTTCAAAATTCTTTTTACATATTTCCCCCCATTTATTCTCTTTCTCCTTTCACTCTGTCCCTCTTCAAATGTGTTTTGCTACTGACCAGTCTTTCTCCCAATATGCCCTCTCTTTTATCACCCTCCTCCCTTCCCATATTGCATTTCCTTTCTATTTTCCTATACAGTTCGATAGATTTCTATAGCCATATTGAGCATGTATTTTATTTCCTCTTTGAGCCAATTCTGATGAAAGTAAATTTCATTTTCATCCCCTCGTAAAAGCAAATTTTTTCTTGCCTCTTTTTTATTGCAGATAATTTGCACCATTCCCCTTCTCTCTTTACCTTTCTCCCAGAATATTTTTCCCTCACCACTTAATTTCATCTTTAAAAAAGATATTATCCTTTCATATTCAACTCATACCTGTGCCCTCTAGCTATATATACTTTTAATTGCCAGAATGAGAAGTTCTGATGAGTTACAAGCATCATCTTCCCATGTAGGAATGTAAACGGATAAATGTTATTAAGTTTCTGATGATATTACTTTCCTGATTACCTCCTTATGCTTCTCCAGAATCCTGTATTTGAAAATCCAGAGACCCTTCAGCTCTGGTCTTTTCATCATGTGAACCTGAAAATCCTTTATTTCACTGAATGGCCACTTTTTCCTCTGAAGGATTATACTCGGTTTTATTGGGTAGGTTATACCCAACCTGCTTGGTTGTAATCCTGTCTTCATTGTTCTCCAAAATATCATATTCCAAGCCCTTTACTCCTTTAATGTAGAAGCTTCAAAATCTTGTGTTATTCTGATTGTTGCTCCATTATACTTGAATTATTTCTTTCTGGATGCTTGCAATATTTTCTCCTTAATTTGAGTATTCTGGAGTTTTCATTTTAGGATCTCTTTTAGAAGGTTATTGGTGGATTCTTTCAATTTCTATTTTACCCTGTGGTTTCAGGATAACAGGACAGTTTTTCTTGATAGTTTCTTTAAAGATCGATGTCTAGGGGCAGCTAGGTGGTACAGTAGATAGAGCACCAGCCTTGAAGTCAGGAGGATCTGAGTTCAAATCTGGTTTCAGATACTTGACACTTCTTAGCTGTGTAACCCTGGGCAAGTCACTTTACCCCAGTTGCCTTAGCAAAAAAAAAAAAAAAAAAAAAAAAATGTCTAGGCTTCTTTTTTTATTGTGACTTTCAGATAAACCAATCATTTTAAAATTAGCTCTCCTGAATCTATTTTCCAAGTCAGTTGTTTTTCAATGAAATATTTCATTTTGGGGGGTTTTGCTTTATTGTATATTGATTTCTCATAAAAAGTTTCCATTTGCTCAATTCTAATTTTTAAGAAATTATTTTTTTAGTGAGCTTTTTTACCTTTTTTCCCAATTGGCCAATTTTGCTTTTTAAGGTATTGTTCTCCTCATTAGCTTTGTGTTTTCTTTTGCACCATTCTCAATTCTTTTTCTAATTTTCCCTCTATCTCTCTTACTTGATTTTCAGCATCCTTCCATGGCCTGAACACAATTTTTCTTTTTCTTGGAGCCTTTGGATGTAGGGGCTTTGACTTTGTTGTCTTTTGAGTGTGTGTTTTGATCTTCCTTTTTACCATAGTAACTTTCAATAGGCAGAAATTTTTTCTATTGTCTATTCATTGCACTAGTCTTTTACTTGACTTTTAACTCTTTGTTAAAATAGAGCTCTATTTCTAGAGTAGAGAATTCCCTGTCCCAAACTTCAGGGTTTTTGTGCAGCTGTTTTCAGAAATCCTTCTAGGAATCTGACCACAAGCCTTCTTTTTTGCCCTGGAGCTATTAGGTGTGTCCCCACCCCACTGTAACTATAAGATCTAGTATGCTAAAACAACAGAATTCTATTTTGCTGATGCCAGGACTAGGATTGGAGCTATGCTGGCAGGACCTGCGTTGGGACTGCACTTCCACCCCTTTGCCACAGATCCTCTCTGCTAACCTACTGAGTCCTCCCTGTGTCTCCTGGCAGAGAGGTCCAGAAGCCTACAGCATTGCTGCAGATTCAGAGGTCCTGCCTTGCTGGTGCTTGGGCCTGGGCTAGATCTTGGTCTAGGTCTAGGTCTGGGTCTGGGTGTGGGTGTAGGGCAAGGCTGAGATTGGGACTTTGATGGCTAGAACTGGAATTGTGTGTTGCGCTCCTATCCTGGTTCCACAGACTTTTTCTGCTGGATTGTCTCTGATTCAGAGGTTCTTTATACATCCATCCATCCATCTAAATATCTATATCTCTATATATTTACAGTGGATGTGTGAAAAATTGGGACACTAATTCACTGTTGGTGAGACTGTGAACTTATCCAACCATTTCAGAGAACAATTTGGAATTATGTCCTAAATAATCATTAAACTGCCTCTAATGTTAGACCCAGGAACACCAAAACTAGGTTTGTTTCCCAAGATGATTAAGGAAAAAGGAAAAGAATCCATATATTCTAAAATATTTATGGTATCTCTCTTTGTGGTGGCAAAGAACTGGAAATTGGAGGAGTGCCTATCAATTGGGAAATGGCTGAACAAGTTGTGGTGTATGATTGTGATGGAATATTATGGTGTTATAAGAAATGATGAACTTAATGATTTTAGAAAAAACATGGGCAGATTGGCACAAAATAATGAAAAGTGAAATGAACAGAACCAAGAGAATGTTGTATACATTAACAGCAACTTTTCTTCCCATATTTATTTATTTTATTTTTAATTTATGGAACAAAAAAAAAGATTTTCAGTATAATACATATTATAATAAAACTATACTAAAATATGATTGTATGTGAAATTGCAAATCTATCATATAGAACTTCCTATTGTTTTAAAATATATAATAAAGTTATCATCTAAATTTATTTTTCTTTCCTCTGATCCCAAATGGCTACTTTTAAACACAAATAGGTATATAGATATAAAATTATTCTGTACAAACTTCTATTTATTAGTCCTTTCTCTGAATGTAGATAGTATTTTTCTTCCTATGTCCTTTATAATTTGGATATTTATAATAGTCAAAACAATTTATTTGCTCAGTGTCATTGTTAAAATAATATTGCTTCATATATATATATAAAGTTATTTTAAAGGAATAGAAAGTTGTACATTGATTTACAGATTTGTAGTTTCATATGCAATCATCTTTTTTATTCTTCTCTTATGGAAATATTTTATTTCCTAAGTTTGGAATAAAATAAATAATATAAAAATGTAAAAGGGAAAAAAAAATCTTCTTAGGACAGTGTGGAGGATTGGATTGGAATTATAGAGGATCCACAGTTCCTTAACCCACTATGATTTTATAATCTATGTCCCAGAAGCAGTCTGGGTGAGTGTGTAGAAAGGATGGAAATCCATAAAGGAGATATAACACTTTAAGGTGCTTCAAGATGGTCCTGGAAAACAGAAAGCTTGAGGGGAAGTTTGAGAGGAAGTGATAAGAATAAGGAAGGGTAGTAGAGCTCATTCCAGATGAACAATGGGAGATTGTTCCAATCAATGGCAGAATTTACAAAAGTGGGACTGGGAAGTCCCTAGTTTAACTCTGAAGTCCTTTTTGGAGTTGTAGCCAGGACACAGGTGACTGATGATTGACTGCTTGCCCACAAAATCCTGGAGTCTAATAGTGGAAAAAGAGCTGAGTGTTTCTGATGTCTGTCTCTGACTATACTGGAGCCCCTAATTTCTCTAGGGAACTTCAGTCTCTTTGGTGTTGTGATGTGATTTGACTCTGGGAAGAGAATGGAGAGCAGAGAAGTAGTCCCATGGTTCCATTGCAGCTCTGAAGATTGATTTCTTTTTCATCTGGGGCCTGTTGTAGTGGCTTTAAGATCTGGCTTAGTCCCTCTGGATTTCCATAATGAGACCCTCTTCCCTGAGAGGCTGTGATGGGAGAGATCTTTACTAGTCAGGCTTAGGCCCTGGGGAAGTCCAGGGGAGCCACTGGGGAGCTTGATGACAACCAGCTGTATAGTAGATGGACCTTCTCCCTTTCTGTGGGATTTATTCTCTGAATAGGGAATGAACAATGGCAGGTGTATGGGCTCAAATTAGCTGTGTTTCCAAGGAAACAAGTCAACCATTCAAGGGAAAGAGCATTGGGTAAGAGATAAATCAATAAGTGATCCTATTTTTATCATTTCCCTAATGATTCTCTTGAATCTGCTAGACGGGAAGGAGAGAGTCTGAATGACACAGGTCCTCATTATCAGTCTCAGAAGGAGAGAGGAGTAATGGGGCACTTGGGGTGACTGCCAGGAAAGTTTATATAATTAGGCACCTAGCAATGATAAAAGGAATAGAAAGGAAAGATGTATCTTCTCTATGGGCTTCCATCAGTTCCAGGATTGTCATTTTAATTGTAACTGGTCCATGGTCTCATTTGGGCACACAAGATACATGATGTTCATTATTAAAGGAGAAGATGGACCACAGACTGGGTTTCCCTGGTGTTGCTTCCTTGTCCAATAAATGTTTCCTCTGGGCACCTATAAGGTGAGGAGATCTGGATTTGAAGGACTGCTGATGGAAAAATAGGGAAGGAGGCCCTGATTGATTAAAGCCCTGCTCTGCTAGAAGCTAACCAGGAGCTCCAGCACCATCCAGGATCAATGCTGAGATGCCCTTGGAATTGTATTATAGAGGTTGTAACCCCATTTTGCTCTTCACCACCCTTGATAAAATACAAACTGTAGGAGGACAGAATTTTTTTTTGTATTTGTGCCCTCAGTCTCTACCACAGTAATTGGCATATATTAGGTTATTAGTAAATACTTTTGATTGACTGATTGAAGAAGGGATTCTCAGGAAGGAAAGGTGGAAGGGAGGGAGTTGTGCCTTACTGAATGCAAAATTGTGATTTTCCTCCTTCTGCTCTTGCTCTAGTCCCGGCAGCCACCTTTATTTTGCTTCTTTTTTCTTCCCATACATTCTGCTTACATGCCCTTTTTCGTTCCTTTCAAAATCTGTACTTTGAATTTTTAATCAAGAATAGGGATGATAACAAATACAGTTCACTGTGGTCTTTCTCCTGGAGAAATGTGCATTTTATGCAAGGATCAAAATCTTAAGTCAAAGGGATCAATTGAAAGAAATATGAGAGGGAAGGATATTTTAGGGCCCCCTAAGACTTCTTAGTTCTACTGAAATTACACCTAAAACCTATGGGTCTGTGGATAGTAGCAGGACACAGACCAGAAAATTGGCTCTTTCTGCCCCTAGGCATCTGACCCAGTTATAAAAAGTCTGACTCTTCAGCAGCTGGGGTTCCAGATTTAGTTTTCTGTGCCTCCATTGATCTAGTTCAGGTTACCTAGCCGTCCCACTCTCCATTTTTGAACCAGTCTCCCTCTAATTCTGTTTTTGGGACTTTCACCTGGATTTTTAACATTCTGGGCTAATCAAGTTTATAGACCTGAGCAGGGAGCAATCTACCATAATTGTCTGGCTGGGAAAATAGGGGAGCAGGAGCAAGATGCTGGTGGAGCAATCAGGGCACTATGGCAAGATGTAACCAGAGCCAGGAGTTGGCGAGGGCTTTGTATCCAACAATGCTGCCAGGCAGTCTTGCAATTACCATTTAAGCAAATGAATCTACTGCCTAGGGAATCTGCCTTGCCTGCAGCATCAGCACCAGGGAGGCATTTACTTTTGAGCCTGTGTATAATTGCTTGCAGATTTGCAAGGGGGAAAAGAAAGCCCAATTCCACCCAAACAGAATGATAGTCCTAATGTAGCCAGTAAGAGCCAGGGAGGGTTTTGGCTTAATTGACAAACTAGAAACTGCTATCCTAGCCCTTGTGACAAAGCATGAACCTCCCGAGGCTCACAGGTTTGTTTGACACCTTTATCACTCATTTGTCCTGGTCTTTTGGCCAGGTTCTAAGGATAAACAATAGGAAAAGGCTGAACATAAAGGGAAAAAAGAGGAAAGAAGAAAGGGGTAGAGGAAGAGAAGAAAAGGGAAAATGAATACATTTAGTCCAAGTAGTTCAGTCCATATTTCTAATGCCCTCCAAACTGCCTGCAGCTGAAAGTTCTAGGCCTAGGATTGATATATAAGCCAATTGCTACAGTCACCCTCCTTTCTACCCCTTTCTTTTGAATATTGGCTTCCAACCCTCTTTCTCCTCTTTATACTCTTAGTGTTCCCTCATATAACAAATGATAGATGATGATCTAATGATCACCCTTGCTCCATAACAGAATTAGTTTCTGAGGAGATATTAGAGATTATTCATTCCCCTTATTTCACAGATGAGGAAACTATGGCTCAAAGCAATAAAATGGCTTGTTCTAGGTCACACAAGTACTGAGTGGCAAAATTGAGCTTCTGAGTCCAAGTCTATTGTTAATTCAATTCAATTAAACAGACATTTATTAAGAACCATCTGCAATGCACTCTGCTATATTAATACTTACCTGCTTTAGGATATGAAGATCTCACATAACCAAAAAAATTTTTTTTCAGTCCTTGGTGTCTGCTCCAGACGTAGGTCAACTCAGCTTATTCAGCTGCCTGGCTTCAATTTTGTAGGGGAATCTTATAATCAACACTGATATTATGTTTGAATCTCAGATGTCTCCAGGAGTAATCCAGGCCCAACATGGATGAACTGGTACATCACTGGAAAATTTATTTATTTAGTATTAGATCAGGGTCTTGAATTGAAACCAAGATGATGTAGACTACCTCTAGTCACTGGTCTCTAGGAGAGCTAGATTGGAGGGAATGAGCCATGGGATACCAGGCATATGGGAGGGATCAGAAGTACTAGGGATGGTGTTCACTGCCTGTGTTACTAGCTTTTATTTCTATCCATGACAGTATGCCCATTCAGAAGAGGGAAAAGTGATTGGGAATGATGTAGGATGAATGATCCCTAGAGGTCAGAGTCAGGTTCCCATCTATATGGGAGGATGTAAGCACAGTGTAGAGCAGAAAGAAGGGAAATGGATTGGATGTCTTTGGGGAAATATTGAAATCCTCTGATTCAATGATTTAGCACAAGTGTTGCAGTGAGTGAATTAACCATTTGGATCTTGGGCTTTGGGAGTCCACTAGTACCAAGGAAAGGACAGTACAGTACCAGTGGGACAGAAGAAAATAGTTGCTAGCTGTTGATTTAAAACAATGACAATAACAGTAACAGAAGCAGCTGCAATAGCAACAGTAGCTGTTATGGGCCGGAACTTGAAACAAGGTATTAACTCGCTGGAATTGATAGAAACAATGCTTATGTACATAGGTTTACACCTTTGAGAGTTCACACATTAGCTCACACATTAGAGCTCACAAGTTCTAGATTCACAAGTCAGGAACCCACAATCCCACTCTCTTGGAGGAGGAGTCAACCTTTGGATTCACACCTTTAAGAGATCATATATAAAGAAGCTCTTGGAGCCTCAGCAAGGAGTCAGTGTAGGAGTCAGTTGGCGAGATTGAGAAAGCAGGATTTAGTCAAATAGAACTGGAGATTCAGAGAGAGCTGGAGGCTGAAGCTAGCAGAGGCAAAGGACAAGCTGCAAGAGCTCTTGGAATCAAGGAGTGAGATAGGCCTCTAAGAAAACTAACCAGGCTATTTTGGAAGAGACAATAAAGGAGAGGATTTTAATAGATGACTGCATTTGGAGTGATTATTGATCTGAACTGAAACTAAGGCTGCCTTCAGAAGCCCCCCAAGAAATCTGCTCTCAGAGAATGGTCATATTTTAGAAAAGAATAGAACACTACAGAGTAGCAGCAGCAGCAACAACTATTTAGATTTAAATTCTTAGTCAAAGATAATCACATATGTATGAATGCTTATCATAACTTGGCAATAGGATTAGATTCCCTCTCTCCCCCCAAGCAGTATTTTTATGACTGCTGCTCCCTTTTAAAATTCCCCTTGCTGTGCATTTTTGGTTGATTTCACCTAGATTTAAAATACTGGGGACAATTGAAGGCTCTTGAGGTGGACACCCAAATAGAGAAACTCCTGGTATTTAGGGGGAGATCAAAGGCCAGTCCTTTCCTCCTTCTCTACTATCTAATTGGCAGCTGGTGCCTCTTTTCTGGATTTCAGAGTCAAACTCTGTAAGACCAATGGCAAGTACTAACTTCTGTTTGTCACAACAATGGTTCCAATAGAAAATCAAATATATAAAATGACTTGGCTCAGGGAGCATATGCTTTCCTCTTTTTCTCTGTTTAATATGCCCCCCACTGCCTTCCCCTGAGCTCTTAACAAAAATATTCTGTAAGAATCAGATTGTTGGCACCTGAGTCATAACCTTGTTTTTCAGAAAAGACGCAGGGAGCCCCCTCACCTGTCTTCATCTCTAAGGGGGAAAAGTGAAATACAATAAAGCTTAACTTCATTATCCATTCATTTATATTTTGTTAATTTATGAAGATACTGGCATCAGCTGAATGATCTGCTCCTGGAATTCTGGAGGCAGCTCTATACCACCTGTCATATAAGTGGGGGTAACGGTTGGGATTTGAAAGAGGAGAAAGTTCACTTACCTTATTTCTTTTTATTTATCTAAAATGTGGATGCTATGATGGAATAGAGACCAAGTGGTTTGCATTGCACCTTGTATCTAAGTATTCTGAATCTTTTTCTTTCTTATATAAGGGAAAGGAGTCTGACAAAAGGAGGGGATTTTCAGTGTGATATTCAGAGGGGACAAAGGCAGAGACTTGTTCTAAAAGCCCCAACTGTTAAATCATCTGCATTGTTCAGTGATTGAAGATTGCTGAAGTCAAGAGGTCCAGAAGCTGAATTCCTTCTTTTTTCTTCTTTTTTTCCTGAATTTCTTCTGAAATTTCTTCTTTCCTTATTTCCTCTCCCATTTTTAGTACCTCAATTCAGTCAGCATCTATAGAGACCTGCTGTGGGCTGAGCATTGTGTAGGTAATGTGTTTCTTTTCCAAGAACATCTGAGAAAGAATGGTGCAGTGGCAAGAGTCCCAAAGTTGAATAGCAGAGGACTTGGGTTCAAATTTGGACTCTGCTAGTTACATGCCATGTGATAATGAGAAAGTCACTTAAATTCTCTGGGCTTTAGTTTTCTCATTTGTAAAAGAACTAAATGATATCTGAGGCCCCTATCATCTTTAAATCTCTCTGTATAAATCTACATGCACACACATATATGTGTATATATGTGCATATATACACATTGATACATATTTATATATTGTATATACACATATAAACTGTACTTAGTGAAGTTTTAAGCTATTAAAAACAGAACTAAAGCTTTTGGGACACCCTATATGTATAAATACATATATATTTTATATATCTGTATATGTATATCTATGTATGTACCTATACTTTTGGAACATCCTGTTTATACACACACACATATACATACATACATACATACATTTTATACACACATAAACCCATGTATACAATATACTTTTGGAATATCATATATACACATATATTCATGCAATACACACACATATATGCACCTATACTTTTGAGACAATATACATACACATGCATATGTGTATACATACATATAGGGTATCCCAAAAGTCTTAGTATAGTTTTGAACTTTAATAGCTTAAAAGTGAACTAAAATTTTGGGAATATTCTATGTGGATATTATACATACATATGTATATTGGGGAGGGGGCTGATGAAGTCTGTGCATTAATCTGCAAGATTGACTTAGAAGTTGCTTTCCTTCCCATTATGGCTTTGGTCCTTAACTTTCTTCTCTCCACGCCATTTGAATACATGATTCTGGCTACTATCATTGCCAATTGCATTGTCTTGGCATTGGAACAACATCTTCCAGAAGATGATAAGACTCCGATGTCCAGAAGATTGGTAAGTGATTTTCTGGCTTTTACCATTTTTCCCCCTTCTCAATTCCTTCCCAGGCTTGCTCTTTCCCTCATCTTTTCATTCATTTCTAACCTTCCTTACCTTCTACAGTCTTTATTTTTCCATTAAAGTCTCTGACAACTCCATTGGGAGTCACAAATGAAGAGAAATATGGATCTTTTTATTCTCAATCCCAGAAGACTGCTGAAGTGATTTAGTATCTAATATTTAAAGCCAACAATATGCTTTACATAGTCTGAAGGTAGCCAGACACAGGGAAATGATGAGGACATTGGGAAGATTTTCTAGCTTTCTTTCTTTGAGGGATTTCTGATGCAGAAATGAAAAGAAAGGGGAGGTCAAAAAGGAAAGAAGTTGGGTGAAATTGGGAAAAGTAAGATTATATACCTTATTAAAATATGAATATATTAATTTTATGCTATATACTAAATACTAAATACTAAATTTAACCCAAGAAATACATAAATCTGTATTCTTCTAAATATTTAGATCCTGAACAGAGTGGTAGATCTCTCTGTTTCCAACTATATTGATCTCTTTGAAGAAAACAGGTTGACATAGGAAATCTAAGAAAATGAAAAAACCCAACCCAACAGCATTTTATTAGTATAAATCTTAATATTTCATAATGAAATCTATGGGCAGACAGTCTTTTTAATCCCATTTCCTGAACAAGCTGACTTAAGTATGAAGGGTGGAAAGGCAAATCCTAAAATTGGGGTAAAATTTAACCACAAATAGATTCTTAGAAATCCTATATAGCTCATTTAAAAATGGCCATGTTGGACTTAATGGTATTTTACTCACATAGGTATATGTATTTAACATTTTGTGAAAATGGGGGGTTGCTTAAACTGATTCCTGGATGTCCTTTTTGGAGTCACAAGGAATCTAAAGGATAGAAGACTCATCTCTCCCCTTTCCTCCCCATTCTACCTTCCAACATATATGCACAAATGACTTAAAGTTTTCTATGTGGATGTCATCAATGGTCATTTCTGTGGTCTTCTTGGAAATACCAACAATATTATGGGGGGCAAAGGAAAAAGCAAATAATGTTTTATCTTGTCTGTACTATTGTCTGAATCCCTTTCTGTCACTGTTATATTTGCTATTTACTCTGCAGGAAAAAACCGAACCATATTTTATTGGGATTTTTTGCTTTGAAGCTGGGATTAAAATTGTGGCCCTCGGGTTTATCTTCCACAAGGGCTCATATCTCCGTAATGGCTGGAATGTCATGGACTTCATTGTGGTTCTCAGTGGGTAAGTTTTTTTCTTCCTTTTTTCATTTCCTTTATATGGACCAATGGTGACATGAAAAGATTAGGAAGATTGTAGGGAAAAGAGAGAAAGAAAGACCATCCAGATTTGAAGCTCAAATGTGGATGGTGGGAAAATGATTCACTATTGTCCCTGAAAGGGTGATCATTTATTCTAATTAGATTTGATCTATTTGTTCCCAGAATGCAAAACTATGAATATTGGATGGAAATTGCAAATTGGCCAATCTAATTTGATGGAAGGAAAACAATCTACCTTTAAAAATTATCCAATAATTAGTACTATTCCCCAAATAGGTTCTTTCAGGAGATGGTGAGTCTCCCTTTCTACTCTCATGGAAGATCTTTAATGATTGAATTGTTTGTTAGATGTTGGAATTCTTTCCAGTTGAACATTGGAGTAGATGGCTGCTGAAGTCTTTGCTACTTCTGAAACTCATCTGGTAGGCAACAGGTTTTCAAGGGGAGCACGGAGAAGTGTGCATGTTGTTGTTGTTTTGAGTTCTTGGAAAAAAGTAAAGATGTCATTTGGTATGGATCTGTCTGTTCTCCATAAGGTTCAGCAGACTCTTTATAAGGCAGATAGTGATTTCCCCTAGCATCCCCTACCTTTTCAGAGGTGGCTTGCTACATTCTTAGAGTTACTTGGGAGAAATGAAGTCGAATGTATCCAGGGATATAAAGTGGAATGTAGGGTGTTTGGGAGATAATAGCCACCCTCTTTTGAATGTGGTAGTAGTGACTGCGTTGTAGAACTTATTTCCTTTCCAACAAAGACATTGATCTTTCTTGGAAGCTGAGTCTATATCAATATAGAGCATTGTTGCATAATTGAATGAAGAAGATGAGAGTGGACACCTTGGACATTCTTTTCATCTTTATGGACTTTTTGCAAGTGACTGATGTTTGGAAAGGAAGGAAAGAATAGAAGAGTCCAAAGGTAAAGATATAAAACCAGCCATCTGCAGCAAAGAATGAGGTGATGGTAATATAAAAGAGCTGGAATAGGAATGATTAAATAAATCAATAAATAATTTTGTTCAGTAGACAAACATAGGGTTGCTGGAAATAGAATAATATTGTCCCTAAGGAAAATAATTTGGAAGCTGGAGATAAGTAAAGTCCAGGAAAGTAGTGGACTTGGTAAAATTATCATGCACTATGATTATTTTAGTTTATTGATTTGAAATTCATTTTTGTTAACAGAATATATAGAATTAATTTGAAAAAATAAAAAGTGAAAAGTTTTATGATATGGAAATGTAAGAATAGAAACTGGTATTCAATAATGTGGTTTAATTAACTTTATACAATTATGTTCATGCAACAAACTTCCAAAGTATTCAACCCAGTGTGGAGCAATTCTTATTATAGTTTTTTAAATGAACCTACTTATTACATTTGAATTTTTTGTTAAATTAAAAAAAATTGATATAGAGCCTGTTTCATAAAGATATCTACTTAAAATTATATATATATATATATATATATATAGTGTTAATAAAGACTGATGAGATCACAAATCTATATGAAAATCATATGTGGAAGTCTTTTGTTTGAAAAGGTTTGAAATCAGTTAAAGATAGTTTTTTAAAAGTACTATACTAGTAAATTTAGAACAGAGCATTAGATTTGAAATCAAGAAGACCTGAATTCAAATCCAGCCTCAAGCACTTGGTAGTGTGTGATCCTAGGCAAATCAATAATCTCTGCTTCAGTTTTCTTGTCTACAAAATAAGGATAACAATGGCACTTACCTCCCAGAGTTGGTGCATAAGTATACAATGAGTTCTTTGAAAGGTGCTTTGCATACTTGTGAATGATATGTGAATGTTAGCTGTGATAATGTCACTTTATCACATGAAGGTCAATTGAAAGGCATAGATATAGTTAACCCTAAGAAGAGAAGACTTTTTGTTCATTCACTTTTCAGTGATATCTGACTCTTCATGAACCCATCTGGGGTTTTCTTGGTAGAAATAATGGAGTAGTGTGACATTTTCTTCCTCAGTTCATTTTGTAGATGAGGAAACCAAGGCAAAAAGAATTAAGTGACTTACCTAAAATCACACAGCTAGTTAAGTATCTGAAGCTGGATTTGAACTCAGAAGCCCTACATGCTATCTACTGCTATCATATAGCTACCACCTTGCTATCATATAGAAGCCACAGGGAAGACAGAATCACTCTCAACATAAGAGCTACTATGGAACAATGAAAAGAATGTCAGACTTGGAGTCAGTGATCTCGGTTTAAAATTCTGATGCTGCACTGTAGAAGCTGTGTGAACTTAGGAAATTTGTTTAACGGAATCAATAAGCATTTATTAAGTACCTACAATGTACCAGTCATTGATCCAGGTTTTGGTATTCAAGTACAAAGTATCAAACCATCTCTATTCTCAAGAAGTTTCCATTCCACTGGGGGAGAGAGGTGCATATATAAGTATATATAGATAGTGATTAAATGAAATATAAATATATACATGGTGATTAATAGACATAATATATATTTATATATAAAATATAAAACAATTATATAAATATAAAGCCATTAAAAGAAAATAAATACAAATAAATTAAATATACAGTAGTTTGTGTGAGAGAGATCTTTAGGCCTTCAATTCCTTATCTGCAAAATGAGGGGACAGGATGGTGGGCAGTGCCTGTAGTTGGAAGGCTGAAACTCATAAATTGCTTGAATATAGGAAATCTTAGCTACAGTAATGTTATAGTCAATCACATAGCTGCAATAAGTTTGACAGCAATATAATGAATCCCTGGGAACAGAATGTCACCAGGAGACTTAAGGAAGGGTGAACTGGCACAGGCTGGAAAAACAGAGCAGGTTTGAATTTCCTTGCCAAAGAGATTTGGGTTTAGGCTATGAGACGCCACCATACTTGAAAACCAAGAAAAGATAGGGAGATGTAGTCTTAAAAAAAGTTAGACTCAGTGACTTTTGCTTTCCACTATAAATCCATAATCATATACAAAAAGGAATAAATCTGTGTTTTTTTAGAGGTCTATCTAAAATCAATGAGTTCCTATTTTAAATAACTAGACAGTATAAAGCTGTAATATTGCTGTGACAAGAAATGATGAACTGGTAGATTGAGAAAAATATGGAAAGACTTGAATTTATGAAGGAAAATACTATCCATCTTAAGAGAAACAAAGGACTAACTAGACAAAGGACAAACTAGAATTAAGCATAGTATGCCCTTATATATGTGTATGAATGAACATGTATATATATACATGTGTATATGTTATTATAGATATCTATATATGTGTGTATATCTGTATGTAAGTATATATGTGTGCATATGAATATGTGCATATACATATAGATATATCCACATACATATATATTTATATCTCCACACTTAATTTTAGCCTTCTTGGGAGAATGGAGGAAAGAAGGAAAAAAGTAATAAAGTGCACATCAGGAAACAAAAGAAAAACTATAAAGAAGCAAAGAAAAGATGGACATCTCTGAACATAGTGTGTGGTATTTATTATATAATAGAAATTAGTTGCTTTATATTTTTAATCCTCTTTTATGTTCTCTCAGGATCTATCTAGAAAGGATTTCTCATTAAGTGAGAAGTTAGATTAGACAATCTCCAAGGCCCCTTATAATTCTATGATTTTAGATTTTTGGGGGGCAATTGCAATGCAGGGAGGCCTTTTGTATCCAAGCTTCTGTATGTATGTATGTATATTATATCCAAGCTTAGTTGCAAGTGCATATTAGTCAGGGAAGGTACTGTGAACATTGATGAATATTTTTTTCTTTTCACTTGACCTGTAAATCTTAATTTCATAGAGGCTGTTGAGATGAGCCTGCTCTTTGTAAGTTCACAGTAGAGGTCATCAGGAGAGGGCTATTCTACCTTTAATCCTGCTCCAAACTCTCAAGCAACTGATCTGACTTTTGCCCGAAGCATAGTGTGGTATAAAGAATGAAAAATTTGGAGTTGGAAAAACTGGCCTTAAGTTTAATACCAGTACTCTCACATAATACCAGTATGATTTTGAATAACTTAAATTACCTTTTTGAGCTTTCTAAATTTCTCCATCTAAAAAGCACATATACGTATATATTTACATATATATGATATATTAAATAAATGTGAAAGCAATTTGTTAACTTAAAGCATTATTTGATATAATATTGTATTAGCTCTTTCTCCTTCATATTACTCATCTCTTCTCTATTAACCACAAGAAGAAAATTCCATGACTCTAGGAATCTTGGGGGTGAGTTCTGAAGGTCCCTGTCCCATGAAAATACCTGATACTTCTGCTCCTTAGAGAATTATTGCTGTTCTGCCCTTCTGCTTTCCCCTGATACATATTGTGACTGTCCTTGTTGACAGCTGTTAGATCCCACCTGGTCTCCAGGTATCACTTGACATTTTCCTACTGCAAATAGAAGGCAGGACAGGTGCTGGAACACGATCACTGCCCAAGGGACTGAGGTGATACAACTCATTGCTCATTGTGTGACAGAAAGGGGAAAGGAAGGAAGAGGTACCCAGAGTGACAGCCAGCCAGCTCAGTGTAAGAAACAGTCACCTAGAAACTCCCCATTCCTTTTTATTAACCTTTTCTGCCTATAGGTAAGTGACAAAGAGAATTTGTTTGCCTTATTATAATATTTAGATTTGTTTTTGTAAATTGTTTTAATAGATTCAGCAAAACTAATGATTATCCTCCACAAAGGTCATCCTTTAAAATATCATTGTTATGTGGAAGAAATTCTGGCCTATGCCAGAGAAGTTTAAGCCCTTATCTATTATTTCAAGATGGACTTTGAGTAAGGACCTAGCAATATCTGCTACAATAACAACAATGTCTGCTGGTTAAGAATCAACTAGCTAGGTATATTATTGTTCAGTCATTTCAGTTGTTCAGTCAGTTGATGACCTCATTTGGGCTTTTCTTGGCAAAAGTAATGGAGTGGTTTGTCATTTCCTTCTCCAGCTCATTTTATAGCTGAGGAAACTGAGGCAAGCAGGGTTAAGTGACTTGTCCAGGGTCACACAGTTAGTATCTGAGGTCAAATTTGATGTTTTCCTAATTCCAGTTCAAGTACTTTATCCTTTGTGCCATCTAGTTGCCCTGCTAGCTGAGTATAAAGGAGTGTTTAACTAGAAATTTGGTTGAGAGGTAATAAATTTTTAAGCACCATGGGGATCCATGAAATGGTCGAATATTTTTAAAAATGGCTCTATCTTATGTCCTTCTTTTTTTGCTTCTATGGTGATGATGGCAGAGTGTCAAACAAGAGGCAAAGGACACAATGATCACACAAAGTTTAGACCATTTACAAACATTCATTTAACTTTCATGCTGAATGTAATCTTTGTCCAAATGCTCAATGAAATAACTATTGTAGGACTTGAACTGTATTTATATTGATGTAATCACTGTAGATGAAACCTGAAATCACAGAAAAGTTTCACTGAAATGAATGAACAGAGAGGTTCTCTCATTGAAACAAGTAAAGGAGTTTGTGGAATTGGTTTTCTTATATGCCGAAAGGTAACAAGAAACATTACTTGGTGACATACTTGGTATCTTGCCTTTCAGTGGGTTTGATGAACACAAATCTTCATGAAGCTAATTGGAACCAATACATTGAAGGTCTAGAGACACTAATCCAAGTACACCTTGATGCTCTGTGACCTCAATGTCAGAGCAGGTACAGAGGAGGATGACAAATACGATGTTGGAGGACATGGTCCATGATCTAGAAATAAAAGAATCCAAAGACTTGTAGACTATTTAAGAACCTCACATAGCTGTACAACAGATATACTTTCAGAAAAAAGGTGGAAGCTCTTGGTATGGCAGACATTGAACACTGTCATTAAAATGAGATTGACTACCTTGTAGAAGATAGGAAATGACTAGTTCTAGAAGTAGCACTTCTTTCAGAATTAGCCACCTGGGTGTAGTTAGGATATCAGCTGGTTGGAACAAAGGGTAAAGTAAATATCAAATTAGAAGAAAAGATGACTGTGAGAAGATGACATTACTTCTAATTAAGCAAGACCAAGATGACTTGTTTAAGTAAGCTGTGGACTGAAAAATGGAAAATGTGTAAAAATAAAGACACTGGTTTGGTTCCTTAAATTTGTTTTACTGTGGTGTTTATATTGCACCTTTAATGTAATGTAAAGTATTAACAGGGGATTTACAGAAGACCATCAGCAAAACACACACACACACATTTATAAAGCAATCAAATAGAAAACAAGTTATCAGAACTTGCTGTGATATTGAGCTAGGATAAAGGAATGCAACAAACCAAAGTAAATGGGAACAGATCTACAGGTATTTTGTAGTGAAATGTTTTCATTCACTACAATGTTGGACCACCATTATGGTACCTGATAGACTATGTGAGAAAATAGCAATGACAAGATGAAATAAGGAAGAGTAATTGGATAGGACTAAACATATACAGAAACAACTTATATGGTTAAAATGGTTACACCATTTAAAAAGCACTGAGAAAGCAATTTTCAAGATATCTCAAGGGAAAAATTGAAAAGAATGGAAAGAAAAAATACATTATTAACAAGTAAAAATAATGGTATTTATATATTACTTTAAGGCTTGCAAAACATGTTACAAATATTATCTCATTTGATTCTTACAATAGTCCTATGAGGTAGATGTTTTTAGTATCCCCATTTTATAGATGAGGAATCTGAGGCAGACAGAGGTTATGTGACTTGCCCTATCTCACACAGCTACTAAGTGTCTAAGGTTGGATTTGAATGCATATCTTTCTGACTCCAGGTCCAGTGCTTTACCCAACTGTGTCACCTAAGTTTGCTTTTTCATGCTTATAAAAGCTTTATGAGCATGATCTATGCATATATTGTGAGTATCCTTGATAAAGATATGAGAAGTAACAGTCATACCTTCAGAGGTGATTTTTCCTAGAAAGCAACATGTTTACAATCAGTCATATAAATAATAGAGAAATAACAGAGAATTTAAGATCCTGCTAAGTCTGTTTATTGATTTTTTTAAAAAGCATTTGACTTGATAGAGCAAAATCCATCCTTTGGATTTGGAAAGCCCTTTTATACAACATATCTCCCATTCACAAAATTGTACAAAAAGACACAGACAACTTTGTTTAAAGATAGACTGAGTAATGACATCAAGTTATGTTACAAAAAAAGAAAGACAAATGCTCACTTCATATGTTTACCAGTATCATAGAAAATGCCCCCACAGAGCCCAATGAGAAGGAAGTTGTTCACATATTCTTATTATGTAATCGATGTGATAATTGTATCATATCTTTGAATGGCAACTTTGAAAGGCAACTAAACCTCCTTTGTGAAATGTGAAAAAAGATTGGTCTAACTTCCCACACTGAAAGAACAAAGGGGATTAAAGATGGTTGTTTCCTTGTTATTCAATTGTTTTCATTTGTGTGATCCCATTTGGGAATTTTTTTTGGCCTATATTGGAGGGGTTTGCCATTTCCTTTTTCAGTTCATTTTACAGATGAGGAAATTGAAGCAAATGGGGTTGAATGACTTGTCCATGATCATGAAATAAGCATATAAGACCAAATCTGAGCTCAGGAAGATGGGTCTTCCCGACTCTAAGCATGGAAATTGATCCATAGCTGCCCCATAATTCTATGACTGTGACAGTCTTTGAATTAGTCCCCTAGGATTGATACTTGGATTGGTCCCGTAGATGGACAGTCAACTAGTCACAGAGTGATTTGAGAGAAGATTAGGTTGATTCACATTTAGAAAATTCTGCAGTACTTTCATTAATCCCAAACTTCTTAATGCCACCAAAGTCCATCTTTTTTTTTTTAACACCAATACTTTCCCAGTGATGCTGTAAGGCTATGAATCATGGAATACCACAGTATCTGAAAAATGGAAAGTGTAAGCAAACCAGAGGTCAGTGAAAAGATGTGTGGTGGGTGTAAGTTGCAACAGATTGTTAATAATCCCTTGCCTGAAAGATGTGACATAAAATACATTATTGAAAACTTAGATTGACTGGAAAAAAGGGTGATCCAGTCACGTAGTGAGATTAATGGATAGGCCAAATAGTACTTTAGTACCTCTGAGATATTTAAAGACTCAAATGAAGGCCAGAAGTATTATGGTGCAACAAATATAAAGAGCTAGACTCAAAATTTAAAAAAAATACTTGTATGTCACTGATCAAATTAGTTACTTTCTCAGGGCTCTAGCCAACCCTCTAAAACTATTGTCTCTTTAAGTTTCAGAAAAGTGACAACTAACAGTGGTGGAGAAAGTTGCCTGATCAGCAATTTCCTGTGCCAATGAAGTCAGGTTCAGTCCCTATTTCTATCTTAAAGAAAGGCCAACAGAGGATTAAGTGGAATATCTATTTATGGAAAGGCAGAGATAAAAATCTCTTTAAAAAGCATGAAAGGATTGCAATATATATGTGCAAAATAATTTCCCACACTAGTAAAAATGTAACCATTAAGTGAGGACAAATATACAGAACAATTAAAACTCAAGAATATTATCCTCAATATTTGGTAAGAAAAGGGAGCTAGCTACAGAGATCTATTCCCTTCTATTCACTTATTCTACCCCTCTCCGGAATTTATGAAGAAAAACCTCATAGCTCAACCTTGATTACTGATATAAGATTACTAATAGAAAAGGCCAAAGGAGGCTGCTGTCCACCTAGAGCAGTGTATTATAGGAACCTTGCAAGGGAAGTCAATTGCCTTTGAAGAGTTGTGACCTCAGTTCAAACCAATCCATTGGCAGATTTAAGGCTTCCTTTTCTCCCAGGTCTCAATTAGCTTGCCCATGTTACCCATACCAGTCCAGAAAGTGGCATAGTGAAGCTAGGGAGACAGATGTACCACGATTGGCATTTACTCTGCAGAATTTCTGAAACTGGGGTCGGGAGAGGTTTCTATATCTTTCCAGGGTTTCTCTTCCTGCTCTCTATTCCCAGAACAAATGGAAATTTGGATAAGGAGTAGTCTGTTCCATCAAATCCACTTAAAACATACACAGATACATAATGGGAGTACTAGTTTTAGCCTGGAAGATGGGGCTATAAGTACAATGGGGCATTTGTGAGCATTGTACCATAAGGAAAGTATGAGACCCAGCTGGGAATCTTGTCTCTCAGTTGCTTTTACTTTATCAAGGGAGGCATTAAACTACATTTTGAAGATTTGGTAATACCTGCTATTGTACTGGTGTTTCTAGAAGCTATTTTACATTATTAAACTGGTGCCTGGAATTGTTTCTTATTGTGAATGAGGGTTTTTGCATGCCCTTTTACTGGCTGGCTAAATTTTCAATCTATGTCAATCAACTTGATGATAGTATAATAGTCATCAAATTAAAAACTATCACAGTCTGGTTTGTTGTATATTGATTTACCAGGCAACCAGTGACATTAATAGAAGGAAGGAAAAGGGAACCCTATTCTCCTTTTATAGTACATTTCAATAGATGATTTCTAATACATTTGATGATAATTTCTGGGTTCCTATTGGTACAAAATTACTGCACATCATTCTTATAGTTGAAATATTTGTACTATGTCTTAATGGATAATTAAGTGAAGACATAGTAAATGAGTATATATGAGCTCAGAAGTCTTCGAAGAATTTCCCATTTCCCTCTCAAGGCTGGTACCTTAAGCAATCATCTTCCTTATTCCTACCATTTTCTTTTGTGAGAGAATGCAGGCTAATGTATCCTCAGTATAATTTTGGGGACAGAATTGTGTGGGTGGAGAAGGATAGAATAGAAAAGTGGTGTCCTCATGTTCCAAGTTTCAATTTGGTAAAAATGTGAGAAAAAGAAAAAAGGAGAGAGCAAGAACAAGAATGAGAGAAGGAGAGGGAGGAGGAGGGAGGGAAAGAGGAAGGAAGGAGAGAGAAAGAGAGGAGAGGGAAAAGGAGAGGAAGAAGGAGAGAAAAAGGGAGGGCGGGAGGAAGAGGGAAAGAGAGAAGGAAAAGGAGAGACAGAAAGAATAAAGGAAGGGAGAGAAAGAGAGAAGAGAGAGAGGAGAGAGAGAGAAAAGAGAGAGGGAGAAAGAAGGGGAGGGGGAGGGGGAGAGGGAGGACACACAAGAGAATAGATAAGAGAAGAGAAAAAAAGGAGAGGAAAAGGGAGGAGAGGAAAAGAGAAAAGCAGAGGGAGGAGAAAAAACAGGAAAAAGAGAGGAGAGACAAAAGAGAATAGTAAGAAGGAAAAAGAAGAAAGGGAACAGGGGAAGGAGGAAGAGAAGGAGAGGAGGGAAAAAGGAAAGAAAGAGAGAAGACAAGGGAAGGAAGAAAAAAGGTGATGAGGGAAAGGGAAAGAAGAGAAAGGAAAAACTGGAAGAAGAGAAAAAGAAAAGGGCGGAAGGGAGAAGTAGGAAGGGAAGAGAAAATAAACTAGAAAGAGGAAAGGAGGAAAAGAGAAGAAAAGAGGTGAAAGAAAGAAAGGAGAAAAAATTGGCCAGAGAAGCTGCCAGAAGAGCTGGGAGCTGTCACAGTGCATCACTTAGCTTCTCCTCAGTGGCACATACACTCTGTATCAGTTTAAAGACTGTTGGTAGGAGGACAATATCTAGTGCTAAATATATTTTGATAGGTATTTTTAGAGGGTTTTCTGTAAAGGAGGCCACCCTAATGCATGAGTTCCCCGGGTAGCAAAAGATCGAGGAAAGCACATCAGTTAGCTCCCCGAGCATTGCTTCTCCTGACGTTGGGAATGTGGGGGAGGTGGGAATGCAGCCCTCGGGGCCCCAGCCCTATTTAAATATCTCGCGGTGATATTATAATAACACTTTGTATTTATATCACATCTTCATGCCAGCGGAGCCCAGGAAAAAAATTCTACAGACATTACTCATCGCCCACCCTAGGAGGAGGGAAGGACAAAGGGAGGAAGCAGGAAGGTTCCCCATACAGCTAGGGGAGACTGAGGATTAATGACTCTGTGCCATCCAGAGTGGTGCTGTGCATAGGCTGGCATTTTAACGCTGAAGTTCAGAGACCTGCTTGCCCCTAATCAAGTGTCCTTTGAGCTCTCCTTTAATTCCTGGCTTGCATTAATTACTGGCTTTATTATTGGTTGTATTTCAGCCGAGGTACCTGAGTTTCTACATTCTCCCAGTCTTCTCTTCATCTAGTTGGCCAATGAAAATTCCCTGCATCCGCCTGGGCTGCTCTTTGCAATATCTTAGTTTCCGCTAACAAAAATAAAATATTCCCATCAGATTCCCTTCCTCTGGATCTCAGGAAAACAATTGCAACGCAAAAGCAAAAGCATGGTGGGATCTTCTATTGTATGGAGAGATGGGAAGAGAGGAGCCCAGTTTGCAAAATATTGGGCTAATAACAAAATAGCTTACATGCAAACAGCACTTTAATGTTTACAAAGCACTTCTTTCACAAGAACCCTGTGGAGTTAGATAGAATAAGTATTATTATTCCCCACTTTACAGATAAGGAAACTCTGTCTCAGAGAGAGAAAATCTCTTGTTTAACATCATAGAGGCAGTAAATTTCAGAGCTGAGATTTGAACTCAGTGTTTAAGCCCAGTGTTCTTTCCATGACTATTTTATTCATCTAAATACTCTCATGTTTGTACCATAATGAAAATTTCATTCCCTTTACCAGAAAAGTGGGGGCTTGCAAAATGGGGGGCTTCCACAACCCTAATGGGCCATAGTTTGATTCCATGGAGAGTGAATAGCAACCTAAATCAGGTAGTGGAAAAATGAGGTTCCTCTCAGCCACTGATACCTGAATATAGGTTCATCTTTGTATTCCTAGTGTCTAGCACATAGTAGGTTTTTTTTTTTTTTTGGAGGCAATTGGGGTTAAGTGACTTGCCCAGGGTCACACAGCTAGGAAATATTAAGTGTCAGAGGGCAAATTTGAACTCAGATCCTCCTGACTTCAGGGCTGGTGCTCTATCCACTGCACCACTTAGCTGCCCCACATAGTAGGTTCTTAATAAACCTATAAGCACACCATCCTAGTCCCATTATCACCCCAAATCCAAGGGAACAGAAAGTGTGCATTACATCCCTTTCTGCCACTAATTAAGTTGATAAACACTCCTCTTTTAGTCCTGTTAAAAATATCAGACAGACATCTTGATGATTTATCTGTTCTCAATTTCCTAAATCACACTTCCTATATGTATCTTCCAGACATAAGTTTCCATTTTAAATCATTTATTCATTCATTAATTCAATAGACACTTACTAAATTACTGTACCTTTCTTAAGTCCTTACCATGAATTATTTTGTATGATAGCTTTTTTTGTTCCTTTCTCCTCCCCCTCCTGTCCCTTCTCCTCTTTCTCATTCTCCTTCTCTTTCTTCTTCCCAGAATTTATATCATACTTTCTATGTGTTAGGTACTAAGAATTTTACAAATATCTCATTTGAGCATATGTTAATGTTTAATATATAATGTCATAAATCTGTTTAAGGGGCTTGTCTAGGACCCCACAGTTAGTAAATGTCTAAGAATGGATTTAAACTCAGATATTCCTGACTCATCATAGACTTTAATTACTAAGCCACCTTGCTATTTAACAAAATATTGATAGTATTTTACATATCTTTGACTACTTAATAAATATTTGTTGAATTGTCATGCACTAAGATATAAAGCTAGCTGAGATTCAGCTCCTGCCTCCAAAGAGCTTAATCTAATAAGAGAGAATTGTACTTCAAGGATCTTTGATTTTATCCATGACTAATTGCACTTCATAACTCTTCATGAGTTGCTTTGACCAAAAATGTCCATCACCTGGTAGCTAGCCATTTGGTGAGGAAGTCAACAAACACCGATTAAGCAGTTTTTGTGTCAACAAACACCGATTAAGCAGTTTTTATGTGTCAAGTACTCTGCTAAGTGCTGGATAGGAAAAGACAGGCAAAAAGAATGAATCTGTCTGAACATAGTTGGGCAGATCAAAGAAGAGTGGGATTTCAACAGAAACAGAGTAGATATTGTAAGTCTGGGGAACGGCATGCCCATATATTCAGAGGATGGAAAGGACAAGGTGAATTATAGAAACAGTTTCAAGCACATGAAAGGGAGAAATAACAAATAGGGCTAAAAAAGGTAGGCTGTAGCCAGACTGTGTAGAGCTCTAAATGCTTACCTAATAAGTTGGTACTTCTATAGAAAATGGGAAGCTACTGAAGTTTATGGAATAAGGAGTAACATACTCAGAGCTATTCAATAGGAAGATGATTCTGATGGTGGTGTGTAGGATGGATAGACATTGGGTGAAGCTGGAGGCGGGAAGACCAGGCAGAAAGCCTTTTACAGTATTCTAGGAGATGTGTAATGATGTCCTGAAGTAGGGGTGGTGGCAGTGAGAAGATGAAGGAGATGGTGAGTGGGAGAGAGATTGTGGAACTAATTGGGAACTAATTCATGAAGGGATTCATGCTTATGTATGGATTGGAACAGATGTCCTTCAAGGTCCCTTCCAACTCCTCATTATATGGCATTAAGTTTTTAAAAAAATTTTCTAGATGGAGGTATGGGTGGGACAGATTGGTATCCATACAGTATCCCACTGGGTTCATATACCTCCTTTTTCCAGCTTGCCAGTGCCTTCTGAAGTTTGGAGTGTAGCCTTTGCAAGCCCACTTATCAGCGTGCTATGATGAAGCATTGGAATTGAGAGGACCTATGGAAATACTGTTATTACAAAGCAGAATGTAGAGAAAGGGATGGCATATTGGCTCAAGATCATGCTATATGAGGACTGATTGATGATAGTTACCCTGGAGAAAAGATTACTTTGGTGGGAGACTTGATAAATATCTATACAAGGCTTACCCATGTGGAAGAGGGATTCAACTAAGGAACTAGATGTCAGCTAGGATGTTGGCCTTGGAGTCAGAAAGTCCTGAGTTTAAATCCAGCTCAGATAATTGCTGTGTAGGCAAATCATTTAATACTTCTCTACCTCAGTTTCTATAAAATGGGTACAATAATAGTACCTCCCTCCCAAAATTATTGTAAGGATAATTTGAGAAAATATTTGTAAAGTACTTTGCAGATCTTGTAACACTATATAAATGCTACCAATAGATAGACATTTCAGAAAGACAGATTCAGACTTGGTAGAAGGGGGAAAAACTTCCCCCAAATGAGGATTATCCAAGGCACAAAATCATAGGATCACAGATTTGGAGCTGGAAGAGTTATTAGAGGTTAGGAAGTCCAACCTCCTCATTTTACAGATGGGAAAAGTGGAGCCCAAATGACTCTCCCAGTGTCACACTGGAAAATGTCCAAGGTGGCACTTGAACTTAGATCTTTCTTACTCCATATACAATTCTCTGTTCTCTACATTACAGTCCCTACTCTCTAGAAGTTTTCAAACCAAGATTAGATGACCATGTGTCATGTATATTCTTGTTCAGATATGAATTGAATGAGATGGTCTCTGAGTTTCTTTTCAACCCTGAGGGTCTGTGATTCTTTGTATATGATAAGTATACTTATACTTATCATATAAAACTGAGATCAACCAGAAGAATAAGATAACATCTAACTGGGGCAATCAAGGAAGGGTACATGGGGGAGATGGGAATTGATTTCAACACTGAAGAATAGATAGAATTTCAAAAGGGAAATATGAAAGATATATATTCCAGGTATCCAGGAACACTGTGCAAAGACAAAGTTTGCAAGCATGGGATGTTGACAGGGCATAACAAGTAGTTAAGGTTATCTGATGGCATAGAGGTACTGGGAGATAACACTAGAGACCATTTGGAGAGGGGCTTGAATGTCACAATTAAAAAGTTAGACATTATTCGGTAGCTAGAATGGAGTGACTGAAATGGAAATCTGCCTGAAACTCCAAAAAGGATGAATTAGGGCATATGGAAAAAAGCAATGTTATGCTTTTTTGGTGTATGACATATTTAAAACATAATGTGATCATTGTATAGATTCACCAAGATAGAATTAAGGATAATGAGACTGATTTAGATTTCCATTCTTCCGGTGATAAGAGAACTCTCTAATTTAAATAGAATTTTTCACATACACACACAGCGACACACACATACACATGAATACATTTGTGTCTGTGTTATAAATATAGTCTAAAGTTAAGTATAAATGTGTCAGTGTGAAATGTGAAAATGTGACTGCACTACAATATACATTTTCCTAAAGCTAGAAAATAGGAAATATCATGAATGGGAAATGGTTGCAGTGAAGAAGACTGGGGTGAGAGTGAGTGGAGGATCAAAGGGACTGAGGAAAGGTGAGTGCAATAATTTAAGAGGTGAAGGCACGGAGAAGCTAAGCCAAAGATATCCTAAGTCTGTGGATGTCACCTGTTGAGACTCTGCCTCTACTTTGTCAGAATCCATAAGGTGGCTGGTCAGAAAAAATCCTCAACAGAGACATCTCTCTCCTAGCTTCTTCCCTGCTCCTATACTTCCAAGATGCTTGGGCCAACTAGACATATTTAATCTGGATCCAGTTGAAATGGAAGGATCCAGATTGGAAGAGATGCCTTTGGAGATGCCCTTTTTGCCCCTTCTCCTCTTCCCATCACCCAAAAACGTCTCATCCAAAACAGCCAGGTAGAGAAAGAAAAGTGATGTGGTTGCTTACATTTCTTAGATGAGCTGAGAGACACTATCACTCTTCTAGTAAAAGACATCAGACCTTAAGATCTGCTCTGCCACTGAATTCTAAAATCCTTTGGGTCTTACCATTTATCATCTCAAAAAACTCTGCTTTACTCTCCAGATCCCTGAGCCTGAATTGCCATTGTATTCACTTTCCCACAATCATGTCATTAGAACTTGAAGGCTTTATTATTTTACCAGCAGCTGAATTCTCTTTCATGTATTATCTTCCCTCAATTAAGAGCAAGTTATTTTAGAGGAAGAGCTATCTCAATTTTTCTATTTCTATCCTCAGTTCTTAGCATACAGTAAGTGCTTAATAAGTGTTTATTTGTGTATTCATTCATGCATATTCACACATCCACACTGCAACTTATAATACATACAGAAAGCACTTGGTAGTGCTTTGCACATAGAACATCCTTAGCCAGTGTTTATTGAATGAATAACTTATGATTTCACTATTCTTTATAATTCAGTGTGACCCATGGCCTAGGGTGAGGATGGTGGAGTATCCCTTCTCAGAAGAGGACTTCAATTCTGTCTTCCATAAACAGGATTTGTCTATAAATAGAACTTGACTTCTAAAGCTTATAGGGTATGGTTCATTTCCAGGATCTCTTCTAAAAGTGATGAACAAATACCTTTGAGTAAGTTACTACTGTGCAAAGTGAATAGATAACAGGTTTGTAATAGTTATTTATTTTCCCTATCACAAAAGAAATGCATAAAAGGAAAAAAAGACTCATAAGCTTACATTAACAAATACTTAAACTGTGACACAAGCTGAGCACATAATTCATGTTTATCTCAAATCTATACTCCCTGAGTAACTCACAAAGTCATGATCTCCTGGTCAGTCCAGTGTGGTTTGGGCCTTCTTGGGTTTTTCCCCTCAGCTGTGATGATCTCCTAGCAATGGGCATTTTCTCCAAGAAGGGTGTAGTTATAGGTCCTTTCTCAAAAGTTCTAAACTTCTTGAATTCATGAAGGCACTGCTGAGAATAAAGTCATTGTTTGGTGACCTGAATTCAGGGAAATGATAAAGAAAGAAAACAGGCAACCAGATCTTATCTGAATCTCACCTAAGTAAACATATGTTGATTGTCAGTACTTGATGTCCACTGTAGGCCTCCATGACTTGAGAGGGAATGGGAGGGAGAAAAAGAAATCTCTCACCCAGATCTTGGTATGAGTCTAGGGAGAGACGATCTGGATGTGTCCCACAAGAATGCTAGTCCAACTGAGGAGGTAGCTCAATGACCATTAGTCTTCACTTGGATTTGCCCTTCAGAAGAGTCCATCTTTAGAGGATGCTACCCTTTCACCAGCCCTGCCTCATCCCCCATCAGTACATTCTAACATATCTGTCTTGCATTTTAAGGGTAGCAAAGTGCATTTCTTACAATAACCTGGTGGAGCAAGGTTTATACATCATGTAGTTGCATATACACATTGATTTAGAATACAAGTTCTCTACAGGCAGGGATTTATTTATTTATTTTTAAATTCTGTCTTTTAACCTTCATTCTATAAGCACTTGAGTGCCTACTATGTGTCAGGTGCTTTGTTAGTCACTGGAAATACAAAGAGAAGAACAAAAAGAATTCTTGCCTGTGTTCTATTGGGGGAAGAGGAAAGGATATATACACAAACTAAATATAAAGCGACATGGGGAAGGACTTATTTTTACATAGGGAGAATGTCAGAAAAACCTTGACTAGAAGTCTTTTATACAAAATAAGTCTTTAAATCATATTTGGATTGGATTGGATTGCAAATATTATTAACCCCATTTTTATATGTGAGGAAAGTGGGAGGTTATTATGACTTGCCCATTGTCACAATGCTAATAAGAAAGAAAGGTCAAATTTAAATCCAATTCTCCTTATTCCAAATTCTGTTGTACTACCCTGCTTACTATATTGTGAAGGCTAAGCTAAGGGATGGTCCATGCTCACATGAAATGTGAAAATATATGAAAATAATTAAAATCCAAAATTAGATATGATAAATATATCAATGTGACTGAGGAGAAAAGGTCATTTTTGATGAGGGACCAAGGATAGCATTCTTGGGTGATGATTGATTTGGGCTTTAAAGGATGGGTAAGTATTGAAAAAGTAAGGAGGGGAGTAGCATGGGTCTTCTACTCAAAAGAAATAATGTCAGCAAAATCATGAAATTGGGAAATTATAGGACATATACAGAGAACAGAGAACCATGGCTGTAGTATAGAATGTTTGGGGATGAGTAATCCAAGAGAAAGCTGAAAAGATAAGGTGGAAGATAAAACTTTGGCAAAGCAGATATGGGTTTAAGCCAGCTATAGTCAAACCCTTGGAGTAGAAAATGACAAACTACTCCAGTATCCCTGCCAAGAAAGCCCCAAATAGAATCATGAAGAATGGTACATGAGTGAAATGACCAAAAAACAAAATTTAAGCCTGACCTGATTCCTACTTGGCTAAGTGATGACCAGATATTTAACATCTTAATGCCTCCTCTCTAGTAATAGTTCCTTTCTTAGGAATAGCCTATTAGGTTGCAGAACAGTTGCTATTCTGCTTAGATATAAATGAATAAATGAGCATTTATAAAGCAACTAAGATGTTTTAAGCACTGGGATTATAAAAAAAAATTAGGGAAAAACTCCATGAAGGTCAAGGTGGTGTCACTGAAACCAAGAGGGGGAAGAATATAAAGGAGAGAATAGTTAACAGATCAAAAGGGATGAGCTGAAGAAAAAGTCATCACTGTGGCAATTATGAAGCCATTACTGACTTTAGAGGGGGAAAGTTTCTGTGGAGTCAGTCATGTCAACAAACTTTTAAAAAGCACTTACTATGTACCAGGCACTAAGTTCTGGAAATAAAAAGACATACAAAAAGTCCGTGTTCTCAAGGATCTCAAAATCAAATATTTATCACTAGAGAGACACCAAGTAAAATGGAAAATAATCTCAAGTGGAAGGTGCTAGTATTAAATAGGGCCAAGAAAGACTTTATACATAAGCTAATCAGGGCTTGCATGGGATAGTGATGGAATCAGAGGACAGAAAGGGGACAGAAAGATAATACAAAGGTAGAAAACATGGAACTTGGCAGTAGATTGACTAAGAGTGAGTCTTGGGGGTTGAAGTGAGATGGAATGAGGAGGAAAGGGGAGGATGACAGTGATTTTGATTATAATGGAAAAGTTAGGAAGAAGGGAAGTTTTGGGGGTAAAATTAGGGAGTTCTGTTTTGGCTATATTAAATTTAACAAAATGTCCATGAAACATCCAGTTTGAGAAGTCCATTAGTCTATTGGAAATATGATATTGATGGTTATGGACAGATAAATAGATCTGAGAGTCATCAGTATTGAGATGATAATTAAATCCATGGGAGCTGATGGAGAATAAAGAAAAAAAGGGAAAGGGAAGATAAGGGGAAAGATAAGGAAAGCAATTGGCAAGTATATATTAAATACCCACTATGTATCAGGTTCTGCTGGATACCACAAATACAAATGCAAATTATATAACAATTCTTCCTTTCAAAGAGCTTGCACAGTCTACCAGGGAAGACAATGTATATATAGATGTGTGTGTGCACATACATATATGTATATGCACACACACATAGATATACCCATACACACAAGATAATATATGCAAGACAATAATAAATGCAAAATCAATATAGTTAGGGAGGATGGGTAATGATTACATTTATATTTGTAATACCATTTAAAGTTTTCAAAAAAACTACAAATATCTCATTTTATCCTCATAACAACCTTGGGAGGTAGGTGCTATTATTATCTCCATTTTGCAGGTGGGGAAATTGAGGTACAGAGAGAGTAAGTGACTTGCCTAGTGTCACACAGTAGTAAGTTTCTGAATCAGAGTTTGAACTTGGGTCTTCTTTCCTCTAGCTCCAGTATATTGTGCTGCCTAACTACTTCTGCATTAGCAAATGAAGGGACCAGAAAGTGGTGTTGGAAATGTATTTTCAAAGAAGTAATTGTATGAAGCAAAGGGGAGGAGGAACAGTCTGTACAAAAGTGTTAAGATGGGACATGAGACCCCCCAGTGTGAGGAACAAAGGCAAGGACAGTTTGGTTTGATCCTAGAGTACAATAGGACAGATAATATCCAAAATGCCTGTAAAGATAGATTGGAGCCAGAGAAAGTCTTTAAATGTTAAAAGAAGAGTCTGTATCTAATCCTAGTGGCAACAGGGAATCACTGTATTTTATTGAGTAGGGGAGTGAAATTGTCATATCTGCACTTAAGGAAAAATTGCTTTGGTAGCTGACTGGAGAATGGATTGTACTAGGGAGACTGATTAGGAGGCCACTGCAGTAATTTGGGCAAAAGGTGATGAGGGATCTTACTATGGTGATGGAAGTGTTAAAAAAAACATCACACCGGAGAGGCGATGTTGGGGGTAGAAAAATCAAGATTTGGCAATTGATTGGATATGTAGTGGGAGAGTGAGAAATTAAGGAATATGCTTTGTTTATAAACCAAAGACACTGAAAGAAGGCTGGTATGTTCAACAGAAGTAGAGGAGTTTAGAAAAGGGTGGGGTTTTTTTTTGGGGGGGGGGAAGGTAATGGTGTCTGCTTCGGGCTTTCCAGATGACTTCTCTGGTGAAATTGGTATTTGCTTAGGGGAATGCAGACACAAATAATCCTTCTTCCTCTCCTCACCTTTCCTACCATTCCTTCAACCATAATTTTGTCCAACCCATTGGAGCTGTACCATAACTCAACCCACAGACCTTATTATTTATTCTTCTTTGAGTGCCAAAGATTTGTTAGGCCTTGTACTGAACACAGACATGGACTCCGCCCTCCTTGATCACAATCTTAGTATCTCCTACTGATCTAGATAATGGGGCTTAGTTTGGGGGGTTTGTGTGCAGATGTAGGGGGCTTTTTTCTTTTATGTAACTGAGCACAGAACTCTTTTTAAAAATGGTTTGCTGAGAACATTGCCATGTGATTATTATGATTTTTATTTTATTTTTTCGATAGAACAATTGTCAAAAGATCGAGCCAACCCACATATTTGTTTATAAGATGTTTCCCCTTTCTCTGTTCCCCAGGCCCATGATAAAACATGGGGGTGATTTGGATTCTCTCCGAATTCCACTGAATAATCATGACAAATATAACAGTTCATATCTGCATAGAGCTATCTCCAAAGAATGCAAAGATTATACCTCTTATCACCAGTCCTTAGGGATGTGCATGGGCTGTCTCATCCCTATTTTAGAGTTGGTAAAGTGAGCACAGAAAAGCCACATAGTAATATTTTCTCTTATTTCAGTATCCACAGAAGTATTTTAAAGTTGAAGGTTAGCATAAGAGTAGCCAAGACTGATATGGAGAGCATCTGACAGATGCAGGGGTTAGAGAATTAGGTGGAAATGAAAACGATGTGATTGAATATGTAGAGGGAGAGTGAGAAATTAAGAAATATGTTTTGTTTATAAACCAAAGACACTGAAAGAAGCCTAGTATGTTCATTAGAAGTAGAGGAGTTTAGAAAAATGTGAATTTTTTGGGGAAAGGTAATGGTGTCTGTTGTGAGATCTCCAACCTCAGACACTTACTATCTTTGTGATACTGGACAACTTTATCTACCTCAGTTTCCTCAATTGTAAAATAGTGATAATAATAGCACCTATATTATAAGGTCAAATAAGTTTCTGTAAAGCTTAGCATAGTACCTGACACACTATAAGTGCTTAATTAGCTGCTTATACTTTTGTTTTCTTCATTTCTTATTTTAAGAATCTGTGATTTGTTCAGTATGTGTATTCCTTCCATTAAACTAGATTAAAAACCTTTCCACAATAGTAGATTTCTTTAATGGGTTACTGTAGCTGAAAAAAAATTCCTCAGTGTCCAGCCTTCTGGTTATGAGCATCATAAAACTTAGGATAATCCTTGGACAAAAGCATAGAATCTATTGCCAGGCCTGTATCTGAAGTCTTTTTAGATTGATTAGATCTGATAAAGCTTCTGCTTTCTAGTTCTTCTTCTCTCCCCTCCCCTCCCTTCCTCTCCTTTCCTCTCCTCCTCTTTCTCCTCTTCCTTTTCCTCTTCCTCCTCTTCCTCTTCCTCTTCCTTTTTCTTCTCTTCCTCCTCTTCCTTCTTTCTCTCTCCCTCTCAAATTTATCTTTTCTGATAGAAAGTCAATGGATTGATTTTCTTAAGTTTGGGACCAGAAAAGATTAAAAAGCCAATGAATAATACTAAAATCAAAAGCTAAAATCTTCTTCAGGTTCTGGAATTTTTAGCATTTGCTTGGTGTTTGTTGTCAGTATTATGATCTGTCTGAAGTGGTCTTATGTTGATTCTAATTGAGTGGCTTACCCAGGGTTTTGTATTGAGCCTTTTCTTTTTCATCAATCATCATCTTCAAGTCTGGATTCAAAAGTCCCCACTTTTGTGGATTCTCCCTAGAACAACTCAGAGTATTTCCTATTTACTCCATAAGGCCCCAAAGCATTTATATAGTCATTCTTTATTATATAATCAATTTATATAATCAGTCTTTATTATATAGTCTTAGTTAAGAAATCGTTTTCAAAGTATCATATATCAATCAATATCAATATGTTTTTTTTTCCTAAACTGGACTGCAAATTTCTTTTAAAACCTTATTAAAGTATATTTTTAAACGTATGCAAGACCCTCTGTTAGACATAGGCTTGCTACCAGCACTATTAGTTCAGGTTCAATTTGTGGATGAAATGGGACATTTATAAGTCATTAAGCACTTAACAAAAGGAGGTTTACTTTGCCCTGACACAGGAAGGATATGCAATAAAGATACCATGACACTTAGCTTCTATTGCCTCCCCCCATCTCCATATAGAAATATAAGGTCACTAGGGTAGAATATAGTTTTCAGACATTCACCAATTTGAAGGGTCTTTCCATTTGGTTGGAACTTTTTTGTTTTTTGATGACTGGGAAGCTATATCAAGGGAGAAAGAGACCAATAATGGCTTTTTGAACCTTATTGGGCATACTTCAATGCTTTTTAGGAAAGACTAATAACTGTTATAGGACAATAGCGGGAACTCTGGACCTATCATGCTTTCTCTCCAACCATAACTGTAGGAATTACAGTATAGCATTGGACATATAATAGGTACTCAATAAATAGCTATTGGTTGACAGAGTGCTTGCTCCAAATAGTGTGGCATTAGCTCCTTCTGAATATTGCCATAATAATGTAGTTTATTTGTATTTATAGCTTTCAGAGTGAAGCTAGGTGGTGCTGTGGATAGAGTGCAAAATGTAGAATTAGGAAGACCTTAGTTCAAAGCTAACTTCAAACACTTACTGTGTCTCTGGGCAAGTCACTTAACCCTATTTAGTTTCCTCATCTATAAAATGAGCTAGAGAAAGAAATGGCAAACCATTCCAGTATCTTTTCCAAGAAAACTCCAAATGGTGTTATGAAGAATTGAACGCGACTAAAATGACTGAACAGCAACAAAGTTTTAAGAGAAAGTGGGAAAATTTTATTTGAAAGAATCTATAGGTTAGCCACAATCTTTTCTTTCTGAGGTGTGGAAGGCTGGAGCAAATGTTGTTAGAGAATTCTTTTTCCTGCCTACATTATATTTATTTTTTTCGAACTCTGCAGCAGGTGATATGGGAGATGTATAAGAAGTTAAAGGGTATTATTGACCTCATGGAATTTTAAGGCTGTAAGGGACCTTAAAGATTCATATAGTTTAATCCACTCATTTTATAGGTGAGAAAACTTGGGGTTGTAGAAGATAAGTGACTTGTATGAGATTATTCAGATAATCTCATTCAAGATCCAGAATGTGGTAGAGCCAGAATGTGACTTCAAAGCCATTGTTCCCCAAACTAATAATTCAGGTAAGGAGTCAAGAGTTATATTTGTAAATAATCAGGCCACAATATAAGGCAGTGTATAAGAAAGACTAGATTGGGTAATAATAATATAAACATATATTAGCACATCAAGATATGACCAAAAATTTCTGACTCCTGCTGAGAACTAGGTAAGTTATACTTTACCCCTCTTTCAGAGTATTCTGATATTATAAGGAAATCAGTAAGGGGGGCTCTTAGTCTTTGCCATCGTCTCAAGCCTCCACCAATTGTGTTTCTCAGTTGTTAGAGTATCTTAGCACCTCAGTTTCATTTAACAACTTAAGAGAATAATTTTTAAGATAGAGCAAGAAAAAACATATAAACATTTTTTCCTCACATTATCCGGGGACATAACGCCCTACCTCCCTCTGCTTCTCAGAAAGAGGAGGAAGATTAAGTTTTTAGCTCTATTCATTTTCTATATTGTAGTAGTCCCACAAAATTTCAAGTCCAAAGGTTCCTTGGGCTCTAGGCTTGGATCCCTGGATTCTCAGGACTCCATTATTGGGCTCGCAGCAGCATCAACCAAAAACACCATGGCTTGTTCTCCTGGATCTGGGGAACCCACATCCTATGCTTTGAACAGAAAAGGACAATGAGATCAGTCCAAACCTCAGACCCATTTCTTGTATCCACAGAGACTAAGGGGAAGGGGAAGGTGCCCCTCCTCTCCCATCTTAGCACATGGTTCCCATTCTGTGGGGAAGCAAGCCTTTCATCCTTAGATATCACCAGAAAGAGAGATGCTGTCCCATTCTAGTCCTTTTAAATATGCAGACAGTTTGGCTATGCAGCCAATGCAAAGAAGCTGCTCCCACCCCCGTGTTAGAGAAATGCAGGCTGTTTCCTCCTAGAAGCCAGTTCTTGGCATCTCCCACATGACTCTCTCCTTATTAGGTGATCTGAGTGTGTATGTGTCAAAGCTCTGTTACAAAGGTTTTCAAAGCATCTTCCTTACAGCAACCCTATCTAGGTGATAGATAGGTAAACATCATTAGTATATATTGTCATTATAAGGGAGATAGGGTAAATATTGTAATGATATTGTTGTGTAGGGTCTCAGGTTTAGAGAGGTTGAGCTATACAGTTACATGATTAATCAGGGCCGGATCCAGGAATAAAAGCCTGGTCTCCTTATTGCAAGTCCTTGGCTCCCATCATTATATCAAGAAAACATGCCATTCTTATAGATCATAGTTTCTAGATGGAACTATCTATTCACTTTTATCCAATAATTTTCCTTTATCCCGACTTGCTTTTTTATGCTCTTGATCAGAAGGATCTTTTTGATTATTTTAATGCTATTGGGGAGGAAGACTTCCCACTCTTCTATCCCTCTCCTTGAAAACAAAGATGAAAAAAAAACATTTCCCCCCCAAACTATTTCCATTTTGGTTTAAATCCATCCATATTTGGACTCAGCCTGAGGGAGAAAGGGGATGTGGGAAAATTGAGCTTTAAAGAGTCTCTGACCTCTGAAATTCACTTGAAATTCATAGAATTGTAGTTTTAGAACTAGAAAAGTCTTAGAAATCAGCCAATCCTCCTACTACATTTCATAGATGTCCTGTCCAAAGTCCATAGAGATTAAGTGATTTGGTCTCCTAGGTCCCAGTTCAGCTTGTTCTCTCTCTCTTTTAATACCTCACTCTATTTCTATCTATTTCTGTCTTTTTCTATCTTTTTCTCTTATCTATTTCTCTTCTCTCTTCTTCTCTATCTATTTCTCTTCTCCACATGCACTATATATTCTATCACTAAGGGCTCCCAAATGCTACATGGACTCCAGCAAAGACCAAAATGGCATCCATGCTCCTGAGCTGGACCAGGATCACAGAGGACAAAGTCTCTGTGCAACTTCCTAGATGAAAGTGGTTGGTTACAAGGTGTAATGCAGGTTGGCAGCATCTTGAGGTTGATTTCTGTTATATGTGTATATGAATAGGGTTGAACCTCTTGGGCTTACAGTTTCACCAATTCCCTACCCTAGAGATGGATACCATTAAACATACATACACAGACATTTATAAAATCATTCTATACTACTATTTTCCAATTCTTTTTCTGGATGCAGATAGCATCTTCCTTCATATGCCTTTTATAGTTCATTTGGGTATTTATAATAATCAAAATGACTTAGTCCCTCAGAGTTGTTCTTAAAATAATATTGTTATTACTGTATATAATGTTCTCTTGGTACTGCTCATTTTGCTCTTTTTTATTTTGTCCAAGTCTATTCATGTTTTTCTAATATCATCAAGCTCACCATTTCTTATAGCCCAGTAGTATTCCCATCACTACCATATGCTGCAACTTGTTCAGCCATAACCCGAGGGATATTTTTCATCTCCTTACCTGAACCCTTCTTTGTGGAATTCCAATGAAAGTCATTGTGCAGCATGCTGTTGGTGATGCTGGGGTAGTTGCTTCATTGGGTGCTGTTTCTCTGCTGAATAGTCTGTTGGGCTAGACAGACCAGCTGCTGGACTATCTATTTAGCCTCTCCAAGCCTTGCAATGATCTCAGATTTGCCACCTAGATACAGCCATCTCAAAATTGCAGCTCTATTATTTCCCAACTCCAATGGCTAGTGCTACCAAGTCCAGTGGACTCTATGGCTGATTTCCACCACTGGTGAGATATCTAATGGTACTCTTGGGTCTTCTGACTGGTCATGTCCTCCTGAGAACATTCATTCATCTAAGCTTGGGAAATAGTAAACACACCAAGGCAGCTATTTGCTCATAATCTCCGTGGCCAGGTGGGAGTCAGGACAGCCACTGTTTAAGAATATTAAACCTGTTACTTTCCTCAGGACATCAATCTTAAATCTTGTCAGCTTCTAGTCAGGAAGTGGGAGAAATAGAGTTCCTCACTTTCTGGGGAAACCTTTTTTTTTTTTTTTTTTTTTTATCCTTGGTATGTTTCTCTCTACTCCCAGCTTGATGAATTGTCTCCTAGGGGTTCAATTTATCTAATAACATAGTCAGTGGGGTATGGGTAGGAAAAAGAAAGAACTCCCCTATACTCAAGAGTGATTTCCTCTAAGGATGGAGTAATTAACTATTTTACAAGGGCAAAAATGAACAAATCAGCATATGTTTATATTTCTAATTACTTGCTCTGACCAAACCCTATTTTTACTAGCTGACTAGGAACCACCTATATAAGCTTTGTCAGAAGAAATGGAAAAGAAAAAAAAATGTTTTTTTTTCTTTTTGTTTGCTTGGGAGAGTTTCTCCCTAATATAAAACAAAACAAATTGGTAGTTCACTAGTTATACCTATTTTTTAAAATGTCAATGTTGGTCTGTTCCAAATTGGCCATTCTCTCCCAACAATGTGTCATTCCTTGTTATTGTCAGTCAGGCCTTATTTACTGGCCAATGAGCTAAAAGATTTCAACTTCCCCATTATTTGGTGAGAGGTTTTTCAAGATTTAGATAACAGGAAGAAAGGAGAAGACAAGGAAGACAACTGTTTAGATGGGAACTGTGGAAATCACTATGGGGTTGGGAGCAAATGCGTGTTTACCACATGGGACATTGGAATACTATTTGGAGCCTGAAGACTTGAGTTTGATAGAGGCAAATCATTTAACTGAATTTCAGTTTTCTTATTTGTAAAAAAAATTCTTTAAAAATGTGTAAAATTTGTAAAACATATTGATGATTTGTACTACCTGCCTTACAAGTTTGTCATAAAGATGATATGAGATCATGTCTATAAGGTGCTCACCCCAAAATGCTTTGTAAATATGAACTATTATTTCTGATATTACAACAACAAAGCCTCAAAATTTTCAGGGACCTTATATAAGATCTAGTCCAAGCCTGGAATTTTTAAAATTAAAAAATTGAGCTCTAGACCAGGAGAACAATTGATAACAATCACAGCAACAGTGTACAGACTTTGAAAGATAAAACTATGATCAATACTTATGCCATTCATGATTATAGAAGATTGATGAAGAAATATATTATCCATTGCAATGAGGTGGTGGAGTTAAGGTACAGAATGAGACATACACCCACATTTATGCATATATGTGTGTTCTAATGTTAGTATGAGGAATAAACAGAAGAGGAGGAGGAGAGGAGGAGGAAGAGAAGTAATTTACTACTACTACTACTAGTGCCAGTGGTGATGGTTGTGGTGGTAGTAGTAGTAGCAGTAGTAACAATAATAATTTTAATTAGCTCTGATATAATATTCTCATAAGATGAATTATAGTTGTTAACTCACGATTTGCTGATGAGAATAAGAAAACTTATGAATTTTCTGTAGTAGCAAAGCAGACTGTCAGAGAGCTGGGATTAGAATCGAAAGTCACTCAAACATCAATCCACGATATTCTCCCAAAAGGTAAAGAAAAAGAGTAAAATTTTTTCAAGATAAATTTCTAGTTGTCATGAGGAAAAACTTTCTAGTGATCAGAGATATCTAAAAGTAGAATGTGTTGCTTCAAGAGGTAGTAGGGTTCTTTTCACTGAAGGTCTTCAATAAAGGCTACATGGCTCTTATCCAGTACAAGTATGAACTGGATGAGGGAAAGTGTTTAGGATGGCTATGGATGTGCCAGAGATTTCCATCTCTGAGAATTCTGTGCTTTGTGCTTTTTATGAAAATTGTCTTGCAACTCCTTTTCCCTGTTTTTCCCATACTGGGAAGGAGTTCCATCTTCATGTCTCTCAAGAACTCTGTAATCCATCCAAACTAGTCCTGTCTTTGACTGTCAGACTTAATACTTCATCTCAAAGATCTCTGCTTTTGTAGGAACTATCTTCTATGCTTGGAATATACTTCCTTCTTATCTATACTTCTTTCTATAGTATCACTGCTAAATCCATAGTAGGCACTCTGTGAATATTTGTCAGTTGACTAAACTGATTACTCAGATCAAGCTAACTTTTAATATCTTTAGGATGTTGCCCTGGTAGTGTTCCACTGAGAAGTAGGAAGGCTTCACTGGGAAAAGTTTGGAATATTAATGTCTTCCATATATCTTTTCTTACCATCTAAAGCCTTCTTTCTAGCCCCTCCTTTTCTTGGCCTCCCCCTTCATGCTCTCTCTTCTTGATACAATCATCAAGGTGTTTTATGCAGCCATCTATATTCAGGCTGTGAACTGAAGAGAAATGAGTCCATTAAAGTTTGATGCAATTCTCAGGAGCTGCTCAAATGGAGGGGCAGCAGAAATGAGAAGGGAGAAGAGAAATCTCACAGTTCTTGGGGGGTGGGAGCAGGTCTTTTGGCTTCTGATTCATGCAAACTGTGTAGCTGTTTGTGGATCCTATTCCTGGCTATTACTGCATGATGGTACACTGAGAGTCACACCGCATATCCTCCTATATCTATACTTATCCATACATATCTTATTTTATGGGGAACTCTTGGATGTCATTAGTGTCATGTCATCATTGTGCTCCTTTAGTAGCTTCCTCTCTTTATCAGCGATTTGATTAAGAGGCTTTAAAAGTCTTCTTCTTTTGGAGAGAACATTTAATTTATATAAATTGCTGCAGAACTAGATTTGTCCTTGCTCTACTTGAACAGCCCCAGTGTCCTTCTCCATTCTTTCTATTCTCTTTCTATCCCCAAACACTGACCAGTGGGTTCTTTTCCTTGCCACGAGACTAGTTTCAGGCATTTTTGGGAGTCCATTTCTCCTAATTATTAGTCCTGGTTGGCATTGCCTATATTTTGGATGAATTCTCAAAACTGAACCTTAAAAAGGGATGCCAACTTCTCCTATCTCCACCCATTTCCTCTTGGATTTTCAATCTTTTCTCCTACTTTTGTTCTCTACTTTTGCTTCTTCCTTTCCTTCTCACTAGAATGTTCTCCTTACCACAATCACCCCTGTTGAAATTCTCAAAATAATGGTTTTAAATGCAAAAGGTCAAATACATAGATTATAAAGGAAGCTAATTATATTCACAAATACAGTTATCTGATTATTTTTAAACATAACTCAGGGATTTCAAGTTAAGAATTACCACTATTTGAACATAATAAGCACCATATAGTAAGCTATCATCCTCATCATCATTATTTTTGGTAGTAGTGTTTTCTTAGGTGCCTCCCCTTACTCATTCTTTCAGTCCATCTTAAATACAATTTTTATAGTTATAGCATAGTTTTTCTCAGACATCATTTCCACCTGTCCATTTTCTGCTCAAGTATTGACAGCATATTACTTTTGCTTAATTGATACTAACTAAACTCTTTTATGTTGTATTCGAGACCTTGTATCCACTAGCCCTTCCAACACTAATATCTATTCAACCTTGAGTCCTATTTCTCCCGACAAATATTTCTTTAGTAAGAACAATCTCCTTGCTACTTTTCCCTAAAAATCATGCTATTTGCCTCCATTTGCTCATTTCATTCTCCCTGCCTTGAATGTGCTCCTAACTTTTCTCCATCAATTCTGTTACTTCCACTAAGATGCAGCTCAAAACTTACTTCTTCCAGACTATTCTATTTCCTGTCTTTATGATTATTTAGACTAAATACATGATTACAATAATACTCTCTCTCTCACACACATAGTATCTTAAGGTTCACAAAACATTTTTTTGTAAATACAACATAGGTATATATAGGTATATAGCTATCTTGTTGCACAAGAAAAATCAGATGAAAAAGGAAAAAAAATGAGAAAGAAAATAAAATTCAAGTAAACAACACCAAAAGAAGTGAAAATGCTATGTTGGGATCCATACTCAATTCCCCCAGTCCTCTCTCTGGGTGTATTTGGCTGTCATTATCATAAGATAATTGGAATGGACCTGAATTGTCTCATTATTGAGAAGAGCCATGTCCCACAGAATTAATCATCATATAATGTTGCTGTTGCTGTGTACAATGGTCTCCTGGTTCTGCACATTTCACTTAGCAGCAATTCATGTAAGTCATTCCAGGCCTCTCTGAAATCATCCTGTTGATCATTTCTTTTAGAACAATAATATTCTATAACATTCATATACCATAGCCTATTCAACCATTCTCCATCTGATGGGCATCCACTCAGTTTTCAGCAGAAACTTACAGAAACCCTGTGAGACAGGGAGTAAGCATATTATTGTTCCCATTTTTCAGATGAAAAAACTGAGATTGCTAAGGGTTAAAAAGATATTATTTAAGATTAAAATCCAGTTTTCCTACTTCTGTGCTCATCTTTTTCAACTACACAATGGTGTCTCTTGTCTAATCTTGATTTAATTGTAATCTCAGATGAAGGGAGTGTGCTTTTTCCTTCCATGACTCCCTAGGGTAATGCCAGGAGATATTGAATAGATGCTAATTGGAAGAATAAATGTGAAACAATGTTCTGAACAGCATTTCTCTATGGAGAGGAGAAATGAGTGGGGCAGGAATCATCAGACTATATATAAGGTTCTTATCTAGCCAGTTAAACTAGACCTCTCCTGGTTAGTCCAGGTTTAACCTGAGCTGCTTCTTTTGAAGCTTTTTTGACTTTCGCTCTATAGGTCAGTAAAGGAACCTCAGGATTTGGCCAAATTTTCATCCCGGCAAAGGCAGGCATGAAAACTGAGGAGGGAAAATGGGGGGAAAAGGAGAATTAGGGGAAATGCTCAATAAGAGCTGGCAAGGTCCCTGGTGAAAGCAGACAGTCCTTCTCTTTGCACTATGTAGAGCCCAAATAAATGTAAATATCCTCTGGATATATGGTAAGATTATTATTTTCTTTCTGTTTATCTCATTCTGAAATCAGTGAAGCACTACTGTTGCCATTTGCCTGCATGAAGCCTCTTCTTTTTTTCTTCTCTTCCTCTTCTTTTTTTTTCCCCCTTGGACAATTAGCAAAGTGTTTGGTCTTTGGTTTGGATGAATAATTAATATGGGAGCTTTGTGAATGATTCATGTGCCACATGCCAGGGCAACAGGATGTGTGTGTGTATGTGACACCATCACCTCAGAAGAAAGGTTGGTGACATCTCACTGTGGATTCAGGAGTGGGGGTGTGTGGGAGAAGATTGGGATAAAGGTTAGCGTCTGTTTACTCTGGGGAGAGAAAGCTTTGATTTGCTGTTCTCTCTGTATTCCCATCAGGGATCACTAGTGTCAAAGGTAAATTTGGAAAGAGGAAGGCTTCTGAATGATATGGACATTTGTTTCTGTTCCTTTGGTGAGATTCACTCCCCTTGTCTCCCAGCAGGAGAATCTCAACTAGTTCACTGAGATGGATGCATATCTGAACATTAAAGACCCCATAGGGCAGAAACCTCAGCCTCCCTTCTGCTGTTTTTTAGTGTATTTTACTTCATAGTGAGGAAAAGTGATGTAATAGTTAAAGCACTTGATTGAGAGTTAGGAAGAATTGAGTTTCAATCCTAACTCAGATACTTGCTAGCTGTGTGACCCTAAGCAAGTCATTTGACCACTTTCATTTCAATTTCCTCATCTGTAAAATAAAGATAATAAAAACACTTTGCAGGATTGTTGTGAAGATCAAATGAAACAACATATTTAAAATACATTGTGAATCTTAAAAAGCTTTCTAGATGCATGGATATCTCCCTTTCTTCCTTCCTTTTCTTCTTCTTCTTCTTCTTCCCCCTTTTCTCCTCCTCCTTCTCTATATCTTTTCTTCTTGTTGTGTCCTGAGCATTTTGTGCATAGTGGATGATCAACAAATATATATATTCAAATGAATCAACAAATGAATGAATGGATGTCATCAAGAATCAAAAGTTAGATGACTAAGCAACATAATCTAAGTACCCAGTGGAGTAGTTTTCAGGGTAACTATTATTTGGAACAATGTAGGCTTTGTTTGGTGAAAAGGAAAAATGTTTTGACTGTTTCGGAAGAATCTTCTGGAAGCAATGTGTTTAGAACTCACTCAGGGCCAATTTAACTGGTCTTTGTATCCTGGGCTTGAGTTAAGACACCACATTAAATAATGAATTATGACCTGATTTCAGGATGATAGCTATAAAAATTTTCAAATAAGGCTGCTCTTATACATTGGAATTTGTTGGTGGATTGATTTGTCAAGGTCAGCCTCTTATGAAAGATGACTTCCAAGAAGGAGGAAATAATTGGTCACCTTCTCCCTTTCTCTATGACCATAGCATAGGAAGAGAGCTGAGTGATCAAAGATTTTTAATTTTCTGGGTTCTGATCACCTTTCTATTTCCTCATGGACTAGATTGACTCTCAAAGTCTTAATAAATAAGAGGAAAGTCCAAGAAGTATTACAAAGAACAGAAAAGCCCATCAAATAGGAGATGGTGACTATGAATTTGTTTTATGCTCCACTGAAGGGTTTACTCTTTAGAATTTAGACTTTGTTTAGTCTGAAGCACAGGTAAGACCCATTGATAATAATCATAGTCATCATAACATTTATAGAGCCTAAAGTGCTTTATGTATATTATCTCACTTAATCCGCATAAGAACCCTGTGAGATATTATAATTACCATCATTTTTTACATTTGCTTTTAAAACTTTGAGTTCTAGATTCTCCCCTTTATCCCCACCCTCAGTCCCCATTAAGTAAGCACATGTCAAGCTATGCAAAATGGCTCTTTAAGTCATTAATTACTATCATTTTAAACATAAACTACCTGAAGTTGAAAGAGTTAAATGATTTGGTCAGGATTATACTGCAAATATGTCTGAGGCAGCATTTGAACTCATCTTCCCGATTCGAAGTCTAGAGTTCAAGCTAGTTTATTGCCTGCCTATAGTGCAATATATGTGTAAAGAGCAGTAAGAGATTCTTTGGGAGAGACCACTTATCTAAGGGCATTAGGGTAGGATACAAAGGAGATGGCACTTTGGCCTTAAATATGCATAAATATTAGTTAGGCATAAATGGAAGGAAAGAAGAGGAACAAAGTAGAGAATATTCCAGATGGAGAACAAAATGGGAAAGGCATAAAAGAATGAGGCATATTTAAGAAATAATAAACAATTTGATTTGGTTAGAATGTGGGGTACATGAAAGGGAGTATTGGAGATCAGGCCCAAATGATATATTGGAACCCAAACCAATATATGAAGGAACCAGAATGCCAAGTAATATTTATTTAGTATATAATGGAATCATAGAATTTAGAGCTAGAAGATACCTACATTCTCTTCATCTTACAGATGAGGGGGGATAGAGATATAGAGAAATTAAGTGATTTAGTGTGATGTAGTGTTATTAGATTTGATATATAACATATAGAGTTATATCATATGCAAGGTATATCTCTCTATATATAGTTATATATATATATATATATATATATATATATATATATATATATATATAAAATAGTATAGTTATAACTATCTATCTATTTGTAGATAGATAGATAGTTATAGAATTGACTTTGAAATCAGAAAGTGCTAAGTTGAAATCTGCCCTGTGGGATATACTGGCTGGATGACAGTGGACAAATCATTTAACCTCTCAGTATTTTTACAGTTCTTTAAGACTAAGACAAGACTTTAAGTTGCTGAGAAGGAGCCAACTACACTGGTAGAACCCCATTCTTTGGAGTTTCCTATACCAGTGCAATCACAGGTCTAGTCCCTATTTCTACATGAAAGGGATAGAGTCAGGTTTGAACCTGTATCTCAGCTCCAGATTGAAAGTTTTTTTTCCTACCTTGGCGCTGTCTATTATGGAAGCACTAAAGCTATTTGGGAAAGAAGGTATTATGGTCAGAGTTGTCCATTAAGAAGATGAATCTTGTAGTGCATAGGATGAGATGAAGAAGAGGGGAGACAGAAATATTAGTTAGAAACTATTAGAGGTAATGAGTGTTTGAACTAAGAGCAATAGGCTAATGACAAGTGGAAACAGGAAAAAAAGATATATTGGAGAGAGATTATAGAGACAGAAAGTGGAGAACTTAAAAATTGATTTGTCTATAAGGAGTGAAAGAGGGGAATAAAGAGAAGTGATGTTTAGATTTCAGTCTTAGAAGACAGGAAAGATGGCAGTACCATGGGCTAAATCGGAAAATCATGAAAGTGAAAATGACTTAGAGAACATCTAGATGATCACTTCCAAGATGGAAAGCTATGGTCTTTAATTGTATAGACTTAAAACTGGTTGAATGACTAGACCCAAAAAGTAGTATTTAATGAATAGAACTATGTCAGTTTGGAAGAAGCTCTAAAGGAACAAAAAAAACCTTAGCCTGGTTTTATTTATTTATTTAATCAAGAATGTGCATAAAGGCATTCACATTTGAGAATGATTCAAAGCTGGGAAGAATAGCTTGTATAGATCTTAGAAATGATATAAAATTTTATAAAATTGACAGTTTAAAATAATAGATGAAAATATATAATAAAAATCAAGTTCACTCTAGCCCTGGAATTGACATAATTGAAATATAGCTTCTCCCTTTGATTCAATTCTCCTTTCAGGATCTTCTTCCAGAAATTATCTTTGTCTCATTTTTCTCCAGAATTTCTTTATCCTTGTCTTGGGTACCTTTGTGTCCTCTTCCCCTTCCCTCTCCCTCAACTTTAGCTTCCTTTATGTGTTGTTCTCCCTGGTTAGAACTTAAGTAGGAATTGTTTTTTCCCTACGTGTATTTGTATTCCTAGCACTTAAGACAGTGTCTAACATATAGTAAGCAATTAAAAATGCTCGTTGGCTATTGACTGATTGGCTTGGTCTAAAACTAGTTGTTATATTTGGGTTAAAAATCAACTCATACATATAAGATAGTATGGCAAGACAACAATTTTATGGAAAAGATCTGGGAGTTTTAATGGATTGTATTGAGTCAACAAAATCACATGGAAGCCAAAAAAAGTTCATGTGATCTTAGGCTATGTTATAGACCCATTTTTTTCCAAGTAGAAGATGATAATTTCACTATATTTTGTATTGATTGTACATATTTTGAGGACCATGATTAGCTCTGGGGACCACATTTTAGGGAGGACATTGACTGATTGGAAGATGACCATATTGGGGAAAGAACCATCAACTATGTCAGTCAATCCATTCTGATAAGCACTTAATAAGTACCTAACATGGACCAGGCATTGGACTAGATAATGGGGATACAAAAGAAAAACTAAAAATCCTTCCTCTCAGGTAGTTTATATTCTCCTGGAAGGGGGACAGCTAGTATAATGATAAAATTTTAAAAATGAGGAGAAAACTGATTAGGAAGGTGGATTCAGTGAAGTCCCTTCATATAAGGTGAAACTTAAATGAAGTCTTGAAGGAAGCAAAGGAAAAGAGAAGAAAATAAATACCACCAAGAAGGAGATGGAATGTTGTATATGGAAAGTAAGCTTGTTCACCTGCAATGATGAGTTCATGAGGAAAAGCCATGTCATCAACTTGAAAGATGGATTTCAACTAGACCATGTCATCCTAGGATTGGTTGCAAAAAGTAAGAATGTTTAGCTTGGGGGAGAGAAGATTTAGGAAGGACATGAGATCTGTCTTTAAATATTTGAATGACTGCCATGTGAAATGAGAGTTAAGTCCCTTTTTCTCTCCCCTTCTCCCAGAGACTAAGAGCAAAGGGTGGACATTTTAGAGGCAGATTTTAGTCTTGTCGTAAGTTCCCATTCTACTTCTTCTCACTCCATTTCCTCCCTTCTTCTTTTCCTTCTTCTATCCAATCTTCCTTCTTTCCCTCCCTTCATCCTTCCCTCCCTCCCTCCTCCCTTCCCTTCCTCCCTTTTTTTCCTCCGTCCCTTCCTCTTTCCCTTATCTAAACTTTACATATCTCCCAGGAACATTAAGTTCCATGCAGAATCAGCTATTAAATGTTTATATGGAACTGATTAAGAGGAAGAGGATATTCCAGGAAAACATATTTAAGAATGTTCTTGAGGCCAAAGTAAAGAAAAGCACTACTAATCCAACCTTATTTTAATGAAAGAAAAGTTGAGATTCCAAGTATTCTCTTAGGTTTCTCTCAGTATTGGTCCCAAATTTATCAATAATTGTATCTATGAGATTTCTGTAGTAAGAGTTAATCCCAGGTGCCCTATATATCTGATTCCTCAATAAAGATGTACTTTGGTTAAATAAAAATTTCATGAACCAACCAATATATTTTCCTCTTAGTTAATAGAAACCTTGTGGCAGAGCATCAGGCTATGAGTGCTCTCTGGGACAGCAGTACATTACTGATGAATTGCAATTCTTGATAAAAATATTCCTCTCTTTTCCCCAGAGTAGGAAGTCCAGTCTCTGTCCCTGTTTTCTTATGAAGGAAATTGTAATTGTCCAGGCTCCCTAGTCACATCACCAGAGACAAATGTTCTGTGGGAAATTGGATAGAATGTTAGACTTCAAATTAGGAAAACATTGTTCCAACCCTACTCCTATCACTAACTACTTCATATTGATTTTATATTAAATTCAACATAAGTATTTATTTATTAACAAGACATTTTGTCAGGTCTTGGAGAATGTGACATATACATATAAATTTATATGTATATATACATATAATGGCTTATACTAAGAAACAGATTAGTGACATAAACAGTAGGTATTTCCAGAGTTCAGAGGAATGAAAAGTTCCTGGGAGGTTGGGCAAAAAGAAAGTTCTGGTTTGTTCTTTCAGTGACAATGCTCTTCTTTCCCCCAAAGCTTCCTGTGCCTTTTGTGGACCCCATAGAGCAAATTTATGGGAGGGCATGTATAAAAATCTCACAGGGAAAGATATAGATGGGTTGTGTTCCACATCACTGGAGAGGAAGGGAGGGGCATCCAAGTGAATGAGATCATAGATTTATTTGAGTACAAATGGTTCAGTCTTTTGTTTGGATTTTATTTTTTAAAATTTTATTTTCTATTATGAGCTTAAACACCAATAGGCATGAATATTTCAACATGTTAAAAACAGAAAAATAGAAAATATGAAACTATGAATTGTTAGATATAATTTTAAAAGTATATTTTGGGGCAGCTAGGTAGCACAGTGGATAGAACACTGGTCCTGAAGTCAGAAGGATCAGAATTCAAATCCAGTCTCAGATATATAAAATTTCCTAGCTATATGACCTTGGATAAGTCATTTAACCCCAATTGCCTTCCCCCCCAAAAGCATATGTTAAATTTAATATACTAGTTTCCATACGTCCTGCTTCTCTGTGTTTCTTTCTGAACTTTCCTCTGCTCTCTTCTATTTAAAAATCTTCCTTCCTTCCTTTCTTCCTTCCTTCCTTCCTTCCTTCCTTCCTTCCTTCCTTCCTTCCTTCCTTCCTTCCTTCCCTCCTTCCCTCCTTCCCTCCTTCCCTCCTTCCTTCCCTCCTTCCCTCCTTCCTTCCTTTCTGTTTTCTTGTTTTTTTCATCATTGTTACTATGCATCAACTTCTCCTCTCCCAGGTCCAGATTACTGTGGATAAAGAATCCCATGAAGTAGAAGAATATATTGAATTCACACTATTTGATGGTATTTATATAAATATGGTAGCTGGCTCTAACCTAATGGAAATATGCAGTGTGAATTCAAATTAAGGGAATTAATTATTCACAGTAATCAGAACGCAGATGTAGTCAAGAAAAACAAATCGACACATTGGCCACACCTGAAAATATCTGTCTTATTTTGCACCTGAATTAATCTTCATCTCTGTCTCTCTCTGTCTTTCTGTTTTTTTTCTCTCTTTCATAGGCACCTTTCTTAAATGACAAAGGCTTTGGATATTGCCATCCATAACTGATGTGAAAATTGTATGATGTTTGTTCAACTCACTTTGTGAGATTTGTTTTATTGGAAGAGATGTCAGATAATGTCACTTTGTGTTATTTGTCATATGATTTTAATAATATATTGAACTCTGGGTAAGAAATTTCTTTTACCAGTGCAGACTGCTAGTAGTCTGAAATTTATTATCTTAAAGAATTGCCTGGGATATGGAGGAGTTAACATACAGCTCGTGGGGGGAGGGGAGGAAGGGGGAGACTGGAACCTGTATGTAGAGACTTGAATCCAGGTCTTCCTGACCAAGACCAGCTTTTTATTCACTATGCTAGTTTATTTCTTGTGTAAGTTTTAGTCAGCAAGATTGACTAATATCTTTCAAAAAAAGCTGAGGTTTCTAAATAAGAAATTTTATTGAGTAAGCAGATATATCATGTCTGTACCAAACTGGACAAATCTCTAGGGAGGACAACTAAAGACACATCTATACGTGGCTTTCCTTTTTGGATCAGTAGCCAGAAAGGAAATATAGGAATATGGATAGTTTCCAGTTTAGTTGAAGCAAGGCAGTAAAAGAATAGACAAAAGTAATTTGTGCTTATCCTCCAAATTAGACAAGAGCAACCTATTTTGAAGAAGTGCTAATTAGCTAATGAAAAGTCCCAGTCCATGTCCCAAAGTGGCAATGCTTAGCAGAAAGCAGCACAGGGAAGCAAAAATATTGCCAGGGATACTGGGAGATATTTGACTTTCTGAGGCTGATCTCTGGGAGTTGTACATCTTTAAAAGAACACCAGGAAGCATGTTTAGACAGTATAATAGAGAGATACAGTTTTATGAACTTTAAAGCTCCTATTAAAATGTAGCTCGCTTAATTCTTTTGAATAAACTGCTTTGAAGGATATCATGTATTTCATTTCTTAAAAACTACTTATGCAATATTGCTCATAAGAAGAAGCTTGAGTTGGTGAAGAAAATACTGGCAGAGCATTTAAATTTCTTCCTGAAGATAATTCTAGATTCCAAGGTATATAGAAGCTACCAATAGAAACCCACTGATGCCATCTACTAGCAAAATTGGGGAGCACTAAGATTCTTATCTCATTATTGATATAGAATAAGTTTATTTCATGATACATAAATGATAGGAATACATTGCATATGGTAACAGAGATGGTAGAAATGGACATTGAGAACTTAGGGCTATGGCCAGGAAAATGAATCTAGAAAACTGGAAATAATTTTCTTTTGAAAAATAATTCCAATTTTTCTCAATTTTTGAAAAAATTTCAAGAAATACATGATTAAGAGGTATCTTTTGGAATAATACCAATTTTGCCTAATTTTTCTGAGTGATAATAACTGATTGTGAATGTTTATGTAATGATTTAAGTTTTCCAAGGTGATCTCTATATATTATCTCAATCGAATAGCTGAATAGGGAATAAACAGGCTTATAATCATGGTTGAAATTCTTAAACTGCAGAAAGAAGAATCGAGAAAGCAATGTGAGGATACTCCGCTTTCCCACAAAGAAATTAGATTCATAGTATGCCATTTCACCTGACCAGAAGATAAAGGCAGAAAAAGAAATAGATTTTCTGGAAACATACCTGTAGAAGTCTGCAGATGGGTTTTTGCAAGAGAAAGGAGAAATTGACTTCAAGAATGCAAAAATGGAGTTAAGATAGAATTGGATGCAGATAATATTAGTAATGAATTGCTGAAGATAGGCGCATTTGGAGAATTAGATCCAAGATGGAGAGCAGAAGAGAAAACAATGACAATAGTGATTATCCCAAAGATTATCTGAAGGAATTTTGTACATTTCCATGAGGAAAAGACTAGGCCTTCCTTGCCAACCTTGGAGCAAGTACTTTGTTCCAAATTCTCAAAAGTTTCTTGATACTCTATAATCCAGAAAGCTTTAGAAGGTTGGGTGTTGTGAGTTAAATAAGATCAGCTTCAGTGCAAAAATAAAGAACAAAACTTCTGCAGTAAATCTATCAGTCTCTGTTAGAATAAACTGACTTGTTCATTGAGAGTAGTAGTTTTCCCATCTTTGTAGGATATTGTCCCACACAAGAGGGAAATTGCTTCACATTTTGCCCAAGCTATCTGACCACTGTCATCCAAATTGGCCCTTGTTAGACATCACCATAGGAGGAACTTGAGAGATTTCAACTCACAATAATTTGATATATAGAAGATTTCTCTCCATAGTCTGACTAAATATTACACCATTATGAAAACCAGAGCAAATGGTCACATAGCATTTAATTCCTATTGACCAATATTTGGATATCTTTTAGGTCATCTGCTTGGCAGGCAATAGGGGAAAAACCCATGTTGCTTTCTTAGTGGATCACCGTCAGCTAGTTCCATAAATGAGCAGTGTAGTGACTAGAGGATTGGGAATGTTTCTGCACCATTAACTGGAAGTGGACACAGTTTTATAAGTTGAGTTTATGCCCTTCTACTGTCAAGATTTTTAGAATTGCTCATCATGCCTTGATTGGTAGTTTGTCTACAATAAAAGTTACCTAGGGGAATCATAAGACTTAGTTGCAAATCCTAAACTAACAACAGGATGGAAGGATCTTGCTCATCTATCCACAGATGGCCATATGTAAACTCTGCACTAGTTTCTATAATATTGTGATATTTAGAGTAGGAAGGTAAATCTGAGACATCTCAGGTAATTTCCAATGGAAACTTTTCAAGTTGATCTTAAAGCTTAACAAAGACCAATTTGGATGTCAATGGTCAAATAACTTGGGTACAAATGGTACAATTACCCTCTTATGTGGGACGATGTCAAAGCTATAAAAGACAAGAAAATTACTACCCTCAATAAATAAGTCAATTCCTTCTAGTAGGAACTAGTTGTTGAGTTGTTTCAGTGATCCCATTTGGGGTTTTCTTGGTCAAGATACTAAAGTGAGTTGGCAATTTCTTCACCACTCATTTTTCAGATGAGGAAACTGAGGCAACCAGTAATAAATGACTTGTCCAGGATTATACTTTTCTTGATTACAAGCCCAGAGCTTTATTTACTATACATCTAGCTGTCCAGTCAGGGCTAGTAGAAGTGTTCTTCACTTTTCCCCTGAACCTTGGCTAGTTTAACTCAAAAGGGCCAATCTTTTAAAACTTTCTGAACCTTAGTTGGTCCTAGATCTAAGATGGCCTTAAATAAAGCTTTGAAATATTTTTTCTTTCTTTTTTGGAGTCAGTCTTTTACCCACCTACTCCTATGGTCAATTATGTCTAGTGCCTTCTTATTCTCTTTCCTTCTAGTCTGTATAATGAGGAAATGGAAGTAGTTGGCTTCTGAGGTCCCTTAAGGGTCTAGATTCACCATCCTTTTGTCATCCTTTCATTGACTGCCTTGAGAGCTTTCATGTATACCAAGGTGAAGTTGAGTAAAACAAACCCAGAGATGTTTTTATTTTGACAGGGATCAAATATTTAAGCTAAAAAAGGATTGAAATCCTTAGAATGTTGTGGGTTCCTGGAGCTAGAAATAATAATGGAGGGAGGAGATTGTTGCCAGGAATAAAGGACTTGTCCTGTCCCTGAAATGTTATCTTTAACATAAAGTAGATCCCTGGAGTTGGACCTTAGGAAAGCATTATAAACCTTACCCAATAGAACAGAGCAGAACGTGATAGTTGTCGAGATCTTTCTTAAAGGCTCTGTCACTTTCTAAGGAGAATTTTATGGTTCCTGTTTTTGACATCAGCTAAAAACAGAGGCAGGTTCTTTATGCATAAGTCAACATGAGCTTTGTTCATTCTACCACCAAGTCACATTCAGGCTGTGGTTGTAAGAGCTTTGATTTTTTGTTTCATAACACACACATACATATAGATATATAGATATAAATTCACAAACTTATTTCTTCCTATTGTAACTCATGAATTTATTCCTTTTTACAGAGAATTTCCTCTTGATAGTTTCATATACATGCATTTTCTCTTGTCATGATGTAGTATTATTGATGTATTTTCATAGTCATGATGGCTTCATGCCATAGAATCCTAGAATTTAAAATAGGAAGGGACCACATAGTCCTATGCCCCTATCCATGACATACATCCTTCCATCCATATTTCACACATGAAGAAACTGAGAGAAAAGTAAAGTGACTTGTTTAAGATTACATGAGTAGAAAATAATAGATGGGATTTGAATCCAGACTTTTGGTCTCAAAATTGCTGGAATACTAGGTTGATTCTTATTTGATTATATGATTGAAGCAATGCCATTCTGTGCTTTAAATGGCCATCATTGGGAAGGTAAGGGTTCACAGTCTAGTGTTTTCCTGCTGACATCTTTGAGAGAGGAGCCTTTACTTTTTTGTGAAGGGAGGAAGTAGGGAGAGGGAACCAGAATGCTGGTACCAAACCATGGTGCAAAGCTGTTCTCAGATTTGGGCTTGGCTGAGCTTTTATATCAGATAAGCAGGTTTTAGGATCATGTCAGGCTTGCTAGCAAACCCACAACTTGTTATATTCCTGAAGAAGAAAAGCATCATTTAGTGGTGGAAAGGGATATGGACTTAGGAGACCTGGAATTTTATCAGGCACTTGACCTCCCTAGCTCTCACTAATGGGAGCTGCTGAGTGAGAATGATGCCCCATGGCACCCATCCACTCACAGGGAAAATGTAAGAATAAATCGGGAAGTCTGTAACAGAAGCTAGTAGCCACTTAGAACAGTGCTTTCTAAGGCAGCAATAGAAGTCCAATCCAGTCTAAACCTTTGCCTTTCCCCCATTTCCATCAGATGAGATTACCTGATGATTTCCCAGTTACTCTGTCTTTGTACTATTTTGTTGTGCTTCAGGTCTCCCTTTCCTTTATCATTAGTTTAATTTCTGCCTCAAATACTTTACTAGTTGGGTATAACCTTCATTTGCCTCAGCTTCTTCAACTGTAATACACCTACCCTCTCAGAGCTGTTGTAAGAATCAAATGAGATAATATTTATAAAGCACTTATAAAGCATAGTACCTGGGAAGTAGTAAATGCTCTTTAAATGCTAGTTATTTATTTGCTTATTGATTTATTTATCATTACTATCTTTTTTGCCAGCTATTTACTAAGGCATTTGAAGGACTACAGATAGTTGTTATGAAAAAATATTTTAAAAATTTTATTTTTATTTTATGTAATAAAACATGCATTTACATAGCATAGTATAATTAAAAGATGATTGCACATGAAACTGCAAATCTATCATGCACAACTTGCTAATACTTAAAAAAAATACAACAAAATTATCATCTAAATTTCTTTTTTTCCCCCTCACCCAGATATGGCTACCATTAGACACAAATAGGTATATTTCTTTATCAATTCAACAAATATTTATTGTATTAGTATGGCACTGAAGATAGAGCACTGAATTAGAATCAGGAAGACCTGCATTAGGATCCCATTTCAGGCACATGGTGTCTTCAGACAACTTCTTTTTCTGATTCAGTCTCCTCACTTATAAAATGAAAATAATAAGTGGCTGTCTCAGAGAGCTGTTGTTCAAATCAAATGTAATAATATATGTAAAGTGCCTTACATACCTAAAGTGCTACATAAATGTTAGTGAACATTACTCTGATTCTTGTATTTATTACTACAAATACAGGATGCTTAGATAAATAAGACTTGACCCTCTAGGAACATGAGGGGACAAGCCAAATCTACGGAGTCCTGTTCTGCTTTCTTAGTGCTTAATCTGGAGGCCGTGAGCAATTTTTATCACTGGGGATCTAATATATAAAATCAGATACAGAGTAAAGGTGGTGGAAAAGATTTTTCTTTTCTTCTCTTTTTTCTCCTCCATTCCTCATTTCAAGTTTTATCTTTTTTCTTAATATCTCTCCAATGTGTCCCTTTCTCCTCATTCCTACTACAATCAATGTAGGTATAATTCCTCATCACTTTAAACTTGGTTCATTTACCTTCTAGCTATTTTCCTGCTCTTCATTATTCTTCTCGCTATCCACTATTGATCATTTATATTTTAGGTTGCTTTTTAAAACAACATTTTTTATTTCATTTTTATACCCAGGGATCTACTGTAGTTCCTACCGCCTACTTTGAGTCTTGGATTCTAGGCTCTTCCTAATCTTGCCTCACCATATAGCCTTAAGAGATTGGCTGATGTAGGAATATCTTGGGTCATCTTTTAGGATTTTATATAAAATATATAAATAAAATAAAATAGAAATCGATAAATAAAGAAGAATAATGAAGAAAAATAAATAAATGATAAATAAAAATACTATAAAATAAAATAAAATAAGAAATACTATTGCCTAGACCTTAGAAAGCTTGGCCAGTAATAAGGGCCACAAAGTTACTCATTTCTTTGTTTTTTGAAGGGGAAGGAATAAGCATTTATTTTATTTTATTTTATTTTTTATTTTTTAAAAAATAATTATAAAAGTTACTCATTTCTAGTGTACTTCTAGTCTACCGAATCCCATCACAGATGGTTGTGGGTTGGGCTTTGAGAGGTGGTATTGGAGCAAAGTTATGTGAGAGATGAAAGAGGGAGAGACACAGGCCCATAGCCTAGGGTCTTATAGGAGAAAGCCTTGGGCCCCAGGATGTCAGAGAGTATGAAGATGAGGAAGGTGTACAGTAGTTGTGAGCTACAGAAAAGTTATGTTGAAAGCGATGCTTTATTTGTATGATGAGTGCTCCCATGAAAGCCTATAAGCAAATATAGAATAAAAATTTTAAAGGCTTCAGGTTGCTATAGTTATCTTCAAAAAGGGGTAAAGTGGAAGTAATTAGGGATACTCTAGAAAGAATTCTTTCCTTTTTATTCTAGTTTTATCTTCCCTTCCCTTTCTGCTATTCCCACACAGTGTTTTTTTCTGCCTCCAAACCTTTGCTAATGTATTGCCCCTGATGTGGAATATTTCCTCTTATCCTTTTCAATTCTTTTTCATCTTATACATGAATGACTCTGGACTCTTTGCTCTTCTTTGGGCAAAAGACTTCACCTTTAAATTCTGTGCATTTTCATGAGCTTGAAATACTCTCCTTTCTCATCTCTGCCCTCTCATCTCTCTGGCTTCATTTCCCAGTCCTTCTTAATATTGTTATTTTCCCTGTTTGATTTTTTCTAATTCATCTTGTACAACTCATGTCTAAAGAGTTCTTTGCATGTTGTGTTCATTTCCACACCTCTAAAGAATCTCTTAAAAGTAAGGATTTCCTCCCCTTTCCTTCTTCTTCCAGGGTTTAGCACAGTGTGTGGCACATTGTAAACACTTGATAAATGCTTGTTGACTCAACAGGAGGAAAGGTCAGCCCTCCCCAGCACCCATCTCCAAACATTCTCTACTGACAAGAGCTATCCATTATTCTGGACTTTTGCACTTAGTATGTTTTGTCTCATTGTCCAATTGTTGGAAACCCACAATTTGGTGCTTTATCAATTGTTAATCAATAAACATGTGCCTAACATTGTGCTAAGCACTGAAGATATAAAAAAAAAAAAGGCAAAGGTAGTTCCTGTTCTTAAGGAGCTCACTGTCTAACAGGGGAGCCAATATGCCAATAACTATGTACCGACCAGATATGTGCAAAATAAATTGGAGAGAACCAAAGGGAAAGCTCTGGAATTAAGTGGGATCAGGAAATGCTTCCTGTAGAAGGTAGGATTTTCTCTGAGACTTGAATGAAGAATTATGTTCCTAATACCAGTGCTGTCTTGTTAGATAACTTAAGAACTCAGTTCCTCAATAGGAAATTCAGTTTTCTTGTCAGTAAAAATTTAGAACTGAAAGTATCAGTCTGGTGAAGTCTTTGAATCCCTTCTCAGAATGATATTTTAAATAGTTATAGGAAAACTTAAATTTTAATTAACAGTCAAAACTAAAGATATATACCTTTTTTGTTATATAAATATATATGTATGTGTGTATATATGTATAATAATCTTGGCAGATAGGTGGTACAGTAGATAGAATGTCAGGCTGAGAGTCAGGAAGACTCATCTTCTTGAGTTCCAATTTGACCTCTAATATTTACGAGCTATGTGACTCTGAGGAGTTCACTTTACCCTATTTGCCTCAGTTTCCTCATCTATAAAATGAACTAGAGAAGGAAGTGACAAACCTCTCCAGTGTCTCTGTCAAGAAAATCCCAAATGGGTTGTCAAAGAGGCAGATAAAATGGAAACGACCGAACTATTTTTTTTTTCTCATCTAAGTTCACGGATCTTCTAACAATCTAGAATATGGCACTAAAAGAACTCATAGACTCTAGGTTAAGAACCTCTAAACTAGATGCTCTCTAAAGTTTCTTGCTGTTCCAAATCCTATGGTACTATGAAGTTCTATATGTGTATATTTTCCTTCCAGATCGAGAAGAATCCCAACCTGCATTTGTTTTTGTTTTGTTTTGTTTTGTTTTGTTTTTACAATGGCTAGTAAGGTTTTAAAAATTTAGTAAACCTAAAAAAGTTATTACTAATTGGTTGGTTGGTCCTTGGATCCCAGTCTTGGAAATTCAAAACATACTCAAGCCTTGAATTCTTTTGCAGCTTTGCTCATGTTCCCACTATTTTTTCTATGTTTGAGTATTAATATCCAAGATGATATTAGTACTAATATTACATTTAGCTCTCAATAATTCACAGATATCTAACTGAAAGGAACATTCACTGAGTCTATGGGTTGATGTGATGACCACATATTTTAAAATCAGCCAGAGTCAGGAATTCAGATTAAGGGAAAATTTTCAATCTTTATTCTCTGTGAAGGTGAAGGGGGATCGCGATAGCAATGTGTGAGCTGCAACAAGAAGTCAGCCAGCAGTCTCTCCCCGCCTCTCTTCCTGCCCCTCTTCCTCCACCCACCAAAATTGTCATTTTCTATACAACACATCAGAATTTGCATAAGGAGTGGGCAGGGGCCATTCTTTCTCCAAGCATATATATTAATAGAGTATGGTCCAATTACTATTTAGCCTCACGTGCTCACAAGCAGGTAATTGTAAGCTGATTATAATATTGATAACAGGATATTGAGCATTGACCTTCCCATCATTGGGGTCATCACTATTGCTGAGCCCAGGTTTTGAGGAATGAGACATTTCAGTAGTAGATAACTATTTGAATGAATGATTTATGTATCTATCATATGTGTATGTATCTTTTTGTACAAATATTACATATAAAAATGTATATATACATATATATGCCAGAGTTTTCATATCAATCTAATATATACTTGCTTATGCTTTATTATTATATTATATTATATAGTTAAAAATACCTAAATTTACATAATACTGTTAATAGCATTTACGTAATAATTTAAGATTTATAAAATCTCATTAAAGATATTGTCTCATTTAATCATCACAACCTACCTCTGAGGTGAATAATATTATTATTCCTATTTCAAAGGATTAGGAAAAGGAGTCTGAAATTGTTTTCAATCACACAACTAGTGCATATCTTTCTCAACCCCTCTTAATTTCAGTACCTTCTCTCTGTTAATTATTTCTTATTTATTTTATATACAGTTTGTTTTTGTATGTTTGTATGTTGTCTCACCCATTAGATTGTAAGCTCTTTGTGGACAGGGACCATTCTTCTTTTTGTATTCCCAGCATTTAGCACAGTATCTGCTACATAGGAGGTGTTAAATACATTTTTATTGGTTTAGTGATTTAAGTGTCTCAGTGAAGAATTGAACTTGTCATTCTCACTCCAAGATTAGCACTCTACTCACTGTGACATCTCTACTGCTGATTCTTTCTGATTGCCTGATTGTTTCTGGTAGGCTCTCATTGCCACATGTGTAGCCTACACATTAAAGGGAAGGTTCCTACAGCTTTTGCCTGTAGGTTCTTCAGTACATTGATTTTTATCACTTAAGCTAATTTTCACTTTAAAGGGCAGACAGAGCCTGATCTTGACAAATCAGGAAAGAGCCTATAGGGGTAACTAAGAGGCCTGGTAGCAGAAGGAGATAGCCTGAGTGAGCGACTGCAGTGGGAACAAGAGCCTCAGGACAGAGAGAAGGAGAACCCTTCCAGCTCTGTCTCTGTTTCATAGTTCCTAAGGGTTTTGCATGGCAATGATATGAATCAACAGATGGACACAGACACATTTGTTTATTTTGGCTAAAGGAGCTCCAGGTATGGATTGAAAGAACTGTGAAGGGGCTCCAAAGCCACCAGTTGCAGATTCCAGGTTTAATCTGTGAGGCTAGAAGGAAGAGGGCCAAATTGGGAGAGCTTTGGTACTGGTCCCAGACTGGGAGGGAATTTCTGTAGAATCTGAATGTGTGTCTCTGACTGCACTCTGAAATCAAATATGTCATAAATGATTTCAGTCTTAACTGTGATTTTCTCTTGTACAGAAAGGATTTCTTCCCTTTAGAGAATGACATTTCACAATTTACATTCCTGATAAAAAAGCTGAAAAAACAGGTACAAAATTAAGAATTAAACTCAAGCAGCCTGGCCAGGTGGATAGAGTTCTTAATTTGAAGCAACAGTGCTGGATTTATCTCTCTTTCCCTCCCTCCCTTCCTCCCCTCCCCCTTCTCCATCCATCCATCCATCCATCCATCCATTCATCCATTTATCTACCCATCCATCCATTTCTCTATTTATTAATTTATCTATTTCTATGGGTATCTATTTACCTGTAATTTATGTAGATAGATAGATATTGATAGATGAAGAGATAAGTAGATGTGAATTTGGACCTGGGTTCAAATCTTGCCCCAGCCATTTCTATATAACCCTGGAAAAGCCTCATAATCTATTAGTTTTTTTCATCCGTAATATTGGGATAAAAATAGCATTTACTTCTCAGGTTTATTTTGAGGAGTAAGTAATACACACACACACATATATTGCTTTGTAAACCTGAAACCTTCTATAATACATGCATGTGTACATATATACCTATGCATGTATACATTTATATATGCATGTATATATAGATATGGATATACATACATATACACATCTCTATCACCTATTTATATATCTATATTTATATATGCATGTATATAAGCATGTAAGTATGTATATGTCTACCAATCATATATTTTTATTTCACCAAGAATTTTAATTACAGTGGGAGAGATGCAAAGTTTAATTAAAATAGAGTCCTGTGCTATTGGACTTTACAATTTACTAAAGAGCTAAGAAACATAAACTATTAACTATACAATTGATGCTATGAATACTATGTAGGGGGAAAGGCTAGACACATTTATATAATGATGTCTTGGATCGTTTTAGGGAAGAGCTAACAATTGAATTTAAGTGGAAGAAAATAAGCAATTATTATGCACCTGTTGTGACAGGCATTATGCTAAATACTTTACCAAAAATCTCATTAGATCCTCATAATAACTCTTGGAGGTTGATGCTGTTATTATCCCCATTTTACAGATGAAGAAACTGAAATAGAAAGAAAACAAGTGATTTGCCCAGAGTCACACAGCTAGAAATATCTGAGGCCATATTTGAACTCATCTTCCTGACATCAGGAATTCTGACATCAGCATTCTATTCACTGAAATGCCACCTAATGATCCAGATTGGTACTGCATACCATCAGAAAGACCCAAGTTCAAATTCTGTTCTTTACACAAAAATCAACCAATTTCTTTGAAAGTCAGTTTTCTCATCTGAAAAAATGATGGAGTTGGACTCAATGGCCTCTAAAGTAAACCCTATCTAGCTCTAACTCCTATGACTTGTGCGTTCCAGGACAGATAGGAATTCAAAACTTTCTCTACCTGCAAAACTGAAATAATAATATCACTTACTTCATAGTGTTTTTTGGAAGAATGAATGAGATAACATATATAAAGCCTTTAGCAAACCTTGAAATGTGGTATCAATATTAGCTATTATTATTAGCTATTTTTAGTCTAAGTGCAGAAGGCCAGATATTCTAGGCCTGATACTGAGCAAAGAGTTGGAGTATGTTGATGGGCAGAAGATGAAATTATTTAGGGATATAATATGAAAAAAGGTGGGAAGATGTGCCAGTTATAGAGGACCTTGAATTCTAGACAAATAAGTTTTCATTTTACTTAGGGAGCAGTGAAGTTTCATTAGATACTCAGCAAATATTCTTTAGCAGAGAAGAGACAGAAGTTGATTTATGCATTAAAAAGTTATTCTGATATCCCTATAAAAGATGGTTTGTAGTGGAGAGAATGTGGAATATTATTGTAGTGTCACAAGTTGGGAGGAAGGAGGACCTGTAGTAGGAGTTTTGATAAAGAGAATAAACTTGGTTTTTTAATATGTAAAGGGGCTGATCTTTGAACATTCCCCTTTCTTCTCCCTCTTTCCCCTTCCCCTCACCACCCCCAGACTCAAAATGCAATCATAAGCTGTTAATAGTATTTAACTGATTATAAAGATGCCTAGACCTACTCTATGATGTGTGAACATCTTTCTCCAATGGAATTGAAGGAAGCAAAATTAGTGGAGAAAGAAAAATTAGACACTCTTTTTCAGGACTTTAAATAATTAAATCCTAGGAATTGAAATTTATTTTGGGGAGATTGACCGGTAGGCGCTACTTGTCAGAGCATTTCTCTAGGAGTCAAGGGTTGAAAAATTTTTCTCCTTCACCCTTCTACTAATTATATAGCTTTAAGGGAGAACTACTGAATAGATAAGAGAAAGTAGGGAGCAGAAATAGACTTCAGGCAAGCAGATACAGAGACAGGACTTTTGGCAGCAGAGAAAAGAGTCAGTTATGGAGAAGAGCAGACCTTGGGAACCCAGATGAACACATTCTCAGCAGAAATGTCATGTCTAGAAACATTTGCATTATTGAGATAAAAAAGATTACTAGCACCTCCAGTATTGGGTGTTGGTTTTGCCATAATTTGTATCCTAAACAAATTCATTACCATTGTTACACCATATGGTTTTTCCTACTCTTGCCATGGATCCTGTGTGTATTTGTGGGAGAGTGTCTCCCCAGTTTAGAAGAGAAATGTTTGGTAACTACTTTTTTACTATTCCATCTCAATAAAAATCTTTACTAAGTTATAATTCTATCTATTGCTCTATTGCTAATGGTAAGCATGTTTATATGGTTCCTGAACTGCAATAGTAGAACTAGTCACTCCTAAGTTATCTCTAGAAACTTATAGTAGCAACATTCTTGGATTCTAATTCTCTAGGGAGGGTGCAAATTGAGAGAACGTCCCAAAATGCTACATCTGAAGATATGTTTCTATATCTATATACATATACATAAGCCTATATATGCATAAGCATATATATGCATAAGCACATATAAATGTGTGTATGTATATGTGTGTCTGTATATTCAATGAGAAATCCATATGGACAGGTTCTATAGGAGGTAGGAAATAGGTATCTGCCACACAGTAGAGAAGTTATGGCTGGGAGTCTTGTAGGATCATAAATTTAGAAATGAAACATATCTTAGAGGTTCTCTCATCCAGTCTCCTTCATTTTGTGGAAGTAAAAGCTGAGATCCAGAGAATTTAAGTTAACTTTACCAGATTGATGCAATTAACAATTAGCATAAGTGAGATTAGAATGCAGGTCCAGTTTTATCTGCATATATATTGGAACTCGTCAGTGGAATATAAATGCCTATAATATAGGAACTTTTTCATTTTTATCTTTGAATTCTCAGTGTCAAGTATAGTACGTGACATATAGAAGACACTATAAATATTGAATTGAATTGAAATTAGGTGGTCCATATAGGTACTGGGTCCACTATAAAAATCTGATGGGTAAGAGAGTAAGTGGTTAAAGGTGCTCCTCAGTCCAACCTCCAATTTACATTCTAGGTTCGTCTCCCTGTCTTAGCGTTGGATTTGTGGATGTAGAAAAAGTAGTTTGTGTCTCTGAAGTTGAAGTGCTGACTCAGCAACCCTGTCATTGAAAAGTTGACCCCCAGTAACTCAGTTCTCATCTTTGTTCTACTCTGCAAGGATCGGCTTTTCAGTGGGTCCACTTGTCCATGGCGAGAGTACCTTATCGAGACTGTTGGATTAATGTAATATCAACATCCTTCATACAACTCGCTTTTCTGCTCAAAAGATGAATTCTGTCTTAAAGCTTAGTTTTTTTTTTTTTAAGCAATTCAACAGGACAAAAAAGTGCATGTGGAGCAATCATCAAAAGGATGGCCAAATGATTTCTAGTTTGAGGAGATTTTTGTTTACTCTTCATCAGGAAAGTTTTCCCGTGAGAAGAAGCTATGGTCAGATAGAGAGGTTGCTTGCAGTCAGAGCTGGTATGGGCTGAAGAACAAGGCTTGCCTGGTTGCCTTTTCTTGCTTCTTCCTAAGTGGCTGTAGTTTTTCTAGAATATCATTGTTGTCACTGACAAACTCATCACTTTGACTCCCAGTGGGCCACACTTAAACTGACAGATTGTCCTTGCTCTATCTCCCTTTCTAATTTCTCCAGCCTCTATGCCCAGGTTTTTAAGTTTCTGCTGACAGCTGTTATTGCCTGATCTCCACCTGTTTTTAGAGTGGGGAGAGCTGTATTAGAAAAGAAAAGAAAAAAAATTTCCTCTTTTAACAGCAATTAATCAACCAATTAAACATTGTGTCAGACTATAGATACAAAGACAAAATGAAACAATTTCTGATCTTAAGGAGTTTGTAAGCTGTTGGGAGACTAAGCATATATAAAAATGCATAGCAAATCTAAGATAAGGACTAGATCTGTGATTTTATTGTTAAAGGGAACTTTCAGGTGAGGGGACTTCTTCCACAAATGAAATGTCAGCAGTCACTTTAGTCTTAAAGAGTTACATAGAGCCTTGAAAATTTAAGTGGTTTGCCTGGAAAACACAGAATCAATCAGAGGCAAGGCCTGAACCCAGATTTTTTTTTGAGTATAACCTTTTCTCTACTCTGTCTGGCTGCCTCAGCATGATCAGAACCACTGGCTCAGCTCTACTTAGGTATTATTTTTGTTTTGTTTTTGGAGGTATTGGGGGTTAAGTGATTTGCCTAGGATCACACAGCTAGGAAGTGTTGGGGCCATATTTGAACTCGGGTTTACCTGACTCCAGGACTGGTGCTCTATTCACTGAACCAACTAGATGCCCCTAATACTAGGTGATTTGGAAGGCACCAATACCTGTTGGGGTCAGGAAAGGCTTCAGGTGATGCTGAGAGGGGGTAAAGCATTTCAGACTGGAGAAAGCCACAGATATGAGAGATTAAGTGTGATGGTTGAGAAACATGGACTTTTTTCTTCATAAAGAAAAGCAAACTTTCTTTGCTCAAAGGGCATCAGTGCCCAAGGGACATTGGACCAGATATGCTTTCCCAAACTGAGAACCTTGCTTTATAGAATCAGCTTAACGTCCAGGTATACAGAATATAATTAGTCAAAGGCTCATGGGATCTTAAAAAAACGATTTACAATTTGAACAAACCTTAGAGACTGTTTTTATCCTCTCATTTTACAGATGAACCCCAGGGAAATAAAGTGAAGTCCAAGTTCATTCACACAATGGGTTAGCAACAAAATAAAACCAACTTCTATGTATGAGATATATCCTTGAAAATTCTATAAATGAGGTTTTTGTAAGCCAAATAATATTGTAAGATAAATATCACTGCAATTTCCCCCCCTTGTATCTATCTCTTTACACTCTTTCACAGAGCCAAACCTTATAAGAATAATCTTTTTTAAAATGGAAAAAAAGAAGAGAAAAATAATCAGTAAAACTAATCAGTACATCAAAAAAAAAGTGTGCTAAAACTATGCTGAGCACTGTCGATACAAATAAGAAATATTAAAAAAAAAAAAAAAAGACAGTCTCAGCCCACAAAGAGTTTAAAATCTAATGAGGGAAGACAATACACAAAATAAATCTGAAAATCAGGGGTGAAGAATGGAGTGAGGCAAGCAATTGGGACTATGATATTCTATGTATCAGAAACCAATCAATCAAAATTATCTATGGAAAATAGAATTACTTGGAAAGATCTGAGCTCTCTAGAAGGGAAAGCTTGGGAGTTTATTGATCCAGCCGCCAGCCCTCTGGTTAGAAAGCAGAGACAACAGATTGAGGTGAGAAGGTGGTGAGTATCAAAAACTGAGTCATCAGTATGGTGATGAGATTTCAGGTGCTCATTGAGACATGATTTTCTGTAAAGTAAAAAGCAATTGAGCAGCTAGGTGGTGCCATAATGCATAGAGCACTAGAGTCAGGAAGACCCATTTTCATGAGTTCAAATCTGACCTCAGACACTTATTAGCTGTGCTATCCTAAGCAAGTCACTTCACTCTGTTTGCCTCGGTTCCTCATCTGTAAAATGAGCCAAAGAAGGAAATGGCAAACTGCTCCAGTATCTTTGCCAAGAAAATTCAGAAAGCGATTGGACATGATTGAAAATCATTTGATTGAACAAGAAACTGAGCAGCTGATGGGAATATTAACCTAAATCCTTTATGTAAAGTGAAAAAATAATTTTACCATGAAATGATTTCTGGACTTGGTGTCTGGGAATCAAACTCTTGTCTGTACCACTTGGTACCCGTGGAAACCTGTCTTTATGTTTCCTCTCTGTTCTTTGGTTTTCCCATCTCAGGTTCCATTTAACTCTAGATACTTGAGTTTCTTAACCTATCCAGTAATGGGCAATGTTCACTCCTAGCCAGGTTTCTGAGGGAGCTAGGAGGACAGATGTGAGAATTTAATATCTTAATATTGGTAAGGCTCTCTGGAAGATCAGCTTTACATAAATAGAAAGCATCATTATTATGGCATGCACATGTTGTATCGGAGCCAAACACTGGAGTTCTTAATGCAGTGTCTGTTTCTCTGGATCCAAGGAGGGATGAGAAGGGGTGAGACGTTGGGTTGCTAAGCAATAGCATTTCCCAAAACAATGAAATTCTCCCAGTGATGAGAGTCTGTCAGGTCAAGCTACGGATGATAGGCTGTGGCTCATGTGAGCCTGTGGGACTTCTGGTTGCTGAAGTCTAAGATAAGACTCTTCTTTTGTCTTCTCCCTCCCCCAGGATCCACTTCCAGAAAAACTGTGGGGAAAACCCTGCCTTCCCCCTCTTGGGCTGACTATCTCTTGCCTTACCAAAGAGAGTCAGCCCCGTGGTTGCTATGGCAATTAGGGTGAGGGGGTGGGGGATGGCTTAGTATTTGGCTGGGCCTGTGGCTATGAGGAGTTCTGATGCTTTATTATCCTCCTTGGTGCATTTAGAATTTTGGAGGGTCTACTGCTTAAAGGGTGATTTCAGGAAGGTTCCATTAGCAGCCCGGATCCATCTTTATACCATGCATCTCAAAGACACTGAGCTTAAACAAGCAGGCTTTTGTGCATTAGAAGTCTCATAATGCCCCAGTCAAGGAAAGGAGTGAGATGGGGGAATAAATGCAAAGAAACCACAGAACCAGATACTTAGAATCATAAGAGACCTTCTTAGATACTATCTAGTCCAAAACATTTTCTAATGTATCCTTCACAATATATCTTTAGTTCTTTCAGCCTCTGCTTAAATAAATACTTTCAGGAATAGGAAACTCACTACTTAAAGAGGCAGCCCATTCCATCCTAGGTCAGTTCCAATTGCTAAAAAAATCTTAACACTGTTTTAAGATCTGTTTCTGGGGCCCACCCACTGGTCCAAATTCTGCCCCCTGGCACAATAATGAATGTCTGCAGTCTCTCTTCTTTATGACCCATGTTTCTCCAAATATTTGAAGACAGTTATCATGTCTCACCCAAGTCTATTCCTTTTCAAGCTAGAAATCCCCAGGTCCCTTAATGATTCTTCAGGTGATATGGCATCATTATCTCTCACTATCTTCTGATTTGTCAATATTGTTCAATTGTTTGTCAGTCATCTCTGACTCTTCTTGACATTATTTGGGGTTTTCTTGGCAAAGATAATGGAATGTTTTGCCATTTCCTTCTCCAGCTCATTTTACAGATGAGGAAACTGAGGCAAACCAGGGTCACCCAGTTAGTAAGTGTTTGAAGCCCAATTTGGAGTCTAGTCTTCATGCTACATGCTCGGTACTCTATCCATTGCTCCAGTTAGTTGCCCCATTTAATTTATAAAACTCCATCTTAGGTTGTGGCATTCAGCCCTAGACAAAATACTTTTGATATGATCTGACCAATGAAAAGTACAGTCAGATTCCTTCCTATGAATGAAGTCTAGGACTGAATTATTTATTTTTAGCAACTGTGTAAGATTGTTGGCTAATGTTGAAAGCCAAATAAATTAAACCTTGTCTCACATTTTTCACATGGACTGTTGTCAAAACAGGCTGCCCTTACCCGATTCCTAGATAATTTATTTAAAAATATCTGAATGAGGAACTATACAAAGTTGATTTTGATCTATCATTCCAACCTATCAAAATAAATTTGAATTCCAAATCTGTAATTCAGTGAACTAGCTTACCCATCCAGTTTCATGATATATTTAAATATGATAAGGATATATTTTCCTCTGAATCATCGATAAAAGATTTGAATATGACAGGACTCAGTGTAGAGTTTTTTTTTTTTTTTTTTTTTAGTATACCATCAGAAAGAAAGCACCTTCTAGACTGACATCAGTTTATTAATCAATATCCTTTGTATATGACAGTTTTACTACCTAGTTGGTGCAGTCTCTGCACTCAGAATCAGGAGGATCTGAGTTCAAATTCCACTTCACTTACTAACGGTGTGACTCTGAGCAAATCACTTAACCATTATCTGCCTCAGATAATAAAATAATTTACCATAAAGGGCTGAAACTGAGTAGATGCACTGGAATCAGACAGCAGAGCACTTAAAGCTAATTACTTATTGGACAATACTCTATTAGCATATGCTTGGAAAATGGCCCTTCCCACTATTCTGTGCTGGTTTGATCTTTTGGTATGTACAGAGAATTGTAGGAGGGATTAGGGGGTGGAATAAGACAAGTCAGAGTCACTTTTGCAGGGGACGAGAGAAGGGAGTTTGTGGAGAGTTTGTATCCATTCCTTTCACTTCTAACCCTAAAAACCAAGAATAAAGATCAAGGACTTTTGCTTATCCTGCCTCCGGCTGATTCTAAGGCATCCAGGATGCGGTCTTCACAATTTACCATGTAAGGTTATTGTGAGGGTCAAATGAAATAAATGTATAAAGAGCTTTATACAATGCCTGGCAGGTAGTAGGCATTAGATAAATACTTATTCCTCTCTTCCCCATACAAATCCATCTAACAATACTACTTTCCAGCCTATGTTTCTCCATATTAATTACAAATATGACATGAAAGATTTAGTCAAATACCTTGTTGAAATCAATATATCACATCTACAGCACTCTTCTAAGAAATACCAGCTTAATTACTATCAGAACAGGTAATTAGTTTATTCTAACTTACTGTAAGTGAATCCATTCTAAATCTTAGTGATCACCTCTTTTTTCCTTCTAAGTATAAGCAAACTTTCTGCTTATGAATATTATATTTATTGCCAATATTTTTGAATATACTATCTCCCCAGTTTTAAAAAATGGAGAACACCTAATCATTTCTGTTCTTTAAAGATCTCTTTTGTTCCCTGTGATTTCTCAGAGATTTAGTAACAATGCTTTGGCCACATATGCAAGTCCTTTCAGTGCTTTGATATGCCATTTTTCAAGATTAGGATTTTTATTTTATTGAAAGAGACTAGGTGTTCTCTTGAGCAGCTAGGTGATGCAGTGCATAGAGCATTGGGTCTGCAGTCAAGAAAATTCAAATGTAGCCTCAGACCCTTGCTGCTTATGACCCTGGGCAAGTGTTGTAAGCTTGTCTGCCTCAGTTTCCTAATCTGCAAAATGAGCTAGAGAAAAAGAAGTAAACTACCCCAGTATATTTTCCAAGAAAACCTCAAGTGGGCTCACAGAGTCAGACCTGACTGAACATAAAAGATTTTGACCATGGATTCATATTGGGTTGGCTTAACAAAACCTGTAGGATTTTCCTGTTGAATCTGTCCTTTTCATATAACTAATAGTTTACCAGTGCCATTATTCTGTTTACAAAGAGGTAAAGGTACCATGCCTTTAATCAAAACCAATCAGATTGTCATTGACTTCCAATTGATCTCAGGCCAAGGCCCATTTGGTCATTGTTTGTGTCCTGAGTGACTCAGATTGAACACAAATAGCAATTATTTCTGCTTTGGCCAGAAACCCTGAGGGTCTTCCCTTCCCAGGTTTATTTATTAATTTTTATTTTTTTTTTTGGACTAGGTGAAAGAGGAGATTCTTTGCCTTAATTGCTATCTAGTCTTAATCACTGAATGGGTGCAGCCTCACTAAATCGAGACCTGTTGAAGACCTTAGCTTAAAAAGTCCAAGATCTCCCCATTTCATCCAGGACTATCTCTAGTCATCTTGATCTACATCTGGCCATTGGACCCAGATGGTTCTGGAAGGGAAAGTGAGGCAGGTGACTTTGCACAACCCTCTCTCAATTAGATTCAATTCACTTGCATGTTATGATATTACCTCCTTGATGCCATGGTCTTCTTCAAGAATGAAAGGAAAAAAACCAAAACAGCTGTTTAGAACTCTGCAGATGCATTAGTCCTCAGTCCTCAGAATGCTTCCTTTGATCTAGACTTCCAATTTGAAAAAAAAAAAAATTGGTCTATGCATATGATTGTATCTATTGTGTGCTATTATATATATAATTATTATATATTACTTTTACATTACTATTATATGTACATAATAGTACATATAAATGTACATATCATTGTATACCCTTTATCAATAAAAGAAACAATAGGAATTGTAGTTTTAAATCTGTCAAAGGGCTGAAACATCACAGGAGATAGAAACCTGGGAACTTTGGAGCCCTGGGGCAGGCCAGTAGAGATTTCAAGGGAAGGCTACTGTTGCCCCAAATTAAATATTATCATAGACAGTTGGAGCCATGTCTGGGTTACTGATCCATTCAAGAACTGACCTGCCTAGACCGAACCCCATTGAGATAAGAGATAAGATCCTCTCTCTGTTTTTTTTTTCTTGTATGTCTTTCCAGAAGAACTTGTTCTTGGGACTTGTTTATAGATTGTCTATTGTTATATGATGGGTTTTATTTCCAGATAAAAATAAGCTTATTTTCATTGTCTTCTGAGCAATGAGTAGACCACACTGGGGAGGGGGAAGGGCAAAGGGAAACTTTTGGATAAATGCCATGGATTTAACAGAAGCTTATGTTGAAGCTCTCTGTCTCTGAAGACAGAGGGTAGGTTCATCATTAAATGAACCTTGCTCTTTCATCCTCCTGGTAACAATTACTTGAGGAAGGTTTAGTTGCATCTTCAGTGCCAGAGGCCAAGACTGATCTTACTGCTGATGGGCATTTATGGGTTGGGGCACAGTTAGGAGGATCTAACTTACTATAAAACCTTCCATCTTTCAGGTACTTGTACATCTAATTACCAGTGTAGAGAGCAAAATGCATACAGTGTACATTCCTGTTGCAGAGAGGTGTAAAATGAGAGTTTGGAAGGAGAACTAGGGGATAATTTGCTAGTTCACAGCCCTTCTCACAATTCACACGGAATTTTTAGTACTCTCTCCCTCTTCCTTGCTTTTAATCTGTCAGAGAAGGTGAGATCAGCTGGCACAGAACCATCATCACGTGGTGTGAGAATAGAGAACTAAATCGTACCTCTCAGAAACAGAAGGGACATTGTCTTTTCTTAACTAAGAGAAATGAGTGGAGCTCTTCCTTTTCCTCCTCTCAGTTCTTGAAAAGATTTCAAATCAGTACCAGCACTGCCCTATCCCCTAGACTCAAGGCCATTGTCTTCCATAATGTCCAGGACTCCTCTGTCCCCAATGTGTTTTTTTCTGATAACCTTGGAGATGGAATAGGGATAGCACTACTTTCTGGAAGGCACCCAGGGAGGCAAGTGACAATCAATTGACTGGAGAGGGGAGGAGATTCCCAAGATACACAAACTCTGTTCTCAGCATCCCTCTATGGGGCAGGACCAAGAACTTAGCAGCCAATTTGATCAATGTCTCAGTGTTGTCTTCTGGAAAATTAAGATGCTGATCATAATGAAATAACCCTTTGCCCCTGAGTGAATGTACAGAATTCCTTTGAATAATCTCAACTACCATGTCGGGGAGGCATTAGCTAACAGGCATTTTGGGGGGGGGGTGTCTAGAAGACTGTGATAACAGATCCACCTTCTTTTTGTTTTGGCAGCACCTTTGTTCATGTCTTTATTCATGGGTTCATCTTCCTAGTTTCTATTGGTACTCTGCCTCCTTATTTCCAATTTCTCCTCTTCTAATCCATTCTAACTATAGAGCATTGAAAGATTAACCTTAATGTACAATTCTGAGCACATCCCTCTGCTTGGATGCTTTTAGTGGTTTATTTACTTAATGAAATCCAACTCTTCAGAGGGCAGGTATTCATGGTCCACCAGCATGTAGCCTTATTGTCTCTTTCTGTTCTTTGTTCAGATAAAGTGTTATCTCCCTTTTACTATTTCACTTTAAAATCATTTGCTCCATTCAAACTAGACTCCTTGTATCAGACATGCCTTATGTTTTCCAGCCTGATGTTGCCCCCTTTACCCAGAGTGCCTTTTTTTCAGCTAAAAACCTTATACATTTTCAAGATTTAACTGAAAGGCTACCTATTCTCTCTTGCCCATAGCCAGAAATCATTTCTCCATCTTTTTGTTTCAAAAAACATTTTTGTTTATATTTTTTAATAGAATTTATCTCATTCTAGATAGAATAGTGAACTTTATCAAGCAACCTGGGTTCAAATAACTTTCTATATTTATTAACTTTACGACGCTGAGCAAGTCACTCAACCTCCTTTTCCTTACTGATGAAATAGTAGCAACATGTTGTGGCATTCTTATGTGGATCACAGGATCATAGATTTTGAGAAGTGAAGGGACCTAATTGACCATCCTGTCCAATTATACACAGAAGGACTCCCCACCATAATGTAGCCAACAAGTAAATATCCATTACCTACTTGAAGTCCTCAAAGGACAGTGGACCTACCAGCTCTTGAGGCAGTTCATCCCATTCTTTAACATCTTCATTAATTGGATAGTTTTTCTTAATGTTAAGCCTTAATTTACCTTTTTTGAAACTTCTGCTCCCTGGTTCTGTTCTCTGAGACTAAATAGAACAAATCAAATCTTTCTTCTCCATGAAAGTCTTTTTAAATTGTTGAAGACTTTCATTGGGTTTCTGCTTGAGTCGTCTCTTATCCAAACTAAACATCCCCAATTCCTTCAACTGAACAAATGAGATGATATATGTAAAAAACTTAGCAAACAAGATACCATATTAATATTGACCATTATTATTTTTGTTATTTCAAATTCAAATTCAACATTTATTAACAATGAAGCTATAGAAAAGAAAAAGCTATAGAAAAGAAATCATCTCTACCTTCAAGTAGCTTACATTTTTTTGGAGGGACAAAATGAATATCTAGAAAAATAAATTAAAAGTGAGAGTGATTTCAAGAAAGAGACAATACTAATGAACTGGCAGAGGGAGGAATCTAAAAAGACCACTTAAAAGATGGTATCTAATTTATGTGATATAGTGAGAAGAATAAGATGTAACACTTTTCTGAGACTCAGTTTTCTCATCTATGAAATTGGGATAATAATGCTTGCACTACCTACGTCACAGGCTTGTCATGAGGCAAATGCTTTATAATCTTTGGAAATTATTATTATTGTTATTATTATTATTATCATGTAATGTCCCTTCTTAATTAGATTATAAACATCTTGGAGGAAGTGACTCTACCTCATGCATCTTTGCATACCCCTGCAGCAAGTAGTTCAGGGAATATTTCTTGTATTCTTTTGCCTCTGAGAGTACCAGCTTTCTCAATTCCTCAAAATATTTCCCAATTAATTATTGCTGAATTTTTGTGTACTATACGTTATAGAGTATGTTGGATGAATTTGTGAACTCATATCTTTAAAAAAAAGATTAATATTTTCTTACTAGTTCAACCAAGTTTAATATACTTAAATCACCTACATATTATATGCAGATTATTTCAAATCAGCTCCTTGTAAGGGCTTTCATAGGAAGGTGGGAGTGGGGCTTCTTACAGAAGGAAGAATTTTGAGCAATAATTTAGTGGGTAGATGTTAAAAAGGAGGCAGATTTCAGGTAAACATCTGAAAGAGCTCTCAAATGATTAGATACATCCTCAAATGGATTGGTTTGATTTATGAAGGAGTGATGTTTCTGTCACTGGAAGTGTTCCTAACAGAGAGGAAATAGAAATATGCCAGAGATATTGGAAACAGTATTCTTACATAGGTAGGAAAATTAAATGAGGTGAAAACTCCAAGCATCCTTCAATTTTAAGGTTTTATATTAGATCTTTTTCCTCCTTACTAAGAAGCAGTATGAATTATTATTAGAAGTATTGTTTACTTTATTTATACATGAGTACATCAAATATCCAAGTGAAAAATGCCTCTTTGAGACAGACGAAAATCTATCTATGACTCAGTACATAAGTCTTAGACTGTTACCTGAAATTCATTGAGGTTAAGAAGCTTCCCTGTGACCACACAGATAAGTATCAAAGATTTAATTTAAATCTAGGTCTACATGATTCTATGTTCTACATTCTACTCATAGTGTCATGCTGTTTTACATCTAGATCTTGTGATAGTCAGATAAAATTTATTGTGCTCAGTGGGTATGAGATTCAGCTGTATGAAGTTCAGAACCACCATATTGCTTTGATTCACTCTTTTTTCCTAACCATCAGCCCTGAAAGTTATCTTTGTGGAAGAATATGCAGTTGCCTTCAGGAAACTGACTTCATAAGATGAGAGATTTCTCCCTAGCCACCCTAACTTTCTCAGTACAGGTTGAATTATTAGAAATGTGATTGGGTGCTCATTAGTCCTGCATCCAGTCTAACCCCATGGACCATGATCCAGGGAACTTCTGTGGCAAAGATGTCAGTAATTTCCAGTTTTCAGAAATGCTTTTTCATTCATTTCTTAAAGTCAGACAATCTATCAGAGTCTTGGGTTTGTAGAATTTTTATCTTGCTCATAGTATTTACATAGTATTTATGGTCTGCTTTACTTTATGTTCTATGATCTCATAAAATTTATATGGCTGATATAGGTAGATGTGAAGGCCATCTGGTTGTGATAGCTACCACCTCACTCTTTAGGTGGTATAGTGAATAGAGTCCTACAGTCAAGAAGATTCCAGTTAAAATTCAATCTCAGTCACTTACTAGCTATATAATCCTAAGTAAGTCACTTAACTGTTTTCAGTCTTAAGTTTGTTCATCTGTAAAATGGGGATAATAGTAGCACCTACCTCTGAGGATTGTTGTGAGGGAAAAAAGATGTACAATATGTATAAAGTACTTTGTAAATCTTAAAGTGCTATAGAAATGCTATCATCATTATTCTCATTGTCACCCTGGTTGATTGATTTGCTCCAGACTAGAATCCCCTTCTACCCTGATGAGATGTTGTTCTCTCTCTCTCTCTCTCTCTCTCTCTCTCTCTCTCTCTCTCTCTCTCTCTCTCTCACACACACACACACACACACACACACACACACAGCTGTATTCTCACTTGAAGAGTACAACTGTACCTGATGGAAGAGTACCAATGTTATACAAGCAGCTGTAGTCCCCTGTTAGGCACAGAATTTAAAATAATCACAGAAGGTGAAGGGAAAGTACATTGTAGCATAAGGAAATCGAGAACATGGTTGCCCTCCCTTTCCAAAGATGTCAACTACCCTTCCTGGTACATTGATTCCATTTAAAGACACAGGCTCTCCATTGTTCCGTAGGAAGAGAAAAATGTTCTTTTCAATTCCATTCTCAGTACAACTGAAAATATTTTAGTTATACTGTTAGGGTGACAATCTTCTTTCCTCTAACAACTCAACATTTTATTTATTCCCAATGAAAATATACTTAAACCCAAGGGCTTTGTTTGTGCTTGAGTATCTCTATCAACTATTTTGGATAACAATTAAGCTGTTTCTGCAGAGAGGCTCTAATTCTTTTTAATTATTAAAATTACTTGCACTTCATTGTGCCCCAAATAGGTGGCATGGGGTGAGATATGACTCAGAAGTATTAAACAGGATTTTGGTTTAATGACTCCCAAAGGTGAAAAGCATTCTGTTTTCTCTAACGAATAGCTCCAATTCATCATGGAACTATTCAGACTTTCAGTGTTTGATAACAGTTTATTGTTGCTACTTAATCGATGAACAGAATAATTGCAGGTTTACTTTATATGTGTATATAAGGAATTATCCATTCAGTGCTTTAAAAATATATATTTGACATCATAGATGATAGACAATATGGATCTAGCATTTAAATTCACATTTATAGCTTTGGAGTCAATACTAGGAAGACTGGCCAATATTGTTATTTATGTGTATGTAACTTGTTAAATGGATGAATGAATGAAATGACATGCATGAATCATTTGCTTGAAAGAGTTCATGGTTTTGAGAAGATTTTCAGCCTTTTCCCTATCTTTGTGACCAAATATCTTTCCCCATGTCTGGACAATTATCCTTGTGGCAGTTAAAAACATAATGGATAGAACACTAGGTCTGGAGATAGGAAGACCAAGTTCAAATCTAGCCTCATACTCTTATTAGCTGAGTGATCCTGGACAAGTCACTTAATCCTGTTTGCCTTAGTTTCCTCGTCTATAAAATAAACTGAAAAAGAAAATGGCAAACTTTGCCAAGAAAACCCCAAATAGGGTTGTGAAGAGTAGGTCAGGACTAAAAAATGGCTGAGATATACATATGCACATAAATATATTTCATACATATAGTAGGTTCTTTAATAATAAAATAGAGCTGATAAGTGGTTCCTCCCTCCCAGGCTGTTAAGATAAAATGAAATAACATTCATAAAGTGTTTAGCACAGTACTTGGCATACAGATGGCACTTAATAAATGCTCCTTTTCTTCTTTCCTTTTTTTCTTGTTTATTCTTAGTTTTTTCCTCCTTTCCCTTTCTCCTATCAGAAAGTAATATGTTGATGTTGGAGATTTATTACTTTTGTCCTTTTGCTCTTATATGGCAGTAAATCTATCAGTTATATCTGGAAATTCCATTCAATCAATCAGTATGCTTGTTAATATTTATGCCTCAGAGGTCACGTAATCTCTCTGGGCTTCAATTGGATTAAATGACCTCTAACTTCCTTCTATCTCTGATGTTTAAGTGAATCTATGATTAGATTTATATGAAATTGAACTTCTTAGAAACTGAAGCCATCAAATCCCCTTCAACCCTTTGGGCATTACGCAATTTACCAAGATGTCCCTAGCCAGTGTGCTAGCTCTCTGGTAATGTTATGGTTAGGATCCCAACATTGAGAGGAGATGTTTCCTTAAGTAGAGGTCTTCAGATGACAGGTGGATGACCCCTTCATCAGGGATGTTGTAGAAGAAATTGCTGATCAGGCACAGAATTGTTCCTGATAACTCAACTATAAGGTTCTAATGGTCTTGGGATTTGTGATCATCTTGGCATATTGTTGGGATTTTGCCACATCAGGACATTGCTACATCAATTATTTCAACCCGTTTTGCTTTCTTATCCATCCCGCAGTACTTGGATAGAAAGGGTGAATAGTATGAAGATTGATTATGGGTGTTTTTCAATACATGGTTTACTTATTGTCTGTGGCTACTTAGTGTGTGATCCTAATCATACCAACATTATGAGCTTGGGTCCCCGTATGGACCAATTACCTTTGCTCTGTTCTTCAGACATAGATTGTGTTTCTATCCTTGGCTAGCATTCTCATAAGCACACATCTTGGTCAGGAGAGGGACCAACTGAGAGAATATGTGGGTGTATGAATGCAAATCCCTTACCACTACTAGGGAAAAAAAACAACTTTAAGCCCATGTATTTGTGTTAGCTGGTTCTTATCATGTGGGATTTCCCTCTTGAGCAATTCTCACTTCTTGCCAGCTCTCCGAAGCGTAGTTTGGGTAAGATTCTTATAATGTTGCAATCACAGGGCACCATTAAGCCACATGCTAAAGCATTTTGATGGTTGTCTTGCCAAGTATTATCAAATATCTTCAAAATATCTTTCCATCTCTCAACCATGATTTATTTTTGACAGCTATTGATCATCTATACTTAGTCTTGAAGGTGCGAGTACTGTCTCTTACCTGTACTGATTGGACTGCAGAAAAAGGGATAATTCAGAGCTATATCCAGACAGGAAACTACCCAACCTAGTCTCAGGTTAGTTCTTGTGAGTGGTAACAGATCCTATTAATCTAACTGGCTCAGTCAAGTTTCTTAACTCCTTCTTGCTATACATAGACACAGAATTATTTAATAACATAGTTATTAACTGCCTATTATATGCTAGGCACTGTGCCAAGTATTGGAAATATAGGTAATAAAAAACAAATCTCTGCCCTCAACTAACTTACATTTTAATGGGGAAATATCACCCATAAATGAGAGGTAGAAAGGAGTGACTAATTTATGCAGGTATTGGCATATTTTGGAAATGAATAATAATAGAAAGATATTCTTCTGGAAAAGATTAGTCAAAAATTCACCTATAAAATGGAGGATGAAGAAAGTGAAGATAATGACTAGAGTGCAGGCAGCAGGTTTTGGAAATGACTGGGAAATAAAGACCAACAAAATATTGCCAAGATTCCACTAATCAGACCAGAACTGATGATTTATGAGAAAGATAGATCAACTCACAATATTAAACAGTGGAAGCTGGCAACCGCAAAAAGCATGTTGACTTTTTCCTGTGTCATATTATCCTTTGATCAAAATCCTGCAGTTTACATGAAAACAAGCTTCCCTTAATCAGAAGCAAATAGTTAAATAACCAGTGTTAAAATGTTGAGTATTCTAGGCGGCTACTTAAGTCTAATTTCCTAACCGAATAGGTAGAAGAAAGGATGAGAGTAATCAGTTGATGAGGGCCCATCCCAGCTGAGAAACTACAGGTGCTTTTTTTATTCGTCTTCTACTTGCACCTTAACATTTCTCAGTTCCAGAATATTTGGCAGCTGCCTATGCTGAACATCCTTGCATCTTTGGGTGGTGGCCATAGGCTTTATTGAGTATATGTGGCTTTTTAAACCATCTGTCAAACATCTGTCCTACATGTCAGCTCTTCATAACTGACACAGAGTGAGCACTAACACAATTTTCAATCTTGGGGAAGATAATGCTCTTTTCTAGCTGAGCCTTTGAAGCTTTGGGTGTCAGAATTTGCATTAATAAGGGGGGAACCATAGATAGTGATGTTAATTGTTCTTTTCCCATCCTTTTATCATCCTCAATCATTTGATTTATGTCACTATTACAGAGTTCAGGTAATGGAGAATCCCCAGACAAAGCACACAATATACTCACACATTGATACAGAGAAAAATTCTAATTCACGAAGAGGTCAGAGATCTTGTTTTCACAAGTGGGCCTTTCTGGTTAAATAAATCTTATTTTCCTAGCTTTTGGTACCAATAGTCTGATTATACATGAATGAAGGCAGGTGTAACTGATAACTGTTTCTTGCTTCTGATGTTTTTTTGTTCAGAAAATTGAGAAATGTATAATTATTTAAAATACCATTATAACTAAATTATTTTTATTCTAATGATATTGCATGGATTTTTAAAAATTCAATTTATTTGTAGCTCAAAGATCATCTTCTCTAAATGCTATAATACACCAAAAAATGTGGAAGTGTGATGGAAGGTTGATGTTGTTTTCATCTGACAAATGGAGACACTGAATTTTGGAGAAGATTAATGACATAGCCATTGATCATGCAATGCCTAATGGTGGCAGGCCAGAACTGAGGTCCCTCAAATTATAGTCCAAGGTTCCAATAGTCATCTCAAATCTGAATGTATTTTTATTAGCAACCCTGTTGGGAGAAAAAAATGGAAGGAAAAAGGGAAGTGAGAAAAGCAAGGAAGGAAGTAGATAAGTGGGTCACTGATAAGAATTGGGCATTCATTCCCATAAAAAAAGGTGGTTAAAAATAACCTTATGTGCTGGTGATTTTTTTCACTTAATACTGTAGAAATTTCTTTTTAGATTAATACTTACTTAGAAATCTAATTCAGAAACTACATTTTACCTACATCTCTCAGAGATGTTTCGTTAGAAGAAAATGATCATTTTTAGAGATAGCAATCCTAAAAAGCATCAGGATGGAATACTATTCTAGCTAAAATAGGAAGTGTGTGTGTGTGTGTGTGTGTGTGTGTGTGTGTCTGTAAAAAGTTGAAAAAAGGCTGATAACTATCTTTGCCAAGGATATTAAATAATACTCAGTATCTTTTGTTCAAATTTCCATTGGTGCTTTATTTAAGATGCAAGAGTGGTAATGACCTCTCTGCCTTAGAAAAAAAGGATCTCAGACCCACACTCTTTTAATGATATTTTTCCCATCATATTTGAGGTTTTTTAAATTGGATTTTTAATTCCATATGCTAATTTGTACTTTATTTTTTTCTTTTTCAATATCTGTTTATTAAAAAAAGTAGAAAGAAAAGGAAAACCAAACAAAACATTGTCACATGCCCAGCAGAACAGAAGGGAAAATTCAAAATATATAACAATAAATTTCCAGCTCAAGAAAGGATATATATAATAATAGAAGAAATTATAGTCACAAATGTCCATCTTTTCTTTGCTTCCTTGTAAGTTTATTTTTTGTTCTCTACGTAGAACTTTTTTTTTTTAACTTTATTCTTTTTTTCCCCTTTCAGTCTCCCCATCTTCCCCAAGCAGTTAGGCACAGATATATTTAATAGATATATACATATACACATGCATACATACAGAGTAACACATATACTTGGCCATACATACAAATACACACATATACATATACATTCACACCCACTCATAGATCCATACACATATACATATATCTATATTCACTCTTCTCCTTGTTGTAATGTTTGTGTATATTTCTTCTTTCCTATCCCTACTAAATCTTGTGTTTTAATTCAGTTCCTTAACTTGTCTTGCTATTACTTAATGTCCCCCCACCCCCCGCCATGGATCCCTTTCTTGTCTTCTTCCCCACCCGTTTCTTCCTCTTTTGCCTATCCCTACTCCCTTATTTCTTTTTAGATTTTGGAAGGTGCAATACCCTTCATGGTATATTTGCAATGTTGTCTATTTAGCCTATTTCTGATGTGCCTAGGTTTTCAAAACTAGGAACTCTCCTTCTTCCTCTAATGTGTCTATGTCTATTCTTCCTCTACATCTCATTTATATAACTGTCTTTTAAGCTACCCAATTATTGATATCATCTTAAATATATGATATTCATTTCCATGTAAAAAACATACACAATTTGTCCATGTAGAGTTCCTTGAAATTAGTCTTAGATATTTGCACTTGTATGTTAAATTTTCTATTGAATCTGTTTTGGTTGAAAGTCCTGAAAACCTGCAAATTAATTTAATGTCCATTTTTTCATTCAATATTATGAATAATTTTGCTGAATATGATATTTTTGGCTGTAGGCCTACTTCTTTTGATTGCTAGTATATATGATTCCAGGACCTGCATTTTTTTTTTACTTGTAGCTTCTGCTAAGCCCTATACAATTTTAATTATAGCTCCAGCCTATTTGACTTTTTTTTAGTTTCTTACAAAATTTTTTCTTTGATGAGGGTTTTAGAAATGTGACAGTAATATTCCTATGTGTTTTCCACAAAGGATCTCTTTAAAGTGGTGATCAGTGGTTTTTTCCTATTTCTACTTTTCCCACATGTTCTATCAGTCCAGATCAGTCTTCTTAGATTATTTCTTGCATTATTATGTCAAGGTCCTTTTTTTGTTTACAGCTTTCAGTTCTATTTTCTTTTCTTGATGTATTCTTCAGATATGTTTTTTTCTTATAAGATGTTTCACATTCTGTTCTATTTTTTCATTCTTTAAAATATGTTTTGTTGATTCTTTTTTTCATAACTTCACTGGCTTCCCCTTGTCCAATTGTGATTTTCAAAGAGTTATTAACATTTTAAAACTCTGTATGTCCTTTTGGATATTGGATAACTTTTTTTTCATAATTTTCTTGCTTTGTTTAGATGGCTTTTATTTATTTATTTTAGTTTTTTTCTCAATGTTTCTAATTTAATTTTTAAATTATGTTTTGAGTTTTTCTATAAATTCTCTCTGATTAAGAAGCCTTTAATGTTACCTTTTTTGGGGATAGAAGAACATTTTTTTTTTTAACTTCAAAGCCTTCCCCTGAAGACAAACCCTGGTCTTCCATGTTCCCAAAGTAAGTTTCTATGATAGGTTTCTTTATTCTTTGCTGGCTCATTATTAATTTTAATGAGAAGTATTAGCGTAAGTACCTCAAATCATGGGGTGGAGGAATGGTAGCGTCATTTTAGCTCTCCCCTCTGACCTGAAATCCTAAACCAAGAGCTCACTCCTCCAGCAAATGCCCACAGATATCAGGGCCCCTTCTCCCTCTAAACTCTCCTTCCTTCCTTCCTTCCTTCCTTCCTTCCTTCCTTCCTTCCTTCCTTCCTTCCTTCCTTCCTTCCTTCCTTCCTTCCTTCCTTTTTTCTTTTCTTTTCTGGAGGCAATTGGGGTTAAGTGACTTGCTCAGGGTCACAAACTAGTAAAAGTTAAATGTCTGAGGCTAGATTTGAACTCAGATTCTCCTGACTCCAGGGCCGGTACTCTGCCCACTGCATCATCTAACTGCTCCCCATCCCCACCCCCATGGCTTTTAACTGAAAATAGTATAGCACAGTGGAAAGATCAATGCCTTTAGAGTTAGAGAACCTGGTTTCAAATCTTCCTTCTGATGACTTGCTTTTGACATTGGCAATTCATTTAATCTCCATGGGCCTCAATCTCCTGAGGTTCTTTCCTACATCTCTGTTCCCATGACTCTTGTCTATTTCATATTTATTTGCCTACCTCCCATGATTTTTTTCTTCTCTTAGCATTCTGCCTCATTTAATCCTATCACTTTCCTTGAATTTAGATTCTTCAGGAATGTCTCTCCCTCCTGGGTCTGGTGTCTCTTGACTAATGAGCCCTCATTTTCCATATGTAAGAAAATACCCAGCTTCAATTTTAAAGGATACAACCCATATAGATGAATTGGTAACCTTTGAAGAGTATTCATAGTCCTGTGTCACTGAGCATTTTATCCTAGAGTAATCCATTAGTTCAAAATTTTAAATGCCAGAGAAGTATATTGGGAAATGACATGGTATTGAATCTCTGAGTTTCCTTATGGCCACCATACCTTAATACTCTATGAAAAAATAATTGCAAACTGACAATTTGCAGTGTCAATACCAAATTATATATTTCTGGTTTCCTTATTTTTTGGGACTTTTAGTATTTCCATCCTTATTTTCTTCTTCACTACTTTCTCTAAGTTTTTATTCTTAGTAAATCTCTTATCTAACCTAACCTACCTTGTATTGTTTCCATTGCCTACTTCTTTGGATTTGGTATTTCTGACTCCTTCTTTTGCTTTCTCATTTACTTTCCACCTTATCCACGATGGGCTACAAGCTGTCAAAGGGTATTCCTATCTAGACCTGGCTGCTGCTTACCATTAGCTCTTTATCTTCTGCCAAGCATCATCAAGGTTTGAGACTCATTCTAGAACTGCTGTTTCAGTACTTCTTATCATCTGTCCTCTTATTATCTGGGATTGTTTGGTCCTGGGTCTCCAATAATCACGATCATGGGAAAATAGAGACCTGACCTCTCTCCTCTCCATGCTTTTTCTGCTACAAGTAAGTCCATGGTTGCTATAGCAATTAATGATGGTAACAAGGGTTGTGAGTGCTCTGCAGAAGAAAAAAAGTGAAGGGGGAAGACTTGAACTATGTAGGGATGATCTTAAAAACTCTTTTACTTCAAAAGATTGGTATTTTTCTACTCTAGCTTAATACCTTGTTGCTCATCTATTATCAAACTCTTGACTTATGACCATAGAGAATAGAAAATGATCTTTCTCTGTATACTCTCTCTCTCTGTCTCTCTCTCTCTCACTCAGAATAGCCTTTTTCAGGCATGTAAACTCATAGGATTATAGTTCCAGAACTAGAAGATTTCAGAGGCAATCCAGTTTCCCCCAACATTTTCCCATTTTACAGATAAGAAATCCAAAGTCCAGGGAAGGTTGTGTCTTGGCTAAGATCATATGACTAATCAATCAATAAGCATTTATTAAACACTTACTATATATTAGGCAGTGTGTTAAGCACTAAGTATACAAAAAGAGACAAAAGATTATTCTTATCTTCAAGGTCATGAATGCCAGAGTCAGGCTTTGAAGCCTTCCTCTGACTTCAGAACTGTGCCTTTTCTTTTGTCCTAGATATAAGATTGTTGCATTTGGCAAAAACATTGGTTTCATAAAAATGAAAAATAATATACCAAACAAGGTCTGATACTATATTTTTAGCCTACTGATCCATGGCAATGTTGAGGTCTGAATTTTAAAAATTTACCTCAAAGTCTGCCCATTTGGAGAGAACAGGGTGTTGTTGCTGCTTGGGGACAGCCATCCAGGAAGGCAGGAGAAGATACTGCTACTAGAACAATATGTCTAAGGTTCCTGGAAAAGCACAGCAAAACCCAGCAAAGCAAGTCTGTTTTACCATCACCAGAAATACCAAGCACACACAATTATCTAAAAGAGCAATTTACCTTGGTTCTTTGAATCCTCTTTAAAAATGCAGGATCTTCTGGGCTCCTGAATTGCACCTACCCCATCTTCTCAAGGATACTCAAGCACAGTCCCACTCACCCCACTCCAAACAGAGATATCAGATGATAGTGACAGACAAGAGAAACAGTACCTAGATTCTCAGCCACAGTAAGTAGTACACTGGATTTATTTTATAGGCAAGAAACTCAGAGTTGAAATGACTTGCCTGATAGAACATGAATAATAAGTAAATTACAGATATAGGGCTCAAACTCAAAATTTTTGTGTTAAAGAATAGAACCTCTTTTCTAAGCCCTGTCATGGTTTAATACTATATGAAATACATTAAAATATAATTTGTAATACTTCATAGAGTTAAGACAGGAAGAAGCTGAAGGCTCATGAATTGTCCTTTCATCTTTCATTGGGTCCAGAGCTTGGAGACTCTTGTCTGAGTTCCCTGCCATCTTTTCTTTTGCATTTAAAGACCCTAAAACCAAGAGATCAGAAAGTAGTCCCTTCAATTTACAGTCAAGGTAATCAGAGGCTAGAGGGCCCTCAAGATCACACAAATAATTGGTGGCAGATTTAGTACTAGAAATCAGGCTTCTTAAAAACGAGTCAAGATCTCTTTATGCCATATTTGTTCTCTTGAAAATGAGGCTGTAGAAAAGAGGGAGAAGTTTTCTTTTTTAATTTTCATTATAACTTTATTATACATTTAAAAAATAGCAATCTATACATAATAGATTTATAGTTTCATATGTAATCATCTTTTTTTATACTATATTCTGGAAATACTTGTTTTATTCCATAAATTAAAAATAAAATTAAAACAATTCTGGAGGGTCTTATCTCCCTAATAAATCCTTCTAGATGCTAGGAAATCTGTTAACTCAGGTTTACTAACAAAATCTGTAAGATGCTAACGGATCCCATAAAACAATTAACATTCCTTAATTGCCAGAGAGAGGTGGTCACTAGCCCCATGTGGATATGCTATCGAGAGGAAAGTTTTCAAAGTCTTAACTACCACATATGAAATACAAGCAAGAGAGACAGCAATACTTTTTGCTTTTCATGACTCCTCTGTAAATAATGTATAGCCCTAATATTATATATAGATATACATTTGCATTCAGTTCTACTTTTTTAAGGAGTAGCGTATGTGATTGTGATATTTTTTCAAATGCCTCTTCTTGTTCACTCTTTTCCAACCTCACCCTCCCTTCCCCATAAATATTTTTCTCCCAACTGATTTTTCTGGTTGTCTCTGTTATTTATGTCTTTATGGCTGTAAACAGTTTAATACAAAGGAACATTTTAAAAAATGAAACAAAGAGTCTTTCCAAATTGATTTCCAAATCAAATCTCACCCTTGGTAATTTGATTTGAAGGAAATGGAGAACAAAGCATTCTAACAGGGCAGCCTTTTTGATAGATCATAATTACTCACACGTGTGCCTAACCCTCCCTATTTGGAGCTCCCCAATTAGAAACTTAATTGAGTGAACAAGCCGTTGTCATTGTCGATGGATGCCCATGCCCTTGGTCTTTGGATTCCTGCTGCTATCTACCCACCATGGAGATGCCCTGGAATCCCTTTACTCAGCAGTAACAACCAACAAGTATTGTTGAGTGCCTCCTTCATGCAGATCACTGTACTCAATGTTGTAGGACACATAGAAATGTGTTCATTCCTTTCCTGCCCTCAAAGAGCATGTAATTAATTTGAAGGAATATCTCTAACGTGTGGGAAACAATTAGCAGCATCTGATAGGATGTAATTAAGTGCTGACATTTTTTCAGGCAAAGCCTGAAGAAAGAACAGTCTAATGTGGACTCAAGAGCTTTGTGTAGGTAGTGGGAGTTTAAATGAATCTTGGAGGATGGGTAAGATGTAGCGAGGCACAAAGGAGGATGAGAAGGGTATAAGTAAAGACGTAGTGGTAGGGATGGGTATCATGATGGCATTGAAAAGGGAGAGTAGTCTGGAAGGTGAATCAGTTCATGATGTTTTGAAGGAAAAACTTGGTACAAATTGTATATGGGAGATGAGAGATAGATAGAGAGAGAGACAGACATTTAAACTACCTAAAAAAAAAAACCTTTAGATAATAATATTAAAACTTATAACTAGCATTTTGTTGCTACTTTAAGATTTGAAAAGTCTTTATAAAGTCTCTATAAATATGACCTCATATTATACTTACAATACTCTCAGGAGGTAGGGGCCATTATTATCCCTATTTTACACAGGGGAAAACTGAGGGAGTCAGAGGTATAATGACTTGCCTAAGGTTACACAGTTGGTAAGTGTATTTGAACTTGTCTTTCTAATTCCAAGTCTAGCGGTGGTCTACGGCACTACCTACTTGTGTCTCATTCAGTGAACAATGAATAAATATTTAATGGTAATATTTTCTGTAATATTTATACAGTATTTGTGCAGAGCACTGTGCTAGGGGGAAATAAAGTTTAGATAAAATATTTGGTTCCTGTCTGGATTCTGATAACCTCAGTATTATGAAGTGGAAAGGAATGTTGGTTTGGTATCAGAAGACTTGAGTTATTGCACTGCCCTGTGTAACCGATGGTAAATCATTTTACCACTCTATGCCTTGGTTTTCTTGTTGGTAAAATGACAGGGTTGGAGTAGATCATTTCTGCTTTCCATCTGAAAATTTTGTGATACTACCATACAAGTAATATTGCAAGCAAATGCTGATATGATTCAGGAACTTTAATTCCCATAAGAATTACATCTTACACAAAGATGATGCTAATTCAAGTTTAATTTTGTTCTCTCCTTTCACTTCCTCCCCCATTATACAGCCCCTCCCAATAATTTGGTCTAGTTAAACACCCTAGCACCTTTTCCTTGTGCTAATTAGTTTTTCCCAACAAATGCTAATGAATAGCTTCACATGGCTTTAGATGGCAGAGACAAACAAGTAATTTACAGAATCTAGGAACCAATCACTGGTCAATAGCAAAGTGGTCCTTATGGTTTGTTGGGCTTGACACATGCTCCTGAAATTTGGTCCTTTGAGATGACTGAAGGATTCATTGCATCCCCAAAGATTTAGGTTAAGCAAGCAGGTCAGTGCTCTAAGTGGCTCTTAACTGTAATATTCTTCAGAGAAGGCACAGAATAACAATGCTCTGTGTTAACATAAAGAAACTGACAACAGATCTCCATTCTCTACCAAAAATCAAGCTGAATTCTCTAAATTATTGGTGTCAAATAGAAATGGACAGTTAAATCATATGATTGCAAATTGATTTAGAAAACCACATATTGATATCATCAATGTTCTGTTGCATTTTATTTTATTAAACATTTTCCTCTAACATTTAATCTATTTCCGGCCTCCTGGGGAGTGTTTTGGCTGCCATGTAGCCTGTGTCTTGTGTTTCATGCCTCTTATCTAGATGTTTCTTTCAATGCATTCGTGAATCAGTGATTTCAGTTCACCAACCCTTGCCATATACCATAAGTAGATAGGCTCTCTGATTTGCTGTGGCCAAAAAATCTAATTATCCTGACTAATGTTATTAATCAATGTAAAATAAATCATTTATTATTTTTTTCTGGTGCTCAATCTCTTTTTTTAATTCTTAGCTAGCCTGGTCCTTAGATTGTGGACTCTGTGGTTTGGGGACTATACCTGAAGCCTTTCTACTTTGGCAGGACCTTTCAGAATCAGACCTTGATTGGCATTAGCTTAACTTTCTTTTTAAAAATTTTCATTATTTATTTTTATAGCATAATTTTTTTTGATCATTTTACTAAATGCTTTATTATCTTTGATTTTCACAATAACTCTGGGAGACAAGGGTTATTATCCCCATTTTACAGATTGATTAACTGAAGTAGTGGGGAAGCTAGATGGCAAAGTGGATAGAACACCTGTCTTAGAGTCAGGAAGATCTGAATTTAAATCCAGCATGAGACACTTATTAGTGTGTGATCCTAGGCAAGTCACTTAACCTGCGGCTCAGTTTCCTCATCTGTAAAATGACATGGAGAAGGAAATTGCAAAGCACTCAAGTATCTTTGCCAAGAAAATCCCACACAGAGGTCACAGAATAGGGCACAACTGAAATCATTTGAAAAACAAAACTGAAATAGATAGAGGCTAAGTTACCTGGTAAGAGTCACACATCTAAATTTCAAAAAAGCCCAGAAAGGTTTTCATACGCTGATGTTGAGGGAAGTGAGCAGAACCAGGAGAATCTTGTACACAGTAACAGACTGAGTGATGATCAGCTGTGATGGGCTTGGTTCTTCTCAGTACTGGGGTAATTTGGGACAATTCCAATAGATTTGGGTAGAAAATGCCATACACATCCAGAGAGCGGAAACTGGAGAATGAATGTGGATTGAAGTATAGTATTTTCACTCTTTTTTTGTAGTTTGTTCATTTGCTTTTTCTTGCTTATAGGTTTTCCCCCTTTTGGCCAAATTTTTCTTGTACAGCATGACAAATGTGGAAATATGTTTTAAAAGATTGCACATATTTAACCAGTATCAAATTGCTTGCTGTCTTTTTTTTTTTTTTAATAGCCTTTTATTTACAGGATATATACATGGGTAACTTTACAGCATTAACAATTGCCAAGCCTCTTGTTCCAATTTTTCACCTCTTACCCCCCCACCCCCTCCCCTAAATGGCAGGATGACCAGTAGATGTTAAATATATTAAAATATAACTTAGATACACAATAAGTATACATGACCAAAACATTATTTTGTATAGCATAATTTTCAAGAGCCATTTCAGCAACAGTATGAGACACTGGGATAGGACTTTAGTGAAAGACTAAATGTCTGTTATTGGGATTCCATTTGGTGTTTTACTTGAATTTTTCAACAATATTCTTTATTCTTCAGCTTAACTTTGAGAGATAACATGTTTGAACAGAGTTCTGGACTCTCAGAATCAAGAAGATCTAAGTCAGAATCCTATCTCATACACTTACTAGCTATGTAACCATGGGAAAATCACTTAATTCCTCTGAATCTCAGTTTTCTCATAAGTAATATGGGAATAATAATGATACTTATCTGGAGTTATTGTAAGTTTCACTGAATTAATAGATATAAAATACTTTACTTACTATAAAGTGCTACATTAATGCCATTTATTAACATTCAGTGGAATGATGAGCATAAGACCTTTGAATAAGCAACCACACTTGTCCTTCCTTCCTTTCAAATAACAGGAAATCTTTGGACAGATAAAAATGAAAATATCTGAGGCACACCAAAGCTAGAGGCTGTATAGAAATACCTTCTATTTTGCAGAAGTACTATAATTGTGACAGGTAGAAGATTGTGTGATATGTGGCTATAATGTGTATTAGCATATTTATCTTATTAACCCACCATCAGAAGGGTACCATTTTGAATTCTTCAGAAGTAGGAATTGGGTTTGTATTGAACAATCTACAATCTTTATTTATAAATAAATAAATAAATAACTATTTCTTATTTATTAGTGATTTTGTTTGATGGTACAACTGGAGGACTTGGAGCAAACATGACATTAATACTGCAATATAAGGATGCAACTTTTTGATCTTTGCTCTCAATAGCATGGTGCCCACCTAACTAAACTTACTAGAATAATACTGAGATGCCATTGCCTTGAATAGGGCTATTTTTCAACATCAAGGGGAAATGAAATCTTGAGGCACATCTTCAAAAAGGGGGTGTGAAGTGGAAAGAACATTGATCTCAGACTCAGGAGACTTGGATTCTTCTTCTTAATGGTTGTATAATATTAAGTTTGTCACTAAATCTTTTGTCGTTCTGCTCTGAAGAGATGAACAAATGAATAATATCGGAATTCCCACTATCAAACATGTTAAAAATAGCTATAGTAAGCAATCCCCTAGAAAGGTTGAGGCAGGATTATGTGAAAAGATGGCAAGAGGATATATTCTCCCACTCCATAGGCAATTGACTTGATACTGGCTATTTGCTGTCTGTAGCCATTTTATGGGATCAGAACCAAAACTGTAGTGATAGTTACATGGGGTCCCTACAAAGGATTCCCATTCTTTTCTTCTTACAAGTCCCTCTCAGTGTTTCTTTGCTTTTATTTTTCTCTCCAACTTTCTTCCCTACCCATCTTCTGTTGCTCTCATAATTTTATTTCTTGCTCCCCTATTTTTCTTTTCCCTCTTCTTTATTCTCTCCCTCCCTCCTCCTCATCCTCGTTCTCCCTTTTCTTTCTCCTTCTCTTCTTCTTCTCTCTTCTTCTTCTTCTTCTTCTTCTTCTTCTTCTTCTTCTTCTTCTTCTTCTTCTTCTTCTTCTTCTTCTTCTTCTTCTTCTTTCTTCTTTCTTCTTTCTTCTTCTCCTTTCTTCCTTCTTTCTTCTTTTTTGTCTTTAGTTCTCTCTTCTTTTCTTTTTGTGTATGTGTCTCTCTTCACTTTCCATTCTTAGAAATCTACCTTATTAAATGCAGAAAGGGGAAGGAAATTTTCATTTACAGCAGCCCATTTTTTTCCTCTTGATGTGCAAAAGCTTCTCTTATCTGAATATCTTAGTAAACAGTACTTTGGTTTCTGAAGGGGCCAGATGTGCACCTACTATACGTGTAGGGGCAAGGGAATGAGAGAGAAAAGAAGTGTTTCTTAATTGCACAGCACAAGAGAGACAGAGCAGAGTGCACTCTCTGGCCTGTAACTCAGTAATTAGATGAATTAGTGGAACAATGACCCAATTTTTCTTGGTTTCTGGATTACTTCACCTATCCCTGAGGTCTCTCTCTATGTTCTCTTCCTCCACCCTTTCTCCCTCTCTTTTTTTCAATTCCATTTCTTACCCTGTGTTCCATGGATAACTTTGATAATTTTGTCTTCTTCCTTTGTCCACCCTTCTCAATTAGTACAAAAAGAAACTGTTCCTTTCTTCCCAATCTAAACCAATGATCCTAATTCTTTCTGTCTTTGAAAAGACCCATCTATTTGCTACCTGAAATTATAGAATCCCCATCATCATTGCCACTAATACTTAGATTTTTAAAAATAATTTTTAAGTTTTCAAAGTGTTTTTCTTATAACACACATGTGAGGTAAGAAGCACAAATACTATCTCCATTTTACAGATGAAGAAACTGAACCTCAGGGAAATCATATACCTTACCTAAAGTTTTGAAGTAGGGTCAATTTTTTCCCCCAAAATATAGAAAAACTGTAGAAAGAGCAATCAAGATTTCTCTGGAATATCCTACATAATATAATTTTTTTTTCTTAGCTTTATCACCAATTATATTCAAAGAACATTTATTTACTAAACATCTACTCTGTTCAAGATTCTAGAATTAAAACAATTCTATCCTACAACAAGCTCATGTTCTTCTGAGACAGAAATTCTTTTTTAAAAAAATTATTAATTTTTTAAATAGCTTTTTATTTAAGAGTTATATGCATGGGTAATTTTTCAGCATTGACAATTGCATAACTTTTTGTTCCAACTTTTCCCCTCCTTCCCCCCATCCCCTCCCCCAGATGGCAGATTGACCAATACATGTTAAATATGTTAAAGTATAAGTTAAATACAATATATGTATACATGTCCAAACAGTTATTTTGCTGTACAAAAAGAATCAGACTTTGAAGCAGTATATAATTAGCCTGTGAAAGAAATAAAAAATTCGGACAAAACTATAGGGATTGAGAATTCTATGTAATGGTTCTTAGTCATCTCCCAGAGTTCTTTCACTGGGTGTAGCTGGTTCAATTCATTACTGCTCTATTGCAACTGATTTGGTTCCTCCTCCTTGTTGAAGAGGGCCACGTCCATCAAAATTAATCATCATATAGTATTGTTGTTGAAGTATACAATGATCTTCTGGCCCTGCTCATTTCACTCAGCATCAGTTCACGTAAGTCTCTCCAGGCCTTTCTGAAATCATCCTGCTGGTCATTTTTTACAGAACAATAATATTCTATAATATTCATATACCACAATTTATTCAGCCATTCTCCAATTGATGGGCATCCACTCAGTTTCCAGTTTCTGGCCACTACAAAGAGGGCTGCCACAAACATTTTGGCACATACAGGTCCCTTTCCCTTCTTTAAAATCTCTTTGGGATATAAGCCCAGTAGAAACACTGCTGGATCAAAGGGAAGGCACAGTTTGATAACGTTTTGAGCATAGTTCCACATTGCTCTCCAGAATGGCTTGATGTATTCACAATTCCACCAACAATGTATCAGTGTGGGACAGAAGTTCTTAACCTTAACACCTCTGGGTTCACTAGATGGCAGAAGGAGTCCATGACCTAGAATAACTTAAGAGCCCCTGTTGAAGGGAGATATAAAACATACATGTATGCATACATGTAAATCAGGTGATTTAATGAAGAAGAAAGACTTAACAGCTGAAGGAGAAAAGAAGGTTTCTTGCAGTAAAGGCTCCAAGTTGACTTTTGGAGGAAAGACAAGAACTCAGAGGTGGACTTCAGTAAGAATACAGGGAAAGATAGTTCCATTTTAGTTGGGGAGCTCATAGATTCATAAGCAAAACTTTAGAAAAAGTGATACCTAAGTGGGACTTTGCAGAAAGAGAAAGCCTTCAGCTAGCTGACTGATAAGAAGTGATTACAAATGAAAAAGGGGAGAGTTTTGACCAGGAAGAAAGTAGAAGTGGAATAGTGGTGGAATAGGGAGACTAAAAATAGTTAGTTGAACAATATTGGTAAAGTACTGAGTAAAACCAAGTTTGATAGATAGAATAGATAGACAAGAAAAAATGACTCTAACTCCAGGAATCAGGCAGGGATGGAAGTTATAAACTAATTCTCTAATCTGACATTTAAGGAGTCTCACTCATTTTGGTGCGAGTTTAACCTTTCCACTGTAACCTTATTTTACATGTCTTCCATTTATTCAATTTGTCTTCCAACCAAACTGGGCTGGCTTCTGTTCCCTAATGTTTCCTCCAGCATCTGCGTATTTATACAGGCCCATGATCCAATGCCTTTTTCATTCCAGCCTTTTGAAGGTCTTCTCTTGCTTCAAAGCCCCATTTAGATTCCACCTTATATTATATATTATTATATTATTTAATACATATGTTATATATTATATATAATATTGTATATATTATAAGTGTTCCTATTATTCCTTTGATTGCCCTAGCAGAAAGTAAACCTTGAATTTCCCTTTTTCTTGGCTCTCTCCTTTTGCCTTTATTACATTCTACCTTTTACTATCCTTGTGTACACTTCCAATTCTCTTACTGCAAATTTCTTGAGGACAGAGAATATATGTTAAAAACATATATTTGTATATCCGGCTCGCACTGTACACACTGGGTGTTCAGTAAGTATTTGTTGCATATTGAATGGTGATGTAACCACTGCTAAGTGGGAAAATGGTCTTTGCCATGTAGATTGGCATCATGTGCTGATTAGTTAGAGCACAGTATTAATGAGCCCAAGGTCACAGGTTCAACCCCCATGTGGGCTAATTAACTTGGCTCCATTCTGTGACCATGGACTGAATTTCTAACCTTAGTCAGCCATCTTGCTGACACTGATTAGTGTTCATACGGGGTACTTGTTGAGACCATCTGTGTGGCTCAAACGGCATCATGTAGTGAAACAGTACTAGTCTGAGGATCAGCAAACCTGGGTTTCGGTTCTGTGTCTTCTGATTACATAGTGTGATTTGCTCCACATGCTCCCTAACACCCACCTCAGCTTCTATGGCTCTGAAATGATCTGCTGCTAATTAAGCTGAGAGAAGTAATCCTAATGTGATCTACCAAGGTTTGAGGGAGACTGGAAGAGGATTGATAAACTTATTTAGGACTGGCCTAAAGCCAAATTGTGAACTGGGTTATAGGGATCACTCCCTTCCAATTTTCATATCATTTTCAATATTTATGATGTACCTCTTTTAAGAAAAGAACTCTCCTAGGGGCTGGGGGTGCAAAGAAAAAGACCAAGGATCTGCCCTCATGCAAGTTAATGTCTTATATGGAAGATAAGATGTTTAATCAATTAACTGTAGTCAAAGATGGAATGTAGTCATGGATTCAGAGTTCAAAAAGTTAAAATAATTCACAAACAAAAGCGATCCCTTATAGTGTGGGAGTGAGGTAGAATTTGGAAAGCCTTCGTGAGCTAATCAGGGGTGGGTAGGGTTGGAGGAGTAAAGGTAAGGTCATGTGCATCCCAGAGAGAAGGAATAAATAACATTCAAAGTTATCACAGGAAAGATGAGGCAGGAAAGGCAGAAAGAGATCTTTGAAGGACAGAGAATAACACAGTTGGGTTAGAATCTTTCCTCTTTCATTCTATCCCCCTGAACCCCAGCTTTCTGAGACTTTCTTCCCCCCCCCCGTTCTCACACAGTGATACTTACTGAAACTGGGACATATCATATAATTTTACATTTTCACCTCTTCTTTTTAGATCAAAACTTTTTTGTGGTTTCATTAATCAGCTAATAGTTATTCTGTTAATGGATGATAATAGGTTGATGTATTACATTTCTTAATGCATTTTAACAGGGACTTTTAGTATTTTAAATCAAAGGAGTAAATGATGTGTGGAGTTTTAGTAAGAAATGGAAGAAAAAAAACTTTTCTTGGCATCTCCTAAATCAAATCATATACTGCATCTGTTTACATATAAAATCAACTCTAAACTACATTATGTAATGGTGTATGCCCCCCAAAAATCATTTAGTTATTGGTTCAACAACACTGAGAATCAAACCTTATGAACTAGAATTAGAAATGGACATGAAGGTAAACAAAAATAAAAAAATGAGCATGAAGGAAGAGAGGAGAGTTTTCATGGATAGCAATATGGAAGAGAAGAAACAAAAATAAATACTGAATAAAAGAAATTAATGTTAATCTGATTTAAGTTAAAGAGAAATAAAAATGAATCATATTGAGCCAGATAATAATAAAGTTTTCTGTGAAAGCACCTTACCAAGTCAAAAAGACTTCTGAACAATCAAAATCACTGTTACACAATCCAAGGCCAAAGCTTACTGGCTCATAAGTAAACCCAGAAGTTCTTTGTTCAGAATCCATTCCCTCTTACTCTATCTATAGTTCTAACAAGAATTGCTACTTCATGTCCAAGGTCAAAGAAAATTATAACAGGGAAATTTAGGAGGGAGAAGAAATATCACACAAGAAGGCACACAGTTTATACTAAAAGCAGTTTGAAATGACATCTGACCATTTGAAATCAAGTGAAGAGATAGGAAAAAAACCTATAAATAAGAAAGATATCAGAACACAAAAAAAACATTATTTGAGTCTATTCAGTGTTGTCACCTAACTCTATACACTTTACTAGTGTAAAGGACTTTATTAGTCCTGAGGACTTTACTAAAATATAGTATACTAATATGCTCATAAATATGACTCTGGGTTATCAGGAAAGTAATTGACTCTATGCTACTTAAGAAGGCATTGGAAGTATGTAATATCTATGTCAGAAAAAGTTCCACAAAATAATTAAACTTTAAAAATGACAATGGTTAAAGAGGAAAATCACCAGTTATCTGAGAAATTCATCTATCTAGAAGATTCATTCCCAAGAGTTCTGGGTACTTGACATTTTACTGTATCTCAGAGAATAAGATGAAATGGAGAAGAAAAAGAAAACAAAAAAAGATATTTAAAATTAGCTGAAAATAATTCTAATATTTGCATTCTTGACAATAGGTAATAATAATAATATCCCACATTTGTAGAGCATTTCATAGCTTGTAACATTTTTTTCACATACCTTAATTAATTATTATTAATGCAAAAATGTAAAAATCAGGAAACTTGGATTTTAAGGTTTCTTTTGGTCATCCATCTGACCTGTTTAATCCTAACCATGTCACCTATTTTCTCTGATATCCAATTGTAAAAAGATGAAAAAAGATGATCTCTGAGATTCCTTTAAGCTCTCACTTTGAAATGTACTAAATGTACTTTGTACATTTGAAATGTATTAAAGTTCTGTGAGCTACCTAGGGCAGGTAGCTCCATTTCAGGCTTAGTACAATTAAAAAAATTCCCTCAAATCATAGCTAATAAGTGTGCAGGCTAAGACTGGAACCTAAGTCCTCTGACTTCTAAACAAATGCTATGAATATCTTGAATATATACATTCCCTTGCTTCTTCAAAGGTCTTACATATTCATGTGATTCTGGAAAATAAAAAGCGAATTTGGTAGTCGTTTCAATAAAAGTAATTACAATATTTGGAGCATTCAATCTAATAAGATCATTAAGGCTTTGTGTGTTGCTGGGCAGAGATATCATTGCAAAGGGTGGGTGGGAAGGGATGCTATTAAAGAGGAAAAAATGAAAGCATAAGCAAACAGTGTAATATCTTTAAATTTGAGAATCAACTTTATGAAATAAATTAAAAAGTTGCAGCTATACAAGGAGGATTTTAAGAAACAATGTAAACATCAGTGCAAGGATTCTGTGTGATGGAAATTTCAAGTCTAAAGGAATTGTATCACTCTCATGGTTAGCTCAGAAAGCTCATAAAAGCTTCCTGAAGGAGATAAGAGCCTGCAGAGTATTTTGAATGATAGACATGGGGATCTTTGCATCTCAGGCAATGAGGAATATTCCATGTAAACAAAATCTAGGTCTGGGGGAGGCTGAAATGGGGAGAATGATGGAGTGGGAAGTCTGATCAGGTATCCCAGGTGGCCACTTTTGGGAATTAGAATCCTTCAGCTTCAATGTAATCTCAATAACCTTACTTTCTTTTCCTTTCCTGCAAAGTGAAACACAGGTGGCTAATTTTGGATCCACAGAGAATTGTTGGTGATTCACTAATGCTTAGGTGCAACCATTTACTGTTGCTATGAAGGTAGCACGCTTTTAAATTGGTCTAAACTCAGTCTGGTTCCTTCATTCATAATACAGAGGAATAATGACCTGTGATAATGTCTGCTTTTGTTTTCTTGTCTGCAGCATCCTGGCCACAGCTGGGACTCACTTTAATACCCATGTGGACCTGAGGACCCTCCGGGCTGTGCGTGTACTGAGGCCGCTGAAACTTGTGTCAGGCATTCCCAGTGAGTGCTTGGCTTTTTTTTCCCCTGACATATCATGTGAAGTGACTTGATGACTGTGTGTCACAAATGTGCATTAAGTATAGGGTATAGGTCTGAAAAAAATCAGGCTGGTTTTGAATGAAATCAGACTGTGAGCAAGGACAATTGTTAATAGAAACAAGGTAGGGATTCAAAGTGTTATTACATTTTTTCTGGCTACAGATACTTGAATCCCCACTTCCCCAAATCACATCTAAAAAGTTAGATTAAATATAGATTGTTATATGTTACTGGAAGGCATATGAAAGCATCATAATGATTTTTGCTTTAATGATAACATAATGATTAAGAAATCATTCCTTTTCTAATGCTTTCCTAAAGAGTCTTTATATGTATGGGTCTTCCCCATTCAAATCCCAATATACAAATTAGTATCTCATTCCAGCAGATTGGAAGACCAATATCTAGGGTCTGGGAAACATTTTTTAAAAAAATGATATTTTCAGTTACCTATATTTATATTACATACTTAAATTATAATAAATAAGTTTATGATAATAGTCATATGACATTATATATTATGTTATATACCTATAACATATCAATTATATTTTCTTATGCTTCTTTTTCTACTTGCTCCCAGATAGCATCTCCCTTTAAACAAAAAAAAAAAATAGCTTTTTTTTAAAGATGAAGAGGGAAAAAATCAGTAAACCAATCAGTAATTCAAAAAAAAAGCTACCCTGATGTATAGAGTTACATACCTGTGGAACCTAATTTCTGAAAATAAAAAATGGGAATTGTATCTCAGTTCTTCTTTGGGACAACTTTGTTCTCTATAGTTTTGCAAATTAGTTTTGATATTTGCAGTTGTTTTGCTTTTCATTGACACTATCATGGCCATAATGTATGCTATTTACTTGGCTCTGCTTATTTCCCCTAGCAATCATTTCATGTCTTTCCATTCTTCTCGGTATTTATGGTGCTTGTCATTGCCTATAGAACAAAACTATTCCATTACATTTGTGTCACACTTTGGCCATTTCCCCAACTGATGGGTTCCTACTTTGTTTCCAGTTCTTTGGTACCATAAAAAGTATTAACATGAATGTTTTGGTGTATATGGAGCCTTTGTGATTTTTTCATTCATCTCTTTGAGGTATACGCCTAATACTAGAATCTCTGGGTCAAAGTGGATAAACATTTAGTCATTTTGTTAGCTAATTGTCTGGCAAATATTGTCATGTCCCCACAAAATCAGCTGTGTGTTTTACCCAACACTGACCAGTACCGCCTACTCTCCTTCTTAGCCACTTTTGCAGCCAGCCACCAGTTTTACTAGGCAAAGTCTTCTCAGAATAAACATGACTTTAGTTTCTGCAAACCAAACTTTAAAAGAAGCAAAATTTACTCAATTTCTCATTAACGCTCAATGCTCTATTTTCTTTTATTTGTTAAATATATTCTAGTGCTTTATTATTAACAGTAGAAACTTAGAGGTTAGATTAGAAGGATATAGGTACTTAATAAAACTTGTTGAATTCAATTGTATTGTATCATGTTTAAGATATCAGAGAATGGTAGATAAAGAGAACGGATTCAGCTTTGGGGGCTAGTGTGGAGTTGGAATTCCTTACCTTGACTTATCTGCAGCAGGATACAATGGAATAAATGCAAGAATGGTCTGCTTCCTTCCAGGTTTGCAAATAGTACTCAAGTCAATCATGAAGGCAATGGTGCCTCTTCTACAGATTGGCCTTCTTCTGTTCTTTGCCATCCTGATGTTCGCCATCATTGGCCTGGAGTTTTACAGTGGAAAACTGCACAGGGCCTGCTTTATGAACAATTCAGGTAGGGTCACCAAGTAGTGCTTACAGTATTTTCCTACCTGTCTGGGTTCCAGATACCTGTGATCTGTGGACAATCCTATTGGTTCTGTTCATTCAAACATGGGCAATAACTAATCAAAGAGAAATATCATTTATAAGTAAATAACTAATCATGTTCCCTTTCTCTGGGCTTGAGTTGTTTCATCTATTGTGGAAAGTGTCAGATGAAAACTACAATTCATTTGGTATCATGGTATCTACCATCTTCATGAGCAAAAGGGTGAAAGTAGCTCATGTTTCTTTTGTGTTTTAAAGTTTATAAAATGCTTCCTCAAAACAATCCTGTGAGGTAAAGCCTTACAAGCAGTAATATCCACATTTTACAGCCACAGTTGATACAACCACAGTTTAACATGTTAAGTGGACTTCTTGAAGTTACATAACTTTTACTAAAACTAGCTAGCATTGATACAGCTGGTACTTATGTAGCAGACACCATGCTAAGAGCTTAAATATGATTTTATTTGTTATACAAATGCTGAAAAGGAAGTGCTATTTACAAATGAGGAAACTGAGCCAGGAAGAAGTTAAGCCGGATTTAAAATCAGGTCTTCCTGCTTCTAGTCCTAGTATCTCCTGCATCACCTAGCTGCCTTAAGAATCAGTCTTTAGAGCTGAGACAAATCCAGGTCTCATTCTAAAACTGCTTCTTTCTTTCCCACTATATCTATGTCTATAATCTAATTTAATAATCTAAATCTATAAGATTTACCTAGAAGTCACAAGGAAGGGAAATCAGTTCTCTTCCTCCCATTCTTGTTATTTAAATATGAGGGCATAATTTCCCAGAAAACTTTGAAGCCAATGATAGAAAAAAACATTTTTTTCAGATAATTAAAGGGGACTGGTGAGGACAGCTTCTGGAAAGAAAGTCATGGGCAGTTAGATGAATAGAGTCAAATTAAAATCTGGCCTCAGATACTTAATACCTGGACCCTGGACAAGTCATTTAACCCCTATTACCTACCAAACCAAACAAAACAAAAAAAGAAAGTCACTTCTAGAAGAAGATGTGAAATAGGAATGGTTACCTTCTCAGAGATACAGGTAAAGTAGAAAGACCAGGGAAGAGGTTCTTGCAGTGGTTTAGAAAAGAGAGAACAAAGAAAGATTAATCTCTTTTTTTTTCTCACTGGAGAATTTATTGTCACACCCCAGTCCTTATTGTCTTCTGGGTTCACTTTTCTGCTTGTGCTCATTTGCCCATGGTTTCTTCTCTCCCTACGTGTCTGCAGGTGTGCTGGAGGGGTTTGACCCTCCCCACCCATGTGGGGTGCAGGGCTGCCCAGATGGTTATGAGTGCAAAGACTGGATTGGCCCCAATGATGGAATCACTCAGTTTGACAACATTCTCTTTGCTGTGCTGACCGTCTTCCAGTGTATAACCATGGAAGGATGGACTACCGTGCTGTACAATGTGAGTGAATGGCTTGAAATCTTGAAGAAACAATCATTAAGTCCTTACCATGTACCAAGCAATGTAATAAGTCCTGAGAATAGAAATAGAAAATGCAGATAGTCCCTATTCAGATTATATTTTACTTGGAGGAGGCAAGGAATAGAATAAGTCAGCTGCTGGGGACATGATAAATCCAAATGGTCGTTGTGGTCAGTTGTAGAACAGATGGCAGGGTCTGGTGATCCTCCATTTTACTGGAATGATTGTGGTTGTTGACATCCTTTTCATTGAAACAATGGGATTGGCTCTGTGATCCCTGTAGTCAGTCTAGAGGGCCCCAGGTCCATAATTGAGGAGATCCTGTTGTGATATGAGTAAGAGGTAGACTTTAGGATCTGAGATTTGGGGGAGGGCTCCCTGCTCATAAGCTGGAGATCAAAGGCTGGTTTAGTTAAATCAACTCAGCAAGAATTTATTGAGTCCCATTATACACTTAGCATAAAGGCATAAAGAAGGCAGCATGATATGGTTAGAGTTCTGGGCTTGGAATCAGGAATCTGGGGACAAATCACATCTCTGACATTTACCCAATGAGGTACCTGAGGCTATTAACTCCCATGTAATGTCAGGTAATATATAATACAGGAAAAACCCCACTGAATTTGGAATATAAGGACCAAAGTTGAAATCCTGGCTTTGTCATTAATTACCTTATATACTATTATTATAATATTAATAACAGCAGTTAGCATTTATTAGTACTTTATGGTATGCAAGTTATTTAACTCATTGTTGTTGAGCCATTTCAGTAACATCCAACTCTCCATGATCCCATTTAGGGTTTTCTTGGCAGAGACACCAAAGTGGTTTGTAGTCCTTTTCTAGCTCATTTTACAAATGAGGAAACCAAGACAAGCAGGGTTAAGTGACTGGCACAGGGTCACAAAGCTAGGAAGTATCTGAGGCCAGATTTGAATTCAGTTCTTCTTAACTCCAGGGCTGGTGCTCTATCTAAATTAGATGGACTGTAAGGTCTCTTGGTTCTAAATCTACATTCTATGACTTCTAAGTCTAATTTTACAAAATTGCAATTTGCTTTTGTGGAAGGGATTCTTACCCCTGGGAGTTCTGTAATTCGATCAGAAGCCTTTCGCATATGTGATCAGTCCTGTATTTAGGCTCTGTAGGTGATAGAAAATATACAAGAGACTGTCTAACATTAAGTATTTTCCTATATAGTTGAAGAGATAAGACGCATAGTTGAAGGAAGCAATAGAGAGAATGCAACAAACCAAGAAGATCACTAGTGGTGGAAGTTGTAAAGAAGTCCCTGTAGGAGATAAGAAGATATATACTAGTTGACTTTTAAAGTTCTTCTTAATTCAGAGATTCTGTGATTTTTAAATTTCATCATCTAGTGCTATGTGCTATATTTCTAGGGAAGGACTTGACTGGATAAAGTGAATGCTGCCTGGTCTGTTCCATGCAGGGTTGGCTGATCCTGGAGTTGAGATGATTGTTCAGGCCCACACTTGGGGACCTGCTATCTGTCTGGGAATCAGCCCAGGGGGAAACTCTAGTCTGGTGTAGCTAAAAATGACCATAACCTAATATGCTAGGTAAGGCAAATGCCCATTTGCATTTATTACATACCTCATTTACACACATACCTTCAGGCTGCTTGTTGCTCCTTTGGGATTTCACTTTACCTTCATATAAAATTATAAGAAGGAGAAGCTTCAGCAGGACTGGCAGTTCTTGACAGTGTCCTGGATATGTTCTGCAGCTGGGCTCAAAATGATGATCTGGGTATTCCTGCTTCTCAGGGAGGATGGGGGTGTATTAGAACCAGTTCAAAAATCAAAAGAATTAATGATTAAATTTTCAGTGCAAAAATTTAAAGATCAGAAATAAGTGGATACTACAAATCAGAGCCTGATATTTTTGGCTTTATTGATTGTACAGATTTAATAAAGTAATGGATAAAATTTTTATAATACAAATTAATCTGAAAATATGTCTTGAGCATTTTTTGGAAAGCTAGCTGTTAAAAATTTTGAGAGCTAGTTGAATGCTAGTTGTAAATCAGCATACCACTAGACCTAAACTAAGAAAATGTTTGGATAAGCCCTCTAACTTCTATGGGAACTCATGGTAAGCAAAACTTCCCTCCACCATTTTAGATCAACATCTGTTGTTGAACATCTGTTCAGTAACTTATGGTCATAGACAGTTATTGGGGATTTAGAAATTAATTGACTTATTCAGGGTCACACAGAAAACATGTTCCAAGGTTGGGACTCTACCCCCGATATCCCTGAATCCAAGATTTGTCTCTTTTTCCATTTTGTCACTACTTACACTCATTAAAATAATTGGATCATGCTTTGAAAGCTGAAAGGGCCTGAAACATTTTAATTGAGCTTTTTCATTTTATATACAAGGATAGTCAAGTTCAAATATAATAAGTCTAAGGTCACTATACTAGAAACCACCTGACTAAAGGAATTGTGTTTTATATGCTTGTGCATTCTTAGTGTCCTATATAGAACAGGTGATGAATAAATGATGTAGGTAATGATGCATTCTTTTTAAAAAATTTTTTCTCAAATACTTTATTTGTTCTTCTATACATATTTTCACATTTATCATTTTGCACAAGAAAAATCAGATCAAAAAGAAAAAAATGAAAAAGAAAACAAAAGCATGCAAACAACAACAAAGGTAAAAATACTATGTTGTGGTCCACATTCTGTCCCCATAGTTCTCTCTGGATACAGACGGCTCTCTCCATCACAAGTCTATTGGAAGTGATCTGAATCACCTCACTGTCTAAAGGCAGATTTGAAGTGAGGAAGATGAGCCTTCCTGATTTCATACTCAGTGCTCTAGCCATTGAGCCACCTATCTGTTCCTGGTCCATAATAATTCATTCTTCATCCTAGCTTGCTAAGTCTGAATATATCTACTCCAACATGAAGGAGCCACATCTCCCCATGAAAACAGACACCTGGGAAAAGTGAATAAGGAAAGATCAAAAAATGTCTTTACTCAACAAATGCCCCCAAACTAGACAGACACATGAGGAGACTTTGTGAGGAGGAAGAAAAACAAGACAAGGGTGAAGAACCCATTGGCACTGTTTGACATATGAGGGATATCTGAAGCAAGCCCTAATGCCCACAAACCTCTGGAAATTAGAGTACAAGACCCTTGGTGGCTGGTGCTATTTACTGTGATCTGTGAGTGATATGTTTTAATTATACATAGAGACACATACAAATGATGTGAAAAATGCATTAGGCAGTCAGCTTGCCAGTCAGAAAGTACTGCATTTGAGGATCTCAGTGTGATCCTGTATTGCCATCAAGATTTACTCTACATAGTTCTGGGGAAGCAGGGATGCTTCTGAGACATTCCTCTCCCCCGCCAATGCTTATACCCTCTCTTCCCAATTCACCTCCATCATTATCTGTCTATGACTGATGCTGCTCTTCAGTGGCAATGATCTATGGAGCTGATATAGAGACAAGAACCTCTATCCCCTTTTTCATTCTTATCACATCATGGCTGGTGTCTGAACTAATGTAAAATTGGCCCGCATTAAGGGAGATATATCTCTAGGAATGAGGAGACAATCCCTCTCTACTCTTCTTTGGTCAGAATAATGCTTATCCCCTTTGAATTTAGCTCAATTTCCCCACATAAAAGGCAAATAATAATACACACATTATCCATCTTGCAGAATTGCTGGGAGGATAGTGCTTTGCAAACCTTAAAGCAAAATATAATTATGAGTTTTTAATTGCAAGATATAAGGTATCTTTTTGCCTTAGCTCAAATAATCAACATCTGGAATTTCTTATTCCTGGGAATCCTTTTAGGGCTCCAGAAGGACCTCATATCATGGAACATTAAAAATGTACTGTTTGAAGTGACAGTGGTACTATCCCTACTTCATAAAAAAAGTACGATTTGAAGTGACAGTGTTACTATTCCCACGTCACTCTTCATATATGATAAGAAATTGATAACTAGATCAGGTAATTTAGGCAGTCAGGTTCTTCTTGCAGATTTCTAGGCAGGAAGAGAGTAATGATAGAAATTTCCCACCAAGTCCTATGGAATATTTATAAAGGGTCACATGGAAATGAAGCTTACTCCTAGGGGACTAATTGATGTTCTTTGTAAACCTTAAAAGTCTTTAGAAATGTGAAAGATTATTACTAGCTGTTCAGGGGAAGGAACATCTTTTTAACCTTAACCTCTTTTTATCACCCTAGGTAATGATGTACCAGTAGGATGCCTTTAGCAGTGATATTGAGTTTGTACCTATTGCTCAGGAATAGAGCTCATCTTACAAATTCACAAAGAAGATAAACTATGGATATAAGATATGGTCACATAGATGGCAAAGAAGGGAACCTGGGGAACAAAACCAGATCTTTTGATTTTTAAGTTAATGCTCTGGCTGCTTGATAAGCATTGAGGATAAGCTTGGGAGCTTAGAAAGAGCAATAGGCTTGAAGTCAGAAGTCTTAGATTTGAAACTAGTCTCTATTACTACTTGTGTCATTTTAAACAAGATATAGATTCATAGATTTAGAGGTGGAAGGAGACTTCAGTTTTCAGTCTGCAGGCTCTTTGTGACATCATTTGAGGTTTTTATAACAAAGACACTAGAAGGGTTTTCTATTTTTTTGTTCACTTCATTTTTACAGATGAGGAAAATGAGGCAAATGGGGCTGGTTAAGTGACTTGCCCAGAGTCACACTGTTAGTAAGTGTCTAAAGGCAGACTTGAACTGAGTAAGATGAGCCTTCCTAATTTCATATTCAGTGCTCTATCCATTGAGCCACCTATCTGTTCCTGGAAGGATCCTAAAGCGCTATCACATCCAAAGCTTTTTGCTATAGTTGTGGCAACTGAGGCAAAAAGCTTAAGGGGTTGCTTAGAGTTATATAGTTAGTATTTGAGGTGGCATTTGAACTCTTGTTGTTTATAGATTCCTAATATTTTTTTCTTTGCTTTCTCTGGGTTGCCTCTGTTTTATTTTAGCAAATGAAGAAAATTGAGGCACAGAGGTGTTGAAACTATGTACTCAATGTCACATAGGTAGTAAACGTCGGGGAAGAGGGCATTTCAACTCATGTTTTCTCATTCCAGGGCAGAGTTTCTTTTTTTTTTAATCTTTCTTTTCTTTTCTTTTTTTTGTCATGGACCATTTTGACAATAGTGACCCATCCTTAGAATATTTTTGAGTGCATAAAATTGCAAAGAAAATTACAAAGTTATTAAAACAATGAAAAAAAGTTCATGAATGTCTTGTTCAGAATCCATTTCTCTGAGACCCCTTCTTATGATTTAAACCTCTGGACATATAGTTCTGTATATAAATATAATAAGCAATAAACAATATGAAAATGTTAGGTACTTTGTGCTCAGTGTCCAAGATTACTCTCCCCTTCCTCCCAGGTATGTGCTTCACCATCGATCAGTTTATGGGTCCATTTAGATTGTTGGGTTTAGGAGCTTTCCAGGACTAACATCGATCCAGGCCCACTCACCTTCCTTTGTAGCACTTATACTCTATAATCCTGTTTTCTTCTGAGTGGCTACCCAGCTCTTTTTAAAAATATTTGTGCTTTTGGTTTCTGCTGCCACCTTTGGCACTTTATTTGCTATGTTAATTACTTGTCTTCTCTTTAAAGAACATTTTCCTTTAGCTGCCTGCTGGGTTGGAAACCTTAAGCTGGGGTCCTTTGCTACAGGTCTTCCCATTACCACACTTGAAGTAGGGGGCTGGAAATAGGACCCATTCTCCTTTCCCCTATTCCATTCCCAAGTTTTTCAGCCTTTTTCAGGTCTCCATGTGGATCTCTCAGAGATGCCATGTTTGGAAATTAGTCCAAGTGAGTTGAGTTCACCTGTTGATCTGGCACTTGAATCGTAAATTAGCCATACTGGGCCAGTTTCCAGATCTTTTGTTCAGCATAGGGCTCACTTTGGGTTTCCTCAATTTTGCTTTGTTTTTGTCCATCTAGTGTTCAGTTTTGTTTTCTGTTTTTTTTGCCAAATTCTATCGGAGGCTTCTGAAACCATGCTGCCTTAGGCTATGATCTTTAAATCCAACTGAATGATGCCAGATGACTCATTTAATGGACATAGGGAAAGTGAAGGCTTGTACTAGATGACTCCTGTGATCCCTTTTAACTCCAGAATTATAATATACTGTGGTGGGCTTGGAGAAAGGAGAGAAGAATGCCAAAATCTAGACAGCAAACTAACAGAGAAAATTACTTAACCTATCTATTGACTTAACTGATTCCTTTTATTACTGTCCTCCATTGATCCTTTGCCACAAATAGTGTCCTTTACTCACTATCTACAGAATATACTTTACTCATTCCTGCCACTTTACTTTGCTTACAGTATCCTCTTCTTGTCTACCTGCCTTTTAAAAATGTATTTATTTGTTTAAAACTTAAATACAGAATATAAAACAACAGAAAAAGATAAAAACATTGCCACGTGCACAACAGAACATAAGAGAAGATTCAAAATGTGTAACAATAAATTTCCATTTCAACCCTTCCACCTGCCTTATGCCCTCTTTCTGACAATGATCCTTTTGGTAGAATGAAGACCAACCAAGCTCAAGCTCTGCTATGGAACCTCCTTTGCTTTTCCCAATCCACAGTAAGCTCTTTTCCCTCTGAATTTATTGCCCACCACTTCTTGGGCACTTGCCCTATGCTTCATTCTATTTTTAGTTACATTTTATGTCTTTGTCCTCTCTATCTGCCAGGAGAGTAAAGACAATCAGGGTAGAGTGGGGTCTTAATTCTATATTGCCCACATTTTACATAAGATCCTTACATGTCATTTAAGTTTCTTATGTATTGGTTGATCAATATTACCATGGATTTCTTTGTACCAGTCAGAGGAATCAGACTTCATATCAGCCTGAGTTATTAGTATACAAATTGTTGGGGGCAATGTGGTATAATATAGGAAAGGCACTTGATTTAGAGTTTAGGGGGAAAAAAGCTCCATTAAAGTCTGGGATTTGACCTCTAGCTCACTGTCCCTTTGATCTTGGACAAGTTACTTGAATTTTTAAACTTTGAGCTTTGAGGATAATAATACTTGTCATATTTGGGTTTTTAGGAGGAAAGTGTTATAAGTTAAGCATAAAACATTATATATATATATATATATATATATATATATATATATATATATATATGAGATGCCATTATCTTTTCAGAAGAGTGGGCTCTCTGTTAGAGATTAGGGCATTGCTAATCACTTGAAAACTGTTTGTCACCACTGTTAATCAGCAGCTGTAATTTTCTTGCCTCCCTCCAACTCAGTGCCATGATCTCCCCAATTCTGACAGATAGAAGGAAACAAAATTGTTAGCTCTAATAATGTTGCTTTGTATTAAGGTCAGGAATGTATTAGAACAAAAATCTTCCATGATATCCAATGAATCCTGCTGTAACACTGCTCAGTCAACCACTAGAAAAAATAAATTAGATGGTGGGTGGAAGTTCCTAGCACTTGAGGTGATAACTACCCTGTGCATTAGCATTTGTGTATTTATTACTCTATTTGTAACACTGGTCATGTGAATTCACTGCCCCTTGTGATGTTATTTTGCCTAATGTGTTTTTGGAGTGTGTGTGTGTGTGTGTGTGTGTGTGTGTGTGTGTAGTTGAGGAGTTGGAGTTAGGTTTGGGGGGCACCTAATTAACTGTTAACAATCATAACTCTTTGAAGATGAACAGTTTTTTTTCTTTACGTTTTATGGACCATTTATTATTTTTGTCTCTATTTATTTGACTTCCTTTCTTCAGAGAGCTTCTTTAAAGGGATTCATACACTAAGCACATTTGAAAAGTATCTAGGCTTTTGGTAAAGAAGGAGAAAGAAAAAAAAATATAAAGCTACTTAATGAAACGATGAAAACAGCTTTGGAACTGAAGACTCCCTGGTCAGTTTCTGCATCTTTATGACATCATTATCTAATGGGTATCTTCATGACATCATTATGCAATGGATCAGAGTTGCTCCTCCATAGACTGGCTATTTCCCTGGATGTTTCTGACAATACTCTCACATTCGTAGAGTTTCTTCCCAGTTGACCATTTATAGCCCTAAAATAACCATTTTACCATTTGTGAGAATTTCAGGGCTAAATCTATGAGCAGATAGATAATAATGGGAGAGAAAAAGAAGGGGACAAGTATTTATTAAGCACTTACCATGTACTAGGCATTTTATAAATATTATCTCATTTTATCTCACAACAACTCTGGAAGATAGTGCTATTATTATCCTAATTGTACAGTTAGAGAAGTTGAGTCAGTGAGAAGTTTAGTGACTTGTCCAGGCCATATAACTAGTAAGTATCTGAGGCTGGATTTGAATTCAGGTCTTCCTGACTTTAGACTCACACTCTGTTCCTTTTATCATGATGCATTTCATATTTTCGGTTTTTACTTCCTATTTTACATTTATTACTTCCACATGAAAACTCCCCTGTATGGCTTCTTAGTTCACTTCTGGTTGAAATCCAAATTCTTTCCTTAAGTCTGGGACAATAATAGTCTTGGTGATGGAATAATCTTCCTAAAACACAAGTCTGACTACTTTATTACTTTAGAATCTTCTGTGGCTACCCTTTGCCTCTAGGATATCTCATGAACTTCTTAGCTTTGTGTTTAAAGCCCTTCCTTCACAATGTGGTTTCAGCCTACTTTCCAGATTTATTTCATCTTTATTTTCATTCATATGTTCTTTGTTTCAGAAAAACTTACCCACTTGCTATTTTCTAACTTTGGCATTCCATTAGCTTTCATGCTTTTTCATTCCCTGGTACCTAGAACATACTCATCTTTTGATCTATGTCTTAGAATTCATACAGTTCTTCAAAGTTCAGTGTATGTACTCCTTTTTATGGGAATCATTAAATTAATTAATAAGGTTTCAAGTGCTTGCTTGTCTAGATGTTGAGCTTTATGGTAGGTACTGAGAGCACAAATACCAATATAAGATAGTCCTTACCGTCAAGGAGTTTACATTCTACTGAGGCAATGATTCTCATTCCCCCTACTTAGTACTTTCCCTTCCTCAATATTTATGTATATTCCCCTGGAATAGAATATAACTTCCTTGGGGCACAGACTGTTTCTCATTCATTTTGGTTTTGGGCACTGGCATGGTGCTTTCCATACAGTTACATTAGATAATTAAGTTTTTACATTAGATTGACCTATTGCTCCTGCTCCTTTCTGTGTGTCACTTCTCTCTCCCTCTCTCCCTCCCTCCCTCCTTCCTTCTCTCCTTCCTTCCCTCTTTCTCTGTCTCTGTCTTTCTGTCTGTCTGTCTGTCTCTCTGCTTCTCTCTCTTTCTCTTCTTCTCTCTCTTTCTCTACTTCTCTGTCTCTCTCTCTTCTTCTTCTTTTCTTCTTCTCTCTCTCTTCTTCTACACATGAGCACACACTTACCTATCTCTGGGAATACAGTGCCTAAAAGCTGATGGATAAATGGGCTCCAACAAGGAAAGTGAGTTTTCCTGGTGTGACTCACTGGACACAAAAAATCCATTCCTAGATGTGGGCAGAGGTGGCTAGCATAGAGGGTCAATCTTCACTAAGAATAGGTTTTCATGAAATTTGATAAGAGTAGAAAGAGCTTTAAATTCTAATCATCCATCTGCTGCCAACCCACTGCATATCTTCAGCAAATAAATTCCTTCATGTCTCTGCCTCTTTCCAATCCTCAGGTGATCTTTAAGGTCTTTTTCAGCCTTGCTATTCTGCGTTTCTATATATAATCTGAAGAGTAATTAGATATATGAAAACTGAAGTACGACTGTCTAAGAGTTTCTTGGAGTGAGCACTGTGGAATAAAGGGAGAGGCACTAATTGACATTTGTTTTCTTTTATTTGTGGTTAAAACCAAATAAACCTTTGGTCTTCCTCAATAACCTTTTTCTCTAGTAGAGGAGAAAATGAATAGCGATGCTTCGATTTGGAGGAAGTAGGCAAGTTTTTAGGCGGAAAAGAATATAAAGTAGGTTTGGAAGCTTGAGGTATTCTCCCGAGGGACTCATCTCATTCTAGAAGAGATCCCTCCACCCAACCTGTCACTATGTCATAGGGACCTGATGGAAGGGAGTTTCTGCTAACTGATAACACAATGGGATGCCCTCCTCTCTCTATTAATCAATCCAAGCAAGCTACATCAAACTATTTGGCAGGGGAGACAGAGTCCCGGGGTGGGAGGGGGTTTGGGATGTGTATGAAGGAAACATATAACAATGTGAATTTAAGAAGGGAAATCTCATGACCCCTTCCTGCAGCCTTTGCTCCCCTCCCCCGCCTCCATCTTCAGTTTCTGGCAGTATATGTCCACCCAGCATAGGCAGAATTGGTGGTTAGCTAATCAGACCCATAATCTCTGTCATCAGTTTTTCCCTTCCTCCCACTTCTCCTTTCCTTTCCATATTCCCAGTCAGCCCTTCTCCCTCCTTCCCCCACCCCTAATGACAGGTTCATCTTGGTTGGCTAATTGCATTAGATGGGTATGACACAAACCCTCCGGGAGTGCTGTCACGTGACCCGGATACAAAGAAACACCGGGGAAGACACCCACGGACCAAGGCAAGTTAATGGAGAGATCGTGCTCCCGAAAGGGAGCGGGGCTCAGCGGCTCGGGCTCCCCAGGGACTCCCCAGGATCTTCAGTTTCCTCTTGGGGAACATGTCCCGAACTCCCTTCTCTATTTGCTCCCTCGGGAGCCAGCCCCGTTTCTGTCCAGAAGCACACAATCCCCGAACCCCGTACTTTGCCAGCCTATGCTACTGTAAACAGCTGTAAATATGAGCCCTCCCTGACTGAGAAAGGTTACCACAGAGAATAATTACCGGTGTTTAGGCTGGGTGTGTGTGCATATGTGTGACAGAAAGCTCTCGCCTCTTTTATACCCGAGTTATTTATTGCATTTGTCTTACGACTTCCATTTTGAGCAAAATAAACCGCAAACTAGGTTATTTCAACAGGATTTGGGGTGCCTCTCAGCAGGCATGGTAGTGGGTGGTGAGGAGGAAAAACTAACAGGAGATCAGATTAGGAAGATTTAGGGAAGGGACAAAGAAAACAGAATATTCCTTCTCTCCCTCACACCCCTTACATCGGGAAGCCTGGATGAAGCTGGGGCTTAAATGTATCATTAGTACAGTCTGATAGAGACCCGTGGGGAGCAACCTTTAGTGGACAAGTGTGATGGTGCGATCGTTTTCTAAATGGCTCTGAATAGTGATGTGACATATTTAAAGTCACCAGCAGCTTGCCTGGCCCTCTATGCTAGCTGCCTCTGCCCACCTCTAGGGATGGGCTTTTTGTGTCCAGTGAGTCACACCAGGAAAACCCACTTTCCTTGTTGGAGCCCACTTATCCATTAACTTTTAGGCACTGTGTTCCCAGAGATAGGTGAGTGTGTGCTTATGAGAAGAAGGAGGAGAAGGAGAAGGAGAAGGAGAAGGAGAAGGAGAAGAAGGAGAAGGAGAAGGAGAAGGAGAAGGAGAAGGAGAAGGAGAAGGAGAGAGACAGAGAGAGAGAGAGAGGGAGAAAGAGAGAGAGAGAAAAAAAGAGAGCTACACAGAGACAGAGAAACAGAGACTCACAGAGAGAGAGGGAAGAAAGAAGGGAAAGAGGGAGGGAGGAAGGGAGAGAGAAGTGACACACAGAAAGGAGTAGGAGCAATAGGTCAATCCCTTCGGCCAACATGAATAGATTTTTTTGTGTGTGTCATTTTGGTCAAAATGACTCATGAAAGCTCTTTAGGTACAGATTTGATAAAGGGTCTTTCTTGAGCACCAGAAGAACTGTGCATAATTCATAACCTGGAACAAGATGGAACAAATTAAAAAGAGAAAGAAAAGATAATAATGAGGGAATTAAAAGTTTTAAGCTTTAGTATAAGCTGGGAGAATGAGTCAGCAGCCCATATGTCTTGAGGGAGAGCATTTCGGCAAAGCAGGATGGAAGGCAGGGGCTTGGGCAGCTGAGAAACAAGCAAGGGGGATGGGGAGGGAAGTACCCAAGAGGAGTTAGGATTGAGGGTAGGAAGCTGGCAGAAGATATGGGATGCTAATGTGGGGAGGGGAATGAGCAGGCATCCTAACAGTGAATGTTGAGCCTTATTCTGCCTTGCCCAATTCTCTCACCCCTAGCCCAGAAAAAAAAAAAAAAAAAAAAAAGATTTTTCCAGAGTCTTACTTACTCAGTCTCCCGTTTGTCTGATTTCTGTCTTAGGACAGAACTAGAACTTGGAAGTTCTAGTGAAAGGAAGTCCCAGGAAGGAAATTCCCTCTATCAAAACAGGTTGTCACCTTTTTCATAGTTTTAGAGATACGGAGAATTTCCTGGAGTAGGTTAATTGATTTACTTAAGGTTAGTCAGCCAGTTTTTTGTTCGAATTTGGATTTGAACTCCTCTTCTTGGCTCAGAAGTCAGTTCTCTATTTGTTAATCTCTCATATTTTTTTTCCTCTTGGCTTAACTAAATTCCTTTTCTTATTTGGTGGTACACAGAAAAATCCTGCTCTGAAAACCAAATTCTTATTAGGCTCACCCAGATTTTCAACGATCTTTGTTTTTGATAGCACTGTCTTCCAAGGAGTGAACCTCTGCTCATCTGGTCTCTAAGGTGAGCCTTTTAGTTGGTAGTAGTTGTGGTTATTTTTTAGCATTTACATTTTTCCTTTTTTTAATCCAACCTTTGGAAGGGTTCTTTGACAGCATAGATCTTGTTAAATGTCTTTTGTTCATTGATATTACAGAGTTCCTATGATTCTAGGATTTAAAGCTAGAAACAACCATCATCCACTCTAACCTCTGAATTTACAGATGAAACTGAGGTCCAGTGACATGGATAGTAAGCATTCAAACTGGCATTCGGACCCAGAGCCTTTGGCACTTTGTAAAGCTCCCTTCACTGTGCCACAATGCTTTTCATTTTCTCTTCACTCTACAATCTCGCCCCCACAGTCCCCACCCCTTAGGAGTGAAGCTTCTCCCACTCTTCCTCTGTGAATATCAGAGCTGTCTTTTTTTTCCTTTTTGTTTCACTGTCCCTCCCACCCCACCCCACCCCAGTCTTTTCCTGAGCAAAAGGGACCCAGGAAAATATAGAGGGAAAGCCTAAAGTAGACCTCTTAACCCTAACGCCTGATCTTTCCTAGGCCGGTTTGTGTCCAAAGGGCTGGTCACCACAAGCACTCAAAAATTCACTGACAAATCTATTTTCCAATTAAGAAATAAATGCAGGTATGCATATCATATATATGTGCATGTATTATATGTATAATTATACAAATGTGAATATATATATATATACACACATATATCCCCCAAGAAATTTGCTCTGCCATACTCTTTCATATGTGTGAGTGTGTATATATATGTACTTACATACAAATTTAGATATTATTATCAAATACTAGAAGATGTACCCTTTATTCAGGTGAATAATACTTCCTGTTTGATTTCAGGCTTCAAATACACTCTGTTTGGAAAATTCAGAACAATGTTGAAGGTAGAACTGTCTTCTGTTTGTTTCCAAATTTTGCCTGCCCTGACTTTTCCATGATCTCTTCTATATAAAGATGCGATGATAAATATTTAACAACAGGTTTTCCGGAAAAAAATATACCCACAGCATACTTTAAAGTTTAATTTGCATTAGTAACATTTTCTCTATCACTTTATTAATGTTAGATAAACAATAATAAATCAAATCCCAATTTGTAGCATTTGCTTATTTCCAAGCTGTAAATGTTCACACTGAAAATTTAATGATCAGCTCTCTCAAAATGGTACAGATTGGCTCCAGCACACCCCCTGCTTCTAGGCCTATTTCCAGCTGCTACAAATGCACTAACCATTTTTTTTGTCTATCTCTTTCCTCCTTTTCACAACCAATCCCAAATCCCTCAAAACCTGGAACTCATAGTGAGCCTCATTGCAAAAAATCTTAGTATGTGCACCAAGGATGGAATGGTACTTTCCTCTTTGCCTGAAACTTACTTCTTAGAAATTTCAACTCATGTCTCTTAGTTTTTGAATATGGGTATTGGGTAAATAAGCCCCCAAAATTGGAAGTGAGATAAAAACTGTTATGCCTCAGTTCTCTTTAACTGTTCTGACTTGGTTTCCCTGAATTGGTTTCCTTTGTCTCAGTTTCCTTAACTGTTCTGTCAAATCCCCTTAGTGGTAAAAACCCACTCTAGTCCATTAAGACTGGGAACCGTTTACTCTAAGGTTATAAATTGCTAGCAAGATAAACAAGAGAGCAGAACTCCTGACCCTCCCCTGTCCTCAAGAATTTACAATATCCCTCTAAAATATTCTAAGATACTTCACTGACATCTTTATCTCTGGGTATTCAGACATCCTGTCTCTGGGCTTTTAGGAGTTATGGTCTCCCCCCAACCGGACAGAAGCCTTTGTGCCTTTTTACCTTCTTTGTCTCTAGGGTTATTTAAAGAAGGGGGCCGCTCTTATTTGGGGCTACTGCATTCTTTGAGATGACAGTCCTGGGACCAACATGGATTCCTTGGTCCCAGTATATCTTTATCTCTATCTGACTGGATAATTTGAGACGAGAGTCCTGTCCAGTCAATTATATTCTCCAATTAATAAACTATTGGAAACTCTCTAATCTCTCTCCTGCCTCAGTTTCTCTGGCATTACAATTTGGAGGTCCCACCAAAATATATGGGAAAACTGAGTCACAGATTAGAGATTAGAGACCTTTCGGTCTCCACCTAGGCCTGAGGAGGCTCAGGATCTGGGTCTATTCCTTAGGAAAAGATCAGCACTCTGGATACCTCCAGAACCTCTGGGGAAAAGGAAGCAGCCTCAGCTGGCCTATGGTGGACAACGGAATCGATTGGGCATTTGGGAGAGTAAGTCTATATACTCTCCAATTAATAAACTATTGAAAACTCTCTAATCTCTCTCCTGCCTCAGTTTCTCCGGCATTACAAAACAAAGATGATTTGCAGAAGGTAAAATTTTATCTTAAAGCAGCTGCTTGGAATCTGAATCCAGAGACATATTTTTATAGAATTACAGGATTTTCAAGTTGGAAATTACTTTATTATCCATCTATCCCAAACCCTATTTTGATAGACTTGAGAAGTCATTGCCTACTCTAGTCTCCAATTAAAGACTTACAATAAAAGGAACAGTATTACCTTCTCCCCACCCCATTCAACTTTGGTAGAATTCTAATTGTTAGAAGGTTTTCCCACTTTGGCTTTAAGACTAAATTTGCCATAGCAACTTAAACTCGTTGTTCCTGCAATCCTATATCTGCCTTCTGGGGCTGAAGAGTAAGTGTAATCTCTCTTCCATATGATTTCTGCCCTTTAGATACTTGATCACAGAAGTTTCTACTGCTGACTCATAGTCAGAAAGGACAATCCAAGTAAGAGCTATTCTAGTGATGGCCAGGGCAGTTCATTAGCATTTAGTACTGGAGCTTCTGGGAGCTCTCTTTTCAAGATCTTGGTGGCTCTTGCTCTCTTTGTCCACCTTTTTAGAAAGTAGTTGGGACATCAGCAGACACTTGGGCTAATTTCTGTAGAGTAACAGAAGCTACCTGATGGAATGAGGTTACACAAAATGGTTATGAGAAAATGACAAGTTACAGTTTTGGAGAACGTTCTTGCTGAGTCTGCCTAAGTCTGCCCAGTTTTCCAAGGTCAGCCCTGCCTTGATCTTTTGTCTATTCCTTTTTCCTCAAGAGACCTGTGTTTTACCTCAAGCTTTTCTCCCAAGGAAATTTTTTTGCCATTCCCTCCCAAGTCTTTTGAACATAAAGGTTCCTTTTTTTGTCTCCTAGAGTTACTCTTTTTCTCCTCAGGTATCTGCACCTTTATGTCCTTTTGATTGCTGTGTATGGAACCATCTATTTTCTCCTTAAATTCAATTCACTTGTATGTCATGACATCACCTCTGTACAGGGCTGAAACTATTGAATTCAATGCACTGAGGTCAGGACTGCTGAGCGCTTGAGGCCAACTACTGATTGGACAATATTCTATGGGCATATGCTTGGAAAATGGTCCTTTTCACTATCCGTATTGGCTCAATGATTGTGTATAGAGGATTGTAGGAGGGACTAGGGGGTGGAGTAAAGCTAGCCAGACACATTCTCGGCGGTGGCAAAGATTCTACTTCCATCCTGTTCAATACTGAGTCTGGGGACAAAGAATAAAGATTGAGGGCTTTTGCTTATCCTGACTCCGGCTGATATTGAGGTGTCCTGGGTGCTGGTCGTTACACACCTCCTTGATGTCATGGAACTTTTTGAGAATGAAGGATAATATTTACTCCTAGGGGAAAAATTGTCATTCTCTATTTATCTATATGAGTTACCTATTACAGTCACTAATCTAACTATTCAGAATCATAGCACTATAGATTTAGAGCTGGAAGGGACTTTAGGATTGGACATTTGGTCCAAAGCTCTCATTTTACAGATAAAGAAATTAAGGCTCAATGAATTACATGATTTTCTGAAGGTCACCTAGGTAGAAGGGGACAGAAGAGAGATTTTAATTCTGTATCCTCTGATTTTGGAGTCACTATTTTTCTCTCTATGTTATTTCTAGTCAAGTAGATGCATCAAGAAGGTGCAATTCACCATACTTGATTGAGCTGTTGCCTAGTCTTTTCCTGTGGTCTTCATGTGACTAATAGTCTGGAACCATTTGTAAGAATACTGTTTATCATTATGTGAAGGATTATCATAGAAGTATAAGCTATGAATTCACAACAAAATCTTTTTCTTTTTGAAAACTTAAGATCTATACATAAAAGCTGGGAGGAGCAGACAAAACATTGAATAAATAGTCATGTCATAATCCTAAAAATTTTAACAAACTAGAATGTTGAGTCAAGATTATAAAAATGAAATTTCACAAGATAAACACAAAATTTTAACTTCCACATCTACAAGGTGATAGCATCTGAAAAAGATGTAGATTTTGATGGACTATAAAGATCAATGTGAATTACTAGTGTGACATGAGAATTAGTTATGGTGAAGAGGAAATCTTGTACTTCAAGCCAGGAAGACCTCAGTTTTTTCACTTTCAGGATAGGGATATCTCTCTCCCTCATAGGTCACTTGCGAAGTTCAAATGAGATAATATATCTTCCACTAGGCTGTCAAAGTGATTTTCTGTAAGCATGAGTCTGCCATGTCACCCCTTTCACTCACTATTTTAATAAACTTCAAGGGCTCCCTATTACCTACAAATGAAACAAAATACTTTGGCTTACAAAGCCCATTATAATCTAATTCCTGGTGCTGCCATCTTTCTGGTGTTCTTGTACCTTGCATCCTCCCATCTTCCCAAACTAGTACACTAGTCTCTGTATTGTTTTCACACTACACATTCTCTCTCCTAACTCTGATTTTCAATGACCATTCTCTTGTGCCTGGAATACTCTCCCTCCTCATCTCCTGGCTTCTTTCTAGTCTCAGCAAAAGCCACTGCTTCTAGAAGAAGCCTTTCTTGATGCTTTCTAATACCAATGCCTTCTCTCTGCTGATTATTTCTCATTTATCCTTTATGTGTCTTTTTTGTTCACTTAGTTTTATTTTTTCTCCTCCATGAGACTGTGATCTACTTAAAAGATCAGAGAAAGTCTTTTGCCCCCCTTTTCTCAGTACCCCCAACATATAGCACAGTGCCTGGCACATAGTAGTTACTTAATAAGTTTTTATTGACTCATACTTTGTAAACTTTATAATGCTATGTAGATTATTATTATTGTACATTACTCCCTCTTGTCTCTTTAATCCTCTTCTCCTGCCACCTAATTCATTCAAGGACTGCATTAAGACAGTAATAATGTGCAGAGAAAAGGGAATGGTACATCCACTGTGCTCAGCCCTAGTCAGAGCACACCTGGGTAATTATTTATTTCTGGGTATCACAGAGGATGGACAATTAGGCGAAAGGCCTGAACATCAGGCTATTTGAGATTCCATTGAAGGCATTGGGAATATTTAGCCCGGAGAAGAGAATTTGTATACTAATAATTACTCAAATATTTGAACAACCATCATGTAGAAAAAGAAGAATCCCCCATGTAGAAGGGGGATTAGTTTTGTTCTCCTTGGCTCCAGATGGCAGAAGATGGAGTCTTTGTAGATATAGGTTTTGACTTTTAAGAAAAACTCAAAAACTGGATTTGAGATATAAAGTGTTCCCCACCACCAGAGGTCTTCAGACAAAAGCTGCTTGCCTACATAATCTCTATTTTGTAGATGAATTCATATGCAGGTATGAATTGGATCAGATAGCCTCTGAGGTCCCTTTCAAACTGTTGAACAATTGTAATTCAGTGTTACAGTATTAACCTTGGTCTCTCTAGCATTATAAACCAACTGAGTGATCCCAGATTTAGGGTAAGATGAATATATAAAAGAGCCCACTGGGACCCAGTGAACAAGAATTATAGGCAATTATTGAGTGCCTACAGGATTGATAACACTACATTAAGAGCTTAAATTATTCACAAGGGTGTCTGGCTTGGAGATGAGTAGGCTGAGGTCAGAATTCCAGAGCCATAAGCCTGTTGTAATGATGGATTTGATTCAAGTATTGGCATTAAGTATGCAGGAGGTGCTAAATAACTACTAAATAATAAAATAATGTATGTAAAGTGCTTTGCACAATTATAAATGCTTATTAGTTATTATAATGATTATTAGGATTATTCTTAATGAATCAGAGTTGGGTCATTTAGAAATGAGGAAGGAAAATGTTTTAGAATCAAAAAAATAGACATTGATCTTCTTAGTATAATCCCAGGTTGACTGGTAAGTTGACCTTGGGGAGAAAAAGAATGAAATTAAATTAACTGTTGGGACAGAACAGCGAGGGACAGGCAAATTTATTCTGTGTTCTACTGTTTTCATCTTATTTGTTGATGTCCCTGTGAGGAACAACATGTGTGGAAACTGACAATTTATTCAAGATCTACTATGAGATATACAAGACTACACTGTTTGAGGAGGAGAAAGCACAGTTTTGTTTTCTCACTATTATCTGGCTAGCTGTGTTAATCATAACATAATTAGAACCTTATAAGAGAAAATAATAAAGCAAAATTTTCCTATGAAGCAAATCTGGTTTTGACTTGCAGCACTTAAAAAAGTAGATGATATTGTCTTATATACTATTAATCTTCCACATGGAAAAATTCCTGATTATCAAGGGATTGATTCCTTAGTGCATTGATTAACCAGGCATAGGCAATTGCTTTTCCAATCCTAGCACCTGGATGCTTGTATTTAAAGGTAGACCAGGGAAATGAGAGATAAGATTCAAGTCAGTCTAATTTGCAGCTGTTTTTTACCAGCTCAGGCAAAACACGGGGGTGGATGGAGATTGAAGCAAGAGGTTAAAATGGGACTTGTTGATTTGCTACAGTTCTGAATTTGTTCTATTGCTTTTTCCACACTGCTTAAGAATTGGATCATTGTGGTCAAAGGTGCTTTAGTGCCTCCAGAACCAAGAAGGTAAGGATCCCATTTGGCTTTCTTTTAACCAGACCACATCTGCATTATGAAGTCCAGTTTTGAGTGTTCCATTAAAAAAAAAACAACTGACAAATTTGAGAAGATACAGAGAAGAAATTTCCTAAGGAAAAGGGATTAGACTTATTTTTCCTGGCCTCAGAGCAGAACTACAGACTATAGGTTAAAAAAAAATTAAAAAGCAGATTTGGGCTTGATGTGAAGAACTTCCTAATAATTATACATATCCAAACGATATGGACCATAAAGCTTCTGAGGTCCCTTTCAAACTGTTGAACAATTGCAATTCTGTGTTACAGTTTTAACCTCGGTCTCTCTAGCATTATAACCACTTGAGTGATCCCAGATTTAAGGTAAGATGAATATATAAAAGGGCCCACTCAAGAGAAGTTGTGTTCCCTTTTACTTGTGGTCTTGAAGCAAAGTTAGAATGACTACTCCTTGAGCATATTTTCACGAGAGCCTTGTATAGATATGGGTTGAGATCCAGTTTCCCTTCCAACTCTGAAATACTGTGATTTGGTGAGTAGGTGACAGAAATAGAGACCATGTCATGCAGAAGAGGATTGATTGAAGGAATCAGAGATGTGTAACTCAGAGAAGAAACAACATGGGAGGGCATGATAGCTGTCTTTAAGTATTTGAAAACCTGTCATATGAGAAGAGAAGTAGACGTGTTTGCTTGGCCCCAGAGGGCAGAATTAGAAGCAATGGATGGAAGTTTTAGAGAAGGGGAATTTGGCTCAACACAAGGGCAAACTTTCTTAATTTAATTCAATTGAGCAAACATTTGTTATGGTATCTTGCTCAGGCATTGGGCTAAGTTGAGAATACAAACAAAAATGAAGTCATTTCTGCTTACAGTGGGTTACATCTGAATGTACTGACCTCCCTAACTATAATATTCTTTAAGTGGAACATTTCTGGGCATTTTGTAGGAAGGATGGCTGTTCAGAGAAGAATTAGAGGGAGGTGGTCATTAGAGCTTGGAGATTCTGTGATTCTATGCATAGAAAGACCAGAAATGCCTATGACAGGCATTGTTCATCCAGCTTTGGAAGGAAGTCTTATTCCCTTTGAAGGAAAGATGGTGTTCAAGTGTTCCATTTTCAAATTTTCTTTTCCTTCTCTTCAAGGTAGAAGATGTTTCTTCTTGATTCTCAGCCCAATTCTTATTTTTGCCCCCCTGGGAATATAAGCGTGCTGATTCTCATAGAGTGGACAGGTGTTTTTACTTTTTATGTAAAATTGTTCTTCAATAGATTGGGCTAGTTGGGGAGAGGTAATGTTTTTCTTGTCAAGCTCTAAGGCTCAGATGACCTGAATGATGAAAGTTATGTGAAAACAAAAAAAATTTCACTACAAAACAAAGGATATCATTATGAGATATCACTTTTTAAAAGAATCATTATGCCAAAATTTCAAATTCAGCAAATACTTAATAAGGGTTTAATAAATTCTGAGCATCCTCTCAGTAATTCAGTTCAAATCAACCAGTGTTTATTAAATACTTACTATTTGTGAATTAAGTCCTGGAAATAAATAAATGTACATATACATGTATATGCATATGTATAAAATAAAACAATCTCTGATCTCAAGGAGATTATATCCTACTGGGAGCCATCTAGTTTCTTTCCAAATATAGGAGCTTACCATTTGCTCATAGGAATCATATTCTGCTGGGCTTGAAATTATACTTTCCATGAAAGGGGAAGAGGAGCTAGATCAGAATATCTGGGAGCAAAGGGAAAGATGAAATTATGATTGGTGATGCTTTGTTTTGAGTCCTAGGATTGCCCATCTAGGACTTTGTAGTGGGAGGACTTGATTCTAAGTAGTTCTCAGTGCTGCTCAAAATTAGGCTTCTGATACATGGTCTCATTACAATGTGGTCATTTTTGCCAAATCAGTTGAGATCAGTATTTGTTAATTTCTATGAGAATGAGGTGAATCCTGTGACAATCACTACATACACTTTGATTAAACTTCAAACCGATGCACTTCTGTTTAGATGGGGAGGAAGAGAAGGAGATTAGCTGAGTCAGTTTTCTCAAGTTAGAATTGAGGACCAAGGAGACCTTAGTTCACAGATAGACGATGTCCTTCATGTTATTACAGGGCATGGTTTTATGAAAGAAGAAAGATGCAACATTTATCACTTTCTACATCCAATTTGTAGAACCAGGGGAATACAATGAGCCTAAAGTTTGGAGCATTTTTGGGATTGAAGGGTCATATGTGTCATTCTGGACAAAGAGGAAGGCATAGATTTGTGGTCTTTGTAGTCTTTCAGAGTGCTGAGCTATTCTAATTAATTATTCTCTGAAAATGAAAATGAGGAAGTATCCAGAGGTTGAGAGAAACCTAGGCTGAAGAGCAAGGAAAAGATGTTAGAAAGGAAATTACATGTGTGTGCATGTGCGCATGTGCCCAGGGAAGCAAATTTAATATTGTTAGGGAAGGAAGAGTTGGAATAAGAGGCAGAAAAAAGAATGGATGAGAAAGGGGGAGACTTATAAAGGAAAAGATGGGAGAGGAAAGAGAAATGTATGAAGAGGTAAAAAGAGGGGTGAGAAGAGAGGAACAGAAGCAGAGAGGCAGAAATGGGAGGCTGTGTATGAACACAATCTTCAAGGTACTGATGCTGCTTTTTCCTATCATCTGAGCCAGAGCAGTGCCCTGGGGCACCACTCAAACCTCAAGCTGAAACACTTATTAGAGAAAAAGAAACTCATTCTACATGTGTTTTCTTTGCCTTGTTTTAGAAATCAAAACAACAACAAATCATTCCCCCCCCCCAAAAAAAAAAAACCCAGAAAAATAGGAAAAAAAGGTGGAAGGGGGAGGGAAAAAAACTGTCATGGAGGTATGAAAATTTAATCAACACCCCGAGCTCTTAGCAGCTCTGGAGAAAGCACAAATCTTATTACCTATGCAGCTATTTCTGTCAGCTCCCAGAAGCCCTAAGAGCAAATGCCTGCTGTCGTCGTTGTCCAGAATGGGAGAGACAGCATGCTGACTCCATTGTTGTAGCCACAGCAGTAGAGAAAAGCCCACTGGGCAAAGGGTAGGAGCTGAGGAAGGAAAACAGCAGAAGGGAGGATGTAGTTGGTCTGGTGAAGCCTCAATTTCAGGTAGATTTTTTATCTAGCTTGAGAGTTGGGCTTTTCTTGGGTTTTGCTGGAAACAATGGAATACACTGGGGGTGTGGAATTTTCTGGCTATATCAATTTTGGCTAATGTAGCAATTAATTAAAATATAGATCAAGCATCTTCTATGCATAAAACTGTTATTGGTGCGACAAAGAATATTAAAAACTAAAAAAATAAGACCTGGAACTTTCCCTTCTAGACTTTATAGTTAAGTGAGAAGACAAAATAAATATATAATAATAGACAGATCACCACCATCCATGTCTCCCATCTTGTGTACTTCTTGTCTATGTTATCTTATAAATCTTTCAAGGAGCATATATGCAAAGTTTGGGAGTGGGGTGAGGTAGGAGATTGTCTTCTCTGAAATCTCTTGTCAGAAGGGATGGATGGTCTATTATGCGTCATTAGCATATGGACTATCCATCACTTGTACCTCATTCTCCAATTTTTTTTTTGATTGTCCCATTGCTTCCATTTTCTGTCACATGTTTCTTTGAAGACATCATTTAAGGCACTTCTCCTAGCTATGTCCTTCATTAGTCATTGTTTTTCCTTTCTGATTCCCACTCCTGACTGCAGACTTTTCCATAGCAATCTTCATGTCCAAAAAGGTCACCTACTTGATCTTCTCACCTTGGGGACTTCATTCTGCCCCTGTAGACCTTTCCTATCAGAATTTACATTTTAAGGAAAGTGACCATGTCTTCCTTCTTCAGCTTTCCCTCCTGATTCCCCAGACTTTGTCGATTGTGCTTCACACAGGTACCTTTTCCTTCCTATTATCTTTTCACTTACTTTACTTCTTTGTGTGTGTATATGATCTCCCATTAAAATAGAAGATCCTTGAAGACAAGAACTCTATTTCTTTTTACTTATATTTGAATTCCCAGTGTTTGGCACAGTATTAGGCCTTTTAATAAATGCTTTGTATCTTGACTTAACTTGATATGCTGCATCTTGTTCATGCTCTCCTTATATTTTCTCATTATCCCTTAGGTAGCCTGCAACCTTAGTTCTCTGGAGACTTGGTCTCCTATGCACCTCAATCATATATCATCAATGTAAAAATTGACTCCATTTAGGGTTTTCTTGGCAAAAATATTTTGTGATTGCCATTTCCTTCTCTAGCTCATTTTCCAGATGAGGAAACTGAAGCAGACAGAGTTTAGTGATTTGCCCAGAGTTATTCAGTTAGTATGTGTTTTGAGATCACATTTGAAATGGGGAAGATGAGTCTTCCTGATTCTAGGCCCAGTACTCTGTCCACTGCATAATCAATGGAAGAACAATGACATTTATTTTTAAACACTTGCTAAATGTTTATTGTTTGACTAGGTATAATGATAGCACCTTATTCCCAGATTGTAGTGAGATTATAATGGAATAATATCTGCAAACACTTTGCAAATCTTTTTTGTTCTCAGTAGTATTTCACCTTTCCAAATATATGCAAAGATAGTTTTCAACATTCCTCTTTATACGATTTTGTTCCAAGTTTTTTCTTCCTCCTTACTTTCAGAACAAAGATCTGCTACAAACAATTTTGCACATGTGAGTCCTTTTCCCTTTTTTATGATCTCTTTGGGATATACACCCAGTAATAATATTGGATCAAAGAATATGCACAATCTTATAGATCTTTGGGCTATAAATTACTCTACAGAATAGAATAATGATGTTTGAAAGATGATTTGGGGAACAACTAGTATTCATTTAAAGCCTTGCTCAGTTTCCCCAAAGTGAGATGTATCTTGCTCTCCTCCTCTTTTCCAATCCCAGATCCAGATAACTGTTTATTTGCTTTGTCTAAGATCTACATACTGATTGGATCAGCTCAGGAACCTATTTGTCCAATTAGATGTCATAATTTGGACAATGGGCATTCCCATTTTTCTTCTGTGGTAATTACTCTTTTGAGTGACTATGGAACTCATTTAGGAGACTTTGATGTGTTTAGAAGCTTGATAAAATTGGAACAATGCCATCTGCACATAGAAACACTTGGAGGAGGATTTATCATGGTCTGGTAATTCTGCTTTGATTCTGAATTCACGCTGGACATCCCATGCGGCAGTGGCAATTGCCTTTGGCAAGTGTCTCTCTATTTTATGCCTCTCTTGATCAGAAGGACATCAGAAAGATCCAAGATTATACATTTAAAGCTGAAAGGAAATTCAAAGGTCTTTATAGAAGATGCCATTGAAACTCAAGAAATTTACATGATCTGCCTATGGGCACATCAGAAATGGAATCTTACCTTATTTGAACATATCTGTTCGAGACATCTTGTTGGAGATCAATCTTTAAGCTGTCATTTCATTCTCTGTAGTTCATCTCCTTTACCCAAAGAGTTGAGTTAAGAATAATGCACTCACTGTTTGATGTGGTGACTGTGTTAGTTGGTTTTGCTTAAGTACTTATTGTAAAAAGGGAAGGTTTACCAGGTAATTAAAGGGGTAATATATTTGGAAATTGCTGTCATGTAAACATAAAGGATATCAATAAAATATTAATTTAAAAGTGGCATCTTGCTCCATTAAATGAAATGCTTTTTATAGTTAACATAAAATAAGGGAACTAGGAGCTACCCAATATCTTTCAGTCAACTGATGACTATAGAAATGCACAAGACTGTAGCATATTGTTTTCCAAAGCTTTCCTGTTCTCTTTCCAAACTTTAATCTCACACACATACATGTGAGATTATTATTTTACAGAGTTTGAAGAGATGTGAAAGTATGTAGGTAGGATTATAGTTATTGAAGTTTTCTTGGTAGTAACAACATCCATGATTTTTCCCCAAGGTTGTGATTCATTTCTTTGTTTAAGTTATCTTAAGAATTCTTCAATGCCTTTAAAATTATATGTATTCCTGAGTACAAGCTTCCTTTGTCCAATCTTTTTCTTTTGTGCCCTTTCTGCTTCCTCATGTAACACATCAGAGACTGTGATATTAAAAGTTCAAAATCACTAATGTCCATTAAAAGTTCATTGTCACTAAAGGAGAGAATCATTTGTCATAATAACATTGGCATATTTTCTTTTTATATTAATAGATAATATGAAAAATATGGAATTCTCTTATCTGTAATTCTCATCACAATTGAAGCAAAAGAGGGATATTTTATATTTTTCCTTGCTTTATGAGTTGGTATGATTACTAGGTGGCACGGGGCAGTTAGGTGGTACAGTGGATAAAGTGCTGGGCCTGGAGTCTGGAAAATCTGAGTTCTTAGAAGATTTGAGTTCTAGGAAGATTTGGTTTTAGAAACTTACTAGCTGTGTGAACCTAGCAAGTCACTTAACCTTCGTGTGCCTCAGTTGTGAGGCAAATGAGGATAATAATAACACCTCCCTCCCAAGGTGGTTATGAAGTTCAAATGGGATGAAGATTGTGTTGTGCTTAACCCAGTGCTTGGCACATAGTAAGCACTATAAAAATGTTAGATGATGATGATGATGATGATGATTGCAGAATTCACCCCCCAGGTGACCATAGTATTGGAGATTAAACTTGATATTTGGTTATATTGGTCCTCAGATGGAAGGCATTCTAGTACTTAACCTGGGGCCACTGAACTTTTTTTTTTAATGTAATAACTATATTTATTTTTAAACTATATTTCAGTATGATTGATTTTCTTTATAACCTTATACATTTTGTTTTATGGATTTAAAAATGTGATTTTAGGAAGGATTTTTCCCAGACTGCCAGAGTGGTCTATGACACAATAAAGGTAAAGACTTATGAGAACTTACATTCTGTTAGCATAGCCTTCAAGAATCCAGGTTAACTTCAGTACCCAAATTAAGCATTTGAGTATGTTATGTGTGTTCAACAAAAAATATGATAAAGATCAAATAAATGGTCAGATAATAGATATTATAGGAATTTAGACTAAGGAAGTTATTCTGTGGCCCGTAGCACCTTGGACAACTTCATGGAAGTGGTAGGATTTGAGTTGGACCTTGAAGAAATTTAGAGAGAGCAAAGGGAGTGGGGAAGGAATTCTAAAGGGGAAAATAGGGTTATCAGAAGTTCAAAGACACAGAAATATTTGGTGAATGGAGAATAAAGTGGTTTGACTATAGAGAAAAGTTGCTATAGAGGAATAATAGAAAATATGGATGAGAAAGCAAGTTGCAGACAGATTATAGATAACTTTGAATATGATACTAAGGATTTTGCATTTTATCCTATAATCCACAGGGAACTATTTAAAGTTTTAGAGCAAGGGTTATAATATAATCAGAGAGGTACTTCAACGAGGTTGGTTTGATATAGATGCAGGATGAACTGAAAAAAAAAGCAAGGTTGCCAGATTGCTAATTGTGAGGCTATTGAAGACATTTAGCCATATACTGAAGAGGACTTAAACTAAGCTAATGGTAATAAATGAGAATGGGAAAAAAATCTAAAGATGAGGGGAGAAACATTGTGAAGAAAAAATGGACATGACTACTTGATAACTAAGACTGTTGAAGTAGGTACCTGCCTGATTTTAACCAATTTTTTTTTGGATGGGGCTACAAAAGCAAATACATAAAAGTCAGAATCATGTCAGAAAAGCAAGACCTAGAACCAATAATTTTTCAGTTCAGGAGTTTCTGACTTTCTACCTAGCCTTGATTTGTTAATAGCTTTCATTTTTGCTCCAGTATATTCACAAGCCAAGGCCCTCTTTCTGATACTTGCTTCCTTATGTGCAACAAGCACTTTCCTATAGGTATTCTTCTAGTAATATTGCTCTTGATTCCTTTTATGTGACTCCTTCTCTCTAAACACTGGAGGCCTGTTTACTCCAACTACCTTCTTGGGAATATGGTGCTTTTTACACTGGGAGAAATGAAGTATCTTAGTGATTGACTTAGTGACAGATAAATTGACATTGAAATAGAGGCATATGGAAACATCTAAAGGGAGGAAGGGCAGGGGGATGTAAAGGATGAAGACTCTTTTGAATGCAGTAATAATCTTGGGTGGTTCAAGGAGCAGAATTTTCTTTTCCTGACTTTTCACCTGATACCTGAATGAATTCTCTGCCCAGAGGTGCCTCCTGCTGCTGCTTCATCATCTGCCATTCCTTTGTTCTCACTCCAGTTATTATTTAAAATTTATGGGGCATACACAAAGCATCTGGTGCAGTATAGGAAACAAAGGGAGATGCTGGAAGTACCTCCTTAGATTTACACTTGAAATAAAGCAAAGGCAATGATTAAAACCATTCCAGGGGATGAGGACAACTAGTTAGAGAGAATAGTAATGAACCATATTTCTTCCCTCATGCTCTAATTACTCTTTCCCCTTTCCCTTACATCAAAGCCTCTTCCTTTCAGAAGCATGGTTCTATCCATACATTCATAAATCCATCTTTACACTCATCTACCTATTCATCCATCCTTCCGCCTATCCATCTATCTATCTATCTTTCCATCCATCCATCCATCCATTCAGTAAATATTCATCATTTTCTAAATGTAAAGTATTATTATAGACTTTGGGAAAAGATGAAGTTCAGATAAGATAAGATCTCTGTTGATATAGAGTTTATATTCTATTGGAGGGACCTGATTGTCTCCAAAGTCCTTTCCAGACTTAAATCTTATGATACCAATTAGATAATTATTATTAATACACAGTATTCTGAGGCAAATACATTAGAAAGGTTGAAAACAATGTAATGTAAGGTCTGGGGAGAAAGCTGTAACTGAATTCTATAGAAAAATAGAACCAAGACCTTGTGGAAAGGATCAGTTTCTAGAGAGAATTTAAAGAGTAATAACTATCCTGGGATATTACAATGGGAATATGAATTGTAGTGGGATTTATTGTATCCTATGGGATCACAGTCCAATAAATAAAGAAAGAAAATGGACAGAAGACATAAATTACTGTGAAGAAGTAGGGGAATAATCTGGTACAGTGGGAACAGACGAAATAAAATATAATTCTGAGTACAATATTGGGGAAATAGGGTTTTTGTATCTCTTGGTAAGATGATGGTGAATGCCAAAGCAAAAGTCTTATAGGACCTAGAGCTTAAGGGACCTTTTTAGAGATCATTTGATCCTTCTTCCCCATATTATGGATGAAAAGCCTGCGGTCTGGGGAGATGAAGTGGTTCAAAGTCATACAGGTATCAAATAGCAGAAAGCATGTTTGGACCCAGGTCCTGTGTTATCAAATCCAGTGTGGTTTTTCTCTCTGTACTATGAAAAAGAAAGAGAAAAATTTTGTTTTCCATTTTGCACTTTGCCACTTAAGCCCTTAAGTTAGTTATAGCGCTTCATAAATATGCTTTCATTTAATATTCACAATAATTCTGGGAAGAGGTGCTATTTTTATTATTATATTGCAGTTGAGAAAGCTCCTGAAGGCAGAGATTAAGTGATTCACCAGGGGTTACCCAGATAGTGAGTTCAAACTCAGATCTTCTTGGCTCCAAGCTCAATTTTATCCACTGTAATACCTAGATTTGTGAGTTCCACTTTACTGAACAGTATCATAATCCTTTATGTGCATTGTGGGATGGACTTCCTAGTTGCTTTGGGAGAAAGTACAAATAACTAAACCAAAAAAGCACTTGATAACCAATGTTCTGCTAGATCTTATTGAACTTGGCTGGTCTAGTTCATCCATGCTCAAACCTATAGATTTTGGATTCTGTATCATAGCCTTAGAGGATCCAGGATCACTTCCATATCACAAAGAGTCATCAGAGTAGAAATTTAGTGAAAAGTAAATTGTAATATAACATGTAAATATGAGTGTAATCAACATTAATATTCATGTATATGTGCCATTATTAATGTTATTAATAATATTCATATATTTTCACTTCTGGAATAAGAGGTACCAATTTTCTTTCCTATTAATTCTAAAACAGAAAGAGGGAAAAGAGGCCAGAGTGAAAATTTATTTTCCATAGTTAAGGGAATAATGATTTTGAAAATAGTCCTCATAACTTGTACATATGCATTTAAAGATCTGATCTCATTTGCAATGATACACACCAATTCAGGTGACCATTCTGGGGTGTGAATGGGTACTTCTGACACACATTCTGTCTATGTGTGGATGAGCTCAGCAGGTTACTTGGCATTTTATTCTTCAGATCAGATCATCTATTGGAGGGACCAGATCCTCTCCAAAGTCCTTCCCAGCCTTAAATCTGATTATACCAACTAGATAATTATTAGGAATACATAGTGTTCTGAGGCAAATACATTAGAAATGTTGAAAACAGAATGGAAAAATTATGTTTCTGTCTCCTAGGGATATTAAGATTTATTGTGTGCATTCTGACACAAGTATTACCTATGGCTCAAGTTTCCCTAAGATGAATAGCACCTTTTTCCTAGATCTGTTACTAGGATCAAATGAGATAATATTTATAAAGAATGCTTAGTATAATGCCTAGTACATAGTAGATGCTTAATGTTTCTTGTTGCTGGTTCTTTGTTCCCTGAAGGAGACCAATAACATCACAAAAGTGATGTCTTCGTGAATTGGATTTAGATGAGGAAGAGCTACAGAGTCATATCAGCCTCAATCTTTCTTCCAGAATCATTAGAGTCCAGTACCAAGACAAAAGTCTAAATGACTGACAATGGCCGAGGTTTGACTGACTAGTATGGACTGGATTAAGACTGTAGATTCATCCCAATAGAACAATTCTTTCAGGCTTTTTTATGCTCCCATTTTTTTTTTTAATGAAACTGCTGAATATAGTTTACATATGGCTCATGCCTAGATTTTCCTAAATATAGGCAACCATGTGATCACTCAGGATAGTAATACATATGGGTAGGACAGCCTTTACTTTATTCCACACACACAAAAAAAATTGAAAAGACTTGAAAGACTCCTAGGGACTCATAAGCCCATTAGTTAGCATTCTTGTGAAGTAGTGGAAACAAGACTAGGTTACAATTTGAAGGACCAATGTTAGGATCTTAATTCTAGTGTCTACTAACTATATGACCTTGGAAAAAATCTTCTAATCTTCTGGGGCTCAGTTTCCTTATATAAAATAAGTGGATTGAAGTCCCTCCTACTTCTACCCCTGTGAATCTCAAGTTCTTCTTGAAATGGATTGAACTTGAAATGGATTGTCGTCAGATCAAACTTTTGCCATTTTGGTGGATCTGAAGCCTTCCCACAGGCTCTTACATTGTTTTTCCAAGACTTACGGCCTCATCATCCATTTGGATTCCCATAAGAAGTCAGACATATGAGATTTGTGAATAAGTTATCCCCTTTGCATATGACTTGGGCAGTCCAAATAATGCATTGGCTTTGCTCTCCTAGTAGAATATTGCTCAGAAGTGATGTGACAATCTTTCTTCAAGGAATATTCTTCTGTGGGAAATCTGTTACTAGATCTTATCCTCTAACTCTCTTTGGTAACCCTAGGTTACCTACTAGATATTTCCCAAACTTGGTGCTGTCCAGAAAATTTTCCTTCTCTGGTTAGAAGACTAAATTCTAGGACCATGCCAACAAGGGAATTTAAATCTTTCTTTACAAGAGTTTGCAATTTACAAACATCTATAAAATATCCTTTGAGCCAACATGGTGTTTTTGCCATGTACTTTTATAGGATTCCTATCCTTGCTCTGGTTGCTGCCATTTCTTTGATTGAGGAAAATCACATTTTAGGATTTCTCCCCTAAGGGTGATTGTAGGCATATGTAACTCCCATATGCCTTTGCATCAAGATGGACATTTCCATTTTCTGGGAAGAAAGACCACATAGGTATAGATTTCTCCATCTCTCCTACCTCCATGCTAAAGCTCACTCTGCTTCATTTTGGTTTGTTTTCTGAACAGGGGAAAGGTGAAAATAAACCAAGAGGGTGGACTCCACTGAAAAAAAATTCTTTCTGAGTCCCAGCCAGTCAGAGGCAGCTTCAACCAATGGAATCAGGAGTTCTCAGAGAAGTACCTATATGCTTCATAGGCAACCCACCCACCAGATGTCTCCAAAAAAATTAACCTTATAATTTCATCAAGATGGTTGGGAAATGAATGAAATTAATCAGAAATTCCCTTGATCAGCTCCCCTTATAAAATAGGTAGCCTGACTTAGTAAATACTTAATAACTACTACTTGCTTGATTAAGGAGTGATTGGACACTGAGTACAATTCTGGATTGCCTTCTCCAGCCATTAGAATCTGTGAGAGGATTGAGGGGGGACTCAGAGAATTCAGACTATTTTAAATAATCACTGAAATAAAACAGAATTGAGGAGACACATCTATTATTGATACATCCAATTTATTTATTACCATTTCATAACACTAGATGTAGTAAACTTACACACTGAGACAATGAACAAAGTATGTCAAATTGAATTCATATCATGTTTTGAATTTCGTTATTCCAAGGGGGAAAGTAAATATGATACTCAAGATGAGAGCCCAGAGAAGCATGTATGGAATCTGTGTGAAGTAACTGTCTTGTGCATGTTGAAACCCCACAGAGTTGCAACTCTGGCAAACATAGTGGAAATTATAAGGCTGTACTGTTGAAAGGATTATAGTGTAATACAAGAGAGCAGTGAACTGTGAGTCAATAGATATGGGTTCTTTTCTGAGCTCTTCTCTATGCTAGCTGTGTGACCTTGAGAAAGCTAATTAACTTCTCTGAATTTGATTTCCCTCATCCATAAGATGATGAAGTTGAATTGTATAATCATTTAAAGTCCCTTTTAGCTTTAGATTATGGAGGAGGAATGAGACTTCTGCTGGGTCCTAGATGGTAGATCTACAGGCAGTTGGAGAAAGTGTCAAAGAAGTCATTCTCAGCTAAAAGTAGAGGACAGGGGAAGGACAACAATTTATAAAAAATGAATGAAATGATTCCCCCGATAGTGGGTGTCCTCTCAATGAAGTTTTTACATAAAGGTCTATGTGTCATAAAGGATATTTTTACTTAGTTATTAATCCAGTTTTGGACTCAATACTCAGTGGTATCCATGCCAACTCTGAGATGCTATGAACTAGTGATTCTAACCTTCTGTGATTTATATCTCATTCCAATTATTATTATATCCAATGTATTATATAACCTTGTTTAAAACTTTTAGAAATTATCTACACTATTTTATGGATGTTTAGATCATGGAAAGTTTGAGGTAAGCTCAAATGTTTTGGCATTCTTTAGCCTTTAGGAGACTTTAAATTTTATATATATATTGCCTTTATTTGTTCATCTGTGATGGTGGGGAAGAGACTTAGCTCTGGTAGAAGAAGATAGAAATCAGGAAGTTTGGCAAAGACCAGATTATTCTTAGAAAAATAGAGCATCAAAAAGTCTTCTTTTTTACCGCAATTCCTTTGGATCTATTTGCCTCTATTTTGAGACCTGGTACAGCAGAAATTACAGTACTTTTGTAGTCCGAGGACCTGGGTTAAAATCCTGACACATTTGGCACTTATTACCTATGTGACTTTGACAAATTCTTTAATATCTCTTGGCTTTTGTTTTTTCATATGTCAGATGAAGGGGTTGCCTAAGGGATCTCCAAAGGAGATGCCATTCTCTGCTAAATATGAAATCCTGTCCTTATCCAGTCATTTTGTATAAACCTATCTCTATTTCTGTTTGTTCTAGCCACCCCCTTCTCAATCAACTTATTTTTCTCCAAAGAAATGATCACGGTGAGGCTCAAAGTAGCTGCCATAGCTTAATAATATAATATTCTTTCCCAACAAGGCTGATAAGTCCCTCCTTTTTAGCTTTCTCCTAGGGGGAAGATATACTCCCACACCTCTCTCCATTTCAAAAAAGCTCAAATGACTTTGGGTATTTTAAGGGGCAAAACGTTGTGACAATAACTGAGTGATATAGGATTTGCACAATGACTCCACTGGAGGTGCCATTAGGGTTTTTTATGTTACTCTGGTGACTGCTGCTTTGTCCACATTTAGCTAGGCGAGCCCCAAAGCCGAAGCAGCTTATTTTCAGTGTGGGAACAAAAGAGACTTGGAAATACATAGCAAATTGATGTCTTTTTCAATTCTTTAAACTCCCAGTCTTTCCCCTGAACTCTTGCCTTGAAAGACCCCCAGACTACAGACCTTGAAGACCTATATGCTGCTTCCTTTGCATGATTCAAGGCTGGTTTTTTTGGGGGGAATTATAGGGTCTGTCTGCCTCAAGTCTCTCCCCACTCCAGTCCATCCTCCATTCATTCACCAAAATAATTTTTTTAAAGTGTATTTGCAGACATTGTAACTCTTTTACTTAGTAAATACCTATTGTCTTTCCTGACTTTTTTATGTCCCAAATAAAATCCATTTTGTATAGGAAACCTCTCCCAACCCTTCTGAATTCTACTGACTTCTCTGTTAATTATTTCCTATTTATCCTGTATATAGTTTGTTTGTACAAATTTGTTTGCTTGTCATCTTTCCCATTAGATTGTAAATTTGTATCACCAATGCTTAACACAATGCTTGGGACATAGTTTTCCCCCAAAATTTCTTTATATTCCTAGTGCCCAATACACAGCAGACATGGAGAAGATGGTTTAAATGTTTATTTAATTAAACTGAGTCTAGAGATGAGAAAATGGAGGCTTGAATACATTGAAGTGATTTCCCCAAAATAGTGCAGTTGTTCAGTTGGATTCAATCATTTCGACCTCATTTGGGGCTCTCTTAGCAAAGATACTGGAATGGTTTGCCATTTCATTCTCCAGGGGATGCATTTTGTCAGATATAGCCAGGAAGTATCTGAGGAGGGATTTGAACTTGGGTATTCTTAATTCCAGGTCAGATGCTCTATCCTCTGAACCTCCAGCTGCCTCTAAGTAGTATAACAGATCTTAACTATAGAAAGAGCCATCTAGTTGACTTCCCTACCTTATCTCTTCCTTTTTTGGTCCATCCTCCACTGAATTATAGAAGTGATCCTTCCAAAATTCAGGTTTGACTCTGTCACTGCTGTCTTGATAGACTCCATTGGATTCCTATTACTTCTTCTCTCTGGTTTTTAAAACCCTTTAAAATCTTTCTCCTTCCTTCCTTTCTAATCTTCCACTTTATCGTACCATATATATTCTACAATCCATCAATACTGGATTTCTTGCTATTTATTTACTCAGGACAGTCCCTTTCCTGATTCTGTGCATTTCATCGGTGGTCCTTCATGCTTTGAATGTTCTCCTTCCTCACCTCTGCCTCCTGGTTTCAGAGGAATCAACTCAAGCCTACCCTATGCAAAAGGTTTTTCTAGTCCTCCCACAGCTAATCTTTCTCATTATATTTCTTCTTTTATATTGCATCACTTTTAAAAATCATACTTTGTCCTTTCCCACGTTTCTAGTTTTCTTCCTCCTCAATACTTTGTAACCTAGTGATGCAGCCATTTTTGCTGCTTCTCCAATTAGGTGCTTCATTTTCTCACTCCAGGTATTTTTACTTATTTCCCATGTTTGAACTCTCCCAGTGTCCTCATATCTACCTCACTTGCCTGGATTTTTGAAGTCTCGGTTAAAGTATTTTCAATTTATTCTGTATACATATTACTTGTTTGCTATTATTTAATTTACACATTGTTCCCTTTCCTCACCCCTACTAGACTGTAAACTCCTTAGAAAAGGGATTGTCTTTTGTCTTTCTTCCTATCTCCAGAATTTAGCACAGTGTTTGGCACATTATTATCATTCAGTCTTGTAAAACTTTTCAGGCTTTTGTTGGCAAGAATTCTGAAGTAGTTTGCCATTTCTTTCTCTAATGAGGCCCCATTTTACAGAAGAGGGACTGAGGCAAGTAGGGGTTAAGTGGTCAGCCCAGGGTCACACAACTAGTAAATGCCTGAGGCTGAATTTGAACTCAGACCTTCCTGATTCTAAGCCCAATGTTCTATTCACTAGTGTTCTATGCACTGCACCAACAAGATGCTGGCACATAGCAGGTGCTTAATAAATGCTTAATGACTGACTTTATCTTGTATGTATATAATTGTTGGCATATTTTCTCCTTTATTAGAATGTGAGCTCCATAAAGTTAGGGACTCCCCTCTTCCTCTTTCTTTATCATTCTAGTATTTAGCACAGTGCTTGGCAAACACTCAGTGCTTAATGAATACTTATTTATTGATTAAAAACTTTAATTGGCTATATAAAAATAAATTTTTGTTATTGTTATTATCATTGAATAACTCCAAAATTATTCTCTACCTCCCAATCTGTCTCTCTCTGTGTCTTTCTGTCTCTGTTTCTCTCTGTCTCTCTGTCTCTTTCTCTCTCTCTGTCTTTCTCTTTCTCTCTCTCTATCTCTGTCTCTCTCTGTGTGTCTCTCTGTCTCTGTCACTCTCTATCTCTGTTTCTCTGTGTGTATGTCTCTTTCTCTCTCTCTTTTTATGGCTCTCTGTCTCCTTTTCTCTCTCTCTCTGTCTCTCTTTGTGTCTCTCTGTCTCTGTCTCTCTCTTTGTTGCTCTCTCTCTCTCTCTTTGTTGCTCTCTCTCTTTTTTTTTTCTCTCTCTCTCTCTCTCTCTGTCTGTCTTTGTCACTGTCTCTGTCTCTCTCTGTCTCTTTGTCTCTGTGTCTCTCTCTGTCTTTGCCACTCTCTCTCTCTCTGTGTCTTCCAGTACCTCCCTTTTTCTCTCCCTTCTTACATCCCTTTATCTCTTCCTCCCTCTCTCTTTTTTCTCCTTCCTTCCTTCCATCCTTTGTTCCCTTTGTTCCTCTCTCTGTCTCATGAATTGGACATTGACACTTTTTGAACAGGTCCATGATACTCTTTGAAATGACTTGAAGCACCTCAGGGTATTACATCAATGGGATTGAGCATTGCAGATTTTCTACAGTTTCTACCCTAGTCAGACACTTCTGGGGAGCCAGTGTTCTGGAAGATCAGTATCAAGGAATGTATTAGAAAAGGAGTTGGTGAATAGGAAAACAGAAATGTTGACCTAAGGGACCCCACTTTCAATTTCCAGGGAACTGTCACTTTTGCTTGCAAATTCAGCAAATGTTGGCAGAGTTGCCATGGTTAAGAGTGGATGGATCTTTGGGGAGAACAATGCAAATTTGCCTGAATCTGCAGTTGATTTTGCTGTTCTCTGTAACTAAACTACGAACCATGGTTCAGACTTAGCATTTAGGCTATTCATATACAGGAAACACTTCACACATTTTTCAGTAGCTCTTATGTTTGTCACTGTTAGTGTGAATGCTTACTTATAATTGCATGTCATTGTGTTATAGAGATATGAACCCATGAGATCACAGATTTAAACTAATATAGGACATTAGAGATCATCCTGAATGCTTCATTCCCCAAAAAAGGTTCTGAAGCTCCCAAAGTTAAATGAGTTTCTTAAGCTAGTAAAGTATTAAGTGACACTGTCAGAATTTGAATTCATGTCTTTCAGCTTAAAATCCAGTGCTCTTTACACTTAGGAAACAGAATTAGAAAAGATTATCAGTATCATCTCACTGAAATCTCTTTTAAATTTCTAACAGAATGCAAGCTTTCTGAAATAGGCTGTTTTTTGACATATTATTGTCCAGTTTTTCCCAGCAATTTTTGTCTAATAGTGAGTTCTTATCCCAGAAGCTGGAATCTTTGGATTTATCAGAGTAGATTACTATAGTCATTGATTATTGTATCATATGTATCTAACCCATTCCATTGATCTACCATGGTATTTCTTAGCCAGTATCAGATAGTTCTGATGACTGCTGCTTTATGATAGAGTTTTAGGTCCAGTTACATGAGTTTTCTTGACTGAAAGCCTGACATTCTTTCCATAGAGCCCCTAGTTAGAAAGTACTTAATATACTTGTTGAATGAAATTGTTAAAGAAATGATGAAGCAGAGACTTGAAGTGGTTTATCTAAGGACAGATCGGTAGCTAATCAATTGAGTTAGCTCTCTCTAATTGTCTTAGAAACATAAATAAGTTTTCATTTACAAATGGGGAAAATGAGATCCATAAAGGTTCAGTCTTTTGACTGAGGTCACAAAGTTTCTGTCTACCTTCAATTGGTAGATTTCTGAGGTAGTCCTTGGCCATCTACTCTGGGATAAGGAGAATTGCTGATTAGAAAAGAGATTTTCCAAGGTATCCTGAAGCCCTAGCCTGGCTTTTCAGCTATCCCTCATGCTGTGAAGGTAATTTATAAGTTTCCTTATGAAACTAATTGGGAACATGATTAAATTATTTTTTTCTTAGACTAGTACTACAACTGAGACCCTTATTGCCTGCCAGCAACTTCCAGCTATCAGAAATAAATAACCCTTTGTAAAATCTAATCTAATGTCATATAGAACTAGAGTGACTAAAATGAGGGGAAACATAATCAGTGGTACCTTAAGCCAATGGCAAAGGAGAGAAAATCTCCAATCACTATGCCTCCCCCTCATTGGGGTATGGTGATGAAAAGAGGTTTTGAAAAAAAACAACAACTAGAGTACTTACTATAAATTACTTAAGTAGAGAGAGGGAACTATTTATTCCTCTTATACAGAGATACTTTCCATGGTCTCTTTGACACTATCCAAGAGAAATTTCCAAAGTGGCACACTAAATTTCCATTTATTTGCTTCCAGCTAAGTGTGTATTTGGATGGAGGTGTGGAGGTGGAGAAGAGGAGATAAAGTAGAGATAACTACTCCCAGGTGGGGAGCTGACTCTATCCATTTGGATGAGCTCATCATCTGAAACTGACTCTGAGTTACCTCAGGACTTTCTCTATAACCCTCAATGCTCATTTTTGTTCAGTTGTTTTTCGGTTGTATCTCACTCTCTGTGACCCCATTTGGGGTTTCTTGGCAAAGATACTGGAGTGGTTTGCCATTACCTTCTCTATCTCACTGTGCAGGTGAGTAAACTGAGGCAAATAGGGTTAAGTGACTTGCCCAGGGTCACACAGCTAGGAAATTTGTCATTTCATTCTCTAACTCTTTATGGTTGAGTAAACTGAGGTAAACAGGATTAAATGATTTGCCTAGGATCACACAGGTAATAAGTTTGCCCTTTCCTTCTCTAACTCATTTTACAGATGAATAAACTGAGGCAAACAGGGGTAAGTGGCTTGGTCAGGATCACATGGGTAGGAAATATCTGAAGTGAGATTTTAACTTAGGAAAGATGATTTTTCCCGTCTCCAAGTCTGGCACGTTATCCACTGTACCATCTAACTGCCCTGTGGATGTCTTGCTTAGGATATAAGCTTCCAGGCTCAGAAAATTGACCTTCTCTCTATTTCCCCTTCCTTTGTAAATACTTCCTCATTCACCCATTCATTATTCTTTCAACAAATAAATGCCTGATGGAAGATTCTCCCCTCAAAGATCTTATATTCTATTGAGTGGATTTGACTTGAAGACATATAAAGATAAATCAATTAACAATATATAAAAGTATATACAAAGCCATTTCCTTGATGCTGGGACAGGAGAGGTCACTATCCCTGAGGGCATCAGCACAGACCTCATAATAAGAATTTAGCAAATATTTATTGACTTGTTTGCTACTTGTTACTTGCTCTCCCATATCCAGTATTCGATCTCTCATATCCATGCTCTTGTATCAGCTGAGTTTTCTATCTGAAACATTTTTTTGCCTTTTAGAATCTTTAGATTTCTTCAAGATTCAACTCAAGTATTTCCTCTTACATCTGGTCATTTCCATTCAAACAAGAAAGGGTTCTTATCCTTTCCTTGATCATCCTCTTGCTTATAGCACAATCTCTTAAAAGTCTGTGTTATTGTTAAGTATTTATCACAAGTGTTACTATATATTAGGCTTCAGTCTTCTTGATGCTGTTCTTAGGAAATTTTATTACTCCTTTTTATTTTTCCTAAGTTATCAAAACTTACTTTAGTGGTATTCTCTCTTCTGTTCTATGAGCAGGAAATTCATAAGCAAAATCCTGGAAAAGGCTGATTGTACTTGTAGCTTTCACTTCTACTTTTTTTATTCAACTCTTTGTAATCTAGCTTCCAATTTCATTATTTAACTAAACATTCTTATTAAAATTACTGGGAATCTCTTAATTGACAGATCCAATGGCATTTTCTAGGGCCTCATCCTTTGAAATCTTTCTGAAGCATCCAACACTTGATCACTCTCTCCCATCTCGGTTTTTGTGCCACTGCTCCCTCTTCATTTTTTCCTCCTACCATCCTTGCTCAAATGTTCTTTATGTATACTTTATTTCTGGCTTTATATTTGTAATTTACTCTCTTCTCATCTTAATTCCTTCAGCTTAGGTACTTTGTTCTTGCTCATTCAGTTATGTCTGACTCTTCATGATCCCATGAACTTGTCTATGGGGCCTTCCTGACAAAGATACTGAAGTGATTTGCCATTTCCTTCTCCAGTATCTCTGTTTTACAGATGAGGAACTGAGGCAAATAAGAGTTAAGTGATTTACCCAGAATCACATAGCTAATAAGTGTCTGAGGATTTGAAATTTGAAATACAATCCTAGTGCTCTTTATCTTTTTACACCATCCACCATCTATTGCCCCTTAGCTCAGATGCTACTTTCTGTCAACATATCTAACACCTGCTTGTCCCAAATTACTTGGCATTTTTAAATACTTTATATGTATTTACTCAAATATATTGTTTCCCACAAAGATTTTAAACTTCTTAAAAGCATGCATTTTCATTTTTACTTTTTTCCCCCATGCACCAAACATAGTGATTAATGTAACGAGAGCTTGGTAAATGTTTGCTGATTGTTTTTTGCTATATCTTAGAGGTAAACAACCCTTTATAAAATCAAATCTGATGTGAAATGTTAAATGGAGGTGAAGTGGTAGTTACTGGCCTACAATGCTGTCTTTGCTTGTTTTTGCCTCATGGTTTTCCTCAATACTCTGCTACTATCTTATTTTCTAAAGAAACATTTTCCTATCTTCCTTAATGGTAGTGCCTTCCTTTTTTTTTTTTTAATTGTATTTTATTTTTCCAATTACATATAAAGATAATTTTCAACATTCATTTTTGTAAGATTTTGAGTGCCAAATTTTCTTCCTTCCTCTCTTATCTTCCTCCTCTCCAAGAAAGAAAACAATCTGGTATGTTATACATGTACAATTGTTTTAAACATATTTCCATATCAGTCATGTGAAAGAAAAATTAGAACAAAAATAAAAGCCATGAGGAAAAAAAAGTGAAAATAGGGTGCTTCAATCTACATTCAATCTGCAATTTCCATAGTTTTTTCTCTGTATACGGATAGCATTTTCCATCATAATTCTTTTAGAATTGTCTAAGATCACTGTAGTGCTGAGAAGATATAAGACTATCATAGTTGATCATTGCACAATCTTACTGTTACTGTGTACAATATTCTCCTGATTCTGCTCACTTCACTTAGCATCAATTAATGTAAGTCTTGTTAGGTTTTTTGAAATCAGATTGCTCATCATTTTTTTTCTTTTCTTTATCATTTCTCATAGAATAATAGTATTCCATTACATCTAAATACTGCTATCACGGTATTTAGGCTGCTACAAACATTTTTGCACATGTAGGTCCTTTCCCCTTTTTTTATGATTGCTTTAGGATATAGACCTAATAATGTAGTGCCTTCCTTCTTAGACTTACCATATATCTTATATGTATGTAGTTATTTATATTTTGTCTTCTATATTAGAGTTTGAGTTCTTTAAAGGCAAGGACTGTTTTGGCTTCTTCATCATCATCATCTCTCTCCCTCCCTCCCTCTCTCCCTTCCTCTCTCGCTTTCTTTTACTTAGTGCATAATACCTGGCATTTAATAAATACTTAATAAGTCCTATTGACTTGGCCTGGGTGGTCTTGAATTGCTAAAGAAATCTGTGATGATAGTACTAGATACCTGTACTTGCTCACATACCATCTAAGATATTTGTTCAACTAATAAATACACAGTATTGGGGAGAAAGCAGTATTGACAGATACACTATCCTAGTATCATGTAGTATAGACATTGGCTAAAGTCAGGATCTCTACTCTCTTTTCTCTGGAAAACTGAACTCTACCCCTGAAGCCACCATGGGCTTTGATAAGTTAGCTTTGCTTGTTTCTGGACCTCCATGGCATTTCAGGACATCTCCATTCTCCAGCATACCACCATGCACCTAAACCACGTCCTCCCACTCTTCCATTTTACTGCTATGAGTTGTCTTCTCCCATTAGAGTGTAAGTTTCTTGAAGGCAGAGTTGTTTAGCATATTTTTATATCTCCAGAATTTTTTGTGGTGCCTACTAGAACTTAAGGCTTTGTTGTATTCCATCTTGGACCAAATTGTTTAAAGAAATTTTTCTTACCTCTAGCTGAAGGTTAAATGTAAAAGTAACTCTAACGTAACTTTCATTCACTATTGCTCATTCAGGCCTCTGATACCAACTAGAACCAACTAGCTTAGATGTCTTCTACAGGAAATATCTCTTACAATACAAAAGAGAAGCTATATGGTTCCCTTCTCTGTCTCTTGGCTAAACATCCCCATTTCTCAAATGGCATGCTCTCACACACTTCACCTATACCTTCTGTGTCATCAAGACATTCTCTACTTCATTAAGTACTTTCTCAAATATAGTTCTTATAAATAAACACAACTGTCCAGATATGGATGGTCCATAGCAGAGAACAGTAGGAATCCCTAATCCTGAATATATGCTTTTCTTTTTTTATTCATACATAATTCAATTCTCTTAATCATTCAAAGAATAATTAATTCCCATTTTATAAAAGCTGTCCACAAAAATAAAATTGAGATCGTACCAAATTCTTCTTATGATATAGAGCTTTGATACCTAAACCAGGGAGGGTCAAAGTAAAGAAAAAATTAATATATGCCTTTCTTATTGTACCCCAAGGTAATATAATTTTGAGCTAGTAGAATACTAAAGCTTTTTTTTTTTCAGATTTTTAAAATGACCATCTAGACACAGTTTCTTCTACCTTTTAAAATAATATTTAAGCAATTGTTTTTATCCCCTATACATCCAAAATTATCATCTCTTTTTTTTCCTAATGGAACTAAAAAGACCAAATGAAGGAGGGGGGAAGCTATATTAACATCCCTCAACACAATAAAATAAACATGACACATTTATATTTTTTATTGATTTTTCTAATACTTGTTTTGGAATCTGCCCTTCTGTATGGGATTTCTAATTTAGCTGATAAATTTCCTGCCTTTTTCTTTCTTATTTACATTTTAAGAATTTCATTCTTGAGAGTTTTCTACCAAAGGTATCCTGTCAAATATTTAAATGCTAGTTCTCAAAAATAAAGTGTGCAGGACATACTTTGTAGTTTAAATTTCATTGTCAACATTTTCTCCATCACTTTCTTTCTGGATAATTAGCAAACAATAAATTGATTCCCAATTTGTATCATTGCTGATTTTCAAGGTAAGAGGGCTCACAGTGAAAATTTGGCAGTTGGTCAAACTAGTATAAGCCAGCTCTGTGCACACCCATTTCAACCCCATTTGGACTGACTTCTCTTACAGATTTTAGACCAACAGGATTTTCTGTATCCTTTCTCTGACCACCTTAAAATACTGTCCTTAAATTTAGAGTTCCTGTGAGAGTATGCTTGAAATTCTTCTACTCTCATAAGAAATTTAAAGACAGATTGACAATACATCACTAAAGTTAAAATTATTATTAAGTAAAAGAGAGTAAAAATTCTGCTTTTGTTAGACTGCAGCTCACTTTGCTTGTTATCTCTGCTTTGTGCATTTTTGTAAAGAAATCTGAATCTGTGGGTTTGGCTGTTGATTCCTTTATTGGATTTTTTTTTTTTTTGCCTGAGAATTTCAAGACTTTTCTACTTCTGTTTTTCCTACATTAAGCCACTTTTTATTTAATTTGATGGATTTATATGAGTTCTCCCTTTCTCTTCCTTTTCAGTTTAAAGTCCTTTTGATTAGATTTGCAAGATGTCAGCCACATATATTCTTTTTTAAATGATTTTATAGATGTCTTTTTTTTCCCATCATTATAATTTTCCCTGGTATCCCTTCTTTTCCCTCTCCCAGACACTCATTCCATATAACAAATAATATTTAAACAAAAAAAGAAAAAGAGGAAGAAAATCCACAAAATTGATCCATAAGCTAAAAATGTCTGAAAGTAAGCATAGCATACGTATGATAATTATGAACCTCTTACATATGCAAAGGGTTGCATGTGTCTTGTCATAGCTCTTCTTTGAAGCCATACTTGCTCTTTTTAATATTGTTGTATTTGCTTTTTATTATTTTGTGGTTGTTATTTCCATTTATGTTATTGTAATAATCATGTATATATATATGTATATATATATATATATTTTACTGTTTACCTCACTATGCATTAGTTCATATAGATCTTCCTATGCTTCTCTGTAATGATCATTTTCATCATTATTTATATTGTAAAAAATGTTCCATTGTATTCATGAACTATGGTACCCTAAAAATGAGTATCATTTTGTTTCCTATGTTTTGGCTTTTTGGTTTGTATTTGAATTATTTTCTTATCAATGGTCACTTTGGTATATAAGCTTAATAAATAAAATCTCTGGGTCAAAGATAAATGATATTTTAGACACTTTATTTGTATTGGTTTCCAAAATGCTCATGCTGATCCACAGCTCCAACAATAAGGCATTAGTTACTTTTCACAACCTCTCCAACAATGTTGATTTCCATCTTTTGTCATTTGTGTGGTCTATTTGAGGTATGTAAAATGAAAGCTCAGGGTTGTTTTGATGTGAACTTTTTCTTGTTATTAGTAATTTGGGGCATTCCTTCATATGATTGTTAATAATTTGTATTTCTTCTTTTGAGAATTATTTGTTCACATCCTTTGACTACTTATTTATCTGTTAATGACTTTTGAGTATAGTGGTATGAGTTAACTGTTTATATAATCATATATACTAAACCTTTATTAGAGAAATTTGACACTGCCATTTTCTCCCCATTTGAGTACTTCTTATCCTAGGTGCAATCCTTGTGTATGTACTGAAGCTTTTCAGTTTCATGTAGTCAAAATTATCAATTTTATTTTCAATAATTTTCATTATCTCCTGTTTGGTTACGAATATATCTCCTACCATAAGCTGTATAGTATTTGCTTCTCTTTTCCTTTTTTATATAATGATCTTTCTCCATGTGGCCATTTTTAGCTACATCTCAGAAATTTTGATATTTTGTTTTATCATTATGATTTTCTTTCACACAATTATTGTATCTCTTATTTATTCTGTGACCTACTCATTATTAAAGATTTCATTGTTAAATATCATTTGGACCTGCATTTTGTTTGTGCTTCCTAACCTGGTATCTATTTTTATTCCTTCATGGTCCATAAAGAATGTATACTATTTTTACTTTTTTTATTATTGTTTGGAGTATCTCTGTGCCCTAATACATTGTCAATTTTTGTAAAGGTTCCATGTTGTGCAAAGAAGTATATACATTTTTTAAAGTTCTACTTAGAAGATGCCAAAATTCTTTTAGATTTAATTTCTGTACCTTTTTCTAAAAAAGGATTTCTTTCCCTCATTCTCTTCTTTCTCTCTCCAAATTTTCTCTCTACTCTTTATGTAATTCCCAAACTTTCTCAATCTCTTCTACAATTTCTGCTCCTTCTTCAGCTAAAGAACTTTTACTGATCCTTCTCTCAAACACCATAATCTCCCATCTATGGAAGAGGTTGGATTTTTTAAAAGATCTATTAACCCACAACCTTCATATAAATTCTTTAAACCATTTCCCATTTTAACCAGGTCACAGTGATGATGCATCTGGTGACCTGGGACAACAGTAACTTTCCTATTTATAGTTCCAGGATTGTGGGTGGTGCTTTCTGTTTTTATTGGAATTTGTTTTTGCCTACCAAGTCAATTATTTAGGCCTGATGTAATTCTTCCTTAACCCTAGATATAGGAGCTAATTCTTATTTTCAAACTCAGCATTGCCTGATAATGTCCTTGAGCAGCTGAGGGAAGGGTAGGGGGCTGACTCAATGTGTGGCCTGTCACACTGAAGTTTTGTGGTGCTCCTAGGAAGCCTACTATCCAAGAACAAGCTTGTTCTGACATTGTAAGATATAGGAGATTTTATGGGATCAGTGCCCAAAGCAGCAGAACTGCCAGCCAGGTGCATGATACCTAGATAATTATGTGATTATACAGGACTTGGCAGTATGTGAATATGTCTTGGTTAGGGCGGGAGACCTCTCTAGGGAATGAGGCTGCTTTAAGATTGGAGCAAACTTGGGAGACTGCTAATTGTTCAAGCTAGAAGAAGACTGATTCTTTTCACGAGATCTTCTTAGTTCACTCAAGCATATAGGAACACACCTTCTGAAATCCTATAGCCCTACCTAGTAGTCTCTATCATTTAGATATCTCTTGACATGTGTATGAATATACGTTTTTGGGGAGTAGAATTGTCTTGATCATCAATGTTCATACCTTATAGCCCTAGCAAAATGCTTTGCATATAGCAGGGACTCAATAAAAAAAGTCACTTTTATTAGTAGATAGGATGCCCATAGAACACATAGAAATACAATTATTCCTTCCACATTACATATGTTAGAATTACAGCACCCCTGCAATCTAGAAAATCTGTGTAAAATTTTTTTGGCTCTCCTTTCATACCAAAGAAGGTATTTAAATTTTTTCTCTAGCTTTTGTTTTTAGTATCTTATTGTAAAATTTGTAAACTATAGTATCTTATTTATAAAATTGTAAGTATTTGATCATAGGCTATATTATGCAAGACTATACATATATTTTATGCATTCCTGAGTTTCTAAATTTTACCTATGTTGTCTGCTGGCCTTTGCATGTCATCTACAGCTTTTGTACAACTCCCCCTCCTAAATTTCATTTAATTTTTTATGCCAATCTTTGATATATTGAAGCTGCAATGGGGAAAATTGCCACATGGAAGGGATAACTGTATAGTCTTTAGAGCTTATCTTTTTTTTTCCCTCCTGGGTGTGCTAAGATCCATTCTTAGTATCAGAAAAGATTCTGATCTGATGATTCAATGCAACAATTTTTTAAATGTATCTAACAAGATCTACTAAGAATCAAATGGGATACTATTTATAAAGTGCTTAATAAAGCACCTGACACAGTACAGAAGTTTATGTTTGTTGTCTTTTCTTTCTCTACTATATATCAGTACTTTACTGTGCTAGGTACTTGACATCAAAAGACAAAAATGAAATAGTAGTTCCCCCCAAAAGCTTATATTCTACCAGGGATTTTCTTTCAAAATGGAGCTACAGCACTCTTATGGCTCTTATGGTCTCCTACCCAGACCTACCAACATTTCTGGATTCAGAGCCCAGAATATACTAATGTTAAGGAGTTAGCTGAATCAATAATAAATAAAATAAAATAAAATGGAGGGAGTAGAAATGGTTTTGTCTCCTGTATTTTCCAAGTTTCTCTAAAGCCCACTTTAAAAGAGAACTCTTACATTTATGATGTGTCCTCATTCTTAGGTGACATGTGGAAGAGCTAATGTTGAGATCCCATCTTTGACACTAAATAACTGATTGACTTTGAAAAAGTAACTTCTCCAAGTCTGTTTCCTGATTTGTAAAATTGAGATGATAATACTTTGTACGATCACAGAATTGTCATGGGAATTGAATGAAGTAATATTCATAAAGCATTTTGAAGTCATTAAGTGCTTTGCAAGTGGCAGAGATTGTTTTTTATTATAGTTTAGCAGGGATGGAAACTAACCCAACCCAGATAGTACGGAAATTTCAGGTCCCCTTGAGCAGTTAGATGATACCTGGTGTATCCAGGAATCTTATTTTATATAATCCCTATTAAATAAGTATTGAAGGATGTGTGTGTGGGCTCATGCATGTACTTGTGTACACATATTAAAGGATAGAGATCTAGAAAAGAAAAAAAAAAAACCTTAAAAAACCATATTGGTTTGTTTTGTGATTACTTTCCTCCATACATCAGAATATGAGTGGGTTCCTTCACCACAGGGGACTGAAAGACTCTCTTCTGTCCTTGCCAGGATCACTGTGGAGAAAGCAGTCTTCACAGAATTCAGAAAGGGAAAACTACTTTTAGCCTCCAAAGTAGGGAAGTTGAGGGGCTTCTAAAATAAAATTTTGAAAATTCCTGCAACTGATTTGTAGTTTGATTCCTTACTGGTATAGTATGTATAATGATTGATCATCATGGGAGAGAGATTGTAAAGTGCTATAGCAGCATCAAACTGGGAACGTGGACCTATTTCAAACTTGGGAGTATATGAAATGAATTACTCACTGTCCAACTCCTTCCTTTTCCTTCTTCCCTATTGCCTTCTCTCATCTCCTCTTTCCTTTTTTTATTCTCTCCTTTACTTATTCTCCCTGGACACTTTTCTAATGAAGCATTCAGCATTGTCAAAGAGACTGAATGAGGCTGGGTCAACCAAATTTGACAGAGAAGAGACTAGAAGATTTCTATAGACTTTGATACTAAACTAATACAAGGAAAATGATATGCCGCTTTGGTTTTGGAAATAGATATTAATTTACTTTTCCCCAGGGATGGTGTTAAAATGTCAATGAGGAAGATTCTCTGCAGAAAGAGTATCTTTCTACCCACCTTTCTTCACTTTTTTATCTGACCACAGTCAATGCCCTCATTTTTCCTTTCTTTCATATCCAACAGTGGTCTTTAGGATATTGAGGAACAGAAGGGATGGAGTCTTGATTGAATGGGATCTTAGAAATGCTTGAGTCCAATCCCCTTGTTTTTTGCAGAGAAGGACAATGGAACCTCGAAAAGTAAGTGACTTTGGGAAGCTCCATTGGTAAAATAGGACATTGGCTGAACCTGAATATAAAAGATTTGGGTCCAGATGTTGCATCTTCTATTTTCACTTAATATCTCTAAGAGTCAGATCTTCATCTGCAAAATGAGGGATGTGGACCATATAGCATCTAAGGTTCCTACAAGTTCTAAGTCTGTAATCCCATGACATGCCCAACACATATGGGTAGTAAATGGCAAATACAAGATTCAAAACCAGGTCTTTGAGCTCCAAAATCCAATATTTTTTCTACTTGTTTCCTGTTCTCTACTCATTGTTTGCTCACTAAAGATCCTCTAACATTTGAAGTGATCAATCCTAAAATTGCAAAACCCCAAATACCAAAACCAGATGTTTAAAAAATCAAATCAAAATCAGCCATGAACTAAAGGATTCATTTTCCCTAAATTTATGCTTAGTGAAATTTCCTTTCTCTTCCTGTCCCGCCTGCAACATAGAGGGTTTTGTGTTTCCAAAGGACACTAGATTTGGAGGAAAAAGAAGAGTCAGACATGATTTACTTTGAATCTTTTCTTGCCTTACTAGAGATAAGGGCCATGGAGCTTTTCTTATTTCCTGAGGGGATTAGAAGATGAGGTTCTTTGTGGAAGGATGGGAGAAAGCTCTCAGTCACAGAAGAAGGGCTTATTAAGTGATAATCCTAGATAAAACTCTAGTAATCAGTCACTAACTGTCTACTTGATGATGAGAAAATATGAAGGCATTTAATTAACTCTGAAAAATCCACATAAAACACTCACTCTCTCTCTCTCTCTCTCTCTCTCTCTCTCTCTCTCTCTCTCTCTCTCTCTCTCTCTCTATCCCTCTCTCTCTCTCTCTCCTTCCCTCCCTTCCCTTTCCTCCCTCCCTTCCTTCCTCTCTCCCTTTATCTTCCCTTTCTCAGTCTCTTTGTCTGTCTCTTTGCCTGCCTGTCTCCCCTTCTCTACTCCTGCCTCTGTTTCACCCCCCTTCTTTTTCCTGTTATGTTCTCTATCTTTCCCCTTTCTCCTTCTCACTTCACCCCTGACTCCTCTCCTTTCTGCTCTTCTGTTTAGAAACATTGAGCAACATTGCTTGGATTCACTTTTCCCTGCTATGAGGCCTCTATCTAGATCTTTATGAATAGAGATGGAATGTTGTCTGCCCCAATAGAATCCAAACTGACTGAAGAACTATTTAACTTTTGTCACTGTATTTCCAGTGCCTTAGTCAATGTCTTAGATAACAAGACTCTTGTTGATGTTGATAACTAGGGAGGTAGAAATTTCAAGACAGCCCCCTTGTCAGACAGCTTCAAGTTGGTGATACTCCTGAACTGAGGAGGCAAAATAGTTCAAAGATTTGGAATCACAGTCTTTTTTAGATCCTATCTCCCCCATCTCCCCGCTATGAAATAGACTGGAAATCCATATGTGTATTTGTCTATTTATATCACCTGACCTGTTCTTTTAATTTTATATTAAAGTACTGTTTCTACTAATAAGATCATCATTATGCTTCCTTTTTTCTCACTTTCATTTTCAGTATCACTATAACAATGGTCTGAAGGCATAAGTCATGGTGCATTGTAAACAGTGAAAGGTATTAGTTATAAATATGTTCTGGTATTTCCGTTTACTAAGCTCTACTGAATAAGACCTAGGATGGATTTGTTTTACATTGAGCTCTGAACTATAAGTGGGTGGTTTTAACAAGGCTTCAGAGACTTTCCCACCCACCTCCTATCACAGGTCCAGATGTACCATATCATCATTGTATACTAAAGGAACAATGTAGGAGGGATGACAATGGCCACCAAAGAGTTTGACCAGTCCACTATTGGCTCCCACATTTTGGAAAACAATAGATATATAAAGTAGCGTGATATAGTGTAAAAGAATGCTGGATTTGAAATTGGCAGAGACTTGGATTTGAATCTTACTTCTATTACCTGGACAAGTCATTTAATATCTAGAAAATGAAGATAATATCTACTTCACTGAATAGGTCAAATAAAGTAATTTACAAACTTTGAGCCATATATAAGTTTGCTCTGTTAGTAAGACTATCTGAGAGTCATTCACCAGCATTCTAAGTCACTTTCTTTGTCCCTAACAGACAATGTGAATGTTCATTTAGAATTATCTTTATGTAGCCATGAGGGTAGAGGAACAATAGAGATAATGTACTTATTTTTTTTTGTTTTATTTTTAACAATAACTTTTTATTTTTGAAATACATGCAAAGATAGTTTTCAACATTCACCCTTGCAAAACCTTATGTTCCAAATTTTTCTCTCCCCTCCCCGCACTTCCTCCCTGGATGGCAAGTAATCCAATATATGTTAAACATGCAATTCTTCTATATAAATTTCCACATTTATTGTGCTGCACAAGAAAAATAAGATAAAAAAGGAAACAAATGAGAAAGAAAACAAAAAGGAAGCACACAACAACAAAAAAGGTGAAAATACTATGTTGTGATCCACATTCAGTCCCCACAGTTCTTTCTTTGGGTACAGATGGTCTCTCCTTTACAAGTTTATTGGAATTGATCTGAATCAGCTCATTGTTGAAAAGAGTCAAGTCCATCATAGTTGATCATCACATAATCTTGGTTCTATTCACTTCACTTAGCATCAGTTCATGATGGCTTTTCTAAAATCATCCTGATGATCATTTCTTATAGCACAATAATATTTCACAAAATTCATATACCATAACTTATTCAGATATTCCCCAACTGATGGGTATCCCCTCAGTTTCCAGTTCCTTGCCACTACAAAAAGGACGACTAAAAACATTTTTGCACATGTGAGTCCTTTCCCATTTTTTATAATCTCTTTGGGATACTGGCCCAATAGAGACACTGGTGGATCAAAGAGTATGCAGTTTGATAATCTTTTGGGCATAGTTCCAAATTGCTCTCCAGAAGGGTTGAATCAGTTCACAACTCCATTAAGAATGTATTAGTGTCCCAGTTTTCCTACATCCCCTTTAACATTTATCATTATATTTCCTGTCATTTTAGTACATCTGAAAGGTGTGTAGTGATACCTCAGAGTTGTCTTAATTTGCATTTCTCTGATTAATAGTGATTTAGAGCACTTTTTCATATGACTAGAAATGACTTTAATTTCTTCAATTGAAAATTGTCTGTTCATATCCTTTGACCCTTTAGATGATGTTCTTATTGAAGACAAGGGGAGTGGAAACCCCAAAAGAGCAGAGAGGTTTGGATAAGATTTGTCCTCTCTCAGGACAAAAAATAAGAGAAACCAGGTCTAGCACCATTTGTATTCTAGTTAACATCAAGTGTGAATGACCAATCAATATGCATTTATTCAATGGTATAGAGGTAGTGAGTTGCAATGCACTAAGGACTGACCTTGAAGTCAAGAGAACATGGCTTCAAACTTTGCCTGGGACACATGTTCCAGGCAACTCTCTGAGATTATAAATTGCAAAGAAGGTACCTGGAAGTCTTTCCCTATCTGTCTTAATTCTAGGCTTTCCCTCTATTGCTGATTTATTTATCCTCTATGTAGCTTGTTTGCATATAGTTGTTTTTATGCTGTTTTCTCCATAAATTTGTCAGCCTCTCAATGTCAGGGACTGTCATTTGACTTTCTTTTGATGTCCAGGACTTAGCACAGTGCCTGGCACATGAGTGATGCTTGCTAAATGTTTATTGGCTAACTCACGAGTTTCTTCACAGGGAGCTCTCCAAAGCAATGAAGTCACAGGTTCAGATCCTAACTTCAATTAGATAAGTTAAATATTATATTATCATAAATTGAAATTAACCATATCCTCAAGGAATTTATATTCCTTTAATACATTAATTTTTAAAAATACCTTGATACAAATAATATGATGTTTATTGTGATGTTTTAAAGACTTTTTATAACTTTGGGGGCACTCAGTGATGTATAGCCCAAGGACCATCTCTCCTTTCCAGGCTGAGGATTTCCTCATGCCTATCTTCATTGCTTTGGTCTAGTACCTAGTAGGAAAATCTAGGATGTAGGACCTGAAGTCTTCTCTTCAATCTGGTATCATCAATTGTTTCTAACCAGAAACTGAATAATAAAACAGCAAAAAAAGCTGTTACTCACAGGCACCAGAGTTTAGGGAATTTTGTTTTAGAAATTGTATTGGAAATAATGGCTCTTCTATGAAAGAAACTCTTACATGGCTAACAATTTCTGTAAAAAGATGGACCCCCATGACCCTAATCTCATTATTGCCAGATTCCCTTTCAGCATTCCAGCCCAGGGATGTTTTTTTTCCTCTCAAATCCACTCCTCTTCTTGTTTTTACAGTCTTCTCCATCCCAAGGACACTTGTGTTTTCATACATGGGTGAATTATCCTGCTAATGCAGGTGACTCTACTTAGTGCTCAATAGTGGTGGTACTGACCATTTGCATTCTTGCCTGGGGCATTTTTCTCCCTCTGTCTCCATAGTGTTGATCACTGTGGTATTCAGACAAAAAGGCATGGGGGAGGAGCTATTCCCTTAAATAATCTAGATGCATGATAGGATATGAATGCATGCATTAATTACTTGTAGTCAGACCCCTAGTGTAGCCAGATTCCACCTCTATTATTGCTTGTTTGCTCTTTCTCCTAACATTGAGACTTAGTGTGTTTATTAAAAATCTAATATGCAATAATATGCTTTGCCTTTAAGAATGAACAGGTTTAGTTATCATGGTGGTTGGTGGCAGGTGCTTCAGTTTCATACACAGTTCTTCATTGTCCTTTCTTCTATCCCTCGCATTCTTAAATAGCTATCCTATCCCTCATTCTTCCATTTGGCTAGGAGGACATTTTTTCATTCTTGTAGACTCAGGAATGAACTCCCTTGTTTTTATTTATTTATTTTCACTTTAAAAAGCATTTCAATTTTATTAGTATTCTTCAACCACCAAGAGGTAATAGTGGGAGTCTGACATTTTGGTTGATAATTTCCTGACATTAAAAAAAAAAAATCCTTACTTTACCCAGAAGACAGTCAGTTATACATCTGGGAAGTAGCCTATAGGGCATTTTATATTTAAGCCCATTTGAGAGGCACTGAAATGGCAAGTATGCTGAATTTGAAGTTAGGAGAGATCTGGCTTTGAATCTCAGCTCTGATACTACCTGTGTGATGTTGGGTCAATCAGCCTCTTAACGTCTCTGTTTCATCTGTAAAATAGGGATAGAGAAAGGATTTTATTGGCATAGGGATCTCTCAAATTAGAAAACTCTCTTTACCAGAGTAGGTTAGCGCCTTCTTTGAATGTACAGTCTTAGTAAGTTGCTAGAATAGATGTACGGAGCTTGAATGTGGCCCAAACTAGAATAAACTGTAATAGGGAATTATACAAAATAAATGGAATATAACACAGCATAGATAATGTTAATGTATGGTTTTCTGAGACAATATATAGTTTTACTCATCTTGATGTATGGTTTATGTATGGTCACTGTTTCTATGAGTTTTTTTTTTTTTAATCACTGACCTAGGGTACCAAGGGTTTAAGTGAATTCTGTAACATCCCACAACTGGTATGTGTCAACAGAAGAAAATTAACCTGGCTTCAAGGCCAGCTCTCTAATCTCTACCCAGTGCTGCCTGTCATGTATCAAATGGGGATGGTAATAGCACATCCACACATTCACCCTTCTCTCTTCCATCCCCCTGCTATGAGACAGACACATGCACACCATGAGAGAGACAATAGTCACAACTCAGGGGTTTAACTTGCACCTTTGCTTCACATTTTCCCCTTTTGCTTGGTGCTAAAGCAGTTGCTGCCTCTAGAGCTGTTGATGACTTTGTATTATTTACCTCAAACGGATATAGAGAGCATCAAATAGGATAATTAATTTAAACCACTTTCTAAACATTAAAACTTTATCCATCTTCATCATTATATTCACCATCTCCCAGAATGGTGGGGGTTGGGCAGTGACATATATTGCCTGTAGAAACACTACCCAAGGTATTTGGTGGTTGTGTAAAGGTGATCCAGGCTTGACAGCAGAAATTAGCAGAGTTTAATAGGGGATGGAGAGGAGACAGAGATGCTAGGGAGGATTCATCTATTCTATATCTGAATTGCCAAGCTCATCAGAATAGTAGTTCAGTGAATTACTTTAAACAAGTAAAGAAAAGAAGTTATTTACTTGCAGAACACTGTCTTTAATCTAGGTTGTTGCACTCCTATAGGACTAATCAGACAAAGCTAGAGGTTTTATCCTGACTTCCCCACAGACTAGGAGTCATTTCTATCTTCTGTTAGGTATTGCAAGGTCTATAAGGTTGGTATGACATCATTGGTGAGTTAGCTGACCATCGATACTAATATTACAATATGTCCCACTTGGGAAGAATTGTCTCATTCTATCTTTAAAGCAGCTTAAAGTTTGCAAAACAACTATAATATATTATCATAAAATTTAGGAAGAACCTTCCTGGAGCAGCTTATTCAAGTCAAAGAGTGAAGAAGTAAAAATGTTCTTGAACCATTCTAAAAATCTCCTTAGAGCTCTTATTTTTCTATACTGACCTTCCTGCCCTTGACCGATTTTTCCCTTTCCTGGAAATGGTCATAGCACTAGAAAATTCTCTGTCTTTGAATCCTTGGATGATCCCTCCAGGAAAACTGAGGTGGCCAACGTCCCTTGGTTCGTTTATGGAATCCTGGCTTTCACTTCACAAAATTATCTTATTCCTTCCTTAGGATGGCTTTTGTAATGATGGTGATGGTTATAGTGCTGGTGGTCATGATAGTAGTAGTAATGGCAATGGTGGCAATATTTTGTTGTTGTTCAGTTATGGCTGACTTTATGACCCTATTTTGGTTTTCTTGGCAAATATACTAGAGTAGTTTGCCATTTCATTCTTCAGCTCATTCTATATATGAGGAACTGAGGCACACAGGGTTAAGTGACTTGTCTAGGGCCACATAGCTATTAAGTATTTGAAGTGAGATTTGAATGGAGGAAGATGTATCTTCTGATTCCAGGCTGGTACTTGATCCACTGAATTACCTAGCTTCCTCCTTGGTCTTATATCTTGGGAGGCCTTATTTATGGCCTTTTCCCCTCTAGAGCATGATTTGACCAGAGAATGTGAATGAGAAAGAATTTTAAAATAGTGTCATCCCCGGGAAAACTGGGACACTGATGCATTGTTGGTGGAGTTGTGAATGAATGCAACCATTCTGGAGAGCAATCTGGAATTATGCCCAAAAAGTTATCAAACTGTGAATACCCTTTGATCCAGCAGTGTTACTACTGGGCTTATATCCCAAAGAGATACTAAAGAAGGGAAAGGGACCTGTATGTGCCAAAATGTTTGTGGTAGCCATGTTTGTAGTGGCTAGAAACTGGAAAATGAATGGATGCCCATCTTGGAGAATGGTTGGGTAAAATGTAGTATATGAATCTTATGGAATATTATTGTTCTGTAAGAAATGACCAGCAGGATGAATACAGAGAGGCTTGGAGAGACTTACATGAACTGAGGCTGAGTGAAATGAGCAGAACCAAGAGATTATACACTTCAACAACGATACTGTATGAGGATGTATTCTGATGGAAGTGGATTTCTTTGACAAAGAGAAGATCTAACTTCGTTTCAATTGATCAACGAGGGACAGAAGCAGCTACACCCAAAGAAAGAACACTGGGAGATGAATGTAAACTGTTTGCATTTTGGTCTTTCTTCCCGGATTATTTTTATCTTCTGAATCCAATTCTTCCTGTGCAACAAGAGAACTGTTCGGTTCTGCACACATATATTGTATCTAGGATATACTGTGACATATTTAACATGTATAGGACTGCTTGCCATATGGGGGAGGGAGTGGAGGGAGGGGAAAAGTCAGAACAGAAATGAGTGCAAGGGATAATGTTGTAAAAAATTACCCAGGCATGGGCTCTGTCAATAAAAAGTTATAATTATTTTTTTAAAAAAAGAAATAGTGTCATCCCTTTATTCTGAGAGATAGCTGTGATAGCTAGTGTGTATGATGGTAAAGTTAAGGTTGAAATCTGAACTATATGATCTGGGTGATCTTCATGTCTTTAAGCCTTAATTTACCAATCTATCTCTATTTCCCATTCACTAAACTCCAGTGACTTCCTATTTCCTTTAGGATCAAATGTAAAACCCTCTGCTTGCCTCCTAACTTATCCCTTTCCTACCTTTCCAGTTCTCTCACACCTCACTCTTCATGTTCTCTGTATTCCCAATGACACAGTGGTTATCTTGCTGCCCCTTGAACATCTTCCAACTCAGTATATTTTCCCTGGTGGTCTCTTATGTCTGGAGCTCTTTCTCTTGTTCATCTTCCTTTCCTGATTTCCCTGGCTTCCTTGACTTTCTTCAAGTGTCAGCTTCCTTCGCTTCCTTCATTTTAGAGTTTCTCCTCTGAGATCATTCTCAATTAATCCTGGACATAGTTGTTTACATGTCACCTCCCCTCCCCAATTAGATTGTGAGTAACTTGAGGGCAGACATTATCATTTGTCATTTTTTGGTGTCACCATTGCATAGTACAGTGCCTGAAATATTTTAATAAATAGTTGTTGAGTGACAATAAAATGGGAATGCTAATAATTGTAGTACCTACTCCATATGCCTGATGTAAGGCTCAGAAGAAATGACCTCGCTCTCTCTGTAGTGTGCTTTGCAAGTTTTTAGGGACTGTATAAATATCAGTTGTCATCTTCATCCTTTTGGCCTTCCTGACAAATCAACCTCCATCTAATGAAAGCTTCTATTTGAGGGAGTTAAAATCTAAGGTATACTTCAAAAGAGTTGAGAGATATGGTTTTCCCAAGGATTTCTGGCTCAGAGACCAGGATCTCTGTTTCTCCGGGTGGGAGATAGCAACTTACAACTGGAAGGTGAAAGTAAGTAGATGTTCAGAAAAAAGTAAAGAATTCATTTCTTTCCATCTCTCCAATTAACTTCTCTCCATTTCATTTGTTCTACCAATCATCTCTTCTTCCCCCACTTCTCCTGAAGACAAATGTGATAATTGCCATGTGCTCCTGTTTACTCAGGGAGGGGGTGGGTCTGCCACCCCCAACTGGGCAGGTTCCCAAAGGAAAACATTCTCCCTGCCTGGGTGCTGGTACCCACTGAGCATTTTCCCTGCGCAGGTGTACTGCCACCCCCGGACCTTTTCTCACCGTCTGTCATCATCCCCATATAGTGTGTGCACGTGTGTGTGTGTCAGTCCTAGGTTATCAGAGCTTGTAGATGAGAAAGGAAGGTAAGAACCAGAGGATGAGGGAAGCCTTTAGCTAGATAGCCATGAGCCAACATTCTGGTCTACTGATAGTTATTTCAGCTAAATGGGGAGGGATTAATCCTTGGAAGGGCACTCTTCCTCATCCTTTCTTTTGCTAGGGTCCTTTTTGAGAGGGGTTCCCTTCCTGATTAGGGTTTTATTAAAGTTCCTTTCCTTTTTTAGACAATCCTGGAAACCTGGGGAGGGAAGGACAGGAGAGACAGGTGAATGGGTACCCTGAACTTGGCAGAGGATTCTGAATAATATTGGTATTTTTCACCAGAGTGAACCTTGTTTAGAATAGTTTGCAATGACTTCTCAGTGTCTCCTGAAGCAAGAGTGGATGAAAACCTATAATAATAGTCCATGAAAGCAGCTTGTGAGAATAGAGCCTGTCACTTGTTGGGGGGTGGAAGGAGGGGGCTAGTGGAAAGAGAATGAAAGAGAGAAAGCACACACACACACACACACACACACACACACATTTACCCTTCTCTCTTCCACCCCCCTGCTATGAGACAGACACATGCACACCATGAGAGAGACAATAGTCACAACTCAGGGGTTTAACTTGCACCTTTGCTTCACGTTTTCCCCCTCCTGCTTGGTGCTAAGGCAGTTGCTGCCTCCAAAGCTGTTGATGACTTTTAAAAAATGTTATTTTTTCCCTCTCTCAAAAGACACTTCAGCAGTCGTCTCTCCTACACTGGACAATTTTAAGATTTTTAATAATGATGAATCAGATGCAGATTGAAGGCTTAATTAGCCTTGGAAAGAAAATAAGAAAGGAAAAAAACCCCTCCCATCTTGAGGGAAGAAAGAATGGTGTCCATTGTCTGCCCACTGCTGCCTGTCCCCTCCCCCCCCCCAACTGGCCTTGTTACTGATTCATCAACCAATGAATATGGTGGGGTGAGACCCCCCCCTGGTAAAGGGAGGTATTGGGAGAAAGTACAGGGAGAGAAAGGCTGGCGAAGGAGGCTGAGAGGGGGCAGCAATTCTATTAAAAGGTTTGTGAATAATCTAGGAAGGATGTCAAACAGCTTTCTCCAGAAAAACCTTTTAAACTGTCAATCATCTTTAATCATTCCCCAGGGCAGTGGTTGTAGCTACTGCTCATTTGCTGCTGTTCATCATCATCATTGTTGACATTGGGTAATGCCAATCCGTCATCACAGTGGCCCTAGCGTTGTGAGAGGTGCCACTCACAGTGACTCTTATCTAAACAAAGAGGTGTAAGACAGGGTCCTTGCCTTTGACATGTTCTAGCCTGAAAGAAGAGTAAATCTGGGCTATGGTCCTCAGGAAAGTAAAACACATTTGTTCCAAGAAGCACTAATCAATCGATCATCGTAACTAATCAGACTTCTTCTTGCACAGGGTTGTATATAGAAACAAGGCTGTTTCTTGATCATTAAATTCATGTTGCAGTCTTTTTAGTAGGGGCTGACACTTCAAGTCTCCCAGAGAAATAACTTCTTGCCACCATTAAAATCTGTACAATAAAAGAGAGCCATAATGACCTTCCATAGGTTATTAATAGTGATAATTGGCATTTGCATAACAATTTAAGATTTGAAAGCATTTTACTGCTTATATGACTGTTGACTGACAATCTGATTGTGGTTGCTACCCTTTAAGATAAGTATACATGAGGCAGATCCAAGATGGTGGAGAGTAGACACATCTTTATCTGAGGTCCTCTTAGTGTTCCTCAGATCAATACCAGAAGATAAGTAGAGATGAGGAAACTAATGCTTATAGAAGTTGTTTTGTGGTCACATAGATATTAAGTTCAGAGGTGGAATTTGAAGCTGGGTCTTTCTCAGATTGTACAATCTTTAGGGACAAGGACTATCCATTGCCTCTTTTTATATCCCCAGCATTTAGCACAGTGTCTGGCATGCAGAAAGCTTTTATATATTTATTGACTGATTAACTGACTATGAGTATAGTATGTTACCCATGAAACCACATTGTCTCCTTGCTCCCCTGGCAGCTGGGTTAATTCTTTTGGATGCCTGACCTAAGTCCTCTCTATTTTTATTTAAACTGATTCTATTTCAGTTGTTGTTCGTTCTTCATTTTTGAAGAGGAATAATGACATCACCAGTGAAGTCTTGACTTACATGTGAATTGAATGTAAGTGAGACAGAGTTGCACAGTCATCATTCTCAATCTCTCTTCAGTAGAGCCAAAGTATGGGCCATATATGTTGCAATTGGAAGGACTTAGGCTCTGCTTAAGTCCTCAAGTCCTTAGGTCTCTACTGTGTTGAGGAGAGAACAAAAGCAAAAAGGGTTGAGGTTAGGTGTGAAAGGGAAGGTTGATACCAAAATTATTATGGGAAATTTCTAACACTTCAGGAGGTGATGAGTATCTAATTGAAAAGCTTAGATGATAGGTCTCAAGAAGTCAGAGAGTTTGAGAGTTGCATTGGTGGAGGGAATTGTTACTGATGAAATGACAGAGCTCCCTATAGCTTGTCTTTTAGGTGACTGATGCCTTCATTCCTGCTAGTTGGGAGTGTACCATAGCCACCATAGGTGGCTCATATAATACATGTGGTCACTCACCCTTTGCCTCTTCTGGGAGAATGTCACTTGATCTTGCAAATCCAAATCAAAGCCAGGAGAGATACTTAGTAATAGAATGTAATTATACTTGTTAAGATTCCATAGCTACGATTAATGAGAGAGTAATGATGGTTCATATTTATGTGGCACTTAACAGTTACAAAATGCTTTCCTTACAACAATTGTGACACAAAGTAGTGCAAAATGTATTATTCTCATTTAACAGATGAAGAAACTGTTTCAGAGAGGTGCTGTAGATTTCTGAAGGTTACATAATTGGAGTTAAGCTAGGATTCATGTCCAGGTCCTTTGATTCCAGGGTCAGTGCTCTTTTTTACCCACACACTACATTTTCCCTCATGGGTACCATTGGAATAACAATGTGACTGTTTTTCTATCTTCCAGACCAATGATGCCTTAGGAGCCACCTGGAATTGGCTGTACTTCATCCCCCTCATCATCATCGGATCCTTCTTTGTTCTCAATCTTGTCCTGGGAGTGCTTTCCGGGTAAGCGAAGTTATTCTGGCTACTTTCAGAATTGTTACCCAGTGTAATTTGCTTGTCCCCATTGTAAAGCATGGATGTCTTGGTCCTGGGAATGCAAATTTCCCAGAATATCTTTATGGCAAGATGCTCCTTGAAGTATGCCTTCCCAGGGACTCCAGTGAGGTAGTACAGACCCAGGACCTAAAGAAAAGTTTCTCATGATTAGTACTATCAGGCTATTCATTGAAGTCCTAACTGATATTTAGAAATGAATGCTCCAGTCTGTGATAGGGGAAAGTTAAATTGTTGTTGTTCAGTTATTTAAGTTGGTCTAATCTTTGTGACCCCATTTAAGTTATTTTTGGCAAAGATATTGGTGTGGTTTGCCATTTCCTTCTTTAAAAAATTTTACAGATGAGGAAACTAAGGCAAACAGGGTTAAGTGACTTGCTTTGGGACACACAGCTAGTAAGTGTTTGAAGCCTAATCTGAGCTCAGGAAGACGAGTCTTCCTGATTCCAGGCCTGGGTATTCTATCCACTGCATCACTTAGCTGCACCAACTTAAATTATTCTACCTTTATGGGATGCCCAAACTCTCTCTCTAACTGTGTTGCTCTTGTGAAGTACAAGAAAAAAAATTAGACATGATTTTAGTTCTTGAAAAGCTTATAAATTTTACAGGGAATTAAGACACATATTGAAAAATCAGAACAACACAGTATATAATTAAGGGTAAAAACTGTGTGGTACATAATAAGCCTAATGAGAACTTAGTGACAGGAGGAATCATTGAAAGGAGTTTTCGTGAAGGAGCTTTCAGAAGGGATGGGTTGATTGAGGATGAGTGGGCAGGACCCTAGTCCTAGAAAATGTCATATACCTAGATCAGGACAGTACCTCAGAGGCTCTCTTTTACTGGTGAAGAAACTGGTCCAAGGATGTTGTGAATTACCCAAATTATATATGTAGTAAGCTCTGAAAGCAAGATTTGAATATGTCTCCTTTGACTCCAGAACTCTTTCTGCAGAGACAATAGGAGCATTTCATATAGGGAGAACAGCATGAGCAAAGATGCAGAGGAGAGAATTTGTATGCTATGTTTTTGGTAGCAATATGTCTGGTCTGACTTTAAAAACATCAGAGAGGATAATTTATATACTTTCCTTATGATAATTTCATACTCAAAAAAAGTTCTATAACCAATAAAATGGGAATTTGTCCTCTGAAATTATTTGTTTTCAATATGGAAGAACTTATTTGCTATGGTGGAAATTATGGGAAGCTGAGGGGAAATCACTATGCCATTTGAGAGTTTATGATGTAGAAGGAGGAAAAAAGCTAGACATGGCCTGTCATACATATTAAATTTTAGAAAAGTAAAATTTAAAGGTTCATAGATAGGATAAGAAGGCTGACCAAAATTCCATAGGACCAGTCATCCCTGGAGGGATAGGAGAGTCTCTTTTCTTTTCTTTTCCATGTTATCACAATAAAATCAAATTATGCCCACACTCTCTAAGTATACCCATAACAGAGATATAATTCTCAAGCATTCTTTCCTTTTTACCTTTTTATGCTTCTCATGAGTTTTGCATTTGGCCTAAAGCTTCTCCTTTCCCTAATGAAGATTTCATACAGCTGTCACACTGATTTTCCTGACACACAGGCTGTGTCACTCCCTTGGTCAATAAATGTCAGTGGCTCCCAATGGCCAATATATTCCTGTATTTGACATATTACAGTATATGTGACAAATAACAGTATCAGTCAAAATCGCATCTTAAAAAATTTTCCTCTTATTGATCACTATATCTTGCAGAGGATGAGGAGATAGAAAATCCTATGAAGAACTTGGTGCCCTTCAGAATCCTGTCCTATCTTTCCATTCTCATTAATTTCCTCCATGTACCCCATAGTCCAGCCAAAGTGACCTTGCTTCTCTTTGTATCAATCTTCTGCATCTATGATACTGATCTGGCTATCCCCCATGTCTATGATGAATTTTCTCTAAGAATCTCTTGTTTCTTTCAAGACTTGACTCAAGTGACATGTTATGTGAGGTTCCTGTCTTCCCCCATCACCTTTTAAAATTATTCTGTATCTATTTGTGTGTATGTAGTATAAATTCCCATACAACAGAGACTGTTTTCACTTTTGTTTAATGCTCAAAATACAGCTAGACATACAATGGTGAATTCATTGATTGAATGAAACAGATGATCCTCAACCATTAATCAGAGGCTAACAATTCATCTCCCTTCCCAATGACTGAATAGTGCCTTACTGATACAAATCTACATTTATTCTCCTTATGACCTTGTTCCAACTGCTTAATGTATGCATTCCCCAAAGGTCTTCCTGAGGAATTCTTCTCTCTATCCACTATCAATCTTACTTCCACAGTTTCAACTGCCACATCTGTGTAAATGATTCTCAAATCAAAATCTCCAACCCTCATCTCTCCCTGAATCCAAGATCCACAATTATACTTGGAATGGTCCATAATGGGATCCCAATCTCAGTATGCTGAACTGATTGCCTCTTCCCCACCCCTCATACTTGTTCTACCCTCTTCTGATCTCATTACTTCTGTTTGGGGTGTTACCAATAATTTGTTTTCCTTGAAACTTGGGATTTGTCCTTGATCTATCCCTTACCTCTCAGATTCTATCATATACCAAGTCTCATTAACCCCACCTCTACAACCTCTCTTGTGTCCATCCAATCTCCCAATCTCACTGACACTACCATTGTACAGGGTACTTATTACCACCCACCTGTATTACTGCAATAGCCTCCACCCCCATCATCCTTCAATCTGTTTCATCCTGTTGGCAGGATGTTCTGTCTGACTCACTAATATGGTCATGGCATTCCTTTATCCAAATTTTCTCCGTGACTTTCTTAGGTCTCAAGTCAAGTTCAAAGTTTTACATGGCATTTAAGGTCTTCCATATATTGATATCATCTTATTTTTCCAGCTTTATCTCATATTACTCCTCTTCAAACAATTTATACTTTAGCACACCTGGGCTATTCTTCAGCAATGTCACTTCTTTGAGTCTTCTCACTGTGGTCGGCTCAGGATGTCTCACTTACTCCTCTTCACATGGACCCTCACTCATAATCACTTTATATAGCTTTCTGTTCTTTTTGGTGAGACAGTTGGAGTTAAGTGACTTGCCCCAGGGTCACACAACTAGTAAGTGTTAAAGGTCTGAGACCAGATTTAAATTCAGGTTCTCTTAACTTCGGGGCCAGAACTCTTTCCACTGTGCCATGGACTTATTTTTATTTTCTGTATTTGCTATCTTTTTCATAACAAAGCATTTTTTCCCATATTGTTTAGGTCTTCTCACTTTATAGATTGTAAAATTCATGAGAGCAGGGACTTCAAAAAAAAAAAAAAGAAGAAGAAAAGAAAACTTCTTATCTCCCACAGAGTGCTCTGCAAACTATAGGTTCTTACTAAATATTGATGAATTTGAATAAAATTTGGGACACCCAAATTGCTGTAGTCCATTTGTTTTTCTCCTCCCTTCCCTCTAACAACCTTCCCCTTCCCCCACAAAACCCTTCCAAACCCATAAAGATCTCTTTGCAATTCCATCAGATGTTCCATATACTCACTTCATTTCTTAGGTAATTTGATTAAGATGTTTGAGGTTTAATTAGGAGAATTTAATATGGTTTCAGGGCCAAGGAAGAGTTTACAAGGAGGAGGGAAATGTGTGCTGACAAATCATTGATGCTATCCAATTAATCTCAAGTATGACATTGTGATGTCTCTTAACAAAGTTGAAATGAGATAGGGCAGTAATGTTTAGGACAGCATCCTAAAAACAAAAGTTTACATTTATATTCTGTCAACACTATAACTTTGTGAGATAAGCAAGTATGATTTAGAGATTAGAAAACTGAGACCCAGAAAAATTCAATGTCTTCTATGTAATCACACACATAATGTCAAGGCCAAGATGTAAATCCATAAACCCCTTGCTTACTATTTTACACTTCATAGACATATATTTGGTTATCTTCTTTCTGATGAATTGTTTCTGGTCATTCTGTGGATGCTGTAACTGTTCTGTCTGAATGATCCAGAATTTGACATTTATTTCCCTGATGGCAAAATCTTATCTTTCCATCATTCCCTCTGTTTTGCTCCTATTAAATCAGTTATTTACCTTTACTCCACCTTTAGTACCCAAACCCCATTCTATTTCCCCAATGTACCACCAGTACTCTGGTCTGACTTTCCTACTTTTTGTTTGTTTTCCTGCCTGAAGTTTGGTTCATTACTTTAATCATATTCTGTCCTTTCCTTTCAAATTCTGAACTTTCTTATCTCATCCTTGTATCTTGCCAAACTACCAATCATGTATTATCCTCACCATTTGCCCTATCACTTGAGTGCTACATAAGAGGAAGTCACACAACTGTGCTGACTGAGGTCACAAATTTATACAATTTCATCTCAATCAGGTCCTTATAGATTTTTTTTATACTTCAATTATTGATTCTATCTTACCCTTTCTATAATGACTGCTGCAAAAACTTTCGTCTCCTTAGGTCTCCTCTAGCATCCCTCCCTGTCAACAGAAACCTCACTTCCTACCAGTGACAAATAGAGACTATCCATCATCAGCTCCCTTCCTTCACTTATGCTATACCTTAAATCTTCTTGATGTTATCCATCAATTTTTCTTTGCTCTAATCTCTGCTGAAGAGGTATGTGTGTTTTTTTTTTTTATCACTGACAAGGATAATCCTTTTACCTATGGCTTTGATCCTATCCCTGCCTCCTTCCATGAGCTTATTCTTTTGATCACCCCCACTTTTTTCTGTCATTTTCAATTTCTCCTCTATCAGCTCTTTGCTGGCTACAAACGTACTTGAGTTTTCCTTGTCATTAAACACTTACTTTACTTGATTCATCTTTCTTCTTTTTGCAGCCAAATACCTAGAATGGGTTATCTTTACTCTCTTCCAATTTCTCACCTTTTGCTCACTTTTCAGTCCTGGGTCATTTGGCTTGATACTGTAAAAATGAACTAAAACTGAGTCTGCTTTCCAAGGTTAATAAAGATTTTTAAACCCTAAATCTAACAAATTTTACTCAATATTTCTTAGGCCTTATATTGGATTTAATATATATTTTTACCATGTTTAACATATATTGGATTACATGCTATTTAAGGGAGGGAGTAGGGGGAAATTGGAACACAAGGTTTTTCAAGGATCAATGTTGAAAAAAATATTCTTTCATATGTTTTGAAAATAAAAAATTTCCATTAAAAATTTTAAAAACAAGGTTTTAATAAAAATATTTCCAAGGCCTTTCTTCACTTCTCAGCAGTTTTGATGCTGTTCACCCATCCTTACTTTTAGAGCCTTACTCGTCCTTCAGTTTTGTGATACTATACTTTCATAGTTTTTCTCTTATTAGTCTGACAATTGCTTCTAAGTCTCTTTTTCTGCATCATCATCATCCATGTCCTCCTCCTTTGGGGTATTGCCCAAAGCTCTATCCAAAGCCTTTATCTTTACATTCTTTCTCAGTGATTTCATTAGCTCCCATGAGTTCAATTATCACTTCTATCCAGAAGACTCCTGAATCAATTTATTCGGCCTAATCTCTCTCCTGAGCTCCAGTTCCACATGAACAACTGATTGTTCGATATCTGTACCTGAATGTCCCATAGGCATTTCAAACTTGACATATTTAAAATGGAACTCAGTATTTACTCTCTTAAACCTGCTCTTTATTGTGACATCATGGACATTCCCCAGCATGGACATGGACCCATCCATATTCATACTTGGGTCTCATCCTTGTCTTTAAAAGAAACATCATATTTGGAAAAATAAATGCTGGATATGGAGATCTGGACCCTCTTTTGAATCTTAGTTCTTTACCTTTCATTTTTGTCTTAGTTATCTCTAGCAAATAGCACACTATACATTTTTATTGAATTGAATTGAAATTGTCTTGAGCCAGCTGTGAGATCTGTTTGCTTGTTTTCAACTGGAAGAAGTGGCTCTTATGGGGGAAGAAAGGTAACATGATTCCAGAAGAACAGATGCCTTCTTAGCCTTTCTGGAGGAATCAACAGCAGCAGCAGCAGTTGAGAATAGCTGGTGTGAACAAATTCTGACATTTACAACAGTGTTTACATTAAAAACCCTAGAGACCAGCATGAGAATATTTCTTCCCCTCATTTTGTGCTGTCTATTTTGTTTCTCTTTTCTTTTTCTTACTGAGGCATAGCTCATTTTGAAGATATTTTCATTCAGGGGCCATAGAGGATTTTGTGGTGGTAGCAGAATTTAGTGGAGGATACTAAAGTCAGGACCAGAGCCTGATCTGAAGTAGCTCAGTTTGAGAACAGGAGGGAGAATTGGATACTATGGATTATCCAGGTAGAAGGGAACACAGATGGTATCTGTTATACCATGTGGGAGATTCTTTTAGGATCCTCCCACTGGGCTGATCCTGCAGGGAATGGCTGAATGTAATTACTGTCTCATTACCTTGACACTTAGAATATAGGATTAGAAGGTAAGATAGTAGAAATGGTGCTTGTGTATACGTAGCAGTAAATATTGAATATGTATGTGTGTATTTAGAAAGTGACACAAGTCATTGTCTAAACACATATAGAGAATACATAGCTACATATACTCACATTGAGACTGCTGGATCTATGATTGTAGATATATATGGTCCTGAGTTCAAAGTCTTTCCTCCCTTATACTGTCATTATGGTGGTCATAAATATTAATGGATAATATTTGCATTTCCTTGACCCTACTCTCCTCTACTTATTCTTCAATCTGTCCAGTTGCTTCTTCTGTTTCCTTTACTGCTTCTTTAATTCATGTCATAATCACCAACCAACCCATTTAGGTGGGGACCACCCAAGACTCTGTCCTGGGCCCTCCTCTTTTCATTCTATACTATCTCACTTGGTGATCTCATCAATTCCCATGGGTTCAATTGTTAATTCTCTGCAAATGACTCTCAAATCTAATTATCCAACCCTCAGATCTCTCTTAATCTGCAGTAATACTGTACCATCAACTGCTTTTTGGACATTTCCATCTGAATGTTTTGTAAGCATCTCAAATCCAACATAACCCTAATAGAATACATTATCCTTCCTAAAATGTTTCTTCTTCTGCATTTTCCTGTTATACCAAGAGCACTACCATGTTCCCATGAGAGTAGAGAGAGACTCTACTCTTACCCCAAATACACTTTCAATTGCTAAATCTTTCTACCTTCCCAACATCTCTTGTCATTGTTTCTTCTTCCTTTCTCAAAGTCACCATTATAGTTGAGGTCCTCATCATCTCTCACTTAGAGTCTTGCAATAGCTTTATAATTTTTCTTCTTACCTCATTTCTCTCTTCTTCAACCTATTCTATCTTCTACTTTGAAGTGCTTTTTAAAGTATGTCTGACCATGTCAATTCTTCCCTCTGCTCCAGTCCACTCAAATTACAGGGGCTTCCTATTACCTTCAAGATCAAATGTAAAGTTCTCTGGCATTTAAAACTCATTTGACCCATTTCTTTCTTTTCACTTTATTCATCGTTATATACTCTATAGTCCAGCTTTGCTGACATACATACTATACCTCATGCACCATTGTCTTTCTCCTATCTCTGTGCATTCTTACTGACTATTCAGGCCTGGATGTTCTCCATCCCTGCCTCTCTTTCATAGTTTACTATGAAGTTCACCTTTTGCCAGAGGCATGAGATGGTTCTTCTAGCTACTAGAGCTTTTCCTTTGAGATCACCTTCCATCTAATCACCTATGTATTCTGCATGTATCTCACATGTACCTAATTAATTATCTTTTTTGTCTCCACTATTAGAATGTGAGCTTCTTAAAGTTAGGAACTATTTTTACTTTTTTATATCTATCTACAGCATTGAGAGCCATAGCTATCAACTAGTGTTGTTCAGTCATTTCAATCATATCTGCCGTAATCCTTTTGGGGTTTTCTTGGCAAAGATACTGGAATAATTTGCCATTTCCTTCCCTAGCTCATTTTACAGATGAGGAAATTGAGGCAAACAGAGTAAGTAATTTGTACAGGATGACACACCTAATAAATATCTGACACTGGGTTTGAACTCAGGTGTTCCTGACTCTAGACCCAGCATCCTGTCCAGTACCACCTAGCTGCCCACTTAACATAATAAAGCAAGTGCTTAATAGATGATCATTGACTGATCAATGAATTCAGACACGGGGCAAGATGAATGGTGATAAACTTGTGATCGAGCTCTACCAGAGAGCTAATTTTATCATCTATGCTTACTCCTACTCTTCCGTCCCCATAGAAGTATTGCCCCAATATAACCATTAGGAGTTAAAGCCCATTTTCTATTTGATCTGAGACAGATAGAAGACATGAACTCCTAGATAGTGAAACTGTTTTCTCTTTATGGTTAACACTCATTAGGATCCCATGGATAGCTGGAATCCACAGATTCCAATATTCCATCTACAAACTTGTTTTCAGCTGATCCTGCCCTGCTCAGTGGCTCACAGATCACATACCTCCATTACTGTGAAGCTCAGTGGTTTGACCTTCATTATTGTGCAAAATTCTACTCTGGACTGACATTACCACCCTCTCATTGTTATATCAAATCTTGTTCTTCAACCTCCTGCTCACTGAAATTCTTAGGGCCTTAGCCTCAAGGGAAGAACCAATCCATTAGTAACATACAGTGAACAATGAATTTCAGTATAGCAAAATACTGATCTGGTCAGTCTGGCTACTGGTTGGCTCTAAATCTTATCCAAACCTCCATAGGGGTTTAGTCCCAAACTCTCACCTCATGGTTAGGCTCAGGATTTTTAAGCTATTATGTCAATGTCTGAGACAGAATGAGGGTTTTTATTACATTGATTGGTTCTGTCCAACTTCTAATTTATTGATAATGAACCTAGACAGTTTGTAATGAACCCTGATACCTTACTGAGTCTTGACATTGGCCATAAATTCCCAAATGATAATGTGATCGTAACTACTTTTTTGCCTATATTATCAACCATTTTCATCACCTTGGAAAGGGTCCGCCACAGAATATTACATTACACTGAGATTAATAGTTTGCTAATGCCCCACTTTCTGCCCTACCCTATGATATATAGATACAAATAAACCTCATTTGTTTGTAAGAAACCTTTAGAATTTGTATTGAAAAGCAGCTGATGAACCAGCTCGAGTATTTTTTCCTTGTTATAGGGTAATGGCCAATAGATCAAGCTCTGGATTGTCCAGAGGTTTGTTTGTTTGATTGTTAGAGAGAGGACATGAAGTGAGGTAAATCCTAAAGAAGATTTTAAAGATAAATAAGGGACTGGATCCTCTACCATGTGATGGACAATCAAATGAATATTGGTCACTGGAAAGGAAAACATTTGGGGGGTATTAGAATTATTTCCCTATAGTAGACAAAGAATAGGGATGAGTCTTGCTTTGTACAAAACTAGGAGTGATAGGTTGCAGAGATAGATTTAGACTTGATATAAAGAAAACCTTCCCAACAATTTATAGCCATCCTAAAGTAGAATGTGCTACTTTGGAAGATGATGAGTTCCTTTTTACTGTAGGTATTCAAGCAGAGACTTGAAGGAGCTGGGGAAGAACTTTTGGGAAATATCAAGAATGTCCCTGTTGAGTCACCAGCTAAGCTAAGTCATCTCTGAAGTGTCTTCTGACTCAGAATTCATAATTCATTGTGGTGGGGAAATGGAAGGAGGAGAGAGAAAAGGGAGGATAGTAGAGTAAGTATTGGTGCTAGTAGAAGATAAAAAAGTGTGAAAATATGTTTGTAAGGAAAAGCCCACATCGAATGCTGTTAGGAATGTGCTGAGGTTGTTGGGATGTGTGTTTGTTGGATGGAGCATTCTGTATTTACAGAGGAAGTGTGGAGAGTGGTACTGTAACCTTTTTACTTCTCTCAAAGGAAATAGGATTTTGATGAGAACCATTACCTTGGGTTTGAAGAGAAGCAGAGCTTCTTGTCTCCATGGAAACAGACCATGGCTGCACAAGCATGTCCCAAAGTGTTGTCAGGGGCTTCAGAACAAGAGAATCACACAAACAATGATGACCTCGAGTCACCACAGCAGTGTTTCATCCAGATGCAGAAAGGCTCTGAAAGGAATGCATTAGGAACTTAGGAAAGGGATGGAGAAAATTAGGAGATATTGCTCCTGCTAATATATACCAGGGTGCTTCTCTAGTACTATGGACTAGGCAAATGCTTTTTCATCCATTCCCTCATTACAATAATCAAGTTGATAGAGATAGATAGAGAAGTAGATAGATGGAGAAGTTTTGCTATTATTATTGTTGTTACCATTGTTATTTTCCCTTTCATTTTTTCTCTCCTTCCTTCTTTTTTCTCTTTCCTTCTTTCCTCTTTCCCTCCCTCCCACCTTCCTTCTTTCCTTTTTTTTCATTCCTCCCTCCCTCCCTCCCTTCCTTCCTTCCTTCCTTCCTCTTCCTTTCTCTCTTTCTCCCTTTCTTTTTGCCCTTCTTTCTACCTGCTTGTCTATGTCTTTTAAAAGGATCTGTGATTCCATTGGCATAAGGAATCTTCTGGTGAGGAAATACAGATTCAAAACAGCTTTACAAGTAATCTTTTATAGGGTTGCCTAGGGCCCCTGAGAAGTCAAGTGACTGTTTAGGGTCCCTCAGCCAGTCTGTTAAAAAGGGACTTGAATCCATGCCTTTTGATGCTAAGGCTTTCTGTGTAATGCAAGGAGCTTTTCACACCATCTCAGGATTTAAAGTTGAAATGGGTCTTTATTTTTTAGACAAAGAAACTGAGCCTGAGAAAAATTAAGTGACCTATCTAAGGTAACATGGATAGCAAAACTGAATCTTGATCCCATATGCTTTGATTTCAAAGGCAGAGTGTTCTTTTTTCCTATACCCATAGTGTTTGTAGTAAAGTCACAAAATTAGTCACAAAAAAGTCACAAAAAGCCCCATTTTCTGGCTTGTGCTCCGGGATCACACTGCCTTTTATTGGGACTTTGGAGAAAATCCAGAAATTGAAAGACTTTTAGAGGTCATCTAATCTCACTTCATTATTTTGCACATGTGGAAAATGAGACCCAGAGAAATGAAATGACTTGTCCACATTCACATATATGTAAGTAGCAGAGTTGAAATGTGAAGTTATTCAATTTCACAAAAAGGTGCTCATAGAAAGAAATCTTCTGAAAACATGAATACATGTTGCAATGTGACTCTGCAAAGGGAAGGAGAAAAAAAAAAAAGGAAGGAAGGGAGAGAGAAAAAGAGAGAAAGAGAAAGGGAAGGGGAGAGGAAGACAGAGAGGGTGGGAGAAAAGAAGGAAGGAGGGAAGGAAAGAAAGGAAGGAAAGAATGAGGGAGGGAGGGAGGAAAGAAAGAACAAAGGAAGAAGGAGGGAGGAAAGAAGAAAGGAAGGAAGGAAGGGGAGGGAGGAAAGAAGGAAGAGCTGTGTTGCCCAACTGACCAGTTCATTTGGATCTCCAGTGCAGGAACTCTAGTTACAGAGGTTGTTGTTTGTCCTTAATTTTTGAAGAGGACCATGACATCAGGGAGGTGGTGCCATGATATGTGTGAATTGGATTTCAGTGAGGTTGAGCTATGCAAAGTTATCAGTCTCACTTTCTCCTCCAGAGCCATCTGGGTCCAGTGGCAGAATATAAATCAGATGACTGGAGATGGTTGGGGATGCAGTGGGAGACCTTGGTCTTTTTAAGCTGAAATCTTTAAAAAGTCTACCTGATGTGGAAACACTTTTCTTAATAAACTCCATTGTAACTTAGAGTCTTAGGAGATAGCACAGGACCTTGAGAAAAGTGTCATAGCTAGGATTTATCAAAGGCAAGTTTTGAATCCATGCCTTCCTGACTCCATGATTAGCCTACTACTGTTCTTTCTCCCAAAGCTTGTGTGACACAAAAAGTGAATGAATGAAGGAATGAAAACACAAGGTCTCTCATCCTTTGGGAGCTTTTAATTTAGCAATTATAATATTGGAGATGCCTTTTATAGTTCTTACATTATCTTATTTTTCTTTCCTCCACAAATTGGGGGATAAGGACAGACACTGAATATGGTCTATATTTTTCCTGAAGCAGGAAGGGTCAGAAGTTTGAGGAGAACATACTTCTAGAATTCTGTAGGTCATGAAAACTTGGACTTGGGTATTTCATTATTTGGTCTGATACTTGGTGAAACAGACTCTGAGCAAATGTTTCTGAAGTGCCAAGAGTTGACTCTTTTCTGGAGTTACATTCTTACTGTAGCCAGCCTCATAATGCTGTAGAGTCACGTGGTTACCAAGTACACAATTTCATGCTTATTTGTATTGTTCTTGAGTCAGAACAATAGGGAAATGTTCAAATGCTTTGCTGAGAAACAGAGATAAGGGTTCAGTGGGAGTATTATCTTCAGCTCTGCAAGCCAAAGTTTTCAAAGAGCACTGATAAGCCGGGGAGCTTCCAGAGGAAGACAACATGGATGGTGAAAGGGCTTGAGTACATGTCATAATAGAATGGGAGGAAAGCCAGAAGCAAACAGCCAAGGAGGGGTAGCATGGATAGATAAAAGAGAGATTCACCATTTTATGTGCATTCCCCTTCCTGTGTTCTACATTATATATTGTTGTTAAGTCATTTTTTTCAGTTATGACTCATTCTTCATGACCCCATTTGAAGTTTTTTTTTGGCAAAGATATTGCAGTGGTTTACCATGTCCTTCTCCAACTCATTTTACAAATGAGGAAACTGAGGTAAACAGGGTTGTGACTTGCCAAGGATCACCCAGTTATCTGAAGCTATATTTGAACTCAGGATGATTAGATAGATGATTCTTTCTGACTCCAGGCCCAGTACTCTATCCATCAGAACCCCTAGCTATTCCCCTACACTTTATATATAGAGAAATACACATTTTATTTGTATTTGTTATTATTGTATTTGTTAAGTTCTGAATTTAAAATAAATAAAATTGCATCTAAGACATACGGGAATAATTGAAGGAATGAAGGAGAGTTAGCCTTTACAGAACAACACCCTAGGAAGGCATCACAGCTACCTTCAAGGACTGTGTGGAAAAAGAATTAGACTGGCTTACTTTGCCTCTAGAGAGGAGAATCTGGAAAAGGGAGTGGAAATTGAAGAGAGGCAAATTGAGGCTTAATAGTAGCAAGAACTTGCTAACTGATTAGAGCTGTATAATATACAACGACCTCTTTAGGGAGGAAGGGGCTCCTCTTCATAGATGGGCTTAACACAGAGGTTAGATGACCCTTTGTCAAACAGGCTATTGTAGGAATGTCATTTTAATTGTAGATTTAATGAGATGACTGGACTCCCTTCTAGTTTGAAAATTTTGTGATTCTGTGAATAAGAACTGAAACAGACGGAAACTTAAAAGGAATTCTGAAAGCTGAGGCTCTCCCAGCCTACCAGATTTTGAGTTGTAGACTTAGGATTGGGTGGAGACACCTTAAAGATAGTCCCATCTAAATCAGATTAAAGGCTAGGAAACTGAGGTCTAGAAAAGTGATAGAATTTGAACTCAGCTCCTTATACTCCAAATCTAATGTTCTTCCATTGTACCATGCTGCCTCCTACCTCTGGAGTTTTCAAAGGGCTTTTGAAAGCCTTATACCAAAGAAGTGACTGACGACTGGAATTTTAGGCAGGTGGCAAGGCAGATGGGGAGATATTTTTGGGCAAGGGGGCCTTTTGGTGCCCCTCAAATCGCACTGCAAAGACAACAGCCTACTCTGCCCTGCTTAAGGCTGGCTGGCTCACTGTGTAGGAGAGGAGGACTCCTACCCATCTGCCTTTTGCTGAGAAAGGATGTGTTAAAACAGTTACCCTTGTGCTGACTTTGTTGCAAACCTCAGATGGTTTACCTTCTTCCCACCAGAGGGCATCATGACCCTGTGTGCTGCTAAAACAAGGAATAGTTGGGGCACAAAGAGAGCCTTTGGATGTTATCCAGAGCAGCTCACTGGATCCGTAACTATCATCCATGGAACCAATAACTATTGAGTGTTCATTTATTTTTCCCCAAGTTTCAACTGCTTCTATAATCATTCTTGGTAAGATTTTATGGCTGGGGTGGAAGGGGCAAGAATTCAGCTTTGTAAGCAGAGTTCAACTCTATCTAAGGAGGTCAAGTGGCTACCTCTATGATGCAGTTTCAGAGGCTCCCCTAGTCCTCTGTCCCTCCCTTGATGTTTCTCTGTCTAAAGCCTGGACATTACTGCTGAGTATACTGCTTTGTGGCTTTGATTCCTACTGTCCTGCAAACAGGGTGAATGTTAAGGTTGAAAAGACTTCTCAGATAAAGAAACTGGGGTTCAGGAAGAATACATAACAGCCAAAATCCTTTAGCTATGGAGATGGCATAATCAATGCTAGAACCCCAATACAGGATTCTTCCTACTGTATCTCTTTTTAAAAAAAATTTATTTTCAGTTCACAGAATAAAATGAGCATTTCCATATAATAAAAAAGAAAATTGTACATAAAACTGCAAATCTACTGTGTATAACTTACTATTCCCTTTAAATGTCATGTAAATTTCTTTTTGCCCCTTTTTAATTAAAACTTTTTATTTTCAAAACACATGCATGGATAATTTTTCAAAATTAACCTTTGCAAAATCTTGTGTTCCAATACCCCGCCTTTCCTTCTACCCCTTCCCCTAGATGGCAAGTAATCCAATATATATTAAAGTTGGTAAAAATATATGCTAAATTGAATATATGCATATACATATATATATTTGTACAATTATCTTGCTGCATGAGAAAAAATAAAATGCAAGCAGACAATAACAAAAAGAGTGAAAATGCTATGTTGTGATCCACACTCAGTTCACACAGTCCTCATTCTGTGTATACATGGCTGTTTTCATCACAAGATCACTGGTCTGAATCATCTCATTGTTGAAAAGAGTCACGTCCATCAGAATTGATCATCATATAATCTTATTGTTGCTTTGTATGATGATCTCTGGGTTCTGCTCATTTCACTTAGCATCAGTTCATGTAAGTCTCTTTAGGCATCTCTGGAATCATTCTGCTATTGTTTCTTATAGAACAATAATATTCTATAACATTCATATACCATAACTTATTCAGCTATTCCCCAACTGATAGGCATCCACTCAGTTTCCAGTCTCTTGCCACTACAAAGAGGGCTGCCACAAACATTTTTGCATATGGGGTCCCTTTCCTTCCTTTAAAATCTCTTTGGGATATAAGCCCAGTAGAAACACTGCTGGATTAAAGGGAATGCACATTTTGTTAGTCCTTTGGGCATAGTTCCAAATTGCTCTCCAGAATGGTTAGATCAGTTCACCACTCCACCAGCAATATATTAGTGCCCTAGTTTGCCTATGTCCCCTCCAACATTCATCATTATCTTTTCCTGCCATCTTAGCCAATCTGAGAGGTGTGTAGTGGTACCTCAGAGTTTCTTAATTTGCATTTCTCTGATCAATAGTAATTTAGAGCACCTTTTCATATGACTAGAAATGTTTTTTATTTCTTCATCTGAAAATTGCCTGTTCATATTCTTTGACCTTTTTGCCCTTTTCCCCCCACTCCCTACCCTAGAGATGATTACTGTTATTATATCTTGTGGCAATATCCTATGGTATAATTTAGAAAGGAAGTCTAGTGTTGTGGATGGAGTGTGGAATCTGTGGATGGAGTTAGGAAGAGCTGTCTCAGATGTTTGATAAGTGAGAGACGGTGGGCAAACTATTTAATGTGTTTCTGGACTTTAAGAAATGCTCCAAATTATAGTTGGGATGTGATCTGTCTTGATTGAAGAAATTTTCACACTGAGATTTCAGGTAATCAAATTTTTTTAACTCCCTAGGGTTAGGTTTTTAAGGGGGAAGTAGGCAAGGTATAAAAAAAATAAGTTTCCAAAGCCATAACTAAGGTAAGACAGTCAGAGCTTTGTTTCAAAGTATTGATATTGTGAGTTTTTTCCTTTTTCAGCATACCAGGTAGTACCATATTGATAGTGAATAACCCTCTGCCAGCCTGTGCCACATGGTATGATCCTATTCCTTTACTTATAGTAGAAGATGTTTGATATTTGATTCTCACTAAGCTCTAGCCACCATGCACCATTCTGTAGCTGTGGTACCCAAAGAAGAGTACCAAGAATAAACTTCCTTGACTTCTCAGTTTTGAGAAGTTCATCTTAAACTTTGCTATTTCAGTGTAGGTAGCCAGGAAAACAGTATAATGTCATGCTGGGCTCCGAATATGAACTTTTTATTTTGAATAAGATCAATGATTACTTTTGTATATGTAAATCCTGATAAAGAAACTGTTTTCACTGGTACATAGTGCTGTATGCTCTCTAACTTAGCATTTTAGAAAGTTACTTGGGAAAATGAGAAGTTAAGTGGCTTACCCAGCCTCTCACAGTATGTGTTAAAGACAAGATTTAAACTCAGGTCCTACTAAATTTGTAGTTTTAGTGTTTCTCTAGTGACAATATTTTCTAAATCAAAAGTTGGAAACAAGTATCTGTCCTGGAAAATTGGATATTAAATGGATACTAAAATTTATTTTATTTCCACAATGCAAATATTCCACAATATTTAGTTATTTTTTCCAAGATGAACTGTTTTTAAGCGTTCTTATAGCCTGTATCCCCTTACAACAACTCATCCAATCAATTCCAATCCAATTCTAAACATTTATCAAGTGTCTTTTATCTAACTAAGTGCTGTATATACAATTGATAAAAAAAAAAAGAAAAACAGTCCATCCTTTTGAGGAACTTACAATTTAAAGGGATTCTAACTTAGCAACTAAGCATGTCTAAACAAGGAAAGAAAGGACACATTTTTGAGTGGAATCCATTTTTTGATGATATCAACACTGTTTGACTCTTTAGAATCATTTAAGAACTAATTCATATGTAAGTCCAAGCAAAAAAAAAAAAAAATAATATGTTGTCATGTCAAATGAACTGTTTTTGTTTCATTTTGCTTTAACAAGCATTTCCTGTCTCATTCTCCTCTGTAGGATTTGTTTCTATCATGCTCTTAGATGAAGTTAGGGAGGGTAATATTTGCAGAGTTCTAAGACCAATTGATTTGTATATCATATGCATGACTTGGATTTTAAGTGCTTCCTGTCTGTGCATCTGGTCATCTTATATAATTATATGTCTAACATGGACAGTACATACCTTATATGTTTGTGAGGTACACATTGTATATATGTATATATGTATACACGTGTATATATTTATAAATATATATGTATCCATCAACTGAAGTCTTGGGGGTCTCCGAATAGCAATTTTCAAAATTTTTGTCTTTCTTTGAATCCCCAGTGCTTAGTACAGTGTCTGGCACATGGTAGCTACTTAAAAAGTACATGATAATGATATTGATGATGATGAAGATGAAGAAGTAAACATCAAGAATGAGGATTTCTGAGAAATTTTCTTTCATCTGATTTAGGGAAATATGCAATTTTGTGGGGAAATGTTTATTTCATTAAAATAAAAACAGTAAGGTAGAATATGCAAATTAAGAATACTTTAAGATTTAGAAGTTGCTTCTTCGCTATTTTGAAGAGATTCTATTCACTTTAAAGGAATTTTTTTTTAAAGCCAACCATTGGAGATTTCAGATTCCTGCCATTCAGACAGGAGTTAACTAAACATTAAAATACCTATAGTCTCCATCTTAGACTTATTTGTTATCATTCATGCATGATAAGATGACAATCTGCATGAGAAGTAGGGATTTCCTCATGCAGGGAGTTCTGTATAACAATAAAATTACAAGTTCATTTGCTATCATTTATACCTTTCCTGCCTCTGTGAATTTAGGCAAATCATTTAATCTCCCTGGACCCCAGTTTCCTCACCTGTAAAAAGGGGGTTGGACTAAATGACTTTAGATCATATGATTTCATTTCCTTCCCTTATTAGGATGAAGGTTTCTTTAGGGTAAGGACTTAGTAGCTTCTCTCTTTGTATATCTAAAACCTAGCATGGTTTCTGGAACATTAATTCTGGCCCTTGACTGATATTTTGACATATTTTGCTAGAACTTGGCTTCATTTAACCCATAAAAGCAGACTGACATGCTATTTTTAATCCTCTTCTCTTTCCATTATGCTATGAGCCTTATAATCACATTTCTCCTTGTTGGATGTCCATATCCAAAGAAGAATGTATAAGAGGAATGGGAAATTTTCCCCTAGTTATAATTCACTCAATACTCATGTTTGATATTAATTGAAGTTCATTTATTTTCAGTTCCCTCTACATCCATTATTTCCTGCTGTGCTAAGTGCTAAAGGGGATTAAAAATTTTTTATATTATCACTATCCTTATTGAGCTTAGATTTTACTGAGGCCTTATGACAATTTAATTCAATTCAGTAAACATTTATGAAGTGCCTTCTATGTATCAGGCACTATGCTAAATGCTGAAAAAAACAAAAAAAAATCCCTTTCCTCATGGAGCTTATGATCTAATGGGGAAGAAAACATGCAAATAAATATATACAAAACAAACTTTGTGCAAGATGAATAAGGAATAATTAACAGAAGGAAGGCATTGAAATGAAGAGAGATAGAGAAGTTTTTCAACAAAAGTTATAAAGGTCAGTAGTTGGAGTGGAGAAGGAAGAACATTACTTGTTTGGTTCATTTGAAAGGGAAAGCCAGAGAGAATGCCTGGAACTGAGAGGTAGAGTATTTTGCTTTTAGAACAACCAGGAGGCTAGTGTCACTGGATCAAAGAGCATATGTTGGTAAGTATGGTAAAAAGAAGGCTGGTGAGGTAGAACAGGACTAAGTTATAAATGATTTGAATGCCAGACAATATTTTGTATTTATTCCTGGAGGTCACTGGGGTTTATTGGGAATGGTGGGGTTGTGGGGTGTGATATGATCTGACACACAGTAATCAATGAAATTAATCAAAGTGGAGGAAAGGTTCAAGGAAATCACTGCTAGAATTTAGAGCTGAAAGGATCTTTAGGCATCATTTAATTCAACCACCTCAATCAATAAATATTTATTAAGCACCAGGAAATTTGCTAAGTGACAAGGATACAATTATGAAAAAAAAAAAAAAAAGCTAGTTCTTAACCTCAAAAAACTTACAGTCTAATGGGGCAAGGCAACACACAAAAGGAAGCTGAAAGGAGAGGAAGGAAGGTACTCAATGAAGGAGTCAAGTTCAAAGGAATGAAGTTGGTGAGAAACAAACTAAGAGCTATCCTCTTTAAATGAAAGTTCTTTGCTCTGTCCTCTAGTGTTCAGTCTTCAATAATAGGAGAAAAAAAATACTAATAAGGTGGGAGAACCAAGGATGATGTGCTCTCTCAGGATGATGAGTTTCCAGATGATTAGTTTTCCAGGAGCAATGATGGAATCCAGTTCAAAAAAGTGCAGGGAAAAAAGAACATCTCATGGTACCCAAGTAGAGAATACAAATTATTGTCAACTAGGAGGGGGATTAGGGAAGGATTCTTATAGGTTATAGCATTTCATCTGGAATTTATATAATACCTATAATTTTGACAGGCAGAGAGAGATGGGAAGGGAGATATTTCAGATGTAGGCAATAGTAGACAAATATATGGAAGTGGGAAAATGCAGGATATGATATAGTGAGCAAAAAGAATTATAACAAAACCCCATTATAATGTTAGTATATAAAGATAAATATGTGCAATACCTTTTATTATTATCAGGGGAGAAAGGCATATATTCTGGAGATTATGGGAGATAGAAGTTTGAGAATAAGGAAATCTCTGTAATCATGAAGTATTTTTTCATGGGGTTTTTATTTTGGTAAAACTCAATTATTCTCTCCTTATTCCCATTATTGCAAGTCTTCATAATTTAAAACATTTTAAAAATATAAATTAGAAACATATCTCTTTTCTTGAATCAATCTCTCTCTTTCTCTCTCTGTCTCTCTGTCTCTCTTTCTCTCTCTTTCTCTCTCTCTCTCTCTGGTTTGTTGAACCCTATAGTAATTGACTTGACTGCATTGAAATTTGTAATATTCTCAGAATCTTATTTCATTCTGAACTTACAACCCAGTCAAGCCCCTATAATTAGTGATGTTTTTTGTGCACTTAGGCACATGCACTCTGAGGTGGCTGAAATAATATCTTTCAATTTCCCTGGCTGATAATCACAGTTTGTATAACCCACTGGTATGGTGGGAGCTCAGTATTTCTGACTGCTGAGTTCATATTCTTTCGGAGTTTTATTTGGATTAAAAGTTCTTTATTTTTCCCTTGGTGTCAAGTGCATCACTGCTTTCTCAACACTTAATTATCATTATTGTCCCAAAATATTCTTCATATGGCAAAAACATTGAAATATTCTTTCCTTTTGAAGAGATGAATCTAATATATTCTGTGAATCCAGATACTGCTGCCAATTGCCAGGGAACCAAGGGAATGATCTAGGACTAAGGGCATTTTTGAGAGTCTCTGGGGTGAAGTGTGATATATTGGAACACACCACCATTCCCTACACTGGATTAACCTTGATGACAGGTTTGGACACTACTCTGACAAATCCACATTCTGAAATCCCATCTTCTCAGGATTTTCATTTATTCATACAAAAACATTGATTGACACCTCCTTTGTACAACGCACTGCAGTGAGTGAAGGAGGAATACAAAGAGAAATAAACCATAATCTCTCTCCTCAAAGGATTTTTAGAGTATGAGAAAAGGCCTTGGATTGGGAGGGCTGAAAATCTGGGTTCAAATCCTGGGCTGTCACCTCCTACTTGGATAATTTTGGCTACTTTGAACTTTAGTTTCCTAATTGGCAAAATGAAATATTTGGATGAAATGACCTGTTAAAATCCCTCTATCCTATAATGGGGATATCAACGCAAAGAAATGATTCTTTGCTTCTATATTTGATGTGTTTTTGCTTTACTTACCTGTAGATCAAGTTGTCTGCCAAATAAAATTCAGTGGAATAGTGGAAAGCTTTGCTTACCCTGGAACAGCCTATTATGATAAGCAATGTTTGTTCTTTGCTGATAAATAAAAGGTGACCAACTCTAGGCCTAATACTCTATTCTCTAATCTATGACCTTGATAGATATTTGATTTTACCTGTGTAAAGTCATACCATTAGGGTGAGATTGGGGTAATTGAAAAAACAGTTTCTATACTGCTATGTAGAAATCATTTATACTTATTTTTTCACTTAGTCTTACTTGCTACCTGGATTGTCATAGTAAGTATTTTGTTTCAATTACATTTTTAAAAATGTTTTGTTTTCACACCTGTATGACCAAGAAACTGATGAAATTTAGATATTTAGGTGTGGGTAGTAGCTAACAGCTGAGAGGTTGCTTCCCCGGCAGATATTAGATTAAAGCTATTTGATATAATAAAGAAACTCTTTCAGAGAATAGTCTTAATTTCACCTTTCTTCATAGATATTTCTTTGAAACATGTATGTGAATAACTACAATTTTCTTCCAGAGTATATTCATCTACCTCTGGTCTGGATTGAAAGAAGAGTAGATGGCTGGCCATATGCCATCATTTGAAGGGGAACCAGAAAGCCTCATCAGCTCCTCGTGTCTAAATATCTCTTTTTTTAAGTTGTCAGCCTATTCTATAAGAAGACATGACATTCATCCTTATTATATTTCATTCACATTCTTAGATTTTGACCTAATAATCTTACCCAGTGAGATCTTTTTGAATTATGATTAGTATTGCATATTTTAGCTAACATTCCCAGATTTTTGTTATCTCCAAACTCATCTGTGCTTTTGTGTAACTCATTGATAAAAAAATATTACAAATCACAAGACCAGGCACAAATTCCTGGAGCACTCCACTAGAGCTGTTCTACCATAATGAAATTAAATCATTAACAACTGCATGCATTCCAATTTTCAAATTCTGTAAAAGATTCTAAGAGGCAAATGTTAAGATATGCATTCCAAGTACAAGTGGATTACCTGTATAAATCACCTGTATAAATGAGTGGATACAAGATAAGCCACATAGAATGAAATGAAGACTTTATTAATAGGAGTAAATGGAATGTAGGTGGGAAACCAAATGTAACTGATCTCTTTGAGACTGCCCTTTTGACCAATTCTGAACACATAAAAATTTTTTTTACTGTTATTCCATATCTTTCCACTAATATCTTCATTCCATCTCTTTTATAAATAAGGCTAGTCATAACTCTGATCTTGTCTACAACTATACTGACTCTATGATCCCAAACTCTGAAATTCCTTTCTTTGATCATAACCTTCCATCTTTCAATCTCTTCTTTTGCCTCCTAGGTCCATTATCTTCCTCATTATGATCTCTGATCCTGTCAGTCTTTTCTAAATTCTGGTTTCTATTTCTAATTTTGTAATTTATTATAATATATTAGAGCCTAGTCAATCCTACTGTGAGTTCTTCATTGTTTTTTGAGTGTCCCTTAAGTTTAATTGTTTATAAATTGTGGCATTCTGTGACTCACAGGCAGGCAGCATCAATGTAAGAATATTAATATTTAAAAGAAAAGCCATTATTTCAGGTGGAAGTTTGGAGACATTAAAACATTGTATACTTTTCCTAAAAGGAATTAAACTCTTTTTTCTCCCTTTATTCACTTTGGAGCCAGTCATATTGTATATCACCAATATCAGTCCAAAATAAAGGAGTGAGCTATATAGGTTATTTATGTCAGCATTTTCCAAACTTTTTTTCATAAGTCACTCTTATTACTAAAACAATTTGAGTATCAGTGCCAGCATTTATTTATAAATAATATATATGGACTCCTGTACTAATATATTATACATATGCATAATACATATATACATACTATAACATAATATACACAATATATTAGTTCATCTTAAAACATAAAAATTGAAATTAAAAAGGATGAAATAAAGAGTAAACTATTAAAATTTTATTGCATTTATTAATGGTTCCAAAAACCTCACCCAATTAAATATGTTAAAGATATTTAGTGGCATATATTTGATCAGCCCCAGAGGAAATCTCTTCCAGTGATCATAAATTATTAGTAATCATTCTTTATTTAGGAAACTGAGAGACCAGATGTCTTTTGCAACCATTTTTCTCATGATTACTACACTCTCCTTAAGTGACACATATTCCACATCAAAGCAAACTATTGACCACCCTATTTCCCAGATACTTTTTTTTTCTTGACCACTTTGACAGCTTCCCATTTTGATTCTATAGATTGCTTATCAGGATCATTTGTTGAATCATTATCTATCTCCCATTCATTAAACTTTCAAAATTTCCTTCAAGACTCTGTCCTGGACTCTATTCTTATCTTCTACCATATTCTTTCTCCAGGAGGATCCTATTAAGCATTCAGTTATCATCTCTATGTATAACTCCAAAATATATTTCCAGTTTTGATTTTTCTCCTGAGCTATAGTTCTCAATCACCAACTGCCATCTGAATGTCTGATTGCATCTTAATCTCAACAAATCCAAACCATGCTCATATTTTCCCCTCAACAGTTTCATTCTCCAAACTTCCATATTTCTATTTACATCACTTTTCTTCTTGTCATCCAGATTTGTAAACTTGAAGTCGTCCTTAACTCTTTCCTCTCTTATCCCCATCTTTCCTTACTCTTGCCTCATATCAATTAGTTGACTTTACTCTCGACTTGGATTTAATATCCTTCATAATTCTGACTAATATTTTGGGCTGTGTACTGTCTTATACCTCACTTAATAATCAAGGAGTCATAAAAGTTATCTTTGTTCAGACCCATTTCAACCAGACTTGTATAATTTTATCATATTTATGTACAATATCTTTTTGGAGCAAAGCCTTCTAATCAAATGCTTTTTGATGATTAACCACAATAAATAAAGTGAAATTTTTAAAAACCTTTTCAATCATTGTTGATTGATTGATCATTATAAAGATATACCTACCTGTTCAATTCTCAAATCTTTATCAAGGGTGTCTTCAATATTTATATATTCTTCTAAATATTTTATAGAAAGTTGCAATGGATTGGGAGTTACTGATATTTTCTCAGTCACCTTTTGAGGTAATTATGATTCTTTCCAAACATATCTGACTATCACTTTCATACTCAAGAATCTTTAGTACTTCCCTGTTATCAGGATAAAAATGGATTTTTAGATTAATATTTAAAGACATTTAGAGTTGGTTTATTATCTAATTTTCTATTACCTTCTGTAATTTAGATTTCATTTCATTCCATGTATAAGACATGTACCTATAGGTACAAGATTTAAGATTTGTATCTATGGTTTTATACAGGCTGTCCCTTCAAGACCAGAATGCACATCTTCCTTATATTTGTTCCTTAGACTCTATCAAATTTTAAAATTGGAATGGATCACAAAGTTTACTGAATCAATCCATACACAAAGGAATCATAACTATAACATACTGATAATTGGTCAACTGGTCTCTGGTTGAAGACCTTCAAAGAGAGGGAACCCACTACCTCTCACTTTTGGATAACTGTTAGGAAAATTTTCTTGATGGTTTGTTTATATTCATCCCTTTTCTTCTTCCATCCATTGGTCTTCCTTCTTTAACCAAATTGAAGAGTTACAATTTATTCTTTATTTGATAGCTTTAGCTTACTTCAAAATTTGTCTCACATGTCACTTCCCAGGTCAATACTTTTCTTATCCTCCAAATTAAGTGCTCTTTCTGCTGAAATTATTTTACATTTACCTATTTGTCTATATTTTGTATCCTTTTGTCTCTGCATTCCTAGCACTTGTCATATTGATGGCCTTATATATTACAGACGTGAAATATTTGAATTGAATTGAGATGAGACAGGAAAGATAGTTTATAATCAGATCATGGCGGACCTTGAATGTTCAGATTGAAGTAATTTAGGTCTATAAATTTAAATATGGGAGCTGGGGAGGATTGTTTGTTTTATAACTCTTGTAAGCCTTTAAATCTGTACCTTATAAAATTTCTCAATTCCTTCTATACTTGTCTGACATTTTCTTCAGATAGAAGATTATCTTCTATCTTACTGAGCCTGTCACTATGTATTTCTGTTCTTTGCTTGTTCTAAATTTCATCATGGTATCACTCAATCCTAAACCCTTACATTTGGAAGAAATATCTGGGGTCATCTGGTCCAAATCCTACCTGAGCCAGAATCCTACTACTACATCTCTGACAAGAGATTGTCCAATCTCCACTTAACTTCCAGTGCTAAAAATTATTTGTACCTACTCCTCAAGAAGCCCTCAGGGCTATCACAACTTTGTGATAGCTCTAATTCTTAGGAAGTTGGTTCCCTATAGAAATTCAAAACCCACCTTTCTGCAATTTTTACCCATTTTCCCCCTAGCTTTGACTTTTCTAGACAAACAAAATTATGCTAATCCCTCTTTTGTGGCAGCCCTTCAGATACTATAATAGAAATATCATCTTCCCACTAAGGTTTATCTTCTCTGGGTTAAAAGACCCATTCTCATATTTTTATTGTATCATTGTGTCCTTATATTATGCTGATTGCTCTTCTTTGGAGATAATTATCAGGGCCCTTCCTAACAAGAAGACCAGATCAGAACTGATCAAAATATTCTAAATATATCTCAACAAAATTAGTGTACAATGGGGCTCTCTTGTGTTGGATAATATATTTCATTAATGTAGCCTAACATCCAATTAGAATTTTTTAAAGCTGGGATGTCCTATGATATCCAAGCTGTTTTATCAGCTGTCACCTAGCTATCCCTTTACCTAGATGGGAATGGAGAAAGTCAGATGTTGGAAAACATAGTGAAGGGAGTTGAATAAGACTGCCAAATCACTGGAGACTGTAAGAATTCTAGTCCTGTGCCCCCAGCTCATGCCAGTTGAATTTCATTGTAGGAAAGTAGGAACTTGGGCTTAGTTGGGCAAATTAAAGTGTGAATATGAGAAATTTTCAGGTTTGTGAATATTCTTTTCATGTTGCAGAGCACAAAAGCTTCTCTCACATGGCTATATGAAAATGATGAAGGTAGTCCAATTATTAGCATTAAGACCCATATGCATTTTTTCTTCATCGAGTTATTTTTTCCTCCTGACATAAAGAGTAGCTCTCTGATCCCATTAAGCATTTCTCCTCCACCCTCTCTCTCCTCCCAGCCTTTAAAAGCAAAGATTAATGTTATAATTAAATGATCAATTTGGCAACATTTCTTTGTCTTAATATCTTCTTTTTCTTAGCTTGGGCTTCTGAAGTTCCCTTGGTCTCTAGAGAATATTTTTCCAACCATTTCCAGAGACTTCTGAAACATCTCTTAGATTTTTTTTTTACTTTTGTTCATTTACATTTTTATGCAATTTTAAAAGCATAACAAATGATGAATAAGACAAAGCATTTCATGATTAGTGATAGAAGTGGGAAGGAATACGCCTGCAATTTCTAGAGGGAGGAGAAGGCAAAAAGACTTTCACAATGCAATGGAAGTTGTAGCTAATGGATCACACCCAGGACTTCACTTCCAATGTGGGGAGTTGACTTGAAGAGAGAGGCCAATTAAAGGAAGACATACTGAGCAGGAGTTATCATTAGGATTTGACAGAGTCCTGTGATGGGAATAAAGGTTAACTGCATAGAGGGAGTTGGAAGCCCAACTAAGAGTACTTGTCTTGTTTGCCACATTTTGTGTGTATGTGTGTGTGTGTGTGTGTGTGTATGTGTATGTGTGGTGACAGCTTTTTGTGAAACATATGTATCCGTATGTAAGAAGGATTCATACAAAGGAGAAGTAGAGGGGAAATAAACTTTGAAAATTCCAGTTGCCATGACAACTTAATGAGCTCTGAAAGTGGTCTCTCTGAACTAGTTTTGAATATGGAAAACTGGGGAAGCACTATATGCAGTGAATAAAATAATAAAAATAATAATACTTTTATTGTGATGTAAAAACGCCAAAGCCAAGCAGGCTATTTCCTATTCCTGTGATTTTCCTGGAGCTGTTGGATATAGGTAGTTGTTCCTGGTTGGCTTTGATATAAACTGTGGAACTTTGATTTAGAGACTGAAGCCCTACCTAGCCTCCCAGGCTAGGAATCATGTGCAACTAAGAGATTCCAACAAGGGAGCCACAAGGACAACTATGATCATTGTGTTTCAAACATGGAATGGTAGGGAAATTTCTAAAAGCGAAGTTGCCATCTTATTTTTTGTTTGTTTCTGATTTTTGTTTTTGTTTGTTTGTTTTTGTTTTTGTTGAGAAGGCAGCTACTAAACCTGCCTTCTCCCATAGCTCAGTCTTGTCTCAAGTTTAATATCACTTGTGTGACAGGTCTCATTCTGTCTCTACTTTCCACAAGAGTATAGATCCTGCTTTCCACATGGCTGAGAACCACATTTCACTGTGCCTGTGCCTACCGGCTGCTATACTGAGTCATGCTTCAGAATTGTCTAGAGAATTAAACAAAAGGAAGAAGAGTTTATAATCATAATATTTTGGACCTTAAAAAGATCATTTAGTTCTGACTTTAGGTAAAACGACATCCCCAAATCCCAGAACCATTTACACTTTTATTAAAAAATACAATGAAAAATTAAGCCCTCTTTACTTATTCTCTTTGCAATGCCATGGATTTCATAGTTCATACAAGTCTTCCACCCTTCACTAAGATGGTGCAGTGGCTCAAGCATTAGCCCTGGAGTTAGGAAGTCCTGTATATAAATCCATCTTTAGACATTTACTGGTGGTGTGACCCTGGGCAAGAAACTTAAACCTGGTTGCCTTCAAAAACTGCCTCCCTCACCTCCAAACAAATTACCAACTAATTCATGAATTATGTGTCCTTTTAGAACATTGCATAAAAATACTTTCTGAATACAACACCTTGTTAAAATACAGCACTAATCTGTATTGAATTGAAGTTCTGAATGTTGTGCCAAAGAAGCTGAGTTTGAATCCTGGCTCTGCTACTTGTGTGGTCTTTGGCAAGTCACTTTGCTTCTTTGTCATATGGGGGATTTGTACTTGATGATCTTTAAGATCACTTCTACTTCTAAATCATATGATCTTGAATTTACCAACTTTGCTCTACTCTTGGCACTAGTAAATATTTGGCTGTCCCTATTATGTGCAATAATTAAACTCAAACAATTGATACGAAGTCTGATAATAATCCACATTTCCACAAACAAAACTGTTTGTTGATCTAACAGTCCTAATGAGATTATCAGTCACTAGCGCAGAAGCTACTTGTTAGGAAATGTGGATTAATGATATGAAATCCTCTAAATGCAGTATCATCACTATTTCTAAAAATAGTTACCCCTGTAAATTATTATTGGCAATCACTGAAAGAGTAATTAGAAAATTTTATCTTTGCCATATCAAGGTAATAGTTGTAATTAATGATTGCTTATTGTTGCCCTATTGTTCAGTTTTATCTGACTCTTTGTCCATAAAGTTTTCCTGGCAAAGATAGTAAATTAGTTTGCCATTTCCTTCTTCAATGAAATGATTGCTATCCTCTTGCTATTAGTGATATTTCTATAATAACCAATAGCTTACATTTGGGCAGTTCTGTATCATTCTGAATAATTTAAATAAATGGATTGAATTTACAGGTGTAAAAATTAAGGCTAATTGAGGTCAAATGATTTGTCTGGGTATAGCTAGCTAGAAGAACTAGAATGTATCTTTTGACTTGTCATCTGGGTGGCACAGTAGACAGAGCACTGGCCCTGACTGTCTACTTAGGAGAATCTGAGTTCAAATCTAGCCCAAGACATTAACTGTGTAATCTTGGATAAATTACTTAACCTTATATTGCCTCAGTTTCTTTATCTGTTACCTGGAGATAATAATATCACTTGCTCTACAGGGCTGCTATAAAGACCAAATGATTTAATGTTTGTAAAATATTTATTCTGGCATATAGTAGATACTTAATAAATTATTTTTCCTATAGTTCTCTGCTTTCTCCATTTTACCAAGCCTATTATTTTTTAATGATTGAAATCTTTTGTTTTTATATCAGTCACATCTAGATAATGCTCTAATTCTAGTCCCTTGGAGTTAAGTGCTTCTTTGCAACAAAGAAAAACAATAAACAAGAACAACTGATATTGAACACCTTTGATAATGCATAATGCAACTTTCTTCCTGAAGTTTTCTGAAGAAAGTGAGATTTGAATCACATCTTGAAGAATGAATAGCTGGCATTAGGTGAACAGAGGGGAGGAGGGAAGGATGACATACTAAGGGGAGAAAATAAATGCATAATGTTAGAGGAAGGAGGACAGCTAGTTTGGTACAGAAAGAGTGGTAGTCCTGGAGTCAGGAAGATTCATCTTCCTGAGTTCAAGTCTAGCCTTAGACACTTCCTAAATATGTGACCTTGGACAAGTCACTTAACTCTGTTTGCCTCAGTTTCCTTCATCAATGAGCTGAAGAAGAAAATGGCAAACCATTGAAATATCTTTGCCAAGAAAACCACAAATAGAGTCCTAAAGGATCAGACATCACTGAAATGATTGAACAACAACAACAGAGGAAGCAAAGGGCATAGAAAGAACTGGAAGATATTAAGGAGTCTAGCAGAATAAATATTGGAGAAAAATAGAAATAAAGTTGGCCATAGTCAAACTAAGAGTATGGCTAAATTATGGAGGGTCTTTATTTGCTAGGTAATATTGGTTCTTGATCAGAGGAGTGTGAACATAATGTTGAAAAAGTTGTTTAGTAAGAGCATGGTGAAATCGATTTTGCTGAGTAAGAATTGACTGTTAATACAGAAACCTTTGTCTCGGCTTGGCTGTCACAATGTCTGTTGTTCATTTTTCCTTTCTCCCCCTCACAGCTTTCACTTGGTACTTGTGATCTCCATCTCCCTTCTCTAACACCTGGTACAATTCCTTGAATAGCATAAATATGAAGAATGTTCATTAAATGAATGAATCATAGAATCTCAGAATTGTAAAAGACCTATGAGATCACCAATTAATCAGTAAACATTTATTTAGTGCCTGCTGTGTGGCTGGCACTATGTTAGATGCTAGGGATACAGAAATAAAAATGAAACCCTCCTTGCTCTAAAGGAGCTCGTATGTAGGTCTAGTTTAACCTACACCTAAACTAGATCTCCATGAACAACATTCTTAGAAAGCGGTCATCCAGTCTTCAGTTAAAGACTTCATATGAGAAAATACATTTAGGCAGCTCTAATTATTGGAAAATATTTCCTTAATTCTTCCCTCTGTAGCTTTCTATCCATTCTTGGCAAATTTTGTTCTCTAAACCAAATAGAACAAATGTAATCCTTCTTTTCTGAACTTGTCCTTCAAATACTTCAGTACTACTGTGATCTGTCCCCTACAGTTTCTCTTCTGAAGACTAAATATCTACAATCCTTCTTAAGGCTTATGACCTCAATACAACTGATTTTCCTTAGTTGCGTGGTCTGTGGTCCACTAAGCATATAGATCATTTTTTTTTTCTGTAGGCTCTTCAGCTTGTTAATGTCTTTCACAAAATGAGGTGCTCGGGATTGGTGTCATACTTCAGATGTAATCTGACCAGAACTTTGACTGAAAGAATGCCTGAATTTCCCCATAACTCCCCATTTAAAGCTTTATAAATATCATTTATTCCCTAGATGAAGAACTTGAGAGAAAGGGATATAGGCAGGACAGAGGAATTTTGATGGTCAGGAAGGATTCAAGAAAGCAAATAATCTGGCTGGAGTTGGACAGTTTTAGATGGAACATTACTATGGAGCACCCAAAGCAATTGAATGCCTAGATGATGCCATCTTGCCTGGGCTTTGATGGGGAAGGCACTGAGAGTAGAGAAAATACTATAGAGAAGATGGTAGGGTAGAGAATATTCTCCAGTCAACTTTTACCTATTTCTTAGAGTCTCCTAAAGCATTTTATCAAGGACCAGGAAGTGCTTCACCAAAGAAGTGAGAAGCGGTGCCCTCCTCAAAGAGCTACCATAGTTGGGGGTTGAGTCATAATAAAATCCCAAGACATCTTGCAGGGAAGGCTTCATTGTAATGTAGACATGAGTTGTATTGAGGTTGTAAGCCAACAGAAGAAAGCCAAATGCAGCAGAGTACTAAATACCATAATGATAGAAGTTTCTGATGTTACATAAGAGAAAAATTATATTTATCCTTCTGAGGCTCAGAAGGCAAAATCTGGAGCATAGATAGAGAGTTGCAGAGGTGAATTTTGGTTCAATGAGAGGATATATTTCCTAATTAATAGAGCTTTCCAAGGGTATTCTCAGTTGAGGTTGAAATTTGGTTGAAAATTGTTCGATCACTTTCTATGCCAACAAACTTTTCTGAGAACTTTAAATTTTCAAAATCGCATGTATAGTGTACATAAAAACTTTTCCTTGTGAAGCTGAATCAACCTTTCCAACCTTTGCATGGCCTTGGCCCTTGGGAATAATTTCCCTGAATGGGAAATCTAGATCAGAGAGGTCTTTTTTGCTTTCTTCATGCAAAGAGAGGTTTTCAAATGAAAAAAATATAACACTGTTAAGGTTGGATACACTCACATTCTCTGAGGAACCTGATGGCTTGCAGACAGGATTATATTAATTCTCTAGAAAGTCAGGGAATTTGCTTTTATTTTTTAAATTTCACAGTCTGCAAAATTAACCAGTTGGTTCTAGTTAGAAATGTTGAGTCTTTGAAACAAGGTGTTTATCAGCTTCTTTGGCTTAGCATAATTGCAAAGAGAATCATTTTTCTCTTGTAATAATTTCAAGTATTCCTTTGCCCGTTTAGATAAGTCATGAATCTGATTCTTTTTGATAGACCATTTAGCATCACAGAGGGAGGGAAAAATCTAGAAATTATCCTTATAATAAAAAGTTAATTCCCTTTTCCACATCACTTATTTCTTTTATTTTTATGGCAGTCTTTGGTCAAATGATAGGATTTGTCCCCCTAACCCAGGACAGTCTTGTATTTAGGAGAGTTAGGTTTAAATCATGCTACTGCTACTCACTAGAATTTGTGATGTTGGGGAAGACATTTAATCTTTCAGGGCATGAGTTTCCTTATATTCTCATGGTGATAATATTTGTATTATTTACTTGGGTTGCTGTGAAGAAATACTTAATAATTGAAATAAATTTGTGATCTGTCCAATTGTCATCCCTTAACATGCGACCTGCCCATCTTACTTTCCTATCTTACATTTCCTTGATGATACCTTTTGCACCTGCTCCTCAGAGTTCATATGTAACATTTATATATTAATATAAAATTAAATGTATATGTTAAATATATTAATATATATTTATATGCCTTTCCATCGTCCACTGCTTGATAATAATTTTTGATGATTCACAGACTGTTGGATTCCATCTTTTACCATATATCAACAATAGTACAATCAGTGAAACATTCTACTAATGTCGGTATTTTAAAAAAATGGGCCTAGTTTTAATGTGAAACTTGAGATTATTGAAAGAGCATTATAGTTTCCTGAAGTTAATTCATCTGGTTCTCTCCCTGTCAATTCATTTGTTGTCCTTCTGTACTCTCTGACCTCAATTATGGGGAAAGCACTTTTTAAATCTTAAAGTGCTACATAAATTACTATTACTACACATGACTCAATCAGTACAACTTGTCCTAATTACTGACAGTACAATTCAAAGTATGCACCCTACTGATCATGCATCAATACTGCCATCTTCCTACTGGAAGGGCAGTGTATTTCTTTGTCAAATAGTGTCAAATAGTGATTGTCCTAGAATTCCTCAGATTCATTGAGTCAACTTCTATCAATCTTTTTCTTTGCCCTCCTCCAATATTTTAAACCCATGAGTTTTCAAATTGCTCATATATAAATTAAGGAGATTATACTATCTAATTTTAAGGTCTCTTCTGAGTCTAGTTCCTATATGTTATAAAGTACCTTAAAGAGCCATTCTGAAATCATAAACATCTGGAGGATCTGGTTTCAAGTGCTGCTTCCAACACAAAATATCTGTGTAACTAGGAATAATCACTTAAATCTCTCAGTGTTCTATGCAGGTATAAGTTATAAACCAGTATTAGCAGAGAGAGTTAGTACAGTGGCAGTCTTCCTGATAGCTTACTATAAATATGTGTGTATGTTGTTGCATGGGATAAAGGGGACAGACCTCAGGAAAAGGGCACCATATTGATCTCATCTAGAGATGATAATGGAGACACATGATTGTGCAGAGAGATGAAGAGTGCAAAATTAGGTACCTTGAATTACCTTGAAGAGAAAGAACAGCATCCCCCAAACACAACCTCAAGCCCCATTATTTCTGTTTTAGTTACTCTCTCTCTCTCTCTCTCTATATATATATATATATATATATGTATATATATATATATATATATATATATATATATATATATATTATCTATTTACACATAAACACATATATACATACATAATGTTCCATGCCTTTAAGTTTCCTTCTTAATACATATTTTAATAAAAAATTATATAAATACAAATACATTTGTGTGGATTTAAAAACTAGAGTTAAACAGAGGGAATGTATCTCTTCTTACCAGTTATCCCTAGAACTGTGAGAGAATTTGGACATAAGTTTGTGGTGTTCTATTTCTAGAAACTAGACTTGTTAGTGTAAGAGGAGGTTAGGATGAGTAAGGCAACTAAACAAATAATTAGAACTCTATTTGACCCCTATAATGGGGCAATAGTGCTCTATATTACGGGGTTGCCAAAACACTTGAGTATTACACATGTATACATATCTAATTTTCTTATTGGTGGAATCACAGATAGATAACTATATGAATAGATAGACAGACAGACAGATAAACAGATAAAGAGATAAACAAATTTATACAAACACAGATACAACACAAACATAGATACACAAATATCTTCTTGGGAAAATGAGCCAGTCCCCAAGGAACAACTCTCAGTATTCCTCAGAAGCTTAGTTTCAGGAATACTCACCTCTTAAACTATTTGAATTGTTATTCCATGACTGCCCTTTGATTGAAAACTTTCTTTCCTTTCCATTCCTAAATGTCACCTCTAGGACATTTGGCCACATAATTTCCTTTTGCATGGCTATCATGTTGTTGAGTACATGTGACTCTCAGTTGTCTTACTTCAATCATAAAAGCTCCTGTTCCTCACCCCTTTCCATCTCAAAATCACCAGAACTTGTTTTGACCCTAGCTTTGATGAAAGACAAAATAATGAATAGCATTTATATGGCATTTTAAGGTTTGTCTAGCATTTTACATGTATCACATTTGATCTTTGTGACAACCCTGTAAGGTAAATGCATTTTTGTAATCTTTGCATTTTACACATAAAGGAAATGAGACCAAGAGATGTTAAGTGGAATAGCTAGTAAATATCTAAGATAGACTTTAAACTAAAATTTTCATGATTCAAAGTCCAGTATTCTATTTACTAAGTCACTGAGAGAGGCCTAAAATTGTTCCTTTTAAAGGCCAGCAAAGTGGAGGTAATCCCATAGGCACCCACACAGACCCATTTTAAATTTATAAACACTGAAATATACGTAAGACTTTTTTTTTTTTTTTGTCAGTTGGTCATGTCTGACTCTTCAGTTGTCAAGAAAATGGGGTTTTCTTGACAAAGAAACTAAATTGACTTACCATTTCCTTCTCCAGTTCATTTTTAAAGATGAGAAAACTGAAACAAACAGGGTTAAGTTACTTGCTTAGTCACATAGCTAGTAAGGGTTTAAGGGATATACCTTTTGCCTCCAAAAGAAAAGTCAATAAAAAATTCCCACCATTTGCCTGACATATCTATCACCAGAGCATAAGGTAATCTTGAGTTAGCAAGCAGGTATGGAAAATATAATATCACGTTAAACAGGAAAGTTATTTTGAGATGCTAATACAACTCTTATGTTGAGAGCCTCCTTCCCCCTACTCCCCACACTTTATATGTTGATCTTGGCTTTAAGCTAGCCTGTTGGATTGAAGAATGAAAAGCTATTACAAGTATCAGTCCTCTAATTCTCATCCACTGCACTTCAATGATTCACTATATCAGTTTGTGGTGATTAATCCCTTGTAAATGTCTGGCATCATCTGCTTAGAAAGAGCTGTGATTGGCAGGAGCATGAGCATAGGAGTCATGGAGTAAATCGTCAAAATTCCTTTTTCATCAATTAAAGGAGAAACTGTGGTGAGGGTGGGGTGAGAGGTTTCTCAGAGGAGGGAGAAGAGGGAGCATGCCATCTGTCTTGCAGCACACAGACAGGAATAGGGCACGTAGAAATGGCTGTACCATGGTGTTGCCTTAGTGGTTAGGAGAACAGATGGCATTTTCCTGCCAGCCCTCTGTCTTTTATTGGGATTTTCCTGTGTTCTGACCTGAAATTTAATGTTCCTTCCTCATAGTTAAGAATCTGGGATTTCCCTTTGTTGTTGTAGAGTGTTTAGAACAAGATCCACTTCCTCCTGATGGAGAATAATATCATGATCACTGAAATTGAAGGATATGAAGATCATAGAATATTATTGTGTTATAAGATGATGAATATAAAGAATATGGAGACATTTAATATGAACTGAAGCAAAGTAAAGCAAGCAGAACCAGAACTATCTATCCAGCAAACACAATAAAGTAAAGGAAAACAATAGTGAAAAAAATTCAAAAGTTTAGTCATTACAGTGACCAAACAGAAATGGTGGATTATAGGGAACAAAATTAGCATGAGACATCAGATCTGGCCAACATATAGATTTGTTTAACTATTATTCTTTGTTACAAGAGAGTTCTGTTAGGATGGGGGGAAAAGATAGCTATATAAAAATTATCAATAAAACTTAAAAAAGAAGAAGAAAAAAAGAAAGCAGCACCATTGAGCTTAGACTAAAAGTCTAAGAACCCAAGATCAGAATTATGTTGGTTTGATAGGCGTGTTGAAGATATCTTGTCCATATCACCTGTTTTGGCAGATGCTGAGAATTCGGTAAAGATAGCTGCAGATTCAAAAGAAAGAGGTGTTCAATTTATTTTTGTCCAGAAAAATACTCTAAACTGCTAGCACCCTTCTTGCATTGTGTCATGTATTGAATTACTTTGTACTCTGTGTGTATAAGTATACATGTATATATGAACATGTGTACTTAAAGAGATTTAATATATATTAGACACATATTTAAATATATTTATATTAACTTTCTTTTTGTGAATTATAGAATTTACATGTTCTTGTCATTTTCACCATTAGAAGTTAATTTCTAGTAGGAATTTTTTCATTCATTGCATTTATATCCCCGTCATCTAACACAGTACCTGGCATTTAGTAAGAACTTAATAAATAATTATTGAGTAGGATGAAGAATCCTATCTATAACCTACTCATGTGAGACAATTTTAAAACTAGATATTGGGGGGAGGAAAGGGTTTTTGAATGCTATTTCTATCCCAGAAAATGTTCTTTAGAAAAATTTTAAATGGATACATGAAGTAGATTTTTTTTTTTTTGACGCAAAGTATAGTTTGTTTTCCATTTGCAAGGTTTTTTCTTTGTCTGTCTTTCACAAAGCCAAACACAAGTCCTTATGACTCATGCACAGTTCATGTGCAGCTAGTTGACTCAGTGGATAGAACACTGGGCTTGAAACCAGAAAAGCTCATCTCCATGAATTCAAATTCAGCCTCTGACACTTATTAGCAATATGACTCTGGATAACTCACTTAATCTTATTTGCCTTAGTTTACTCATTAGTAAAATGAGTTAGAATATGAAATGGCAAACTGCTCCACTATCTTTGGTAAAAAAAAAAAAAAACCCAATTTGGGGTAACAAAAAGTTGAATATGACTGAAAAATTGAAAATGGTTCATTGACTTTTCAAATTCTGTATAAATGTGGAATCAAAGCAATATCACTGGAGAGGTAAAAACAATATGGCAACATCTCTGATACTAGTGTATATACATACATACATATATATATATATATATATATATATATATATATATATATATCTTTGGACTTTTTCAGTTCAGCTTTACCCAGGTATTCCTTCATAAGCAGGGACTTTCACTTATTATCCTTTCAAAGTAGAAGGCATTACAATGAAGGTAGAAGTGTGTAAGCTTCTGCAAAAGTCACAGAAGTGTAGTTTTTCAGGAGCCTGTCAGTCTGCAGACAGTACGTTGAGTATGCTCCATGGATGTGATTCTGGGTGATATAAACATATGTTTATGTACAGTATTAGAGCAAAATGTATCTGTTTTTATGGAAACAATTATAATGTATAGCAAAGTAGTACTTTAACTTCACATCTGGCCACTTTATGGGATTTAGATAATACATTCCTGAAAGCTGCCCATTATTTATTAGCAAAGTATGGCTACTTAAAATAGGACAAGGCTATTTAATGATTTCTGATTATTTTTGTAAGTGGAAGTCACATTTTGGGGGGCAGGAAGAAGAAATAGAGATAATTGTGTGTTACAAGTGTGATTTGTGAGTTCTCTTCTAAGCCTGCTACTTAATTCCACCAAGAAAAACAAGCTAGAATCCTTACAGTGGAGGCAATGACTTCTTAGCACTGTGCCATCATTGAGGCCAGGAAATTCAGTGCATGCTTTTGTCCAACATACAGACAGGAGTGAGGTATGAGGGGAGATAGAGAAAGGAGGGAAGGAGAGAAATAGAAAAAAAGAGGAAGAAAAGAGAAGAAAGAAAAAAAGAAAAAGATTATGTCACTCTTCTCCTCAAATTATTTCAGTAGTTCACCACTGACTCAAAAATATAATAAAAATTCCTTGGTTTAGTATTTAAAGCCCTCCACAATCTGGTTCCATTTACCTTTCTAGTCTCTTAAAATATTATTTCCCTTTATGTACTCTGTGTTTCAACCAAACTAGAGTACTTGTTCCCTAAATCTGGATTCCATTTTTTTCCTCATTGTATTCATACAAGTAATATGCCATGTCTAGAATATACTTTCTCTTTCTCCACCTGCCTTATCTTTGCTCAAGACTTGTCTTAGATGCCATAGTCTGATTTCTTAACTTTTTAGTTCTTAATCTCTCTGTCTCTGTCTCTGTCTCTCTGTCTCTGTCTCTCTCTCTCTCTCTCTCTCTCTCTCTCTCTCTCTTTCTATCCTTCTCATTAAATACCTGGCATGCAGAACTATTGCATAGATTGGCTGCTCCTTCACTTAGTGGTCATTTCATTTGAACATTTCAGGCTTGCTACCATTTTTATATTTAGAAGATCACATATAAAGGACATTGTTGTAGAATAGCTTTACCAGTTTTAGTCAAAGATGACTAAAGAAAGAATCAGAAAAGGGGTCATTAGGAACACGATTCCTAATTTTTGAGTTAGAAAGTATTGAATACAGAAATCCCTTTATGAAATGAAAAAAATTCTAACATTGGCACATGATATTATAGTTCAACTACCATAGTAATTAGGTTATTATTAGCAGAATTTTGAGTGACCAAATTCTTTGGAGGTCATAGGGCATATATTTAAAGCTGGAAAGGACTTAGAGGTTATATTCTCCACAAATCTTAATTTACAGCTGAGAAAAGAGATGCAGTATGATAAAACTGGGGTTTTAACCTAGGTCTTCTGATTCCAAACTGACCACTCTTTACATCACACCTAATTTTTTTTTTTTTGCTTTTGGCCACTGACAAACACTACTACAGAAGATTTTCCCACAAACTCACTAGCAGCTATTTTCTTCAGTTGTTCTATTTTTATAGCATGGCCTATAAGATTTCAAATTAGTTGCTTTGGGCAGAAAATAAATGGTTAATTTGAAGCTATTTGTTCTAATGAAATTATGTTCCAACTAGCTTCACATTAATCAGTCAATAAATATTTATTAGGAACCTACTATATGCCTGGTACTATGGTAAATATTAGCAATAAAATGAAAGGCAGAAGATAATCCCTGCCCTCAAGGAGCACACAATCCAATGGAGTTCTATCTTTTCTCTGGATGTCGATAGCATCTTCCTTCATATGTCCTCTATAATTAATTTTGCTATTTACAATAGTCAGAATGACTTAGTTGCTCAATATTGTTCTAAAAACAATAAGGTTGTGATTGTATACGATGTTCTCTTGGTTCTGCTCATTCCACTGTTCCTTATTTCATGCAAGTCTATCCATGTTTTTCTATGCTCATCAAATTCAGCATTAACAATGGTCCAGAACTTTTGCATGGTAACAAAGAATTGGAAAGAAAGCAGATGTTCATTGATTGGGAAATTACCAAACAAGTTGTAATCCATACATGTAATGTAATACTACTGAACTGTTAGAAATGATGAATATAATATATACATAGAAACATATAAAGATTTATATGAATTAATTCGAAGTAAAGTAGGCAGAACCAAGAAAACAATATACACAATGACAACCACAATGAGAATGGAAAGACCTCAAAACAATAAAAAACAAATGCTTTAAAATTAGAAAGAATAAGCATTGCCCCCAAAAAGAAATATAAGAAGATACCCTCACTTTTTTGTAGAGATGAGAAGTCTACAGTGATGATGTGTTACACATATTTTCAAGATTTAAAATGTACTGGTCAGCTTTGCTGATTTTTTCTTTAAAAATATCATTTGTCATATGTGATATATCTTTGAAAGGGAAAAGAGAAGGGATCCTGGGGAAATGTTTAAAAAACCCAAAAAGATATCAATAAAATTCTATTTTTAAAAGTTGTACAGAAACTATATCTGTAAGTTATTTTGGTAATTTAGGCTGTCATTCATCTGAGTCAGATAATCTGAACTCATTTAGAGAAAAAAGTACCCTTTTCCTGTTTTCTCAACTCTCCCCTTGTCACTATATTCACATTACCTTTTCAATGTGAGGATCATTCGTCTTTTGAAAAGAAACGAACTGAAATTAATACTTGAATATTTCTTCCCTCTCTTTATCATCCAAGGATATTGTACCAGTCCTTTATCAAAAGCATAAGGCCAATGTTTTCCTCATTTTCTTTCTTCATGATGATTTTTGATAAATCTAATGTTTTTATAAATCATAGGACATTTTGGGCCTTTACTTTCCTAATACTATTTTCACAAATTCATGTTGCTTTTTTGTAGTTGTCCTTGGTAATATCTACATTCTAATATATTGTCTCTATAAAATTGCAGCTCATCAGAGAGCTCTCAATGCAGCCACATTAATTATTTTAGATGTCATCTTTTTTTCTTATCAGAATCATTTGCAATTACACCTTCAGAATTTTATTTTTAAAGCCTTTGATTGATCCTCAATAATTTTTCTTTTTAGAGTCTCAAACCATGTACCACTCCTTTCATTTCTCTGAACTTTTTGAAATCTACCTTTTTAAGTCCTTTGGTATATGAGTAACTATGACTACTATTATTATCTCCCTCAGCATTCACAAATTCTAAGATGTCTTGGTAACTTCTAAAGCATAGTGTTGATGCTTTCTTAAGTATTGTTGAGACTGTGAAAAAGGTGAATGAAAATTCAAAATACCTTTTCAAGGAGTTTAACTGGAAAAGACCAAAATAGCACATTTAAAAACTCTTATAATATAAGATATAGTATTTCTTAGCTATAATCCTAACAGAGTCCTCAGTATTTCTATCTTATGATCTTCCTAGCATTTCATTAACCCACGTTGCTTGGTGGGCTGAGAATTCTCAACTTGTTACTTACAAGTAACATATTTCTCCATTTCTTTTTTTTTCTTTGTTCTCTCTTTTTTGGGGGCTACTCTTCCTTTTCTTTTTTTTTTTTTCTATTAAGCTTAAGAAGTTAGAAAGGGTTTATTTCAACTTGATGAATGCTGTAAAGTAGTGGGGAGGGGAGAAGGATTGGTTGAAGCAGAATCACAGGAGATTTCACCTTCCTGGGAGGAATTTTCTATGTTTGAATCCTATGGGGAGGTTGAACAAGGGATTCTGGGAATATTAAAAGCTTTTTACCAAAAAAAATTTTGCCCACGCAATGCCAAGTATGTAATGGCTCAACTTGACTAATAAAATCAGTCATTCACTTGAATACAGGCTCAGCCATTATTTAGGCACATTTGAATCATTTGGGAGAGGGGGCTGATTGCTTCTGGAGTCTCAGAGGAGAAAAAAATATTCCTCTTGATAGAATGTAGCCATTTGTTCTCCATCATGATACTTTTTCATACTGTAATTAGAGTGCTATCAGGGATGAGAGGGTGAGAGAAATAATATGAAATGTATATTTCTATAATAATATATAATATAACAATATATTTCTATAATAAACCTTATGGTTTATTTTTTTCTATATTATGAGCTTTGAACACATTGAAATATTTGACTGAATCCTATAAACATGTAAATGTATAATTATAAGGGGTCACAAAAGTCTTGTTGCAAGTTTTAGTTTGACAATTTGAGCTTTAATAGATTAATCCTACACTGAGACTTTGGGGCCAGCCTGCCTAAAAGAGCCAATAATTATATTCAAAAGTGGGATAGACTAGTAGATAAATAGAATAATGGAATCAGAATTCAGTCTTACAGTTTTTAGATCTTTGGTAACTTACTTGGACTTAGTCTTTGTTTTTCCTGTCTTTAAAATCAGGGGTGAAAATGCTTATAATTCACTTAGATGGTTTTGGTGCAGGAAAATGCATAAGAATTAAATTCTGGGCAAAGATGACTCTCAAATATCCATACTAGTGGAAGGGGCTACATTGGAGATCACATGGATTTGTGGCAAATCAAAAATCAATTATATTTTACCTTGTGATCTATTATGAGACTCTCCCCATCTACATTCCTTGGCATATAATACCTTCTTGTGATGTTTTGTTCCGGTTCTGAAAAGAAGTTAAGATTTCTTGAGCACACCCTATCTAGTAGAAGAGATTTAACACAGAGACAAATCAAGAAAATGTTGGGGTTGTTAGGGAAGCTTGCTTGACTTTATCATTTCAAAACAAATAACAAAGCAAATTACAAGTACCCTGGACCTCAGTTTCTTTACCGGGACAAAGTTTCCTGGCCCTTAATTGTGCCTTTTTAGAAGCCATCCCCTATGTCCAAAATACAGTCCCTTCTTCACCTTTCCTTCTCAAAACCTGTAGTATTCTTTATTTTTTTTTTAATTTTTATTTTTTATTGGTGAGGTAATTGGGGTTAAGTGACTTGCCCAGTGTCACACAGGTAGAATGTGTTAAGTATCTGAGGAGGATTTGAACTCAGATCATCCTGACTCCAGGGTGCCATCAAACTGCCCCACCTATCGTGTTCTTTAAGGCTCTCTGATAAAGTGGTCCCCTCTACAGAAAAAGTTTTTAATGTTCTTAATTGTTAATATATTCTATTTGCATGTTTTATTCATTTAATAAAAGGATTTTTTATCTATGTCCTGAAACTCTATGTTAGTCTAGACTTGTATTCAGAAAAATATGTTAAATATGTAAAATAAAATATATAGGATCATAAAAAGAATCAATTATTATTTTTTCTTTTTTTATTATTATAGCTTTTTATTGACAGAACATATGCATGGGTAATTTTTCAACATTGACCCTTGCAATTACTTCTGTTCCAACTTTTCCCTTCCTTCTCTCCACTCCCTCCCTTAGATGGCAGGAAGTCTCACACATGTTAGACATGTTAAAGTATATCTTAAATACAATATATGTGTACATATTTATACAGTTCTCTTGTTGAATAAGAAAAATCAGATTTAGAAAGGTAAAAATAACCTGGGAAGAAAAACAAAAATGCAAGTAGTTCACACTCATTTCCCAAGAACCAAATTATATAAAAATAATATTAAAAATAATTATGTATATAGTATATATAAACACATATATGTATGTATACACATACATTTTATATATATATATATATATATATATACTTTTATATTTTTATTTAAAAAAGAAAAGTTCACAGATATCTTTGCTCTAGTAGGAGTAAACTCCTTAAGAGCAGAAACTATCATCCCCATTACCTAGTAGGACTTTGAATATAGTTGGCTTTTAATGTTTGTAAAATTTAGTAAACTGAATCTGTAAGGTGAAGAAATTGGATATATAAATTCTAAGGTTCTTTTCAGCTTAAATATTCTCTAAACCTATGGCAGGTCATTAGGGGATCATGAGAATTGATGATTTTAGCTGTTAGGGATTCTTTATATGAGTATGATAGGGTGGGGAAACCATTGTTGATGAATTTGTTGTGAATGTTATGATGCTCCTTTAAATTTTTAAACTTATATAGAAAACAATAACAAAATAGGCACCATGGTATATAATAAATAGAAATAGCCAAGCAACAATAGATACAAGTATATAGGTTTGTTTAGGCCACTAACTGGCTGGATTGCCTTCAGATCCCAGTTTCATCATAGTTAAAATACAGATTTTAGATTTGTTAGTCTCTTTCCAAATCTGATATTCTATGATTTTATTTGTTTGATCTATCCTGTGGCTAAATTCTTGATTGTTAACCAAAGAAATCATATGTAGTGGAAAGAGTGCTGGTCTTGGCACCAGGATAGAAATAGATTCAGATCCCATCTCTCATAGTTTCTGATTGTATAACTTTGGACATGTAACCTTTCTAGTCTAAGTCTAAGTCTTAGTCTAGTCTAAGTCTAGTCTAGTCTCAATCTGTAAAATGACAATAATATTCTAATAACCCACAGTTATTTTGAGGAGATAATATATAAAGCACATGAAGTATATTATATACCTTCAAGGTATAAAAAATATCAGTTGCTACTATTATTATTCCTTGTCCCCTCAACACCCCCCTGGCCTCCACAACAACAAGACAGGGAAATAAAAACAGTACTCTGCCAGTGACTTGACAAAACAAAATCCCACATCATTGAAGTACTTGTCACAGTAACACTGCAGTACAGAAGACAGGAAAAATGATACAATATCATTGCTCGTTTTGTTGAATAGATGAGTTCTCTTTCTACTACCTCTGGAGGGTTTGTGCAGTTCATTTGTGTAGTTCAAGGTCATCATTAAAATGGACAAAGTCCTTTAGAGTTGAAAAGGAGAGGCCGTATAAATGCAAAAGAGTATCTGTATCCCTGAATTTTAGCAAAATCATAAGAAATGAAGTTCATTTGATTTAGTGGGAAAAACATTATTTGGGGAAACAGCATTACAGTTATCCCTTCCTCATGGTGACTTTCCCCTTTATTGTTTTGAAATATAGCAAATCAACATAAGAGTGGGAATTTGGGGAACTTTTGTAGAAGCTGCAAATGACCAAAAAGGTCAGCAGATGACACAGAAACAGTTTGATTCAGAAACATATGAAATATATGCAGAAATATATATGTATATGTTTATATATACTTGTATACACACACATAAAATATATTTAGTATTTTGATATATTAACTCAAATTTAACAAACTGCAAACATCCCATAAAATAAAAAGAAAAAATTCAGACTTCTTTGGTATAAAAAGAGGGCTGAAAAATGTACACAGATTTTCCAGACAGTGGGTGCAGTGCCCCTGACCCCCACAATGTGAAAGGGAAAACTATATTCTTATAGCTAGAATGTGTGAATTTGTGACCAGCAAATAATGTGTCTTCTTGAAGCTTTTGTTTGCACCACTTGAATTGATGTAATAGTAGATTTGATGGCTAGAAGGACCCTTCTTCTCATGTTTTCTCTTTTTTCTTTTCCTCCTCTGACTCATTTTATAAGCTATTGTTTACATGACAGGGATAATCAAATGGCTCAGTGCATAGAATGTTAGGCTTGGAGTTGGGAAGATCTGAGTTCAAATCTAGACTGATACATTATTAACTGTATGGCTCAGGCAATTCATTTACCTCCTCCCTGATTCAGTTTCCTCATTTATAAAATGGGATAATAGTGATATCATCTATTTCATAGGGTTATAATGAAAACAAAATAAAATATTATTTATAAAGTGCTTTGCAAACCTTAAAGTACTATATACATGTGATCTATTATTAATAGTAGTATTATATAGTAATGTAGTATGTATATGTAATATAATATTTTTTATTTTATGTGTGTTGTATATTATTTATACACACAAAATGTATATTATATGTTCTGATATATGTATTATGTGAATATTATATATTTTATTTGTATATGATATATGATACATATAGTATTAGTACTACTTATAGCATATACTATAGATAGCTTACTGTAGACTATATATATATATATATATATATACAAACACACATGTGTATATCTGTTTATTAATCATCAATATATTGGTACTTTATTGCTTTTGTGATTTCATTGAATAGATGAAAATGTTCAGGATATTGAAATAGTTCCAGTAAGTTTAGGATTTATCCACCTGAAGCTAGTTTTTAGTCACTGGTATTATTGCTTGATGGCTTTCCTGTGGTAAAGATAGCAATCTAGAGAATCTCTTCTCTTTTCTACCTCCTGGTGGCATTAATTCAAACCATGCCAGAAAGATCCTTTTACTTTTTAAATAAAACTCTTAAGAAGAGAAGCTCTTCTTTTTTCCCCCGGAATTATGCATTTTTGTTTTTCACAGCCCTTAAGATTGAAAAATTCTTCCTGAGATCTAACCTAGATCCGTTTAATTGCAAAATAGACATTTCATGTGCACAACAAAGGGGGAAAATTGCTCAAAATTATGAAGTCACCTAGAAATCTGAACCCCCAAGAATAATGGGAATAAGGATGTATTTGATCATCTGTGTACCTGGCAACATGATGACTTCTCTGTGAATGCTACTGTGTTCCAGTGTGAGCGTGTTTGTGTTACTGTCAATGTATATGTGTATGTTTGAGCATGAAAGTGTGTATAGGAGTGTGGGTAAACAGATCTTTGAATCACAGAGGCCAGCCCATCCTGGCAGGCTTTGTCTCTGACTCAGTTACCATGACAGCAAGGAGAGCCCCTCTGTCTGTAAATAGAACTCTGTGTGGACTGAATGCAGAGATGAAGCACGTCACCATGTGCATAGTTTAGAACAGGAGTCAAGAGATCTGGCAGGTAAAAGCAAGATGACCAGCCCATCAAGAAATGTACTTGCTATAGATGAAAATGGATACCAGTCATGCTTTCCTTTGTGTATTGTAACCCTGAGATATCATGGCAGGGGCAAGAGCCTATGGCGAGATAACAGATGATTAATTTGGTTGGGGGGAGGAGACAACTCATAAAATGTATAATGATGATGATGATAGCTTTGATTAATGTTGCACTTTACAGCTTCTGGTATATAAAGCACTTTGTAGTCATTATCTCATTTGTTGCTCATAACACCCTGGTAAAATATTAGTGCAATGACAACTTTTTCCTTTGATATCTTTATTTACATAATCTATATCTATATATCTTTACACTCTGTCACTGTTGTAATTTCATAAAATAAATGAAAATATCCAGCATATTGAAATAGTGCCTAAATATGTTTATGATTTATCTACCTCAACCTAGCTTTTAGTAATTGGTATGTTAACTAAGTCTTTTATGGATTACTTGTCACAGATATCTTTGTAGGATAGATTCCCTTTCTCAGCACAGTTAAGTTCAGATAATTTAATGATTCAGATAAATAAATTTTGATACTACCTAAAATAAAACATAAATTAGGCATAGAAATCTGTTGCCAAAAAATCATACATAGCAACAAATGGTTTCTACATTATCTCTTAATTAGGATGAGCAAAAAAAAAAGTACTTCCCTGTATTAGTGTAGATCAAAGTTATACTAGGTATCTTGGGTAGCTACTTAGGGAGATACATGGTAGGTGTCAAAGGATGCTCACCAAGGAAAAATTTTAAGTTGAAGAGAGTTAAATAAAGAGAATTGACAATAGCCCCCATGCCTCTCACATAAATTGTGACAAGGCACAGGTGGTGCAAAATAAAAATGATTAATGTAAATGCTAAAAGCAGAAGCAGCAAATACAAAGTAGTAGGAAAACACAGTGCATTAAAAAAGAAAATAGATTCTTCATTGCTATCATGGTGAGGAAAAAAAACCAAATTTAAACATAAAAGTTTTCCTTGTACTACAAATTGTATACAATAAAAGAAAGTCACACCTTGATGAATTTGGTCTGTAACACAATTTAATGCCAAATTGGAAATTCTGAATATGAAAGGAGAGATAAATAAAATTGAATGTAAAAACAAAGCAAAACAACCATTGAACTACTAAAACTAGAAGCTAATTTTATGAAAACAAAACACCCCAAAATAGATAAACTATTGGTTCATTGGATTTGACAAAGAAAACAGCCAAATTACCAAAAGCATCAAAAACAGTATCAAAAATTAAAAGAGTGAATTCACCACCAATGAACAGGAAATTAAAATAGTTATTTTGAGCTATTTTGCCCAACTATAATAAATTTGACATCCTAAATAAAAGGGAAAATTATTCCCATGACCAAAGAAACCAGAATTTTGAGATGGTAAAAGGAGTGAAGAAGAGGAGGATGCACCAATCAGATAGCAAAAGGATGAATATGGGAATCTATTCTAGAGCCTCACAACTTTCTCATTATGCAAATTTCATAAAATTAATGTGGTTAGGTATGTGTCCTGTGGAAATCATTTCTATTTTCCCTAAGAACTTAGGTACCCCACCTCACTAGCTAGGTGACTTTGCTTCAGGGTAACATCCTTGAATTTCTGCTTCTTTACTTGTAAGATTACTGGGGGTATATCTTATATGAAATTATCTTTAAGACCCCTTTCAAAGCTAGTATTCTATCATTCTATGAATATAATAGAGTCTTGTTTTTTCCTCTGAGTTCCCAATGTTTTAATGAGTTGATGTGTAAGGCATTTATCTGTTCTTTCAATGTAGGCTCCTCATTATCTATTGCTTTCAGTTCATCTCTGGGAGCTATCCTCAATTCTCTATCTGGCTCCATATTCTTAAAACTGAACAGTGATATAGCCACTAAACCTCTCTCTGTCTCTGTCTCTGTCTCTGTCTCTGTCTCTGTCTCTGTCTCTCCTCTCCTCTCCTCTCCTCTTCTTTCCTCTCCTCTCCTTTGTCTTTTTTCCTTACCTCCTTCCTTCCCTTCTTCCTTCCCTCTCCCCTTCTTTCCTTCCTTCTTTCCCTTCCTCTTCCTTTTCTTCCTTCTTTCCTCTATCCCTCCTTTCCTTTCTTCCTCCCTCTTTCCCTTTTTAAAAAGTTCTATGTGGGCCTAGGGGCTTTCAAGAAAGTAATGCTATATATATATTTAAAAAAGTTTTCTCAATGCCTTATTTACTCTAGTAAGATAAAGGCACTTAAACCTCATCTGCAATCAGGACCAGTTCCAAAGTCCAGAAATTTTGCTGCACTGTGATTTAAATTTAGCCATTATACCTGCCTCAGCAGGCTTCATTCATGGAAATGCTTGGGCCATTCATAAAAATGACTGTCATACCTCTTTGATGTGTGGGACTCACTATTTGTTTCCCTTGGAGTGTTGAAACCAAAAGTGCTATGAATCCACTCGTTCCCAGTGCTGCTCTCTGAGCCCACACCCCCACATCATCCTGGAAGAATTCAGCTGAAACATAGATTCAGTAATGCCTTTCATGGTGCTTAGGAACCTGAGCAACATGTTATCGAAAATAGGTGTCAGCAAGCATCCTACACACTTGTGTGATAATTTGCAGAGAGGTGTGGGCTTGAAGGATGGATGGAAAACCTTCCTCATGTGTGAAAAAGACTCTTTGCATACATTTCAGTTCTTTTTTGAATATTTGAAAAGATCCCACCATATCCTACTGCCTTCCTTTGGGTAAAAGTTCCTAATTTGGGGTCTAAGGACTCCTGAGGAGCCTGGTTCCATAAACTTGGATGAGAACATATTGTATTTCAAAATAATTGGTTTCCCTTGTAATACTTTGTTTTGATTTTTATAAATCTTAAAATATTTTTTGAAGTGTCCGGTTGGTTAAAGGGGTCCATGACACAGAAAGTGTTAAAGAAGCCCCTTGTTCTGGGGAAGGGAAGACTGGAACCAGTTCATACCTTCTTATTCTGTACAATTCTTGATCATGTCTTCCCATAAATTTTCCATTAATTTCCTCTCTATAAACCTACCTTATATGTAGCTACTTTGTATGTATTTGTAATATTAATATTTAAGCTATATATGTAAAGAGATTATATAATGTTTTATTGATATATATTAATATCAATACTGTATGATATATATTACTATATATAACTCCTCATGAGTATGTAGAGTTTCATTCTTTATATGTATATCCCCAGCGCCTGGCATAATACTAGGCACATAGTAGGTTAATTATCCACATAATATAATAGAGGCAGGTAGATGACATATTGGGTTGAGCTCTAAGCCTGAAATCAGGAAGATGTGAGTTCATATTTAACTTTAGATACATAGTAAATTATGTAACCCTGGACAAGACATTTAACTTGTCTCTGTTTCAGTTTTCTGAATGAAGAAGCAGCAATAAGCATTTACTAAGTATCTTCCTCCCACAGTTGTGAAAAATCTGACACATAGTAGGTACTTAATACTGCTTTCCTTTTTTTTCTCCTTCCCACCCTGAGTCTTTTAATATTTCTATCTTAACCTTTGCTCTCATTATATGAACAAGCTTCTTCCTCTTAACATTATTACCCGGGTTATATATCCCTCATGTTTATATATATATTAGATCTGGTTCATTGTCTATCACTTCACCATTATTGGCAATAATAAGCAGAACTTTACTTGCCTTTTGGGTTACCTGTAATTTTGTTTATTTGGAATTTATGCTATTCTATGTTGTACAATCATGACATCAAGAGAATAACAAAAGTAATAAGAAGATGGGTTTCATTTCAGGGAACAGATTAAGGAAAGAGGAAGGAAATAAAAATTTATTAAGTGTGCCATACCTGGGAATGCAAATAGAAGCCAAAATAGAAAAAAAAGAACAACTCCAGCTCTTAAGGATTTTACATTTTTATGTGGGAAGACTACACACCAAAGGAAACTGAAAAAGTGGGGAGGGAAGGAAGAAATGAAACTACTCTGCATGGAGAGCGTGATTTTAAAATGCAAAAAGTCAGGAACAGAGCAAGTAGACAAATAAAAAGAAGGATGCTCTTTTTCCCCATTACAATTCATTCCACACTCTCTCTCCCCTACTAAATTTTGGGCCTAATTTATCATCCATCTGCAGTGCCTATCCAAGATTCTAATGTATTAATACTAATGGGCTAATTCCATAGACTACCCACACAACTGTGTGTGATAGTTTGGGCATTACATATTTTCATCTTTTTTTTTTAAATGACACAATTAAAACAATATCATCAAGGCCTCTTTCTACAAAGATCATTTGCTATGGTGTCAGAAGAACTGGATTCACCTTGCAGTTTAGCTTCCTAGCTTCATGACCTTAGCTAAGTAAATCATTTAATCTAGCTGAGCCTCAATGAAAGAGTTGGATTAAATGGTCTTTTAGGTCTTTTTTTTAACTCTAAATCTCTGATCCTTATGATTTGCAAACAGGAGTATCTAAAAGACCTTTCCATCTATTGGAAATTCCTATTCCATTTATGAGGTAGTTAGGTGGAGCTTGATTGACTGGAAGACAGGAACACTGATTTTCCTGAGTTAAACCTGGTCTCAGACACTTACTAGCTGATAAGTCACTTGACCCTGTTTGCCTCAGTTTCCTCAGATGTAAAATTAATTGGCAGCAAACCAGTCCAGTATCTTTATCAACAAAACTCTCAAATGGAGTCATGGGGAATCTGATACAACTGAAGAACAACAACAAATTCCATTTATATTCTGCAGAGGATCTCCTTCATGATGCTATTAAATATCTTTGGCAAGCTTTCCCCTCCCTTTTTATGCTTTGTCTGTTAACCTATAATCAGACCTGTTGAACAAAATTCCTTGAGGTTGTATCTATCAAAGAATCTTGTATGAAAAAAGAGAGAAGAGGAGTTGTATGAAAAAAGAGAGAGGAGGCTCACGTGTTGAAACATGTGTATGGAGAGACAGTCTAGGTGAGAAAGTATTTACCAAGTCCAATAAGGAATAGAGGCAAATTGAAACAGTGGGATTTATGGGAAGAAACAATCAAAAATCTGTTTCTAGAGTGATCATCAACACAATCAGTAGTAAGGTTGTTCAAAATTGGAGACTTAGCCAGAGGCAAGAATATCTAGTGATAAAATAACAACTAACCCAGAAATGTTTCTGATTGACCATTACCATGGAATTAGACCTTCAGAGTTTCAGCCTTGCCTACCATTAAGAATTGTAATCTGCTTGGTTTGGGGATTTGGCCTGAGTGGTAACTGCTTAGAATGAAGGATGAGTCGATCAATACTCATCTCAGCCTTCTATATCTATCTGGTCCCAGACCTCCAGGTCATGCTTCATCTCATCCATACATCCACAGTATACTAGAACTTAGGTAAGCATTTGACTATGTAACTTGCCAGCATGGGTACATCTGTCTCAACCTCCCACAAATACACCTCTGCTTTTCACATTTTTACAAGGGAATAATAATCAAATCAATATTGCTATAAGGAAGAAAAGATATGATTCTCCTTCAGCTAAACTAATATAATCACAGAAAATAGTGACACATGGTAAAATTTCAAAAATGTGAAGATGTATTACAATATGGTTCATATCCTACCATCTTTTTATGAAATGTGAACCTCTGTTATTGAGTCAAACAGAAACAATTGATTGACTATGACTTCCCAATTGTGACTTAAAACAGTTGAAAGAATTTCATGGATTGACTCATGAAGGGTTTGCTGTCTAAGGGTATAAAAGCTCCTGTTTGGGGATAAAGAAAAAGCTCCAGATCAGAGGATCCCAGTTTAAAAGTTGGAATCAAGTCATTGAGAAGAAATCATTTATAGGGTGGAATAGGAGAAGAGAGCTTTTCTTTCTCTTTCTTCCCTCACTCACTCTTCCAATTGAGTACATTATCAAAGAAATCTATAGAAAATAACACATTCAAACAGGATCAGAGAAATACACACTAGAGACAAATACAAACAGCAGATGTGGAGAGACCTGAGGGAGAAAAGAGTTTTCCTTCTCTCTGGAAAGGAAAATGTTATCTATGGCCTTAAGAAAGGACTTCTAGTAATCAAGAATTATGAATTTACCCTTGGGTAAAGGAATGAAAGAGTAATGAAATCTAAAGGGCCCATAACCCTATCCCCAATCCCTGTTATAGCCTAATTCAGGGATCATAACCTTGGGTCAGCAGACTCCAAGATGTCAGTGGAGGGACTTGAGAATTTCCAAGAACTGTGATGGGAAATTAATTACTTTTTTAGTTTCATTCATTCATTCAATTAAGTTTAGTATTTTCTATAATTTTGAATGTAGGCAATAATAATATTTAGGGATCCAGAATCTTCACCAAAAGGTCTATGACACAAAAAGTTTAAGTACCCTTGGTCTAGACTAAACTTCCTTTTCATGAACATCATTTTCATCTGAACTAAACAAAGGAATATTAAACACAATTATACTAACACCCACACAGATTTTTCAGTATAGAAATACATTAACTCAACATGGACAGAGAAAGGGCAGGCCCAAGGGAGGGAGGGTGAGAGATCTAACAGAGATGGCAGAGTGGGTAACAGAATAACCATAAGCAAAATAGCTGGAGACAGGAAAATGAAGAAAGGATTAAATAAAAGGAGAAAGAGTAAAAAACCTGAGATTGGGAGTAATTCAGAGGGAAAAAAAGTACCACAACATAGAGAAAACATTTCATTTATAGATCAAAAATGTCAGCCAAGGTCCCTTTCTTTTATTACCTTCTTATTTATAAAGGAGTGGGGAGTAAAAAGAAGAAGAAATACAAGACGATAGGATGGAAAGAACTGCACATTTGACAATAATAACCATGAATGTGAATTGGATAAACTCAGTAACAAAAAAAAGAAAAGAACAACAGAATAGAATAGGAAGCACAATCCAACAATATGTTCTTTATAAAAAACAAAAACAAAAACAAAAAAACAAGCACTTGAAACCTAAAGTTTCACACTGAATTAAAATGAGGGGTTAGAATTCAATATATTATGCTTTTGCTGAACTTATAAAAGCAGATCTAGCAAACATGATCTCAGACAAAGCTATAGTAAATATAGTCATGATAAAATATGATTGGGGAAATTATATTATGTTTAAAAGACATCATAGAACTAGCATAGCATCAAAATATTTAAAGGGAAAGTTAATTGAATTGGAGGAAATAGATATTAGAACTTTAATAATGGAGAGCTTGTTCTACAACTTTTAGACTTGGACAAATGTAATCAAAAGGTAGGGAAGAAATTAAGGATCTGAACAACTTTAGAAAAATTAGAGATAATATCCTCTGTTAATCACTGAATGGGAATAGAAATAAATTGATGTACCACTCAGTTGTGCATAGAAATTTTAAAAAGTGACCACATGTTGAGGTATAAAGACTTTTCAAAAAATTCAGAAAAGCAGAAGTATTACCCATATCATTTAGATCATTAAACAGAAAAATGAAACTAGTTGCTATTTTTAAAAAAACAAACCTAATACAGTACATAAACAGCTAATCTTTTTTTTAAAGGGAGGAAAAATTTTAAAAGAACTTACACCAATGGAATAGGAAATAAAGGAAATACGAAAAGCTGTTTTTTCTAATTACACGCTAGCAAACCAGTAGCTTAGAAAGTGAGAGAATACTTACAAAAATATAAAACACCTGGATGAGTATGAGAACTTGACTGCTTAAATAATCCAATATTAAGGAAAACAAAAATAAAAACATAAACCTAAGGTAACTCTCACGGTTTGAGACTCTAGTACCATATGGAATTTATAAGTGAATTCTATCAGGCATTCAAAGAACAATTAATTCCAACATTACATAAACTGTTTGCAATAATAAGAAAAGAAGAAACACCCAATGTTTTGCTATGATATAAATATGGTCTTGATGCCTAAATCAGGGGGAGACAAAGCAAAGAAACTACAGACCAATATCTCTAATGAATGTTGAAGTGAAATTTTTATGTATTAATAAATGGGCTAAAACAATTTCTTATGCCCTCTATGAATTTATACCAGGAAGGCAAAGTTGGTTCAATCCAAGAAACACTAAAAATATAATATAGATATAATAAATTATATATGTCAGGCACTATGATAAAGTATTAAGCTGTTATCTGTCTTGTTCTAGACACTCTTGCTTTCTTTAATACAGCCTAATATTTCATTAGCTTTTTAGGTTGCTATACCACTGTTGACTCTAGTCTACTCAAACTGTGTTTTCCTTTTTTTTTTTTTTTCTTTTTTACTATATAAATGAGTTATTATTGTGGGAGATAAAGATTAAGACATGATCCCTGTCTCTCCTCCCAGAGCTTACATTTTAGGAATCATACATCAAACTCTTCTTTCCCAAGGATTAATCCTGTTAGGTATAATCACAATTCAATCTGAGTGATCTTTATTTATATAATTGACAGTTAGGACTAATGTCTTATTACACAGTGAAACACAATCTAGGACACTTGATTGCAGGTATGCTCAGAGTTATAAATCTCCCTCCTGCATCTCAGAATTTATCCTCTCTGTGGCAATTTTGCTCCAATAGTACCAGGGGATATTGTTTATAAAGCATCATTCTCCCACAATCCCAACTTTAGTATTTTAAAACACTGTTGTTTGGAGGCAGGTGAGTCAAGGGCTTATAGAGAAGCACTAGGACAAATCCTGTAACTCTGGAAATCTGTTAATTCCATTCATTTATTTCCTATCCTATTTCCTCTGTTCCCTGAAGGCTGAGTCTACAGGGCTTAAAGCAGGGGTTGAAAAACAGAGTAAAGTGGGAAGAAGGGGCAAAGAGTCCCCACCAGCCTTCTTAGGAAAGAAACAAGTCCTTTCTAATGCCTAAATACACCCCTTCAAATTTATTCCATATGCAAATAGACTCATACATATCCTGCATTTCCCTTCTTAGATGGCTGCAAAATACTTAAACTTGTCCTTTACAGAGTGGAGGCAAATTCTAAGTGATCTTTACTGGAGAGAGAAATCCTGTGCCTTGGGTATTTTTAAGCTTTTCCTGTCTTTCAATCATTCATCATCCTCTTCAGATAATATCCTTTCCTTTAGGCGTTCTCATCATTTGTCTAAGTATTCCCTCAGGTATTTAAATTGCCCCAACTATTCTGGCCACAAGTAATTGATGTTTAGTTTGAATTATGCCATTCTAATCCCAAACAACTTCAGGATTCATGACTTATTGGGAGTCAACACATTGACTTCATTGTCATCTGGTTATCAGAGGTCAGCATCATTACATCTGTCTTGATGATCCACAAGAAAGGAGGCCCCATTGAATGGGGAAAATATTCCAAAAGGCCTGTCTCCACCCTGATAGTGAATATTGTTGCTTTATTATTAGCCATGATAAAATCCATTTTTGTGCATTTATTGAGCCATTAATTTTGTTTACTTTATTCTTAATTCTATTGGTGAAGAAGAGACTAACCTCACCTCTCAACTTCTTGCCCAACTGATACAGATTATCTTTAAGTGGAAGCCACTATTATAAGCTTTTTGTCATAGAAAATTTGGCTGAGTTTTCCAAGTACTTCATGTATTCTTCAATTAGTTATTCCTCATGTTTGCTATAGAAAAGATAGTTATTTTTTGCATGTTCACATTTTTATGTAGCTCTTCTATTGGGTTTTTGAATTCTATTTGAATTCTAAGCCCTTTTTGGCAATCTTTGTTAAGGAAATCCTTGTCATTTGGAATGATGCTTCCAGTATCTGCTTCCTCAGGTTCTATCTATGAGGATGAGTCCCTAGGATTGGATATCTCAGGGTGTCCATCTAAAGTGACTGTGTCATTATACTACACTCTCTCAATCTTGTTTTGTAATTAAATCTTTTTGTAGGTTTGAAAGGTGAACTCCAATGTATTTCCTCTTTATATACTCAGTGATAAATTTCTGGTTTGGGACCCTGAACATGAATTCAACCATTTTATTAATTACCAAAATTTTCATGTTGTGTATGTATTAAATAGTAGATGGACTTAAAATTTAGAAAACCTGAACTCAAATTAAATATCTGATATTGTAATGCCAGTGTTATGCCAAAGTCCCCTTTTAATGGGATGACCCAGTTCCTCCAATTGTCCTATTTCGTATTCTGCCTTAGGTTATAACTGTCCCCGCTTAATGTTTGAGATAAAGGTTTTATAGACATTCCTTAATGTTTGACAAGATAAAGGTTTATCCATTTCAGATGTCATTAGAATATCAGTAATGTCATTGTTCTTGTTATTCCATAAAAAGCTTGCTGCCCCATACTTGGGGCTAGACTCTTTGAGATGATAGTCTCATCTAGCCCTGGGATCAACATGGATGCATTGGTCCCAGTATTTCTCTCCATTTAATAAATTATTGAATTGGTCTCTAATCTCTGTCTTGTTCAGTTTCTTCGGCATTACAAGAGAAACTGAGGCAAGATAGAGATTAGAGAGATTTAATAATTTATTTAAAAGGGAGAGATTTACTGGGACCAAATGGATCCATGGTTTGGTCCCAGGGATGAATGAGACTGTCATCTCCAAGAATCCACACACAATGTGAGTTTTCAATGACATATATACACGTGGCTCAGACTCAGGGGATAGAGCAAGGCAAGGGTGGAGTCAGGGTGCTGAGAGCAGGAATGGGACTCTGACCATCTGATTCTGACAGGGTGAGGGGAGGTAGGTGGGATATCTGATCATTAGGATTACAGAATTGGGAGAGGCACTGATGATGCCTAAGATAGAAGGTCTTTCTCCTTATCTGGATCATCATGATTAGAAGGAGGGGGTGGTTGAGCAGAACAATTAGGGAAACCAAGGCAGGACTGGGTCAGGATAATTAGGGAAACTGATTCAGGACAATAAAAGCAAACTGTGGCATAACTATTTTTATTAGACGTAGGATCTGTGCAAATCACTTTCTGAGATTCATTTTTTACCTATAAATGGAGATAATAATAGCAGTACATACTAGCAGTACCTACCTCAAGTTTTGTGAGGCTTAAGAGGCTTTTACTATTTAAAGAGCTTTGAAAGCTTTTGACTCTATTCTTTTTAAAACAATAAGTGTAAATATTATTATTACCACGAATATCCCAACAACATTAACAGCTTTGTAGCTCAGAAGGCTTTCTACTTACCTTTATTTCCTTCCTACTGTACCACATTCCCCATTACAGTCTCAAAAGAGTTTGACTAGATGAAGTGAGACTACAGATGTGAAAGGAAAGCCATACTAATACAGTGATGCATAATAGATTTGACTTTCAAACTCTGAGACAGGAGGAAGGCACAAATACAGAGGTATATGGCATAAGGGAAGGGAAGAAGCAAGAATTAAGAAAGAGCTAAAGAACCCTAATTAAATATCAGATTCCTTCTCTGCTTCAAGCTGGCAGCCCAAAAAGGGGGCAGCCCAGCTGTGGCTCAGGGCTGATGATCTAATGTAGCTTCTTATCTCCATGTCATAGAAAAAATTCTTATTGGGAGATGGATACCTCAAGAGAAATGCTTGATAGGAATATAACAGGGCTCACAATATTAGATAGCCTTCTCCTTCTGCCTTTCTCTTTTAAAAAATTATTTTATTTGAAAAAAACAGAGTAAAAAACCAAAAAACAGAAAAAAAATACAAAGCAAAATAAAGCAAAACAAAAAAGAACATTGTCATATGCCCAGCAAAACATCAGGGAAGATTTAAAATATATAACAAATTACTACATCAAGAAAGCTAGAAGAAATTATATTTACATATGTCCATTTTTCTTTACTTCCATGTAAATTTTTCTTTGATTCTCTGCTGAGCACCGTATTTACTTTATTCTTTTCCCCCATTTTACCCCACTCAACTGTCAAACTAGTTACAGTTGAACAAGATGAGGTGAGATCTTTCAAGACAGTTGTGAAAATTGAGTAAGGCTTCATCTATTTCAGAGTTGGAGAAGGCCTGAAGGACTTTAAGCATCAAGTCAAGGGCATACTTAAGTCCCCTCCCTGCTATCCCCTAAGGGCATACTTAAGTCCCCTTGTTATGGGCAACTATGTACTTATTGGTCAAGTTCAATTTCTTGGGTAGTTCCCCAGTTTAGAATGTAAGATCCTCAGCCAATAAGGATGAGAGTCAGTGGTGGGAGGGGGTATTTGCGTTAGGGATAAAAAGTGTTGACCCTGCCCCTTACGGCGATTCCTCTCTTCGATTGTCTGCTCCATGGGTGGGACGTATAATAAACTTCGCTTTGCTTCTAGATATTTCTCCAGCTTTTTTTATTAAATGCTGTCTGAACCACACACAGTTAAGAAGAGATATATTTATCTATACATATATAGATACATACCTACATACATACACAGCCATATCCACACCTATCCCACATATACACATGTCCTTACTATCCCTGCTGTCTCCTTAAATTCTGCTCCACAACTCTCTTATTAGTTAACTTTCCCCCACCTAAGGATCCCTTCCTTGTCTTCTTCCTCAGCCTTTGCTTCTCCATCCACCCATTCCTCCCCCCATTATTTCTTTATAGATTTTGGAGAGTGCTGGGGCCTTCATGGTATATATATATAGTGTTGCCTATCTGAACTCATTCCTGACATGAGTAGGTTTTCAGAACTATGAGCCATTTTCCCCTCTCTAATGCCTCTGTGTCTTCTTCCTCTGCACCTCATTTATATAAGATAATTGCTATTTTTACCTTAACTCTGCCAGTCTTTCTTTTGAGCTATCCTGTTGTTGAAGTGAATCTTAAACATATAGTATACATTTTCCCATGTAAAAAACATAAACAATCTGTCCATATTAATTTCTTTAAAATTGATCTTTCATATTTGTTCTTATATGTTAAATTTTCTGTTAAGTTCAGGTTTAGATGATAGAAAGTCCTGAAAAATCTGCAAGTTCATTGAATGTCCATTTTTTCTCATTCAAAATTATAGATAATTTTGCAATGATATTTTGGGTCTCATACTTAGTTCTTTTGATTGTAAGTAGATATGATTCCAGGACCTGTCATCTTTTAGTGTAGCTGCTGCTAAGTCTTGTATGATTCTATTGTAGCTCCAGTGTATTTTAATTGGTTTTTTGTTTGTTAGTTTCTTGCAAAATTTTCCCTTTGATCTGGAGGCTTCAAAAAACACACAAAAAATGTGTTTTCCACAAAGGATTTTCTTGCAAAAATTTTTCTTTGATCTGAAGGTTTCAAAAAACACAAAAAATTGTGTTTTCCATGAAGCATCTTTTTGAAGTGGTGATCAATGGATTTTTCTATTTCTTCTTTCCCTTCATGTTCTACCATTCCAGGACAATCTTCTTGGATTATTTATTGCATTATTGCATAAAAGTTCTCTTTTTGGTCACAAATTTCTGGCAGGCCAATTGTGTTTTCTTTTCTTGATCTGTTCTCCAGATCTGTCATTTTTTCTTATAAGACATTTCACATTCTGTTTTCTTTTCTCATTCTTTATAATCTGTTTTGCTATTTCTTGGTCTCTCATAGATTCACTGGATTCTTCTTGCCCAATTCTAATTTTCAATGAATTACTTTCATCTTTGAAACGATGTCCCTCCTTTTTTAGTTGGTTAACTTTTTTTTTCATTAAGTTTCTTGTTTTTCTTGGATGGTCATTATTTATTTATCTATTGTTTGTTTTAGTTTTTCCTCAATATCTCTCATTTGATTTTTGAATTCTATACATTCTCCCTGGGCAGGGAACCATTTCATGTTGCTCTTTGGGGTAGAAGCTTTTTTAACTAAAGTGTCCTCCTCTGAAGATGAACCCTGGTCTTCCCTGTTCCTATATTATGTTTCAATGGTGGAATTCTTTCTTCTTTGCCAATTGTTTTTTTTTTTTTTTAATATGCAAACATTAGTGTAAGGATAGGGGGACTGTGGCTCAAGCTTTCTTTCAGCTCTTCATTCTGACCAGGAACCTCAGATCAAGACCTGTCAGCTCTACTCCTGTCCCATTGCTTTTGCACTCACCAGGTACTTCTTCATTCTTGCCCAGTGCTGCGCCTGAGCAGCACAGCTGGGTTTGGAATTCCCAATCAGCCAAGATTCACTTAATCTTCCCCAGACTCAAACCCAACTTGACAAATATTCCAGGAGGTGAAAGTCTCTGGTTCCTGCTGAGGATCCAGCTACACCTAGCTAGCTGGAGGGGTCCCCATTTAAGTTTCTGTCACAAGCCTGGAGGTGTTTGCACTTTGCATGGGTTAATTGGAAGCCCAGGGTCTATCTTAATATCTTCTCAGGTTGTATTAAGAGGACCCCTTTTCTGCCCCAAGTCTTCTTGATTTTTACCTCTGTGTGCAACCTGAGGCACAAATTTGTTCTATTTGTGGGGGAAATCTGCAGAGCTTGAAATTTACCAACCTGTTCTTGTTGAGGTGTGAGAGATGAGGTGTGAGAGATACCCTAATAACAATGGAGTCTCCAGGCAGGATTTTGCAAAAGAATTCATAGTCCTGATGTGCAGTCGAGTTTTTTGGCAAAAAAAAAAAAAAAAAAAAAAGTTTATTATATTGAGAAGCAACTTCCCAGAGGGCTAGTTCCAAATAGGAATTTAGCAAAGGTAAGTTTTTGGCAAAGATGGGTTCACACTGAGAAACAACTTCCAAGTGGGCCAAATCCTTAGCAAAAGTTTGGGGTACAGCCTTTGATTATATTAGGTTTGTATGATTTGGGGCTAGGGAACTATTAAAGGCTAATTTTCAATTCAATAAAGGGTGGTGATTATTTCCCAGACCAAAGTGATAATCAGATCAATTGGAGATGGGCAATTCCTATGGGCAATCAGGTAGCTTTTCCAAGGAAGATTCAAGTGGGTGGGGATCATTTCCAGGAATTTTCCCAGGCCAGGTGGCCCACCTTCTACAAAGATCAGGGGACACAGGGGACACTGACATCTTCCTAGAATAATCCTGCCCATCATTATTTCGGACCTCATTACTCAACTGAAACTACTCTCTCCAAAATTACTAATGATCTTAATTGTCAAATACAAAATTTTCCTCAGTCTTCACCTTTGTTACCTTTTTGCTGAATTTAACCATGTTACGCACCACTTACTGAATTTTCACTTCTCTGGGTTTTCACAATACTAATCTTTCCTGGTTCTCTTCCTACATGTCTGATTTCTCTATTGTGCTCCCTACCCACACAATTCCTGGACCTCCTCCTCTTCCTCTTCCTCCTCTTCCTTCTCTTCCTCCTTTTCTTCTTCTAAAAATTTTCTATCTATATGGATGAAACACAGATCTATAGATCCAGTTCCCTAACAACTATCTATTGGCCATTTTAAATTAGATGTCCTTGAGACATTTAAAACTCAATATTCCTGAAAGAAGACTTATATCTTCTGTTATAAAGACCCCACATTCTTCTCATATTCCAGACTCATATCATATCGTCTATTCAACACTCTTATCTTGAGTCACATATCCAGTCAGTTGCCAAATCTTATCATTTTACTTATGAAAATATCTGATTCTTCCCTCTAGTTACACAACTATATCCTTTACTCTCTTTAATCCATTCTCTACAAATCTGTCAAAATTACTTCCTTAAATGCATATCTCCCCATGTAACTCCCCTCCTCAATAAATTCCATTGGCTCTCTGTGAAACCTAGGAACATATATCCATTTTTTGTTTGGATTTTAAAACTCTTTACATCCTTTCCTCAACTTTTCTTTCCAGCTTAGTTATACATTATTTCCCTTTCTGTACTCTACAATCTTGCAAACTGTCTTCTCTTTGTTCTTCACTTAATGCATTTCATCTCTTTTTTTGTGTGCTTTGTTTTTCTGTTCCCTCTGTCACATGTACTCCCTCCTCACCTCTGCCTCCTAATAGCCCTCTCTTTGTGGAAGACACAGCTCAACAATATGCAAACATGTATTAAGTACTGATTGTATTACATTTGATGATCACAAAAAAGTAAATATGAAAGACTTGATTGTTATAGTTGCAATAGAATATGTTAGTTCACTGAAAGAATATAAATAGGAGTGACCAGAGTAAAAATTGGATTCATCATATAAGATATCCTTAGTGGATGTTTTTAAATAGGGAGTTGACATGACCAAAGTTGTATATTAGGAAGATCATACTCATCTATCAGTTGCTTATTATCTTAATGGAAGCCAGTTTGCATGTTTTTTTTTAAATTTTTATTTATTTTTAATTTAGGGAATAAAACAAATATTTCCATAACAGTGTAATTAAAGAAATATAGTTGCCCATAAAACTGCAAATCTATTACATACAGCTTGCAACTCATTTTAAATATATAATAAAGTTATCATGTAAATTTCTTTTTTTCCTCCCCCATAAGATAGCTACCACTAGAACAAATATGTAAACATATATAACAAATACACACAAATATATGTAAAATCATTCTTTACATACTTTCATTTATCACTTCTTTCTCTGGATACAGAGAGTGTCTTGCTTCATATGTCCTTTTTGGTTAATTTGGGTATTTATAATAAACAAAATAACATGCATATTTTTTTTTTAAAAGAGCTTGTGGGGTGAAGGGGGAGGAAAGTATTTCAAATGGGAGCAAGACATGTTCAAACATAGCTGTTTGGCATCTTTTTTCTCTTTCTACCACTTCAACCATTCCTCTCAGTGATCGTCCTTAACTCATAAATATCAATAAAACTCAGCTTAACTTTCTTGTTCACAGGGAATTTGCCAAAGAAAGAGAGAGAGTGGAGAACCGTAGAGCCTTTATGAAACTGCGGAGACAGCAACAAATCGAACGAGAGTTGAATGGGTATCGTGCTTGGATAGACAAAGCAGGTAAGAACCGCTAGACTTTAGAAATTTGGGGAGTTTTACTTAGTCATTATTACTTACTTGCTATTTGCAGAATATAATATTACGTTCTAAAGAGAGGGGAAGTTTAGATATTACAAGTTCTCTGCCCTTATGGAATTCATAGTCCAAAAGGATATGATTAATTTCATTAAAAGAGTTCAGAGTTGGAAGAGTCACATATCAGTGAGACCATTGTTACTTTGTCTTAAAATCAACACATTCTTGATCGACAGGAAACTATCAAATGTTGGATATTATCTCTTCAGGCTCCCTGGCACTACAATTGCTCCTTCCCTCTACAATTGGTAGCTCTGTCTCCCTATTGGTTCCATCAAACCAAAGGTGGTGGTGAACTTAGTTCTGGCCTGGACCCAGAAGCTAAGAGATAGGAGAGAAATAGGAGTGAGATTTTCATTTTTTTAAATTTTTTTTAGACAATTTATTTATTTATTTTTATAGCTTTTTATTTACAAGATATATGCATGGGTTATTTTTCAGCATTGACCCTTGCAAAACCTTCTGTTCCAATTTCCCCCTCTTCCCTCCACCCCTCCCCCAGATGGCAGGTAAATCAATACATGTTAAATATGTTAAAGTATATGTTAAATACAATATATGTATACATATCCATACAATTATTTTGCTGCACAAGAAGAATCGGACTTTGAAATAATGTACAATTAACCTGTGAAGAAAATCAAAAATGCAGGCAGACAAAAATAGAGGGATTGGGAATTCTATGTACTGTTTCACACTAGGAGTGAGATTTTCAAGAAAACTCTACACAATTTTTATATCTCACCCCATCTATGTTTTGTTCTACTTAGTAGCTTAGCAGCAAAGAAATTGGCTAGGTACTGGAGAAGTCATTAAATCTCATCACGTTTGTATTAATGCATTAACCCATCAGTTTCTAATTGCACTAATACTCCCATCTTTATGAGTAAAGCCCTCTCTCTTTATAAGTCAGAATAAACATGATTCCATTTTGATTTAAGGTTAGGTTTTGGTGGTTTTGTGTGTCATGTTCTCGATCAAGTGCTAGGTTTCTAAGAAACTAAGAAAAAGGCACCTGACAGGCAATTTTCAACATTTCTATGCTCCTGGAGAAAAGAAGTAACACTTAATTGTTGCTCTCTTTCAAGGTAATTCATTTTCATTCATCAGACATTTACTTATTTTCAGCTATATGAAAATCACTCTATTTGCCTGTGTTTCACATACAAATATGGATAAGACATAACCCTTGTCTTCAAGGAGCTTATAATGTAATAGAGAAGATGTGCACAAATAACTCTAATATAAGGTAGAAAAAAATTATAAGAAAATTCCACATAAAATATTTTTGGACTACTGAGTAAAGAGAATTTGTCTCTGGCTGGGAGTATTATGAAAGGCTTCCTGAAAGAAGTTGTGTGTATTTAGGCCTCTAGAATTGGTGAGGATTGTATTGGCTAGCAATGGGATAAAGGAACTTTCTAGGCAGAAAGCACAGAAATGGAAAATCATGGTATGTGCTTAGGACATGGTGATACATGGATTATGGGATATAAGAAAAGAAGTAGTGTGTGCTATTTGACAAATGAGTGAAAGAAAAAAGTCTATAACAGCTAGAAAGACAGACAAAGGAGTTTGTCTTTATTTTGTAGATTATGGGAAGCTATTAAAGGTTTTTAAACAGGAGAGTGATATAACCCAAGCATATGTTCGCCTATTAATTGAATTTGTAGCTAAAAGTCTAAGTTTGGAACACAAGTGAAAAAAAAAGAGGCCAAGAGAAATAGATCTAGGAGTCATTTGGCTAGAGATGAGCAGTAAAGTTCAAGGAATGGGTGAAATCTTTAAAAAAGAGAGTATAGTGAGAAAAAAAATATTCAAGGATAACACTTGGGAGAATGGCAACATTTAGAAGCTCAGATGAGAAAGAGAAGAAGGATATTGTGTGATAATGAAACCAATCAAGCAGAGTTTCTAGGAAGAAGGGACAAGTCAAATATTTAAGATACTATCTACTGGTCAAGGAAGATGAGGACTTTTACAAAAAGCCATTCAGTCAATGTTTAATATATCATGGATGATTTTAGAGTGAACAGTTTTAGTTGTTGGTTTGGGGGCTTTTTGAGTCTACTGAGGAAAAAAATATTTAGGCTAAATAATAAAGATGATCTTCAACAGCCTCAATTAGGTTATCAACAGCCTCTTCCATTCCTTGCAACCAGCTGGGTCCCAGAAGAGTTTTGTTTTGCTTGTTCCTAGAGGACAGAACAAGGAATTATAGTTAGAATTAGAGAGGAAAATTCACTCTTGATAGAAGGAAAAACTTATTGATGATTACAATTATATAGAAGTGCAATAGAGTGCTCCCTTATTGGAAGTCTTCAATCAGAGGTGGGATGGCCACGTCTAAAGGAAGTAACCAGGATTCTTTTTGGGGTATAAATTGGATTTAATGGATTCTTAGAGCTCTTTCAGCTTTAAAATTCTAAAATTCATCTCAGATGAGCCACATTTGGGCTAAGTGAGATGCCTGTGTAAACTAATGATAATAACAATATTAATTAAAGTTATCATTCTTTAAAGTTTGCAAAGCACTTTACATTCATGATTAACAGCTCTGTGGGGCAGGTATCATATTTATGTGATGGGCACAGAAAAAAAAAATCTGTGCACAGCTAAAGAAATTAAAGCTCTTACAAAATAACTCATCGATGGTCCCACAGTAAATGTCAAGACAGGATATGATTTTAGCTTTTCTGACTCTGATTTCAACCCTCTATCCACAGTATTATGCCACTTTTCAGTACTGGATATATTTTTATATGCATTAGTACATATCTAATTGAATATTTCATTCTAAAGTTAGGCATATATTATTTTAATATTATCTCCTGTTTGAAATCATCTGTAACTTCTCTCCTGCTCATTAACATGAAGGTTGACTTCAGTTTCATTCCACTCTTTTCCCTTTGTCTACCTATATGGGAAGATGGAGAGTAAAAATGAATCTCCTTATATATTCCCCAGATGGTAGCATGATCCTTTGCTTAGATTGAGTATATTTAACTATGAAGTCAGGCTTTACACATTCCATGTATTTTTGGTTTCCTTAATTATGGATCCCATCTGACAGACACACAAGCATTGAGTTCAAGGGATAGAACCAAAATTTGACTCTCACCCTGTCTCCTACCCCAAATCCATAGTGGCCCCAAGATGAAAAAACCCAGGTCACATAGTTCTCTTTTAAGTTTTTGCTTTTTAATCCCACTAAGGTTTTGGTAGTCCAAGTTTTCTTTCAGTTGGCAAAAGCTGACTTTAACCTCTTTCTAAGAAAATATAAAGTTGACACCAAACTGCTCTTTCTCACCCTTCCTATCATGAGTGAACATGAGCAAACCAGAGACATATGGGTTGCATTTCCCTGGGAATATATGCATGGTTGAAAGTGAACAGAAAAGGAATACTTGGCAGACTAAACTGGAGAGGAATTTCCATATGTACAGAACACTTTAGCAAACTTCTGAGACAATGGATACACACTGTCAATTTTCCTCAAAGCCCACATATAACCTTCACCTATTTACAGAATAGAATAAAAGTGAATTTTAGAAAATAATTCAATGAACTGTCTTACCAAAAATATTTCAAGTACCATAATGTAATAACAATAGCATATCCCCCAAATCTATTATATGACCCTAAAACCTTTCAAATTGTGTGTAATATCCTTCCAATCATTCTCGACCTTTAAGCTGACTTGAGTTTAACAGAAGGATCTGCTTTAAAAAGGAAAGACTATCAATCTTATGACAAAGCATAACAGAGATATCTTATTTGAGTATCAGAACTGTAATAGATTTTGCTCCATGGATAATGTAGAATGCATAGTTTAGCAGGATGGAATTACTGTTGTGATTTTTCTTTCTCTTATTAGTATTTCTATGGTTCATCAATGTTTTAATTAAACTATTTGACAGTTTGGTAATATAATATAATATTTTAGGTTCTATAATATCTTTTTGGCATTAGAGAAATATATTTCCAGTACCATGACTATTGGATTGAGTGCTTAGGTTGGTTATGAGTCAGAATTGTCCTAGCTAGAAAGTCAATGGGCAAGAAAAAGACTTGTCTGTATGGTAGAAAATATAAATTCAAATCCCACTTCTGATGCATATTATTTGTGTGATCCTGGGCAAGTAATTTAATAATCTTATGTGACCTTCATTTCTTCATCCATAAAAGAAGGGGCTTAAGTTAGCTTTCTGAGGTCCCTTCAAGTCAATATGATCCTCTGATTTTAGGAATCCAACAGATATTTGTTGACATCTTTTATAGTAAAGATTATCAATCAGTCAACAGGCATTCTTAGTTTATCCACAAACATATTAAATACCAAGTATATTCCTGATTTTGTTCTTGGTGCAGGGGACTTTGTACTAGGTATGGGATATACAGAAACAAATAAAGAAATCATCTTTATTTTTAAGAAACTTAAATTTTATTAATGTTGACAATAGGTATGTTGGTATGCATATTTATATATACACATACAAACATATGTATATTTGTATACATGTTTATGATCTACATGTTTATACTATAATAAATACAAAATAAACACACTATAGTTAAATACAAGGTAGTTAGGAAAAGAAGACATGCTAGCAATTGGCATTAGGGGTTGGATCAAGAAAGACTTCTTGTAGAAGGTGGTAAGCTTAAGAGTCATGACAAGCTCAGGGAAGACACTAGGTTTGGTTAGATAGATCTGAGAGTCAAAAGGAATAGACATAATAATCAAACCCATGGAGGCTGATGAGATCATCAAAAGAAAGTGTAAGAGAGACATGAAAAGAAGATTTGGAACAAAAGTCCCAGATGTGACCCCATAGAAGGAGTCATGATATGGATGATCATATAATAAAAAGAAAACAAGAAGGAAAGATCAGTTGGTAGGAGGAAATTCAAGAAAGAGCAGCATTAGGAAAACTTGGAAAAGGGAGCCCATTTAAGAATAGGAGATGGTAAACAGTGTTTTATGGGAGCCAGCAATGTCAAGAAGAATGTTTAGTGTTTAGTGTTTACTAAAACTAAACACAAGAAGAATTACACTAAAACTAAACACAAGAAGAATGAGGGTTGAGTAAAAGATTTAGTCAACTAAAAAGGTAGCTTCATTTGAGTCATGAGAGAAGCCTAGAATCATATTGTAAAAAGTTGGGAAGTGATTGAGAGGAGAATAAATTGAAACAATAAGTCTAGATAACATTTTCTAGGAATTTGCCTGAGAAATGAAAAAGTATAGGATGGTAGCTTGAGGAAAATAGTGGAATGACCAAATTATTTTTGAGGACTATTTTGAATAGTTATTTAAATTGAATGCAGATGAGGTCCACATTAAATATTTTCCAGTAGACTAAGGGTTTATATATTTTATCCAGGATTAGTTTTATGGGAGACAAAATTCCCCATGGAGAATTTGTTAAAACTTAGTCCTGAATTCCAGATTACCCTGGTAATTGTTAATTTTCTGGTGGAGAGATGTTTACTACTGTGGCAATGCATGGAAGAGGTGTGAGCCCTCCTCTTCTCTATGAGATCCCTCAGCCAACCCATGGGATGCATGTCCCACTCTCTCTCCAAGGAAAAGTGGAATAAATATGGCAAAAATTGAGTGGTACCTGGAAACCCAGAACATTTACCTCACACCTGGACAAATATGAGAATATTACAATTACATGAATGAACCAAGAAATTTGATGACCCATGGAAGCAAATACTAGACAGATAATTTCAAGAAAGTAGAAAAGATAGGGAACTTAGTAGAAATTCAATTGTGGAAAAGAGTTTTTTTATTCTTACAAAAGCCTTTTAATTAATTATCTCTTCATGTACATTCATCTTGAAGGAACTGTGTATTTCTTAGCATTCCCTACAATCCTCCATTTATAATTTTCTTTTTCAAGAAAGTTTTTTCTTACTTTCTTTTACTTTCAACTTTTAGGCCTGTTTGCTTTTTGTGCTCGCTCTCTGTCTTTCTTTTTATGGAAATGGCTGTCTATGGAGCTTAGTGCTCTTTTTCTAATGTGGAACTGTTCCTAAGGGTTTTCATTTTGCAAAATGACTACATTTAGCGATAATTTGCCAAACCATTTGTTTTCACATAGAGGAAGTGATGCTGGCTGAAGAAAACAAAAATTCTGGAACATCAGCTTTGGAAGGTAAGGAAATGCTCAAATCAAAGCATTGCATTTATTTCTTTTCATCTGATGGCAAATGCTCTTGATCAAAAAGAAAAGGAAAAATCAAAGAAAGAGATGTACCCTAAGACTTTGGAGAGAAAGTTCTTCTGCCATGTAGTCCATGATGTTCTAGAATGAAGGGAATTGATTCACAGGAAAATCTGAAAACCACACGAATACTGAGAATTGAACTGGGAGATATTCTCTTCCAGAGGGCGTGATGTATCAGAAGCAGTAGGATTGAAGCCCAGGCTATGCAATAAGCATGCAAAATGAACAGACTGTGGCAATGTGGTACACATTGAGGCTGCCTTTTAACAGTCAGTGTGGATTGTCTTTTGATCCAGTCAGGCTGAGTGACTGATATTGATTATGATGTGCTGAAGATGAATAGATCATTGATAGTACTATGTTTGTTGTATATAAATTAAGCTTTAGAGAGTTGGGCAAAGAATAAAGGATTTCTTTTTCTCTAGACATCTTAGTTCTGGATTCCTTGCCATATATTCATAGCTGTCTCAGGAAAGATGGTAGATGATAGCCTGCCTCAGGAATAAAAGCAGACATAATGTCATGTTAGAGAATAGTAGGTTATAATCTCCTGCATAAGAATAGGAAGAATTAAATATGTTTAATTACATTTTTGATGATATACTGGTCTGAATTTGGACAGGATATTTTGATTATACTATGTAATCATTTATTAAACTTCTCTTTCCTTTGAATGTAGTGCTCCGAAGGGCAACCATCAAAAGGAGCCGTACTGAGGCCATGACTCGTGACTCAAGTGATGAACACTGTGTTGACATCTCCTCTGTGGGTGAGTTGAATCACATAGTGCCTTTTTATCCTCCCAAACTTCAATGAAAAGAAATATCTTATTTTTTGAGAAACATTGGGGAAAAAAACTAAAAGATAACAGAATTATGTGGGGGTAAACAAACAAGTAGCACTATAAGGATTTAGTATCTACTAGGTAAAAATAATTTAAAAATAAATTTGGGATAAAAATGGATGCAGGACATTGTCATTGAGAAACATGCTATATCAGTGCTAATAATATAATCTAAATACTACCTACAAATTAGGTCCTAATATGTATTAGTCCTTTAAATCTATATACTGTCCCTATTGATATGATCATGAAGACCCCAGTAGGGAAAGTGTTCTACAAAAATATATTGAAACCATGTCCACTAAAAGGCCAATGAGGTCCTGAAGTCATTTTTATGACTTGAATAAATAACCAGAATAATATAAGATATTTTTAACCACTTCCTATTAATGCTCTTTCCCAGGGTTTTTCCTTCAGTTCCTACTAAGACACCTACCTAATGGACAAGTTTTTCAAACTCATTGAATTAGGAAAAAACTTATTCCATGGATTAGATAGATAGAGATAGATAGCTAGAGAACCATTGGGCATTTACCCTGGATAAAGAATGGGAAGACAGGAGAAAATATTTAATCATTTAAAAATCAATAAATCAACCATCAATAAATATTTGTTAAGTACCTATTAACTGACAAGAAACATGATAGGTCTTTATCCATGTACTTATCCATCCCTCCACCTATCCATGCATTCATTCACTGATGATTTATTGGTACTTATCATGTACAAAACACTGAGGGGAATAGTAGGATGAGTAAGACATGGTCCTTAGCTTCAAGTTACTGATAAGTCATAGGAGATGAGATGAGCTTACTCAAATGAAGTAGATTAAATACATAAAAGAGGCATAAAGTGGTATGCTACTTCATAGAGGGGGGGAAGTAAAAGGAAAGAAGTAAGGGGAAGAGAGAAGAGGAGAGAGAGAGAAGAAGGAGAGAGAGGGGAAAAAAGAGGGGGAGAGAGAAGGGGAGAAAAAGAGGGAGAGAAAGGAGGAGAGAGAGGGGGAGAGGGAGGGAGGGAGGGAAGGAGGAGAGGAGAGAGACAAGAGACACACACAGAGATACACAGAGACATATAGAGAGAAATGGAAAGTGTTTCATTGGGGTAGACAGAAACAGAAATAGCTTTATGAAAGAGGTAAATTTTGAACTAAAGAGTGAACAGGATTTTAACTGTGCCTCTTATCCTGAATTATCATGCATTTAATTACTTTGTACAAAGTTATATTTGTACAAGTTTTTTCCCCAGCAGAATATAAGCTCCCTGTTGGTTGATTGACTACTGGGGAGAATATGCTAGATCACAAGATCTGTAAAAGCAGTAAGGTGAAACAAGACTGAAAATAGAGAGTCTGCTTATGGCATTAAACAGTGTTGTAGAAGATGATTTGGAGAAGTGAGACAGGAAAGAAATAATAAGAAGTTACTGCACAAACTCTGGGTAAAAGATAACATGTCTAGAACTACAATGATGGTGTCAGAAATTAAATTTTGAAGTTAAATCAACATAATAATGGATTGATGTGTGGAGGGAGTATGGATGAGGAAGTCACAGATGATTTCAGGATTTCAAGCATGGTTGATGAAAAGAATCATAGAATTATAGTCTCTCAGAGACTCATAGATCATCTAGTCTTATTTATAAATGAACAGGAATCCCTTTGACAATATATCATATTTGTGGTAGAAATAATATCTTAGCCCCTTACCCCATACAAGTTGTGCAGTTTTTCCTTAAAAGGTAGTGAGAACTACCTTGAGGCTTGCTTAACTCAGGCAAAAGAATAAGACTTTTGATCACACTTCTTCATCCTCAAAGTACAAAAACAGTAGCCACGATGTGTTCCAGGGGATGTCTGGTAATTTGCTAGTAGATCATATTGGATAACTCAAGACAAAGGAGCTTTATATAGCTGAATCAACTCCAGGTATTCTCAATGCCTGTCCTTATTGAATATCTTTCTCCTGCTATGGCTGAGTAAATCTTTTGTTGTTGTTTTAATTCTTTAATGACCTATAAATGCCTCATTTTATTGCAATACCAAACCTAGGCTTCCAGAAGATTTGCCTGAGGCAGGCTCAGTCTAGAACATATCATATATGTAAATACTAATACAGCTTCTTTTTGAAGAACTGCAGTGGTAGAAAATTCACTTAATCTTTATTTAATGTTAATTTGAAGGATTTTTAATGGAAGAAGGGTTCCACAATCATTATGTGGAAGAAGGGCCGAAATAGGAACTGGGTGATACTTACAGAGGAAAATTTAGGCTTAATATAAAGAAACTTAACTAATAGAAAAGCTGGAAGAGGTTACATTGGGCGGTAAATGGGGTTTCCCTAATAAGGTTCTTTAAGAGGGGAGGCAGCATGGATATTGAACATAGTTGGATTTGGAATCATAAAACCCAGCTTCAAATCCTATCAATTAACATCTCTGTGGTCTTTGGGAAGTCCTTTAATTCCTCTGGATCTCAATTTCTTCATTGTAAAAATTAAATTTTGTATTGCTTAATTCTTTAAAGTCCTTTTCATCCTAAAATCAAAGGCTGAAAAATGTCTTTTAGAACTATTGTAAAGGGCATTCATATTTAGGAATAGATTGAACTGTATGGGCTTGATTCTTAGGTGGGGCATAGGCTCTTTGAGAGTATGCCCTCTATTGCTTCCTCTTCCTTTTTCTCCATGGTGACATTGTCCTCTCCTCCAAGAAAAAGAAAAAATTATGAGGTTAAAAGATGCTAACATGGAGTTCCTCTGTTGCCTGAGAACTTAAATGAAGACATCAAATAGCTTTAAAGAGTTAGAGATATAGTGAATGTGATGAAAGACTTGGAGTCAGGACTTTTTAATTTTAATTATATTCTTAGAAATCATGTTATCTGTATTGGTCTACCTGCCATCTAAGGGAGGGGGTGGGAGGAAGGAGGGGAAAAGTTGGAACAGAAGATTTTGCACAGGTCAATGCTGAAAAATTACCCATGCATATATCTTGTAAATAAAGAGCTATAATAATAATTAAAAGAGAAATCTAGATATATTAGGAAAATGTATAAAAAAAGGAATTAAGGAAAAGATTGTTTTGATGAATAGCTTATAGACCAATAGTTTTATTCAGTTATAAAAAGTAGTTATTTTACCCATCTATTTAATAGTCCATTGAAAATAAAATAAAAATTAATTATAAAATTGAAGAAAGAAGAAATCATGTTATCATGGACAGATCACAAGTGAACAAATGCAGCTCCTGTGTCCCTGATCTCTGAGCATCATGCTTACTAAGTCTTTAGTCAGATCACAAAACACCTAAAACACATCTCCTTGTGTTTATTGGAGCTGAAACTTAATTTTGTTTCTGTCAATGTTCAATTGTGTTCTCAGTTGGGATAGATAGAACAATCTAGAGCTTTGGAACAAACTGAATCCAACTGATCAAGATACTCAGATTGGGTTACAGAAAATGCAAAAAATAATGTCCCAAATTCTAAATGAAAATTATCTTTTTTTTTTTCAATTGCTGAGAATGAAGGTCTTCCAAAAGCCATCTGCACAATTCTATATGTAATTAGAAGATTGAGAGTTTTCCCTCATATTGAATGAAATCATGTTGGGTTTAACAGATGAATAAAGATGTGAACTTTGAAAACAACCAAAAAAAAACCAACACTGTAAGCTCTGAGGTTTCTACCAATCTAAAGTGAATGGTGCCATTAACATAAATGTAGGCGTGAAAAAGAGGTTTGATGCAGAATATGATGATTCTTATTGAGCTTGATTGTGAAGGTTCATATGGATGGAGACATGTAATTATAAATATGAAACTAGAACTCTTTCACCCCCCAAAGAAATCAAGGATAGACTTTGGGAGTCTTGTCGAGAGTCTTTCAGTATCCCATAGGTTGTTTCTGGATGTCCAGTTCAATAATGTCATTATTGTGTGGCTATCCCTCATTTCATGGATACCTCTCATCTCTTTTAAACTAAAAAACAAACACGGAGTCATGAAAATGGATGAAATCACTGAGAATATGTATAGAAAAGACAGATTAAAACTGAGAGCAGAGATCTGATGATTGTATCACTTTAGAGTATTTTTTTAAAAGAGGAGGAAGAAAAGTCATCAAAGGAAACCATGGCACAGTCAGCAAAGTAGGAGGGAATGACCCATGGAAAGATAAGACATATACAATGAAATAAAAGTGAGAATACTAAGAAAGTATTATCAATAGTGTTAAAAGCTTCAAAGAGCTCAACAGAGAATGAAGGCAATGAATCTTAGATTAAGCAGTTAAGAGAGAACAGTTTCTGTAGAGTGGTGGTAGGAATGGCAATCATGGCAAGTGTTTGAGAAATAAAAATAGCAAGTAGAAGAAATAACTGTAGCCTCATACTCTGGCTATTAAAGGAAGGAGAATGGTGGGTCAATAGCAGAAGAGTAGAGAAAGCTGGAGATAGAAGAAACCTGGGTATGTTTGTAAGTGACAGAGACATAACTAATGAAGAAGTAAGTTGAACATGCAAAAATAAACAAAACAAAAGAAAGATAAGCAAAAAGGGAAATATAAAAGAAGTGAGAAAAGATGAGATCAAGGGCAAAAACCAGAGAGTTGCTTTGGGAAGAGGGGAAGCTATTTTTCCTTTGAGAATGGAGGAAAGAATATGACAAACTAAAAGGTTTTGTGCTGTGAAAGAAGGCAGTTTGAAGACTCTGTCAAATAACTTTGATATTTTTAGTAAAATGAAACACAAAGAGTGAGGGGGAAGGGTGGGAATTGAATACTTGAGTCCTCTGTGAAGAATGAAAGTTGAGAGCCAATATGAGATAAAGTAAAGGTTTTCTTAGCCACAGGGAAGACCCAGACCTTCACCTTATTCTCTGTAAAGTGCTTGTTACCCTTATGCCATGAGAATTTCTTAGGCCCATGCTCAAAAGTCATGGAAGCCATACTGTTCCAAAGTAATATTAATAGTCAACATTTCTGTGGTGCTAGAAGTACTTTATAATTTTCCAGGACTTCACCTACATTATTTCTTTTAAGATTTAGATATTAAATAGGTCAGGTATTATTACCCTCATCTATTGATGAGGAAATTAAAGTTCGCAAATCAACTGAATTGTCCATGATAACATGGCTTCTAAGAGGATACTTCAAATCAAAATGCCCGACTCCAAGTCTTTCATCACATTCACCATTATCACTGCCTCTTTAAAGCTACTTGATATTTTCATTTTATTTCTTGGACAATACAAGAACTCCAAGTTATTTTTTCTTTCTCCTAGAGATATTTTGGTATATTGGATCTAGAGTACTAGATTGAACTCAGGAAGACCTGGTTTCAGTCCTCTGAGACTTAATAGATCTTTGATGATGGGAAAGTTCTGAAAATTCTCTAAACTTTAATTTCTTGGTTCATAAAGTAGGAGAAATAATACTCATAGCACTGTTAAGGGGTCTCCTGAAATTGTCTATTTGAATTGCCAAAAATAGTGGACACAGAGTATTCAGCAGGCCATGAACATGTTAAAGATGAAGCCCTGCCCTAAGCTCTGACAGTATTTGTTATTTGCACATCAAGCTGGACTCTTGTATGTCCATGGAAGTCATGACAGTAACCTGTTAGCTTGGACTAGTCTATGAAACTATACAGATGGAAACCTTGTAGATAAGCAGATCATCATCTCTTCATAGTCTAGCAGTTCCTAAGGGATAAGAATGCTACTTTTCCATCTTAGTTATTCATGATTTCTCCTTGGGAAGAAATTAATCCCTTTCCCACCTTAACTATTCTTTCCCTCCTCCATCACACTCCCCTTTAGGATTTCTTCCTCCTAACTTTATTGCAATTGCATAAATATACAAGTTTCTGTTTGGATTGTGAATTCCCTAAACTTGGATTTCCACATGCCTTGTTCATTTCTCTTGTAACAATCTAATACGTCTATGGTGGACTTGCGATATGTGTGTATGTATTCATATACACACATATACATATATTTGTAAGTTCTACTACACAGAAATTGTTATAAAATTAAAATGAAACAATTTAAATATTTTACAGACTTTAAAATACATGTCTATCATCATCATCATTATCATCAATTATACTCTTCTTTCAGGTACTCCTCTTGCACGTGCCAGTATAAAAAGTACTAAAGTAGATGGAGCCTCTTATTTTCGGCACAAGGAGCGGCTTCTACGTATCTCCATTCGTCATATGGTTAAATCTCAAGTTTTTTATTGGATGGTTTTGAGCGTGGTAGCTCTCAACACTGCCTGTGTGGCTATTGTCCATCACAACCAGCCCCTGTGGCTCACCCACCTCCTCTGTAAGTGTAACATGTCTGTATTCTGTAAGGCACTTGATTTTTTGATGTGTTACTATAAGATCACATTATGAACCCCAAATCTAGCCAATTCAGTATTCTGTCTTTCTCAATGATTGTAAGGAACATCATAAGAGTGGACAAGATATTTACCTTTATAATGCTGTCCTTAAAGATTATGAATTTGTCTTGAACATTGCCACTTCTCTTTATCAATTAATCAGCTAAATTACTCCTGTTTGCCAGATCTTACTAGCTCTGCCAAATAACATTGTCTTTCTTGAATAACTCAACATTCCAAATATCTGTTATTTCATCCATGAATCAAATCAAAATATACCTTGGCAGACAATTTACTGAACTGCAGAGGACAAAGAAATTTATCACTTCCTTATCAATTCTTTGAGGATGAACTTTTCCATAATTCAGTTACTCTTTAGCAACAGGCATAAAGTTCACCTGATTTAAGAGCCTAAAATTGAATCTTTTACAGATTGATAGGAGCTGCCAGAGATTGTACTTTTCCATTAGATAGCTTTTGAGGACTTAGTATCACTTCCAAATCTAGATGAGGCCCCAGAGTGTACCTCACTATAGGGAGAAACCCTTAATGTGGTGGTGCTAATATAGAAGGTGCCAATGATTAGTAAGGGGTATATGTGAAGAGAAAGAAGCATCCTTGAATTGTATAGTATAGGTGACTAAATATAAAACTTATGAGTAAGTGCAGACTGGAATACAGCATTGAATATTATAATATATCCCTAAGCCAAAATACTAGATAGCCTTTCCTATTTCTATTCAAAAATTAAATTATCTTTCAGAGAATGATGACACATCCACTTATAAATCTAGGCTCTTCACTGTGCCCTGAACTCAACTTCTATTAGGAAATTCCACAATCATAATTAGACCCATGTGTTTGGCAACAATCTAAGCCAATTCATATCTAGTGATAATATTGTTGAAGCTTCACTCAGTAGGTGAGGATATTTTTAATTGGGGGTCATTAAAGCAATATATGAATTATGGATAAAGGAATAGATACTACCTGTGTACATAATGGTATTTGTTTTCATCATTTCAGACTATGCAGAGTTTTTGTTTTTGGGACTCTTCCTTTTAGAAATGGCCCTGAAGATGTATGGCATGGGGCCACGTCTTTATTTTCATTCTTCCTTCAATTGCTTTGATTTTGGGGTAAGTGCTTTTGAAGCCTGTCTATTCCATTTGCACAGACATCAACATGTGTAAATCAGTGGTTTTGGAGCACTGGCACCTAAATTTATGAAATAAGAATGAGTTAATTGTTAATGAGGAATTAGAACAGAACAGATACATCATCCATTTTATTTCTTGAACCATTAACAATTAGATTTGGAGGTTAGGAGTGGGAAGAGAGTAAAATATTTTTTGGAAAGCCATGAATAGATGTTTGATTTAGATTTAGACATGGGTGAGAAGACCTTAGGAACTGTCCTTTGGGGAAAACAGAGACTTGGTGATACTATTTTAGATGGAGATCATAAGATACTGTGAAGCCATTGATTGGAGAGGAGGATAAGGAGTGTCAGAAACATCTTCTGGTAGCTTCCCATTTTAATAATCATTCAGTCAATCAAGTCATCAATAAGGATTTGTTAAATGTCTACTATTTGTCCAGCACTTTATTGAGCATCAAAGATAAAAAAATGTGAAACAATATGTATACTCAGGCAATTTACATACATATATACTCATGTACATATGTATATTCGAAAGAATTATATTCAGACTAAATATAAAATAATGTGGCAGACTTAGAGAGAGAGGATGCTAGCAGTTTTCAGAATCAGGAAAAAAATCATATAAAGGCAATATTTGGCACATGCCTTGAAAAAGGAATTTCATGAGATAGAGATACAGAAGAAATGCATTTCAGGCATAAGAAAAGGCCATTTCGAGAGAAATGAGACAAGAGATAAATACCATGTATAAGAGATAGAAAGAAGGCTAGTTTAGCTAAACCACCATAAGGCTGGAAAAATAAGATGGGGTCAGGTTGTGAGTGACCTTAAAAGCCAAATGGAGGAGTCCATATTTGATACTTATGACAATATAAAGCCTTTGGAGTTTCTTGAGCAGAGACATGGCATGAATGGATCTGCACTTAAGAAAAAGCACTTTGTATAAAACACTTTCCAGTCAAATAAAGATTTAATCAGGGGTCCTCAAACTTTTTAAATAGGGGGCCAGTTCACTATCCCTCAGACTGTTGGAGGGCCAGACTATAGGAAAAACAAAAACTTTGTTTTATGGGCCTTTAAATAAAAAAACTTCATAGCCCTAGGTGAGGGGATAAACGTTCTCAGCTGCTGCATCTGGCCCGCGGGCTGTAGTTTGAGGACCCCTGAAAACAATGAGAAGAACATCAAGTGCTCATGGATGAGCTGAGCTAATATGATAAAAATGACAATTCTATCTAAATTAATCTACTTATTCAGTGCCATACCAATCAAACTGCCAAGAAACTACTTTGGAGAGCTAGAAAAAAAATAATAATAAAGTTCTTCTGAAAAAACAAAAGATCAAGAATTTCAAGGCAATTAATGAAAAAATGCAAATGAAGGTAGCCTAGCTGAATTAGACACAAAACCATATTATAAAGCAGTGGTCATTAAAAACATATGGATATAGGTATAAAGTAGTTGATCAGTTGATCAAATTATTTTCACAAGACACAATCGTCAATGGCTATCATAATTTACTGTTTGGTAAACTCAAAGATGCCAGCTTCTGGGATAAGAACTCATTATTTGACAAAAACTGCTGGGAAAATTGAAAAATAATATGGAAGAAACTAGGCGCTAACTAACACTTAACCCCTTATACCAAGATAAGATTGAAATGAATTCATGATATAGACATAAAGAGTGATATTGTAAGCAAATTAGAAGAACAAAGGATAGTCTCCCTCTCAGATCTGTGGAGAAAAAAGGAATTTATGGTCAAAGAAGATCTGAAGTATATTATGAAATGCAAAATGGATAATTTTGATTGTATCAAATTAAAAAGGTTTTGTACAAAAATGCTTTTGTTTTGAAGGGAAGCATTAAAGTGGGAAAAAATTCAAATCCAAGGGTTCTGATAAAGGCCTCGTTTCTAAAATATATAGAGAATTGACTCAAATTTATAAGAATACAAGCCATTCTCCAACTGATAAATGGTCAAGGGATATGAACAAACAATTTTCAGATAAATAAAACCCACTTCTAGTCATATTTTAAAATGCTCTACATCACTATTAATCAGAGAAATGCAAATTAAGACAACTCGAGGTACCATTACATATCTCTCAGATTGACTAAGATGACAGGAAAAGATAATGGTAAATGTTGGAAGGGATATGGAAAAACTGGGACACTAATCCATTGTTGGTGGAGTTGTGAACTGATCAATTCATAATTATTTCCAAAAGGCTATCAAACTATGCATAACTTTTGATCCTAAAAAAGAGAAAAGGACCCACATGTGCAAAAATGTTTATAGTGGCAAGGAACTGGAAACTGAATGTATGCTCATCAGTTAGTAAATGGATGACTAAGTTATGGCGTATGAGTGTTATAGAATATTATTGTTCTATTAAAAACAATCAGCAGGATGAATTCATAAAGGCTTGGAGAGACTTATATTAACTGATTCTAAGTGAAGTAAGTAGAACCAAGAGGAACATTGTACATAATAACAACAAGACTATGTGATGATCAACCGTGATGGACTTGGTTCTTTTTAACAATGAGGTGATCAGACCACTTCCAATAGTACTTGTCATAGAGTTTTCTGCATCCAGAAAGGGAATCATGGGGACTGAATGTGGATCATAACATAGTATTTTCATTTTTTTGTTGTTGTTTGCTTCTTCTTTTTCTTTCTCCTTTTTTCCCTTTTGATCTGATTTTTCTTGTGCATCACAATAAATGTTGAATTTTGTATAGAAGAATTATACATGTTTAACCTATATTGGATTACTTGCTGTCTAGGGGAGGGGTGAGGAGAAGGAAGGGAGAAAAATTTGGAACACAAGATTTTGCAAGGGTGAATGTTGAAAACTATTTTTGCATGTATTTTGACAATAAAAAGATATTTTAAAAAAGAAAAGAAAAAGCACTCTGTCAACAACATGAAAGATAGATTGGAATGAGAAGAGATTTGAGTCAGGGAAACTTTTGCTCTATTCTGAATTAGAAGTAATGAGGGCCTGAAATAAAAATGTGTCTGTTATTGGAGAGGAAATGGATATGAACAATATTATAGAGGCAGGAAAAACAATATTTTGCAAATGTTTGGGGGTGGGGGAATGAAGGGAAGTGGTGAGAGAATATGGAAATTTGAGGATAAAATGGAATTCATAAACCAGGGACACTGGAAGAATGATGGTACCTTCTACAAAAATAGGAAAATTTGGAAGAGGAATGGGTTTTGGGGAAAAGATAATGAGTTCTATTTTGGATATACTATTTCAGATATCTTCAGGACATCTAGTTCAAGAAGTACAAAAGATATTTGGTAAAATGGTTTTATTGCCCTCTCCAAAGTTGCCAATGTTCTTTTAATTTCCAAAGTTAATAGCCTTTTCTCAATCTTCATCTTTTTTTGATATTTTTATTCACTTGGTTCATAACCTTTTCCTCCTGAACACTCTTTCTTCTGGATTTTCATGCTGCTGCTCTCTTCTGGTTAACTTCCTGTCCTACAGCTTTTTCTTAGTATCTTATGCAAGCTCTTCATTTATGTTATACCCTATCACTGTGGATGTTCTCTATGTGATTGTACTGGAGTCTCTTCTGCTTTTGCTCTGTTACTTTTTTACTTGGCAATCTTATTTCTTCATCTCCCAATAGCTTAATTGTTTTCTATATGCAAATAATGTCCAATTCTATACACATATACATGTACACACATATATACACATTTTATCATCTATCTATCTATTTTGTTCTAGTTTTTTTTTTTTCCTGAATAACTGTCCTGTACTTTTGACTGCTTCTTAGACATGTCACATTGGATGTCCCTTGGGTATACCAAACTTAAATATGTTCAAAACATAGTCCTTTCCCTCAAATGTTTCCCTTTTCTGGATTTCCTGATTAATATTTTAGACACAGCCATTCAATCTCAGTTCCTCAGTACGCATTCAATAGTGTACAATAAGTTGACAAATTTTTATTTTTGTTTCGATCTTCCTCATATCTCTCTTAGACAGCTAGGTGGTGCAGTGAATAGAGTGTTATCTTACTGAATTCAAATCTGACCTCTTACTAGCTTACTTAGCAGCTGTGTGACACCTACATATTTGATTCAGTTTTCTCATCTGTAAAATAAACCAGAGAAGGGAATGGGAAAATCACTTCAGTATCTTTTATAAGAAAACATCCAATAGGAGTTAGAGATGACAGAAATGATTAAACAGTCAGAACAACAAATATATCTCATATACCTTTCCCCATCTTTTCCCACACAGGCTCCTGATCTTCCTGCCTTTTGTTTTTCTCCTCTTTCATCTATTCTCCACTCAGTTCCCAAGGTGATGCTCCTAAAGTGTGGTTCTAATTATATCACTACTTTGCTCAATGAGCTCCAGTGACTATGTAAAACTCTTCATAACCTGACCCCTTTCTAATCTTCATACATTTTATTTCCTTCTATGTACTCTATGATTCATTCTATATTGGCCAATGTGCTATTCCTTGTAAAACAATTCTGTCTATGCCTTTACAGTTTCCCATTGTCTCCCTCTTAGTTTCCTCTGCCTCTTAGTTTCTCTAGTTTTTTTCAGTACTAAGCTTAAGTTCTACCGGCTGGAGAAGATTTTCTCTGGTTCTACAAACTATTAGTGACTTTTGAAATTAGTTTCCATCTACTCTGTATATGTCTTTCTATACCTAGTTACTTCTCCTCTCTCTCATCAGAATGTAAAAAAGTCAAGGACTATTTTTATGTCTTTCTTTTTTTTCCTCACCATTTAGCAATTTCAACTACATAGAAAATACTTAATCAGTGCTCACTGACTGTTTAAGCTCAGAGAAGACTAGAACTCTTGAGTTCTCTCTCTTTTTCCACACACATGTATGTATATGTCAGCACTCATGGAAACTGATGAGAGAGAGCACAGAAAAGGATGAGAAGTGGGCCTAAGTCGGAGCCTTCAGAAATCTCCAAGCGGCGTGCAGATGTAGCATGATCAAGAAAAGAAGATTTAGAAGAAGAGGTCAGACATAAGAATCAGGAGAAAGTTCACAAAAACCTTAGATAGTATACATGAGGAAAGGGCATTATGTGGTAGGATATGTACCAGAGAAATTAAGAAAAATGAAGCCTGAGAGAAGACCATCATATTTGACATTGAAACCATCATTGGTAACCTTGGGAAAAGTAGTTTTATTTAAGTAATGACATTAGTAGCCCAATTGCAAATGTTTGAAGAGAAGATGAAAAGATATCAAGTAGGCATCTTTATCCTCTTAGAAGTTTGATTAATAAAGGAAGGAAAGGTAAAGGGGAACCTTCTCTTTAAGGGAAGGGTGAATCTATCAAAAAGTGTTTTTTATTTTTGTTTTTTTGGCTTTTCCCCCCCAGGTTGGAAGAGACATGAACAGGGAACATGAAAGGGAAGAAACAAGTAGATAGGGAGAGTTTATAATTAGAGGAAAATGATAATTGAGGGCACAATCTACTGGAGAAATGAGATCAAGGGCATGTGTAAATGGATTGAGCTTGGCAAAGAGAAGAGTTGTCTCAATATCAGAGACTAAACGAAAAAAGGATGGAGTTGGGAATGAGGTCAAAAGACTGTGGAGGTACACAAAAAGGACTTCAGAGCAAATGGCTTTAATTTTCTTCACAATTTAAGAAGCAAGGTCTTCAGTTGAATGAGTATGGGCATAGGGAGTTATAGGTAACTTAAAAAGAGAAGTAAAGTTTTGAGTTGCTTCTGTAGAGTTTAAAAGAGGGAATCATTTGGGGAGGAGTCAAGGGTTGTCTTGATGCAATGAAAGCCCAATTGAGATTAGAAAACATAATGAGCACAGCTTCATTCAGCATCATGTGAATATGAGAGAAAGAGGCAGATTATAGGACTAATTCAGGTCTGAAATTCAACAAGGAATAAGTAATGATAGGGATTTGAGGTGATAGGATATTGTAGAGTCAAATTGGTTAACAATAAAGTTGAGTTTTGGAAGAGAAAAAAGCAAAGTAAGGCTATTAACCTGAGAAAGTTTATAAGGGTTACAAGAAAGTCTTGATAATGCTGAAGAAAAGGTTCAGGAAGGATGAGGTGTACAAAGAGAGAGGCTGTTAAGAAATTAGTAAGACACTTGAGTGTCAGAGTTTTTGATCAAATGGAACACTTAGGGTTCCACAAGATTGAGTATGTGACCGTTCTTTTGACTGAGGTAGAATGTAAGATTAAGTATCTGAGAAAACTAAAGAACCAGAAAAATAGGGTGTTTGAGGTAATTTCATTCAAACTATTGAAGTTCTCTATGGAGAAAAAGTTAATGAGTCCTCTTTGAGAGAGGAATTAGGACATAGAGATTGCTACATAATAACCACTATAAATTATATTGGATTAAAAAATAATAGACTAAACTTTAAAAGATTGCAGAATTGTGGGGATAAAGGATGAGTCTGAAAATGACAGCAAGGAATATCCATCATTTCACTCTAGGACCAGTGTATTTCTCAGTAAGCAACTAAGTACTGTGAAAAAGATATCAGCACTCTCTAAATTTTAATTCATTGAGTCAATTTTCTCTTTGACCTGTCCTAGGTCTGATCACAAATTTGGTTTCTAAAATCAGCTTTACATTTGACAAAATCCAACACTTATTCCTATTAAAGACACTAAAGAACCTAGGAATAAATGAAGTTTTCCTTAAAATGATCAGTAGCATCTATCTAAAACCATCAGCAAGCATTTCATGTAATGGGGATAATGAGGAAACCAAATTATTCTTTGCAGATGATATGATGGTATATTAAGAGAATCCTAGAGAATCAACTAAAAAACCACTAGAAACAATTAACAATTTTAGCAAAGTTGCAGAATACAAAATAAATTCACATAAAATCAACTTCAATAAGAATGGAAAACTTTTATTGATCTGTTCTATTTAAATCATAACAACATAACTTCCTTATAAATAGGTTTCTCTTTGTCGATTAATTCCTTTACAATTCTACATTAGGAAGAGAGATTCAATTAGGCTTTAACAACTCTTAGTCTCCATTTTTATAGGCATGGCATGTTCCAGCTCAGAAAAGATTGATCAGATAGATGGCAGTGAGAAATTTAGGGCAGAACCAAAGAAGTATTACTATGCAGCAGAAAGCATTGAATATTTAGCACTCTAAATTCTGACTCTACAAATAAATACAATTTTCTTTTTACTGAAGGTCCTGTTGTCCTGTTACAAGAAATTCATTCTCTCTCTCTCTCTCTCTCTCTCTCTCTCTCTCTCTCTCTCTCTCTCTTTCTCTTTCTCTCTCTCTTTCACACACACACACACACACACACACACACCCCTCAATTTGGGAAATAAAAGATTTCTAATCTTTAGAACAATATCTAAAGCCATAAATTACAACATAATTTATATTTGCTTGGAGTTTGTTGTAGGAATGGGAATGATTAAGAGTATCATACCTAATACAAACTTTAGGCCTAATGAAGAGTTGGAGAGGTGTCCAAAAAGAATCACAAGGAAATAGTACTTTCTTTTTTTAAAGAGGGTCTACTTTCTTCTGTTGCCCAGAAGAGTAAAGCAAAATTTATCAACACAGAATCTTTGTCCTTTGGCTCTTTGCTACTCAGGCTGGTTTGTTATTTCTTAGTGGTCTCCAATTGCTGAACTTAGTATTAACACCTGATTTGCATCACCCATTGAACCCTGGAAATCCTGAGTTATAAAAATTCAGCAGTCTCAATTTTCCTCAAAACTGTTATTGTAGATATGTACCGCCATGCCTAGTGGAAATAAGACTTTTGAGGAAGAGATATGAAATTACTCAATCTAGAAAAGAGAAAGTTGAGGAGGTAAAAGAAGTGATAGGCTAGTTTATATTCCCCCCCACTAATTATAGATAAAAGGAAATGAATTTTATACTGTAGACATAGGGGATTGATATTGAGAAAAAATTTTTCCAGCAGAAAGAATTATTGACTGTCACAATTTCCTAATGAGGGAGATTGAATGTTCTATTCTCTCTGCCTTGCCCCTCCACTGACCCCTGCCCTTTAGGAATAGGATATCTCTGTGTAGGACTATTGATGTAATAATGTTGGGATTTATTGCTAGCACTATGAGTACTGGGGTTTCAGTGATTTTTCTATTAAACATCAATATTTCCCTTACTCCCCTCTCTACTTCTTTCAATGAAGCTTTGGTTTTGTTTCCTTTTCCTTTTAGGTCACTGTGGGAAGTATCTTTGAAGTGGTTTGGGCCATCTTTAGACCTGGCACCTCTTTTGGAATCAGTGTCTTACGGGCTCTCCGACTTCTCAGAATATTTAAGGTTACCAAGTAAGAACCAGAATTTTTTGACTTTGGAATTCCCTATTTCCACCTGGAGATTTATATTTATTCCTGTTTTTGTATATATATATATATACATACACACTTGATAAATTCTCCACTCTTCCCAGACTTAGTGATGAATGATCTAAATGATGAAGTGGTCCCATGCCAGATCACTGGACAGAATTTCCTAGAATGATTGAATCTTGTTTCTCTTTTCATTATAGAAAAGTTTGCAAAAGTTCATTTCATGGATTCTGGTTTGTGATTATGGAAAGGGTAGAATTGTTGCAGGTAGTAACATTGCCTATTATTTTTCAGGTATTGGGCATCCCTACGGAATTTAGTGGTCTCACTGATGAGTTCCATGAAATCCATCATCAGTTTACTTTTCTTACTCTTCCTCTTTATTGTTGTCTTTGCTCTGTTGGGAATGCAGCTCTTTGGAGGCAGGTGAGCTCCCACAAGCTTCCTAAATTAAAAAGTCCCCAGTTCTATGCCATAATTATCATCAATTTGATAGTAACTACTATAATAAATTTTATTTAGAGTTTTAAGGTTCACAAAGTACATATTTTGTCACTTTTCCATGTACTTTACATATAGATATTTACAAAAATGTTCAGATATATTGTATTCTTGGATACAATCCTTGGAAGTAAATATTATTATTATTCTCATTTTGCAAATAAAACTGAGAAAGGCAGTGGTTAAGTGACTTGCCTAAGGTCATATAGTTAAGTCTCTGAGATAGGATTCTAATGAGACTATAGACTAAACCTTCATCTGGTGATATGATAAAATACAATATGATATAATATATAACAACATATCACAGCCTGCATAGAAATATATGCATGTGTATATACATGTGGGTGTGGGTGTGTATATATACATATGTATACACACACATGCACATAGATATGTATGTATGTATATACACACGTGCATCTCTATGTATGTGCAGTTATATGTGTGTGTATATAGTCTTATGGTCCTATTATAATTAAAGAATTTACTTCTACTTTATTCCTCATTTATTCCTAACTAGCCCATCTCACAAATACATTAAATCATAGGATACCAGATAAGAAAGTATGAATGAATCAGTATAAACCCATCACTACTGCTGGGAATATTACAAATAACTTATAGTGATAGGGAAACAGTAGTGCCATCTTTTCATATCAACTGAGAATACATTATTATCATAGCTTGGTGGGAAAAGTAACAAAATATTTAGAAAGTAGCAGGAAGAATAATAATATAAATCATTTAGGAAATGAGGGAGGGGAAAATAGAATTTAAAATGTAAACACTGAGGTTCATCTTGGTTCTTAAGGTCTCATATTGTGTCTCTCTCTGGTTTCTCTTATCAGGTTTAATTTTAATGATGGGACTCCTTCAGCAAATTTTGACACCTTTCCTGCAGCCATTATGACAGTATTCCAGGTATGAGACTAATAATGAAGACTATAGAAAGTAAGAAATGTGATTCATGGTGTGGGGAAGAGGAGGGAAAATAAACTAGAATCTCTTGAATCATCCTATTTGATTGTTTCTTTCAGACCTTCAGAAAAACTGACATTCCTTTCTTGAAACACTGATGTCTTTTCTCTTCCTGCCTCCTTAAGGCTTTGAGCATCCTTCCTTAATTGGTTATAATAGAATCATTATAATGACATTTTGAATTTCAACAGACATTTCCCCCAATAATTTATATATAGTGGAAAGAATGATGGAATAATACTCAAGAATTCTGGGTTTTGTTTTCAACTTTGCCACTAAATATGTATATATACTTGAGAAAAGTTACATTACCTCTTTGGTTCTTGTGACGACTGCATTAGCACCCCAGAATCTGCCGGATAATCAGGATAAGCAAAAGTCCTTAGTCTTTATTCTTGGTCTTTAGATGCAAGATTGAACAGGATGGAAGCAGAATCTCCGCAACTGCCTTCTCCCTCATCTACTGCCAAAGTGTGTCTCTGGCTGGTCTTATTCCACCCCCTAGTCCCTCCTACAATCCTCTGTATACATCAATCATTGAGCCAGCACAGGATAGTGGGAAGGACCATTTTCCAAGCATATGCCCATAGAGTATTGTCCAATCAGTAATTAGCCCTAAGTGCTTGAACCAACCTCAGTGCAATGACTCGAGTTTCAGCCCTCTACAGGTTCTCAGTTTTCTCCTCTGTAAAATTGGAAGACTGTGATCTTTAAAATTCTTGCCAGATTTAGAATCTAACTTCCATGAGTCATCTATTTTATCTTCTTAATTTCACTGTGAAGTAGAAATGTCTAATTTAGTAGATCACTCAAAGGGCTCAGATAAACAATTCCACTGTTAAAATATCTAATATCTTCCTAGGTCACAATCTCTGAGCAATTATTTCTGTTTTGTCCCAGGCTGATTCTTTCATGAAGGCAAATTATGCCATCTTTTTCCTTAATTCTTACCTAGTAGGAATCATCTGTTCCCCAGATCAAAATTATAAGGGGAATCTGGAATTTAAAACCAGATGCTTTGTGTTGAAATAGAGTTATGAAAATATAAGAAAAACAAATTTATGATTTGGAAATTTATCTAGTTATAGATATAATAAGTATAGTGATTTATAAATAATAATAATAAATGATATTTTGAACTACAACTATAATGTGATATTAAAATATATGTGATTTTTGTTGTTGACAGAATCACAGGTATTGCTAATACTATTGTGCTGTGTTGCTTATAGTCATAATTGAAAAAAATGCTAAATTTCAGTTAGAAATTCATGAAAATTGAAAGATATGATTCCTTTCCCTATCTGTGGGCCCATAGACTCCAAATTAAGAATCCTTGCCTTAGAATGAGACTAAATGAAGGAAGGGTAGATATTAAAGATTGCCAATATTTTTAGATTGGAATATCCCCATCATCCAGCTTATGGGTCTAACCTTTCCATTTTTGGCCTGGTTCAGATCTTGACAGGTGAGGACTGGAATGAGGTGATGTACAATGGGATCCGTTCTCAGGGTGGAGTTAGCTCTGGTATGTGGTCTGCCATCTACTTCATTGTGCTCACTCTGTTTGGCAACTGTATCCTTTCTTCCAAGTTTTAATGATTTTTTTTACTTTTTTATATCATGAAGTTATACTCATGAAGAGCAAGAGATGGTAGATGTGATGGGAAGTTTCCAACTATCTATTCAAGCCAAATTAATCAGTGTTTATTTCAATCTTCTCCATGTCCAAAACGGCTAAGTGCCAAGATATCTATTCAAAAAGGAAATATAAGAGAAAAAAAATTTAACATAGCACCTACTATGTGCCAGACATTATTCTAAGTGCTTAAGAGATATTGTCTCTTGATATTTAGAAATTTAGATCACACAATTATTACCTATTTTGCATTAATCACTATGCTAGATTCTGGAAATACAAGGAATTTATAATTTAATAAGGGAAAAGAGAAAGTCGTGTAAAGAAAAGACCATTCTTGCTGTCATCACACTGATCTTCAGAGTCATCCCAACTTGACTAATATTTTCTTTTCTCTCTCAGAGATTTTTCCTCTAGATCTAGAGAGCAACTATTGCAACCTTCTCTAAAACTATGTCAATTAGTCATCTAGTGCAGTTTAGTAGGGAAAAATATTAGACTTGTAGTACCAGAGAGCTAGGTTCATAGCCTATGTTGCTTAAGTGGGTTACTTGCCATGAGCAAATCATTTAACCTCAGTGAACTTCAGGTTTTTTTTTATACCTGTAAAATGGGGCTAATATTACTTGCATTACTTATCTTGCAATTTGGCTATGAAAAAAAGCGTTTTGAAAACTTAAAAACCTTATAAAATTATATTATTATGATCAGATTCAATGAATAGGAAACATATAATGATTTCTGCTTTCAAATGACAAAAATAATCAAGGTTGCTTTTTGCTTTTAAACTGTATTATCAAATGGCAAAGAGAATTAGTCTTTGCTTATCATAATCTCTATCTTTAATATTCATGGTGGGATGCATTTCACTGGAGTCTCTTCTGCTCTTAATTTTTACAATCAACTAAAAAAAATCATATTGTCATTATCAAAGGAAAACATTACTGTACTTTAACAGTTTATAACTAATAGGTCTTCCAAACCACCTTCAAACTGTTTTCTGTGGTTTACAGACTTATATACATGCTCTCAGCATTGACATTTGCAAGTTAGATAGAACATTTTAAGTTAGTTGATGTTAAGTACCTTTTGTGCTAGACAAAAAAATGTGGATACAAAATGATCTTACCTTTTAATGGCTACAAGAACATACTTGCCACATTGTATCAACATTAAAAGTTTTATTAAACTTTATTAAAGCAACAGTTGAAAAAATAGGACTTTTGAGGATATTTGAATAGGGAGAGGGTACTAAATTAGAAAAATCTATTAGTTTATGTAATGACCCTTCCGACATGTGTGTATGTGTGTGTGTGGATGTGTTTAAGATGGAAAATCATGGCTGACTGAAAAAAATAGGTTATCCCTAACAGTGGTGAATGTTGATCAGCAATGATAAGTCTTAGCTACTGAGGAGGTTAAACTCTTTTGTTGGTGGTGTACTAGTCCATATTACCTAGCATCATAGATTCAGGGTGGTTGGCTTATAATTCTTCATTAAGGTGAAGATGATTTGTTCCTCTACATTTATCCACTCATTTTTTATGGTTGCCATTCCCATTCTGGCCTTGTGTTATGGCCATAGCAATCTCATTGTCTCTTGAATTATCTGGAAATAGTGATCTTCACATTGTTTTTATGTTTTCTAAAATGATTAGACTGGAGAAATGGAGATGGGGATGATATTCTTTTGCCAGAGAAGGGAGGCTTAACAGCCTCCCCATTCCCTCTGATCACACTTCTTTATGCTTGCTAAATTTTGAAATGATAAGCATTTGGAGTAAGGGATTATCTGACTTCTATCCAAAGTGTAATACTGATGTCCCCTTGGTAAGGCTGCTGCTTTCCTAATTTAGGAAAAAAAGGGAAGTCTCATTTCAGCTTCGTCAAGTTTTCAAAAGACATTTATCCTTAACATCTCCCAGACACCCTACTGAATGTGTTCTTGGCCATCGCTGTGGATAATTTGGCCAATGCTCAGGAGCTGACAAAGGTAAGGACTGTCTGTCTTCAGAGACCCTATTGTTCCACAGTGCCAACTGTACCAACAATCCAGAGCTTGTGACCCTGTGATAGCCAGGTGAGTATCGGTAAGGTACAATATTCAGAGTGGCTGCCTGAACAAACACTCCAATTTCTACTTATGACTGTAAGTTTCTATCTTTGTTAAATACCTCTTGTGATTCAAAGAAGTGTAGGGAATATATATGTTGAAGATTATTAATATTGCAGAAATTCTCTCAAATTGGCTTATTTATCATATCAGCCTGATCCAAGAAAAATATCATCTTTCTTTTGGATTAGCTTCCCCTCTCAATCCTAAAGCACACACTTATAGAATTGGACACAAATCATAGTAAATAGATCTATCTTTTGCCAACATTTGCTCCAAATAATGGAATTATAAATTAGCATTTAAAGAAAATGTCTTTGACTTACTGGCGATAATGACTAAAAGGTTCCTTCATCTAACTCTACTACTACCACTTAGAAGAGAAATGGGAAATAAAATGATAAGATGGGCAAAGTGGAGTTGTGTTTTTTCTTGGTCAGTGTTCTGAAGAAGCTGAACTAGGTTGCTGTACTCTAGTTTCTGGTTTTCAGTCATACCTCCATATCAGTTTATTTCCTCTAAACAGCTCAATTACATATCTACCTTCATTAAAATTCTGCCACAACATGGGCTTTCAGCTCACCTTTATATTCCTGCTTTCTTTTACAGAAGTGGCTACTCAGTCTCCCATTCACAGAATCAAAAATTTAAGAGCTGCAATAAATTTCAGAGGTCATATAGTTTAGAGTAAATTTAGAGTAGAGTAAAATTCTTTCAACTGATCCTCATATGACTTGAACTAATGACCTCTTTATTTTCACTGGGACTAGATTATCAATGCTGTTCTTAAACTATGGTACCCAGAACTTAACATAACATCCCAAATGAAGTCTGACAATGGAATTAGAGTAAGATGATCATCTCCATGTTCCTGATGGCAATATCTCTTAAGATATTGAAGACATTAGCTTTTTCAATCCATTATATAATGCTTGTTGCTGTTGCAAACTAATTTACAGGCAACTAAAACTTCTAGATATTTTTCAAAATATTTACTGTTTGACCACATTTCTCCCATATTATACTGCTGAAGCTATTTTTTTTTATCTAAGTGTAAAACTTTATATTTGTTACTATTGGATTTGATTTTCATTCTATTGGATTTTCTCCATCATTCTACCCTGTCAAAGTCCTTTGGATCCTGAATTTGTTACCCACTATATTAGATATCCCACTCACCTTTGTTCAATATATGCAATTTTTTGGTGAAATTTGCAAATTTGATTATATTATTTAGGCTTTTATCTATATTATTAATTAAAATGTTAAATAGCACAAGCCTATGGAAAGTTTCCTGACATTCTCCACTGGAGATTTTTTTGCCACATTGATATTTAATCCTTAATAACTATTCTTTTAGTCTGATCATCAAATAAGTTTTAAATTAATCCAATTATACTATCAACTAAACTATACTACTCCATTTATTTCACAAGAATAGTGTGAGATACTTTACCAAATTTTTGTAAAAATCCCAGAATCAGAAGAAACTTAAAAATATTGATTTGGACAAGAAACTAAATGCTATACAGGACATGAGTAAAATGAATATTTCTTAGCATAAAATTCACATTTCCTTCTTGTGAATTAACATCTTTGAGTGGGTACAAAAGCAAAAACATCTTTCAAACTAATACAGAAGAAAAGTATATAGTCTAAGGACACAGACATGTATGCATGACTTGGGCAAGAAAGATCCTTTCTTGCCTGAGGAGCATTGGGAAAGCAGGGAGAGAACATTAAAAGATAAAATACAGATATAGTGGTGGTGGTAGAAATCAATTCTTCCTATGGAAAGGGCATAGAGTGGGAACTTCAGAACACATTGTAATAAGTGTTAAAAATCTCACAGTAAGCTTCATCAAGAAAGAGGGGTATTTCAGAGAATACTCTGCTCCACTAGGGAAGTGATTTCTTGGGGAAAAAAATATGTCCTATCCCTGAAAGGGAGAAATCCAGACTACAGAAGTAACCTGAGCCCAAAGACAAGCTCAGTGGGATAAAGTACATGAGTCCAGAATGATATAGCTAATCCTAGGATAAGCAGATGAGTAAAAGTTTTTATATATGGCCTGAGTACTCTTAAATCTGTCCTCTTAATCTGTAGGCTCACAAATTATATGTGAGCATGTTGCTTTCCATTGCTTCTTAAATATAAGATAATTTTCATTTTTGTCTTTATATTTCCAGGTCCTGGTACAAAGACCAGAACATAATCATTTGAAAACTACTTATTGATACTGACACTCTTATGAATTGATATTTATGAAAACCAGGCTTCTCAGACTCTAAACTAAGTTAGGAAATTAGTTTTAGAGGAAATCTGTAGCCAATGAATAGTTAAGTTGAAAAGAGGAAGGGAGAAGACTATATTAAGCCTATATATAGAAAAAAGAGTATTTGTGCATAAATCTCTTGAATGAAATATTTGGTTCTAGAATGTATTGGAAAGTGAAAAATTAAATTTCTTGGAAAAATATGACACATATGAATTTTATTCAAACTAAGAGATTGAATGATGGTATGGGAAGAGATTAGGAATTCTATTCTGAACTCTCTTTTAGGATCAAAAGGAGAAAAGAGGAAAACTAAAACTAAAATTAGATTGAAGACATTTGGGCTTGAGTAGGTCAATAAGATGATGAAGAAGTATTTTTGGAGGAGAGTAGCTTCAGACTATTGAAAGATTATTGAAAAAGAAAAATTGCAGAAACATTACAGAATTTAATAGAGAAAAAGAAAATTTAACAATAACTGAAGATGAGTTACACTTGGTAAAAAAAAAAAAAATGGAAGACGACAGAATGGAATTTTTTTTAAAAAACCTCAACAATTTACCATAATAAAGAAACTTTCAAAACTAATTCAAAATGTTTTGAGTGGAAAGAACATAAGTCTTCATGTACTCTAACCCCCTCATTTGACAAGTAAAGAAACTGAGGTCCAGAAAAATAAAGTGATTTGTCCAAGGTCCCACAGATAGTAAATGGAAGAGCTACAATTTGAATCTTGGTCTTTTGACTCCAAATCCTGTATTACTTTCACTGTATCATGCTATTTATATAGAGTTAAAACAAGGATTTGGAACAAAATTTATTATGATTTTTAAAAGCAGGAATTACAAACATGATTTCCAATAAGACAGTAGTAAAAATTCCTGTTGTAAAGAAGGCTAAACAGGTAAATTACATTACTATCAAAGCACCAGAGCCAATGAAACAATGTCATTATTAAATATGTATGCATCAAAAGGAATGCTTTTTACATTCTTAAAGAAAAAGAATACTAAAATGTAAAAAGGCACTACTAATAAATCCACTTATTGTACATAACTTTAATAAATCTCTTTCAGAACTATAAGAAAAATTATAAAATTATATAAATAAGAGTCATCATTTTCATAGGACTTTGAGGTTTGCAGAACACTTACATATGTTATTTCATTTGATTCTTACAACAATTGTGTAAGTAAGCTCTAAACTTGTGGCATTTTCTGAACATAAAAATCAATAATAAAATTAGAGTTGGAGGCATTTTAGAGCTAGAGTCAGAGTATGTGTATGTGTATAATATGTATATATGATATCAATGTGTGTATATGTATATATATATGTGTATCTACATATATAATCCACATATTAACACATATATACATATATTTAACATTCCAGAGTACCTTTATAAAAAATAACTATGTACTATGCCAGAAAAAAAATCATAAACATAGAAAGGCAGGCATATTAAACCTCTTTTACAGACCTTAATACAATTTTAAAAAGTGATCAGCAATGTTGGAAAGAATAAAAGATACAGACCTAAATGGAGATTAAATAATAATATCCTAAATAGTGGGTAAATCAAAGAAGATATTATAAGGAATAATAAATATTTTAGAGATAACAGTATCAGTGAGACAATATACTGAAATTTAAAGTATATGGCTAAAACCAGAGGAAAGCTTATATCCCAGAAAATATATACTAGCAGAATAGGAGGGGGGAGACAATAGATTAAATATATAAATTTAAAACTTAGAAAATCAACAAATTATCTCTCTCTCTCTCTCTCTCTCCATACTTTTGAAATTATTAAACATCAGCAAAAACAAAATTATTCCTATTTGCCAAAAAATAGAATAATTTGATTCAAAGGTCAAATATATAGTATAATGGATAGAGTGTCCTTGTAGTCAGTCAGATCTAGGTTAAAGTTCCAATTCTGCCAAAAAAAAAAAAAATACTGTCTATGAGACCCTGAGATTGTCCTCTAATTTTTTAGTGCTGCTCCCTTCCCACACAGTCTATTCTTTTAGACTATTGTGAAGATAGTATTGATCTACTTTGGTAGAGAAAATTCCTCACTTTGAACTTCCTATACCAATGAAATTGTATGTCCTCACTTAAAAGAAAAAGAAACCTTAAATAATAACTGAAAAAACTAATGAAGTTTATAATTTATAGCTCTAGAAAAGTAACGAGACGCAAAATGAATTCACAAACATCATGAGTATCTTTTTGTTTTTAACCAAAAGAACCAAAAACAAAAATAAAAAGTACCTGAAGAAATATTTTTAAAATGACAAAGTTCACTTCAAGCAACAATAAAATATCTAACATATCTGGGAGTTGACCTGACAGCACAGAAAAGACATAAAGATACCAATGTTAAACACTTCATATAAGTATAGGAAAGCATAAATAACTGGAAAAGTCTTCACTACTCTTGTTCATAGCAACACATTGCCATCTGAATTAATCAACACATTTAGTGTCATACCAATCAAACTGCTAAGAAATTATTTTATAACATTATACAAAATAACAGTAATTAATTTGGAGGAACAAAATATATAAAAAAAAACTTCAAAGAAAATAATGAAAAGGGGAATTAAGGGATTATTTCTTGTTACATCTCAATTTGTATAATAAATCAGTGATTATGAAAACTGTTTGCTACAGGTTAATAAATATAAGAGAAAAAACAGATCACCAGCGAACAAAAAAGATTTGGAAGCAAAATGAAAACAGTAGTTGAATGTTTGATAGAAACAAAAATACAAATTACTTGAGGAATTAATTCCTATTTGATAATAACTCTGAAAATGAAAAGGCAATTTGGCAGAAAATTGGTTTAAGGCAGCAGTTTTTATCATATATCATATTAAGATTCAAGTATATAAATTATCTAAATATAAAGGTCACAGCTCTTAAAAATAGAAAAGAATAAATAAATAAGACATTTTTAAATAAAGAATCTCTTATGTTTATGATTAAGGATATGATGTGTAAACAGAGAGTAGATAAAAGAAGATTTTAAAAGACAAAATAAACAATTTTGTGAATAGGAAAATATATTATTCAAAATCAATTCAGCTAGAATAAGAGAAACAATGAGTTAAAATATTAGCATCAAGAATCTCTAATAAAAGTCTGACATTTAAAATCTATAGAAAATTAAAACAAATATAGAAGACTAACAAAGAAACAGGTTTCAAAATAAGAAGTATAGATTGTCAACAGCCAGAGGAAAAATTATATGTTCCAAATCACTAATCATAAGAGAAATGAGTTATCATATCATATCCATAAAATTGGTAAAGATTACAAAGAACAGAAATGGTAAATGTTGAAAAGACTGAAAGAAGAAATCTATACTAATATGCTAGTAGAACTGTGAATTGGTCTAATCTAAATATTGTGGAAAGCAATTTGGAATTGTGTGAAATGTTACTAAATTATTCATATGCTTTGATTCACTGATCTAGCTATTGGGCATATTATTTTCTCCAAGGAGGACAAAGAAATAAAGAAGTAAGAAAGGTCCATGTATACCAAAATATTAATAGAATTACTTTCTGAGCAGCAAAAAGCCATAAATAAAATACCATCCATTAATTGGATAATGATTAAACAAATTGTAGTTTATGAACAATGATATAATATTGCATGCTGAAAATTATTAATACAAGTAATTCAGAGAATTATGAAAAGCTGTATGTGAAGAAGTTAAGAGCAAAATAGCTAGAATCAGAGAGCTGCAGACAGCATTTACAGTAATGTAAATGAAGATAACATTAAAGGATAACAAAATTCAGACCAAATACAGTGACCAAGACTGATTTCAGATAACAAATATTAAAAATATTTCCTTCTTTGTCAGGAAATGCCAAATCTAGTTTTCAAATGTCATATACCTGTCAGTTATAATAATTATACCAGATATTTTTAATTATAAATTTCTTGGGAGCAATGGTATTATTGGTATGGTTTATTAGAAAGTGATAGGCTTTTAAAAAGAAAGTGTACAAGTAAAAGATTTTAAATAGAAAGAAACAAAATGAAGGAAATGATCTTCCGTTTGTTATCTGTATGACCACCTGTGGCTTCTCACTTTCCCCCATGTGAGATGCATACTTTGCTCTCTCTAGTTCTTAATAATCTTTAGGAGCAAATCCAAATTTTGAAGCCGTGTGGTAAGAAGAATAATAGTCTTGGAATCAAAAATTTGTTCTTTAAATCTCAATTCAACCATTTATGAGCAGGCTTGACCTTGGCAAACCATTTAAGGTTTTTATGCCTCAGTTTCCTTATATATAAAATGAAGGAGTAGTCCTATATATTCTTTGAGGAGTTTTCTTTTAGTTTATGATCCCATAATTCTAATGCCTCTCCCAGTTTCTCTCCCTTTTTTCTTACTTGCTTACTTCCATTGATCAACAAAGCATCATCTAGAAGATGACAAGATCAAAAGAAGAAGGTCTCCAGGAAAGGAATTACCTGCTTTGTTTTCCATGGCAAAGGACAACTTTGTTTTCTGTGTAGGATGAGCAGGAGGAGGAGGAGGCCTTCAATCAGAAGCATGCCCTACAGAAAGCCAAGGAAGTCAGCCCAATGTCTGCACCTAACATGCCTTCTATAGAGTAAGTTTGTGTATTATTGACAGATGATCTCCCTTCTCTGACTCAGGAGATTCTGATTTGGGCTATAAAGGGACGTTAGTTTAAAATAGACTCAGGGACCATCTGTTTGAGACCAGGATTGGTCTGAATCTCCAAAATGGGAGGGAAAGGTAATGAAGAAAGGGAAGAGTCTTCTTGATTGCAGAATTACAGTTCCTTTTACAACCTCAATTTGACTGTGGATTTTGCACTTGGTGCCAGGATGTATGTGAAGAAAAATGGAAGAAGGGTCTGTGACCAAGGGGGCTGGTATGAGATTTTGTCAAACACTGGACCTTTCTCCCCTACCTTGAAAAGTATAACCTGAAGCAGATGACTGGTGGAAGGGAAGTCAAATGGGAATGCTGTGAACTAGAGCTTCAGTAACTTCTGGAAGATTATTGTGAGGTGGTACTGGACAAGACAAAAGTAATATTGATAGCTTCCACTTAATAGGAGTGATGATGAACTTTTTAAGGATGTGTATGTAGACACACTCCCTAGATCAAAAGATTCTTATTCCACTGTTGTCTTCTCGGTCTATAGCTTCTTACATACTTTTTGTGAAAGGAAATCTTTCTACAGAAAGTGAGGTGATGCTTAACAACTATCTGTGAGTGAAGAGAGGGGCCCTTAAAGATGCTTTCATCAAGAGAGGGGAGCAAAACTGCTTTTTAATTGAGACAAAAGATTCTCTCTCTCACTGGACTTTCTGGAGAAATATTTTGGAGGACGAAGACAGATTGTTGAGAAGAGATCTCAAACTCCTTTGGTGTGTGTATGTGTGCGTGTGTCCATGTATGTGTGGCAATTCCTAGAGTCCAAGAGATAATAATTGAAACTCTTCTCAAAAATAGGATTTTGGGGGGGCAGAGTTAAGAAAATTACTTCAGTTATTCAGAATGATGATCCTAAGATTCTGGCCCCAATTCAACATGACCATCATATCTTTATCCCTATCTGCCTGTTCATCCTCCCATCCAAATGAGAACACTGAACCTATGAATAAAAGCAAGCCTAATCATTTGGGATTTAGTTCATTAAAAGAATTTGTCTTGAGACTCAACCATAAAGATAGCTCATAACTTTGTCCCACAGATTAAAGGGGAAGAGAAAGGACTTTCCCATTGCTCCACTTTTCCTTTCTGGAATCTCCTCTTTATGCCTTGGGAAAGAACTTTTCCCAATCTTGAAGAATGTAGTCAGGCAAAGTGACTAGAGAAGAATAACTGAATGGCACCACCGTGTCACTATTAAAAACACAGAGGAAAGATGACAACAAACAGATATGAGCTGGACAGCATTTGTATCAGGAAATTGACAATGTGGATAAAGGATTTGATAAGATTGATAGTTCTTGACCTTTGGCTGTGTATCACTGGCTATTCCTTACATAAATTAAGACAAAGTTTATCTATAAACTCTTTAAATGTGTACCTTAATGGGTTGGTGTGTACCTTAACGTACATATAAGAACAGGGCAGTTGAACAAACCCTGGATTATTCAAGAAATTTGCTTTCTCTTGGTTTTGAATCTACTTTTCTTTGGGATTATGGGATCACAGAGTCATGTGATATATAGTAGGAAAAGTGTTCAGACAACCTATGATCATATCCCAGCTCTGACATTTACTATCTCTGTGACTCTCAGCAAATAATGGAAATTTTCTGAACCTAAATTCTCTCATATAGAAGGAGATGATAATTTCCTGTCTTCTCCATAGGTTTGTTGTGTGGTTTATTAAAGAATTATGCAATAATAGAATTGTGTGGAGAATATGTGGATGTACCTTGGTGGTTCAATCAAAAAGGAATGTAAGGACTCTGGATGTGAATGTGTATGAGAACAGATCTAATTTGAAAATGGAGGAGTATGTGAAATATACATGTGTTTGTACTTGACTCGAAGGTTATATGTGATCCTTGCCTGGTCATTCTCTCTGAGTGAGTGTGAATCTGCTTATATGTTTCTATATTCTTACACACATATCTTTGTGTGCCTGGGTATTAGGATTTCTGAAAATTTGCAAATAGATGGATGGACTTAGTGCTTTTTTTTAGTGATTATGCATGCTGGCTGACCAAAGTTATGCATTCATTTCTGTGTGACAAATATTACATCTTTTTCTAGTCATACATTGTTACTGCCTTGTTTATTTTCAGGCTGGGGGGGGTGGAGGAAAGAGAATGCATTTATTCATTTTGATTTATAAACATGGTCATATTAATTAGTATGCAAATTATAGATGCATGTTGTTTATTTATAGATAAATTAGAATTTGAGTTCTCAATTGTGTACAAACCTGTACTTCATCCTTCCCGAGTCTTTCCAAACCCGGTATCCTCTTCTAGCCCAGATTTTTTTGGCATTCTTGAGGGAGGGGATAAAGCATGATATTTTCTCAGAACATTCTTTACTGTTGGGTGACAGGGCTCCCAGGAAAGGAACAGCATCCACAAACCTTCTACTATATACAACCATCATACTTTGGAGCCTAACACTTGCCTACAATAACTCTATTTCAATGTCATGTACTCCTATCTTTGAGAAGAATGATAATATGCTGTCCTTCTTCTAGGAATATGATGCTACTGACCCATCAGTAGGATATGTTCTCTGAATTCTTATTATAATAGATTATGCTGACCAGGATAAGGGGTGTTTATGTGACAGTGTCTAACTCTTTGAAAGGCTAACTGACCCAAAAGGGAATCAGTCCCATGCCATTGGCTCCACTAGCCTGCCAAACTGATGAGCCACTCGGGGTTTCTTTGTAGTAGAGCTCTTTGGTCTTTACCTCCAATATTCATGTGTCATGTATGCATGGCTTTACCTGAAGTGTTTGCCTGAGTGCTTTGAGAGATTGCAACAGGGTATGATTTGGGAATGACATGTTTATGGGCCCAGAGGTGTATGAATGTGCCTCATTGCACTGGATAAGATTGAGAATATATTTAAGAAATTTACAAGGTGACCAAAATAAGTTTCCACATACAAACATTTGGGTGAAAAATAATAGTGCCAGTATGGCATGACTTTGCAGCATCTGAGTTCATAGATGGTATAGAATGTTATTAGCTTTTTGCCTGTGCATGAATATAATAAAGACAGGAGCCATGTATTTGCAGATAGTTCTAGGATCCAAAGTATACCTTTTGAGGAATTGGGGAGTTGGGTGAATTGGGTGACTCCTAAGGGCCCAAAACAAGCATATAAAATATGTGTGTACATGAGGAGGGGTCCGCCCCCCTCTTTGGAAATATGTTAGTCTTTGTGGGGGGTTTAAAGCTGGGGTGAACTGAACCTGTCCATTTTTCTTTCCCAGAAGAGACAGAAGGAGGAGACACCACATGTCGATGTGGGAGCCACGCAGCAGCCACCTGTATGTGTGTACATGTTTGTGTGTTGTGAGTGGTTATGTGTGGTCCCGGAGACAATGTCATCTTCGTCCTTGCTACGGACAGAGTGATAGAATGGGCGTGTGTTGTTCAGTGGGAACGTGTTCTGTGTACAGGTGTTTTATGTAGGCATCTCTGCTTACCTTTCAGTGTGTGGGTGTTTTGTGAGCATTTAAGGCATTTAGGCTTGTGTGCTGTTCTCCATTTCTCTTGGCTGACGAGTGAGCATATGTTGGTACATACATGTAGATGGGTCTGCCTCTTTGGGATACGCATTTGCGTGTGCTACATATGTAGGTGTGAGTTCAGATGTGTGTGTTTGATTATTACAGTTTGTATGAGTGGGCCCATATGCTGTCTCTGTGCATGTGGGTCTGGGTAGATGTGGGAACCTACTGTCATGTGCTCTTCTGTATGTGTTCATGTATGTGTGCTCTTTTGGCCCTGTAAGTGCCACTAGAAGCTCCTCTGTGTTGAAATGCCCGGTTTTAGTCCATTTAACAACAGTAGGCAGTGATGGATCATACCAGGTTAGCACCCAAAGGTTCAGGTGACCCTCCTTTGGTGATGGGTGGAATTGCTAGCTCATTCTGGTGGAGAGGGATGCATGCTACAACTATACATGGGTTTTATTTTATGCCACTGTACACTAATTCTTACTCCTTTGCTTGGATGCATGCTATAACTATAAATAATTTTATTACACACCACTGTACACTAATTCTAACTCCTTTGCTTGTGTCTAAAATTGTACTTTTCAGTCTTTATTGCCTGGTGGCATTAATTATTGTGAAGTAGCACTCCAGTTGAGGGGCAGGGTAGAAGGGAAGGAGAGACGGCTACAGAACTGAAGATTGAATTGGGGTGTGACTGAGATGTGAGAGGTAGAGGGGTAAAACGTTCAAGTGGATGAGAGAGGAGAGAGAGAAAGGGGAGTGACAATGAGACAAAACAAGATAGATGATATACAGTCAACAGGGGGGAATTCCTAGACCCAAAGGACTATGGAGCTCAACCCTGGACCTGGTGGTTCTCCTCTACAGCCCACCATAGCTTTCCAGTCTCACTCCTTCATGATTGCAAGTTGACATCCTGCTGAAAAAAAAAAAAAAAGAAATCCCTGGCACATGTGTTTGGAAGCATTCCACATTTATTCACATACACACAAAGTTTCTTTTTGCTACATGGGCTTATGTCTTAATGTGCTTCACGTTTACAGGTTCTGGGCTCTCTCCCATTTGTCCGTCACCATGCACCCCACCCTGTACCTGCCCTTTGAGGGCTGCCTCAGGGCCCCATGCTTGCTGTCTGCCTTAGCTTATGTACTCGAGACCCTAATGCAGCCTTTTGACTCTTTGTCAGGAGGGAGAGGAGGAGACGTCATCACATGTCTGTATGGGAACAGCGCACCAGTCAGCTGAGGAGACACATGCAGATGTCCAGCCAGGAGGGTATCAACAAGGAAGACGCCCCTCCCATGAATCCCCTCAACCCCCTCAATCCCCTCAGCCCTCTCAATCCCCTCAATGCACATCCTAGTCTTTACAGGAGGCCCAAACCTTTGGAGGGTTTGGGACTGGAGAAGTTTGAGGAGGAACCTGGAAATCGTGGGGACTTTCATAAGGGTGAACAATCAGAAGACCAGAAGAGTCCCATGTCCAGGCCTAGGAGGGAGCAGCAATGGCTCTCCAAGTCATGCCATGGAAACTGTGACCCAGCAGAGCAGGAATCAGGAGTTGGAGAGGCAGTGGTGGGCTTTGAGGAGCGGGCCCGTCACAGGCAGAGTCAGCGCCGTAGCCGCCACCGGCGAGTCCGGACTGAGATGAAGGAACAGGCTTCCACTGGTGAAAGCAGATCTGGGAGTCAGGAGAGAGGCCTGGAAGAAGGGATAACAACTGAGGGGGAGAAGAGAAGGGACTCTAAGGGGAATCAGGAGGGCAAGGAGGTTTCTATTCACGAAGAAGAGAGAAGCAAAGAGTTAAAAAGGTAAGTTGAAATAATGCTCTAAATGGGGGTGACATTGACCAAATAAGATGTCTTTCTTTGCTCTATTCCCGACTTAATATGTGATTCTGGGCAGTCACTAAACCTGTCTGTGATTCAATCCTCACTCACAGAATGAAGATTAAATACATTTCTTCTTGCTTTCTACATCACCAAATTATTGTGGCAAAAATTCAAATTAATAGAAAAGGAAATATTTTTAAAATGACTACCATATTTTCTTAATCCTGTTTCCCAATGTCTGCTATCCCTGATACTATAAACATAAAAGGTTTTCAGTATTTGCCTCTAGAATCAAACAACAAATTTGTATAAATGTTCTAGATGCTGGAGATTCGAAGACAAAAACTCTCAACAACACTCAAAACAAAATAATCCTGGTTTTCAAGGGCCTTATGTTATATGGGAAGGAAAAAAAATGCATACACATATAAATAAATATTATACACACAAAGTAAATACCAAGCGATCTAAAGGCCCCCTTGGCAGCCGATGAGTTCACTGAGGGAGAGGAGATAGATAGAAAAAAGAAGGTGCCTCAAGATCGAGCCTTAAGGTATATCTGACATTTGGCATTGAGACATGGAAGAAAAGCAAAGGAAACTGAGAAGCAATAGTTAGAGAGTAAAAGGACTAGCCAGTGTTAACTGCAAAGAGGCCAAGAGAGATGGGGACCGAGAAAAAACTATATTTAGCAATTAAAAGAATACCAGTAATTTAGGAGAGAGAAATTTCAGTTGATTGACAAGGTCATAAGCTAGACTGCAAGAGTATGAAAAATGAGTAAGAGAAGTGGAGGCAGGTTTTTTTCTAAGAGTTTAGCTATGAAGAAGAGAGATGTAGAGTGGACAATAGTTTTAGAATGTATTAAGGCCAAACTAAGGTGGTTTTTAAGGATGTGGGAGACATGGCAATGTTTAAAGGCAGCATGTAAGAAACCAGTAGATAGAGAAAGACTGAAGATTAGAGTGGATGATGTATAAAGGGGGCAATCTGCTGAAAATTTACCTCTTTATTAGAAATTTAATTAGAAATCTATTAGATATAATAAGTAAGTAAGGAAAGAACGGGAATGATGTGAAGTAGTTTTGAGATGCTGAATGAGGGAGAAGAGAGAGATTATGGCAAATACCTTCTCTTTTCTCAGTAAAGTGTTAGGTGAGGTCATTTGCTGAAAAAGGAAAGGGAGATGTGGGAGGTTGGAGGAGAGAAGGGAATTATTCGAATATCCTCTGTGGGTAGTGTGAGAGTCATTTAGGGAATAGTAAAAAGATTGCCATGAAGAAATCCAGGTCAGTTAAGGTTGGGATAACACAAATTTGTAGTGGACCCTGCCTACAAGATTGTATAACTTCCTTCTATACTATGCCATAGCACAAGCACAGGAGGAGGATGCTGGTGGGAGTAATTCTGCTTGGCATTTGTCAAGATTTGAGCAACAAGGACAGTATGGAAAGAAATGTAAGAGTGGAAGAAAGTATAAAGATGAAATGATTAACTATAAAGTCAAGATTTGGAAGACAAGTGAATCCAAAATGGGAGGGAGGAAGGGGAACTGATAGCCTGGAACAGCACTGAGGTTGGAGAGATTCATGATCACTTTGAGGAAGCAAAATATGTTTAGAAAGAATGAGATATTGATAGTGATGGAATGATAGAAGATTATGGTAAGAGAGAGGAATGTCACAGTTCTTTATGGTGGAAGTGGAACACTTCCATGGACTAATAATAAGATCAAGGGTGTGATCATGTCTATACGTGACTGAGATAAAGTGAAGGAGAAGGCAATGAATTTAACTGAGAAGTCAAAAGTGTTTGGAAGCACAATAGAATGTATTTTGAAGTCTCCTGCTGCAATGAGAGGTGTTGGATTTAAAAAAAGGTTGAAAGCTGAATACTCAATTCCTTGATTCCCCAATGATATCAAATGGAAAAAAAAAATCATGAAGATGAAAGGCTAAATGCTATATTAGAATCCACATCCTGTCTTTTTAGATTGGACTTGAAGTCAGGAGACATGAGTTCAATTCCTTCTTCATATACTTAGTAGCTATCAGGATAATCAGTTAATAGTTATCTGTCTCAGTTTCTTCATCCATAAAATGGAAATAATAATAGCCCCTACTTCTCAGGGTTGTTGTGAAAAATAATATTTGTAAAGCATCTAGCAAACTCTAATATACCTATTATTATGACTGGAAGCATTTTCCAGCGTAGACGTGTAAGGATACAAACTAAATTGTTTCAAAGTCAGGCAAAGAACCTCAGCTCAGCGCTCTAATTTCAAATTCCATGCTATTTTTGTTGGCAGGGCTTTGTAATATCAGTCCCGGGTATATGTACATTGTATGTCTATACAATTTATTTGTTATAGGTATTATTCTCATCTTATAGATGATGAAAATTAGATTAAGAAAGTTAAAGGATTTATCCAAAGTCACATGATTAGAAATTGGGAGAGGGAGGGCTAGGAATTGGAACAGAATTTTTTGCTCCAAATGTAGTACTCAAATCTCTTATGGGATTTTTAGAGCAAAGGTGGCAAGCCCATTACTATGTGGTATAAAGGAAAGAACTAAAAAATAAACATTACCATTCCAGTGCCTCAGCTTCATGAGTGGTTGAAGTAAACTTTGTGGAGAAAATCAGGAAATGGGGATCACCATCTACCCAATATTACCAGCTCTTATCTGGTTTTTCAGCAAATGTTTTCCCCCACAACCTATGATTCTCTTTTTTTTTCTATCTATATTTTCTTTCTCCTCAAATGCTAACTATTTTTTCTTCTTCCTCCCTGACTCCAGACTCAAAGACTCATGAATTCATTGTTAAGGCATTTTATAAAACATCATGTAATCTTAGAATCAATTAAAAGAGATATAAATATTCAAATGATACTGTTATCTCATTATTGTGGATCCTGATTCTTCTACTTTTCATTTGTGTGAACTTTGACAAGTCACTCAATTTTGTTAATTTTCAATTTTTTCTTCTGTTAAATAAAGGGTTTTCACTACAACCCTGAGAAGTGGGAGCTACAACTATTTCCATTTTATGGATGAGGAAACTGAGTCAGTAAATCTTTATTTTTGTAGTCCTAAATTCTATCTAGTGATAAAAATCATTACCCATATATTTTTGCCCAACCACAAAATATGAAATGGGTTGGTTCCATGGTGAAAAAGAGTAATGGCAGATAGACGGTCAATATGCTCCATCAGGATTCTTATTATGTCCAGAGAAGACAAGGAAGAGAAGCAGAGTGCCCAAGAAAATGCATATACTGTTTTCACTGGACTCTGCACTATTGGACCACATATGTTAAAAGGACATTAACAAACTAGACTATATCTAGAAGAGGGAGATGAGAATGGTGCCAGGATTGGAGGCCATTTTTAGTATATAAGAATTGGCTAAAGGAACTGAGAATGTCCAGCTTGGAAAAAAGAATGATTGTAATGAACCACTTTAATAGATGTTTTGTTAGTTATTAAGTGTTGAGAGATGTTAAGTGTTTGAAGTATACTCACTTAGAAGATGGATTAATTACTGACTCAGAAAGTAGAACTAGGAGTGATGGGTTAGCAGAGAATCATTTTTAGCCTAAGGAAGAATGTCCTAACAAGTAAGCTAAACAAAATGAAATGGTGTTCCTTGAGGCTAGTGAAAGACCAATTGTCTGAGATATTATGCAGGGGATTGTTGTTCAAGCATGGGTTAGCTAAATGATCAATGAGGTCCCTGCCAAATTTGAATCTGTGATTGTTCTGCCAAGGTTCCCCATCCAGAAATGAGCTTCCATTTCTATTTTAACCACCAAATCACCACACTTCTTTCTCCTTTTCATTTTTTACCTCTCATTTTTCTTGTCAGAACCAATAGCCTTATGGTTTCAGGAGGCCGTGGGCTATCAACACCTACTGATGAAATGAGGACTCCCTTGGTCCTCTCTCCTCCAGAGCTAGAAACAGGAAAGGACATCGGCCTAACAGAGCAGGAGCAGGAGGGGACCAGTGAACAAGCACTTCTAGAGGATGTACAGCTGGATGTGGGCCGGGCTATCAGTCGCAGTGAGCCTGACCTTTCCTCCATAACAACCAACGTGGAGAAGGGCACGGAGAGCACTAGTGTTGCCGTCACCATCCCTGACGTGGGCACCTTGGTGGATTCCACTGTGGTGCATAGTGAGTATATTCTCCTATTCTGTTGATTCATGAATCAGGCAGCCTGTTTACCCTTTTCTCCTGATCTTCTCACCCTGGAGAAGTAGGCATGGGAACAATGTACACCTAGAGTTGCTGCTTGTCCTTTATTTTCAAAGAGGACCATAGCATCAGGGAGGTGATACCCTGACATGCAAGTGAATTGGATTTAAATGAGGGAGGGCTGTGAGAAGTCACCAATATCATTTTCTTCTCCACAGTGATCTGCATCTAGAGGCCAGATATAGATCAGGACAACTAGATATGGCCCTCACACCTAAAGTTCATCTAGTTCAAACTCCATTCTTAAACTAATCAAAGACAAAGACATGAGATCACTTCCCATAGAGATAGTCAAAGGCTCAAGTCAGTCCTCAAACCTAGGTTATCAGTTTGGTTCTTTTTGTTTGTTACACCATATTCACCAAATGTAGTAGAAGGACCTTTCCTTAGAAATCTGTTCAGTCTAGGAACTCAGTTTCTATAATTAGATTTAAATAGCTGTCCCTGGAAACTTCATAGAGTCTTGACATAGTCATGTAATCTCTTGTTCACTCTTCCAAATCCTCTAGGTTAGGAGAAAGATATCACCATAATAGCCCAGAAAAAGAAAATACAGAAATAAAATACTCCCACCCAAAGAATCTACACTCTAAATTCCCATAATTACTAGACTATTTCCAGAGTGTCTATATTTCCTTCCTTCCTTTATTCTTTTCTACTTCAGAAATTCTTTCACTGCCATTATTTCTCCTTTACTCTACTCATATTTTTCCCTTCTGTTCCTTTTTTGTCCTTTCTGTTATGTCAGCTTCTTATTCATAGTGTAGTATAGAGAATCAAAGAATGAGTTGAACCAAATACCATCTTTGATAATTGCTACTTTAATAATTGTGAGCAAGTCACTTCACCTTGATAGATCACCTTACCTGTAAAATGAGGGTGTTGGATTAGATGGCCTTGAAAGTTCCTTTCTGTTTTAGATTAATGATCCCCCATAAGTCTGTAGACGCCTCCAAGGAATTTTGGAAAAGTGAAACCTCCCATTTTTCACAAATCACACAAGAATTTCACAGGATTTCAGATCTAATGTCTTCTATTTTCATCCAGCTAAAAGAAATTAGAAAAATTCTTGGTCTTGTCTCCCAGGAGAGAGGTTTGGAATTTAAGTTTTGGATATTAAATCTCACAATCTAATTCTAATGCTATCTTGAGTAGAAAAGGATGGAAGCAGAAATATGTGGAAGGTTATGGATCGGGATGTAAATGAGAACGTGCAAGACCTTTATAAATGGCTACAGAATAAAAGGAATTTAGATTTGGGAAGGACCTAAGAAGTGATTTTATTCAACTCCTTCATTTTATAGATAAGGAAACCTAAGTCCCAAGATTTATATAACTTGCCTAAGATTACAAATCTAATTAGCACCTGATTTAGAAATTCAAATCAGATTTCCTGATTTCCAATCCAATGCTGATTCTACTTTTATAGTGTTTAAAGACATTAGAAGTCAATTCTTAATACCAAGAGGAGCATGATAATAATAGTAAGGGGAAGATTAGGGCATATTAGGCTGTATTTTTACAAAGCCTTTCTGATAACTTCTTATCATTTAACACCCTATTTGGCAGGATACAATAGCTTATCATATAGCATATAGACATCTGTCTATGACATAACTTCATAGAATCCTGATATACTCATACAATCTCTTATCCAGTCTTTCCAAATCCTCCAGGATAGGAGGATTATAATATAATTTAATATTATATAACAATATTTTATCATTGTTGATTATATGACTTTAGATGATCAGATGCCTATCCTATTCTGATAGGTTAATCTCTTTTTAGCTAATTTGATTTGAAACTTGCTTGTTCCCTAGTTTTATATGTGGTACAGAAGGTTACAAATGACAGGTGGAAGACTAAGAGGCAGTCAGAGTAAGTTTTTTAGTATTTGCCTCAGTTTCATTTTTGTTCAGTGATTTATAGAGGTTTCCTTCCTCCCTACCTTTGCCCAAATGCCTACAATCCTGCCCAATGCTCTTTTGGAAGGTAGTGTAGTTTGCAAATGATTCTGTTTATTTCTCTTGCAGTTAGCAACAAAACAGATGGAGAAGCTAGCCCCTTGAAGGAGGCAGAGATTAAAGAGGATGGAGAAGAAATTGAGAAAAAGCGAAAGAAGGAAAAGAGCTCAAACACAGGCAAAGCAATGGTGCCCCACAGCTCTATGTTCATCTTCAGCACTACTAACCCGTGAGACACCCTGCTTTACTTTCTTTCTCTTAGTGTGCTCAGTTACATGGAATAAGATGGGGAGGGAAAAATTGAGAGGAGGCAAAGACTTGGACTTTTCTAGATTTTTCAAATAAAGAATGACCCACTGTCTTCAGCCTTCTGAAATGTGAGAAAATGGCATGTTGTCTATTAGTCAACTTATAGAATTAAACAATTTATAGACTATGGATGAACCTAGTTAGTGCTTAGAGGCAAAAAAGAATAAGGAATACATTAAGAGGGATACATCAAAAATAAATGGGGGTCAATACATCTTGATATTCTGAGTTTACTCTCACTGGCTTCAGTTGTTTAAGAAGACTCAGCTGTACTTACATATAATTTGTGTCTTGGCTTGTTTACTGTAGCCTTTAACCAATCTGATTGTCTTCCCCACTGGGGTATTAAATCAACAGTGGTGCCTGGGAAATTAAATTGCATTCCCATGTGCCTTACGTTGGCAAAAGTCCAGCTCAAGGAAGGAGCCTAGAGTCTGGGGAGACAAGGGGGAGGGTTAGAGTGAAGTGCCAGCTCATTGGTGATTTGGCTATCCCACAGGATTCGAAGGGCATGCCACTACATTGTGAATCTACGCTACTTTGAAATGTGCATCCTTTTGGTTATTGCAGCCAGCAGCATTGCCTTGGCTGCTGAGGATCCAGTCCTGACTAACTCAGAACGGAACAAAGTAGGTGAATGTGAACTGCTCTCTAACCTTTTCCTCAATTTGGGCTTCCTTCTTTGATTTTCACTTTTCTCTCCTATCCTCTCCTTCTTTCCCTTCCTTCTCACCACGTACCCCTTTCTGGAATCCCTGAGGACATATAAAGGGAAAAGGCTTTACAATTTAGAAGATTAATCAGTGGGAATATGGTATTGAGGATTTTTTCTATCCCTGGCCTTTGTCATCTCCTTTAATCACAGCAGGATATTGAGAACACTAGGGCTGATTATGACCTCACTGATGTTATTTTCTTTTTTGTGATTAGGCTGCCATACAAAGCTTTTAGATATTTGGAGGAAGCAAGTAACCATCAGTGAGGCAAGACATGAGTTCAGCATAGGAATATGTGTGTATAGCTAAACATCTGGAGATAGAAAAGAATAAGTCAGAAATTAGAAATGATATAGATTCCAGGAACTTTACCTAGACAGGATTGGAGGAGATAATGAAGGTGAGTCATTTCATACCCAAGAAGGTGTAATGCCTTGGAGAATGAAATGTTCTTTTAAAAAGAAATAGATTATAATACAAAAATGATAAAAAAAAAAAGGGCTATGAAAAAGAAAGGAGACTAGTGACCAAATGTTTAAGGAGGTTATAAATTTTTAAGTTTTCACAAAGAGAAGAAAGGTGAAAAGAAGGCAGGTATGCTACTCTGAGAAGAAAGTAGCTGATTATTTTGAAGGAATATTGATTTAGGTATATATATATATATAGAGAGAGAGAGAGAGAGATATACAGGTATATAGGTCTGTCAAGGGAGAATCATCCAATAAGGGTCAAAATAAGAAGAAACAAGTAGGAATGCGTGGTTACTTTTTGCTAAGAGGTATTTTCATACATTTATGTTGATATGAAAACAATAGTAGGAAGAGAGTAGTCTTCCCAGGCAATGTAACCCAATTATGACTTGCAACTCACTGTCTGGCACTTATCAGCCTGGATGACTACTACCCCCCTTGCAGTGATTCATGGGACCACACATATTGCTGCAAGAAGAAATTGAGAAAGCATTACTAAATATTAGTAAGTTTTGTATAAGAAACTGAAGACCTCAGGAGCAAAGACAATGCTTCTGTCACTTTCTCTGATCTAAACTAAGACCTTTAGAAGAAAAAGGCAGATTTTAGAAGTGAAGGACTACTTATAAATATGGTGTCTGAGAACAAAATTTGAATTTTTTTTTATCACAGAGTAAAACATAAGAATAATAGGCTTCTGGTAAGGACAGAATATATCTCACTAGGACTGGTAAGAACATATTTGTCTGGAGTATATCAGATTTAATCAAAAAAGCTTTTTAAAGAAAAAAGGAAAGAAGAAAATTTCTACAAATGTACACCAAGTTAAATACAACAGAGAGGAGGATTCTTGGAGGAAAGTAGTGGTAGAGGCAGCCAGAAACTCACAGGACACAAAATTCAAATACACAAAGTGTATCAAACAAGATGAATTACATAGATTCTAAAGCAAGGGACCAGATAGAGATGAGATCTGTGATTAGACAATAGTTCTGGAAAGACATACTTTATTTAAAAGGGACCAGAGAATAGAAGCCACCTAGTGTTTGATAAACCAGAAATACAGATGGCTTGGGAAAGGAACTCCCTTGTTGACAGAAACTTCTGGGGAAAATGGAAAGCATTTTGGCAGAAAATAGGATGAAACCATCATTTTATACCAGGGACCATGATTCAAAATGGATTCAAAAATGACCTGAATATAAAGATCATACAATAAAAGAAAAAAGCAGTTCATATTTTTTCGTGACTATGGGTAAATATATTCTCACTGAAATAAGATACAAAGGTAATTACCAAAGATAAAGTAGAAACTTTTGGTACCATCAAACTGAAAAACTTCTGCTCAAACAAAATAAATACGTCTAGATTAAGTGAAGAGATTGAATAAAATTGCAAACTATTTATAACTATCTAAAAGGATATTCTAAATAATCAATTTTTCATATGACATGTTTTTATTATACCCAGATTGTATTGTAATTGTATGCAGAATTATGAAAATTATATACAGAAAATCAACAATAGTGACAAAGATGGAAAAAGTCAATGTTGGACGCATTGAAGCTGTAAAGATAGGAACACTAGCACATTATTGGTTAAACTGCAAATCGGAACATTTGGCAATTATACAAATAAAGTGACTAAAAGTCCACTCCCTTTGACTCAGAAATTCCTCTATTAGACCTATACTCTAAAGAGATCATCAATAAGAGGAATTCCCCTATATATACTAAAATACTTCTAGTAGTGTTTTTTCACATGGCTTAATGATAATTTCATCCTTCAAAAAGTTGAACTATTGAAGGGAAATCTCTGAATCAGATTTTTATCAACATAGAGGAACTTGTTGCTTGAGATACAAATAATGGAAATCTTGGGAATAAATAACCACCGAAGATAAAAAGGAAACTGGGGCATAGTCATATATATATATATATCGATATTGATATCAATATCTATATTTATCTTAGATATTGGCAGAACAAACTTTGAAACCTTAGAGAAACGAAAGGTAGAAGTTCTAATACTGAATATTAAATCAAAAGAGAATGGAAAGTTCTTAAATATTACATTCCAAAGATAGAAAAAGAAACAATTTCAATGAAGAGGAAAAGAAGTCATCTAAAGAGATCAATGTTGATGCATAGAGAATGCTTTGACTAATTTAGATTTTAAAGAGATGTGTATAAAAGATGGACAGATAATAGAGGTAATCTGCTTTATAATGACATAATATTTAATAACAGTGTTAAACATTTTGCACTCATTATGTGCTGAACTTGGTAATGAAAGCCAAAAACAACCAAAAGGAAAATTTTATTTTCACTTACACATCACCAAGCTGTCTTCAATAAGTTCAGGTCTAATGACCAGAAGGTCATTAGGTCTTAGGTCCTTAGGACCATTAGGTCAGGGAACATGACAGGGTACTAAAAGAATGACTAGGTATGTCTGAAAAATTAATGACAGGAATCTGTGCAAGATTATGAGAACTTAATAATTACTAGAGCTGTGGAGCAGATCACATGTTTGAATTTTAGAATGTTGTTTGCAAACTAGAGGATACTGAGCTTGACTTGGATTCTTAGGAAAACTCTAGAACAAAGGTTCTTAAGCTAAGGTCCATGATCTTTAAACACAGACACACAGAAACACACAAGTATATATTTAATAATCATTTATATTTGATATATGTTTATTATATATTAGCACATATTTAATATATCACATATTTAATATGTAAGTATACATTTGTATGAATTATTCCAATGTGTTTGTTTTCTTTGTAGTCTTATGCATTTTATTTTATTTCATTTCATTTTACACATTTAAACATTATTCTAAGAAGTCTTGCCAGATGGTCAAAAAGGTCTATAATAGAGGAGGAGATGGAGATGGAGGAAAAATATAGTAAAAAAAATAAGGAATTCCTCTTCTAGAATATATTATTAAAGAAATGGTTAATGAATATCTAGAAGAGGAAATTATGGCAAAGATCCAGCATTACATAATCAAGAATCAATTCTGTCAACCTAATCCCATTTCCTTTAATAACAGAATTATTAGGTAGATAAAGAGGATTTTATAAATACCCAGATTTGCTGCATTTGATAAAATGTCTTTGGTTACTCTGATGGAAAAGAGAGAGATAGAAAACAGTATAGTTAAATTGCACTAATTTCCTTAAATGACAGATATCCAACAGAGTGTTCTGGTAATCTGTGCTTGGACCAGTACTGTTGAACATTTTTATTAATGACTTGGATAAAGAGATAGATAGTATGCTTATCACTTTTGCAGATGACCCCAGATTCAGGAGGTATAGGCAACCCATTACATCCAGGATCCAAGAAGATATTGATAGGCTAGATTATTACAACAGATCTAATATTTGATTAAATTTAGGTTCAACAAACAACTTTATGATTACAAAATGGGAAACCTGTAGATCGATAAGAGTTCATCCAAAAAAGACTTGAGCCTTTTAGTAGGCTCAATTCCAATACAAATCAACAGCCAAAATAGGGAAGACAGTCAATCTTGGGTTGCATTAAAATAAGCATCATATCGAGGATTAAGGAAGGCAAATCTCTAATGTTCTCTGTCCTGGTCAGACCACACTTAGGGTATTTTTAGGGCATTGTATTCAACTCTGGATCCTGGTTTCAGAGGTGGAAAAAATAGCAAAGGGTCTCATGGTCATGAAAGACCAGAAAAAGGAACTAAAAAGGTTTTAGCTTAAAGAAGAGAAGACAGAGAAAAGTATATGTAGTAACTGTAGTCACGTATTTGAAGGGCTATCATATTTGAAGTATATAAAGGACTTTATATAAAATTTCTAAAACATTAACAGCTAGAAGTATTTAAAGAGGAATTAGATTTATTCTACTTGGTCTCAGAGGGCAGAACTAGGAACAAGAATTTAAGTTTCAAGGAGGCAATTTAAGCTTAATAAAAGGGAAAGGTTTTTGTTGTTGTTTTTTTTTTTTTTTTTTTTTTTAACAATTAGAGTTATCTATAAATGGAAAAAACTGGATTGGGAGGTATAATGGGTTTTCTATCCTTAAAGGTCTTCAAGCAAATGTTGATCACTTCTCAGGTATGTTGTAGGAAACATTCCTGTTGAGTTATAGATTGGATTAAATGGTTTCTGAAGTTACTTCCAATTCTGAATTTTTGGATAAGAGAAAATAATAATAGCCAAGGGCAAGTCTTAGGTTTTCATGGCCCCAGGAAAGACTATGCTATTTTATGTTTATCTCTTTCTGTAAGGGAATTGTTTTGAACCACTGTTCCATAGTACAAGTGTTTGAAGATATGTGTGTGGGTGGATGTGGGGTGTATAAGTAGCTATAGGTGAGTCTTTTTATTCTGGAGATCAAATCGTATCACTGCTCCTAAATTTTTATTGGGTTTTTTTGCAGGTCCTGAGGTATTTTGACTATGTTTTTACTGGCGTATTCACCTTTGAGATGGTTATAAAGGTGAGAATCTTGAAAGAAGGGGGAAACTTCCTTGGGGTTAAGTAGTGGTGGATGGGTGGGTGAAATGGAAGTCAAGTTCTGAGCTTGAGCTTAGACCCTATGTTCTAATTCTGAACCCTCCTCAATTGTGCTGACCAATAAAGGGACTGACGGTGACCCTCATAATCATGTCTCTGGCATTGATATTCATTTTATGTATAAGTAACTGTGTGAAATTCCAGAGAACCTTCTTGACATAGGAATGGACACCTTTTGTTCATTTGGCTTTGCCAAGAAGACAGAAGAAAGGGACTATGGAACTACTTAAGAGGAAATGAAGGGCAATAAAAATATCTTATAGATAATTAAAAAGAGTAGAGAGGGACACTTATGTGAGATAATACAGGTACAATGTTCATAGTCAAGACAACATAGGAGTGAGTATTTTTTTTTTACTTGGCAATGTCTGTATCATATGTCTTTGATCCAAGAATCTTTGTACCTAAGGTCCCTTTCTTGGGTAAATGTAGAAAAATGAATCTCTGAAAATGTTGGCAGTCATTTAGAGGGTTCTCAGTAGTTATGTCAGGGGCAGGTCTCAGTTTGCCAAGAGTAGTTCATACTTTACCTGTACTTTAAATAGAGCCAAATCTGAAAGTTGCAAGGCATTGCTCTTTTGGTAGTATTTGTGCATAGAGTTTAAATGGATACATACTTTTCTCTAGGTTACTGGTGCCAGTACATAAAGTCCTAGATTACTGGTGCCTTAGATATCTTTTCCAAAGAAGTGTAGTAGCAAAATAGCCAAAACCCACTCGATTTGAAACTTTATCCAACTACAACTATCAATGTATCAACCAACACATGATTACTAAGTACTTACTACGTAGCAAGGGACAATTATTCTTTTTTCCTCTAGTCCTCCATCTATAATCCCTAGAGTTGGAGGAAGTACAAAGTTATATATATATATATATTCAAATATATATATATATTCAAATTGTATTCCAATTATTTCATATCCAGGCTGCTGCCTATCTGGGGTTTTCAAGGATTCTGGTTATATTCCCTCTCTAAACCAACTTGGATTTAAGATTATAATCCCTCCTCCACTTTCTCTTTCCTTATCTTTAGTATACTCACAGACCTCCTCCTAGTCATTTGCTGAGAGTACTGAAGACATGACCTCAGGACAAGTATCATACTTTACCCTGTTCACTTCAGGACCAGCTTGAATTTATTCAGTGAATTTCACAATTCTTCCTTGCAGATGATAGACCAGGGCCTGATTCTACAGGATGGATCTTACTTTCGAGACCTGTGGAATATCTTGGACTTTGTGGTGGTAGTTGGGGCATTGGTGGCCTTTGCTTTGGCGTAAGTGGCTTTTTCCTTTTTGGGTCATTTCCCTGTTTTCCTTTCTAGGCGGTGGGATCAGAAGAAGAATCTTCTGATCTCAATCCAAGAAGGGTTCTCTGTTCACAAAATGGTTCTTGTGTGATCTTGTTTACTCTGTTCCTAACTGAGCCTTCACATAACTTCTAGCTGACTTGAAAACCTTTCATGGTCCTTTTTAAAACCCTGTGATTCTTAAAAATGAAAGAAGTTATAGGAAGAATTTGGAGGGAAAGTAGATGACATATAGAGAGACAAAGTTAGGCCAGGCATAAGCAAAGTTGAGCTATCCAGAAATAGAATGGCAGCTAATTGGTTTGGCTTTACTAAAGAAGCCCTTCAATAAAAAACTCATTGAATATTTGATCATCCTGATTGTTTTTTTTTAGTTATTAAATCTTGAAAAGAAGACCTCCCACAACTTGCCTTGGCAATTAATTTAGAAGTTGGGAAGGACTACCAAGAGATTGAACAATGTTTATCAAGGTCCTGAAATATTATTTCCCCCCAAATACTGTTTAGTTTCAGTGATAAATGATTTCTTCAACCCATTGATGATGAATTCTAGTATTGAATTCTCCTCCTTAATTGAAGCTAGTTGGGTGGGATTTAGAGTCAGAAGAATCAAATTCTGACTTTGATTCTCACTATATCAATGATAGACAAATTTCCTGTCCTTTCTATACTTTAGTTTTTTCATCTCTAAAATAAGCATTGGATTGGATAACCTCTAAAGTTCTTCCTATGAATCTATGATCCTGTGATTTTCTGGGTTATACCTTGGAACCAGGGGTGTTAGTACTTCTTCCATAACTCTATGTCAAGAGATGGCCATGAAATAAAAAGAGTAGATGACATTTAGGATCACTCTTTTCACTACAGTCTGCTGTGGAAGCATAAAGTCCAAGACTAAAGATATGATAGGCCAACAATACTCTGCTCTGAATGAATCACATTTGGAATACCATGATAAGTCATGGGAGTCATATTTTAGGTAGTACACCAACAAATTAGAACTTATCCAGTGGAGCATTGTGAGGATGCTATAGACCCTTCTATATTTTTCCTTCATGAAAGAAAGAGGAACAGGATAGATAGCTGCTTCAGGTATTTGAAGGGCTAACATGTGGAAGAGGGAGAAAGAATTTGATTCAACATAAGAAGATGTCTGTAAAATGGGGAGATCAGATAAGATCTCTTTTATGTCTGAATCTCTGAATTAACATACAGAAGTTTTGAAATAATTGGAGGCATCAAAAAATGAAATATCCTTTTTCAATACCCTGTAAGTTTCCTTTTACTAGAGAGCTTCAAGCAGAGGCTAAATGAACACTCAACAAGACTATTATAGAGAAATTGTATATTTCTGGGGTGCACATTTGACTAGAAGATTCCTTCTACCTTAGACTCTTTCATAAGAATTCTTTAGGTTTTCCCTCTTCAGATTTAAAGAGTGAGAAAGATTGGCTCTTCCATGCAGTTTTACATCTCTGATGTTCATTTTCTGATCTCTTCCAAACCTTGCATTCAGCCTCAGAAATCTCTATTAATGAAGCAGATGTTTTTCTAATACCCTCACCTCTACCTTAGAGTCAATCAGTCACTTATAGTAGTTTACTACAGGACCTCACAGGCGAAAGATCTGAGTTCAAATGTTAGCTCCACCACTTTCTCATTGTATGATCCCAAGCTTCAGAACCATCATCTCTAAAATGAGCATAATAATACTTACACTGTTTAACATGACAAAGTTAATATAAAAATAATACTGTAGAAAGTTAAATTAGTATAGAAATATGAACTCTGTAGTTAAGTTTTTACTCAAGCTAAGAAATAGCTCTAACTTAGCTCAGTCCCCACATTAGAAGGAATTGATGACCTCAGTGATTTAACTGTTGAATAATTCATCAGGCTGAAGGTTTTCTTAGTTTGAAAGTATCTATACTATCTGGGATTCTTTTGGTGGCAGGGGGCCACCACATGAGGGTGCATCTCCACATGCTAGTCAGACCCTGTCTATACTGTCATCTGGAGAATGAATCTCAGACCCAGGCAACAAAGAACCTGTCTCTGTCTATTGGTGTTTATTGTCCAAGGTCAGTTCCAGTTAATGCTCTGTCACCATTCACCAACAACATTCCCTCACCCCAAGATTCACATTATAAATAACTTACCCACATTTCAGTTCTCAACTCACTCCTTCCCCAAAAATATTACTTCACAGTTTACTAGTAAAAGGAAAAGTCTATTTAATTTCTATTCTAGGGTCCTTTCAGCAAAGGGGGTCAGGAAAAACATGTTTCTAAATGGAATCTTTTTAGTTCACTGGGAAAAGTATTGGACCAAAAGTCTGAGGATGTGGATTTGAGATCAGACACTCCTGGAGGTCACAAATTCCTCATCTGTAAAAAGCAGGTGAAATAGAAATCCCTTTCTATTAGTCCCTTTTCCAATTAGTTAACCAATAAATATGTGTTAACCATTTATCATGCATAAGTATAATGTTACAAATTGTGTAAACAAAGAAAGGCAAAACCAGTCCCTATTCTTAAGGAGCTCATGTACAGAGTAGATAGATCCTAGAAGGGAAAGCTGTAGTAGATAAGGACCTGGAGAGATTGAGAATGGCTTCCTGCAAAGGGTGAAATTTGAGCTTCTTGAAAGAAGTCAGAGATTCTAAGAAACATAGTGAGGAGGGAGAATATTTTTGACATGGGGGAAAACGAGTGAAAGGCCATGTGTAGGGTAAGTAAGAGTAACAAGTTGGAGATAACAATCAGATCATGAACCTGGGTCTCTGGGAGGATGGAGATACTCTAAATATTAGGTGTATCTAGATCTTCTATCTTGCAAGATTTAAATTTGGAATGGACTTTAGAACTCAGATCAAACTTCATTTTAAGACAAGGAAACTGAGGTCTAGAGGGGACAGAGTGCCCAAGGTTTTAAAATAAGTAAAAAAAAAAAAAAACCTACATTTCTGCACTCCTTTCAGTGTTCTTGAAGCTATTATTTTACACTGCCTTTCCTTCATAGGGAAGATTTTAGACTGAAGAGCTAAGCCAAAGGGGAAATGGGCTCCCAGAATTTAAAAAATGTAACTCAGCATTCATTACATCTCCCTCGACCTGCTAAAGACAACCTGAGCTATTAGTATCAGCTAGATCAGTTGTTAAAATAATTGCATTTTTCTGTGTTTCCTGGAATCAGTTGTCACCCCCATATAAATTCCCTTGCAACATGTAGGTGAGCTGTTCCTAAAGAATTCCATTGAAATTCCTATTTTTCTCTAAATCTCTGCACTCTTCTTTATAGCATAGTGATCTCTGGCATAGACTTAGAATCATAGACTTTTAGAACTAGAAGTAAACTTAGTTTAAGCCTCTAATTATAAATTTAAGTGAACTCAGTGAGGAGAAATAATTTGCACAAGTTTATTCTGTAGAGGGCTGAAACTCTTGAGTAGATGCACTGAGGTCAGGACAGCTGAGCACTTGAGGCTAACTACCAATTAGACAATACTCTATAGGCATATGCTTGGAAAATGGCCCTTCCCACTATCCTGTGCTGGCTCGATAATTGGTGTATACAGAGAATTGTAGGAGGGACTAGGGGATAGAGTAAGACTAGCCAGAGTCACTTTGGCCATGGATGAGGGAAGAAGACGGTTGCGGAGATCTTACTTCCATCCCCTTCACTTCTACCCCTTAAGACCAAGAATAAAGATTAAGGACGTTTGCTTATCCTGACTCCGGCTGATTCTAAGGTATCCTGGGTGCTAGCGTGGTCATCACATTATTCAGGTAGTTAGTGACAGAACCAAAGCTCAGACCTAGTTTTCTGAATCCAAAGTCCAATATCCTTGCCAGTGCTATTCACTGATTCTCTCTCAGCTACTTTCACTTTTCCACTGAAGAAGCACAGTAGCTGCCTTCTGGTACTTCTAACCCTTGCCTTTTATAAGACAGAAGTATTCCCTTAAAACATGAGTTTTTAACCTGGGGTCCATGAATTTCTTTGTTTTGTGTGTGTTTGTGTGTGTCTTTCTTTTTTTCTGTTTATAAAGGTTCAATAACTATTTCAGTGTGGTTGTTTTTCTTTGTAATCCTATATATTTTGTGCATTATTATAATGAAAATGAATATGCTCCACCAGAATGTTAAAGAAGCCTTTGACCCCCAAAGGGGTTAAGAACCTCTATCTTCAAGATTTTTTAAAATATCCTTCTGCTGCAGTTGTGAATTAGTCTATTGATATACTTTTTGAGTGAAACGTAAAAGTAGGATCCTCAACCCTTCTCCATCAAATATGCAAACCATTTGCTTATATTATTCACTGATGCATACTCTTCTCTCATATTCTGGTTCAGAAAATTTTTAATTTTTAAAGAAATCGAGGACAATGGGAAAATTCAATTTACCAAACAAAAGAAGGGACAAAAATTAAGTAGCCTATGGCTACCTTTATGAGCAATTTTACATTATTATATGAAGTCTAAATACAGAAATTATCTTCTTTTGACACCCAGAAATATGTGATTCTGTGTAAATTATTTAATATTACCATGCTCTGGTATCTAATAGTTGACACTTTGGATCTTTTTCTATTGTTTGAAAATATAACATGTCCTATATATAAATTGAAATGTATGACCTTAGAGTGGGTCAAAGGGAACTGGGGATGGGAGGGTCAGTCTCAGAGGGAACCCTCTGCATGACCAATGTTCATATCACCCTGTATCTCCTCAGGAGAGCTGATACCAGAGCCACCATGAGCTGTGGGTTTGTCATGTGTCTTGTTCTTTCTTTGTGCCCTTTTTAAACATGGCGGTGATGGCTTTAGAGTTGGTGGCAGGGGAGGGAATAACAGCCCTGAAGCCTGAAGTCTCTCTGTTGGTCCTCAGTTCAGGTACAGTGCAGGGGGCCACAGGGATCCACTAGGGTCCGGGGCTCAAGCTCACTTGATGGATTATGAGTTATAATCCATCACTTGCCTTTAGTGTGTCACCTTCTGAACATTCTCCCTTTTCTTTCTCTCATTGAGGTATGAATGGTATTTGTTCATTCTCTTTTATTCACTCTTTCCTTTTCACTATCAATCCATACTATCCAGCTCCCTTGCTCCTTTTCCCCTTTCATCTGCTCACTGAACTACCTCATACTGCTCTTTCCCTCTTCCGTCTTTCTCTATTGATGATTCCCAGGTAACTCTCTTATTTACAAATTACTCATTTTTTGATGAATTTTCTTGTTCATATACATGCTCTCCTCTCCCTTCTCTTATTCCTTTCCTTTTTCCTCCACTCCTTCCTTATTTCCTTCATTAAGAGCACCAGAGAATTCAGCTCTCTTGGTATCTTGGTATAATTGGCTATTCCCATTTCTTTGTAGAGAGACATAGAAACAGAATGTTAAAGAAAATCATTGAATTTGTCTCCTATTTGGAGGACTGAATTTCAGGGGCATTGGATCAATTGGAAATTTTTCTGGTGGCATTTCAAATGTGTGTCTCCCTAAGGATCCAACTCCCATTCCTGTATTCTAACTCAATACAGTCCTAATTGTATTTATGATTCTAATAGCCTTGTTCCTAAGTCTGTCTCCCTCTTAGAAATATCATTTTACCATTGAACTTTGTCCTTTTTATACTCATGGGAAGGCCATAACTTGGTGAGTTTTGGGTCATTCTTGAGAGCAATGATATAAGCAGAGGCACAACATCAAAACACTTAGCAACACTGCCACCCAGCTACCTAGAATCTATTCTAATTAGTCTTCCAAAAGACTGTTATTAAGTTTATAGAAAGGTCATTATTCCTCAGCAGGAATATGTGACTCCTAGCTGAATTCTCAATGGGATTTGCTCTATCTGCCAATTCGGAAAACTTCAGAGGCTTACATCATAAGGGGCCCACATGTCTTCATGTATGTTTTCCACAAACATATATGTTTAATATAGTGGTTATAGAGAAACCTTTCTCTGTCTCTCTACATCATAGAGAGCTCTTTATAATGTAAACTTGCTAATCTCCCTATGCATGGAACTCTATTGGCCCCATGATTGGGGTTAGGGTTGGGAAGAGGCAATATTCTCTAAGTGTGTGTTTGTTGGGGGAATCAGAAGGTAGAAAGGCTATTCATGCTACAAGTTTTGTGTTTCTTCCCAGTCTACTTTTTACATTATAAAGCATTTATAAGAACACTTGTGTCTCCTCCCCACCAAAGCTAATGTCTCCTCTATAAAGTGGATAGAGGTTTTGCACTGGCTGGGCACCATTCTCCCACACTCTTAAATCTGATTCACGCTCAAGACAAGACATCACCCCATGATGTCATTGGTCCTCTTCAAAAACTAAGGATGAGCAACAACAAAGGTGTCCTAACTAGCATTGTCATTCCCTGAGCCTCATGGAGATGCAGAGTGTTCAAAGACTATAAATGTCCTGTTGTGGTTTTAAGAAAAAAGTCTGATGACTGGTTCTTTGAAAGTTTTCTTTTCTTTCTTTTTTTTTTTTTTATGAAGTTCTTCTATTTTCAAATTATTTTATGCCAAGGTAATCGAAATGCTTTCTCTTCCGTTTTTGAATCCCACTGCCATCCATGCTTGTCTCCAGCCTTTTGGGTGAGAAGAAAGTGATGGCAACAGCCTTGGTATATCTGGGTATCTGCACATCTGAAATATTTCTTTACCTTCCCCCCCAACTTGATCCACTACACTCAGAATTTACTGAATATTGAGTGAGTTATCTAATTATGATGTCAGGTTGTAGTTCAAGAGCCTATGAGCTTATATGCAATAACGATGACACTCTTTATAATCTCAGACCTCAATTATACTAAGATTTTATGTGTATAAGGCCCATGTAAATAAACATGTGCTTTTGCAAATAGAAGGGAAGATATTGGGACCTTAAAGATTAGCACAGGGAAAGGATTATAATGATAAATACTGAGTCACAATATGTCTAAACAATTTTATTTCTTAACCCCAGATGACTTACTACTTCCTGTTTGTTTCTTTGCTGCCCTGTTCCTTTGGACTAATTCATCTTAAGGACAATCAGTAGATGGTGACTAAGTAAATTCAAGGTATACAGATCTGGACTAGCAGCATAAAGGAAAGGTCAGAAAGCATAAAATTCCTCATTAACCAAAAAAAACATTGAATTCTTTGCCATGAAAGGCCCCTTTGAATTCTTGCCATCAGCTATAGTTACATTTGATATCCCACACACAGTACTAGAAATTCCTATTGCCATTGACCTTTATAATGCAGGGCTCACTAGCATATAACATGTTTTTGGATCAGGGCTGTGTTTGGCCTTTCATCATACAATCCCTAGCCAAGAAAGAAAAGTATGAGTCAATCTGTCTCTTGCTGCCAGGAGAAACTGGAATCCCCACGTTAGCTTTTCTTATATTCTTTTCATTGAAACATGCCATTTTCCTAGAAATTTTCACTACCCATGTCTCTGAAATTGATGGAGTATATTGAATGCATCAAAAATAGTAATAGTAATTCAGTGAAGTTGTGAATACTTTCAACAAGGAGCAAATAATCAGCATTTAAAGGGATGCTAAAGGTCAAGTAAAGTACATACAACTTTCTCAGTTTTATCTTGATGCCCGTGTATACATATGTGGGCATATGAAAGAAGTGAATATTCATGACTGACGTATTAATATAAATCCTTATAGACTATAGCTAATAGTGTCATTAAACATCTAATTTTCCTTTGATAATACTGTGTAAACTGTCCTGTTAGATAATTTCCCAGTAACCTTCATCTTTAAGTATGGTAAAACTGGCTTAATTTGATCACATGGGGAAATTGAGTAAAGTCTTCTGCCTTTCAAAAAAGACTTTATTTTCTATAAAGCCAGACTGGTCATCTAGTTATTCAGCTCTGTTGAGACCAAAAAATTAAGAATTCATTTTTGCAGTAAGATATTTCATTCACTCAGGATTTTGGGCGCTGGCTGAGAATGTATTGGAAATTTCCAGGAGTGAGCACACAGGAATAGTGTTCTTCAAGACTTCAACTTCATCTTGCGATTGATTTTATCTGATTTTGTGTGAGAGAAAGGAGATCAATGGCCCTAACTTCTCAGGATACCTGTCTGTGTCATCTCATCTGTCTTGGAAATAAGCCTAATGAGAGATCAGTGATGAGAAGAAAGTGACTAGAATGGAAGCCACATGGAGGGGCACTACTCAAGCCTATATACCCCTAGTTATCTTCTGGACTTTACAGAATATCTCAGCCATTGTTCATGAAAATTATGATGTCAACCTATTCTTATAGTCTGAAGTTTGGATTGCTTTTCCATCCAGAAAATGAGTTTAAACACTTTTTGTCCTAGCTCTCTTTCTAATAAGTCTTTTAAAATGCCAAATGTACAGGGTTTTCCATGAAATAGAACAATTTTACTAAATGTTATGACAATCAAAGCTCAATCCTGACTTCAGCAGAGTAATGTGCTAATGAAAGGGCCTAGCCAGCTAGTGGTGCAAAAAATTTTTTTAACCAGAATTTCAACTAAGACTATGATAGCGAAAGCACTGACTCCTCTCTAGTAATCTCCTACAAATAATAAAGCCTCATTATTTTCTATTTAAAACCTAGGGGTCTAAAGCCCAACATGAGGAAAGGGGATAACATAAAGAATTTAAACAATACAGAACAGTCACTAACTCAAACTATATGAGCAGAAGAGAGTTAACCTGGCATTATAGAATTAGCTTCCAGCTGATAATAACACCTTTTTACAAAAAATTTGAATAGGATGAGTATCATGGTGTATGTATGCATATTTCTAGAATATTGAGGCCAAAAGATGAAAAAAATCTGATCCATGTACTGAAACCTCCTGAATAAACCTGTATAAAGTGTAAAAAACCAACCAAACAAAAACAACTTTGTTTTCTTCTTTTTCTTGGTCTGAGGAACCCTTGGCTGCATTAGAGTTCAATGAACTAAAACAATAGAGTTTGTAAAAGATTTGCACTCCATATCCAGAACCTGACAAGTTGAGCAGGCTAAAGGGAGATGCATGGAGCTAAGCACTATTTGTTAAAACCATAAACTCTAGTAATTTGAGGTAGCACAGTTTAGTAGAAAGAGCTTTGGGTCAAAAGTCATGAAATCTGAATTTGATTCTTAGGCATACCACTTACTATCCATATGACTATGGGCGAGTCTATGAATGTCTCAGTTTTTCCAACTGTAAAATAGGGATAATACTTGCTCTGTTGTGAGAATAAAATGGAATAAGAGATTGGCTATATGAAAGAGCTTTAAAAACCATGAGGGATGCGTTATTAAAACAGTTATATCAGATTGATAGAATGATCCACAATTTTTTTCCACAAAATGCTTTTCCCAGAGCAATAATGTGTGTGAGAGAGTGATAAATTGGAGAACATTCGGAGATAGGCAACCAAAATGTCAAAGAACCTTAGGTCTGTGTCATAAGATGATTGAAGTAACTGGAGATAAGCAGACTCAGGGGAACATGATGGTTGCCTTCAAGTGTGGAAGGGCTGTTATCTGTGAGAGGGATTAGACTGGTTATGTTTGACCCAGTGGACAGAAATACAAGCACTGAATGAATAGAAATTGCAAAAAGACAAGTTTAGATTCAATTTCAGGAAAACCTTAACAATTAAAACTGTCCAAAGGCAGGGAACTTCCCTGAAAGTGGTGAATTTTTCTCGCTCAAAATCTTCAAAAAGAGGCTGGATGATTACTTGTCAGGGAAGGATTCCTGAGATTCATCTCAAGTCAGTTCAGTGATCCTGTAGTTAACATATTATCTCCATCTTATAAATGAGAAAATTAAGACTTAGTTTTAATAGTATAGTGTGGAAAGCACTTATTTCCTAGTAGTCAAATGTAGAAGATTCCCTTGGGAGGTAGCAGGTTTTTCTTCTTTGGAGGTATAGATCCAAAGCAAAATACCTTTTGTCTGGGGAGAAAAAAAACTATACATACATATAGACACACATATATGTTTATGTATTTGTGTGTGTGGAGAAAGAGAGACAGAGAGGGAGAAAGGAAGAGAGAGAGAAGAGAAGAGAAGAGAAGAGAAGAGGAGATTCTTGTTCCCCTATATTTTGGGACTTGAATGTCTCTTCCAACCTTATAATTCCAAAGTTCTTTAGAATCAGAAGACTTAGGTTGAATCCTGACTGTAATACTAGCTTTGTAAGCATGGATAGATCACTTCACTTGTGTGAAGTCTCATTAGTACAAAGAGGATATCTGTACTATCTTTCTTGCCTTGTTGTGATAAGGATTTCAGTTCTAGAGCATTTTCCTTCATTTTGTACTGTCTTACATAGTACTGTCGAAAAGCAATCTGAAGTGTTGAGATGGGACCAACTAAGCAATAAATAGAAGAATAAAGATTAGAAAAGATTAGACCTATGGTTTCATTGACATGGAAAGCTCCCAGATGAAGAAGACTACCTATGTAGGTCAACACCTTTTTGAAACTTACAGTCTTAGAGAGTTGTCTAGAACACAGGGATGTTTTGTGCTTGCATAGTGCCACACCAGTAAATAAAAGGCTATTAAATAAAAAATTTAAAAAAATAAAAAAAATAGAATGAGAGGTTAGACTAAATGGCCTCTAAAGACACTTTTAATTCTGTAATCCAGTGAAATTAAATGGAATTTAATGAATTTCTGCTATATGTAAGGCACCATTCTAACTACTATAAGAGACACAAACACAGTTTTCACCTTCAAGGAATTTGCAATCTTTAAGTTGTCATTATTCAGTCATTTCAGCTGTGTCTGATTCTTCATGACCCCCATTTGAAATTTGCTTGACAAAGACACTGGAGTGGTTTGTCATTTCCTTCTCTGACTCTTTTTATAGAGGAGAAAACTAAGGCATATTGGTTGAAATGACCTGCCCAGAGTCACACAGCTAGTAAGTGTCTAAGGCTGAATTTGAACTCAAAACGATGAGTCTTCTTGAGTCCAGGACTGGCACTCTATCCATTGTGATTTTAGTGATCCCACAGTTTTCCACAGGGGAGGCTAAATAGATACAGAAATATCTGTAAAGTAACATAGTATTTGGTATCCCATGAGAGATACAAATTTAGTGTTACTACACAAATACAGGATGGAAAGGAGGGATCATTTTCAATTAGTTCTGTTCCCATCTGAGCTCTTCAGAGTTCTCTGATTCTATGAGAAAAGAGAGGGAAAGGAGTTGGAGGATTTTCATGATTTGGGGAGAGGGGAGCAATGCAGGTGCTAGGGATGGTGATAAATTGAAAGCCCTAATATCAAGGTAGCAACTGTAAGGACAGAGAAGTTTGAGAACTTGTTGCCCTAGCTACAGTGGGAAACACAGGCAATTCACAGGAGAAATCAAATCGAGATTGTCGTTTGAGAGAGGAAACCTGGGAGCTGGAGAGGAAGATTACAGAAAAGAATGAGTGATTACACATGAAAGATCTGGAGGGCAACTTGACAACTGAGCTTGAAACATTTTTTTTACTGATAAGGACAAGAGTCAGAGCCCTCTTTGTGGAGAACAATTATTGAAAAGGAAATAACTCAGTTAAATTTAGTTGAATGGAGGTAATGCAGAGGAGCCAATTGAATCTATTCCTTTGCCATTGATCACTTTTCATTGGGGTCACTTTTCAAAAAAAAAAAAAATAGGTCATATCAAGTAGTGGGAAAGATCACTGTTCTTGAAGTCAAGGAGATCTAGATTCAAATTCTGTCTCTAAGACTTAATAGCTCTGGTAAATCAGCTCAATTCTATGAAGCTGCTTCCTCATCTTTCAAATGAAGATAATAATACTTATAATACCTACCTCATAGGGTTGCTGTGGTGATCTAAGGAAACAATGCAGGTAGATTCTTTCATAAATCTTAGTCATTTATTGTGAAAATAGTAAAACCACTAATTAGGATGACAGTTAAGTCTGAATCAGTGAATACATATTAACAGAAAATTAGTTTTATTCATTTCAAATATATCAAGTGCTCTTCACCTAACAAAGCATTGTCTAGTTGAGGTTCTAAAAGAGAGAGATTCATGTATAATACATACACACATGCAAATATTTTATAATTAGCACATCATTTGTTTAAATCAAAATAGATACTATCGAAATGTGACCTTTTAAGTATGTAACATTCCCCTTGTAATATCTATTTAACAGTATAATTGCTCAGAAAATTCTTTGTGCTTAGAGAATAAAATAAACTAGTTTGACCTATATTTTAATTATTACCAATTTTAGATAAATGTGATTCAAATTGTTGATGTTTTATCATCCCCATAGTACAGATGTTTATTTCTCATTTCAAATAGTACTAGCAGAGGAAACAACTGAAATCTTCATGCTGATGAAGCCAAGGATGCTTTCTCTTAGGAGTATTCCCTTTTCAGTTTGTAACCTGTGATATATTTGAAAGAGTCTCAGGGGTGATCTCTAGCCTTAGCATCTCATTCTTGCCATGCTTGATTATTACCAACTCCCAGATACAGGAATGAAGATTGGACAGAAATTCTTCCTGTGGAAGAAACTGATGTACCCATATTAACCTTTTCCACCATATGCAGATGCATAAGATCATAATAATCCATAAATGGGGCCAATATGAAAAAGCCAAAGGGAGACTTTGGTATTCTATCCAAATACCTTTTTGCATATGATCTTTGGCCCAGCACCATTTCTCACCCATTTATTTCCACAGTGGGCTCCAAGTGGTGATTTCATATGGACTGAATTTTTCCTTTGGTAGTGTTGAGGGTGGATGAGTAGATAACAGGAGGAAGAAAAGTAAACAGGCTGTTCTCTATCCCCCTAGTGCATTGGTCCTATGCTAGAGTAGCTCTGGGATAACCTCTCTAATAAATTGATATCCCCCTAAAGATAATTCTTTTTCTTCTAGATTAGGTACTTAGTGTACAATATGGGTATTAAGTATGAGACCTGATCCCATAAAAATGCTTAAAATACTCGACCATTAAATATAGAAACATAAAGCAATCATCCATAACACACATTATATTCTCCCCAAAGTAAAGATATCTTTCTGATGCTGCTGAAATAGATATTTATCTCTTATATCATATTTGTACTGTGCGAGTGTGAGCCACTCACAAGCTCTAGATCTTCAGGCCTTTTAGGGTATGGCTTGGTTTTTCTCAGTTCTTTTAGTTGCAGTATCTTTGTGGTGAGAATGCTTCTCTGTTATGGGAATTACCTCCCACTGAATACTACATAGCTTACTCAGAAATTCTAAAACTTGCAAGGGTTCCACAGTTGGATACCTTCATTTCTCAAGATCACTGATCACTTGACTGTCTTCAGAATAAAAGCAGAGTAGACAATGGTGACTATTGATTCAGCCTCATATAAGCAAGCACATGTTCTTACCACCATGCTCTTGTTTGCGCCATTGATGGTGGTGGGTGGGGAATGGGGTTCTTGCTCTTCTCCTCCCCCTTGTTAGGAACTTAAAATAGAGAAAGTTTTGGAGTGGTCCCAAAAGAAAACAAGCTTTTTCTCCCAAGTTCCCCTTAGAGCTCATAGATCAGGGAGCCCTTCCTGTCTCCTATGGTTAATCATTTTCAAAAAAAACCCAAATGCTGGCGACTAGTTGCTACATCATCTCAGCAAGGTATATATATCCTTCAAGGAATCGGGGCACATGTTCCACAGAAAGAGACTAAAGCAAATGTCAAGTGCATTTAGAGGTGCTTAGAGATACATTCCTGATATATGAACCTAAGAAAATTAAACCCAGAGAACACCTGATACATCCTGAGCATCCTGAGACATTCCCTTTTAGAGAAATCATGACACTCCTTTCTAATACAGTGTTTTATTTGACCATTGAAAAGATCTTTGTCAATCATCCCTTCAAGGTTGCTACTCAAGGTTGTGAGTAGCAACAGGCAATGTTGGCTTCCTCTATTATGATCATTTAAAATTTTAAATATCCTTCTGGGGCCACTGGAAAGGGTAGAATTATATAGATTGATTCCATATCGCCAAGCATGAGGCAGAACTCCGGACTATCTTTTCTCATTTAGGTATCTCATTCCATACTGTGCTTAAAAAGTATCTTGGACTGGAGAATAGTCCTTGGAAGGCCAATTTTTTAAAACCATAAATGGCCCTCTGCTTACCCCCCTTCATACTCCCTAGCATGAGACTTAAAAGGCTGATTTATAAAGCTCTCAGGCAAACACCTTGCTATTCTTGTATTCTTTCAGAGATATCTTTATTCTGACTCTTAGGTGATAAGATCCATTGGGCCAGGGATATATTTATGTTTAAGCTTTGCAAATATCTCCCAGTTTCTTGCATGATGTTATAATGTAATGGTATCAAATCCAGGGTAGCTTTATGCCCTCTTTGCTTTTCCATTTTATAACATATTCCTTAAAAAGGCTTCTAGAAAGGCAATCAAGTTCCCTTTTCCTGTTTGCATTTCTGAAATTCTTAGGCAGGTATAAATGTCTCATAGTGACAGGATTTTTTCCCTAAGAATTTCCATTTCTGGTCCAGTATAATCTTCCTTTCCCTAACCTAGCTTTATATCTGTTCCTTGGAAATAGCAATCTTTGATGAAAGACTTCTGTGAAATAATGGCTGCAGTCCAGACTAAAGAATACCCAATAAATCAAGTAATAAAGGATAATGTCTAAAATTGTGATGCTGATTATAGGTAGCCACCCAAAGGCAATGACAAAGTGGCTTCCAAATTTTTACTGAGGAATTGGGAACAAACAAATGACACATAGAGAATTCTGACCCTTTCAGAAAATGTGTTGACTCCCAGTGTGCCAAGGCTGTGAGGCAGAGACAATAGGGTTTGAGGGAAGGGGTTAATTGTGGGGAAGGAGTGGGAGAGCTCTATGGGTCTCATGCTACTTTTGTCTTTTGTCATCCTCTTGTTCTGTTTGTTTCTTAAATGTCTCTGACTACCTATCTTTTTTTTTTTTTTTCTCTTTTCTGGGCTGCTCTCAATTGGATCCACCATAGGAACGCTTTGGGGTAAATATTTTCTGTGATTTTCCTTGGGGTAGAAACATGGCGAAGTGATGAGGGGGCAAGAAAAGATAAGGTTGGGTGGGATTTGGAGATAGCATATTGAAAAAAAGTTGCTGAATTGGTACAATTGAATTTCTCTCTAGTTTCTTCTTTTCTGTTACCCTTACCACTGAAATCTCATAGAATATTTCTTCTATACCAAAAGGTTAAAAGTTATAAAACATTCAATTCAATATTTATTAGGCACCTACTATGTACAGGCTTGATACTAGGCATTGAAGTACAGACAAAATTTAGATATAAGAAATATCATTACCTTTATGGATCTTATAACTTAATTAGGGGGCAATGGGGGTTAAGACAAATAAAGATAACTATAAAACAAAGTATTACAGTTATGTGTATTAGAAAGGTACAGAACAAAAAACACCATGGGATTTAAGGGGGAAAGATATTACCAGTGGAGGGGGGCGGGACTCAGAGAAGGTTCATATAGGAGGTGACATTTTAGGTTTTTTCCACTGTGAGTAATAATAATGTACTGAAGTAAAATTGAATTGCATTGCATGTTACCATTTTCAGTATATCTATTTTTCACCATATTAACTCTGCACTAGAGATTGACCTAATATAGCTCTAAGAGGAGAGAATTGGAAGCAAAAGACTGGGCAGTCTCCTGGGAATTTGAATTTTAAAAATTCAAGTCAGTCTTTGATTTTTTGAACAGCCTCTTAGTTTCTTCCTCAATGGCCCCATTTTTGTTGGTGGTCATGGTTTGGTTTAATAAACTTTTTCAAAGACAGAATAATTTTGGAAATGCATAGACAACATGGAATACAAATGTGTGAATGGGGGCAGCTAGATGGCAGTGGATAGATCAGTGGCCCTGAAGTCAGGAGGAACTGAATTCAAATCTGACCTCAGATACGTAATACTTTCTAGCTATGTGACTTTGGGCAAGTCACATAATCCCAATTGCCTCAGTAAAAAAATTAAATGTGTGAGAATGAGTTGTGTGTGTGTGTTAAAAGTATGGAGTAGGCTCTGGGTGATTTTCTTTTCAGTGCTACCAATGAACAAGCATTTATTAACACATATTTTGTGCCAAACACTATGCCAAGCACTAGGAATTAAAAAAAAAAGGCAAAAACACGTTTCCTGCCCTCAAAAAGCTTACAGTTCTAATGGAAGAGATAAAATGCAATTATACGCAAACAAGTTATGTCCTATGTAAGTGAGATGTAATCCCACTGGGAAGGCATTAACAGAATATGGTGATAGGGAGAATAGGAAAGGCTTTTTTCAGAATGTAGATTTAAGCTGAGTCATAAAAGAAACCAGGAGGTAGAAGTGAGGAGGGAAAGCATTGGTGAATTGGGAGACAGAGTGTCCTATGTGAGGGCAGCTAGGTGGATCTGGAGTCAAGAAGATTCATCTTCCTGAGTTCAAATCTGGCCTCAGACATGTATTAGCTGTATGATCCTGGCCAAGTCATTTAACACTGCTTATCTCTGTTCATCTTTAAAATGAACTGGGGAAGGAAATGGCAAACCATTCCTGTGTCTTTGTCAGGAAAACCTCAGATGGAGTCATGTAGAGTCAGATATGACTGGACTAAATAACAGTGTCTTGTGTGGGGAATAGCAAAACTGATATGCCTTGATCTTAGAATTCTAAGATGTAAATGAAATGAAAAGAAATTAAAAATGCAGGAAAGGGCCAGATTGTAAAGAACTTTAAAAAGCAAACAGAAAATTTTATATTTGATACTGGAAACAATAAGGAACTAATGGAGTTCATTGAATAGGATCTATAAGAGTAATAGGTGAAACAGTGATTATAATCTTTGAGCAAGTCTAAAAGTTGAATTACCAGGTAAAATTATTATTCCATATTTAATTTAACTTACTTTCTACTTAAAATTTTGCATTTGAATTTTAATCCTATTTTTAATCTTTTACTTTATTTTATATTTCAGTTAAGCATTTATTTTCTCCCTCCCCCAATTTTGAAAAAAAAGAAAAAGTGAAAAAGAAAACGCTTTTTAACATATACATGTAGTTGAGCAAAACAAATTCCCACATGATATGATGAAATGTGTGGGTCAGAGAAATATGGAAAGACTTGTATAAACTGATGGAGAATGATATGAACAGAACTGGGAGAAAAAATATTCAACAGCAATATCATAAAGACTGTATTTTCCTCTATTATCATTTCTAGTTGTTTTAGTGGAAGGAGAGAAGAGAAGAGAAGAGAGAAATGAAGCTTGCTGTATTTCCAGTGGTTGCCTGGGATCCTGGAGCAACTGTTTTCCCTCTTTTTGGATCTCTTAATAAATTATAGTAACCAAAGATGGTAGAATCTTGAATTCCATTCATTAGTTCATTTACTGGTCTCCACAGATAAGTAATTTCTTATTGGTGGCCCTAGATAGGCAGTTGACTGTGATTTCTTTTTGAGCCCACCTGATGAAAATAGATACTGAATCATGCCATTCTATGCCCAAGGAAAACAGGGTGTTTTCAGTTTCCATAGAGTTGTACTTTTGTGTTATTTTATTTTTTTAAATATTTCACTTGTATAATTATTTGAAGAGAATGCAATTCTTACTTGTCTCTTCTAGAAAATAAATGGGGAAAAAAGAAAGAGTTTGCTTTATTGGTTTTATACTTATTAAAAGGAATGGTAATACATTTCCTGAAGTAGAAGCAAAATAATTTCCCTGGAGCTGGATATGCAAGAGTATTAGTTATAGGTTAAAGATAAAGTTGAATAGAATAGTACATTTATACAAATTCAACTATATAGATGGCAAAAAGCAATGTCTAGACTGAGAGATGTCCCTGTAGGAAGACTTAGCTCTACAGATTTAATTAGTGGTTTGATCCAGAGGCCTGCTGGCAAGTCTGCATGAGGTGCTAACTCTGGAACATATGACCTGGTACAAGGAGAGTGTCAGCTCCCCTGTTGTTCCCTCTTCACCTCTTTCTTTCCCATCCTAATGAGCTTTACAGTGATGATAAACCTTTAGCTGAAAAGGCTAAGTCCTTTGGTGAGATCGATACTATACTCTGCTCTCAGTCAAAGATTCCCATTTTTTCTTCATATTTATCTTTCATATTGTGATAATACCTATTGGTTTATTCTAATAAGAGTAGTTCCTGGGATAATGGGCAGAATCAGTCTAGGTTTTTAAAATGTGGTAACTTTATCTTATTGGAGTGTGTGTGCATGTATCTTTGTGTGGATATTCATTTTTATGAAAATGGAGAGGATAACATTGTTTCCAAGGTCTTCCCTGTCATATCTGAAGACTCTCATAAAGGGATATACTATTAGCACATCTCTGGCCTGTCTCCTTTTTTCTCTTACTCTTGCACGTTCACAGATACAGTAATTTTCAGCTTCTTTTCCTTTCATATGCTAATGTCTGTGTTATGGATACTTTTGCCACAGAACCAACAAAGGCCGGGATATCAAAACCATTAAGTCTCTGCGTGTGCTCCGAGTTCTGAGGCCACTGAAAACCATCAAACGCTTACCCAAGCTGAAGGTATAATTTCCCCATGTTTCTTGTCACCATATACCCCATAACCACCTTATTCCTTTCTTTCTTTTCTTTTTTTCTCGATTTTATTTCTTGATTATTATTCTGACCTGCTTTTGTGTATCCTTTATTAGGTAGGTATCTTTTTCATGTGATATCCTAAGTCCTTTTACTCTACCAAAGGTGAACCATGATCTAAGAAATCTAAGAAGAGGTCTTTGACCTCCCAATTCTGACCTAAGATGGCATTTTTATGCCACATAAGATCATTTGTCTTACTTAGGTGTGTGAATAGTATGTATAGAGTTGATGGACATACTGCTAGTGAGTATTGTGCAACTGGTATAGCTCATAAACTGGTCTGTCATAAAAAGAGTGTAGGGAATGCCTGAAGTTTTTGCAGTTACCTACCAGAAGACAGGTGTGCACTGGGCTAGATAAGGTTTGATGTTTCTCCTTTTTTCTTATCCTCCTGTCCCAATACATCATCAGGCTCTTCTGACAACAACATGAGGTGGGGCTTTATCTGAACTTTTCAGAGTTATTGAGTGATCAATCAGATTAAACTTGACAAGCTTGTACTTTTACTAACCCCTATTGCAGCCAGGGGGTTGCTATCAGTCTTAATGAAGATGAAGGCATAATCAGAGGAACAATATTCAAGTCATGTTTTCTACTAAATAAAGGTTCTAAGATAGCACCTAGAAATTGATTCTATTCCTCACTTACTGTGAGTAAGAGGCAGTGATGTTTAGTGGAAAGGACAAATACTATTCAATAGTTCACAGAAGTTCTTCTGCTTCCAACCACAGAATAAGACAGGTGAGGGTGACAATGAAGAATAGTATCTAAGTTTTAAAAAGGACAAGAAATTATGTATATGTGTGTATAGTTTTAGAAATTGGGTGTTAACAGGATCTGTATTCCTCTTAGAATCAATGTCAATATGTGAGATTCATTCATGCTCTAAGTACTTTTTATTCAAAAAAAAGAGAGAAGATATTTCAGAATTGAAGAAGAGATTCTGAGATTCTAGATGTGGAAAGTCTGGGGAACCATTGAGCAACAACAAAACTGACATATGACAGAGAAGGGAGATTTGGAAAGAGTTGTTGGCGCTATGGTCAGAAGGTCATATGATGGAAAGAAGGTTGACTCTTTTCCTTACTATATCTACCTGAGAAAATACTATCAGGTTTAGTGATTAAGAGATCATTTGCAACCTGTCTGAGGAGTTTCAGGTGATGGTGAGAAGTTAGATAGCAAGAAATTAAGAAATAAATGGGAGGTGAGAAAGTAGATACAATGAATGTAGGTTGTCTATGAAAGGAAGGAGGAATATTGGACTGATAAGGTCAAGAGAAGGTTAAGGATGCAGGACATTTGGGCATTTTAGTAGGCAGTGTGCAAGGAACTAATAGATAATGAAATTTTGGAGAGAGGGAATAATTAAAAGAGGAGGAGATAGGAAGGCATAAGATACAAGTCACAAGTAAGGGGATGGCACTGGCAAGAAGGACCATCTTCTTCTTGGAGGAAGGAAAACAAGGACAAATTGAGGGAATTTGAAATATGAGATTAGAGAAGACAGTGAGCTTGCAGCAAATTCTGTCTGTCTGTCTGTCTCTTTCTCTGCCTCTCTCTCTATCCAATAAAATTTGAAGTGATCCTCTTTCGAGATGGATAAGGCAGAAGTAGTGTGGATAGCTAAAGAAGTCACCTTTTATCTTATTCTGGCATCTAAACCATCAAACTAGATTAGATCAGTTCCTCTTTCTGCAATGGTATAATCTTATAGTATAATGTAAGTGGCTGTCACTCACATTCCCCACAGTGTTGAGCTAATTAATCTAGTAGCACTTTACCCAGAACATTGGAGAGACAACTGCACAGGATTCATGTTACCTCAGGGCTGGACTCACCAGGGCTCAAAACCTATAAACCTAGAAAAGAACCTAAAAATGGCATGAAATGCAATGAATTCCCCTGTAACATTTTACGATTTATGGAAAGAGCACTGGAACAGAAATCTCTAGAGGGAAGTATCTAGTTCCAGTTTCTCCCCATTCACTATGGAAGTGCAAGTTTTGTTTGCATAATCTGTTTATCTTCCCCAAATGAGTTAGACATGCTGCCTGCCCATGGATCCACTGGAGCCGATTTTTAGCCTTAACCAAAGTACAGTAAGCAAAATAGGAAGATAATGTCTCCAATTAGTTTCAAGAATCTTTGACATACTATGAACCACATCCTTTGAGCAGGTTGACAAAAAGTACTAAATAATACTCGACTAAATAATATTAATAATACTAAATAATATTCAGCTTAGTATTGATGACACTATCAGACTCTCAGGAAAACAACTAAGGCAGAAGCCAATTTCTGTGTATAAATCTAAAGATTATCATTATTACATTTGTGAGCCTGTAGTAGTTTCTTATCCTCAATCTCTTCATTTGTCAAATGAAAGGATTGAATTATATTTTCTCTAAATGATCTTTCAGGTATAACATTTTTAATCAATGAGTGTTCATCTCAGGCCAGAGTTTCCCACCTATGTACTTAAAGAATTCAAGTAAAACAATTAAGCATTTTTTAAGAATTTATTTTCTGTATCTGTTAAGCACTATGGTTGACACTGGAGATACAAAAGACAAAAATGTGTGGCTTACATTATATCAAGAAAATAATATGTAGACTTAGAAGTATAAATAAAATATACTTATAGTAAATCCAAAGTTATTTCTGGTAAGGCATGAGGAACAGAATGCAGGACTTGGAGCCAAGAGTTCAAATCCTGTTTCATATAATTGTTGTTTCACTCATGTCCAATGCTTTATGATCCCATTTGAGATTTTCTAGGCAAAAATACTAGAGTGGTTTGACATTTCCTTCTCTAGTTCACTTCACAGATAAGAAACAGAGGCAAATAGGGAAGTGACTTGGCCAGGTTCACATAGCTAGTAAGTATAGGACCTGATTTGAACTCATGAAGAAGTTTTTCTGCTTTTTGATACTCTATCCATTGTGTTACTTAGCTGTCTCATATATTTATTAGCTATGTAACTCTAGGCAAATAACTTAACCTCTCTCAACCTCAGTTAATTCATTTGTAAAGAGGAATAATAAAACCACCTGCCTCAAAAATTATGAGTATTGAATGATTTAATATTTAAAGCATTTTATAAACTTTAAAATACTGTATAAATATTAATTATTATTATTGAGCATAGGAAAGTCCTGGACATATTTGTAAGCAGCAGGGAAGGAAACAGAAGATAAATGTTGATAAGAAAAAAAGGAGAGAAAAGAATCTTTCAACTTTAACATTCTACATGTGATAGATGTTCATATTTATAGGCCTGGACCTCATTTTCCCTATCTGTAAAACTAGAGGATTGGCCTAGATGATTTTTAAGGTTTTTCTCAGTTCTGTCCTTCTACAATTAGGTTTCTGTGCTTCTTACCAAAGCTGAATTCCCCACAAAGAGAATTTCATAAAGGAACATGCTTGGATGGAAAAATTTTGAATTCCTTGGCTTTCCTATATACCTCTTGATCTTTTTTGCTTTGGTCTGTCTTACATAGAAGAGAATCTGTCTCCTTTCTCTAATGAGGAGTCTTTTCATTTTTGTCCAGCAAAGGCATCTTTTGTCCCTGTGGTGTCCTTTGATTAGGAAAAAGGGTTCTCCTCATTCAGTCACTCTGGGTTGTAGATACATGATGAGGGCTTTATTTTATCTTTTGAGTGATGGTAGGGAATCTAAAAACTGAAAATGAAAGTTTACAGGCTTTGCCATGCATATTAACTCCTGTAGCTACTGATGGTTTATATGAAAAAAAAAGTCTGAAAAAAAATCTGAATTCTCCAGTACCTCCCAAATTCACTGGCTGATGTTTGCTTCTTTCCATAGGCTGTCTTTGACTGTGTAGTGACCTCCCTGAAGAATGTATTCAACATACTCATTGTCTACAAGCTCTTCATGTTCATCTTTGCCGTCATTGCAGTTCAACTCTTCAAGGGAAAATTCTTTTATTGCACAGATAGCTCCAAAGACACAGAAAAGGAATGCATGTAGGTGCTGAAGATGAGTATGAAATCCTAGCTTCTTTCTGAGAAAATATGTCCTATTGAGTCCCAGGATGGTAGAATCAGTGCCTGAAAGATTTAGTTGGGGATATCTTTAGTATATCTCATCCTTGGTTATGAATTACCTTCTTTTCAAATTTTGAGAGTCACTTGTATATGTAACTTCACACAGTAGGACCTCAAAGTCACCCAGCTATGCATAGAATTATCTAACAAAATATGAATCCCATTCTCTTTGTCCTTCTCAGGTGCAATGTTAAGGCAGAAACAAAAAGAAAAGTTAAGTCCCTTTTGGAGAAAAATCAATACTTTTTTTTTAATCAATGGACACCCCATTCAGCACAAAAATCAATTCTTTCCACTAGAAAAGGGACTAGTCTGTCCTGGGCTATATGTAGGGAGAATTGTTTCCTTCTCTTTCATGCTAAATCCAAGGTTTCATTCTCTTCCTCTCTACTCCTTGTAGATTTCCTAGGAATTCTCAGTTGCTGCTTCTAACAATAGAGTAATTTTACCTTAAAATGATCACTCTGATTCATCATTCAGAAGCCATTTCCATCAATCCATGATATTAGGCTGTATTTATGTAAAGTGGTCTACTTTAAATTGTCTAGAAATAAGGAAGGACATCATCCCCTTTCGGAAGGGAAAATTGAAGTGTACTAATTATCCTATAAGTGTATTAATTGACTTGAGGGTGGTTATTAACGCAATTAAATCCAGTTCAACTCACCACATATTAAGCCCTCCTCCATGTACCAACCATTGGGTATATAAAGATAAAAATGAAAATATTCTCTCCATCAAGTAGTTTATTTTCTAATAGGAGAAAAATTTCTGTGCACAAATAAGTAAATACAAAATATTTCCAGAATAAAAAGAAAGTAATTTGGAAGGAAGTTTTAACAACTGAGGGGACCAATAAATACTTCAGATAGGGGTTAGCCCTGGAGATGAGGTTGCCTAAAATGAAGTTTAGGATTTCAAGGGAAGAATGTGAGAAGAGAGAACAATCTAAACATTGTTTCATCCTTTTCTAGAACCAGATATTGTACCAAATAGCTAAATGTGTTTGATTTTTTGAATCTGCCTATTCTCTTTCTTCTTTCATATTTTTCCCTCCTCCAGTCCCTAAAATATCCCTCCATGTGCCTATGGTTTTTCTCTGTTCCAGCTGCCTCCATTTCTATTACTAGGGGAAAAGAATAAGTGACAATATAAGTCACAAATGTAAAGTCATTCTCTATATCCACTATTACTGTTCTTTCCCCCTAGCATCAGCATATCATTACCCAGCAGAACAGCAAATAATTCCTCTTTACATTATAAACTATGGTGAAGAGATCTTGGGTTTTTTTTTTTTTCTGCTTTTGCAGAGGCAACTATGTGGATCATGAAAAAAACAAGATGGAGGTAAAGGGTCGGGAATGGAAACGTCATGAGTTCCACTATGACAACATCATTTGGGCCCTCTTGACCCTTTTCACTGTATCTACAGGGGAGGGCTGGCCGCAGTAAGTACTAGAGCCTTCCTTTCTATTAATGAACCCAAAGTGAGACTTCATGGTTGCTTTGAAAAGATGATTCAAGTTGAACAGAATTGATTCTGCCATTATTCAAGGGGAAGTAAGTGGTTCTCATTGAGCAGGTGAACAGAAACATGGTCACACAGAATCTTTTTAGGCAAAAATTGAAAGGATAATAAGGCAAGAAAAGTATTTGAGAAAGGAGGCTCTAGCCAATTAGTACAGGGTTCAAGAAGCACTTGTAGAACAAAACACTTCAATTTTTTTCACTTAATAGTATTATTTTTTTTCCCCAATTACATGTAAAGATAGTTTAGGGCATTCATTTTGGAAAGCGTTTGAGTTCCAATTTTTTTTCCCTTCTTTTCTTCCCTCTCCCTTCCCAAGGTAGCAATCTTCTATAGATTATACATGTATAATCATTTTGAACACATTTCCCTATTAGTCATATTGTGAAAGAAAAATCAAAACAAAAAGGAAAAAACACAAGAAAGCAAAAACAAACAAAAGAGCAGTGAAAATAATATGCTTCAATTTGCATTCAGTCTCCATAGTTCTCTCTCTGAATGTGGATGACACTTTCCATCCCAACTCTATTGGAATTGTATTGCTGGAAAGAACTAAGTTCATCATAATTGATCATCACACAATCAAGCAAAAAACTTTTGAATACTACACACACACACACACACACACACACACACACACACACACACACACATTTTAGGAGGACAAGGGCTTTTGAACCCACCAAGAGTTCCTCAAACAACTTCACTTTCTGGACAGGGGCTCTATCTAGTAGCTTCAGAAGTCCCATAACTTATTCTGCCATTTCCCAATTGATGGGAACTCCCTCAATTTCCAATTCTTAGCCATCACAAAAAGAACTACTCCAAACATTTTTGCACAGGTAGGTCCTTTTCCTTTTTTTTTTTTTTAAATAATCTCTTTGTGATACAGATTCATATCTATAGTAATGCTACTCCTTTATTCCCAGTCTTGAAGTCACCTTGGGAATAAAGGAATGCCCGTCAACTGGGAAATGGCAGAATAAATTGTGGTATATGAATGTAATGGAATGTTATTGTTCTATAAGAAATGATGAGCAGTCTGATTTCAGAAAAGTCTAGAAAGAATTACACAAGCTGATGCTGAGTAAAGTGAACCGAACCAGGAAAACATTGTACAACAGCAAGATTTTATGATGCTCAGCTAGGATAGACTTAGCTCCTCCCAGCACTTCAGTGATGGAAGTCAATTCCAAAAATCTTTGAATGGAAAATGTCATACATATCCAGAGAGAGACTGCATGTAGGTCAAGGCATGCTATTTTCACTTTTTTTGTTTTCTTTCTCATGGTTTTTCCCTTTTGTTCTGATTTTTCTTCCCCAGCCTGACCCATACAGAAATACATTAAAAATGAATGCACATGTATAACCTAAAAAAATTAATAAATAAAATAAAATAACAGTGAACAAAAAATTTATAAACTTAGAAAAACTGTCTCTCATCTTGACTCTTATGAGTAAGACCTGTTTCCTTATTTCCAGTTAACAACATCTGTTGCTGACCATGTAGATATCCCCAAGCTACTCCTGTTTGCCTGGTGGTAGCAAACCTAACTCATTTACAAGGAAGTAACTGAAATCTTGAAGCCTGCATGTGCAAACTTAAACTATAGAAATAAACAACACTATTATCCTCTTAGAGTTCAATATAAAATGAAATACTTTGCCTTTTGTATTGAATCAGGATGGTTATAGATATCAGAAACTGATACAATATGTCTTCATTCAGAAAGAAAAGTATAGCAAAGAAAGTAGACTCATAAAACATAGAGCCCAGGCACATACCAAAGTGTTTATCATTAAACTCATGATATGGGGTCATGCAAAGAGTGGTACATTTAAAAAAAAATCTAGTTTCAGATTCTAACACCATCATTTACTAACCATTAATTAACACAGCATTGTTTCACCCTTTTCTAAGGGTGATTTCAGAAAAGCCTAGAAAGAATTATACAAGCTGATACTGTGTGAAGTGAACAGAACCAGGAAAACATTGTACAAGTCTTTTTTAAGACTAGATCTTTTGCTAGATAGTTAAATGTGTTCTATTTCTTGAGTCTGCCCCATTCTCCTATTTCCTTCTTTCATATTTTAAGAGGATAAGGGCTACATTAGTTTCCTTATATCACAAATGGGGATGGTAACACCAGCAAAGGGCTGTTGTGAGGAAAATGTTTCGTAAGCTTTAAAAATTAAAGAAATGTTTATTTTTATCTTTTCTTTCTCTATTCCGTGTCCCCTAGAGTTTTGCAGCATTCTGTGGACGTGACTGAGGAAGACCGGGGCCCAAGCCGCAGCAATCGCATGGAAATGTCAATTTTTTATGTGGTTTACTTCGTGGTCTTCCCCTTCTTCTTTGTCAATATCTTTGTTGCCCTCATCATCATTACTTTCCAGGAGCAAGGGGACAAGATGATGGAAGAGTGTAGCTTGGAAAAAAATGAGGTAACATAAGTCTGGTGGTGAGAAGACTCTGGAAAGAATTTGTTAGCCAAAAACATTCAGGCAAAAAAACGAATCATCTGCCCATGATCTCATGATAGATTAGAGTAAATAACAGTAGACATAATTCATATTTTATAAGACTTTAAACTATTTAAATATAGTGGATAGTTCAGAAAATTATACTATTCTTATTAATGGTTCATGTTATTTAGTACTTTAAGGCAAAGAGCTTTACATACATCATATGCTTTGATCCTTCTAATAACCCTGTGGTGGTAGGTATAATTATAGTTTCCATGTTACAGATGGAAAAAAAAAAACTGAGTTTGAGACATGTTACTCATACAAGATCATGTAGCTAACTTGTGTTAGTTCCAGGGTAACTACTACCTAAGCACCTCACATGATATATCTTATGAAAGTTCAGACTTCCTTTCTGTAGCTCTAATTGATCTCTTACTAATTTTGTCTTAGTCTTAGTCATTTCCACAAATACATTATAATTGTCCTCACCACAGTGGCTTCAACTTCAGGAAAACAAAGCTAAGGAGCCTGGTTTAGGGGATTTGAGCTTATACTAACAGACTTGTTTTTTTCCAGAGGGCATGCATTGATTTTGCCATCAGTGCCAAACCACTCACCCGCTACATGCCCCAGAACCGGCATACCTTTCAGTACCGTGTTTGGCATTTTGTGGTATCCCCATCTTTCGAATACACCATCATGGCCATGATTGCCTTGAACACTGTGGTGCTGATGATGAAGGTGAGAGAACTACAGGTAGAGGCGTTGAAGTTTCTGGGGATTAGACTTTTAAGTCACACAACTATTTTATATTAGCCCAGATGTTGGAAAAATATGCTTCCTTAGTGCTATGCTGTTGTCTGCTAACTCGTTTCCTACAATGGGATTTCTCCTATATCTGGTCCAATGGTCAACCTCTGGGTCTCTTGGAATCTACTCAGCCAAACTTCAAAGACAAAGGTGACAGTATAATCTATCAGGAAGTTGGGAAGAAGAACAAGTAACATACAAAACATACAGTCTCTATATGAATATTATGGAATATTATTGTTCTGTAAGAAATGACCAACAGGATGATTTCAGAAAGGCCTGGAGAGACTTACACGAACTAATGCTGAGTGAAATGAGCAGGACCAGGAGATCATTATATACTTCAACAACAATACTATATGATGACCAGTTCTGGTGGACCTGGCCGTCCTCAGCAATGAGATCAACCAAATCCTTTCCAATGGAACAGTAATGAACTGAACCAGCTACGCCCAGAGAAAGAACTCTGGGTGATGACTAAAAACCATTACATTGAATTCCCAATCCCTATATTTATGCCCACCTGCATTTTTTATTTCCTTCACAAGTTAATTGTACAATATTTCAGAGTCTGATTCTTTTTGTACAGCAAAATAACGGTTTGGTCATGTATACTTATTGTGTATCTAATTTATATTTTAATATATTTAACATCTACTGGTCATCCTGCCATCTGGGGGAGGGGGTGGAGGCTAAGAGGTGAAAAATTGGAACAAGAAGTTTGGCAATTGTTAATGCTGTAAAGTTACCCATGCATATAACCTGTAAATAAAAGGCTATTAAAAAAAAACATACAGTCTCTGAAATTTAAGGAGTGGCTTAGGAATGGAAAAGAAGCAATTCCCATTTAATGTGATATGTCTCATTATATAAGAACTGCAATTTAATCTCTGGAGAATGCCATATTTAATATTCAAATTAGAATTCTAAGTTCCCATCTTGTATACTTAATTTCATTTTGAATAAACCATAGACAAACAGTACTTTTGGCAATTCCTGAGACTTTGCATAGGACATAGTATCAGTCTATACTTATGATATAGAACATTCAGTCAGTGAACAAACATTTATTAAGTAAACATCTCCTATGTGCCAAGAAAGGTAAAAGAAAGTTCCTGTCCTTAAGGAGCTTATAATCTAATAGGAGAGACAATATGTAAACAACTACATAGATTGTATAACATAAATAGCAGATAATCAAGAGAAGGAAAGTATTAATTTTAAATGGGAATTAGAAAAGACTTTCAGTCTTTTGTACTTTCAGTACTTTTGTACTTTGTACTTTCAGTACAAGGAAAATCAGGGAAGACTTGAAGGAAATCAGGGAAACCAGGAGGCAGAGAGGAGGTTGGAGAGAATTCCAGGTATGGGGAACAGTCAATGAAAAATGACCAGAATAGGAGGTAGAGTGTCACATGAGAAGCATTTATTCTTTGATAGAGGTTAAAAGTTTCATCATGGAGATGAGACATAGCCAGTCTTGATTGACAGGTAGTATTATTCTCTCCATATTGTCTTGACTCCTTATTTCTCTCTTCTTGTGTGTATGTGTGTGTCTTTCTAACAGTACTACTCTGCTCCCTGTACCTATGAACTGGCACTGAAGTATCTGAATATAGCTTTTACCATCGTGTTCTCACTGGAATGCATCCTCAAGATTATTGCTTTCGGCTTCTTGGTATGTCTGGGGGATTTTGTTCTCAGAATTAAAGCTGTCCTTTTAGTGTCCTCTGGTGCATTACTGACATTTGATTTTGGTATTAGTGCTTTTTCAGAAAGAGATACACATTTGCACATCTAAGCACAAACTGGTTTTATTCTTCTAAAAACAGTTAGGATCAAGGCAAAAGATCATTTGGACATGAGAGTAAAAAGCTTAGTTCTTAGTCTCTTCAATAACCAATAATCTTTCCAGTCCATGCTAATTATTTTCTGAAAGCAAAAGAACACTGGCCATTGCTTTTATCTTAAACAGTGGCTTATATGGAAGAGTAATCAGAGAGAAATGGGAATTAAGTGAACAGAATTTAGACCTCCTGTCTATGCATTGAAACTAAGATTGCACTTTCAAATTGTAAATTTTCATCAGAGTTTTCCAACTAAGTAAGAAATGTGAATTTTACTATATTTTTGTTCAGGAACTTCTCAAGTGATAATTTTTAAGAGTAGATAAATAAAATCACAAGGTTTGAAAGTTAAAAATAATCTCAAAAGTGATCTAATTCAATCCTCTTATTTCATATGTAAAACAAGTAAGGGCTATTATGGTTTTTAAATTTACCCCAAAGTCACATGAAAACAAATCTCCTAGTTCCCATGGAATTTGTGTGGTGCTTTTCATGAGTAGGATGGGGGGAGGTGATAAGATTGCATGTTTTTGTCCAAATTCTCTTTTTATATCTTGTCAATTATGAAATATGTTTTTGAAAATACCTTCTTCTGCAATTCATATACTCTCCAAAGCATCAGAAAGATCTAGATATTTGCTTGAGGGTGCTCTAAGCACTATGGAACAGACTTCCTTCTCCCTCTCACTGGCAACAGGACTTGCAGTAGGTACGCTAGAACTAGCATGTTGGGAGATTATTCGGATGTAGACAAGCCCACTTGGCAGTCGTTTCACACTTATTTGGGGGTGTGAACTACAATTTTAAATTACATGTGTATGCCTTTCCCTGTAAGAAGAAAAATATTATTCATTATTTGAATACGTGTTTGGCTGTTAGTAGCTCCAACTTGGCTCCAGACTATGTTTTGGTAATTGTTCCACAGAATGATTGTCATGCTTTCCTTTGGTTTCCCAAATGGTCCTTTGTTTAAAAAATCATTAATTTGATAATTTGGGGTGGGGAATTGAGTGTTGCCCATGCAGCTGGTTGTGATGTTGTTCATTGGATTCCCTTAGAATGCTGTGAGTGTTTTGAGACTGGGGAAATGTAAATGGGGATTGGGAGAACCTAACAACAAATATTTGTTTACAGTGCAAACTAACCCTGCTGAGCTAAAAGAGATAGAGGACCTAAGATGGTCCTGACATTGTCTTTGTTTTAAGCCCCTAATTACTCACTGAATTATGTTGGACATACACTTATGGGCCTTGATCCCACCCAGAGCCTGCCTTCTTTTCCCAGCACTGTCACCCCATACCCTAAGACTCTTATTCTAGATCAAGAAGAATGTCCACATTTGTGAATTTCACAAAATGGAATTTTAGTGATCATTATTATTAGCACAGTCACCAATCTATGTTTCCTGATCACTGAGGTACCATGAGGAACTGAATTCACATCCCCAACCTCTTGCTTTTTACCTGTTTGACCTTGAGCCCACCTCTCCATTACCCTAGACCTGTTTCCTTATCTTAAATATAGATCTGTCTTCCTCATCTTATCCCAAATGGGAACATTTGGGCCAAGGTAAAGGTTATATGAACCATCCCAAGACTGAATACTTCACTGGTTCCTCATGAACTCTAGAATAAAATATAAACTGCTCAGTTTTACACTGTAATTTCACATCATTCTCTTTCATTCATTATATCCCAGCCAAAACAGCCTACTTACTCCATGTAGCCTAAACACAGCCTTCTCCTCCTTACCTTCTGTGCCTTAGTACAGACTGTCTTCTACACCTGCAAAGCTTTTCTTCCTCTCCTCTGCTTCTTGGGGTCTGTAGCTTTATTCAAGCCTCAGCTCTTATCTGATGCTTCTTGATCAATCATTTGATAAGTATTTATTAAATGCTTACTCTATGTCAGATTCTGATGACCCAAAGACATCAGACCCAAAGACAAGAGACCCTTCATCTTCAAGGAGCTCACATTCTATCATAAAAGAAAACATGTACATAAATAAGCATATATGAAAATTTGCAAAAATAAAGCCAATGCAGATTGATGGAGGGGGAGGAGGCTAGGTATTAGGAATGAAGTTGGAATGGAGTCTGGGAGAGTATCAAGAAAGGCTTCATGTCAAAAGTGGATTGTGAGGAAAATTTGTAAGGAAACATAAGAGTCAGAGATAAAATAGAAATGTCCTCCAGGCATGGGGCATAATCAATACAAAGAACTAGAGATAGAAGATATAATGTCATGTTGTGGCAGAGTGTGGGAAGGAGAGTATTGTATAATAAGATTGGAAAGGTTGGTTGGGTCAGAGTTGTGAAGGACTTTAACAGACAAACAGCAGCTTGTATGAGATTCTAGAGTCAATAAGGAGCCAATACAAATGATTATGTAAGTGAGTGAATGGCATAGGTCAGATTTGTACTTCAGGAAAATCATTTTGACCCCCGTCGGGAAGAACAATTGCAAAAGGGGGATGCTACAGACAGGAAGAACAGGTTAGAAGACTCTTCTAAGTGTCAGAGCAGTATTCTAACCTATATCTTTTGCCTCTGGAGTCAGGACTTTTTCCACTGTGCCAAGCTGCCTCCCATGGGACACATCCTACCCTTTTCTGTGATAGCCAATCCCAAGAAGAATTATCAAAGACAACCCCACCACCTAACACTCCGCCCCACCACCCTTCTGCTGCCACACTATTCCCAATTTCCCACCTTCTCCCCCAAGTTTTAGCTTGGAAGCAATTATAACTGCCATCTAGGTATCCATAGCAGCTGTTCAGGCTCTACTGGGGAAATTTCCCACCATGTTTTGAGTTTGAGATATATAAAGGATATATAGTTTGAGATATCCAGCGGGTATTTAGAGATATATCAGTAGACCTCAGAAAAGAGCCTAAGGTTACATATACAAATTTGAGAGTCATCTGATAATTAAACCCATGGGCTCTGATGAAGTCAACAAATAACAAAATAAAGAGAGTAAAGATAACAGGACTGAGAAAATGCCCCAGTTAGTGGGTATGATATGAATCCTGCAGAGAAAAACAAAGAGAAATGTCATCTAGAGAAAGAAGAGTGTCACAAAAATCCAGAAAGGAAAGGAAATATGATTGAGGATGTCCAATCATACAGAAAGATGAAAAAGAATGAGGGTGAAAGATTTGGTGACTGGCAAGTTAGCTTTTCTTAGGTATTTGCTATGTGCTAGGCACTGAGTGAGCTGTTTCAGTTTAGTCATGATGCCAGAAACTAGATTATATGGGGGTCAAAAGTGAATGAGAGAAAAAGAAAGTAATATAGGCAGATAGCAAGTTGCAGAATGAGATATCTATTTTGGACATGTACAAAATGAGAATTTATTTTGTTTGACTATGCATATTTATGGCAATGTTTATTAAGGGTTTTGAAGAAAAGAGAAAAATTCTTATCAACCAAAAGAAATAAGGGGAACTGGGATTTGGTTGAGAAAGTGAGGAGAAATAAAGGATGGTAGTAGTTTGAGGGGGTTGTAATATCTATTGCATAAAAAACTCACCAGGGTTTCATTTTCTGGTATTAGGGCATAATTTTTTCAGCATCAAATTCATCTACTTTGATAGCTGCATTTTGGTAGCTACATTGATCAAACTAACAGAATAATTATTTATTATCAAACAATGATGATTTATAAGCCTGCCTTATCATCTAGAGCATATGAAGGAATTAAATTTTTTTTGTGAAATGACTGGATATACTAATTTACTCCAATTTGTAATCACTGTGTAAGCAATCTAAGTATATACTTTTATACATTTTCTTTTTTAAAAAATGAAAAATAATTGCATTTTGAAAGAAACTCCTTCTATGGAGGGAACATGTTGAACAGATATGATTTTGTTCCCTAAGATGATGTACTTGTATCACCCATAAAAACTCTTATTTGTATATTTTTTAAAAATTGAAAACAGAATCTTCTAACCTATTTAAAAGATTGTTGGTAGCATTTTAACCCATTTGTTTAAAAAGTAGAAATGTAATCTTTTCTGACTACTTTGCAAGGACAACTGTTTGATATAAGGAAAGAAGGAATTTAAAACCTTTATATAATAGGTAAATGGGATTGAAAAAGAGTATAATGAATTAATAAGAGGAACTAATGATAAACTTCTATTTGACTGTATTTTTGTGATATATCTATTTCACCAATTACAGCCATTAAAACTAGACATTGAAATAAAATAAATTGAGCAGCATGCCAAATGTATGCTATATCAAAATGTTATAGTAAGATTAAAAAATGTACATATGAACCATTAACATGGATAATATGGAAAAATATTTTACATTACTTCACTTTATAATGGATATCATATTGTTTGCTTTCTCAGTGGGTGGGAGAAGAGCTTGAAAGAAGAAAAGAATTGAAACTGAAAATATATTTAAAGAAAAAAATAAAATAGAATAGCATATTTAATTTCATTATTTTCACTAGGACTGTCATTAATATTTCTAGAAACAGCAAATGGAGTTTTGTACTTTTAATAAACAAAAAAATCACTTAAAGTTTTTTATTTTATTATTGCTTATCTTTTTAACATTTTATAATGTTTTATAAATTTTTAAAATTTTATAATGTAAAGTATATATTAGTACAATAGTATTTAGATAAGATTTATTAAAAGATATAAAATATAGTAGCATTCTTAATAGTATATAAATCAAACACTATTTGGAGGCCATTTGACTACAAGAGTTATATGGATAGATTTCAGGTTGCTCATAAATTTCAGATGAGGGAAAATTATATTTTTATTTTTAATGGTTTTCTTTATTATCCTATGTATTTTATTTTGCACCTTTTAAAACATGATCCTCAGAAAAGTGCCATTGGTCTGCTTCACCAGATTGCCAAAGGTATCCAGGGCATAAAAAATGATTGAGAACCCTTGCCCTAGAGAATGGAGATAGAGGAATGTATTTTCCCTGAAGATTTCATTATATAAATTAAATTAGCTGAAGACCTAATAAATAGGCATCCCTATGAATGAAGAAAAAACAAAGGGGCTTGGTAGTATCTGACACAGGATTTGACCTCAACTTCTTCTTTTAGTTAAAAAAAAAAAAAACTTATTTAAATACTAAACCACATTACCCTTATTTATATATGCTTTCTTTTCATGCAGAGAGTAGTTTAAGTACCTATCTTGTGAACCCCACCATGTCACAAGAGTAATTAGATCTGTTTTTGTTTAAGAGAATAAATCTGGAAAGAATGATCAGAAGTTGCAGAAGACCAAATTTCAGCTCAACATAAGGAAGAAATGGACAAATAGGATCCTGATAAAGTGAACTGGACTGCCTCCAGAGGTGGAGGATTACGCATTATTAGAAAACTTTAAGATGAGACGCAATGATTGAGCCTCACTTATTTCCTTTTCTGTAAAGGTACAGGTCAGACTAGATCTAAACTTGATCAGACTAGAAACTCTAAAGTCTCTGATTCCCTGAGTTTTCCATTTTCCATGGAACATTATGGTCATAAATCCCATTTCCAATACGAACACCAAATAAACCATTCTGTGACAATGCCTCTCAAAAAATATTAGCTTCATTGAAAAATGACAAATTTTGAAGGCAGTGAAAGAGAAATGGGGCTTAAAATAATAAAATGTAGGCAAAATTTAATATTTTTGTATCAACTGATATTATTTAATGCTAGATTACAAATTTGAAGCAAGATAAAGTCTTTCATATTTTTATTTATTTCTTTGACCTCGGTCATCCTATAGAATTATTTCCGAGACACCTGGAACATCTTTGATTTCATTACAGTCATTGGCAGCATCACAGAAATTATACTGACAGACAGCAAGGTGAGTATCCTGAGTCATATGTGTGTATCCCCACACAAACACACATATACACACATAAATATATAGACATGTGCATAATGTGTTCACACACTTCCTGTATTACCATTTATCCAATAAAACCTGGAAGTATTAATTTTTATTTAAACCACTTGGACCATGCAATGCCATAGATCAATTTCCAATCTACATAGTACCAGTATACACTCATATTTAAGTAGATAGATGGGGTGGTAGATAGAGCACTGAGCATGAAGACAGAAAGACACGAATTCAAATCCAATCTCAGATGTTTACTAACTATATGATTCTTAGAAAGTCATTTAACTTCTGTTTCATGATCTGTGAAAAAGACATAGTAGTAACATGTACTTTCCAGGACCATTGTGAGAATCAAATTATGTAACATATAAAATACTTTGCAAATTGTCAAATGCTTAATACAGTGCCTAGTATATAGTAAGTACTATATAAACTTAGCTATTTTTATTTTTATAATTATATTTTAAGTGCCATTTACCTCAATTCTAAGCTGTCAGTTCTTCACATCACTGAATGGTAATCTATTCCTATAACAAGAAAGGCAGATGCATGATGTGGTATAAGTAATCTGGCATGTTAGAAAGCACCAAATCAAACAAGTACTTATAAAATCCCTGCAATGGACTTAGGATTGTATTTATATGTAGGAAGAGATTCAAAAGAGACAGAATATATTGAAGATAACCTCAATAAGTATATGATCTAATAAAGAAACAACAACTAGAGAATAATACAAGATACTATTAATTGCACTAGAACATTGTATTACTTTCTTGATGTACACAGATGATATCAAGTTCTATAGTTATAATGAAAAATATATATAAAAGCTCATGGTGACTTCCTTTAATGGTGTCAAAAGGTCATTTGTACCCAATTTGCCTAAAATTCTTAATGCATAGCAATAAAAAATTGAAGGTCAAGTAAAATTGATGCATGAAAGTTGAACTTAGAAATATTCTGGACTTCTTCAGACAAGACATATTATGCTTATAGTTATCAAGGAGAACACTAAGGTTGTGTATACATACTGAAATTTACTGGAATCCTGAAATGAAAATTCAATGGAAACAATACATCTAAATCAATGAACAGCTTCATAATTCCAGGTTTAAAAAATACTTTGGCAACATTAAGGTGAACAACAGTACATTTAGAAAGTAATGAGAGAAAATTTATATAATATCAATAAAATGGAATTAATCATCCCAAAGTAGCTATAGAAAGACTAATACCCCTTTGTCAAAAAAAGTGGAAGATCATTGATTTAAGCATTCATACCATGTGACAATAATGTAATCAATTTACAGAGTTTTTTCTTGAACAAGCACCACTTCACAAGATGATGAAAAGGCTGTTAATAGTGCCTCTGCACTGTACTTATTAAATGTAATCCATATTTATTTACCTCCAAGTGGAACTCATAAAAATGGTAAAGGTTCAAGCCTGAAATAAAAATACACTGAGTGGGCAGTATCCACATGAAAACAATCAACAATATCCTTACCACAAAACATCAAGGAAATGTCATGTGAATTTTTTTAAAGTGCTTCATGAGAACAATACAAGATTAGCTGATTGCTATCAGAAATTATGAAAAATTATCTCTAAGAAAATAATATTTATTAATCAATATTGATTTTGAAAGGAAATTATAGAAATTATAAAACATATTAGTTCAGGTTACAAAAATGTTATTGTAGCTGTTTATTTGACTTCGGTTGTATAGAGATTTTTGTGATCTCTTTGAGGTTTTTTTTTTTTTTTTTTTTTTTTTTTTGATAAAGATGCTGGAGTGGTTTGCCATTTCCTTCTCCAGTTCACTTTACAGATAAGGAAACTGAAGCAAATAGGCTTATGAGACTTGCCCGCAATCATGTTTACAGCTAGTAATATCTGAGGCCAGATTTGAATCCAGGTTTTCCTGAATTCAGGTCTGATTTTCCACCCAGGGTCACTATGTAGCAAAATTTAGCTCCTCTCAAATACCATCAAGTGGCAAGAATTATACACTGAAAGATAGCTATCCTTCATAAACTAACATCTTAAATCCTCATACAAATAAAAAGTCATAAATATCCTTGAGCAAATAACCTATATTGGATCTAGAAAACTGTTAAGTAAAGTTATCCATAATAGCCTTGATGTAACACTGACCAATAAAAATTTAAAATATTATTTTAATAGATGCCGCTATATTAAATACTCATAAACTATAATCTATGTGGAATGAAAAACTTTCAAAATATTGTTATTAGCTAAAGAAATGAAAATTGTGTGGGGAAAAAAATGAAGAATATATCCCTGTTGGGCTGCTTCTCAAGTTGTCCCACAGATGCTTTCTATGAGCCTACAGAGATGAATATACAACCCAATATTTAAATTCAGTTATAAAAAGCAATCATTTTATTCACCTACACAATAGTCCACTCTTGAGGCATAAAAGAACAATAGTAGGATAGTGTTTTCTTGGAATTATTTCTCTTTGATTCTATAAAATATAGATGAAGATAAGAATGATAATTAAAGAACATTTACATTATTAAAGTTTTTGAAACCCTTTGTATATGTGCTGTCTCATTTAAACTTCTCAACAATAATTGTGTGATAGGTACAATGGGTATTATTTTATTCATTTACAGATAAACAAACTGAAGCTCAGAGAGATTAAATGACTTTGGCCATCATCACTATGCATCAGGGATAGGGATCAGGCATAGGGAAGATTGGAATCATTCCACTTTGCCTCATTGGCAGCTAGAAGTAGGATTTTCCTTGATTCTAGAATTAGTTTAGTGATAATGAATATTGCACTTACTAATTTCTAAATAATCATCATGTCAGTAACTATATTCAACTTTTTCCACCAGCTGGTGAATACTAGTGGCTTCAATATGAGCTTTCTAAAGCTCTTTCGAGCAGCCCGTCTTATCAAGCTCCTCCGACAGGGTTATACCATCCGTATTTTGCTATGGACTTTTGTTCAGTCTTTTAAGGTAAGAAACACTGGCTTTCTCTTCAAATTGGAATGTTCATAAAAACTGTGACACAGGAATCAACATGGCAAAAAAAAAAAAAAAAGGTAAAATTTGGTGTCTTTCGATTTTACTTCCTTGTTCTTTAGTGATATTTTTTCTTTTGTTTTGTTTTGTTTTGATTTTTTTCCCTTTTACTTTGAGGATGGTGGAATAGAATATTTGTTAAAAGTATGATATAAATTTAATATTTTTTTTATTTTCATTGTTTACTCATTTATTATCATTTATAACATTCGGCTATGGTAGAGATCACGTCATCTCCTCAGATTATAATTTCATATTAAAAAAACTTAATAAAACACAATTACTCTAGTGTGTCAATCTGACTATCTTTGGTGAGGAAGGATAAAAGGTTAATTTTGTTTTAATTCAGGTAATTTATTCTAAATAGCAATGAGGCAGTTGCATACATTTTAATAAAAGGCACCTGTTATTAGGTACTGCCCAAAAGAAGCTGCCTTCTTTTACTTTTTATAGTTTTTACTTCCCATGCTAGTCTTCAAAAAGCTCCATCTCTTGAATTTTGGCAAGGTCACTTGAATCACTTCATTTATACTTGGTCTCCCCATTGCCATAATACCTGGAAGATTTCTCTGATTTTATTTGGCATCTGGATATGTTAGCATTATACAGGATATTGAACTCCATTTTTTTTGTCATAATAATGTACTCTGTCTTATTCAGACCACAAAGTTATCATTTATAATAATAAATTATGTACAAAATATATAACTTTAAAAAAATGATACTACCAAAGGCAAACCAAAAGGAGAGTTGCCAGATTGAAGAGGTTACTTAAGTCATGTCATATATGCATGGGCTGAAGGAATTTCAAAGGTTTAGCCTAGAGAAGAAAATACTTGGGTTGAAGGTGAAGGTAAAAAGGAGTAGTTGTAATAGATATCCTTGAATATTTAGAAGGTTGTTTTCTCCAAAAGGTATGTAACTGGTGGCTCAAGAGTCATTTGTATAAAACTCTCCTCATAGGTGGAGATTGAAAGGTAGTTCTTGTGCTCAGAGTTCAGTGCTCTATACATACCTGTGTGCAGGCAGATAGATCAAGCAATAGAAAGAGTGCTTGGCCTTGAGTCAAGAAAATTCCTTTTCCTGGGTTCAAATCTGGCCTTAGACACTTATTAGATGTATGATATAGGAAAGTTGCTTAACTCCATTTGCCTCAATTTCCTCATCTGTAAAATGAACTGGAGAAGCACATGGCAAACTATTTCAGTATCTTTGCAAAAAACAAACAAACCCACAAACAAATAGAATCACAAAGAGTCTAACCTGACTAAAAAAATTGAACAACAACTTGCATGTGTAGTAGAGTTGATGAGAGTTAGAGAACAGAATTCTGGTCTTTTGGTTATTCAAGTGATCCTTTAATGCAAAAGTCACATAGAGGGCTGAATAGGTAAGTAATTTGAAGAAAGGCAGATTTTAATTCAATAAACAGAAAAATTTCCTATCAATTAAAAAGGTAAATGGGGAGGCTGCTTGAAGAGATAAATAGAAATTGTATGACCAATTTGGGATGTTGCAGATATAATTCATATCTAAACTGCATATTAAACTAGATAACCTTTGGTGCTTCCAATTTGGCAATACTACAAATGCCCAATCTGATGTTTTAAATCAGAAAAAAAAAATTTCTTTTTTTTCAAGTGAATTCAAAAAAGTATGTGTTTGCATCATGTTCTCAGAAAAAACAAAACAAAATAAAACATGGGATACACAAGGAAATGGTATTACACTGAAAGAAAGCAAAGAATTCAGTCGCAGTAGTAAATATACATCATCCAAAATGCAAAAAGAAAAAAATATCTAAAATGAGGAAGACAAAAACAATCTTGTAATAGTAATATAATAGTGACTAAAGACTTTAAAAATAACAAGCTCTTACAGAGGACTAACATTCACAGTTTCTTTTGAATAAAAGGTGTATTTTCAAGCAAAAATCTAGAGAAACCTGAGCAATTAACTTTCTTCCACTTTACCTTTCCCATGTGGATAGGGAAACCAAACTCCTCTGAGTGATTATAGATGTGTTTAGGAGGTTCTGCGATATCCTAGAACTTGATATAGTCAGCTTGATATACTATCACCTACTAACAGGAGCATCTAGAATATTTCACTATTGGGAAGAACACCTCTTCAATTTGGACTCTTAATTGTATCTCCTCCATTCAAATAATTTGACCAGTGGAACAGATTAGGTATTACACAAAGTAGCAAGGGAACATAGTACCATAATGTTTGAGAAATCCAAAGGCCTCACCTACTGGGGCAGTGATTTTCTATTCTACAAAAACTACCAGAAAAAGTTGAAAGTTTGGCAGAAACTGTGTAGAGCAACACTTCATGCTGCATACAATAATGAATTTCAAATGGATATGTGACATAGCTATCACATCATAAATGGACAAATCATTTAACCCTATTTACCTCAGTTTCCTCATCTATAAAATTTCCATAAGGAAATGGCAAACCACTTCAGTATCTTTGCCAAAAAAAACCAAATGAGGTCACAAAGTGTTGGATCCGCCTGAAAAATGACTCAACAACAACATAACTTCTGGTATCCCTTATTCTAACTGCCCTATTCCCAAACCAGTCATTTGTGAATCTCACTGCCTTTACTTTTTCTTACCTTTTATTTGTAGACTATTTGTTCCCCAGTAGCAATAGAAAGCCACCCACAGTTTTGGTTGGTAGAGGTAGCTAAATGGCACAGTGACTAGACTATTTGACTTAAATTCAGGAAGATGAGTCAAAACCAACTTTAAACATTTACTAGCTATGTAACCCTGGGCAAGTCAATAATTTCTGTCTGCTTCAATCTTTTGAATCTATGGAATGAAGTTAATAGCACCTTCTTACCAGGGTTGTGGATCTCAAAGTATATACTTGTGAAATACTTGGCCAACTTTAAAGAAATATATAAATACTAGCTGCTTTTGGCTTTCTCTTGGATGGAAGAGAACTTGATTCATTCAGAAGCACAACACAGTTTTTCACTGCACAGAATTCTGTGCTATGGAATTTATAGCAAGGTTTGATGGTGGTTGATGGTAAATAATTCTTTTAGGAAATAAGTTTGGAATAGTGACAAAACTAAACTTCAGGAATTCTCGATCAGACAATAATGCAAAACCAGTGCAGGCCTGAAATTGCTGAAGGATGAAAGAACTTTATGGGATTTGACTTGCAAATACATACAATCACTGTTTCATTTTGCTTCCAGTTTTCACTAAAAAGTTATTCTTTGGAGAGAGTCCCAGACCAAAAAAAAAAAAAGATTTGGAAGCCAAGGCCAGATGTTTGGTCTGAGATTTGTATAACAATACTTGGAATGTAAATGTCCCTACACAATAAGTACTCACACTTCCTCATTGCTCATAGAGGTATGAGCAGTGGAAGTCTTTCCGATGAGTTGGTCAATTAGAATTATGGAAAACTTGGCACAGAACAATCTCTTCATCTGTGTGGGGATCTGGACATTGGAAGAATTATGAAACCATACATCGAAGAAGTACCATAGAAGACAGTGTTTTTTACCTTTAAAATAAACAAGGAGTCAGGTACAATCAGCTGCTATAAGATATGACAGTGAAAAGTACCACCTCTTAAATTAATAAACATTACCTCTCTTTTTATTACAGGCCCTCCCCTATGTCTGTCTATTGATTGCCATGCTTTTCTTCATTTATGCCATTATTGGGATGCAGGTAAGCAGGTATTTCTTTGAGCTAGTTATTAAGAGGAAAATAATAGAAGACTGCTCCCCTTAATGGAAAAGCTACTTAGTGGGCAAAGCATTCATGGATAGATAATAGATTAAGTCAAAGAATTCTGGTGCTTGTAAATGATCTGAAAGAGCCCAGTTATACTTTATCCTTAAGAATCTCCCAACTATGAAGCTTCACTGCCAAGTCACAAGAAACAATATATCCCAACATGTCATTCTTGGGGTATATGCTTACCATTTTTAATACAGCACAATCAATTTAACATTAAACAGAGAGCAGAAACAAAGACAAAAATGTGTATCATTGGTTTTTAGCCCAAAGAAAGTCCTAGTATAATTAAATTTAATTTGATAAATATTTATGACTATATACAAGATGGTGTGCAAGACATTGGGAATACAGAGGGGAAAAAAACTGGTTCTGTCTTCAAGGATCTTATAGTCTCCTAGATCTAACATGTACTTAATTATATAAGTGTGTATAAAATAATAAAAAGTAATTTCAAGAATGAGAGAACACTAACAATTATGAATATAGGAAACTAGAACTGTTATATGAAATAAGATAAGCATTCTATGAAGGGAAGGATGAACCAACCATCTTTTCAAAGGCACAAAAGTAAAATATAGCATCTTGTATACTGCCAATAGCTAGGAGGCAACTTAACTGAAATGGCAAGGACATGAAAGGGAATAATATGAAATAAGATAGGAAAGCTAGGTGGGATATAGTTATAGAAGGCTTTGAATACCAAATTTATCTTATATGCAATAGACAACCTCTAAAGATTTTGGCTGGTGAAGTAACACAGTCATTTGTGAGGGATCTGACCAAGAAGTCAAGTATGAATCTATAGCAATAACCAAGATTAGGATATTCTGGGACATCTTTTGGTGTTTGATGAAAGGTGTGTTCACAACTTGAAGCTAATTCTGACAGATCATGATATGCTAAGTTAATCTCCTAGACTTCATAAGATTAAAGATTTGAAATCTCAGAAATCATTTAATCAAAGTTCCTTATTTTATATATGAGAACACTGAAATCAGAGTAGAAAAATGCTTTGCTCAACATCACAAATGAGTGAGTAGTATAGGTAGAATTTGATCAACACTTTTTAACCCACCATTCATTCTACTTCACCATGAAAGTCTCCCCAGTTTAGGACTTTCAGTTTATGCCAGTAAATTCCCAGATAATCCACTTTTTGACGTATGGTATATTGGACAGTTTCTGATTTCCAATCCCTTCTCATTTCCAAGTTGAGAAGACAACAGTCAGAATTTGAACTTGGATGTTTTTTGGAGTACCGATTGGGGGATCAAAATAAACTTCTTCCAGCACACTAGACCTTGCTGCTAATGAACATCACCTGGTCTAGACTCTTAGACTATAGATGTCTCTGATTAGGCCCAACTTGTTGGATTCTAAGGGCATCATAATTGTGTCAGTTGAGGTGACTCTTTGAAGCAAAACCCCTCTGACTTAGAGATATTGTGACTGATTACTCAGCAGAGAACCTCAGCCAAGTAACAACCTCCTGCAGTCAAACAGTCTGGCTGCAGTTGAACCAAGAGCTCTTTTTGCAGTAATGCTAGCCATCTGGAGCAACCAGCCCCACCGAATCTTCAATCTTGCCCAAAACTTCTCTGAGAATGATGTCTGCACCTCTTCATTTCTTTCTCCTTCTAACTGATTACTATGGTTTTGTTCTCTAAAATACAAATAGAACTGTCTAATAGAGTATATTAGTCTGTCCCAGTATTGAACTCTCATTCATTAAGAGCATTTAAGAAGAATCTATATGACCATCTGTCAAGGAAATTGTTAAAGTTGTTTCCCACTGTTTGAGAGGTTGAGCTACATGACCTCAAAGGTCCTTTTCATCTCTATTATTATATAATTATAGGATTAGAATTTCCTTGAACTATTAAATATAGAGCTGGCTACATCATCTTCTTGACAGGACTGAAAAAAAATATATTTTTGTATCTTTTTGTGCTTTCTGTGAACAAATTTTATATAATCTCAAATTTAGAACTATTATAAAAGTTATGCACCTCTTCTTTTTTTTGTCTTTTCTTCTTACTCTCTCCCGAATTTTCTCTCCTTCCCTCCTTCCTTCCTTCTTTCTTTTCTTCCTTCATCCTTCCCTCTTTCCCTTTTTCCTCCCTCTTTCCTTCCCTTTGTTTTTTCCTTCTTTCCTTCCTCCTTTCCTTTTTTCCTCCCTTCTTTCATTTCTCTTTTTCTCAATTTTTCCATTGTTCTGCTCTTTTCTTTTCTCTCTTCCTTTCTCTTTCATTTTCTTTTCTCCCTTTCCTTTTAAAATATTAGTTACTACCGAAGTAATTTCTAATACTTTCTATCCTTCTAGATTCTATCAGACAGCAACACCAAGAATTTTTCTGAAAATATTGTTTGTATTTAGTTCTTTTCTCAAACTATGACAGAGAATTTTATTGCATACACCTAGCATGTGCTTTAACATTTTGTATCATTTAGATACCCGAGTCTGGAGCCATATGAATGAATAAGACAAAGCTTCTTCACAATACAAATTTTAAAATAGAAAAAGATAGGCTTTGGAAATGAAAATTATAGCTACTTGAAGTCTTCAAGACTCCAATATTTTTGACTATCAAATTCTTTTTGGAAGCAGTGGATTTCAAAGAAGGATTTCAATTTGTGTGGAAATGCTAGGGATATCTAACTCAAATCCTGTGACTCCTCATTTTGGAATGAGAAAAATGGCTTCAGCAATTCCTAAGCCAAAGAGCATTGAAAACTACCTCATGGGTCTTCAACAGTTACTACCAGTAGAGAAACTTTTCAACAGTTATTTATCTGAAATCCTTCACTTCTTCATCAATTAAAGTCAAGGGAACAACATAACAATTAAAAATATTTTAGGTGGGGATGGGGGAAGAGTGTAGTGATTGAGAACGTGATAAAGCCAAGGAAAAGCCCTAGAATAATCAAGAAATATTATGGGGTAAAAGAATCCCAAGACTGAATTCCTAAATTTGAGTATAAGACCATCTAATTTTGTAATAACTCTTGGGGAAAAAAGCATGAAATGTCCACAAGAACTATCAGAATAGTTGAAAGACCTAAAAGGGGAATTGAAGAAAGAAATAAGGAATAGAATACAGAGCCTAGAACAGAAATTGGACAACCTGGCAAAATAGTGAATACTGTGAAAAAATGAAATAAATAGAACTGAAATAGTCAATAATACAACAAAAATATTAGAACAAAGTCAAAAATAGAGAAGTTAGATGACTGTGAATTATTGACTGACAGGAACAATTGACTTAAAATATAGAAAATAGTGAAATAATATAAGAGTTAAAAGAAAATGAACAAGGGCAGGTAGGTGGTGCAGTGGATAGAGCACCAGCCCTGAAGTTAGGAGGACCTGAGTTCAAATTTGACCTCAGATACTTTACACTTCCTAGCTGTGTGACTCTGGGCAACCCACTTAACCCCAATTGCCTCGCAAAAAAAAAAAAAAAAAAAAAAAGAAAAAGAAAGAAAAAGAAAATGAACCAATGATCTCAAACTGATTACCATATTTTGAGAAATTCTAAAAGAAAAATGTTCCCAAGTTAAAGTCTTTTGCTAATATTTGATTGTCTTTGACATTCCTTTGTCATACTTCCATTAATAAAGTTTCTTTTTTCTTTCTTGGAATATAGATCTTATTTTTTAAAAATGAAGTAGGATAAGAAGTAATGAAGGAAAGGAAAATTAGCAATAGATCTTTAATGATAGTAACAATAAATGTTTTCTTAATTAATCACCTGAGAATAGACACAAAGTAGCCTGTAGGAGAAAGGACATTCTATAGAAGACCCAAATTCTGAATTCAAATCCTAGCTTGGACACTTCCTGATGCTATGACTTAAGGCGGAGTCATTTAACTTCCATAAAACTTTATTTTCTGATCTGTAAAAGGGAATAATTACATTTGCACTAAGTACCTCACTGGTTTGTTATGAAAAAAGTCTTTTGTACACCTTGTCATTACATAACTAAAAACAAAAAGGAAGAGAGAAAAATTTGAACCTCAAAATCTTATAAAAATTAATGTTGAAAACTACCTTTACCAGTATTTGGGAGAAATAAAATTATTAAGTGTAAAATAAAATTAAAATAATTATTTTTACAAATAAAAGAACATTATAGGCAAGTAGTATGATAATTAATGCCCATGCTTTCATAATGTTTTAAACACTTGGATATTGCATTTGGTGAAGTCCAATTGGAAATCAATAATCTAGGCTCAAAGAGAGATAGATGAAAAGAAAAAAAAGGATGGGTTGAAGGGGAGAGAACATATCATAGATACTGGACCAAGAGTGTAAGAAAAGGAACAAAAAATCTAAGCTGGAATTATGAAGAGAATTATATGTCAGTGACATTACATGCAATATTGTCTCCTAACTAATTGGATTTAGAGTTCACTGATAGTTTCATTTAAAAGAATTATCTATTTTGAAACCCCTCTTCCCTTCACCATTCTCATGTTCCTCTATTTCCTTCTTGGCAATTCTTATCCCTTTCCCAGTATTGTCTAGCTTACCATCTCCAAGCTCCTTATGGGACAAGTAGTATTTTTTTAAAAAAGAAAAAAACCAAGGTTGAGAACAAATTCTCAAAGCAGTTGTCAGTGGGAGTTATTTGAGCAAAATAGCTGGGGGCAGAAATTGTTCTTCAATTACACATTTTAAAAGCTGTTAGGGTAAAAGCATGTTTCATTTAGCATACTTCAGATGAACTGAAAGTGAATTTAATATATGTCAGAACACAACAAATGGTCTTTATTGACTGGGGAACTAAGCAAAAGAGAACTTGAAAGTTTCTACCTGTGCAAATATAAGCCTTTATTGAACCTGGAGACACATTTTGGGGATGAAACAATCCAAAGGCTTTCATGTGCCACTTTTTAAAATGATGCATGATTGTGTTAGCTTATCCTAAGTATCAACTTCTAATCAGATTGATTTCTCCTCTGATAATCTCTGTTTGAGAAAAGGAAATTCAGTCCAATATTTTTGAATTTGGACTCTATCTTCCAGCTATTGAGCTATTCCTCCTGTATCATCTATTAATCTGATGAGCATGCCATGTATGCTTTTATACAAATCATTGATCAGAATATAAAATAGTGTAAGGCAAAGTACAGATTCATGTGCCCCTCCACTGCAGACTTCTGATCACATTAACTTAGAATCTTGAACATCATCATTTAGTGAATTCCAAGTCCATCTACCTGTGCTAGCTTTTATCTCTTCAACTTACTTGCCCATAGGAAGAATGAGAGATTTTCTTACATGCTTTGCTAAGAATCTAGGTAAATTATATCTATATTATTCCTCTGATATATTAATCTAGTATTATTATTTTAAAAATAAAATGAGTTTAATATGGCATGATCTATTCTTGATGAAATCACGTTGAATCTCTTATGTTCACTCTTTTTTCACCCTAAATATTAACTAACCATCATTTTGATAATACATTGTAAAATGAATCAAAATCAAGCTTACTGACATAATTTTTAGAATCTGTTCATTTAAAAAATCTCTGAAATATATATTCACTTCTATATCTATAGGTCATCTTCAATTTGCTGTTATAGACACTGATCAGTAACCACATTTATCAGTTCTTTCAGTACCTTACGACCTAGTTTATCTGGGTCAGATGATTTGAACTTAATGTAGTTCTGTAACAATCTGCTTACCTATCTCAGTACTGGCTACAAAAGTAGCCAGTTTTTGATCTGAAGATCATTCTCTTTGGAATATAAAACAGTAGCAAAATTAAAGCTGTACATCTCTGTCTTCTCTCCAATGTAAATCATTATCTCACCTAGTCTTAGTGATAACACTATCTACTCTTTGATGATTCTCTTTTTTCCCCCAATACAACTTAAAAACACAGACTACTTAGCCTTCCTCACCAGCCTAAATTCATTCTAAGTTTTGTATTTACTCTGTTATGCCTTTTGAACTTAAGGTTTTTGGTGACTTCTCTTACTTGTTTATACAAGTCCTTTTAGCTATTTTCCCACCTTTTCCTCCTTATACCAATTGGTTTTCATTATGTCCAGAATTTTATTCTTTAGAGCTTTCCAATTCTCCAGGTCTGATTTCTCCTGTATGACTTTAGGGCATGGGACCCTTCCTTTCTCCTAAACTCTTTAAAATCTGCTATACATATTAGACTATGTCCAAGTTCCCTATCTATCACAAATTCTAGGGAAGAGTGGCCCTTATCATTCCCAGTGCAGTAACAGCATCTTACAAATATTGGCTTGAGCCAGGACAATGCAAATAGAATTATCAGTGAGAAAATTTTGAAACTCTTCATTGACATTAAGAATTACTAAATGTCAGCAATTCAAAAAGCCTGAAAAAAAACCAACTAATTTAATTTTTAAAAGGGCATAATAGGACATAAAAATAGATAATGATCAATTTTATTATTAATTATGTCTACAGGATGTGAAGTATAGAGAAATTGTAGGGATTTTTTTCCTTTTCTGCTAGAATTAACTAGATTTTCTCCATCTTTTAGTTCTGGTGCTTGGAGTCAGAGAATTTAGAGTAGAAAGATATATGTTGCTGATAAGAAAACTGAGACTTAGTTAAGTGACTTGCACAATATCTGCCAGCTAGTTAGTGAAAGAGTAAGGATTCAAACATAGTTGCTTTTGCTTAAGGGACTTTCTTTTATGGGTAGATAGTCTGATCATGCAGACACATTGTATATGTTAGTTTATGTATGTGTGTATATGTATATACACACATGCAAATTTTTGCATATAGCAATATGCAAGTGATATACTATATATGTGTATGATTACATAGATATACATATATGCATAAATATATTATATATATGGAGAGAGAGATCTTTTCTTGAGGGCTCTAATTTAAGAATTTCCCAGCTCCCAAAGATTTAACTCATTACAAAAACAAAATAATTTAGAAAAAATATTAGATATACCTCACCAATCAAATTTCCAAAAAATTATAGACCAACATTTCATGTAAAATATAAAGCATGAGTCCACTAAGTTTATGTGTTCTAGAGAAACACATGAGAGCTTCCACCAGCACTGAATTTAAAAGGAAAAGGATTGCTGCTTCCCCACACATTTTCTTCATGTGGTAGTATCCTGGCTGATCTGATATATGATTGCTAAGTATGTCACACATGATAATGATTCTTCTTATTTCCTGTTCCTTATCCCTATCTTGGATTCCTCAGGTTTTTGGAAATATAAAATTAGATGAAGAGAGTCACATTAACCGACACAACAACTTCCGAAGTTTTTTTGGGTCCCTCATGCTGCTCTTCAGGTACCAGCTCCATTCACATATTAATCAATGGCATCTGTGATGGAACCAGATGGATTCAAGTCTGTTTGATGCTTCCACCTTTCCTTTGTTTTCTTTTTTCCCTTCTGATTTTCCCCTAAATCCTGGTTCTCTTTGTTGGTCTGGCTCTTTGTGCGGAGGTAATATTTCAAGAGGAGAAAGGCTATCTATCTACTATACTTTAAGTATAGTAGAAATGGGGAGGAAGGGAAGCAATTGCTTTAGTAAACAGCCAAGGAAGTCCCTTAAGCTTAGTGGTATAGTAACTATATTTTCTGAAACAAACTGTGATATGTGGTCTAAAAAAAGAAACCCTCTTGTAAAATTTGTTGAATATGCCTGTGCTCTTGAAATTGGCACTGTTTTGGAAAATCCAGAGATGTGTATAATCATATTATTCAGTAGACTTATCTGAAATTTTGAGGTGAAGATGTGTTGATTATGTCTTAAGGAGAGAAGGGAAAGTGAAAAAAATCAAACTCAAAAATCCAGATCTATTGAATTTCATAATGCATAGCCATGTTGCTAGCCAGAGGTCCATTTGCTGTAGAAGGAGGGAGGCTTCTTTCAAAGTCCTATGATCAGTCAGTGAAGGCCACATCAAATAGCCACTCTAACCCAAAGAAAGACAGAAGCAGAGAGTGTGAGGCAGAAAAGAAAATAATAGAATCACTGTAAGTAATCCAGGTAAGTTTCATCAATCCTGAGTTTCTCTTAATGAAAATCATTAGAGGAATATGAAACATGATGATCCCTATCTGAGGAGTGGGGGAAAGAGGTAGTGAAGAAGAGAAAGAATGGCATGAGATGCATTGGCTGATGCTAACAAATATGTCTTTTGATTCCAGGAGTGCCACAGGTGAGGCATGGCAGGAAATTATGTTATCTTGTCTGGGAGAGAAAGGCTGTGAACCTGATACCACTGCACCCTCAGGGCAGAATGAGAATGAACGATGTGGCACTGATCTGGCCTACTTTTACTTTGTTTCTTTCATCTTTTTCTGCTCTTTTTTGGTGAGCATCTCTCATTCTTTTTATCCTGTTGTTACTCCCAATATTCTTATCCTTCCCTTGGGTTTCCCAAATGGTAAATGAGTCTCAGAACCACATGCTTTTCTCTCTTATGAAGACTATTGAATTCTCTGAAAAATTGTTCTCTATAAATTCAAGATGGTGTCGTCTTGAAACAAGAGTAGAATGGTTTAGATATAGACATGATTGTCCTATGGCTTGTAACATCTAGTTACATACTACATTACACTTGGTAATGGTGAATGTAAGTGACTGATATGTAAATTTAAAAAAAAGGAAATGGTACCACAAATTAAAATACTTTTTAATTGATATTTTTATTTGATTATTTTTGAATGATAGACTATTCCAATAAGCACAGTTCAGAATTTTCAATCCTAGACTATTACATAAACAATTGATAAGTAGGAATACCAAAAAAATTCTGTATTAGCTTCTGAATTGCAAAGTAAGAGGGTTGAATAGAAAATCTTTGAGATTCCTTCTAATTCTAAATCATATCACTGTAGATCAAAATATGGTCAATCTGATAATGATGACCATTTCACAAATCAGATCAGATAAACTACAAAGCTGATGCACTAGTTTTGCAGAAACCTGATGGCTTGGAAAAAAAAAAACTATTCTCTTGGAAGAAGGTAACTTCCCTAGGGTAACTATGTATCATAAACTTCAGAGTGTTATTTGTTGCATTATCAATAATGTTCCATATTGTTTCTATGTCTTTCAAAGAAAGTAACAATTCACAAGGACTAGAATTTCTCACTTTTCTTCTTGCATATAGTGTGTGTACCTTGAGGAAACAAAGTATAGAAAGAACACTAAGCTGAAACTGAGGAAATGTGTATTCTAGCCCTGGAATTTTTAAAATTGTCAGATTGGGGAAGTCATTTGGCCCCTTCCGTAGATCTGCAATGGAAGGACAGAATGTCTCCTCCTTCTACTTTGCTGAAATAATATGGTGAAAATTAAATAGGAAGAATATGAAAATACTTTGAGTTTTTTCGGTGAAAATATACTACATCCATTTTTATTAATGATGTAACACAATGTTTTATATATATATATATATATATATATATATATATATATATATATATATATTCAGAGCAATGCTCCAACACTTCGTAAATTTAAGAGGTGGGCGCGAATTTCCTTTTCTATAAAGTAGGACTAATAGTGCATGTTTGCTGGTGCTTGTTGAATTCAAGAATACAAAATAATTGAAATTAGAATACTGAAAAAATTTTCAAAAAATGAGGATAGTACCTAAGAAGTACCTACTTGATAAACTTGTTGTAAAGAAATCTATTTATTTGTAAATGTTAAAGCAACCTGTTATATGAGTTAGTAGTACTAGTATTTTTATAATTGGTTGCACATAGGGCTATTATTATTCTATCTTATTAGCTTCAGGAATAGAGTGAGCATGAAAAATATCTGTGAATGAGAAAAAAAATTTAACTGATCTTAAGTAGCATCTCAGCAAGCAAATGTAAAGAAACAAGGTGCTCAAAGAAAGAGCTAGGAGATACCATGTGCCAGGTTAGCCAAACTAGTGCCACCACTTTGACCATTCTCTACCCTGATACCCAAGTAAAAGCAGCACAGGATCCTATACCCATGAACCCCAGAAATAGCAACGCTTCACAGACTAGCTGATTGGCTTCTAGTACAGCTTCCAGAGTCTTCATCCTAAAAAGCCATTCCTATGGAAACTTGCCTGAACAACTGCTTCCTTGGGATCTGTAGCTCCTGCCTTCTCAATAGTCACTGGAGTTGACTTTGTAGACACTGGAGTTGAGAAAGTTCTCATATCCAAAATCCTTGACACTATGAAGTGTATCAAGTGTAAAATATTGATAAAATTAAGGAACAGACAAGATATTATTTTTGGAAATGGCCTAACCTATACATAATACAAGTACAATAGGGTTTCATTTGAAGTCAGGAAAACCCAAATTCAAATTCTGCCTCAGATGTTAACTAACGGTGACCTTATGGCAAATCATTTAATCTTTTAGCCTCAGTTTCCTCATCTGTAAAATGTAAGAAATAATAGCATCGACATAGGAATGTTATAAAGGTATGAGATAACATAAGTGCTTTATAAACTTTAAAATGCTATATAAATATAGTTAGTATCATCAATGAAGAGGACATGCTATTATATTCATTGCCATATATCTAAAGATCTGTGGGACTTACTGTTTTTCCTGCAGTTGTATCCTCCTGTACATATTTTCCCCCATTAGAATGTATGGTCCTCGAGAGCAGGGACTGTTTTGCTTTTTTTATTTGTATTCTAAATGTTTAGCAAGTTGCTTTTTTTCTCTATTGCTCAATGAGAACTAGATCCAGTAAGGTTGGGATAGACTGAAAGGACCTGTCTAAACTGAGGGACTCTCTTCCATTCCCCTCCTTCGTGCAGCCACAGCTGCTACTGTTCTTTCATTCACTGCATTGGCAATTAATTCAATAGACATGATTGTAGAACATTTTGCAATAACCAAGTGTCATTGAAATGTGAAATAATAATGCTCATATAATTATTGTCATGGTACAAATAATGAAGACACTATTAGAATGCCCCAATATCAGTAGGAAATGATGGCATCACACATCCAATTGACCTTTTGTCTTTCAATTCTTTTTTGTGCTTCCTTTCACTTCTCATTTCCTCCAGATGCTTAACCTGTTTGTGGCTGTTATCATGGACAATTTTGAGTACTTGACCCGGGACTCATCTATCCTTGGACCTCATCACTTAGATGAATTTGTCCGAGTCTGGGCAGAGTATGATCGAGCTGCATGGTACGTATGCTTCCCCATTACCTCCCTGGCTTCCAGTGGGGCCCAGGTTGGAGCCCACTGATTCATCATACCAGGAGTATCATCATACTCAGGAAAGAGAATGTAATTGGAGTCTTCCTATATGTGTTCCTGTCACAGGAGGAGAGAAGACATTTATTTTGGACCTTCTGAAGGTGAACAGTTCCCTTGGAAGCTTAATCAGGCCAATATCAAAAAATTCTCTTTTGCCTCTTCTTTCCCTCTGTGACAGGTCTTTATTACTCTTACCTTCTAGTAAGTAATTAGAATGGCTTTCACTATGCTCTCCCTCCCTCCTCTCCTCCAATGAGTCATTAGTTGACCTATTCCTAATAACATATGAGATTTATAGGAGTTTTCTAGGGGAACTTAATACTTACTTACTACTACTTTCTACTTATGACCAGTGGCTGTAGGAAGTTGTCACCTGCCCCACAACTTTCCAAAGAATTTATTTGGCTTTGAGATACTTCATGAATTATATAGAGGATAACCAAATTCATCTTCCTTTTATTCCCATAAATGCTAATTGATAAAAATTGAATTGAAGGAGTTCCCTCCTTCCCAGGGACAAAAGCTAACTGCTTTTTGTTTTGTCTCCTGGCAGGATCTTCATAGGGATAACTTCCTCTAACCCTTTTATTGCCAACTATGGCTCAAGGCACAGAATGGGATGCAATGGTGGTTGCATCTAAGGATAGTGCTTCTATCCTTAGTGTTAGCAATGATAATTGTGTTCTCCTAGGCTTTTAAGCCTACATTTATTTGTATTTGATGCTACTTCCCTAATCTTTATCCTGACCCCTGTTCTTTGATACAAGGAGTGCTACAAAGCATTGCTATAGATCATAGGAAAGGGCCACGTTGCTTCCACCTAGGACTCTCCTTGGAGTTTATTTCAACTCAGCAGAATTTTTCCTCCTTAGAACCTAATTATTAATTACCTGGGCTACAGATTCTATAATATCATAGCTATCATAATGAAGAAATCTCTCTATTTGGGGCTGTTCCATGATAATAAGTGACCTTGAAGATATCAGGCATTCATTAAATCTGGAACATATCTGGTTTACACTGTCTTTCCCTAGTTGTTTTGTGGCAAATCCACTATGGTTGTATAAAAAGAAAGAGAGAAGAAGGGAGAGAAGCTCAAAGGGTGAAGAGGAAGAGATGTCGCTTGTCATCCTAGAAAGAAGCTGCAGAACCTCAGTGCTATCAGTTTCTATTCTTCATGTTCAGAAGAGTCTGCATTTGTCTCAGATGTCTTCCTGGCTTAGAGATCTCACCCTCTGGTTTTTTAAAATTACTATTATCTTTGGATTCAAATACCACATGTGGTCAGGATACTCTTAATTCCTCACTTCCAACTGCTAGGAAGAGAAGGCAGCATAGAAACAAGTGAAGATGAATCAGGAGGTGTTCTTGGAAAGAGCAGGAAGAAAGAAACCTCTCAATTTCTAACCTAAACTCCTGGATATGACCCCAAACATACTTACTATCATCATAACTTCTTCATTCTGAAGAGATGGTAGAGGAGTGATCCAACTGGAATTGGCTACAATGAAGACAATTTCCATGTCATCTTTGAAACATAAGTCCAAAGTTACTTCATAGATGGAGAACCTACTAAGGAGGTAACCTCTAAAACAGCAACCTAAAAAGACAGGAGGAATCAACCTTAAAAGAAGTTGAAAGGAAGAACCTTTGGACAAGGTTCTCTTATGATCATAAGATGAGGGAAAGGGACAAGAGAGCCCTGTGGAGAATATGGAGAACTTGAGACATAACAACAGGTGAACTATAGAGAGCTCTGCATTCTTATTTAATCCTTGCAATTACCCCCTTGAGGTAGGACGGTAGTAGAGACAGTGTGATATTGGTATGGAGTAAGAAGACCTGAATTCACTCCATGCTCTGGCACTTAATTGTGTGACAATTGGGCAAATCACTTCAGCCTCAGATTCCTCGTCTGTAAAATGGGAATAATAATACTTAATATAACCTACCTCTTTGGTTCAATTTGAAAAAAATTTCAAAACATATGATTGTTCCCTCCATTTTGCAGATAAAGAGATTAAAGCAGTGGAAAATGAAGGGATTTGCCCAAGACCATACAACTAGTAAATAGAAGGGCTGGATTGATGATTCCAGATTTGGTACTCTTCCCACCATGTACCAGTAGTTTTATTGTGTTAATTAGGTTCATAACTTACAGTGGAAATTTTGGATATAAATTGGAATTCACCTAGACTGGAAAGTCTATGACCAGCAGCTATTTGCTGGCATGGATTATAACAAGATTATAATCACTTAAAAAAAAAGCCTAATTTGTATATGATTCTTTTCTTTCCCCATGGAACTAGTAGGCTTGGGTGAGTTGGAAGCCAAGAGAGATCAGGCTCCTATTGGAACTCTTGAGTGCTCTTGTTAGTCATCTGAAAAGCAATAAAATTTAAGGATATTTGAAAATCATTCCTATAGAGGTAGCTTTGGAAGTATAAAATAAGGGTGCTTCTTGGATTTATTTGGAAAGGAGCTTCTTCAGTCGGAAACACAGGAAAAAAAATCTTTCACACAGAAAACAAAGACTGTCTGCAAGATATTTCATGCCAATTGTGTTCATGCCATAATTAGCCTATTGGGAAATTTGTTTCCCATAGGCCTATAGAAAGATACCTATTCCCTGCTGCCTGCACCCAGCCCTTGACAAGCATATCTGAGTTACTGAATATAAAACAATGTCTGAAAAAAAAACAAACAGAAGAGCAGCCCATTTTTATATCAGCTTGACATCTGTTCTTGGCAGCTGTCAAAGGTATTTGTTAATTAACTTGAGTTCTTGAGATCTGACAACAGATCAGAGTTGAGTTTATGTATCTGTCCAGGTGTGGTTCTTTGCAGGGTCCTAGATATCCTTGGTGAATAGGATGACTCCTGTGGATTCTAGATGAGCTTTGATCTGCCTAGGAAATTGAGGTGTCTCTAGTTTGGCAAGCAAGTGGTACTACTTGTGTTTTGATGGTGATGAGAATCAGTCCTATAGGGTATGGAACTTCTGGAATTCAAGGAAAGGAGAGAATGACCTTTGGGGTATCTTCTGGAATGGGCACTGATCACACACCTCCTTAATGAAAAAGCTATCATTTCCTCACCTCCATTCTCTGAGTGTCCTATTAACCCACCTGTGCTTCCTTTACAGCGGCAGGATCCTGTATAAGGATATGTACAAATTAGTACGGGTGATCTCGCCTCCTCTGGGCCTGGGAGAGAACTGCCCCTACAGGGTGGCGTGCAAGGTTTGCCTCCCAGTCCCCAGCCATGACCCGGTGATGGGACACAACATTTAACCCTTCCTTTTCCTCCTCTGCTCCACCACCACTGCGCCACACAAACAAACCCTCATGTTGCTTTCCTTTGAGTTTAAAGAGGTCCAAACCCTCCCAGAACCAGCAGCTGTTACATTTGAAAGAAGGGCGCAGGGATAATATTTGGGGAGAATAGTCAAAGATAAATACCAAAAACATATTAAGCTACTCTTCTCTCTGTGTCTCTTTATCTCCATCAATCTGTCTGTCTCTGTCTCTCTGTATGTCTCTGTCTCTCTGTCTCTCCATCTCTCTGTCTTTCTCTGTCCCTCTCCCTGTTTCTCTGTCTCTGTCTCTCTGTCTCTCTCTCTGTCTCTCTCTCTTACTTAACCTCCTCCCACCCATGGATCTCTCTCTTGTCTTCTTCCCTTATCCTTTGCTTCCCTATCTACTCATCCCTACCCTTTTAAAATTATAGTGTTACATATGTAGTATTACATATGTAGTTACATATGTAGTATGTTACATATGTAGTATGTTACATATGTAGTATGTAGTATTAGTGTTACATATTTAACCCATTCCTGATGTGAGTAGGTTTTCAGAACTACTAGCCCTCCTTCCCCCCAATGCCTCTGTGTCTATTCTTCCTCTGCACTTCACATATGACATAGTACTGTATCACATAATTATTGACATAACTATATGACATAATTACTATTTTACCTTAACTCTGCCTCAGTCTTTCTTTTGAACTGTCATATTGTTGATGTCTATCTTAAACATATGCTATAAATTTCTCATGTAAAAAAAGAATAATCAACTTATCTATGTTGAGTTCCTTGAAATTGATCTTTGATATTGCCTGTTGTTATATGTTAAATTTTCCGTTAAGTTTGGGTTTGGTTGATAGAAAGTCCTGAAAACTTGCAAGTACATTGAATGTCCATTTTTTTCTTGTACAACATTATAATTTTGCTGGATATGATACTTTTGGCCACAGGTCTAGTTCTTTTGATTGTTGGTAGATATGATTCCAGGACCTGAATTCTTTTTTGTGGCTGCTGTTAAATCCTGTACAATTCTAATTGTAGCTTTATCAAATTTAAATTGTTTTTTTCTTATTTCTTGAAAATTTTTTTCTTGGATCTGGAGGTTTCAAAATTTGGCAATAATTTTCTTATGTGTTGTCCACAAAGGATCTTGTTGAGGTAGTGATTGGTGATTTTTCCTATTCCTACTTTCCTCTAATGTTCTATCACTCTAGGACAATTTTCTTGGATTATTTCTTGTATTATTGTGTCAAGATTCTTTTCTGGTCACAATTTTCAAAGTCCAGTTATTCTTACATTTTCTCTTCTTGATATGTTCTCTAAATCTGTCATTTTTTTTCTTATAAAATGCTTCACATTTTGTTCTATTTTCTCTTTCTTTATAACCTGTTTTGTTATTTCTTGGTCTCTTATAGCTTCACTGGCTTCCCCTTACCCAATTCTAATTTTCAAAGAGTTATTTTCATCTTTGAAATTCTATATCTTTTTTTCTAGTTGGTTAACTTTTTTTTTCATAGTCTTGTTTTTCTTGGAATTAAAAAAAATTTTTTTTACTCAATGCCTCTCATTTGACTTTTAAATTCTTTTTTGAATTCTAGAAATTCTTTCTGGGCAAGGAGCCATTTCACATTGCTCTTTGGAATAGAAGCTTTTTTTTTTTTTTTTTACTTCAGTGTCCTCCTCTCTAGATGAAACCCAGCTTTCCACAGTCTCATAGTACGTTTCTGTGGTGGGATTTTTTCTTCTTTTCTAGTTCTTTTTTTTTAAATAAGAGGTATTAGTGGTAGCACCTCTAATCCTGGGGTGGAAAAGAATGGTGTCTCTGGTTTTACTTCAGCTTTCCCCTCTGATCTGGAGCCTCAAAGCAAGAGCTCTATGCTCCATAAAGTACCCATAGCCAGCAGCATCCCTGCCCCGCTGTCTCTGCCTTGCTAGTACTGGTTCCTTTTTGCCCATGACTACATCTCAACAGTACAGATGGGCCTGACATCCCCAATCAGCCAAAATTTTCTCAGTCTGCTTAGACTCAGACCTACAGTCCACTAACAGTCCAGGAGGTGAAAGTTTCTGTGGTTCCTCCTGAAGCTCCAGCTAACTCCAAGCTCCCCATTTGATGTTTCTAAGGAGCTAGCCCACTTCATACATGTTAATCCTGGGTCCCCCTTCTTTCTTCAGATCTTCTTGGGTTATATCTGGAGGAGCCCTGTTTTACCCCAAAGTCTTCTATGTTTGCCCTGAGGAACAAATTTGTTCTATTTGTGGGGGAAATCAGAAGAACTTGAAATTTACCAACCTACTCCCACCATCTTCCCAGACCCTTCCCCCCTCTCTCTTCTCTCTTCTCTTTTCTCTCTTCTCTCTTCTCTCTCTCTCTCTCTCTCTCTCTCTCTCTCTCTCTCTCTCTCTCTCTCTCTCTCTCTCTCTCTCTCTCCCTCTTTCTCCTACATGCAAACACTCCTCCATGTAGTGTAGTACTATAGATATGGCCAGGACTCCTCCCTCATAGATTATAGAACTCACAACATCCCAGTACAGGATATTTGAATTTTCTAAACTGGGCACAGACAAATCTTATATGCTCATCAGATTGGCATCCTATCAGAAGTTAAAGCATATTGCAGATGACTTTTTTCCGCTCTACCTAGCAGCCCCTAAATAAGTGAGCACCTAACCTTTTAGGCCTGAATAGACCACCAGAGGAGAAATGGACAAAAGTCTTCTTATTTCAGATACTATGGTCTTTCTAGAGCTGCCTTCCTGTGATTAAGCTTATAAAGTAGACCATTATGCTTATCAGTGAGGGACAATGAAAGTAGATGGTAGGGAAAGGACACAGACCCCAGAGTTCAGCAAAGCAGAAATGGTGGTGACAATGGTCATTGGAATGTCAATTTCTCTCAGAAGTTAACAGTGGATGTTGTTGTTCTAGCAAAAGGTTCTGCTGAATGGTTCTTTAAGAGATTCCTTGTCTGAAGATCCTGACATAATACGTTTTGAAATGCCTGTGGGATCTGGGAATGTGGGCCTGAAGTCTGTCAGGTCTACTTGGGAGTCCAAAATGAGAGCCTTGCTGGGGTATGAGGCCTTCTCTTTGCAACCCTGCTTTACACTGACCAGTTCCCAATAACCCAACTGCTTCAGCCTGCCGGTATGGAAAGGTCTTCAGAGTGCCGCGGGAAGGCAGGTGTGGGGCTCCTTGAGGTCTAGCCCCACCATTTTAGAGACAGCCAGAAGAAGGACGCAGGAGGAAGGAGCCAGAAAGACAACGGCTTGGGTGATGGGGAGGAGATGTCATGGGATGGGCACGCAGTGATTCCCACACTCAGAAGGCCAAACAGCTGCCTCTGCTGAGACTCTTTAAACTCCAACCTGGTGGAACCTGCGATCGCATGTTGGGGAGAGCTGGGGAGGGAAGCATGGCATGTGAAATGCTCTTCCTCCCCCTGGTTTTGTTTCTTCCATCTCCAGCATGCCATTGCACTGGTGCATGCTGGGGAAAAGCACTCCATACACAGAGCCAGGTGGAAGCAACTGGGCCAACTCCTTTGACAAGCAACCACAGCCCACCACCTTCTATGCAAGATGCTATCTTCTTTTGCATAGACACCATAGAGGGGGGGATACACGATGTTCTGGCTATGGGATAAAGGGACAAAGGCATAATTGGTATCCAGACTGGTGGAAACCATAGAGGCCTCTGATCTTATGGGGCCAGTGATTCCCAGAGGAATCCTGGCTTCTACCTTCTGCATCACCCATGGCTTGAGCACCGTCTATCCGGTTTATACCACTCTCATGCAGCCCTGGGAAATGAAACAACAAACAAACCAAAAAACCTATGTTCTTTTTGAGGGAGCTGATCAGGATGATGAGGAGTGAAGCTGATTCCTGATGAGATGGGGGAAAGGGGAACAGAAGGCTCACAATAACGTTCCCGGGTCTGTGTGGGGCGTGATATAAATCCACACCAGGATGGACTCACGTGTATGATTTGCCTTGATTAACAGGTTTCCTGTTCTTTTCCTGTTTGTCCATTTTTTTATTTTGTCTTTTTCTTCTCTTGTTTCCTGTATTATTATTTTGTTTGTTTGTTGCTCTCTGGGAATGCCTTTTTTCCTCTTGTCTTTCTCTGCATCTGTCTCCCCACTTCCTTCTCTTTCCCTCAACCCCTTCCAATCTTCCATCTCATTTTCCCACACCTCCATGAGCAGTGGCCGCATCCATTACACTGAGATGTATGAAATGCTGACTCTCATGTCACCACCGCTAGGCCTCGGCAAGAGATGTCCCTCCAAAGTGGCGTATAAGGTAGATCAACTCTTCCTTCCTTCTGGGCTAGAGACGAGCAGGAAATGGGACCCAGTGGTGGGGAGGCCTGAAAATGGGGAGGACCTTGGGATGGAAAGGTGGAGATGGGAACAAAAGGAAAGGAAGATGAGAGAAGACTGAAGATATAGAAAGGCTCATGGAGGAATGATTTCTCCAGTCACTACACCAAGGGTATGAAGCTATTATTCACAGTTCTTCATGTATATGTGTGTACCTGTGTGTGAAATTTCCTTTTAGAGGGTTACTAAGAAGGCAATCCTGGCAAAATGGCATATTCATATTTCAAGCAAGCAGAGCACTGAAGACCTGTAGGACAATAAGAGAAAGAGAGGGACACAAGGAGAGTAGGAAAGAAGACGAGAAAGAGAGACACGGAGAAAGAGACACAAAGACACAGAGAGACACAGAGGAAGAGACCCAAACACGCATACACACATACACACACACACACACACACACACACACACACACACAGAAAGAGAGAGAGAGAGAGACAGAGACAGAGAGAGACCAGAGAGAGAGACAGAGAGAGTAAGACAGAGAGACAGAGAGAGTGACACAGAGAGAGAGAGACAGAGAGAGTCAGAGAGAGAGTCTAGAGTAGGATCTTAGAACTGAAAGCAAGAGAGATACCTTAGATTAAAATAGGAAGCAATGAAGAAACTCCTTGATACAAATCAGGGAGATATTTTACTCTCCTTTGCTGAGGAGTGAGAAGGAATTATTACTTCCTTCTTCACATTAAGAAAGTATCTTTTGTTTCCTTATGGCATCAAGAATTCAAGTTATCAAATTTCTTGGAAATGTCTAAAGTAAGAAATGATGGGAAAAGGCTTTAGATTTCTAGAGTTCAAAAGGGCTAGCTTGTAAGGTGAATGGTAACTATCCTCCCAAAATATCTTCCCAGACAGATGAGATAATGTCTTAAAAACATGAACTTCCTAATGAGTTTCTAAGATAAATAATGGACGTTGAAACTAACAGTGTCAGGAGGCCATAGGTCCTTGAGACTGAGCTTTTACCACTTCACGTTAGCTTACCTTTAAAAAATAAGACATTTGCAGGAGTATGTGTGCTTTTCTCAAAGCATCAGAGTTGAAGAAGCTAATGATGAAAGAGATTACATGATTGGTCTCTAGTCACACAATGCAGTACAAAGTGCTAAATTTGAAGTCAGAGAATCTGGCTTTGAATCCCAGTCCTTTTACATTCTGCTTGTGTGACAAATCTCCATAGGCCTCAGTTTCCTCATCTTTAAATAAGAGCTAGATAAACTCTAAAGGCCTTTCTAACCCTAGCCAAGTCTTAAACAGATATTCTGACTTCAATTCGAATGTTCTTTCTACTCAATACTTAATACATGACATTAATCTTGCCCCATAGTGCTAAAAAGATTCCAGCCTTTCTATTAACTTGGAAGTTCACCAAGATTATGTTCTCCTTGCTAGGAATGCCAAATGTGTGCTGAAATCATAAGGAGAGGCTAAGAATTTTGAAGTTAAAACTAGAAATAGGACCTGTGCTGCAAGACACTAGGCTTAATGGAATTATTCTAGGTTGGAAATTCTATTGAGCTGTTGCAGACACACACCTAATTACCCTGTCTTACTAGTGATTCTGCCAACAGTCCCATTCCTTGTCTTAATAACTAAATTCCCCAGTGCTGGGAATAACCAAATCAAAATTAAGGATATAGATTTCATTTTTGTAAGTTCTATTTTGCTTCCAGGGAGCCATTGAGCCACCTGCTCATACAACCCCCAACCTATGGCTAATTATATATGTTGAGAGATGGTAACCTCTTTATTCGGAGTATGCTGTCCTAGAGTTTCAGAAGTGGAGTGCTCAAGCACGAAGTTCTAAGTCTTAGGGAATGAGAAGTGAAGCAGAAGAGGGTATGGGGACTGGTGAAAAACTAGAAGGATATGAAAATCAAAATACTCTCTGGAAAGTGGATTTGGCCATTTCAGTTTGATCCCTTCCTTTGGACAAAGGGAACAAGGTCGTCTCACTCTTGCTCCTCTTTCTTTCTTTCTTTCTCTCTCTCTCTCTCTCTCTCTCCCTTCTTCCTTAATATCCTTCCCCCTAGATCCTGAATACACTCTTTCTTCCATCTTCCCCTCCCTACTCTTCCATATGACTCTACCCTATCCTTTGAATAAGTTGGACTTCTGCATGTATTATCATGTGCTGGCAAATTTCATCTCAAAGACTCAAAAAGGAGGTGCCAGGATTTATCATTCCAGACAGATGAACAAAACAAAGTCTCCCTCCCACCCTTTCCTGCTCCCCAAAGAGGTCAGAGGTATTTGTGGGGGAAAGTGGGAAGTTGGGGTACCTTAAAATAGGAAATGAAGTCAACTCACAGAGCTGGCTCCTGTCTCCCATCCCTCCCATCCCAAATTCTCCCAGCTGCTCTCATCAGAAATGAATTCCCATCCCTAACAGATATTCTTGGGACTTTGAGGGATTCTTACAGAAAGACTAGGGAATCCCCTTGCCAGGGTACTTCCCTTGGGATGTGGCTTCATTCCCTGCTGAAGAGTGAGAAGGGGGAGAAAGTCCTCAGGACACGAGCAGGTAAGGGAAGGGAAGAGAGAGGCTTGGTGTGCATGGGGTGGGCAATCCTTGCCCTTCTTTTTCGTCTATGCCATTTGACCTTCTCTGCACTCTTCCTCTCACCTCACCAATGGATCTTTCGCTATTTTTTTTCGCCTGCTGTCTTTTTCCTCTCTCTTTCACACAGAGATTGGTTCTGATGAACATGCCAGTAGCTGAGGACATGACCGTCCATTTCACTTCTACACTGATGGCTCTAATTCGAACAGCTCTGGACATCAAGATTGCAAAAGGTAAAGCATGAAAATGAAGTGAAGAATTTCAGTATTATTGATGCCAGATAGTACTCAGCAGGAGATAAGGATATTTTCCATCAGGATATTATCACCATAACAACAACAGGTAGTACTGGGCTGGGAATCATCTAATGGGAGCTCTTTAGCTAACCAGCTGTGTCAGTTTAGGCAAGTCATTTCACTTTTAATGGACCTCAGTTTTCTTTATCCACAAACTGGTGATATTAGACTAAATGGACTACTATCCCTTCTGCTTCTAACATTCTGGGATTCTAATAACATCAATGTTTTATTTAGTAATTTTGAACCAAAGGATTCAGAAAACATTGGAAATGCTACCTGGTAGCAGGTATTGTTATCTCCATTTTATAGATGGAAAAACTGAAGCACAAACACATGTAAATCATTCTTCCATGGAAAGTTATTGAATTAGTTTTAGAGCTGAGGCAAGTCTTCTGACTTCTAATCCTTTGCCAAGACTGCAAGACCTTATCATTAAGTATGTAGACATATTTATTTGATAGAGATATATAGAGTTAATTGGAGGGAAATAATGCTTGGAGGCAGGTAAACTACTTAGGAAGTTCTTAAGGCAAATAGAAATGAATTCCTGAACTAAGGTGTGTAGGACCAAGGAGGATGGAGAATAGGGATAGTCTCATTTTAGATTATAGACAAGGAGACAATAGAGTATATTAGAAAACATGTTTGTGAAGGTAACATATAATAAACTAGGATTAGAACCTGGCTTTGCTATTTAACTGCCTGGGTAGCTTTGGACATGTCATCTTATCTCTATGGACCTCAGTTTCTTTTTCTTTAAAATGAAACAGTTGGACAAGATCATTTCCAACATCAATTTTCTTCCTATTCTAGATTCCTTATCATCATTTACCTTTCTAAGGCCACTAAAACACCTGAGATGAGAGTAAATAATCTTTGAAAACAGATATATAAAATTTGTTGTTCTCTGTTGAATATCAAGTTTGAATGAGTTTACCTTAAGAGCCAAATGAAGGCATGATGTAGGTGACACTAAATAACTGCACCCTATTTTAACTATTAAAGATTTTAAAAGCTGGTAGTTTTCATCATAGTCTGAAACCTTAGCCTTCCTGGTTTTGCCAGATAATCAATTTTTCAAAAAGGACACAAATAACATGGGGTAACAATAATGTTTGAGTTAAATGGAAGGATGGGTATTTCCATAATGAAACATAAAGATTTATAGGTTAAAAGGGAAGACTTTATAATATTTTGGAGGCTATATCCTTCACTTCTTTTGATTCATTTTTCTCCTCTAGTTGATTGAACAGTTAAGGAAAGAATAGAAAATCCAGATCTTTTGACTTCTGCATTATAAAGTAGGATATTCCTGAGTCATTGGAAATGAGATCAAAAATGTGTTCTGTTATGTTAGCAGTAAGACCTGGCCCACTCAATATCAAGAATTATTCTTGTGGTATAAAGTGCCATGTTGATTCATCTCTTACCCGTGTCTACTCACTTTGGGACCCTTATTACTCCATGGGCTTACAATTCTATTTTATTTTGTTCAGATACTTCAATGGATCTATGAGGTTCAACCTATCCATGTATCATTCTCATCCTGTACCATTCTTGTCTCTGTCCCCCCTATATCCTTCATGGGGAGTTTCTCCAATTTTCTGGATGCTAACTCAACATCCCTTGTCAATGCATCGAGAGCAATCAGGTTAGCTATTAATTAGCCTTCATTCTTACTTCATATTTTGATTTCTTATAATTCATTTGTTTTATTGTAGGTGGTGCAGATAGGCAGCAGCTGGATTCTGAGCTGCAAAAGGAGACCCTGGCTATCTGGCCTCACCTGTCCCAGAAGATGCTGGATCTGCTTGTACCCATGCCAAAAGGTGTGGGATCTGCTCCTGGGGTACCCTTTTCATTGTGTTTCCATCATTAAAGCAAAACACTCTTAGGGGGAAAATTCAATACATAGTCGAGATGACAAAGATATTGAGAAAAAGATCTTTTCAGTTAATAGGCAATAAAGATTTCCCATGCTCTATCCAGCAAGTTAAGGAAGGGCACTATGGATAGAAATGAAATTATAGAAGGAAATTCCCTAACTGTAAAAGCTTTTTATCATATGATATAAATATTGGACACATTCCCAATAGGAAAACATTTTGAAAGAAAAATAATACATAGACATAAACTGAAAAATAATACCAATTATAGAGTATACCCCATATTTATACAAAGCAGATTTGGGGGGAGAGAGCAAAACCTATATTAGAATCAATATGGTATTATTTCAACAATTATAACTAACAAAAATATCTTGCTATTTTGATGTAGAAATTAATGAATCACATTTAATATTTCAGTCCCTATGCTTCAGGAACTTACATTCTAATGAGGAAGAACACACAAGTGAGGGAGTGGTAACTAAGGAATAGTGTTTTGGTCAGAAGAGTCACAGAAATGGATATTAGTTCCACAGGACTGTCCTTTCCAGAAGCAATGGCAAATTGGCTTAATTACTATTCCCAGAGCAAGAGAGCTAAAAAGAATGGCCAGGGTAAAGTCTGCTTGGAACTGGAGATTGGATAGATAGAGTGGACGTTGGGATGACAAAGATATTGAGAAGATAATCTTCTCAGTTAATAGGTAATAAAGATTTTTCAATCTCTTAGTCCAATAAGTTGATAGCATCTTTCTTAAAGAAGGGCAAGACAAGACAGCGTGGCTCTAGGATGGGACTTCCAAAGCTGAGTGGCTTAACTTCTCCAAGGCTTGGTTATCAGAGGTCTGACTCTGGAGTTGTAACTCCAGCAGCAAATATTTCAAAGAAATTAAATAAATATGATGACATTAGCATTAGCATCTTTATAATGAGGTAGAACTCTGCAGAAATTGTGAAATTTTCCTACTACTGTGTCTCGTCTTCTCACTGTTAACATCCAAGTCACCTTTTTGCTTCTAGCCTCAGACTTGACAGTTGGGAAAATATATGCAGCCATGATGATCATGGACTATTATAAGCAAAGCAAAATAAAGAAGCAGAGACAGCAGCTGGAAGAACAGGTGAGTCAAATGTAAGCATCTGTATAGGCTGTGGACAAGCACAGAAGGGCTAAAAAGAGTCACTTGACCTTTTCTATGTGTACACAAAGTAAATCCACAATGAATATTGTCTGGTACATGGAGCTGGCCGTGAAAGTGAATAAATAACTGAAATACAAAGGCATAAAACCTTGGAAATGAGTAGAATCTGAAGACTTGGAGGCAAAGTCAAAGGAAATAGGATGCAGGGGGAATGTTCTAAAGTTGGGTACTATGGAACCAGTAACAATGAATCCCACTTCCCTGACCATAATAGTTCTTTATTAGGTTAGTGAATGAGTGATTGAATGGGTGAGAAAAAGATGTAGGAGAGGAAGAAACTAACTCTTTTTATTATGTTCTAGGACATTTACCAAATACCCTAGATGGGGAAAGAGCATTTAAGAAGTTTCTTTCTTATTCTTTTTGTTTTTCTGCATAGAAAAATGCTCCCATGTTCCAGCGAATGGAACCCTCATCTTTGCCTCAGGAGATCCTTTCTAATGCCAAAGCCCTGCCTTATCTCCAGCAGGACACTCTTTCAGGCCTGTAAGTAGAGTAGCTCATATATTTGATTTCCCCCCCACTCATTCCATTGTGAAGTTCCCTGAATCTATTCTACTAAAGATACCATATAAGTCATATTGAATCAAAGAGAAATGAATTCTTTTTCTATAGACTTAGAAAGAAAACTTCAAGATTTCAAAATGATTATCATTGTGATAGGGAAAATTACCAAGTAGTTTAAATACCGTTGCCAATTTCCCTAGATGTGGAGAGAGAGAGAATTGGCACCCTAATTGGTCAATTGGAGCCCTGACTATCATTCTGTAATAGTACTTTTAGCTTAAGATTCTATGCTTTGGTTTTAATTATAATATAAAAAATATTCAGTGAAGCAGCAAGGTAAGGGAGCATTGGTCCTAGAAGTCATGATACCTGTGTTCTTTGTTGTTGTTGGATTGTTTCAGTCATGTCTGATTCTTCATGACCCCATTTGGAGTTTTCTTGGCAAAGATACTGGAGTTGCCATTTCCTTCTCCAGCTCATTTTGCAGATGAGGAAACTGGAGCAAACAGGATTAAGTGACTTGTCCAGGGTTCACAAGTATGAAATGTTTAAGACTGTATTTGAATTCAGGATGATGAGTCTTCCAGACTCCAGGCCTAGTTCTCTGTTCACTATGGTAACAATCTAGCTGTCCTTTGTCCAGTTCTATCACAAGTTATATGTGCAACCTTGGACAAATCCCTTGTCCTATATCAGTCTCACTTTTGTCTGTTATTTAAAAGTCTAAAAGTGAGTGATTACAGACCAGAGATTCCTAAACATCTCTTAATTGTTATAAAAATGTATGGCTCAATTAGATGGTTCAGTGAATAGAGCACTGGATCTTGAGTCTAAAAGATCTGAGGTAAAATTTATCCTGAGAGATTTACTGTATGATTCTGGGCAAGTCTGTTAAACTATACTTTGGTTTCCTCATCTGCATCTACATCCCAAGTTGTGAGGATCAACTGAAATAACAATTGTAAAGCACTTAGACCAATGCCTGGCACATAGTAACCATTTTGTAGATAATAGCTTTAAAAAGATTGTAGTTCAAACAAATACCTCATCATAAGATTAAATGTCCAAATCTAGAAAAGCATTTAAGAGTTATAATCCTAGCCTACTCATTTTACAGCTGAGGATGCTGAGGCCATGGGAGGTTAAATTATTGGCTTAAGGCCACACAGTTATAAAAGGTAAAATTTAGCTTCTTATTCAGATCCTGTGACTCTGGGTTCAATACTCTACCCCCTGCAATAAGGTGTCTTTCACAAAGTAACAAGTGAAGCTTTAAAATGATCCTAATTAATGAATTTCAAAGTATCATAGTATTTAATCATATTTCTTAAAGGAAAGTACCTGAGTTCAAATGCTGCCTTTGATTTTACATTTGTGGTTTTGGAGAAGTCACAAGACTATAAAATAAAAGGGCTGGACTCTAGGTCCCTTTCAGTTTTAATCTAAGATCCTATGAGTCTATGAATTTTCTCATTGTTACTTCATGGTTCCAGTTGTTAAACTGTTTCTACTTTAACTTGGAACATTATTAATTTTAAAGTGCTTTTCTTCATTTCTTTAAAAAAAAATGGCTCCTCATTGTTAGCCAATTATTTGTTATCTCTATGCTATCTCTATTCCATGTTATGGAAGGCTATTTTTTGTAGGTTTTGGTTAAATATGGTCCCATTTTTATTGGAACTACAATTGCAACCCAAATACTAGTACAGTGCCCATATACTAGTATAGTATGTCTTTATGGAAGATTGTTTTGTCCTTGATACTGTCAGAAGGCCATTGCTACCATTGTGAAAACTGGGATCCAAAAAGGAACCCAAGTAAAGCAGAGCCAGATGCAGGGGAGAGAATGAAGAGGGGGGAAAATGGGTTTGAACATTGTTTGTTCATATTATTGTAAAAAGGTTTGGAAGCCAACATTTCATAGACCAGGGCCAATCCAAGAAAGGCCAGTCAAAAAACACAGCTTTGGGCAATGTCAGTGCCATTGTCATAGCAACCAAACGGGCAGAACACCATTGTTTTGAACACTCAGTTGTTTTTGTTTTTGCTTTTGATGCCTCCTAAGATTGCTCACCTTTAAAAGAAAAGAGAGAAAAAGACTCAGGACTAATCACATAATCACTTCATATTGGAGACCAGACTAGTGCTGAACAATACACTGAGAATAACTGCTCACATTTAACAAGTAACAGTTTATCTCACCTAAGCACAGAGAGAGTCATGTGATTAAAGCAATGAAGGTATCATCTGTCCCCAAGAACTCATGGGATACTTGCATTTGGCTTGCAATAGCATTTACTAAGTACCCCCTGTCTGGACTTCTGCTTACTATCTCCTTTTCTATGAGAATTAACTTACCCAGAAGGACCATCTTTGGTCTCATTCTCATGAACTTATCTGCTTTCCATACCCGAGAGCAGAGGTGACAATTTTCTATATTAGCTTACACATATCCAGATGTACTTTACAGAAAAGTATTTTTAAATATTTCATACTTTATGTATTTAAAAGCAAGTCAGAAATGTTTTTCTGAACTATCAAGATTTTGAGAATTTGGCTCATTTCTATGTCCCAATTATTCAGAGAGATGAGGTTTCATTACAGTATACCACATCCAAGGGTTCTCCCATCAAATGGGAATTTTTCAGTGACAAAATATTCCTACAGAGGGCAGAAGTAGCCCTGATACCTCCTTCTTCTATTTGCTTCTGTTTGAAACTCTTCCTAGGAAATGTTGGGGAAAAGATGAGTGACATTTCATTAAATGATATACCAAATATCTAGCTATTATTTTGTTCATCTGTGAAATGAACAAGTTAGACTAGATGACTTTTGAGTCCCTTGTAACCTTGGGTCTCTAATCTTAAAGTGATTTTTGACTTTAAAAATAAGATTGTACCTAATTAGTTAATTTGATTCATTTTGTTAGTTATGCATGACCCGCTTTGGAGACAGATTTAGGTCATTGGATCTCATATGATCCATTCTCTTCCTGTGAGTCCAATAATAGATCTTATGATCTATTAGGACTTTTTTCAAATACTGTTTGGGAGATCACAAGCACCAAAAAAAAATCAGTTAAAGCTCTCAGATGCATAATGAGATGTATGGGGAGTTGTGATGTCTAATGTCTAGTCATTATTCCTGATAGACAGATAGTTCCACCTTTTTACATGATATAGAATTTGGCTTAAATTTTCTGAATGGGTTGAAATAGTGGCCTCAATAGTAAATAGTGGAAATGGTTGCCAATGGCAGACGGATGCTTGTGAAAAGTTGGATAGATCTCTTTGTTAACTAGCCCAGAATTGTTTATTCCTATTGATCAACCAGTGCTTAAGACTTCAAGGAATGGGCCTAGAAACAATCACAATATTACAGGACCTGGACTTTTTTTCTCTTGTTCTTACTTGATTCAATATCTGCCAAAAATATCCTTTAACTCAGTTCTCATGCCTTATTCCCATTCCTTTTGCTTTCTAAAAAATCTCAGTCAAGTGCCTCACCTCAATAAGCCCAGCTCTGAGCTTCTACCTATTCTGTGAGCAAAAGAAGTCTATATGTTATGTCATATCAAGAATGCTGACATAATACAAGTATATCATTCCTGAAACTGAAAAATAATAATAAAGACCATGACTGCTTAATATTTAAACAAAATGTTCAATGTTTAAACAGTGAAGTTCTTCTGCTGAGTGTGAATACTGAATAGAAATTGGTTTGCAATCTACCACTGGCCTCCCATATGGCTGTGTGTTATAAATGATGTCATTTGTCACAGATATGTTAGCTGCCAGAAGAAGACTGCTTGGTGCCAAACGTAGGTTGAAAAAAAGACTTTTCTCCTTTTTGAGGTATTTCCCATCATCCCTCCTAGAATTCTACAAGACACCAAGATGTCCACCATTCCCAAGGGCAACCTTTACTTTGAAGGAAGTCATAACAAGGGCAGGTACTGTTAGTAGTTTCAGCACAAAGATTTGTATTATTCTTCTTCTGAATCTGGATTTTTTTTTCAGGAGCAGTCGGAGTGGGTACCCATCTATGAGTCCACTTTCTCCCCAAGAAATATTCCAGTTGGCTTGTATGGACCCAAACCATGAGGAGTTCCAGGAGCAACAGTCTCTGGTGAATGAATGAGTTATACTACCTTGAAAATACTCATGGTTTCCTGGTCCCTACTCTCATTTTCAGATTTTGTTTTCAGGACTATGATTTTTGGAAGCACCATTTGGGGTATCCAGCTGAGATTTCCCCATTACCCTTATGACCACCCCCATCTTATCCCAGCTGGATTTTTGGCCTATTGTCTGACCAAATGCTCATCTCACCAGGTCTTAAAAGCCTAGAACCCCTTTCTCTGGCACAAAATGGTACAATTCAAGCTGTTTTGATTTGTGCCACTAGACATAAGGGATGGAAATAAAATTAAGAAAAATAAAACCTCTTGTATTATGGAGGTCTTGAGGCAAATCATCATAAAGCAAGTGGCATCAAGATATAGCTAACAATAGTCAGGTGCTACTTGAAACTTCAGAATATCTTATGTCATCCCTCTATTAGTAAAACATTTCTTTGCTCAATATCAGTAATGTTTAATTTGAAATCAGTGATTTTATCTACAATGTAAAGTACATTGAAACTGCCTTCTGCAGGGATTGAAGTCTCTTGATTATTTGGGTCAGACTCAAGTGAGAATTAATTCCTGGAGGAATTTGAACCCAAACAAATTTTTGTAAACAAGAATATTATTCCCAAAGAATAGTATGGAATTAGTCTAGGACTATTCAGTTTTAGGGGAATCAGATCAGAGGTAAGGAAGGGGAAGCTTCTTATTCACAATATTATCAATTCCAGTAAGCATCCTCAGCCCAGGTGATCAAAAGACCCTTCAGGGATAAACAACAGGATATCTTGGGCTATAACATTAAGAACTACTCTCTGTGCAAAATTCTATATAAATAACCTTCCCAGGTGAATTCCAACTCATTCTCAGCTTAGGATAATTATAACTGAACTGTTTCCTTCCCTCCCGCCACCCTCAGTCTCTGGCTCTGCTGTCTTTCTGAGTTTAGCCTAACAATGGTCTAGATGGATGACACAAACTGGTTGTATCTGTAGTGGGCGGGGGAGGCATTTGTGCCTGATTTCAGGCATATGTGTGGAATATATATTTAATATAATTGTACACCTTAGAGATGGAAGCAATCTCATCTCATCCCTAAAGACTCAGGATGATGGAGCAGCTCTTTTCCTATGACAGCTAAAAGAAGTCATGAAATATTCATGGTTGTGTGTGGGAGAACATAGTTAACTATGTCAGTCACTCTTAGTGACTGGTCAGCTCTCTCAGAAATACCAGACATCTCCCAAGTGTACTAAAGATGGGGGAGGAAATATTAGCCTTCATAATTTCTACCTATCCTACCTTTTTAAGAACTTTGAACCGAGGCCCAGGGAATATTTTTTGTTTTAATTAAATTCCACAACTTTCCCATTCACCTGCTTCTATTGGTGATATATCTGTTAAAGATAATTCAGCAATGTATCCTTTCTTTCACAGGATGACTTCCCTTATTTCACAACCTCATTTCAGCTGTCTGGCTCCACTGGGATGAGCCATGGTGCCAGGATCCTTTGGATTTGTGTCCATTTCATTGTTAGTGCTGATGTCTGTGATCCAAATTCAGATGTCAGCCTGTGCCACGCAAACACCAATGTGTGATCTGATTATCACTGCCCATTACCTCACAGCCTATCCCCCTCCAACTTATGTCCACCTTCTGACACATGGCCCCAATATTCATGTGTGTGTTTTATGTATGACATGTGTGCATATGCATGTGTCTTTGCACCACCTTTGCTCCTATAGAAGTCTGGTGTAAAATAATTGTATATTTGGAGTCGGATGTACGTGCTGTTTAAGAGTGTCTAACAACTTCTCTCTAAATTCCTATTCTGAACACATGTTTCACCTTCACTGAAAGTATCCTTCACTAATAATTGAAACCACACATCCAACTGGCCACAGAGTAGACTGCCTCAAATAAAGCAGAGGCTGTCAATGATTCTTTGAATCTATCCTCTTCCTGGTGATTTCAATTCTATATAGAAGAGAGCCCATCCAAATTAGCACATCTTGTCCACATACATCACTGATTTATAGGATGTCACTTCCTAATGGGAAATTACACATTTTGTAGAAATAAATTCCTAACAATATACATTGTCCTCTGATGTCCCTTTTTTTAAGTTGATACAAGCATACATTCTTGAGGTACTCATGTGTCACTCTTTAATAGTGACATGTAGAAGATACAAAATTTTTCTATTTGTTCTTGCCAAGGTTGAAACATGATAATCAGATAATTTGAATCTTTGATTGAATTTAAGAATTAGTGGAATCCTGCCAATTTTTGAACAATAAAAGAATTCTTCAGATTTAAATCTTTAAAAAGCCAAATATCCCACAGCCAAATTATTAACTTTCACCACATTTTGCAAGTATCTAAAAGTATTATTAAAGCATTAACTTGAATTAAAGTTTAATCTAAATTAAAATTTAAAAGTACTTGTCAAAAATAAATTATTTTGCAAAATAATGGATACAATTATACACTGAAAGAATGCTGATATTTGACTTGCTGAGATGATTCTAGCCTAATTATTTTTCACCCAATGGTCAACCTTCTGTTGATAAGCTTCTATATAGCTAAGTTGGTCTTTGAACAGAAAACATGACGTGGCACCATACTAGACTTTTGTCTTCCCATTTTGGTAGAATATGCCCACCTATTGTGTACACTCTACCAAAAGAGTATCTGAGGAGCCATGACTACCTCTTTGGCCTAATGAGGCTTTTGAATGGGACTTTAATGAAAGATAAACCCAGAAATTATTTATTCCACTGAACCTGTTTGTGCTTCCATGCAGAAGTGTATGTGAGTGCACACACACATACACACACACACACACACACACACACACACACACACACAATTCTTAAATGAATTGATTCCTTCCTTTGAAGCCATTCCTGGTCTGGTAAAGGCAGGATCTTCAGCTGAAAGAGGAGATGCAATAGGATTGAACCAAGTCCCACAAGGTTGGCTGTGTGTTTATTTCCAGGAGCCAGAGGTTAGTGAGTTAAAAATCGTGCAATCCTCTAAGCATGGCAGCTACCTCCCTTCGGACACCCAGGAGCATGCAGTATCTGGGAGGGCATCATCAATGCCACGCCTGACTATGGATCCCCAGGTAAAATGCAACCACCATTCACCCGATGCTGTAGCAAGACAGGCTGAGTCAGTAGGCTTCACAATAACATCTGACGTTTTTCAGGTGAAATATTACCTTCCCATCAGCAAGATCCTTCCCTGGAGTCTTCTTTAGCTGATCCTGTTTATCAGGCACTATGTTTCCAGTGACTATCTAATCAAATAAAGTAACTTCCTCTGAGAAAGATCAACCATCTCTTTGACGGGCTATTGACCATCTACAGTTTAAAACATATTGAAGATTCTCAGAATGCAACTAAGCCACATGGGAAATGTGTTTCAGGAATTTTCCTGCCTCTTTTTCTAATCTTTTTTTTTCCTGAAGACCTTCAGTCTACACACACACACACACACACACACACACACACACACACAGAATTCTGAGACCGTATGTCCTAAAATGGTGCAGCCGCATCTCATCTCTTTGTCTGTCCACCAGCTCTTTTCTTGTGTCTGTCTGTCTTACATCAAGTTTTGACAAACAGAGATGAGAAGTGTTTTTCTGTGGTTGTTTGGGTTCTTGTTTTTTTCTGCTTTTTGGCAGGGGAGGTGAATTTGTTTTCATATCTGTCCCAAGGTAGAGAACTACGACTTTGATGGCTGAGTCGAGCAGAATAGAGAAACTGAAAGCCAAGAGGCTTTTTTTCACCTTTTTTTAAGATGGGCTCCCTGTGAAGTTAGCTGGCTCAAAAGCAGCTTCTCAGAAGGGGAAAATGGATGTTTCATAATCTATTCCTAAGACCCAAATTTTTAACGTCTTTTCAACTAATGTGTCACAAAAGAGATTCAATGTTTCCCACAAGTACAGGTTTAGCTATTCTAAGGGATTGTACCTGCACAATACCTCCCTGCATTCTGCTTATTTCCTCCTCAGTACATTCAGCTTCTTACTCTGCTGAGCATCAGGCAAGCTCCTGGACTAGTTCCACTGGTCCTATACTATGCTAAGATCCTGTATACATCAACTGGTACTTCCTACTCATTCAGTTTGTTTCTCAGCAAGAGACCATAAGGGAGTCTCTCTTTGAGGCCACAAACTTTAAATCTGCATCAATTCCAGATGCTTATTTGCTTTTTTTTTCTCTTTTCTTATCCATCCATCCACTAATAATTAATTCAGGCCCTGTATTCTCTTTTGGGTCATGCTTTCAGGTGGTGACGGACCCAAGCTCCATGAGGCGTTCCTTTTCCACTATCAGAGACAAGCGCACGAACTCCTCCTGGTTAGAGGAGTTTTCAATGGAGCGAAGCAGTGAAAACACCTACAAGTCTCGCCGACGCAGTTACCATTCTTCTTTGCGCCTGTCAGCTCACCGGCTGAATGCCGACTCAGGTGAAGAATATTTTCTGGGCTCTGGTCAGTTTTCTGACCAAAAGAAACTTCTTTATTTCATCCATCAATGAGTCTCTTCCTTGAAGAACTAGTCTGGTTTAGGGCCTATTGGCCCTATGAATCATTTTAGAATTTAAGAACTATGACCAAAGACAAAATGGCAGTACTCTGAATGCAGGTAGTTGTGGAAGAAAAACTCTTTCCAAAAAATTTCCTTCTCATCACCTCATCCCTAAAAAAGTCTGAAATTTAAATCAATTAACATTTGTTAGATGTATATTGTGAGCAAGACACTGCGCTAATAAATACTAGAGATACAAAAATGAAAAACGACTAGTCTCTAGACTGAAGGAACCCAGGTGTACAGAAGTAGAGTTGGAAGGATACTTAAGGCCATCAAATCTAATCTCTTCATTTTGCAGATGAAAAAGTAGAAGCCCAAAGAGATTAAATTATTTACTGAATAAACATTTATTAAACACCTACTGTGTGCTGTCCTAAGCACTGGATTTTGCTTAGAATCACACAGCATATAAGTATCTGAGGAATTTATAGTCTAAAGGATTTGACAGTTCCATAGATAAGTATTATATGAGATAAAATAGGATAGTGACATGGTACTCTAGAGAAACTGAAGAAAAAGAAATTCAGATAAGCCTGTTGGGGGACTTGGCACATGAGATAAGGCCAAAGGAGAAGCAGCATTTTTGTCAGTGGAAATGAGGAAGAAATCTTTTCAATACATGAGAAAACAGTCTGCATGAATGTGGAAAGGTCAGAGAAGTCAGACCAAGATCATGAAACAACTAGTAATTGAGAATATAAGTTTTTTGAGGGGAGAAACTGTTTCCATTTTACCTTTGGATCTCAGGCATCTAACACAATACCCTGCATAGAGTAGGTATTTAATAAATGTTTAATTGAACTTGTTGGAAGTAGCATATGTGAAGGGGAATAGTGTAAAATAAGGCTGAAAAATTAAATTGGAGTCAGGCTAAGTATGGATTTTATGGCAATTGGGAGTTTTTTAAAACATTTTTAAGCAGGAAAGTAACACAAGCAGACTTGCTCATTGAAAAAATGATTTTGACAGCTATTAGAAGAATGGATCAGAAAAGGGAGGTGGAAAGAGTAGCTATTAAAATTATGGCCTAATAAGATTCCTATCTTAAAAGTAATATTTATTTTCCTAAGCTGTTGTTATTTTAGTCATGTATGACCCCATTTGGTATCATTGTGGCAAAGATATTGGACTGTTTTTCCATTTTCCTCTCCAGCTCATTTTACAGGTGGGGAAACAGAGGCAAACAGAGTTGTAAATTGTCCAAAGAAACACAGCTAGAAAGTGCCTGAGACTAGATTTGAATTCAGGGTCATGAATCGTCCTGACTCCAGACCTAACACTCTGTCCAATATGCAATCCAGATGCTGAACCATCAGATTCCATTATCTATTATTCCACTATTATTGGTTGATAGAAAACCCTGAAATGTGAGAACTGGAGAGGGACATTGAAGATCACCTGGTCCAACTTTCATTTTACAAAATGAGGAAATGAAGGTCTAGTAAGATTGTGACTTACATAAGGACACATCGCTAATTAATGGCAGGGGTGTGACTGTTACCCAGCTTCCAGATCCTTTCTGGGGCTTTTTCTGCTGCAACCCTTGGCATCATTAACTCACAGAAACTTGCTTCCTAATGCTGGTACTATCTTAACCATAAAAGATGTATGTTTGCATAAGACATTGAAAATTCCTGAATAGCATTTCTGGCAAACAAAAAACACATCTTGTACCCTGGAAGAATATGGCTAGTATGAAAGGGAAGTAGAACAGATGGCCTTCTACAAAGTGGAAATATCACAAACTGGAGACTTTCAAACTCTCTTGCTTACCCCAAAGGTATTTCCTTTTTCATCCTTTGCTCTCAGTTTCAGATCCCATGTTGATAAGGACCCAAATCCACAAGACCCGTTAAGGTTTATCTTCCTTTGTGAGCTTCTTTATGTTTACTTCTCTCTATTCTCATCCACAGGCCACAAATCTGATACCCATCGCTCAGGAGGCAGAGAACGTGGCCGATCCAAAGAACGCAAGCACCTTCTGTCTCCTGATGTATCCCGCTGTAATTCTGAAGAACGGGGTGCTCAGGGAGACTGGGAGTCTCCTGAGCGACAACAGTCCAGATCACCTAGTGAGGGCAGGTCTCAGACACCCAACAGACAAGTGAGTATGAAAAGTTGATACTTCAGCAGAAGTGCACACACTGCTTTTGGCTATAGAGATTCATAACTTCCAACCCCTGTGGAACCTATGCTTCAGCACTCACAAATACCAATCGCTCCAAATTAGCATATTCAAAAGTAATATCTACCCTGAAGAAAACCAAAATATCACCTAAAGAATGAGTAGGACGTTATCTTTGAAATCCCAACACTACTGCTTAAATTTTAACAATAGTCCTAGCAACATGGTTCTAGTGCATCTATATCATTTTAAGCCAATAGGATGCCCTTTGGTTTAGAAGGTACCTTTGCTACTCCCAGAATCTCAGGAACACAGTTGGAAAGAGTCACCTAGCCCAACTTTTATCTGACAAAGAATTCTATCCACAACATCCCCAATCCCCAATGATTCAACTTGCACTAAAAGACTCAGGTAAGAAAGAGCTTACCATTTCCCAAAGCAACACACTCCATTTGATGATAGTTATAATTTTAGCAAATCTTTCCTTGCATTAAACCTTGCAGTATGTCTTAATTCTGCCACGGGGTTCCAAACAGATCCTTGAGAACAACTGTCACATCCTCCTCAAGCTTTTCAGCTATTCCTAATATGGAATTACCTTAAGAACCTTCATCATCCTTGTCATCCTCTTGTGGATCCTCTCCAGTTTATCCAAGTTTTTTCTAAAATGTTACAACCAGAAATGAGCACAATACTCAGGATATAGGCAGATCAAGGTAGAGATTGCAGTGGAATTTGCAGATTTCTTGTTCCAATAAAAAATAACTATTTCTATATTTCATATTTGGTTTTGATGAGAATGAGAATTCATTGTTCAGACCACTCCTGTTTAATAAGTACAAAGCAACTGTATTGATATGTGTTCCCATCTCTTCTAGAATAAAAAAGATAGGATAGAGGATTACAAATTACAAAGTCCACTCACTAGCCAGTCTGATTCCAGAGATTTATAGAAACAAAATTTGTGTCCCAGTTGTTGCCTGCTCATCTTCATGTCTCTGTCCCCTATCAGGAAATCATGGATTCAGAGAACCTTACAAATAGGGTCCATGTTGCTAAAGATCTTCCATAAGAAGGCCAGTCTTGCAAGGGTACAGGAGAAAAGAAATTAATATTCCAGTACTCTATTCATAAAAGACCCAAGAGTGTCAGGGAAACGTAGAGATCTGTACAAAGAAAGCTATATGTCTCCAGTAATCAGCAGGGTCCATGCCCTAACAATGGTCAATAAGAGAAAAGAGCTCCAGATAAAGGTATTGTAGAATAATCAGTGGCATCCAACAGTAATCCTGTCACTTGCCACCCAAACTTAAGAGATCTTTAGAACTCCTCCCTACCTTGTAATGTGATTCTTTTTTTCTTCTCATTCTTTTAAATGTCATACAACTATGGCTTTCTCTTTCTTTTTTTTTTTTTTCACTTTGATCCCAAATAGTTACCAGTATGTAATTGTCTGAACTTCTAGCTGAGCCTTGCCTCTTACCAAATGTATTTCAAGCCGGCATTGGCAAAATTTTGGACTAAAATTAGAATTAGGAGTTGATAAAAAGATTTCAATCTTATCCAGTCCCTAAAATTAGCTCACCTTAAGACTAGATTTCTAAACAAAAGCCCAAGAGCCCATCACCCCAAGCCTACTTTAATCTATGTTTCTTTCCTGCTTCACAGGGTACAGGTTCCCTTAGTGAAAGCTCCATTCCTTCTATCTCTGACACCAGCACCCCAAGGCGAGGTCGTCGACAGCTTCCACCTGTTCCCCCCAAACCCCGGCCCCTCCTCTCCTACAGCTCCTTGATGCGACATCCTGGTAGCATCTCCCCACCATATGATGGGAGTGAAGTTGGCTCCCCACTCCCCTCCAAGGCCCTGGAAGGCAATGATGCTTGCCTGACTGAGTCTTCCAGCTCACCACAAGCAAAGCAGAGTCAGCCCTCCACTCCCCAGCGCTATATCTCAGAGCCTTACCTGGCTTTGCATGAAGACTCCCATGCCTCGGACTGTGGCGAGGAGGAAACACTCACCTTTGAGGCTGCTGTGGCCACCAGCCTGGGCCGCTCCAACACCATTGGTTCAGCCCCTCCCCTGAGACACAGCTGGCAGATGCCCAATGGGCACTACCGGAGGCGGAGGCGTGGGGGACCAGGGCCAGGGATGATGTGTGGGGCTGTTAGTGATCTCCTGAGTGACACAGAAGAAGATGATAAATGCTAGAGGCCATGCCCCCCTCCAATGCATGCTCTTCTCCAATATGGGGGAAAACAGATAGACCCAACAAGCCAGTGAAGCCTGGGGGGAGGAGGAAGAAGAAAGGACATTATGCAGAACCAGAGAAGAAAAAAGAAAGGAAAATAGAAAAACACTCAAACCCACCAAAAATGATTTGATTTCCCTTTGCAAGATGGGCACAGCTATGGATCTGTCTCCTTGCTGAGGGACAGAGAGAGAAATGTGGGAATGTGGACAATCATCTTCAAGGGAAAAGAAACACCGATATAATGGCTCTACTTCCCCCTCATTCCAGTCACAAAGGGAACGGCTTTATGTATGCCAGTATTGCTCTGAGAAGCATAGAAAACTTCCTGGCTGGAAGCTGGGGTCCATAGGAAATAGCCAACAGTAGAGGAAAATGCCTCCCTTCCTCTCCCTCTCATGCTTTCCAGCTATCACCACTGTCGACAGAGCAATCTCAATAGCATTTTGTGCTATCCCATGGGTTTGCTCTCCACACAGGAGTTTATCCAAGGTTAGGAGTGCTGGATAATCTGTGTAGGAGTCAGGAAAGGAAAAGAAAAATGGGGGTGGTGGGATGGCCAGTAGAAGTGGTCCATGGTGCTCTGTCGTGGAAGGAGATAGTCATCTGAGTAGGAACAGTAAAAGTCCCATAGCTTATATCATGGAAGATCATAGATTTTGAGCTAGGAAGGGCCATAGAGGTGATCTAGTTCAACCCCCTCATTTTTCCAGATGATAAAACATTGACTAAAAAATTGGTTAAGTGACTTGTCTAAAGTCACAAAATAATTAAGTGGCAAAATTGGAATTCATACCCATTTTTTGACTCCAGATTCAGCAGTATTACCAGACAAGACCCACTTTTATAAATAGACATTCTTATAGACTGAGATACACACACACACACACACGTACACACAGCTTTATGACTGTGACATGTACCATGAGTTCATGTGTTGTTGATAAACAGAACCTCACCCAAGATGATCTTTTCCTTCTGGATCTATAGCCAGTAGACAGTAGTTTGGTCTATCTAGAAGGCTGAGATAATGAGTGTTATATATGTCTTATTCAATGAAACCAATTAGGAATGTCTTGATCATCCCTGCACTTCCCCTGAGGGGATCAAGAGAGATCACATGTCAAATAATTGGACCTTTTAAAGAAGTGAAATAGATAAGGTTATTTAAATTGAGAAAACCTCTATCAGGTAATATTTGAATGCCTTCTTGTGTGTGCAGGGACACTACAGTTGGATAGTTGGATTTTTTGGTTAGCATGTGGTTAGGGACCAGCTTCACTAGTTCTGTGGGATCCTATTTAAGGTAATTAGTCAATATACCTCAGTTTAGGCTTAGGACACTGCTTGCAGGAGAGCAGTTTCTATGCTGGAAGAAAACTTCATGTAATAAAGAATATTTCCTTAAGCCAGGACCCTATCTACTTCCCCTCTCCTTTGAGTAACAACACTGCAGGACAGCAGTCAGTCTGGAATCTCTTCTTGTGCTATAGCACATAAAAGTTCTGCACTCAACAAACCCCACTTCCTTCTTCTATAATGCTTTGTTTACACTTTGGCAAATGAGAAAGCGATATAGACTAAGGACTTATTCCAAGGCAGTTTATCATGCTCTGTCCTACCTCCAATGCCTGACTCCAGAGCTGGTTAATGTCATCCCTTATATCTACCAGTTTTCCAATGAGACTTCCAACAATGAGATAGACAAGCCCCCTTCCTTAGTTAAACAATGAAGGGGAGCAATGATCCTCAAAATCCAGTATCCTCAAGATATTATCCAACGGGATCATTTAATAGCAGGTCAGGGGACTCCACTAAAACTTGATAAAGTGAATAGATTGCCCTCTGCAGGAAAAAAGGCACTGCCTTTATTTGGACCCACCCCCAGTACAGCTACCTCCATCCTTCAAAGACAGCAGTATTGCCAGAAGAATTATACTGCAATTAAAAGGGATCATTGAGAAATGAGCCCTGTCAGGGTACCAGTGGTCCCTGGCCAAAGCCAGGATCAGAATCAGGAAAAAAAGAAGGAAATAAAACTACCATTAAGACCCAATTCCTGTCCCAGCACCCACTAGAGACTTCCCTTGTTCCATTTCAGAGGATGAGCCTTAAAATGGAAAACCAGTGGAAGGAAACCATTGTCGATTCTGTCAGTAGCTACATATAACCTCTTCATACTCCTCTTAGTCAAAGAATGGATGACAGAGTTTTTCCTTAAACTCATTTCTGAGATATTTTCCTATGGCTTTCCAGTCTGGATAAAAAGAAAATCTAGTAGGATTAGTTTTGCATCCAGAATACCTCCCAGTGGCCTGAAGGCACCAATCATTCTATATAAATCCTGCAGATATCAACAGACATTCATACAAGCCATGCCACATGTGGTCAGTCACTAAGCCAAATTTACCATCTGGGGAATGGAAGGTCAGTGGCAAAGAGATTGTACTTTTCAAATGACCTGCTCTTCCTCCCTTAGTTATTAGATTGTCATCTTCCCCTCCCCGTTGCCCATAATCCATCATCTACACACTCTCCCAAAGCAGTTTAGGGTGTAAGCATTGATGTACAAACCATTAATGTTATAATCTTTGTAACATAAGGGCTGAACCCCAGGTGTCACATTGTTCTCATTGGCTTTGTTGTAGAGCATCATTTCACGCCAAAGCACTGCTTTGGATTCCTCCATGCATACAACCTTATTTTCTTCCTCCTCTGAATCAGTTTTCTCAAGGGAAGGACTGTGCACAAGACAGCAATTCTGAGTCAGCAGCATGACTACTTGGTGTTTTGAGAGAGAGAACAGAAGTGGTGACTGAAGCCATTTAGACTGTAGGGAGAGTCTGCCTGGAAAAGCAAGTCCTGAATTGGAATTTTGCCACAAACATGGTTTTAGGAAGTCTAAAGTTCCAAGAGACTGTCCTAGATATCTTAGCTCCTTGAAGTTAGTGTTTATATGCTAACCAAAGAGCATCAAAGTATTAATGGAAAATTTTATATACTGACCAACTGCCAACCTTTCTTATCATTCCTGGATAGATTGCCTAATTTAACTTCTTTTTCTTTGCTTCCCTTACCTAAAGAATTTTTCTGCTAAGAATGAAGCCTAGTCTGTCATATTAGGACAAGAGACACAAAATACCTTCCTTCTGCTGCTTATTTTTCTTGTTGCCAATAAGAATTTTTACTTAAATGTTTTCTTCAACTAGCAACCTGCCTAAAACATCATTCTTCTATGTATCAGATACTGTCCCTACTGATTTCTTTGGAAAGTAAGTCTAATATGAGTTTCACTTTTTTAAAAAATAAGTAATTAGTATTTTAAAGAAAAATTCTGTACTTGAGAAGACATTTGTTAATACCTAAAAGAGAAGGGGGGAAGTTTCCAGATCTTAACATCATTCTTAGTTTTCTTGCTCAATATTACCCTATTAGCATTCCCTTAAAACCAAAAGAGAAAAACCAAGCTAGTTAGTTCTGGTGCTTTTGGAAATGGCAATTGCTAGCCTGGCTTAGGCCATGTGGCCCATCTATAGTTGTCTCCTCCCAACAATCACTTAATTCTTCCAATAGGAAGACACAGAGTGAGAGCAATCATCCAGACACATTGACAGGAATGATAAGTAGATTAAATAGCAAAATAGGACTAGCCATCTTTCAGAGAGGGAGGTCTGACATAGGACAGAATAAGATGGAAGATGGTGCTCAGTAAGCATTTATCAAGTACTTGGCTGAGGAAAGAAATAAAAACCAAAACAGGCAGAGACACTACCTGAAAGAAGAAGAATATGCATTCTAATGGGCTGTCATTAGCTTCCCATGTCCTTTATTTAAGGTCTATATACAATCACAGAACCATAGCATTTTAGAGTCAGAAGGGGTCTTTGAGATCATTTAGACTTAGCCTGAAGTTGTATAATGAAAGGATGAGTCATGGAGGTTAAGTGACCTGATGCTTATGTTTTTGACATAATTGGAAAGGAAATCATCCCAGTTGGATCTGTCTTCACATGTTGGCGGAGAAGTCAGAGTATTTCCCTGAAATGGGGCCCCATGCATTTCTCAGGATTTTGCCCTCTCTTAGCTTAGGGTACTACATGGAGGGCCAAAGCCAATTGTTCCTCTTCCCCTGGCAAGCAGCCTTTGGGTTGAGAATAAGTCTCCCTTTTCTTCTGTTCTCACTATCCCAGTCAATATTTTTCAGCTTAGCATTGATTCAGCTCTTGTGATTGTTAAATACAACAGGCTCAGGCTTAGTTGCATGCATCGCTGCCTCTGCACCAATATTTAGCCTCCTCATTGAATTCAGTTTGAATTTTTTAAATATAAGGGGAACACAATGATCTTTAAACATGGATAATACAAGTCCATGAGATGATCTGAAGCAGGCATTGGGTAGAGTGACTTTGTATCCATCCATGCATAAATCATATGTGTATGTCAACATATATCCATCCATCCATACACATATACAAGTATATTGAAAATCAATTAAATATTGGGCCAGGGTCATATTGCCAAATAAGGCACCATCTGGTATAAAGCAACAAAGATTTTTTTTTAAAAAAAATTGAATTTTTAGAAAAACAAAACAAAACAAAAAATACCCCTCACTTGTGCTTTATAAACTCTTTCCAAGCCTGTCCTGCCTTTGTGTGTTCTGGAGAGAGCATTTCCTGTGTGGTTAAGAGCTGAGGACTAAGAGATTGGACTTTCCTATTTGTTCCCCAGCTCAATCATGAATTCACTGTGTATAACATTATGTAATCCATTCCACCTCTTGCCAGAATCATGGTGGGAGTGGGTGTATGTGTTGGGGGGAGGGAAAAATGGGGCCAGAATGCTATTTACCTACCTCACAGGGATATTGTGAGGCTTAAAGCAGAAACATAAAAAATGAATTAATGCTGTTAATTACTTAACTAATTAATTAACGCCGTTGTCAATTATCAGTCTGTCTGTTAAGTGTTTTGAGATCCTCACAAACCAGGTGCTAATGCAATTCAAAGGATCAGAGTAAGGAACAGTTTCTATCCATGGAGCGTTCTTTCTAAAGTATCCATTCCTATCTGACCCTTACCTGCTCTCTTCCAGATTTATAGTATTTGGTATTGCCCAACTCATTCACCAGAGCACTTTATGATATATCCCACAAAGAAAGTAATGGGCAGAAAAGCTCCCTTACCTGTTCTGAGAGTGATAAGGGCAGAATCCAGATCCCACAAGGAATCAAAACACACAAAACACAAAATTTATATAAAGTAAAACCCTGTAAAAGTGTTTTTATATACACGTACATGCACACATTTTTAACGACCCTTCTAGCAAAAGAAAAATCTAAACTCAGGGGCTTTTGTGATTTAATCTTCACCATGATATGAATGAATAAGAGTTTAGTCTAGCCGGTGCTGTGTTTGTCAGAGTGAGTACACCCTGACATTCCCCAATGTCTTAGCTTTTACCATTAAACTGTCCATAACATGTCATCCAGGTTCACCATAGAATCCAGAAACAGCAGCCATTGCCTTTGTCAGTTGGTCTACATAAATGAAGTTTTTGCCTGCTGAATGGCTGAATTTTTTCAGTTGATACTTCGAATTGCAACATATACGGCAATGGTATATTAGATATAAGCATTCTGCAGGGTTCATTTGTAAGAAATGAAATTAATTTTCTTTGGTATTCTGACTGATCTCTCCTTCCCTTAAATGTACATCTGCCTCTTAGCACCTATGAACCATCTGAAGCTTTAGTCTTCACTGCCCTCATAAGACAAAAGGAGACACAGCATCATTTCACACTGGACTCTGGTGTTCTCTGCCACACTGTGAAGTATTCTTTGGCAAATAAAGCCTTTTAAGTATCATAGACTGATTGCTGTGTAGGGTTGGAGAGAGACCATTTCCCAAAGCTGACTCTGATTGGCTGGTGGGTGGGTAATATGGCCATCAATATCTAGGAGAGTCAACATTTATATTTCAAAGGGATCGCTCCCCTGGGAACAAACTTCTAGAGTGGGTGGAGGTAGGTAAGTAAAAAGTTGGGGTGAAAACCCCTGCCACCTCTTTCATCTCACCCCTACCCATTGCTGTAAATAAAAGGTTTAGTATCTCATTCTTTTAAATGCAAAAAGATTTTTGACAATAAGCCATGCTTTTTTGTAAATACATTATTATAACTTGGATTTTTCTTTTAGGGTGGGTAAGAATTGGGTTGTGCAGGGACTTCAGAAAGAAGTTATTGATCATTTAACATATAGGTGTAGTGTAACAGAGGGTTGCAAAAGGGCAGGAATGAAAGTGCTCCAAAAATAGTCTTGAACCAGCTCGTTAGAATGTTAGAACATTTATTTTAATATAATGATATCTGAATCAAAAATCTTGGGCACAGTCTCACATGCATTCTTTGTCACTCCTCTCAAAAGATTAAAAATCACGTCTAGATTTCCATAAATAGAAATACTGTCTTCAGACCCTGTCAGAAGAATATGGTAAAAGAGAAAGAATAAAAGAATGATTCAGAGAACTTTGATAATTTTAAGACTCCATCACAGAAGATTATGATGTCTGGTTCAAAACAAACAAACAAACAAACATACAAAACAATGTGATAGATGTCCTACTAAACCTAAAATCCTGGTTCAGGATATACTTACCTGAGATATATCAAGTCTTTTACTAGTTTATGCCTTTAACAAAAAGCAAATTTATAGAGCTGTCTTATTAGTCAGACATCATAATGCTTGACACTTTCAAGAGCTCAGTAAATGCTTCTAAGTAAGCTTGATGTTGCCATTGAGTCTCTGCAAAACAATTTAAAATTCTGTTCACTCCTCTCATTCCATCCCACTAAGATCCTGCACTATTTATGTTATTTTTATTTTACCCCTTTAAGGAGACTTGGATCTAGGATCTGGTATACAATTCTTTTCTTACTTCTCATTCTTTCTTTCTCTTTTTCTTCCCTTTCTCTTATAATGGAAACCTTTAGATTTCCATTCTTAGATCTCCAGATATCTGGGCAGGTCAGAGATAAGATAGTTTCATCCATTCTAACACTTAGCACCTTGATCTAGGAAGACCTCCATTCTAAAGAGAACTTCATAACAGTTAAGGGAGTTGTCTTGATTACATCACAGGATTTTTGAGCTGGAAAAGATCTTCATTTTACAAATGAGAAAAACTGAAGTTTAAATGAGAGAAATAAAATGGTTTGCCCATGGTTTGCAAGGCAATAAATGGCATTTGAATCTGGATCTAGATCAGTATCTCCACACCATGTTGATTACATTCTTGACCTTAAAAATCAGGACTGTATCTGATGATGCTAGACCCACTCATTCAAAGTGGATTTTATTTTTCTCACTCCTGGATTCAAGTTATGGGCTCTAAACTAAAGACGGGTTGTACTTTCCAGATGATAACTCTACAAATTTATGTAGAATTAAATCTGCCAGGAGACTGTAAGAAGAAGTTCAAACATCTGATAACTTAGATTCTCTCTCCAAAGTTCCACTTCCAAAGCATCATGATAACAAGGATGTTGCATTTTCCTACATCTTTGCTCCAAGATCAACAATCAAGAAAAGTCTTCTAGAAAACTTTGTGATTATCTGAGTAGAAACAGGAATATGTAGGGTGAACATACTCCAAAAGTTCAAAGTGCCATTAATTTAAAAAACAATATGATGTGAAATGAGGGCTAAAAGTCACTAACTGATAGTTAAAATATACAATAGCTTTGATGACGATTGTAGTTCCATATTTGATATGGAATGGCAAAATATTAAGAAGATACCAAGAGATTTAACAAAATCACATAATCGAATTTTAAGATTTACCTACTGGGGAATAAATATTCTTAAATCTCGAAACTCAGTAGGGCACTTTTTAAAATAGTGATTTATGAACCTGCCAAAACTTATACAAAATTAACCTAAGTGCTGAAATTGTGAAGGAACCAACCTTTTCCTTAGTGGTGTTAGGGAATAGTCCAGGTCCACGGACCCTGAAACCAGGATTTACCCAACTTTGTAATACATATTAATGAGAGGAAGAAAAATCTTTTGCACAAAGAATGCAGAGGACCTAATGATGAAAAAATAACTAGGGTCATGGGGTAGAGCACCAACTTATAAAACAAAAGCAAGGTTAAGGAAAGCATGAGTGAGTTGTCAGAAAAGGATATGCTTCTATATAGTCTGAATCTTCTTCCCTTAGATCATGACTAGTTAATAGGGGCATAATATTTTCCAAGGATCTTCCCCTTTAAACAATCCTGAGGCAGTGGATTCCCAAAGATCCATAACATTGGGATATGACTTTTCCAGATGAGAAAGGAGTTCTTTTATATACTCAATCAGAGGACAATCACAGCAACCCTTCAATAGAGAAGTCATGGTACTAGGGAGCTTACACTGAACTTCCATGCAGGATAAAGGATATAAGGGGAAGGAGAGGACAGTGGGACTTGGGGAAGGGGGTGGGTTGGGGGGAAGATTTGATGAGGGACAGATCTCAAACTCTGCATATTATATATATGTTGGAAGGAGAACCAAAAGTCCTGGTTTGATACAATCCAGTTGGATACAGTGTACCAGTATTATCCTCAGTGGATATCCCTTTACAAAGAAATGGTCTGCACTTCATCCAGGTCAACAACCTCTGTCCTGGACCCAAGATTATGGCATGTTCACCTTGATTCACTCTTATGCATGAGTGGCAGAGACAAGATACTGAAGAACATCAGTAAACTGCATCAGGCTGTTAAAAAGCATCTACCATGAAAAATTACACCACAGTCAAACCCCACAAGACATTTTCCTACCCGCATCCTTCTGTGGGGTACTCCAGTCCAACACCAGTTCCAGTAACTGTGTGTTACTGAGAGCCAATGCAGGTCCCTCAGAGAATCGGTGCATCTCTTCTAAAGCAGGAGTTCAGCACTGCATGTTGACAAGGTGGATATATTGTAACATAAATGCTCGTTTGGATCCAAAAAGAAAACATTTTAAAAAAATGATGTACAACTTTAATGTTTTTTTTTTTTGTCAAAGAAAAGAATAAATAAATAAAATCCTCTTGTAAAGAATTAATTAACACTATCCCACTTATTTTTGTTATCTCTATCTAGGAAATTAAATAAATCATAGGTGACCATGTTGTACCAGATGCCTTAACAGCAAACCTCAGTCCTTCTTACTCTGAGTACATTCTCTAGCAAGTGAAAATGGTAGGTTATCCCACGTTATTGACAAGTCAAAGAGGCTGGCTGATTGTGGACAGCAATCTCCCTGTTCCTTTATAGCAGTGTGTCTTTATTTTCCAAGCTTTGTGATTTTCCTCTTAAAAGCATCCTACACCTTGGAGTAGAAAGGGTATTTGTAGATGGCTTAGACCCCAGAGGAAAGACCAAGAAAATGCTATTTACAGGTGAAATCACTAAATGGAGACACCACATTTCTTTTAATTTCCTGAGAATAGAACCAAAAAGGAAAAGTGCAGGAAACAAATGCTTATTTCCAAGACTTAGAACCCATTTAGTGATATAGAGAAAGTAGTGCTTGATAAGTAGAAATGTAATAATTTGTCTAAAACAGATATTGTTCTACTCCAAAGAAAGAAGAATGAGGACAAGTTTAAGGCACAGATGCCAAGTCCAAGACACAGTTGGCACATTCTAGGGAATGACTCAGAGCAAGTCATCCCCGCAGAAGATTTCTCCATTCCTCCTTTTTTGTTCCTACACTTTTCTCCCACGTTCATTAGCTCACGTTATTTCCATTATTAAAATAAAAGAAAAGCTAACAACCCAAGGGGTGCTTTCTTCTAAGTTCACGGATAACCCTTAATGTTATCCCTGACTTACCATGTCACACCAGTTTGACAGCTCCATTTGTAATAACTGAGCAATAGTACTTTCCAACCACCAATAAAAGGAAGTGCTGTTTTCTTTCTTGATTGATAACTACAATATTCAGGAAATGATTTTCCCCCAAGTTATCCCAACTTGAGCTGTCCAGACACTGTGTTTTTGATAGTGGTCATGTGGAAAATATATGGATTGAGCAAGTTTTCTCTTCTCCCTTTAGAATGTGTCTACTGTTGCCATGGTGAGTCATAAACCAGTTGAAAGAGGGAAGCACAGATACTGCTCTAAGTTTCTGTGGTGGTTCAGGAATTCATTACCTTTATGCAAGTTATCTCTGAATCTTGATTTTGCCCCTTACTTTGTTATAGACAGGTCTGTTCTATTTACAATCCATGGCATGTGAGCTGGCATAACTTGGCTGCCATGGATGGGGTAGATTAATGCCTGAATTTATATTGATTTTGCATTTATAAGGGCTTATAAGTAATGGAATGGCTTATGCTTATGCCTTCAATTAGAGAGCAAAACTCACAATGATTGGGGTTCAGCTATTAGCCCTCCACTCAGGAAAGTCTTCTCTTGTGTGATAGCCTCTATACTCTCATGACTCAAACAAAGATACCTAAAAAAATAAGGGCAGCTCCAATCACAGGTGTTGATGAAAAATAATATAAAATCTAACAAATGTATTCTTTAACAGAATAAATCTGAGATAAATAGAAATGGAAGGCTGGGGTAGGTCAAGATCCATTTGCCATTATTCCTTTGGGCCCCTAATAAAATATAAAGTCACACACACACACACACACACACACACACACACACACACACACACCTTACAGCTAGTACATTTAGATAGAGCTCATCTCTCCCATTGTCTCAGAGAAAGGAATTGCAAATGTGGCTGGTCACCCCTGCTGCTCCACTTCTGTGTTCACCATCACCTTCTTCTTCCTCATCCTCTTTGTAAGGGTTAAAAAGCCTCTAAGAGCAAGGAATGTAGTTCAAGGCATGTGTGAGGACCTGAGGGATGAGAAGTACCTAGGTGCCGGCCAGTCCTACGTGAAGGTGGGGCATGGCCCCAAGAGATGCTGTCTGACCTCAGGTACCATGGCTCCCTCTTTAGTTCTCTCAATGCTTAGCACACCTCCCTCCCTCTTCTCTGCCAATCCTGTTATGACCTGCCTGTACAGGTTCCTAGAGGGCCTCCCCTTCCCCCGGATCCTCAAGGAGAGTATAAATATGTGCTACCTAAGAATAAAGCTCTCTTTTGCTTCACCCCTACCTCCTGGTCTATCTGTCTCTGTGGGATCCAGGCTGATGCCCGAAGATGGGTAAGTTTGGCCTAGCTGTCCCAGCGATGGGTGGGCAGTTAGAGTAGCGCAAAGGGGGATGCTGTGCTCTTTAGAAAGCACCATAGTGAAAAACTCAATTGCTCTCATGTGTCCAAAGGCTGATCTCGTGTTAATTTCCCAAACTGGGAAAAAATTAAAATCTCAGAAGGTTTTGTGGGTCAGCCAGTCTTTTGCCTATGGTTGCTATATTGGGAAATGCCCCAAGTCAAGGGTAAAGTATATCTATTTTATAAAGTTGTTGGAGGTCCTCTCTACAAAGAGAACAATAATCTCTCTTCTCCTTAGCCTGAAAGAGAAGAGATACAGAGTGAATGTCCCAAAAGGCTCAATGGAATTTTATGCTTTAATAGCATAAAAAAATTACCAAAAACGATAGTTTTAAACTTTAATATCTTAGTTCAAAACCACTACTAAGACTTTTGAAATATCCTGTGTAGAGAGCTGCAGCCTCCACTTATCTTCATTGTGATTGTAGTAGTGTATCTCTAGGTTAGAGACATCCACCTGTATGGTACCTGCCACAAAAGAATTTAACAAAACAAACAAAAATACAATAAATTCAGGTATATAACAGATAGATTGCCAATAATCAAAGAATTAAAACACAATGAAAATATGCTCATCATTAGAACTCTACTAAGCTTAATTTATGTCAAAGAGGGATGTGACTTCCTGAAATCTAGCAGTGTCTTCATTTCGTTATGATGAACATTAATTTTTTTAATCTCCATCCAACTACCGTTCCATATGTCTCCTCCCTTCACTGAAGTGAGTGGTCCTAGTTAATCCTGAAAGGAATAAAAGCTTGAAACCATCAATATTTGAAGAACTGTCAAGTAGAAGGCATGTTCTGTATACCTTCAGAAGGGAGACTAGGACCATCAGTAAGGAAATGTTTTACAAAGATAGAATTCAGCAGCATAAGGAAGAACTTACTGAGAAGCCGAAACAGAAATATATCCAGAACCAAAAACGTCTCAATGTACTTTCTTTCCAGATAATAATGGAAGCATTGTGCCCAAATTTGGCCTCAGACTTTTTGCTAACTGGTAATACTGTGTTAATAACTTAACTTTAGTCTGTTTTACTTTTATCATCTATAAAATGGGAGTAATAGCACCAACCTTCTACGGTTGCTATGAATATAAAAAAGTGATAACATGAAGTGCAACATAAAAGTGATAATACAAACAGCAAAGTGCTTCGCAAATCTTAAACCACCACATAAATGCTTGTTAATATCATTGATTAATATTAATTATTATATTGGTTAATATTATTATTGTTGTTATTATTTTTTTTTATGCCTGGCCATGAGAAGACTTGTGGAGAAAGAAAATCATGATAGCTGCTGTCTTCAAACTTCTGAAGTCTTGACATGTTCAGGGAGGATTTGATTTATCTTCCTAGAGAACAGAAGTCAAAACAATAGGAAGAAGTTATAGGAAAGCATATTTCAACCATATATATACATATATTATAATATATAAATATATAGATATAGAATATAAATATAGAAATAACTGTGCAAGTCTGTTCCAAAGAATCATTTCCAGAACAGAGAAGATTATTTTTCTTTGTTCTGTCTCATTCAAACTCTCTTTTTGGTTCCAAGTTCAGTTCTGGGCACTATATTTCTGACAAGGTTTTGACACACTTGAGGATATTCAGAGGAGAGGGGATCAGGAGAGTGAAAACACTGGGGCACATATTGTCTAAGGATTGGTTGAAGGAAAGTTGAAAGGGATGTTTGGCCTCAAGAAATTATGATGCTACTGCAGAAAACATGAGAGCTGCCTCCATAAATCTTTAGAAAAATATATAAAAGGTTCTGAAACAGAAAAATTAGCTTTGTTATTCTTGGCCCCAGAGTTGTAGAAAAGAAAAATTTGATTCAATTTTAAAAAAAGCAGTTCCTAAAATTAAAATTGTCCCCAAATGGAATGCTTCATTGGGAAGTAAATGCTGTTCTGTCAATAGCTTAATCAATAAACATTTATTAAGTTAAGTACTCACTACAAGAGTGAAACAATTTCTCTTTTCAAGGACTTTACATTCAAATAACCTTAGAGATCTTTAGGCAAGATAACCAGAAGTGAAAGGTCTCAACCTGTTGGAGATGATCTAAAAAAGATTCCTTTTCAGGGAAAGTTTAGACTCAATGATCTTTGATATGGAACTCAGTGATTCTGTAATTCTATTTTCTAACAATAATTGTATAAACATGAAATAGATAGATTCCAAAGATAATTATTTCCCATTACTAGAGGTTTTGATTGAGAGACTAGATGACAGCTTTTCAGGGACATTTTGGAAGCAATTTATGCAATAGGAAAGGTTTTTGAGCTACACAATCTATATGGCCCTTTCTAACATTGACTTGCTATGAGTCCTTAACTTTAAACAATACTCATTGAATTCATTTTCCTAACCACCCCCCTCCCCATTCCTGAAATCTGGCTTCTGTCTTCCTCAGGTGATTAAAACTATTAATTCCATGATCATCAGCAAATCCTTATTTTTTAAATCCAATTGTTTGATGACTTTTCTGATTCTCTTTATGTTTCCACAATCTCTTTTGTCACCTATGACTCAATGCTCAGAACCACTTTTAACTCCACCTCTTCTCGCTTGCTTTGACATTCAAACTAAGTTCTGTTAATTCTGATTTTAAAATTTTCCCTTTCCATTCTTTTATATCTTCCCATTGACACTACCCTGATTTATTCTGTTATCTCTCACTTGGGCTATTGTAATCACACCTCTCTGTCTCATATCTCTCTCTCAAACTGAGACCAGACAAATCTTGGAGATTTGTATCCTCTTACCTTAGTATTATGTTTGACACATAGTACATGCTATATAAATATTTTAGTATTCATTCTTTTATTTATTCAGTCATAGGCCATGGATTATAGAAAACAACAGAGACAAAATTTTTATCTTGCCTTTGAGTTAAAAAACAAAACAAAACAAGTTCATTCATAAGTGAATGGTGTCTGATAGAAATTCGTTCAAGCTCAGAATGTATTCACTACTTAATGTAATGTCTTTCACAAGTACATGCAAGAGATAAATTCATAATCAAAAGATAGAGGTAACTATAAAAGATAGAATAGATAATTTCATTTACATAAAATTGAAAAACATGTGCACAAACAAAATTAATGCATCTAGGATAAAAAGGAAAAATAGGGGGAAATGTTTCTATTAAATTTTTCAAAAAAAAAATTTGTGTGTGTGTGTGTGTATACACACACACACACACACACGCAGAAATATGTAAAAACAAAAGTAATTGCCCTAAAATAAGGGATCCTCGAAAATAAACAACACTTAATAGAATAAGTGAAAACTATTAATAATGATATAAAAAATGCTCTAACTCACTAATGACAAGAAATATATATCAAAACAAACTTGAGATTCTTTCATTTCACATCTAGCCTATTAGCAAAATAGGCAAAAAATAAAATAAGAACAACAAGGAAGGATTAAGGAAAGACAGGTACACTAACATAATAGTTCTAAGCAATTTAAATTTATGCAAATAATTGACTAACATATCCTAAAGAGATCACAGATAAAAAGAAAGGATCCATACATACCAAAATATTTATAGTGCAGTCTTTGTGGCTGCAAGGAACTAGTAATAAAGGAAATGTCCATCAATTTGGGAATGACTAAACAAATTATGGTGCATTAATATATTGGAATATTTCTGCATTGTCAAGAAACAATGAAAAGATAATTATAAAGAAGCAAGAAAAGACATGAACTGATACAAATCTAAGTAAAAAGTTCCAAGAAAACAACATACATGACCAAAACAATCTAAATGGAAAAAATCACCACCACAAAAATAATTTTTCAAATGAGTGTTACAAAATCACAGGAACAAATTTAGCCACAAAAATGAGATATAAGAAGACACTTCCCTATTTTGTAGAGGTGTGGAAGGGTATGAAAAAAAATCTTTGCTATAACACTTCTTGGGACGAAAAAGATACAGGATGAAATTTAGTTATTATAAAAACAATAAATATGTTTTTAAAAATTCAGATTTTAGGCTGCATTCCTTTAATTCAATTCGACTAAACAAACATTTAATAAATTTGTGCAAGATACTATGCTAAGTACTAAGGACCAAAAATGAAAAGTACTATCCTCAAGGAACTTATAATGGAAAAAAGGGTTGTGGGGAAAAAATCAGAAAGATACTAAATAACTGTTACAATAAAATGTGATGGGAAAAAGGAGAGTCAGGAAGCATTCAATATTCAATAAACATTTATAAATTGTTTACTATATACAAATCACTGTGCTAACTTTTATAAATATAAAGATAAAAACAAAACAGTACTTGATTTCAAGGGGAAAAATTTCTATATACACAGATAAATTAGTATAATTTGAAGAGGAAAAAAGTATCCATAACTGGGAGGGTATGGGATAAGATAGTATTTGAGGCAAAACTCTATAAAAATGTTAGTGGTCTTTTCTGTCCAGACAAAAAAATGTGATAGGAAAGCTGAGGACTCTGGTGAAGGTTTAAGGTTCTGCATGCATGTTGCCTAATTACTGCTCCAGTTTTAAGTCCATAGACTGAAAATACTCTGTATGACATTGGCCAAACACATACAAAGTCAAAAGACATCTGGAAGTAATAGCAAATAAGAATAAACTTCACCAACTTTCCTTATCAGAGTTATCACTTATCAGTGATTTAACCAGAGCCCTGCAACCCATAACAATGAGTTCAGAAGTTAAGAATTGTGCAGACTGGGGGGAAAATATAGTGAAGAGAATGAGCAAATCACCAGCAAAGGAAAACTAATAAAATGAATATGTGTATACACACATATAAATATATATGCAAAATATATATATATATATATATATATATATATATATAATATATGTATATATTTGTGTGCATTCATACACACAGAAACCTTGGGTTAAAAGATAAAATTCCAAAAGAGAAAAAATCTCACAGTAATTTCACAATACATATTGAACCCCAGAAAGAAGAACAGATTGATCACAGTAACTCTGAGAGTGATTGAAAGACAAAATTTAAGTGGAGGCAGAACCAAGATGGTGGAGTAAAAGCAGGGACCTGCCTGAGCTCTCCCCCAAGTTTCTCCAAGTTTCTTTAAATAATAATTCTAAGTAAATTTTAGAGCATCAGAACACACAAACATATGGAACAAAACAATTTCCCAGCCAAAGACAACTTAGAAGATCAGCAGGAAAAGCTTGTGGCACCTTGATGAGAGTCCAGAGAGCAGTCCCAGTGCAAGCCATACCAGCACAAACCCTGTCAGCACAGCCCCATCCCAGCCCTGGCCTGGGAGCCAGCAAAGCAGGATTGGTCCTGAGGACCTCTGATTCAATGCCAGTACTGGCTGTATCCAGACTTCTCAGTCAAGAGACACCAAAAACAACTTGGAGGGTCAGAAACAAAGATTTGTCTCAACTAGGGTGAGAGACCCTTGGGAAAGAAGCAAACCAGTAATTGGAAGTGGCAGCAATAGTATCTGGAGGACTCAGTTCACAAGAATTTTCTTTATTAGCAATGAGGAAGGATTCTATTACTTTAGCACACTAGAACTTACAGCCACAGTGAAGCAGGGGACCTCCCCATAGTTCCAGGGCAGAAAAGAGAGCTTATGGTTAGGTCTCTAGAAGGATCTCCAAAACAGCTGTACAAAATCCTTGAAACTTGGAACATTATTCCTTCTACTCCTGAAACCAAGCACTACTTTACTTTTTTGATTATTATAACTTTTTATTGGCATAAAATATGCCAGGGTAATTTTTACAACATTATCCCTTGCACTCACTTCTGTTCTGACTTTTCCCCTCCCTCCCTTCACCCCCTCCCCCAGATGGCAAGCAGTCCTATACATGTTAAATAGGTTACAGTATATCCTAGGTACAATATATGTGTGCAGAACCGAACAGTTCTCTTGTTGCACAGGGAGAATTGGATTCAGAAGGTAAAAATAGCCTGGGAAGAAAAACAAAAATCAAGCATGACTTTGTAAAAGTCCAGTAAGAGTTTGGGCAAATGAGGAAACAACAAAAAAAGATTTTCACCATAGAAAGTTACAATGGTGTCAAGAAATATCAAAACACACTTAAAAGAAGGTAACAAAGTCAAAGTTCTTATATTCAAAGCCTCCCAAGAAAAATAAGAATTTATCTCAACTTATAGAAGACCTCAAAAGGGATTTTGAAATCAAGTAAGAGAAGTAGAATAAAAATTTGAAAGAGAAATAAAATAATATGAAAGGAAATGCAAAAACTTAATGAGGAGTATTCTTCTTTTCAATTCAATCAAATTCAATCAAAATTGGCAAAGTAGGAAAGGATAATTTCTTGAAAATTATAATTGAGCAAATGGAAGCTAATGACTTTATGAGGAATCAAGAGGCAATAAAACCAAAAGAATGGGATGGGAGGGAGGAGAACCTAGATATCATCTTTCAAGAAAGTATTAAGAAAACTGTCCTGATATTCTAGAACCAAAGGATAAAATAGAAATGGAAAGAATCCACTAATAACCTTTTGAAAGAGATCCCAAGATAAAAACTCCCAGGAATATTATAGCCAAATTCCAGAACTTCCAAGTCAAGGAGAAAATATTGCAGGCATCAGAACTAAAATTCAAGTATAGTTAAACCACAATAAGGATAACTCAAGATTCAACAGCTTCTATGTTAAGGATCAAAATGCTATTCCAAGTGATATTCCAGACAGCAATGGAGCTAGGATTATAACTAAGACTCACTTACCTTGCAAAACTGAGTATAAGCCTTTAGGTAGAAAGATAGACATTCAGTGAAATAAAGGGCTTTCAAGAATTCATAATAAAAAGATCAAAGCTGAATAAAAAAAATTGATTTTCAAACACAGAACTCAGGAAAAGCATAAGGAAGTAATCAGGAAGGGATATCCCAAGGGACTTAATAAGGTTTATCTGTCTACAGTCCTACATAGGGGGATAATATTTATAACTATAAAAACTCTTATTATTATGACATTTAGAAGGAGTATATATAAACAGAGAACCAGAGAACACAGTATCAGTTGAATATGAAGGGATGATATCTAAAAACATAAACTTAAGGAATGAGAAAGGAATATATATATATATATATATATGTGTGTGTGTGTGTGTGTGTGTGTGTGTGTGTGTCAGGATGAAAGGAGAGAGAGAACCAAATAAACAATGGGAAATACAGTTAGGGATAGCAATTGGGAAAAGAATTTTGAAGCAAGTTTTTCTGATGAAGACTTCATTTCTCAAATGTATAGGAAACTAAGTGAAATTTATAATCTCTCTCTCTCTCTCTCTCTCTCTCTATATATATATATATATATATATCATTCTTCAACTGATAAATGTTCAAAATATATGAAGTATCTATTTAACATGTATAGGACTGCTTGCCATCTTGGGGAGGGGGTGGAGGGAGGGAGGGAAAAAGTCGGAACAGAAGTGAGTGCAAGGGATAATGTTGTAAAAAATCACCCTGGCATGGGTTCTGTCAATAAAAAGTTATTTAAAAAAAAAAAAGAAGGATACTCAGAAACATGGAAAGACTTACATGAAACAATGAAAAATAAAATGAGCAGAAACAAAAAAATATATGAAGTATATCAAAAGGACTATAAAAATCATGCATAGCCCTTGGCCCTATGGTATTTTTAGAAGCTCTTTTCTCAGGGCAAATTAGAAATTGAGGGGATGCCCAGAAATTGAATGTGAATGATTTTGCTGTTCTCAGCATTACAATAAATCAAGACTACTCCAAAGGACTTAGTATGAAAATGCTATCTATACCCAGAGAAAGAACTGATTACATCTGAATATAGATTGAAGCAAACATTTTTAAACTTTATCTTCTTGAATTTGGGTGGGGGGGAGGGGTGGATGGGTAATGAAGGAGATCCATGTTTTCTTTTGCAACATGACTTAGAGAAAATGTTTTTTTCAACTTTACATGTGTCTTCTTGATGTGGATGGGGATGGGGAAGAAGGGAGAGAATCTGTAACTCAAAGTTTTAAAAATAAATGTTTAAAAAGGATTCATTGAGGAAAATTTAAAAAATTAAATAAAAAATTCTAAAAGCAAAATAGAATAAATTAGAGTTCTTGATTTAAAAAAAATTAAGAAAAATAAACAATCACCAAAAACAAGTCAAAAAACATTTATTAATCTGACTGTGCACCAAGCACCACAACAAGCCTTAGGAATACAAATATGAGTTAAGATATTGGAGAAACTCAACAAAGCTATGTATATACTTTCAAACATGACAGAAGAACTAGAAATCAACAATTCAGTGAATTAACAAGAAACATTAAAACAAAGTAAAAAAGCAGAACTGGAAATACGTATAAAACCATCAAAAGTAGGCGATCTGAACACAAAGCATGGAGAAATAATTTTAAAATAATTGAGTTCCCAGCAAAGTCATAGTGAAACAAAACTAAACCTGGAAACCATATTTTATGAATAATTAAAGAAAAATTTCCAGATGTATTGGGACCAGATAACAAAGTGTAAGTAAAAGGTCACCACTAAAGAGACTCTAGTATTCAGAAATTTGGCAAAAAGGAAAAAATTACTCTAAATGGAGAGAGAGAGAGAGAGAAAGAGAGAGAAACACATATGAAATGATACTCAGTACTATCCATCAAATACCAAAAAAGAAAATAAAATCATGAAAAATGACATACCAAAAGGCAAAGAAAACTGGTCTACAATGAAGAATAACATTCTGCAAAACTACAGTTTTAAAGTAGGAAAATTACCTCTAATAAAATGAATGACTTCCATAAATTCCGATCAAAATCAGTTTTTAATGAGATAAACACAGATAAAAGATAAGCACATAAGATGAAATATATGCAAAAAAATAATTTTTTTAGAGAGCACTGAAAATGAGGGATGGAGGACTAGGTAAAATTAGAAAAGGCTTCAGGTCAAAGATGGCATCAAAGCAGGGTTTTGAGGGAAATGAAAACTCTATGTGGCATTGTGGGTAGTGTTAGACCTGGGATCAAGAAATTGTGAATTTAAATCAAACCTTAGATACTGAGTATCTGGGTGATCCTGGGCAAATCACTTTACCTCCTCCTACCTCAATTTCCTCAACTATAAAATGGAGATAATAATATCACTTACCTCCTGGGTTTGTTGTGAGAATAGAATGAGAAATTATTTACAAAACCTTTTGTAAATCTTCAAGTATTGGATAAGTATTAGGTGATGTTAGAACAGTAATGATGATTATACTATAATCTTAGCAGCAGAAGCAATAACAGTAGTAGTAGTAGTAGTAGTAGTAGTAGTAGTAGTAGTAGTAGTAGTAATGGTAGTAGTAGTGGTAGTAATAGTAGATAATTTTAAGTTTAGACCGGCATGTAAAAAGTCATAAGTTTAACAGCAGAGAAGAGGAAGGAAGGTCTCCTTTAAGGGGTCCAATGAGGAGCAAGTTCTAGGTTTCCCAGAAAATGAGGATTTAATTCAATTGTAGGAATTAATTCAATTATAAGAAGGCATGATATTGGAATTCATGCTGGCAAGAAAACAGCTAAGTTGTAGGTATAAAGTAGCTCTGTCAGCATTCCAGCACTTGAACACAAATACAGCAATGGAGATTAGGGGGTAAGGTGGGATCAAATAGGTAGTAAAAATATCTATCCAAGTAAACAACCAACCAAAGTAAATATTGTGAGGATTCAGAGAGCCTAGGTTTCAGGGGAAGAATTCTCCCAATCCTGGAAATAATGGAAGATAAAAGAAAAGACTCTAATCCAGAAGAAATTATAGTGAGCAAGGTGCAAAGATTAGGAATGGAAAGCAAGGTAGGAACCTTATTATTTGAATTAGGATATAAGGGAGAGGCTTGTATGCAAAAAAAAAAAAAGTCAACAGAAGTTTAACTAATGGAGGAATGTACTGAGCAAGAAGCAAGCTTGAAGCTACTGAGTCTCTTGAGGTATGGGACCAGAAAGTCCTTGAATTTCCTGGATTGATTCCAGAGCCTGAAGCAAGCCTAATCTTGAACTTTGAAGGTGAAGTGGCCCAAGTATGGGAACAAGAGGAATGAAAGATCAGAGAACCAGGCCACTAGTCATTGTAAAGTGTAAAAAAATGAATTATTTTTACTAAAGGAAAAATGATGCAGCCAAAAATCGAATCTGGTATTGGGTCATAGAACCTCTTAAAAAAAAAAAAAAAAACTTCTATGGTAAAATGGATGTGCCTTCTCAGATTATTGTTAATGGAAAGCAGTATATCCATTCTGAATGATTCCCAGCTGCTCCCATGCAAGAGAAACAGATGGCCATGGCATCCAACAGCTTTGTTGATATGTGGGCCTGAGCACTTACTGTAGGGTGGGCCAGGAAAGTCTCCCTTAAAGCCTATTCTCCTCCCACCTGCCTCCCCCTGACAAGATGATCTGTTCTTTTTTCTAAACATTCAATAAACCCTTTTCTCCAGGGAATGCATTTTCTCTCTTTTTACTTTCATTCCACAAATGTTTTCTAACCACATCAGCAACATCACTTGCCTTATTATGCAACACTGAAATCTTGATTTGATGAGGAAGAAAATGTCTGGGGCTAAAAGATGAGGAAGAAGGACAGAGGAAGAATCAAGGAAGTTATGGGAAGAAGAAAGACTATGGAAAACCTGGTATGAACCCAATATAATAAATAATTGTCAGAATAAATAATAACCATGGGGTGGGAAACCAAGACATATATTGGTTCAGTCATGATCCATTTAACTAATATGCAATTCAACAAACACTGATTAAAACCACACTTTATGGATGTCATTGCACTCCCTACTTAGGATATAGCAACAAAAACGAAAAGTCTGTGTCCTCAAAGAGCTTACATTTTACAGGATATCATTTGTACCTATCATAAGTAAATAGCAAGTCAAATTAAAAAAGTTTTTACAAAAGAGAACACTAACATTGGGGAGGGAGGAGAAGATGAAAAGGAGAGATCCCAAAAGGTTCCATGACTGCTCTTAGGACAATGATGTAATGTATTTTATGACAAGTTTTCTATGAACTGTTTCTCACATATATTGATTCTCACTGTTTTATGAAGTAATGCTTTGTGTAATTTTACCTTCTTCCTCTTTGGTATTTAAAAAATGAGTTGATATTCTAGATTAGAATTGTCTACTTCCTACCCTATAGCAAGATAAAGTTGAAATGGGTTCATGATTTAGATATAAAGATGCTATAGACATAGAAGAGCAAGGGATAGTCTATCTATCAAATGTTTGGAGAAGGGAGAAATATGTGGCCAAAGAAGAACTAGAGAACATTATAAAATGCAAAATGAATACTTTTGATTACACTAAATTAAAAAGATTTCCCACAGACAAAAACCAATGTAGCCAAGATTAGAAGGGAATCAGAAAGCTGGAAAACAATTTTTACTGCTATTATTTCTTATAAAGGCCTCATTTCTAAAATGTGTAGAGATCTGAGTCAAATCTATAAGAATACAAATCATTCCACAATTGTAAATAGTCAAAGCCTATGAACAGACAATTTGAGATGAAGAAACTAAAGCTATTTACAATTATATGAAAAAAAAATGCTTTAAGTTAGTGTTGTCAAAACCATCCACAAACATTTATTAGACTCCAATGATACTTCAAGTACTTTGCTAAGAACCAATGATACAAAGAAAAAGCAAAACAAAAATAAAACAAGCTAAAAAGAGCCTTTAAAGAGTTTGCATTCTAGGGGTAGTTAGGTGGCTCAGTGGATAGAGCACCAGCCCTGAAGTCAGGAAAACCTGAGTTCAAATCTGGCCTCAGACACTTAACACTTTCTAGCTGTGTGACCCTGGGCAAGTCACTTAACCCCAATTGCCTAAAAAAAACAAAACAAAACAAAAAAAAAAGAGTTTGCATTCTAATGGAAGAAATAGGTACTTATACAAGATATATGATACAAAGTAACCTTACAGCAGAAGGCACCAGCAACATGATGTGTACAGTGATGAGGAACTTCAGTTATCTAGATACCTTCGATTCTGGAATTTTGCCAAAAATAGAGAATTAAATAATTTATTAATTTGATTTAATAATAATTGAGTTCTTCAAAATGTGGAGGAAAAGACAAAGAACATTTATCAATAAGGAAAAGTTGGTTGTGAGAATGGAAATCATGGAATCTTGAGTAAAAGTGCCTACTTCATATTAAAATTTGTGATAGAGAAGAAAAGGAATTGCTGGAAGAGTCACATATAAATCTTTTATTTGAGGAAAAACAGATTTTAACAGTTCAAATAAAGGATAGATAATATTTCATGGATCTCAGTCCTACAGGAGAAAGACGTCTAAGAGACATGAAAAGCACTAAAGAATGAAATTCTGAAGACACAAAGAGAACCGATTTCTATGAGAATGAAAATGTTTAGTGGTCTAAAAAAACTGATGTGAAGGCATAGGGAACTCAATACCCAGCTTTGATTTCTAAGAGACATACAAAAGATAAAAGTAGGTACAGGTAATGGAAGATAAATATAAATGTGTGGTACCATCTTGTAAGAGCTGTGCAGAAAAGCTAAAGAAAGCTAAGGACAACAAAAGTGATTTTTTTTGCCTCATACTTGAGTGAAAAAAAGTGGCCATTTGCCAAGAGCTCTTTCTTCTGCCCTTCTCTTCATTTCACATCTATCAGAAACCTTCCTTTACTGCATCCTTAAATCATATGAAAAGATCCTTTCCCTTGCCAAGACCCACACTTTTACATGCACCCTTGATTCTATCCCACCCTGATTCCTCCAGCAGATTTTTCTCTCTATCACTTCCACTTTCTCTCTAATTTATAATCTCTCCTTATCTTCTGGCTCCTTTTCTGCTGGGAGAATGTAAATGTCCTTGACTGAAAATGTAAGGGCTTCGGATATGAGAGAAAATGAAATATATTTTAGAATGTTGAGTTTGAAATGCTTACAAGACATCTAGTTTGAGGTAGCCAGAAAGCAGTTAGTGATGGAGGGCTGGGTATATACATAAGTATATGTGTATATATCAAGCATGTATACATATGAATCATCAGCATTAAGTGATAACTGAACAACAAAAGCTGCTAAGATTACCAGTTGAGGTAATAGAGAGAGATAAAAAAGAGAAGGAAGCACAGGATAGATCCTTAACGATATCTACATTTAGTGAATATGAACCATATAGGTAAAATATACTATAAAGATACTCATTTCTCCTCAACCTTAAAAAATTCCTCATTTGATCCATTTATTCCTATTAGCTATCATTTTATATTTCTTTTCATCTCAACAACTTGAGAAATCAGTGTATACTAGGTACCTACACTTTTTCCTTCTCATTCACTTTGAAATCCTATGCAATCTGACTTCCAACTTCATTATTGAATTGAAAGTGCCCTGTCCAAAGTGACCAACAAACCCTTCACTGCCAAATATAATGTCTTTTTCTCAGTCTTCATCTTTCTTGACCTTTGTGCAGACTTTGATACTGTCCATTTCCTATTCACCTCATAATCTTTCTCTGGGTTTTCATGGTTTTCCTCTTTCTTGATTCTCCTCTTACTGATGACTACTAATTTTGAGCTTCCTTTGCTGGATCTTCATCCAACTGTGGGTAGCCAAGAAAACTATAGCAACTTCATTTTGTATGCAGTTCCTCTATCTTGTCCTTGATTCTGCTTGTGTTGTAGCCCCCACTCATGACTTTCCATATACCTGAAACAGCAAAATATTCGTATCTATTAGGATATCACATCCTTGATTCTACCCTGTGTAATGTTCTTCTTTTCCAAATTATAATGGTTTTCTGGGAGCAGATTTATTGGGGGGCTTCTGGAGGCAGTCTTAGTTACAGTTCCAAGTAATAATCACCCCAAATGCAGTCAGGAGTTAAAAGTTCAGATCCTTTATTGTCTCTTTGAAAATAGCCCAGTTAGCTTTCCTTGGTTCTGAGAGCTCTTGTTGCTAGTCCTTTGCCTCTGCCAGCTTCAGCCTCCAGCTCCCTCTAAATCCTTTGTTCTCAATCTCCTGACTGAATTCTGGCTCTGTCAATCTCCCAAACTGACTCCTCACTGAGGCTCATCCTTATATATGCTCTTTTAGAGGTGTGAACTCAAAGGTTGACTCCTCCTCTGAGAGTGGGATTGTGGGAGGTGTAACTTGTGAATCTTATACTGAATCCTGATTTGTGAATCTCCCAAAAGTGTGAACTCCAATGAGTACTTAAATACATTAGTGAGCTAGAGAACTTGCTAAGTACCATGCTAAATTAGATAAGTGATTTAACACTTTGTAAGGATTCTAATAATCCTGCTAGATCCTAGCAACAGGGTCTGTCCAATCCTGAAGTATTACATACCCAATTCATCTTATGCTTAAGTTGAAACTTATGTAAGTTTTGTCCTTTTGTTCTTTCAAGAAGTGTCTGCCATTCTGGATGGTACTTCCTGGCTGGAGAACACAACAAACATACTTTGGTTTTCAAATTCTTGATTTGGATTTGGTTCTGATTCTGTTTCTATTTCTGTGTTCTTCCAGCACTGACAATTTTACCTATATAGAACATATCCATTAACTGTGGGTATCTCTCAAGAGTCTATCCTGTGATTTTTTTCTCTTCTCCCTCTATATTATCTCAATTGTTGATCTCATTGTTCATCATTCATATGCAGATGGTTCATATATAAACACACACATTGGATATATACATGTTGTTATATATACATATATGTGTTTTTATATATACATATATGTGTTTATATATATACATATATGTGTTTATATATATATATATCTATATATATATATCTATATATCTCCAGCTGTCCATCACCAACTGCTTTCTGGGTACCTCAAATTAGATATCCTGTAAATATCTCAAGCTCATTCTAAAGAATGTTTCATTTTTTCTCACATCCCAAGCCCTTACATTTTCTGTCAAGGACACTTCTATTCTTCCAGTCACCCAGCCCATAACTTTAGTGTTATCCTTAGCTCCTTATGCTCAGTTATTGCCTAAAGTCAATCTGTTGTCAAGACCTATCATTCTTGCTGTTACATCTCGTGTTTGTCTTCTCTCTCCTTGTTCCCCATCATCCCCCTTTCTCCACCCACATAATTGCTACCCTGATGCAAACCCTCATCATCTCAGACCCAGATTGTTGCAATAGTCTGATGTTAGATCTTTCTATCTAAAATCATCTCTTAAAGTACATTCTGCATTGAATGTCAAATGATTTTCCTAATGAACAGGTCTGATCAATTCACGTCCTATGTGACAAGCTTCAGTGCTTCCCTGTTATTTCTGGGGTCAAATTCAAATTGATTCATTTGACATTTAAAGTCTTCCTACTTTTCCACTCCCCTCTAATTACTAGCTATAATAACAGTTCCTCAACAGTTTTCCATTTCCCAATTGTGAACATTTTCATTGTCCCTCATAACTGGAATTCTCTCCTTTCTCATCGCTACTTCCTGACTTCCATGGCCTCTTTCAAGACTCAACTCATATCCTACCTTTTGCAAGTGATCTTTTCTTCCCTCCCATGTTCCCATTGCTAGTGTCTTCCTTTTGATGTTATCTTGCAGGCACACTGTATATGTATTATATATCTTCTAATTGTTTTTATCTCATCCCCTCTCCTCCTTCTGGATATGAGTAGTTCAAGAAGACAGACAAGACTTTATATTCCCAGTGCTTAACACAGTGCTTGGCACATAATAAGGAGTTAGTAAGTGCTTGCTAACAAACTGGCAAATATGTGAGGACGTTTTTAGGATTTGACAGTTATTATTTCCAAATAATTTGTCAAGAACCATACTGGTACTGCTGAAGCACTAAATGACTTCACTTGTGTATACATTATTAAAGAATCTTTATCCAGTGATAATAAACACTGGAGTAAGAAATGCCAAATTACTCCTTTAGGCTTACAAAGCCACAATGGATGGGTGAAAGAGCTATCAAAGAATTGGTCGACTGCCTAACAGGTGTGTTAGGATTGACCTATGCCAAATATTATTAAATTAATTATTTGTAAAACACGTAGCACAACATCTGACACACAATAGATATTTAATAAATGCTTCTTCTCTTCCTTCCCCCCTTCTTTTCCCTGAACTATAAAAACTGAAGAAAAAAATTGTGTTGTGCACAGATGCTGTTTGAGAGCTGTCCTATATCAAAAGTGTGTGAACTGCATTCATCAATTGATTCTCTTTCTGCATTCCCCAAAAAGCTGACTCATTGTAAGAACTGATATCATATTCAGAAGCTGAAATTCTGTCACTGAAATATTCAAACATATATATGGATCTAAATTCTGAGGTTGGAGTGAAGATAATTTACTAACCTATTTTGATCAGGGTCAGATTGAATCTTCTATGCCAGGGATAGATAATCATTAAGCATTAAGTGCCATGCTCAGAGTCATGTAACTACAAAGTGTCTGTGGCCAAATTTGAACTGAACTCTTCCTGACTCAAACCCAGTGCTCTATCAACAGATTTTTTCCCTTTCTCAATCACTTTAATCTTGTTTTATAAGTTCTTTCTAAACCCTAAAACAGTGAGTTGTTCAGCAAGGATGAAGGTGAGATGGAGGATCATAGCTTGAGGAAAGTTCCCAGGTTAAGTTAAAAATAATTTGTTGTCAGGATCAATATAAAGTCATTTGCCTGAGGGAGGGATTTGAATGTCTTGTTGAAATGGACAATCTTATCCAGATGGTAGTGCCTGATGTGCATGAATTAAGCTCAGTGACTGGTACTAACTTGGCAGGTTCACCAGTTACCCAAATAGGAAATCAGAAGGTAGATGATTAGTGAAGGAAAATCACTTTTCTCCCCAGTAATAGAGCTGAGAAGATGTATGCTGATACTGGCTATCAGTTTACAAAGCACTTTACATGTATTTGCACTTTTGACCCTCACAAAACCCAGATAATACTGATGGAGAATTTAAGGAATATGTCCAAGATCACATAATTAAGTAGGGGTTAAAATTATCCAATCTACAATAAAAAAAAAGACTGAGGCAGAGTGCTGAGCTAATGACACTTTATTAAAGTAGATTTTTAATGAAGTAGATTTTAGATCTTCTTCATGATCTGAGATGCCCCCTTCTTCCAGGACCTTGTATGTATAAGATTTGATACCCAAGTATGTAAAAAAGGCATGGTAAAATACAAAATCTCATTGGTTGACACTTTGCTTTTGAGGGACAAAAATGATATATTAGCAGGGTTGGGAGGGTAATATAAATTGGGTGAAGAATGGGATATCTCCACTGACTAAGTGATCAAAAGATAGTCATAAAATGGTCACCATTTGGACAAGAGAGAATGATTCAGAGGTACAAAAACAAACTGGAGAAATGTTTGTGGCAGTCCTGTTTGTAGTGGCTAGAAACTGGAAAATGAATGGATGCCCATCAATTGGAGAATGGTTGGGTAAATTGTGGTATATGAATGTTATGGAATATTATTGTTCTGTAAGAAATGACCAGCAGGATGAATACAGAGAGGCTTGGACAGAATTACATGAACTGATACTAAGTGAAATGAGCAGAACCAAGAGATCATTATATATGTCAACAATGATACTGTATGAAGATGTAATCTGATGGAAGTGGATTTCTTTGACAAAGAGACCTAATTCAGCTTCAATTGATCAATGATGGACAGAAGCAGCTACACCTAAAGCAAAAACACTGGGAAATGAACTGTTTGCATTTTTGTTTTTCTTCCCGGGTTATTTTTACCTTCTGAATCCAATTCTCCCTGTGCAACAAGAAAACTGTTTGGATCTGCACACATACATTGTATCTAGGATATACTAGGACATATTCAACATATATAGGACTGCTTGCCATCTAGGGGTGGGGGTGGAGGGTGGGAGGGAAAAATCGGAACAGAAGTGAGTGCAAGGGATAATGTTGTAAAAAAAATGACCCTGGTATGGGTTCTGTCAATAAAAAGTTACTATTAAAAAAAACCCACAAAAAAAAAAATTGGAGGATTTTCCATGTAGTTGAATCACTCTGCCACACTAGGCTTAGTCACTATAACAAGGAAAAACAAAGGTGAAGTGCTTCTAATTAGGTTCCTATGGTTAAGCAAGTGAACTTGAAATCTGTACTTCATAGCTTTTGGGTCTAATATACAGAACTTATAATCACTATCTCTATGAAATAATGTCAAATTGGTTGATACTAATTGGAATAGAATAAGGTTCCAAATGAATTGTTTCTCATAGCTACTACCTATTGAACTCCCCCTTATTGCTTCATTGATAAGATGGCAGTGAGCATTAGGAATAATATCTGCCTTGTGTGAACTCCTAGTATAATAGAATTAGCACAGGAAGGGATATCAGAGATTGTCTAGTTGAACATATTTATTTTACAAGTGAAAAACTGAGGCAGAAAGATTAAATCATAGATGAAATAAATATCAGAGTGAGATCTAAATGCAGATCTTTGCACTCTTTAATTAGTGCTTTAAAATTTTTTTTTACTATATCATCCTCTGTAGACTCTGGCAGTGTTAACCTTGTCTGTTACCTGGCACTAAATTTCCTTTAGCTTTAAACAAAAAAGGAATATGTGAAATGGAAAGCATGATGAGTGCAGCCCTCAAAGTAAGAAGTATCACATTCTAGTCCCAGGGGACAAAAGAAAGGCTTTTTATCTGTAACAAGTTGATCAGTCGTATACTAATTAAGACCTAATTTTATTTTAATTGGGTCAGTCTTTGTTAAATGTCTCTCTGGAAATAGGAGTAGGAGTTTAGGCTCCCTGTGGGTGCTTTGCAGTAGAGATGAGTCACGTTTATGGGTCCTTCATGTTGTTAAATGGAAGCTTCTACTTTCTGTTTCCCTCAGCTGCTTTCTCCTAAAAAACAAAAACAAAAACAGTGCCTACATGTAACCAAATGGGGTCACAAAGAATGAGACAGGACTGCAAGACCGCAATAATGGCAGCAAGAAGTGAGTAAACTGAAGATCTTAACCATATCTGTGCCAGAGGTGATTTTGCCCGTATGAAAGATTGACATTAGTGATATAAGCTTCCATGTTAGGTCTCAAAGCTCATTAATCAGAAAGAGTTCCTGAACTTTTTACCTATATGCTTTGATGGATACAAACAATGGAATCAGGTATAATTTAGCCGCAACATTTGACCCATTCATCATTATTCCAGATGTTATTCGCCTAACATGTTAGAGATTTTCCTCCAGATCTCTTGGCATTTCATAGCAAGCTGATAGAGCACAATACATAGAGTCAGGACGATTGAAGTTCCAATCTGGCCTCTGGCTCGCTTTGTGCGTGTGCACGTGTGCACACACACAGATATATAAGTATATATATATATATATATATATATATATATATCCTACATACATATTATATATAATATATAGCCACATATATAAATACACATGTAGATATATAGATCTTTCAATAAATAGCAGAGAGATAATAAATGAACCTGTGGGAACTGAGATCATTAAGTGATATCATATACATAAAAATATATTTTAGAAACACTCATTACTATATCCAAGACCTAAAAAATAAGGTGATGCTTCTCATTTTGGGAATGACTGAAATTGCAATATCTGAATATAAAGAATTGTTTACTATAGTATAAAGCCATATGCATTATATATACTGGCTCTAATCATGAAGAAAATTTTCTTTTCAATCAGCTAAAGTCATGTCTCCTTATCTTTCACCTATGGTTTCAAGTTATACCTATTGAATCCAGAAAAAAATTCTAATCCTTTGTCTTCTGTATGAGAGCATTTCAAATGCTTGAAAACACTATAATGACCTATTCCTTCTATTCTCTGGGCTAAATATTAGAGGCAACTAATGGATGGAATGTTGGTCCTGGATTCAGGGAGATCTGAGTTGAAATTCAGCCTCAGACACTTACTAGCTATATGACTTTAAGTAAATCACTAAACTTTGGTCTGCCTCTGTTTCCTTTACTGCAAAATGGAAATAATAATAGCACTTTCTTTGCAGAGTTGCTTTGAGGCAACTGAGGCAATTAAATGAGATATTTATTGTGTTTAGCACATTGCTTACCATATAGTAGACATAACATGAATATTTATTTACCTCCTTTCCCTCCCTAAATAACCATAATTCCTTCAATTAGTCCTCACTTAACAATATCTTGAGACTCTTCATCATTCAAATTCCTTACTTTGAATGATCCCAATTCTATTAATAATTAAACAAGTATGTATCAAGTAACTGTGACTAAGGTACTTTGCTAAACACTAGAAATATAATAAAAATAGCTGTGCTTTCAAAGAGTTTACATTTTTGTCATTTTGATCAATATCTTTTCTAAAATGTGGCTTCTGGGACTCATCAAACTTAGATAGATGCTAGAAGATAGAATTTCCAGCATCCATTCCAGGAGTCCTCTTGTTCTTTTGTCTTATTCTGGGTAACCAGGTCCCAGGCCTCTGGATCTCACAATTAAAAAACCCTAGTTTTTCAGGCAAAGGGTGAGACTTTCACAGCACTTCTACTAGTAAACAATTATTAGCAAACTTTTGGCTGCAGGGCTTGAATTTCTTAGCTCATGAAAAACCTTGGACTTTAAGAAACCTATTATTCTGTGGCAATAGAAAGTGATAAAACTAAAACTGTAAACCTTGAGGCAGAATTGTGTCTTAGGAAAATAATAATCAGTCAGTGAATATTTGACAAGTATTTTTAATGTGCCAGGCATTTTGTTAAATATGAGGGATACAAAGAAAAGTAAAGGACAGGCAACATTCTTAAGGAGCTCACAATCTAATAACAGTGAACAAGAAGTTCTACTTAAGGTATTTCATTTGATTCAGGAGACAACAATGTGGTAGAGGTGCTGTTATAATGCTCATTTTACAGAAAAGGATACTGAGGCTAGGAAATATTATGTGGTTTGTCCAGGGATAGATAGTAAGTATCTGGAAGGGTTCAAGTATATAGATGATTTTTCATTAGTTTTTCAAAAGAGGAATCAGGAGAGAATAGCTAATTTTTACAAACATTTATTTTTGGTCCTCTTAGAATATAGATAAATTTTGTAAAGTTGAAGAATAATCCTACCTCTACCTAACAATTCTATATAATAATAATTTTGCCAGCATTAGTCAAAAGGCTTTCTGCCCTGAGGCTGGATTTCTATTTGAAAGTTTAGTTATAGGACTATAATTCCATAGATTAAGAATTTAGGTTCAAGCAATAAACCTATCCTAATTTTCCCTGAAGTCCTTTCATTTGGTGACTGATCAGCTTTTCCTTTGAACAGAAGAGATTATTTTAACAAAGACCCATTGATCCATTCTAGAATGTATACCTTGGAGAATAAGGAGAAGATAAAGAGGGTAACTCTGAGTCAATTCCCAGTCCTAGTTACGCTTATAAACCAGCTAAATGGATAAGTCAATAGCAACCTAAATAAAACTGAAAATAACTTCTTGTGAACATTTCCTTTAAAAAGGCTCATTAGTTACAGGTTGGCATGAGATAAAAGTAATGGGGGGACAAACAGGTTCTATCTGAGAGAGACAGAATGGTATAATGAAGATTGAGAATTTGGAATTAAAAGAAAGGAGCTCAGGTCTTGGGTGGGCTTTTCACACTCTCTGTGATTTTGAGAGAGTCACAAATTTCTCTGAGCCTCCATTTCCTCAATATGAGGATTGGATTAGATAACTTCTTTTTTATTAAAGCTTTTTATTTTTGAAATATATGCATAAATAATTTTCAACATTCACCCTTGCAAAACTTTGTGTTCCAAATTTTTTCCCTCCCTTCCTCCCACCTTCTCTCCTAGATGTCAAGTAATCCAATATATGCTAAATGTGCAATTTTTCCATACACATTCTGCACACCAAAAATCAGATCAAAAAGAAAAAAATGAGAACAAAAACACAATGCAAGCAAACAACAACAATAAAAGTGAAAATATTATATTGTGATGCACACTCAGTTCCCACAATCCTCTCTCTGGATACAAATGGCTCTTTCCATTACACGATCACATTTCATTGTTGAAAAGAGCCACATCCATCAAAATTGATCATCATATAATTTAAAATTAATAGCTTTTTATTTTTCAAAATACATGCAAAGATAGTTTTCAACATTCACTCTTGCAAAATCTTGTGTTCATATTTTTCTCTCTTCCCTTCACCCTGTTCCCTAGATAGCAAGTAATCCAATATAGGTTAAACATGTGCAATTCTTCTAAACATATTTCTACATTTATCATGCTGCACAATAGAAATCAGGCTAAAAAAAGAAAAATGACAAGGAAAATAAAACAAGCAAGCAAACAACAACAACAAAGGTGAAAATACTATGTTGTGATGCATAGTCCTCTTTCTAGAGGCAAAAGTCTCTTTCCATCAGAAATCTATTGGAATTGACCTGAATCACCTCATTGTTAAAAAGAGCCACGTCCATCACAATTGATCATCCTATAATCTTGTTTTTGCTGTAGTTCTACTCAGTTGACTTAGCATCAGTTTTTTTTCTGAAATCATCCTGCTGATCATTTCAAACAAAACAATAATATTCCATAACATTCATATACCATAATTTTTCAGCCATTCTCCAACTGATGGACATCTATTCAGTTTCCACTTTTTTGCTTTTACAAAAAGGGCTGCCACAATCATTTTTGCACATGTGGGACCCTTTTTCTCCTTTATGATCACTTTGGGATACAAGCCCAATAGAGACACTGCTGGATCAAAGGGTATGCACAATTTGATAGCCCTTTGGGCATAGCTCCAAATTGCCCTCCAGAAGGGGTGAATCAGTTCACAACTTTCCCAACAATATATTAGGGTCTCAGTTTTCCCACATCTCCTCCAACATTTATCATTATCCTTTCCTGTTATCTTAACCAATCTGAGAGATGTCCAGTGTTACCTCAGAATTGTCTTAATTTGTATTTCATCTTTTCATAGGACTAGAAATAGTTTCAATTTCTTCATCTGAAAATTGTCTGTTCATATCCTTTGACCATTTATCAATTGAAGAATGGCTTGAATTATTATAAATTTGAGTCAATTCTCTATATATTTTAGAAATGAGGCCTTTATCAGAACCCTTGAATGTCAAAGTTTTTCCCAGTTTATTGCATCCCTTCTTATCTTGTCTGAGTTGGTTTTGTTTATACAAAACTTTTTAACTTAATATAATCAAAATTATCCATTTTGTATTTCATAAAGTACTCCAGTTCTTCTTTGGCCACAAATTGCTTCCTTCTCCACAGATTTGAAAGGTAGACTGTCTTTTCTAATTTGCTTGTAATATCATTGTTTATGTCTAAATCATGAACCCATTTAGACCTTATTTTGGTATACAGTGTTAAGTTTGAGTCAATACCTGGTTTCTGCCATGCTAGTTTCCAATTTTCCCAGCAATTTTTGTCAAATACTGAGTTCTTATCCCAGAAGCTGGAGTCTTTGGGTTTATCAAATTAGATTACGATAGTCATTGATGATTGTGTCTTGTGAACCTAACTATTCCACTGATTAACTACTCTGTTTCTTAGCCAGTACTAAATAGTTTTGATGACCACTGCTTTATAAACCTTTGATCCAGCAATGTTACTACTAGGCTTATATCCTAAAGAGATCTTAAAGAAGAGAAAGGGACCCATATGTGCAAAAATGTTTGTGGTAGCCCTTTTTGTAGGTGCTAGAAAGTGGAAATTGAATGGATGCCCATCAATTGGAGAATGGCTGAATAAATTGTGGTATATGAATGTTATGGAATATTATTGTTCCATAAGAAAGGACCAACAGGATGATTTCAGAGAGGCTTGGAGAGACTTACATGAATTGATGCTGAGTGAAATGAGCAGAATCAGGAGATCATTATACACAGCAACAACAAGATTATACAATAATCAACTTTGATGGACGTGGTTCTCTTCAACAATGAGATGATTCAAACTAGTTCCAGTTGTTCAGTAATGAAGAGAATCAGTTGCACCCATAGAGAGAACTATGGGAAATGTGTGTGGACCACAACATAGCATTTTCACTCTTTCTATTATTGTTTGCTTGCATTTTTGTTTTTCTTCTCAGGTTTTTTTTCTTTAAGGGAAGCGGTGGTCAGAAGCAAAATACTGAGGATCTAGAAAGAAAGAAAAAACCTGAGAAGAAAAACAAAAATTCTTTCAATAGCTATTTTGCCCTCTGGTTCTAAGACATCAGGGCAGTTTTCTTTGATGATTTCCTGAAAGATGATGTCTAAGCTCTTTTTTTTTCATCGTTTTTCAGATAGTTCAATAATTCTCAGATTGTCTCTCCTGGATCTATTTTCTAGGGCAGTTGTTTTTCCAATGAGGCATTTTACATTTTCTTTTATTATTATTTTTTGTTTTGTTTGACTGATTCTTGATGTCTCATTGAGTCATTCACTTCCATTTGTTCAATTCTAATTTTTAGTGAATTATTTTCTTCAATTAGCTTTTTTTAATCTTCATTTGTATCTGACCAATTGAATTTTTGAATGAGTTGTTTTGTTCATTGAATTTTCTTTCCATTTCACAACTTCTGTTTTATAACGAGTTTGTTTCTTTTTCAAATCTATTTTGTAAGGAGTTATATCCCTTTTCCATTTTGTCAAATCTATTTTGCAATTTATATGATTTTTTTCATTTCACTAAATCTATTTTAAGGAGTTTTCTTTAGATAATTGCTGTATTTTGTTTTCCAAATTCTCCTGCAAAGTTCTAATTTCCTTTCCCCAGTTTTCTCTCAAGTCTCTTTTAAGATCTTTTTAGAATTCTTCCAAAAGAACCTTGTGAGATGGGGACCAACTTATATCACCCTTTGGGGCTTCATCTGTAGACAATTTTCTCTTAGTGTCCTCAGCATTTGATGTCTGTTCTTCTCTGTCTTCATAAAAGCTATCTCTGGTCAAAGTTCTTTTTGCATTTTTGCTCATTTTTAAAGGGTGGGGTCTATCTGTAAGGCAAAGGGAAGATTGTCCCAAGCTTCCTCTATAAGTGACAGTGGCTTTACACTACCTTGGTTGGTCCTACTGACTTCCTTCCAGTCCTGGGTGGGCATGATCAAGTCCCATATTATTCTGGGGTTGAGGCTCACTATTTGCTTTTTGTATTTGTCTCACAGCTAATCTGCTGATCCACTGGCTTCTAAACCACAACAGAGTAACCAATACTGCTATATTTTGGTTAAAAGCCTCCCAATAGATTCCCGGGGGGTGGGGGTGGGGCTGAGAATGCAGATGCCACACCATCCTCGGTTTCTGTACTTTGTCTGCACTCAGCAACCTCCCTCCTGTGCCTGATTTTCTGAAGTTCTTTCAAAATATCTTGTGCTAGAAATTTGTTACACTCTAATATTTGGGGATTCTGTCATTCCCAAATGAATTCAGAGACTTGATCTGGTGTTGATCTGAGGGATGCCAAGAAGATATCAGATAAAGACTTCCCTATTCTTTGCCATCTTGATCCACTCCCCAAATGACTTTTTAAATACTCTTTTGGCCCTAGATTCTATGATCTCTATATCTTTAGTCAGTCCTCTCTGCCCAAATGACCTGGACTGAATAAAATCACACAAGTCCACTGACTGCATACCATAGAATTATAATTCCAGAACTCTGTAAAAAAGTATATAAAACACTTTAAAATGTTATCTAAACGTGAGCTGCAGTGGTGGGGTTGACATAATCATTATCATCATTCATCATTATTACTGTGTCCATCTTGGTCATCATTTTCTTCATTATTTCAATTATTGCTGAGTTAGAGCATAGCAGATGAACCTGGCCTTTCACATATACTGTGTGATTGGGAAAATCACTTCTCTTTCAATATTCCAAGCAACTCTATAAAACTGTAAATGGAATCATGTCTCTACCTCAATAAACCTATTATCTAGAGTTCTTATACAGTTAAATCAGGTCCAAATAAATTTACAAGAATTTGTATACTTAAATATTAAATGTAATAGAGAAACAGGTTGCAAAATAAAATAAAGTCCGGCTTTAGGTTCAAGAAATGCCTTTGATCTGGATTGGCTCTGTGATTCCAGATAATTTATTTAATCTCTCAGTGTTTTAAGAAATTCTCTAAGACTCCAAGCTATAGATAAGATACCAATCTGCATTGGTAGTGGAAATTTCCTTATCTGGGAGTTCCCAGGACTTATATGAAATATCAAGATAAGCCTATCCCTAAGTAAGTAAGCATGCTTCCCTTTTAAGTTCAACAGGGTCTCACATATCTTTTCATTTGACTTACCCTAAATCTTCAGAGACAACTGTACTTTCAAAAGAGATCATGGATGTAAAGTGTAAAACCTGAAACTTTGTCTATAGATAGACAACAAAAATCATAGAACACTGGGTCCCAAGTTAGAGAGTCAAATCCTTAGAGAAATCACATAGCTACTTCATCTGTAAAAAATAGAGGTAATGATAGCACTGAATCATTTTGAGGAACAAATAGTTATTTGTTTTGCTCCGTTTTTTAATCAGGCAAATAAATTCATTGCCTTTATTATTATTGTTTTTTATAATCAACAAAAATCTCTCTTCTTTCCCTACCCTTCTCCAACTTTAAGAATGAAAGAAAAATTAAGTTACTGCTAAAATATGTTTAATCAAACAAAATAAATTTTCTGTATTGGTCATGTCAAAATACACATATACATGCATGCATACATAGACATATTTACATGTATTTTGTCTCACTTAGCAGTTTGTTCTTGATGAAATGTATTACTAATTTACTGATCAGGAAATTAGTAATACATTTCATCAAGAGTCCTATGTAATCATGAGTGGCTAAAGTACCTAAATCTTTCAAAAGTATTTGTCTTCCCAGTTTTGTTGTCTTTGTATAAATTATTCTCCTAATTCTGTTCACTTCACTCTGTATCAGTTCATATACAAATCTTCTCAGGTTTCTCTGAAACTGTCCTTTTCATCATTTCTCATAGCACAGTATTCTACCATATTCAAATACCTTCATTTGTGCAACCATTCCTTAATCAATGAGCTCTACATCAGATTCTAATTCATTGCCAACTCAAAAAGAGCTATAAATATTTTTGTACATTATTGTTTAGGGTTTGTTTTGCCTTTGTTAGAATATTAATCTCTCCTTTAATCTATCCTCCTAATTCTCATATCTCCTTTCTTTCCATTTTCCTCACATTTCCCTATTGAATGAATGGATTCCTATAGCTAACTGTGTGTTCCTTCTTTGCTTTTCTAATCAGTTCAGATGAGAGTGAGGTTCAAGTGTCAGCCATTCCTTCCTTTTTTTTTTTGTATAGATGTCAGCTTGCAAACTCTGATTATGTGAGGAAGTTTTCCCTAAACTTCCTTTTCTTTTCCACTTAGTATATTTCTTTTATTCTTTCTTTCTATTCTTTTAAGATCAAATCATAATAAAAAACCATTCCCAGGCCACCTAATTAGATTTTCGTTATGATCACTGATGAAGATGAAATTCACACAAAGAGGAAATTCATATATCATCTCTCCAAATAAAAATGAAAATAGCTTATCCTTGCCTGGTCCATTATGATTGCTTCTTCATATTTTTTTTTCCTTTTTTTTCCTCATGTCTAATGTTTGCACTTCAAAGATTCTACTCAGCTCTGGTCTTTTTTTTTTTTAATCAAGAATGCTTGGAAGTCCTCTATTTCATTAAAAATCTATTCCCTCCCTTGCAAGACTATACTCAGTTTTGCTATATAAGTTGTTCCTTTTAAACTTTTTCTCTTTTTCTGAACTCAATATTATTTTATTTTTCATACATGTAAAAATTGTTTTCAACATTCATTTTGGTAAGATTTTGAATTCCAAATTTTCCCCCTCCTTCCTTTGCCTCCCCAAGGTAGCAAACAATCTGATATAGGTTATATATGTACGATAATTTTAAACATATTTTCAAATTAGTAATTTTGCAAAAGAAAAATAAGAACAAAAAAATGAAGAAAAAAGTAAACCAAAAAAAGAGAAAATAGTATGCTTTGATCCACATTTTATTTTCCATAGTTCTCTCTCTGGTTGCAGATAACATTTTCCATCCCAAGTTTTAGAATTATCTTGGATCACTGTATTGCTGGGAAGAGCCAAGTCTATCAGAGTTGATTATCACACAATCTTTCTGTTACTATGTACAATGTTCTCCAGGTTCTGGTCACTGCACTTGGTATCCATTTATATAAGTCTTTCCAGGATTTCCTAAAATCAGCCTGCTCATCATTTCTTATAGAACAATACTATTACATTACATTCATTAGGTAAGTTATTCTTAATGGTAAATCATTATAATTTCCCTTCTGGAAGATGGTATTCCAAGCCCTTTACTCCTTTATGGTGGTGACCATACTCTAAATCATGTGTGTCCCTAACTGTGCCTCCTTGACATTTGAATTCCTTCTTTTTACCTGTTTATGGCAATGTTGTTGTTGTTGTTATTTCCTGTATCTTAGAAACTCTGGATTTTGATATGAGAAATTTTCATTTTGGAGATTTTTCTTTCAGAATGTGACTGGTGGATTCTTTCTACTTGGATTTTTCTAGCTGGTTCCAATATTTCTGGGCAGTTTTCTTTTATGATTTCTTCAAATTTGATGCCTCATCTATTTTTTTCATGAATTCCAGATATTCCAATTATTTTTATTTCATTTCTTCTCAATATATTTTACATGTTGGTAGCTTTTGTTATAAAATACTTCTTTTTCTATTATTTTCATTCTGTGAACTTTATTCTAATATTTCTCTTTGTCTCGTGAAATCATTAGCTTCTGCTTGGTCCATTCTGATTTAAAGAAAGTTGATTATTGGGAAAAGTTTTGAATCTTTTGGAACAAGCTGTTAATTCCTTTTCTAATTCTTTCCTTTATACCTATCTCCCTATTTTCTCCTAGACTGAAAAAGTATATATTACAATTTTTAAAAAATTTGCATTCTATGAGTCTGTTTGGAAGAGGTTTTATTGGATGGGTAGCAGTAACAGTTATGAGGAGAACTTGCTTTTGTCTCTGATGCTTTGCCATCTTTATGAGACAATACTTTAAAATGTTTTGTGAACCTTAAAGCATTATATAAATGCTACATATCATCATCATCATTGTTGTTATCATCATCCTCACTATTACTACCATAACTCTGCCTACTATTATTACTGCTACCACTTCTGAAAATTACAGGAAGTCCACCAGGGAAGAAAATTTTTAAGGAAAATGAACATTTCCTTTCCAAGAATATTTTGGATTTTATATATATTACATAGAAGTAAATATAACATGTTTAAGTTTATTCATTTCAAAAATCTTTGTGGAGCATCTACTGTATGTTTATGATAGGTGTTAAAATGCTCACAAATAAAATACAATAAATGCATGTTTTAAAACAACATGTATATCAGGGGGTATAACCTGTGTGATGTAATACAGTTCAGAAAAAATTTTTGGTTATAAGCCCCATAGTTAGCAAAGTAGCAGATGCTTAGCCAGAATCTGCCCCCATCTCTTGACTGATGGCTGTCTTAGGTATACCTGTGTACCTCCAGTCTGATACTGTGTGTGTGTGTGTGTGAGTGTGAGAGACAGAGAGAGAGAGAGAGAGAGAGAGAGAGAGAGAGAGAGAGAGAGAGAGAGAGAGATTTCCTGAGTGTCCTACTACAGCAACAAATATGTTATTTTCTAATGAGATATTGTACTGGCACAACTCAAGCTGTCAATATTAGGCCATCTCTTGGCTCCCTATAGGCAAACACACACTAAGAAAAGCTTCACTCCAAAACAGTCAAACCACCACATGGTAACAGATGGGCTGTCCTAATCTGGGTTCTTATGAAACCCAGGGGTAAAATGTAGCCTTGAGAAATTTCTTACTGATATTAAGGAAGAGTGTTAGGTCCACAGATTGGGTTTGTTTCTTTTTTCTTTTATTCTTATTTCTTTTGGACATATCTGGGAAAATGCTGCACTTGAAATGGGTGTGTAATAGAGCATAAAAATGTGGAATTTCTAAGTTAAAAGGAACCTCAGGGACCATCTAGTGCAACCTCTACCTGAATAGAAATTCACCATATAAGGCCTTTGGCCAGTGGTCATCCATTTTCTCCTTGGAGATCTCCTATGAAAAGGAACTCATCATCATATCAGGTCATTCAATCTTTTGAGAGCTAACTCTAATTTGAGAGTTTTTTTCCCTAGGTTGTGCATCTGATTTATGTGACTTATAAGACTTTCTCTTTTATGTCTTAGAAAATTATTTACCTTGGAAATTCACCACAATCCAGTACTACTTCTCACAATGGAGGTACCCCTCTGCACCTTAGATCTTGCTTTTTGATTGGTTAATTTCTTCTAGAACTTCCAGTTTGTCCAAGTATATTTATAGCACTGAATCTGGTGTAATATTGGGGCTAGCTCTCTGGAGGGCCTCAGGATAGTCAGAGTCAGGATCAGTCAAAGTCCTTGGTCTTTAGGAGGAGAAGTGAAGGAGGTGGGCAGGCTGCCACATAGTTCATCAAAGATGAATCCTGACTCTGGAGTCTGGAGCCTGAAGTCTTCCCTGCTGAGTGTGTTGCTGCAAAGAGACTCTGATTCTCTCCCTCAGCCCTCCAATCCTTCCCTATGACTACCTTACCCCACATTCAGCAGGCACCAATCTTGAGGAGAGCCATCACATCACCATATCATCTAAGTATATATTTATAGAACCATTATCTCACAATAAGTAGGTACTTTAATCTTAAGTACTCTGCTGTTCTGGATTCAAGTACACCTTTTCAGAGTTTCAGTCCTCTACACCTGGAATCAGGAAGAGTTGAGTTAAAATTTAGCCTCAGACAATTATTAGCTGCCTGACCCATGGCAAACCTTTGTTTGCCTTAGTTTCCTCAAATAAGGGGTATAATAACAGCACTTACCTCCCAAGATTGTTGTATGGATTAAATAAAGTAATATTTGTAAAGTGCTTAGCATAGTTTTTCACACATAGTAAGTACTATATAAATACTAACTATTTATTAATTATCATCATCATCAGAGAAGGCCTCCCCCTGTACCATACACAAAGGCATAGCTTTGTATCTTTCCCCTAAATAAGAACTAAACCTAAGCCTAAAGCCTAAAACAGAACACCATAACTTTGCCTTTGATAATATGTCCTACAGTTTTGGCAGGAATGAAAACCAAACTCACTGCCTTTAAAAAAGTAAGAAAGAAAAAGAAGAAAAAGTGATCTTCTTTAATTAGTTGCACTTCTCCTAGTGAACTGGATGTCCTAATGAATAAAAGGACTGTATCTTTAGTCAGGACTACTTGAGTTCAAAGCTTGTATCAGATATTTATCAGCTATATGACTAGTCATTTAATGTCACTAATTTTCTCATCTCTAAAATGGGAGATAATAAAAGCACTTATCTCCCAGAGTTGTTGAAAAAAATCAAATTAGATAATATATTTAAAGTACTTTACAAACCTTAATGATTTATAAATGTTATCCATTTTAGAACCATTTGTGTTTATATCATCAGAATTTAGAGTGTCTCACATTTTAGGGGTGGATTTTCCTAATATGGTTTCAGAACTTGGAATGCTACACTTTTTCCTGAAACTCCTTTCCCAAAAATATTTGTATGTACCTGAATGTGCCCATTTTTAGCTATCACACTTTTCTTAGCTATCATATATTCTAAGATAGAAGAGCAACTTCCACCAAAGATTCCAATTATTTCTAATCAGGTAGCTAGTTCCTTCATCCTAGTAATTCAGGTTTAGAATAATATTTTTCCTTTATTGCTTTTTCTTTCTTTTGAACAATAAAATTATTAATAATATTGAGCTATTTTCTTAGTTTCCCTGCTTTGAGCAGAAATTGGAAAAATTGAATCAAAGTAGATGTTCACAATTTGGGAATGGCTGAATAACTATATAGAGAAATATTATTTGAGCATAAGAAATCATAGAGGGAAAAAAGAACACCTTTTCAATAAAAACCTCACTAATCTGGGCTATGCTAAAAAAAAAAAAAAAAAGAAATCATAGAGGGGGGGTCATAGAGGCAGAAAAAACTGAAAAACAATATATGATTAGAATTGAAATATAACTAGGAAAGGAAGAGATCAGAGCTTTCCCTTTGAGTGGGGGCTGAGCTGATTAATTCACAAAGGCCACTTTTCTACATTAATGAGTCAAATATTGCTAAGGGAATAAAGGAATAAAATTTTATTAAGCACTGTCAGGCACTATGCTAAATTCTTTACAAATATTTTCTCATTTGAGCCATACAACAACCTAGGAGGTAGGTGCTATTATTATCGTCTTTTTTACAGTTGAAGTAGAGATTAAGTGATTTACCCAGGATTGCACTGCTAGTATGTATTAGCGGTTACATTTAAACCTAAAGTGTTCCTAGCTCCTGGCCTAGCACTCTCATTGTACTACAAGTGCCTGCAAAAGAAACTAAGGCTAGGTGATGGAAATTGCTAACATTATAGTTCAACATTTCCTCAAAATACACTTTATATTGCATAGAGTACCTAACTGCATAAGTGCATATGGACTCTCCCTGCCTCCCTTACACCCTGGCCCCAGATTATCAACACTGAACAGAATTGGATAACTAGTTAACAATGTGCCCTTAAAGTATAAAGTTTTGCACAGGTATATTATTGATATTGGTTCTGGGAAGTCATCCAAAGGAAGTTGAACAGATACATTCATCATAGGGAAGCAGCCTGGATTTTAAAAAAATGAAAAAGATCTAGGAATCATAGTCAACCAGAGTAAAATAGAAGCACGATGTTCTTCTAAAGGTATTACATTTTGAGCTATAAAAAATAGTAAGACTATGTAAAAACTATGGCACAACCTCATTATTCTCAAGGTTACTTATGCTTACTAGAGTATTATGCCTAAATCAAAGTTTTTAAAAATCCTAGTCTATACAACATGAAGAATTTGTAGAAAGTTCAGAGGAAACCATAAATGTGACTAAGACTTTTTTATTTAAAATAAATTTAAAAAGCTTTTATTAAACACTTCCTATATTATATTCCTATAATCTATATATATTAAATATTTCCTATATTTATATTCAGCACCATGCTGAAATAAATTAGTCTCTGCCTTCAAGGAGTTTGTATTTTATTTATTTTGAAAATAATATTTGTTAAGAAAAAACAAAAGAACTGGGATTTTTCATGCTGACAAAGAGAAGGGTCAAGAGTAGCAATTGTGGCCTCCAACAATTATGAACTAGACCAAGGAGTTCTTAATCTAAGGATCTCTCAATTTGTTTTATTTTTAATTAAATGTTTTAATATTTTATTTCAATATAATTGATTTCCTTTGTAATCCAATGAATTTTATTTTGTTCATTTAAAAACATGATTCTGAGGAGTTCCTAATATGTTCTTCAGATTGCCAAATATGTCCATCACACACACACACACACACACACACACACATACACACACACAAGATTAAAAACCAGACTAAATAATTCTATGATTTTTTTTTTTGGTATTTTATCACCTTACTATATTTCCTTACTAGAGCCTGTATAGCAAGCAACCAAATTCTTAATTTCTTATTATATTGCTGTCACAGTCAACACATCATATTCATGAGAATTTTTTAGAAACCAGATCTATATTTCATGCTACCTCCTTTTCATTATTCACTCTGGTCAAATGGGGAGTAACTATTTTAAAAGGCTAAATCAGTGTGTTTAGAATTATTACTAGAAAATGCATATTTTTACATTAAATTTGCTCTTACCAGGGTCCTCAAACTTTTTAAATAGGGGGCCAGTTCACTGTCCTTCAGACTGTTGGAGGGCCTGACTATAGTAAAAACAAAAACTTTGTTTTGTGGGTCTTTAAATAAAGAAACTTCATAGCCCTGGGTGAGGGGGATAATCGTCCTCAGCTACTGCATCTGGTCCATGGGCTGTAGTTTGAGGACAAAATGTTATTACAAAGATTCATCATTTAAGCTACTATAGGTCATCCTTTCACCAGCATAGATTGTGACTTTTCTTACACCTTAGTAAATGGTTTTTGTGAATTTCTATGACTTTAACATTTCCTCAGAGAAGTCTCTCTGAATTTACCTTGGCTTGTCCTTGGACAACAGACATGGAATAGAAGGCACAGATTGGAAAAAATGGAAGAGTAGGAAAAAGCAGGACAGTCCAGTTCCTGATAATCAAAGTAAGATCTTAGGTAAGTACTAGAAGGAGCAATAGTCAGAAGTAATAGCAGCAGTAGTAGCCACAGCAGATGAAGTAATAGTAGTAGTAGTAGCAGCAGGATTAACAATAGCAGCAGCAACAGAAGCAATAGTAATAATAGTAATAGCAGTAGAAGTGGTGATTGTAACAGAAATAGCAGTAGTAGTAACAATAATAGCAGCAACAGTAGTAGTAACAGTAATAGCAGCAGCAACAGTAACTAAAGGCAGCAGCAATAGTCATAAAAGTTAATTAACAGCTAGCATTTATATATCCCTTTAAATTGGTACACTTCTGTTACATATGATTGAGGATCTCTTATTTGCTTGGGACAGCTTACTTACTCTCCACTTTCTATCTGCAATTTTGCTTAGCTTCCACTCCAAAGAACAAGAAGCTCTCCCAGGATATACTGATCAGCATATATTCATTAGCATACAGCTAACACAGCTTTGGGTACTCAGTATCTTCCCTTTTCTCTCAGAATCCTCTCATCTTCTAATGGAGAGCAGGAAAGGAGAACACCTAACTTCCCCCAAAACTTTCCTCCATAGAAAGATGGGACATGAACACCATGCACCAAGATAAGGTCAAAATGGGTTCATGACCTAGGCATAAAGAATGAGATTATAAATAAATTAGAGAAACATAGGATAGTTTACCTCTCAGACCTATGGAAGAGGAAGGAATTTATGACCAAAGAAGAAGTAGATGTCATTATTAATCCAAAATAGAAAATTTTGATTATGTCAAATTGAAAAGTTTTTGTACAAACAAAACTAATGCAGATAAAATTAAAAAGGGAAGCAATAAACTGGGAAAACATTTTTACAGTCAAAGATTCTGATAAAGGCTTAATTTCCAAAATATATAGAGAATTGACTCTAATTTATTAGAAATCAAGCCATTCTCCAGTTGATAAATGGTCAAAGGATATGAACAGACAATTCTCAGATGAAGAAATTGAAACTATTTCTAGCCATATGAAAAGATGTTCAAAGTCATTATTAATCAGAGAAATGCAAATTAAGACAACTCTGAGATTCCACTACACACCTGTCAGACTGGCTAGAATGACAGAGAAAGATAATGCAGAATATTGGAAGGGATGTGGGAAAACAGGGACACTAATACATTGTTGGTGGAACTGTGAATACATCCAACCATTCTGGAAAGCAATTTGGAACTATGCTCAAAAAGTTATCAAACTGTGCATACTCTTTGATCCAGCAGTGTTACTACTGGGCTTATATCGCAAAGAGATTTTAAAGAAGGGAAAGGGATCTGTATGTGCAAAAATGTTTGTGGCAGCCCTTTTTGTGGGGGCTAGAAACTGGAAACTGAGTGAATACCCATCAATTGGAGAATGGCTGAATAAATTATGATATATGAATATTATGGAATATTATTGTTCTGTAAGAAATGACCAGCAGGATGATACATCCAGCGAAAGAACTCTGGGAGATGACTATGAACCACTACATAGAATTCCCAATCCCTCTATTTTTGTCTGCCTTCCTTTTTGATTTCTTTCACAGGCTAATTATACATTATTTCAAAGTCTTTGGAACAAAGAGGTTTTAAAGGAGGGAAAGGGTCACACATGTGCAAAAATGTTTGTGGCAGCCTTCTTTGTAGTGGCTAGAAACTGGAATCTGAATGAATGCCTATCAATTGGAAAATAATTGAATAAGTTATGATATATGAGTGTTATGGAATATTATTGTTCTGTAAGAAACAACCAGCAGGATGATTTCACAGAGTCCTGGAGAGACATGAACTGATGCTGAGTGAAATGAGTACTGTAACCACAAGATTATATGATGATCAATTTTGATGGATGTGACTCTCTTCAACAATGAGATGATTCAGGAGGCAGAGCCAAGATGGTGGAGAGGACACAGGCACCTTCCTAAACTCTCCTTTTCCCTCAATCTATCTTAATGAAATTCAGCCTCAGAATTAGTGCAGGACCCATGAATACTGGGAGTACAACACATTACCAACTGAAGATGATCTCGAAATTCTTCAGAAAAGGTCTGTTTTTGCTCTCAGGTGGGGAAGGTTAGGCCAGGTGCAGCATTAGGTAAGTTGTCAGTGAGAGCATGGAAGGCAGCTCACGCTGAGTAGACCAAAGGGCTGGTGGAAAATCTGAGGAAAGAACTGTACCACAGTGTGAACTACTTTGCCCTGGCAACAAGCCAGTAGATCAACAGAGAAGATATAAACACAAAGGGTAAAGACTATAACCCCAAAACGCTAGACTCTCTAGGGACCTGGGCCACACCAACAGAACACCCAGAATGACTCTGTGATCCAAGCACAACCACAGTTGGTGGTTCCAGCATAGCCACAGCACAGACCTAGTAGCTGCCTATCCACTGCTGCTGATTTCAGTACAACTGCTAATTCCAGTGCAGTCAATGGCTGCTGTCCCACTGCCTCTTCTCTGCTACTTCCTGTTGTCTGTAGAGGCAGCTTGGAAATACCTCACTGCTCCCCATAAGCAGACCATAGTTTGTTTTTGTTTTTGTTTTTGTTTTCCAAAATGAGCAAAAAGGCAAAGAAGGCTCTAACTATTGATAGTTTCTATACGGAAAGAGAGAAGACTTCAAATCCTAAGGAGACTAAAAACAGTTTGTCTCTAGATCCAAAGGTGGATATGATCTGGTCCCCATCACACATAGAAGAAATTAAAAAGAATCTTAAAAGAGAGCTAGAAGAAAAATGGAGAAAAGAAAGGAAAGCTTTCCAAGAGGGTCAAGATAAGTCTTGTTACTGATTAAAAGAGAGAGTGGATAAAGAAATATTGTGACTAAATTCCAGAACTACCAGACCAAGGAAAAATACTACAAACAGCCAGAAAAAAAAACCAATTCAAATACAGAGGAATCACAATAGGGATCACTCAGGATCTAGCAGCATCCACATTAAAGGATCAGAGGGCCTGGAATCTGATATTCAAAAAGGCTAAAGAACTTGGTATGCAACCAAGAATAACTTACCCAAGCAAACTGAGCATTTTCTTCCAGGGAAGAAGATGGACATTCAATGAAATAGGTAAATTCCATTTATTTATGATGAAAAAAAAAACAGAGCTAAACAAAAAGTTTGACCTTCAAATATAGGACTCAAAAGAAGCATAAAAAGGTAAAAAGAACTCTTGAGAACTGTATTTCTGTTATGAGTGTACATAAAAAGTACATGTATAATTTGATTTTATTATTATAAAAAAATTACCTAAAGGTGGAAAGAAAATTGTACTAGAAAAAGGGAAAAGTGGAGGTAAAAAGAGGGAAATTACATCCCATGAAGAGGCAAAGGAAACCTATTGTATCTGAGGGAAAGAAGGGAGGGGGATGAACATTGTGTGAACCTTATTCTCATCAGACTTGTCTCAAAGAGAAAAGATTAGACATATTTGGTTTACAGAGAAACTTCTCCCACCTCATGAAAAGTGGGAGGGGAAAAGAAAAAAGGGAAGGGTTAGGGTAAATAGAAGGGTATACAGAAATAGTAAGAAAAGGTTTAAGAAAAAGAGGAGGGACTTTAAGGGGGAGGAAGGGATTTTAAAAAGGGAAGGCATCATGAAGTAAGTGGTGCTCATAAGTCTAATACTGTGGAGTGGGGAAAGAGGGAAAGAAAAGAGAAAAGCATAATTTGGGGATAATAAGATGGCAGGAAATACAGAATTAGTAGTTTTAACTATAAATGTGAATGGGGTAAACTTGCCCATAAAGCAGAGGCGGATAACATACTGGATTAAAAGCCAGAAGCCTACAATATGTTGTTTACAGGAAACATACTTGAATCAGGGTGATACAGAATAAAAGTAAAAGGCTAGAACAGAATCTACTATGCTTCAGGTGAAATAAAAAAAGCAGGGGTAGCCATTTTTATCTCAGATCAAGCAAAAGCAAAAATTGATCTAATTAAAAGACATAAGGAAAGACACTATATCTTGCTAAAGGGTAGCATAAATAATGAAGTAATATCAATACTAAATATATATGCACCAACTGGTATAGCATCTAAATTCCGAAAGGAGAAGTTAAGAGAGCTGCAAGAAGAAATCGACAGCAAAACTATAATGTGAGTGATCTCAACCTTGCACTTTCAGAACTAGATAAATCAAACCACAGAATAAATAAGAAAGAAGTTAAAGAGGCAAATGGAATAATAGAAAACTTAGGTATGATAGATCTTTGGAGAAAACTGAATAGAGACAGAAAAGAGTACACTTTCTTCTCAGCAGTTTATGTAACCTATACAAAAATTGACCATATATTAGGGCGTAAAGACCTCCAAGTCAATTGTAGAAAGGCAGAAATAGTAAATGCATTTTTTTCAGATCATGATGCAATAAGACAGTGGAAAATAGAACTGAAGTAATTGGAAACTAAATAATCTCATCCTAAAGAATGAATGGGTGAAACAGCAAGTCATAGACATAATTAATAATTTCATCCAAGAGAATGACAATAATGAGATGACATGCCAAAATTTGTGGGATGCAGCCAAAACAGTAATAAAGAGAAATTTTACATCTCTGAGGCTTACTTGCATAAAATAGAGAAAGAGAAGATCAGTGAATTGGGCTTGCAACTAAAAAAGCTAGAAAAAGAGCAAATTTAAAACTCCAATCAAACACTAAAATTGAAATTCTAAAAATAAAAAGAGAGATCAATAAAATTGAAAGTAAAAAAAAAAACTATTGAATTAATAAATAAAACTAAGAGTTGGTTTTATGAAAAAAACCAACAAAATAGATAAACCCTTGATAAATTTGATTAGAAAAAGGAAAGAAGAAAATCAAATTGTAAGTCTAAAAAAGGAAAAGGAAGAAATTTCCATTAATGAAGAGGAAATTAAAGCAATAATTAGAAGTTACTTTGCCTAAATTTATGCCAATAAATTTGATAACTTAAATGAAATGGATGAATACCATCAAAAATATAGATTACCCGGATTATCAGAGCCAGAAGTAAATTGGTTAAATAGTCCCACTTTAGAAAAAGAAATAGAACAAGATATCAATTAACTGCCTTAAAAAAAAATCCCCAGGATTTATATGCAAATTGTACCAAGCATTTAAAGAACAATTAACTCCAATGCTATATAAACTATTTGAAAAAATAGGGAGTGAAGGAGTCCTACTGAATTCTTTTTATGACACAGACATGGTACTGCTACCTAAACCAGGTAGGATGAAAACAGAGAAAGAAAATTATAGACCAATCTCCCTAATGAATATTGATGCAAAAATCTTAAATAAAATATTAACAAAGAGATTACAGAAAATCATTGCTTGGATCATACACCATGACCAAATAGGATTTATACCAGGAATGCAGGGCTGTTTCAATATTAGGAAAACTATTAGCATAATTGACTATATTAATAATCAAATTAACAAAAACCATGTGATCATCTCAATAGATGCAGAAAAAGCATTTAATAAAATTCAACACCCATTCCTATTAAAAAGACTAGAGAGTATAGAAATAAATGGACTTTTCCTTAAAATAGTCAGTGGCATCTATTTAAAACCATAGTAAGCATCATATGTAATGGTGATAAACTGGAACCATTCCCAATAAAATCAGGAAGGAAACAACCTTGTTTCACTCTAGATAGAGTCTAACTTCAGCAATAAGAGATGAAAAAGAAATTAAAGGAATTAGAGTATGTAATGAGGAAACCAAGTTATCACTTTTTGCAGATGAGATGATGATATACTTAGAGAATCTCAGAGATTCTACTAAAAAGCTATTAGAAATAATCAACAACTTTAGCAAAGTTGCAGGATACAAAATAAATCCACATAAATCATCAGCATTTTTATAATCACTAACAAAATCCAACAGCAAGAGATACAAAGAGAAATTCCATTTAAAATAACTGTCAATAGGATAAACTATTTGGGAATCTATCTGCCAAGGGAAATCAGGAATTATATGAGCAAAACTACAAAACACTTTCCACACAAATAAAGTCAGATCTAAAAATTGGAAAAATATTAAGTGCTCCTGGATAGGTTGAGCAAATATAATAAAAATGACAATACTACCTAAACTAATCTGTTTATTTAGTGCTATACCAATCAGACTCCCAAGAAACTATTTAAATGACCTAGAAAAAATAACAACAAAATTCATCTCAAAGAACGAAAGGTCAAGAATTTCAAGGGAATTAATAGCTGTATCTGATCTAAAACTATATTATAAAACAGTGATCACCAAAACCATTTGGTATTGGCTAAGAAATAAACTAGTTGATTAGTGGAATAGGTTAGGTTCACAAGACAAAAATGTCAATAATTATAGCAATCTAGTATTTGACAAATCCAAAGACCCTAGCTTTTGAACAAGAATTCATTATTTGACAAAAATTGCTGGGGAAATTTGAAATTAATATGGCAGAAACTAGGCATTGAACTATACATAACACCATACACCAAGATAAGATCAAAATGGGTTCCTGATCTAGGCATGAAGAATGAGATTATAAATAAATTAGAAGAACACAGAATAGTTTGCCTCTCAGATTTGTGGAGGAGGTAGGAATTTGTGACCAAAGAAGAATTAGAAGTCATTATTGATCACAAAATAGAAAATTTCAATTGTATTAAGTTAAAAAGCTTTTGTACAAATAAAACTAATGCGGACAGGATTAGAAGGGAAGTAATAAACTGGGGAAACATTTTTACAGCTAAAGGTTCAGATAAAGGCCTCATTTCCAAAATATAGAGAGAATTGACTCAAATTTATAAGAAATCAAGCCATTCTCCAATTGATAAATGGTCAAAGGATATGAAGAGACAATTTTCAGATGAAGAACTTGAACTATTTCTAGTCTTATGAAAAGGTATTCCAAATCATTATTGATCAGAGAAATGCAAATTAAGACAACTCTGAGATACCACTACACACCTCTCAGATTGGGTAAAATGACAGGAAAAGATAATGATGAAGTTGGAGGGGATGTGGGATAACTGGGACACTGATGCATTGTTGGTGCAGTTGTGAACGGATCCAACCATTCTGGAGAGTAATTTGGAACTATGCTCAAAAAGTTATCAAACTGTGCATACCCTTTGATCCATCAGTGTTACTACTGGGCTTATATCCCAAAGAGATCTTAATGAAGGGAAAGGGACCCATATGTGCAAAAATGTTTGTGGCAGCCCTTTTTGTAGTGGCTAGAAACTGGAAACTGAATGGATGCCTATCAATTGGAGAATGGCTGGGTAAATTGTGGTATATGAATGATATGGAATATTATTGTTCTGTAAGAAATAACCAGCAGGATGAAAACAGAGAGGCCTGGAGAGATTTACAGGAACTGATGCGAAGTGAAATGAGCAGAACCAGAAGATCATTATATACTTCAACAACAACACTACATGATGATCAATTCTGATGGACATGGCTCTCTTCAACAATTAGAGGATCCAAATCAGTTCCAATTGATCTGTAATGAACAGAGCCTAGCTACATCCAGAGAAAGAACACTGGAAAATGATTATGGTTCACAACAACACTCTTTCTGTTATTGTTTGCTTGCATTTTTTTCTTTTCAGGTTATTTTTACCTTCTTTCTAAATACGATCTTTCTTGTGCAATAAGATAACTATATAAATATACATACATATATTTTAATTAATATATGCTTTAACATATTTAACATGTATAGGACTACCTTCTATCTGGGGGGGAAGAAAGGATGGGAAAAGTTGAAACAGAAGTTTTTGCAAGGGTCAATGTTGAAAAATTACCCATGTATATGTTTTGTATATTAAAAACCATAATAAATTAATAAATTAATTAATTAAAAATATTAAAAAAAAAACAATGAGATGATTCAAACCAGTTCCAGTTGTTTAGTGATGAAGACAGCCAACTATACCCAGAGAGAGAACTGTGGGAACTGAATGTGGTTCACAACATAACATTTTCACTCTTTTTGTTGTTGTTTGCTTGCATTTTATTTTGCCTCTCTTTTTTTCTGGTTCAACTTATTTTTTCTTGTGCGACAAGATAATTGCATAAATATGTATGCATATATTGGATTTAACATATTTCTACCATGTTTAACATATATTAGACTACTTGCCATTTAGGTGAGGGCATTGGGGAAGGAGGGGAAAAATTGGAACAAAAGTTTTTTCAAGGGCTAATTTTGAAGAATTGTCCAGGCATATGTTTTGAAAAATAAAAAACTTTAATTAAAAAATAAAGATTATGTCTTTGTCTTAATTGCTTCTATAATAACTTTTTATGCTCAAGTTCTTTTTTTGTATTTGCTCACTTTTTCTAGTCTATTTCCTCACTTTGAACTTATTATCAAAGTTGGGCTCTCCTAATCTGGTGGTAGGGAAGTATCCTGTTAAGCTTCATTCTTTTTTGTGCTGCTACTTTCATGTCTAGTTTGGGGCATCTTCATGTTTTCAGCTTTAAAAGTGATGTGGTCTATAAAAAGGTATATTTACCTTTATATAGGAAAGGATCCTACTATCCCAGAGCCATAATTACTGGTCTTCCTCTTGTCCTTGGTCCTATAAGCATATCCCCTGTTCTCCTACAATTACAAGTACTATTATTCTTCTGCTTTACAACTGCCTTAGAACTGTGACTCTGCTTCCTTATGACCATTCACAAGTGTTTCTATATTTCCTGGAATTGCCAACCAGAACTCATCATGGGGAATAGAATTGTTAATTAACAACAGCTACAACCAACACGAGAAAAAGGTTTGCTATAATCACCTTCTGACCAGTTATCCAACCCTGTTAAGTATCTCTAGGTTGAGAGCTTTCAAAGCTGTTGCTGCTGTTGCAGTTGCCTCCAAGGCCCAGAATTCCTGGGCCTGCACCCACTCTGTTGTTACACCTTTCCTTCAGACCTTGTAAGTTGTCTTAGACTGGAAAAATGTCTCTATTGATCTTTTATTAGCGCTGCCTCTCCAAAACTTAATTTGAGGCATGCTTTTTAAATTGTTTAAAGAATATTTGAAGAGTTTAACTAGAACCTGACCTGTATTTTGCCATCTTGATTCCACCATTCAACAAGTTTTTTATTAAGAGCTTACTATATTCCAGACTTTGTTGTAAGCATTGGGGAATACAAATAGAAGCCAAAAAAAGGACAGTCCCTGCCTCCAGGAAACATACAATCAAATGGGAGAAGACAACACATAAAAGGAAGAGGAAGAGTAAAAATGGGGATGGTAATAGAAGTCTGGGGAGTTAAAATAGTGCCCAGAGAGGAATGGTAGAGTAGCTTGGTCTTTTCTTTAAAATAGAGGTTCTGGGAAAAACTAATGAAACAGAGAGAGGGGTAATAGGAGTAAAGGGATCTTCCAGGATGAGAAGGCTTTTGGAATAGACAGAAAAAAACTCAGGAGAGTCAGGAGCAGAACCTGCAAAGGATCTTGTCATAGAAAAGATGGGGAGAATCAAAGTGAATGATATATAGAATAACAGCTTAAGAACTAGAATGGTCAGATAATTTGACTTACTCATTTTCCACATATGAAAACATTTGAGACCTTCAAATTGGAGCCAGTTCAATATGACACAGGTTAAGTAACAGAGAATTCACAACTTTGCACCCTCAAATCAGCTGTCCTCCTTCTGTACCTTTTTGTATTACTAGGTGACCAAACAAAGCTTCTAAAGAGGATTGGACAATAATGATATCTAGTTGAAATAAGGTATTTTGTGGTGTGCTATAAGGCTCTGCTATTGACCCTGTCTTGTTCAATATTTTGCATTGCCAACTTAAAGGCATGAAAAAATGGTCATCAAAATTTTAGATTTGCAAAAAGCTAAAATAACATAATATGGATGATAGAAACAAGATTCTTAAGGATTTAAAGAGGCTGAAATCTAGGACAAAACCAAGAGGAGAAATTGGGCAGTGATAAATATAAACTTCTGAATTTGGGGTAAAAAGATCAACTAATGTGGCACAGTGGAAAGAGCATTGGACTCAGAATTAGAAGATATAAGGTCCAAGCCCCATTTTAACAGCACATGTGACCTTGAGAAAGTTAAAGTTTATTTTGTAGCTTTAACTTTTTCATCTGTAAAATGAAACGATCTGTAGATGTAGATGATCTGTAAGGTATCTTCTAGTCTTAACAAACTATAAGTCAGGGAGTCTAAGTCACATCTTTACAGTTATCCCATTGGTTAAAAAATAAAGAGAATAGAAGCTCCTATTGTGTTTGTTGTTTATGGACTATGAAAAAAATTGATTCTAAACAGCACAGTATCACCTCAAATGCCTCCTAATAAGATGTCTTCTGTACATATTTCAAAATCATAGAAGTCCCTGAAAAATAAAAAAATAGCGCTTCCCTAGCCTGCCACTATACTGTGCCATCTAGCTGTCCAACAAATTTGTTTAATGACACCCCTCATGTTAATATATATTTAAATACAAAACAAGAGGTCTTGCACTCTCCAAAGATTTTTGCTCCTGTCTTGGATAATGGCCAGGATACAGTCCCAATAGAAAAGGGATTCCCCACAAGTGATAAAATTCTCTAGATGTTCTTGATTGCAGGTCATGGTGCCAATTAAATCAAACTCTGGAACATTGCTGAGCCTCTTAAATGAAATAAGTAATCATTTGAAAGAGATTATACTAACCATTCCCAATGGAAAAATCCAAAGGGATAAAGAATACCTATTATAAAGTCATATTAAAGCATATGGTTGGCAAAGCATCATAAATTTATGACTTAGGCACTTATGACTTATTATCTTAGAAACATATTGGTCTAACCTCTCCTTCCACAACAATTTTTTTTCAATGAAAAACTCAAGTGAAAAGAGATAATGGATAATGTGATTTGTTTAAGGCTTGGTAGAGAATAAATAACATAAAGAGGAATTTAATGCAGATCCCCAGTTCAAAACCCAGGGATCTTTCTCCTAGGTCACACAGCTATATGGATAACCCATGGAACTGATCTATTAGTATAAATATCTTGGGCAGACATGACAGACATTGTAACATATATCTTGAGCACTTATGAATGATTTATAGGATAATGGATAAGGAGTTGGAAAGAGTCTTTATGATCAGAGAGTCCAATCACTCATTTTTCAGCTGAAGAAACTGAGACCCAGAAATTGCAGCTAGGTCATGATCATACAAGTATTAAGTCACAGAAATGGGATTTGAAGCTGTGTTTTTTGAACAAATCAAACATGAGAATGAGAATGAACCAGGTTCCCTTTGAGAAATTGTATAATGCTTTTAATGACTCCAAGTTTCTTCCTGAAACAAAAGCCTATATATTTAATGCTATTTTTTCCCAGTGATGTTACAGGATTGCAAAACATGAAATACTACTAGCATGTTGGATGGACTTCCTGTGGAAGACTGAAGGAAGGACAATGGTCAAATGTCACTCAAGATGAAAGACAGCAGAGATAGCTTGTGATTTCTATAATTTAATTTAATGGAATAGTCGTATAAATGAGACCACATCTCTAGTATGAATCTATGGAGCCTTCTTGTTTCTATTACAATTCAATTTAGAAAATGTTTATTAAATATCTAGAACATGCAAGGCATTTAATACCATTCTCCCTGAGGACTTTCCCTCTGATTGGTTAACTCTTCTTAGGCCTCCATTTAAAGACAAGCATTAGAAAAAAATAATTCATCTAGAAGAAGGAAAGGTCAAGAATACCAAGGGAATTAATGAAAAAATACAAAGGATGGTGGCTTAGCAGTATCAAACCTAAAACTATATTAGAAAGCAACAGTCATCAAAAGCCTTTGGTACTGGCTAAAAAATAGAGTGGGGAGTAGGGGAATAGGTTAAATGCACAAGACACAATAATCATTTATTATAGTAATCTAATATTTGATAGATGCCCAAACTCCAACTTCTGGCATAAGAACTCACTATTTCACAAAAATTTCTGGGAAAACTGGAAATTAACATGTCAAAAACTCAGCATAGACCTAACTCTCACACCCCATACCAAAAAAAAAAAAAAAGTCAAAATGGGTACATGATTTGGGTATAAAGGATGATAATATAAGCAAATTATTAGAGCAAGGGATAATTTACTTATGAGATCTTTGGAGAAGGGAGAAATTTATGACCAAAGAAGAACTAGAGAACATCATAAAAGGCAAAATAGACAACAAAAAATTAAAAAGTTTTTGCACAAACAAAACCAACAGAAACAAGGTTTTAACCTTGGGAAATACAAAGCTTTTTAAAAATTAAGTCAGTTTTTCTGATACAGGTCTCATTTTAAAATACATTAAGAACTGTGTCAAATTTATAAGAATACAAGTCATTCCTCAATTGATAAATGGCCAAAGGCTATGAACAGGCAATTTTAAAATGACAAAATTAAAGCCATCTATAGTCATATAAAATAATGTTCTAAATCACTCTTGATTAGAGAAATGTAAATTAAAACAATTCTGAGGTACCACTCTCTCACCTCTTAGATTGACTAAAATGAAAAGAAAAGATAATGATAAATGTTGGAGGAAATGTGGGAAAACTGGGACATGAATGTGTTGTTGATGGAGTTGTGAAATGATTCAACCATTCTGGAGAGCAATTTGGAACTATGAGCAAAGGGTTACAAAACTGTGCATACCCTTTGACCCAGCAATGCCATTATTGAGTCTGTATCCCAAGGAAATCATGAATGAGGGAAAAGGACCCACATGTGCAAAAATATTTGTAGCAGCTCTTTTTGTGGTAGCAAAGAATTGGAAAATGAGTAGATGCCTATCAATTGGGGAATGGCTGAATAAACTGTGGTATATGAAGGTAATGGAATATTATTATTCTACCAAAAAATGATGAACAAGCTGATTTTAAAAGGCCTGAAGATTTATGTGAATTGATGCCAAACAAAACAAGTAGAACCAGAAATACATTATACACAGTAACAGCAAGATTGTATAGGATTTACTATGAAAGACTTGGTTCTTCTCAATGGTTCAAGAATCCAAGACAATCCCAATAAACTTTGGATAGAAAATGCCATCTGCATCCAGAAAAAGAACTATAAAGATTGAATATAAATCAACACATACTGTGTTCACTTCTTTTTTATGTTTTTTTCCTCTCCTGTGGTTTTTCCCTTTTGTTCTAATTTTTCTCTTCCAACATGATTCATAAAGAAATGTATACTGAAAAGTAAAAGAAAAGAAAAAAATGGAAAATAAAATAAAATAATAAGGACAAGCACTCAGACCAGTTATGTCTCATTCCTCTTTAATCTGGATTCAGCACTTTTTCTAAAAAGTACCTGAGACTTAGATTTTTAGCCTAGCTCTACATTTTTCAAACTTCTTCTTATGTGGTGTCTTCTACTCTTCTACAGCAATTACTGCATTCATCAGTAAGATACAATATGTATGAGGCAGATAGGTGGCACAGTGGATAGAGTACCAGCCTTGAAGTCAGGAAGACGAGTTCAAATTTGATCTCAGACACTTAACACTTCCTAGCTGTGTGACCCTGAGCAAGTCACTTAATCCCAATTGTCTCAGGGGAAAAAAAGGTACTATATGTACATTTATGAATGCATCATGATATATTTATTATTTATTCTTTTGATTAAATGTATATGTGTGTATGTATGATATTATTATTTATTTTAGTGCATTTACTAAATATAATAACTATGTTTAAGATATAAAAATATCATTAATGTGAGGGGTGGTTGTATAAATACAAATCTGTTGGTGAGAGCTCAAAGTCCAAAGCAATGAAAAGGGTGAGTATATTTTCCCTCAACAGATTTATACCAACGATCTTGGGCACAATCATGAAAGAATTTGAGGGTAATCATATCCTCCTCCATGAACCTTTGAGTATGAGGTAAGGTTGGAATGAGCAAGTCATCCCAGAGATTAAGTAGGTATCCTTAGATCCAAATGAAAAGTATAGGGTGCTACATGATGTGTGACTATTCCATGTATCATTATATAAGAAAAAACCTGCCTTCAAATTGCACCATTATGAAAGACAGCCTTTCACCAAGGGGAGAGCTCATCAAGATGGAGAAGTGAAGATTCATCATAAATCTGGAAGGAATACTAAAGACAGATGCTCTCTAGTTCCCTTTCCCATTATCTCCTGACTCTTTTGGCTATATTGAATACTTCAGTAAATCCCACCCTTTATGTATTGAACTCTGCTTCCATATTTTAGCAGCATAGTAGAAATGCTTGCTGCATAGACATCCATTTAGAAAACATTTAATGTTGGTAAATGGGACGAATAGAATGATCACTCCACCAATCTCTAAAATTAACTCTAGGGTAGCAGTTTTCTCTACTCTTTAAAAAATATAATAACTACATTGAGCTCTTTGGAGGGGGGATATTCAACATGTATATATATGAGAAGATATAAAAATGACATAATATATAAACTGTATCCCAAAGTTCTCAAGTTTTGAATTTATGCAGACAAAATCTAGCATGGATGGCAGAACAAAACAAAACAAAACAAAAAACATCATTCTTTGGCTCACTTTGCCTCAATCTGGAGTCAACTCTGGTAAATTCCAAATATAACAAATATGTAACTCATGTCTAGCTTACCACAAATATAAATTAAAAGTTCCCCAAGTCCTCCTGAACTAGCATACAAGATATCAATATTTATATGATACAGGAAAAATTTTATTTCTTCACTTTTACAGAAAATGCAAAAACAAAATATTTGGAAGTCAAGTAAATGGGATGGATTATTTGTAGCAAATGCTTTTAAGTTTGAACCTACTCCTTAAAGTGACCAAGATGTTACAGAGTAGAGTATATTCCTAGTTTAGAGGATATAATTTTGAACTGTTAATAAAAGAATACTTACTGAGCCATGGTATGGGAGTATATTGAAATCCATGCCATTTCTGGCAGCTTATAGGTTGCTTGTTTTCCTACAACTCAATTCTATACTGGATGTCCTTGACACCTCCATCTGATATGGACTCCTAGTCCCTGGTCTTTTAGTGGGTGAGCCTTCTGCCCTTTTGGAGTTCACAGCTATCTCTAATACTTCACCAAAGAATGGACCAGAATGAAACAGTAGGAACAGAAACAATGGCAAGACCTTATGTTCATGGCATCCTGGTGACACAGGTGAGGACATAAAAGCCTAAGATCTTTTTGCTTCTCTGGGAGCTTGCAGCATCTGATGCTTCTCACTAGAATACAACCATAAAGAGAGATGTCATTTTAGCCCATTAGTGTCTTTCATATGCACAGATCAACAGTCAATCAAAAGATCCTTCTTCATTATACAGTGTATTGATGGGAAACAGAGAATAGCTGTGCATGCTCAAAAATAGACATCTAAGACTTCTATCATGTGTACCAGAAAGATCTATGCCTGACATCCATATGGGTATTAAATCAAGCAGAAGGAAGAAAAGAAGGAAGGAAGGAAGGAAGGAAGGAAGGAAGGAAGGAAGGAAGGAAGGAAGGAAGGAAGGAAGGAAAGGAAGGAAGGAAGGAAGGAAGGAAGGAAGGAAGGAAGGAAGGAAGGAAGAAAGGAAGGAAAAAAGAAAGTAGGAAGTGGGTTTACAGTTATCCATTTATTCCTTCATTGACCTACTTAACTATCCAAGCTCTATTCTTCTAGGACCTGTGGATACACAGAGAAAAATTAAATAATCCCCTTTACCCAGTAGCTTCCACTCTATTGAGAGAAGCAATATGTATAAAGAAACTTTTAAAAAATCTATACAGAATCTAGGGGGCAAAGTATTACAGTTGAGAGAATCAAGACAGGCTGATGTAGGAAGTCATAGTCAAACTGAATCCTTAAAAAAGCTTGCTGTTTCAGAAGGTATAGGAAAGGAAAGAACATGTGCAAGGTATAGGAGCATATTCTGTACAAAAGCTAGGAGTGATAGATGGAATGTTGTGTATAGGTAGCAGCAAATAGGAAGGGAGAGTATGTGAGTATAAGAAATGTAATCAGCCTCAAAGCTAACAACATTGTAGAGTGTTACACATATTTAAATGGATACAAGGATGTGTTGAAAGTCTAGTAAAAGGCTAAGGAGATATCAGAATCCACAAAAGAAAAGTACATACATACTATGGAAGAACCAGATTGCAGGTCCCACAGTCACCCCATGCTGCGTGGGCTCTATCACTGCCACCTGTCAAGAGAGATGAGGTCCCATCTCCCAGTACTGTCCCAGACAGAATGTTCTTCACATGCAGACACATGCAAGAATCAGAATGTCAGCTCTCAAGGGTCTCTCTTAAAGGACATCATTAGAAACCCTGAGTGATGAAGCCCACGTAGCTGCTGTGATGTATAATATAGAGGATTATATATAGCCAGTTGGGAATATGCTCAGTGAAGTCATCTATCATTATTTAACTTGTACAAAGTGTCTGAAGCATGTGCTTGGTCAGTGTAAGTATAGTGAATCAGAGAATGTTAGAGCTGGAAAAGACTATAGGCTCATAGAATTCAATCCAATTTAAGAGGCATTACTAATTATGTGTCATAATGGGCTAGGGGCCAGATACAAAATTAAAAATCAAACAGTCCCTAACCTTAAGGAGATTGCTTTAGGATGGGAGGAAGAGGAAGGTGGAGACAATGTATATATAGACAAGAGAATATTAACAGATATTTTTAAAAGCAAAGTGATTTTGCAGGTGCTAAGAATTGGGAGTGTCTGGAATAGTCAAAGCCCAAAGCTGGAAGTGAATTTTTAGGTCCTTTGTCCAATCCATTTGTTTTACAAATGAAAAACTAATGACTAATGAGTGAAAGACCCCAGATCTGAAAATTCTTAGCTTCAGTTTCTAAAATGAGATTTATCATAGTATCCATTTCACAGGGCTCTTGTGATGATAAAATGAAGTAGCATTTGTAAATGCTTATTTTAGATAACTTTGCAAACTTTAAGGTTTTTTAAATGGCAATATGAATTCCAGTTGTAGTTTTTCTCTTCCTCCTCCTCCTCCTCTTCCCACTCTGTGATCTTAAGGAACTTGTAATCTAATGAAGAAGCTAGGAAAGTAAACAAAAAGTAGCTTGGAGGTGAGGGCACCAATGGGTACCCTCTGGACCCAGGGAATACCTCTGCATCCTATCTGTGGAGCACAAACCAAGCATAGCTACATATGCAAAGTGAGAAGTTGCAAAGCTCCCATCCTGTCTTCTATAAAGTTTTGGGAGGAGTTGAGTGCTCCTTCCTCCAACCTGCTGATCTGAGAGGAAAGGAGACTGAGGGAAATGGGAAAGAATATCAAAAGCCAAGTTAGACCGAATGCTAAGGAGATTTTGCATGATCAACTTATCCTAGGAGGGACATCTTGTTCCGGGGAGTTCAAGCACAACTACAGATGGAAGGTAGAGCTATTTTCTTATCTACTTGCCATTTTATCTTATTTGTCTTTCTCCTAGCTAACCAATGATCTACAGTATCATTCCCCCTTCCCCCACTTTATGCACCCACTATACTCCCACATACACTTCAATCAAAAGCTGCTCCCAGATCCAAGGTTTATACTATAGGCATAAATAACTGACACCATCTCCAAGTATTAAACACACACACACACACACACACACACACACACACACCAAGAGTGTTAATATTTTTAAAAGGTTTAAAGTCTTATTCAAAGGATTAAAGCCATATTTCAGCCTGTCTTTTGAAGAGAATCATTGGCAGATAAAAAGTTTTCCCTGATATCACACCATGCAGGGCAAAAGTCTTAGGTCAATCCTGAATATAAGTCAAAGTTGGCAAATTTAAGCTTCACTTGATCAGGGGAAAAGTGATATTCTGAAGAGTGGTCCTTTTATGGATCCCTTGCTCCAACTATTACCTCCTTTCATAAATACACTTTCCACTGGGCTAGCTTGTGACTAGGCTATTTGGGGATTTATTCTTTAAAAGCCTTCAAGAAGACAGACCCCATTGTAGGCCTCCAATGAGCTGGCTAATCTGACCTACTCCAGTAGATTAAAAACATTAAAACTATCTGTAAATTGTAGATAGGGGCTACAGCAAATGACTTCCCCATTCTTCTATCACATCCTCTTTTTATTCTCCTGACCCCCAATATTTAATTTTTCAAAATTTAATGCTTCCAAGAATACCAGCTAAAGATAGTGCCTCACCTGGGAACCTCTTTTTGATGCTGAAGCAGTGAATGAGTCAGTGGGAAAAGACCCAGAAAATGAGTTTTGGGGTCCCCTTCTGTCTCAGAACTCAAAGAAAGAGAAAAGGCCTTTTCTACAATAGGGATTCCAGATGGAAACCTGCCAATGCAAGCATCACAGCTAGTTGAAAGAGCTACTGTTTTTCTATCTCAGATTAGAGTTAGAACAAGAATAGCAACAGCAGTCACATTCATTCTGCTGAAATTACAAGGGACATCAATCTCCAGACTTCAGACTGTAAGTTGACAGCATCAGGAAAGCCTCTCTTTGTCCTGTTTCCTACACAGAGAAAGTATGCATCTAGAAAAGTTGGGAGCTTTCCACTGAAAACAGATTCTGAAAACAGGTTGTTTTTAGTATTCCTAAATCTATCACTCACTGGTGGTATGACCCTGAACCAGTCATTAGCCCTTGAGGTTTCTATTGCTCAGTCTATAAGATGGAGCCAAGAGAAACTTGTCACCTGTCTCACTTGATAGATGATTGTGAGAAGTTAAAAGGAGGAGTAAACCAGTAGGAGGTGGAGGAAGATGCTCAGAAATCCAGATGAGGGGGTGGACAGTTGTAGGAGGCAGCTCCAGTTGTAGAAGTAGAAGAGGAAGAGGACACTGGGATGAGAATAAAAAATAAAGAATGGGTCTGTCCTAGACAAGTAAACTCTTTGGCCAAAAGGAATAGCAAAATTGCTTAAAGAGTTGGGGATGGAAATGAACTCATTAACAATAGTATACCTATTTTATAGTGTTTCAAAGTCACAGAATTTGAAAAGACTTCTCAAAAGCATTCTGTGGTTCCCCACTTCCTAACCCTAACATCTCTGATAATCCAGTACCAGACTACTTTTCTGACTTCATCTCTATTACCCATTTTTACTATCATTTCAGACAGGTTTCTCTACTTTGACATATTTTACCCCAAACATGTGTGGCTCATTTCCACCTCCTGACCTTCCTTCCCATCATCTGCATACCTCAGACCTCTGACAAATAGAATGCCTTTCTTCTTCTTTCTGCCTTTTCACATCTAAACATCCTTTACAATTCTCTTTCTTTATGAATTATATTCTAACAGCAACCTCAGTGATTTCTCCCTACTCTGAATTCCTCTCACATTTATTGTTCTCCCCATCATTTATTAAATGCGTTACATTAAAAAATTAAAGACTATTATTGTATTGGAAGAGAAGATGATTTCATTTTTTGGTTAATGTCTGTGATTTTATCAGTGGGGAGAATTCCCCATATGGAAACTCTTTTCATCAAGGCAGATAGCAAATCACTAACTTGTATCTTTAGGTAATTACCTGGCGTGTGGAGATTTGCTCTCAATTACACTGCTAGTATGTGTCAGAATCAGCACTGAATCTATGTCTTTATGATTACCAAATCTATCTCTTATTGTTTACTAATTGCATATGTATAAGAAATAAAGAGACTTATGCAAGCACACATGAAAATCAGTCTCATTATTTTGTAGTCAGTTCCAAAAAAATGACCAACTTTCCTCAAGTAGCATATCATGGCCCCAATTGTCTATATCACATGTTCCCCCCTCCCTTGTTTTCCAGTCTTCCTTTGGGGATTGTCTTTCTCCTGTTGGAATGTAAGCTTTTTAAGAGCAGAGACTACCTTACTTTATACCATATGTATCCCCAACGTAGTTTAGAATAGTGTCTGGTATATTTGTTGTTCCGTTGTCTGACTCTTTATGACCCCATTTGGGGTTTTCTTTGCATAGATATTGAAGTGGTTTGCCATTTTCCTCTCCAGCTCATTGAGAAAACTGTGGCAAACAGTATTAAGTCATTTCCCCAGAGTTGAACAACTAGTAAGTGTCTGAGGTCAGATTTGAACTCAGGAAGATGGATCCTGCAGATTTCAGGCCCAAGGCTGCAGGCCACTATGCCACCTGCTTGCTCTATCTGGCATATGGTAAGTTCTTATACATTCATTGGTTTTTTTTTTCATTTATTCATCTTGGACGGCACTGGTTTATCAGCCCAGACTTCTTGGAGATCTCTGATATGTCAGCATTAATTGGAACAAATTCCAGGCTGTTTAAGTCCTTGTAGAGTATTTCAAGTAGAGATCTGATATTCATTACCAGGCTACCCTGATTTTCCAAGGAAATAGAAGCCAATAACAAGGAACAAAGAAGAATTCTTGAAATTTTTCCCTTGAGAGGATCCATAAAAACTTGTCTAGATTCTCTGGTACTTAACATCTGAGGAAGAAATCTGGTTGATGGATTGATATATTCATACTCCCTTGGTAGGACATGTGCTGGAGATATCACAGACAGAATTTCCTTCAACCCCCCCCCAACCTTTAAAAGCAGGGATTCTTAACCTCTAATGAAACTAATAGACTCCATCTCAGAATAATATCTTTAAATGCATAAAAATTATATAGAATTACAAATGAAACCAATTATATTGAAATACGGTTATCAGCTTTTTTAAAATTCATGAATAACAGCTAAGAATCCCTGCTGGAGCTTAGTCACAGAAGCTGAGATGAAAGACATTAAGAACAGACTGAAAGAACTGTTAATCAACAGCATTTTTGCAGAATGCCATAATCCATATTTCTTACCCATTGCAATGATACGGAAGATGGTATTATCAGAAAACTGGTTATTTATTGATTCAGAACATAAGCTCCTTAAACTACTATTTCTAGCTATGGTCCCAACATAATTGAGCTCGGACAGTAAAAATAATAATTATAGAATCTTTGAATTCACTATCAAGAACTTCACAGAGTTCTGCTAAGAAATCTTGGTGCCGAGGGAAAACAGAAGTGTATAGATAAGTAGAAAGCTATCCCATATCAAGAAGATGAAATGCTGGCAATCCATTCTACACAGTAGTTTCAGAGAAGACTTTAGGTCCTGAAAAAACAATAATCATAATTATCTGATTGCTATAAGCAAGTTTTTTTAGAGACTCTGATGATTAGGGAGTTTTAAGTGATAAGAGTGCCAACTAAGCTTCAAGAGAGCTCAGCTATACCAGTTACTGATGGACTGTTAGAGTTAGAACTGATAGTACCTATTACAGATAGTACTCTCTGCAGGGTCAAGGAAGTCAAGTAAAACTAAAAAAGGTACCTCTGTTCAGAGAACAGAAGGGATGGAATCCAAAGAATCCCTCTTTTCTTACTAATAATAATATTTTAGCTGTGCATGCCCCAGGGGAATAGAAACCACATATGGCTGCTGACAAAATAAACATTGGAGATCATAGGATTGAAATCAACATAATCAAAACTAAATTCAATATTTATCTCTCCAAAATCACTATTCTGAATATCTCTATTTCCATCAAAGGCAACACCCAAATTTCGAATCATAGTGCCATCTTTAACTCCGCACTGTACACATCCATTCCTTGGCCAGATGTTGTTTCCACCTCCATAATATTTTTCTCATCTGTCTTTTCCTTTACTCACATAGCCAACACCCTAGTTCAGGCCTTCATCATCTCTTCCCTGGGTTATTGCAAAATTCTCCTAATTGATCTCAAGTCTGTGCCCACTTCCAATTCATCCTCCAAATAGCTGCCAAAGTGTTTTTATTAAATTACAAATGTGACCATGCCATTTCCCTACTCAGCAAGCTTTACAGTCTCCAAATGGCCTCTAAAATCAACTAAAAACTAGTCTGGTATTTAAAATCTATCACAACTTGTCCTCACATTTCCAGCTTTACACATTGCTCCACTCTATACACAGAACCACCCAGCCTGGCCCTCCTAATATTCTTTGTTTGTGGCAGATAAACTTTATCCCTTTACTGTGCACCCAGAGAGTGCCTAGACGGCCAACACCCCAATATGACCAATCAGCCAGGAAGCAACCTGATGGAAGAAAGGGATTACAATTAGGGAGAATAGAGTTGTATGCAACTGAGACAACTGAGATACCCCTGGAGGTGAAATCTGTTCCTCTCCAGCCTATGGATCCACTTGCCTCCAGGCACAGTAGGCTTGACCATTTTACCTCCTAGAGTACGTACAAAACAGTGTCCAGCCACATACTGATGTGGGAAACTGGGGAATGTGTAGATAATATCCAGTCACAATACAGGCAGACAATGTGTGACTTATCACCCAGGAGAAATAGTAGCATCAGGTTTACTCATACAGAATCTAATAAGCAGCCTGGTGATGATCACCCAGATTCTGATTCCAGATCACAAAATCAGCAATTTACTGGAAGCAGCTGTAACAACTGACGACCTATGCTCACAATCTATATAAATGGCCTTCCATTGGAAGGATTAGTGAACACTGGTGCAGATCGGACGGTCATTAGAGGTGCCAACTGGCCCAGTCACTGCCAAGATTAAAGCAGACACCTACATGTCTGTTGTAGGAGGATCAATAGCAGCTGAAGTTAGTGCTGCCCCTATGAGATGGACTTTTGAAGGCAAAACAGGAGCTTTTACTCCTTTTATAGTTGAAAAATCCCCATCAATCTGTGGGAAGAGACGTTTTACAGCAATTAGGGTTAAAAATGAGTACTTTGGTTTTTAACCAGGGCTGCTGTCGAAGGCCTGCCAACACGTTCACCTGTTCCTATCCAATGGAAACTGATACACCAGTGTGGATAGAGCAGTGGCCCTTAAGTAAAGATAAAATTCAGGCCTTATTAGATATAGTACAGGAGCAGCTTGACCAAGGACACTCAAAACCTTCTCTAAGTCCTTGGAATTCCCCAGTGTTTGTTATGAAAAAGAATTCTGGAAAATGGAGGATGTTAACGGATTTAAGAAAAGTGAATGAACAGATGGAAACTATGGGAACTCTTCAGCCTGGACTTCCATCTCCTACTCAGTTGCCTAGAGAATGGCCTCTTTGGGTCATAGATATTAAGGATTGTTTCTATTCTATCCCTCTGGATAAGAAGGATATGAAAAGATTTGCCTTTTCAGTGCCCAGCATTAACTTAGCTGAGCCTTATAAAAGATATGAATGGACAGTTTTGCCACAGGGAATGAAAAACAGCCCTACTATGTGTCAAATGTATGTTGCTGCTGCTCTTACTTCAGTAAGAAAAGCATTTCCAAAAGTAATGTTATTACATTACATGGATGATATATTGAGATGTGTGCCTGAGGAACAAATGTTAGAAGCATGTCTACAAAAGACCATAGAAACACTAAGGAATTACAAATTATACATAGCACCAGAAAAAATTCAAAGACATGCTCCTTTTCAATATTTAGGATATGAAGTATACCCTAAGGTGCTTACAGTTCAAAAACTCTCCTTAAGAACAGAAAAGCTAAACACATTGAATGATTTTCAGAAATTGATAGGAGATATCCAATGGATGCGACCAGTGTTAGGTTTGACTACCTATCAGTTACAACCGTTATATGACATTTAAGGGAGACAGTGCTTTAAATTCACCATGCCAGCTTACAAAAGAAGCTCAAGAGGCTTTGAGAGAAGTTGAACTGGCTTTATCTAATGTGTTGAAAGAGTCACTCAAAAACCCTTGGAGATATCAGTTTTGCCACACAAGAGGCACCCACAGCAGTCCTTCATCAAGGACACAGGTGTGATAGAGTGGGTGAACCTCCCAGCACAACCAGAACAAAGCCTTACACCTACCCAGTGCTTGTGGCTAGAATTTTATTAAAGGCCACTAAGCGAGGCAGTACAATTATCTGGGACAAGACCTGATAAGATATACACCTTTTATACCAATACACAAATTAATGTGTGTTGTGAGACATCCAGAATGGCAAATTTTATTAGCCATGACTCCAAATTTATACATGGTCTCATTAAGATAACTAGACTATTACATAATTGGCGATGGACTCTTGAAGAAAAAGTTTCTAAAGTTCCTCTTCAAGGACCAACTATCTTCACGGATGCATCCAAACATAATATTTTGCTGTGTACTCTTATGATCTAACTATAAAGAGAGTAGTCAGAACTCTTTTTCAGTCCACTCAGCAGAATGGAATTATGCCTTGATCATTCTAGCCCTTACTTATTATCCAGGAGACATAAATATAATATCTGATTTGGCCTATTCAGTAGGTGTGGTACAAAGAATTGCCACAGCCCAAATAAAATTTGCAGCCTCTAATATATATCAGCTCTTTAAGAAACTTCAAGAGCAAGTGAGAAAGCATCCAGGTAAGATCTATATATTACATGTCCATTCTCCTAGTGGACTTCCAGGTCCCATATTTGATGGCAATTCAAAGGCAGATAGCCTTCTAACTATGTTGGTCAATACCCCTTTGTTCAAAGCTCAGGCATCTCATTCTAAATATCATCAGGCTCTCAGCTTTACATTTACAATTTGGAATAACAAGAGAGGAAGCTAGAATAGTAAAAGCCTGTACAGCTTGCCTTCCTTTCCACGCTCCTACACTGCCTCCAGGAAGAACCCTCGTGGTTTGAGACCCAATGAAATCTGGCAAATGGATGTGATCCATTATAAATCTTTGGTCGTCTGTCTTTCATCCATGTTGTGTAGACACCTTTTCGGATTCACTTTTGCAATGCCAGCAGCAAGAAAGCCAGTGGTCACTAATTCCTCATACAAGCATTTGCCATTATGGGTGTGCCACAAGCAATAAAACAGACAATGGTCCTGCTTATACTTCAAAACATTTTGCACACTTTTGTGCACAGTATGATTTTACACACCACGGCATACCTTTTAATCCTCAAGGACAGGCAATAGTGGAAGGAGAAACAGATATTAGACGCTCCTCCAAAAACAAAAGAAAAGGGAGCCACAGGTAACCTAGAGAACTTCTAAATCTAGCTCTTTATACTATTAACTTCTTGATTTTTTGACAAAGATGTACTGGCTCCGGCAGACAGGTTTTATCACCCACCGGAAGGTCAGTGTCCAGTCGAACAGCTCCACTATCTTTAGATAATGCCTTGGTGATGTGGAGAGACCCAGAAAGTGGTGAATGGAAAGGACCAGATAGGCTAACTACTTTGGGAGAGGGTTTGCTTGTATCTCTACAGGTGGAGAAGGAATCAGATGGGTGCAACGAGCCATATTCGCCTTGTCCATCCGAGACAGAGCAGACCCTTGAAACAAAGAAAAGACAGAAAATTGGGTGGTTCTGTTGCTGATTGTGCTCACCATTGAAAGAGCGTGGCAGTTATGGTGTTTGACTCATGGACATCAAAGATTGTCGGACTTCAAAACCCTCAGGAATCATTGGATTCTCTGAGCCATGGGACTCGAAAACCCTCAGGAATCATTGGATTCTCTGAGACATAGGAGAAAATCCTCTCAGGAATCATTGGATTCTCTGAGACATAGGACTTGAAAACTCTCAGGAATCATTGGATTCTCTGAGAATGATAAGACTGTTACGGACTTCAAAATCTGCTGGAATCATTGGATTTCCTAACGCATAAAAAGACTTTTGCAGGACTTCAAAACTCAGGGGATCATTGGATTCCTGACATGTGAAACAATGGACAATAGATTGTTTTGGACTATCTCTTTGCTGCTGAAGAAGGTGTATGTGTGACTGTTGTTTACATCCCTCCTTCTAGGACTTCTGATGATCTTTTCCAACACCATGTTGATTTATATTGTTTGCTATTCCGCTACTGTGTACAATTCATGTTTGTTACACACATCGAGCCTGCACTGACTGAGGAGAGGTCATCCCTAATAGCCTCTGCGTTATTACTGGAGATGTAATACCTCCCATGCTGATGGGTTTGATATAGACCCTTCAGCCCAGAAACCAGCTTGCAACCCCATTTCCCTTTGTGCTTTTCATCTCCCTTCCTGAGATGTCAGGTGGGGCGTGATCATCTCCTTTTAGTGCTTTCACCGCCTTTTCTGAGAAGTCAGGGAGGCTGTGATCACCTCCTTTTGGTGCTTTCACCTCCTTCTCTGAGAAGTTAGGAAGGCTGTGATCACCTCCCTGGGGAGCTCTGACCTCCCTGAGGTCAGGGATGGCATGACACCTGTGTTCTAAAATAAAAGAAAGCGGGAGATGTAATGGGCTGAGGTTTGAGTTGATGCACTGAGGTCCCAAGTATGTGAGGCTAAATAATAATTGGGCTATACTCTATTAATATCCATGATTGGATAAAGAATGGTCCCTGCCCTCTCCATGCAAGTCCTGATGTGTTGTATAGGAAATGACGATTTTGGTGGGTGGAGGCAGAGAGAGAAACAGGAAGAGAGGCTGGGAGAGATTGGGGCTTGGGTTCGAGACTCCGAGCTGCTGGTTGTGTGGCTGCTGGTTGAGCTAGCTTCTTGACTCAGCTGCACATATTGCTATCGCCAATTCTCTTCCACCTCCGATCCTTCTTCACTAAGAATAAAGACTGACGATTTTCCCCTAACCTGAATTCCTGTCTCCTGTGGTTTAAAAATACACGATCTTCACAGATTTGAAATGTTTTCTCTTTCCATCTCAGAAACCCTAGTATCCTTCAAAGTTCAGCAAAAGTGCCACATTCCTAACACCTCACACCTCTCAGATTTGTTAAAATGACAGGAAAAAATAATGATAAATGTCGGAAAGGATGTGGGAAAACTGGGATACTGATGCATTGTTGATGGAATTGTGGAATGATCCAACCATTCTGGAGAGTAATTTGGAACTGTGCCCAAAGGTCTATAAAATTCTGCATATTAATTTATCCTACTACTATGCAAAGGATCTGGGTAGAATATGATCATCTCAATAGATGCAGAAAAAGCATTTGACAAAATCCAACATCCATTCCTATTAAAAACACTTGAGAGTATAGGAATAAATGGACTTTTCCTTAAAATAATCACGCATCTATTTAAAACCATCAGTAAGCATCATATGTAATGGAGACAAACTGCAACCATTCCCAATAAGATCTGGAGTGAAACAAGGTTGCCCACTATCACCGTTACTATTTAATATTGTATTAGAAACGCTAGCTTTGGCAATAAGAGCTGAGAAAGAGATTAAAGGAATAAGAATAGGCAATAGAAACCAAATTATCACTCTTTGCCGACAACATGATGGTATATTTAGAGAACCCCAGAGATTCTACTAAAAAGTTATTAGAAATAATCCACAACTTTAGCAAAGTTGCGGGTTATAAAATAAACCCACATAAATCATCAGCATTCTTATATATCACTAACAAAATCCAACAGTCAGAGTTACAAAGAGAAATTCCATTTAAAGTAACTACTGATAATATAAAATATTTAGAATCTATCTGCCAAGGAAAATCAGAAACTTTATGAGCAATTACAGACCACTTTTCACACAAATTAAGTCTGATCAACAATTGGAAAAATATTAAATGCTCTTGGATAGGGCGAGCAAATATAATAAGATGACAATATTACCTAAACTAATCTATTTATTTAGTGCTATACCAATCAGACTCCCAAAAAACTATTTTAATGACCTAGAAAAATAACAACAAAATTCATATGGAAAAACAAAGGTCAAGAATTTCAAGGAATTAATGAAAAAAAAAATCAAATGAAGGTGGCTTAGCTGTACCAGATCTAAAACTATATTATAGAGCAGCAGTTACCAAAACCATTTGGTATTGCTAAGGAATAGATTAGTTGATCAGTGGAATAGAGTTAGGTTCAAGGATAAAACAGTCAACAAATATAGCAACCTAGTCTTTGACAAACCCAAAGACCCCAGCTTTTGGGATAAGAACTTACTGTTTGATAAAAATTGCTGGGAAAATTGGAAACTAATATGGAAGAAACTAGGCATTGATCCACACTTAACACCGTACACTAAGATAAGATCAAAATGGGTTCATGCCCTAGGCATAAAGAATAAAATTATTAATAAATTAGAGGAACACAGGATAGTTTACCTCTCAGATGTGTGGAAGGGAAGGACTTTATGACCAAAAGCAGAACTAGAATCATTACTGATCACAAATAGAAAATTTCGATTATACCAAACTGAAAGTTTTATACAAACAAAACTAATGCAGACAAGATTAGAGGAAGCAATAAACTGGGAAAATATTTTTACAGTCAAAGTTCTGATAAAGGCCTCATTTCCAAAATATATGAGAATTAACTCTAATTTATAAAAAATCAAGCCATTCTCAATTGAAAAATGGTCAAAGGATATGAACAGACAATTCTCAGATGAAGAAATTGAAACTATTTCTAGTCATATGAAAAAGATGCTCCAAGTCATTATTAATCAGAGAAATGCAAATTAAGACAACTCTAAGATACCACTACACACCTGTCAGATTGGCTAAGATGACAGGAAAAAATAATGATGATTGTTGGAGGGGATTTGGGAAAACTGGGACACTGATGCATTGTTGGTGGAATTGTGAATGAATCCAACCATTTTGGAAAGTAGTTTGGAACTATGCTCAAAAAGTTATCAAAAAGTTATACCCTTTGATCCAGCAGTGTTACTACTGGGCTTATACCCCAAAGAGATTATAAAGAAGGGAAAGGGACCTGTATGTGCACAAATGTTTGTGGCAGCCCTTTTGTAGTGCTAGAAACTGGAAACTGAATGGATGTCCATCAGTTGGAGAATGGCTGAATAAATTGTGGTATATGAATATTATGGAATATTACTGTTCTGTGAAATGACCAACAGGATGATTTCAGAAAGGCCTGGAGACTTACATGAACTGATGCTGAGTGAAATAGGCAGGACCAAGAGATCATTATATCTTCAACAACAATACTATATGATGACCAGTTCTGATGGACCTGGCCATCCTCAGCAACGAGATCAACCAAATCATTTCTAATGGAGCAGTAATGAACTGAACTAGCTATACCCAGAAAAAGAACTCTGGGAGATGACTAAAAACCATTACATTGAATTCCCAATCCCTATATTTATGCCCACCTGCATTTTTGATTTCCTTCACAAGCTAATTGTACAATATTTCAGAGTCTGATTCTTTTTATACAACAAAATAATGTTTTGGTCATGTATACTTATTGTGTATCTAATTTATATTTTAATGTATTTAACATCTACATCTACTGGTCATCCTGCCATCTAGGGGAGGGGATGGGGGGTAAGAGGTGAAAAATTGGAACAAGAGGTTTGGCAATTGTTAATGCTGTAAAGTTACCCATGCATATAACCTGTAAATAAAAGGCTATTAAATAAAAAAAAAAAAGGATCTGGGTAGAACTGGAATAAAGAGGTTCTTTTTTAGAAATTTATTTCATTTTTAATTTATGAACTAAAACAAGCATTTCTATAATACAGTAAAATTAAAAAAAAAAGATGATCGCACATGAAACTGCAAATCTATTATGTACAACTTGTTATTCCTTTTACATATATAATGGAGTTATGAAGTCAATTTCTTTTCCCCCCCTTCTTTTCTCCCCTCCCTTCCCAGATAGAATTATTAGATAATAAGAAGCCATATTTCTTCATATGTCCTTTATAATTAATTTGTGTACTTATAATATTCAAAGTGACATTCATTCAGAGTCATTCTTAAAACAATGTTACTGTATACAATGTTCTCTTGGTTGTACTCATTTCTCTCTTCATTATCATTCATTATTTCTTATAGCACAGTAATATTCCTTCACAATCATATATTACAACTTGTTCAGTCATTCTCAACTCATAGAGCTTTCTCTAAGAAAAAAGAGGTTAGAGATTAAAGCAGAAAGTCTGATGGTTGCCAGAGGAGGTTATCAGTGGTTCAACAGTCTTGAAAGCTTAAGTTTTCCTCTTCAAGTATATATTCTAACTGCTTCTCCCTATTTTAATGTCCCTTGGCTATATAGATTACCCACATATGCACCACTCTATGCATAATATTCATTGATTTATTCTCCATGAGTGTGCCTTTCTATTTTTTCAATTTGTACTCCTTTCCTCAATATAAAGTGGTAGTTCGTAAGTTAATAAAGCTCTTTGTGTATCACAAAAGGGAAATATTTTTGTCCCTTATTTTGTTATTTTGTTTAATCGGATATCTTTAGTTTTCAATGATTATATTCTCAAGTTGACCAGTAAAAGAAAGCATATCAATAAACAATGGGAGCTATGTTTTTAATGAGATTGTGCTCAACAAAATGTCTTAAATCTGGGGTTGTTTTCTAGTATCTCACATGTTAAGATGGTCCCTGAGTGAAGGATAGGTAGGGTCTGTTGAGTGCTTGTGCTTCAACATGGAAGATGGAAAATTAACTTTTGATTACAAGGGTTTTTTCTTTAAAAATATACTACACTTACATAAAATGGTAAAAAGTAAAGCAAACGGAATCAGGAAAATAAGATATACAATTTTCAATACCATTTTATTTTCCAAATACATGTAAAGATAGTTTTCAACATTCATTTTTTTTAAATTTTGTGTTCCAAATTTTTCTCCCTCCCTCCTATACTTCTTCCTTCCTTCAAATAACAAGTAAGCTGATAGAGATTAAATATGCACAATTCTTGTAAGCATATTTCTATTTTTGTCGTGTTGTGCAAGAAAAATCAGACCAAAGGGGGAAAACATGAGAAAGAAAAAGCAAACAAATCAACAAAAAGTGAAAATAATTTACTTCAATTCATATTCAGTCTCCATAGATCTCTCTCTGGATGCGGATGGCATTTTCCATCCCAAGTCTATTGAAATTGCCTTGAATCACCACATTGTTGAGAAGAGACAATTCCATCACCAATTAATCATCATATAATCTTGTTGTTACTGTGTACAATGTTCTCTTGGTTCTGCTTGCTTCACACAGCATCAGTTCATGTAATCCTTTCCAGACTTTTCTGAAACCAGCCTCCTCATCATTCCTTATAGAACAATAATATTCCATTACATTTGAATACCATAACTTATTCAGCCATTCCCCATTTGATAGGCATTTAATTAATTTCCACTTCCTTGCCACTACAAAAAAGGGATACTACAAATGTTTCTCGTACATAGGTCTTTTTTCCCTTTTATGATCTCTTCGAGATACAGACCCAGTAATGATCCTTCTGGATCAAAGGATATGCACAAAAGCAAAATGCACAATAATGTAAATGAAAAAAGTAACAAGAAGAACGAAAGAAACTAAATGTTGTATAATTGTAATGATCAAAATAGTCCCCAAAAGAAGAAAAAATGTATCTCTTTTTCTTCTTTACAAGAATAAAAGACTTCAGATAGAGAATATTGCATATAATGGCAGACTTGACTGAAATGTAGTTTAGTTTTGCTAAACCACTTTCTTCTCCCCTCTTTTTTCCCCTTTTAATTCTGTGACAAGAGATGGCTATATAAGTGGGAGAGGAAGGGGAGATACAGTTAGAAATAAAGGTGATAGAAAGGCAAAAAAAATGTTACTTAAATGTTAAATCTCAATATAAAAACAATGACCTACATTGTATACCCTGCAAAAAATCAAAGAACTTAATGACTAATTATTTCACTTGTTAGTTCTATTTTACCAACTTGATTTTAAACTCCTGGGGGATAGATCCTCTATTATAGGTCAAGAGAGGGGATAGATGAACTTCTCCTTCCAAATCAGTTGTTTTAGTAACAGAAGGTCCAGAATGTAACCACAAAGTATTAATGAGATGTTAAATTGCCTGTAAAAGATGTGTCTGTTCCATGATCCTTATATAAGATGCAAATACCTCTCTGATTAAGTCAAGAAGGGAATAATGTAATAGATTGAGAAACCAAGTTAGTCATACTTCTAAGGGCTTTAAATTAGCTATCAAAAAAGCTCAAGTCAGTCAAGACTCAAAGAAGCTGTGATGTGAAACCCCTGATTGGAATGGAGAAGGGAGAGAAATGCTCTGTTTCTGTCACTTCCCTACTGACCATGTAGCTATGAAAAGAAGCTAATGTACTAGTGAGAAGTTCTAAATTCAGTAAGATACAGAGACAAACCTCTTTACAGACACAGAAGCTACAAAGATATTCACCCAAGCCTGGAATGTCACCAAGGATCCTGATCTCCGGCAATCAAGATTCAAGTTATGAAGAGGAATAGACCCTGGGAACCCAGCTTGAGAACTCTATAATGAAAGAAAGGATGTCAGGTCTCATAGTATTCAGAGTTTTGACTTTTCTTTATCATTCATGTATCCTATATGAGTGTCCTATTTCCACTGCTCTCTAAATGTAAACCTACTCTTCCTATGGATACTATGTTTTTTGTAGGAAATATTCCATAGTTTTATCATTAGTGTTTTTTATAATTTCATCTTAAAAAATGCCTTTGAATTAAAACCTAATCAATCTAGTGGTTGATTGCTAATGGAAAGCACACTGATAGGGGTTTGTAAGTTACCTATAGTGTTAGAAGTGCAAATTCATAAAGTTACCCCTAGAATGTGAGAATGATCACTTCTCTGGGGACCCAAGTCATGAATACAAATACAAGTTAGTGTAATATTTCAGAGGAGGCATGCTATATATAAAGGTATGTGTGTGTGTATGTGTGTGTGTGTGTGTGTGTGTGTGTATGCCTTTTCAAATCATTTTAGATGAAGTTTTTTTGAAATAAGAAGAAACTTTTATATATAGATGAGATGGACTTTAAGTCAGGAAGGATCATAAAGTGTCAAAGGGCAATATTAATGACAAAAAAATATTATTGGATAATGTTTGCATTTTTTTGCAACTTGATCACCTTTTTCCATTTTTATGTGAAAAGATCAATTCTTGGTTCTGGGCGTCTATTGGGGAAAAGGAATCTATTTGAGTTCTGGTAAGAAGGACAAAGCAATATTGTTCAGTTTAATCTTACATGCCTCATAAAGTATAGTTTTTAATGTGGAATAATTCTATAAGATGGTATTATTACTTGTGACCAGCTCTCAGTATTTGCTGTTACAAATCGATATCAGTGGCTAATACCATGGATTCAGCATTGGTATTGAACTTGTGAACACAGAATAAAAACACAAAATATTAGAAGTGAGGAGGTCATTAGAGACCATATAATCTAATTTCCTCATTTTACAGATGAACCCTGAGAAACTTAGGTTGAGATGTATTATAATTTCTTCAAGGTCATATCACAAATGCCTAAGCTTATGGTGGAGCTAGGACTTTTGCAACTATAGCAGCCAAAGTAGGATTGTAACTTTGCATATCTTTGGCTTTTTTTTGGAGATCCAGAGATTCAGAACAGTGGATATAGTCATTGTGTTAGTATGTCTCATGACTCTTATTTTCAAGACATGTTGAATAGGGTAATCCATCACTTCTAATGCCCATAAGGCCATAATGTTGGAATCCTGAATGCAATTTATAAAGAAGTGAGATAATAGATATTCTTTTTGAGACACTGATCTATGAAATATAACTGAAGGACTAGAAATCACTAACAGGATGGGGGAGGGCCAGGGGAAGAGGGTAAAATCCTTGATTGGTTGATTGATTAAATTTTGAATAGAGTATTTAGTCTGAAAGCTTTAATGTGCTGAGCATATAACTTAGAACCACCATATAAAAATATTTCAGTACTTAGCAACCATTCTAATTACTTGAGCCCTTTAAATGACCACAATAACAAAATTCCCCATGAAATTATTAATAATGTACAAAGGCAACATAGGTGCACAGAAGTGACACACAAGGTACTTATATTATATTTGACATATATATTATACCTATATAATTGCACAGTCCAAGGAGAAAATTCAAGGAGGAAAGAGGTAAAACTTCAAATGAAGCAAACTCAGCTAAGGAGTAAGCAGTTATATGCGGAGTATAGAGTAGGGAGATAAGAGTATTGGGCCCCAAGGCAGAAATACAATTTCAAATTTAGCCTCTGACATTTATTAGCTACTTGAGCCTGGACAAGTCATTTAATATCTATCTTATTTTTTCTCAGTTATAAAATATGGAGAATAGCTCCTATCTCCCAAAGCTGTTATGATGGTTAAACCAAATAATATTCATAAAGCACTTAACATAGTGCACAAGTAAATGCTTAATAAATGTTTTCTTTCTTTCCTAACTTCCTTCTTTTCTTTCTTTTTCCTTCTTTTCTTTTTTCATTCATTCTTTCTTTCTTTCCTTCCTTTCCTTCCATTTCTTTTTTCCAGCAACACAGAAGACAATCCTGATCAATCAGACTAGGAGACAAAGCAGCACCCTTGTTTCTGTCTTGGTAGTTTGGGAGTAAAGAAGAAGGGGACACAGGAAAGGAATAACATAGTGAGAAGAACTAGTAGTGGAAGCCCAAGATGGCTGCACAGCACTGCCAGACCACCATGAGGAAAGATACAGCACAGCAGCAGCCATCAAGGGGAGGAAATATACCTCCCACAATCTGGCACCCTGGAGAAAAGTACTGTTTGCTCTGCACTAGTTATAGCTCTAACCTTAAACACCTCAGCTTAAGTAAAGGTGAAGTGTTGTATAAATCAGGTCCAGAATCCTGACATCAGTGAGCTTCTGGTTAAAAAAAGCCTTAAGGAAAGGATTGGAAGAAAATTTCCAGTGCTTTTCCTCTGTGGACTGCCATGATGTCAGTCTTCAAAAGGGAAGAAATTAAAGAGGACTAAAAGCAAAAAATCATAAATTGTCCAATATCTCCATTCTTAGCCAGTCCAGGAAACCAGGTCTCTATTAAATGAAGAAGGTGCTTATCATGTTCCACCTGTATTCCTGGTGCAAACCTCCATGTTTAACCCAGTTTGGGGAGCCAAAACTCTGTTGGCACATAGGGCTTGTTAGTCTAAATCAGTATATTAACAGTAACTGTACTCCAGACTCCTGCAGCTACTTCTTTTGCTGCATCAGACCCATACTTACTTCCATCCTTTCCTACAAGAGGATTTAACCCAAATTTCCATTGTTCCTACTCTCTCTCCTGGAAGTTAGTGACAGTTTCATTTTTGTCTTTGTGTCTCTAGTGGCTAGACCAATGCCTGGTATCTAGTAGATTCTTAAGAAATAATTGTTACATTCGTTCAGTTATTTCATTTGAAATCAGAATCCAGGAACTGTGAACATGACAAGGTTTGTTTTTTCTTCCTTTTCTCCTCATGGTCCCAATCCAAGAATTGCTTCACGCCAAGTCAACAAATGAGGTTTGCTAATTGCCTGCACTTCAAGCTCAACCTCAGATCAGTATTTACTTTGATTTGCACATCAATACCATTAAGGAAGACTCCTAGATGAGAGTTTAGCTAATGAGTCTGCTTCTTAGGAAAATTAGGAAAGATGGAGCTTTAGCTATTTCAGGTAAAAGAAAGTGCAGAGCTCTCTTAGTCATCAGTAACTCATGGCCATATACCAGAGTTGCTACCCCATAGGCAGAAAGATATTTTTTTTGGCTACCATTCCTTTCCCTACTCTATTAATTTGGCAATCCCCCCTGTTCCAATCTCTTGTCCTGTATCATCTACTCAGGGGAAACTTAGTTGAAGCAAAGCCAATATATGAAAACCCACATTTATACTAAATATAAATTAAGGTTAAGTTAAATATAAATATAATTCATTTTGCCAAAACATTCACTATAGGTTTCTTTTAAATGCAAGAAATTATTCACTTTATAGAGTTACTATAGGTTTCCTTCAGATAAGTGGATCTATATCTTCTCTCATTCTCTAGTGAACTCTCTGCAATCTGGTTTCCAATCTCATCACACAATGAAGTTCCTTTAGCCTAAACTGTTGCAATGGTCTTCTGGTTGATCTTCATATCTCGTCTCCTTCCACTCCAACCTATTCTCAATACAATTGCCAAAGTAATTTTTTCTGAAGCAAAGATCTGCCTATGTCACTTCCCTTACTCAATAATATCCAGTGGCTCACTGTAATCTCCAGGATCAAATATAAACTCCTTTATTTGGCATTAAAACTCTTTACAATCTGATACCTTCCTTGCTATCTTTTCCTTTCCCTTACTGTAATGGGCTGAGGCTTGAGTTGATGCACTGAGGTCCCAAGCATGTGAGGCTAAATAGTAATTGAACTATACTCTATTAATATGCATGCTTGGATAAAGAATGGCCCCCTGCCCACTCTCTGTGCAAGTCCTGATGTGTTGTATAGGAAATGACGATTTTGGTGGGTGGAGGCAGAGAGAGACAGGAAGAAAAGCTGGGAGAGATTGAGCCTGGGTTCTATGCTCCTAGCTGCTGGTCGTGTGGCTGCTGGTCTAGCTAGCTTCTTGACTCAGCTGCACACATTGCTATTGCCCATTCTCTTCCACCTCCGATCTTTCTTCGCTGAGAATAAAGACTGACGATTTTCCCCTAACCTGAATTCCTGACTCCAGCTGATTTTAAAATACGTGGTCTTCACACCTTACATTTTACTATCCTCCATAAACTCTTATCATCTTTTCATAACTGGCGTACTTGCTCCTCACAGAAGATAGATACTACAGTGGTTTGCTATGACCTATCAGTCATATTTTCCATATCTATGCCTTTGCTCTGACTGTTCTTATACTTCCAATGTTCTTCTTCATCTCTATTTTCTAGAATCTGTGGTTTCCTTCATGATTGAGATGAAGTACTTCCTCTGATCAGAGACCATTTCTGGTGTCCCCCCCGCCCTGTTAGTACCTTCTCTTCTTTTTTTTTTTATTATGGGAGGATTGGGGTTCGGTGACTTCCCCAGGGTCACACTACTATATGTATATAGCAGTATGAAAGGGAAGCTTACACTGTAATTGGGAAAATATATATTTTCCCAATTACAGTGTAAGTTTCCCTTTTAATTTCCAAACATTTACCCTGAGCTATAATAAATGCTTACTTAATAAATACTTATTGCATTGGTTAATAGACTGATTGTTTTCAAGATCCTTCACATATACATTGTTATTCTGTTTAAAAAAATAAATTAAATTCAACTTTTCAGAATGGTACCAATTCTGTAATATGATAAACACCTATATAATCAGAATATTTCTCACATCTATCACTCAACCTCATTCTAACCTAGAAATGTTTTCAAAACATTTCTCATGAAGCTTGGTGCTACAACAGAGGGAAGGAACAACAGTGAAATACATTCCCTTCTTCCTCTCAACCAAAGATCCTGAGGAGAACAGAGAGAATATATGAAAATTAACAGTATACAGAGTGACAAAAGCTGCCAAGTCCATGTTCTATTCATCAAATAATTGAGTGGAACCCTGGGCAAAGTTCATTTTACCATTTCTTCTATTGACTAAATTCTGCCTAGTTACTATTTCCTCTCAGCAAACTGATGACATCCTCTTTCCACCAACCTTCCAATCTCTTATTTCTTCAGTTCTTAAGGAAAGGTGGGTGTCAACTACTCACCTTTACCCCACTTAGACTTATCATCTTTATCTGATGAGGACATTTTTGATTGTACCAAACAAAAGTGTGAATTCAGTGTAAACAAGATCTGGGGATATGTTCTTATCAATCAATGCTGTTTAGACTGAGTGCACAGTAAACCTGTTAGGACTGATTGAAAGACTTGGTCATAAACCTTCTAGACTTTATAAATCTAACATGTTTGTTGGAAATAGGAAACTCAAGTATATGTCAACTTAATAAAGGAATCCTCCAGCTAAGCCCCTGAGAAGAAATCTCTTGTGTTGGGGAATGGTCCAGAGAAGGTCCAGAGAGTCTGGATCTTAACTTCTACCTCCCTGGCCTTGTCTAAAGGATGGATAAAAGAGGATAAAGGGTTTTGACTTATCCAGACACCCTAGCTACATAACTAGGACGTCAATAACTGATGGTAGCATCTGCATTAGGAGGTGGGAACAAACTAGATATACTGACAGAAGTAGCTTCAAGAATCTCTAAAAATCCCAACAGAGGAGCTGTACCATACTTATGTAGGACTGCATGAATATCCCGCCTCTCAAATCAGAAGCGTGAATGACTCCTTTCTTATATATTTCAAAGCCCACTTTCCTTAAAACTCTGAATATACTAGGAAAACTATAATAGAGACTTTCAGAGAAATACAAGTGTTTTTACTGTATCACTTCACCAAATATACCTTTCTAAAATCACATTGAATCTAGCTGACCAGCTGGGGAGAAACACATTAATAGGTTCTCATGAACAATAATTTTATGAAAAATAGCTCCAAACCCCTCAGGACTACCACTGGAACCCCAAGGGGAGAAGATCCAATCCAACATTGTGAATAGGGATTGAGATATTTCTCCCAGAGCATGTGCTACACATCGCATACATTATGACCAATCTAGGCCAAGGCATTTTCCACTTTTATTTAATGTCATAATTATATGTATATTCACCTCTGGCCATATCCCCACCCCACCTCTGCCCTGAAAACTCTACCCCTATCTTTACCTCTTCCATATCCTTTTATTGTGCCTTTTAGAAAGCCCTTTCAATTAAGAGCAAAAAATCCCCACTCTGTCCTCAAATTTTTCTTAAGCATTTCTACTTCCTCCAATTAGCTGAAGCTTAGTTTTCCCTCAAGGATACTATATCCATGACAATAGATCTCCAAGGGAGACTTGGTTGTCCCCCCCTATTCCAGTTCATTGGACATTACTGAGAGGCAGTATGGATAGAACATTGGATCTGGAGTCAAGACAATCTGCCCTTCCCCTTCTTCGTCCATTGGACGAAATCACAGTATTCAAGATGGAAGGTATCTTAGAAGTCACTGAGTCCAACATTCTCATTTTACAAATTTAGAATATAAAGCCCAGAGCGATTATGTCATTCAAGATCATACAGTCAGTAAGCAACAGAAATGGGATTTTAACTCATATCCTCTCATTATTAATCCCAAAGTAGTTGTTTCAAACTCATGTCTCCTCATGCCTCTAAAAGTATACTCAGCCCTCTCTCACTCAAAAGATTTCCCTTATCTCCTATTTTCTGACTTAAACCATCTGATCTTAAACTCCTCTTTGTCCCATCTCAGAATTCCTTATGTCCACTGGTTCTTTTCAATTTCTCTATAGCTACTCAAAAAATATATTAATTTCTCTCTTGCCTAAGCTAAATCTGCAGTCTTTATGCCAAATACTACCTCCCCAGCAAGGTCTGATGAATCTTGTTCTATCAATCATCCCTTCTTTCTATTACATTTTCATTCTTTTCTTCTTTACTGGCTCATTTGCTCCTACCTATCAGGATGCTCAGATCACTTCTATTTTTTAAAAGCTTTTTGTACCTTGTTTTTTCCTTTAAATGATGATTTTCAAGCTCTCCTCCTTTTCACTGCCAAATTAAAGACGTATTAAATGCTATGATTGCTTTCCTGTCCTCACTACCCATGACACAACTCCTTTAAATATATTATAGTTTTTATCCCTATATTATCATTGAAACTATTCTCTTAAAGTTTACCCATGACCTCAGATATGATGGCCTTTTCTCAAGCTTCATTCCCTTTGACCTGGATGGAGCATTTCACTACTCTCTTCTCCTGATTCTCTTTGGTTTCTGTGATATCTATTTTTTAGTTCTACTTTCCAAAGCTTCTATAGTATAGTAATGAATTAAGTACTGAATTTGGAGCCGAGACCATATTTCATAACCTGCTTCTTTCTATCACCATCTAAAAGAAGCACATGTGGAATACTGGATCAGTAAGTTAGGAAAACCAAAGTTTAAATTTGGCCTCAGACACTTATGAACTGTATGATCTTAGGAAAATCACTTAACCCCTGTATGCCTCAGTTTCTTCAATGATAAAAGGGAGATAACAATAGAACATACATCTCAGGATTATTATGAAGATCAAATGAGATAATACAGTGCCTGATACATAGTAGGTTTTCTATAAATGCTTGGTCTTCTTTCTGCCTGTATGATTATGACAAATCACTTAACTTTTCACATCTTCCATCTATAAAATGGGTTTAATGTTTGTGCTACTTATGTCATGGGATTCCCCAAACTTTAATGCACTCTATAAATATGGACTATTATTATCATTCTGATTGCTCATTGGTCTCATTTAGGATTATTCCTACTATTCCTCTTCTTCCTTCCTCTCCTGAGTTTGTCCTCAGCTCTCTTTCTTTTTTCCCTACCCATTCTTATACATCCCTATAGGGATGTTCTCATTCAGTTTCACAATTTCAACTAATACTTCTATATGGATGACTCCCATACCTGTATCTCCATCCCTGATCTATTTTCTGAGTTCCAGACTTTCTTTTCTGACTGCCTACTAAACATCTCCAACTGGATGTCCCACTGCAACCTCAATTCTCTATCGACAGCTCATATTTCCCACAAAACCTCTTTCTAACTTTACCTGGAACCCTATTTACAAGATTTTTAAAACAAAATTACTGACTAGTGAATTTCATTTTCAGAGTCTTGTTAAGTCATTTGTGAAACAGTCTAAATCAAAAGAGAATTCTTCAAAAGAGTACTTTGAATAACATGTTTGGAACAGAAAGATAACATTCTGAATAGGCTCATAGATTGGTTGTTTCACATCCTTTTTGTCCTTTCTCAATATACTTTGAAAAAGATCTATGATGGAGTATACTAAGAAATTTAATTTTATCTCTAAAAACATCTGAAGTCAAAATTCTGGAGCAGCTGACCTTAAAAGACAAAATAACTTTCTAGAAGTTTTTCATGGAAGGGTAATTGTCTTGTTTTGGGATTCAGGAAAGAAAGTAACAGTTGATCATGACTACTGACATAACGTGATGGAGATGACAACAAGGACAGTCATATATATTCCCCCCTTTTTTCATAACTCTATATGAGATGTTAGAACTAGAGGCATATAAGTTCTATTAGGCACTGAAAACGTATCGCATAAAGCCTCAAGCTTCTGAACTTGAATTCCAAACACAAGGATTCAGGGAAGATGCAATTCAATTTCACTGATGTTGAATGTTGATTTATGAATGGATTTTTAGAACCTCTGATTTATTTGTAGATGAGCAGTTATTTTTAAAATAATAGCCTTTTATTTTCAAAATATACGCAAAGATAGTTTTCAACATTTACCCTAGCAAAACTTTGTGTTCCAATTTTTTCCCTCCCTTTCCCCACCACCCTCAACCCTAGTCAGCAAGTAATCCAATATATGTTAAACGTGTGCAATTCTTCTATACATATTTCCACAATTATCATGCTCCACAAAAAATCAGATCAAAAAGGGAAAAAATGAGAAAGTAAACAAAAAGCAATCAAACAACAACAAAAAAAAAATGAAAATACTATGTTGTGATCCGCATTCAGTCCCCATAGTCCTCTCTCTAGTTGCAAATGGCTCTCTCCATCAGAAGTCTATTGGAATTGGCCTGAATCACCTTGCTGTTGAAAAGAGCCATGTCCATCAGAGTTGATTGTTACATAATGTTCTTGTTTCTGTATCCAGTGTTCTCTTGGCCCTACTCACTTTACTTAGTATCAATTCATATAAGTTTCCAGGACTTTCTAAAATCATCCAAACAGTTATTCTTTTAACTGAAAATTTTTCTCTAGTGCAGTCAGTGCACATTTGAGCCCTATGTATTCAGCAAATACAAATTCTTCTTTCAAGAAATTATCTCAGCACAAGTTTCATAGGGGGCAAAGACTACATGTCACCATAGACCACCTCTCCATCTCTGTCCCAATTGCCTTCTTGTATTGGTAACATTTCACCCTTAATGGCTCTTCCTCCAGTTGTTGAGCTTTTCTCTAAAGTGTCTGCAAAAGCCATGATGCTCTTTTCAACCCTAATCCAGCCCAAGACTTCTTAGTTCAACTTTCTAGCTTCTTTCACCTTTCTAAGCCTCTTTACAGTTTCCTTTTCTGTATTATCTTACCCTTACTAGAATGTAAGCTCCCTAAGACCAGGTTTGTATTTTCATTGTTAGTGCTTAGCACAGTGCTTGACATGTAGTAATGACAATATCTCATCTACCTACTTTCTTATTTACCTAGCTATTATCTAGCTAGATAGTTATGATTTGAACCATGTTCTACTAATAGATAGCAATATGTGCATGTATAGCCTGAATAGTTAATTATTGAACATATCTGATTAATTGCTTTTTAAATCTAAGAATCAGCCAAATCTGGAGGTATAGAACCACCAGAGATGTTTCTTAGATAGAAAACCCCAGAAGAATTCTGCTACAGGCATAGCATGTGGTAAAAAATCTATTGACTAACTACCTCCATTTTATCTTGTTTTGTTTTTGTGAAGCAAATAAGATTAAATGACTTGCCTGCAGTTACACAGCCATGTCTGAGGCCACATTTGAACTCAGGTCCTCCTAACTTTAGGGCCCTTGCTCTATCCACTGTGACATGTAGCTGCCTAGAGTTAATGTATTTTGTTAGTTTTAATCATAACTATTAATGTTGAAATAATATAATAGCTGTCATTCATAAAGCTTTTCTTTACACCTTAGAAAGCCTGCGTGTGCCTTAAGAAGAAAATTAAGAAGGTAAGGAAATAGAATGTGAAACATTGATGAAAACGTAAACTTTTTAAGGGCAGGGAATAAGCATTTGTTAAGCACTTATTACATGCCAGAAACAGATAAGCACTTTACAAATTATCTAGTTGATCTACATAACAGTTATGGAAGTAAGAGCTATTATCACCTCCATTTTTGAGTTGAGGAAACTGAGAGAGATTAAGTGAGTTGCACAGTCACAGAATGTCTGAGACCTAATTTGAACTCCAGGCCCAGACCTCTATCCACCGGGTCACCTAGCTGCTATTTTATTCTGGCATCTTTATCCCTAATACCCAGGACAATGCCTGCCATATACTAGACACTTTTATGAATATGTGTAAAGTTGACTAATGAAAGGCAGGCTTTATTAAATCTGAATTCACCAAAATTTGACTATAGATTAAAACCATTAGGGATTGGAGCTAAAAAGGACCTTGAGATCATCTCATGCAAGCTCTACATTATCTAGATGAAGAAATAAAGGCGTATTTTACAATTCAGGCTCACTGAGGCAAAAGTGACTGCTGGCCTCAGATGATATAATCAATCCATGGTTGAACTGTCCCTGCACTCAGATTTTCTGACTTCATATCCATTGCTCTATGTTTCTTTCCTTTGCAAACTCTTTCCTGGAAGGGTTACAGTCATTTAATTCTGCAGAGGACCAAGCATATAAATGTCATACTGTCTGTCCCTAAAAGATGGAAATGATTCTAAGAATCATTCCTCTTTTATATTGTCAAGCTCATGTTCTTTTTCTTAGTTTGTTCATCTAGTCTTCCTATTGCAAGCACCCAAGGGGGCAATGTAGGCCAACTACCCATGTTTTCCAAGTATAGGTGTTTGTCTGTAAAAGAACTGAGCCAGGCTGAAGATAGTTTCCAAATGAACACTTGCCTCTAAGTAATTAATGGCCAAGAGGCTGATCTCAATCAATTATTCCTCCTGGGAGCGTTGTAATAGCCAAGGAAGTACAGCAAGAAGATGTGAGCTGTATCTTTTCACTGTATCAAACCAGCTTAATTGTCTGTGGGAACCACAGGCCAGCAAAAATAACTAGCATGCAGCCTCCTCCTCCGGGGTGTAATCCATCCATCGATACTGTATACCCCCTTCTGGCAGTGGGCTACGGGATGCTTTGCTGTACGTGCTGCAATCAATCAGTCTCTTCCACTTCTCAGTCCCTGAAGTAAACCTCAATGAATTGGGATAACCTGCCTCACAACAGAAGTTGGCTATCTTGCAAGACTTTGCTGTTACAAATCAGCATCGCCATCTGCTGGGCTTCTCTGACACCCTGCAAGGCAGGCTGGCCAGCAATATTCTCAGGGTTAGAGCCTCATACTCTCCCCAGTCCTATTGCCAAGCCTCAGGGATTTCCCTGCAGGCTCTAGTGTGCCATGCACACTGCAGTACCAAATATCACGAAGATGCCATTGCCTACTGTTTCAAGGTTACTTGCAGTGGGTTCGGTGGAGCAGAATCTATTTCAATAAGGTGCTTTTTTCTTCCGGATGATTGTTACACAATCCCACTTTTCTTCTTGGGAAGAACTTGCACCTTATTTAGACTTTTTACCCACTGGCTGCAGGGGATTGTCACCTCTGTCTTAAGGAATCACCAATTACCAGGTTGAATATCCAATGTATTAGAGGGAGAAAAAGAGATGATGACCAAAAATTCATTCCTCACTTATTTGGCAAATCAAAACAAGAACACTGTGGCTGAAAGCCCTTCAGGAAAAGCAGAAGAATACATTATTTTTTTTCCTAACCAAAAATACAATTTAGATTTAGAGCATGACAGGGAGGGAGCTGTCCCTGGTTCTATTTCTCACTGGCTTTCTCCAGGACTCCAAGGTTTCTGCTGAGAAATTTAATTTGACTTGGGGAGGGGAAAAGTAACCTGTCAAAAGAGTCTTTGACAGGTACTGAGGAGAGAAGCAACCAGTCATCACAGATGATGAGACTTGGGGGAGGATTTGGGGGAAAATGGCATTCTTAAAATTCATTATGAATCATGCATTCCAACTCATTTTTAAAGGCAAAGAAACTGAGTCTTAGAAAGGTGAGCATACTATCCAAAGTCACATAGTTGATGGATGATAGAAGCAGGATTCAAACCAAGAATACAATCTTAAATTACAGATCTAGTACTGGAAGAGACTTATAAGGAAACCAATACATACCAATACCTCCACCCATTCTTCAGATGAGAAAACTGAGGAGCAGGAAATTTAAATGCCTTGCCCAAAATCCTAGAGAAAATATCTGGCAAAGAAAGGCTTTGATTGTAGGCTCTCTAACTCTAAAACCCAATATTTTCCCCCAAGACATAATGTCTTCCTTTTGGCTCTAAATATATTCTCTTTGTGTTTTATCTTATATAGTTGCCCCCAGAAGTCTGGGAAATAAGTTTTAGAGACAAACTTCAAGTAACAAAATTATAGAATGAGATTCTTAGCCTAAGACTCCATGAATTTGGTATTTTTATTTTCATAATTATGTTAATATAATTGTGATTTTTGTAACCCTGTGTATTTTATTTTATGCATTTTAAAAATATAATTCTTAGAGGGTTCAGAGGCTTCATCAGACTGCCCAAGTAGTCCAAAATAAGAAAAAGTTAAGAATCCCTTCTATAGAGCTTAATATATCCTTTAAAGAAGACTTATAGACCATAATGGTTAGACTCCCCTCCCCACATTTATCACCAGTTGGAAGTTTCTTAAGGGCACAAAGAGACCTACTTTATAAGGTTTATAAGTTTATAGTGAGTGGTCAAATCTGTTTTCAGATTATCTGGACTTGACTTTTGCCTTCAGGCAGGTGGCTCTCTCTACTACTCCTCCAAGGGAATGCAAACTCCTTGAAGGCTGGTATTCCTAACACAGAGTCCTACACATATAGCCATAGATTTAAAGCTAGAAGGAACCTCATGTTTATATTTAAGAAAACTAGGACTGTTATATTAGATCACTCTTCCTAAGTCACAGAGATAGGAAATTCCAGGGCCAGAATTTTAACTCAAATCAAACACTCTATTATAAGACAAAGTAAATGTTCCATACTTTTTTTCCAGTGGAATTGAATTCAATATACAAAATCATTTATTGTCCCTCAATATTCCATCTCTTCCTTTTCTCTAAACACAATTTAATCCAATAGGTATTTATTAAATCCATACTGTGTACAAAATATTCTTCCAGGAGGGAAGCAATAAACTGGGAAAGCATTTTTACAGTCAAAGGTTCTGATAAAGGCCTCATTTCCAAAATATATAGAGAATTGACTCTAATTTATAAGAAATCAAGCCATTCTCCAATTGATAAATGGTCAAATGATAAGAACAGACAATTCTCAGACAAAAAAAATTGAAACTATTTCTAGCTATATGCAAAGATGCTCCAAGTCATTATTAATCAGAGAAATGCAAATTAAGACAACTCTGATATACCACTACACACTTGTCAGATTGGTTAGAATGACAGGGAAAGATAATGTGCAATGTTGGAGGGGATGTGGGAAAACAGGGACACTGATACATTGTTGGTGGAATTGTGAATGCATCCAACCATTCTGGAGAGCAATTTGGATGCTCAAAAAGTTATTAAACTGCATTCCCTTTGATCCAGCAGTCTTACTACTGGGCTTATATACCAAAGAGATCATAAAGAAGGGAAAGGGACCTGTATGTGCAAGAATGTTTGTGGCAGCCCTCTTTGTAGTGGCCAGAAACTGGAAACTGAGTGGGTGCCCATCAGTTGGAGAATGGCTGAATAAATTGTAGTATATGAATATTATGGAATATTATTGTTCTGTAAGAAATGAACAGCAGGATATTTCAGAAAGGCCTGGAGAGACTTACATGAAGTAATGCTGAGTGAAATGAGCAAGACCAGGAGATCATTTTATACTTCAACAACAATACTATATGATGATCCATTCTGATGGATGTGGCCCTCTTCAACAATGAGATGAACCAAATCAATTCTAATAGAGCAGTAATGAATTGAACCAGCTACACCCAGTGAAAGAACTCTGAGAAATGAGTGTGAACACTACATAGAATTCCCAATCCCTCTATTTTTGTCCACCTGCATTTTTTGATTTCCTTCACAGGCTAATTATACACTATTTCAGAGTTGGATTCTTTTTGTACAGCAAAATAATTGTATAGACATGTACACATATATTATATTTAACTTATACTTTAAAATATTAAACATGTATTGGTAAACCTGCCATCTGAGGGAAGGGGTGGGGGGAAGGAGGGGAAAAGTTGGAACAAAAGGTTTTGCAATTGTCGATGCTGAAAAATTAACCATGCATATATCTTGTAAATAAAAAGCTATAATAAAAAAAAGAAGAAAAAAAAGATATTCTTCTAGGCACTGGGCATACAAATAAAACCAGAAAATAGCTTTTGTCTTCAAGGGGATTATCATCATTTTGGATATGACCTTTGAGTTATTTGCTCTCATCTAATACATCCTAACTTTTTAGTCAAAGGAAATGTCTCATGAGACAGATTCAAAATTTCACTAGAATTAATCACTTGACATTTGTGACTTCCCCTTTGCCTACCCTGCCTATCACATTGTCATAAAAGGATGGCTCCATTACTGAGATGCCATGTGCTCTATACAAAATCAGGTTGTGTATATCTCATGCTCTTATAAATCATTGTCCTAGTTTCTTTCCAGATGTTGATGTGATAATGAGCAGACAACAGCTTCTAGAAGCATCTTTTTTCTCTACATTTTTAAAGGTCATCATCACATATGTCTTTTGTGACTAAACAAGACATGTTTTCCTAAGGTTCAGTCCTAAATATATTAGCCCCCAAAATGTTAAAATTAGAAGAGATTATAATGGGATGCAAAAGAAAGAATTCTGGGTTTAGAATCAGAGCATTGGAGTTTTAAATCCAAGTCTTCCTGTGTGACCTTGGTCAAATTATTTTTATCTTTCTTAGCCTTGGTTTCCTTACCTACAAAATGAAGAAATAAGGCTAGATGAAAGCCATGGTTCCTCCTGGCCTTCATGTGTCATTTTCAGTTTCTCCCCAAAAACTCCCATTTAATTTCTTTTGTTGACCCAGGATATATACAAATTGCAATGGGGAAATTCATGATGTGGAAGAGAAAATTATATTTCTCTGATGGCACTGAGGGTGAGAGATGGTATGGAAAAAATGGGCAGAGTTTTTGAGTTAGACTCAAGAAGTTTTAGATTTGAATCCTGTTTCAGACACTATCTGTCATTACTCAGCTGTGTGGCACCAGAAAATTCACTTAACACCCCTCAAACTCAATTTCTTCATATAGATAATGGAATATTAAGTCTTAGATCAATTCCTTGCAAGATGGTTGTGAGGCTCAAATGAAATAAGGTGATAATAGGTGTGAAGCATTTGGCTGATCTTTAAGCTTGATGTAATCACAAGTTATGATAACCATGAAGATGATGATGATGATGATGTTAAAGATCAGAGAGTGTTAATGATGATGATGTTAGAGGCCATAAAATGAAACTATCCCTAAGGTGTAACAAGGTGAAAGCAGTGGTTGGGAAGAATGACATGGCAATGCCCCTGGAATACTTTAAAAAATTGAAATCCTTGATGTATGTAATCAGCGCATACTTAACGGCTTCCTACCTTCCCTCATTAAGTATAATTCAGGCTTGTTGCCAAGTGACTGGGACTAACTCCCTCCCTTCTCATTTACATACAACTCACATTTTTCCTGTTGTCCTTCCTTGACATCTCTTATTTTCTTCTCTAAGGTTACCTTTCACCTAATCTGTATTTTGTATATACTTTTGTGCTTACATGTTTTCTCCGCTATTAGAATATAGAGTTGAGATCAAATTCTGTTTTATGTTTCTTTGAATCCTTAGCATTTAGCCCAATGTCTGGCACATAGTATTCACTGAATAAGTATTTGTTGAGTGATTTTTTTATCCTCCAAAACTGCCCTTGATATTCATTTAAATCGGATTTCATCTCTTAAAAAAAAAAAAGCTTAGGACCCATAATCCTTTAGGAATTGTCTAGCTATTAGATGCACATCTTTTACTTCCAAGGAACATAATGGTGTCCCATTCAGACTGTATAAAAATAATTAAAATATCATAAAAAAATAAAATGATCAATACTTAATAATAAAATTATTAATATAAATTAAAATTATTTTGTGTAGTGGAACTAAATTACTGTTATTGATGCCTTGCTCTTTTTTTATTAAAGCTTTTTATTTTCCAAAACATATGCAAGGATAATTCTGCAACATTAGCCCTTGCAAAACGTTGTGTTCCAGTTTTCCCCCTCCCATTCCTCTCAGATGGCAAGTAGTCTAATATATGTTAAACATGGTAGAAATATATGTTAAATCCAACATATGCATACATATTTATACAATCATCTTCTTGTAGAAGAAAAATCAAATCAAAACAGAAAAGAAAATGATGAAGAAAATAAAATGCAAGCAAACAACAACAGAAAGAGTGAGAATCCTATGTTGTAAACTGCATCAGTTCCCACAACCCTCTCTCTGGGTGTAGACGGTTCTTTTGATCACAAGACCATTGGAACTGGTCTGAAATGATGTCTTGCTCTTTAGGCAAAGATGAAGGCGAGCAAAGTATTGGTCCTTCAAATAAACACATTTAAAGTGAGATCCCAATTTTGTCATGAACCTGAGCAGTGTGCACATGAACAACTCACTGAATTTCTTAAAGCCTCAGTTTCCTCATCTGTTAATTATTTAATAGGTACAATATCCTTATTGATGAAAAAACTCCATACAACTAGGTTGGACCTTACCTTCTTCTTCATAAATAAAGTATACACTATGTGTACATATATTAATTTTCATAGTAGTCCAAATTGATAAGAAATTCCTTACCCAAAGATAGTTTCTATTGGTGTTCCTGTCTGCAGATGATATTGTGTTCATTGCATTAAGTTAAATCAAATGACAACCATTTATTAAGCATTTATTATGTGAATAATACTGTGAATAAGCACTGAGGATATAAAAAAGGCAAAAGTAACCCCTACTCTCAAGGAACTCACAATCTATTGGGGGAGAAAACATGCCAATAACTATAAACAAGATGTATATACAACAGAAATTAGAGATGATCTCAGAAGGAAAATATAAGTCTGAAGAAAAATTGGGAAAGATCTCTTGCAGAAGTGGAGATTTAACTGAGACATGAAGAAATTCAAGAGATGGAGAAGAGGGAAGGAGAAAATTTCAGGTGTGGGGAACAGCAAATAAAAATTCATAGTGTTGGGAGATGGAACAAGGAGGCCAGTGTCCCTGGCTTGCTAGTGAAGAACAAGGTATAGGAAGAATAGAAAAGTAGGAAAGGGTCAAGTTATAAAAAGCTTTAAAAGACACATAGAACTCTGGGTCAATAATGTCAATGATATTCATAAACACTTGAAAAAGATTACCCTGGAAAAATTGAATAAATGAAGAAAGCATATTGATCAAGCTATGGCAATAGCCATAAGCCGCACATTGTCCGAGCACGAAAGATAGATATATGTTGGATAGGAAGGAGATCAGACTGGATATCAGTCTGAGAAACTGAGAAGTTTTCAATGATCCTGCAATGCTTGCAACTATAAAAAACTAGCATGCACACACACATATATACATTATATTTGCATGTATATATAAATATTTATATATATACATACACACATATATACACATATATTGTGGATTGGTGGATATATATATATATATATATATATATGTGTGTGTGTGTGTGTGTATAAGTATATAAAATACATTCACATATACATATATATATATATACACATCCAATATTGTTATTGTGATATAATATGACTATAAATAAATATAAATACTGGGATCTCAGAATACTCTAATTATAAATGATCTGAAGATAAAAGAAAAAAACAGGGTGGGTATGGTTTTAAGTTTGTTGTGGCATGTTACCAGTTGCATCTTGGGTGCAAGAAGTAGGTTAGAAGAGATTCTCAAGGACATATATGACCAGAAATGATAAATTGCAGGGAATTGAAGCAAATTAGGACAAAAGGATGGAGATCCCAAGTCATTAACTGGTATATAAAAAATGTTAAAAGAATGAGAGAGAGGTATTTAATAAATTAAGAGCCTTTTCTCTTCTACTTATGGAAAGATGTGGGCAAAAAATGCAAATAAAAATACATAGATGAATTGCTTTATTAATTTATGAAGGATCTCTTACATTGATAATATCTTAGAATAATTAAAGCAAGTCCTTGAATATGAAGTATATAGAAAGCACTATACTAAATCTGGAAAGATATAAAAACAGCCAAGTGTCTTAATTTCCTAATTTAGTAATTATAAAGGAGATAGATATCTAGAAATAGATAGATAGATAGATGTAGATAGATAGATAAATAAGTGATGGAGTGATAATCAATAGGTAGATAGATAAATATAGATGATAGATATACTTAACATGTGTATATATATACGTATATATATATGTGTAAGCGTTATAAAAAGTATAATGCATAATAAAGACATAAGATGTAGAAAGTACTATGACATTATAGTCTTTAACTGACCAAGGATATCAGGTAAAAAGTTTTGTTGTTGCTGCTGCTGACAGACACATATAATAAAGTCAGGGATATAGGCTGATATAGAAGAGGACAATAGCTTCTGTCCTTGCTCCTTTTCATTTGCTTACAAATAAGGAAGGATTTGAGAATAGTGTAGGCTTCATAACACCAGCCTCTATATAGCCATCATGGTTTGGGTGGGAAGGAGAATATAGGAGTAGAGGCCAAAAAATAGATCTGAGGAGAAGAAAATACTCAAAATGAATTAAACAAGAGGAATTTCTAACCCTATCAGATAATTTCTAGTACTATGAGCTTTAAATCTGTACCAGACACAGAAAGTCAAAAAGAATAGATTTAATCTTTATGCAGCACACTCTTAACTCACTACTATTAGTTACCTTTAGAGAGATGAGTCAGTGCCCATTGTGGTTTAAATAATTGTTACCTTGTCCTTGTTAAGGAGAAATTTTCTAATCACTGAAACTTAGCATATATGAAATTTGAGCCTTGCAGATAGTTCTGAAGAATCAAAATCACTCTGACCATATATATTTCCTGTGTGTTCCTTCTGTGTCTGTGGAACCATAGTTAACTGGGTTCATAACATCTGTTTGCCATTCTCCTGGTTACAAGTATCCCCTATGTTGGTACCTATTGACAATATGTAGGTAACATGCAAGACATTATATTCAGAGAAGTGGAGTCTTTCCTTTCCCCTATTTCTCAGGCTATCTAGTTGTTGTTTGGAACTGTGTCCTTGGACTGACTAGTAAAAGTAAATACATCAATAGTGGGAGACTATGATTTTAGAGTATGTGCTCATCCACAGAATGATCCAAACCTTAACTAGCTATTCAGGGATTCTACAAATTGAGAAGGCTTGTAATGCTACAGAAAAATCATTTCCAAGTACAACATAGTGGAGTGGCAATTTAGTTGGGCTTTAACAAATTATTAGGATTTCAACAGATGGGAGCACGTGGGATATAGGAAACAACAAGGACACAAAAATGCAAAGTCCTAGACACCTAGGATGGACAAAAAATAATTTACTTTGTCCAGATTATTAAATACATGGAAAGAAGAATGATAAAAAACTAGAAAGTTAGGGAGATGATTGGGCTTTTTCTTACCCATAACACCAATTTTCATTCTGAATATGAGCCAAGTGACCCTGAATAAGACCACCACATCTAGAATCAGGAAAATCTGAATTCAAATCCAGCCTCAGACACTTACTATGTAATCCTGGGGGATGGGGGGAGTGATTGTCTGTTTTCTTTCATAGCATGACTTATACAAAAATGGGTTTTACATAAATATATAGTTGTATATATGTATATATACACACTATATATATATATATATTATATCTATCTATATCATGAATATATATGCATAAAACCTATGTCAAATTGCTTGTTTTATTCAGTGGGGAAGGAATGGAGAAGGAGGGAGGAAGAGAATTTGGAAGTCAAAATTTTGGGGGGGAAAGAATGTGGCATTTTTTCTACATGTGATTGGTAAGAATAAAATATTAATTTTTAAAAACTGTGTGACCTTGACCAAGTTACTTTACCTCCATCTTCCTCAGTCTCTCCATTTGTAAGATGAAGAGGATAATAACTATTTCCCAGGCTTAAAATAAATAAGTATAAAAATGAGATAATATCTATAATGCACTTTGCAAACCTCATCTTATTGCTATATGAGCATGACTTCTTGTTTCTGACCTTACTCTCTTTGTTTACTTCCCTGCCAATTCTCCAGCATCACTATGGCTCAGAAAGACTGCTATTGAGTTGATCTCTCCTGAAGGAGTGGGCCTCTTGGCAAGATCCTTAAGTAGCTTTTAACAGTCTGAGGTGTTCTGACTCATCTCTGGAGTTTTCCATTATCACTGATTTGAGCCTGAGAATTAGAACATCCAAACTTAGCAGTGGGTTTAGAACTCACACCTCTGTGTGTGAGATTGATCTGTTCTTAATTAAATGTAACTTTCTAAGAAGGAAGAAGATGCAAGTCTCTTCAACATCCTAAAAATCAATGTCACGAATTCTCAGACCAGGATTATATGAGAGGTTTGAATGAACCTCTTTTCAGTCAACTGCTGAGCTTTTAAAATAGATTTTAAAAAATTAAAAGGATCAATAAACAAGCATTTATTAAGGGTCTACTATATTCCAAGGGCTTCTAGGAGCTGGGAATATGAATACAAAAATGAAACATCTGCCCTCAAGGAGCTTCCATCCTCTTGAATGGTACAAAGGTATTCATCAATAATAAAATATATGGTTGATGTGAACTAAGTTCAAAATTAACTAACAACTAGGAAAATCATTTATTTTGGGTGATTGATTGAAGTGGCATGTGAGCTGGGCCTTGAAGTAAAATGATAGAAGTGATGAAGGAGAACATTCCAGATATGAGGGGAAATCTGTATAAAGGCATCAGTGTGGACAATGGATTACTATATGCTTGTACAACCAAAGCATTCCACTACTTTGGAGTGTGGACTATGTGAAGGAGAATACTCTGGCATCATCCTGGAAAAGTAATCTGGAATTGGACTGGGAAAGGCTTCGAATGTCAAACAGGAGAATTCATATTTTATCCTAAAACAAAGGAGAGCCACAGACATTTTTTCAACAGAAAAGTTACAGTCAGATTTGTACTTTTAAAACGATCAATTTTTCTTCAATATGGAGAATTGTTTGAAGATGGGAGAAGTTAGGAGGCTATTGAAGTAAGAGATGTGAGCCTGGAAGAGGGTGGTTGCAATGTGATGGAGATAAATTCAGGGACTATTGACATGGCAACTGATTGGACGTGGGAGCTTTAGAAAGAGTGAAAAGTCAAGATTGTCTCTTATATTGCGAATGTGGGAAACTAGATGAATGGTGGTATACTCAACAGAAATGGAGAAGTTGCAGGGAGGACTCTATTATTATTTTTTGTCTTTGTCATTTTTCAGTTGTGTCTGACTCTTCAAGACCCCATTTGGGATTTTCTTGGAAAAGACTGAAATGCTTTGCCATTTCTTTCTGCAGCTCATTTTAAAATGAGGAACTAAGGCAGAATTAAGTGGCTTGCCCAGGGTCATATAGCTAGTAAGTGTCTGAGGGTAGATTTGAACTAAAGAAGATGAATCTTTCTGATTCCAGGCTGGACATTCTATCTACTGTGCCTTCTAGCTGCCCCTAACTATTATTAGTTTTTAATAATTTATTTTTAATTTGTGGAATAAAATAAGTATTTCTATAACATAATATAATGTTTTTAAAAGATGATAGCCCATGAAACTGCAAGTCTATTATGTACAACTTGCTATATGAGCATGACTTCTTGCTTCTGACCTTACTCTCTTTGTTTACTTCCCTGCCAATTCTCCAACATCATTATGGCTCAGAAAGAGTGCTATTGAGTTGATCTCAATCATAAATATATAATAAATTTAATATGTAAATTGTTCTTTTTCCCCCTTTTTCCTCTTTGCCCACACTTGAAATAGCTACTAGAAGACACAAATATGTGTAACTATGTAAAATCATTCTATAGATACTTTTATTTATCAATTCCTTCTCTGGATGTAGATAGCATCTTCCTTCATAGTTTTTTTTTCTAGTTAATTTGGGTATTTATTATTGCTCAAATATAAAAAAGTTCAAGGATCCCAGATTAAAAACTTTAGATTTAGTGCAACCCCATCATTTTACAAATGGTTTAACCCCAGAAAGGGAAAAAAACTAGAAATGAACAGTGGAAGCTTCAGAGAGACAGATTTATTTATAAGAGAAAAGAAAAATATTTTAAAACTAGAGCAATGCAAAGTTGGAACAGCCATTTTTGAGGAGCTCCTGGATCCCCCCTTACTCCTCCACATCTAGGTCATGGCATGGCCTCGTTTTTAGGAATAGGCTGAAGTAGATGGCTTTTATACTTCTTTCCCATCCAGAGATTCTGTGATTCTCCTTTGTTGGCTCAGGGCATCTTAAAGTAAGGATACAAAGCCTGACCTTTGCTTTAAAATGCTCAATAGTAGAGCTCTGATGTCCCTTTTGTTAGCTTATAGATTCAGAGCTGGAAGAGATCTCAAAGACCATAAAATCTATGGTTTTTGACTTTTTTTTGCTTGATAGACTCCTTTGGCATACTAATAAAACTCATAGACACTTTCTTAGAATAATATATTAAATGAATACATTAAAATGCATAAGAATTCAAAGGGAAACAACTTGATTAAATACAACTATCAAAATTTTTTTAAAAATTTCATTCACCCTAGGTTAAGAGCCCCTGATGTAGCCCAATCCCTTCATTTTACAAATGAGGAATAGGGAAGTGACTTTTCCAAAGTGATACAGGTAATATATCAGAGTTGACATATGAACTTAGGTCTTTTGATTTCAGAACCAGGCTTTTCTCATTATATCAGACTACCTTCTGATTCTTTCTGGGCATTAGTTTCTACATATGGGAAAAGTGAGACCTAGACTAGAGTCCCTTAAAATCCCTTCCATAAGCATAATAAGTTTTGATTCTAACCAGTCTCAAACTTTCTGGCCCTACCTACACTGATGCTGCCTGAGACATCAACCCTCCTGTCCCCTCCTTAGTTCCTGTGAAACTAAATCACTTGTGGAAGCTCTGGCAAATTCTGAAAAATGTTCTTTCACTTAAGTTCCAGGCCCGCCTGAGTGTCAGAGAAGTGCTGTTCCATTCGCCTGGCAGGGAAGGTATTTCTGCTTCTGGTGCTATTTTAGGCCAATGCCAGAAGTAGATATGCCTGAATTTCTGCCAAAAAATCAGTTCTCTATGAGCTTTCCAAATTCCTGGACAAGCTTTGAAGGCTGAGATTCTTGAGATAAGCAATATATTCACCCAAACTGGCCCCAGGATTGCTGCCATATTCTTGTCCTCTCTCCTTTCTTTTCTAGGTACTGGGAACAGGAACAGGTGTCACCAAATGGAGCTTCAGACCTGGTGTGTAATTCTTTGGAAGAGTATCTTTGGACCAAAAGTCCTGAGAGCTCTCTCCTTTGATGTCCAAGTTCTTTGATGAATGGCGATGGGAAAGGAGATGTTATTCCCTTCTGGGTCCTCCAGCTTCAAATAACAGACAATGTTTGTCCTTGATCTAGCAGAGCTTTTAGAGATATTTAGAGACAAATGTCTCCTGCCTGCATTGCCTTTCCTTTGGTCTATATAGGGTTTTCTGAAGTAGTACCCCTTAAGTGTAGAATAGAAGAGAGCAAAAGATAGAAAGTGGAATCCTAAGGTTTAAACTATGGCAGAATCTCACAAGACCTCTATCTTCAGCATCCCTGTAGGGAGGAGATGAACAAAGCACAGTAAATTTTCAATTTTGTGAACCAGACAGAGGATCTAGTAGAAAACAGTGTACCTTTGTAGGGTTGAGTCTGATTGAATCCAGTTTTTGATTGTATCTCTTCTTAGCTTTTGGGAAGGAAGGAAGAATAAGTATTTACATAGCAAACTAAGTTGTTGCTCTCATTTGATCCTCACACTAACCTTGCAAGGTGGGTGGGGTACCCCTATTTCACAATTGACACAATTGAGGAAGAAAAAGGGTAAGTGAAATGTTCAGGATCACTAGCTCAGTAAGTATCTGAGGTCTAATACTCTGTCCATTGCAACATCTCACTCCCTAAGAAAGGCAGACCCTCATGACATGTCTATAGAAGAAAAAAAAAAATATGATAGTCATATATTTGCATTATACATCGCTCATATATGTTTGTCCCTCAATTTCAGTGACATATAAGTTCCAAAAGGCATGCCTCTGTGGTGGTGACCAAAGCAAAATTGTTATTTGTTTATGCTCCTCACATCTGGGATGCTATAGACCCTAGCTTCTTAAACTATGGGTTGCAACCCCACAGGGGGTCTTGTAACTGAAAATGAGGGTCATAAAACTACTATTTATTATCAGTAAATGTTTGATTTGTCTACCTATTTATATACCTACATACCTGGGCTCATGTAAAAATTTCTTAGGCAAAAAGGGTCACAAATAGAAAAAGTTTAAGATTCCCTGAACATATAATGGTAATGAAACTTAATGATACAAAATGATGATGAAATCAGTTTCAGAGTTGTGAACAAATCCAACCATTCTGAAAACAATCTGGAATTGAGCAATCTGGGCATAATCTGGAATTATGCCCAAAAAGTTATCAAACTGTGCATACCCTTTAATCCAGCAGTGTTACTACTGGGCTTATACCCCAAGGAGATACTAAAGAAGGGAAAGTGACCTGTATATGCCAAAATGTTTGTGGCGGCCCTATTTGTAGTGGCTAGAAACTGGAAAATGAATTGATACCCATCAATTGGAGAATGGTTGGGTAAATTGTGGTATATGAATGGTATGGAATATTATTGTTCTGTAAGAAATGACCAGCAGGATGATTTCAGAGAGGATTGGCGAGACTTACATGAACTGATGCTAAGTGAAATGAGCAGAACCAGGAGATCATTGTACATGGCAATAAGAATATATGATGATCAATTCTAATGGACATAGCTATTCTCAACAATGAGATGATTCAGGCCAGTTCCATGATCTTGTGATGATGAGAGCCATCTACACATAGAGAGAGGACTATGGAAACAGTGTGGATCACAACATGGCATTTTCATTCTTTGTTGTTTCCTTGAATTTTATTTTCTTTCTCATTTGTTTTTCCTTTTTGATCCGATTTTTCTTGTGCAACAAGATCATTGTATAAATATGTTTGCCTATATTGGATTTACATATATTTTACCATGTTTAACATATATTGAATTACTTGCCATGTGGGGGAGAGGAAAGGAGAAGAGGGAGGGAAATTGAAACACAAGGTTTTACAAGGGTCAATGTCGAAAAATTATCCTTGCATATATTTTGAAAATAAAAAACTTCAATGAAAAAATGAAAAAAACATTCAACTGGACAATAGGAAGAGGAAGAATGGCAGATACTTGAAATATGTTCTTCCCAAAGTGGAACAAAAGAGTTGTTTAGACTTTGAAAACTGTTTTGGTGAGCTGTCACTCTCAACCCTGTAGATCTGTAGTTGCCTTGGAAGGCAAGGTAGGATGATTATCATGCTGGTGGCAGCTTCCATCAGTAATTCAAGCATACCTGTGCGCTCTTTATAATAGTAGAGTCTAGTTAGTGACAGAACATCCCAGAAGGTTCAATACTAGCTCAATGGCCCTTGATTATAAGAACACTATTCATTGCTGTTTGAACCCTAACCTCCTACCCCTAATCCTCATCCACCATAGCTCAGTACATTGTGAGGAACAGCCCCTCCCCAAATCTTATTAATGACCTTCTTATTTTATAAGATTAGGAGACAGATCTTCCAGGTTCTTACAGAGCAGCACCTTCTAGAGACTTGTTAATGGCCTTTGTATGTCCTTAGAGGGAGACAGGCATTTTCCAGGGGGTCCCTGAGGATATCCTTAGCCAAACTGTACTCTTTAAGATTAGCTCATAGTTGAGGCTGGCATGAGATCCAAGGGCACATTGAAATAATCAATCAATAACCATTATTATGAATTTACTATGTGCCTAGTTCTATGCTTAAACACTGAGGAAACAAACAAAAAAAAGTCTCCTCAATAAAATTACATTCTATCAGGAGTGGAGAATGTTGGTAGGGAGAGTCAAGGGAGGACACTGGCCCTGTGATTGGAGAGGCACTTTTCCTTCTGATAAAGGACTTTCTCTTCAATGCTTATTATCACACCCTCTGCCATTTCCAGTTGAAGAGAGCTGCCTGAAAGTACTGGAGATGATTCGGATGCTGATTTTTAAATTGATTCTGCCCATCTACCTTAACATACACAAAAATAAATACATGTAGGATAAAAAAAGCAAATACTTGTTTTAGGGGCTGCTAGATGGCATAGTGGATAGAGTCCCAGCTCTGGAGTCAAGAGAATCTGAGTTCAATTCTGACCTCAGACACTTAACACTAATTGTCTGTGTGGGCCAGTCACTTAACCACAATTGCCTCACACAAGAAAAAATATAGTTCTTTTAGAGTTAAGCTGCATCTGAATCTGAGTGGATCTTTGTGCCATAAAAGTGACAAATCGAAGATATGAATTCAAGTCAAACCAGTGTTCTATCATTCAGTGAATAACAGGGTAAAAATCAAAATTTGGGAATATGAAAAGAGGAAAAAACCCTTAATTTTTTGGTCATGTACAAGGTGTGGGGTTTAGGGGCCAGGGTTAGAGCAGATTGCTTTTCTCAGTCAAATTCCTCTAAAGATTTTCCCTTTAATTATATCCTCTTTCTATTTAGTGAGGATTCCTCTTATTTCTAACCTACACAAAACAAACATCTATTTTGGTTCAGTTGTTTATTTGGCATTCCTATTCAGCCTGAATTTCAACAAAATCAAGAAGTCATTCAGTGGGTTAGACCTCAAAGAGTAATGAAAATATGTTCCCCTTCCCATCCCCATGATTGGCCCTAGTGTGAGTGTTCCATGGAGGGTCAATGAACACATATGCTCTACTAATCTTAAATAAACTGATGATGGAGGTGACTGACTGTACCTTAGCTAAGGCTCCCATTTGTAATCTGACAAAAATACCCTAAAGCTGCAATGACTCACCCCCACCTGACTTACTCCTAATTAATTCTAGCTCAGTACTCTGTCCAAAAACTGTTGGGAAGGCACAGTGGGTGAGAGGGGATGCTCCCAGGACTCTAGGTGAGGAATTTGATAACAATAGCTTAGAGGAAGGAAGCTTAGCTTGAGAATGTCTGGTTCTTCTCTCTAAGTTCTTACCTCTAAAAGCTCAAGGGAATCATTCCCTTTCCTAAAACTCAGTTTCCTCCTCTGAGAGGGGTCTAGCTGATCTCTCAGGTCTTTTCCAGCAGCAGAATAAAACAAACAAACAAAAAAAAGGAATGCAAACTGAAGGCTGTGTTTGCTTCAGACCAAGATTAAAAGGTGCTTGCATGAGGAATCCTGCCTAGATGAAGCCTCTCATGGGTATTGATAGAGCCCTGTTGGTGATCTATATGACATTTCTGCAGTTCTACTATAAAGGGGCTTACACTGCAAAGAACTAGAGGACCCTGCTGGGCAAGGGGGGTTATGCCAGGGGAAGGAAGGGCATTCCTGGAGATAACAACCCAGTGTTATTAGGGCAAAAGTAGCAATTAGCACTCTGGACAACTTGAGCACTGCTGTGAGGAAGCATACAGATGCCCAAGTAACAGGTCTGTATTGATTGGCTTCCTGCTGGGCTGAAACAGACACAGCCTCAGACAAGAAGGTGCTATTGAGAAAAGGCTCTCTCTGTTATGAGATGTAGATGAGTAAGAATGGTAGAAACTGCATCCTTTAATTGATCCCAAGTTATAATGTATGAACAGTCTGATCACTTTCTCCCTTCACAGGCAGAAATCAGAAGCAGTTTAACTAACCCTAGTTGGTCCTCTTCAAGCTCTAGTGAGTTCCTGATATGAGATGAATCATGGGATTACATAAAAGAAAGTGCAACTCATTAGAAGGGAGACTGAATTGTAGTAGGAGGATGTGGATTCAAATCCCAAATCTGAGATTTGGACAAATCACTTAAACTTTCTGGTCTATTTCCTATCAGTAAACTAAAATGGACTAAATAACAAAAGGTCTTTTCCTTCTAAATGTAGAATTTTATAAATCTTAGATTTAGAATAAATCTTAGAGGTCCATCTAGGTTAAACTCTGGTCCATTATAACAATTCCTTTTATGATTGTTTCATTTTTTTTGTCTTAACACTCTGTATCTAGAACACTGCTGTGTTTCCCCCAAACATTCCCCTCTTCCTAACACCCCTATTACTGTTGAGAGTACTGCCATTGTCTCAAATACCCAAGTTCACAACCTAGATGTTCTCCTCAACTTTTCAGCCTATTTTTCACACACACACACACACACACACACACACACACACACACACAATTTCAGTTTGAGATCTAATCAGTCATGTCATTTTTACCTTGTAACATTTCACTGGCTATCCCAATGCTCAAAATTCTCTCCTTCCTTGTCCCTACCTTATGGCTTCCAGGGCTTCCTTTAAGCTTCAGCTAAAATTCTATCTTTGGAAAGAAGCCTTTTAAAGTCCTTCTTAAACTTAATGTCTTCCCTCTGAAATTATCTCAAATTGATTCAGTTTATAACTTGTTTGCACATAGTTGTTTGCATGTTGTTTCTCCCATTAGACTGAGCTCCTTGAGTGAAGTAGCTTCCACCTCTTCTTTGCATCCCTAGCACTTAGAATAGTGCCTGGCTCATAGAAGATACATAATCAATGCTTGTGTTTTTCCCCCTTTAAAATGGCACTTTTTTCCTATTAGATATAAAGAGAATTTTAACATTCATTTTTAAATAAAGTTTTGAGTTCCAAATTTTCTCTCTCCCCTCCTTTCTCCTATTAATCAATACTTGTTGACAACATGTAGATACTAAAAAATGATTGCTGATTAAAAAGAAAAAAGAAAAACAAATGATTGTTGGTTCAATGTTTGAAAGGTTTGTTTTCTGAGGAGTCAGCCGATCCCATATTTAAACATATCAAATTATAAAAAAAAAAAAAAAAACCTTCCTTATATTGAGCCAAACTGTTTGAACTACTGTCCTTTGGTCCCAATCTGTTCACAAGACAACTCAAGAGTAATCCTTCTCCTTCTACCTGCCAGACTTTCAAATATTTGAAGACTATGTCTTCTCTTTTCCAGTTACCTGATGGCTCCCAATACAAACTCCATTTATCAGTAGGGTAAACAAGGTTCTTCTCTAGACTTCATATCTCTTTTACCCCTCCACATTAGAGTTTGTATTCCTCCTCCACCCCTCACCCAAGAGCCTGCTCTATACTTACCTAAGAGTACACAAGCCAGTCCAACTGCTGTCCAACAATTCTACAGAGGGTCATTGGATAGGATTATTCACATCACATCAAATGGGGTTATAACTCCTTGTGGCAGCCAAAGTCCACATGCCCTGCCTATACCTCTGAGTCCAAGTCTCCTTATTATTTTTCTGAACTTTGTTTATGTATGGTGATAAGAAGAAGTCATGCGATGATAAATGTGTTTAAAAGAATTGCATATGTTTAATCTATACTGGATTACTTGCTATCTAGGAGATGGTGTTGGGGGAGAGGGAGGAAGAAAAATTTGAAACATAAGGTTTTGCAAGAATGAATGTTGAAAACTAGCTGTGCATGTATTTTGAAAATTGTGAAGATGAAGAAGGAGGGGAAGAAGAGGAAGAGGAGAAAGAAGAAAAGAAAGAAGGAGGCATGGGAACTTGTGACCACCATTGCCAGACCTGCAATTTGTTCCATGGATATTACTCTTTTGACTCTCTCTCCAGTTCCTTCCAACTTATGTTATATATTGGACTTATGGGCCTATTTGAGCCCTATCTTTAGGTCTCAATTTTGAGTCACAGAGCCACAGAACTAAAGAAACTTAATATTGGAAGGGGTCCTATAAATCATCTAGTCTAAATTTTTCACATACAATTGAAGAAATGGAGACCCAGAAAAATAGAGCTACTTACCCGATACCACACAGCTAATTAGTAACATAGTTGGGATTATAACCAATCCCTTGATTTCCAATCCTGGCTTTTCTACTTGCCTTTCCAAAAGCCATTCAGGATAATTATGCTCTCTAAGACACTCCATTCTACCAGCTCTATATACTTCAAGTCCTGAATTCTATACCTCCATAACTTTTAAGAATTTGATGAGCCCCATTATCTCTCCTGAGATAGCTCTTTTTAACCAGGAAAGTGGCTGAAATGGTAACTCAGGATGAGTGAATATTTACCTAGAGGCTCTTTGTGTCCTGTATCCATGTGTGGGCCCCTGCCTTTGCTTCCTGTTCTCTGCTTCCCTAATTTCTCCTGTTCTTTTCTTCCATGTTTCCTCTTGGCTTCCTCATCCTCCCCTCCTCTCTTCCTAGATAAATGAACTATTACCGGAGAAGAGTTAAAAACAGAGAAAATACATGGAAGGAGTGAATGGAAGATTTGAAACAAAAAAGTATTACTAGAAATCCTTAATAATCACAAGTCTAGGGAGGGAGGAAAAGAACTTCATGGTGGAGAGTTATCAATGACCTCTATGTCATAATAGATTTCTGGCTAATTGACTCACTCTCTATATGTTCATACTTAGCCACTGTTGCACAAATAGTCATTTATTCATTCTTTCTCTTCTCATTGTACTCTAATCTACTCTGGGTAGCCCTTGACAAAACATTGTCACCATAGTAAGTGATGGGCTTTCATTGGGGAATAGATTATGTCACACCACAACGAGTATTGCTAGAAAGCTTGATAGGGGAGCCAAAAGAGGATAGAAGGATCCCTGCTGTTACTGACACTACTTGGAAATGCTGCTAGGACATATCAGAGGCTCTTTATTGGAGGACTTATATTCAGAGAGAAAATGAAGTATTGGGAACTTTCTTTGCTGGAACAATTGGAACTAATGCTCTGAGAACTTTCTAAACACATTCATGTCTTATTTACAAATGATTTCACTCAGCTATTGTGGAAAGAGCCAAAGAACAAAATAGGATAGATGTGGTCATAGTGTAATTAGTTGTTAAATTATTTCGGTCATCTCCAACTCTTCATGAGTCCATTCGAGGGTTTTTTCTTTTTTTTGGCATAAGATACTGGAATGTTTGCCATTTTCTTCTGCAGCTCCAGATGAGGAAACTGAGGCAAACAGAATTAATTGACTTGCCCAGGATCACACAGCCAGTAAATGCGTGAGGTCATATTTAAATTCAGGTCTTACAAACTCCAGATCCAATGCTCTATCTGCTGCCCAACTATCTAGTGTAATTAAAGAACTGGCTCATGAGAGATCTTGTCATTAGAGTATGCAGTGCCTGTCTGATTTCAATCCATGTGGAGGTATAGTAAACATGCTTCCAAAAGTTTGTGATGGAAGGTCCCTTTCCATGCCCACTTGAGAGAATATATATGTTATCTGTTGATTTACTATGTAGTGATAAAAAGTTTCTTAATTCAGTGCTGAGCTGGAAATGAGTGCAAATGCAAAAATCTGGAAAGTATCAATTCTCTTCTGCCATTCCTTATGGTGAGAGAAACAAGAATTTTTCTAAGCTTCTGAGTTGAGGGAGAGAAAAAGCAGCTGTCACCAGCCGCCTTTTCTCCCCACTTTTCCTCCATATGGCCATAAATGCATGAATCCCCCCTGTATATATATATATATATATATATATATATATATATATATATTTGCTTGCATATTATCTTCCCCATTGTCTTCCATATGACCATGAATTCAGGACACCATTATTCTTTTTGTCTCTATATGTTTCTTTTCTGATCTTAGGTTAATAAATATAAAATATGAACAGACCAAACAAATCATGGCTCTGTAAGCCCCACAAAATTAGAAGAACCATTAAAGGTCACCTTAATAGTTGAAGTCAGTAGCATCAATAGCCAAGTCTCATACATAACCAGCCAGGAAGAGCAACCTACTTTAGCCCAGAAGAGTATTAATCCAATGGTTGAGACAGCATGTCCTACAGGCAAGAGAGTGACTTATATGTCATAGTGTACCATACCCAGAAGTGAACTTGATGTGAAAGAGAGAAGAGTTATGATTTGTCATGTAACATATTGGTTCTGAGTTCAAACTTCCACTGCCCATTCAAAATAACAAGATGGATTCCAAAGAAAAGTTATTACCCCTATTTTGGGGAGTTTAGGGATAATTCTGAAATGACTAAGAAAGAAGTGCTTTTCCAGTATCATTGCTCATGAACCTCCATCTGGTATGCTCCCTATATCAATCAGCAGTTCACACCGCCTTAATGTTATTTAGCCAATAAATACCAATTAGCATTTACAAAAGGATATATACTGAAAAGGTATGGCAAGAGCCAAAGTACAACAATATGAAAAGGGGAATATATTCTCCTCTATCAACTTGAAGCCTAGGAAGAGTGAACTCAAAATTAAAGTAGTTGCTACTAAATATTTCCCCCATAAATTTCATTTTGGGGTACATCATATCAAATAGATAATCACTCCCAATGTCTCAACACCCAAGTCTATTCACTGCTTGACTGGATCAAGCCAGTCATTCCCCAGTGGATTTGAATATTGCTGCTACCTGCTGGCTCTGCTAGAGATGCTGGACTTCCAGTGACTCTTCTCAAATCCTGAAGCTCAGAAGATTGCAACCTGTACTATTCTGTCTCATATACTTGTTCACTTCAGAGCAGGAAAGAATGAGCACTGAGACAAAGAAAAAGGTATTCATGGCCACATGGTAGCTAGATGGAAGGCAGTTCCCTAATCCAGAAGCTCACAGCAGTTCTTGCCTCACTTGCTCTCAGAGAAGAAAGACAGAGGGATAATTTGCCCTACTCTTTTATATGCACACCCATTCTGTCTCAGCAGTCATCTAAAAGGCTTTTCATCCTTATGCAGGAAGGCAAAAGAAAATAGTCAGAGAATTATGCACACTCTGAATCAAGAAAGAGAAAAGCTTCCTATCATGTATTTCCAGAAGCAGGATCCCCAACCTTCTTTGTGAATTGTCAACAGATAAAGGATACTGCCCGTGCTATAAAGACTGGGCCCCAGTGTTCAGTCCTTTCCATTAAAATAAGATCATAGATTTGGAAGTGGAAAGAATCTTAAAGGTCATCACAAATTTACAAATGAGATAGTTCATTCAGCATCCATTCAGTTTCCAGTGTCTTGCCATTACAAAAAGAACTGTCACAAACATTTTTGCCCATGTGAGTCCCTTTCCGTCCTTTAAGATCTCTTTGTTATATGTGTTAAAATATTTGTTAAATCCAATATATGTAAACCTATTTATACAATTATCTTGCTGCACAATTTGCCTCTAATTTAGAAAAACTGAGAATCCTAGAATAGATTCCTGGGGTGTGATTAGAAAACAATGATAATGAATGGGACCCACACAGAATATCTTAGTATTAGTGAATTTTTTATCCATTCCAATACTTGGAGGCTTTATCTAATTAGAGGAATATCTTAACTGGATACCTATTCATCCTTTATTTAATATTCAACTTCATGGCACTCTTTAAAATGATTAAAATATATTATAAAATCCCTCCCATCTCTTCTTTGGTTCTGTGGTTTAGTGGAAAGAACACTGGATTTGAAAGTAAACTGCAGGTTAAATCTCAGTTCTGCCACTTACCCCATAGACAAGTTACTTTTTCTAGCTGAGTCTCGATTTCTTTGAGGCACTATTCAAATAAATTCAATACATGAGACATTAACCTAGTATATGCAAAACAGTATAAAAACTATTTTTCATAGTTTATTAAATTTTACAAAATACTTTCTTCACAATAACAGTATAAGGTAGGATGTGGAAATTTTTATGTCCATTTTTTACATGACAAAAATAAGGCTTAAAGATGTAATGTCACTTACCTACGTCATTAATATGTGTAAAAGCAAGAATTTTCACCCTAGTGTTTTTTACTCTAAATCTAATACTCTTTCCAATATCTCATCTTGAGATGCCTATTGCTTCTGTGCAGATAACAGAAACTGAGAGTAGACTTCAAATTCCATGAGGGTAGGAATTAGTTCCATCTAATTCACTCTCTACAGTAACATGTATTTGAAATATGAGAAAGCTTTTTTATTTTCAAAACATGTGTACGGATAATTTTTCAACATTGACCCTTGTGTCCCATATTTTCCTCTCCTTTCTCCTACCTAGATGGCAAGCAATCCAATATATGTTATATGTGTTAAATCCAATATATGTAAACCTATTTATACAATTATCTTGCTGCACAAAAAAAATCAAAAAGGAAAGAAAATGAGTAAGAAAACAAAATGCAAGTGAACAACAAAGAGTGAGAATGTTATGTTGTGATCCACACTCATTCCTATACTCCTCTCTCTAAGTGTAGATGGTTCTTTTCATCACAAGATCATTGGAACTGGTCTCAATCAAGAGTCATGTTCATCAGAACTGATTATCATTTAATATTGATGTTGTTATGTACAATTATCTCCTGGTTCTGTTCATTCCACTTAGCATCAATTCATGTAAATCTCTCCAAGCCTCTCTGAAATCATCCTACTGGTTGTTTCTTATAGAACAATAATATTCCATAAGATTCATATACCACAACTTATTCAGACATTCTCCAATTGATGGGCATCCATTCAGTTTCCAGTTTCTTGCCACTACAAAAAGGACTGCCACAAACATTTTTGCCCATGTGAGTCCCTTTCCGTCCTTTAAGATCTCTTTGGGATATAAGCCCAGTAGAAATACTGCTGCATCAAAGGGTGTGCACAGTTTGATAAATTTTTGAGCATAGTTCCAAATTACTCTCCAGAATGGCTGGATCCTATCACAACTCCACCAACAATGTATCAGTGTCCCAGTTTTCCCACATCTCCTGCAACATTCGTCATTATCTTTTCCTGTCATCTTAACCAATCTGAGAGATGTATAATGGTATCTCAGAGTTGTCTTAATTTGCATTTCTCTGATCAATAATGATTTAGAGCACCTTTTCATATGACTAGAAATGGTTTTAATTTCTTCATCTGAAAACTGTCTATTCCTATCCTTTGACCATTTATTAATTGGAGAATGGATTGAATTCTTATCATCTGAGTCAGTTCTCTATATATTTTAGAAATGAGGCCTTTAGTTATAGATGGTTTCTTTCAGCCCTTTTAATATTTCAGTATCGGGACTGTCTACCTGTCATCTCTTATTCTTTCTACCATTTTGACCTGTATAAATGCCACCATGATGTGATTTATCATGATATTGGTGTAATGTTCAGTTTTTAAAGACTTTGCCAGTGGAGAGTAAGTTCTGTTGTATAATTCCAAGCTCAAAGACTTTGAGTTAAATATGATGGAGAAGCTATTCTAACCTTAAGGAAACCAGCTGGACTAAGGATGACTAGGAAGCTAGAAAGTAAGACATGAATTCTTTGCTGATGACAGCTTCTGGGACAAAATAGCTCTTGGTTTTCTATGAGCCCCTTTAAGCTTCTGCAATGATGGTGGCAAAATGGGAGACAAGGAGCAGAGTGTGCTAAGAACCATGCAGTTTTTAGACTGTCTTTAAACATTAATTTAACTATTAGTACTCTAAATTTGAGATTTCTGTCTAATGCCAAATGATATATCACTAAAGGGACTGAACCACATCAATATTAACACATACTATAAATGAATCCAGAACAAAAAATCTTTAACTAATTGGAAGATTCTCGCAGGAGAGACAAATAAGATTTGGTCCAGTCAAATTTGCATTCCTAAAAGCAGTAAGTGTAATCCATGACCTCAACATTGAAGCTCTGAGGTCATGAAGACAAGTTAAACCTCACTAATAACTCTAGAACTTGTGCTTTCCCCACCCAGAAATAACCCCAGAAACATCAGAATTTGATTGCCTTAGGGGAGCTTCAACATTCTTGTAAATATCAAATGAACAAAACATAATTTATTAAAAGGCATGAAAAGAACAGAGGAGGGATTAATATCTTAGTCTGGTTAGCAAGGGAATAATTTACAACATATGCTCTAGTAAATGACATTTTCCCCCTATTCCAAAATTTAGCTGCATGGACCTTGAAAAACCAGCAAAACCTTTGAATCAAGAGTCAGCCTTGCAAGATGCTCTCAGTGTCTGAAAGTTTGTCCAATATCACTTACCCATGCTCTTCTTTTGGACTTTATGCTCTACTCCCTTTAGATTGGCTCCTCACTGGAGCCCCTAAGTCACCATCAATACTTTTCTTCTATATGGCTCTGAATACTAGATTATCTTGATTCCTACAGACTCCTCAGCTTAGCAATTTCCCCATCTCTCTCCCAGTAGCTTCTGCCACCATCTACTGCTGTTAGCTTGCTTTTCTCATCATTACTATCCAGGAGCCCCCTTTTCCTCATGACTGTTTTCCCCAAAAGATCTTGTTCTCAAATATTTAGGTTTGTGGCTCAGGAGCTGAAAACACAAAACTCTCTAGAGCAGGAATAGGAACAGAAAAAGTTAGAAAGAAGCTATATAGAAATTTCTTGATACCTTCTACTGAATGTAATAGAGTGGAATGATATGTTAATTAATTATTTAATTAATTTAGACACTGGACACCTGGGATGATGGCTTAAGGGAAAACAACAGTGGGAGCAGCTGCTCCCAGACAATTTCACTCACTTTACAATTTTGCTAAGATCCAGTCCTGTCCAGCCTTGTCTAGTAAGGGACAGGGTAACAAATAAAGAAGGAATGGATGCCAATGTTTGGTACTACATATTTATTCTATGCTAAATATTATATAACACTATGCTCTCCCCTCTCCAATGCTCCAGAATTATTTAGTATTATTCCAGCAAAGTAACATTGCATGCCACTCCCTAGACTTCTCTCTCTCTCTCTCTCTCTCTCTCTCTCTCTCTCTCTCTCTCTCTCTCTCTTTGTCTCTGTCTCTCTCTCCCCCTCTCTCCTCCTCCTCCTCTCTCTCTCCCTCTCTCCTTCCCTCCCTCTTTTTCTCTCTCTCCCTCCCTCTCCCTCTTCTCCCCTTCTCTTTCTCTCTGTCTGTCTCTCTGTCTCTTTGTCTCTTTCACTCTTTTTTTCTCCTTCACTCACCAATTCTCTTTCCTGTCTGCCTGTCTGTGTTTCTGTGTGTCTTCTGTCTCTGTCTCTGTCTCTCTCTTCTCTCCTCTCTCTCCTCTCTTTCATTCTGCCTTTCACCCTCTTTCCCTCCTTCCCTCACAACTTCTTTCTGTGCTTTGTCTGTCTCTCTGTATGCCTGCATGCCTATCTATCTATTTTTATCTATGTGTCTGTCTGTCTCTTTCTCTCTGTCTTTGCCTCTGTCTCTTTCTGTCTCTGAATTATCTGTCCCTCTCTATGTGTCTCTGTCTCTCTTACACACACACACACACACACACACACACACACACACCGTTAAAACAATTGAATACCTTCCAAAAGAATGAAGGTAAGAGATATTGTGGAAGATTCCCAGCTTAACAAGGCAGGGAAAAATAAGGTGAGTGAGTTTCCTGTTAACTGTCAAGAAGCATCATCATTTAACCAAGAGAGAGGCAAGAGGGACAAGATGATGTCTCTCTGTCCATAGAATGTGACCCAGCTGGGTAACATTCTGAGTTACACATAGGTCAAAGTAGGGCCAGAAGACTTCTTGGTCCTTTTTTGGGAAAAAATAATATAAATAATATCTTGTAGGGTTACTATGAAGAAAGTACTTTGTAAGCCTTAAAATCAATCTAAATGTTAATATTTATTATTAAAGTTTTTCAGAATCAGAGCTTCCTGAAGTTGAAAGGGATCTCAAAAACCATTTTAGCCCAACCAGGAATTGAATAAGAATCCTTTCTTACAAAATCCACAAGTAGTCATTCAGATTTTGCTTGAACACCTCCAATGAATCCATTACCTCCCAAGGCAGCCCACACAGCTTCTGGAGAGCAGCGCTAATTGCTTAAGAAGCTTTTAGCTTCTTCATAATTTTTAAGATTTTAGTTAATTAAAAAAAGTTATCAATCTGACAAGAAACTAGACCTCACATTGCCCTCTGGGGTGATTTTATCACAATTTTATAAAAATGAGTCCACCTTTCCTAGAGGTTTCCAGGGAATATGGGCTTCCTCAAGGTTGGCCTAGAATCCCAAAAGAGAAGCTCAAGCTTCCTTCAAATAGAGCACCAGTGACATCCAATGGCCATCTAGGTTCAAACTCTCTCTTCATACTGTCCCTTTCCCTTTGCCTCCCCCTTTGATTCTGAAAAGTATCTGATATCATATGATTACTCCAAGAATGTCTGCTCATGTTTTCCCATGATACTACTGGATAATAAATGTTATATGATTTTTAGGCAGCTACATGGCTCAGTAGATAGAGCACTGAACCTGGACTCAAGAAGATCTAAGTTCAGGGCAGCTAGGTGGCACTATAGATAGAATACCAGCCCTGGAATCAAGAGGACATCATCTGGTCTCATTCACTTGATACTATCTGTGTGCCCCTGGGCAAGTCACTTAAACCTGATTACTTCACCAAAGAAGACCTGAGTTCAATAAAACTAGATAGTATTTTTAAAGCATTTTGCAATCTCTAAGGGCTTTATTTCAGTCATTTTTCAATTATGCCTGACTCTTTATAACTCCATTTGGGGTTTGCTTGGCAAAAATATTTCAGTGGTTTGCCATTTCTCTTTTCAAATCATTTTACAGATGAGGAAACTGAGGCAAACAGGATGAAATAACTTGCCTAGTGTCACATAGGTAGTAAGAATCTGAGACTAGATTTGAACTCAGGAAGATAAATTTTCCTGACTCCAGTCCCAGTGCTCTATGCACTATGGTGCCATCTAGCTTCCCCTTTATGGATATTAGCTATCATTACTATGGTTTTTTAATGCCTTGGAAGGGAATGTGGCAATTCATATTAGATCTCCAAACCTCTGAGGAAGGTTCTGAGTTAATAGAGAACTTATAGAATGACACAGTATCAGGGCTGGAAGAGGTTTTAGAAATCACCTTTCCAATCTCCTCAACAAGTGTCTCACTTATGATAATATATTAAGTTAATTTCAGACCTGAGACAAGAACTCGGGTCTTTTTACTCCCATTTTGGCACTCTTTCTATTGTATCACTCAATGCAGATATGAGGAAAATTATTTTAAGTTTTAATTGACTCTCTAAAAGGTTCAGTTTTTAACATGGCTATAAGAAATGGTTGCTGGATTTCAAAGTTAATAACCTTTTAATTTGAAAAAGAGGTTATATAGAGAGGTCAGGGAATTCAGTGCTGCTATGGAAAGGAAGAATACATCTGGACAGATAGTCCTTTTTCTTTTTCTTTTCTTTTGTATTGCTGCCAATGATGTACCTTTCACCATAACAGAAGATGGAGAATTGACCTGAGGGTTTTTTCAGCTTCTTACAAATTGTACTACCCTGTACTGGAACTGTTGTAATTGAATTTCATTTCCCTTAGAACTTGAAGATTGAACTCAAATATGACTTTCTCTGTGATAGCTTCCTTGATTTCTACTGCTGGAAATGACCTCTCTATTATCTGAATTCCCATAACATCTTGTTTTAGAATCATAGCATTTTAGAGATGGCAATGGATCTTGGAGGTCACTTAGTTTAACTAATACCTGAACGGAAATTACTTATGTTGCATCTCCAAAGAGTTATTATCCAACCTCTGCATGAAGAATTATTCAAAATACCATCTTGTAAGTCAGTTCATTCTTTTTCTTTTTCTCAGCAGCAATTATTAGCAAGTCTGCCCTTAACTTGAAATGACCTGATTCCCTGTTGCTTCTACATATGGGTCCTGGTTCAACTTTGAGGAATGAAGCAGAGCAAGTCATATCCCTATTCCATATGACAACTCTTCAAAATTTTAAGACAAATAATGGCCCCCTGAAGTCTTCCTTTTCTGATTAAATATTTTCTGCCTTTTTAAAAGATCTTCTTTACATACTTCCAATTAGAGGTGCATTGTACATAGTTCTTATTTACTAGTGTTTCACTGAATTGGTGATCAGGATGGGCTTTTCATGGCTATTAGTAAATTTGATAAGATATGACCAGAGTTTAAGGTACTACTGAAGTATAAATTTCAACCTATTTGGAGAAAGGCTTTAGGATCTAGACCATGTTCCTGTGTTTGTTATACTAAGACTGCAAATTTAACCCTTATTTTGGTAGTTTTCTAAGTAGAAGAAACATTTATATTAATTATGGTTTTATGAAATACTTTTTGCTTGCATAATTAAAAGTTAAGAACTTTTGGAGTCACTTGTAAAAATATTGTTTGTATGCTAGAAATTAAAATTATTTTTCCTTTGTAATTTTTGTAAGAAGCTGACTGCCTTTTCCCTCTAAAAAAGGTAATAGGAGTTTCTTCCAAGGTTATTCTCAAGATAATTATTAGTAGCTTAATTTGCAGATTGACCGTCCTGCAATAATATCCATCTCCCAAGGTGGGCAAAGCAACTTATGGAATGCGAATAACTCTTAAGTATCCATTACATGCCGTCCTCACCTTATACAACACCTTCGTGAACAACAGATAATAGTCACTTATATTAAAGGTTAGTGAGGATCTCAAAAATGAGCCATAACCAAGTTACTCAAAAGATCAATCAAAAGTACATAAAAGACTATTCAACTCGCTCAATGAATCAGCATGGTCCATTCAAGGCGAAATACAAAGTGAGACTTTTAATGATAGATTGGAAGTGTTGGAACCTTTTTTAAATAACAAGAACAATTTCAGCTTCTAATTAAATGGTTCCTGAAGGTTCAATTAGGAATAGTCTTGAGTAGTGAAAGGAAGTAGAAGGGTTGTGCAGTTGTTATGTCTTAGTAACAGACCATCTGTCTAAAATGTTAGGCAAGTCAATTGACTTCAATACGCCTCCATTTCCTCATAGATAAAGCCAAGAATAATTTCACTGTACACACTTAATAAATGTTCATCAAACTTAATTGAATTAACTACTTTGATTTGATATGATATTTCATGTAGCAATAGATAAGAAACACTATGAACTTTCCAAATTCAACTTGTACAAATCCAAGATGACATTAACAATTTTATGAGTTTTCCTGTAATTATCATCCTCCTTGATGCTCCCTTAGGTTAATGGCCTATTAGTTTCAAATATTCCAGAGCCAGTGAGGAAAACCCACAAGCAGTAATCTGACAGGATCCATGAATCTTCAGAGTAAAGGCTATATACAAGTACCTTATTTATTCTTTGAAAAATTTCTCCTATGCTCCATGGTTCACCACTTGGAAAATGAGTTGTTCCATTAAGCAAATTATTAAAAGAAAGAAACCCTGCATTTCTTAAGCATGTATTTGATTTATTTCATCAAAGAGTGACAAAAAGACTTCTCGGTGTCTATTTTGCCCTCTTCCATCTCTCCCCTTACATTATTGTTTCAATCATTTTTAAGAGTTACTGTTTTTACTCAGGATTCCCAAGTGCATGGTGAGAAACTTGCATACAGTGGTGTCTAAGGTTAAATCAGTGAGAATTCATGAAGCCATTATATAATCTTGTTTCAAGGCACTTGCCAGTCATATTCGAAAACTAATCATAATTTCTTTTTCTATGTATATATGTCTCTGCCTCTGTGTCTGTATGTTTCTTTCTGTCCCAATTTCCCTCTCTGTTTTTCCTCCCAACCCACCCACCCATCCACACAAGGGATTGCCCAGGGTCACATAATAACAATATATCAGAAAAAGGACTCAAAATCCAGTCTTGATTATTATAAAATATTGTTTTCTTCCTCTTCATAATCATTGTTGTCATCATCATCCTCATTATCATTGTTACTATTATTATTAAACTTAGGTTTCTAATTCCTTTTCTAAGAATCTCTCTACCAGATCATACTGGCTGTCCTTTCTGACACAAGATTTTGCTAGATTGATTTCAATATCTAAATGGAAACGCACATTTTTGTAAGCCACATTGGTATGAACAAGACCAGGATATATGTTCCTGGGCTCATCAAAAGAGGGTTGCAATAACTTCTCCCTCTTTTACTATGTAATATTTAGAGGCTCTCTCAAGTCTTTTACTGATTGAAGAAAAATAATAATTACAGACTGAATTGGGCTGTCTCATTCAGGAAGCAGACAGGTAGTCCTAAGAGTCCCAAGAGGTTGATAGAATGCTTTTCTTCAAAATAATTGGTTACAAATTAAAGATGTATTTAGAATCATGTACAAATTAGTTGGTATGGCACATTACTGTAATTAATCACAGTTACTAACCTGGCATATGATAAGCCCTGAACAGAGGAAATAAGAAAATGATGGGATTTTGCACAGCCTGTGAAATACATACCCCTATTTCCAAATTCTTCATGCCATGTGCGACTCCAGCTCAGGAGGGAGATGACAGCAAGTAGAGCTAGAAATAGAACATACACTATTATCTCTAAAACCTCTCCATGACTCCCTTTTAAAAATTGTCTTCATTTTCTAAAACCACAAATTTGATTGCTATTTAATGTGTTAATATCTGTATAGAACTTAGAGGTAGTTATGTATTCTATTGCTGTATTATAGTCTTATAAGAATGTTGTCCCATCTTGATAGAATGTAAGCTACTTGAGGGCCAGACCACTGTTATTTTTTTGGTTTTATATCATCAGTGCCAAACTGGCACATGGTAGATATTTGAGTACTTAATTTATCTCTGTAAAGAGCAAAGAGCTCCCAGAAATTCAAACAAATTTATCTGAAGGGAAAACAAATTTTGTGAAATATAGGAAAATTGTGGGATAGCTAGGTCTGGAATTGCCCTTTGTCCTTTTTTCCTTTTTTCTTGAGAGATACTTCCTAGAGGCAAATTAAAGGTACAGAGAGGAAAAGGGCTACTGCAATTAAACTAAGGCTCATTGCCAAACATGTGGAGATTAGACTCCTGATGTCTTTTTTCAGTGATGATCTGCTGGCTACAGGAGAGCTGAGGGCAAGTTTATGGACTGGGAGACCTGGGGAGATCCAAACTTCCATGTTTATTGTATGTATCCCAGAAGACAATCTTACTGTAAACTGTTTTTTGTTCTGCAATGCTAAAGCACTGGGGAGAAAGATACTGTGTTCCAAGTAAGCTTCAGCTGCCTCTTTGATAACTCCTTCTCAGCCTTCCTCCTTTTCTCAGGTGACAGCTACTGTTTCAAGCTAGGAAACAAAGACAAAACAAACCTACACACTAGTTTGGCCTCATTTCCAAAATTATTTGACAACTTCCATTAACTCTACACTGGCCAAATTATAACAGTTGAGAAGAATGAGAACTCTTCCCCTGCCTATAATGTGACACCTTCAAATCCCCAGGAGGTTTGGAGATTTGTAAAGATACCATTGCAGAGAAAAGATGAGAAATAAAAAACAAACACTACTCTGGGAAGAGACTATTATGAGCCACTGAACATTTTTCACCATAATCCCACAGAGCTAGTAACATGCCTGTTGAATTCTTTTTTTTTTTTTTAATTTTCAAACAGTTTTCATTCTAAACTTAGTAGCCATGAACAAAGACAAGCATTCAGATATGATCATTACACAGACTCCAAATCATTTGCATTTTTTTTACTATTCACTTTAAAATAGGGCCAAAAATACCTGTTTTGCTTCCATATCCTGTTTTGATTTTTTTCCTTTGAGATTTTTTTGGATTGATATTTTCACATTATTGTATTATTATTATCTCCTGAAAATGGAAATATATAAACCCCTTAAGGACAAGTCACATATCTTTTTGATATTTGCCTCTCCTGCAATGTCTTGTAGTACATTACAAGCATACACTAATTGAACAAATGAATGAATGAAAGGCTCTGAACTTTAGGTTCAAATTATGGTTGCTAAGATTTTTTTCTTAAATGGAGTCTCAGAAAAAAGACATACTTCCCAAACTTCTTAATTTTGAATGGGATAGAGGATGAAGTGATTCCATCTAGAAAGGGTGGGGGGTGTCTATAAAAAAACAGATTCAAGTCCACTACTTTAGTCACAAGAATAGCCACTCCTTCAGCCTCAGCACTTTCTCTTACCATGAAGAACCCATTCATGGTGCCTTGGCCAGTCTCTACTTCAAAAATAATGATCCAAATCACAGACTCCTTTTCTTCCTCTCTGGAAGAATGGGCTCTTAGGAAGTTATGGGGCAGGAAGTTTATATGTATGAGAGAAGTCTAGAATAACTATGAACACAAGCTTAGGGCAATGATTAACCAAAGAGATGATCTACAGTAACTATTTAGTTCCCTGACTTATTCAATTTAATGCCAAAGAGTGAAAACACTAGGAGTCACTGATATACATGATGAATGGCAAACAGTAGAATGGGTCATGAAGGAATGGAACAAAGAAGCAAAATTTCCCCAGATAAGAGAGAAGGGAAGGAATTATGAATTCTTAGCATGGGAAATATCATATTCATCTATTCCTGTAGAGGGCTGCAGATAGCGGGGGAACTCTAGGTAAGGTATAAGACCCTTAGCCCATAGAGATATCTGCTAAATGTCTGGTTTGGCTCCCCATCCCCCCTAAGGGTTCTCAGCCTTCCTGAAAAGTCAGGGGGTGGTGAAAACCTGTGCTGTAGTTTAAGCAGAGTGATACCAAGTGGCAAAGAGTCATCTAAATAAAATAGCAAGTTGTTTATGTGATCCCATGTACACAGTATATACTTAGTGCACGCCCAGTGTTGTTTTGGTTATATAAGGGTATGAGGGTATATAAGGGGGAGAGAATTTGGAATAAATGGACTCCATATTTTAACCCTCCTTGGGAATCTCACTTTATCACTCCTCCACTAAGATGGTATGTTTTTTCACCCTGATGTAGGGGCTCTGGAAAGCACAGTACATTTTGTCACCCCAACTTGGGTGCTCTAGAAAGCAGGACACAACATATTCCAATTCTTCCCAATGCAAGGACTTTGGGGTATTACAGCAATATAGGTTAACAAGATATCTTGGGAACAAAACTCTACTGGGCTTTAAAGAACTGTCAGGTTATCAGTCAGTACACTAGACTGGTAATTACCAAATTAGCACTTTTCTGAACAAGCATCAAGTCCTCCTCCCATTAGATGAGCAGCTGATACGCAGGGAATCATTTTCATCCTACTGTTATCTTGGGAGATATTGTATTTCTGATTTTAAAGATGATGTATGAAAATAATACCTACTAACTTAGCAAAAAAATGTTTAATTGTAAGCACAAAGTAAGATAACTGTATAAATATGTATACATATATTGGATTTAACATACATTTTAACATATTTAACATGTATTGGACTATCTGCCATCTAGGGGCGGGGGTGGGAGAAGGAGGAGAAAAGTTGGAACAGAAAGTTTTTCAAGAGTCATTGTTGAAAAATTACCCACACATATGTTTTGTTATCATTTAATGGATTTTGCTCTTTACTATATGTGATTTCTTTCTTTATCTCTCTGAATCTGTCTTTGTTTTTCTGTCTTTCTGTATCTAGATGTGTGTGTGTCTATGTCTCTTGTTCTCTGTGTATCTTTCTCCATTTCTTTTTCTTTAACTCTCTGACTCTTTTTGTCTCTGTCTCTTGTTCTCTATCTCTCTTACACACACACACACACACACACACACACACACACACACACACACGAAACATCCAAGGGTTCATGGAGTATGGCTTTGCCATTCTATTTATTTCTGAGAATTTTGTGGCAGGATATTGAAACTGAAGGGGGAGGAGTCTAGAAACTTGAGTTACTCTCCCATATGGTTGTGTTTTCATAGTTAAAATTTTCTTCTCTGCAGGTTCTATCCCTTTCTCCTGGTCATCTGTTCTCCAGCACCTAAAGAAAATAAGTCTATTCCTTTTTCTTTATGATAGTCTTTCCCAAACAAATGGAGAACCATATATGTAGAATACTACATAGAATGTCAGCCTTTTTAAATATCTCTTAAATTTTGATATTTTTTTCTACCTTAAAAGTATTTATTATTAGCTATTGTTTTGGGGGGATGGAGAGGAGAAGGGCACAATGGGAGATATAGATAATGCAAAATCAAGGTATCAATAAACTATAATTAAAATAATGAAGAAATGGCAAAAAAAAAATTACTTAAAACTAGTTGTCATGACTCCTAAATCATCTTACCCCTGCCTAAACACTTCTAGTTCCTTCAAATACTCTTATTCTTGCAAGACTTTAACTCTCCTCTTCATATGGGAAATTATTTGGAGGAAAATATTTATAAAGGCATGAACTTATTAGAACACATTAACACATAAGCTGTGTGTTAGATACTGAAAGTATGCAAAGATAAACAAGACACGATTTTTCTCCCATCAGTAGCTTTAATTTCATAAAGCTTCAGCACTTAGAGAAAATAAATGTCAAAAGTTGATTTTGTGGAGGTACCTTCTTGCTGTGGCCTTTTACAAACCATTATCCATTTGGCTGCCTAATAATCACAGATTTGGTGACGGGAGGAGAGATCCCAAAACTTCAGTGCTCAAAGACCTTTTTGGAAAAAAAATGGCAGACTTTAGAATTAAATGCAAAAACAAACTCCTCAACCTATCATTTAAGGTTCTCCAAAATTTGAATCCCACTTCATTCTTTCAGCATTATTTTTAGTATACACCTTTATAGCATATTTCCATTCATAATGATCATATGGACTATTCCTGACCAGTCTGTGTTAGAACCATTCAAGTTTGTATTGGTCTCATCAGTCACAGTAACATAGGGTGGTCCTCTTCAAGTGTGAAGGACAACAACCAACCAAGAGTACATCCCTATCCATAATTCTACATTCCTGCCAAATTAGATTTCTTTATGGTTTAGAATGGGTTTTTTCCTTACCTCCACCTTTCAGAATCGTCAAACTTCAGCACAAAGGTCAGTTCCTCTAAGGAGCCTTCTCAGATCCCCCTCTTTAATTTCTTAATTCTGTCTTCCTTCTCAAATATGTTTTTACTTATCTGTCTACATATTATATCCCTTTGAAGAAGGTAAGCTTCTTAAGGGCAGGCTTGTTTCATTGTTATCCTTATATGCCTAGAGTCTGACACATGATCAGGGACTGGTAAACATTTGCTGAGCTACCTAGGTTTCTTGAGGCTTTCTGATTCTCTTCAATCATGAGTCAGTTATGGACTTTACATTTCTCTGGATAGTGCTGTCCCCTTCACCATCTATTCAGCAAGCTTGTGGCACAGAATTATATAAGAGATCTACAGAGTTATAACAGAATCTCTGGGAAACAGATCTGCAAGCCTGATTTTAAAAAAAAATACATTGCTAAATTTGGGAGAATGATTCAGAAGACACCCCCACCCAGCCACATGCATGCTGCTGTGTCTAATTTTCTCTATCACATTTAAGTGTTCTTCTTGGTTATTTTTACTAGAACAAGTAAAGGGTTCTGTCTTGATCCCCAATGTAATAAAGTGACTTTTTTCTTTCCTTTTCTCTAAGTGTAGTGAGGTTTTGCACCAACACAAATAAGATATAGAAAGACATCAAAGCAGGGTGTGGTTCATTTCTCTTCAAATGAACATGAAATTGGAGAACTATAAGGCTTATGAATGAAAATGCATTCTTTCTCTGGAGAATCCTAAGAGAGTAACAATTCTAACAACTACTGAACATCAGTGGGAAAAGTATCTTCAACCTGAGGTGGGGGAGACATTTTTATAACACGCATGGTTTTGCCTGCTTATTTGGGGATCACATATCACATTTATCCCACCTCAGTTATTAACCAACTGAATGGGCAAAAATAAATCATGGGTAGATCATTTGCTGTTCCTGGGCCTCCATTTCCTCCTCAGTAATATGAGAATATCAGATTTAGACTACAAGCAAAGAGTATATATGGATATAAAAACTTCTGGTCATGAGCAATCGGCCTTCAAATAATTTGGGAGAAATTAATTTTAGCAAAGAGGAGGAAGATCCTTTTTTTATTATGGGATATCATTAGCATACAGTTGCTTTCAAGCAGTGCCAATGTGTTTTATTAACATATTCTCCATCTTTGAATTTTTCTCTTCAGGGAAATGTGTCCTAAAAGCAACTTTAGGCTTTACAACTAATGCATGACACCCATCAGTTCTCCCTTTCTCTCCATACCTAACAATATTTCTCAGAATTTGAAGACACTCATGGGGATGCTGTTGTATGTTACTAAATCTTTAGAAATATAGATTAGGAGAAAAATGACACAAAGGGACTCCTTTCTAGTATAACACACTACTAGGGGAAAGTGCAGCTCCAGGAGAGTTGCATTAAGGTTGGATGATATTTGGAACATTTGCAAGAAGAAAAATAAAAGTGCATTTAGAGAGCAGGTGAAAGAATGAGCATTCCTCTGCCCTTTTCCCTCTGTGGTGTTAACAGGGCTGGCATTTAGTTGGAGTGCAGTGAGACACAAAATACAAAGGACACAATAGTGACAAGAGGGAAAGAATCTAAGAGGTGGGACTTGGGAGTGAGAAAGGCAAAACCAAATCAACAGGATAGAAAACATGATTAAAAAAAAGAATGGAGACTAATTAATGGAATAATTATATAAGGGAAAATATACTACATCACAAGCTATGGGAAAATTAAAAGATTTTCTTTCCAGATAGCAATAGGGAAAAGGGAAAAATTATATCTCTAGAAAGATAGCTAGTAAGATAAAGAAGAATAGCTTCTATTTGAACATTAATGGACTGGAAAAGTACTTTTCATATGTAGGAATGTGTCTGATGGAAGATGGCATTTCAGTAGGGACTGACCATTCCAGGATATCTGGTTGGTTTGAGTGTCGCCATGATCAGAGCTTTGGGATCATGAGGAAAGCTACAGAATTGATTCAGAGCTTGAAGAAGAAAGAAGGAAGGAGATGATTTGGGAAATAATGGCTAGACAGTAGAGTACAAAACATATTAATAGAAATTTACAAAGGTAGTTGAGGCTGGGTTCTGAGTTTCAAATATGAAATGGAAAGATTTTATGGCTTATCCTAGAAGCATTAGGTAGTCACTAGCATTTATTGAGTAGAAGAGTAAATTGGAGAGGGAAGGGACTTGAGGCAGAAGGCCAATTAGGAGGCTATGACAATAGTCCAAATGATAGGTATTGGGGGACAGAACAAAAATAGTGTCCATATGAGTAATGAGAAAGGATTTGATGTATGAGATGTTATAAAGGTAGAAATGAAAAGATGTAATAATTTATATAGTATTTGTGATCGGGAAAAGGAGAAATTGAGGATAATTCCAAGATTATAAAATGAAGAGAGTAGAAAGATGGTGATATCCTTGACAGAAATAGATAAGGGATGGGTTGAGGATGGGGATAAAGAAAAATAAATAAAAATTAGTTGTCTTTGGACATTTTGAGCTTGAGATGCCTATGGGACATCTAGTTTGAAATGTCTAATAAACAATCAGTGATAGGGAATGTGGAGACATCTAGGGGATATATTGGATAGAGCACTGGGTTTGGATGCAGAAACTTTGGCTCAAGCATGATGATGTGCCAGATACTTAACCTCTCTGTCTCATTTTCCTCATCCATAAAATGGGGATAATAATAGCACCCATTTTAATAGGATTGTTATAAGGATCAAATGAGATCATTTATGTAGAGTGCTTTGCTTGGTGTTGTTATATGCTTATGATTCATAAATACTGATAAATTGAACTTGAAGCTTCCACCTAATGATCTTGAGAGGAGAGCTCCTCCCCTTCCACCCTCATTACTCCTAGGAGTTCTGGGTTACTTCCTCAGATCCCAATTTTACCTCCAACTGAGGGAGCCTTTCCTTTCTCTTTAACTCAAGGGTAAGAATTCCTCCTTCTGGCTCTGGCCCAGAATTGCCTTGTATCACAGCTACTCAGCCTCTTAGAAAAACAAAACCCAGAGAAACTTTCCCCAATTAGAAATTTCTTTCTGGGTCCAGGTATGTTACAGCTAAAGTCCCACCTTTTACAGGACAATTTTTCCAGTCCCTTTTAATGCTGTTATCTTCTATCTATAGATTATCTCTGATTTATCTATCTCATATATAGATTGTTTATACATAGTTGTTTGCATGGCCTCTTTAGTGCTAAATAGGATAGCTTTTCTTTGAATACCTAGTACTTAGTATAGTAACTAGCTCATAGGAGATGCTTAATAAATGTTTCTTGACTGGCTGACTCTCTTCCCTCTAATTCCTATCTCATCCTTGCCTGCTGCATGCGTTTATGATAAAATCATTGAATCCATCTTGGTGACTCCCTAACAATATGAAACTACCTAGTAACATAGATGATGGCAAAAGTAAAATTTGTCATGGCTTGGTCCTTTTGCAAAATGGAACACCAAGGGACAAAGAAGTCTAAGGCAATAATCTTTTATTATTACAATGTCATACAATGATTGATTATGATGGTTTAAGATTTTGGTAAAAAGGAAATGAAAGAAGCATAGACTGGCAATGAACATGGGGAAAGTAAAAGACTACAGTTCCCATTAAGGATTAGGAGAAGGAGTAATAGGAATGAGGAAGTAGAAGGTAACCCTATTCTCTAACCTAAATAGACTACTTATTCATGATTCTCTACTTTGATGTCTTTGTCACAATTACACTCTTTCTTCTCCATAGAAAGCCCTTTCTTCCATCTTTGCCTATCAAAATCTTGCCTATCCTTAAAGGGAATCTCAGAAATCACCTCCTTCATGAAATCTTCTGTCTTCACCTTGAGATGGAAATTAACTTAACCTTTTTTGATTCTTCATAGTTGGTTCTTTTCATATCATATTTATCAGAAAGTGCCTTGTATGAATATATGTATATAAATAAATACACATATATATGTGAATGTGCATATTATATGTGTATGTGTATATAATCTACTACCTACATCATGAATTCCTAATAAGGTGGAGCATAAAATACATTTTTTTGGTTTTTCCCATAGTATCTGGCATTGTGAGTGCACATAGTAAATGCATGATCAACATTTGTTTAAAAATGTTTTTCAGATACTTTCACTTAACAAGTTACAACTAAGTTTCTTAATCAGAAATTGAGCTAATTTATATAATTATCAAAATACCATCTTTCTTCTACTTTTAGATATTAAGTTGGAGGCCTGACTGATCAAAGAATCCTGGATCTTTCACAAGAATTAATTTAAAACCATTTAAAATGAGGAAAACACTATTTAGAATGTCATTACAAATCATTATCTAAATGTATAAATTGGCAGTATTATTTTAAAAGCTCACGTATTAGTGCTAATAGAAGTGTAATGTTGGTTTATTAGTAAATTATGTTCTCCATCTATTCCACACCCACATAGCTAATCCAAATACTGTAAAATCTCAGAATGACAGAAACTTTGAGGTCATATAATCCAATGAGAAGCTTAACTACACTATACTTGCCTGGACCATACCTTATGAGTGGTCATCTAGCCTGCACTGGAATATCTTCAGTGAGGAGAATCCACTTTTAAGAGACAGCTCAAGGAGTTGCTATAACTAAAAAGAATCCTTATTATAATGGTCAGCTTTCCCATAATGAATCTTTCTTCATTGAGCTAGATTGGTTCTTAGACAACAGACATATGAACCACTCCCAGGCCTGTACTCAAAGCCTTTGTTAGTTTGAGAGAACCTGACTGAGCTTGGTGTAATAAAAAAATTAAATTGATTCTGTATCATTTTTATTAACCCTATTCATAATTAATTGCTTTTGTCCCATAACTTCCTAAGTTCTTTGTCCTGAACTTAGTGCAGAAATTCTGCTGGCCTGTGATGAATTAAGTTTGGAAATCTTTCTATCCTGCTAATCACTAGCCTATTCTTGCCTCCAGGAATTTTGTTGCCCTTAGGGGATGTGAGGGGACATTATGCAGTATGGTCTAGTATCTTTATACCACCAAGCTATTCTCCAAGGATGTCTGGTTTCCTATCTAAAGAAGTCTGGTCCACTATCTTTTACTCTTTGCAAATAGACTCAAAGAATGAACATTTCTTAGTCACAAGCAGGAAGGAGGGGATTGTTGTTCGTCCCTCAATTGCTACCTTCAGCCCATCAAATTGTTCCCTTCATCTCAGCTACTTAACGAATCATGTTGTCCTCAACCCCATAATCTCACTTACGTTGTTCTTTCTTTGTTCTAACCTTATAAAAATGAATTAATTCTTCAGCTCAGGGTCTTTGGCCTAGAAAGTAAGGCAGTCAAAGACCTATTCTGTCAGGAGGCTCACACACTACTAATAAAAGTTATCTTGCTTGGAGAAACTTGTCTCAGTTTACCTTAGTTGAATTTTACTTGTGACAGTTACTTATGAAAATATAGGGTCACCTCCATGTTGTAATGAGGCCTTGGAGAAGGGCTCTAGTACAGATTTTTTTAAAAGTCTTCCATAAATAGCATAGAAGAAAAGTAAATAATTATATTTTAGCCACCTATCAAAAAGTCAAGAAGCTACCCAAGACAATGAGCCAATCTGGGTCTTTGTAAAAAAAGTGAAAGAGAAGTACTTGAAAATGCACGAATCATTACAAAGGCAAAATCTAAATTGATTGTATTTGGACTTTTTAAAAGGTTTACTTTTAATTACATTTTCCTTTTGAGACTTAGTTCGGGGGCAGAGGGGCCTTCAACATGAAGCCTTTTCTAATCTGCTCAGTTGTCCATGCATTCGGACATGCACTGCTTTGCTCTTTAGCACAAAATCATTTTTGTATTTCTTAATCTGAGCACATATTATTTTTCTCCTATCAACCGTAGAACCTAAAATCTTTGAGAGAGAGGTCTATTGTGTTTCCTAGCACCTAGAACAGCACCTCAAACACAGCAGACATTTAATAAATGTGTAAAAGAAGCAATTAAGATATAATAGTGAATTAGCACATGTACAAAATGCCACTGATACAATTAGTAATAATAATAATAAAATTTAGATAGTTCTTTAAGGTTTGCCAAGTACTTTACAAATATAATCTCATTTGATCCTAGCAATAGACTTGCTACTTTACAGATGAGGAAATCAAGACAAAGGGAAGTTATGTGACTTGCACAAGATCTCACAGGTAGTGAATCCCACATGGAAGAGACTAGACAGCCTACTTCCAAAAGAGTTGAGATGGCATGTAATGGAGGTACCTTGGAGACACAATGGAACCTGCATATTCTGGAAATGACTCCTGTCTAACCACATGGTGAATAACAGTCTCTTTGATTGACTGCAGTTGAAGAATCAGAACTGAGGGAAGTAAGGGAGAAATTGCTTTCAAAAGGCTTTAATCTCAGATTATTCTCTCTCTGAATGAAATTCCTTCACTGTCTGATAAAAGGCAAATGGTATAGGGAGAGAGAGGTTTACCTGAACAAAATGTGATATGATATTGTACTATAAGAAATCTGACTATGAAGAATCAAAAAGAAATAATCAGAACCAAGATAATAATGTACAGATCAACTACAATTATATAAAGGAAAAAAATGAAAGACATTAGAATTCTGAGCAATGCAGTGACAAACCTTGACCTCAGAGGGTGTCTCGTAGTGAACTGTAGCTTTCTCTTTCTCTTTGCAGAGAGGTGGAAAACTATTGATACAGAATGAGGCAGACATTGTTAGATAAGCATAATGTTATTTTATTTTACTTCATTAACTTTATTACCAGGAAAATGGAGATACAGGTCCATTCTTGAAAAAGGAAAGCATTGTTAAAAAAGGCATAAAGAATGCATTTTTTAGGACAGGGCAATTTACTGTTGTGAATTATTTCCACCTTTTAGGAGAGCAAAATAGAATTTGAAAATAAAATTTTCAAAAAGGGTTATATTTTTGGTCAAATTATTCTACTATGACATTTGTACTCTAAGAATATTAGTGGCATTGAGACAGAGACTTCTCTATAGAGAAATGTTCCTAGCAACACTATTTATTATAGAAAAAACTAGAAACTAACTGTATGGAGGATGGCTAAATAAATTAGGATATATTAATGCTCCGAAATATTATTTTAGCATAAAGAAACACAATAGGATGTAATCAAATAAGCATGAGAGATTCATAGAAGTGAGGCAAAGTGAAGAATATTGAACAGACCATGACAGCCACATTAAACAACAAAAAAACATGCTACATGTAGAGGTCAAAATGGTACTGCTGTACTCTGTTAATTTAATAATTGGTAAATAGCAAATATATGACCACAAGGATGCTGTTTTCAGAGGTATATGGAAGCCAACTACAGTGAGCCAAGAGTTAAATTTTCAGGGTGAGTATTTATACCTCAGAAGATGGCAGATACTATAATGGGGCTGATTTATTATTTTGTTGATTGTCTAGACTTAAACAAAGTGATTCAGAAAGTTTTAGTAATGCATGTTGAACTTGAAAATGCACCGCACATTTTTTGGAAATCCAGTTAATAAACATTTATGAACACCTTCCCAGTTGTCTTAGATGGCACCATATGGATGGAAATCATAGATTATCAGTCTCCAAAGAACTGAAATTAAGGATCATGCAAAGGTTAATGGAAAAAATTATGGCAGATAAGAACAGACAACAATGGAGTATAAACATGGAACTTTATGGGAAGTAAAGGATGTAACCAAGAAAATGTATGGCTGGAGAAAAGATGAAATGACTTACCACTCAATGAGAGTGAGGGTTAACTGATGGACAGCCTAGGAACTCCACTGGTTTATGTCAACACCAAGACATTTGGAGGAAGATTTTCAGCATTATGCAATAATAAAATCCCACACAGATGAGATCACATATTCATTGTAGAGTAAGATAGTTACATAATAACATTTATATGGAGTTTTAAGGTTTACAGAGCATTTAAAAATATTATCTCATTTGATCCTTTACAACTTTCTGAGAAATATGCTATTATTTTCTCCATTTTATAGATTGAGGAAACTGAGGAAGATAAAAGTTAAGGTATTTGTTCTAGATTACCCATGTAATAAGCATATGAAGCCAGATTCAAATTCAAATCTTTCTGATTCTAGGTTTAGTGCTTTATAAATTAAGCCACCTAGCTGCCTATAATAATTTGCAATACTTTTTGTACGTTTTTTATTCTTGTTTTATTTTTATTTTTACTTCTTTTCCTTAGATTTTATCCATTCATTTGAACAATATTGATAGATGTTAAAACAATATCTAACAATAAAGCTTGCCAAAATAAGCTTGAAATTTCAAAAAAAAATTTGCATCCCTCCCACCTTCACTTCAGAAGGCAGATTAAAGATATCAAATATTGTGTGTACTGACTTAACATGACAGAACCATTAATTGGAGCTGGAAAGTATTTCAGAGACCATCTTTTCCAATACTGTTATTTTATAAATGAGAAAACTGTCCCAGAAAGGCTATGACTTGCCTAAGATCATTCAGGTAGTAGAGGAAAGATTTGAGTTCAGATCCTCTGCCTCCAGAATGGGAAGAATCTATATGTTAGTTTTGTTAAACTTATTTTTTTCTTTCTTTTTTATCTCACTGGGTATGTAGGAGAAGGAGGGATATGGTTAGAAATGAATCACGTAGTAACAAAAATCATCAATAAAAATAAAATTTTAATGCATAAATAAATGTGGAAAAGAAATTTTAAGGAAAACTTAATATGTTCTGATTGTCTATTTCAATTCTAATGGTGGGAGGTGAAGTAGGGAGAGAAACAATGTGTTTTCTTAGATGACACTTATGTTTAACATTTTGTATTACTTTTTGTTTTATAAAGACAAAAGTGAAGTGGTCCCTCAAAGAATTATGTGCACTTCCATCTCTTCAAATGACTTTATGTATATTGAGTAGGTAAATACAGAGGAGGAGAGCTAGTGACATTTAACAATGGTCTCTCCAAAAATCCCCAACATACCTTTAAGTTCAGTTGTATCATTAATATTTTCTCCATCATTTTACTGTTTCTAGACAATCAACAATAGATTAATCCTCTATTTATATCTTTGCTGGTTTCTAAGATGTGAATACTCACACTGAAAATTTAAAAGCTGGATTTCCCAAGTCCCAGCACAAACCTGGATAATACATAAAACATGTTACTTTTTTGTGTGTATAACAATTTAAGAAAACATGCATTTATATTTATATATTTATGTGTGTATACATGTATATATCTCATATGTGAAAACTTTGGAAGAAGAGCACTAGGACAAGAGAATCAGGAAAGATTTCTTGTAGAAGGCAGTGCTTAACAAATATCTTACAGAGAAAACAAGGGATTCTTGAGATTGAAATGAAAAGGAAGTGCATTCCAGGAATAGGAGACCACTAGTGCAAATATATGAAGTTGGGAGATGGTGCTTCACGTTTGGGGTCCAGCAAAAAAAAAAGACAATTTATAGTTTATGATACTACTATGATATAATCAGTAAGTTTTATTTGTGTGAAAAGCTTTCTTCTGCTTTCAGTAGAAAAGAGTGAATTAAAAGCATTTGAGGGGGAATAAAATAATTAAGAGGTAACTTTGTAAAATACATTATTCTTGGAATTTTGATGCAAAAGTTCATAGGCTAGATGGGACATTTGGGGAAGAACATAGTCTCAGGTTCTGTGATGCAAAATCTCAGTGAGGAAAGAGTTTGAACTCAATAATTTGTCTGCCATTCATTGATCATACAATTGGAACTGAAAAAGGCCCACTCATTATATCCTCAAAAGTTTATATTATGTCACCAGAAGCTCTTCGGGGATTTGGAAAATTGATAGTGAAGTCAACAGAGTTAAGTGCCCCAAATGCATTGTTTCTAGGCCAATATCTCATTTTACAACCACTCATTTAAAAGTAAGAACATTCAGGACTAGAATCCTTTTGGTCATCTAGCACAGGTTCAATTTGAATCTTCTGGTTTCCAAACCATTGGTCTTCCCAGGATTCCATGTTACTTCCCACTTCTAAGGCAAGGGTTTACAACACCAGAAGTCTCAGAAATGACTAATGTACTTGAGGTGGAAAGATATTTTAATCCATGATGACAGTTTGTTCTGTCTCAACCTGCTACTGCTTCTCAGACCAGAATTCAGTTGCAAGCAGATTTTTGATTGATTTTGCTAAGCAAGGAAGAATTGTATAGCTAAAAGTAGAGAATTGTGTTCCTCCCTAAAAGTCAAATCTTGTACTTTGCTTTCACACATTTGATAGTATTTGAATTGAGTTTCCAGTGCTGCTATTCCACTGAAGGATTTATCACATCCAATCCAATCAATCAATAAACATCTATTAAGCACCTACTGTATACCATGAACTATGCTAAATGTTAAAACTACAAAAACAAAAGCAAAGCAGGACTTTACCTTAAAGACCTTAAATTCTAATGTGAAAGGTCATATGTATGCATACAGGTACATAGAAAATATGAACAAAGGTAACAAGGTAACTTTAGAGAATGGAGATGATATTAGCAGTTACCAGAATGAGGGAATGATCCATATAGAGATAATGGTCCATGAGCTGAATCTTTAAGGAAATCAAGGATTCCAATAGGTCAGAGTTTCTTAAATTTTTCCACTCATGATCCTTTTTTGCCTGAGAAATTTTTACATGACCTAGTAAAGAATCTGAGCTGAGGTGTTTCTGACAGCATTTGTGCATGCATGGTACAAAGTACACATGTTGTGTCAAATGATGCAATACAGACAGCACTTCCAGAAATATCATGCATATGATTTTGCATTAATTTTTGATTGTTGCATCAAGAAACTTTTTACTGTTGTCAAATTTTTCACAACTCCTACATTCAGTTACATGACCCCCATGTGAAGTCATAACCCAGAGCTTAAGAAGTTCTGCAGTAGATATGGATGAGGAGAAGTGCCTCTTAGTTAGGGAGAACAACCAGGGTATCAGCATGTAGATAAAGAAGAGTGTCATCTGTGAGGAACAGCAAGAAGAGGAGGGGATGCTAGGTGGTTCAGTGGATAGAGCACCAGCTCTGAAGTCAGGAGGACCTGAGTTCAAATCTGACCTTAGACACTTAACACCTCCTAATTGTATGACCCTGGGAAAGTCATTTAACCCCAATTGCCTCAGGAGGAAAAAAAGCAAGAAGAGGAGTTTGGATGGGCTAGTAGCATGGACCAGATTGTGAATAGTTCTAAATTTCAAACAAAGAACATTTCATCATAGAAATAATAGGGAGCCATTGCAGTTCAATAAGTAGATGGAAGTAGCATGGTCAAACCCAAATGCCTGAATGGAAACTAAATTGGAATGGGAAAGAACTTCAGGAAAGGAAACCAATCAGAAATTTACTCAGGAATTTAATCAGAAATTTAGTTTGAATTAGGGATATGGTTGTGTGAATGAAGAATGACATTCATGAGGGACAATGAGGAGATAAAAAAATGAAAAACAACAACTTGTATTTTTGTCCATATGCTGAAAGAGAGAGAGAGAGAGAGAGGGGAGGAGGGAGGGTGGGTTCCTACAAGATAACTCTCCTGCTATTCTGCACCATTGGCCCAATTTAAAGGTTCACTCTTTAATACACTAAGATAAATGAGTTAGTGGTATAGTGCACCAAATGTATGAACAAATATTTTCTTCAAGCATGACCAATAACTTTCCCATTTTGTAGAAGATTTATGTGGAACTTTATCTTTAGCCATCATCTCTAGATGTTAACATAAGTTAGAAACAATGCCTTTGGGGCACTTAACCCCATTGACTACACTATCAATTTTCCAAATCCCTAACGCGCTTTTGGTGGCAGAATGCAAACTTCTCAGGGTATAATAAAATGCCTCATGTATAAATCATCAAACCACATCTCTCCCCCTTCCTTTTTCCATTACTCCTTTACTTTTAAGTATGGCACTACCAAATAACAAGAGTATTGAAGCGAATCAGTTCTCTAATTTTGAAGGCTTATGAATCTACTGTTGCCTGGAAGCATTCCTGTCCCAGAAATGTTGAAGGCAAAGACCGTTTCAATATTAATTTCTTCCTCAACCTGTTTCATGTTATATGTCTCTCCTTTTTGTACTGCCACTTTGATACTTATACATAGGAGCTACCCATTTATTGGGTTTTTCTGTCCAATTAGTTGTGTTATATCCTTTAATAAATATCAAGATATCTCACGAGTCATAATAGGCATTTTAATGAATTTTAAGATATGAGTTTCCTGGCCCTGTCTTTAATTATACACTGTCTTCTAGTATCTACCCATTTATCTAATTTTTGATGTCCTATTTAGTGCCTGGCAAATAGTACCTGATAAATCTTGTTACTTTGCCTTAAATGGGCAACATGGTATGGCATATGGAAAACTGGCCTTGAAACCAATGAGACGTGGATTCCAAATTTGCCTTGGTCACATACTAACTAATTGATCATAAGCAAGTCATTTAACTTCTCAGTGTTCTGGGCAGCATTCTAAGTCTATGAGTTATAGAGAAGGTGACAATTAGCATTGGTAGAGGGAGCTTCCTTATCTAGGAGTTTCCTAATTAAGTGAAGTCACAGGTCTAATCCCCACCCCTATCTTTATCCTTATTCCATTTCTGAATTACCAGTAATGTAGCAAGTAAATCTGGGTGGTAGGAAGAAGAAGGGGGCCTTCTCAACCAACAAAAATTGATGGGGAAGACAAGTTAGCCTAGCTGAAGTAGCCAGGAATTTTGAGGAAGAAGTGGGATTTGGCATGTCCTAAGTGAATCAAACAACTTTAACCACCACGGCCCTCAGTTCCTGGTAGAAACACTTTTTAACCCAGTGCCTAAGAGCTCCAAGAATAGCAGCCTCCATCTCACCACCAGCCCTACTTCTAGCCTTCCCACAGACAAAGTCAGAAAATTACTTTTATGAAGACAAAATGTGGCAACTCCCTCTGCAAATGTTTAAATCCCTTTCTGAGGTTATGACTACTGACCTCATAAAAAAGAAAATTCCTGATAGCAAAGTTATAGCCACTGTCAAAATGGCTCAACATCAGAAACTAATCAGGTTATTGTTATTATTGTTGGTTTTTTTTAATGGAAATGGCATTAGAGAAAATGCAACAACCATATGTTTTACCACTGTATCCAAAGCAGCATGGGATCAATTGATCTGAGCTGCAGCTAAAGTCATATCTATGTATCCCCCCATTAGAATGTGAGCTGCTGAAGAGCTTCAACTGCCTTTTTTTTTCTTGTAAACCCCAAGCTTTACACAGAATAAGAGTTTAATAAATATTTTTCGTTCATCCATTCATCCCTTTGAATAATGAGGATCATGCAACTGGTCCATATCATTATATCTTTCCCTGGGTTCTTGCCTAATTTACAAGTTTTATTCATTCAAATATAGCTTGGCCTCTGCCTACTTTCCATTACATTTCCATTCCTGTTGCTTCATTTATCTAACTACAATGTTTTAATTTAAAGACATTTCAATTAATTTAGTAAATGCAGAGTAGAAGCAAAAGTATTAATTGCAAACACAAATTGCATATTCCATTCCTCATATCCAGATTCTCCCACAGCAGAAATCCCCTTTAGGCTATAGTCCAATTCTCTTCTCTATCTCCTAGACATACCATGAGACCAGGAGAAAAAAGTAGCCTAAAAGTCAGTGTCTCATTATAACCTTCCTGTCTTCAAGTTAAATAGGAAATGAAACTAGACAAATAACTCACAATTGATTGTCTATTTTGAGATTGGACAATCTCTGGAAGCTTTCAGTGATCTTCATGGTCCTAGTAAACAGCAGAGTAGGATATTGGGTCTTATTCCTCAGATCTCTGTTCCATTGAATCTGGAACTTTGTTGAGGAATCTGTCCCTGCAACCTACAGGAAAGAAGACAATTGTCCTAGATAGCTTATGGCCATAGAGTGATGTCAGATCACAAATCTAACACTGATAAGGGCAAGGGGAGAGATATACTTCAAGTCATTTCTGTGTCTGCCTCAGCCCTGCCTTATTAACCTACAAAACTACGTACAGAAACATCCACTAGTATTGATGCACTCAGAAGTAAATTTCCTATCTCATATACTTCTATATCTCCAAGCCTGGGAAACATATTCTATGTGGAAAAGTAAGTCCCTAGACACAATATGTGTGATTAATGTGAATTTGGGTAGCTCCAATTACCCAAGAAGAAAAGAAATGAAAGAAAATAAACACCATCCAACCTTTATACAGATGCCAAAGTGGTAATTCTAAAGTATAAACCTGACCATGTTATTTGCCTGCTCAGTAAACTCCAATAGCTCTATCTTAGTTCTAGAATAAAAAAACAAACTTTTCTGTTTTGGTATTTCAAGCCCTTTACAAATGAACTCCAAATTACTTTCCAAGGATAACTTTACAGCATTCCCATTTATACACTCTATTATTCAGCCAAACTGGCCTTCTTATTATTCATCACCTAAGACATTGCCTTTGTCATTTATAGAAGGTACTCACTCCTTGTTTCCATATCTTAGAATCTCTAGTTTTCTTCAAAGATCAGCTTATTATTATTTTTTTTAACATAGTGTCTCTTTCTTGGCAAAACACACACACAAACCCAAACTCACCTTCCCATTAATTTACCTTTGTATTTACTTTGCACACATTTTATATATGATTATATAGTGATTTAGAGAACTGGCCAATGGGACGGTTCAGTCTTCTGTTACCTTCATATATTTGGAAAGTTTGAAAATTATGATAGCAAGTTCCTTGGGAGAAGATTTTTTTTTCAATTTTGTCTTCATATTCTGAGCTTTGAGTACTGCAACTCACACGTAATAGGTACTTAATAAACACTTATTGATTGATCTTAATTATCTGAATCTTTGACTGCCATGATAGTTGAGTAGACTAAGACAATTATTTTTTTTAAATCTATAAACAAATATATATCTGCCCAAGATAAAACAAGAGATTCAAAATGATATATGAGTTCCCAATCATTTCTAGGATGCCATTGCCTGTTATCCTTCAAAAAAATCTAGTATAGAATAAAAAATTAGAGCAGAATTAAAAACCATAAAATAAATTTGTATTGCTAAAAATTCTGATTTTGTGTAATACAATTTAAAGTTCTCTTCAAAGCATTGGCTTTTACACATTATTATTATGTGAAGATGACACTAGATTCTTGAAGTCTGGACCACAGGAACACATATTCTAATAGACCCTTTCCAAGGAGAAGGATTATAATCCAACAATAGAATATACATTTATTTATTATTTGAGAATAAGCCCAAATAAATTCAGAACCTTTATAATCAGTTGGCACTAGAATGATAAGTAATTCCAGCCATAGGAAATCTTGAGGATTGTCTAGTAAGGCACATAAAAAGGCACAGATGATCTGCATTGGTACATGGAGAACTCACAATGATGAAATCATAGGAATTGAAAATTTGAAGTAACTAACAATATTTATTAGAGATAGACAGAATATTGCTAAGAGTCTGCATTTTAAAAAATGAGTTTCATGTATAAATTGCAACTTAATCTATTATCAGGACAATCTGCAAAGCATCATCAGTTTTTGTTCCTCATAATTTGCAGTAATTTTCCCACAGAAACAATGAGTTGGCCTAATGATAAAGAACAAAGAATCAAAAGAAGGCAACTTTTCTTATTATTATTTCAATTACAAAATCCAAAAACCAACCACACAATCAACAAACACTTATTAAATACCTTCTATATTCCAGACACCATGATGAGTACTGGGCATACAAGTACAAAGAAGGAAGCCAACTTTACATGCAAAGAGCTTATATTTTATGGGGAAACCAGTAAGTACATATATAAATATATGTAACACAAATAAAAAGTGAAATATACATACATGTGCATGGTTGCAATAGTTTATTTGTCTATGTATTGCATATTCTTTATATGGACTAGAGAAAGTTATCTGAAAATTACATTTTTCCCCAAGTTTCTGAATTAGTGCTCCACTAAGAGATCAAAAGTTTTCTAATGTTATTATTAATATAGATAATTTATAGGAACATATTGAGTTTAAAGTCATATATCTGGGAAGCACATATATATATATAATATATAACTATATTTTGAGCAAGCCACTACTTGCCTGGACTCACTCAGTTTTTCTCATCTATAAATCCAGACTAGGTAATAATAGCTAACATTTAGATAGTGCTTTAGGGTTGGAAAATCACTTACTGTGAGATCTTTTTCCAACTCTAAAGTGTTATGAATTTATTTTGGTTGGAATGAATATATTCTCCAGTTAGGTTATATAGTCATTTTCCAATGTAGAGAAAAGTCAAATAGCATTTATTAAGCATTTACTATGTTTCAGGCACTGTGCTAAATTCCAGAAATACAAAAAAGCAGAAATAATAACAACCATTGATCTCAAGGAGCTTACATTCTAGTGGGAAATGATGTAAAAGGAAGCTAAAAAAAAAGGTTATGGGGTAGCCTGGTTTACAATAGAAAAAGCCTAAGAATCAAGAGTGCATCCTGGAGAGGAATGATGAGATCCTCCTTAAAATTAAAGTATATGAGGAATTAGCCAATCAGAAGGAGATGCTAAAGCTGTAAAGGATACTTCTAATATTACGACTAGTCTAGGAGTAGAGTGTGAATTTCCTCAGTGAAAAGATTACTATCTAATGGTAGGAAAAGTCCTGTGGAGAATCAGGGATGTAGCCTGAAGACGATTAAGTATTTTCATACTTTGATTAAGTCATTCTCGTTGTCTTCCCAAGATATATTCATATTTCAAGCAATAGACATTCTTCAGCCACTTTTTTTTTCATATGAGATATTCCAGAGGGGAAGGTGATGAGAAAGTGAGTTCTCTGACATGGAGACAGCCAATACCAAAAAATGGAACTGAGAGATTAAGAATGTGAGCATGTGAGAAATATCAATAAAGACAATCTGACTATTCTACAGTGTATGGGGGATTAAGATATAGAGAGGCTAGAAATATCTGTTGAGATCAAGTTGTGAAAAACTTTAATTGTCAAAAACAAAAAGAGAGATTGTAGCTTATCCTAAAGGCAACAGAAAGGCAGTAGAGTTTACAGAGTGAGGGAATAAATGATCAGACCTGATCTTTAAGGAAAATAACTTTTCTGCTGTGTAGAGGACAGACTGAAGAGAGAAAAAAGTTGTAGGGTGACCAATTAAGAGATTCTCATGATTTTCTAAGTGTGGGAAGATGTGGTGAGCCTGAGCTACATCAGTGATACTGTTTTTACATGAATGGAGAGAAAGAAAAATGTGAAAAATATCAAGGAGGTAAAATTAAGAGGAGCTGGCAAGTATTTGGACAAGAGCTGTGAGGGAGAATGGAGTTAAGGATGATTCTGAGGTTGTGAATCTAGGGAACTGAGAGAAGTAGGGTATCCTTGAAAGAAATGGGAGAAACATAGGGCTCTCATGAGATTTGATTTCAGGTAATTTAATATCTCTTTAATATCACAGAAAAGTATCTAGTTAATTGATTTTGCTCTCCATTTGTAAATACTCTGACACAAATAATGCTGCACCTTCTTTATCACAAAGTCTAATTTTGTTAGAGTTGATAGACTTAAATGCTCTGAGTTTTTCATTTCCTATATTTCTTTGAGGTTGAAGTTGGCTTATGATGTTGTTCTAGTACTGGCACCTTTTCCAGAAATATATTCGACAATGTGGTGTTAAATTGAATCACACCTTTTCCAGAATTACACATTTTTCCCTTTTGCTTTCTAAGATAAGAAGTTACGCTAATGTCTTTTTCTTTAACCACTGCATGAGTGCCTTCTAAACTAATTGTGTGACCATAATCAAATCATTTAATTTCTCTAGGCCTCAGCATACTCACCTGTTAATAGATGCAAAAGAAAGGCCAGGCTATCATTTGCTGCTGGGATAACATGGAACAAAGGTATGCAGCTTTTATCTTTTGCAGAGAACAGAAGAGCAGGGTAGGGGAAATTAAAAATGGCTACTCATCATTTTATTCAGGCCTTCTCTGTTTGAGGAAATAAAGCACTGAAGACATCTGCCAGAGCCAAATTGGGTTATAAGAACTAAAATGGGTTTTCTGATCAAAGGTCAAATCAGAACTGAATGAGGAATTCAGAAGGGAAAAAAAAGAAGAAAGAGGTCAAAGAAGAGTTCATAGAGCAGACAAGATCTAAGCTTGGGCATCTGTTATTATATGTAACTCAGGAAGAATTTCATTAATAGCTAAGAGAGGCTTACTAATGACAACATCCCATAGGAAATGGAGGATGAAGATTACACCTCAACTAAAGAGTATAACTGAGACCCATAAGAGCTGAAAGAACTGGGTTTAATAGCTATAACCCTCCTCTGAAGCATATTCCTAGTTGATTTTGGAAAGTGTCTTATGTAACCCTGAAAAAGGAGACATAATGTTCAACAGGGAGCAGTCTCGATACAAAGCAAAATGATGTCATCTCCAGAAGAAATCAATGGCTCTGTAGCATTTTCCTTCTCCCTGAGTTTGCCCAGGCCATATGTGTCCCCTGTGCACGCCCTTTCGTACACGTTTTGTTGGCTAGGTCTACTCTCAGGTGACAATGAGAGAGGATTCCCCCATTTAAACGGGGGAATGCTCTATTACTACTTTTCTTACTATACTATTTCATAAAATGCCTTTGCTTCAAATGAATTGTTCTCTCTGGCTCACTAGCAAAAAATAAACATTTTGGTAAGAGTCTCTCAAGTTATATTTTTTTCCCCAAGGACATGAAGACCTATAGAATAACATGAATGTGAAATAGCTTTTCTGGGACAGCCCACATGTTAAAGAGGAGGATGCTAGATGCGTTCATACTCACACACCTAGGATATGTCAGAGGCAGGATGAAATGCAATATTTTGACTCTAAGAGCAGTCTTCCCTTCTTTTCATCACTCTGCCTCTCTACCAGAAAATACCAGTAAATGACTTATTTTAAGTACTTGAAAATTTGTCAGAAAATTACAATTCTATGCACTAAAAGTTCCAACTCAGAAGTTAAAGTCAAATGAGAAAGGAGGGAGAATGCCCATCTCAACAAATTCAAGCATGCCTTCCCTTCTTCCCCCCTCATTATAAAATGTTTCTTATGTCCTCTTTTCTCTTGTTTCTTTCAGCAGTGAGCAATATGTGAATCAGTGATCAAATTTAAATCTAGTGTTATGATGTTGTGTTGGGCATTTGAAATTTATTTTCATTTTATGTTTACCTAACACTCCATAGTTAGTCATTATGAACTGTCAAGTAATATTTTTCTTGTTTTTTTAACTCCCAAAGCAATTTAAAATAGTTTTTTTCAAAAATTTTTAAATCGTCTACTGCTTTTTTCCTTCTTACAAGCAAAATATTTTTATTTTCTCAAATCTTACTGTAACTGTCACTCACCTTTGCAAATATAATTATCAGTAATGTTCTTTAATGTTCATTGTTAGATATTTTGAGAAAGAGATGTAAAAAGTCTACTACTCAAATAGATATGAAGTCTTGATTATGAAAGCATACCCAATATGTTAACTTTTACCTAGTAGAAACATGTCCTAACTTCAGGAACTATATCAACATATCTTAAAAACTGGTTCAGATTGTTAGCCTTGCAAACTCAAACCTGTAAAATAAAAATACTCTAAAAAGAACTAAAAGACAAAAAATGTTTAGTTAGTAAAAGGGCTAACTGTGAACTTGCATGTGAAGATTTCACATACAAAATGGCTTTATAATTTATGAAGAAATCACTAATTCAATTTAATTAAGCAAATATTCACTAAATGTTGGCTATCAATGGTTAATGGACCTGAGGGCTTTGGTATAAATGAGTTAAGAAAGATGTTTGATGCAAATATCAGTTTGAAGGAAATATTCAAAGAGGAATACCAGACAGTGATCCTGATGCTGAGCTCCAGGAAGTAAAAGATTTCTGAGATGGCCTCAGTGATAGAGAATAGTTGTCTCCATAGAAGACTTGGTCATTCATCCATCTGTCTGTCTGTCTGTCTATACATCTTAGCTACTTAGCCCAAGAATGAAGGATGAAGCCCAATTTTTAGGGAAGAAACATTTATTAAACACTAATTTTGTACTGGGCACTCTGCTAAGGGCTTTAAAAATATTACCTCAATTAGCTTTTAAATCTAACTTTCAAATGGATAATGTAAGAACATTATCATCCCTTTGAAAAATAAGCCTCTTATTTACAGTTATGTTAAGTAAGACTTAAGCAAGTAATGTAAATAGGTAAAGCTACCAAGGGAAGAAGGATCCTGTTTGCAAAAGTGGAGAAAATGGCTTCAAATAGGAGATATCTCCTTAAGTCTTTTCAATTTTTAAGTTTTCTCAAAAGACAGAGAACTTGAAAGAAGCTTTAATACTCTTGACTTCTTCTTAGTATTTCTTTGTTTTCAAGACAAATTCAAGTTCATACCTGATTTTAGTGAGAGGCTAATTTGGCTAATTTACAAATTACAGCTGCTGTGCCCAGTAAAGTTCCAAAAAATCTGATTCTGCATAATTATTACTAAATGGTTACTAACAATCTAGAGTGTGCCAGATGATGAACTTGGATGAACCATATTCCAGAGTTTATAGTAGATTAAGCAACCTTAATTCAATCTCCTCTCATTCATCAATCTTCTTTCCTCCCTTTCTTCCTATCCCTTCTTTTTTCTTTCTTCCTTGAATCTTCAAACTCTCTGTTTTTGTCTTTCTTCCTCTTTCATATTTTTCCTTCACATGCATCCACCATCCCTTTGTCAAACTTCTGTAAAGAGAACTTCCTCATACAGACTCTCGTTAACTTTGTGCAGTCTGACTTTTGCCTTTTTTCCTTTACTGAAATTTCTCTTTTCCTGTTTCGAGTGATCAGGACTATAATGGCATTTCTAACAGCTTTACACTCAGCCCTCATGCTCCATTTCCTCTACACAATTTGACATTGTTGACCACCCTTCTCATTCTGGATATTCTCCCCTTTGGTTTGTAACATTGTTCTCGCTTCTGGTTTTCCTCCTTTTTTCTTCCTTCTTCCTTCTTTCCCTGCTCTTCCTTCTCCAAACCTCTGCCCTAAAGGGTCATTTTTCATTGATCTTTAAACTCTGTTCATTACCCATCTTATTCCTCCCCAATGACTTTAGTTATCACCTCTTAAGTAGAAAAGAAAGTATTTCTATGTCCTTAACAGACCTCCTCCTGTCCAAATTCCAGTTCTAAATCTCCACCTGGATTTGTTAAACTCAATGTGTTAAACACATTAGATTTTAAACTAAATTCATCATCTTCCCTCTAAAACCTGGCCCTCTTCCTATCTTCCCTATTTCTGTTGAGAATACCATCTCTTGGTTCTGGGCATTTTCTCTGGCTGTCCCCCATGTCTGGAATCCTCTCCCTCCTCAACTCCACCTACAGACTTCCTTGGCTTCTAGGATAAAATATAATCTTTTCTGTTTGACATTTAAAGTTTTTCATCCAACCCTATTCTATTTTCTCATGCTTACTATATATCATTCCCTTACACACACACACACACACACACACACACACACACACACACATATACATACACACCAACGTAACTTTATTGTCTTTCTCTCTATCCCTTATTCATTACCCTGCATTTCGCCTTCTCCATGACCAGAATACACAAATCTCTTCATCTCCATGTCTTGGAATCCTTGAGGCTCCCTCAAGGCTCAGCTTTAATACCATTTTCTGCAAGACATCTTTTCTGATGTCCCTAGTAGCTTGTGGTACTTCCTCCAAGATGCTCTCATATCTCATTTATATATGGTTTGTATATATCCATGTATATGAATATTTCCCTATTAGAGTGTAAGTTCTTAAGGACAGGGTCTGTTTTATTTTTGTCTTTCTATTCTCAGTGCCTAGTAGATAACTAACATACTAGATATCCTTTCTGATTTCAAGTCTAGTGCTCTATCTTCATGAGTTCAAATCCAGCCTCAGACACTTACTAGCTCTGTGACCCTGGGCAAGTCATTTATCCCTATTTACCTCAGTTTCCTCATCTGTAAAATTGTCCATAGAAGGAAAAGGCAAACCATTCCAGTATGTTTGCCAAGAAAACACGTAATTGGTTTTTATACAGCAAATTAACTGTTTGGACATGTATACATATATTGTATATATATATATATATATATATATATATATATATATATATTGTAACTTATACTTTAACATATTTAACATGTATTGGTCAACCTGCCATCTGGGGGAAACGGTGGGGGAAAGGAGGGAAAAAGTTAGAACAAAAGGATTTGTAACTGTCAATGCTGAAAAATTACCTATGCATATATGTTGTAAATAAAAAGCTATAATAATAATAATAATAATAAAACAAAAAAAAATAAAGTTTATCAAGGACTTAAAAAAAAAGAAAACACCTAATTGGTTCTTGAAGAGTCAGAAATAACTGAAAAATAACAAGAAAAACAACAAATGCTTGATGATTAAGAAAAAAAGGAATAGTTATCTCAACATGGAAAAAAGTAAATAGGAATAGAAAGTTAAACCCATCAATGAATGGTATGATCAACTGTCACTGCCCCTTCTTTTGGTTAATTATGAGAGTTCTAGGTGCTAAATTTTATAGATATAGATGCATGTTAGTTTGTTATATACCAGCGTTACATGTTATCATTGTTCGGTTGTATCTAACTCTTTGTAATCCCATGAACCATAGCATACCAATACTGTCCATGGGGTTCTTAATAAATGATAATGAAGTAGTTTGCCATTTCCTTTTCCAGTAAACTAAAGGAAACAGAAGTGACTTGCCCAGAGTCACACAATTAGTGAGGCTCTGAGGATACATTTGAACTCAGGACTTTGACTCTAGACTTAGTGCTCTTTTCACTGAGCCACCTAATTCCAATGTTAGGAGGACCTTATTGAACGCCCATGTTGTGGTTGGGTAAATTAGAAAGGAGTTCCTTTGGAATATTGTTGTACTCAAACAAGCATGTGTAAGCTATACAAAAGTGCCACCTAGTGGTACCTATTCCATACTCAACCAACACACAAATTTAGTTGATTCTAAATCCCAAATTTTTCTTATTTTCCTTTTAATTCCATTGTCATCATCCTAGTTCACATCCTTATTTCTTTTTACCTGGTGGACTGCAAAAAGCCTCTAAAATGGTATTTGTTGTTGGGTTGTTTCTCATAGCTGACTACTGGTGACCTCATTTGGGGTTTTCTTGTCAAGGATACTAGAGTGATTTGCCATATCCTTCTATAGACCATTTCACAGATGAAGGAAACTGAGCCAAACAGGTTTAAGTGACTTATCCAAGTTTCCCAACTTTAAATCACATCCCCTCCTTCAATTTATCTTACATACAGATAGATTAGTACTCTAGGCATCTCAAATTAATTTTGTCTGAAAGAGAAATTACTAATCATCTTTTTGTTTAAACTCATATCTCTTCTAAACTTCCCTATATTTGTCTGGAAAACTACTGTTCTTCCAATCAATCAGATTCATAAATTTGGAGTCATCTTTATTTCCTCACTCTTTCATCCTACATATCCAATTAGTTTCTAAAGTCTTGCCTATTAGGTCAGTCCCTCTCCTATCTGGTTGGTCCATCAGACAGTTAATAAACAGTCCATCAATAAACATTTGTTAATTGACTACTACATACTAGTCAGTGATATGCAAAGAAAGTCAAAAGACTAACTATCAAAAAGTTCACAATCTAGTGGAGGAGACATGAAAAAAACTATGTGCAACAGGCTATTTACAGATTAAATATAAAAGAATCAAAAGTGAGACTGGGAAAGACTTTCACTGGAAAGTAGGACTTTCTAAATGAGAAGCCAGAATGGAGATGAGGAGGGAGAGCATTTCAAGTCTGGAGGACAGTCAGTGAGAATTCCCAGAGTCAAGAAGATCATGGGGCCTAAAGAACAAGAAGAAACCTATTACAGGCACCTGAGAAACTTCTTTCCATCTTGGCAACCTTTTTACTAGTAATAATAAAACTACTCTCAGTTCAAAAGCCAGAGTTTTCTGAGTTATGTAAGTTCCTATAATCTTATATGGAAATCCATCAGCAAATACAATACGGAAGGAGCTACCATGGAGAAGAAAAAGTATTAGAATTCTGTCAAAGTACTTTGGAATTGTATAATTCCATGTTTGCTACTTCTTGTGAGATCATGTGATCTTATTTGTGATGCTTTACTCATAAGTGAACTCCATCAGAATAGGGCTTGCCTTCCTTTTCTATTCACATTCCCAGTGCTCATCAAAGGGCTTTTCACAAAATAAAATCTTGATTATCGTTTTTTTCATTCATTTATCCATTCAGTACCACTTGTCTACACCATTCCTGGATTAAGGGAAACCTGAATTTAAATCACTTATTGACCTACCTGCTTAACTCTGGATGAGTCACATAATCTCTGTTCACCTCAGATTGCTCAACTGCAAAAATGGGGATAATAATTTCACTTACTTTACAGGGTTGTTGTGGAAATCAAATGAGATAATATTTGTAAAGCACTTAGCACAGTGCCTGGCACATAGTAAATATTATATAAATGCTTATTCCTTCCCTTCCCTTCTGAACTAGTCATGCATCACAGATTGCTTTTTGGACATCTCAAATTGGATATCCCATAGGCAACTCAGAGCCAACATGTCCAAAATAAAATCCATTTTCTTCCCCTCAACCCAATCCATCTCCTCTCTTTATAACTTCCCTCCTACTACCAAAGGTATCAAAGGTATCAACTACCTCCCCAGCTAACCACAGTGTCTGTGTCTGTCTCAGTGTCCCTTTCTCTCTGTCTCTGCTCTTCTCACACACACATCAAATCTTGGCCAATTCTTATTATTTTTGTCTTGACAACATCTGCCCCACATCTCCCCTTCTTTCTATTCACACATTAAACTATTTGTTGTAGTTCCTTCGCACCAGATTCTCTCAATTGCAATACTGAAATATCTTTTACCTTATTTCCTATCCCAAACTTTCCCTTCTTCAATTAATTCCCTAACTTTGCCAAGATGGTTGTCCTGAAATGAAAATCTTGCTACATCTACTGTCCCTATCCAATAAAATCCAATGGCTCTCTATTACCTCCACAACCAAATATAAAGTGTTTTCTGTCACTTTGAAAGTCCTTAAACTGGTTTCTTCCTATCTATCGTTTTTTTATGCCTTCCTTCACTCCACAGTCTCTCCATCTCTGCACTCTGCCTTTTCACTGGTGTTCCTCGTGTCTGGAATAATCTTTTTCTTCCTCTTTCCTCCTGACTTTCCTGGCTTCCTTTAAGACTTAGTTCAACTCATACCTTGTGTAAAAGATCTTTCTAGGTCTCCTACGCCTTCTCCATTCCCATCTACTGCTTTCCCTCTGAGATTTCCTCTCATTTACAGAGTGTGTGTGTGTGTGCATATCATTTACAGAGTTTATATCTATATATAGATATGTGCATATCATTTTCAGAGTATATATCTATATATAGATATCTATATATTTATAGATATAGATATCTATATATAGATATGTGCATATCATTTACAGAGTTTATATCTATATATAGATATGTGCATATCATTTTCAGAGTATATATCTATATATAGATATCGATATATTTATAGATATAGATATCTATATATAGACATGTGCATATCATTTTCAGAGTATATATCTGTATATAGACATGTCCATATCATTTTCAGAGTATATATCTATCTATAGATATGTGCATATCATTTTCAGAGTATATATCTATCTATAGCTATGTGCATATCATTTTCAGAGTATATATCTATCTATAGCTATGTGCATATCATTTTCAGAGTATATATCTATCTATAGCTATGTGCATATCATTTACAGAGTATATATCTATATATAACTATGTGCATATCATTGCACAGAGGAACAGCTTCCTTACTTCCTCTGCAGGCTTTGCCCCTTACTCTTCACACGCTCTGTGCCCTGGCACACAAATCTCTTGGCCCTCCAGCTCACCTTCCCGCCGGGCTTCATCCTTTTGAAGTACCCGTACCCCTGCAGCCTTTCCTTCAGCTTCACAGCTTCCCCCAAGAACCTCCATTTCAATCAAACCTGCTGGGGCCTCTCATGGCTTCCTCCTTCCCCAGCTCGGACTCCTGACCCTGTGTTGATCTACCCCGCCCCGAGCCAATGCTTCTCCCTCTTTCCCCCACTTTTCAGCTTCCTTTTGGGTGCTATCTTGCCTCAGTGGAATGTAGGCTCCTGGAAGGTAGAGAATTGCTTTCTGCTTGTATTTGTGTCCCCCAGCACTTAACACAATTCCTGGAACATGTAAGTGCTTAATAAATGCTTCACTGACTAACTCTGCCCTTGCGCTTGTCCTTCCTATTGCGGAGATGCGAATACGGGCTCTAGAGCCCGGCTGAGAATCAGAAACCAGGGGGCTGAGAGGAAGGAGACCAGGCTCCGGGACGGGCAGCCAGTGAAAACGCCCGAGCCTAAATCATCTGTTTGGAGAAAGCGCAGATGCACTGGGAAAACTGAAACACAGATTTGACTTCTATCACAGGTTCTCTCCCACCTGGCGGGTGGGGCCCCCTGAGAGGCAAAACCTTTATTAATAAATTACTGAGGGGGCGGGGCTACCCACACTGGGAGATAGGGCAGAGGCAAAGTCTCTTTCTAAATTGCAAGGGGGCGTGGCTACCCATACTGTGGAGAGGCAGGGCCAAGGCAGAGCTTTTATTGCTAAGTTGCTGAGGGGCGGAGCTTCCCACACACTGTGGGGATGTGGGGCAGAGGCAAAGCCTTTTGTGCTAAATTGCGTAGGGGGCGGGGCTAGCATGCTGGCAGAGGCAAAGCTTTTGTTGCTAAGTTACTAGGGGGCGGGGCTACCCACATGGGTAGAAGGGGCAGGGGCGAAGACTTAATTGATAAATTATCGATGGAGTGGGTCCACCGGCCAGAATAAGAGTCTTTAGGAACAACCCATAGGGAAAGGCGATCCACAGGAGGTATGCCCATAGACGCGGCTTTAATGGCTGAATGGTGGAAGAGTGGGGCCCCCCATGACAGGTCCTCCTCTTGCTTTCACCGTTAGTGCAGGACACCCGTAAGAAACGAAGCCTCTGTTGCTAAATTATGCAGAGGGCGGGGCTGCCCACAAAAGCGGGGGCCTCTAATTCCGTAGAGGGGAGAGCTCAGAATAATGCAGAATAGAGAAAAGCTCTAGCCGGCAGAGGCGGAGCCTGCTGGCAGGCGGGGCCATGGGGGCGGAGCCTTCATTGCCGCATTCTGCATTGCCGAGGCAGAGGCACGATTTTTATTGAGTTACCAGGGACGGGGCAACCGTGAAAAAGTGAAACCAGTTCTATAAGTTCTAGAAGACTGAGCCGCACCCAAGGGGCGGAGCGTCCGGGGGGCGGGTTGCGGAGGCGTGGCTCCGCCGTAGATTTACGGGCGGAGTGGGGGAAAGGTTAAAGGCCCTCGGAGGACTGGGGCGCCATTGGAGGCGGGCGGAGGGGGGAGGCCAGATCGGGCTTCGGGTTGGCTGGCGGCTTGTCCGTCAGGGCCGGGGCTGGGACTCGGTTTGCTTCCTCCCTTCAGGGTCGGGAGCGGAAGATGGCGGCCGCTGACCTGGCGGCGCCCGCCCGGGAGGGGGCCTAGCCTCGCCGCCTCCGCCCTCCTGCGGAGCAGAGCTATGCGGCCCGCGGAGGCGGAGGAGGGGGCGGAGCAGGAAGAGGTGGGCGGAGCCTCCGCCGGGAGCCCGCCGCTAAGCAGGTAGCCTCCCCCCTTTCCTCTAAGACCTGACGCGGCCCTCGCCAAGGCCCGCCCCCAACCTTAGTGGGTGGAGCGGGCCCTCCCCCTCTCCTCGGACACCGCCGGGGAGACCCTTCCTGCGGCCTTCCCCTGCCTCGATCATCCCTCGCTGGTTCTTCCCCTTCACCACCCAAGGGGAGAGGTAGATGCGGTTATCATCGTCCCCATTCTACAGATGAGGGAATTGAGGCCAACGGAGGTGAAAGGTCACACACTAAGCGTCTGAGCTGCGTTTGAACTCAGATCCCTGTGGGTGGTGCTCCCCTGCCTAGCAACCCACGGAGGGCCACCCTTCGCGTGAAGCACACAGGAAATGGGGTCAGCAAACGAATAGTCACTAATGATCTCCCGGAGCTTCTGTTAAAGGCAGGCTTTTTATACAACCCCGTTTCCGAGTTGCTGCTGTTATTATCCCCATTTTACAGCTTTGGAAACTGAGGCAGCAGATTAAATTACTTGACCCGGGGTCAGCCAGCTGGGCTTGAGAGGACACGGGCACTCAGACCTTCTTGATCCCGGGCCCAGCGCTGAGCGCGGCGCATCTTTAGCGCCTCGCACCCAGCGCCGGCGAGCACTTCAGTACTTTATCTAGTTTTTAGAAAAATTGCATGCGTCGGTCAAGCGTCTGGTGAGAGAGGGAGTCCCTTGACCAAGGTCCCCGCCTGTGAAGTGTCAGCCACAGGATTTGAATCTGGCAGACCCAGGTGCCGTTCTCCGCCCAATTCACCAAGATCCCTCAGCAGGCATCTATCTGGGGGCAACAGAACCAAGCTAGGAGGAGCTGAGTTCAAATCCTGCCAGACTTGACTTTTACTAGCTGTGTGACCCTAGGCAAGTTACTTAAATCCCATTAGTCTGCCAAAAATCTAAGGGCATATCCGGACTCGGAGTCCCCAAGGAGCTCACGCTATCTTATTTAATTAAAAATTCATTCACCTGGTAAGACCTACAAAACAACCCAACTTTCCTCTACCAGACAAGTAACGGAGCACAGTTGGCAAGTCAGAAAGGACTATCTTCCTCCAAAGGACCTGGTTGCACTGGAGATTTACTCTGCTCCCTTTGGCTGGGAGTGACCAAGTTTTCCTGAAGTCTTCCAGATGGTTCAGGCCAAGTTATTTGCAGTAACTAGTCATGATGTGGGGCCGCACAGTGAAGTCTCACTGTGGGAGCAGTGGCTCTGCTGCCAGGCTTCTAGTATACCCCGAGGATGCCCGTGCCTCACCATGCACCAGACTACTCAAGTCTTGTGCAGACCTTTCTGCCTGCACCCCACGGTGGGGTTCACAATTAGATTGTCAGCTTGAAAGCAAGGATCGTCTCCCCTTCCATCCCACCTGCCTTGGGCACTGGAACTCACCAGATTAAACTCGAGTCAGTGAGAGGTCAGTGACATACAAATACTAGATGCTTAGTTCAGAATGATCAGCCCAATATGGGTTCTTTGATACTTTGAACAAGCTGTGCTTTTGTTCCTGTGTTACATATTCCAACGGATTGCATTTCCCGTATGTCTTCTCATCTTGTAAGGTGCTTCTTCAGGTGCCCTTTTAGATTCTGCCTCAAGATGATGCTTCCAGCAGCTGGGAGACTTGGAGGGGTACCCGCGCATCAGGTTGTCTGTCCGTTTGATTGTGTTCAAGAATTCAGGGCTAAGTGAGACTTCACATGTTACCCTAAATCAACGCCAAGTTCCAGAAAAAGAAGGTGATTAACCAAATCCTGGTCATCCCAGAGACTAGTAAGTGGAAAGAGCGCTCTCATTTGTAGTCTCACCTTCTGACCGCACAAAGAGCCCTTCTCCACAGCTCAGATGACCAGCTTACTTCCTTTTGGTCATCCATAGCCTTAATATCATCCCTCCTTGTATGCTACTGTTTGTCAGTAGCATGCAACAGCCTACTTACTCTCACTGTACATCTTTCTCTTACTTTGGGGGTTTCTCCTGAGATCGTGGTAGTTCACTTTTTTTAGTCAAAAAGCAATATCAGAATATTAGTGTCACGGAGATGGCTTTTGTCGGTGGTAAAATGTTCAGTACAGTGCTTAATCTAATAAACACTGCTTGATTAAAAGTGGGATACATATTTATGTGTGTATATAATATATGCATATATATGCTGAATTATTATTTTAATAAAAATGTGAAAAAACAATAATGAATATGATAATTGCGATAAAAGAAGCAGAGTAGGACAGAGGAAGAAACATGGCATTTGGAGTCAGGCCCTGGGTTTAATTCCTCCATTTGCTTTAATATCTGGGTAACTTTGGATGAATCGTCTTGATGAGGTCCTGAATGGCTGGTATGGTTGGCAGAGATAAACTGAAGCCTTCATAAGATTGTTCCCTGGGGCAGACAGGAAAAAGGCTCTGATAGAGATCTGTTTAGCTCAGGGTTCCCCCCTCTGTGGAGGTCATCCATTCAGAAAAACAAGTTAGTCAAGTCCCGAGGCTAAATTTTGCCTATAAATCAGCTTGTGGCCCATGCCATGGAGGCTGCCACAGCTTTCTGCCTCATGGTACTTTTCCCTTATCCCCCATGACACATGGTGTCTCTCCTTTCAAGCCCACTTCTCCTTCTTAGAGCTGACTCTTAGGGGTGCTAAGTTCCTTTTAGGATTTATCTTGCCAGCTAAGGGCATGCCCCAACCTCATGGCGGATTTCCTTTCTCCTGGTAAATATCAAGTTCCACCAGGGAACTTGCCCCTTCCATCACTGATTATTAAAACCCCTTTCCTTGTTAAGTGCTCTCCCATACTATTTCACATTTTTCTTTCTTCGTGTCTGTTGTTGCTCTTCATCACCCATATCAATCCCACCTCCTTCAGTCTTTAGTTTCCTCTTCTCTAAAATGAAGGTAGTTGAATCTAAAGACCTCTGAGTTCCCTTCAGTTCTAAATCTAAGATCTCAAGGTTGTAACATTGCTTCCCAGTAGCTCAGTTTCTTCACTTTTAGAACAGGAGTGATAGTATCTACAGAACTGACCTCACGGGGTTATTTTGAAGCACAAATGAGATTATTTATGTAAAGCATATGGCCAACTCTGTAAATGTCAGCTATAGGGTTGTATGAGCTTTCAAGTAGTTCCTAAGTTATCCATAAGTTTTTTAAATAATGTATTTTAAGTAAAATATATCTATCTCAGGAGACATAGTTTAAAACAAACAAAAAGAAACAATATAGATCTAATATATTCAGTGAGATAGGTACTTGTCTCTGCTTTAGGAATAGGGTACCTTAAAGAGGGATCTGGTTTTTAAAAAATAACATTAGTATTTATAGTTTGATAATAATGTTATTCTGCCATGCCCTTTTTTCTTTTGACCATATCAATACTCATTTGACCAATAATTTTTTCTCTGTAATACTCAGCCCTTAGAATAAATTTTCGTAATAGTTCTCACTTAAGTAATATTATGTACCACAGAGACTTGACAACAGTATGGGGAACTAGTGGGGCATTTTTAGCTTAAGAAATATACTGATACTTATCACAGTACAATTTTAGGCTACACAACAGAGGGTGAGTACCATTCTAAGAATGGTGAGCTGAAATCTGACAACCACCAAAAGATAGAAAATGTTTTTATTGAGTATTACAAATGTACAAATCTTATAGTATAATAGGAAGCTTGAAAATGGCAGTAGCAGCCAAGAATGGTATAGTATTAGATTTGGGCTTTTCTTTTGACCTCCTAGAATTTCTTGTGATTCCTATACTTCTCTATCTCTGTTTTACTATTTTTATCCCTTCTCCTAGCTCCCAGATGTCTCAGAAAACATAGACCCCTGAGGATGATACATAGTAGCTTAGTTTTTGATCTTTGTGCAGTATAGATAGAAAATGATCACATCTGAAATTAGAGATTTGATGCAGGTTTAATGTTACATGTTCTGTATTATTTGTGGTTAATGGGAATTAGAATTTAGAATGTTCCATTTTAAAATAATAAAATTGATGTTTTAAAAATCACTGCAAAGCTATTAAAAATCTTTAAAAATCATTGCAATTACTGAAAAAAAAAACCTCATCTTTCAAAATTTAAGCAGAACTTGGAACATTGGGAACAATTTGTTCAGAAATTTTTAATTAATGGAAAGTTTAAGCATTCTGTTCTAGGGAAACTTTCTAGACACTGTTTAAATGGAAGAATAAGAAGGTTTCTGAATATGATTGCTGGACAGTATATAAAACCTGTCTACCAGCAGCAGCATGATTGAATTGAAGGCAAAATTGGGGTACTTCATTATGTATTAGTCTTAAATATTTATTTTAAGTAATGATCTTTCCATAAAAAGAATTTAGGATGCAAACTTAATAGAAGATAAAAATGCCTGAATAGATCTATCCCTACTGTTTCATGGTATAAGAATTCCTTTAAAAATCTTCATATTGAACCATACTTAGGATTCTGTCTCTGTTAGTGGCACCAAGAAGTAGTGTATGGAGACAGTTATCTTCTATAACAATAACTTAAGAAAGTGAACTTTGTGTTTTTACTAGAATATTCTGATTCCCTGAAGAATCATTTATTATTAGATTCATTTATCTGTTGATTTAATATGTTTCCTGAAAAGATTCAGCTTTGAAGGGTGGGTTCCTTCCTATAAAAGTTGTCTCCTGCCAGAATTTCACTTGTCCTTTCAATTCATGGGACCCAGAAGTAGAAAAACCAATTGTACCACTCTGTAAAAATTTTACAATCTCTAATTCTACTTGTAATGCCTGTTGGATTAGTTGATTTATCATTAAATATTTATAATTAATTAGTTATTATATCAACTATTTCACTGAATGACATTTAGAAATCAATTCTCCAGTCTTCATTAGGAAATCATCAGAATTTAAGATATAGGGATTTTTTTTCATCCATCAGTAGAATCTATATAAAGGAATTATTCACTGAAAAAAATTTCCCTGTGCCAAAAATAAGTTTTGTCTTCCTTGCTAAAGTGCAATAGTTTCTTTAGAAGTCAAGGCCTATAGGCATTCCTGAGTCTCTAGTTGTATATCCATTTTCTGCTTTTATTAGCAGGAATTTTTAAAAATAGGATTGTAGATTTAGAGTGGAAGAGACTTTAGAGCTGATTAAGACCATCTCAGCTAGGAAACTGGGCCTTCCAAAGAGACTTGTCCAAGGTTACCGTGTAAAAGTTGGGATTTCATCATGGTTCCTCTGACTCTAAACTCAGAACCATTTCCACTATACCATAGCTTCCTTTAGATTTTTTAGATAACTATTTGTTACAGGAGCCACCTGCTAGTGGCTGCTGGGATCTAATACTGACCATCAGAATAGATCCCTTCATGTGAGAGGATGATAAGGATACAAGGTGACTGAGAGAAGTTGCATTCTCTGACCTCCCTTCTCTTGCCTCCAATTTATTTCATTCTCAATCCACAAGCAACTTCTGTGTCAGTAAAGGTTGATTTGCAATTCCTTCAAGTGTGTTATGATTCACAGCATTGGGGGCTTTTGAAGAATCCACCTGCCTCTTCATGGTGCAGTCCCCTTTCACCTTTTATAGGCTTTTTGGGTTTCACACTTAGGTATGGTCCTTAACACTTCTTCATATAAATTAGCATCAAAAGGGAATCTTCCTTTTCCTCTGGGGAAAATAGCCTTTGAAATGAGTTGAACATATTAAATCATTTTCTTTAAGATGAGTTGGAGATTTCTTTGCCAGACCCATTATTTTAATTTTGATAAAAGCCAAACAACTCAGAAATAAATGTTTCATAGCATTTTTCTGTAACTGGAGTAGGTCAAATTTTATTACAACCAAATCAAATCAAAAGATTTTGTTGAATTGACTATTGCTTTAAATCAGTAGGCTGATGAATGCTATGGACTTTTCTTGTTATATGTTGTAGTCAGGTGATCATCTGTTAATTATATACATGACAATAAGTAACAAGAGTGAAAACTAATAGGTAGTATAGCCACCATTTTCATCATCATTATTATAGCTCTTTTTGTCTAGAGTTCCTACATTTTTCTACCTTTTCTCTTTTTTTTATCAAACCTTCCAAAAAATTTTTTAAATGACTGATTTAAATTTAATATCTTCCTCTAGTCTTTGGATGAAATGCTAATGAAAGTAAAATTGCCACAATGGGAAGCCACTAGAGTATTAGAAGATTCAAATTGAATAATTAGCTTCTGAATAATCTCTCCTTGATTGTTTTGAGTGTTGTTGGAAATTAAGTGGACCCTCAGTGGGGGAAATGACAATTTTATATGGAAGCTGTCATGGAATTTGACATGTAAAACTGCCCTTTCATAGCCTGATTTTTTTAAAACTTTTGAGGAGACTTACCCTGTTGGAAAACAAAACATTGAACACAAGTTGACCAAAGCAATTGAAAGCAAAATTCAAGTTCTGGATTCTATTCCTCAAATAGTTGCTCACTTAAAAGCAATTAATGTTTAGATTGTTAAAGGCAGAAGGTGAATGTTTGTGGAAACAGATTTTCTGATAGATAGCTACAGTTTTCTGTGGATTCTTGGTTTGGTTGCATTTGGTAGATAGTAGCCATAAGAAAAAAAGAAAATGTACCAAAAAACTTGTCATCAGAAGGGAAAAACTTCCTGAAATGTGAGGGCATTTGGCACTAGAATGTGATGGTAGCATTAAGGAAAATTACAATCTATATTCGAAGATATGTGTTTGTAGTTATTGTTCATTTGTTTTAGTTGTGACTAACTCTTTTTGTCCCTATTAGGAATTTTTCAAAAAAGACACTTGTAATTTGCTATTTCCTTCTCCAAATCAGTTTAATTGTTTGATGGTTAGTATTCATTTTGATTGTAATATTCATTTGATATTATTCATTTTATTTTAGTATTACTTGAGAGACAGGAAATAAGGGACTAATATTATTCAAGATTTATTTTAGTATTCAGGATTGTGTCTTGATATGTAAGCTTGATTTAACCGTGTTCAATTTATTTTGTAATTGTTCTCAGCATATTGCCTTTGAGATCAGTTGTATTGATTGCTACTCACATGAATACCAGAAATCATGCCAGGACTTGATAAATATATATACAAGTCTGAAAAAATTAAAAATCATTTTGTAAAATCCCTATGCTTTGGGCAGCTAGGTGGTGCAGGTCCTTAGGAGGCCCTGAGTTCAAATTTGGTCTCAGACACTTAACACTTCCTAGCTGTATGACCCTGGGAAAGTCACTTAACCCCAATTGCCTCAGCCCACCTCCCCCCCCCAAAAAAAAATCTTTATTCTTTAAATTCTTAGTTTATATGATTTTCCTAAATAAATTTTAAAATATGAATTTGAAAACATGTAGATGAGTTACTTAAAAATCCTATTGGTTATAGTTAATATGCTAATGTCTTAATTATTTTGAGTGTGAGAAGAACATATTTAAGTAATCAAAGCATCAGTGATTAAATTAGTTAACATCTCCATCCTCCAATTATATTGTAAGCTCTTTGAGAGGAAATCTTTGGCAAAAATACACATATGTGTTGTATTATGATCCCTTGTGCCAAACACTGGACTGGTATACATAGTCATTTAAATAGTATTTTGTTGAATAAAAAAAAGAAGAAAAAAGTATAGAGTATTGTTATTCTAACAAACTTAAATTAATATGGCTTAACAGGGTGTTTACATGACTACAGATTAGAGGAATAGGCTAGGGTTTTAATATGATTAGTAAGTTGACTTGAACTTAACTTTCTCCTACTCCCCAAATACAGTACAGACTTTTATACAGTGTCTGTCTCTCTCTCTCTCTCTCGCTCTCGCTCTCGCCTCTCTCTCTTTGTCTCTCTCTCATCTGTTTCACTCTCATAATAATGAGATGAATACTGCTGGGATGAAGCTTTCTGCCTTTAGTTATCCCATTCACTGTCAAACATTTAGCTTTGCTGTCTTGGTAGCTAGAGAGTTGAAAAATAGAAGCAAATTTCATTTGTTCCTTCTTTTTTCCTAGGGTTACTTGCCCAGGAATGGACCTCCAAAGGATCCTTTCTATTGATTCTGATTAGCAACTGGCTGGAGCAGAGATACAGGACATCTATTTGGTGTCAAAGATCATAAATCAATATATTGATTTACTTTAGCATATAATTAAAAATCATGTTTTAGAGCCCCTGAAGAATCCGAATACTTTTAAGGATAATAAAAATGTAAAAGAAAAGGTTTCTGCTGCTGAGCATTCTAGATCTGCAAGGACTATTTGTTGCTACTCAGAAAATTGTTTGCAAAAATCAATCTGGATGAATAATCTGGAATATCTTGGGAGAGAAATTTATTAACAAATCTCTTTTAAGACCATTGGAGAAGTATAGAACTGAAATATAATGGAAATTTGAAGAAATAAGAATAAAATTAAATTAGTATGAAAACAGGAATAGCTCTTTATGGTATGGAGGAAGAAGTTGGAAATTTTTCTTACTAATTTCTTACTACTCATGTAATTCTAAAATAAAAGGTGAATATTCTTATCCTTGTGCCTATTTCACTTTAAAAGCAAAATTGTTACTTTCAGTTGAATTCTTTAAGTGTTGCTCTTCCATTTTTCTGGTTTTTCACAGGGCTTACTACATGCATGATAATTTTACTACATGAATGATAGTGCTTATGCTATATATAGTAGTACCTACACCAAGAGGGCATATTTGACTTGGGAGGCATGATACTTTGCTTTCTAGTAGCTTAGTTTGTAAAGACAGGGAAAATATATGTACATGAACCATTCAGGAAGTCTACTGAGCATTTTAAGTACAAAGTTATATATAGGAAATATATATATATATATATATATATATATATATAGTTATATATAACTATATAGGAAATATATATAGAAAAAAATGCAACAAGAGTTGAAAAAGATAGAGCTTGATATAGGAGAGTAGACAAGGAAATCCTTGTAGAGAGGTCTACATAAGCTAGATCCTGAAGGAAAGATACAGTTGGGATAAAGAAAAAATAAGGAGAAAGTTTTAATGTGTGCAAAAGTGAAGGTAGGAATATAACATGTTTTCAAAAGACAGTGAGAAAATCGTCCTAGCTGATACAAAGGTCCACTTTGAAGAATAATGGGATTGCTTCAATAGAATCAGATTATAGAGGGTTTTAAATTCTAGACTAGAGTTTGAACTTTATTCAATGTTTTCCCTCCATACAGTGACTGGTACCTGAAATGAGGATGCCTCAAATCCATCCTGTAAGGATGTAAGTCACTGTGGCTTCCCAAGAAAAGCCCAAAACATCTACCAAGTCCAGCAGTAGCACAGAATGGATGTAGAAGTGGGCTGGCAGTCAGTTGGTGACACCCAGGACTCAGCAGAAGAACGTTCTGAAGTTGTAAACCTGTGTTCTAAAAGGGGGAATCATAAATCCAGCCTCCAGCTCAAAGAACAAGAAAAGTTTTCTCCATCCTTTAGATTGTCCTGCAACTCTGCAGGACCCTCAGATAAGCAAGAACTCCCCGTGGAACTGCAGTGTGAAGATGGGGAAACTTATGAAGCCTGCAACCAGAAATGGTGCAAAGCCACCACAGGGATTTCTGTCAACTCCAGTACTAACTTTGACTTACAGTGTGAAGGTGAAGACTTAGAACTGTCTTTCTCTGATAGCCCAGAAGAAGCTCAGGGAGCGCTTAGCGAGGATGATGACCGCGTTGACACATTTGATGAAGACTTTGAACCTGTCTCCAGAGAAGCCTTCCTTTACAGATGTAGGAAGTGTGGCACATCTTTCCAGGATCTAGCTAGATTACAGGAGCACAGGGAGATCCACATAGCTGAACATCCCTACCGCTGCCCCGTCTGTGGCAAAGAGTTCTGTGCTGCTAATTTGCGCATGCACAAGTTGATTCACTCTAGTGATAGGCCACATAAGTGTCCTGAATGTGACAAAGGATTCATTGGTACGGCGGATGTATGACGACATCTACGAAATGTTCACAAGATTGAACACACCAAGGTGGCCTTAGGAAACGATACTATGAAGATCTCCTGGTCTGCAAATTACCAAAATGAGCATGAGGCTGATCCAGATAAGCAGAGTTCAGAGGGCCAGAAGCCAAGAGGGGAGGAGCTCAGACCTTATGTCTGTCAGGCCTGTGGTAAGGGGTTTTGTAAACCAAACCTACTTAACAAACACAAAGTAATTCACCGGCAGGAAAAACCATACCTATGTCAGGAATGTGGCAGGGCCTTTATCCAGCTGTTTAGGTTGAAAAGGCATCAGCAGACACACTCAGGAGAAGAGCGTCCTTTCTACTGTGATGAGTGTGGTGGGACCTTCACCTGATTATCATCGCTACAGTGGCATCAACATATTCACACTGGAGAGAAGCCATATACTTGTATTTATTGTGGTCATTCCTTCACTGAATCAGGCACTATGAGGAGGCATGAATGTACACACAAAGTGGGAAAAGATTAGAGGCTGTATTACCACCTTGTTTTTTTCATATAAACCAAGATCTGTTCTCTAGGACAAACTTTCCAAACTATTCACTAGAAACTTAGTCTAACACCTCTTCCTTACTGTACTCCATCTCCCACTCATATTTATGGGTGCCATTTTTGTCTTGGAAATGGTCCAATAATTTCTGCCAAAAAAAAAAAAAAGCCTCATCCAGGATTGAAACTTACATTTCTATCCATAGGCAAAAGTAATAAAAAAATACCATTTTTTACTGATTTTTGTCAGTTTGTATTGGACAGGATTCCTTCCAAAAGACTTATTGTTCTAATTTGGGATTTTTACAAAGATATATCTGACTAGTCTTTAAAGGCCCATAACAGCCTTCTATACAGTTCTGTGTTTAAAACTTCAAGTACAGCCTTCCTGTAGCCTACATTATTGAGAATCTGGGTCATCTTTGTCACCTCCATTTTTTTTTAATGAAAGATATATTTTGGGGGAAAAAAAAAGTATGTTGTAAAATCATATCCTTAATAAACTGGCCAATAATTGCTACCTTTTGTGTGGCTGAATTTGCATATTTAAAGTAATTGATATTTGTCTGGAAATTTTTGAATTCAACTTAATTTATCAGTGCCCATAAATGAGATGGCAATATGATTATTTGAGGAGAATTCACTTCCCCCCCTTGAATATGAACTACATTAGTCTCATCTTCAGATTAAGAATTATCAGTATTAATGATTTCTGAAAGATATGTAAGGATCTAAGTTGTTTTTAATCCTTAAAAATAACTTATTAATCAATAATCATTTATTAAGCATATAAGATATGCACTGATTGAATGGAAGAATCCAAGGGGAGGGGAAGATTCCAACAGTTACAGGACTAGGAAGGGCCATCTACAAAAGCTCTCTGAGCTAAGTCTTGCTAAGGTTCCTATGAAAGGAAAGGGGAGGAAAATGAATATTCCAGACACAAAGGACATCCAAAGACACAGAAATGAAAAATGGAATATATTTGGCAGGAATAGTTAATTAGGTTATTGTGACCATGTGGCCAGACCATAGTCTATTTGGAGAGGAGTAATGTATGGTATGGAAGTCATCCATCATCCTTTATTGGTCAGTATCTAAAGACAATCCACAAGTATAACAATGGAATTTCAGAACAAGAAGCTGAAGGGAGTACTAGTATGTTTTCATCCATTTTTCAGCTGTCTCAGATTTGGAAAAGGGGTATATGTAGCTTCTGATTTATTCCCAGTTATTTTCCTGTTACGTAATGATGCACTTGCATCTCTCAAAAATGGTGTACTCATTCCAAAGAAATCTCCCTTACCTTGTTGTTGTTCTCTTTGCAGCATTTACCTTCTATTTAGATTAAACAGGAAAGCATGTATTAAGGGCCTGTCTGTCAGGTATTTTGGATACGAATTTAAAGAAACAATCCTAACTTTCAAAGAATTTGCATTCAAACAGAGGAGACTACAAATACACATATAAATAAATTAAATATAGAAAATAAAGACAAAGTTAAAATCAAAATAGTTTAGGAAGAAAGTTATTAACAATTGGAGATGAGTAAAGCTGTTATCTAGAAGGTCATAGTTAAACCGCATCTAAGGCAGAGGGGAATTCTGTGTGTTGGAGGTGAGGAAGGAAGTATATTCCAGGTACGAAAACGTGCATGCAAAGGTGCAGAGATAGGAGATGGAGTGTTATGAGGGATACAGAATATAGGAAGTGTGAAGTAATGTAAAATAAGGCCAGATTGACAGGTTTTAAAGGCTAAGCCAAGGAGTTTATATTTAACATGGAGACATAGGCAACCACTAGAGTTTAATGAATAGGAGAATGACATGTTCAGATTGAACCTTAAGGAATATTATCTTGCCAGCCTTATGGAGGATGGATTAAAACAAGCCAGACTAATTAGGCCATTTCAATAAGAAAGGTTATGGAAACCAAAACTTAGGCCATGACTACAGTGTGGCTAAAAAGGTTAAGATAAGATATGAAAGATGCTTTGGAAATAGAAAGCCACAATTAGCAACTGATTAAATATATGAATTGAAGGAAAATGAGTCATGGATAATGCCAAGGTTGTAAACTTGGGAGTTGGATAGTTTGGTGTTTGCTTGAACAAAAATAAGGAAGTGTGGAATAGAGGTTGATTTAGGGAGGCAGGGGACAGAAAATGCATTCTGTTTTGGATATTTTGAGTTTAGAATGCCTCCAGAACATGCAGTTTGAAATAGTCTATAGGAAATTGATGATGGGTGTCTGACGCTCATTGGAGAGGTGGATTGATTATTTAGATTTGTTCATTATCTACAAAGAGATTATTTAACCTATAGGATCTGAAGTAACTAAGAGAGTATAGAGAGAGAAGGAGGATAGAGCAATCTTGGGGAATTTGCACAGTTAAAGGGTGTGAAATGATGAAAAGAAAGAAAGAAATTAATAAGCATTAAGTGCCTTCTATGCTAAATATCTCTTTAAATATCTTTAAAATATATCCTTTGATCTTCACCATAATCCTAGAATGCAGCTGCTATTATTATCTACCTTTTATAATTGAGGAAATTGAGGTAAGCAGATTAATTGACTTGCCCAAGGTCACATAACTAGTGTCTGAAGAAAGATTTTAAAAATCTCTCCTTAAAAATTCAGGTTTTTACTATGCCACCTAGCTGCCCGCAAAAGAGACTGAGAACAGAGATAAGACAACAAGGAAAACTAGAAGAGTTAGTGTCACCAAAGTACAGAGAAGAGACACTGTCTGTGGTGTAAAATGTAGATGTCAGGATTTGCCACTATGAATGACTAAGCTATTCTGAATATTATAAGTTTTGAAGTAAGTAACAAGGGAAGGAGATAATTTGGAACTTAAAACATAACAAAACAAAATAAAATTTGCCCCTCAAGAGATAACTGGTAACTTTCGAGGACGGTTTTGGTAGAATGATGATCAAAAGCAATAAGGAAAGAAACTAGGAACTAGTAGGGAGAATCTGAAAATTAGAGAAGAGTGTGAGTTGGAAAAAGGGTGATGATTATATTGGGAACAAGTTGCTGGAGAAAATGGGAGGGAATGGGATGAAGAACAAATATAGAAGTGTTAACCTTGACCAAAAAAAGGAAGAAAGGCATATCATTGTTAGAGACTAGGAAAAGGAGGAGTGAGAAGATGTCAAAGCAGTTTTGAGATTAAAAGAAAATAAGAAGAGGGAAATAGTCTCAATTTTCTCATTCAAATAATGGGTCCTTCAAATGAGAGGGAAAGAATGAAATGGAAGCGTAAGAGGTTTGAGAAGAGAAGGTTTGGTAGAGCTGTTGTGTTGAGGGAGAAAGGGAATAGGTAGGTCGATACTTCCTGGGACGAAGCCAAGATGGCGGAGAAGGCACATGCAACTTTCTAAACTCCTCTCATCCCCTCACAACCAACTATTAAATTCAGTCTCAAAAATAACCCTTGACTGGTAAAACCCATGAAGATTGGAAGCACAACAACTCACCAGCCGAAGATAATGTGAAAAATCACCAAGAAAGGTTTGTCCTGAGGGGCCAGGAACAGACCAGCACAGGCAGGAAGAGACTAGCTTCTGGAGCAGACCAGAAGCGGGGGTGATCTCTGTGGCTAGAGAAGTTATAGAGATGACTCTGCTATAGGGTAACTGCTCTGCCTTGATTACAAAGCAGTAAACCAGCAGAGAAATTAAAGCCTAAAACAGAGGGTACTCTTTTCAAAACACCAGAACCTAACAAGATATGGCTGTAACCACTCAAAACCAGAAGTGACTCAGGCAAACTGTAACACAGCCCTGCAGCCACATCCTGCAGTTCAGGGCTTTTGTGGGGGACAGTTACAAATCTGCACAGCAAGGGGGCACAGCCCAGGGCAGCTCTAATCTGCACAGTAGGAGGCTCGGCCTGGGGCAATAGAACTTCCTCAGTATGGCTGTGTGCTCTGTGTCCAGAAACACTTCTGGTCCCTGCAGGGCTATTCACTGCTCAGCCACTAATACCCACAGCCCCAGGGCTGGATTTGTCCTGGGGTAGTGACACTTTCACTGCTCATCATCTAGCCCCAGGACAGTCATTAACCCGCACAGCAGGGTTTTTTGCAGGGCACTTTCCCAGCTTGGCCCTGCAGGCCTGAATTATTTCCAGGTGAGTAACTCTTTCCCAGGGCACTACTGTACCTCGATGCTCTTTTTAACTGGTTGGCAGGACAGATATTAACCTCCTGGCCCTACAGGCTTTAAAAAATGAATAAAAAATCAAAAGGAGGATCGATAGCTTCTATACAGAAAGAGAGCAGCTTTTCAAACCCAAGGAGATTAATAGCAGACAGTCTCCAGACAATTGTTGGTCCCCAACACAAAAGGCTCTCCTAGAAGAGACTATTAAAAACCTTAAAAGACAACTAGAAGAAAAATGGGGAAAGGAAAGAGAAGCTATGCAAGAGAGCAACAACTTCCTGAAATATGAATTGGAAAAGGTAAAAAAAAACTCCCAAGAAGTGCAGGGAAACAGAATATGTGAATTGGAAAAAGAAAATAACTCACTAAAAAAAAAATTAGTGAAATGGAAAAAAATTCCATAGAGCAAAACAACTCATTTAAAAACTCAATTGGGCATATAGAAAAAGAAATAAAAAGAGCTATTAAAGAAAATAACTCACTAAAAATCAAAACTGAACAAATAGAAATGACTGATTCATTGCAACATCAAGAATCAATCAAGCAAAACCAAAAAAATAAAAGATTGGAAAAAAATGTCAAATATTTACTTGGAAAAACAACAGACCTGGAAAATAGATCTAGGAGAGATAACCTGAGGATCATTGGACTACCCGAAAATGTTGATGAAAAAAAGAGCTTAGATACTATTTTACAGGAAATCATCAAAGAGAAATGCCCAGAAGTAATAGAACCAGAAGGTAAAATAAACATTGAAAGAATTCATCAGGTCATCCTGCCATCTAGGGGAGGGGGTCGGGGGGGGGGGGGTAAGAGGTGAAAAATTGGAACAAGAGGTTTGGCAATTGTTAATGCTGTAAAGTGACCCATGTATAAATCCTGTAAATAAAAGGCTATTAAATAAAAAAAATAAATAAATAAATTAATTAATTAATTAAAAAAAAAGAAAGAATTCATCAAACACCTTCTGAAAAAGACCCTAAAATGAATGCTCTGAGGAATATTGTGGCCAAATTTCAGAATTTTCAGACTAAAGAAAAAATGGTACAAGCAGCCAGGAAAAAACAATTCAAATACCGAGGTGCCACAATAAGGGTCACTCAAGATTTGGCTGCTGCAACATTAAAGGATCGAAGGTCCTGGAATCTGATATTCCAAAAGGCAAAAGAACTTGGAATGCAGCCAAGAATAAACTACCCAGGTAAGCTGAGCATTTTTTTTCCATGGAAGAAGATGGACATTTAATTAAACAGAGGAATTCTATTTGTTTCTAAGGAAAAAATCAGACTTAAACAAAACATATGATCTCCAACCATAGGACTCAAGAGAAGTAGAAAAAGGTAAAAGCAACTTTTGAGAACTGTATTTCTGTTGTGGATGTACATAAAAACCACAGGTATAATTTGATTTTACTGATATAAAAAAGGGAAGTAGAAATGGAAAGGGGATAGTGTCACAAAAATGGAAAAGGGGAGATAAAAAGAGAGAAACTACATCCCTCGATGAGGCAAAGAAAACCTATCTTATCTGAGGGAACTTAGAGAGAGGGAGGAACATTGTGTGAATCTTACTCTCATCAGAGTTGGCTCAAAGAGGAAATAATTGACATATTTGTGTTACAGAGAATCTTCTCTCACCTCGTTAAAAAGTGGGAGAGGAAAAGGAAAAAGAGTAATAAGGGAACAAGAGAGGGGAAGGGATTCAAAGAGAGGAGGGAGGGATCCTAAAGAGGAAGAGCTGTGTGACGCAAGTGGGACCCATAAGTTTAATACTAGGGAAGAGGGTAAGGGGGGGCAAGAAAAAGAAAAACATAATCTGGGGATATTAGGATGGCAGGAAATACAGAATTAGTCATTTTAACCATAAATGTGAAAGAGATGAACTCTCCCATAAAGAGGAGGCAGATAGCAGACTGGATCAAAAGTCAGAACCCTACAATATGTTGTTTACAGGAAACACATTTAAAGCAGAGAGATACATACAGAGTAAAGGTAAAAGGCTGGAGCAGAATCTATTATGCTTCAGGTGAAGTCAAAAAAGCAGGGATAGCCATCCTTATCTCATATCAAGCAAAAGCAAAAATTGATCTAATCAAAAGAGAAAAGGAAATAAACTATATCTTGCTAAAGGGTACTATAGACAATGAAGCTATATCAATATTAAACATATATGCACCAAGTGGTATAGTATCTAACTTCCTAAATGAGAAGTTAAGAGAGTTGCAAGAAGAAATAGACAGCAGAACTATAATAGTGGGAGATCTTAATCTTCCACTTTCAGAATTAGATAAATCAAACCACAAAACAAATGAGAAAGAAATTAAAGAGGTAAATAGGTTATTAGAAAAATTAGATATGATAGACCTCTGGAGAAAACGGAATGGTGACAGAAAGGAGTATACTTTCTTCTCAGCCCTTCATGGAACCTATACAAAAACTGACCATATATTAGGACATAAAGACCTCAAAATTAAATGCAGGAAGGCAGAAATAGTAAATGCTTTCTTTTCAGATCATGATGCAATAAAAACTACATTCAACAAAAAGTTAGGGGTAAATAGACCAAAAAGTAATTAGAAACTAAATAATCTCATCTTAAAGAATGATTGGGTGAAACAGCAAATTATAGACACAATAATTTCACTCAAGATAATGACAATGATGAGACATCATACCAAAATTTGTGGGATGTAGCCAAAGCAGTAATAAGGGGAAATTTTATATCTTTAGAGGCTTACTTAAAGAAAATAGAGAAAGAGAAGATCAATGAACTGTGCTTGCAACTTAAAAAGCTAGGAAAAGACCAAATTAAAAATCCCGAATCTAATACTAAGCTTGAATTTCTAAAATTAAAAGGAGAAATTAATAATATTGAAAGTTTAAAAAAACTCTTGAATTAATAAATAAAACTAAGAGTTGGTTTTATGAAAAAAAAAACAATAAAATAGATAAACCTTTGGTAAATCTGATTAGAAAAAGGTAAGAGGAAAATCAAATTGTTAGTCTTAAAAATGAAAAAGGGGAACTTTCCACCAATGAAGAAGAAATTAGAGCAATAATAAGGAGTTACTTTGCCCAACTTTATGCCAATAAATTTGATAACCTAAGTGAAATGGATGACTAACTTCAAAAATATAGGCTTCCCAGATTAACAGAGGAGGAAGTAAATTGCTTAAATAGTCCCATTTCAGAAAAAGAAATAGAACAAGCTATTAATCAACTCCCTAAGAAAAAATCCCCAGGACCAGATGGATTTACATGTGAATTCTACCAAACATTTAAAGAACAGTTAGCCCCAATGCTATATAAGCTATTTGAAAAAATAAGGAATGAAGGAGTCCTACCAAATTCCTGTTGTGACACAGACATGGTACTGATACCTAATCCAGGTAGGTTGAAAACAGAGAAAGAAAATTATAGATCAATCTCCCTAATGAATATTGATGCTAAAATCTTAACTAAAATATTAGCAAAAAGATTACAGAAAATCATCCCCAGGATAATACACTATGACCAAGTAGGATTTATACCAGGAATGCAGGGCTGGTTCAATATTAGGAAAACTATTAGCATAATTGACTCTATCAAAAACCAAATTAACAAAAACCATATGATCATCTCAAAAGATGCAGAAAAAGCATTTGATAAAATCCAACATCCATTCCTAATAAAAACACTTGAGAGCATAGGAATAAATGGAGTTTTCCTTAAAATAGTCAGGAGCATATATTTAAAACAGTCAGTAAGCATCATATGCAATGGGGAAAAACTAAAACCTTTCCCAGTAAGATCAGGAGTGAAGCAAGGTTGTCCACTTTCACCATTATTATTCAATATCGTATTAAAAATGCTAGCCTCAGCAATAAGAGTTGAGAAAGAGATTAAAGGAATTAGAGTGAGTAATGAGGAAACCAAACTATCACTCTTTGCAGTTGATATGATGGTATACTTAGAGAACCCCAGAGATTCTACTAAAAAGCTATTAGAAATAATTCATAACTTTAGCAAAGTTGCAGGATACAAAATAAATCCACATAAATACTCAGCATTTTTATACATCACCAACAAAATCCAACAGCAAGAGATACAAAGAAAAATTCCATTCAAAATAACTGTTGATAGCATAAAATATTTGGGAATCTATCTACCAAAGGAAAGTCAGGAATTATATGAGCAAAATTACAAAAAACTTTCCATACAAATAAAGTCAGATTTAAATAATTGGAAAAATATTAAGTGCTCTTGGATAGGCCAAGCAAATACAATAAAGATGACAATACTCCCTAAACTAATCTGTTTATTTAGTGCTATACCAATCAGACTCCCAAGAAAATATTTTAATGATCTAGAAAAAATAACAACAAAATTCATATGGAAGAACAAAAGGTCGAGAATTTCAAGGGAATTAATTTTAAAAAATCAAATGAAGGTGGCCTAGCTGTTCCTGATCTAAAACTATATTATAAAGCAGCAGTCACCAAAACTATTTGGTATTGGCTAAGAAATAGATTAGTTGATCAGTGGAATAGGTTAGGTTCAAAAGACAAAATAGCCAACTATAGCAATCTAGTGTTTGACAGACCCAAAGATCCTAATCTTTGGGATAAGAATAAATTATTTGACAAAAACTGCTGGGAAAACTGGAAATTAGTATGGCAGAAATTAGTCATGGACCCACACTTAACACTGTATACCAAGATAAGATCAAAATGGGTCCATGATTTTAGGCATAAAGAACGAGATTATAAATAAAGGAATATAGGATAGTGTACCTCTCAGACTTGTGGAGGAGGAAGAAATTTGTGACCAAAGATGAACTAGAGATCCATTATAGATCACAAAATAGAAAATTTTGATTATATCAAATTAAAAAGCCTTTGTACAAACAAAACTAATGCAAACAAGTTTAGAAGGGAAGCAACAAACTGGGAAAACATTTTCACAGTTAAAGGTTCTGATAAAGGCCTCATTTCCAAAATATATAGAGAATTGACTCTAATTTATAAGAAATCAAGCCATTCTCCAATTGATAAATGGTCAAAGGATATGAACAGACAATTTTCAGATGATGAAATTGAAACTATTTCCACTCATATGAAAGAGTGTTTCAAATCACTATTGATCAGAGAAATGTAAATTAAGACAACTCTAAGATACCACTACACACCTGTCAGATTGGCTAAGATGACAGGAAAAAATAATGATGAATGTTGGAGGGGATGCAGGAAAACTGGGACACTGATGCATTGTTGGTAAAGTTGTGAACAAATCCAACCATTCTGGAGAGCAATCTGGAATTATGCCCCAAAAGTTATCAAACTGTGCATACCCTTTGATCCAGCAGTGCTACTACTGGGCTTATACCCCAAATAGATACTAAAGAAGGGAAAGGGATCTGTATGTGCCAAAATGTTTGTGGCAGCCCTGTTTGTAGTGTCTAGAAACTGGAAAATGAATGGATGCCATCAATTGGAGAATGGTTGGGTAAATTGTGTGTATATGAATGTTATGGAATATTATTGTTCTGTAAGAAATGACCCATCAGGATGAATACAGAGAGGCTTGGAGAGACTTACATGAACTGATGCTAAGTGAAATGAGCAGAACCAGGAGATCATTATATATTTCAGCAATGATACTGTATGAGGATGTATTCTGATGGAAGTGGATTTCTTCGACAATGAGACGCTCTAACTCAATTTCAATTGATCAATAATGGACAGAAGCAGTTACGCCCAAAGAAAGAACACTGGGAAATGAATGTAAACTGTTTGCATTTTTGTTTCTCTTCCCAGGTTATTTCTACCTTCTGAATCCAATTCTTCCTGTGCAACAAGAGAACTGTTCAGTTCCGCACACATATATTGTATCTAGGATATATTGTGACCTATTTAACATGTATAGGACTGCTTTCCATCTGGGGGAGGAAGTGGAGGGAGGGAGGGAAAAAGTCGGAACAGAAGTGAGTGCAAGAGATAATGTTGTAAAGAAATTTTTTTCAAAATAAAAAAAAAAATACTTCCTTAAAAAAAAAAAAAAAAAAGACTGACCAGGGTCACTTCTGGGCAGGAGACAAAGAGGAGAGGTTGTAGAGATTCTATGTCCATCCAATCCACTCCTACCTCTAAAGACCAAAAATAAAGACCAAGGACTTTTGCTTAAAAAAAAAAAGGGAATGGGTAACAAAAGGATCACCTTATTGAGTTTTATTGTTCAGTCATGTCTGACTCTTCATGACCCAGTGGACCATATAGCACATCAATCTGCCCAGGAGTTTTCTTGGCAAAGATACTGGAATGATTTTCTATTTTTTCCCCAGTGAATTTGGGTAAATAGGTTAAATGATTTGGCCCTATCCACTAAGCTCTCAGTTGCCTTCTAGTTGAAACTAGATAACGTATTTTTGTAAGGTACCCAATCAATATTGTATAAAGCTAATAGATATAAGCTTAGGAGAAATGAGATTAAGATGACTGAGTTTGTTTTGATAGGAAGTTGATGTGTTTTGTCCATGCTTTATCTGGGTAGGTTTTTAGAAGTGGTTTGTTTTTAAGGTAAATTTTAAATTCCTAGGAAGCTAAATGTAGATAAATCTTTAGAGATGAGTTGAGGATAGGAGACTAATTAGCAGTTTTCCTTGATGATTTCTTAGAAGATATCCAGGCTCTTGTTTTCAATGTGGCTTATAGGTAGCCCAATACTTCTTAGATTCTCTCTCCTGGATCTATTTTCCAAGTTAGTTGTTTTTGCAATGAGATATTTTACATTTTCTTCTATTTTTTTTCATTTTTTCGTTTTGTTTATCTGATTCTTGATGTCTCATTGAGTCATTCACTTTAATTTGTTCAATTCTAATTTTTTGTAAATTATTTTTCTCAGGTAGCTTTTTTACCTCCTTTTGCATTTGGCCAATTGTACTTTTAAAGTTGTTTTGTTCATTGGCTTCCCCCCCCCCATTTTACCAATTCTGTTTTATAAGGAGTTGTTCCCTTTTTTCATTTCATCAAATGTATTTTTAAGGAATTGTTTTCTTCAGTCAGTTTCTGTTTCTTTTTCCAAACTCTCCTGCAAAGCTATCATTTCTTTCCTCCATTTTTCTTCTAACTCTCAAGATCCTTTTTGAACTCTTCCAAGAGAGGCTTTTGAGTTTGAGAACACTGCATATCAATGTGTTTTGTCTTTGGGATCCACCTTCTGTGATTATGTTCTCTTCTTCCCTGTTTTCATAGTAGCTCTCTATGGTCAGAGCTCTTTTTTCTTTTTTGCTCATTTTTGAAGGTTGAGGTCTGCTACTAGGGCATAGGGAAAATTATCTTGAGCTTCCTCTACAGGGTGACAGGGGCTTCATGCTGCCTGTGCTGGGGTCAGTGTGACAAATTTCCCTACTGAGCTGGGTGGGCCTGGCCAAATCCTGCATGTTATACTAGGATTCATAGGCTTGGTACTTGCTTTCTATAGTTGTGTTGGATGTCTCAAAGCTAGTCTACTGATCCACTGGCCTTCTAAACCAGCACAGAGCAGCCAACGCTACTGTATTTGGGCTAAGAACCTCCTAATAGGCTCCCCATGCCTTTGGAATGTGGAAGATCTGAGTTCAAATCTGGTGAAGGGACTTCCCAGCTATGTGATCCTGGGCAAGTCACCTAATTTCTGCTTGCTTCAGTTTCTTCATGTATAAAAAAGGGGAGATAATAGCACTTATCTCCCAGGGTTTATATTAAAGTAAGATAAGCTCATACATGTTAAATGCCTAGCACATATAAGCACTTAATAAATATTTATTATCTTCTCTTGAAGTATATCATTAACTTTTAGTGTCAACTTGTATGGCGATCTCTAATGGAGTGCCCTAAACATATGAACTAGGTCCTGTACTGGTTAGCATTTTTATTCATCCTTGATAAAAGCATAGAAGGCATGCTCGTTAGATTTAGAGCTGGGAGAGATGGCTAACACAATGGGTGACGAGGAAGGATCCAAAAAGATCTTGGCAAACTAGAACATTGGGCAGAGTTTACTAAGATTAAACTAAATAAGGATAAATATAAAGTTTTACTCAGGTACAAAAAAATCAGCTCCACCAATACAAGATGGAGAAGGAATGGTTTATATATTAATTTGTCTATGAAAAAATCTTTACATTATAGAGGTGTGCAAGTTCAATATGAGTAAATATTGTAGTGTGGCAGCCAAAAATATTTCTTGTTCAACACAAAGAGAAGTTAAGCTTCCAAAAATGGAGAGATATAGTTCCTTTGCATTCTGCCCTGGATGACTAGGTTTAGCATTAAGTGTGAGTTTATAAGGATATTGATAAGATAAAGAGTCCAAAGGAAGGCAGCCAAGATAGAAAGAACCCTTGGATTTGTGTCACTGAGAATCAGTTGAAGGAATTGGAAGCATTTCACTCGGAGAAGAAAAGATTCAAGAAGATATGTTAAATATTTTCAAGTAGATAAAAAGTCCTTTTATAGAAGAGTTTCTTTCAATTTAGAGGTTATTCTCATGCATCAGTGGGATGTCAGGTATAAAAGGAATTGACCAGACTTTCTTGGCCATAGAGGTCACAACTCAGAACAATGAGAGGAAGAAGCACAATTTAATTTAGACTTTGTGTTTGGAAAAACTTCTCAAGTGGAATGGGCTACTTGTAAAAGAGTGAGGTCTCAGAATCTTTAGTTGGAGACTTACTAAATGACCTCTGAGGTCTCTTTCAATATGGAGATTCTGTAAGGCTCTGATGAGGGAGTAACTGATTATAATTTGTCACTAACATGGTCACTACCTTGTAGCCAGTGTTCAAGTGATGATGAATTCTTCCAAATTTATTCTGTGTAGCCATTGGATGATAGACACAGGCAGGGAGCTGGCACAGTGTTCAGAGCACTGGATCTGGTTTTAGAAGACCTGAATTCAGAACCAGTCTCAGATACTGACTGGATGCATTTCCCTAGATGAGTCATTTAACCAATGTCTGCCTCAGTTTTCCTCATTTGTAAAATGGAGATAATGTTGTGAGGATCCAATGAGATAATATTTGTAAAATGTTTTGCAAATACAAAGTGTTACATAAGTGCTATCTTTTGTTGTTGTTATTGTTATTAATTTGTTCCAGGTCCAAACTCAAAGCCTTTTGACCTCAGTAGGAACTGGCAGAGCTTACATTCTACATGCATATTCTTCACTCCTTGATGAAGAATTGGAGTGAGATTTTATTACACACATACACACACACGCACACACACACACACACACACGGCATGTGTGTATATTAAGTATCCATATATTTAAAATATACATGTAAGTATGTTATGTATGTGTATATATATATATGTCCATATATATACATATACACATACACATAGCATTTGTCATGCATGGTCACATGCAAAAGTTGGCTCAATAGTTACTATGGAATGAGAATGCTTTAGTTCATTCTGTACATAAAGTATTTATTTTACCACCACTATCATAATTTTCTTTGTGATATTAAAAGTATTCAATTGTATTTTTTTTGCCTTATATTTGCCTTCCATGTATATAAATTACCTTTTTTTGCAAGACAATTAGAGTTAAGTGACTTATTCAAGTCACACAGCTAGTAAGTGTGGTGTCTGAAGTTGGATTTGAATTCAGGTCTTTCTGACTTCAGGGCTGGCTATCTACTGTGCCATCTAACTGCAGCTATCAATTACTTTTATATTTAAATACAATGGTACTTAGGTTGGAATAATTTATAATGAATGTCTAAATAAACCATATAAAGCCAGTGTATTCCACACTAAATCTCAAAGTCATGTAATTACAAGTGACTTCAGAGGTCATGTAGTCCAACATGTAACTGATTAAGAATCTATTTTCAGTCAGTATATATTCAGCCTTATATAAAATCCTCAATGAATGTATACTAGGCAAGTGAAGTTTGATTCTTCACTGATGATTACAGCACTAACAATTATTATAATAATAATAATAAATATAATAACCTACTATGTGCCAGGCACTGTGCTAAGTACTTTACAGATCTTATCTCTATTTGATCCTCTCAACAACTCTGGGAAATAGGTGCTATTATTATCCCAGTTTTGCAGGCACAAAAAGGGGTTAAATGGCTTGTCCAGAGTCACAATATGGCAAGTGTCTAAGACTAGATTTGAACTCCTGACTTCAGACCTTGCATTCTACTCCCTGTACTACCTGTCTCTCAGAGATGTATTTAACATGAAGCCTTTGCTCAGAAATACATTTAGCAGATATATATTTATTATATATCTGGTATTAAATCATTTCAGTCATATTCAATTTTTGTGATCCCATTTAGGATTTTCTTGGTAAAGATAATAGAGTAATTTGCAAATACTTTCTTCAGTCCATTTTACAGATGGGGATATTGAAGTCAGAAGGGTTAAGTGACTTGCCCAGGGTCACATATCTATTAAGTGCCTGAGGCTGGATTTGAACTCAGAAAGAAAAGTCTTCTTGAGTCCAGATCCTATGCTTTATCTACTATATCCTATTATGCCCCTATTAAGTACAAATTAATAAATGGCATGAGGAATTCAAAATGGTATAGGAAACAATCCCTGTGCCCACTCTTGCAATTCAGTTTGTAAGTGCTTGAATTAACAACAATCCTTTGCCATATTGCCATTATTGCCAGAAGCATAACATGGAGTCATCTTTCCCTCTCCATACCTCCTATCTGGCTGGGTAGAGGAGAGAAAGGTCTTCATGGATGATCTAGCATTTGAGCTGGGACTTCAATGGAACACAAGTTTTTCCCAGAATCTCACCTTTACAAGAAGCACTCAAGGATCCACTTCAGGCATGATCAAGAATCCCTTCTTCAATATCATCAAGTGGTCATCTGACCTTCTCTTGAAGACTTCCAGTGAGTGAGTCCCACTTACTCTCAAGGCAACTCATTCCATTTTGAGGTAATTCCTTTCAGTCTTCAATACAGGTGATCAGGAAAGGGCATTTGAGGGCATTTGATTGGCCACTGATGGCTCTACTCACATTATTTTCAACTTTAGAGACCTGAATTCTGCGTATTCTTTTGTTTTTATTTTTTCAGTGGTCTATTAGCCTTCTCAGACTAGCTGCCTCTGAGACAGAAATCTTTTCTAAATCTTCTATATCTATGATCCAGGAAGTGGATTATATGAATACTATAATCAAGAGCTTTCTGTAGGTTTTTTTTTTCAGTCCAATGTTATATAAATAAAACTCTCCCTGCTTACTGCACCACATTAGTGATCCCAGGGGCATCCAGGCCAATAAAAGGCATTTAAACAAAATCTTTTGCATGACTACACATGTATAACATATCAAATTGAGTGTCTTCTAAATGTGAGTGGGAGTGGAAAGGAAGGAAGGGGAAAATTTTAGAACGCGAAGTTTTAAAAATATGTTAATTATTTTTACATAAACCTGGGGGAAAATAAATATTAAATAATTTTTTAAAAATAGAGTTCACAGTTCAAAAAAATATTTTGTTTTTCCTTTCTGTTTCTGTGAGACATCTCCACTCTTCTTCATAAAACACTAGTCTATCAATGGATTGTTACTTTTCAGGAATTCTTTTGCTCTACAAAACATGATATACTCATTGAGGATGCTTTCTGCAAATTAGGGTTAGCATCTGCTAAAGCAGAAGAAAGTGGATTTCATTAGTATTGCAGCACTTATAGTAGATTGATCTAACTTGCATTTAGAGATTTTAGAGATGAGGAAACTGAATTTCCCTCATTTTAAAGATGGGGAAACTAAAACTCAGAAGGGAAGTGAGTTACTCAAAGTCACAAAAATTTTAAATAATAGAGCCTAGATTTAAAATCAAGTACCTGATTCCATGTCACATGACAAGCTGGCAAAAATTTGGATCTTTATAGGAAGAATAAAGGGAACCGGTTTTTCTCTACATTAGGAGCTAAGAACATTATTTGTAAAGCCCCACCAGAGAACATTTCATATATTTTTCATGAGCCAAAACTAAAAATAGAAGACATAATCAAGGTTGGAGACCTGTAGAAAGTAAAAGACATGAGGAAACAGAACAAAGGCCTCTCCTTTGCAAACAGGCCCCTCTCATCTGTCTCCCAAGACAATGAAGGGTTTTTTTTTTAATCAGGCAAATATTTCCTTGTTCTAGAAACCAAACCAATCTAAGACTTAGCCTAGCTTTTCTTTCCATAGATCCAAAATAGTTAAAATGTATTTTTCCTGACTTTACTCTTTTTTTTTTTTTTTAGCACAATCTTTACTTTAGGGGCTGGGCTTCATCTTTGACTATTGTCTCAGAAGTAATGCTATATTCACTGAGAGGAACTTGGACAAAGATTAGAGCATTTATGTGTTACAATATTCACATAAAATCCAATTTTTTCCTTGAAATGTGTACAAAGAGTTCTGTATCACTCTGTATATCCACAGGAGGTCCTCATTATCCAAGGATGATTGGAACTGGACAAAGCTTACTTATAGTGACTCCACTTAAAATAGGGACCAACATTTCATAGTAAAAAGTGTCTATGTTTATGTGTGGGAGGAAGGGTTTAATTGGGACTTTATCCAAAAAAAAAATGTAATTCAGAATTGTGAAAACAATTTTATCTTAGTTATAATAAAATTTAAATTATTTTTATAATTACATTTCAAATTTTAAAACAAAGAATGAGTCATGTTAATGGAAAGAGGGGGTGCTAATTTTTCTTACAAAATTTTATGACACAATATGATATCATTCACCTCTATTTGACTTTGACGTATGGCTATACAAATGGTCATTATTACAAACACATTTTGAAAGCTTCATAAATTTTCTTTAGCATTCAGATCATTCTATTTTAAGTGTCTAGCAACAATTAACAAGAGACTCCCTGCCATGGGTGGTATCAGGCAGGGTTAGGTACTACTAATTAGAGAGGGACATTTGAGTGGGGACTGGTTACTTTTTTTAAAATGTATTTATTTTATTTTTTCCCATCTAATAGTACTTTATTTTTTCCAATTGCATGTAAAGATAGTTTTAAAGATTCATTTTTGTGATATTTTGAGTTCCAAATTTTTCTTGCCTCCTTGCTTTGTCACTCTCCTTCTCAAGACAGCAAGCAACCCGATAGAGATTATACATGCATAATCATTTTAAACATTTCCATATTAATCATGTTGTGAAAGAAAAATCGGAACAAATGGGAAAAACCATGAGAAAGAAAAAACACACATCAAAACCCAAAGTGAAAATAGTATACCTCAATCCTCATTCAGTCTCCAAAGTTTTTTTCTCTGGATGTGGATGGCATTTTTCATCACAAGTCTATTGGAATTTTCTTGGATCACTATATTGTTAAGAGATAAGTCGTTCATAGTTGATCATCACACAATCTTGCTGCTACTATCTACAATGTTCTGGTTCTGCTTGTTTCACTCAACATCAGTTCATGTAAATCTTTCCAGGTTTTTATGAAATTAGTCTGCTCATAATTATAGAACATTAGTATTCCATTACATCCATATAACACAACTTATTCAATCATCCCCTAATTGATGAGTATCACCTCAGTTTCCAATTCCTTCCCACCACAGAAAGAGCTCCTATAAGTATTTTTTCACATGTGGGTTCTTTTCTCTTTTTTTTTTACGATTTCTTTGGATACAAATTCAGTGGTAGCAATGCTGGATCAAAAGGTATGCACTCCTCAAAGAGGAGTTCCAAATTGCTCACCAGAATAGCTGGATTAGTTGTGATCTGACTTCTGCCCAAACCTGAGTTAGGGTTTTCCTACGAGATAAATCTGTGCTGCATATGTAGAAAGAAAAGTATCTCCTGATGAACTGAGAAGATGCCAAATGAAAAGTTATGTACTGGTGTAAGAAACATTTTAAAATTGGTTGGAGACATACTTGGAGAACATCCACAGAGATGGTGTAAGGAGAGGTGAAATGAGGGCTTTCTGAATGGTAAAATGGAGTTCAACAGCCTAGAATGGAGTCCCAGAACTACAGAAAGGTGGGGCTATCAGTTCCTACCATGTCCATTGACTCCTAGCACTAGCTGCTCTAAGACTGATGAGAGTGAATTCCCCCTACTTGAAATTATTTTTCCTCTTTTTGTTTGATCTGAGATTTTAATTTGCTTCCTATTGAAAATTTCATTTATTCTTGTATGTTCTTTGGAGATTCACACACATACACACACATAACTTCTCCAATTTCTGTTTCCCATTTTCTTTGATGAATAGGCTTATTAGTGTTTTTAATGGCTTTTTGGGTACAATCATTATTTGCAACAAAGATTAAGTTACTTGAGAAGAACCAGGAAATTTCTTTCATTCTGAATGGTGGCAGATAGATAAAACTCTAGACCAATATCTCTTTTGGTGATAGGAGAGATTATGTCACTAGCTCCTGAAGTCTTGGACCTGGTCTGTGCTATTATCCAGCTAGACTTCTGGTGGTGCATTTCTTTCTTGGACCAGATCCCAAATATGTAATTCTGTCAAACACAAGCCATATTTCTTTATATATTATAAGGTGTATACACACACACACACACACACACACACGCACATACATACATAGAATATCAAAACAAACTGCTCTAGGACTTTGGAATATGTATGTGCATACACCCTGCTTAAGTAATCTATTTAGTAAAAATAATTTTATGATAGACTTTTGCTTTCCTATACAACTCAATCTCATACGGAGACTATATGACATAGAGTAGTAGTAGTTCCCAAACTTATTAGTCTCGGGACCCCTTTATACTTATAAAAATTATACAAATTTTGACCTCATGGATTCACTGAAAGGATATGAGGGATCTCCAAATGTTCCCAAACCATAGTTGGAAAACCAATGATTTAGAAGATAAAGAGACAGCCTTGGAGTCAGAAAGATTTGGTTCAAATTTCTCACCTCTGACACATACTGGTTGTACAATCCTGGGCAAGTCACACAATTTCTCAGTACCTCGGCAATTCTCTAAAACTTTATATTGCAGAATAGACTAGTTTTGTTTCAGTAAAAAAAAAAATTTCTTGTCAGGAATTTCTATCTAGATCTAGATCCAAACAAAACTTCACTGTGGGAACTCAAATTATGAATACTTGGATAATGAGGGACTCTTATTCTTAACAGTGTAAGAATCATTCTGGAAGATGTTATTGACTTCTTTTGAAGAGAAGATAGTTCCTTGAAATAGTATTTCTCAAAGGGTATGATACGAATTATATGGAACTTAGATTGCAAATTATACAAACATGTGAAGTCTCTTGATTAATAAGATTACCAAAATTTCTCACATCAAAGAATAGTGCTATGTTATAAGAGAAGAAAAAAAATTGAGAATTACTGCCTTAGAAAGACTTGAAGTATTGATTCAGGCTTTTCCTGCATTTCAGGGTTTCTTGCATTACTATAGATATATTTATATGTAGCTATGTTTTCCTAACAACTATGTAGAAATTAAGGTAGCTACTTTAGATGAGAACAGTCTTCCAAGATCTAAGCCAATGAAACAAATGATAATATTTGTATTATTACAATAGTAAATAAATAATAATAATAATAATAAAAACAAAGATAAATAATAATAAAAGGGGGATTCTGAATAGATAATTAATGATTAAACCTTGCAGAGAGTTAAGTGCTAAGTAAATTTGTATATGAATGAATGATTTTCTCAGTGCTTCAGTTTCTTTATAAAGATGAGATTCTGAATTATTGTATTGGGAAAGTGGTTGTTTAGGTAATTGTTAGCATGGTGGATAGAGTGCTGGGTCTAGAGTCAGGAAGAATTCAAGCCCCGCCTGCGACTGTCATTAACTGTAGGATCCTAGGCAGATCACTTAACCTCTATCTGACTGTAAAATGGGGATAATGAGTACCTCCATTATAGGGCTGTAGTGATGAACAAATGAGATATTTGTAAAAAGCTCTTAGTAAGCAATGCCTGGAACATGGTAACCTTTATATAAATATTTATTTCCTTTCATATTCTCTCTCATACTTTTTAAGTGAATGAATTGATCCCAACGGCCAAATAGTTGGTATAAGCATCTTCTGACTAAATGTGGAACTGCAAAGGAGGTTGGAAAAACACACTGAGTACAAATCTTAATATTATATGGATTTCAGTGTTCATAGAAAAAGAAAATTTAAGTTGAGATACAAATGTAGTTGTACATTCGCACTTGAAATATTGTCTTTTAGTGTAGTGAATGAAACAGGCAGACCTAACATCTAAGTGGAATACCAAGGGAAGACCCCAAAGTTTCTATTCAGAAGTATCTTCTATGACCTGTATGTGCAAGAATGTTTGTGGCAGTCCTCTTTGTAGTGGCCAGAAACTGGAAACTGAGTGGATGCCCATGAATTGGAGAATGGATGAATAAATTGTGGTATATGAATATTATGGAATATTATTGTTCAGAAAGAAATGACCAACAGGATGATTTCAGAAAGACCTGGAGAGACTTACATGAACTGATGCTGAGTGAAATGAGCAGGACCATGAGATCATTATATACTACAAAAACAATACTATATGATGATCAATTCTGATGGATGTAGCCATCTCCAGCAATGAGATGAACTAAATCAGTTCCAATAGAGCAGTAATGAAGTGAACCAGTTACACCGAACAAAAGAACTCTGGGAGATGACTAAGAACCATTACATCGAATTCCCAATCCCTCTATTTTTGTCTGCCTGCATTTTTGATTTCCTTCACAGGCTAATTGTACACTATTTCAAAGTCCAATTCTTTTTATACAGCAAAATAACTGTATGGACATGTATACATATATTATATTTAACTTATACTTCAACATATTTAACATGTATTGGTCAACCTGCCATCTGGGGGAAGTGGTGGGGGAAAGGAGGGGAAAAGTTGGAACAAAAGGTTTTGCAATTGTCAATGCTGAAAAATTACCCATGCATATATCTTTTAAATAAAAAGCTATAATAATAAAAAATAAAAATAAAAAAAAAGAAGTATCTTCTATGATCTCAACCAAGATAAGAGAAATTGCTGAAGCTTACCTTGGGAAGACTGTCACAAATGCAGTGGTCATAGTACCAACCTGTTTTAATGATTCCCAACATCAGGTCACAAAACATGCTGGTATAATCACTGGTCTTTATGTGGTTTAAATCATCAATGAGCCAACGGCTGCTGCCATTGTGTATAATTTGGACAAACAGATTAGTTTTGTGTTGGAAATATATTGATCTTTGACCTTGGAGGTGGTACTTTCAATGTTTTCATCCTTACCATTGAAGATGCCTTTTTTGAGATCAAATCCACAGCTGGAATCTATGGGTCTCGAGTGGGGAGGACTTTGACAACCACATAGTCAACCATTTCATTGTTGAGTTCAAGCAAAAGGACAAGAAGGACATCAGTGAGAACAAGAGGATTGTTTGCCATCTATATAATGCTTGTGAACTTGTACAGTGTATCCTCTCTTCCAGTACCCAGTCTAGTATTGAAAATGACTCTCTTTATGAAGATATCAACTTCTATACATCAATCACCCAAGCCTGTTTCAAAGAGCTGAATGCTGATTTCTTTTGTGGCACACTGGATCCTGCAAAAAGAGCCTTAAAAGATACCAAGCTAGATAAATCACAGATTTTTGACATTGTCCTGGTGGGTGGTTCTACTCACATCCCCAAAGCTTCTGCAAGATTTCTTCAGTGGCAAGGAGCTCAAAGAGAGCATTAATCCTGATGAAGCTGTTGATTATGGTGCAGTTGTCCAGGCTGCCATTTTTTCCTGGAGATAAATCTGAAAATGTGCAGGACTTGCTGCTATTGGATGTCACTCCTCTTTTTGTTGGAAATGAAATTGTTGGAGGAATTACGATAGTTCTGATCAAACATAATACCACTATAGCCCTCAAGCAGAAACAGATTTTTACCATCTATTCTGATAACCAGCGAGAAAACAATGACAAAAAATAACAACCTCTTGACAAGTTTGAACTCATTGAAATCTCCCCCAGCAGGCAGAAATATTTCTCGAAGTAAAATTTGACACTGATGCAAATAATTTTCTCAATGTTTCTGCTCTAAATTTCAGCACAGGCAAGAAGAAAAAAGATCACCATCGTCATCAACAAAAGATATTTGAGCCAAAAAGACATTGAACATATAGTGCAGGAGGCTGAGAAACACAAGGCTGGGAATGAGAAGCAGAGAGACAAGGTTGTCTTCCAATAATTTTCTTGAATCTTATGCTTTCAATATGAAGGTTACTGTGGAGGATGAAAAACTGCACGGCGAAATTGGTTATGAAGACAAACAGGAGATCCTTTATAAATGTAATGAAATAATCAACTGGCTGGATAAGTACCAGACTGCTGAGGAGGAAGAATTTGAGCATCAGCAGAAAGAATTGGAGGTCTGCAACCCTATCATTATTAAACTGTACCAGAGTTCCAGGAAGCATGTCTGGTAGGTTCCCAGAGAGTAGAGCAGCCCATTTGGGGGTATTTCTTCTGGACCCCAATGACGAGGTCAACTAAATATACAAAATGAATAAGCATTCCACACAGCTTTCCAAATATTGAAGGAATCAAATTTGTAGCCAAGGCAGTAGCAGTTAAAAAGTACTGCTTTAAGCTACTGAGTAAATCTGAGCATTCTGAATACTTGAATGTGTTCAGAGAGAAGCAAACAGCACTGCACTTTATCAGTTCTGTAATAAACAAGTAGAAATGCAATTCTTGTCCTAGAGAATAAGATCTATTTAAAATTGGCACCCATAAAAGAAGAAGTATTTAAATATCTCTAGCTATAACAGAAGACCAGATTTAAGGAGCAGCCTTACGTGGAACCCATCCTACTTGGAACTCAGAGTTGAGATTTGTTAGTCAGGGCCCTGAGCTACAGAAAATTTGAGCAAGTTTCTTCTGTCTTTCTTTCTTGGCAAATGGGAATTAGCAGGCAAGAGGCTTCTAGAACAGTAGAAGTAATAAACTGACATTCTCATTTAATTATTAAAGTCATCATCTCTTCCAAAACTTCCCTTCTGGACCTCATATAATAAAAGTTGTTCAATGAGTGACTCATAGTAAGAGAGATTCCTTAGTCCTATTCTTCATTTTATAGAAGAAGATAACAGAGAGGTTAAGGGCCTTGCTTCAATTCACAGTAGATAGCAGTTAAGTTGGAGAATCAGGATTTGAACCAGTCCTTCTTAGCTCAAATCCATACCCTTTCCAACAAACTCCATAGCCTCTTCTCTAAAGTTGATATAGAATATAATAAACCTATATTTTGATCCCTCAGGAGCCTAGAGATACTGTGTAGATGAAATGCTCTGTCTTTGAAATTGAAGGAAGGCAGAACCCCTACCATATAGCATAAAGTGAGCATCTGTAGGACAAATTCAACTTTGGTTCCTGTGTTTTATGTGTTTTATGTGTATCCTTGAATATTCAGATGTTGTCAGATGTTGTTTTTCACCTTCATTTTTTCAAAGAGGACCAAGGACATCATGGGGTGATGTCTTGATTTGCAAGTGATTGGATTTAAGTGAGGTGGAGTTATACAAAGTGATCAGCCTCCCTTTCTCTTCCATAGTCATCCCAATGCTGTGGCAAGGCAAAAGTCAGAATTACTGGCAATGGCCTAGAATAGGATGGATGACCTTGGTGTCTTTGATATCTGACCAAGCTCTAAGCATTACACATTGCCTGTTGTCTTTGTGGCTACTGGAACAAATTGTTCTCATCTATCCATTCTGCAAGGGAGAAGTCTTCACATGCTTGAGGTACACACCTTCCTAGAATACCAGGATAAGCCCTATCCAAATGCAGACAATAGATTAAGGTCATCCAAAAAATATCCAAATGGCAATGCCCTTTGTAGAAAAGTTGGTAACAGTGATGATAGGTAATATTACCACTGATTTGGTCAGGAAAAAAAATACTTTTTACCCATCTGAAAATATTTCTGAGACAGGATTTATTAATTTAATTTTCCTGGCTTCAAAAAACAGCTAAAGTAATTTTCATTTGGATAAGTGTTCACATATTCTACTTAGGTCAGAGTTAAAGACTGAATGTTATTAAATGATTTTCAGTAGTTACTGCAAAATTACAGATTTCTTTGTGTCTGATAGGTGGAAGGATATAGAATATTCTAGAAACTTTTTAAGATAGTGCCTATATCAGACTCAAAGTGAAGCTAATTGCTGAATCTCAGTACTAAAGGGAATATACAATTAGCTGCTTAGGCACCAGCTTCTATGTTGTTAAAAAATGAAGGAGAAGAAAGAAGAAGAAGAAAGAAAAAGAAAGAAGAAGAAGAAGAAGAAGAAGAAGAAGAAGAAGAAGAAGAAGAAGAAGAAGAAAAAGAAGAAGGAAGAAGAAGGAAGAAGAAGGAAGAAGAAAGAAGAAGGAAGAAGAAGGAAGAAGAAAGAAGAAGAAGAAAAAGAAGAAAAAGAAGAAGAAAAAGAAGAAGAAGAAAGAAGAAGAAAGAAGAAGAAGAAGAAAGAAGAAGGAGGAAGAGGAGGAGGAGGAGGAGGAGGAGGAAGAGGAGGAGGAGGAGGAGAAGAAGAAATTGCCTTGTAGATGCAGCTGGCTTAATTATCAAAAAGAAGATATTATCGCTTTTTAAAACAACTTTAAAGTTTTACCCCAATTCAGCAAATTATTAAAGATGACAAAAGATGGGACAGTCAGTGTTGGAGGACTTTGGGAAAAATAGGAACACTAGTGCATTATTAGTGGAGCTGTGAAGTAATACAACCACTTTGGAAAAAGATTTATAATTATGCAAACAAAGAGGTTAAAATGCCCATATCCTGTGATTCAGAAATTCTACTAGACATATATCCCATGTTGATCACTGATAAAAAAGAAATTCCCCATATATACACTAGAGTATTTATAACAGGGTTGGGAAGGGTTTTGTATGTGAATGGTAGCAAAGAAATGGAAATAAGATAGAGACTCATCACATGGAATGGCTATGCAAATTGTTATATGTGAATATGATGGGATATTATGCTCCAAGGAATAACAAATATGTTGAAAGCAGAGAAGCATGAGAAAAATATATATATATATATATATATATGAATTGATGCAAAATGAGGTACGGAGAGCCAAGAAAACAATATACACAATATCTACAAATGCAAACTATAAAAGCAGACATTGTAAAACAATTGTAAATGAATATTGTTAAATTACAAAGAATAGGCTTGACTGCTAAGATGATATATCTGTAGACATCTCCTGACATCCCATGTTAATTTGCAGGAATGGAAAGTCCATGAAAATGGAACATTGGATTTACTTTTAGATTTTTTTAATTTATTGTTTGCTTTTGCTGGTTTCTTTTTATGTCCTTCCTTTCTTTCTTAATTTTTTTCCTTATATGTGATAATTCTTTGGGAAAAGGACAGGGAGAGAGAGAGTGGGAGAAATTTGTTGTTGATGATTAGTTTCAGTTGTGTTTTACTCTTATGACTTCATTTGGGGGTTTCTTGGCAAAGATACCAGAGATGTTTGCTTTTTCCTTCCCTTCAACTCATTTTACAGATAAGGAAATTATGGCAAACAGGGTTAAGTAACTTGCCCAGAATCACTCAGCTAAGGTCTGAGGCCAGATTTGAATTCAGGAATATGAGTTTTCCTGGTTTCATGCCTGACACTATCCATTATGCCATCTAATAAACTGGAAAAAATTTAGGTGATAGAAAAATAAAACATACCAATAAAATTAACTTTTGTTTGTTTCAATTTCCCCAATTGTAAAATGGGGATTATTAAAGTACCTACCTCAAAGAGTTATTTTAGCATATTGTTTAGCACATATTAGCAATGTACTTATTCTCCTTTCCCCCTCTGGGAATCCTAGGACTAATCTGTAGCTATTTCAGGAACTTTCACTTTATAAATAATATTTATCATTATTACAATTCATTATTATAATTATTATATTCTATTACAGGTGTATATCTCAACATATATTTATATTTTGTACAAAAAATATGTATGCAAAGCTGTTTTTATTTTTGTAGTGTAGAGAGAAACTTATTTATAAAACAGAAAGAAGTGAAAGAGAAAAAAAAAACAACTTGCAGAAAATATGTCACAAGATCTAATTAAGCCTGATTATCCAAGGGATAAAACTGAAGAACAACAAGCAGATGGTAAGTGAAGAAGATCTGTCAATATTTCTATAACAAACTATTTTCTTCATTAATATATTGGAATGATATTTGGATTCATATCAATTGCAATCCCTATTGAGAAACTAGAAATGGCAGTAATAATAATAACTAGTATTTATATGGCACTTTAAGGATTATAAAGCACTTTACAGATATCTCACTTGATCTTCACAACAACCATGGAAGGTAGATGATATTATTATCTCAATTTTATAGATAAGGAAACTGAGGTAGACAGAGCTTAAAGGACTTACCCAGGGTCACATAGCTAAAAAGTAGCTTGGCTACATTTGATTTCATGTCGACCAGACTGCAAAGTCAGCACTTTTTCCACTGTGCCATTTAGCTGCCACTGAAGAAAACAAAGATGGAAAAAGTGACTGGACTAGATTAAGTAGACACAAAGAAGGTGACACAGCTGTGAAAGTTGATGCTGATAAATCTCAAGATATCTTAAAATGGAAGATACTGAGCAATTGGATCATTATTACTGCCCAAATCATCAAGATCTACCAGCTCACATTTTTACCCTTTTCTACACATTTTTATGACATCCTAAATTTATGAAATTTCATCTTTGATAAAAATGTAAAAAAGGAAGAGACAGGATTTCCCAAATTACATTTTGTAGTCATTTAACCAAAAGGAGCAGAGAATTCAAGATTCCACTCTGCTTATTGTTTCTTGAGCATAAAAAACTTTTGATATGATAGATCAAAATCCAATCTTAAAAGCTTTTTCTCCTCCAGTGAAGTGTTTCCCATTCCCATATATATATATATATATATATATATATATATATATATATATATATATATAGTTAAAACCCTCCAGGATTTTTTGAAGGACAAAACGAAAGAGAAAACTTATTTCAGTGATCCTCTATTACTATCAAATAAGATATAAAATTGGACAAGCTTACTAAAGGCTTTTTCTAACACTGTCATGGAAATCATCCAACACAGAGGCCAAATGGAAGGAGGATTCCCAGGAGATGATAAGGACCATCAGATGTTCCCATTTGCAGACCACTCTGTGCTGATTGCATTAAGCCTTGGGACATCTCTGAACCTCTAAAATGAGATCCATAACCATATTAAAGAATAAAACCAAAGAATATAACCTTAGAAGAAACTAAGTAGAAAAAGAACACTATTTTCCAGGACATGATAAGCAGTTAATGTCCAGCCTATGGAGTTGATTCATCAGTATAGATATTGCAGAAAGAAAGTGCAGGTAGAAAATAGTTTAGACTCTTGAACAGGAGGAAGAGAGCAGACTAGATAGAATAAGGGAAATTACATAATACTTTCAATCACTTCAAGCTTTTTCCTGAAACAAAAATGTATTCTTTTGATACCAATGTTCTTACAGTGATGGCATATGGTTACATAGTTTGTAATATCATAATATTCAAAGAATAAGGAAGATGATAATCCCACTGTAAGCAATAGCAGGGGACTCTGAACTCATTGGCTTTGTAACCCTGAACAAATCACTTCACCTTTTGCTCTTCAAGAAATGCTTCAGTAATCTAAGATACAGATGAATTGATGATCTATCCTGGTAGAAGAAATGCCCATACCAGAGGCTGCTTATTCCAACAGGGAGGGAAGTTCCACTCTATAGCAACATAGATCTAAAGTGGGAGAGGATCACAGAAGCTATCTAATTTAAAAGCCTTACTTTTCAGTTGAGAAAAATTGAGACTCAAGGCTATATTTTATAGCATAATAGAGCTTTCTAATTCCTGGTTGGATGTGCTGGATTCATTCTGTAGGAAAGTCCATTTCACATGTATGATTAATATCACATTGTTTAATTTTTCAATAAGCTATACAATTTATATTAAAAATAAATAATGGGACTTTGTTCATATTCTTATCCTTTCAGAGATGAATAGTTTATATATATATATATATATATATGTATATATATATGGAGAGTATGTGTGTATATATATATATATAATGGAGAGTATTTATGAAGCTTATATATATTATATACACATACATAATATATATATATATATATATATATAAGCTTCATAAACACTCTCCATTGCTTTTATCTCCAGATGAGCAGTATAAGTCATTAACACTTTCCTCTGAACACATCAAAGACAAGAAAAGTTTCACATGTTTTATAAATGTGTGTAGCTATCTTGGCCAGTAGAGTCCCGCCCCACCCCACCCCACCCCCCAATTAAAAATTTTTTTTTAAAATATTTATTATTTTTTTTAAGTTTGAGTTCCAAATTCTCTCACTACTGCCCTTCTCCCATCTATTAAGAAAGTGAGTGATATGATAGCAATTACATGTGTGGGATTATGTAAGAAATAAAATACTAGCCATGTTGCAAAAAATAAAATTAAGAAAAATAAGAAAGTTAAAAAAATATGCTTCAATATGTGTTCAGACTCTATCAGTTTTTTCTCTGGAGATGATTAGCAGTTTTTCATCATGAACCCTTTGGAATTGTCTTGGATCATTGTTTTGATCAAAGTAGCTAAGTCTTTCAAAGTCATCATTACAATACTGCTATTACTGTTTAAAATATTATCCCAGTTTTTCTGTTTGTTCTACTTTGAATCAGTTCACATAAGTCTTCCCAAGTTTTTCTGAAACCATCATTTTCATATCCTATAGCACAAAAGTATTCTATCACAATCATATACCATAACTTATACAGGCACAGAATTCCTTTTTTTAATCAGCTCCAGAGTTGACCTGTGTCTAAAATCATCATATAGTTCTTTCATTTTTAATGGGCAGAATTTCTTGAGTAATGCCAATTAAATTGTTACACCTCTTTTTAGTTTATTTGTACTCCACTATAGAAATCCACGGCATAGCTCTAATTGCCATCATTTTTCAAAAAGTTCTCCTTTTGGGAATATCACTTGAATTCCCAAGTTTCTTCTGTTTCTTGGCCTGTACCAGTTTTCAAAGACCTCCAATATATAGCACCTTTCATTCAAGGGCAGCCAAGATTTAATCTGTCACTACAAAATTTATATTCACTGACAGCACATACACTGGTATAAGTCTCAGATTCGTGGCTGTACTTTTGTGCGTCAGTGACCTAGATCACTGTGTGCTCCAGATCATTGTCTCCTCTTTTATGTATGTTACCAAGCCTTCCAATACACAAGAATTATAGGATATCATACCTGTATCCACATTAGTTTTCTCAAGAAACACAATTTATTTATAGTTGGCTAGTGCAGTAACTTATCTCAAGCAGGCAATATTTAACCCACTGATGACTAGAGTATAAATATCAATGTTCACTGTTTCATAGAGTTACAGAACTAGAATTAATACCCCAGTGGTTGGGACAGCAAGGTGGTATAGTGAGTGGATAGAGCACCAGCCTTGGGGTTAAAAAGACCTGAGTTCAAATATGATCTTGGACATTTGATATTTACTAGCTGTGTAATCCTGAGCAAATCACTTAATTCTTATTGCCTCACAAAATGCCTTACAAAAAATAAATAAGCAAGTAAAGATTTGAAAAAGTTAAAAAGGCTTCAGTGATCATCTAATAGAATGTACACAAGAAAATAATCTCCACTATAATATATTCAACAAATGGTTATCCAGAAAATTCTTGAAAACCTTCCAGGCAAGGGAACCTACCACCACCCAAGGTAACCCAATACCATCTAAGGCAACCCATTCAGTTTGTGACAGTTTTAATTGTGAGAAAGATTTTCTTTACGTGAAGTCTAAGTTTGTCTTTTTGCAATCATTGCTTTGGTTTCTGTTCTCAGAAGAGAATAAGTCTAATCCTTTCTCATTTTGATATCCCTCTAAACAGAAGAAAGACACCTATACTGTATGTCTTCCACCTTGAGTTTTTTCTTTTCCAACCCTAAACATGCCCAGAATCTTGACCAGATCTTTATCACATTGACTCAGGATTCTATTTGTCTTGTGGGTTTGTCTAATCAAATTGGAAATGAACAGCATTCACATAGCCTTGAAATTAATTAGTGATAGCCTACTTCAAAGCTAAGAATTTCAATTTTATTTAAGGGATAATGAATCTCACCATCAGTCTTCTAAAAAAAATGTAATAACTCTCTGATGCAATTCATTCTCCAAGCCCTCTAGGCTAGAAACAGTAACACAAAAGGCTTGCTCAGATCCAAATAATTCAATAATTTGAGTCAGTTGACAAAGTCCTTGAATGTTTGCTTATAATTCCTATATCAGTGATCCGCAAAGAATGACAGAAGTCTCAGATCAGATTGTTCTCTTTTGCTCTTCTCCATCTAGTTCTTCTTAAACATTTTCTCTTCCCTTTAGGGATGTAAGTTCTGATGCCACCAAATCACAACAAAATCTTTAGCTATCAAAAATTCTTTGAGATTTTGATAAACAAGATGATGAGTACTTTTTTCTTCTCAGGAAAAACTCGCTCTTTGTTAAGATACTGTGTGTATCTTCTGTGCTAACAGTGATTATAAAATTAGCAATTAATTAACATCTTCACAACAGTATCCTATAGATGGTCTGATATTAGTTCTTCCTCATATTCTTCTGAAATTTTTCAAATATGATGAGTCTCTCTAGAGACACTCACTTCTGGGCAATTCATATCATCAACTACCTTCTTTTCCTAAGCCATTGAAAAATGCCATATTATCTGAAATTCCTTTAACTATGAGATCAAATTCATAGAATCCTGCTGGGAAGATGCAGTTAGGGGAAGGAGTAATCTTCTAAACTTCTCTCCCCCACACCCCTCCCCTTGAAGAACTAAAGACTCACCATGTTGAAGTTACTTCTTCAATGCCTAAATTCAAAGGGGCTGAGATACATGGCTAGTATTTTACAATGGGTAACTCAAGAAAGGAAGCTTTGGTGAACTGAATCTATTCAAGGTGTACTCTGTAATTGTCCTTATTGACTATTCTCTTGCTTTACCTAAGGAAAAAAATCTTTTTTGTAACGTTGAATGCTCTATGGGTGTCTCATTTTATTCCAAATCTAAACTAATTGGATTGACCTGAGTCAAACCCAGTTCAGAACAATAATTTGCTCTTTATCTTGCTCTTCTTTTGGAATCTGATCAACTACACAGATTAAATACGTTTAATTTAATAGCTTAACAAAGTAAATAACAAGAAAGACTTCATCTCTCTTAACACAAAGTTTATAACATAACCAAAGGATACAAATAATAGAGGGTATATAGCCATAGAACATATGTAGAAGGTACATATATAGGGGACATACATGTTTAGGAAACATGCATCTGAGTAAAATAAATGGACACACATCTAAGAAATACATATGACTAAGGGTGTAAGAAATAAAATTGTGGATATGAGAGAAGTTCTTACCAGGAACTTCCCTGAATCACTAATGAATGCAAGAAAGATTTATTTTACATTCTTGCAAAAATGGATGCCTTTTGAAACCTCAAAGGTAGTGTTTTATTTTCTGTCCTTAAGTGCAAGTGCCTATCCTGATTCTCCATTAATTGGGTATTACAGAAATTACAGAATGTGAATCTTTACCCCTTAGGAAAATCCTAGGTTTTAAAGTATAATGAAAATAATTTAAGCCCAATCTCTTCATTTCACCGATAAGAAACTGAAATTAAGCAGTTCCTAGAAAGATCTGATATCTTCATAAGAGTTAAAGCAATTTATCTCAAATATGAGATTCAAGATCACTTTCCCCAGTGGAACATCCATTCTCAGAGATCATTTGCAGTGAAAGACTATCAATCATTTGCCCCTCCCAATATCAAATTCACACATAGGGAAAAGAATACTATGTCACCATGTGACAGATTCACTTAGATTCCAGTTGGGATGGCCTTTCCTTTTTTCCTGATCACCAGGAACCTAGAGTCTTCAAATTGTCATTGGGGGGTATTTTTGACAAATGTGACATCACTCTGTTCTACATTAAGGACTACCTTTCAGAAACTCATGCTTCAAGCTAATTGTTCACTCTTTATCCCAAGTGTATTTTTCTTGCATCTTCTTCTGCCATGTTCTCTATAAAACAAATGGTCTGATAATAGTTCTTCCTCATACTCTTCTGAAATCTTTCCAAATATGATAAGGCTCCCTAGCTATACTCATTTCTGGGCAATTCATATCATCAACCACTTTTTTTAAGTTGTTCTACTATAGCATAATATTTGGTAACTTTTTTTTAGCGGTTTCATTTATATTACTCCCTTGAAGCTATACAGACCACACAAGTTTTTCTTAGTATTAGGATGGGCACAATGCTGAGTAACATTAAATCAAACAAACAAAAAATAGCTGCAGAAAACTCAAAGATTGTAGCTTGGTATAAATAGTAATGGATTTCAATTTCAGATGATGAGTTGAATCCAATCATGTGAATCCTTTGTGACATTGGACAAATCATTTTAACCTCTCTTGAGCCTCAGTTTCCTTATCTGAAAATAAAAGTGTTAAACTAGATAACCTGAGATCTCTTTTAGATCTAAATTGATGTTCTTATATTCCCAAGCTATTCCAAACACATGAAGCAATAGAACAGATTGCCCCAAAGATAGATAGTCATTCCTCTTCACTGCCTGAATAACCACTTGTTGGAGAATGTTACATAGAAGAATTCTGTACAGAAATGGATAGATTGGACTGAAAGAACTCCAAGATCCTTTTTTCTTTTTTTATAGTAATAAATTTTTTATTTTCCAAAATATATACAAAGATAGTTTTCATCATTCACCCTTGCCAAACTTTGTGTTCCAAATTTTTCTCCCTCCTTTCCCATCCTTTCCCTAGAGAACAAGTAATACAATATAGTTAAGCATGTGCAATTCTTTTACACATATTACCATGTTTATCATGCTGTGCAAGAAAAATCAGATCAAAAAGGGAGGGGAACATGAGAAAGAAAAAAAAATAAGTAAACAACCAACAACAAAGTGAAAACACTATGCTTTAGGATCTATATTTTGTCTCCATAGTCGTCTCTGGGTGCAAATGGTTCTTTCCATCACAAGTCTATTAAAACTGCCAGGTCCCTTCTTGTGATGGTGCTTCTACTATTGAATGCAAAGGATTTTCCTTTATCTGCTACAGAATCTTGCGCAATATAGGAAATAGTCGATAAGGATTTGTTAATATATCAATGGTTTCTCAGAAGAAAAAGGACTTTACTGATGCATCATGGGCTTGCATCGCATGAATGAGGCTGTAGTTTCTTAGAGATTGAAAGCTAGCTACAAAGGGTTATATATGAGTGAGGGTGAAGTGGAGCGAAGAAGATGAGATAACACAATAGTAATTATGATTGTTCTCCAGTGCCTCCCTTTTCTAGGTAAGTGTTCTAATTATATGAACCACCAGAAAGTTTTCCCAGTACCATACATCAGGTGGCAGCATCAGCCTTTGGATTAATTGAATCCGATTCAAAGGCGAGCATGACAAAAACAAATCATCTCCTTGGAAAGCTGGCTTTGAGGAAGGTAGGATAAATTATAACCTAAATATCAACTGAATTCTTTCTAAAGCAGATTGGTGGCTGCTTAGACTCTGAACTGTGGGGCATCAAAAGGCCAGGATACCATAGTAATCAGTAAATATTGATTATTTTATTTTCCCATAAAACAGTCTTCTCTAACAATATTTTGTAGCTTGGAAGTCACACAAAGCCGCTAATGGGTTACATAACAAAGTTGGGAGACTGTTTCCAAGCTGCCTTAGTCAATTAACTCAGGATTAGTGTAACACATTAACAAGCCTTCCTAAAGCCTGTTTTGGGACAACTGATTCTAATCAGAAGAGAAGGTTACAGTAGGGAACTTTGACTGCAGAGAAGAGGGTTGAAATCTAAGGGCCATAGACCTGTAATGACAGGTCTCAGTGAAAGGTGGTATGTGATGGTGGTGGGGGTAGTGGGATGGAGAAAGGGAGGAGAAGAGAAGTTTGTGCTGAAGATGGAAGCACAGTCACAGTCTCAAATGGAAGCTCCTCAACCAATTAAAAATTCCATAATAGGAAGTAAGGGGGAAAGAATTAGATTTCTTTGTTCCTATTCTGGGATGAGGGGAAATTTTATGGTTCTGTGGACATCTCATTTCCTATTTCCCAGCTCCCAGCTGCCACCAGATCCTCAGTCATATTTTTTAAAAATGTGATGGGGTGAATACCGAAATCCTAACTTTCATATTCCTTTGCCTTTGGAGTCCCAATGATCCTAATTTTAAGTACAAAAATAGAATTAACTAGCTGAACCTTTTGGCAAATACTTGTCTACCTATTCACCTGCCTTGGGGCTTGAGAGTTTCAAGATGGGAAAGGGTGAGTAGCAACTCTTCAGAAATCCTATTGGCTGTCCTGAGTTCTTCTCTGTCCTGGGTATGCCTTGCCCCAGCACCAGCCCTACAGGCACATACCAGCATCAACACATACCTCATTTGCTTTAGACCTTCTACTTCAACCTTGACCTCCACTAGGATCAGTTACCAGATCTCTACCCCATTTCTTGCTCCCATTCCAACTTGCCTCTCCAGCTGCTGTTCTCCAAATTCTATTTTAGCCTTTGTTCTCAGGTGCCACTGGCAAAAAGCATGAACTAAAATAGTTTGTGAATTGTGTTTTTTTAAGTAATAATAGCTAATGTTTACTTGGTGCTTTGCTATCTATATAAGTTTGCAAAGCATTTTACAAGTATTTATTTTATTTTCCTGAACAAGATGAGGTGAGATCTTTCAAGACAGTTGTGAAAATCGAGTTTTCTTCATTTACTTCAGAGTTTGAGTAGGCCTGAAGGACTTTGAAGATTGAGTCAAAGGCATACCTAAGTCCCCTTCCTGCTATCCTCCCATGACATCAGCGTCTCCGTATTTCAGTCAAATATGGGCAACTATGTACTTATTGGGCAAGTTCAATTTCTTGGGTAGTTCCCCAGTTTAGAATGTAAGATCCTCAGCCAATAAGGATGACGGTCAATGGTGGGAGGGGGTATTCATGTTAGGGATTAAAAAGTGTTGACCCTGCCCCCTACAGTGCTTCCTCCCTTCAATTGTCTGCTTGATGGGTGGGACACCCTTCGAGAGAATGTATAATAAACTTTGCTTTGCTTCTAGAGATCTCTCCAGCTTTTTTTATTAAATGGTGACCCCCTCACCATTTCTGAACCACACATTCCCAACAATCCTGGAAGGTAGGTGCTATTATTGTCTATTTTTTTAAATCAAGGGAGTTCGAAATTAAGTAAGATCACAGAGCTAGTATTTGGGGCCAGATTTTAACTTGGGTCTCTGACTCCAAGCCTCTCCCATCTACTGGGATACCTAGCTTGCCTCTTAGCAGGTGGGTTCTTATTAGAAGTGTATGCACATTGTGTATATTGAGGTAAGTGCATCTCTCTGTTAAATCAGTGAAAATGTTTATTCTTTAACTACATTTGAACATAAGGACAATTGTACTCCAAAAACACTCCTAAAGTGGCAGTATTTTCCCAACAAGAATTTTCTTGGAGAGAGGGACTCTCTTATGCATGATCCTGCATTACTGATGTAAAATTTTGGGCTTGGGACCAAAACCTCACTCTGAGTTCTAGCTTTGTCATTTATAAACTTTGTTATCTTGACCAAATTATGTCACCTCTCTGGGCCTCAGTTTACCTACTTATAAATTTTTTTTTTATAATAGCAGGGATAAGATTTGGACCAGATGCTGAACCTTGCCAGCTCTAAATAGACTCTATAGTCTGTGTTTTATGAAAACTTTTCTGGTTCATAATGTTTTTCCCAAAAGGTGAAGACTATAGAACAAATTTGACACACTTAAAATATACAATGCATTATGCTAGATCCTGGATATGTAAAAGACAAAAATGAAATAAGCTTTCCCCTCATAATCATACATTCTATTGGAAACAGAGATGTCAGAAGTCAATTCCCCCATCCTCACCTCCTTTTCACCATAATGTGTAATTAGGTCTTGCATCCCAACATGGATGACATTTTCCTATGGGGAAATATCATAATTGTGAGGAGTGCTCCTAACAAAGGTATTCAACAGTCAATGTGTCATTTGTAGCCCACATATAACAAATTTAGGCACAGTGTCCAGAACTAGGGAAGTATTGCCCCCCCCTATAATATACTCTCTTATTAGACTACATCTGAAATATTATGGACAGCTATGGCACAACATCGTAGAATGAATTTTTTTAAATCAGGAATATATTCAGAAGCCCACTAAGGTAGGGTAAGATTTTATGAAAATCACTTGAAGGAATGAGCCTAAAGAAGATTTGAAAAGGAATATTGCAGCTTTAGCTAATGTGAGGCTTCTTTGCCTCAGTGTACAAAACTAGAATCAATTGAAAGCCCATGAGTTTCATTGACTTACAGCTATTAAGCAACTTAGAGGGAGAAAGGCAAATTTGGGCTTCTTGTCATATATATATATATATATATATATATATATATATATCATGTCAGGAAATAACTACCTACCAATTAGAGCTGGTAGCAAAGTAGCATTCTTGACCACCTTGGAATGTAGTAGATTCCCTTTCATTGGAAGCAAAGATGGGAGCAGAATATAACATAGAAGGGATTCTTATTTAACCAGTAATTGGACTCAATGACTATTATGTTCCCTTCTAACCCAGAAATTTGGTGATTCTGTGAATTCTAGACTCAGAACACCGTATTCAATGGAAAAGACAAAGAATAGATATTTATCTTTTTATTTTCTTTTTTAGGCAATAGGGGTTAAGTGACTTGCCCAGGTTCTCACAGCTAGTAAGTATCTGAGACTGGGTTTGAACTCAAGTTCCCTACTCCAGAGCTGGAATTGATATTTATCTTGAGTTCATATCCTAATTCAGCTGGGAACTTCAAAGTTCATATAAACTCACTTTGTAGACTAGCAAAGCAGATGAAGAAAATGCATGTTAAAAATAAAACATTTGGGGATAGGGATAGATTGTTGTGCTTCAGTTTCCCTAACTGTCCTGCCTCAGTTTCCCTAAATTGTTCTGCCTCAGTTCCTTGAATTGTTCTGCCTCAATCCCCCTGGTTGCAACCCCCTTTTTCTATTCATTAGGCTCTAGAGATCTGGCTACTCTAGCATTCCAAAAGATAAAACTCCAGATGTCCTATCGCAGATACCTAATTAATATCTTCTACCTCTATCTCTCCAGACTTCCTGGTTCTAGTTTGACTATCTCCTTTATCCCAATTGTAAAAATTTATGGTCCTCACTCCCCACTCTGTCAGAATCAGATTGAGGGTCTCTTTGTGGAAATTCCCATCATCACTTTCTCTGGCATTACAAGACCAGTTATTTCAGTGGCATGAGGAACTCCCAGATGGGAAAATTTCCTCTGTCCATGTTGGTCAACTCACTTGCTCCAACCTCTAAGCTTAGAGAGCTGCCTAGATCACTGAGAAAAAATAGAGTGACAAGAGTCACAGAGCTACTGTATGTGAATCTGATCTAGATCTTCCTGGCATTGAGGCCAGCTTTCTATCTTACACCATGCTATCCTTCAAATTAAATTAAACTAAAAAAAAAACAAAAAAACATTTAATGAATATGTTGAGGCAGCTAGGTAGAATAGTGGGGTAGAGTTTCTGACCTGGAATCGGGAAGATTCATCAGAGTGAGATCAAAATCTAACCTCAGATGCTTAATAGCTATGTGGATCCCTGGACATTATTTACCTTATTTGCCTCAGTTTCCTCATCTGTAAAAAAAGCTACAGAAAAAATGGCAAACCACTCCAACATCTTTGCAAAGAAAACATGAAGTGGGGGGGTCACAAAAAAAAAAAATGAAGAATTCTTAAAAAGAGACCTTACAGCTAGAAAAGACTTTAGGGATCATCTAATCCAGAGGTTTCAAACTCAGGACCCACATAGGGCCAATAAAACTGTCAAGTACACTAGAACCAGATTAAAATATCATTAAGAAAAGCTAAAGAAAATAAACAAATATATGATACAACATAGATAATGCGTGGTTTTCTAAGTCAATATACAATCCACAGGGATCTGTTTCTATTTAGGTTTAACACCATTGTCCAACTTCCTTATTTTATAAAGAGGGAAACTGAGGACAAGAGGAATTTGTCCAAGGTTACCCAAGCAGTGACAGAGCTAATACTAGAAACCAGACCACTTGACTCCATGTTCAATGTCCTCACTGTATTATGTTCCTGTAAGAGATACACGTCTAGAACAAAACTGCTTCTTAAACTATGGGTTGCAACTCCATATGGGGTCATGTGGAATGTGAGGGAGGGTCCCAAAAATTTGGCAACAGTAAAAAAGTATCAAATATTCCACCAAGATTCCATTCTTTATGTAAAAATAAACACACATATCCATTTCATTAGTATGCAAATTTGATTTTGTCTTTAATAAATGGCAAAATTACATGTATACAAAGAATTGTTTTAAAATAAACTTCTTTATGATTTACTATCAGTAAATTTTTTAATCTGATTATCTGTTTTATATATCTATATACCCAGGGTCAAATAAAAAATTCTTGTGAAATAAAGTGAAAAAGAATTGTGAGTAAAAAAAATTTAAGAAGCTCTGGCCTAGAGACTGGGCACAAAGTTCAAAACAATATATATGGATTATAAAAAGGCCTTCAATATTAGCACATTGGATATATTTCCATTGCATTGACAAATTTGTTCTAATACTCACAGTCTAGCTAGGACAAATGTTAACTAAGTCTTTAATTTAAATTATTTTGCTTGTCTTCTTAGAATGTGCAGGGGACATGATTGGGATATCCCATATCTCTTAAAGAAGTTCTCTAGGTAAACTGAACTAAATAATGTCATTCTCTTTCAGCAAGTCCCCATATCCTAGACAAAAATATTCATAATCAATCTATTAGTTGCTCACTGTAAAATTTGTTATTGTAACTTCTTATTTTTTGCTAAATCCAGTAAGAACTTATGAGAGTTTGTAGAAAAAGAGAATTTTGGTGGAGACAGAAGTAGATATCTTCTTTTCTATGCTTCAATATTCCCCATTCCCCTACAATCATATATCCTATACAGAAGGGACAAATGGGTAACCTGAAAAGGGGTGAGGGAAAAGAGAGTCAACATTTCTTTGTCTCAAAGATATGATAACTGTTTATGGGCAAATTATATATCATCCTCAAAGTTTTCCCTAACACCCAATGGCTAGAGTGATCCTGAATTTCCAGCTCTATAATTCAATTTAATATACATATTTAAAGTGCCTCTTTGGGACATGTAGAGCACAGAAGCTGGGGGAGAAAGAAAGAAAAGAAGGAAGAAAGAAAGAGAGAAAGAGAAAAAGAAAGGAAGGGAGGGAGGGAGGGAAGGAGAAAGGAAAGTGATCCTTATTCTCAAGGATTCTTCCTCCTTATACAGATGAGGAAACTGAGGTAAGAAAGTTTAAGTGATTTGCTAAAGGGTACACAGGAAGTTCATGAGAAACTTTAGGTATGAGTTCAGGTTTGATTTCTCTGAATATAAAATTCAAGAAGGAGAAAGCACTAGCAACTGATGCAGAGCAGATATGGTCTCATACAGAAGGTGAGTTCTGAGGGGTGCCTTGAAGACTTTAGTACTCTGTGACTTGGAGGTGAATAGGCAATGTATTTCTCTTGTACAAATGCACAGAGGTGAGAGAATATAGGAGAAGAAAAGGCAATATTACTGGGAAAAAGTAATTGACTGATATCCTCAGTAGGAATAGGGATATTTGGAAGAAGGATGAGTTTGGATGGAAAAATTTTGAGTTCTGTTTTGGAAATGTTAAGTTGAAGATGTCTATGAGACATCCAGATGGAGATGTCCGGAAGGAATATGGCTGACTAGGAATGAAATTCATGGAAAAAGAAATGAGGGTCTTCATTTACATACAAATGAAGACATCAAGAAGTAAAGTTTAGGTATTAATTAGTTTATAAAGGGCAAACTGAATGTAACAAGTGCCAATAGAGTTGTATAGAAATAAGCTCTAACAATTCATAGGAGGACAAGCTGACTGGTTTGAAATAGGCAGATTTCATGAAGGAGATGTGAATTGAATTAGATCTGAAAGAATTTGGATTGATGAAGGGTTTATTAGCTGGTTAATAGAACTATCTTCATAGGTAAGGAGTTACAGGAAAGAAGCACATGGACTCTTCAACTAGGTCATTCATGATTAACTAAATCCCTTGAAGTCAATTACCGGACCACCTCCTACTACCATGTCCCCTCCCCACCCACCCCCCAATATGAGTTTTGACTCTAGAATTTATCACACTCTATTTTGTATTATTGTTATTTGGCATATTCTTAATTCTTGTCTTCCTTAAATTTTCTTTTTATAAATAGTAATTTTACCCAATTACATGTTAAGGCAATTTTTAGCATTCATTTTCACAAAATTTTGAGTTGCAAATTTTCTTCCTCTTTCTAAAATAGTAGACAATGACAGACTATGTATGTGCTATCATATAAAACATATTTCTATATTAGTCACAGTTGTGAAAAAAAGAAACAGATCAAAAAGAATAAGGTAAGTGAAAAAAGTATGCTCATTTTGGGGGGGGGGGCGCTTTTCTTTTTCCTATTTTTAAAATTTGAACTCTGCTCCCAGAGTAGAAGAGGCACTATCAGACTTCTTTGTGCCAGTGGCTTCAGGCCCTGGCTGTTTACCTGATGCTGTATTGATGCTGTCCTGAGGCTTAAATGGGACCCCTGTGTCTAGGAATATACTGAGAAGGTAGGATGGGAAATGGTTGACACTGCTGAAGTTCTTTATCTGGATGTGGATAGCATTTTCTTCATGAATCCCTTGTATTTGCCTTGGATCACTGTGTTGCTGTGAAGAGCTGTTATTCATAACTGATCCTCACATAATATTGTTGACACTGTGTACAATGTTTTCCTGGTTCTACTCACTTCGTTTTGCAGCAATTTGTACAAGTTTTTCCAGATTTTTCTGAAATCTGCCTGTTCATCATTTCTTGTTGCATAATAGTATTCTATTATATCCATATACCTTGGCTTGTTTAGTCATTCCTTAATTGCTGGGTATCCCCCCAATTTCCAATATTTAGTCACCACAAAAAAGTCTGCTATAAATATTTTTGCACATGGAGGATCTTTTCACTTTTTTATGATCTCTTTGGGATACAGATCCAGCATTGGTAATCCTGGATCAAAGAGTATGCATACTTTGGTTGCCTTTTGTTCCAAATTGCCCTCCAGAATGATTGGATCAGTTTACAACTCTACCAACAAATATGGTTGTTTGGAGGTGGAGATTACAGGATTTGTTCTTCCTTAAATTTCCAATGTAATTGGACACTTTATACTACACTCTGCACTTAATAATATATCATACAACAAACATTTAATAAGTTCTATGTGCTGGGTATTGTAGTAGGTACTAGAATAAAGATATAAAAGTTAATTGGACTCTTCCTTCAAGGAAATTACATTTCATTGGCTTGGGGTACAAAGTGGGACAGATACTCTTCTTCAGTTTCCTGTGACATTGAAGTGTCTTCTTGATTCTCTTCCTACTATTTAACTTCTTCCTGGTCTTCTTAATGGAATTATAATCCTTATTGTATCCTGTAATTGAGTGCCCCCCACCAAAGATTCTTTTCCTAACCTTCTTCTCTCAACATTTTTTGCCTCATTGATTACATTTAGTCTTTTTGATATAATAATGACTGCTAGGTAGAAGATTCCTAAATCTATAATCCAGCACCAATGTTTTCCTTGATCTTCATTACCCTATCTCCAACTGCCTTTTGAATATCTGCCCCAAACACTTTAAACTCAACATAGTCAAAATAAACTTATCCTTTTTCTCCTAAATCTATTTCTCTTCAGGTTTGCCTTTATTCTGATGGTACTACTAATGCACTATGCAAAAAGCTCTCACATAGCCTTCATAGCCAGCCAGAAATATGGGTATCTATTGTTCAGGTATCACCTGTAACTAGGAGTAATCAATCCTTCTGTTGCAGCTGCCTCTGTCTCCAACCCCTCTCCACCGTGCTGAGAGTCTCTAGCATCTAACCATAGGATCAAAGATTTATACCCAATCACTTTTACAGTCCAGTTTTATAGCTAGGGAAACTGAAGGCCAGGTGACTTGCCAAAGGTCACACAAGCAGAATCAGGATTTAAAGTGAAGCTTTCTAATTCCTCATTGGTTGTTTCTGCTAAACCATAATGTTTGTCTTTACCCATCCCTGTAGATTAGTAGAAGGAAATAAAAACATTTATTTCAGTATAAGGAAACTCTTGTTGGAAGTTTTAGCTGTCTTGGAAGATATTTCTTAGGTCATCAATGAAGAATATCCCTTCAGCTTCTTTGGGAAGAGGTTGTTCAAATTGTTTCATTGTTCAGGAAACCTTAGATTTATCTCTAGCACAGTAAATCTTTCCTTTCATTCTTCTAAATTTGACATCTGGATTTTCTCCTCATCAGTGAACTGAAATTGCTCTCTCCAAAGTTACAAATTATCTCTTAATGGCCTTTTCTCAGTTTCCCCAAAGCACTTGATGCTTTTGACTCCCCAGCTCTTCCTTAATACTCTTCTCGAGATTTTCATGGCACTGCTGTTTCTTGGTTTTCCTCTTATTTGCCAGAAGTCTTCTCACTCTACTTTGCTGGTTCTTCATCCTTGTCATGCCTACCAGCTATGCATGTATATCAGGGCTCTGTCATTGGCTGTCTTTATCTCCAGACTTTCCATTAATGACTCGATTAGCTTCCATGGCTTCAGTTTCTTAGTTTCTGATTCTAAGCTCTATGTATTCAGTCATAGGAGGCTCTCTCCTAAACTCCCATTAGACATCATGTACTCCTTGTTGAACATTTCAAACAACATCCCTTAGTTACTTCAAATTCAATAGGTACAAAAAAAGGAACTTTGAAAGTGTGGAAGAGGGATGGGTTTTAAAGTTCTTTTTTTGTGCCTCTCCCACATGCCTCTAACTTACTTTCAATTTCTGTTCAAAGTATCACCATCCTTTAAAACCTTGATTTCATAAAGGTCCAATCAGTTGTTCTCATTAAAATGAGGGAGTTGGACTAACCATATCCAAAGTTCTTTCCATAGTGTCCTCCCCCCAAAATTCCTTCGCTTTTAACTGCTTTGTATTTGGTTCTATTAATTCACTTTATATTTACTCTGTAGGTACTTGTATATGTACTTGTTGTCTTCCCCTTGTGAAAAATTGTTTCATCCTTTGAACTTATATCCCAAGTCCCTAACACATTGACTAGCCCACAGTAGGTATTTAAATGCTTATCAATTGATTGATTCCATATCTTGCAATCCATAAATCTGTAGATGGTTTGTTTTTTTCCCAGATCTTTGCTGATGTGTTCCATAATTCTAAATGGAAAGAACAGATAAGGACAAGTAATTCATGTTGAATAGAATGAAAATTAAAGCACAGCCAAATCTGTGCAAGACATAACAAGTCTGTGCTAGACAGCAGGTGGGTGGGATACCTCTGCCAACTTCCTGCTGTGCCCAGGTTATGACCAAGGGATCACCAATCATTCTCAATTTCAATAAACAATACATCTGATGACCTCTTGCTTTTGCAATTGGATGTGGCATGAAAACATATTTATCCTTAATAGACATTCACCTGGTGATTATGAGATTTATGTCAGAGCCCTGCCTAAGCTTTTACACAACAAATGTTTTCCTTCTCTGTTTCTTAAAACAGACAAATAATTTCTGTCAATTGACATTTTATATTGGTAATGTCTCTGCTTCAGGCATCAGGAAAGGTAAGTTCATTTTTTAAAAAAGGTAATAAAGATCAGGTGGGTGTGCACATATCACCTCTTTTTCTTCACATGTGTGACCTTGAATTGCAGTTGCTAGGGCAACAAAATTTTTACAGGAGAAAAGTGTTGGAGGGACAACATTTGCAGTAAAGAAGGGGGCTGGGAAATTAACTACTTAAGCTGATTTGTCATGCTTGTCTATCCTAATTCCTTCTTTTCCTTCTCTCCCACCTTTTCCTTCTCTTAAGAAAAACAAACAAACAACAAACTCTTGCTAGAGAATAACGATGTTTATTTTTATAATAACAACTTTTATTTGGAGTACCTTGCAGCATTTAAAGTGCTTTCAATTTTATTGCTTTACTGGTCTTATTTCTTCCTGACAATAAATTTATGAAGTAGGTGGGGGAATTATTATTATACCACTTTTGTTGAAAAGGAAATCTTTCTTATTTGAGACCCATAATAACACTGTCAGGTAGTATTACTGATATTATTATCTCTACTTTGTAAATAACAAAATTGAGGCTCAGAGGTCGAGCCTTGCTTGCAACCACATAATTAGTCAATGTTCAAAAAATGACTTGAACCCAATCTTCTTAATTCCAAGTTTATGTTCATCTTCACAGAATCATAGCTTTTGGGATGCTGTAAATAATTACATCAACTGCCCCCCCTCATTTTATAGATGAGGCAACTGAGGCCCAAAGAAGTTAAATGTATTAAGGAGCAGAGCCCAGATTCAAATTCAGGTCTTCAGATCTCAAATCAAACCATCTCAAAAACTTTGACATGCTAATGCACTGGATAATAACTATGGATTTAAGACATTAATTTTAAAATATAAAATGAGAGGGGCCTGTTAGACAGTGGTTCATGTGGATAAAAATGTGGAATATTTAGTACTATGGTAATTGAATATGAGGCAACAGTGTGCCATTGTAACCACACACACAAACACACAAAAGCTAAAACGATCTTGAATTGTATTAAGAGAAATATTCAAGACATGAGAGATTGGGATCCCATTGTACTCCCCATTGGTCAGACCACAGAAAGATCATTGATTTTCATTTTGTCCACCACATATTAGAAAGCATATTGATAACTTAGAAAATATCAAGGAGAGAGTAAACAGAGTGGTGAAGAACTTCAAGAAGATACTATAGTTATAAAGCACTTAGCACAATGCCTGATAAATAATAGGAAATTAATAAACATTAAACCTTTATAAAATGATTAGAGGGATGATAGTATCCTGCAAAGTAATAAGAAAGTTAGGAGTAGAAAAAGGTTTAGTGAAAAGATAACGAGTTCATTTTTGACATGCTGAGCTTACATGTCTGCTGTACATCTATTTCAAGATGTCTAACATGCAATTGGAAATGTGAGATTTGAGATTAGCAAGATGGCTTGGACTGGATAAATGTTTGAGAATCATCAACATAGTGATGAAAATTGAGTACATGGGAGTATGCAAGATCACCAAGTAAAGTAATGTAGAGGAAGAAGAGAAGAGATCCCAGGATAGAGGCCTCTGGAACAAATGCAGTTAGTGGACATGACCTAAATGGAGATGCAGCAAAAGACACTGAGAAGAAGAGGTCAGATAGACAGGAGAAGAAAACAAGATAGAGCAGTATTATGAAAACCTAAAGAGAAAAGAGCATCAAGGAGAAGAGAGTGTTCAACAGTGGGAAAGGCCTTAGAGAGGTCAAGAAGGATGGGAATTAAGAAAAGACCATTGGATTCAGCAAGTAAGAGATCATGAGAACTTTGGAGAGAGCAGTTTTGGTTGAATTGGTGATATAAAAAACCAGATTTTGATAAAAGAAAGGAAGTGGGGATGCCAGGTACAAATGATTTTTTTTTCAAAGAATTAGCTGAAAAGAGGAGAGATATAGGATATCAATATTAGGGATCAAATGAAGATTGGGTTTTTTAAAGGAGTGGAGAGACTTGTATTTGTTTGTATGAAGTATGGAGCAGGGAACCACTTTTGGAAATCTCTAAATATTAGGAAGTTTTTTCCTTACATTGAGTCTAAAGTTTTTGCATTTTAGATTTAGATTGGATTTAGTGAGAGATCAAAAGGACCTAGCAGATCATCTAGTCCACCCCCCCCCTTCAAATTTATTTTCTAAGCCTATTGTTCAGAACTTGAAACATATCTCTTCATTGAAACAATATTCTAATTGATGGTTAAGCCAGTCCACAAAGGCTTGTTTGACTCCACTGCTATTATAAACATTTAAGTATGATTCTGCAGACTAAGAAAATATCAAAGCAAGGCCTTCCACCATCTCATCAGTCTTATTAAAATGGATTCTCTGTGGATAGGGATGAAAGAGTAAAACTTCCAAGCCAGAAACAAACAAAAATGCTCAAAAGTTCCTTTGTCAATATCACCAAGGAATGTAAGGGCTCTTAGTCCAATGACACAATCCTTTTCTGCTATAAAGGAAAGTTTCCATTTAAGAGAGATCTGGTTTTGTAGAATGGATAAGAATGAGGTTCCTTATAGTTTACAAAGAAGGCTAGGGAAAGAAAGCTTTGAGAGGCAATTGCCCTCCTCACTCTAGGCAGGACATCAAGCAAATATCATTCTGCTTGTCATGGAAACTGGAAAGTTGTTAAAACTCCTGCCAAAGCCCAAAATGACAGAAAAATGAAGCTTTCAGTGGGACCAAAGGAAGAAGTGCGCAAGGGCAATAATGGAGGAGTGGGTTTCCCAAGAAAGAGGAAAGGTTAACCAACAACATTTCAGTTAGAATTTGGTAATATCCCCAGACTCAGACTACAGATTTAATGAATAGGATGAGTTATAGAAGAGAGGACTTTTGAACCCAGAAACTTTTCAACCATGCACAAACTGTGTTTACATAGTCAAAGGAGACAAGAGGTTTAGAAGACAGAGATAATAGGAGAAGAGGTGGATATAATTGTAGATATATATATATATATATATATATATATATATATCACTAAGATAAAGTAAAAAATGTTATAGATAACTGAAAGATAAGCTAAGCTAACAGAATCATATCCTATAGTCACTTGCCTCACTTCCCTTTTTCAGGTAGCGTCAGGGTCAAATGAGGAAAGAACAAAAGGTGACTGAAAGATTCTTGACTGACCACAGTACTATATTCTACATTGAGTAGACACATGAGGGGGCACAACTGGGTGAGTTTCCAGTTCACTGGACTTCATTGAAATAAAGCATCCATGGACTCAGGAGTCAGGGTATTCCCCCTGAATAACTCTATAATCTTGAGTAATATTCCCATTTCTTGTAGATGGACTCAGGAGTCATGATACTCCCCCTGAATAACCCTATAACCTTGAGTAATACTCTATTTCTTGTAGATAGTTAGGTGGCATAGTGGTTAGAAACCAGTCCTATACAGGAGTCCTCAAACTTTTTAAATAGGGGGCCAGTTCACTGTCCCTCAGACTGTTGGAGGGCCAGACTATAGTAAAAACAAAAACTTTGTTTTGTGGGCCTTTAAATAAATAAACTTCATAGTCCTGGATGAGGGGGATAAATGTCCTCAGTTGCTGCATCTGGCCGGCAGGCTGTAGTTTGAGGACCCCTGATCTAGAAGATCTGACAGACCCTGATATTTATTGGCTTGTTAACCCTGAGTAAGTTAATTTCAGCTGTAAAATTGGAGTAATAATAGCATATATTTCCCAGAGACTTTTTAGGGACAAAATAAGATAATATTTGTAAAGTGCTTTGCAAATTTTGGCACTATGTGAATGCTTATTGTATTTCATTTGCTTCAGTCATGTTAGACTCTTCATGGCCCCATTTGGGATTTTCTTGGCAAATATGTTGGAGTAGTTTCCATTTTCCAGCTCATTTTGCATCTGAGCTGAGCTGAGCTGAGCTGAGCTGAGGCAAACAGGGTTAAGAGACTTACTCATGCTCATACAGATAGGAGGTTTCTGAAGCCACATTTGACCCCAGTTTTTCCTAATTCCACATCTGGACAACTAGTGCCCCTATGGGATGCCCCTACTATTATTCTTGGTTCTTTCATTTGCAGAATAATAACCACTATAATAATGGCAGCAATAATAACATCTATGATTTATATCTGTCAGCTACCCTAAAGAAAGGTGCTAAATATATCTTTCGAAAGGCCACATTCCCAAAATTTTACAAAATACTTTTCTCATAGCATTTGTTTGAGGCAGCTAATGCTAGTGCTCTGATCCCCATTTTGCAGATGGGGGAACTGAAGTACAGAAAGATTAATATGTCTAATGAGTAAATGTCAGAGCGCGAATTTGAACTCTTCAAGCTAAGCCTGATGCTCTTTCTATTCTACCATGCTGTCACACAAAGGGAAATCATGTCCAATTTAAGTCGCAAAGGAAGATGAGTACTTTGAGTCAAGAGAAAAGTAGGTTTGAATCTCATCTCTAACACTTCTGATTATGTGATAATGGGCAAGTCCCTTACCTTCTCTGAAGGTTGTTTTCCTCATCTGTTAAATGAAGATAATAATATTATTAATTCAAGTTTATTGTAAGGATCAAGCAAGATAATGTATGTATTTGCAAAAATTAAAGCAATGCATAAGTGTTAGCTTTTAATATTATTACTATAACATTTGAGAAGTAGGAATGCATAGCAGATAGAGGACCAGGCTTGGAGTTGAAAGGACCTAGATTCAAATCCTGTCTCTAAATGTTTAATCATGGCCACATCTCTTTACCTCTCAATGTCCTAAACAACTCTGTAAAATTATAAATCAGAGAGGAGTTGTCTCCATGTATCTGTGGAGGGAATATCTGTATTGGGAGTTCTCTGCCCAAATGAAAACATGGTATTGAATAATTTTTTCAAAATGCTATCCATTGTTTTTTATTTCTCATTAATTTGTTTTTAAAAATCCTAATATCATTCCTTAGTAATATATCATATTTTGTCTTCATTAGAAATCTTCTTGACCCAACTTAACCCAACCCAATTTTTAGTTCCTCAAGGGTAGATATTATGCATTATATTTTTATGGCTCAAAGGAATCAGCACAGTATTGAGCATAGAGGGAAATATTAAATACTTGATGGATGCATAAATCAATAAATGAGTATTCATTAAATATTGTTTTCTCAGTAAATTGATGGTGTTCTAAATATAAGTGGGTATTCATTAATTTTGAATTGAATGAAAAAGATATATAAACATAGTAGGATAATGTTACACAGTAAGAAATGGTATGTGGAATTCAGAGAAACATCCTTCACTGTTGATATGTTTTTTTTCAAACTGATTTTAAAAGACAGTTTATAAAATAAATATTTATTCTTTCAAAGAGTTACTTCCCAGCAGTGTCAGAGCAGAACAGAATTCCTTACTGGCTCTCCTGGCAGTTCTAACTTAAGTATCAGATCTTAGAGTGAAGGAACCCTCGGTCTTTGAGGGCAGAGACTGCCAAATCACTAGAAATCATTGAATAAGGCATCAGGCTGTAACATTAAGGATTAATTATTTTGTTGAATAGATCATTATTTGCAGATCTCTGATGATCTGAGATGAAAAAGTAAAAAAAGAGGAGGAACATTATGTGAATAGACCTAAGATCTTAAGTTTGGAGTTAAAAGGTACTAAGGAAGTTATCTTGTCTATCCTGCTCATATTATATTGTTGTTGTTGCTGTTGTTGTTTGTCCTTCATTCTTGAAGAGGATCATAAATCAGGAAGGTGATACCATGGCATGCAAGTGAATTGGATTGAAGGGAGGGAGGACTGTGCAAGCTCACCTGCCTCGCTTTCCCCTCCAGAGCCATCTGGGTCCAGTGGCAAGATATACATTAAGATGACTGGAGATGGCTCTAAATGATACGAGAGACTTTGGCCTTTTTAAGCTAAGATCTTCAACAGTTCTAAATTTCACTGAGTGAAATCACATCCGTGATTAAGACTGGAAAACAAATAAGGCAAAGAATCTCCTCTTTTGTCTAGTCAAAAAAAAATCTAAATAAATAATTAATAAATCTGATATAATAGGAAACTGTGTTCTGGAATAATAAGTATTTAATTTGCCTGAGGCAATACTGATTATAAGCAATGGAGATATAGATTCTGATGGCTAGAAGGGAGAGAAAGAGGCCTGAGGTACAGAAGAGAAAAAGACAGAGATAGAAATAGCAGAAGAGTGGCTGGCCTTATTATCTTAGGTCTTCTTGCAGACTCTATTCTTTCCTTAGAAAACCATAAAAATAGCAGATTCTCTTCAGGCAGCATTTCAAAACTTTGTCCTGTTGATAAAATGCATGGAACTGAAAGGCCAAATTTCCTTTATCTTATCATCGATATTCCAAGAAGGCAAAACTAGAAATACTGTGCTGACAAAGTCTGGCTTTTCTCCCACACTCTCACACACCTGAGCAAAACTCAAAAAGGTTAAGTAGGGGGTGGAAAAACACATCCAACATGCACTTTCCAAGAAGCCCTGTCCTAAAGGACAAAGTCTAGTCAGCAATGGTTTCCTGGGAAGGGTAATAAACATTCCAAAAATGGGAGTTCACAAAAGTTTCAAAGCAGATTCTCATGGATTAAGTTATATGTTCCTTGGAAGTTTTATTTCCATCCACAGAAAATTTATAGAACCTTTCTTCCCAAAATACACTTCAGTATTCTTTCATCTCCTCCATGCATGCAAACACATGTACACACACACACACACACACACACACACACACACATTTTCCAGGTTCCAAATTGTAACAAACCTGATAGCTATATACATAACCACACTTGACAGGATATAGTTCCACATCACTTGAACAGATAATTCGATCAACAAGCATTTATTAAGCCAGATTGTGTCATAGACAAGTGGAAAACCAGTATTCTCACATTTTCTAAAAGAAATTAGGAGATGCCTAAAGAAAATTGCACTGTAGCCTTGGAGTAATTTCAAATAAGAGATTTTTATCCTCCTTACCACATAACAACATGGAGACAAAGAGCTTGTCATGGTCTAGTGACCGCTCCCAAATCTAAAGCCTACCATGAGCTGAGTGCAGAAAGCCTGCCTCTAAACCCATTTAAACTTTTGTGAAAGGGCTTCTCTTTCCAATAATATTTCAGTAAAAGAAAATGTAATAGCTTTTGGCCTCATTAGTGTTATGATAGTGGAATTGGGGACTGGTAGACTTCATTATCGCACACAAGAGGTCAGGGAGTATGCTTCCAAAAGAGTTATGATATTTGATGGAAGTGCCTTTGGAGCATACATAGATATCCCAAAACTGATTCTGGCTAGCCAATCAGAGTGAATAGGGGGCTTTTTGATTGGCCACACAAAACATTCCAAAGGGCCTAAGTGTACACTGCTAATGATAACTACATATACATTTTGACCCAACAAAATCACTTTTAGATCTATTCCCCAAGGTGATCAGGGAAAAAGGAAAAGAGGCTATATATCCTAAAACAAAGCTTCTTAGAATTCTTAGAATATAGGTCATGACCTTTTATGAAATCATGTAACTGAAGGTGGGCGGTTGCAAAATTTATTATAAGTAAGTGTTTGATTCCTATCCTATTTTACAGACCTATATGCCTGGGGTTGCATAAAATTTCTCAAGCCAAAAAGTGAAAAAAATTTGATAAGACTTGTTCTAAAATATTTAAGGCAGCTCTTGTTATGGTGGCAAAGAACTGGAAATTGAGGAAATGACCATTAATTGTAGAATGTCTAAATGAGTTGTGGTATATGATTCAAATCAACTACAAAGAATCTATAAAGGAAGGTGCTATCTCCAGGGAACTGATAAACTGAAGTATGCATAGCATGATTTTACTAACATATGTGTGTCATGTGTGTAACACTTATACATTGTGCATAGCACATGTGTGTGTAACTTTTGTGTCAAATGATGTTCTTCTCTAGTTTGGAGTATGTGTGGGGGGAAATGACAGTCTAGCCTTAAAATGTAACAAAAATAATTTTAATTTTAAAAAAGAAAGAAAGAGCATTAGTTGATTTTTGCTCTCTCTAGTTGGATCACTTTTCTTGATTTGATTCCTTTGCTGATAATGACTCCTAATGAGAAACAAGGTTCTCAAAGAGAGGCTTTGTACTCTTTCTCTGTCTGAGATCAGCAGGTGATCCTTTAAAAATGACCCTCAGTTTCGTGCCTTAGTGTTTGAATTTTAACTTTAGATGAAGATTAATATGAAGAACATTACCTTCTGATTTCTGAAAGGTCAAGGAAGTGAATAGTCTAAAAATTCAAAAGTCAAATCTGCCCTGGGTCAAATTATTCATTGTTCAAGGATTCAGAAACAAGGACCAGCCATTGAAATCTAACCCAATAGTAACTCAGCCATTGAGTAACACTACAACACCTCTAACATTCAAATCACATTTGCTTGATGGGATCAGTGCTTTGTAGAAATTTTATTACCTGAACCTACTCTTCTCAAAAACTGAGATGATATAGGGAAGAGTATGCATCCTCAATGCTGGGTGAGATAAGTATTTATACTTTGTTCTAAGTTTCTTTTTCTAACTTTGAAGTAAAGAGACTTTTGAAAAAGGTAATTGATGTTAAATAGATGAATGAAACTGAGGTGTTAGTCATTGGCTGCTAAAAGGGGAAAGTTTCCATCTTTAGCAGTAGAGAAGAGATGGCCTTGTATTAAAATTGTATCTTGTTCTGGTTCTGCTGACACTCCCTTTCCCCCACCCCAGTTGTATAATAAGTATGGGTTTTGTTGTTTTTTTTTAATAGTATTTTATTTTCCCAAATACACACAAAGATAGTTTTCAAGATTCATCTTTGCAAAACTTTATGTTCCAATTTTTCCTCTCTCTCCCATCTCCTCCTTCCTCAAGTCAGCAAGCAATCTAATATGGATCAAACATGTGTAATTCTTCTAAACAGGTTTCCACAAGAAAAATCTGCTCAAAAAGGGAAAAAACTGTGAGAAAGAAAATGAAATAAGCAAACAAACAACAACGACAAAAAGGTGACAGTTCTGGTCTTTAATCCACATTCAGTCTCCATAGTTTTCTCTCCAGATGCAAATGTCACTTTCCATCCCAAGCTTATTGGAATTGCCTTGAATTACCACATTATTGAAAAGAGCCAAATCCATCACAGTTGATCATCATATAATATTGTTACTGTGTATAATATTCCCTTGGTTCTGCTCGAATAAGTATGTTTTTAAGTAGCTAATATAAAGTAGCAATAGAAGGAAATAAGATTGCAAAGGGGAATCTAAAAGTCACATACAAACCATCCCAAAGATCAAAGGGGCTCAATTTACAAATTGTTTTATATATTAATCAAAAATCATGTCATGAGATTATGTGCTGAACTGGGAAGTCACTGAGGCTTTTCTTTTTTTTTTTTATTTTTTTTATTTATTTATTTTTTATTTAATAGCCTTTTATTTACAGGATATATACATGGGTAACTTTACAGCATTAACAATTGCCAAACCTCTTGTTCCAATTTTTCACCTCTTACCCCCCCACCCCCTCCCCTAGATGGCAGGATGACCAGTAGATGTTAAATATATTAAAATATAAATTAGATACACAATAAGTATACCTGACCCAAAACGTTATTTTGCTGTAGAAAAAGAATCAGACTCTGAAATATTGTACAATTAGCTTGTGAAGGAAATCAAAAATGCAGGTGTGCATAAATATAGGGATTGGGAATTCAATGTAATGGTTTTTAGTCATCTCCCAGACTTCTTTTTCTGGGCATAGCTAGTTCAGTTCATTACTGCTCCATTAGAAATGATTTGGTTGATCTCGTTGCTGAGGATGGCCTGATCCATCAGAACTGGTCATCATCTAGTATTGTTGTTGAAGTATATAATGATCTCCTGGTCCTGCTCATTTCACTCAGCATCAGTTCGTGTAAGTCTCTCCAGGCCTTTCTGAAATCATCCTGTTGGTCATTTCTTACAGAACAGTAATATTCCATAATTTTCATATACCACAATTTATTCAGCCATTCTCCAACTGATGGACATCCATTCAGTTTCCAGTTTCTAGCCACTACAAAAAGGGCTGCCACAAACATTCGTGCACATACAGGTCCCTTTCCCTTCTTTATAATCTCTTTGGGATATAATCCCAGTAGTAACACTGCTGGATCAAAGGGTATGCACAGTTTGATAACTTTTTGAGCATAGTTCCAAACTACTCTCCAAAATGGTTGGATTCGTTCACAACTCCACCAACAATGCATCAATGTCCCAGTTTTCCCGCATCCCCTCCAACAATCATCATTATTTTTTCCTGTCATCTTAGCCAATCTGACAGGTGTGTAGTGGTATCTTAGAGTTGTCTTAATTTGCATTTCTCTGATTAATAATGACTTGGAGCATCTTTTCATATGACTAGAAATAGTTTCAATTTCTTCATCTGAGAATTGTCTGTTCATATCCTTTGACCATTTTTCAATTGGAGAATGGCTTGATTTTTTATAAATTAGAGTTAATTCTCTATATATTTTGGAAATGAGGCCTTTATCAGAACCTTTGACTGTAAAAATATTTTCCCAGTTTATTGCTTCCCTTCTAATCTTGTCTGCATTAGTTTTGTTTGTACAAAAACTTTTCAGTTTGGTATAATCGAAATTTTCTATTTTGTGATCAGTAATGATCTCTAGTTCTGCTTTGGTCATAAAGACCTTCCCCTTCCACAGGTCTGAGAGGTAAACTATCCTATGTTCCTCTAATTTATTAATAATTTCATTCTTTATGCCTAGGTCATGAACCCATTTTGACCTTATCTTGGTGTACGGCGTTAAGTATGGATCAATGCCTAGTTTCTGCCATATTAGTTTCCAATTTTCCCAGCAATTTTTATCAAACAGTAAGTTCTTATCCCAAAAGCTGGGATCTTTGGGTTTGTCAAAGACTAGGTTGCTATATTTGTTGACTGTTTTATCCCTTGAACCTAATCTATTCCACTGATCAACTAATCTATTCCTTAGCCAATACCAAATAGTTTTGGTAACTGCTGCTCTATAATATAATTTTAGATCTGGTACAGCTAAGCCACCATCATTTGATTTTTTTTTCATTAATTCCCTTGAAATTCTTGACCTTTTGTTTTTCCATATGAACTTTGTTGTTATTTTTTCTAGGTCATTAAAATAGTTTTTTGGGAGTCTGATTGGTATAGCGCTAAATAAATAGATTAGTTTAGGTAATATTGTCATCTTTATTATATTTGCTCGCCCTATCCAAGAGCATTTAATATTTTTCCAATTGGTTAGATCAGACTTAATTTGTGTGAAAAGTGGTCTGTAATTTTGCTCATAAAGTTTCTGATTTTCCCTTGGCAGATAGATTCCTAAATATTTTATATTATCAGTAGTTACTTTAAATGGAATTTCTCTTTGTAACTCTGACTGTTGGATTTTGTTAGTGATATATAAGAATGCTGATGACTTATGTGGGTTTATTTTATAACCATCAACTTTGCTAAAGTTGTGGATTATTTCTAATAATTTTTTAGCAGAATCTCTGGGGTTCTCTAAGTATACCATCATGTCATCGGCAAAGAGTGATAATTTGGTTTCCTCATTGCCTATTCTTATTCCTTTAATCTCTTTCTCAGCTCTTATTGCTAAAGCTAGCGTTTCTAATACAATATTAAATAGTAACGGTGATAGTGGGCAACCTTGTTTCACTCCAGATCTTATTGGGAATGGTTGCAGTTTGTCTCCATTACATATGATGCTTACTGACGGTTTTAAATAGATGCGGCTGCATAAATTTTCCCCAGAATTCTCATTCTACTCTCCTCCAAATCTGAATAAGTCAGTAAAACATAATTCATCTCAGCCAGAGAAGAAAAGGATGAGGAGTATTAGGCAGGATGTAGTAGTTTCACAGGTTCTGAAAGAAAGAAAATGCAAAAAACAAAACAAACAAGCCAAAAAAAAAAACAACTGATTCTCCAAGAAACTATTTGTTCCAGGGACCAAGACCAGTAAAAATATAGTTTCCTAGTGGGAGAGAAGACTAAAGAATTTTTCCAATTTGACTTCTACGGGACCCACCATCAAAGAGGAGAAGAGTCAGAAAAGGAGGAACAGAGGAATATGTTTGTTTGGTATTTTTAAAGACTAAAACTACCAAAGATTTAAAGAGGAAAAGAATTCAGTTAAAAAAGTAAAACAGAAACAAATAAAACTATGAATAATATGTGAAAATTAAAAAGAAGTATGCCCAAAGGGCTATAAAACTGTGCATACCTTTTGATCCAGCAATACCATTACTAGATCTGTATCCTAAAGAGAGCAAAAAAATTTAGGAAAAGATATTATATGTACAAAAATATAACAGCTCTTTTTGAGGTGACATAGAATTGGAAATTGAGGAGATGACCATCAATTGGGGAATGAATAAGTTGTGGCATATGGTTATGATGGAATACTATTGTGATATTAAAAAATGAATAAGATGGTTTTAGAAAAACCTAAAACTACTTATATATGATACAAAGTTAAGTGAACAGAGTCAAAAGAACATTGTAGATATTAATATCAATATGGTATGATCAACTGTGAATAATGACTTATTTATTCTTAGCAATAATAATTGCTTAACAATAATATAAAAGAAAATTCAAAAGCCTACAATGAAAAATTCTAACTACCTCCTGAGAAAGAATGTATTGAGTCTGATTGCATAACAAAGCACACCTTTTTCCTTTCTTTATTTTTCTTGTTTTTTTTTTCCTTTGGGGAGGAGGATCTGTTCTCTTTTGCAATGTAAGTAATATGGCGATGTTTTACATGACTCTACATGTATAATCTGTATCAAAATACTTGCCTGAAAGGAGAGAATTTAGAACTGAAAAATTATTTTAAAATAAATGCTTAGCATGTAATTAAAAAAAATCTTAAAAATAATATTAGAAATGAGTATGAATCCTGAACCTCAAAAAGATGATAAAGCTCTTCAAACAAATATTATAAGAGAAAGGAAATTAAACCAATAATTGGTGAAACATAGAACTCTATAGAATCCCAGGAAGTATGGCACAACAATATACTTCAGGATGATACAAAGTAACAATTTTACTTTAAGCCAAGTAAAAAGAACATAAGTAAATTTAAAAGAGAACAAATGTCACAATTACAGCTCCGACAGCAGAAATAATGAGAGTAGTAAAACTTTTAAAACATGATAAGTTTCTCCAAAGTATCAAAAGAAGAAAATTATATATAGAATATAAACATGCTAAAAATGAAGGATAATCTGGAAGAAAAGAAGGTCTTCCTGCAAGAAAATATATATAAGTTGTATTAAAAACAATTTGAATATCATAGATTTCCAAAATGTGTGACAATGAAATTTCAGCTAAGCTGAAAGGCTGATAGGGGATAAAAAACAGAAATATTTAAACTTAAAGAAAAAAATTTCAGATGAAAAGTAAACATTCCATACCATGAGGCTTAAATGGTTCAAATGTATATGAATAAGTCAGCAAAAATATGCCTCTAAGACACAAACTATATTCCTACTTTTATCTGCTCATTTATGTGCATAATGCCCCAGTAGGAATATGGGAAGTATAACTAATTAAATTTGGACTAACCACTAAAAACTAAAGTAAAGTTGCTGGCACTGAAGGAGAAAGGAGAACCTAGACCTCTCTTATCTCCTGCCTGCAGGTGACAAAACTTGGAGTCAAGACTTTGAGGGAGTAAAAGAGAAGAGAGGTTTCAGCCAATGCTGGACAACAGTTGTTGCCTTCATTAAAAGAGCATAGATAAATTCAAGCTGGGATTTTTCAGCTGAAGAGAGTGCAGACCATCCAAATGAGGCTATGGCTAAAGGTGGTAAAAGACTGCTAATGATAATCAGGGATGATCTTGAATGCCAATGAAGTTGAGTCGACTGACTCATACAACATACAAGACAGGGGCCATGCCCTGAGAAGATGTCAGTGGTTCGGTGATCTGCCAAGCCCAGTCCAGGCATCAGCTACACAAGAATGAAAGTGACTTGCCTGGCATGTTGCATAGTAAAAGTGGTTAGCCTGGTCAGCTTGGTAACTTCAATTGTTACTTTTTCAGTTAGTGCCTTTGAACCAAGTGAATCTACCTGCTGACTAAGAAAGGGAGCTCACCCCAGTGGGAACTTATTAGTTATTATAGTTATTATTAGTTTTATTATATTTTAATAAGTTATTATTATTATAACTTGGCAATAGTTCACTTTGCCAATATAAATTTAATATAATTTATATAAAATATATTTTATTATATATTAATATGTTTTAAATAGATAATATATATTTAATTACTATATATTATTAATATTCTGGTTATGTATGATCATATGTTAATATATTAATATTATGATATATTATATGATAGATATAAATTAATATATTATATAATATATTCATATATAATATATTATTAATAATATAATTCTATGTAATAATAACTATATATAATATAATAATATATTATTGACACAATATATGTAATATAAAATATATTGTATAAAATAAAATTATATAAATATAAATGATAATATAAAGTTCATTTCACTTTGATCTTAGAGTAGTAATAGTTGCCCATAGAAATCCAACCTGCCAGTTGTAACTTAGGAAGTAAGCCCAGGGGAATGTTACATCTAGAAAAAAGCAAAATATAGGAGCAATTTTTAAAACAGGAGAAGGGGATAAACAATAAGTGTCAGGCCTTTATAATTTGAGGGGGGAAATTTTGTTAGCTGCTGCCTATTTTTAGAATTGTCTGATTTTGTTCATTTTTTTAGAACTTTTATCTAAAGAAATTAAGATTAGGTTTAAAAAAAAAAGAATTCATGGAACAAAAATGCAGATAAGACCTGCTAGACACCAGCACTATAGGAATCATCATTTTGCCACAGAGATGCTAAAACAAATACAGTTCAATCAGGATGGCCCAGTGGCAAATTGAGTCACCTCACATGCAAGCAGAAGGAGACCATTACCAGAACAGAGAAATCTTCTCTCTAAAGTTTGGACTGGGCATTCGATTCAGCTCAATTGAACAAGCCTTTGTCAAGTGACTACTATGTACATGGCACTGTTTAAGGTACTGAGTGTATAAAACTCAAAATAAGACTATGACAATATAAACCAATGATATCATAATCATGATATCAATGATAAAATGTTAATAATAACAGGATATACTGAAAAAGTGGGTGCCATTTGGGGGTGAGTTGGCAAATGGTAAAGTTGGGGAGAGAAGCCTATAAGCATCGAGGGAAGGAGGAAGGACATGCCTTAGTGAATGTGAAGTTCTTTGACACAGTAACTAGAGTGTTAGGCTTGGAGTTCAGAAGACCTGAATAGAATCCTACCTCAAACTCTTATTATCTATGTGACATTGGGCAGGACAACTTCTTTTAGCCTCAGTTTCCTCAACTCTAAAATGGAGATAGTAATAGCACCTATCTCAGGATTATAGTGAGGACAATTTTTGCAAATCTTATACAATTGTCACCATTATCATTATTTATGATAGAAACTGGAATTTTACACAATATGCCCTGCATGCTTGTTCCCCCACAATTTTTAACCAGAGTTGTGTGGGACCAGAAAATACTTAAATAAGTTTAAATTTCCTCTATGTTTCCCCAGCACTATGGCAGATGGGGGATCTAGAGCAATTATTATGCCCTCAATATATATATCTCTCTGGCTCATCTGTAAGGAAAATGTTGAGTCTCTTTTTCCTGCCCTCATCTGAAACCATTCAGGCAAAAATAAGGAAAATGATTGTTTAACTTCTGCTTGGTTCTGAGGCTTTTGAGCTGCCAATTGGCTGAAGGGGAAGGCACCCTTATAATCAAACTCCATGGACTCTATTGGATAAGAGGGAGCACAGAAAGAAAGCTTATTAAATAAATTATTATATGACTCTTAGTGTCTGGAATCTGGATCAAGAAAATCCTTTCCATTCATGATTTTGGGTAGGGCCAAATAGCAAAGTATTTGTCCATCCTGCTTCAGGGGAAGTAAGAAGCTGTTTCTCTGGCTAAAAAGCAGAGAAACAAACGTGCTCTCTTCTTTGTATAGTCTTTATGCTCCAGTGACAGGCAGAGTGTTCTCATGACAGATGAATGAATGTGGATCAAACTCTGTGGTCAGGAAGAACAAGAATAGGCTCAATTCTAGCAGCACAGAAAGGCATTCCTAGAAGTCACCATCTGGCTGCCTTGGCGTCTTCTGGATATAGCAGAGTTCACAGCAGAAATGCTTTGGTTGGACTCGGGATACAGAGCTTTTGGACAAGGACTTCTAGTTCTAGATTTATTATTAGAACCAAAGTCATAAGCCAAGCACTTCAACTCACTGTTTGGAGATCAGCAGTACAGCAGCCATTGGGATAAATAACAAATTCCTAAAATAAGTAGGAAATACTTGTCCATGTTAAGTTTCTAAATATAGTAGAAACTCATTGTGATGTTGGGGTCATGGATAAGGATGACATCTGTTTTATAGATCTTGTTACAGGGATAGAGAAGCACACAGAAGAAGAGAAGACTTGTTTTGGGGGGTCAAGAGGTAAGGAAAGGAGAGTAGCAGTCTTCAAGTATTTGAAGAGCTGTCATGTGGAAGAGGTATGGAATTTGTCTTGTTTAGCCCTGGGGGAAGATATAGGAGAAGAGTGGAGGTTGGAGAAAGAAATTTCAGTTCAACTTAAGGACAAATTTCCCAGAAATTAGGGCCAAAGTGCACTAGGATTCCTGGTAATGAAATCCTCTCACTAAGGTCTTCAAGCAGAGGCTGGGTGTGCACTTCCCAAGGATATTGTACAGGGGATTTTATTCAGTGGCTCCCACTAGTTTTTGTTCTTTCAAAAACAAAATGTGTTGTGGACTCAGAGGGTAATTTAATATACTACTCATGATATTTTGCAATAATTTATTGCTTAAAGTACCTTAAATAATTTTTAGTGAAAATCCCTTGGATCATCATCACAAAACTCCCAAGAACCACCAAATGTGAACTCCTAAAAAAAATGTTGTCAGGGGTCCCATCCAGTTCTGATTCTGAATTATGATTTAATCCATTTATAATATATAATAATTATAACATAATAATACATAATGATATATAATAATATAATTTATCATATAATATAATATTTATAATATAATCCATTATCAGAATTTGGGAGTGTTTTAGCTGGTAATCTTACTGCTGTAACAATGCTTCACAGCTTTGGAAGGAACTCTTCTTTGAGTGGAAAAGTTGTCTGAGGGTTATATCAACATAAAACCAGGCTAGTAACATCTATTCTGAAGCCCTAAAGATTACAAGTTCTGAGAACTCTCAGATGGAATAACCTTGAATGAATCATAAGAAGAAAGACAGAGCTATGGCTCTGAAGCTTAGATCAGTGAGGACACTGACCTATCACATTGACCATGACACAGAGACCAGAAAGAAATCTTTCAGTTTTAGTGAGAAGGGATCATGAGTCCCAATCCTCATAAAGGTGACCTTGAAATTTACCTTGGGACCATCATGTATGTTACATCTGACCCCAACTCCTACAAAGTCATTGGCCTGATTTTAATGTACAATAATTAACACACTTTTCATCATTGAAAAGATGTTCTTCCATTTATCAGGTTTTACATGTGTACAATGTCTCTATTCAGTCAATAAACATGTATAAGATTCCCACTGTGTCAGAGTAGAATGTTATGCTAAGGTATTTTGAGAAGAGAGACGTCTACCTAACACAGTTCCGGGGTTCTAGCCATACTGGCCAGTTTAAGGTATAGACAATTTCTAATTAGAATGGAAAGACATTAATTGCTAAAAACAACAGACTTTGGAAATTTTCATTTTTCCTGATATAGGTTTGTGTCATGAGCTAGCAGTGGCTTTTGTTATTTCAGTTGGTTTAGAACCCAGACTAAAAGATAAAGTTTAGAAACTGGGATAATGACATTAATTTATGAATGAATGAAATATTTATTAAATGATTACTACATGCAAAACACTGTGCTAAGTATGGAAAAAACAAAGAAAAAAGTAAGATATTCTTGCTTATGGAATGTATAAATCCATAGAATATTGCAATTTCTCTACCACATGATAGAAGAAAGTCTCCTTCACTAATATACAAATTATACCCATCCTAGCAAACTTCTTTCTCTTCAAGCAACACTCTCTCCCATGTTTGGAATGTTCTCCTCACCACCTCTGAGAAGCTCTTGCTTACTTCAAGGCTCAGATCATGTGCCACTTCCTATAAAAAGCTTTTCATAATGAAGTTGGAAGTGTTCTGCTCTCCTCTCTTCAAATTACCATATGTATAAGTCTCTGTGGACTTAACTATCTGTCCCTGCTAGAATATAAATTACTTGAGAATGTAGATTACTTTTTTTGCTTTTATATCTCCCATTTTAACTGCATTGCCTTTTGTGCCATCTCCTCTCTAAAATGAATTACTGCATTAGCTTTCTAATTATTATTTTCTTTGCTTTTAAGTCTCTCTGCACCCTTTATCTACTCAATGGCCCAGATGATTTTTCTAAAGAGTACTTCACTTCTCTCCCAGTCCCAATGAGCTCCAGTGGTACTCTGCTACTTCTAGGATCAAATAAAAAGTTCTCTGTGTGGCTTTTAAAGTCCTTCTGAACCTGGCCCTTTCTTGCCTTCCAGACAGCATGGTACTTATGAGTTCATTACATACCAAAGTGGGGTCAATTCTGGGGTTTGGGCATAAGTCGCCATGGGTTGTGTGCATGTGGAAATTGCAGTATTCTATGGATTTATACATTCCATAAGCAAGAATACCTTACTTTTTTGTTTGTTTTCTCCATACTTAGCACAGTGTTTTGCACATAGTAATAATCACTTAATAATTGTTGATTGACTTGATTGATTGTCTGGAAGAATGTAAAGAAACTGCCTCCTGGGAAGGATTCCTAGAAAGTGTTTCGGAGGAAGGGAAGCAAGGAGGGAAGAAGAGAGGGAAGACTTCCTGGAGAGAAGACAGAAGAGGTACCTGTTTAACATCTTGAAGATTTCCAGAAGATCAAGCATTTAGAAGTAAATGATTAGCAAAACCAAGTCGGGGAACATTATAGGGGAAGGGGTCTCCCAGCATAAGGCAGCATGGAATGAGACATGGGACATCCCAGATCTAATGCTGCATTGCTCCTCAGGTCATACCTACCTATGCACTTGTAGCATGCATAGAAAATTACTTTGTCTTCCTGTGCCTCACTTTCCTCATCTATCAAAGAAAAGAGTTGAAATAGGTTGTCTTTAGGGTCCTTTATGTTTCTAGATCCTACAGCAAGAAATGGGGCAAAATGTTATTTAGGGAAGGAAACAAGCATTTATTAAGAACCTACTATGTGCCAAGCCCTATACTAAGCACTGTACAGATTTATCTTATTTGATACTCACAACAACCCTGGGAAATAAGTGACATCATTAGCCCCATTTTAGAGTTGAGGAAACTAAGGCAGAAATTAAGTCTATGCCCACAGGCTAGTAAGCATCTTAGGGCAGATTTGAACTAGGGTCTTCCTGACATCCAATCTCCCTATACTATCTGGCTCTCTCACAATCAGCTTCCCTCTTTGTTTTTGTTTAGAGAAGGCACCAACAACATGGCGTATACCTACATGGCCTGAATATCACCTTGGAAACTCAGGCTGATCTTCAGTGGGCATACAAGCCGAAAGTCCAGCCCTATAAAAGTTGGCATCAGCACCCCCTTTCACAGAACAACCGAGGACTCAGAATTGTGGCATGTGCCAACTCTGGTGGGGACTATGTCAGAATGCTTTACAGCAACTGATCTGCCTCCTGTCATTTATTATCCAAATGAAACACAGCAGGGCGGGGAGAAGTGCCAGGCTCAGGGTCAGGGGGAGAAGTGCTGGGTTCAGGGTCAGGGGGGAGAAGTGCTGGGCTCAGGGTCAGGGGGGAGAAGTGCTGGGCTCAGGATCAGGGAGATCCGGCCTCAAATCAGGCCTCTGACACTCACCACCTGAACACAGAGAGGCTATGTAACCTCCATAACTTTCTTCTCTGTAAAATGTAAGGTGATTTTAAAAAGCCTAAAATAAATATATCAACTCATACATGAGGCTCGATTGAGATAATGTAGGAAGTGCTATTTATTGTAATAAATATTGGCTATTATTATGGACAAAGAATCAGCCTCCTATTCATGAGTCCATTTTCTTAAATACATTTATATCATTATCCCAAAGGGTAGGAACACTATGCTCTAGCCAAATTGTAGGAAAAAGGTTATACATTTTAAGGTCAGCAAGTGTCCATGGTTACTCAGAAGGATTTTGCCAGGACCTTTGTCCCTTCTTCTTGGGAAAAGAGCCTGGAACAACGTGAGCATCAACATTCAAGTACAAATATTAACTAGCATTTATGTAACTTTAAGGTTTTCATATATTATTATATAAGTATATGTTTATATCGATTTTAAAAATATTTATTTACTTAAAACTAAATACAAATAAGCAAAAAACAAAATAGAAAAAGACAGAAAAGGAAAACAAAACAAAACACTGTCATATGCCCAACAGAACATCAGAGAGGATTCAAAATATGTAACAATAAATTTCCATTTCAAGAAAGTATGTGTAATAGTTGAAAACATTATATTTTTGACTGTCTAATTTTGCTTCCTTGTAGATTATTCTTTTGTTCTCTGCTGTGTACTTTTTACTTTATTCTTTCCCCCACCTTTCTTTCCTTCACATTTCTGAAGCAGGCTACAGTTAGGCATGGATATATGTATGCATACATGTACATACACATATACATACATATATATACACACATACCTACACAATGCATGTATCTATATGTATACATATACAAATTCACATACATATATAAATATGCACATATATATGCTTTTATACACATGTAGATTTTATAGAACTTTGAGGTTTTTATATATTATATAAAAATTTTATTTAAGTAAATGTTTATTTGTTTTTATATAATTTTAATTTGCAAAATACTCTAAATGTGTTATTTAATCCTCTCAATAACCCTGTGATGTAAATTTAATATTTATCCCCATCTTACAGATGAGGAAACTGAGGCTGAGAAAGGTTTAGAGGCTTGTCCATCATGGAGCTAGTAAGCTATCACTTCACCACCTACCTTGTATAGTAGCAACCTCCCTGGTAACAGAGAGCAGTCCCTTTACATCTTTCCAGACCAGATCCAAGAGGGCAGCATCACAGATCACACAATTCCTAAGTCAGAAAGAAAGTTATTTCATACATTCTGTACCTCCAAATCCCCACTGCAATATACCTGACAAGTGGTCATGCTGAAGATCTTGAAGAACACTAATGAGGAGGAGCATAGTGTCTCCTCTGAGGGTCCCTTGGATGACAGGAAGCTTTTCCCTATATCAAGCCCAAGTCTCTCTCTCCATAGAATGGACCAATGATGCCTGAGGTTTCTTTCTACTCTGAGACCCTTGTAGTTTATCAATATCATTCCTTGTTCTGTCTTCCAGGGACAAGAACAAGTCTAAAACTTTTCTTGTATGATGGTCCTTTAAATGCTTGAATACAGCCATCATGTCCTTCATGAATCAATTCCTTCTCTTCACCCTCCCACTCTCCTCAGTATTGTTAGTTCCCTGGTGTTCTGCAATTTATAGTCTCGGAGAGTTGCCTTGGGCACTCAGAGATTAAATGACTTGCCTAGGATCACCTAGTCAGTCTGTATCAAAGATGGGACTTGAACACAGGTCACCTTGATTGTGGAACCAAGACTATCTGTTATACCAGGCTGTCTCTAACAGAAGTCTTCTTTTTTCCTGACAAAATATCCCCAGTTCTTTCAATCAGTCCTTATAGGGCATATTCTCCAGTCCCCTCACCATAATATTTGTCCTCTTCTAGATGTACTGTAGCTATGAAATTAAAAAAAAAAAAAAAATTGGTCCCCCAAAACAGACCACAATGTTCCTAATGTCTGACAGGAACCATTGGCCCTTCCTATTCTAGACACTATGGCTTCTATTAATACTTTTTTTAGCTTTCTATTGGCTGTCACATCCCACTGTAGATCATATTAGAGCTCATTGGCCACTGAGACCCTTAGGTCTTCTAGGTCATTGTTATCTAGCCATGCTTTCCCCATCCTATACTTGTACAGTTGATGTAAAAATAAAATAAGATATCCCTTTCCTTTTAAATGCAACTAATCACTACCGCAGCACCTCAAAGGTCTCTTTACCCTTCCTTGACTCCATCTTAGCCAATGATGAGTTATTGACTCAGACTCAGATTACATCTCTTCCTCTGGGTATTTGGGCAACCTTTCCTACATGTGTAGAATTTCCTCCCATCTCACTTCTATGTTGAAATTCTTAGCTTCAGTCAAGGTTCAACTTAGATATTACTTCCTACAGAAAGTCTTCTCTGATTTCCTTCCTTGCCCAGTATTTGCTATTGCTCTATCATCTCCCTTCCAATAGTCCACATTATATCCCCAGTTGTAAATGTTTCCTCTTCACTCTTTCCCCAAACTTCTTGAGGGCAGTGAATTTTTAATTTTGCCCTTGTATCCCTAATACCTAGCAGAGTATTCCTCTGCTAGTTCCTAACAAGTCCTTATTAAATCCATGCTGTCATTGGGAGTGCCAAATTGAGAAGGTGAAGACTAGGCTCCACTGAGCATTTATGTCAGGCCCTTTTTTCCCCTCTCACCTAGAATTATGAATTAGAGGCAGTCTGATTAAACTCAGGAGAGGAAGAAAGTAGCAAATATAAACAATGAGAGATAAAGAGTCTGATAAATGAAAGGATGTCATCATTGGCAACCAAAGAATTTTACTAACTACTTGCCTATGCATTTTTATCAAGTTCCAGGAAGGCTGGTTCTTTCAGAGGTACCTAAAGTCTGCTTATTATCTAGATTGGTTTCTAGATTAGCCAGTTTCCTTATCTTCCTGAGTGTGAAGCATAAACCCTTGTATAAAGTGAGAGAGACAGAGAGAGAAAGACACAGAGAGAGAGAGATACAGAAAGAGACACAAAGAGACAGAAAGACAGAGACAGAGATGTTCAGGAAGGAGATAAAAGGTGAAGAATGTGGAGAAGTCTTTCTATTCTGTACTTGCCTTAAAGAATGACCTGGATGACTAGAGGATGCAAAGAAGACAACCCCATCTTTGTGGTCGTATCTTTTTTTTCTTTTCTGTTTTCCTCAATTTGAAAATAAAGTGTGATGGAGGATACATTGAAGGGTACAGAGAAAAAAAGAGAATGAGTGAGAAAGAAAGAAGACAGAGACAGTAAGAGAGAGGGAAGGAAAGAAGAAGGAAGAAAGGAGGGAGAGAGAGAGACAGAGAGAGAGAGAGAGGAGAAGAGAAGGGAAGGAGAGAGAGGGGGGAGGTGGAGAGGGAAAGAAGGAGGGAGAGAAGGAAGGAGAGAGGAAGAGAGAAAAGGAGGGAAAGAGAGGGAAGAGGAGAGGGAGGGGGCGAAGGAGGGAGGGAGGGAAGGAGAAAGTGAAGAAGGAAAGAGAAGAGTAGAAATAAGTATTTTTGGCTGTCTCTCCATCAGATAAGGAAAAATGCTCATTCATTCTCTCAGGGAATGCAAAAGTACATTTTGTTCCTGAGGTAACAATTTCTTCCCCCTGGGCGATAGAGGGAGAATTAATGAAGCCTCCAAGAGGCTCATGACTACAACACTTCCCAATGTACCTTACTCCCAAATGGGCACACCTAGAACAGCAGCTAGGGTTCTTGTGCCACTTCATGAGTTTGGAGGTGTTTCTGTGAGGGAAATCCCAGGCCAGCTTTCTATTTCCTTGTCTTAGGCAACTTGAGGGTAGGGAGGGGGAGGAGGCAGGCAGAGACAAAGGTTTTATTAGTTTGGTTACAGAAGAGCTTCTGCTGATCTTCCTTGGTGGAGAGAGAAATTATCGCCCCACACTGATGAAATGTATGCAACACTCCCTTCTTGCAAAGTAAGAAGCCTAGTTCATGCTGGGGCAAGTTACAAACCAAGAGGACAGAAAACAAGGCCCTTGCTTCTCCCTTCATTCTCCCTCCCTCTCCAAGGGCAGAGATTACTTCTCCCCTCATTAAGCAAAGAGGGTGGAACTTTGCCTGAGATCTCTTTGATCTCTCTCAAGTCTCAATGTGTTATGATCAGATGCTACCAAGTACAGAGCTGGGGGTACTTGTGATTATAAATTATTTCTAGTCCCCTGGGCAGTCTCCTGAAAATAGACATTCAAAAAAGGTTTCTGGAGCACCCTATAATGTGCATGAAAGCACTATGTTAGGTGCAATGGAGAACAAAACACTGAAAACCATAGGGCCTCTGCTCTGAATGAGCCTATATATAGTCTAGTAGTAGAGAGGAGAAAGCTATATGAAATCAGTCCACTCCATTAACTATTTTCTCACCATCTGCTGTGGGCTAGGTGCTTGGGATGCAAAGCTGAAAATGTCACAGCCAAGGATATTGTACTTGGAGCAAATTTGAATGGATCAGGGAGGCAGGGGTAGAATTTGAAACTCAAAACTTATTTAAAATGTCTAAAATTGTTTTAACATGTAATTGGGGAAAGAAATAAAACATGTAAATGTAAATTGAGTTAGCAGTCTAGACTGGATGAACAGAACCCAGAAATGACCTTTTTTCAGTCCTCTTCCTTCTTGATTCCTTTCTAAAACATCCAACACCACTGAAGGTGGACACTCTTTCTTTCTTGGGTTTTCCTGACAGTTTTCTTTGAAGTAGATTACTATTGCTTCCAAGCTTTAAAAAACAAAATCAAAACACTGTTTAACTTTTAAAATTCTATACAACCCAATCTATTTTTCCATCATCATCGGTCATTATTCCAACTTCTTCATTCTGCTTTCCAACCCAGCTGGCCTCTGTTCCTCACACACTATATCATCTATTCTCCTCTCCCTGCATATTGTTTTGAGGGTAAAATGCATAAACTTCTGTTTGGCGTGTAACATCCTTCATGGTCTGAGTTCCCTTTCTAGGTTTGTAGAATATCCCTTTCTTTCATACACTGTTCTAATCAAACCAGCCTATCTGCTCTCCCTGTATATGACATTCTGCTCCTTTATACAGGCTGTACCACAAGCCTGAAATGTGCTCTGCCTTGGGGAAGGGAGTAAACATTAATTAAGTGTCTACTATATGCCAGGCATTGTGCTAATAATTTTGCAAATATTATCTCATTTAATCCTTATAGAGTTTCTAGCTTCCTGAATTCAAAGGTCAATTCAAATACCACTCCCCAATGACAATCCTATACCAATCTTCCCAATTGCTAGTGACATCTCCCAGAAATGACTTTTTATCTACTTTGCTTATATTTTGTGCTTAATTATATATATGTGCATGTATATGTATAGTTGTGTGCATATATCTATCCACAGGTAATTAGATTTGTGTGTAGTTTTCCAACAAAATGTAAACACCTTGATAGTAAGGACTATTTAATTTTTTTACTTTGCATCCAAAATTGCTAGTGCATGATAAATAGTGGGGATGGGATAAATACTTAATGAATAAATAAATGGGCAGGATTCCCATCTATTTGGTTGTCAGTGCACCAGAAGCACTCCTTCCCACCCTCCTACCCCCTATTTTATAATTTCATGCTGGATGATTTGTTATTCTGAACATGGTTCATTCCATCCTGACTCAGCCCCCACATACTTGACTGGGTGGTCAACTCTAACTCATAATGATATGACAAAAAGTTTTGAAAAGTAGGTAGATTAGAATTTAGGAAAGCTCTTTTCAGTTGAATACTGCAACAAAGTAATTCAAAGATGTTCTAATCATCCCCAATGAATGAATGTGTTCTCCCACAGTATTTGACAGCCAAAAAAAAAGTCAGGATCTATATACAGCAGTAAATACTATAGCCAATGCCAAGATAGGAAGGACCATTGGAGGAAAGGAACCATTCTCCAAACATACTTTTAAAGAACAGCATCATTACAAACATAGCAGAAGCTCCTTGACAATACTTGCGAAAAGACATTGAAAAATGATGTCAACCTCTATCTGGTTATAAGCACTAGAAGATTTGCACATCCCATTGCCCAGTTAAAGACAAAGAAAGAGATACATGTGAAATGAAATTTGGAAAATGAAATCAGAAATACATTTAATCAACAACTAAAATTGAAAACTCAAAGGTTAAAGTGATACAAGCTAAAGCATCCCAAAAAACAAAATATATAACATCGATCAAAAAATATATTATAAATGCTTGAGAAGCAGAGAAAATAGGGGAGAAAGATAACCCCTGAAGGAGAATTTGGGAAATTTCTGGTCATCTGTATAGTTGAAAGAATTCTAGTACAATATAAACAGGAGTTGTGTCAAATATAAAAATAAAAGTTTGTATATAAGTGGTATAATAGACTATCAAATAGTCATATCTAGGGAAGTGACTGAAAATTAAGTTTCTCTGCAAAATTGGAATGTGGTGGGTCTTGATAAGGTCCATATTTATTGACTCAAATCCTTTCCAATTGTATATGAATTAATAATAAAACATTTCACCAGCTTTCTCCTATGATGAAAGCCTAATCTAGTCTTTCTTTAAAGGCTTCATAAATATATTGCCAGAAGGTGAGAGTACCAGTGACACCCCCCTCCCAATTTATGTTAATTATATATGTAGAGGTGTGCTGGTACATGTTTATTTAATAACTGACACTGCAAAAAAAAAAAAAAATAAGATGTATGTACAACACAATTTTAAGTTTAATCTTTGTAATAAATATTTTTTCTATCATCTTTTTAAGTCTAGACAACCAACAAAACAAGAAATCAAGCCTTGATTTCTACCATTTGCTAATTTCTAAGATATAAATGCTCATACTGAAAATTTAAAAATTGGTTTTCCAGAGCCTCTGCAAGCTGGGTTCAGCATGTTTTTCATCATTTGTTTATTTACTCTGCAAACTTTTCATAACTTGTATTGCTAGCTAGGACAGATTAGATGGTTCAATGGGCAAAAAGATATACCCAAAATCCGGAAAACCTGAGTATAGATCTGCCCTCAGATACTTACTAGCTGTGTGAACTTTGCAAATCATTTATTCTGTCTGCCATAATTTCTTCATTTATGAAAAGAGGATAATAACTCGATGGTTGTTGTAAGGATAAAATAAATTTATATTTATAATATACTTTGCAAACCTTAGGATTATATAAATGCTATTATTATTATTAAAAGATTTTATTTGAAACAATGTTAGTTTAGGAGCAAAAAGATTGGAGTATGTAAAAAGTAAATCATTATTGATTCTTTTATTATTAAAAAAAAAAAAAAGCCACCCCAAAGCACTACTATATGGATTTAAATTACCACATACATACTCCAAATTCATTATCATCACTTCCAAATGGAATTACATGTGGCTTTCATATCAAGAAGAAATTTGAACCAAAACATCATATTCACCATATACAGCTCCATTTAAAAAGCCTATTAATTTGCTATTTCATCTCATACAAACTTTTTCCAATGATATTAAAATAGTGTAAAATTCTTAATCTTAACCAAAAAGAGAGAGTTTGGATCTTTGGAGTTTGAATCTAGAGGACAAATATAACCAATGAATGAAGAAAACAATTACAAGTCCTTTCTTCTTTTCTAGGGAAGATTCATTGAGCTAAGATTAAAAAGGAAAAAGCCTAATGCTGTGGATGTTGGGGCCATGATTGGTATCCTAAAAATAAAAGTTTAATGGAAAAAAAAATATTTTGGGCAACTAATTCTAATGCAATCCAGTCTTAAGATATACTTTTGGAATGCATTTGGAAGACACCCAAAGCAAAACTGATACAACATGAAGAGACACATGGTTCATCCCAAGGCAGCTGTAGAAAGATTAACACTTCCTTCTCAGAAAAGAGGAAAAAGGTTGAGAGATATTCTTAGAGCACAGAATGAAGAAGTTAAAATTTACATAAAAACTTTGGGAATAAACAGATTTATGTTCATAAATTAATAGTAAAATCTGATAAAAGGCATACACCGCTAGATTTATTAAATGTGCCAGAATTTATCTCTGACTAGAACTTATAAAATGACATCATCATCATTATTAGTAATAGTAGTAGTAGCAGTGTAGTAGTATTGTTATTATTGTTTGTCTCATTAATTTATGAATCCCTTCCATTAATACAGAGCATAACCTATCTTTGTCCATCCTATGTAACTTGACAATAATAACAATTATTATTATTATTATAGCTAACATTTATGAAGTGCTTTAAGATTTGTAAAGCACACTACACATATTCTGTCATTTGATTCAAGAGTGGAATCAAAAGATGTTCCACAAACAACATCCACATGAACTCAACCGATAATTTATAAACAAAGGCATGTTGAGCAAATGACCAAATTGTACCACCTATTCAATGAAATTAAAGTGTTATGATAAAGATTCAGGATCAAATCATTATCACCCTTATGGAGCCTGGACTTATTGATTAATGAGTCTTGCAATCAAGTGGTGGAAATTGTACAACATATCACTGGAATTTACAAAAAAAAAAAAAAACTCTACTGGCTGCCTAGATGGGTGCAAATATGTGGCTAGTATTACACACCACAAACTCACTATTGTTTTATATACTAACAGGTGACAGGACCCCTTACTACAATAAAATACTTCCAAACTCCTTGAAAAAAAAAAAACTTAAAGGATAGAATCCTGTTTTCTGAACCATAGCTCAAAATATAGATGCTTAGTCAGGGATGGATTATGCTTAGTGAATACTGATAAATAAATAAATAAATAAATGTGTGTGTGTGTGTGTGTGTGTGTGTGTATATATATATATATATATATATATATATATATATATATACTAAACTAGGTTGAGGGTAACCAAAGTACCTCAAACCCTATGGTGAGTTAGGGGGTTGTCTACCCCAGGCATGTAAATGGAATGGGTGGATGAGAACAATTTGTTCCAACGGCCATTAAGGCAGGCAAAGCCAGTGTTGTACAGCATTTAGGGCTTGATTAGGCATCAAAGACCAAGGTCATTCACTGCATCTTGGGTCATCACCAGTTGTGTTGACTATGTCCTGCCACTGGACAATGGTGACTTTAACAGAGAGACTGAAGCTGAAGACTTCATGCAACTCTGCCTCACTTAAATCTATTTTATGCATGAACCAAAAGACATCATCCTACCAGTTTACCATTTCTACCTATCTCAAAGGCCTGTGGCAATAGGTAAGTGAGGAAGCAGCAGGTGTGAATACCCTGGGAGCTATAATCATAACCCTACACATAGGCAGCCCAGGCCATAGGATTGTCTTCTCACTGGACCTAAATGTCAGAGCAGCCTTTTAAGGACTGTGCTGTTTCCTTCCATGTGTGAGGAAAGGGCTAGAAAAGGTGCCCTAAAAATTGCTTGCCCAACTCTGGTCTGATCACTGAGACAGATAGGGATCCCATTCTCCCAGTCAAGACTAAAAAAAATATACAAAAGCTTCTGAAAAGCTGATTCCTCTCACCGTTGATACATAAAATGTGCATACATTTATAGACAACTCAAAATCTAGGAGATCTGTAAGAAGGACAACTCTTATGAGAGAACTCAACAGGTAGCCCTGAATAAAACAAGACTGACAAAATGAAGGCCAGTTTACTGAAACAGGAGATGGATACACATTTTTTTTGGAGTAGCCACAGTGAAAGGGAGCACTGTGAAGTTGGTGTAGGTTTTGCAATCAAAACTAATCTAGTAAACAAATTCACATGCCTTTTAAAAGGAGTGAATGACAGACTCATGATAATGCCATTGCCACTTGCAGGGAAATGCCATGCCACAATCATCAGTGCCTATGCTCCCATCATGGTGAACTCTGATAATGTCAAAGAAAAATTTTATGAAGACCTTGAGACCTTTATCATCAATGTGCTAAAAGAGGACCAGCTTATAATTTAATGCTAAAGTAGGCTCAGATTACCAGACATGGCAGGGAGTCCTTGGGAGGAATGAAGTTGGAAACAGCAACAGCAATGGTCATTTACTTTGAAGACTTATGCATCCCACCTTCTCATCACCAACACTATTCTATTTACCTAAATACAATGAAACTTCATGGACACACTCTGGGCACACCAGTGGCATTTAATAAACTATATGATTGTAAGAAAAAGAGACAAGATATGAGAATAAGACAATGTGCCGAGCAAAGTGCAGGACTGGTCATACATAGACTTATCTTCACCAAGCTAAATATTTCCATTCAACAAAAGTAATGACCCCAAAGCAAAAAGACTACTAGGAGAATTAATGTCAAAAGATTAGAGTGCTTCTCTGAGAGGGAACAGTTTGTCACCAACTTGCAGGGTCTGTTGAGCCAACACACATTTGGCAAGAAAAAGAGTGGGTAGCTTTCAAAAACTTGGTGTACAGCACTGCATTTTTTCATTTGGGTTAGAATACTTATAAAGATCAAGAACAGTTTGAAGAAAATGATGTGGAAATTCAGAAACTGCTAAATGAAAAATGAGAACTCCATAGGATCCACCAACAGGATAGTTCATCTCTAAGACAGTAGCATAAAATTCCATCAAAAGTAAAGTACAATTGAAACTTAAAGAGATGCAGGATTTTTAAAAAGGTAGATGAAATTCAGTTTTATGCTGATAGAAACAATCCAAAGCCTTTTTAATATGTTCTGGAAGCTATTTATAGGCCAAAGACCTATGGTACATCTTAACCATCCAATGCCAATGGTACCACACTGATTAGTGATAAGAACATGATCTTAAGTTGAATTCAATCACTTCCTAGATGAAGTACTAACTGAAAGAAGAAGTTTGAATGCCATTAGGCTACTTTTGTGTTGTAAAAGCACTGGGTGGTGATTCTATTCCAGGTGAGATTTACAAGGTTTGCATAGGGAGTGGGGGTCCATTGCTTATACAAAAGCTGACTGAAATTTTCCAGGTTATATGAAATCAACTTTTCCTTGGCCCCTTCTGAAGCCATGCTGGCTGTCAGGCAGATGATCTTTTTCTAGGTGTTACCTTTATAAAAATGGACCTTATATATAAAATATATATATATATATAATATTATATATATATATATATTTTATATATAAGGTCCATTTTTATAAAGGTAACACCTAGAAAAAGATCATCTGCCTGACAGCCAGCATGGCTTCAGAAGGGGCCAAGGAAAAGTTGATATGGTCTTTTCTGCCCAACAACTCAAGAAAAATTCCAGGAGCAGAACACCTATTTTGCTAAAATAGCAAAATACCTATTCTATTTTGTAAAATAAAAATCTGTATTTTATACAGAAAAAATCTGTATATGATATTTACAGATCTGACCAAGCACGTGCTTAGACTTCTAGAAAATAAACATACTTCAAATTTCAGTTATAAATGAGATAGACTAGAGATCCTAAAACAAGGAGGCAAATTTGATGTAGAGAAATCGTTGAGATTTGGTAGTATGAGATTTATAGAGATAATAGGGTAATAAAAGATTTCATTTATAAGGAATAAAACAGATTAAAATGAGCAGTATAGGAAGCATTATGTTATTTAAGAAGTTATACTAATTTGAGGAAATCCAAGAACCTGAGTCAAGGTGAGAATCAGGGAAGAAAGCATTTGAGTGAGGATCACTGGAGGGATTTTAAGTTATAGATAAAGTTTTAAGCAGCATTACAAGTCTGAGACAGAAGTAGGCTATAGTAATCATAGAAGGGCAGGGCACTTAATTATTCAGACATATGGAGTTTTCTCTCCTAAAAGTTGAGAAATTTCTGAATGATTTTGAAAATAATGTTAGTCTTCAAAAAACAGAGGGAATGATGAGAGGAAACTCAAATTCTTTAATCTGATTCTAACCCAGAAAGAACAAGATTCTGACAATACAAATGAAAGTGATCTTCAATAGAACTGACCACTCCATATTGAAATTTTTGAGGGAAGAAAGGGAAACTCAATATTTTAAAAAGGTATCTTCTTAAATTTTGGTAAAGAAAATTTCAATGACAACATAAAAAAGGACAACAATAATACTGCTAATAATAGCTACCATTATAGAGTGCTATAGGATTTGCAAAACATTAGTGAATTCACTCTCCTCTTGGTCAAATCCTACTTAATCTTAAAAGGAATTTAATCTAAAGTGGGGAATTCCATTGTGTTCTACTCAAGTTTGGGTACAGATTCTTTTATTCAGATCTTTCTTGTTTAGATAGCCCAAGGCTGCAGTGATCTGGGTACAGAGATAATTTTTCTGTCTATGAGTCCCACTGAACACCTGGTCTTCCAAAAGGTACATAAACTATGAGCCTGGTCACCATATTGTTTTTGGTATAAAAGAGACAACCAAATGACCATCCTTTTATTAGTAACCTGCTGATCTTGTTAATAAAATGATTAAGTTACCCAGAAATGATGCTTCTTGAACTTTTCTAAATGTGTATATACAAACACACATACTACACATACACACCATATATATATATATATAGCTATTATTCATCTATCTATCTATTTATCTGTTCTTTCCTTTACAATAACCTTATGAGATAGGTATTATTATTATCCCCATCTTATAGGGGAGGAAACTGAGTCACCGAAAGGTTAAATGACTTGCTCAGTCATACAAATGATTGTCATACATATACCAAATGATTAAATGAGTTAAGATTTGAATTCATGTATTCCTGACTTGTCTAGCATTTTGTATCATAAGGTCACATATCTATTATGAAATAGAAAAGGAAGGATTGATTTCCATGCATATCTAGGGCACTCAATAAGTAATTCATATTAATTAAAAATGAAATCAAGGACAAGTAATGGAGGATGATTATGAAAGACAGCATAAGTTCTGATACAAAAGCATTGCACTTATATCCCAATACCGACAAATACTCCATTATTTTTCCTCTTCTTCAGGACATTTTGTTCTTCGTTATTCTTTGGGTCGGTATGTATGTGTGTACATGTGTCTATCTGTCTGTCTTTGTGTCTATCTCTCCATGTCTTCTGTTTCTTTCTGTCTATCTCTGTTTCTCTCTCTCTCTCTCCCCTTTTTTCTTTCTCTTTATTTCTTTCTCTCTTTCCTTATACATATATATACCTATATATGATATATATATATATAAAATCTGTCTCTGTTTCTGTCTCTATCTCTGTCTCTGTGTCTCTGTCTCTCTCTGTCTCTCTGTGTCTGTCTGTCTCTGTCTCTCTCTCTCTTCCTCTGTCTCTGTCACTCTGTTTTTGAGTTTCTTTCTCTGTCTCTCCCATTTTTCTCTCTCCCTCAATGTCCCTTCTGCAGGCATTACATAACAGCTCCTTCCTGCAGAGAACACCTATACAAGTGGGCCTGACAGTTTGACAATGGGCAAGCAGAGGCTGCTGTGAGAAAATGGAGTCATTCATGAGCTCTCTGAGAGGCGACTCTGTTAGAAACTTGGCTCTTTGGTAAATGGAGAGCAGGGAGAACAAAGAAGGAAACTTTACACTTTAGCAATTTTCCCACACTGACAGGCTCACAGAAAAATAAGGCTCTGGTTGGGTTGGATGAGAAAAGGCAACGATATCCATGGTCTTGCTTTTCCTTAGGATGTTGTCTCACTGCCAAAGCCACAGAATAATATCTCTGGGGGGTGGGGATTGGAAGCAAGACTACCCTGGCCCTGGGGATAGAGAGGTGGAAACCAATCCATTTACATGGGGACTACCTCTTCTTTACTTCCCTCCCCTTCTTTATGCTTTTCTTGTTTGAACCCACCCAAATTGTACCTTGGAGTTTGTCCCAGGAAATGAGGAGAAAAGAGCATTGAAAAGATTATTATGTTTTCATCTTTGTTTTCAGTAAAAGGAACAATGTTAATAACCTTGAAATAATGACCTTGAGATGGGGGAAGCCTCTTTTAAAAAGCTATTTGGCCCCAAGTGGTGAAGGTTTCACCTTTGGCCAGTAGAAGAGTAGTAATTGACTCCAGGGCTGTGTTTGGAAGCAAGACCTGGAAATACCTGTGGAGAATTCTTCACAGTTAATCCTACTCACTATTGCATTCAGGAATGCCATTGTCCTGATACAGAAACAGAAGGACATAAATACAGAAGGTTTAAATGAAAAAGACATTAAAACTGGATCTCAAGAGCACTGCCGTGTCATGTTATTTTTTTTTTTGCATACAGTTCAAAATGTTATTTTTTAAGTACCACATTAAAACTTTATTTTGAAATCGACAAATTTCAGAAATAGTCAATTTGTTTTGAAATAAATGAAAATAAAACAAAATTTCACTGCAACCAAAGACTGTACACAGTCTTGTGAAGTCCATTCTGAAAGCATTTAATCTTTTATGTTGTTCCTATTACCTGTGTCAGTCAATATTTTAAGTGAAAGTCCAACTTCTGAAATGGAAACCAGCAGCCAAGATATAGCCTGTATGTTTGTTTAAAAACAAACAAACAAACAACTCTGTGATGTTTTCTGTGTATATCTGTTTACCTTCTGTTGAAATGTGTTTCAAAATTATCAGGAAGAAAAAGCATGTAGTCTCTTTAAGAAAGAAATTAATTTTGAAGTGAACTGAAAAATTTGTCTTACTAAAGAAACTCAACTATAGATATGTCACTAGTCGTATATATAGAGTGTAGTTGATCAATAATATTGTATAGAGAAGTAGTGTTTTCATGTGTAGAATGTACCTCATAGGATAGTTGTGAGGATCAAATGGGATAATATATGTAAAGCACTATGGGAATACTAATAGCACCTTCTTCATTTGTTGAGGAGAGGAGGAAGGAGAGGAGGAGAAGGGGGAGGAAGAGTAAGAAGAGAGGAGAAGGGGAAGGAAAAAAAGAAGGAGAAGGAGAAGGAGAAGAAGAAGAAGAAAAAGAAGAAGAAGAAGAAGCATGAGTAGAAATCCTAATTTCAGACAAAGCAAAAGCAAAAATAGACCAATTTAAAAGGGATTAAAAAAAGGAAATAACATCTTGCTAAAAGGTATGATAGGCAATAAAGTAATATAAATACTGAACATATATGCACCAAGTCCTATAGCATCCAAATTCATAAAGAAAAAGTTAACTGAATTATGAATTCTTTACCAAACAAGAGATAGAAAGCATTATAAAATATAAAGTAGATAGTTTTGGTTATATTAAATTAAAAAGCTTTTGCATAAACAAAACCAATGCAATCAAGATTAGAAGAAGCAAAAATCTGGGAAACAATATTTCTAGCAAGTATCTCAGATAAAGGCCTTATTTCTCAAATATATCGAGAAATGAGTCAAATTTATAAAAATACAAACTATTCTTCAATTGATAAATGATTAAATGATATGAACAGGCAGCTCTCAGGTGAAGAAATAAAAGCTATCTATACACATAAGAAGTGTTCTAAATATTTGATTAAAGAAATACACATTAAAAATTCTGAGGTACTACCTCATATCTATCAGGATGGTTAATATGACAAAAACAAAAAAGGAAACAAAATGGTGGAGAGGATGTGAGAAAATTGGGACATCAATGCACTCCTGGTTGAGTTGTGAACTGATCCAACCATTCTGGAGAGCAATTTAGAACTACATCCAAAGGGCAACCAAACTCTGCATACTCTTTGATCCAGCTAAGTCTGTATGCCAAAGAGAATATTTTTAAAAGAGAGAGAGAAAAGGACCTACATGTACAAAAATATTTATAGCAGAAAATATTTGGTGGCCAAATTTGGAAATCAAGGAGATGCCCATCAAGTAGGAAATAAGTGAACAAGCTGGATTATATAGATGTAATGGAATATAATTGTGTAATAAGAAATGATAAACATGCAAATTTCAGAAAAATCTGGAAAGATTTGTACAAACTGTTACAAAGTGAAGGGAGTAGAACCTGGAAAACTTTTCAAAACTCTAATATGGAAATATGTTTACCTCATAGCACATATATAACCCATATCAAATTGTCTACCATTTTAGGAAGAGGGGAGAAAAGGGAGGAGGCAGAAAAAATTTTTTAACTCAAAATCTTGTGAAAAGGTACCTAAAAATTGTCTAGACATGGAGAAAGTAATAAATGCCATTAAAAATAAAAAAATAATAAACTCAATATATCAACAACAAAACTGCTCACCAATCCATTTTCTACTTGGCATGGAGCTATCTCTCCTCCTTTTATCTTCCCATTGTTTTGTTCATGCTTTTTTCTTTCTACTCTCTCTTCTTTTATATTGCCATCACTGGCCAACCCTTCCTTCCAAAATCCACCCCACAAAATAATAATAAGTGTTGTCAAACAACAAAAAGTCATACATTGCCTATCTGAAAAAGTTCTATGCTTCTAGTCCATCAACTCTTTGACAAGACATTGGAAATCTGTTTTATCATCAATCTTCTGGAGTCATGATTAGTTATTCATTGATCAAAGTTTTTCATCCTTTCAAACTTGTTTTTATTCATGTTATTGTAGTCATTTTATAAATTGTTTTCGTGGTTTTGCTCATTTTACTCTGAATCAGTTCGTACAAATCTCTAAATCTGTCCCTTTACTTGTTTCTTATGATACACTAATATCCCACAACATGAAAAGACCACAATTTGTTCAGCCATTCCCTAAATTCATGAGAACCTATTTTGTTTCATGGGAGGAGGAGGGAGAGGAAGATGGCTAGTGCAATCTCCTCCTCTGAGGAGGAATGACTTATACCTGCCCATTTCCAGCCCACATGCAAGAGATTGGGGAAGAGTCATCTGAAATAAGTTTCTTGACTCGGGAAGACTGTGTACACATTGTTACTGGTTCTCGTCCACTAGCTACATGCGGAAGAGATGGAGTTTTGATTGCCGGCAGAGCCAGAGGCACTAACCAGTAAACTAGAAGCATTTTTTTTTTTTTCCTGCTGGCTGTGTTCAAATCAAGAAGCAAGGACTTTTATAAAGCCCTTGGTGGAGAAAAGGAGGCCTAAAGCTAAAACTCTGAAAGGCAGATATACTCTTTCTCTAGGGAAATCTGACTCATTTGTGAAAGTTGGAGTTGGAATAATGATATTCAGCTTAGAAAGAAGACATTTGCTTTAACAAAAAGTGCTACTATAAATATGTTTGTCTCTAAAAGTCATGAATGACTACTCACCAGCTAATTTTTATTGTTTTTTCTCAGACTTTATATTCTTTTGCCTTTTTAAATCATCTTTGATAACTGTTCATAACTCCTTGTTTTCAATATTTTCTTCTCCTTTGACTTCTAAAAACAAATTGTTCTCTGATTTTTTTCTGTTTCATTTGCTGATTCATTATGCTACTTCCTGAGTTTTTTTCTCTTGCCCCTTGGTGATCTCATCCACTCCCATGCTTCAGGATACATCACTATCTGTATGTCCAGCCCAATCTCTCCTGGACCCAAATCTCAAAGGCATAGCAAATTATAGAATCTTATAGCTTTAAAGGATAGATTTAGGGAACCATCTAATTTAACCCACACTGAAAAGATTATTATAATATCTCTGAGAAGCAGTCATTCAACCTCTATGAGAATATCTCCAAGAAGGAGGAACCCATGCTGTTTCATTCTATCCTATGCTATGCTAGTCCCTGATATTTTGGCATTACTCTGACAGACTATTTCTATTGACATCAAATCTAAATCTCCCTCTTTGCAACTGCTTCCCATTTCTCTTGCTTTTTGCAAGTACAACAAAGTTAATCTCACTTCCATGGGGTAGCCCTTTAAATTCTTGAAAACAGATATTATTCCCTGCCCCATCCTCCACCCTGAATCTAATCTTGTCCAAATTATTTTCACCTGTCTGCTGGATGTCTCCACCTAAATACCCCACTGATGCCCCAATCTTAAAATATCCAAATCTTAGCTCATAATTTCCCCAAAAACCTTTCCTTCCTCCCAACTTTCCTGTTTTTGTTGATGGGGATACTATCCTCCTAGTCAATCTCTTAAAACCTCAAGATAATTTTGTTTTACTCTTCTCTATTCCTTACATCATCTCCACATTCAATCAGTTATCCTATCATCAGTATCTCCCATGTCCAATGATGCGCTGAAACTACCTCATACTAGCTTTCAAGAGTTAATTTTCAATGTGAGCTTTTACATCTAGGAAATCAAGCTGTGTAAGCCTAATCACTTAACCTCAATTGCAGAAGGAAGGAAGGAAGGAAGGAAGGAAGGAAGGAAGGAAGGAAGGAAGGAAGGAAGGAAGGAAGGAAGGAAGGAAGGAAGGAAGGAAAAGAAATTGGCAGGTGTTAGAAATCAGTGTTTGATTTATTATTTCATTGATTGTCTAGACAAGAAAATGATGGACAAAATTATCACTAATGCAGATTAAAGTTAAAGGTGTGTCTTATGCACATGTTTCCACACACACACACACACAGAGTCAGTTGTTAAACATTTACTAGCACACCACTCCATATCTATAAGGTCATAGTGCCTTTTCCTTGTAATATTTTAGTAGCCTAATATGACTCTGTAGTTTTCTGCCTCTAATACCTTTACTAACAGTGTTTCTTTTGTCTGGAATTTCCCCTTCCCCCTTTTCACTTGTTGAATTTCTACCTATTCTCTAAAATTTCATCCAATACTACTTCCTTCGCAAATGTTTAAATGTCCCCCTAAATCAGATCTCACATAGCACTTAAGTTGATACTCTCTAGTTTCCTTATCATGTTGCATTGTCAGGAGAACACAAACATTTGCTGCTACCAAAATAGTAATGGTCCTGCCCCTCCCCCACTCAAGTATTCCTAATATTACAGTGAGCCTCAGGATAATTTTCACATCCTGATTCTAATCACCAGTGGGGAATGATGGGAGTTGGAAAGAAAAATGGAAAGGGATGCAAGTTTTCTTTTGCTCTGTTTTTCCCATACTAGTGGGAAGTACTAGCAGTATAAGAAACATACTAAACATAACATATAAAACTCAGGAAGAGCTCAGGAAGAAAGTCACCTTTACTCAGGTAGGAGTGGTAACCATGGACCTCTGATTAGGAGGAAGAAGTCTTAAAAGATGCCTGCAGAGTCCTTTTGTAGGATTTCAAGCAGTGATGACTTTAGGATTATCAAGAGGAGTGCAAATGGATGGCTTTTCCTTAAGGTTCTAAATCTGCTTTAACACTTTATCTAGAAAGTAGTACCAGAAGAAAGACTGGACTCCCCAAGGGAGTCATACTATTGTGTGCTTAATAGGGGATGATAGAAGACTTCGAAGTAGAGAAATTCCTGGTTTGAGCTGTGAATTATGGAAATCCAGAGTAGAGAAGCTGTGAGAGAAACGACTAGTATTGGGAATCAGGTAATGTGTGTAGGTTCAGGAATCCCAAGTTCCTTTCCTCTTTGTTTGGAGATTGGGTTTGGGAAGAAAGGGTGCTATAAGTCTGAGATGACTACATATGTGCCTGAGAAGGGTGAAGTTGTCTCTCTAAAAGCCCTGAAATTTTTAATTTATATATCATATATTATACATATAACATATTAATTTATTATATAATTATAGTATATGTATAATTATATACTACTATATTTCTGTAATTATAGTATAAATTTATCTAGTGTGAATTTTTTCACCATTGTAAAACCCCATCTGGGATAGTTTTATGAGTTAAAAAAAATTATAATATTTTGGAGAAAGGGTAGAACCACTAGAAGAGTAGTTCCTTTACTTTTTATCAATGTAAGATTCTTTCTATTTAGGGGTGGAGTGGGATAGAGAGAAGCACTGAGTAGTACTGTCAGTCTGGAGCACTGTATAGGTTACCATGTAAGGTAGAAGTTTCCTGCAGAGAAAAAGGGAACTGTTCTCAATAATTTTGGCCTTAGATATGAGTCTTCTTCTTATTTTTTCTAGGTTTAATGAAATGATTCCTCTATCAGAGACTTTATTAACCTTAGTTCTTACTGATGGACCTAGAATTAAAATAAGCCTAATTTTAATATTCCCAAGAGGAAGGAAACCCGAGTTATGGATAGGAAACTGAGTATTGTTTTTTGAGAAGCCTTCAAGATTAAATGTGATCTTTGCAAGAACAGAGTTACATTTCTATGGTGATACAGGCTGCAGGTTACATAGTTGAGTGTGTTTCTGTCTTGTCACCCATCAAGAATACAACTATCACAAAGTCAGACATTGTATATTATCTAAATTTATATCTCCTCCAGTATCTGGCATAGTATTCTGTACTTAGTAGCCATAAATTAAATGTTTATTGAATAAATGAGTCAAAATGAGTAGGGAAGACTCAAAGAAATAATTAGGAACCATACAATAATATAATTCCTTTTATTGGATAATGTAAGCAGATAATAAATTCTCCTCAAAAGCTGACAAAAAAAATCTCTATACAGGATTTTCATGTTCAATTGCTCTTAGGTCCCAAAATACTAGATTCATATATACAACCTAAAAAACCATTGCCTCTAAGATTAAATTAAGCAATGACTGATTAGGATTGAAATTTAAAGAACATACTAACCAATCATATGCAGATATTTTTATTTCTTTAAATTTTGATCAAACTTATCACTGCAGAATTATCTAATAACAATTAACTAATGCATGTATTTGTTTTTGGTCATTTATTTTAATACAAAAGGCATAATAAACTATAACTGTGTTATATATCTTTTGACTAAACCATCCATGCATAGAAATACTATTCAGTTCCCCTTGGGAACTCCCTCCCTTGCCCTAACCAATCTTACTCCATCCATGTTGGGACATCTAACAGTCCTACATTTCAAAACCAAGCACATCAAGTAATGGGAAGTGTCACAGCAGAAGTTTCTCTCCTAATTAATCACCAACTAGACTTTTTACTGTGCTTTTGGGACACAATTCTCTGGCAACGCTGCTCTTTTTCCATCCTCTTTTGTCCAACACATTAAGCAACATACATGCTAAGATCAAATGGATATAAAGAGGAGATTTGGATTCATATCCTGACTCTAACTTACTAGTCATGTAAACAGAGATAAAAGCCACGTCTCCTCTCTAGGCTCCAGTTTTGTCATCTGTACAATGAGAAGCTTTGATTAGAATGCCCGTGATTTATTATAATTCAGCTCCAAATTTATGGCATCTAATGAAATTTTAACGTTGAAATTGGCATCTATCTCTTGCTGGGAAGAGTTTTGTTTTCATTAGAATGCTCTGTATTCTATGAGCCTATGTAGCAAATAGGCTCTGAGAGTTTTAGTTGAGTATCTTTTCAGTTGAGGTTCCTTTTTATAATTACCCCCATCCCCTTCTTCAGATGGAAAATCATACTACAAAGAGGTCCAGTCACTTATCCTTATTTATATTAATGGAGAACCTGCGGTCCTAAATTAAGCTCTATTCCATGTTATGCAACCAGGTAGTCAGGCATACAGTCAGAAACTCCACATAACTGTAAGATAACAAATACTTGTCTATAAGACATCATGCTAGTAGACATTAGGGATAAAAAGAGGGGGAAAATGAAAAATTTTCTACCTTCAAATAGCTTACCTTTTACTGGAGAGATACACCACGTAAATAGACATGAAACTACAAGATAATCTAAGGAAGCAGAGAACAAAAATAACTCAAAACAACAGGGAAGACTTCACATAATGACACTGAAATGAGTTAACTGAGATCCAGAGACAATAAGAAAGTGAGAGGACAGTACATGGCATCCCAAAAGTCTAACTGCACTCAGACTTTTGGCATAACCTATATTGGCCAGGAATTGGCCAGGAAAGAGCGAAGGATAGTTTGTGTAAAAGCTGGAATATCAATATTAAGGAATACCTAGTTTGTCTATGACTGGGAGATAAAGTGAAGAAAAAAAAATAATATGAGCTGTTTAGAGAAAGTATCAGTCAGTTGATGGAAAGATGTGTCCAAGTTTAAGTGATGAAAAGATTATAGAGAAATGTATATTTTATCATGAAGCTATTAAATGACAACAACAACAATAATTAAATTTTGAATAACATTTACTATGTTCCAGGAACTGTGCTGAGCACTTTTTACAAATATTTTCTCTCTGATCCTCCCAACAACCCAGAAAGGTGCTATCATTATTATTTTACAGGTGTGGAGACTGAGGCAAACAGCAGTTAAGTCACTTGCCCAGGATCACACAGCTAGTGTTAGAGATCAGATTTGGACCCAGATTTTCCAGACTCTAGGTCCAGTGCTCTATCCGCTGTGTCAGTGATAAGGCAAAGCATGGGGAGACTTACCTGAACTTAGGCAAAGTTAAGTTAGTAGAATCAGGAAGAACAATATAAACAATAATTAAAACAGTATAAATGGGATAAAAGACAATCACAAAAATGGAAGAGTGCCCAAGAAAATTGATGACTTTTTCTAGGAATTTGCAGAGGAGAGACCTAGAATGCTTGAGCTCAGGGTTCTTTCTTTACCACATAAAGTCTGCTTCTTTTCTAGATGACAATAATTGTAGGTTGTTCGCTGATTTAATGATTACCTATAAAATAAACACTTGAAATGAGTTTTCTTATGGAGAGATCTCTCTATCCCAATTTTCCCTTCTAGACTATGATAATGGAGGGGAGAGAGGGAGAAGATGGGAAGGGGCAGCTAGACAACTCAGGATTTACTGAACTCAGTCCCCTTCCTATTTCGCTGCCAACAAAAAAGAGCAACCCTTCTAGTCATGCACTTGGATTGTAATAAAAGAAACTGAGAAACAAGATTTTTCCTTTGAAATAATAGCAAGGAATTGGGGTTTCTCAACATGCTAGAATGTGGAATGACTTTGACTTATATGTGTTACCCCATTTCCTCAGAATAACTCTCAATACATGTTCTCTCTCCCCACCACAATTCATGTCAGGTTGCCCCAAAAATTTGTCCCTTAGATAAATCCCGAGGCTTCTGTTGATTAAGTCTTCAGATTATTCTCAGTTACTAGCAAAGTCCTTGTCCGGCACAAGTCACTCTGCCTATCTGGGGTAAGTTTTCTCATTTATAAAATGAGGATTTTGTTGTTGTTCATTCATAACTGACTCTTCATGATCCCATTTGGGGTTTTCTTGGCAAAGTTACTGAGTGGTTAGCCATTTTCTTCTCCAGAACATTTTACAGATGAGAAAATTGAGCGGAACAGGGTTAAGTAAGACTTTCCCAGTACTTATAGAGTAAGGATCTGAGATTGTTTTTGAATTAAAAAAGATGAATATTCCTGATTCCAAGCTCAGCACTCTGTCCATAGCACCACTTAGCTGCCCCTATAAAAGACAGAGCTTAGAACAGATTAATTCTAAGCTTCCTTACTTTAATACTATTTATACAGGAACTTTGACTGCTAGACATCATAACTAATCCTATTCTCCCAATACTTTACTTTTGGGGATTAACAAATTTTTAAAGATTTTTTTTTTTAGTACTAGAAAGCAAAGGGAATTATTCACTCAGAACTATTAAAAACACACCCAATGGGCACCCCAAAGTTTACCAAAGCAGTCTAGATGGTTCTGCAGAATCATACTGTATATAATACTTCTAAGTTATTTGGAGCAATACCAATGTAAATTCCCTAATGTTGACCTACCTTTAAAGAACTTTTGTAAGAGAAGGGAAAGGGGGAGAGTAGGAGATGCCAAACCAAATGAAAACGGGGACCAGAGAACTCCAGAAAACGCCTTCTTAGCTACTCATAGAACAGGTGTACTTCAGGTGTGAAAGTGACCAGGGAAAAGAGCTAGCTTTCTCAGTAGTCCCAAAGGAGATTTCAAATGGAATTCCCTGTTCTGGTCTGGTCTGAACGGGGCCGATCTTATGTAAGATTCTGGCAGGCAGAGGGCTCAGGCGGAAGCGGCTTCCAACACCATATAATCAACTTTGATTGCTGTTTGTTCAGCCGCCTTCATGTGGTGGGGGAGGGAGGAGAGGAGGGAGGAGGAAGAAGGAGGAAGGATTCCGACAAACTGAAGTCTTCTGTTTCTCTCCACAGTAGAAACAGCTCATAAAATGATCTCCAAAGCGAATGAACTGCCAAGGGGTGGGTGGGGGTGAGGTGGGGGTGACTGCTGAGGGTGCGTAGGGAGAGTTGGGTTTCCTACAATTGGGTCCACAAAGGGGACGCATGAATGTTCTGGGGGGGGGGGAATTGGGGTGCTCTTTGCTGTAAAGACTGTAAAAACCACTCTAGATTCTAGAGCTGACATTTACTATGCCTTAAGATTTATAAAGTACTCTAGCTATCTATAACCGTGTGGTTCATTGCGTAAAAGGGGCAGACTTATAGTCAAGAAGACCTGAGTTCAAATTCTAGCTTAAACACCAACTAGCTGTGTTCCTCTGGGCTAACTTGTCACCCTCAATTTGTTCATCTATAAAACGGTAGCACGTACTTCATCGGATTCTTGTGAGACTTGTTGACCCAATACCACCACTGCTAGATAATGAAAGTTTGAACTTGCTCCATTTTTCCAATATGGCCTGATTTGGTTATCATTTTGGTGCCAGACTTAATGAAAACAGCCAATTGGCTTTAGTTCTACGCAGCTTAAAATGTCCAAATGCAAGTGATGCAGGGTTAGCCTCCCAGATAATGTGCACACTATCATAATCAGCTTTCTGTTCATATTTTAATTCCACTAACGAAGGAGCAGATCTGAAGCTTTTTTTGAAAGCCAATATTTTAATAAATGTTTATTTGATGAAGGAAGAGATACAGATTAGAATGCCAACAAATCATAAATGTGATACGTAAGACTGTGATATGCTTAGATGACATATTGTTATTATCTTTGTGGAGGGTTTTCTCCACAGATTCTCTTTGTACTTAGTATTTTTATTTTTAAATCAGTTTCTTAAATATCTGCCTGTCTGGAATAGAAGGAAATCTAAAAAATCTTCATGGAAGTAACACAAGGCTTATGAAAACCACAGAGTTGCAGCATTTCAAAGCTGAAAGTGATGGTCAGGGTCATCTAGTCTAATCTCTTGGATGAATTTAGAGTTGAGGAAACTAAGGAAAGATTCAAGATCCTGGCCCAGAATTGCCAATGCTAATGCTAATAATAATAATGTCATATAATCTTTGGAGTAGAAAACTGAAGAAAGCAGTATTCCATACCAATTTATGATTGGACACAGAAGGCAAATGTGACTAAATTCTGCATGCCTGAAATTATACTACTAGGCTTAAGATCAAAAAAAAAAAAAAAGGAAAAGGTCCTATGCTTCAAATATGCTTATAATAGTTTTTCCCCCCCCAACAGCAAGTAACTGGAAGCTAAAGGTTTGCCTATCAATTGGGAAATGCTTAGGCAAATTATGGTCTACACATGTGATGGAATACTGTTGTACTGTGAGAAATATGAAAGAGATGGTTTCAGAGAAATCTGGGAAGATATATATGAGCTGATGCAAAGTGAAGTGAACAGGACCAGGAGAATAATTCATATTAAAATATCAATATAATAGGGGCAACTAGATGACACAGTGGACAGAGACCTGGCCCTGAAGTCAGGAGAACATGAGTTCAAATCCAGCCTCAGACACTTGATACTTTCTATCTGTGTGACCCTGGACAAGTTACTTAATTCCAATTGACTCACAAAAATAAATAAATAAAATAAAGTATCAATATAATAATATTAAAATAATCAATATAATTAAAATGAATAATTATAGTATGTATATTATGCTTGTTTTTCCAGCTTGCTCACCAAAAAATGATCTATCATATGTTTAAATGGCATATTAGTTTACATAATACACACACACATTTAAAAATTAAATTATAGCTTAAATATGTATTTGTTACATTATACATTAGTTGAAATACACACATGTATGTATATATACATATACATATATACACATATATATTTGTAAAATACTATATAAATGCTAGTTTTCATATATATGTAGCTTTCATGAGTATACATGAAAGGTAGCATTTATACCATGTTTTACAAATATCTTATTTTCATCCTCACAGCTCTGGGAGGTAAGTGCTATTTTTGAGCCCCTTTTACAATTGAGGAAATTGAGGCAGAGATAAAGTGACTTGTCTAGGGTCACACAGCTAATAGTATCTGAGGCATGGCCTAAACTAAAGTCCTCTTGACTCCAGTTGTAAGGCTCTATCAACTAAACCAATTAATTGCTTGTCTAGGAACAAAAACATTTGTACAGGGCATAAGATCTTAGGCAAGTGATTCAGAATGCATTGTCAGTTGATGGAAAGAAGCACAAGACATCCCCAACTCTTATCTCCATTGTTGATTAGTAGGAACCCTTCTCACATGTCCCCATTCAAAATGAATTAGCCACAAAACTGTTCTCTCATTAAAATCCGTTCGCCTTTGCCAACTTTCCAATAAATGTGTGCCAGCAGGGAGGGCTCAGTAGACAAACACAAGCAGGTGTGCGATTGGAGTAATAAAAATTACTCATATGTATATAATACTTTCCTATAAAGCCACTGAATCAGGGAATAAAAACAATATAATCCTGATTTTACAAATAAGGAAACTGAGGCTTAGATAAAGTGACTTAGTGCCCTTCTGTGATCTTTAGAAATCATTTCTCTTCACATCCCCTTTACCAAACTCCATTTAAAAACTGAAACTGAGGCCCAGGGAGGTGAAAACAAGTTGCCTCAGATCCTCCCAAAAGGCAAAACCAGATTTGGAAATCAGCTCTTCTAGCCCCAGGAGTGATGCTTTTCCCCTAGATTACAGAGAGATGACATCATCTGGGTGCTGAGAAAATAGGTACTTTGTCCAGAGTGCCTTCTGGTTCCTATTGTTCAGTGAGACAGGTCTGGACACAGATCAGGGTGATCAGTTCATTTTCCCTGAGTGACTGGCTTGCCTTTGAGCAAGCTCTTGTCTGCTAGCATGAACAACATCAATATGTTGATAATAATAGCTAACTTTTATATATGATTCAAGCCCTGGGCTAAGCACTTTACAATTATCTATTGATTTACCACAGAGAATGCATCTGTCTAGAGATCTCTAATCAAGTAGAGAGGTATTTATTAAGGTCCTACTAAATGCCCAACATATTAGATTCTTTGTTCAGTTGGATCTCACTGTTTGTGACCCCATTTAAGGTTTTCTTGGCGCAGATCCTAGTGTGGTTTGCCATTTCCTTCTCTAGCTCATCGTACACATGAGGAAACTGAGGCAAAGAGGACTAAGTGATTTGATCAGTGTCACACAGCTAGTAAGTTTCTGAGGCCAGATTTGAACTCAGGAAGATGATGACTACAAGTCTAGGACTCCATCCACTGCAACACCTAGGGATACAAAAGAAATAGTATCCAGTTAAATTAGGGAAACAAAACTAACATACATGAAATGACTTAAAAACAACAAAGGAAGTAAAAAATCAAGTGAAGACTGTTAATGAGATCTCAGGTTTATGTAGCACTTGAAAGCTTACAAAGTGATTTCCATGCTACAGTGCTACGAGATAATATAAATATCCTCTGTACTGTCTGGATGAGGAACATTAGATTAGAGGAATTGACATTTGCATGACTAGTACCAGAAGTAGGACCTGAATTCAAGTCTCTTGGTTCCAAATCTACCATGCTTCCCACTAAAACTACTCTGCTTTTCAATCATAAATCCTAGGATTATTATTATAACTATTAAATTATCATCATTATCATGTTATTTATATTTTATTTTATATTGTACAATTATGTAATTAATTTATCATATATTAGATATTAGGTGGCTCAGTGGATAGCGCTTTAGGGTAAGAAAAACCTAAGTTTAGATTTGGCCTCAGATAACTTTCTAGCTGTTTGACTCTGGGCCAGTCACTTGTCCATGTTAATCCATTGGAGAGAGAAATGGTGACCCACCCCAGTGTCTTTGCTAAGAAAAACCCAAAGGATCCCAGAGAATTAGACATGATTGAACAACAAAATATAATTAAAGTTATATTAATCTATGTTACATATTATATTATAATGTTATGCAATATTACATTATATTAATGTTATGTTATATTATATTATAATGTCATTATCTCATATGAATGTTGTGTTATATTATATTATGTTATATTAATGTTATGTATTACATTATAATGTTACATATAATATATTAATGTTATGTTATATTATAATATAATGTTATGTTACATTGTATTATATTATAACTACTACTATTCCTACTACTACTAGGTAGAGATTTAAGAAAGGATGTTCATTTTCTCCAGGATAAGTATATGACAACTCTTATTTGAAAATGACTATAATATTCCCCTAAAACTTTTCTTCACAGGAGTAATCATAACCATTCTTTCTTATGACACAGGGTCTAATCCCCTCATCATCATTATCATGATCCGTAGGCCCATTTCAGGCCCAATATCCTTTCTAAAATGAAATACGATGTCATCACATAGTAAATGCTTTAGAAAAGTTTGTTGGTTGAGTGGTCGAGGTTAGCTCAGTGAACGATCCAGGTCTGGTCTGACCAAAGCAAGTACCTCTTACTTATGTCATTTTTATTCCAAAGCAATTATTTCTTGTTTAATCCTGGCTTGAGTCATCTAAGAGCTACATTTTTGGGATCCCTCCTGTGGCCTGCTTTTGACTAAAGATCCCTTAGATAAATCCATCCAAAGGAAGATGCCTTAGACTAATATGCACTGGCCACTAGCCTGAACTGAACTTGCATTGCAATAAATTCTTGAAACCATTGAGAATGCTATCATCACCACTTTGCATATGATCCTAAAGTTGAATTAATAGAACCCAAACCAAGAGTTTGAAGCCAACAGTTACTTTAATAAAAAATGCCTCGTATTGTATTTAAAATTCATGTTTATAAACTGCTTCTCCCTCTTTCCCTCCTTTCCAAGTTGATTTTGAATGAACCATTTCCAGTAATCCATCATTTGGACACAGTACAAACATAAATATCCTTGTTTTCCACCAGCAGCTTAAATTACACATCAGCAAATGTGGACATACCAGTAGACACAATGAGATGACTCAGTGGATAGAGTGTTGGATGCGGTCAGGTAAACTCAATTCAAACTCTATTTCATTCTCTTCCTAACTATGTGACTCTGACCAAATCATTTAGTCTCAGTCTCCTCATCTGCAAAATGGGGCTAATAATAGCACCTACTTCCCAGTGTTGCTGTGGGGACATGAGATAATATTCATAATACATTTTGCAAACCTTCAATACTATATAAATGTAAGTTTTTTGTGCAAGGTTTTCAAACTTAGAATAAGAATGTAGCCATACATAAAACATTTCAAAATGACAATCTGTTTTCCTGTTCTACCTAAGTAATAGCTTTTATGGAATGGTATCAGAGACATGAATAACTATAGTCACTACATTTCTTCTTCTGGCCTGAACAGGAGTTAATAGAAAAGTTAATAGTAGGATTCTGGATTTTCTTCTTTTTCTTTAAGATCCTTCCAGGATACATTCTTAGCAAGTAGCTGACCCCAGACAACCTTGGGCAGAGCCATGAGGGAAAGAAGGGGGAGGGTGTGTAAGTCTATTTTCCTAGTTCAAAACAAAAGCTAGAGAAAACAAACTCCTCCCTATTCTACACTCCCACAAATGAAAGGAGGGGAAAAACAATTCAAAGACAAATAAAATTCTTTTAAACAGTATATAAACAGCTTCTTAGTCCATGCTGTGAGATTGCTTTATCCTAAAGTCCTCTGGTACTTCAATAAGCAAATATCCTTGGCTGGCATCCATCCCAAGAATGTCTTTACCAGGGGTGATTAACCTGGGTTCTGTGGATAACAGGACTAAGAACTTGTTTGGTGAAAAAATACATCATTATTTAAATATAAGTGGTTTCCTTTGTACTCATATGTGTTTTATTTTATGTAGTTAAAAGCATTGTTCTGAGAAAGGGTCCATAGGCCTTACTAAAGGGGTCCATGTTAAAACAAAATTAAAAACCTATGTCTTATACCAAGGATTATTTTGTGATAAAGAGGGTTATATTTCATGATAACTATATTTAAGACTATTTATGCTTTTTAATCCAATTATTGAATTTCTTTATTTCTTCCTTCCCAAGAGCTACATAGCACCATAAGGATTTAGAGCTAGAAAGAACCTTGGTCTGAAGTAGTTAAGTGGCACAATGGATAGCTCTCTGGCTCTGGAGTCAGGAGGATCTGAGTTCAGACACTCAATACTTACTAAGGTGTGACCCTGGAAAAGTTATTTAAACCTAATTGCTTCACTCCCTGCTCCCCTCCCTCCCAAAAAAGAACTTTGGTCTAAATCTTTCATTTTACAATTGGAGAAACTGAGGCCCGGAAAAGAACAATGACAGATGCAAGACCATACATCTAGTAGGAAACATCGTCAGGAAAACTGGTAGAAGAAATTGAGGTTAGCCTGAAGTAGAGGAAATTTGAGAAAAACATGATCGTTTCTGAAGTCAATCAGCAAGCTTTTTTTTTTTTTTGCTATCCACTTGTGCGACAGTGCTAAGTCCTAAAGATACAAAGAAAAGCAATGGGGTCCCTGCATTCTAAAAGCTCGCATTTCATTGGAGAAAACAATATGGAAAAAAAATCGGTTTATGTAAGATAAGCCCAGTGTAAGTGAGCAATAGTTGCAAAGAGGAAGATTTAGTCTTGGTGTCAACAAAGACTTCCTAGCAAATAGAATATTCTAAAAATGGAATAGGTTGCCTTTAGCAGGTAGGTCTCTCAGCATTGTCTCTACAATAATTTGTTAAGAATAAGAAATAGGGGTTTCTTACTAGATATAGGTTGGATGAGATGGTCTCTAGGTTTCCTTCCCACATGGAGATTCTATGGTTCCATGATCCCATGAAATAATCCAACAGACTCTTTTATCCCGTACATAAGTATCCAACAGCAAGTATCATAATTAAGAAATCTAGGTGGAGAAAATGGAAGCAGGAAAAGAAAGAATGAAAGCAGAGATGAAATTCTCTTAAAAAGGAAGGGCATTTAGAAAATAGAAATAGAAATGAAAGCATTTCGGAGCTAGTCTCTCAGGCAAAAGCAGATTTCGCTTGTTCTGGTTTTAGATTAAGGTTTTATTAGTAATTGTTCCTGTCATCATGTGACCAGATCAAATCAGTCCCTTTCTACTTCCCACAGAGTAGACACTTAGCAATGTGTTCTTTTTCAAAGGGCCCCTCTTCTACAAGAAGCACAAGCAAAACAAGGCATACTGGTCCAAGTCTGAACAGCAAAGTTCCAGAGGAGGCATGTCAACTCACACAGTTAGGTGATAGTGATTAAACAGTGCTATATATTGGGGGAAAGTATACTCACCAAAAAATCTGGAGACTTTGGACAAATCACTTCACATCTAAGCCTCAGATACACTTCCGAATAATGAAAGGAGTTGATTGGATGATCTTTAAAATCCATTCTTCATTACAGGAGGCCAACAGTAATAGTAAAAACAAATAGTAAACAAATAGATTAGGTAGTGTTCTCATTTTTATTATATTTGCTTGCCCTAACCAAGAGCATTTAATATTTTTCCAATTGGTTAGATCAGACTTAATTTGTGTGAAAAGTGTTTTGTAGTTTTGCTTATAAAGTTTCTGATTTTCTCTTGGCAGATAGATTCCTAAGTATTTATACTATCAGTAGTTACTTTAAATGGAATTTCTCTTTGTAACTGACGGATTTTGTTAGTGATATATGCTGATGATTTATGTGGGTTTATTTTGTATCCTGCAACTTTGCTAAAGTTGTGTGTTATTTCTAATAACTTTTTAGTAGAAGCTCTGGGGTTCTCTAAGTATATCATCATATCATCAGCAAAGAGTGCTAATTTAGTTTCCTCATTGCCTACTTTAATTCCTTTAATCTCTTTCTCAACTCTTATTGCCAAAGCTAGCATTTCTAATACAATATTGAATAGTAACGGTGATAGTGGGCAACCTTGTTTCACTCCCGATCTTATTGGGAATGGTTGCAGTTTTTCCCCATTACATATGATGCTTATGATCTATATTTCTTAATCATGGAATTGCCTGTTTTGTCAGTAAAGAAATCCTGAGACTAAAGATCAAAAAATGGCTTCAACTAGATTGTGAAATCCAAGAGGTCTAAAACTTTGCCTGAGAATGTTTCAGGAGCTGTTCACATTCTGGTCATTGAGGGTGACCACCGTGGCCTAAAGGGTCATATCCTTAGTGGTAACATGACTCAGTTTCCACTGCAGGGTTGGTATTGTGGGGACCTGAATTTCAGAATCAACTACTAGATGGGTCAGGAACTTTCCTGAAATTCCAAAAGACTTTTCTCTCCCAGCTCAAATTCAGGAAGGACTGAATTAGAACAAAATTCAATATGCCACAAAAACCTCCCCCTTTTGGAGGAATAAGATATCCCCATCTCCTTTTTTACTGACTTATTCCCTATGCCCAAAATGCTCTTCCCTTTTTTTTTCCATCTCCTGCTTTTCATACTCTATAGGAAGCCTTTACCAATCTCCTTTAATTCTACTGCTTTCCCCTTATTGATTCTTTCCTATTATCACATCTGTAATATATTTGCACAAATTGTATGTTCTTTCTCCCTTTAGATTGTGTCTCTTGAAAGCAGGGACTACATTTGGCCTTTCTTGGAAACATCGTGAGTATTTAGCACAATACCTGACACATAGTCGTTTATAAATGTTTATTGAATAATGATGAATAGTATCATCTTTTTAGAGAGGGGGAAATTGAGTTGATTCAAATCCACCCCATCAATAGATGAAACACATATAGCTATTGCAACTCTACTCCTCCTTCTCCCCAACATGTTTTGGAGTTTGCCCTTTCTCTATCAGTTAGTGTGCTTATTTGACTTCTCCCTCTTTCACCTGTTTCCTTTTGGGAAGGGAGAAGGGGTGCCACTCAGGCATAAGCTGGCAGGGTAGGTGAATAGTGGGAATTTTAGATGCCAACCATCCAATAGAGAAGCCTCCATCCTTTTTCCATGAGTGTAAGAGTTATTACATTTCCACGTTTGCATCTCTAGCCTCTTGTAAAGGGTCCAGAACATAGTAGAATCTTCTTAAATGCTTGTTAACTGGTTGTCAATGCTCATCATCTCAAAGCTCATCCTTTCTACCCAATACCATTAGCCCTGGTTTGTTTACCTTTGTAGAAGATAAGATTATTGAAATGAAGGTCTACTTTACTTTTTTTCAAGTTCCTTTATTAAAATAAAATACTTATACATTAAATAATTAGCACATGAATAGCATAGAAGCAACTTCCTGCACATCTGGCACCCAAAGTCTCGGGATAACACAAATTTGTCTTTCTCCACGTCCTTCAACTTCAAAACATAACAAGAAAAATAAACAAACAAACAAAAACAACAGGTTCTTCTGCTTTCAGTTCCAGTTTTTTAAACTGAGAGCTGCCTTTTCTGAGGTCCCTTTCTATGGCAAACATAACCCACAAATATGGTTTCTTAATGACCATTCATAATGCCATTCCTATTATGATCATGCCAATTCATCTTGTTGATTGCACTGTCAAAGGACCATTCTGTACTTGGTAAGCCTGGGAAGTTCTGGAGCCTCCTTCACATGTGGGACTACGTGTGGGAAGATAACAACTATTTTGTTTGGGGCTGATTTGGAGGAAGGGGAAGGAGGGGTCATCATGTCAGTACAGAGAGTTGGAGGTCATTTTGAAATGTACCTTTGTTGAACTTATCGCTTCCCCCATCCTTTAAGCATCTTTTGGTTTGATTGGATTTCCACATGAATGAGTGAAGAGAAGGAAGTGTTTCTGAGTTATACAGGACTTTCATTCCTTCCTTTCTTTAAAAATTGGATGAGAAACTTCAACCCTTTCAACCTTTCTCACTCACTGATGGAGAAGATTGCTACTAATGGGTTTGGGCACTGCCAACTTAAAATTTAAAATGGATCATCTGTGTTCTAATGAAGTGCCCTAAATGGAAGAGTTGGGAACAAACATCCATTCACAATATCCCATTCTAGGCCAATTAGTCTCTACCCTTTAGATAATCCTTATCTACTCTAAAGTCACTGGGACTTGGGCCAATATCAGGTGATCTACTGAACTGTATAAACACTCTTAACTCCCATAAGTCCCTATTCCACCACTATCACCTTCAAAGAATGTCAGGTCAGCAGTGCAAAGTGAAATGTTAAATTGATTGTTTTTACTCAATTACCTCATGGTATAACTAGGTAGCTGAGTAGGAGAGAAGCAAAAGTGATTATCATGGGTCTACAGAATTGGCCCAAGAGCTCTCCTGTGCCTCTTGCTAACTCCCTTCAAGATAGGAGTAAATGGAATCAGAGAGGGTAAGAGAATTTGCTTGAGGAGAGTAGGTGTCATTAGCTAAGGTGAAGTGGGATTGAATCACAGATTAGGCACAGAAGAATTAAAGCTGATACTTAGATATTTTTCTTCTGAACTGTGAGATAGCACTCTAGTAGACTTACAGAAAAAGGCAATCAATATTCAAAGAAGATGAGGCTAAAAAATTAGGAGGCATAGAGCGTTTGGAGATTGTCTGACATATCCAAGCAGGAAATAATACCAGCCTTAGTGAGAGCTGTCAATGAAGAACTGTTATGGAAAAGCAGGTACAAATGTGAGAAATTACATAGAAGAAAACGTAAGACTTGTTAAAAATTCTGAGGCAGCTATTGGCTAAGAAGATAGAATTCTAGAGCTAGATACACAAAAGACATGAATTCAAATCTTCTCTCAGTTTTCTCATCTGTAAAATAAATTGGAGAAGGAAATGGCAGACCACTCCAGTAAGAAATGACTGAACAAGCAGATCTGTCTGCTTCAAGTCTTTTCTACTTCAATCCATCATCCTAAGTGATTTTCCCAAAGCTCAGATGACCATTTCACCATCCTAGTCAGTAAACTCCAGTGGCTCCAAATCACCTCCAAAATCAATTGTGAAATCTTCAGTTTGACCCTCAAGGTCCCTCAGAACTACTCGCTCCCCTTTTCAATCTTTGCTCTACCATGAAAAAGATATCCCATCTTTCAGCTCAGGGCAATTTCTCTGGATGTCTCTCATGCCTGGAATGTTCTCCCTCCTCTTCCCACCTCCTGCTTCCTTCAAGTCCCAACTTAAATCCCTCTTTCTACAGGAAGTCTTTCTCAATTCTTCTTAATTCTAGTGTCTTCTCTTTTAATTATTTTCTACTTTTCCTTCCTATAATTATTTGTATGTTGTCTCCTGCATGAATTTGTGAGCTCTTTGAGGACAGAGACTGTCTTTTGCATCGTTTTGTATCCCCAATGCTTAACATAGTGCCTGGAAGATTTTTTAAGTCCTTAATAAATGCTTATTGATTGACTGACAAAAAGAAATAGCCCCCGCCTCCAAGAAGCTTGCATTCAATTAAGAGACAGGGATACAACACACTCATCATCTTTAAGGTTTGAATACAGTTTGAATATTTCGTTCTCTAAATAAATACAAGGTAATTTGAAGAGGAATAGGACAATGATTTAAAAGGAGGATTGGCAGAGAAATGCAAATTAAGACAACTCTAAGATACCACTACACACCTGTCAGATTGGCTAAGATGACAGGAAAAAATAATGATGATTGTTGGAGGGGATGCGGGAAAACTGGGACATTGATGCATTGTTGGTGGAGTTGTGAACGAATCCAACCATTTTGGAGAGTAGTTTGGAACTATGCTCAAGAAGTTATCAAACTGTGCATACCCTTTGATCCAGCAGTGTTACTACTGGGATTATATCCCAAAGAGATTATAAAGAAGGGAAAGGGACCTGTATGTGCATGAATGTTTGTGGCAGCCCTTTTTGTAGTGGCTAGAAACTGGAAACTGAATGGATGCCTGTCAGTTGGAGAATGGCTGAATAAATTGTGGTATATGAATATTATGGAATATTACTGTTCTGTAAGAAATGACCAACAGGATGATTTCAGAAAGGCCTGGAGAGACTTACACGAACTGATGCTGAGTGAAATGAGCAGGGCCAGGAGATCATTATATACTTCAACAACAATACTATATGATGACCAGTTCTGATGGACCAGGCCATCCTCAGCAACGAGATCAACCAAATCATTTCTAATGGAGCAGTAATGAACTGAACTAGCTATGCCCAGAAAGAACTCTGGGAGATGACTAAAAACCATTACATTGAATTCCCAATCCCTATATTTATGCACACCTGCATTTTTGATTTCCTTCACAAGCTAATTGTACAATATTTCAGAGTCTGATTCTTTTTGTACAGCAAAATAACGTTTCGGTCATGTATACTTATTGTGTATCTAATTTATATTTTAATATATTTAACATCTACTGGTCATCCTGCCATCTGGGGTAGGGGGTAGGGGGTAAGAGGTGAAAAACTAGAACAAGAGATTTGGCAATTGTTAATGCTGTAAAGTTACCCATGCATATAACCTGTAAATAAAAGGCTATTAAATTAAAAAATAAAATAAAATAAAAGGAGGATTGGGGTTAGCATGACAGCCAAAGCTTAAGTAGCTAGATATTTATAAATATTAAAATACAGTTCCTGGATAATTTTTACATATTATTCATACAACTGAACAAATCAGTTTTTTTTGTTTTTTGGTTTTTGGCTGAGGCAATTGGGGTTAAGTGACTTGCCCAGGGTCACACAACTAGGAACTCTTAAGTGTCTGAGATGAAATTTGAACTCATTTGAACTCCTCCTGACTTCAGGGCTGGTGATCTATCTACTGCGCCACCTAGCTACCCTTGAACAAATCACTTTTGTTTTTTGAGGTAGTCACAATGATTCTGGAAATAGTTTGGGATCATTAGATAATATGTTTTATAGTTTGTTTTTCCTTTGAATCATCAATTAAACATGATCCTTTCCATTCATACTGTCACTATCCTAATATAAGTGTTTATAAACTCCTCCTTGGATTACAGCAATATACCTCCTGGTTACCTTTCTAACTCTTGCATACCCCTCCTCTAGTTCCACCTACAAATGAATCTTCCTAAAACATAGATTTCAAGTTGTCACTGCATTGCTCAAAGGCTGTTTATAACATTCTATTTCCTACCACATTGAGTCTCAGTTCTGTTTACCTTCAAATCTAGTTCTACATGCTAGCAGTGTAGGCAAGTCACAACATTTATCTGTCTCAATCTCCTTATCTGTAAAATAGGAATAATGATACCTATCTCCCAGGTATTGTGAGAATAAAATGAGATTTGCAAAACACTTCAGAAACCTCAAAGTACCACATAAATGGTAGCTATAATATTATTATGTTATCATTTCAATTTTATTTCCTATTAGTCCCAAAGGCAAGTATATCCTCTGTTCTCTTTAATTCTGCTTCCTCACAATTTGATAACTATTCAGAGAAATAACTAGGGCAGAGAAATTGCTTTGCTCTAGGGTGCTGAAATTTAGAGGTTGCTAATGATGGTAATTGAACCTTTAAGAATATGAAACAACATAGAAACAATAAACACAAACTTATCAAAAATAATTAGTTGAAAAAGGAAACTATGTGATGCTGGGTTTCCCTCTTCTTGTATCCTTCCCCAAACTGAGTTTCCCCTTGGCCTATAGTCCACCTCATCTTCTGTCCCACCTCATCCCCAGCATACTGTGTCTTAGGGACTCCCGTGATGGCTCAGGGTCTTTATCATTCCCAATTTGAAATTTCTTTTAAAAGTGATTTGACTGTTCTTTCCATGAAGTTTTTCCCCAGATATCAAAATTACTAGCTACAACTGTGCAAACATTCCTTGCTCCTTCCAATTCTGTGTACATTTCTCCATTTTTCTGTTTGAAAACTGGGGTTTTTAATATATGATGGCATCCTTGCAAATCTCCCATGCTTCTTCATGTTATATTTGGGATTTCTTTTCTCTTGACATCAAGAAGGTTTTTTTTTCTTTTTTTCTCAAATTATTAGAGATCTTAGTTCTCTCTCCCCACTTTCTGAAAGTGTTTTTATCAAAAAGCCTGTTTTATATGTGAACAGAATCAAATCAACAGGGCAGATGGGTTATGCAGTGGATAGTGCACTGGGCTTGATATCAGACCTGAGTTCAAATCCTGCTGTGTGTCAACTCCGTCATCTATGAAATGGGGATAGAGTAATAATAGCACTCACCTCCCAGGGTTGCTGTAAGGATTAAATGAGATAATATTTGTAAAGTGCTTCACACAATAATATGTACTTAACTAAGTAACTATAAAATAAATAAACTTCTTTCTTCTTCCTTCTTCCTTCAAACCTTAAAAGCATTATATAAATTGCAACTATCATTATATCATGAAAAATGGGTGTTGAATACACTTATGTTAGAGTAATGTAAGATATGAGTCCTGCCTTCAAAGTGATTACAGTCTCTCAGTGGTCCTCAATGTGTAGTCCAAAGAATTGTTGGGGTCTCTGAAACCCTTTCAGAGGGTCTACAAATTCAAAATTATTTTTTATTTCTAATATAGTAAATAGCTATAAATATAACCCATGTGAACAAAAACTCTTTGAACAGATCCTCAATAGTTTTTTTAACAACATGAAGGTACTGAGAACAAAAGTTTGAGAACCACTGATCTAGATGAATAATAAGATAAGAACACATAAGATGAGAAATTATAGTGAAGAATATAAGGGGATGGATATATATAAAAGTGTTTAATGTCAAACAAAAGTGCTGGAGGTGGAAGAAAAGCTGTGAGACTTGGATCCAGCTTCATTGGATTTAAGAATTAGAGGTCAGCCTTCAAAAATGTATAGAACTTGCACAGGTGAGGTTCAGGAATAAACATGAACTCATTATGGAGGAGGAAGACAGCATATTTGTGTCATAATCATGGCTAAATGTCTAGATGGGAAGTTAAAGGCCCTGTAGTCTAGCCCTCCATTTCACAGATGAGGAAACTGAGTCCCAGAGATGAAATAATTTGCTAAAAGTCACAAAACTAGCATGCCACAGAGTTATATTTCATAGTTCCAAATCAATACTTTCTCTACCACATCTGGAGAAGTCACTTTACTCTCCGCAGATCTGTTACTTCCTCTGTAAAATGGAAGAACTGCCAAAGAGGAGAAATGAGAATGAACCTTCCTTCTTTGAAGAAATGGATGACTCCAAGTGGGGGATATTACATGTAATATTAGACTTAGGTCATTGATTTTGTTGAGTTGCCTTTCTCTCCTCTATTTTCTTGTTAATTTTTCATTATAAGAGATAAAACCTTCTCTGAGTGAGGAAGCAAAGATCTATTGAGAAGTAAAGGAATATAAAGAAAAGATACCAAACAAAAAATTTAAAATAAAATGAATTGGTCACTGCTCAACTCTAGATCTTGAAGATTCTTCAGATCTAAAATCTTGGGATCCTATGATTACTTGATCTCTAAGGTCTTTCCCAATTCTAAATCCTATAATGCTATGGAGTTTGTTACTGGGATTAAAATAATGCACAATAAAAAGCATCTAGATACTGAGGATAGGTGAGGAATTGTAAAGTGGGTCAAAAAATCATAGATTTCCAGAGAGCACAAATCATACCATATATTTCTATTGTATTCTCTAAACCATCTAGCACAGTGTTGAGCATAAGGCAGGTTCTCAACAAACTGCTTGCTGAATTCAGGTTACTGAGACTCCATTCACCCCAGATGGAATTTAGAAGCCATGGAGAACCCTGAGGATAACATAGGATTTAATATTTATTTTTAAAAATAAAATACTTAGCATTCTCAAAATATTTTTGGTCTTTGTGGAATCATTGCAATATCTCTTTTTGTCAATATTATGATGATCCTTGCACTAGCCTAATGGGGATTTTTGGAGCATCTGAGAAAGTAACTTTTAATCAGTCTCTATTAAAATGATAGTCTTGACACTGGGTCTCAAGCTCTCCTTTCACTGCTTTAAGATGAGCTGTTTCCCACATAGGCAATGACTTCCCTCTGGGAGAAGATTAGACTTCAGGCCCTGCCTTTAAAAAAATGTTCTAAAAAGAAAGAAAGAAAGAAAGAAGAGAGGGAAAGAGAAACAGAGAGAGAGAGACAGATTGGGGGGGGGGATGAAGGGGGCACAGGGAGGGAGGAAGGAAGAAAGAAGGAAGGAAGGAAGAAAAAGAAAGAATATCAAATTAATAAAATTTGAAACCAACTGGGTGAAATCATAAGAAACAGAAGAAATAAAATAAATCATTACAATCTACTTCATATCCATTATGTTCTCAGAAAAACTGAGAATTTGAAAGAAATAGAAAATTGGCTAAACCTCTAACAGAGATCTTAATCCAATTTCAGAAAAGAAAGTACAACTATAAAGGAAAAACTTAAAGAAGGGAAAACAAAAACTAAAATATCCTTGTTTCAGGTAGATTTGTAGGATAATTCTATCAAATTTTGAAAGAAACAAATACCTACACTACACAAATGATTCTCAAAAATTGAGAAAGTACTCCACTACATTCCTTTGATGAGACAAATATGGGTCAAGCAACTAAACCAGGACGGGATAAAGCAAAGAAAGAACTTCCAACTGTTATCATTGATGTACATTGATCCAAAAATTTTAAATATAATCTTGGCAAAAAAAGCTATAGCAATATATCACAAATCATTTATTATAATCAATTTGCACATTAAGTAGGGATGCAAGGATCATTCAACCACAGAAAAATAATTTACATAATTATAATGAAAATATGCAGTGCCACATGATTATGTTAATAAATACAGAAAAAATACATGTTAAAGAATATGTTAATTCAGACTAGATAAGAATAAAAAACAACTACGATCAATAACACAGTGTTTGGTAAACCCAAAAATATATATCACTTGGGTAAGAATTCCCATCTAACAAAATTTTGAAGCAAAACAGGGAAGTATTCTGGAAGCAATTAATTACATATAGATTGGTATCTTGTGTAATATACTTCAACAATCTCAAAAGTGCCTAGGTATACAGAACATTAAAGATCACACAAAAAATAAGAAGAGGAAGATCAGGTTCTTTCTTTTCCCTCCCCCCAATAGTATTCCCCCCCCCCCCCAATTACATACAAAAATAGCTTTCAAAATTCACTTTTATAAGATTTGAATTTTAGGTTTTTTCTTTCTCTCTCCTTCTCTCCCATCCTCTTGTCTCCCCTTCCCAAGATTGCAAATAATCTGATATAAATTATACATGTACAATCATATTTAACATACTTCCACATTTGTCATGTTGTGAAAAAAAGAATTGGAATTAAAGGGAATTAAACACAAGAAAAAATGAAAATAATATACATTAATCTGCATTCAGATTCCATAGTTCTTTCTCTGGATATGGACAGCATTTTCCAACTTGAATCTTCTGGAATTGTCTTAGATCATTGTATTACTAAGGAAAACTAAGTCTACCAAAACTGATCATCATAGAATGTTGTTGCTAATATGTACAATGTTCTCCTGGTTCAATCAGGCTTTTTTCACATTTATGGCGAAAGGAAAGAATTCTCAAACAAATAAAGGACAGAAGTAATCACAAAAGATAAAATAAACATTTTTAAGTATATGTAATTGAAAAGCCTTTGCATAAATAAAATTAACAGAACTAGAAGGGAAGTTGTGATTGTGGGAAAAAAATCTTTACATCAAATTTCTCTGGTAAGATTGAACTAATGTCTAAGATATTTAAGAACAAATACAAATGTATAAGATTAAAAGCCATTTTCCAAAGGATAAGTGGTCAAATAATAGGGGGAAAATGTTTTTAAAAGAATTGTAAACAATTTTGAGAGTTCTACAAATTCTGAAAGACAAGTAACAGGAAAATCAAAACAACTCTGAAATTTTTTGCCTCACAACTAGAAAATTGACAAAGATGACAGATGGGAATGGTTGGTATTGGAGAGGTTGTGGACAAGCACATTGATATATTGTTAGTGGAACTGTGAAGTGGTTCTACCATTCTAGAAAGCAATCTGGAATTATGCTAAAAAAGAAAAGAAAATATATACACTTTGACCCAAAGATCCTATTACTAGATATATACTTTTTATAATAAAAAGAAAAGTCCCATAAAACAAAATATTTAAAACAGCACTTTTTGTAGAAGGAAAGAACTAAAAAAAAGATACCCATCTCTTGGAAATACGGTTAAACAAATTGTGGTATTTAATTCACCAAATAATTAATTACTAATTAAAAATGTGATAATTTAATAAGAAGAATTGATAACATTTATTTTTGTTATTGTTTTCCAGTTCTTTTAGTTATGTCTTACTCTTTATGCCTTCATTTAAGGTTATCTTGGCAAAGATACTAGAGTGGTTTATCATTTCCTTCTTCAGCTCATTTTATAAATAAGGAAACTGAGGCAAATAGGGTTGTCACTTGTTCAGGTTCGCATAGCTAGTAAGTCGGCAGAATTCAGAATTCATTAATTCAAATTAAATAATTATTTAAACGATAAATAAATAAATAATATTTTTTCTTTAAAAGCTTGTTTTTTTGTTGGTTTTGGTTTTTGGTTTTTGCTGATGTAATTGGGGCTAAGTGACTTTGCCCGGGGTCACACAGCCAGAAAGTGTTATGCGTCTGAGGTCATATTTGAACTCAGGTCTTCCTGACTTCCAGGCTGGTGCTCTATCCACTACACCAACTAGCTGTCCCTAAAAGTTCGTTTTTGACAAAAGAAAAAAATAGAGGCAGTAGTTTGTTTTTACCAATAACTGAGGTCTCTTGTATAAAGTCTTTTCCAAAACCACTTTTCTCTAAGTTACAGAATAAGATGAGCAAAAAGAAGGAAGAGTTTCTTTTTTCTTTCTTATCTCTTAGCAGACAAACATCCCCATTCTACCAAAACCAGACTTGGAAGGCACCAGAATCCACTCCTCCTTCACAGTGACTCACATTTGATCCTAGTCAGTCTCTGGGCCTTGGGGCACTTGTGAAGATTTAAAAGTTAATGCTTTAATGAAGGTACTGTTTGAATCTAGAATATGATTACTCATCTAATTTAAACCCATTTGAGAATCAAAATGCCAAAGGTGAACTCAATGCCAAGGGTGGATTTGATGGCATGAGAATCAAAACAAAATTTCATCTTCTGTTGTGTCCCTCCCTCTAGCCGCCAAGACAAGGTGATTTGTCAATTGTATAGACACAATTTACTTGAAATACAGAAATGAATAACAGAGATGCCTTGGAGGACAACAAGCATGACTAACAAACAATCTTAGTCTGTGAAGCAGGAGGTTATAAATATTTCTAGCCATATTAGCATTAGCATATTAAAACCTTTTTTTCTAAGGAAAAGGAAAGGAAAAAGTTGAATGAGTTGGACTTGGGAAAGGTAGGAGGAGAGAATCCAGTCAGAAGGGAGACTTGTATTCTCTTTGATAGTCAATCAATCAATGAGCATTTATTAAATACTTACTGGAATATTCCAGGCACTGTGCTAAGTACTTTTTTGTGGATAAAAATATCTGCAAAAGAAAAAAAAAAGGAGAAAAAAGAAAGAAAAAGAAACAGCAACGAACAAAACAAAAAAGAAAGAGAAAGCAAGCAAGAGGAAGGAAGGAAGGAAGGAAGGAAGGAAGAAAGGAAGGAAAAGAAGGAAGGAAGGAAGGAAAGAAGGAAAAGAAAACAAACAAAATAAAAGACAACATTCTCAAGGATATTATGGGCAGGAAGTAGGAAAGGACATGTAACAAGCATATACATAAGGATATAGAGAATAAATAAATATAAAGAGGATAAAATCAAATTAATTAAAAAAATAGTTTGGGAGGGGTAAGATTAGCTTCAAATAGAAGAAGAGGCTATAGCAATGTCTTGAAGAAAGAAAGGGATTAGATTCTAAGAAGGAGAGATGAATAGGGAGTGTATTCTAAGCATAGAGAAAGTACAAAAGACACAGCCAAAGAGGAGTGTCATGTAAAGATTAGGGAGGAGGCTAATTTGCTTGGATTAGAAAGGTAATGGGTAGTGGGAAGGGTAGTAGAGTCCAATGACTTCCCAGATGGGTAGGTGTGAAAGGCTTTAACAACTAAGTAGAAAAATTATATTTGAACCTAAAGGTGATAAAGAGACACCAGCTGAGTGAGTAAGAGAATGACATGGTAGATCTACATTAAAGAAAACACTTTGACAGCTGGGTAGAGAATAAACTGGAGAAAATAGAAGGTCAAGACAGAGAGACCAATTAGGAGGTTATTAGAATAATCTAAGTGAGAGATAATGATGGTGGCTGTTGTAGTAAAGACAAATTAGATGTGAGAGATATTATAGAGATAGAAATCACAAGGTTTAGCAACCACAAGGTTGGCAGTCAAGGAATAGTCAATTGAACAATTATTAAATATCTCCTGTGTGACAGACACAAAGGTAGGTATTAGGGGTACAAAAAAATAAGGCTTTTTTTTTTTTTTTTTTTTTGCAATGAGCTTATCTAAAGGGAGAAACAAGTATATCTATAAATATAGAAAGCATAAATATAAAATTTATAAATACAAAGTAATTTAGGAGGGAAAGTAGAGTGGTGGGTAGAACTAGATGGTAGAGTAAGTGGGAAGAATGCTAGACCTTGAATCAGGAAGCCTCAGACCCTTACTAGCTATGTGACCCTGGACAAGTCATTTAACCCTGTTTGCCTCAGTTTCCTCATCTATAAAATGAACTGTAAAAGAAAATGCCAAACTGTTCCAGTATCTTTACAAACAAGATGATAGACAAGGTCAAGAAATCAGGCATGGCTGAAATGATTGAACAACAAAATTTAGGAGGAAGGTTTTTTGGGAAAGGGAAAATCAAGAAAGGTCATGACGATGCTTGAGCTTCACCTTAAAAGAAGAGAGGAACTCTATAAGGTAGAGGTAATAAGGGAATACATTTCAAACACATAGGATACCTAGTACAAGTGTATATAAATAGGAGACAGTGTCATGAATGAGAAATATAGAAAAGACCAATTTGGCAGAATCAAAAATTACAGAAGGAGCAGTGGTTTGCGGTAAAACTGGAGAAACAGACTAAGGGCTACGTTGTGTAGAGCTTTAAGAGGTAAATAGTTGAATTCATCATTGCTATTAGAAGCCATTTGTATTGCTGAGTAGGAGAATTCCATGTTCAGATCTCTGCTTAAGGAAGGTTTCTTTTGCAGTGGAGTATGAATTAGAGTGATAAGAGACAGGAGGCAGAGAGACTAGTTAGGGTCTCTAAAATAAGGTAACTGTGATTGGAAAGAAAGGGTTGAATGAGAGAGAAATTGTAAAGCAGTGGTATCCAACTCAATCTCTAAAGCCTGCATATTGATTTAGAAAATCACAAATTAACATTATCTATGTTGTAATACATTTTTATTTATTTTGTTGAAAAGTTCCCCATTGTTTTAATCCAGGTCTGAGCATTGGGAAGTTCTACTATTCAAGTAGTTGCAGGATGTGAGTTTAATACCTCTCTAACTGTAAAAGGTAGTGCTAAGATTGTAAATCTAAAAAAAAAACTAGTCAAATGCAAGATCCTGCTATGGAAAAAGCATCAGTTTTAGGGGAAAGCTAATAAATAAGGTCTCTTTTGGACATACTTACTTTTAGATGTCTCAGGGGTAGTCCAGTTTGAAATCTTCATTAGGCAGTTGATGACAAAAGACTGACATTTAGCAGAGAGACCATATAGAGAGATCTTTTGAGTCATCTGCACGGAGATGCTAAAAGTAAACTCTTGGAAGCTGAAGTTACTAAGACAGAGCTTGTGGAGAGAAAATAAGACCTAGAATGGAACATTAGGAAACACCTACAGTTAGGGATCATGATGTGGATGACCAGCCAGCCAAAAAGACTGAAGTAGGAAATAACTCTTCATTTCAAAGAATGAAATGCTTAGATTTGTCCCTGCCACTAACAAACCAGAAGACCTGAAATACTAATTCGACCATTTAGAGCTAATTTTCTTTCCAAAAAAAAAAAAAAAAAAAATTAAAGGGTTATGATAAATAACTCTTGTTGTGCTGGAAAGAAAAGTGAGTACTGATTCACATATTAAATATCATGAACAAGTGAGGATTTTTGTGGGGTGTGTGTGTGTGAGAGAGAGAGAGACAGAGACAGAGAGACACAGAGAGAGAGACACACAGAGAGAAACAGAGAGAAAGAGACAGAGAAGGAGGAAGAGAGAGAAAGGAGAAAGAAACAGAAAGAGAGTCATATTAATAATACCTTCATGATGATGATGGAGAATACTAGACTACCCAGGACTCAGATCCTACTTCTGACATTTATTACCTACATGGACAAATAGAAATCACTTTATCTTTCTGATCTTCAATTTCCTCATATATAAAATGAGAATAATAGTACCTGGAGTAACTATCTCACAGGGTTGTTACAAAGCTCAATAAGATAATACAGATCTATATGCCTATCATTATTGTTATTAATATCAATAGCATTAGCATATTAAATTGGCAATTTTTGCAAGTAGATGCAATTTAAAAAATGAATAAACAAAAATCTTCTCTAAATTGTGGCCACTTCTGGGTTTCACTCTGTTTTGGTTCACAGGTAATGTTTGTTGAATATGTTGTTAGCTCTTCTGCCTACCCATACTATACAGTCCAAATCTATAAATAAGTCTCAATTACGACCAAAAATGGATTTTCTTCAAGTGGTCCCATTATTCATATTCATAATACACATTAACATTGGACTAGAATCAATGGCCACATTTTATATAATTATCACTTTGAATAGTACAAATTCAAATATGCATAGCAACCATTTACAATAACCAGAATTTAGCTATATAATGGCAACCACAAAAAACCAACAAAGTTAATCTACCCACCAGTTTGCTATATCCTTATAATACTAAGCAAATAATCTGCCTAAATGGATTACCAAATAAATTGGCCTCTCATCTCCCTAGTCACTCTTTGTCTTATTTACTTCATAGTATCAGAAGAGCACAGATTTAGAGCGACAAGAGACCTTTAGACAGCTAGGGACAAAAGGAAGTTCTGCTCCCTAAATCTTCAGATAATGATAATTTTTCACTCTGGTTCTCAGTTAATGAGGTCTCCCTTTCTCTGTTTCTGTCCCTACCTAACCTACCCCCAAATAAAATTCAAAGAATTTTAGAACTGGGGGGAGACATAGAGCTCATTTAGTTATAGAATCATAGAGTCATGGGAAATGACTCCTCTCTTTTCTATAGGTGAGAAAATTAAGCCCCAGAAAATTTAAATCATAAAGATAGAACAAGTCTCCCTAATCCTGATCCACTATTTCAATCTCTAGTTGTGCTTTGGGCTTTTGTTTTGGTTTTGATAGAGAAAATGAGCCCAGATAAATTGTGACTTATTCAAGATCATACAGTCTGTTAGTGGCAAGATCAAGTCAATATATATAGTTCTAAAGGGAAGATAATTTGGCAGAGAAGAAAAGAATACAAGTCTGCTTTTGTCTGAACATCTTCCTCCCTCCCTCCCTTCCTCTTCCTTCTTTTCTTTTTTTCTTTCTTCCTTTCCTCTTGACTTTTCTTACTTCTTTCTTTCCTTCCATTTCTCCCTCCCTTCACTCATCCCTTCACTCTTTCCTTCCTTCTTTCTTTCCTTCCTTCTTTCCTTCTTCCTTCCTTCCTCCCTCCCTCCCTTCCTCTCTCCCTCTCTTCCTCCCTTTCTCCCTCCCTTTCTTTTTTTCTTTCTTTCTTTTTTGTCTTCATTTCCCTTCCTTCTTTCCTCCCTTTCTTTTTTCTTCCTTTTCCCTCCTCTTCCTTCTTTCCTTTCTTTCTTTCTTTTCCTTCCTTCCTATCTCCTCTTCCTTCTTCCTTTCCTTTTCTAAGAATGAAGGTTAATACCCAACTTAATTAATATAATTACAGAAGGCCCAGACATCAATCAAAACTAAAATGGTTACAAATAAACACTTAATCAATTTGAAAGGATCATGGATGCTTTGGGTTAGTAGATGAAAACAGATGACACCATGAAGTAAGTATTTTATGGCTGACTGAAAGATTGGAATAAGTCACTTCAGAGTTGCACATGCCACCAGCAAGTGGTATGGGAATCCAGTAGGAAAGGGAATTGCTCTGGGGCAGCAATATAAAAGCTTTTTCTCTCTCCTCCTCTCCCAATGACCAGGTGATGGCTGTATGACCTCCAAAATATCCAAATATATGCACTATTCTTAGGAATATCTGATGGAGCTTGTAGCATTGTCAGTATCTTCACTGGGGACAAGAAACAGGAGAAAGACAATGCAAACAGTCTTAGGAAAGTCAGCTGCAGGACTCGACAAGGCCACAAGGTCATCACCTTGCTGATGGGAGAAGAGGAGAGAGAGAAAACACCCTTCTCTACCAGCCCTCACCCTGAAAAGACTTTCTTAAGAGTCCTTCCACATGGAATTTCCACACCACTCTACTGACTTCTTGCTGTACTATGCAATTCTGAACTGGTTTGCTTTGTTATTCTTCGGCCAAAGGTATGCTTGATTCTTTGAACCAACTACAATTTTACAGAATAGTATCATTTGCTTTCATCAGTTGACCTTGAGAGATCAACAGAACACTACATAAGGAGACTTTAATGAGGACTCCATAAAAGGAATGAAGGAAATACAAAGAATTAAGAGTTTATCTTTTGGCCACATGTACATACACTCATTCTCCCTGGAGACCTTGTACATGTGTAAGAGAAAAGCACATTCCTTGTTTAAGGAGATTGTTTTTGTAAAATTGTCCTTGCTTTACCCACTTAGTAAAACTTTTCCCCAAAAGCTAATTGATTGAATTGACTCATAATCAGTGCAAAGTACAACAATGAGGGCTTTTGAGCAATAGTACTAGTACTAAAAACTTAGTCCCTCAGAACACCCAGTTTGACAATTTGAATGGGAAGAGAAGGATTGATCACATAAGTGGTCTTCTCCTTCCTTCCTTCCTGCCTTCCTTTCTTCTTCCCTTTCTTTCTCTCTTTCTTCCTTCTTCCCTTCCTTCTTTTCCTTCCTTTCTTCTTCCCTTCCTTCTTTCCTTCCTTTCTACCTTCCTTCTCTCCCTGCTTCATGCCTTCTAACCAAGTTACTATACTATATCCAGGGTTTTTGCAGTTTCCCTCCATCCCTATAGAGATTTTTGAAATGTGGGGAAAAAATCCTGCAGCTAGAAACTTCTTATACTAAACCATAGTTGATATCCTTCCTTCTGTCCTATACTTTACACCTCACTGCTTCTGAGTTCATTATCTTTTTATTCAACATAAAGTATATAAACAAAGTAGCATACATTTTCAAGGTTTGTGAAAGAAAATATCCATTTTCTCATTGCCTTTGAAGTTCCAGCTCTCCAGCCTATCCTTACTGGATGAACATGTTCATTGTCCCTAAAAAGGGTATGTGAGAATGGGGGATGTCTTCCCTTTATCACTATCCATATATTAAGTAATATATCAAACAACCTGGATCTTTTGTTAGCTAACAACTTTCTCACAGTTGAATAATTCAAAATAAAAAGTAAACATTTGAGAAAAGAAGAAAGATTCTAAACCTTAGTTGCCTGTCCAACCTAACCTGGAAATGTCAACAGAAGTAGGGAGTGAGAATGACTAACATACATGGTCATCGGACTTCTTCCTGGAAAAGCAAAAAACAAGGAGGAAAGGGTCATTATTTTTTTCCTTCCAGACAAGCTTTGGTCAACAATGTAAGTTCATCCTGACCTATAGTTTAGCTGGGAAGCATCCCCATTGTCCCCTTTCCTGTAGCATCACTCTGTCCCGGCTGCTCTGATGGCACCTCAGAGATTCCTGGAATCCTCCTTCTTTCAACAAGCCCCCTTCATTTCAAGGCTGGGACAGACCCCTAGGAACTTGAGATTCTGGGAAACCTTTGAGCAAATAGACCAGCTCCTCTCACTCTATAGCTTAATCAAAGGAGATTTATTTTACTGATGCTTTTTATATGTTATTTGCAAATACAAACCCTCCTTCTACCTCCTTCCTCCTGCTATACTGTGTCATTTTCTTTTGACAAAAAAAGAAAAAATTACTAACCAATATACAAATCACATTTAGCTGCTTACGCAGCATTTCTCCACATTCATCCCCCACCTTGGAACTGAAAGGAGGGAAGAACATTTCCTCTCTTCTCAGTAGCAATGAAGAGTTTCAGTTACACAACATCCATTTCATGTCAGTTATTTCTGTTTGTGGCATTATGGTTATGTTTGTTCCCCTCTTGGAGCCCTGCCTCAACATGGCACAGGGGCTTACATAGCTTAATGTGAGTATGAACTATTCCAGGAAGGTTTACCCAAGGCAGACAGATCATAATGGAGAGTTCTGGCCCAAGGTATTCCTATGGAGAAGGAAATGCCAAATCACTCCTGTGTCTTAGCCAAGAAAATCCCATGAACTGGGGGCTGGTATGCTTTGGTCCGTGGAGTCACAAAGAATCATACAAGACTGAATGACCAAACTACAAGCCATGTATGTAATTTTCCTGGATCTCCTTATAGATTCTGCATGAGTTCATACAAGTCTTCTCATATTTCTTTGAATTCTTCATAGTCTCCATTGCATGTGGAATAATCATAGCAACTCATCTATTTGTGGATCACAATTTATTCAGATATTTGTTGTGTTTTGTTTTGCTTTTTTGCTATCATAAAAAAAAAATTCTATCAATATTTAGGGTGGATACAGGGCTTCTTTTCTTTTTGTCCTTTGACTTCTTTCTCCCAATCCCTCCAGAGCCTCAAGTATCTAAGTATGGGAAAAAAGGGGGCGATACTACACTGTCTGCTGTCCCAATCCGAAGGAGGCCCTATGGAATTCCAACACACAAAACAGTCACTGTGCAAACTCTGGCCCCTGGCCTTTCACCCCACCTCACTCCTGCGCTCCAACCCCACACACCCACCCACGCAGGCACTGCCCTGCCCCCCATCCTGCTCCCCCTTTCATTTTCCATGTGTTTTCAATCTGCTCAGGAGCAATAAACATGCTCCCTTCTCCTCCAAAGCCTCATCTGCTTGTAGTCAACCTTCTGCGCCTTTGGTTCGCCAGATGTGTAATACAGTGGCTTGCACCAAAGCGATCAGATTTCAGGGAACAGTATGTTTTCCTCTCTCTGGCTTTGCTTGTTTTCTTCGGAGTGAAGAGGACAAATTTTTGAGTGTTCTCTCCCCCCCCCCCCAACCCCCTTTACCCCACTCCTTATACTCCTACAGATACCGTTTTGCAAAGAGTTCTTACAAAGTAGCCCCATGAAAAATCAAAATTTCCTTTGGAAGGCGAGGAGGAATCAGAGGCAGTCACTGTGCAAAGGAGACCATGTTCCTTGTTTGTGAGCCAATGATACAAGAAGCAAGTGAAAAGTGAAGGAGGGGATTGGCATGGGTTGGTGATTTTTTTTTTTTTTTTTTTGGTCTGTTGTGTATTTTTTTTTCTTGTCTCTCTGCTGAGCTGTCATTCTCTCCTACTCAGCCTGGCACTGCTTTCATGAACTTCTGATCCTTCCAGTAAACACCCTGCTTTCCCAACCTTTCCCCTTCTTCTGCTCCTTCCCCCTTTCTCTGTGCTTCCCCCTTTCTCTGTCCTTTCCCCTTTTGCTCCCCCTCCTGCTCGCTTCTTCTCTCCCCCTACCCCCCATTCTGTTCCCCATTCTTTCCCCTTGTCTTGCACATTTACCTCCTTCCCAATTGAACCAGCTGCTTCTTTGTCCCATGGGTCAGGGAATCTGGACTTGGAAGAGGTGGAGGGGGGGGAGGGGTCAGGATGGGGGGACCTGAATTTAAACCCTGCCTCAGATATTTACTAGATGTGAGATCTGTGCCACAAGTCTATAAGCCTGTTTCCTCATCTAGAAAAATACAAGGGGAAACAGCTCTGTAAAATTCATCTGTAATCCTTTTATCTCTAAAATGCAGATCATTAATTATATAGATTTTGAAGATCGAGCAAAGGTGGCTATGTCAGCAGGAAACAACTCCACCACACAGTCATTTTTATTGAAATTGTCAGTTGCCCAAAGAACACTTTATTTCTGATTGAGCCTAATGGTGTGTGTGTGTGTGTGTGTGTGTGTTTTGTTTGTTTTTTTAGATTGTGAGACTTACTAAAATAACATAGAGGAAGCATTTCTGGGACTTAAAATGAATGCAATATTTGACCACCTCATACCGTATATAGATATATTCTATATTGGGCTTTTTTTTCTACTTTATTCCTTTTGTTAATTATTTGATCATTTTGCTTTTTCTATTTCATCATTTCTCCTCCTCCTTCCCCCCCATTTCTCTAGTTACTTGATTGGTACAACTCGTTAATTCCTCCATAGAAAGCAATGATACACATCAGAATCATAATGTGCATTAACAGAAGGATGAGGAAATAATTCAGTAAATTAATTGAATTCTGGAGGACTAGTAAAGTCTCATAGGAACATATAAGGGAGAAAGAATAAGTTTTTGCAAGGTTGCTAACTAGTTTTCTAAAAAAAAAAATTTCAACTCTGCTTGGTATTGTCTAAGCAAACAGCCAAACCTGGTTTTCTTTCTGGTGGCTGATGGATGCTTCCCTCGTTGCCAGTCTGATCCTGTCATTACTATTACAAGAATACTGATAGATAATGTGGCTACCACTACAAGCAGATCTCTGGTAAACTCACTTCTGATACAGGAGTCCTATCCACTTAAGACCGCAAAAGAACAAACATGAAGAGGAAGCATAAACCCAGGCACAGGCTTGCCTAGTCAAGGCATAAACTCTCAACTGCCATGTGGCTGGGTGAAGGGTCAACCATCTTCCTCTGACTCAATTTTCTCTGATTCAAGCTTCTAAGTCAAAAAGGGAGGCATTTGAAAGAAGCAATTCACCCTTTTTGATTCTCTAAGACTTTTGGCCTAACAGCTAATTAGGGAACTAGCAGAAATGACCAGCCAGAAGCTAGTCCCTAGAGTTCCCACCATATGAGCGCATAGTAAAAATAAGAATAAAATATGAAAATTTATATAGTGCTTGCTATATGATAGGCACTATGCTAAGACTTTACGTTATTATCTCATTTGATCCACACAATAATCTTAGGAAGTAGGTCCTATTATTATCCCGATTTTACAATTGAGGAAACTGAGACAGATAGAATTGATAAAGGTCACACTGTCAGTAAGTGTCTGAGATTGTATTTGAATTGAGGTCTTCCTCAGAGAGTCAGGGGAAACAGCTCTAAGCCCATAATCTCTATGGTATGGGTGTGAAATGCCCCAGAATCAGATGATTCCAGCATCCCAAATCCCTCAAGTTTTTCAGTACCCAATTGTTTTCCAGAAAGTAGAATGGACACCACCTCAGGACTCAGCTCTCCACAAATTGAATGTCCTCTAACCAACTCTCTATCTTCCTACAGATATATCAGGAGGGGACATGGTGAATCTGTCTCCAAAGTCATTTCACAGTCACTTTTGCAACATGTCTCCTACCCATCCTGGTCCCCAAGCCTGAAGTCTGTATTTAGTCTCAGCTCTCCATCTCTAAACCCCTCTTCCCTCACAGCACCTTAGGTTTTGATAATTCCAAGAAATCAGAGTCACTGAACTGACTTGACTTGTAATTACACCTTTGGATCTTAATTTGGACCCACAGAACTTTTTTTTTCCTCAGAGAGAGTTTTTCAGTTTCAGTTTCAGTGACTGAATTTTCAGTTTCTAGTAATCAGTATCTATCACGCTGTTCTGCCTGGCCCCTTGGTAGCAATATTGCCTGACCTTCACAATATAAATAGCTTGTAGTGGTAACTAGGTGCTCCTGGATATAGCACTGGACTTAAGAGTCAGCAAGATCTAACTTCATAAACCTGCTTTAAATCTTTACTATTTGACCCTTATATAGGATAAGTTACATCCTAATATAGCATTTTTGTTTATTTTCTCCTCTATTAAAGTGTAAGCTTCTGGAGGGCAAGGGCCATCTTTTGGCTTTTTTTGTAACCCCAGTTCTTAAGACAGTGCCTGGCACAAAGTAGACACCTAATAAATGTTTGTTGACTGGCTGACTTAGTTAACTGTAATTGTGCCCTCCTTTCTTCATCTGCAAAATAGAGATAATAATAATTTTTATCTTCCAGACTGCTTACGAGAATCAAATGAGGTAACATACATAAATCAACAAATATCTGCTAGTTATAATCAGCAACAGCCCCACCCTTTGTTGTTATATATATCTTAGGGTATGTGTGTTGGTAAGAGAACTTAAGTAGGGAAGTATGGGGACTATATTTAGGGTTTGTTCTTTGAAATACAAACTGCTCAGAGCTTCAGTAACAATTGAAGGAGATTTTGGCTACAGACTGAGTTGCATTTTCTATCTTTTGGGAAGGAAAACTGCCGGTCCTAAAAATAATCCCAGGCATCTGACCTCCCATCTCTCTAGAATCTTGCATTGAGCAGATAAAGGATTTCCTCAGGGTTCTAGTCTAGAACAAGTTATTGATAAGCCTCCATTTCTGCAGATGTCCCACAGCCTTGAAAGAAATGAAGAAGAGAGCCAGGGTATGTGGGGGATACTTTCTCTGTCTCTATTTCTTAATAAGCTTTCTTTGTGTGTTGCTTTAAATTGAATTTGATTCAACAAACAATTTAAAAGTGCCTACCATTTGCTTGGCACTCTGAATATAAAGACAAAATCTTGAAATAATTCCCTCCCTTCAAGGAGCTTATATTCTACAAAAAGTAGAACATGTGTGCAGATAATTAAATAGTAATTTTAATGGATGGGGGAGATTACCAACAAGTGGACAAAATCAGGAAAGACCTTGGGTAGCAGTTAGTGCTTGAACTGAGTCATGAAAGGAATTGGAAATACAAGGAGGCAGAACTTTCCAGGCATGGAAGAAAACCTGTGCCAAAGGAAAACAATGTCATATATTTTTTGTGTTGTACTATTTATCTTTGTGAAGTAAGCAAGGGAAAACCATTCAGATGCTTTTCTTCCATGGTTGAACGAAAGTAGTTTATTGAGTAGGGCCCCATATAAGCTAGGATAAATTCTCTAATACATTCCCTAACCCTAGAACAGATTCCCTCCTGCCATGGTCTTCCACCTGCCTTTCATACACTTCAGAATTAATTTAGGCTCCTGAGACAACACAGGAGCAGCCTTCTTATAGTAAATAAGGTTGGGACTAGGTATAGCATCATGACATGGAAAAATAAAACTGGGATCGTTTTCACTTGAGACCCTGGCATTCATTTCTAGAAAGCTACAATGTCAGTCCTAGAATGAAAAAACAAATTTTGGTGGAACCTCGAAGAGGAGCCCTTACCTAAAGTATAAATCCAATTAATAACCATTGTCATATCAAAGGACATATCACTGGGCATGTTACATACACCCAGAGATTTACTAGAGAGGTCAATTTCTGAACCATTCATTCATTTATTTATTCATTTGTTCATCCACTCATTCAGTAAATATTTTTAATTATGTCATTTATTAAGCAACAAATAATCTGAATATCTACCTAGTCCTTTGGAATACAAGAAACGTCAACATGGGGCAGAACATAGTGCATCCAAGTCTAGATTTGTCTCTGGTAATAATAGCACCAAGGGATTTCCTGTGCTAAAACAGTATGATTCTCTATTATACCAATTCCAAAAGGTTAAGGACATATTCCTTAAAAATACTGACAGATGGGGCAACTAGATGGTGCAATGGATAACATGCCCACCCTGAAGTCAGGAGGACCTGAGTTCAAATTCACCCTTAGACACTTGATACTTCCTAGCTGTGTGACCCTGAGCAAGTCACTTAACCCCAATTGCCTCAACAACAACAACAAAAATACTGACAGGTTCCTTCAATAACCCATCAAAGATATTATCCATTTAAGACTTTTTTTTAACATATACTTGAAGGATCCATACTTTCATTGGCAAGTACATTTCCTCCAGTGATATAGATTACATGCTCCTTATGCCTTAGAAGAGTTTGATGAATAATTGTATTTGGAAAAGTATATTATTACCTAATAATATCTCTGAAATTTTAACCAGTCTGTTCTTCAGACAGGAGACCCCTGCTGACCTATACTGGAAACATTTACATTTTACTGCCATATTTTTTTTGAGAATCCAGACTCGTTTTAATGTCATAATGGTACCTGAGAGTAGAATTTAGTAAAGGAGATCTTGCAGTGAAGAAAAACATTAGTGAAGGAGCCTATAGATTAAATTCTTTCACCTAAGAAGGTCAACATCTACCTACAGATAAGAACCATTTATGACATCCCCAACAAGTAGATAGCTGTCTTCTTGAAGTCTTCCACTGATGAAGAATTTCTGGGATAAATCTAATTGGTTTCTTTCTTACATTGAGTCAGGGTGTATCTTGCTGTCACTTTCATGCATTAATCCTTTTTTAAAAAATAATAGCTTTTTATTTTTCAAAATACATGCAACAATACTTTTCAACATTCACCTTTGCAAAACTTGTGTTCCAAATTTTTCTCCCTCCCTCCTTTTCCTCTAGACAGTAAATAATCCAATATAGGTTAAACATGTGCACTTCTAAACGTATCTCCATGTTTATCATGCTGTCCAAGAAAAACCAGATCAAAAGGGAAAAAATGAGAAAGAACAAAAAAACAAGCAAGCAAACAACAAAAAAGATGAAAATATTGTATTGTGATCCACATTCAGTTCTCTTTCTGAATGGAGATGGCTTTCTCCATTACAAGTCTATTGGAATTGGCTTGAATCTCTCAGTATTGAAAAGAACTAAATTTATCCCAGTTTATCATCACATAATCTTGTTGCTGTGTACAATGTTCTCTTGGTTCTACTCACTTCACTTATCATCAGTGCATATAAATCTCTCCAGGCCTTTCTGAATCACCCTTTACTCCTACATGCAATTCTAAGCTTTTTGCCATATTATTGAAGGAAGGTCATTTTCACTGGTAACAACAATTTCAGCTCCTTTGGGTGATCTTTTTGAATGACTTCCAGCAATCCTTATTTTCCTCACATTTTCCAAGATGAGTTCCAATTGTTCAATGTTATTTTTAAAATGTAAAGTTCAAAAATAAACACAATGCTCAAGATATGTTCCACTAGAGCAGAGTTCAGAAGAATAATCACTTCTCATTGTTTGTACTCACAACTTTTATAAAGTATCTTGAGACCACATCAGCATTTTTGACTGCTGAGTCATATGGTTCATATAATCATAGATGTAGATCAGGGTTCTTATCTTTTTCCAGGGACAGCTTTTGACAGTCTGGTGAAGTCTATGGACCATTTCTCAGAATAATGGCTTTAAATTATTAAATATATGATATTTAAATATATATTTAGATTATATATATATATATATATATATATATATATGTTTATAAAGGAAACAAATCATATTGAAAAGCAGTTATAGAAGTATTTAAAAAACACATTCACAGACCCCAAATTAAGAATCTCTGATAAAGCAAGAAGGAATTTTAGAGGCCACTGGACACAACTTCCTTACTTTACATGTGAGGAAACTGAGGTACAAAAATTAAGAGACACTCAAAGAAACACCGCTAGCAAATTTTGACTACTATGGTTCACATTAATACTTTCAGTATAAGTCAGTACTATGTTGTGACTTCAAAAAAAATCTCAAGGAATAACAATTTGCATAAATTTGTAACCCTTCTCCCATCTATCCTTAATAAGCCATCAAAACAGCTTTCTTAATGCACAATTCTGATCATGTTAACTCTGCTCAAAATAATTTCATGATAATATCAAAGGACTAGTGATGAAAAAAGCTATCCACTTTCAGAGAGAATTAATGAACTCTGAATACTGATTGAAGTATACTTTTTTCTCTTACTTTATCATTATTATTGTTGCTGCAACATGGTTAGTATGGGGGAAATGGAAGCAAAAAAATGGTCTCCACCCTCAAGGAACTAACATTCTTTTTTTTAATTGAAGCTTTTTATTTTCAAAACATATACAAGGAGAATTTTTCAACACTGAGCCTTGCAAAACCTTGTGTTCCAATTTTCTCCCCTTCTCTCCACTTCCTCCCCTAGATGGCAAGTAATCCAATATATCTTAAACATGGTAAAAATATATATAAATGCAATATAGGCAAACATCTTTATACAATGATCTTGTGGCACAAGAAAAATCAGATTAAAAAGGAAAAAATGAAAAAGAAAATACAATTCAAGCAAACAACAAAAGAAGTAAAAATGCTGTCATCCACATTCAGTTCCCACAATCCTTTCTCTGAGTGTAAATGGCCCCCATCATCACAAGATTATTGGCCTGAATCATCTCATTGTGGAGAAGAGCTGATCAATCAGAACTGATCATCATATAATCTTGCTATTGCTGTGTACAATGATCTTCTGGTTCTGCTCATTTCACTTAACATCAGTTCATGTAAGTTTCTTCAGTCTTCTCTGAAATCATCCTGCAAATCATTTCTTACAGAACAATAATATTCCATAACATTCATATACCATAACTTATTCAACCATTCTCCAACTGATGGGCATTCACTCAGTTTCCAGTGTCTTGCCACTACAAAAAGGGTTGTTACATTTTTGCACATGTGGGTCCTTTTCTCTTCTTTAAGATCTCTTTGGGATATAAGCCCAGTAGAAACACTGCTGGATCAAAGGATATGTACAGTTTGATAACCCTTTGAGCATAGTTACAAATTGCTCTCCAGAATGGTTGGATCCATTCACAATTCCACCGACAATGTATTAGTATCCCAGTTTTCCCACATCCCCTCCAATATTTGTCATTATCTTTTCCTGTCATCTTAGTCAATCTGAGAGGTATTTAGTGGTATCTCTTAATTTGCATATCTCTGATCAATAATGATTCTGGAGCACCTTTTCATATGACTAGAAATGGTTTCATCTGAAAATTGTCTGTTCATATCCTTTAACCATTTATCAATTGGAAAATGGCTTGAATTCTCATAAATTTGAGTTAATTCTCTATATATTTTAGAAATGAGGCCTTTATCAGAACCCTTGAATGTAAATTTTTTCCCTGTTTATTGCTTCCCTTCTAATCTTGTCTGCATTAGTTTTGTGTACAAAAACTTGTTAATTTAATATAATCAAAATTATGTATTTGGTGTTCAATAATGAGGTCCAGTTCTTCTTTGGTCACAAATTCCTTCCTTCTTCACAGTAGGAACTAACATTCTAAGAAAGAAACAATATATAGAGATAAATGTAGTAGATGTGTAGTAGATGCAAAGTAACCTTACAAGGGAAGGCTCTAGCACATAACATAAACAGAAAGACCATTTCTAGAAGATGAAAACCTGAGTCTAGAAGCAAACCAAGTATTTTCAGAGGTGGAGGTGAGGAACAACATTCCAGGTATGTGGGACATCCAAGACAAAAGAGCTAAGAGAAGGAAGGAACATTACATGTGATAGATAGCAAAAAGGCCAATATAACTAGATTATAGAATTTGCTGGAGGGAGAAATGAATAAGGTCACTAAAAAGAGAGGAAGGGACCAGGTTATAAAGAAGTCTAAATGCCAAAGAGATTGCTTTGTATATGATCCAAAAGGTAATAAGAAGGCACTGAACTTGAGCAAGTAAGGGAGTAATGTGTGGACCTAAGCTTTAGGAAAATCGCTTTGATGGCTTAAAGGAAGACTTGTGCCTTGGAGGCTAAGGAGGGACTATTGGGATAATTCAAGTGAAAAGTAAAGACAGTCTGAACTACAATGGCAGTTTTGAGTAGAGAGAAGATATCATGTGAAAGTGGAAGAAGTGACAAGATATGGCAACTTATTGGAAAGTTACCTATCCAGATAGCTCATTTCATTTGTGAACAGCTCTATTTGTTACAAAGTTGGTTTGTTTTTTTTAACCCACATTGAGCCTAATTATCTGTCTATCTTGTGCTTTCCCATCATTTCTCTTTGACCAAATAAAACAAGTGTAAATGTTTAATGTCATTTACCAACTTGAATATTTAAATTTATTCTAGATATAGATCCTGTGTCTCTTGTCTCTGTCTTGTCTCCTCTCTCTGTCTCTCTTCTCTCTCTCTTTCTCTCTATCTCTGTCTCTGTCTCTCTCTCTCTCTCTCTCTCTCTCTCTCTTTCTCTGTCTCTGTCTCACACACACACACACACACAAAACAAAACAAAATAAAACAAAAAAACTAAACAATCTTGCAAATACCTCACTTTCATGTCAAAGGAAACTCCTAGATACTATCATGAATATCTCCAAATATATAATTCTGAACATGAAGGATCTGGATGCAGCTGGAATGCTGGAATATAAAAATGTTAACAATTGCAACAATTATTATAAATAATAGCAAAATTATCAGTACTACCACATCACACACACATACACACACATATACACATATACACATATGTACAGGGGCACACATACATATGAATATCATTGCTATAATTGTTCAAAGTGTTCTGGAGGCTTACATGACTTTTGGCTGTACAGAATAATGAAAGACACAATCCCTGGAATATTTGCCATTAGAAAAACATTTAACATCCATTGGAAAGAACTCTTTTATAATTTCAAGAAAGTTCTTCAAATATAAGAATTGGAGAATGTGCAAAAAAGGGGGGGTAAATTATGATTTCCAATGATTAATATAAAAATTCTTTGTAATTTTTACAAGATAATGAACACTTCCAGTTCAACAATTCAATTCAAATACTTTATCAAGTGTTGTTTAAAAAGAACCAACATGGGGCTGCCAGAAAACTAGTTTTCAGATCCTTACTCTATTACTTCATTGTATGATTATTTATTTCAGTACATTTTGTATTCCCCTCTTTAATTGTAGGTACCTTTGGAACACTATAACAAGTCATTTATCTTTTCTGGGACGTGGTTTACTCATCTGCAAATTGAGGCGATTGGATTAGATAAATTTTAAGATCCATCCAGCTCTAAATACTTTGACTCTTTTGTTTGCTCATCATTTAAATCACATGAAAACTCTATAAAATCTTTTTTTTTCGTCAAAATGTGAATTATCTGAGGTCAGGCCCTGTTTTGTTTTGAATTTTTTCCCCCTCACTCTATCCTGGACACTAAGCACAGTGCTCGGAGGTGCATAGTAAATGCTTAATTAATTTTGTTGACTTGGTTTAGAGATGAATATAGTCATAATATCTAAACAAAGAAAGGATAAAGTAGAGAAAGAGAACTCTACTATTATTGCTCATATTTGACCTATACTAATATAAATATGATAAAAAAGGTTATCTAAATTAATTTCTATATTTAGAACTATGTATATTAAATCATTAAGCTACTTTATGGAACTGATCACAATAATAGTTAAATTTACTTGGAAGACTGAAAGGCCTAGAATATCAAAAGGAAAAAATAGTGTTGGGATAAGAAGCTAGAAATGAAGAAAGAATAAATAGCATTTTCTGAGCTCAAATTGAAATATCAAGTAGTACATAAAAAGTATTTGGTACTTATTTAAAAATATTAAAACAGATGAATGTACCAGACTAGAGAAGCAAAAATTAGAAATAATAGGACTCAATATCACTCAGTTTTTTATGAACCCCTGGTGTAAATTACTTGAAGAAAGAATATGTATTAGTTAAGAAATGCAGAAAAACAAAAACAATTTGGTAAAAAAAAAAAAATCATAGCAGCATCATATAATATATTAAGTTCCAAATGGATAGAACTTTAATATAAAAGGTCATATCATTAAAAGAAAAAAATGGAGAAAATTTGGAGTTACCATTCACAACTCTTTCTAGAAGGAGGATGCTTAGCTAAATAAGGGATAGAGATCACAAAAGATAACAGACAAGTTTTATGTGTGTGTGTAATGTGAGGGGAGGGTAACAATTAGAGGAGTCCTTGAACAATTTGAAAAGCTCACTAAATGATGAGATTACAGGGTGTGAATCTTTTCAGGAATGTGTCTGTTACTGAATAAAGTACACACACTACACCTTTCTGAGAGGACAATTAGGAATTACTGTTTGGTTCCCAGTGAAGGGGATGACTCTAAAGCGACTGAGGAATAGAGTCAGAGAAGTTGGACTTTTTTTTAGAAGAACCATCTTTTCTGCATAATCTATAAAACAGAACCATTGAATGATTTGATCATGGTTTTCTTTTTCCATGCTTTCTCTCTCTTAGATTTCCAGATCCAAATACAGAAAAAGCATATGACAATAACTTTCAGGGGAAGTGCATGGAAGTACCATCTTTGTCCTGGTAGCCAGAGAGGGAAGTTCTTTGACCTCAAGTTCCTAGATGCCTTATGATGTTCTATTCCTTTTTTTGGTCACTGGTCAGACACATGTCCATTTCTATGTGGGGGTTTACTTCATGAGTAACTATGATTTTAAGGATATCCAATTTCTAGAACTCTCAATAAAGTGAGCTAATAAATTAGTTTCAAAGAGATCTGGGCCTTGCCAGTCCTGCTATTGAAATGAAATGTTCAGATGATACAGATCCTAAGTGAATGGGAAGCACTTGCTCAGCAGGCTTTCAAAGTATTTTTATTTTAAGATGAAACTTCAATGTCTTTTTGAGAGCTTTAAGTTTTTGTGTTTATTTAAAAGTAACTACTCAATTTATGCATTTTCTATGGTTGGGAAAATGAAGGTTAAACTCTACCTGAAATCTATATTGTTTATTGAATAATTATGTGGTAATAGTGTCTTGTTATTCACAGTTGGATAAATCCATACATAAGCCATACTTAAGGTTCATTTTGCAAGTAACCTCAAAGTAAAACTCTGAGGACAAAACATAAACCTGTGTGTCAGGCTCTCAAGAGTAAAATTTAGATTATGTAATCCCAATGCCCTTGAAACTGTCCTGAGCCATTGGTGACATTGAATATGTGAAAATGAAAAGACTTTGCATAAAACATTCACATATATACACACACAATGCAAATATGATAAGGGAAACTACTGACCAGGGAAAATATCTTTGTGCCAGTATTTTTGACAAAGATCTAATATCTGAAATACATAATTAACACAAATACAGAAGACCAATGGCCATTTTCCAATTGATGTAATCAAAGGAAATGAACAAACAATTATCAGAAGCAGAACTATAAACTATTAACCACCTTATGAAAGATTATTCCAAATCAGTAAAATAAAAGCAGTGCAAACTTAAGCAATTTTAATGCTTCATCGCATTTTTGGCAAATTGGTAAAGATGAAAAAATAAAGATTGTATTAGTCTATACTGGAAAGAATATGAAAAGATAAATACTAATGTGGTACTGGTAGAGCTGTGAATTGGTACAACCATCCTGGAAAACAATTTGTAATTTTTAAGTGACTAAAATGTCTATACTTTTTACCCAGAGATTCCATTGCTAACCATATATGCCAAGGGGTTCCATGTTAAAAATAATAGTTCTACATGTATCAAAATAGTCATTGCAGTACTTTTGATGTCAGCAAAATACTGGATACATAGGAGATATCCATCCATCAATTGAGGAATGACTAAATATGTTGTGGAACATGAGAGTAATGCATTATTTCAGCACCACAAGAAATGTCAAATGAGGGAAACATAGAAAGATTTCTATACACTTACACACAATGAAGTAAGCAGGATCGTGATAGTAATATACTTAATGACTACAGCAACATAAACAAAAAGTTTTTAAACTAAAGCTATGTAACTCAGCATTACCAATGTGTGTACTAATAAAAAAAAAGAGTTAAGGAAAACAAGTAGATTGTTAAAGAAGTAGCAATTATAGTCAAGAAAATTTGTGTAATCTATCAGAAGTGTGATTTTTGAGTTGATTATGAGTGGGGATTTTTGTTATAAGAAAAGGCTCCAGTGGTAAGGAAGGGGAGGCATTTATCTAGAAATTATGTGATTTTTAAAAAAGCAATAAAATTAGATAAATGAATGAATGAATGCATTTATAAAGGAACAAACACAATGTTATTTGAGAAAGGAAAAAGCAATAATTAGGAGGGACTCTAAACTGAGATTTAAAAGGATTCTAAAAGGTAAAAGATAAGGGGGAATGCTGGGCAAAGGTACTGATAAAGGAAAATGGAACAGCATATTTGGGAATAGCTATAGTTCATATTCGCTAAATGTACAAATATGAAGGGGGCTAAAATAAATCTGTAGTAGACATATCATGGTTGGCTTTAAATTGAAGAGTTAACATTTATTCTAATATTTATAGGGAATCATGGAATATTTTTGAGCAGGGGAATGGCATGATTACATTAGGAAGATTATTTTGACAGTGACATGGAAGACAGGCTAGAAAAGTGAGTGATTGGAAACAGGAATATCAATTAAGAGGCTATTATAACAGTTTAGAAGAGAAGTGATAAGGGCCTGAATTAGGATAATGACTGTGTGAGTTAAAAGAGGAAACAAGAGGTAAGAGATGCTGCAGTTAGAATCATCAAAACTTGTCAAATGATTGGATATCATGTCAAGGAAAATTGTAAAGCTATGAATATAGGTAAATGAAAAAGAATGGTGGTACTCTTAAAAGAACTAGGGAAGTTTGGATTAGGGGTTGTTTTGAGGGGAAAGATCATAAATTCTATTTTACACATGTTGAATTTGAGATGCTTATGGGTCACTTTCGTGGTGATATCCCATTAAGCATTTAATGATATGAGACTTTGGACAGAGATTAGATCTGGATAAATGAATTTGGGAATTATCTTCATAAAGACCTGAACCCATGGAAGTGGATCAAGTTACTAGAAAGAGTATAGAGAGAAAATAATTGAGGGGCTACAACAGTTTTGGGAAAAACCTTTGTTTGGGGCAATGACTATCCAGCAAAGGAGAATGAAAAGGTTCAATCAGATAGAAGATGAACCAAAGGGCACAATGTCATGAAAACCAGGGCAAGAGAGAAATTCAAGAGGAAGGAATAATTGACATTATCAAATAAAAATATTATTATTCATGATAATAATATTACTTTGATATTGTTCAATGTTCAATGCTGAAAGTTCTAGTAGAATAAGCACTAAGAAAAGGTCATTGAATTTAGCAAATGAGAGATCATTTGGTAACTAACCATAGAGAATATAATTTCTATTGATCATTAGAATCAGATGCTAGATTTCAAGGGATTAACATGTGAGCTTCCTAGGACAATGAAATCACAGGAAAAATTAAGGCTATTTTCACATTTTAAAATCAGTGCACTTAGCCATTAGCTACATGTATATATTTCATCTAAAATAATTTAGATGAAAAAATATCAGTATTTTTGTAAATTTTTTTGATACTTCTATTCACATTGGGTAGTATACTAGGATTCCATAAAATACAGTTTGAGAAACACTGATCTAATTCACCCTTTGCATTTTACAGATGAAAGAACTGAAAGCAAAGTGTAAGTTATTCATTCAAGGTCACACAACAAGAGCAGTAGCAGAATTCATCCTGGAGTGTGTCCCTCCTGATGCTGAAGGCATTTCACTGTGTTGGTCCAAGGAAAGGAACTGGATATGGCTCTAGGTGAGGAAGAGTGATTTCTGGGTAATAGAGCTTATGCTCTGGACCATGTACCAGAAATAAGAGTGGAACCAAAAAATAGAAGGGTAACTGAAGACAAACTTCATTGACTTCTAAATTCTGCCTGGAGCCAACCCTGAAGACAATCTTTCTTCAGTTTGGCAGGCAAGGGTCAGTTAGATATCCTGCTAATGTGAATGGGCTGCCTCATGTATGTTATTGTTTCATTTTTTAAAATTTAGCCTACTGGATATTGTGAGTGATTAAATTCAAATGTCTTCCTGACCAATAAAAAAATCTTTTTTTGTTTAAAACATTTTTATCTATTTAAATAAAAAAAAATACAGCAAAAACAGCAAAATGAGACAAATGATAGCATGTTGGACTTGGAGCCAGGAAGTCTTAAGTTCAAATTCTCCTTCAGAAACTTACCAGTTACATGGGCAAATCACTTCACTTCCCCTTGAGTCTCAGTTTCCTCATTTCTGAAATAATAATAATAGCAATTATTTCTCAGTAGGCTCATAAGACTTCAAAATTTAGAAGATTTCATCTACACAGTAAATAATACCAAGCTATGAATTCAGAATCATCCTAACTTCAGGCCTGGCACTCTGTCGACTGTGCTATACATACATAAATACTGAGAGAGAGAGAGAGAGAGAGAGAGAGAGAGAGAGAGACAGAAAGAGAGAAAAGAGAAATACAGACAGAAAGAGAGAGGGAGGGAAAGAAAGAGAGAGAGACTGAAATAGAGGAAGGAAGATGAAGAGAGGGAAAAAGGAAGGGAGAAAAGAAGAAAAGATAAAAGAACAGAAGAAAAAAGGAAAAAGGAAAGGAAAAGGAAAAGGAAAAGGAAAGGAAAGGAAAGGAAAGGAAAGGAAAGGAAAGGAAAGGAAAGGAAAGGAAAGGAAAGGAAAGGAAAGAAAAGGAAAAGGAAAAGGAAAAGGAAAAGGAAAAGGAAAAGGAAAGGAAAGGAAAGGAGAGAAGAAAAGAGAAAAGAAAAGAATTGTGTTGCTCAACTGGCCAGTTCCCTTATTTCTTAGTGCTTCACCCTGCTGAAACCTCATAAGATATCTTGGAGTTTACAGGTGAAGGCCATGCTTTAAATCTAAATCACTCTGGCTCTCATAGATTGGCCAACAATAGGTACCATCCCAAGGATCTCTTGATCATTGTTTGGCTCAGAGTGAAGGTAAATAGCAATTGTTTCTTTAATGAACAGAAACCCTGAAGGTCTTCCTCCCTCAGTTTAATTTTTTTTTTTACCTAAAATGCCTATTGGTGTTGCCTCAGTAAAACTGAGACCTCTTAAAGATCTTAGGTTTAAAAGACCAAGGGCTCCATTGCATCCAGGGCCATTTCCATTGTCCTGATCCATAACTGACCACTGGACCCAGATGGCTCTGGAGGGGAAGGTGAGGCAAGTGATCTTGAGCCCTCCCTCACTGAAATCCAATTCACTTGCTCATTATGGCATATCACTTCCCTGATGTCATGGTCCTTTTTGAGAAAGAAGGACAAACAATAACAACAACATATAGATATAGATATAGATATATACACACACATACATATATAACACATATACATGTATACATACACACACATATATATACACACACATGTACACACACACATATCTTATATGTTCCCAGATATTTTCCCTACCATTAGAATATAAGCTCCTTCAGGACAGAGACCATACAATGCCTGACACCTTAATAAATTCTTATCAACTATTTTTTACTCTAAGTTGCCTCACACTGAAACCTTTGCCACTTACTTCCTCTTTTACCCAGTAGCTGGACTACCTGCCTCCTGCTCTACCCTCCCTTAGCCCCTTGGGGTTCTGAGAGGTCTTGCCCTCATGCATGTGTCTTTTTATTCCTCATTTTCTTCTGGACTTCCTTTCCAAGAGAAGATGGGTTGTCAAGGATTGCCAGTGAGAAGAGAGATGGGGAATCATTTTTTTCAAGTATTTGAAGGATTGTTCTAAGGATTAACCCTTCTGTTTAGCCCTAGGAGGCAGAAAAAGAGTGTTGGGTTGAGGTTGAAAAAAGGCAAATTTAGGTCTGACATAATGTGAAGTCCTAGTAGGTAGAGTGATCTCAAAAGGGCATTGACTCCTCTCATTAGAGTCATCAAACAGAGACCTGGATGACTTCCAACAGAGAATATTATAAAGGGGATATTTATTCAGGTAGGAGTGGGACTGGATGACTTTTGTGGTCATTGTAAACTCAAAGATGCTGGGACTGTGTGAATCTTCTGGACCTCAGTGTTCTTGTTACAACCCCTCTTTGTCTGACCTCCTACTTCCACGGAATCTGCATGAAAATGCCAAGACTACACAACTGACCTTTACCTAACACTTGATGTTTCCTACTCATTATCTCATTTCATCCTCACAGCTACCTAATTAAGGCCATAACTCTTAAAGCTGGAAAGGGCCTCATAGACCATCTAATTAGATGGACTGCTCAGAAGCTGCAGTCCCCATTTCACAAATGAAATAATAGCAGCTCAGGAGTGACATGCTCGAGAACAGACTGTTAGAATGGGAAGGACTCAGGTCTTATGATTCGTGTTCTTTTCATCTTTGGGAAATTTAGGGCATTTCTGTTTGTTCTGTTACTATGACTGCAGATCCTTTAGTTTTTGCCATCTTCCCAGAAAAGTAAATAGCCCCCTGATTCATCCCCATCAGAGGCAGAGACAGAGACAGAAGTATCAATCCATTGTCTTATCTGAACTGGCCTAATTCCCCATTGATTAAATTCAATCAAGATAAAAATAACAGCTATTCATTATTCTGCTTTTTAGCTGCTTGGGAAAATAAAAAAAAAAAAAAAACCTAATCAAGCTTTTAAAAACAAAGAAAAGCTTTGCTCCATTTCCTCATATGTTATGTAATTCCTGGCCTCTCCCTAGCATACCAGCGTTCCTGCCATATTAGCCCACAAATCCTTCTTGTCTCCAGCCTTCCTCCTTTTCATTCCCCTATTTTGTCTTACAGCATGCTGATGATGCACAATTATAAAATATTTTAAAAACTTTTGTCCTTATTGTTGAGTTGTTTATAGCTATGTCCAACTCCTATTTGGGTTTTTCTTGGCAGAGATACCAGAGGGGTTTGTCATTTTCTTCTACAGTTCATTTTACAAATGAGGAAACTAAGGCAAACAGGACTCTATCCACTATACCACCTAGATTCCCATCCACTAATATCTTTAACATCTATTATCTCCTTTTGCACTTAAAAAACCCCCAATACTTTAAGGTGGGGGAGAGAGATAGAGAGAGACAGAGAGAGAGAGAGAGAGAGAGAGAGAGAGAGACAGAGAGAGACAGAGAGACAGAGAGAGAGACAGAAAGAGAAACAGAGAGAGAGAGAGAAACAGAGAAAAACAAAGGGTAAGAGAGAAGAAGAAGAAGAAGAAGAAGAAGAAGAACAACAACAACAACAACAACAACGAAAAGGAGCTGGAAATATAGAAGTTGAAGAGGGTGGGACAGAGCATAATCAATGTAGAAAACTTCTAAGAGTCAGGAATGGCACCAGAATAAGAATAACATTGTGGGCTGGGCTCTTCTTAAAATACTGAGATCAGGCTGGAACCTATTAATCAAAGAAGAGGCCACAGGACTGGAGGCAGTGTCAGAATGAGAATATAAAGTACTTAAATACATACAAAGAATATGATAATACCACAGGATATAATGAGACAATTAAGAAATCCAGAAAACAGTCTTTAGGAAACTTTAAGATGGGAGAGAACACTTTTAACTGAGGGAATTAGGGAAGATTTCACAGAGTAAATGGCATTTGAGAAAAAGAAAGCATTAAAGGAAAAAAATGATTAAGAACCAACATATAGGAGTGCATTTTGGACATGGGGGATCATCTGTGGAGAGACCAGGGAGCCCAAAATGCCTTGCTCAGAAAGTTCTAATATTATGTTGTCTTCAGAGAATCTCCTTCTGACTGAGAAATGTTCACAACATTCTTTAAGCCAAATTAACTCTGAAACACAAGTTTTAAAAATTCATCATTGAGCCAAAGAACATTAGCACTCAAAAGACCTTAGAAGTCATCTAATCTTACCCTTTCATTTTGCAGAATAAGGAATTAAGAACAAGAGACATGAGGCACCTTGTCCAATTGGAATATGCCATGTAGCAGTTTTAGAAGGAGGACATAAGATACTGTGAAATCTCAAAAGCAGTTTCTCATTCAAAATGAAAATCCAGAGTCTGTCTCACCTTGTAGACTTTGCAGATGCCCTTTAATGGCCCTTCTCATCTGTTGTGGGGACATTGTAAGGTATGAGGAATTTAGGATAAAAATCAATAGTGCAGCCTGTGCAGTTTATAGCTTAGCTACTGGATATTATGGATATGTCCCTGATTCTGGATCAAAGATAATGAATCCTCCATCACTATTGATGCTACATCAGGGATGGATATTAGTGATATTATAGAGTGGATTCCTATGTCAGGCAAGTCCATCCGATACTTAAATTCTTTTGATAATAGGGCAAAGACTGGCCAATCCTACAGGGAATTTAACCAAGCTAAACCTGGTTCCAGTAACCCCTCAAAGTTTATATTATGTGAGGAGACAATCCAGTATGTCACTGTGCCAGTGGGATACTCACCATTTTGGTCTTTAATCAGAGCATTTCCAAATCTGTTTCTAGAAAGCTCTTGGAAGTGATACCAAAAGCAGGCTGAATAATAGCAACTGATCCAGTATCCTTGGCCTAAGAAAGGCAAGCTCATATCTATCTCCCTGTCCAATCTCCCAGCCCAATAGAAGCCGTGGTAGAACACTGGGCCAGTAGAAGAACAGGCTACTAGCCAGTGGTCTGAGTGACAGGTGGGGGGGAATATAAAAAAGGAAACAAGAAGGGAAAACAAATGTTCTCTCTTCAAATAGTAGGGAAACTTTTCCCTTGCTCTCCACCACCATCCCTGCCAACCAGGGGGGGACAGCAGGAGAAGGTCAGGAGCAAGCATTCAATACCAGCTACCCAGCCTGCTTACAGAAAACTGGTCTGGCCTCTGTTCTGCCGGATGCTGGAAATGAGAAGCAGAAGGGATGTGATGCCCAGAGACTGCAAGTGCCAGGACCTACTCGGAAGAATCAGAATTTAGCAAAAAGAAAACTATTCAGGCATGATGATCCTGTCACCATGGCAATGGAGCTCGTCCTTCTCCTTTTTCTCCTACGGGTCTTCTGGGCTGAACTGTCAGCTGGGATTCAGCCTATACTCTGAAGAAGAGCAATGACTGGGGGAGGGGGGGCAGGGCGGAGGGAGCATCTATTTACTGTATCACCTTATGAGCATCAGCTGAGAACAGATAATGGCTCCCCTAGTGAAGATGTGTTCTACTTGCACTTGTTAGTGCACAGACCTTCCTACTCTATTCCAGCTCTGTCGTCTGCCCTGGGTTCTTGTCGTTCAGTCAGTTCAGCTGTGTCCAATTCTTTGTGACCCCATTTGGGATTTTCTTGGCAAAGATACCGGATTGGTTTGTCATTTCCTTTTCCAGATAATTTTACAAATGAGGAAACTGAGGCAAACAGAGTTAAGTGATTTGTCCAGGGTCACACAGGTAGGAAGTGTCTGAGGTCAGATTTTAACTCAGGCTTTCCCAACTGCAGGCCTGACACTATTTATTGTGCCACTTCACTATTGCTTCTGCCCTGTGTCCTTCAGTATACAATTCCTGTGTTCCTCTTGGTTCTTTCCCACTCACCTGTCTTATTTGAAGGGAAGACTTATGTGTTATCTGAATATTGTTGGTACAATTACAACTGGCATCTAGAAACCTATTAGTTTGTTGGGTTTTTTTTTTTTTTACCTGTGCCGTCATCTGGTATATAAGGCACTCATAAAAGGCTTTGTTAAATGCTTTTTAAAAAATCTAAGTAAGCAGTGTCTACAGGATTTCCCTCACCTACCCATCTAGTAACACTATGCAAAAAGAATATGAAGTTATTTTGTAAGAATCCAACCTTTATGTAGCTTTTCTGGCTGTTTGTGATCCATTTTCTGGGGCTTTTTCCACTCTACCTCAGCTATCTCAATGAATATAAGATACTTGCAACACTTGACTTAAATTTGATCTGACTCTCTTGTTTTGATTTTTGATTCACTAACCAAATGAGTACCCTGGGGAAGGAAACATGAGAATAGCATGAAACTCTAAAATAAATAGAAATGAGCATGAGGAAGATGCTGGAAGGAATTTCCCTCATTTGGAAAAAGTTCTGTGTATTTCATTGGGTTCATTTGTTTGCAATGTTTTTGAAGTGAGCTTGATAGAACTCTATCTGAAGTTAGAATCTCCATTTAAGGAGAGCCGGAAGACATTTCTTCATTTTCTAGCAGGTTTTACTTCTCCCAACTTCTCCATCATAACCTAGAAATATCTCCATTCTACAAGATCAATTCAGCTCTGGAATTCATACTTTGGAAGTCCTCCCTCCCCCTGATACTCCTCTCTCCTACTAGATGGCTCTTCCTTGAACCTTCATTTAAAGAGTGTGCCTGGGCCATCCAGTTCTTAATTTCCCACCATACAGGATTTCTCTGTCATTTGCCTTGGCCCACTCTTAAACCCCTCTTTCACCTTTCTTTTTTCAATAGAATGTAAGTTTCTTAAGAATAGAAACTTTCCTTTTTTTTTTTTTTTTGCTTTTATTTATATTTCTAACCCTTAGCACAGAATCTGGCATTTAGTAAGCACTTAATAAATTCTTGTCGACTGACTGACTAAATTAAATTAATTAGTCTTCCCTTGTTTAGTTTTTTGATGACAGGATTTAAGGAATAACTATAACTCTCCTTTATGTAGTACTTTCTTGGTTTCCAGTGTACTTTCCTCACAACTATCTTGAGAAATAAGAATTGAAAGTATTATTCCCATTTGACAGATGAAGAATCTAAGAAATTGTCACATAGCCAAGAAATGACAGAATGAGAACTAAAATTCAAATTTCTCATTCCTATTTCAATATTATTTCCATTTTTCTTCCTTCCTACTATATTTTCCCCTTTATTTTCCTTTCTATATTTTCTTTTACCTCACAATTAGAAATTGAACTTTCCATCATAACAAGGAAAAGCAATTAACCATCACAGTAACCTTATCTGACAATACATACAAGATTCTGCCTATACAATGCCTTGTTTCTCTGTCAAGGATAGGAAAGGTATTTTTCATTATTGTTCTCAGGAAACATTATTGATTTTTTGATCATTCAGAGTTGGATTTTCTTTTAGTGAAATTTTATTTGCATTTTTGTAGTCATTACATTATACTTTTTGTAAAAGAAAGAAAGAAGGAAAGAAGGAAGAAAGAGAAGGAAAGGAAAGAAGGAAGGAAGGAAAAGATGGAGGGAGGAAGAAAGGAAAAAGATATTCTAAATGAAAAAAAAAACTTTACTCTCAAATACTTCTATTATAGGAATATATAAAAGAAAAACAAATAAAAAATTACCACATTGTGGCTTTAATGTAAAATGGGTAGAATTCCTTGTTTATGAAACATTAAAATAGTTAGCATTTACATCAATCTTTAAAGTTTGCATATGTTTATCTTGGTTAGCTGGATGGTACAGTGGATAGAGTGCTGGGCCTGAAGTCAGGAAGACTCATCTTCTTCAATTCAAATCTGGTCTTAGGTAGGTCTGTGTGACCCTGGGCAAATCACTTAACCTTATTTACCTCAGTTTCTTCATCCACAAAATAAGCTGGAGAAGAAAATGGCAAACTGCTCCACTATCTGCCAAGAAAAACCCAAATGAGGCCACAAAGAGTTAGACACAACTGGAAAAAGTATTAAACATTTATTTTATTTGATATTCTCAACAATTCTATAATGTAGATGATGTAAAGAGTCATTGCTCTCAAATCAGAGGACTTGGGGTCCAATTGTCTGTAAGTCAACTAACCTTTCTATGTCTCAGTCTTCTCATCTAACAGGTTTAAAGTTGAAAGAGATCTCAGAGGCCATGTTGTCCAGTTGACTTATTTTATAATGAAAAAATAAGTGATTAAGTGATTTACAGTTCATTTCACTGACCACTAACAGGATTCAAACTGAGATCACAATATTAGAAGATCTCTCTGGATATATCCATTGGAATTGGCTTTGACATATAAATTTCATCAAAAGCAGAGATCATTTAGGAGTATAAGCTCTGAGTGGAAAGGGACATGATAGATTATCAAGCTCAAGTAAGTGAAAATTTGAGCCCCAGATAAAAGTCCTTTGTCTTCTCCAAGAAAAAGTAGGCAGTTAATAGTGAGTGGCAGAACTGAGATTTGAACTCAAATCAAATCTGTTAGTGGCTAAAGTATTAAGTGGCGGATGGGACTTAATAGTAAGTAACAAAAAAGTGATACATAAAATAGTTTTGAGTATAGTCAACTATAAATAAAGGGGGAAAGAAAAGGAATTAAGTATTTATTTATAAATATTATTTTATTTGATTCTTACAACAATGCTAGGTGATAGGTGCTATAATTATCCCATTTTAATAGTTCAGGATAATTGAGTCTGAGAGGGATTAAGTGACTTGCCCAGGTTCAACTGTTTGTTATTGTTGTTGTTGTTGTGTCCAACTATTCACTATTCATCACCTCACAGACCATACCATACTATACCTTTCTATTCTCCATTATCTCTTAAAGTCTGTCCAAGTTCGTTTTTGCTGTTTTCATGACACTATCTATCCATCTCATCCTCTGTGGTCCTCTTCTCTTTTTGTCTTCACTCTTTCTCAACATCAGGGTTTTTTTCAGTGAATCCCATTTTCTAATTTCATGGCTAAAGTATTTAAGCTTCAGTTTCAGCATTTGACCTTCCAATGAGTAACCTAAATTAGTTCCTATAAATATTGGCTGGTTTGACTTTGTTATCCAAGGGGTTCTGCAAAAGTCTTCTCCAGCACCACAATTTGAAAGCATTGATGCAATGATGCTTAACTTTCCTTATAACTGGTTAATAAATATCTAAGCTTGAATTTGAACTTGGAGTCTTCCTGATTACAAGGTCAATGATCTTTCTATCCTATCATCAAAATAATGCCTCAAAATAATGTTACTTTGAAAGGGAAAGTGTGTGTGTATGTGTGTGTGTGTGTGTGTGTGTGTGTGTGTGTGTATTCATCAGAACTAAAACAATTAATAAATGATAGGAAAGGTAATCTTAGTGTGCAAATTCTGGGGATTAAAGTCTTATCCCTAGAAGGAAAAATACTCCTGGACTCATAATCCAGTTTGGGGAAGGCTTGAAAATATCTTTGGCATTGGAAGAAATGCTGGGAAACCCCACTCATACAATGCTTAACTCTATACTGGAAACATTTACTCCTCACCATCATAGTCCCATCATCTCTCACACTGAGCATTATTGTTCAGTCATTTCAGTTGTGTTCAACTTTTCATTTGAGATTTTCTTGGCAAAATATGGGAATGGTTTTCTAGTTATTTCTCCAGTTCATTTTACAAATAAGGAAAACGAGGCAAACAGGGCAAAGTAACTTATCCAGGGTCACATAGTTAGTGAGTGTGAGAGGCCAGATTTGAACTCACAAAGTTGAGTCTTCCTCATTCCAGGCCTGGCACTTTATCCATTGTACCACTAGCTGTCCCTGTCACAATCATCTTTCCTCAATTGGTTCTTGGCAGGCAGACAGAAAGGCTCCACCACCACAGCTATTTTTCTTCAGCTCCAAGTATCTCTCTGGTTATCACTCCATTTGTGACTCCTTCACAAGTTTCTGTTGCTCTTTATGTACAACTTCTGATCTTCAAACACATAACCTCATAGAAATTAAACTCCTGAGATTTTAGTATCTCATTTTCTTGAAGAAATCGCTTATATTTCCCTTTTTTTTTCTATTTCTTTGATTTGCTCATTTAAGAAAACTTTATATCTTTGTCGTTTTTTGAAATTTGGCATTCAATTGGGCATATTTTTCCTTTTTCTTCTATTATTTTTCCATTTTTTCTTTCTTCAGATATTTGTAAAGCGTCATCAGACAGCCATTTTGCTTTCTTGTTCTTTTTTTTGAAATGTTTTTGTTGTTGCCTTTTATACAATATGCAAATCTCTGTCCAGAGTTCTTCTACTCTCTCTACTAGATCAGATCCCTTAAATCTATTTATAAGCTCCACTTCACATTAATAACGGATAAGGGATTCTATAGGCCATACATAATATGATGGTTTTATTTACTTTCTCCAATTTAAGTCTGAATTCTGCCATAAGAAGCTTAGCCAGAGTCAGTTCCATTTCTTATTTTAACTGACAGTATAGAGCTTCTTCACTTTTGGTTGCAAAGAATATAATTAATCTAATTTTGATACTGATCATTTGATGATGATGTTCATGTGTAGAGTCACCTTTTAGATTGCTGAAAATGAGTATTTGCTTTTTGACAAGCAATTAATCTTGGAAAAACTTTATTAGTCTTTGCCTTGCTTCATATTGGATCCCAAGGTCAAACTTCTACCTGTTGTTCCAATTACCTTTTGATTTTCTACTATAGCATTCCAATCCCACATGATGGATGTGCCATCTTTCTTAAAATATTATTTCTAGAAGATATTGTAAGTCTTCATAGAACTGAAACATTCTGGCCTCTTTGACATACATCAGTGATTGGAGCATAGACTCATTACTATGATGCTGTTTAATATTTCCTCGCCTGTTTGACCACATCCAACTTAACTTGGATAGATAATGTCATGGAAACAATAAACATGAACTTGGAGAAACTCTGAAAAATAATGGAGGATGGAAGAGCCTGGTTCCCCATGGTTTATGCAGTCACAACTGAACAAAATAATTTATCATGGTTCATAGACCTTACATTCCAGGTTCCTGTGCTACACCATGAGACTTTTCTTTTATTACTAGACACATAAATAGTTGGGCTTCCTTTTGGTTTTAGTACAGTCATTTTGATAGTACTAGAGTGACTTGTAGTGGTCCTCTGCTCTTCCTCATTAGCTTGTTGGACACCTTCTGACCTGAGGGGCTCCATCTTTTATTGTCATTTCTTTAATACTGTCCATATAATTTTCTTGGCAAAGATACTGGGGTGGTTTGTTATTTTCTTCTACAGTTGATCATCTTTTATCAGAACTTTGCACTGTGAATTGTCCATCTTGAGTGATTCTGCATGGCGTATTTCATAGTATTACTGAACTACACAAACCTGTCTACCATGATAAGGATATATATCCAGCTATATCCAGAAAGAAATAAATTCAAATAACAACTGAAAAATTAAAAACTAAATGTTTTAAAATACCACAAAAGGCAGAACTTTTAAAATTAAAACAAAAACAAACAAAACACAAAACAGAAAATGCCTGGCTTGTGCAGAGAGTAAACGATACAATTATATGTGGTGTATGTGCCTGTGTGTGTGTGTGTGTCTATGTGTGTGTGTGTGTGTGTGTAATCCTGAACCCAAATTTTAGAACTTATTTTAGAACATGCTCAATACCAGCAAATTCTGCTAGAATAGTTTACATTTGATATATGTAAGTGTCTGATATTGTTGCTATCTCAAATTTTTCCACTCAGGATAATTCTTCCTTTTAATGATGACTTACTTTAGACATCTAATCTTAAATATGAATATATAGCTATCAGCATTCTTTGTAAGCAGGTGACTTTTATAATGGCTACACAAATGGACTTGTGTAAAATATACTTATTTAACTTAAATTGTAACAAAGAAGAAAAGGCAAAATACTGGTTTGTAAATATACTAAATATGTAATCTTAGATTGTATACAGAGAGCAATGTGTATCTAAAACATACTGTCTTCAATTGTTTACACTTCAAAACATGTTCTACATAAAGGTATTAATTCCAAATTAAATAATAAAGCTAAGTAAAATTGTATTCTCCCTTGAGATAACACAACATGTTTCACAAGTTACTCTCTTCTAAAATAATTATTGCATGGAAATTATTTTCCTTATAACCAAACAGGAGACATTTCGTATTAATTAATATATTTATACCATGAATTTCTTCATGTTTGATTAATTATTCCCATATTATTCTGAGATATTTCTCAGACCTTGTTGGCATATAGCAACAAGATTCAATATATATTTTTAAATGATAGATTTATCTATTCTGGCTAGAGAGATGAGAAGAAGAAAGAAGAAGAAGAAGAAGAAGAAGAAGAAGAAGAAGAAGAAGAAGAAGAAGAAGAAGAAGAAGAAGAAGAAGAAGAAGAAGAAGAAAGAAGAAAGAAGAAGAACAGGAGGAGGAGGAGACAGGGTTACAACAGAATCAAAACTGGTTCTCCAGGCCTTGGCCTAAGGGCATAGAATCATTCATGGGAAGAATAGGATAAAGCATTCTTAATATGTTTGATTTCAGGTACAAGTCATCATATAACAATCATATAACAAAGTTCCACCTTATCCACAGAGTATTATAGCTAGGCTTAAGATTAATCAAGTGGAAAACACTCCAAAACATTCCTAAAAATTCAAAAAGGAAATAGCCCCAAGTCAAGAAGATCCTCTATTTGTCCACACCATGGTATCCCATCAACTTTTCACAAGCACAGAAATCTGTCTTTGGTAGTTCTTAGGTTAAATTCCATTTGAGCAGTTACTAACATTTCCTTTGAATGGTGAATTAATAATTTAATGATCATTCTGGCAATATACCTGAATTCAAAACTCAGAACAAAATCAGATTACAGTCCCATGAGATTTTCCTTCAAATAAAAGTTTCACTGATCATAACTGAGGACTACATACAATTATTATTACTCTCATGTTATTGCAATAAACTAGTTAGTAATAGCTTATTAGGCCTCTCTCTCACACCCATACACAATTCATTCAACATCTTTTTTCTTTTCTTCTCCTTCAATTTTTTATTTATCATAGTGTGAAAATCAATCATTAGAAATCAAGAACAAAATTACATTCTGGAGTTCCACATAGATAGTGAATATATGACAAATCACTCAAAAAACATAAAAAACCACTAGTTAATTACTGTAAATCTCTAGACAATAGATATCTGTCTCTTAAGGTATTGTATATTAATTTCTAAAGCAAAATTAAATCTTTAACATACAAGCCTAGTAAGACTAAGTTGATTCAAGATGTAACTTTATTATACACTACTCCAAATATAAATTTATAATTTTTGTAATCACAAATCATCACATAAATCACTTCTATATTATGAACAAGTTTGTAAATCCTTTCTACACTCTTGTCAAGCAGTGTTTGTAATAGAAGAAAGAATCCCATTTTCACAATAAACTAAGTCACAAGTTCTTTCACAGGGCTAATAAGTTTTTATCACCTTGCCCAAGTAAATGACCCCAGGAAACTTGTCAAGTTTACCAATAAGGAGATTTTGTAAGATTTCTCTCTCTCTCTCTCTCTCTCTCTCTCTGTGTGTGTGTGTGTGTGTGTGTGTGTGTATTTATCTCTCTCTTTTTCTTTTTTCTTTTCTACTAAGTAATTATTATTCTTCCCTTTAAAAAATAGCAAATCAAACACTTCATAGATTTTAGCATTATAACAATAGACCCTAATAAATTAATAATTTCATAGTGTCCAGATTAAAAAGAGTGACATTCTCTAATAACACAATTTTGTCATCTTTTCAACAGCATTTTATACACAATGGTTTTCAGGAATTTACAGTGCAAGAAAACTTAGAAACACAATAATAACATTCACAATATCAGGAATTTAAAACACAAAGCAAAACTTATTATTAGTCAGAGAACATTAATTCAATTGAATTCATTTCTTAATTATCTAAAATGTAAAATCATTCATCTAATTACCTTTGACATTTTATACTAATTATATCTAAAACCCAGTACAGCATTCAGTTAAAGAAATCACAATAAGTAATGTATATATAGTGTTTTAACATATGCCAGCTCTTGTATTGAGCATGTCATAACAATGTGATTCTCAAAACAACCCTTTAAAGTGTTATTTTTATCCCCTCTATAGATTAGTAAATTGAGGAAAACAAAAGTAAGATAATTTAATTAATGTCACTGCTGACAAAGTTGCAGAGAAAAAAAAATAACATTTTCTTCAATCCATGTTCTTTCAGTACTTTGCCTTAATTCAAGACAACATTATAAATTCATTTTGGGGACAAACCTCTACCACATAAAATTTGGATTTATAATCACAAAATCAAAGTCTCATTTTTTCCAAGGGCCATATACACCTAGTACTTCACATTGTGGTGCCTACTGCTCTCAGTCTACTGCCAGAGATTTAACATGGCAGTCTTTCATTCTCATGCCCTTCTTTGAAGCCTAGGAATATCATAGAGCAATTTTATTTCCATAGTTTCCGTATTACAAAGAATAAATGCAAGGTTTTTCATATCCTTCTCAAATATCCCTTGGTGACTTTTAAAATTTACATAAACAATTAAGTTCTATTACATCATTCACAGAAGTAACAAAGTATTTTTCCAAACTAAATTTTGCTCACAACCAAGCTGTACCCTCAAATAAACATCTTATTCCATGGACAAAAAGTTCTGAAAATTCACATAGAACTGGCTTTGAAATTTAGCTCAAAGTGACTTGCCCTTCTGTAATCTGTGGTTTTGGTGATAGAGAGTAATGGAGGAAGAGTTCTCAGGGGTGTAATCTCCCATGGAGAGGATGACCAAGTAAAGATGTTGGTTCGAATTTTCCCTTCCTTTATTTTTTTCTCTCATATTCAAATCTATTCCAATTTTTTCCTACTCTGTCTAAATTGGATTATCTGATAGAATTTGCAGCCAAATTTCTAATTACAAAATACACACAAACTTCAAAATGTCTTTCTAAATTGATTTGCACTTAACTTTAATTGGTAAAACTCCCAAGTATTTAATTAGATGTTCAAATAAAATTTATTTAATTTTTGTTGTTTCCTGATTTATAAACTTTTCTCTTTTTTATGAACCAGGAAATAATTAATAATAGGCAGTTTACAAATGCCACAGTTCTTCACACTGCACACTGCAACTTTTTTTTTCCCTTTTCTTTGGAATTTTCCTGATACTACTTTCAAACTGGCTTTAATTCCCTTCTCCAGTCAATGAAATTTCCTTTTTCTTATACTAAAACAGTAAATCTTTCACTTTCCAAGAAAAAAGTAATAACATTCAGTTATGGTTTTAATTTTTTTAAAATAAATTCTAAACAATATTTACTGAAAACTCACTAGAATACTTAATAAAGTAAGTTCTCTGAAAATAGAACTCAAAAGGATTAAGTTGAATAACAAGGGAAGTCTTTCTGTTGCCCAAAAATGTTCAAATTATTTTTTTTTTTGACTTCTATCTTTAAATACCTTCTTTTATTCAACTGGAAGGATCCCTGTTTCCAAGCTTTTCCAACCCCCATCTAGCATGGGAAATATCTCTGATTCCAGACTTCTGCTTCTTCCAAGAACTATAACATTACTATTCCCTTAAGGGATATTTCAGGTTTTATTTTCTTATTATTTACATTCACACTAACCAGACAGAACATGACACATAAAAATTCAATTTTCCCTCAATAGGGAACATAGAAGAATTGGGACCAAGAGGGAGAATTGGATCCCTGGTTGTAGTACTTCATGGAGAAGCCCCAGTTGAGAAATTTCACCAGTTAGCGCTCTAACATTTTCTCCACTACCAACAAGAAAGGGGAGATTATTTTAGAGATTGTCCTTCCACTTCAACCTCTTCATGGTGGCCATTCTGTCATGATTGAAATTAAGGTAAATTGAGACACAAAGTTCTGAGCACAGTCAATTTATTGGTAAGATTAGCAATTACCAATGAAATCATTCTCTCATATTCTCAGTCATTCAGAAGACCATGAGGTAGCGTTTATTAACTAGTATGTACTTTTGGGAAGTACAAAAACCAAGAAGCATACCAGATAGGAAACAATATGATTAATTATAAAGTCTGAAGCATTAATGGCAAAAAACAACATGGTTGTCTGGACATTTGGGGCTAGCAACAATTCCTCCTTCTATCCTGCTGTCAGATAGAGCCCATCTGCACTTAAGTCTCCTAGATGGAACAGGAACACAGGATGACAAAAATTAAAAACCTAAAGAATTTTGATAGGTTAAAAGGTTGGGCTAAATCTAATAACATTAATTCAGTAAGGATGCATGTCAATTCTTACAGTTGGTGCAAAAAATCAAGTCCACAAATAAAAGGGGAAGGTATGGGTATACAATGGAGCTCTAGAAAGTAATTGAGAGTTTAAAGGCATTGATAAACTGAAGAGGAAGGCAATTAGATGGTGAACAGCCTTCTGTTCATGATATTTGAGGATAAGAAGACTGGTGGGGCTGGAGGACAGGGAGGAGTGAAGAGAGGATAGATTTTAACTTTGTCCAAATATTTGCTCTTTTTGGTCAAAGAAGATATAACTAGGATCCTTGGGTGGAATAACTAATTGTCTCTTGAATCTCCCCTTGAGAGCTAATCTAAATAACTTGGATGGTATGCTGATTAGGTGATTGGGGTTTGACAACAGAGGGAAATGAATTCCCTGATACAACTGTGAGGAACTGGCCCTTTAAGAAAACCCTGTAAGGGATCTTGAGTGCGTAAGCAAACTCTTCACACATCTGACAAACATCTCTCTAGTATAATTTCTAAACTTCACAAAGAAGTGAGTGGTTATGATAGACTGTCTATGTCAGAAACCCTGATGAGTAATTATTCAGTGGTCCTGTAAGCAATAGATGACTATATTTTTGCAAGTCATTGGCTCAAGCTCCAGAATCTTTGTAGAGGGATTACACAATGTGTGTGTTGGTCAAGCAGAGGAGAGGAGTGGAAAGCAGGAGGCTCAGAAGAGACTTTAATCACATGACTACCCTTCAGCAGAAAAGTCAGACTATAGATGTCAGCAAAGTACAATCTCCTTGGAAACTACTGAAAAAAAAAAAAAAACTACAAAGTCAGACCAGACTTGAGCAATTCTGGTAAATGTAAAAAAAAAAAAAAACAAAAAACAGGAAACTCCAAGATCTTGCTTTGCTTTTTGATAAAGAGAAAAATCTACCAACTTTGTAGACAGTTTGCAGAGAGAATAATCCAAGGAAAAAAATGTTTAAGGACAAATGTAACTCAAGTGCATTTTTCAAAGCATTTCTCCTCCTTGTCTTAAGAATATTAGGTGATATTAAAATGGTGTGTTGATAATTACAAAATGCTTTTCTTACAACAACCCTATGAAGTTGTAGTATGAGTGAGCATTATTATTTCCATTTTATAATCACTCTGTGCCTCAGTTTCCTCTACTGTAAAATGGAGATCATAATAGCAACTACTCTGCAGAACTGTTATGAGAATCAAATGAAATAATATCTGGAGTATACAATGCTTGGAACATAATAAGAACTTAATGGTTGCTCCTTTCCATCACTCCTCATTGACCTGGAAACTCCGGGTTTGGGTTAAAATATTGCTAAGAATTTTCACTTAGGGTTTCTTTCAGAAAGTGCCCAGTTGAATCTTTACTTTTCCAATATGTCCTTTGTTTCTAATAGGATTATGCAGTTTGTTTTAAGATTTCTTAAAATATGATGCCTGGGACATATATATATATATATATATATATATATATATATATGTATATATATATATATAATTTTTTTGCTATGGCTTTCTGGTAGTTTAATAATTCCTAAATTATCTCTTCTCAAACAGCTTCTCAAGTCAATTTTTTTGGTTGTGTTGTGGGTTTTGGGGGGTGGGGAGGATTTTTTTTTTAATTTCTCTACTTTGTTTAAATACTTTCTGTTGTATCACAGAGTCATTAAGCTTTGAAAATGGTCTGATCTAGCACAAAGCATTGTCTCTGACTTTTCTGAGCTTGTAAATTCCTGATCTGTGTTAAATTTAAGCATTATTCCTATTGGAATATTCAATACTCCTTCAATACTCCTATTGGAGTTTCAGTAGACTGCTACTCAATTCAGACACTAATACTACCTGGAAAACTTTGCTGGTTCTGAGACTCTTTGACCTGCAATTCCTTGCCATTATTACTCTGTGGGTTTCAAATTGAGCTATAAGCTGGAACTGAGACCTTGATCTGCTCCTAGGATCTTAATCACACAGTTGCTGCTTCCTTTTGGACTTGCTTCTTGATATGTAAACAGTCTAAAGTCAATGTACATTTCTTATCCTGGAATGACACCTTTATGTAAAGGTCCCCTTCTCAGTCTAAATTGGATTTGTGACCTAGAATCCAGTAATGATTGACAGAGCTACCAGTTGACACCTATGCTTTTACTCTGTATAAATTTAACACCATCATCCACTTCCCTCCCTTCACCCTGTGCTGGATTTAGGATTTCTTGCCCTGATGCATAGCCCTTTTCTACACTGAAATTCTTATCATTAAATGCTTCTGACCAGATCCCTTCCACACTCTTTATGAGCCTCTCTATTTCTCTATGCCAATCTGGACATTTTTTTTTTTTTTGATATTTTCTTGAATTTCCCAATTAGAATTCAATTTGTTACATTTTCTAAATCTGTTTGAAAGAACTGGGGGCAGGGGCAAAGGGGAGAGAAGGAACTTACTTTGCACTTCTTTCTCTTGGCTTGGTCTACCATGTATTTTCCCATATGTTTCTCTATCTTTTATTTTCAGCTTTCCAATGAAATCATTAGATAGTACTGGATATATTGACATGATTTGGAATATCTTATCAAATTCTTCATAGGATTTCTCTTTCTTTTCTCCTCGAATAGCTCTTGGTACACAAAATGAACTTGTTTTCATGATGGACTTTTTTCTATTATGAATACTGCAAGGGATACAACAAGTATCCCTTGAAATTTCACAGTTGCCATTAAACATATGAATATATAAACTCTGCCACCTCCTTTGTTTGCCTCCTGGAGGAGGACCTATGAGTCATCTTCTTATTTCTTTCCAACTTCCTTTTGTCTTCAACACTAATTTATAATAAGAATGTCAATATGACATCTAGTTCAATCCAGTCAGACAAGCGTTTCATAAATTTAACATCAACTGTTTTATTAAGCACTGTGCTAGGAGCTAGGAATTCAAGACAAAATAGAAACTAGGTCCTATCCATAAGGAACTCATTTCATCCAGAGAAAAACTACATGTATTGACAATTTATTTCCTCTAGTAGTATGTACATTTGGACAGAGATCTTGCGTTTAGACTACTGGCCACTAAATTAATGTCTGGATATTAGAATAGTCTTGTGTCTAGTCTAAATTTCTTATTGATATGTCTTTTTCTTTTCAACACTCTTCCATATCCCTGCAGAAGTACAGAGGTAATGTACAAACTTAAATCTCCAGTTGTCTATTAGACATCTTAAAGCGGATGTCCTATAGACAACTTCAATTTAGTGTCCAAACTGAACTGATTATCTTTCCCCAAAACTCTTGCCTCTGCCCAACTTTCCAACTATTGGTGAGAATACCAAAATTTTCCTATTGACCAGGCTCACAAACTGTGTCCTCCTTGATTCTTCATTCTCTTTCACCCCCTTCCTATATCTAATTTGTTGTCAAGACCCATAGATTTCACTTTCATAACATCTTTCCTATTTGCCTCTTTCTCCCTTCTTCCACAGCCACCACCCTTACTCGCCCCTCCAGAACCATTTTCTCTTTATTCTCTGTATCAAAAATTTCTCCTTGCCCTAGGACATCTTTGACTCAGCTGTCAAAGTGAACTTCCTAAAGTGAAGGTGTGATCATATTATCCCCACATTCAATAAACCTCAGGAGCTCCAGGATCAGTTTATAAGCCCTTTACTTAAAGTTCAAAGTCCTTCCTATGGAAGCCTTCTCCCATCCTTCCAATATTTTTATACGTTATACCATATAACAAGAGTTAAATGGCTTGTCAAGGATCACAGAGCCATTATGTGCCTGAGATCAGATTTGACCACAGGAAGATAAGTCCTCCTAACTCTAGGCCCAGAACTCTATCCATTCTGCCACCTGATTGCCCATATTATATTGATGATGATGATATCAATTGATATTTACATGAGGCTTTAAAATTTACAAAGCATTTTACATATATTTTCTCATTTGAATCTCATAATAACCCTGTGAGTCTCAGGTGATATAGTTATTGCAGGTATTATTATCCACGTTTTACAGATGAAGAAACAGGTTCAGAAATGTTAAGTGATTTATCATATGGCTAGTAAGTGCTGGAAGCAAGATTTAAGCCTAGGTCCTTTTGACAGAAAATCATAGTCAGCTCACATAACTAAACTTGGAATTAGGCCTGAATTCTACTCTCACATTCTGCCTCTTCCTAGCTTTGTGACCTGGCAAAATTCATTAGCAACTCTCTTCAGATGATTTCAAAAATCTGTATCTCTAACCGTGATTTCCCGTCTGAGTTCCAGGTCCACATTTCCAACTGGCTTCAGGACACTTCCATCTGTTGATTCCACTAGCACCTCAAATCTACTGTGTCAGAAACTGGTCTCATTCACTGTACTTCTAAAAGTGCTGCTTATTAGGATCTTTCTCTTAGACACTGTCATTCATTTTCTCTCTCATTTTTAGAACTCTAGAGAGTGCATTAAGTTTGGTGCTGGAAGAAAGAGAAGTTGATAATTTCATGTTTCCCCTTCAGTTTTGTCAAGAAAATCTTCTTGACTGTGATTTGTGTAAAATTGATAGGGAGGCATGATGAGGGTTAAAGGTATTTTTTCATTCTAATTAAAAAATGGAGACTGATTTCAAAAATAAACATGACAACTGAAACATAAGATAAACACTTTTAAAAAGTAGATATAATGTTCTCTGATTGGTACATATAAATCAAAAAGCTTAGATCTAGGAATTGAAAATTGATAGAACCTTCTTTCTTGTGGGAAAAAGGTGAATTATCAGCATTATAATTCAGCAGAGAACCAGCAGATGGCATCATCAAGAAGAGATCAGCTCAGAAATCAGCAGATGGCAGTGCAGCAGAAATAATAAACCAAGAAAAGACCACCTTCCACCCCACCTCCTTGCCTTGAGTGTGGATGGTTCCTTGGGGATGCAAGGATGAGGATGAAAGGTACAGAGATATTGTGGCAAACAAACTGTTCTAGGAGTGTGAGCTGTTTGACCTCTTCTACTCATTTTATACCCGGATTACATGTGCTCTCCCTATATGTACCTTCTTAAGCATTCGCCCTATCCACATGAATTCCCTGATTACCAATATTCCCCAATTGTGTTCCCTTTTCCACTGGTGCATACAGTCAGTTTTACTAAATGCCTACTATGTGGCAACTATTATGCAAAGTGCTGGGGATTGCATCATAAGCATTTTAAGGGCAGGGACTGTTCTATATATATCCTCATCTATTAGCACAGTATCTGACATATAGTAAGTACTTAAAGTACTTATTCAGTGTTTGAAAATACATAGGAAAGTCAGAAAAAGTTCTTACTCTCAAGGAGTTCATAGTTTAATGTTAACAGTTAAACAACAACAAATAAAAAAGAGATAAAGAAAATATAGGAGATAAATGGGAAATAATTTCGGGAGGAAGACTAGCATTAAGGAGGAATCTTTGAAAAAATATGTCCCCAAGGGATGAGGATGGATTTCCCTTGTTATTTGTTATTGTTGTTTCATTAAATGTCTTTTTTTTTCTGAATTAATGTGTTTCATGCTTGGTACAAATGGGGCTTATGGGATGTGATCTTGAGTGGGTGCCACTCTAAAGTGTAACTTGATCTTGAACTAGAAGAAGCTTTCAATGAGTCCATAATTGAGAACATAAGCTATCTGCCCCACTTTTTATATTCAAGCAGTTACTAAATTATACTAATTTCACCTCTATTATATCTTTTCCATCTATCTCTTTCTTCCAATTACTACCATCATCAACCTGCTTATTTTAGGACCTGAATTTAGACTTGTAGAGCAAAATAGTCTCTCCCCTCAAGGAACTCATTTTCTAGCTAAGGAATACATGTAAACATGAGTCAATGTATCTTACTAAGAGGTCTTCTTGCATTCATTTTCTACCCACTACAATCCATTTTCCATAACCTGCCATAATAATCATTCTTATGTAGAGATATATCATGTCGTTTAACTGCTCAAGATCCTTCATTGCCTCCCTATGCCTGTGGAATGTGTAAGTTCCTCTGACATTCAATGTCTTCTGCATTCTAGCACCATTCTCTTTCTAGACTTCATCTTGTTCCACACTCTTCACATTCCAGTCAATGTGGATTCTTGGCCTCTGGAATACACAATATACTTTCATATTTCTGTTCATACTATTCATTCTTCTTAGAATGCTGCTAAAAGCTTAGCCTAACATAAATATCATCTCATTATGATATTTCATGAAACCCTCCCCCTTTATTAGAGAGGGAAAGAAGAAATGAGGGAGGGAGGGAGGAGGGAGGAAGAAAAGTGAAAGGAAGAAAGATAAAAATAAAGAGAGGGAGAGAGGAAGGAAAGAAGGAAGAAATGAAGAGCACGAGAGGGAAGAAAGGAAAGATGGAAGGAAGGAAGGAAGGAAGAAAGGAAGGAAGGAAGCAAGGAAGGAAGGAAGGAAGGAAGGAAGAAAAGAAAGTCATTTCATTTCCCCATACTTATCTTTTTCTGCATACAATTTGGATATGTATAATATTCACTTCATTGGTTCTTGAGAGGCTTAAATGAGATAATACATGTAGTGAATGTTTCTCAGGCCTCACTTTCCCAGAATGAGCTTACTGTGTATCCCCATTAGAGTTCATGCTTCTTTGAGTGGATGTCTCTTCTTTACTGTCACTGACTCAAAAACCATTCTAGGCATGTTGTACCCCTCCCTGCATAGTTACCTACCAGTAACTACTTAATATATCAACATAAACTGGTTTTTACAGTTGAATATTTACTTTGAAGATACACCAAGATCAAAAGTACAAACATTTCTTCTCCTAAAGTTTGGGGACATATTCTTCTTTCTGCCACCTCAGCATATGAAGATAAAGGCTCAAACTTTATATGGTTTTTATATAGAATTGTTCCCACCAAATTCATGTCCCAAGCAACATCACTGCGGGATGAGTCCTTATCTCATCGATTGCTGGATTGGGTCTTCGTGGTTATTCCTTGGATGGGAATGGGACATTGTCTTTACAATGTTCTCTCTTGCTCTAATGCTGACAGACTGGAAGAAATCAAATCAAATCAAAAAGAGAAGTCAACAGTGCCTTTTGAATGCCCCCTTCCCACTCAAGTGTCTTTTGAATGTCCCCTTCCCACTCTATTTCTGGCTATGCAGCTAATCAATAATCCCTTCTTCATGTTGTAGTAAGTGATTCAGAGACAATTACAGAATATCTACACATGCTCCAAAGTTGCTCCAAGGCATTTCCACTCTGTGTCATCACACCTCAGAAATCAACTTTCTAATTTCTCCCTCATGGACAATTGCATAGAGGTATTCAGCTCATGCTCATAAGGACTGAGTTCATTGGCCAATCCCCTATTACATCTTCCATGCACTTTCAACTTCATGTGGGGTCAGGGTGAAAGGAAGCCAAATTGCTTATTTAGTACATAAAATTCTTTGAAATTTTAAAATGTTATATAAATGTCAACTGTTATTATTAAGCTTGAAATTATTCAGAAAAGGGCAACCAATAAAATGAAGGGCCTTAAGTTCATGTCACATTAAAGAAGGAAGAGGAGAGAGTCATTTAAGCCTGGAGCAGAGAAGAAACTTTAGAGGGGACAGTATACATTTGCCAACTTCAATTATCTGAAGGACTCTTGTGTAAGAGAGGGATTAGACAGGGAGAACATGAAAAGCAGTAAGTGGAAATTGTAGAGGGGAAGATTTAGGCTTGATGTAAAGAAATGCTTTCTAATTATTAAGCTGTCTAAAAGTAGAATGGATTGCCTTGGAAGGTAATGGATCCCTCTGTACTTAAGCTCAAACAAAAGTTAAATGCTTGCTTGTCAGTTAGGTTGTGGAGGAAATTTTTAATTTTTTGAGACTAGATTTTCCTATTTTACCCAAGCTGGAATGGCAACGATCATTAATAGGCTCCATTCAAAGGCTGAGCAGCATAGAGACTCTGCTCTGTTCCATTGTGATCCTGGGTAGATGTGACCCTGCTTAGTGTGCTTACATAATTAGTAATCAACCTGGCATGGACACCCAGTCATCTTTAACACACTATTACTTAGAATTCCCAAACTCATCTTAAAGGATTCACCAGCTTCAGCCTCCCCAGTAACAAGGATTACAAGTATCTTCTCACCATCTTGCCTGAGTTCTTATTCATATAAGGGATGAGGTTGTCTCTAATGTACCCTTCCAGCTTAAAATTCAATTATTACTTAGATTTCTATTTTATTACCTAAAATCAAAACTACACCAAACTTGGTTTTCTCCCTATTTCCTTTATATGCCTTAGCTCCCTCAGCTAACTTGAAGCTTTCTTTTACAAGGCCAAAAATACATGTAATGTTTCTTCAGCTCTTTCCCATTTTAGCCCCATTCCCAAATCCGTTTCTCACCAAGAACACAGCTTTAACAGACTCAATAAACACCTGTTGATTAATTGGTCTTAGGAAATTTCTGCATTGTAGAGCTAGGTGCCAACTAAGGTAAATAATGAATACTAAGAATTAGTCACACTCCTGGAATTCTCATTACACATTTCCATTGGACTGGAACCCAATATTATATTTTTTTATAATTATAATTTCCAATAGTACTAATTTGAATGTACTTCACAGGATTCAATATTTTCCCTAATCTCATTAATAAATAATGTTATCTCTATTATAAGTAATCTCACTAATGTATTCTTAAATCAATAAGAACTTGTTAGAATGATAGAAAAAGCATCAGAAAGAATCAAAAGTCTGGAAGCTGTTCTCAGCTCACTACTAACTCATTGTATGTAGCTAGCATTTATATAGCCCTTTAAGGTTTTTAAAGTGATTTATAAGAGTTCTCATTTTATCCTCATATTTATTCAGGGAGGTAGGTGCTATTGTTATCACCATTTCAAAGATGAAGAAACTGAAGCAATTTACCCAGAGCCATATAGCCAACAAGTTATCTCAGGCTAAATTTGAACTCAGATCTTTCTAACTCTAAGTCCAATACTTTATCCACCACACCACCAATTGCCTCAGTAAGATACTGGGATAGATGACCTCCAAGGTCTCACTCAGCTTGAATGTTTTGTGGTGTAGGAAGAATAAAATGTTGATTTAGTGGTACACATATCCCAGTCCCACATCTGTGACACCAAAGTTTAGTCAGCAGGGAGGAGGAGCTAGAACTCACTGGTCATGAAGCTGTCAGAGAGTGGATTTGACAGTACTGTGCTTCCCACTGAGTATTCCCAGCTGCTGGAGATTTGAGTGGATGATTTATTACATTAAGATTCTGGTTTACTTTCAGCAAATCTTGTTTAAGAAAATGCCATTGAGTTCTGAAATTCCTTGCCAATTTAAAGTTATTGCAGTTGTATATGACGCCTTTAAAAATGGACTGTTTCATTTGAAATTCATTGCTGATTTCTGTGAGATGATGTCATTTGAAGGGTAGCAGCTGGTTTTCCCATTGGAAGTTATAGGAATAATGATTTGTACCCCTAGAACCTAGCTCTATACCTGACATTTAAGAGGCACATAATCAATGCTCATTAACAGATTGAGTAGCAGAGGCATACTGAATAGTCTGCTGGATTAGGAGGCAAAAAGACTTGAGCTGAAATCTTGCTTAACTCAATAGGTTAGGGAGAGAAAGAAGAGAGAGAGTAAAATTTTTAACCTCAAAAACTTCCCAACTGTATGACCCAGTTTAGTCATCTAAAATGGCTCAGTTTCCTCATCTGTAAAATGAGGATAAGAGCAGTGCCTACTTTGGAAAGCTCATTTGATCCTCACAAATGAAATAATACATGTAAAGGACTCAGCAAACCTGAAAATCACATATGAATGTTTCCTACAATTGATTTTAAAGGAAGGAGGAACCAAGCAATTTATTAAATGCTTTCCATGTACTAGGCACTATGTTAAACATGATGTAAATATTATATTATTTTTTAAATTGCTGTTTTTCAGGATTCTGGCTGTCCCTTATCTATATATAATAACCACAGTTGATTGGGGTCATGGAATCAAAGGGCTCAGGTTGAGTTGCTGATTTTTACTGTTATATTGAATAAATCTAACTTGTTCCTTTGCATTTTGTTATTTTCACTCAGAAATCCAAAGTGGCAACATATTTCTGACTTAAAAATCCACTTTGAAGTCACTTACTCCAATCAATTTTTTCTCTCTCAGAATCTCTCTAGATAATAGATTAAAACAAGTAAAAGAAAGACAAAAGTACTCTGTCACTTTGCCAACACTTTAAGATGGTTCCTCCAACAGGAGTCTATCTTCCCAAGAGTCTGAGCCAATCCATTCTTATTGGGAGCAGGTCCTATCAGTGAAACTTGTCCTTCAGGAAATGTTAAGAATTATTTCAAACTAATCAGTTTCTCTTAGGGGAAGCGCCAAATACTAAAGGCTTACAAAGAAATTTACATGATAACTTTATTATATATTATAAAGAAATATTAAGTTGTACATAATGTTTGCAATTTTGATTATACTATATTATGGGAATACTTGTTTTATTCCATAAATTAAAAACTAAAAAATAAAAGAACCTAGAATTTTTCCTGAAATTGAAATCAACCTCACAGTCCTATTTTGCTCTTGATAAAGAAAAAATACAAAATAAAAATTAAGAAACTTGACCTGTCTACCAACAGTTATCATTCCACTTATCTCAACAGTCCCTTTGTCCATTTTTTTTTTTTTTTGGATCATCTTCTCCACTCTCAATAGCTCAAAGCACAACAACAACAAAAAAACTTCTTTTGTCATCATTATCTTTTTTCATGTACATGAGATTACTCTGAGCTTTGATGCTCACAATACTAATAAATTTTGGAATGAGAGGAGCTTAGGCAAATATTTTAATAGCTTAAATATGTGTCTGTATGTATATATACATACATTTATGTTAGTATCTGTATATAAATACACATACACATATATATACGTACACATATACATTTTGGAAGTTTTCACATTTTCCATTCAGTTGTTTTTCTTATTAATAAATTTATCTTTATTAGTAATAAGAACTCACATGATATGTACCACATTTTCCAAAGTATTTTCATATGCATCATCTGATTTCTTTTTGGTGTAAGGGGGAGGGGGTGGTCATCTCCTGACAATAAGCACTATTGTCCAAGGTCAAGGGCTTTAGTGGGGCAAAAAAAAGTGCACATAGAGGCCAGGAACATCATTTATTATCAGAGAATCACAAAACTTAACTAGTCCAGTGCCTACCCTAGGTACAAATCCTATATTCAATATCCCTACAAGTCATTATTCAGTCTCTATTTGGTCACATCCAGTGACCTCTTTTGTAAATTCTCCACTATTGAGTAAATGTGAATGATTGTTACTATCACTGTTATCTATCAATCAATTAACCAATAAATATTTATTAAGCAGATATGTGCCAGACCCAGGGGGTGAAAATAAAATTTTTAAGAGGCAAAAAATATTCCCTGCCTTCAAAGAGCTTACAATCTATTCAATAATTTCCACAACAACCCTTTCCACTTTTAGAGAGCTGTCAGGAAAATTTAACAGTCTGAGCTGAAGTTTGCCTTCATGAAACTCAATTCTTGTAATGGGCTGAGGTTTGAGCTGATTGCACTGAGGTCCCAAGTACATGAGGCTAGATAGTAATTGGGCTATACTTTATTAATATACATGATTGGATAAAGAATGGTCCCTGCCCACTCTCAGTGCAAGTCCTGATGTGTTGTATAGGAAATGACGATTTTGGTGGGTGGAGGCAGAGAGAGAGGGAGGAAGACAAGCTGGGAGAGATTAGGCTGGGTTCGAGACTCCAAGCTGCTGGTTGTGTGGCTGCTGGTCGAGCTAGCTTCTTGACTCAGCTGCACACATTGCTATCGCCGATTCTCTTCCACCTCCAATCCTTCTTCACTGAGAATAAAGACTGACGATTTTCCCCTAACCTGAATTCCTGACTCCTGTTGATTTAAAAATACACGATCTTCACATTTGTGGTGCACCCAGAGAGTGCCTAGACGGTCAATACCCAAGTGTTTTTTGCCTGGGGCCCTGGGGCTGGGCCCCTCATCCCGTTTCCCTGAACCTGTCGACATTCTGAGGCCCAATGGAAGCTTCTGTTGCATTTTGGACATGGGATACTGGGTCTTGTTCTCCCACCCTGTTTTCTCATTCTGCCTCTATACCAACATTGAGCTTTCAGATGCCCTACTTTACCACATTGAAAGCATTGACATGTCTCTCTAGAAGTCCCTTGCTGGAAGGGACCCTGTCTACCCATGTTGGGATCTTGGGAAGTCTGCATCATAGTCTGGCTATAAAAGGCATTTGTGCCCACTGTGGCACAGCATCTTATGAACTCCTCTAAAGGAGCATCCTTGGGCAGTCCTAGTATAATCCTTCTGCACACCTCATTAGCATTTTCCTTAGCAAGTTGCCTTATTAAAACATCTGTTGTTGGATTTTCCCCATTAGTTCTTGTGATAGCAGTCTGCAAACGTCCCACAAAGTCAGCAAAGGGCTCATCTGGCCCTTGCATTATTTTTGTGAAGGCCTCACCTTTATCATTTTTATTGTGAATCGAATCCCACGCTTTGATAGCATTAGCAGCAATTTGCTCATATGCTGCTACTGAATAATTAACCTGTGCTGTGACGTCTGCATATGGACCTACACCTTGTAGTAGGTCATAGGTGATCGCAGCATGAACAGCATTTTGACTGCCACAGGTAACCCTAGAGAACTTCTAAATCTAGCTCTTTATACTATTAACTTCTTGATTTTTGACAAAGATGCACTGGCTCCGGCTGACAGGTTTTATAACCCACCAGAAGGTCAGTGTCCAGTGCGAGCAGCTCCACTATCTTTAGATAATCGCCAGGTGATGTGGAGAGACCCAGAAAGTGGTGAATGGAAAGGACCAGATAGGCTAACTGCTTTGGGGAGAGGGTTTGCTTGTATCTCTACAGGTGGAGAAGGAATCAGATGGGTGCCAACGAGCCATATTCGCCTTGTCCATCGCAGAGAGACGGAGCAGACCTTTGAAACAAAGGAGAAGACCCAAGAAATATCGGGTGGCTTGACAGTAAAAAAAAAAAAAAAAAAAAAAAAAAAAAAAAGATATATTGGAGGAGAGTCTATTCCAAACCACGACCCCATTACAAATTCTCTCACCAGAGCCAGGCTTAATACTCTCTGTCTCTCTCTGACTCTCTCTCATCTCTCTCCTCTGTTTCTCTGTTTATCTCTCTGTCTGTCTGTCTCTCCCTCCCCCATAAATCAATTCCCCCCCAAAATTAAACTCTGACAATGAAGCATCTTCATAAAAACCTGAATATTTATTACTCAAAGCATGAATGCCCTCATTTTTCTCTTTGGCTTTTCAGTGCCTCAGGTTGCATTAGTCAACCCATCTAAAACTGGGGCAAGGGAAGCTGTGAGTAGAAAGAATAAGAAAGCATCAATCTGCAAAACTCATCTTCACTGTGAAGTTTTTACCAGCATTTGGCCAAGTTGTCCTTCCTACTTGCCTAAAACAGGCCCACTTCATCTGATGCTGTCAAAATCTTCTTCCTTCCAGGTTCACCTCAGGTGACTATCATCTGCCTCCTGGTGCTATTCAGTGCTCTCTCCCTCCTCAAATATTCATATCATTCTCTTCAAAGACTTTCTATTGTCTTCTTCACTTCCTACCCTGGATTATACTTATCTATATGCATTTTGTGTGGTCCCCCCCACTAAAGTCTAAGTTCCTTGAAGGAAGGACTGCTTTGGTTTTGTCCTGGTAATAATTTAAGAGGTTTATCACAGAGCCTGGCACATAGCAATAAACATTTATTTGTGCATGCTATAGCACTTCCAACATCAAACAAAGAGTAATTGAACAAAACCAAATTGCTCTATAGGCAGCAGTGTACCTAGAGAAATGACGAACTATTCAGAAAATAGTGTTTTTTTGTTTTTTTTTAAATCACCTTACAAAACATTTTGAATTTTGAAAAGTATAGTAGAGTGTGGAAGGAAACTTGAATCAAGTTTTGTAAGTATTCTGTTTAGGTCCTTTTTGTCTTTGTGGAAGATGAATGTGATGATGGATTCCATGATCAGAAAACTTTGCTTTAATTCACACTTATCAGAAGTGATGAAATGAGTCTCAGATAAGATAGGAAAAAGGTGTTTTAAGTGCCAGGTAATTGAAAAGATAAATTGAATATAGCGATTTGAAAGGTCAGAGACTGGACTATGATTTTATTGATAGAGAAGTGTGGGAGGAGGGAATTCCTACTGCTGCTGTTGTAGGTTGGCAGAGTTAGTTGCCTGAAACTGAAAGGTTTTAAGAGATTTTCCCCAATATTTCATAGCCAGTATCAGTAAATCACCCATAAATCTTTGTTAAGAGCTTACTTTGTCCAGGCATTGTGCTAAATAATGTAATATAAAACTACCAAAAGGAAAACAGTCCCTACCCTTAAGGAGCTTGCATTCAAATAAAGAATATATAAGGTACTCTGCCACTTAACTGCTCCTTCTTCTGTAATATTAAGCAAAATCTTCTGGGAGACTTTGTGCCTAAATTCTCAAACTCAGAAATTCTGAAGCTCTTGAAAATTTGCCAATTGCATATTAAATCCATTTCAGGAATAGAACCTCTAATGTATGCTCAAAAAGGGAAATATAAAGGTAAAAGGAATATAGAAACATAATTTCTCCTATTAGGCATCTTACTATATATTTCTGCAAGTAACCATTTTTGTTGCTAGTGTACTATGGGGAGAAGAAAGCTCTTCTTTTCCCTTGCTGCACTATTGTGCCATCTGTAAGAAAAGAGATAAAAAGCACAGGGAAAGAAAGAAAAAAGCAACAGCATTGCTAATCATTCTTTTTTTTTTATTATAACTTTTTATTGACAGAACCCATGCCAGGGTAATTTTTTACAACATTATCCCTTGCACTCACTTCTGTTCCGATTTTTCACCTCCCTCCTTTCTTCCTCTCCCCCAGATGGCAAGAAGTCTTATACATGTTAAATATGTTACAGTATATCCTAGATACAATATATGTATGCAAAACCAAACAGTTCTCTTGTTGCACGGGGAAAATTGGATTCAGAAGGTAGAAATAACCTGGGAAGAAAAACAAAAATGCAAACAGTTTACACTCATTTCCCAGTGTTCCTTCTCTGGGTGTAGCTGCTTCTGTCCAACATTGATCAATTGGAACTGAGTTAGAGTTTCTCTTTGTCAAAGAAATCCACTTCCATCAGAATACATCCTCATACAGTATCATTGTTGAAGTATATAATGATCTCCTGGTTCTGCTCATTTCACTCAGCATCAGTCTATGTAAGTCTCTCCAAGCCTCTCTGTATTCATCCTGCTGGTCATTTCTTACAGAACAATAATATTCCATAACATTCATATACCACAACTTACCCAGCCATTCTCCAATTGATGGACATCCATTAATTTTCCAATTTCTAGCCACTACAAAAAGGGCTGCCACAAACATTGTTGCACATGTGTGTCCCTTTTCCTTCTTTAGTATTTCTTTGGGATATAAGCCATAGTAGCACTGCAGGATCAAAGGCTATGTACAGTTTGATAACTTTTTGATTGCCAAGACTATAAACATTCTTAAAGACTATAGAAAAACCAAGGGATAAAACAGTCAACAAATATAGCAACCTAGTCTTTGACAAACCCAAAGATCCCAGCTTTTGGGATAAGAACTTACTGTTTGATAAAAATTGCTGGGAAAAATTGGAAACTAATATGGCAGAAACTAGGCATTGATCCATACTTAACGCCGTACACCAAGATAAGGTCAAAATGGGTTCATGACCTAGGCATAAAGAATGAAATTATTAATAAATTAGAGGAACATAGGATAGTTTACCTCTCAGACCTGTGGAAGGGGAAGGTCTTTATGACCAAAGCAGAACTAGAGATCATTACTGATCACAAAATAGAAAATTTCGATTATACCAAACTGAAAAGTTTTTGTACAAACAAAACTAATGCAGACAAGATTAGAAGGGAAGCAATAAACTGGGAAAATATTTTTACAGTCAAAGGTTCTGATAAAGGCCTCATTTCCAAAATATATAGAGAATTAACTCTAATTTATAAAAAATCAAGCCATTCTCCAATTGAAAAATGGTCAAAGGATATGAACAGACAATTCTCAGATGAAGAAATTGAAACTATTTCTAGTCATATGAAAAGATGCTCCAAGTCATTATTAATCAGAGAAATGCAAATTAAGACAACTCTAAGATACCACTACACACCTGTCAGATTGGCTAAGATGACAGGAAAAAATAATGATGATTGTTGGAGGGGATGCGGGAAAACTGGGACATTGATGCATTGTTGGTGGAGTTGTGAACGAATCCAACCATTTTGGAGAGTAGTTTGGAACTATGCTCAAAAAGTTATCAAACTGTGCATACCCTTTGATCCAGCAGTGTTACTACTGGGATTATATCCCAAAGAGATTATAAAGAAGGGAAAGGGACCTGTATGTGCACGAATGTTTGTGGCAGCCCTTTTTGTAGTGGCTAGAAACTGGAAACTGAATGGATGTCCATCAGTTGGAGAATGGCTGAATAAATTGTGGTATATGAAAATTATGGAATATTACTGTTCTGTAAGAAATGACCAACAGGATAATTTCAGAAAGGCCTGGAGAGACTTACACGAACTGATGCTGAGTGAAATGAGCAGGACCAGGAGATCATTATATACTTCAACAACAATACTATATGATGACCAGTTCTGATGGACCAAGCCATCCTCAGCAACGAAATCAACCAAATCATTTCTAATGGAGCAGTAATGAACTGAACTAGCTATGCCCAGAAAAAGAACTCTGGGAGATGACTAAAAACCATTACATTGAATTCCCAATACCTATATTTATGCCCACCTGCATTTTTGATTTCCTTCACAAGCTAATTGTACAATATTTCAGAGTCTGATTCTTTTTGTACAGCAAAATAACGTTTTGGTCATGTATACTTATTGTGTATCTAATTTATATTTTAATATATTTAACATCTACTGGTCATCCTGCCATCTAGGGGAGGGGGTGGGGGGGGTAAGAGGTGAAAAATTGGAACAAGAGGTTTGGCAATTGTTAATGCTGTAAAGTTACCCATGCATATAACCTGTAAATAAAAGGCTATTAAATAATAAAAAAAAAAGACTATAGAAAAACCATGCTATTCCAGATTGCGAATTTTATTACAAACCAGTGATCATCAAAACTATCTGCTATTGGTTGAGAAATAAAGTGGTACATCAGTAGAATAGATACACAATACACAGAAGCAAATGACCATAACAATTTTGTGTTTGATATACCCAAAGTTACAAGTTTTTGGGGAAAGAATTCATTATTTGACAAAAATTGCTGAAAAATGGAAAGCAGTTTGGAAGAAGCTAGGCATAGGCCAATACCTCAGACTATATACTAAGATAAAGTCAAAATGGAGAAACGATTTAGACATAAAGGGTGACATCATAAGCAAATTAGGGAAAGATAGAAAAATATACCTGTTAGACCTATGGATAAGGAAAGAGTTTATGACCAAATTCAAGAGGTAAAAAAAAAATCGGGGAAATAAAACATAATTTTGATTAAATGAAACTAGAAACTTTTGAACAAACAAAACTAATACAAACAAAAATAAAAGGAAAATAGGAAACTAGGGGAAATTTTATAGCAAGTTTCTCTGATAAAGGCCTCATCTCCCAAATATATAGGGAACTGAGCCCAAGTTATAAAAATAACAGCCTCTCTCCAGGAGATAAAGAATCAAAGGACATCAATAGGAAGTTTTCAGAAGACCTCAGCATTGTAATAGTCACATAAAAATGTGTTCTGACTCACTATTGATTGTAGAAATGCTAATTAAAACAACTTTGAGGTACTACCAGTTTGATCAACATGACATAAAAGAAAAATGATAAATATTAGAGGAGATGTGGTAAAATAAAGACACTAATGAATTGTTGCTGAAGTTATGAAATTATGAATTTTGGAAGACAATTTGGAACTATGGCCAAGGGCTATAGAACTGTTCACACTCTTTGACACTGAAATGCCATTATTAGTTTGTATTTCAAGAGATAGCGTGAAGGGGAGAGGACCTATTTGTATAAAAATATTAATAGCAGCTTTTTTTATGGTATCAAAGAATTGGAAATGGAGAAGACACCCATCAATTGGGAATCAGCTGAACAAGTTATGGTATATGATTGTGGACTAATATTGTGCTATAAGAAATACTGAGCAGGATGATTTCAGAAAGACCAGGGAAGATTTACATGAACTTATGCAAAATGAAGTGAGCAGAACCAGGAGAACATTGTAATAGCAACATTGTAAGAATAGACAACTCTAAAAGATTTAACTATTCTTCTCAAGACAATGACCTAAGACTTTCCAAAGGACTCATATTATTTATCCCAGAGGGAGAACTGGTAGAGGCTGAATGCAGATTAAAACACACTTAATTTTTTTAAATCTTGTATTATATTATTTTCTTTGTATTTTCTTTTTAAACATGGCTCATGAAAATATGCTTTGAATGACTTCACAAATATAATCTATATCAAATTGGCTTTGCAAGGAGCATGGAGAGATGGGAGCAAGGGAAAGAATTTATAGCTCAATTTTTAAAATGTTTATTAAAAATTACAAATGATTAAAAATATTTAATAAAATGGATTTAAATTTTAAAAAACCACAATGGTTAATCTGATCATGTTCAATCACATGATTCTCAGTTGTCAAATATCTTGGTGACAGCCCCATTCATTGGGAACCAGTCAGAAGAGTTTTTTATAAATGGTCAGCAAGATTAGGGTATAGATATAGCTCTATGGGAAGTAGTTTTTCCAACAAAGATCCCTACCTTATAGAACTATCAAGTTGATTTGGTGAGTTACAAAATTGATCTGGAACTCCCTTAATAATTGCCATTACTTTTGAGACCCATCGAGGACATGGATAAGGAATTAGGTTCAAGTCTCATCTTTGATACACAGAGAGATGAGGACAAAGAGAAAAGAAAAAACAGAGACAGACAGACAGACAGATTCTATCACATGCTTGAAATAAATAACAACACTACATATTTTCAATAATAAAGAAGACATTAAAATTCTTTTATGATAAAATATATAGTCCATGAAGAGGCAAAGCAGAGAAATAGTCATATAAATTAATATCACTGATGAATGTAGATGCAAAAAATTACAAATGAAATTTTAACAGACAGCATCAAAGTACACAAAATACCATTCAGCATTACCAGTTGTATTTATATTAGGAATGGTTTCTGTTGTGTACTTTTTCTATTTTATTTTTCCCCCTTTCATCTCCCACCCCCAAGCAAGAAAAGATATATTTATATATACTTATGTAAATATATACATACACATACATATATACATACATCCTGCCCCCATCCTATCCATACACATAAATATATATTTTTCCTATGTCTGCTGATTCTACTTTAATTCTGCTCCTTAACTTGTCTTGCTATTACTTAACCTACTCCAACTCATGGATCCTCCCTTGTCTTCTTCTCTCACCTTTTGATTCCCCATCCACTCATTCCCTCTCCCTTATATCTTTATAGATTTTGGGGGTGTTACACACTTCATAATATATATGTAGTGTTGCCTATTTAACCCATTCCCAATATGAGAAATTTTTCAGCTATGAGCCCTCCTCCCCCCTCTAATGTCTTTGAGTTTATTCTTCCTCTGTATCTCATTTGTATAACATAAATTACTATTTTTACCTAAACTCTGCCTCAATCTTTCTTTTGAGTTATCCTTTTGTTGATGCCAATCTTAAACATATGGTACATACTTCCCATATTAAAAAAAAAACTCTAAACAATTTGTCCATGTTGAGTTCCTTGAAAGTGATTTTGGATATTGGCTCCTACATAGTAAATTTTCTATTAAGTTCATGTTTGGTTAATAGAAAGTCCTGAAAAATCTGCAAGTTCGTTGAATATCCATTTTTCCCAATCAATATTATAGATAATTTTGCTGGATATGATGTATTTGGCTGCAGACCTATTTCTTTTGATTGTCAGTAGATATGATTTCAGGACCTATGGTTTTTTATGGTGCCTACTGATAAGTTGTGTACAATTCTAATTGTAGTTCCAGCATATTTGAATTGCTTTTTTTTCCTTTTTTTCTTGAAAATTTCTCTCTTTGTTCTGGGGATTTTTGAAATTTGGCAATAATACTTCTATGTATTTTTTACAAAGGATCTCGCTGAGGTGGAGATTAGTGGATTTTTTTCTATTTCTATTTTCCCTTCATGTTCTTTTATTCTAGGACAATTTTCTTGGATTATTTCTTGTATTATTGTGTATCAAGGTTCTTTTTTTGGTCACAACTTTCAGGCAGTCCAATTATTCTTATATTTTCTTTTTTTTATCTGTTCCCTAGATCTGTCATTTTTCTTATGTTTCACATTCTGTTCTATGTTCTCATTCTTTATAATCTTTTTTGTTATTTTTTTGGTCTCTTATAATTTTACTGGCTTCCCATTGTCCAACTGTAATTTTCAAAGAGTTATTTTCACCTTTGAGACTCTGTATATCCTTTTATAAGTTGGTTAACTTTTTTTTCATAATCTTCTTGTTTTTCTTGGAATTTTTTTGTTTTGTTTTCTTTTTAATTTTTCCTCAATATCTCTCATTTGGTTTTAAAATTCTTTTTTGAGTTCTTTAAATTCTCTCTAGGAAGGGAGCCATTTCATGTTACTTTTTGGGATAGAAGTTTGTTTATTTGTTAGTTTTTTCTTCAGTGTTTTCCTCTGAAGATGAACTTTGGTTTTCCCTGTTCCCATAGTAAGTTTCCATGGTGGGGTTCTTTCTTCTTAGCTGGTTCAATTTTTTAAATAAGAAATATTAATATAAGCATCTCTAATCTTGAGGTGAGAGAAATGTGCCTCTAGCTTCCCTTCAGCTCTCCCCTCTGACCTGAAACCTCAAACAAGACCTCCTCTCTCCTTCAAGTGCCTGCAGCCAACAGTATCCTTCTTGCTCACAGCCGCTGTCTCAGCAGAACTGCTGGGCCTAGTTTTCCTAATCAGCTGAGGTTCCCTTAGTCTTCCCAAACTCAGACTCAGACTCCACATACTGCCCAGGGAGGTGAAAGTTTCTGTGGTTCCTACTGAGGCTCCAGTCAAACCCACCTAGCCCCAGGGCTTCCTACTTGCTTTTTCTGCAGAGCTAGTTGGGTCCAGAGATTTTCTTCAGATCTTCTTAGGTTGTAGTGGGAGGATCTCAGTTCTGCCTCAAGTCTTCTTGATTTTTTCACCAGTCTATATTTGCCTTGAGGTGCAGATTTGTCCTATTTATGGGGAAAATCTGTGGGGCTTGAAATTTATCAACCTATTTTGCCATTTTCCCAGGACCTTCCATTACAGCTGGATCCAACATTAATAAAGCCTTTGGTATAATTAATGATATTGTAAATACTTAATAAATACTCAATTTGTTGATTCATTGACATAAAAAAGAAAGATATGATTATATAAAGGGAATAATCTTAATATAATATTTAATTAATTTAAAAACTGTAAAAGGTATAGGCAAGAGGATATTTTTCTTTCATATCATCAAAAGCATATATTTAATATCATATAGTAACATTATTTTCAGTGAGAGAACATTGGAAGCTTTCCAAATAAGTTCAGAAGTAGAGTAAGGATTCTATGATTTGACACTTTTATTTGACACAGGACTAAAAAAAAGTTAGCTGTAGAGACAAGAGAACAAATTAAAAGAATAAATATCACCAAATAGGAGGCATAATTATCCCTATTCACAGATGATACAATGGTTTACTTAGAAAAGCTCAGAGAATTAGTCTACAAAATTTAATGAAGCTCCAGCAAAATAGCAGGCTGCAAATAAATTCGCATAATTAATCAAAAAACAAGAGACAATTATAAGAAGACTTCCAACTAAAATATGCATAAAATAATTCAGATATACCATCATACACATAGGACTTACATAAAAAAAACTATGAAATACTATTTAGAGAAACAAAGAAAGACCCCCCAAATTAGAGAACTTTTCAATATTTATGCTTGATCTATGCCAAAATAACAAAAACCAAGATACAACCTAAAAATGTATGGATATACTTCAATACCAATCAAATTACCAAAAATATTTATAGACCTATAAAAAATAATCTTTAGAATTATTTAAAGGACAAAATATCTAAAACCAGAGAAAATCATGGGGGGAGGGAAGGAGGAAGAAAATCCAAATTATATTATAAAGCAGGAATCATCAAAAGTATTTGGTACTAGTTAAAAGTACATCAGTGAAATAAACTAGATAAGCAAGAGCCAGAAGCAAAAAAATATAGCAGTCTAGTATTCAATAAATCTTAGAGCAAGATACTAAGGGAAAGACTTTCTATTTGATAAGAATTATTGGGAATCCTGGAAAGAATTTTGATAGGAAATAAATTTAAATTGACATTTTACATTATATATACAACATAATATAATAGTATATATAATATATTTAGTATATTACAATATCATCATTATAACTAGAGCTAACATTTATACAGAATTTTAAGATTTGTGAAACATTTTACATATATTACTGCATTTATTTTTCATACCAACCCAATGTAGTAAACTTTATTATTATCCCCATTTTAGAGGAGGAGGTTGAAACTGAAAAGTTAAGAAACTTGCCCTGGGTCACATGATTAGTATGCACTGTACTAGTGTTAGTAGTATTATAGTATGACTAATAGTATTATATATAATATCTAAAAATTTTTGCATGACAAAATCAGTGCAGCTAAGCTAATATGAAAAGCTATGAATTGAGGGGAAATTCTCAAATAAAGCATGTCTTACAAATATGATATCCAAACTACATAAGGAATTACCACAATTTCATAAAATTGAGAGCCATTCTCCAATTGATAAGTGGACAAAGGATTTAAATGAATAATTTTCAAAAGAAAAAACACAAACTATCAACAGCCACATGAAAAAGTGTCCCAAATCCAGTAATAAATGAAATTAATCAACAATAGAAGCAGTATGACATAACGTGTAGCATCAAAAATTTGGAATCAGGAAGTTCTGGTTTCAGATACCACCTCAGAAATTTACTAGCTTTGTAACTTTAGACCATGGTCCTCCATTTTCTTATCTATAATATGAGGGAAATTAAATTAAACTTGAAGACATCTAAGATTTCTTCTAGCTCTAAATTTATGATCTTATAATCATAGGATAATTGCAATTATCTTATGTTGTGACTACCCATACTTGTGACACTGGATAATTCAATAATTCTGAGGCATCGTCATACCCATCAAATTGATAAAGATGATAAAATTAGACATAATCAATGTTGATCTGGGAAGACTGGATGAATTATATACTATTGGAGAGCTGTGATATTAGTCCAGTCAATCTGGGGAACAATTTGTAAATATGAGTATTTCAAAATCTGTTCAGGTCATCTGTCCATGATAAAAATATATTAGTTTAATAAATCAATTAGAAATGTGAAATAAGTATAAGCCAGGCCTGGACATCTCCAAAATTTCAACTAAGCATGACAGGAAATCTATATGAATTGGTTGAAGATTTGGTCACATTCTGTGAGGCTTGTATAAAATCAGCAATTATTTTTAAATTATAGATTAGAGCATCTGACAGTTTAATGGTAGAAACCCTCTGCAACAATCGAATTTGAAAGAATTGCTTGGAATGAAAGGAAGGGTAGGATTTTATCTTGCATTTGGGCCTCAGTCTCCTCAATCCTGCCCTCCTTTGGACAGAAAAGAACTTCATAAACCTTTGAGGATTGGAGAATCTGGATTTTTTCATCAGCATCCTTAGTATAATCAGGACAGCAATGGCTGAGGGTGGTTGCTATAATAAAAGCCATGAACAGATGAAATTTAGGATAAAGGTAGATTTAAATCTCTTAAAGAAACTCAGTGGCAAAACTTCTGGGTAACATATTGAAAACTCCTGGGGAACTCCAGGAAAAGGAGTTCCAGAAGCTAGAAGTTTAGCTTCAACAATCCCACTATTGTATGTATATGTCTCAAGGATATAGGTAAAAGACTCTATACATATAAAAATATTCCTAACAGCATCTTTACAAAATATGCTCCTTCAATTTGGGAATAACTAAGCAAATGGCAGTCTGAGAATCTATAGGCACCTTAAAGAAACAGAAAATTAAGGAATTCAGAAAAACCTTGGAAAATTTGTGTGCATTGTTAGAGTGTGATAAAGGGGAAAAAAAGAAAAGAAAATGAGAGAAATAACATATAAACAAAGACAATACTGAAAGATAACAATTTAAAGGAAATGGAATTATCTATATTGGTTCCAGAAGGCTGATGCTGAAACATACTTCTCTGTTGAGAGATGGTAGACTAGAGGTGAGGAATGCTACATATTGTTAGTTGTTACTTCATTAGACAATTCTGCTTATCTGTTTTAGGGAATTTAGGGACTGGAAAGGAAGGAGACTATTGGAGTAGGAAGGGGGGAAGTGAGTAGATTAGGAAGTAATTTCTGTGTATTTGATTTAAAATACAAAACTATTTAGCTTTCCAACAAAGCCTGCGGCACTTTGCATGCAGCAACATTTATAATTGCGGAGAGAATGATACTATGGATCTGGCTAAGGAGGCAGGGCTGGTGCCAGAGACTCTTTGGAAGAGCCACATATGGAGAGAGATAGAAAAACTTCAGGAGCTGCAAACATGTCAGAGAAGGCAGCTCTTCTGTATTTCTCTGATTTTAAATCAGGCATATTGCCTCTCTAGATCCTGCAAAATGGACTTTGTTGGGGGAGATTGTTCTTATTTTTCAATTTACTTGAGCTGATCTCACTCCCAGGAAAGAGCTCATTATCTCATATATTCTCTGGTTTATTACAATCTTTCTGATTTCTCCAATTTCTGTTTGCTGTTTTTTCAGATTAAATGGGTCTATTTGCTATTTTCTATTTGTGATAATCTTTTGCGTAATCATTATTTGATAGGAAGGAGGTAAGATGGTGAGTATTAACTAAAGGATTACCTTATTCGTTAGGAACAATCAAGGAAACAGTTTTTCTTTTGAATTCTTCACATCCATTCCGATGGAAGTGGATTTCTTCGACAAAGAGAAAATCTAATTCAGTTCTAATTGATCAATGATGGACAGAATCAGCTACACCCAGAGAAGGAACACTGGGAAATGAGTGACTTGTTGCATTTTTTGTTTTTCTTCCCAGGTTATTTTTACCTTCTGAATCCAATTCTTCCTGTGCAACAAGAGAACTGTTCAGTTCTGCACACATATATTGTATCTAGGATGTACTATAACATATTTAACATGTATAAGACTGCCTGCCATCTAGGGGAGGGTGTGGAGGGAGGGAGGGGAAAAGTCGGAACAGAAGTGAGTGCAAGGGATAATGTTGTAAAAACTAACCCATGTATATGTTCTGTCAATAAAAAGTTATAATAATAATAAATAAAAAGCCTATTAATAAGCATTAAATAATAAATAAAATCTCATGATATTCCTTGAAAAAAAGAATTCTTCACATCCAATCAAACTTCTGGACCAGTAATATTTGAGAGATCACATAGATATGAATCTAACCTGTTACCCCTCTTGGAGATAGATAATGAAAGGAACAAGCAACCAGCCACGATCCCTCTCCTGTTCCCCTCAAAGTAGACATCACAATCTCCCTTGGAGAGGATTGGGCTGAATTTTAGAGATATCTTCCCATGCTACTCTTGAATAAGCTATGCCTACATATATATTTATCCAATGCAGATATCCAGGGGTGTACTTGATCTAGTTCACACTGGCTCATAAGAATTAATTTCTGAATTTTTAGTGTGAGCATTTTGCCTGGAGATTGGCAAATGCTACACACCAGATCTTGATTTATTGTTTTGTTTATTTTCTATACTGAAGAAAGTAGTGGAAAAAATTTTAATAATGTAGATTAAACTTAAAAGCATATTACTGCATACATTTTTTCTAGCAAGCTGGTTGGTAAATATCCACCAGTACACTCATACTAATATCTTTCTTGACCACATACACCTTATACAAAAACAATGAAAAATTATTTAAGAAAGCCCAAGGGAGATATTCAAGAAGGAAGAAAGAGCTTCTATAGACAGCTTGCTGCTAGTAACTGGTTTAGGGTTATTGGTTAGACTATGCAATGAAGTATTAATAAGTGAAGTTAAACAAGAGAAATAGGAGAAAGTAGAGGATGCATGGATTATTATATACTCTATGGCACTATTCCAGTGTTGTTTAGTTCTACTGACCTACTTTTTCAATCTTAATCTTTGTTACATGGGATTGGTTGTTGGGTAGAGGTGGGAGAAGGGATATATTCATAAATAAATATGATGTAAAAATAAGTGGTAACAGTAAAATATGATACAATTTTTAAAAGAGGAGGTCATAAAAGAAAAACATTATCTCATATAGTTGTTTCATAAAGCAAAGATATAAGATAATAGAAAATGTAGGTTTTGACCTAAGTTGGAAGAGAAGAATGTTTGAGTTATACATATTCATTATTATTTTGAGATTATTAAAATGTTCATAGTCTAATATTATTGCAATATTGTATCATATCATATTTATTACATTAGCATATTATATGAGTATATCATTATTAGCCATCTTCATACAACTTTCATGTACCAATTCTGCCCTTTCTCAACTCTTTGGTCCCTATCTTGATACCCCCGGCATAGGTCAGTGAGGGTAAAGTGACCTCTACATCTTATTTGGTTCCATGTATAACTTGATAGCTCCCCTTTGGCTTTAAATAGTGCATGTACTAGAAATGATGCATCAGATGCAGCATTAAACATCAAAACTCTGATGATAAGGCTGGAATGGATTCCCCTGGGATCATTTAGCAAGTAGACAGTTTTACTCTGGATTTGATAAGCCTAGAAATTCTTGCCTTAGAAGATCAGATGATGCTTAAGAAACCCAAAGAGGACAAGTTAAAAGTTGATAAACTGATACTCTAGAGAGATTAAAGGAAAGAATCTCAGCAAACAGCAGTTTATGCAGCAATCACCCAATAAAGTACTAAGTCTGGGCTTCTATCAGGGTTCTTCTGCATTGGTCAGTGCAACTTTAGACTTAAGATTTGAATGCTCATCATGTTTGTTTTCTGATGAAAGTGTGGGTGGGATAAAATCCCCACTCCTAAGTCCCCAAAGTGCAAGTTCAAAACTCTGAAATTCTTCCCAAGCTAGAAAGACATTTTAAAAAAAAGAAGAGGGGAACCAAATAATGTGATAGCTAAGCACTTTCAGTGGAGAGAAGTAAAAATCACAGAAATCCAAACAGGATACCAAAAGGCTCACTCTGAAAGAGGAAGAAACACTTTTAGACTTAGATGAGAACCCTACAAGATTCCAACCTAACATGGATCCCTACAAATTATCTCCCTGAATATAATGACATCTTTTCCTAAACCCAGGTTACCTTTCTCTGTTCTCCAAAGGCATATGTGTCAGACAATACCTCTCAGTATAAAGGACAATGAAGAAATAAGTGGAGGGGAATCATGTATCCAGTCTTCAGATGATGATCAACAAAGATTTGGTTGGTATAGGAATGGGTGAATGTGGGACAGTGGATAGCAAGCTAACCTTGGAATCTAGACAAATCCCACTTAAAGCCCAACTCATTGTGTATACGTCCCTTAGGCTCTCATACTCTTATTTAGTACATATGTTAGTTATTCTTATCATTAGGTAATTAATGTCAGAGGAGTACCTGAAGCAAGACTTGTGAGTGAGTACTTACAGAGAGCTTGGCAAACTGATGGAGATCTCAATGGACTGAGGCTTTACACAGGGTTATTATAAATATGGTCTGTGGCTATTACTTTCACCCTTTGTTTTTTGTTCAGAATAGTATAGATTTGAAGATTCCAAGGGTAGGATCTTTTGCCAAAAAACAGTTCTTAGGAATTCACACTTTTTCAGACCTCACCCAGGCCCGGGCCTTGCTGAGAGGGCAAGCTTTTGTTTGTTTGCTTCTTTGGGAGGGTTTTGTTTTGTTTTGTTTAAGATGACTCAATCTGTGACTGGTTTAAGCTTGTTTTGTCTTTGCAGGGATCCCTGGCATAGAATCATAGTATGGTTTTTAAATCTTACGTCTCTTTGTTTTTAATGGAATAAATGGACAACTTTATTTGTAATTCCATGCATCTGTACTCTGAAAACATCCTTCTTAGGCTACGTTTATCTGGATTCAATTCAATTTATTGTTGTTGTTATTCTCTCCTTAAAGTCTTTTCATTACCCCATTTGGAGTTTTCTGGCAAAGATACTGCAGTGGTTTACCATTTCCTTCTTCAGTTCATTTTATAGATGAGGAAACTGAGATAAGCAGAATAAAGTGACTTGCCCAGAGTCACACAGTAAGTATCTGAGGGTAGTTTTGAACTAAAAAAAAAAAAAATGAGTCTTCCTAAATACAGGTTCTGTATTCTATCCATTATGCCACCTAAATATCTCCAATACAATATAACAAATAATTATTTAGCCTTTGTTCTGTATGAGACACCATGTTAGATGCCTGCAATGCAAACCTTCAACAAGAAGCAGTCCCTGTCCTCCAGAAGCTTACATTCTACCAGGAAGATAATTCCATGTACACAAGTTAAGTAAAAAATAAAGCATAGGTTGTCAGTAGTAATGTTGATTCCTTATGAGCCTCGTGTCTCAAATTAGTTACAAAAATAAGGTAACATCAAAAGGAGTGAGTGGCCTAAGCCAGAAATTGCAGACAATACAAATGAGCAGAGATTTAGAGGAATGAAGGAAGAGGAGTGAAAAGAGTCAAAGGAAATTCTCTCTCACAACCAGCTCTTGACTCCACTCCATTGCTCTTCTAGTGACACAAACTATGAAAAGTGATTGAGGTACAGTCAATGAATAGTCATGATAAGAAGCAATCACAGAACAGAACTGGAGGCTCTACTCAGTGACAAAGCAGTGACTAGTGAAAAATGATTCACTATAAGAGTAATCAATATCCTAGCTTCCAAGTTCCCCCCACTGACTGGACCTTGATCTTTGAGGGGCCATGAGTGAAAAAAGCAGATAGAGGATACTTGGGCTGTGGGGGAGGAAGTACTCCAGGAATATTTGCCAGTTCCAGGTGGGAAATCCAATAAGGAAGTCAGAATCCATGTAGGTTGATTCTTCTTACTTTCCATTAGCTTCTACTTCAGGGCTTGATATTCTTGACCTTTTCTGGCATTTCCAAAGCTGTATCTTATTTGATTTCCATAACCTTTTGGTGTACCAACTACAACTTCCTATTTTTGATAGGGTTACCAGGCTGGTCTAGGGGGCAAGGGAAGGGAAGAAAAGCCAAAGACATGGTGTATTTTAACTTCAGCAAGACTTTTGTGGACAATTCTAATAAATGGGGTTAAGTGAGATTATAGTTTGAAATGGCTTAACATGATCCAAAAAAACATTAATTAACATATCAATATCAATTCCTACTGATTTTCATTTGGTTGCCATGGGGCTCTCTTCTTGGCTCTGCCCTATCCCAGCATTTTTATCAGTGACTTAGATGATGAATTAGATATAGGGCCTATCAAACTTATTAATAATGTGACTGGGAGAGAATTCCCAAAGTCACCCTATTACCTATTATAAGGGGTTTCAAAAAGTTCATAAAATCAACACAGTTAGGTGTAAAAAATACTTTTTACAAGACCATGATTAGATAAAATCGACTTGACAGTAAATCAGGTGGAAAGACCCACAGGCTTTTAATTAACGATAAACTTATAATGAACCAATAGTTTGACACAGTTACCAAAAAAAATCTAATTTACTTTTGGATTGGATTGACAGAAATAGAACATCCAGTTTGAGGGAGGTAGCATTACAACTGTACTTTGTCCTGGCCAGACCACTTTTGAAATACCATGCAGAATTCTAACTACTAAATTTTAAAGACAGACACTGGAAATCTAGAAAATAAGGAAAATGGTAAAAAGCCCTGTATCCAACAACAAAACATATTTTGATGAAGGGATTGTATATATTTAGCCTAGAAAAGAAAATACTTAAGGAGCAAAAGTAGGAGTGGATTGGAGGATATGATATCTATCTTCAAATATTTGAATATGTTATGTTGAAATAGTATTTGATGGCTCTTGAGGGCAGAGGTAAGGCCAATGGGAGGCACATTTTATTTTGTCAATATAAGTAAAAATTTCTAAATACTTACATCTATTCAACAATACCATAGATTAGACTGTCTTGCAGAGGAAAAATTTCCTTGTCTTAGTTCATGGAGAGGTCAGATGGCCATCTGTCAGAGATAATGCAGGACATGACTTTCTTTCATCTTTTTTTTACAAAAGAGGCAGTGAGATGACAAAGTAGATTGTTGAGCCTGGAGTCAGGAAGATCTGAGTTTGAATATAGCCTCAGATAGTTATCAGATAAGTGACTCTCTATCAATTGGAATAGATGGTCTATGAAGTCCCATTCAACTTTGTGTATCTATGTGTTTGTAACTGAGCAGATCAAATAAAAGCACATTGTAAAGAAGAAAAAAAAAGTGACCCTCAGCAAGTCACCTTACATCTGTCTGTCTCTCAGTTTCCCATTATCACCTTGTAAAATGGAGGTAATAATAGCATTTATCTCACATGGTTGTTGTTAGAAGGATAAATAAAATGAGACAATAATTATAAAGTGCTTAGTACAATGCCTGGTATATAGTAGATGCTTCGTAAATGTCTCCTTCCCTTGATAAAGCTTATGGAACCTATTGCTGGAAAATATTTTTAAATACATAAAATAAAATACATAGGATCATAAAGGGAAATGTTGAGGTATTAGGTATGTGCTTTAGTGTCTCCCCTGAAAGAATTCAGGCTCAATCTCCAACCTAAGAGAAGGCATTTTGATGAGATTTATAAGCTCCCTGAAGACATCAACAACCCAGCAAAGCAAGATAAGAGACATGTAAAGAGAAATTGGTGGTGATGACATCACAAGATATGTAAACGTTGAGATTATAGCAGGAGTTTGCTAACATGGAGAGGTCCTACAGCCTCAGTGGAATTGCGACATGTGGTCACTCAGAATTTATGCAGAAGCTACATGGTGCAGTAGATAGAGTGCCCGCCCTGAAATCAGGAGGACCTGAGTTCAGATCTGGCCTCAGACACTTAAGACTTCTAGTTGTGTGACCCTGGGCAAGTCACTTAATCCCAATTGCCTCAGCAAAAAAAAAAAAAGAGAGAGAGAAAGAAAGAAAGAAAGAAAGAAAGAAAGAAAGAAAAAAGAAGGAAGGAAGGAAGGAAGGAAGGAAGGAAGGAAGGAAGGAAGGAAGGAAGGAAGGAAGGAAGGAAGGAAGAAAAAGAAAAATACCTCTATTTAGGGGGTATTAATTGTGATAATGATATCATAATTATCAATAAGTTCACTTAAGGACAGCAAAAAAAGGGGAACCATGCAGGTGTCATGTTGGGGGAAAGATTTACTGGTGTTTGCAGAGCAATGTCTTGTTCTGCATCCTGTTGGGGCTACTTTCTTATTAGTTCATTTCTGTGTTGTTTTGGTAACCATTGTGTGGTAATCTGGAACTATGTTTCACAATATGCTCATTTGCTCACTATTCTAGTGAGACCCATGATTAATTATTTCTGTGGGATTTGGAGCCGGGGACAGGTTTAGATTAGGATAGGCTGGGAACAACAATCAGAATCTTATCAAATCCAATTTTATTGAAATTTAATCATCAAAATAGTTCTTTTAAAAATTCTTCACAAGATAGGTTAAGACTCTGCCACAGAGGATATTATTCCATTGAGGGAAAGGTTGGACAAAACAGAATTTAGAGTCCCTTCCAAAGCTAAATTGCTATGAACTTATTCAGCATTAGTATGATTAATGCTTATGAATAAAGAAGGTCAGAGTGAGTATTTGTGAGCCATAAGGGTAATACCTCATTCCAATGCTGTGATTCTGTTAGTGTTAATGACCTCATTCATTACTACTACAATAATTCACATCTCTTGTTTTAGCCAGATTTTGCTTGCTGTCAATATGCGATAAGTTTTCTAAACTTATAAATTATTAAAGGAAACTCTCTGAGGACAGAGATTCTCATTTATTTTTGTATTCCCCTCAGTGTATCCTACCAAACACACTGACTTTCACATAGTTGAATTCATTCATTTATTCAATAGACATTAATAAGCACCTTTAACATTTAGGATGTTAAAGGAGGGGATAAAAAGATGCAAAGTTAGATTATGGTTCCTGTCTTTCAGAAAGATTATGATCCAGTAGAATTGATGACATCAATCAATCAGCAATCCTTTATTAAAGCTTATTGTGTGCAGGCATTGTTCTAGGTGCTAGGGCAACAAAGACAAATAGAACAGTTCATGACCTTTGGAGACTTATATGGAATAAGAGACAGATATAAGAGAAGACAACAAAAGATAATACAACAGACAAAATGATTAGAGCACAGTTCTTGGACCTGGTCAGACAAGTTCAATCCTGCCTCAAACTCATTGACTGTATGACCCAAAGCAAATCATTTCATTGTGCCTCAGTTTTCTCAACTGTATAATGAGATAATAATAACTTCCACCTTCCACAATTCGTGAGGGTCAAGTGAGAAAACATCTGCAAAGATTTTTGTAAACCTTAGTGCCTTATGTAAATTTTGGCTATTAATACAACAAGCAACTATTAAATAACCCCCTATGTGAAGACTCATTTTTTCCGAATTCAAAACCAACCTCAGATATTTACTGGCTGTATGAATTTGTGCAACAACGTTTGCAAGGATACAAAAATAAAATAAAATATAACCACTGCCCTCAAGAAGCTCATATTCTTCTCGAAAGGATACAACCTGTCAACAAGTAAATGTATCCAATGTAATTTGAGGAGGAAGAACAAAGGACTAAAAACTCAGGGAGCAGGAAAAATTTCCTCTAAGAAATGTCATATGAAATGAGCCTTGAAAGCTAATCACTCCAACAGGCAGAGGTAAAGAGAGAGTACATTCTTGCCATGGGACATAGGTTCTTTAAGGTACAAAGGTGGGAGAGGGGATATTACATGGTGGGACAGTCAATAGTCACAGCTCCAATGGACATAGTTTGTGAAAGGAAGTAATATGTAAAATGTCTAGAGAGGGAAGTTGAGCTAGTTTGTGAAGGGTCTTATGTGCTCAGCTGAATTTGTTATCTTAGAAGTGATAAAGAGCCATTGAAGCTTCTTGAGTAAGGGAGTACTATAATCAGGATTATACTATTTGGAGAATGGACAAGAGGAAGAAAGTTTGAGGAGTTGGAGGTTCTATTATGGAGCTGTTGCAGTTGTCCTGGTGAGAGGTAATGAGGGCCATAAGAACAGAGAAAAGGCAAAGAATAAAAAATGATAGTGTGGAAAAGAATCCACAAATGTTACAAAATGATAGGATGTAAAGAATGAAGGAAGAGTCAGAGATTACTCCAAGATTTCACATCTGGATAATTGAAATTATGGTGGTATCCTTCATGGTAAATGGCAAGTTGGGAAAAGAGAAGGTTTTAGTAAGAAGGAAATAAATATGTTGAGCTTTGGCCATGGAACAAGGCAGGGAATGAGCATTTATTAAGTGCATCTATTATGTGCCAGGCATTATGCTAAAATAATACCATTTGATTCTTATAGCAACCCTATGAGATATATACAATCAATTTCTTTTTCATTTTTTAGTTGAGAAAATTTTATTATCTAAGGCCAAGTTTGACTCAAGTCTTCCTAACTCCAGATCCTGGTACTGTGCCTGAAATCAGGAGGACCTGAGTTCAAATTTTGCTTCAGACACTTTACTATGAGCAAGCCTCTTAACCTTTGTCTGCCTCAATTTCCTCAACTGCAAAATGAAGTTAATAACAGCACTTACCTGACTAGTTATTATGAGAATGAAATGGTATAATATTTTTAAAGTGCTTTGCCAACCTTAAAGCATTTTATAAATGCTGTTATTGTGTTGTGATGTTAATGATGATGATGAGGAGGAGGTGCAATATATGAGAATAAGGAGGAGGTAATGATGATAAATAGAGAGATAACCTGGAAGCCAGAAAGACTGGGATCTCTGAAATATGCTTGTTCTTTGATTTGGTCAAATTATTTCTAGTTTTTGAAGTTCTAGGAATTCTCTGAGACTACATAATCTGTAGAGAAGGTGTGGATCTACCCTGAAAAAGATAATTTTTTCAGTCAGCATTTCCTCTCATCTATGAAATTATAGGTTCAACGTTCATCCTTACTCCTCACCACTATCATGGAGATAGGTACAAACAGATAATATTATCTCCATTTTGACTGATGGAGAAATTTTAATTTAGTTAAACTAAGAAACAACTTTAGCCACATGGTTGGTAAATACTAGAAATTCAATTTAAACTCAAAGTTTCTGATGAGTTCTAAATCCAAGGCTGTTGGTTGACAGTGATGTCATAATTTGCCATTTGGATATCTTCCCAACAAAGCTACTTGAGTACCTCAGAGAAGGAGTTGTTATCATTTTTGTGGCCATCTGGTGAAGTCTATATACCTCTTCTCAGAATAATATTTGCAAATTAGTGTAGGAATTACAAAATTTCAACTAGAGATTAAGGAAAATTAACATGTAACATTTTTCCCATCCCAAGTTCATGAATTGAAATCTGACTCAAGGGTCTGCCTTATATGAATTCTATATCCTGTCTGTCAACTTTGGAAAGGAAGAAGAGCCTATGGGAGGTACTAATGTACTAGGAAAGAATATAGGGATAGAGTATTCTTGATGAACCAAGGATTATCGGTCAGAGTGGGAGGCCTTCACACTCAGTCATTGAAAATGGGGAATGCAATGATGCAAGAGACTAATGATGGAAAATTTTGACCACATCCAGAGAAAGAATTTTGGAGTCTGAATATAGCTCAAAGGATATTATTTTCACTTTTTTTTTGTATTTTTACTTTTTTTCTTTCTCATGGATTTCCCCTTTTGTTCTACATCTTCTTTCACAACACGACTAATGTGGAAATATGATTAATATTAATACAGGTTTACAAAACCTGTAATTTCGGTTTTTTTTTAATTAAAGCTTTTTATTTACAAAACATATGCAAGGTTAATTTTTCAACATTGATCCTTGCAAAGCCTTCTGTTCCAAATTATCCTCTTTTCCCCCATCCCCTCCCCTAGATGGCAGGTAGTCTAATACGTGTTAAATATGTTAAAATATATGTTCAATCCAATATATGGATATATATTTATACAATTACCTTGCTGCACAAGAAAAATTTGATCAATAAGAAAATATGTATATGATTATACATATATTACCTATATCAGATTGCTTGCTCTCTTGAAGAAGAGGGAAGGAAAAAAATTTAGAGCTCGGAATTTTATAAAGGCGAATGTTAAAAACTATCCTTAATGTAATTGGGAAAAAATAAAATATTATTCAGTAAAACAAAAAAGACTAATTGTAAGGAAATGATGGAATAATATTTGTGGGTTATCCCCAGGGACCTTTAAGAAATTGCTCTTCTCCAGACCTATTGCCCTTTAGTTCCTATTGCTTTTTAATAAATAAAATGAGAAGTTTTCTTAGATGTTTCAGAAAAAATAAATTGAATCCTTTATAATAAAGTTTCCCCAACAAAGAACTACTTTAATACCTCTTCAGGGTATGGAAGGGATACTGACGTCTGGAAAGTTATGACAATGGAACTCTACCTGAGGTCCTGGATAGTTGAAAAGCTCCGGGTATACAAGAATTGTGTGCCTCTCATTTGAGCTCCATCCAAACAAGTCCCATCAGCAGAAGGCTGCCCCGGCCATCAGATAGTGATTTTTCTTGACTACAATAACCAAAGGATCAATTATCAATATAATAACAATCAATAAATAATCAGTTGATGGAGGGAGTATGAAAGATAAAATAATGCATTCCTAAAGTGGTGAAATTTATGTTTTAAAATTACATCATTTGAAAAAATAAGGGGTACCATTGGTTGGTGGACAAAGAGATAACCACAAAGTCAGGAAACCTAGATTCAAATCCTAGCTCAAATGCAATTCTGGGCAATTATTTTACACTCTTGGTATCTTGGAAAATGCTCTAAAACTATAAATTGCATTTTGTTCCCATAGTTCATCATCATCAAGTCTCCCCAGGTTTTTCTGAAAGCATTTTTTCATAATTTTTTATAATACAAAAGGATTCTAGTGCATTTATGCCATTCCTCAATTTCCACTTCTTTGTTATCACCAAAAAAAGATATGAATGTTTTTGTATATATCAATCTTTTCCTTCTTTCTTTGATCTCTTGGGAAAATAAGCTTTAATGTCTAAGAGGTATATAATGACCTAATAATGTCAATTTATTGTCAACATAAGAATTTGTTTTGTTTGACTAAAAATATTTGTTGACAAGGGTTTTGTTTTTTTCTTTATCCCTACTCCCCAGAGGGGTGGAAGAGTGGAAAATAGGGAAAGTGAATGTTTATCATTCAAAAAAATATATAACATTTAATCTTTTGAAAAAGATTATACTACAGAAAAGATGTTGACTTTTATTGATAAAGTTTCCTCATTGTGAGTTTCCCATACCAGTAAAACATAGTTTTTGTTTTTGTTTTTTTTTAATATCACAAAAACAAAGAAATTCTTCCTAAATTAAGAAAACTTAGTCATCCAGAAAATCAAGGATGATCAACGGGGTTCCTCAGATGTAGAGAAACCATATTACCTGAAAAGCACATGAAGTTCTGGAAAGCCATGCCTTTATAAAAAAGCTAACTAGTATAGACTCTGGAGATCAGAGCTGGCCCCAAAGGGGAGCAAACAGCCCCTATATAATATGATTTGAGGGGAAGTCACAAGTTCTGGCTGTTGAAAGTTTTTCATTTCTTCCTCACACCCTGCATATGATTCTATTTCTCCCAGGGCTTCCTTAACCCTTTTAATGGCATGAACCTTTTACACAATCTGGGAAAACCTGTAATTTCGTTTTTTTTTTGTTTTTTTTTTATTAAAGCTTTTTATTTACAAAACATATGCAAGGGTAATTTTTCAAGTTTGATCCTTGCAAAGCCTTCTGTTCCAAATTATCCTCTTTTCCCCCATTCCCTCCCCTAGATGGCAGGTAGTCTAATACGTGTTAAATATGTTAAAATATATGTTCAATCCAATATATGTATATATATTTATACAATTATCTTGCTGCACAAGAAAAATTTGATCAATAAGAAAAAAACTGGGAAAGAAAACAAAATGCAAGCAAACAACAACAGAAAGAATGAGAATGCTATGTTGTGGTTCACACTCAGCTGCCACATTCCTCTCTTTGGGTATAGATGGCTCTCTTCATCACTGAACAAGTGGAATTGATTTGAATCATCTCATTGTTGAAGAGAGCCATGTCCATCAGAATTGATCATTGTATAGTCTTCTTGTTGCCATATATACTGATCTCCTGGTTCTGCTCATTTCACTTAGCATCAGTTCATGTAAGTCTCTCCAGGCCTCTCTGTAATCATTCTGCTGGTCATTTCTTACAAAACAATAATATTCCATAAGATTCATATACCATAACTTATTCAGCCATTCTCCAATTGATGGGCATCCACTCAGTTTCCAGTTTCTTGCCACTACAAAGAGGGCTGCCACAAACATGCTGCACATATGGTTTCCTTTCCCTCCTTTAAGATCTCTTTGGGATATAAGACCAGTAGTAGTGCTTCTGGATCAAAGGGTATGCACGGTTTCATACTTTTTGAACATAGTTCCAGATTGCTCTCCAGAATGGCTGATCAATTCACAATTCCATCAACAATGTGTTAGTGTCCCAGTTTTCCCACATCCCTTCTAATATTTGTCATTATCCAATTTGAGAGGTGTGTAGTGGTATCTCAGAGTTGTCTTAATTTGCATTTCTCTAATCAATAGTGATTCAGCGCATCTTTTCATATGATTAGAAATGGTTTTATTTCTTCATCTGAAAATTGTTCATAGCCTTTGACCATTTATTAATTGCAGAATGGTTTGAATTCTTATAAAGTTGAGTCAGTTCTTTATATTTTTTAGAAATGAGGCCTTTATCCAAGTCTTTGAACGTAAAAATGTTTTCTCAGTTTATTGCTTCCCTTCTAATTTTGTCTGCATTAGTTATAAAACCTGTAATTTTCATAATAATGTTTCGAATAGCATAAACTAAAATACATAGGATTGCAAAGGGAACCAATTATATTGAGTTTTTTTTTTAAGCAAACAAGTCTACAGATCCTAGCCTGAGACCTTCTGCCCTAGAAGTAACCTGAAATTTCCACTGTTAAATTGATTCTCCTAGAAACAACCAAGGCTGGAGCAGCTATCATATGTACATTATCTAATAGGGAAGACAAATATGACCCAATGTATAAGAGACATGAATCTGGAATCATAAAGTCTGGATTGTAGTCTTGATTCTGCTGTTTATGATCTGTGTGATTGCAGGAAAGTCATATTTCCCTTCTATGTGTCTCTTTTTCTGTAATGTGAGAAAATTAGAACTCAAAGGCCCCTTCCATCTTGTAATCTAGAATCATATTATCTCTTCCAGATTCAACAATAACTAGGAAAGGACTGACTACCAGGGCTTTATCTCAAGGGTACTAGGTTGAAAGAGTGCTTAAGTGAGAATATTGAAAGCAGTTGTTTTTACAGAATCACAGAGAGTTCAAGGGTACCATAGACATCATCTTATCCAATCTGTAGTCAATAAAAATAGTTAAAATAGGAAATTATCAGATGGTAATTGGTTACGAATTCCTCTTCTGCTTTGCCACCTTGTAACCCTTATGTGGAGACCTCCCCCAGCAGTGACTGACCTGAGGCTCTCTGTCTTTTCTAAATACATAAGTGAAATGCATAAATGAATGAATAAGTTGGATGAAACAAGAAATTTCAATTATTCCTCAGAGACTGGAGCAAGGAGGAGACAATGGGTGAAGATGTAATGGAGTTTTGAGTTATGAAGTAGAGAAGATAAAAGATTTCATGATAGGGAATCTCAATTTTTTGAACAAAGTAGAAGATGAGGTCATCTTCTGAGGCAGAAAGAATGTTGGGGACTTAGGGAATAAGCAACAATTTACATAACTTTTGTGGGAAAGGTGATTAAAAAGTTAACTAAGGAAAAATAAAAGGAGTCTTGTATAGCAGGGAGAGTCAAGATTTTAAAAAATACTTTCAATGGGCCTAACCAATATGATTGCAAGACTTCCACCAGTAACATTTGATAGAGTAGGAACAGGGATGGCAGATGAAATGGAAAACCAAGCACTGTGGATTGGTAGGGTATGAAAGGTGATAGGGCAACATAGCAAAAGATCCAAAGGTGGAGAATGGTCATCAGAATCAGGAAATTACACTGTCAGGACTTTGAAGAGAGTGAGTCAAGAATAGAGATGGACAAGGAAAGAGAAGAGAGAGAGAGACAGAAAGAGAGAGAGAGAGAGAGAGAGAGAGGAGGGGGAGGGAGATTGACAGAGAGACACACACAAAGAGAGAGGAAGGGAGGGAGGACAAAAGTTATGGTTAGGGAGAGATTTCAAAGATCAAGGTCATAAAAAGAACTCTGGAACTAGAGATAGTGACTGGATCTATTATTTCATTGGCAACAGGAATTAATAAAGAAGGAAACTCCTCCAATTCAAGTTACCTTTTCTACAATTTATATTCTTCATTTACTACAGCACAGAGAAATTGAATAATAAGTAATAATAAATAATAATAACTAGCATTTAGGTAGTCTTTCAAGGTTTGCAAAGTGCTTTATGTATATTATCTAATATGTTCCTTTTAACTACATTGCTGTTGAGGTTGAAGTTGAGATGAGGTTGATGCTATCATTTCCCCCATTTATAGAAGAGGAAACTGAAACTGAAAATGATTAAACGAGTTGCTTAGGATCACACAATCAGTAAATGTCTTAGGCAAGAGTTGAATTCAGATCTTTCTGACTCAATGCCATTGCTCTCTCCACTCTGCAAACTATGTATGCCAACTAGTCAATCAGTCAATAAACACTTATTGAGAGCCTTCTGTGTACTAGGCACTATGATATATGACTTCTCTAAGATCATATAGATGATATGTATCAGAATCAAGACTTTAAGCTAAGTCTTGTTGATTCAAAATCCTGTTCTCTATCCATTATATCACAATGTCCCTTTATGAGATCTAAAGTATATTCAGTATCAACTGATGGATCAGTTAAAAAGCAAGAAATTATAAGAGGTTGGTAAACTAAAAACAAAACAAAACAAAACAGGATCTTTCTTTACACTTTATATTTTATACACTTTAATGAGTGTATCTATAGAACTTCCCAAATATGAGGGCAGTGCATGTTGTGAAGAGGATCAGTGTAAACCAGACGCTGGGCTTCTAGAGAGAGGTAGAAAAGTGTCATGGTGACCAGAAAGTTATAGCACTAATGATGTTTTCAGACAATACAGGTAAATAGAATGACTCTAAAAGAAGGATGGGTTGCTGAGTGATGGTGATAGAAAAATCTAGAAGCAAAAGAAAGAAGCAGAGAGAAAACATGATAAAAAATCGATGGCTTTGGAAGCAGAGGAGTTTATTTTGAATCCCAGCTCATTCATTTACCACTTATATGACCTTAATCAAGGTATTCACTTCAATCATCTGGCAAATCTACATTCCTGCTTTTCCTCTTGGATCAGTGAGTAAGAATTGGTGAGGAAGAAGAAGAGATAAAAAAAGAAAAGAACAGAACTGAATAGAATGATCATAAATTAATGGATTTCCTGTGAGAGTCAGTTTTCCACCAAAATAAAATACAACACTGGTGGGTAAAATGGCAGAGAGAGAATCCTTGGTGATCTCTTTGTTCCAGAAAAGGAGAGTGGAAGATAAGTGATCAATCTGGGTCAGTAAGTAGCTGGTGATCAGATTCCCAAATTGAGATGGAATTTATGTAATGGCAGATCCCTGGATTCTGGTAGGGAATGAAATATACTCAGGAGCTATCTATCCTGCATATGGAGCAAACACTCAAGTCAAAGTTAGGCTTGACAGAGGCAGGCCAGTTTCTGTGTTGGAAGACAGTTAGCTTGTTGGCTCTTATAAGATACAGATTTTCAAGTCTAGAAGGATGGGGAAGAAGGAGAAATGGACATGAGGGAAGAGATGATTCCAGGTTCTATAACAAGCTCAGATTTTGGACTTAGAAGCTTGGGACCCTAAGTCATTTCGTTCTAAAATAATTGATTCATATTCATGCTAAGTGACCCTAGATTCAGCTTTAGATTACATGAAACTACACTGAGGAAAGTTGTCCTGGGTCTAATGGTTCCGAGTAACCCAACTAACTCTCAGCTTGGTGACACTGGACCTAGTCAGGCATCTGTGAGTCATGTGGTTTTGATTTGGATTGAGTGACTCTGGGTCTTCAATTATATGTTTGGAGTAAAGTGGAGAAGCCATCAAGATTTCCAAACATATAATGATAGCTGACAGAGCAATTTGGTGAAGGCATCTTTTAATATCCTAGCAATACTTTCTCTGTCCTCTAGTACTATCAACTAGCATTCACTTGAAGCCAGGACTATTTTTGCCCACCTTAGGCTGTTAGAACTCCTACTTAGAGTATCTTTGGCGGGGTCACCTTTACCTCAGGCAATGGTAGGGATTGCTCCTATAAAACCTTTACAGTCTCTACATTATTTAAAGTTCAGAAATAGGGGAAACCAAGGTCCTTTCTGAATATCCTCTCCAGAAAGAAGTCTTCCTGTAATTATATCAAATATTGGCATCCTTCATTGTTGCCTGATAAAACAAGTCTTTCTTAGAGATGTTCAAATGTTCATATTATCATGAATGGGCTCTGGACTCTTTATACTTGTAGTTTAAATTCAAAATAAAACAAAACAAAAAACTACCATTAGCTTGGTCTTGTCCTTGGCTGTCCTGGGTAACTTAGAAACAAAGTGAATTCCTATTCTGATGTAACATATTTTGGGAAATTCTGTCCTGATTAAGAAATTATACCAAGACTACTTTGAGATATTTAGACAAAGTATAAGATATATATTCAATGAAGATCCAATACCCTAATTTCCCTTGGGTTCATTGTTGTTCATTAGAAGGGGAAGCCTTGTAAATTCTGGAATAATGGATGTGGTCTACTTTATTCTCACCATAATAAAATAGGAAATTTTATGTCAACATGAAAAAGGATGATGGCTTAAGGGTTCTGATAAAGGCCTCATTTCTAAAATATATGCAGAATTTAACATTCAAGCCATTCTCCAATTGATAAATGGTCAAAGAATACAAATAGACAATTTTCAGATGAAGAAATTAAAACCATTTCTAGTCATATGAAAAAATGCTCTAAATCACTATTGATTAGAGAAATGCAAATTAAGATAACTCTCAAATACCACTTCACACCTCTCAGAGTGGCTAAGATGACAGGAAAAAATAATGACAAATGTTGGAGGGGATGTGGGAAAACAGGGACACTAATACATTGTTGGTGGAACTGTGAATGGATCCAACCATTCTGGAGAGCAATTTGGAACTATGTTCAAAAAGGTATCAAACTGTGCATACCCTTTGATCCAGCAGTGTTTCTATTGGAGCTATATTCCAAAGAGACCTTAAAGAAAGGAAAGGGACCCACATGTCCTAAAATGTTTGTGACAGCCCTCTTTGTAGTGGCAAGAAACTGGAAACTGACTGGATGCCCATCAGTTGGAGAATGGCTGAATAAGTTATGGTATATGAATGTTATATAATATTAGTCCTATAAGAAATGACCAACAGAATGATTTTAGAGAGGCCTGGAGAGACGTAAATGAACTGATGCTGAGTGAAATGAGCAGAACCAGGAGATCATTGTACACAACAACAGCAAGATTATATGATGATCAATTCTGATGAACATGACTCTTTCCAACAATGAGATGATTCAAGCAAGTTCCAATGATCTTGTGACAAAGGAAGCCATCTATACCCAAAGAAAGTACTGAATGTGGATCACAACATAATTCTTACTCTTTCTGTTATTATTTACTTGCATTTTGTTCTCTTACTCATTTACGTTTCTTTTTTATCTGATTTTTCTTGTGCAGCAAGAAAATTGAATAAATATGTTTACACATTTAAAAAAAAGAAAAATCATGAAGGCAGTTGAGTTGTGCACATTAGAATTTTCTGTTTCAAGATTCTTCATCTAAGAGGCCAAAACACAGAGACTGTTTTTAGACTTTCTTGTTAGCTCATTCCAATATTAGCAACCAACCAAAAACTACTAGAGATGATTAATGCTTCCTTTAAAGTCAGCCATCTGCCAGATGATAAAAGACACAAAAGGGATATAATATTGAACTGTATATGTGTATATCCACATATGTATGTGTGTGTGTGTATTATTAAGGAATTCATCAATCAACATCTTTTCCATAATAAAAAATAGTCTATTCTACTATACTGTAGTATTTCTACTATAAGTATCTATTCCTACTATTTAGACCAATTTTACAATAATTGAATAGTCATAATATATTTTATCTTCAGTATTTATTGTGTGCCCACTGTATACCAAGCACTGTTCCAGGTATTGGTGAAGCAAAAGTAAAATGAAAAATCTTCAAGGAGATATTCTATCAAGAGAGAAAATATGTACAAACTAAAATTATTTGATTCTTTTTATTTGTATCCCCATACTTGGTACAATACCTGGCACATGATGGGTGCTTAGAAAATACTTGTTAATAGATTAAATATAAAGTTATTCTATGAGGGAATAATTAAAAACTGGGGAATATAAAGGCTTCATATAAAAGGTCATCCTTGAGCTGAGCTTTGAGAGAAGCTAAGGATTCCAAAAGATGGATGTGAGGAGGGAGGAGATTGTGAATGTCAGTCTATTCAAAAACACAGATGTAGCATGCAACAGAATAACAGTATTAATAATAATTTAACAATACTGATAAACACTCTGATAGCACCATATACATATAGATATAAGTGTATGTACTACAGCAACTAGTGGTGTGGCCAGGAAGAGAAAGTCATGAAGATAATTTTCATTGCCAGAGGAATAGCCTTGTGCTCAATCAGGGTTTCTTCTTTTCTTCTTCCTCTTCTCCTTTTTGTTGTTGTTCTTGGTTCTTTTTCCTTTTTCTCCTCTTCTTATCCTTCTCTTCCTCCTCCTTCTTGTTCTTGTTCTCTTCCTCCTCCTTCTTTTCCTCCTTCTCTTTCTTCTCCTCTTTCCTCTGTTCCTTCTCTCTCACACATAACAACAATAATAATAACTATCTTTAAAATTTTAAATGATTAAAGATGGAGATTCCACAGTATATCATGAGTGTACACTGCCCCTATGCACCAAACATCCCTTCACTGCCTTTCTTGTTATTCTCAAAAAGTCTACTTAGGGTTCAAAATTCAAATACCTCATTTGGATTAGTCCCTACCTAACTAAGGCTCTTTCTATTTAGTTCCGGCTATTATCATTACTTAAAACTTATGTCATAACAAAACAAGACACTTGTTTTAAGTGAACAAGGAAATATCGAAAGAAAAATAGCACACAATGCAATCAACTGAACCATGTCTCAAAGCACTATCTGAATCTTTCTGATCAAGGATTGGGATGTTCTTGCATATAAACTCATGTCAGGAAAGAAAGAATCAAGCATTTTATTTTTTTACTTTCCACTGTTTTTAATTGGAATGAGTGTTGAATTTTCTCAAATGCTTTTTTTTTTCTTTATGCCTTTTCAATCTTTTATCTGTGAGGTGGATTTTTTTAAAATTAAAGCTTTTTATTTTCAAAACATATGCATGAATAATTTTTCAACATTGATCCTTGCAAAAAAAATTTCCAAATGTCCTCCTTTTTCCTCATCCCCTTCCCTAGATGGCTAGTAATCCAATATAAGTTAAATATATGCAATTCTTCTATATGGATTTCTACAATTACCATGTTGCACAAGAAAAATCAGATCAAAAAGGGGAAAAAATAAGAAAGAAAACAAAATGCAAGCAGACAACAACAAAAAGTGTGAAAATGCTATGTTGTAATCTACACTCAGTTCCCACAGTCCTCTCTGTGGATGTAGATAGCTTTCTTCATTACAAGATCACTGGAATTGGCCTCAATCATCTCCCTCATTGTTGAAAAGAGCCACATCCATTAGAGTTCATCTTCATATAATCTTGTTTCCAGGTACAATGATCTCCTGGTTCTACTCACTTCAATTAGGATCAATTCATGTCTCTTCAGGTCTCTCTGAAATCATCCTGCTGATCATTTCTTATAGAACAATAATATTCCATAACATTCATATACCATAACTAAGTCAGCTATTCTCTAACCAATAAGCATCCACTCAGTTTCCAGTTTCTTGCCACTACAAAGAGGGTGCTACAAACATTTTTGCACATGTGGATCCCTTTCCCTCCTTTATGATCTCTTTGGGATACAAGTCCAGTAGAAATACTGATGGATCAAAAGGTGCCCTTTGGGCATAGTTTCAAATTGCTCTCCAGAATGTTTGGATGTGTTCACAGTTCCACCAACAATATATCAGTATCCCAGTTTTTTCACATCCCCTTCAATATTTGTCATTATCTTATCCTGTCATCTTAGCCAATCTGAGAGATGTGAAGTGGTATCTCAGAGTTGTCTTAATTTGCATTTCTCTTTCTGATCAATAGCTATTTAGAGCACCTTTTCATGTGATTAGAAATGGTTTCAAATTTCTTTATCTGAAAATTGTCTGTTCATATCCTTTGACCATTTATCAATTGAAGAATGGCCGAAGCAAGCATTTATTAAGCACCTACTCTCTCAGGCACTATGTTAAGTGCTTTACAAATATACCTTATTTAATCCTCATATCAATCTTGGGGAATAGGTGATATTATTATACTCTTTCATAGTTGAAGAAATTGAAGCAGATGGGTTGTGACTTTTCCACAGTCATACAACCAGTAAGTCCCTGAGACTGGATTTGAAGTTGGGTCTTTCTGACTCTTGGTCTTAGGTTCTGCCCAATGAACCACCTAGCTGCTATGTCACTTATCTTCTTCATGAGGAAAAAGGAAAACTCTCCTTGATGTTGACAAACCTCTTCCTGTAACTATTAACTCCTCTGATATTTTCTTCTCATCACTTACTGTTACATGCTTATTTGGTTAAGATTCATACTTGTACAATAATCAACAAGCCCCCTTATACAAAGATGAATGTGAATTGTTATTGACTAACAAAAGAAAATTTTAAATTCTTATGATACAATTGATAACAAAGGCAGAAGGCACTTTAAAAAACCATAAAAGGCAAACCCTGTCTTGTAAGAATGTTTTAAGCATCCCCAGTGTTTAGCACATTATAGGCACTTAATACAAATACTTAATGAGTGACTGACTTTAGGTGTTTGGGTCTTTTTTTTTTTTTCCTTCTTTCAATGTGATCTTTTTGTGAATGTGGGACAGGAATGGTTGTGATGACTATTTCCAGAGAAGAAATCAAAGAAGCAAAGGAGGAGAAAAAGGAAGCACATAATGGTTTAAAGGGGGAAAGAAACAGCAGGAAATGAGCAGCACACTTGGAGTCTTTGATCCAACAAGTTATCACAGGCATTTCACTTTCCCTCAACTCATTAGGAAAGGAAATTAAGATTGGGGAAGCTTATGCTACCTAGTTCCCAGTATGAGACCCAGGAAAGAAAGGATCCTGGATTCCTGCCTTCCCAACTTGTGTTTTCCTCCTTGGTTGGGCTATTAATATCTAACCTCTCAGAGTACCTGAATTTAAGAAGGAACAACAGAATGGGTTTGGCTGAGTTAAGAGCAGCTGTGGCAGTGGAATTTTTATGTGAAGATGCACACTGAGACTTGTCTTGGAATTTCCAAGAAAACCCAGTGGGAGGGAAGGGGATAGGCTTTGATAGCATAAGACTCCACCTCAGCCTCTGTGAACTGCCTAGAGACAGTACTCTTGCTCCTACCCCAGTGACCCAATGTTCCAGTAAACAAGGAAGGGCTGGGATGGACATATTTTAGATCAGGCCTTCACTGATTTTTTTTAGATCTTTTTTAATAGAGGACAGACCAAGGGTGGGGTCTGAAGAGGATACTTCACACTAGCAAACATGCCTCTGAGGCAGGCAGGCAGGCAGAGCAATCCAAAACACACAAATTTCCAGCAGGGTCTTGAGCTCCATAGACAGAGCCGCAAGCAAATCTTTAAGGAAGATCACAAGTTTTGTTTAGGACATTTCCTGGGACCAGCTGAACTGCTCCACTCCCTATCCCCTTCTTGACCCAAGTCCTACACAAATACCAGCCTTTCTGCAAAGAAGTAAAGGAGGAAAGAACCAGAGAAATATAAATGTACCACAAACTGAGCAAAACCTTCATGGATTCCATTTTCCATCTGGCATTATTATAGATGAGGGTCAAGGTGAGCAGGCTTATTATTCCAGTTCAATCACCCACTCAACAATTGAAACTTCCTCTTTTCCCATAATTTCCACCCCAGTTTCTTCTTTGCCCTGAATTCCAAATCATCAGCAAGATTGAGTATCAATCCACAGGTGAATATGAACATCTGGAAGATTTAATTGAAAGATAAAGAGCTCCCTGGTTTATTGAGGAGGGTTGTAGAATTTCTGTCCTTAACAGACAATTCTCAGATGAAGAAATTGAAACTATTTCTAGTCATATGAAAAGATGCTCCAAGTCATTATTAATCAGAGAAATGCAAATTAAGACAACTCTAAGATACCACTACACACCTGTCAGATTGGCTAAGATGACAGGAAAAAATAATGATGATTGTTGGAGGGGATGTGAGAAAACTGGGACATTGATGCATTGTTGGTGGAGTTGTGAATGAATCCAACCATTTTGGAGAGTAGTTTGGAATTATGCTCAAAAAGTTATCAAACTGTGCATACCCTTTGATCCAGCAGTGTTACTACTGGGCTTATATCCCAAAGAGATTATAAAGAAGGGAAAGGGACCTGTATGTGCACGAATGTTTGTGGCAGCCCTCTTTGTAGTGGCTAGAAACTGGAAACTGAATGGATGTCCATCAGTTGGAGAATGGCTGAATAAATTGTGGTATATGAATATTATGGAATATTACTGTTCTGTAAGAAATGACCAACAGGATGATTTCAGAAAGGCCTGGAGAAACTTACACGAACTGATGCTGAGTGAAATGAGTAGGACCAGGAGATCATTATATACTTCAACAACAATACTATATGATGACCAGTTCTGATGGACCTGGCCATCCTCAGCAACGAGATCAACCAAATCATTTCCAATGGAGCAGTAATGAACTGAACCAGCTACGCCCAGAGAAAGAACTCTGGGAGATGACTAAAAACCATTACATTGAATTCCCAATCCCTATATTTATGCCCACCTGCATTTTTTATTTCCTTCACAAGCTAATTGTACAATATTTCAGAGTCTGATTCTTTTTATACAGCAAAATAATGTTTTGGTCATGTATACTTATTGTGTATCTAATTTATATTTTAATGTATTTAACATCTACTGGTCATCCTGCCATCTAGGGGAGGGGGTGGGGGGGTAAGAGGTGAAAAATTGGAACAAGAGGTTTGGCAATTGTTAACGCTGTAAAGTTACCCATACATATAACCTGTAAATAAAAGGCTATTAAATTTAAAAAAAAAAAAAAAGAATTTCTGTCCTTGTGTTTCTACCTACCTGAACCAAGATTAGATGTGGTAGATCCAAGTACAACTAAAGGTTTCCTCCAATCTTATGAAATTCTGGATTTAATTTTATTCATATGTGTATATGTGTGTGTGTGTTGGGGGGAATATAAATATGAATGCATATCAAGTTCAGGGGGGAAATACAAATATATATAATGTGTATATATAATATATGTATATATTATATGTATGTGTTATATACATATTATATATGCATATATATCTACATAAAAATAGAAATATATATGTATATACATATATATATATATATATATATATATATATATGTTTCCTGAGCTTGGCATCCTATCCCCTACATCTGTGGCCTTTCCATGCCTAGAATATACTTTATGCCATGCCTATAATATATTTCCTCTTTCTTCTGCCTTTTAGAATCCTTAGATTCCTTTAAGCTCATTGCCTTCTCCACCAGGAAGCCTCTCTTGATGCCTTATATTTTTAGTCCCTTAATCCTTCTTAAATTATCTTTTATTTGCTTATTTGAGTGTTTAGAGCAGGGTAAGTCAGAAAGATACAGAGGTAGCTTGAGCAACACAAGTTAAATTAATCATAGCCATCACCACCTTGACTGACCACTACCTCCCCTCAGGTCCTGGTGGAGACAATTACCAGCCCTGTTTGCTCTGGTCATAGATATGCCTGATGACAGATATAAAAGCAGCAGCCTCAGTTCATGAGAGGAAGCATGGACGACAGGAAAAGGACTTGGAACTTGCTTTCTGACTCTTGCCAAACGTCACCTTATCCAAGTGATTTAAGTAATCTGAGACACAATTTCTTCATCTATGAAGTTGGAATAAATAGTACTTTCCGTAACAAACTACCTCACTCATGATTCAGGAAAGTGAATTAATTTAAAGCCTCACCTCTCCAGAGCTTTAATTCCATCCTAATTACACAATGTTCTATCCCTCCTCTTCCCCTTTCAATAAATTCCAGCAGCTCCTTGTCACCTTGATGACTGAATATAAAGTATTATTTGGCTTTGAAAGCACTTCACAATCTTACCCACCTTTATTTCTCCAGTCTTCTGGTACCTTATTCTCCTCCACTCCATAATCCAATGATATGGTCTTTTTGCTGACCCTCCAAGAAGACATTCCAGCTTCTGACTCCTGGCATTTTCACTGGCTGCCCCCAGGCCTAGAATGGTGTGTCTGCTTATCTCTGCTCCCTAGCATCCTTCAAGTTCCAGCTAAAAATCTTACCTTTGAAAAGATGCCTTAATATTAGTGGTTACCTCTGTTTTCTCCAATGGAATATTCTTCCTGATTGCCTATTGTAGTTTATCATAATTGTTTGTATGTTCTCTTCCTTTCTCCTCCAAGATTCTTGAGGAAAGGAATTAATTCTCCTCTTTCTTTGTATCTCAAGCTTTTAGCTCAGCGCAGGTCACCTAATAAACACCTAATGTCTGTTGAATGACTGGATATAATTGACTTCCTTTGTGACCCTATGTATTTTATTTTATTCATTTAAAGACATTTTTCCAAGATGGAAGCCATATGCTTCCCCAGAATAGCAAAGCAGCACACAAGCAAGGTTAAGAACCTCGGCTCTAATAATATAGTTTACCAAACCAGATGCTGATTTTTACTGGACTGTTTCCACATGAAGTTTCCCCCACTGATGAAATCACAAATCTAAACTTATTTTCCCACCCACTCTCCACCCAAAATCTAACATATTACTTATGAATATTGACCCAACTGTCTAACAACCATAACTTACACTCTCTAACAGTCTAGTCCTCCCTTATAATTGAGAGATCCTTGCTATGACTGAATGGTCCTTTCCCATTACTGACTTTGATCATACTTACTGGAATGTCCTCCATCCCAAATAGCCATACTCCACACCCCTGTTTTGGAATTACAAAGTAAGTTTTAAAAATAATCCATATGGAAACTGCCTGATTTCTCACTTATTATGGCAAATGACATAAATAAGTTCATCACAATCTATGAATTACTTGGTATTCATTCCAGTCAGCCTGTCTCATGAAGAAAATGCACAGCCCTGTTTGCTGTAAGCTTTTACTCATATAATGGTCACACTCCAGTTTTTTTTTAGACAGCCAAGACTGACATGAAAAAGAAATGCTGAAGGACAGTTATTCTTTTTTTTTAAAAGAGAAAATAGAAATACAGGAGCCTCAGAATTGGATCCTAGATCTACTATTTAGTGACATAATATATGACTGAGTGAATCTTGTAATCATTAAGGGTCTCAGTTTCATTTGGGATTCAAGGATCTTGAGGATCGTTATCTTATGATTCCAGATTGTACATAACGTTCTCTTAAGACATTTATACCCAATGCAAACTGTATTATTTCCATCCTACAATGGGATATGATTCATGTACAATTTGGGATAATATTCTAAAAGTACTAATAATTCTTTAAAAGTCACACCCATTTTCTCCTTTATATTTGGTCATTTTTTATAAATTAAGTGGACCCACCCTTAGAAACAGCCATCTTCTAATCCTAATGAGCACATTCTTAGCATGTGACCTGTCCTCTTACCAATGACCCTTCTCTCTCTGTAACCAATCAGTTTTTCAGACAACTGACAAATCTCATCTCTCATCATGATTTGAGCCACAGTGGGAGACAGAGTAGACCAATAAATTGGCAGAAATTAGAGTTTAGCTAAACAGCAGAGAGGCCAAATGGTAGCCAGAATCCAAAAACCTCATCAGTTTCCACTAGGTGAATCTAGGGAGAAGGACAGGGCTAAGACAGAGAAACAGGAAAATTAGATGGAAAAAAAGCTAGCAAGCAACACTTTTTGTAGTAACAAAGAATTGGAAATAAAGCCAATGCCCACTGATTAGGAAATGGCTAAAAATAATGAGGCATATAAACACCATGCACTAGGATGTGTTATAAGAAAACATTAATGTATTCAAGACAGAGAAGCATCAAATGATTGATATGCACTGATATAAAGTAAAATAAGCAGAATTGAGAAACTCTTATGCACAAGGACTATGACAATGGAAATGGAAACACCAACAAAAAACTCAATAAAAACTAAATGTTCCAGCCCTAATTATCCCCAAAGAAAAGGCAGGAGAAGGGACCTTCTTCCTCCTATTTTTTTTGCACAGGTGAGGGACTATAGATATGAGACACTGAGTCACAATTTCTCTTTCACAAATCTAACCCTCTGTAGAACTTCTCACCCTGTATATTTCAGTAAGGCAACAAACTCAATACAAAACTTAATTTATGATCTAACCTCCTTATCCTTAAACTCATTCCTTCTTCTGTTCTATCTCTCATTCTTACCTTTGTCTCTCTAAACTTTGTACCAACACAAGATTCTCATGTCTGCTATGCTTTTGGATAGAGTAATTTGTTTTCTTTGCTCTTGCTCTGGATACCTACCCTACATTGCTACACTGATCTCCACAATTGTGGGATTAGATACCCTAGACATTTGAGGTTCTGAGCACTAGATCTTCAGGACCTTCTCTGGCATCTTAGGACAAATAATTTGGGATCTCAGAGACCTGGGTGTCCTGAAATGAGCATGCTATTTGCTGCCCACTAGTGTTCCCCAGGAATTCCAAAGTCCAAAGTTACCACCATGAGACTTTCAGACCATGTTAGGATTTTCTCTTGAAGCCCTTCCATCTTGCTGCCTCTGTACCTACAAGCTTATGGTCTATACTTGTCTCTGGACATCCTCTGGTTGCCCCAGGGGCTGACCTTGCCTTAGTACTGATTCATGCTATTTTATGCTGTATTTCTGCTTTCCTCTTTTTCTTGAGCTTCTGGATAACCTCTTGTGTGGTTAAAGGTAAAAGAAATCACTTCCTATAATTTTTCATTGAATTTCTTGAGCATTATTCAATCTAGTGCAAGCTTCAGGATTTTTCTGGAGTAGATATGTGAGAGGTGAGGCACCTTTCCATTCGGACGACTATCTTGGAAGATCTGATACAGATCAATACATCGAAAAATAGCAATACACGCAATATACATTATCTGTATATGTTCCATCTCCTCAAAGGGGTTGTGATTGTCCTTTCATACCACCCTTTCAGAATTCTGATTGATCTTTATAATTTTCCTGCTATTTTATCTTCTAAAGTCTGATCACAAAGTCACCTCCTCCATGAAACCTTCCCTGATGCTTCCCAGACTCCTCAATTAAACTTCCCAGATAAGGATCTTTTGCTTCATACTGCACATGGCACTTTCTTTTGTACCTCTGTATTTTAATTATGTAATATTGCATATCTTATTTATCTAAGTTTGTATATATATATATATATGTATATATATATATACACATACATACATATATATATATCTCCTCCTATTAGTCTTAAACCTCAATGAGGGCATTGAAAACATTGTATTATTCCCAATGTTTGGCACAATCTTCTGCACTTGATAGGAACTTAATAAAGGTTTGTTGAATGAATGAGTGAATGAATGTCCCAATTTTAAACACGATTTTAGAAAGTAGGTAGAGTATGCTGAATGTAAAGGTTAATATTAACAAATCACTCAAGTGGGAAGAAAACACTGAAATTCTAATAGTTTCCACTAACTCATCTCACCAAAGATCTTTCATTTTTTCATGTAGACCATCCACTATTCTGTCCAAATGTCTCTGGGTCATAAATATCTTTGAATCAGATTCTAAGTTTGAAGAATTCTCAGATGTCACCTAGTCCAAATTTTACAGATGAAAAACTCAAGGTTCAAATAGAAATATGTTGCCCAGGGTCACATATTTCCTAGTTTACCAATGATGGTTCAATTAGGATTTGGACCTAAATATTCTGTGATCCTAGGACTCTGAATCTAACTCCCTCTCCACTATACCACAAATGTGTCCCTGACCATAAGTCTGTATTGGTTAGCACATTCCCAAAATGATCATTATTTTTAGCAACTGTTTCCATGTTCATTTACATGGAGGCTACCATTGGGATTCTCTGGAGTCTACTGGCCTTCTCATCCTTCAAAGAGCTACCATGTGTTTCCTATAATGCATAATATTAAATTTCTAGAGTCAGAGAAGACAAATCAAATCCAAACATAATATAGGGATTTCTTGGGGAGAGAATAGGGAGGTCAGGGTGGGGGTACAAAATTTTAGACAGACATCCCATCCTCTCTACCTCTCCCTCCACCCTCAGCAGAAAATCCTATAGAAAGGTCAAAACTCCAAAAATGGTAAATTGTACAGGGGAGAAATCTATGTGAAGGTACCTCTGAAAACTTTAAGTTGAAATTTCACCTTTATTTCCAATGTTGTACTAAAAGCTGGTTCGGAATATGTTTTGTGATTTGGATTTGGATTTGAAATGGATGGTCATTTTCAGAGGAGAATTCTGACATGGTTTTTGAAATGAGTGAGTGAATTTTGAAAGGCAAAGTAATCTCTGGTGTTTTTTTTCCCAATGAGCTATGAATGGTATCCTTGAAAAACCCAGAACCCATTTTCCGAATGGGTCTAGCTTTCTAACCATTCCAATTATAGGTTTTGAAATGGGCCCAAAGTCAGACTTTAGAAACCTGGAATAGAGGAGGAGAAAGGGAACAATTTTGCAATTGGAAGAGTGACAATCCCCTCAAAAGTGCCCCAGGAGACAGAGCTTTCCAAAGCAATGTGTTGGAGAATTTCAGAATGTCTCCAGGAGGTCTGGAATTGACCTTTGCAGTCATAGTTAAAGTTTGGATAATTAGGGATTAGGATAGAATCAGAGTAATGATCACTGCCATTTATATAGTATTTTAAAGTTTGTAAAAATATTTTAATGTATTAATAATAATAACTAGTATTTACTAGTAAAGGTACTAGTATTTATTATTAATAGTACTCTACTATTTACATAGTACCATGCTAAACACTTTACACATTTTATCGCATTTGATTTACACAACATCCTTGAAGATAGGTGCTATGATGAGAAACTGATGTAGACAGAGATTAAATGGCTTATCCAATATCACAGCTAGTAGGTATCTAACTTTGAAACAATCTAACTTTTTAGCTCTAAGTTTTATATCAACCTTGTGAAATAAGTACATAGCCATTATTATTCACGTTTTACAGGTGAGGAAATTCAGGCTCAGAAAGGCTTAGTGATTTTCCCATGATTAAACTAGTAGAAGTCAGAAACAGGATTTGAACCCAGAACTTTCTAACTTCCAGCCAAGTAGTCAATCCACTATATACTGCCCCGTCTTGTACCAGAGTTCTATTTGGTTACAGCATAGAGATAGCAATGGTAAAATTTTATTATATGTCATCAACAGGAGAAAATGTGTTCAAAATTGGGGGAAAATATCATATGATAATATCACATTGTTTTGAGATATCATTCAGTCTGGTTCTAACAGAAGAGTTCCAAAGCAGAAGAACAAATAGAGAGTAAGGTGTTAGATTGCATGATCTCTGAAATTCCCTCCCAGAACTATCTCTGATTCATCTTTGGGTGATGTTCATTTCATTCCTTGAGTTTAAATCTCATCTCTGACATTATCTATATGAACTTGGGCAAGTAACATCATTTTGGTTATTTTCTCATCTAGAATGAGGCGGTTCAACTAAAGTCCTTTCTAATTCTTGCATATGTTTCATAAGTTACAAAAAACCTACAAGAGCATCACTCCCTCCTTTTTCTCCTATTCGCTCCTCCTTTCTTCCTTTTTCTTCCCTTACTCCCTAATGCAGTGAGTAACCTGCTTTTGGAACTATAACACTTAGTTGTCAGCTCTTTATTCTATTTTCTGGCTTTCACTTAATGACGAATCATCAGAAATATCACACTCAGGGGTATGCTAGTCAATGTTTAACAACTAGACCTCCAAAAGAAAGCGGAAGGGAGGGAAAGACGAATATACATCATACCTTTAAGTTCATTCTAACATTTTCTCCATCATTTTCTTAAAGTCTAAATATCAACAAAACAAAGCAAGCTGAGATTTGTAATCATTGCTGTTTCTCAGATATTAATGCTTACACTGAAAATTTAATAATCTACTCTCCCAAGGCTTCTAGCCAGCTTCATCACACTCCTGATTTATACTCCACTAGTCACTTAGAGGAGAAACTAGGAGGTGCCAAAGGTGTACAAAGTGCTGGATAGGAGAAGTCAAGAAGATTCAGGTTCCTATGTTCAAATCTGGTTTCAGAGAGTTACTAGATGTGTGATTGGGCTTGTTACTTTATTCTGTTTGCCTGTTTTCTCACTGTAAAATGAGTTGGAGAAGGAAATGGCAAATCCCTCCAGTATCTTTGCAAAGAAAACTCCAGGTAGGATCATGAAATATCAGACACAACTGAAAAATGACTGAAAGGAAAGTTGGTTAGAGAGAATAAATTATTTCAATGGTGTGTGAAGAGTCTACAAACTATAAGCAGAAACATCCATTACATAGGCATGTCACAGTTACAGAGTATTTCTAAGATTTGCTTATTCTGGTTTTTCACTAGCCAATACCTGTAGCCTAGTCTTTACCAACCCAAATCTTTCTCATGCTATGCTCCCAGTGTTGAAAAAAAGTCTATAAAAGTTTGGTTTCTTGTTCTAGTTCCACTATAGTTTTCCTTCCAAATCCAAACCAAAAACTTCTTTTCTTAGCTCTTCAAAACATAAAACAAGTGAGAACTTTCTGGGTTCCTCCATGATTTAGTGGAGGTTCCATTAAACTATAACACTTCTTTTTTCCTTTGTTTTTCAGATTTTATTTAGTATTTTCTTTTCCATCAGTTACACATAAAAACAATTTTTAACATTTAAAAAAATTGAGTTCCACATTCTCTCCCTTCCTACTTCCTCACTTTCCCTCATTGAGAAGACATGTGTAGTTATGTAAAATTTTTCATAATAATCATGTTGGGGAAAAAAACCTCAAAAATGAAGTTTACATATATGTATATGTATGTATGTATGTATATGCTTCAATCTGTATGCAGATACCATCAGTACTTTTTGTGGAGATGGATAGCATTTTTCAAATAATTTTTTCTGAATTGTCTTGGATCATTGTATTGCTGAAAATAACCAAGTCATTCACATTTGATCATCTTACAATATTGCTATTACTTTATACATAGTGCATTTCACTTTGCATAGATTGTGTAAATCTTTCCAGGTTCCCTTTGCTTCTCTTTCTTTCCCTTCACTTTTATTTCTCATCCCTTTTATTATAATTAGAATTTTAGAACTAAAGTGTTTCATTAGTTCAACTCCTTTATTGTGCAGACAAGAAATCAGGCCCAGAAAAATCAGTCTGTTGAGCAACAAGAATTTATTAATTATCTACTATTCTCTTTTTGAAGAGTTCTGGTAGAATGAATCCCTTGTAATTAAAATGATTTACAGAACTATAGGTTCAAATCAGACATGGGCAGAACTCCCTGATAATTCATATTCAGGAGAGCCTAGAATTGTTGCTACCAATAATTCCAGACCTGGGTGGCACCCCAACTACAAAAGTCCTTACCAGTTTAATTCTGGTTTCAGCAGCCCTTTCCCATGGAGTTACACCCACAATTTCTGCTAAACTGGGGTGGCGTTTGCCAAAGATCCTATACCTGTGAGCAGGCTCCCACCTGTTCTCTCTCCTAGGGATTAGGATGGAGGGAAAATAATGCTAAATTCCTCTGTTGTGAAATCAACCAGCAAACACATAACCTTGAATGTCCATAAAAGAAGAAATTTTCTCCAGATTTTACTGAAAAGAAGAACTAAGAACCAAAACAACAAGAAGAAATAATAAAGAGGAGGATGAGAAAAAGGAAGAGGAGGAGGAGAAGGAAGAGGAGGAAGAGGAAAGAAAGAAGTAGAAAAAGATGATGATGATATTGATGAGATTTCTGGAGAAAGAGACACTTAGTAAATGTTTTACTTTAAAATGTTGAGTAATATTAATGCCTTTCTACATTTGATTTTGAGATGTTTATGTTCTATACATGGTCAATTTTGTGTAAGTGCCATTTGACACTGAGAAAGAGATATATTCCTTTCTCTTCCCGTTCAGTTTTCTCCAAAGGTCTATCTTCTCTAATATCCTATTTGCTTCCTTAGTTTCTTTCTTCTTTATTTTTGGGTTGTATTTATTAAGTTTTGAGAGGGGAGAGTGAGGTTTCCCACTAGTATAGTTTTGCTACTCTATTTCTTCCTATAATTCATTTAACTTCTCCTTTAAGAATCTGGATACTATACAGCTTGGCGCATATATTTTGGTATTGATATTGCTTCATTTTCTGTGGTACTTTTTAGCAAGATGTAATTTCATTCCTTAACTCTCTTAATTAGATCTATTTTTGCTTTTGCTTTGTCTGAGATCAGGATTGCTATCCTACCTCACCCTTTTTTTTAAAGTTCAGATGATGTACAATAGAATCTGCTTTATTCTGTGTGTGTCTCTTTGCTTCAAGTGTTTTTTTTTTTTTTTTTGAAACAATATATTGTAACATTCTGCTGGGGGTTTTTTTTAATCCACTCTGCTATCTGATTCCATTTTATGGGAGAGTTCATATCATTCACATTCACAGTTATGATTACTAACTTATATTTTTCCTGCATTATATTTTTCCTCATAATTCTCTTGCATCACTCTCATTTGTTTTCCCAATTTTTCTTTGTCCTCTATCTTTTCATTCTTTTCCTCCTCATCAGTGTTTTGCTTCTGTGTGCCCACTTTTCTGTCAATCCATCTCTCTTTACTTAATTTCTTCCCCTCCTACTTTCCTGTTGGGTAAGATATATTTCTATATTCAACTGATTATGAACCAATATTGATGAAAGCCTATTGCCCATCCTTTCCTGTCTTCCCCTCAACTATAATGGGGTTTTGTATCTCTTTGTGTGAAATAATTCTTCCTCTCACTTCCTTCTGCATCCAATTTACTCCTCTTTCTCATCCCTTAATTATTTTTGTGCCATTCCCTCAAATTCAACGCATACTTGCACATCTATGTATATTTCTTCTAGCTGTATTACTGGTAGGGATATAAACAGTTTAGTTCTATTGAACTTATGTTTTATTTTTCTCTTTTTACCTATTTATGCTTCTATTGGATCATTAGACAAGAGATTCTTGGTTATAGTCCTAGCTCCTTTGCCTTCTGGAATATCAATTCCATGACCTTGGTTTTTTTTTTAACATTGCAGCTGGCAAGTCCTGTGTAATTCTGATTATGGCTCCTCAGTATTTGAATTATCTCTTTCTGACCATTTGCAGTATTTTTCCTTTACCTGATAATTCTGAATTTAACTATAATATTCCTTTGAGTTTTAATTTTAAGATCTCTTTCCTAAGGTAATTGGTGGATTCTTTCAATGCCTATTTTGCTCTCTGGTTCCAGGATATCAGGGTAGTTTTCCTTGATAATTTTTTATAGCTCCCTTTCCATTTAGCCAATTCTATTTTTTTTAAGCAGTTTTCTTTCTTTCAAGCTGTTGACTCATTTTTTTTTCATAATTCTCTTGCATTACCCTCATTTCTTTTCCCAGTTTTTCTCCTACTTCTCTTCTATGATTTTTAAGCTCCTTTTTGAGCTTTTTCCTGAGTTCTTTCTGAGCTTGAAACCACTTCCTTTTTTCCTCTGAGCTTTTTTCACACAAGCGTTTTGAATTATTGTCTTCGAAGTTTGTATCTTGATCTTCCCTGTCACCAATAGAACTTTCTATAGTCAGATTCTGTTATTGCTTGGTCAGTTTTTTTAGTCTTTTTTTTTCCTTTCTTTTAGATTTGAGCTCTGCTCCCAGTGTGGAAAGGACATTGTCTTAGCCTTCTTAAGCTGGGGGCTGCAGGCCCTGGCTGTTTATCTGGTGCAGCACTGATGTTGCTCTGAGGTGAGACCCTTATGTCTTGTATTGGGCTAAGCCGTTGGGGAGGTGGGGATGACTGGTTCTGCTAGAAGCCTTTAGGTATCTAGCAGCTTACCTGATGCTGAGCCAGAGTTCTAATGCTAGTGTCAGGCAGTAGACTGAAGTTGGTAGGGTGTTTTTCATTTCCCTAGGGATACACTGAAGCTTATGGCAGTTCTCAGAGCTGGAATCTGCCTATTCCCCCTGGCTATGTTGAGGCATAGAGGGGAAGGCTGGAGTCCTGGTGTTGGCATTTGCCTACCTCACTATATTGAGGTTCAGGATCTCCCATACTCAAGGGGGCTTGCTGCTAGTTTGCTGGGATGCTCATCTGGTCTTCATTCCTCTTTTACCCAACTAAGACAGACCTTTCCTGCTGATCTTCCAAGTTTGGGGGGGGGCTCAAAAATCGTTTTACTTATCTTTTTGCTGGATCTGCTGTTCCAGGATTTGTTTTGGGGAGTGCTATTTTATGGATGTTCAGAGGTGAATATGAGATAGTTATGGTGATTTACTGCTTACTCTACAATCTTGGCTACTGAAAGTACCTTAGCTTCTGGAACTGAGTAAAAATACAAGTGAATATCAGACTGTCATCAAGGAACAGTCAAAAGAGGAACAGAGAGACATGAAAAGAGAGACAGACAGACTCTGAGAAGAAAGAAACTAATGTGAAGAAGAACCCATGCCTTGGTCATGTCCTTATTCCTAGACATACTTGAGACTGGGAAATTTCCCCTTGAATGAAATCTGCTTCTCCCTCTCTCTTATCTATCAATTTCTGATCATACTGACAAACCAATATTTCATTGAGTCCTAGTTATATGACTTTGGAATAATGGTATCACAGAAATAATATGAATACTATAGAGCTTTTCTTAGCATAGAAAAAACCAAACTTTTACCAGGAATTTGAATGCTAAGAATTTTTCCTGGACCTAGGTTTTCCTCAGACAGTATACAGATAGAATTCAGAATTTCCAGGTGAAATATAGTTTGATTTGTTTTAGTTCTCCATACACATTGGCCAGAATGTTGCACCTTGAGTTTGAAAGCCTAAAGCCAAATTCTGATTCAGACCTGAGTGACCACTTAAACCCTCTGAAATTTAGTTTCCTCATATAAAATTAATAATAATACCTACCCCCGCAGAGATGTGATGATCAAATGAGATAATATATGTAAGGTGCTTTATGAACCTTAAATGCAATGCTAATTCCTATCATGTTAATTTCATATTTCTAATAAAACCAGTCTTAGATGAAGACTCAGGAATTCTAAACCAGATCCTGACTCTTCCTCAGAGCAGAGAACAGAAACTGGCATTTAAGTGAGAACTGAAACTCCTTTACAGGCAGTCCTTTCCATTTGGTATCCACATCTTAGCTAGTTCACTATTCATGAAACAGGAATAATTAAGACAAATATATAGAAAAATTCTCTTTGTCTTACTTGCCATTGTGCTCCTCTGTTATTTCCCTTTCCCTGCCCTTGGCCCTTAAGTTTAAAAGTTTCTTGTCTGAGTTATAATACTTCCTTTCTGATCTTTTCAGTTAATAGCTATACCTAGCAATTCTCTCCTTCTCCCCTGATTTCGTAGATACAGAGAGAGGGATAGTGGTGAAGATATAGCAAGAGTATTACAGCCAAAGAGTCATAAAAGTGATCTAATTTAATGGGAAGTGAGGATGGGGACTGAATATTAGATCCAGATTTAGCACAGTTTCTAAAATACAATACCCGAAAAAGAATTACCTCTGTCATGTAACATAAGAGAAAAATACAACAAATGAACAACTCGAATGATGCACTGGTACCCATGAATGGATACACAACATACTAATCATCAATAGAGCATTTATGAAAGTATATAGACAAGAATAGCCCAGGCTATGAAGGTATAGTTGGGCTGTGATCTGTACCAAAGGAAGGAATAGTCAAATTAATGAGATCAGGCCCCAGGGACAAAAATCAGGCCCCAATGGCAATTGAGTGATCATTAGACATCTTAGGAGGGTTTGGGAGCCTAGAAGGGATGGTGCTATTGAGAGAAAACTTGTTTTATGGCAACTGAGGGGAGGTAAAATTATCTTTCCCAGGCCCTGTATAAGAATAGGAGTAGTCCCACAGCAGAGGCCTTTAAAGGGGCAAAAATTTTCCTTTCCACACTCTACTCTGTAATGGGCTGAGGTTTGAGTGGATGCACTGAGGTCCCAAGTACGTGAGGCTAAATAGTAATTGGGCTATACTCTATTAATATACATGATTGGATAAAGAATGGTCCCTGCCCACTCTCCGTGCAAGTCCTGATGTGTTGTATAGGAAATGATGATTTTGGTGGGGGGAGGCAGAGAGAGAGAGAGAGGAAGAGAAGCTGGGGGAGATTGGGCTGGGTTCGAGACTCCGAGCTGCTGGTTGTGTGGCTGCTGGTCGAGCTAGCTTCTTGACTCAGCTGCACACATTGCTCGCCGATTCTCTTCCACCTCCGATCCTTCTTCACTGAGAATAAAGACTGACGATTTTCCCCTAACCTGAATTCCTGACTCCTGCTGATTTAAAAATACACGATCTTCACACTACTCCTCTATGAAGATCTCAGAAAAGGGAAAGTTCTAGTTAATGGGTTGGTGAAAACTGAGTGAGTGATGGTACAAGGGCATTTAACCATGTACTATGCATGTAACAGAGAAATAACCTCTTAGGTTAAATTCCCCAATATTTGAATTTATCTCTTTCTGAGCATTTGCAGTATTTTTTCCTTTACCTGATAATTCTGAAATTTAACTATAATATTCCTTTGAATTTTTATTTTACAATCTTTTTCCTGAGGTAACTGGATTCTTTCAATACCTATTTTGCCCTCTGGTTCCAGGATATCAGAATAGTTTTTCTTGATAATTTCTTATATCTCCCTTTCCATTTAGCCAATTCTATTTTTAAGCAGTTTTCTTTCTTCCAAACTGTTAACTTTTCTTTTTTTCATAATTCTCTTGCACCACCCTCATTTCTTTTTCCAATTTTTCTTCTACCTCTCTTCTGTGATTTTTAAGCTCCTTTTTGAGCTCTTTGCTGAGTTCTTTCTGAGCTTAAAACTACTTCCTCTTTTTCCTTTGAGGTTTTGCCCACAGGTGTTTTGATTTGTTGTCTTCTCCTGAGTTTGTGTTTTGATCTTCCCTTTCAACATAATAACTTTCTATAGTCAGATTCTGTTATTGTTTGTTCATCTTTTTTTATCTTTTTTTCCTTTCTTTTAAATTTGAGCTCTGCTCCCAGTGTGGAAGGAACACTGTCTCAGTCTTCTTAGGCTGGGGGCTGCAGGCCCTGGCTGTTTACCTGGTGCGGCACTGATGTTGCCCTGAGGTGGGACCCTTATGTCTTGTTAGGAAATGATTCTGATTTATGCTAAGGATCAGAGACTATACAGAAAGTGTCACCATCATGGGCACTACAGATAGGATTAAGCTAAAAAGTGTTTAATAACTAGGTTTTTAGGGGAAATAAAGGGGAAGGGGTGAGGAAATATGCAAAATACATTTTTAATTTTAATGTTTTATTTGCATTTTCTCTGTCCCTTTATTAAGCCTAGACAATCAACAAAAGAATAAATCAAACCCTGATTTATAGCATTTGTGAATTTCCACAATGCATATTCTTATAATAAAAATTTAATAATTGGTTCTTATAAAGCAATATCTTTCCTACCAGATATAATACCTACCAGATATAATAATTATGTGTTAGGGGAAGGGAGAGTAAGGTAAGCAAATATATTCCTAACTGTCATCCTAATTTTTCTGGTGCTACTCTGCTCATTGCCAGACACTTTACATCAGAAATCTGTTGTGAAGTAAAAAATCTGACATCATTCCCCACATGGATCAGATTGAAACATCTGGAGCTCAAACTTTTTAAAGTAGAGAAGTGAAGATTTAAATTTCCCATTTCCATTCTCTTCTATGTTTATTCATGCCTTCAGAGGATCATTATAGAGCTTGATGTCTTTTATTTTTATTTTGTTTTGTTTGTTATCTTACTGTTTTGGATCTGTTCTTTCTCCAGTGTTTTCTTGCTAGGTTTCTCTTATCCCTACTCAAGGTTATCCAGTAACAACTAAAGCCAATGAAGTTGGGGACATTTCACTAGAAACCTTAAGATCCAGGTCATAAAGAGGTAAAATATGATAGGAACAATCTAAGGCCTCATTCCCACATAGATCAAACTATCTTTTCTTTTTCTAAAAAAATTTAATATTATTTTTTCCAAATACATGCAAATATATTTTCATCATTGATCTTTGTTATACATTGTGTTCCGAATTTTGCTTCCTTTCCTCCTTCCTCCCTTATTTTCAAGACAGCAAGGAATGCAATATAGGTTAAACATGTGCAGTTCTATATTTCCATATTCATCATGCTGTACAAAAAAAAATCAGATCAAGAGGGAAAAAACCATGAGGAAGTTTTAAAAAGCAAATAAATAATATCAACAAAAAAAAGGTGAAAATACTGTACTTTAATTCACATTCAGTCTCCATGGTCCTCTCTCTGGATGCAGATGGCTCTCTCCATCACAAGTGTATTAGAATTGTCTTGATGATTCAAGATTACAAAGAGCCAAGTCCATCACAGTTGATTATCACAATTTTGTTGTTACTATGTACAATGTTCTCTTGGTTCTGCTTCCTTCACTTAGCATCAGTTCATGTAAGTCTTTCCAGTCTAGCTTTTTCTTAACAATATTAAAAGCATCTTCAAGATTTAATTACTTTAGAGAACTAAAGTTGTGGATGGATGTCATGCCTTCCTGATGGCTCTGGTAAGAAATAATCAAAGCTTGAGAAGTCATCTATTTCTTCCTCTAATTCTTAATTACAATTTCCTCTGATTAAAGGAACAACATGGGCAACAAAGAGGAAGAAAAGTAACTGGATCAATTCTGTATCCTTGCTGAATACACTTTCTCTTCTCTAAATAATCCTCCTTTGTAATCTAAGTACGCCTTCTCTTGTTAACTGTCAAATATTCTATTGTTGATGTTATTAAATTGTTACACCTGTATATGAATCTTTCTGAACCCATTTGAGGTTTTCTTTACAGAATCACTCTAGTGAATGATTTGCCATTTCTTTCTCTAGCACATTTTACAGATGAAGAAACTGAGGCAAGCAAGATTGGTAACTTGCCCCAAGTCACACAGTTAGTAAGTAATTGAACCAATTTGAACTCAGAAAAATGAGTCCTCCTGACTTCAAATGCAGAACTGTATCCTCTGTTACACCTCGCTACCCAGTCCAAATATTCTACAAATGACTTATTTTGTTCTACCATAAAATCTAAATTGCTAGAAAAACCTGAGTCAGACCTTATCTATTACAGCAAAGAAAGATTTGCAGAATTGATTTGCCTTCATTGTGGTGAATAGAGGGCATTCATGATATCTGAGCTGTATAATCAGACAATTAATAATAGATTTGGAGCTCAGAAGGACCTTAGAGATCATCTAATCAACATCCTAAGTTTACATAAGAGGGAAATGAGATTAAGACAATTTAAAGTGACTTGCCCAAAGTCACTGGCAAGGGCAGGATCTGAACTGTTATTCTCTTACTCCAAATTCAATGTTCTTTTCTCTCCTACTACACTTTGGTTTCAAAACCATCAAACAGCACTCCTAAGAAATAAAAGATGGTCCCTGATACATAATAAATAGGTTTACTTTGACCCTAAATCTTAGAGAAGAGGTATCTGATTTGTATCAGGTTTTACAGTATGGCCAATGACTTCCACAAATTGGTCCAAAACCTACCCACCATAGTTCAGAATATGTTTAATTCTTCTTCCATGTACATTATATATTCTGATCTTTAGTCATTTCTCAGAGTAAAAACACTGTTCTCACAATGGCACTCTCCATGTCCCAGACCCCAAAGCCAAAGAATATGTAAAACAAATGTGTAGTGACATTATAACAACAGCATAGATTTAGACATAGGGTATTTTAACTTGAATTTGTTATTCCAGAAGCATAGCAAAAGTATGAGAATTCCCCAAGGTAGTGGGGAAGGGAAAGGTCATGGTGAAAGAAATCAGGTTTTAGGCCTGCAGAGATTTACTGCCATGTCTGTACTATCTATGAACTGATGATTGTGAGCAGAATCTCCATTCCATGGAAGCATGCTCATATACACTCTTTAGTGTTATAAAACAATACTAGGAAAATACTTTAAGCTAAAGTTTTGAATCCTACCTAAATGAAGAATCTCATAGGTCTTTTTTTTTTTTTAAATCAATTCTGAAACAGGATCTGGCATAAAAATGTTTTATAGCATTCTTATCAAAAGAGTGATCTACCCAGAAAGGAAGAAGAACAACACTTAAATACAAAGAAGGAAGCAGTCTTTGCTCAATTAAGTTAAGAGAAGTCATGTTCATAATTGATCTGGTTGAAAAAGAATCTTTTAGAGTAAGTGGTTAAAGAGAGATTCAGTAGTTTTAGTAAAAGTATTCTCCAGAATATACTGACATAAGTTACCATAGTTCTGTTTAGTAAATTAGAGAATTAAATAAACTCATAGACCTTGTTAGTCTTAATGATGGGATTTTGTCTTTTTTTTTTTTTTCTGAAAACTATTAAGACCTTGTCTGGGCAGAATTTCAATGTTTCAATTAGCAAGGGTAATTGCTTTTTTAATCTCTCTCCAAGCAATGATATTTATAATTGCTAATAGGTATGTTAATGCATTAGAATTCTATATTTAAATTATTTATGTTGTTATATTTGCACATATACACATATATGTATATGAAATGCCTGACATCTAAATCTAAAATACAGAGTACTAATTTTTTTTTGTTTTGCAACTACTAAGAACATTTTTGTATGCTACATTTCCTTATTAGTTTTGAAAGGTTGGATCAGTGGTCTACATTCTTCTTGAGATTAAGAATCTCTTGAAGGGATTGCTTTGACTCTACTGTTTGGGAGTATGTCCCTAGGTCTTCTGGTTACTGTTGAACAGTAGCTTTTGGTTATAGGATTGGAAGAGCTTAATACCTAGGAATAGAAGCCTATACTGGTCTGAGAGCCCAGACCAGAGATTTAGAAAGGAATTAGCTAGTAATTATAGATATGAGAAAAAAAAATTTTCCTTATAATCATCTCTGCCCTGGCAAGAGGCAAGATTTTCCCATTTCACTTAAAATCTCATCATCCTGCAGAATGACAGATTTTGATACTTAACACCTCAGCATCCTCAGTTCCCTCTTCTCAAAAACTTTATAGTAGTTAAAGAGAACTCAGAACTTTCCATGTAAGTCTTTATTTCCCAACAGCTGCTCGGCTTGAACTCTATTCGACAAACATTATGCTCCCATGGGCTATAGCCCTTATTGACCCTCACCCCACTTTTCAGCTTTCTTTTGTATACCGTCTTCTCCATTAGATTGTAACCTCCTTGAGGGAAAGGGTTTGCTTTTCCTTATTTATATCCCCAATGCTTAGGATAGTTCCTGGCATGTAGTAGATGCTTAATAAACATTTATTGACTCCTGACTGATTCAGGTCCCAGTACCCCATCCTATTAAAGTCTTTCATCACTGCTTTTGTTTGCAGGAAAGTTTCTGTGTTCAAACTTTCTAAGTCATGCAAGTTTCCATCCTGCCTTATCTTTCCTACCAGATATAATAATTATGTGTTAGGGGAAGGGAGAGTAAGGTAATCAGAGAACCAGTTTAAGCCAAATCAATTTAACCAACAAATCTTGTCAAAGTGGTCAGAGCTTTGGCTTGACATCAGAGAACCTATGCTCAGATAATGGCTATGCAATCTACTATTCATGTGACCTTGAGCAAACCAACTAACCTTTCTACCTTATTTCTCTCTTCATCTATAAAATGTGGGGGTTAGATCTGATGACTTCTAAAAACCCTATCAGCTCTATGTTTATGACTTTTTAATCCAAAAAATCAATTGCTAGGTGCAACACATCTACTAGGTACTAGAAGTACAATGACAAAATGAAAAATAGTCCCTGATCTCAAGGAGCTTACATTCAGATGAAATCATTTTTAGTCTAGTAGGTTTAAGAAACTAGGTTTTTTAAAAAATCATTTCTGATTATATGTTTATCTCATTTTTATAATCACAAATTAGAAGTTTCTCCTAAAGGACTAGTGAGAGAATACTAAACTACTAAAAACTGCACTCAAGTAAAATATAACAAATAATTAATGAACAAATAATTAACAGGCATTTGTTCAGTTCAAGCTGAATGATTCTGGCAAGTGATTTAACCTGAGTCTCAGTTTCCTCATGTGTAGAAGGGATAATAATATTTATTCCTATAGTGGGAATAGTGAAGTGGGCCATTAAATTCCTACCCATCCTCCTCTAACATCCAAAGCTCTGGACTTCCAAAAAAGCAAAAAACTAAAGATGTATGATATCATTTTCCTCTTGAACACATCTGTCAGTGATATAACAGTCACATAAAGTGATTTGGTAGTCACAGAAAAGAAAACTATAGACTTGAGATGTGTAATTCAGAGAAACACTAAAATGGAATAGTAGATGTTTGGTTTCCTTGATCCATGATGTGCAAACCATACCAAGAAGTAGCAGAGGTATCTGTCAACCACCAGCACAGCCAAGGTTAAAAAAAAGCACTTTCTGCCAGCTTTTCTATCTTCTCTTGAGCCTGCCCCAAAATGAGTATGATTTTTTTTTAAGAGTGCCAGGTCCAGAGTTCCTTCTGATTGTTCATTCATTTCAGTTATATGAGGGTTGTTATTTTTTTGTTTGTTTGTTTGTTTTGTTTTGTTTTGTTTTTTGCACAGATACCAGAGAAGTTTGCCATTTCCTTTTCCAGCTCATTTTACAAATGAGGAAACTAAGGCAAACAGGGTTAAGTGAAGTGTCATATGGCTAGTAAATGTCTGAGACCACATTTCAATCGAGGAAAATGTCTTCCTCACATTGAGGAAATCATATTGGCTTCTATTATGGAGGATAAATTAGGTCAGAAGAGACCTCAGGCAAGATAGTCAATGATAACACTACAGCAATTGTCCAGATAAGACACAACGACTGTCTGAATCTAAGGAGTAAATGTGCAAATAGAGAGAAAGGTTATATTTGTTGGAAAAGTAGAATTTATAGTACTTTACAACTGATTAGATATGGAATTTTAGACATTCCTTGGATAGTGAAGTTGAATATCCTTGGATAAAAAGGATAATGATCCCCTTGAGGAAAAAAAAATTGTTATTGCTGTGTCTGACTTTCTTGAAAGATACTGGAGTAGTTTGTCATTTACTTCTCCAGTGGATTAAGAACAGACATCTTTTGCTCAGGATCACATAGCTACTGTCTAGGCTTAATTTGAATTTAAGTTTTCCTGACTCAAGAACAGCACTCTATCCACTGAGCCACCTGGCTGCTCCTCTCAACAAAAATAGAGAATTTTAAAATGAAAATTTTAGAATTCTTGTGTTCTGAAAAGCCTAACATATGCTTTCTGACACTGAACCACTCCTTCTGGGATCCAGCTGTTCAACCAATTGTGCATCTATCTGATTAGGCTTTCAGGTAAACCAAAGATGTTAAATATATGGCCCAAAACACTCATTGTGGAGTGCGGCCCAAACTAGATTAAAGTGTAGTTGGGAATTTAACAAAATAAATTAAAACAAAATATAGATTATATGATTTAAAAAAACAAGTAAGTCAATAAGCAATCTACAGGAATCCTTACGTTCAGATTAGACTTACTAAATCTAGATATGAGATTAGACTTTTTACATCTAGATCTATTTCTGTTTCAGTTTGACACTATTAATCTAAGGCATATCTCTCTATAATCTCCACAAGAAAAGTATGAAATATTTTATCCAAAACTTTGCAAAAATCATGGTGAATTACATCCTCAGAAATATCCTTATTTATTTAGTTTCTTAATCTTGTGGGGGGAAAAAAGTGCTATTAATCAAGCATGATGAGTTTTTCATGAAGCCATTCATCGCTATAGTGACCTATTCTAGGATATTCCTAGAGATCAAAGTCATGTTCGCAGGAATAGGTTGTAGACTCTGTCCTCTACCTTTTTCTTTTTCTTTTTTTAACCCTTCCCCAATCTTGTGATATCTCCCCCATTTTCCTTGATCATTTAAATATCACTGCTCTGGAATCACATCTACCCATTCTTTCCAGATTCAAGGATTCTCTTCTGGGCTGGGTGACATGTATGCCATTTGACCTTCCTAACAATTCTTAAGAAACAAATGCACAATGGCTATTAGCCAGATTTTACACAAGAGGAAGTGAACCTCAGGAAAATGGAAGAATGTGCCCCAAACCATGCAGCCAGAACGCTACTCAAGCTTGAGAAAAGGAAGAGACCTAAGAAACCATTTAGTTCAATCTCTTCATTTTGCAGGTGAAGAAACTGTGACCCCAATTGGTGAACTATCACCCAGTTCCCATAGTTGGTGTCCAAGATAGAATTAGGAGGTTTATGACTCTAAATCTAATTCTCTGATTATAATGATAATAACTAGCATTTATTTAGTGCTTTAAGGTTTGTAAAGCGTTTTCTCCTTTTGTCTTCGAAACAGCCAAGGAAATGGTGTCATTTTACAAATGAGGAAACTGAGCCGTAGAACAATTAAAGTGACTTGTTCAGAGTCACACAGCTAGCAAATATCTGCAGCTGCATTTGAATTCAGTTCTTTCTGATTCCACTTCCAGCAATCTGTGCTCTGCTCCACACCACTTATCTGACTCTAATGCCATTAAGACAACTGTCCAAACTTTTAGAAACATTTAGTCCGAGTGAGGACATAAAGAATACATATTAACTCTTAGGTACTACTATCTCAGATTGGCTAAGATGATAATAAAATATAATGATAAATGTTGGAGGGGATGTGGGGAAAACTGGGACACTAATGTATCGTTGGTGTTATTGTGAACTAATCCAACCATTCTGGAGAGCAATTTGGAACTATGCCCAAAGGGCTATCAATCTGTGCATACCCTTTGATACAGAGGTGTTTCTAGTAGGCTTATATCTCAAAGAGATCTTAAAGGAGGGAAAGGGACCCACATGTGCAAAAATGTTTGTAGCAGCCCCTCAATGGCAAGGAACTGGAAAATGAGTGGATACACATCAATTGGATTCTGGCTGAATAAATTATAGTTTATAAATGTTATGGAATATTATTGTTCTACAAGAAACATTTTAGCAGGATGATTTCAGCATAGCCTGAAAAGACTTACATGAACTGATGCTGAGTGAACTGAGCAGAACCAAAAGAACATCTTGTACCACAACAAGTTTATATGATGACCAACTCTGAGGGATGTGTCTTTTTTCAACAGCAAGGTGATTTAGGCCAGTTCTAATGGTCTTGTGGTGGAGAGAGCCATATGCACCCAGAGATTCAGTAGAAACTGAATGTGAACCACAACATAGTATTTTTACTCTTTTTTTGTTATTGTTGTTGTTTGCTTGGATTTTGTTTTCTTTCTCATTTTTTTTCTTTTTTGATCTGATTTTTCTTGTGCAGCATGATAATTGTAGTAATGTATAGAAGAATTGCAAGTGTTTAACATATTACTTGCCATTTAGGGGAGGGGTTGGAGAAAAGGAAGGGAGAAAAAAAAATTTGGAACACAAGGTTTTGCAAGAGTGAATGTTAAAAATTATCTATACATGTGTTTTGAAAATAAAAGCTTCTTTAAAAAAATGTAGCATTTAAAAAAACAAAAAGAAAGTTTAAAAAAAAAGAAAAAATACATAATAAAATTAGGAGTGTGTTGAAGCCAGGTCAAACCAGTTTCAATATAAAATGTCCAATGTGATCATTTATATCACAGGAATTGCAGATGTTGACTATCTAGACTTTAAAAAGTAATGGAGAAAGATATCAATAATGCAGATTAAACTTAAAAGTGCATCTTGTGGATTATTTTTTCTTTCTGAAGAGCCAGTTATTAAATATTGACCAGCACACTCCTGATTAAGGCCTATTTACTCACTGAAAGCCTAATGCTTTACTAATTTTAATGTCAGTTGAAGTCAAACTGTGTGCTTTCAGATGAGCTAGTAAAGTTTAAATAATATTGACAAGGCTTGAATTAAATCTTCTCTACTACTTGTCATTATGTTTAAGATTATGTTTTCCCTCTGGAGAAAAAGGCAGCTGAAGGGTTTTCCCCCCATCTGAGTCTGGGTGTTTGAAAGACTAAATCCTTCATCAAAAAAGAGCTGAAACTTAAGCTTATCAGTAAAAAGAAATACATCAAACCAGAAGTTGATAGAAGAAAGAAGCCTCATAACCATGTGTCCAGGGGAACAATACCTAACAGTGACTGCAAGGCCAGCAGAGCACCATTCAATAAAATGTTTATATTTATATTTAAGGTTTGCATATGGAGAGCAATCTGAAATTATGCTCAAAGAGTTATTAAACTACTTATATCCTTCTACCCAGAAATATCACTATTATGTCTATTTCCAAAGATGATTAAGGCAAAAGAAAATATGAAATATTTATTGTAGCACCCTTTGGGGTGACAAAGAACTGAAAATTGCAGTAATGCCCATCAACTGGGGAATGGTTGAACAAGTTATGCTGTATGGTTGTGATGGAATATTACTCTAGATATCCAAGAACCCTGTTATTTCCCTCTCTGCCAGGAAGACAACAAGAGATTGAAAATGGTCAAGATAGGAATTCTGCAATCTATTAAGACTAAACAGACAAAAGAGAGACTCTTTCTTAAAAGGACAAAGCTGTTTTCTTCACTTTGGAGAAGCTATAGAGAGAGAAACTGAAATGGCTGAAAAAGTCATTGATCTGAGAGTTGCTGAAAGAAAAAATGGAGAAAAAAAGGAATATGGGAAGTAGGTGATTTGAGCAGAAGCCAGACTTGGCTATCAAAGAGCCATCCCTCCACCTCAGTCCTTAGTGGCCTTTGGAGGAGTTAGCACCGGTTTGAAGAAGGATGCTGCTGGTACATGTTTCAAGGGAGCATAGAGAGTATGGTAAGAGTGGCTGCTAACATTGCCACTATACTAGTCACTGCTGCCAAGAACCAGAAATGGCAACAGCTCAAGTTGCCGTAAGAACCACAGTGATGCTTTTTCTCCTTTCCCTACCACACCATTTTCCCTCTCTCTTTCCCCTTCCAGCAAAAGCAATTTCTTGATCCAAAGCTATTTTTGTAACTTAAAATATGTTCTTATTTAGGTGTTAATCATTAATAAATGTTGACTTGAATAAGATAATCTCCAGATCCCTTCTACCTATATCTGATTATATTATTATTTCCTGAATTGTATTAGAAGAGGAACACAGGAACTTTTATTGAACTTTATGAAGATCGAAGGAAATTATACCAAAATATAATTGTTGGAGTGGAGAAAAAAAAAGGAGTTCAGCAGCTCTCTTCACAATCTAGCAGACTCTTAGAACCTAAACTACATGAGAGAATGTTGTGGTTTTAATTCATTAATACATGTTTTAATAATCTTTCTACAAAAAAAAAACAGAATGAAACTGAATTTAGGGTTTGTCTGTTTGTTTTTTATTTCCTTTGTCCCTGACTAAAAAGGAATCAGCATCATTTTGTTATCACAATAGTCCACACCCTCCTTCACACTAACCATCACCCACGCACAGAAAACTCTCTGCAGGGATGAAGTTGAGAATAATGACTAAGGAGTAGGAACTGCCTATTGAGAGAAGGAAAAATTATCACTGATCTTGGCTGGCAATACCCACGTGACAAAGATTAAGAACAGATATGAGTGCAGTTTCTGACCTTCCATCTAAATCTTGTACCCACAGATAAAGAAAGCACATGTCTCCTGGTCTGTAAACTTCATGTTGGCAGGAAATGTAGCTTATTGTAACTTTCTGTTTCTCCTAAGCTTAACCCAATGGTTCTATTCCAGAACAAAAGCCAACTTCCATGTGCCCAATGTCATGATTCTAGATGCTAGACTTGGATTTAAATGCTGCCTTTGACATTAACTAGTTGTACTATCATGGAAAAGTCATGTAATTTTTCAGACTTTCAATTTCCCCATCTATAAAATAGGAATAATATTCTTGTACTAACATCACAAGGTTGACACTCCAATAACTTAATGTAAATAAACAATTTTTTTTTGCAAACACTAAGATTTCAGTTGTTACTATCCTTCCGTAATCCAGCTCCCCTTCATCTTAAATCTAATTCTATCTCAGAAAAATTTCACAAAGAATTTTGTAAAACCAAGAAAAGCTACAAAGAATTTTATGAAACCACGAAAGGCTCCAAAGAGATAATGGATGAAAAGCACTTTGTAAATAGTAATTATGACAGTGATGTTTGCTGAACATTGAATGAATGAACTACAGCCTATGAATGGTGAACATAGGTCTCTTGACCTCACTTTCAGGCTTTTCCCATCATCTTGTGTTGAAAACAACAAAAAAATGTAACTTTCCTCTCCCTTTGCTTTTGTCCTTTGAAACATGTTGGGAACACTTCAGGCAATGAAATAGATAGATGGCCAAGAAGAGCCTTCCTTTGGGGCTGTCAGAACAATAATTGGGCTTGGCAATATTTCTGATTGTAATGTTCTACTTGGGACTATGCATTCAACTGCCAGCTTTTTCAGGGGTGAACGTTTTAATGCTTTCCAGCATAAAGTCAGGCTTTCACATTTGTGCTCACAGGGGAAGTCAAGCCTAGCAACAAGAAACACAGTTAACCCAGTTTTGTTGACAACTGGAACATGGCCAAAATGGGGTATGTTGGCATGTTGCCCCAATCATGGGGATATTTTTTTCCAGGATGAGTTTACCCATTCTTTCAACAAGTGTAAAACCTTTTAAGTTGGCTTAGATTTATACCCCAATCTGTTTTCTGGGATGGATTCTAAGGTGACCCAGGGAGGAACCTTCATTTTTATGACCTGCCCTTATAAGTGCAGGTTCTCACATGTGACTTTTGGATCTGACTGGTGGAAAATAGAGGGTGTGAAAAGGCCAAATATCATGGAGGATAGTTTGTTGTTGGTGCACAGGACTGAGAAAGGCACCTCACAGGCAGGATATAAAAACAGCAGGGTCAAATTTGGCTCATATTTTGTGCATTTATCAAAGTAGGACCATAGATTTAGAGATGGAATGGATCTTTTAAGGCCCAATAGTATCATTTTACATATAAAAGAAATTGTGGCCCAGAGCAGAACTTACCCAATGTCACAAAAGTAAAAATGATTCTCATTTATATTTAAGGTTTGCAAATCAGAAGTTGAAAGAATCAATCCAAACTGGAATTTGAAGTTATTGTTTTTAAAAAATGACCATTCTTTGCTGCCTTCTTTAAAAGATAGGTATGTCACCAGTTCTGTTACTGCTGTATTTGCTGTGAAATAATCCATGTTGTTATTATATTGCCACTGATAATTTTTCATTTAGTGCCATTTTTCATAAGTCTTTTCTGCTCAGAAACTGTGGTCAAACTGGACATCTAGAATTATTATAGCATCCCTGACAGATGGTTGTCCAATTTCTGTTTGAACACAGTGCCTAGCAAGGTGCTTAGAACATAGTAAGTACTTAATAAATGTTTCAGAGATGAAGAGCTAAGTAACTTTTAAGGTACCTAGCATGGTACCAAGACCAATTATTGCCCCAGGACCACCAAAGACAGGTTCCTCTCAGCCATCCATCTGTAGTATTCCTTTCCTCAGCTCTCTCCAGACTCTTTCTTCCTGAACTGGGGCTAGCTTGATCACCCCAACCTGTAGGTACTATAGGTCCTCAACAACTCATGGCAACAACTCACTCTTGGACTTCAACAAATGAACCTAGTAGGAGAAAACTATAGGTCCTGTGTCCCTACTGGGATGTTTCTCATTTAAAGAATCAGATAAAATGACAGGTAACTTTCAATCAGGAAACACTAATTGAAAGTAAAAAGGTAATAATCACCACATAACATATCAGGTCACTCACAAACCTGGGGGTAGCTAGGTGATGCAGTGGATAGAGTGCAGGGGTTGGAATCAGGAATACCTGAGTTCAAAACCAGCTTTAGGTTCTGTGACTCTGGGCAAATCACTTTGTTGAAGGGGGAAGGGGGACCCCCAAAAGTTTGGGGTCACAAACTGGTGTCACAAGGTGTCTCAAAAGAATATGCAGGCTTGAACTCATTCCAAGTCAAGGGACAATGTTTATTATAATTGTAATGCTATTACAAGCGGACTAAATTCCAAAAAGAATTAGCAAAATCCTGAGAGGAGATCCCTTTATCCAGCTTTCTATCACTGACATGCTAATTTCATGGTCCAGAGGAATGGTCTATGGAATTTGGTTATCACTGACCAGATCATCAGTCAGCAATGAATTGAGGAGTGGTCTATTCACTATTGTCTCAGGAGTTTGTGAGACTATCCTGAGGCCAGAAGCTATCTGACTGAGGATTGGTCTATTCAGAATCAGATATATTAGTCAGATATATATATTATATAGTCTGTGGGAATTTCTTGAGGTAGACTCCAAAGCCAGAAGATTTAGGACTACTGACTTATTGTTAGAACAGAAGCCCCCCCTAAAATCCGGGGATCATAAAATCATTGTTATATTACATCAATTTATCCCTGTTTGCCTTAGTTTCCTCATCTGTAAAATGAATTGGAGAAGAAAATGACAAACTACTCCAGTATCTGCGAAAGAAACTCAAATGGAGTTAGGAAGAGTTAGACATTACTGAAAATGACTAAAGCAACAACATAAACATGGAAAGATTTGGGAGGTTGATGACACATCCCATAAAACTGCACTGTGTGAACTTGTATAATATTTATTAGAGTGCTTTTTCATTGCTAGGGACCCACTGGCAATATTATTCACCTGGGATTTTTTGGCTATCTTTGTTTCATATGGATCCGCTACAGAGAAAAATGTTTTAGATATTTTTAAACAACAAAATTTCTGATATGTCTTTATAAGATCAGCTTCTCTGACATAATTTTGATGGTTTGAATATTTAAGTAATAATATACATTGATTTTTGATACATCTTCCTAAATATGGAGGGTGTTTTGAATAATATAGATATTGTATTCTCAGAATTCTGGTGCTTAGAAATGTAGATGGAATTTACACAGAGGGCTCAATAAAGGGAGTATAATACAACTTTAGAAATAAAAATGTTGGAGATATTCTAAAGATGCAACTAATTATTTAGGGATTTGTAAAATGCTAAGAAGAATGAGATATGACATAATTTTATCTCTCTTTTTTTTTTTGGTAAACTACATAAGAATATGATATCTTCTAAAATTCCTAATGACATGGATTTAAGAAAATAACTGAGGTCCAATTACCATGTCTCTCACAAAGGAGAGAGCATGCTTCATAATTAAAATGATGATTAATTAAAAAGTATCTGGATAAAAATTATTAGAGTTAACCTGGAGAAAAAAAGCAAGTCAAATACCAGAAGTAGCTTCAGATGCTGAAAGATTTTCTCATTCTGTTCAAAGGAATGTAATTTTTTTTGATTGCTGAAACTTGCCATGATATCTTGGGATTTCTAGCTAGATTTCTTTCTTAAGGACCATGGGCTTAAACCCAAATCACTCTGGCTCTCATTGATTGGACAAAATAGATCTCAGGCCAAGTCCCAATTGGTCATTGTCTGGGCCCAGGATTGAGTCAGAGTGAAGGTAAATAACTATTGTTTATGCCTAGGCCAAAAACTTTGAGAGTCTTCCCCTCTTAGATTGTTTTTTTCATTTTCTGATTAAAGAAGACATTCTTTGCCTTAATTTTTACCTAATCTTAATCACTGAACTGGTGGTTGCCTTAGTCCAACTAAGATCCCTTAAAGACTTAAACTTGAAAAGACCAAGGTCTCCCATTGCATACAGGCCATCTTGTCATCCTGATCTGTATCTGGCCACTGGATCCAGATGACTCTGGAGGAGAAAGTGAAGTTGGTGATTTTGCATAATCAACATTCACTTAAATCTAATTCACTTAAATATTATGGCATCACCTCCCTGATGTCATGGTCCTCTTCAAGAATATAAGACAAACAACCACAAAAACTATTTCCTCACTACATAGAATATATTATTATTTCATAGTGAAATCACAATCCTAGGTTTGAAATTTTCTCAGGGAAAGATCTGTCTCCCCCAAAGAAGAAATATGGGGTATTTGGGTTAGAACTGTGGCCAAAGGTCTACAATAGTAACAAGTACTCAAAGGAACTAAAAAAATGTAGATTGTTAGAAATTCTTAAGGTATGGGAGTTGAAATTATGCAAAGAATAAAGAACTCAAAATCTGAAATCACCTGGAAAGGATGCTTGCAGAGATTAGAAAGGCAATTTGGTGATGGTAGTGAAGTTATTTGTCCTCGGGCAGGGTCTTTACAGTGGCAGGATTCAAGGAGAATTTGTCCTTCAAGGAGTTTTAGAGTTTTGGCATCCCTTCAGTACTCTATGTGAGCCCTACCACAGGTGGAGGTCTCTGATAGAATACTTTTTGCTTTGCAAACTACAGAGTCTGAGCTGAAGCTAGCCTACACCGTAATCCACACTCACATTAGCAAGTAGGCATGATCCCTCAAAGGGAGACCTATATGTCTACAACTTATTCTCACTGTCCTAGGGATAACATTGGGGGGGGGGGGGGAACTTTGTCTATTACTACATATCTACTATTCAAACATATAGGTAAAATGCTACCATTAACTCAGAAACTTGGAACATTCACCAGTAGATGGCAAAATGATAAATTTATAATACAGCACGTTTATCTATAAACCTGAATCACATCCTCTCACCAATGCACATAGTGTTTATGTAGAAGGGTCACCAACTTACAGAACCCTAGCCATGAGCCATGTATGTAAAAACATCCATGTACCTGGGACAGCTCATAACTCTGGAATACAGGACTTAGGGTCCTTCTCTTTATGGAATAATCTATGCTACACACATTACTTGCTTGGCAAGACTATTTCTCTTAGGAAACTCCCTTGTTCTCCTGCTGGATATAACAACCTCGTGATATTCCCAGACCAGTGATCCAGCATTAAGCTATTTTTAGCAAATTGTAGCATTAAACTTTGGCTCTACAGGGATTTTTTGAGTTTACTTTCTAGGCTCTAGAGAAGGAAGCCCTCTAAAAGTATGTAAAGAACAAACTTTTCTATTGATGGCACTAGAGTCCTGAATGAGGTCTGTTAAGAGGCAAATGTTTCTGCTTTCTCCAATAAGCCCTCAGCATCAGAATTTTTATCTAATCAGATCAATTGTTCATGTCAACTGTTAAGACCTGTTGTCTCTAAGCAACCAGTCTCAGGTGGACCATATTTCTGTTGTATTCTCAGTTCAGCAAGTTGTATATTCTGATAAATGAGCTTCTGTAAGCAGCTTCTCTTTTTAACTTCTCTTTTTGGCTGTTTCTAGCTTCCCCACTTCTCGTTCCATGCTGTCCTGCCTCAAATCAAGGCTTCCTTATATGCAGTGATCCACTTCTTACCTAGTTTGAGAAACCTCAAAACCACATTTCCGTCAGATATGACAAATGGTCAATATGCAATTTTCTCATAGTTGTAGAGTGCCAAACAATTATTTGAATTAGGATTTCCCAGATATAAAATTCATAGACCTTTTTTTTTTTAAGTCACATATAAATTAGCTTCTGGGGAAAAAAATTACAATGTAGCCATTTTTGCCATCGGTATTTTTGCTCCTGAGAAAGCTATTTTCACTTAGGTCCTCTCAATCCCGTGTGTGTGTGTATGTGTGTGTGTGTGTGTGTGTGTGAGAGAGAGAGAGAGAGAGAGAGAGAGAGAGAAACAGAGATCAAGCATTTTCATCTGAAAACCCAATTTTCTCTCAGGTTGGAACTGTTAGTTTTTTCCACAAGCTGTTTTCTTCTATGTGGCTCTCAAAAATAGCTTTTTTCTTTCCTTTTTGGCTAAAAAAAAGTTTGCATAGGAAAGGGACAATATTTTATAGTATAAAATACAAACTCTTAGTCCGAATCTTTCCAGATTTGGTATTATAACCCTCTAGAACAGAGCTTCTTAAACTTTTTCCTCTCACAAACCTCTTTTGGCTTGAGAAATTTTTAGGCAACCCTAGTATGTAAGTATATAAAATAAGTATGCAAATCAAATATTTATTGATAATAAATCATAATTTGGTGATTCTCCACAGTCAGTAATGTGACCCCATGTGGAATCATGACCCACAGTTTAAGAAGTTTTGCTTTAGAAGGGATGGAAGACTCTTTCAGATATATGATGCCATCAAAATTACTGGATATCTTTAGTACAACCCCAACATCAATAAACTCACTTTTTTCCAATGAATTTTTCAGAAAAAAAATTAACTGTTTTAATAAGCAAAACCATTAAAAAATAGTCTCTGACATCAAAAGAATTGCATCATACAAGAGTATATAAAGAATAAGTGTGAAAGATTCCTTTGGCAAGAGAAACATTGATACTATCTACAGATATTGAGATGGTCAAAACCATGCTTAGCTGAACACATAATGCAAAAAATAATACAAAAGAACACCAAAAATGAAACATCAATTGATTCCTACCTTTGCACAAGGAAAAAGAAAAGAACAGGGATGAAAATAGTTAAATATATTTTTAAGGACCTGGAGAAGGAAACATGTTCATGTTTCACAATCACAGAATTTGAGAGTTGGAAAAAATCTCCATGGCCACCACCCAATCCTCATAAAACAAAGATATTGTACCTGACAAATGGTTGACTAGCCTCTGCTTAAAGACCTAAGCATTGAGAGGCACCACCTCCATTCCATTTTTAGCCAGCTTTGATAATCATCTATTTTCCCCCTAAAGTTGAGCTAAATTTGGCTGTTCCACCCATTTCTCCTAGTTCTATTCTCTAAAACCAGTCAAAACACTTCTAATCCTTTTTCCAGATGACAGCCCTTCAAATACTTGAAGCCAGTTCTGTTCCTCCTGAGTTTTGTCCTTTCTAAGCTACTACATTCAATTCCTTCTATGAATCCCCATACTTTTTTACAAGACTGGGAGACCTGGTCTGATCTTCCCCTATGGGGACATACCTCCACTATATCAACTGGTAGACAGATCTATAAACACAAAACTATCTACCAAGGGAGCCAGCAAGTCCTGAACTCCCAAAAGCCTGAGAGCAGAGCTGAAGAGAAATTAAAGCCTGAACCTGTTTGCCTGGAACTGCTATTGAAGAAAAGTATGAAAAAGTTCTAATACCTCATGGCACATTGATCATAAAGGCCAGTAGTGGGATGGTATTGTCATGATTGGAAAAGGAAAGAGATCTTTTTAGGCACTATACCCCCCTGACCAGATATTGTAGGAATGTCCTCATCTTAATGTGAGAGGGAGTATAGTATAGTGGGAAACAAGGTAGGGGACACAGACTAAAGGTTATAGTGACAAATAGCCCACTTCTATTCCTTAATACTTAAATTACCTTGAGCAAGATTCATTAAGTACCTTATTTTCCAAACTGTAAAATAGATGGCCTTTAAGGTAGCTTTCAATGCATCTATGGTCCTATGAATTTTTTAAATGAAAGACAGTGAGTACATGGGAAATCAAATCTGTTCAAGTCTGGACTTATCTGGTCTCTAATTCATACTGGTTATATGACCCTGAGGGAATCACTTAACCTCTCAATGTCCCTAATTCTAAGAATACATAGTTCAGAAGAATGATCCATCTGCACTGGTAAAGGGAATTCTCTCTACCAATGAAGTCATAGCTATAGTATAATGAAAATAATTATAATTATAATAGCATTTGAATAGCACTTTAAGGCTTGCAGAAGTTCTTTACAAATTTTATCTCATTTTATTCTCACAACCCTAGAATGTAGTAGAACTTATAATCTTCATTTTAAAGATGAGGAAATTGAAGTTTAGAAAGGTTTAGTGATTTGCCCAGTGTTGCACAGCTAGTAAGTGTCTGAAGCTGGATTTGAACTCAGGTCTTCCTGATTCCAAGTAGTAGTTGTAGTAGCAGCAGCAGCAACAGCATTAATAGTAGTAGTTGCATATGCAGTAGCAGTAGTAATAACAGTAGTGACAATAGTAGTAATAGCAGCAGCAATAATAGTAGTAGTAGTAGTAGTAACAGTAGTCATAGTAGCAGTGACAGTAACAGCAATAGTAATAATAGTAGCAGCAGCAACAGCAATAATAGAAGCAGTAATAGTAGTCACAGCAGCAGCAGTAGCAATAATCATAGTAACAGCAACAGCAGTAGTAGTGATAATTGAAGCACCAGCAGTAATAGTAATAGTAATAATAGTAGCAGTAGCAAAAATCATAGTAGCAGAAGTTCTTTACAAATTTTATCTCATTTAGTAGTATTAGGAGTAACAGAAGTAATAGTAATAGCAGCAGCAGTAGTAATAGCAGTAGCAATAATAGTGATGATAGTAAACTTATGTATTCTTTTCACTGCATCCTCATATGGTACCTCATATGGTACAGAAAATACTAGGACAAATTTGTGCTTGAAGATCAGCTTACAATACATAGATTATATTGGAAAGGAGGGAGAGGAAGTTTCAGAGTCACCAGAATGTGTGTGACTTAACGGGGGGAGGTAGGGAGGTGGTGGCAGGACTGGTATTCCCTCTAAGAGTATAGAACCTTTTCCAGCCCTTTCCTATTATAATTCCCCCCTTTTCTCTATCCTGGAAATACCATTTCGCAATCACCTTTCCCCAAACTTTTGTGTGATTCTACCTAATGCAATCTTTTCCTTTATAATCACCTCCTTTTTAGTGATATCTAAAAGATGCCTGGGGTATCCATAATCTTTTTCAATCAAGAAACCTGGGTCAAAAAGATTTAAATGTTGGGAAAGGAAAGAAAGAGTGAAAGATATGTTCTAGGGTTGGAAAATTTTATGTACAAATGTGCCCTAGAATTACATCATTGTAAATATTTTCAAGGAGGTGGGGTCTAAAGCTTAAAAAGAGGGATTTTAGAGCCAGGAAGGAATAAGCTCAGCAGGAGCAGGAGCAGGTCTGATTTTCTGCAGTTCTGAGGCTGGGTAACAGATACTGAGGTTTCCATTTCTTTGCTTCTTGCTTTGGGATTCTAGACCACCATCATAAAGAGAACAGGAAAAAGGCAAAAGAGACAAAATCTTTAAGCAATTGGCGCACCAGTAAGTATGACCAAAGAAAAAAAGTTCCTCAGGATGGAGATTGAAATTAGTAGAGAGACAGACAGACAGAGACAGAGAGGGACAAGGAGAGGGGAAGAGACAGGGACAGAGAGAGAGAAAGAACAATAGAGAGACAAAGATGGGGGGCGGGGGGCAGGGAGAGAGAGGGGACAGAGGAAAACAAAGAGAAAGGGCCAGGGGGGTGTAGGCATAGAAAGAGACAGGCATGGAGAGAATTATAGAGAAACAAAGACAAAGACAGAGAGAGAGGTCGGGACAGAGAGAAAGAGGGAGGCAGAGAGACAGAGAGGGAGAAAGAGAAGTCAGGGAGAGAGAGAGACACAGAGAGAGAGAGAAAAAGAGAAGGACAAGGAAGAGAGAGACAGAAGGGTAATGGGAGGGAGAAGGAAAGAAATAGGAAGAGAAAGAGGGAAAGGGGAGAAGAGAGGCTGAATGAAAGACAGAAAGACAAAAGGAAGAGAGAGATTTTAGAATGATAACTGTTTTTCCTCAACTAGGAGTAAGTTAGAGTTACATGCAACTGATTCCCTTGATATACCTTCTGTCTAGAGGAAGACTCTTTCACAGGTCAATCCTAGTAGTATATTGGAAAGCTAGTTCTTCCATTATTAGACCTCTTTTTTAGAAATAGCCTGTTATTTCTAAGTCCTGATCTTTTAAAAGTTGCCTGTGAACTTTTCAACTAGAATTCCTAAATCATGATTTCAGTCCCCAGACAATTCAATCTAATCAAGGACAATGTTATGTGGTGGAAAGAATACTGAAGTGGAATTAAGAATGATGGGGTGAACCCTGAAACTGCCCTCCTTGACTTTTGGGGTGAACTCTACGAAACTCTCCTCTGAGAGAGGGCTTCCTCAGGGAATCAAGATAAAGAGCTTCATTCTGTTATCTTGGTGGTGACTAGCTGCACCCTCAATAGAGATGAAAATTAGAACAGGACCACTCCTACCTAACTCAAACTTAAGTGGTCTCATTCAACTGGAAATCTCGGCCTGGGGGCAATAACAACATTGAAGGAATCTCATTCAATTGAAACCCCAGTCTCAGATTTGGTATAAAAAAGGCAATTCAAACTCATTTTCTTGCAGGAATCCCAAGTAGTATGCTTTGGCAAGGGACCTCTCCTCTCTTGACACAGCTTCCTACCAGGACCCCTGCCTGCTGGGAAGACATTCTCTTCTCAAAGATAATCCCTTTTTATTTCTCTGCCAGGATTTCTCTGCTAGAACCTCTATTTCCCTTCCAGGACTTTGCCACTGAGAAAGTCTGTCTTCCTAGCAAAGTTGACTTCTCAGTGCCAATAAAACTTCCTTTTTGTCACTAATATTTCAGGTTTGTGAATTCTTTCATTGAACCTGCACTGACCAGAAGGGGATTCTCATACCTCAACTCTCTGCATTGCTACTAACCTCATCAAGAAGATCTAAGTTCAAAGGTAGCTCTTCTATTACTATCTGTGTGACCAAGGACAAATCACTTCTCAGAAGCTCAGTTTCTTCATCTGTAAAATGAGGGGGTTTGAGCCAAATCATCTTCCAACTCTAGATTTGTGGTGCAATGAAAAAATCAGCCAAGGCTTATTGAGTACCAACGAAGTGCCAGGCACTGCTATGTGCCAGGAATACTATGGGAGAAGGGGCTTCCTAAGACACTATATACATATATATGTGTGTGTGTGTGTGTGTGTGTGTGTGTGTATTATATAAATATATATGTATATTCAAAATAAAAGATAATATAAGCCACTAAAACCCCACTAAAAGAGAAAAGGCAAGCAAAAATGAAACTGAGCTCTGTAAAAGCTAACATTTATGTAGACCTTTAAGATCGCTAAAATGCTTTTCATCTGCTAAGCAATTCCCTTTGACCCTTAAAACATTATTATTAGGTAGGTGCACAAAGACAATAATTAAGTGATTTGTCTCAAGGTTTTCATGACAATATTCTATTTATTGTGTCACCTAGCTACCTCATCTGAACCTCAGCTGGAGAATAAGAATTAGGCAAAAAGCAAAGGCAGATATATTCTGATATACCTGTATATATATGAGTATACTTAATATGTATATGTATGAATATGAATGAATCCTGGCCAAAAGAAAATGGAAAGAGCAAAAGGGAGTGAGAAAAATCAGACAGGAAGCAGGGAAAAAAGATGAAAGGAGATAATAAAACAATCCTGGATTCTGGGGCTTATTGGATGATACCATCCCAGAGGACATGACTTAGACTAGTAATAAAGTATAGAAGGTGACATTGAAATGACTTTGTGATACCATGATCTCAACACTCTTCCCATCTCTAGCTTTCTTCTAATTATTAAAACATTCAAATCCCTGGGAATCCAGTGGACTGCCTAAGGGGCAAAAAAATTTGCCTGCCTAATCTTGAGGTGCATCTGCTTGAGATTTTCAGAGGGGAAAAAATGGTTTAACTAATTTGTTAGCACAAAAATTAGTTGACCACTAGAGTCTGCTTGCTTCCTAATGGTAACTATCCTTTGTCCTGATGAATCAGCAGGCTTGGATTAAGGAATAATAATCATTGGCCTGGGGGGAGAAAAGAGGGGAGGATGAAGGGGAAAGTTTTCTGATCCTTAGGCCTGAAAATATAAACTGGAAAGCCCCAGTCTTAAAAGCTCTATTCTCTTCCAGAGATCAATTCCATTTGGTTTAATAAACATTGATTTAAGCCTACTTTATGCAATCTCCCAGCTGGGGATGTGCTCATTTAAATGCTCTGGGTTATCTACAGAGCAGGGATCTGTTTTAAATTCAAGTGTTCTAAAGAAGGTTATAATGAATGAGTGGGAGACATTTTTAAACCAGGGGACAGGGACAAGAACTGAATCCATGACTTCAAGGGTGTAAAGAGCACTTAAGTGAAGGGCAGGATATGAGTAGGAAATGGCAGTTATTTCAAAGTATTTGAAGAACTATCAAAAGGAAGAAGGTTCACAGATCCTATGCATGACCTACAAATGAAAGGAACTCTCAACATAGACCCAATCCTCTCATTTTACTGATAACTTTCAGGAAAGTTATTTGACTAAAGGCAAATTACTAATAGGTCAGACTCAGACCAATACAACAAGCTCATAATTCTCTGCCATAAGTCAAACACAAATAATTCCTATGAACATTTGAGGTAGGCTTCTCTAATTTTGTGTGTCTCACATGCTTGCTTTGGTCTGGTAACTATAGACTTCCCCTATCACTGGAGATCTTTATTCAAAGGCTGGATGACCATTTATCATCCCATTGTGAGGGAGAAAATGTTCTTGTTCTGATATGAATTGGACTAGTTTGATTTCTGAAGAGCTCTCCTCAGCCATGGGATTCTGTGACCCTATCCCAGCCCATGGAGAGGGACATGGCTGGGGATAGGAAAGACATTCTCCATGGAGATATCTTGAAGTTACAGGATCACAGATGATTTAAAAAAAAAAAAAAAAAAGTGAAGTCTGGAAGCAGGGAGGCAGGCAAGGAGTTAAAGCCTCTTAAAACAGGGAGGAAGGAGTGGCTATTTGTATGGGGCTGAAGCTCAGCCCTGGGAGCCCACCAAAGAGCTGGGCTGGAAAGAAACAAAGGTGCTGTAAAGACTCAGCTCTATTAAGATACCAGATTTTGTTCACTTTTCCTAAAAATGGGCGAAATGACAAGAATGGCAATTGGATTCCAAAACATTTTTTAATGTGAATACAAATTTGCTCCTAGAAGGGAGAGAAATAGAAAGGGCACCCCCATCGTGAAACCAGGCACTCTGGCACCTGTGATAGGAGCTGCCTCTGAGTCCTGACCCTGCTGATAACCCTTCCCTGGCAGGACTCACTGGCATCCCACACCCAGTGCAATCATACAGTAGCTGTCCAAGCCAACTCTGAAACATTCCTGTCTTCAAAATACTAGATCCAGAATATCAGAACTGTCTGTTCAGGGAACAGAACCCACAATCATTTTTCCCCAGTAAAGATCCTACACATGAAACAAGAATCCCCAAGATATAAGATTGAAGGTTAGTAATCATTGCATTTAATTGACAGGCATATATTAACTACCTACTATATGCCAGGCACTGTGCTAGGAACTGAGATGCAAAGGCAAAGAAGGACATAATGCCTTCTCACCAGGAGTCTGAATTCTGATATTGTTTTTTTTTTTCCTTTCTTTCTTTTTATGATTTAGTTTAATAGCAACTTTATTTTTGAAAAACAAGGTCATATTTACATAAGTGCTGATTTTACAAAGTATGGGGAAGAAAGGGAAATAAAAATGTGTACAGATGGTTTATAGTACCACACGGAACAAGACCATGATGTTTGCTGTTCCTTAAATAGCTGCTTATGATAAACCACCAAAAAAAACCCCAAAACAACAACAACCAAAACCAAAACCCAATAACCTTCCTTTATGCTGAGATGCATTCTAGTAGAGAAAACAAGCGTATATCTAAGTGCATACAGAAGAAATATAAGAATAAATACAAATACATACAAAGTAATTAGATACCAAAGTAATTAGTTTAAGAAGGGAAACACTAAAAATTGGGAGAAGAAGAGGGGGCATCAGAAAAGAGTTCTTGTAGAAGATCGTGTTTTGAAGAAAGAGTGGGACTTTTACACACATGTGTGAGCACATTTATGTATGGTTGCTTTAAGAATTTGCACTTAAGCATATAAAATATAGAGGCCAAATGAATTCATCAGCTGTCTAGCAGATGATAGGTCCCTTCCTCACTACTTCCACCCCCATTCTGAATTTAGCTGTTATTTCTGACTCACTAGTCTTGTCTATGTCAGCCCTGCCATGCCTGTCTACTGATAGAGATTGCCACCCCCCTCTCTCTTGTCAACAACATACACCCTCCATGAGTTCTCTTCCCAGACAGTAAATCCTTTTTTCTAGGAAATCCAAGGTCTCTCCACAGTTGTCTCTCCCTAGTCCTATCAGATATTTCCTACTACAAGTCATTATGGGGGACTCTGACCTTCCATATCATGGAAAGGTATTTTTCAAACAGCATAGTTCTGAGGAGGTGTGGGGGAGCACTAATCCCTAGAACTAATATATTCAGAGGTTGAATTTCATATTGAGGATGGTGTAGGAAGGTTTCTATGAGGGTGGAAACAGAGAAGATTGATGTATGAAACAATAGCTACCTATTTAAAAAATACTTCATTGATACAGTTTAGTTTTCATGTCACAATTTCTTCTGAATAACTCCACTGTGCACACATGTGCACAAAAACACATACTGCCTTATTTAAAACAAAAACCAAAAAATCCCACATATATACAGATAAACAAAACCACCAAAGTGATCGCTATCAAGTCAACTGATAGAGAATGTAACTTTCTGTACTATAATCCACCAGCTTTCTACCAAGAGGGATTAGATATGCTCTAATATGATATCTATCTTTAACTATTTGAAAAATTTTCATGTGGAGGGAAAAAAAAAAAAAAAGATTTGTCTCTTTCTTGTTTTACAGAACAGAATTAGGCCCAATGGATAGAAGTAATAAGAAGATTAAGAGAGTATGTTCTGAAAGTAAGAGGACAGAGTAGTTGGTGGGATCTACCTTTGAGAGTGTACTTTCTCTTGATTTTTTGCGAATATATTTGCTTCCTAAGTCTGAATTGTTATATTTGGGTATCCTATGATTTTTCAACACTCTTCCATCTTCTAAAGGTCTTCCTCTCCCAGATTAATTGATTTTTTGTTTGTTTATTTAGGTAAAAGAGGCCATTTTCCACCTTATTTTTTACTTAGCTTTAATCACTGATCAGGCTTTGCCTCAGTCAAACTGAGACCTGTTAAATAACTTAGCTTAAAAAAGGCCAAGCATCGGGGCCATCTCCAGTCATCCTGACCTATATCTGGCCACTGGTCCCAGATGGTTCTGAATAAGAAAGTGAGGCAAGTACCTTGCACAGACCTAACTTATTTAAATCTAATTCATTTGTATGTCATGGCTTTACCTCCCTGATATCAAGATTCTCACTGAGAAAGAAAGACGAACAACAACAATAGTCACAACAGCAGCAAGGAGATGGATTTTACTTTATCTTTGAGAAGGATTTTCAATAATTGGAACTTTCCAAGAATGAAATAGTTTGCTTTTAGAGACAATAAATGAGCTCTCCATCACTGAAATTCTCCAAGTGGACAAAGAAGAGTCATAATTTTAGTCGGTCAGTCAGTCAATAAGAACTTATCAAGGTTGAGGCAGCTAGTTGGTGTAGTAAGTAGAGCGCCAGCCCTGAAGTCAAGAGGACCTGAGTTCAAATCCAGTCTCAGACATTTAATACTTCCTAGATGTGTGACCCTGGGCAAGTCACTTAACCCCAATTGCCTCAGGGGGAAAAAAAGAATTTATCAAGGACTTACGATATCCTAGGCACTGTGCTAAGCACTGGCAATACAAATCTTCAGAAGCTGAATTTTATATTGAGGATGGTTTTGAGAGTGAAAATTAAAAATATCAAGGTGTAACACAATAGTTATCTTTTAAAAAGTATTTCAATGATACACGTCGTTTTTATGAGTCCCTGTCTTTAGCAAGCTCACATTCTAAAGGGGAAACAAAAAGCAAAATGTAAATAGAGGGAATAAGGATTGGGTAGATGAGGAGCTAGGTGTTCTAAGAGGTCCCTGCATTAGTGGTAAGGACCTAGAAGTTAAAAATAACATTTGAGATTATAGACCAAAGTTAGAAGGGCTTGTGAAAGAATAGGTATATGATTGGACTGGTAGGGAATATTTTTAGGTGGTTGAAAACATCTGGTCACAGGCAGAAGTTGGGTGCAACTTATGAGAACTCAGGTAAACCTTCTAAACACTCCTTTCTTCCCTGTTATTAAAGAGAGCTTCACCAGGGCTTCACCCAATTCCTTGGATTCACATGATAGGAGTTATCCTGTATTCTTCACTATCTCATCCCCATTTCCAAACTTTTTCCAAGGCCAGTTGATTTCATCTCTACAACATGTCTCAAATATATCTTCATCTCTTCTCTGACACTGCCATCATTCTAATGCAGGCTCTCATCACTTTATTATGGATTATTGCAATAACCCATAATAGCTTTCTCCTTCAAGTCTTTTCCCACTTCCATCCATCCTCCATTCAGCTACCAAAATGGTTTTTGTGAACCACAGGTAAACCCTACCATTCTCCCCCTATTCAACAAAATCTGGTGGCTCCCACTGACTTCTAGGATCAAATACAAAATCCTCTGTTTAGCATTCAAATATATTTATAGCTTTATAACCTAGCCACCCTCCCCCCTTTTCATGTCTTCTTAAACTTTACTTCCTATCATATACTCTTCTATTTAATGACTCTAGCCTCTTTGCTATTCCATGAACAAGACACTCCATTCTTCAGCTTCAATAATTTTTTACTGCTTATTCTCCACATCCAGAATGTTCTCCCTCTTCATATCTGCCTATTATATTTCCTGGCTTCCTTTTAAATCCTAACTGCAAACAATCTTTTATAGGAAACCTTTATAAATGCCCCCCCCCCTTTAATTCTGGTACCTTCCCTTTATTAATTATTTCTTATTTATTCTATATGTAATTTGTTTGTACAAATTTGTTTGCTTGTTGTTTCCATCACTAGATTGTAAACTCTTTAAGGACAAGAGTTATTTTTGTCTCTTTTTGTATCTCCAGTACTTAGCATAAAACCTGATACATAATGTTGTTTAATAAACATTTATTGGAAGACTAAGAGGAAAAGCTGTAACTGTCTTTGACACTCTGGAAAGAAGTTGTGTGGTGGATCAGGAAACATATGCACAATTCTTTACTATGCATTTTATATGTTCAATGGAAGTTCAGAATGAATATATAAGACTTGTTATCCAAAAAAAATCTCAATTTATAAGGTAATCAAGCTTGGAGTTGATCTTCTTTACCACAAGTTTCACTTAGTCCATTCTCGCTACAGAGACAGTAGTGATTTGGAGGTCAGCAAGAATACGCATTCTGCCCCTCCTCAGTCTCACTAAATTCCAGAGTAATTTGAGTGAACCTAATGCTAGAAGCCAAAAGCCAGGGGCATGAATGGAACTTTTTTTTGGCAAGGTAATTGGGGTTAAATGACTTGCTCAGGGTCACAAAAATAGTAAGTAATAAGTGTCTGAGGCTACATTTAAACTCAAATCCTCTTGATTCCAGAGTCAGTGTTCTACCTATGACACTACTTACCTGCTTTAGCAAGGTGGAACTTGAAAGGAATTGTCTAACCTTAATCCAAATAAGCAAGTCTAAAAGAATTAGAGATGGGGAACTTTGACGGTTGAGACTAGAATTTTGCTGGCTAGCTAGGGGTTGGCAGAGGGTATGACTCACAAAAGAACTAAAATAGCCTTAAGGTTTTGGACTGGGTACAAAAAGAAATGTAAAGAATTTAACTACACAGCACCTTCAATTCAGTAAATAACCAGTAAGTGGCAGTAGCTGTTCAGCAGTCAGCAAATGGTCCCCCTGCAGAAAGCATCCCACCAGATGACATCATCAAGTCAATAAATTACATCAACAGCCCCTTAAAGAAGTTACCAAAGCAGAAAAAAAAGTTCCAGCTGCAACACAGTCCTAGGAGATGTTCTGGCTATTTAGGCACTTTTGTTTTACCCCTTTTTTGTGTATTGTCTGACTACACATGTTCCTTCTCCTGCCAGTGATGGGAAGAATTGTAAGAGTGTTTATGAAAGTTTTTCTTCATTCTAACTTGTTGTGTTTAATTAAATGCCATTTGCAGTGAATTAATATGTACTCTGATTTGGTCTGGTAAAAACAGAAACATCTGCAGGGGTTCAGGAATAGATACTAATCCAAGTTACAAACTGGAATGTAGTTTTCTGGGGTTCTTATTTAAAGGGATCTCAAGATACTTCTAAAAGTGGAAATTTTCAGTGCTTTTAGAATATTTGATTTATAAAATATTAGCATAAAACTTTCCAGAGATGTGTTTATTGTATAAAAAGTGACCCATTTACCCACTTTAAAAAAACAGGAAAAATACAGTCACAGAATGTGAAAACTGGAAAAAAAAGATTTGGAAAATCACCTATTTCAACATTCTAAATGTGAAGATCAGGAAACTTAGATTCAGAAAGATTAAGTGACTTGCCCAGTCCCATAGCAAATTAATAGCAGAGCCAAGACTAGAACTGAACTATTAAATTATCCCATAACATCAACCTGACAAAATTCTGGGCTGAAAAAGTCATTGCTTTGACTTAGAGTTACAGTACAGATAGTGGCATTTAGAGCTGGGTAGACTCTCCTTACCTCACACATAAACTAATGCAATAGTCTGCCGGTGGGTCTATATTCCTTAACTCTCTCCCTACTTCTAGTCCATCCTCCACTGAGCCATCAAATTGTTTTTTCTAAACTATAGGTCTGATTATATCACATCACTCCTCTGTTCAATAAACTTCCTATTGCTTTCAGAACTAATTACAAAATTCTCTGGCTTTTAAACACCTTCCTACTGACCCTTTCCTACTTTTCTAGTCTTTTCATACTTCATACTCCTCCAGATATTTTTCAAATCAATGGAACCATCCTTCTTCTCGTTCCTAGCACAACACTCCATGTCCCCTGACTTCAGAAACTTTTAATTATTGTTCCCCATATATGAAGCATGGGATGCTTCTCCTCCTCTTCACCATCTCTTGGCTTCTGTTAAGTCCCAGCTAAAATTCTGCCTTTTATGAGAACCCTTTCTCAATTTCCTTCAATACTAATTGTTGTTTTTGTTTTTATTGTTGTTTTAACCACTAAGGTTCTTTATCTCTAATATTGAACCCTAGAACAAGAACACAATTGCCTCACCCTACTTATGGCTCTAATTGCTCCTATAGCATAAAAGTCTTAGACTCATACATTGCCTCTAAATTTGTGATGTTCAGGAAGAGATAGTGGAGCTGATAACAACAAGAATAATAACTATGATGATGATGGCGGTGATGATGGCGATGATGATGATAATGATTAATTTATGTAGTGTTTGAAAATTTATAAAATAATATTTCATTTTTATCTCATCAACAACTCTGGAAGGTAGCTTGTTAGTATTATTACATTTTGTAATTGAGGAAACTGAGGCAGACAGAGAATAAGTGACTTCCAGCTAAGAAGTATCTAAAGCTGGAATTGATGTCATGTCTCCCAGGATTCCAGACCCAACGTTCCTCCATTTAGCCACCTAGATGATAGATGGCTCATACACCAAATTACCATATACAGAAGATTGGCAAGAAGAGTTCACATTATTTCAAAATACACTTTAAAGTGGCTTTCCTCACTACAACCCTGTGAGATGGGCAGTATGTAGTATGTACATTATTATCCTCATCTTATTGGTGAGGACACTGAGGTTAACAGAGATAAACTGACTTATTCATGAAATTGGTAAAACTCAGCTCTCAGGTTTGTACCCCAAAGACCTACACCATATCCCTCTATACTGGAAATTTAATTTTAGTTGAAGGAAATGAATGTTTTTCTCCTTTCTTGTCTAAAACAATTTGGGAGTGGTATTGTGCCTAGAAAATCAAGGAATACCATCCACATATGTTCATCAGAGGAATTATAAGTCTCCAACTGTTGGTAGGACACATCCTTTCACATAGGCCTTTTGTAGGCAGAAGTGTTTAAAGGAGGTGCCTTGGAATAGAACTCTGAACCACCAGTTCTATTCCAATTCTTTTTTCTTTGAATTTATTTTTATTTTTAGTTCCAAATTCTCTCCCTTCCTCCACCCATTACCCACCCACCAAGAAGGGAGGAAATACAATATTCATTATACATATGAAGTCATGCAAAACACATTTCCACGTTAGCTGTGTTGTGAGGGGGAAAATTAAGTAAAATAAAGAAAAAGGAAAAATATAAACAAGTCTTATCAAGTAGATAAGTCTATGGAAGTAAATATCGCTTTTATCAAGAGTCCTTTGGAATTATCATAGATCAGTGTATTGATCAGAATAGCTAAATCTTTTGAACTTGATAATCATTACAATAGGTTCTGTCTATTTCACTTTACAACATTTCATATAATCTTTCCAGGTTTTCTGAAACAATCCCTTTCATCATTTCTTACAACATAATAGCACTGCATCATATTCATATGCCATAACTGGTTCACCCAGTTCCCCTATTGATGGGTATCTCTTACTTTCTGGTTCTTTGCCACTATATACACACACAAAAAAAAGGGACTGTAAATAGTTTTATACCTATGGTTCCTTTTCCTTCTTCCTTTTAAAAAATATTTTATTTCTCATTAAATGTTTCCCAATTACATTTTTCAAAATTTTTTTTAATTTTTAAAAATTTTTAGTTACAAATTCTCTTCTTTCCTCCCTTCTCCCACTTCTTGAGAAGCTAAGCAATATGAAAATAATTATACATGTGAAGTCATGAAAAACATATTTCCATGTTAGTCATGTTGCAAAAGAACACACACACACACACACACACACAATATGTTTTAATACATTTCACTCTGGAAGTAGATAGGATTTTTTATCATGAATCCTTTGGAATTGTCTTGGATTATTATTTTGATCAAATTATAGCTAAATCTTCCACAGTTGGTCACTGCACAATGTTGCCATTACTGTGTAAAAATCTTCTGGTTCTGCCCATTGTGCTTTGCTTTAGTTTGTATAAGAATTTCCAGGTTTTTCTATAACCATCACTTTTTATAGAAAAACAGTATTTCATCACAATTATATTCCACAACTTGTTCAGCTATTCCCCGATTTCTGGACATTGTCTCTGATTCCAATTTTTATCTTTAAAACATCTGAAGATAATTCTTCACTTTCAAAAAATGATAACTAGCATTTGGATAGCACTTCTCAGCTTACATTTTTTCCACCACAAAGAGAACTATTAGAAATATTTTTTGTATAAATATGTCTTATTTGCCTTTTTTATTTCTTGAAGTTGCTGGGTCAAAGAGAATGCCCACTTTTATAGTCATTTAAGCACAATTCCAAATTGTTCTTCAGAATGGTTGGACCAGTTAACAGATCCACCAATAGTATGTTAGTGTACTTATTTTCCCACATCCCCTCCAGTATTTGTCATTTTTCTTTTCTATCATCCTAGCCAGTCTGAAGAATGTGAGGTGGTATAAGATTGATTTTTTTCTTTCCTTGATACAGTAACTGCCAGCAGCATTACAAACCCCTGGCTTGTTTACCGATCTCTAGATTATCCTGCATGTGACAATTTAAAGTTATAGGCTCTGATCTCTCTGATTTCAAGGTTTCTTAGTCTGTTGACCATTTTAAACATACTGTAAATATTTGTTGATTAATTAACTAATGTGGGTCTTCTAAATTAACTCGGCTATTTCTCCTAGAACCTTTATTCTAGCTTTGAAAAACAAAAGCAAAAAAGTTACCAGTTATTTTAAAAATTTACTTGTTTTGTTTTAAAACTATTGTCATTCTAAGCAAGATTCAAGTAATAAAATATATTTAGTAAGAATTCTTTTATATCAATCAGTCATAGATCACTGCTATCTCTCTGGGACAGCAGGAAGAGGTTACTTACAAATCTGCTTTCTTTGACTTTCCAGGAACAAAAGACTATTCTAAGACCAGTTAAGGCTTTGAATATAAGTATTATTGTCAGAAGATTTGAGGTCAAGCTTAGTCCTGGCATTTGCTAACTATGTAATTTTTGGCATGTCATTTAATCTCTTTAAATTTGTTTTCTCATCTGAACAGTGAGAATATTGATATTGACATTACCTTCCCAACAGCATTGGAGTGAATTAACCACTTTGGAAACTTTAGAACACTTAGAAATGCAAGTGATTGTTGTTTTCAGGAGAAAATATATTTCCTCACTCAAGAATTGATTGGGGGATTCTCAGTAACAAGAGTAATAATAACAATAACTCATTTTAAACAATACTTCAAAGAATTCAGTGTACATTTATCTCAGATATCCACAAACTTTACAAATAAGAATTTGATTCATTGCTTTGTTCATTAGTCTAGCCTTAAGAAAATGATGGGGGAGATGTTAATAATGTAAATTAAATTTAAAAGTGTGTTCTATATAGTTCCCTTCCCCCCAAAGTCTGTTAAACATTTATTAGTATGCCCCTATTATATACATTTTTAACCTACAGATGTACACTCAATAGTGCATTCTATACATTAAGTCTGTTAGTCCCATTAGTTTCTGCTAGATCTTTTGATCGATTTAGATCTTCCCACTAGTTATTCTACTAGTTCTCCAAATTGTAAAATGATTTAAGAGCTCAAAGAAAGGGAGACTCTGTAACATAACTGGATCTCTCCACACATTTTGTAGTCAGCTATACTTCCTAAGATCCCTTAGACAAAGGCAAGAAAAAGGGGGAGAAAGTGGTTAAAAGAAGAAGAAAGTTGGGACACATATTTTTCTCTTAGTTATTTGATATAGTCTATGGTCTTCCATTTCTTACATCTCCAATTAGTCAGTTTGACATAGTTATGAAGTATCTGCTTTATACTACAAGGTAACCTTATCTAATGGATGGAATGTAAGATTGGGGGTCAAGAAGACTGAACATCAAGCTATTTGATCAAGGACAAGCCATTTAACCATATCAAGCCTGTTTCCCCATATGTAAAATTCAAAATAATAATGAACCTACATTACAGTGTTGTTGTGGTAATCAAGTGCAATAACATAAAAAGTGCTTTGTAAATAATTAGTATTATGAGTGAGTGCCATCCCAGGTGTTAGAGGAGATACAAAGTTCAAGTGGGACATTGAGTCCTTCATATAGCTCATGATCAAGTAGGGATATACTCGGAAGCATGCTAGTACCAAGATTGTACCTGCTTTTGAACCTATTGTTAAGTCTTCAGTGTGAGCATTCACCTGTCAGAAATCGGAAAATTCTAAAAATCAGAACTTGATTTATTATTTCATTGATTTTCTGAAATTAAGAAAAAGATGGAGAAATGTTAAAAAGGCAAATTGAACTTAAAAGCATATCAAGTATACATTTCTTTTCCCAGAGAGCCAGTTGTTAAACATTTACCAATATACTTCTGGGACCATCCTTTACTATAATTACTTTTTGCATAGAATGTTAGGTATGGGGAACAGTTTATCTGGAATATAAAATCCATGGGTAGAAGGAATGTATGATTAACATGGAAAGATAGGCTGGGACCAGATTTTGATGGATTTGAAATGCCAAACAGAGAAATTTGTGTTTTAATTGGTCAATAACCAGTTTAAGCTCCTAGCACATGGTAGGCTGTGCTAAGAATGTATTCTCGAATCAATAGAGAGGTACCATAGTTTGGTGAGCAGGGGAGTAATACAGTCAAAACTGTACTTTAGAAATATCAATTGAGCAGATTTTGGAGAATGGATTGAAAAGAAGAGAGGCTGGATATAGGAACACTGAATAAGAAGTCATGTTATAGTCCAGGTAAGAAGACCTGAACCAGGGGTCTATACTGCCATCAGTGATGAGGCAACAACTTTAAGAGATTTTTTGTAAAAGCAGAATACCCAAAACTTAACAACTTTTGATTGTCAGGGATGTTAGCAGGAAGTTGTGGGAAAGGATGAGATGAGTGACAATAAAAAGTCAACAATGACTGACTGCAGATTGTAACTCTGCAAGACTGCAAGAATGATAGTGTTTTCAACAGAAATAAGGAACTTTAGAGGATGGATGGATTTAGGAGGGAAAAAAAATAAGTTCAGTGTTAGGCTGAGTTTGTGATACCTGTTACATGACTAGTGGCAATGAGAGTTGGAGACAGGGGACTAGAGTTCAGAAAAGAGAAGAAAGCAGACTATTTGGAGGTTTTGCGTTACCTGAATAGATATGATAACTAGAACTATGGGAATTGATAAAAATCATTGCAAAAATCAGATAGACCCAGGGCAGAGTAATAGGGTACAACCCTCATTTATTGGGAAGGACATGGCTGATGATCCTGACTAAAAACACTAAGAGATTAAGAAGGATCTGTCCAAGAGATAAGAGGAGGAGAGGTATAATGAGAGGTATAAAGAGGAGAGGGGCATGAAAACCCCAAAGAAGAAAGAGTAACTTCTGAAGACAGAGGTAGTCAACAATATCACATCATACAAAGAAGTGCTAATTTTTTTAAAATGTTTCATATTGGAATGGAGGTAAAGACACAACAATAAAGACATAAGTGACCTTGGAGAGTGAAGTTTCGGTTGAATGGTGGGAAGAGAAGTCAGACTGTAAGGGGTTGAGAAGTGATGTGGAGGTGAGAAAATGGAGGCAATTAGTGCAGAAAGTTTTTTAATATTTCTTTCTTTGTTTCTCCTTTCTTCTTTCTTCCTTTTCTTTTTTCTCTTTCTCCTTCCTTTCCTTTCCTTTCTTTCTTTCTTTCTTCCTTTCCTTCTTTTCTTCCATCATTCCTTATTTTTCTTTATCTTTTCATCATTTATTTTTATTTTTTCCTTCTTTCTTTTTTCCCCTCTGTTTTCTTTTGATAAAAGCTCCTTTCTTGGAATAAGGAGCTCTGGGTTTGAAAGGAGCACATAAAATGGACACATCACTAAACCTCTCAAAGCTTCAGTTTTTCAATCTGTAAAATGGGGATAGCACATTCAAAATTCCCACTCACATTTTTAGGTGAGCTTACTAAATGAGGTCTAGAATAGTTTTAGAAGATAAAACAATTACTTATTTTATTAAAATTTATAAATTTATTAAAATTACTAATTTTATTAATAATTAACAATTATTACTCTTGATTTTCTATAGGGGTAAGCAAATTACTACCTGCAAAATAAAACTGTTCCTAGCTTTTTTTGTATAGCCTGCAGAGCCAAAAATGTTTTTTGCATTTTTAAATAAAGGTTTCTTTTTTGATGTTAAAGCCATTCATAGCTTGGGGGCTATATACAAACAGGCAAGGTCAGATTTGACCCTCTGACAACAGTTTGTCAGAACCCTGATTATTCTACAAGGAACTAAATAAATTTGGTCTACCTCAGAAATTCATCTAAAGCACAAGCAGAATCAGAAATGATTGAATACAACAATGATCACAAGATGAGAGTTTGACACTTCTGGTCTAGGTTTTATTATTATTCAACTGTTGATTATTAAATTCAATGGGATTTTCATAAGAGTTTTCACTAAAATGTCCTCTTAAATTATTATATAATGGTAATACATAATTGTATCACCAAGGGATGTATGTGAGTGTATGCTTACATGAGTGCATATACACTTTACTCTTTGGTGAAAATTCAAGGTTTTGGTTTTTGCCAATAATGACATTCACATTTCTGGTGACCCAAGACACAAAACACAAAATTATTTAGTTTTTTTAATAGTCCAACATAGAATTACAATGAACAATGAAGACAAACATAATTGAAATTCCAAGTTTCCTTTGCAAAGTAATTTTTTAACATGTCCCTGTCTTCTTCTATTTAAAAAGGAAAGCAAAATCACTAATTTCTAGTTTCCTTTATTTTCTAAATTCACACCTTTAAAATATGGGATATTTTCATGACCTAAGACAAACATTTTCAGGACATGATCTTGAAAAGGGTAGTGATTTATGATTTAATAATTGTACAGGAACACTACTAACAATTTAGTGATCATACAGATCCTTATTATAATCCAGGCTTCCACTGTGCCACCTAGCTCTCTTATACAAAAATAAATGATTCAGGATTAGTTTATGCCAGCTTCATGGTTGATAAGTACACAGACTATAATAATAACCCACTTAATCTCTCAAGTTATAATTCCTGTATATGACCAGTAACAGTGAAAGAGTGAATCATCTCAGCCATCCTCAGAGCTATTTCCAACACTCTCCATCAGCTATTCCAGAAAAATGATTATGCCATAATGGTTTACCTCACAATTGTTTCTATCTATGATAAGTGGGAGTTCTCCAAAGTATGTATGTTGGGGACTGTGGGGTAGGGTATTTAACCTTATTTATCCAGAGCAGTACTGAGTGGTCAGAGTCACGGCTAGTACACTGATCTCTCTCCTATTCTTTCTACTATAATTCACTGCCCTACCTACACTTCTTAAATATTACAGATTCACAAATAAATTACAGATATTACAAATAAGTATTAAATATTGCAGATGCTAGGTAGATTAAACACTAGTCTGAGTCAGTAAAACCTGAGTTCAAATCCTATCTCAGACCCTTGCTAGCCATATGATCTTGGGTAAACCATTTAACCTCTTCCAGACTGTTTCTTCATGTGCAAATTGGGAATGATAATAATACCTATCTCATAGGATTGTTGTGAGGAGCAAATGAAATAACCTACTTAATACACTTTGTGTATATAAAATCTATGTAAAGCATTAAGTGTAAAACACTTAAAGTAGCATATAAATTCTAGTTTCTTTTATTGTTACCAGTTGGAAGGGCATTAACAATCCTTGTAATCCATTAAAAAGGAAGTATTTCTTTAAGGAAAGCTAATTATGTTTTCTTTCTTTTTTTTCCCCTGAAACAATTGGGGTTAAATGACTTGCCTAGCATCACATAGCCAGGAAGTGTTAAGTGTCTGAAATCAAATTTGAACTCAGGTCCTCCTGACTTCAGGGCTGGTGCTCTATCCTCTACACTACCTAGCTGCCCCTAGTTAATTATGTTTTAATCATATGAAATGTATGCTAGTATGCTAGGTAGTTCAATGGATAGAACATTAGGCTTGGAGCAAGGAAGGAAGCCCTGAATTCAGATCTGGCCTCATTAGCTAATTGAGCCTGGCCAAGTCAAGGTTAAATACTTCTAAAATATGGCAAACCACATTAGTATTTTTGAAAGAAAAAAAGCTCATAGTCATATTTGATTGAATGACTAAACAACAAAAACAAAAGTATGAAGAGACAATGTGATGTAGTAGAGAATTACACTAAAGACCCATAGATCTCAGGTCAATTACTTACCACTTACCATGTGACCTTGTGACAATTTTTCTGAGCTTCAGTTTCCTCATCAGAAAAATAAGGTTAATAATATTTGCACTTGGTTAGTTAGACTACACCTGATTTACCAAAGTAAGAAATTCTGTTCTAAAATTAAGCTAAGAACTTGCCAGAAGAAAATCCAGGGCACAATGAGGAACAATAATAGCAAACTCCTCCTCCGAACATATGCAAATCTCTTTAGAAAAACATTAAACTGTATGATGCCCTCATGGTTATGATAAATTACAGACAGCTAAACTCCTCCATCTTCTTTTATCACCATTTCCCTTCATCTTTCATCTCCAATTCTCCTTTTTTCCCACTTCCCTCTTCTCCTCCTCTCTTCTCTCCTTAGTCCCTACCCAACACACATTCTCCTATTCAAACTTCAGTCATATCCACAGGCAATCAGTAATACAAAAAATTGTCCTTGAATTGCCTCAGAAGCCTGACTACTTTACTGTGGTCTCATAGACCATTGGAATAATGGGATAAGGTCGGCTTTCCTCTCAGGATATAAAGATAAATTTAGTCCACTTGAGAAGCAGCTTTTGTTCTAGTGGGAAGTTGGATCTCTAATTGCCTTTGGTGAAGTCATGGGGTACCTTTGTTCTCTGTAGAGAGTGAAGGAATGATGCACCCTTACTCTTAATTCTCCTCTTTCCCTAATGCTAGCTCACTCCACAATGAGCACTCTGTTCATTCTTTTGGGGAAGCTGCTACTTCATCTAATCTTTTTCATGAAAACAAACTATCCCCAAGAAGAGTGTAACTATATATCAGGGGGGCCAGACACCAATCCACACAGGAAGGGAATAAATTGGCAAGCTAATGCATTAAAAAGGAGTTGAAAAAATTCTCAGTCTTTCAGTATGGAGGATTTCCAGATGGGAACCCAACCTAATAATGATAGTTGTGACATAGGTATGGTGATAGAAAGAGAGTCTATCTGTCCTGCAATCCATAGTCCCCACCATAGCTGAGTCCTTGTTTTGCCTTCAGATGGATTGGTTTTGGAGTCAGATTTAATCAGCAAAAGGAAAGATAAGGTTTCCAGAAGAAGAAGAGATCCCTAGATTGCTGAAGAAGGATTAAGGGAATGTGAATGATAGGAGAAGAGATCTGAAGTCTCTTGAAAAGGAAACTTGTTTGTTTCCTATGGGAAGATAATGATCTTTTCCTAATTCTCAGTGACAGGGTAAGATATCCAAGAAGCATTGAATCATGATACTTTTTTCAATTCAGTTGGTCTCAATAATTGTTTGCATATTGGAATTCCAATTTCCCATTGAAATATGAGCTTCTCAAAGACAAAGACATATTTTGGTCTTTATTTGCAACCCTAGTGCCTGGAACATTAGTAGACTATGTTGAATAAATATTTATTAATGATGTTGATGATTCAGGTGGGTGATTACAATCTAGCAAGCATTTATTAAGCTGCTACTGTGTGTAAAGATTGTGATTAGTGCTAGATCCACAAAAACAAAAAAAAAAAAAAATATCCTGTGCTCTCAAAGTGCTTATATGTTACTGGAATACAAATGAAACTAAACTGAGATTGGACAGCATGAAAAACAATGTTCTAGAACTAGAATCTAGTTCTTTGGAACTTCCCAGACCACCAGAATCACTCTTGATTTATGTCTGAAGTAGTCAGAGTCTTAACTGAAAACTCTAGCATATTCTGAAAGCTCTTAAAAATCAATCCCAATTCCCTGAAGTAAATCAATTTTAAATTTAGAAGATAGGCAGAATGGGGGGAAAAAAGTCTTTTTTCAGGAAATTTCCATAAGGCTCATAACTACCATCCAAATCTTAGGACATTCACTGATAGGAAAAAATTAATCTGACTTGGACACTTGTTTTCAACAGAATAGAAAAGCAGGAAATTGCCTTGCTCTTTCCCCAACTACTATCCTCTCCCACCCCCATCCCAATCCAAGGAGTTTAATTGGTTTCTTCTGTTATCCAGTTCATGTAAGTTTTATGGAAAAATGCTATATTTCTTATGTAATATGTAACTTCATTTTATTGGAAAACAGATAATTTCTAATTTTTCTCTTTTTAAAGAAAAAATTCACACTATTTATGGATTTTGGAGCAAGACTGTGATCTCCATTACTGTTTCTGTATAAATGTTGACCAAAGCATGAGAATTAGATAGAGAAGAGGGGGAGAGGCTCTCTTGTAGAAGAAGATGGGGAGCCTATTTCCAGAAAGGAATAATGATAAATAACAGAAATGTTCTGTTTCCTGACTTGAAGAACTAGCAAATGGTCTAGAATTGGTTCTAGTCTGCTAACTACAAGATGAAAAAATGAACTTTTATTGCTGTCCTGAGTTCAAAAGGCATTACTCAGCCAAACCCAGCTGTTGGACAATATTTTTTTTTTCCTGACTGTGTTCCAGGAAGAGAAAACAAGGCTGCAAAGAGAGGCCTTGGATCTTTTCCATCTCTGATGCATGGCCCATAAACATGAGCTTCTGTTCATTGTTTCTTGAATTTGTTCTATCAAGGAGGGGGAAAGGAGCTATATGTCAAAAATATTTATAGCAACTTTCTTCTCAGGACAAAAAAAAAAAATGGAAACTGAGTGATGCCAATTAATTAGGGAATGAACAAATAAATTGTGGTATGTGATTATGATGGAATGTTATTGTTCTGTGGGAAATAATGAGCAGGATGCTCTCAGAAAAACCTGGAAAGTTCTCCATTAGCTCAAGCAAAGTGAAATGTATTGTGAACAAAATAAAAGCAATGTTCTGAAATGATCAACTGTGAATGTCTTTGCTATTCTCAACAGTACAATCATTCACAAATACTCTGAAGGATTTATAATGAAAAATATCCATACCCAGAGAAGAAAGTGATTGTGTTTGAATGAAGATTAAAGGACTCCCCCCTCTCTCCTTCTTATCTCTTTTTCTCTCTCTCTCTCTTTCACTCTCTTCATCTTCTTCTCTCTCTCTCCTTCCTTCATCCTTTCTCCCTTTTCCTACTCTTCTTCTCTCTCCCCCCTCTCATTGTATTTTTTCTTCAGGGATGTTTTAAGGGGGGGGATATCTGTTTTCTTTCACATAATTTTTGTGGAAATGTTTGGCATAATTTCACATGTTCTTTCTTAATGGACACTAGGGATGGGGATAAGGAAGAAAATCTGGAACTCAATTTTAAAACAAATGTAAAAAATGTTTTATATGTAACTGGGGGGGAATAAAAAAATAAAGAAAAAAAAAAGAATTTGTTCTGTCCTATTTTAGCTGAGGAATGTGGGAGGTGGTTGTGACATGTAAATTTTTAAAAGTCAAGAGCTTGAACACCCAGATTATGGGATCTGAAATTTTAGCAGGGATTTTTCAGAAGCTGAGCAGGTAAATCCAGAGAGACCTATCCAGTCTAATCTAATATTAGTATAATTGAATTGTTCATTGGTTCATCATCCTTTGGAAATGAACTTGGTGGGGATGAATACGGAAGAAACTGTGTTAAGTCTGCAAAGATCTAACTTTTCTAATATTCTATTTACCTCTTTAACTTCTTTCTTATTTATTTTATGGTTCGTTTTATCTAGTTCTGAGAGAGCAAAGTTGAGATCTCCCACTATTATAGTTTTGCTATCTATTTCTTCTTGCAGCTCTCAACTTCTTCTTTAGGAATTTCCATGCTGTACCACTTGGTGCATATATGTTTAGTATTGATTTATGCTTCTGTTTTATGAGAGAGTTCACCCTATTCGCATTTATGGTTAAGACTGCTAATTCTGTATTTCCTGCCATCTTATTAACCCCAAATTATACTTTTCTCTTTCCTTCCTCTCCAATATTTTATTTATGAGCACCACTTGCCTCAAGCAGACCTCCCCTTTTAGAGTCCCTCCCTTTTCTTATACCTTTCCCCTATTATTTCTTTTTTCCCTTCTATTTAGCCTACCCTTTTCTTTTCCCTTTATCCCTCCCATTTTTCTATGAGGTGAGAGAAGTTTTTCTGTGAAACCAAGTATGTCTAATATTTTTTTTCTTTGAGCCAAATCTGATGAGAGTAAGATTCACACAGTTTATCCCCTCCCATCTTTCCCTCAATTATAATTGGTTTCCTTTGCCTTTTTGTGAGATGTAACTTCCCTCATTTTACCTCCACTTTCCCCTTCTTCTGGTACAATCCCCTTCCCACCTCTAGTTTCTTTTTTATATTATAACAGTAAAATCAAATTATACATGCACTCTATGTATACACATAACAGAAATAAAATTCTCAAGAGTTTTATTCTTTTTGCCTTTTTATGCTTCTCTTGAGTTCTATATATGGAAGTCAAATTTTTTGTTTAGCTCTGATCTTTTCATCAGGAAATAAATGGAATTTACCTGTTTCACTGAATGTCCATCTTCTTCCCTGAAAGAAAATGCTCAGTTTAATGGTTTAGTTTATTTTTGGCTGAATTCCAAGTTCCTTTGCCTTTTGGAATATCACCAGACCCTTCCATCCTTTAAGGTGGAAGCTGCTAGGTCCTAGGTAATCCTTATTACGGCTCCTAGATATTTGAATTGTTTTTTTCTGGCTACTTGTAATATTTTTCCTTAATTTGATAGTCCTGAAATTTAATCACGATATTCCTTGGATTTTTAATTTTGGAGTCTCTTTCTGGAGGTGTTCGGTGAATTCTTTGAATGGATATTTTACCTTCTGATTCTATGACATCCTGGCAGTTCTCTTTGATGATTTCCTGAAAAAAAGTGTCCAGGTTCTTTTTTTCATCATGGTTTTCAGGAAGTCAAATAATCCTTAGATTCTCTCTTTAGATCTATTTTCTAGGTCAGTTCTTTTTCCAAGTAGGTATTTTACATTTTTTTCTATTTTTTTCCTTTTTTGGTTTTGCTTGACTGATTCTTGATGTCTCATTTAATCATTCATTTACATTTGTTCATGTCTGATTTTTAGTGACTTATTTTCTTCATTTTTTTAACTTCTTTTTGTATTTGTCCAATTGGACTTTTAAATGCGTTGTTTTGTTCTTTGGATTTTTTTTTCATTTCATTTTGTTAAGTCTGACTACTATCCCTAGAGATTGAGATAATACTACTACCTTGTTTCTAATAGTGACCTTTTTTCTCCTGAGAAATTTTAATATGATTCCTGGGTATATAAATATATAAAATAGGCATCCAAATCAAACATTTTCTAATGATAAATCACAAAGGAATTTATTTTAAAACAATTCTTTCATAAATACATAATTTTACCATTTATTAAAGATGAAAGCAAATTTGCATACTAATAAATTGGTTGTATTTATTTGTTTTTACATAAAGAATTAAACTTTAAAACTGGAAAAACATTTTTACATCCAAAAGATCTGATAAAGGGCTCATTTCTAAAATATATAGAAAATTGATTTATAATTTATAATAGTTTTATAATAATATTTATATATATTATATTTATAATAATAAATTTATAATAGTTCAAACCATTCTCCAACTGATAAATGGTCAAAGGATGTGAACAGACAATTTTCAGATGAAGAAATTGAAATTATTTGTAGTCACATGAAAAGATGCTCCAAATCACTACTGATCAGAGAAATGCAAAATAAGACAACTCTGAGATACCACTATACACCAGTTAGGCTAAGATGATAGAAAAAGATAATGACAATGTTGGAAGGAATGTGGGAAAACTAGGACACTGATACATTCTTGGTGGAGTTGTGAACAGATTCATCCACGGGAGAGAAATTTGGAACTATGCTCAAAAAGTTATGAAACTGTGCATACCCTTTGATTCAGCAGTGTTTCTACTGGGATTATATCCCAAAGAGATTTTAAAGGAGGGAAAGGAACCCACATGTGCAAAAATGTTTGTGGCAGCCCTCTTTATAGTGGCAAGAAACTGGAAACTGAGTGGGTGCTCATCAATTGGAAAATGGTTGAATGAATTGTGGTATATGAATGTTATGGAATATTATTGTTCTGTAAAAAACGACTAGTAGGATGATTTCAGAGAGGTTTGGAGAGACCTACATGAACTAATGTTAAGTGAAATGAGCAGAACTAAGAGATCACTATACATAGCAAGAACAAGATTATACAATGATCAATTCTGATGGACATGGCTCTCTTCATCAATAAGATGATTCAAACCAGTTCTACTTGTTCATGATTAAGAGAGCCATCTACACCCAGAGAGAGAACTATGGGTATAGAGTATAGAACACAACATAGCATTCTCACTCTCTATGTTATTTACTTGCATTTTGTTTTCTGTCTCAGTTTTTCTTTTTCTTTCTCCTTGATCTGATTTTTCTTGTGCAGCAAGATAACTGTATAAATCTGCGTTAAGGACCATGCCTAGGTGAAGGGGCAGAACAATTCTCCAAGAGCCTCTACAGCTGTGGATCATAACACTTGAAGGAGTTGCAAAGCAGCCTTTGCAGATGTTCCTTGTGGATTGGAGAATGAAATAAATTGGAGGCAAGAGGGAAGAAGAAAGAGGTCAGAGAATGCAACTACCCCTCAATATCCTTGTATCATCATCATCATATTCTCACATGAAGAGATCCATTCTACAGGTCTGAATTAGACCTCCAGCAGCCACTAGTAGGTGGCTCCCATATACTAACAAATATGTATACATATATTGGATTTAACATGTATTTTAACTTATTCAACATGTATTGAACTACCTGCCAGCTAGGGGAGAAGATAGGAGAAAGGAGGGAAAATTTTGGAACAAAAGGTTTTGCAAGGGTCAATGTTTGAAAAATTACCCATGCATATGTTTTGCAAATAAAAAGCTTTAATAAAAAAGAATTAAATTTTAGCAGAATATTTAATATATTTCACTTGTCAATTTTTGGGGGACCTCTACATTGTTATGCAACCTTATATGGGACTGAGACCTCTATTTTGATCTTCGGTATTGAATGTATGCTCCAAGATTTGGGAAGGAAGTATATTTGTTTTTCTGTTGTTACCTGAGTCATCTTTTCTGAGTTCTTTTCTGAATTCTGTAAGTACTTACAAGAGAATGTGTCACAGGACATATTCTAGAGTTAGAGTAGAGGGGAAAGGGAAGTGGGGAATGGCATATCTTTGTGCCAACTGTTCCTCTTACAACACATTAATAAAAGCTAATTAAGTTTGGCAGGTATTAGAAAACTATCCTCAAACCCTCAGGGTTATTTCTAGTACCCTGAGGGCAGATATGGTCTTTGCTCCAGAGAGACTAGTCTTTTCATGCAATGAAAGATTTGAGAGTGAGCTCAGAGAAAATGTTATAAAGACAGAGAATTATAGTTTGGGAGGAAAACAGGATCACACAAATAATAAATAATGATAATGTGAGAGGTATGGACATATTTATAGGCAACAGAAGAGAAAGAACCAGTGGTTAAAAAGAGATTCACATGGAGTAAGAGAGGATGATCAGTCAGCTAGTCAATCACTAATCATTTATTAAATGGCTACTATATGCTACATTTTGTGTGTTATTATATGCAATATATGTGGTACTGTATATTATACATGTACATGTGTGTATGCGTGTTACTGGAGAGATCCTGAATAATTAGGTGCCATTGGCAAAGAAAGAATAAAATATTGATGGAATTGCTCCTTGAGGCAAGCAGGAAGAGTGCTCATGGGGATCAGTTTAACCTTATAGTCCCACTTTGCTGTGTCCAGCCAGTCAAATTACATCAAACCCCTGAAGTTAACTTTCCCCTATAAATCTGTCCATGGCTCACACCGAGTTTGTTGAATCCCTCTTGGGGTTATAGCCCACCACAGCACTCTGCCTCGTGGTGTCTTTCCGTCCTCTCTTCCCCCTACCCAATGGTAGCTCTCCTCTAAATCCCCATCATACTTCATAATGTGTTTCCTCTCATCCCCCACCATGGCTCATGGTTTCTTTTTCCTTATAACTTATTCTTTTATGGTACTAAATCTCTTTTGCTATTTAGCCTGCCAACTAAGGGCATACTCCAATCTCAAAGGCTGTTCCTTCTCCTAGTTAATTATGAGTTCCATTAGGGAACTTGTCCTTTCCATCATTAATTGTAAAAAGCCCTGTCTTTGCTAGCTATATGCTCTCCCAACTCTATTTCATATTTTCCACTTCAGGTATGTATTGTATTTCTTCATTTTATCTGTAACCTATTATCTTACATAAACCTACTTTTTACCAAAGAGAATGATCACTGTGAATTCTTCATATGATCAAACCCCAACATTTGGTGCCTACATCAATTTCAACATTTGGTACTCTCCTAAACTACCATATCATTACTATTTATTATATGTATATGTGTGAATATATATATAGAGAGAGATTTTAATATACTATATATATGCTATGTGTATATGTGTCTAGACAGACATATATCTTTTTATACATATAAATAATCTTTATAGCTATATATGTGAATATATAACATATTTTGCTATATATAAATAATCTATCTATATAAACACTGTACTAAACACTGGAGATACAAAAAAAGCAAACACATTCTCATAAGGGAGACAATGGATCTCAAACACCTATGTACATGGAATGTAAATGGGATGTAATCTGAGAGGGGTTGGGATAAGAAAAACTTTTTTTTTTTTGTAAATGGTAGGATTTAACATAAATCTTGAAGGGAGCCAGGAGTTGGTGGTAAGGGAAAACATTCCAATTATAGGTGGCAGCTAGTGTAAAGACAGAGTATTAAAGAGAGGATGTGCTATGTTCAAAGAACAACAAAAAGATCAGTATCATGGGTCATAAAGGATATGGAGGAAGTGTTTTAAAGATTGTAAAGGACTTTAAATGTCAAATAATGGATTTTACATTTGAACCTGGGGATAATAGGGAATAACTGGAGTTTATTGAGTAGGAAGAATGAATGATATGGTTAGACTAGAGCTTTAGAACACTTTGGCAGATGAATGGAAGATTTCAATCATTCATGAGTTCATATTGTATCTTTATCAGTTGCTCATGGGCCTTTCCCAAATCCAACTGGATAACAGCAAGATTTTGACTACCTTCTTCATTCTTCTCCTTGGATTCATGTTGACCTAAAATGATAAACTTTTCTCAGATTGTTGGTACTAGTTTTAACTTGGGAGAGTGTTAACAAGACTGAGAAGTGTACCCTTTTATGGAGTTAAAAAAAACCACTTGAGCAAGGGAGACTACCCATGAGGCTATTGCAATAGTCCAGGAAAAAGGTAATGAGGATCCACACTGAGGTGGTAGCTGTATGAATGGAGAAAAAAAGGATATATACAAAAGGTATGGTAAAAATTCAAATGACTTAATATGCAAGAAAATATCTAAATAAGGTGAGTGAAAGTCAAAAATGACACCTAAGTTGTGAGTTTGGATGACTGAATTAATGGACTTTGAAAGTAATGAGAGGGAAAGAATATAATAATAATAATAAAATTAGAAAATTGAGAGAATTTTAAGAGAAAAGTAATGAGTTCTGTTTTGGACATGATGAATTTGATATCTATGGGTCATCTGGTTTGAGGTGTACTATAAATAGCCCAACCTAGAAACAAGATAAACATCTTGTCCCATTAGGACAATTAGTCCCCATGTTCCTAAACTCCACCCTTTGATTAACAATAACTTTCCATTCTTTCCATATCTCCTCCAACAGCATATATTTGGGGACCTGTCTAGAGTGTAACTATAGGAGTCAGTTGGTTTTGTATTGATCAGAGAAGAACTTAAATATGCAATGAGAGGAATGTGTGAGAGGAATGTGTTAAAAAAAAAAAAAAGTCTGAGAGAAAATAAACTGAAGAAAAAGGATGTGGAAGAAGAAAACTACATAAAGAATATATAGAAGTTAGGGACAATCAGATGGTACAGTGTATAGAGCATCCACCCTGTATTCAGGAGAATCGGAGTTCAATTCAGCCTCAGACATTTAACACTTCTTAACTATGTGACCCTAGACAAATCACTTAACTCTAATTGTCTCACCAAGGGAAAAAAAAGAATATATAGAAGTTGCTTGAAAATAGTCATAGTTGAGGGGATAGGTTGCAAATCCAGAGCCATCATTAGTCTAGTCTGCTAAGAGAACTGTGTTTTCTCTTACCCTCCATGATTCATTCTTTCACTGTCTCCTTTATTTCTTTTCCTTATTGATTTCAATAGTTCATGGATTCATATTATATCCCCATCAGTTGTTCATGGACATCCTCCAAATCTAATCGGATGGCAACAGGATTCTGATTATCTTCGTCATTCTTCTCCTCAGATCCATGTTGATCTAAAATAATAAACTTTCTTCAAATTGTTGTTACTATTTTGGGAGAGTGGCATCAAAACTGAGAAATTCACACTTTCCTGGCAGACCTTTTAGAAAGAAACTCAGTAAAGACTTGGGGAATCATCTTTCTGAGCTCCATCTTAATCTTGCTGATGACAGATTTTTTGCTACTGAGATAAAGAGGTCAACTAAAATAATGATAATGTTAGTGATATTGAACTAATAAGTCAAGATTTTCCCAGTTCTCCTTTCTTAAGAAAAAACAATGCACCATTACTTTAGGTCTAGTAGCAAAATCTAGGTCACATATTAACACATGTGAAGTCTTCATATATACACCTCTTTATTTGTAGATGATACTGTATCCCTTATTTCAGAACCCAGAGTATTAGAGTCTCCTAAATGAAATCACTCAAGAGTTCAGGCTAACTATTCACACAAGAAAAACCAAATGGATGAAAAATGTCTATCATCCACTTAATCAATAAGTATTTATTAAATGCCTATTATGATATGCACAAGCTATGATAAGAAATTCAATAAATTCACCTATAAATCTAGTATACTAGTACATATATCTTAAACAGATACTGTGGATAGATAATAAGCTGGGACTATAAAACAATAGTTTTTTCAAATATCTTCCTCAACTCTCACTAACACTGGTAGTTTGAGTCCCACCCTAAGAGAAAAGAGACTATTGATTCTCCCCTATTTAGTGGGTTGAAAGAAATCTTTCTCATTTGAAAGTCACCATGGAAGAGAGCAAAAGATTATCCAATTGATTTTTTATTTGCATATACTCTTAATTCTAGTTCTTTAGCCAATTAGCAGATTCTTCATCACTAAAGTACCAGTTTCTAAGTCACTCATAGACAGAAACAATCTTATCAAGTATCTCTGTTTGAATTGAAACCAAACAGGGAATATTGTTCATGTTCTATATACCCCACCAGGAAGGGCAAATCTAAAGACTGAACCCCTGTTGGACAGTCTGCTCAAAAAAAAAAAAAAAAAATAGGAGTAAGAGAACAAGTTGGATTATCTTTGAGAAACTGAGCAATATTTTTAAAGACCTCAAATTTCTCCATGAAACAAAAACCCGTATTTTTTAATATCAATTTTTATGGTGATGTTTTGTAGCTGTAAGTTATAAAATATCACAGTCTCTAAAGTCTTGAAGTTGTAAGTCATACAAAGGGCAATGGAGAGTCACATGCTGAATATGATTAGACTGTCCATATTACCATTGGAAGATTCCACAGAAAAAGAGGTGAAAAGCATAAATATTATCCCCTTTCATGTACTTTACCATCCAGTCAAAATAGTATTTCTCAATTATAACCATTGCCAACCTCTGTACCTTTGCGAGGCTGTTTCCCGACTCTGAAATGCGATGTATGTCCACATGAGTCTGTCTAGATATTACTTTCCAGGGGGCATGAATAGATATCTGTATAATCTCCCCTGTCCACTTTTCTCCAAGGGAGACTTTGATTTCTGCCTGAAGGGTAAATAGGCTAGCACTTTGCTATCCTTAGAGAAAGGCTATCAGACTAGAAGTATATTTGTCTTCTGACCTAAATATTGCTAGTCCCAAGGAGATTATTTTTAGATTCAAATTGAGCTCTTGATCACTATCACTTAATAGACAAGTGCCTCGAGATATAGATATGCAAATATAGATGTACACACACACACACACACACACACAAAACTTGACCCTTTTCCCACCAAGTATCAGTTTCACAAAGAATATATTTATAAAATAGCAAATAAATCCATTTATCCAAGCTGATAGCAAACAGAAATCAGGGAAGGTATATAGATGAAACTATATCAGACAACAACAAAAAAAAAGAGTGAGGTTTCCTATTTGAAGCAAGATATTTCACCTCCACCGAGAGAGGGAGAATCTTATAATTCACCCAAAAGCAAATACTACCAAAGTATTCAATATAGTAAGACATGGTTAGAAATACGAACAAGGTGCTGGCTCCCTTACATGTTGGCTTCTTCCATAAATCTTTCTCCTCCTTCAAGGAGCCAAAAAGAATCTGGAACTGAATATTTCCCCCCTAAAAGCAGGAAACAAGGAAACCAAAATCTCTCTTCTTCCAAGCTCTGGCCCACTCTGCCATTTACATAAAATGGAGCATTGAATAACCAGTTTCTACCAAAGAAGAGAGTCTTACACTAATAGGCTTTGAGATCTGGTATTTCCAGGTATACTATTTCCCCTAAAACTAAGTAAACTCCTCAAATGTAGAGACTATTTCATTATTATATTTATACCCCCAATGCTTAGAACAATGATCAGTACACAGTAGGTGTTTAAGAAATGTTTGTTTGTTGATCACTCAAACAGACATATGCCAAGAAAAGACAAGGGCTGGTTATAGAGTAAGATTGAGGGATAACCACAGGAACTTCCCTTGTGCCCATGCAATGTCATAAGACTTAGAGAAAATCCCCTAATACATTAGGGGGATCCCCTGAGAATTTTTTTTTTCTCAAACATGGACAAGAATTGTCCAGAATAAGCAGTGAATGAATGGATTTTCATTTTCATTATTGAAGTACCCACAAATCATTGAAAGTATTAAAGTGTTAATCTAATTTATTTTAATACTGATAGTTCAGATTAAATTGAAGGTAGAATGTTAGTTTTTGTAGAGCTAATGAAACACATAGATCAAATAAAAATAATTTTGCATTTTAATTCAGTCTTTCCCAGATATTTGGAACTCCTTAATCATATTGTTTTTATTGAATTTGTGACATCATTGTGACATAATATGACTTCTTCATATTTTTAAAAATCTAAATGGATTTAGTTAATTTGAAGATTTCACAGATTCGCAAAAATAAAAAACTGGAAGGAAACTGAGTTATCACAAAAGTAAGGATGAGATTCAATTGGCTGTTTTCACCTTTTTCTGACAACTCAAGGTTATTGGTAAAAGAACATTACAATCAAAGATTAATGGGGAAAGAAAACTTCTAGGAATACATCAACAATCTTGAACTGCTGCTTTTCATTACATTACCTTTAAGATAAATCTCATAACATAGTATACTATCATGGCTCCTTTAATCATTTGGTTATGTACTATTTCAAGAGTTTTTGTAATTCCTACACAATGGTGGGGAAAAAAAAGATTTCAAATTTTTTTTCATGGAATCAGAAAATGCCAGAGTTTGGGGAAGTACCTTAGAGATCACTTAATCCCAACCCCAACCAACTAACAGATAAGGAAATTTAGGTCAGAGAAGTGAATTAAGTTGTTCAATGTCACACAGCTGGTTAGGAGCAAGACCACACCAGGAACACAAGGTTCTCAAATCTTAGAACAGTACTCTTTTTATTAGACAGTACTGTTTTTCTTGGCCAATCTTTCTTTCCAACAATAAAGATCCATTTCTTGGAAAAGCTCAGATTGATTTTTCAGTTTTTCCATATTAGACCATGGGTATAAATTACACTCAGGGAGATTTAACTTAACTTACCTTTGATAAATAATCAGGTAGTCACATGATCTCAATGAACCTCTCCAAAACTTGGCTGGGCTAATAAAAAGGGGACCCTGAATTTGCTTTCCATATGGTCTTGCGTACATCTGGATTTTTCTTAGCTAATACCATTATAGAAAAGCATGAAGCCTTATATCATCTTCACCAAATAAATACCAACAGGATGGTCTCTGATTAGAGTATGTTGGGTGAGCTATTTTTGTCCTGACATATTTATTATATATAGGGTATGTATAATACAAACACCTGGAATATAAACTCCTAGAAAGCAGAGAACAGATTGTTTGTATATTTTATGTGGGATTCTGCACATCATGGATGTGCCATAAGGATAATAAATCAGCTAATGTCCAGTGAGACTGCTGGCTACAAGAATGGTCAAAGATAGTATTTTCTGCCTTTGCAAGCAGAAAGCATTTGCTGTAAGATTTGTTTAAGGTATCAGGAGACTGTTCAAGGAAATTATTATATGTGAATATAGGCTGCCTAGGGAAGTTGTGAGAATTTTAAAAGCTTTGATAGGCTAACTGTGTAAAGAAGAAATAACAAATAATAGTGACTTCTATGAGCTTCTCCAAAAGTTCAAATACAGCAAGCCATGTTACTGTGAACTACACATTTGCTGGTCATGTTCAGTTTTTCAAGAAATAGAAATCCTGTCACATTCACCCTAAGTTCTATTGGGTTTATTGATAGCAAAAGAGACCTCTGTTGAAAACTCACTCATTCAATAGAAAACAAGGAGACATAGCCATCTACTTCACCATCACCCTTGGAAACCAAGATTTTGGATCTAAGAAATTAAGCCATACACATTCATAGAAAGTCATGTCTATTCATGGCCCACAGATGTTAGGAGCTGTGAGATTTTCTAACAAGAAGAACAAAGGAAAATGAAGATTTTTGCAGATATACCATTCTAGGGTAGGCAGCTCCCCCCCCCCCCCCCACTAGCTTTGAATCCAGTATTCATTAGTAGATAGATCAGAGAAGAAAATACACAGGGGTTGGGAGAATTCCTTTGAAGATATGCATTTAGAAGTTCATCAATCATTCTAACTGTTTAACAATAATAGCTGGCATTTATATAGGAACTACTATGTTGTCAAATTCTTTACAAATATCATCTCATTTGATCTTCACAATAACCCTGAGAAATAGGGGCTATTATTATCCCGATTATATAGTTGAGAAAACTGAAGTCGCATAATCTTGTAAGTGATTGAAGCCAAATTTGAACTCAGGTCTTTCTAACTCATGTTAGCTGTTAAGCCATCTAGTTGCCTCTACATATTCCTCACCTTCCTCTTGATGTATATGTCCATTATAAAAGTCAGTATCAGTAAAGGCTTACCTAAATGCTTTGCTTTACTCAATCATGGAACTTTTCTCTTCCTCATTTCCTCATCTGTAAAATGGGAATAATAGTTCTACAAAGAAGCAGCTAGATAGCATAGTGATCAGAGCACTGGGCCTGGAGTCAGGAGGATTTGAATGCAAATCCAGTCTCAGACACTTACCAGCTGTATGACTTTTTTAAATAATTATCTTTTAATACACATTGCTTTATGAATCGTATTGGTAGGAAAAAATCAGAACAAAAGGGAAAAAGCAAGGGAGAGAAAAAACAAAAAAGAAGTGAACATAGCATGTATTGATTTACATTCAATTTCAATGGTTGTTTTCTGGATGCAGATAATGTTTTCTATCCAAAGTTTTTGGGGATTGCCTTGGATCACTGAACCACTGAGAAGAACTAAGTATTTCATAGTTGATCATAGCATAATCTTGCTGATACTGTGTACAATGTATTCTTACTTCCGCTTGTTTTACTCAGCATCAGTTCATGTAAATCTTTCCAAGCCTTTCTAAAATCTAGCTGTATGCCATCTGCCTGCCTCAGTTTCCCTATCTATAAGGTAGGGATAATAATCATATCTAATTCACAAAGTTGTTGTGAGGATAGAAATAAGAAAATATTTGTAAAAGTCTTTGCAAACTTTAATAAAATATAAATGTTAGATGGATGGTTTCATTTTATATTATGAGGATATTGTGAGGATCAAATAAGCTTATGAATATGAAATCATTTTTGAAAATTTAAGGCATTTTGCAAACTTGTTTTTCATTCGGGCCTGTGATTTCAATAATTTCAGGAATTAGGAAAACCCCTTCTACCAATTCAGAACAACAATTGTTCAGCAACTTATAATCTTAGAGTATTGCATAAAATAAAAAGAGGCTAATTTACTTGTCAGTGTAGATCAAGTAGAACACTTGAACCCAAAGCTCTAGGACTTGTACCTCACGTTGCTTCTCTTATGGATTATTGTTATTTTTAAACCATAGCTATATCAAAAGTAGGTTCAAAGAAAATAGGATAAAGGCTGAAGTTTGAAAACCTTTTGGTTATACTGAGAACAGGCTCATTTCAGTGTTGCTTGTGTTCAAATTCAACTTGTAAATCATACAAAAAGGCAGCATTTCTTACTCACCAAAAAGGAGTCACAATGTGCTCTGAGCAGGCGGACTAGGAGTCAAAGCAGAACAGCATTTTATATCTTAGTTGGATCACATGGAGTTCAGCTTGGAGACATGATGGCTGTCCTCAGGCATCTCCCCATCCCTTTCAGATCTTTGTTTTTTCTGGCAATAACTTGGTCTGTGACTATCCCAGTTACATTTCAGCAGAAACAATAAATTTAAAAGTTTGCAAAGTACTTTTCATCTATTATCTGATTGAAACCTCATAGCAGCCCTATGAGGTAAGTACAATGGATAATAACAGCTAACTCTTATCTAACATATTAAAGGTTACATCCGTAAACTCTATTGTTATTACTAGTCCCATTTTACAGATGAGAAAATTAAGACTCAGAATTTATGATCTGCCCATGTTCATACAACCAGTAAGTATCAAAAGTTAGATTTGAAATATTATTTCTCTCCCTCCATTTCTATTGTATTATGCTGCATCTCCAATGAGGGATAGCAATTGTTTTCCATTTGGATGCTGATCACCTCTTCTTGACTCATTTAAATGAAAGTCACCAATCTTGGATTGGAGAGTTTTCTGTAAAGTCATTTAAACTAACTTTCCATTAAAGAAATTCCAGGCACCCACGCTATAATCCAGATTTAAAAAAAAAAAAAAAAAAAAGCCTCATTATAGGAGAGAGGGAAAAAAGCATTAAAGCAAATGTAATTTTTTTCTTTCTTTTTATTTTTTTTTTAAAAAGCCAGATATAACAAATGCATTCAAGTTGCATATAAAAAAATCTAGGTAGCTTCAGGATGAACAGGAGAGCAGGGGGAAAGGAGGGAGGGTGAAGGAGGAGATGTTTCTATTTTGCAGGGAGAGAAACTAAGTCAGATGGTAGAGCAGAGGCCCAGATAATACTGGGCTTGGAGCCCAGGTCTCCTGACTGTCAGCCCAGTGTTATAGCCTTATAATCTACCCTGTGCCTTACAATACAATACTTTGTTCTTTGTGTTTTGGGGGTAGGCAGGATTTGCTCTTAGGGTAAGGAGGCATTCAGTCCCATCAGGGCAGAGGAAGAAGCTACTATGACCAGTTTCAGGAGTTAAGTCACATTCTTATCTTTCCCAGGCACCCCCAAAATTTAATCCCTCTTTCTGATACTAAGGAGGTAAAGTGATTTTTCAGAACGTATTTTGGTTCCTTTGAAAACAAGTTTTCCAAAAATATTACAAAAGAGATCTTTTTTGTGTGTGTCAATAATTAAATGAATAAGACTAATGTATACTGAAAGAAATGTAACAATCTAGTACCTTACTCCTTGCAGACAGCAGACGGGGGGGCCAAAAAGTTCTAGGCTTGGATTTAGGAGATTAGGTTAAAAGCTGACTTTAGCATTTACTAAATACTTGGTCATGGGTAAGTGGCCTTACTTTTTTAAGCCCCAATTTTCTTACCTGTTCTTACCATGGCATATAGTTCTTACTATATGTACCTTGCAGGGTGGTTATGAGGAAAGTATCATATATGAGCATATATACCTTTCTTTGCTCTGGTGGCTCTTAGAACTGTGCTTGGCACAATCCTTAAAAAATATTATTGATTGACTAATTGACTTGTGTATGGACAAATATAAAGGAGGCTGATCTTTGAGTCAGGAAGAACAGCATGCAAATCTTGCCTCTCATACTGCTAGCTATCTGATAGTGGGCAACTCATTGAACCACTCATCATATTTTGAAAACTCTTTAAAACTTCAATTTCAGAAGAGAGAAAGTGGAGAAAGTTTCTACATTGGGAAATCCCTGTACCAATTATATGGCTAGGAAGGAAGGAAGGAAGGAAGGAAAGAAGGGACGGAGGGAGGGAGGGAGGGAGGGAGGAAGGGAGGGAGGGAGGGAGAGAGGAAGGGAGGGAGGAAGGAAGGGAGGAAAGAAGAAAGGAAGGAAGGGAGGAAAGAAGAAAGGAAGGAAGGAAGGGAGGGAGGAAGGAAGGGAGGGAGGAAGGGAGGAAGGGAGGGAAGGAAAGAGGGAAAGAGGGAGGAAGGAAGGAAGAAAGGAAGGAAAGAAGGAAGGAAGGAAAGAAGGAAGGAAGGAAGGAAGGAAGGAAGGAAGGAAGGAAGGAAGGAAGGAAGGAAGGAAAGAATGGAGGAAGGGAGGGAAGGAAAGAGGGAAGGAAGGAAGAGATGGAGGGAGAGAGGGAGGGAGGAAAGAAGGAAAAGAAAAAAGAGGAATGTAGGAAAGGAGGGAGAGAAGGAAGAAAAGGAAGATGGGAAGAGAAAAAAAAGGAAGGAAAGATGTTTGTTATCACAGATGAAATAATTCATGGGACTATTAGCTCAATCTGTGAAAGATAATTAAAAGCCACAAGATTCATTCTCTGTGGTTCCTGATACAATTTGTTCAGTTACTCTGTCACAGACTCCTTTGTCTCTTAAAACTACGTCACTTGCCACAAAGCAAACCAGGGAGTTTTGTGAGTGTGTGGTGAGAGTATGAATGGTTTCAGGGTTCACCCATCCCTTCTATTAGGTAAATAACCTCACAGTGAGTCTCCAATTGAAGCATCTTCTCATGTCAGTTTGGCAGGACAGTACTGGAATTTGGGGGAAAGACTCAGTGAAAGCCCTTTTCTGGAAGATTTGTGACCAGGCTTCTGCGGCTTATTGCACTGTTTGGGTTCAAAACACTAGATTATAGCAGTTCTAGTTCCAGGCTGAGGAGCTCACAACTGTTAGTTGTACCTTGTGGGTTGGTTTTTTTTTTTTTTTTTTTTTTTTTTGCCAGTTGTGGGTAGACCTCAAACAGTTGAAATTTGGGGCTCTGTTCCCATGAACTTCCCCGTAACTTGAATGCCTCTCAACTTCATGAAACTGCAAAAGTTGATTGGCAAGTGTTCAAGAACAAGCTGTCTCAAGAGATTTCTTGTACTTCCTGCTGCTGCTGCTAGGCAAGCTAGACGTCCCCAGAGAAAAAGCTTCCCCATGATAGGTCAGCATTTCAGCTGACAGTTGTGGCCATAAGCCAGATATGCAGAAAGCACAAAAAAATAAAAATAATAAGCAAAGAAAAAATAAGAATTATGTGTCAACCTTTTTGTTTGTTTGTTTAAACTTGAAAAACTATACAACTCAGTATGGATTCACCAATGTCAAAGGTGCCGAATGAACTGGGATGATATTCCTCCTGTGTGGTTGTATGGAAAGCTGGCTGACCTCTTAAATGGAAATATTTCATAAAATCACAGATTTTTTTGAGTTGAATGGGACATCAAGTCCACATGGTCCAAGTTATACCTGAGCTCATATTAGAGGCTCTCTATCACCTGCAGGAATGAATATAAAATTCTGTTTAGCATTCAAATCCTTTCATAAGCTCACCTCTCCCTCACTTCCCATTTACCCCCACTACAAAGCCTTTAATTTATTGATGTTCCTCAGTACTCTATCTCTAAGGGTAGATATTTTCTCTGGCTGTCCCCCCCATAACTGGAATGTTCTCCCTCTTCATATCTGCCTTCTGACATCCCTCACTTCTTTCTTTTCAAAAATAAAGAACTGACATTTTTCTGAGTAAAGACCCATTTCTTGGAAGAGCTAAGCACAGTACCTTGTATATATATATAGGAACAATGTGTTTTATTTCTTGTTTTTCAAAAGACTGGGTTTCCCTTTCTCATTAAGTCTGGAAGTGCAACAGCCATGCATGGACTTGATTAATGCAAGGAGTTCAGTTCTGCTCCATTTCTGACTTGGAACAGTTCAGTCCTTCTTAGTCAAGCTGGTTCTCTCAGCCCCAATTCCAGAGAGCTCATTGTATGAGTGCCAAACTTTGCTCTGACATTCTATTGGCATAAACCTCTGCAGCTCAGAACTCCTAAACTCAATAGTTCTACCAGCCTCAAGTCTCTCTGACTTGCATAGATTACAAACATGGGCCATCACAACTGGCCACATACTAAAGAGTTAATTACTTTTGGTTAAATTGGACTTAAATATTAGAGATGGAATTCTTGGCCAGTCTTGGTCAGGATATGATCCTATAACTTCTGAAATTCCTTCCAGTTCTGAGACTTTATAATTATAAGTCTCCTGATTTCAACACAGTAGCGTTCTTTTCTCTGTATTACAGCTGCCCAAAACACTCAGCTATTTAAATGAGTCTCTTAGATTTATTCTCCCCCCACCCAGGGAGAAGGTGTTCAGACATGCTATGAACAGATAGCCCTTAGGAGACCTCAGACATTCCCATTGTACCTCCTTCCACTTCTCCCCATTTCCACAAGGAAAAAATAATAGCTTGCTATTGTTCACTTCTTTCAGACTCTTCATGACCCCATTTGGGGTTTTCTTGGCAAAGATACTGGAGTGGTTTGCCATTTCCTTATCCAGCTAATTTAAAGATGAGGAAACTGAGGTAAACAGGGTTGAGTGACTTGTCCAGGATCACACAGTTAATAATATATATATAATACAAATAAAAAAATAATGTAAAATAGTCTCTGTCTGAAGCCAGATTTGAAGTCAGGGAGTCATCCTGACTCCAAATCTGACTTTCTATGTATTATGAAAATTAGTTATCCCAAATAATAGCTAACAAACATGAGAAAGGGAAAGAAGCAGCAGCAGAGAGCCATATGGATCATTCATATGGATGTCCAAGATATATACTTCTTAACTATACCATTTCTTTGCAGCCAATCCCAAACCAAGCCCATTTAGTCCTCCAATCATACATTCCCTCCTTACCTAAAGCTTAAATATGTGTGGTTTCTCCCTGATCTGTGACCACAAAATGATGGCAAAAACTCTGACCCATCCAAAACAACCAAATATCCATCAGTATCTCACATTCTTAAGGCCTATAGAAAAGGAAACAAAAAAATAAAATAAATCCTACCACCACCATAAAAACAAAAAATGAAAACAAACAAAAAAACACAGTATTTTAATTCACATGAGAAACAAATGCTTAAATAACGTTTTGGTCATGTATAATTATTGTGTATCTAATTTATATTTTAATATATTTAACATCTACTGGTCATCCTGCCATCTAGGGGAGGGGGTGGGGGGGTAAGAGGTGAAAAATTGGAACAAGAGGTTTGGCAATTGTTAATGCTGTAAAGTTACCCATGCATATAACCTGTAAATAAAAGGCTATTAAATAAATTAAAAAAAAAAAAGAGAGAGAAACAAATGCTCCCAGAGCAGCCAACTGATTACTATGAGCAGGGGAAAATAATTTTCACAAGGCGATTGAAGTGATCAGCTTTCTGCCTTATTGAAACTCACACAATGACCCATATTCTTTCAATTGCATTTGGAAATTGAAACCAGAAAATTACTTCTGGGTGAGTCCAGAAAATCCAGAAAAATGAATCAGGGCCCTTGGACTCACTGACCCCTCTCCCTGCTGCCCACAATCCATGGGCCGCTTCCCAGGTAAAGGACTAGAGGAATACTGGGCTTCTTTCTGGGCAGGTGTCTGTGGCACCCCACCTCCAGTGGTTGGTTCTTTTGCTCTCTTAAAATTACCTTATATAACTTTGTGAAAATGTTGTATTTATTTATTCATTGATGTCTGTGTTGCATCACACCAAAAAAATGTAAGCTCCCTATGGGTGGGAAATGTTGTCTTTGTTATCTATTCCCAGATTAATTGATTTTTGTTCAGTTGAATTAAATTAGAATCTATTACTAGGGACAGAAAATGAACTTGGAAAATAGAGACAGCTTAATCTCATTCAAAAAGCACTGAGTCTGGAGTCAAATTCTGATTGCTCTATACCAGTCACATTATCTTAGATGATTTATTTATTCATTCTTTCTGTGTATCCTTTTCTTCGTGTATTAAAAAGATGATTTCTAAATTCTCTTTCAGCTCTAAGTCATTAAATTCTGCTCTTTGGAGATCATCCAGGACAGGTTGAAGTGAGACAGATGGGAATCTGTCCTCTTCCTTAAAAGCCTCCTGGAAAAATGTTGTTTCTTCAAGAGCTCCATGACTAATCAGTATCAAACTCTTCCTTCTCTCTGACTTATAATTGTAGCTAAATTCTATTTCCTCTTACCTCATTATGCAAAGAATGCCTCGTCATCATTGTCTGAATAATTTTTTTATAATCTTTTAGTCCAAATGTAACCTAATAGATTCTTATAAGCTATTGGTCCAAATGTAACCTAACAGATTCTTTCTTATAAGTTATTGGACCAAATGTAACCTAACAGATTCTTATAGTCTATTGGTCTAAATGTAACCTAACAAATTCTTATAAGCTTTGGTCTAAATATAATCTAGTAAATTCTTATAAGCTATTGGTCCAAATATAATCTAACAAATTCTTATAAGTTATTGATTCAACTGGCAAGATAGGTGACATAGTGGTCAGAATGTAGAGCCTGGAGTTAGAAGATTCATCTTTGTGAATTCAAACTGGCCCCAGACACTTACTTACTAGCTATATGACCTCAGGAAAGCAACTTATCCTTTTTGCCCTCAGTTTAGTCCTCTGTAAAATGAGTTAGAGAAGGAAATGTCAAACCATTCCAGTATCCCTATTAAGAAAACTCCAAAGGGTTCACAAAGAGTTGGACAGAACTGAAAAATGACTAAACAACAACAATATTGGTACAAATGTAGGCCATACTTGGTTCCCAAATCTGATATGTAAAAAATTCAAGGAGATCTTGAAATCAGTAACTTCAATGTACATCTACATGACTCTCAAAAAGTTCTGACTTTTGGGAGGTGGTCTACATGGAAGAGAGTGGGAGAGGGGACGCTATAGTCTGACTAATATATATGTTGTGAAACTTTATAGGTTTGGAATAACTAAGAAATGAAATATAGTCAGGCTGAATTGGCGAAATACCAATCCTACAGAGTACTTAAAGGAAAAAAATAACATTTTATTCTTTTCAAGACTCTAACCTGTGGCTTAGAGACAAAGTTCTTGGTTTATAAAATAGATTCCATCTTAGGGAACTTCTCAAGAATGTGCTTCCAATGAAGGTGTTTTCATATATTTTCCTTTGGATATCAAGTTTAGTTTGTTTGAAGGTTTCTACAACAAAAGGAAAAGGTCCTTCAGTTCTCACACAAACTTTTAATCTAACCAAAGGTAATTCAAGTCAGACTTTAACAAAACTAAACAAACAAACAAAACCCAAAGAATTCATTCAAGAGCCTGTAATCAGTTAAGCAGCTATATTTCTTTCTCTTTTGAGACCCCTTTAAACTCTTGCTGAGGATAGTTTTTACAATTTTAAAAGCTATTGAGGACTCCAAAATATCTATTATTTATGTGCATTATATCTTGGAGTGTGTTGATAAATGTTTAACATCTGGTTCTCTGGAAAACAAATGGCTCACATTTAAGTTTAATTTGCATTATTAAAATTTTCTCCATCACTTTCTTAAGTCTAGACAACCATCAAAATAATAAATAATTTAAAATTTATAAATAATGAATCAATCTGTAATTGATTTGTAATGTTTGCTGATTTCTGAGGTAAATGCTTATGCTAAAAAATTTAACAATTTCGCTCTCCCATTTGGGACATTTAAAATGTTCAGTTTTAAAGATAATCATGCATTAATTCATTTAAAATAACAATTACATGTTGACATAAATAACATTTATAATAAAAATGATATTTTCTAAAGCAAAGACCAACATTTAGTGAGAAGAGTGACTGTTTCATATATATATTACCAATATTAATATCTGGTGTAATAGAAAATAGTTGGTTTTTTTTCTATCTATCCTGAGAGTATTTCCCTTGCAGATTGATTCCTCATTTTCTTTTACTAGTTAAAAAAAGGTTATTCTCTGCCCCATTTCTTATCTAGCTTTAATCAATGAACAGGTGGTTGCCTCAATCAAACTGAGAAACCTTAGCTTAAAAACAGCCATCTTCAGGGTCATCTCCAGTTGTCATCATCTATATCTTGCCACTGTACCCAGATGACTCAGGAGGAAAAAAATGAAAGTGGTAACCTTACATAGCCTTCTCTCATCAAATTCAGTTTATTTGCAAGTCATAGCATCACCTTCCTGATGTCATGGTCATCTTCAAGAATGAAGGACAAAATCCATTATATTGCTTTGGTTGATGTCTATGAAGAAAAATCCATCCTTACATAGATAAATAGTTGAAAAGGGAGGTGTTTTAATAGGCAAGTAATATCTTAATGTTATTATGAAAATATTGAATTATGAACCTCAAAAATTATGAACCTTAAGAACCCCCAGGGAACTGTCAACTTTCTTTGGATCACACTTTAAGAACAGATAATTTAGATTAGTGATATCAAACTCAATTTGAAATGGAGGTCAATAAATGATATATAAGAATTCATTTGACCACATATTAACTTGTAAAACTACATATTATAACATTATCTACATTCCATTGTATTTTTATTCATTTTTTGTTTCTTTTATTGTTTTTCTTTTGCACTCATTTTTCAATTTATTTATTTTAAATACACATTGCTTTATGAATCATGTTGAGAGAGAAAAGGGAAAAACTATGAGAAAAGAAAAAAAACTGAAAAAAAAGTGAACATAGCATGTGTTGATTTTCATTCAGTCTCCACAATTCTTTTTCTGGATGCAGATGTCATTTTCTATCCAAAGTCTATTGGCATTGCTTTGTATCATTGAACCACTCAGAAGAACCAAGTCTTTCATAGGCGATCATAGCACATTCTTGTTGTTATTGTGTACAATGTATTCCTGGTTCTGCTTATTTTGCTCAGCATCAGTTCCTGTAAATATTTCCAGGCCTTTCTAGAATCAGCTTGTTCATTACTTTTTGCAGAACAATAATATTCCATTATCTTCATATACCACAATTTATTCAGCCATTCCCCAATTGATGGGCATCTACTCATTTTTCAATTCTTAACTACTACAAAAAGAGCTGCTACAATATTTTTGCACATGTAATCCTTTTCCCTTCTTTATGATTTCCTGGGAGTACAGACCTAGTAGTGGTACTGCTGGATCAAAGGGTATGATTTGTTTGATAACCTTTTGGGCATATGTAAGAGTCCCTCAACTCATCAAGAGGGTCTCAACTGAACTCCTACCTTTTCCCCGGTCTTCAGACGTATCTGGCACAGCTCTCTATAGCTGTGTTGTTTCCCCACAGAGCACCCGGGACACCAGATGTTGTTAAGTAAAGCAAGCAGTTATTAATCACTCTACATTTTCTATAATGGCATCTCCCTTCTAACAGTTACATTCCTTCTTATATCCCATCTCATTACATCATCTCATACCCAGCTTTCTTTGTCTTTTACCTCCTCACGGTATAGGCTACTCAAGAACAAAATCATTAATCTTAGGGCAAACAACCTTTCACTACTGCCTTCCTGTTTTCCTCCTATGCACACCTCGTTTCCCCTCCTCGGATTATTTCCTGCTATACAGCTCCTTTTGCCACATACACCTAAAATCACCTAACAGGCATAGTTCCAGATTGCTCTCCAGAAGAGTTGGATCATTTCAAAACTCCACCAACAAGGCATTAGTGACCCAGTTTTCCCACATCCTATTGAACATTCATCATTATCTCTTCCTGTCATCTTAGCCAATCAGAGAAGTGTGAGGTAGTACCTCAGAGTTGTTCTAATTTGCATTTCTCTAATCAAAAGGGATTTAGAGCATTTTTATATGACTATACATAGGTCTGACTTCATCATCTGAAAATTGTTCACATCCTTTGACAAGTTATCAATTGGGTAATGACTTGTATTCTTATAAATTTGACACAATTCTTTATATATTTTAAAAATGAGACCTTTATCAGAAGCACTGGCTGTAAAAATTTTTCCTTAGCTTTGTATTTCCTTTTTAATCTTGTTTCTTTGGGTTGCATTTGTGAAAAAAACTTTTAATTTAATGTAATCAAAGTTGTCTATTTTGCCTTTCATAATGTTCTTTATTCTCCCTTCTCCAAAGATCTGAGAGGTAAATTATCACTTGCTCTCCTAATTTGTTTATGATGTCATCCTTTATGCCCAAATCATGTACCATTTTGACCTTATTTTGGTATGGAGTGTGAGATGTAGGTCTATATCAAGTTTCTGACATATTAGCTTCCAGTTTTCACAGCAATTTTTGTCAAATAGTAAATTCTTATTCCAGAAGCTGGAGTTTGAGGGTTTATCAAATATTAGGTTACTATAGGCCTAGATTATTGTGTCATGTATTTATCTAATCCATTCCACTGATCTTAGCCACTACCAAATGGTTTTGATGACGGCTATATAGTTTTAGGTTTGGCTAAGCCACTGTCCTTTGTAATTTTTTCATTAATTCCCTTGATATTCTTGACCTTTTAGTCTTCCAGATGAATTTTGTTTTTTCTAGTTCTATAAAATGATTTTTGGCATTTTGATTGTTATGTCACTGAATAAGTAGACCAATTCAGGCAGAATTGTCATTTTTATTATATTAGCTCAGCTTATCCATAAGCAATTGATATTTTTCCAATTGTTTAGATCTGACTTTATTTGTGTGAGAAGTGTTTTGCAATTGTCTTCATATACTTCTTGGGTTAGTCTTGGCAGATATACCCCCAAATATTTTATTTTGTATACATTTATTTTAAATGGAATTTCTCTATCTTTTGCTGATGGGCTTTATATGTAGAAATGCTGATACTTTGTGTGGGTTTATTTTATATCCTGCAACTTTGCTAAAGCTGTGAATTGTTTCAAATAGATTTTTGGATAATGTTCTAGGATTCTCTTAAGTATATCCTAATATTATCTGCAAAGAGTGATAGTTTTATTCCCTCAACACTACTAAGAACAGGAGGGAAAGAGAAAACAAAAGTATATATAGGGGAGAAAATAAGATGGAAGGAAATATGGAGTTGGTAATCATAATTGTGAATGTGAATGGGATAAATTCTTCCATAAAACAAAAGCAAATAGAAAAGTGTATTAAAAAAACAGAACCCTACAATATGGTGTTTATAAGAAACACATTTCCCACAGAAAAACACATACAAAATAAAGGTAAAAGGGTAGAACAGAATTTATTATGCTTCAGCTGAACTAAGAAAAAGTAGAGGTAGCAATTCTGATCTCAGATAAAGCAAAAGTAAAAATAGATCTACTTTAATTATTAATTAGATAAGATAAGTAAAGTACATCTTGATAAAGGGTACCGTAAACAATGAAGTAGTGATGATAATAAATGTATATGTACCAAGTGATAGAGCAGCCAAATTCTTAGAGAAGATTTCAAGCCAGTTACAGGAAGAAATAGAGAGGAAAACTATACTAGTGGGTGACCTTAACTTTCCCCTCTCAAAATCAGACAAATCTAACCACAAAATAGACAAGAAAGAAATTAGAGAGGTTAATAGAATCCTAGAAGATATGAATATGATAGACCTCAGGAGAAAATTGAATGGGGACAGGAAGGAATAAACTTTTTTTTTCTTGGCAGTATATGACACCTACACAAAAAATGACCATGTATTAGGGCATAAAAATCTTACAATTAAACACGGAAAGGCAGAAATAGTAAATACTTCCTTTCAGATCACAATGCAATCAAAATTGTATTCAATAAAGGGGCAGGAAAAGACATACTAAAAACCAATTGGAAATTAAATAGTCTAATTCTACAAAATAAGTGAGTCAAATAACAAATCACAGAAGCAATACATAGTTTCATGCAGGAGAATGACAATAATGAGACAACATACCAAAACCTGTGGGATGCAGCCAAAAAAATTCGTAGGGAAATTTTCATATCTCTAAATAACTACATGAATAAAATGAGAAAGGGGAGATTAATGAATTGGGCATGCAACCAAAAAAGTTGAAAAAAGAAAAAATTAAAACCCCCTAATTAAATACCAGATTAGAAATTCTGAAACTCAAAAGAGAAATTAGTAAAATTGAAAATAAGTAAACTGTTGAACTAATAAATAAAATTAAGAATTGGTTTTATGAGAAAAAAATAACAAAATAGATAAAACTTTGGTTAGTTTGATGAAGAAAAGGAAAGAGGAAAAAAAAAAAAAACAAATCGTCAGCATCAAAAATGAAAAGGGTAAAAACTTATCACCAATGACAAAGAAATTAAAGCAATGATTAGCAGTTATTTTCCCCAACTATATGGCAGCAAATCTGACAATCTAATTGAAATGGATGAATATTTACAAAAATATAAATTGCTCAGATTAACGGAAAAGTAAATTACTTAAATACTCTGATTTTAGAAAAGGAAATTGATTGAGCCATTAATGAATACCCTAATAAAAAAATCTCCAGGACGAGATGGATTCATGAGTGAATTCTACCATACATTTAAAGAACAATTAATTCCAATACTAGGTAAACTAGTTGGAAAAGTAGGTAAAGAATGAGTCCTGCCAAATTCCTTCTATACACAAATATGGTATAATACCCAAATCAGGAAGAGCCAAAACAGAGAAAGAAAGTTACAGACTAATCTCCCTAATGAATATTGATGCAAAAATTTTAAAGAAAATATTAGCAAAAAGATCACAACAACTTATCAGCAGGATAATATACTATAATCAAGTTGGATTTATTCCAGAAATGCAGAGCTGGTTTAGTATCAGGAAAACTATTATCATAATCGATCTTATCAATAACAAAACCAACAGAAATCATATAGTAATCTCAATAGATGCAGAAAAAGCTTTTGACAAAAGACAGCACGTGTTCCTGTTTAAAAAAAAACCACTAGAGAGCACAGGGATAAAGGGTAGCTTTCTTTAAAATAACAAGCAGTATCTATCTAAAACCATAGCAAGTTTTATTTGTAATTGAGAGAAGCTGGATGCATTCCCAATAAGATCAGAGGTGAAAAAAGGATGCCCATTATCACCACTATTATTCAGTGTTGTACTAGAAATGTTGGCTTTAGGGGCAGCTAGGTGGCACAGTGGATAGAGCACCAGTCCTGAAGTCAGGACTGAGTTCAAATCTAGTCCCAGACATTTAACACTTCCTAGCAGTGTGATGCTGGGCAAGTCACTTAACCCCAATGCCCTTGGCAAAAAATAAAAAAGAAAAGAAAAGAAATGTTGGCTTTAGCAACAAGAAAAGAAAAGGAAATTAAAGGAATTAGAATAGTCAGTGAGAAGATAAAACTATCACTCTTTACAGATGATATGATTTATACAATTATAGAATCCTAGAAAATTATCCAAAAAACTACTTGAAACAGTTCACAGCTTTAGTAAAACTTCAGGATATAAAATAAACCCACACAAATCATAAACATTTCTATATATTATTGACAAAGCAATCAGCAAGAGGTAGAAGGAGAAACTCCATTTAAATAAAAATAAATATTTGGGAATCTACCTGCCAAGACAAACCCAAGAACTATATGAACACAATTACAAAACACTTCTCATATAAAATCAGATCTGAACAATTGGAAAAATATCAATTGCTCATGGATAGGCTGAGCCAATATAATAAAAATAACAATTATACCTAAATTGGTCTACTTGTTCGGTGCCATACCAATCAAACTGTCAAAAAATTGTTTTATAGAACTTGAAAAAATAATAACAAAATTCATCTGGAAGAACAAAAGATCAAGAATATCAAGGGAATTAATGTATTTTTATTCATTTTAAAAAAATATTTCTCAGTTAAGCTAATTGGGCACACTCTGAAAGTTATGACCCAACAGCATCCAATAGATTCATAATTGACATCTCTATACTCAACTTCAGTACTCCTCAGGATGTCTACCTTCATCCTATGTAAAGAGAAAGAATCTGAACACCACCTCCCACCCATCACTTATTTTGAGAGCCCCACATCCCAGGGATCTATACATATATTAATCTTAGAATTCCATAAAAGATCAAGATCTAGACTAGCTTCTCCCCATTATGGCTATATTTCTTCTATTTCTTAATTAGCTCTCTCTTGGTCCAGCTAGTCTTTTGACACAGGAACTTGATTGAGTTCCTTTGATCCGGGAATTATTTTTCTAGATTTAGGAAACTGGATCTAGAAACTGCTTCATTCCTCTACTCATTCTACTGCCATCTTTGAAGATAGATGGTTCCCTGAAGGGCTTGCATGGATTTGTAATCTCCCCACCAAGAAACCAAGTCCAAGGCTCCATACAGTTTCTTTCTTCTTTGTCCCTTCTTCATTTCCCACCAACTTGTACTCTTTGAACTTGATTCCATCATACCTACTTCCTGAGTTAACTTCCCCAGCACCACACCCACTATCCTGCTTTTCAATTTTCTTTTCTGTCTTGTGTTGTTTTCCCACTTTATATTTTAAGCTCCTTGAGGGCAGGAGCTGTCTTTCTTTTTTATGTTTATATTTACAGCCTTTAGCACAGTATTGGCATATAGTAGGTGCTTAATAAATATTTATTGACTGGCTGACTTTATATCATCAAACTCCTTTTAATAACTAAGCCTCACAGGTGAAGCACAAGTATATGAAGTATTCATATTTCAAGTTAGTATAAAAGAGACAAGTATCCAAGGTGGATAATTCCACTTTACCAAAGAATTAACTGTCTTTCTCAAGAGACAATGAAGATCCAAGACAGCATCGGGAAACCTACTCAAATAGAAACAAAAAATGAGCTAAGAACTAATGTGTATTTATTTTAAAAAAAAAAAAAAAGATTCTAGTAGATATGCTCTAATAAATAGATGAGCATCACATGATTAGAAGATCAAAGACCTAGAATTGGAAAGGACTTTGATATGTCCTCAGAGTCCAGTATCCCCACTTTACAAGGAAGAAACTGAGGCTGAGGACAATCACACTTGCCCCAAATCATATAAGTAGCAAGCAACCAAATCTAGAGGTCAAATGTAAGAATTTTCAAGTTATTTGCAATTAACAAGTCAAATGCAAATGAATCCTTTAAAAATCTCTAGTTCTATTAAATATAATAAATGTCCTCCCTTTGAACTTGTTTACAATGTCTGTGTGTTTAGCAGAACTAGTGATGAAGAACATTTTATTTCTATAAGCCCAATGACCGAGAGAGACAGTAAGAGCCCACATGCTAGTAAATAAGAGATTATTTCCTTTTTTTAAAAAAAATTAAAATTTCCATTGAACCTGTTTTTGTGTTTATTTGTTAATTAAGAACAGAATGAATAAGATTTTGTTGATTATAATCACTTTCCTCGAGAAAGAAAATAAGCAAGAAAAGTAAGTAAACTAATATTACCCTAAGTGTCAGGAGAAAGAAGGCTGGAGGCTAATGGAGTCACGAGGCTAGATATGAGTTAATTAATTCATGCTGTCAATCATATGTCAAACATTCATTAAGTATGGCTTGTGTGCGAAGCATGGTGATGGATATAATAGGACATACAGAGATAAACAAATCATAATCCCTACCCCCACAGAGATTACAAAATCAAGGTTGATAAAATACAGAGACAAATAATTGTAAATCAAAGAGGACCGTGGTAAATGCATAATAGAAAAAGAAAGTGCTCTGTGATCAAATGAAGGGAGATTATCACTTTCATTTGGGAAAGGGGAGGGATCAGGAAAAGCTACATAGAAAAGGTACTATTTGAGTTGGGCTTTGAAAGTTGGGTAAGATATCAATAAGGAATTTAGGAAGACAATAAATGGAATTTTATTGTAGGTAGAGGGAATAAATAATGTGTAGAGTTCCCTATATCTCCACTCCTACCCCATCCTTGTTGATAAATATTCCATAGATTCTTAGCTATTTAGCTTGTGCCTCTGCACTACGGTTCTCAGAAACCCTAGCATACAAAGTGAGTATACTCAAATAAAATCTTCCTAATAAGCAAGCTAAACCAGGTTGACACCAATATCATCTGCTGTATTCTGGGCCATCGAGAGTCAATCTGATTTTTGTCTTCCAACTGAACTTTGTTGATCTTGGAAGAGAAAATGAGGCTGACAGCTTTGTAACTTTCTATTAATTTAAGGAATATGTCCGCGCGTGCAAAACACTCACATTTGAGATGTGAGACCTTTATCTGAGAAACGGTCTATAATTTTTTTCCATTTTTCTAATTTTGGCTACATTTGTTTTATTTAAACAAAATCTCTTAAATTTAATGTAATCAAAATTATTCATTTTGCATCTCCCTCATTCTTTGTCTCTTGTTTCTTCATAAATTGTTCACCTGTCCATAAGACTGATACATAATATGTTCCATGTTTTTCAGATTTTCTTGTAATATCTCTTTATATTTAGGTCATATGTCCAATTTTGACCTTACCTTGGTAAATGGTATAAGATATTGATTTATATCCAGTTTCTGCTATACTGCTTTCCAATATTCCCGACAATTTTTTATCAAATAATAAATGCTTTCCCTAAAGTCTTAAGCCTTTATATTTATCACATATTTGTTCACAATTTGTTTACATTTGTTAAATATTTATTTGCTGTTGCAACTTATATGTCTATTCTGTTTTATTAATCAACATTTTTATTTCTTGGCCACTCCAAAAGAATTTTGATAATTACTGCTTTATAATATAGCTTAAGATCTGATTCTGCTAAATCTCTTTACTTTACATCTTCTTTTCATTATTTCCTTTGAAATTCATGACTTTTTATTCTTCCAAATGAATTTTCTTATTATTTTTACTGATTCTGCAAAATAAAATTTTTGGTAATATAATTGGAATTGAATCTTATAATTTAATTTAGGTAAAATTATTATATTGCCCCTGCCTACCAATAAACAACATTTTTCAAATAATTTAAATCTGATTTTATTTGTATAAAAAGATTTTTTTCATAAGTTCCTGGGTTTTTTTTAGCATGTTTTAGCAGATATTTATAATGTCTAAAGTTATTTTAGAATAGAATATTTCTTCTTGATTTTTTTTTTTTGGTAATACAGGAGCATTCTGATGATTTATATGAGTTTGCTTTATATCCTGATGCTTTGCTAAACATCATTGTTTCAACTAAAATTTTAGTTGAGTCTTTGGAATTTTCCAAGTATATCATCATATCATCTGCAAAAAGAAATAATTTTATCTCATTCCTTATTCTGATTCTTTCTATTTCTTTTTCTTCTCTCAGGGCTATTGCTAGGATTTCCAATACAATAGTGAAAGGTGAAGTAGAAATTCTTATTTTATACCTGATCTTACTGGGGAGGCTTTTAGTTTATCCCTATTATTAATAATAATACTTTCTGATGGTTTCAGATAAATATTTTTTTAAAAATCCATTTATACCACTGCTTTCAAGTGTTTTTAAATAGAAGTGAGTGTTGTATTTTATCAAAAGCTTTTTCTGCTTTTATTAATATAATCGTGTTTTTACTTTTATCATTGTTATCTTAATAATTAATAATTATCTTAGTAATTAATTATCTTTAAATTATTATAATAATCTTAATAATTATTATCTTAATAGTTTTCCTCATGTTAAACTACCCCTATATTCCGAATATAAATCCCATATCATCATACTGTATAATCTTTGTTATATATTGTTATAATCTTTTAGCTAGTATTTTATTTAGCATTCAGGCATTTATATTCATTAATGAAATTGTCTACAATTTTCTTTTAGTTTTTACTCTTCCTGGTTTAGTTTTCAGAATTATATTTGTTTCATAAAAGAGTTTGATAAGATCCCTTGTTTACCTACTATTGTAAATACTTCATTTAATATTGGAATTAGTTGATCATTAAGTGTTTGATAGAATTCACTTATAAATCCATCTGGTCCTGATACTTATTTATGATCTGTTTAATTTCTTTTACTAATATAGGTTTATCTAAATATTCTATTTTTTCCCTGATAATCCTGGCAATTTATATTTTTACAAATATTCTATTTCATTTAAAATGTTAAATTTATTGTTTTATAATTGGCCAAAATAATTCCTTATAATTACTTTGACTTCATCTTTATTACTGATGTATTCACCCTTTTAAAACTGCTAATTTAGTTTTCTTTTCTTTTTTTAAAATTCATATGAACCAATTTTTATTCATTTTCTTGTTTTTTTTTCCACAAAACTAACTCCTACTTTTAGTTATTAGTTCAATTATTTTTACATTTAATTTTTTGAACATACCTTTAATTTTTAGAATTTTCAATTTAAGAAAAAAGTTACATATCATTTCCTGAAAGATATCTCCAAATGAAAAGCCAAGTTCTAGATCTTCCAGGTTAAGGAAAAAAATATTACAGGCAATTAAAAAGAAACTGTTCACATATTATGGAGACATGATCAAAATAAAACAAGGTTTAGCAGTTTTTGTATTAAACAATGGAAGGGATTGGAACATGATATTACAGAAGATAAATGAGCAAGAATAACAACAAGAATCACCTACCCAGCAAAATTGAATATAATCTTTCAGAGTGGAAAATGGGCATTTGATAAGATAGAGCAAAGCTGCTTAAACTGTGGGTCACAAACCATATGGGCTTGTATAACTCAATTTGGAGATTGTGAAATTGTGATTTATTATCATAAATGTTTAATTTGTATACCTATTTTACATGCCTATTTTAAAAAAGAATTTTCAATTTAGTGTTTGAATGGGAGTATTTAGCTTGTTCTTTCTCTAATTCTTTTTCATTGAATACTCAATTTTGGTCTGTTCTTTCTCCATTTTATTGATATGAGCATTTAGAGATATGAATTTTCCTCTGATTACTGTTTTTGCAATATCCCACAGGTTTTGATATGCTGTTTCATTATTGTCATTCTCTTCAATGAATTTATTGAATGTTCCATGATTTATTCTTTAGTCCATTCATTCTTTAAGATTAGATTGTTGAATCTCCAATTTTTAATCTTCATTGGCATGGTCCCTTCTTATGTATAATTTTTATTGTGTTGTGATTGAAAAGGATACTTTAAATATTTCTTTTAACTAAAAAATTTTATGTACCAATATATAGACAATCTTCAAAAAAAGTACCAAAACACCATTGAAAAGAAGTATATTTTTTCTATTTGCTTTCAATTATTTTTGGATAACTATGCTATCTAACTTGTCTACAATTTTATTCATTTCCTTATTTTTTATTAATTTTTTTTAGTTAGACTCATTTAGTTCTGAGAGTGAAAGATTAAAGTCCCATACTATTAGAGTACTACTTTTGGTACATATAGTTCAATACTAATATTGCCTCATTGTCTATGCTTTTGTCAAAATAGCTACCATACACACACACACATATATATATATACATAAAGTATGGTTATCTATACTATCTCTTTTAATTAAATCTAGTTTAGCCATAACTTTGAGATCATAATTGCTACCCTTCTTTTGCATTAGCTGAGGCATAATAAATTGTATCCAATCTTCCATTTTAACTATATATATATATATATATATATACACACACATATATATATATATGTATTATTCTTAAATGTATTTCCCATATATTGTGGGATTCTGATTTTTAACCTATTCTGCTATTTGTTCCTGTTTTATGGTGAGTTTATCCCATTTATATTCAAAGTTGTAATTACTATTAGTGAATTTCCCTCCATCTTATTTTTACTATTGTGCTTCTCATTCTCTTTTTACCCTATCTCTGTTACCTAATCTTCTCCCCTTACCCTCCTATTTTTTATTCTACTTACCTCTCTGAGTCTCTCCCTTATCCTTTCCCCTCACCCTCCTAAATATTAATCTACACACCTTTCTAAAAGTCCTTTCCCCACCTAATCCCTCAGTTCTCTCACATCTCTACAAATCCAACTAACTTCTACACCTTTCCAGATGTACACAATGTATCCTTTTCAACCCAGATTCAATGACAATAAGGTTTCAACATTACTGGCCTATTATCCTTACTTGCTTTCTTTTAGAAGTTCTTCCTCTGTGTCAGTTCTTCCTTTCATACCCTCTTTAATGAGATAATTTCTCCTTTTTACCTTTTCCAATTTTGTTTTTTAGAATCACCCCATCATATACAACTTAGACTAAAACTGATAGTTTTAAGAATACTGATAACATTTTCATATATAAGAAATAATTTAACCTTAATGAATCCTTTATAATTAGTCTTTAATGTTTTCCTTATATTTCTCTTGAATCGTTTCTATCATTTTTTTTTTTTACTGAGTTCTGCTTCTTTGTCACAAATACCTAAAAGTCTTTAGGTTTGTCAAATGTCCTTTTTTTTTTTATTCAGTATATTTTCAACTTTGCTGGATTAGTTATTCTTGGTCACAACACCAACTCTTTTGCTCTTTGAAAGATAGTGTTCTTGTGTCTTGTGGCTAACTATTCTGGAGAACAATTTGGAACTCTGCTCAAAAAGTTAGCAAACTGTGCATAGCCTTTGATCCAACAGTGTTTCTACTGGGATTATATCCCAAAGATATCTGAAAGTAGGGAAAAGGACCCACATGTACAAATATGTTTGTGGCAGCGCGAATTTCCCTTTTTGTAGTGACAAGAAATTGGAAACTGAATGGATGTCCATCAATTGGAGAATGGCTGAATAAATCATGGTATATGAATGTCATGGAATGTTATTGTTCTGTAAGAAGCGACCAGCAAGATAATTTGAGAGAAGCCTGGAGAGACTTACATTGACTGATGCTAAGTGAAATGAGTAGAACCAAGAGATTATTATACACGGCAATAATAAGATTATATTATGATCAATTCTGATGGATGTGGCTGTCTTCAACAATGAGATGATTCAAACCAGTTCCAATTCTTCAGTGAGGAAAAGAGTCATCTATACCCAGAGAGAGGACTGTGGGAACTGAGTGTGGACCACAACATAACATTCTATTCTTTCTGTTGTTGTTTGCTTGCATTTTGTTTTCTTTCCCAGTTTTTTTTTTCCTTCTTGATTTGATTTTTTTTTTGTACAGCAAGATAACTATAAATATGTATACATATATTGGATTTAACATATATTTTAACATATTTAACATCCATCTAGGGAAGGGGGTGGGAGGAAGGAGGGGATAATTTGGAGCAGAAGACTTTGCAAACATCAATGTTGAAAAATTACCCATACATATGTTTTGTAAATAAAAAGCTTTAATTTAAAAAAAGAAAGAAAGATAATGTTCTGAGACTTGCAGTCTTTTAGTGTAAAAGCTGCTAGATCTTGTGAAATACTTTCTATATCTCTACAATATTTAAATTTCTTTTTTTCTTGTTGCTTGCAATATTTTCTCCTTAATCTGAGAGTTTTGAAACTTGACTATGACATTCCTGTTAATTCTCTAAATGGGATCTCATTCATGTGGTGAACAATTATTTTTTTTCAATTTCTGTTTTATCTTCTTATTCTAGAACTTCATGGCAATTTTTCTTAATAATTTTTTGAAATATTGTATCCAGATGACCATAATAATTATTATATTGTCTCTTCTCAACCTGATCTTCAGGTCAGTTGTTTTTCTAATGAGATGTTTCAAATTCTCTTCTGTTATTTCTAGTTTTATTATTTCTGTTGTCTTATAGTTTCATTTGATTCCTCTTGACCAATTCTCGTTTTCAATGACTTATTTTCTTCCTTAAGATTTTGGACCTCTTTCTTCCAATTCCAATTTTCACTTAATAATTTTTTGGGTTTGCTTTTTTTTCTTATTTTTTTTCCATCTAGGTGTAGCATCTAAATTCTTAAAAAAGAAATTAAGAGAGCTGCAAGAAGAAACAGACAGCAAAACTATAGTAGTAGGAGATCTCAACCTTGCATTTTCAGAATTAGATAAATCAAACCACAAAATAAATAAGAAAGAAGTCAAAGAGGTAAATAGAATACTAGAAAAGTTAGATATGATAGATTCTTGGAGAAAACTAAATGGAGACAGAAAGGAATACACACTTTCTTTTCAGCAGTAAATGTAACCTATACAAAAATTGACCATATATTAGGATATAAAAACCTCAAATTCAAATGCAGTAAGGCAGAAATAGTAAATGCATCCTTTTCAGACCACAATGCAATGAAAATTACATTCAATAAAAAGCCAGGGGAAAATAGACAAAAAAAATTGGAAACTAAATAATCTCATACTAAAGAATGATTGGGTGAGCAAATCATAGACATAATTAATAACTTCACCCACGAAAACGACAATAATGAGATGTTATACAAAAATGTGTGAGATGCAGCCAAAGCAGTAATATGGGGAAATTTCATATCTCTAGAAGCCTATTTGCATAAAATAGAGAAAGAGAAGGTCAATGAATTGGGCTTGCAAATAAAAATGCTAGAAAAGGAACAAATTAAAAACCCCCAGTCAAACACTAAACTTGAAATTCTAAAAATAAAAGGAGAGATCAATAAAATTGAAAGTAAAAATACTATTGAATTAATTAATAAAACTAAGAGTTGGTTCTATGAAAAAACCAACAAAATAGACAAATCCTTAGTAAATCTGATTTTAAATAGGAAACAGGAAAATCAAATTGTTAGTCTTAAAAATGAAAAGGAAGAACTCGCCACTAAAGAAGAGGAAATTAGAGCAATAATTAATTGCTTTGCCCAACTTTATGCCAATAAATTCGACAACTTAAATGAAATGGAAGAATACCTTCAAAAATATAGCTTACCCAGACTAACAGAGGAAGAAGTAAATAGACTAAACAGTCCCACTTTAGAAAAAGAAATAGAACAAGCTATTAACCAGCTCCCTAAGAAAAAATCCTCAGGATCAGATGGATTTACATGTGAATTCTACCAAACATTTAAAGAACTATTAGCTCCAATGCTATATAAACTATTTGAAAAAATAAGGATTGAAGGAGTCCTACCAAATTCCTTTTATGACACAGACATGGTACTGATACCTAAACCAGGTAGGTTGAAAACAGAGAAAGAAAATTATAGATCAATCTCCCTAATGAATATTGATGCTAAAATCTTAACTAAAATATTAGCAAAAAGATTACAGAAAATCATCCCCAGGATAATACACTATGACCAAGTAGGATTTATACCAGGAATGCAGGGCTGGTTCAATATTAGGAAAACTATTAGCATAATTGATTCTATCAAAAACCAAATTAACAAAAACCATATGATCATCTCAATAGATGCAGAAAAAGCATTTGATAAAATCCAACATCCATTCCTAAGAAAAAACACTTGACAACATAGGAATAAATGGACTTTTCCTTAAAATAGTCAGGAGCATATATTTAAAACTATCAGTATGCATCATATGCAATGGGGAAAAACTGGAACCTTTCCCAGTAAGATCAGGAGTGAAACAAGGTTGCCCACTATCACCATTATTATTCCATATTGTATTAGAAATGCTAGTCTCCACAATAAGAGTCGAGAAAGAGATTAAAGGTATTAGAGTAGGTAATGAGGAAACCAAACTATCAGTCTTTCCAGATGATATGATGGTATACTTAGAGAACTCCAAAGATTCTCCTAAAAAGCTATTAGAAATAATTCATAACTTTAGCAAAGTTGCAGGATACAAAATCCTCAGCATTTTTATACATCACCAACAAAATCCAATAGTAAGAAATACAAAGAGAAATTCCATTCAAAATAACTTTCCATAGCATAAAATATTTGGGAATCTATCTACCAAAGGAAAGTTAGGAATTATACAAGCAAAATTACAAAACACTTTCCACACAAATAAAGTCAGATTTTAAATAATTGGAAAAATATTAAGTGCTCTTGGATAGGCCAAGCGAATATAATAAAGATGACAATACTCCCTAAATTAATCTATTTATTCAGTGCTATACCAATCAGACTCCCAAGAAAATATTTTAATGACCTAGAAAAAATAACAATAAAATTCATATGGAAGAACAAAAGGTCAAGAATCTCAAGGGAATTAATGAAAAAAAAAAAAAATCAAATGAAGGTGGCCTAGCTGTACCTGATCTAAAACTATATTATAAAGCAGCAGTCACCAAAACCATTTGGTATTGGCTCAGAAATAGATTAGATAGGTTAGGTTCACAAGACAAAATAATCAACTATAGCAATCTAGTGTTTGACAAACCCAAAGATCCTAACTTTGGGGATAAGAATTCATTATTTGACAAAAACTGCTGGGAAAACTGGAAATTAGTATAGCAGAAATTAGGCACACTTAACACCATACACCAAGATAAGATCAAAATGGGTCCATGGTTTAGGCATAAAGAATGAGATTATAAATAAATTAGAGGAACATAGGATGGTTTATCTCTCAGACTTGTGGAGGAGGAAGCAATCTGTGCTTAAAGATGAACTAGAGATCATTATTAATCACAAAATAGAAAATTTTTGATTATATCAAATTAAAAAGCCTTTGTACAAACAAAACTAATGCAAATAAGATTAGGAGGGAAGCAACAAACTGGGAAAACATTTTCACAGTTAAAGGTTCTGATAAAGGCCTCATTTCCAAATATATATAGAGAATTGACTCTAATTTATAAGAAATCAAGCCATTCTCCAATTGATAAATGGTCAAAGTATATGAACAGACAATTTTCAGATGATGAAATTGAAACTATTTCCACTTATATGAAAGAGTATTCCAAATCACTATTGATCAGAGAAATGCAAATTAAGACAGCTCTGAGATACCACTACACACCTGTCAGATTGGCTAAGATGACAGGAAAAAATAATGATGAATGTTGGAGGGAATGCGGAAAAACTGGGACATTGATGCATTGTTGGTGGAGTTGTGAATAAATCCAACCATTCTGGAGAGCAATCTGGAATTATGCTCAAAAAGTTATCAAACTGTGCATACCCTTTGATCCAGCAGTGATACTACTGGGCTTATACCCTAAAGAGATACTAAAGAAGGGAAAGGGACCTGTATGTGCCAAAATATTTGTGGCAGCCCTGTTTGTAGTGTCCAGAAACTGGAAAATGAATGGATGCCCATCAATTGGAGAATGGTTGGGTAAATTGTAGTATATGAATGTTATGGAATATTATTGTTCTGTAAGAAACAACCACTAGGATGAATACAGAGAGGTTTGGAGAGACTTACCTGAACTGATGCTGAGTGAAATGAGCAGAACCAAGAGATCATTATATACTTCAATAATGGCCCTCTATGAGAATTTATTCTGATGGAAGTAGATTTCTTTGACAAAGTTAGATGACTGTAAATAAATGTATGTAAATAAATGTAAGATCACTGTAAATGATTATACTGTATTATACTGTACCATGATTATACTGTAAAAAAAATTTTTTTCCATCTAACTCTTATTCGATTTTTTTAAAAATTCCTTTTTAAGTTCTTCTAAGAACTGTTTTGAGTCTTTTGACTATTTGATGTTATTCTTTGGGGTGAGAGTGTTTTTTTAACCTATCTTCCACTGAATCTAAATCCTGGTTTTCTTTTACAACATAGTAGCTTTCTATACTTGGATTATTTTTCTTTTGCTTATTCATTTTAATTTTTTTGTTTTATTTTATTTTAGCAGTTTATTATTATAATCAAGTTTTAATAACAAGTTATGGGTAATGTTTTCTTGGGCCTCAAGTTTGCCTTACTTAAATCCAATTCACAGGCAAATGAAGACATGAACTTGTGTTGTCATTGGTCCTCTACAAAAACAAACAACAAACAACAACAATAATAACAAGAAATATTTATCCCCAGATTAACTAAAGCATTACTAATTCTCAGTTGAGGAACTAAGGGAGTGATCCTCATGAGTGAAGTTTTACTATATTTAAGAAAAAGTAAATTTCTCCCTCATTTTTATTTTCTCCTATGAAAAATCTTTTCTCCTCCTAGCTAGTTAGCTTATAATTTTTTAAATTTTAATATAAACTTATCATTGTAATTGGATTCATTCCTCACTAACATGAATAGTTCACAGGTCATAGTGTTACAGTTAGAAAGGACTTCAGAGAATATACAATCCAAACCCCTCAACAAGGTATAATTGATTAAGTGAAAATAAAATCTTGAGAAACAGTGAGAAATGCTAGTTTAATTTCATAAGAGCTAAGCCCCACTCATGGTTAAATTTTTAGAAATCTTCTTTCTTAAAGTCTAAGTTAAAGTAGGGATAATCTCATGGACTGCTGCTAAAAGGTCTGGTTCAAGAAGAATCAGACTTTTAGAAAAAAACCACTTGGAAAAGAAAGCAATTCTTATTAAAAAACAAACAAACAAACAGAAAAATCAGGACCAATGTGGAAGCCAAGCTCAAATTTTTTAAAAGGAAGGATAAGATTTTAAAAGATAGTCAAGGGTGAAAACCTCCCCTCGTCCCCCCCCCCAAAAAAAAAAAATGGCATGAAACTATTAAAATCATGTCCCTGAGGTCAATGAGCTTGAATTTACCAAAAAAAATTAAGTTACTAAAGGCAACAAAAGGATTACAGTGAAGAAGATACTTTCACTGATTGTGAGAAAATGTTAATTGAATTGAATTGAACAAACATTTTTTAAGCATCTACTGTCCTCTAGAACTTGGGTGTAGGGTAGGGAGTAAAAGATCTCTATCTTTAATTATATCCAAAGGACAACCAAATTGTAAATAATATACTTCCATCTGCATACAATCTCCATCAGTTCTTTCTCTGGATATGGATAGTATTATCCATCATGTATTTTTTGAGATTACCTTGGGTCATAGTATTGTTGAGAAGAGCTAAGTAAATCATAATTGATTCTTGCACTATGTTACTGTTTTTGATCCAGCAATAACACTATTAGGTCTGTACCCTCAAAGAGATCACAAAAATAGGAAAAAGGACCTACATGTATAAAAAATATTTATAGTAGCTCTTTTTGTGTTGGCAAAGAATTGAAAATTGAGGAAATGCCCATCAATTGAGGAATGGCTGAGCAAGTTGTGGTATATAAATAGAATAGAATACTGTTGTGCTATAAGAAATAGTATACAGTGCTCCTAAGTGGTTTAAGGTAGGGACCTCCCTTATGCTTCAGCCAACTGAAAAGTGAATTTTTCCAAAAGTACTAGCTAATTGTTTGCTTTGGGAAAAGATATGATGAAGGCTAGGTCTCTTTCAGAGGAAATGATGGTATAATAATATTCACCTTGAAAACTCTTCTGGCCACATATGATAGTCAGTTGGTGGCCATATATGTCTCTCTAGTGTAGCAAGTAACAGGTAGACACACCTAGGATAGTTCTCAGGTTAATTCCATCTGCAATCAGCTCTGAAAATAAAGTCAAAACAGAGGGACTGGAGGGCCCGGAGAAGAATTATTGATCTGATATAAACTTGCCCTAAACTGATCTCCTTCCTAACACTGTCAGGTCAGTTGATTGAAACTCACATTTAGCATCTAAATTATAATGCACAGTTGCTGGTAGGTGAGTGTAATGTCTTACTCTATACATTCAGAGAAATATGTTTATAGGCTTTGTGTAATTTATAACAAGAATTTTTTTTAACTTTATTAACTGTGAATATCCCCCAACTGCATAATTAAAGCTTGTGTTCACATCATGTATAAACTTCTGATGGTTTTTCTCTTCATGCATTGCTGACTTTTTTTTAACATAGCAAGTATTATTAAAATTAAATATTAACTGCCTCCTCAAAAAAAAAAAAAAAAAAAAAGAAATTGTGATCAGAATGATTTCAGAAAAAAAACCTGGAAAGACATATGAATTCAGTGAAGTGAGCAGAACCAGAAGAAAATTGTACACAATAACAGCAATATTGTGCAATGATCAACTATGATTGACTTAGCTCTCCTCAGCAATACAGTGATTTAAGATAATTCCAAAAAAGACACATGACGGAAAATGCCATACCCATTCAGAGAAAGAACTGATGGAGATTGAAAGAAGATGAGAGTATACTATTTTCATTTTTTTGGAAGGTTTTGGTGTGTTTTTCCCCTTTTGTTCTGTTTATTCTTTTATAACATGACTAATGTGGAAATTAAAATAGGAGGTTATTCCTTTTTTGGAGGCAGATGGGATCTGAGATAGATTTGAACTCACATTCTCCTGACTGCAGTGCTCTATCCATGCACTACCTATCCTGAGTCACTGAATGGCTGTTGTTTCAATCAAACTTATACCTGGGAAAGACCTTAATTTAAAAGGGCCAAGGTTTCCCTCTATATACGGGGTTGCCTCCAGTCATCCTGATCTATATCTGGCCACTGGAACCAGATGGCATTGGCACAAAGACAAGGCTAGTACTTTGCACAACCTGTCTCAATTCAATCTAATTTACTTGCAAGTCATGGCATGACCTCCCTGATGCATTGGTTCTCTTCAAGAATAAAGGACAAACAGCAACAACAATGGAGATAATTATATGGAAGAGAGATGAAAGACATGAAAACTTTCTTCAAATAGTTCCATGGTAGTACTATAGGAGTGTGTCGCTGAGACAATAAATACTTTTTACTAATCACCTTGATTTGCTTAAGCTCTCCTGCTGTCCAGAGAAAGCCAGACTGACCTGGAAATCAGAATCAGCCAACCAGCAGACAAACTGAGCATTTCTTAAGCTGGGCACATCAGAAATCCTTTGTGGTATTCACATGTTGAACCCAGAACTCACCCTACTATGCTACAGAACCAACTCAGACTGGTTCCTGTTGACCCCAACCGAGTGACTGAACCTGATATGGCCATGATACACTTTTTGAAAATCAGTCCAAGCCAAGGACAACCTGATAAGATCACTAATCAATTACCCTTCCCCCAATCTGTGATTTTTGTCACAAGCTGATCAGACTACTATGCAATTACACACTCTCCTTGTGGTTTTTGTCTTTATAACCCCTACTGCCTAAGCCCATCCTAAACTCAGTTCTACTATGCTCCTATGTATATATGTCTGCCTTCTTAAGAGAAATGAATCCAGGGATACAACCTAAGTCTTTCTTTTCTTAGACCAAACTCTGGAAAATGTTGACGGGAGACAAAATATGCTTCTCCTCAGCATCTCCAAAAACAGAAGTAGAATAAATAGGGAAAAATGTAGGAGGAAAGTGATATTTTCCCCAAAGGACTAGACTTCCAATCAATTAGAATTGCCCAACCATGGAAAAGGCAACCTATCTTTGTAAGTAAACTTTCATGGAGAAGTTAAATGACTGTTTGGAAGACCAAGTAGAATGAGCAGGCTACTGTCTATTCTTCTAAAATTACATCCCATCTATTTTGTATATATCTTACATGTACCTAGTCAGTCAGAAAATGTTTATTAAGGTTTATTAGTTAAACCTTAATATTATTAATTAAAACATTTATTAATTAAATGTTTATTAATTTAAAAATTTATTAAGGTCTTATTAGTACTATTTGCTGATCTGAACAGATATAAAGAAAGACATGAGTGCAGTTCCTTTCTCAAGGAGCTTATATTCTTTTTTTTTTTTTTCTGATTTTTTTATTTTATTTTATTTTTTTATTTAATAGCCTTTTATTTACAGGATATATGCATGGGTAACTTTACAGCATTAACAATTGCCAAACCTCTTGTTCCAATTTTTCACCTCTTACCCCCCCCCCACCCCCTCCCCTAGATGGCAGGATGACCAGTAGATGTTAAATATATTAAAATATAAATTAGATACACAATAAGTATACATGACCAAAACGTTATTTTGCTGTACAAAAAGAATCAGACTCTGAAATATTGTACAATTAGCTTGTGAAGGAAATCAAAAATGCAGGTGTGCATAAATATAGGGATTGGGAATTCAATGTAATGGTTTTTAGTCATCTCCCAGAGTTCTTTTTCTGGGCATAGCTGGTTCAGTTCATTACTGCTCCATTGGAAATGATTTGGTTGATCTCGTTGCTGAGGATGGCCTGGTCCATCAGAACTGGTCATCATATAGTATTGTTGTTGAAGTATATAATGATCTCCTGGTCCTGCTCATTTCACTCAGCATCAGTTCGTGTAAGTCTCTCCAGGCCTTTCTGAAATCATCCTGTTGGTCATTTCTTACAGAACAGTAATATTCCATAATTTTCATATACCACAATTTATTCAGCCATTCTCCAACTGATGGACATCCATTCAGTTTCCAGTTTCTAGCCACTACAAAAAGGGCTGCCACAAACATTCGTGCACATACAGGTCCCTTTCCCTTCTTTATAATCTCTTTGGGATATAATCCCAGTAGTAACACTGCTGGATCAAAGGGTATGCACAGTTTGATAACTTTTTGAGCATAGTTCCAAACTACTCTCCAAAATGGTTGGATTCGTTCACAACTCCACCAACAATGCATCAATGTCCCAGTTTTCCCGCATCCCCTCCAACAATCATCATTATTTTTTCCTGTCATCTTAGCCAATCTGACAGGTGTGTAGTGGTATCTTAGAGTTGTCTTAATTTGCATTTCTCTGATTAATAATGACTTGGAGCATCTTTTCATATGACTAGAAATAGTTTCAATTTCTTCATCTGAGAATTGTCTGTTCATATCCTTTGACCATTTTTCAATTGGAGAATGGCTTGATTTTTTATAAATTAGAGTTAATTCTCTATATATTTTGGAAATGAGGCCTTTATCAGAACCTTTGACTGTAAAAATATTTTCCCAGTTTATTGCTTCCCTTCTAATCTTGTCTGCATTAGTTTTGTTTGTACAAAAACTTTTCAGTTTGGTATAATCGAAATTTTCTATTTTGTGATCAGTAATGATCTCTAGTTCTGCTTTGGTCATAAAGACCTTCCCCTTCCACAGGTCTGAGAGGTAAACTATCCTATGTTCCTCTAATTTATTAATAATTTCATTCTTTATGCCTAGGTCATGAACCCATTTTGACCTTATCTTGGTGTACGGCGTTAAGTATGGATCAATGCCTAGTTTCTGCCATATTAGTTTCCAATTTTCCCAGCAATTTTTATCAAACAGTAAGTTCTTATCCCAAAAGCTGGGATCTTTGGGTTTGTCAAAGACTAGGTTGCTATATTTGTTGACTGTTTTATCCCTTGAACCTAATCTATTCCACTGATCAACTAATCTATTCCTTAGCCAATACCAAATAGTTTTGGTAACTGCTGCTCTATAATATAATTTTAGATCTGGTACAGCTAAGCCACCATCATTTGATTTTTTTTTCATTAATTCCCTTGAAATTCTTGACCTTTTGTTTTTCCATATGAACTTTGTTGTTATTTTTTCTAGGTCATTAAAATAGTTTTTTGGGACTCTGATTGGTATAGCGCTAAATAAATAGATTAGTTTAGGTAATATTGTCATCTTTATTATATTGAATCATAAGACATATATTGACATATATTGAATCATAAGACAACTAAAACATCAAGATAGTCTCCAAAATGAACTAGATCAGGCATTTTTTCTAATTTAAATTTCTGGTTATAAGGAGATTCCACCCATGAAAGTTTTGCCTTAAGAGTATTAAGCATCAGGGAGCCCTCGATCTGATCACAGTATGTTGAGATGACCTGGAAACATTTTGGATGCAACTAGAAAGAAAGCCCTATGAAATATTTGTTCCAACAAGTATGAAAGACTATTACATTTCCTTTTTCTATCCAAGCTATGGATGCAAAGGAAAACGAATTGGATGTGTCTTGAAAGTGTAATGTAAGCAAAAGGCAGAGTTAGCAAATTCATCTGGCTCAAAGGCTGTTATTAAGATTAGGCAAAAAAAGCAATTATAGAGCACTTTGCTAATATAGGTCTATAAAAGAGTAATCACAGTTATATAATAATAAACACAGAAGGAAAATTATAATTACTGATTTTTATATTGCATGAAAAATGTGCCATGCCATAGTTCATTCATTTGTTGGCTCAAGTTCTTTCCGCTCAAATCAAATAAAAATGCTTTTTGGCATTCAAAGTCCTTCATAACCTAGCTTCTTTCTACCTTTCCAGTGTTCTCATACTTTTTTCCCAACATATATTCTCCCATTCAATGTCACTGACCTCCTGACTGTTCCATATAAAAGACTTTGCTCCAGGGATTTTTTCTGGTTGTCACTCATGTCTGAAATGTTCTTCCTCTTTCCACTCCATTTACTGACTTCCCTGGCTTCCTTTAAGTCCTCAGTAAAATTCTGTCTTTTACTGAAAGCCTTCCCCAACCCTTTCTAATTCTAGTACCTTCCTCCCATTACTAATTTCTTATTTCTTTGTATATGTAATTTGCTTTGTAATTTTAGTTCACATGGTGTCTTCCTCATTAGATTGTAAGCTCCTTGAGGGCAGGGTCTGTCTTTTGCCTCCTTTTATGTCCTAGCATTTAGGTGCCTGGTGCTTGGTAGGGACATAAGAGATGTTTAATAAATGTTTATTAATTAATTGATCTTCCTCATAATTTCTCTTCATGTTGAGAAGATAATTTTGGGTTCTCAAATATTATGTCAGTGACTGTAAACTCTGATAGGTCCTACAAAGCTGGGGCAGCTGTTTGCAAGGGACAAATTACTGATTGTTTATGTGTCCTCCAAAATCAAATCTAGTTAAACTGGGAGAGGATCATCAGTGGAAGAATGATTCCCTGGGTAGGATAGTGAATGGTTGGAGGGAAGCAGAAGTGTAATGAATGAATGGTTTTGAATGTGGCAACTCAAGAGACTAATAATATATGAAGAAACTGCAAGCTTCCTCTCTAAAAGAAGTAAACATTTACTAATATTTATATTACTAATATGCCTACTACATACTAAGTACCATGTTAGCCATGGAAAACAAAGAAAAAAATGAAACAATCATCAAGGATCCCTAAAGAGGTACATTCTACTGAAGATAGATAACATGAATGTGAATAAACAAAATAAATACAACCCAATGTGGGAAGGAAGGTACTGGCATTTGGGAGGAATCAGGAAAAGTTGTTTGTTTTTATTTTTAAAAGATCACAGTTGAGCTGAGTCTTGAAGAAAAGTAGGAATTACATGAAGTTGGAATGAGGAGGGAATTCATTCCAGGTATAGTGAACAACTTTGAAAAGTTGTGAGCATAAAAAATATGTTTAAAATAATTATACATGTGTGACATATAAGATTTGCTGTCTTGGGGAGAGGAAGGTAAGGGGGGGAAGGAGGGAGAAAAAATGGAATTCAAAGTCTTACAAAAAACAAATGTTGAAAACTATCTTTACATATAATTATAAGAAATTAAATACTTTTTGAGAAAAGTTATAAGAGATGAAGTGTGGGATGGAGGAAACAGCAAGAAGACCAGTTTGACTGAACAGAAGAGTATAAGAAAAGAAGAAATACATAAAGAAAGCTTGAAAGAGACATTAAAATTAGGTTGGGAAGAGATTTATATCCCAAAAATATGTATTGGATCCTAGAAGCAATGGGGAAGCAGTAGGGTTTCTTAAAGAGTGTAGTGATATGGCCAGACCTGTGCTTTAGAAAAATTACTCTGACATCTATGTGGGAAATGGGTTGGAATTATTTTTTAAAGAAACTGATTTACTAATGCCCTCCAAATAAGAGATGATAATCACAATCCAGATGAGAAGTGATTAGGATCTGAGCTAGGATAGTGTCTATTTGAGTACAGAAAGACAGAAATGACAAGATTTAGCAACTAATAGAATATATGTGGTGAAGGAGAGTGAAGAATCAAGAATGATTCTGAGGTTGTGAACTTGGGTGAATGGAAGGATATTAGAAAGTGACAATTGAGATGAAATCGTGAAATATGGATGCTCAATATTTAAAATCTAATATCGGCCACAAGGTTCATGTATGATATGGCTAAAATGGTCAACATAATATTAGACATGATAATGAAACAAACACTATCCAACATTCATTGGATTCCAGAATTAGAAGCTTATCGGAAAACATGCTACAAACCATGCTACCCTTGTAATACTGTATATAATTCCAATTTCTGTAATTCAAGGATATGCTACTAGTAAGCTGTTGGACATTTAAATCTATTTATCATCTGGAGGGCACCCATTTCTCCCACTGTTTTCATATGACTCTCAGATATGCTGTGCCTTAGACAAATCTTTCTACAAGCAGTCTCCCATATCAAGAATGCTCTTCCTCATCTCCAGCTCTTGGAATCCTTAATTGCCTTCAAGACTTAATTCCCTAAATGAGGCTTTCCCTGATTTCTGCCTCCTATCCCCCCCCACACACACACTGTGTGGTTCTATATCCATTCTTTACCTACCCCAAAAAAAATATTTTGTGTTTATGTCTTTGCTTATCTGGGTATATAGTCTTTTTCTTCCCTCTGCACATCTTCCCTCCAATAATATAAGCTACTTGACAGCAATTAATGTTTTGCTTTATCCTCCACCTAGCACACTGATTGTGCAATTTGTCATTATTATTTAGTCAGTTGTGTTTGATTCTTTGTGATCCCATTTGGGGTTTTCATGGCAAAGGTATTCAAATGATTTGCCATTTCCTTCTCCGTCTCAATTGATAGATGAGGAAACTAAAGTAAGGTGATTTGCCTAAAATCACAAAGAGAGTAAATGTTTGAGCCTGGATCTGAACTCAGGAAGATGTGTTTTCCTGATTCCAAGCCTGGTGCTTTATCCACTCTGCTATCTAACTGCAGTAGGACTTGTAACCAGAAAGTATTTAATAAATGTTTATTAAATAAATGAATAAAAAGGCCCCTAAGAAATCAACCAGAATACCAAGGACCTGAGGTAGATTTGGCTGCTATATAAAGACAGACTAAAAAAGATTGAGGTCAGAATGACAAAATTGTAGGTCAGTCCTGGTAAATATGAACTTCCCCTAAAGCCCAGAATATTAGTACCCCTGGAGAAAGTGTTGTCTTCCCCTTTCAGGCGGACTTCAAGAAGAAATAATCTGGTGCTTCTGTCAGAGATAAAGTGATTCTTGCTGTTCTGATCAAAGAGTTACGGAAATTACCTTTAACTAGCCTAGGGCCAAGGAGACTTTGGTTCCTCTTGTTTTTCCTCCTATTATCTTTTATAACCTGGTCACTGAAAAAAAGAGAAATTGATGCTACTCAAAATTTTTGGAAAAGTCTTAGGAAATATGCATACATTTCTCAAGAGCTACCTGTGTCCCTAGAAGTAAAATGTCCAGGAAATAGATTGAGATCTTCAAGGGATATAAAACAATTGCCCATCAGATTATTAGATTATTGTCATTTTGGTTTTTCTCATCAAATCAGGATTCGTTCCTTTATCCTTTCTATCTCTCCCTCAGGAAAGAACTACATTCATCACCAATTGGCCAAGAATCATCGGATCATAGAATCACCGATTTAGAGCTAGAAAGAATCCTGGAGATCATCTTGTCCAATTCTCATTTTACAGATGAAGAAACAAGTCCAGAGAGATGAAGGGATTTAACTCAATGTTACACAGGTAATTACTAGCAGAGCCAGTTTCTCCAACCCCCAATCTATTCAGTGCTTCATAAACAATTTTGTTGTTTATGTTTAATTGATGGTCTCTCCATGATTCTATTTGAAGTTATCTTAGCAAAGATCCTGGAGTGGCTTGTCATTTTCTTCAGTTTATGTTATAGATGAGGAAACTGAGGCAAACAGGGTTAAGTGATTTGCCCAGGATCACATAGCTAGTAAATGTCTGAGGCAGGAGGGGTTTGAGTTTAGCCTGACTCCAGGCCCAGACTCACTCTAAATAGTATTTTTATTGTTGTAGAATAGTAAACTGCAAGTTCATGAGTTGAGCCCATATCTACAATTTGGCTGCCCAGGAACAAACAGCAACATAATTCCCTTTCTCTTTCCTGAAGTTTCTTTCACTTATTTTCTTTCTTCCCTTCCTAATTTTACTCTCAGGAAAATATTAGTTTATATTAAAGGACATAAGGAATGGGGGAAGCCATATTTATCATATAGCCATAGATATTTACCTCTTAAATGGATGATACTCTTTAAAACACACACGGATGACACTATAGTGCATTAATTGCACTGGAGCAGCTGTTTTACCCAGTTTTGTGGATTAACAGGCTTGTCTGCCAAAGGGAGTTAGAGATGTTTGAGCTGTCTTTGTTATTTTTGTTTGTTATTATTGAAAGAAGCTTCGATCTCCATCTCAACCTCCTCCATCCCCCTTTTCCCTCTTTTCCCTCATCCCCCTCCCTTAACTCTCCCACCCACAGTCCCAGAGGGCAAAGAATGTTCTCATCATTTCACTTTCCTCCAGCTGCCAGGCTAGGGGACAGATGTTTTATTGTTAGCAAAAGGGGGAAAACAAACAGCTATGCTCTCCTGTGCTCATCCGTCCTCCCCCCCACCCCCCCAGCCTGCCATTCTCCATCCTTCCCTCCTTGCACCCTGGTGCAAGAGGAAAACAGTGTCAAGGGAGAAGATGGTGTCCTGGTGAGTAATCCAAGTACACTCGGCCAAGTCTGAACCACTGATCCAAGACATATGAAGCATTCTTCTAGATGCTATTGACAATGGCCACGAGTTCTGTCAGCTGAGGATGGCTCGCTTGTGGGCAATGACGTGAAGATGCCCTCACTGACCCAGTCATTGAGGGAAAACAAACAATGGGCTTCTGCATGGGGAAAGTCAATCTATTGGCTTCCTAGGCAAGAGTTCAAGAACAAATCAATTCAACCCTCACTCAAGCCCCAGTGAGCCTCTCACTGGAAGTTCCCCTTGTGGCTATTTGCTTAAATATCTTTTCAAGGAAAGTAACCCCAGGAGATTAAGAGAAAGATAATTCTTCTCCAGAGGCTGCCCTCTGGGGATCCATTGCCTTTTTCTTTCCTTTATTCAATTCATTGAATATTCATTCAATTACAGAACATGAAAATGTTGATGAATTTTACTTGATGCTATAGAGTTAAGGCTGCTTAAAGGATGCAAACCATTTTCCTGCAGGATAAGGTCACAGCTTGCAAGAAGGGCCTTGGTTTCTTGGTTTCAGGGGTGCATCCAACCCAGTCATTTTATTGAAGACTAAAATAAGATTATGATTTGCCTTGGGGCAGCCTTAACTTGGCTTTAAAATTTCTCAGTTGGAGTCCCCACTTTACCAATTACTGACTGTGTGTCCTTGGATGTCACCTGTCTTGGTTCCGGTTTCCTTATCCTTTGAAGGATATTTGTACCACTTATCAGAAAGTCTTTGTAATGCATAAATGAGATAATGTATGAAAATACTTTAAAAACTAAATAAAGCATTTGATCCAGGGTCACTTATTACAAAGGAATGGGGGGGGGGGGAAGGGGAGCAGAGTCTAAAGAATAGGTTAAATACAAGAATATAGTTTCCCATCACTTAATTCAGTTTTCAGATTTTACTAGGTACACCAACCATCTGATCTTTGCAATCTCTCTTTCATTAATAGTTCATACTTACACAAGATTCCTCCTGCCTCTTTCATCTCCATGCCCCATCATCCCCAAGTTATTTTTATAAATAATTTGGTTCTTCAGAAGGTAAGTTCCTTTCTCTCTGAACCCTGATCTCCCTTAATTTCTTTCAGAAAATACTTTTCCAAATAACTACTCAAACTCAGATGTTTTCCCAAAGAATTTCCTGAGGGGATCTTATATTTTCTGATCATATCCTACACTCTGTTTAGCTTCCCAAAACTGTGAACCCTATTCTTCTTGTCTCCCATATCCTGCTTCCTTCCCTTCCAAATTCTCACAATCTCACAAATAAATTAACTAGTGTTTCCAAATTTCCCTTTTGGGTAAAATATCACTGCCATACTAAGGGATTCACTTATTCCTACGTTATTGCCTGTTATCTTTGTTTAGTCAACTCTAATTCAAAATGTTAGCACTTTTACAATTCAACTATACTTGATTACTCCAACTGCAGTCAGTTAGTTATACCCTACATATGACTTTAAGAGGGCAGCTAGGTGATACAATGAATAGAGTGTTGGGCTTAGAATCAAGAATCAACTGTTAATGGAACTGTTAAGCAGATTCCCTGGCTGATGTGAGAGGGATTTAGCCCTGGTGCTTTCCATTTAAAATACTTTAATTCTTTTCTTTTGATGAACAAGCATCAGGCCATCTTGCCTCAACTGGAGGCAATGTCTCTGTGATTTCCCTGAACCAACCTGTCTCATTACAAAACATTTTTGGGCAGGCAGCAATTTCTTTACAATAATGAGTTAGAATGAACTGATGCTGAGTGAAATGAACAGAACCAGGAGAACATTGTACACAGTGACAGCAAGATGTTATGATGATTAACTATGACAGACTAGCTCTTCTCAGCAATACAGTGATACAAGACAATTCCAATAGACTTGAAATGGACAATGTCATTCACATTCAGAGAAAGAACTATGGAGGTTGAATGCAGATCAAAGCCTATTATTTTCACTTTTTTGTGGTTTTTACCTTTTGTTCTGATTTTTCTTTCACAATATGACTAATCTGAAGATATGTTTAAAATGACTGTATACTTATAACCTATGTTGGATTGCTTGCAGTCGGGGGGGTGGGGGGGTGGAAGATAAGGGATGGAGTGAAAAAAATTGGAATTCAAATATCTTACAAAAATGAATGTTGAAAACCATCTTTACATGTAATTGGAAAAAAACCCATTAAGTTAAAAAAAAAGATTATAAATACGGTAGAAAAATCCCATGTAAAGTAAAGAAATAGTTTGTTGTTTTACATTAGCCCACCAGGAAGAATGCGGCATAGTAGGACATAAATAAAATAGTGCACTATCTTTCCCAGTCAACCCGTGAATTTATCCTACTTTCAGTCTGCTTCTACCTGTCCCAGTAGAGGGTGCCCTGAGTTAGTGTTACAGTCATGCTTCAACTAAAGGGGCATGTTTATAGAGGTACTGCATATGACCATCAAGAGGTCTACCTGCTTGTCTGGTTCTTTTAATGATTTTCAAAGTCAAAAAAAAAAAAAAAAAGTGGAATTTTTTTTCCTCTAAGCAAGGAAGGAAAGGCATAAAACTTTTTGTGACTACAATTCATTGAGTCCCATTTTGAGGCTCTGAACCGAGGGATGAGTTCTAAATGCACTGCTCAGGAAAAATAATTCTTCTGGGAGTCCTGTTGAATGGAAGTCCTCTACGCAATAGTAGAGACTCAGGTCCATCTTGTAGTGAGTCTGAAGGAAATTTTTTCATCTTATTGAACAAGATCCTCTCCTTGAAGCAGAACCAATAATTCTCTCTAACATCTTCTCAATGCCTCACCATTTTGTCCATAACCACAAAAATCATCTAGATGATTGAGAAGAAGAAAGCTGTTCTGACCACCTACAAATGTATAATGAGAACATTTAAATCTTTTGAGGGAAATACTAATGAAAGTGGTACTGGTAAATAGGGAGGAAAGAGGAGGAGAGGAAAGGAGAAGGGAGGAGATGGTGGGAAGAGAAGGACAAAAGAGAAAAATATCTATGAATCAGTAACATAAAAACACACATACAAATCCATACATATCAAAAGTAATATATTTATTATTTCTAAAGCATAGATTCTGGGTACTGTTAAGATGAACAATTCCAACATTATCTAAAAAGACCCAAGCTATATTCAATTAAACAAATATTAGTTGCTTTATGAATGCAAGGCTAAAGTCAGTTTAGTGTAATGGGAAAAAATTTGGCCTTTCAATCAAGAAGACTAGGTTCAAGCCCTGTCTATAATACTTATCACTTAAATAACTCTGAGAAAATAAGTTGCTTAACCTCTCAGTACTCCAAGAAATTCTCTAATATTAAAAATTAAGGAACTTTTGCCTATCTGACTTAGCAGAAGGACTTCCTTTATTTTTTGTTTGTTTGTTTGTTTGTTTGTTTTTGAGATCAAATATATCTGAACTAAAACAATTGCAAGGCTTCATGCTGGCAACTAAAAAGATATGGCAGCAGATCATACTCAGAAAAAACCTACCACCTATTGGATATTGACCTTAATGAAGAACAAAATGAAATATGCCTATGAAATGTGTTCTGTTTCATTTTCTTTGCTCTCATTCATTTTTCAGTACTTTGCAATCTGGCTTTTGACTTCATCATTCACCTGAACCTGTTGTATCTAAAGTTACCAATGATTTCCTAATTGCCATATTCCTTCTCTGATTCCTCAACCTTTTTTAATTTCTCTGTACCATTAATCATTCTTATTCATTCTCTCCTTCTGGATATTCTCACCTCTCTGGGTTTTTGTCTGACCACTCCTTCTCAATCTCCTTTGTTAGCACATCATCAATATCCCACCCCCTACCTGTAGGAATTCCCCAATAATCTTTCTTGGACTCTTTTCTCCCTCTCCACACTTTCTCTCTTGCTAGTCTAATAAGTTTCCCTGGATTTCATTATCATTTCTATATAGATGATCCCCCAAGTCTCTATCCCAAACATTACTCTTTCTCCTAAGCTCATCACCCATCTGTAATTGTCTATTGAGTATTTAAAAGTAGATTTCCAATAAATATCTCAATAACATGTCCAAAAGTAAATTGATTTTCTTTTCCTCTCAAACATCTGTTTCCAAAAAGGGCACAACCATCTTTCAAATCACTCTTCTGGCTTTTGCTTTATTCTGTACTCCTTAAATTCCCTTATCCCACATATCCAACTAGTTGACAAATATTGCCATTTTTTGACCTTCACAATATCTCTTCTAGCATACTTATGTCTACTCACACATCCCCCCAAGTCTCTCCTCTATAACACTGTCAAAGTTATATTTCTAAAGTGCTTTTCTGACCCTATTACTCCCTTATTCAATACAATAAATTCCAGTGGGTTTCTATTGCCCCTAGTATTAAATGTAGGTACTTCTTTTTATCTTTTAATGCCCTTTACAACTTAGCCCCAATCTATCTTTTCATCCTTCTTATCCTATTACTTCCCTTTTAGTACTCTAAGTTCCAATTAAATGTTTTTCTGGCTATTCCTCATACATGACTTTCCATCTCCTACCTCAATCTCCCTGTGCTTGCTTTTCTCCAAATGTGAAATGCAATCTTTTTTTTTTGTCTCCACCTCTTAGAATCCATCATTTCCTTCAAAACTCTACTCCAAAACTACCTTGTACATAAAGCCTTCCTCCTCCACCCCTCTAAAAATAAAATACAAAATAAATGTGTGATTACTTTATTTGTCAGATTTTCTGAGTTATAAATTCCTTTATAATTTATGCTGGATTTTAGACTCAAGATCATAACATACAATGCACTTTTAAAAATTAAAGCTTTTTTCTTTTCTTTTTTTTCAACATTTTATTTTTGAAATTTATATTTTCAAAACATATACATGGATAATTTTTCAACATTGACCCCTGCAAAATCTTATGTTCCAAATTTTCTCCTCCCTTCCCTCACCCCCTTCCCTAGATGGCAAGCAATCCAATATATGTTAAACTTGTTAAAATATATATCAAATCCAATATATGTATGCATACTATACAAATATCATGCTGCACAAGAAAAATCAGATCGAAAAGGGGAAAAAATGAGAAAGAAAACAAAATGCAAGCAAACAATAACAAAAAGAGTGAAAATGTTATATTGTGATCCTCACTCACTTCCCATAGCCCTCTCTCTGGGTGTAGATGGTTCTATTCATCACAAGATCATTGGAACTGGCCTGAATCATCTCATGTACAATGCACTTTCTATAAAAGAACAAGCTCAGAATCAGGATCCAAAAAAAATATCCTGACAAGCTGGAACTTTCCACAGAAGTCTAAGATGAAATATAATAGGGCAGTGGATACAGCACTGGGTCTGGAGTGAGGAAGTTAAAATCCTCTCTCAGAACCCACTAGCTCACCAGCACATCACTTAGCCTCTGTCTCAGTTTTCTCATCTATAAAATGGGAATAGCAATAGCACCTACCTTTCAGACGTGTCCATTCTGACTCAGACAAGACATAAGGAGGAATGAGGGCCAGGCAGAAATGCAAATGGAAAATCAGAAAAGGACAGTCCCCAAAACTGGTGCTTCTGAAGAAGGCCACAGGAAGAGTCCAGGAGCCAGATCAAGTGCTCAGCCTAATCAAGAGAGTTCTGAAGAGTAGAAAAGAATCAAGCCAAACTAGTAAACACTAAAGTCATAACGCAGTTCTTGGCATTATTGGGGATGACCAGCGTGCCTTCTCCCAGCCTATGATTATGCACAAGCACTGCCCCCAGCCACCTGCCTGTACCTGTCAAGAGCAGGGCCTGGACAATCTGTATGCAACAGCTGTTTGCTGGCATGCATAGCTAGTTGCCAGATTAGGGGGAGAGAAGGGAAAGCTTTTTGGAAATATGTATGTCTGTACTTTACATATTATAAGTAGAAAAAATAGTATAAGAATACATTATATGGTGGGAATGAAAGAATGAGCTATAAAACTATCAGGTTAAGAAGATGAGATTCAGAGAACGACTTGGAGAGAAACTGGATTTTCAAGAATTGGATAAGACCCAGAAAGAAGGAACCTGGGTGAGTTGGAAAGAGAGGGAGTAGGAGCAAGAGGAAGGATATTTCATGCACAAACATTGTTGTCAAGCTCTATGCTGAGCTAACACTCATTCTGAAAGCTGCCCCAAATTTGGAGACCTCCCTCAGGGCTAGACTCTTTTTCCTGCATATTTTCCTCCTTACTTTCAGACAAATTTATTTACTGTCCTAATCATCAATCATTCCATACCCACTCTGAATCACTTTTTAAGATCTACCGTGTGCATGCAGTCAGCTTGACCACAATTGTTTGTTCCTACAGTAGACATCATTTTTACACACACAGGTATTTCTTAAATGCCTACAATGGACAAGGTACAGGATCAATGTTAGGGAAAAAGTAAAGATAATTAATCTATGGTTCCTATTCTCAATTAACTTGCAGATTTCAGAATCTGTTTAACTTTGGAGGCCATCTAGTCCAATTTCTACCTGTAAAAGAATCCCTTCTAATGCTAGTAAAAGAAGCTTTAAATCTTCCCTGAAACTCTCCAACGCTGGACAGCTCACCACCTTTGAAAGCAGTCTAGTTCACTTTTACATAGTTCTACATATTAGGACAAACCTGCATTTGTCTCTTTGCAAATTATACCAATCACTCTTAACTCTGTCCTTAAGAATCAAACTAGACAAATATAATCCTTTACCTAAATAAGCCTTCAGATATTTGAAAACCGCTATCTTGTATCTTCCCATCCCATTCCCTAACCTCCTCTTCTCCAATTCCTTTAGTTAATCTTCATATGGCACATACTTGAAGACCTTCCTCCTGGTTTTCTTCCTCCAGACATTCTCTAATTTTCAATATCTTTTCCAAACACTGATACCTGGATCTGAACACAGTAATACTCTAAACGTGGGCTGACCAGGACAATGGGAATATCATCTCCTTATTCCTAGAAATCTTCTATAGGATAGTAGCCCACTGTCATATTAGCTTTCTTGGTTATTATGACATACTGTTGCTTCATAAGCAGCTCACAGTCCACTAAAACCCACAGAACATTTTTAGATAAGTTTCTAACAATGTCTGTCCCTATCTTGCACTTGTGAAGCTTTATATTGTAAACTCAAGTGTAGGATTTTACATTTATCTCTATTAAATTTCATCTTAATTTAATACAGTCCCATGTTTAGCCTGTTGAGATATTTTTAACCCTTTTCCTATCATCCTTTGTATTAAATTTCATAAATATTTATGCCTTTATTCAAGTCATTGATAAAAATCCTGAGCAGCATAGGGCCAATCACATATTTATGAGGCACTTCTTTGGAGACTTCCTTCCCAGTTCTCATAGACTGATCATCAACAACCACTGTTTGGGTCTCACCATCCAACCAGTACCAAATCCACAAAACTGTGCTACTGTGTAGTTCATGTCTTGCCATAATATCACAAGTAGAATATAAGATTTTATTCAAAAGCACCATGGTATGGACTATAAATTAGTTATTATAATGTGTTAGCTTCTGGGCTGCTATAGAAAATTAGTAGAATTCTATGAAGCTTGCATCAGTCCATATTGTGTCTTCAAATGACCTGAGCCTAGACTAAGCTGAAAAGGAAATAAAAGCTTATTTGGCCAGCATCATAGAGTAGCAAGATGAAATAGTGGATAGAGGTGAGTCTGGAATCAGAAAAACTAAGTTTGAATCCAAGCTCAGATATTTGGTAACTGTGACTATAGGTTAGTCATGTCACCCTTCTGAGCTTACCTTTCAAATTTGCAAAATGTAGAGGATGGACTTATAGTTACTCATCCCCCTTCCAGATCTAAACCTATGGTCCTGTGCAATCCAGATGGTTATTTGTGTAACTTGAACTGGACAACCTCTAAGGTCCTTTCTCGTTCTAAATCTATGCTCCTATTAGTCTATGGTCTGATACTTCAAAGAATTCTGATTTTTCTCTGCATTAATTACCTCTCCCTCAGTGCAAATCCTTAGCCCTCTGCTCTTTTTTTAGGTGACATTCTTGACTTTCTGGAACTAAACATTTTCATCATAGGGCTGTTGTTGGATTTGTACTTCTGAATCACCAGACTTTGGGTTTCGAATCATGATTTCCCTTGGACTGAATAATTCATCTATTTGAAATTGTAAGATAATTCAGAAAAACTTAATGAGATAGTTCTCAGCACTTTATAAAAGAAGGGGAATTTTGTAGATACTCCTCAATTCTAGTGTTCTCTATCGCTCAGCATGGAAAGCCTAAAGCAAATCAATGTTCTTCTCATGGGGTCAGTGGTCATTTACCTACTCTTCTGTGAGTGAACTTAGTCCAAATCATAGCACGTAGCCCGTGCTATGTGGTTTAAAGGTCAAGCAAATATACACTTTCCCTGGGTTAAGGCTAAAGTTTCAGGAAAGAGAAGCATGCCCCACATATGTTGTCTTGCTAAAAAGAGAGTCACTACTTTGCATACCTTCCCCCACCCTAATTGTTAACACTTGGGGGCTATTGATAAATAGGCACTGAATCTCTCAAGAAATGTTTTTTGGGGAAGATCTGAATCCTAAAGAAGAGATGGATAAATTGGTCACATGATGTTTGACTTTATGACCAGTAGTCCCAGGTCCAGAACACACCTGAATCTAAATCCTGTTTGTTTCCCCAAATAGAGCTGAAACTGAAATTTACTTAATAACTAATCATCAATTTGAAAGGAATCACTATTCAGGGATGATGGCTACTCCCACTATGCTCATTTGAATATGGAAAACATGAAAGGTAATAGATCCTGAGTGAATCCCCTTGGTAATATTTGAGCAAATCGGAATGTGGATTTATCTACTCCTTAGAAAACTGTGGTGGGTGAAGCTCCCAGTGATAGTTGGCCATGGTTGGTCTAACTTGCATGAAAATGTGATAGAACAGAAACCATGGTGAATTTGACAAGGACCCATGCTGAAGGCCCAAATCAGCCACCTATATGAGCCATAGCAAGTCACTTAAACTCTATGGGTCTGACTTCCTCATCTATAAAATTAGGATGTTGGAACAGATATCCTCTAGAGTTCTTTCCAGGTCTGACCAATGATCCTATGGAATCTAAGCAGTTATTTGTATATCATGTCTCTTCTAGACTTATGCTCCATGACAGCAAGGACTTTTTTTTTAAGTTCTGCCCAGCAGAATATTCTCTTTATCTATTCAACAGTATTTTGTCAACTTGCCCAAAGAGGCCCTAATATTATATCTTCAATTCAATTCAATTATTATTTGTTAAGTTATAATTGTTATATCTGCTATATATAAGGCATTGTGCTAACCAATGGGATATACAAAGGCAAAATAGAAACAGTTTTTGCTCTCGGAAGCTTACATTCTATTGGGAAGATATTAACAACATGCAACTAAATGCAACTAAAGTATATACCAAGTAATGATGGTAGAATAAGGAGAAAACACTAGCAATTGGGGAAGATCAGGAAAAGTCTCAGATAGGAGATGCTTGAGCTGAGCCTTGCAGGGAGTTAAGAATTTCCAGATAAAGAGAACCTGCCACACATGGGAGACAGCCTATGAAAAAGGCCTGATGCAAGAAATTAGGGGGGAAAAACTTTTATATAGAGTGAGTCCATGATCAGGAATAATATGAAATAGGTATGAAAAATTAGACTGGATTTAGGTTATAAAGGACTTTGAATCTGGTCTTTCTGGATCTTTATGTCTGTTTGTCATTGAAATCTAGGAGTTATCTTCAGTTCACAGTTTCTGGCCCTTATTTTCTGATCTCTTATGTTTTAAAAGATGAATAGGTTTTTGGAATTGTGAACTGATCCAACAATTTGGAGAACAATTTGGAACTTTGCCCAAGGGCCTATAAATCTGTGAATGCTCTTTGACCCAGCAATCTTACTATATGTCTATACCCCAAAAAGATCAAAAAAGAAAAAGGACCTATTTGTACAAAAATATTTATAGTAGATTTTTTTGTGGTTATAAAGAATTAGAAATTATAGGGATGTCCATCACTTAGAGAAGGCTGAACAAATTGTGATATATGATTGTAATGGAATACCATTGTGCTATAGAAATGATGAGCAGAATGCTTTCAGAAAAACTTGGAAAAACTTATATGAATTGATGTAGAAACCAGTGAACACTATATACAGTAACAATATCGTAGTATGAACAACTGTGAATTATTTAGCTATTCTCAGCAATACAATATTCCAAGACAATTTCAAAGGACTCATAAGGACCTCCAGAGAAAGAACTGATGGGAGTCTGCATGCAGTTTGAAGTATACTATTTTTTACTTTAAATTTTTATGGCTTTTTTAATCTGTGTTTTCTTTCACAAATGATCAATATGGAAATATATTTTGCAAGATTACACCTGTAAACCTATTTCAAATTGCACATCTCAAAGAAGTGGAAGGGAAAGGAGAGAGGAAGAGAATTAAGAACTCAAAAATTTTTTAAAGAATGTTAAAAACTGTTTTTACATGAAATTGGGGGGGGGGGCAATTAAAGTAACACTATTCTGTACTTTCTCTAGCTCCCTGGATACCTCTTACAGCTCTGATTAGAGACCTCCAAAAGTGACATGTCTTATCAATATCAAGCTAACCTGGAGTTAGTAATTCCTTACCAGTCTTGGTCTTGGACTTAACCCTATCCAGTTTCCCCTGCTAAGTGAGCTGTACCCATTTGGTTCCCCTTCTGTACATTTCTTCTCAAGTTCATGCCCTTCAGGTCACAGACAACCAGATAAATTTAGCTTCTTTTCAGGGACTTTCTCTGACTATTCCATGGCTGCTTATGGTTTGGCTGCTCCCCAGGAAGAGCTGGGGGTTGGCTCCTCTTCCTTGGAGGTCTCATTTGGCCTTTTTGATGGCTGTTCTGTACTTCCTGCTGCTTGCACAATTGGCAATTCAGGGTCAAGTCAGGTCATGTATTCTATTTTTGAAATCCATTCAATGCTTGGGTTATCTTCTCTGTTTCTGGGTGCAGAAATCCATCACCTTAAGGTCTCCTGGGCAGGCAGGCCTCCTTTCCCATCTCCCCCTCATACCTGACATTCTGTAGTTACTGCTTTATTGTAGCTTCTTTATATTTACCCTATATTAGGACTCAACTGAGATGATATTTCCTCTGTCAAGCCTTTGCTGATCAGCTTGGTTGTTAGTGCTTTCACTCCTCAAATTACCTCATATTTGCTTATCTGGGAACATGTTGTCTCCTCTAGTAGCATATAAACAGGAGTATGCTGGGGCCTGCTCTAACCAAGTCTGTGGAGTCAGTTGTTAAATTTCCTGTGTACATATTTTCAGAAATTTGCAAATGCAAATCAGGGCTTGATTTATTGTTTTTTTTTTTATTGTACATACTTAAGTATATGATGAAGAAAATTTAAATAATATAGAATCAACTTAAAAGCATGTCATACTTTTTTTTGGAGACTACATTATTAAACATTTTCCAGCAGAACTTTGAATAGAAACTTCTAGAGGGCAGGGATTATTTTTCATTTTTAACTTGGTATGTCCAGCATGTGGCACAATGTCTTGATCGTAATAAGCCCCTGATAAACATAGGCTAACTGAAATGGAGTTTCCTGGTCTGCTCTGTGGAGTTTAAGCAATCCAGGATAAGGTATTTCTTGATCTAGGAAGAGAGGGTAAAAACCATTAAAGCATCGGCTCCGATTGACAACTTTCATATACTATTAAACACTCATAATAGATCTCATGCAGTCATTTAGTATTTTTTAAATCCTTTTCCCCTTACTGAACAAAAGCTAAAGTTTAATCAATGAGTACTTACTATATGTCTCAGTACTGTTTGGAGATGCTAAAGATAGATAACAGATATATAAATAGATGGAGAGAGTGATGACTAAGAAGTAGATGAGAGAGAGAGATGAATTAACTGTGAATTTCTGGGAAAAGGAAGGAAGGAAGGAAGGAAGGAAGGAAGGAAGGAAGGAAGGAAGGAAGAGAGATAGATTAGTTAATAGAAATCTGTAGGATCAATTGAAGTGGGGTAAGAATGCAGCAAGATGAGTGCAATCCTTCAGACATGACAAGATGAGGGTCTGGCCTAGGATGGTAGCCTTGGAGAATGAAGACAGAGGAAAAAAATCTGGGAAACATGTTAAAAGTAAAAAATGAGATAGTTGTTGGTTAACGTAATAGGCACTTTTATGATAAAAGGGAGATTTCTGAACTTAGTTTTGCTGGAGTGAGCTGGCTGGTTGCATGGATCAGAGTGTCATGCACACAGAGTCATGGTCATGGATTTGATTCCTTCTCTCCTTTTTCCTGCACAAGTTTTGTTTCGTTCCTTGGCCACAGACTAAACTACTAACCCCAGCCAGCTGTCCTGGGTTATAGTGGGACACTGGGCAAGAGAGTGTTGATGGGTCAGCACAAATCTATTGCAGCTGCAAAATAGCTCACATGCATGCCATATTGACTGTGGGTCATAAGAGGTGGCATGAGATAATGGAAAGTCCACTGGACCAGGAATCAAACATTTAGATTTGAGTGCTTGCTTGGTTATTTTCTAGCTGTGTGAAATTGAAAAAAAAAAAAAATCACAATTTTTCTAAGTTTAGTTCTAGGTCTGTAAAATAGAGGCAATTGCCCCACCTCCCTCATAGACTTAGTATGGGTTCAAATAAGACAGTGTCTATAAAAGCGCTTTCGTAAACCATAAAGCACTATGCAAACTTAATCTGTAATAACAGATTAGGAAGGTTTAGCTAAGGAATTTAAGGTTTAGGATAAGTGGATAACGGAGGTTTCCACTACTATATCTCTGTGATGTCAGCAGAAAGTTAGAAGGTCTCCAACAATTTGAATAGACATTCTTTTGCAGACTTTTAGGAGAACAGGGACAAGAGTCACACACAAATTAGGTTGTAATTGGATTATTAAAAGGAAAATCCAATTTGGTGAGAGCATGGATCTATCTGAGTATGGAGATAGGGTCAGCTACAGAGAAGAGCAATATGTGAATGTAACAAAGGAAGGAATTTTAAGAAATCTTGTAGTCCAACTTCTATACCCACTCCCTCTGGAAAAAAAACAAAAAAAAACAAACCTGTTTTTTACAGCATACCTGACAATGGCCATCCTCTATCTCTTAAAGTAGCCCACTCCACTTTGAATAGCTTTTATGTTTACAAAATTTTTCCATACAAGTAGCCTAATCCTTTCTCTTTTTAACTTTCATTCAGTACTCCTAATTCTTCCTTTTGTCTCTCTTTTCTGTAATATTCCTTTCCTAATATCCTTCCTTTTTTTTTTTTTTTTAACAATATCTCTCCCCTAATCTTGCTTTCCTGCACTAACCCTTCAAATACTTTAAGATAGAAGTATGATGTCCTCTTCGCCCTAAGTTTTTATTTCTCCTTGGCTAACCAATGTTCATTTGAATCCTTGGGGATGTTCTTCAGCCTTCAAACCCTCCTTTTCATACCCCTCTAATCATGCTCCACTTTGTCAATTTCCTTTTAAAAATTTACAATCCAGAACCACATAAATTTTCAGATATTGTCTGACCAGGATAGGGTTCCTGCTGTCACCTCCTGAATCCTAAGTCCTATGCCTTTCAATGCAGTCCAAGAATCCATTAGCTTTTTTGGCTTCTATGTTTCATTGTTGACTCAAATGGAGCTTACATTTGGAGGCATAAGTAGGACAGAGGAGTTAGGCCCAACAAACAGTATAAGAAAAAAGTGCCTTAGGAGCCACTGAGATAAGAGACCTGGACAGAAGATAGTTAAGCAATCTGAATATTATCAGATGGCTGTTTTTCTAACATGGAATTTAGGTCTATGACACTTATGCCTTTACTTCTACTCCAGCTGATCCAAAAAATTGGAAGCCAATTCTATTTTAAGCTTCTGCTGGACCTGTCACATGGTGAAATATTTAGTTAAAAACAGCTATTTACCAGGAAAGAAAAGCCCAGCAAAACAAAAGATTATTATATTATCCCAGTAACTCTTTAAACCAAAGCAAACAAGAGGATCAACAATGTTGATTTTGTGGTGTTCTAACTTTGGGACACCTACCTTCCAAAGTTCCTGGTCAGTTTCCTACTAGGGATTAGGTAGACAGTGGGGAATTCCGATAAGCAGGGTGAGCCAGGAGACTCTTAAAATGCTGGGAAACCGATTTCTCAATAAATGCTGAGAACTTGATAAGGTTTGCAGCCAGATCCCCTCAGGGAAGCCAGAAAGGTTGGTTTTACTTGAAATTCATAAAAATCTGGATATTCTTAAGAATCATCAGTAGGAAAAAAAATCCATTTCTTGATCTAGCCATCACTTGAAGAGACACTGTTTTAAGTAGAAGCAAGATGTAGTATGTGAAACATAACTAATATCAATGTTCCTCAAAATAGGGGCAAGACTCCTAGAGGTTGTTACAAGGGAATTATGGTGAACAAAATTTGTAAAGTTCTAAATAGTTTAGTGGGGTGGTGGTCATCACTAACCATTAGTCATATGGATGGGATAAAGCTATTTTCCTCACTTCTTGGACTTTCTTCATATGTTATCTCCTTCCCAGCTTCCTAGATATACTGATATACAAAAAAAGAGCTGGTGAAAAGCAAAATAAGCAAAACCAAGAGAATATTGAACAACAAAAATATTGTTTTAAGAACAACTTTAAATGAATAAGTCATTTTGACTATTATAAATACACAAGTTAAAAATAAAGGACTTATGAAGAAAAATGATAGCATCCAGAAAAAGAACTGATAAAGATATTTATAGAATAATTTTACATGAATACATATATATGCATGTAAGTGTGTGTCTCTATACTAATAATAGCCAACTCTAGGGGAAAGGAGTAGAAAAAAGGGGGAAATTTTACATAATGCCTTTGTTACATATTTTAAAAGAATTGCAAGTTGCACATTTGCAGTTTTGTGTGCAGTCATCTTTTTGTTATTATACTATCTTATGGAAATGCTTGTTTTATTCCACAAATTAAATTAAAAAAAAAAAAAGACAAGAAAAGGGCTAAGGATAGGGCCTGTTATCCTATTGATATGGGAAATTACTAGGTGAGGAAATTCCTTATACATTCATGGGTCAGCACCCACTCTGAAATTTATAATTTTGAAGAATTGCCTAGGATACTCAGAAGTTGTGACTTGCCTGGACTCCCAAAGCCATTCTACCACAGAGATGGGGACTGAACCCAGACCTTCTTGAATTCAAGGCTGACTCTTTATCTACTACATCATGGCATCAATTCCTTTCATATTATATCAAACCATGTGAAACTAAGAAGTCCTTTTTGAATACTTGCAATGTGTCTAGCATGGTGCTAAGCAATGTAGAGGAAAAGGGAGAAATATGACATAATCATTGCTTTCAAGAAGCTTTTAACTTATTCTATATCATTAATGACATACATCAGGAAAAAATATGAAGAAATATAAAATCTAATTCTAAACTTATATGACAAAATGAGAAAAAAACAGTCATCAAGAATTCAGAAAGATCATTGTGGCCTGGAATAGCCAATGAAAGTCAATTATATAACCCAGCCTGTCATGCAAATTTCTTTACATTCTAGGTACCAATAAAGTTCTAAATTCCATCACTTTATTATAGGAACCCATCTTTCCAACGAAGTAATTCTATTCATAGGCTCCCAAACTGCTTTGCATGTTTGCAGAAGTCTTTATTCCCTCCATTTCCTCCACCTTGAATGTTCTCTATCTATTTGTGAACAGTCATTGACCCAATTTCTCCTTCCCTGAGAAGCCTTCAAAATGCTTTGCCCATGGAAAACCCTCAAATATTAGCTGAATGAATGACCCTCTTTTGGCTTTTGTGGAAGCTCCTTTGATGCACAGGTGAACACATCCCATTCTTTTAAGACCCTTTTAAAGTTGTATAGTATTTCTTGAATGTTTTCCTGTCTAGAATCTTGCTAATTTTTCACTCTGAAAAGATTCTTCCCCAAATCACTACATTCAGAATAAAGCATCTACTATAGTGGTGGGCTCCCAACAGCAATAATTGTGGGGAGACTTGCACAAGAAAGAGAATCCTCCAAGTAGACCTATTTTATACATACCAACTGACCCAGAGTTACTTCCTTGTCAACATGTTAGATGTAATTTCATCTGAAATAATTCCAATAGCTACAGAAAGTGTTTGTTCTTTCCTTCTGAACCTATTTCAGTGACTAACAGAACTCAGTGTCAGTTTTTACAATGCCTAATCACCAGAGACAGGTTGTTGCTTCACAGCTGTATTCTATTGTCACAGAGCTAGACATATGGGACAGACTTGTGATTTCACTAATATAAGGAATTCCCAGATGAGAAAACTCCCTCTATCATTTTAAGTCTCCACTGCCTCTACAACTCATATATAGCCTTAAAAAAGTTGTCAAAAGCAGAGTGTCAAACACACCCAGAGTACAACCCATTGCACTTTTTTCCCCAAGGTGTCCTGAACCAGAGACATAATAAACATTTAATTATGTGTGTGTGAAATTTCCCCCCAATTTTATGTTAAAACAATTTTTTTTAACTTTTGAGGTTTGGTTTTTTTTTTTTTTAGTTCCAAATTTTATCTCTCTTTCCTCCCCTTCGCCTTACTGAAGACATTAGGCAATCAGATATCAATTATACATGTGCAACCACTTAAAACATTCTCATATTGGTTATTTTGTACAAGAAGATTTGAATAAAAGAAAAAAAGATGGAAGAAAGAAAGCGAAAAATAGCCTACTTCATTATGTATTCAAATGATAGTTCTTTCTTTGGAGGTGAGCAGTATGCTTCATTATGAATCCTTTGGGATTGGTTTGGATCATTGTATTGCTGAGAATAGCATTCATTCATGGTTCTAAATCATACAATATTGCTGTTACTGTGTGTAATCTGATTCTGTTCACTTCACTTTGCATCAGTTCATGTAAGTCTTTCCATGTTATCTGAAATCATCTTGCTTGTCATTTCTTATAGAATAATAATATCCCATTACATTCATATGCCACAGCTTATATAACCATTCCCCAATTGATGGACATCCATCAATTTCCAATTCTTCACCATCACAAAAAGAACTGCTATAAATATTTTTGTACAAATAAATTTTTTTTCCCTTTAAAAATAATACTTTCTTTTTAATGGTTCCAAGATAACAAAATACAAACTCCAGTTCTGAAATTTCAAAGTGATGACAATTTAGCTGCTTCTGTTTTATATAGAATCTTCTTTAATTTGTTTTTTGCAAAATGATGGTGCCTCATAAAAGTCCCAGTCATTTATACCCTTTGATCCAGCAGTGTTTCTACTGGGCTTATACCCCAAGGAGATACTAAAGAAGGGAAAGAGACCAGTATGTGCCAAAATGTTTGTGGCAGCCCCGTTTGTAGTGGCTAGAAGCTGGAAACTGAGTGGCTGCCCATCAATTGGAGAATGGTTGGGTAAATTGTGGTATATGAATGTTATGGAATATTATTGTTCTGTAAGAAATGACCAGCAAGATGAATACAGAGAAGCTTGGAGAGAATTACATGAACTGATACTAAGTGAAATGAGCAGAACCAAGAGATCATTATATACGTCAACAACGATACTGTATGAAGATGTAATCTGATGGAAGTGGATTTCTTTGACAAAGAGACCTAATTCAGTTTCAATTGATCAATGATGGACAGAAGCAGCTACACCCAAAGAAAAAAACACTGGGAAATGAATGTAAACTGTTTGCATTTTTGTTTTTCTTCCTGGGTTATTTCTACCTTCTGAATCCAATTCTCCATGTGCAACAAGAAAACTGTTTGGATCTGCACACATACATTGTATCTAGGATATACTAGGACATATTCAACATATATAGGACTGCTTGCCGTCTAGGGGAGGGGGTGGAGGGTAGGAGGGAAAAAATCGGAACAGAAGTGAGTGCAAGGGATAATGTTGTAAAAAAAAAATTACACTGGCATGGATTCTGTCAATAAAAAGTTACTATAATAAAATAAATAAATAGATAGATAGATAGATAGATAAATTTAAGAATAAAAAAATAAAAATAAAAAGTCCCAGTCATTTAAATTTAAAGATGGAGATCCAGTTATTGTGTAAGGGTCAGTCAAAAGGTCTATGTTAGTTGAGTCATCCAATAAAGTAAATGTTGGGTACTGAGCTTTGATGGTCTAGAAATGGGTATTATTTGAAAATAACATTTAAATTAGATTAGAGAGACAACGTGGCATAAATGTCTGACCCCAAAGCCAGGGAGACCGAGGTTCAAGTTTCATTTCTGACACATACGGATTGGGTGACCCTGGACAAATCATTTAACTTTTCATTGCTTTTCACAACTCTCTAAGGCTTTAACTTGAAGACAAACTGCTGATCTGCATGGATAGAGAGACCCCTTCCACTCACCAGACTAATCTTTATCTCCTATCCATATTATTATAACAACCTACATTTCTTTTAAATGTATGACTGTTCACCATAGTTCCATATATATTATTTCTTATTAAATATTCACAATAGCCATGTTTGGTGGATAGGGCAGGTTTTATTATTATTATTATTCCCATTTAATCTATATGGAAACTGGCTCAGAGAGGTTAAGAAGTAATGCAGGTCATCATTGACCTCCCTTTAATGGGTTACTTCCAATGGCTTATTTAGCCTCTTAATTGCCCTTAGCCTCTTAATTGCCCTTAGCCTCTGACAGTCCTCCTCCAACTCAAGATCTGAAGGATGGAGCTGAAATGTGAAGACATTTGAGAGAAATTACACCACACCCAACCTGATAGTACATGTACCAGATATAGTAAAAGGGAGTGCTGGGTTCACTTATAAACTCTGTTGATAACTATCTGTATAACCTCAGAACAGATCTTTTCACTTCTGTTTTTCTTTTTCTTTTTCTTTTCATCCTTTTTCTTAACCATACTCCACAGGTGACTGGACCTCAGGACTAATAAAATGGTTCAGTTGGGGGAACTGGGGTAGATTAGAGTTCAGCAAACTCCTGTTTCAGGGCCAGACCTGGGTCTGCCTGTTTTTGAATCTTAGTTGGATTTGGCAATTATCAAATAGTTTATTATTTGGCTATATCATGGAATCAAAATATGATGGAATGAATCTTCCAGGTATTTGTATGGATGTGCACAAAGAGGGTGTCATTGTTCAATGGCACATTAAGTAATTGACCTTAGATGGGAAGCCAGAAGTTTATAATGCTCTCCAGCACTCTTTCACTTAGAAGGTATGGCTTTGCATGGAATCCAGAGAATGAACCAATGGGTCAAGTATCACAAAGTCAAGGTCACAGAATCTTCTAACCTGGAAAAGGTGTCAGAAGTCACCTGGTCTAACAATCTTCAACTGTATTCTTGACAATTGCTCATTCATTCAAACTTTATTTAAAGAACTCTGCAGCTAAAGACAATCTATTACAAGGGAGGTTTGGAAGCTCTAACTAAAATTTTCACTTCATACCCAGGTGGGGCAGTAGATAGAATATTTGGCCTGGGCTCAGGAAGCCCTGAGTTCAAATACAGACCCAGATATTTACTAGCTGTGTTATTCTGAGGAAGTCACTTCCCCACTGTTTCCCTCAATATCCTCAATTTTAAAAAGGGGATAATACTTCCAAGAGTTGTTGTTAGTATCAAATGAAAAAATATTATAAAGTATTTAGCATAGTACCTGATACATAGTAAGTTATCTATAAATGCATATTCTCATATATTTCTCATATTCTCTTCTTTCCCCTTATATCAAACTAAATTTTCTCCCTAAAGCTATACAGAATCTGTCCTCACCTCAAGAAATTCAAGTATGCCATCTATTATACAGTGAATCTTCATGTGATTATTGAATTGAATAATTAAGAGTAATAATTGTTGTACCAGGTAAAATGATTATAACCAGTGATGAGGTAGTAAATGTTTAACAGCCTCTCCAAAATATGTATTTGTGTATATATAATGTGTTTTAAGTTGAATCTACATTAATAATGTTTCCTTCATCACTTTCTTAAGTTTAGAAAATCAACAAATAACAAACATACATACCAATTACATACCAATTGCCAATAAAAAGATGTGAATGCACACTTGGAAAATTTAGCAATTGGTCCTCATGAGTGGCTTCTGATTACTCCAAGAGATCCCTGCTTATAATTCTCTTATTCACATATAGGATCTCAAATATCATAATAAATTTTTGAGAGATAAGGAGTAAGGGAAGGTGACCTTGTAGACAGAAAACTATACTTTAACTGTTAATCTGTCCTGTAGTTAGCCTCTAGTTGAAGTCAAACAAGGAATTCCACCCCCAATCTTTTTTTCCTTTTGTTGAGTCAATTAGTAGGACAGCTGTATTTCACTTTGCCTTTTTTTTTAATTAAAGCTTTTTATTTTCAAAATATATACATAAATAATTTTCAACATTCACCCCTACAAAACCCTGTGTTCTAATTTTTCTCTCCTTTCCCTCTACCCCTTCCCCCAGTCAGCAAGTGATCCAATATAGGTTAAATGTGTACTTCCTCTATACATATTTCCACAAATATCATGCTGCACCAGAAAGATCAAAAAGGGGAAAAAATGAGAAAGAAAACAAAATATAAACAACAACAAAAAGAGTGAAAATTCAATTCCCACTGTCCTTTCTGGGTACAGATGGCTTTCTTCATCTCAAGATCTTTAGAACTAGCCTGAATCACCTCATTGTTGACAAGAGCCATGTTCATCAGAATTGATCATCATATAATCTTGCTGTTGCAGTGTACAACAATCTCCTAGTTCTGTTCATTTCACTCAGCATCAGTTCACGTAAGTCTCTTCAGGCCTTTCTGAAATCATCCTGCTGATCATTTCTTACAGAACAATAATATTCCATAACGTTCATATACCACAATTTATTCAGCCATTCTCCAATTGATGGGCATCTACTCAGTTTCCAGTTTCTTGCCACTACAAAGAGGGCTGCCACAAACATTCGTGTACATACAGGTCCCTTTCCCTCCTTTATGATCTCTTAAGGATACAAGTCCAGTAGAAACACTGCTGGATGAAAGGGTATGCACATTTTGATAGCTCTTTGGGTATAATTCCAAATTGCTCTCCAGAATGGTTGGATCAATTCACAACTCCATCAACAATGTATTAGTGTCCCAGTTTCCCCACATCTCCTCCAACATTCTTCATAATCTTTTCCTATCATCTTACCCAATCTGAGAGGTATGTAATAGTTGTCTTAATTTGTATTTCTTTGATCAATAATGAGTTAGAGCACCTTTTTATGACTAGAAATGGTTTTAATTTCTTCATTTGAAAATTGCCTGTTCATATTCTTTGACCATTTATCAATTGGAGAATGGCTTAAATTCTTATAAATTTGAATCAATTCTTTATATATTTTAGAAATAAGGCCTTTATCAGAACCCTTGAATGTAAATTCCCACCCCCAGTTTATTGCTTCCCTTCTAATTTTGTCTACATTGGTCTTGTTTGTACAAAAACTTTTTAACTTAATATAATCAAAATTATCCATTTTGCATTCAATAATGTACTCATGTTCCTCTTTGGCCACAAATTCCTTCCTTCTCCATAGATCTGAGAGGTAAACTATCCTTTGTTCTTCTAATTTGCTTATAAGATCACTCTTTATGTCTAAATCATGAACCCATTACAACTTTATCTTGGTATATGATGTTAGGTATGGGTCAATGCCTAGTTTATGCCATCCTAGTTTCCAATTTTCCCAGCAGTTTTTGTCAAATAGTTAATTCTTATCCCAAAAGCTAGGGTCTTTGGGTTTGTCAAACACTAGATTACTATAGTCATTGACTATTTTGTCCCAAACCTAACCTATTCTGCTGATTGACAATTCTATTTCTTAGCCAGTACCAAATGATTTTGATGACTGCTGCTTTATAATATAGTTTAAGGTCTGGTACAGCTGGGCTACTACCTTTATTTGCATTTTGTTTCATTAATTTCTTTGAAATTCTTGACCTTTTGTTCTTCCACATGAACTTTGTTATTATTTTTTTAGCTCTGTAAAATAATTTCTTGGGAGTTTGATTGGTATGGAACTGAATAAGTAGATTAATTTAGTTAGTATTGTCATTTTTATTATATTAGCTCGGCCTACCTATGCACACTTGATATTTTTCCAAGAGATTAGATTAGACTTTATATGTGTGGAAAGTGTTTTGTTATTGTATTCATATAGTTCTTGACTTTATCTTGGCAGGTAGACTCCTAAATATTTTATGTTATCTACAATTACTTTAAATATTTAAGCCATATTTTATATATAATTTTATATTTTAAATAGAATTTCTCTTACTGCTGGACTTGGTTAGTAATATATAAAAATGCTGATGATTTATGTGGATTTATTTTATATCCTGCAACTTTGCTAAAATTTTGAATTGTTTCTAGCAGATTTTTAGTTGATTCTCTTGGATTCTCCAAGGATACTATCATATCATCTGCAAAGAATGATAATTTGGTTTCCTCATTATCTACTCTAATTCCTTTAATCTCTTTTTCTTCTCTTATTGCCAAAACTAACATTTCTAATACAGTATCACTGCCTTTTTAAAGCTTTAAATATCTACCTATTCAACTAGCAATTCTAGCTCCAGGTGTCAGCTTAGGCTAATGTTCTAGAAGATTTGCACTCTCTCTCTCTCTCTCTCTCTCTCTCTCTCTCTCTCTCTCTCTCTCGATGGAACCAATGTATTAGAAGGGATAACCCCTACTGTAAAACAACCTATAATATAACTCCAAATTCTTCATTCCTTTCTTATATTAACCCCTCTAAATGATAGAGTGGTCCATCTTTCAGAGAAAAGGGTTGTTGTTTTCATTTATTCCCTACTCTCAATGTTGAGACTGTTAAAAAGAGGAAGCATCTCTAGCATCCAAAGGGCATGCATAGATGGGTACTACTAGTGGTCTCAGCCTTTATGATGTTTGCTGGTTCCTTATCTGACAGATCCAGACTGTCTGTAACATTGCCCCCAGGGTAAAAGCACAAAAATCTTCTACAACTAGACCAAGATGTTGGAAGATATCAGAAGTATTATAATCATACCTACAGTATGACTAAAGTCTACAGAAGGGGCAGCTAGGTGGCACAGTGGATAGAGCAGCACCCCTGAAGTCAGGAGGACCTGAGTTCAAATTTGCCCCCAGACACTTAACACATCCTAGCTGTACTACCCTGTCAATTAACCCAAATTGCCTCAGAAAAAAAAAGTCTACAGAACTTGTTGAGAAGGGGAGAGCTATCGGCATCCTCCAAAACAACTACTACATTCTTTTTTTTTTTTTTTTAATCTTTTTTTTGACAGAACCCATGCCAGGGTAATTTTTTTTACAACATTATCCCTTGCACTCACTTCTGTTCCGATTTTTCCCCTCCCTCCCTCCACCCCTCCCCCAGATGGCAAGCAGTCCTATACATATTAAATATGTTACAGTATATCCTAGATACAATATATGTGTGCAGAACTGAACAGTTTTCTTGTTGCACAGGGAGAATTGGATTCAGAAGGTAAAAATAACCTGGGAAGAAAAACAAAAACGCCAACAGTTTACATTCATTTCCTAGTGTTCTTTCTTTGGGTGGTAGCTGCTTCTGTCCATCATTGATGAAACTGAGTTATATCTCTTTGTCAAAGAAATCCACTTCCATCAGAATGCATCCTCATACAGTATCGTTGTTGAAGTATATAATGATCTCTTGGTTCTGTTCATTTCACTCAGCATCAGTTCATGTAATTCTCTCCAAGCCTCTGAAATCATCCTGCTGGTCATTTCTTACAGAACAATAATATTCCATAACATTCATATACCACAATTTACCCAACCGTTCTCCAATTGATGGGCATCCATTCATTTTCCAGTTTCTGGCCACTACAAAGAGGGCTGCCACAAACATTTTGGCACATACAGGTCCCTTTCGCTTCTTTAGTATCTCTTTGGGGTATAAGCCCAGTAAACGACTACCTTCTTTAAAGGTTATACATTCATTAAATTTTTATCTATAGCAAATTTGCAAATAACCCCAATTGCCTCAGGGAAAAAAATTTCCTCTGCTAAAGATGCAAAATTTGATTCTTTTAACAAAATGGAAATCAAGAGTAGAACAATCAGTTTGGAGCCTAAAAGATAGAGAAAAACAAAAACTAATGTGTAGAGCCAGTCATACACAATTTTGTTTGTCAAAACTGATTGAAAATGCCACAAAAGAAATATTGAAGGATTTGTTTTATGACTGTTGCTGCAAGGATAGTCAAAAATAGGAAAATAGGGCATCTTAAGGCTTTGGTTTTATGGACTTCAATACAGAGTAAGATGCAAAAGCCAAGGAAGTCATGGAAGATGAAGACATTGATAGAAAAAAAAAAGGCATTCTAGACTAGACCAAGTCTAAATTGGAAGGAGGGTTTGAAGGATGATGAAGAAAGATTTAGTGGCAGAAGAAACTGTGGGGTCATGGGGACTTTGGAAGAAGAGGCCAAGGAATTTTAGTGATTTCCTAGGAGGCAGAAGAAAAGACCACAAAACACAGGGAAAGAAAACATGTGTTGGAATGGCCTCACTCTATTCTCTTTGCCCCTACTATGTGAAAGGATCCTAAAGGTTTTAGTCTGTCATCTAATCATTAACAGAGCTTTCTGAGGACATTCCAAGGCAACATGTAGTCCAGAAGTCTTCTTGAAAAAAATCTAGATTAGACTTGAAGGGAGAGAACATGTTGGTTTTCATTGAATGAGTGTTTCACACAAGTTTTTTTTTTTTGAAGAAATGGATGATAAAGGAAGTTAGTTGTTTTTTTTTTTTTGTTTTGTTAGTTTGTTTGTCTGTTTTTGTCTAGGAGCTATCTTGAGTTCATAATCTTATGTGCTCCATGAAAAAAGCATTTTTCTTACCAAAAAAAACAAAACAAAACCCAAATGCAAAACATGCCATAGGGAGGATATAAAAGCAGTGAATGACAAATTAACTCTTTAATTTAAGGATATGTTTTCAAACCCACAGAATATAAGAATGCCCTATTACTTGATTAGAAAGACCAGATTAGAGCTATTTATCAAATGGCTTAAGGGCTTCAAATCTAAACCAGTTTAGTTAGTCATTTCTTGCCATTGTCATCCTCTTTTCTTTTGCAGTCATGCATTGGGCTACTTAGATCTGTGTGCAAAAAGAATTTTTAAGTTGCAACTATTAGAATTATGTTGGGCACTTCTGTTGGACACTGACCCAGAGATCAGGGATTAGAAAAGAAACCCTGGCTCACTTTTCTTCTCTCTCCACCACATTCTTTGCAAAATTAAACTTAATGAGGATGGGGGAACACAATGTTTGAAGTAAAAGGGAAACTAGGCAAAAGAGCCAAAAAGGGGATTTCTAATAAGAATTGAAACTTCATTGAGAACTGGAAGTTTTCCAAGGAACTTCAGAGAATGAGGACAGAACTGTAAAACACACATACACACACACACACACACACACACACAAAAGGATAGGGGAGGGGAAGAGGAAAACCAGTTAGCCCTGGGAACTGCAGTTTCCCTCTTCCAGCCAATATACACCGATTCCATTTATTAACCAATATGGTCATATTTTGTCTTTTTCTTTTCCTTTCCTCCCTCCCTCCTACTGCTTGTCTTGTTCCCTTTCCACACCCCCACCCCACCAGCTTAATTCCATCACCATGAACAAACTAAGCTTGTTTCTCACAGAGGCTAGCAGCTGCTGTTGCCTGGGAGATGTTCCCTCCTCTGTTCTTGGACATGGTGGTTAGTCTGTGAGGTCATAGAGGGGGAAGGAGAGGATGGGAGGGTGGGGCAGGGCAGAACAAGCAGACTGAAGCACTAGACTGGAAAAGCATCCCCCTCCCCCTTGTAACATCATCAGGACTGACAGGACACTTGAGCCGTCCTCGGCTGTTGTCTTCAGAATGGACAGCATTTCTATGGAAAGCACTCATGGGTGGGGGCAGATGCAGAGACCAAAGGGAACTGGGACATATGGCAAATTCATAATGAGATTGTTTTTTTGTCATTCTAATTTCCTGGAAGAATTCTCAGCATTATCAAATAGAATATTATCTTTTTATTTTTATTTTTCCTTCTGGTGCTTTCCCTCATCTTTGTGATAAATCATAAATAAAAAGTATTTTTGTTCTTTCTTTATTTTTCTTCCTCTGTATCCTGTTTTATGGACAAGATGTTACATTATAAAATTGATGTCAGATAGAAAGAATAGAAAAAAAGACAAATTTTTCCCATAGATGAGATATTGAAATACCTAGAGTGTCAACTTGTATCAAAGAATTCATGAAATATGTAATGAATGTTTGTCTAAGGGAAGTATCTAAGTTCTTAGGGAGGTATGAGGGTACACACCTAGGGAAAATGAAAAGTCACATGTTAAAAGAAACTCCCAGGACAGCTAGATGGCACAGTAGGTAGAGCATCAGGTCGGAAGTCAGGAGGACCTGAGTTCAAATCTGATTTCAGACACTTAACACTTTTTAGCTGTGTGACTCTGGGAAAGTCACTTCACCCCAATTGCCTCAGGCTAAAAAAAGAAATTCCCTTAGTCCTTAGAGAAACTTAGAGCCTGGTTCAGCTTGGTAACCAGCATAAGGATCAGTGTCCTAGTGAAGACCAGCCTTGTCCTTCAGTCTTCCTGCTCACTGAAGTCCTTTTAAATAAGGGACTAAATTCTATTCTTTAGTTCTTTAAACATACCTGAACAAAGCATTGTATACAGCAATAGCAACGCTGCATGATGTTCATATATGAATGACTTAGTTCTTCTTGGCAATACAATGATACAAGGCAATTCCAAAGGATTCATAATAGAAAATGCTGTCCACATTCAGAGAAAAAACTGATGGCAACTGGATGAGGATCAAACGATACTCTTTTCATTTTATTTGCGTGTGTGTATATGTGTGTGTGTGTGCACACATGTATATGTATATGTGTTTTCTTTTGGTTTATTTCATCTTTCATGACTAGGCTCATTTGGAAGTATGTTTTATGTGATTGCACATATATAACCTATGTCAAATTGCTTACTATCTTAGAAAAGGAGGAAGTGAGAGAGGCAGAAAGGAAGAAAATTTGGAACTCAAAAATTTATTTTAAATGAATATTAAAATTTTTATTTTCATGTAATTGGGAAACATAAAATATTAGGGTTTTTTTTTTAAGGACTGAAGCTCTTTACTCCCAAAGCAAAGATGTCACCCAGTAGAATACATTCTATTTTTGCATATCATTTAATATTAAAATGTCCCTCTCACCCTATGCTTCCCTGGCCCAAACTCATATAATCCTGCTGCTGCTGCTGCTGCTGCTGCTGTGTGTGTGTGTGTGTGTGTGTGTGTGTATACACAGTGATTTAAGGTTTGCAAAGTACTTTACATAGGTTATTTCATTTTATGCTCACAAGGAGGATTAGATTTTATTCCTTCTCCTTAAGACATGAGTTGTTTTAGATTGGTTTAACCTAGAAAAACTATTAGGTAGCCTGTTTACAAGTAATCACTCATGATTAAGACTATCATGGGGAAACAAGAATAGGTTTATTCTGTTTGCATATAACAAATATATGTGTGTGTGTATACACATACACATATATGTATAAATGTAATGTATATATATATATGTATGTATGTATGTATAATTCATTTAGCCCTTATGTGTACATTGGGAACTATGTAGACACTTTTCTATAGAAGCCTGACATTAGTTAAATTCAAATATTCCCAAAGAAACTCTTAGTGGGAGTATAAGACTAAAATAACAAAAAAACAAAAACAAGAACATAACATAGTACACATTCTAGGATTTAATCAGCTCTTTATAAAATATAGACTTAGAGTTCTGGGTCATTTCTGGTAAGGTTACAATACCTTATAGAATTGTAAGTATCACTTAACATGAGACATAAAATGTTTGGGAAAGTATGAGACCATCTAAATGCAAGATATTTTTATTATTTTCTGAGAACGAGCATGAATATGAATATTAAAAATTAGCATTTATATAGCACCTATTATAAGCCAGGTGCTGTGCTAAATAATTTGCAATTATTTCATCTGATCTTCATGATAACTCTGGGAATTAGATGCTATTTTTGTCCCCAATTTATAGACAAGGAAACTGAAGCAGACAGAAGTTAATTGACTTGATCAAGGTCACACAGCTAGTAAATATCTGAGACTGCACATGACTCCTGGGTTCCTGACTCCTGGGTTTAATATTCTATTCACTATACCCCATTATTAGGTAAACTCAAAATCCATTCCATACTAAAGTATTATTTTTGTATTCAAAGGAGAGTTATCTTATGTAAGTCAAAGTTGTTTGGATTTGGGATCTGCCAACAGAGGCACCTAAAGTAGTTCTGATAGCATTGGGCTTGCAGTAAAGAAGACCTCCATTCAATTTTTACTTGAGACACTTACTAGTCATGTTATCCTAGACAAAGCATTTTAAAATTTCTCTGTGCCTCAGTTTCTCCATATATAAAATGAAGGGGTCAGCCTCTAAGATCCTTTTAGCCCTAAATCTATGATTCTATGATCTAATGGGCTGTATACTAAAAATCATGATACCTACCTTGTTCCTACAGACACATTATGAAGCCTGACGGGAAAATCTTGTCCAGATAAAGTATCCAAATTTCATTGTACTAACTATATAATACTCCAATTTATCATCGTGCCCTATCTATTTCTCTGGGGATTTATTAAGAACAGTTTTCCTCAAACTTCAGAACCTCAACCTTCTGTTTTTGTTTTAGTCCACTTAAGGAGGAAATACAAGCAGGATGGGATCTCTGCAGGGGATAAGGGAGGCAGCTCAGCCCCAGGAGAACAGGACAAAGGTCAAAACTTTCCTAGCTACATAATTGACAACACCCATCTTCCTCCAGAGAGACTGACAGGGTAGGTTGGGGCTGAGCTCCGAAAGCCAGATCTTGATGAGAGGACCATTTGTCCTTTTGAACAAATGTAAAGAGACTCACCATAGAGAGTATTTGTTCCTTTCCTTTCCATTAATCCTCATTTCAATAATAAATAGCAAGATCATAAGAATAAATGATAAATTAATCGAAGGTTGAGGTTAGTCACCTAAACCTTTAGATACCTGTCTGTATCTAAAATGCCATAGGTATCTCCTTTCACCCATCTATCTGCCAAAAGCACAGTTCTACCCGCATCAGTCTCTTGAAAAAGTTCCGGTGGCTCCCAATACTCCTGAAATCAAATATAAAATCCTCTGCTTGACATTGAAAGTCCTTCAAATCTAACTCAAACCTATCTTTTTAGGGTGATTAGCCAGACCCACCTTATTCATTCCTCTATCTTGTTCTTCACACATGACTATTTCCCGCCTCTACCTAGAATGTGGTCTCTCCTCACTGCTGCCTCAGAATCCTTAAGATTCCTCAGAATCCCAGTGCCTCCTCTAAAAATTATTTTGCTTCTTTTGCATATATTTGTAAGCACCTCTATCCAGTGACATCCTGGACCTTTCCCTGGGATATTCCATGTTACTTATGGGCAAGGGGATGTAACTCCTGATTGGCTGAGAGACTTCTAGGCTAAAGAGTAACTGTATAATGTTTGTGTCTATATGTGTATCTATAATTAGATACATAGATAAAGATATACAAAGATATAATACAAAGATAAAGATATAATAGATACATATATGTGTGTGTATATGCATATACATATACACATATATACATATACATATACACATTTATACATCCACACATATCCCCTTATATGATTTTTCTAAGTCTTTGTATCCCTCATGTTTAGAATTGAACTTAGTACACAAGATCTTAATAAATACTTGATTAATTGATAGTCTTCTAATTCATCTCCTGCCTCTGGCATCTCCCTCCTTTTCTTCCTCCTCCAATCCTTCTTTCTTATGTATATGTAACAATAATAACAATAACAATAATACTAAGTGCTTTACATTTAGCATTTCATTTGATCCCTGAAAGGTAATGTATTATTATTATCTCTATTATGCAAAGAAGGAAACTGAGGCAAACAGATGTGAAGTGAATTGTCCAGATTCATACAGGTAGGAAGTATCTGAGGACAGATTTGAACTCAGATCTTCCTGATTCCAGATATGCTGGTGCTCTATCCACTCTACCACTGGCTGGTCATAACAGTGCTTTGCTCAAAAACTTTCACTGACCTCCTAGCTCTCTCCAACACAGTATCAGTCTACCTTTCAAGCTTTTTTTTTTTTTATTACTCCCCTCTGTGCCCTCTTTGCTCCAGCCAAATTACACTGTTATCTACATCCAAGCATGCCCTGTGTTTCTAAACTATGTGACTGCTCACATTTGATTTTATGCCTAAGATACCATTATTTTCATTTGCTGAATCTTTACTGTGAATTCCTGCTCATCTTCAAAAACCCAAATCAAGTAGCTCCTCCTTCAGGAAGCCTTCACAGATTCCTATCTTCTTCCTCCAATCAATAATAAAGACAATATTGGTGCAGCAGAAAGAATATTGGGACTTAAATCAAATGGCCCAAGGTGGAATCCTAAGTTTGTTGCTAACTGTCCATCTATAGGTCAAGCCATTGGACTTCTGTGAAATGCAAATTTACATAAAATAAGGAATGTTGGACATGGATAGTCCTTGAAATCAATTCTGGTTTCAAAAACTCTCCAGCTTTACACAAAGCTTTGTTCTGTAAACCCTACAAAATGAGACTATATATTAGTGGCTACCTATGTTTGGTGTCAGTCTCCTATAAGAGTAAAAGCTTCATGAGAGCAAAGCATACTTTTAACATGTATATCTTTATATGTACTCAGTATGAGATTCCCCATGAAATGTACTCTGAATAAATGTTTCTTGAATGATTGTTGAAATGATTCATATTGACTTTTACCGTCCAGATCTCTTGGTGCCCACGATAAAAAGCAGAGTGACTAGCTGGAATTGGGAGGTGATTATATTCCTAGAAGCTGCCTGCCGTTTAGTGGATTTACTGCTTTTGTCAAGATGGTTCTGGGAAAAATAGCTTGTGTCACCTTCCCAGACTAGTAAGAGATCTATGATATGTGACCTGCTGCTGAAATCATTCACCCGTCTAGAGACAATCTCCCAAGGCTCCCTGCTCTGAGCCAGGGTCCCTTCTTTGGCTTTACTTGAAGGGTTTGGGTAGCTTTGGGGATTTATTTTGCTGTCATTGTTTTTACTAGATATTGCTTTGTCTTACTCTTAATTCAAAACAGGTGGCCTAAAGAATGAAGTACAGTTAACAACTCTCAAAGCCACTAATCTTTGGGTGTCTCTCAAAAAGGAGCAGAAAGCAAAAAATTGCCATTCCTGATTCCTTCTCAATTTCAATAATATTCCCACCCACCTACCATAGGACCTAATTTTTTTAGGGCTTCAGCTAGAAGGAAAGTCCAAGACTGGAATTTACCATTAACGTCACAGACCCTCAGTCTCTCTGTGAATTATTACCATATTAATCATTAATAATCTCATGTCTTTCCCACAAAGACTGAAAAGCTTTGTAAACCTATTTCCATGATCATCAGTGCATTTCTAGAAGGTGAGGAAGGAGGATTTGGAGGCTCATTCTTATGCATTTTCAGCAAAAGTAATACTGAAAAGGGAAACTGGATATAATACTTACTATTAGCATTAGGAGAAAAAAATTACTTATTTTTGAAAATAGCAATTACCTAAGTTTTCAATTAATCAAAAATATTTACTAATCTCCTTATTTAACCAACAAAGTCAATTGACAAGCACAAAAGATAGCAAAAAATTTATTTAAAACAACTCTGAGATTAGCTAAAATGACTTACTAGAAGAAATCAGTATAGTCCTGAAACCTGAAATTATACCACTGACATTTTAAGAATGCTGTACCAAGTAAATATCTGTAAACCAAATGAGAAACTATAGCAGATCATCTTCTCAGCCCAACATCATAAATCTAACCTCCAGCCAAGTGACCAGATTAGGAAATATGGATCAAGGATCAACCTGGATCATAGAATCAATGCCCAGAGTTAGGCCAGAAGAATGAGAATATCCAGAGCTGAACATGGACTCAATCCCCAACCCAGGGAAGCAATTCAGGGTCTCCCAAAAAGGATGAGAACACAAAGTCAGTGTCCAAGAGAAGGCAGTAGTACAGGGATGCTCAGATATAATCTGGGACCCAGTACTGTTCTCAAGGTCAAAGTATATGGTTTCTCAGAGGATCCATGAATCAATACTCTGAACCCTGAGCACAAGGTTGCATAGAGAAGATTGGACAAATTCCCCTTTTCTTTCATCCCTAGGAAAACATCTTGAAGGTCTCTCAACAGGGCCAAGTTCACAGACTCACCCCTTAGAGCTTTGAGCTAGGCTAGCAATAGTGAGTTACTCAGAGCAAATTAATGAAAGAATGAGTAAACAAAAAAAAGATGAATAAATCAAAAATTATGATGCTAAAATTGTCCAAGACACAAAATCAGAAGAAAAAAATAACTGACATTCTACAAAGTCCCAAATAAAACTTCAAAACTCTAATTAATGCAATGATCAACCATAATTCCAGAGGATTAATAATTTCTAAAGCTCCCCATCTCCTAACAGGATTAGTCATATAATAAAATTTAGAGATGCCTTGAAATAGAAACAAGCAAAAAGAATTTAAAGAACTAGAGAAAATCCTAGGATATTGGGTATGTTATCTAGGATAATAGGATTTGTGGATAAACTTGACATAAAATCATACAGGATAAGAAATAGTAAATAGTTTGCCATATGCATCAGTGGAGGAAATATCCATATCTATGAGGTCATCAACTCTTCAATGATAGAAACCATTTTAAAGTGTTATTTACACATTTGTGTGTACTTTGTACCATGCAAAATGAATTATGCAGATCTATGCATGTATTTGCCAATGCTTAGAGATGGCTGTTTTCCTTGACTGAGCTTCCAACAGTGGCAAGGAACTACCCAGCTAGAACTCATTTGGGAAAAGCTTGAAGGTAGGGCCAGCCTCACCTACCCAAACATAACAATGAACTCATACCCACAAGAGAGTGAGTGTACACTACAAGTTCTGTTGCTACAAGTATTGATGAATTCTCTTTGGGCCCCAGACCATAACTCTGTTTTGTCTTTGAACTTCACTAATCTCAGGACCAATACTTCTGGTCCAAATTCTACTTCCTCTCTCTGGATCGTTAGCTCCTCCATGCTCTAGAAAATTCTAACCATTTCTTGTCCCTTTTCTCAAGAAGTCTCAGCATGAATCATGGAAAGCTCGCAACCTTTGTCCTTGTCTCCAGCCTTGTGCAAATATAGTATCTGCTTCATAAAAGCTTTCAGTCTAACAACACAAAGACACAGAATGATGAGAGAAGGGCCTTACAGTGTTGAAACAGTAGTTAAGCAAAACTTTCCTAGGAAACAAAATATTGCCATCTTATTCACAAAATGTTCTTATAGGATGTGAACAAAATTAAAACGAAGCTAGAAGCCAGATAGAGATGGAGAGAGAGAGAAGAAAAAGAAGAAAAGGAGGAAGAAAGAAGAAGAAGAAGAAGGGAGAAGGAAAAGGGGAAGAAGGAGGAGGAGGAGGAAGAGGAAGGGGAGGAGGAAGAGGAGGAGGAAGAGGAGGAGGAAGAGAAAAAGGAGGAGGAGAAAAGGGAGGAGGAAGAGAAAAAGGAGGAGGAAGAGGAGGAGGAGGAAGAAGAAGAGGAGGAAGGGGAAGAGGAGAAGGAAGAAGGGGAAGAAGAAAAGGAAGAAAGGGAGGAGGAGAAGGAGGAGGAAGAAAAGGAGAAAGAAAAAGGAGGGAGGGAATGAGGAAGGGAGATAATAGATAGCTAGATATGAGATAAATCAAACAAGCATTTACTAAGTACTGAGAATCCAAATACAAATAAGCAAATGTAATAGGAATTTGGCCCATGCCTAGACCAACTGAAATGATATCACTTACTTGGAAGATACTGAAGGATCTGATTCCAGCATGCAGTGAGTACTGGCCCAACCTTGGGCATTCTGCATTGGCCTATCACATGGTTGGAAGTACCCTTTTTCCATTGGTTGCATAGCCAGACCTGCATTATTAAGATTACCTGATTACTGGACACAGTGTGGCCTTTTTTTCATTTGAAGGACTCCACTCAGCCAGTGACACCATGCAATAAGAGAATAGGGCCCGAGGTTCCCCATTTCTACCTACATACACACAGTCCTTAGGTCACATGGCACTGAGGATGGGTCTGGGTTTGGGCCTTTTTATTTTTGCTTTTTCATTATAGATGTAGAAAAGGAAACAACCAAAAATGAAACACAGGAATTCAAGGTGGATGTTGCAGCCAGCTCAGCAACTATGCTCTATGGAGTAAAGGAAACAACCAAAAATGAAACACAGGAATTCAAGGTGGATGTTGCAGCCAGCTCAGCAACTATGCTCTATGGAGTAAGGGCCCAAGTATATTATCAGATCAAGGGGACTTTGGACTTGATCTGGCGGGATTAATACTATATAGGACCCATGCGAAACTGTGAGCTTAATCATCCTCCCTATGATATAAGGGGATTATGCCCATAAAGTTTTGGAAAAGATTTTTTATGTTTGTTTTTGCTACATCTTCCAAGTAAATAATCCCTTTCTAAAAGTTAATCTAATGCTAAGTAATTAAATAGAACTGTTGTGCTTGTCATAACACAATTAGTAAATGTACAACTAGCAAGCAAATGTCATAGGAGTTATGTTTGGACCACCTAAAATGATGAAACCCACTTGAAAGATGTGGAGGAACCCAATTCTAGAATACATTAATATTGGCCCATGCTTACACCTTCTGCATTGGTACTGGTATTGAATTTGAGCCAATGGCAGTGGAGAATAGATCTCAAACTTAGACCTCAGACTGTGAAAGCCATGATAATCAAGATAGCCCTGCCCTTAAGGATCTTATTTTCTAATGGGAAAAAATAGATAAAAAGGACTTGGAAAAAAAGAGGTGGAAGAGAGAGGGGCTAGAGAATGAGGTGCTATTAAGACAGGAAGAGACATAGAATTCTGGTTTGCCAAAAAATGAGACAAGAAGTTCAGCTACTAGAAGTGGGAGAAATTAGAGGTTGAAAGCAATATTTCAAGTGGGGTACAAATGGTCAAAGAATAAAGGGATCTCAGGGAGATAAAAACAAATTCATAGTTAGGGAAGGAATGAGGTTTGGGAACAATAGAAGTTCTAAGTATGATTTTCATGTAAAACTAAATGAAAGTGGATGGAATGTTCCAAATTGTCCATTTGGATTCATTCGTAAAAATTAGAGGAGTTTTACCTCACATCCTGCAAATCAACAAAAATGACCAAAAAATGGCAGTGGTTAATGTTGAATGGGTTGTGGATAAATAGATACATTAATATATTGTTGATGGAGCTTATTAAATGATAGAAGTATTTTGAAAAATAATTTGAAATCATGCAAATAAAGTAACAATATGTTCATACCATTTCAACCAAAGACTTCATTACTGGTTTATGCCACAAGGAAAATCATCAATAAGAAAACATTCTCATCTCCTCCAAAATATTTATAGCATCACTTTTTTGTGGTAGTTAAGAATTGGAAACAAAACAGATTTCCTTCAATTGGGAAGTGGCTAAACAAATTGTGGATGTAATGAAATATTCCTTCATTATAAGAAATTATGTATGTAATGAATTACAGAGAAACATAGAAAGATCTATATGAATTGATGTAGAGTGAAGTATAAGCAAAGTCAAGAAAACAATAAGTATAGTAGCTACAACAAAGTAGAATACAGCAAAAGTAAATTAACAAAATTATAAATACCAAGTGGGACTCGAATGATGAGATATGTACCTCTAAGCACCCCTTTGTGAAGGTGGAAGGTCCACAAGCTTTGACATTGTACATGTTTTTAGGCCTTTTCAGGATATTGATTAGTTATGTTAACTTTTTTTTCCTCTCCAAAAGTATTATTTGTCATGTTGTATTGCTCTCTGAGAGAAGGGAGAGAGGTAACATGGAATATTATGCTGATGTAAGAAACAGAAAATATCAATAAAAACTTTTTTAAAAAATTAAAAGGGGAGAGGTAATTTTTAAAATTTATGTTTTCCAACTAAATGATTGTTTTCTATTTCACTCATACTTACCCCATTGAGAAAAAAAAAAACCCTCTTGTAACAAGAATGAACATTCATAGTCAAGCAAAACAAATTCTCACATCGAGCATGTCCAAAATTGTTTGTTTCATTCTACATATTAAGTACATCATTTCTTTATCATGTTGTAGGTAGCACTCTTCATCATTAGAAATCATGTATGATCACAGCATTGATTAGAGTTCTTCAGGCTTTCAAAGTTGTTTATTTCTACAAAGTTGTTACTGTTGTAAAAATTGTTCTCCTGTTTCCACTCATTTCACTCTATATCAACCCATAAAAGTCCTCCCAGTTTTCCCTTAAATTATCCCTTTTTATCATTTATTAAAGAAAAAATAATTTTTCATTATTAATTAGTTTTAATGCACCATGCCTTAAGTTAATTTTTTTTTTGGGGGGGGGAATAGTTTAATGTGTAGAGGGTAAAAACTTGGCAAGTAGATCCAAAAGGTATCCCACGTAATGCTGTTTCCTTTCCTGTCTCCTGCAGTTTGGACAATAATATAAGAAGCCTATCCTAGGTCAATGAGGATTCAACTCAGGAGGTTGATACTTAAACCTTGTCAGAATATATAGCAATTTTCAGGATAACTGAATAGGAACTGTTACAAGTCACCTCAGTTTTCCATTACCCAAACTATTCCCAATCAATGACTTCTGGGGTAAAATATGGGCCAGACTAGAACCCATCTTCTTGATGGTAATCTTTTCTAAGAATGACAGAGTAGTTTCCAGAGACTCCTCCCATCCAATCAGCTCCCATCAGAAATTTCCAGGACTACTGGATCTCCCTAACTTGAAAGTTACCTGGACATATTCATCTTGGAATAATACTTGTTCATCTGTGATCAAGAAATAACACAAGAGTGATAACCCTAGATCCACACTCATGCTCTTTAAGGAAGGGCATGTTGCTTTGTCTGCCAAGACTGAGCCACTTTTCTCCCCATCACAAGAGGCAGATCCTGTAGTAGTCCTGATATCATTCATGGCTGGAAAGAGAGTGCTATAGGTGGTCCACAGAGTCATCAATGCTTTCTGTTCTTAGCCAGTAAGGGAATGACCCTGCAATCTCAAAATACCAAATCCTTTCAGCACCAAGTCTCACACCTGTGGTTGACCAGAAGCAGAAAGTACAGTTTTTAGAATTCCCAGAGATGGCCTTAGATATATGTGCTTTAGGATGTTAATTTGGAAGTTTAAGTGGAGGAAGGATTGGAGAAAGGGAAGAGGGACTGGTTATAGGGAAAACAATTGGGAGGCTATAGCAATGGTTCAGATGAATAGGAAAATAGGAAAAAGGAGAAAAAAATTTTGTAAAAAAATCACTTTTTCATTTAGAGCTCAGATCCTACAATTCAACAATGTGATATAGAATAAAGAGCCTTAGATTTAGAGAAAAACAAAACAAAACAAAAAAAAAAATAACCTGGATTTGAATTCCAGGTCTCATTTTTCTCATCTGTGAATTGAAGGAATTGCATGAGATGACTTCTAAGATCCTTTCAAGATCTAATTGTCCTTGATTCTTAGACCACCAGTGTGTTATTACAGATAACTCAGATAGCTCAGATAGCTCAGCCGTCTTGAGCTTACCTCATCAATAGCTATTTTCATGGTCTTGCATTGATACCCAAGTTCATGTCCTATTACAGAATCAGCTTTTTAAATAAACATTATTATTTTATAACTACATCAGCCATGAGCTCATATTTAATTGATGGTGTCTGCATGACTTCTCTAAATTAACACTGGACTTTCGCCATCAGTTTTTAGAAGAATTACAAAGCCTAGAGAGTTAAATCAGCCAAACCAAACCCCAAACCTCTTCATTCAGATGATATTGCATGCTGATGACATATGCAATTAAACCAAGCAGTCTGGTCTAATTTAATGGAAAAAGGCCAAGGAACCAGTTCTGATCTCAGCTTTAAGTCTCAGTTGTGTAACTTTCAACAGGCCACTTAATGTCTCTGTGTCACTGTTGCTGAATATATAAACTGAAGATGTGGGGAGGTAGATAGTTCAATGGATTGAGTGCTATATTCGGAGTCAGGAAAACCTGAATTCAAATCCAGCCTTAGACAGGAAAACCTGAATTCAAATCCAGCCTTTGACATTTGCTAGTTGTATAACTGAAATAACTGAATGACAACAACATAGAATACAATAAGAGAACGTGGACTTAATGGAGAATGAGAAGTACCTCCATTAATGAGATTGCATGTGATTCTATCAAAGTAGTTAAATAGTCAGCAAATAATTCAATCCAATATTTAAGACAACCATTTGATGAGTAGATGCCCATCAGTTGGAGAATGGCTGAATAAATTATGATGAGAGTAATGCAATATTATTGTTTAATAAAAAAAGATGATCAAGTTGATTTCAGAAAACCCTGGAAAGATTTACATAAACTGATGCTGAATAAAACAAGCAGAACCAGAAAAACATTGTACACAGCAACAAGAAGATTGTGTGATGATTAACTATGATAGACTTAGTTCTTTTCAGTAATTCAGTGAATCAAGGAATCCCAATAAACTTTGGATGAATCTAGAGAGAGAACTATGAAGACTGAATGTAGATCAATATTTTCACCTTTTTTTGGTTCTTTTTTTTCTTTCTGGTGTTTTTTTTTTTCTTTTGTCCTGATTTTTACTCCCAACATGACTCATATGAAAATATGTAAAAAATGAATTTTAACCTAAAAATTAAAACAAAAAAAATTTTAAACAAAAAGATAACTATTTGGAGAAGGAATAAGTATATTTGTGACTAAGTCAAAGGCAGGTAGGTAGGGTAATGCATAGCATGTTTAATATGGAGTCAGGAAGACTTGAATTTGAATTATACCTCAAGTATTAGTTTTATGACCCCAAGAAAGTCACTTAACTTCGGTTTTTCACTAAACTCAGATCATTTCATAATCTAGTCTATAAAATGGGGATAAAATAATAGCACCTACCTCATGTCATTGTGAGGATCAAATGAGATAACATTTGTAATACATTTTATCAACTTCTTAATTAGTAGTATAACTATCAGCATTATTATTATTATTATTACTTATTTTACTCTCTAGGTTCTCAACTGCTGCTCAATCCTACATTCTCCAGTTTGGAAACCACAATCAAATCAGCTTTGCCATTGTTCCCGAAAATCACATCAGTCTATTCCCCTTTGATTTCATTATCCCAGAAAATGTATAAATCAAAGTGTTCTGGCTACTGTTCACCTATATGTATTATCTTCTATTAGAATATAAGGTTCTTGAAGGTGAGGATTTTTTATACTTTTCTAATTGTATCTCTAGTGCTTAGCACACTATTTGACATCTAACAAGTATTTTTAAGGACTTTTTCACTCATTTGTATTGCAAATTTAGCTCTACTTATACAGTTTTTGAAATTTTCAGAGATACCCAATTTCAAACTAAGTGCTTGAATTGTCTTTTTGTCTCCTTGGAAAGGGTAGGGTAGTTTGATGAGGAGTAAAACAGGAAGAATCCTAAAGAAAAGGACACATAAAAAAGAGAGGGGCCACAGCTTTAGAGTCCAACTAGAGTACATCTCGGTGTCTAATCATCTTGAACAAATTCTCTCTCTTCTAGCCCCAATTGTAGCAAGTCACAGAAACTAGTCAGTATTTGTTCTGTCATCTTAGCAAAGTGTATATCATTCAGCAAAAAGCCAGGGCACATATCCAGTCCTGTGAAATGGCTTCAAATAATAACAAAAATGTTTTAATATATTACATTTTCAAATAATTCATGTAGATGTACATTCATGCATATCCTTCCACAAATAATATTGGTATGCAGAATATAATATTGGTATGATTTCTGAATAATAGCCACAAATAATAAAACATATTTTGAAAAGTTTGATATCATAAAAGTTCAACCTGTCTTATTGGATAGAGAAAGTTGCAGGGACATTCTGAAACACAAAGATATAAGCCTTACCTTAGATCCAACCAACTTCATCTCATAAAAACCCTCATATTTCTATTCTCTCCCAGACAGAACCCTGCCTCGGCCCGCGAGGGAGAGTGTGTGGACCCTGGAAGAAAAGAGATAAGGGCAAGAGAGAGGGGACACGCAAAATGGAGGTAAGGCAAATCCATCTGATCAAGCCTCATTTTAATGGGTGCAATAGTACAGATATATATAGCAGTAGAAAAGAAGGCAGGGTTGTACAAACACAGTACAGGGTGGGGGTCCATGACAAAGGGTTGGTATCCCGCCCAAGGATGAGCTGCTCAGATGTTTCTGGTGGCAGGAAGCTCTATGATGCTGTGATTAGGGGATGCCTAGATATCTGCCTATTCAAAGTTAAGATGTGATTAGGAGATTCCTATTCAGGAAGTCTTTGGTATAATGTGATTCAGCCTATTCAAGGTTGGCCTTATGTGGCCGGCTCCCCACAGGTCCCCCTTTTTTCATTTATATTAAAAGAATCAAATGTAGAATTTTTCATTTCTCGACCTGTGCCTGGCTTAGGTTGTTCCTATGGGGAAAAGCCTTACCCGTCATAGGAAGGATGTACAGAAACGTCTCTTCCTGGCTTAGGTCAGCTAGTCCTTGAGGAATCTTACCTGTTATTGGCTAACCAGGTCTCGATGTTTGTCAAAAATTTCTATTGCTCATATGAGCATCAAGGGGGTCATCAACAGTCTCAAGGCGGAGATAGTGTACATGAATGGGTTTGGCCAGCGCACTATCTACTTGGGACAAAAAGCAAAGAAGGCCAATTAAAGGCCCTTTGAACTTCTGAAGTACTAATTAATGAATTCTAAAGCTTAAAAAATAATCCCCAAAACTGAGTCTGCCAGGGCAATTTTAACAAAATAAGGGATTCTAAAGCTAAAGCATTCAAATTCAATCTGAACTAAGGCAAAGTGAATAGGGGTTCCCATTATTTCAGGTATTTTGAAAAAATCTACCAATTTTCCAAATATTCTATCCCTTCCTCCCTTTTTTTTTTTTCCCCACACGGAAAGGAATCATCAAATGACTATTCCCCATATAAATCCCAAGAGTGAATTAAAATCCCTATACATAACAGACTAGTACAGTGGCATTTCCTAAAAATCCCTCAAACATAACAGCAATTTACACAGTTTTAACAAATCCCATCCCAAATCTTAAAACACAGAGTGATAGATGATCCAGGCAAGGTTCAACAGTCAACCATTCCCAAAGTCCCTCATATCAGTCCAAAGTACAGTAGCTGCAGGGTCCAGTCCATGGTCTCATTTTAAAAACTACTGCTTCAGGCTGTGAAGTGATAGGAGGCTCTCATTCCATGCAGACTGAGTGTGCCATGCTGACAATCAAAGCTGATCAAGGTTCCAAAAGCAAGCCAATATCTGTAATTTGGCCAATTTAGATCAGTCTCAGATGGAAAGACTCAGTTCACCAGATTGCTCCAAAATGAGGCCAAAATAAATTGTTTCCTATGTGAAGAAATGAGTTTGCTTTACAGACCAGGCAAACGGCTGCTGTCTTATAGTCCCCTGTTAATTGTCCTCTCATCATGTAGAAATCTTAAAAGAAGAAACAAAACACCAATATCCAGTAACAGAGAGATGACCAGGCAAAATACTTAGTTGCCCAAGCATTTAGGATACAATGATTACATATAACCAGACTGAAAATAGCAAGGTATGACATAAGTGAATTAACAGTTTCTATTGACCATTGCTCTGATCATAGAGATCAGTTACAGGAGGAAAAAGTATAACATAACATAAGCAGTTAAAACTCAACCTTTAGCACATATAGGATAAAATAGCCTTAACCCAGTTTTATTCCAATCAATTGTCCCAGTAACTGTCAAGAGGGTGGAGCTTTAAAACTCCCAAATAGCATTAACTAATTATAATTCCAAGAAATTTTACCTGCAATAACAAATTCCATTAATCAAATTTCTGATAAATCTTAAAAGACTTATCATAACCTTATAGTAATAACAGGAAGAAATTTTGTCTAAGTTCACAACTTAAAAACAATTATCATATCTAGGTAGATGTTACATAAGTGAACGTTATACATACAAATCATTTTGCTTTTAAAATGCCCAATACATAGAAAAATATCCCAAATCGCATATTGTCCATTACAGAAACATTTCCCAAAAGGACAAAGAAAAAATTTTCAGAGGCCCTTTAAATAACCTCAGGATGACCCAATACATTCAATTTAAACTTATACAGAATATCCAATTCCATTATAAGAATTCAAGAAGTTTCTTAAAAATAGCAATTAACTTTCAGAAATATTCTTACCAAAGAATGGATCACATTTATGACCATATTCCTCAACCAAGAAAACTTATGTATCAAGAAACAAATATTCAATCAAGTAACCTAAAAGTAAGCATGTTCCTTTAAATCAGTTTGCTGCACTGTGGGGAGAGAGGAGAGGACTCTTACCCCACACTCCTGTCCCCTAGGAAAAAACTTCTCAGGTTCTCCGCTCAGTGTCCTACATAGGGATCCTTTTCAAGATTTAGCCCATCAGTTTTATTTACTTTCTTCCCAAATCTACCCATTTCCAGTTTTCTTTCTCCCTAGCTATATACCTGAACACTCAGATGTTCCTTTGGCCTGGGCACGAATTTCAAGGGAAAAAAACTTTCCTGTCTTGTTTAAAACATCTAAATTCCATTTACTTACAAAATTAGTACATCAGGTTAAAAGTTTTAAAATCACAAGCAGATTTTCAAATAACCAATTCCCAAATCCCTTAATCATTGTTCTTAAAAACTTAAAGCTTTTACATGGGCAAACAGACTAGGAGCTGTTTCCAAGACCTCCGCCCTGGGGGAGAAGTGTTTCACCTTGAATTCCCTTTTTCCCTTCCAGAATTCAAAGAGTCTTCTATGAACTTCCGAGAGAGAGAGAGAGAGAGAGAGAGAGAGAGAAAGAGATTTTTCAAACCTCTTGATATTTTCTAAGCCTGCAACACAGGGGCTGAATTCTTATCTTTTACAAACTTGCTAACTTTTAACACAGACACACACAGACACACATGGAGCTCCATTTTACTAAGCACAGTTGCAACAGTGTACTTCAACCAACAAAACAAGACAAATCACACAGAACATAGAACACAGTTACAACATTAAACATATAACACATACCCAAAGGATATTTTCCAGCGTCCCAGAAAATACCCGTTTCAGAACTTTACCCAGAACAGAACCAGAATAACCAGAACCAGAACCAGAACCAGATGGGTACGCCAAAAGGCACTCAGACAGACTTACTCTCCCAAATGCCCAATCAATATCACTGTAGGCCTGATTGAAGCTGAAGAACCACTTCCTTCAAGTCAGCGGAGCTAAAGGTTCTCACTTGGGGAAGCTGAGGAAAAGCCATTGAAGCTTTGGGAGGAGGGTCATACAGAATCCTTTTCATTGTTTTTGGGAGCCTAATTTGAGCCTAGAATTGGTGTGCTTAAGGGCACCTTTTAAGAAAGAGGCATTGTCCTGAATAACATAAAAATCATTAAAGCAATCTCCAACTCTTTTTCACCTTTTCTCATCAATGGTTCCTTCCTGCGAGAACCATGGGCAGACATCTTCTAAGAGCTTAAAAATTTTACAAATTCATTTTTTCTTAACCTTTACTCTACGCGTCCTTAATAAATCCTTGAAATCCTCAACAAATCTATCATATACACTAATTTCTTCTCTCTCTTGGTATCGAAACCTCTTACCACAACCAGGTCTCTGTTCCTTGGGGCAGGTGGGCCCGTGGCGACCTTATTCTCCAAATTCTCGGGGACTGCGCAGTCTTCTTATTGAGAGGTTCGATCTAGCAATGACTACTCCTTTCTCCAAAATCTTCCGGGCCTCCACGTATGAAGGCCATTTGCCTCACCCCATGAGGCAGAGTGTGTGGACCCTGGAAGAAAGAGATAAGGGCAAGAGAGAGGGACACGCAAAAATGGAGGTAAAGCAAATCCATCTGATCAACCTCATTTTAATAGGTGCAATAGTACAGATATATATAGCAGTAGAAAAGAAGGCAGGGTTGTACAAACACAGTACAGGGTGGGGGTCCATGACAAAGGGTTGGTATCCCGCCCAAGGATGAGCTGCTCAGATGTTTCTGGTGGCAGGAAGCTCTATGATGCTGTGATTAGGGGATGCCTAGATATCTGCCTATTCAAAGTTAAGATGTGATTAGGAGATTCCTATTCAGGAAGTCTTTGGTATAATGTGATTCAGCCTATTCAAGGTTGGCCTTATGTGGCTGTAGATTAGTGCCGGCTCCCCACAGAACCCAAGAATTTTGTTATGGGGTGGGGTGGGATTGAGATGTAGCAAAGGTAAATCCATTTAGCACATCCAGTTCTGATCTCAACTTTAAGTCCCAATTGTATGATGAGATGAATCCAACTAAAACCAACCAACCTAAAGGAAAGAGGGAAGATGCTACTCACAGTTATAGTTCTAATTTCACTAGGAGAACTTGAAGATTAATCAAATATTGTTGATCTCTCAAGGAAGATTTTAAAAATTAAGATCATCTTCCTAAGTAAGTCTACCTCCTTGGACAGAATATAAACTCTTTGAGGGCAGGGAATGTTTAATTTTTGTCTGTGTCTTCAGGACCTAGCTTGGTCCCCGGAACTTAGTAGGCTCTTAATACACTTGCTTATTCCCTTAACACTTGCCTGATGTATTATTTCAGTCAGAGTTCTACATCCAAACCCCAAGTAAGGTTTCTAGTTTATAACTAGCAGAATAAGATGTAGTAAAAGGGGAAATTTTATTCCATCCCACTCTGTAAATTGAGAGAATGGATTATAAATAATCAGTTTGCTAGAGTCTAGAGTCTAAGGACAGTTATTGATAGGATTCTTACAAGGTGCTAAGTAAGTAAAATTGAAGAGACAGTGATTAAATCTAGTTTAGCATTGATTTAATCCTACAACAAATAATGATTTCCTAGCGATATAATGATTGGTGTGTACTCAGTGTACAGCATATAAGCAAGAAGCTCTCAGGGCCAGACACAGAAGCCCACTAGAAGCTTGGAGCCTCAGCCAGGATTCAGTCGAGGAGATTCAGGCAGTCAAGGAGAAGTCAGCTTAAGCTCTCGGGACCAAGGAGAGAGATAGGCCTCTATTAAAGCTAACCGGGGCCCAGTAAAAGAGACAAGACTTTAAAGGAGAAAATAAAGGATTTGGACTTTAACTCCTGGCTGCATTTGGGGTGATTACACTGAACTAAAAGGAAGGCTATCTCCAGAAGCTCCCCAAGAAACCTGCTCCCAGAGAATATTAAACTTTAGAGAAGAACATTACAAGTTATATATGTGAGAAGGTTAGTGATATCTATATTGCCTGGGCTGAGTAAGAACATGCATTGCATGATGGGCTTGAAAGTCATCTTCTGGGTCCTATACATAATATAATGTTCATAGTGATATATGAAATTCTAATTAATAACTTCAACCATTGAACAGAACCCCTTTAAAAATGCCATTTGCTCTGCTCTTCTTGCTGCATTGCAGTTAGATATTGAATCACTGTGACTTACTGTGAGCATTGGAATATAATCAAGCCTTTGATGTCCATACTACAACATCTGGATGCCATCCTTCCTGTATTTCTTTCAAAAGGGATTGCCTGCCCACTTTGAATTGGGTCAACTCTTCCAATGATGTCCATTGAAAGAAAAGCAAAAAAGAAAAATGTTGTTCATTCTTCATTTTAGAAAGAACTAATGACATCATGGGACAATGACTTAATTTAAACACTTGCCACAAATTAGTCATATGATCTTGGACAAGCCGAGTCTTCCCGCTTACTGAGAGAGGGTTGGACTAAGTAACTAAAGGTACCACTTTATATAAGTGGTAACAAACTCAGAGAGAAGTGCAGTCACTAAGCCAGGTCTCGACTGACTTAGAACACATCTATATCTATATATCTATATCTATATATATATATATATATATAGCATAAGCTCTATTGTGTTTTTATTTATTTTGTAACCATTTCCCAATTATATTGTAATCTGGTCGAGTATCACTTGGGAGTGCTATAGGCCACAATGTAGCCCATGTGCTGGGTGTTTCACATCTCTGCTTTATATCACTAACATGATATAATGTTAATATACTTAACATTGTAACCCACTATCATGTAATCAGGGCAGCTAGCTAGTGCAGTGTGAGTAGAGGGCTGGGCTTGGAATCCAGAATCAGGAAGACAGCTTCATAAATTCAGATCTGACTTTAGACACTTAACTTAGCCATGTGACTGTATAAGTCACCCACGTTTGCCTCAGTTTCCTCATCTGTCAAATGAGCTGGAGAAGGAAATGGCAAGCTACTCCAGTATCCTCACCAAGAAAATCCAAATGGGATTACACAGTCAGATACAATTAAAACAACTCAACAACAGTCTGTGTTGAGGTTAAAGCAATGAGAGAGTTTAGAGGAATGTTGGGTTGTTGAAACAGGGATTTGAACATCATACATAGATTAGTTGAATGCTGTCTATTATTGTCAAGGAGGTCAAGAGAATGGGTTCATACTGCAATACATATTTTAGGTCAACCTTTATGCAAAAAAAAAAAAAAAAAAAAAAAACCCAAACCAAACAAAAAATATCTCAGTCATATAAGGATTGCTAAACAACAATTTATTATTTTAAAAAAGGTTACAAGATCACTTCTATTCAGAAATTTTCAATGGCTCCCTATTATTTAAGCAAATAATATCCTTATCCTAGCATTTTAGTTACTTTTCCTACATTATTTCACCTCATTTCCTTATATATTCCATACTCAACCAAATTGAATTATTCATTTTCTAAAACCATTGCTCCTTTCTCAACTCTGTCCCTTTGCATATTTCATTCCCTAACAGCAAATTGCTCATTTCCACTCTCCTAACTTTATCTAATTATATCTTCTAAGACTCAAATTAACTGTGAGTTATGACTGTTATTATTTAAAGTTACTATTGTTCATTTGAAAAACCTAGATGGCGCTGGATAGAGTACTGAGCCTAGAGTCAGGAAAATTTGAGTTCAAATCCAGTCTCACACACTGGCTATGGAACCCTGGCTACCTTTCTTAACCTTTGTTTGCCTCAGTTTTCTTATCTGTAAAATGGAAATAATAATAATAGTAGTTATTATTAATAGTAATTGCTATTGTTTGTCCTTCATTCTAAAAGAGGACCCATAACATCAGGGAGGTGATGCCATGATATGCAAGTGAATTGGATTTAAGTGAGGGAAGGCTGTGCAAGGTCACCTACCTCATTTCCCCCTTCAGAGCCATATGGCTCCACTGGTAATTAGAAATAGATAATAAGAATGTCTATGTCAAAGCTTTGTGAAGACTAAATAAGATAATATTTGCGAAATGCTTGGCACAATACCTCACATGTAGTAGGAACTTGATAAATGCTTGTTCTCCTTTTTTTGTCTCAAACACATGATCTCCCTTTCTCTCAATTCATACAGCAACAATAATGGCAACAGCTAGTAATTGTATAGTGCTTTAGGGAGGAGAAAGGAATAAGCATTTATATAGCATCTTCTATGTGCCAGGGGCTTTATGCACATTATTTTATGTGATCCTCACAACAGCCCTGAAAGGCAGGTGCTATTATTATCCCCATTTGACAGATGAAGAAATTGAAATAAATATTAAGTGACTTGCCCAGGATCATTCAGCTGATAAGTGTCTGAGACTGGATTTGAACTCAGGTTTTCTTGACTATAGGTTTCACATTATACCCACCATGTCACCTAGATTTATATACTTGTCTCTTTTATCTTTACTGTTGCTGTTGTTGTTCAGTCATTTCAGTCATGTCCAATTCTTTGTGACCCCATTTGGGCTTTTCTTAGCAAAGATAATGGAATGATTTGTCATTTCCTTCTCCAGCTCATTTGACAGATGAGGAAATTGAGGCAAACAGAAGTAAATGACTTATTCAGGCTCACATAGCTGGTATCTGAAGCAGGATTTGAACTCAGGCCCAGCACTCTATCCTCTGTGCCACCTAATGGCTATAATATATTTGTTTCTATGGGTCTTGTTCCCAAACACACTGTATACTGCATAAAAAATGCCTCTAATTCATCTCTGCTTCTCCCAAGACCCAGCATAGTGACATACCTGTGGTAAGTGATTGATTGCCTGAGGGAAGAGGAATGAATCAGGTTTCTTCCTAAGTCACTTCCAATCCCTAGAACTGATTCTATGAAAATCTCCAGATCATGTCTGCCACTGAAAATACCAAAGGACAATGTACAAAGTATTTAGTTTTTGAACCAGCCTCCTCCCAGAGTAGTTTTCAAGTGCAAAAGGTCTCTCTAAATCATAGTTCAGTACTTTGAAAAATAATGTCAGCTTTCTGATAATATATATTTTTTTTCCTGAGCAACCCTTCACTACGACTATGTGTCCCAAGTAGCACACATTGATGAATGAATCTAGCACATAAGTTTTCCAGACCTCAGGCTGATATGCACATAGACAGCTGTTTACATGTGAGATTACCTCCATGTTTGTGTATACTAGAGGTACTGTATGTTCTATTTAATAAACATCCATTAAATTTCTGCTGTGTGCTAAATGATGTTTTGTTTTGTTTTTTGTTTTTTTGTTTTTTTACTTTATCCCTTTCCTTAAGTATAAGGAATCAGACTTGACTTGTGATCACCTTGGTATACAAAATTCCGAGGTGAGAAAACACCTCCTACCAATGTACGTTGGCACATTCTCTGGAACTTATAAATCTTAATTGCTAGAGCACTGAGAGGTTAAGTAATAATGATGATGAGGATGAGGAGAAGGAGGAGGAGGAGGATACTAAGATCGCATTTACATAGTGATAGTGCCTACTATATGCTAGGCTATACAAACATCGCACTTTCTCTTTACAATAACCCTGGAAAACTGGTGTAATTATAATCCCCACTTTATAACTGAAAATCTTAAGAAAGACAAAGGGTAAGTGATTAGCTAAAAGCTAAAAATCTAGTAAATATTTGAGGCCAGGTTTAAATTCAGATCTTCCTAACTTTAGGCCCAATACTCTACCCAACATATTACCTACCTACCATAAGGTTATGTGATTTGCTAGGATCACACAGGTAGCATATGTCAAAGTAGAATCTGCACACAGGCCTTCCTTGATGTGAGATCAACTATCTATCCACTACATCATGATACCTCCTCCTTGGGAATAAATGTCTTCAATTTTTGAATGAATATCCAAATGTGGAGCACAGAACCAAGTACATAGAACCAAAATGTAAAGTCATTCTATGAATATAGTTATTGAAACAGGGCAATGAGTAAGTCCTTCGCATGTCCCACTTGTAAAGAAAGAGCTGGCTTTGGGAATTGATAAGACATTATCATTCAGCTAAACCCAAAAAGCATTTCTTGAGCACCCACTATGTACACAAGACCATATTATGAGTTGTGTTGGTATTCAAAAATGGGCAAAATAGGATCTCTGCTCTTAAGCAATATATGATTTAGTAAGGGAATGATGATGATGATGATAAATCACATTTATAAAGTATTTTAATGTTTGTAAAGCACTTTACATATATATTTTATTTGATGACAAGTATACACAGGTAACTGGGAAATATGGAATGTTCAGGGAGGACTAGTACCTCTGGTATGAAGATTTTCTGAGCCCTTTTCAGAGCTGCTAATCCATCTCTGGGGTCCACTAACCGCTCAATTCTCATCAATGATTCCAAGAAGCTGTAACATATGCGATGGCCACAATCTGGTAAAATCACCTCAGGACGCTGGCTAAACCATGTAAATGCTAACTAACAGGCCTTAAACCCACAGGTAAATTACTGGGATGTCTATTCCAAGCAGGTGAAGATCTTCCCAGAAGAATAGGCAAATTAGAACAATTTGTTCCAGTGACTATAAAAGCAAGCTGTGGAACATTAGAGTTTGGTCAGATATCAGGAAGACACCAAAGTCGATCAGATATATCCTAGAACATCTTCAGTCATCTTGACTTTTTTCTTGCCCTACTGGATTTTGGTGACTCTGGAAGAGAGAATAAGACTGATGACATTAAACAATTGTGTCTCACTTAAACAAAATTCACCCACAAGTCAAGATTCCATCTAGTGATGTCATAGATCCTCTTTGAAAACATAAGACCAACAAAAACAACACAGTCAACTAGACCAGAAAGCACGATGCATTAAATGCCATGTGAGTAATATGGGAGTTCAGAGGAGTAAGCAATCACCAAAATCCTCATCAATGAGTTCTGAAGTAGAATGATGGCAACTTAAAGGACTTTCATTTTGCTCTTGGTATTCCTGTCACCTAACAATCTCTTCATCTAGGTGTGAAATAAATAGAACATAGGTCTTAGAGTCAGGAAGACTTGAGGTCAAAAGTGGCCTGAAACTTTTAATACTGTCTTGTCCTTAATTCCTTGTCTGTATAATAGGGATAATGATAGTATCTACCTCAAAAAAAAAAAATTAAAAAAAAAAAAAGATCTACCTAAAAATATTTCTATGTAGATCAGTCTTTTTCTTCTTTATTTTATCTCTTTGGAATACAGGCCTAATAATGCTATCACTGGGTAAAAGAGTATGCACAATTTAGTAACTTTGGGGATCCTAGTTCCAATGACCTTCTAGAACAAATGGACCACATTACAGTTCTACCATTTATGTATTAATGTGCCTATTTTCTCTCAAACCTTCCATATCTTTTTTTCCTTTTTTTCCAACTTGGTTAGTCTGATAGTTTTGAAATATAATCTCAAAGCTGCTTTAATTCACATTTCTCTAATTATTATTTTAGAATATTTTTCATATGACTACATAGCTTGAACTTTTTTTCCTTTGAAAACTACTTATTTAGGGCAGCTAGTTGGTATAGTTGATAGAGCACCAACCCTGAAGTCAGGAGGACCTGAGTTCAAATCTCATCTCAGACATTTAACATTTCCTAGCTGTGTGACTCTGGGCAAGTCACTCAACCCCAATTGCCTCAGCAAAACAAACTACTTATTCACATTATTTAATTATTTATTAATTGGAGAATGATTCTTATTTTTATTAATTTGAATCATTTCTTTACATGTATGCGTATATGTATATAAATGTGTATAGGGGACTTGCGACAAAAATTTCCCCCTGCTATCTGTTTCCTTTCTAATTTTATCTGTGTTCTTTTTTTGTTTGTGCAAAAAAATGTATATTTTATGTAGTCAAAGTTAATCATTTTGTCTTGTGATTCTCTCTACGTATTAGTTAGACATGAAGTCTTCTTAGATCTACAAGGTAATTTTTCCCTTATTCTTCAAATGTATTTATGATCACATACTTTATGCTTAAGTCACATTGAAAATTGGAGATGAAATGTTGGTCTATATTTTGTTTCTTCATGACTACTTTTCAATTTTCCTAGTAGTTTTTGTTGAATTATGAGTTCTTATTTCCATAATTGCGATCTTTGCAAATAGACCCCATCCTCCTTCTATTTTATAGATGAGGAACTTGAGTCCCAGGGTCATAGAATGTGATAATTGCCCAAGGTGACACAAGTAGCCATGTACATGTTGCCTTTCATGTTATAATGAGCTTTGGCTGGCTATTCAATGGGCATCTAATAAGAATGTTAAAAGGGTCTGTTAAAGCTTCCTGGTGGACAGCATTACTAAGTAGAATTGGTAGCTCAGAGAAGTCATGGAATTTCTAACTCCCTAGGTCTCTTTAAAAAAAGATAGAGTATCTTCCTACCTCAATTATTTAAGATTGTCCTTGGAAGGCAAGAATTAACCCCAGGCTCAGCTGCCTTCAGGCTACATTCTCTATCTGGCATACATGAGTAGAAAAGTCCCTCCTGGTGCTACAATTTTAATGGCCTTTTACTTTCATTTAATATTTAAGTCTTGATGATAGATGCAGAATTCCTGGCAGAGAGGTTTCATACAGGTCTCTCTTTGTGGCTTATAAAACCTAGGAAAACAGTAAAGTTTTAGCCTTGTCAAGGTAAGGGACAATCATTTGAGATCCACTTAAAGGCTGTAAATACACTCAAACACATATCATACGCTCCTTCCTTCCTCTGAGATGTAGGGTTTTTAGAAGGATTTAACATTTGATTCAATAACATATTCTGAAAATATCTTTGTTTAAATGTTCACCTATTAGAGACATGTTTTTATAGCCATAAGAAAGAATCACAGATGTAATAATGGGGCATTTAAAATTTTGTCAGAGCCCAGATTTCAGCTTAAGTTTGCTCCACTATAGCAATCTAGATTTCTGAGAACTGTTATGATATTTCTTTAAATTCCTGTTTCCATCCAATCCTTGGTTAATCTTTTTCTTTTATCTGTTGTTTTTCCTATCTGCCCTATCCTCCCCTTCCTCTCTTTGCCTCCTCCTATATTCTATAATAAAGAGCAGTCTTGTTCAAACAGGCACAGGTCCAATTAAAAGCCAGCTCCTGTCAACACATATTATCTTTAAGAATGTGGTTAACATTTAGCCAGCCACTTAATAACACATTGCCAGTCAAAGAAAAATTTCCATAACAGTAGAAAGTCTCTAGTTTGGGTAATAAAGATATATTCACAAAGATCCTCCATCCAAATTTCTAACCAGTGGTCTCAAAAATCATTGGTGTTCCCGAAACCAGTAATGTTTGGATTTTCCTCATCTGTATAATAAAACAAGGTTCCTGAACATTGATCTAGCCATGTCCCTGAGCTACCTCTACAGTACATGAAAGGGTATTCCTTCGGAAGCCAGGCAGGGAAGATGAACAGCTTTTCTTAGAGACCCAGAATTTGGAACACAGACCACAGGTCTATTTATTTTCTTGCTAGAGAAAAAGAATGATTGAGAAATAGAATTACTCATCCTGGGACATGGAGGAATTCTTCAGCATGGTAGAGTATAAAGAATACTGAAAAAGGAATCAAAGTTATTAACTAGCTGCATAATCTTAAATAAGTCAGTTAATTCACTTGGGTCTCCACTACCTCAACTATAAATTGAGGGAGACTAAACTAGATGATTTTTGCAGTTCCCTCTTCCAATCCTATAGTCCTATTATTTAACCTCTCAAGGCCATGCTTATCATGTGTAAAATATAGGGTTGCAGCAGGTGATTCCAAAGGTCCCTTTGAGTTTTTTATGGGCCCCTTGATGTCAAGGGCATCTTGGTTTTCTTGAGCTTTTGACAAGACTATATTCTTAAATTCCTTGGACTTTGTTACTTAACATTTCTTGTCCCCTTCCTTAACCTGGTCATGTGGGTTTTTAACTGATTTTAATTGAGGGCTGTGAAAAAACACAGTGTCCATGGCTCTGTAACCTTTTTATTTAGACCACAATTACGGACTCTCTTTTCACATTTACACATAATCTTGGATGATAAATAATTTAAATGGCTTCAGTAGCTAAAATTCCATGGATTAGACATAGATGATACAGTTAAATCCCAAAATATACTTTGGATTTCATGAGTGTGAGGAGACAATACTTCCCTTTTCCCTCTTCAGACTTCATAGTGATTGTTACAATAGTGAAGCATGATGATATACTGGAAACAACCCTGAATGGGATTGAAGAATTTCTAGTCTGACTCTAGTCTGAGTCCTATTACTAAGCAGGCAAAGAGCTTTGAGCAAGTTATTTAATCGATTTGCGCCTCATTTCTCTTAGCCATAAAATGTTGAGAAAGAGCACAGTATGGTGAAGAGAATGTTGGGCTGGGAATCAAAAACCTGGGTTTAAAACTTGGTTCCTACTAACACCCAAGTACCTACCACCTGTTTTGCCTTCATTAACTTTGGTCATGCCTCTTCATTTTTCTAGGTCTCAGTTAACTCATATGTAAAATGAGGCAGCTGGACTAGATGAATGAAGTCCTTTTCATCCTCAAATATATGATCTTGTGAATTAGAAGCATGCACTTCGTATTGATCATAGGATGGCAAAACTGAAATGGTCCCTAAAGGTCATTTACTCTTTTTTAGTTCTAGGATTCTATTTATTTTGCCAAAGAAAGGAAATGAGAAGCAATTTGCTCAATGGTTAGGGGGCCAGAATTGGAGTCAAGAATGCTTTGATTAAAGTACTGCCATTAAAATATAAATTAGATACACAATAAGTATACCTGACCAAAACTCTGAAATATTGTACAATTAGCTTGTGAAGGAAATCAAAAATGCAGGTGTGCATAAATATAGGGATTGGGAATTCAATGTAATGGTTTTTAGTCATCTCCCAGAGTTCTTTTTCTGGGCATAGCTAGTTCAGTTCATTACTACTCCATTAGAAATGATTTGGTTGATCTCGTTGCTGAGGATGGCCTGGTCCATCAGAACTGGTCATCATATAGTATTGTTGTTGAAGTATATAATGATCTCCTGGTCCTGCTCATTTCACTCAGCATCAGTTCGTGTAAGTCTCTCCAGGCCTTTCTGAAATCATCCTGTTGGTCATTTCTTACAGAACAGTAATATTCCATAATTTTCATATACCACAATTTATTCAGCCATTCTCCACCTGATGGACATCCATTCAGTTTCCAGTTTTTAGCCACTACAAAAAGGGCTGCCACAAACATTCGTGCACATACAGGTCCCTTTCCCTTCTTTATAATCTCTTTGGGATATAATCCCAGTAGTAACACTGCTGGATCAAAGGGTATGCACAGTTTGATAACTTTTTGAGCATAGTTCCAAACTACTCTCCAAAATGGTTGGATTCGTTCACAACTCCACCAACAATGCATCAATGTCCCAGTTTTCCCGCATCCCTCCAACAATCATCATTATTTTTTCCTGCCATCTAGGGGAGGGGGAGGGGGGGGGGGTAAGAGGTGAAAAATTGGAACAAGAGGTATGGCAATTGTTAATGCTGTAAAGTTACCCATGTATATATCCTGTAAATAAAAGGCTATTAAATAAAAATAATAATAATAATAAAGTACTGCCATTGATACATATTAGCTTTGTGACCATGAGGAAAAGGGAAATAAAAGGGAACAAACATTTCTTTACCACGTACTATGTGCCAAATACTATGCTAAGCAGTTTGCAAATATTATCTCATTTGATTCTCACAACAATCTGGAGGAGAAGGAATTAGGTGCTATGATTATCCCCATTTTACAGATGAGAAAGCTGAGGCAGGCAAAGGTTAAGTCACTTGCCCCAGGGTAACAGTGTCTGAGGTCACATTTCAACTTAGATCTTCCTTGTTCTATGCCCAGTATTTTATTCACCACCAGTTACCTCAGTGTTTCAAGCAGTTCTTGAAGATTAAATTACAAGGGGGGAAATATGGCTATACATCCATGGAAGAAAGTTCCATGAAAGGAGAATTCCCTACATTGATGAAATCTGAAAAAATTTGGAAATGTTTTCCAAATTTTGGGAAATTTAGGGGAAAAAATTCAAATTATAAGTCCATTTTTGTCTCATACAATAGGATTCTTTTCTTAAATCTTTGGAAATACTGGCTGTTGAAAGGCCATCTTTACCTCTTTCTTCATAAAGGAAAAATTCTAAACCATCCAAACTGTGAGACCTCAGAAATTAAAAGAAAATCTTGAGGGAACCCCTCACACACACACATCCCATACACCTCCCCACAGTGTTTTTTGTGACTTTCAAAATAAATAATAATATCAAATCACCTTTCCTCATCTCTCCTATAACACCAGCCCTGCTTGGGTAGAATTTCTCCTGAATCCAATTTTTAAGGCTCTATTATCTGTTTTTAAAGCCCAATTTACAGTGTTAGAGTTGGACAGAACTTTTGAGGTCACTGAGTCCAATCAATACTTTCATCAACCCCCCAACCAACCATCTGCTGATTGCTTTTCTTTATTTTTTATAATAATAGCTTTTAATTTTTTCAAAATATTTTCAACATTTACCCTTGCAAAATCTTGTGTTTCAAATTGCTCTCCCTCCCTCTTCACTACCCCCTTCTCCTAGACAGCAAATAATCCAATATAGATTAAACACGTGCAATTCTTCTAAACATATTTACACATTTATCATACTGCATGAGAAAAATTTTCTCCAAATTAAAAGGGGGAAAATAAGAAAGAAAAACTCAAGCAAAGAAAACAACAACAAAAAGGTGAAAATACTATGTTGTAATCCACATTCAATCCCTATCGTCCTTTCTCTGGTTACAGATGGCTCTTTCCATCACAAATCTATTAGAGTTGGCCCAAATCACCTCATTTTGGAAAGAGCCAAGTCTATCACAGTTGATCATCACATAATCTTGTTGCTGTATACAATGTTCTGTTGGTTCTACTCACGTCACTTAGTATCAGTTCATCAGAGGCCTCTGCAGGCCTCTCAGAAATCAGTCTAGGACTACTTTATATATACTTTGTACAAACGCTTTATACAGAGAGCAGCTTGGTTTTAGTATTAGGGGTTTTTTTAAGTTTTTGATGAGGGATTGGTAAAGGATTAGGCTTCATGTTTTTTCCCATCACCAAAAGCTGGGACAAACTATCATCAAAAATATTGGAAACGTTGGAGTTAATTATGACAGGGAAGGAAGCCCAATAACTCAACAGGAGGGAATGTAGGGAGGACTGGACATCCTGCAGTGAGAGGTTCAAATCCATCTCAGTTCAAAAGGATTTTCCAGAGGAAAATTCCATTCAGTGTGTCCGACAGACAGCCTCTTTCCTGGCTGCCTATCCCTTACCCCCAGAACTTCCTCCTTCCCTTCCTCTCCTCTCCAATCCCTCAACTGTCTTGTTCAGGAGCCGACCAGGTTCCCTGACCAGCCAGCAGCTGCTCCCAGGCCTTAGGGCAGCTCCACATCTGGAAGGAAAGAGTTGGGAAACAAGCAAACTGGTTGCTTCCCTTCCTGCTCATCTGGGGATTAAGGTCTTTATTGCTGGAGGACTCTGTGTGTCTGTGTGTGTATGTGTACACATATGGCATATACACGTGTTTGGATGCCTGCATGTCTGTCACTTCAGGGCTATACACAAATGCTAATTTCCACCCTTGATTCAAGGGAAAACAGCAGATGGCTTCATCTTCTAATCAAGGGGAAAGAGCAGAAATTCTTTTTCCTCAATTGCATCATTTGGTATTGGAATCCAGAGAGGGCTGGTTATCTCCTCTTCACAAGAAAATTAGATAGCCTGTGCCTGACTCACACATTTTAGATCACTATATTTGATAAATCTCTTTATGATCCATTTGAAATTGGGGGAAGGGGAGAAGGGAGGAGATTTCTTAATTGTCAATGCTATTTGGAGAGGCACAAGATTATTTAAAAGCTGGCACACCAAGAGAGGAAAGGATTGTTGCTCAGTTATTAGTGCTTCTTATTGGCAGATGAAGCTTTTCTCAAAGCCCAATAGATTCCCCAGTCTTCCATATGCCATAAATTTCCTCTTTGGCTTGATCTTTGGTGAATTATGAGAAATTGTTTTGATTAAGCACATCTTTAGGGGACGTTTTGGGGCTTCCCCCTGGTATGTGAAAAGCTGAATGTTGTGTGTCAATGATATACATATATATGTGTGTGTGTCTGCATATACACGTATTTTTATATTTCATACGTATTTATCTATACGATATAGATCATATCTTTCATTATAATGTCATCTCCTTTGGGGCAGGGACCCCTCTCTTTTTCTGTGTCCCTGGAGCTTTGCACAATCCCTGGCACATAATGGCATCAAATAAATTCTTATTATCACAACTAAGGTTTTGTAATAATTAATCTCCCCTGCAGGAAAATCATTTAACACATGTCCAGCTTTCAGTTATTTGCATTTGTATTATTCACAAAACAAGCAAACACCCACACAAATTTAATTGAAGGCTAACTTTCCCTCAACCATTCAGCATGTCTCTTTTTTGTCCCTTCACCTTGTGTTGACAAGAGCTTAAGAAAGGCAGAAATATTAATATCATTCTACTACTCTGGTGCCTCCTCATGAACCAGAGGTGACCCTAACTTCTTCAAGATCATGACCAGAGAGGTACAAGCTCCAGCAGGTCCAGCTAAGCTGGAAAGGATTCAAATAGTGGCTTTGTGTTTCTTGTCTAAAAACAATCCAATTAAATGCAGAGAGCAGGCGCTCTTCACTAGAATATTACCACCAAGGGCTGCATTTCTAGCCATAGCAACCTGAGAAAACTGTCTGCTAAATGGTAGGAAGTGAAAGAAGCACTTTCACTAATGAAATCAGGTTCTCACTGCTATTTTATGTAGCACTGGTGTCACTGCTTAAACTAAGGAAAATCAGGTGAATCAATAATTCAGATAACCCATCTTTAGGGAAAATAAAACAAAAACTAACGTGAATTCAGACTGCAAGATGTCTCCATGGATAAACAGCTGGATTTGGAGTAAAAAAACCATCACTTAACTTCTGTTTTTTTGTTTTGTTTTGTTTTGTTTTGTTTCCTCATCTATAAATGGGAATAACAAGATCATCTATCTTCTAGGGTCATTGTGAGAAACAAATAAGGTAATAATTGTAAAGCTCTGAGAATAGTTTATAATTGCCATTATTATTCCAAAGTCAAGTATAGGATTTGGGGGATTATTCTTTGATTCAATTTCTCTATGCTACTGTTAACTAACTACAGACAGAGAGAATAGAGAATTGACTTTGAGACCCAAATGTCTTTGTTTTGGGGGGCTTTTTTTTGCCTGGTAAAGGGAAAGGTCAGAAATCTGATCAATGAGGGAGTAAACAAGTCTCTCTCTGAGAAAGGGGTCAAGTCTTACCATAGAGAATTCAATTTGTTGAGGAAACAAGACACACACACACACAAACACACATACACACACACACACACACACACACACACACACACATACACACACAGTAAGACCAGGGCAATACATAAAGGTTGAATATGTGCAGAAAACTATAAATTTAGGACAAGTTCAGATAAGGGACAGAGCCTTAAGGAGTAGGAAGGTGATGAAAGATTTCATAGATGTGGTCCTTGAAATGGTTATGATTTCTATAAATGGAACAAGACAAGGAGGTCATGATAAGAAAGTGAACATAAGCAAAAGTCTGGAGTGAAGATGAAATATACCTAGCAAATAATAAGAAGACCAGCTAGATCAGAGTGGACAGTAGCTGAGAGCAGAGGATCCTACAGGGTGCCTGTTAACTGGTACAGTAGATAGAGTGCCAGATATGGAGGTAGGAAGAAACTGTGAAACCCTGACCTAGTTACTTACCCCTGTTTGCCTCAGTTTCCTCATCTATAAAATGAACTGGAGAAGGAAATGGAAAAGCTCTCCATTATCTCTGCCAAAGAAACCCCAATTGAATATGAAAAGTCAGATTTGACTGAAGTGACTGAACAATAACCATCAAGTGGGTCATGTAACAATAGCTAACATTTATGTATTACCAAAGTCTGTAAAGTACTTTGAATAGTATTATCCTTTGATTTTCACAGTACCTCTGAGAGGTAGGTTCTGGTCCTATCTTCTTGTTCTAGAGGAAGGACCTAAGGCTAAGAGACTAAATCATTTGCCCAAAGTCATACCATTGAGAAGAGTTTGAAGAGGGATTCAAAAACAAGTATTGTTAACTTCCTGTTCACTATTCTATTCACCAGACTATACTTACACTGCCTCTCTAGTTGTCAGGTGCCAGATAAAGGAGCTTGGGTTTTATATTGTCATAATTGGTAAGTATTTTGTTAACAATGATACAAGTGTTTAAGGAAGATTAATTTGCTATCAGGTAGAATCAGGGAGAATCTAGAAGGATGGAGGTCACAGAGTCTTGTCCTACATATGGTGCAGAGGCTGTTGCCTCTGATGATATGGGAATAAGATGATGAAGGTGAAAGTTCATTTAACCAATTGTCAAGGCAACCCAAACTTTGGATCAGAGTGGAAATCATAGTGGATTATGCTTTCTTCCTTCTTTTCATCTTCCTTCTCCCTCTTCCTCCCTTCTCCTTTCCTTTCTTCTTTCTTCCCTCTCTCCCTTCCTTTTCCTGTCTTCTTTCCATCCTTCCTTCCTTACTCTCCTCCTTCCTTTCTTCCTTTTCCTTCTTCCCTTCCTTCCTACTTTTTCCCTCTTTCCTTCCTTTCTTCATTTTCTCCTCCCGGTTTTTCCTTTGTCTTATGCTACTCAGACTTGTGGGACCTTCTTACTCTAAAACTAAGAAAAAAAATGATTCCAGGGGAACAAAGATGAGCTATGTGACCCATCTCTTGACAGAGAAATATAGACTCAGGATGTGGAATTCAACCAACATATATGTGGTGACATGGCAATGTGGGAATTTGTTTTGCTTGAATGTATAATTTTTCACAAAAAAAAAAAATTATTTTGTTTTGTTTTGTTTAAAAAGTACAAAGGGGAGGGCAGCCAGATGATATAGTGGATAGAGTGCCGGCCCTGAAGTCAGAAAGACCTGAGTTCAAATCCAGCCTCAGACACTTAATACTTCCTAGCTTTGTGACCCTGGGTGAATCACTTAACCCCAATTGCCTCAGCAAAAAAAATAAAATAAAATAAAAAAATAAAAAGGAGTAAGAGAAAATAAAATGTCATTAAAAACAGGGGACATTCTCATCCTCATTCCCATCCCAAATGCCCAACCTTTATTCTACCAGCATAACCTTTAAGAAGACAGAGTGGTCTTCATTCCATTGTGAGGTATAAATGTAAAATGTAAATAGAGGTCAATGGTTCTTAGCCAACCGAAATGCTTGATTCTTAATAAAGGAAATTGGGCAACTAGGTAAAATATGCATAAAGTGCTGGGCTGGAGTCAGGAAAATTCATATTACTAAGTTTAATTCTAGCCTAATACACAGTAGTTTTGTGATCCTAGAAAGTCATTTAACTTCAATCTTCCTTAGTTTCCCCAACTGTAAAATTTAATAATAGCATCTATCTCCCAGGGTTAGTGAAAAGACATAACGACATGTTTATGGAGAATTTTACAAGCCAGAAAGTTACATATAAATGCTAACTGTTATTATTATTAATATTTGTGGTTGAATGGAAACCTGTCACCTTCCCACAAATCTCTGTGTCACATTGCATTAACTTCAAAGTCCATGATTTCATCTCATTAAGTTTACTTACATCAAGCCAAATGACTGATGCAGTGGAATTTATTGTGTAGGCACAAAGCTCAAGCTAGAACTGTCTGGTTTCTAGTGCCAAGATTAGGGTGGCCTTCAATGTCTTAACCTCTCTCATACCTAGAGCTATGGGGAACTCTCTAATTGGCTGCTCACAAGTTTCTTTGTAAGTGGGGTAACCCTTGCCTCAGCACCATATGTACTTGACAAGATAGCCATTAATCTGAGAAAATCCCATAAAGCCTCTTGTTCTATGCTTAGGACACTGAAAGTCATGAAAGCCACCCTGTGCTAGGTAAAGGGAAGTGGCTTCTGTTAGTGGAAAGATTTGGAGCCAAAAGGCTTGAGTGTGAATTCTAACTTTGCTATCTTCCATTTACTATCTGAATGATTCTGGACAAATCTTCTCATTTCCCTGGGATTCAGTTTCCTTTTCTATTAAGGAAGCACATTGTTCTTGATCATCTCTGAGGTCTCTCTCCAAATCCTAGGACCTTTATCTTCAGCTGCATATTCTTAATCCTCTATCTGCTCTCTGATGAAATGGTATTTTCACATATGAATTACTTAACACCAAGAAACCAGTTAGGACCTGACATTCAGTAGGGGGAAGGGGTAGGGAGTTGTACCCTTCCATGCTCATTCAGCTTCCATACCAGATCCTCCCACCTATCTCTAGGGATTTGATGGATGCTTTGAAGTGCAGCAATAACACAATATGGGAAATAAATACCCATCCATCCTCAAAATCTACCTGATGGTCTGTTATTCCTATAACTTCCCTGGCTCTTTGGAAGAAGTTTGCCTAATCTTTTTTTCAAGTCCACTGAGGGGTTGTTAGCCTAGTGAGAAAGGAATTTGCTAAGTAGTTTGGTGTCCAAGAGTCCACACAATTTCCTACAGTGATAAAAAGGATCCTAAGGGAATGTGTCCAGAGAGTATGTCCCCCCATCCTCAACCCCAAGTACACAATCAGAGTCCAAGGGTTGTTTATTCAGTGAACTATTGTTGTTGTGAGTAGTTAGGGGGAAATGCCCTGCATGACCATTCCACAAACCACCCTAAAGACAGAATATGTACACTTAAAATTTTCCAGTCCCATAGTGGGACTAGTCCCCATGGCCTTGGGTCTGGCTCTATGCCACATATGGCTTCAATTTGCAAATACAATGTACTTGGCTTCCTGCTCAGCCTCCAATCTGATTTAGCCTGAGAGCAAAACAACAAACGAAAAATGCTAACGCCGAAGACTGACCAACACTGTGGGCTGGGGTATTGTTCAGAGGAAGCACAAAAGGTTTTCTTCCCTACTTGCTGATTTGGGAAGACAAGAAAGCAGTACATTTTGTCCAGTGCCAGTCCCCAGTGAGCACTTGAGGAGATAAAACAGAAAAACATATAATGCTCTCCAGTAGAATCTGGGGTATCACTCTCAAAGGGGAACACATCAGCTTCCTAGACATGAGAATTCAAGGAAAGGTAATGTCTGGGGACATTTTAGTAGACAAGTCTTCTGTTGGTTCGGAAGGATATTGGCAAACTTATAAATGACTAGAAGATGGTGAAGGCCCTCAAAATCATGCCATATAAAGATCTATGGGGGAAAAAAACTGAGGTGTTTTACCTATTTAAAAGAAAAAAAAGATTTGAGGATGGCAATGATATGCTAGCTAATTGTGGGTATTTGAAGGATTGTCGTGTGAGAAAAGACTAGGACTTTTGACATTGCTTGGTCTTTTGAGCCAGCAACTAACACAAATGGGTAGAAGTTGTAATGTGAAGGGAACTTCCTAAAATTAGAAGTACCCAGAAATGGAATTGGCTAGTTTAAAAGCTAATTAAGCTGACAGTCCCAAATTAACTGCCATTTTGTTCTAAAGGGCCAGCATTCTGCTCTCCTAGAGGAAAATAGGACAAAGGCACAGGGAATATAAACATCATAGGTGATTTTGAAACATTACATTCACAAAACACTTCTAGTTTTTGAAGCATTTTATCATGTTATCTTTTGTGATCTTCATGACAATTTTGGTGAAATGTGTCATGGAGATAAAGAAACTAAGATTCAGGAAGATCAATTATCTTGCCTAAGGCCACTAAGTGAATCTGTAGCAGAAACACGTCTAGAGTTCAGAGTTCCTGACCCTGAGCCCAGTACTTTTTTTAAAAAAATTAATTTTTTCAATTAATAAAAATGTATTTTCTTTTCTTTCCATCCCCATCCTTCCCAATTGAAAAGAAAACTATGGTAACAAATTTGCATGGTAAAGCAAAATGAATTCTGGCGTTGGCTATGTTCTAAAAATAACATTTCAGTCTGTACCCTTAATCCATCACCTCTCTGTTAGGAGTAAGCCATGTACTACATCTTTAGTATTCTGGAGTTATGGTCGGTCATTGCATTGCTCAGAATTCTTAAGCCTTTCTAAGTAATCCTTTCAGTTTTGCTACATTATAAATGGTCCCAGTTCTGCTCACTTCACTCTGCATCAGTTCATATATGTCTTCCAAAAACTCAGTACTCTATTATCTCAAGATAACCAGAATGCTATCCCTGGTCTAGTAGAAAGACAGTATTCTGGAGATAACTTCTAGAGGTGTGAGAGGAACAATGAGTCACAATCCTTCACTTTTGAGGAAGAGCCAGATCGTACAGTTAAGAATTAGTTCTGGGACAGCTAGATGGTGCAGTGGATAGAGTGCTGGCCCTGAAGTCAGGAGTTCCTGAGTTCAAATCTGGCCTCAGACACTTAATATTTCCTAGCTGTGGGACCCTGGGCCAAGTCACTTAATCTCGATTATCTCAGCAAAAAAAAAAAAAGAATTAGTTCAGGTTTGGACCCTCTAACCCTTAAAACAAGTATCCCTGACCAGCAGGATGATTTCAGAAAGGCCTGGAGAGACTTACACGAACTGATGCTGAGTGAAATGAGCAGGACCAGGAGATCATTTAATACTTCAACAACAATACTATAGGATGATCAATTCTGATGGACATGGCCCTCTTCAACAATGAGATGAACTAAATCAGTTCCAATAGAGCAGTAATGAATTGAACCAGCTACACCCAGTGAAAGAACTCTGGGAGATGACTATGAACCGCTACATAGAATTCCCAATCCCTCTATTTTTGTCCACCTGCATTTCTGATTTCCTTCACAGGCTAATTGTACACTATTTCAAAGTCCGACTCTTTTTGTACAGCAAAATAACTGTATGGACATGTATACATATATTGTATTTAACATATACTTTAACATATTTAACATGTATTGGTCAACCTGACATCTGGGGGAGGTGGTGTGGGGAACGAGAGGAAAAATTGGAACAAAAGGTTTTGCAACTGTCAATGCTGAAAAATTACCCATGCATATATCTTGTAAATAAAAACTATAATAATATTTTTAAAAAGTGGGAAAAAGTATCCCTTCCACTTGATTTCTCCTTAGGTGATTTGGGAGCTACTTATCGGCAATTTGGCAGCTGTATGGAATCCTGTTCAATGACATGATGACCTTGCTACCATGAAAGCTGAGCAGGTGTCAGTTCGTGAGAAACCCTCGCTCCTCAGTATACATTACATTACAGGGGCCAGAGCGGGGACATGAGGACTTTTATTCTGTAGGATAATGAAGGTAGAGAACCAAAGTCAAAGGGGGAGTTGAATATGAATTTTCTGTGGGGGTGCAGTCAAAGCTCTAACAAGACTGACAATGAAAGAGAGAATTCCGCCTGAGACCTCAGAGCAGCTATCTCCCGTCCCTGGGTGGAGAGCCGCAATCCCCAATGTATGGGGACTTGATATTAATACTCTTCAGCTGCACCTAATTTGCAACCCACGTTTTATCATCCCAATTTGCTGCTCTTCTTCCCACTGAGTCTGACCTGGTGCTAGGGTTGTTTATGACTGGGAAAGTATAGTGTGCCAAGGTGCTGAGTCACCCTTCCAAGGTTACAGGGTAGCTTACATAACCTGATGAATCCCATGTGCTTACCCAACTTGGGAGCCAATTTAATGGAGCTGGGAAGCAGGAGGAGGGGGTGGGGGTGAGGAAAAGCCTTAAAACAGTTATCCGAAGTCACTAACCATTGCTCTGCCTGGGATGTATCTTACTCATCTTTGTTCCCCCCCTCACCTTGTGTCCAGGAAAATGTCTTTCACATAGTAGTGAGGAGAACCCGAATTAGAATCTTGGTTCAGATGCTTACTAACTATATGATCCTTCATAAATCACTTAAACACAGTCTTCCTCGTTTCCTCATTTGTATAATAGGGATAATAATAGCACTTATTTCAAAGTTGATGTGAGAATCAAATTGGAATAGGATATGTGAAGCACTATGCAACCTTAAGATGTTATATAAATGCCAGTTCCTTATTATTATTCATTATTATTATTATTATTGTATGGTAAACTCTCTTTAAATGTTTGTGAGTTGAATTTAATCCAAGGGAGAGGGTAGAGCGATAGAGGGTAAGATAAAGTTGGACCCCTGTGGAGCACACTATAAACATTCCAAGAGAGATTATTATTTGGATTTCAATCAACCATGAATAATTAACATGGCACCCATTCACTCGACGCCTAGAAAAAAATTTGGCCACACATAAAAGAACTCAGGTAGTGGTTAAGTAAGATTAGTAACAAACACACAGTATTGCCTGTTATAATAATTGACACTCTTTTTCACAATTCATGATCATCTATTACCCTTTATAACCTGGAAATGTTATTTAAAAAAAAAAATTTTAAGAGCTATCTGCTCAAAGATTTCTCAGAGAAGTATTATTAGAGCTAGAAGAGACCTTTAAGATCATCTAATTCAAATACTTTATTTTTACAGATGAAAAACCTGAGCCCTGGAAAAACAACCTGCCTTGTTCAAAGTCACACAGATATGGAGTGGCAAACCCAGAACATCTGGAGCCAAAATGTGTGCTGCTACTTCTGCAACCCCTGTTGAGAAAACCTAAATTTCCAATAACCAGAGAAGGTTAAATAAGTGTGGCACATTAGTAATGGGATAAGTACATAAAAATAAGATTGACAAGTATGAAAAATATTTTTAAACATCTGAAATGATCTTTAAGTAATAATGTAAAAAAGGGGGAGGAAGCAGAACCAGATTAACATTGTACACACTAATTACATCCCATGAGAGAAGAAGCAAATGGGAATGAATAAACAAAAAATCTTAATGGAAACTTAGGAGGTGCTAAAATGTTGCAACATTTTGTGCATTGATATTCATTTATTTAATTGTGAATAGTTTCAAAACAAGTTATCATTAATGCTGATATGTATTATTAAATTTATAATAAATATTAGATCAAACAAAGAATCATTCCATAGGTTGATAAAAGTTCAGATGAGAAGATGATAGGGATCTTTCCCCAAAGCTGCTATTAGATATGATTTCTTGTCATTAAAATCCCAGCTGAAGAGGAGAAAAATGACTTGGATATGGATTTCAAGCTCAGCATGAGTCTAAAGTATCACATAGCAACCAAGAAGAAAATTTAAAAGATTAAGATATACTTGGGTTATATTAACAGGAGCATACTGTCCAGAAGAATGGAAGTGATATAGTGCTCTTGAATTCTCCCTTAATCACATAACTTAAATAGTTTATCTAATTCAAGATACCATGTTTGAAGAATACAAAGAAGCTGGAGCATATCCAAAGGCTGATGGGGAGGATCCATCTTGCCTTTTGAGTATCAACTGAAGGAATTAAGAGAAATTTTTAATCAGGGATATGACCTCTCCTAAACATTACTCCTATGAATACTATCCCTGAATATCTGAAAGACTATACAGGGGCTAAGCTAGCTACTTTGGTATAGGCCCATAAAATAAGAATGGTCTTTACATTAGTCAATAAAGTTTTCTTGTATTGTACAATACAAAAATCATTCTTGGTTCAGGCTGCACACAAAATAGGCAGATGATTGAATTTGAACCACAAGCTATGAGTTTGCTGATCCCTGCAAAGAAGCATTATACTCTGGAAAAAGAACAAGGACCCATGGGTAGAGAGGCAGATTTCAGCACAGCAAAGGAAAAAATATAACAAGTTAGAACTTTCCAAAAGTAGAAAGGACTTCCTTTCTACCACAGCAGCAGTACAGAAGGCAGATTTGAGAAGATGATCAGGATGTAAAAGGAAATTTGTCTGAGGAAGAGAAAATTATTCATTTTCCCATAAATAAAGAGAATGGGGTCCCTTTTTCAATTCAGTTCAATTTAATAAACATTCATTAAAAAATGAACTTTATGGAATGTTTATAAACTGATTCTGAGTGAAGTGAGCAGAATCAGAAGAATATTGTACACAGTAACAGAAACATTGTAGGGTGATCAGTTATGATCTTAACAATGTGGTGAAGCAAGACAACTTTAATAGACTTGGATTGGAAAATGTCATTCATCAGGAAAAATAACTATGGAATCGGAATGCAGATCAAAACACAGTATTTTCACCTTTTTTAAAATCTGATTTTCTTTTATCTTTCTCATAGTTTTTCCCTTTTGTTCTTAATTTTCTTTCACAACTCAACTAACATGGAAATATGTTTAATATGATTATACATGTATAACCTATATTGGATTTCTGGCTGTCTTTCGAAGGAGGGAAGAAAGAAGGGAGAAAGGAAAATTTAGAACTCAAAATCTTACAAAAATGTATGTGGAAAACTATCTTTACATGTAATTGGAAAAAAAATACTACTAAGTGAAAAAAGGGAACTTCATGGAACTGCTTGTTTTCAGTGTATATGGAATTGGTTTTGATGGGGATTATTTAGTTTAGGATTTTGTAGGATAATCAAAAAAAACTACTTTAATCATGAAAAAAACAATACATGCATTAAACTACTATTTATTAATTGTGTAATCTTGGATAGTTATTTCAACATTTTATGCTTCAGTCTACTCATTCATAAAATTAGAGTTTTAGACGAGGCTCTACTAGTTCTAGGCCTATGATCTGATGATCCTTACCATGCACCAAGTATTTTACTTGACTATGGGGATACAGAGTCTACTCATCTTTTGGAGAGAGAAGAAAAATGTCTACAAATAACTATGATACAATCAAGAGCTTAATAATTACAAAGAAGAGTGTGGACAATGGGTATGAGAAATTGAAGGAGAGAAAACGATCAAACCTATCTGGGGGTAACAAGTATTCAGAAGGGCCTCATGAAGATATCATCTGCATTGAAATGAGAAGAAAGGGAAGGCTTTTGTAAACCAGAGGTGTTATGATAATTGAATATAACATCCATTTGTAAATATACAGAAGGTAACTGGAAATACAAGACTGGAGCTTTGGAGAAAAGTTGGAAGTGAAGATGTAAATTTTGGAATTATTTTCATAGAGTTAGTAACACAGAAGCTACGGAAGTATATTAAATGACCAAGGAAGAAAACTGGGGCAATCGCAGAACTTTGGAGGGGGAGGGGGGGAGGTAATCTGTGTTTAATAGGCCTTATCACAAAAGTTTTTCTTTCTTTTTTTCCTTCTTCTTTCCTTCCTTCCATTCTTTCTTAAGTCCTTCCTTCCTCTCTTTTTTCTGAATTCCTTCTTTCTTTCTTTTTTTCTTTTTCTTTCTTTCCTTCTTTCTTATCCCTTATCTCAACCCTATACTCTTAACCTTTCTTCCTTTTCAAGCCTGCCTTTGTTCCTTGTTCTCAAATCATTATCAGTGATTATTTTGCAAAAACACAGAATCTCATAGTTATAAGAGACCTGAGAAGTCATCTAGCATAATTTATTTCTTACCATAAATCACTTCATTGCCAAAAACAAAGGAGCTCAATCAGCTTCTGTCTCAAGACGTCTAGCAATGGGAAATCTACCACATTCCCAAGGTAGCACATTCCACAAGGCAGCTTTAATTATTAGAAAGCTTTTTCCATAGAGACTAAATCTGTCTTTCTTCCACCACTCCTAATCCTTCTCAAATATAGTACCTAGCATTTATATAGCTCCTTGAGGATTGCAAAGTGCTTTTCAAATGTTCTCACTTTATCTTCACAACCAGGGAAGTAGGTACAATTGTTATCCCCATTTTACAGAGGAGGAAATAATGACAGACTTAAGATAAATGACTTGCCCAATTCAGACAACTGGTAAGTGAGGTCAGACTTGAACTGAAGTCTTCTTGATTTCAAACCCAGTATTCAATCTACTGCCCCACCTAATTGTTTCATGTGTTCACTCTTGGGCTACCTGGAGTAAGTCTAACCTTTCCATGTGACAATACTTCAAATATCTAAAAACATATGAGAAGAATCCTCATTTTCTTCAATAGCTTGCTCTCCAATAATTCCAAAAGAAAGAAAAAGAAAAAAGGAAAGAAAGAAGGAATTCAGAAAAAAGAGAGGAAGAAAAGAATTAAGAAAGAATGGAAGGAAAGAAGAAAGGAAGGAAGGAAAGAAGAAGGAAAAAAGAAGAAAGAAAAACTTTTGTGATAAGGCCTATTAAACACAGATTGCCTCCCCCCTCCAAAGTTCTGTGATTGCCCAAGTTTTCTTCCTTGTTCATTTAATATACTTCCATAGCTTCCATGTTACTACCTCTATGAAAATAATTCCAAAAATACCTTTTAGACCACCTATTATCATTATCAGCTGTTGGTTCTCTAAAAGTAAGGTGTTTGTTCAGGTTTTCTAGTAGCTTATCTGTTCTTTGCTCACTAGAGAAAGAAGTCAAAAGTGAAAGTCTCAGGCCTCAGGGAGTGTACATTCTACTGGAATAATACAACATCTAAACTAAAAATAAATACAAAGAAATCCAAAAGAATTTCAGCAAAATGCTACTAAGAGTATCTTTTGTAGGTAGAACTTGAGCTGAACCTTAAAGAGAGATAAGGATTGCAAGAAGAGAAGTGGAGAGAGCATTCCAGACAAAGAACTTATGCAAAGACATGGTACCAAGAGATGAAACAGAATTTTTAATTGGTTTTATAGATTTTTAAGTATCTTTTGCTTTTATTTCATCTAGGTTTCCCCTTGCCAATTCTATCTTTCTTGGAAAGGCAAAGAAGAAGGAGGAAGAAAATGAAGAAAAGGAGGAGGAAAAAAAAGAAGATTCAGCAAAACCAATCAATACATTAAAAAAAAAAAAAATCTGGTACCACATGTGCTACTCCACACAATGTTCTGGGAAGTTGCCACCTCTGCAAAGAAGGAGAGTGGTGTTCTCATATTTCTTCTTTGGAGACAAGCCTATTGTTTAAAATTTTACATTTATCTTTGTTTTGTGATCAGAAGCATGTATACTGTCTTCGTGGCTTTGATTACTTAATTTTGCATCAGCTGTAATAAGTCCATATTTCTATGTATTCATTTTGTTTGCCATTTCTTACAGCAGGTAGAGACACTAAAGGACTTGATTGTGTAAACAGCAGCATTAGGATTCAAATTAATTTCTTTTATTATTTTTTAAATTTTGTTTTTAACATTTAAAAAACTGAATTCCAAATTTTCTACTTCCTTCTCACTTCTCCCCTACACATTGAGAATACAAATAATATCAAATTCATTTCTTTTGATACCAGATTCAGGAGCATCTTTGATTTTTCATTCACCTTCATGCCACATACCTACAATTCTTCATGATTCCATTTGGGGTTGTCTTAGTATAGATACTGAAGTGATTTGATATATGATACTTGGCAACAGTATTTGCAAAGTATTTTACAAATATTGTTTCCTTTTTATCCTCACAACCAATGAGGTGTTATTATCTTCATTTTACCAATGAAGAGACTAAGGCAGCAGTGGTTAAATGATTGTCTAGATCACAAAGCTACTGTGTCTGAGGCTAGATTTGAACTCATGTTTTCCTTAGTCTAACGAGGTTCAGTGCTCTATCCACTGTACTACTTGGATGCCTCCACTCTGTGTTCTCTGTGAAATTCATCAGTCTGAATTTCCTGGCCATAGGAGAAATTATTTGAAATTTCTTGGTCCCTTCAACTTTAGTATCCTTTTGGTGATGGCCATCTACTCCTAATAATTGTTGTCACCACCTAGGCAATTAGCACCCAACTCAAAAAAGATCTGACTCCTTGAACTTACAAGATAGTTACAAAGGCTAGAAATGTCCCATTTCTCAAGATTGTTGTTCAGTTAGTAGCAACAGCTAGTCCATCCCCACACATATATTGGCTTAGTTTTTCCTTAAAAATTATTGGGACCTTCCTCAAGAATTAGTTGTCTCCGGGAATAAAGGCTGAAATTATTGCTGTCACTTCTCATTACCAAAGAACTGCAGATGCACTCTGATGCTTGGTTGGTACATCATGATGAGTAACATAGTCAAAGAAGCTTCTCTCAACTGAATAAACTCAAGGTTTCCTCAACGCCTATCTTAGCTGAAAATCCTTCTGCTGCTGTGACTAAATAAATCATTCTTGATTAACTGTTAAATGATCTACAAGTATCTCATTACTTCAGTATCCTCACTGTTAACACAACACTGATTTTGTCCATTTGTTACTCCTCCTTCTTCTTACTCATTTGCTTTTCTGGTCATACATATTTAATTATTTATTAATTATTATTAATTTCTTCTGTATCACTTCTCAATGTAATTAAAGATAGAGAAAAGAGATCCTTTGAAATAAGATTAAAGAAATAAATCATTAAGCAGAAAAGAGGAATGAGATGATAAAAATTGCTCGGAAAATTAGAAAATAGAATGACATCATAGACCAACATCTCATACCCTATATCAAGATAAGATTGAAATGGGTTCACAATTTAAACATAAAAGAAATTAAGAGAGCAAGGGATAGTCTATCAGATCTTTAGAGAGGGGAGGAATTTATGGCCAAAAAAGAAAGAGAGAACATTATAAAAGACAAAGTGGGTATTTTTTTATTATATTAAATTAAAAAGCTTTTGCACAAACAAAACCAATACAGCCAAGATTAGAAGGGAAACAGAAACCTGGGAAATAATTTTTACAATTAGTGTTTCTGATAAAGGCTTCATTTCTAAAATATATAGAGAACTGAGTCAAATTTACAAGAATACAAGTCATATGATACGAACAGACAATTTTCAGATGAAAAAATTAAAGCCATTTATACTCATATGAAAAAATGTTCTAAACCACTATTGATTAGAGCAATGCAAATTAAGACAGCTCTGAGGTACCACTTCAGACCTACCAGATTGGCTAAGATGATGGAAAAATATAATGATAAATATTGGAAAGGATGTGGGGAAAGTAGGACATAAAATGTATTGTTAGTGGAATATAATCCAACCATTCTGGAGAGTAATATGGAACTCTCTGAAAGGGCTAACAAACTGGGCATACCCTTTGATCCAGCACTATTTCTACTGGGTCTGTACCTCAAAGAGATCATAAAAAAGGAAAAAGGACCCACATATGCAAAAATGTTTGTGGCGGCCCTTTTTGTAGTGGTAAGGAACTGGAAACTGAGTGGATGCCCATCAGTTGGAGAATTGCTAAATAAGTTATGATATATACATGTTATAGAATATTATTATTCTATAAGAAACAATTAGCAAGACTTGGAAACACTTATATGAACTGATGCTAAGTGAAGGGAGTAGAATCAAGAGAACATTGTTCTCACTAATAATAAGCTGATGCTGAATGAAGTGAATAGAACCAGAATATTGTACACAGTAACAGCAAGATTAAGTGATGATCAATTATAGTAGACTTAGTTCTTCTCAGCAATACAAGATAGTTCCAATAGACTTAGGATGGAAAATGCCATCCACAGACAGAGACAGAATTATGGAGACTGAATGTAGATTGAAGCATAGTATTTTTACCTTTTTGTTTCTTTGTTTGCTTTTTTCCCCTTTTGGTCTGATTTTTTTTTCATAACATGATAAATATGAAAATATATTTAAAAGACTATACACGTATAACCTATATCAGTTTTCTTGCTGCCTTGGGAAGAAGGAAAGTAATAGAGGGAAGAAGAAAAAAACTGAGGAGCAGCTAGATGGCACAGTGGATAGAGCACCAGCCCTAAAGTCAGGAGGATCTGAATTCAAATCTGACCTCAGACACTTAACACTTACTAGTTGTGTGACCCTGGGCAAGTCACTTAACCCCAACTGCCTCAAGGAAAAAAAAAACTGGAACAAAAAAATCCTACAAATGTTTAATGTTTAAAATATTTAAAACTATCTTTACATGCATTTGGAAAAATAATATAATATTGAGAAAAAAAGAAGAGTAGAGCATTATTACAAACTTGAAAGAGTATGAAGTATTATGAAGTCTTCCTGAGAGAACTGCAATAAATATTTATTAAATCTCTACTATGTGCTAGGCAATACTCCACTGTCTTCCAGGTCCATAAGGACTGAACAAGACGAAAAAGACTGAAAGGGAGGTTTCATTTGGATACAACTTAGAACTTAATTAAATACTGAAATATTCTGGGTGAAACTATCGAGTTCCTGTCATTGGAAGGCTTTATTAGTAGAGGTAGTTCTTGGTTCTGGTTAGGCAGGATAATATTTAAAGGTCTTCTCCATCACTGTGCAGAGTAATAGCAATGTTAAAATGATGATTAGCTGTGAAAGACTTGGTTAGTTTCATCAATACAATGATGCAAGACAATAACAAAGAACTCATGATAGAAAAAAAAAAAAAAGTCATACACCTCCAGCGAGAGAATGATGAACTCTGAGTACAAATTGAAATGTAATTTTCTTGCTTTATTTTTCTTGCTTTTTTTGAAATATGACTAATATGACATTGTGTTTTACATGAGTTCACATACATAATTGATCTCATATTATTTGGCTTCTCAGTGAGGAGTGGTTCAGGAGGAAGGGAGAAAGTTTGGAACTCAGAATTTAACAAGTAATAAATTTTAAGAAAATAATAATTATTAAAAAGTTGTTTCCAGTTCAATGATTTTGTGATGTAGATGTCTATTTGTCAAATGAAGAAATAAGATGCAAAGACATTATGAGACTTAAGATAGCCAGTAAGGATGCAAAGGTTAAAAAACCTACATGGTGAATATTTCCTTCCAACATGTATTTTTGAGGGATTTGGGAGTATAATCGTTTCCTCCATTGCCAGGAGAAGAGATCATCTTCTTGCTTGCCATTTTTGGTGTGTGGGAGTGGGAAAGGGGGAGGGATAGAAGAGAAATTAGTCTTTGACCAACTGATTTTCCCTCCAGTCCAGTTAATGAAATTAAAAGATGGAGAAGGAAGAGAGGAGGAAGGAGGAACCAAGGGATTAACTCCAACCTACAGTATTAGGATATCATGTCTTTGAAACTTTTGGCTGCAAATTATTTTGACAGTCATTCCAAGGAACTGTAGTTTATTGTTAGAAAAGATTATTGTAATTCTCACCATTCATATAATTGGTAGAAATGGATGGCTTATATAAAGCAGCTAAAAATTTTAACAACTATTATCTCTGTAATGGTTTCAATTCAAGGAGAATTTATTGATTGTTTAGTAAATAGAAGAAATTGTGTTAGGAGCCAGGCCTTAAAAAGACAATGAAACAGTTCTTGCCTTCAGGGAGTTTAAATCCAACTTCAAACTACATGAAATCTTGTAATATCACTGTAATATCAAGATCACTGGCTTTAGAATAAGAAGACCTGGATTTGAGTCTCAACTCTGCAACCTACTCACCATGTGACTTTGTCCAAGTTATTTAATTTCTTTAGATCTCAGTTTCTTTATTTGTAAAATAGAGCTAATATTTGCACTACTGTGGGATCAGCCCAGGACAATTGTGAGGATCCAACATGGGAAAGAACTTTGTGACTCTAAATCACCAGAAAAAATTATTATTATATCAAATTAATCAATCTGTGTTTTTTATGTTCTTATAATGTACTAGACATTGTACTGAATTCTGGGAGTCTGATAAAGACAAAAATAAAGCAGTCTATTCGAAGATATACGAGACTACACAATAGAACTAACAATAATGAGACCTGCTGTTCTGTGTGAATTATGAAAATGCATCATTTTAACTAATATTGGAGGAGAATGAATTGCTTTGGTTCTCCAGTAGGGGAACATCCCTACACCCTATCATCCAGAGTCCTCTTGAAGTGAAAAGTTTCTGCCATATGCATTCTGTCTAGCTTTTGTCCAGAGAAGTCTGAGATAGTTCTGACCCTATGAGCTCTGAAAGTTTAGAATAACAACTACTAGAAGGTCTGGGAAAAGAATCTATGCTAAGTTTTGCAGTCAGCGAGACCAGAATTGAGGCTCTGCAAAATGACCTTCTGGACTTAGACTAACAGAGTGCAGATGGAAACTCGATCATCCATTAGCATTCTGAATTTGGAAGTGAACTTGGTGAAGTGAATTCCATAGAGAAATTGCACCATTTGAGTTCATTCTTCCCAGGGATCACAGTAGTATAGGGGAGAATGGTAAGGAGGATGTTGTGTTCTTGCTATATCTTTAAAGTAAATATTCCTAGAGCCTAGTAGATAGGCAGGAGGCACAAAATTGTGGATAAAGAGGGCTGAAAATTCACTTCAGAAAATAGCAAAGAGTATGGAAACGGAGAAATAACATCACCATTCACTAGGATTCCAAGTTGTGGCCACCTGATTCTGAGGGCAGGACTACCAATCCAGTTCTGCTTATAGCAGAAGAGAAGGGGAAACAGGAGCAGCTGGCTGTTTTGGAACTTTCTCATAAATGGGAGTGGAATGGGGAGGGGCACTTGGGAGGGGAGTATGGAAGAAAAAGAGCCTTTAAATGGGGATGAGGGACAAGATCACTGCTTTTAAATATTTGAAGGGGCTGAATACTGAAGAAGAGAGACACCTACTCTTCTTAGTAGTTTCAAAGACAATATCTACAAGTAGAATGATAGCTGATGTCTATATATCTTTTCAAGGCTTATAAAAGGATGTTATAGATATTGTATCATTTGATCTTCAGAACAACCGTGTAGGAAGACACTGAAGAACACCATCTAGGTTTCCAGGTATGCAGAGAACTGACATTACTGTAGTAGAGAAATTATTTTTTTTTCCATTTTACAGATAAGGAAATTGAGATTCAGAGAAATTCACATCTCTATAGTCACCTAGCAAGTGAGTGTCAGAGGTGGGATGAGAACCTACATACTTTCAGACTTCAAATTCAGTAGTCTTCTACTGCTCTATATATTTCTTCTATGAGAATTACCAGAAGGCAGAATTTGAATTGATAGAATGAAGAAGAATCTAAAATTGAAACTACTTATGAGGTATGAGTTCCCTATCACTAGAAGCGTTCAAGCAAGAGACAGATTCCCATAAAGAGATGAACCTCTTGGGACCCTATGATTCTCCAATTCTCCAAGGTTTATATTTCCAGGTTAGAAGACTCTTCCTAATATTGTTGCTTAGTGTTGGTGAAGAATTCATGGAATCCTAGAAGGAAAAGTGCCAGAATTTAGATGTTGAAGAAAGTTCCTATTGAAATAATGAAATTGATTCTTTCTTTTTTTAATTGATCCTATTTAAAATTAATTGATTTTATCCTGTAACTACCTAAGTCATGATTCTTTATCTCTGAACTTAATTCTGAAATTCATCTGACTTGTAATGAGTTAAATTTAGAAACCAAGTTCTCCTGTCAAACACTGTTCTATTCTTATGTCAAGGAAATCTGTTATACTTCTAGGATACAAGTGGACACCAGGAAGTCTGATTTAATATTTACACAATTATGTTTCCTTCATGTGTTGTGATATGGGACCTGCCCGTGGCTGCTGTAGGTCTTACTCAGACCTGTAGAATGAATCTCTTCATGTGAGAGGATGATGATGATGATGATAATGATGATGATGATGATGATAATGCAAGGAGATTGAAAGGCAGTTGCTGTTCTCTGACCTCTCTCTTCTTCCCTCTCGCCTCCAATTTATTTCATTTCCAATCCACAAGGAACATTTGCGAAGGCTGCTTTGTAACTCCTTCAAATGTTATGATTCACAGCTGTGGAGGCTCTCAGAGAATTTGCCTGCCCCTTCACTAGGCATGGTCCTTAACATTCGTGGATGTATGGTTTGTTATCCAAAAATATGTGGTTTGCTATCCCTGTCCTTGCAAATGTAGTTGGACTCAAATAATGAAGATTTCTTAGTCAAGAAAGGAAAGAGGGGGTTGTTGCTAGTTCTTTTTCCCTATTTCCATCTAATCATATTTTCTTCCACTCATGATGCTAATCTTCCTATTTTCCCTACCCTCCCAAATTAAAAAAGTGATGTTAATTCCATAATTGGGACATAACTTTGCTGGGAAAGCTGAGCTCCTATTGACTGGTAAATTCTCGTTTTTACTAATAAATCGATCATCCTCAGAATTTTGTGCTTCAGTCTACCTTAAATTTTTAACTGTTATAACTTGGCAACCCTAAGGAACCTAGAGGAAGGAAGTTGATTTCCAGCATAGCTTCTTGGAGGGAATTTCCCTTTAAGAAGTCTCAGATGAGATTTTCCACCCAGAAATTTCTCTAAGAACAGTACTAGGATTGGATTCCTCCCTCCCTACTCCCTGCCCCACCATACACACATCTCAGTTCCAGCTTTCAAAAAGTACCTCATACAGTTAGGAAAAGTACAATTTTAATTGCTTATCTTAAAGTCCTGTTTGTGTTTAAGTGTGACTGTTAAACAGTATTTGATAATAGTAAACCTAGAAATCATAATTAGGGACTAAGATATCTAGGGAAATATCCTTTTCTTTTTAAAGAGATCCTGGTTTCCAATTGGAAACAGTGCTAACTATTTATATCTCTTTAGGGAAGTACTATGATATCTTCTGTTTGATCACAAGGAAAAGAATGTCTATTCCTTCTATTATTTTAAAGGAGAGTAACATATGAACTACCCTGTGTTACCTCAAAGGGAAATACAATTTTACTTAGGTTTATTATTTAATTTGTGACTAAAACCTATGTAGTGCATGTCCTGAAGTGTAAGCAATTGTAGACTGCTCCTTTGAGATATACATTGCTCTCTGTATACAATTTGAGCTTAAGTACTTAGTATGTGTACATATACCATAGCAAGACTTTTAATTTTGGTTCCAATTGAAATTTAATAAACATCCTTTGCAAGTCCATTTGTGTAGCCAAAGAATTTAGGAATAAAAGTCAGCTGCTTACAAAAAGGTTTGATAGATAACATATAAAACTATATTATATATATAAACTAAATGTTATATATACAAGCGGGTACTTTAGAATGTTAATATTTAGTTTTTTATTTGAATTTCTTAAATATATCAACGCAACAATTTGCTTATTTATGTCACAAAGCAGTTATAAGTAGCAAAACTCAAATTTTCCCTTTGTGAGGTTTAAATCTGAAATGAAATACATAAACACCAGTCTTAAAAAGTTAAATGATAATATAATCAATGCCAATTTAGAAAATCACTCTTAAATTTAACTTAAATTTAACTTTGGTAAATGTTAAACTTTCGATTTGAAGGACTCGTTTCACAATTCAGATCCTTATAGATTCTTTTTAAGTCTTCCTTCAGCCTGTTGTTGGCAGTGTCTATGTCAAGTACAAGGTTTAGATAAAGATAGAAACAGCAAGGGATATGTAAAACATTTTCTGAAATTTCAAGCGAATTATGGGTTTCTAATTTGATCTTCTTTTTTTATAGCCCTTTTGTTAATGGAATTAGTACCATAGGTTTGAACTGCTTTTCACCACATGAACTAATTTTATTGAAAAAAGCAGAATTTAAGAATTTCTGCTAAATTGTGTTGAGATTGGGTACAGATTTTAACAGAATTACGTAGGGATCTTTGCAAGTAACTTGGAACCAGAAAAGTAAATCTATTTAAGAAGATCCCCCTTCAGAGCCATCTTAGAATGAGATCTATTCCAGAATGTCCCTAAAAAGATGTTTCCAGAAACATTTAAGATCCAAGATGAAGCGAGCTGATTAAAAAGACATTGGAAGTGGGTTCCCAGGCTACAGGGAGTTTGATGTTAGTTAATATTTATGATCATATTACTTTGTTGTTGTTTTTTTATTTCACAATATCTGTGATGCTGAGGTTTCTTGATTATGTTAGTGACATGTAAATTTCCTCTTGGAAATTAGTCCATGGTTTTAGATATTTTTTAGACTTGTGCTATGAGTAATCAGTTTTGTTGTTCTTACAATAACTAGTCAGTAGAAATTGTGACAAGCCTACATAAGATCCAACAATTTATAGTAGAAATGCACCTCCCACAGGTGACCTCTGGTGGAATCCCACCTTTCAGTTCACTTGGCTGCAGAGAAACAGCTTATTAACCACTGTTGGCAAATGGAAATATATTGCTTACTGTTTTATAATCCTTCTTAGACTTTGCATTAATTGCTGTATTTAAGCCTATTCTGAAGTTGCACCACAAAACTTGACGTCAGTATGTACCGTTAAAAATTACAATGTTAAAAAGTTTTATTGAATTAGCCTATAAACAAGTATAAAACAAAGGGGGAAATAGAAATAACTAGATCTGTCTTTTAATTAATTTCAATTAATTTTAATTCAATCTGTCTAATTAATTAGATCTTTCTTAATTGAACCTATTTATAACTGATTTATTTTGTCCTGTAATTGCCTAAATCATGATTTTGCATCTCTGAATTTGATTCTGAAATTTAGTTAGCTTGTATTAAATTAAGAAATGTAGCCCTCCTATCAATCACTGTTTTATTCTTGTGTCAAGGAAATCTGTAACACTTGAAGGATGCAGGTGAATCCCAGGGAGTCTGATCTAGTATCTTGACACCACTAAACTATCCTTCATGAATATCTAGTTTGTTATCCAAAGATGTCTGGTTTGCTATCTCTATCTGTGCAGATGCAGTTGGACTCCAGCAATGAACAATTCTCTTCAAGGAGGGAAGGAGAGGGTTGTTGCTGGCCTTCTTCCCCTATTTCCATCTAATCAGATGTTCTTCTATCCATGAAGCTAAGTTTCCTATTTTTTGTACTACCCAAAACTATATAATCATTAATTCCATAAGCTATCTTATCTTTGCTGGGGAAGCTGAGCTCCTATTTATTGGTAAACTATTGATCATACTCAGAACTGTGTACCTCATTATACTTCAATTTTTTAACTATTACACTATGTAATAAAGCATATTCTACTATTGGCTCTATGAGTAATCACTATGTAATCCAAGAGCCATTTTTTTCTCTGGACCTGGCCACTTCAATCAAATCAGGAGTTGGATTAAAAAATCTTTAAAGTCCTTTGATTTTCTAGATTCTATTAGTGTATTCAGGGGTGTACTAGAGTCATATTGTACAGGCTAATAAAAGATATCTGTTAAGTCTACATCTTGAAAATCAGCAAATGTTACAAATTAGGGCTTGATATATTGTTATGCAAATTGACTATATTTAAAGAAGTGACAAAATATTAATAAAGAAGATTAAAGTTAAAAGTATATCCTCGGACATGTTTTCCCCCCAGAGTGCTAGTTGTTAAATATTTGCCAGCACAGAGCTAATTAAATGATTTCTTAGAATTTTAGCATTGAAAAAAGACTTCAAGGGATAAAAATAGACTTTAGAACTAGAAGGGGCCATAGAAAAGAACTATTCCCTTTCCATATATAAGGGAATAAGACCCAGAGAAATAAGGTAACTGGTCTACCTTCACACAGGTTCAAAGTCCTTCAGATCTAGTTATCTATCAGTTCTAACATGGGATCCTCCAGCAGTCCTTATGGGGGGCGGGGGGTGAGAATCTGTGAAGGAGGGGGAGGAAAAAGGGAGTTAATGGATTAAAAACTCAGTATGATTTCACAGTGTGACCCAACAAGCAAAATAGAACACAAAAAACAAGTAACTCAATCTCAAGCTATTTTATTTACAGAAACAGTGTCCAGGACAGAAATGATAGACCCACCAGACTCTGCCCTGGTCAGACCTGGAAATTGGAGTTCAGTTCTTGGCTTGGAATTTGGGGAAAGACTTTTGATAAACAACAGAACATCCAAGGAATGATGGACAAAATGGTAGAAAACTGGAGACCATGGGAGAAACTGTTGAAAGAACTGGGAATGACTAGTCTGAAGAAGATTAAGACTTAAGCATGATCTCTGTCTTCAAATATTTCAAATATTGTCATGTATTCAGTTTTTTCTGCTTGTCCCCAGAGAGTAGAAAACAATTGGGAAAGGAGAGGAGTTGCAAATAGACAGATTTAGACTTAAAGAAAAATTTCTTGACTAGTAGTGGTTCCAAAATGGAAAGGATTGCCTTAGGAAGCAGTGGGTTCTGCCCCTCACTGGAAGTACCTAAGCAGAATCTAGATTATTCCTTATTAGGGATGGAAAGAGAATTCCCATTCAAGGATAGGTTGGGCTCCACAATGTCCAAGATCTCTGTAAACTCTAAGTATCTATGATCCTATGTTTTGGTTACTCTCACTTAAAGAGTCAGGCTGAAAGGGAATTTATTACCAGCCACTTCTGTCCTCCCTCCATCTTCCTAAGGCTTGGGTCTGACCACACTATCCCTCTAGTCAATAGATTCTAGTGGTTGATTTTTATCTCCAGGATCAAGTATAAAATTATTTGGCATTTAGAGAGTTTCATTACCTGACCCCCTCCTACCTTTCCAGTTTTTTGTTACACCATGTTTGTCTTCATATATTCTATGATCCAATGACACTGGCTGCTCATCTATTCCTTCCTCGAGATGCTTCATCTCTGGACTTTAGACATTTTCACTGGCTGTTCTCCGTACTTGAAATGTTCTGCCCTCCTTCTGGTCTCCTTGGCTCCCATAAGTCCCCAATAAAATCCCCAATCTTCTACAAGAAGCCTTTTTTCATTTTCCTCAGTGTTAATGCTTTCCCTCTGTTGATTATCTCCAATTCATCTCATATATATCTTGTTTGTACACAGTTATTTACATATTGTTTCCTCCATTTGACTGGGAGTGCCTTGAGGGAACAGGGATTATTTCTAGCTTTATAATTGTTAATAATATTGTTAATAAATAATTGTTAAATTGACATATTCTAAAAGAAGAAACAATGTACCATCTCTCAATGTTGCTGTTACTAATTACAATGTTCTCCTTGATCTGCTCACTTCATACAGCATCAGTTCATGTAAGTCTTTCCAGGTTTTTCTGAAATCCACCTGCTCATCGTTTCTTATAAGAAACAATATTATTATTATAAGAAACAATAGTATTTCCTTACATTCATATACCACAACTTATTCAGTCATTCCCCAATTGATGGTTATCCTCACAATTTCCAATTCTTTGCCACCACAAAAAGAACTTCTATAAACATTTTTGTACTTGTGGGTCCTTTTCCCTTTTTCATGATCTCTCTGAGATATAGATCTTGTAGTGGTATTTCTATATCAAAGGGTATGCTCAGTTTTATTGCTCTTAGGCATAGTCCCAAACTGCTCTTCAGAATGGACCACGCACCATTTCTTACTCCTTTCTCCTACTCCTATATCCTGGCACCCTATTCCACTCTATTCCGGCAATTCTAAAAGTCAGATAATTTTTCCTTATGTTGACATAAAATCTCCTATCTTTTACCTTCCTTGCTAGTTTTGCCCTCCATAATCAAACAAAACAAATTGAATCACTCTTTTGGGTGACTAACTCATAAATATTTGAAGATGGTTACCAGATGTCCCTCATCCTCTCCATTCCAAAACATTTCTTTCAACAGTTCTTTGATTCTGAATTGTCCTCCCCCACCTGAATGATCTGTCTATTTTGCTTTGACAATACTGCTCCTAATATGTGGCACTCGGAGCTGAAAACAATGCTCTAAAAGTTGCCTGACCTGGACAGAGTGCTGAGGGCTGCTGGATTCCCTAATACTGGACACCACACTTCTATTAAGACAGGCTAGGTTTTCATCACTTTTTGGCAACTATCTCAATCACACTGCTAACTCATACTGAGCTCAAATGCCACTAGAATGATCTCTAAATCTCTTTCATTAAAATGATTCTATTTCCTAGAAGGTGTGTGGTCACTGTACCTCATAATAGTTTAAATAATATAACAGACCACAGAGCAAATAAAATGAGCCTTGGGCAAAATTACATATTAGGAAATATTTCTTCTTTATCCTTCTTTAATTATCATTTACTCTCCAATCCCATCAATTATTAAACATACATTAAAAATACAGCTAGGTGGCACAGTGAATAGAGCATCAACCTTGGAATCAGGAGGACCTGAGTTCAAATCTAACCTCAGACACTTGATACTTGACACTTAGGAGCTGTGTTACCAAGAGCAAAGCATTTAACCCCAATTGCCTCTGGGAGAAAATTTTTTGTAAGTGTTCCAGGCACTGTGCTAAGCCTGGAGGTACAGAGAAAGGCAAAAGACAGCCCCTCCCCTCACAAAGTCATGTTCTGATGTAAGAAGACAAAACATAAAGAAAAGTTGAAAAGAGGGAGGGGAAAGGTATCAAAGGAGCAGGAGAAGGAAAGAGAGAAGCCAGGCACTGATGATAAAAGGAGGGTGGGAAATAAAAAACTATCTGCCCTGTAAAAAACTTTCTCTCTCTTCTTTCTTTCTTTCTTTCCTTTCTTCCTTCCTTTCTTCCTTTCTTCTTTCCTTCTTTTTCTTTCTTTCTTTCTTTCTTTCTTTCTTTCTTTCTTTCTTTCTTTCTTTCTTTCTTTCTTTCTCTCTCTCTCTGTCTCTCTCTCTCTTTCTCTCTCTCTCTTTCTTTCTTTCTCTGAGGCAATTGGGGTTAAATGACTTGCCCGGGGTCACATGGCTAGGAAGTATATGAGGTCAAATTTGAATTCAGGGACTCCTGACTTCAGGGATGAAACCTTTCTTTTAAAAGGATCTAAAAGGAGCTCTCCACTCTCTCCAATAAGAAAGGAGAAAGTTCAGAGGAAGGGTATACAGATGAAGCATGAGTTCTTGTGTTGATATGATGAGATTGTACTACAACTTGTTGAGTTATTCCCCAAATGATAGGCATCTACTCAATTTTCAATTCTTGGTCACAACAAAAAGAACTTCTACAAATATTTTTGCACATGTGGGTCCTTTTCCCTTTTTATGATCTCTTTGGGATATAGATCTAGTAGAGACACTGCTGGATCAAAGAGCATGCATGCACATTTTTATAACCTTTTGAGTATAGTTCCAAATTGCTCTACAGAATAGTGAATCAATTCACAACTCCACCAAAAATGTGTTAATGTTGCCTTATGTCAAGGATATTTGACAAGGAGTTGGGGACATTTAATTCATACATCCCTATCTCCATATAAAAATGAACCTGGTCAACAGGACAATGTGTGGTAATTATGTGGTCTAGAGAAATTCACCATTCTGAAAGTCCCACATATGGATGGTACTTTTATACCCTTGGATGATCAGGAAATTGTAGCAAAAGAAGCAGAGTTTAATCAAGTTCGAAGGATAGCTTTGATCTCTTTTAGGGAAAATTGCTCCCTACTTCCCCAGGGAAATGGGAATCCTTAGGATGGTTCTTGAGTGAAAAATGTTGGCGATCTAGAATCTCTACACCCTGAGGAAGACATGCATTAGAAGAAAGAAAAAATGTGACATTAATCCCTTGCCCAGTAAGGGAATAAGGAGTTGTTAAAGAAAATTGGCAAAATCTCTAGTGAACTGTTCTTGGAGGAAAGCTCAATGTTTTTCCGTCATCAGGCTCTAATAGAATTCCCCCATTGGGAGGGCCAGGGTTTTTACTGCTTCCTCTCTTCCTTTTCCTTTTCCTTTCCTTCCCAACCTCACCCCTCCAAAGTCTGGTCATGTTATGCCACCTGGAAGGCATGAGTGGCAGCCAGCACGAAATTGGACCTGTCTGAGAGTGACGCCAGGCCCAGGAGAGAATAAAGAAGAGAGCCAAAGGCCTCTGGCTATTTCTATCTCTTCATACATTCCATGTCTGTCTTGCAAGGTCCCCTAATGCCAAATTTGAAATCTGCAGAGCTCATTCACGAGAGCAGAAAGGGAGGTCAGACAGGGAATGGACATGGCCTATCCTCACTCTACCCCACCCCCTGCCCCACCTCCTGACACACCCCCGGCATGCCGCCATCATCATTCTAAGATAGCAGGGGCCCAGTACATGACAGAGAAAGGTCAGTTGACTTAAATAGCTGCAGGATCTATGATACTAACACTTTCTTAGCCTACCAGAGCAGATTTGGATGAGGGAAGATGATAATTCCATGATTTCATCTAAATATGTGAGCCTAGATTAAGGTCCCCTGGAACCTAGTTAAAGGAGCCAGAAGCTGGAGTGTCCATGAGGGGAGACTACTGTTTATACTGTTATATAAGGAGACAAGATTTCTTTACTCAGCAGGAACAGCCAGTGACTCCTCACAGATTCTGGGCCACAAGTCATTAAGGAATGCCAAATTTTGAATTATGGGGACATTCAAAAGTCATAGATTTGGGACCTCTCCTTAAGAAACAACTTCAAAAGAATGACTACATTTATCAGTTCCCAGAAATGGGATCCTGGGCATCTCATTCCCCTTAGTCGTTCTTCACACAATTGCCAAAATAATAATGCATTTTTAACCATGATACTCCCCTGTTCAAGCTCCCTATCATTTATAGAACCAAATGCAACCTCCTTATCCAGGGATTTAGAGCCTTTCACAATCTGGTACCAACTATATCTTTCCAGTTTTATTTCATACTACACTAACACTTTCAAATGGTGGTTATGTACTTCTAAAAGTGCATAGAATACAAGGTGAAAAATTGGTGAGCAGAAGAATGAGTCTGTCCTCGTTCTTGATGAGCAGTACTTACTGGTTCCCAACTTCAGTTTGACTTTCTCTTTAAAGAAAGCCCTTCAGAGGATTATAAAATCATGCATACTTTTTGATTTAGCAATATCACTACTGGATTCATATCCCAAAAGAGATTGAAAAAAAATTTAAAAAGGAAAAGAATCTTTACGTATAAAAATAGTTGTAATAGCCCTTTTCTGGTGGCAAAGGATTGAAAACTGAGGAGATGCCTATCAATTGGAGAACAAATTGTGGTATTTGATTATGATGTAATACTATTGTGCTATAAGAAATGATGAGCAGACTGTTCTCAGAAAAACCTGACTTACATGAATTTATACAAAGTGAAATGAACTGTGTACAAAGTAACAGCAATATTGTAAGATGACTAACTGTGAATAACTTAGTTATTCTCAGCAATACAATGATCCAAAACAACTCTGAAGAAATAAAAATGCTATGCTTCCTCAGAGAAGGTATCTGAATGTAGATTAAAGCATACTTTTTTTGCCTTCTTTTTCTTGAGGTTTTTGTTTATTTATTTTGGTTTGGGGTTTTTTGTTGAGTTTCTTTTGTGTGGGGGGGTCTCTGTTTTCTTTCAAAACATGATCATTCTAGAAATGTTTTGCATGAGTACACATGTATAACCTGTATGAAATGGCTCACCTTTTTAATGGGGGGGGGGGGGGGGGGGGGAGAGAGAGAGAGAGAGAGAGGGAGGAAGGGAGAGAATTTGGAGCTCAAAGGAAGTTTTCCTCGCTTTAGGGCTGATGCTCTGCACACTTCACCACCTAACTGCCCCTTCTTTCAAACCTGATGTAAGAAGAACAAAAGAAATGAAAGGTACCTGAAGCAGATGGCCTCAGAAGAACTAATCAGCTTTTTTCCTCTTTAGTTTTAGTTATGCCTAGGTTTTGATCTGGATTCATTTGGTCTTCTACTTTTGAGAAGCTGTAAAACATGAATCACTAATAACCCTTGTTGCTCTGAACTCCCAGTTGTACTGTAGCATACTGAATTATTTAGTAAAGATAATTTAATAAAGTTAAAACTAATATCTTCCTCTCTTCCTTTTCCTTTTTCTTCCCTTCCCAACCTCATCCCTCCAAAGCCTGGTCATATGTTATGCCACCTGGAAGGCATGAGTGGCAGCCAGCAAGATATTCTTGCCACCTACTTTCTCTCCCTCCCCCTGGGCAATATTTCCCCCAAGGGTAAACATAAACCAATACTTTATTACATAATTACTTTGTCTTAGAGAAACTTTTCTTTTAAAATAGGTGATAAAACAGAAATTGAACACTCAAAATGGACTTATCATTTCCTTAGAACAAGTATTCTTAATCTAGAGTCTGTGAACTTATTTATTTATTTTTTTATTTTGATAACTGTATTTCAATATCATACATTTCCTTTGCAATCCTATACATTTTGTTTTATGCATGTAAAAATATTATTCCAAAAGGAGGCCTGTAGGCTTCACAACATTGCCAAAGGGGTCCATGGCACCAAAAAGATTAAGAAGTCCTAACCCTGAGAGAATGGGAGGATAGGGAAAAGCCAGAAGAGTGGCCTTTGGCAAATTCAATCTCCATAGCTCTGTGGGTATAGCATTCTGCATAAACTGCTGGGTCATAAGAGGTTTTGACAGGAATAGCAATAGTCCCTGCTTCATCACCTAATTTCTTCTGCTCTCAACTGAGCTAGTTCATTTTGATTTCCTGAAGCAGAGGCATGACTAGGAAGAACATGGAAGATCTAGGTCCCGGCTAGAGTTAGTGAATGCTCCTCCTCAATCAGAAGGCCAGTGGACTGCAACAGAAGCTTAGAGTGCTTCTTAGAATGTTGGAGGTGAAGGCTGGAGCACAAGGAACATGGGCTCAAGTTTGAATCTCTCATTTGCCACTTAGTATTGTTTTGGTCTTTGTATAAATCTCTGAGCCTCAATTTCTTTATCAATTAAATGAAGGGTTCCAGCTCTAACTATGTGATGCTATTTCCCCAACTCCCTCAGTTGAAAATGTATCTCCCTCCTCAGATATTCTCAGGACACTTGGCCTCCAAGTACTTGTCACATTCTGTCCTGTAGCATGCTGGCTTGTGTGTGTATCACTTACCTCCTGTTTAGATTGTAAATTCAAGATAAGGGATTATGCTATTTTTTTAATCATTTCATCCTCAGGGCCACCATAAAGCCTTACATCTTGCTGAATTGAATTTAAAATTCATTGAACTGACAACTCCTCTGGAAGCTGTAAACTGAGGATGTTCATAGATTCATAAATAAAATTTAAGAACTGGCAATCATCTTGAAGGCTACATGGTATGGTAAGAAGAATTCTGCCTCTGATGCTTTCTACTTCTGGAGTATCCTTCCCTGGCCTCAGTTTTCTCATCTATAAAATGGGTTAAGACTAGAATATATCTCTAATAGTTCTTCCAGCTCTCAGTCTGTCATCATGATAACCTGGATTATTTTTTAATAATTTTTATGGATTTATATGGCTTATTTTTCAGGTATGAATGGATAAGATGTCCACTGAGGATATTTCCAACGATAGGATTCTGTGAATTAGCAAATGGAAAAACAAAGTTCTGAATCCAGTAGGAGAAAAAGTGAAGTGGCATGTACAAAACTCTTATATTCCTCTGAGGTTTTAGGTCTCCTAGGAAGGTGCTAATTTGTTTTCATGTGTGGTTTGGAACTCAAAGTAGTTTGGTTAAGGTGGTTGGGATGTTTGAGAAGGGAAGGGCCAGAGGATTTTAAGAGATTGGTACTTGGCTCCCAAAGGAAAGAAACATCCAACAGTTTCTGTTCCAGCCCTGTTCTGCTCAATTCAACTCATCTCTGCTTTCAGGAAACATTGTTCAAATATCCCCGGAACAAGTCCTTTCACATAAAGACCAAGGGATAAGAATTTTTAAAAATATATGTATGGCATAATTGGCCTTAAGTGCCTGGGTCAAGCCTTATTTTTCACTGTTCTCCAATATCCCTTTATGTAATGCTATTCATCAATTCTGCATTCCAGCTATCTGCCTTGCAAAAACAAGATTCTGACATATAAGGAGCCTTTCAGGGAACCATCTGGGCTTTGGTGGAAATTTGTATATTGTCCCCTGAAATGGACCTAAGCCCCTAAGACATTCATTTTCTTATCTGTGGAGAAAAAGAAGAAGGAGCAAGAGCAGGAGAAATAGAAAGAAAAGGAAAAGAAGAAAAGAAGAAAAGAAGAAGAAGAAGAAGAAGAAGAAGAAGAAGAAGAAGAAGAAGAAGAAGAAGAAGAAGAAGAAGAAGAAGAAGAAGAAGAAGAAGAAGAAGAAGAAGAAGAAGAAGGAGAAGAAGGAGAAAAAAGGAGAAAAAGAAAAAAGAGGAAGAAGAAGAGGAGAGAGAGGAGGAGGAGGAGGAAGAGAAAGAGAAGAAGAAGGAAAAGGAAAGGAAGAGAAAGAGAAGGAGAAGGAAAAGGAGAGGGGGAAAGGAGAGGAAGAGAGAGAAGAAGAGAGAGGAAAGAGAGAGGGAAGAGAAGATGGAAGAGAAGGAAGAGGAGAACAAAAACAAGTCTCAAACTAAAATAGAAATGGAGATCACCAAACATATAATGATCTCTGCTGATGCATTTTGACTTGGAGAATTGCATATTAACATTATCAATATTCTATTCTATTTTATTAAATATTTTCCAATTACATTTTAATCTGAGTACCACTTTACTTCCAAGAATTTGATCCCATGTTTGAAATCTTAAATACACAGCATTTTAACATCTTAAAATATTACGCACTTCACTTTAACAGAAAATGTTTAAGTTTTCTGCTAAGCAGCATAAACTACCTAATTGTCAAAATATATGTCATCTATTAATATGAAAGAATTCATATAGAAAAGACTTAGGTTGGAAAAGGGAAGGGAAAGAAACAAGTTTTTATTAAGTTATTGCTGTCCTTTATTTTCAAAGATGATCAAAATGACGAATTCAGAATGCTGTGTCACAGGTTGGACATAAATGATCCATATGAACGTTTGGGGTAGCTTCTCTAGTTTTGTATATTTTACACTTTCTTTGTGCTATTTCAATTCGGTTTTACTCATAGAGCACAGCACCATCTCTGAGGAGGGGACACCATGCTGGGTGGTCCTGTGCCAAGGTCTCCCATGTCATACAATCGATTCTAAAGTTCTTAAAAGATACCTTGAGAGTGTCCTTGTATCACTTTTTCTGATCTCCTTGTGAGCATTTGCCCTATGTGAATTCTCCATAAAATATTTGGCGGGGGGAACAAGCATACATTTGGCATTCAAACAGTGTGATCAGCCCAACAAAGTTGTGCTCTCTTCAGTAGAATTAGAATGTTTGGCAGTTATTATTTCTTATACCTACTATTTGTCGAGCACTGTGTCAAGAGTTTTACAAATATTATCTCATTTGATAAAAGGGACAATATAAATAAATAGGCCAGTTTTAATTTTTAAAAAAGTTAACCACAAAAATATTTTCAACTGTTAAAGAAAAAATATACAATCAATCTCTATTTGTTAACTTGGAGAACAAGCAGCTAATAGATCTATTTTCATTTTTAACTAGAGATAATCTATGTTTCTGAATGAGACAAAGGTATTATTGAAATAGTGAAGTTCTAGATGCTCTTCCAACCTATACAAGATAGTCAGATTCCCAGAACAAGATTGATTATTCCTCCCCTTTGGGGTTTTAGGGGTAACTCTGAAGGGTATGCATCCTGTCTTCTCTATTGTCATTGACTCAAACCCCCATTCTAGTTTATTCTTCCCACTTTTTATAGCCAATGAGATGATTCCAGAGGAGAATATGAGGCTAGTGATTTGATCCTCATTTAAAACCAATTTACTTGCATGTCAAGGTATTACCTCCCCGGAGTCGTGGTAGTCTTTGAGAAGGAAGGACAAACAATAATCTCTGTGAGTAGGAATAGGAGCTGGCCCATTAGAGACCCAAATGAAACTGGCCAGTTGAACAACATAGTTCCTTTCTTTTCTTTCTTCTTTCTCTTTGCTTCTCTCAGTCTACATGGGATAATATACCCTTACCTGCAGAGGGCTGTCCCCGAAAGAATATAAATTTTGATCACAAGCCTTACAAAGTATCTTGGAGTTTACAGGCTAGGACAATGTTTTAGGAATTTTGCTCTCATAGATGGATCAACTAAGGTCCCAGACTAAGCCCCTTGTGATCATTTTTGGGCTTAGATTGGCTCAGAGTGAAGGTAAATAGCAATTGCTTCTGCTTTAGCCAAAGACCCTCAGGATTTTCCCCTCTACACTGATTTTTTTCCCTAGCTTGTAAAACAAGCTATTCCCTGTCTCATTTCCTACTTAACCTTAATCATTGATTAGGCTTTGTTTCAGTTAAACAAACCTGTTAAAGCTTTAAAAGGCCAAGATCTCTCTGTGCATCTCGGGCCATCTCCATCATCCTGATCTATATTTTGCCATTGGATTCAAATGCTTATAGAAGAGAAAGGGAGCCTGGTGATTTTGCACAGCCCTCCTTCATTTAATTACAGTTCATTTGTAAGTTATATCACCTCTCTGATGTCATGGTCCTCTTCCAGGAAGATAAACAGCAACAGCCAGTAATTAGTATTCAACTATCATTTAACCTAGAAATACCAATTTGTTTTTTACAAAGGAATATTTACTGAGAAAATATATTTATAACAGAAGTATAAATGATTTCCCTTTTACCTCTGCCAATAGCTGGGAATACACACTCCCTATAATACCTCTTCCATCCCTGGAGAGAGCAGGTTTAGGTGTAAAGAAGGTCCCTTAAAGTATTCTGTCCACCAAACTTGTTCCAAAATGTGGCATACAGGGGCAGCCAGGTGGTGCAGTAGATAGCACACCACCCCTGGAGTCAGGAGGACCTGAGTTCAAATGTGACCTCAGATACTTAACACTTCCTAGCTGTGCGACCCTGGGCAAGTCACTTAGCCCCAATTGCTTCAGCAAAAAAAAAGTTTTTTTAAATGTGGCAGATAAGTTGCTATTGCTGCCTTTTGGCTGCTTTTACTCCGCTGTTATACTGTGTCACCTAGGTCTTAGGTCCTCATCAGGCTTGGCTGGTCAGAAAATCTGACATGAATTCCAATTCCACCTCCAAGACTTTGTCTCTTGCTCTGTTGACCTTTGGAAGCTAACAGAATCACATCTAAGTCTAATACACTTTCACCTCAGAAAGAAAAGAAGAAACCCAAAAAAAGAAAAAAAAAAAAAAAAACAAAAAAAAAACAAACCCTTTATAGGAAGGGAGGAAATAAGCATTTATGCAATGACTAATATGTACCAGGCATTGGGCTAAGTACTTTAGGTAGGTGCTATTATTATAGCTCCCTTTTACCACTGACAAAACAGAAGCAAACCAAGTTTAAGTGATTTTCTCTGAGTGACACAGCTATAAAGAATCTGATGCTGAAGATGAACTCAGGCCTTCTTGATTCTAGTCTAATGCTTTAACCACCTAGCAACCCAGCTGCCTCCAACTGACCCAGAGTGTCCAGTTGTCAATGCTGTTTGTAGGACCAGAGGCTGTATTTTTTTTTTCCCCTGGAATCAGACAGGTTTCAAGAATATCTAACTGTGATACCTCCTAATCAGAGATGGAGAGAAAGGGAGGACTTATGAAGTCCTGACTCTCCCAACATTCATCATGAAAGCTTCTCATTTGGAAGATTTTAGAAAAAAGGGGAGTATGGGAAGAAGTATGTCTAAAGTAGACACAGTCTGCTGTGAGAAAAGCTAGGACCTCCCTCTCTACTCCCTACTAGATCTTACTTCAGACAATTTCTTCTTGGAGAAAAATCCAGAGTCTGGTTTATTGTTCTCTGTAATTTTGCTACAGTCTCAATTACTCAACAGTAGAATACAGATCATTGACTCATTGATCCTTACTAACTAGGTGACCTTGGACAAAATCAGTAAACTTCCCTGTACCTCGGTTTCCTCATCTGCAAAATGGAAGGGTTGAACTCTTAAATGGCTCCCAAAGTCCCTTCCAGGTTTAATTCTTCAGTCTTACGCCCATTCACAAATTTGCCATCCTCATCTGAGTCTGATCTCAGCTACAAGGTTCCAAAAGGTCATCTATAAAAGTAAATTGTCCCACATCACAAAGTGAATTAATTAGTAGCAAAACTAGGCCTTGAAACCTAAGTGTTCTAATCCCCTTTCCAGTACATAATATTATCTTCCATCTACAAAGTCAGCATTATCAACAACCATTCTATTTGCCAAGGACAAATTAGTCCTACTTATTCCTTGCTCAGGTCCTTCACCCTTTTGATATGTGGTGATATCTATCAGTGGAGACTGAGAATATCACGTCTTGACACTGTTGTCTCCAGGGAATACTTGGTACTGCTGGCTCCATTTTGTATTATGTCTGCAGTGCTGATGTCACACTTACTGAAGAAGCAGGAAAGAAAGCCCTTACCACCGAAGGTCCTTGACACTATCAAAGTCAGATCTTTCAGGTTGAAATTAGATTAGAGGAATGGAACCTTTTCGTTGGATTTATACCTGAAACCTTCCTTTAAAAGCAAGGACTTTCTTTTTTATTTGTATCTCCAGCACTGTAGCACAGGGAACTCCTTCCAACAATGAAGATCAGCCACTCACCTGAAACTTAGAGTCTTAGAAAGTTGTCTGAATCACTGAGAGGTAAAGTACAATACGGTCACTCGTCCATGTTCAGAAAGCTGGTATGCAATTCCTAGGCTGAATCTGAAACTAAATGTTTTGAACTGAAGTCTAGTTCTCAAACTACTAGCCACATGCAACTATTCATCATCATAATACTAGCAAAAAACCTGAAATTTACCAAATTGTCCAAGCCATAAACATTCCTAGGGATAGATATAGAACCAGAAAGTCTCATCTCATGAGAGGCACTATGAGCTAGGAGAAAGATCTTGGAGTTTGAGCCATGGCTCTGCCTCTTACTAGATTTCAATCTTATCCAAGTAATTTAAGCTCTCTGAGACTCAACTTTTTCATCAGTAGAAGTACTGATGTTTTCTCTAACCACCTACTTCACTCATGGTTCAAAAAACAAGAATTAATTTAAAGCAGCTAGGTACTTGCTTACAATTGCTTTACCTGGGCTCCAATTACATCTTAATCATGTTAATTCCACATTTTCCAGCACAAGACAATCCTTCCTGTATTATTAGGGCAAGAGCTTATAAGTGAAGGTCAAATCAATAACGTGGAAAGTATTGAATGGAAAAATGTATGGGAGAGTGATTTGTAACAACAGAACAAGACATGGAGAGAGCAATTGTTATAACGATTTAATTCAGTGACTACCTTATCCTGTTCTCCAGGACAACCAAATCAGATGTAAACAGGTAGCTTTTAGTGTTCTCATGAGCTCTGAATTCTATGATCCTCTGAGATCAGTCTGGGAACCCAGAAAAGCTATTGAGATGTGAGTAAGAATGAACAAAAGCATAGAAGGTTTGGTTCAGCCAGCATTCACACAAAGCACACACAATTCCTTGGGTAGAAAGCACAGTGGGAAGAAAGTTGAAGTAGCCAAAGCAAGAACTACTCTAGGTTAAATTAGTGACATGAAAATGAAAAGAACCTTGAGATCCTGGATCTAGAAATATATGGGAACTCAGGGGCCATCTAATTCAAACCCTTCATTTTACAGACTAGGAAACTGAGGAAAAAGTGGACTAAGTGACTGGTTCAAAAGTAACAGGTTGTATCAGAGATAGGATTTGAATCCAGGTCTTCTGACTCCACAATAAAATCTCTAACTTTTTTTGTTGTGCCACACTATCTCTCGGTGACTATGTTATTAAAGTTTACAGAGGTCTAGGACAGAAGTGTCAGACATGCCACAGGAGGCAATACTTTTGATTAAATTAGATTACAATATAGCTCGGGAGAGGATTCTGGAAAGATTGCAAAATAGGTCAGAAAACCCCAGGCTTTCCAGATTTTCCCCACAGATAAGACAAAACAGCACCTGAGGAAAACATAGAGCTGTAAAAAACTATCCAGAGTTGGGGCAAGGGTTCTCCAAAGACAAATGGAAAATATCTGAAGTAAAATCCTATGACAGAAAATTGGACCATGTGAAGTATAAAAACCTCCAGGCTAGATCTGCAGGGAAGCAGTGAGCCCTGGGGCCTGTTGGGTTGGAAGGTAGCCTTAGCCCCAGGTACTGGAATTCTCACCTTCCAGACAGTGTGGGCAGTTAGTCATTGGAATAGGATAGAATTAGAGGGAATCTCTGCTGATAAGAATTGTCAGGGCCAGCTGTGCTATCTAGACCCAACCCCCAGGCTAGAAGGAACTATTACACCCACGGTGAATGTAGAAAATGGGGCAGAGATGCAGCTGACTGTGACACTTACTGAAGAGTGGAATTCTTTTAAATTCCAGGCCAGAAGGGAGAACTGAAGGAAGACCTGAGACCAAAGGCACAATTATCTACACTCCAGGCTGTAGATACACTCTAGCTACTTATTTCAAACCTTTCTGGCTTCCCAGGCTGATTTCAAAAAGTCATATAATAACAAGCTTCTATTTTAAAAAATGATCAGGAAAAGGAGAAGTAACCCAACCATAGAAAGTTACTATGAGAATAGAGAAGACCAAAGTTCATCTTCAGAGGAGGATACCAAAGCAAAAAAAAAGCTTCTCTTCCCCCAAAAAGAAATGTCAAATGGTCACCTGCCTAAAAAAAGGAATTCACAGAAAAACTTTTTAAAGACCTTAAATATTAAATTAATTGATAAATGTGGAAATATGTTTAGAAGAATTACTCATGTTTAACAACTATATTGGATTACTTATTGACTTTGGGTGGAGGTAAGGGGGAAGGGAGAGAAAAATTTGGAACACAAAATTTTTCAAGGATGAATGTTGAAAACTATTTTGGCATATATTTTGAAAAAAAACTATTATCAATTTTTTAAAATATCAAATGAGAGAAATTGAAGAAAAGAAATGTTTTTAAAATAAAAACAATCCAACAAAAACAAGATTATGAAAAAAAAGTCAACCAATCGGAAAAAGAAATCCAGAATCTTAAAGAGGAAAATGACTCCTTGAAAATTAGAATTGGGCAAAGGGAAGCCAGTGAAGGTATAAGAGACCAAGAAACGATAAAGGAACATATAAAGAATGAAAAAAAATAGAAAAGAATGTAAAACATCTCATAAGAAAAACAACTGATCTAGAGAACAGATCAAGAAGAAAAAGCATAAGAATAAATGGACTACCTGAAAACTAATTTAAAAAAAAAAAAATCTTGATACAATAATACAAGAAATAATTAAATTATCCTGAAGTATTAGAAAAAGAGGGGAAAGTAGAAATAGAAAAAAAAAAAATCCATTGATCCCTATCTGAAAGAGATCTTACAAGGAAAAACTATAGGAATATCATAGCCAAATTCCAAAACTCCCAGCCCAAGGAGAAAATATTATCAGCAAAAAAAAAAAAATAAATAAAATTCAAATATGGCAGTCATAATTAGAATCACACAAAACCTAACCATGAATAAACTAAAAAACTATATATTGAAAAGCAAAAGAACTAGGGTTGTAACTGGTTGCTATAGCCAACAAAGTTTGGGACCCACAGGGATATCAAAAATTCTAATCAGGGGTGAAAGTTTTATATTTGAACAGGAGCTTTCTGGACTTAATCTCCTTCTCCTCCTCTGGTTATCTTCCCCCTCAAAAAATGTAAGAATGTAAGCTCCTTGGAGACAAGGACTGGCTTTTGTAAAAAGGGGTGATGGTCTTAGATTTGAAGAACTCTTTGAACTTTGTCCCCTTACTCTTCTCCAGTTATCTTCAGCCATAAGAATGTAAGCTCTTTGTGGGCAGGGACTGGCTATGTAATAGAAAATGATGAATTGCTGGATTTAGAAAAATAGAGAAAGACTTGGACTTATGAGTCCACCTTCAGAGAAACAGGACAAACAAGCATAATAATGTTTTACATAGATAGATGCATATGAACATATATCTGTGTACATGTGTATGATTGTAGATATCTATGTATATATGTGTGTATATATATGTATGTGTGTGTATCCCCCCTTAATTGTAGTCTTCTTTGGGGAAAGGAGAAAAAAGAATAAAGTAAAAAGCACACAGAAGAAAACAAAAGAATATCTACCAAAAAAGCAAAGATGGATAACTCTGAACACAATGTGTAGTATTTCTTTTATAGGCCTTCATGAAATGGATATGTATTGCTTTCTACTTTGACTCCTCTCTCATGTTCTGCTGTATACATGCCAATTTTTTTTCTATTTTCTATTTAAGTTTTAAATCAGTAAAAATTAAAAAATGAAGTTGGACATTATTTAACAAAATAAACAAAAACCAATGGAACATAAATGCTAACATATGGTTTTCTAAGTCAGTACATAGTTCATCCCCTAGATTTTTCACCATAACTATGGCCTGATTGGTTGGTTCCTCTTAGATCGCCCATTTTAAGGAGAACACCCAGGTAAGTCATGTTTTCTTGGTTCCACTCCAGGCTTCTGCTTCTAATTCTCCCAATTTATTTATCATGTTCTTATTTAAAAAAATAGAAGGATAATCAGTGAAAAAGGAAGGAAGGAAGGAAGGAAGGAAGGAAGGAAGGAAGGAAGGAAGGAAGGAAGGAAGGAAGGAAGGAAGGAAGGAGAGTAGAAGGAAAGGAGAGAGGGAGAGTAGAAGGAAAGGAGGGAGGTAGAAAAAGGCCCCCAAACATTCAGAATAGATGAAAATTTATTATGAAGTGAAGCCTGTCGAAATTGTTAAGATCAACAAAAAGAAATAAGGGTTTTTTTTTTTTTTTGGCTGAGTCTATAACAAGAAAACAAACAAGAAAAGTATAGCCTGTGGTTGAAAGTAGATAACATAATGTTAACTAAAGATTGAGGAAACCAAACTGCTGAGCTCCTTAATTTCTTCTTGTAGAATCTCTCAGAATCACATTTCTCACTTGGAAGGAACCTCAGAGATCAATGCGTACCTGAAAACATATCCCATTAATATACTTGATCAATGTTTGAAGACCTCAAGTGTGGGGAAATTCCCTACCCTTCAAGGGTCCCTTTTGGATAACTCTGATCAATTGGAAGCTTCATTTTATCATCTAAAATTTACTTCAGCAGGTGCCACCTATAGCTCCTACTTCTTCCTTCTTGTACTATGAAGAATAAGTTAACCAGCTAATATAGTGAATAATGAGGCTATGAGGCTCTAAATCACTTAACCTCTCTCAGTTTCAGTTTCCCCACATATAAAATGTGGATAATAGCATCAATCTCACAAAGTTGTTATGTAAGGATTAAATGAATTAACATAGGTAATTGGCTTTGTAAACCCTAAAGTGCTATGTAAATTCTATGATTATTCTATATAATGGACCTTCAAATGCTTCAGACAATCGTTTTCTTGTACCTCCTGATTCTTCTCTTTTCCAATATAAAAATCTCCAGCTTCTCCAAAAGGCCTTCATTTGGTAAGCACTTGAAGTCCTTCATCTTTCTAGTCACACCTCTTTGGACTATTTCTAATTTATGAATGTCTTTCTTAAAATATAGTACCTCAACCTGTGCACAGTTAGACCATACTCCACTTATGATCCAACCAGAGTAGAATCGAATAGGACTACAATTTCTTTTTTTTTAAATAATAACAGATTTTTATTTTTCAAAATACATACAAAGATAGTTTTCAACATTCATCCTTGCAAAATCTTGTTTTCCAAATTTTTCTCCCTCCCTTCCCACTTCTCCCCTTCCCTAGACAGCAAGTAATCTGATATAGATTAAACAAGTGCAATTATTCTAAACATATTTCCAAATTTATCATACTGTACAAGAAAAACCCAATGAGAGACAGGAAATGAGAAAGAAAAAAAATAACAAGCAAGCAGAAACAATAATAAAAAAGGTAAAAATACTATGTTGTGATCCACAGTCAGTCCCTATAATCCTCTCTCTGGATACAGGTGACTCTCTCCATACAAATTTATTGGAACTGGCCTGAATCATATCATTTTTACTTATATTGTTATGATTCAAGTTCCCTGAGACCCCAACTCTTTTTAAAAACCAACTGTCCTACATATGATACTTGTGAATTCAATTTTTCCCCAACCAAAACATAGAATGCCATAGAATTTATCTCTATGTGATTTCCTCTTTTTTAAAATTTGACCCAATGTTCTAGTCTATCAAGATATTCATAAATTATGACTGTCATGAAATATGAAATTCTTTAATAATAACAGCAACAATAACTAGCATTTATACAGTATCTACTATGTGCCAGGACTTGTGCTGGCATTTAACATTTAACAAATGTTATTTCATTTGATCCTCACAACAACCTTGGGAGGGATGTGTTATTCTTCTTATTTCATAGTTGAGAAAACTGAGGCAGAGAAAGATTACCTGATTTGCCCAGTCTCTCAACTTTGTGTCATCTTTAAGTCTAATGAACGAGCCATCTCTGCCTCCATCTAAAATAAAAATGTTAAACAATACAGATCCTTAAGATATTCTGTTGGACAGATATCCTTTCAAATTGACTTTAAACCAGGAAATATTGCTTGTGGGGGTCTATAATTTCAATCAGTTCTGAATCTGGTTGTTCTATTATCATCAAGTCACATCTCTGCATCTTTTTCACAAGAATATGGAAAACTTCTTCAAATGCTCCCTTAAAATACAGTAAACCAGTAGTGCACTCTGAATGATCAGTTTACTTAGCCAATCCAAAAAAAGAAATAAGATTAGCTTGGAATGACTCAATTTTAATGATGCTGGCTCTGTGGGATGACTGACTTCTTTTCAAGATGTTCACTAACCATCCTTTTAATAAGGAATGACCAGGAATAGCATGATGGATAGAGTCAAAAGTCTTTAAACTATTTTTCTGAAACTTATTAACTGAATTAACATGGGCAAGTAACAATCTTTCTACATTTCAAACAATGCTCCAAAACTCTCCAGTTATACAGAAGGACTTCATTAGTGGAGTAAAATCCCACACCTCAAATAAAGAAGGATTGTCTGCATTCTGGAAAATGTATACAAACAGGGATTTTGGGGTAAAATCCAAGATGGGTGAGGCTATTATAAGTAACAGTTTGAAATGAGTTCATGTTTCCAGGCTTGAACACTCTGAAATTTAAATAGCTTGTCTAACAATTGAAGAATCACATTCAGTAAACTTGGAGAAATCAAGAAAGATGAGAGATTCCAGAAAGCTGTTAAATGTTTAGTCTAGTGCTTCTCTGCTATTTAAAAAGGTGTATCATAAACCTGTCAGTATCAAAAAATTTCTCAATTAAATACAATGTGAGTACTTAGACATTAAGGGGCTTCCTTCTTTCTTTTACCAGCCATTTATTTTTTTTAAGAGAATCTATGGTGGGCAGAGTATGTGTTAAGCTCTAGAAAAATTTCAAGTTGCATGAAATAGAATCCCTACCCATGGGATTTTCAACTTAAAATTGGTAATAAGAGAATTAGCTATCAAACAGCTATTAGCTATTAGCTAATAGCAAATTAGCTATTGGTCTCTTTTGTTGGTTTCATGTCTCTCTGATCTCCCAACTGTGATTCTGCTCTAGCCTTCTTGTCTCTCTACACTATTTTCTTTAATGAGTTCATCATCTTCCATGGTTTCAATTATTTTCTTATGAAAGTTGAGCCTTAATTTTTCCCCTAAAGTCTAATTCCACACATCTCCCACTACCCTTTGGACATTTATACCTGGATGCCGTATCAACTGTATCAACAGAGAGAAGGAGCTCTCCTATTAGGAATGGGATAATTCATCTCAACAAAGAGAAAGGGTCTTGGATCTCACCAAGAGTGAGAAACTTCCTAAAGCTCTCATATAGCAAGATTTGATAGGGACATGATGGAGACTGCCAACTCTTCCCATGTTTTCCCAGAGTCTTTTCCTTCAACAACCTGAAGTAGAGTTGGCCTCTTCCAATTTCCTCTCAAAGCTAGAACCCAGAAAGAAGCACTGGAAATGACTAGAAGCTTGAAAACCTGAAGAAGCCTGGTGCTTGCCTTCTCACATCAACTCTAGCTTATTTTACAGATGAGGAAACTGAGGCAAGCTGTTGCCCAGTGTCACTAATAAGTGTATGAGACAGGATTTGAACTCAGGTCTTACTGATTTCAAGCCCAGAACTCTATCTAGTGTACCACCAATAAGAAGAGAGACTTATATCAATGGGTTTTGGTATAGGGTTGCATACATATAAGCTATACATTAGACAGTATAAGTAAAAGATAATTTGAGGGAAGGAATTGTCATGAGATGGATAGTGGAGATTAGAAGAATCTTCTGAAAAAGATGGAGTCTTGAAGGAATCTTGATGAGTCCTTCAGTCTTGAAAGAAGCCTGAGAAGGTATAAGTGTTTTGTTAATGGAACCAGCAGGATATCAATATCATTGGATCAAACTTATGTCAGATTGTAAAGGGGGAAATGAGAAACTAGACTTTAACCAATCCTTAATTAACTGATATTGTATATGCTTCATACAAGCTTTTTCAACTGTTCATTTTCCTTGTGCACAGAGAAGTTTTCAATTTTGACTTGAAAACCAGGGGAAACAGTTAATAAATATGTGTTAGATGGTTCAATCATAACTGCTTTAGAAGAGGGCAGCAGGAATTGCCTACAAGAGAAAAATGGGAAAAATCATTATTGATGATGGTGAGATGGAAAGACTTCATTTGAAGTGGATTTGAAAGCATTAAAATTCAGGTGAAAAACGGAGAAAGGACATTTCAGGGAAATGGAACAATGTGAGAAAAGGCATCAAGTTAGGAAAGCCCAGAAGAGAGAACATTGAGTGAACATAAGTGTAGTGAAAATAAATTGAAATAGGAGGCAGAAGATCTGGGTGAGACTGTTCCCTGCTGCTTGCTACTTGGTACCTGTGGGACTCCATTGGACAAATCTTTTTACCAACCTGGGATTTCACTTTCCTCATTTATAGAGTCAGTGACTTCTAGGATTATTTCGACCTTTAAATGCCATGCTTTTATGTTGTATCATCCATCACAGATATTAGGGGGGCTGAAACAATTGTTTCTATTAAAAACAGAAAGACTGAGGGTTTTCCCCTCTCAGATTGAGTCCTCTGTGAAGCCAAACTGGGCATCTTTTGCCTTTATTCTTATCCAACCTTTAAATACTGAATGGGTGTTGCCTCACACCAACTAAGTCCTGGGAAAGATTTTAGCTTGAAATGATCAAAGTCTCCAACTACATCTGGTGCTATCTCCATTCATCTTGACCTGTCTTGCCACTGGTTTGCAATGACTCCGAAGGAGAGAGTGAGACTTTTGACTTTGACAGGTCTACCTCTGCCTCGGCCCGCGAGGCAGAGTGTGTGGACCCTGGAAGAAAAGAGATAAGGGCAAGAGAGAGGGGACAGGCAAAAATGGAGGTAAGTCAAATCATTCTGATCAAGCCTCATTTTAATGGATGCAATAGTACAGATATATATAGCCGTAGAAAAGAAGGCAGGGTTATTCAAACACAGTACAGGGTGGGGGTCCATGACAAAGGGTTGGTATCCCGCCCAAGGATGAACTGCTCAGATGTTTCTGGTGGCAGGAAGCTCTATGATGCGATTAGGGGATGCCTAGATATCTGCCTATTCAAAGTTAGGATGTGATTAGGAGATTCCTATTCAGGAAGTCTTTGGTATAAAGTGATTAGGAGATTCAACCTATTCAAGGTTGGCCTTATGTGGCTGTAGATTAGTGCCGGCTCCCCACATACCTCATTCAAAAAGAAATTCAATTCAATTGCAAGTCAATCATCCTCCCCCTAAAGTCATTGGTCCTCTTCACGACAACAAACAATCCATTTTGGCCCATATGTAAACTACATGGGAGAGTGATATAAAATACAATCAGGACCAGACATATAATCATTAAGAGCCACTAATAACAAATTACCTTAATTCATTTTTTTTATATAAGTTTATATTAGAGGGGTAGATCAAGGTGGCTAAAGATGGAATCTATTTTGGTTATAACAAAGGCTTTGATAAAGGCTCCCCAACAAAATATGTTTCTTTAAAAAATTAACTTTTTATTGATGTCTTTTGTTTTTTAACCATAGTTAACCTAACCTTTTAACCATAGTTTTCCTTTGGCTCCTGCTGAACACCTTCCATAGAGCCATCGAATTTAACAAATACATTCTAAGTCCAAAAAATAAAATAAAAAATAAATAAAAGGAAAGGCAAAGAGAAAGCAACATATTTCATTAATTTACTTTAAAAGTCTGGAAATATATACAATGTACAACAAACTATTCCAGTATCATTGCTAAGATAAACCCAAAAGGGGTCACAAAGAATTGAAACAAGTGAACAACAGCAACTTTGTGTGTATGTTTGTGTGTGCAACTTGAATCTCAGAATTGTCTAAGCCCATTAGACCCTCTCCTCAGTAAAGAAAAATAATCCCTCTTAACTGTATGAGAACTGAAACTAAATTGGGAAAAACAGGAGAAAAGGGAATTATGGTCTCCTTACTCTTCAAGCCTTATAGTCACTTCAGCACTTTCTGCCTTATAGTTTCAAAAGAAACAATTGACAATTTAGCAGCCACTTCAAATTGCTAAAGAGAAAATAAGGAATTTCTTAATAGGAAACAGAGCAATCCAGAGTCAGGATACAAACAGAAGTTAAATTAATTTTGGAATGAGGAAAACCACACCTGCAGATGGGAAGTCTCCCTCCTGAGAAGGAAGGCTTAACACTGATGATGCTAGGGCCACTTATATACATGAAAAGGGATTGACCCACAACACAATCTTAGATTTTGAGATAGTTCTCATGGATAGCATTTCTTGAGCCAATACAAGTTTTCTTGAGTTCCATGGGAACAGCCACTGTGTGAAGTTTTAGAGGATCATGACCACCTTGAGGGGCACAGAACCAGAATTCGGTGACAAATACAGGAATGCTATACCTGTCAGTGACAAGCAACAGAGATTGTGAGCGTGTCTCTGGGAAGTAAGGAAAACTAAATCCCTCAGTACACACCTGGTGCTGGTCCAAGCAATACACTTTGCCAGAAGGTAATATCCTGAGTGGAAAGGATTCTTGTTATGCCAAGTTTAGGACACAGCCTACTTGCTGAGCCTTAGTTCTGGAAAACAGAGTGTGTCCCAAATATTTTGACACTCTTATAAATATTTTTCAAATTTCTATTTTGTGATACATTTCAGTTAAATAGGTTTCTTAGATACTTGTTATGTGCATTCATTGTAAAACTAGTACTTGGTGGGAAGATAATCAAGTTTTGGACATAAAACTTGGGATCTTCTTTTCCTCAATAATGAACAGCAATCAGGAGTTTAGCTTGAAATTGAAAACTACTCTCCCAGATTAATAATATTTAAAGGGATAGATAGATGCAATTCTAGCTTGATTCTCTGTCTCAGAAGAGCAGAAAGGCACCTACTTCAAAGGGTTGTTGTAAGAATTATATGAAATAACTGATATAAAGTCTTTTACAAATCTTAAAATGATATGTAAATGTTAGCTAGTATTTTTTGCAAACAAATTAGTTATATACAAGTATTTTTAAAATCATGTGATTAAGATTAAATTTATTAAAAATTAGAAATTGATATAAATCATGTGATTAAGATTAAATTTATTAAGAATTAGAAATTGATGGATTCACTTGCAATCTAGGATAGGGGTGGAGGGTGGGGGGAATTAGAACACAAGGTTTTGCAAAATTTTCCACTCATGTTTTGAAAATTAAAAAAAAAAGAATTAGAAATTGAGGGGACACTCATTAATTGGGAGAATGGCTGAACAAGTTGTAGTATGATTGTGATGGAATATGGTGGTCTATAAGATGATGAGGGAAATGGTTTCAGAAAATGACATATGAAGTGATGCAAAATGAAATGAGAACCAGGAAAACATTGTATACATACAGTAACAGCAATATTGTAACAATGATCAACTTTAAGACATAGCTTCTCTGATCAAGACAATGACACAAAAAAAATTCTAAAGAACCACTGATAAAAAAAAAAAAAAAAAAGTTATCCACCTCCAGAGAGAGAATTGGTAAACTGAATAAAGAAAGATTGAAGCACAGTTGCTTTTTTTTAACTTTCTTTATTTTTCTTTTTTTTTTTTTTTTAACATGGTAATGTAGAAATGTTTTGTACAATTTCAGTATAATTGGTATATTGCTTGCCATTTTAATGAGTGGGAAAGGGACTAGAGTGAGGGAGAGAATTTGAAACTCAACATTTTACAAAATGAGTATTTTAAAATTCATAAATAAATAAATTGGGGGGCGTCTGTTAAATTCCTTCAGAAGGGTTGAAATTGAAAACTACTCTCCCAGATTAATAATATTTAAAAATAGATAGATGCAATTCTAGCTTGATTCTCTGTCTCAGAAGAGCAGGGAGAGGCACCTACTTCAAAAGGCTGTTGTGAGAATTATTTTGGTTCATTCAAATGATCCCACATTTAAAGCTGGAAAGGATCTGAGATCTTTTTACGGATAGGAAAACAGTAGAAGGCTTAAATTATTTGTGGAAGGTCAGGATTGGAATCCAAGCCCTCTGATTCCAAATTCAGCTTGCTTTTTGTTATATTCTTGAAGAACTTTCTTCTGTTCAAAAGTGGCCTTTTTTTTTTTTTTTTTTTTTAAATAAAGTAATGAATCCCCCCTCCCTTTTTCTCTCCCTAATCCTAATTTGAAATGTTGGTTTAACAGACTAAATGATAAATCATAGGAATATTCTGGAGGGAGGTGAGATCCCTGATTTGGATAAGAGGCCAGTTTCACTGTCCCTTTAAATTTTGTAACAATGCATATGAATTACAAAACGAAACAAACAAAAAACTCTTTGAAAAACAAACACCAGGGTGAATGGGAGAGAGAAAAAACAGATTTCAGTTAATTGAGAAAAATTACTTTAAAAAACCCCAACCAGGACTAAAAGTAATCTCCCTGCACGGACTAGTGGGAGTGTTGCATGCGCTAGAAATCAACAAGCCACACACAGCTTCCTAGAAAACGGGAAGGGAAAAAAGCCTTTTCCACTCTCCAACCCAGTCTTCTCACTTCCTTTCCTCGTTCGGGCATCTCTCTGGGCTGTGAAGTCACTTTGCAGGTGTGAAGACCAACAGGCGCCAAGAAACAAAGTCAAGTGTGTTTGTTTTCCCCAGAGAACACTGTGTGCCACGCTGGCTGCCGGTCCGTCCTCCTCCTTGCGGGCTGTTACCTCCTTGAACTGGGAAAACAGGAGCCTAACTCATGGGCTGACGGCTGCCGACTTTGGGCTGCGGCCTCCTGGCTTCCACAGAACCTGCCCCTCCCTCCCTCCCCTGGGTGGAGAAGGAGGGGGGAAAGGAGGAGACCTTGAAGGGAGGGAGAGGGGGAGAGGAAAGGGAGAAGGAGAAGGAAGCCTGGGAGAGGGCGGGGGAGGAAAAGAAGGAGGAGAGGGAGGGGGAAGGGAGAAAGGGAAGAGGAGAGAGGAGGGAGAAGGAGGGAAGGATAGAAATAAGAGGAGGAGAAGAAGGAGGAAAGAGGAGAAAGAGGGAGGAGGAGGAGGAGGAAGAGAAGGAGGAAGAGGAGGCATTTGCCATTTTCCTCCAAACAAGACTTCTGCTAGAACTTGCCTAAGACCTAGAGCTAGACATCCTGCCTTCAGTAGTGAAGTGTGAGGAAAACTTGGGCAGGAACCCTTAAGGTCATTAAATTGGTGACTTAAACTTTAGGGTAGGAACATGCTGAGGAGAGGGGGGAGGGGAAGAGAAAGGATAGAAGGAAGGGAGAGGAAGAGGAAAGAGGGGGAGAGAGGGAAAAGAAGGAAGGAAGGACATGTTTCCCCATTTTCTTTTTTCTCCTCTTTCTCTATTCCTTTGTCTCTTGCTCTTCTTTCTCCCTCTCCATGTTTCTCTCCTTTTCTCTCTCCTTTTTTTTCCTTCCTTTCCCCTTCCCTCCAGTAGTGATCTCCAAATTGGCACAGTGTCATTCTTCAAGATGTGAGTTACATAATGTGGCTTGTGAAAACAAAATTACCCCAAGCTTGCCAGCCTGGGTAAAACCCAGAGTGAAAAGAATAATATCCACTTGGCTAAGGGATTTTGCAGGAAATGATGTTTTGTTTCTGCCATATCAGAGGGGTCCAAATTCTTCCACAGACTAACCCAAAAATTAGGACCTAAAGCAACAGAGACTGAGGTGGGCTTGGGGGGTGGGGGTAGGGGGAGAAAGGGAAGGAAGGGAAGGAAAGAGATAGAAACAAATGAACAAAACAAAGAGAGAAAAAATACCGACAGGCCGACAGAGGAAGAGTTTGGGACAAAAAAAGAAAAAAAAAAGACACAGAGACAAGGAAAGAGATAGAGAAAGATGTACAGAGAATCAAATTTGAGGAAAATGAGACAGGAGACAGAGAGAGTGTGTGTCTGTGAGAGAGAAAGAGAGAGAAGATAGATAAATAGAAACAGGATGAATAAGCAGAAAGATATGAAAATAGGGAGAGAATTAATGCCAGATATCTCCATTCTTCCCATGTTGTCACTGAATTTAGACTTCTCAGACAGCAATTCCCTTAAGAACTTTCTACAATTCAATATAATCATATTTCCTGGAGGTTTTGAGGCTGTGTAGAAAACAGAGCCAAACCAAAGTCTTCAGGACCTAAAAGTAATTGTTCTAGGGTAACATTTACTATTGGGAACCTTCAAACGTCTCTGGCACAATTTGTCCTTTTTTTGGCATTCAATAAGGAATCAAGGGAAAGGATTTTTAGGAATTTATGTGTTTGTCTCCTTCCCATGGTGGTCCCTTGACCCAAGAAAAAGGATTAGGTTATTAATCAGAGAATGCTAGAGCTGAAAGGGAAATTTAGAGATTATCTAATCCAATTTTCTTATTTTACATATTAAGAAATATACATAGAGATTGGTTGACTGGTCCAAGTTACCCAGATGATAAATTTCAGGATTTCCTCTTAAAATTCTTGAGTTGAAGTTCCCTTCTCTTTCAATTTATACAACAGTAGGACCAGTCCCAGATTCAAAGAGAATGCAGATGAGGTAGATTAAGGAAGGTGATGCTGATAACATATAATAGAAAGACTAAAAGGAATCTTAAAGATGATTTCATTTGGCCACTCACACAGTGGGTACTTCATAAATATGTGTGAATTGATTAACTGATTGAATTGTAATCAAATTAGCACTGTCATAGCTATCAGAAAGAAAAATGTCAATTGGTTTCTTTATGGCTCCATCCATCATTTTATTTGTTTTCCCACACCAACCCCTCTCCCAGTGCCAGTGACTGACTCTCTTTTTGATTATTCTCCCCTTCTTCCCATAAGATTGTAAACTTTTTGAGGTCAGAGACTTTTTTTTTTTCATTTGTCCCTATGACATTTGGCATGCTGCTTAGCACGTAGTAATTAATTAATAAATGCTTTTTCATTCATTCAAGACTTATCTTTGTCCTCTGATAAATACTTTCCTGGGATTCATTCAGTGTGCTGGAGATCTGTCTTTTCATTTTGCATGAGAACTGATGAAGCACACAGATTCACTCTCACCATACAATTCTCATTACCATTGTTTTCTTTAAGTCATATATTTATTTGAGAGTTCTTTCACCCCCACTTCTGCTCAGTTCCACCCTTGGAGATTGGGAGATTTTTTCTACTACTTTATACTGTTCATGAATCCCAACCAGTACCCTCTCACCCAGGAAGTTGGACTTTGGTGTCTATTGCAGTTTCCAGCTCTTAGATCAGTGATCTTAGTTCAAGCCTGAACGTTTTACCAATAAGAAAACTGAAGCTAAGAAATTTGTTCCATGACATGCCCAGAGTTACATAGGTAGTACAAGGGAGTTAGAATTTGAAACTAGGTCTTATGAATACAAAACCTAAAGTTCTTCTCATGATTGATACATATTCTGCATAATAAACTCCAACAATAAACTATGTCTAATAGATGCACTCTAATGTCATATCAATTTCTCTAAAAGGATAGTTTTTTCTTTAAGGATAGGGAAAGAGCTATTTAGATAAAGGGATGCAGTACATATATCGTCCAGCCTGGTCAGACTCATCTTTCTGAATTCAAATTTGATCTCAGACACTTAGTATATGGGCTGTAAGTCAGGGAGATGAGTCTTTCTGCATTCATGCTATCTGGCCTTAGACACTTGGTAACTATGCAAACCTGGGCAAGTCATTGTACCCATTTTGCTTCAGTTTCCTTATCTGTAAAATTATTTGGGAAATGAAATGGTAAATCACTCTAGTATCTTTTACCAAGAAAACTTCAAATGGGGTCAGGGGAAAAAAATACAGAACATTTAGATTCAACTAGGAGAGTCAGGAATAATGTGATGTCACACCTTAATCCTTTGATTTGCATTCTCAAAATATACAGTTTAAGGACTTATTTGTGGTTTTCTTTTGAGTACCTCCCACTGGTGCTAGGACTGATGTGGAATGACCTGCATCTGATAGATCTGGGTGAAGATAATTACGGTTTGTGAATTGGAGATCTCATTTTCTAAGATAGCCAGCTACATCAGGCATAATGAATTCCTTTGGAAAGAACCATCCCACCACTTGGAAAGGATGGTTCACAAAGCAAACAGTGCATCATTTTAAGAAAGTGAAGATAGCTCTTTTTTTCCACAATATCCTAGCCCTTTCTCCTCCAAACCCCATCTCATTGTTTTATACAGGACTTCTTTGACTTCTCCACTATGTCTCAAGTAAATTCATTTTGGGGAAAGACCATCTTATAAGAATCAATCAGCCTTAGTAGTCACATCCTATCAGTACCCTCTAATTGGAGGGTGAAATCATGGACTCTTTAAATTCCATAAAGGTGAGACTGCAGACATCTCATTCCCTATCACAGTACTCATTTTTTTTATTTCTTTGCTTCTTCTACCTAGCCTTCCCCTCCTCTCAGCTACTTCTTTTGTGTTTTCCACCATCAAATGCAAGCTCTCTGAGGACAGGAACTATTTTGTTGTTTTTGAATTCCCAACTCTTGGCACTGTGCCTGGCACACATAATCAATTTTTATTATCTATCATTACCTCTTCAATAAATTAGCATAATAGACTTTTAAAGATCTGAATTCAGAAGGTTTTGAGTAGCCCAGTAACTTTGAGAGTAAAGGTTAGTTTGCTTGATTCATTAAACAATCAGGTTAGAAACAGATTGGTTTGACAAAACCCAATTAGAAAGTTGCAATGTTGGAATACGACTTAAAAAAATTAAATTATAATGCCAGCAAACTTGTCTCTTGATGCACAAAAGATAAGATATATATTGCTCCAAATTTCTTTGTAGATCTTTACTGCTTCAAGTGATTAGTGACAAAAAAAGAGGGGAAGGACTAATTCAAAACCTCACTTATTTTGGAACTGGGACAGCTTGACAAAAATGTTACTTTTAGTATCTACTGCTCCCATTTTCATTTTCTGGGCTTGATCTTTGATCTTTTATCCAAATAGAATCCCATGGAATGTTACTGGTTTCAGGAGTGGATGGAGTTCCTTAAGTTAGTACAGTTCAGGAAGATCTAATCAGTACTGTATCAAATACTGAAGGTGTGGTTGCCTCTTGGTCACCGATAAGTTATCAGTTAAGTCTGTTAAACTGAGTCTGTGAACCACGAAACACACCTTAGACACACTAAGAAACTGCAAGTAATTGCAGCTCTGAGCAAATGCCAGTTAAGGGTGGAGATGGGAATATGGCAATTCCTTTCTACTTTCATTCTGACTACATCTATATCCCTTTGCATAAGAAAGCAAATTAGAACCAATGAAAAGATAATCATTCCTTTCTACTTTCATTCTGACTACATCTATATCCCTTTGCATAAGAAAGCAAATTAGAACCAATGAAAAGACTATCTCAAGATCCAATTAAAAATCAGTCTAGGAGCATGGGAGGCGAAAGGAAATGGGTAGGTGATTGGTAAATTTAACATGACCTGATTCTGGATAATTATCCAAAATCAATTAATATAGTTATATCAATAGTTAATCAATTATTAATATAGCTATATTAATTTCACTAAAGTTTTCTCTTGCTTTTTAAGGTATCAGTAAACACAGATAAATCACAAGATTAATCTGTTTCCCATTAATCTCTTTTAACAAAAGCCTAGAAGAAAAATGGATCTCTAAAGATTAGACCCATAACTACATTTCTGGGAGTGACATTGGACAGAGCTTGAGAAGTCATCCACTCTATGGATGTAATCATGTCCTGTGACTTTGCCAGTTTCTATTTTCTGTTGCATTTTCAACTCTTGGTCATGTGTAACATAACTGGTAACTTTCGTGAAAGTACTGAAATTCGGAAGCAGAATGGATTCCCATTATTCAAATTTAAATCTACAATTTAGAGATCTCATCCAATCCCCTACAATGCCACCAAAATCTAGAGTTAGGAATGATAAATAAGATACATGTAATCACTGGAAACCAGGTCCTGGCTCCAAACCCTACCCCCATTTCACCCCCCAATCTTAGTTCAAGAAAGGGACTTTTGTGTTATGCTGTAGCTAAGTAAATTTGAATTGAATTCTACTAATTTCAGTGAGTTTTTCAGAGAGGATGAGAACATGCAGACAAACTCTAGAGTACACAAGAAAAAGGGAAGTCTCTACAGACACAAATTCTCCAGCTATTAGGGTATGAATTAAGTACACAAGTATCTATTACAGAGGCAAGATCATTTCAAGTAATTTTACTATTTAATAAGACTTCTGGTAAAACAGAGGTAATAAGACCTTTTTTTCTCTGAAACGATGACAATAGCATCCCTAAGCAGTATATTCAGATAATTAATTCTCTAGTTCTCAAAAACCATCAGCTCCCAAGAAGCAATGAGGTACTTGGAATTTGTAACTTGAAGGAAAGGCAAGAGGTGGATGGTGGGGGGAGGGTGTCTTTTTTGTAAAGGGCTGAGAGGTTAGAATCATATGTAGGGATATACAAAACTTGGTGAGAATGTCAATGAAAATGAATCTATAAACTCTGGGTTGATTTGCTAGCAATTAAGTAGCTTGTTTAAAATACAGTAATATTAAATTCTGAACATGCTGTACATGACCATGAGAATTCCTCATAGCAAGGCTAAGTGGGAAAACAACCAGCTCGAGGTCAAAGCTGGAAGATCCATACAACACTGTCCAAAGGTGTCCAACTAACAAAGTCAGTAATGGCATAATAAACCAGAGAGAGCAGCAAAGGGGGACAGCTAGGGCTTAAGGGTATTTTTGTTCTGTGTTTTTATTATAAAAGGAAAAAAAACTATTCAGAAATCTTTTGACAAAAAAAGCAAAGGAAGATCTGGCACTCAGAAAAGATACCAGGGTACAAAATCACAAATGTCTGAACCCAGCACAGTCAACCCCAACCTCATCACTAAGAGACAGGCAAGGGGACAGTTTGAACATACTAGGGTATACATGCATGCAACTCTGAAAAACTGTACAACTTATAGAAACCCTATAAACATTAGAATCTAAAATTGTTTTGCCTTTATAAAGGTTTTTTTTTTTTTTTAATATATCAAAAGGCCTGCTTTAGTGACATGCTAGTCCCACCAGAAAATAAACACCCACAATCCCTCCCCCGCCTTGTCAGTAACATGGTTAAGTTGACCAGCCAACTCACTTTTTACCACCCCCCTCCCCCCTTCCCCACTTATGTGCGCTTCATTCATTATGTGCTTGTTAAAATCACAGCCACCGGTGGTTCAGGCTGCCTTTAGCTGTGACCATCTCTATCTGGACGGGCAAGAGGGTAAGCTGAAAAGATGGCCAGCCTTTTTTTTTTTTTTTGTCCCAGTTCCTTTCTAACAACCCTTTCTTCTTAGCAGGAACTCCCTGCTTCTGACCATACCTTCCCACCTGCTCTGCTTCTCCACCCCAGGGCACCATGTCCATACATCTCAAAGTTTTTTTTGTTTTTAAATTTAAATATAAAAATACTACTCTGCTTTGAGTGAAGGATGAGTGGGCAAGGTTCCTTTTCTTTTTGAAACTGAGCAGTCCCCATTGGTTCACACAGCCTACAAAACTATCTTCTGGCCAAAGGCTTCCCCTCTAAGCCAGGGAAAACAAAGAGCCCTGTACAGCTAGAAGACAAAGAGTTTGTTTTCCTGCAAGTTGAGACCACCAACCCTTACTAATTCTTATCTGTTAAGAAAAGTTGATTATAGTCTCATATGAATTTAATACTCTTCTTCCTCCCTTCCAAAAAAAAACTCAGCAAATTCCTCCTACCCATCCACTCTCCCCCAACCTGCCCATCTCAAATATCTTTTATTTTTTTTTTTTCTCTGGAAGCCACAAGTCTCTGTTGATGTACAAACTTGATTAGATGGAAGCAGTGGTTATGTTCCCCAACCCCTTTTCCCCACTAACATACTATTATCTCAGTCTTCAAAAAGTCATCAATGATGGGGAAAAAAAAGATTAAAAACATCCCCCAACCCTACTCCCCTTCCCCCACAAAAAAAAAAAGCAAGGAGTTATCTGTGGGCACAAAAAAACATGGTATTTTGTGCCCTGAGTTACATCTAGTAGGAAAACTTGGAAGAGGGGAGAGGTGAGGTGGAAGAGGGCTTGAGAAAAGGATTATTGGGTGGGGGACACAGAAGGTATCTGTAGGTCTAGTCCACTTAGTTTTTATACTGAAAGAGTTCTTCTCCTGTCTCATTGAGGAGACAGGTAAGGATAAGCGCCTCTGTCACTGTGTAAGGGTCACAGTTGGCAGAGGGGTGGCGATCTTCAAAGTAAGCCTTCTTGTCCAGCCCAAGCATCCTGGAAATTCAGATGCTGGCACCATGGTTGTCCAAACCAGCAGAGAACTCCTTGATGTTGGAGGCCTCATTGAAACCTGTCAGGCGATGGGCGTTCTCCAGACCCCCTTTGGGGTCATAGGCTCGGATGTCATACTTGTGTCGTTTACTTAATATCTCGATGGCTTCTTCAATAAACCTGAAGAAAAGCAGGTGCAACAATGAGATCAGAGAAAGCCCAATGAAATGCAAAGAACAGGAAAGGAGCAAATATGGGGACCAACATGTTTCTAAATTTAAAAGGTAAAGGACACTTATTTTGCCAATATTCCATTAAATGTTTGCTAATTAAAATGTATAAAATTTTTAATATTCATTTTTTAAAATAATTGAGCTCCAAATTCTTTCCCTCCTTTAGAAGGCAAGCAATTTCTCAAACTGCTTTTAAATAAAAAGCATTGCAGCTCATGGTTCAAGACTATAGTATTATGGGAAGACTATTAGCCAGGGACAAGGCATTTAACTTAACTTAGCTCTCATCACAAGAGAGAACTAGTATCTATCCTTCTTTATAACCCTAGAAATATACTCTGTAAACCCTAAGGCACAGACCAATTTTTTTAATGAGTTATATTCCCTACTTATAAATGATTTATATCAACCTATATTAGTACAGATTTGGCTTGTAGTCATTGAAATGTAACAAGATGAAGAAATGATTCTCCCTCTTTTAGCTGAAGAAGAAAATTATGGGTAAGGAAATGTGGTATAATTTTAAGACTGCAACTTTCTATATTGGTTTGGTTGTGTGTATGTATCTGCTGGACATAAAAGTTGTGATACACTAGAAGGGCAACTAGAAAGAGTAACATAAATAAGTTATCAACCACTTTTTAAATGTCAAATTGCTCACTAACTAATCTAACTAACTCACTAACTAATCTGATCAGGATTTAATACCGAGTCACCAAATTTGTTTCTCTCATTTTTATTACCCATTGATCTCTCAACTGGCATAATCCACTTTTTGACCAAGCTTTGTCACTGAATTTGTTCTTCCATAAAGAATACTGTCAAATTCTTAATGTGCCATATGCTTCAAACTGAGAATCTCAAATATAAAATCAAAAAAAGTAACTTTCTTTTCAACTAGAAGGATCAAATGTGCCTTAGGGAAGTTAATATGGTGGATCTATTTTCTCTATCCAGAGATGCTATTCTCATTTATTCTACAGTCTCCTTTGTCTACCTCCATGGTAAAAGATTAATTATTAGCAAAGCTACCCACAAAAATCAAGTTTCTTACTTTAGACCATTCTCTTCTCTCATGGCCTTGGTACTGAAGTTAGTATGGCAACCAGCTCCATTCCAGTTTCCAGGGATGGGCTTGGGATCAAATGTTACGATCATTCCAAAATCTTCACACACTCGATGGAGGATGAAGCGGGAAATCCAGAGGTGATCTCCCATTTCAATCCCTTCACACGGTCCTATCTGGAACTCCCACTGAAGAGAACACCAACAAGATTCATTGGGTTTTAAAATTAAGCTGTCATCAACCCATTCCAACTTAAAGAGACCCTCACAAATCATAAGTATCGTCTCTCTGATGTCCCTATTTGTTAATGCTCCTCCAACCCCACCACCTCCAAATTACTCTGGGTATAAATTTCATCTTGCCTACTATATAATAGCATCTTAATAAATAAATTGCCTTGATTTGTTGATTTAACCATGTTCACATTACCATCCAGTAGAAGACAGGGGGAAAAAAATAACTTTGCATTTTTGCAAAAAGAACCTAACTCTGCATTTTCAAAGTCTAGGCAACTCAATAAAAAGTTCCTTGAGGGCAGAGTTTTTGTTTTTCAACTTTATATTCTCAAATTCTAGGCAGTGCCTGTCACAGACTACAACATATTAATGTTTGTTGGAAGTGAACTCTACCCTTAAATCTTCCCAGACCTAAATTTTTACCACAAAAATCAAGGGCATCCTGTGTAGAATCTAGATTCCATCATCTGCCTTGTGCTATCCCAATAATCCAGTTTTACCTTGGCCAGCCTAAATCCTGGTAATGAAGGACCAAAGGAAAAAGTCTTTACCTGAGCTGGCATTACTTCAGCATTTGTCCCCCCAATTTTGACTCCAGCATATAGGCAAGCACGGTAATGAGCTTCCGCTATATCTCTTCCATAGGCTTTATCAGCTCCCACGCCACAGTAATATGGACCTGTGGTGCATGAGAAGACAGGAAACAAACACATAAGACAGAAGCTCCTGAAGAAATTCAAATCCTTTTCCAAGCCAAGCCCCTTTAAAGAAGGAAAGTGTTTTTCAAGCTTAAGGCCTGCACATTCCCTTAGATGACTAGTATTCCTTTTGTTTGGGGATTAGCCCTCTTCCTTCCTCGATTCCCCAATTCTTGGCAGGGTCTGCAGGTTCCATCAGCTTTCTTTGTACATTATGATGCAATGTCTTTGGTAGCAAGGATGTGACTCTTATCTGGACACAGAAAAAGGGATCCCAGGAAAAGATGAAGATGATTCCAGTGGCCTTAGTTCTACTTGTTCAGGAGAGGAACTGGTTGCATTCAGCAGTCAGGGAAAGCTTACCCTGGGGTCCAGGGAATCCATTGGAAGGCCAACCAAAAGGGTCTCCATCTGTTCCCATGAGAGTATACTCTTGCTCCACACCAAACCAGGGTTTCTGGTTGGTCACCATATCCATTATCCGTTTACAGGTATGCCTCAAATTGGTCTCTGGAGTAGAAGAGAAAAATAAAGAAACCATTAGGAACATATCTTACTCTCAGTCCTGGATCTGAGCATCATCCCAAAAAAAGGGCATTACTGATTTGGTAGTAGAATTTTAAAAAAGCTGACTTGTTGCACTTGACCAACTATGTGAACTGGCTCCAGTTCATCACTTTGAACTCCAAATCTAATGCGAGCTAGCATTTTATACATATTTGAAGGGCCAAAGACAAGTTTGTTCTAATTAGAGAAGAAAGCTGTCCTTGAATTTGTCACATGCATTGTGTCCCGGAGAAAGTGTGGCTAGAAAACTGAATGTGGAGCCAGGGAAGACTAGGCTCAAAACTGCCTCTAAAACTTACTAGCTATGTGACCCTAGGCAAGTGACTTAAATTTCACTGTGACTTTTCTCAATTACAAAATGAGCAGAGTAGACTCCAGGGACTCTCTCAAAGTTCTATCAGCATTTGGTGTTCTAAAGCATCTCTGAGGAACTGCAAAGAAATTTTATTTCTAGTTAAGGTGATGGTTAATTGAAGGCAATGTAGTGATTAGATCCATCTGGATACACCAAAGAGCAATAAGGTTTTTATAACCCCACAAGATAGCAGAAGTCTTTTATGATTACCCAGAAGATCCCCCAAAAGGCCATAACCAAACCAAATTTTAACCAGTTAAAAAATAAAACAATTCAAGTTAAAGGTCAAGGACTTAGGAAGAAAGCAATTTACACCTTTTTATCTCACTATACTGGAGTGCCTCCCACATGACCAAGATCCACTGCCAAGACAACACTGGGCGCGAACACTGATTACCTTTCATTCACGTGACATTGTCCCTACATGGATCTTCAAGTGTCTCATGCATTGATTAGGTCAACACTGAGCAGGGTATGGTTGTGTGGGACAGAAAAACCATTTTAAGATGTGATCCATGCCCTGTTATTAATATTTGTGAAAAGACCTTCAGCCTAGCGTCTGGCACATTTGCTGCTGCTGAATGTTCAGCTGTTTTAAGTCTTGTCCAACTAAAAATCCTATGTGGGGTTTTCTTGGCAAAGATAATGAAGCGGTTTGCCATTTCCTTCTTTACTTCATTTTACAGATGAGGAAACTGAGGCAGACAGGATTAAGTCAGTAGCCCAGGATCACAGAATTAGGTGTTCTGAGGACCCCTAGGCCCAGTACTTGTGAACCACTATGTCACTTACTTTACTGTGCCTTTGGCACAAAGCAAACTCTTATGTTCTCTTTCCCCCAAGATAGCGACTAAAATTGAGAAGCCTATGGGTAGAAATACAACTTTAAAAGTTGTTAAATGATAATTGGAATAGGCTAATCTAGCCCAAACTCCCATCACTGTCTAAGTGAAAAAGGTGCTGAACCCTAAACTAGTCACTTGGTAAAGAGGGTACTTGGACCAGGCCTGAGAAGATGAAAAGGAGGGGAAGCTTATTGACAGATAGCGAGTATATAGACTTTAGCTCAATCGGGGAACTCTTATCATGAATCCCGTCTCTATATTAATTAAACAAATGTAAATCATATAGCTAGCCTCTGCTAAAGACCTCCATTGACAACAAAAAGCTGCCTTTTAAGGATTTCACTTTCTAATAAGGGAGACCACATACACATATTATATATATATATATACACACACACACACATATAGTTAATATACATTAACTAGTATAAAAAGAATATCTTTAAGTGGAAAAGCACTAACTAGGACACCTGTAAAGACCTCTTATTACTTGAGTCAAGTCTTCAAAAGAAAGGAAGCCAGGGATTCTAAGAGATGAAGATTTCAGGGAAAACATTCCAGAGAATGGGAGAAAGCCAATACAAAAGGCAGGAAATGGAGTCTCCATTACTCTCAAGCCAGCAGATTCAGCTTTCTCCTTATATTTGGCCAAAAATCTTCCTCCCCATAACTTTTAGCCATGATCCCAAGTAAGAGTCCTTTTTCTACAGGAAATTCTTTTTCAAATATTTGCAGCTTGCCATGCTTCCTTCTTAAGTCATCTCTATTCCAGTCTAAACATCTCTAGTTTCTTCAACTGATTTTCATGCCAAAGTTTTTGAGTTCCCTTATTATCCTCTCTCCCAGGGGCATTTCAATTTGTCCCAAGTTCATGCTAAATTGGGGCTCTCAGAAATCAAATGTCTTTTCTACCTTTTAAACATTTCTCTCTCATTTATAGTCCCTTCTATTTATTTATGTGGTGATCCTCATTCAACATCTTATGGCTCATTGGCCTGGATTACTACAACAGCTTCCTGAATGGTTCCCTCCTCTCTCCAAAGAGTTTATTAATCACTCTACCTTGTTCCAATCTAAATCACTTTGAAAAGAGGTAGGGGGAAATCTTTCAGTTCCTTATCAGAAAAGGGACAACAAGGATCCTTACCTGCAGGCTTGCGATTATACTTGAAAACTTCACAGAGAACCAGTTTGTTGGGCTCCTTTCGGAAGGGGTCTCGGAACAGAGCAGCAGGAATAAGGTACATGTCACTGTTAGAGCCTTCGGACTGAAAAGTGCTGGAGCCATCAAAATTCCATTCAGGTAGTTCTGGGAGGGGGTGGGAAGAGAAAAAGATTGAGGTGAGCCAATCAACTCCATTTAAAAATGTACATGTGTTTTCAAGTCAAGATCACTTCCCCAACCTTCTCATCTAATTGCTCCTTGTCTTCTAGAGAGAACATGAATATAATTCTTTTTTATATAAGAATATATGTATGTGTGAAAGAGGGAGGGAAACACACAAAGAGAGAGAAGATGGGTGAAGGGAGAAGAGAAGAGAGAAATCGTCAATCTAAAGAGAGTTGTTACTAGACTCAGCTTTAGAGATGGAAGGACCCAAGCTCATGTAATCTAACCTGATGTAACAGATGAGAAAACTCATGGAAAAGCTATTAGCCCAATACTCCCACAGTTAGGTAAAGAAACCACTATTTAACCTCAAGCCTGCTATAATTCACAATCCAGAGCCTTCAGTAAAAGGCTGTTCAAAATACAAATCTCTACTTTTCAAAGTAATTTTTCAGTTGCATCCAACTCTTTATGACCCCCCGTTCAGGGTTTCCCTGCAAAGGAGTAGTTTGCCATTTCCTTAGCTAGCTCATTATACAGATGCTGAAACTAAGGCCAACAGGATTAAGTATCTTATTTGTCCAGGATCACATGGCTAGTAAGCTTCCCACTGAGCCTACCCTACTGCCCCTACAGAGTGACTTAAGGTCAAGTTTCTTTCCTCATGGCTCACTGTCTTTCCTTTCTACTCACCCCACTTTTCCTCAGCAAGAGTTAAGCTAGCTGGAGTCACTATCCTATTCCAATTCTGTAGAGGGAAGGTGCTGAATGATCCTGTACAAGTCACTTAACATCTGAGATTGTGTCCTCATTTGTAAAACAGAAATTATAACTATATCTAATTCACAGGCTAAAAAAAATGAGATAATGAATATATGGCACTTTACAAGCTTAAAGAGCTTGTTAGATGCCAACTATTATTATCACTGCCCTTGGATTTGCATAGGAAGCAATCTACCAGATCACAGATTTTTAATTTCTAATATAATTCAAATAGCCAATGAGATAGATGGAGATCCTTTCCTTGCGATTTTGATTTAATAAAAAAAGGCCCCCATTCTTTGTCTCCAACTGGAATTCAACTAAAAGCTAATCTGGTAGGAATTAGGGCAAGGGTTGCATAGAGTCTGCTCAATAGTTCAGACGATGACAGATGATATAAAACAATCTGCTCTGGACAGAACTAAAATTGAAAGAAGGGGAAGCTGCAGGTGGACCTTACCATCGATGCTCTTCGGTTCACTGTCTAGGGTCCGAGTTTTACAGCGCAGTCCCTCACCAGTGCCATCGATCCAAATGTACATGGCCAGGACTTTGTTTCCTTGAGGCAAGTTCATGTACATCTGCTTGATATTTTTGTTCAAGTGAGAACTGGCTGAGGTGGCCATGTTTGAAGCTGTCCTGGTTAGTTATAAAGTAGGGGGAGAGGGAAGGAAAGAGAGGGAGGGGAAAAATAAGAAAACATGAGAACAGTGATCCCAAGCTGTTGCTAGATAAAAAGATTTATCCAGACAGGTAGAAGCATAACCAAAACATTAACTCCCCAGCTTTCAGTTAATTAACATTTATTCATTCAACAAATATTTGAGAGTTTTAACATAAAGCAAAGCATTAAGGTAGGTCCTAGAAAAAAAAAACAAAATAGCCCCTACTAAAGTTTTTTTGTTTTTTTAACTGGGATTACAGTATGTACAAAGAATAATGGAATACATATAATAACTTGAAAAAGGACACACCAGCAGCTGGGTGGGTGGAAATTAAAAAAGGCTTCACAGAGATGGTAGCTCCCTGCAGAGAGAGATACAGAAGTTGAATCAGTTTGTTATGCGTCTTTTCTCAAGGCATAACAAGACCACAAATTCTATGAATGTATTAGAACAGGAAAGGGGGAATGGCCTAAAGGACAAAAACTTAATTGGAATGTCCAGCAGGCTTCCAAGGAAAGGATCAAAGTACTATATAAAACCAACACTACAGATAGTTATTGATCCCATTACACAGTTTTTTAAGACACAGAGATGGCATTTTTCTTCACTCCCCTGAAGTGCTGAAGTTGGAATCAAATCTAAATTTACAAACTACACCTGGCCTCCCACTGGGGCTAACTTCAATCATTCAGGAAAACTCCCATTTCTAGAAACTAGTCAAAAGATGCTGTTTGTCCCTGGTTCTCAGCTAGAAACCAGGACATCAGGGTGTCGATACCATGACATTCCCAAGTTGGATTTAAGAGAGGAAGGGCTGTTCAAAATCACCAGTCTCACTTTGTCCTCCAGAGCCATCTGGATCCAGTGGCAAGATATAGATCTGGAGACTGGAGATGGCTCTGGATGCAGTGGGAGACTTAAGCTAAGACTTTTAACAGGTCTCAGTTTGATTGATGCTGCACCCATTCAGCGATTAAGGAGAGGTAAGGAAATAAGGTAAGGGAACAGCCTCTTTTTCCTTGCCCCTCCAAATTTTTTTTCAATCTGACAAAGGGAAGAACCCTATAAAATAGAAGGAATTCTGAAAAGCCCATGGGACATCCAAACAAAACAATTCAAGCTTCTTTTAAAGAAGCAAATACATTTCCAAAGTCAAGAGAAAGTACATTCATGGAAGTAGGAGGGCAAAGTATATGGGATATTTTGAAATTAACATTGAACAGAGATGCAACTGTTTTTCTATGGGTAACCGCAATTCAGTTACCACTTACCAAAATAGGTACTCTCGCTTTGGGGGAAAATTCACCTGGTCGGTCAAGTAATATTTGATTAGTCAAACTTTCAAGCCAGGTCCTCGAGGAACCACTGCCCAAAAAATGGACCTTAAATCAAAGCCAAACCTCCGCCTTTCCCCCAATATCCGAGAAATCCACTTCTCAGACACTTCCAGGGAGCCCTCCCTTCCAACTAACTTGTCAAGTCTAGTCAATTCACCCCGGGGCGGGTGTAGGATTTTTTTTGTTTTTGTTTTTTTTAAAGAGAAAGTACTTCCTCTATTGGCCAAGGAATCTGTTTTTTTAACTTCAGCGTCCCCTAACCTCAGGCTAACCCACTTTAGGCAGGAACACCCGTAGGGACTTAAAAGTGATCTGGAGTGGAAGCTGCAGCTCCACCGCATCTCTTCCTCCTCCTCCTTCTTCTTCCTCCTCTTCTTTCTTCCAGACACCCCCCCTCCCCGTCTCCTCCTCTTCTCCACTCACCCCGGCCATTGTGGGATAAGGAAATCGATCTGATTAGGCCTACGCTTCAACCGTCTCTTTTTCAGCTTCTGTCCATGCCTTTCCTCATAGTCACTGGTCTCATACTGATCGCTGTGGTTCCGCTTTTCCCCCTTTCCCCTCCGGACCCGAGGAGAAGAGGATCGAGAAACAAGGTGCGGAGATATCGACCGAGGAGAAACAGTCTGGGAGGAAACTGCCTTCATAATCACTAACGGGGTCCCCCCTGACTTCAACGTCCGAGGAACACAGGAGCTGTACGAGGAGGCGGATGACCCCGAGTCTTCTGGGCTTTCCTCCCTTTTCTCCCTCCCTTTCCCCCTCGCTTCTTTCCCTTCCAGTGGTTGGCAAGGAGATGGACCCCCTGCCCCCCTCCCCCCACCCCTCCCCTCCAGCTCCTGATTTTACGATCTTACAGAGAACTGTAAGAAGGAGCATGCCCCTCCTTAGAGAAGAGGGTGCCGGGGGGAGGGTGAGGCAGCCAGGCAGAATGTAAAAGAGGCCAGGCCGGCTGCCTTCTGTCTCTGGCCTCTTCCAGTCTCCGCCGGCTCTCAAGGTAACGCAGCAGCTCCGGAGGTCCCATTGTTTGGTCACAAATGGAAGCCTCGAATTGCCCCGGAATTGCCCCGGGACCTAGCGGGCGGTTGCAAGCAGCAGAGCTGGTGCACAAAGTGACAGGCCGGCCGCTGTCTTACAAAAAAAATAAAATAAAAACGAAATCTAAAAACCTTTCTCCTCCTCCAGGACGCGAAAAACGTGAAACCTCATACACATACACACACACACCCCTCTGGGTTTCACTCCCACAAAGAAAATAACAGAACAGAAACGCCGAGCGGTTCAGATACTAAAATATCGGGCCACCGTCTAAGGCACAGCGGGTTTAGGGGTAAACACAGAAAAGGCCTTAGGGGAGGTCCTCCGCCTACTAACGTACACACTAAGAAAACAACACCCTCTTCCCCCTCCCCTCCCCCAAGTCTTTCAACGGAGACGCCCGTCCTCCGAGCACCCAGCATCGGCACAATCCTCGCCAACAAGATAAGGGCATTCTCGGATGCTCCGGAGCGACTTCGCACTACGGGGAAGGGGGAGGCATAAGGGGAAGCAAGAAGGAGAGACCTTGGAGCTAGGGGGCGGGGAAGGGAGGAAACAAGTTTTGCAAAACATGCTTCGCAGCGTCCCTTCCCGCCCCTCTGCGGAGGGCTCTGGGGGCTGCTTACCTGGGCCCGGAACGGGGCGTGCAAACAAGTTGTCAAAGTCGGGGGCGTAGGAGGACCGCTCCGCAGGCTCGCCGAGCAGGGGAGGCTCTAGCTGGTGGCCGCAGAGGCAAATGCCAAGGGAGCGGTTTCCATCCTCAGCTCTGCCCGGCTCGCCAGCCTGCTTGGCTCCATTTATTCCCTGAGCAGGGCCCGCCCCTGCGAGTCCTGATTGGCTTCCAGCGGCCGAGCGCCCGACCAGCTCAGCTGATGCAGGGCTCTGCAGTCCAGGCCATTGGGCAGGGGGTGGTGCCTGCCCAGGGGGCGGAGGGCCCGGGCCCAGGGAGAAAGAAAGGGAAGTGGGGGATGGGGACGGCCGGGTGGGAGAAGAGGAAAGAGAAAGCAGGGCTGGGGGCGGGGAGGGTCATCCGAGCCTGCGAGAGCCTGGCCCGCCCGGGGAGGACCCCGCCCACTGTAGCCGAGATAGAGAAAAACAACTGCGGCTGCCGGGGCCGGGGACTTCCCTCCAGCTGCTGCGGCGGCCCGACCCCTGCCATGCAATCTGCCAATTGTGTTCTCCCCCCATCCGCGCCTTTCCCCCAGCTGGAAACCGCGAGACCCCGCCCGGTGCAGCTTTGGAGAGCTTCGTCGCACCCCCCCCCCCCGCCTTTGCCCGATCGCCCACTCCCCTCTGCACCCGGGAGGGTCTGTCAACTTCTTAGGACCTCGGCTCACGCCTCCTTGTCTGGGGGCCCCCTGGAGCTGAGCCCCTTCCCGCCCCCAAGAACCAGGGCAAGGTTGAAATAAGCCGAAACCTCTCCAGCCTTGCAGCGGAATTGGGCAGCTGAGATGCTGCCCCCACGGGAAGGGAACCTTTTGCTTTAGGCTTTTTCTTTGCTCTTGTGCCAACTCTTCCCCTTTAAATTGAGAAAGGAACGGGACCAGGATGAGATAGGATAAAAGTGTAAGACTTGGCTAGGTTGTACCCCGGACTGACAGCGGAGCTGGAGGAGGGGAAACGGAGACTAAAATAAGTCGGCAGGGATTCCGAAGGCCTGGAGATTGTTTTTTGTTTTTTGTTTTGTTTTGTTTTGTTTTTTGTGATTGTTGTTTTGTTTTTCTCCCTTCCTAACTTGGAAATTGAACTGAGGCCGATCCATTCGAAATATGCTTGAATTAATCGTCCCTGTTTTCATAAAAATAAGGAGCCAGCGCTCTACGCATGGGAGAGTACTTCCCCTTGCCCCATTTCCACTCCTGGCTTCAAATGTTTCTGAATCTCTAAATTCTCTCTGCGAAATGAAGACGATAATAACCTTTCCCACGAACCTATCTCAATACCTTTGACAAGTACAAAGCCTGTAAAAATGCAAGAAATGCTATTTGCTATATGATCTATACGGTACTGCTATATAGTCACTAGAAACCCACTTCATCTTTACAAAGTTTTAAGACTTGCTCATGAAGCTTGAAGAAAGTAGAATTCTTGTTCCCTGGCTTCTTAATTTAGAAGGGAGGGGGAAATGGGGAAGCAGTGTTCTGCTTAACATCCAGACCATGGAAAAGAGATCTGGCCTATGTGGGAACACAGACCCCCATACTTGACTTCTCTGGGTCCTCAGAACCCCTATTCCCTAAAATGTGGATGACATTTAAAAGGTGTTTAAATAACAGACTCTGCGAACCTTTAAAATAGGATTGTTCTCTACTTAAGACGTTCAAGGAATCAGAATGAAAGGGATACTCATCTGGGAGCCAAGAGATTTTAGTTGCCCTTGTGCAAGAAGCTGTGAGTGACCTTGATGCTCTTCTCCAACTCAAGAGACCTGAATGTAGGTTTTTCCTCTGGTAACTTCCTATGTGACCTTGAATAAGTCAAGTAATTGTGCCAGGCCCGTTTCCTCAATTGTGGAGTAAGGGGGCTGAATTAGAAGGTCTCTTCAAGCAAGCTCTGACATTTTATTTTTCTGTAAAAGGGGAAGAAGAGGGTATTATTGTTTTTAAATGATACTGTTATTTTATTCTAACAGAGAACTTTTGAATGTCCAATTCTTGAAAAAAGTATTTTATTTTGTTTTGTTTTACTCTTAAATGATTAGTGATGTCTCCTTAGTGAGATAATTTATTTATTCATTCAACTGTTGTTTACTGTACGTTTACTAGGTCCTTGGGGATTCAAAGCCAAGGAATGAAAATGCCCCTGCCCTTGGGAGCTTACATTCTAAAGGTTTATGCTTTATACCTTGAGCATATAAACTTTCAATTCAATAAGTAAACTTACAATCAATTGTAATTAGAGCTATGCCCATAATTATTATGAATCTTTAGATGCCAGAATTTATTGTCTACTGTCAAAGGTCATATCATCATCACCCATGTTAAGCACTTATTTTGTACCAGATAGTTTTAATAGTCCATTGGGAGAAAAAAAAGAAAAAAGAAAAAACTAGAGGAATCAGTTCCTTAAGTAAAAAAGCATTTATTTAGTACCTATTATGTGCCAGGCACTACACTAAGTTCGAGGGATACAAATAATGACAAAATAAAGTCCTTGATATTAAACTCACTGTTTAATAGTGAAATTACCAGCAAACAACTATGTACAAACAAATTATATATGCAATAAATTGAAGACTATCACAAAGAAGGTACTAAGATTAAAGAGAATACGAAAGAAAGGCTTAAAGGATCCAGAGGATGTCCCACTATCTCAAAGTTTGGGGGTATTTTTGTCATTTTGGGGGGGTTGGTTCCTGAAAGTAAATTGTGCCTACACTAATCCACAATTTGATACATAACCTGTAGGTTTGATGGTTGCATTCTGGGATCATTGAGTGGATTGAGAGTAAAACAAATCTACTTTAGAATTGAATCTCCATAGTATTATATTCTAACAGTTTAAGCTAACCAGCCCATACATGATGACCCTAACCCACCCTGAAGAAAGCGATCCTAGAGACTGTATTCATGTATGAAAAAGGAACATTTAGTTGGTTTGTCCTTCAGAATTGCAAGGCTCAAAGTTAGACAGCACTTTTTCCCAATTCTGCTCTTATCAACAACAGTACCAATATCCTTTGCTCCATCTCTCATCAAAAAAGTGATGAGAGTACTTCTACCATTGAATTCTCTTCTCAGCATCTCCTGGGACATAAATACCAGTGCTCTCACAATGGGATAACTCAGAGTTCTAGTTTTAAAATCATGTTTTTTCTTTGAAGCAGCAGGTGCCAAAAGGGGGACTAAATTGGGTTTCAGTTTTCATTTCTCCACTAATCTGCTTTTACTTTTTATTTTTTCACTTTTATTTTTCTGGATCTATTTCCTCTTAAGATGAGAGTTTTGGGCAAGTGAAGGAGGTGGGGGGGGGGTAGAATGGAGAAATTCAATTACCAAGTTCCAAATACTTTTTAAAAAATAATTACAACCCTATTAGAAGGTGCAATTGTTATTCCTATTTTATAGTGAAGGAAACTGAAGAAGACAGGTTAAATGATTTGCCTATCTAAGCTACTAAATATCTTATAAGAAGTCAAATTTGAATTCAGGTCTTCCTGTTTCTAAACCCAGTGCTTTAACTACTGTGCTATCAGTTGCCAAATGCTAAATTGCTTTTATGACCTTATTAATTCTAAGATTCTATAACATAGGGAGTGGAGGTGGATAAGCAGGCAACATATTATGTAAGGAATCACCCTTTTTTACTCTAGCAAGGATATATAGATTTGAATTGGGAGGGAGAGGTAGAGAGTGAATCTTGTAGTTGGAGATGCCTCAGTAACAGATCAGGACTAGAGGCAAGACAATAGATTTAATGAAGGAATAACAAAGTTTGTGAAATGGTGATCTCTTGCCTATGTGCATTAGTCAGAAGGACCAGAGATTGAAATATATCTTTGCTGTTACATACTGTGGTCCTTAGACAAATCAGACTTCCTGTATGTCAACTTTCTCGTTTATAAAAAGAGTTGATGATTCCTTGGAAGAGACAGAGACAGAGAGGAGGGGAAGGGGAGAGAGGGAGGGAGGAAGGAAGGATGGGTCTTGAAGTCAAGAAGACTTAAATTCGAATCCTGTCTTAAAAACTTACTGGCTGTGTAGTCAATTTCCTTCTCTTTAGCCTCAATTTCCTTAGTTGTAAAATAGTGATAATAACAGTACTTACTTCCCAGGGTTATTGGAGGATCAAATGACAGCCTACGTATAAGTTTTAATCTAATAAAATAATCTAATCAATTCAATAAGTAAACTCATAATCAATTGTAATTAGAGCAATGCCTATAATTATTATGAATCTTTAGATACCAGAATTTATTGTCCACTATCAAGGGTCATCACAAACCTTATCCTTAGATTCTAAAGAAGGAAACAATGTGTAAGTTGTGTACATTCACTGGGGAAGGGAGGAAAAGAAATAATCATTTCTATAACACCTATTATGTGCCAGAAGTTTGTTACAAATATTAATTATCTCATTTGATCCTCACAACTCTAGAAGATTATTATTATTATCTCCATTTTACAGATGTGGAAACTGAGGCAAAGGGAGGGACTTTTTGGTCTTGTTTTGTTTTTTTAGTTTTTAAGTGCTTTTCCCAAACTTTCACAGCTACAACCCAAGCTGTTGGGTGGAGGAGAGGGGCACTGATATCCTATTTTATAAATAAGGAAACTAAAGCAAACAGATTTAAATGATTTTTCCATACTTTTACAAATATTAAATATTTTAAGGTAAATTTGGACTCAGGTTTTCCTGATTCCAGGCCCATCCCTCTATCTATTATGCCAACTAGATAAAACTTGAAGCACAAGTGTTATTCTAATTAATAATAATTTTCCCAAGATTCCACAACAATTAGCCATTAAACTCAATCATTTCCCCATTGAAAAATGTGAAGTTACATACAATGAATTCAGGGAAAACTTGAGACTCTATTTCTCTTTCCCTGAGTTCTGTCTAGTACATTTTTCCAGTTTTAGAGGTCTCTTTAACCTCCAGTGGAGGGACTCCTTGACTAGAACAACTAAGAGAATTTCTAAAACAAGGATAATTTCCCAACACTTAGCAGTGCCTCGCAAATAGTAGGCACTAAATAAGTGCTCACTGTTTGTTCCTAAAGATGTTACAAAGATAAAATGAGGTAAACAATTAATTCACAAGTATTTGATGAGGCTCCATTACTGTCAGGCCCTGTATTCATTAGGAATATATTTGAAATTCTTTGTAAACACAGATTCAAACACCCCTCTAAATGTCAAATGTTAGTATTATTCATCATTGCCTAACTGGGGCATTTTTCACATTCAGGATATTCTTAAAGTTCACCAATACTTGTCAGTGAGAATTTTACTGAGATTAAGAAAAGGTATTTTTCTCTAGCTTTTATGGGCACTTAATGAACTTTTTTTTCTTTCATTTATGTAAATATGTAAGTCTCTTTTGATGATCCTAGCTTGTCCTGAACATTATTGGAACCCATTAGAAAAACCAGAACTATGGGGATATTGAAAAAACAAGGGCTGGATTTATTTCATTGCTTTTCCTTTTTTCCCCCAAGGAAATTCCAAATGGGTTTTTCCCCTCCCTGTTTCTAAGAATTCCACTATTTTGAATCTCTGTTAATTCTGTATGAGCAACCCAAGGTTTAATGGGAAACAGCCCCATCGCGTGCTTTCCGGATGTTCCAGCAACAGCTCAGAGTTCTCTGTTTTTCACCCCTTGATCACCTCCCTCTCTCCCTCCCCCACTTCTCTGGGTTTGGTCACCACTTGTTTATGAAGTCTGGAAAGGCTGGTCAAGCTAGTGTGAAGATAGTACCCCCTGGCGGAATTGGAGAGAAAATGCACATGTTTTTTATTTTCCTTTTTTTCTTTTTAAAAGCTTTTTATTTTCAAAACATACATGGTTTTTAACAATCACCCTTGAAAAACCTTGTATTCTAAATTTTTTTTTCTCTCTCCATTCTCCCCATCCCCTCCCCTAGAAGCAAGTAATCCAATATATGTTAAACATGCTGCACAAGAAAAATCAAGTGAAAAAGGAAAAAATGAGAAAGAAAACAAAATGCAAGTAAACAACAACAAAAAGAGTGAAAATGCTATGTTGTGATCCACTCTCAGTCCCCACAGTCCCCTCTCTGGATGCAGATGGCTCTTTCCATCACAAAACCATTGGAACTGGCCTGAATCACCTCGATGTTGAAAAGAACCAAGTCCATCGCAGTTGATCATCACAGTCTTGTTTTTGCGTGTACAATGCTCTCCTGGTTCTACTCACTTCACTGAGCATCAGTTCATGTAAGTCTCTCCAGGTCTCTCTGAAATCATCCTGCTGATCATTTCTCATAGAGCAATAATATTCTATAACATTCATGTACCATAACTTATTCAGTTGTTCTCTAATTGATGGACACCCACCGAGTTTCTGAAAATGCACACCTTTTGTCAAGTTCCAATTCAATTGAACAAATTCAGCTATTCAACAAAGGAAGCAAAAATTTAAGTATGTTGTGAATATGGAGTTAGAAAGATCTGTATTCAAATACTAATTTTGAAACTTATCTTTGTGACTCTCAATAAATCACTTACGCTCCTGGAAGGCATTTTTGTTTGCTTTTCAGTGCCTACTGAATCAATGGACATTGATTAAATGCTAAGCAGTGGACAAAGCATTAGGTATTGAGCCTGGCATACAGAAAGTGCTTAATAAATGCTGATAAAATAAAATAATAATCAAATAAAAATAAAATCAAATAAATTGAGCTTTTAGACATTCCTTAAGACTTATCTATTAATCTATAGATTCATAATTACCTTGGTAAAAATCACTTCTATGTCCATGAAATGCTAGCTGATGGTAAAAGACTGGCAAGCTTTGGATCTGGAGTCAGGAATACCTGAGTTGAAGTGTGACCTCAGATGCTTACTAGCTAGTGTGACTTTAATAACTCACCCAGCTTTGTTGACCTCCATTTCTTCAGCTATAAAATGGGAGTAATAACATCAACATCTTCTGAAGGTTGCTATGAAATAATAGTCAAAAAAAGTGTTTAGCACATCATGGACCTTATCTGTTAATGATTATTCCCTTTCCTTCCTCTACCTACCTATCATTTTTCTTTCTATCTACATGTAATCATTTATTTGAAATGAGATTTTTAAGGAAATCCTTTGTAAAATACACTCAGCTTGAAGTCAGAGGAACTGAATTCAAATTCTGGTTCTATTGCTTCCTGAGTGACTTCAGGAGACATACATAATCTCTCTGGACCTCACTTTCTAAATCTGCAAAATGGAGAAGCTTGAATCTAAAGATTTTTAAGCTCCTTTTCCAATCATCAAACATGTAATCCTACAGGGAGGGGTGCTGTGAGAGAAAAAATATTTTAAAGGCCAAGAATCCATATTACTAAGAATTTATTGGTAGAAAACATCAGATGCAATGGTCTGAAATAGGATGAGAATCTGATGATTCTCAAATCTATTTATTCAGCTTTAATTCCTTTGTTGACTTCCAGTCAGGATCTCCAAAGGGGCCTATTACACATCTTGAACTGGACAAATATCTTAAATTCAATTTGTCCCAAACTGAACCCAGGTGGAATTTGAATTCAGGTTCTACTGGCTCCAGGGCAGATACTCTATCCACTGTTGCACATAGCTATCCACTGGTCTTTTTGTACTTCATTTCTTGGCTATAGGTATTTTCTTTTGCCTTTGCCTCCTGCTTCCTTTATTTTCCAGCTAAAATCCCTCTTTTTCTTCAGCAAGTTTTTCTCAACCCTTCTTTAAAAAAAAAAAGTTCTTTTTATGAGGCAATTGGGGTTAAGTGACATGCTCAAGATTACATAGCTATTAAGTGTTAAGTATCTGAGTTGGGATTTGAAGTCAGGTCCTTCTAGTTGCAAAGCTGGTGTTCTATCCATTGGGCCACCTAGGTGTCCTCCAACCTTTCCTAATCCTAGTGCTCTTCCTTTATTAATCATTTCCTATTTATCCTGTATATAGCATGTTTGTACATAGTTGTTTACATGTTGTCTTCCCATTGGACTATGAGTTCCTCAAAGATGGGAATTGATTCTTGTCTTTATTTGTATCTGTAGTACTTACCACAGTTCTGAGCACACAGTGTATTTTTGATAAATGTTTAACGGCCAATTGATAGGATCAGAGAAGAAATGGAAAAGACTTAAATCATCTTGCCAACTCCCTAATTTCGCAAATGAGGACACTGAGGTCCAGAGAGATGAAGTCATTTTCCCAAGTTAGGTAGAGGAGAAATAATAATTCAAAGACAGATCCTCTGACCTCACATTCAGTATTTTTTCCACTATTGAGAATCTTGATAGAGAGGAGGCTGTCAGGGAAAGTGTAAAACATAGTGTGTTTCTGAGAAAGGCAAATCAGCTAAGGCATTAAGGGGTCTTGGGGCATATAGCAAAATATTGATCACCTCAGAAATATAGGAGTAAAAAATAGAAGAAATTCAAAATGGAGAAAGTAGAAGTTGAGAAAATTGAATAGGTCAATTGTTTTTACATTCAACACTTTATTGAATTCTCATAAAAATGCTGAAGAAAATCAAAGAATCATTAATCTCATTTTATAGATGAGAAACTGAAGATTAATTGGCCCAAAATTCATAAACAATTAGAAGAATTAAGGGGAGTCCCATTCATAATCTTCATTTGACCCCAATCCCAGGTATTTGAGGAGAGAGAGCACAAAGACACTCTTTGCAAGGGTCCAGGATACTTTTATTATGCTATAGATTTGTTTCAAGTCTCTGCAGGACTGTTTCTTTTTCATTCTTCACCTTCTTCTGTTCCCCTGAGGATTCAGTGATGGTCCAGACATCAGATCTGGATCATCTGGCTCAGATCTTGGGTCCGATGGTTTTGTGACACTTTAGAAGTAAAGGCTGACAAAGATCACTTAGATAAATTGCCTTTTCTTTGGGAATTGACTCAGTTGTGATAATATTGGGGTAAAATGAAGGCATGGGACAGCCTTAGGAAAGGGGGCTACAGACTTTCTTTATATAGGGAAACCTGGGGGTGTGGAAATGTTAACAGGCATTTGTTGAATACTAACTGTGGGGGGGGGGGGGAAACTCTCTTTAAGGTGCTATTGGTTAACACAGAGCATCCTTTCCCTTGAGCCTAAAATCTAATTGGGGAAAAGCTGTATTCAGGAAGGAAGTAATTGTAAGTTGTTATTAGCAAAGGGCAAAATAAGAATATGGACCATTTGTGGTGCTGAAAGAATGCAGAATGCAGGAGTAGCAGTTTGGAGTGAAGTTCATAAAAAAGCATTTTTAGAAGTAGTGACTTTTGCTTGAAGAACATGATGAAGGAAAGAAATGGGAATTAGGGTATTATATGAAAAAATACAGAGATAAGACCTAGGAATTCTAATATTAACTGGACATTCAGGCTTAGCCTGGCCAGAATGTAGGGGAGCATCAAGGAATAAAAATGGAATCACACAAGCAATGCCTTTTGGGGGGGAAGAGCATAAAGGTCAATCTAAAATTCTCCTTTATCTCCCCTTCTTCCAATCTGTTTTGCCATCCTCCCTCCTCTTACCTTATCACCCCCACCACCGCCCCACTACCTCCAGGCAAGTGTGGGATAGATAGAAAGGATTGCTACCCTTACTTGGGAACCCATGAGGGAGAGAAACACACGGACTGAGGAGAAGCCAGGGGAAAAGGGAAGCATGAAGGAATCCAAGTCCCTCTTTGACCTCAAGGTTTCAAGAACTCTGCAAAAAGGGGGTGCTCTGGATGTGAACTTCTTGCAGCTCCTCATCTGGAGATTCAGGAGGGCACAGGTAATACTCAGCCTCATTGTTCCCATCCGAGTCTGGTTCCAAGCCACAGTACTGATACCCGAGGATGGAGAAGATATAGATCACTCCCAGGAGCAAGGCATCGGCTATCAGGTGCCAGCAGAAGAAGATGGTGAGGAACATGACGCTTTCTTTGACATGGTAATACCATAAATGGGCAGTGGAGGGGTGGAAGTGAATGTAGGCTATGTGCATCAGCCACGAACCAGTCACCAGGAAAAGCCAGGACTTGATGAGCCAAAGCTGGGCTTGCTTGGGAACCCAGAGCTCTATGATCATGGTCAAGACAAGCAGGCAGATGGAAAACAGCAGCAGGATGTGACTTTGTCTCTTCAGCCCTTCCTTATGCAGGATGTGGCAGGACATCAGGAAGACCAGCACGAGGGTGGCCAAGACCTGGGCCCCCATCTCCAGACCCCGTTGCCTCTTTGCTAGGCAAACCTGGCTTACCAGATCCACGAGTCCACTCAAGACGAAAGCCATGAACATGGTAAGATGCTGCCACGCGGTGGGGAAGATGAACGTAAATTGTGGGTCATCGGGTCCCAGCACACTCATGATGTAGTGAAGATTTAGGAGCTCGCGCAGGGAGCAGGTGAGCCCGAACAGCACCTTCAGCAGCCCATCAAGGGGCAGCCGGAGGAGCCAGCCCCATCTCTTCTGGCTCCTGGGAAGTTCTGGGGAAAACGGGTCCCTGAGCAGGGCCAGAGATGTCAGCACTGCTTGGTAGATTCCAAAGATGAAGATGGAAAGACCTGAGGTCATATGGCCGCCAAAGTCACCCGGGACCACGATGAATGGGGACCCTGAAGAGTTGGGCTCGGGGGTGGCCATTCTCTCGGAGGAATCAGCGCATCTGAATCTGTAAAGAACAGGTGGCTGGCTATTTTTCCAGACCACACCCACCTTTACCCATTGCTGCTTATACTTGGCAGGCAGATAAAGTCTTGGGGGGTGAGCTGGGCTCTGACAGGTCTTTCTCTCTGTGTACTCTGGAACACCAAGTTCTTCTGAAAAAATGTCTTATATCCATCGTGTGGCCTCCCATATCTGATCTGATCCATACTGACTCACTTCCAATTTTCCTTCATAATTCTCTGCTCCTCTAGTCCACAGAACAGGAGAGGAGAGGTGATTGAGGAACTCGGGGAAGGTGGGGAGGGGGCAACCACATTCTCTAACATAAGCATGCTTTAATTTGTACAAATACAGACTACAGAATGTCAGAGTTAGAAAGGATTTCATTGGTCTTCTCACCCCCAACTATATATCTTCTGACTGTTGATTTATTAATTGGTCAAGCATTCCTTCCTTAACTGCTGGATAAGACATCATCCATCTTCTGCACGAGATCTTTCCAGGTGGACAATCCCCTCCCTTCTGAAGTACCCTACTGTTAGGAAATCTTTTTTACACCAAATTTTATTTGCCTCTTAGCAATTTCTACCCTCCTCATTTTTACCTCTGGGGCTCAGCATAGGGAAGAATAATTCCTCTTTCACTCAACAACTTTTCAAAGAGGGTGGTCCTAAGATGTGGCCAGATAAATTCTCCTGGGCACATACACTGACTCACTTGTGTACTCAGAGTCATCTTTGCAAATTGTTCCCTGTGTGCCCACTACTTGATGGGCACCAAGAAAAAATGAGCACTGCATTTGGATTCAGAGGATCTGTATTCAAATCTGAAGAGCCATCTCTCTCTCACACACAAATACACACACACACCTGCAATTGGAGCTAAGTGACTTGCCCAGGGTCACACAGTTAGGAAGTGTTAACTGTCTGAGACCAGATTTGAACTCAGGTCCTCCTGACTTCAGGGCTGGTGCTTTATCCACTGCACTACCTAGCTGCCCCCCCCCCCGCCCTTACCTTACATCTCTTAATCTCAGTTTCTTTATCTAAAAAAATTAAAAGATTGGACAAGTTGGTTTCAAAGGTAGCTTTTGTGCTTTCAATCTATGATCTTTCCCATTGTAGAGATACCTGAAATTTGCCTTTAAAAATTCATGTCTTTGATCAGCTTCTTTTATATTAAAGGGATAAGGATAAAATAAGGTGTTTTTGATGAGGTCAGGGCAGTAATTCTTAGTTTGAAATAAACATATGACAAATTTACAATGGCCATAATCTGACAAAAAGGTAGGTTTATTTAGATGAGATTATGGACAAAATAGAAGGTAAAATAGGTGCCAGGAGTGGCAAATATGAAATAGATTTGGGAGAACACATGACTAGCAAGGAAAAGACAAGTTTCAGGGAACTCACAATTAACCAGGAAAAAGGAAATACTCCATGAGGTGAGGGTAAGCCATTGCCTGGCAGATTAAATCCATACAGGAGTTTAGTGGATTTACCAGTTAGCTAGAATTAGAAGAAAGGTGCCATTAAAGAGAAGGCTCTATGGGCTTAGTCCTGAAGAGAATTTAGCAAAAATTTTCATCATAAGCAGATCTTTTATAATGGAAATACAGTCTTGGATAAAGTTAGAAACTCAGAGGGAGGGATTAAGGAGGAGCCAGATAGGTCATCCTGCCATCTGGGGGAGGGGGTGGAGGGAAGGAGGGGAAAAATTGGAACAAGAGGTTTGGCAATTGTCAATGCTGTAAAGTTACCCATACATATAACCTGTAAATAAAAGGCTATTAAAATAAAATAAAAAAAATAAAAAAAAAGGAGGAGCCAGATAGACTGCACCTGGCAGATCAGGTCTCAGACCTGTCTATAAAGATATGCTAATCAATATCTCAAAAGATTGTTTAAAGGTTCCCAGAGATTGGAGAATGGACAATGGAGATTGATAAAGAGTTCCTTCCTCACAATCACTCTTTACAAAAGGATATTCTGGGAATTGATCATATCTGGCAATAGCTACTTGGACTTCTCCTGACAGAAAAAGAGAATAAATTCATATAAGTTTGACTGGATGATTACTTAAGGACTGAATAAGGAACCTGAAGTCCTTCAGATATAAGAATTAAATTAATTAATCCCCCAATGTCACATATGTATTAGATGACAAAGGAAGAATTTAATTCCCTGATTACAGAAGTCCTGATTTTTCCATTATAATATCCTGCTAAGGTGTCTGGAGATTATGATCTTTACAGTAGATCTTGGATACAATATATGTGTGCAGCTGTTTTAAAGGGAGAAATTTGAGGGATTGGGGCAGGTTGTTTAACATTAACATCTCTGGAGAGCAGTTGAAAATTCATAGCTTGAAACCTAGAGGAAACAAATCTCAGGAGCAGATTAATAATTAGAAGTGGATTTAGTATAAGGGTTAGTAGAGAAAAGAAGGAGAAAGGATGTACCCCCTTTCTTTCCAGACAGCCCCGTGAGCATGCAAAATATGAAAAGCATATTCAGAGTCAGTAAAAGTGTTCACTCTCATTCCTTTCCCCAGTTCCAAAGCTCTGGTTAGGACTGAGGTCACAGAAGGCAATGGTTTAGCCTCTAGGTTGCCAGTGAGAGTTACCATAGAATAATAACCTGCCTTTGTATCCCCATTTTCAAGGAGCAGGATGGCAGGGTCAAGAGTGTGCCGCATCCAGAGAGTCAGGTTAGTTAGGAAATCCTGATATCTGTTAGATCTCCCACCAAGCCACTGATGTCCTTTGGTTTCTAAAATGCTCTGGACCCGGTGGGGAGTTAAAACCTCTAATGGCTATCCCAAAGTTAATTTTGAGACTTCTTCAATTAAAAGGGGCGTGGCAGCCACTGCTCTAAGGCAGGATGGCCATCCCAGAGAAACCGAGTCCAGCTTTAAAATGTATGGAATACAAAGAAATCTTAAAGAAGGGAAAGGGACCTGTATGTGCACGAATGTTTGTGGCAGTCCTCTTTGTAGTGGCCAGAAACTGGAAACTGAGTGGATGCCCATCAGCTGGAGAATGGCTGAATAAATTGTGGTATATGAATATTATGGAATATTATTGTTCTGTAAAAAATAACCAACAGGATGATTTCAGAAAGGCCTGGAGAGACTTACATGAACTGATGCTGAGTGAAATGAGCAGGACCAGGAGATCATTATATACTTCAAAAACAATACTATATGATGATCAATTCTGATGGATGTGGCCATCTCCAGCAATGAGATGAACCAAATCAGTTCCAATGGAACAGTAATGAACTGAACCAGCTACACCCAGCGAAAGAACTCTGGGAGATGACTATGAACCACTACATAGAGTGCCTATATTTTTGTCTGTCTGCATTTTTGATTTCCTTCACAAGCTAATTGTACACCATTTCAGAGTCTGATTCTTTTTGTACAGCAAAATAACTGTCTGGACTTGTATACATATTTTGTATTTAATTTATATTTTAACATATTTAACATGTATTGGTCAACTGCCATCTGGGGGAGGGGGTGGGGGGAAGGAGGGGAAAAATTGGAACAAAAGGTTTGGCAATTGTGAATGCTGTAAAATTACCCATGCATGTAACTTGTAAATAAAAAGCTATTGCCCCCAGTATCTCCTATTTCCAATTTATCCTTTACACAACTGCCAAATAAAACTCCAGTTCTGATTATGTTTCTTTCCAATATACTCCCAATGGTCTATTGCATCTAGGATATAACATAAATTCTATGCAACTTTCCCTTTCAGTCCCCCCCTCAATTGTTTGGTCCCCCACCTACCCTTCTAGATAGATTTCATATTCCTGCCCTTGGAGCAGTCAAAGTTCTAGCCAAACCAGTCAAAATTTGATATGCCAGATCCCATGTTAGTGCTGGCGTAGATTATCCCATGTATCTGGAATATAATTCCTTCTCACCATTTCATAAACTCTCCTATTTCTTTCAAAGCTGGGTTGGGGGCTATCTCCTATGTAAAACTTTTCCTCATCTCCCCCACCCCCCCATCCACCTTCCTTTCTGTTGCTCTCACTTTCCTGAAATTGTTTTGTATTTACTTATCTCTGTACATAGTGCATTTTCCTAATGGAATGGAAGCTTCATGAGGGCAGTGATAATTGTTTTGGTTGTTTTTTTAAATTTTGGGCCCCTAGCAGTTAGCACATAGTAGGTACATATTGACTGAATGGGCATGGATTTACCTAAACTCACAAAGCTAGAAAAATGAAAGGTCAGATTTTAAACTGGATTCCTTTGACTCTTAATAAGGCAATGGTCATGCAGTAAAAGGAAGCTTGAACTTAAGTCAACTTCCCATGCAGGTCAGGAACTTTGTATATTTTTTTATGTTTGTGTTCTCCTTATGCATTCACTAGACTATAAGCTAGGAAAAAAGAGAGAAAGAACACTGGACTTGGAGTCAAGAAGAGATGAGTTCAAATCTCACCTCAAACATTTATTAGCTTATGTGACTCTCAGCAAATCACTTAGTCTCTCTGCCTCCATGTCCATGTCTATAAAATGAGGATATTAACAATGGCATCTATTTCCCAAGATGGTTGTGAGATAAAATGAATTATTGATTGTAAAATACTTTCCAAACTTTGAAGTGCTATACAATGCTAGAGTGTTATTATTATCAATATTATTACCAAAGATAGATAGGATAGTAGGATCATAAACAGAGATCTGGAAAGGACCTTATAATTCCTCAAGTACAGCTCTCTTACTTTATAAATAGTAAAACAGAAGCCCAGAAAGGTAAGTGAATTGTCTAAAGTTATAGATGTAGTTCCTCTAATTCCAAATCAACCTCTCTTTTCAAAATATCCTAGGATAATCATTCAACAAGCATTTATTTGGTACCTAATAGGTTCTAGATACGGTCCTGAGCTTTGGGCAATACAAAGACAAAAATGGAATAGTTCTTGCTTTTGAGATATTTACTTTCTTGAGAGATTTATCAGGAGAATGAGAAAAAAAAAAAGACTATGGTGATGATGAAGGTAACTTTAGAAAGAATTAGAATGGAGACCAGCAAAATTATCCTTCTCCTAGATATAACAACATTTAAAACAAGATAATGCTTGAACAAAAATCTGAATGGGCAGGCACTTGAAATAGACAAGATGTTGACCTAAAGAAGGATATGTTATGGTCACTCTAAATGTTGCTTCTGACACCTTGGGAAGACTAGGAAGACATGAGGTAAAAGAAATGGGCACATATATTTTAAAAATTAATATTAATTAATTTATTTTTTCAGTTAACATTTATTTTTCTCTCATTCCCAGTCACAAGAGAAAAGAAAAGAAACAAAGTAAATCCTTATAGCAAAAATGCATCATTAAGCAAAGCAAATTCCTGCATTTTTCAGGTACACAAATGTCTGTCTTATTGTATATCTTGAGTTCATCACTTCTCTGTCAGGAGGTGGACACCTTATTTCATCTTTGGTCATCTGGAATCATGATTGATCAAACATCTCAAGTCTTTCAAAATTGTTTTTCTTTATAATGTTGTTATTGTATATATTCTGTTGTTATAATATATGTTCTTTTGATTCTGCTCACTTCTGCATCAATTTAGAGATCTTTACAGTTTCTTTGGATATATACATTTCTAATAGAGCCAACACACATCTCTGCTAACCTAGTTGCTTCTTAATGTGATTAGGATGCCAACAACTAGTAAAGGAATGGCCAGAAATGGTGGTGGATGTCTACACTGAGGCTGCAGAGGCAACAGAGGCAAAATAAAATTCAACCTGGTTTCATGAAGGGTCTCCAAAAGGAATATTTGAATCCTCCTCCCTTGGCAAAGCCTCAAGGATGCGTGCTGTTCCCATATGGCATGCTTATCTTGACCCTGTAGCTTTGAAGATAGAGATCACCCATCTCCAACCATCAGCTCCCCAGCAGGTAGCAGAAAGGGAAAGCCAACAGAGAGTGAATGATTACCAACATAGGCAGCTTCAAAGCAATGAAATATAGCAGAACCAACTGGGAGGGGAGGGGGGATTGCTCCACCTGAAATCAACTTTCCCTTTGCCCTCCAAAAGTCGTTTGATGTGAGTTCCCAGATCCTTCTCAAGGGATCTCACAGCTGATGCCATACTCTTGCTCCAGTGAAATATTATACTGAGCAACTTTCAGGAAAGGAAGATGTGATCTGAAAAAGGGAAAAAAGACCCCCAGCCAATTACATTAAACAAATTGTTACTGGTTACTTACTATATCCTTAGGACAATTGTAAATGCAATGAGAGATATAAAGATGACACAGTACCAATTCTTGAGAAATGTACAGTTTAGTTGGCTAGATACAAATTTACTATTAGAAAAATAAAGATTATCACAAGATGATATGTAATTGCCTCTCCTATCTTTGCAACTTTGCACAAATGGGCCCCTATTCCTGGAACACATTTCCTTTTCACTTGTCTTTCCTTTCAAATCTCTAGCTTCCTTCAAAACATAGCTTGAATATTCCTTCCTCCTGCATCAAAAGGTCACTTTATTAATAATAACTGTAGCATGGGGTTTAAGCAATGGGAAAACACATATCACTAGTATTACACAATCCAAAGAAAGAGCATTTCCATATGCACGACAAAATACAGAAAGAGTTGTAAATGAAACTCCAAATTTCCATTTCATATCATTCACTTAAAAATAATAAATTCCACATTACTTTCGAAAATGTCCTGCTTGCCTGTGCTTCCTTCAAAAATCCTTTTGGGTTTTTTTATGCATTTTGCCACATGTTTTTTAAACTTTAGGACATTGTGATTTAGGCTAATTTAGTATATTGTGATTTTCTGAAATAATCTCTTTTGTCATTTCTAACGGTGCAATGATATTCAATTAAATCACATACCACAATTTGTTCAAGTATTACTCAAGTGATTCTTCAGGCAGTCACCCCCTTATGTTCTAATTCTTTGCTTTTCTTTTTCTCCCTCATAACCCCCTCTTCTGGATCAAAGTTTGTTTTGATTATGACTATTTCCTCCCTAACATTATCTTCTCTCTTACCTGATTCCCTCCTTATTTCATTGCTTCTTTTCCTGAAGAGTTTGATATATTTCTATACTAAATTCTGTGCCTGTGTGTTCAATATTCTTTTGGTCATTTCAGATGAGTGCAGTTCATCCAATGCCTATATCTTCTATCTCTTCTGCCATGTTTACATACTCTATTTTTCCTACATTTCATTTATGAAAAATAGTATGTTCTATTACTCATTACTTCTATACTAGCTTGTTCCTTTTACCTTCCATTCTCTTTCCCCTTCTAAAACCCTTGGAACAGAACCAATCCACCCCCACGTCCGCTATTTTTCTAATTTAACTCCCTCAATGTTCTTTAAAGACATTGAGACTCTGAAAAGATCCTTAGTCTTTCTTCCTCATTATAATGACAGCACTGTATTATCATTTCATCCCTCTTAACTGCTCAAATAAACGTTCTCTGTTTCCCTTAACTCATTTATATTTCAAAGTTCCTACTTAGTTCTGATCTTTTCATCAGAAATACTTGAAAGTCCTGCTTTTTCTTTAGAAGTCCATTTTTTTTTTCCTGTGAGATTATATTCAACTTTTCAGATTAAGGTAGCCTCTGTTTTAAACCTGACTACTGTATTCCAAGATCTTTTCTTATTTATTATAAAGATGTTAGATTTTATGTGATCCTGGATATGTGTCCTTGGTACTTAAACTCCTTCTTTCTAAATGTATGCATTACATGCTATAATTTGGCTTATGTAATTCCTAAAAGCACTACACTATGCAAAAGTGTGCAATAAAAATCAGAGCATATGAGGAAAATGGGATTTGGGGCAAAATGCTCAAAAACTTCTTCACTGACACTTTTTTTTTTTTTTAAGGAACTTAATTGAAAATAGTTGCACAATTTTATTTGTGTTACATGACTAAGAAATATAAAAATGCTACAATAAAGAGTGCTCAAGTCCATCATCTCAGACTTTTGATCTGACTGTGGCAGACAGCATAAGCCAGTTGAGCAGGGTCTCAGAAGGGGATGTGGGAAAGAGTCAGGGTAATGGTGATAAGGATCTTCTCAGCAATAGTTCCTACTGCATCAGAAGATACCCAGTAAATATAAAACTTTATCTGGACAAAGATCTGAAGTTTGCTTGTAGAAGCAGGGGTCAGAAAGGTTGCAGTTTGTGAGAGAATCTAGGTTTCACAATGGATAGAGCCAGGGATCGGGAAGATCTGAATTCAAATTTGAATTCAAATAATTACTAGTTGTGTGACCTTGGGGCTTAATTTAATCCCTTCTTCCCTTGGTATCCTCACATATAAAATGGAGATTATGATAACATCTACCTCACAGAGTTGTTATGAGGATCAAATAAGACAATAATTGTAAAGTGCTTACTACAGTGCCTAGCACAAAATTAACATATATATAAAAACTATTAGTGTTGTTATTATGAGTTATTGTGAAAAGGTTCAGTTTTCTGCCTTCTTGCTATAGCCTAAGAAAGAAAACTCACAGAAACAAGCTCAAAATACAAATTATGCTCAAAATATTCCCTAATACATATATCAATCAAGTTGGAACAAATTCTTATTTTTAAAATATGAGTTATAGCTGAACTAGCAATTTTTTTTCTTTGATGTGTGAGCACCATAATTTGGCTAGGAAATCCTTAGGACTTTTCCCTTTGAGCTTTCTTTCAGCAGGTAATCAGTGGATTCAATTTTTCTTTTGTCCTCTCCTTACAATAGAAGTGAGGAGTTTCCATTTGCAATTTTTAAAATATAGAGTACAGGCATATTTTCTCCTTCTCCTGGTTTTCAGGGAATCCAATTTCCTTGATTTGTTTTTCAGGTAAGTGGGTTTTTATATCAAATAGCTTACATATTCTTCTATTGAAAAATAGAAGAATTTTCAATTTTCAATACTTAGATTTTGTTTTAATATTTTTTGCTGTCTTTGATTCATTCATTGATTTTTGTTTCTTCCGTTCCAGTTTTCAGAGAGTTTGGTCTTGAGTTAGATGTGCCAAGCTATTTATTCTTCCTCTAATTTCTTTTCTTCAAGAGCTTATATTTCATTTTGTTTTTACCTTTTGCATTATTTCTTCCAGGTGTTCATGTGTTTCTTATGTAACTTAGATAGTCCCTAGCATTACTGCTTACATTGTTGTGAAGCTATTCTTTACTTTTGGGACATCTGAAGATCTAAATTTTTTTTTAGATTAGAGTTTCTCTAATCTTTCTCTTTCTTTAGCTTTCTCATTCCTTCAAGCTTAGTTCATGAAATGGAGTTTTCTTCAAGGAACAGGTTCTGCTCCTAGTAGGAGGAACTGGATGGAAGGAGAGTGTCCAGGTTGGTCGAGCCTTGTGGTCTTACACTGATCCTTAAGATTAAGAGTGTTGAATCTCAGAATAGAAAGCCAGGGACTTTGGAGACTAGTCTTGATGAGGTTTAGATTTGGGGGTATCCACATGAAATTAGGGTTTCTGGTGGTCAGGGAGTTAAATGAGGTCTAGGGGCATTTTGGGGTACAGAGTTGGTTTGGCTCCCCTGCATCCCTTGGGATTCAGCACAAGGGTTGGGAGTTCTGGGGAACTCCCTTCTAGCAGCACAAGCAGTTGTCTGTAAAGGAATTTACAGACCCAAAAACCTAGATTGATAAAAGAGGTTTATTATGGGGATTGGAAGTAAGGTTAAAGTCTGGTTAAGGAAATAAGTGAAGGTAAAGAGAAAAGGACACTGGAAACAGTATTCCAGTGGGCAGAGACCCTTGGGGTTGGAACCTCTGCAAAGAGAGGGTTTTAGTTTGGCTCTTTTATAATAGGGGGCTTTGGTTACAAGCTGAAGGGGGCTCATGGGTGGTGTCCCAGGTTGACTCCTCCCTTGGATTCAGCTAGGGCTAGAATTTGAATTGAATTCAATGGATTTCTGGGCTGAGCCAACCCCACCCAGATAACAAAGATGAAACTGTTTGTGCTTGGGGTGGAGTCCCCTCACTGAGGCAGACTTGAAGGAGATTTTCTCCCTTAAGGATTTTCAGAGTTTTGGGGTTTCTTCTTCAGTCTGAGCCCATTTATTTCATTTTCCCAGTTACCCATCATTCTAAAGACCCTACCCTGAGACTTTCTGAGCTCTTTCTAGGACTTTCTGACCTTCTTTGGGTTTTTAAGGGAAGACTCTCTATTATTGCTACTGGTAGATACAGAAGCCCATGTCTCTGGCTTGTTGCTGTTGACTAGCTTTTCTCATTTCCTCCTTTTCTATTGTTGTTGGGCTACTAGCAGTCCTTTTGTGGAGTTCTGGAGTGGAAGAAATCACTCACAGATTTTTTGATCGTTACTCAATCTGATACAAATTTCAGGGTTTTTATGGAATTGATATGTGATAATTATTCTATGTTATGGAAGCCACTTGACTAAAAGCTCCTCTTCACTTATTTTTAATGGAAATAATTATTCAGAATGTCAAACTTTTTGGTACTTAGGCATTATAATCCTTGGAAATTCCTTGGAAATTTCAATGCTATTGGTTATCAGAAAACTCAAAAAGGAAGACCTTTGTCAATGTGTCACTCAACTTTGGAAAAAAATCCTTGTTATTCTTCACAAGAAGGACGTGTGTGTGACACATATCAGTGAAGGCTTTCATAAAGTACTCTTCCAATTCTTAATCCTGGCATGAAGGTGACCCTGAATTTTCAGTGGTTTCGTCAGCTATACTAAGCAAAACTCTGTCAGGTCCCATTATGCCCTGAGTGTGGACCTAGATTAGTAGGACTCATGACCAGAAGACAGGCCACAATGATACTTCAATAGCAACCCTTAAAGATTGTGTCCTATTGATTTCAAGTTTCATTTCATTTCATGAAGAAATATTGCAAGTAGAAAAAAGTATCATTCTTCTGAAATATCAGAGCATAGCAGGCAAGTTAGAGTAACATTTCTAAACTCCTCAGGAGAAAAAATAAAAATTTATTGAATCAAATCAAATTTCAAAAAAAGTGAGACTATTAAAGATAATCAATGGGCTTAAAAATCTTCAATGAATTTGGGGGGGAGGAGGGGTTACTCCAAGCATGTGAAGAATTCCTTGGGCAGAATGAGTGGATGTGAATAATTTATTCCAAAGACCATGAAGGCAACTGAAACAAAGGATGTAGAGCTTGGTCAGTCATCCCACAGCATCCCAAGCCATTTGCCAGTCATCCTGACTTTTGTCTTGCCATGGACTTCTCCAGAAGAGAGAGTAAGGCTGATGCTTTTGGGCTATTTTGCTTCAATTAAATGCAATTTGCTTAGGAGTCTAGACTTCATTCAGTGATATTATTGGTCTTTGAAAATGAAAAACAACAACGATATGTAAGACTATAGGCTTTGGTATCAAGTGGCTCAAAGGATAGAACACTAACCCTGGAGCCAGGCAGAATTGAGTTCAAATTCTGCTTTTCTATCTATATGTCCCACGAGCTAGTCACTTCAGTTCTGTTTGCCTCAATTTCCTCAACTGTAAAATGGAGACAATAACAATATTTTCCTCCAAAGAGTTTTTATGAAAAATCAAATGAGATAATATTTCTGAGAAAGTGCTTACCATAGTGGCTAGTATATAGTAGATGCTGTGTAAATGTTTATTCCCTTCCCTTGGTAAAGACAAGAGCTTTATTTATGTCCCAAAAGGCCTGACTAGTATTAGTAGATTATCAATAATCTTGTTTAAATGAATTTTAAAAGAATGATATGGCTACGTTATTTAGGTTTTCAGATCTCAAATAAGACAATGGTAGCAGGATTCTTTCTGAAAAAAGTGAAATACTCTTTCTTTTAAAAACATTTCCTCAGATGAGTCAATTTCAAGAACATCCCTGAATCATGGAATGTTACTATTTTCTAATTTTTGTAAAATATTGGACTTCACTTTGTTAAAATTCTCACAAAATCTTAGGGACTTTGAGATATAATCTGTTCCAGTGGATCCCAAAGTATGATTCTCATATTGCAGAACATGAAAATATGCCTCCTTCATTACCACTGGTCTAGTCACTCATCTGCTCAAAAAAATCTTTAGTGCTTCTTTTATGCCCTTTGAATACATCTTTATCCAGAAACTAAGGACCATCACAATCTGTTGCCAACTTTATATCATCTTATTCTTCTGTAGTTATTTTATGTGACAGCCAAACTAAACTATTCTTTAGTTACCAAACTCAGCCTATGTCCTGACTTAAACTATGTATTTCTTGTGCCTGGGACATTCTCTATCACCATTTTCACCCATTAAATTCCTACACATACTTTTTTTTTATAATTATAACTTTTTATTGACAGAACCCATGCCTGGGTAATTTTTTACAACATTATCCCTTGCACTCACTTCTGTTCAGGCTTTTCCCTTCCCTTCCTCCATCCCTCCCCGAGATGGCAAGCAGTCCTATACATGTTAAATACCTATACATACTTAAATCCAACTCAAACATAACCTCTTTCCATGAGATATAGGCCCACAACTTACAAGATCATTGATATAGAGATAAAAGAAGTTATAAAGTCCATCTAGTTCAATCCCCTTCATTTTACAAATGAAGAAAGTGAGCCCACAAAGATAGTGTCAGAAATAGAATTTGAACCCAAGCTCTGTGCTTAGAGCTGGGTCTCTTTCTACAATGCCAATCTATCTATTTGGAGCAACTAGGTAACACAAAATATAAGTCACCAGGCCTGTAGTTAGGAAGACCTGAGTTCAAGTGTTATTTCAGATACTCACTAGCTATATGACCTTGAATCAATAACTTAATTGCTTTTTGTCTTATTTTGCTCATCTGAAAATAGGGACCTACTTCTCAGGGTTGTCATGGGAACAAATTAGATAATAATTATGAAGCACTGAGCATAGTGTCTGACACATTTTAACTATTATTGTTATTATTCACACTTCATTATTAATGACATTTTCCATGAAGAACCTTATGTAATAGTTTTTTTTTGCATTGAATACATTTATAAAATACTATTATGTCTCTTATTTTTTCACAAGGACTTTATTTTAAAATTTTGAATTAATATACATTAGTAATATTGGTCTATAGTTCTCTTTCTTTGTTTTATCCTTCTTTGGCTCAAGTATTAGAACCATATCTGATTCATAAAAGAAGTCTGATGAAGTGCTTTATTTTTAAGTTATTAAGAATTATTTGTGTAGAAGTTATTAATTATTCTTTAAAGATTCAACGAAACTCACCAAATGTACTTCATTCTCTGGAACTGACTTCCAAACATTTCCCCTTCTTTCACTTTCCTTCACCATCATTCCGCAATTTGGTAATTCCTTTATAGGCTGTTCAGTTTTGTTTTCTAAAACAGATTCCCTAAAATCTTCAACAAAATAGATAAAATCACGGTTTTTGAAGCAAGTGTTCAAATCCTGCCTCTGATGCTTATTATCTTTGTGACCTTAGTCAATTCACTTAAATTCCATGATTTCTCACCTTTAAAATGGAATATTAAAATTGAGATCTCTGAGGTTCCTTCCAGTTCCTGATCTATGATATGCTATCAATTTCGGTCTTTTATATTTTGTAGGTAATCATTCACAATATTTAAATCACTGATTTTGCTAACATCTAATTGTTCATCATCTTTTCATTTATAATTTTTTTGTGATCATGCTATTATTATGTTTTTATAGTTATCTATCTGTTTATAGGGAGAGGAAGAGCAATGTTAAATTTTTTAGCTCTTTAAAAAATTAAATGGTTTTTATTACAATTAGTTACCACTACAATTTTCTTTTTAAATTTTTAAAATTTTTATTTTCAGTTCCAAAATTTCTCCTTCCCTCTGCCTCTTCCTTAGAAATATGATATACATTATACATGTGAAGTCATGCAAAACATATTTCCACAGTCCCTTAGTTTCAGGTCCCAGGCCATTTGTTAGGTTATAAGTTATAGAAAAATCACTTATCTTATTGATAGAGAAAATTTTCCTATCAGAATCATAGATTTGGAGCTAGAACAAGTTTTTAAATGGATGAAATTATAGGTATGAGCAGAATTTAAAAAACAAAAGAAAATGAAAAAAGAATCACAAGCCCCTACTAGGTTATAAGTTTCATGTGGTGGTTAGTCTTTTTTATCTAAAGCACCCAACATGGTACTCTGCACGTAGTAGTGACTTACTAAATGGGAAAGATGCAGGAAGAAGAGTAGAATTTCAGTCCAAAGAGACAGAAACAATGAGATAAGACCTAGATAGGCACATTGACCTTGACAGAAATAGAGGGAGACAGACACCAAAGGGATACATGAAAGGAAGGCCCAGAGAGAGGGACCTGGAGCCAAATGAAAAGTGCCTCTTTTCAGGTACCACTGGTCCCAACCTTTCTTGTTTGCAGTTGGGAAAAATGAAATCTAAGGGTCAGCTCTATCACTAAAAGCAAACTCTGGCTTCTTTCCAGAGCCTGGCCCCCTTCCAGAGGGCATCTACCCCATCCTGGCTACTGCTTCAAAGGTACCCCTGAGTCCTTTGGCAGCCCTCTTGATCTGTGTTTGCTCATTAAAGTTAATTTGGAACATTAAAAGGGCCAGAACTAATGATTTCATTAAACTTGGGCTTTCTGGATGCAGCAACTTTAAGGGGGAGGGGGAAGAAAAGGAAAAAAAAAAAGCAGATTAAAAACAGGCCAGAGAACTCCAGGACAAGGCCAGTAAGTGCTCTACCTGTTCAGATCCTTGAGCTCCCCTGACTTCCTTCTTCCCTTATGTTTCTAGCAAAGCACAAAGCCATGCTCTCCTGTACGTCCTTGGTCAGTGACAATAGGAAGGATAAATGTCATTAAGTGGCTCCTTTCCCACTTTTATATATTTAGGGAACCTACTTTTGCTTCTTTCCCCAGGTAGCTATGTAAAGGAGGATTTTCATCTTTGTATTTGATTTCTTAGGCTTAGCATGGTGCTTAGAACTTGTTAGGCCCTTGATATGTACTTTTGATTGATTAATTGATGAGTTAGGAAAGAGGCTCATTGAGTTGGATTCCCCTGAAAACTAAGAACAAAAGAGATGATCTCTGATTGGAAGTAATCTTACCTAGAGAACTAGATCAGGAATTTTCAGAAAAATATCACATTTTTCATGCGATAAATTATTTCTATGTAGACAGAGAGAAAAAAAAATATACTCACTACCTACTCACCCTAATCTCCACAGTGACCAAAATGACAACTGCATTTTATGCCATCAGTGAATGATCTTTGGAGAGCAGTGTGGGACAATAGAAAGATCCCTAGATCCAAGGCCTGGGGTTCAAATTCTGCCTCCTTGGCAAGTCACTTAACCCACAAGACATTCTCCTTTCTTTCTACCTGAGTTCTATGCTTGGCTCGCCCTCATTCTCTTCACCCCACCTTCTCATCTCAAACTAGAGGATTTCAGCATATTTATTCATGTTCCCTCAAGCATCCTAAGAGATCCACCCACTATTTCTTATGTTTTAATTCTCTTTTGTATATGTACTCTGGGCAGCTGGGTGGTGTAGGGGATAGAGTGTAGGTTTGGGGTCAGGAAAACATGAATTCAAATCCAGGCTCATTTATTAGTTGTGTGACCCAAAATAAATCAGTTCACTCTATTTATCTCAATTTCCTCATTTGTGAAATGAGCTAGAGAAGGAAAGGACAAACCCAGTCTAGTATCTTTGTCAAGAGAACCCCAAATGGGATCACAAAGGGTCCAATACAATTGATAAGACTCATGTACTCTAAAATCTCTAGCTACACTGACTTCCTTGTTGTTCCTCCAGCTCTATTGTCTGTCTCCTCACTTTTCACTGACTACCTGCCACTGGCTTCCTTGCTTTCCTGAAAGATTCATCTCAAATCCTCTCTGCCTTTTCTGATTTCCCTCTGGTTAGTGCCTTCCCTTGGAGATTCTCCATTTACTCTGTACATCTCGCATGTGTAGCCATTTCTGTATTGTCTCTTCCATTAGATTGTGAGCTCCTTGAAGGAAGGGACTGTGTTTTTGTCCATCTCTGTAGTCTCAGTGTCTTAGCACAGCGTCTGGCACACAGTAAGTGCTTAATAAATGCTTGTTGTTTGACTGACTTGACTTTCCTGTACCTCTCATCTGCAAAATGGGAGGTTGAACTAGATACCCTCTGAAGTCCCTTCCAAATCTTTATCTATGAATGAGTGAATGGATGATCCTAAATAGATGCATATTAATTCTTATCAGAAATGAAATTATATATGATGTCATAATTGAAATATTCATGCTGTAAAACCTTTTTTTTAAGGAAGCTAGTATATTCCTCTTACCTACTAAAGATGCAGCCAGCTATATTGTCATGTGCTTTTCAAAACTTAAAGTGTTAGGGAAATGTTAGTTATTATTACTTTCCTCCCACAAGAAAAAGAGACCTTGTGAAGTGTTTGGTTGAAATAATGATATACTATACCTATGATAAGAGAGAGTAGAGGATAACAAATAAATGCTCAGCCTTAGAATGTCAAGGAACTGGGTTCAAGTCCTGCCTTTGACCAGGGACAAGTTCTATAAGTTTTTAAGGTTGCCCTGTGCAGGTCTATAGGACATTAAGTTATAGGTGAGTTGTACATCTGTATCAGTAGAAGGAGTTTATACAATAGGACTATTCTATGCTAGTGAAATCATTTTGTTTGAACAAAAATTGTCTATGGCATCCCTCTCATCATATTTTTGGAACCTAATCAAAGAAAGGAAATGAGGTTAGTTTGATATAATCTGTCACTTAATAAGACCACACTGACCCTTAATCATTCATTTAACATTCCTCTGTTAAAAGCTTACTATGTGCAGTACAGTTGCTCTGCCATGGGGATAAATGCAAGAATAAATATGACAGTGTTTCTGCCTTCAAGGAATTTGCAATAATTCATTTAATTATACATTCTGGAATTTTTCCTGGAATTGATGCAGTATACTCTTTACCCTGTAGGTTTTAGAATCAAATTTTTCCCCTTCCAAAAATGAAAATGACATTGCCCCACTCCTATTTTTGGCACTTTCCCCATTCTTCATGATTTCTCAGATATTACAGCCATAAATTAAAATTATTTCAGGTTTTTGGTACATAGAGACATAAACTGATTTAAACAGTTTAGGTACATTTTCCCTTTCTTTCTATGATTATTTATGGTTGGAACATTAGGATGGTATGCCTTGGAGCTATCCATTTCCTTTTGGGTCTTGGTACATGGAATCATTTCCCTTTGTGTTCTCTGATTTTTTTTTCACATGTCCTATAACCATATAGCCCATAAAATATTCCTCACAGCTTTCCCATTTTACTACAATGGAAAGGAAACTTGCTCTGGAGCCAGAAAATCTGAGTTCAAATCTTTCCTCTGATAGATGATCTTGAACAATTAATTTAGCTATCTGGTGCCTCAGTTTTTCCTTCTTTTATCCTTTAAATTTCCAAGGTGACATGAAATTTTTCTCTTAAGGGTATTATCATTCATTTCAAATCACCAAACAAATATTTATTGGTGGTTGTAAGTCCAGAATATAGATTTCTAATCCTTGCTTCCTCTCTTTTCTGGGATTTGACATTTATAGTGGAACTGGATAAGAATTTAGCTATCTCTGAGCAGAAAGGGACTTCCAGTAAATGTCCAAATAGCTGACTTCCATTGCTGCTATATCTTACTTCTGTGCCAAGCAACATGGCATGTTATAGTGGGTAGAAAATTTGACTTAGAGGCTAGAGAAATCTGGGTTTGAATTCTGACTCCAACACTTGCTTTGCAAACAATCAGTTAATCTCTCTGAACTTGTTTCCTCATCTGTGAAGTGGGAGTAATAATATATGCATTACATGCTTCATGGGGTTGTTGAAAAAACAATTTGTAAACCTTGAACCTCATGAATTTATTCCCTGGTGCTGTGTCAATTCTGTAATTTGGTCATGGTAGTACCAATAGATGATAAATTTAGATTTAGAAAGAACCTCAAGAGCTCATCCAATACAACCCCCTCATTTTACAGAAAAGGAAATTGAGGCACCAAATAGATAAATTAATTGCTCAAGATAACCTATCAGAGGAAAATATGAATCCAAGTCCCCTAATTCCAGGGCAAGTTTTTTTTTTATCATTGTACTAAAATAGGAAAGCTGTAACAGTAGAAATTATAAAATCTTGTGTATGTGTACATTTTATAATTTATAAAGCATCTTCTCAGAGACCAGAACTTTAATCTTTCACAAAACCCTCAGATAGGCCTTGAGGTATACATATAGGGTAAGAGATATTAGATAAAGAAATTCAGATTTAGAGACATAAAATCACCCTGGTGAATCCAGATCTGGACATTAGTATACCTGTTGTTCTTTCTACTATTTATTTTGTGCAAAAAAATAGTTTCTGACATCATGGAAGTATTCAGTCTGAGCTCTCTTTATGTCCCACAGCAAGCTAAGTGATCAAACATTGAAAGATCAGGAGGTTTGCTAAGGGGGCTCAGAGCTTTGAAGCATTAGCCAAGATGAGGGAGATGCCCCCTGGAAAGAGAGCAGAGTCCTCTTGTCCCTACATCCAATTGGGTGTGTGGGAAAAAAGTCTGGAATAGCTGACTAATAGCAACCAAACTTTAGGTCATAAACAACTTATTGAGTACATTTTTTAACCTTCCTTCTCTTATTGGCTTAACAATATAACTCCCTGGAGTTCAATGTCCTTTGGTCACTCAGTGCTCACATTACTGGTGATTATCAGATTATCAGGGTGAGAGGTTAGGCTTGGGAATGGAAGCTGTAGGCAAGAAATAAATGGGACTAAAGGGTCCTATAGAGTTTATTTAAAAAGCTTTTTTCAAGTTCCTTTCTCCATATTTCTTTTGTCAAGTGGGAAGATTGATAAATAGATGGAATCAGAGAGTTGGAATGGAAAGAGTTGTTAGAAGTCATAAAACCCAATTCTTTAATTTTAGAAATGAATACATTGAGTCACTGTATATGTCTTGCAAGTATATTTTTTCCCATTATATTTTCACAATTAGAATGTAAGCTCCTTGGAGGCAGGAACTATTTTTCTCTCAACTTGAATGTGTCTTCCTAGCATTTAGCACAATACCTGGACCATAGTAAATGCTTAATATCTTCTTCTTGACTTGATAAATAATTGAATATTACAGTTATGCTTTATATATATCACAACAATATTTAATATTACAGCTATCTAGATGTGAAGTGAAAATGATATTTTTTCTTAAACATTCATATTTGTTCATTTGGTATGTATTTCATATTCATTTGATAGGCAACTAGATGACGCTGTGGATAGAGTGTAGGAGAAATCAGGAAGAACTTAGGTCAAATACTGTCTCAGCCACTTACTAGCTGTAGGACCCATGGCAAAATACTCAATCTTAATTCCCTCATCTGTAAAGTAGGGATAATAATAGCAGCTACCTTAAAGTGTTACAGAAATGTTGGCTAGTTATTATGCACACCCTGGGCACATACACTGCTTAGGATGACAAGGATTCATCTAGACTTAACAATACCTTGCACATAGTAGGTTCTTAATGAATGCTTAATGATTTTACTTGACTTCCCTAACTTGAAGAACAAATCATTCCAGAATAACCTCATAAACCTTTTTGATCGGGCTACTATAATTTTAGCAAGACATTAAACAACTCCTTTTGATATAATTTTGTAGAAAAGATGGAGATGGAGAAAGGTAAACTGGGCAAATTAGCTGTGGAAAGTGACAAACGAGATTTGGAAATAGTTCAATGGCTAGATGAAAAAAAAGTTATTTATGTTTTCGTATTTATTTGAAAGCAAGCCTGAAGAGGAAGGTCACAGGGTTGTCTACTGGGCTCAAAGTTGTATAACATAATTTTTATCAATGACTCAGAACTAGTGTCAGAACATGGATTTATGTTTTTTAATGAAAAAAAGAATTATTTTAAAGAATTCAACATTTGAAAATATGGTATGAAAATATTTTCTAAAAACAGAGAATCTTAACTGGGGATTTATGAACTTGCTTTGTTATTGTTTTTAAATATTTAGATAATTGTATTTCAGTGTAGTTGGCTTCCTTTTAAAATACTACTGCAGTATTTTGTCAAAGTATTTTTCTATATGCTTTTCTTTGGTGGTCCTCATTTCTTCATTTGGAAAATGAAGAAGTTTGTATAATCAATCTCATTTGCTGAGATCTATGAACTTTAAAAAAAATTCATTATTTCTCAGTTTAACTGGTCCCTTTATAGTGTGATGTATTTTATTCATTCAAGAACATTATGAAAAGAGGTCAATGTTATTGCTCATATTTCATTTTCAGAGGATCAGGCATTATGGGATGAAGTCTTGACTCATGAGTAAATGGGATGTAAGTGAGGCAGAGTTGCATTCTCTCTTCCAGAGTCATCTAAGTCCAGCACTATCCAAAAGTCAGGATGACTGGCAATAGCCAGTGGATGACACTGGCATTTTCAATGTCTGACCAAGCTCTAAGCTCTCTACAACTTCAGCTGCTTTCGTGATTGTTGGAACAAATTCTCTCATCCACCCATTCTGTGGAGGAAGCTTGAGAGTAGATATTCTCCTAATTCATTTTCAGGTTTGAGCCCTTTCAGTTACCCTGATTCTGGTTTATACAGTTCACTAGATTGTGACACACATACACAAAAAAAATTCAGAACCTCTAAGCTAAAAGATGGAGGCAGCTGGGATGATGCAGAGGATAGAGTACTGGGGCTTCTCTCTCCGAGTTCATCTCTACCCTCAAACACTTACTGGCTGTATATTACTTAACTCTGTTTTCTTTAGTTTCCTCATCTCTAACATGAGCTGGAAAAGGAAATAACAAACTACTCCAGTATCTCTGACAAGAAAATACCAAATAGGGCCACAAGTCAGTCATGACTGAAACAACTGAACAACAACCTAAAAGATGAAATGAATGAAAAAATTAATTTCTGTCAAAATAATATGCAAATATTTTAACTTGTGTTTTAATGTAGTTTGTCTTTAATTTTAAGTCTTTATTCATCTGGCTTTATTTTAATTTCTTAAAATGAAAATTCCCATGAATATTATAGTCAAATTTCAGAGCTCCCAGTTCAAGGAGAAAGTATAATAAGCAGCCAGAAAGAAACAATAAAAATATTACGAAGCACAGTCAGGGTTACATAGAATTTAGCAGCTTCTACATTAAAGGATCAAAGGGCCTGAAATATGATAATCTGCAAGGGAAAGACAATAAAAAATCATCTACCTAGTGAAACAATATAATCTTTCAGTGGAAAAATGAATATTTGATGAAATAGAGGACTATTAGATATTCTTTTTTTTTTTTTTTTTTTTTGCTGAGGCAATTGGGGTTAAGTGACTTGCTCAGGGTCACACAGCTAGGAAGTGTTAAGTGTCTGAGGCCATATTTGAACTCAGGTCCTTCTCACTTCAGGATTAGTGCTCTATTCACTGCATTACCTAGCTGCTCCACTATCAGATATTCTTGATAAAAAGATCAGCCAAACAGAAATTTTGATTTTCAAATACAAGACTCAAAAGAAGCATAGAAAAGTAAACAAGAGAGAAAACATAAGAGATTCAATAATGTTTAATTATTTACATCCTTACATGATAAGATGATGCTTGTTGTGTATAGGATTTTTTTGAGTCAACAACTTTTTAAAATTTTGTTTTTCATATTTCTATATTTGTCATATTGTACAAGAAAAATCAGACCAAAAGAAAAAAAATACACAAGAAAGAAAGAAACATACAAAAAGGTGAAAATATTATGCTCCAATCCATATTAGATTTCCAAAGTTCTTTCTCTGGAATGACTGACATTTTCAATCACAAATCTATTGGAATTGAATTGAATCACTGCATTGCTGAGAAGAGTCAAGTCCATCACAGTAGATCATCACATGATCTTGTTGTTGCTATATGCCATGTTTTCCTAGTTCTGCTCACTTCACTCGGAATTAATTCATGAAGGTTTTTCTGAAATCAACCTATTTATCATTTCTTACAGAACAATAATATTCCATTACTTTTATATAGGACTTATTCGACTATTTCCCTATTGATGGGCATTTATTCAATTTCCACTTCCTTGATACTACAAAAAGATTTGCCACAAAATTTTTTACACATGTGGGTCCTTTTCCTTTTTTTTTTTTTTTTTTTTTTTTTTTTGTTATCTCCTTGGAATACAAACCCAATAGTGAGACTGCTGGATCAAAGGGTATGCACAGTTTTATAACACTTTGGGCATGGTTCCAAATTGCTCTCCAGAATGATTGGAACATTTCACCAATTCCACCAAAAATGTATTAGTGTCCCAGTTTTCCCACATCCCCTCCAAAATTTATCATTATCATCTTAGCCAATCTAAGAGTATGAAGTGGTACCTCCAATTTATCTTAATTTGCATTTTTCTAATCAATAGTGATTTAGAGCATTGTTTCATATCCTCTAGACTAGAAATGGCTTTAATTTCTTCATCTGAAATTTGTCTGTTCATATTCTTTGACCATTTCTCAGCTGAGGAATAACTTGTATTCTTATAAATTTGAATCAGTCCTCTTGCATATTTTAGAAATGAGACATTTAAGATGATACTTATAACTCTTAAGAACTTTATCACTTTAGAGTAGTTAAAAGGAGTATACATAGACAGAGAAAAGTGGGTGTAAGTTGACTTTGATGAGATGATATAAAAAATTAAGGGATGAAAAAGAAGATTGTATTAAGGAAAAAGAGAAGGGAGAGGAAGAATAGGGTAAATTATCTCACATGAAGAGGAATAAAAGATCTATTACAATGGGGGGGAAAATGGAGGAAACGATACTTGAATCTTTCTCTCAGAAATTAATTCAAAAAGAGAATAATGTATTCAGTTGGGTATTGAAATCTATCTTACACTATGAGGAAGTAGGAGGGAAGTAGGAGGGGTTGAAAAAAAGGAGAGCAGATTGGGGCAAGGAGTAGAAATACAGCAGAAATAAAATACTTGAGGATGGACAAGTTGGAAAGAGAAAGAGAGGGGGAAATGGGTTGAAAGTAAATGCATAGGTAACCAAGAATATCAAAAGAATTAATTGAAAAATTAAAAGTAAAGCAAAGTAGCCTAGCTTTACCAGATCTCCAATTATATTATAAAATGGTAATCATTAAAGCAATCTGATACTGGTTAAAAAATAATGGATCAGTGACATGTACTAAGTACATAAAGCACAATGGTAAGTTACCATAGTAACTGAGTATTTAAAAACCCTAAAGACCTAAGCTTTTGGGACAAGAACACAAGAACTCACTATTTTACAAAGCTGCTAGGAAAAATGGAAAATAGATGGCAAAAACTAGGCATAGAAAAACATCTTACACTATATACCAACATAAGGTCAAAATGGGTACCTGATTTAGACATAAAGGGTAACACCAAAAATAAATTAGGAAAACAAGGAATGGTATAACTGTCAGATCTATGAAGAAACAAAGAATTCATGACTAAACTAGAGATAGCACTATGAGATGTAAAATGGATAATTTTGATTATGTTAACTTAATAGGGTTTTGCACAAACAAAGCCAGTGCAGTCAAGATTGGAAGAAAAACAGAAAGGTAATGGGAAATTTTTATAGCAAATTTCTCTGATAAAGACCTCATTCCTCATATATATAGGGGACTGAGTCAAATTTATAAGAATACTAGGCATTCTCCAATTGATGAATGGTTAAAAGTTAAAAGTTAATATGAACAGTCAGTTTTCAGAAGAAAGAAATCAATGCTATGTATAGTTATATGAAAAAATGCCTTAAAATTACTATTGATTAGAAAAATGCAAATCAAAACAATTCTGAAGTACTACTCCATATCTATCAGACTGGCTAATATGGCAGGGGGAAAAATGACAAATGGAAGGGACACTAGTGCACTGTTGGTGGAGTTGTGAATTGATCCAACCATTCTTGAAAGCAAATTTGGAACTATGCCCAAAGGGCTATAAAACAATGTATACTCTTTGACACAGAAATACCACTACTAGGTCTGTAACATAGAGGTTTTTTTTAAAGGAGGGGCCAAAGGAAAGATCTACTTGTACAAAAATATTTATAGCAGCATTTCAAAAAATTGAAAATTGAGGGAATTCCTATTAATTGGAGAATGACTGAAGAAATTTCAGTATGTAATTATAAAGGAATATTATTGTACAATAAGAAATCATGAGCAGGATGCTCTCAGAAAAATCTGGAAAGACTCACACAAACTCTTGCAGAGTGAAGTTGAGCAGGACCAGGACAACATTATTTATAATGACAGCAATATCACACAGCCAGTAAGTATTTGAGGCCAGATTTATTAAGTGCCTACTATGAGACACAACCTTTGGAAGGTACCTTGGAGGTATTTTTAAGATTGTTATAAGGTGATTTTTAAAGCTAAATTTTATTCTATTGAATTAAATTTCATTTTATGTAAAGGATATGTATATATGGGTATGTGTTTGTATAGCCCATGTAGGTATATGTATACAGTTCTTAGCTTTAATTGCATGAAACTACATTAAGTTTTTGGGACACTGTATGCTATTTCTTTTCATATCACTACACTCTTATGAGAAAGATACCCACAAGGTATTGTTATGAGCCTGTTTACATGTGGCTTGAAGGGAAGTATAAATAGATAAGCCCTACAGAGTTTCTTCTGTCCATCTTCTTAAAGGGAATAAATGGATTCCTGCTATGAAAGAAGCAGGAGACTGGGGTCCCTTAAGGAGCTCACAATCTCTTGAGAAGGATAAAATTTGTATGGAAAAATTATATAATAATAGCTGACTTTAAAATAGTCAAATCAAATCTAGAACCTCAAAAGTCTTAGCTCAATTTTTAGTTTTAATAGCCTAAAACTACACTAAGATTTTTGGGATACCCTTTATGCCATTTCTTTTGATATCACTACACTCCTGTGAGGTAGGTACCATGGATATTATTATACTCATTTTTAAAATGAGGAAATTGAGATATTTGATATGTGTTGGGGCAGAATTTAATGTGAGGTCCTTTCTTGTCTCCATCTCCAATGATCTTTTCATTACTATGTCTCGCTCTCCATAACACAAATAATAGAATATGGTGAGTGCATGAACAAGAGTTGTTATTTTGAAAAGGAAGAATTCACTTTTGGCTGAGAGCATCAGAGAAATTTTCATGGACAAAGTTACATTTGTAGTGGGACTTGAAAGACCTGTAGGATTTAAGTCAATCAATCAGTAAATATTTATTAAGCACCTACTGTGTGCTTAACTGAGTTAAATGAGTGCATACAAAGAAAGGCAGTCCTTTCCCTCAAAGAGTTCACAGAGTAATGATATAAGGGGAAAAATATGCTAACAATTCTGTACACAATATACAGAGGATAAATTGGAAACCATAAACAGAGGAAAGTACTAACATTAATGAAGAGCAGGAAAGACATAAGTAGAGCATAATATCCTAAAACGCATGGAATTCCATGAATACAGATTTTAGACAACTGAAGATATGTTCTATGGGAACACTGAACATTTTTTTCATTCTACATGTTTGTATGGTCTTTATTTCTTTTTAGTATCTACTAAATTCCACATGTTACTTTCGGAACTGTGCTATTTGTCTATGCTTCCTTCTGAACATCTTTCTATTCTTTTTTGTCCATTAAAATATCTTTCAAGGGTCCTCTCTTTTCATTATCACATTTCTCTCCAGTTAAATGAAGGAAAGAAGGCTAGGCAGAGTGAGGAGTGGGAAGAGAGAAAGGATTCCAGTAACAAATAAATATCGTTAAGAAAAATGACAAGAGCCAGAAAGACTTACCTTCACTTACTAGTTGTGTGATTCTGGGGCAAGTTGCTTAATTTCATTTGCCTCACTTTCCTTATCTGTAAAATAAGCTGGAGAAGGCAATAGCAAACAACTACAGTATCTTTGCTGAGAAAACCCCAAATGGGGTTATGAAGAGTCAGATTCAACTAAAATGACTCGATAACAACAACAAAGTAAAAATGAATCCACACAGTGGTCATATCCAAAAATGTTTGTCCTTTTCTATACCCTGGATCCATCATTTCTCAATTAGATGTTTATAACGTGGCTCATTTTAGATTTTTGGAATTGTAGTTGGCCATTGCATTGATTAGAGTTCTTAAATCTTTCAAAGTTGTTATTCATCAGTCATTATGTAAGTTGTTTTTCTGATCTTGCTCACTTTCCTTCATATCAGTTCATAGTACTGAGGATTTTCTGAAATAATCTCTCTCTTCATTTCTTATGAAGCAATAATGGTATACTTTGTTTATATAACATTGATAGTCACCCCCCCCCTTAGAATTTAATTATTTTTTTCCCTTTTGATCCCTCTTTCTCAATTGAATCATGGATTTTTTTTTGCTTGTGAAAATTCTCTCCTCTCAATGTTTTCTTTCCTGTTAATCTTTCCACTCCCTCTTCTTACATCCTCTCATTTCCCTATTGAGCATATCAAACTGTGTTCACACTTTCTTTGAAGAACTATTCCAATTGTTTAAATACACCTGTCTTTCTAGGTTTCTCTGGATTCTTATGTTTGAAAGGTTATGTTGCATTTTTACACAATAAATTATATGGTTTCCTAGTTTGTGACAAAAGTAGGCTACTTAAAGAAGCAACATTAATATCATGTAGAAATTAAATAATGAATAGATTAGGTTCAAGGGATAAAACAGTCAACAAATATAGCAACCTAGTCTTTGACAAACCCAAAGATCCCAGCTTTTGGGATAAGAACTTACTGTTTGATAAAAATTGCTGGGAAAATTGGAAACTAATATGGCAGAAACTAGGCATTGATCCATACTTAACGCCAGATACCAAGATAAGGTCAAAATGGGTTCATGACCTAGGCATAAAGAATGAAATTATTAATAAATTAGAGGAACATAGGATAGTTTACCTCTCAGACCTGTGGAAGGGGAAGGTCTTTATGACCAAAGCAGAACTAGAGATCATTACTGATCACAAAATAGAAAATTTTGATTATACAAACTGAAAAGTTTTTGTACAAACAAAACTAATGCAGACAAGATTAGAAGGGAAGCAATAAACTGGGAAAATATTTTTACAGTCAAAGGTTCTGATAAAGGCCTCATTTCCAAAATATAGAGAGAATTAACTCTAATTTATAAAAAATCAAGCCATTCTCCAATTGAAAAATGGTCAAAGGATATGAACAGACAATTCTCAGATGAAGAAATTGAAACAATTTCTAGTCATATGAAAAGATGCTCCAAGTCATTATTGATCAGAGAAATGCAAATTAAGACAACTCTAAGATACCACTACACACCTGTCAGATTGGCTAAGATGACAGGAAAAAATAATGATGATTGTTGGAGGGATGCGGAAAACTGGGACATTGATGCATTGTTGGTGGAGTTGTGAACGAATCCAACCATTTTGGAGAGTAGTTTGGAACTATGCTCAAAAAGTTATCAAACTGTGCATACCCTTTGATCCAGCAGTGTTACTACTGGGATTATATCCCAAAGAGATTATAAAGAAGGGAAAGGGACCTGTATGTGCACGAATGTTTGTGGCAGCCCTTTTAGCCTGTGGCAGGCTAAAAACTGGAAACTGAATGGATGTCCATCAGTTGGAGAATGGTTGAATAAATTGTGGTATATGAAAATTATGGAATATTACTGTTCTGTAAGAAATGACCAACAGGATAATTTCAGAAAGGCCTGGAGAGACTTACATGAACTGATGCTGAGTGAAATGAGCAGGACCAGGAGATCATTATATACTTCAACAACAATACTATATGATGACCAGTTCTGATGGATCAGGCCATCCTCAGCAACGAGATCAACCAAATCATTTCTAATGGAGCAGTAATGAACTGAACTAGTTATGCCCAGAAAAAGAACTCTGGGAGATGACTAAAAAACATTACATTGAATTCCCAATCCCTATATTTATGCACACCTGCATTTTTGATTTCCCTCACAAGCTAATTGTACAATATTTCAGAGTCTGATTCTTTTTCTACAGCAAAATAACGTTTTGGTCAGGTATACTTATTGTGTATCTAATTTATATTTTAATATATTTAACATCTACTGGTCATCCTGCCATCTAGGGAGGGGTTGGGGGGTAAGAGGTGAAAAATTGGAACAAGAGGTTTGGCAATTGTTAATGCTGTAAAGTTACCATGTATATATCCTGTAAATAAAAGGCTATTAAAAAAAAAAAAGAAGTAAAAAAAAAAAAAAGAAATTAAATAATGTTCTGATAGCATGGGGAGATACAGAAAAACTGATTAATAAATATAAAAACTCAAAAAAAGAGTAGTATAGTCCCATTTAGGGATAGAAATCTTAATACACCCTGAGGATCTCACTGTATTTCAACCCAAAACAATCAAAGATGTATATAATAATGATCCTGAGCCACCTACAAAGGATTAAATATATATTTTTTTGTTTAATAACTCAGGAACATACATAATTATTTGCATATTTCCATTCTGGTTAAAATATAAAAGGAATGTTGGTACTAGTTAGAATGAGCTTCAAATAGTTGGAAAGCTCATTTATGGAGAATACTTTATTGCCTGTGCTGCTATATAAATGAGGTATGAGCTGCTCCAGAAGTAAAGCCTTCCAGTAGGAGCCATTACTAGAAAACTAGGAGCAAAACTCACAGCAAAATCTTAGTCCAAATGATTTCTTTTTCTATAAAGAAGCTAGAAACAAAGAGAGCTAGTTCCCTCTCCCACATTGGGCTCACAATGCCATTTTACATGCTTTAAAACTTTTTTTTAAATAAATGACATCATTGAACAAAGATAAAAATCAATATCACATTCAAAGAATCAAACTGGAAAAAGATAGTGGTAGGCATTTGAAACAATTCCAGCCTGGTTTATTTACACAAACTGTTGATGCCAAAATGTGGAAAATGGATAAAAGAGTAGATATTGACACAGATTATCAGCATCTCCCAAGAAAGTTTAAACAGTGTAATGAGAAAAGCAAAATAAAAAGCATTAATACACTTCAGCTAGTAAACTTAGCCAAAGGTAATACTGGAATAACACATAAGCACTAGGCTCACACTCCCAAATTCCATTTCCCCTCGAAGATGAGGTCCCTGCAGCTTATCAGACTATATTTTCTTCTGGGAGTTCTACGCACAGCCTTTGAAGGAGTAGATAGGGGTTTTCTACTACTATTGCCCAAGAGTCTCCATCCAGTGTGACACCCCTCCAACATCAATGGACTTAATACTAACTTCCCAATATCAGTTTGATTAGTTGATCTCTCTTCAGTATCAGCTAACCAATTAGCAACAATTAGGTTTTAGCTAAATAATATAGTGGTTAGTACTGGGCCCGAAAGTAAGAAGACTCATTTTCATGAATTCAAACCCAGCCCCAAACACTTACTAGTTGTGTGACCCTGGGCAAGTCACTTAATGCTGTTTGCCTCTGTAAAATGAGCTGGAGAAGGAGATGGCAAACCACTTCAGTATCTTTGTCAAGAAAACTCCAAATGGGGATTTAAAGAATCAAAATTAATTGAAACTACTTAAAAATAACACCACTACAGGTGTTAGAAAAATATTTACTGAAAAAATATAATAAAGATATAATACAACATCTTTTTCCAAACCTTCATCTAATTGAAAACCCATGAGATTGTAACTTGGTCCATTCCATCTCTGATGCTCACTCACATAAGGTCAGGAAAGAATATACACAAAAGAAACAGAAACATTAGTGATACATATTCACACACATGGTGGGTAAATGAGAAAGGGAACCTAAGATCTCTCTGCCATTTGGAAGCCAAGAGTAGTTCTAAATTCTCACTATAGAAAGGGGGAGAGAGAGGTTTCTTCTGAGCAAGCCATTTAATTCCCTTTTTGTCACCAGAAAGGAAAGAGTTAAGAGGGATTCAAATTGAGGATAAGAACTTTTCTGTTACATATGCTCAGAAGTAAGTTCACTAAATCTTCATGTGAGTTGATACCAGAAAGAATAGTCCATGCTCCAGGCCACAGGTGTCACACATATAGTTCACTGACTTGGAGTGGAGCCCAAACTAGATTAAAATGTAATTGGAAAATATTTAACAAATAAATAAAAATACAATCAAATGTAGATATTACATTTAAAATTAAGTCAATGTGAGGCTTGCAGGATTCTTTGTGTATAGGTTAATGGCTCCGTTTCTACATAAACTTTAGACATTGGCCATTGGTCAGTTAGTATCTCCACTACTTAAATATATAAAGAGAGGGAAAGATACGAAAGGCTTGGGGGGAGCATATCAAATTTTTTTTGTTGCCAAAAAAGTAATCAAGAAAATATCAGTAACAACTAACCCATGGTATCTATCATCTGTGCAAAATTTTAATGAGAATTATCTATATACTCCTTGATGAAGATGTAAAGAAGAAACAAAAAGATTTTCCCAAACAATATTTCAGAGTGGACCAAATACTTCTAATCACGAAATTGATTGGAAGATATAGATTGCAACATCCTACTATACTTATGTTTTGTTGACCATAAAAAACATCTGGGTTGATAAATCAAAATGAAACGTTAAAGGTTCTCCTCCAAAAAACTGTCTGTCATGGACCTTAATACTTCATGAGAGTTTTTGGCAAATGCAATGCCAGAGATAACTTCTTCAATAGTCTTCTAATTATCAATATCAAGTGAGAGCTAAAAGGACAGGTATTCTTAGCAAAGATGTTTACCAAAACCATAGAGAATGTTCCACAGAGAATAAAAATGGCATCTTTTTTATGGTTGATGAAGTCCTCCAGAGATGCTGGGTGAAGAGGACATTGTGCTGTTTGTATCAAGTCTTAGAATAGTGTGGAATGCCCTAGATGAAGCCTGAAATCACTTCAAAGAGTTTGGCATAAATGGTCTTCATTTTCCCAGTCCTTAGCACAGATGCTTAACAAATCTTTGTTCAATAACTGACTGGTTCATTAGTATATATATATTCACTTTTCAGGGCTGATTCCTCATTCATCTCAGCTGCTACAGCTATAGGCAAACTGTACTATGAATTTAAATTTACTGGACCTTTATCCAACTGAAAATTCTTGAGATTGTAACTTGGTTCATTCCATCTCTGATGCTCACACACCTAAATAAAGAATATACAAAACAGAAACAGAAGAATATTAGTGCCATGGATCCAAACAAATAGTGGATAAATGAAAAAGGGGATCTGAGACCTTTCTGCCATTTGGAAGCTAACAGCAGTTCTGAATTCTCACAATAGATGAGATATTTGCTATTTTTTGAAAGTGAGTAAGTTTTTCCTTGAGTAATGATCTACTCCTGCCCAATCTGTGCTTCCTCATTGTCTCTTAGAGAGCTGCAGCTTTAATACTTTGGGGAGTGTGGTATTCTGGCCCATTCTGGTTGGTGCTGGGCCCACTCTTTGACTATATATTGAAAATTTAATCACCTCAAATTTGTTTCTAAAACAGAGGTTCATCTTTTTTCCATTTTAATTCTGATTATTGCTATGAATCATGGAATACCATACTCCCCAAAGAATTAAAGCTGCAGCTCTCTGAAAGATAATGAAAAATAGCATAAAGGACTTCATGGTGTAATGCTGGAGAAACTGAGGCAGGAGAGAGATTAAAGAGTTTTCAATATTTTATTAATTGGAGAGTATAATTGACTGGACAAGACTCTCGTCTCAAATTATCCAGTCAGACAGAGATAAAGATATACTGGGACCAAGGAAACCATGTTGGTCCCAGGGCTGGGGGAGACTGTCATCTCAAAGAATCCAGCAATCAATAGGAGAAAACCAGCTTCTTAAATACCCCCTGGAAAACTTCTGTCAGGATGGGGGGAGACCATAAATCCTAAAAGCCCAGAGATAGGATGTCTGAATACCCAGAGATAAAGATGTCAGTGAGGTATCTTGGAATATTTTAGAGGGATGTTGTAAATTCTTGAGAACAGGAGAGGGTCAGGAGTTCTGCTCTCTTGTTTATCTTGCTAACAATTTATAACCTTAGAGTAAACTGTTCCCAATCTTAATGGACCAGAGTGGGTTTTTACGGCTTAGGGGATTTGAGACAGAACAGTTAAGGAAACTCAGACAAAGGAAACTAGTTCAGGGAAACTGAGTCAGAACAGTTAAAGAGAACTGTGGCATAACAATGGAATATGGAGTATGACTGGAAATCATGATGGGCTATTCATGTAGTGAGGGTAAGAGAGAACCAAGGGTCAAGTTATGTGGTCCATTGTTATCTAGCAATATCAAGGGCTAAAGGGAGAGACTAATGTCTCCTCCTCCCCCACCATATTGTGTGGCTTCTAAGTCAGATTTTTGGAATGTCACAGACAAGAATCACAGATAATGAAAGTTTAAATGGATTTTGATCTGAATTGGAGGGAGGATCCACATAGGGACAATCATGTATCTAAAATATGGAGATACTGGGTTTCCTGGAAAGACAACTTGAAGAATGACAGAAGCAATGCTGGAACAACCCCCAAGCAGACATGTTCTCTTTGTTTCCTTTGACACAGAAATTGAGCAAGTTTCTCTTTGGTAAGAACATTTATCTCTGAATCTGTGCCTGAGGCCCCAAGCCTGATTTAAATTGTGACGCCACAAGGAGCTGTTCTGATGTCTCCTTAGCCCTTTTGGTGAGCTGGCTCACAGCCCTGAGCGTCACTAGATCAGTTTAGATGGGATGGATCCTGAGGTCACTAAGCTCACTGGCACAGGAATGACCTGAAAGAAATGCCCCTCCTATCCAGGAAACCTCCCTCCCCCCTCCCCCCTCCCCCCACACACTTCTTTTATGTACTGAGTCCTGGGGATAAAGATCTCATGGAGATGAAGATAATGACAGTGGGCAGACCCCTTCAATAACAGGATTATGAACATTAATACTAATGAAGGAGTTTAATGGGATATTTCAAGGATGGGCTTAACTGTTAACCACAAAGGGGATTGATCTCCTAATTGCTTAGGCACTAAATTCCTTGCCAATGCCTCTAAATTCTTTTGGCTTTTGTTAGATTGTCTCTTCTGTATTGGTCCTTTTTCTCCCTAGAAGAAGAGAAATCAAAATCCTTTCCAGCTGGCTGGACTCAGTGCCAAGCCAAACTTTCTCTGTGACTGGTCATGAGTACAGAAGTACAAGAATAGTCAAAGGATTCTGGTGTGGGATGGGAGGGAAAAGTGGTTCAAGCCCAGGCTTCTCCTTTCATAAAGTGGAAACTTGGACACCCCCATTTCCAATTATTCCCCTCAATAAATTCTCCTGGATTGCAAAATGCTCTCTTCCCACATGTTGAAGACTCATGCACACTGCCTTATTTTGTAAGAAGGAAAAAAAGCCAAATTAGGTTTTATCATTATATTATTATTCTTACTAATTTGCATTAAAAGTTTGCAAAACACTTTATGTACTTAATTTCATTTGTTATTCACAAAAACACTGTGAAATAGGTGTTTTCATTATCTCCATTTCACAAATGAGGAAATTCAACCTGATAATTGCTGGGAGTATAGGATGTGGCTGCAGCTGCAGCTACTGAAGAGCCAAAATAGAAAGTGCTAGGAACTAGTTCAATATCAGAAACTAATTATGAATTTATCACTGGAAATGAATGGACATTCTTATCAGCTTTGCTACTACATCCAAAAATTCATGAAACCTTTTGTTCTGAGTCAAAATCTGACTTTTGACCTGAGTTGTATGCATGTTTTGTGGGGCTAAATTTCCCCTATTAGAAATTGAGCTTCTTGAGAACAGGCAATATTTTATTTATCTCTTTGCATTTCCAGAGTTCACATAGTTCCCTATGCATAGATAACCACATTCATTCATTTTGAAAAGAGAAGAGTGACAGGACAGATGGAATGCTTTTATTTGGTAGAGTTGGTGTGTGTAATAATCACCTAGGAATAGGGAAATTCTGGTTCAAGTCCATCTCAGACATGGAAAGTTATCACCTCTCTGTGCCCCTAGGCAACTCTGAGTCTGTTGATTGCAGAATAATCATTGAAATGCATTGGTAGAGGGAATTTCCTCACTGGGAGTTTACTATAGCAAAAAAAAAAAAAAAAGAAAGAAAGAAAAAAAAAATAGACAGAAGCATTTATAAGGCACTGATTATATATTGAGCACTAGACTAAGTTCTAGGAGCACAAAGAGAAGTGAACTTGGCAGCCCCTATTTTTGAAGAACTCCCCTTTTAAGGATGCAACATATTCTAAGAAGTGCAGCTGGAGAGCAGGTGGATAAGCATCAAGGCAAATGGCAAGGCTCAAGATTCCTTAAGAGTATAGCAGATGATCACATACATGGCCACATCTGGAAAGGGTCCTGCTGATCTACCGGGCACAGCAGCAGGACTGATGGTGAGACCCAAAGATTAGAACCTGTTGTCAAGGTGGCTTGGCCAGGGTCTTCCATTGTAATAAAAATCTTGGGGTTGATCTCTCCTTTCTCATTAAAGGGGTATGAGCAGTTATGTCTGTCCAATAGCAATGGACCTAGAGGATGCTGAGCTCATGACTATTGAGAAGGGGAAAACCTGCTGAGATTTGGGAAGACCTTGCAACTTCCCTTCCTAACTAAAAGCTCAGCTCCTGGAGCAGTGATAGAAACAGAATAGGTATTCATTTAATGCTTGTTGGTTGTTCCTCATGCATAGATCTAATGGCATTATTTCTTTGCTCAGATATTATCATTAATTTCTTTAATGATTTAACTAGTCAAGTTCAGGCCTGTTCATTGTCATTGTAAGTCCTCCACAATGATCTTTCCCATGACTGTGATGTTCCTCTTTTAAAGCCCACTTCAGATACTCCATCCCCATGGAGTCTTTCAGTGTCCCCATTAGTAATGATAACCTCACATCATGTTTTGTCTTTAAAAGCTTTAATGGATATCCTAGTAGGGAAGATATATATATATATATAGTGTATCTAGTAGGGAAGATATATATATATATATATAGTGTATCTAGTAGGGAAGATATATATATATATATAGTGTATCTAGTAGGGAAGATATATATATATATATATAGTGTATCTAGTAGGGAAGATATATATATATATATATATATATATATATAATATATATTAATCTGTGACCCACACAAACTCCATGGGGACAAGGGATGGTATCATTTCTAGGCATTTATTTTATCCAATTCAATGTTCTCTATATGAGAAGTTTTTCACAAAATGCACAATGAATAAATGAATTTTTAATCTAAATGTGCCTTTAATACACTGGTGACACAAAGTTTTGGTATTCCTAGTTTTTCTTTCTATTTCAAGTCTTTCCTGATTTCTCCAATTTCTAGTTCTCCCCTTATTCCCTAAAAACTTCTTAATTTGTATACATTTTCTATTTATGTATCTGATACACCTGCTGGTTCCCCTAATGGAGTTCAAGCTTATTGGAGGCAAATATTATATCATTTTTGTTTTTGTGCTCCTGGCAACTGAAGGTATTTAAATAAAGATTTGCTGAAAAAGTGAAAAAAGGATTCCTCCTTCGGATTTCTGGAAAATATGCTTTGAATTGTCTCAGGGGAGAGAATAAACATTTTGATAACTCTGAGATTTTCAAGGCAGAGGAGATAGCCAGAATTCTCCGAATTTGACTAAAGGAACCAGTCTCTCCTCTCAGGGGACGCTAAGGAAGGCTCTAGTATCATCTACATTTGACTGAATTGGGGAAAGGGGAACCTTTTCCCAGAAAGCCCTCCAGGGAGGGACTAGTGGGAAGTCAAGTGACTACGTGTCCACCTCCCTCCAAGGTCTCCCTGTTGATAAGGCTCCAGGAATGCAGGTGGCCTGGCAGGAGATCTGAGACTGTATACCTTACAGACTACAAAGTATCAGGTATCCATCCCTCTGGGGCATGGAGAGAGCAAGGGCCAGGAGAAGAGGGATCACCCTCAGATCCTAAGCCAGTGTACACTGACTGACATCTAAGGTTTGCTCAGCTAATTCTACATCTGCTCTCCCTGCCCCCCCCCGCCCCTTCGTGATAGGGGGAGGTCAGCTACCAGCCCCTGGGAAGATGGGGCAGTGAAACCATGGAATAGGCACTTTTTTGTGATGGATACCAAGGGGAAAGCTATATCTAAATGCAGTTGGATGAGAACTGGAAACAGGACAGTAGGGTTCTCCAAGAGAGCAATTACTCATGGAGGTAGGAGTTTTTAACCTTGGATCTGTGGACCCCCCCAAAGTGTCCGAAGACAGATTTCGATGGATTCACGAACTTTCACAGGAAAAATTATTTTTAAATAATTGGTTTCCTTTCTAATCCCATGTAGTTTTTAAAAGACATAATTTGGAGGAGTCTCTAAGTTTCATCAGGATGCCAAAGGGGTCTAAGACATACGCCCAAAGGTTAAAATCCCCTAGTTTAAGTTAAAGGATATACATTTAAGAATGAATGAGAAAGCTTGTTTATTATTTCTTAGCAAGGATTTATTTATTTATTTATTTGTGTGTGTGTGTGTGTTTGTTTGTTTATTTATTTATTTATTCCTGAGGCAATTGGAGTTAAATGACTTGCCCAGGTCACACAGCCAGGAAATGTTAAGTGTCTGAGGTCGGACTTAAACTCAGGTCCTCCTGATTTCAGGGCTGGTGCTTTATCTACTACCCCAATTAGCTGCCCCTTAGCAAGTATTTATTAAATGCTGATTGTGCAAAGCATTGTAAGCATAGGATATACCAGTATAAAAATGAGAACTTTTTGCCTTCAAGATAGTATTGCATTCTAGCAGGAACAAGACAATGCTAGAGGACCTATCCATACCGAGGTCATAGAAGTAAAATGGATCCCAAAACCCAGAAATGCAAAGGGTGACCACCATAAACTGTGGCCTTTTTCTGCTATAAAAACTACAGATGACTGCCATCCTCTTGTTTAAATAGAATCTGCAATTTTTATATGAAAGTATAATAATGGCTGGCATTTATATAGCACTTCAAGGTTTACAAAGTACTTTATAATGTATTATCTATCCTAGCAAGTGTAGGGACTAATATTATCCTTGTTTTACAGATGAGGAAATTGAAGCTAAGATTTCAGTGATTTACCCAGGGTGGGCCTAGAAAGTCTGAGGGTCCCCAAATAACTTCTTTCTATATTGTTATACAGGAAGTGAGGAGCAGAATGCTCTTGGGGGAAAAAAGCAAATTGAAATGTACTTCATACAAAGTAATAGCAATGTTCTGGGATGAACAGCTATAAGTGACTGTTATTCTCAGAGAGTCCTTCTCTGAAGGACTTATGAGAAAAATCCCATTCACATCCAGAGAAGAAACTGATTTTATCTGAATACAAATTAAATCATACTCTCTCTCTTTCTTTTTTAACTTTACTTTCTTGAGGGTTTTTTTTTTTTAATTAGGGTGGTAGATTTATATTTTCTTTCATGACTTTTACGGAAATGTATTGCATAACTTCACATGTGGTTTCTTAATGGGGGTTGGGAATAGGGATAAAGGAGGGAATCTGAAACATAAAAGTTCTTATTTTTTTTTAAATAACTTTTTATTAACAGAATAATGGATAATTTTTTACAACATTATCCCTTGCACTCATTTCTGTTCCGGCTTTTCCCTTCCCTCCCTTCGTCCCCTCCCCTAGATGGCAGGCAGTCTTATACATGTTAAATATGTCACAGTATATCCTCAATATAATATATGTGTGCAGAACAAACAGTTCTCTTGTTGCACAGGAAGAATTGGATTCAGAAGGTAAAAATAACCCGGGAAGAAAAACAAAAATGCAAACAGTTTACACTCATTTCCCAGTGTTCCTTCCCTGGGTGTAGCTGCTTCTGTCCATCATTAATCAATTGGAACTGAGTTAGATCTTCTCTTTTTCTAAGAAATCCACTTCCATCAGAATACATCCTCATATAGTATTGTTATTGAAATATGTAATGATCTCCTGTACCTGCTCATTTCACTCAGCATCAGTTCATGTAAGTCTCTCCAAGCCTCTCTGTATTCATTCTGCTGGTCATTTCTTACAGAACAATAATATTCCAAAACATTCATATACCACAATTTATCCAGCCATTCTCCAATTGATGGACATCCATTCATTTTCCAGGTTCTGGCCACTACAAAGAGGGCTGCCACAAACATTTTGGCACATGTGGGTCTCTTTCCCTTCGGGATATAAGCCCAGTAGTAACACTGCTGGATCAAAGGGTATGCACAGTTTGATAAAAGTTTTTATTTTTAATAAAAAATTTTTTTAAATGAAACTAGAGGAAATAAGATTTTTTTTTAAATTTCCATCTGCCTACTGCCTGAATTTCTGAATTTCTCACTAGTAGAATCATCCTCTGTGAACTGGCAGCATGCATCCCTGTGAAAATGCAATTGTTCTACCTGCTAGGAATTCATCAACCTGCTACCAAGATCAGCTTAGAAAGATGGGGGCAGGGCCCTTGGGCAGGAACAAGAAGTAATTGTCCATGTAGTTAAGTTTTTAATAGAGGGAGGAAAGCTGGCCAAGAAGATCTCTGACGATGATTCAAACATGAAGAATCCTCAGTGGGAGAGCACATGTGGCCATCACAATGGAAAATCACACAATTGTACAATTGGAAAGGATTCTGAAGGTCACCTGGTCCAACTTCTACCTGATACACGTGTCATTTCACAAAAGCCCTAGCAATTGGGCATCCGATGTCTGTCTTCACTTGTAAAGATTATTTAATTAAAGAGGCAGAGCTCTCTGGACAGCTGTTATTGTTAGCAAATTCTTTCTTACATTGAACTAAAGTCTGCCTCTTAATATAATAATAATATTAAATAAATATTAAATAATATTAAATAAAAAATAATACATAAATAAAAATATTAAATATTAACTAAGCTAAACATGATGGTAATAACTAATATTTACGTAGCACTTACAACACACCTGGCACTGTACTAAGAACTTTACAATTATTATCTCATTGGATTCTCACAATCCTGAGAGATAGGTGCTACTATCATGCTTATTTTCCAGATAGTGAAACTGAGACAGAGGTGAAATGACCTGCCCAGGATCCCATAGCTAGTAAATGTCTGAGACCAAAATTGAACTCAGATCTCTATCCACTCCTGCTCTCTATCCACTGACCCACCAGCTTTGGTGGCAGCTGCCCCCTCTGTCTCTTCATTCTCATGCTGGTCTTTGGAGCCACACTAATTCAACCATATACCTGTTCCACGTCATAGTTTTTCAGATATTTCAAAGTAATAATAATAAACTATTATTAATGCAAACAGGCAAAAAAATGTTAAATATGTTGCCCATATACCTAGTAAGTGTCTGAGTTCAGGACTAGACTTTGATCTCAGGACTTTCTGAGTGCCTTTTCTCTCCCTCTAGCTCTCCATCTTGCTGTACTTGATTGCAAACTTGAGATGAGTCATCATACCTATCCATTAAGACCTCAATATTTTTGAGATTGTTTTCACATGAACTGCTACAAAGCCTGAACTTGCCGTCCTGTGGTTGGACAAATAAATAATTTCAGGAGAAATTGAGTGGATGACTTTACACTTATTCAAGTACCTACCTATCTATGGTTAGGATTCAATGACCTCAGAAATAAGAAATCTAGGCTTTATGAACTCCTGGATGCTATGCTTTTTATAGTTCCTAGAATAATAGAATTTCTTTCAGAGAAGAATTCTGTTTATAGCTCCTCATTAATGACCAGGAATCCTAACCCTAAGAAGAGGTCATAACTGTATCTTCTTGAAGACCTTTAGTGATGGGAAACCTACTGCTTCCGGAGGCAATCCATCCCATTTTCAGACTGCTATAATTGTTAGTGGAGTTACCTCATATCAATCTGAAATCTATATCTCTTCTACTTCCGCATATTGCCTCCTGGAGTCAAGCCACACAAGTATGATCTTGCTTCTGTGTTGGTATTCCTTCAGAAACAATATTTATCAAGCACTTACTGTGTACTCAGGACATTCCAGATGCAGAAATGAGTCAAACCACAAAATGCCTCACCTAGAATCAGGAATACCCAAATTCAAATCTGCCCTCAGATTGGTACCACCTGTGTGATCCTGGACAAGTCACTTTATTCAGTTTCCTCATCTGCAAAAGAAGATGGCAAACTACTCCTGTATCTTTTGTCAAGAAAAAAAGGTAGACATGACTGAAAGGAGACTACAATAAACAGCTAGTTGTGGAAAAGTGGAGAGGTGCCAGATTGTGTTGAGATTTGTGAGAGGCAAAAAGGTGTTTGAACTTAATCTGGAACTATTAAAGAATTTTTGAGAGGAAGGTCCCATGAGCATATTTGTCCATTCAAAGAGTGTGTCCTGATAGTGACTTGAAGGATAATTTGCAGGAGAGAACAAAGGGGAGAAAAACATCCCCCATAGTAGGAGGTGATTGCTATAGTCTTGGGGGTGGTGATAATGAGAGCTTGTAACATGGATGTGGCAGGGGGCCAGTTGAGAAATGCTACATAAAATGTATGAGTCTACGAATCAGAAAAGCCTGATTTCTGACTCCTGAAGACACTTAACTAGGCACATGATTAACCTCTCAGCCTCAGTTTCCTCATCATTAAAATGGAAATAATAACAGTGTAGAACTGTTGTGAGGATTGAGTAGGTAAAGTCATTGGTAAACCTTAAAATGTTATATAGAATAGTAACTACTATTCATGTTAGGATAGACAGGATTTGGGAACTGTTTGGAAATGAAAGAAAATTGCAAGGGAGGAGGGAAATTAACAAGGGAGAATAGGGTGAATGGAAATGCTACAGACAACAATAGGAAAGTCCTCAATAACAGAGATGGAAGGAACTGCAGAGATTTTCTAATTTACCCTTTCATTTTCCAGGTGAGAAATCTGAAGTCCCTCTGATGGGATCTAATGCTTTCAGCTCTGAAGCGCCTGCTCTGGGACCCCACTGTCCAGATGGTGAGGGATATTTTTGCCATATCCATCTGTCCCCATATGCATTTGTCCTTATCTATCCTGCTGATGTCAGAAGGAGGGTCAAGATCAAGGAGACAGGGAATAAATTCAGTTTGGGGTTCTTGAAGTTTGAGGAGCTAATGAAACTCCCAGATCCTTTTCATGTTGTCCAGTAGTACTTCATCCATATCGTCCTTGTCTACTTTGCTGTTTTTCCATGAGTTTTCTGATGGAGTTCTTCTAGGAAAATTCTCACCTTAAATTGGCCCAACTAGGCAAAATAAAAGATTCCTTTACACATGGGGCTTTTAAGCACCATGCAATTTTTTAGAATTAGAAGGGATCTAGAGGATCACCCCCTGACTTAACAGGTGAGGTCCATCTCCCCAAGGTTGCAAAAACAATGTGGCAGAGGTAGATTTTGAACTTACATTTTCTGCTCCAACTAGAAATTCATCAGATTTTCTCCTCCCATCTTGCTCTCCCTCACAGTTACCCATCTGCCATTTAGAGGCATTTTGGTATAGGAGAATATATGTATGAAGTAGGGGGCGGTGGTGCTAGTCTAGGCTTAGAGTTGAAAGAGACCTGCCTTCAAATCCTTTCTTTGTCCTCTTTGCTGGGTCACTATGTACAACTCAGTTCCATAACCTAAGCCTTAGTCTCCTTCTCTGTAAAATGGGGATAATAGATAAAAGAGGATAATACCATCTATAGTAACTTCCTTCTGGGGCTATTGTGAGGATAAAATAGGAATAAAACATTTGCAGTCTTTAAAATGCTCTAGAAATGTCAGTGATTCTGACTGTATCTATTCATTTAACCCTTTTAAGGTGCATTCTGCCTCCCTACCAGCTTCATATGGCCCTTGAGGCCTTGTGCCTCTGAGAAAGGCAAGCCCAGAGTAAGAGGTCATGGAATCTTGTCTGTGATGATAAGCATTTAAGAGTCTATAGGAAAGAATTTGGACCTTGATTATTGACAGGCTTATTTTCCTCATTTTTTCCTGTCGGCTCATCTTGCCTGTCCCAACAAAATTATAGGTTTCATGATATCCCAAAGATCATGTCTTATACTTTAGGATATTTGAAATAGCCTAGTGGACTTTCTAAGTGCTCTGGCTAACAGGCTAAGTGATCTGGCTAGTAACAGATGGAGAGCTTTCAATAAAAAGGACTGGTGAATGGACTGATTTTATTCTACCCTACAGAGTTGGTATGAGGGACAAAAGTACAGATGTGAAATGACTTCATCAAAATAATAAGCATGATTATTATTAAACTTGTTAACAAGATACTTTGAACTATTGAGTTAGCCAATAAAGCCAGGGATTTCTGCGGTCCATTTAATTCTGAAAAATTATCCAAGTTGTTTGCATGTAAAGGGAGGTAGAGAGTAGGGGATATTAGGTAGTCACATATTAGTCTCACTCATTCAAATCAAAATCAATACAGATTGAAGTTTCGAAGTCAGAAAGAATTACTTCCCAAATTATAGCACAAAATCATATTTGGATTTTTTCTGTCACTTTTACTCATTAATAAAAGTAACTTTTGTCAGGGAGAACACCTCATTGTGATTTTTCACAATCTTTGTGCCTCATCTTTGCTCTCCTGAACCTCATTATGTGACCACATCATTTATATATCTTATTTATGTGAAAGCATCATGAAACATTTGCCAAAGGCACAAAGAAATGATCTCTGGGCTACTGCCTTCAGCTTGCACTCCTATTCACAAATTGAGTCCCCAAGAAGGCAGTTGATGACTGTCAGGTTATGGGAAGGGGTAATTCTGTGGGGTATTCTAACAATTCTCTTGAGCACCTACCAATGTGCTCCTTTGTAGCTTTTTAGCAACAGCATTTTCTCATATGGTTTAATAAGAATTATTCATATAAACCTTCTCCCCACCAGCCTAGTGCAGGCTTTCTCTGAAATACACAAAATGTACATTGGAAGAGTGGTCTCAAAATCATGTAAAAATTGTTAGTGAGACAGACCTGTGGGATACAAATGCTGCAAAAGGTAAATTTAAAATTATATAAGAATTTTATATATATATATATAAATAATATTATATATGACTAAATATATTATAAAAACCATAATTGGGTATTTTGAAGTCCACTCTTGTCTTTGTCAGGTCCTCATTTACTTCGGTGGATCATCTCTCCTGGCCAACCTAATTAACCAGATCAACTACTTTGGGGAATCCATAGCTGGTTTTGATTGTTTGTCCTTCCTTCATCTCTGACATCAGGGAGATGATGTCATGATGTGCAAGTGAAATGGACTGAAGCGAGGGAGGGCTGGTGAGTCTCCCAGTCACTAGATGCTCCTTATTCCCTTAAGCAACTTGAATTGTAATGTATCTCTGAACTGACTCCTAGTGTTCAGGTCTTTCTAACAACATGATGAATGAGGGGTGGGAGGAGAGAATAGAATAGAAAATCCTCTCCCTCTCCCCACTTCCTGATCTCTGATATGAGTGGGAAGGTTTACTTCCTTGACTCCTAAACTGACAACTGGAACCTGTAGTCTTCTCACAGGTGCACTGGTGAAATGGTGAAATTCCTCCAACTATTTAAAGCTGGAGAGAGGCAGTTAGCTTGTTAGTTTAGCGTACATCTTGGTCCCTTGTTGACCTAATCAAGGAAGTTCACATATCATAAAGCCATCACAGAGCATAAAGGAATCTTGTTTACACAGTAAAGCTCCATAATGTAGTTACCTCTTGTGTTTATGTCAGCTGTGCCTGGGAAAGCTGAGAACCAAGATATACACACATACATATATACATATGTGTGTATATGTACATGTATGTAAGAATTGAAATTGATTCCCAAATGCTTCTAATGGAATATACAGACCTAGAGCATGTTTAAGTTCTTAAAACTGGATTAAAGATTTAACATATTTAAAATTACATTAATTTTTATAAGGAAATTTTAAATCTTCTTTTTCCCATTTTGAAATCTGATGACTCTAAGAGACAGAAGGGCTCATTTTTCAAATCAGAGTCTCATGGATTTTTTTTTCAGATTCTTTCTTCAATTTGTTAATGACAGTGTCTATCATATTAGGTGTAAGGTTTTGGTAATGATAGAAACAGAAAAATGTATAAAAAACTGAAATTCTCTGAAGTTTCAGGTGAATTATGGGTTCTTAATTGAGAGGAAGCTAGATGGCTCAGTGGATAAAGTGCTGAACCTGGGATTCAAATCTAGCCTCAGATACTTAGAAGCTAGGTGACCATGGTAAGTCACTTCTTTTTAACTTAATCCACTGGAAAAGGAAATGGTAAACTCCTCCAGGAAATCTTTTCCAGGAAAATGCCATGGGCATTATTGACATGCTTTGATCCACAGAGTCATGAAAAGATGAACACAACTAAACAATAACAACAATTTGATTATCTGTTAGCTCTACTGTGAATAAGATTAGAATCACAAGGTTTTGATTTTTTGACCACATGAAGTAATTATTGGAAAATCAAATTTATCAAGCTGTACTTAAATGTATTGAGCCTTGCTGTTGCCAGATTTTTAGCAAAATTACCTAGGAATCTTTAGCAAAAAAAAACAAAAACAAACAAACAAAAAAAAAAAACAGGTGACTTGGAATCAGAGAAGCAAATCTACTTGGAGATACTCCTGTCAGAGTTTGACGAACAGGGAGGAAGGGGTGGGGGTAGGCAGAGAGAGAAAAGAGGGAGAGAGAAAGAGAGAGGAAGAAAAAAGGAGGGGGAGAGGGGAAAAAAGGAGAGGGAGGAGAAGAAGAGGGAGAAGGAGAGGGAGAATGAAAGGGAAAGAGGGAGAAGGAGAGGGGGAGGGAGAGAGAGGTAAAAGGGAGAGAAAGGGAGGTAGAAGGAAGGGGAAGGAGAGGGAGAGAAGAGGAGGGGGAGAGAGATGAAAGGAGGGGAAGGCAGGGGGAAGGAAGGGGAGGGGAAGAGGGAGGGAAAGAGGGAAGGAAAGGGGAGAGAGGGAGAGGGAAGGAGATGGATAGAGAAAGGGAGGAAGGAGGGAGGGAGGTGAAGGGAGGGAAGAAGGCAAAGAAAGAGAAGGAGGGAGATAAAGTGAAAGAGGAAGAAGAATTTGCTGTGCCAAAAAAAAATAAATAAATAAACTGAATGGGAGTGGGAGTAGGGGAAAGTGGCAATAAGAAAATGCCTAGAGGGGAAATTTTTGTCCTGAAACCAAAACAAATTTCCTGATCCTTAAAGGGAGATTAAGTGGCTAGAGCAAGAGAATAGTAAGGAGGGAAGAAGGAAACCAAAAAAAATTAGAATCAAAGTAGAGGACATTTCAGGAAATGAATGAGCAAATTGTGATATATGAATATTATTATTGCACTATAAGAAATGATGTAGGATAATTTCAGAGAAACCTGGACAATATGAACAGATTCACAGTTAAGTGAACAGAACCAAGCACCATAAAGAATTAGAACTTTGAAGGACTTAATGAACTTGATGAGGTTTAGATTTAAGGAACCAAAATGAGATTAGGGTTTCTGGTGGTCAGGGAATTAAATGATAAGGTCTAGTAGCAGGTTCGGGTTCAGGGAACCAAGTGGAGAGGTTTGGCTCCCCTGCAACCCCTTGGGATTCAACGCAAGGGTAGGGAGTTTTGGGGACTCCTTTCTGGTGCCCACAGAGGTTCTCCGTAAAGGAATTTACGACCAGAAAACCTAGATTGATAAAAGAGGTTTATTATGGGGATTGGAAGCAAGGTTAGAAATCCTGTCAGGGGCATAAAGTCTGGTTAGGGAAATAAGTGAGGGAAAAGAGAGGATGGCACTGGAAAAGAATATTATTCCAGGGAGCAGATCTATAGAAAATGGAGTTTTGCACTGAGAATGCAGTTCTCAAAGTCCTGGTAGTTCAGTAAGCCACCGAGGTCCATCTGCAAAGGCCCTAATTGATGGAAACTTATTATATTGGTTGTCTTGGTGGGAGCTGGGAAACCCCAGCAGATCAGAACCAGGGGGGGCTGGGAGAACCCAAGTTGGCTCAGATCCAACGGGGGCTGGGACAAGCCCGGATCTCCTATTGGAATTCAAAGGGACGCTTTTGACCAGAATTTGTGAATCGAAGGCCCTGGCTTCCTGGACTGATATGCCTCAGCCTGGAGAGGCTGGGAATCTGAAAGGAATCACAAATTAATAGGAAATACAGTTTCTTAAAGGGACCACAACTTGCTTCACAAAGATTAGCTACACATCAAGAGGGAAGCCTGTTATCTCCCTTCTGACAAAGAGGTGTTGGAGTCAAAGTACAGAAAGAGATATGCAGTTTACAACTTGGGCAATGTGTGAATTTGTTTTTCTTAATTGTGCTGCTTTTTTTCAAGGATTTCTCCCATCTGTTTCAAATTAGAAAGTTGGAAGGATGGGTTAACAATAGTAATAGAGGAAGAGAAAGAAAGAAACAGAGATTTCCAAAGCAGAAGGAACTTTTTCTCTCTTTCTGTCACTCTGCTTGTGTTGTAGGCCTATCTCTTGCCAAGCCCTTTTGCAGATTTTGTTGTACTAAAGGAGCTTTTGAAATAATTATTGCATGACCCCAAGTTTTGTGTTAAACTATTTTGTTCTATTATTCTCATAAAGCATTTAAACTGTCAATAAAATTCCAATGTTTCAGTGGGAAAAAAATTACTGACATATCAAAAATAAATAGTATTAGTGATTCCATTTTGCCTTTTCCTACCATTTTGTGAAGCTAAGTTTCAGCTGCTTGTTGTCACCTGATTTTGGATAAATTACAAGATCACTCCTCCTCTCAAAGGTCACTGGACTTAAGGAATGTCACAGAACTACCCTTCTCCCTCTCACCTCAGTGTTTCCCACATACCTCCCCAATAAATCAAGCTGATGTCTCAATCCCTATAATTTTTCCCCTGGTATTTTTTTATTCCCTCCAAACTATATATTAACTGTAGAAACCAAAGTTCTGGGATTTGGTCTATTAAGAACCATGGCCCTGATTTGTTTCCACAATTACATGCATTGCTAAATAAATAGTCTGGATGGGGGGAAAAATCACATCAACCCTCCCCTTTCCACCAGTCAAATCAAATTACTCTCTGTACTCTGTTCTACTACTATTATCTCCCACTTGTATGCCTTTGCTCATTCTATCTCTCAAGCCTATTGAGTGCTTCCCCCTTCTATCTGTTAATCTGTTTCCCTTCATTCATAGTACCTTCTGGGTCTATCTTCTCCAGGAAGTCTTCCCTGGTATTCTTGTGCTCCCAACTTTCCCATATGAAAATTACTCAGATCTCTCATGATATTTTGCCTGGATCCTTTCCTCGTTATTTATTTTGCTCTCTTGTGTTTAGTGTTATTCTTTCATTCCTCTCTGCGTTCTGTTTCTATATTTTCAGGCTTCTTTCTCCACCATTTCCCAAAATCCTTTTCACTATTGAAGCTGCCTTCAACATTATGTCCCACCAACCTTCTCATCCTAGAAGGGCTCTCCACCTGTATATTCTCTTTTTAATCAGTTCCTCTTGGAAAATCCATTTTAAGGATGAGTTCAAGTCAACCATATTTATTCCTTGTTAAAATAAATGTTTGAAAAGTTTATCTGATTCACACATCAACGTTTATCCATGATAACAATGGTACCATAACATCTAGGTTTTATAAACTTATTAACTGATATGAAAAAAAGTTAAAGGCAGTAAGAAAAGGAAGCATCTGGATCAGACTAAATGTTTATGGAAGAAATCCATGCTAAAGGTGCTGAAATTTTCAAGGAACTTAGAAACCTAATCTTAGGCTCCTTCAGAAAAGGAAAGATCACTAGGGTATAAACTCTACCCTCCCACCCATCCCCTCACCCCCATTGGAAAGGATCACAGACACAAAAACAACAAAAACCAATGCAACTGAGAAATCCTACATATACTGCCTATGCTAATATCCACATGTCTTTAGAACTGTTATGCAAATAGTCTATGGGAACTTAGGATCTCTGATAGAAATGGAAGAAAGGAACAGGCAGACTTTTCACAGATAATTTTTCTTAAAGCAGAACACATCTTTATTGCTACACAATAGATTGAAAAGCATGGAGAACATCTGATCCTGCTCTTTCTATTGTTTATTGATTATTTGCTCTCTCTTAGAACATCAGATTTTCCAAAGACTCAAAGTTGTTAGTGACCCATATGCCAATAGAGAAATACACAGTTGGAGGTGAATAGAATGCAGCATATTTCTTTTCTTTTCTTTTCTTTTTTATTAAAGCTTTTTGTTTTTCAATACATATATTTGAACAATTCTTCAACATTAGCCCTTGGAAAACTCTGTGTTCCAATCTCCCTCTCCCCATTCCCCCACACCCTTCCCTAGATGGCAAGCAGTCCAATATATGTTAAACATGGTAGGAATACATGTTAAATCCAATATATGCATACATATTTATACAATTATCATGCTGCACAAGAAAAAAAAGAAGCAAAGTAAAATGCAAGCAGACAATAACAGAAAGAGTAGAAATGCTATGTTGTAGTCCACACTCAGTTCCCACAGGTTTCTCTCTGGGTGTACATGGTTCTCTTCATCACTGAACAATTGGAATTGGTCTGAATCATCTCATTGTTGAAAAGAGCCACGTCCATCAGAATTTATCATTGTGTAATCTTCTTGTTGCTATGTATAAAGATCTCCTGGTCCTGCTCACTTCACTCAGCATCAGTTCATGTAAGTCTCTCTGGGCTTCTCTGTATTCATGCTGCTGGTCATTTCTTACAAAACAATAATATTCCATAACGTTCATATACCATAACTTCTTCGGCATTTTCCAGTTGATGGGCATCCATTCAGTTTCCAATTTCTTGAATGCAGTATATTTCCAATGAGAATCTAGGTTCACGAAGCATGAATGGAGGTATCAGAGAAGAAATGAATTACAAAGGGAGATACGAAGGATGGCAGACTGGATAGTTTGAGCTCTGAACTGAGAGATGCAAAATGTTAACAGGTCGAAAATAGGAGGAAAGCAAACCTTGTTAAAAACATGTATAGTCAGTCAAAATAAATTTCCACATTTATGTACAATAACTTGTTTTTTCATTCTCTAATTTAGATTCCTCTGATTCCCATTCTTTGCCACATCAAAAGAGCTATAATTTTTTTTTCACATCCTTAGAGGACAAATCCCTTCCTTGATCTATTCTTTTATTTTTCCCTTCTTTTTTCTTCCCTTTCTTTCCTATTTCCCTAGTGAATGAAATATATTTGTATACCTAACTCTGTGTGTGTGTGTGTGTGTGTGTGTGTGTGTGTGTGTGTGTATTTTCCCTTACTTTAACCAATTCATATGAGAGTGAGGTTGAAGTGTGAGTTGTTCACCCTACTCCCTCCTCCTTGCTTGTATAGACATCTACTTGTGTACCCTAATTATTGAAATAATTCCTTCCCATCCTTTGTGTCCTTCCTCCATTCCCATGTATTCTTCTTTTCTTCCTTTCTTCTAAGATCATCAGAACATAACAGAACCTCCCCAGGCCTTGTCTAATTAGACTGTTTGTTATCTTCATAATGATAGAGCTCAGAGGAAACACCAAGTATCATCTTCCTGTATTAGTATAGAAACAATTTATCCTCGTTTAGTCAATTATCATTGTTCATTTATATTTACCACTGTATGTTTCTCTTAAATCTTTTGTTTAAACTTCAAATTTTCTTTGCAGCTCTAGTCTTTTTTTTTTTTTTTTTTACATCACAAATGCCTATTTAATTAAAATCTGATTATTTTCCACTGTAGGACTATGTTCAGTTTTGTTGGGTAAGAATATGTCAGCCCATATTCTTTTCCTTTTGTGAACCTATACTCTAAATTTTCCAGTGATTATGGTTTCTTTATACTAAATTCTTTCTTTCTGGATGCTTGCAGTATTTTTTTTCTTTGGCCTGGAAGCTCTAGATTTTGGTTGTGATGTTCTTAAGAGTTTTTATTTTGTAGTCTCTTTCAAGAGGTGACCAATCAAATCTTTGTCTATTTTGCCCTCTGGTTCTACAAGATGTGGGCAATTTTCTCTTAAGATTTCTTGATATGTGATATCTAGGCCCTTTTTTTGTTCATATTTTCATAAAGTCCATTAATTCTTCAATTTTTTTTGTCCTTGATCTGTTTTCTTCATCAATTGTTTTTGTTATATCTTTCTTCCCCCTTCCCTTCCCTTTTTTCAATCATTTCGCTTTAATTTTAATATTTCTTACCGTGAAGTTGTTAGCTTCTATTTGGCCTATGTGTTGTTTGGATGTGTTGCTTGGGCAATTTTACATCTCTTTTTTTTTTTTATTTAAATTTTCTTTTTTGGTGAGGCAATTGGAGTTAAGTGACTTGCCCAGGGTCACAAAGTTAGTAACTATTAAGTGTCTGAGGCTGGATTTGAACTCAGGTCCTCCTGACTTTAGGGCCAGTTCTTTATCCACTAAACCATTTAACTACTCCACATCTCTTTTACTAAGATGTTAATTCCCTTTCCAATTCTTTCTTCCATAGAGCTCGTTTTTTCTCAGTTTTAAGAGAATACTCTCAAAAATTTTTAACTGTTTCATTACTTTCATGAATTCTAATTACTTATGTCTAAACTATATTTTTTCTCAGAGATTTTTCTTGTAGAAGTTTTAGAGTTATACTTTTCTTTTTTGTATTTTGAGCATCCCTGACAACATAAAAGCTTATCATGATAAACTTTTTTTTTTGCTCATTTTTACAGTCTACTTCCTGTTTTTGGACTTGATATTAGGGCTAGGCTCTATGGCCCTTCTGTAAGGAAGATCCTGCTGGACTTGTTGCTGCTTTCTTGGGCATTGAGTGTTTTATTAATCCAGCATTCCAGGGACCAGTTGTGGATCTGCAAGTTTCATACTTCCCTAAAGGTCTGATCCAGGTCAAAGTCTGATTATCACCTCCCACTCCCTGTCTACTTCCACCATCAATGTCCCTACCCTCCCCCAGCTTCTACTTTGTAAATTCCTGACATAGATCTCAGTTGGATCAGCAATAGAATGCTGCTAAACTCAACACCTATCAACCAGCTAAGAAAGTTCTGCACTTTAGAGTGTCAAAACCCCAGACTCCCCTTTGGTCTGGGATTCTTGCTTAGTCATTCCTCTGCAGGCTGGGTTAGAGGCTGCTCTTGGGTCTGGACCAAACTGCTGTTTTTTTCACATAGTACATAGCCCAGGACCCCTATCTGGGAACACCATCCTCCTCTGCAAGTCCCCTTCTCAGTCCATCATGGATCTGTGACCCAGAACAGGGTAGTGGGCAACAAAAATGTCAGTTAACACGTGGACCATTACAATAACCCAATATAGGTCTGGGTATGGCCAGGTATACCTCTAGGACTTTCTCTTACCCTGATGCTCAGTCTCTCCAAGAGCTACTATACATCCCACACAACCATCAATATTATGGACAATGGCTGTCTCCTTTTTTATTCAATTGCCCTGACTTTTCCTAATTGTGATACATGTTGGCTCAAGTTGAAAGTCATCAACATGAGCTTCTTATCCAAGAGAGGAATTGTCCCATAGCATCCTATATGAATGATCCCCCATTTTCTACTTGAATATTTCTAGTGACTCATTTTAGTTTTGGGAAATCCCTATGTGATAGAAAGTTCTTTTGTATTTTGAGCCTAACTTCAACCTTTTCTGTAACTTCTGTAATATCCATTTATTTGATATCATTTCCCTCAAGCATCATGCAACTAACATGCCACAGGTTAGATAATCTTAAGGTGTTTTTTTTTTTCATTTTCTAAGGTTGAAAGAACAACAAAGGACTGTTTTCATCATCTAACTACCCTCAGTCATTTTGAACCACAGACCCAGAGGAATTATATCCCAGGGTACAAATATAATGGGTGGATATGGTTACTAAACCACACAATGATCTTTGAAAAATCACAGAGAACAGGAAAGGTGTTATAGGAGTGGGAATGGTCATTTGTCTCATTTTTTAAAGAATGGAAAAGGGTGGAGTCTCTAAACAATAACCAGTGATTTTGACTTCAATTCCTGGCAAAATTCTTGAATGTATTATTAAAGAGATGGCTCTGAATGTTGAGGACAATAAAGATCACTAAAAGCCAACATGTTTTCTTTTAAAAACAGGTCATGCCAGACCAATCCCATTTCCTCCTTTGACAGAGTTACTAGACTGGTATACCAGGCTGATATTGTAAACAGATTATGCTTGGATTTCAGCAAAGCTTCCCTTGCTATTCTTGTGAACAAAATGAGAAGTACCAGCTAGATTAGGTGAATTCAGAATTACTTAAAGTCCTAGATCAGACTCATTAATAGATCAATGTGAATCTAGGGGAAAGTCTCTCTCTATTAAAATGGCTCGGGAGCCTTTCCCTGATCCTTTACTGTTCAATTCTTTATAAGCGGTTTGCATGACTAGCAATGCTAATAAAGTCTTTTCAGAACAGCCAATGTCCAAAAGAAGTCTGAAAACTGGAATGCTAGACTAAGACTAATAAAATGAAATTTAATAAGCACTAATTCAAAGGCCCTCATTTGGCTCTAAAAAAATCAACTGTAAAAGCATAGGAAAAGGGAGATGTCATAAGACAACCTTTTGTGTGAACAATCTTTGGGGGTTTCAGCCAACCAATCAAATAAGAAGTTTTTATTAAGCAGCTCATATGTTCCATGCACTGTGCAATATGCTGGGGATACAAATACAATATGAGTTAATAGTATGATGTGGCAGTCAAAAAATGTATGTGAATTTAATGTGCATTAGAAGAGGGTTTGTGCCCCCCATAAAAGAGACATACATTGTATTCAGCTCTACCATGATCAGGATACTGTATTTAGAATAGCTGTAATACCTACAGTATCTAAAACATTGTAGCTAGAGACACAGGTCAGTCAGTCTAGGGACTTCAGTCTAGGGCACTGGGCATTTTAAGCAACAGGGTAGGATTCTAAGTGCACGAAAAGAGTCAATTGCACTAGAAGTAACCCAGCTCACACCCAGTTCCACAAACAATTACTGGTTAATAGATTAAGAGGTTAAGACAGAATTTTTCTCACAGGTATGTTTTCCTATTGGGGGAAAAAAAGGGTCCTACCCATAAGGAGCTTGTAACCTAATGAAAAGTGAAGTCTCAAAAGGGCAAAGACTTAGTGGAGAAGCCAAAAAAGACACAAAGTCATGCAGCCACATGAGAAAATGAAATGTTTGGACTGAACTTTCTCCTTCAATGGAGGTTGGAAGCTCATTGACCCATCCTCCAATCAGAGGCTGAGGGTAGTGACAAGGTGGAGTTCCAAGGCTGATGAGAGCGTTGGATTGGTGGGGTGGGGGGAGAGTTTCCTAGGGGGAAGCTGGAGGGGAGGAGTCTCTTGGTTCTTCATCCCCTTCAGATACCTCCCTGGCTCTGCCCCTCTGCTCCTTACTATTTCTAACAGCTTCCTTATTCTTGAGAACTCATATCATCTGACTAGTTCTATAATAAATGAAGATAGTTGTTTAATAGCACTATCTCCCTCCATAGAGATTACAGATTTAAAGGTTGGAGGGCTATAGATGGCTCTTTAGTCCAGTAATCCATGAACCTCTTGGGGATTTAAAACAAAGGTTTAAGGTATTCAACCAAAAATTTATTAATGGTGCATTAAATAGTAAATAATTATTAAAAAAATATTGTGAGCAAAATATTAAATTACTGTAGAGGTATACAATTTGTATTTTCATTTTTTTCTCCAAAGGGCTCAATGGAACAAATACAAATTGTATACCTCTACAGTAATTTAAATGCAAATGATGGTTCAAAATTATATCAGCAGGGTCCCCTATTATATGTGTAACTTCATTTGTATCTCCCAACCCTCCAGTGATGTTGAGTGAATATGATCTGAAGGACAATGTGATAGAACAGATAAAGCAGAGGATAGGGGAGTCAGGAACACTTATGCTCAGAATCTGCCTCAGATGACCATGAACCTACCTAACTGTCCATGAAGGAGCCCCTTCAACTTTCTGAGTTTGTTCTTTTATCCACAAATAGGAGATGATGCCTGTGCTATCTGCTTCAGTGGTGAACTGATAATCAGATAAGATACTTTGTAAACTTTATCATGCTATATATGTATTGGCTATTATTTCCATTTTACAGATAAGTTCACTGAGACTTAGATAAGTTAAAAAGTCACACAGCAGTTTTATCAAAACTATACCTTGAATCCATAGCTTCTTACTACAAATCCATTGTACTTTATGCTATACCATAACTGACTTAATTGTTTATTTTTTCAATATATAGACTCTTGGAAGAAGAGGGAAAAATAAAACAAACCTTTTATATCATACAAGAAAAGCAAATAAGGGAAATCACTATCCTACATTATTTTTTATTCCGTCTGCTTATTAGACCAATTATGGATTAGTGTGAACAGATGAGAGAGTCTCAGAAGCAGAAGAATGTTTTCCAAAAAGGAACTCCTACAGGGTCTTTAATTCTGAGATGGGACTTGATTAAGTTGAGCTCTTTCAGGTTCCAGTGAGAACTCCTCCTCCTCCTTCCCCTTACAAAAGGCATTTTCTCTGTCCTGGAAGGTCCAATTCTACAACAAAGAAAACAAAGTTGGGAGGTCATTCTTCCTTACGAGGGTGCACTTTTTTAGTTTAGTTCTTTCAACATGATTTAGACATTTAATTGCCATGGATGAATGTTATAATGTGAGGGTTGCATACCTTGAGGAGGTCAGATGCATGTAGCCTCCCTCATTTTGTCAGGTGTTATCTTTCTGGTCTCTAAAATGGCCTCTATGGATACCCTCCTTATGATCAAAGACACACTCATTGTTTTCTGCCAAGCTTCCCAGCTTTTCTGCCAGCTACAGGGCCAAAGTCTGTTGGGCCGTGAGCTCTAGCTAATACATCACTATGGTCTTTGTTGGCTGGTCCAGGGAGGCCAGAAGCTCCTCTCTGAAGATCACTTTGCTAATTATGTCATGAGCAGTGAGTGGGCAAATACAGCTGGAATGTATCAGATAATGTCTCCATGCTAAAAAAAAAAATAAAAAAAAAAAAAAGTCATAGATAATGCTCCAGGTGAAAAGCTAGGAATGCAATGACTCTTCCTGGATCTTTCTAACTAAAATGGTAAAAATTTTGGAACAAATCCCAGATCTTCCATTCATCATCTCCTTAATAATAAAGCTGTGGCAAGCTTCCAGTCAGTCATCTTCATGGCTTTAGAAACTGCCACTATCTTGTTATGGGCCAGAACTCTGTATTTGAAACAAAGATTCTTACAAAGTGTTAAGTCAGTGGAATTGATAAAACAATGGTTATCTAGTTTAGCATGGTGCTTAATAGTTCTCTAAATTCAATATGACTGATTTAATCTTACAACAAACAATGGTTTCCTAGCAATATAATGTATATCTAGCTAATATAGCCTAGCGATATATTGTGTATAAGCTGGGACAAATTCAGTCACAGAGATTCATTCTATCTCCCATCTTTGTGGTGGCTGGAGCCTGGAGCACAAGCTCTTGGACTGACTGAGAGAGACTTCAAGACAGAAACCATTGTGGTGGTCCTCCTGCCTCCCCCACAGAAAACAAGACACATTACGGAGGACCTCAAGAAAGCTAGCCTGGGCCCCAGGCAAGGAAACTAGATTTGGAAGGAAACAATAAAGACTTTTGGATTTTATCTCTGGCTATTCTCCTGGTGATTACTCTGCTAAAACGAAGGCTGGTCCAGAGACTTCCAGAAAACCAACCAGAACACTACACTATATGTTCCCTCATTGACTCAGGTGGACCAAGCAAGGGCTACCAATCACTGCTATTTGGTACTTAATCAATACTTTTGGACATCACTTTCATAGGCTTCCATGTATGGGATCTCCAGGAGCATGGCAGATAGGAAATATATATTTCATACCTAAGGCTCAAAAGAAATAAAGGAAGCTACCAAGCATGAATCAACCATGCATAGACACGAATTCAACATTTATTTTAATGGCTATTTGGGACAATTAGGGACTATTTCAGGGTTACAGCCACACTAGGGCATTTGGGAGTACTGTGCTATTTGTGTCTGCTTGGATTTCAATTGGAAATTCTCTCTTTCCTTCCAATTACTTACATTTTTATGCATACTACAGCTACTTATGATGCTAGGATTTAGATCTAGAAAGGATCTTAAGGATTAGCCCTTTTTGTTATGCACATGGATAAACTGAGGCAAAAAAAAAAATTTGCCCAGGGTCATTCATTTAGTCCTGGCAGAACTGGAAGAGACCAGTTCTTCTGACTCCAAATGCAGCTTCTCACATCAGTGTTATATTTTTGCCCTTCTGGTGTCGCATTTGCACCTGGCCGGTGGGTCACCTTTAGACAATGGATTATCTCTATGAGGCAGACAACTCCAGTGAATGAAAGATCATACCAGAAAATGGCAATCCATGTTAGAATTTGGTTATACTGAGTCACAAAAAAGAAGGTGCCTATAAGTAGAGTGTAAACAAGAGTTTCTCATTCAACTGTGCTTCCTATATATCTCAAAGACTCCCAGCTCACGTTGGTTAGCCACACACTTTTCCCATGATCAACTTCTTTCCCAGCCACATACTTTTCCCAGATCAATTTTTTTCTTCTTGGAGAAATGAAAAGGAAGTAGTCCAATTGGAAAAATAACAAGGTATTACACTAAAATGACAAAAGCACTGGATTTTGAATTCAGAGCTTGAATTAAAATCGCACCTCTGATATTTATTTACACGTATGAGCTTAAATTAACCTCCATGGGCATTTTACTTATCAAATGAGGAGGCTGGATTACATGAATTTTGAGGTTCCTTTCTATAATGCCATGCTATGATTTCTAATGCTGTAATCCTTTGTGCCAGACCAATTATAACAACCTACCCCACTAATCTTTGCTTCCCACACAACTGAAATAGGAAGATTGGACCCATATTTATTTTGTTCTCAGGTCACAAGGTATTCCCCCCAGTGGCAGAAACAACTGACAAAGCCAGAGTCATGACAGGGCTAATTCACAAAGTAATTGAAACCAAGATCTTATTAACTTAGTCATACAAACAAAATGGAATGAGGTAGTTCTTGCCTGAAAGGAGGAAATCCCCTGGAAGTGAAGCTTTGGGGAGGAGCACCACCTAAACCACTGTCAGGAAAGGTGCATTAAATACCTAATTGGCTAAATGATGCCTTCCTGCTAGCTTTAGTAAGGGATGATTGGGAATTACCACCCAATCTGGTATTTGATGACGTTACTGGCTGAATTCTGTAATGAGGAAGTGATGCTCCAAAAGTAGAGGTTCAAGGAAGAACAGTCCCTCTTTTCTGCCACGAAGGCCCTTTATTATGACCCCTTCCTGCAATCACACACAATAAAATAGGCTGGAAAGTTGAAGGGAGGAGATACTTGTGTGATGTCATTTATAGGCAAACTAAGTGTTTTCTTTAAGTTGTTCCTGGTATTTGTCATAAGTGTCTGAGGCTGATCTGAACTCAGATCCTCCTAACTCCATTATCAGCACTCTATCCAACGTGTCACCTCACTACCCATTTCTGTTTATTTTTATATTTTCCAGCCACTTTTTTTTCAGTTACAGAACTCCAGATTAGGAAGAAACCCCAGGCACCATCTAAACCAAGCCATACCGGAACAAGAATTCTTTCTAGAATATACCCAATAAGTATATAACTGATAAGTATATACCTGACAATATACCTGACACCCAGCAGTGTGACTTAAAACATGTTATTCATTTGATCTTTAGAGACAATCTTAAGGAAGGAGCTATTAGCCCCATTTTATAAATAAGGCAATAGAAACTCAGAGATTAAGTGATATGTCTGGGTCATAAAATAACTGAGAGAATTTGAACTCATAACTTCCTAACTCCAGGAATAGCACTTTATTCACTGTACTATCTTCACTGGAACAGTATTTTTTAAAAGCATATATTTTGGAGTTCAAATGCTGACTGATATTTGTTCCCAAAAAATCATGAAGGGATAATTCATGAACTAGTTGATTTTTATGTTTTCTTCTATATTCAGGTCCATGGTCTGATTAAAAAGATCCCTTCTAGCTTTTAATCTATGTCCCTGTGATCCATGTCTAGTCTGCATTTGCTTCTAAAATAAGAGGGAAGGAGAAAAAAAGATGGAATCTACACAGCTTTTTTTTTTTTTTTTAAATAATGTTTTTATTTTTTTTCTCAATTACAAGCAAAAAAAAAATCTTAAAAATTCTTTCATTTTCGAGTTTCAAGTCCCTTTTCCTCTCCTCTTTCTTGAGAAGGCAAATGCTTTGATATAAATTAAACATGTACAGTCATGCAAAACATTTCTATATTAGCCATGTTACAAAATAGAACACAAAAAAGAAAAAGAAGTTACAAATGTATGCTTTGATCTGTATTCAGTCTCTAATTCTTTCTCTGGAGATAGATAGCATTTTTTCATCACAACTCCATAGGAATTGTTTCTACACAACTTTTCTGAGAAAATTTCTTTTATTGTTTTAAATTTAAATTTAAATTTTTTTTAGTTCTCAAGCATTTTTTCTTCCTCTCATCTTGTCTTCTTCACTGGACAAAAGAAAAATAATGTCCTTTTATCAAATAAGTATAATCAAGGAAAATAAATTCCAATGTTAGCCATATTCAGCAATGAGTATTTTTCATTCTGCATCTTGAGGCCATCACCTCTCTGTTGGGAAAGTGGTCAGAATTCTCTTTCTCATCAGCCCTTTGGAATTATGGTTGATTTTTGCATTGATTACAGTTCTTAAGTCTTTCAAAATTATTCATTTTAAAAAGGTTAATCTTAAAGTATCAATTGTTCTCCTGGTTCATTTACTCTGCCTTTAGTATACTTCCCAGGTTTTTCTGAAATTCCTAACTTGGCTGGGCTTGCCTATCTATGAAGGAGAAGTACAGATGTTTCTATTAAATCTTTCCAGTCATCTTCTGGGCTCGCCTGGCCTGCCTGCTGGGGAAAGGGTACAATGCAACTACATGTTATTTGCTTCACAGGTTAGGAACCTGCCATAGGGGCCTAATGGCCTGAAAGTACACTACCCTGAGTCTGAACCCCTGGGAAAATTGATAAGCTAGCTGAATTCATTCCTTGATGGTAAAAAAGCTCTCTTCCTCATGCCCTTCCCTTTCTTAATGACTGACTCCATGGCTTTTCCCACTCTCAAGTCTTTTTTCACTGAGACTAGTTCCATCCTAGTAACACAGTGAATCTTGACTTCTCGGGAAGTTCTGTAGCACTAACTAGTTTCACTTTCATTCATTCCTTCCCATTTCATTTTTCTCCCAGCCCAACTGGTGGAGGTAAAGTAATTGGAATATTCTTTATTTTCCCTGTTGCCATTTCCAAGCTCTCCCCCTCTCTTCAACTCACAACATCCAAGTGCTATATGTTATTATATCCTCCTTTACTCCTGTCTCATATGAAGAGATGACCCTGCCCCTTGCCAAGGCAAAGCACAATGTCCAAGTTATTATGTGCACAAGAGAGCCAATTCTATCCCATCTTCTCCTATTCTCTTACTCATTTTAAATAACTACTTCCTTCCTAATTACAAAGAGGTACATTCTCCCCCATCCCCATCTCCCCAAAAAACCCTGTCCACTTGATCCATCCACCCTCACCAGATATCCCATATTTCTCCTTCCATTTGTGGCTAAACTTCTTTAAAAGGTCATCCAAAGAGGGGAAGAGTCAAGATGGAATAGTACAGGAAAGGACTGAGTTCTCCCCCAAAGTCCTCAAAATTCTTCTTCTTTTTTTTTTTCAACACACATTGCTTTATGAATCATGTTGGAAGAGAAAAATCAGAACAAAAGGGAAAAATCATGGAGGAGAAAAAAAAAAACAGAAAAAAGAAGTGAACATAGCATGTATTGATTTATATTCAAACTTCACAAGTCCTTTTCTGGATCCAGACCAATTCCTTTAAATAATGACTCTAACCAAATTTTAGAGCATCAGAAAACACATAAAAGATGGAGTGGAACAATTTTCCAGTCAAAGATAACTTAGAAGGTCATCTTTGCTTGCCCCTCTGCCCATTCTTCCCCCCTTACTTCTTTATAGATTTTGGAAAGTGCTATATCCTTCATGGTATATATCTAGTGTTGCCTATTTAACCCATTCCCAATATGAGGTTTTCAGAACCACAAGTCTTCCTCCTCCTAATGCCTCTGTGTCTATTCTTCTGCAACTCATTTGTATAACATAATTAGTATTTTTACCTTTTTTTAGGCAGTTTTGCTTTATATAGTCAGCTCATACTTTAACTCTGCCCCAGTCTTTTTTTTTTAATTACCCACTTGCTGATGTTAATTGTAAATATATGGCATACATTTCTGTAATATTCTGATTAGCTTTCTGGAGGGCCTTTGGACCAGCCTTGTTCTCAGCAAAATAATCACCATGAGAATAGTCGGGATAAAATCCAAAATCTTTATTGTCTCCTTCAGTCTCCCAGTCTGCATCAGCAGTCTGCACATCTCAGTCTCTGCTTCTACTTCAGTCTGACTCTGACCTCTTAAATACTCTATTAAAATCAAATCAATTCACCATACTGAGTATAAGCCAATCATTACATCACTAGGGAACCAATTATCTCATCAATTCCACTGAGTTAATATCTTGTTGTAGGATTAAATCAATCATACTGAGCCTTAAGTATACCTTTTCAGAATTCCTGCCCTCTATATCTCCTGCTTTCTTTTGTTTTAGAACATAGGTGATCACATCTTCCCTGACTTCTCAGGAAGATGAGAATCCCAAAAACGAGGTGATCACACCCTTCCTGACATCTTAGGAAGGGAGGTGAAAGCACCAAAAGGAAATGAGGAATCAAACCAGATTTTGTTAGTGAGTTTCTGAAGGGTCTCACTTGAAACAGGTATACATAAATCCATTAGCATGGCAGGTATTACACATTTCCATATTAAAAAAAAAATTGTCCATGTTAAGTTCCTTGAAATTGATCTTTGATATTGGCTCTTAAGTGTTAAATTTTCTACTGAGTCCAGGTTTTGTGGAAACAAAGTCCTGAAAATCTGGAAGTTCTTTGAATGCCTTTTTTCATTCAAAATTATGGATAATTTTGCTGAATATGATATTTTTTGCCACAAGACTAGCTCTTTTGATTGCCAGTACATGTGATTCCAGAACCTGCAGGTTTCTAGTGTGGTTGCTGCTAAGTCCTATACAATTCTAATTGTAGCTCCAAGATATTTGAATTGTTTCTTGCAAATTTGTCTCTTTGACATGAGGATTTTGAAATTTGGCAATAATAATCCTATGTGTTTTTCACAAAGGATCTCTTTGAGGGTGGTGTTCTACTGATGGATTTTTTCTATTTCTACTTTCCCTTCCTGTTGTATCACTTTAGGACACTTTTTGGGGATTATTTCTTGTATTATTGGATCAAGGTTCTTTTTTTTTTTAGTTATAGATTTCAGGCCATCCAATTATTCTTATATTTTCTCTTCTTGATCTGTTTTCCAGATCTGTTGTTTTTCTTATGTTTCACATTGTTCTATTTTTTTTTCATTCTTTATATTGTTTTGTTATTTCTTAGTCTCATAGCTTCACCGACTTCGCCCTGATCAATTTTAATTTTCAATTCTAATTTTCTTTAAGATTATCTCCTTTTCTAGTTAACTTTTTCATAGTTGTTTTTTAGTTTTTCCTCATCGTACCTCATTTGATTTTTAAATTCTTTTGAGTTCTATAAATTCTTTCTGGGCAAGGAGCCATTTAATGTTACTCTTCAGTTTCCTCTTCTGAAGATGAATCCCAGTCTTCCCTATTCCCATAGTAAGTTTCTACAGTTGGAGTCTTTCTTCTTTGCTGGTTCATTTTTTAAATGAGAAATATTAGTGTAAATACCTCTAATTGTGGAGTCAGGGGATAGTACCTCTAGTTTCATTTCAGTTCTCCCCTCTGACCTAGAACCCCAAACTAAGAGCTCTCCTCTTTGCAAATGCTCACAGTCAGAAGTGTCCCTGTCCCATTATCTCTTCACTCTCTATTGTGCTGGTTCTTTCTTGCCCAGGGTCACATATGTGCAGCACAATTGGATCTGACATTCCTAATCAGCAAAGGTCCCCTCAGTCTTCCCAGACTCATACTCCCAACTTTGCTCCAAGAGGTGAAAGTTTCTGTGTTTTTTTGCTGAGGCTCCAGCTAAACCGAGCTCACCCCAGGAGTCCTCACTTGGTGTTTCTGCAGAGCTAGTCTGAAGGTGTTTGCATTTGACACTGATTAATTTCTAGCTTGGGGTCTTTCTTCCAATCTTAAGTTATATCAAGAAGACCTCTGTTCTGTCCCCAGTTGTCTTGATTTTTCACCAGTCTATGTTCACCCTGAGACCCAAATTTGTTCTATTTATGGGGGAATCTGGAAAACCTGAAATTTACTGACCTATCCCACCATCTTCCCAGAATCCTCTTTAGACATCATCTTTCAAAGAAATTATCAAAGAAAACTGTCTTGAGATTCTAGAAACAAAATAAAATATAAATGGAAACATTCCACCAATCACCTCCTGAAAGAGATCACAAGATGAAAACTCCAAGGAATATTAAAGTCAAATTCTGAAACTCCCAAATCAAAGAGAAAATATTGCAAGCATCCAGAAAGAAACAATTCAAGTGTAATGGAGCCACAGCCAGGATAACACAAGATTAACAGCTTCTACATTAAAGGATAAAAGGACTTGGAATATGATATTCCAGAGAGTAATATAACTATAATTACAACCGAGACCTACCCAGGAAACCTGAGTATAAGCCTTTAGGGGAAAAGGTGGAAATTCAATGAAATAAAGAACTTTTAAGCATTTGTGATAAAAAAAAAAAAAAGAACTAAATAGAAAATTTGATTTTCAAATATAGGATTCAGGAGAAGTATAAGGAGGTAATAAGGGAAAGAATATCAATAAGGAACTTAAGTTTTATCTATTTGTATTCCTACATGGGAGGATATGTATAATTCATAAAAACTTTCTCATTAATATGGCAGTTAGGAGGTGTATATATATAGACAGAAGGCACAGGTAAATTAAATATGAAGAGATAATATCTTTAAAAAAATTAAATTAATGGGTGAAAGAAGAATGTGCTGGGAGAACAGGAAAGGAAGAAGTGAATGGCATAAATTATCTGCCATAAAAGAATTAAAACCTTTTACAGTGGAAGGGAAGAGGTGGAAGCAAAGGAGAATAAGTGAAGTTTATTACTTTCATCAAAATAGGCTAAAAGAGGAAATAACATACAGCCTCAAAATGAGTTTAGAAATCTATCTAGCCCTGCAGGAAAGGAGAGGATGGGAATATGAGAAGGAGGGAGGATGATAAAAGAAGGAACAGATTGAGGGAGGGGATGGTCAATAACAAAACACTTTTGAGGAGGGTCAGTATGAAAAAAGATAATAGAATAAATAGGGAAAATACAGTTAGCAATAGTGATCAGGAAAATTATTTTGAAGCAGGTTTCTCTGATAACCTCACTTCTCAAATATATAGGGAACTGAGTCAAATTTAATTTTTTGTTTATTTTGCTGAGGCACTTGGGGTTTAGTGACCTACCCAGGGTCACACAGCTAGAAAGTGTTAAGTGTATGAGGCCAGATTTGAAATCAGGTTGTCCTGACTTCAGGGCTGGCACTCTATCCACTATGCTATCTAGCAGCCCCCTGAGTCAAATTTATAAACAAAAATTAGCCATTCCCCAGTTGATAAATAATCAAAAGATATGAACTTTCCCCAAAGGGTGAAGAAATCATGGATATTCTTTGAGCTAACAATACCACTATTAAGCATGAATCTCAAAAGAGATTTTTTTTAAGTAACTATATATACAAAGAATATTTCTAGCAGATTTTTTTCTCAGGGCAAAAGTTGGAAATTGAGGAGATACACATCAGTTGGGGAATGACTGAATAAATTGTGCTATGTGATTTTGATGGGATTATTATTGTTCTATGGGGAATGAGCAGGATATTCTCAGAAAAACCTGCAAAGTCCTCCATGAACTCAAGCAAAGTGAAATGTATTATGTACAAAGTAATAGCAATGTTCTGGAACAATCAGCTTTGAATGATTTTGCTATTCTCAGAAATATGATCCATGACTATTCTGAAGGACTTATGAAAAATGTTATCCATATCCAGAGAAAAAACTGATTGTGTCTGAATACAGATCGAAGCATTCTCTTTTTTTACTTTATTTTTCTTGAGGGTTTTTTGGGTGGGGAAGAAGAATCTGTTTTCTTTTGTAACATGACTTTTATGAAAATGTTTTGCATTAACTTTACATGTGTCAAAGTGGGGGAAAAGGAGAGAATCTGGAACTCAGTTTTAAAAACAAATATAAAAAATTGTTTACATTTAACTGGGGAAAACAAAAAAAATTTTTAAAAAAGCCATCTGAAGTTGGTGATTTCACTTCATTTTCTCTCACTCTTTTGAAAACCTCTATAATGTGGTTTCTGTTAATTATTCCCTCCAAAATTACCAATGATCTCTTTAATTGCCAAATCCAATATCCTTTTCCAAAGTCAGACATAACTGAAATGACTGAACAATATCTTTTTCTCATTCATCATCCTTCTTCATCTATCTGCAACTTTTGATACTGTTAATTGTTCTTTTCTCCTTAATATTTATTTTTAGGTTTCCATGATAGTACTCTATTCTGATGCTCCTACCTTTCTGGCCATTATTTCTTTTTTCAGACCATGTCTACCAATGACTCTTTCTCCTCTCCCCCTCTCCCATATCTCCCAGGGAATATTAATTGCTCTCATGGATCCTATTATCACTTCTATGTTGCTAATCCACAGATCTACTTACCCAGTCCTAACATTTCCAATTTCCTATTGGACATCTTGAATTCTAAGTCCCCTAGACTTTCAAACTCAGCATGCTTTAAACTCATTCATCTTATCTATTTCTTCTGGGGATCAAATGAGATATTTGAAAAAAACTATGGTGTTGGGGAGAAGGGTTAGCACAAAGCCTAGAACAAAGTAAGTGCTGTTTAAACACATTCCTTTGCACTCCTTTTTCTCTTCTCTCCCCTCTTTTCTTGCCTTTCTTCCCTATTCTATTCCTTCTCCTTTCTGTGCAATCTTTCCCCTCTTTATTTCTTATTACTATGGCGGGAATCACCCTCCTCCTAGTCACTCAGTCTTGCAACTCAAGTGTTCTCCTGGTCTTTTCAGTCTCTTACTCATCTAATTTGTTGTGTTCTGTCATTTTAATCTTTTTTTAAAATTAGTTTTGCTGATGTATTTTTTTTTAACATCAAAACATTTCCCAGGATCTTGCCCCCTTGCTTTCTCAAAGAGTCATTCTATATAATGAGTATTTTTTAAAAGGGAAAAAATCAGTTGTTTTCCAATTATTTGACTTTGAGTTTTCTTGTTTTACACAAGACAATGAGGTGCTTTGACATTTCCTTCTCCGGCTCTTTTACAGATGAGGAAACTGAGGTACACAGGGTTAAGTGACTTTTCCAGTGTCACACAGCTAGTTAAATGTCTGACGCCAACTTTGAAGATGAGTCTTACTTCAGGCCTGATATTCTATCTACTATACCTCCTAGATGCCTTAAAAATTAATTCATCCAATCAATACATTGAAAAAAATATGAATCCCTCCCACCTCCATGAAAGGGTGGGCTGGGAATATTCTCTTATAAAGATCTTGACCTTTATAATTTTTCTACATATACAGTTGATGTGTTTGTGTGCATACATGGCTGCTCTTTCCAATTTACATTATTGTGGACATTGTGCATATTTTCTTTTGGGGGAAGGCTCTGCTAACCTTAGTATGCATCATTTCATGTAGCTCTTTCCATGCTTCTCTATATTCATCACATTCATCATTTCTTATAGTGTAGGAATAGTTCATTATATTCATGTATCACAGTTTGTTTAGCCATCTTCCAATTGATGGGAATCTATTTTGAATCCAATTCCTTTCTGTCACAGAAAGTGCTACTATAATATTTTGATGAATATATGAATTGTCTTATCAATGCTTCCTTAGGCTCTAAGTCACATAAATATGAATACCCTTTGACCCAGAATCTTTGGGGTTAAATCAATGGGAACAAACATTTTTAGTCACATTATTTGCATAATTTCAAATTTCTTCCCAAATGGTGGTACCAATTAATAGGTCAATTAACAATGCATCACCCCTCCAACATTGACAACTGTCATTTTTGGTAATTTATTCAAATTTGCAAGTATGAGATAAAAACCTTAGCATTACTTAAATTTGTATTTCTCGTTATAAATCTTTTGTTTTTCCAAATAAATTTTGTTATTTTGTCAAGTTCTACAAGCATCCCTTTGAGAATTTGACTGGCATAGTATTAAAAATGTAAGTTAACCTTTGTAGCATTGTAATTTTTATTATGTTGATATGGCCTTGCTGTGAGCACTAAACATTTCCCCAGATTTAAGTTTTTCTCTTTTGAAGGAGCACCTTATAACTGAATTTACACATGTTTCGTATGTGTTTTGGCAGCTCAATCTACAGATATTTTATGCATTTTCTAGTTATTTATGCTAGGATGTCCTTTTCTATTGCTGCTTCTTGCATTTTATTATTGTATGAGAAAGCAGTTGATTTTTGAGGGTTAGTTTTGTAATCTGCAACTTTGCTTAGGCCATAGCAACTATGCTGATTTACCATCACATTATTAGTAAATATGAATGATTTTAATTTTTATTTTTGCATTTTAATGTCTTTAATTTCTTTATCTTGTCCTTTTGCTATTGCTAGCATTTATAGAACTACATAAAATAACAGTGGGAAGACTAGACATTTTAGTGTACAATAGAGTACTACTAGAATACATTCTAGTATATTTCCATTCTATATGATACTTACTTTTGGGTTAAGATGGATGCTTTCTGTAATATTAAAAAAGGTCCCACTATACTTTGCTATTTAGTGTGGGACTTTTTGTGTGGGCAAAAGCTTTTTCTGCAATTATTGAGATAAAACTTTTGTGATTTTGGCTTTAGATATGGTTTTACTGTTTTCCGCATGTTGAATTATCCTTGCACTCTGGACATAAATTTAACTTAGTCATAATGAATGATTTCTTAGATAAATCCTTGTCGGCTCATAAGATTGTTTAAAATTTAATCAATCAGTTTTCATTAATGATACTCATCTATAATTTTCTGGGTTTTATCCTTCTCTGATTTAGGTATTAAAACTGTCTTCTAAAAGAATTTTGGTAAGGTGTTTTCTAAATTTTTGAAAATAATTTATCTGGCATAAGTACTAGGTATTTTTTTTAAGTTTAATAAAATTCTCCTGTAAATCCAGTAGGACCAGGTATTTTTCTTTAATAGGTTGGGTTTTCATTACATTGAATTCCCAATCCCTATATTTATGCCCACATGCATTTTTGATTTCGTTCACAAGCTAATTGTACAATATTTCAGAGTCTGATTCTTTTTGTACAGCAAAATAACGTTTTGGTCATGTATACTTATTGTGTATCTAATTTATATTTTAATGTACTTAACATCTACTGGTCATCCTGCCATCTGGGGGAGGGGGTGGGGGGTAAGAGGTGAAAAAATGGAACAAGAGGTTTGGCAATTGTTAATGCTGTAAAGTTACCCATGCATATATCCTGTAAATAAAAGGCTATTAAATTAAAAAAAAAAATAGGTTGGGTTTTTTGTTTGTTTTGTTTTGTTTTTTGGTGATTGTTTTTAATGGCTAGAATTGTAGAGGTCCACAGATTGGGGGGGAACTCTGGGTAAGGTATAAGACCCTTCAGCCCAGAGGGAACCTGTTAACAATGTCTGGTTTGGCTCTTCATTTTCCCTTTGGTGTTCTCACCTTTCCTGAGAAGTCAGGGAGGACCTGACAACTGAGTTAACACCTTGTTGTAAGTGTCCTTGTTTCAAGTATAACAGGTGGGCACACCCTACCTGACTTTTCAGGAAGAGAAGTGAAAACACCAAAAAAAAAAGGAGTGATCACATCTTCCCTGACTTCTCAGGAAGGTTAAAACACCAAAAAAGGGAGTGATCACCGCTTCCCTGACTTCTCAGGAAAGTGGAAACACCAAAAAAGGGAATGATCACACCTTCCCTGACCTCTCAGGAAATGTGAGACACTTTTTAAAGGTTAATTTGTTTGAATTTCTATTTTTAATGCATATTCAGTTCAGTAACCCTTTCTTTTCTATTTTATTGATATACATTTATAGGGATATGATTTTCCAAAAAGACTGTTTTTGCTGAATCTGAGAAATTTTCCTATGTTGTTTCATAATTATTACTTTTTTCACAAAAGTATTGTTTCTCTGATATATTCTTTGACTCACCAATTATTTAGAATTTCATTTTAAGTCTCCATTTGGGTCTGTCTGTATTTTGTTTGTGGTCCCTGACCCAGTAACTATTTTTATTTCATTGTAGTCTGTAAATGATACACCTAAGATTTTTGTTTTTTACATTTATTTGCAACAGCTATGCCCCTAATATATGGGCAATTTTTATAAATGTTCTTCATGATATAGAGTATATATACATACATATGTATGTATGTTCTTCTGCAATTCCCTTGAGAAGACATCATAACTTTTTAAGTTCTAGTCACTCCAGCAATTGTTCACTTCTGTATTTTCTCTTTTATCTTCTTTTTATTCTTATCCAAAACAGAGAAGGAAATTAAAATCTTCTGTTACTATTCTATCTCTGCTTAGGTGTTTTTGTAGCTTAATGTTTTTGGTTCATAGTTCATGGTTCCTTTAAACATAATGTAGTTTCCTTGTTTATTCCTTTTCATTTTTTTCATTAGTTTTATTTTATCAGATAGCATAATTGCAACCCTTTTTTACGTTCCACTTGATGCACAGCACATTTTTTAAAGTAACTCTTCAGTTTTATTCTGTTTGTCTTTGTTTTTTCAATGAGTTTCTTATAAGTGACAGACTGTAGGGTACTGCTTTCTTATCCAATCTGTTACTTTTTCATTGTATTAGGTTATTTAGTTCATTCACATTTAAGGTTGTCAGGTTTATATTTTCTTCCATTTCTCATATTGTTTTGCTTTTTAGTAAATCATTATTGTTTTACCTTTTATGCTTTATTTTTTTTAAATTATAGTAACTTTTTATTGATAGAACTCATACCAGGGTAATTTTTTTACAACGTTATCCCTTGCACTCACTTCTGTTCCAATTTTTCCCTTCCACTCTCCACCCCCTCCCCTAGATGGCAAGCAGTCCTATATATGTTGAATATGTCATAGTATATCCTAGATACAATGTATGTGTGCAGATCCAAAGAGTTTTCTTGTTGCACAGGGAGAATTGGATTCAGAAGGTAAAAATAACCCGGGAAGAAAAACAAAAATGCAAACAGTTTACATTCATTTCCCAGTGTTTTTTCTTTGGGTATAGCTGCTTCTGTCCATCATTGATCTTAGCATCAGTTCATGTAATTCTCTCCAAGCCTCTCTGTATTCATCCTGCTGGTCATTTCTTGCAGAATCGTTGTTGACGTATATAATGATCTCTTGGTTCTGCTCATTTCACTTAGCATCAGTTCATGTAATTCTCTCCAAGCCTCTCTGTATTCATCCTGCTGGTCATTTCTTGCAGAACAATAATATTCCATAACATTCATATACCACAATTTACCCAACCATTCTCCAGTTAATGGGCATCCATTTTCCAGTCTCTAGCCACTACAAACAGGGCTGCCACAAACATTTTGGCACATACTGGTCCCTTTCCCTTCTTTAGTATCTCCTTGGGGTATAAGCCCAGTAGAAACACTGCTGGATCAAAGGGTATGCACAGTTTGATAACTTTTTGAGCATAGTTCCAGATTGCTCTCCAGAATGGTTGGATTCGTTCACAACTCCACCAACAATGTATCAGTGTCCCAGTTTTCCCGCATCCCCTCCAACAATCATCATTGTTTTTCCTGTCATCTTAGCCTATCTTACAGGTGTGTAGTGGTATCTCAGAGTTGTCTTAATTTGCATTTCTCTGATTAATAATGATTTGGAACACTCTTTCATATGAGTGGTAATAATTTCAATTTCATCATCTGAAGATTGTCTGTTCGTATCCTCTGACCATTTGTCAATTGGAGAATGGCTTGGTTTCTTATAAATTAGAGTCAGTTCTCTATATTTTGGAAATGAGGCCTTTATCAGAACCTTTAACTGTGAAGATGCTTTCCCAGTTTGTTGCTTCCCTTCTAATCTTGTTTGCATTAGTTTTGTTTGTACAGAAGCTTTTAATTTGATGTAACAAATTTTCTTTTGTGATCAATAATGGTGTCTAGTTCTCTTTTAGTCACAAATTTCTTCCCTCCTCCACAAGTCTGAGAATAAACTATCCAATGTTCCTCCAATTTATTTATAATCTCGTTCTTTATGTCTAAATCCGGACCCATTTTGATCTTATCTTGGTATATGTGTTAAGTGTGGGTTCCATGCCTAATTTCTGCCATACTAATTTCCAGTTATCCCAGCAGTTTTTGTCAAATAATGAATTCTTATCCTAAAAGTTAGGATCTTTGGGTTTGTCAAACACTAGATTGCTGCAGTTGACTATTCTGTCTTGTGAACCTAACCTGTTCCACTGATCAACTAATCTATTTCTTAGTACCAATGGTTTTGGTGACTGCTCTTTATAATATGGTTTTAGATCGGAAAGTTAGGCCACCTTCATTTGATTTTTTTTTTCATTAATTCTTTTGAGATTCTTGATCTTTTATTATTCCTTTTGAATTTTGTTGTTATTTTTTCTAGATCATTAAAATATTTTCTTGGAAGTCTGATCGGTATAGCACTAAATAAATAGATTAGTTTAGGAAGTATTGTCATCTTTATTATATTTGCTTGACCTATCCAGGAGCACTTAATATTTTTCCAAATGTTTAAGTCTGACTTTTATTTGTGTGGAAAGTTTTTTGTAATTTTGCTCATATAATTCCTGACTTTCCTTTGGTAGATAGATTCCTAAATATTTTATGCTGTCGACAGTTATTCTGAATGGAATTTCTCTTTGTATCTTTTGCTGTTGGATTTCGTTGGTGATGTATAAAATGCTGAGGATTTAGGGTTTATTTTATAACCTGCAACTTTGCTAAAAGTTATGGATTATTTCTAATAGCTTTTTAGTAGAATCTCTGGGGTTCTCTAATATACCATCCATATCATCTGCAAGAGTGATAGTTTGGTTTCTCATTGCCTATTCTGATTCCTTTAATCTCTTTCTCGACTCTTATGCCAAGGCTGGTGTTTCTAATACAATATTGAATAATAATTGTTACAGTGGGCAACCTTTTCCTCCAGATCTTACTGGAAAAGGTTCCGTTTTTCCCCATTGCATATGATGCTTACTGATGGTTTTAATATGCTCCTGACTATTTTAAGAAAAAGTCCATTTTATTCCCTATACTCAAGTGTTTTATTAGAAATGGATTTGGTTTTATCAAATCTTTTTCTGCCTCATTAGATGATCATTGGTTTTGTTAGTTTTGCTATTGATATAGTCAATTTGCTAATAGTTTTCCTAATATTGAACCAGTCCCATTCCTGGTATAAATCCTACTTGGTCATAGTGTATTATCCCAGGAATGATTTTCTGTAATCTTTTTGCTAATATTTTATTTAAGATTTTAGCATCGATATTCATTAGGGAGATTAGTCTATAATTTTCTTTCTCTGTTTTCAGCCTACCTGGTTTAGGTATAAGTACCATGTCTATGTCGTAAAAAGGAGTTTGGTAGGACTCCTTCAATCCCTATTTTTTCAAATAGTTTATATAGCATTGGGGTTAATTGTTCTTTGAATGTTTGGTAGAATTCACACATCTGGTCCTGGAGATTTTTTCTTAGGGAGTTGGTTAATAGCTTGTTCTATTTCTTTTTCTAAGATGGGACTGTTTAGGATTTTACTTCTTCCTCTGTTAATCTGGCAAGCTTATATTTTTGAAGGTATTCTTCCATTTCATTTAAGTTGTCAAATTTACTGCCATAAAGTTGGGCAAAGTAATTCCTAATTATTGCTCTAATTTCCTCTTCATTAGTGGCGAGTTCTCCCTTTTCATTTTTAAGACTAACAATTTGATTTTCCTCTTTCCTTTTTTAAATCAGATTTACTAAGGGTTTGTCTATTTTGTTGGTTTTTTTTGTTTTATTAGTTTTATTAATTTAATAGTTTTTTCCTTTTAATTTTATTGATCTCTCCTTTTATTTTTAGAATTTCAAGTTTAGTGTTTGACTGGGGGTTTTTAATTTGTTCCTTTTCTAGCATTTTTAGTTGCAAGCCCAATTCGTTGACCTTCTCTTTCTCTGTTTTATGTAAATAGGCCTCTAGAGATAGGAAATTTCCCCTTATTACCGCTTTGGCTGCATCCCACACATTTGGTATGATGTCTCATTATTGTCATTTTCTTGGGTGAAGTTATTAATTATGTCTATGATTTGCTGTTTCACCCAATCATTCTTTAGTATGAGATTATTTAGTTTCCAATTATTTTTTGGTCTACTTTCCCTGGCTTTTTGTTGAGTGTAATTTTATTGCATCGTGGTCTGAAAAGAAAGCATTTACTATTTCTGCCTTACTGCATTTGAGTTTGAGGTTTTTATGTCCTAACATATGGTCTATTTTTGTATAGGTTCCATGAACTGCTGAAAAGAAAGTGTACTCCTTTCTGTCTCCATTTCATTTTCTCCAGTGATCTATCATATCTAACTTTTCTAGTATTCTATTTACCTCTTTGACTTCTTTCTTGTTTATTTTGTGGCTTGATTTATCTAATTCTGAGAGAGCAAGGTTGAGATTTCCCACTATTATAGTTTTGCTATCTATTTCTTCTTGAAGTTCTCTTAATTTCTCTTTTAAGAATTTAGATGCTACACCACTTGGTGCATACATGTTTAATATTGATATTGCTTCATTATCTATGCTACCCTTTAGCAAGATATAGTGCCCTTCCTTATCTCTTTTAATTAGCTCAATTTTTGTTTTTGCTTGATCTGAGATCAGGATGGCTACCCTGCTTTTTTGACTTCCCTGAAGCATAGTAGATTTTGCTCCATCCCTTTACCTTTATTCTGTATGTATCTCCCTGCTTCAGGTGTGTTTCCTGTAAACAACATATTGTAGGATTCTGGCTTTTAATCCATTCTGCTAATCGCTTCCTCTTTATGGGGGAGTTTACCCCATTCACATTTATGGTTAAAATGACCAATTCTGTATTACTTGCCATCTTGTTAACCCTGTTTATGCTTTTCTCCCTTCTTTTCCCTTTACCCCAGTATTAAACTTGTGAGCAGCACTTGCTTCACAGCCCTCCCTTTAGTATCCCTCCTCCCCACCTTGAGTTCCTCCCCTATCTTACTCCTTTCCCTCACAGTTTCCATATTCCCTTCTGCTTAGCTTATTCCTTCCCTTTCACTTTTCCTTCTCACTTTTCAATGAGATGGGAGAAGTTTCACCATACATTGAATATGTCTAAAATTTTTCTCTTAAAGCCAATTCTGATGGCAGTAAAATACCCACTATATTCATCCCCCTCCATTCTTTCTCTCAGATATAATAGGTTTCCTTTGCCTCTTTGTGAGATATAGTACCCCCACTTTACCCTTTTTCTGATACAATGTCCTTTCCACCTCTAATTTCTAGAACAAGGTATACATTTTTTTTTTTTTTTTTTACATCTTTACAGCAGAAATATAGTTCCCAAGATTTCTTTTTACCTTTTTAGGTTTTTCTTGAGTTCTATATTTGTAGATCAAACTTCTTGTTAAGTTCTGGTTTTTTCACCAAAAATAGGTGAAATTCACTTATTTCATTGAATGACCATCTTCTTCCCTGGAAAAAGATGCTCATTCTGGCTAAGTTATTTTTGGTTGCATACTGAGTTCCTTAGCCTTTTGGAATATCATATTCCAGGCCCTGTGATCTTTTAATGTGGATGGTGCTAGATCTTGGGTGATCCTTATTGTGGCTCCTCTATATTTGAATTGGGTTTTTCTAGCCGCTTGGAGTATTTTTTCCTTCTTTTGAGGGTTCTGGTATTTGGCCACTATATTTCTTGGTGTTTTGATTTTAGGATCCCTTTTAGTGGGTAATCGATGAATTCTTTCAATGTCTATTTTACCCTCTGTTTCTATGACTTCTGGGCAGTTCTCATTGATAATTTCCTAGAAAATAGTGTCCAGGCTCTTTTTTTCATCTTATTTTTCTGGGAGTCCAATAATTCTCAGATTGTCTCTCCTAGACCTATTTTCCAGGTCTGTTGTTTTCCCAAGAAGGTATTTCACAGTTTTCTCCATTGTTTGATTTTTTTGGTTTTGCTTGACTGATTCTTCTTGTCTTCTCGAGTCATGCAATTCCATTTGCTCAATTCTGATTTTCAATGAAGTATTTTCTTCATTCACTTTTTTTATATCTTTTTCTAATTGTCCAATTTGTTCTATGGAATGTTTTTCCATTTTGCCAATTTTATTCTTTAGAGAGCTATTTTCTGTTTCCAGTTCACTAATCCTATTTTTCAAGGTTTGTTTTCTTTTCCATTCTGTCTTTAAATGGGTGGGACAATTTCTCCAGACTCTCTTGCCAAGCCTCCCTCTCCTTTTCCCATTTTCTTCTAGCTCTCTTGTGAGAGCCTTTTTAATTTCTTCTATAGAGGATTCATCTGTGCTGAGGAACAGATGATCTCCTCCTATGGGGATTCACCTGGAGATAATCTGTTTTTAGTCTCCTCAGAGTTTAGAGTCTGCTCTCTGTCCGTATAAAAGCTGTCAATCGTTAAGGTCCTTTTCAATTTTTTGCTCATTTTGTCAGAGAAGAATCAGAGACAAACTAGCAAAGAAAAAAAAGAAAAGAAAAACCCCAAATGGAATCTGGTTTTTTTGGGGGGAGGGGCTGGGTGGTGTTACCGAGCTTCCTCTACAGACTGAGGGAGCAGCAGCGAAGCACTAGCAGGACTGTACTGGGCCTTTGCTTTAAGACTCTGAGAGCGTGCTGTGTGGGGGAGGGGTGGCCGGTCTCAAGGAACTCCAGCTGTTTGGGGTTGTATTCTTCACCCCCGGTGTTTTTAGCTTCTCTGTTGGGCTACTGACTTGCTGCCAGAGCAAAGTATCCAATCCTGTAGCGAAGCTCTCCCCGCAGAGACGGCTGAGATCATACCCCAACCCCCTCAGGTCTGCTCGGCTGTGAGCTGCCTGCCGAGCTCTCACTGCTGCTGCTGCCCTCAGCCTGTGCCTGATCCAAAACCATCCTGCCCTCGAGCAAAAACAGACCTTTCCTGAGGAATCTCAAGGATGTCTTCTCTTGGTAACTGTTTGTGGGTTTTTTTTCAGTCAGGAATTAATTCAGAGGCTTGTAATGAAATGGATTCTGAGAGAAAATGTGGAGCTTACTTACACAGCTGTGTGTCTCCTCGCCGCCATCTTGGCTGGAAGTACCTTTTATTTTTAAATACAATACTCTATCTTTTCAGTTACTTTAACTTAATCTTTTTAAAGTTGGCTCCATTCCCATTGGCTTGCTTCCTTTCTTTTATGCTGTCCTAATGTCTTCATTCCTATTTATTTCCCCATTAGTTTTGAAATATTGATTATTAGTTCTCTTTTTTCCCCTGCTTTTTTTCTGGCTATTTAATTTTTTTTCCCTGAGGCAATTGAAATTAAATAACTTGCCCAGGGTCACACAGCTAGGAAGTGTTGAGTGTCTGAGACCCAGATTTGAACTCAGGTCCTCCTGACTTCAGGGCTGGTGCTCTATCCACTACACCACCTAGCTGCCCCTGGCTATTTAATTCTTTACCACTTTTTCTCACCAATTAGTCAAGTAAAATCTTCTTTCCTCTTCTGCCCTTCAACTAACATTATTCATTAGTCTTAAATTTTTATTTTCTGTGCTCCTTTCCAGAAAGAATTTCTCTCCTCCACTCTCTTCACTATCCATCCTCCCTTTCAGCCTCCTTTAGACCCTCATACTCTGGTTCATGATTCCTATGCTTATCTAGTCCCCCCTTTTCTTGGTATTCCTCATGGAGTAAAAACTTCCAAAATGTATATTCTGATTATCTGTAAGTAGTCTCCACTTCTGCTTTTTTAGATCTTACTTCTATCCCACCTTTTTCACTCCTAAAAAAATGCCACTTGCTGAAAATAATCCTGGAAATAATAGAAAGGGCTCTGGGGCTCCATGGCAGAATGTCTCTTCCCTAGCCCTTATCCCTGATTGTGCAGTCCATTACTGGCCTATATCCTCCTTGTGGTCACCTTTTCCCACTTACAATAAAATTACCTCCCTCAGCCCATGTGCTCCCACTGCCAGTTGATTCCAGGAATTTCAAATTCCCTCCCCCAAAGCGGGACAAATGATATCCTTGTAGACAGCTCCCAACAAACACAATGTCCTCATCTCCCTTCATAAAATATCTCAATCACTCCCCACCAAAACAAGGCCATCTCCTTTTTCTTTCCTTTTTTAATCTCCTTCCCTGCCTCAGTGCTCCTTCTTGAGAACACACGGGACTCACTTACCTCACATCACTAGCTCTTAACTTGACCAAAGCATGTCTCTCACATGTCTCTATCCTCCTTCCCCACTCTCCCTTCCCTTGCATCCTTCCATTTTGTAATTTAATTCAACCAAAACCAAAATGGATTCAACTGTACATATGGTGCCATAAGCTTAGTCCACAACGCTTCAGGCCTACTTCTCTACCATCACTCCCCTCTTACTTTCACCTTCATCTTCACTCTGTATCCATGTCTTCTTGCTATTTAAAAATAAATATTTTAATGGTCCCTTTTCTGATATTCTTATTGTTGCTGTTCTTGGCAACTATAATCATTTACCCCTACATTTCTGTTTGAGAAGCAAATAATCACTGTCTGGTTTTCTAAGAATGTTTGAAATGACTATTATTAAATATCCATCTTTTTAAAAATTTTATTTCTTTATTTAGCTGTTTATCCATTCATTCATTCAGTTAGTTAATTATAGTTAAGTCTAGATTTGTAAGGTAGATCAGGATGAGTTTTGATCTTCACTGTTTTTTAGAGCGCATTATTCCATTCCCATCTGTGTTTTCTGGTGAGTAAAGAATAATTTTATGTTACTTCATTTTCCTTTCCTTTCCTTTGTATTCCTAGTTACCTAGAGAATGCTTTGTTTTCCCACTGGGGAAATCTATGGATTCTTTCTTTTTGGCACCTTTGTCTCCTGTGTTAATAATTTCTGTGTTAATATTTTCTTGTATAATATCTTGCATTATGTGATTAGGTTTCTTTGATTTTTCATCTTCTGGGAGATCTATAATGCTGAGGTTGTCTATATGTATCTTGTCTCCAAAAATCAATGTTTCCTTGTACAAAAGATGTTTTCTTTGATATATATATATATTGCCTTTTGCTTTTTCAAGATTATCCTTCACTCCTATTTATAAGCCCAATCAGTTGTTCTCTGTTTGTTTGGGTTTTTTGTTTTTTGTTTTTTGTTTTTTTGATGAGGCTTGCCACAATGGATTCAAATTTTTCTATTTTACTCATTTTTGCCATGCAGGTCATAAATTCTTCTCTCATTTCTCTTTTAAACCATTCAGGGACAGCAAGTTGTGGGTCCAAAATCCACAAGGTGCTCTGCCTTGTCAACTATTGGATCATTTCCCTTTGTTTTGCAGTATTTATTCATAGATGTCTCAATCCATTCACTCTAGAGACCATATTTTCTTTTATTATTAATATCTTCAGTACTGCTTTATTGGCTTATCCTAAAGATTTTGAGTTTTCTGTCTCCTGAAATCTTTGGTAATTTCAGTCTCTTTCCTCTTATTTTCCCCTCTTGGTCAATTGCTCACTCCCCTCTCCCCCAGTGATGTTTTCCCTGGGGAAAGTGTCTCAGTCCCATTTCATGCTGGGCAGTTCACAGTTCATTAGCCTAAGTTCCTGTCCCAATGAGTTCTTGGGAGGACAAAAACTGCCTGGAATTGGATATTGGTGTCTCTCTTTAGGCTTAATAGAGAATCATACAGGCCTCTAGGAGCGGAATTGTACCACTGCAAGTCTAGCCTGGGCACATTTCTGCCATTTGTGCGGCTTCCTTTCCTGGAGGAAGGTAAAAGTTGGTCTACAGGGTTGTAGCCTGTGAAGAGCCAAACACGCATCCTGTGCCATTACTTCTGTTTCTCCACTTTCCAGCAAAACTTTATGGCCATCATGGTCTCAGCAAACTTCTGCAGTTTGGAATTTGGATCTCCAGGCACAAGGATTTTCATGAGCATTTCTGGCTCATAACTTCTGTAAACATTAGAGAAGATGCTCTTGGTCTGTCCACATGACCAAGAAATCCACTTTTATCCTTGCAACCTCTCTCCTATACCTCCCTCATTATCTCATACTCTGTTGGTTGGTTGGCCTATTGAAGCACCAAATCTCTTCTCACTTCAGTCTACCCTCCGCTCAGCTGTCAAATTGATCTTCCTAAAGCACAGGTCTGACTATGTCATCCCCCTAGTCAGTCAAGTCCAGGGCTTCCCTATCCCTTTCAGGATCCTGTACAAAATTCTTTGTTTGACATTCAAAGTTCTTCATAACTGGCTCCCTCCTCCTTTTCCAGTCTCCCCTAAACCCCAATGCTCTGGGATGTAGTGATGCTGGCCTCCTGGTTGTTCCTTTAACAATATATTCTATAACAATATATTGTCCCATCTCTGAGCATTTTCACTTGGTATCCCCCTTTCAAGTCTGTCTCTGTTCAGTTTTGCATCCTAACTTCTGGGATTTCCTCCAAGCCCCAGCAAAAATCCCACCTTCCTTGATTTTCCCTTAGTATCTTTCCTTTGCTGATTATCTCTAATTTATCCTAAATGAATCTTGTTTATACATAACTGTTTCATATTTTCCCTCCATTAATTTCTTGAAAGTAAGTACTGGTTTTTGCCTTTTTGCAAATCCCAGGGATTCTCACAGTTTCTGGCACATAGAAGATGCTTAATAAATGTTTGTTGTATTGACTTAACAGTATAACTGCATTCCACTACATTCAAGTACCGTCATTTGTTCAGCCATTCCCCAATTAAAGAGCATCCCTTTGATTTCATTTTTTTCACACCACAAAGAGAGCTGATGTATATATATATATATATATATATATATATATATGTATATATGTATACATGTATATATGTATAACAACATACATATATACATATATACACACACACACTCATAGCATAAAATCTTTCTTTTTTTTTTTTTAGCTCCTTGGGTAATAAGACCAGTAGTGGTATTGCTAAGCCCACAGGCCTGCACAATTTAATAACTTCTGAAGCATAGTTCCAAATTGTTTTCCAGAATGGTGAGACCAATTCACAACTCTGTCGATGCTGCATCAATGGATTCATTTTCCTGTCTCAACAACATCCTTTTTTTTTTGTTCTCTTTGCCAATCTGATAAATATGAGTTGAGCCTCAAGTTTAACTTCTACATCTCTAATTACTAGCATTTTTTTTCATATGGTTATAGCCTGACTTTCTTCCCTTGATAACTGCCTATTCTTATACTTTGACAATTCATCAATTGAGAAATAGCTTTTATTATAAATTTTAATTGGTTCCTAATATGAAAGACCTTTATCAGAAAAAGTTGCTACAAAGATTTTTCCTCCAGTTAACTCTTTCCCTTCTAATCTTAGTTGCATTGATTTGTGGAAAAAAATTAATTTTATGTATTTCCCTCCATCCTATTGTCTTTATGTTTCCACTCTGTTTCATGTAACCCCTTTTACATCTTAGAAGATGGGTATGGAATAGAAGTAAACTGAGTATCAGTGCTCTATGTGCAAATGGTTTCCATTCCTTCTTCTCTTCCCCTCACCCAATCACAGATTATTAGCCTGTTTTTCTTTACTCTTAAAAGTAAATGATCTTTTCTCTGAATTTAGAGTTTATTTTCCTTATGACTAATGCTTCAGATCTCCCTTCTTATTTTCCTTCTTCTTTCCCTTTCTTTTCTCCCTATTCTCTCTCTCTCTCTCTCTCTCTCTCTCTCTCTTTCTCCTTCTCCTCTTCTCCCCCTCCCCCTACTCTGTATGTGTATGGGAGTGTGTGTATTTTACCATCCTTTGTCAGTTCATATGAAAATAATGTTTAGATGACATCATCTCCCTTCCTCATAGTCTTCAATTTGCCCCTCCCTTTATTTGAAGTTAAGTTCCTCCTCTTTTTCTTCTCTAATATATACCCTTTCCTCCTTCTTATCCTTTTTTTTTAAGTATCATCAAAACATAAAATCACTTCCAGACATCATCACACTTTTTAGGACATGCTTGTGTCATCTCTTCTTCCTCCCATAAGAAGGCAAATTCTTTAACCTTTTAAAGTTTTTTTTCCCCAAATGCCAGTTTATATTTACCTACTCTTTGAATTTCGAATTTTTTATTCACTTTCAATATTTTCATGTCCTCTATTTCACTAAGTGACCAACTGTCTTCCATAGAATCATGCTTAGTTTTTGTTGAGTAACTTATTCCTGGCTATAATCCTATATTTTTTGCTTTTTGGAATATTATATTCCATGCCTTCTATTCCTTTTTAAGTGGTAGCTGCTAAATCTTTGTGATCTTGATCATACTTCCTAAGTACTGGAATTCCATCTGGTGGCTTACACAATTTTTGCTTTGACCCAGAAATTCTGGATTTTGATTTTGACATTTCTGGGAGTTTTCATATTGAAGGTGCTTTCAGAAGGTAACCAGTGGATTCTTCATATTTTTGCTTTACCCTCTTAGAGACTTGAGCAGTTTCAGTTCATTGAAATATTATATCTGGCAGTGTGTGTGTGTGTGTGTGTGTGTGTGTGTTGTATTTGGTAATGATTTTTTGGGTAGTTCAGTGATTCTTAAATGATCTCTCTTTGACCTGTTGTCCAAATCAATTGTTTTTGATATGCTTTAAATTTTCTATTTCTTGATTTCTTGACTTTAGTTTTTGAATAGATCTTGTCTTGTGGAGTCATTTTTGGTATGTCCTGATTTTCAAAAACAACCTCTTAATTGGATGTTTTGTGCTAAGCTGTTTCATTCTTTTCCCTAGTCTCTTCTTAATAGCTTGCACTGACTTTCCAATCCTTTCTTCTATCATTCTCATTTCATTTATAACATTTTTCACTCTTAAAAAAACTATTTCCTCTGGGAACTCTAATTGACTTTATGGGAAAGCTATATTTTTCTTTGAGGCTTTCTTTACATATAGGTATTTTGGAGTTGTTGGGTTTTTTTTTGGGGGGGGGAGGTTATGTCTTGAGCATTTCTGCCATCATAATAACTCTTTATCCTTTTTTTGTTTACTTTTTTTTTTTTAAGTCATCTACTCTGGGCAACCCAGAGTTGCTACTTGCTAGAAAAGGCTAATTTTATGATCCTGGCTTGTGTTTCTGACCTGTGCCCAAACCATGTCCATGATTAGCTCTGTGCGTGTCTATGCTATGGATATAGCTCAATGCTGGGCCTTATAAATTCTTGCACTAAAATCCCCTATGAAAGGATAACCCTTATTTCACATCCTGGCTAAAGAAATAAGTCCACTTGCTACTCTGGACATTCCCATGCTTGGGTTCCAGGCACTGGGTCTATGTCCCTGGACTTAAGTTTGCAATCAAATCTAGACCTAGCTCAGAGCTCCGACCACTGAGTTCAGAGATCCGGCAATTGCCCACCCATGTTGCTCAGTTTCTGCCCTGATCATTTGTCTGTAGGTCAAATTTGTAATATGGGGTTAGAAAGATGAGCCACTGTCATTTCTCCTTGGTTATTTCCCAATCGCTCCTTAGCTCAATTTTTTGTTGGAGTAGTTAGTATGGGAACAGGGATACACTGCTTCTTCCTACTCCATCATCTCAGCTCAGTCTTGGAACTCTTCAAAGGCAGCTTTCTTTTAAAGGTCCATATCATGGAGGATGAAGGGAGCTGCCTGGAAGGGGACTATGTGTTCCCATCCTGATTGCTAATTCAATTAGAATTAAAACTAAGAATTATTTTGTTGTTCAAGCTTGTGATTTTATCTATATGGGGAACTCCCAATGCAGAAAATTTTTTCTACCTGCACAACAGCACATTTGTAATTCTTTTGTGATTCTTTGAGAGTTGCCTGAGAACACCAGGAGGGAGAGTAATCTGCCTGCCTACAGTCACACAGCTTGGACCCACCAGAGGCAAGACTTGAACCTGGGTTCTCTTGATTTCAAGTATATGGGATTTAAGATCTCTCCAGTAAAGACACCATGTCTCCACTATTTATGCTAATTCAAAATCCAAGCATTAAATGAGTTTGTGAACTTTGTATCATCAGAGCAATCGGGTTGATTTTGGAGTCTTTACCAGGCTTCTTGGAGTTTTGCAAAGAACTTCATGAGAATTTCATCCAGCAGGACCAAACTAAAGACTCTGTCTTTGATCTTAGGAAAATAATAGTAGTTTAGGAAAAACTTGCGCAGTTAAGTTTTTCTAGATTTTCAGCCTTTGCTTTTATAGTTCCTTTAACTGGGAATCTCATCTTAGCCATCCTTGGAGACCAGACTCATATATCACCTTTTCCATGAAGCCATCTGCAACTAAAATGTGCCCCTTCATCTCATCTAATGCTTCTTTATATGGTTCTTTAATGAATATGGCTTGCATAATCTTTCCATTAACTCAAGGTTACCAGCCCTCCATGCCTTGGCATATGGTCTTCATGAATTGCTGTGGACCAAAAAGTTCACTACTTGGTGGTCAACTTTTTGGTGGTGAGCCTTATATAGAAGAATACTTGGATAACAGATACACCATCTGTCATTGTAGCAATTCACAAAGCCTTTCTAGCTTGCTACAACCCACCAATGCATAGAATTTATTAATATATTTTGGAGGGGCATCGGTCACCTCCATGCCATGATAGAGCGTGGTAGAAGTATTTTAGTGGTAGTTTATGCCCTAGTCATAGTCTAATTTGGATTATAGCTAGCTTCACATTAATACAAATTTGAATAATGTGAAATTTAATTTAGTATAAATTATGAAAATTCACCATGTCACATTTAACATGAGCCAAACATCAATCAATTATAATATGACATATTATAAGCTTATTGACAGTTTTAACATACCCTTGCATCCTTGGTCTGCATTTGCCTATCATTGTGTGTGGACGTGATATATTGCAATGGCATACCATATCACCAATAGTTTTGTTAATTTTTTTTAGAGTTTTTAACAAAATGGACAAAAGGAAGACTACTTCAGATGGGAACACTGCCAACACAAAAAAGAATATGCTTATTACTACATTAGAAAGAAAATGTATGTAATTGAGTGACATGAACATAGTCATAATCACTCTAAGACAGAATAAGGTGTCAGTGTCTGAATCTATAACAGAATATTATGATGAAGGCAAAATAAAAGAAAAAATGCAAAATTTCTTAATTTTTTTCTTTTCCTTGTTGTATGTGGCTTGCAAACAACTACAAGGAAGAGAAGTGTTACAATGAGAGAAATGGAATGGCTTTTAGCCACATGGATTAAAGATTGCAATCAAAAAAGTGTTCCTTTTAGCAGAGTAACCATTCAGACAAAAGCTTCAGGTTTATGTAAGGCAGTGAAAGAAAACTTTTACTGCCAACGTTGGTTGGCCTGAATACTTTAAAAATAGAGTTCAATTGCATAATGTTAAAATTATCACGGAGATGGCCAACGCAGATGGAGATGTAGTCAATGCAGATGAGAACATGGCAACCAATTGTCCTGATGTTTTAAACAAAATAATCAATGAGGGTGGATACACTGATCAACAATTTTTTAATATGGATGAACAGGCTTATTCTGTGCATGAATGTGTGGGGGATGAGGGTAGAAGGGAAATATCAGATAGAACTTAACTTTCTAAGAAAAAAGAAAAACTCAACCTGGATTTAAAGTGTCTAGGGATTGCCTAACACTTTTGTTGGAAGGTAAAGTTGAAAGGCAAAACCAAAGCTACATTAGCTGTCATGAAATCCTCATAATATGGGAGGATAAGTTATAGCCAGTGATCCCTTTCAATGCTTTGGTGATCAAGTAAAAAATCATGGATGATTAAAGTTATTTTTGAAGAGTGGTTTTCAGGTTATTTTAGATCAGCTTTTGAAAAATATTGCAAGGATGACAACAGTATTGCTGACTTTAAATAATGCCCCAGGGTCATCCAAGTACACTTGATTCATTGCATGAGAATGGGAGCATTCAAATTTGCTGAGATATGGATAAAGCTCTCTGTACCCACCAGTGTATGTATGAAGATTTAAAGAAAGATGATACAGCTTGGTTTGTGCTACTAAGATATTTAAATAACAATAACATTTTTGTCATATCAATTTAGTTATAGTATTCAGTGATTTTTAATTTTTACTTTTAAAATTATGTTTTCTGTAACTACTCTATTACCCTGTAATAAACTTGAGAAGAACATTTTCTTTATTTTTTGCTATCATATAATAAAGAAAGCCTTACTTTAAAAAAAATTATCACTTATTTCCATTGGACTAGAACCAATTGCCCTATTTTTATATGTTTGCTTTTATTGTTCCTTAACCATCCTTGGAGACCAGACATATATCACCTTTAACTTTAAATAATGCAAAGTCAAATAATGTGACCATTTTATGGGATTATTTGCTCTATTTGGGAACCAATTTGTTGGATATGGATCAACTTCTCTTCCTGGAATATTAGCTCTTAAAGTTAGGCACCCTATATTCTTTATTTCTGTATACCCAGAATTTAGTAGATTTCATTGCATACATTTCTTCATGAACGTTTGATTGCTAAATGAAAGCATACATATTTCAATAAATTAGCAGATTCACCAAAATATCAAGAGATATTTTAATTTGGAGCTAGGAGAATATAGTATAAAGTAGGAATATGTCAAGCGGAGGATGGGACTGATGACTTTTTTTGGTGCTTAGAGCTTTGCTGCCTAGAAAGGCTTTTGTGATTAAAGAGTGTGTTGTAAGTAATACAACTGTTACTGTGAGATCCAGGAGCCTCTGGGACTTCAACTTCTTCTCCATTAAAAGTCCAAACAAGCATATAGAATAGGTTCAAAATTTGAGGAGCTTGGCCTTCAAATAAAGGAATCAAGGTCTTCTGACTCATTGTCTTTTTTGCTCTTTACATCCTAACCCTGAAACCCCAGAGGGAAATTAATTAAAAGTTAGGTTTCAGTTGATGTCCAAGTGCTCCTCCAATGGGTGGGTTAGAAAGCTACTCAATGTTTAATGTAAATCAGATATAAAAAGCTATCTCTTCCCTCTCCCCAAAAGAAACACAAATTTAAAACCTACAAGCATGTACTGACAGAAAAGTTCACAAGCAAAAATAATGGTTAACTAAAATATCAGTGCATGGTACAGTTTGCAGGACTGTTGAATAGGCATTTTACATTTCACCTTGATTCGAGCAAATGGCCAGAGCTTGGGTTCATCCTCTTATTGGTGACTATCATCTCCAAAAAAACACCATAGTAGTCATAGAAAAGACATCCCCCTATCCCATGTCGACTGAGGACCCAGATTTTCTGGACAACTAGAACTCATGATATGATATAGTAAGGCTGGACATTTCCATTTAATGGTTACTCTTTGGTAACCCACAGCGAATCAAAGAAACAAAATAAAAAAGGCATTGCTCTGAAATACAATCTTGGATTCAACCAAGGCAGGATATGTGCTTTACTTGCCAAAAGCTCACAATTGCCAAAGGGTTAATGACAAAGGGAGGAGAGCTCCCTTCCCCATGCTTTATAGGAGAATTACCTGCCATGAAGCATTGAAGGAAGAGAAAGAAACACGGAGAGCTATCATCCTATTTTAAAGATCAGGAACAACTGTTCCTGATTTGGGGACCAATCTCATCTGATGCAGATTATTGGGATGAGGGCTGATTGTGTCATTCTAAAGAGGCAAGTTGAGTACACTCCCCTAAAAGGCCAGGAAACCTTCACTTATAGCTTTTTGGTAAAGCCCCTCAAGACTCACCTCTTCAAACATCCCATGAAGTGCAAATGATCTCCATCTCTTTTACTACCTCATTTGAGGTTTGAGGAATATATTTTACAAGTGTTGTAAGAGAACAAGGTTCCAACAATGCATCCTCTAAAGAAGGAATTATGTATAATTTTTGGAAGTAAAAGATAGAAATCATTTCACAAACTCTTGAAATTCATTTTGTTTTTAAAATTAAAGGCAGAATTCCAATGATCTTGTGATGAAGAGAGCTATTTGCATCTAGAGAGAGGACTATGAGAACTAAGTGTGAATCACAACATAGTATTTTCACTCTTTTTGTTGTTTGTTTGCATTTTGTTTTTTTTCCTCATTTTTTTCCTTTTTGATCTGATTTTTCTTAGGCAAATATGTGGAAATATGTATAGAAGAATTGCACATGTTTAACATAAATTAGATTATTTGCCATCTAAGAGAGAGAGTGGGGGGAAAGGGAGGAAAAATTTGGAACACAAGGTTTTTTATAAGGGTGAATGTTGATTATCCATGCATATATTTTGAAAATAAAAAGCTTTAATTAAGAAAAAGAAAAGAAAATATGGAAAATTGAAAAATAAATTAAAGACAGGAAAAATCTGGACCCTTTTCAAAGATACAAAATGAAAGCAAAAAGCAAAGAGGAAGTGATCACAGCTGGCCAAATAAATTCAAAGGAGTTACCTGGACCTGGACCTATAGGAAGAGAGAATAGTGAGAAATTATGTTTATAGCATTAAAGGAGAAAGAAATAAGATGGAAATTAGAAAGGAGGAGAAAAGAAAGAAAAAGGAATACAAAGTAGCCAGGGATGCAATAAGTACAAAAGCCAATGCAATCAGATGAATGAAGGGAGAAGAGAATTCTTGAACAACAGATTAGAGCTAGAGCATCCAACTTCTGAAGAACTAGTCTGTCAAGGACAATGTAGTGAGCAAAGCAAGCAAAAGGAAAGGGCATCTTTCAAGCCTTTCACCATAAGAAGGGTCAGTAGTGTTACAAGGGAGGAACTTCATCTGTGCCTAATTAAAAAGTAGAATATGGATGTAACCAAAAAGTAACCTATGAAATCTAATCTAAATAGGCCTGCTTGAATATAAGATCAAATGATGTCTATTTAGGTGGCCATGGTAGCAGATTGAAACAAACATAAAAAAGGGGAAACAAGCCACTAGAACTGTTGGGATTTAATCAGCAAGAAAGAATAGAGACTGGGTTATGTGCAGAGGAAGAACCTATTCTGATCATGTTGTGGCAATAGATGAAAGCAATTTTTCCCTAGTTGAGAAAGTTGGCAGCAGGATGGGGAAAATGAGCAAATTCCTGTTAGAACAGGAAGAGATTCAAAAATGTAAGAGGAATGATCAAAGGGAGAGAAGTCCTGTGATCCCTTTCAAGATGTCAGAGAATGATGGGACATGTTAAAGTAAAGAATATTTATTTGAGGGAGGGGGTAAAGTCAAAGGTTTCCAAAGAATAGTGTAGACATTCATAGCTTTTGAGACATTTAAACCAGAGTATTCTTTTTGTATGAGGAAATTAAAACAGAAATATTGCAAATCAAAAAATTAATGAATTGAGGAGAAGAAATCAGGGTGATGAAAGAAGAAAAGTAAGACTCATCAAGAATAATGACTATCAATTATCAGCCAAAGCTAATTCTATAACCATTTATTATGTCCCCTACATGCAAAACACTAAAATGGACAAAGTATTCACACACATTTTAAAGTGTAAAAGAGAAGATTAGAAGATAATGGAAAGCTTAAGACAGAAGAATGAACAATACAGTTTGAAATGAAAAACTGTGAATAATTGAAGTGTTCATTATGGAACTCTTCCCAGGACCCACTGAGGAAGAGAGAAGAGACAGAGCTGTATCCTGGTGCTATGGTCCAATTTAAAGATGAAGTGGCCAATGATTTAACAGTGAGCACCAAAACTCAAGATAACTGCTGCAATTCCTTGATTTGATGATTTTTCAGCACAGATCATCAAGCTTTTTTAAAACAAAATTTTATTAATGTTTTTTGGCTTGACATAATCTATATTACTCAATTTATCCCATCCTCCTGCTTTTAAATTCCATTCCAAGAGCCATCACTTAGAATTTTTAAAAATTAAGGGAGGAGAGAAAGCAGCTCAGCAATCCAAGATATAGAAATTGTTTGACATTGCACCTCTGCAAAGAAGTGGGGGGGTGAGGTATTTTTTCATATCTCTTTTTTCAAGGTCAAGCTTTGTTATTTTAATTTTACTACATCCTGTTTTCATCATTTTGTTATTTCCATTTACATTACAGTCATATATATGTCACATACCTAATATATGTATGTACATGTGTGTATATATATATATATGTGTGTGTAGTCATTGTATATATTGTTTATTCATTGAAACTTTTGAGTGATACCCAAAAAAAAGCTTTGTTTTCTGTTTTTAATGCCATCCATATAGATGAAAAAAGAACCAGCACTGTGAAACAAAGAACACTAATGGTGTGTTTTGTCAAAGGCAGTCAGAAGCATCACTCAACACTGATTAGACCTGTTTTCATGAATCCTGCAGCAAAGACTGACAAGATTAGCAGAAGATATGGTTATCAAACAAGGAGTAGCAGCACGCCATAAAGGACTGGGGGAGAGCTGACTGGTGAATTTAAACCAATCTCAGGATCTGCCAAACAAAGGAGGGAGGTTGGAAGAATTTTTTTGATGTTGAGCGTACAAACTAGGATTTTCATTTTATGACAACAATGTGAAGATATGTGGAAAGGAACAGGGTATAGTTCAGAGACAACTGGAATCGGTCAATGTAAAATTTGGGTTGGAATCCCCACTTCTGATACTTCTTAGCTGTGTGACCATGGGGAAGTCACCTAATTTCTCTGCACTTCACTCAGCTCTCCAAGACTAAGTTGTACCAGGCTTGGTAGAAGAAACTCCCACACCCATGAAATCATATCTCCTTGATTTGTTGACAATGAATTTTTTTAAATGAGTGTGCTACCTTTTTCCCTTATTTGCAAGGTGTGTAGGGCAAGGGGTGGGTTGGTATAGAATATTACATGTACTTTCAGACAAGGTTGAAATTTTGGTTTTGCTGAATTACTTTTTTTTATGTAAATCACTACAAGTGATTGTTCATTGAATGGGGGAGAGAAGAAATGACGTGCTTGGATAAAGTAATGCAAAAAAAAAAAAAAAGCCACCAACTTATGTCAATATAAAAACATAAATTTTAAATGTGTGCTAGATAAGCTGTTGAAATGTTACCAGTGTCCTGTTATACTTTGTTGTTACAAATCATGAAATATCTCTATCTCAAAAGAATCAGATCCAAAGTGATCAAATCAAAGGGCAGTTGAGTTATCCCTTTGATTGTAAATAGACTGTAACATAACAGCAATTATGAATTGGATAAAAGAAGTGGTATGGAAATATCCCCAAAGTCATGTATACTACAAAAAAGAGTTGGATTGATCATGAAGAGAAGATAGACAGACCATGTATTGTACTGGGATCCATGAATCCAATTTAATCAAACAAGCATTTATTAAGAATCTACTATGCATAAAAAGCACTAAAAATATCAAAAGGACCATAGGAAGATTTCTAGCATGTTGAGTAGGTCCTCAATGGTAAATATATGGAAAGGCACTGGACAAGGGATGTGCAGGGATAAGAAGGTGTGACTAGTAAGAGAAAAATTTTAGCATGGGAGAAAGACCCACAATGATATAAATCGTTTATTTTAGTATCAGTTCAACAGATTAGGGAGAGAAGAATCAAAAACAAAAAGGGAAGAAACCATGCTTTTCTTTTCTTTTTCTTTTCTTCTATCCAAGAAATCAACCTTGGATAAACCATTTCTACTTTCTTCCTCCATTTCATTTAAGGATGAACATTTTTTAAATAATCCTTCTGAATAAGGCTTCTTAATCAAAGATCTGTGAACCCTTGCCATGGTCTTTACACTCATATAAAAATAGATGACAAAATATGAGAAAATTAGACATTTTTAAAAATTGTTGTTTATGTGATGCCTTCAGGCTTGCAAAATAATGTATATATTTAGTGGGTGGGTACCCCATTCTTCTATTCCCTTACCCCTTACACTCCCCCCCACCCCTAATTTTCTCTTTTTAGGCTTGCTTCCCTCCTCCCTTTAACCTGCCTACACACAGGTAGGTTGGAGTCCTCCAGAGGAGACAGCTTCTACAACTCCTCTTAAAGAGTAGTTTAAAGAGTGACCCTGATGGGTGTCTACTCTCCTAACACTGTAGTTCATGAGCCTCCACCAGTGTGCTTTTCATTAACAAGTCAGCCAGCTGACTCAATTAACTCTTAACAAAAAGCATTTACTCAAAAGGCAGAGAGCAAGAAAAATAGTTAAAACAACACAGTGCCCATAAATCTAAGGAACATTCTCACGCCAGCCAATACAATGCCCATGAGAGAGAGTGTGGACTCAAAGTACCAGGGCAATGAGATATACACATGTACATGTGTAGGGAATGCATGTGGACAGAGCAACTCACAGCTCTGAGACTGTGGACCCCCAATTTCCCGTCTCTCTCCTAAAGACAAAGCTCCCTGCTCCCTGGTTCATGTAGTATCTGAGCTGAGTTCGGGTCTCTGCTGAGCTGCTTTGTTGCAGCTCCATCAGAGGACTGGTCCAAGACGTTCCTCTGTGGGCTGCTTCTTTGCAGAGGCACAAAGGGTAGAGACCCTTATGCTGGGATTGACAGAAGCTTCTCCAGTTCTGCTCCCTTGTCTGGGTTCTAAGAGGTTTGTTTCCCAACAGCAGGTGATAGGGCAGAGAATTGCCTCTCTTTTGCCAACCAACTCTTCCATATAGCAGGTGTGCAGAAAGATATTGATTCTTCCATAGAGTTATGAGGTTTTCTCTTATATCAGTTCTTCCTAGTACAGGACTAGGTCCTCTTAGTGAGAAACCTCACTCTAGCTTATGGTGATTAACCAAAACATTACCAAAAACTTCAACTCTGCCAGCTAAGCCATAACTAGGCAATGTATATTTGGCCAATAATCACAAAACAGTTCTGGGTTCAGGGTTTCCCAATTATTAACTACAAAATTCCCTCACTAGTCTTATGCAAGTGACCAGCTGAGAAACAAGACACTGAGGAGACAGACTTTTCTCTGGATCAGTGCATTGTCTCTATGGGCTACTTTCTTCCTATTTTTCACGTATCTCACATTTCTCTTTGTCTTTTTTCTTTTGCCTGTAAAAACCTGAAAGAGGCACATCCTTACATATTCATTAAGTCTTCACAAACAGCCTATGAGATAAATGGGATAGGCAAGAAGCATACACTCCTTACAGATTAGGAAATGGGAGTGTGGGAGAAAGTAAGTGAATTGCCCAAAGTCACACAGTTAGCAAGTGACAGAGCCAGAACAAGCCAGAAACATCAAAGGTGTCAAATCAATCACTTTTCCCACTCCTCCCTCAGGGGTTTTGCAGGCTGAGCTCCTGCTCTGCCATCTGAACTAGGCTGATGTCCCTGGCAACAACAGAAAAAAGGTCACGGACATTTAACTCAGGGATGGGCAATTGAGCACAAGCTGGCCAAGTGTGGGACTCAGATTTATCACCTTTTTTTTCTGCAAAATGAAGATTTTTGGATTTGGGGTTGCAGCAACCCTTAAAGACCACAGTGGTGAAAAAGAGCTGTGTCTTGAATCAACACCTTGGATGTTCACTGCTTTTCTGACTTTGGGTGAGGTAGTGCATCGTCCTGGGACTCAGTTTCCCTTTCTGTAAAAAGAGAAGCCGTACCTAAGAGCTTCTAAAACCCCTGTCCCTTTTCAACTCTACATCTATCACTGTAAAAGAAGGGGCACAAAGAGCCCCTAAGATGCCCACAGAGGCAGAAGGAAATTGGAAACATCAAAGTGATAAAACATGAGCTTGATTGACACCAAGATTAACATGAGGTTAAAACATTAGGCCAATGAGAATTCTTATTGTAGGCTCTGAATTTGGGGGAGGCACAAAAAACAAACTTTAAAAATTAGAATAAAGCAAGTGAAAAAAGAACATCAATATAGAAGAAATTTGAAAACTATCATTTATAAATAGACTGAAATTGAGTTGTAGCATGGTAGCCTAGAGAGCAGTTTGGATTTAAGAAAACCTGGATTCAAATCCCAAGTTTATGACCTTGAATAAACCATTTCTACTTTCTTCCTCCATTTCAATAGAGGATGAAAGTTTTTGAAATAATCCTTCTGAACAAGGCTTCTTAATCAAAGATCTGTGAAGTTATTTTTTGAACATGTTAACAATTAGATTTTAATATAATTATATTAATCTTGAATCCCATGTATTTTATTTAATACATTTTAAAAGTGTTTTTCTGAGGAGTCTAGATTTGACCAGTTTCTTCATCTGTAATTGGGGGATGAGGTGGGGAGGAATTACCTTTTAGATTTCCTTGCAGTTCTAAAAATCTATGTTCTGATAAGCAGTTTCTGGTCCCAATATAATTTTTTTCATCATCCACCAAAACACTATGGTATCCTACTCCAGGGAAATGTTTTATGTACTCCTAAAACAAAAACAGTGCTCAAGGCTAACTAAGAAATCAGATTTTAGCATCTTGTACTGGATAGGAAAGGAGTAAGTCTAATTTAGCATAAAATCATGTTAATAGTTTCAAGCCCGGTTTTTTTCTAATTCAACTTTAAGAAGGTTAAGTGACAACAATAGTTGGGGTACAAGCTGGGGAGCAGGGAGAAGGATAAACTTTAAATTCTGCCCATGTTGAAAGACCGGAGGGGAGGGTGTGCTCCTTATAAAGAAAAATTCAGATTAGGGAATTAAGGCAATCATTCATGGAGAAAAGAACAAGATAATTTTCTACAAAGAGGGCTCTGTACTTGACAAATTAAAGAGGGCATAGATTCCAACTCAATGTAAGGAAAAACTTCCTAACAATGAGAACTGTCCAAAAGACGAATGGCAGGCGTCAAGAGTGAGTGATTGATTGTTTCTCCTCAGAACTCAGCAAGCCTAAGACAGACAAACACTTTGGGGGATATTAAAGAAGAGATTCCTGTTCAGGTACCAGTTGGACTAAGTGAGTTCAAGGCACTTTCTTCCTCTATTTCATTTAAGGATTAAAGTTTTTGAAATAATTCTTTTGAACAAGGCTTCTTAATCAAAGATGTATGAACTCATTTTTTATGTATGTTGACAACTAGATTTTAATAGTTTCCTCTGTAATCCCATGTATTTTATTTAATACATTTTCAAAGTATTATTCACATCTATAGAGTTGACTGTCAACTCTATACTGTCAAAGGAATCCATAATAAAAATAATTTTTACAGCCCTGATTCAGAGGTTATGATAATGGAAAAAAATGGGACAAAGTGTAGGTGTCATAAGGAATGTTTTACATAACCTTGTGGAAAGAACATTTTGGAGCAAGAGCAACAATATTGTTCAAGAGAAGGGAGGAGCCAAGACCACACTCAAGTTTCTCAACAGATCACTTTTGGAGGCAGTTAGCTGGGATTACTTCTTTCTTTCCTCTACCACTTGGTAACACATTTTGTTGGTAACATTTCTTAACACTTTCCACCCGCACAGATCACAACCTCACTCCATCTCTGTCAACAATCTTTATGGCTAATTGTAACCAAAGAAACTTGTCACCTAGTTGTATCTCTGAACTCAGGTGGCTCCTTAAACATCAGGCACACAGTTTCACACTATCCAACTAAAGAGCCTTTCTGGGACCATAGAACTACTAGACAGAGTTTGCAATCTTCTGGATTGACCCTCAAGGACCCTGGGTCACCTCCATGCCATGAGGAAGCATCAGCACAGTTACAACTAACAAAATGATTATCCATCATTAAGTGGAAAGGGAGGCTTGGAGTAGCAGCTTTTACAGATTGATTATCTTGATAATTTTCAGGATTAATAATAATAACCAGAGGTAATTCAAGCCCCCCAACACTTATGGGACTTCTGCGCTCCAATTGCCAAGGAATCTCTAGATGGCATAGGGACGTGGGCAGTCCTGCGCCATACCATTTTGTAGACGACCTGGATGATCAGCTTCATGCTCAGCATGTTGAGGTCTGGGTGGAGGTCCTCACTCACCCCTGTGCAGCTGCAAGAAGCCTGGCCTAGGGCCCTTCAAAGATGCAGAAAATGGCCCTTGTGACCTGACCGAGGCTCTCACTTCTTCCTCTTCTCTCTCATAATCAGGGTACCATGCCCCAGACTGGACCCTTCTGTCCTGTCCTTGCCTAAGCCTGTTGCTTCCAAGAGTAGTCCTGGACATAAAAAGAAGGGTTTTAGTGGATGATACTGGGGGAGGAGGCATGATACTGGTGAGAGCTTCCCATAGAGAAGGAAATGTGGCCCTGCTTCTAAGGTCAAGGGCAAGGGAACAAGATCCAGGTGACCTTGGTGAAATTGGTTGAGGAGGGCCAGATGCATTATCATTTCAGGAGAATGAGTTGGGAAAGAGTGGACAGTAAAGACATATTTTGGGCTGGGTCTGACTCAGGCTTGAAAGCTTATATTTGATAATGGAATGAAATGAGATATTTATAGATTATTCAACAATTTATTTAAGTGGAATTTATTCATTTACAGGAGAAAGATATTCAGCAAAGATATACATTGAGGACATATTGAATTAATTCAGCTCAGCTACTCTGCCTCTGAATTGTCCATGGTGATTCACAGGTTAATTAAACAATAAATATTTATTAAATATTATGTGTGAGACACTACGGAAAGTGCTAAGGATACAAACAGGACAAAGACAATCCTTGTCTTCAAAAGGAGCTTACAGTCTAAGTAGGGAATCTGCTACTAAGAACTGATTATTAAATTTTCACTAGAAATTGACAAATGTTACAGATGGAGGCTTGGTTTTTAAAATCGGCTAGATTGAAGTGTTGTAGAAAATGTTAATGTGGATAAATTTAAAAGTGTTTCGGTGCATATACTTTCCTCTTTAAAGAGCTAATTTTTAATGTTAAAACTTTGATATCACTTAATCAAGTGATAGGTCACAGAGGGTTTGATTCACTTCTGTAGGAGTGGGCTTACTTCTCTAATTCTGTCATTAAAGAAAATAATGTCCATCTTCACATTTCTTAAATTTCTTCCTTTTAAACATGCCCATCTATTTCTCTTCTGTAATGAAATGAACATCATTAAAATGAAAGGTCATTTGTACTAGAGGTTTTTAATAACTCAGACAAATGTGACCAGCAAGAAAGATTATTAAGGTCTCACCCCAAAACGGGTTAAATAAATCACATGAATACTGTGAAACTTGGGTACTACTGAAGATCAAGTTATATTCCGAGATTAAGGAATGCTAGAGCAATGGATCACCATTAAAATAGCACTTGCATTTTTCAAAGTGAAGGTAAAATCTTTTTTTTTTTTTTACAAAGTAAAGATACAATATAACATTTTGCTCCATCTTTGTACTCAGTGTTTTCTATTCTTCTCTTTGACTATGATTCAAAGTTGACCTGGAGTTTTGAAGGCTAGCTCAGCAGAACCTGAATCCATTAGATTCTACTAAAAACAATGTTATTTGGGAGATCACATGGCATAGCAAATAAGGCTCTCCAATATGAATCCAAACACAAATTGTACTTTATAGAACTGGACAATATAATGACCAAATTCATATAGTAGGACAAAAAAATTAAGAATATAAAAAGATATATTAAAATCAAGAGGAAAAACTTGAACTTACAGATGTCAGATTTTATTATAAAGCAACAATCATCAAATTTATTTGGTACTATTTAGAAAATAGAAAATGTGTTTGATGGAATGGGTTAGAAATTAGCTGCAAAATGATGCATATAGTACTTAAAAGAATGAAGCTAGAATTCTTAGAAGTTGGCAAAAGTATTCATTATTCAATAAAACTGATTGGGAAACCTAGATTTTAATTTGGCAAAAAAATATATATATATATATATATATATTATATATATATATATAAAGAGATCAGCATCTTCTGTCATACACTGCAGTAAACCTCAAATAATCCTACCATTTAAATATTTTTCAGGAAAAAACTTTTAAGATCAAAGGATTATTAAACTTTCAAAGTTCAATCCAGTGAACACTTACTAAACTCTTCCTATCTGCATCAAAATGGGTTAGGTGCTAGTAATCAAGAACAAAATACAAAACAGTCCCTGATCTTGAGGAGGTGTTATTTTAGTAAGAGAAGATACTCTCAATCTGTGAGTTAGAGGAAATTATGAGACAAAATAGATGAATCTGTCATGTTAAATGTTTTTGTACAACAAAAGGTAATGCAACTAGAATATTAAAAAAAACTTGAAAAATGTTTCAAATTCCCATAAATCATGGAAATGCAAATTAAAAAAAAACTCTATAGAGATTCTATCTAAAATCCATCTATTAACAAAGATAATAAAAAAATCAAAAATTCAGTCTATACAGGATTACAAAACAGTAGACACATTTCTACTGCTGAAGTAGTTGTTAATTGGGTCTACCTTTTTTGAAAAGTAGAATGGAAATTATACGACAACAATCATAAGATGTACATACCCTTTGACCCAATGGTCAAACCCAAAGGAAGTTATTTACATGAAAAGGTCTGCACAAAAAAGTTCTAGCAGTACTATTTGTATTATCAAGAAACTGGAAAACTAGATGCCCATCACTTGGACCACAACTAAAAAAAACATGGTCTATATAGACAGAAAGAGAGAAAGAGATAAAGAGAGAGAGAGAGAGAGGAATATTGCTGTATCATAAGAAATGATGAGTATGAAGAAGTTAAAGTAATATAAAAGGACAGACAGGGTGCAGAGTGTAAAAAGAACAGTATATTCATTGGCCAAGATGTTGTTCAAAGTTGCAATAATAGCAATTCATCCTGACTTTGTATACAAAAAAGGTAAAAGTGGTCCCCAAAACAAAACCAATGTGTCTTCTTTTCTATTAAAGTCAATCTACATGTCTTCTTTAATATGGAGTTAAAGACAGTAAGAAGGAGTCCTTTTTTTTTTTAGACAAATACCAAATAATAATGCAGTATTGGCATTGCTTTTTACAGCTTGCAAAAGCATGTTTCAATGCATAGTTTGATTCTCATGATAATCATATGAGGAAGAATATATTAATACTCTGTATCATTTGCTGCATGGTATATTTACTATAAAATACACAACACTATAGTATACTTTGGGCCACATTAGTCCTATGATAATTCTATCCTAACTGCTAGGTCATTTCTTTTGTCATTAATTTCCTATATACAGGGCTATCTCAAAAATGTTAGTGTAATTTTTTTCTTTTTCTTCTTCTTTTTTTAAACAATTAAAGCTTAAAATTGCACTAAGATTTTGAGAGACACACTGTGATCTGTACATATTTGCGCAGGTCCTTATTGCCTCCCCTACTCAAATATAAGCTTCTTGAAGAGTCTAAGAACTGTTTCACTTTTCTCTTCATATCCTCTATGCTTAATATAATGCCTGGTTCTAGTAAGTGCTTTATAGATGCTAATTGATTGATATCCATTTTATATAGGAGGAAATTTACTCATAGAAATTAAGTAATTTTCCAAGAGTCCAAAAGCCAGTGGATAACAAAGGCAGCATTTGAACTTGAAACAAATGCTCCATTATTCTCTGATATCTATACTCATTGCTTCTCTCATTTCTTGGCCTCTGCTTCACTGTGCATCTTCACTTCATATTTGAAATCCAATATTTAAAATTTCTATTTTAAAAAAAATTTCATTTAAGTGACCAGAACAAAGCAGTATTTTGATTGTGCTGATTCTCATAAAAATTGTTTGTAGATTGGTCTTGGAGCTAGTTTAATTCTCTATGATTTTTTTTAATTATGCTGTTTCAAAAAGGAGAAAAATAGTAGGGAAATGTATGCCCAAATCAAGGTATTTGTCATATAACAAAGGGTGTCCTGCCCAGAATCCAAATGGATGACAGATTCCTTATCAATGGTGAGGTCCTCCAGATACTCCAGTTTATTTATGGCATCATGCTGATTATCATCAGTAGCAAGCCCACAAATATTCCAGGATTTCCTGAATTAATTCCATAACTACTAGAAAGAGATGAATCCACTAATTCACAAAGATAAACAAAAGGCTAAAGCTAGAAATTGTAGAGCATGATAAGGCTCACAAAGAACTTTAATAGAAATTGTCATTTGATTCTCACAACAGTCCTGGGAGATGGGCGCTATTATCCTCATTTTACAGAGAAGGAAACTGAGAATAGATGAGTTAAGAAACCGCTCAGGATCACATAGCTAGGAATTGTCAAAAGATAGGATTTGAATTCAGCTTTTCCTTTGCCCCAAACCTGTCCTCCTATCCATATCACATAGCCAAACATAAGAAAATGACTGAGCTGACACACTAGATGGATAACCCAACGAATTCCTATATCTGTGCTTATATCTTAGAAAGTACTGCAACTGAATAATGATCTGAGGTGCAGAGTCGGAGGAAGAAGAGGACTTTTATTGCCTTTGGAAAAAGATGTACATACAGTGCCCTTACCAATGCTCTCTCACAAAGAAGCCATTGTTAGCTTCCCTTCACTGATACAAAGTGACCACAATACGACCATCTTAGAAGAATCTAAATTTCGGGTGACCCAAAGATCAATGAAGAGAGGCATGACAGACATAAATAGGCTGTGGCATATTGCCAAGGCTGGCTTTCACCTAACAAGCAGCAAACATTCTGACAAGGAGCCAGACTCCCCCAGGAGGTGGAGCTGGCAGCTTCCACAATCCCCCAACCCTATTCTGAGATTCTTAAAAACATCCCTTGTAGCTGAAAACTTTGCCTTCTTCTAGCTTGATCTTCTGTTAGCTTTCTGCCTTCCCAAAATGGGAAGAAACTAAACACTGAAGAGTTTTTAGTAATTTAAGATTCCCTTTCAAAAGGCAGCCAGTCCAAGCCTGGCCAGTGGTCCTGTGAGCTTTGTAAAAAAGTCAAACGCTGCTTCCCATTCTCCCCATCGCTCCCTCCCATTCAGATCCACCCCCCAACACACACACACACACACACACACACACACACACACTATTCACTGTTTCGTAAGTAACAGCTACCAGGACCTAAATTGATTGATGAATTTAAATTTCATGAGTCCCAAAGGAGGAGAGGCTGCCAAGTAGTGGAAGGAGAGGGGAAAGGCTTGGTATGACAATAAGGAGCAGGAATAATCTTAGTCAGACTATTCCTCCCACTGTAACCAATGACTGGGAATCTATGAGCCAAGAAGGGTGTGGCCAAAGATGCATTTGCCATCCTGAGGGAACCAGACCCCAGAGAGTGCCAGAAGCTCGAAGGAGAGAAAGAGGAAGTAATCTTTGTTCATTATGGAGCAGGTATTCCAGAGTGCACTATAGGAGACATGGGGAGATTTAGAAGGGTATATATTACAAGGTTGAAGGGAAAGAGAATAGGAAAATGGACAGTTAGAACCGGGGGAGGGGGGATATTCTTTGGTAGTTGGGGATTCAGAGAGGAAAGGAGAAGATGGGAGAAAGCAAACTACTGGGGAATCAAAATAGAGTATCATCAATGAACTACCCTGATGAAGGTAGGTGATCGAGAGATTCAAGGTCAGTCCTGTAGGTTTCACACAGCCCTCAGCTATTTTGACCAGACATGACTCCTTGCAGATCGGAGGAAGGAGGTGATATGTTCTGAGCCAGAGGGCTATTGGGTCCTAAGCTGTTCAAGGGCAAGCCTGGTAATGTGGTAGCCTTCTAGGCTTCCAGATATTTTATGAAGAAGTCAAGAAGTTGAGTGGAGGAATCTTAAAAATCATCTTTTTGATCCCTTCATTTTATACGTGAAGAAACTACTTGTCACAGAGGTCAGATGATATGTCACAGTCACATGAGTAGTCAAGTGACATTTCTGAAAGTAGAATCTGGGTCTCAATCCTCAGATAGTGCCCAAAAATTGTTCACTTCCACCAATGACAGGTTTATGTCAGAATCATAAAATTGCAGAACCCTAGCACTGGAATAGACCTCAGCAGTCTTATATCCAATCCCCTTTATTTTAGGTAAAAATCCCCGGCAAGTGGTTATCCATCCTTTGCTTGAAGAGACCCAATGATGAGAAGCTAACAGCCACAAGGAAACAACCTCCTCCATTTTAAATGCATATGATTGTTAGGAATTCTTCTTTGCACAGGACAGCCTATGCAACTCTCCCTCTTCCCAGCAGCTGTACCCGTACCCAATTCAGACCTGCCTCCTGAGTGCCATCTAGCAGTTTTTGGAGATAGTCTCCTGTTACAACAAAGTAATTTGGGAAAATATTCTCCAGTTGCTCCAGGGGGAGACAGGGAACAGAGGAAGAACTAAAAAGAGAGAACAAGGTTCTGTTCCCTTGAACCCTGGCTCCTAGCAAGCCATGTAGGTTTTTGTATGGGCAGCAGATGCATCATTTGGAGTGACCAGAGTTTGGAGTCAGTCCAAGACATGTCTGAGAAGAGAGAGCGGTGCTTGTGGCCCCATTCTGCCCACTTCTACCTTCTATGATCCTGCTGAATGAGACTTGGGGCTGTAGGGACCGTGTACAAGAGGCTCTAGGGACATGTACAAGGGGATGTAAGGACCATCTCCAAGGAACTGTAGAGACCGTGTACAAGAGGCTCTAGGGACATGTACAAGGGGATGTTAGGACCATCTCCAAGGGGCTGTAGAGACCCTGTACAAGAGGCTCTAGGGACATGTACAAGGGGATGTAAGGACCATCTCCAAGGGATTGTAGAGACCATGTACAAGAGGGTCTAGGGACATGTACAAGGGGATGTAAGGACCATCTCCAAGGGATTGTAGAGACCATGTACAAGAGGGTCTAGGGACATGTACAAGGGGATGTTAGGACCATCTCCAAGGGACTGTAGAGACCATGTACAAGAGGCTCTAGGGACATGTACAAGGGGATGTTAGGACCATGTACAAGACAAGCCTTAAGATTAACAGAAATAGAGAGTTAGGCTTTTTAAAAATCCCAACAGATTAACCCCAATTCCATCTGTAAGAGTATAGCAGAAAGAGCACTGGCTCTGGAGTTGGAGGACCTGGGTTCAAACCCCAACTGGATAATTTTGGACAATTTCCCTTGGCTTCAGTTTCCTCATCTGTAAAATGAGGTCGTTGGATGAGATGATGTTCCATCTCGGTGGAAATCATCTTCTCTTAATTAGCAATTATCTTAGAATGAGTCACCTAAGAAAGGGAATGAGTGCCATCTACTGGAGGAAAGCTGAACTGCAAAGTGAAGGGAAGAGAATGTAGGTGGGTCATGGGCATCATCTGCTGGAGGAGAGCTGAAGAGCAGAGGTCCCCTGTCCATCGCACCCCTGCCCCAAGGGAAGATGAGGAATGGAGAGAAAAGCGTGCATTCCCCAATGCAAAGTCTCCAGGTTCTAGGATCATTTTTTGGCTGATCTATCTCTAGCAAATCATGGCTGATGCTGCCAAAGGTTCAGCTCAACCCAGATTGGTCCCTTCGTAAAGGGGTCCAGGCCCCCATTTGCATTTTTGAGCGGAACAAGCCCCAATATTCAGGTTCATTTAGCTGGTGAGACCCCGGTCCTGGTAGAACTAATAAGCTCCCGGACCAATGTCTGGTGTCTTATATCTATGGCATAAATTGCCATACGTCCCTCACTGTCCCCATATTATTTTTTTAAACATGAGTAAATCCTGTCTAGGTAAGTTTCCATTTGAACATGAGGTTCCTCTCTCCCCTCAGATCCAAATACACATAGTTCAAGTAGGGAAGAAGGAAACAGTCACAGAAGAGACTATCAACCTGAGAGAAGGGATTCCCCCACCAACTGGGAACAGTGAAAAGATGCAGAAGAGCAGTTGGAGGAGGGTATTGAGAGGGAGTATCGACCAGTGACTTCTGGGTGTGGAGAAGAGCTGCAGAGGAAAGCAACATAGTCCAGACAGGGGAACCATGGAGAACGCAGCCCTGCCTCGCATCTTGGAAGCCTACCCAGGGCAGTACTGTAAGTCACAGAGACTGTGCAGGTCTTTGAATGAAGTTTCTTGAGCCCCTTGGTCAGGCTTCAAATTTAGACACTCTGATTATTTTCCTTCTTAAAAAGGAGATTTCCAGAACTGAACACAATACCCCAAAAGCACTCTAAAAGAGTGCAGAGTTCGTGAAGGAAAGTACCATTTTAATCCAAAGTATTCGTTTTATCATTTTATTAAAGAGTATTCAAAGTATCATTTTACTTTTATATACTAGACTTTTATGGGTTTCTATTATAGGATCAGGGAGGGAAAGAACCTCAGAATTCATCAAGCCCACCTTGCTCATATTATAGATGAGGAAACTGAGGTTTAGGAAATGATGATTGAATATCAGCATCTCATCCCTTTTCATAAACCATTATACTATTTTCCCAAAGTTTCCCTGTCTAGGTCAAAAAGCATCCTCTTATAAAGATACAGTGGGAGTTTTATAGGACAATCATTTATATATCTTAATACAAAGCAACCCAATCATATCTTCAACTCTAGCTGAAGTCACCTTTATTCAGGAGTTTTGATTGTAAAAAGGAGCACGGTACATAAAATTGGGTTATTTAGGAGCAGAAAAAGCCTGGGTGGAATGGCTTTATTAAGGGTGCTGTTAATGATAAGAGCACCAATTGAAGTAGGCCAGAAGTACCATTATTTCAATTAAAAAGTTGAGTTAAGTGAGGTGCTCAAGGACAATGTGCTTGGTAACCAACCCTTGTTTGTTGATACTAGTTTACTATCTCTCCTGATTTTGACCTCTAATTTCTTAGATTAAGCTGTTCTCACTCATTTCTGGTGACTTCTGCTCTAGCTTAACTTATCTCTCTTCCTAAGGGAAGATTTGGTCTCCCCAGCAGTGCTTAGCCCTTGGCACCCTGTAGACCACCAGTCCCTGCTTCAGTTCATCTAGCCTTGACAGCTGGACCATTCCCATACTCTTGAGATCAATTCCTCCCTCTTCCCTACCTCCTTCCTCACTGAAGGACAGCAGATTTCTTATTTGTCAGGTTCCATCTCTGAAAATTGACAAATTGGGTAGCGGGGTGGACAGAGCTTAAGAAAATGGAAGGCATTGAGTAGGTAATAGAAGGTGGGAAAGGAATAAGGTGAAAGGAGAACAAGAAGGTGACAGTATCATAATCAACTGTTTCACAAAGGAGCCTTGAGACATTCTCTGGACCCAAGAAATCAGGAGATAACTAACTCTTACAACCCCTTTTCCTCTTTCCATCTCTTTCCTTTCTCCCTTTTTCCTACTATCTTACTAACAGCATGACCACATAGCTTTCTATTCCCAGGATCCATGAGAGTCAACTAAATTATGGATCAAATCAACCTCTATTTCTGATTTCTGTTTTTCCACTACACTCAATTCCCAGTTTAACTCCCTCTCCCGAACCCTTGCTTCTAACAAAGAAAGACAGTTAAGCAGGACCAACTGACGATTGAGCACAACCAACATTCCATACCCAGAGCCCCCTCTATATCTTCAACTGAACTGTTTGTGGTTTGAATCAACTATGCTTTAGAAAATCGTTTCTTGGAGGGAAGAAATGTGTTCCTAGTTCTATACAACCAAATTACAAAATTACTTTTGGAATGAGACCATTTTATGTGTTGGGGTTCTCCTATATATTTCATGAAGTGTGACTTTGTATTTTTAAATACAACACAGATTTTAAATAATACACATGCCCCAAAGTGCCTTCAGAAATATTTTGTGAGTTATATAAGAAAATGCATTTTCATTTCATTTTCATCTCTTATTATCTTGCCCACCTTGGCCCATCCTTCATTGGACTTGGCTCCAAATAACTTTTGTCCAGAAATCAAATCTCTAAGAATGAAATTTTGCCCTCAGAGAGGGTGTGAGAACTTTGGAGCCTGAATTCAATTTCTAAAGGAGATTCCAAAGCCTTGTGATCTGGGCTGTCTAGGGATTCAAAAGTCAGGTCACCATGATCTCTTGATGCAAACTGAGAACAAGGAAGTATTTTTCTTTAATGTCTATTTAAGAGTAGAGTCATCAGGTAATTTCCAACTTAGAAGCTTGAAGAAAAAAGAGAAAATGACAGAAAAAGACCTACTTTTTTTTAGATAATAAGGAGGGAAAATGAGAGAACATAGGCTTCCTGAAGAAGTTAAGAGAATTTGGCTATTCAATTTAATCAATACACAATATGAAGTACCTACTATGTGCACAGCAATGTGTACAGAGCTGAGTATATAAAAACAACAAAAAAAAACTATCTTTGCTATAAAAGCTTACATTTTAGGGGATACAACATGTACATAAATATCAAATGGACGTTCAGATAAAATCTTTTAACCCTTTTAAAATTTGAGATATTATAAATAGGTATAGTACATGGTAAATGAAAGATGGAAAGAGTACTAATAATGGTGCATCAGGGAAGGGTGCAGAAAAAAAAGTGCTACCTTTGAGCCAAACCTTGTAGAAATAGGTGAGAGTTGGAGATGAGGGGACTATTCTAGGCATGGCAGATAGCCCTACAATTGCATGGAGGTGAGAGATGGAGTGTTGAGTTCAGGGAAGAGATGTTGAGTTCAGGGAAGAGATGTTGGGATGGAATGAAGAGTATATAAAAGGAAGTAAGATGAAATTATTATGAAAAGGTAGGTTGGAAACAGATTTTTCAGTGACAAATACCATATTGAGAGGTGTTTTGTTTAACTTAGAGAGTAACTAACTGTGTTAAGGATCAATTATATAAGTTTGAGCTGTGAATTGCTAAGAAAACACATGTTCAAAGTGTCTTCAGAAATTTTATCAGCAAATTTCTAGAGGATGAATTAGAGAAAAGATTAAAAGCAAGAGAATTAGATTAAATAGTCAAGGATGATGAGGATCTGAACTTTGAAAAGTGGTTGTGTGAATAGAGAAAAGGGAACACACGTGAGAAATGGAGAAAGAAGAAACAATACTTGGCAATTTATAGATGGTGAGAGAAAAAATAAAATAAAAAAATGATAGCAAGGTTATAAAATGTATAAACTAAACAGGTAACTAAAATGATGGTAGTGATCTCAGTAGAATTAGGAAAATTTGAAGGAGAGGATGGGTTCAATGAGAAGGCCTTGTTTCCATTTTGACCATGATGGGCTTGAGATAACAGGATATGGAGAGGGAATGTCCAACAAACAACTGATGATATGTGACTGGTATTTAGAAGAGAAAGTTGGAACAGATGTAGGGATCTGAGAAATCATTCCAATTAATACAAAAACTGAACAGAACAGATGAAATCATCAAGAGAAAGGGACAAATTCAGAAGAGAGCATCGTGGAGTTTTCAGGGTAAGATATGGATGCTGATCCAGCAAAACAAAAACAAAAACAAACAAACAAACAAAACAAGTACTAGACAGGGCTCTTTAAACTATTTATTTACACAGTAATTTGGCAGTGTGGGTACAGAACTTTACTTGTGGACAAGAAGACAATCTCAGCACTCTTAACAAGTTTCCCAAGATTACAAATTGGAAAGAAAGCATCACTTTCCTTTGATAAAGTTCGTCAAACACAATTCTATACTTCTGAAATTATAAGTCCTTAAGAAAATACAACTCACAAAACTTTTCCTTACATGAAACTTTATTTCTTCTATAGCACCCTGAGCTGCAATATTCCCCACAGAAAGAATATCAGTGAAGATGCATTTATTAAGGATTATGTGTCAGGCATTAATCTAAGCACCAGGGATACAAAAAAAGGTTTTTTTAGGTCCCTCTCAGAGACTTAAAGTCTAAGGCAGCAACATGGAAATATCAATGTACATATGAGATAGAGGGTTGTGTGGCATGTGAAAAATGAAATGATTGAATAGACAAAGGTTCAATCTTTTATCAATTTATTAAGCAATGTATGCCAGCTGTCCAACAAACCGGGATCAGACCTCTTCAGCTTGGGTCTGGATGCTGAATACAGGATGAAACAGCCTTTTAAACACTAAAAACAAATAAGACCAATTAATTAAAAGGAAATGATGCAGCATTAGGTAATCTAATTGATTTCTAATTGGATGAAATATTAGGGGCTTTCCAAGCTTTAAAGGGGAGAGCAAACAGGTGCAATTCCTTGAAATCAGAAAAGGACTGTCCCACTCAACAAGTAAGTATCTGTAAACAACCAAAGGTACATGGAAACAACTTAATAATCAGTATGGGACCAGTTTTCAGATAAACCGTATGGGTTGCTTGAAATGTATTATGAGAATTATGGGAAAACTCTTTAGGCCTGACTGGTCAGCATCACTTAAGTCATTAGTTAAGGGTCTCTAAATAACAGGTAGAGATGTTTTCCCCCAATTGTTACAGTTTAATGAAATTGGAATCTGTGTGATTCATTCAATTCCCACAATTAACCACTTGCTTCATAATTCCCTCAATATCCTCTGTTTTCCCTTTTGATTTATAGGAGAGTAGGCAGCCCAGTGATCACTTATCTACAAGCCAGATCTAAAAGGTTTTTTCATATATTCACAATCAGAATTTTGTAAGACAGGTAACAGATCAAACTACTTAAAGAAGCTTCATAATGAAATCATTCTGAAAAGGGAGACTTACATGTCCCTACAGTAATCAAGAAACTTTTAAACACTATGAAATAAAGGGCCAAAGCATCAGTATTAGCTAACAGCAAGTCTCCTTGTACCCATCAGCACATTTTGAATCTCACTTGTCTCATGTAGTCATCTGGTCTCTGGATATCTTCTCTTGTACATTCCGGAATAGATTTCATTCTCAGGACAGCTCCGAAGTAGCTCTGCTTCTTTGGTTTCAAATCAGTTGTAGAGGTTCTTAGATAATTCTGCTAGTAATGACTTAATACAACTTAGTACAGTCTCTTAAATATTGTTATCCAAACCTAAAACTTCAGAGAATTTTGCTTTTTATATACCACTTGTTTTTATTTTTGCTGTACCTGTACCTGATTTAAGAATCTTTTAAAAAATTCATAAAAATCTAACTTGTAAAATGAATTATTCTTTTTAAAAATGATCAGATATTTTAAAAATGGGAAAATATTTCACTTTCTTCACTATAATCTGTCCTTTAATTTTGAGAATTTTTCATTAAAACATACTGAAAGACTGAATTTCCATACTAGATACATTTGGAAGCCAATCATGTGTGTGTGTGTATGTGTGTGTGTGTGTGTGTGTGTGTGTGTAGTTCTTAGAGAAAAGTCTAATCCTTTTGTTTTCTCAAATTTTACTATTCTACTTAATTAGAAAACTTTAACAACTTTATCTTATTTCTTTTTCTAATTCCCCCTTTAAGTGGATATCATACTTTTGTTATAACTTGACCAAAATATAGATTAAAATTGTAAGATTTTTCTTACTTGCATCCTGTTAATAGTAACTCAAGATGTTCCAGTATCAATCCGTTAATATATCTAGCATAGTACTTACAAAATTTCTATTGCTTTATCTGCCCTGATTATAGAAATTTTCTGTGCAAGGAAATGCAGGGATATAGTTACAACAATGTCAAGACTTGTCCCCTCAAGGACACAGTCTGACCTGACATATACCATAATGGGGGGGGAAATCCCTTTCCTCTGTTTGATTCCAAGAACAAATCATTCTGACTGCCAAGCATCGTCACAGGGTATCAAAAGCAAAGCTCAAGATTAACCACGTGGGGAAATTTCCTGTTCAGAAAGGAAATTGAGGTAACTGAGTAAAGATGCCAAAGTCATGCCCAGAATTTTTTTTCCCAGGGACATTCACCTGTCACAATTCTCAGACTACAACACATTTCATTTTCTATTATACTATATTACTATATATTTTCATAATTTCTATACATAATAGCAAAAAGTTTCAAATGAAAATTTACTTTATTATAGTAAACTTATTAGGTTTTGAGATAAAATATGTCCCATTACAAATTTGAATTTTAAAATAACTATTTTATCAATTTTTTTTTTTAATTTCAATTTATAATCTTGTTTGGGACAGTGACCTTATCCAAATTAAAATCAGAGACTCTCAAGGCAAAAGGCAAAAAAGAATTTACTACAAACTCACAGGAAAGGGCAGCTCCCAACAGACAAGATGTCAGGAGAGGGATGCAAAGCACAAACACAAGATTATATAAACCCTAATGCAGAAGCCCCCACCCCTACCTGACCTTTTCTTCCATTGTCTGGGGGAGTTCAAGTTTATACTCTAATTAGGGAAATAAATCCTAGGGAAAAAAAAAAGAGTAAATAAAAAACTCTTAAATGTACTTAAATGCTAATTAAGAGGTCGAGGAGGGAATAGGAGGGCAAATGTTCATCAATCTAATTCTTATATTTCCTTAAAATAAATTCTACAGAGTAGTACCCTAAAACTGACTATGATATTTCATCATATCTAGCTAAGCTAAATTCTACAGAGTAGAACCCTAAAACTCACTATGATATTTCATCATATCTAGCTTAAATGTACCTAAATGCTAATTAAGAGGTGGAGGAGGGAATAGGAGGGCAAATGTTCATCAATCTAATTCTTATATTTCCTTAAAATAAATTCTATAGAGTAGTACCCTAAAACTCACTATGATATTTCATGATATCTAGCTAAATGATTTGTCTCCAAAATCTTTAATAATTACTCTCCAATCTCTAATCTCTAAACCTCCAAAATCTGAGATGTTTTTAATAGTTTGAGTATCTGATTTTATTTCTGTATTCCAGCATGACGAACGCTGAAATGCAGGGGCAGGGGGGTTATCTTTTGAATGTTTTTTTCTTATAACCTAATCTCATACTGAAAGCCTCAAATGGGAGTTTGTCCTGATTACTAGAATACTGATATAAATATAAAACTTCATCAGTCTTCCCCAGTATTCCACTCTTTGGGTATATCCTGCATTTTTCCTTTAGAAATCTCTCAAGGACTATGCCCAAATGTTAATCAATTTGTGCATACCCTTTTGATGAGGTGCAAATGATGAGGTTAGTGGTAGTGAAGAGGTGTGAGAATCGGGGAATCCCCACCCCAAGTCCAATTTGAAAGAATTTGCCAACCCAGAATCTGTATGGCAAAAGGGATTTTTATTGGCACTGTGAGAAACCAGCTTTGCTGGGAAGACAGACTTCTTAGTGGCAAGGTCCTGTCAGGGAGACAGCAAAAGTTAACACTCAGAAGAAAATATCTTCACAGTGGGCAAATGTCCTGGCAGGCAGCTTTGCCAAAAAAAAACCAAAAAAAACAAAAAAAGAGTTTCCTTAGCAAAGCATAATCCTATTTCAGACTTCTGCAAAGATTTGGGATTCAGAGTTTTTTATTAGCCTTCTGAGGCTCGGGCTACCATTCAAAATTGAATGAGAATCTCTCAATGTTGTCAATGTCCAGGCTTAGATCTCTAATAGAAAAGAGATCACTTATCTTAGGAGTTTGAGCTACTGGGAGTGGTTACAGACTGATCTTCAACTCAATAAGGGGTGTGACCATATCTCTGGCCAGATCTCCGGCTGAATGAAAAAAATTCACAAACCCAAAATCTGTGTGACAAAAAAAACAAAACAAACAAAAAAAAAAACAAAACAGGAATTTTATTGTTCACCAGGAAGGTGAACAATAAGTTTTGCTTCTTTGGTTTCAAATTAGTTGTAGAGGTTCTTAGCAGGCAAAACTCTTGATTAGGAATTTTGGCAAAGGTGGGTCCCAGTCAGGCATCCCATGATCTCCAGGATGAAGTAGCAGCTGAAAATTTGCAGCGTGAAGCCTAGAGGAAACAAATCTCAGGAGCAGATTAAAAGTGGGGTGTCATCCAGGGTGGAGATGGTGACATTTGGGAGTGGGGCCTTTGCAAATAATGCATCAGTGGACTGTGGGCTGCCTTAAGGATGCTGATGGTCCACCCAACAATGCTGAATGTCCCCACAGAGCTCCTTAGCTGAAAGGCTGAGAAGGAGTTAACTACTAGCAGGGGCCAAAGAATGACAAACAAGAAAAGTAAGAGAGGAAATGCTAGGGGCAAATTTCTTATCCTTGGAGCGAGAAAAAGAAGAGTGAGAATGAGACAAAGAAGGACCCAGACAATTTCACCCTTCTTTCTCCACTGTATTCTGAGAAGTAAAAGCTGGACTATTTGTCTCTTTGCAAGGAGCTAGGCAGGCTTAGCAAGCTCCTTGATACCTTCAAAACCTTCTCAGTCCTGCAGGGAAAAACTTCTACCCAATTAGTAAAGGTGTTAACAAAATGGAAAGCAGTCTGAAATCCCCTGCAAGGGGGTATTTACATACAGTCTATTTGCCCCTTCTCTGAACAGGCTTCAGGAGAGTAGGGGGTTTAACAGCTCCATCAGGATTTACTTGAGCACAAACTGGGCAGGCCTGGCAGACCGGCCTAATTGTTTCTTCCAGCTTGTGGCCAGTGAAAATACATTTCATCAGGGACTAAAGAGCATTTCTTCCCAGGTGTATAAGTTTTCACTGACTTGCCTGTGGGATTAAGAGTTAGTTTGAGAGTGTTTGAAACCAGCCAGAAGGAGAAAGGTTGTACCCCCTTTCTTCTGCAAGGGTTTTTTCCTGTAAACCAAAGGAAGGGATATAGGAATCCAGTTTCTCTGAGAACTCTCTGGAATCACCCAGGGCATGGCCCTGCCTGTCGAGACTGCAGATAAAGATAAAACTGCAGTTAAGCAACTCCAAATCTCTCAATTCTCTAACTAAAAATTTGTGCTTAAGAAAATTTTCAATCCTGGCTAAAGCTGGAACAGAGAAATCTATTTTCTTCCAGATTTCAGAGGAAATATAGGAGAGCTTTGGGAGCAGCACAAAAAGACCATCTGGAGGTCTGAGAAGAGAAAATTGGGTCCCCAATTTCACCATTAAATCACATCCCAGTAAGGGAGCAGGATAGGAGGGAATAATAACAATCAAGCATTCAGAAGAGCGGTCTCGAGGTATCTCTTAAATTTCCCTGCAATCCCCACTCTATGGGGGGAGAGGCAAGTGAGAGCAGAGAATGAAGGAAAAGTCCCGCGCACAGTAAAAAGAAATTCAATGGTCCTACCGGCTACATCTAGGGATAGTCAGGGTTCTGATGTCAATGTTGTGATGGAGGGAAGGGGAGCTTGACCAAGCCCCAAACTCCTCCAGAGGGCAGGGCATTGGGAGATGGGGCAGCTCATCCCCTGTAGGCAGTCCCTCCTCCAGTGTTCCTCCTGCTCAAACTCAGGACTAGGACTGGGGAGTCTCCTTGGACAGATTCAATGACAACTAAAGCCCTGACCTTTGTGGTTCCTGGCAATGTCAGCAGCCAAGAGTAGGGACTTTTCTCCAAATCTCACTTTAATTCTGTGGCCTCTCTCCTCAGCTACAATTTGATCCTTATCATTAAAGACTCCAACAGCTGTTTCTAACAGCAGGGGGGAGAAATTTGAGAGTCCAGAATTTGCTTCTGCAGCTTTCTCCGTGTATCTGGGGCAGATTGTTTAACATTAACATCTCCCCAGGAAAGATCAAGGAGGGTATTGGCCTTGGACCCCTCAAAAAACTGGGTGGGGTCCCCAGAACAATGGCCAGGTTTTTCTTCAGTCCGGGAGAGATTTGACATTGAAAGAGGTACCTCTGCTCTGAGTGTCTCTCCCTGAGAGTCTGCTGCTTCTCCCAGGGGACAGAGGTTAAGAGAAAAAAAAGCTGGGAGTGTCAGGAACTAGTTCAGGTGAGGGGGAGATAGGGTTAAAGAAATATTGCTGGACATAAGGTCCTGTTCTAGAAGGGATTCAGAAGCCTCCTGATAAGGACTGCATAGGGGTCCTAGAGGAGCAGGAAGGAGGGAGTTTCATTTTCTTCTGTCAAGTTTAAGCAGCATTCTGCAATGCTGTTTTAATTTAAGCTTTTTAGTTTTGAGATCTTTCAAGCCGAATTTGTTTCTGCCTAAGGAAGGATCTTTAGAAACAGAAATGTTCTGTCCCATTTTGCCACAAGCCTCGTTTCCCTGATTCTATGGTACCTCGTCCTTCTCTAGTCTTCTCTAGAGATGGAAAGATGATAAAATGCTCCCTGATTAGGGGAACTTATATCAGAGAATATAGGAATTCCCATTCTAGTGTCCCTGAGAGAATTCTGCTCAAGTTGAGCTCCAATGACTCAAATCTTCCCTGGTATTTGAGTGTCCTAGCTATAGAATAAACAACAAGAAAAGACTTTACCTCTTCCAGATTTCCTGGGATTCCCGGTGAGGGAATCAAAATGATGAGGTTAGTAGTAGTTGTTATGAGGTGTGAGAATTGGGGTGAAGAATCCCCTCTAGTCTGTGGGCAGGTCCAATGTGAAAGAATTCGCAAACCTGAAATGTGTGACAAAAAAAGGGAATTTTATTGTTCACTAAGAAGGAAGCTTTCTTAATGGGCAGAACTCCTGATTAGGAATTTGGCAAAGGTAGAGTGACAAATCGTGATTATCTGGGATACATCTTGGCCTGGGGCTGGGAGATGTCTGGGCTACTCAACAGAGGACCATCCGACAGAGATCTCCACTTGAATAACTGAAAGTTTGAACTGTTGAGAGTTGTTTGTGACAATTCAATGGAGAGTGATTGACCAAGATCTCCAAGTGAGTAACTGGGAGTTTGCAGGCTTTTCCCAGGGTTTGGGAACTCCCCAAGAGGATCCAATTTCCTGAACCCCAAAACATCTCATGAGGTTTACATCACTTTGACCAAGCAATACCTAAACTGCTGAGTCTGTACACCAAAGACATTAAGAGAGATGTGGAGATTGGGGTGGGGAGGAATTATTGACACAAAAATATTTATAGTAACTCTTTTTATGGTGGTAAAGAATTGGAAATTGAAGAGATACTCATCAATTGGGAAGTGGCTGAACAATTTGTGATATGTGATGGGAAGAATATTATTGTGCTATAAGAAATGAGCGAGATATTTTCAGAAAAACCTGTTAAGAATTATATGAATTGATGCAAAATAAAATGACTAAAGCAGAATGTTGAATACAATAACAGCCAAATTTGAATACATGAAAATGAGTTTTCCTGATTCCAAGGCCAGTGCCTTATCTACTGCACCACCTAGTTGCCTCAGTGATGAGATCTAGATTTTGGGGTTCCCTTTAGTCAGGGAACCAAATGACATAGATTCAGGGAACCAAAATGAGATTAGGGTTTCTGGTGGTCAGGGAGTTAAATGATGAGGTTAGTGGCAGGTTCAGGGTTCAGGTAACCAAATGAAGAGGTTTTGGCTCCCCTAAACCCCTTCAGATTTGGCACATGGATAGGGAGTTTGGGGAACCCCCTTCTGGCAGTGAAGAGGTGCTTCATAAAGGAATTTACGAACCCAAAAAGCTAGACTGATAAAAAGAAATTTATTATTGGCATTGGGAAGTCAGCCTTTGTTATGCATGACTAGAAAGGCTGAATTCCTTAGTGGCAAGGTCCTGACAGAGAGATATAAAGTCTCGTTAGGGAAATAGGTGAGGATAAAGAGAGGGTAACACTGGAAGAGAATATCATCCCAGCAGGCAGAGTTTTCTAATATGCCAGGAAGAGAGAGAGTTTCCTTGGCATGGCATATTAGCTCCTCTGCAAATATTGGGTTTAAAATTGCCGTTTTTATAATAGAAGCCTTTGGCTACAAGCTGAGGCCTGCTCCCCCCTCCCGATTAGGCTAGTGAGTGGAGTTTGAGCCAGAATTGAATAGAAAATCTTCAATTGAATAGTGCTGGAATTTCCACCTCCTGATTCAACAAGGCCCACCTAGATAATAGAATGAAGCTGTTTATCTTGTTTCCTTTGGGCAGAGTCCCACAGATGCAGGGTCCAAGGAGAATTTCTCCTTCAAAGAGTTTTAGAGTTTCGGGGCTCCCTTCCTCAAGACCTCAGTTAAGGATCTAAATAGCAGATAGAGGTGAGGTCAGCTTCTTAGATGGAGTCATTATGGTTCACTCAATTCCTACAATTAACCATCTGCTGTCTTGATCTCAATTTCCTCAGTAGATGGATTATCATCTCAGAAAGAAGGCTCTAGAAAGTGGGAAGAGGGGACAAGAAAACCAGAAATATTTCTCATTGAAATGTGATGGAATTATACTAAAGGACATCAAGGAAAAGTCTAATCAGAATATAACATCCCTGGAGTTGTGTCTGTAATCTTCTAAGAATGAAAATTTTAATCATAGACTTTTGCTATTGGGAAACCAACAATGAGATTGCTGCAAAAGATTTGGCTTGGAGTCTCAGTTCCCTAAATTCTTAAATCTATGACCTAAGAGATATTTGACCCTTCTGGGTCTCAGTTTGTTCATTACTATAATAGGATAGTTCACTAAAATGACCTCTAAACTCAGAAGAATTGGTCCTTGGAACTACCAAACATCCATCTAAAATGAAAATTATTTTTGTTTCATTTGTTGTTCCTGGTTTATAATCAGATTTAAAGTATTTCCTATTTTTTCTTCCAGATGCTTGGTCTCAGGTCTTAGCAGATCAGTGTAAAACTGTTTTATGGTCTGGATAGTGGAGGCAGGAAGACCTGGATTCAAAGTCCACTTCTGACAAATAATAGGTGTGTAATCCCAAGTAAGTCATTTAATTGTTGGATGTCTATGGCAACTCTGTAAGATTTGTATTCAATTGCCATGCCTATCAGCATTGACAAAGAAGAGTATCTTTATTAATTCCTAATTATTAAGAATTTCCAATGAATCCAAAAGAATTCAGAGAATGAGATTAAAGACAAAGGTTGCTGGTGGGGTACAAGAGAGATGGATTAACACAATTACCACCAAAGCTTACTGTTTAAGAGTAGTCACTGTAAAATGCAAAATCAGACTTGAAGAGCTTTGAAGAATACTGGAAGATTTTCCTTTGTTTGTAGTTAAGAGAGCTGGCACTCTAAGAAAAGGTAGAGAAACATCTTCTGGAGGGGAGCTGAGCAGTGGAGGACAATAACTGGGAAACTGGCCCATGGAGGACAAGAAAGGGAAATAGCTACAGGAATAATAATGTCACATAACACAAAGGAGCTTTGGAGAAGACTTGTGGCTGAGAGACAAACTCTGGTAGGAAGTGTCTGGACTTCTCCCTAGAGAATAATTGTAAATAATTGTAAATCATAGAGGCTACAGTTTTCTGGTGGGAGGTTGTTCACTTGGGTGTAGGATTTTGTATTTTTTGGAATTCAGATGTGAATTATTCATTATTCATTAACTTCAAAGTTAAACTATTTGTGCGTTGAGCTTTATAAGGCTGTCTGTATATAAGGGGAGTTGGTGACTATGTTTTGATGGAATTGTCAGATGTTGAAGTTTCCACATCTTTGGGTGGAGGTAATGAACCAGAAAAATGAGAAGCCCCTAAACTGTAACCAACCCTTCATTTCAGGAGAAACCTTTTGATCATATAAATGATGATATGCATATGAAAAAAAAGTAGTATAAAGAAACATAAGAATATATAACTGAAAAAAAAAAAGAGTTGGTCATGACCAACTGTGGTGATGAGGGTCAACAATGAACAGTCTGGATGCATAAATATGCTCATTGAATCATAGAATTTAGAATGGGTCTTCCATCCTAAGAGAGCCTCTCAGGCTCATTTCCTGGACCCTTTTGTTTTCTCTTGCTATATCCTTATTAATCTCATCTTACCTTAACTTCCTGTGTTATATCTGAGGGCCATCTCCACTTGTCTTTATCTGTATCTTGCTACTGGACTCAGATGGCTCAAGGAGGAAATAAGGCTCATGACTTTGCCCAGGCTTCCCTCACTTAAATCCATTTGACTTCCATGTCATGGTATCACCTCCCTGAAGTCATGGTCCTTTTAGAGAATAAAGCACAAACAACAACAATTCCTTATATCAATTAACAAAGCTAGCTGACTCTATCTCTGCGTTTTCTTACACTTTCATTCCCTTATGTCAGCTCCCTTGGCCACACGTCACAATTCACTCCTTTCTCATCTATCTCTCACATGAGTTGCTTCTGTAAGAGTCCTACCCCAACTGCTCTCTCAAACCTCAGTCCAATTGAATTGGAAAAGGCCTTGGAAAGGATCTACCTTAGTTTTACAGGAAAGTAAATGAAATCCAGAGAAGTTCTAGCTCCAAGCTACAGAGTCAGTAGCTAAGATGGAATCCAGGAAATATTAAAAGAAACAAAGAAAGACAATCTGTGTCTTGGACACAGTCCAAGACATGTCATGGAGGATTGATGGAAAGAGATGGACCAGAAACATCCAAGATGAAAAGACTTGACTAACATCAGTGAAATCACAAATTCAGCAAAGTAGCATTTGAAAATATTAGATCATTCTTTTTATGGAAGGGACCTAAGGTCTGCAGTATTTGTTCAACCTCATTTAGCACATATGTGACATAGATATATTTTCTAAGCAATTAAAAATCATTGAACATTTATTAAACAAGTATTGTACTAGATAGTATGGAGGAAATAATCAGAAATAGCCCCAAACCTCCAGGAACTTACAATCAACTAATTATAATTTGTGACTATAATTATAATATGTTAAGTGTATTTGAAATATCCCCTATTTTGTCACCTTCATCTTAATACCTTTTTTTCATGATTTTTACTTAATATTACGATTTTATTTTGTTTTGGTCCTATTTTCCTATAATATTTAGGAATTAGATGATAGTCACTGTATTCTGCCTTGGTCAGACTCTTACTAGAATATTTTGTTCAGTTTCAGGTACCACTTTTTATGAAGAAAATTGAGAAGCTTAGAACCATCCTAAAGAGAGTACCTGAGATGATGAAAGATCACAAGTTTATTAGGAAAACTAGCGACGGTTTTCTAGAAAAGAAAAGACTTGGGAATGGAGGGATATGGTAGCAATCTTCAAGTACCTCAAGGTACTTGATTATCCTTGATTAAGGATTATCTTTAAAGACAGGAGAGATGATGGCTAGAGTGGAGGTGGGACTGAAGGGGGAAACTTGGGAATGGTGCATGGAAGCTGCAAAGGTAGATTTTTGCCACAGTTTCAGGAACAACTTGCTTACACTTAGAGCTATCCCAAAGTGGAATGGGATGTTCCAGGAAGGAGAACCCTTTCCCTTCACTTCTCTGCCAATTCTGAAGTTTGGCTGTTCTGCAATGAGATGATCTCTACACTCTTGCTTTCATCTTATGTTTCTTTCCAGTAAAACAGACATTTGATCAATAGGGTATGAGGAGCTTAGTTAGTCCAATTCAATCATCAGGAAAAGGGAGAGAAATAGACAAATACAAAGAGACAAAGAGACATGCAGAAAGATAGAGACACAGAAGCACAAAACAGAAAAAAAAGAAAAAAGAGGGAGAAAGAAGAGGGAAAAGAGAAAGATGAGGCAAGACAAAGGAGAAAGAAGAGGGAAATAGAAGAAAAAAGGGAAAGGAAGAAAGAAAGGAAGGAAGGGAAGGATGGAGGGAAAAAAGGAGGAGGGAAAGAGGGAAGGAAGGAAGGAAGGAAAGGAAGGAAGGAAGGGAAGGATGGAGGGAAGAAAGGAGGAGGGAGAGAGGGAAGGACAGAAGGAAGGAAGGAAAGAAGGAAAGAAGGAAGAAAAGAAGGAAGGAAGGATGGAAGGAAGGAAGGAAGGAAAGTAGGAAGGAGAAGGAGGAATGGAGAAAAAGAAAAAAGGAAAGAGGGAGAGAGAGTGAAATGGACAAAAAGACTGGCCCCCTCATCCCTGGGTCAAGGGGCCTCAGGCTTATAGGCAGATGTTGCTCAAACTAAATTAAGGGAAGTGTTATGTTCAGACTGGGCCCCATCCCCTGGTTCATGAGACCCTAGACAACATTGCAAAACATGTCGACAGGTTCTGTTGTGTGCTCACTCCCATCCAGACACATCCCCATTGTAAACGAGAAACTGTGTCAGTACTTTTCGAAATCTCTTAACTGCAAAGCTGTACCAGGATGTGGTAAACGCACTTAAAAGTGTACCTCGCTAAAGATTCAGTGCTGATCTCTTCTAGCCTGTCTAGTGGAGGTCAGTCCTGGCTGGCCAGCTATTAAAGGATGCTTTAAATTAAATAATCTGGTCTGAACTGTCTATCTCATGTCTGTCCATTTCATGAGAAAGACAGGCAGAGAGGAAAACAATAGAGAGAGAGAGAAAGAGAGAGAGAAAGAGAGAGAGAGAGAGAGAGAGAGAGAGAGAGAGAGAGAGAGAGAGAGAGAGAGAAAGGAAGAAGTAGGAAAAGAGAGAAGAGAAAACCAGTTCCTCCAGCTGTCAATTTTTAGATTAATTTTTGTGAAACCAAGAAAACATATTGCCCAGTTCAAATACCATCTTTTGTACAATCCTCTTTGACATCCCTCAGTCAGAAGCGACCTCTCTTTTTCTTTGGATCATTCTAACACTTTGTATTTTTAAAGTATATTTGCCCTATTTTTGTTCATATATCTCATTGCTTATTCACAATATTGTTAAGGAGTATATTAAATTTAATAAAGTAACAAATTTCCCTGTTTTGGCCCCCTTCTGAATTTCCTTCTGCTCTCTCCTGTCTTATTAAATGTTTCATTTGACTCGTGTTTTCTTTTATTCTCTCTTGGAATCAACAAATTACAGAATTTGAGCATTCTAAGGTCATTTAGATCAACTCTTGAGCAAAAGAAATCACTCTCACATACCTGTCAAGTGGTTGTCCAACTTTTACTTGAAGATATCCAAAGGGAAAGAGTCTACTACTTCTGCAGTGGCCTTTTTTCACTTTTGTACAGCTCTTAAGATTTTCCCAACCTGAAGTCAAAATTGTCCTCTTTGTCACTTCTATCCTTTGCTCCAGATTCTGTCCTCTGGGGCTAAATGGAACAAGTCCAAACCCTCCGTTAAACAAGATAATTATTTAATTGCTTGAAAGCAGCTCCATTCCTTCAACCAATAATTATATGACATGAACTCAAGGCCCTTCATCTAGAGCTAAATCAGCAGTGATCAAGATGAAGGTGATGGGTGCAGAATGCAGTACAATTTCTATTTCTGGAAGCCAAATTCCTTTTTAATCTGCCCAAGATTTCATTTGGTTTTTAGCTGCCACATTACAATGCTGGCTCAAAAATGCACTGACCATCTACTAAAACCTCAAATCTTTTTCAGAACTGTTTTCTATCTATGTCTTCCACATATCATACTTGTGAAAGCAATTGTTTATACCCAAGTGCAAGATACTATGTTTATCTCTTATTGATTGTCATCTTAAAAGGTATAGCCCAATCTTATACAACTCATCGACCTCTTTTTTAATTCATGATTCAGTTTATCAATGTGTTAGGGATCCCTCCCAGCTTTGTGTCATCTGCAGATTCAGTGAGTATATGTTCCATATAATGTTATTCAAGTAATTTAAAAAACTTTAGAGAGCACAGGGCCACACACAGATCTCTGGTGTACTTCTCTGGATACCTCTTGCCAAAGAACATCGAACAATCATTAACATAGTTTTTGAGTTCAACCATCCAATCAGTTCTGAATCTAATGGTATTTTATAATAATTATTAGCAAGCAATGAACAAACATTAAGCATCTGCTACATGCTAGGCTCTATACAAAGTACTAGACACACAAAAAAGTTCTTTTCCTCGAGGATCTCACAATCTAATAGAGAAAACAAGCAAAAAATATAGAGTTCTATGTGGGACAAATAGGAAATCATTGATAGAGGAAAGGCACTAGAAATAAGGGCTTGGGAAAATCATCTGGTTATTCCCCTCCTCTTTGACTCTAATCTGTTAGACAGAAGCCTTCCCTTATGACCAGAGTTGTGCACAACACATTCCCATGGCCAGTGTCTGAAGTGCATTGACATTCATGCTTTATTATCAATCAGCCTCCTGAAGCCATAGCTGGTCATTGCCTTTTTAAAAGTGAGTTCTCAAGTTTTTCCCCTTGTTCCCCTTTTGTAATGGGCTGAAGCTTGAGTTGATGCACTGAGGTCCAAAGCATGTGAGGCTAAATAGTAATTAGACCATACTCTATTAATATATATGCTTGGAGAAAGAATGGCCCCGCCCACTCTTTGTCCTGATGTGTTGTATAGGAAATGATGATTTTGGTGGGTGGAGGCAGAGGGGCGGAGAGAAGCGGAGAGAGACTACTGGCTGGGTTCTGGTCTGGCTGGTTTCTTGACTCAGCTGCACACATTGTGATCGTGAACCCCCCTTTACCTCCCATCCCCCTTCACCTCCGATCCTTCTTCACCTCTACTGAGAATAAAGATTGAAGATTTTCCCTTAACCTGAATTCCTGACTCCAGCTGATTTTAAAATATGCGGTCATCACACCCTTTATTATCAAAGTTAATTTGTAACAAAACTCATTTTATTCTGTACCAGTTCGTCAAGTCTCAGGTTTCTCCCATTATCATATATGCTATTATGTTGAATAATTATTCAATTATTGATTAATAGGCACCCACATTGCTTCTAGTTGATATAATAAAAATACTGCTTATAAATATTTTTGTCAATATGGATTCTTTCCCTCTATTTTTGAACTCTTTGGTATAGACAGCTAGGTGGTACAGTAGATAGAAGAATGCACTTCGTGTCAGGACAACCTGCATTCAAATCTTGCCTTATAAATTTATTAACTATAAGACCCTGAACAAATCATTCAACTTGTGTCTGCCATAGTTCCCTTATCTATAAAGTGAGAATAATAATAATAGCCCTTATCTCACAGGGCTGTTCTGAAAATAAATGTTCTCTATTAGTGTTCTTGCTCACTCTTATCCAATTTTTCAATCTTTTGGGAGTTTCTTGGCAAAGCTATTGCGAGTGCTTTGCCATTTCCTTCTCTAGCTCATTTTACAGATGAGGAAACAAACTTAAGTCACTTACCTAGGGTCACTCAGCCAGTAAATGCCTGAGACAATATTTGAACTCAGTTCTTCCTGATTCCCTGCCTAGTGCTCTATCCACTGTTCTACTTAGCTACAGTTATTAATGTTACATACCTAGTAGTGGGGATCACTATATAAAATAATACCAATTTAAAGATTTTTTTTTGCAGTTTTTTTTATTTGTGGATAAGGAAAGTAGGCTCACAGAAGTTAAATGATTTTTCCAAATCACACTGCCAACTTGTAGCACAGTAGATAGATTGCTGGACTGAGAACCAAGAAGATTTCCTAAGTTCATCTTCTTGAATTCAAATCTAGCTTCACACACTAGCTGCACGACCTTGAACAAGTCACTTAACTCTGTTTGACTCAGTTTCTTCATCTATAAAAAGAGTTGAAGGAAATGGCAAACAACTTCAATATCTGCCAAGAAAACCCCCAAGGTGTCATGAAGGGTCAGACTCAACTGCAAAAATAACTGAACAACAGTAATTAAAAGATTCAAACAGAGTTCCAATTATGCCAAACTTCATGTCTCATTAAGTCAAACTACCTTTGTAACAAGGATTTTCCTCCTTGGCACAATGGTGATGAGTAATGGTAATTTCAAACTAAATTGAAACCAATTCTTTTCTCCTCCCTTTGGAGACACTGCACTGATTGGATTTTTTTTTCTTTTTCAGTGAAATAGAAAACAGTATGGGACCTCCAATGTATTAAATGACAAAAGGAGTGAAGGCCAGATTCCTTGGTAGCTTTCATTATACTTCCATTTTGAACCAGTGTAACCTATTTTATTGCTCTTGCTACCCTTCTCATTTTATTTCCTATTTCTATTATCTCTAAAAACTCACAGTATTTGGGGAGATGGGGAGAAAGGGAATTAGAGATGGGGGAACATGTGAAGGGTTCATGGTAAAGAATTAGTCCAAATTGTTCATTTCACCATTTGTTTTGATCTGACAATGTCATCTTTGGAGAAAAATGCAATATAAATGCCAACATCAACATGGACAGTGTAGGGTAGTGGAGAGAGTATTTGGTTGGAGTAAGGAAGTCTTGCAAATGGATCTTTCTTTTGACACAAGTAGCTGGGTGACCCTGAGTAAATCATTTAATTTTTCTGGCTTCAGTTTCTTCATCTCTAAATTAAGTTAGATTCAATCACCTAGGAGTCCCTGTCACCTCAAAAGCTATGATCTCATAACCTTAGATTGACATAGCTCCTTTGTATTGAGTACCTCCAAGAGAGAGTTTTGCATAGTTAGAAGAATACTGGATGTTAACCATTTAACTTCTGTGTTTCTTTCACCAGAGTCTAGCATAGAACCTGACACATAGCAAATATTTAAATATACATAAAACATATATATATATATACATATATATGTATATGTATTAGAAGGATTGCTCATTAGTGATTGAAATCTGGATTCAGACCCCAATTCTGGTAGTTGATGGCTTGGTAGTTGCAGAAAAATCACCATCTTTCTGAACTTGTTTCCTGCTTGGCAAAATTCTTCATTTTCTTTCATCACCTACATGATGGCAATTGTGAGGAAAAGATGCTTTCTGTAGTTCAAAGTAGTAAATGTTACCTTTTATTTTGACAGCAGTCAAGGAATCCCCCAAAGCACTCTAAAATAATGCTATCATAATTACTTGGGAGTCCCATGAAGACAGATTCTACCTATTTGATCTTGGGTCACTCACTTTTCTGAGTCTCAGTTTCCACATTTATCAAGAGATGCTAATCACACTTTCATTGTCTAACTCACAGGGGAAGTGAGCTTCTGATGAGATAATGGATATAAACTCACTTTCTTTCAAATAGTAAAGTAATATCTAACAATGAGTTGTTTTGGGTGGGGAATGTACATCCTGGGTGAAAGGAACATTTCATATATTTGGTAAGAGTACAAATCCAAGTATTGTGTTAAAGGAGAAAGGACATAGGATTTATGACCTTGATTGAACTACTGGTCTTTGTTCATATCATTGCCTTACTTCTTCCTCTGTGACCTTGGTCAAATTAATCTTCTCTGAGCTTCAATTGTCTACACAATAGTGTAAAATCAGGGATTTACAGTAAGTTAATAATCTGCAAGGCTTTTTTCAGTTATTAACCTGTAATTCTAAGGTCCATAAAGATGGATTTGGGAACAGAAGGAGAGATAAAGATGCCTCTGGCTTGTCTAAAAAATCGGCCTCATAAATGCTCACTGATCACTTACTACTTTGGAGCCCTCACTTGTAGGAGCCTGCAGTGGGAGAACACAATTTCAAGTCCTTATCTCTCTAAGAACTATGACTGAAGAGACAAAAAAAAAAAAAAAAAAAAAAAAAGAGAAATTATGGGAAAGCTGATACTAGTCAGAAAACAATCACTAGCCAATGAAAGCCAGTGCTGATTAAAGACTGGCTAGAAGGAGACAAAATGGAAGAACCTGGCTAATTGGAGCCAAGCCAACTGCTCCTAGAGGTCCTGAGAGATCAGGTAAAACACCCACCTGGCTGGAATCTGGAACTCTTTTTCAAACAGTTGCCACTGTTGTTTCACAAAGGTTCTGTTCTGGTGGCTGCTGAGAGAGCCAACATGAGAAATGTGGGTAGGTAACTCCACGGTTTGAGGTGAAGTACCCTCAGATTCCCCTCACCCTAGTATTTAGTAGAATCCATCCAGCTTTTCAGGGCTGGAAAGCAAAGCTTTTAGCTTTTCCAGTGTCCAAGCTCTTTGTTTACCCCTGCCATTCTGTTGCCAGCCTTTTGGAGATACTCCATTTTATGGAAGGGAAATGGAAGTGAAGGGAGGCAAAATGCAGTTAATTTTAGAACTTTTGATTATTATGGAGAGTTGGAAATGATTCCTGCCGATTAAGTGAGCTCCTCCTTCAGAAGGTGAGCTTCCTGGGGGCAGGGACTATATTTTTATCTTTCTTTATATATCCCCCTCACTTGGCACAGTGCCCAGCAAACAGTAAGAGCTTAATTGATGATTGTTGGGAGACTGGATGACTACATGTTTTCAAGGATCTATAGGAAGCTTGGCAATAGGAGTATTTAAGAATCAGAAGGAAATGAGGAAATAAGTAAAAAATAAAGCTACTTGAGAGCAGGGCCTTTTTTTTTTTTAATCTGTGCATTACTAATATTTAAGTTTTAATGCCTTACACATGGCATTAAATGTTAGATAAATGTTTAAATGGTAAAAAACAAAAAAGAAGTAGAAGATAAAGGAAATGGGAGATTCAGGATAAAAAGGAAAATCACAACCACATAGGGGCTAGGACCATGACAAAACTGGATGTCACTAAAATCTTTAATAGATCTAATTTTCTAGGGTTTGTTAATAGTGCCACATAAATAGTGACTGCTATTTTTATGCAATCTGAGTTATTCAGGACCCAAACAATGAGCAAAAGGACCTAGGACCTATTGGTGGCCAATGAGAATCTGATTGGTTTTGGTTTGAGGCACGATCCTTAAGAAAGAAATATAGCCAATAGACCCCAAGATATCTTGGGAGGGTTCAGAGGTACAAAAGAGGGGGAAAATGCTTTTATGAGAATCTGTAGGTAAATGTGTCATACCCTATGTGGACAGAGGGAGGAAAAGAGGGAAAGAGGGAGGAAGAAAGGGAAGGAGGGATCCTGAGAGTCTTCCTTTCCTAGATTTATTTGTTTAGATTTTTTTGGTACTAGATGAAAAAGTAACTTTGCCTCAATTGCCATGTAGCTTTAATTACTGAATGGGTAGAGATTCAGTCAAACTGAGACCTATTGAAGACCTTAGCTTAAAAAGGCCAGGCTCTCCCATTTCATCAAAGGGCAATCTCCAGAAGTCTTGACTTATATTTTGTCATTGAACCAGATGGTTCTTGAGGGAAAAGTTTAGGCAAGTGACTTTGCACAGCTCTCTCTTAATTAAATTCAATTTACTTGCATATTATGGTATCACCTCCCTGATAGTATGGTCTTCCTGGAGAATGAAGGATAAACAATAACAACAACAGAGAAATCACAAAAATCTTGTCACTTCTAGAGCCAAGGAGCAGAGGCAAATTTTAAAAGGTGGTCAATCTGATTCTGTTCATGAAGACCTACAGGAAACATAAATCATTAATCCGTTTATTCACTTGGCAAACATTTATTCATGGAATCCTTAAACTGGAGTATTTCTACTGACAACAAAATCTAGCTACATATTTGAGGGATATCTCTTTCAAAATCTCTCCAAAAGACATTTAAAAAAAATAATTGTACATTTTTATTTATTTTTGTTTTCTGCTTATAATTTTTCTCAATAACATTTTATTTTTCTAAATACATGTAAAGATAATTTTCAATATTTTTGTAAGATTTTGTGTTCCAAATTTTTTCTTCCTCCCTCCTCTACCACATTCCTCCATGAGACAATAAGCAATTTGATAGAGATTATACATATACAATATTTTAATCATATTTCTTTTTATGAGCATTTCATTTTTCAAATTCAAATTTTCAAATTCAAATTCAATGCAAAGATAGTTTTCAACATTCATCTATGCAAAATCTTATGCTCCAAATTTTTTTCCCTCTTCTCCCCCTTTCCCTCTCCCCAAGACAGTAAGCAATCCAATATAGGTTAAATATGTGCAATCTTCTAAAAATATTTCCATACTCATCATGATGTGCAAAAAATAATCAGATCAAAAGGGGAAAAAACAAGGAAAAAAGAAACAACAAATGTGAAAATACTATGATCCACATCCAGTCTTCATAGTTTTCTCTGTGGATATGGATGCCTCTTTCTAGCCAAGTCTATTGGAATTACCTTCAATCACCTCATTATTAAAAAGAGCCAAGCTCATCACAGATGGTCATCACATAATTGTGTTGAGGCTGTATACAATGTTCTCTTGATTCTGTTCACTTCACTCAGCATCAGTTCATATAAGTCTTTCCAGGCCTATTTGAAATCAGCTTGCTCATCATTTCTTATAAAACAATAATATTCCATTACATTCAAATACCATGATTTAATCAATAATTCCCCAGCTGTAAAGCATCCAGGCATTTCCAATTCCTTACAACTACAAAAAGGGCTGCTTAAAACATTTTTGTACACATGATTCCTTTTCTCTCTTTTTATGATCTCCTTGGTATACAAATTCAGTAGAGACACTGCTGGATCAAAGGATATACAGAGTTTATAATCCTTTGGGCATAGTTCCAAATGGCTCTCCAGAAGGGTTGGATTGTTTCACAATTTCACCAACAATTCATTAGTATCGCAGTTTTCCCACATCTCCTCCAACATTCATCATCTTTTCCTGTCATCTTAGCCAATTTGAGAGGTGTAAAGTGATACCTCAGAATTGTCTTAATTTGCATTTCTCTAATCAATGGTGATTTAGAGCATTTTTCCATATGACTACAAATAGCTTTAATTTCCTCTTCTGAAAATTGTTCATATCCTTTGACCATTTATCAATTGGGAAATGGCTTGTATTCTTATAAATTTGAGTCAGTTCTCTATATATTTTAGAAATGAACCCTTTAGAAAGATATTGCTGGAACACAATAATATTTTAAAGTAACTTCATACAACCCTGTATTGTTCTCAGTTATAGCCTTACAGCTTTGTCAACTTCATTATCTACTGATTTTACTGTCTGATATACAGCAGTTACTTGGGTTAATAAATCTGTAATGTTTGTACTCATATGTTATACAAATGGGTTAAATGTACCATTTTATGTAAACAAGATGCAACAGAAACACCCATAAGGGAGAAATTGCCTTTAATGGGTTTTTATAAATTCATTACTATGATAGATATGTAATAGACCTTTTTTTTTTTTGAGATTCTTTTGTAACTTGATTGCCTTTTTTATCAGAAATGATTAAAAATTCCTGATTTCATTGAACTTCCATCTTTTCCCTTGAAACATAATGCTTAATTTTGCTTGGTAGTTGATTCTTGATTGTAGTCCAATTTCCTTTGCTTTCTGAAATATCATCTCCTAGCCCTCTGATGTGGAAGCTGCTAGGTCTTGGGTAATCCTGATTGTGGCTCCTCAAGATTTGAATTGTTTCCTTCTGGCTGTTTGATCTGATAATTCAGGAATTTAGCTACTACATTCTTTGGAGTTTTCATTTCAGGGTCTCTATCAGGAAGTGACTGGTGATTTCTTTCAATGACTATTTACCTTCTATTTCTAGAAAATCAGAGCAGTTTTCCTTGATTATTTCTTGAAAGATGTTGTCCAGGATCTTTTTTTTTTTTTTTTTACCATGGCTCTCAGATAGCTTAATAATTCTTAGATTGTCTCTCCTGGATCTATTTTCCAGGTTAGTTGTTTTTCCAATGAGGTATTTTATGTTTTGTTCTTTTTTTTTATTATTTTTTTTGACTGCTTCTTGATGTTTTATTGAGTCATTCATTTCTATTTATCCAATGCTAACTTTTAGTGAATTATTTTCTTCAGTTAGCTTTTCTATCTTCTTTTGTATTTGGCCAATTGTACTTTTTAAAATGTTTTGTTTAGTGAATTTTTTTCCATTTCACCAATTCTATTTTTAAAGAGTTGTTTTCTTTTTCTATTTCATCAAATTTATTTTTAAGAAGTTGTTTTTTTAGCATATTATTTTCCATTTCACCAAATTTAATTTTTAAGGAGTCATTTTCTTCAATCAAGTTGTTTTTTTTTTTTCTCCAAACTATCATAACTTTCCTGCATAGCTCTCATTTCTTTTCCCATTTTTCTTCTGTCTCTCTTTTAAGATCCTTTTTAAACTCTTCCAAGAGAGCTTTTTGAATTGAAGACCAATTCATATCCACTTTGAGGCTTCACCTGGAGGTATTTTGCCTTTGCTGTCCTTTTCTGGATTTGTGTTTTGATCTTATCTCTCTCCATAGTAGCTCTCTATGATTAATGAACTTTATGCTTTTCTGCTCATTTTTAAAGGTTGAAGTCTGCTCTTAGGGCACAAGGAAGATTGTTCTAAGCTTTCTCTGCAGGGCAATGGGGCTTCTCACTGACTGTGTTGCAGCCAGTGGTGCTGTAGGCTTCCCCTACTGCACTAGATGAGCCTGGCCAAGTCCCATTTGTTATGCTGGCATTTGGGGTGCACAATTTGCTTTCTGTAGTTAAGCTGGTAATCTCACAGCTAATCTGCTGATCTTACTGGTCTTCAGAACCATGACAGAGTAGCCAACACGTCTGTATTTTGGCTAAGAGCCTCCTCCTAAATTCCCTATGCTGGACCTTTTAATCCCAGCTTCCTCATATTGTGAGACAAATTCCCCACTGCCCAGTTGAAATAGTCTTTTCCTGAAGTCTTTCCAAGATGTCTTAGGCTGGAAAATAATTACACTCCAAATATTTGTGGATTCTGTCACTCTAATATCCACTAAGAAGCTTGATTTAGTATTGATTCTGAGGGAAGCTGGGTTGAGCCCAGATAATGTCCTAAGTACTCTCTTTCATCTTGGCTCTGCTCCTCCCCAACAACAACAAAAAAAATTAATGTCATGTTGTGCAAGAAAAATCAGACAAAAAGGGGGGAGGGGAGCCACAAGAAAGAAAAAGCAAACAAAAAAAGGTGAAAATACTCTGCTTCAATCCATATTCAGTCTCCATTGTTTTCTCTCTGGATGTGGATGGCATTTTCCATCCCATGTCTATCAATCAGAATTATCATGAATCACTGCATGGCTGAGAAGATCTAAGTCTATCATAGTCGATCATTACATAATCTTACTGTCGCTGTGTCTAAGAGAGATTTTCCCTAACACAAAGAATCCATGGGAACTTCAAAAACTGATTTGTTTAATTTCCTAGAAAGGATTCTCAGCAACTCTGCAATTACTAAGGTTAAAATGATATTTAAACCTAGGAATTCTTTTACTTACAGAACAAAAAGAGAAATTACTTTTAGCCAAACTCATACAGATTCAAGAAAATTCTCCCAATTCCTGTGGGAATGATAGAAATGCCTCATATCAAGCAAAAAGTTTAGAATCATTTCTCACACTTTCCACATGCACATATATAATCCTTGCAACCTATAGCTTTGCTCTCTGTGGCTCAGTGTCACTTTAAGAACAACAAGGCAGTAATCACTTTAAGAACAACAAAGCAGTATGGGGAATTGGGAAGAATGCTAAACTTGGTATCAGGAAGGAGTCTGTGTTCAAATTCTGTTATTTACCAGTTGTGTAGCCTTGAGCCAATCACTTTACATTTGAGCCTCGATTTTTTCATCTGTAAAATGGGTGATTCAATTATTTTGGAACAAACATCTACATAGCTACTTTGTACAAGACACTGAGCCAGGGGCTAAGTTAGCAAAGATTGAAACTAAAAGCATTCCCTGCCCTCAGTGAAATTACATTTTCCGAAGACAATATATACAATGTTTACAATAGGTATGCAGATAAACACAAGAAAATATAAGAGAAATAGGGGGATGTGGGAAGGCTAAGAAAGAAAGAAAGAATATATTTTAAGCATTGGGAACAGCCTTTTTGAAGGTAAAAGCTGGAATATTCCAGGAAATGTAAGTAGACCATTTTGGCTAGACCAAAGAATGCGTGAAAGGAGCTAATATTAAGTCTGGAAAGGATAGGCAAGAACCAAATACAGAGGGTTTTAAATATCAGTCCAAGACTATTCTATTTTATTCTTAGAGACAATAGTTAACCAACACAGTCAGCTAGGTGGCATGTGAATACAATGCTTAAATATTTAAAAGATGATCAAGGAGAAATGGGATTTGACCTATTTTATGTAACTCCAAAAGCAAAATTTGGACCCCTGAATGGTTCAGTATAAGAACTTGCTAACAATTAAAACTATTTGAAATTGGTGAGAATTGCTTCATGAACTATTAAGATGATTATCCCTAGAAGTTTCTGAGCAAAGGCTAAATGGTCATGCATCATGATAACCTAGAGATCACTCTTGCATTGGGGATAAGACTAGATAACCTTAAGGTCCCTTCCAAAGATAACCTTTTTAGTCATCTTATTTCTGGGTGTTGACTGTAAGCCTAGTTTATTGATTTGATTTCTTATTTCCCATATAGATGCCATTGCTTCAACAAACCTTATAGTACTGCTAGAAGATGAAATCTTTGCTGATTTTTTCAACACATTTCTGTCTCTCCCAGTAAGTATCTGTTGCATATTAACTTAAGCCCCTGAAGACTTAACATATATTATATATGAAATTGTATTGTATTGTGAAGGTGATGTAGAGGATACAGCTCTGGGTCAGAAGTCATTTACTAGCCATTTGTCCTTGGGCAAGAAACTTAATTTCTATCTGCCTCAGTTTCCTCATCTGTAAAATGGAGGATAATAGTATAACTTCCTTGAAGGATTGTTGGGAGGATCAGTTAAGATAAAAATTAGAAAAAAGAAGGCTTGGGGAAATGCCTGGAACATAATAAGTACTATATAAATGTTATCTTTTATTATCATCATTATGTTGTGTCATATTGTATTATATTATATCATGTATTTGGTAAAAACAAACCAAAGTATTTTCATCTAATTTGATTAACAATTCAAGACAAAAGTGAACATAAATATTTTAGGAAGTTAGGGGATTCAGTGATCCAGATAGATAGATAATAGAAAAAATGTTAAAACTGGATGCAGAAAAACCTCAGTTCCAATGCAGTCTCAGAACGTGGGGAAATTATTTAACCTCTATTGAACTCAATTCCCTCATTCTTAAAATGGCAACAGTATCTCAGGGTTGTTGTGGGACTCAAATATAATGATATGTAAAAAGCACCTCTGCAAACCTTAAAAACTATGTATAAACAGCTATTAAGAAAAATTACTAAGTTTCAACATCAAAACATAAAGTCTCTAGTCATATATTAACTGATTCTGTTTGAATTGCAGAAATAGCACTAGTCCACTTTACAGTCGGTTTGAAATTCCCAATTGGTATAAAAATGATTCCATTAGACTTTGCTCTTAGAATCTTCTCTCTTTATTCATCATTCAGTCATTTTCATTTTTAAAGTAATATTTTATTTTCTCCCAAATTGCATGAAAAAAGAAATTTTAAAATTCTTTTAAAAATTTGCATTCTAAAAATAATGTTTTGGTCATGTATACTTATTGTGTATCTAAGTTCTATTTTAATATATTTAACATCTACTGGTCATCCTGCCATCTAGGGGAGGGGGTGGGGGAGGGTAAGAGGTGAAAAATTGGAACAAGAGGTTTGGCAATTGTTAATGCTGTAAAGTTACCCATGTATATATCCTGTAAATAAAAGGCTATTAAATTAAAAAAAAAAAATTTGCATTCTAAATTCTCTCCCTTTTCATTTTCTCTCCCTTCTCCCTTCTCTGAGATGAAAAGCAATTTGAAATAGATTATACATGTGCAATCATGCAAATATATTTCTGTATCAGAATAATAAAGAAAACACAGACCAAAATAACAACAGCAATAGCTTAAAGAAAGTTTAAAAAAATAGCATGCTTCAATCTGCAATTTTTCTCTGAAGTTACCATCAATTTTTCTCTGAAGATGGGTAGCATTTTTCATCATGAATACTTTGGAATTATTTTGAATCATTGAATACAGTGATAATGCCTAAATCTTTCACAATCGATCATTATATCATGTTGCTGTTGCTTTGTATGTTGTTCTCTTGGTTCTGCTCACTTTACTTTCTATCAATTCATGTAAGTCTTTGAAGGTTTTTCTGATATCCTACTAAATTTTATAGTATAACATTCTGTTAAAATCATATACGACAACTTATTCAGCCATTCCCCATTTGATAGACATTGTCTCAATTTCCACTTCTTAGCCACCACAAGAAGAGCTACTATAACTTATTTATTTACAAATAAGTCCCATTCTCACTGCCCCTCCCTTTTTTAATCTCTTTGGAATACAGATCTAGTGGTAGTATTGCTGGGTCAGAGAGAGAGCATGTATACTTTATATTTCTTTGTGCATCGCTCCAAATTGTCCTACAGATTGGTTGGGATAGTTCAAAATTCCATCAACAATGCATTAGTGTTTTAGTTTTCCTATATATCCCCTCCATCATTACTCAATTTCTTTTTCTGTCATTTTAGCCAGTCTGATAGGTATGAGATAATATATTAGAATTGTTTTAATTTGTAGTTCTCTAATCAGTAGTGGGATTTAGAGCATTTTTATATGATTATTAATAGCTTTTTATTTCTTTATCTGAAAATTACTTGTTCATATCCTTTGATCATTTATCAACTGGGGAATGACATTTTTAAAAATAAATTTGACTCAATTTCCTATGTATTTCAGAAATGAGGCTTTTATCAGAGAAACTTGATGTAAAATTTGTTTCCCATCTTTCTGCATTTTTTTTCTAATCTTGATGGTATTGGTTTTGTTTGTGCAAAGCCTTTTTCATTTAATATAATCAAAATTATTCATTTTACATATCATAATGCTCTCTATTTCTTGTTTGATTGTGAATTCTTCCCTTATCCATAGATCTGACAGATAAACTATTCCATGCAAACTTAATTTGTTTATGGTATCACCTTTATGTTTAAGTAATGTACTAATTTTGATCTTATCTTGGTATATGGTGTGAAATGTTGGTCTACACCTAGTTTCTGCCATTTTAGTTTGCAGTTTTTGTTAAATAGTGACTTCCTGATCCAAAAGCTTGGGTCTTTGTACATATCAAATAGTAGATTATCATGGTCATTTATTACTGTGTAATATGTACCTAATCTATTCCACTAATATATCACTCTGTTTCTTAGTCTGTACTAGGTTGTTTTGATGACTGACACTTTACAATACTTTACAACACTTTTACAATTACTTTATAAATAGGCCACCTTCATATCTAGCACTGATTTTCTTGACTTTTTGTTCTTCCAAATGAATTTTGTTGTTATTTTTTCTAAATCAATCAAATAATTTGTCAGTAGTTTGAGTTGTTTGATACTTAATAAATAAATCAATATAGGCAAATTGTCATCTTTATCACTGAACAAGTGGAACTGGTTTGAATTGTCTCATTGTTGAAGAGAGCCATGTCCATCACAATTGATCGTCATATAGTCTTGTTGTTGCTATGTATAGTGATCTCCTGGTTCTGCTCATTTCACTTAGAGTTAGTTCACGTAGGTCTTTCCAAGCCTTTCTGGAACCATCCTGCTGGTCATTTCTTACAGAACAATAATATTCCATAGCATTCATGTATCATAATTTATTCAGCCATTCTCCAATTGATGGGCATTTACTCAGTTTCCAGTTTCTTGCCATTATAAAGAGGACTGCCACAAATATTTTTGCACATATGGGTCCCTTTCCCTCCTTTAAGATCTCCTTGGGATATAATCCCAATAGAAACACTGCTGGATCAAAGGATTTGCACAGTTTGATAACTTTTTGAGCCCAGTTACAAATTGCTCTCCAGAATGGTTGGATCTGTTCACAGTTCCACCAACAATGTATCACTGTCCTAATTCTCCCACATCCCCTCCAACATTCATCATTATCTTTTCCTGTCATCTTGGCCAATCTCAGAGGTATGTAGTGGTATCTCAGAGTTGTCTTAATTTTTATATCTCTGGTCAATAGTGATTTGAAGGACATTTTCATGTAACTACAAATAGTTTCAATTTCTTCATCTGAAAATTGTCTGTTCATATCCTTTCAGCATTTATCTACTGGAGAATGACTTGAACTATTATAAATTTGAGTCAATTCTCTATATATTTTAGAAATGAGGTCTTTATCAGAACCTTTGGATGTAAAAATGTTTTCCCACTTTATTGTTTCCCTTCTAATCTTGTCTGCATTAGTTTTGTTTGTACTAAAACTTTTTAATTTTAACTAAAAATTTTTAAAAACAATATAATCAAAATTAACTATTTTTAATGATCTCTAGTTCTTTTTTAGTCACAAATCCCCTCCTTCTCCACAAATCTGAAAGGTAAACTGTCCTATGTTCTTCTAATTTGTTTATAATATCATTCTTTATGTCTACATCATGAGCCCATTTTGACTTTATCTTGGAATACAATGTTAGGTGTGGCTCTATGCCTACTTTCTGCAATACTAGTTTCCAATTTTCCCAGAAGTTTTTGTCAAATCTTATCTGCAAAGCTGAGGTCTTTGGGTTTGCCAAATACTAGATTATTATAGTCAATGACTATTTTGTTCTGTGAACCTAACCTATTCCACTGATCAACTTTTCTGTTTCTTAGCCAGTACCAAATGGTTTTGATGACTGCTGCTTTATAAATATAGTTTTAAATCTGATACAGCTAGGCCACCTTCATTTGCTTTTCTCTTCATTAATTCCTTTAAAATTCTTGACCTTTTGTTCTTCCAGATGAATTTTGTTATTTTTTTCTACATTAGTAAGATAGTTTCTTGGGAGTTTGACTGGTATTGCATTAAATAAATAGATTAATTTATAGATTATTTTCATCTTTATTATATTTGCTTGACCTATCCAAGAGCAGTTGATATTTTTCCAGTTGCTTAGATCTGACTTTATTTGTGTGGAAAGTGTTTTGTAGTTTTGCTCATATAGTTCCTGACCCTCCCTTAGTATGACTCTCCCAAATGTTTTATCCTTTCAATAATTATTTTAAATGGAATTTCTTTTTGTATCTCTTGCTGCTGGATTTTATTAGTGATGTATAAGAATGCTGATGATATATGTGGATTTATTTTGTATCCTGCAACTTTGCTAAAGTTATGGATTACTTCTAATAGATTTTTAGTTGATTCTCTAGGGTTCTCCAAGTATACCATCATATCATCTCCAAAGAGTGATAATTCTGTTTCCTCATTACTTACTCTAATTCCTTTAATGTCTTTTTCTTCTCTTATGTCAAAGATAGCATTTCTAATACAAAATTGAATAGTTTTGTTTTTGAATATTGAATAGTAATGGTGATAGTGGGCAACCTTGTTCACCACTGATTTTACTGTGAATGGTTCCAGTTTATTCCCATTACATATAATGCTTGCTGATAGTTTTATATAGATGCTACTGGCTGTTTTAAAGAAAAGTCCATTTATTCCTATACTTGCAAGTATTTTTAATAGGAATGGGTGTTAAATTTTATCAAATGCTTTTTCTACATCTATTGAGATAATCATATGGTTTTTGTTAATTTGGTTAACTGATATAGTCAATTATGCTAATAATTTTCCTAATATTGAACCAGCCCTGCATTCCTGGCATAAATCCTAGTTGGTTGTGGTATATTATCTAGGGGATGATTTTCTGTAATATCTTTGCTAATATTTTATTCAAATTTTTTACATTAACATTCATAGGGAGATTGGTCTATAATTTTTTTTTCTCTGTTTTCATCCTATCTGGTTTAAGTACCAGTACCATGTCTGTGTCATTAAAGGAATTTGATAGGAGGCCTTCATTCCCTATTTTTCAAATAGTTTATATAATATTGGAGTTAATCATTCTTTAAATGTTTGGCAGAATTCACATGTAAATCCATCTGGTCCTGGGGATTTTTTTCTTAGGGAGCTGATTCATAGCTTGTTTTATTTTTTTTTCTAAAATGGGACTATTTAAATAATTTATTTCCTCCTCTGTTAATCTGGACAATCTATATTTTTGTAGGTATTCATCCCTTTCACTTAGGTTGTCAAATTTATTGTCATAAAGTTGGGCAAAGTAACTCCTAATTATTGCTCTAATTTCCTCTTCATTGGTGGATAGTTCTCCCTTTTCATTTTTGAGACTAACAATTTGATTTTCCTCTTCCCTTTTTCTAATCAAATTAACTAAAGATTTATCTCTTTTGTTGGTTTTTTCATAAAACCAACTTGTAGTTTTATTTATTAATTCAATAGGTTTTTTTTTTTACTTTCAATTTCATTAATCTCTCCTTTTATTTTTAGAATTTCAAATTTAGTTTTTGATTGGGAGTTTTTAATTTGCTCTTTTTCTAGCTTTTTAAATTGCAAGCCCAAGTCATTCATTGGTCTTCTCTTTCTCTATTTTATGCAAATAAGCCTCTAAAGATGTAAAATTTCCTCTTATTACTTCTTTGGCTGCATCCCACAAATTTTGGTATGTTGTCTCATTATTGTCATTCTCTTGGATGAAATTATTGAGTCTATGATTTGCTGTTTTAGCCATTCATCCTTTAGGATGAGATTATTTAATTTCCAATTACTTTTTGGTCTATTTTTCCCTGGCCTTTTATTGAATGTAATTTTTATTGCATCATGATCTGAAAAAAGTACATTTACTATTTCTGCCTTTCTGCATTTGATTTTTAGGCCTTTATGTCCTAATATATGGTCAATTTTTGTATAGATTCCCTGAATTGGTGAGAAGAAAGTATACTCCTTTCTGTCTCCATTCAATTTTCTCCAAAAATCCATCATATCTAGCTTTTCTAGTATTCTGTTTACCTCTTTAACTTCTTTCTTATTTATTTTCTCATTTGATTTATCTAGTTCTGAGAGTGCAAGGTTGAGGTCTCCCATTATTATAGTTTTGCTGTCTATTTCTTTTTGCAACTCTCTTAACTTCTCCTTTAGGAATTTAGATGCTATACCACTTGGTGCATATATGTTTAATATTGATATTGCTTCATTATTTATGGTACCTTTTAGCAAGATATAGTTTCCTTCCTTATCTATTTTAATTAGATCAATTTTTGCTTTTGCTTGATCTAAGATCAGGATGGCTACCCCTGCTTTTTTAACTTTATCTGAAGCATAATAGATTCTGCTCCAGTCTTTTACCTTTACTCTGTATATATCGCTCTGCTTTAAATGTGTTTCTTGTAAACAACATATTGAAGGATTCCGACTTTTAATCCAGTCTGCTATCCATTTAGACTTTTTGAGATAGTTCATCCCTTTCATATTTACAGTTAAAACTATTAATTCTCTATTTCCTGCCATCTTATTAACCCCAAATTATAATTTTCTCTTTTCTTTTCCCCTTTCCTGCCTCCCCAGTATTTTACTTATGAGCACTATTTGCCTCAAGCAGTTCTCCCCCTTTAGAGACCCTTCCCCCTTCTTATACCTTTCCCCTACTATTTTTGTTTTCCCTTTTATTTAGCCTACCCTTCCCTTTTCCTCTTTCTCCTACCATTTTTCTTTAAGGTGAGAGAAGTTTCTTGGTGAAACCAAATATATCTAATATTCTTACTTTGAGCCAAATCTGATGAGAGTAAGATTCACTCAATATTCATCACCCTCCCTTTTTTCCTCAATTATAATAGGTTTTCTTTGCCTCTTTCTGAAATGTAATTTCCTCATTTTATCTCCACTTTCCCCCCTTTTTTTTTCCTGTTACAATCCTCTTTCCACTTCTTGTTTCTTTTGTTATATTATAACAGTAAAATTAGATTATACATGTACTCTCTATGTATACCCATAACAGAAATATAGATCTCAAGAGTTTTTGTTTTCTTTTTACCTTTTTATGCTTCTCTTGAGTTCTATATTTGGAGGTCAAATTTTTTGTTTAGCTCTTATCTTTTCATCAAAAATAAGTGGAATTCACCAGTTTCACTGACTGTCCATCTTCTTCCCTGAAAGAAAATGCTCAGTTTAACAGGGTAATTTATTCTTGGGTGCATTCCAAGTTCCTTCACCTTTCAGAATATTAGATTACAGGCCCTTTGATCCTTTAAAATGGAAGTTGCTAGGTCCAGAGTAATTTTTATTGTGGCTCCTAAGTATTTGAATTGTTTCTTTCTGGCTACTTGTAATATTTTTCCTTGGTCTGATAGTTCTCAAATTTAGCCACAATATTCGTTGGAGTTTTAATTTTGGGATCTTTTTCAGGAAGTGTTCAGTGAATTCTTTCAGTGGTCATTTTACCTCCTGATTCTATGACATCTGGGAAGTTCTCTTTGATGATTTCCTAAAAATTAGTGTCTAGGCTTTTTTTTTTTTTTCATCATGAATTTCAGGGAGTCCAATACTCCTTAGATTGTTTCTCCTAGATCTATCTTCCAGGTCAATTGTTTTCCCAATTAGGTATTTTACTTTTTTCTTTTTTTTTTCTTTTTTTGGTTTTGCTTGACTGATTCTTGTTGTCTCATTGAGTCATTCATTTCCATTTGTTCAGTTCTGAATTTTAATGAATTATTTTCTTCATTTACTTTTTAACTTCTTTTTGTATTTGTTCAATTTAATTTTTAAATGAGTTGTTTTGTTCTATGGAATTTTTTTTTCCATTTCACAAATTTTGTTTTTTAAGGAGTTATTTTCTTCTTCCATTTCACAAATTCTGTTTTTCTGGGAATTGTTTTCTTTTTCCTTTTTTATCATATCTATCTTTTAATGAGTTATATGCCTTTTCCAAACCTTCTTCCAAAGTTTTCATTTTCTTTCCCCATTTTTCTTCTAGCTCTCTTTTAAGATCCTTTTTAATTTCTTCTAGAAGAATCTTGCGTGATGGGGACCAGGTTTTATCACCTTTTGGGGCTTCATCTGGAAATGGTCTGTCTTTAGTCTCCTCAGGGTTGGAGTCTGTTTTTCTCTTTCACCATAAAAGCTGTTTATGGTCAGAATTCTTTTTACTTTTTTACTCTTTTTTTTTTTAAGTTAAGGTCTGCTTTTAGGGAATGGGGTGGGGGTGGGGGAGTACTTCCAAGCTTCCTCTACACACAGTGGCTTCCTCTATAAATGGCCATGGGTGCACTGGGTCAGTGGTGATTCACTCCCAGTGCTGGGTGGGAGTGTCCAGGTCCTGTGAGACTCCCCCATTTCAAGGTTCACTATTTACCTTTTGTGTTTGTGTTGGATGTTTTCTAACTTCTTTGCTGATCTACTAGCTTGAAAACAGGGCAGAGTGTCCAACACTGCTATAGATTATTGTAGATTCCTTCCCAGAGTCCAACCATCCCATGGAGTCTGCACCACCCTGGAATTCTGTGCTGGTGGAATTCTCTGCTGGTGTTTGTGTTCAGCCTGCTTGTACTTGGCTGCTTCCCTCCCATTTCTGATTGAAACAGACTTTTTCTGGTCTGTTTCCTCCCAGTAGATTCTCTGCCACATGGAATCTGCACTGCCCCTCTGAGTCTGCACAGCCCCAAACTCTGTGCTTTCTGTGCTGGTGTTTGTGTTCAGCCTGTTTGTGCTTGGCTGCCTCCCTCCTGTTTCCAATTGAAACAGACCCTTTCTGTCTATCTACAAAATCATCTTCTGCTGGTAATTTGTTGCACTCCTAATATTTGCAGATTCTGCTGATCCAGACTAATTCAGAGGCTGGATTTGCTAATAAATCTGAGGGTTGTAGGAGAAGGACAGAAAGAAATATGTATCCTCTCTGCCATCTTGGCTCTGCTCCCAGACAAAACCTAGTTATTTTAAATGGAATTTCTATTTCTATTTCTTGTTGTTGTAATATGTAGAAATAATGATTTATATGAGTATACTTTATATCTTATAATTTTACTAAAAGTGTTCATTTTTTTGACTAGTTTTTTAGTTGGTGCTCTAGAATACCATCATATCACCTGTGAAGAGTGATAGTTTTGTTTTCTTATTACCTATTCTAATTTCTTTAATATTTTTCTAATTTTATTTCTATAGCTAATATATAACTAGTACAATATTGAGCAATCGTGGTAATAATGGACATCCTTGCTTCTCCTTTGATCTTATCAGGAATGCTTTCAGCTTATTTCTATTACAGATAATTTTGTGGATGGTCTTAGATACTACTTAACATTTTAAGGAAAACTCAATTTGTTCCTATTCTTTAATATTTTTAGTAGTAATTGACATTGTATTTTGTCAAAGGCTTTTTCTGCATCTATTGAGATATAATTTTTATTGGTTTTGTTATTGATATACTTAATTATGCTGATAGTTTCCCTAATATTGAACCAGCTATGCATTTCTGGTATAAATATCAGCTGGACATAGAGTATGATCTTTGTGATATATTGTTGTAATCTCCTCGCTAGCATTTTGTGTGAAATTTTTGCACAATATATATTAGGGAAATTGTCTATAGTTGGAGTTAAGGATCTATAATTTTCTTTCTGTTTTAATTCTTTCCATTTTAGCTATCAGCATATTTGTTGTATTTGTCATAAAAAGACTACTTCTTTGCCTATTTTTCCCCAAATAGTTTAGATAATACTGTAATTAATTGTTTTTTAAATGTCTGGAAGAATTCACTTTTAAATCCAACTGACCCTAGGGATTTTTTTTCTTAGGAAGTTCATTGATGTCTTGTTTGTTTTTTTTTTTTCCTCTTCTGTTAATCTTAGGGTGATTTGTATTTTTATAGATATGTATATATTTCACTTAATCAGATTTATTGACATATAATTGGCATGTATTTCCTAATAATTCTTTAATTTCCTCTTCATTGGTAGTTAATTCACCCTTTTCAGTTTTTAATATTGTCAATTTGGTTTTCTTCTTTTTAAAAAAATCAATTTAACCAATGGTTCATCTAGTTTATTTTTTTATAAAAATATTTATTAAATTTATTGATTCAATGTTATTGTTCATTTTAATTTTATTAATCTCTCCTTTGATTGTCAGGATTTTCTATATGGTGTTTAATTGGGATTTAAAATTTTTCCTTTGTCTAGTTTTTTTTAATTACATGTACAATTCATTGATATTCTCTTTCTCTATTTTGTTGATGTAGCATTTAGAGATATAAATTTTCCCCTAAGTATTGTTGATATGGTGTTATTTTCTTTAATATATTTATGATTGTTTCTATGATTTGTTCTTTGACTCATGCTTTATAATTAGATTATTTAGCTTCCAATTAATTTTAATGTGTCTTTCCAGGGTCTGTTTTTGAATGTAATGTTTATTGCATTATGATTTGAAAGGGGAGCTACTCTAGCAATTTTGCAAAGAAAAAACAACCCAAATGAGATCCTGAAGAGTCCATCATGACTGAAATGACTGAACAACTAATATAATCTTACTATTTCTTTTGCAGTTCATTTAACTTCTCCTTTAAAAATTTGTATTCTCCCCAATTTGATACATATATATTTAGAATTTATATTATTTCACTCTCTATGGTACCTTTTAGCAAGATATAGGTTCTTTTCTTATCTTTTTCAACTAGATCTATTTTTACTTTTGAATTGCCCAAGATCATGATTATTATCCCTGGGTTTTGTTTGTTTGTTTGTTTTTAACAACTCAACTGAAACATTATAGATTCCTCTCCAGCTCCTTACCTTTACTCTATGTGTACCTCTCTACTTCAAATGTGTTTCTTTTAAACAACGTATTATAAGATTCCAGTTTTAATCCACTCTGCTACCGGCTTCCATTTTGTGGGTGAGTTCATTCCATTCACATTCACTGTTATGATTACTATGTATTTCCATCCAACTTTCCTCCCTTCCATTTATTCTTTTTTTCTTTTTCTCTGTATCTGTTCTCTCTCTCTCTCTCTCTCTCTCTCTCTCTCTTTCTCTCTTTCTCTCTCTCTCTTTCTTCCCTTCCATGCTTTCCTCCCTCACCCTTTTATCTTGTCCTTCCTTACAAGTATTTTGCTTCTGACTTCCACCTCCCCCAATTTGTCCTCCTATCTATCAGCATCCCATTCTCTCATTCCTATCCCCTCCTACTTCCTTAAGTAGTAAGGATAGATTTCTATATCCAACTGACTATATTATTCTCTTAAGCGAGTGAGGTTCAAATATTGCCACCATCCCATCTTTCCCCTCACTGTAATAGGTCTGTTGTGCTTCTTCCTGTGAGATAATATATCTTATTCTATCTCATCGTTTCCTCTTCTGACAATACAATCATCTTTATCATGCTTCAATTTTGGTTTGCTTTTTTAGGTCATCCTATTATAATCAACTTATACTTGTGCCCTCAGTCTATCTATACTCCTTCTAACTACCTTAATAATGATAAATTTTTTAAGAGTTACAAGTATCATATTCCCCTGTAGAAATGTAAACAGCTTAACCTTATTGAATCCTTAATGTTTTATGTTTCACTTGAATCTCCTATTTGAAGAACAAATTCTCTGTTCAACTTTGATCTTTTCATTAGGAATGCTCGGAAGTCTTCTATTTCATTGAATAGTCTTCTATCAATTTTTTCTCCGGAAAACACAGTTTTCCTGGATAGATGATTCTTGGTTGTAATCTTAGCTCCTTTGCTTTCTTAAATATCATATTCCAAGTCCTACACTCCTCCGATGTGGAAGCTTCTAAATCTCGTGTTATCCTGAGTGTGTCTCCATGATGTTTAAATTATTTCTTTCTAGATGCTTGAAATATTTTCTCCTTGATTTAGGAGTAATGGGAATTTAACTGTAATATTGTTAGGGGTTTTCATTTTAAGATCTCTTTCAGAAGGTGAGGATTGGATTCTTTAAATTTCTATATTGTTCTCTGGTTCTAGATATCAGGGTAATTTTCCTTGATAATTTCTTGAAGTATGATGTACAACTTCTTTTTTTCTTTCTTTCTCTTTTGAGTATGACTTTCAAGTAGTCCAATAATTCTTAAATTATCTTTCCTTTATCTATTTTCCAGGTTAATTTTTTAAATGAAATATATCACATTTTCTTCTAATTTTTCATTTTTTTAATTTTGTTTAACTGTTTCTTGATGTCTCACAGAGTCCTTAGCTTTCACTTGCCTAATTTTAATTTTTAAAGAATTATTTTTTCAGTGGATTTTTGAACTGCTTTTTCTAGCTTTCTTTACCAAACTATGGATCCTTTTTAATGGTTGTTTTATATTATTCTCACTTCATTTCTCAATTTTTCCTCTACCTCTTATTTTATTTTTAAAATCTTTTTTTTAACTCTTCTAGAGACAGAGAGGCAGAGAGAAACATTAAATTTACAGATGCAGAGAGACAGACAGAAATAGAGACTTTTTGCCTGAGACCAATTCACATTTTTCTTTTTTTAATATTTTATTTTTTCCCAATTACATGTCAGGAAAATTTTTAACATTCATTTTTACAACATTTTGAACTCTAAATTTTTCTCCCTCTCTCAGTTCCCTCCCTCTTCTGAAAATGGTAGGCTAATTGATGTAGCTTATATATGTGCTATTATATAAAACATTTCTGTGTTAATCATCATTAGGAAATAAGAAACAGGAAAAACACCCAAAAAAAGTAATTTAAAATATGCTTTGATCTGCATACAGAATCTTTCATTTCTTTATCTAGATGTGGATAGCATTTTCCTTCATGGTCCTTTGTGCTTGTCTTGTATCACTGTGTTGCTGAAAAGAGCTGAGTATTAATACTCAATTCTCACACAATGTTGTTGATACTGTGTACAGTATTTAACTGCTTCTTCTCGTTTCACTTTACATAATTTCATACAAGTCTTTCCAAGCTTTTTTTGAAATCTATCTGTTCATTATTTTTTTTCTAGTAAATTTATTAATTTTAATACACATTGCTTTATGAATCATGTTGAGAGAGAAAAATCAGAGCAAAAAGGGAAAAATCATAGGAGAGATTAAAAAAAACAGAAAAAAGAAGTGAACATAGAATATGTTGATTTATATTCAGTCTCCTTAATTCTTTTTCTGGATGAAGATGGTATTTTCTATTCAAAGGCTATTGGAATTGTTTTGGATCTATTTATCATTTCTCATTGCAAATTACATTACATTTATACACTACAATTAAATTTTCAATATTTTGCCACCATAAAAAGAGCAAAACAAATATTTTTGCATATCTACATCTTTTCCCCATTTTTATGATGTTTTTCAGATATAGACCTACTTAGTGGCATTGCTAAATCAAAAGATATCCGCTGTTTGGCTACCTTTTGGATATAGTTCCAAATTATTCTCCAGAAAAGTTCGCAATTTCATCAACAGTACATTAGTATGTCAATTTTCCTACATCCTCTTCAACAGTTTTATCATTTTGAGGTTATATTAACCAATTTGATGTGTGAAGAGATACCACAGAGTTGTTTTAATTTGCATTTCTCTAATCAAAAGTGATCTAGAGCATTTCTTCATATGCCTATAGGTAGCTTTGATTTCTTCATCTGAAAACTGCCTGATTGTGTCCTTTGACCATTTATCAATTGTGGAATGGCTTGTATATTTATAAATTTGATTCAGTTCTCTATATATCAAAGAAATGAGACTTTTTTTTTATCAGAGATACTTGCTATAAAAATTGTTTCCCAGCTTTCTGCTTTCTTTCTAATCTTGGTTGTATTATTTTGTTTTGAGTAAAGCCTATTTAATTTAATATAATCAAAATGATCCATTTTACATTTCTTATGTTTTCTATATCTTTTGTGATGAATTCTTCCCTTCCTCATAAGTCTGACAAATAAACTATTCCCTGCTCTTTTAATTTGCTTGTGTCATCACCTTTATTTCTAAATCATGCACCCATTTTGAACTTACCTTGGCTTATAGTGTGAGATGTTGATCTATATCTAGTTTGTGTTCTATTGTTTTCCAGTTTCCCAAGAGTTTTTGTAAAGTAGTGAGTTCCTGTGTTCTTGTCCCAAAGGCTTGCCCCAAAGAAGTCTTTGAGTTTATCAAAAACTAGGTTATTTTGGTCATTGATTATTGTATCTTGTATATATAATCTGTTCTACTAATTACCACTCTATTTTTTAGCCAGTACCAGATACTTTTAATGATAACTACTTTATAATATAATTTAAGATCAGATTTGACTAGGCCATCTTTCTTTTAATCTTTTTTATTAATTCTTTTTATATTCTTCACTTTTTATTCTTCTAGATGAATTTTGTTTTTATTCTAATTCAATAAAATTATTTTTGGGTAGTATGGTATGGTACTAAATGAGTAAATTGGTTTAAGCCAGATTGTTGTTTTTATTATATTGGTTTGGCCTACTTATAAGCAACTGATATAAGTTCTAATTTCATTTATGAGAAATTGTGTTAATACAGCTCCTGGATTTGTCTTGGCAGGTAGATTCCTAAGTACTTTATGTTGTTTACAGTTATTTTAAATGGAATTTCTCTTTCTGTCTCTTGCTGCTTGATTTTGTTGGTCACATAAAGAAATGCTGGTGATTTATGTGAATTTATCTTTTATCCTGCAACTTTGCTAAAGCTGTTAATTATTTCAAGTAGCTTTTAGTTTTATTTTCCAGGGTTCTTTAAGTATACCATCATATCTGCAAAGAGCAATATTTTTTGTTTCTTCATTGCCTATTCTAGTTTCTTTGATTTATTTTTCTTCTCTTATTGCTATAGACAACATTTCTAATGCTATTCTATTGAATAACAGTGGTATTAATGAACATCCTTACTTCACCCCGATGTTATTGGGAAGGCTTATACCTTATCCCCAGTACAGTGTTTACTAATGGTTTTAGATAAATACTGCTAGGCATTCTAAGGTTTATTCCCATTATTCCTATGCTCTATAATGTTTCCCACCCCCCTGCAGTATTTGGGATTAAGGGACATGCCCAGGGTCACACAGCTAGGAAGTTTTAAATGTCTGATGTCAGATTTGAACTCGGGTCCTTCTGACTTTAGGGCTGGTTCTCTATCCACTGCATCACTTAGCTGCCCCCACTCAGTGTTTTTAAGAGGAATGAGTGCTATTTGTCTAAAACCTTTTCAGCAACTATTGAGAAAACTATATGGTTTCTGTTTGTTTTATTATTGATATGATTAATTATGTTGATAGTTCTAATATTGAACCAATCCTTCATTTCTGGTATATAAATCCTACCTCGTCATAGTGTATAATCTTTGTGATATATTGCTGTAATCACCTGGTTAGTATTTTGTTCAAAATTTTTGCATTAATATTCATTAAATAAATTAGTTTATAATTCTTTCTCTGTTTCAGCTCTTCCTAATTTAGGCTTCTGTATCATATTTATGTCCTAAAAGGAATTTGGTGGGATTCTTTCCCAATTATTTTTTTCAATTTATTTCCCAATTTTCCCAGTTACTTTATATAGTATTGGAATTCATTGTCCTTTAAATGCTTGGTAGAATTCCTTTGTGAACCCATCTGGCCCTTGGGTTTTTTCTTATGGAGTTCATTAATGGCTTGTTCCATTTCTTTTTTCTAAGATGGAGTTATTTTGGCATTCTATTTCTCGATCTTTATGAATAATATTTATATTTTTGTAAATACTCATTGATTGTTCAGATTGTTGGATTTGCTGGCATATAATTAGACAAAATATTTCATAATGATTACTTTAATTTCTTCTTTATTGTAATGTAAGAGTAATTTCACTCTTTTCACTTTTGATGCTAGAAAATGTGTTTTTTTCTTCCTTTCTTAAAATTAACCAATCTATCACTGTTCCTTCTCCCTCTTCCCTGCCACCATCAAACCGGTTGCTAGATTTATTTATTAGCTCAATATTTTTTTAAACTTTTTAAAAATTAAATTTATTTTATTTGAAGAAACAGAAAAAGAACAGAAAAACAATACAAAACAAAAGACCTCATTGCCATATGCCCAATGAAACATCGGGAAGAATTCAAAATATATAACAACAAATACCAATTTTAGAATTGGACAATTTTCTTGGATTATTTCTTGTATTATTGTGTTAAGCTTGTTTTGGGGGGTCACAACTTTCAGACAGTCCAATTATTCTTATGTTTTTTTCTTCTTGATCTGTTCTTCAGATCTGTTATTTTTCTTATAAAATGCTTCACATTCTGTTCATTTCTTTATAGTCTGTTTTGTTATTGCTTGATCTGTCATAGCTTTATTGATTTCCCTTTGTCCAATTCTAAATTTCAAAATGTTGTTTTCATTTCTGAGATACTGCTTCTCTTTTTCCAGTTTGTTAACTTGTTTTTCATAATCTTCTTGTTTTTCTTGGTTTTTATTTTATTTTTTGTTTTTCCTCCATGTCTCTCATTTGATTTTTTGAATTCTTCTATAAATTCTCACTTGGCAGGGAGTCATTTCACATTACTCTTTGGAGTAGAAGTTTTTTGTTTTTTTTTTAACTTCAGTGTCCTCCTCTGAAGGTGAACCCTGGTGTTCTCTGTTCCCATAGTAAATTTCTATGGTAAGATGGGTTCTTTCTTCCTTGCCTGTCCATTTTTTAAAATAAGAGGTATTAGTGTAAACATCTCTAATCATAAGGTGGAGGGGTGATACCTCAAGCTTCACTTCAGCTGTCCCCTCTGATATGGAACTACAAACTAAGAGTTTCACCCTCCAGCAAGTGCTTACAGCCAACAGCATCCCTGTCTCTCTGCCTCTACACTCACTTCTCATTTAGGGCCCTGTCTCTGCAGCACAAGGTTCACGCAGTCTTCCTAGACTCAGACCCTGACTCCACAAACAATTCAGGAGGTGAAATTGTCTTTGGTTTCTATTGAGACTCCAGCCATACCTAATTAACCCAAGAGATCCCCACTTGGAGTTTCTGCAGAGCTGTTTGGAAAGTGTATGCACTTCACATAGGTTAATCCCCAGCCCAAGGTCCTTCTTCAGATTTTCTTGAGTTGTATTTGGATGACCCTTACCTGTTCAGCCCCAAGGCTTCTTAATTTTTCACCAGTCTTATGTTTGCCCTGAGGCACAAATTTGTTCTATTTGTGGGAGAAATCTAGAGAGCTTAAAATATACCAGTCTATTCTACCATCTTCCCAGAATTCTCCCTCAAAGAGAGTTAAAAAAAATTAGTTTGGCATGGGTCTGTAAGAATAGTTATCAAAAGTACTAAGTACTAGACTGCAGAATGAACAAAGGCTAGTTACTAGTACTAAGCATCCTAGGATGAGAGGAGATCCCATAGTAACTTTCTATGACAGTATTTTTGTTATTGGTTTTGCTCATTCTTCCAACTTAATTCATGACTCTTAATTTTATGTTAAAGTTGGGCTATGCTCTTGGGGTGGAAAGAGCACTGTTTCAAACTTCTTATGCTGGTGAACCTTTTGCTGACCTTCACCAGGGGTATGGGGCCTCACTGCTGGCCTGTCCTGAAGACCTCATTGATAGCTGCTTGGGTTGTGACCTACTACTGGATTGCCTAGATGCCACCTTTGTTGGACTGTGTTCCTCTTTTATCTGAGTGAGACAGAAGTTTTTTGCTAGCTTTTTAAGTTATCTTAGACTAGAAAATTATTTCACCCCATGCTTTCCAGTTTACACTTTATTCCCTTTAGTGCATTATACAATTCAGACTTGGTAATCTACTGACTGAGACTGTCTCAATGCCTTTCTAGTAGGTGTCTCCCCTATTTACAATGATCCACCTCCTTACCTCTTTGTCTTAAGTGCTCTTTCTTCCACTAAGAATCAGATCAAATACTAGAGCCTTCAGTTGTCCTTCCTTGCTTCCACCTTATGCCCACCCATATTATGGGTTCCCTTCACAAATTATTTTCCATTTACTTATGTCTATATTTTATATATACCTAGGTATTTGTACATTGTCTCCCCCATTAAACTTGCTTCTCTTTATATTTCCAGTGCTTTATATAGTGGTGCTTAGCAAATAGTAAATGTGTAGTAAAAGCTTGTTGAGTGACTGATTGGTTAACTGACTTATTTATATAGATTGGCTAAGGAGAAGAATTAGTTTAAAACATACACAAGAAGGCATACACACACAATTGGCTGGTCAATTTTGGGTATGTATTTGCAAGTTTATTCTGCTCTATTGCTCAGTATTATTAAGTTAGGAATGTTTTAAGAATGATATCTTCTGAAACAGTTGAGCATGGCCTCAAGGGACTTTGCTCTGAACTTTATATAATTAACTGTGCATTTTATGACTAGATCTGCTGGCTGGATTATTCTCTTTCTTTTGTAGGTCTTTGGCCAAATGCCAATTTATATAGTTCATGATTTACAGTGGACCTTATGGCCAGAGTTACCCCAAAGTTTGGTAAGTCAAACTCAAACAAAATTTTCCATTATGTGGAAAATACATATGGGGAGGATGTAGGAGTAAGTTGAAGGGTGGTTGGAGAAAGGGAGAGAACACAAAACCTGAGGCAAGTTGAAGGCACACGAGGAACAGGAAACCCAATATTGAACCAGGTAAATAATTTGTGTGTGTGTGTGTGTGTGTGTGTGTGTGTGTGTGTGTGTGAGTGTGTGTGTGTGTAGAGACAGGGACAGAGAGAAAAACAGAGAAATAAAAAAGGAGATAAGGAAAGAGAGAGGGGGAATGGGAAAGGGGAAAAGAGATTGAGAGAGGAAGAGAGAAAGGGAGATAGGGAAAGAAGGAGAAGTTCCTTATCAGTAAATTGGCAGCACCCTTGTTAAATGTTTACTTACTACTTGACAGAATAAGATTTATGCATATAAATATAAAAAATCAAGACCCTGCCTGCTCAGAAGGAGCTTAATAGGAAAAACCAATCCTTTTTTTTGGAAGTGAGAATGTGGAGGGGTGTCTGTGGAGGACTGTTTTGGGAAGAAAGGTTCATTCTTCACATAGACCATAGATAGATATTATTTTAACAACTTCACCACATTCAGAAAAGTAAATTAAAAAATGAAAGACTACCATAGGAATTCAAACCATTATTTGTCTTCCTTCCTAATACAACTTTCTCTACCAATCTCAACTCCAGACTAGAGTTTCCTTTCTTTGGACCCTGTTTTTAGTACTCTCTGACTTCATTCTCAGAAGTTGGTTGGATCCAACTTTGTCAGGAAGAGAGAGAAGGGATTGTCACTTTCCCCAATTTTGAGATTCCCAGTAACCATTATTTTCTCCTCTATTCCTGTCCTTCTTGAATTCTAGGTTGCCAAGTACAAAGGTTTACTGACGTGGTTGGAAAAATACAGATTACCTTATTTCTGCAAGACCAACTTATGTCACCATTATATGCTCTGTAAGGAACTCATCAATTTCATCAGATCTTCAGAGGGTGGTGAGCATAGTTCACTTTCAATTCAGCTGTACAACTTTTAAACAATTATTCTATTCAGAGCACCATGCAGTGTGCTAAGAGAGATACAAAGGCTAGCAGATACAAGGTTCCTTCCCGTAAGGAACTTATAGTCATGTAGGAGTGTAAGTTATAAAACACAAGTAATTTGATAAACAATAATTTATGGTTTTGTCCATTAGAAAAATGCAAAAAAGGGAGGGGAAAGGGTTCAGATAATTATAGACAGGAAAGATCAAAGAAGTCTTTGTAGGGAATGTGTAATAGGACTGTTCGAGATGGGTAGGAATATAAGAGGTAAATTGTTGTAGGGAAGATATTCTAGTCCTAGACAATAGCATGAACAAAGGTGGAAAAGCAAAGGGCATGTTTAGGAAGTATATTTTAGTTTGACTAGATCATAGAGTGTGTGGAAATGAGAAATATGAAATGATAGAAGACTAGGTGGAGAGTTGCCTATTTATGGAGGGCACTGAATACCAGGAAAAGAAAATTGAACTTTAATTAGTAAGCTTCAAGAAAGTGAAGGTTGAACAATATCTTGAGGCTCCAAGAAAATGAGTAGAAGGAGCAGCAGTGAGCTATCTAAGGGAGAAAGAGTATGATATTGTTTTGTGACAGACATTAAAGGAAATAATAACAATGAGAATACAATGGAAAGCCACAAGGCTTCCAAACAAGAATTCCATGCCCAATAGACTTCATTAAGGGTCCACATGTTCATATTGCTTTGGGTGTCTTTGGAGAAGTTGGCACAGAGAATAGAATTAAGATTTTCTTTAGAAATTGCTGCTTTCAGTAATGGGCTTACAAGGCAGGAGACCTGTCTTCTTGAATCAACCCAACATATTTAGAGAAATTGTTCCAGAGATAGGGGGCAAACATTCAATTTTATTTTCACATTGTCTCCCCCATTGTCTATTCAAGCTATAACCCAAAGAACTAACTGACCACAATTAAGAGGATTCAGGGCCAACCTAGGGCATGCAAAACCACATTATTATATTTAGATAGATGAGCCTCTGCCATCATAGTTGTCCCCCATACCTGAGTATTCCAGAAATGACTTTCTAGTATTTGAACCTACAGCCTTGGTTTCCTGAGCATGATGGTCTAATGGGATTACTAGCCTCAGCTAGGAGGAGATTGGCTATTTGAAAAGTTGCCAGGGGGATTGGGGACCACTCTCTCACTGTCAGATTTTTCTGGCAGCCAAGATGATGAGATGGAAGACAGCAGACCAGTGGTTGCTCTACAAATGTGTTGGTGGTGTCCGAGGGATGTGGCGTTTCTGTGCCTACCTCAGTGGCACAGCAGGTGGGTCTGCAGCTATTCCTGTAATCTGCTTCCTTCCATCCTCCTTTTCTCCATCTTCTCTCTTCTATTAAATCGGGGGGGGGGGGGTTCTAGGATACAAAATATGAGTGTTGATTCCTTTTCAAATTAAGATTTAAGAAAATGAAGATCCAGTGAGTCCACTTTGCCAATCCATTTAAGGCAGCCTGTAGAGGAAAACTCCCTGGAAATTGACTCCATATAGGAAGAGGACAAAAATGGGTCTTTATCTACTCTATGCTGAAAACATCATGGTGTGATTACTAACCACACACAAAGTGAGCACTTTGCAGGAATAGGATAGTAGTGCTTAAGACCTCAGTCTCCACTTCCTCACTTGGCTGTTGGTGACACAATTAGAATTTTGCATCCCTGACTGCTGGTTTGTGTTTGGGACCCGCGTTAAATAAAGAGTCGGGGAAGAGAGCCTTTTTTTTTTCTTTCCTACCTCCTCTACCTCTTCAGCATAAGTTGATGTGTTCTGAGGAATAAGAAAGAAAAAAGTGGACAGACAATGTTCTGAATATCCTTCCTAGAATGATCCCTGTACTTAACTTGTCCTTCTTGGAAATATGGAGCAATTCCACTAGCTGCTTTTCTGGAGCTCTCATGCATGGTCCTCAGTGTCCTGAGGAGAAGCAGCAAGAAAAATAGTGGAGAAAAGTATGAACTCAGAATCAAAAAGGTCTGGCTTCAAGTCCAATCTCTTACTCTTACCTGTGATCTTAGGCAAGTAACCGAATATCTTTGAACCTATTTTTCCTCCTGTCTCCCTTGTCCTAGTGGGGCTGTACCCAGGGCGGGTGGCAACTCACTGTATGATTGCAGATCCACATTACACCTTTTTCAAAGGATGCCCAAGGTCAACAAGGATGTGGAATCCCGAACCCCAAGAGAGCTGCTCCTGTCACCAACTAAATTTGCTTCAGGCACCAGAATTCCTATTTGTATCTCCATACCCTATCTTTCCTTCCAGGTAATGGGGCTTTTGAAAAGAGAGCAATTTTACTCCAAGAAGCTTTTCCTGGTAAATCTAGGTTGTGTGGCAGGGAGTTCAGATGTATCAATCCTTCAAAGAAACCAGGATGGGGACTGCCCAACCCTTCCTCTGCATGCAATTTAATCTCCTCTTACTTTGCTGTCTACTCTGCAGGGGAGGAACTGGTGGAGTTCTGGATAATTGCTGAAAGAATCCTCGAGATAGATGAGACGAATGATAAACAGAAGGACACTTATCTGTCCCTCCTCCTTGTGCTGAAGGCCACTCACTTGCAGGAAGGGTCTTCTGTCCTGATTCTTTGCAATATGAACATCAGTAAGAATCTCAAAGGCATCATAAGGAGGAAACGGGGTTGGGGGGGGGGGGAAGGGGAGGAGGAATCAATAGACTCAAATCATTTTTCAATTGTCCACCTCAAAACTCATTCTCCTTATTATTGATAATCACTGTGCCTGTGGAGCCCAAAGAGGAAGAGTCTGGAAAAAAGACACTGCCAGTTAAGTTGGCACTTTGCATTAGCCTGAAAAATAAGCTGTCCAATACTAGGTTGGGACAAATGAGCAGTTGGCCACTTTCTCCTAACCAGAGTGGCTTCATCATTTTGTCTGAAAGTCCCAGACATACCCATATTCAATTGCAAATGCATTAAAGGTTTATTCGAAATCCTTTTAGCTATGCCTCCAATTTTAGACTAGTTAATCCTCTGATCATTCCCATTTATATGGATGCATGAGAGTTGATTAAGAAACACAGGGCTAGAAAGTTTTATCTATGGTCATCTAGTGCTGATAACTAAATATACCTCTAATTTCTAAATAAAAGAGATTTCAAGACTCTACATAATCTTCAATATTTCCTTGGATTTTTTTTTTTCTTTTATTTATCTATTCAGTAGTCTGTGTTAGATTGTATTATACCAAGCAAGATTTACGTGTATTCTTCTCCCCACTCCATCTCGGAGTCAAAATACCGGGCACAGTTCAATTAATTACACCATTTTCTTCAGCAGATTTGAGCTCTGGCTACTGTGTCTACAACTGATTTACTAGTTCAGTTTCCCCATCAGTTAAATGAGCATAATGGGGTTAAAGTCTGGATTTCCCTTCCCTCTCAGGATGTCCATAAGGAACAAGCAAGATAATACATTGAATAGCACTTGGAGTAGCAAAATGATCATCTTTTCTTTTTTTAAATTCTAATAATCATTTATTTTGTCTCTTGCCTATTCCTTCCCTGCCCCCTTCACTGAAAAAAAAAAAATCATCATTCTACCTTCACCCTTGATTTCTGTGTCCTTTCCAGAGTCACTGATGAACCTCTCTGTGTGGCATCCCAAACAATCCACTACCAGGAGGGAGATCTTGAGCCGTATGCAGAAAGTGGCCCTATTCAAAATCCAGAGCTATTGGCTTCCAAACTTTTACATTCATTGTAAGATCAATATGGCCAAGGAGGAGGAGTGCCAGGCTCTGTTGCAGGAGTATGAAGAACGCCTTGGTCAGGATGATGAAGAAGAAGAAGATGATGATGAAGATGAAGATGAAGATGAAGAAGAAGAAGAAGAAGAAGAAGAAGAAGAAGAAGAAGAAGGAGAATATAGAGCCTCCATATCAAGTGACCTCCCCCTGAAGATGAGCATTAGGAGACTTTATGTGACCCGGAAACCTTACTGTAGCAAAAAGATAAAGAAGAAGATGTGGCGATTTATTGAACAGGGCACATGGACTGTTGAGTCGGAACTGCCTCTTATTCACACTTTGCATCCTCCAAAGAGCAAGTTGCATGACAAAGAGTTTCAAGGTCTCCCTGATGTCTTCAGTCCTCCACCAAAACTCGTTGTACACGTGGGTGCCCTGCGACCATTACGACCATTACGTTTTAAAGACAGTCTAGATAATTTAAAGGTAAAGGAGAGCATCACTTCCACAATCTTCAGCTCCAAGGTGGATACTAAAACCTTTCGGCCCTTTTCTCTAGAAGGAGTCTGTGAGAAGAAATTCACAGCCAAATTGCGAAACTCCACCCCTGTTATCAACTACCCCTCCCGGTTATCCCTAAAGAAAGTGATTAAGAAAAGTTGTTCCTTTGAATACCTGCACTGGGCTTTGACTGCTGATTCCTATGCGGGGAACCCTTTTGGAGACTATCTTAAGAGTAAGCACTACAAGATGGAAAACCGCCTCCTGCGTTTCTGGAAGGACCTGGACAATTTCCTGACCATTTGCATCAGTGCAAAGAAAGGTGGCAATCTGCTATTTCGGCACACTCTTGGAAATCGCATCTGTGAGCTCTACCTCAGTGAGGACAATGGCTCCACCCTGCCACTCAAACCTCAAACTATCCAGCACCTGAAACAGCTGCTGCCTTCTGGGAATGCGATTCCCTGGATCCCCACAGCACAGAAAGAGATATGCAAGGTAGACTAGGAGGCCCAGAGCTAGCATTGAGAGAACAGATGTCTCTATCACTGGGTGGATTCTAGCAATATTATTCCTAGTAGTCCTATTATGAATTCCTTATAACTATGGAGGAGAGTGGTACAAGCTTGAATGAGCTTCCTAAAACAACAGGTCTATTGAATCTTCCAGGTCACTGAACAGCAGGCTACTTTTGTCTACTTCCTTTTGAAAGTAACCAAAGAAAAATTAATCTAAAATCCACCTGGTCTTTGTCTTTAGTTGCTGCTGTCTACACCTAGTATAGTCACATTCCTATATACTGGGTTTGTTATAGGGTCTTCACTATCTATCCCTCTAATCTAGGAAAGCTTAAGAAAACCATTCCTCATGTTTAGAAGAATTGCATATGTTTAACCTAAATCGGATTAGTTGCTGTCTAGGAGAGAGGACAGATGGAGAGGGAGGGAGAAAAAATTTGGAAGACAAGGTTTTCCAAAAATGAATGTTGAAAACTATCTTTGTATATATTTTGGAAAAGAAAAAAAAAACTATTATTATAAAAAAGGAAGCCATTCCTTCTCCTAAAAGAACTGTAGGAATTTGAATAAGGGCTTTACTACCCTGGTCTAAACAACTATGATCCTACAATCTTCTAGCAGGCCTCATAGGATCAGATAGCAAATGGGAAGACAAAGGAAGAAGGTAAAACCTGATATCAGCGCTCCATACTAACTAGGTAAGCTGTAGTGCAATGAAGTCCACAGTTTGAGACTTTATTAGATCTGAGCTAGTAGTCTCAGGCTAATTTTGAAGAAGCCTAGGGCTAAAAGTAATGGTTTAGGTTACTATTTCCAGCTCCCAGTTCAATTGAATTCAGCAAATAATTATTACAAGGCACTGTGCCAGGTGCTCTGTGAGACATATCATGAATGGTGTGGTCCCTGCCATCAAAAAGTAAGCCAAGAGAACATCTAATATAAAAGATAAGATGTACATAAATATCTACAATATGGTATAGAAGATGAAAAGAAAAATACAAAAATAAAGGGAAAGGCTATGAGCATCCAGAGTAAGGAGATATTACTTCCAATGGGTGAAAGAAGGGAAATTTAAGTGCATCTATGAAATGTAGGTAGGATTTCAATAACCAGAGCAAATTATGCAAAATGCCGCCCTTTATGTAAATAGTAATTAGCTGAGCTCCAAAGAGTTCCCAAATGAAGTGTCATCCTTAGGCAAAGGAATGGGAGTAGTTAGTATTCTTCATTACAGTTGAACTTTTCTTCTATATTAGAGTTTCCTGATAAAATTGCCTATTCCAAAAAGATTTATGTAATGTGCTTTGTAAATTGTCAAACTCCACATAAATCTTAGTAGTTACTGTTGTTGTTGTTTGTTATTATTAGCCTGGATGGAACAGAAGTCCTGGTGAGCCAAAAAGTACATTTGTTTCAATAACTCATATTTTGTGTTTGGATTTTAGATTCTTGCTTCCTTCTTTGATGACTTCCTTGATCTGGATGACTACTGGTTTCTCATCTTTGTGGTAGGAGAGGCTGAGGAATTGGTATTGGGTGGAGGAGGTACTGGGGGATTCACGTGAGTGTTTGGGCAAAAGAGATGGCTGTTCTGCCAGAGGTTAACAATATAGAATTTTATATGTTTGTAGTTCTTGAGGAATTGTGACACCCATTTATGCTTCAGGGATGAATAACAGATCATTGTGTCCGGCATAAAAGGAATTGAGTGCTCTCACTTTCTTTAAAATAAGTCCAATCCACACACATCTAACCCCAACTTTTTTCCTCCACAGACTTTCAGACCAGGAAGATTTCACTTCTAATAGAAACTGGGTCCAATGGGGAGGTGGAGGTAGAGGGAACTTATACAAAGGGGGATTATTCTTCTCATCTCATGGATGAACCAGAAGAAAACTACTTCTGGTGTGGTCTCCTGTTCTTATGGCAAACTCAAAACCTCTTTCTATTAGTCTCAAAAGAATAGCAGTGAAATCAAGAGGCAGAAAGCAAAGGAGCCCTTGGACAACATGGAATATATTCTATTGTGTAAGAGGATACAGGAATCCCTGATGCTGAGTCATGATTTGTCCACCCTGGAAGACATGGAAGCACTCACGGACACACACTGGCAAATGATAGCTCTGCAGGACCTGAAAAAAGGAGGAGCTCTCCATTTGGAACTACAGCCTACAGTGTACAGGGAAGGTAAAATTCATGATTTCTGTGGTCAAATGACAAAAATTATCTGAAGCCCTTAATATGCTTGTTGAATCAGCTAAAAATTCTTATAATTCTCTTTTTTGTAACCCTTTGCCTTGTATTTATCATTAGTTCTGTAGGTTCCTAAAAAGCAGAGCCTCAATTTTCAGTTAGTCTCTGTATTCTATCCCTTAATTCTAACTTGGATGTGGGGTTCCTGTGGGAGACGCAGACATCCCATTCCACCATGATATCCCATTGAAATAAGACATATGTATATAAATATATACATATATATGTAATGCATTTAATGGAATTTTTTTCACCAGGTCAACATTAATCAACTCAACGTGGAGCTCATTATTGGTAAGCAATCTGTTCCTGTATCTTCTTCTCCTTTGACAGATATAAGGCAAATGAGCTTTGAAGAGCTGTGCAAGAAGAACCCAAAAGTGGCTATAGAGAAGATGAGTCAAGACTTTAAGAAGTATTATGAAAAGATATCTCTAAATGCTGGTAAGTGCTTAAACATTAGAAAAAAAAATAAATCCTGAGGGAGGAGAAAGGGAGTTTCACTTTCAAAAGATACCAGCTTATGGTGGAACTCTGTTTTGTTCTAGTGGGATGTTGATTGGAAGCAGTGCTTTTAGGGGAAGATAGCCTGTTTATTCTACTTTGTACCCTAACTTTAATATGGACATGGGGTCCTCTATGCATTCAAATATACTTAATTAATGAAGAGTTGTGATTATAATACTTTGGCCACCAAAAATAAAGACTCTTTAACTATCTTGATCTAGAAGCTAGGTATATCTGTCTTCCTCTTTCCTATGCAAACTGAGGTAAAGAAAAAGATTGATAGAAGTGATCCAAGTCAAAATAGCTTCCTGTACTGATTGTTTTCATATTTCTCCATAATCTTTTGCATTGGAAATTTCTTGTTCTTTCGTGATAGTGCATAGTGCCATGGCTCTCTCCTAATCACTTACCCCTCTCCTTTTTAGTCTTTCTCATTCTCCTTTTGGCAAACCCTAATTTAGTCAATCATTCTTGTATAAATATAGGAAATCTCAAACTTTAAAATCTTATAACACTTGAAATTTCCCAATAGGAAAGATGCAGGCAACCAAGAAGTTGTATCCTCATTTGCAATATCCGAGTACCTTATCCTTCCTCAAGAAGGGAAGCGGTATTGTGAGGAAACCCTCACTGAGACCCAGGTAAGAAATAGTTTTCTGCATCTACTCCATCTTTGCAGGTCTGATCTCTCTCCTGAATTCCACTTCTGTATGAACCTTCTCCGATCCGATGCTAACAAACTCAATGTATCTGATACCAGTATTTCCACTGATAGGTCTGATGCTTCCATTTATTTTTCTAATCTAGTTAACTCTATATGGATGGATGGTGTCACCATTCCTTACCCCTGCTCCTCACATCCCATAAGCGACCTAAATTCTTGCTTTGCCAGGGTCTATTAATTATATCCCTTCCCGGTATTTCCACACTAATCCAGACCCTTGCTACTCCTCATCTAAAGAACTACAATTCTTGACTGAAGTCACTCTTCCCTTGAATCCATTAAAGGATCATAGAATTATGAAAGCTAGTTGTAGAAGGGAAGAAAGAAGCAATATGATTTAGAAGATCACCATAGATCTTCATAGATTTAGATCACCTTATCTAGTAATGGGGAATTGATCACTTTTTGTGACAATCCATTCTATATTTGAAGTATTTGAATTTTAAAGATGATTAGGGAAAAAACACTCTCTAGGTGCTTACCCCTCTGACTTCATCCCTGTCTAAAACTACCCTGGGAATAGAATTATTGTCGTGTCCTGCAATTATGCCCTCATTATAGTCCCTATCTATCCAAGAATGTTCCTAGTCCCCTGTCTGATGGGGCCTGAGCTATAATTTCCAAGCTGTACATACCAACTTAATTCCTCTCTCCCTGACCTTTCTTTGAAGTAAAAATAACAATAGCTGCAAGACTAATGGCAGTTTTGCTTGTGTATTTTGCTTGCTAAAAAAAAAAAACAAACAAACACCAAAAAACACTTATATAAACAGTGTGCCTCAGTTGCTTGAAGGCTTTGGAAGTATATTCCCATTCTGGTCAGCTAGTTTAAACTCTCCACATTAAAAAAATTTTTTTAATCTCTTCTTGCCTCAGTTTCTCTGTCATTACAGTATGACCCTGGGTAAGTCACTTAGCCCTGTTTATTCAGGGGTTTTTTTTCATCTTCAGTAAAATGAGTGGGGGGGGGGGGAATGGAATGGCCAACTACACTCCTACTTTTGCCAAGAAAACCCCAAATGGAGTCATAAAAATATGAAGATATTACTGAAATAATTAAATAACAATAAAAAAGACAGTTAAAAAGCAGTTCAGAGTAACATAAAAGCAGATGAAAAGTCCCGGGCAAAAAGTTTTAAAGAAATAAGCAAGCAAGAAAAGATCCCAAGAATTCCCTATTACAGTCCTAAAGTTCATTTTACATCCTCCTTGCCCAAATGTCCCCCATCCAGATCCCACATCCACTCTGTAACATCTTTGCTCACAACAGTTTCAGTTGGTTTTATAGGATCTTGGTGGATTAATTCAAGCCTCCTTAGCTTCACCAATATCCTGGCTCCCAAAGCTACGTTTTAGCTCTTTCCACCTTTATGATCACGTGAACTTTTTTGGTCTGCCATTTCACATTATTTGCAATACATAAAAAATTCCATGTCTTTTTCAGATAAACTGCGATCTAAATGCTTTTCTCCTGTGCAACTGATTTTTTAATTTTTTTTTTTATTATTGGGGAGGGGGCTTTTTGGTTGGGGGTTTTTACAATTGACTTTTTAACTCAAGTGCAGCTCTTTTCATTTATCTATGTCTCTGTAATGCCCCTTCTCCTACATCACGCTGTCTCTCTCTCCACACACACACACACACACACACACACGCAAACTTGTTTCATTCCATTTTCTATGTAAGTCTTACTCTACCACATTATTGTGTTTATGATACAAGGTATCCACAGAAAATACATTTCATAAGGTTATAAGTTGGAAAGACGTTTAGTATGGATCCAGTAACAAACTGCAGGTTTCCTCTTGCCTGTCTGATCACTCTTTCTTTGTCTCTTTTCCTAGATTGCCTTCTTATTTCCTACCCCCTAATTTCTCATGGCTCTGTCTTGAACCCTCTTCTTTCTCTATGCCCTCTCTCTTAAGTGATATCCTCCATATGGATTCAATTATATTAGTTACACAAATGATTTCCAAATCTACATTTTAGCCAATCTTTTTCTTAAATTCCAGTTTCATATAAACTACCTACTGGATTCTCCAAGCCATTTCTTGCTCTATTTCCTATTCTATCAACTTCCTGATTTTTGAAGGCGCCATCATTTTTGCAGTTATCTAAGTTTGAATTTTCAGAGTAATTCTTGACTCTTCCTTCTCATTTATTCCCTCTAATTATTTTCACGTTCTAAATCTTTTTTATTTATAACTTTTCCCTCGCACCTTATGACCACACCCTAATTCACATACTCATCATGAATTATCTGTACTATTGCAATAATCTTCTACTCAGAGTTTCTTCTCTCTAAACAATCACTCACAGCTAACAAAGTCATCTTATATTTATCTAAATGCTTATATCTTTATCTCTTTCATAAAGTGAAATGATAAAAAGAATTCAGAGAAACTTAAGAAGACTTATTTGAATTGATGCAGAATAAAGTAAACAAAATTAGTAAATAAAAAATTAGATAGTGACCACAATGATGTAAAAGAAAAATATAATGAAGGACTCCAAAAACTCTGATTAATGAAATGATTGATCATAACTTCAATGAAGTAATAGTGAAGCATGATTTCTATCTCTCACTAAGTATATTATGATTCATACATTATCAGGCATGCTTATTTGTTCTTCTTTACAATAATTCTTTGTTACAAGAGGTGTCGAGAAATCTTTTTTGAAAGTAACAGTGATATTTAAAAGATAAATCTCTTGGGGAAAAAACAAACACTGTTAGACATCTCCTTTATTTAACACTTATTCATTAATCAAACACTAAGCATACCATTCCACCAGTAAGAACTCTTTTTCAATGCACTACCAACCAGCCCACAAATCTCTCTCCCTCTTATTCCATGAAGATACATTGAGGAACTGTCAAATGTCATGCTTAAAGTCTAGCAGACTATATATGATGATAGCACTTTGCTGATCTAGGAATATTTAACAACTAGCTCTCTAATATATGTTAAAGTTTAATATGATTCATTTACATTTTCTCCATCACTTAAGTCTAAACTATCAACAAGACAATAAATCTAAGCTCTGATTATTAATATTTGCTGATTTCTGAAATGTAAATGCTAACAATGAAAATTTCACAACTGGATCATAATAGATTGTACAAGCAGACTTAAATACATCCTTGAAATTAAGTTAATCTGTCATGACTTCAGAGGTGGAGCCAAGATGATAGAGAAAAGGCAAAAACTTCCCTTCTCCTCTAAACTCCTCCAAACACTTTTAAATAATGCTCAAAGCAAATCCTAGAGTCACAAAACCCAAAAAAAGATGGAGTGAAACAATTTTTTATCCCAAGAAAATTTAAAAGGCAAAGAAAAGGTCTGTCATGCCAGGATAAAAGTGAATCACAGTTTGGTGCAGATTCTGCCAGTATAAACCAAGCCCCAGCCAACCAGGAGCAGTTATTGGAGGAGACCAAATCAGCAGAACAGCTGTGCCTTCAGGAGTTCTCATCCACAAATAGTAAGGACATCAGACAACTAAGGGTCCCTTTGTTGGCAGACCTGGATACCAGTTCCAGGGCAAGGAGGAGTTCTAGCATACCAGACCTTGTGACTGCAGTGGAGCAGAGCCCCTATTTACAATTCCAGCATGGAAAAGAGAGCTTATGGACCAGTGAACATTACAGGAGAGTAGGAAATATACCTCTAAATCATATCATCTTGAAAAAACCAAAAACTTACAAGTCTCTAGAATTGCCTCTGATAAAAGCTGCACAAGAATCCTGAAGCTTAGGACACTGCCCCTTTCATTCTTGGAAACATTGACTCACTTTAACAAAAAGTTAAAGTTAAGAAATTGGCTAGAAAATGAGCAGACAGCAGAAAAGCAGCAGGAAAAAACAATAGAAAGTTATTATAGTGACAAGGAAAATCAAAATGCAAACTCAGAACAAGAAAACAAAATCAAAACCTCTATATCCAAAACCTCAAATTAAAATATGAATTAACTCCAGCCCATGGAAGAACTCAAAAAGGATTTTTTAAAATCAAGTAAGAGAGGTGGGGAAAATGGAAAGAGAAATGAGAGTGATACAAGAAAATCATGAAAAAAAAAGCAAGAGCTTCATTAAAGAGACATACAAACACACACACACACACACACACACACACACACACACATAGAGACACACAGCCTCAAAACCAGAACAGGCCAAATGTTAAAAAGAGGCACAAAAAAATCCAAGGAACATAAGAATTATTTCAAAAACAGAATTGTCCAAATGGAAAAAGGGATACAAAAATCCACTGAAGAAAGAATTCCTTAAAAAGTAGAATTGGGGAGTAGCTAGTTGGTACAGTGGATAGAGCACTGGCCCTGAAGTCAGGATGACTTGAGTTCAAATTCAGCCTTAGACACTTAATACTTCCTAGCTGTGTGACCCTGAGTAAGTCACTTAACCCCAGTTGCCTCAGGGGGAAAAAAGTAGAATTGGGCAAATGGACATTAATGAGATATCAAGAAATAATACAATCAAAATAATTTAAAAATAAAAGAAAATATGAGATATCTCATTGGAAATGCTGGCCTGGAAAACAGATCTGTGAGTGATAATTTAAGAATTATTGGACTGCCTGAAAGCCATGATTTAAAAAATAAATAAATAAAAATAGCCTAAACATCATCTTGAAAAAATTAACAAGAAAAACTGTCCTGATACAGAGGGTAAAATAAAAACAATCCATTAATCACATCCTGAAAGAGATCCCAAAATGAAACCTTTTAGGAATATAATAGCCAAATTCCAGATCTCCCAGGTCAAGGAGAAAATATTGCAAGTAGCTAAAAAACACACAAAAAAAACCAATTTCAATATCAAGGAGCCACAAAATTTAGCAGCTTCCATATTAAAGGAGCAGAGGGAATGAAATATAACATTCTTGAGTCAAAAAAAAGCTAGGATTACAACCAAGAATCACTCAGCAATAATCCTCCAAGGGAAAAATGGATTTTCAGTGAAATAGAGGACTTTTAAGTATTCCTGATAAAAGGCCAGAGTTTAATATAAATTTTAATTTTCAAACACAAGACTCAAGAAAAGCATAAAAAAAGAGAAACCATAAAGTATTTGATGAGGTTAAATTGTTCATACTTCCAGATAGATAAAATAAATTTTTATCATCAGAATTGGCTCAAAGAGGGAATAATAAGCACACTCAGTTGGGTATATCTTATCACAGAAATCTATCTTATTGTAGAAATCTATCTTAGCATACAGGAAAGTAGGAAGGAAAGGAGTTAAGGTGGGGGACAAAACTGGTAGAAAGGAGGGAAGATTGGGGGAGATAAAATTCAGATGCAAAACACTTTTGAGAAGGGATAGGGTTAAAGATAAGAAAGTGGGATAGATGGGGAAAATAATATGGAGGGGAATACATAGTTGGCAATCATAAACTGAGAAAAAAATTTACATTGAGTTTGTCTAATAAAGACCTCATTTCTCAGATATATAAAGAACTGAGTCAAGTGTATAGAAATGAGTCATTCCTCAATTGGTAAATGGACAAAGAATATGAACAAGCAGTTTTCAAAGCAATTAAATTCATCTAAAATAATGCTCTAAATCACTATTGATTAGAGAAATCCAAACTCTGAGCTACCACTACATACCTGTAAGATTGGTTGATATGACAGAAAAAGAAAGTGACAAATGTTTGGGAAAATTAAAACACTGATGCACTATTATTCAGCTGTTCTGGAGAACAATTTAGAACTATGCCTAAAGGGCTATAAAACCATGTATTCCCTTTTACCAAGTAGTACCACTCTCTAAAGGGATTTTTTATTTTAAAAAGGAAAAGGATCTACATGTACAAAAATATTTATAGAATCTCTTTTTTGCAGTGGGAAAGAATTGGAAATTTAGGGAATGTCTATCAACTAGACAATGCCTGCACAAATTATTGTATATATGATTATGATGAATATTATTGTGCTATAAGAAATGATGAGCACGAGGGGAAAGAATTCACATGTGCAAAACTGTAGCACTTCTTTTTGTGGAGGCAAGGAATTGAAAATTGAGTGGCTACCCATCTGTTGGGGAATGGCTAAATAAATTCTGGAATATTAATGGAATGGAATGCTGTTATGGGCCAGAACTTGAAACAAGGTGCCAAGTCTGTAGTTATTTAGCATGGTGCTTAACAGTTCTCTAGTTCAGTACATGTACTTAGTACTTAATATAGTTCTATAAGATTCACATCTTTGATAAGAGAGCATATAAACTTGGATAAACTCATCCAGAATGAGAACTGTCCTCCTTTGCTTCTCCACTGAAACCAAGATCTGGAAGGCATCTAGAAAAACTAGCTGAGCCCCAAGTGAAGGAGACAAGACTTTGAAGGAGACAATAAAGGATTTGGACTTTAACCCTTAGCTACTCGTGTGGTGATTACTGAACTGAAACGAAGGCTGCTCATAGAGACCCCAAGAGAACCTCAACAGAGAACATTACATTTTAGAGAGAATATTACAGAATGCTATTGTTTTACAAGAAATGATGAGCAGCCTTATTTCAGAAGAGCCTGGAAAGACTTACATGAACTAATGCTGAATAAAGTGAGCAGAACTAGGAGAACATTGTACACAGTAAAGGCAATATTGTATGAAGATCTATTATGAATAATATAGCTCTTCTCAATAATATGATGATTCGAGAAAATTCTGAACGTCTGTCTATCTCTGGAGAAAGAAGTTCTGGAGCCAGAAAAAAAGACATTTTTTCTTAACATCCTTTATTTTTCTTGGGTTTATTTTTGTCTGTGTTTTTTTTTTACAGCATAAGTATCATGGAAATGTGTTTTGCATTACAACATATGTAAAACCTATATCAAATTGCTTACCTTCTCAATGCAGGGGAGAGAAGAGAGAAAGAATCTGTAATTCAAGATTTGAAGAAAAATGTTAAAAATCATTTTATATGTAATTGGAAAAAATATTAAATTTTAAAAATCTGTCATGTCTTCTTGACAAATGTATTCTGCTCATAGTTGTTTCTTTACTAGTGCATTTGTGTTTTTTGTTGTTGTTGTGAGGGATTAATATGAAGTCCATAATTTTCAGAATCTTTTTCTTTTCCTTGTCAGAAATTGAAAACATTTCTCACCTGTTGTCCCATGGGACCTCTCTTTTCATCCATGTTTCGTCAAACTTCATAGATAGCATTAAAATGTACAAGTTGGTGGTAGAATGGGAAGAATCTTGGATTTGGTGTTCAAGCTCAGGAACTAGGTTTTGAATCCTGTATATCCTGCGTTTCAATTTCCTAGCTTTATCAACCATGTAACAAGTTGCTTAACTTTTCTGAGAATAATTTTGTCTCTCTGTAAAAGAAAGGGTGATAATACCTATAGTACTTAGATTTAATTCTATCCAATATTTTAAGCACCTAGTAGTGCCAGGTACTGTGCCAACCACTGAAATTACTTAATACTTTTCCTCATGTGAAAATCAAATGAGATGATGTAGGGAAAGCATTTTGCAAAACTTAAGCACTATTTAAATGCCACCTATTGTTTAGGTACCCTAGGATTGAATTCATGTGATTCACAAGAACCAGCTTAAGAACAGTTAAGTGTTCTTGTATTGTCTCTTATCTTGGATTTCAATTTTCTCCTTCATTTTTGTCTCATTCTTTCCAATCTAAAGCTCCTTCTCCTTTTTAGAAAATAACAAGAATTTGCTTTGGGTAACACCTGAAGATTTACCAACCACTTCCCTCATAGCAAGCCTGTGGAATAAGCACTCACATTCTTATCCCCACTAAACAGGGAAGGATACTGGTCTTCAGCAAAGTTGAATGACTTTTTCTGATGTCACAAAGTCAGCAAGCATTTATTAAACTCTTACTATATGCCAGGCACTGTGATAAGCTCTAAAAATACGAATGAAAGCAAAAATATAGTCCCTGCCCTCAAGAAACTCATATTTTAAAAGGAAACATAAATAACTAGGTGCATAGTAGATACAGGGTAAATGGTAGGTTATCTTAGAAGGAAGACATATCACACCTGAGAATAAAATATAGGTCTCATAAAACCAGGTCCAGTTCTCTTTCAAGGAGTTCAGAGGTCTAACTAAAACAAGAATGTGAGCATTGCTTTTTCAGACTGATCCATCATCAGTCATTGTGTCATTTTGCTATGTCTGTGGCGTGAGCAAGCCTAACAGACTTCTGTCTGTTCAACCCTAACAGACAAGGGCAACTGTACTCCTACATTGACTCATCACTGGAGGGAGGAGTGTCTACATGTGGAGGCAGCCAAGCCTCACCCCACTGGTGATCCAACAATCTAAGACCTGCCACTATAGGAACCCTAGAATGGTCATATGAATAGTAACCTGCTGTTACTAGTCATTTCATGGTGGTAGTGGTAGCAGAAAGCAGGGAAAGCTCATCTCAGTGAACATAAGGAATCCATTCCAGAAGCAATGGTCAAGGGATATAGCACATTGGGACAATTTGGTCCCTGTGGTCTTAGGATCCTTGTCGTCTACATCTCCATTTGTGAATTTGTGGAGCTCCCTAGTGTTTCTTCCTGAGAATTTTAAAGCTCAGTAAATTGGTGCTATCTGCATGTGGACTTAAAAAATGGGAGTTGCTGGTAAGAGCCTTCTTTGTTTTGGGGGAGGGAGTAGGTGTAAGCCAGAGGCGTGGTCTAGTCCATAAAGTCCTAGACTCTGTTGTGTCTGTCTCTGTTCATGGGAAGGAGGAAGGGATGAGCACTTATTACCTATCATGTGCCAGGCACTGGGATAAGTGCTTTATAAATATAAATGAATTTGATTTCACAACAACCTTGAAAGGTAGATGCAACTATTATCCCCATTTTACAATTGAGAAAAATAAAGCAGCCAGAGGCTAAATGCAACCTCACAACTAGTGACCTTAGACGTCCTTAACTTCAAGCCCAAAACTCAATCTCCATTTTGCCACACTGATGCCATAGGAACATATACTTCTCCTTAGTCCTTCACAGGCCCTAACACTGGGGCTGTTCTTCTTTCTTTCCTGTAACCTAATATAACTTTTTTTTTCCCCTCTCTCTGTAAGTCCTTTGTGTTTCCCTTAGAATTTTTCAAAAGCTTGAGCCTATTCAGAGCTTTTAATCTTCCTACACTATTCTTTGTGTGTGTGTGTGTGTGTTTGTGTGTGTGTGTGTGTGTGTGTATCCTTACTTCTGCATTTCATTTGTGTGCATTTTAAAATCTTTACCCCTTCCAGCAAACAATCATAAAGACCATTCCACTAAGTTCTAGTGATACCTATGAAGTTTCATTTATGCATGAAAATATGAGCATGAAAATAACAAGTTCACAGGTCACACTCTGTTCATTTTTGTATATATGTTTAAAGCAAAGGGTATAATTTATATTTCTCTTACTGATAGGAGAGACAGAGAAAAAACATGGTAAAAGACAGAAAAAGATAAAGGTTGAAAAAGAAAAGATAGAGAAACAGAGTGAGAGAAAGAGAAAGAAATGAGGAGGGAGGAGAGAAGAGAGACGGAGACAGAGAGACACAGACAGAGAGAGAGAGAGACAGAGGCAGAGACAGAGAGAGAAACAGAGACAAAGAGAGGAAGGGAGGGACAGAGACAGAGACAAAAACAGAGGCAGAGAGAGAGAAAAAGAAAATAGGGAGACAGAGACAAAGAACTAGGGAGAGAGATAATAGGGGGAAGAGAAAGAGAAGAGAGATTTGTCCTTTTTCTTGCACCTAATCAGGTTTAGAAGCTGTTTCTGAGAAGTTTTCTTTTTATATCATTTTCAGCTTAAAATATATGTTGATCTAATCAGTTCTGTAAGGAAATGCTTTCATTTCTCTGGGTTTCCTTAGATTTAGCCATATTATTACAGATGAAAATCATGCATCTATATTTGGAGAGCTTCAGAGGTTATCTAGGCCAACTTGATTGTTTTTTGGATGAGGAAGTTGAAGGCCAGAGAGGATAAAAGACTTTCTTAGATGAAAGAATAGAAGAGTTAGAATTCAAATACAGGTCTTCTTACTCCCAACCCTGTGCTCTTTCCACTACTCTAGGCTGTCATAGCCAAATGTTCCTCCTTCTAATGCTTTGTCATGGTCCAGACCAGAAAGCCAAATCCCATTCACTGGCATTATCTTACTTCACTCAAGGGATCTCCCTCTCTCTGAAGCGCTCACCTTCAATTCTGCCAGATAATCTCTCCAAACATTGTTATTATACAAGACACTTTCCTACTCAGAGACCTTCAATGGCTTCCTGTTTGTTTAGATAAAGTTTAAACTTCTCAGCCTTGCACACAGCCCTCGATACTTGGATTCATTTATGTATCTCCAACTCAAACTAGTATACCTCTAGTCTCATTGATGCTTCTCTAATATCTTCCTCCCTTTGCTCCCTCTTTCTCCCTCTTCTTCCCTCGCTTTTATCTCTCTCTCTTTCTCTCTCTCTCTCTCCCCCTCTCTTCCACCTCCTTCTCTTCTCTCTCTCCTTCTCTGTCACTCTCTGTCTCTATGTGTGTCTGTGTCTCTGTCTCCATCTCTGTCTTTAAGGGCCTTTAAAACTCATGATTTTGTTGACTCTTGCATCAAAACCTAAATCCATTTCCTAAAGCCTTCTGTTCCTGTCCCTACTCCACTGCCCCACTAATAAAAGGATAATATCATTTAGAATTAAGAAACCTTAGGCATTAACTTTCTATCTTTACAGATAAAGAAAAAGAGTCCCAGAGAAATTGATGTGATTTGCCAAAAGTTACACTGTTAGTAAAATGACTAAGCCAGGATAGAAACCTCAGGCCTTGGAATCCAAATGCAGTATTCTACAAATCATAACATGAAAACCTATACCCCCATTGAAAAAATGATTTAGTTTGTCTTCTTGTCTTCCAGGAATCTCATGGATGTCCTCCATCACCCTGTCCATTTAGAATACTTCAAGGAATTCCTTAGAGCAAACAAGGCTGAGAATCTGCTGTCTTTCATCCTTGCTATGCAGAAGGCCTCTAGTGAACCCAATGAAAAAGCACAAAAAGCTCTCGTTGATGCCATCCTCAACACTTTCTTCCATAACAAAGATTCTGATGTTGGTATGAAACTGCAACCCAACCCCTACCTCATAAATTTCATTCCAAGAGTGGGTATAGGTTTTACCAATGCTTTCTAAATATGAAATTCTGCAAGACAGGGTTACAATCCAAGTCATATATATCTTACTGTCTATAAGAAAGTCCAGGGAAAAAAAATGCCCATTGATCACAGAGATAGTCTTATCACCATGTATCACTGGAACATAGGGTTATGTGTAGGGATTGGGCATTGAGAGATTGAATTTGAAAGGAGAGGAGAGAAAAAAAGAGATGTTTTGAAAATCAATGAATGTCAAGCAAAGAAAGTTTAGTTTAAGTAAGTACCATGTCTGGTTCCCTTAGACATGATCCAAGGATAATAGGGACAGTTTCAGAGAATTTCCCCATCAGTTGCAACTTGAACTATCTCTGTAATTTTTTTTATCATAAAAGATTTTTCTGTCATTCTATTCTATTCTAGCAACCTTGCCATTGGTTAACATAGTAAAGCACTCAGAGACATGCTGACATTAGGGAAATTTCTTGGATAGTCCAGATATCTAACATTCCTGAATCCTAGAGTCTAACCTGATTCTAATTTCACTCCAAAAATATGATTTGCAAAATGATTACAAAATATAGATCAGCTATATACTAGGTCCTGTCTTTCTTAGTTATGGTATTGAGAGAGTGCAGCTGCTCTTCCTAGTTGTGGTCCTCCAGTGTTCTTCCTTATGGTCTCCTCTCACATTTAACAAAAGTAGGTATAGACCAACATCTCATACCCTACATTAAGATAAGATCAAAATGGGTATATGATTTAGACATAAAAGATGATACTATAAGCAAATTAGGAAAGCATGAAATAATTTACCTGTCAAATTTATAAGAATGTAAGTCATTCTTCAATTGATAAATGGTCAAAAGATATGAATTGGCAGTTTTCTGACAAATATGTAATTATAGTAAATGTATATTTACAATATACAATATACATACATACATTGTTCTACATACATACATAAAATGTTCTAAATCATTATTGACTAGAAAATGCAATTAAAACAACTCTGAGGTACTACTTCACACCTATCAGATTGGCTAAGATGACAAAAAGGAAAGTGATCAAAGTTGGAGAGAATGTGGGAAAACTAGGACAATACACTTTGATAGAGTTATAAACTGATTCAGCCATTCTGGAGAGCAATTTGGAACTATGAAAAAAGGGCTATAAAACTCTGCACATCCTTTTGATCTAACAAAACCACTAATAGGTTTGTATTGCAAAGAGATCAAGAAAAGAGGGGGAGAGAATCTATTTGTACAAAAATAAGTGTAGTATCTCTTTTTGTAGTGGCCAAGTATAGAAGGGATACCCATCGATTAAGGAATAGCTGAACAAATTGTAGTATATCATTTTGATGGAATATTATTATACTATGAGAATGACAAGAATAATTTTAGAAAAGCCTGGAAAGACTTAAATGAACTTAAGTGAAGTGAGCAGAACCAGGAAAACATTGCACATAGTGGTAAGAGCAATATTATTCTCAGCAATTCAGTGATTCAAGCAATCATGAGAAATGATGCTATCCACCACCAGAAAAATAACTGATGATGTCTGACTACAGACTGAAGTACACTATTTTTTCTTCCTTTTTTTCTTCCTTCCTTTTTTTTTGTTTTTCTTTTTTTCTTTTCTTCCTTCCTTTCTCTCTCTCTTTCTCTCTCCCTCCGCCCTCTCTCTCTGCCTCTCTCTCTTGCTTTCTTTCTTTATTATGCATTCTTCCACAAAATTATTAATATGGAAATCTTTTACATAATTGTGATGAGGTGTGAGCATTGAGGGTAAGAGATCCCCTAATAGCAATGAGGATCCCCTTGGCCAGTGAGAGGCTTTGCAAAAGAATTTGCAAGCCCCAATAAATACAGGCCCAAGGTTTGTGGCAAAGAATGGGATTTATTTACACTAAGAAGACAGTTTTTTAGGAAGACAGGCTTCTTAGTGGGCAAGGTCCTGTTAGGAATATAGCAAAAGTGGGTTAACACTGAGAAGAAAATATCTTCAGCAGTGGGCAAAATTCCATTAGGACTTCTGCAAAGATTAGAGGTTCAGAGTCAACTTTTATATAACCTTCTGAGGCTTTTTCAGGGTTTTCCCAGGCCCCTGTGCTGGGAGCAATTCAAAGAACTAATCTCAAATTCAACAGAGGATGGTGATTATGCCCCTGGGCAAGATCTCCAATTGAATGAGACCACTTAACTTTTAAAATATTGAAATTTGTTTTTACATGTAATTGGGGAAAACATTATTTAAAGGAAAGAAAAAAGATTATTCCTTGTTAGGGATAACCTTCTGAAGCAAGAGAAGGTAGAAATTTTGTGTTGTAAAGTCTGATAGATCTTGCAGTTTTAAAATATCCTCCATCAGTTTGTCATAAAGTCTGAGATTCCATTACATAATCACAACTTCCACCTCTTGTGTTAGGAATGCAAGCTCCCCTTCAAGCAAAACAAATGTCTGAATTAGCCATATCCAAAAAGCCTTGTCCTCAAACTGCATTCTAAGTCCATTTTCTCTTTATTTGGAGGTCTGTCACATGCTTCATTACAAGTCTTTTGGAATTATGGTTAGTAATTGCATTGACCAGAGTTTCTGAATCTTTTGAATTGTTTCTTTTATATTATTATTATTCTATAAACTGTTCTCCTAGTTCAACTCATTTAATTCTGCTTAAGTTCATACAAATCTTCTCAGGCTCCTCTGAAATAGTAAGTTCATGTGAGTCTTCCCAAGTTTCTCAGAAATCCTCTCCATCATTTCTTAGAGCAAAATAGTATTTGTATATTGAATGGGATAAATGGAGTGAAGACTTTTCATGGGATTATGAGCTATAGCTAAAAAGCTGCAGGAGTTCCATTGTCTTGGATGAATATTTCCCTTCCTGTTCCCCCATACACATACCTCTTAATTAGCATTTAAGTACTTCTTTTAAAGGTGATGATATGTATGGGATTGCCTGCCTTCTTGGGGAGGGGGTGGAGGGAAGGAGGGGAAAAGTTGAAAAAGAGGGTTTTGCAAGGGTCAATGCTGAAAAATTACCCATGCATATATCTTGTAAATAAAAAGCTATAATTTAAAAAAAATAAAGGTGATGATGACTTTGGGAATTCAGATAACAGAATTCTCTAATCCAAAAATATCTGCTTATATAGCAGTTCTCTAGAGAAATTTGAATTTAAATAAATTTAATTTAATTTAAATTTGCTTTATTATTTATTTCTAGGGTAGGCTTTCATGTTTAGAGTGTAAGCCTGGACTTCCCCAGAGAATGGAAGAAAAGATTGCAAGATGGGGGAGGGGTTTGGGTCTATTTAATCTTATGTTTTGCAGTTTGTACTTTGCACAACTCTACTGACACCTTGCCTGTTGGGAGTTGTCCTTTCTTGGTGAAATCCTAATAAATCTCTTTTTGCTTCTTTTTACCCTGAGAGTCTCTGATTTTAATTTGAGTAAGAGTTGCTGTCCCACATATATATGTGTTTAATCATTGTTTAATCATTTCCCAATTGATGAGCACTGCCCTCAAATTCCAATTCTTTGCTACCATAAAAAGAACCACCATAAATATTTTTTATATATGATTCTTTTTCTTTCTTTTATCTTTTTGTAATATTGCTGGGTCAAAGGATATGAAGAGTTCAACAGCTTTGGGGTAATAGTTCTGAATTGCTTCCAGAGAATGGCTGGAACAATTCATAGCTCCACAAAGAATATATTAATGTACCTGTTTTTCACAACCCCTCCAGCATTTGTTATTTTCCTTTTTTGGTCAATTTTGCCAATCTGATGGGTATGGTCACTTGCTTTAGAGGAAACAGTCAATTGATTCTGAGAACATTATTAGATTATAGAAAAATATAATAACTAATAACAAAAATAACTAATATAATAATTACACACCTTAGTACGCTGAAGTCTAATTCTGTTCAGCATATTCTGTTTAAATAATTGGAGAAGCTTGTAATGTATTTCTAGAAAGATTTCCATCTAGAAAGCTCATTGAGGAAGTTTTTAATTTTTATCTTTGTATTTTCAATGTGTGGCATAGTATCTTATACAAAATAAGTACTTAATAAGTATCTATTAAAAAATTTAAAATTATGCAAACATATAATGCTCAGAGCAGCAAACCATCTGGAAAATGTGGCTATCTAGAAAAATGCATTCTAACTAGTTCAGATTATATTCTATATATAAATGCTAACTGGCCACCTGCTGCAGACTGGGCCATTATTAGTCATCTTGACTATCATTTTGCCACTGGACTTGTATGACTGTGTTGTTAGGAGAGAAATGAGTCTGATGACTTTGCAAAGCTCTGCCTCATTTAAATTCATACATGGACAAGTCAAGAGATTACCCTTAGATGTAACTGGTCCTTTTCAAGAATGTAGTGAACAATAACAAAGAGTTCTTCATGAAGTTTCACACAGAGAAAAGGACTTTGAGAGCAGGTTATATAAGTTAAACCTTTGTCACACATATATTTTACATATGTGCCTCATTACTATAATGGTCTAAATTTAAAGTTTACTCCTCTCATGGATGCATGTATATTTGTGGGAAGGAATGAACCAAGTTTTTAGGAGAATGTTTTGTTTTACCATCTTTACCATGTTATCTGAAAGGGGATACACCTGCCAATTTGAACAAAAGTTGGGAAATGGCTATTTCTTCTTCTTCTTCTCCTGCTCCTGCTCCTCCTCCTCCTCCTGCTCCTTCTCCTCCTCCTGCTGCTGCTCCTCCTCCTCTTCTTCCTTTCCCTTTTCTTCATTCTCCTTTTTTTCCCTTTTTCCTCCTTCTCCTCCTCCTCCTCTTCCCTTGCACATGTGGTAGCTCTCTCCACTTGGGACACCATACCCTTACATGTTCATAAGAATATAATTTTTCGTCATTTTGTAAGGTATTTGAGATCTAGGGGCTAGATTTTTCACATTTTAATTAATTTATTATTTTTCCCAAAAGCTAGGACTATTTACTTTTTGTCTTAAGTGATTTTCACTTATGATTTCTTGAATTATAGCTTAGAAAAACAGGCTTTAAAAAACCACTGTTTGTTTCAAGTGGAGCTATTTGACTATGTCTTTAAATCCAAATTACTATGACTTTCATTGAAAGGTCAGTAATAGCTCCCAGCCCAAGCCTTTGTGGCTCATTGTTTAAGTTTTGATGTCTTAAAATAAGCCTAAGTAGCCATTATTTTCAGTTCTAGACAAAAACTCTGAGGGTCTTCTCTCCCAGATTGATATTTTTGAAATTATAAATAAGGCCATTTTTTATTCTCATTTCTTTCCTAGTCCTTAGTCATTAAATGGCATTACCTCAGATGAATTGAGACTTTGAAAAAGACTTTTAAATCAGAAAGGTCAACCGACCCTTGTCAGTTGTTTTGACTTTTGTCTGGCCACTGGAGTTTGATTACTCTGGAAGAGAAAGTCAGGCTGATAACTTCACACAGTTCTGCGTCACTTAAATCCAATTCACATGCAAGTGAAAACATCACCTTCTTGATGTCATTGGTCCTTTTTGAGAATGAAGGACAACAGATATTAAGAAGTTAGTTGTTTATTTGCAATAAAGAGGTAGTTTGATGTATTCATTAGGAGAAAACATATGCTTCTGAATTGAAGAAATGATAGAAACAGAAAGGATGTTTATTTATCTAGTCAGGCTGATAGGAAGAAGGCAGAAAAATAAAAAAGGCAAATAGATCCAAAAGCATAGGCTTACTGAGTAAGCAAGAGAGGGGAAATTTAGTCCATATTGGGTGAACACAGATATGTCAGGAAGTCATAAAAGTGACATTTGTTGATGAACTGGCTTGTCTTCTTTGACTAAATAACAAAATATTAGTGAGAGATCTCAGTCAGACTTATCAGCCAGGCTGATGAAAACTATATCCTTGTAGTTAGCTACTTGAGTAGAATTTCCAACTTTAGAAGAATTTTCAACTTTAGAATACTCTCACACCCTTGGTAATGTCATTTCAAGTTAAGAAGACTTGAAGAGAGAAATGTGGACTAGTAGAAGAATCCAAGTGTCAAGGAAGTGTGACATTTAAAAGATTTGAGGACATGATTTCTGTGTAATTAATCATTGTATTAATACTGTTTGCATTTTATTAATAAAAGGAATGGTTATTTGGTCATCTCTCTTAGATCAAAGATGACTCAAGGATGAGCTCACAGTTTATATGCCCTTGGAGGAGGAGGAGATGTTTCTGACACCTTGGTCAGATCTGCAAGTATCATGGTTGGACCTCTGTTTTGCTCTTAGCATTTCTCCTGGAGCTGTCAGGCAGCAAACACTATATTGACCCTTTCTCTGCCCTTTCTGAAGTCACTCTAACTCTCAGGTAGATGACCATTTTCCTAATGAAGGACCAGTCCATCAAGAAGGACTCTGGCAAGAATCTTGCTAACACTGCCTTAAGAGAAAGAGACCAATGGGCTGCATTCTTAAACTCCCGGGGAGTAACCAACTCTTGTACATGAAAAATGTCAAATTTTGTATGAGTGATGGATCCCCCACTTTGAAAATCTCATCTGGAATAGAATCAGTACCAGTATGCTTTGCCACAGAGAAGAGCCTAATGGCATTCAAAACCTGAGGTAAACAGTATACTTTCAGGATGTCCACATTAATAATGAGTTTGAGGCACAGATTGCCAAAGCTAGCTCGTGTTTGAGAGACTTTCAAGGAAAGTATGGGAAAAGAGAAGTTGTAGGCTGATTACCAAACTGAAGGTCTATGGAGCCTTATTGTTTGCCTATAAAAAGTGGACAGTATACCAGCACCATGTCAGGATGCTGAATCATTTCTATCTGAATTTTCTCAGGAAGATTCTGAAGATCACCTGGCAGGATAAGATACCAGACATTAAGGTCCTTTCTTCCAGCTCTCCTGTAATGGGCTGGTCATATTGTTCAAATGCCAAACATACGCTTGCCTAAAAGACCATTTTTATGAAGAGCTCACACAGAGCAAATCCTCACAAGGTAGTCAGAAAAAGTGATACAAGGAGACTCTCAAGGTCTTTCCTAAGAACTTTGGAATTGGTTGCACAATATGGGTAACACTGGCATAGGACTACCCTACATGGCATGGATCATCAAAGAAGGGCCTGAGCTTTATGAGCAAAGCAGTAGCTCAAAAGAAACACAAAGTGTACAAAGTTGAAGAATCCACCCCAAATGTTCACATGGGCTCTTTGTGCTAGACCAGTGGTAGAGCATTCCAAGCTCTTTCTAATCAGCCACAATTGGATACACTCTGACTTGAGGCTAACGCAGTGATGTCATTTTGGTCTTCATTGAGAAAGAAGGACAACAACTAATCAGGTGTACTTGAGGATGGCGATTGACAGAGAGAGAAGAGAGAGAGAGAGAGAGAGAGAAGAGACAGAGAGAGAGAGAGAGAGGAGAGAAGAGAGAATTACCTTTGAGAAGTGGACCCATTTCAAGAAGAAGCCAGGGGGATTCAATTTTGTGACATTTTACTTCTAGTTCACCCATCCTTGGACAATCTATTTCAAGAATTTATATCGCCCCTCCCCAAGCCTGAGCAGAATACAACTGGAGGAAGAGTATCCCGTAAGATCAAGTTCTTTGTAATATTGAGTAGAGATTGAGGAGAGAATTAATTAAGTATATCAGTAACATCCTTCAGAGACTGAAATCTGAAATGAGGACTTTAGGGGGAGAATCATGTTGGGAAGACCCCCAAATCATTGGTTATTACTAGTCATTTCTTTCAAAGACCTAGAGTCAAGTCCCATCTTGTACACATAGTATTTGACATTAGACAATTTGCTTACCCTTCAGTGGCCTGAGCATGTAAGATCCTACAAGTCACAGATGAGTTTCTGATCTCTTATCAGTGGAGGGATTTCCAGATTGGTATTTCCTTACATTGATGAAATCAAAGACCCCAACCTTGCCATTATTTCTCCCTACCTTAAAAGAAAAAAAGTAAGAAACCTCAAAGTGAATGCTGAAGGGATTCAGAGAAAAGGAATATTTAGACTTGGATGGAAGCAAAAGTTAGGAAAGTCAAATATCAAGGCAAGATGCTTCATATGAGAAAGCAAATCATGTATTTACTGGTGAGAAGAATATGGTGTTTCCTGATTTCCTCCCTCTCTTCCTTTATTCTTTACAGAGGATATACTACAATGTACTATTCCTATCCTCAAAGAAATCTCTTACATGAATCGAGTTCCTTTAGTAGTCTTGCATCAGGCTCAGAACCAAGTCCTGAAATATCTAGATGACAAATGGTAAGTAACATAGACTAAAGGAATACATTCATATATTTGTTGACTTCATTAAGTCACAAAGTCGTAGAACCTATTCCCATTTCTGAGTTATAACTTATTGTCTTTGACTCTTCCATGAGGATGTGAAAAAATTATTTCAGCTCCTTCCTTGCCTATTTGTCTCAATGCCAGTTTCTACAGCCATTTCTCAGAGAATTAAAATAGCCACAGAATGTGCAGACCAGATATCAGATTTCTACACACTTATCACAGGTCACTTTTTTCAGACTTTGAGATAGTTAAGCAAAGAATAGAACAATACAGGGAAAAGAAAGAGGGCATGTTCCTGATCAATTAATGATTATATTAATATGGACGCATACACACACACATACATATGGATATATGTGTATAGATTTTATACCCTTAGAATATGCTCACACACTGAGTAAAGCTGTTTCAAAACAAAGACCTGAAAAGAAAGGATGCAGACAGATAAGACATGTATGAATTAATAAACATTTATTAATCACTTAATTTTTGCCAAGCAATGTAATCTAGGGATACAAATACAAAAGTAAGATCATCCCTGCCCTCGAGAAACTTAAATTCTAAAAAAGAAATGTATATGTACATATATAGAATATATGTTTATTTATAATATATATATCACATCTATTTACATATACATGTATGTCTTTCTCTTTCTCTCTCTCTACATATATATATATATATATATATATATATATATATATATATGAGAATGGTGATCAGGGAAGAGTATTTTAGTCAGGGAAATAAAAGAATAGGAGATAGGGAGTTGATTGATATGCCTTTTTATTAGTGCTGAGGAATAGATCCTAAACAGAACACCAAATAGAAACATAGAGGAAAAGTGATCAAGAACTCAAGCCACCACATATGTGCTGTCCTGCCACATCATTTCTCTTGTGATTCTTATCCTCCTCTTGGCCTGTGTTGCTCCACATTAATGATATTGTAAAGGGAACTTTTTGACAAACCAGAAATGATTTCAGCATCTCTCCCACTTAAATACATACACAGCCCAAATGAATCCCAGGTACCATTATAGTCTTCCAGGGCCAGAATGTTGTCTTCAGAGACTGCAGCATTGCTAGCATAGATATAGGATTTTTTTCCCTCAATGCTGTTCACTTTCCTCATCTCAAAGACCCAGTCCATGTATAATTTATAGCCAAGCTAGAAAGTCTCATAACTAAGGGAATATAACAACAAAGGTTTGTTGCTCAGAATTATCTCATTCTGAGGCATCAGACCACATGGAATATCTCTCAGTATAGCACTACCTCATGTAAGGAAGTGACATCCATCCCAGAATTATGTGTATATTAACATTACATCCTATATATCTTTATATACATCCTATAATACATACCTATATACTTAGTATTTTTTGTCTCAAACATAGCTCCCTTGATCCCAGAGAGTTGCCAACCTCAATTTTTGGTTCTCTTGGCTTAAAAAAATCTTAATTACTATCACATATCTATCTATCTATATATATCTATAGACATATAAATATATATATATATGTAGTGGAATCTATTCCATGACATTTCTGATGATGTGGCTGAACTTTAGATGCTCCCCAACTCCACCTGACTCATCATGAAAACATATTCATTTTAATGAAACTGATAAAATTGAAATTGAATACATTTGGATTTGATAATTTTGGATTTTGATAATTTTGATAATTTTTTTAAAAGAAAATAATCATGAATGGCTTAGTATTATATGATTGTAGTTTTAGTTCCATCAACTAATCAACAATCTTTTATTTCATTCTTACTATATCCCAGATGTGATATAATGCCATATTCTGGGGATACAGAGACAAGAATGAAACTGTCCCCTACCCTCAAACCTACAGATGAACTGGGGGAGACTATGGAGATGTGAAAAGATAAAATGTGTGGAATAAAAGAGTGTGGAAAGGAAACTATAGAGGGGGAGTAGGGATCAAGAAAGATTTCATGTGGAACATGGTGTGAAGACTGAGTTAGCCCCCTGGATACCTTAGAATCAGCCAGAGTCAGGATAAGCAAAAGTCCTTGGTCTTTATTCTTGGTCTTTAGAGGTAGGAGTGAATTGGATGGAAGCAGAATCTCCACGACCTTCCTTCTTCGTCTCCCACCCAGAAGTGACCCTGACTAGTCTTACTACACCCCCTCGTCCCTCCTACGATCCTCTGTATACACTAATTTTCGAGTCAGCACAGGATAGTGGGAAGGGCCATTTTCCAAGCCTATGCTCATATTGTCCAATTGCTAATTAGCCTTAAGTGCTCAGTTGTCCAACCTCTCAGTGCATTAACTCAAGAGTTTCAGACCTTTACAACATGGTCCTTGAGCTGAGTCTTGAAGGAAGCTAGAAGTGATAAGAGGCAAAGGGTCCAGGCTTGGGGGAAAGCCCATGAAAAGGCATTGAAGTGCAAAGTGCCATGTTAGGCATAAATAACAATAAGGAAACCAGTTAGCCTGGATGCATTGTAGTGTGCATGCAGGGGAATGAATAAATAGCATGTTATAAGTTTGGAATGTGGGCTAGGACCAAGTGGTAAAAGGCTTTAAATGCCAAAAAAAAGGATTCTCTGTAACAAATAAGCAAGGTCTCCTGTTTAGTTTCTCTTGAATCTGTATCAGCTATCCAAGAATAATAGTTAGCACGACTTCAGGTCCATCCCATCAGCTCATGAAAACTGTGCCATCCTCCCAGATACATTTCAATTTAAGAGGGAAAAAAGAAAGCAGAAATAGAGAAAAGCAAAGCTTAAAGGGCAAGATACTTAGTAAATATATGTAAGGCCATGGCTGCCTCAGGATTCAAGAGTTACTCTAACAGCTTATCTGGAACCTTTGTGTCTGAGAAGTCTGTTTTTTCAAATATGTTTAATACCCTCTGTCTCTTGCTGGCAGGTTCAAAACTTACCAAGACATGTTCCCACATCGCCTTCACATTCAAATTCCAGACGTTGAAATACCACAGAAAGTCCCGAAAAAGGAAACAAAGACCATTAACTTAGAGCTCAGGAAGGTCAGTGAGCAGATACAAAACTAGGCCATGTTTCAACCTTGATGTGTCCAGCTGGTGTGTAAAATTCCATGAGTGAAGGCCTTTCTGAATATAAGGATTGGCGTGTAAAGACATGAGATCTATTCAAAGGAAATGTCTGCCCTGATTATGTCAAATGGAGAGTGGTAGACCCTCTGAGAAAATAGCAAGATAGCAAAGAAAGAAGGGTGGTCCACACCGCATGATTTACTAGGCTTTGGTTGGCTAATTGGATTGTTTAAAGGGATTGACTCACAAGAGGTCAGTCATCCTGGATGGGGAGAGCACAAAGTATGGATCAGACACAGACCACCCTTAGGCCAAGTCAAGTGTTATATAGAAACAGAACAAAGAAGGCATAGAGCCAGGAATGGCCCAGGATCCCATGCAAGTGTTCCCATGAGATAGAGTTTCCTTTGCTGTTTACATTTATCCAAGGTAGTTTGCATTAACTATAAGACTTGAGGTCACATTTTCAGGTTCTGGCTCCCATCACACATGAACCCATGAATCCCAAGCCCTGAAGAAGTCAATGAGTCCAAAGAAAGCCTGTTTCTTTCCACCTTTTCCCCTTGCTTGGCAGTGCAGTCTTGGACAAGTCAATTTATCTATACAGAATCCAGAGATCACCCATAAAATGGGGATGAAAGGTGGGACAGTCAAGAAAAGAAATGGCCACCACTGTCCAGCTCAGATGTTCTGTGATTCAAATGACTTTCTCTGTTGCCTTGTTCACTGATCTCCCATCTTCATTTCCTTCCCACTCTCCCAGGCTGGTAGGTTCTGTGTAAGGTCACTTTTGCTCACAACACTACTGTATCTCTCCACAGAAAAGGGTATGGATCTACCTTAGTGCCATTATTAGGAGTATCTGCAAATTTCGAAGGGAAATGAAGAAACCAGAAAGCCGTCGCCTGTTTGAGGACTTTCTACGTAAGGAAATGACTAATCATAAGGAAAGTAAGTATCACTGCCCTTCAGAAATTCTCCTCTTGTTGCCATGTGGTAACCAGCACACTCTGCTTGAGAGGACCCCAGTTAGGTGTCCACAAGGTGTAGCAACAGTCTTCTTTTAAGTATCACAGAATTTGAAGGTGGAAGGGATTTCAGACATCATCTAGTCCAATCCTTCACTTTATACGCGAGGAAATCAAGTGACTAGCAAGAGTTTGGATTCAAACTTCAGTCTCTAGAGTCATTAAGTGCTCTTGCCATCATAGTACCCCTCACTTGTGGTTTTAGGAAACAAGAGGTGTCCAGAGTTCTTCTAGAGGAGAAAGCTGTAGGGTTAGGGTTAGGTCTGCTTCAGTTTTCACCTGTGTCACTCTGTAGATACAGTTTAGGTTATGGGGCAAAAAAGTTCCCAGAATTCTCCTAATTATAAAGCCCTAGGAGAAGGTACAAATTAGGAAGGTCTAGGAGAGTTTCTTTTCCAATCCCCCAAAGAGCAGAATTCTTTTTCTTTTCCAGTATCCTCTAGGAGCCAATTGCATTATCAGAATTTGGAAGCAAGGCTCAGCTTCTCTGAGCTTCAAAAGACACTCTCAAAGCCTTCCCCCATGGCTTCTTCCAGAAGCAGAATCATAAACCTCCAGAGCCACAAACATCTCTTCAGATGCCTATAGCCTACCATATACTTCCTCCTCCTTAATCTTTACTAATTTCTTCCAGATTATATTCTTTTTATTCATTCATCCATCAAGCACATCCAATATTTATGTGTAATTCACAAATGACAAAAATTCTAGATAAAATTAAACAATCCCTGCCCTCAGGGAACTTATACTCTACTGGGAGCAAGCACAATGTACATAGAGAAGTAAATACATGTTACTGTGAATCAGAAAGGGTTCTGGACTGGAATACATTAACTCACAAATTCAAATACTGCCTTCTTATTACAATAAGAAAAGTCACATTAAAGTCCCTGAACCTCATAACTCCTCTAGCACCTATTCCACAAATTCATTATGGGGACAATGAAGTGTGGAAAGTACTTTGTAAACTTTTTAGTACTTTGAAAATATCAGCTCTTGTTGAAGAGAAGATGAGACTTGGAACAATTTTTTGGAGTAATAAATGTCTAAAACAAACATCTCTGTCCTCAATCGAATTTTTTCCTTTATTATCTAATTTCCTACTTGTGTTCCTGCTTTATTCAATAAAATAACAACAGGAGATGGATTGTCTCCTCATAACTTTAATATAACATTTGCAAACTAATTACATTTTTTAAAGTTTTATTCATGCTTTATGTGTGTATGTATGTTTGTGTGTATTTAAATTAGATATTTTCTAAGTGTTTCACTAGAAGAGAATAGTAAAACAAAATCGATACAATCGATACACTTTATGTGACAACATATATCACTCTTATCATGCCCTGTCTTAGTCTCTAAGCCGGAGGGGGATGTGTTTTCCTCATCTGTCCTCCAGAACCTTATCATAATCATTGTCTTTAATCTAAGTTTAGCTACCTTTGAGAGCAAGAGAAAGACAGTTAGAGAATAACAGCAATAGAGATAGACAGAGACAGAAACAGAGACAGAGATGGATATAGCTGTAGATATAATTATAGGTATATATTATTATAGTCATTGCATCAGAGGCAGTAGTAAGCAAGAAGATTGAACTTCAAACTAGGAACATCTGGGTTCAAATCCTATCAATTTATTGGCTATGTGATCATAGGTAAGTCATGTAACCATTCTAAGCCTTGGTTTCCTCATCTATAGAATGGAGATAATACTTCATGAGGTTATTAAGTGAGGATCCAGTGAGACAATGTATGTAAAATACTTTGTAAACTTTAAATCAATGTCAGTTATTATTCTTCTCAATTACATGCAGATGGCTCCAGCTTCAGCTACAATACTTTTTTTTTTCTTTCTTTTTTTTTATTTACTAGCCTTTTATTTACAGGTTATATGTAGAGGTAACTTTACAGCATTGACAATTGCCAAATCTCTTGTTCCAATTTTTCCCCTTTCCCCCACCCTCTCCCCAGATGGCAGGATGACCAGTAGATGTTAAATATATTAAAATATAAATTAGATACACAATAAGTATACATGACCAAACCGTTATTTTGCTGTTCAAAAAGAATCAGACTCTGAAATATTGTACAATTAGCCTGTGAAGGAAATCAAAAATGCAGGTGTGCATAAATATAGGGATTGGGAATTCAATGTAATGGTTCTTAGTCATCTCCCAGAGTTCTTTCTCTGGGCATAGCTGGTTGAGTTCATTACTGCTCCATTGGAAATGATTTGGTTGATCTCATTGCTGAGGATGGCTAAGTTCATCAGAATTGGTCATCATATAGTATTGTTGTTGAAGTATATAATGATCTCTTGGCCATGCTTGTTTCACTCAGCATCAGTTCGTGTAAGTCTCTCCAGGCCTTTCTGAAATCTTCCTGTTGGTCATTTCTTACAGAACAATAATATTCCATAATATTCATATACCACAATTTATTCAGCCATTCTCCAACTGATGGGCATCCACTCATTTTCCAGTTTCTAGCCACTACAAAGAGGGTTCAGCTACAATACTCAAGATTCATATTCAGTCTGAGGAGAAAGAAGCTGTGGGATACAGAGTATTTGTGCTATTAATCTAAAGCTCTACCCTGAGATGACTAACTTGTGAGCTCTCTGTGTCCAAAGTGTTAAATCCCCACCCTAAGAGCTTGGTTGCTGAATAGACCCAAAGTCTGGGTCCTCTACATCAGTGGTGCACACTCAAGTGGAAATGGAGACCTCCAAACTTTTCTTAAGGATCCCTATGGACCACAAATTGACTGAGAAAATCGCCAATTAACTAACCAGATTTTGTAGTATTTTATTAAATATTTCCCAATTACATTTTAACTGGTTCAGTCCTGATTCAAGAGTGTTATGAGTCAAATAATGTTTGGCATCTTTGCTCCGGAGTTTTTTCCTTGACTTTTGATGTTCACTATGGTCCCCAGGACCATGAAAATCTTAGGCAAAAAAAGTGTTAACTCTCTAACTCTCTCTCTCTCTCTCTCTCTCTCTCTCTCTCTCTCTCTCTCTCTCTTTCTCTCTCTCTCTCTCTGTCTTTCAGATATGGTTATATCAGGACCACCCAAAACTGTGACCACAATAAGCACTCCTCCCCTCCAAAAGACTGCTTTAGATGTCGACATGGAAGATATAGTATTTGTAAAGCGCCGTATTCTTGGCCATAAAACGGTCATCATCAACTTTCTGGTCAATGACTTAAATTTCTTTATCGAAATAGAGAAGTAAGTTAACAACCCCTCCCCTCTTTCTTCTTGTCCTCTCTTCTTCCTGTTTATCTTTCCTCTTGGCCAAGGCTTTTTATAGGTAGAATTGGGTCGGAGGGGGGAAGGGGGAAGGGGAGAAGGGAGGAGGGAGATAGATGCTAGATTGGTCCCTGCTCAAAACCCATCATAACTCCTGACATTTTCACTATTAGACATTCATTCTTTGGGACTTGGAGGCTTTTCAACTTTCATGAGTATTTTTGTTGTTGTTGTTGTTGATGATTTCTCTCTCTTATGTCTAAGGTTCTATGACCCTCATCTGTGGTTTTCTTGGCAGAGATACCGGAGTGATTTGTGATTTCCTTCAAAATCCAGCTCATTTTACAGAAAGAGAAACTATTGACAAATTCTTTAGGGATACAATGTATTAAGGAAGAATGTTTAGAGACATTCTTGTCAAATGTGATAATTCAAGATGATTATTAGCCAGAGGGCATAGTGCATAAATTGAACTTGGAGTTAGGAAGTGTTGAGTTTGTATTCTGCTTAAGGCATGTAAAGGTTGTGTTACTTTTTGAGGTTATCTCAGCCTCAATTTCCACACTTATCTCCCAGGGCTATTGTAAAGATCAAATGATAAAGCACATTGTAAAACTTAAAGTGAAATATTTATCATCATTATCATTCTGCTGTGAACCATGGATGATTACAGCAGAAATTAGAGAGCATATATTCCTATCTTTTAGGGCAGCTAGAAAAATGAAAATAAGGCACTGAGCCTGGGTCAAGGAGATCTGAGTTCAAATCTGTCACAGGTACTTACTAGCTGTGTGACCGTGGACAAATTCACTTCACTCTGTTTGCCTCAGTTTCCTCAACTGTAAAATGAGATGGAGAAGGAAATGGCAAACCATTCCAGGATCTTTGCCAGGAAAACCCCAAATGGAATCATGAAGAGTCAGACATAACTGAAAACAGCTAAACTAAAAGTTCAGTCTTTTATTGTTAGAGGAGACTGAAGTCCAGAAGGATAAATTTCTTGGTCAAGGTCACATAGCTGATAAGTGGAAAAGCTTGAAATTAAGCAAAGATATTCTAATGCCAGGTTCAGTTTTTTTTTTTTTTTTTTAATGCAAAAAACCACCTTGCAAACTTTGAAAAACTCAATATATACTTCGAGCCACCACTATTTTGATATCATAGAACATAATAGCTATAATTGATCTTCTGATCCAAACTTTTTATTCAAGAAGAGTGAAAGGAAACGCCTTCTAAATTCAAAAAGCACTATTTCAACCTGTTTATTGTGGCAAAAAAATTCACTGAACATGTTACTTCACCTCCCACTCTATCTACTATTATAAAGTATACAATGCAAAAACCTCCAGGAGAGATGTTTTGACTTAAAACTAATCCACAGCATGTTAGAAACGATCTCTAATGAATGGCAGATCCCTTCAAGGGAAGATTTTGGTATAGAGAAGAAGAAAACAAAAATATGTGGAGTTACTAGGAGGGTGGACATAAAGAAACAGAAAAAAAGGAGACTTGGACTCCTGACAGTGAACCATACTGACTTCCCAATTTTGCTGACAGTTAACCCAAAGGTGAGAGTTCATCATTAGGTCAAAAGAATGCTTGGACCTGGTATCTTCTGTTTCCAATGCCCCAATTTTATCATTTTTTGGTATCCCACTCAACACTCTTATTTCAGATTCAATGACCTGGTCTCTTCAGCCTTAGTACTGCAAGTTAACAAGGTCTTTAATGAAAATGATGTTGCACTGATGAAAGCCAAAGGACATATTATTTATAAGCTCTTCCTCTCATCTGATATTCCTCCCAGATTACGGGTAAGAGCAGACTTATGTTCGACCCTTGTTTTATTATACCAGATTGGCTTCTAGTCTCAGAATTTCTGATAGCAAAAAAGAGTGATCCTTTTTCTCCCAAGAAATTTTTACAAGACCCTGTAGGTGTATAGATATATAAAATAAGTATAGAAATCAAACATTTGCTGACAATAAATCATAATTTCAAGACCCCCATATTCAATTATGAGACCCCATAAGGGGTCACACACCACAGTTTAAGAAGCTAGGCTCTAGAGAAAGCAGAATAGTACTTTGTTCTTTAGGGGTAGGCATCAGATTATGGCTCACCCAGCAGTGACATCGACTTCCTTTGCTTTGGGCAGGTGAATATTTCTGAAATCACCAAGGACAGCATCTACAGTGCAATTACAGATGGGCACCTGGATCGCGCTGTCTTCCACAATTCTGTCATGACAATTTTCCCTATTATTATGTACTTCTGGAAAAAGTAAGTATCTCCTTTAATATCATAAAGCTTAGAATGGAACCAAATTCAGTTCCCTTGTTTTAGAGATGGGAAAATTGAGAATCAGAGAGGAAAGGTGATTTGTCTAAAGGCTCCAAGGCAAGTCAGAGACAGTCAATCTAATGTTTAATTCAGTGTTTGATTGTTTTTTTTTTCTTTTTCTGTCTCTTAGGATGGTTATAAAATTATGTCTTTTTTGGATAATTTTTTAGACATCCTTTTCAGATGTGCCTGTCTTACACCTAGGACAACCAAGTAGAGCCATAGTGCCCAGAGTGTCTAGGTCTGGAATAAGGAAGACTCATCTTTCTGAAGTCAAATCTGGTTTCAAGACACTTCACCCTGATTGCCTCAGTTTCTCCATCTGTAAAATAAGCTGACAAAAGAAATGGTAAACTGCTACAGTATCTTTGCCAAGAAGCCCAAATGGGTCGTGAAGAACCAGACATGACTAAAAAAGCTGCAAAAAATATGACACAAATACTTTTCATCCTATTTTTTTATGCCTGTCACTGCCCTATTCAAAACACTGACAAATAAGTAATTATGAGCATAGACTAGTGATCGCTCTGTGAGGAGATAGGATTTTTTTTGCTTCAGTTTGAATAAATGAAAAAGTATTCATTAAGCCTTTATTATGATGTATCCAGTATTATGCTAAGTGCTGAGGATACATAACAGCACACAAAGATGTCTGCTCTATTCTTTCAAGGAATTCATATTCTCCTTGGGGAAGACAACACATAAAAAGAAAGTTCAACTACAGAGCAGATGGCAAGGCCCAGCCATCCTTAAATTCCAATAGTAGATTCAATGACAAATGAGATGGAAGCAGGTCAGATAATAAGATCCAAAGAAAAGAAGAAAACAAACATTAAGCTACTATTGCATGTCACACACTGCACTAAGCATTTTTACAATTATCATCTCACTTGATCCTCAAAATAAGCATGGAAAGTAGGTGCTCTACAACCTAGGCATCCATTCTTGCAAAAAGATAAAATAAATCTTTCCTGCATGATGATGATGAAGAAGAAGAAGAGGAAGAAGAAGAAAAAAGAAGAGGAAGAACAAAAGAAAAGGAAGAGAAAGAGGAAGAAAAGGATGAGGAAGAAGAAGAAAGAAGAAAAGAAAAAAAGGAAGAGGAGGAGGAAAAGTGCTATTGTCATCATGTCCACTTTTCAGTTGAAGAAAATGAGACAGAAGTTAAATGATGTACCCAAAGTCACACAGCTAGCATCAGGCCAAGTTTCAACAGGCCACTTCCATGCCCAGTTCTGTGTCTACTACACCATCTCTAGGTAAAGGACCTTAGGACACATATGACCAGTTAAAGAGCAAAACTGAGTCCTCCTAGAAGGGATATAGTGTAACAAAAGCACCAATCAGCCTTTACTTAGCCTTTAACTGATTACTCCTTTTGCCACTAAGGTTAGTACTTGGTGGCAAGGTTTATCAATTAAAATATTTTTTTAAAGTTTCTTGTCCATCCTTCCATGTACAATTAATTAAAGAGAGTCTTACCTCTCTCTTAGGATCCAGGCATTCTGGCTGCTGTCCCTGGTCCACTAAAAATGTCCTCAGGATGCTGATAGGTCTCATAAATCAATTAAGCATTCTTTTATGATAGAGAGGGGTGGCTGCTTAATACCATGTGGGTGCAAGCCCACTTTCTTTGATGTAACCAATTATGTTGCCCTCACCCCCATGATGTTGTCAGCCCTATAACCAATCACAGTTTCCCCCCCTTACACAGTTCTGTTCTTTGTTTTATGTTTATAAAAAGAAGCTGGGCTTTGTCCTCTGGGTCATCGGTCTAACAGAAGTAGCCACTTGATCCATTTTGTTCAAGGTTCATGCTCTGCTGATAAACTGATAAAACTCAGAACTCTGTGCTTCAATTCACCTTTATTAAATCCTATTGAGACATGCCTCAGTTGTGTTCTTCTTCTTCCCAATTTTTAGTTGGCAATTGTTTCCACCATTTGCTGTGTGGTCTTGCCAGGTCCCATTTGGATTCTAGAGACAATTATGGCATCAGGTCTCTTACACAGGCTCCCAGGAGATAGTGACCAGATGCTGGATTGGCTCGTTCTTCAACACTTGCTTCCTGTGTTTCTAGAATTACAAAATCTTTCTGCACAGTGATCTATGGCGCCTTCTTCTATCTCTGATTCTGTTCTGACAGATCAGAGTTGAGACTTGGTACCCCTCCTTTTCCCAGTTTGGCCAATTTCTGACTAGGACTTGCATTTGACTTTGCAGTACAACCTCTCTGGCCACTATCACTGGCTTCCTATAGTGTCTTGCTATCTTGTTGTGCAATTAGGGCCCAAGTACTGACACCAATTGTATAGGTGAGGAAACTGACCTGTGTTCACACAGCTTGTAAGAGAAAGACCTAGCATTTAAACTCTTGATGTCCTCAGTTTAAGACTAAACTCAAAAATCACGGAAACACAGAATTTCCCAAGTGGGAAGAGACCTCAGGTGCATGAAGAAATTCTCAATCTAACACTCCAGACATGCAGTCATGGAGCCTCTATTTGAAGTTCTCCAATGAGGAGAGAACCATTAGCTCTTCAGGAAGCTCATTCTACTTTGAGACAGCTCTGGTTTTTAAGAAGGGTTTTGTTTAATTTCTGCTAACATCAAGCCTACATTTGCCTCTTTGCAAATTTCAAATAGTGTATTTTGCAGATACTAAATCTAATTCCTTTTAGCTTTTTTTGACAAGAAAAAAAAAGAGAAATCAAAGAAATTTCTTTTGTCTATGAATGCTTACTTGAAAATTAATTCACTATTAAAGAAGGAGAAACAGAGCAATGGTATAATAGACATATTGGAAATTCAAAATAAATGGAAGACAGGTAAGAAGGGAGAAAAAGAAGAAACTTGGGAGATTTAAAGATATAGAGAAGACTTAATCTAGTCTGAAGCATAAGAGACAAATTTGGGGATAGAGATCAGTTTTAGATCTGTGGTTTCATCAGTGTAGGAATAGTGACTATAAGTTAGCAGCTCTTCCCTAAGAACTCCTCTATACTTTAGTTGAATAGAATTAACTGGGACAATTTAAGGTTCAATGACTTATTATCTCACAGCTGTATCAAAAACATGACTTTTGAGTATAGACCTTTTTTAATCCCAGAAGTATTTCATATGTTCTGATCCAAACTTTTAGATTCCAGCAATTTGTATTAATCCCCAAAACATTTAAGTGGGAAATTAGTTTGGGAAATGCTTGGTTAGAGATTATAAGACTAACCCCATGGAGACTTGTTATTTATACTTGGATTCTATTCTTTTTTTTCTTAAGATTTTTTGACACATACATTAATTAGGATTTAATTATTAAGTTTCCTTTTAAGTCTGTCTTTTGTTTGTGCTCCCTGAATTGGTTTCTATCTTTATTGAGTATAGTCTATAAAAGATAAGCTTTAAAAAATTGTTTTTTTATGTTTATTTCTAATTTCTCTACTCCCCATACACGGTTAATCTTTAATTGTGGTGATAAGCCATGCATAACATGTAGTGACAAACAACATGTATATTCTCTATTGATTCCATTCAGAAGGTATCTTTTTTTTTTTTGTTATCAGAAGGTCTTTTAGCTCTAAATTTCTTCAACATTTTGTTAAATTCTATATTATCCCTTTTTTCTTAGGCTTAGATTTCTCTGACTTTGATAGAAAAACATTGGTTTTCTACTATTATTGTGTGATTATATCTATGATCCCTCTATATAATCATGAGTCAGTTAAAAAATTTTTGATGGTCACTAATTAGGGACTATCAAAGTGACTAACAAAAATATTGTTAAGCCTTGATGAATTTTCAGAAGTTACATAATTTGAAGATAAAAAGAAACTTCATACATTCCCCCACTAAAGTTCAGCCTTTATCTGTCTATTGTTTAATCCTGACTCAATTGATCAGAGCAAAACAGACAAAACTGAAACTTTTTCTTAATAAACCTTCTGAGGAATATACTTTACTCAAACATACAATCAGACACATGCTGGTTCATTGAAGCTCTCGATTTGCTTTTATACAAGTGCTTTGGTGGTCCTTGGGTTGTAGAGAGCTTCCTAAATCAAGAATTCCCTTCCAGTGAACCCACAACTTTTACTTAGTTGCTTACTATTAGAAAGAAATTTCCTGTCCTGTTAACACCATCCACCCTCTTTCTCTGTGAGCCCTCCTACCTAGCTATTTCTATTCTGTAACCAAGAGCAATTTTGTATTGTACACACAGGTATTGTAATTGGAAAGCAAAACGTGACTACTTAAGGAGTTGGGGAAAGAAAAGCAAGGAACACTCCCCTGCTCGTTCGGTATCTCCTAAACAGAATCAGTGGAGTGGGGGTAAGCTTTGGGCCATGATTTCCTGTTCCTGATCCTTCAGTCCCACTCGACACAGGAGAAGAACCTGTAACCCTTTGAGATGATTTGGCAGAAAGAAAATCACTAAGTTTTGGATTTCTATATCTAAATGATCTAGATATAATACATTTGGGGATTCAAGAAGTTCCGGGAGATATTTGACTTTTTTTTTTCTTCATATAGCCCTTAATGGCAAGGTATCAGACTTCAGTCTTATAAGATCTCCGTCTTATAAGATGCAAGTAGCTGAGGTACCTTCTGAGGTTCAAAAGAGCTTTGTCCAACCCTCAAATAAAGTTCTTATATTAGAGATTTGATCATTTGAGCTAATGAATCTTTTTTTCTGTTTAGAAAATTTATAGCAGTATATATTACTAATAATTTAGCTAAAATTTCAATTCTGCCATTTAAATATTCAATTTAAAAGCTTATGGCATTTTAAAAAAAAACTACAGATATGCCTACAAAAGTTAACATTCACTTGGCTAAACATCATTCTTATTTTGAAGTAAACTAATTTAATCAGATACTTTCCTCTTAAAAATTCGCTTAAATCCAATCAATTAGGAAATGGGAAATGTTTGCTTTTGGGTTTTGGTTTTTTGAGAGGAGAAAAACCTGCGTTCAAATCCAGTTCTAACATAATAGGTCTGTGACAGGAAACCTCTTTTTTTTTTTTTTTAACCTCTTCATGTCCCCAGGCACCTTGGATACAGAATGATTGCTCGATAACATTGATAAAAGGCGTTTCCTAAAAAAGCAAGTTTCCCTACTTCAGGGAAATCACAGGTCTAAATCTTTTTTTTTTTTTTTTTTTTAAAGAAAGAAATTTGAAGGCAGCTGATTAGTGCAGTGGATAGAGCACCAGCCCTGAAGTCAGGAGGACCTGACTTCAAATGTGACCTCAGACCCTTAATCCTTTCCAGCTGTGTGACCCTGGGCAAGTCACTTAATCCCAATTGCCTCAGCAAAAAAAAAAAAAAAAAAAAAAAAAAAGGAAGGAAGGAAGAAAAAAGAAATTTGAATGAAATGAGATTAACACTTAATTTTTTGTTTTGTTTTGCTTTTGTTTTCCTCCTTCATTTCTCTATTTGTAGGGGACCATGTCGTCATGAGATTTTCCCTGGTCAAGGGCATTGAGTGGCTGCTTCCTCAGCCTCGGGAAGAAGTGGAGAGTCCAGGTGCAATATGTAAGTCTGTTGATGTCAAGTTGATGGAACCAGCTGAGCTACTATAGCCTTGACATGAGAGCTGACTTCAAACCTTTGGAGGAATCAGAATTGTTCTACCTGGTTCCAGAAAACTAGAAGAAATGGAGAGAGAAGCTGTGCAGAGGCAAATTCTGGGGCTTCCTCCTTATACTTGATTCTGGTTACAGTCCCCTTTCTCTGTATCCTACTCCCTCCTTTCTACCCTCACTTGTGTTCATGCACTCTCAACATCTAACCTTTCCCTCTTGCCTTCAAAGCCCTGTGCCTCCAGCTACCCTTCCCCCTTCTCCTCATCATCTTGTCTTAGGATTGCCCCTATTCAGAACTTTGTGCATTCAGTTATTTTTTAAATGCAGGCTCCCTTTCCATGAGGTTTCTAGCATCAGTTCCTTTCTTTTTTTCTCTCCACTGCCAATTCTTTTCTCAAGGCTTTTGCTATGTGACAGCTTTGTCTCTTTAAAGAGCAGAAAGAGCCATAGTTCACAACTGTTTATATAACTTATATAAACTTTCTGATTTTTAAGTCAATCTTCAAGGCCTAATATCAGTTGAGAGCCAGTACTCAGTCAGTCATTGAGCCAACAAGTCTCATTGAGGGGTACCTTAAATACCCCTCACAAGATTAGATCCAGTGGATGACATTTTAGTTGGTTCAATTTTAAGATGTCACATCTCCCTAGGTGTGAAAGCCAGTGAATTGATGCTTTGTCCAAGAAACTTTAGTACAGGGTAGCAGAACTAAGAACTTTTCAAGATATGGCCTCCATCAATACTGAGATTTTTATGTTCAAGCATAACCAAGAACACTGAAATAAGTCTTTCCCTTGGCTTTAGAAATATTCTTGTGTCTATATTTCTACTTATCCATACTCTCTAAGTTGGCACGGGCAGAAGTGCTACACCTAAGTCATGATGGACCAGCTGTGTACAATGTCCTGTGACTAATGGCAGTGTGTGTCCAGAATGACATTAACTGTGACATACAGAAAGTGGTACTTCTGCCTGTCCATGTCCCAGGCCTGGGACAAAATCTAGTAAATAAGCTCCTTAAAAATGTCCCGTCTTCTGCTCTGAACATTCTACCCATTCAAGTCTACCCAATTTTTCAAGGAGTCTCCTGAATCTACAATCTCCATTTACTCATGAAACAACCACATTTATCAAGTTATAAAAACCACTTGCACACTTAGAATTATATATTATTTCTTCTATAAAAATAATTTTTTTTCACCCTTGGATTTCCCCCACATTTATACTCCATTTTACATTCCCTGTAATATAAAGGTGACTTTGGAGAGCTACAGGAAGAGCTTTATTTGCTTTACTACTGATCAAATGGTTTTTTAAAAAATCATTTGATTATAAGTCTAGTAGGATCTTAAATTCTCTACATCTATCAATCGAGTGATTAAAATTAGTCTATTATTATTGTTCATTCTTTGTTTTTGAAGAGGATCAACTGCATCATGAGTGATGTCTTGACTTAATCATGATCTACTTATAAAAATATGCCTCTTCTCATGTCATCTTTATCAAGAAGACCCTTGAAATATGTATAAATCATTCTCAAAGATTTTGTAGAGATGAGAAAGTAGGCATAGGTTTTGTGGGTGATAGATATTTTAATCACTGTTTTTCATTGGGAATAATAATCGAAATTTCCCCTTTCCAATTATTATCTTGTCTTTCAGAGATCTCAAGATATATTGCCATTGATGGAGGAAATGGTCATAGAAAGATTGAGAAGTTTTAGTTCCATTTTCATTCATTTTATCTTCCTTCCAGTTTTATCCTTAAATACCTTTAGGATTCTCAAATAGGTAAATTAATTTATTTCATCAGTTTGGGAACTCTCTCCACAAGCAAGGAGCGCAACCCATCCATCCCTGCCTGCCATTTATTGTGATTCTTGTTCATATCCTCTCATTTCCCAGATAGTATTCCTTCTCCCAGCATACTGGAGGCCTTGCTGTTTTCTCCTGCAAGGTACCAATGGAGCATGCTGGTTCTCCATTTGAAATCCTGATATGGGACTGGTTGTTTAACCTTTGATGCCCCCCTTTTATTTGTGTTTTCTTCTGAAATTCCTTATTAGCTCTCTTGTTGCCACCTATTCTTGGAATAATCTGATCTAATTTTCTATTGTGCCAACCTTTCTACATTCTCAATTTTCCCTTCCTTCTTCTTATTATTTTGTGAGTATTTATTTCGCAGTTTTAATTGATGTTTAAGGTTTGAAAATATACTTCATGTATATTAACTTATTTTGATTCTCTCAAAAAAGTTTATGAGATGTAGGTGCTAGTATTCTCGTTAAATTAGGCTCGAGCTGAATAAGGCAAAGTAACTTGCAAAGCTAGGACCTAGTTAAGACAAGATTAGAAGCCTTGTTTCCCTGCCTCTAGGTCCACACTGCCATCTGATTGTAATGTCCAAAGGACTCATCACCTAGTGGCTAGCTTGTTGGTGATAAGCATTTCCATGGCAGGATGGGTTGGACCCAAATGGGCTGGTCCTTATCTGTATTTGAATATAATGCTACATCTTGTATATATAGGAGAGGTCTGAAGTCAGGAAAATTAATCTCCTGAGTTCCAGGCCTCTGTCTAGACCAATTGTGTGATTCTGGGCAAGTCATTTAACCCTGTTGAACTCAGTTTCTTCATCTATAAAATTAGCTGGAGAGATAAATGGACAGTGGCTCCAGTATTTTTGTCAAGAAAACTCCAAATGGGGTCATGGAGAGTTGGACATGCCTGGAAAATGGCGACAAAAAAAATCTGTAAAATTAGGGTGATGCTACAGTATTTGTACTACCTAATATACAAGACTGCTATGAAAAAGGCACTTTACAAATCTCAAAGTGAGTTATTATTGGTAGTATTCATTTAATAAATCTGACATTGGATGGGGAAAGAAGAAAAAATGAACTAAGGTAAATTCATCAAGACTAATCTAAGGAAGCAATACCTTGATGGGAAGGAAGAATCCTGAAAGGTTCCAAGCTATCTTATTCCCATTGCTCTCTTAGGTCAACAAGATGCCTCTACTCAAGTTTTCTCTCTCCCAGTTAAAAGTACTTTCTGAAAAAGATTTTAATTCTTTGGGGTTCCAGTGGAAGATTTTGACTTTAGGGAGGAAGATATAGGCACAATTCATACTTTACAATAAAGTTTGGATTTGAGAGCAGAAGGGTTTTTAGAGATCAATTAATCAATTCTCTCTTTATACACTGAGGGAGAATTAGACAGATTAAATGATTTTTCCAGGGTCACACAATCACTTAGCCCAAGGTTCCTATCTCCAATTTCAATACTCTTTGTATGATGTTGTATTTTTGCAAGAAAAGTCAAGTTCTCAGTAATCTCACACTTTGTTAGCAAACCATTATCAGTGGAAAGAGATGTTGCCACCCCTGGAGGAGAGAAACCTAGTCCAGTTTTCTTAGATTTGTTCTGGTTTGATGATATGACATATGGGTACTGAGAAAGATTCACTTGGACTGAAAATAACCCATGAGGTGAACTGCATCCTCCAGCACCAGTTTCCAACTGCCTTGCTCTACCTCATGGTCCCAGAGCCTGGTCACTACTGGTCACCATATACACAGCCAAGCTTCCCCTTGCAACTCATAGAAAGGGTCTGACTGTGACAACCACTTCTCCAGACTGATTGTGTTGACCAAAAGGACCTTTCCAAACCTGATACACTCAGCAATCACCACCTCTTCTCCATGTGCTCTGATGGGAATTTCTCTTTATATTTATCTTTAGCTTCAACTGGCAGTGTGAACCAGAAGAAAAAACTGTCAAACCCCTTCCCACCAGTAGGGTAGGCAAAACTCGGGGACCCCTTTGGTTGTGAGTTACCTTGTCTCTGTTCATGATTGGGAATGGGTAAGCCGCCTCTTATCCCAGGAACGGGGTCCAAGAAGAGGCCTTAGTTTTCACAGATGAAATCCAATTCTTCATGTGGAGCATAGAAGATAAAGTCTATTCCCCATCCACCATACCACCACCACCCCACTCTGCCTTTTGAATGAGATGGGATTCCCAGGGAGCCAAGAGCCACCTCCAGAGACAGGTTGATTAGAGAAGGAAAAGGGACCCCTCTAGGGCAGTTCTTGGCCAGATTACCCACATTGAGTAGCTCCCATTAGGACTACTCCAACCAGGTTTTGAAAAACCAGGTCAGTAGCCAGATCCCTTCTTGGAATGGGGAAGAGAACCTCAAATGTCGTCAATCTATATGTGATCCTAATATTCCTCACCCTCTCTTTCTACACATGGCTCAGAGATATGGAAAAGGAGGATGATAACATAAGCATAAAGAATGAAAAAAGAATTCAAGAAGCGGGTTTGACGCCTTTGGAAATTCAGGTCAGTCTCCACTGACCCAGAAGCCAATGACCCAGTGCAAGACTTGTCAGTCTCAAGCCTGAGACATTGGGGAGAAGTCTAACCTTCCAGCCTTCTCTCTCCTTTTAAGAAATCCTTAAAGTTTTGTCAAGTGCTAAGGAGGCTTGGAGCTACTGAACTCTCAGGAGTTATTAGCTCCTTGCATATATTGGCTATACTTGCACCTGGGAAAGAGACTAACACCTTACCCTGAAGGAGCAAGACAGGGCTCAACCCTCTTAGAAGGGAATGGAATATAAAAGTTTGAGGCCCATTGGTCTAGAGAGTTAGTTCTACATTGTGTTGTCTGGCACTGATAACACAATCACCAAGCCTAAAACACTTCCAGGTTAGATGCCTCATGGCTGCTATTAACTGACTATTCCTCTGTTTCCCTTCAGACAAAAAGTTTCTGACATCTCTTAAAAAGTCAGTTTACTAGTAATATCAAACATCGGACAGATCAGACCAGCACTAAGGAGGCACCTAACTCTGAGGGAATTTTTACAGGTCAGAGCTAGGGTGCTTTGGCAGTTAACCCTGACACCAGCAAGAAGGGGCATCAGCCTAGGAATGGCAGGGACAGGCTGCTTTAAGTACAAAAGGAGAGACATTCCTGGGCAGCAGATCTACTGTTGTGTTTGAGCCTAAGCCCACTACCTGAGTGGACTATTTACACACTCAGTAATTGTTTCTAAAAGAGTATTCTGATCTACTGTTGTGTTTGAGCCTAAGCCCACTACCTGAGTGGACTATTTACACACTCAGTAATTGTTTCTAAAAGAGTATTCTGTTTGAATTGGGAAACATGGGTCCTAATTTTGGCTCAACTACTATATGACTATATGATTTGGGTCAAAGCCATTTACTCTTTCTAAGCCTATTTCTGCATCTGTGAAATGGAAATAGCTGGATGAGATAATATCTGGAAAAGTATTTTGAAAAACAAAGTGTTTCCTCTTCACAGTTGATTCAAATATAAAGTCATTACTATTATGAATGCTGTTGAGCTATCATTCATAAATGTTAATTCTATCTAGGCAAGTTAATCCTACCTCCCTGCCCCCCCAAAAAAGAATCCCTTCTTCTTTGGAGATCTATTTTTTTTGTTTGTATATTTGTTTTAGTTAAGAAAGAATAAAAGGGACCATATGAAGTTTTAACCTCAAGCACTAGATTTTAAACCCAAGTCATTACTATTAGCTAACAGGTATGCCCTCAAAGCAGAGAGTTCCAGCCTTCTGCCCCATAATTTTTCAGTAAAGTCAAGTCAGATGAGCTCAGCTTAATTTTATTCTTGACCCCAGAGAAACAAAAAGAAAATTTCCCTCTCTCCTTTAAGTAGATTTGTGAAGAACTCAATGTTGCTTATATTCAATTTAGTTAAAATTTTGCTTTGTTTCAAGAAATAAATCACTGGGTAAATGTAGGGACGGGAAAGTGTCATACTAGAAAAAATTACTCTGATGTTTAAAAAGGCATAAATACAGCTATTAAGAAAAATAACCAAAATGAGCAGAATTTCTTGGGATGTAAAATAAGAGGAAAAAAGAAAGCATGGAAAAGCAAGTTAGGGGGTTCCATTGATGGCAGCCATTAACTCTGTGTTACAGTAAAAAAAAAAAAAAAAAAAAAAATCACTGGGTTTAGACTAGAATCTAAATACAAGTACAATCTAGGTATAAATCCGGCCTCTGACAATTTCTACCTGTGTGACTTCAGGTGTAAGTTTTCTTCTCGGTAAAGAAAGGAGGTTGGACTAGAAGATCTCTAAAATAGATTTCAGTGCTAAGTTGATGAATCTTTTTGTTTTTTGTGAGTGTTTTGCTTTCTACCCAATGTATCCCATAGTTATTTTTCTATGCATTTACATAAGAATGGAGGACACAATAAAAAAAAAGCTGTTTTATGGATGAGATGCCAGAATCTGTAGATAACTCTGCAGGTATAGAGATAGGTGCGTAAGAGAAGGCTATACAGTGGGTAAAGGAGGAAATCTGTATGGGAGAGCACAGGAACGAATAGGCAGCAGATAGTAGAGACCCAGCCACAGAGACTGGCTTCAGATAATAGCTCTCTAGTTCAGGGGTTCTTCATCTAAGATATATGAACTTGTATTTTCATAGAGAGATGATAAATAGATATATACATATACATAAATAGATAGATATACATCATTACATTTCAATATATTTTATTTCCTTTGTAATTCTCTATATTGCATTTCATGTACTTAAAAATATTCTGAAAAGTGTTTTAAGCTTACCAGACTGCCAAAGGGGACCTTGATATTAAAAAAAAAAAGTTAAGAACTTCTTTTTTTCTTTCCTAGAGTAGTAGAAGACAGGACCAACCTTAAAGGAACTTTGATACATACATCATAGTCCAAACAGAGAGTGTATAAAACAAGGGTCTGGGATTGAATCATTAAAAGGGTTTAGATTAGAAATAAACAAAAAAGAACAGGTCAGAGAAGGGCCATCAGCAAGGCTGATTGAGGTTGCATTTAGAATCATCACATTCTTCTTGCGTAAGTCCAGAGTTAAGGCTAAAGCTACAGGTTTCTCATTTCATCCACCCTCCAGCCTCTGCCCAGTGCAGGAGACTTAGAAAGGTCTCATCCTAGCTATCGGGGGAAAATAGCTTATACCATTAATTTTATCTTTTAAAGAATTTTTTTCTTTATAAAGTTAACCCCAAGGTTCTGAGACATTTGATATGAGTAAGAAAAATGAACTTCCTCAAGAAGCCAGTTCCAATGCTGGATCATGACAGAGAAGTGAACCCTGGGTTTTCAAAGAGTATATCAGTGAAAAGCAAGATCTATTCAGCTTGGGCCCAAATACAAATCATATATTTTGTTGCCCAAGGACCAACCCCATTAAAAACAGATGATCTTGCCAACAAAAGGCTGGCTTCTAGATGATTTTTTTTTGTTCAAGATAATTTATGAAACAAACAGAAATTCACAATCATTTCAGTTCTATGTAGCTTCTTTTGTTCTTCCTCCTGAAGAAATTACATTCCACACATATTTGTATTTTTACTATAAATGAACCTTATAAACTTAAATGTAAGGATAACCAGACCACAGTTTTTCCTTGAAGTTGATGAAAATGGTTTTTGTCTTATGCTAAAAGATGTGAAGCATCATTATCAGAGACATTTGATTGTCTTGTCTGGCATTGCTTATGATGAGCATGAACAAAGAATCTGTTTTATTAAAAAACAATTACAATTTATGTGCCAACATTCATTGTAAAAGATGATGTGGAAAAGTCTATGAAGACTTGATAAGATACTCTTAAATCAACAATGTGCTTTGATACACTCATTAATTTCAATGAGAATGTGAGCCTAAGAAAATACATTTTTTGATTAAGAAGTAAAAGAAGCCACGTGTACAATTATAGCTTACTCTGGAATGATACTTGAACATTAGTAAAAGAATTGGAAGTCACCTAAAGAATTGAGCAAAACAAAATCTTTTTAATGAAATGGTCCCCTTGTAAAGCAAGAAGTAAATTCATTGATGGGTTCTTCCCAGAGTGTCCATTTTATAGATGTGTCCAGATCAGCTTTCATTCTTCCTGGCTTTGGGATTTTAAATCTATGTCCCCTGCATTTTCTCCCAGCTCCCTTTTGGGCATGTCTTAAAATATATGCTCCTTAAGGGCAGGAACTATGTATTCCCAGCTGTTAGTATAATGTTTGGTATACAATAAATACTTACTTCCATTTCAGAAATTCCTTCCATTGAAAGATTGGCAACTCATCTGCCAATATAATGTCATTAAAATGTTAGACAGTTGCCTTGAAGCCCTGAGAGGTTGAGTGGCTTAGCTAAAATTCCATATCTATTTTATATCAGAGATCTTGAACTTAGTGGAAAAGGCACCTCTAAAGTTAGATGATCTTAATGATGGATTCAAATCCCAACTCCAATGCTTCCTATTTATGTGACCCTGGGCAAATTCTTCCTTGACTCAGTTTTCTCATCTATAAGATGATGGGATTGGATCATAAGTCACTAATCAACCTCTGAGATCATTTATGCTTCTATATCCGTGATTTTATAATTCTATAGCTTCAAGATTGATTCCCCCTTATTCCTCTGCTGCCTCTTAACTACATCTCAACAGATAGACAAATAATGGTTTTAAATCAATTGTGTCAGCTATAAAGATGGCAAGATTCCAGTCACTGAAGGTATTAAGATTCCAAAATAACAAAAGAAAACAATCAAATTATAAACCTCTACTTCTATAAAATTCTACATAATTTATGGAATTAAGTTGTATAATTCTATTCAATCTTTATGAGAAGGATATATAATATTCATCAAATGTATCCTTCAATTTTTTAATCCAAGCAAGGAAGATGCTTGAAGATGACAGTCAAACATCTGACTGAAAAGATTAAAAAGTATATAATCCCTCTTTGTCTAAAAATTATTTAATTGTAAAACATAAGTTAGGAAGCCTCAGTTCAATCAAAATATCTTCTATGAATACAAGAAAATTATATATTACGGTGAATGAACATAACTTTGTTCACTGATGACAATGAAATACTAAACTGGAAAGCATGTGCACACGAGATATTTTCCAGTTTCATGAAAATTGTTCTATGCAAAATATGAACAAAGTATGATTTCTTATTAACAGTGGATATCAACAAATGTTGCTATTTTATCAAGCTCTTTATAAAATGCCCAGAAATGTGAAATGCATTGACCTATTTGCACTGGAAAAAAGTGAAAAACTCAAATTCAGGTTCAGGTTATGACACACCAAAAGTCCATCTAGTTGGTCCATTAATAAAAAGTTTACAAATGTGTCTATGTGTCTATACATAGGTATGTATGTATCTTAGCACTGCTAGTAGACAATAAACTGATTCCAGAATTGTGAAGGAGGAAATCAGACTCCACCACACTTGTGAAACTCTGTGATCCTTTCAGTGATTCCAGATTATTTTTCCTATCTTGAAAGTTCTGCAAGGTCTCTTTAGTGCCTTAGCTTGAGAGGCAAGACAAAGACTGTCACAAAATTGTGAGGTAGAAGGAACCTCAAAAGGCAGCTACACTCCCACCTCATATTTGAACCAGAGCTCTCTCTTACCACATGTTCAACAAATGGTCATCCAGCAAATCTTAACTGAAGAAGGGAGAATCTATCTGCTGAGATAACTCAAGCTTAAATTTGCCTTTTTTCACTTACATTTAATGCTCTTAATGCTCTTATTTCTGTTCACTGAGGCCTTTCAGAAAAAAACTAAACCTTCTATTTGATCATACTTGAAGACCCTTTCATGTTTCTATCGCATCTTTTCTAAACTAAATATTCCCATGTCTTTATTACATAAACTCAAAGTCTATCATTCTAGTTGTCCTTTTTTGGACAATTTTATCCTTATCTTCCTCAAAAGATAATTCCCAATATTTTACATGGCATTTTGTAAATGTCTCTGACAAGTCATGGTACAATGGTGTATCTCCTAGTCCTGATACTATGCTTCTCAAGGCAGCCTAATATTGAGTTACCTTTTTTTGGCTGCCGTAATATACTATTTATACATATTAGGTTCAAAATCCACTAAAATCTTCCTCCTATCTTATACTTTCAGAATTGATTTTTTGAAGCCAATATAAAGCTTTACAAATGTCACCATTAAACTCTGAAGTTAACTTTGTTCAATTTGGCTGAAGATTCTAACCTGTCAGAATCTTTTTTGAATCCTGACTCTTGATGCCTATTCTCCCTCCCAATTCTGTTATCTAGAAAAAATCAGCGATATAATTATTAAATAGCATAAACTAAGAACAAATTCTATAGAAATGCTACTAAAGACTTCCTCTCAAAGTGACATCAAACCATAAATTACTGTCATGTTAGACCAAACATTTCCCAATCTGCTTGATTAAATATCTCTCCATTTTTCCTACAAAAAAAAAATTGCATGAGAAGCTTTAGCACATTCGTGACTAAAATCTACATATATCCATAGCATTCTCTTGCTATGTCCTACAAGTAACAGTAACAAAAAACCCCAAAACACTGAACTTTATTTTAATGTGACTTATCTTAATAAAGATGTGCTTGCTCTTTTGAGCACTGCTTCCTTTTGTAGATATTATTATTCCATGAATGATATGCTCTAAATTTTTTCTGTGGATTTGAATTTAAACTCAACTGGAATGTACTTTATAGATTTTATTCTCTTCCCTTTTTTTGAAAACTGGTACATCAATACTTCTTTAACATAACATAAATATAATAAACAACCTCCTTGCTTCTCTGAGATCTTGGGTAAGATGGATGCAAATGGCTTAGCCATCCTGTTTGGAAGCTTTTGCAGTATTTAAGGTGTTATTTACTTGTCGCAGATCATTTTCATCCATCAAAGGCAGCTTCATGCTCTCCTCACTTTTCTTGGGCATCAACACCCATCCATTTATTTTGTCCTTTCTGGTCCAAGTACAGAACTCCTTAAAATAGAAAACAGAAGCAAAATGGAATTGAGCATCTCTGCCTAATGTGTTATTAGCTATTATCTCATCCATGTTGAAATGCCATCCTATCTCTTCTTCCAGTCTCCTGTTTCCTGAAACTAATTTTTTATTTTAAAAATTTGGAAAATATCCTCCATGAGCTCACACAATGTGAAACACACTATGTACAAAGTTAATAGCAATGTTATGAGATGATCAACTATGAGAGCCTTTGCTCTTCCCAGTAATAATTCCTAAGACTGCTCTGAAGGACTTGATGAAAAATGCTATCCATACCCAAAGAAAGAACAGGTTGTTTCTGAATATAAATTGAAACATACTTTAAAAACTTTATTATTCTTGAGGGTTTGGGAGGGATGGGGAGTAGGGAAAGATATATATTTTCTTTTGCAACATAATTTTTATGGAAATGCTTTGCATAACTTCCCATATCATTGAAGAATGAGGGGCGAATAAAGGGAGAGAATCTGGAGCTCTAAAGTTTTAAAAACATTAGAAATCATTTTACATATAACTAGGGGGAGGGGAATCAAATACATAGAAAAAATAATTCTTTTTATTCTTAGCTTTCCCTGACCATTTCAGTTTATTCTAGGTTTTGATGCTACTGAAACTATTTTAGAGGATCATGTCATTCTTTCATATTCATGCTCTATTACCTGTCCTTATTTCCATCTTCTATACATCTCTCTATATATATTATATATATGCATCGACATCTTTTTTATACAAATTTTTTAACCTAATTTCCCCAGTTACATTCAAAACAATTTTTTACATTTGCCTTTTTTTAATTTTTGAGTTCTAGGTTCTCTCCCTTATTCCTACCCACAATTAAGAAACCACATGTGAAGTTATGCAAAACATTTCCATGAAAGTCAAGTGACAGAAGAAAACATAGATCTCTTATCCTAATGAAAATAAAAACCCTCATGAAAAATTAAGTTTAAAAAAGAGAGAATGCTTCAATCTGTATTCAAATATGGTTAGTTCTTTCTCTGGGTATGGATAGAATTTTTCATCATAAGGCCTTCAGAGTAGTTGTGGATATTTGTACTGCTGAAAAGAGCAAAGTCATTTACAGCTAGTTATCCCAAAAATTGCTATTTGTATACAGTGTATTTCACTTTCTTTGGATTTATGGAGGACTTTTTGTTTTGCTTTATTTTTGAGAACATCCTGCTCATTTCCACAGAATATGTCAATATATATACTGCCATAATGAGAAAGTTCTAATAAATTACTTTATCATCCCCCTGTGTAGAAATATAGACAGATAAACCTTATTATATCCCTTGGAATATCAGTTTCCTGATTACCTCTTTATGTTTGTTCAGAGTCCTATACTTGAAAATCAATTTTTTTATTCAGTTTTGGTGTTTTCATCGTGAATGCTTGAAATTCTCTATTTCACTGAATGGCCACTTTTTCCTCTGAAATATTATACTCAGTTTTGCTAGGTAGGTGATTCTTGGTTGTAATTCCAGCTCCATTGTTCTCCAGAATATCTTATTTCAAGCCCTCTGATATTTTTAATGTAGAAGCTGCTAAATTTTGTTTTATCCTGACTGTGGCTCCACTCTACTTGAATTAGTTCTTTCTGTATGCTTGTAATATTTTCTCCTTGTCCTGGGAGTTCTAGAATTTGGTTATAATATTCCAGGGAGTTTTCATTTTAGGATCTCTTTCAGCAGGTAATTGCTGGATTTTTTAAAAATATACTCTGGTTTTAGAAAATCAGGACAGTTTTCCTTGATAATTTCTTGAAAGATAATATCCAGACTTTTTTTATTGTGATCATGACTTTAAGGTAGACCAACAATTTTAAAATTGTTTTTCCTGGACCGATTTTCCAGGTTAGTTGTTTTTCCAATAATATTTCACTTTTTTTTTCACTTTTTTGGTTTTGCTTTATTGTATTTTGATGCCTCATAAAGTCATTAGCTTCCATTCACTCAATTCTAATTTTTAAGGAATTATTTTCTTCAGTGAACTTTTGTTATCTCCTTTCCCAATTTTGCTTTTTGAGACATTCTTCTCTATTAGCTTTTTTGTATTTCCTTTTGCACCACCTCAGTTGTTTTCCTAATTTTTTCCTTTTAAATGTTTTACTTGATTTTTAAAATCCGTTTTGCGTTCTTCCATGACCTGAATCCAATTATTACTTTTCTTAGAGCTTTGATTTTATCATCTTCTGAAAGTGTTTTGATCTCCCTTGTCACCACAATAACTTTTCAATTGTCAGAAACTTTTTCTGTTGTCTGCTCATTTTCTTAGCCTATTACTAGGCTTTTAACTCTGTGTTAAAGTAGGACTCTGTTTTCAGTGTGAAGTGTGCATTGTCCCAAGCTTCAGGCATTTTTGGGCAGCTATTTTCAGAAAAATTTCTAGGGACCCTGACCACAAGCATTCTTTTCTGTACTGGAGCTGTTAAGAGTGTCCCTACCCACTGTAGCTGTAAGATCTAATATGCCGAATCAACAGTCCTGCTTTGCTGATGCCAGGTCCAGGACTGGGGCTGGGACTGCATTGGGATTACATGCCAGACTCCTACCCTGGTGTCACAGACCCTCTCCACTGACCTTCCAGGTATTCCCTGGTCTCCCCAACCGAGAGGTCCAGAGACCTCCACTGATTAAGAGGGCCTGCTTTACTGATGCAGGGGCATGGACCAGATTGGGGTTGGGTCTGAGGTTGGGGCCAAGATTGGGGCTGGGATAGAGGATATACTTCCTGCACCAGACTGTATGTACTCTGGACTCTCACACTCATGTCACAGACCTTTTCTGCTGTCCTAAGTTTCCTTCAATTGGAAAATGTCAAAATCCTGAATCCATCAAAGTATTAAAAAAAAATCTGAACAAAAATGAAGTCAGGGGACCTCTTGTAATTCATATTCCTGCCTTCTTTATACCACCCTATTTTCCCTTTGTAGTCCCAAAATCAAGATTTATATGCTCTACTATTTTGGTTTCTGATTTGGTCCTCGATCCCTGAAAGTGCAATTTCACTCTAGTGTCTTCCCCAGGACCATTTTCATGAAATGAATAACTTTGCGATCTACATCTTTAGTTAAGAGCCCTGAGATTATTCAACTCTATAAACATTAAGCATTCAACTATGAGCAAGACTTATTGTTAGGCACTAAAGGTAAATAAAAAATACTAACTCTACCTTAAAAGACTTTAAATGTGGAATATAGCACATACACATAGTAGAACATAAGTATAGTAGAGAAATACAAAATGCCAAATGAAAATGAAGAGTCTGATTAGAGGAGTCATGGAAGCTTTTAGGGTTGATGTAGCATTTGGGACTTGAAAGATCTTGAAGGATAAGTAGAATATTAATAACTAGAAATGGGAGAAGGGAGAAAAGAATTCCAAACACAATGTGATATGAGCTAGATCACAGAAATGGAAAAGTTAGGGGGCCTGTTTAGGGGCTGTTTAAGGCAGCATGGGTGGTTAAAAATTTGGGCTAAATTTTGGAAAGGGAAAGAGACACCAGATTGCAAAAGATGTTATAATAGGTTTCTGAATTAGAAAGGGTCTCATCATAGGGATGAGGTTTTAAATCTTAAGGTTAAAGAAAAAGAATCAAAGAAGTGAGAATAATAGAATTTTATTCCCTATAATGTCTTATAGTAACATCCAAATCATCTCTATACAAATTTCAATGATGATGATGATTCTTAATATAAGCCATCCCTTTCTGGAGACAGAGGAGGAAGAGGACTGAACTAACACCCAGGATCCCCAATTTCCTTGTGCCCCTTCCCTGCAGTATCATACCACTGAGAAAATTTGTATGAATATTGGGAAAGATAAAAAATAAAGAGTTTTATATGAAAAGTTACTATGTCTTGTCTTTAAAATGAAGGAAAAAAACATTGTCAGTGCTCACTTGGGGTGTTCCCTTATAGCCTTTCTCTTCCAATAGAAAGAGGTTTTAAAAACAAAACAGAAATACAACACAGGGTCAGATTCATGAACTACAAAGTAAAATACTACATAGTTCCCATTGTGTAAACTCTGAATTTATAAACACCCAAGAGATGTCTCAAACTAGGGCATATGCCGATGATAGCAACTGTCCATTTCCAAAGAATTTTAAAAAGTGCCTTTTTATGAAGCTATGTTTAAATTCATGGTACTCAGAGCAATCTCTTTTCACACCCACTATCAGGAAAATTGCTGCCACCAAACAATGGGGATATACGGAAGACTTGGGGTGTTTTCTTGGAATACCAAGTTAAAACTTGAAATAAATCAATAAAACTTGAAATAAAAATAAAACTTGAAACCCCCCAACAGAAACCATGTAAGAAATGACATCAAAGTTGAAGTACTTTTAGGTTTAGGGCATAATAGTGGACTGACAGTGTCAGGACTCCCTGAATTCAAGTCCTATCTCTTATCATTTACTACCTGTATCATCATGGGCAAATCATTTAAACTCAGGGTCCCCAAGAAACTAAGATTCGACGTTGCAGAAAAGTTGTTCATCAGCCAGAGAGATGGCTATCAGTGTGAATGGCTGGAGGAGTGTGTCACAGGGAGGAAGTTCTCTCCCTTATTGAAATATTGTATCAGAGAAAATGTCCATCCCCTCTTCTAGACAAATAATCTACCAAAGTTCAGGCCATCCTCTTGGAACTGGTTAAATTCTACTTCATGCACGAAGGGATTTGTTTGAAAGGCAACTTGTTTATCCTTCCTGAGAACAAACTCTAAAGGCTAAGAATGTCTGTCAATATAACCCTTGTGTGGGACACTCGTGCAAGACAGCCCAAAGAATTTTCTCCCATTTGTCTCTTTGCCCCTACCCAGAAACTGGGGAAGACATAGCCATGATATTGAAGTGGATTTCCAACTTACTAGCATGAAATCAGTAAGTATTTTTAGGTGATGTATCATGTGCCGACACAATGCCAAGTACTGAGGATACAAAGAAAGACCTGCCTTAGAGGAACTCACTTTTTAATGGAAGATAACATGAAAACAACTGTATACAAATAAGATACATACATATGAAAGCATTTTTATTGAAAGACAAAAATGAAACAATGTTGCCCAAAAAACTCTTGGAAATTTAATAGATGTTCTCTAGTGAATTATCATCTTACAAATCTACACAAACTCCTACTAGATATATAGGCTTCCTCTTTCTGTCGCATTTTATATTGTTCCCAGCAGATGTCACTAGATATTGCTGTCTATGGCAGCTTCTTCCACAGAAATGCCTGAACTTTGAATAACTCTGGACCAAAATGAGAAGCAAATCTTCCCCTTGTTTAGATATAGACATCTCAGGGAAGAAAGAGAAAAATTTGGAATTCAAAATCTTACAAAAACTAATGTTGAAAATTATACTTGTAATAGGGTGGGGTGGTGAGGGAAGAGGGGAGGAATAGAAAAAAATCAAAACATGAAATTTTTTTCTTGACTGGTAAAAGACAATGCAAAATGACAACACGTGGGATGTTATACCCAACTAGCAATTTCCTCTCACTTTGGTCATCTGCCTTAAAAATTCATAATTAAGGAAATGTTAAATTAAATAAATATTAAGCACCTGCTAGGTGGAGGGCACTACACAAAGCCCTGGAAATACAAAAAGAAACAAAGGCCAACTATATTTCTGTCAATCTTGGAACAAACAAAAACTTACCTACTCAGAGAAATAGGGCCCCTCTCAATTCTCTTTCCTGTCATCAATTACAGGTTTGAAAATGAACCCAACAGATTGAGATGCTTTATCTTCCATAAAGGGAAATGTTCCCCCACTTAATTCAGAAGTTGACAAAGTACCCCAATTTCAGAAGTTAGCTATAACTTCTGGATGTAATTGGCAGGTAGCCAGTTCAGTGGAGAGGTTGGACCTGAAATCAGAAACACCTGAATTTAAATCCAGTTTTAAACGCTTATTAGATATATAACATTAGGCAATTCACTTAATTCCGTCTGCATTTGTTGCCTCATCTATAAAATGGGCATAAAGTAAGAAAGAGAGTATACTTTCCAAGCATCAAAATAATATATAAATGTTTATTAAGATGATTGTTATTTTCATTATATATGTGTGTGTGTGTGTGTGTGTGTGTGTGTGTGTGTGTGTGAGTGTGAGTGATTCTTATGCTGATTTCCATGGGCTCTTTGACAAATTTCAAGTAAACTGTGACCCTAGATGAGAAAAATTAAAATTATCTTTATCTCAAAAACAAAAAGAATCTCTGACAGTAATCAGTCCTGCCTAAGATGAAGTCTGTATTTCAGAAAGGTACTTTGGTACAATAGGTGCTCTTAGAAATCCATGGAGAGGTAAGAGTCTATAAATTCAGGTAGGGAAAATGTAATATTTTTTTCTGTTTACATCTTTATTTAAACTCATGTTTAAATGAAATTTACTATCTTTTCTTCAATTATGAATTTTAAGAAATATTATTCTGAAAAGGGTCCATATCTTTTATCAGATTACCAAATGAATCCATGACATAAAAAAGTTAAGAACTCCTTTATGCTTTGATGGGAAAATTCTATCTTGGGAAGTAAGGTGAAAAAAATAGCACCTCTTTACCGGTATCTCTAGATTCCCCCAATAACCTATTGTATAATTCATTAATTTATGTAAACTCTTCTTGAACCTATTGGTATTTTCAGTATATACCATTTCTTAGAGGCAATAAGCTCCATAGGCTTTTCTTCACTATGTGAAATAATATTCCCTTTTGTTGTCCTGTGTCCCAGAGGCATTTTTTCTGGTTCAATTGTTTTAGGATTTCATAAATTACTCAATACTATACCTTTCACAGCTTTTATGTTGGTAATACACATGATTGGGGAATATAAATGAAAAAATGTCCTCATGGACAATTCGAGAAATTTATTCCTGAACTTGTTCTGTTCAACATTTTGATAAAAGATTTGGATGAAGATGAAGTTGGCATGTTTCTCAAATTTTTCCATGACCTAAAGCTGGGAATGGCAACCCAAGGAATAGCAAAATTAAGATTCAAAACCATTTAATAGATCAGGGAGAAATGAGTCAATTTAATAATAAAAAATTTTTAAGATGAATAATTTAAGTCCTCAGAATAAAAAAAAACCTCCACATATAATAATCTAATCCAGACTCTGTTTGTACAGTAATTCTCTCTAAGACAGCCAAAAATTATTATTCATCTAGTTTCTGCTTGAAGGTAAAGGAGAACTAATCAACTCCTTCATTCAGGTTCCAAAAATCAACTCTAAAAGTATAATATCACATAGTTAAGCAACACTTTAAGTAAAAAAGATCTGAACATTCTAAATCACTGCAATTTCAATAGGTAATCACTTGGATAAAGGTATATATAATAATGAATTGAAAAAAGATTAGATACTGTGTTCATTCCACCTGCAGATGATACAAATCTTAATAAGAGAAAAAAAAGAAACTCAAAGAAGCAGAGAAACACAGAATTTGATACTAGATGATAGAGTCAGGATTCTAATTCAGGATAAAGTCTGACTCTCAGGAGTCAGGATTCAAAAAGATTTTGGCAGGCTAAAACAGTAGGCAAAAGGTGACAGGATGAAATTTAATTGGGATAAATTTACATATACTAGGAATAAAAATTCAACTTCAAAAATATAGGATTGGGAAACATGGCTAGATGTCAGTTAATATCCCATTATTTATGAAATTAGTGAACTTTAAGGATTTAATAATATGGTGTGGGGGGCAGCTAGGTGGCGCATTGGTTAGAGCACCAGCCCTGAAGTCAGCAGTTCCTAAATTCAAATCTGGGTCTCAGGCACTTAACACTTCCTAGCTGTGTGACCTTAGGCAAGTCACTTAATCACAATTGTTCAGAAAAATAATAATAATAAATTAATAATAATGTGATATGACAGCCAACAAAGTCAATATACCTCCATAAGCTATACAAAAGAGAAGCTTAACTTTCTCATGAGACAACATCTAGAATTTTGTGGTCAGTTCTGGGTCCCACTATCTTGGAAGGGTCTGGATAAATTGGGGCATAAACAGGATAGTGAAGGGCTCTGAGTTCATGCCAATTATAAAAAGAGAAAATGAAGTGGGACTTTAGCTAAAGGGGGGAAAAACTATTGAAGATTTGATAGCTATTTTCAAGTACTTCTTTTTATTTGAAAGAAAAATTAGACTTCCTCTGTTTGGCCCCAGAAAACAGGACATCTATTACAGTACTTATAGTTGTCTCGTCTCTGCTCTCTTGGCCACAATCTTGGCTTAAACCCTAATCATCTCTCATTGTTGCAACAAGTTCCAAATGGATCATCTTGATCCATCTCTCCCTTCTACTTGTTATCAAAGTGATAGTCATAAAGCTCTATAAACTACTCTATAAATTCTATTGGGGCCATATGATGATAGAGTATAGTATTATTTATTCTCCCAATCCCCATAGTGTGGTGAAGATTAAAATATTGACAAGTAATCTGGCTTCACTGGCTGGCTTCTACCAGGAAAGCATAAGATATATTTGAGGAATATCAAGGAGTCTAATTTATCTAGAATGTTGGATATAAATATGGAATAATGTGAAATAAATTGTAAATAAATAAATAGTAATTTTTTTTTTTTTTTTTTTTTTTTTTTTTTTTTTTTTTTTTTTGCTGAGGCAATTGGGGTTAAGTGACTTCCCCAGGGTCACACAGCTGGGAAGTATTTAGTGTTTGAGGTCAGATCTGAACTCAGATCCTCCTGACTTCAGGGCTGGTGCTCTATCCACTGCACCACCTAGCTGCCCCTAAATACATTTTTTTTAAGTAAATTAGTGAGACTATGGAGAATTTTGAATGCCAAGCTAAGAAGTTTTACCTGGTGATCAAAGTGGTATTTTAATGTGGGTTAAGTAAATACTAGAATTCCAAGATATAATATTAGGAAAGGCAAAAATCTCCTTTATTCACACTGTTTTGCTCAGGAGAAAATCCAAGCATCACATGATAATGGGGAGATAACCAGTCACAGCTCTCGTATCAGGGAGAAATTTCTTACTGAGGAAGAAGGTTCTTGTCCAGCCCTTGCTTCCTATATTTCCTAAGCATGTGCTTAGGAGGTAGGGGGTACTTACCAAGACCATTAGTCCCAATACTAGACTGATAATACTAAGAAGAAAATTAATGTGGCCAGAAGGTGGTCGCCACCAGTTACATAAGAAAGCACAAGAAAGGAGCAACAGAAAGACAGGTACTTAATATGAGATTTATTGAGAGAAAATATGTGACCAGATGGTTAGGGAGGATATATACAAACTTAGTCTGCTATGATTTCTGGTAGAATTAGGTATTAAAACTGGCAAAGGTCCAATCTGGTGAGTTTTCATAGAGTTGCTTTTGTTTTTGTTTTTTGTTTTTTGTTTGTTTGTTTGTCTTTTTAATCAGTAGAGCATGACCGGGGTATTGGGAAGGGCAGGAGGAAAGTTCAGAGCTGAAAATTAGTGCTGATTCATTGCAGGGAAGTGTGAGGGGAAAAGAGCTGGAGTATAGATAGTAGATATTCAACTTCCCCTCCAGGAGGAAAAATATCTTTTGGCAATTATTTCAGAATTCACTTTGAGGGAGAAACGGAATTTTAGTCCCACAAACAGCTTCTTCATCTAGCTCCCTTACAGATAGCTTCATAAAATCCCAGAAAGTTAGAGTTATAAATAACCTTAGAAACCATTTAGTCCAGGGATTCTTAACCTTGTTTATGCTATGAACCCTTTTGGTCGCCTGGTGAAACCTACTGGACTCCTCTGAATAATGTTTCTAAATGTCAACTATACCAAAGATTATAATGAAAACCAATCATATTGAAATAATTAACTTTTTTAAGTTTACAAACTCATTTAAGAACTCTTGAGTTGACCAATTTATTTGTTTTGCAAATGAAAAACTGGCATTTAAGAAATGTCTGAAAGGGAATATTTCTGGGAGCATTTCAGCCTCCTAACATCACTACCTGTTTTTCATTCTAGTTTGTTCATTTATTATTGTCTTGTGTCCATAAGGCCTTGGCAGGGGTTTAGTCAGTGCTAGTTGAATTTAATTAAATGAATATACCACTCACTAACATTTCAAGATCTGTATATCTATCAGTAAAAAGTGTGACTCAGCTAGCAATATAAACCTAATGCAATTACTAGGGCCTGACACCATTGCCTATTATATTTAAATATTATTATTTACATTGTCCTGTTATCTTTATCATGAATCAAAATTTAGAGGAACTTTTAATGGAAATTACAATCACCCACTTTAGACCCACTGCCTTTTTTCACATAACTGTGAAAAAAACACAGAGGATTACAAAATAAATTGAGGGGAGAGGAAAAGGATGAAAGAAGTCACTAACTTTCTAAACCAGTTTATTTTTGGACTTAGGCTAGCAACCTGAAGAACAAGCAAAGGAGCATAACTCATAAAACCATAATGAGCAAGCTCATACAAAGTACAGTCTCAGGCAGATATCTTCACCATTCCTTGGCCAATGAGTAGACCCTGGTATAGCTTCTTTCCCTGCCTGAATGAGTGGAGTGAATGAAGAAATCCCACCCCACAATTATGGAGCAAAGGGAATAGAAGGGATAGAGAAAGCAAATAAATTCTGCTAACCAGATTGAGCATCTTAGCATACTCCACCCTCTGACATACATGCTGGAGGGCTATCTACCCCTTTCCCCTTCACTGAGTGTTGAGTTAACAAACAGACTTTCTCAGTCAATTCTGGCATGAAGAGTTCTTCCTAGAACCTTCATTTTGATGAAGGACCCAGACCACTGATACTTCATTCTCTGCAATATATCAACATGTCTCAGCTGCCTCCTTTTCCCTACAGCCTTACTATGGACTTCTCCTTCCTTCACCCATCACTTTCAGCTCCCATTTATGGAAACTGCTTTCCCCACTGGACTTCAGAACAAGGGATTGTCTTACTTTTTCTTTGTCTTTGTCCCCCCAGAACTTAGCACAACATAGAGTACATAGAAAGCACTTTAAAAATGCCTTCTGAAGATAGGCATTGTCGGGCATATAAATGCTTAATAAATGCATTTGATTAATAAAGTTTTTTTAATTAAAGCTTTTTATTTTTCAGAACATATGCATGGACGATTCTTCAACATTAGCCTTTGCAAACCCTAGTGTTCCAATTCCCTCCCCTTCTCCTACACCCTCTTCTAGATGACAAGTAGTCCAATATATGTTAAACATGGTAGAAATATATGTTAAATCCAAAATATACATACATTTATACAATTTTAATAAAGATTTTTATTATAGTTTGGCTTAGAAAAGCAAAAAGTAGAAGAGGGGCTATTAAATCATGGTGAATACAAAGTGGTAAAGGACAGAAAGAAATTTTTGTTTAATACCAGCAATGCCAGAGCTTTAACATCAGCACTGTCCTGGTACCAACCCTTAGAGAACTAAAAAGCCAAGTGTTAACATTCAGTACAGATTTTTTCCAAAAATATTATTTTTCTACTTTACTCTGTTTCTATTAAATTTCCATTTTATTCTTAATTATCAACGGCTAGAATTGCAGAAAACTCCTTGTGACAAGCAGTGTGCTCCAGGACAATGTGAGTTTGAACTTTAGCTTTGCTACATACATATAAAGTATATGTATGACTTTGGTCAAGTCATTGGATATTCCTGGACTTTAGTTTTCTCACTTGTAAAATAAGAGAGTAAAGTAAGATCACGGAGGAGAGGAAACATTCAAGCCCAATTCTCCCAACATTCCTCCCCAAATAACTTTAAAATATATCAAATCAAGTAGTGTGATGCTGTAGCCAAATAAATCAGTTAATGACAAAGTAAAAACTGATCTAAGCTCAGGTTGCATTATGAAAGGCATAGCTTCTAGAAATAGGGAAAGGAAAGTCCCAGGTTTTCTGCGATCATCACACCTCATCTAGAAAACTGTGCTCAATTCTGGTACCATGGATTAAGAAGTTTATTGATTTGTAAGAGAGTGATCAGATGATGGTAACCATGTTGACATGGGCTTTGAATCTATGAAATAAAAAGATCAGTTGATAGAACTGGAGATAACTTGACTTGGAGAAGAATGGAATCATGACTTGAATGACTGTCATTTGAAGGAAGGATTAGTCTTGTTCTGTTTGATGCCACGAGACAGAACTAGGAGCAATAAATGGACATTGTAAACAGGTCACTTTAGGCTTGAGGTCAGGAAAAACTTCTAATAATTGGAGCTGCCCCAAAATGGAATGAACCACTATACAAGGTGGCAAATTCCTTTTCTTTAGAAAGTTTTTCATCTTCAAACAATGGATAGAAGTCCACTTATTGGGTCTTATAATTGGGACTTCCTTTGTGAATGGGTTAATTAGATGACTCAACTCTCAGATTCTGAAGTGGTCATGGGTCTTTTTGAACTGGGGATATAAGGGATACCTTTCCCTCCTCTCTCCTCAGATTGATGAAGTGTATAAGAAACAGGTGGAACCTCAGAAATTATAATGTAAATCAGTGAAAGGGAAAATATGATGTAGTGTACTTAGAATTTATTTATGCATTCTAAGAGTGTACCTGCTGCATAAGGGAAGGTAAAATTGTGTAACAATGACAGCCACGTTGAATGGTCCTTCCAGCTTGAGGAAGTGCCCAAGATGCCACTGTGAGCAATGTAATCTCCCTAGAAGGTTTCGACCTGGAAGATTTAGGATAAAGCCAATAATCTTACTTCCTATAATCAGATTGGCAGAGAAAACCATAATAAGCTAATAAATGAATGAAACTACTTGTAATCAGAAAGGTACTTAAATTGGTACCTATTTATTATGTTTTTCTTTTTTTTAAATAATTATAACTTTTTATTGATAGAACCCATGCCTGGGTAATTTTTTACAACATTATACCTTGCACTCACTTCTGTTCCGACTTTTCCCCTCCCTCCCTCCACCCCCTCCCCCAGATGGCAAGCAGTCCTATACATGTTAAATATGTCACAGTATATCCTAGATACAATATATATGGGCAAAACGAACAGTTCTCTTATTGCATAGGAAGAATTGGATTCAGAAGGTAAAAATAACCTGGGAAGAAAAACAAAAACGCCAGTAGTCCACATTCATTTCTCAGTGTTCCTTCTCTGGGTGTAGCTGACTCTGTCCATCATTGATCAATTGGAACTGAATTGGATCTTCTCTTTGTCGAAAATATCCACTTCCATCAGAATACATCCTCATACAGTATTGTTGTTGAAGTATATAACGATCTCCTGGTTCTGCTCATTTCACTTACCATCAGTTCACGTAAGTCTCTCCAAGCCTCTCTGTATTCATCCTGCTGGTCATTTCTTACAGAACAATAATATTTCATAACGTCCATATACCACAATTTACCCAACCACTCTCCAATTGATAGGCATCCATTCATTGTCCAGTTTCTAGCCACTACAAACAGGGCTGCCACAAATATTTTGGCACATACAGGTCCCTTTCCCTTCTTTAGTATCTCTTTGGGGTATAAGTAGTAGCACTGCTGGGTCAAAGGGTATGCACAGTTTAGTAACTTTTTGGGCATAATTTCAGATTGCTCTCCAGAATGGTTGGATTCATTCACAACTCCACCAACAATGCATCAGTGTCCCAGTTTTCCCGCATCCCCTCTAACATTCATAATTATTTTTTCCTGTCATCTTAGCCAGTCTAATAGGTGTGTAGTGGTATCTCAGAGTTGTCTTAATTTGCATTTCTCTGATCAATAGTGATTTGGAATACTCTTTCATATTAGTGGATTTTTTTTTAGGGAGTTGATTAATAGCTTGTTTTATTTGTTTTTCTGAAATGGGACTATTTAAGCAATTTCATCATCTGAAAATTGTCTGTTCATATCTTTTGATCATTTATCAATTGGAGAATGGCTTGATTTCTTATAAATTAGAGTCAATTCTCTATATATTTTGGAAATGAGGCCTTTATCAGAACCTTTAACTGTGAAAATGATTTCCCAGTTTGTTGCTTCCCTTCTAATCTTGTTTGCATTAGTTTTGTTTGTACAAAAGCTATTTAATTTGATATAATCAAAATTTTCTATTTTGTGATCAATAATGATCTCTAGTTCATCTTTGGTCATAAATTTCTTCCTCCTCCACAAGTCTGAGAGGTAAACTATCCTATATTCCTCTAATTTATTTATAATCTCATTCTTTATGCCTAAATCATGGACCCATTTTGATCTTATCTTGGTATATGTTGTTAAGTATGGGTCCATGCCTAAAAATTCCCGTTTTCCCAGCAGTTTTTGTCAAATAATGAATTCTTATCCCCAAAGTTATGAGCTTTGGGTTTGTCAAACAGTAGATTGCTATAGTTGACCATTTTGTCTTGTGAACCTAACCTATTCCACTGATCAACTATTCTATTCCTTAGCCAATACCTAATGGTTTTGGTGACTGTTGCCTTATAATATAGTTTTAGATCAGGGACAGCTAGGCCACCTTCATTTGATTTTTTTTTTTCCATTAATTCCCTTGAGATTCTCGACTTTGTGTTTTTCCATATAAATTTTGTTGTTATTTTTTCCAAATCATTAAAATATTTTCTTGGGAATCTGATTGGTATAGCACTAAATAAATAGATTAGTTTAGGGAGTATTGTCATCTTTATTATATTTGCTCGGCCTATCCAAGAGCACTTAATATTTTTCCAATTATTTATATCTGACTTTATTTGTGTGGAAAGTTTTTTGTAATTTTGCTCATATAATTCCTGATTTTCCTTTGGGTCTATTTAAGCAATTTACTTCCTCCTCTGTTAACCTGGGAAGCCTATATTTTTTGAAGTAGTCATCCATTTCACTTAGGTTATCAAATTTATTGGCATAAAGTTGGGCAAAGTTACCCATTATTGCTCTAATTTCCTCTTCATTGGCAGAAAATTCTCCCTTTTCATTTTTAAGACTACTAATTTGATTTTCCTCTCTCCTTTTGCTAATCATATTTGCCAAAGGTTTATCAATTTTATTGGGTTTTTTTTTCATAAAACCAGCTTTTGGTTTTATTTATTAGTTCAAAAGGTTTTTTTACTTTCAATATTATTAAAATATTATTAAATATTAATGATATTAATTAATTAATTAATATTATTAATATTAAATATTATTTTTTAAAAGTTGCAAGCCCAATTCGTTGATCTTCTCTTTCTCTATTTTACTCAAGTAAGCCTGTAAGAATATAAAATTTCCCCTTATTACCACGTTGGCTGCATCCCACAAATTTTGGTATGATGTCTCATTGTTGTCATTATCTTGAGTGAAATTATTAATTGTGTCTATAATTTGATGTTTCACTCAATCATTCTTTAAGATGAGATTATTTAGTTTCCAGTTACTTTTTGGTCTATTTACCCCTAATTTTTTGTTGAATGTAGTTTTTATTGCATCATGATCTGAAAAGAAAGCATTTACTATTTCTGCCTTCCTGCATTTAATTTTGAGGTCTTTGTGTCCTAATATATGGTCAATTTTTAAATAGGTTCCATGAACTGCTGAGAAGAAAGTATATTCCTTTCTATCTCCATTCAATTTTCTCCAAAGATCTAACATACCTAATTTTTCTAATATTCTATTTACTTCTTTAATTTCTTTCTTATTTGTTTTGTGGTTTGATTTGTCTAATTCTGAGAGTGCAAGATTGAGATCTCCCACTATTATAGTTTTGCTGTCTATTTCTTCTTGCAACTCTCTTAACTACTCCTTTAGGAAGTTAGATGCTATACCGCTTGGTGCATATATGTTTAATATTGATATCGCTTCATTGTCTATAGTACCCTTTAGCAAGATATAGTTTCCTTCCTTATCTCTTTTAATTAGATCAATTTTTGCTTTTGCTTGATCTGAGATAAGGATGGCTACCCCTGCTTTTTTGACTTCGCCTGAAGCATAATAGATTCTGCTCCAGCCTTTTACCTTTACTCTGTATGTATCTCCCTGTTTTAAATGTATTTCCTGTAAACAACATATTGTAGGGTTCTGACTTTTGATCAGTCTGCTATCCACCTCCACTTTATGGGAGAGTTCATCCCATTCACTTTTACAGTTAAAATTACTAATTCTGTATTCCCTGCCATCATAATATCCCCAGATTGTGCTTTTCTTTTCCTGTCCCCCTTTTTCCCCCTTCCCTAGTATTAAACTTATGGGCCCCACTTATGTCACACAGCTCTCCCTCTTTAGGATCCCTCCCTCCTCCCTTTGAATCCCTTGCCCTTTCTTGTATCCTTCCCTTATTACTCTTTTTCCTTTTCCCTTTTCCTCTCCCACTTTTTAATGAGGTGAGGGAAGATTCTCTGTAAAATAAATATGTTAATTATATTCTCTTTGAGCCAACTCTGATGAGAGTAAGAGTCACACAATGTTCCTCCCCCTCTCTAAGTTCCCTCAGATATGATAGGTTTCCTTTGCCTCATTGTGGGATGTAGTTTCCCTCTTTTTATCTCCCCTTTTCCCTTTTTCTGACACTATCCCATTTCCATTTCTACTTCCCTTTTTTTTATTTTATATCAGTAAAATCAAATTATACATGTGGTTTTTATGTATATCCACAACAGAAATACAGTTTTCAAGAGTTCCTTTTACCTTTTTTTGCTTCTCTTGATGTGGTGTTCTTCTTCTTTGTCTATATAATGGTTCCTTCGGGAGCAGGTTTCTCGGGGAGGTTTTCTGGAGGCAGCCTTAACAATAATCACCTCAAATGCAGCCAGGTGCTAAAAGTTCAAATCTTTTATTGTGTCCTTCAATATAGTCTGGTTAGTTTCCTTAGAGGCCTCTCTCCCTCTTTGGTTCCAAGAGCTCTTGCCACTAATCTTTTGCCTCTGTCAGATTAGGCTTCTCTTCTTCCAAATATCTCCAGCCAGGACCAAGGTGAAAGTTGGAATGAATCTGACTCCATCTCCGAGAGTAGGCTTGTGGGCTTCCTCCCAGAGTGCTCTGCATTTGTCCTAGAATGCCTCTGTGTCTGTCCCAGAGTGCTCTCTGGCCCTAAGAGCTTCTTGCTTATATGAGCTCTCTAAAGGTGTGAATACAAGCATTGTTTCTATCAGTTCCACTTAGTACCTTGTTTCAAGTTCTAGTCCATAACATCTCCTCGTAAGATCAGATCAATCATACTGAACCATGCTAAATTAGATAATTATTGTCTCTATCAACTCTAATGAGTTAACACTTTGTAAGGATTCCAACATCTTGAGTCCTATGGTTGGAGATCAAATTTTTTGTTTAACTCTGGCTTTTTCCTTAGAAACAAATGGAATTCCTCTGTTTCATTAAATGTCCATCTTCTTCCATGGAAAAAATTGCTCAGTTTAGCTGGGTAGTTTATTCTTGGTTGCATTCCAAGTTCTTTTACCTTTCAGAATATCAGATTCCAGGCCCTTCGATCCTTTAATGTTGAGGCAGCCCAGATCTTGAGTGACCCTTATTGTGGCACCTCAATATTTGAATTGTTTTTTCCTGGCTGCATGTAATATTTTTTCTTTAGTCTGATAGTTCTGAAATTTGGCCACAATATTCCTTGGAGTTTTTATTTTAGGGTCTTTTTCAGAAGGTGTTTGATGAATTCTTTCACGACTATTTTACCTTCTGGTTCTATTACTTCTGGGACGTTCTTTTTGATGATTTCCTGTAAAATAGTATCTAGGCTCTTTTTTTCATCATAATTTTTGGGTAGTCCAATGATCCTCAGGTTATCTCTCCTAGATCTATTTTCCAGATCTGTTGTTTTTCCAAGTAAATATTTGACATTTTTTTCTAATCTCTCATTTTTTTGGTTTTGCTTGACTGATCCTTGATGTTTCAATGAATCAGTCATTTCTATTTGTTCAGTTCTGATTTTTAGTGAGTTATTTTCTTCATTAGCTTTTTTTACTTCTTTTTCTATATGTCCAATTGAGTTTTTAAATGAGTTGTTTTGCTCTGTGGAATTTTTTTTCCATTTCACTAATTTTTTTTAGTGAGTTATTTTCTTTTTCCAATTCACAAATCCTACTTTCTTGGGAATTCTTAACCTTTTCCAATTCATAAATTCTGTTTCCCTGCACTTCTTGGGAGTTTTTTACCTTTTCCAATTCACATTTCAGGAAGTTGTTGCTCTCTTGCATAGCTTCTCTTTCCTTTCCCCGTTTTTCTTCTAGTTCTCTTTTAAGGTTTTTAATAATCTCTTGTAGGAGCGCCTTTTGTGTTGGGAACCAACAATTTTCTGGAGACTGTCTGCTATTAGTCTCCTTGGGGTTGAAAAGCTGCTCTCTTTCTGTATAGAAGCTATCGATTGTCCTTTTGATTTTTTAACTCATTTTGTTAAAGCCTGTAGGGTCTGCTTTCAGGGCAAGGAGGTTACCAGCTTCCTCTGCAGAGCAGTAATAGGTGTATGGACAGGTAGCTGTCCTCCCAACAGGCTACAAAGAAGAGCGATGTATGGGAGTGCTCTGGGAAAGAGTCCCCACGGGAGGTAACTCAGGCCTGCAGGGCCCAGTTGAGAAAGTGCCCTGCAAAGAACTCTGCTGTGCAGGTTAATGACTGCCCTGGGGCTAGAAGATGGGCAGTGAAAGTGACACTACCCAAGGCCCACTGTGGGGATGTGGGTATTAGCTGCTGACCAGTTAATAGTCCCAAAGGGACCAGAAGTGTCCCTGCTCAAGGAAGCACAGTCAAAAGTTTTATTGCCCCAGGCCGAGCCCCCTATTGTGCAGATTAGAGGCTGCCCCAGTCTGTGCCCCCCTGCCATGCAGATTTGTAACTGTTCCCCCCCACCCCCTGCAAAAGCCCCTTACTGCAGGATGTGGCTGCAGGGCTGTGTTACGGGTCTGCCTGAGTCACTTCTGGTTTTGGTTGGTTATAGCCAGATCTTGTTAGGTTCTGGCGTTTTTTAGAGAGTACCCTCTGTCTTTGGCTTTAATTTCTCTGCCGGTTTACTGCTTTATAATTAAGGCAGAGCAGTTCGTCTATGGGAGAGTCATCTCTAACCTCAGAGGTCACCCCCGCCCCTGGTCTGTTCAGGACACTAGTCTCTCCCTGCCTGTGCTGGTCTGTTCCTGGCCCCTCAGGACAAACCTTTCCTGGCGATCTTCCAGATTATCTTCGGCTAGTAAATTGTTGTGCTTCTAATCTTCATGGGTTTTAGCAGTCAAGCACTATTTTTGAGGCTGAATTTAATGTTGGTTGTGAGGGCATGAGAAGAGCTTAGAAAGTCACGTGTGCCTTCTCTGCCATCTTGGCTCCACCCCTCTAAAACCTAAATTATTATTATTTTTTAAAACTTACACCATATTGTAGTTGGACTCGAATTTGTTATTCAGAGAATATTAAGTATTTATCTAATATTTATTTCTATAAGGGAAAAATCAATAATTAGACTAGATTATTGCAAATCATCTCACTGCCTATCAGTTATTCATAACTAGAATAAGTCCAGCTGTGCTGTAATGCTACCTTTATCAGGCACCCCATCAGTCTAGTGGTAGCTGCCCAAACTGCAGGCTAAGTCTGTTTTTTAGGTTCTATTCCTTAATCAGAAAGGGTTCCTACTCCCTTATAACTGCAAGCACTAGAACTCCTCTCTATCCCGGGAATATAATGGAGAATTAAGGCTCCATACTCTTTCTCTGCCCTGCAAGTCTTTAGACAAGAGAGTATAAACTCAAACTCAATCCTATTGAATTGAAAACTCAAAAAAAGCAAATGTCTTTTATAAGATAATCATCTACATGATATCTGCCATTTTTAGAAATATGAGAAGAGGGACATATTTTAAATAATTTTAAACAATTTCAAGTTCCAATATCATTACAAAAACTCATGTATGTTTAAGGAAACCATACTTTTACTATAAAATTCATTTCATTTATCCAACTAAGACAAAGTTTATTTTTTCCAAATTTTTTCTCAATTACATGTAAAAACAATTTTGAACTTTTTTTTAAATTTTGAGTTTCAAATTCTCTCCTTCCCTATCTCCTCTTCCCCCTCAATGAGAAGGCAAATCATTTGATATAGGTTATCTGTGTGGAGTAAGACAAAGTTTATGAAGCAGAAAAAAAATCAGAAATCATATTTACAAATATACATACCATATGAATCACTGCAAAGATTGCTTCTGTTAATTAACAATATAACATCTGCTTTAATGTACTATATCACAAAATAGTGCATCTTATTTGCATCTGCAAATAGATCAATGTTAAAATTTTAAAATTAAATTAAATTCAAGGATAGATTGTCTTTAAAGACACACCATTTTTAGTCTCCAGTACTTCAAGTTAACCAATAGAGGTCCCTGATTGTTCTTGTCAGTATAAAATGGATAGATTATTTCATCCCCTGATTAGTATGGTTCAATGGCAACCTCACTTCTTTATTCTAAACAGCTTATAATGCCAAGAAATAACTCTTCAAGTACTGAAGAACCTATTTAAAGACCTACATTTCTACTCTTTACTAACAATTGCTTGCTGCTGCATTGTTAATGCCTATAACATTTCTATAATATTACAAACATGAAATATTATACTTAAAACAAAAGTAATATCAGCTTCTCATAATTTAAGAACAATATCCCATTTGGCTCAGAGAAAAGATAAAAAGTAGAAAGGAAGCCAACTTTTTTCCTCCCACCCAAAACTAACCTTAAGATAAATGTCTAATAGAAACAAGCTTGGTGCAAGGCTTCCTGCTTGTTATCCAGTGATGTAACTAGGATAATTCAGATTTCCATTATTCAGAAAGTTATTGACTGCACTGGCTTTTCTCCAATCCTTTAAGAGTGGGTACAAAATGGAAAATGACCAGTGGGTATAGAGATGTCTAATATTCTCTGTCTTCATATTCATTGGTATCTATTAAATATTCATCATTCTCCCTCGCTGTGCATTCAATGCGATTGGTTTCCATTCAGGTTGAAGGTGGGGCACACCAAAAGCTAAAGACAGAGACAGTGATATACCTAGTATATTCACGCGCCCAACAAAGTCTGAGGATTGGAAATTCTTCAACCAGAGTAAATCTAGGAAGGTCTTTAATTTTGTCTTTACTATTAGATATTGTCCAAAATCTGTTTTCTAAATGACAAGTCATTTCAGGAAATACAACATTCAACATTTCAGTTCTCATTTAATAAGTGAAATAGTGAGGCAGCTTACCTAGAATTAAACTCTAGTATAAATGATATAGCTGCTGACACTACAATATCTCCAGTTGTTGTTATCCATCTCCTTACTATAAATTTATTTGAAATTTTGGTCTTTGATGATAGAGTAGTTCTTACTCATTATAGCATTGTATATATGAGGTAAGGCTTGCTAAGTAAAATTCACCTGTAATAAACATCTTAATTGTAGATGGATTCCAATCCATCTGGTCTGGATACTCATAAATCTCAAATAGATTCTCTTAGGTCAGAATAATTTTCTATAAAGACTTCCAACTTTGGCTCTTCACTGTTTTCTCTATTTCTCATAAAAGCCAAATTTTTTGCTTTGTCTTCCTCACAGAGGACTGCAGTTTGATGGTCAATTTATTCAGGTGATACAACAGCAACTGGCTAGTCCAGTAAGGAGAAGATAAACAGAAGGGATAGATAGAGCAGCAGTTCCAGGCTCAGCTCCAACTTGTCTATGACATTTATCAAAGCAGCATTGACATTACTCATCTGTTGTAGGATGGGGGTAGGGGAACCATTCATTATCCCCCATATGCAGATGAAAAAACGAAAATGAAAGGTTTCAGCTAGCCAAAGTCACAGAGTAGTAAATCCAGGTCATCGTGTTGGTTGTCTGATGGACTTTCTATTACATGACATGCTTCCTAATGCAAGATTAGCTCTGACCTTGAATTCAAGGAAGACCTGAATTAAAATCCTTCAAACCTAGCAAAAAGAGGGGAAAGGGAAAGTAATAAGTATTTATAATAGTACTTACTTCGTGCATCCTTAGAGGCATGGAAATAATTACTGTTGTTAATCAACTTACATTTTATCATTTCAGAAGAGGAGATAGAGCAGGTCACTTAGCCAGCTCTGGAGTTCTGATCTTCCCTGAGAAATATTTGTGATGAGGTCCAGAATCTCATAATAATCTGGCATTTTAGGTCCACAGGTTTGGGCAACCTCAGTATCAATTTCAAATGTGATTTCTATTAATTTGGTGCATCCTTTTTGACCACAGGATTATTTGTTATGCTCCTTGCCTCTCTCCCCACTCAGCTGATACGGGCAAGGGATTAATCATAAAGTGTTAATTAGCTGTTAAGCTAAATATAAAGATACTTTGATCCCTGATCCCTTGAAGATCAAAGTATGTGTGATTTCAGATCATCTGAGATCAACTGGTCTAGGATAGGGTATAAACACCTTTCTCTGATGGAATTTAAGAGAGTAAGTTCATTACTCATAACCCTGGTAGGAAGTAGGGGGACTTCAAATACTAAAGCATCCCTGGTGAGGGGAAAGTAATTATAATCCATTATCTGATTGTACAGGAAAACACTGCAAGGAATAGGGACAATGCATTTCTCTCTCATCTCCCCATCAGTTATGGCATCTTAGCAGTACTTGCTCAAAAGGAGACACTCCCATGCAGAATTCAGTAATTCTATAAAATTCAAGCCATAATGAAGAGAGAAAAGACCTGTATTCTAGACAGATGCCCAAGGGAGACAACAGCTTTAAGGACTGTAACCCCTGGCAGCAGAGAAGAGAGCTAGACTGTGAAGAAGAGCAGACCCTGAGAAATGATGCACCCAGAGACAAGTAAGAGATTTTCACAAAAAGAGAAAGGACAGACTTCCAGGCCTGTCCAGGAGTTGTGAATTGCATTTGCCATATATTTAGCCAACACACATGCCACAGTTTGAGCTCATTCATGTTACAAATATTTTGTTCATTTGTGCAAGAATATGCCCCAGGTTTATGAAGAAAATGTTTCATAGCTAGTGTTTTTACTTTTCCATATTAATAATCGCCTTTGCTAAAAGTTACTTATGTCTACTGATGATGGCTAAAGGAAAAACATTGATGGGGGTCCAGGGAATTCCTGATCTACAGTACTAGGGGTCACCAATCACTAAGCACCCTAGAACCTGAAATAATAGTTGCCTTTTGGGGTATCTAGGCTAGGAGCATAAGTACAACTTGGGGAAATAACCCAGAGGGTGAGGAAGGGGTCATAAGAGCTGGATTCTCTGACCTCCCTTTCTATCACTCCTTTTCCCCAGAGATGTAAGCTTTCACCAGAAACTGAATAAAGTAAGCCTGTTTAAGAGGCAACATTCAGTTGGAAAAACCCCCTCTCAGTAACTATAAACAGTCTGCTTTCTGAAACCCTAAGGCTATTCTAAATGTCTCCATGACTACCCAGAGATATGAATTTGGGCCTTGCTGGGCCAGAATACTCTTTCCAACTTTTGACAAATATGGTACAAAAGAAAGGACTTGAAGTCTCCAAATCCAAAGGATTTGAAATTAGATAAGACCTGGATTCTTTCAATTCATAGCTCTCACATTTGATAGTTATATAACCCTGGTTAAGTAATTTAAAATTTTTAAACCTATTTCGTTATTTGTAAAATGGGGAACATAGTTCTATCTCCTTCTCATAATTCTATTTCATATCAAAATTTTCTTTATCTTAGTGATTCATCACTTTTATATATTAATAGTGAATGGTGAAGTTTTGAATATGTAGATAAGTTCGTTTATGTTGGCAGTATACTTTCCAGGGATGTCCACATGGATAATGAGATTGACACACACATTATCAAAGCTAATTCAATGTTTGGGAGGCTCCAAAGGAAAATGTGGGAGAGGAAAGGTATTAGACCGACTACGAAACTAAAGGTCTGTTGGGCTGACCTCATTGTTGTGTGCCTGTGATACCTGAACAGTATATCAACACCATACTAAAATATGAATCGCTTCCATTTGAATTGTCTTAGGAAGAGTCTGAAGATCACCTGACAGAATAAGATATCAGACACTGAGATCCTTTCTTGAACTATACTATGGACTTGAACTATATATGGAGAACTCAAACAGATAAGCTCTCACAAGGTGGTCAGAAAGAGTGATACAAGAACAATGTCAAGGTCTCTCAAGAACTTTAGAATCAATTGTGTGACATAGGAGACACTGGCACAGGACCATCCATCATGGTGTGCCCTCATCAGAGAAGATGCTGTATTCTATGAGCAAAGCAGAATTGAATTAGCCCAAAAGAAATGTGAAATATGCAAAATTAGAGAAGCTACCTCAAATATTCACATAGACTCTTTGTGTCTGACTTGTGGCAGAACATTCCAAGCTCTTACTGATCTGATCAGCCACAGTTGGACACACTATAACTCGACTGTAATATAGTAATGTCATTTTGGTCCCCTTTGAAAGTGAAGGACGACAACAACAACAACAAATATTTTCACATGTGATTTTATTCAATGTTCATGTATCTACATGCTTTATCCTCCGTCCTAAAATATCAACTCCTTAACAGCAGGGATCCAGTCTTCTGCTTTTTTATAGTCTTCAAAGTACCTAACAGAATTCTTCATAAATAGTAGATCTTCAATAATCATTTGTTGAATTGAGTGGGATTTATCCAATGAATTGAATGAAATGACTTAAAACAATCTCAAGCCTTGAATCATGTTGGTATGATGTCAGCAAACCAGGTTAAAGACTGTCAGCACTGGGGAAATGCTTCCTGTGGTTCATGTTCCTTAGTATCTTGTAAACATAAATCACCAGATCAGGAAACCTCTCCTTAAAATACTCAGAAGGTTCCCCAACTTTTATCTTTATACTGAAATGAAAAATAATATGTTTTAGGGAATTTATTCCTCTATTTTGACATTTATAAATCTGAAAACTCACTCATTCTTTAGAAATAAAATCTCCTTTAACTTGTATGACATTGAAACTTTCTAGGTTGTCTCTCACCTCTCTGATCCTCTCAGAAAAGCAGGACTTCAGTTAGGACTTCCCTTACTTTATAGGTAGGAAAGTAGTTTTTCAGACAAGTTAAAGTAACCTGCAGAAGGTCATATACTTAGCAAGTATTGGAGGTGGGATTCAAATTCAGATCTCTCCTAATTGCAAGGCCTAATTCCACTGCACCATGTTCACCTCTTTGGAGGGACACTCATTCAGGCTTTCTTATTCAGACAGCCAGAAGTGAGGATCAGACTTAGAGGATAACAAATTTAGAGCTAGAAGGAATTCTGAGATTAAATCAACCCACCATCTGATTTTATGAAGGAAGAAACTGAGTTCTAGCAAGATAAAGAGACTTTTCTAAGCCCTCTTTAAGACAACTAAATGGGACTATAGTGTTCTTGAGTTCAAATCTTAGCTTCATGACCCCACACAAGTCACTTAACCTCTCAACCTCAAAGACTTAGTGTAGTTTTAAACTTTAATACATATACATACAAATATGTGTTTGTGTATATATTCATATATATAATATGTATAATTATATACACATATATACACATACACATACAGATGTATATGTAATAAATAAACATATGAATGTCTTAATGCTTAAAACTACAGTAAGACTTTGGAGGCATACCTACATACTCATACACACAAATATGCATAAGTCTCTCTCTCTCTCTCAAAACCCAGCTCCACATTACCAACTGCCCATTAGACCTTTCCAAATGAATGTCTATGATCATTCAAATACAGTAGGAACTCATCATTTTCCTCTAGCCCCAAATCCAGTATATCTAAAATCTAAGTCATCATTTCCCCCTACCCACAAACCCACTCCTCTTCCCAATTTTTCTGTTCTGGCAAGAATACCACTGTCCTCCTGACAATACAATCACCACCTTGGAATGATTCCCAACTCTTCATTTTCACTTTTCCTTCATATTCTATTTTCCCATATTTTGTCAGTATTGCCACCACATCATCTCTCATATCCACCCCTTTCTCTCCTTTCTCTACTCATATGATCATCTACATAATTCAGAACCTCACCAACTCTTGCCTGGAGTATTATAAAAGCTTCCTTGACTCCAGATTTTCTATTCTCCAGTCCTTCATATATACCATGATTAAGGATGTGATAAGTCATTTTATTCTGCCCAGTCCAGACCATATCACGTTCAGTTCTGGGCACTATATTTTAGGAAGGACACTGATAAATTGGACTGTGTCTAGAGTAGGGCAACAAGGCTAGAGAAAGGTCTTGAGATCATGCTACAAGAGGATTCATTAAAGGAAGTAGGAATGAGAAGTCTGAGTAGAGATATGATAGCTCTTTGGAGAATTGTGAGATTAGACAAATTGTTCCTGATCCCAGAAAGTAGAGCTAGAGGCAAAGGATGAAGACTATAAAGAGGCACAATTGACTCAGTGTGTAAAAAAAGTCTTCTTAATAACAAAAGCTATTCAAAAGGAAAATAGACTGGCCTACATGGAAATGGATCTCCTTCATTCTTTAAGTAGCAGCTGCATGACAGAGATTTGACAGAGATGATGCAGGTAAGATTCTTATAGAGACATAGATTGGGCAAGATGACTTCTGAGAATCTAATTCTTCAATACTAGTTTTGTGGATTTGAAATAGTAATAGTTGAGAAAATAGAACTCAAGTCTTCCATCTCACAATTTGGACTCTTTCCACTAAGCCATGCTTCCAATGATCAAACTATTATTCTGCATTTATTCCATCACTATAGGAAGCAGGATAGACTCATCTAAAACCATCTCAAATTTTAACTAGATGTCACAATGTTCTACCCAAAGCAAAGAACATACAAAAGACCACCCTAGCTTTACAGAGCTGCCCCAACAACATAAAAAGCTGAGAATTTTTTTAATGTAAAGAGACTCATTAAACTGTTTTTTTCTCTACATATATTATTTTAAAGACTACTGCCACACTAATATTAGCAAAAACTAGAAAAGATATTGCAACCTGCCAAGTGTACATTAAAAAGTCGTTCAGGATGATCAGAAAAGAATAATCTCTTCTCTGAAAGAGCTTTCCTTACCATCTGTTTCTCAACCACCACTTCAGTCAGTGGACTGGAAATTAATGTATAATTTGATGAAACATTTTGTTTCACCAAAGGATTCAGTTTTTTAAAAGAACACTCACTCTGCATTTGTTTCCTCTTCAAAATGTGCACCTAGATTCCGGATGAATTTCAGCAAGTCTCCAACAGTGTTTCTATAGCGTAAGCGAGGTTTTTTTTTATAAAATTCATTCATTTTGCGGAAGACATCCTCATCGATCTGGAAAAAAAACACCACAAATCATTGTGAAGTGAAATCTACTCATCTTCAACACAAGCAGCCATGGACAGTACCCTGGATTTTGGGTGAGAACACCTGGATTCAAATTCTAAACCAGTTCTCCTTCAGAAAGTCACTTAAGGGGCCAGCTAGATGGCGCAGGAATAGAGCACCAGCTCTGGAGTCAGGGGGACCTGAATTCAAGCCTAGCCTCAAGTACTTAATACTTCCAAGCTATGTGACTGGACAAGTCATTTAACCCCAGTTGCTTAGGCAAAATAAAAAAGAGTCACTTAAACTTTATGATATGTGGATCCCTCATCTGTAAAAATTAGGACAGTAAGTAATGCTTATACTCCCCGAGATACTAGATTCTTGTATAGATGAAAGAAATTTTCTACATATAGTAAAAGTGCTTTGGAAACTAACTAAAAACAACAAATAAAGACACTAGAAAAGTTAGTTATTACAATTATTATTATTTTAATTTTCACCCTCTCCCATACTCCCCTAATCTCTTGGTACTAGAAACAATGATTCTTACAAAAACTATATCCCAAAAGAAAAGTAGTAAGGCAAACTGAGCCTTTCAATATATATTTGATTATATTATATATGTATTTCCAAATTTGTGGAGTCAACAAACTCCTTTCTGAGTTCTCATTTTCTTAACCAATACAATTGGACTAGATGATTTCTTCCAACTCTAACCCAAGGCATGAACAAGTAAACAAAGTCAGCTAGATGAAGTGAGCTCTCATCAATCATAGTAAAATAAGTGCTTAATAAATGTTTACTGGCTGACTGACTTGCTGAGGTCACCTTTATTCCTCCAAATTTGGTAGAAAAGAATGCCCTTCTCCCATAAACTGTCCTCAAGACCATCCATCTCTCTGTCTCTCAGTGTCTCTGTCTCTCTTCCTTTCTCATATTCATTCTTTTCCTATCTTCTTCCCTATGGGTTTAAAAGCATGCTAAATGTTCTCCATTCTTTCCTAACTCTGAGCTAAGCCTATCATTCCTCAAGCTTAACTTTCTATTTGTTAATTCCCTTTCAATTAAACTATTGTATTCATCTCTACTTTTCCTCACTTGCAAACTGACTTTTAACTTCATCACTTAACTGAAACTGTTTTTTACAAAGTTACCAATGATCCTTAATCTTTAAATTTAATGACCTTTTCTCAATTCTCATTCTTCTTGACATCTCTGTATTAAACATTCTCTCCTTTTGGATACTCTCTCCCTTTTTTTTTTGACACTTTTCTCTAGGTTCTCCTTCCTATTTGACTATTCCTTCTGAATCTCCTCTACTTAATCATTGTGCAGGTCGCATCCCTAACTGTGGTTGTTCCCCAAAGCTCTGTTCTGGGACTCCTCTCTATAGATTTTCTTATCGCCTCCCATTTGTTCAATTATTCAGATAATTCCTAAAGCTATGTAGACAACCCTTGTTCCTCTCCTATATTCCAGTACCACATCACTAACTGCCCAGTAGATATTTACAACTAGTTGTCCTTCCCAAACTCCTGCCTAGCTTTCCTATTCCTTTAATGGCTCTCACAATCTTTCTACTCACCCAGCTTCACGATCTGAGGGTCCTCCTGGACCCTTCTCTCTTCTTCAGAATCCTGTCTTCATGGTATTTCTTATGTTGCCCCATTCTCTGTATTCACCACTCTAGTTTAATTTCTCATCAGCTCTCATCTGAACCATTCCATAGCCTTCTAATTGGTTTCCTATCCTCAGAGCTCTACCTTTTCCAATTCATCCTTTCCATAAATTCAACATTTATAAATACTCAAACTCAGATCTAAACACTTTATTTCCTTACTCAAAAGCAAAACAACAACAAAAAAAAAAAAAAATACTCAGTGGCTTCCAATTGCCTCTAGCTCTCTTCAAGGCCAGGACCTTTCCGGGTCCCTCCCAATTCCAAGTATCTCTCCCACCCAAACTGCCTTTGTGTATCTACTTTACAAATTGTATCTACTTTGTGTTTCATTTTTACTTATGCGTATATTTGTTCTCCATAGGTCTACCCTAGCAGAATGTAAATTAATTGAGGGAAAAGACTGTTTTAACTTTAGTCCTTATGATCCCAGAACCTAGCACAATGCCTGTCACATAAATGTTTGCTGATCAATTGATTGATGGCTCACTTCCCAATTTTCTCTACAGTCTCATCCTTCTACATTCTAGTCCTTCAAATCTTGGCAGATCGGTTGGATTACTTATTGCAGAAACTGATATATAAAACAAGCATGTAAAAACTTAGTAGCTTCTTGTCAAGAGCAAGTAACAACTCTCTTTGGCAGAATCTCATTACCAATAAAGTCTATTGAACCACACTGATCTTACCTTTTCTCTCCAATCTTCAGAAATCTTGGTTTGGTTGAGTTTCTTGAGCATGTCACTGTTTTTGTCTCTTATTTTAATGTCAGATTCATTCCCCACATCTTGAAGGAACTTGTAACGACTGAAAGATGACAGAATTACAATAGTTCCCCGTCCCTTCATTCTTTCTCATCAAGGTATAATGTTAGTAATTCATTCATTCAGTTCAGTTCATTCATTCATTTGTGATCTGGGCTTTCACTTACGTTTTGCTGTTCCAGAAGAAAGGATGATGGAGCATCTCACTTAGCTGGTTTTGAAATTCTTCTCCAGGGTTAAGCAGGTTTTGCACAATATCTTTAATTTCCTCATTTATACAAGCCTCTATGACCTCGGTGTCATTTTGGGTTTGAATTTCTGAAAAGGGTTTTTCCCCCCTATGTTCCATATACAGAACCAGCCTTCCGAGAGCCTTGAAAGAATCAATAAATTTATATTTATTGAGCTAGACCTACTCTCTGCAAGATACTCTAATAAACATAAGAAATGCAAAGATGAGTAAGACCTTTAAAGCGCCTGCCTTCCTGGTATACATAATTTAGTTGGAGAAATAAAGCAGGGATTTATACAAGAAAAGGCAATGAACTGACCACTTAGACAAATAAGTAGTGTAGGGGTTCAAAAATAGATCATCATGGGCCAGGGTGACTAGAAAAGGCTTATTGGATAGGATGGAACTTAAGTTGGGTCTTGAAGGATGAGAAGGAATTATAGCTATCCCTCTTCCACATCATAACTTTCCCCATTGCAGCTTTGACATATTGCAGATTGGCATAAAAAACAAAATGGGAATTTGGGGTATTTTTGTGGAAGCCACAGATGATACTCAATGGCCAGCAGATGACAATATACTTAATAATACTTGGGTTAATATTTCATATTTGGGTTAAGACTTAACCCAAATTTCACAATAAGGGATTGCAAAAGAAAAAGAAAAAAATTCACTATGTTCTCTTCCACATTAGAAGTAAACTCCTTGAAGGCAGGGATGCTTATATTTGTATTCCCATCATTCATTACACTGATTGACATCATTAATACTTAATAAATGCTTCTTGACTTGAAGATGGTTATTGGAATATAGGCAGTTGGCATTGAACAGGCTTTGCCAAAAGAAATTTGGGTACTAATGAAGGCTTATAACTAAATTAATCAAAGTCTGGTTAGCCATGGATTAGGGGAGGTAGCTGATTTCAAGTGGAATCAAATATCTGAGAGCAAGGTTCTGTCAAGATCTAGACCTGAGGCACATTTTAGGATCCTAATCCTAGTCCTAGAGAAGTACAGTATATCAGAGGAAGAAATAAAAGGGTATTGTCCTAGTGGATGAGAGAGAACTTTAACTTTATCAGAACTGTCCCAGTGTGATGGGAACTGCACTGAAAGAATTTTGAGCTTCACAGATAGACGGACTATCAGAGTCAAAGGAGCTGTCTTCAAATACTGAGAGGCTGGAGGAGGGACTGGAATGGCTCTATCTGGCCCAGGAAGGGAGAAGGGCAGATTGTTGGTTTGATATTCAGGCCATTGAGACTTTTTGCCTGGATTGTTACAATAGACTCATGATTGGTCTACCTGCCATTTGTCTCTCCCCTTTGCACTTCATCTTCCATAGATTATCAAAATCACCATATATTTGCTATATTTATATATCATATATTTGTATTTGTACATGTCTCTCCCTATATTATATAAACTCTTTGAGGGCAGGGACCATTTAATTTTGTCTTTTTATCTGCAACACCTAGTACTATATCTTGTACATAAGGAACACTTTAATAAATGCTTGTTGATTGATTGATTGATAGAAGGAAAAATTCTATAACACTTAGAGCTAAACAAAAGTAGAATAGAGGAGCAGCTAGGTGGTATAGTAGATAGTGCACCAGCCCTAAAGTCAAGGAGAACCTAAGTTCAAATCAAGCTTCAGACACTTAATACTTCCTAGCTGTGTGACCCTGGGCAAGTCACTTAATCCCAATTGCCTCAGAAAAAAAAAAAAAAAAAAAAAAAACAAATAGAATAGACTGTCTTGGAACTCTATTTCCTTTCATTGGAAGTCTTTCTAGCCATGTCTGTGTCATACTTCCTAATAGCTACAGCTTCCTACACTAAGAGATTGGATAAGATAACCTCAGTTTTAGTGTTAACTGTGATCAGTTCAATCTCATCTTCTTACAGATGAGGAACCTGAGACCCAGGTATGATAGTGACTTCTCTAGAGGAGAAGGAAGAGGGAAAGGAATATGCATTTATTAAACATGTAGCACAGGTACTATGCTAAGCACTTTGCAAATATTTGATTTTCACCAAAGTCATATAAGTATTAAATATCAGAGGAAGGAAGGTCTTATAATTCCAAATTCTATGCTATCAGGGACACAACTGTATAATTAGCTTTTTGCCCCCGTGGAAAAAAAAAGCCTAGTTATTTTTGTTCTTTACACTTTTTCTTTTCTTTACAGCTTTTTTGGATTGCAACTCTCCCTCACTTAAATCCAATTCATGAATGAATGAAGATATCACCACACAATGGTCTTCCTTGAAAAAAAGGACAAATAACAACATGAAAATCAGGAAAACTGCTCCACTATTTAAAGTGGTCCCTTTTTTTTTGACTGAAGCAATTAAGGTTAAATGACTTGCCCAAGGTCACACAGTTAGGAAGTGTTAAATGTCTGAGGTCACATTTGAACTCAGGTCCTCCTGATTTCAGGGCTAATGCACTACCCACTGCACCACCTAGTTGCCCTTAAAGTGGTCCTTTTATGAAGAAAAATACTAATGTGAATCACATCAAATCAACAGACTGTTTCACAATACATTAGTTTTCACTGTATTGATAATCATAGGCAACAGATGCTCCCAAGAAACATCAACTGAAGTTCAAGTCAACAGTATTGAAGACAAAACTCATTTTCTTAATTCACAACAAACAAATACAAAAACACCATCAAATTGCCTGCTTCTTTACAATTTTTTTTTTCATTTTAGTAAATATGGGGCAGTTAGTGTCACAGTGGTTACCACTGGTCTGAAGTCAGGAAGGTTCATCTTCATGAGTTCAAATCTTCCTTCAGATACTTAATTAGATATGTAACCCTGGACAAGCCACATAACCTGTTTGCCTCAGTTTACTCATCTGTAAATTAAGCTGAAGAAGAAAATGGTGGACCACTCCAGTATCTTTGCCAAGAAAATCTCAAATTGGGTCATGAAGAGTAGAAATGACTAAAATGACTCAACAACAATTAATGTAAAAGAATGTAGCCTCATTTATATTCCCTTCTATGTATTTAGATGGGGGCAAAGGAGAGAGAAATATAAAATCAGAATCATAGAATTTTAGAATTAGAAAAGAATCAGTGGCCTTCTGATCCAACCCATCCATGAAAGGAATTTCTATTGCAATATATCAGAGAAGTGGTCCATGGCACCTAAAATTGAAATGAGATATGCTAGGGTTGTTATCTGATCAAAACTGAATTCATAGAAACTACAACTGAATGAATGAGTGAATGACTAGGTGGAGAGATGGATAGATGGACAAAGGGATTAATAAAAAAGCATATTAAGCACTTTCTTAGGGCAGGGCAGAAAAAATAGGTAATTATACCTTTTTCTTTAATATTATTTCATTTAATATAATTTCCATTAATAAATTACCATTTTCAAAAGTAGAACCTTTTGAAAATACCAAGGATCATAATATCAAAACCTTCTTTTGTAGGTATTTAGGAACTTCAATCAATATATTATGACTTCCTTTAAGTCCCAACTAAAATCTCCTTTCTACCTCAACCCCTCTTAATTCTAGTGCCTTCCTTCCGTTAATTATTTCCTGTTTAATCTGTATATATCTTGCTTTGTATATATTTGTTTGCATGCTGTCTCCTCTAATAAAATATAAATTTCTTAAGCATAGTGATTTTTTTTTTGCCTTTTTTATATTCCAGCATTTAGCACAGTGCCAAACACATAAGCTGGAGTGACTTTAAGGTTTTTTACCATTGCGGTTGCCCTGTTCTATATGTTTTCCAGTTTATCAATATCCTTTCTAACATTATTTAAATGAGACAATTCTCTATCACTTGATAGGAAACTATGAGACAGGAGCTAGTGTGAGGGCCAAGGTGGAGTTGGGGCAGAAGTGGAGAGAGGGAAAGAATTTAGATTACAGAAGAAAAGCAAATTTGATTCAGCATAAAGAGAATATACCTTCATATCATCCTTAATTTTTTGCTGATCTTCATCCACCTTTTCACTCTTATCAAAATCTGCCAAATAAACTTCACCTTTATAATCTGGCAAAGAAAGCGGAAAGAAATTATTAACTTCTCATCTCCCGTGGTTTAACTTAAACTCAGGTGAGTATGCATCCTAAAATTCCATCTTTCTTTCTTTTCTGAAGAAGACACTGTTTCATCCTTTTCAAAGTGCCTTCACATATATAACTATCTAGCCCAAATATAATAGGACAAGTACTTATCTTCTAGTAGGGCTCAGGGATTTGCAGTAAGGCGTCCCACACACTTCCCTATATGACAGTAACACACATTGAAAAATAGCAGGTGCCCCTGAAAAGCTAAATTCATTTGGCTCAAATCAATCACATTACAGGATTTAGAAAGAAATAGCAAACAAAATTGCTGAGTCCACTGTCAATGATCATTGAAATATCTCATAGAAAGGGAGAAGTTCTGCAAGACAGGAAAAGGGCAAATCATGTCCCTAGTTTCAAAGCAAGAAAGAATAAAGAGTCTTCAAAATATAGGCTGGGACCCCAGAGATTCTGCTAAAAAGTTATTAGAAATAATCCACAACTTTAGCAAAGTTGCTGGTTATAAAATAAACCCACACAAGTCATCAGCATTCTTATATATCACTAACAAAATCCAACAGTCAGAGTTACAAAGAGAAATTCCATTTAAAGTAACTACTGATAATATAAAATATTTAGGAATCTATCTGCCAAGGGAAAATCAGAAACTTTATGAGCAAAATTACAGACCACTTTTCACACAAATTAAGTCTGATCTAACCAATTGGAAAATATTAAATGCTCTTGGATAGGGCAGAGCAAATATAATAAAGATGACAATATTACCTAAACTAATCTATTTATTTAACGCTATACCAATCAGACTCCCAAAAACTATTTTAATGACCTAGAAAAATAACAACAAAGTTCATATGGAAAAACAAAGGTCAAGAATTTCAAGGGAATTAATGAAAAAAAAAATCAAATGATGGTGGCTTAGCTGTACCAGATCTAAAATTATATTATAGAGCAGTTACCAAAACTATTTGGTATTGGCTAAGGAATAGATTAGTTGATCAGTGGAATAGATTAGGTTCAAGGGATAAAACAGTCAACAAATATAGCAACCTAGTCTTTGACAAACCCAAAGATCCAGCTTTTGGGATAAGAACTTACTGTTTGATAAAATTGCTGGAAAATTGGAAACTAATATGGCAGAAACTAGGCATTGATCCATACTTAACGCAGTACACCAAGATAAGGTCAAAATGGATTCATGACCTAGGCATAAAGAATGAAATTATTAATAAATTAGAGGAACATAGGATAGTTTACCTCTCAGACCTGTGGAAGGGGAAGGTCTTTATGACCAAAGCAGAACTAGAGATCATTACTGATCACAAAATAGAAAATTTCGATTATACCAAACTGAAAAGTTTTTGCACAAACAAAACTAATGCAAAATATAGGCTGGGGAGCTTACTTTCTATTCCTGTAAAATGTCTAGGAAACTTTGCAAGCATTTCTTAGAAGAGGAAGCAGTGATCAGTAAGAGGCAACATAATTATGTGAAAACATTATGTTAGAGAATATATTTTAAGACTTTGAAAAAGTTTTTAAAATGCCAAAAAATATTAAACTAAAACAGGTACTTTAGAATTTGGGTAAATTCAACCTAGTCCAATATTCATTTACTTAGGAATGATCTCCCAAGTGCATGGGACTAAAGTTCATGCTTTGGAAATTGAAGAGAGGAGGGATGTCGACCAAAATGGGGAATGGCTGGACATATAGTATTTGTAGGGTATGCTAAGATGTCCTCTCTGTGATGAGATCCTTTTCCCATCTTGTGCTCTTCCTGTAGAGATATCAGCAAAAACAGCATCATTATTCATATTATATATCTAGGACTTTAAGGTTTCTAGAGTAAGTTGGTGAGTGTGGACATTTTCTCCATTTTGTAAAGTAAGACTAAGAAATAGTATGTGACCTGTCCATGGGTATATAACCAATCCAATCCAAAAGTCATTTATTAATGCAAAACATTGTGCTAGGTACTAGAACAGGGTGCATGCAGGGGGAAGCGTAACTAAATAAAATTTACCATTTTCTTCAGTTAAAAAAACAAACAAAAACTATGATTCTGAGATGGAGCTCATTGTCTTCATCAGACTACCAAAGGAGTCTATGCCATTAAAAAAAAGAGAGAGCGAGAGATTCCCATGCCTAGAAATAGAGACAGTATAAAAAATGGCAGGTTGGGGACTCACCTATCAAGATATTTCTTGGGTGCAGGTCCTGGTGGGCATAGTTGTTTCTGTGAAGTTCTTGAACTGCCTTAAATAAGGATTTGAGAATGGTCTGGAAGTCCATTTCTCTTTGAACAGTCAGATGTTCCTCCAGAGTCCTCTCACAAAGAGCAAAACACAAATACATACAATTGTTTTGATTTTCTCTCCCATACAAGGACACCAAGTTGCTATTCTTGCAATGTTGGATGCAGTTAAGTTCTTGCTGAGCTTGTCTACTGCCTTCTTGGAATCTCTTCACGGCTACCTCTTTCCCATCATAGAACCCCAAGTATACACCACCTTCAGAAGTTTCTGCAATCTTGAACTCTTCTTGAACTAAAATCTTGAGTTTACCAATCATGGGACGGTTTCTCCTATGGAGGAGCATCAGGGATTCCCGCCATCGTTGACTGTTTGGCTCATAGGACTTAAGAGAGGGACAGACATTCTCACTGGCCCCCTTTTCTCGAAGAAACTTGACCATTTTCTGGTTGTGGTTCCTCTGAGCTGCCATAATGAGCTCTCCACAATTTAGGTCTGCTCCTTTTTGACACAGCAATTGGACAATGTCAAATTGATCATTCTTGACAGCAATCAGAAGAGCTGTGTTTTCATCACTGTCCATATCATTAATATTTGTTCCAGACTTTTCCAGTATCATCTGTACCAATTCAACATCCTCCTTCTCTACTGCCAAAATTAAAGGTGTTTTCCCCTTTTCTCCCTTCACATTGACATCAATTCCAGATTTTAGCAGAAAGCGCACGATCTCCCTCACATTCTTGTTCTTAGGGTCCCGAAAAGTATGAATTAAAGCATTTCTGCCCATATTGTCACGGGCATTCACATCTGCCCCCATCTTTTCAAGAAGGATTTTCACTACATCGATATGGCCTTTCCTGGCTGCATCCATGAGGGCTGTGCACCCCCCTTTGCGCAGTTTCTTTTGTTCCTCACTAGTTTGTCTTCCCAAATTCACTTCTGCTCCCTTTTCATAAAGAAATTCTAAAGCACTCTGCTGACCATAACAGGCAGCTTCCATGAATGCTGTGAAGCCATGGTTATCATATTCATTGATGTTTGCTCCCTTAGAAAGAAAAAGTTCCAGGAGCTCCACATTTCCCACAATGGCAGCTACAATGAAGGGAGTGGCGCCATTCTCCTTCCTGATATGAGGATCAGCACCTTTTTCTAGTAAAAGCTCGACAATGTCCTTGTTACTTTCTTTCACAGCATTATGCAGTGGAGTCCAGCCACCTTCCGTCTTGATGCTGACATCAGCTCCTTCTTCCAGCAGTTGTTTGACCAACTCAAAGTCATTTTCCTTAACAGCTTGAATCAAAGGAGGACATATCTCGGGAGAAGAGGAAAATGTGGAGCTCTGCTGGGAGTTACTGTTATTGGCTTCCATGAATGTCAGTGTTATATGATAATGCTATGTTATGTGATGCTCTTGGCCTTAGAGAAAAATCTCCTTTGGACCAGATTGGGAGGTGAAAGTTTCAGTCTTCAGTCAGAGAAGGTGAGGATTGTCTTGCCAATGAACAATGTTCTCTGGGTCTTTTATTTCTCCACCTAATAAAGAATAATTTTGTTAGTTAACCTGAAAAGCTACATTAAAAACAAATGTTTCCATGTATTGGTCTACCTGTCATCTGGGGGAGAGGGTGGGGGAGAAGGAGGAGAAAAATTGGAACAAAAGGTTTTGCAATTGTCAATGCTGAAAAATTACCCATGCATATATCTTGTAAATAAAAAGCTATAATAAAAAAAAAAATGTTTCTGCCCAGTCTACATAAGCATCCCCCATTTCCCCAATCTTCCTCAAGAAGTCCTGCACTTAGCTGCCTTTATACTAGAGGACTCAAGCCACTCTGTTGGGATTATCTTGGACTCCCTAATTTTCACCTAGGAAATGTTTTGATAGGCAAGTCCCCACTCCTGCCAATGAGGTTTAGAGGATTTTTTAAAGTGAGATGCTTAGCTTTATTTATAGAATACCTTCACATATACAAAGGATCCATAGTCAATTATTGATAACCTAGCAATTCCTCTATGTCCTTAAATGTCATGACCTACTCCTTCCTGATACTTCCAACACACCTAAAGATGGTGATACACTGAATCTTACCATTAATAAGAAATGTCCCGCTTTCCTATTTTAAAACTCTGATATTCTTCTAGTTTACCTCAATGTCTTATCTTTACATCTCACCTCCAAACTTATCTTTCATCTTGTTAAGGTCTCTAATACCTCTACCACCCAGGACTTTGTCAAGTTATTGCTCCTGATCCAATTTCACTTTCTTCCTACTCTAATCTTTACCCTGGACTTAATCAGTTCCACTGTACACTGTCTTCTGCTTACCATCCTCCCACATCCATTCTGCTGTGGTTCATCCCTTGCCAGACCACAGCCCAGGATTATAACCATCATCCTACTTTTCTGCTCCTACTCAAGTGCTACTAATCAGAGGTAGAGAAAAATCAAACAACTGTACATTATAAGTTAATAATCATGACATTTATGTAACAGCTACTATGTGCCAGACCCTATGCAATTTTCTCATCTGATCTTTAAAACAACCCTGTTTAAAACAACAATAGTTGGTGCTATTATTATTCCCATTTATAGTCGAAGAAACTGTAAAGTGTTATCCATTTTCAACTGGGTTCTTAGTACAGCAACATAATACTTGTGTCTTTCCTTAACTTTTCTTTCAAAATTTGTCTTCTCTCTTCCTACACTCACCTCCTTTTACAACTGAGGATCCCACTTCCTACTTTACTACAAAAATTGAAGCCATTTAGCATTAATTCCTTCTTCTCCTCTTCTCTTCATGTTTAAATCTTTTCACATCATCTCTTCTTTCCTCATTTCTCCCAGACTATGAGGAAGAGGTGACTGTACTTAATTAGACTTAACTAACTTCACAAGATTCTACCATATAAACCTTTATCAGTACTCTTTTTCTCAGCCAAACTTCCTGTCTATTAAAAAACCAACCAGGAAAACAATATGGTAAAAATTAGGTAAGAACCAATATTTTATACCATATGCCAAGATAAAGTCAAAATAGATACATGGTTTAAACATAAAGGATGATACCATAAAAAAATAAGGAAAGCACAGAATAGTTTACAGATTTTTTAAGGTTTTAAATTTTTCAGGTTTAAATTAGGTTTAAGACTAGATAAAAATTAAGTTTAAAAACCTAAAGCATAGTATAAATGCTAGTTATAATTATAAATGTCAAAGATAATTATCACATAACTCTGGAGAGAGCAGTTTCAAATGAGTAATAGTAGTGAGTGAAAGAAGTGGAAGTAGAGGCAGTAAAATAGGCCAGAAGTTTAGATGAGGAAAAAAAACTGACATAAAGTGATAATTTGAGGGATCTAATAAAGTAAGTTAAGTCTTACTAAGTATGGGCATCTCATTGTCAAAGACTGGGGTAAAGGAGGAAAGAAGAAATGATATCAAAGGGTTTTAGATAAAAAAGACTTCATGCCTCAATTTTCTCAGTAAAGTAGGAGGTGGGATCCTCAGGTGAAAATGGGGGGAGCTATAGGAGAAAAGGAAAAAATGGTTTGGAAAAGCATCTGAGAAGAAAGAGAGAATCAGTTGGGGGAGAATACAAGTATTATTTGTTGCTACAGTAAGAAGCCAGTTGAAAGTGGATAACATTTTATAATTACTTCAACTGCAAACTAGGAATTATAATAGCACCTGCCTCCCAGCATTGTTGTGAGGATCAAATGACAGTATTGGGTTTTTTTTTAAATAATAATAGCTTTTTATTTTTCTAAAATACATGCAAAAGCAAAACTTGTTTTAAAATTTTCTCCTCTCTCCCTTCCCTCCCCCTCCCCTAGACAGTAAGTAATCCAATATAATTTACATATGTTCAATTCTTCTAAACATATTTCCACATATATCAAGCTGTTCAAGAAAAATCAAATCAAAAGGGAGGAAAGAGAAAGAAAAAAAAGCAAACAAACAACAACAAAGCTAAAAATACTATGTTGCAATCCACATTCAGATGAGACAGTATTTGTGAAGTATTTATCACAGTGCCTGGAATATAGTGGGTACTATATAAATGCTTATTCCCTGATTCCCTCATACTCACTCACCTCCAATGTCTTTCTCTTACCTCTAGAATCAAAAATAAATTAAGTTTATCTTTTTAAAACCATTCACAACATTGCTCCAATTTATCTTTCCAAACCCATTCCAATCCTTCCCACATTCTGCAATCTAACCAAACAGGCCCTCTCTCTCTGTTCCTCACACAAGACCCCCATCTCCCATCACTGTGTCTTTGCAATGGATGCCATTTCTAGAATGGTATCTCTCCTTAATTTCACTTCGCAGACTCCTTCAATTCCTTTAAGAAAAAGCTTCTCATAAAACCTTATCAAAAAGCTTTGTTAATCCCTTCAACTGCCACTACCTTGAATTTAACTATTCTGTATTTATTTGTATTGATTCTCTTTATATTTATTCTGTCTATAGACATGAGCCTCTATGTTTTGATTGTCTCCCCATTGGAATAAACTCCTTGGAAGTAGAGATAGTTCCATATTATGTTTGCACCCCCGGAACCTAGTATAGTACTACCTGGCCCATATAACAAGTGATTTACAATTGCTTGCTGTGAGAACCTGTGTCACATAAACACATCCTCAATCTTGCCCTGGCTCTCTTTCATAATTCAACTCACTGAACTAACTGCTTCTAGACTCCTCATTCTAGAGCTGGGAGTGGAAAGGGCTCTAAACTGAATGAAGCAAGAGGGAAGAAAAGAGGATTGAGGGGAGAAATGGGGTGGGCTTAAGAGAACCAGCAGGAAAGAGAGCAAAATAAGGAAAGAGGTTTTTGTCCCGATCGTTTATTTCAATAGCAAAGTAACTATTTCCTAGTGAGAAATGAAACTGAAAGGGAAAAAAAAAAAAACGTTTTTTTCAACAGCAAAAAAAACTATTTCCTAGAGAAAAATGAAAATGAAAGGGGAAAAAAAAAGTTTTTCTAATAGCAAAGAAACTATTTCCTAAAGAGAAATGAAAAGAAAGAAAAAAAAAAACCGTTTTTTTTCCCAATAGCAAAGAAACTATTTCCTAGAGAGAAATGAAACTGAAAGAAAAGAAAAACGACAGTGGCAAACACCTCCTTCCTTGTTTTGTTCTATTTCCTGCTGATTCTCTTAAACCCACCCCCACCTCTTTCAGTTCGGTTTGAAAAGAATTACACTCATGATTTTAACAGCAGATCCATAAAGGGCATAGTGCATCCCTGAGCCTGTTTTCCCCCCTCCCCCCGTGAGCCATTCGGTAATTCCCAGGTCCGGGTCCCAAGACAGCAAGTGTCCGGTCAGAAAAAAATCTTTAAAAGCACCATTTCTCGGACTCTGAGCCCAGCCTTCCTCCGGATGCCCACACCTACCTTTAGATCTCCTAATTCTGGCTCAGCGGCCAGAATCTCTCCGACATTTGGTCTCTCGGACTCACCGGCAGCCTTTGGCTACGGGCTGCTCTCCTAGAGCTGTTTGCTTCCCTGCAGCCTACCGAGGAACTGAGTTTTTCTCCGAGTGACGTCATTAAATAGGAGGCGGAACAAAGATAAGAGTTGTGGAAATAGGAAAGGGAGAGAGAAAGAGCAAAAAAGAGTCTCAGGTCAGAAATGCCCAGAAATGTTGGAATTTTATCTGAGTTCAAGACCCAGGGAAAGATGTCTAGGGAAGAAAGTACTCTATAAACTTGACCAATCAGTAATAGCCAACATCCACCTTCAGCCTTTCTTTGCGGTGAGCCTCAGCACGTACAGCTTTGCCCAATGTACCTGACTCTCAGACCTTTTTGGCATAACCTCGAATTCTGTTCCCTTAAGTAATTAATAGTAATGATCTATCGTGTAATAAAATATCTTGGACGTTAGAATGAATAGTCATGGACTTGACCCGATCTCTGCCATAGCCACCTTGGTTCCCAACATGCAAGCCAATGTTGGTCATAGGACAGAAACTTGTGGAACTGAAGTGTAATCTAGTCTTAAGAGTCATAAAGACCTGGTTTGAAATTCTGATTTAGACATTTAAAGTTTGCAATAGTAATAACGGCTTATATTTGTTTATAGTGCTTCAAAGTTTGAGAAACACACATTTGATTGTCATTACAACCCTGGGACATAAGTATGCTCCACCTAGCCCCCTTTTCCAGATGAGACTCAGAAAATTCAAATAAGCTGTCTAGGGTCACAGATAGTAAATGAATAAATCAGAATTTGAACCCGTCTGACCTCAGTTTCCTCATCTGTTAAATGGGAATAATAATAGCAAGTGTTCCCTAGGGTGGTTTTGAGGATCAAATAAGGTAAAAAAGGTAAAGTGCTTTGCTAGCTATAAAAAGCAGATTAAATAAATTAAATTAAATAGAGAGGGGAGGGAGAAAGGAAGGGAGGGAGAGAGAAAGGGAGAGAGAGAGACTGGAAGAGAGAGAGAGAGAAGGACAGGGGGAGAGAGAGAGACAGATAGATCGACAGAGAAAGAGAGAGAGACAGAGAAAGACAGAGACAGAGAGATAGGGAAAAAGACATAGAGAGACAGAGACAGAGACAGAGACACAGAGAGAACACTAAATTTTTTAAGGAAATTTATGAAAGACTTGGAGTAAGATATAGTCTCTGAGTTGGGGTCCTCATAAGACTCTAAAGCTATACCATATGATGTTATGCCACAGTTCTCTTTAACTGTTTTGATTTGGTTTCCCTGAACTAGTTTCCTTTGTCTCAGTTTCCTTAACTGTTCTGTCAAATCCCCTTAGTCGTAAAAACCCACTCTGATCCATCAAGATTGGGAACCGTTTACTCTAAGGTTATAAACTGTTAGCAAGATAAACAAGAAGAGCAGAACTCCTGACCCTTCCCTGTCCTCAAGAATTGACAATATCCCTCTAAAATATTCCAAGATACCTCACTGACATCTTTATCTCTGGGTATTCAGACATCCTGTCTCTGGGCTTTTAGGATTTATGGTCTCCCTCCATCCTGATGGAAGCCTTCCCGCCTTCTAGTTCTTTGTTTCTAGGGGTATTTAAGGAATTGGGCAGCTTCTATTGATTGCTGGATTCTTTGAGATGACAGTCTCCCCAGCCCTGGGACCAACATGGATTCCTTGGTCCCAGTATATCTTTATCTCTGTCTGACTGGATAATTTGAGACGAGAGTCCTGTCCAGTCAATTATACTTTCCAATTAATAAAATACTGAAAACTCTCTAATCTCTCTCCTGCCTCAGTTTCCCCGGCATTACAATGAGCATCTACTATGTTCCAGGTATGGAGATAAGTGATAGGAACACCAAAAAAGAAAAAGAAAAAGAATTTCTATCTTCAAAGAAATAATAATCTAATGGGGTTGCTAAAAAGGGGAAGAATAGATATTACCTTGCACGAAGGCACGAGAAAGACAATGGTAAAGTTGAGACCAAGTGGAGCAGATTGTGGCAAATGAAGAAATAGCTGGTATTGAGTCTTCTCTAACAGGAGATGATGGGAGGTAATGCTCTCTAAGCAAAAGCAACTGAGGGTATTTATGAGTAGTAAAGCTGAAGCAAAGTCCAGGATGATATGTCTCCAGGTGATGATTCATAATGAGGGGCATGATGAAAATGCCAGAGAAATCAAAACCAAGTAGAACATCTGGTGATAAATGACTGCCATAAGATATAGTTCATGCAAAGATAAAGAGACATAAAATGGAACATTGATTTAGGGCCATAGTCAGCCAGTTTGACTAAGATATAGAGCATGATGGATGGGGAGTAACAGAAAGTGATGGGTCCCCAGCCCTTGTTCCCAGAATTTTCTTTCCCAAAAAACAGAAAGGGAGAGGGGGGAAAATGGTGAGCCAGAGGTCCTGGTCTACTCAAAATTGCATGTCTAGCTAAGCAATGTGGAGCAATAAAACCTCTTGTCTATGGTTTCTTATTTGTCTCCTGCAAAAACCCCATCCTGTCTGATTGCTAATACATTACTGAAAGATATCCTGCCTCCTTACCTGAAAGAAAAGACAATCTGGCTCCTCCCTTATCTGTTCCTTGCTCTGGGCATGTAGGCTATTAACTGAAGCCCCAAATTGCCATACATAAAGCTCTCCCAAATTCTTTCTAATTGTCAGACTCTCTCTGAGTTGGGTCTACCTGTTTTTGTGTCAAAGTCTTTTATGACTATAAGAAAGTCTCTTTGAATTCTTTCAAACTCAGCTATGAATGATGATTCTCCAAAACTTCAAAACTATAAAAACAAGCAAAACAAAAGTCTTAAGATTAGAAGGGAAGCAGAAAACTGGGGAAAGATTTTTACATCCAAGGATTCTGATAAAGGCCTCATTTCTAAAATAGAGAGAATTGACTCAAATTTATAAGAATACAAGCCATTCTCCAATTACTAAATGGTCAAAGGAGATGAAAAGACAATTTTCAGATGAAGAAATTGAGACCATTTCTAGTCATATGAAAAAATGCTCAAAATCACTATTGATCAGAGAAATTCAAATTAATACAACTCTGAGGTTCTACTGCATAATTCTCAGATTGTCTAAGATAACAAGAAAAGATAATGATATATGTTGGAGGGGATATAGGAAAACTGAGACACTAATACATTGTTGGCAGAGTTGCAAACTAATCCAATCATTTTGGAAATTAATATGGAACTATACTCAAAAGGCTATTTCAACAGTGTCTCTACTGGGCCTATATCCCAAAGAAGGGAAAAGGACCCACATGTGCAAAAATATTTGTAGAAGCCCTTTTTTGTAGTGGCAAAGAACTGGAAACTGAGTGTATCAGTTGGGGAATGGTTGGATAAGCTATAGTATGTGAATGTAATAGAATATTATTGTTTTATAAGAAATGATCAGCAGGATGATTTCAAAAAGGCCTGAAGCGATGTTAAGTGAACTGGGCAGAACCAGGAGATCATTGTCCATGATAACAATAAGATTATACAATGATCAATTCTGATGGACCCCGGCTCTTTTCAACAATGAGGTGATTCAGGCCAGTTCCAATGATCTTGTGATGAAGAAAGCCATCTACACCCAGAGAGAGACTGTGGGAACTGAGTGTGGATCACAACACGATGGGGAAGCCAAAATGAATGACTCAATACAGGATTATATTTCCTCTTCTATACACTAATTGGATCCCTTCCCCTTTTAGTAGCACTTCTACATAATATTTCCACTCTTTTTATTGTTATTTGCTAGCATTTTGTTTTCTTTCTCATTTTTTTTCCTTTTTGATCTGATTTTTCTTGTGCAGCAAGATAAAATTATATCTCCCCTTGGTGGTCACCTTATTTGACCATATTTCCCCGTGAGTGACTATAATGGCAGTCCTCCTATAAGTTTCATTTCCTATGTTCTTTATCAGCCTAACGTCTAGGTTTCATTTCTTAGGTTTCAGTTTCATTTCTCCAATTTGTTTCCTTTCTCTGATTTTTTTTACATAACTCGGTGGAAACTAAACCCTCATTCAATTCACACACATACACACACACACACACACACACACACACACACACAAGTCTGGGAAAGGTAAAATTATGGAGAGTACTTTTGATTGAGGTATAAGGAAGCATCAAAGAAAAGCCTGCAAAGATTTACATGAACTGATCCTAAATGAAGTGAGCAGAGGCAAGAGAACATTGTACACAGCAACAACAAGATTATGTGATGATCTAAGGGAAGGGAAACAACCCACATGTGCAAAAATACCTATAACACCTCCTTTTGTGGTGGCAAAGAATTGGAAACTGAGTGGATGTCCATCAATTGGGGAATGGCTGAACAAGATGCGGTATATGAATGTTATAGAATATTATTGTTCTATTAAAATGACGAGCAAGCTGATTTTAGAAAGGCCTGGAAAGATCTCCACAAAGTGATGCTGAGCAAAACAAGCAGAACCAGGAATACATTGTACACAGTAACAGCAAGATTGTGCAATGATCAACTGTGAAAGATTTGGTTCTTCTCAGTGCTTCAGTGATCCAAAGCAATCCCAATAAACTTTGGATAGAAAACACCATATTCATCCAGAAAGAGAACTATGAAGATTGAGTGTAAATCAACACATGCTATGCTCATCTTTCTTCTTTTTCTTCTGTTATTTTTTCTCTCTGATATTTTTTTTCCTTTTCTTTGTTTTTTTTCTCTTGTGATTTTTCCCTTCTGTTCTGATTTTCTCTCCCAACATAATTCATAAGGAAATGTCTATTTTTAAAATGAATATACATGTATAACTAGAAAAACTAAAACAATAAAAAAGATTATTTGATGATCAACTAAGATGGATTTGGATCTTTTCAACAATGGGTGAATCAAGGTAATTCCAATAGACTTATGATAGAAACAGTCATCTGCATCCAGAGAGCACTATGAAGACTGAATGTGGATCATAACATAGTATTTTCACCTTTGTTGTTGTTTGTTTGCATTTTTTTCTTTCTTGTGGTTTTTTCCCCCCTTTTTGATCTGATTTTCCTTGCACAGAATGACAAAAATGGAAATATGTTTAGAAGAATTGCATATGTTTAACCTACATCAGATTGCTTGCTGTTTCAGGAAGGAGGTTGGAGGAAGAGAGGGAGAAAAATTTGGAGCACAGGATTTTGCAAAAATGAATGTTGAAAACTATCTTTGCATGTATTTGGGAAAATAAAATGCTATTTAAAAAAAAATAAAAAGAAGAAGACTAAGATTGTGAATTGGGTAGGAGAAGGTATAGTGTTACCCTGAACAGAAACAAGAAAATTTGGAGGAGGATGAAATTTTAAGGGGAGAAGATAAAGTTTATTTTGAACCTGTTATGTTTGAGATGCTAACAAAACATCTAGGTGGAGACAATTAGAAGCTATTTTTCAATCTAGGCTTAAAATTCAAATGAGATTATAGTTAAATATATAGATTTAAAAGTATCACATGCCATGCCTTGAGAACCAATATAGATGCTAACAATCTCCCCTTCCTCCATATAGCTTTCTCCAAATATAACCACTCCTCCATTCTACACTACACACCGCTGAGCACCTAAGAAATAACAGATAAATATTTAGTGCAATTGAATCTATAGCACTAGTTCACCTCATCATTATTTTTTCCCTGTCTGACTGAATTTATCACTCCCAGAACTTTTTCTGCTTGGACTTTGGTGATTGTAACCTCCAGAGAGAGGTTACAATAACATAACACTAGTCTAGGAAAGAATGAAGAAGTTCAACTGTATGGTTGTAGTTTGAAGGGAAAAATGAGGAAATAAAAACAGAAACTAAATCATCTAAGACTCAGGCAAGACAAATTAAGATAAGGAAGGAGGAAGAAGCAGTTGAAAGAATAAGGAGACCTGGACTGCAGGCAAAGCATTATGGATTTGATGAAGGTGAAGGAGAAAATCCCAGATCTTTGACAGTTGAGCAAGCCCTCCATAGTAGAGAGAAGCAATTTTGAGAGAAAGCCTGAATTTTACAGCTACTCCCTGAGGTAAAAAGGAGGAGCATTGATTATTATGATCTTTTGACCTTACTTGGGCCTTTTGCTCTTTAAGGGGATCTTTATTACAGCTCCATCCAAGGTGAAGATCTTTGGTTGAATTCTCAGCTGAATTCTTTGCATGGACAGAACCATAGTTATCACATCCAATCAGAAAACCAAGATATGATTCCAACCTCCTAGGTTATTTCCCCTTATACAAACTTACATGTACTCCCTTTTCCTTGCTAAAAGGCCTGCTGTCTTTGCCTCTTGATTTGGAGAAAATCTAAGCCTACAAATTCTGTTGAGAAACCTCATGAAATCAACCCGTAACCCCACTATACTTTTGGGGTCCAATACTCCCAAACCCCACCAGATTGGTATGAACCTTTGCTACTAGAACTCAGTATAAGAAAATGGAAGTTTTATAATTTTTTAATAATTTCAATATAAATTCAATAAAAAATAATTTTATAATTCAGATCAGAAGAGTAGAGACATTATAGAAAATCAAAGTTAATTTAAAGGTTTGCAAAGTACTTAGTATACATTATCCCATTTGATCTATTGCACAAGCTTCCAAACTGCCAACTCTGAAGCAGGACTACTAAGGACCCAGGACAAAGCATTATTGCCTACTTTTCCATTGCTAATTCCAGATCCTTCTCCTTTAAGATACATATTATTCATATTTATCATTCCATCCTTCTTCACCTCTGCCTTAAAGTCTCAAAGTTTCACCTTCTGCAAAAACACTTTCCTGTTAGTCAGTCAGTTAATAAACATTGATTAAGCCTCTGCCTTATGACAGGCACTGTGCTAAGCACTGAAAATACAGATAAAAGCAAAAGACGATCCCTGTCCTCAAGAAAGGCAATTTAATAATTTTACTGATGTTTACTGATCCTGGGACCTTCCCTCTGTTGATTATGTCCAACTTATCTTGAATACGGTCATACTTTGAAGATATTGCGGGTTTGGTTATAGAATAAATGCAATAAAACAAATATCACAAGAAAGTGAGTCATACTTGTTGTGGTTTCCCAGTACATATGTTTATGTTATATTGTAGTCTATTAATTGTGCAATAGTATTGTGGCTAAAAAAAATGTATATATCTTAATTAATATTTACTTTATTGCTAAATATATATATATATATATATACATATTAACCATCATCTGAGTCTTTGGCGAGTCTTAAATCTTTTTTTAGTGATGGAGGTCCTTGCCTGATGTTGATGGCTGCTGACCAACCAGGATGATTATTGCTAAAGACAGGGGTGATCATGACAATGTCTTAAAATAAGACAGTGAAAGTTTGCCTCATCGATTGACTCTTCCTTTCACTTGAAAACTTAAAGACCAAGGTTATCAACTGGCCTAAATTCAATATTATTGTATCTCGAAGAGTAGGGAAGCCAGAGAAGAAGTAGAGAAACAGGAAAAGACTGGTTGGTGGAGCAGTTAGAATATACACAACATTTATCAATTAAGTTCCCTATCTTACAAATGCATAGTTCCTGATGCCCCAAAACAATTACAATATTAAAAATGAGATCCTGGGTAACTAGATGAGCAGAGAGAGCCTAAATCCTGTAAACAATCTAGCAGTCTAGCTACTCCATGAGGCAAGCAGGAAGGAGCACAGATAGGATTACAAATGAACTTTTTAAAAATTTTGATTAGGACTTTGTTTAAATGGATTTTTTATTACTGTACCATCTCAGGTGGAGGTCTCTGGTAGAATTCTTAGCTGAGTTCTTTGCATTGACAAAACTATCATAATACCACATTTAACTGTATCCAATTAGAAAGTCAAGTTATAATGTCAAACTTCCAATTTCCCCATGAAAGATCTGCCCATAATCTCGATCTTCCCTAACTTCCCTGGGAATTTAGCCCTCCAGTTAATAGTATATTCCTTGTTATAGCTAACTCCTTTTAGGGACTTAACTTTTTTATGAATTTAACCTGCTTGTCAATGGCATGCTCCCACCTAATGGCACTTTCCCGCTTATTATATATAGCTAACTCTTTTTAGGGTGTTAAATCCCTTTCAGGTTTAGCCCACCAGTAAATGGCACAATCTCCTACCCCCACTAACTCCTTTCTGGGGTTAGTCCAATTCCTTATGGATTTAGCCCTTTCTTAGCAGCAAAATAAAACCTTTGCTCCTTGATTTGGAAGATATCTAAGTCTACAAATTTTTAAAGACAATCCGTGGCACTGGCCTAAAACCTCAATATATTTTGGGGATATCATCCTGTACCCCATCATTTTGGTGGTCTGGTATGGCTACCTGGTCTGACTGTACCCCATAATTTCAATGGTAACACAAAGATCACTGATCACAGATCATCCTAGCATAGAAAAATAATGAAAAAGTTTGAAATATTGCAAGAACACCAAAATGTGACAGAGACATGATGTGAGCACATACTGTTGGAAAAATGTCACCTGTAGACTTGCTTGAAGCAGATTTGCCACAAACCTTCAATTTGCAAAAACTGCAGTATCCCCAAAGCAGAATAAGATAAGCTGTGTCTGCATTTGAGTTGCACGTAATTGTTTGCTTAGTATATCTCCTATTAGATTGTAGCTCCTTAAAAGCATGACTGTCTTTTGCTTTTGTTGTTGTTGTTGTTATCTCCATGCTTAGCACAGTACCTGGCACATAGTTGTTTCTTAATAAATGCTTGTTGACTAACACCACTCTACTTATTTGGCAGGGTTCTTCTCAGTATAGTACTTTGTAAATCTTAAAGATGGGATTATTTCAACAAAATCTGAAACAGAAAAAGTTCAAAGAGAGACAGAAGAAATAAGATAATTAACACATACATTTTCAAATAAATTATAACTAATTGAATTTATAATAACTATCTTGCTTGTATGTTAGAATGCTTATTTTGTTGATACAAGTTCAAAATAAATTTAGAAGAAACAAAAAACAAATGGGAGTTCTTTATATGAACTCTTTCTGCCAAGTGACCCTTCAATGCCCACCACTGACCTTGATGGATATTAACTTCCTCCCTGTCAGTTACCTTGCCAGTGCCATCTCTGAGATTGGTGAGCCTTCCTTAAGAAATCCAAATTAATTGTCCCCAATATAAACAAAAGGGGAATTCATGCATTAGTACTTTAACCTGAGACTAATTAAATCTTTTTCTAAGAGTTGAGCCAGTGAGCAAAACTTTGAAATCATCAATGTCATATTTTTTTGTTGTTTGTTGTTGTTGTTGTTGTTTTTAATCAAGCTTTCTGGAAACCAAGGATATGAAAACCATTATCTTAACAAGCTAAATGATAATTCTATTACAACCTTAATCCTAGGAGACTAGTCTTCAGTTTTCTGAAGTGATTTCTGATATCTTTCATATCTTTTTTTTCCCTTTTCTCCCTAATATAATCAGAATAATTTGGCCAATTTAAAGACTTAATGATTAGTCTTTACACTTTATTTAGACTAAGACTAGTACTTAATAAGACAAGCAATCTTTTTTCCCTTTTTACCTAGGAGCGCCATTTTTTAAAAAAAATGACACTGTGAGGCTTGCTGACAAATGAAAACTGAATTTAACCCTTTCTCAGCTGCCTTTTATCTGAGGGTCTTGGGATTTTATTTTTTTTAAAAATCTTGGTTTTTCTTTAAGAAGTTACAAAAAAACAAATAAGCACAAAAGACAAACTCCAAAGAAGGAATGAAGATTCTGGTGAAATTTTATAAAAAAGTAAAAAGGCCTGAGAGATTGAATTTCTATGAAAAGCGCCATAAAGAATCACAAGAAAATGGCCACAAGGAGGCAGCAGAGTGTGAGAAATGAGAGTATCCGGCATATGATCTTGTCTGGATGCTGCTTGCACAAATCCAGGTTTGCTACCCAAGCCAATTGTACTGTTATAAGAGAGACCACAGTTCCCCTATTTGTCTATACCCCTAGTTTCAGAGATCATAAGAATATACCAATGATCAATTTCATTGAAACACCCCCCCTACATTAAATCAGGCATCCTATATGGCAAATTTACCTATTTGGATTTCCTATTTTCTGGGTGAAATTGTCACCAAATGCCTTTCATTACTCACTAACTAAGCATTATTCACTTCCTTCTATTTTTCCTCCTCCTTTCCCTCTTAGGCACATCCATCTGTCCCTCCACAACTGATTTCTCCACCCTTTATCATCACACACCAATTTAGTTTCCTCATCTGTACAATGGGAGAATTAGAGGGAAAAGATAAAATTAACTAGATTTTCTCTAATGCCTCTTCCACCTCTAATTCCTCTGATCTGATCTATGATTATTAGTTCCCAGCACTTGGGGAAAAAAAAAAACAGTACTAGTAAATCTGAACTTGGATTATTCTACCTAATCTAACCAAAAGAACAGATTTAAGTAGGATTAAATACATAAAGCACTTTGCAAATTCTATTATTATTACTAACCAGCCTGACTGGTTCATGAAAATTATCTCCTAGAACTCTGAATCTGTATTAAAAATAAAGCCATTAAGAAAATCCATAGGCAAAATGCAATAAAAGCAATGGTATCCAGGAGAGCCTAAGCAGGACTGAGATATTTGTTGTAATTATTAGACAACTGGGGCCTGGTTCACCAGTGAGGGGGCATGGTAGAGTGGATAGAGTGGGAAGCATAGCCTCAGGGAGATCTGGATTTGAATTCTGCTTGTGCCATTGAATGATTATGTGACCCTAAGCAAGTCATTTCATTTCTCTAACACTCAGTTTCATGATCCTTGAAATGGATATAATCATAGCCCCAGCTCCAGGACTGATGTGAGGATCAAACAACATAAGTCTTTAAGTAAATAGGAGTGTAAGATAAATAAGAATTTATCATAGATTTTAAAAGAAAACCAGGCTGTTGATAATAGATTTGAAGTTTCATATGCAAATTTTTCTACTGTGTATTCAAATTTCATCTACTGTGTATATGAAAATGCTCATTTTATTTTGGTTTATGTTTCATTCAGAAGGTAAGTGCTTTCCTAGCTTTAGAGTTAATATCTAAGTATTGATTATTATGGTCATTCCCCCATTTGAAATCCCAGTTGCCAACCAGTTTCATCTATTCTTTTGTTTCAACTGTGCAAACACAACCCAAGGAAGTCACAAATCATGTCCAGCACTCATTTCCCTTTATAAACATGCCCCTTATCAGGTGAGCAGACATTCATCTTTCACTTGACGTCTGCTTGTGACATCTGTGAGCTCCTCCAGAATTTTCCAGATGCTGATCAGAAAGTACCATGGACAGCCCCCTCCCTTCATGCTGAAGCCTTGTACTTCCCATTCCCCTTTATCCCCCCCACAGAGACTCAAGACAAGAAGTCAACATTTGAGACTTTCACTTTATTTCACCAGAATGTGACATGCTGTCAAACAGGAGAGGAGGATCATGGGCTTCATTCACATCTAGGAAACCAGCCCCCAATGTCAAAATTAATAAATAAACACATATGGAAGCTGTCAGGAGCCCCTGACCCTCCACAAGGGGCTCCCAGCAGCCTCAGAGGTAGACGTGGGTATAGAGGAGGAAAATCTGACTGCGAGTTTTGAGAGGTCCTCCAGACAAGGGGATTTGAAAATTACAAATAATAAATAACAATAACAACAACTCCAATAATAATAACAATAATGACGAAGACAACAACAGCAATACACTAAGTCAATGTCCTCTCACAGTGGACAGAACTCTCTGGAGGAGCTCCCAAGGATAAGAGAACCGTGTTCATTTGTCTCCTGGGTCGAAAGGGCCATCTCTAGCTGGATGACTGGACCACTTCCCTTTCCAGTGTGGGTAAGTGGAGGAACACATTTGTTCAGAATGAAATAAATAGGTGTTGATTCTCTTAGCAGCCCTGCCTCCTGTCTCCTGACCTTGTCCGGCCTTATCCTTTCCTAGACTCCATTAAAAGCCTTGCTTCATTGACCTAAGGTAATTCTGGTTCAAGTTCCATCAATTCAAACTGTCCCCATTGTAACTGCCATCCCTAGACTAAAAGCCAGCCCTCCTTGGGTCGTATTAAATAGGGATGTGATAGAAAGAGCCCTGAACTGGGAGTCAGAAGATGTAATTCTCATTTTGTTCCCGTTCTCATCCCAACTCTCTGTTTCAATGGCAAAGGGCAGGAGATGGCCTGAGACATTGCTTTCCCAAGAACAAAATGGTTTCCTAGGTAGGGTTCAATAACTGACTCAGGGAGGGAGTCCCAAACTTCATCTGGATCTACTGCAGGCACACCTGGCTCCCTCTCTGTTAAACCCTAGCTTATAGGAAGGGAGGATAGAAAGGCAAGGAATGCAAGTAGAGCTCTTGGGCAGACTCAGACCCCAGACAGTAGGTGAGAGGCAACTGAAGGAGGTCCTCTCTTTGCCCAGAGTTTGAGAGAATTAATCAATATGCAAATCACCCATCTTGTTCTTCTGCCCTTCATGTCTTCCCATTAGCAGGTTTTCATTTATACACATTTCCCCCCAAAACTGACCATCTCAGGAACCCTCATTCGTCCTAGTAAGAATGAAAGAAGCCAGTGGGATCTATTGTCCAGATATCTCCTTTGTTCCTTTTGGCCCCCTCCCATAGAGGGAAGGGTGAGGATTCCCTTTGGTAGCAGTTTAGTCTGAGATATTTCAGGAGAGTTGGAGTCCAGAACGTGTGATCCCAGCTGCCTTACAGCTCCTGCCTCTCCCATCCAGAAGTATGACTGCGGTCCGGTCACTCAGGTGTGTGAGCACTGGCCACCTGACTGGGAGGTAGAAGCCACACAGGCCTGTTCTACCAGGTCTCTATATGCTGCTGATCTCAGGAAGCGGGGATAGGAATCTTTCTCCATCAGAGTACGAGTCTTTCCTTGAGCCTCATCAAAGCATGTAGTGGTGGCTCCCTGCAAGTTCTTCTGGGTGAGCTCTCTAGTTTCATGGTCAATGTTCACCTGGGGAGGAAGGAGGAAAGAGTGGTCAGGATGGGTGGAGTGAAGGTCACCTCCATCAGTCCCCAAAGAAGGACTAGATCCAGAGAAAAGTGCTCAGGACTCATTGGGAGACCTAAGAACCCAATCTCAATTTTCATTAACTAGTTCTGTGAATTCAGACGAATCTATAGTGAAAATAAAATAATAACTGGAATTAATGCATATTTTATAGTCTGCAAAGTACTTTACATGCATTATTTCATTTTAGCCTCACAATGCTGTGAGGTAAGTACCTTGGTTATCATCTTGATTTTACATGAGCAAAGTAAGGCTCAATACTGGCCTAAAATCAGAGATAGGACTGGAATCCAAGGCTTCCTAATCCATTATAGTCTCTGTATTACTTGCAAACTTAAAAGAACTGAACTTTGAGTCTCTGAGAATGATCCACTGTGAACAAATTACTTCACCTCTCTCATTCTTCTCCTCATCTGTGAAGTGGGAATAAAAAAATCTAGATCACTGGAGAAGGAAATGGCAAACCACTCCAGTATCTTTGCCCAAAAAGACCCAAAGGGGATCACAAAAAGTTGAGCATAACTGAACAACAGCAAATATCTAACCAACCTATCTCACAGAGATGCTGTGAGGATTAAATGAAATAACATACTCAAACATATAGTGACCTATACAAAGTGGGCTTTATTGCTAGCTTCTTTGAGCTTTGTCTACATCTCTAAAACAAAGATTTAGAAATACAGGGCTTTTGTGAGAATACATAATAGATGGATATTTGAGATGTAGAAAGCACTACATAGAGAAAATGCAATTTAGGCCACTAGGTGGCACAGTGGATGGATTGCTGGTCCTTGGATGGGGAAAATTTTGAGTTTTTCTAACTTTCATCAAGTCCCAGCTAAAATCTCGCCTTCTGCAAAAAGTCTATTCTGGTGCTCCCCAATCTAGTGTCTTCCCAATGAGATCATCTCCAATTTATCCCTCACATATCTTGTTTATACAGTCATTTATGAATTTGTGAATTCCTCAAAAGCAGGGTCTCATTTGTTTGTTGTTCTTGGGATATCAGAGCTTAGCACAAAGCCCAGCACACAGTAGGGGTTTTTTAAAGATGCTTGTTGACTTGACAGTGCATGGAAGCAGGTAAATCACCAGTTTTAGGCTGGAGGCAATAATCATAAAGATTATGGAATCTAGCCTAAATCTCTCAGCCAGTCTGCAAAGAAGCAAAGTCAAGATTGTAGTTCAGTCCCCTGGCCTTTGACAAAGCTTTAAACAAGCTTTCTCTCTGTCTCCAGTGAAGGGAGCATATTTTTATTTTGGGGAGGAGGATGGGAAGGAAGAGGAAACCCCTTCTTGTCCCATTTCACCTCCCTGAATTGTTCAAACCCAGGTCCCGTTAAGTCACCAATTCCAGGTCTGTGTAAAACAGAAAGTATGGGGCAAGATCAAGAGGTAAATGACCTCAGGACCATCTCAGTTAACTAACCTCTTTCGGAGCTTCACTGCAGATGAATTCATCAAAGATTCTTTGGGCCCTGGAAGCCAGCTTGGAAGTTGACTGGATTTTCTTGAACTCCTCACAGGCTAGCCAGAATTCTAGATTCTCCTCACTGAACTCAGTCTTCAGGAAGGCCCGGAATGCAGCTATCCCACCTGCAGCAGAGAAGGGGAAAACAGTGAGAGAGAAAGTCAGGTTGAGGAATGTAAGAAAAGGGGAATGAGGCAATAACTATACATAGTCATTATGTATCATTACTACATGTAATTTCCTTCAGGCTGGCACCATTTACTTGATGTTCTGAACAAAAATCATCCCCTATAGCTTCTTCTTGTCATGGTCTGCCCCCCATTGCTATTGCTCTAAGTACCTCAACAGCCAGGACAATGAGTCTGAAATACTTCACATGCAAACCCACATAATACAGACAAGGTCATACTTACTTTTGCTACTCAGTAAATGGTCAAAGGACTCCTTCCATCCCAACACATCTTCTGGAACAAATCTGTGAAAAAGAAGTCAAGATATTTTTAATAAAACACCCACAAAATGGATTTCCTGCGACAAATTTTCATAGGCAGTCACATACTTTCATAGACTCACTCAATAGCTCTTAGAATTGTCCTGGGAGAATGTAAGCTTTTTAAGGTAAGAAACTAATTTTTTTTTTATGTTTTGCTTTTGTATCAATAGTATCTAGCCTAGTGCTTTACACAAAACTAACGCTTTTTTAAGAATTGAATCCCAGGCAAAGTTTCCTAATTTTATCACCAAAATTATTTAAATAAAAATAGGCTGGCTGGTAGCAGCAATAGAAAACCTAAAGCTTATCTGGAAATCTAAGGAAAGGCCTTCATTCTGGGACATCCTTATTTCTTTCCCAACTAAAAGAGCTACCATTTCCTAAGACCAATTCTATAGCCTTTTACACACATACACACACACACACACACACACACACACACACACACACATCCTAAAGATGATTTTGAAGTCATCTAGAAGTAGAATTATTTTTAAATTTTACAAGATAAAAGGTCTTTTTCTTGATTCTGGCTAGAGATGCAAGACATACATTCAATGGAAGATTGTGCTAATATGGCATGGGTCTTCTATTAGCTGATAGTCTACAATCTTGCATATCACACAATAAATTGCCAGAGACCAGACACAAGATTTTAGTGATATGTACTATTGAAAAATTTAGGGAAGAATATGCCATAATGTGCCTTAATGTGCTAGTTGCTTCTTTTCTCTCTTTCTCTCTCTCATTCTCATTCTTTTCATTTACTTCCATTCAAGATTCTGGTTTGTCCCAGCTAACTCTCCCTCCTAAAAAGACAGCTCTGGGCAGTGTCACTCATATCCAGCTATACTTACTTCTCTTTGCTTTGTTTGCTGCCCCACTCAAACTTGCTGACATTTCCACTTTCTGTCCCCAATTCAGATTTATGAAGGAAGATTCCAAGACGGGTCTTGAATTCTTTGGCCCTGGAAGACAAAGGGAAGCATCTAAGTATTATCAAAGGGACCTCAGGGAAAGAGGATCTCAGCTCAACAAACTTGTTTTTCTTTAACATATTAGCAAGAAATGATTATAATACCTACGAAAGAAAAGCATTATCTTTCAGCTGGTACTATTTAAAACCTATACAAAATTAACTTCGACTGCTGTTGGAGATGAGTCAACTCAGTTTTTGCCAAAATCATTTTACTGTCATGAATGTTTAAAAAAAGTAATGTTTAAGGTTATCAGAGGAAGAACTTTTAATCTCTGACATGCATGTTTATGAAATTGTATTTGTAATTATTCAGTGCTTCAAAAAATCTGTGTATATAATTTGTGGAGTTTATTTCAAGGGAGGAGGAGAAATGGAGTAGAACAAGATCTGTGAATTCACTGTCAAATATAAAACTCCCAGTAAGGAAATTTCCTCTACCATGAAAATAAAGAACTCCTTAGAATACTTAAAATTCTCTGGGAACACTGAAAGAGTAAATGACTAGGAGGTTACATGGCTAGTATGTGTTGAGATAACACTTGAACCCCAACTTTTCCTAACCAAGCATGGCCAGTACTTTGTAGGTATGTTATGTGTGTGTATGTGTACACATAAAATTTTATAAAGAGATACATATGCATACACAGGGATTTGTGTGACTTTAATATGTACATATTAAAGTCACACAAATCCCTGTGTCTCTCTGCATCAAGGTACTTCTTTCTGAGTATCTCCTTAATTCAAGGGACAATATAAGATTCTTCTTTGTCCCATTTCCAACTTTTTTTTTCTTATCCTCTCCTTCCACAACTTCTATCACTTACAGGAGAGCTGGAGACACAGCAAGCTCTTTGGAGTTTCCTCCCTGAGATCTAGCATGGTACTAGTTGCTGATGATGGCTGGGAATGTAATTCTTCTCTTACCTACCCCCTATCCCTTTCACCAGAAACAGAACTAACGGCAGGATTGCTTTGGGCTATATTCCAGCATAGGGGAAAACAAACTAAACGTCCCAGGAAAGTTGAAGGCTTGGCCTAGACACCAGCTTCTGCTTTAGCTCTCTCAGCGGGAGCCTTGTAGCTTGTCTCAGAAGAGCTACAGAAACCAGGATGGGCCCTTCTCTATTGCTCTGCGCCCTCGCGGCCCCTCTCCCCAGAGCTTCCCAAACCTTTTGTGATCCTTCTCTCCTCCTAGGAGTATCTAACAAGATCGCAAAAGGCAGTCTCCTGTTCTCTCCCATCTGTGTCTCCTGCTCTCACCAAACCCACAATGTTACATGTATGATCTCCCTCCCCCTTTTCCTGGGAAGTGACAGCGGGATGAGCCCATTCTCTGCAGAGCAGCTGACATTGCCTTTTGGTTCGTGAACGGTCCCTTTGCGTTTCTGCCATTGATTTTCCTCTCCCATAAAAATGAAGTTGAACTGGAGAGCGAGGTCCCGGGGGGCAGTTCCCACACACCCCATGTGTGTTTTCCCCTGTTAGCTGGGGGATTTGAAGCGGACCCAAAAGTCGATCCCAACTCTGCAAACCCGCCTCTTACCTTTCCAGACAGGTGCTGGGGAACGCAGACAGTGTCCGGCACATCGTGGCAGACGCCGGGCAGCAGGCTGGGGAGTGAATGGTAGCAAGCTTCCGACCCTTTTCCCCACTCGTGGTAGCAGCCGCAGGAGGAGCGCGTCGGCTACACACTTGGGTTTGCCTGACTGGATGCTGCAGGCGAGAAGGCGCTGCTTTATAATACTGGAGAGGAGGGGGAAGGGAGGAGGGAAGAAGGAAAAATAGTGTGGGGGGGGGGGGAGACAGTGGGGTTCTGACCAATAGGAAGGGCCGCCCGGCCAGGCTCTGACAACGTGAAAGGAAAATTGCCTCTCCGCAGTAATAACGGGAAGGAGAAGGAGGTGGAGGGGAATGGAGGCGGGGGGAGGAGTGTCCCTGGGGTGAGGAACCGAAGCTGGGGCTCAGACAATCCCTGGCAAATCACATTCGCAGCCCGTGGCTGGACAATGGGACCCACAGAACCGGCCGCCTCCTATGAATGAAATCTTCCAAGGAGGGGTCGGAGAGAGGAGGGAGACAGACCACAGAGGCAGGCTGAACTGGGGATTATGGTAGCTGCAGAGTTTGAAAGAAAGAGCCTCTCCATCATTTGTTAAAATACAGGAAATCGTTTGGCATTGTGGAGTGGACAGAGTGTTCATGGGAGCTCTTCAGCCTGGCTCTCTGGGAAGGCTGACATTGTAAACACTTCAAGGGCGAGGACTGGAGCTGCTTCTCCCAGTTAATTCTGTGCCCAATATAATGCACTCTACTCTCTGGAGACCTAAAAATAGCCCTGTTGGACGGTTATTGAATTGAATTGACTCCTAGATGGATAATGTGACTCCCCTACTCAATAAACTCTAATAGTGATCCCTCTTGAGATCAAATATAAAATCTATTTGGTTTTTTTTAATTCTTCATAACCTGGTCCCAACTTACCTTTCCAGCCTTGTTAAACATAACTCCCTTCTACACACTTTATGATCAAACTGGCTTTTTTGCTGCTCCTCACGTGTGACTCTATCTCCCATCTTCAAGCCAATGTCTGCTACCATCTTCTACATGAAGTCTTTTCTTTTTTCCCTAGCTGTCAAACACCAGTTCCCCCCCCCCCAAAAAAAAAAAAAAGTTACCTTGTAGCTTCTTTATATTTGCATATTTTGTGTTCTTAATAGTATATAAACTCCTAGAAGACAGGGCCAGTTTCATTTCTATCTGTGTACATATTCAACATCTAGTACAGATGCATATAGTAACTGATTCACATGTTTGTTGATTGATTGATGAAATAAATGTTAGAACTGGAAGAGACCTGAGGAATCACCTCGTTAAACCTTTACATTCATTTTACAGGTGAAGGAACAGGAGCTCAGAAATAAAATAACTTGCCTAAAGTTGAAACTAATAATCAACAAACATGTATTAAGCACCTACTATGTGCCAGGCCCTGGACTAGATTGCAGGTCCTCTGAGTCTCAGGCTACTCTCTATCTATCACACTACCCTGCCATCCGCAAATATTCCAATTAAGTATTAGTGGGGCAAGACTACTCCTACTCCCACTGCTGCTTCCACTTGGTCCTTAACCCAGATCAGTTACTTGTCAGGTATTTCACTAATATTTTCTTAGTTTTGTCATCTGTAAATAAGACCAATAATCTGTCCAGTCTCCTCCCCCTCAAAACTCAGACTCATACCCCCTAGGGCTGAATCCCTCTGTTCCTCTGTCACACAAGGATGTCTGTCATACAAGGATATCTTAAGGGTAAAGGAGACAACAAGGGGGGGAGGGGGGCGTGAACATTTTTAGTTCCTTGGAACAGTAGTGCTTTGTAAATGCACAATGTTTTTATTCAGTTAATAGAGGAGTATAGGAGGTAGGGAAGAGAATATTGTATTGCAAATGTTAGCCCAAGCCTATTATTACATGCCTTTCTGGATACTGCCTGCTCCACTCTGTTGTATATTTACTGCCCCTGTAGAGAGAGGAGAACCAAAGGGAATAATCAGCAGCAAATAATATTTACATAGCGTTGTAAAGTTTTCAAAATGTTTTACAAACATTATCAAATCTGATCCTCACAAACAACCATGTGAGAGAGATGCTATCATTATCCCCATTCTGCAGATGAGAAAACTGAAGCTTAAAGGAGTCAAAAGATTTGCCTAAGATTATACAATGTCTGAGGGAAGATTTGAATTTGAGTCTTTCTAACTCCTAATCCAAACTTCTATTTACTATACCAGCTAAACAAAAGGAAGTAAATGGGCAAGAAAAGTGGGAAGGAAAACAGCAAAAAGAGAAAAGGATCAAAATAGAAATAAGAACTTGAGAGAGAGAAAAAGATCAAGAAAAGAATAAGGGGAAAACAAGGAAGGAGGCAAAAAGAGAAATGGAAATTCAAAATTGGTCATAATTAGGGCAAAATGTAGGAAAAGGTTTTCTTTTCTAAAAACAGATTCCATTAAGTTGTAATCTCCTTGAGGGCAGAGATTGTCTTTTGCCTTTTTTTATATCCCCACTGTTTACCCTTGTGCCTAGCACATAGGCAATTAATAAATGTCTATTGACTGTGATTCCCTTGCCTAGGCTTGTGACCTGTGGAACAGTTCTGTCCCAGAGGACCAATGATATCACAAGAGTGATGTTTTGCCTTGATCACAAATTAAATTTGATTGAGTCACACCTGTTCGGATTCATCATTCTCTCTTCTCCAGAGTTATTGGGGGTACAGGGGCAAGACAAAGCTCTTTCTTACTTTGTAAAACCCTTGATGCCTTCTGAAATGCCTACCCTCAAATTCCTCTGAAACAGCTAGAGCTATCAAATATATAAGAGTGGAAATGGCAGTTCTTCAGCCTAAGAGTGCTGAGGAGTGAGACAGAGATATAGATTCATAGAGAGAGAAGCAGAGAAGAGAAGAAAAGAGAAAGAGAGGGAGGAAAGGAAGGAAGGAAGGAAGGAAGGAAGGAAGGAAGGAAGGAAGGAAGGGAAGGAGGGGGAGGGAGGGAGGAGGGAGGGAGGAAGGAAGGAGGGAGGGAGGGAGGGAGGGAGGGAGGAAGGAAGGAAGGAAGGAAGGAAGGAAGGAAGGAAGGAAGAGAGGAAGGAAGGAAGAATTCCAATTTTGCAGATAGGAAAACAGAAGCATTTGATTTGTCCTAAGACATCCAACAAGACACTGACCAAGCTGGGACTTGGAACTAGATCTCCTGGACCTCCAGTTTTGTGTTCCTTCCCATTAGAGCAAAAGAGAACAAGAGGAAGAAGTGCAAATTGGCAAATGAGTGAACAAATGAGATAAATCTAAGGACACAGAGCTCAGAGATTTGGAGGTGAAGAGCTCTCTCTGAGTTCAACCTTTCTGTTGCCATAGTTACCTCTTTAGTTTCCAGGCAGAAACTTTTTGAAGTTCACAAATGATCCCACTTTCTTAGAAGGAACTCCTCCACATGTGTCCTGATGACCAGTAAACCACCCATGAAATGCAGCAACTTTGACAAAAATGACCCAGCTCTCCACAAAGCCACATGGCTCTAGCTGAGTTGTCCTCTCTTTAGAGGAAGAAATGGTACAAAGGATGAGATGATCCTATCTAAGATCTCGAAACTAGACTGAGACAAAGTCAAAGTGAAGTTCTCACTTTTCTCCTATTAGGCAATGCACTGGCCAAATGGCTTCTCTTATCTTCCCAGAGAAAACAAACTCCTCATTCCTCCTTTCTGCCTCCAGCACCACCTTTGCTGATAACTTCAAAACCAAGTGTTTGCACATCAAAACCAAAAAATGCTTTCTGGGCCTCTCGTTTGACTATTGCTCTTCCCTGATGGATTTCACCAACAATTCAAATTGTCAGAGAAGGAATAAACATTTATATAAGTGCCGACTCCGTGCCAGGCATGGAGCTAAGCACTTTAAAAAATATTATCTTTTTTGATCCTCAGAACGACCCTGGAAGACAGGTGCTATGGCAATTCCCATTTTACCAAAAAGAAAACTAAGACATTCAGATTAAGTGACTTGCTCAGGATCACACAAGTTAGTTGGTGTCTAAGGCAGAATTTAATTCAAGTCTTCTTGACTCCAATACCAAGAGTCCATTCATGGCACCTCTTAGCTACCTTTCATGTTTAGGTAAGTAGAAGAAAAAAAATGAGAGATCAGCCTAATAGAAACAGAAAGAAGACAGTGTACAGGAGGAGAGGGTGATTAAAAGTTAATCAACCAGTAATATGTGTTTTACAGTATAATATACAGTAAATAATAATGGATAAAAAGAGTTATCCTTAGCATCAGCCTAGATCCAAATCCCTCTTTTGACATATACTGGTCATTGTATGTCACTTAATTTTTTGTACCTCAAAGAAGACAATAAAATACAGAAGAATGGATAAGATGTCTATCATTGCAGAGTTTTTTCATGTTGTAAGATTCCCCCATCCCAATGAAATCATAATTTTGGACCCAAAAATATTATGAATCCACTATGTGGGGAATACAGAAAGATACACATGGCCCCCAGCTACAAGGAGGTCCTAATATTCCTAGGAAAACACGATCAACCTTCCCTAATAAACTAGGAAGGGAAGGAAGGAAGTACTAAATAGTATTATATTGACACAAAGGAGATCACAGGAGAGGGAGTATGGGAAAATCTTCATGAAGAGGAGGGAAGCATATTGGGCTTTGAAGGATGGGTAGATAGAAAGGGCACTTTTAGTGGAAAGGCTCCTCCTGAATAAAATAAGGATGGAAATGAAAGGATGGAGAGGAAACCAGCAAGTCTTTGGCAGAAAGGAAATGCAGGAGAAAAGCAGAAGCAGATCTAGGAGGCCTTTGAAAGTCAAGAGCAAGAGCTAGACTTGAAGTATTAGGAGTCATGAAAGGTTCAATAACTGTAATACTGGGTGGGAAAGTGGTCCAAACAAAAAGAGCAGCATCAAAACTGAAACTCTATTGGGACAAAGAAGCAGATTTGGCCATAAATACAAGTAAAATAGGCAGTGCTGAGGACTGCTTAACTCTACAAATTACTTTCATATATTTTATTTCTAACTCCTCCAATAACATCCATTCACATTTTGTCCCATCTGCTCCCTCTTCCCTTTACCATTCTAGTGTAAGTCTTTCAGAGCAGAGACTTCTGCTTTTATGCCTATCAGTATCAAGCACACAGTAAGCACTTCATAAATGCTTGTTCAATTGAACTGGATTTTTAGATTGCATCCTCCCATCCCACCCCCAGATTGTTGCTGAATGAGAGAGCCACTTGGCTCTTCCCTCCCCATAAGGGTAATCCCAGGGAGTTAGCAGAGTTCAGGTTATGTTTCTCTTTGATTACTGTGTTCTGGAACACTGGGTGCAGCAGACACTCATCAGTCTTACCATTGCCTCTCATCATACCAATTTTCCTCTCTCCCACGGCACGGAAAAGATGTGAATATTTTTCCCTCAGATAGTTTTTAACATCAGGCTACAGCTTCATGTTCTTCTTAGCATGAGGGGAGGAGGGAGGAGAGCTCCACACACATGCAGGCTGGTTGACTGCTCTCAGAGCTTGGATAACATGAGACTCATCCTAAAGGAGCCCTTAGATTATATAAATAGTTATGCACATGGAAAGGCCCTACTCCTGCATCTTTAGGATTTCTAGGTTTTTCCATCTGCCTTGCAATATAATCTATAGTTTCCCTCCCCCTCATTAGAGTATGAACTTCTGATAAGGAACTGTTGGTTTTTAAAAATTTATATTCCTAGCATTTAATAAACTGCTTAGCACATAGTAATTGCTTAATAAATGTTTTTTCATTCATTCACTTATTCAAGAATTCTAGGAATGGGTATTTATTTTTGTTCATTTAATTTCTAACAAGGAATAAAGCAAGCATTTCTATAATAAAAAAATGATTGCAAATGAAACTGCAAATCTATTACGCACAACTTGTTATTCCTTTTAAATATATAATAAAGTTACCATGTAAATTTCTCCTATTTTTTCCTTTTTTTCTTCCCTCCACCCCCTCACCCCCTTACCACTAAAGATGGCTTATCATTAGTTACAAAAATGTGTATGTATATATATATATTCATACATATATGCCAAATCATTCTAGACCTACATCTGTTTATCAGTGCTTTCAAGGCAGATAGTGTCTTCTTTCATATGTTTGCAGTTAATTTGGATATTTATAAGTCAGAATGACTTATTTGCTCAAAGTTATTCCTAAAGCAATATTGCTCTTACTGTGTACAATATTCTCTTGATTCTGCTCATTTTGCTCTTCATTATTTCATGCAAGTCTAACCATGTTTCTCTAAGATTGTCAAGCTCTCATTTCTTGTAGCACAGTAATATTCTATCACAATCATATACCACAACTTATTTAGATTCTTTTTTATGTGTGAATATAATTTATACAATTCTCTTGTTGCACAAGAAAAATCAGATCAAAAAGGAAAGAAAATGAGTAAGAAAACAAATGCAAGTGAAAAACATCAAAAAGAGTGAGAATGTTATGTTGTGGTCCACATTCAGTTCCCACAATCCTCTCTCTGGGCATAGATGGCTCTCTCCATCACAAGATCATTGGAACTGGCATCAATCATCTCGTCGCTGGAAAGAGCCACATCCATCAGAATTGATCGTCCTATAATACTGATGTTGTTGTGTATAATGATCTCCTGATTCTTCTCATTTCACTTAGCATCACTTCAGAGTAAGTCTCTCCAGGCCTCTCTAAAATCACCATCCTGATCATTTCTTATAGACCAGTATTACTCCATAACATTCATATACCATAACTTATTCAGCCATTCCCCAACTGATGGGCATCCATTCAATTTCCATTCCCTGCCACTACAAAAAGGTTTGCCACAAACATTTTTGCACATGTGGGAGGGAACAAATTCTTATTCTTACAAAAAAAGATCAAAACAATTAATTTTAAAGTCATTATACAACTTCTCTTCCTGAACCCTTCTTTTTCTCTTCCTTTTTCATCTCCCTAACTCCTCTCTTCTTCTCCTCTTCTTCTTTCTATCTTCCTCTTTGCTTTCTTTAGTTCATATTTTCCATTCACCAATTCTGTCCTTAATCTGTCATCAGCAACCCTGAACTTTTCTAAGCCTGCATTTCTCAATGTCCTGTACATAAATCTTCTCACTGTTTTTCCTAATCATTGCTTCTAAGAATCCTCTCCTGAATTCCTTCCATTCAGAACTAGGCCTTTATTTTTCATTTTCTTGTTCATTGTTTTGAACAAGGATTAAGTCAAGATTTGGAGGAGGAGGAGGAGGAGGAGGAGGAGGAAGAGGAGGAGGAGGAGGAGGAGGAGGAGAAGGAGGAGGAGATAAAGAAAAGGTCAATTAAACATCTTTAAAAAAAAAAAAAAACTGTACAGAAGAGACCAGGAGGACGAGAAAGAAGCACAGATAAGCAGGACAGTTTTGAAAACTAAAAGTTGAATTTATTGTATAGCATCCCTCCAAAAACTTATTGCTTAAAACTGCAGTATCCTTTTTTTAAAAAAGCAAATTATATAAAATAAAGATCGGGTTTGCCCTCTTTATTTGTTTTACATTTCTATAAGTGCCCATTTTATTTGGTATTTGTTAAATTCAGAAAAAGAATGCTTTTATTTTAAAGGAATTTAAAGACAGACTCAAGGTTGTTCCAGTAGTATTACTGTCCAAACTATATTCCCAATCCTAGTCCAGAACCAAAGCTCTTGGGCAGCCATAAGGTAGGACTAGTTTCTCTAGTGCTCCTGAACTCGAGCATGGTCAGGACTTGGGTCAGATTCCCTTGTCCTGGCCTGCTCTGACCTAGTCCAGCTCTGGTCCTTGCCCTACTCCCTGATTTAAACTGGAATCAAAAAATCTGCCAGGGATGAGTGGGGGTCCCTGGTGAGACACATTGCTGTACACCCTGCTACACCCTCCTCCTCCTCCTCCTCAGGGTCACTTGAAATCTGTCCCATTAAGTTGGGCAGGCTTAGAGTTAGTGGAGAACTCTGATAGACACCAGTTGGTTCAAGAGCTGAGGCCAATTTGGAAGCAATAATGTTCATCTGGCAAGTACTGAATGCACCATATTCCTGGGCCAATTTCCCCTTTCTCCATCCTTTCCCATCTCCTCTGAGGTCACAGAGAATATTCAGTGAACAGAGTCTTCCCATCACTTCAGCCCAATGTAAAGTCAAATCAACATGCATTTATTAAGTTCTTATTATGTTGCTAATCTCTGGGTATATATATTTTTAAAATAAAACCAGACCTGACACTAAGGAGGGGATTAGAGGATAGACCTTGAGCTTTGGGGTCAAGCTTAGCAGTTGTTCCATCTCTGCTCTGGACTCTGTCCTCGATCCAGGGTCAATAACTGCTTCCCAGCAGATCAATTCAAGTCCTTTTTTTTTTTCTCTTTTTTTGTGAGTCAACTTGGTGTAATAGGGAAAATGCTAGCTTTGGAGTCAGAGGCTTCAAACCACAGATCTGCCAAAAGGCCCTCTACTCCTGTGGTCTGGAGCATGTTTTAACCTCTCCAAACCTCAGCTTCCTACCTTATAAAATAAGGGGACTTTTAAGATTTTTCCCAGCTTTAAGTCAATGATTTTCTCTTTTTCCTCATTTAAAGCAGGGAAGAGTTTCTCTTCTCTTCTTCTAAGAGCTTAGAGAGAAGCAGATACAACAGTGACAGCCCCAGAACCCAATTAACCCTAAGGTCATAAGTACTAATGCTGGGTATATATTTACATTACATATGTGTACTTAGTATGCCATGCACATGTGCTGCTAACTGATTGGAATATAAATACTAATAGAGGGGTCTGGGGCGAATGAGGGAAGGATTGATGTACCATGACATAAAGGTAAGAGATGACAGAGTGCATGGAGTAGTTTCTGGATTGCCCTCCTCTGGATATAAATTATTCTGAAATTTGGAGACTTGGTGTCCTATTATGTTTTCTCCAGTCAAATGAGACCTCAAACCTATTTTCCTGTCTATAAAATCAACTGAGAGAGGAGGGGGGTAAGGAGGGCAGAGAGGGAGGGCAAAAGAGAGAGAATAAGAAAAACAGAGAATAGAATGAGAAAGAGAAAAAGAAAGAGGAGAGAGAATAAGAGAGCACATGAGAGAGAGGGAGAGAAAGAGGGAGGAAAGGAGGAAGGGAAGAAGGAAGAAAAAGGGAGGAGGAAAGAGGGAGGGAAAAAGGAAGGAAGGAAGGAAGGAAGGAAGGAAGGAAGGAAGGAAGGAAGAAAAGAAGGAAGAAAAGAAGGAAGGAAGGAAGAAAGGAAGGAAGGAAGGGAAGGAAGGAGGGAGGAAGAGAGGGAGGGAGGGAGGGAGGAAGAGAAAGAATGAAACAGAGAGATATGAAGGGAGAGAGAGGGTGAAGGGGAAAGGAGGAAGAAAGAAAGAGAAAAGGGAGTGAGGGATATGAAGAGAGAGAAAAGAGAGCAAATGATGATAATTATAGTAACAGAATACATTTATAAAGTCCTTGACAATTATTATTAGAATTTTGTAGTGGAAACAGCACTGGACCAAGAATCAAGAGACCTGTACTGTGTTAAGAGCCTGCCTCTCTCACTTACTAAACATGTGACGGGCAAGTCAGGCAATCTCCCTCCATTTCTTCATCTACATAAGGGAAGCAATCACTCCAGCACTACCTCTCCAAGGTTGTTAGAAAAAGGGGGAGAGAGAGACAGAGACAGAGACAGAGAGAGACATACAAACACAGACACAGACACAGAGAGAAAGACAGAGACAGACGAGAGAGAGAAACAGAGACAAAGAAAATATAGGCAGAAGGAATTTTTCTAGAAAGCAACTCAGCTGTATTATTCAACCAAGAACACCAGCAGTGTTCACTTATGAGCTACAAGGAAATGTGCCCTTCACAATGCCCCCAAAACACCTGAGCAAAGGGAGAAATGTGGTTTGGTGCATGAGAGGCAGTGAGAGATGGATTGGAAAAATACATTAAATTCCCCAAAATAAAAAGTCTGTTTAGTTTTAGAAACACAAAGCATCAGGCACTTGGGGATTTAGTGGCAGGTCTCTGAGAGATAGAAGAAGTAACAAGGACATGGGTAATTTATTTATGGTCCCTCACAGGCCACCAACTCTTAACTGAATATCTGCCCTAGAAATAGACCAGCTGAACTGAGAATGAAAACATGGAGAGTGAGTGCATTGTTGAGTTCAAACAAAGAAATGAATCATTGGTGGCCTCTGAGCAATAGGAGAAGAGGCTGGAATATATAACATAGTCAATAACCAATATCCTTTAATATTTACTCAAATTCTTAGCCATTAACACCAGATTAGTGAGGATAAAATTGAAGAGATCAATGCTGGCGAAATTATGGACAATAGTACTGGGAGAATACCAAAGCTTCCTGAAATCCCAGCTGGAGAAAGTGCATTTCCCCCAAGATATTGTCCCATATCTCCCTCCTCAGAAAGGGTTCTGCCAAGCAGAATGTCTCACAAAGACAAAGGATTTCAAAGATTATCTCGGGTCCCCAGCTTCTTAAACTATGGGTTGTGACCCCATATGGGATCTTTAACTGAACGTGGGAGGTTGCAAAATTAGTAAATGTTTGATTTGCATACCTATTTTATATACCTATGTACTGGGGTCATATAAAAATTTCTTGGGTGAAAAGAGGTCACGAGTGGAAAAAGTTTAAGAATCTCTGATTCTAGACCAATAACTGTGGAAAAATAATCTCCTCTACAGCAATGGTGTCAAACTCAAATAGAAATAGAGGACACTAAACCATACATAAGAAATTCCCTTGGGGAATTTCAATATGTCCCATGGGGCACATATTGAGTTAGAAAAACACATAATAATATTATCTATGCTTTATTGTAGTTTGATTTGTTTTGTTAAGTATTTCCCAATGGCATTTTAATCTTGTTTGAGTGGCCCTATGTGTTTGATATCTTTGTCCCATAGAAAACCTAAAAATTCAGCACCCAATCTTTACTAGAGGTCCAAGGAAGACCGTCATTTTCTTTAAGGGTCTGTCTAACTTGCTCCATGGGCTATGTAGGCAGAATGAACAGGTGATAAAGACTAAGATGAAGTCCCCCAACCTTGACGTGGTGTAACTTGTAGATGAAGACTCCAGAACCAGCCTTTGTCCTTTATGAGAGACTGTAATCACTGATCATTAAAATTAGTTCATAGTTCACAGGAGGCAACAGATTGCAGTGGAAAGAACTGAAGTGTTTATTGATTAATAGAACAAATGGGCTGAAAATTGGGAAATCTAAGATCTAGTCCTATCTTTGTGACTTGCAGCAAATCAACTTCATATCTTAGTTTCCTGGTCTGGAAAATAGAGACTTTCCATTTCCTAGAGGCATCCAAATAAAGACTAAATGACCATTGTCAGTGGTGATATAGACAGGGTTCAGGTTTCATGAAGGGATTGAAGAAAATCAGAGAATCCCAACTTCTGGCAAGCAAATTTTTACTGGTCTAAAAAATGGATACTTCTTTGTTGTTGTTAATGTTCTTCACATTTAAAAAATAATTCTTATCAATAATAATTTAAATTTCTTTAACATTTAAAGGTTTATAATACTTTCTTCATAAGCACTCAATGATCTTGCTTGTACAAGGATTACATATCTCCATGTACACATGCAAAACAGGGTCAGAGAGTTGCTTCTAATCACATCACTAATACAAATCAAAACTGGAATTCAAATCCATGTCTCCTCATTCCACATCCAAAGCTCTTTTCAGACTTTTCCTTGATCCTCCCCAGCACCAGAATGTACTCTTTCCAAAGTACTCCTTATTTATTTTTATTTATTCATTCATTTGTTTATTTACTTATTTGCTTATTTGTTTATTTGCTTTCTTATTTATTTATTTAGTTTGTGCAGCATTTGGGGTTAAGTGACTTGTCAAGTGTTAAGTGTCTGGAACAGGCATTTGAACTCAGGTCCTCCTCCTACGAGTCTCACCCTCATCCTCATCTTTCTCCCTCTCCCCTGTGCTCCCAGCCTCCCAAACCTATGACAAGACTCCACAGGGGTGGGTGGGTCTGGAGCAGATAACTGATATTTTACCAGTCCTAGCTATTAGCTTGGGTGAAAAAACACTGGATTAGATGGATGACCTGTATGTTCTCTTTTGATTCTCTAATTCGTGCATACCCTGCCTATAACACAGGTCTATTAATGCACGGATTCAGTGACATGATACCCACAAACATGTATTAATCAAGGATATGAAAGGTAATATCTTCTCTTTCATAGGATTGTTAAAGTTCTGCTTCATGGTGGTAGGGGAAGGCGCTAGGTTCTCAAGATTAAGTCTGCAGAGCTAAAGCTTTGTATTTTGCTTAATACCAAGTATGATGAAAAAAGCTGTCTGAATCTGGGGTCTGGTTCTGATTTTAGTATCTATACAAGTTACTTCTCATTCTCTTTAAGTAAAAGGAAAGGAGCAGCCTATGAGATCCCTTTCAGCTCTTCTGATATGGTCTTCTGATACGTCCAGTCCCTAAGAGACTCTATTTTACATTTTTGCTGTATGTAAGTCTGGGGAAACTCACCACATGTCAGTCAATAAATAGTTGGTGTTGCTGCCATATAGACTTTCAAAAACTAATTCCCTTGATAGAACTGAATCAATGGAGGGAGTGTCCACAATGATTGAAATCATAGATTCTTAAAGTATTTAAGAATAATGAAAATAAGCCAGACAGTTTTCCAACTAGCAGAGAAGCCTGACTCACCCAGTTTGGCAGCTGGGCAGTCTTGGTCCTGCTGTTAAGAGTCTGCAGGGGGTGGAGACAGATGAGAGAATGGGAATTTCCACCCAGTTTGAATGAATAAGCCACCATCACAGAGGCCTTCCCTGTCTCCAACCCCCGCTTTCCTTTTCCTCTGACCAAGTGACTATTGGGAAAGGGAAGGGATTTGAAGTCTGGGAGCTTAAAATAGCGTAGCAGCCATCAAAAATCTCCCGATTTATTCCCCCCAGGGCTTTCTGTTGCTCCACAGCAGTCAGCTTGTGCCCAAATACACAAACACTTACACTCTTAGACTGTGGCCTTCTCCGGGAAGAAAAACAGTTAAGGGAGGGGGGAGGAGGGGAAGTAACACATTCCTTCCAAAGAGAAAAAGAGAAACTCAAGGAGTTTTGTGCTTTGTTTTGTTTTTTTTTTAACTATTCCCCAAGGTCTAGTTGGAGATGACCTATCCTGATATTGGTGCTCTTATAGCATTATTCTCTTCCTGGAAGCTACAACAACCTGGTCATCTGGGACAAGACTGAGAAATGCTGGGAAGAAAATGTAACTCTCTAGAAAGATTGTCAAGCCTTCAAAAACTATTGACTTCCAAGTTCTAAGTTATTTCTATGGATGTTCATCTCATTCTACAATCTTTAAGTGCTCTCTTTCCTTCTATGCCCAATTCACATATTTCTGGAGTTGGGAAGTCATGGGTTTGAGTCCCATCCAATATATCTTGGTTGTGTCACTAGCAATGATGGGACTTTAGTACAGTTGAGAATGCACATGAAGCATTTTTGTTATTTTCTTCTTCTTGAACAAACAAAATTTCTGGCCTCTCTACTCAATTTCCTCCATTTAAGGTGAAAATACTGATAGCTGATATTTATATAACCTCACTAAGAGCTTCACAACAATCCTGCAGAGTTGGTAACTCAAGAAATACTATCCCCATTTTACAGATGAGGAAACTGAGATCCAGAAAGAAGTGACTCTCCCAAAGTTGTACAAGAGTTTCACATATGAGGATGATGCTATCATGGGCTAGTTATTGTTGAGTCGTTTTAATTCAACTTGTCATGATGCCTATTTGAGGCTTTTCAGGCAGAGACACTGGAGTGGTTTGCCATTTCCTTCTCCAGCACATTTTACAGATGAGGAAACTGAGACAAACTAGATTAAGTGACTCACCCAGGGTCACACAGTTAGTATCTGAAGCCAAATCAGGTCCAAAGCCAGCACTATCCATTGCACCATCTAGCTTCCCCTTCTCTTACTAGTAGTAATTGTTTTCACCAAGGAAAATTGTTCCCAGACCATTCACATGCCAACCTGAGTACCATTACTACCATTTCACTTTCACAGAAGGGGAGAGAGAACCTTGGTTTTTCACAATTGGTTAAGTTGAAGAACTTGAATTTCAAATCAGTCTTATGGTTCCAGATCTTTTCACTGCAATAGGTTACTTTTCCCCCCGAAGTTTTGATGCTCCTATAGGAAGGTTTCCACATAGCAGCTTGAAATCCTTATAAATAAGTATTATAAATTGCAATATTCTGGAGAATATGAATTGTTATCTCAGACTTAACACCTGACTTTTTTTAATGGAGATCTGGAATTTCATCAGTCTGGGGAACTTCTAGAGTGGAAACTGCCTTCACTGGTGAAGATCAACAAACCAACTGAAGCTTACACTCTTAGAGAGTTTCCTCAGACATTACTGGGTTAATTGATTAGTCCATGATCATGCAAGTAATATGTTTCAATGGTGAGCTTCAAACCCAGGTCCTCTAGATGGAGAAGGGGTCATCTATCCACAATACCATGACATCTTACACACAACTGACATTAAATAATTGTTGGATTTCAGCACACGTTAAAGAATAAGTCTGTTTTATTGAAAAATACACAAAATGAGGCATTTTAGAACTGATTGGAATCTCAGATCTAACACTTAATAGGTAGGCAGTCTTGAAACCTCTAAGTCTCAGTTTCCTCCTTTGCAAGATGAGAATAATAAACTATATATTACGTATCTCCTGATGGGTGTTGGAAAGAAAGTGATTTATAAATCTTGAGTGTTAAACAAATGTGATTTATTATTATTCTATTCTTTATTAAGGGCCCATATACATATATAATATGTTAATTTTGACAAAGGTAGACCAAATGACAAGCACTCTGGTCCATGTGTAGTGTTGAAATCACTATTGCTCTTGGGAATCAAAAAATACCAAAAAGCTAAGGTTAAGGGCTGTAATTACTCACCTGTAATCCCAGAGACTGACATTACTAATCTCTTGTGCTCTAGAGTTCTGAGCTGCAGAAGGTTATGAAAATCAATTGTTGCTACTGTTCGGCATTAATATCCCCAGAAGTAGAAGGCTACCAGTTTGTTTAAGGAGGGTCTAACCAACCTCCTTTGGAAATGAAAAAAGCCAAAAACTTCTGTGCCAATCACAGTGAAATCAAGACAATAATTGGTCCCTGTTCCTCCATGACCCCATTTGGGGTTTTCTTGCCAAAGATACTAAAATAGTTTGCATTTTTTGACCCTCCAGCTCATTTTACAGATAAGAAAACTGAGGTAAACAGAGTTAAGTGGCTTGCCTAGTGTTACACAGCTAATAAATATCTGAGGTTGTATTTGAACTCAGATCTTTCTGAGTCTAAGCCCAGCCTTTTATCCACTGTATCATTTCACCACTTTTCCTGGTAGATTAGCTATTTGCACAAGATTCTATGTTCTATCTCCCATGACATAAGTGAATCAAGAAACTAATTCGAATTATCTCAGCTGTGTCTGATGCTAACCCCAAAGGAAAGTGAATTAAATGTCCTTGGAAACCTTGTTATTGCCCTCATCTACCTATTCAAGTGAGGACTAAAACTGCACATTACCTGGAATTCATAAAACCAGTGGGTATTTCAAGTGTTTAGGGGAATGACAAACTTGGTAGTTATTTTACCTGTTTTTTTTTTTAATCATGCATTATATCTCTGGTTACTAAGTACCATATATTTGCTCATTGATTCTATTCTAAGAAAAATATTATGTATATAGCCCAAGTCCCAAAGTCCATTATTATAAAACTCTTTCTCACCGGTGGATTTCAATCCCAAGGGCCTCTGTGAGGAGTAAAGGCAGAGTTGGCTCAAGAAGGAAAGAAGGGAGAGCTGATCTCATGAGTCTCTTTGGGTTCATCTTCTGGCTACTAGTGTCTGAAGAAAAGATTCTCAAGAGTCTGATCTCTCTTCAAACCATAAATGAAGAAAATCTCTGGGAAGAAGCCAACATATAGAACTTTAATCATGTTCTTCTCCCCAACCTGCTACACTAGAGACTTCAGGAAATATCCCCTTGGGTGAGATGTGGGATTTTCTATTGAGCTGAGTTACCTTACTCCTAATGGAAGAACTCATTTACACTGTTTCATCCAGTATATATGTTTGTCTATATATGTATGTGTGTATAAATACATATATGTGTATTTATATATACATATAGTAGATATATTCTTATGTACATTTTCTCTAATTTCTTTTTTGCTATTAACTCAGATAAATGCATTTGTTTGCTGCTTACTATATATCTTCATAATAGAACTGGCATTTGGTGGGAAGGGGGACATACCTTGGGTATAAAATTTGAGATCTCCCTATTTTAGAAATAGTGATTAAGAGTCTAGCTTGAACCTAAAATTATATCCCTTAGACTAATAATATTTCATGCAGCAGATACATATAATTCCCACCTCTCTAAAGACACTAATGTTGCAGCCAGCCTCTGGCCCCAACTTCCTGCTGCTACTCCTGGCAGGAATTAAAGTCTCCCTTGGAAAAGGGTAGGGGAAAGAGATGTCTATTTTTGCCACTCTGTGAGCCACCCACAACAGTCCCTTGCTACACATATAGCATTCCAGCAAGTGTGTCTGCTTCCACAGGAAAACAACACCATTATGTCAAAGTTATGTGACTCTTACTCATATAAATACAGTGTATTCAGAAGGAGATGAGGTTAGCCAGTGAATAGGAACTTGGGTCTAAATTCTGATTGGGTATATCCACAAATCCACAAACCCCTAGACAAGATGCTGCAACTTTGTAGTAGAAGGGAGAGTCCCAGGCACTCTGGTAATCGTTGAGAGCCTTGCACTTACTCAATGTTACCCAACTCAACTCATGTTTCTCAACATACCCCAATGAAACATGCATAAACTATTCAAGAAACAGACTTTCCCTAAAGAGTGGCTATTAGTGCTATCTATTAGTGCCTTTCATTAGCAGCAGATTAGAGGTATGAATTAAACACGTAAGCCTCAGAAGAATAACCATCAGGTGAAACAGTAGCACTGCTGGAAACATGGCAACATATTGACAATAACTTCACTGTGCATTGCCAAAAACATAGCCCTTAACATTGCCTTGGAATGTCAGAAGCTTTTCATTCGTGCTCATGGTGGTATTGGGGTAAAATACAAAAAACACTGGCTCAGGAATCAAGGATCCTGTCTGGCCCCTTCTTGCAATTTCCAATAAAGCAAATAAAATCGCTTTATTCCACTGGGAACCTTGGTTTCTTGTTTTCTTGGCAGATGGCCTCAAAGGTGTCATCTTCTAGTTCTAATATCCTGTGATTCCTAATTCAGTTCCTACATATAATATCTGTAGCTTTTAGCAAATCATAGCACTTTCCTGGTTCTCAATTTTCTAATCTTCAAAATGGAGATTGTCATCTCTGCTCTGATTACTGTACAGTATTGTTGTGAGAATCAAATAAGATAACATATATCATAGCACTTTGTTAACTATAAAGTGTTTTGTAAATGTGAACTATCATCATCACCACTGTTATTAATTGTTAAATTGTGAGCTTGAGGGACTGCCTTCTGTCTGTTTTAGTATTCCTAGCACTTAGCACAATGCCTGACACATAGTAGGTGCTTTATAAATGTTTGTCGATTTTGATTATTTCCCCTTTGTCCATCTTCCCCTTTCCCTAAATGCAAATAGCTCATCAGATCCTCTCTATTCACCTGCTCTTTTCCCTTTCACATTAAGTTCCATGAGACCTTCAGACTTTAAGGAGTGGAACATTTCTCCATTTTTCCAGAGGCTCTTATCAAAACTGCTCGTGCGTAACTATTGCTATGGAGACTGATGGGAATGGCTGTCACTAGTCCACCATCTAGTACACTTTGGAAAAGGAGTCACTGAATTCAACAACATGAGAGCCAGAATAGACCTGAGAAATCATCTAGTCTAATCCTTTCATTAACAAATGAGGAAACTGCCCCCAGCAAACTGAAGAGACTTGCCTAGGGTCATACCACTAGTTAGTGCCAAGGCTGAGAGTAGAACCCAGTTCTCTTGGTTTTCAATTCAGTGATCTTCCCTCTTAACATAGCAGGTTTTTGGTGTTCAGTCATTTTTTCAATCATGTCTGACTCTTTGTGACCCCATTAGGGGTTTTCTTGGCAGAGAGATGAGAGTGGTTCCTTCTCCAACTTATTTTACACATGAGGAAACTGAGGTAACTGAGGTAACAGAGTAAAGGGACTTGTCCTGGGTCACACTGTTAATAAGTATCTGAGGCCAGATTTGAACTTATGAAGATGAGTCTTTCTAACTCAAAGATCAGTATTTTATCTACTGCATCATTTTACCAATATTAAAATATAAACTTGATTCTGTCCCCTCAGCTTATGAGACTTTGAGTTTGTCTTGGTTATATTCTGGGATAGAAATTCCCTTAAGAATAAAAAAAATCCGCTTATATTTATCTCATCATGTGGAGATTGCAAATTGCTTTGAAAATTTGGTGAGAACAATGTGAGAACAGAGAACAGACCACAGTGGGAAAGATCATTCACCTCTCAGCTCGGTTTCCTAAGATAACAAACAGTTTGCTTGATGGACAAAGTCATGTGGAGTCAGAGATGACCTCCAGGATTCTATCTCAAATAGGCTGGAAAAGCTACTAGCCAGAGGATTACTGACACTAGCACTAACACAAAAATAAGAAAGTGACAAGGACCTTTTCTGAAACTTAATTTTTTTTGTTCTGTGAATTCTTTTTTTGTAAGGACCCAAAGTAATAATTGAATTCCTCATATTTGAATGAAATCATAGGATAATAGGCTCATGGATTTTAGCATTGGAGGGGATCTTAGAGATTGAGTTTAACCTTCTCATATTACACATAGAGAAACTGAGACTTAGATAAGTTGAGGGACTTGCCCATTACAAAAGGGCTAATGGAGTATCTGAGGAAGGATTCAAAAACTCAACTCTTCCCAGTTCTGACTTTCATCCTTACAACCCCCATGAAGGAGATAGAGAAAACTGTCCCTAGCCATTCTGGCACCCAGGGCAAATTTAATTGTGGTGCTGTTGTGGGGATGGGGATGGGAAGTGTGAACAGTAGTCTATCTGTATCAGGTACAGTCAAACTGGGAGAAGTGTAGGAATTATCCCTCAGATTCTGTCTTGAGTCCCCCATATCATGGCTCATTTCTAACTTCCCTGTACCCCAGCTTCCAAGAAGAAGAAAGTTCATACAGTGGGATAGTTCTAAGAGATGATAGGGGGAAGTATAAGGTGGAAAAGAAGACAAATTCGAAGGAAAAGATATAATCTGGGAGAAGAGGTGCTACCATGATACCCTTCTGGGGATGGTTTCCCAAAGCCCATTTCCAGAGATGGTTGCACCAACTATGGAAGCCAGCTAAAGACTATATGATCAACCATAAAACTGCTGCAGCAAGACAGAATGCCCCACCCTTCATGTGTAAGTTGCCCTCTATACTCTGGTACAAAGCCCCAGTGACACAAGCCTAGTGATTCATTGAAATATCACTATCCTCATTTTGTAGATATGAGGAAACCATGGCCACAGGGAAACAAAGTGAGTCACTTACCTAATCCCGTACCTAATAAATAACAGAACCCAGCTTAGAGGTCCAGTTCCTTAATTCCATCCCCAGTGTTGTTTCTATTACTCAGTATTTCACCCTTTATTTTTCTTAAAAGCCCTAACAATTTATAATGGGGTAATTCTTCATAAAGATTATCTTTTTTTTTTTTCAATCAGCAAGATGGTTTCAGAAAGGCCTGGAGAGACTTATATGAACTGATGCTGAGTGAACTGAGTAGAACCAAGAGAACATTGTACACAGCAACAAGATTATACAATGATCAGTTCTGATGAACGTGACTCTTTTCAACAATAAAGTGATTCAGGCCAGTTCCAATAGTCTTGTGATGGAGAGAGCCATCTGCACCCAGAGAGAAGAGCGTGGGAACTACGTGTGGATCACAACATAGCATTTTCATCTGTTTTGTTGTTGTTTGCTTGATTTTTGTTTTCTTTCTCTTTTTTCCCTTTTTGAACTGATTTTTCTTGTGTAGCATAATATTTGTGGAAATATATAGAGAAGAATTGTGCAATTGGATAACTTGCTGTCTAGGAGAAGGGTGGGAAGGAAGGGAGAAAATTTGGAACATACAGTTTTGCAAGGGTGAATGTTGAAAACTATCTTTGCATATATTTTAAAAATAAAAAGCTATTATTTAAAAAAAAACTTTTTAAATTTAAAATTTAACACAATTATCTTTTTTCCCCTGTTCTTCACAAACATTATTCCATTTCCTCTTCCTACCTGCTAGGTTAGAAGTAACAAAAGCTAATATTTCTTTAGAGCCTTAATATTGGCAAAGCCCTCCCTTCGCAACAATCTTATGGGGGAGGAAAGGCAAGACGGGTGTAATTTCTTCTTTTTTTTTACAATATGAGGAAATCGAGGTTCCAAGAGATTAAATAGCTGATTTCAAGCACACAGGTAGTATCAGAGCTGGAATCTGAATTCACGTTTTTGTCAGCAAATCCACTAGTTTTTGTACTACACTATTGTGTAGTTGAATTTCAATTTGAGTTTTAGAAAAGTGGGAGGAGGTAGACTATTACTTCTCTAACTGGGTTGAAGTTTCTTCTGTCCCTATCTATCTGTTGTCATCTGTGGAGATATGTGGAGCATAGTAGTTGCTGCCTTAGACCCATAGGAAAGGCCGTATCCAAGTTCCAAGGGCAGGATTTTTGATGTCCATAGGAATGTGTCTCACCCAATGATTGTGCTTTTAGAAGGTTCTGTGCAAAGTTAATTTCTGCAGATTGATTCCTGTTTTAAATAAAGGAAGGGAGCTGTTATTTAAAGGAACCCTGCAGGGGAATCTTTTTGTTAAGGGAATAACCTCCTACAATGTGAATCACCATTAATTTATCTCTTAGGTGAGTTCCAATATTTGTAGATACTGTTTCTTAAAGTGGGACAGGCCTATATATACTTACAGGCAGAAGTATTCTTATAAGAAGTGGAAAGAGAGGGACAAGGAAGGGGGAACCAAGATAAAGTGGGGGAAGGAGCTTATTTTATTCCACCAAATACCAAAGAGATGAGGGTCCGAACCTCACAAAGGGGTATGACCCCACTCTCTAGGACATCAGTGTACAAGACCCACCATCCATCTGGGCTCTGAATAAAGAGTAGCACTCTTGATTTTAAGTAGGCCAAATACATACCTGGTAGCAAGGTATCAGGAAGGCCCATACCTAGTGAACTAATGCTTAACATTCTGCTCCTTCTGTCCTTGCTCATTGTTAAATGTATAAATGCCCCTCAAAGGGGCAAATCTGCATGTAGTCTAAAATTGCACCCCAGTCAGATCTGACTTCTGGATACTCCCTTTCATGAACCCTAGCAGCTTGCTAAACTGGACTAGTTCAGCAGTTTTCTGACATTCCCTATTTCCTGACCTTTTCTCCTCCAACATGAAGCTTTCCCTGACTCTTTATCCCCATCCCAGCCAAGTAGAGGTGATCCTCTCCAATTCCAGCAATGTTTTTTATATTTGCATTTAGCATCCCATTTCATATCAGACTTATTTATATTCACGGCTGTCTCCTGCTACTGCTAAGCAAGTGAGTGATATATTGGTTAGCGCACTGGATCCAGAGTCAGGAAGATCTGAATTCAAATTTGGGCTCAGACACTTACAAGCTGAGTGACCCTGGATAAGTCACTTAAGCTCTATCTGCCTCAGTTTCTGTAACTGTAAAATGAAAATCATAATTAGAATCTAATTGAGAAAACCAAACAAGATAAATTTTGCAAAGTGCTTAGCATAGTGCATAGTAAGTGCTTAATAAGAGCTTATCTCTTCACACACACTTCTACTAGCCTGAGGAACAGCATCATGCAATGGTTATCCAATAACCCAATCCAGCAAGAATTTATTAAATATATGGAGTTTACAAAGAGTCAGGAAGATTTAGATTCAGCTCCCATCATTGATACTTAATGAGCCTTATGTTACTGATTTTAAAATGAGAATAATAATGCCTACTAATAATAATAATGCCCTCACAGGGTTGTTGTGAGGTTCATATTAAGTAATATTCAAAAAATTTATAAATCTTAGAAACTATTATATAAATGCTGGCTTATTAAAATGGAATTACTCCCTACAGAGTGGGGAATTATGTATTTTTCATTATATTCCTTACAGAACCTTATCTCTAGTTGGAGCCCACCAAATATATGCTGAATTAAATTGAACATTTAGTCACTTATACCAACTATGAATAAAAGAGGGATGGATAAAGCACTGGGAAATAGATGAAGATTAAAAGCAAGCAAATGTCACCTGCTCCACTATCTCTAAATGACTTCTACAGCATATACAGTTTTTGCTTCTGGTAAAAGTCAGAAAAGTGTCTAAATACCTGTAGTATCAACTTTACAGGGTAGTTCTAAGGATCCAATAAGATCATTTAGGTGAAGGCTCTCTGGTAAACTGAGAATCCTAGACAAACTTGAACCATTATTATAAATTAATACCATCACCAAAACAAAGCCAGTTTCCATCAAAATTTCTTATATGAGGAAGCAAAAAAAGATGGATAAGCATTAATATAATCTCTTCTATTATTATATATGCTTGCTCTCATATTTTGAATCCTCCTTGGTATTCTTCTGGGAACACCACAAAGGGGTATGACCCCACTCTCTGTGGGGTTTCTTGTTTGGTTTTCTTTATCTTTTTTAATTTTTTTTTTCCTTTTTTCTTTCTTTTTCTATTTTTTTTTCTTATTTTACAATTAGTTTTAAATAAATACATATTTTTTAAAAGATTCCTTATATGACATTGGGAAAGTCCTTTAATCTTTCTGGGCCTCAATTTCCCAATTTTTAAAATAGAAGGGTTAGACTAGACCATTGGAGAATACTTTTAGAACTGAAGGTCTTTTAATACACTAGTGCTATGCTGAAATAGAAACAAGTTACTAAATCATACAGACAGAAGGATTCCTGCAGGCAATAAATTGACTTAGAAAACCATTATTAATTAGAAAGTGCAATATTGATAAAAATATTGATATTACCTATGCTTTGTTGTCCTTTCATTTTCATTGCCAAATATTTTCCAGTTATATTTTAATGGTTCTGACTGTGTGTTCAATCCCTCTAACATCATTTTTATTTATATTTCCTATTATATTCCCTATTTATAATAGGGAACTGAGGCCCAGAAAGGTTAAAGATCTAATCTAAAGTCACACCCATAGGAGTGTGCCTTCTAACTTGAAATCTAGAATCTTATGATTATATGACTTCTTTTCCTCTTTGAGGTGGCCCTAAATGTGTATTTTAACTCAACTTTCCCAGAATAAATATATTGGAGAATGCAGAGGGAGAAACATATCATGGAATTTGTGCTACTATACTAGTGTCCCTCTTTAATCTTCCCAAAGTACTGGGTCTCAGAATCCAGGAATTCCTATGGCTCTTAAAATCTCCAACTCCACCCTTCCTCCATCCTGCCTCCTTAGACTAGCAACAGACTTAGGATATCCTAGGCTGAGATGGACCTTCAGGACTCCTACAGGAACGGTCCTGGGAAAGAGCCAGAAGGAAAAGGAGTCATTGCATTAGCAATTTACAAGAAAAAATAAGTCTGCCAGTTCTAAGCCTAACAGAACAAAGAACTTTAGCTCCTGAACCTCACCAAGATGTCTCGAAGCTCTCTCCATAACTTTAAGATATCAAGCTCAGTTTCACCCCTCTGTTCTCCCTTTCTCTCTCACTCTCACTTTTCCTCAAGGACATTTAAGATTTCAAGGAATCAGGTGGCACAATGGATTGAGCACCCTATCTGGAGGTAGGAAGTCCTGAATTAGAACCCAGCATGGATAAGTCATTTAACTTTGTTTGCCTCGATTTGGAGAAGGAAATGGCAAACCAGTCCAATATCATATCCAAGAAGACCCCAAATAGGGTTACAAAGAGTCAGACATAATGGAAACAATTGGATCAGCTCAAGATTCCTTTTGCAGACTCAAGCCACAAGGGAATTTCAAAAGGCTTTATCAGCAATTAAGGAAATGCATAAAGCCAACATTTTAAAAGAAATGCAATAAAACATCTTCCAGTGAATTTAGAATGCGGAACCAGAGTTCCTGTCCCAGAACCTCCTACCCTAGCCACACAAGATTTAAAGAGGCAACTATAGTATATTGTTGTTGTTTAGTCATTTTTCAGTCATGTCTGACTCTTCATGACCCCATTTGAAGTTTTCTTGGCAAAGATAATGGAGTAGTTTGTCATTTCCTGCTTCAGTTCATTTTACAGAAGAGGAAACTGAGTTAAATAACATTTCCTGGGTCAGAAACATAATAAATGTCTGAGATAGGATTTAAATGCAGGAAGATGAGTCTTCCTGACTCAAAGTTATTTTTATTCTGCCCCCAACTATATTGTGGAATGGTACTATCTCTGGAAACAGTGAACCTAGGTTCAAATCCCAGTTCTATTGCTTGTTAGCTGAAGTCTCCCAATTACAAGTGCCTTCTCCCACATACACACATACACACACATATTTATTATATGTATGCAAATATATATAAAGAAAAAATATGTATACACACACTTTGTCTCATAAAATGTAAGATCCTTGAAAGCAGGGATTATTTCATTTTGATCTTTGTATTTCCAATTACTGACAGAGGACCTGGTCCACAGTAGGCTCTTAATCAATCATCAATCAACAAGCACTATATTATATATTATATATAGGGCAGGCACAGTGCTAAACAGCAACACAAACAAAAAGCTACAGCAATCCCTGCCTCAAGAAGCTAACATTCTAATGATGGGGAACCTAGGTATATATACAGGTGCATACAAGCTACAAAATCCATACAAAGTTACTTTAGAAGGAAAGTTACTACCAGCTGAGGGAAGAAAAAGGAAAATAAATGCTTCTTGATTATTTGATTGATTCACTAAGAGGATGACCTCAGGCCCACCACCCTGAATCTGTTTCCTCAGCTATCAAATTGAGGAGATTTGATTAATCTATGTTTTCTATTAATGTGTCTGTACTTTGACCATTGGCATTTCCCCAAACCCCAAATTTGGACTCCTATTCTGGGTCCCCAGCTTTAAATATTTCTGGGTTTCCAGTTCTGAAAGGTGAGTTTTCATCTTATCTTACCAGGAATGAAGCCTCCGTGACCCTTCTCCGCCATCTTCATACCATGTTCCTTGGTCTGTACCATTCCCTTACTAATTCCTCTTTCCACTGCCATTTATGTGTTATCTCTCCTTGTGAAAATGTTAGCTCCTTAATGGAAGACACTATCGTGTTTTTTTTTTTCCCCCAGATTTAATGGTACCTGGTACTCCAGAAAAATTCAATATGTATGGGTCTACCTATCTTTTTCTCTAGCTGTACCTGCCTATCTTTCTATTTACCTATGTATCTATGTGTCTATGTAGCTATCTGTCTTTCTACCTCCTTATCTACCTGCCATATCTATCTTTATCTATTTATTTACCTATCTGTGTCTATCTACTTAAATACCTCCATATCTACTTGTCATGTCTATGTTTATCTGTCTACCTCTTTATCTACCTACCATGTCTAAATTTATCTATCTACCTACCTAGCTACCTACCTGTGTCTACCTACTTATCTACTTGCCATGTCTATATTTATCTATCTGCCTACCAACTACCTGTGTCTGTCAACCTCCTTATCTACCTGCTATGTCTATCTTTATCTGTCTATCTACCTGTCTACCTGTGTCTATCTACCTATCTATATACTTCCCTATCCACCTGTCTCTATCTGTCTGTTTATCTATCATCCCTTCCAGCTCAAACCTGTAACTGAATGTTCTCTAATCAAATTTGACCCTATTCTCATTCAAAACCATGAGCTTAGCAATGAATCTGCATAATGCTGCCATCTTGGTTCCTGGCCATTGCCAGCCTACTTTGGTCCAAGAAGTCCAGACACCTCCAGTTCCCCATCTTCTTCCTGGAAGGCCTCCCCGTAGTTATTCCAGTTCTCCACCTGGCTCAAGAGCCAATCCTTCCAATCACTGAGATGCCTCCATGGTAGCAGTACTTTTCCCTGATTAGCATTAGCATAGTTTCACAAGCCATTAGAATGCCACCATATACCTGCCCTTACACTAGGAAAATATTATTAATAATAAAATTTTTAATGAATAAAATAAAAATAATGAAATATTAATAGATGTTTCAATACAGAATATAGACAATCTACACATACACTCTCATGGCAAGAAGGAACATGCATTTCCTGTCATCATCCAGAAGACAAGAGGGCAAGAAATTTGGAATTGCGTCCAGCTTGGCCCCTGGCCTGGGAATATGTGCCAACTGAGACTCCTTGTTCTGATTGTCTCCTGGCAAGCCGTTTTCCCATTCCCGAACTCCTCTTCTCATATTCAGGTGCACCCTCTTTTCTACTCTCTCCCATCCCTAAAACTACAGAAATCCTGATCTGCAGAAGATCTCAGTCCCGGCCCCACTCCCCCACTGGGTCTCTCTTGTCAAGTCAATTCCTCTTTCTGCCCTGGAGCATCCTCCTTGCCTCCCTCCCACTGACTAGGTGTAAGGCCACCCACAGAGCTCATTAATCACCTTCTACTGGGGTGCCAGGCTGCAGGCACATGCAACAGGGAGGGAAAATAGGACAGGCTGACTGCTGCCCCGGGAAGTCAGTGACAGGGCAGATGGTGATTGAAATTAAAATTAGAATGGCCAGGCAGAGAGGCTGTTAGCAGGCCAGCTGTTCACCTGATTCATACTCCTCCCGCATTATAGGATGCATGCATCTATTTAGATGGAACTAATTGCAGGTCATAAAACCCCATCTCAAAGTGCCTCGAAGGTTCCTATTATGGCTCTCCAGCCCTTGGGCTGTTGGACAGGGCCCCAGACTGCACTCCACCTGCATTAGGACCACTTGGCTGAGTATGAAACCCAAGTGTCAGAGCAAGAAGAGGGAGCTTGAGACCAAACCCCTTTTGACAGATGAGGAAACTGGGGTTCAAAGAAATAAAGTGAACAAGGTTGTAAAGGTAGAGTGAGGATTCAAACTCAGATCTTTGGATTCCAGGTCAGTAGGAGATAGAATTAGAGAATGTGGCTAGATCATTTTCCATTAACAGAAAGGAAATAACATCAACAACCTGAAAGAATGAACTTGGCCCAATATTATCTCTAGTCAATCAGTCAATAGTAACTGGCTTTTATGGAGCTCTTTATGATTTGCTGAGCATTTTGTATTGATTATCTCATTTGAAACTCAAAATAACTCTGTGATGCAAGAGTTCTAGGTTTTAATATTCCCATTTTACTCTATAAACAAGGAAAGGAGAAAATATCAATGAGGGCAGAGGCATCAAATGTCACCAGTAGCACCCCCAAAACCACCCAAATCAAGTTCAAATATAACAGAAATATATAAAATATAGGTAATGTGAATGAGTTGTTTTCTAACTCAAAATGCATCCCTTGAAGATCCTCATTTACCTGTTTCTATTTGGGTTTGACACCTTTGGTCTAGGGGATAGAAACACTTTGGTATTTTTTGGGGGAGGGGGTGATGGTAATTGGAGTTAAGTGATTTGCTCAGGTTACACAGCCAGTAAGTATTAATTGTCTTTCAGTCAAATCCTCCTGACTTCAGGGCTGATGCTCCATCCACTGCACCATCTAGCTGCTCCATTGTTGTTTTTTAAATTCCCACTTTAAAGAAACAGAATCAGACTCAGAATGATTAAGCAATAGGTCCAAAGTCAATCAGCGTGTAAATGTGTGGGGCAAGTCTTGCGTATAGGTCTTCCTGAATCCATGCTTGGTAGTCTATCCACTATCCATGGTTTATTAAGCATCCACTTACTAAAGTGAGAAATATTGTACTAAGTGCAAGGGAGGCTGAAAAGATGAATGAAATCCTGTCTCTGACTTCTAAATTCTTGTTATCTATTTGGGAAAATAAGGCCTAATTTATCCTTTGACATATTGAAAAACTGTAACCTCACTAATTGGGGCTATTTCTTCCACTGTTATAGATTATAAATCTTTTATAACTTCCTATCTTGTGTGATTCCCATTTACGTCTTTCCATCAATCTTCTATGGATGATAAAACAAGCTGAAAAGTCTTCTCCATCTCTTTTTACATTGAATTACCAATGTCATAATGAGGCTGTTCATCTCTTTTCTCTCATTCTTCCCACAAGACCTGATCTCATTCTTTCCCAGTCCTGAGTGACATCATTTATAACACTTTTTGTCTACAAAGTCATAACCAGTAATATTACAAGGTAACTGGCATTTACTCAGGGTCCCATGGCATGGCCAATATGAATTTTTTTCCTACTTTCTCAATGATGGGAAGAAAATAGAAATAAATTGCCTCATCAGAGGCAGCTAGGAGATGTACAGAAAAACTTGAATTCAAATCTGATTTCTGACATTTACTGTGTGACCCTGGCAAGTTATTTAACCTAAGTATGCCTCAGTTTCCTCAGCTTTAAAATGGGGATAAGAATAGCATCTTCCTCCCAGGACCGTTGTGAAAATCTGATGAAATAATCTTTGTAAAGCATCTAGCACATAATTAGCATTTAATAAATGCTTTTTCCTTCCTTCCATTCATTGCCACTCTTACACTATGCCCCAGAAACTCTTCCTAGTAGCTTAGCATCATAGGAATTTACTACATGAGAGGTTCTGACCTTAAGAACTCTGTTCAGATTAGGTAAGTCAAAGACTGTGGAGGGGAAGAAGTTGACACATTTTTTTCAGGGCATAGAGAGGCAGGACAAACTGATGCTTGCTTATTGGACAGTAGCCATGGAGCTGGACCTTGGACCTGAATGGCCGGTACAGATCCTAAGGATGATCACACAAGCCTGTCCTCACTTGGCTCTCTCAGACTGGGTCTTCCCCAAGACACACCTTGCTTTATTAATGGGCTGAGACAGGTGGCACGCCGACTGAACACACCATTACATCCAATTAGTCCCAGCCAAAGAGTGAACCAATTATGTAATAGTCTCTAGCTCCATCCACCTCTGCCAAAACAGGGTTTTATCCTCGCCTGAGTAAGCAGCTGGCTTACAGCTGCTCCCTTGACAGAGAAAGATTGTTTCCAAGACTTCAGGAGCCAGTCCAGCTGCAGCCCCCTCTGTGTGAGAATGTTTCCTTGTGTGACACAAGTCTCTTGCCAGAACTCCAGTTTAATGGCTATTTGCCTGTGACCAAGTGGAAAAAATATCCCAGGGTGCCCAGATTCTTCTCCCAGGCTTCTCCTCCTTTCCATCTCTCTTGTACAAACAAAAAACTTCCATTGTCTGGGGAGCTGGTGCTCTGAAATTCAGATAACCAGAAAGTGACTCTCAGCTATTGATCTAGCAATAACAAACACTATTAGACATTTACCTACAAAAAGATCAGAGAAAAGCACCCTATATATAGAAAAAAAAAAATTGATGACAGTTCTTTTAATGATAGCAAAGAACTGAAAACTAAGGGGATAGATATCTATCAGTAGGAATAACTGAATAAATTATAGTATACTACTGTAATCGAACTCTATGGAACTATAAGAACAATGGAGGGAGCAACAGGGATGGTTTCAGAGAAACCTGAAAAGATGGATATGAACTGATGGAAAGTAACATAACTAGAACCAGGAGAACAAATCCAATATTACAAATATGAACAACTTGAAAAGACTTAAAGATTCAGACCATGGCAAAAATCAGTCAAAATTCCTTAAGTCTGTATAGAAAGGAAATGGACTAAATATTCAGAGGATTTGGAGGATAAATAGGGATTTATTTTGCTTGACTTTGTGTACTTATTATGAGTAGGGTTTTTATTAATAATGAGATGAGTATGAGAAAAAAATAAGTGTTACTTGGGGGAATTAATCTTTTTTTAATTAAAAAGTGAAGGACAATCATCTGAAGATGATGCCACATGATAATTAATTGAGGAAACTCCACTTGTTTAGCCTGAAGAAAAAGAAAAGACCTAAAAAGATAAGACCTTTCTTCAGATATTTAAAGATCATGAAGATATAGCTTGTTCTACATGGTCCTAAATCACAAAAGAATAAATAATACTTAGAACTTTCAGAGAAGCAGATTTAGTGTTGAAACAAGGAGAATTTTATTAATATTTATTAATACTTAATGCTATATGTTTATTTTAAAAGAGGGTTTTGTTTTTCTTTTTTCTCAAAAAAGGTAAGAAGAAAGAAAATAAATGCTTTTAAATTGAAATAAAATGTAAATTAATTTTTAAAAAATATTAATGCTGCATAAAAATGTAATGGATTTCCTTGGGAGATGGTGAATGAAGGCTGGATAGCTACTTATGGGTAGAGATTCCTGATCAGGAAGTGGGTAAACCAGATAATTTCTGAAATCTGCTCCAGTTCTCTGATTTTGCAATTCCCTGAAAGGCCTTTTGCCTCTTATGTCCCACAGTCCATTCTCCTAGGGCATATACCTAAGGACTCATTTAAAGGCCTCTCTTATATCAGAAACCAGATGATTTCTTGACAATCCCATGTTTCACTCTCCAATTAAGATAGTGAGGGACTTCAAGGGGGAAAAAAAAGCATGAATAATTGAGATGAAGAGAAGAAAGAAAAAAATGAGGAGAGTACAAAAGAGAAGGGAGAAAGAAGAAAAAAGAATCCCTCTTCCCAAAAGCTTCATTATTAACAGAGACCAGGAGATAGAAATAAGGACTTCTAAGTTTTATATGTCCCATCATTCCTACCACCTGGCACAGCAGTTGCTTCTCATATTTACTGGGCTGAATTGAATTGAGGCACTAACATGAAAGGTTTTTTTCCTCCAGCCTTTGACCCTTCCCTCCTCATTTCCCCATAAATTCTACCAAATTTGAAAACAGCCATTGTACCTTTAAATAACCCTTCCTAATTGACCAGGATAAAGCATTTAGTTTAAAAAAAAAAAACTTGAATATTTCATTTTCTAAAAGCACAGGATTAAAACCATTACCTTCTAATATGGAGGCATTCCCAAATTAGTCTTTTCTCAGTGATGACTATTTCTGAATGCTTGAAAGAAAGAAAAAAAAAAAAGACAGGTGCCTCAACCTATCCATCTTTCTTCAAAATGCTTGTAGTTCACCAAGCCCAGAATCTGCGTAGCAATCCTGGCAGGTGAGTTTCAGCTGCACTATAGCAATGGTCCCTTGTATTGGCTGAATTCTCAAATATCATTTCTATACACTGCTTTTTCTCCACTCCATAAATCAGCTTCCTCATTGAAATCTTCAGGGATGTTTTAGATAAAGATTTCTTATTTGAAAGCAACTGATCAGTTGATTTCAGGACATGGAAAGGTTGGAGCTAGAGAATGTTGAATTTTGGAAGATAAGCTAATTTGTTTCATTTTGACTGTTGGACTAAAAATCTGTATCAGAAGCAAGTAATCTATATAAGCCTAGATGATGAAGCCCCAAAAGAGCAGAGCTAATCCTCAAGTTTGATAGTGGGCAGATTTATCTCTAGTTGATTAATCCCTTTCAGGAATAAAAAGCTCCCTTGCCCTTTCCATTCACAGAAGTTGTTGTTTGTCCTCCCTTCTTGTAGAGGAACATGACATCAGGGAGGTGAAACCATGACATGGAAATGAATTGGATTTAAGGGAGAGAGGGCTGTGTAAGGTCACCTGCCTCATTTTCCCCTCCAGAGTCATCTATATCCCCTGGCAGGATATCTTGCCCTTTCCATAGCTTGGAGAAATAGCCCTTTTTTGCAACCAGGACTATATACCTTACTTTTTACACATTTATTATTCATCAAACGTTTGCAACTAGATGGTGCAGTGGATAGAGTACCAAGTCTGGGATCAGGAAGACTCTCAAATCTGACCTCAGATATTTATTATCGTGTAACTCTGTTTGCCTCAGTTTTCTTATCTGTAAAATGATCTAGAGAAGGAAATGGCTAGGATCTTTGTTAAAAAAAAAAAAAAAAAAAAAGTCCAAATAGGATTATAAAGAGTTGGACGTGACTGAAAACAACTAAAAAACAGCAAAAAAAAAAAAAAAAAAAAAAGTTTGTTTAAATGAATGAGAGTGAATGAATGCAAAAAAAAAAAAAAAAAAGCTTTCCTTTAATATATTTGTTATAAAAATTTTACTACCAAAATTCCAAGGAAAATTCTAAAGCATAACTTACTAATCAAGTGGACTTGAACAAGGCACTTTAATAATAATAGCAACAGGTATATGGCATTTACTATGCACCAAGTACTATGCAAAGTGCTTTACAATTACCTCTTTTGATCTTCCCAACAACCCTAGGAGGCAAATGCTATTCTTATTCCCATTTAGAGATGAAGAAACTAAGATAAATGACTTCTGCAAGATCAAATAGCTATTAGGTGTCTGAGGCTGAATGTGAATTCAGACCTTCCCTACTTCAAACCCAGCCCTCTATCTACTCAGCCACCTAGCTATTAAATTCCATCACCATCCAACTTATATCACTCTGAGACTTCCTTTCCTCACCATAAAATTAGAGAACTGCTTATATTACCTTTAAGGTATTTTCCAAGTCCAAAATTTTATCAACCTATGATAGAGAAAAAAAGTTGGGGTTATTTTCTATGTCTAAGGCTTCAATTCTGAGCCCCAAAGAAAAGTTTCCAAATAGGCAGAACTTTACACTCTGGTAATCACCAAATTCAGTAGTAGTACTCCAGTGGTGAGCCAGTCAAGGGCTTCCAGGTGATATTTGTACCTCTGGCTATTCTACTCTATTTCTGCCTTGTAGAAACCCCTTTACCAAAGGGATCCTGGATTTAGATTTGGGGAAGATCTTAGAGATGACCTAATTAAACCTTCCCATTTTTACAGAGGAGAATAACAAGAGCAGAGAGATTAAGTAACCTGCCCTAAAATCACATGGTTAGAAGTGGTTGAGCCAGACCCAAAACAAATGTTTGGAGCTATTAGCCCATGAGAGTCATGTGGGACTTCTTCAGTCCGAGGCTGATGACCTTGGACTCTGACCTTCACCATGACCTGCACCTCCTGGGGAACTTGTTTTCCCTTTGGGTCTGTTCTTTCTGGGCTTTAAGAAACAGCAGGTGAGTGATCAATAACAATGTTGAAAGAGTATAAAGGGAAAGATCAAAACAAAATGACCAGTCATCTCTTGCAGGGATTCACTGTGACTAAGACACTACTTGTGCACAATCCAATTTTCAATGGTTTTTTAGCCATTATCATCCTTCACCAATTCCCCAGTGGTTTTAAGAGCCTGGATTACTTCATATAGCACTAAGATATTGGGTCTTATTTTTAAATTCTCTTATATCATCTGGCTTCTGTATCTTTGATCAACACATATAACCATATACATACATGACTCACATATCCCTCAACACCCTTATTCCCTTTCATCCCAATCCCTTTCACCTTTTTATTCCTTCTCCTCCAAAGCCATTTTTCATGGCTCTTATCAAGGTTTTCCTGTTCCATGAAGTCCTCTTAGACCTTATGATCAATATGTTAAAGAAAAGCTTTTTTTTTTCATTCATTCACTCTTTCTTTCTTTAATCCTCTCAGACTAAAGTGAGCTCTTCCTACTTACTACTTTGCCAGTCAATGGACAATGATCTTTTACTGCCTTGTGACCTTTTCCACTATTTCACTCTTGGACTATATTCTCATTTTCTCCCCCAATAAGTTGGTAAGTTCTTTGAGAGCAGAGACAGATCAATTTTTTAAAAACATTCTTCAATGCTTGGCACAATACCACATTAATATATATACATATATATGTATATATATGTAAACACTAAGAGACACTCAAATATTTATTTATTGGATTTGACTGAGTTGATGACCACTGACAGACAGCCATGATGCCAAGGGAGAATTAAATGAATAGCTTGTGAACTACTGTAGTATCTCCATGACTTCAATTTCTATAACAATAATACTGTAAAAATGGGCAACTTTGAAAACTGTAAGAAATGTGATCAACACAATGACTGAATGTTTTCAGAGGATGGATGATGAAAAATTGCTATCTACCTTTTGATAGAAGTGATAAGTGTGGGATATGGAACGAGACATATGTATCTTTGTGTAGCTAATGTAGTATTTATTTTGTGTGATTATTTTTAAAAGAAATTTGTTTTTCTGGGGCAGCTAGGTGGCGCAGTGGATAGAGCACCAGCCCTGAAGTCAGGAGGACTTGAGTTCAAATCCAATCTCAGATACATAACACTTCCTAGCTATGTGACCTTGGGCAAATCACTTAATCCCAATTGCCAGCAAAAAAAAAAAGGGGGGGGGGGGGAGAAGGAAAAAAAAATTTGTTTTTCTTTCTTTTTATTCAGTGTGGTGGGAGAGAAAGAAAATTCCTGCTCATAAAAAGACCCACTAAAACAAATAGAGAGGTGGGTAGGTACAGATGAGGAATACTGCATACACTTTTAAATGTCACTGCATTAGTAATGAACTGAACCAGCTACGCCCAGAGAAAGAACTCTGGGTGATGACTAAAAACCATTACATTGAATTCCCAATCTCTATATTTATGCCCACCTGCATTTCTGATTTCCTTCACAAGCTAATTGTACAATATTTCAGAGTCTGATTCTTTTTGTACAGCAAAATAACGGTTTGGTCATGTATACTTATTATGTATCTAATTTATATTTTAATATATTTAACATCTACTGGTCATCCTGCCATCTGGGGGAGGGGGTGGGGGGTAAGAGGTGAAAAATTGGAACAAGAGGTTTGGCAATTGTTAATGCTGTAAAGTTACCCATGCATATAACCTGTAAATAAAAGGCTATTAAATAAATAAAATAAAATAAATAAATGCCACTGCATTGTTAGTTTTTGCTTATTTTACTTCCTTACAAGAGACCTCTGACAGAGTGTGAGTAATCTGGAAATGTTTGTAATATAAAAACAAAACACATCAATAACAGGTTGGTTTTGTTTTGTTTTTAAAGAAAACATTTGCCTGAGGCAGCTAAAGTGGTGGTAAAAGAAGCAGATCTGCTGAAACTGGGAAAGCAGCCATATTGACAGGGCAAGGTCTGCCTGGTGAGACATAATCACAGGGGTATTTCCCTAGATTCTATAATTACATGTTCCAAATGCTATGCAACCTGCTACCATTACTCTGAACGAAAGCAAAGTTCACCTCTGCCTTCTGCAACCCTTGGTGGGGGATGAGTGACATCGATCAGATTTAAGAGAATAGCAGTAAGGGACCTATCACAAAATGTCACTGACCGTTAGAGGAAGGAAACTTCTATCCAATGGAACCTTCTCGTTTTATCTGAAATTTAACTAAGGCGGGACAACTAGGATTTGCCCCAAAGTTGCCAAATTTACAAGACCCTGGTTCTCTCAGTTTAGAAGCATAGAAATGACAGTGTTTGACACTTACTTAGTAAGAATAGTTATTTTTAAAAGGTATTTGTCGAATGGTCAGCTAGTTTAAGCTTCTCACCATTCACTGCAGTGTGCCAGAATCTGTGTTCTCTCCCATCCGGATGGTATCACCTTCCCCATATAGAGGAAATCTCTGTCTATGAGACTGAGGGAATTTGTTCCCCCAGAAATAATAACCTTAGAGGTCAAAAAATGGAGCCTGCAAAAGGGAAGCCTTCGATCTGATTCCACCTAGATTTTCTGATGAGATTAACTAGAGACCCCCCAAGATAGTCAGATGGGATGAACTATAGGGAAATAAATTGGATCTTGTAATAGACCTGATCTTGATTGACACCATGGTTATGCTAAAAATTAAGACATTTCTCAACCCCCAAATTGCCTAACAACTTGTCCCTACTCTACCCTCTGAAAGTGGCTGATAAATCTCACCTGGGAGATTTCTTTTACAGCCCATCCTAAAGCTGTATAAAGCCTATATGTAAATGTGTGTATCTCTATCCATTCAATAGAGTTGCTATAGTCTGTAAGAACTACCTAATGATAATTAAGCTTTTTATCTTCTAGCCTTGTCTCTTTAATGGAATAAATGGACTCCAGCAAAAGACCATGTCACTAGCAGGAGCTCAGTACCTAAGTAGACCCAGTGAGAATCAAGCTGACCCTGTGGAATTAACTTGGACAGACTATATTTCTATGCTGATGCCCATAGCTCCTGTACAATCTGGAGGTTATTAAGCTATAGCCTTCAACTCCTGAGCCTATCTTGTATAAACAAGATGTCCACTACCTCCAACTGATTTATCCGAGGTACATACCTTAGCCCTTTCTCATAAAAGGTCCCACCTCTTCCCAGGTTAATTGCAGACTCATTAGGAACTTTGCCTTCTCGTTAAAAAGTCATAATAAAGCTTTGCCCCTTGACACGGAGATGGTTTGAGCCTGTGAATTCATTCCAAATGATTCCCACTTTCATGACTTGTTGGACCTCATCATGATTTGTTGGACCTCATCATCTTGATTTATTGATCCTAGTCCATCAGACCTAAGTGGAAGAGTTACTCTCCAGGAGGGTATTGGGATCTCTGAGCTAAAGAATTTCCCAGCACCTGCACCTCCCCATATCAACTTAGGCTATGTTCTCTAGCTTCTTGCCTCTTGTTTTCTGTACCTGACTCAAGTGCAAATGTTAATAGCTCTGTAGTTTGCAGCAGGCACAACAAGGAGGGAAAGATATTTGTCTGAGGTCCTAAAATGACAGAAAGAAGTAGCAGGGTCAAGACATCCTGGCTCCGATCCAATAACCTTTGCATCTCACTAACCCTAGGCTGATTGATTACCGTTCTTCATTCTCGAAGAGGAGTAAAATATCACTATGTTAGAGTCAAGTCACAGTGTGTCTCACTGTGGCTGATCAGCTCAATTCAGGCTCGGAAAGCTCTCCCACAGGATGGGCACCAAGAGTGGAAAGCAGCTCTGAAAAGACTTGGCAGCTCTCTCACCTCAAGTACTAATCTTATCTGAACACACCTTATACCTTTTAGCCTTGGTCAATGGAGGCAGCTGCCTAGGGGAGAAAATCAAGGCGAAATATTGGGAAAGAATGTAGAATTGGACAGAGAGATTTGTCACATTCTTTTGGATGAGATTAACTCCAAAGCAGAGACAATCCAATGAATATATTCATTTTAATAATAGTTATCCCTGTTAAGTTGTCCCTTCCACACGAAGGGGGTTAGGGGTGTGGTGCCTTCCTGCAGAGCTGGAAAAATCTGTGTAAAAAATTTTGGCCCTTCCTTCATACCAGATAAAATATATGAATTTTTTCTTTTTTCATATTTACAGTCTTATTATAAAATTAATTATATTTATTATTTTTTATATTTTCATTAATTTTCATTATATTTTAATTATTTTATTATAAATTATATTATAAACATGTCATAAATTATTATAAAATTTATGTCACATATTTGATCATAGGCTCTGTGTCATCTGCTGGCCTTCATATGATATCTGCAAAACTCTCACAGAATTCCCATTTAATTTCTTATGCTGACCCATGATATATCAAAATCAAGATGGAGGAAGTCACAATGTGTAAAGGATAACTATACTGGTTTCCATCCTCACTCTGATTCTAATCATCTCTTTGTTAATGGAGAAATAATAAAGGGTCTTTAAAGGGAGAAATAATTATCTCTCGACATTATGTTCCTCTCCTCCTGCCCCCAACTGAGGAACCACAGGTGGTGGTAAAATTAAGCAGAACTGCAAAACCTTTGGTACCCTCAGCACTCTCTGTGCCCCTTCACCAGGTGTTCAGCAACATCATAATGTCTCCTGCATCACCCACTATTGGACCACAATATATCATCCACCATAGGACCTCATCCAGACCTGCCCTCCCATCACTGCATTCTATGCACTGAGCACTATCCAGTGTGTAAACTTGCCTATCCCACAGAGAATCAGATTCCTATTTATTGGGGAATAATTAAACCAGTTGTGATACCGGAATGTGATAGAAGCTGTAAGAAATAAGGAATATGATGAATATAGAGAATTATGCATATGAATTGATACAAAATGAAACAATGATAACTAGGAAAATAACATACAAAATGACTACAGCAAAGTAAATAGAAAGAACCAAAGCAAAAAAAAATTGAAATTATGAAATACTTATGACTTAGCTCTAAAAAAAAGGAGATATTAGGCAGCATCTATCCCTCTTTTTTTTTGCAGAGCTAGGGGGATATGAAAGACCATTGCATATGTCAGAATTTTCTGATGCACTGATTAGTATTTCTGAATTTTTTCCTCTAATTATTTGTTATTAGGAAACAGGGGTATATTCCTAATATCAAATGCAGATTATGTAAAAACAAAAACAACGGATTTCTTTTTTAATCCTTGACGGTCCAGTAGAATATAAACTCCTTGAGGGCAGGCATTGTTTTCTTATTTTTACCATCATACCCCAAAACCCTGCATAATTGTATGATATAGTAACCATCTAATAAACATCTCTGGAGGTCCTGCTGGGTCCTATATTCTAGTTATTTAGCAAGTAGTCACATGGAAAACATACCTGCTAAAGAAATTTCCACAGCAGTGCTGATTCACAAAGACCTTAAGATCTTTGCATTCTGGAGAAGCTAATAATAATATTAATAATAGCTAGCATTAATATATTATTTTAAGGTTCATAGAGTGCTTTACAAATATTATTTTAGTTTATCCTCTCAACAGCGTCAAAAGATAATGTAATATTATTTTCATTTTACAGATGAAGAAACTGAGGCAGTCCACTGGCATACAATTGTCTCTAGGGCTAGATTTGAACTCAAATCTTCCTTACTGCAGGCCCAATGCTCTATCCATCTGCCACCAAGTTACTTTCATTTATATTTTAATAATAATAATAACTCCTTTTCTATTGCATTGTAAGATTAACCAAGTGTTTTCCTCACAGCAACACTCTGAGGAAGACAGTGAAAATATGATTGGACTTTGTGCTTATGAACTTAACTTTATCTAATTTCTGTATTTATATAAAAGTATATTTATATCTGGTTTTGCCACTGGCATTCATAGGAACAAAAATCAAGAAGGTGGGGGTAGGGATAGGTTTTAGTTGAATTCCATTTTGTTTATGGTGAGCTCAAGAAGTGAGCACAGGATTCAAGGGGAGATAGGCAACAGGCAGGTTGGAAGTGAAGCTGGATTTAAGAATCAAAACCCAGGGATAACTCAAGCAGTAGGAATAGATGAAATCACCATTGGAGAAAGAAGAGATCAGAGATTAGGAAGTCATCTGTTAAAAGGCAGGAGGAAGATAAGGAGATAGCAAGGGAGCCCAGAGAAGGAGCTATTGGAGAGATAAAAGGAAAACTATATAAATGCAAGAAAATGTCTTTGTCTTGTCCAAAATAGCTTTATCTAGTAACTTCCCTCTGAGATGATCTCCCATGTTTATACAATATATGTGTATGTGTTCATGTTTATATACACATGTGTTTCTCTATAGACATACATGAACATAGCTATTTACATGCTGTCTCCCCATTAGGATGTAAGTACTTTTAGAGATAAGACTGTTTGGGCCTTTCTTTCCATTTTCATAGTCCTGGTTATATAACAAAGTCAGCCTTGGCCCCCAATAATATTATTCCTTAACTGTAGGAGGTGATCTCCTGTACCCCAGTTCCATTAACCATTGTCAGATTTTTTTTTTGACTAGATGAAAAAGGCCATTATCTTATTCACTGAAGATGTTGCCTCAGTCAAATTGAGTTTAAATTGAGCTTAAAACGTTCAAGGTCTCCTACTGCATCCAGGGACATCTTCAATCATCTTGATCTGTATCTGACCACTGGACCCAGATGAATCCAGAGGAAAAGGGGAGGCTGATGAGTTTGGACAAACCTGCCTCCCTCATATGTCATGGTATCAATTCTATAATGTCATAGTCATCTTTGAGAATGAAGGACAAACAACAACATGGGGCCTAGTAGATCGTAGGTGCTTAATAAATGCTTGTTGATTGACTTTTGATATAGTGCTTTAAGATTTCCAGCTCTTTTTATGTGGATTATCTCATTTGCTCCTGTGAGGTAGATGCTATTTTTATCCCCATTTTACAAATGAGGAGACTGAGACTGGGTGGTTAATTGATTTGCTTAGTCCACTTCTGGAGGAGGAGTTGAACTGAGATCTTCCTAACTCCAAGTCTGGTATGCTGAATATAAAGGATTCAGAAAAGATTAAAAAGGCTGATTTGAAACAAAGGAAACAGATATAGTAAGAGTGAGTTCTATTACTTTGTTTTCTACAAGAGAGAAGAAATAAATTCATCAGTTTAATATAACTGATTCCACTTTGTTCTAAGTCTCTATTTTTTGATTGGGTTATTTTGAATAAGTTGTTTTTCTTTTTGAGGGAACTGGGGGCGTGGAGGCATTCAGGGTTAAGTGACAGCCCAGGATCACACAGCTAGTACATGTCTACAGCAAGATTGGAACTCAGGACCTCCTGACTCTGGTCTTGATGATCCACCTAGATTCCCCGGAGTAAACTGTTTTTCAATAAAAAGAAAAAGATTTGTGTAGTATGATTGATGAACAACATTTGTATTTTTAACACAACTAATGTTGCCTCATCAATAGAAAAATATTTTAAACAACTTCATCCATATTTTATGTAATAAACTACCAATGAAATAATGTGATAAACAAAATAGGAATGCCCACATCTAAAAACTATTAAGGAATCCACCTGAGATCATAGCCTTTGGCCTGCTCCTGGGTCCTGACCAGGATAAGCTCTTACATTTCTCCATATTTGGGATTTGAGCATTCCCATGTTCCCTTGAGGGCAATGGTCATTGAAGTAGACTTGTCAGAGTTTCTGACATTGCCTCTGGTTAAGCAGAAAGGAAACCTTGTTCTGAGCACTAGTATAAAAAATGTTTCCTGGGACCTCAAAGATTCAGTTGGTGGTTTGTTCCCAAAGGAGGAGTGTTGTTTGTATTGCTTGTTTGTTTTGGCCTAAAGTTTGATTGCAAGCATTAAGAAGTATAAATATAATTAACATATTTAACATGTATGCGACTACTTGCCACCTAGGGGAGGAGGTGGAGGGAAGGAAAGGAAAAGTTGGAACAGAAGGTTTTGCAAGGGTTAATGTTGAAAAATTACTCACGCATATGTTTTGTATATAAAAAGATATAATAAAAAATAAAATTTAAAATAAAAAAGTATAAGTATAATTAGTGTTTCCATTGTGCTGGTGAGAGTATGTAATAATAAGTAAGCTATAAGTGTGCACTGTGTGCCAAAAAATCAAATATACACAGTGACTACAACAGGGTCCTTGGAAGAATAATAGCAGTGACATAGAACTGACCACTGCAATTTTATAACAATCAAGCCTGGCCAGACAACAGGAGGAAATATACTTTCCACTTTTTTTATAGAAGTGGAAGATTATGCATATGAAACATGGCACATATCAGACTACAGTAACATATTGGCTACTTTTGCCAAAATGATGGTTTTGTTTCAATGTGTTTTAATCTCAATGTTTCATTCTTTGTTGCTGTCACTTAAGTAGAAAGAGAGAAGATATGAAAGAGATTTTTTTTAATTATCAAAAGTAAAAGAAGTCAAGATGAAGAGGTATTTTAATGGAAACCAGAAAACATAGGGCATAAGAAAGAACCAGTCAACAATGTTTTAGAGAGATCAAGAAAAATCAGGACAGAAAATCAAGGAGAATTGAGGGATTGGCTTTGGTCTTAAATAAAAAAAGTCATTTTTGACTTTGACATTAAAAGGGAGAAGTTTCACTAGAATGGTCCAGTTGAAATCAGACTACAAGTGGTGGATGAGTGCCTTGAATAAAAAGGAACACTTAGTAAATGTTTCTAAATAAATTGAATGAAAGAATGGTGAGAAAATAAAGATAACAGGTGTAGACCATTGGTGCTTGGACATGGGGCACCATGGGCAGGAGGTGATGAAATGTGAGAGCTTGAGGTATTTTCTCCTTTTATGCCATATTCTATATGAAAGCTCTAGTTGGTCACTACCACCATAGTTCTACCCCTTATAATTCATCATAACTTTATAGTTTTTCAAGGTTCTGATAGGAGAGGACAAGACCTGGCAGGTTCTACCCGTTGGGAAATGCTTTAAATAAAGGGGAGGTAGAGAAAACCAGACTTTGTTTTTAGGTCATACAAACTCAGTATAAAGAGGTTCATCACCAGAACACTGACCACCATTGTATGAATTTTCTCATAGTGATTCATGAAATTGATTTATTGCTTTGGTCTGGATCTGTGATTTTCCTGGTATAAGAACCTTTACCTAGAAAGCGACCATTTTAATGAAACTTATAACCTTGGATACTTGCATGAAGACCAGGTGATGTGGTCAAGGGTCACACAGCCAGTATTAAAGATGGGACTTGGATCCAGGTATCCCTGGATCCAAGGTTGGATTTCTCTATCACACAATACTACTCCGCCTCTCCCCATCTGTCTATGACATCAGTCCTTCTTGGAAACTTCTGGAGGGGAAGAACTGAGAAAAACATCTCCTTTGTTAAAATGACAGGCATGAGGCATGATGCTTGAGTTGATGGGTAGAAAGACCCAGAGACAGATAAAGAAAGCTACCATGCTAATTTTTTCCAGCAGTATCTGAAATGATTGTACTTCAATAATTACTTTCATATGGTGTCTCTCCACTTTAAGGGGAAAAAATAGAATATCAATACCTAAACAAAAAATAAAAGCAGGAATAAGATGATTATTTTGGATTTTATAAGTTTGGTTTTTTATTTTACAAAAAGGATTTACTTCTCAGATGATTTTAAAATGCCTAAAATATCTTTTGCTATATATGTCTTATTTCCTTCACTAGACAATAAATTCTTGAAGGTAAGTATTACTGTCATTTATTATTTATATGATTAGCCTATATTTCTTTGTGCCCACTCCCACCCCTCCACCTTCAGTGTTTTATACATAGCAGATATTTGTTGACTGACACACTTTGGGATGAACATACCAATTGTATAAAGTAAGACCTACTCACAAATGAAATCAACCATGGCACTTTCTTATTTCTCCAGGGGAAAAAAATAAATATACTTCCCTCCTTGCCTTTATGCAATGAGTCTTTACCCATAACTACCACTTCTACCCCATCACCTCCCCAAAACATTAAAATTCAGTTTATATATGTCTATATCTTTTTTAAAAAAAATTTTTAACTGGGTCTTTCTGTCTCACCTAAACTGGAGCACTATTCTGAAAGCTAGCCCTATTCTGATTTTCATGTGGACTAACTTTGATCTGCACCCTTTATTTCCAACCTGGGATGGTTTGTGTCTCCTTATCCTAGTGCCCCTCCCTTCACCCATTCCCAGAGGTTCATCATATTAATGTGAATTTATAATAGACACTGGATGGGCTTAGCTCACTGCAGCTTAGAGCTTTCAAGCTCAAGATCAATCTCAGCCTCCCAGGCAGCAGGGATTACAGACATGTGTGCTAGCACACCCCAAACCAGTTTTTTTTCCATAAAGACCCATCTGTCCGAGTCCCCTCCAGAGCCCGAGCACGTGTTTTCTCCATGGGAGTCCACATGCTACCTGAAGAGGTTCCCACAGTCAGCCAGCTAGCCACGTGGGTCCAAAAAAGATCAGTCCCGGTGGGTTGCTCAATCGGAGTTTATTATGTTCTCACGGCATTGTTTATAGTAAAGGTGAATGACAGTATTCCACTTTACACAGTGATGAAACAACTCGGTGAGGACTCCACCAACCAACCTACATGGCAAATGAGCTGCTATAGATCTGTTAGGTACATGAAGTGTGTTCACGGGGCATGAAGTGCCAAAGGGGCTGGCGTACACTCCAAACCCAACCACCTTCTCTGCTCCTGGAACAAGGGGAAGGAACTCCAGGAGCAAAAGAATATTAAGAAGCAGAATGGGAATAGCTTGTAGGAAAAATTCAGACCCTAAACTTGCTTAGATCAGGGGTCCAATAAAAAAAAGTTTATCCCCAACCTAGGATTCCCAGGTATCTCCCTTCTCCACTAACTACGTCATCATGAGGAGTCTTCGGAAGTCATAAATGTAGGAAGACAGAGATCTACACATTTGGATTCCTCCTTATTCAGATGTCAAATTATCCTCTTCCTGCCAGTGTGAGTCTGCCATCTCTGCTTTCTAATACTGCTGAAAGCTACAGATTCAAGGAGGGATAACACTTGGCAGATTTAAACACTTCATGGAATGGACAACCCTTTTTTCAGCTTTGCTTACAAGAGAGTAAGGATAGGAATAAAAGGGTTCTGGGACACAGGGTGCTAGAGAAAGGAGGTTCAGCCTTTTCAAAATCCTGGTCATTTCCTTTCCTTTCTTATTGTTGAGGATCCTGCTAAAGCTAGATGTTTTAGGAGAAGAGAGAGAAAGGAGAGAGGAGGAGAAAGAAAAAGAGAAGGGGAGAGAGGGAAAAAAAGAGGGAAGAAAATGGAAAGGGGAAGAAGAAAGGGAAGAGGATGGAAGGAAAGGAGAAAGAAAAAGGGAGAAAGAGAGGAGAGGAGAGGTGAAAAAAGAAAGGAGGGAAGGGAAGGAAAAAGGGATGGAAAGAAGGAGAAAAAAGGAAGGGAAGAGAAAGGAAGAAAAGAGGAAAGAAGAAAAGGAAGGAGAGAGGGAGGAAGGAAGAAGAGGGAGGGAGAAAGGAAGGAAAGAAAGAATGAATGAAAGGAAGGAAGAGAAAGAAAGAAAGAAAGAAAAGAGGAAAGAAGAAAAGGAAGGGAAGAGAAAGGAAGAAAAGAGGAAAGAAGAAAAGGAAGGAGAGAGGGAGGAAGGAAGAAGAGGGAGGGAGAAAGGAAGGAAAGAAAGAAAGAAAGAAAGAAAGAAAGAAAGAAAGAAAGAAAGAAAGAAAGAAAGAAAAAGAGAGGAAGGGAGGGAAGGAAGGAGCAAGGAAAGATCATGAAATATGTCCTCTTTACTGCTCCTTCCATTCCACCTCTCTCCCTCCCCATCTCTTCCACCCACATCCTCACCTCTCCCAGCTCCTAGGGAAATCAAATTCATCCCTCTCCCCCTCACCACAACCTAATCTTCTCCATAGCCCAGAGTCCTAGTGCTTCAGTTTCCAGACTGCAGAACTGCCTAAGATGAGTGAGTCTAACAATGGACAGAGCCAAAGCAAGAAGCCCCATTGAAAGACTTCAGATCACCCCCCCCCCCAACCCAGTGCTGGGCCTTCTATGGCCTGGGAAGGCATCAGTTTCACAGCTTTGGTTTAATCCAGAGCAGCAAATTCTGTGGAGAGCACCAGAGAATAAAATTAGCTGGGAACTGGATGATTGCCTCTCCAGTGGACAAAACTCAAAGGGCAATTGCCTCTCTTCACCCTGATTTAAAAATAGAGAAACTTGAGTGGAAAGCGGCTTGCAGCTGACAGAACTAGCAAAGCCACCGAGAAACTGTCCCCAAAGGTAGCTAAAAATCATGAGAGTCACAGCACGTGATATCCCTAGGGAGAACGATGAGACTCTTCTCACTAGAACCTTACCAACACATGCCTCACTCATTTACCCGAGTTCTCACCTAACCAATAATAAGGTCTTGAGGTCATAGGTACAGCCCAAACCGAAAGGTTGGAACCAAAAGAACATCCAAGCCTTTTGGCTGGCAGCTAAAATAGGACAGTCCCAATTATCCACAAAGCAGGTGAGCTGGAAAGAAGCATTGTGATAAAGGGATCAGGAAGACTTTGCAGAAAGGACCCATCTTGCACCTCTCTCTCCACCATTCAGCACATTCACCAGTTAAGATTGCACATGAGGCTCTGTCTATCCACAGATAAATTAGTCTGGGGGAACAAGGTGGGCTGGTGAGGATTTATAGGCAACTGGCCAGCAGAGTAAAGTTTAGGGCAGCCCAATAGAGAATAATCTCCTTCAGGGCAAGACTTAATTTTCACCTTTATTTCCCTATTTCTGGCACCTAGTACAACTGGCACAGTCTTATTAGATTGAATAGAATTCAAGGGGTAAACAAAATTTTCTTTTTTGGAATTCTGGATCTTACCTACACTCATCAATCCTTGGGGTCTCCGGCCAAATGGTCTTCACCAATCTTTAGCCCTCTTTTTAGCAGCTTAGTTCTGCCCTCCCCCCTCTTTAAGAGTGACTTTCCTTGTTTGGCTAATGTCATTGAAGAAGGGACATCCATTCCATAATTGGGAACTGGAATAAGTTTCCAGTGGATGGGCTGGTTTTGTTCTTATTTTTAATTTGTCCAGGGCAGCAGCAAACTTCAGGGCAACCCCAAAAGCCAAAGGAAGAAGGTGGTTAGGGAATATCCTTACTGCCCATCTTGCTCTGGCTTTTATTCTATCCTCTGTACATATTTCAGGACCAAAGCAAGCACCATGCCTAGGAGGCAGACAATAGCAGAAGCCTCAGCAGCCCTGCAAGGAAAGGAAGAACTTACATGGGAAAAAACCATTCCTCATACTAAGGGAAAGGTGAGGCAGGTGATGGATGACAGGAGGGAAGAGGAGAAAGGAGGGAAGGGAAGAGGAAAGGAGAGTGGAAGGGGAGAGAGATAAAGGGACAGGAGTGAGGTATGTTTGGATATTGCTTTTGATGCTGTAAACATTTCTCTTTGTTTCATTACAGACGATAATAATAATAATAATGATCTAGATTTGACTTAACCAAAGCTCCCAGAAAGGGCAGCAGGAAAGACAACTTTAAATCTCTGGGGAGAATCAGGACATAAAGGGTCTGCCTTGTGGAGAAAGGACCTCACCCTTATAATCTGATACTCTGTTATCACACATGTTACCCAGCATTCTAAATATACCTATTATACACCAAGGGACACACCCACCCACATACACCCTCCCTTAGCTCCAAGCCTCAGAATCCTAAGGCTTGGTCCTTCACACCTCCTTCTTGTGGGGGAGACAGTGGCCAACCTGCCAAGACACCACCCCCACCTGAAGAGCTCATCCCAGTAATTAGAAGAAGCTCTAAAGCCTGAATTGAAGACACAGCTTAGCTTTTTTTAGATTCCTCCCATCCTCCCCTCCCTTTCATCCCTACCCCTCCACCACTCAGGTGAGTAGTAAAAGGGCCTTTAAATTTTGTTTGGATTCTTCAGAAATCTGTGTTGTTTCCCTTCAGATGTGCTTGAAATTTGGTAGGAAAGCTGGCCATAGACGCAAATTTCCTATGTAAACAGTGGTTTAAAGTATTTACCCTGTGTTTAAAGAGAGCAATCTCATTAAATTCATTCTGGCAGCTTCAGCTGAAATTGGTTTCCTGTTGGTTCAGGAAGGAGAGAGGATTGGAATTGGGGGAAGAAGGGGAAGGAAGGGGAGGAACTGCCTGATCTACTTAGAAACATCCATTTCCAGGCTCCAGAGTTCTTGGGAATGGAACTCCTGGTGTCTCCCCAGTTACAGACCTAAAGAAAGGGGGAGAACCTACCCCCTAAATTCCATGATGCTACTGCATATAGATACACTGACAACAACAACACCACCACACACACACACACACACACACACACACACACACACACACACACCCTTGGCAGTGCAAGAACCCCTGACAACAATAAAAAATAAGAAAAAGATTAACCAGAGACTGACCCCCACCCACTGGCAAAGGGAGAAAAGGTGGGCTGACAGGACAGAATGAAAAGTGGACACTACTTGAAAACACACTTAAATAGTGAAGGTGCCATAATTCACTCACCCCCAAGAGGGGATGCAGTGCTTGTGCTTGGCTCCTAAGCATCACCAGCCCCACCAGAGTTCAGGTGCCAAACTCAATTCCCCTGCTTAATATTCTTTTTTTTTTTTTTTTTTTTTTTGGAGCAATCCCAACATCATCCCTCAAATGCTGAGGATCCTGGAGTCTGGAGGGCACCACAAAGAACTCAAACCCTAGAATTTCAGAACTGCAAGGGACTTTAGTGAGGCTCTAACCCCTCCCCACCCCTGATCATTCTACATATAAGAAAACCAGTCTTCCAGAGGAGATGAAATGACTTGTCCAAAGTCATACAGTAGATTGTGGCAGAAAAGAGACTGGAACCCAGACTCCAGGACAGGGCTCTTTCCATTGCACTACATAGTCACTTTTCACATATGATTATTCCAATAGTTACTTACCCTAATTTAGCAGAACAGTCTACACTGTGATCCTAGCCAGGGACTAAGCACCTGACAGGTACCCTTCTCCTATCTCACTTAAGTGCTTCTCTCCTTGAGGGTCACACATCCGTGCCCAAATTAATTTGATTCTAGGTAGCTGAGACCAGATGCCAGTAACTCACACATCATCCCAGAAAGGGCTTCCAAACAATTTCCAATTATTAATGGGTAAAGCTCTCTGACACTAGCCCCATTGGACTCCCAACCTAATGATTGCCCATTTTTTAATCACCCCCAATTCCATCTTCCAAGGATTATCACCAAAAGGTAAAGCTAGTGTATCTTTAGGGTAGTAGTTGCTTTAATGAGATCTTTTGTGGGGAATATAATCTTAGAGGACTACATAGATAAGAGACTTCCTGACTAATTTTCCCATCTTAATTATATGTCCTCCCTTTTGGGGTTGGAATCAAGGACAATAGGACCTGGATAAAGGCTGGCTGTGTTGTGTGAATTCATTTTCTATCCTGAGAGGCCAGAGCAGTGATATCTGATATCACAGGAGAATGGGGCAGATGGGTTAGGAAAGCCTATTGTCATTATTTCTGTTGGTCATTTCACCTCTGGAAAATGGTTGAACAAATATGGGGATTGGACTTCTACATTACATCTTCCTCCCTGTCCTTCCTGGCAATAGTCTAATGCACCATTCACCACAGATGACTCCCCTCGACCAGGGGATCACACTTAGAAAATTCAATCAAAAAGAGAATCCTCTGCTTCCCTATGAGCAGAAAACAGCTGTGACTGTGGCCATGAACTCTTTTATCTCCCTGTTAGGTACCTTCATCAGAATGCTATAGAGAGAGTCTATCAGCCTCCTAATTTAGGATGGGCAGTGACTACAGCTTGTCCCAATGGCCCCACCTCCCCATCCCACCCCTATTCTTTCCCCACTGAATGGTGGCCAATGGAAATGAAAGAAATAGCTGATTACTAATTCAATCCCATCTGAAATCAAATGATATATATATATATAATATGTATATATAAAATGATATATTATCAAATGAGATAGTAATGTAAAGCGCTTAGCACAGTGCCTGGCACATAGTAGGCGCTTAATAAATATTTTTTTTTCCCTTCCATCTCCTGTAACCTAGGATTCCTGGGAACTTCCTTTCCGGTACAACGATGTCCAAACACCCAGGACTGGCAACAGTTTCTAAACTACAAATCCCATCAGAGAGACCCATAGTCATCTTCCCCCCCTCGTTCCTCTCAAGGATGTGGAACTAGCAAGAAGTCAGATAATACAATGTGGTGGCCAGGGAAAAGGGAGAGGGGAGTGAATTGCTTTTGCATTATTTACATATTAGCCCAGCATAGCAAACCTGCCTTCTCAGCAGAAATGACCCGAGGCATTATGAAGGGCCATTTTCTGACCCAGAGAAGGGTAACAGCTGTGAGACAGTACCACTAACCCGCACACAAACACAACCGGGCAAATGGCGGTTGGGTCACACAGTGGAAGAAGCCCCACTGACTCTTTGCCTCCCACCCCCAGCCTCCCACCCCAAACTCCACTGCGGTTAAACACTGATGGCGGTTCACATTGGAATATGGTCTTGGCAGCTGGGGGAAGGGGAAAGCTTGTGATTTCCATGGGTCCCCATCTCAGCTCTAACTGAGCCTCCTCTGGCTTTGAGTCAGAAGGTCTAAGTACATTTTGGACCTCAGGAACCGGGGGTAAGAGTCTTTCTCCATAAGGCTGTGCACTTTCCCCTGGGCTTGGTCAAAGCATGTTAAAGAGGGTTCTTGCATGTTCTTTCTTGTTTCTTCCCGAGTTTGGAAGTCTATGTTCACCTGGAGACATAAAGAAAGAGCAAGATTATAAGGAAGCTAGAAGCCTGGTGGTTGGAGGCTTACCTTGAATTTGTTAGGGTTTTTTATCATTATGAATGACAATAAACAATTTATATTTGCATGTTCCTTGTTTTGTTCTGTTCAGGTGCGAGCATGTGGGAGATGGAGAGAATGGAGGAGGAATAGGGTTAGAAGAAAGAAATCTGTGCAAAACATTCCCTGTGGAATTGCCCAGCATACTGATATTTGCCTATAGCTAGGATGTGTCAGAGGCAGGATTAAACCCAGGTTTTCCTGGGTTCAAACTCCCATCTACTATTCCATGCTGTACCTCTGTAAAGTTTTCTGCTTGTCAAAACACTTTCCCAGAGGTGACTGGTTTCGATCTTTATCCCCTGAGGTAAGAAGGGAAGTTATCCCTACTTGACAGTTGAAGAAAGAAAAGAACAAAGAAATGGAGTGATTTGTTCAGACATGAGTAATTATCAACTGAGGAGGAATTGAATTAGGTTATTTCCAAGGTCCTTTCAGGTCTAATATGCTATTCAACATTACTGGTGGGACTGAGGTTAGAACTCAAGGCACTTGACACCTCCCTCGAGCTCTTTTCAAAGTAAATTCAATTTAATGACAGGTTTTTATTTCTGAGACCTTCAGCAGACATTTCCAAAGCAGACCCCCTTCTCCTTAACTGCAAAATAAGCACATCTGATAAGATCCCACTTTTTTCACAGTTCCCCCCTTCCATGCTTCCTGGGCTTCCATTAAAACATCACAAGGGTATTTGAAACATCCCTTCCAAATTGGGAATTATGTAATAAGATAGGAATAGGAACTAAACCAGTGATTCAATTGATAAGAAGAGGTCCTTGTAAGATATTTCCTTCTGCTGATGCAAATGGGCACATTCCCTACAACTTACTTTGGTTCAGTCATGTCCAAAGATACTGGAGTGATTTGCCATTTCCTTCTCCAGCCCATTTTACAGATGAGGAACAGGGTTAAGTGACTTGCCCAGAAGAACACAGCTACGAAGTATCTGAGATTATATTTTAAATCATGTCTTCCTGACTCTGATCCTGGGCTTTATCAACTGCATCAGCCAGCTGCCCCTACAACTTCTGAGTGTCTGAGATTTTTAATAACTTCCCATCCAGTAGGTATTGAATGCAAGGACTTGAACACGTCTTTTGGTTCTTTGGCTAGTTTTCTATCCACTATGCCCCATTACCTATCCTATGAATATAATGGAATATTTTTGCATAATAATCAATGACAGACATGAATTCAAAGAGACATGGGAAGCTCTGATGCAGACAAGAGGTTTAGCATCATATCCATGACCACAAGTCAACAAGACTCCAATTTAATCCAAGAGAACATCCTGGAACCAAACTATCATAATTTAAGCACATATCTTTCCTTTCTGTTACCAAATAGTATTCCTCCTACTCTATTGTATTGTTTTGCTTAATTCTATTTTATAACAAAGTATTGTGAAGAAGGGATATTTATTAGGAAGTGACAAATGTTTCCAAACAAACTGTATCCCCCCCCCAAAAAAAGTGTATATATATATATATATATATATATATATATATATATATGTATGTATTTGTGTGTGTGTATATTTAGACTTTAGCTTAAAAAAGCCAAGGTCTTCCATTGCATCTAGAGCCATCTCCAATTGTTTTGATCTATATCTGGCCAGTGCCCCAGATGGCTCTGGAGGGGAAAATGAGGCAGGTGACCTTACACAGCCCTCCCCCACTTAAATCTAGTTCACTCTCATATCACGATATCTTCTCCCTGGTGTAATGCTCCTCTTCAAGAACAAAGATAAAGAACAACATATGTATCTATATACCTATATTACGTACATATAAGAATGTTCTAAATTGGGAATTACATAATAAGATAGGGATAGGAACTGAACCAGTAATTGAATTGATAAGGAGAGGTCCTTATAAGATGATTCACTCTACCGATGCAAATAGGCAATTGGTAATGAAAAATCTTAAACAGATTATAGTCAAAGTTCTCCAGTGTTATAACTCAGCCTTGTATCACAAATGAGATAATATCTGTAAAGCCTTTAGTACAGTGACTGTCATATAAGAGGTGCTTAATAGATGTTTGTTCCCTCTATTTCCTCCCACATGATTTAATTCTCCCAGGCTCCTCTCCCTTCTTTCTAAGAAATCCCATTAGAAAGCTGAAACAACAATTCCTTTTGGCTTGTGCCTAGCAAGAGTGCTACATCAAAATAGCTCTTTCCAGACATGACCACCTAAAAGATCACTTAATATATTCCTACTCCAGTCTACTGGCTACATCCCTACTCCAGTCTACAATCTACCATCATCTCTTCCTGATGAGAAAATCCCTGGTCATCATCTCATTCCCAATGAGAAAATTGGTCTCTGGAAGCCCCTTGGGGTTTAACTGGTCAGGGATGGTCTTCTCTTGCTCAGTTCTCTCAGTTTTCTCAGGCATCTCTCGGCACACCCATGTACCATTTCCTTTTCCAGTTTCCCACGATGTGTTATTTTCTTCCCTTAGAATGTTAGTTACTTAAGGACAGGATTATCTTGCTTGTATTTATTTACTTGCTCAGTACTTAGCATAGTGTCTGCAGTGCTTAATAAATGTTTTGTCTGTCTTTATCTATTTATCTATCTATCTATTTCTTACTCCTCTTCTTGAATTTCTAAGCCTTTGCCACCCACCCTGGCAATTTAGCAGTAGTTATAAACAGATAAAGCTGATGAGGTTCAATGCGGAACAAATGTATTCCTCCTTGGAACAAGACTCCTATTTCACCACATAGAGCCAAGATGAGCATAAATCTCCTAGACAGCAAGGTGCTCACCCCAACATACCTCTCGAGGGGCCTGCACATCTACAAATTCCTCAAAGATCCTGTGGGCCTTGGAAACCAGCTTGGTGGATGATCGAGTTTTCTTGAACTCCTCACAGGCTAGCCAGAATTCCAAGTTCTCCTCACTGAACTCAGTCTTCAGGAAAGCACGGAATGCTGCCACTCCATCTGTTATGAGAGAAGGGGGGAAAAATTAGACTAAAGCACTGTGGAGGAAGGGAGAAGAATGGGTAGACAAAGTCCAGTCTCTTCTTTACCCTCTAAAACAGGAGTTCTCAATCTAGGGGATTATGAACTTGGTTTTTTTATATTTTAAAAGCTATATTTTAATATTATTGTAATCCTCTGTATTTTATTTTATACATTTTAAAAGAATTATTCTGAGAAGTCCATTGGTTTTGCCAGATTGCCAAAGGAGTCCATGATACACACAAAGAATTTCTGTTCTAAAGGTTTTCATAGACTTAGAATTCAGAAATATACTTATAATATATGTGCATTATGTGTCCACATGCACAATGTATGTGCATCATATCTCTAACCCCCAAACTGGGAAATGACCCAAGGGAGAAGTTAATCACAAAGGCAGCTATAGCTCAAGGGATAGCTTGGTTATTTCTGATTGATAATAGCTCCTGGCTATCTATACCCTAACAACCTTTGGCCTTTATCTGTTTGGTTCAGCTGCTGAAAACTTGATATTCAGAAAGACAAGGTCATAGGGTCATTCCCAGTTTGGTTATTTAGCCCCTCTCTGTTCCAAGGTCACCCATTGGATGCTCAGTTTTCAGCAGTCATCCTACACAAATCTATGGTTAGCACTTAGAGGAACCAGTGTGGATAGTATAGTGTGAACCCCTCACTATTATGTGTAAAACAAAAAAAAAAAAAGAGCATTCCCATTAAAAGTAAATAAGTAATATCTTACATTAATGACAGTGGATACTGTTTGCAGGATACTGTAGTATGTGTGATTGGCAAAAAAAAAAGTCCCCTTGTCACCCCACTTTTCAATCTCCTATTTCTACTTTTCTTTTGGAGTTTCTCGCTTATTTGTCACTTCTCTGAAAAACTGTAATATTACATATGTTGTATCAAACAGTATCATAATCAACAAACCATAATTTATTCATGATTCCTAGATAAAGGAATGATACAGCCTACAGATGGTCAAAGTTAAATCATGAAGAGTTAGATTCAAGTCCTGTCTCAGGAACAAACTTGTGTTGACTATGGACAAATCCCTAAATCTCTTAGCTTCTAAATGATGGGTTACCATCAAGTGGAGGAAGCCTCCAGACACGTGAAATTTCACACCCACCCCATACGATCCTAGTAATCCCTAATATTTTACCCAGTCTACCAGGATACTGTTAAAATCTAACTTTTAAACGTTGTAAGTAGAGATTGTTTCACTTATTGAATTTGTATTCCCGTTGCCTAGCACATGGGATACAAAATAAATGCTTGGTGAGTAAGAACCACCATAGAACCATGGAAAGAAGAGGAGAAGGTTCCACTCTGCACTTTACCTCACAAGGCTCTTGTGGTGGAAAAGGGGAGGAAATGAGCTCATAGACTCAGAACTATAAGACATCTTAGAAGAAATCTAGTCCATTCCCTCATTTTATCCCACAGATAGGGGAAGTGACTGGTCCAAGGTTGCAGAAGTAGTGGAACCAGGATTTGAACACATATCCCAACCCTTCACATCCATGTCTTTTCACTTTTCCCACAATTCTAAAGAGAAGCATGAAAGCAATATGATAAAGTAGAATAATGAAGGAACCTGCATTTATATTGTGTTCTTATGCAAAGCAGAGGTTGAATCGAGCCTACATATAACCAGTTCTAAATGGCTGATTGCCCCAGCCACCATACCATCCTAAAAGTACGGACTCTCGGGATCTCTTTGGTCAGAGATTCATGGGCATTGGAAGCGGGGTGTTACTGAAGCTGGCTCAGGGCTGTAGAGTCTAAGGGTAGAAGGGCCAGGAAGGTCTGAAGTAAATTACATGGTTTCTACTACTCGCCTCATTTCCCTCTATTCCTGACACTTATACAACCAATCTTATAATCACAACGTTATGCGGCTGACAGGGACCTCAAAGCTCACCCAGTCCGACAACACCCACCTATTATACTGAAGCCCAGAGAGGTGACACAGTCTACAGGGCTCAGTGTCACACGAGCTCAGGGGTAGAACTGGGATTATAACTCAGATGTCCCGATCCTTATTCCACTCCATCTCACCTTACTCCACTATACAAAGCATCCTTGACTTGACTCCCATCCTTTCTCATCACTAATCAGTTCCCAAGTCCCAGATTCTTCCTTTTCAGCCTTCCCAAACTCCCCCCTGCCCTTTCTATTTCCCAGTTAAAAGGTTCTCTCCCTTCCTCTTCCCTTCTCCCCCTCAAACATGCACAGATAACTTCTGCCTGTCCTTAGGGGACCACTAAGAAACAAGCATAGGCAGATATCCTCTCCCTGCCTTTGGCTATGAATGATTCATTATTGAGTTGAAACCCTCTCCATTCCCATCCTCTGTTTGATTGCTGAACCAATACAAAAGCCAATCAAGCTACCATGTCAGGCAGAAAGGTGATTTCTGGCTGATGGCTCTTGTGGTTTCCATTCTCCAGGCAGCAAGATGGGATTTTCAGCCAAGGATGAAGAAGGTGCAGTGGATACACTGTTGGACCTGGAGTCAGAAACCTGTGTTTCAATCTAGCTATATGACCCTGCACAACCTCTGTCTGCCTCGGTTTCCTCAACTTTAAAATGGGAATAATAAGAGCAGTTAGTATTGAGTGAGATAATATTTGTAAAATCCTCAGCACAGTGCCCAGCACACAGTTAAGTGCTGTATACATTTTAGCTATTATTACTATTATTATTATTTTGGATTCCCTTATATCTCTCTCTCTCCCAACTAATCTGTCCTGTATATCATTAATCTCCCTTAAATGTTCTGAGTTGAGCCCCACATCAAAAACCTCCAATGACTCCGTATTCTATTACATCCAAATTCTTTTGTCTAACATTCAAGGGACCCCACTTTATCTCTCCAAGCTGACCAGTAGGTAGCCTCCTTTCTCATCATGATCAACATACATGTGATACTCAGTCTGCCTTAGTATCTTTATTCTGCTTTCCTCCTTCCCCACCTTCATTAGATCCTCTCTATCTATCCAGATTCCATCAAATCCTATTTGGTGAAGCCTTCTATGGCTGCTCTCTTTTTAAAAGTTCAATTTTGCTTCAAGCCAGCAGGTGCTTATTAAACCCACTGTTTATATTCAATTTTTTCACAGAAGCTCAAAGTTAAAAGATGTCCCAAGGTTTATCTGATCCAGCCTGTACCTAATAGGAATTCCCTTTACCATATACCTAACAATTGATCACCCAGCCTTTGCTCAAGACCTTACCTGAGGCAACCCAAGGGGAGGCTTTGTCTCCTCAGCCATACCATACATTCTACAACTGTACAGTGCTAGACCCCTTATAGAATGATTTTGTCTAAATATCTTGTGAGATTCAGTGATCCCTATTTCCATTCCTTTGGCCAGAAGACTCCTAGGTGAGGGATCATATCCTACATGGACAGAGGGAAGGAAGGGAAGGATAACTTAATGAGAATGAATTTAAGGATGCCTGAGGGCCTCTAGAAGACATCTGGCTTAATAAACACCCAGCCCCCTTGAAGATCCCAGCAGGATGTGTTGGTGGGAATGCTAGAAAGAAACATTCTCTGGCTCTGATTTATTAGGTCCGGTCCCCAACAGATTTGGAAAATATATTCTTAAGATCAGGAGTCATTGACTCTGGCTTTGCCATATATTGCTACTTCCCATTTTTGAAGTGTATTGCAAAGAGCTGGGGTGTATTCCCTTCCTTCCCCCCTTCCGTCAGCTAGGCCATCAAGTCATGCTCTCTTCAAGTTTGATGGAGTTGTACAAGGCATATAGACAAAAAGAGTGGCTGAGGATTAGAGCTGCTGAGAGAAAATCAGAGTTTTGTTCCTTTTTCTGCTCCTGGAACAATTCCAGGAAACCATTTACCCTCCCTATGCCTTATGATGGTGGATAGTTAGGACTTTAGTTTTAAGTATTACCTGCTGTAATCCATAACACAGGAAGTCATCAACGATCCCGGAAACAATCCTGCTCCCAAGCTTGCTTATCAACTGTTACCTTCTTTGTGCATGGTGAGGTCAGAGAATTGAGACAATTATCCAAATAGTCAGATAATTCTTATTACTTAGAAAATTGCCTCAATTCACCAAAAATTCGCCCAAATCTCAAGATGACTATAACTACAGTGGTCCCATTTTCTAACTGCGGCACAGAGAGAGCTTAGCAAAATAAACAGCCCAAAACCCTTAAGAAACCTTGTCAAAATTCCCTACACTTTCAGATCAATTCAATCTCAGGGCTCTCTACAGTCTCTCTACTGGCAGCAATACTTTTCTCCAGAACTAGGGCATTTAGCAAGCATTTAATCATTGCTTATTGACTTGACTACTTTTAATTAAATTCAATAGAATGCTGAATTTTGAGTTTAAATTTGACTTCACACACTTAAGTGGCAAGTCACTTTAACCTCTGTTTGCCTCAGTTTCCTCATCTGTAAAATAGGGATTATAATAGTAGCTACCTCCCAGGGTTGTTGTGAGAAATTAAATGAAATAATATTTGAAAAGCACTTAATACAGTGCCTGGCACATCAATGTTAACTATTGTTATTATATGCCTATAGTTCTTGGGAGCCTACATTCCCTTGAAAACTAAAACAAATGCCCAGAAAAATCAATGAGATAAATGGAAGTATTAACTGGGGAGAGAAGGGATCAAGAATTGGTATCTGAGCTGAACCTAACAAGAAATCCAGAATTCTCCAGATAACACTTAACCTACTTACTATTGCTGAACACAACCCTCCTAACTCCTTGCCTTTATACTGATAGTCCTCTATCCCCAGAATTTTTTACCCCCCTCAGAAAACTCAGTCTCTCAATTTTCCTAGCTTCCTTCAAGACTCAAATTAAATTCTATCTTCTTCAGAAAGTATTTCCCAATCCCCCAGTTCTTATTCTTCCCCTTTGAGATTTTATTTATCAGTATTTTCATGTTTTTTTTTTTTCTTATTTCTAATATAAGCTTCTTGAGGGCAGGGACCATTTTTATCTTTCTTTCTTTCTTGGTACAGTGCCTAACATATAATAACGATTTAATAATTACTTGTTGACAGTCTGGCTGACTGAGCCCAATCCGAAGGGGTAGACTTTGGGGATAAACTAACTGAACTGAAAGGGAAAATTGTAACATCCAACTTAGAAAAGTAGTTATGAGAGGAAGGTGACCGGCTAAGTAGGAAGCAACTATAGGGAGGGCTTTAAAACCAGGCTGAAAATTTTTACTTTTATCTTAGAGGCAGTTGGGGGGCCACTAAAAGTTTTTACCTCCCACAGTCATAGCAGGTAGCTTGTGTTTTGGGATGGATTGAAGAGGTAAATCTAGAAGTAGGAAAGTTCTCCCCTTCAGCTGATTATCTCCAATTTATCTTGCTTATATTTTGTTATATATAAATGTTTGCAAGTTGTTACCCCTGGGAGCCTCTTTTTGCATTTCCAATACTTAACACAGTATCTGGCACATAGTGGGCACTTAATATGCATTTTTACTGACTAACTGACAGAAGGCTGGCAAATGCCGACTTTAGTGGGAACGAAAAGAAATCAGAAGTGTTTTATATAACTTGAAGAAATTTGAGAGCTGAAGATAGGAAGATGTGTCCTTTCCCTGGATACATGTTTGACCTGGAACAATCCACAGCTAGTTAGGGAACAGAGTGTGCCCAAGATGCCTTTAGAGAGCTCATAAAGAGCTTGAAGAATGCCCACCTGGCTTCTGTCTGCCATCCTGTTCTCTCCATCACTCTGGGGGCTTCCTGCTCCTCCCTACTCTAGCCCAGCCTTCAGCCCTTAATTCTCCTTTTTATATTCTGTGAACTAATTGGTGAAACTGAAGAGGAGGAGGAGAAAGAGTCTCCCAGCCCCTACAGAAGAGTCAGCCCTAAACAACGACCATGGGAACAGAGTAGTCCAGCCTCCTGGTGGACTCACTTCCCAGATCCAGAGAGCAGATGGAGGCCCCAGAGTCTCACCCCCACCTCCTCACCCCCCCAGTTCTGCATTTCTTTCCCACATTTTCTGTTTTTATACAAGCTGGCAAATTAATTAGATGAGACCCCAGTCAGGCACTCTGATCTTCCCACTCACATCTTTTTCTTCCCCCTCCATATCTACCTCCTACCTCTTCCCGGCAGTCTTTTCACCTGCTTCTCTATCCCTGCCCCCTTATCTTTTTTCTCTCTCCCCCCATTTTGTCCTCCCAACCTTTGCCCTTTTCTCTCCCTCCCCTCCTACTATTGCCTCCTTCTTTCCATCCCTTCGACAATAATTTCCCCTCCCCTTCTCTTCTAACATTTCTCTTCTAAAAGTCCATTTACTGTGCTTGTCTAGAACTAGAGAGTTGTTTGCATATAGACCCTCTCCCAGAAGCTCTGTGAGATTTATCAACATCATCCACTTAATATGCTATACATTTACAGTTCCTTCTTTGCCAGGATGCAGGGCTGCCTCCTAATTCTGAGACCCTGCCGCTTCACCCCTACCCAGTCATCAGAAGGGGGCAAGGCACCCCTGCAGCCTTGGGATCATCCTGGAAAAGGTGGGCTTTCCCCCAGGACCAGAGCATAATTCTGCAAATGCGCATGGAATAGACATGCTCAATCACACGTGCCCAGCAGCTAAAATAAACTTGACTGAGTTTGAAGGGTGGGAGGAGGAGGCAGGCAGGCTCACAGCCAGTGAATTCATCATCTCTTCTCTCTCCCCTTCAGGTTTATTCTGCATGAGAAACCCTATCTATAGGGTTTCCTGCCTGGATTTTCTGTAAACCATGCTCTTATGCCCTTTTAGATCAGTAACTTGGGTCCAGAGTTGAAAAGGAGCTGGAAAACAGGAAATTGCAAAGGTCCTCAGATGACCTCAAACTTCCCATGAAAGCAAAAATCTGCCTTTTCATGCAAACATTTTACTCAAGTTGCAGCATGTCAGCAAGTCTCCAAAGAATTAAATATGACTATCACACAGAAGGAAATTAGTTGATAGATATCTTGTATAAACAGTTATTTGCATAATTTCTCCCATCATTAGGAAGTTAGCGCCTTGAGGGCAGAGATGATTTTTACTTTCTTTGTAGTCTCCTTCAGTACCCATAGTAAGCACTTAATAAATGCTTGTTGTTGTTGAACCTATAATGGATTACTTGCTGTCTAGGGGAGAGGGAGGGAGGGGAAGGAGAGAGGAAAAATATGAAACACAAGGTTTTGCAAGAGTAAATGTCAGAGCAGCAAGTTAGTGTAGTGGATAGAGCACCAGCTCTGAAGTCAGGAGACCCAAGTTCAAATCTGACCTCAGATACTTAACACTTGCTGGCTGTGTGACTCTGGGCAAGTCACTAAACCCCAATTGCCTCAGCAAAAAAAAAAGTTAAAGATAGTGAAAACTATTGAGAAATAAGCTAGTATTTTTTTTAAAAAATGTTTGTTGACTGATTGATATACAATCAATTGGGAGTATGTAAATATTTCTTAAGTACCTACTACATGCTTGGTGCTGTCCTAAATACTGAGGGTACCAAAAATAAAAGGTAAAAGACAGTCCGCTAGGAATTAACAGTCTATTGCGAAGATAACCTTCCAACAGCTATGTACAGTCATACATGGGATATTTAGGAAGTAGTCAACAGATGAAAGACATTAGAATTAAGAGGGGTGGATTAAGTCTTCCTATAGAAGATGGAAGTTTAGCTGAGACTTGAAGAAAGTCAAGAGAGGGAGATGGGGAGGGAGAGCATTGTAGGCCTGGGTAACAGCCAGAGAAATTCCCAGGGACTAGAGATGAGTGACTGGTTCAAGAAAGAGCAAGGAGGCTGATGTCATTGAATCCCAGAACTTAAAGTAGGCGGGAACTGCAAGGTATAAGAAAAGGGTATATGGTATGTATGTGTTAGGAAACTGCATATAACCGATGAGAAACTTTACAGAAAAAGTGATGTCATCAAAGAAATGTATAATAGGAAGATAATAATAACTAAACCGTTATGTACAGTCTTAAATTTTGCAAAGTGCTTTAAATATACTGTCTTGCTTAAAAAGAAATGGAAGAGGAATAAGAATTTCTATTGCTACTAGAGGCTAAATTTTTATAAATATTATCTCTTTTGGTTCTAATAACAATCCTGAGAGGTAAGTGCTATTCTTACCTTTATTTTACAGTTGAGGGAACTGAGGCAGAGATTAAGTGACAAATAGCATTATATATCCAGATTCATATTTGAACTCTGGTTTTCCTGATTTCAGGCCCAGAGCTCTCCATTACACCACCAATTACTTCTAGGTAAGAAAGGAAATGTCATATATAGAAATAATATCTCATTTAATTTTGAACTCATTTGTTCCTGATTCCAAATCTAATACTCAATCCATTTAAGCACCTAGAAGAAAAGGTGGGTTGGGTAAAGTGGACAATCCAGAAACTCTAATGATATCTTCTCAAGGTCAGGAAAAAGTGAGAAAGACTTCCAGAATGTTCCTACCTGCCTTTGTCTGTCCCTGCACACAGATAAGAAGATGGGTAGAGATGGGTAGGCTGTGATCTCCACCATTGGAAGGAACAACCAAATCCATGAAATCACAGGTTCATTTGAGTATTCAAGCATGTATTAATGTCACCTTAGACATAGTGGAAAATAGAAAAATAGTAAAAAGAGTGGAAAGGAGATAAGCAAAGATAAGAAAGATAAGGCTCATGATGGTGGTGGCACCACACTCTGCAAGCTAATACAAATCTTCTAAGATACAGAGTTGAAGGGAATATTTCTACAAAACTAAAAGAGAGTCTGAGGAATTTAGAATGGTATATTCCTTTTTTCCCTCAGGCAATTGAGGTTAAGTGACTTGCCCAGGGTCAGACAGTTAGGAAGTGCAAAGTGTCTGAGATCAGATCTGAACTCAAGTCTTCCTGACTTCAGGGCTGGTGCTCTATCCACTGGACCATCTAGCTACCCAGGAATGATGCATTCCTAAGAACCATTTAGCATCTCTGTGTAAGACACTAACACTAACCAAAGCTGAGAAAACAGGAAGCTTTTTATTAGAAGCATAATGATTTAGCCAGAGGCAAAACTGTAGAGTCAGATGTGGAATACAAGTATGTGATTCACTAAAGGGTACCAATCCTCAGGTCATAGTTAGGAAGAAGGTCAAGGGAAACACTGAGGGAAGCTCTCCAACTTGAGCTCTGAAGAACAAAGCAGAAATTGGGATAATTAAATACCTAAAGGAAGACATGGTTGAAATCTTTTAATGATTTTTCAACAATTCTAATTGTCACCAAATCAATAAACAGCATTTATGAAGTGCTTACTGTGGAGGCACTTTGCTAAGCACTGGAGCTAAGAAGTTTAAAATAAGAACAGTCCCTGCCCTCAAAGAACTTCCATTCTAACAGGAAAGGCAACATGTAAGTCAAAATATACAAAATGAATGCAAGGTAGATGAAAGTAATGATAGAGGAAATGAGATGTCACTAACAGCTGGGGAACCATGAAAGGCTTCCTTCCTGGAGGAAGTGACTCTTGAGCCCAGTCTTAAAGGAATCTCCAGAATCTAAAGGTGAGAAAGAGAACATTACAGCAAAGAAAGATGGAGAGGGCTCTAGTTGCAGCAAGTAAACCAAAATAACTAGATTATGGAGGGGAGCAAGAATACAAAAAGATCATAATTATAGGAAGGGGACAGGCAGTGGAGAGCTTTGAATGCAAAACAAAGAACTGTATCTTTGATCCTGAAGCTAAGAGACTTCATTAGAGCAGGGCTTCTTAAAATTTTTCCACTTGCAACCCCTTTTCACTGGAGTAATTTTATGTGACTTCGAGTATATAAAATGGGTATGTAAATCAAATATTTACTGATAATAAATCATAATTTAATGACCCCCCCATATGAAGTTATGAAACCCCACATGGGGTTACAAATCACAGTTTAAGATGCTGGCAGTTTAATTTGGCAATTAAAAGACTGTTGATCTGGGCAGCCAGATGGTGTAGTGGATAGAGAATTAAACCTGGAGTCAGGAGGACTTGAATTCAAATCCCAGCATTGGATTCTTAATGTACTGTGAGGCTCTGAGAAATTCATTTAACTCTCTCTTTTCAAAAAAAAAGAGACATTAGTGACAACTTTGGAGAAGGCAATTAAGGCTAAATTATGAAATCAGAGCCAGATTGCAGAGGATCTAGAAGAGATAAAGGAAAAGAAGGAGAATATTGATGTCGCCATTTGTCAAGGGGAAAAGCAAGCCAGTCAATAATTGAAAATATTATAGGTCTTTCTTACAGAAGAATCTTAAGGATGAGAACTTAACTCTGGACATGTGAGGAGACATGAAAAGTAGGACAAGGGAAGAGAGCATATGCATACTGCCATAATGCTCTCAATGAAGTTGTATATAAACCTGTCCAAAAGACAAGGTTACAGCCAGATCTTTAGAAAGAGCCAAATCTAGTGAGAAGTCCTCCCAATGGGAGGAGAAGGGAAATTGGAAATCGTACAAGTTGCTCTCCAAAATTAATGCCCCAGTTCTGCCAGGCCAGACCTAGGTCATGGTCCTGGCTATGTCAATAAACAACTGTAGCCCCAAGAAAGCCACTTCCCATCTCTGGGTCTATTTCTTCATCAAATTTCTTTATGACATGCAGATATTTAAGCTCGGTCATAAGGGAGAGATAAGAGATCCTGAGCTTGGCTGGATGGGGCAAAACCAGGAAACACATTTACATCACAAAGAGGTAGGATTTAGCTCAACATTTAGAAACATTTGCAGAAAATTATATTTGCCCAAAATGACAATAAATTCCCCCAAGAAGTAGTAGTTTTCCATCACCAGAGGTCTTCAAGAAGGAATCAGTATATGCTGTCTTGCTCTAGAGTACCTCTCTTTCAGAAAAAATCAAATCTTGTTCAAGAGCATGACCTTTTGTGATTTCACTTACCACGACTATCACAGCCATCATTGCTAAAATTACTTCACATTTCTCTTACATTTTTTTGTCTTTCTTCATCAATGTATATGTCATTACTGTTGTGGTTTGTGCTTTGTTTTCCAAGAGGACCAAAGATCTCACGGGTAATGTCTTGTATAAATTGGATTTAAGTGACGCAAAATTGCACAAATCTTTAACCTCAGTGTCTTTTCCAGAGTCCTCAAAATACAGTGACAAGACAAAAGTCAAGATGACTGGTGATGGCCCAGGATTCATTGGATGATTTGAGAGGTCCTCAATATCTGGCCAAACTCTAAGCACTCCACAGCCCCTGTTTCAGATGTTTCATGACTATTCAAACAAATTGTTCTCATCTGCCCCATTCCACCAAGGGAAGTCTTCACATGCTTGAGATGGACACCCCCCTAACTCAACCATGGGTCTGAGGTCTAGAGATCATCAACAACTTAATTTAACTTGTACCTATTATATCTCCTCAGTAGAATATAAGCTCCTTGAGAGCAGAGATCATTTTGTCTTTGTTTTTATATCCTCTATATCTAGCATAAATACCTTACTGCTGAATTGAATTAAATTACCCTCTAAGACAGCAGAAATAAATGTGCTTGTTGGAGGATCTGTCACTTTTAGATTTTAGCAAATGCCCTTTTCAGGTCTATACATATAGATAAAGGAGATAATAAATAACAAGCAATGGAAATACAAAGAAAGCCAAGAAATAGTCCCTGACCTCAAGGAACTTACATTTAGGAAACTAAGTGGGTTAGTTGACAGAGAGTAAGCACTGGGTTTAGAGGCAGAGAGTCGCGAGTTCAAATTGAACCATAGACACATTAGCTAAGTGATCCTGGGCAAGTCGCTTCATCTGTTTGTCTCAGTTTGTCCATCTATAAAATAGAGATAAGAATAAAATCTACTTCCAATTGCTGTAATAAGGATGAAGTGTGAGAATTCTAAAGCTTGTGGTACAGAGCCCAGCACATCGTAGGTGCTATATAAATGTCAGCTACCATTATTTATTATTATTGTTGCTGTATTCTAATGTGGAAGATTAAATAAGAACATATAAAAAACATACAGACTAGCTGTAAGGTAACTTCAGAGGAGAAAACACTAGCAGCTTGGGGATTCAGGAAAGGTACATTTAATCTGAATCTTGCAGGGAATCAAAAACTACATATTTCCCCAAAACCACATATTGTTACTATAGCAGTAACAAATAGTCCAAGAGTAATATGTAGAATTTGCAGAAGTGGCAGACTTTAAATCCTTAATAAAGATTTGCAAGATCTCCACAAATACATCAATAGCAGAGGTATGTGTTTGCTAGCATAGCCTTTTTGACTATTTCTTCTTTTCAAGTTCATACATTAGAGCAAAAACTGGATACCCATGAATGGTCAGTACATCTGAAAGGAGGGGGAAGAACTTGACAGTAAAGAGAGAGATTGAAAATGGGTGGTTAAAAACTCGGGAGGGAGAGAAGCTGACTTAGCCAGCCAAGGAAGGAGATGGCACAGAGGGAGACCAAGGCATTTGTTCAGCCTGGGCAAGGTTTACAAATTACACACAAACTCCTATCCCTGCTGTCCTATTGGGTGTTTGCTAACATCATGGGGAGACTTAGAGACTCAGTAATAAGTAGTCCCCAATTGCATGATGCTCTGAGGCACATGTTACCATTCACCACAAAATAGAATCCTACATACCATGGACAGAAGATTTTCGGGGGCATTGAAAGCATGAGAATTTGTAAAAAGTAAGAAAATTTAAGTAATGGTGTAATGGGCAACAGGACAGCTGGGAGCCAATAAGATTTAGATTCAAGTCCCACCTGTGATTCATTAGTCGTGTGACTATGAACAAGTCATTTACATCATAGCATCTTGGAAACTCTATAAGATAACAGACTGCAGAGGAGTTGCTGTTCTGCCTCAGGGTAGTGATTTTCCAATCCAAGAGTTACCATATTGGTGAAATTACAGATTCAAACCAAAAAATTTTATTTTCATATATTGGAAATATTTAATTATATGATAGGATCATAGTTTTACAATTAGAAAGGGTCTTAGAGAGCATGCAATCAAACCTCCTCATTTCATAAACATGGAAACTGACAGAGACTCAAAGTGGTTAAGGGGCTTGTTCAGTCATTTAGCTCATGATTGGTGTAGAATTTGAACCTAGGGCTTCTTAACGCCAAATCCACTATACTATACTCCTTTTACATAATAAATACATAGATATATAGATATGTATACATATACACATGAACATATATATACACATATATCTATGTGTGTATATAGAGATACAAATACACACATATCTTACTATTGTCACTATTATTCAGTCATTTCAATCTTGTCTGATTCTTCATGACCCCATTTGAAGTTTTCTTGGCAAAGATACTGGAGTAATTTGTTATTTCCTTCTCCAGCTCATTCTACAGATGAGGAAACTGAGACAAATAGTCTCGCACTCCAGAGTCATACAATCAGTAAGTATTTGAGGCCAGATTGGAACTCTAAGATAAGTTTTCCTGATTCCAAGACTGATACTCTATCTATTGCACCATCTACCAGCCACATATATTTTCTATACATATGAACTATACATGGGTATGTGTGTATTGGTGTACAAGTTATTTATAAGTTTTTTTCATTGTATGGCCCCTTCATGTGAACTAAATGGCTGCTTGTCTTTCTACCATTAGACCTAGCCCCTGATGGGTACCAAGCAAATAAAGTTTTATAAATGTAGAAAAAAAGCAAGATGACAGCTTATTGGAAGGGAGAGTTTGGGGGGTTAAGTCATCTGTTAAGCAGATGTTGAACAGAATACAGAGACCAAGTCCAAGACTTTCCACTGTAAGAATGGAGACCATGAGAAAAAGCAATCTTATAAGCCCATTTGTTTAGCTTCAACTCAAAATTCTGGACTTTGTGATCTCTGGGACAGAGACCAGACCAAAGTTTGACCTTGCATCACTTTATACACTGTGCTCAGGGTCCTTGAGAGAAGGAGCTATTTTCTTAAGCCTTTAATTGTCAGTAACTGAAGTACTAATTAAGCATCTTTCCTGCCCATTTAGAGGAAGTTCTCTAGAGGTTTGATGTTGGAGCTTGTATGTGCATGCTTCCATGAGTGACTGCACACATCTGTGTGGATATGTATACATATGCATGTGTGCTCAAACAAGACATAAATTAACCAAGTCTCTCTCTTGAGCCACAAGACCATAAAAGGACTTTCAAGGTCATTTAGTCCAGACACTTCATTTTGCATGTTAAGCTAGGCTTAAGGAGAGAAACAGAGTCATTGAGGGAGCTGAAGGCTGCCTGCAGAGAAAATGGTGAAAGATGCAGAGTGGACAGCTCCATAAGCTGCTAGTGTTTTCCTCTTTCAAGTTACCTTACATCTAGTCTGTATATTTTTTATATGTTCCTATTTAATCTTCCACATTAGAATACAGTAATAATAATAATAAATAATGGTAGCTGACACTTATATAGCACCTTGGACTACAAGACTAAGCTCAAGGCTTCCTGCTTCCAGGTCAGTGTCTCCAGCTTGCTTCCAGTGCAAAGGAGATGGCTACATTTGGAAACAGTAGCAAAGCCAAAGACTTCTGGGAAAAGTCAACTGAGCACTCTTTCCTGAAGCTCTTTAACAAGAGGAAATAATTATGAAACTTCCTATTGATAAATGAGAATTCATACAGCTTATGAAGGGGAGGGGGGTTATCATTGCAGTCAGGAACACCTGGATTCAAATCCTGGCCTTGTGGACAAGTCATTTAAGTTCTAAGAACCTGTGGCAGTCTCTAAGATCATTAGCTGCAGAACAGTCACAAGTCTACCCTAATGAGAGAGTTTCTTTACTGGGAGTTCCCTATGCTAAGAAAATCACAAGTCTGAGAGCTAAATGGGCAATGGATAGAATGCTAGAACTAGTCAGGAAATTGAGTTCAAAGCCAGCCTTTAGACACTTATCAGCTGTATAACAGTGGAAAAGTCACTTAAACTCTGTCTGCCTCAGTTTCTTCATCTGAAAAATAAGGATATCCCACATCCCAGGGCTGTCATGAGGATGAAATATAATATTATAAACCCTGAGGCATTCTATATATGCTAGTTATTACTTTTTAAGTACACTATCCACAATAATATGATCAAAGATTGAGAGGTGGAGGGGGCTAGAATAGATGATCTCCAAGGATTTTTTCAATTTTAAATCTCTGAATCTCTGCTTTTCCAAAACAAGAGTATATAATAGTATAATACAATTGTATACAATGTAATAGTATATAATATGATAGTATAAGAACCATAACTAGTAATTTTGATACCTGGAACAAATGATACAAATAAACTCTGTGATTCATGATATAAAAATAATACAAGTAATTAAGATACATTTAGTTGAGTAGCAAAAGTTTTTATAGTGGCTCAAGGTGAATGCTATTCGCACCACTAATAGTAATCTGATAGTTTTCCTTTTTTTTCCCTGAGACAATTGGGGTTGGGTGACTTGCCCAGGGTCACACAGCTAGGACCTGTTAAGTGTCTGAGTCCAGATTTGAACTCAAGTCCTCCTGACTTCAAGGCTGGTGCTCTATCTACAGAGTCACCCCCCCCTGATAGTTTTCCTTTTAACAATTATTCTTCACAACTAGGAGTTAGTAACCAGGTGTTTATCTACCCCCTGAAAAAGGCATATATTAAATGTTCATGCTCCTAAATCTCTGTGCTTAAGGGCATAGCTTCCTTCCCCTAAATATGATTCTGAATATTATAGCCATAGAACCTATCATAAATGAATTAGTTGGCATTAAAGAGATCTCTCTTCCCTTTTTAGATTCTTCCCCTTGGCAATCTCATTTACTTCTAAACTGCAACTTAAACATCTGTAGATTGTTGTTGTTTGTCCTTTGTTTTCAAAGAGAACATGACATTAGAAATGATGTCTCGACTTGCCAATTGGATTTAAGTGAAGCAGTTAAGCAAAGTGATTAACCTAAAACAGAAGACTCAAAAATCTATTTCTCCAGTCTGGAATTTTCTTCTGCATTTCAGACTCTCATCTTTTTTACCTGGATTATGAATACCATCATATTCTTCAAACTCAAATATCTCAAACTAAGCTTCTTATTTTTCTTTCTCTCTAAACCTGTTCCCCCTTAACCTTCACTATTTAGCCTTTGACTCAACAGTACCTTCTTCTTTTACCTTCTTTCTTGGGTAGAGAATACCTTACATGATCCCTCCAACTCTTTGCTGAATTTCTATCCTTAAAATCCTAATTCAATGTCATCTCCTCCATCAGTCATTGGCCAAGTTCTTTGACCTTCCTAAATGTCAGTCTCCTCATCTGTAAAATGAAATTACACTACGATGGGTGGCAAGTCAACATGTGGTGCATGTGGTAAATAAAAGTGCTGAATTTGCAATCAGGAAAACAGGTTGAAATCTTGCCTCAGATCCTCACTGGCTGTGTGACCTTGAACAAGTCACTGAAGCTTTACTAGCTTTAGTTTTTCTCAAGTGTAAAATATTGCTAATAATAGCACCCATTTCACATTAGAGCAAACAGGGTTAAGTGACTTGCCTAGAACCACACAGCTATATAAGTATTGGGTCTGGAGCCGGGAAGATTCATCTTCCCAAATTCAAATCTGGCCTCAGACACAGAAAAATTACTCAATCACAACAAAAATGCCAATATGATGCAATGGATAGTGAGCTGGCTTCAAAGTCAGGAACAGTTAGGGGGAGAGGAGGAAATCACTCACTCCCCCTCATTATGATATCAAACTCACATAGAATAGGGGGTCACTAAATTGTGCATAAGGATGCCTAAGGACAGCATAGTAACTTAGAAAACGATACATTAACAATTTGTTTTAACGTTCTTAATGTTACAATATATCATGCATATTATGTATATGTTAAACATGGAGAAATAGCTATTTACTCCAATATCTGCCACGAAAACCCCAAATGAGGTCCTGAAGTGTTGAATATGGCTGAAAGCAACTGAACAACTTCATACATATAATACGTGGTACCATGCAATCCTATGTGTGACCATTATCTATGTAGCTCGCTTTATTTTGCTGTTTCCCAATTATATTTAACCTGGTTGGGACTACACCGGGAAGTGTTGTGGACCCCTCTGCTTTAGATAATTCCTTAAGATTGTAAATTGTTGAGAAGATATAACCCTACAATGGTAGAGAGAGTTTCCTCACCTTGGAAATCTCTATACAATTAAAATCAGGTCCAGTCTCGATTTCAAAGTAAGGATTGTCCTTAAATGTGTGCGAACTGGTTTGTGTTTATTGGAGATGGGCAGCCATGCAAATGCAAAGGGTCTTTTGTCTGTAACACTCCAGTGATTCAGCATTTTCTGACTGAAGCAAAAACAGACCAACTCGGTACCTGAACGGAAGAGGGTAGGGACGTATGAAGGGGGAGAGGTGTCCTCCAAGTATGGAAATCATAGGTAATGGAAGGAAGGGGGGTAAGGGGAGGAGAGGACAGAGAGGAAAATAACTGTCACTTTTACAATTCACATGAATCTCTGTCCTTGTTTCTTTGGGGGGGGGGGGAAGGTCTAAGAGGAAGGAGAGTTAAGCAGGCTATCCTACTGGAAGCTGAACAAATAACAAGCCATGTGTCCAAACCTCGTGAGGAACACAGGCTGAAGATGCACTACTGCATGCCTGCCCCCCGGCATCCTGTCAGATAGAATTTCCATCAAGCTCACAGACTGGGGTGGGAGATGCTGGGACAGAGAGATGTCCTTGTACATTGGATTCATGCACGCATGAGTGCCTTCACACACACACACACACACACACACACACACACACTATTCCCCTCCCTCCAATGCAGATGCGTACATGGTGCAGACATTCTCTCCCCTCTAGTCTAAAAACATATATGCTCTCCCCTCCCTTCTCTCCTCTCTCTCTCTCTCTCTCTCTCTCTCTCTCTCTCTCTCTGTGTGTGTGTGTGTGTGTGTCTGTCTGTCTGTCCCTCTCTTTTCCCCCTCTTCCTCTCTCTCCCTCTCTCTTTCTTCCTCTCCCTTTCTTCCCCCCTCTCTCCCCCTCTTTTCTCTTCCCCTCTCTCCCCTTCTCCCCTCTCTCTCTCTCTCTCTCTCTTTTTCTCTCTCTCTCTCTCTCTCTCTCTCTCTCACACACACACACACACACACACACACACACACACACACACAAGTCCTGAGTTCCAATGCTTCAAAAATCAGGTCTAAACTCTCGCTACATTGAAAAGAGAAAAAACTTCCAAGTGACAGTATATTAAAGTCCCATTCCTGTTTACTGAATATATTAGGGACCACCATTTAGGAGAGAATACAACCTCAGCACCCCATGACATCCTTTCCAGTTGTCACCTCAGAATCAGCTTTGAGCAAAAATAAAGGCAGGTATGGTAGTAAGTGGATAGTTAGCTGGACCCAGAGTCAGCAGGACCTGGATACAAGCCCCTCTCTGACACCTACTGGCTGGGTGACTCAGGCTAAATCATCTCATCTCCCATTTTCTAGACAAGCTGCAGACAGGGTGCCCACTTGAAATGGTAAAGGGAAGTTCCTCAACATAGATCCAGTTTGTATCCCTAAAAAAAGTCCATCTTTTGTTTCTCTTTATTCTATTCTACCTTCCCCACAGATCCCTTAGTAGTATTTTCTCTTCAACTATCTTTTTAAGTAAAGAACATTCATGTCTAATTTTAATAAAACTGCTCCCAAATATCATTCCATTTTTCAAACCACTTAATCCTAAAATTTTAGAGATCACAAAGGGTTTTCTTTATTACAGGGTGTGAGTCAATTAAATCTCCCAGTCTAATATTACCCAAGAAAGACAGAAGACTATGCTGACATGGAGCCTGCAGCTCTCCTTCTGAACACCTTCCCCTTCTCAGCTTTGATCCGTTTTCCCATAACCCTGCAGGCAGCCTGGCTGAATCAGACTCCCCCCTGGAGCTGATTGACTTTTTCTCAGTCCAGGTTTCTTGAAGGCAGAGAAATGATCTTGGCCTAGGAGGACATGGGTAACTGAAAACATGGTTTAACAGAATATTTCAGCTAGGAGGAACTTTGGAAAGGACTGTACAGTTACAAAGTCACAAAACCTGCATGCTAGAAAGCCTCAGCAACCCTGTAGTCCAATTGATACACCAAAGGGATCCCCATAATAACATACCCAAAACGTAGTCATATGAAGTCTCTGGCTGGAGACCTTTGAGTAGGAAAGTCTACCCAGGTGACCACTAGTGACCTGGTCCACTTTGGGCAGCCCAACTAGGAGTTTTTGTTGACATTGAGACTAAACTGACCCCATTTCAACTTCTATCCTCTGTTCCTGGTTCAGTCCTTTGGGACCAAACTAAATGGGTCTAATTTCCCTTCCACAGGACAATGGTTTAAATACTTGAATGTGATTATCATGTGCTCCATGATGCTAAACATCTGTCATTACCTGAAATGATCTTCATATCCAATTCTGAATCAAATAAGGTAGTATTTGTGAAGCATTCAGCACAAAGCACATACTAGTTGCTTAATAAATACTTACTTTAAAAATTATATGACTTAGACTGAAGTCCCTTTACCATACTGGTTGTCCTCCTCTGAACACTCTCTAAGAGCATATCAATATTTTTCTTAATCCATGGACTCGGCACAATACTTATGATGGCAGAGCTGTGAGACTTCCACTTCCCTATTCCTGAAAGCTATGTAGCAATCAAGTCAGCCCAAGATCATGTTGTTTGTTTTCTTTTTTACTTTGCATGGATGTCACAAACCAATAAAGTCCCCAGCTAATTTTTTAGAACTATTATTATCTAACTACATCTTTTCTATCTTGTGTTTATGGTATTTTCTACCCAAGTACAAACACTTGATATTTATCCAAATTGAATTTCATCTTCTTGGACTGAGCCCAATGCTCCAGTCCATCTCTCTGTTTTCTGTCAACTGGAGATCTGATGATTGTGCCATGTATGCCTTTATCCAAGTCACTGGTAAAAATGTTAAATAGCATAAGGCAAAACATCGACCCCTGGGTACTAGAAATTGACCCTCTCACTATGGTATCATGAAACCATTACCAATAATTATTTGAGTTATGGTGATCTATCCTATTCTGAATTCATCCAAATGTACTTTTCTCCATCTTTTCCATAGAAATATATGAGAACTGTTCACCTTTCTCATTGTAATATGAAACTGAGGCTGAGAGGTCCAAATGATTTGTCCAAACTCAAACATTTGATCAGGACAGAGCATTGACATAATGCTTAATCTAGTAGGTTATAGTCTAGTGAAAAGGCAAATTCCCTTCCAATCCAGGAGGTAGATGAAATGTGAGGGGTAATGAAGTGGCAGAGAGAAATAACAGCCAGTATGACTTTAACCCACTTATCTTGTTTGAGTCTCATTTTCATCTTCTGTAAAGAGAGGATATTGGACTAGATCAATAGTTCTTAAACTACAGGAACCTTTCAAGGTCCTCAAGACCCTTTTGTGGAAACCAGAAAAAATCAAAACTATTTTCATAATAATAACAAGACATTTTAATTTCTAATGCAGTAAATATTTACAGATGTAAGAAGGGACAGCTAAGTAGCACAGTAAAGAGAGCACTGGGCTTGGAATCAGGAAGATTTGTCTTCATGAATTCAAATCTGGCCTCAGACAATAACTAGCTATATGATCCTGGACAAGTCACTTAACCCTGCTTGCTTCAGTTTCTCATCGATAAAATGAGTTGGAGAATGAAGTGACAAACTTCTTCAGTATCTTTGCCAAGAAAATTTTAAATGGGATCACAAATGACTGAAGTGATTCAATAACAACAGCAAACGTACATAAAGCTCTTGGGAGGTGAAGGACTTCCATTTTTTTGTGTTTAAATAGGTTCTGGGACCAAAAATTTTGAGAACCATTGGACCAAATGATTTCCTTCTAGCCCTAATATTTAATTATTTATGTTCTGTTTAAAGATGGAATTAAAGAAGAGCAAAAAAGAAACATGATTATTTGTGTTACGACTCAAGGAAACTCAGAGACTGCTTATTTCTTTTAGTCTTTCCCGGCTACAAAGAATTACCAAGGAATGGGTTTGTGGAACCTCAATACATTCCTTTGGGACCCAACCATTCAATTCACTCTCCTCTTTTTCATTTTTAGGACATATTTTGTTGTCTTAATTGAAAGCCCTACACACTTCTGATCAACGGCTGTCCCTCCTAAGAGAGTATTGCATCCAAGGTCCCTCTGGAAAAGCTTAATCAGCACTAATTAAGTCACCATCCTAACCCAAATTAATTAGATTTTTAAAATGTTGTCGATACCCTTCAAGGTTAAAGTAGGTTCTGACATCTCCTTAAACCTCATGCTGGACCTAATAAAAACACACTTAGAAGATACCTGAGAGATCAATATTAGCCAAAACTCTGAAAAATAGCCTCTGAAATTCTACCAATCTTTCAAATAAAGTCTTCTCTTTTCAAAGAGACTTAGATTTTTAGTTTTCACACAAACATGAAAAAACAAAGCATCACAGAATCAGAGATTTACAGTTTGAAGGGACCTCAGAGACTACCTAATCCATCCCCTTCGTTTTACAGATAAGGAAACTGAGACCGAGATGTTAAGCAGCCAGTTCAAGGTGGCTCAGGCAGAAAGAAATCAGATTCACAAAAGGATAATAGAAATACGCTTGCTTGTTTTGTTTTTAAACTTTAAATGGAACCAGTTAGTCTTCCAACTCTAAGAAAGTCTAATTAATTTTTTAAAAGGACATAGGAAAGGGGGAGAACCAGACCTGTGATAATATATTTATAGATAACTCCTCATGAGCAAACTTTACCAATGTATAGTTTTAGAGTCACCTAGGAGTACTAAGAGCTGAGTGACTTCCCCAGGCTGAGTGACCACTGAGCCAATGGCACTTGAACCCAGGTTTTAAAGTCTGACTCTCCATCCAATACATCAGGCTGTGTCTTTCCTATTTCATTTCTGAAAATACAACAAAATTCACCAAGACTTTTAATTTAAAACCATTTTTAAAATAAATAAATAAAACTAAAAACATAGATGGAAACAGTGGAAATGAACGTCCTTCTACCAACAGTCCTTTGTCAGTATGAAGGTCTGACAAAGCTCTCATCAGCCCTTTGTAATGGCTGATTGGTGATTTGGGCAAAAAAAAAAAAAAAAATCAATGCATCTGAAGTCCAAGATGGTTCATCTTTTTCTCATAACGATACTATTATGCATTTAATATAAAATACCTTCACCTAATATCACCTTGTTTCTACATAGCTCCTTTCTATAGAAGAACTCAAAGCCATATGAGGGTATTTTCAATTATTCACACCACCTATGAGACAGGAAGGGAATATTTTTATCTCCATTTCACCAATGAGAAAACAGCCTCAGGGGCATAAACCCAGTGAGTCAACTCTGGAGGCAGCAACAGAAACCAAGTTTCAACATGACCTTGAAACAAATCCATTCCAATGGGGGAAAAAAAGAGAAAAATTGGAAATGACACTTGTTACAGCCCTAATGAGACTCTAGATAATGTAGCCTCTCAAAAGAGTAGGAGTAACTGTCAAAGCTGAAGTCCTATTTGGCAGATAATTGTCCCGACCCTTACAGGATAAACTTTTGAGAATCCTGTCTCCAACACAAACTGCATCTGCCTTGTATTATTTCTTCTCAGTGCAACTGATAGAAATTTAAATGTTTCCATACTTTAACATATTTAACATGTATGGGACTTCTAGGGGAGGGGATGGGGGAAGGAGGGAAAAGTTGGAACAGAAGGTTTTACAAGAGTCAATGTTGAAAAATTACCCATGCATATGTTTTGTAAATAAAAAGCTATAATAATAATAATAAAAGAACATGATCTCAGAAATTGTTCAACCTATAATACCAACCAGGTTTTTGTGGGAAGTTTTGTTTTCCCATACTGTCCCACCACTATAAGATGTGTTTTATCAAAGGAGTACGTATGCCCTATGTGAAATAAAAAACTGAATGCTTAGAAAATATTTCAATGTTTCTCTCACAGGAATCCATGATGTTTGCCCAACTTATTATATGGTATTATATTCCATTTGTAAATTGCAAATTATTTGCTGGAAATAGAGTCTACTCAACAAGGTCAAAGTCAAATAATTTTTAAAAGATATATCATTTACGTAGCCTTCTGTCATCAGAAGAACAAGTATATTTTATAATAAACTAATAGGCTTACAAAATAGGGTGAGAAAGAAAAAAACGGAGTGAAATGGCTCACTACCAATGACAACTGGCGATTGATGCAGGCCATTCTCAGTCTTGACCACTACTATCACTTTACTGTTATAACTTGCTTTTGCCACTTTACATATGTCTCTTTTGGCTTTGTGGGAAGCAGTGGACATAAGAACATAACAGAAAAATACTCTTAGAAGAATATAAGCTACTTTGGATCAAAAGTTTCCCAGTGCAGATGTTAAGTAAAGTGATCAGAACCAAGAGAACATTGTATACAGTGACAACAACTTTGATGGACTTGGTTCTTTTCAATAATGAGGTGATTCAAGGCAATTCTAATAGACTTGTGATAGAAAGTACCATCTGCATCCAGAGAGAGAATTATGGAGACTGAATGTGGAAGGAAGCATAGTATTTTCACCTTTTTATTGCTGTTCTTTGTTTGCTTGGGGTTTTTTTTTTCTTTCTCATATTTTTTTTCCCTTTTGATCTGATTTTTCTTGCACAGCATGACGAATATGGAAATATGTTTAGAAGAACTGCACATATTTAATTTATATTGGAATACTTGCTGTTTTGGGGAAGAAAGAGAGGAGGAAGGAGGGGAAAATTTTTGGAACACAAAGTTTTGCAAAAATGAATATTGAAAATTATCTTTGCATGTATTTGGGAAAATAAAATATTTTTTAAAAAGTTCCCCAGTGCCTACCACATTTAGGGGGAGGGGACCAGAGCTGCAATTTCATCAGTTTAGAGACGTCTCAGTAAGGAATTTCCACTATCAATGCAGATTAGATGAATGGATGGAATACACATTTAAGTGGCTACTATGTGCCAGGCACAGTGCTAAGAGATTTACAAATATTATCTTATTTAATTAAGAGAAAGCCTTGGAAAATTGCCTGAGTCACCAAGATTTGAACCTTTGTATTTCTGACAAAGTTTTCCTTTGCTTTATTACCTCAAGCATCGATGGTAGTATTTTACAACATCTGTGTATCACCTGCTTTATGGACAATCAAACTAAGGAGTCCTGAGGACTTGGAGAGAATGTCATTTAGACTTACTGGCAATAATTAGGAACCAAAGCTAAAAACCCTGATCATTTAATCCCACAAATCTCAAGTTTCAGAGTAAAATCCCACCCCAGAAAAGTTGCTAGAAAAGCTCCTTATGAAAACTGTGTCTGAGTCTCAAAATCAGAAGCTCTGAGTCTACTCACACTTATGGGAGAGGAGCACATCAAATGAGTCTGCCCACCTCGTGGCTTCTTCTGTGGACAGCCTCCTGGAATAAAAGAAACAAAATTCTGAAATACTATTCACAAAGCCCACTACCTCCTCTTCTTTGGCACAAAATAATACAAAATAGAAACTTGAAATAAATAGATTAGCCAATTAATTAATTATTCAAATTATCAAAGATCTATGACTTTACTTCCACCAATAGAGATCAAAATTCCCTCTATGTCTCCAGAAATGGTTTTTTGAAAGTTGACTTCCAAGTCAAGAAGAGTGGAGTTTCAGATCTGCCTCTGACACATGCTTTCTTGGTGACCTGGGACGCTGCTTAACCTCGCACTTACTCTAGACTTCTCTCTAAGATTCTAAGTTGAGGAGAAGGAGTCAAATTCATTGAATGAGAGAACTTCCTCCCTGAGGAGTTCTCTATAACAAAATCACTGGTCTGATCCCTATTGGGACTCTCCCAAAGGTCCCCTAAATTCATCCCCCTTTGGGCACCTTGCCAATGACCCTCTCTGAACTCAGTGAAGTGAGACTTAGAGCGACCTGTGACAGGATCCATACTCAAAGCCTTTTAAGTTTTATAGGACCTAAAACTCAGGATCACCCCCATGCTTGAAGAGGACCTTGGACAAGAGCTTCATTGGAGAACAATTTGAAATAACCTGAAGAAATGTCTCCCTTTACCAGCCTAGTGTTTTAAGGGAGCTGAAGGAGACATATACGAAACCAAAAGGTCTTATTCAAAAATCTGCCCCTGCAAACATGGCACTCTTAAATCTCATTATGAGCATGAGTAGGATGCAATATATAGCCAAGAAGGAATCCTGGAAAAGGATGGCCACCAAGGAAATGCATAACCAAAAAAGGAAATGTCTTGAACAGAGCAAGGGATGACATTGTAAGTAGCTGAAATATTCCACGGCATCTTTGAGGTTCAAGGAAAAACCAAGAAAGACCTTCAGCACATAGGGAGTGCTGAATTAACATTGTTATTATTTATTAATTTGATGTTTTAAGCAAATTTCAGTTTCTTAGTTTTCAAGGTCTAGGACTCAGATTTAATACTAAGAGGAAAGGGACAAAAAAAGATTCTCTCATTATCTCTCCAGTCATTATTCCTGGTGCTTCCCCAAGGTAGAAGAGAGACCAAATATAAGATTTTCATTCATTTCTGAGAGAAATAAATGTTTCTTTTACAACCATTTAGAAGTAACATAGTATTGTAGGAGGAGACCCTAGAGTACAAAGACCTGAATTTCAGTCTTGATTTAAGCACTTACATCTGTGTGACCTTGGGCACATGCCTTAATAATACAGCTAGCATTTACATAGTATTTTAAGATTTGAAAAGATTCTTACAAATATTATCCCATTTGATCCTCATAATAACCTTAGGATGTAGATGCCATTATTGCCCCCATTTTACAGATGAGGAAATTAAGGCAGATAGGTTAAATGATCCGCCCAAGATCACACAGCTAGTTAAGTGTCTAAGGCTGGATTTGAACTTGGGTCCAGGTCCAGTACTCTCTTCACTGGACCATCAAAGTGTTTTTGAGCCAGTTAATTTACTCATAGAGTGAGGCTAATATTTTATTTACAAAGATGAGATGTTTATTAAAACATTTTATTTTACATAAAGCATTGCATAAATAAGTTGCTATAAAGTAAACTGATTAGCAAAATCACACATCCTTTAACTGCTTCTTAAGAATACCATAATTCCAGGGTAGACTGACTGGAGCTCATCCACCCGGTAGATAACCAGAGAACTCTAACAGTTGAGTGACTGACACAAAACTGAATGTCCATACTCACTTGAGAGCCCGGTTTGGCTTGTCAGGAAGAATCGCTGTGAAATCACTACATGAATCTGATTTGTGAGACAAGCATCCCAGGCGAGTCCTCATTCCTTTGTTCCTGCAACCAACAACAGGAGCAGAAGGAAAAAAGAAACTGTAATAGAAACAGTGATCAACAGAAAAGGTGCCTAGGGGTGCACACAGAAAGCATTGAGAAGCTCATTAGTTCACACAACCACCCCTGAGATTTCATGAGCAAAAGGGAAGGAACCAGAAAGATCAGCAGCAGCATTATCTGACTACCTGAATACGTAACAGGTAACTTTCCCCCTGGAGATCTAGTGCTTTTTAAAGCTTCTACAGAAAATTGGTGGTAAGTCAGTCAATGAAGGTCATTAGCTCGGAAGACTTTCTAAATCAGGTTTCCCTGTTGGGAAAGAAGCTATGGTGATGTCAAAATAACAATCTGCATCTTTCCCTCCTCCTCACAGAAGGTCAGAGTAAGCAACCATTCCTCATTGTAAAAAAAAGGACCACTGAGTCCAAGGAAGGGCATTAGTGTTTGAGGGGCAAGATCAAGCCTTATGGGTTACCATTATCTATACAGGAGAGACACAGACCATGGCAATGAAGGCTCAAAATGGCAGCAATGAAGGCTCAAGATGACATGGAATTGAGCAGAATGAGGAATCCTCTCTAATTACAACTAGTGATGGGGCTAGTTATTGAGATCCCTCATCAGAGCAACCTTTCCTGACTGTGTTAGAACAAAAAACCTGTAGAAGTTAAAGAGGGAAGGGGAGAAATAAAAATTAATATATTCATCAATTAGGATTCTATTTACACTTGTACGTCACCTCTAATCATTTCATTAACTAAACTCTCTGCCTTCATTAATATCACTTAATACAAATGAAAATGGTAACACATTTTAATCTCAACAACTCACCCATCACTTGCATTTATTAGCAAGGGCCCAACCTCAGTCAATATTTTCATATATGATTACTGATGGGCAGCTCACATGTTCCACTGGTATCTTTGAGTTGATAGGAGACCTCAAAGAACCTTAGGTGGAACTCCTATAATGAACTTATGGGAGGACACAGATGAGACTCACAGAATATGGGGAGGCCTTGATGGGTACTGTTGGGGAGAATATTCATGTCAGTGAGCTCACAGATTCATTTGAATGTTTGAGGGTAATTGTGATCAAAACATAGGACATTTAAGCTGACTCTAGAGGCAAAATGATATAACTGATGGAACAGAATACTGGATTCACAATTAGGAAGATCTGGGTTCAAATTCTGATTATGACACTTTTGGTGTGTGATTCAAGGACAAGTCACTTAACTGCTCTGACCCTCATTTGTAAAATGGAGATAATAAAAGCACTATCCTCCAGGATTTTTTTGTAAGGATTAAACAAGGAAATGTATGTTTTACAAACTTTAAAGCACTACATAAATATGAGCTGTTGTTATTGATTATAATAGAATCTAATTAATCGTTTTGCTCATTATTCTTCCCTATTGGAGATTTTAACACCTTCTGCTCTCTTTCTATGATATGTTGTTCATTACGCTAAGGCTGGAAAGTCACAAAGTTATAGGAAAGATTTTAATTGGAGTGGGCCATATATATCACCCCGCAAAGAGACAAAATCTAAAATTGACTTTCACACCACCTTCATATGTTCAGAATTCTTATTTCATTTATAAGGGAAGGTATATGCCCATTTCTTTACTTGCAAAACAATAATCCTGGAGGCCAAGGGAGTGGCCTTTTAAGCCTTCTCTTCCCTTTCTGTTGGTCTCAGCAGCTTCCCACTCCATGGCCCAGCTTTTAAGACCCTCCTCTCTAATCTTATTCTGCTTCACTGGATCCAAGGGAGGCTAGGTGCAATGGAAGCATATTTCTATGGCACATTTTATCTCTTCAAAACCATTTCAAGTCCAGAAATTTGAGTCTCCACGGAGGTCTCTCTTCCAAAAGAGAATTAAATCAGAATTTCTTCATGGTCTGTCCCCCTACCAATTCCTTCAGTTCCCAGTTTAAGTCATCTCATTTATAGCTCTGCAACATATTTTCTCTCATCTGGTAATAAGTACCAGGGCATAGTAACATTGCTGTTACAGATGTCTGGCATCTTTGGTAGTCTGAGTCCTGGGTGGGTAACAAAGCATTAAATGACAAATTAAGGACTCTCAAGTTATCAAATTTGTGAGTCCACATAAAGGCTCACAAGTCATTCTCTAGGCCAAGAGCCAAGCCTTCAATAATTAATCGCACCCACTCTGAGCTTCAGGTCTTAAAAATATGACATGAAGTTGAATAACTGCTCCCTTAAAAGTACTTTCAATGATTCTAACTTGAAAAGTTGTGTGCTGGGCTCGGGATTCAGAGAAAAGCCCTAGCTCTCCCATTTCTTAAAGGGAAGACCACTTATTAAGCCTCGTTTTTCCTTCTCTGTAAAATGGACGTGCTATTTGTCCATTTTACACACAACTAGCACAATAGTGCTAGTATTATTTAATACTATCTCAAAAGGTGAAGAGAGGCTGCTACAGGAATCTCAGCAAATCATAATTTGCTAATCTATATGGGCTAATTGGCAAGGTCCTGCAGGGTATTTTATCACCTGGGGCCCTTACACTTTCCCGGATGGTATTCTGAGAATGAATGAACAAGTTTTATTTTCTTTCTAGGCTAGGTCAAGCCTCAGGTTGTATATGACCTGTTTAGTTCAAGTGGAAGAAATTGGAAGTAACAGATGAATGGAGGACCAAAGATCAGAATTAGAGTAATAGCCTGAAGGGGTTAGAAAAAAACAACTTGTACTCCTCCCTGAAGCAGCTGTCCTGGCGAACACTGAGTTTTCCAATAAAAAAATATTAAATTAAAAAATTAAAAACATTTAAAAAACATTAAAAACAATTAATTAAAAACATAATAAGAACAAATAATTTAGCACAATTCCTTGGGCTTCCATCCTCACACCTGTCAGTCATTTCCATGATGGGAGCAGACTGGACAACCACAAAGTTTGGAACTAAAGAATCCCCCACCTGGAGCAGAGGACATTGTACAAAATCACAATCCCATTAGGGACATACAAGGCAAAGCAGCACGGGGGGAGAGAGAGGTACCATGGGCGGAGAAAGCTTGAGTGGGACAGAAGCAGAGGGGAAGGCAGGAGGCAAGGAAGAAGGAAAGGAGGTGGGGCAAAAATACATGTCATGGTTCAGTTACCTCCGTGGCATCAGTAAGGCCGCCATACAGGCATCCGACTACGGGCAACCCTTTAATTGGCTGGCTTGCAGGGCCTTCAAGGCAGGAGGTAAGAGTCGGGGAGGAGGGGTTTGCCCTTTCACGTCCTCTCACCTAAAATCAAAGAATCCTAGGTAAAAGAGGGGGCCCTCTCAAAACCCTTCACTCCATCTCCTCTCAAGTTGGCTTTGGCCCCCGGTCATCCAGGAAGGGAGGGTCCTAATGGTCCTCAGCCAAGCCTCAGCCCACCCAGGCTTGCTCGGTTCAAAATGAGCTGAGTGGATTCAGATCGCTTTAAGATTGGCCAGGAGATGCTGTTTCCCAACTACCGGCCATCATTTAGAAAGTGGGACATGCGACCCAAGGGAGGGACTGAGCTGTCAGTCCCCAAAACACTGTTCTCTCTCCTCTCCAAGGGCAAAACTGAGGTGACTAATGGGTGAGACAAATCCACACTGATGACTCCCAGCTGACCCTTTCTGCATCCCTCCCTCCAACAGATCCAAAATGGTGTGCTTGTACCTCCCTCTCCAAGTTTGTCAGTGATGGGAGAACACAACGCAAGGAGGTTGGAGAAACTCCAAGGAAGTCTTTTCAGGTGTTAGCATCCCTCAAGTTATCTCCTTTGCAAGGCTACAAACAGCCAGGAGCAAGGGGAGGCAGATAAGCAACACAAGAAGAGACCTGACAAGAAATGCTTCTTAATGTTGGTTTTTATTAATGATTTTTTTATGACCTGAAAATTCTACTATCCATGGTTTATAAGGATTTATTTTGTAGTAAATCAGAGTCATCTGTGTTATAGGAAACACCAATGAGGAAAAGGGAGAATTCTTAGATATGGGAGTGTAAACTTTATGTTGAAACAATTTTCAAACCTTACCTAGGGGAATGTAAAAGCTGCATGTGAACTCAAATCAAGTTTTAGACAGGACATTCCATTCATAAATAGTTCCTCAAAGGAACTCTAGCAATAAACATGGAATGTATCATATGTGTATGAGATATGTGTATGTATACATATATTAATTAGCATTTTAAGAAACAGTATTACAAAAGGGATAGAGAACTCTCACTTCTTATATGACCCTGAGCAAATCAATTAATTTTCCTTTATTTTGGCATTTCTAAGTTGCAGAACAGGTAGCGATCGGGATTTTCCTATGGCAATACAATCACAGATATGGCTAAAATAAGCCTCTTGAAATTTTATGATTTCAAAAATTCTCTACTCCAGGAAATTGGGGAATTGTGTTCCGAGGAAGAGAATACATGTTCCCAATCCCTGTTCTAACCACTGGCTTCAATTATGCTGCCACCATAGTTTCAAACTAAAAGGGGAATCGGAGAAATCAATACTTCTAGCCCCTTTTGCCCTAAGTCTTCCTCTTGATCAAAGTGGTGACTATATATAAGGAAAAGACACGTGTCCAGAGTATTCAAGGTTTCCTTTCTAAGTTTCACTGTGACAGTTAGGAGCTCATGCCCCAAAAAGAGCAGGCAAGGTCACTTGCCTATACCTGACAAGCCATCTCCTGGCATATTCTCCCTCAATCTCACCTCTCTTCCCATTTCCCCTGCAGTCCCTCCCCACCCCCATTCCCCCTAAAATGACTCATATCTCCAGCGGATTCCCTTCCCTGGATGTCTTAGCTGCCTGCTATCAGACACTGTTATGTCACCCTAACCTACCCTCCGTCATCTCTCCCCAGACCCTCTGTCCCAAACGAGCTAACTTTTTTGTTCCCTTGATAAACCCAATATCTGATCCTATTCCGTGGGAAGCCATCCATGGGTTACCATATCCCGAGCTCCTTCTTCCCTCCACAGATGCGCTCACTACCCTCACCAGTTCCAAAACCGATGATTTTGCTCAGCCATCAGAGTCCGGCACCCAAAGTTTACCCCAAAACCTTAGCAGAGTGGGCTGAGGTACCAAGGGGAAGGTGGGGTATTTGATAGCTTCTTGGCTGTCTCAGGGAGGTCCACCTCCTGCGTTCCATAGGAGGACAGAGACCGAGGAGAGGAATGGAGAGAGAGCCCCCCACTCCACCCAAGTAGTAAGTAAACCAAGGGTTAAATGGAAAAAAAAAAAAAAAAACGAGATTGGAGAGAGGGTAAGAGCCATTGAGAGCTTCAATAGAGAGAAAGCAATCAATATGCACAGAGAGGCAGGTTAAAGATAGGTTAGTTAAATATGGATAATGTACTCTGCACACATAAGCACCCAGATGATGGAGGAAATTGAAGTCATACTCACTGCCTTTGACCTGTCCTCATGGCCTGGGGGTCTTTGCCAGCCAGATGGTCAGAGAAGCTGCTGGTCAAGGAGCTCTGAGGAGAGAGCAAATCTATCTCTTAGCAGTCAAATCCTTGGCGGGGCGAAGAACGCATGCCTGTGGGTGAGGGCACACACTCACACACTCACACACACATACACACGCCTCCCACCACTTTTGCCAGGCAGCAAGCAGTACAGATGAAAGCTCCCCTCTCGCCTTGTCACATCCAGTAAATACTCAAGCATCCCACACCCAGCGGGAGGTGGCTCGGCTGGGCTTTGCCACGCGGTGTCTGCTCACCCATTTTCATTGGAAGCATGAAGGAAGTGCCCACCTGATCAGAACCTTCCCCGGCACTCTCCCTCCTTGCTAACCTGATTCTCCGATCCTTGGGCTTCAGTTAAATGAAAAAGAAGCACATCCCAACCTTGCCTCGGCACCAGGAGACTTGGAGGGGAGGAGTGTGGGTGGGGGAGGAAGGGGGAGGGGGATTTCAGATAAAAGTATTTCTTCCTCCTGCCCCACCCCCACCTCAGCCCCGACTTAACTGGCAATCGAGCATCCAATCGGTCTGGCTTTAATGAGCTCTGCTGCAGTCCGAGAGCCCGGAGCTACTCCGGGATCGGAAATCGGAATCCTTGCCCCAGACGGCTGCTGACGGCGGGGATCCGGACCCAGCCAAACCTCCTAGTGAGCAGGGGGCTACTGGGTGCTTGATTAGGTCCAGCGTGAGGTGACAGATGCTCCGAGGTACCGGACTCCCATTCCCTGGCTCATGAGGCAGCTAGGCTTCCTGTTGCTACTGTGCCTCATGCATGTCAGCGCGGAGTCTCACAGACCTAAGGCATTCCCACAGGGTACCACATTTCAGCCATCTCCTCCCCCTCGTCTCGCCTCCCCTCCCCCGACCCCTGCTCTTCTCTGAAGGAGAAACTTCCCTATTCTCTACCTGCCCAGCCCTGCTCATTTATCATGTTCTGCTCTCACCTGGATCTTCCCACAGTGAAAAATCACCTCACTTTCTCCGCTATCACTTAGCAACTTCCTGTAATTTTGCATTTTCAGAAGAGTGAGTCTCCCCTTTGTTCTGCCCAGTTCTGACATCTCTCCCGTTATCAAGTCTGCCCTCTTACCATACCTCTTCTGAGGCTCCTTGACCACTCAGACCTTTGCAGGTCCTGCGTCCATCCCAGAAGGAGCTCTGAGTAGACCCAGCTTCATAGGAGGAGTCAAAACTGCACCCTCCCTGGCTTTCTCCCTGGGGCCCCTAGTCTTGAGTTTTCTTGCTCTAAGAAAGGGGGGGGGGGAGGGAATGTCCGACATTCAGCTCCACCTGCAAGTATCAAGAAGGAACCTACTAGAGATAGGAGGCATCCCTAAGGAAAAGTGGTTCTGAGGATTTGGAAGAAACCCACTTTTCACCTCAGGATTCTTCATGCAAAACCTGCATTCTAACAAGCCAGTGAATGATGCGGAGATCCCTGCCTGCTGCCTAATGACAGGGGCCAAATATAAATTCCACTGCTGTCTCTAACAGTGACTCATTGTCTCGCTCTAATAATGTCCATGGTGTCACTCAGTTCAGCAAAGGGGCTTTAGCGGTATAAGATAAGATTTTCACTTCCTCACTGCCACTGGGTTTCAGCCCTGTTGCTAGCCAAATGTCAATTCCTTATTAATAAAGAAATAGCCTGGCTGATTCCAGGCTTTAAGATCACTTTAAGATTTCACTATGAAAAAAAAATAGACTGACAGGTATAAATAATACAGATGAATTCTGTGAAGCTTCTTGCTATAATGCAAATAAAGAATGCCAGAAGTGACCATATGGAATTATATAGAAAAACCATCATATGAAATCCCTAGAAGTCAAGTGCTATTCTGCACAGCTAACAATAATAACAATGCACATCTGCACAGAGCCAGAACTAGCAAGGGGCACACAATACTTTGTCCCAGGACACTGACATGGCAAGGAGGGTGTACCACTGAAGAGAGAAAGGCATGCTTCCTCTGGATCCCAACCAATGTCCCCACACCTCATCTCACAATTCTTTGCTGACTGGCAGGGCTCCAACACCAAGCTGCCATGTAGCCCCCAAACTAGAGTCATATTTGTCTCTCCCTAGGTTCCACTTTTCCTCAACCAGCAGCCCTTATGGCAAAGAAGGTTCATTCCACTTATCCTATCAGTACCATGCTAATAAAACACCAGGTTTTGCCCTGGATGAAAAAATTTCCAGCTACATCTGTGGAACACTTTGAAGTTTGCAAAGTAACTTTCCAAAATACTTTCCTCAAAACAGCTCTGTGAGATGAATAACATAAGCATTATTTGTCCCATTTTATAGACAAGAAAAGTGAGGCTAATTGAGGTTACAGTGGTTTGCCCATTTACACATCTGTCTAAAATTGCAGATGAAATTCAAACCAAGATATCCTACTGAATGGGTCGATTAATTTGATAAATAAGTTAATCAACAAACATTTATTAAGTGCCTTCTGTGGAGCAGGGACTGTGCTAAGTGCTGGGGATATAAAGCAAAACATAAAAATAAAATAAAATACAATTCCAGTTCTCAAAGAACTGATAGGCTAATGAGAGATAATGTCCAAATAACTTGTGCAAACAAGATAGAGACAGGATAAATTGGGTGGGTTGTCTCAAAGGAAAAATACTAAGATTAAGGAAGAGTAGAGAAGGCTTCCTGAAAAAGGTGGGACTTTTTAATGGAGGCTGGAAGGAAGCCAGATAAGCTAGAAGGCAGCAAAGTGAGTGTTTCAGGGATGGGGGAGAACCAGAAAATGTATGGAGTTACAAAATGGAATGTCATATTCAAAAATATCAAGGAGGCCAATAGCACTGGGTTGTGATCTTCATGGAAGAGAGGAAGATTTAAGAACACTAGAAAGGTGGAAGAGTGGCCAGGTTAAAAACAGAAATAAGCATCAGCTCTGAAGTCAAGAAGACCCGAGTTCAAATATGGCTTTGGACACTTAATACTTCCTAGCTATGTGACCCTGGGCAAGTCACTTAACTCCAATTGTCTCAGAAAAAAAAGGGGAGGAGGGGATAAAAGTCAAACAAAGGGTTTTATATTTAATGCTAGAGATGATAAGGAACCCCTGGAGCTTATTCAGTGAGGAAAGCAAAGTGAGAAAAGTTGATATGGTCAGACCTGAATTTTAGGAAAGTTGCGTTTGACAGCTAAGCAGAAAATACACTGGAATAAGGAGGGAGTTGAGGCAGACACAAAATGTCATTGTATTTGAATGGATTGTGGAGAAGAATTTCAGTAGAATTAGCAAAGACTTAATAGGTGGATATACAGAATGCCATGTGTACAGATGTCTAACTCGAAATCAATGCAAATTTATTGATTTCATTTCTAAATATGAGAATCGTCACAAAACATAATAGTTCCCCAGTGCCATATGAATTCCAAAATATGTACAATTTGTTTCAAACAAAAATGAAACCACTTTGATCTCCAGAGATAAAAACTGATTTCATATAGAATTTCTGCATTTTGCCCACTTGCTTGAGAAATTGTAACATTATTATATGCCCTTTTTTTTTTACCTTTGATATCATCAGGATAGGGTACTCTCAGAGAGAACACTATACCAATGTAGTTTGGCATTTGATTTCCAACTTATGGTCAATACTTGGAGAGGATAAATGATTTGCCTAAGATGACAGTCACCTTGATCTTCCTGACTCAAAGACCACACTCCCTCTTTGACTGACTCTAATAAGATGAAATTTAAAAGAGATGAATGTAAAGCCTTATATCTAGGTTTTTAAAAAATCAACTTTACCAGTAAAAGATAAAATACAGATAGATAAGGAAGACACGGTTCTGAAGCAGACCTAGGGTTTTGGTGGCCAAGAGAATCAAGATAAGTCAAAGATTCAATATGGTAGCCAAGAAAGCCTGACTCTCTGTGCCTAAGTGGATGGAGTGCCAGCCCTGAAGTCAGGAGAACCTGAATTCAAATTCTTCTTCAGACAATTACTAGTTATATGAATCTGGACAAGTCACTTTGCTCTTTCTGCCTCACTTTTCTTATGTGTAAAATGACCTGGAAAAGGCAATGGCAAAGCGTTGTAATATTTTTGCCAAAAAAAAAAAAAAAAACCTTTATTGGGGTCACAAAGAGTCATACCTGACTGAAAAATGATTCAACTACGATGACTGGGGCCAAGGAGGAAAGTGAATGCTTGCTGCTAATCCTCTGGGAAAGTCCAAATACCCTTGGTCCTTCAAAGGGAGAGTTTCCCAGTATCTCTTGCACAAAAGGGCTCAGTTCATCAGAAGCCAAGGAAATCCACGACATTGTCACATCACACACACACACACACACACACACACACACACACACGGAGTAATTAAAGGAATGATAGAGGAAGTGAATTAGATTTCAGAATGCAATATTTTAGAAAGCCATAGTGACGCAGGAGGTTTATGGACAAGCCCATCAAAAATGGCCCACATGCATTTAGTTAGCCAATATTCCACCCAGGTCTGTACAATATTTAAAAGCTTTTCATAAAAACAGTCATTTTTGTATTAGATTTCAATTTGATCCTGTGTGCTAAGACTCTGCTACAAATCTTTTAAAAGCAAGCTCCACTTCTGAACAATCCTAGTAACGGCAGAAACATGAATCAACATAAACTGTGATGATTTGGAGTTACCATGGAGACAGGCAGGCTACAAGGAAGATGCCACTTGGCCAAAGGAGTTTGCTCCCAAAATACCTATACTTTCAGCCCATCATTCACATAGCAGTCAGCTTTTACTTTCCTGTTTCCTTATCCCCGGGTCAAGCATCCCGCTGGCTTGTTTGCAATGATGGGCAGGCAATGTCACCAGCCAGAGCTTATAAATCTGGTACCCTACCTCATTCAGAGTCTGGCCGAGTAGCAAGCATTTATCAAATGCTTCCTGTGTGCCAGGCGCTGTGCTAAAGTTGAGGATTCAAATACTTGCAAAAGGAAATAGATTTCCTGCCCTCAAGCAGCTAATTTACTAATAGGGTAAGACTGGTGCAGCTCCATCTATAAGGGTGCAGTTAAAGGTGCAGAAAAGGGAGCTGAAAAGCACAGAGGAGGAAACGAGATAAAGTTCTGAGAATGAAGGATGGTTGTGCTTGGCTTTTCCTCAAAATGGAAAATCCAGAAAGAATACACTAATAGGAAAAGGAGGTACAAGACAGGAGGAGAAGGCAGATAAGACACAGTGACAAAGTCTAGAAAATGAAGGATGGATCATTTTCTCAAAAATGGAGGTTCCTGGAAAAGTTCAGGTTTTTTCAATTTTGTCTTTGTATCCCTAGTGCCAAACATTCATTAAGCACCCACATGTGTCAGATGGAGGCAGCTAAGTGGCTCAGCAGATGGAATGCTGGGCTTGGAATCAGAAAAGAATGAGTTCAAATCCAGCCTCAGACTCTTATTAACTATATGACTCTGGGCAAGTTACTTAACCATATTTACCTGAATCCAATGGAGAAGAAAATGGCAAATCACTCAAGTATCTTTGCCAAAAAAGTAAATAAATAAATAAATAAACCACAAATAGCAACGGTGTGATGAGGTCTACAGGGTCACAATGGGTCATAACAACATGGCAAGAACTGCATTTGTCATACAGGATATAAGGATATAAATAAAATCATCTCTGTCCTCAAAAAGCTTCTGGTCTAATAGGGCAGACAACAAGCATATCTCAAATAAATACAAAGCCATTTGAGGGGCAGAGTACCAAGAACAGGGAGCATCGGATACTTGAATGAGTTTTTGAAGGAAGCTAAGGATTCCAGGAGAGCATTTCAATCATGGGAACAGGCTGTGCAAATATAGAAAGATAAGAGATGAAATGTCATATACAAGGAACAGCAAATAGGCCAGTTTGACTGGAATGTAGAATGAATGAGGGGGAGTGATGAAGAATCAGCCTCGTAAGTCAGACTAAAGCCAGATTGTGAAGGGTGTTAAGTAAGAAAGTCCAGTATTTATTAAGCACCTACTGTGCTAAGTGCAGAAGAGAAAAGGAAAGGGAAAATTAGGACCTGCTCTCAAGGAGCTTACAGTGGAACAAAAAAAACAACACAACATGTAAACAAATCAATACAAGCAAGAGAGAGAGAGAGAGTAAATTGGAAATAATCAATAGGAGGAAAGCATTAGAATTAAGAGAGGTTAATTGCAGAACTTTAGCTGGGATTTTGACTGGGATCTGAAAGAAGCCAGGAGGTAGACATGAGGGGGAGAGCTTTCCAGGTACCAGGGACAGTCAATAAAAATGTCCAGAGTCAGGAGATGGAATATCTTGTCCCAAGAACAGCAAAGAGTCCATGACACAGAATTATAGAACACATGGAGAAAAATGTACTGGAAAGGTAGGAAGGGGTCAGGTTATGAAGGATTTTAAAACACAGAGAGTTTTATCTGGAGGTAATAGAAAGCCACTGGAATTTACTGAGAAGGAAATAACATGGTTAGATGTAGGTTTTAGGGAATTTACTTTGAGGGCTGAGTGAAGAATGGACTGGAGCAGAAAGAGACTTGAGGCAAGAAGACTGAGCAGATGGTTGCTACAATAGCCTGGGTGTATGTGATACAGCTTGTATTAAGGTGGTGGCTGTGTCAATATGTACCAGAAATATTGCAAAGTAAAACTGCTAGAACATGGCAACAAATTCGATGGGAAATAGTGAGAATAAGCAGGGAAATAACACCTAAGTTGCAAGCCTGAGTCAACAAGAAATATGGTGGTCACCTAGATAGTAACAAGAAAGATGGTAAGGGAAGATTTAAGGGTAAAATAGTGAGTTCAGTTTTGGATATGTTGAGTTTAAGATGTCCAGAATATAATTTTGTAAAGCATTTTTGGAATATGAAATGCCTATAAGAGAGGTAAAACTAAAGAATATGTATTTTATCTTTTTCTTTTTTTTTTGCTGAGGCAATTGGGGTTAAGTGCCTTGCCCAGGGTCACATATCTAGGTGTATTTTATCTTAAAAGAAATAGGGAATCGCTAATGTTTCTTGAGCTGGGGAGTGACACCAGCAGAGCTGTGCTTTTAGTGAAGCTGGTTCCACTTCCAACACTAGCATTTGCAAATGAGACCAATGGTCATAACTCGAGCCAGGGAGGCATGGGGTTCCAAAGGGACCGAAAAGCTGCCTGGTTGAATCCAGCACTGATTGTGGGAGAAGACAGCTAGCTATCTTTGGCCCCAGCTAAAATCCTTTTTTTTTGGTTCTCCAATGCTCCATCTATAAAATGGGGATCATCTACTGCTACTTCCCTACTTTAGAAGGAGGTTGTGAGGATTAATTGGATAATGTCTGTGTAGCTATTTGAGCTCCTTGGAGAAAGGTTCTATATAAATAGAACCTTATTATTTCAGGATTCATTTTTACCACCTACCTGCCTACCAGAGGTGTTGCAGAGATTTATAAGTTAACACATTTGTCCCGCCCTTGGAGCTACTTGGACAATAGAAGGTTATATAAGTCCCCTTTTTTGCTTCCGTTCCCCTTGGCCTTCAATTCCCTCCCTTCTCCGCTGTCCCCTCCCCACTCCAGGTCCTTCATACTGGTTATTTTCTTTTTTAATTCCTTTTTTCCTCCTTTTGTCTTGTTCTCCTCTGCTCTTATGCTTGTCTTTTTAAGTGGGGCAGCATAGTGTGGTAGGAAAGGCACTGAACTTGATGTCAGGAAGAGCTGAGATCAAACCTTGCATCAGCCTTGTGACCATGGACAAATTGATTTACTTCTAGTTTCTTACATTCCTCATCCACAAAAGGAGGCAGCCTCGATGGCCTCTAACTTCTGTTACAGCTCTAAATCTCTAATACCATGAAATGCTTCTTTTGAGAAATCCTAGAATTGATCCCAGCACTGAATGATGGGAGCTTCAGTGTCTAACTTTCCAAAAATTACTTGCATCTGTAAAAAAAAAAAAAAAAAAAAAAAAAAAAAAAAAAGCAAGCTGTTTCAAGAGGCTGGAAAAATAAGAAACAAGATATCTACACTGTCTCTCCAGAGGGACTTGTTCTTCAGTTGTTCCAATCTTGTTTGATTCTTTGTGACTCCATTTGTTGTCCCCTAATCTACCAGGACCAGTAATCAAATATGTCTTGATTATGTAGTTATTACCTGTGAGAACTAATAGTATTTGAACTGGAAAATCAGGGAGAATATAGTGTGTAGTTTAGGGCAGGGGTTCCCCACCTCTATAAGTAAGAAGGGTCTTTTTTTAATATCAAAACAATTTCATACGTTCTCACATGAGACTATTTATATATACATATATAGTTATCTATGTAAATATAATTTTACATTTATATGTGTACATATATATGAATTTTATATTTATACATATAAATTTATATAAGTGTATCTGTTGGACTAATTCTATATTTGAAGATGGAAAGAGAATAAGAATTTATTAAGTACCTACTATGTGCCAAGAACTGTACTAAGCACTTTACAAATATCTCATTTGATCCTCACAACAATCTTGTGAGGTAAGTCTATTATGACCCAGTTTTGTAGTTGAGGAAACTGAAAGATTTGCCCAAGCAAAGTGACTTGCCTAAAGTCACACAATTAGTAAATATCTGAAGTCTAATTTGAACTTGGGTGTTTTTTAACCCCAAATCTAGCATTCTATTCACTATTCCACCTAGCTGCCTAAGGAGAATGTATCATGACTAAAAGCTTTAATGAATTCAGGAATGTTTTCAAATGAATTTGTATTTTATTCATCTCAATGTAGATTTTTTCAAATGGTTAATAAGTTAAAAAAAAAAAAAAAAAAAAAAAAAAAAAAAAAGACAATAAGTGAGAAGCAATCCTGGAAAGCTGATTTGGAATCCAGAAAAATCCAAGTTCAAATTCTACCAATGACAAGTAAGTGCTGTATGATCCTAGGCAGGACACTTAAAGTCTCCTTGTCCCTCAGGTAACTCTCTTGCTGCAGAGCAGATGCTGACCTGCATAAGAAGGAATTCCCTATCCAATGAAATCATAGATTAAGATCTTAAAATAAAACAAATGTATTAAAGGACATATTTTTGTTCTAGTCACAGAAGATTTGTTTGCTTCTCTAGAGATTCAAATGTGGATTCTTAGCAATTGACAAAAACTTCCAGTTTGGGCCAGTAACCTCAGGTTTGGGATATGTTTCATCTAGAACCTTAGAACCCACTGAGAATTTCCTAGTTCAATTCCTAATTGCATACTGTTGTCACCTAATATTGGCTGCTCTCTCACATGAGTATTGGTTTTTCTCTCTTCCAAAAGATAGTTAGTCCCCTCGAAGGCAAAAACAATTTCCTTTAAAGTGTTTTCTTTGTTTCTTTTTAGATGTTTTAAGAACTAAGTATCCAAGAAGGAATTGGAATACTGCTCAGATTGGACAGGGCGATAACTGAAAATTTATTCTTGACTTTTAATTTTGCTTCTTTTTTCTCTACCAAAAATGATAACCTTTGGTCTTAAAAAGATAGGATAAAAATGGCTCATGGGATTTTGAAACTCAAGGCAAACACAGACAATCAAAAGAGAATCCCAAACTGTCCTTAATGAGTATTAGTTTACTTAATCAAGAGGAACTTTATTCTAGGGCAGTTGTCAGCAAACTCCGGCCAAAGGCCAGATCCAGTGCACTGTCTTGTATGGCTTCAATATTTTTAGATACAGCTTTATTACATATATTGTATAATATATAAAATGTAAGTTTTTTTGTACAGCACATGGACTGTACAAAAAACAGGCTGAGGGCTGAATTTGGCCTTCTGCCAGTAAGTTTTCTAGCTCTCCCCACACTTCTTGGGCACTGGAAAAAGGGGGGCAGATGTGATTAATGAGGCATGGGAGAGATTTTTGAAGGATAAGGGAGAACAGAAGTGGTACCATAGGCCTGAAGAAGAATTCATGTTGTCCTCATTTCAAAATAGGGAAGAGACCAAAGCCTGTATATTATAGGTCAGTAAGCTTAACTCTGATTCATAACAAAATTCTAAGATATATTATCAATAAAGAAGTGCTTACTATGTGCCAGGCACTGTGCTAAGAATTAGGGATACAAAGAGTCAAAGGACAGTCTCTACCCTCAAAAAACTCACAATCTAATGGGAGAGATAACTAGCAAATAAGCAAATATGTACCAGCAAGCTACATACAGGATAAGTAGAAAATAATTAAAATAAGGAAAGTACTAAAATAAGAGGAATGAGGAAAGATTTCCCGTAGAAGAGTGATTTTAATTGGAATTTTTTAAAAAACTGCTAAATGTTCAGAATCAGATTAAAATGTTATTGGAAATGTTTAAGAAAATAAATAAAATACAATACAACACGGACAGCTAGATAGCACAGTGGCTGGAGCACTGGGCCTGATATCAAGAAACTATCTTTCTGAATTCAGATCTACCCTTGGACACATACTGCATGACCTTGGGCAAGTCATTTAATCCTGTTCGCCTCAGTTTCCTTATTTGTAAAATGAGTTGGAGGAGCAGCAAGGTGGAGGACCTGAATTAAAATTTATCCTCAGACACTTACTAACTGTGTCACTTAACCCTATTTCCATGGCAAACTACTCCAGCATCTTTGCCACGAAAACCCCAAATAGGGTCACACAACTGAAAAAATAACAATACAACACATATAGTGTTAAAGCGTGGTTTTCTAATTCAATACCAAAGAATGAGCAATGCAGTTGGCAGGGGATCCATTTCCCATTCTCTTTTCAGTTGCCAAAATAATGATCCTGAAACACAGATATGACCAAGTCACTCTCCTATTCAATAAATTCCAATGTCTTCCTATTTTCTCCAGGATTAAATGTAAAATATTATGTTTGTGGTTTTGAACCCTTTGCAATCCGGTCCCTTGCCACCTTTCCAATCTTTGTATACCAAACTCTCTTTCAGACATTCTGCAAATCATCCCCTATTACCTGTTTGCCGTGCTCCAGAGAGGGTACTCTACCTTCCAATTGCATGTCTCTGCACAAGCTGAATGCTCCCTCTCCTCCCCTTCAATTTCCCCAATTTCCATTTAGATTTAATTCAAATCTCAATTTCTGCAGGAAGCCTTTCCTTCTCACTTCCCCACCAAATGCTAGCGCTTCACTCTCTGAGATTACTAATAATAATTATCATAATTATAAAACAATAATAACATGTGTGTAGTGCTTACTATGTGCTAAGCACTTTATAAATATTAGTTCAATTGTGACATATTCTCTGGATCTATCTTATTTGTATCGAGTTATTTACTTATCTTCTTCCCATTTCTGAAGTGTGCTGAAAAATGTTTAAAGCTCATTCTTCCTAGAAGGAAAAAATATATGGGGATATATTTTTAAATGTATTCTGCATTATTAACATTTTTACCATTTCAAAATTTTCTTAAGCTCAGACATTCAATGTGATATTTCAGATTCTGATGTTAGCATTCCCTGATTTCAAAATATTCATGCTGAAAATTTAACAATGGGCTCTCCAGAGCATTAGCCCTAGTTTCAGCATCCCCCTATAATAAATACATAGATAAGGGAGAAATTGGTAATGGTGTATCTGCAGTAAAAAAAGAATTTGAATCTTGACTTTCCTACCAAAGGAACAAGCACATCCTGCTTCATTATGATTATGAGAACGGAAACTGATTTTGCCTTTTGGGAGCAGATAAGTGGAACCACAGATAAATGCATTAGGTTTGGAGTCAGGAAAACCTGAATTCAAAATTGAACTCAGACACTAGCTGAGCAAGTCACTTAACCCCTATCTCAGTTTCCTCAAATATAAAATGGAAACAATAATAATAATACCCTACATCCCAAGAGGTGTGGAAATAATTATTTTTTCGTTTATTCTTTTGAAGGGGAAAGCACAGCAATTGGGGTTAAGTGATTTGTCCAGGATCATACAACTAGAAAGTATCTAAGGCCAGATTTGAACTCAGATCATTTCTGCATCCAATGTTCCAGCAGCTATATAACTTCTTGGCTCCCCCCTCCCCCCCAATATAATTATTGGAAGAATTTAATACGATTATCATAAATGCTTATATCATTAGGTCACTCCCTTACTCAGTAGATTCCCTGGCAGGGATCCTCCAGGATCAAATTTTAAAAATCCTCTGTCTGGTATCCAAAGCCCTTCATAAGCTTGTTCCCTCTTCCCCACCCCATACCCAATCATCTTTCCAAGTCAGCTTACACTTTATTCCCTTCTATATACTCTTAGTTACAGTGACACTGATCTCCTTGATGTTTCTTGAACAAAACACCCCATTTCTCAACTCTAAGCATTTACTCTGGCTGTCTCCAATACCTTGAATGCTCTCCCTCTTTACTCCCTGGGTTTCCTGGTTTCCTTCAAGTCCCAATGAAAACCCATCTTCTACACCACAGCTTCTTAAACTATGGGTCACAACCCTATAGGGTTCCCCCTAACTTAATGTGGGGATTGCAAAATTATGATTTATTATCAGTAAACATATGTATACATATATCTATTCCCCAGAGGTCACATAAAAATTTCTCAGACAAAAATGAATTGTGAGTGGAAAAAGTTTAAGAAGCCCTATTCTACATGAAGCTTTTCCTAATCCCTCTTAATTCTAGTGCCTTCCCTCTCCTAGTAATTTCGAATTTAATTGTATATATAGCTCACTTATACACAGTAGTTTACATGTTGTCCCCCCATTAGATTATAAATTCCTTAAGGGCAGAAATTGCTTTTTGCCTTTCTATGTACCTAGAGCACGTAGCACAGTGCCTAGAACATAGTAGGCACTTATATTTATTGATAAAATTGACAACGTGATAGAGTATCTACAGAAAATAATGTGATTTTCGGACTCCACTAAGAGAATCATAGTGCCCAGGATTATGAGATTGATAAAGGAATGGCATCTATCATGAGATAGATGTAAAGATAAGAAATAAGATGAAGTAGGTAGATAGACAGAGATGTATATATAATTATATCTATATTGAGAGAGAGGAAGGAGAGAGAGAGATTTGTTGATTGATTGATTCTGTCTTAGATCACAGCTGGAGCATTGCAATCAGTTCCTGACAAAACCAATTAACTCTAGCCTGTACAAAATCCTTCTGGTTGATTTTCCAGATTCAAGTCTCTCTCCACTCCAATACATCCTCCAAATAGCTGATTTTCTAAAACATAAGTCTGATCATGTGAGTCCTACAGTCAATGAAGTCTAATAGATCCCTATTACTTTAGAATCAAATATAAACTTCCAAAGTCTTTGGCATTAAAAAATGGCTTAACATCAGAAACGGATATGACTTTATTCATGGAAATGATATTGAAGAAGACATATTTTCATCTGTTTTGCTGCCGCACCCTAAAAACCATGAAACTTTTCTATCTAACTTAGAGCTGGAACCCAGGCTACCTCCATTAAAATATGAGCTTCTTGAAAATAAGGACTATTTAAAGGGATAGAAATGGGAGATGGATACAACTCTTCTGTGTCACTCCTTCCTCACTTCCCATTTAAATTTGTTTTCTTCAGGATTCAACCTTAAATGCATTTTTTATTATTACATGAAGCTTTTCTTGTGCCCCCACAAATGAAATGGCATTCCTTTCCCAAGAAATTCCTTTGTATCCATTTTGCATTATCTATCCTAGGTAGATTGTAAGTTCCTTGAGGGAAGGACTCTTTCACACTTCTTGAATCCAAAAAACTCAGCAAAGTGCCAAGCACATAGTAGGCATGTGTGTGTGTGTGTGTGTGTGTGTGTGTGTTCAGTCATTTTTCAGTCATGTCTCATTCTTCATGTCAAAACGGTTTGGGTATTGAACTGGTTGGCCATTTCCTTCTAAAACTTATTTTACAGAGGAGGAAACTGAAGCAAACAGGAATAAGTGACTTGCCTGGATCATACAACTAGTAAGTGTCTGAGATTAAATTTGAACTCAGGAGAATGAGTCAACCTGACTCAAATTTGATCTCAGATCCAGCACCTCACTGCCTTAGAAGATGTTAAGTGAATTATTTATTAAGTGCTTACTATATGTGAGAGATGGTAAAGCTTTTGATGGATTGATTGAAGAACATTAGGGCCTCAAGAATATACTGTGTGATAATTAACTGAAGGAACAAAATGTTTCACCAAGACTTAGAGGAGATATTACAGCTCTCTTCTCCTAAAAGGCTGTCACATGGATGAAGGACTGGATGATTTTCCTTAGTCCCAGAAAGCAGAACCCAAGGGAGCAAAAATAGCAAAGAGGAAAATTTCAGTTTGATACAAATCAAGTCAAAGCATTTATCAAATGCCTACTATGTGCTAGGTACCATAATAAATGTTGGGCACACAAAGAAAAGCAAAAAACAGTTTCTGCAGTCATGAACCCAGGGTGTAATGTGGGCGATTAGATGCAAACCACGTATAATGTATATATACATGCATTATATATGTATAAACAATATATAGGCAGGAAAAATTAGAGATAATCTATAGAGAAGGTTTTAGCAATAAGGGGCATGGGGAAAGATTTCTTGCAGAAGGTTGGATTTTTACCTGAGACCTGAAAGAAGGCAGGAGAACCAGAGGTAGAGATGAGAAGGGAGAGGGCTTCGGGCACAGGAGCAACCAGTAAAAAAATCCATTGTAGGGAGATAAAATGTCTTATTCAAGGAAGGAGATTGTTGTCACTGAATCACAGAGTCCATGGAATGCTTGGAGGTGAGAAGACATAGGGTATAAGACTGGATGGATGAGATTAGATCATGAATATGTCCAATTGAGTTTTTAAATGTATTGTTTTGGTCTGTGGAATTTTTTTCCATTTCATCCTCAGCAACGAGATCAACCAAATCATTTCTAATGGAGCAGTAATGAACTGAACCAGCTATGCCCAGAAAAAGAACTCTGGGAGATGACTAAAAACCATTACATTGAATTCCCAATCCCTATATTTATGCACACCTGCATTTTTGATTTCCTTCACAAGCTAATTGTACAATATTTCAGAGTCTGATTCTTTTTGTACAGCAAAATAACGTTTTGGTCATGTATACTTATTGTGTATCTAATTTATATTTTAATATATTTAACATCTACTGGTCATCCTGCCATCTAGGGAGGGGTGGGGGTAAGAGGTGAAAAATTGGAACAAGAGGTTTGGCAATTGTTAATGCTGTAAAGTTACCCATGCATATATCCTGTAAATAAAAGGCTATTAAATTAAAAAAAAAAATAAGTAGGTCTAAAAAAAAAAAAAAAAAAAGAGAGAGAGATTAGATCATGAAGAACCAAGCAGGGTCTTATATTTGACCATCAATAATAAGGAGACCCTGGAGTTTATTGAACAGAGGAGTCAAGACCTATGTTTTGATGGTAGAGTGGGGAACAGACAGGAATGGAGAGGGAGTTGTGGCAAGTAGGTGAGCCAAAAGCTATTGCAAAGTAATAAGTAAGTAAGATAATAAGGGCCAAGTTGACAGAGATATTGCAAAGATAGTTTCAGCAGAACTTTTCTTCAGCTGATTGGATGGTAGTGAGAGATAATGAGGGCTCAAGGATGATTTCTAGATTACTAAAAAGACTAGAAGGATTGTGGGGCCCTCAACAATAATAGAAAAGTTAGGAGAGGACTGGTGTGGGAGAATATCATGAGTTCAGGTTTGGACATGTTAGTTTAAGATGTCTTTGAGACATCCAGTTCAAGATTTCCAGATCTATAGATCAGAAAATGGAGATCAGGAAAGAGATTGGTTTTGGATAAAAGGATCTGAGAACCCTATGAAGAGAGACAATAATTGAATTCATGCAAGCTGATGAGATTACCCAGTGAGCCAGTACAAAGGAAGAAGAGAAGGTCCAGGACAGAGCCTTGAGGAACACTCAGAATTAGTGAGTATAACCTGAATGAAGATACAGCAAAAGAAAGTGAGCAAGAGCAGTTCCTACAGGTAGAAATCAGGTCATCCCCAGTGACCAGAAGATCACCAATGCCATCCAAAAATGTAACCAGCCAAGCTGGTCTGACCATGTCATTCCCCTAGTCAAGAAACTCCACTGCATCCCCTCTTAGCTTCAGGATCAAATCTAATATCCTCTATTGTCATTTAAAGCCCTTCACAACAACCTGTTTTTTTTTTTTCTCATATTTCCAGTTTTCCTAGTCTTGATTCTCCTTCCCTGAACTCTTTACGATCCAGTTACATTGCCCTATTTGCTATTCTTTGCAAAGAACTCACAAAAGATAAGTAATATTTTAGGCTCTCTTCTCTTCTCCCACTCTGCTATTTCACTTAGTGATCTCATCAGTTCCTATGGTTTTAATGGTCAAGTCTATACAGATGATTCTCCACTATGCTTTAGCCATCCCTAATCTTTCTCCTAACCTCCAAGTCTTGCATCTCCAACTTGCATATAGCCATTTCTACCCATGTAGCCCATAAATATCCTAAATTTAAAGGATTCAGAATGGAATTCTATCTTTCCCCAAAAGTTTGAACCTCTCTATTACTATCAGATAGCAACCATGTTAGCAGCCATCAAATTCACACTGGAGGTATCATCCTCAACTTCTCACTTTCTTTAGTCTCCTTCCTCTTCCTCTACCATATTAAATCTATTACTAAGTCCTATCAATTTTACTTGCTTAACATCTATCTAACATCTTAACATGTCTTAACATCCCATTCTATCCTCTGCTACTGAGGATGCCCTGGAATAGAACATCATCACCTCTCCCCTTAGACTATTGCAAGAGCCAGCCAACTGGTCTCCCTGCTTCAAATCTCTCGCCAGTCTATTTCTCCTTCCACTCAGTTGTCAAATTAATCTTCCAAAAGCACAGATCTGATCATGTCATCCCCCACCTCACCCCCACTCAATAAACTCCAGTGGGTATCTCTCACCTCCAGGATCAAATATAAAATCCTCTATCTGATGTTCAAAACTCTTCATAATCTGGCCTTTCCTGCCTTTCAACCTTGTCATACACTACTACACACACTCACACAGTCATCAAGTGATACTAGCTTCCTTGCTGTTTTCTGATTCAAGCAAGACACTGTTTCGAGCCTCCTGATATTTTCACTAGCTATGCCCCCAGTGCTTGGAACACTTTCCCTCCTCATCTCTGTCTCCTGAATTTCCTGGTTTCCTTCAACTTCCAATTAAAATCTCATTTTTCCTGATTTTCTTTAATACTAATCTCTTCCCTTTGTTGATGATTCCCAATATTTCCTCTATAGGTTTTATTCACACATAATCGTGTCCATGTTTTCTGCCCCATCAGACCATGAGCTCCTGGAGAACAGAGATTATTTGCCTTCCTTTAGAGCTTTAGTACAGTGCTTGCATATGTAAATAACTAATAAATGCTAAGTGACTAACTCCATGCAAAGCACTAAAATGCTCTCCCATTTTCTATTCACCTCTTAGATGGCTTCCTTCAAGACCTCTGAAGGAGATCTTTCCATTCCTTACTCCTTAAAATTACCTCCCACTTCTTATATGTACATAGTTATTTGCATGTTGTCTCCCCCATTAAAATATGATGACAGAAACAGTATTTTTACCTTTTGTTGTACTCTCAACACTTAGCACAGTTTCTGACACATAGTAAACACTTAACAGATGTTCATTGACTGATTGATTGACTCAAAAACAAAATATTGACTAAAAAAAAAATATTCTTCCCTGGAAGATTTTGAGCAAAGTGATGGGAGTTTATCAAATGAGATAGCATATAATAAGAAAGCTTTGCAAATTTTAAAATGCAAATAAATGCCAATCATTATTATGTTGTTGTTTTAAATGGGGTTTATGTTCAGGTACAGACCAAATTAAATGATTTCTGAGGTCTTTTCCAATCTTAGATTCTGTGTTTCCTTATCATCCCACAACCCCTGCAGTCCCTAGCAAAGTACTTGGCTCACAGAAGATACTCAGCAGTTATTAAATGTCTGATTGGCTTATGGGTTCAATCAGCATTCACAAAGGAGGTACTTATGCAATACTTTACCACCCCTTAGTTTATGGATTGGTATCAAGGAAATGATTCAAGAAAAACTGATAAAGAGGCAGACAAACACAATTTTCAAGCTTAGGAAAGGTTTGTATTTGTTTGTTTTTGATGACTTGGGAGTGCTGTTGTTTACCTTCCTGCCCCTAAACTTGTCAAAATGACCGTCCTTTTTGTCAGCTATTTTTTGCAATTATTTCCTTCCAAAATGACAAACAAGGTATAAAAGAAATCACTTCCTCTTTGTTGCTCTTAAAATTTATGAAAATAGACTTTTCTGCCATCTTTATATTCTTGGAGGGAGTTCCAAAAGAAAAAAACTACTTGTAACACACAGTGCACAAAAAAAATCTGATTTATGCAATTCCAATAGTCTTGTGATGGAAAGAGCCATATGTATCCAGAGAGAGAACTCAAGGGACTGAATGCAGATCACAACATAGTATTTTCATTTTTGTTGATATTGTTTGCTTCCTTGTTTTTTCTTTCTCATGTTTTCCCTTTTGATCTGATTTTTCTTGTGCATCATGATAAATGTGGAAATATGTTTAAAAGAATTGCCTATGTTTAACCTATATTGGATTACTGGATGTCTAGGGGAGGGGGAAGAAAGGGAGGGAGAGAGGAAAATTTGAACACAAGATTGTGCAAGGGTAAATGTTAAAAACTACCTTTGTATAACTTTTGAAAAATAAAAGGCTATTATTATTTTTAAAAAATAAATATATATTTTTAAGAAATTAAAAAAAGAAACCTGACTCATGGTTATGTATGCTTATTAGGATTGACAGTGTCCCAGTAAAATTTGCACTCACCAATGCTCACAAACTATATCAACTCTTTAACAATATAAATATCAACATTGTGTTAGAAATAAATGACTGACTTGATTCCTAAAAGTCTCCAGTAAGCTGTATCTTTAAGAGGTAGGTGCTCTTTCTCATTTGGACAAGTCCTCAACGAGAACAGGAGCAGGATGGGTTTTTATAATGCTAACTTACGGTGTTTACAAAATTACACCTAAATTCTGATTGATGATTGCAATGATGTATCTCAACTTACCTGAAAGGAAACTAAACATCAAAACTTTACTTTCCTAGTCACTAATCAATCAATCATCATTTATCAAGCCCATACTATATGCCAGGAACTGTATTAGGTGATAGAGGACACAAAAAATAAAAGATAGTCCATGTCTGTTGGTTGTTTACCAGATTCGGGGGATATATCTATTTTTAATAAGTGTTTACCAACTTTGGAGATATCACATCATTGATAAATTCAAGCACTCCTCTGGTTATAGAAAAAAAGTTTATCCAACCACAACTTAGTCACAAAATGGACGCTTAAAGCAATGGAAGCTTAAAACCGAAATGGAGTTGCTGACTGTTAATATATTTATTCCCATTATCTGTCAAACTCAAAAAGGAAGAGGGCCTACTGAGTCATAATAAAGATCCCTACAAGCCACATATTGACTTAGAAAATTACATATTAGTATTATCATTATTTTATTGTATTTTTAATTATTTTGTTAAATATTTCCCAATTACATTCTAATCTGGTTCGGGCTACACTCAGAAGTGTTGTGGATGGCACGTAGCCCACATTTCATTTTTGATACCTCTGGTATAGAGAACACGGAAATTCAAGTGAGATAAGTGCATAGCTTTATAAGTTCCTAGCTGTGTAACTTTGGACTACTTTACTGACCTGTGGCTCAGTTTCCCAAACTGTAAAAAAAAATTTAATAATTTTTTTAAATATTTGCAGTTGAAATAACAGTTACTCCAGTACTACTCAAATATATCAATACAAGGTGAAAATAATCCTAGGTTCTTGAAGTTCATTCTAGCAGACAGCAAATTTGGGCTGGTCCAAACTGGAAAGCCTTTGAGTATAAATTTAGAGCTATAAGATCTTTTTAAAAATTTTATTTATTTATTTAAAACTAAATACGAAATAAGGGGGAAAAAATAGGAAAAAAAAAAGAAAAGGAAAATTTAAAAAAAAACAAAAACATTCGTATGTGCTCAGCAGGATTCAAAATATGTAACAATAATTTTTCATTTCAAGAAAGCATATATAATAATAAAAGAGATTATATATTCATACCTGTCCATGTTCTCTTCGATTCCTTCCTTATTTGCTGAGGCAATTGGGGTTGCCCAGGGTCACACAGCTAGGAAGTGTTAAGTGTCTGGCACTAAATGTGAATTCAGGTCCTCCTGACTTCAGGGTGGGGCTCTATCCACTTCATCACTTGGCTACCTCTTAGGTTATATTTTAACCTTTTGTTCTCTGTTGAGCTATAAGGTCTTTAACAGCCCACCTACTCCCTCCTCTCCAGCCACCTCCTCCAAATTCTTAGTGAGAAATCAGAAATATCCCTGAAAGAACTTCTTCTTTGGGGTCCTACTCTCCTGTTTGGATGGCGTCTCCCAGGCTTCTAGTTCAAGAAAGTCATGGTCCAGCTCTTATTTCATTCCCTTCTTTCTGGCCATCATCTCTTCTTCAGCCTCATTCACCACTTTCTACCTAGATAAGCTTACCAGAGATCATACCCCATCCAGGAGCCCTGCTGTCTTGGTTGGTAACTCTCCCAGACCATTTATTTCAAAGCTGGCACCCAGATTTCACTTCATTCCCTCCTCTCTGTCACATCCTCCACAGCCTCTTCATTAATTGACTCATTCCCCCTTTCTGCCTTCTTCCACCCACTCCAGTTCAGGATCTATGAACCATGATCAAATCACCATTGCCCTTGTTCCTGTATGGGGTATGTCAATTTATTCCCCCTTGCCTTCTTGCTCACTGTAACTTTCTGGACCAAAATTTATCTTCCTGGCCACCACTGCCCCTTTATATGCTTTTGATTTTGAATGTAAGCTCAGTGAGGGCAGGGATTACCTTTGGTTTTATATTAGTATCCCCAACACATAGCACAAGGTGAGGAAGAGGTAAGTACTTAAAGACTTTTTTGTTCATTCATTATCCAGTCCTTCTATTTCAGAAGTGAGGCTCATAGAGGTTAAATAAATTACCCAAGATCATGAAAGTAATAAGTAGCTGAATCACACAGGTTCTGCCTCCCAATCTGATGCCCAAGGACCAGTCTAATTAAATTCAGAGAGGATTATCACCAGCTAATGATGATTTCTCATCAGATGTTAAAAAATTTAGACTCACAAAAACTCATGAAAATTACTAAGACATGGAGAGACTGACAATTTACATTAGTTTAGTAAAGAATAATATTTAAACTAACTATATCATAGAACTATTGATATGCCAGATTAAAATATAATTGTGAAATGCTTAGCAAAATAAAAACATAATGCAAAATCAGAAGTGCTAATTTGTAATTTTCTAACTCAATGTGCTTTTAAACTGTAAAACATCATAACATTTAGTTATGATTGATATAATTATCCTTGTCCCTCAAATCAAAATATGGATCCACAGACCCTGGCTACAAGAAGTCAGGCAAATCAGGTTTGGGAATATGGCTGCAACCTAAAGTTCCATAATCCTTTACCAAACAGTATGGAAGAACCATGAACTGTCAAGAAATGAAAAGTTTATCTCCCATACAACTGTGTTCAGTTTTGACAGAACTGAACAGTTGATTTGCAGTGGTTCTTTTCCTGAAGCATACCCGAATACCAGACACATATTAAGATTGTATACCAAGTGGGAAGAGATGACTCAGGATACCTTTTGGATCTTGCCCCACAGGAGAAAATTCTATTTCATAATAAACAATACTCTGTCTCCCCCATCCCTTTAAGGGCTCCCCAGGGTTTGGCAATGAGCCTTAAGGGAGATCTACAGACTACGTACGTATTATGCATGATGCTATACCAGACTCCACATTAATATAATTAGAGCCCCTTCCTTCTTCAAATTAAATCTTGTTTCTCTGAACATGGGTTTATTCCCTTAAAAACAGCTTTATTTTCTTTATTATTGAAAAAATTAAAGCAAAAAAAGAACGGAACTCTTGGGATTCCAGGACATCCAGAAAATGAGACCTAAATTCAATCAATTAATCAGCTAGGTGAGGGGGGACAGCTAGGTGGAGCAATGGATAGAGTACCAGGATTAGAGTTGGGAAAATTCATCTTCCTGAATTCAAATCTGACCTCAATCATTTAGGAACTGTGAGAGCCTGAGAAAGTCATTTGGCTCTGTTTGCCTCAGTTTCCTTGTCTGTAAAATGACCTAGAAGAGGAAATGGCAAACCACTTCAAAGTCTTTGCCAAGGAAATTTTATATAGAGTCACAAAGAATCAGACATGATTAAAATAACAACAAAAGAGTATATTAATCACCAACTATTTCCAGATTCTATGCCAAGTCCTGGGGATACAAGACCAAAAAAAAAATTTTTTTTCAGGGAACATTGTATTGGTGGATAGTCCATGTACTTAATAAGTTTACAGGTATCCCAAAAATCTTAATGGCATTTTAAACCATTAAAGCCTAATGAGCTTACTAAAACTTATAAGCTTCAGTAGCTTAGAGCTTCTATAAGACTTTTGAGATACTCTGTATTCAAAATAAATATAAGGCACTTTAGGGCCCTGGTAGTTAGGGGAGGATCTGAAAAGGCTCCAAGTAGAAAACTGTCCCTAATCTTCAACCTAAAAGAAGGGAAGGATTTTATAACGTGGAGGTGAGCACTGAGTTCATTTCAAGATTTAAAAAGAGCCATTACAAAGAGTCCATGGGAGATGGAGTGACATGTAAAAAATATAGAAAGAAGGTCATTTTAGCTAAGTTTTGGAAGGGAAGTAATCATGTATTAAGGCTAGAAGAAGTTGGAACCAGGTTCCAAGGTATTAAAAAAAAAACCTTTAAAGAGACAATTTGTCCTAGATGCAAGAGAAATAAGGGACTTTAAAGATACCTGGTGCTTCCTGAGTAAGGAAGTGATATGGTCAGATCTGTTTTTAAGGAAATGGCCATTGTGTGGAGAATAGATTGAAGAAGAAAGTAGATTGGAGGCAGGAATGCCATTTAAGTATCTGTTACAATAGTATATTTCTCCCAAAAAACAACTTCTACCCTGAGATTAAAAAGGAAATGCTTAACAAAATAAATACAAATACAATACGGAATTGATCACATTAATTTTAAGTTTTCTCAATCAATATACTAACCCCTAGGATCTGTTTCTCTAGTCTAGATAGAAGTGAAGAGGATTTGAACTAAGGTGGAATCTTAGAATCTGGATGTGAGAAATGTGGAGTCAGAATTGCAAGATTTGATACTTGATTGAATACCTGGGGTAATGGAGAATAAGGAGTCCAGGATAATACACAAATACAAATCTGAGAGACTGGGGTAATGATACTTTCGGTGGGAACAATGAAATTCAGTAAAGAGGTGATTTTGAGGGGAAAGATAATGAATTCTGTTTTTGACATATTGAGTTTGAGATGTCTCCAGGACATCTAGTTTGTAATGTACAATAAATAGGTTATTGATGTGGAACTAGAGGTCAGAGAGAGACTGGAGCTAGATATACAAACCTGAGAATCATCTCCACAGAGATGATAATTAAAGCTATGAGAGCTAAAAAAAAATCTTGTAGCGAGAAAAGGACCTGAAATAGAAACTTTGGGAATCACCCACTTTTATAGGACATGAAATGGATGAAAAACCAGCAAAGGAGCCTGAAAAGTAGCTGTCAGTCAGGGAACAGAAGATCCAGAAGAAGGTAGAGTCAGAGAGAAAAGAATATCCAAAAGTAGTTAACAGTATCAAATGTTGGTGATGGTGTCTGTCCTTTGTTCTGTAAGAGGACCATGACATCAGGGAGGGGATGTCATGACATGCAAGTGAATTGAATTTCAGTTAGGGAGACTGTGCAAGGTCACCTGCCTCACTTTCCCCTCCAGAGCCATCTGGATCCAGTGGCCAGATATAGATTCAGATGACTGGAGATGGTTGTAGAGAGACAAAAAAGGGGGATCAATCTAAGAGGATTGAGGGGGAGAAAGACTAAACATCAAATTTGTGAATCATTGGTAATTTTGGAGAAAGAAGTCTCAGTTGAATCATGAAATGGAAGTCAGATTACAAAAGATAGAAAGGTGAATGAAAAGAGGGAAACAAAGGCAATGAGTATAAATAACTTTTTTACATATGATAATTCATTTTCCCCCAAGGGAAATGTTAAAATAGACAATGTTATTACAATTTTATCTGAGAAAATGAGAAGAGATATAAGATGATAACTGAAGAGAGGTAGAATCTAGTGAAAGCTTTTAAGGTTGGAAGAAATTTTCACACATTTAAAGAAAGGAGATGTTGAAAGGAAAATTCTTCATTTGGACTTTTTACTCTGAGGCAAAACTCAGAATAAAGAGAATTTAAAAGATTTTATTGTAAGTACACTGATCATTATAGAGCTGCAAAGGCTCCAAGGTAGGGCCAACTTTTATAGGTAAATTTAAGACAATCCATATGTTGTTGTTTGTCCTTCATTGTTGAGGAGGACCATGATATCAGGGAGGTGATGCTATGACATGCAAGTGAACTGGATTTAAGTGAGGGAAAGTTGTGCAAGGTCACAATCTCCCCCCAGAGTCACCTGGGTTCAATGGCAAAACATCAAGGAAGTGATATATGGCTGATCACTAAAGATCAGCAATGGCTTGAAGGTGGAGCCAACTTTCATAGATAATTTTAAGATAATCCAGATAGATCCACCTCAGCAGAAGAAGGCAGTGAGAATGTAACAATTTGCAGGTAGGGGTACCTGACAAAGAACAGGTGATAGAGAAAGCTGCACACTTAGTTGTTCCTTCCCCAGCAGAGCCTCCCTCAATACTGATTGATAAGCAGGACTGAGAACAATGGGCAACTGAGTCAACTTACTTTCAACAGAGGGAAAGAACTAGTGGATAGAGAGACTTCATGGTTCTCTGCTTCATCACTCCTTTCTGCCCAGTGATGGAAAAGGATAGGTTAAGGAAGGGTAAAACACAGGGAGAGAGAGAGAATGATGAGAACCAGAGTTTTGATCAAGAAAGTGGAATGATGATGAAATCAACAACTATCTGTGCTAGCTAAGGTGAAGAAGAGGAAGCAGGTCAAGAGTTTTGAGGAGAAGGATAGGAGAATGGGGTGTTTGAAAGACAAAGAATATGAAGATTGAAGCTATCTAATATAAAAGTAGGAGTTGAGAAAAGAAAGACACTGAGCCAGGTGCTAAACTCCTTGAGAAATAAGGGAAGATGACTGGGGAACAAGTAGACAAAGGCCACCATAATCAATATAGATCCAAAAAAAATTTAAATAGAGTGAATTTGAAAGGAAAGTTTATGGCAACAAAGGGAAAAGTTGGAAGTGGTAGTGGGGAGGAAGTAGTGTTCCAACTTTTCCAGGACCAAAATTAAGCCTAAAACTTAAAGCCCTGAGCTCTTACATTTTTCCTGTGATCATTATCCCTGACCCAGAAATTGCCAAAGACCCTAATTCTAGCACCTAGGGCTGACAGAATCCATTATGCTTTTTGAAATAGCTACAAAAAAAGTGAGGTTTTAATGATTCCTTGGGAAGATGCCCACATATCAAATTGGCCCACAGTCATCATAATTAAAACACTTGAGAAAGATAAAAGTCCCCATTTAAATGTATGAACCCAGGTATTAAGAAAGCGAATTTTATTTCATCCCTTATCAAATGTTCAGAGCTACAAAAGACTGAGAAAAAGTCTCTCTAAGATTAAAAAAAAGAAACAGCTGTGATTTCTGGAAAGTAAACAATAGTTGGCTTCTGGTATTTGAGTTCTGGTTTCTGCTCTCATTATAGAACTGCCTGACTTCCCTAATCCTATTTGGTTTCTTGGGCTTTCTCTTTCCTATAGCAAATAAATTTGTTTTCAGAGAAACACAAGGTTGGTTTCCTAAAGTTCAGGCCAATATTGAACCTTATATGCTGTACAATACAGCATTGTGTACAATAAATATTTAATAAAATATTACATAATAATTACAAATGTACATATTTTGTTCTCTGAATTAGCATCTTATAGTATATTTAGCAACTTTTTTTAGAAACCAAATTTATTGTGAAATAAAAAGAGGCCTAGCTTTGCAGTCAAAGGAATTGGGGTCAAATTTAATTTTTAATGCTCCCATCACTTAAGCAACTCATTTTGCTAGATCTCCATATCCATGGGACAGCTAAGATCTTTTTCATCTTGAAAATGTTATTCCAACATCCCTTACCAACACTTTATATAGACTATAAGCTCTTTGAGGACAGAACATCTTTTTTTTTTCCTTTGGGCAATCAGGGTTAAGTGACTTCCTCTAAAGCCACACTGTCTGAGTCCAATTTTGAACTCAGAGAGGACAACGAAATCTAAACCCTATGCTTTAACCCATAACAAATGTTTATTGAGTTGAATTATCAACTATTGTCAGGGAATACCCTCCCCCATCCAAAATTTAGATCATAAGATTCTGCCATCAGAGACCTGGTTGTCTAGTAGGAAAATGATACCAACACAGAACTAAATATGTTCTTTTATGAAATATTGCAATTACCATATAATTACTAATAAAGCATTAAAAGTAAAATGCTACTTGAGTTCTGACTTTACCCACCGGGAGACATTAAAGAAGGTTCTATGGTGGATCTCAGCAAACAAAAACAAAAATCAAAAACCATACTTACTCCTACATGAATAGGAATGTTTCTGCCTCGGGGATTCCCATCCTTCCAGTTCCTCAACCTGGAAGTTATTCTCAACTCTCTCCCACCCTGTGTACCCAATCAGTTGACAAATCTCTATAATATCATTCACATCCATTCCCTTTTCTCTATTCACTTTATCCTAGGTTTTCTCCATAAGTAGCTAATATTAGAATGGGGGAGAAAATGCACAAATATATTGTTATTTGGTGTTTTCAGTCATATCTGACTCTCTATGACTGCATTTGGAGTTTTCTTGGTAAAGAAATTGGAGTTTGCCATTTCCTTCTCCAATCCTGAGGCTGAATTTGAATTCTGGTTCTCCTGATTTCAGGACCAGTGCTCTGTCCACTATGCCATTTAGCTTCCTCTTGTCTGGTCTATAACAAAAAACTTCCTTTATGTTTTCCTACTTCAAGTCTCTCCCTTTTCCAAACCATCTTTACCCAGTTGCCAATTTTTTATCACATCACTTTCCAGCTCAAGCAACTTCATTTGACTTCTTTGCCATTGGAATTGGATATAACCTCATGTTTGGCTTTTAATGCTATTTATATTCCACCTCCAACTTCCCTAGCCAGGATTCTGGTGTATGAGTCCCTTTCACACAGCATTCCTCATAGATGATGCTCCTTCTCACCTTCATCAGCCAGATCCCTAGAACCTTTCAAAGACCAGGTCAGTTGGTCCTACATGATACTTTTGGGAATGGTGCCAGAAACTTAGGCCACAGGACCAGTGGTAAAGGCCTAGAGCAGAGATGTAGAAATGAGGTACTTTCTGCTCCCACTGTTCAATGTCAGGACATCAGTTATGAATCTCTTGCCCTCCTTAAGCAGTAATAAATGTTTTACCATTGACTGCTAGGATCCAGAGCTGCCTGCAGTTAGCAAATCCAGCATAATTCCCAGTCATTCCACTCTATCCCTACCAGTATCAACCCCCCACCTATAAGTTGAGATCATTCTAATCCTTTTTTTTCCTTTAAATGAATGACTGCCAGCAGGAAACTTTCAGGTTTCCTTCCCTGCCCTCCATCTCCTCTCTGCCCCATTCCAACTAGCCTTCTTGAATTTTACAAAAAGAAAAATCTATAGCAACTAGACCTAGGGTGCTAGGGTATAGCTGCAGGAGCAGAGATGAGATGGTGGAGAAAATCTTCCAGCTATAGCTTCCTCTTTAACAGTTCCCTTCTGGAACCAAGAAGTAGACTGAGAAATTCTATATGTGTACTGAATATGCCCTTATATCTGCACCAGGGACCAGAGGAGGGATTTTATGGGTACATTCTATTGAAAGGAAAGAGTGAACAAATTCTGCTTGATATAGGCATGCTGTCTTCCCTTTCCCCTGTAGGACTAAGGCTAAAAATTCCTACCGAATTCTATCTGTAAAAAGAATTTTTTTTCTAATTTTTGTAAAAAAGCTTTTCAGATACACTGATCATTCTGGAACCCTTTTCTAAGGAGTTCAAAACACCTTATAGACATCTTGTAAATTCTGATGTCAAGGAAGCATTCTTAAATTATTCTTAAAGGAATTATTTTTAAAAATGGAGAACCCCGATACTAAAGAATCCAAGGAAGGAACTTATCTAAATTAGGCACATCAGGAGCAATAGATCAGACTTTAAGTGGTTGGACAAAAAAGGAAACGAGCACAAAATTAGAAAAAGTGAAATGCGCTGACTTTTGTGTACCATCTCAATTCATAATCAATAAGACAAATTCCAAGTTGCTATTGTTATTGTTTCAGGAAATAGTGATGAGCTCAAAAGAATTGGACCACCTATTCATTAAAAAAAAATGGATGAAGAATATCTACTGCCCCAGAATTTGCTATGCAATTAGACAATCTATAGAATTGGTGGTTCATCCTATACAAATCTGGGACAAGAACTGCAAATGGTCAATGAACTGAGAAAGAAATCATGTTACCAACTCTGGGAAATAGTACAAAGCTTTTAATGATCTCAATCTTTTCTCTGAAACACAAGCCCATATTTTTAAAAACAATATTCATTCTGAATGTCTGCAAGTCAAAGAACACCACTATCTCTGAATAAAGTTGAGGATTCATTCAATAAGCAATTAAGAGGTACTATAGCCAATGCAGAATTATGAATAGAAGTGGTAGAAAGGGTGTCAAAAGAGAAATGTGTGACTAGGGGGAAGGGAAGGAAGTGGACCAGTCTTATGATGGGAACAAGGGATAACTAAGGAAAAGCCCATATATTCTACTAGAATTCGTGAAAATGTCAAAAGAACTAGAGGAAAGTCTTCATTACATTGGACTGACCCTGTTTTACCAAAGATCATGGACAAAAGATATGCAGATGGAAAGGAATTAGTCTGAGATCTGCAAAGTTATGAAGGAGGTAGCATATACATCAACAAAAAGGTGAATCTATTACAATATCAAAGAGGGAATGGACTGTGTTAAGCCATCCACACAGAGCCTTTCACCCCACCCAGCCCTTGTTACTACTGGAGTTGTCTCACATTTGAGAGGCTGATGCTGCTCAGGGTCATGGATACAATCCATTTCATGTGGATGATCAGGAATAATTTTCCTCTGTTCGGCGTCGACTGGTTCATGTGGAAACAAATCTCATTCGCAACATGTTTTATTCAACTGGGCTGAGAAAACAAAGATAACTGGATTTAATGAAGAATGTTTAGGTATTATTTGTATCCTGAATGGTATGTGGAGTCCGAGAGAGGCCAAGAGAATCTCACAGTCCAGAGTCTATCCTACAAAAAGTAGCACAGCTTCCAGTCTGGCTACATTGTGAAAATCCGCACACAAAAATATGTCTCTCTCCACTGTTTCCCCCACCCGGACTTCTCCCAGAAAGCCAAGTGAGCACACAGCAGGTATTCATTAAATACCTTCTTGATTGATTGTGAAGCCATAGCCCCAGAAATAATCATAATAACAACAATCATAAAAACAATAATAAAACCATTTTGCTTTTTAAAAAAACCCTTGCAACTTTTTAAAAGCACTCATTATCTCATAATAACAGCTTTCTTCCTCCTCCACTTTCCAGAGCCTCCTGTACACTCCCTGAAAACCTTGAAGTTTTCCAAGTCTACAAGAACAAACTAACCAAAAATAGCCCCAAAGGAGGATGGCATGGGCTTTCATTTGATTGCAAACTCCTGGAGGCCAGGACCACAGGGGTCTTATTACAGAGTGCCCGATAAAATGGATCATGTCAAATTATACAGCAAGGAGAGAGAACTGCTTCTAAAGAAAGTCACACATTAGGCAACCCTAAAAGAAAGCCTTGGGAGAGACCCATTTAGCCAATGCCAAACCCAGTGCTTAGAACCTGCTATCTCCAACATATTTTTATCTCACTGTAACCCATTGTAAAATTGAGCTCTTCTGAGACAGCATTTATCACCTGACCTGCATCCCAACTCAAAACAAAGCAGATCCAATTTGCATATGATGCAGCTAAGACAACAACAAAATAATGAATGAATGAATGAATGAATGAATGAATGAATAAATGAAACTTAAAACAAAGTGAAGATGTCATACCTTAAGATAGCAGCCTGAAATCATTAGCGGAACGAAGGGATTTGTAACGAGAGCCAGAAGGAGGGAGAGACAAAGTGAGACAGAGGCAGAGAAACAGAGAGAGAAAGAGAGAGAGAAGAAGAAAGAGAGAGACAAAGACAGAGACAGAGAGAAACAGAGACAAAGAGAGAGAACGAGAGATGCAGGGACAGAGAGAGGGATATAGAGAGAAAGAGAGATACAGAGACAGAATGAGAGAGAGAAACAGAATGTAAGAGAGAGAGAGACACAGAGAGAGAAACAATGTGAGAGCGAGAGATGCAGAGACAGAGAAATAGAGAGATATAGAGACAGAATGAGAGAGAAATAGAATGTGTGTGTGTGTTTGTGTGTGTGTGTGTGTGTGAGAGAGAGAGAGAGAGAGAGAGAGAGAGAGAGAGAGAGAGAGAGAGAGAGAAAGGACCTGGAGAGTTTTACTTGGTATAGGGAAGAAGGTAAGGATGAGACAATGTGCAGCTTAGACCTGCTAATTAAGAAGGGCAGGCAGAACCTTCAGACTCTTGACAGCAGCAGCTTAATGGAATTGATGAGGGTTCCAGCAGAGGCCAGAGCAGCAGAGCCTTCCCACCCTTGAACTAACTGGCTTGCTGTTCCCAACCAGGCTCAGTGTTGGGGGTCAGCTGCCGAAGGGGCGCTCGGAGGACCTGAGGACTCGAGGGGGAGGGACTGCGGGAGGGGGCGGCTCCCCGCAGCCCTGCCCTCTCCGTGCCTCTGCTGCATCCCAGGGGCTGACTCCCTGGGATGCTAGCTGCCCTGCCTTCCTTACCTGTCTGGTGGTGGTCAGCGCGGCGGGAGAAACACGGCTGGGATGGGCTCCGTCTGGGCATGGCTCAGTGAGGCCCTGAATGACAGAGTCTGCTGCCGCCTGGTACATTGGAGAGCCGAGGGGCAGCCAGGCTGACCACGAGAACCTCGAGATTAGAACAACTGCAGCGACATGCTGCTCCCGCTCCTCCGCTAGCTCTGAATCTCATGAAAAGAAAAGGAAAGGGAGGTGGAGGGGAGGGGGGAGAGGGGAGCTCTTACAGATGATGCACACACGCACACAGAGAGTTGGGGGAGGCACAGGCAGACTTCTGCAGGATGGCACAGGCTCTGTCTGTTGCTCTCACTCCTGGCAGCTGCCTGAGGCTGGAATTCTCTGGAATTCACAGGTTTCTGGGAGAGACAAAGGTGGAGGTGGAGGAATGAGGGAAAGGATCCAGAGGAAAGGAAGCTAAAAAGGGGAAAGATGGGGAGAGGAAGGAACCCTTGCTGTACACACACACACACACACACACACACACACACACACACACAAATACAACAAAATAAATAAACAAGCCTGGGGATAGAAAAAGGCTTTAGGAAACAGAGAGAGGCCAGGGCAAAACCTCTTTATTTGCTTCCAGGTTTCTCTAGAGTTCTCTCTCCCATTCTCTATAGCCAGTGTTTTTGTGAACAGTTCTAGATCCTGAGTTGGAAAGAACTGGATTCAAATTCTGTCTCTTTTACCCACTAGCTTTGTGATTATGGAAAAATAACAACCTTTTGGAGCTTATTTCCTCATCTGTAAAATAGAGGTAATAATAGTACTCATTTCACGGAGTTGTGAGATAATATATGTAAAGTGCAACAGAAATATTATTCTTATTTAACAAAATGCCGTGCATAAAGTAGGCACTCAAGAAATGTTAACGGAATGAACAGGACCATTTTTGTCTAGACCTGTGGAGTATTTCTTCATTTTAAATAAAGTGTAGATTAGAACTTTCTCAGGAGAGGAGGGGAAATGAGAAAGGGAACTGTGCAATGCATAAATTGTTTGATGTTATTTCATACTCTCTCTGCTCCAAGCAGGCCCCCAGACCCCCTCCCCCCTACCATCTGCCCCATCTGTGTTCAGTGGGGGATGTGGTGGCAAGGATGGGAGAAAGAAGGGAGGGAGGGGAGAGGAGGGAAAGAATGCAGCCATGTGACCTTTCTTTCTATAATGTTCCATTTGGATGGTCAGGAGCAAAACCTGGTGTGTGGCTTGGACCAATGCCCAATCCAGTTCTTGAGAGGCGACACGCCTTGTCTGATGCTTCATTCTGCCTTTCTAGTGACACATATGGAGCCCAACACACAATCTTCTGCAAGGGCAGCTCTCTACCTGCATGTCTAATTACAGCTAGAAGAGTAGCTGTAGGACATCCTCCCCCTGTCTGATCCACCCCCGTCCCCCCCAGGACTGGCGCACAGCAACCAAATGGCTCATAAGGCCCACTCTAGGCAGTGACCCTAGAAATCAGCTGGTTCGGTCCCTTCATTTTACAGATGAGGCAACTAAGGTCTAAAGAGGAAAGGAATTTGTTCAAGATTCACACATAAACTAAGTGATGATATATAAAAATAAATCTAACTCCAAATCTCATTTCCTCTCATGATCTTCCAACTACCATGCTGACTTTTGGGATTCTAAACATTACAGATCTTCAGGAGAAGTGGGAAGGGGGATAAGGCCAAAAAAAATCCATGCTTGTCTTAATGAATAAAATGAATGAATGAATGAATGAATATGAATAATGAATACAAGGTTTTATTTTCAAAAAATATTAGTGGGATGCTCCTCTAGCTCACATTCACACTAGCCAGTAAGTCCCTAAATGATAAACTCCTCAAGATTCATTTCTAATAATACTTTTGCTCAAAAGCCCCCAGCTGATATATTCTGTCCCCCACGCCCATATCAATCAATTGTAATCAATTAGATCTTTGAAAAGGATATTTATTAAGAAGTACAGCAAGGACAAAACTTTCTCCAAACTGAGTATTCCCCCCCTTGCATAAACAAATCCTAGGTGAGAATGTACCCAAGCTGGAAATATTTAAGAGCATAGAGGTGGGGAACAGGTGGCGATGAGGGGTTCCTCAGCATTCCTGCCCATGGAAGTCTTTTTCTCTCTTTGTGGAATCCCCACCAAATTATCTTTGAGGTAAAGCATTGACAAGGACTTGTTTCTCCCCTTGCTCAGCTGGGCTGGCTCTTTGTAGGATTAGTGTCTCAAGTGACAGATCAATCAGACTTCCAGGCTCAGTCAAGCAGGTTACTTGGCCACTGAACTGATTCCTGGCTGGACTTGACTACTGTTGCCACCAGAACCTGTGATCTCAGCTATCAATCTCTGCAAGCGGAAAGCTGATGGTTCCTCCAAAATTTCAAAGCTGATGTTGTCATAACCTGGTCTATTCCATTGCTGAATACACATTCACCTAAAATCAGGAAAGAACAGACAAAATTAATCACCATTTTCTCAGGGACACATGGAAGCTGGAGATGGGGGAATAGGTACTAAGCTGCACTTCTCACTACCCAGTGACTCATATCAGTTCTTCCATAACTTCAGGGAAGAGAAAAATCAGAAAAAGTCCAATGAAGGAGTGTAAAGATTCTTTTATATTCAAATTTAGTTTTGGCTTTTCAGCCAATCAGAAAATCCCTCTTCTTCACCTAACACCGACCCCTATCCCCAGTCCAGTCATTAAGGCTATTCTACCATGTAAATAGAGCTCTGTGGAAGAACAGAGTCCCATCCTACAGTGTAGGGTCCCCTGGAGGAGAGCAAGGAAAGAGATCCATTGCATTCTGCAGACCAGGAGAGGGTTATAAAGCACCAGGAAGGTCTTCTCAGGGACACCTGCCAGGATGGCTGCCAGAGGGAAAAAGGGAACTCTCTGGAGGCTGACACTTTAAGCCAAGTCCCAGTAGCTTCCTAATTACACATCTGCTACGAACAAAGAGGATACAGCAGTAATAAACTAACCTAGCTCTAAGTATCCCAGGGCTTCAGAGAAAACAGGAAGGCTTGTGAAAATGCACATTTGTTCTGAAATAAGCTCTGTTCCTCTCCCAATACCTCTTATTTGAGTTCAAGTGCCCCTCAGTCACTGGGCTCACCATGCCTCCATGTTTAGAGTTGGAACCAAGCAGGGAATGTTGTATATAACCCACCAAGGAGCACAAATTTGCAGAATGCCCTCAGCACTGGGTCCACATTGGACAGTTTTCCATGATACAAGGAAAATTGAAACTCAAGGTTTAGCCAGAGAAGATAAAAAAAGGCAGCTGCTCCAGGAAAAACTGGCAAGAGGGACCCTAATGAAAAGAAGTGAGATGCGTCATTTGGGTCTCCCTGGGGAGGAAGAGGACAGGAAGTCTGGAAAACTCTGGTGCAGATTTCTAGGAAGTTCTTCTTAGGAAAAGCCTCCTCCAGGCAATATGGCTCAATGCAAAGCTTTAGAATCAGAGGGTTTGGGTTTAAATCCTGGCTTTGACATTGGTTACTTATATGAATTTATACAAAGTGTAAGGGGGGGATCGAAAGAGATGTATCTTTAATATACCTCCCAGAGCAAAGAGCTCTGATTTTGATCTCATTTTTAAAAGATTTGAAAGTTGAAACAAAACTCATTTTCTTTTAGTAATGGCTTATATCTTTGGGAAACTTAGTGAAAGTGCATGTTTTTCTACCGAGATCTGTAAAAAGGTCTGAATTTAGAGCTATAATTAGAAATCTCTGTAGTGAGAGCTGGGGGGGGGGGGGGGGGGGGGGGGGGGGGGGGGGGGGGGGGGGGTAATCGATGGCCAGTGAGAACCCAGAATATCAGAAAGGGTGCAAGGTGGCTGTGACCCAGAGCAGAGGGGAGTGGGGGGTGGCAGGTAAGTGCAGAGGATTGTCCAACTGACAACTACAGGGGTAGGGCAAGGAAAGAGACCCATGCATTCTGCAGGCCTGGGGAAGGTTATAAAGCGCCAGAAAGATCTTTTCAGGGACACCTGCCAGGATGGCTGCCAGGGGGAAAAAGAGAACCCTCTGGAGGCTGACACCTTAAGCCAAGTCCCAGTGGCTTCCTAATTACAGATCAGCTGTGAACAAAGAGGGTACAGCAGTAATAAACTAACATAGCTCTAAGTATCCCAGGGCTTCAGAGAAAACAGGAAGTCTTGCGAAAATGCACATTTGTTCTGAAATAAGCTATGTTCCCTTCCTAATAACCACTGCTTGTAGCTCAAGTGGCCCTCAGTCACTGATTGTCCTAAATTGCTGCTGAATACCATCCTCACAGACTGCAATCCGGAACCTCATCCTGGACTTAGAAGTTTCTCTGTTTCCTTTCTCAGGTCTCCAATCTATCCTTCATATTCCTGCTAGATAGATTTTTCTTATACATAGATGTGATCATATCACTCTGTTCAAAATTCTGCAATGGCCAGGTCTGGTGACCAATGTCTATAATCCCAGCCAGGCAGGGGGAGCATGAGTTTTGGGTCATATTATTCTCCTCTAGACACTTAACAAAGACACAAAACAAATCCCTGTAATGTCTTTCCTCTCCTTCTTTGCCCACTCACTTCCTACTTATCCTTTAAAACCCAAATCAAATGGCTTCCTTCAGGAAGCCTTCTCTAATTTCATGATTCCCCCACCCAGCACATTGCTTTAATCATTTCTAATGTACTGGGTATAAATTGTTTTTTATTATAATTAATCTGTATATGAACCTTATCATACTACCAGAATGTAAATTTTGTATTTAAGAATTTAAATTTTACTGTCTCACCCAGTGCCTAGCATAGGGACTTATATACACAGGAGTACTTAATAATTGCTTGTTTTCTTGAATTTCATTTGTCATGGAGAATACTAACAATGTTGAGGACCCAAGAAGGGAAGGAACAGAGGCAGAAGGAAATGAAAAGCAACAGAGACCACCCAAGAAGAGAATGAAAATGAATATAATAAATAAATTTTTTTAAAAATACAAGAGAAGAGTAATCTGGTTTCAAGCTTCTAATTCAATGTTTGGAAAGGGAAAAGCTATTTCTTACTTATATGATCTTTGGCCTCCTAGCATAATATAGCTAGATCTACAATTAGTGCTAATAATAAAGCCCCTGAAGAGGTCACATTATTCAAATCCACAGTGCAGTTTTCCATTGGGCTGAAACCAATGACCCTATTTGACATCATTGCAATCTCAAGTAGTGCAAATTCCAATACATGTGACCACTTCAGAGGATTCATTATTCCCATTAATTGGGACCCAGCTATATAGTTACAAGTACACTGAATTAGAGGTCAGAAAACCTTTGTTCAAATTCAAGCTTTGCTACTTACTACTTTTATTAATTTAAACAAGAGACTTTATGTCTCTGGGCTGGAGTTTTCTCATCATTAAAATGAAGGGGCTTGCGGCTAGTATCTCTAAGGTCCCTCACTGGCTTTGTAACACAGTAGATAAAAGGCACTGATGCTGGAATCAGGAAGAACTGAATTCAAATCCTGACTCTGAAACTTCTTACTTCTGTGACTCCGGGAAAGTCACTCTATATATCTCAGTTTCTGTAACTGTAAAAAGAGGGTCACAGGACCTACCTCAAAGGGTTGTTGTGAGGATCAAAGTAGATATTTGTAAACGCTAGCACAGTGTCTAGCACAGAATAGGTGCTTTATAAATTCTTGTTTTCTTTCTCCTTCCCTCTTTTATTGCTCTCCATTCCATGATCTTATGTAGCCCACCTAAAGGATTCCCATTTTATCTATAGATGCACACACCCCACACCCCACTCCCTACCTGCCAATTTTCATCCCACCACCTCCTACCCCAACCTGCTTCCTATAGAGAGAGTTTCAAAACCTGCCCACATTAAAAAACTATGAACAGGGAGTAAAAAGAAAATAAGTCTTTCCAGGATATCTGTCTATTTTGAGAAAGCAGATGTCGAAGCATTCAGAGGAAAAATTGGTAGAATCCAGTGACCTAAAATTCTCCAGAGGAAATCAGTCCAGGAAGAATGGGAAGTTCTCAAGAATAATATTCTAAAGACACAACAATTCCACTGCCGAGGAAAAGTTGGTGTTCCCTTAAATGACAAATAAGATTCCTTTTCTGCTGCTAACTAGCTCTGTGACCTTGGGCTCTGTGACCTTGCTGGCTAGAGATTTTTCATCTGTAAAGTAGAATTGAACTAGACAATCTCTAAAAATCTTTAGTGCTGGATTATTGTTGTTGCTGAACTCTGAGGAATCAGCTAAGGCTGTCCTTGCTTCTGTTACTCTTCTCCCTTCCCTATCTCCCCCCCACCAAAAAATAGGTTTAACAATGACCTTTATCTCAGCATATCATTATGACAAATTACATTCTACTTTACATATTTTTTTTTATTTTTTGTGTTTTTTTCTTAATTGCATGTAAAGATAGGTTTCAATATTCACTTTTGTAAGATTTTGAGTTTCAAATTTTTTCTTCTCCCTTCCTTCCTTCCTTTCTCCAACCCTAAGACAGCAAGCAATCTGAATAGTTTAGATGACTCTGTTTTATATTAACACTTTGTATTTGTTAACTTTTCACATGTGCATGAAGCTATCTTTCCAACTAGCAAAATGTAGTGCCTCATACTTCTCAGATGCTATCCCAGAGGATGTACTATCACAACCATTTGGTGCTCCCTTCCCTCATCCACACTTGCCCATCCCATCTGATTCTTGTCCATGTCTTCTTATAAAAGGTCCATCCAATGTGTTAGACAGGCTTACTCAATTTCTCTTGCCAGATGTCATATTCCCAAATAGTAGTAAACTCCTTGAAAGCAGTGATTATTTCTTTTCTTTTCTTTTTTGGTATCTGGATCCCCAATTATTGATCAATAGATTACCACGTAACCAATTCATATTGTCTTCCTAGCATACATTTCTCTGGTATCTTTAATACTCCTGCTCATCCCCACCATGCACTGTCCTCTCGTTCTCTGTGATATTTATTTTCATTTAATTAGAGATATATTCTGTGTGTTGCTGCCATAAAGTAAAGCTGGTATATGTTGCAAAAATGTTTGTTAGCAGCCCTTTTTGTAGTGGCAAGGAACTAGAAATTGAGCAGAAGCCCATCAATTGGGGATGGCTGAATAAGTAATGGTATAAGAGTGCAACAGAATATTATTGTTCTACAAGAAATAATGAACAGGATTTCGGAAAAACCTGGAAATATTTACATGAACTGATGCCAAATGAAGTGAGTAGAACTAAACTAACATAGTAACAACAACTTTGATAGACTTGGATCTTCTCAATAATGTGGTGATTCAAGGCAATTCTAATAGACTTATGATGGAAAGTGCCTTCCATATCCAGAGAGAGCACTATGGGGAATGAATGTGGATCAAAAACACAAAATGTTCTTGTTGGTTTGTTTGTTTCTTTGTTTGTTTTTTCTTCCTTGTGTTTTTTTTTTCCTTTTGATCTGATTTTTTTTATAGCATAACAGATATGGAAATATGTTTGGAAGAATTGCACATGTTTAATCTATATTAGATTGCTTGCTGTCTAGGGGAAGGGGGGAAGGAAAGGAAAAGGAGAAAATGTGCAACACAAGGTTTTGCAAAAATGAAAATTGAAAACTATCTTTGCGTGTATTTTGAAAAATAAAATTCCATTAAAAATTTTTAAAGATTATATTCATCATAATAATGAAGTATACTACCTATCTCTAGAGAAAGAACTGATATCACTTAAATACAAACTGATGCATGTTATTTTCTGTCTTCTTGTATTCTAGTCTTCTTGTAAAAAATTACTAATATAGAAATGCTTTACATAACGGCACATGTATAACTTATATCTGAGTGTTTACTTTCTCAGTGATGCAGGAAGGACAGAAGATAGAACTCAAAACTTTAAAGAAAAAATTAGTAAATAAATAAAGTAGTACTGGTAGAATGCTAGTATTAAATACACGGATCTTTGTTTCTCAGAGAAGCCTGTGACCATTAAAGGAATAGGGACTAGACCTGGAGTTTCATTGATATAGAGAACCCCGATGTGAGGATACACAATACCTATGGCAGACAGAGCTGTCTAGAATACAGAATTATATGACTTATCCAGGATGATACAAACAGTTTGAGTAGATACATGAATTCCAGGCTCTTGATTTATCACACTATCTCTTAAAGGAGCTTTGCAATTTCTACTCACTCTCTTCCTCTTCAACTCTGAGCATATAATTTTTTTTTAAAGTACCTAAGCACCAATTGACTATGGTCAATAATATGGAAAGAAGGAAGGAAACAAACTCTTATTACATGCCAGGAACTGTGCTAAAGTACATTCTAAATATTATATCATTTGATCCTTATAATAACCCTGGGAAGTAGGTGCTATTATTATCCCTATTTTACAGATGAGGAAACTAAAACCAAAAGAGTTTAGGTGACTTGACCAGGGTCACACAACTAGTAAGTGGCTAAGGCTGGATTTCCACTCAGATCTTCCTGAATCCAGGCCCAGGGCTCTATCTGCCTGAATGTGTGAATGAATGACCACCCTAGGGACAACAAGACAAAGTTATGGACTCTCTATCCATGCACGTTTCAAATTCTATACATGGTCTTTAAGAACTGTAATGGTCAAAAAATTCATTCTTCTATGGTCACAACTTCTCTGAGCTTCTAAGGACTTCCATAGTCTGGATAAACCCATAGTCTTTCATCAGAGTGAACTAAAAGTCCTACTTAATAAGACTTGCCGGAGCTAACACTGTACTGAGAAATCTGGGCAGCCTCTGTGTCATTGTGCCTCAAAGGCAGATTCTACTGTAGAGACATGTATAATAAAGAATACAGCAGAACAGGGCAAGGAAATGATCCAGACAAATTAGGGGTGGTTTCAGAGGACACAGAAGCTCCAAAAGAAACATTTTTTTAAAAGTGAGAGTAAGTGAGAGTGTTCATTTCAGCCAAAGTAGAGTATTTATACAAATGCCCAATTTGGGGTATAATCTGTATGTTACTTTGGTGGGAATTTAGAAAATGTGAGGGAAATGCCATTAAAGAAGGCTGGAAAGGAAGATGGGAGCCAGGTCATAAACAACTTGCAATCTCAGATTAAAGAGGTTTTTTTTTTAATCCTATAGGTGATGGGGAGTCACAGAAGGTTTTTGAGCAAGCAAGTCTCAAGAAATGTATTTTAAGATGTTTGTTTTTATATATGTGTGAAGGATAAATAAAAGGAGAAAGACTTGAGGCTGAGAAATCAATTAGAAAATTGTTATACAGCATTATTGTAATGATATCAACAGTGAAAAACTTAACTAATGGAGACAATGAGACAAATGCAAAACCCCAGACAGTTTCCATGTAATTAATAATCAATTTATTAATTAGGCTAGCTGGTAATCAATAAACTGATGGTCAGTGGTTTCTCTCAGTAACCAAAGACAAAACCATGGAGATCCCTGAATGCTTAAATGCCTGGCATTTAAGGCAGGTGAAAATCAAACCTGATTGGTGAGTAAATAATGAGAGTTAACATATCAATTAAGAGATGGACTAAAATCTTCAGCTCTTCCTGTCAAGAATGTGATTTGATCATGAGACTCAGCCACCTCCAGCAATCTGGACAAAAGAATCCAACTCTACCCATATCACTCTCATTAGTTCTACTTCATAAATCAGGTACCCTAGACCACAATGAGAGAGCCTAGAAGGGAATATTTCCTTATTTCCTAACGCAAGAATTAACTTAGATTACATTTTGTTTACACTCTAAACAAAAGTAAGATCTTCCAGTTGGATGGGATCCTAACTAAGATCTCTGAGCATGTACCCCGAGGATTAGACCAAATTCATTTATCAACCTTGTCCTTCAGAGACTGGTTGAATGACATACAGAGACTGGTCCCTGAATAAGGAAATAGAAAGGAAAATTAATTTAATCATTAATTAATATAATAGAAAATAATAATTTCTCTCAACAGTAATTCAAGACAATTCCAAAGTGCTTGTGATGAAAAATGTTAATGATCTACAAAGAGAAAATAATGAATTCTGAGTATGGATTGGAGCAACCTTTTTAAACTTTATTTTTCTTGATTTGTTTGTAACAACTAACGTGAAAATATGTTTTGTGGAAATATGTCTGACTCCACTTGTATAATTAATATCATATTGCCTGCTTTTTCAAGGAGAAGGGGAGATGCAGGAATAAGAGAATATGGGACTTAATTTTTTTTAATGAATGTTAAGATAGATAGATATAAGATAAATAGATAGAGGTATAGATGGATGGATAGATGGACAGATAGATAGGTAGGTAGGTAAGTAGATAGACAGATAAATGGAAGACTGTTAAAAATAATCCAGATGAGAGATGATAACGGATTGAACTATGGTAATAGCAGGTGAGTGGAAAAACAGGGAACAGATACAAGTTTTCAGAGAAGAAAAGATAAAGACAACTCAAATTCAATGAGAGTTCTCATTTTTTTTAGTAATTATTTACTAATTAATTGAAAATAATTATCAATCCCTTTAAATTATTTTGCCATCTTCCTCATCCTCCACCCAGTAAGATTCAGAGTCTGCCCACAAAATTCTAATAGGTGAGTTTTTGCTTCACCTTGCTAGGAATCAGGCTGTCATACCACTTCCTAGATCATTTCCAAACCTTTCTGGCAGGCACACTCATGTGGCCAAAAACAAGAATCAACATTTCACAGGATATTTGGTCATTCTTTATTGCTAATAATAATAATAACTCATATGAATATATGTTAAGGTTTGCAAAGTAATTTTTATTCTCTCAAAAGTCTCAAGTATTTGCAAAAAGAGCACCATGAAAACAATTTTAGCTTACAAACTAACATTTATTGCAGATGATGAAAACATAGAATCTACTAAAAACTCAATTAGGTCCTGTAAATTAAATCAACACATACTCTGATATTTAGCGACTTCAGTGTAAAAACAGCAATAGGAGAAGATAGTAAGAAATATGTTGGAAAACATTAATCATGAATAAGGAATGAAAGAGGTAGAGAGAGGTAGACTTGCAGAATTATCAGGCACAGGACCTGGCTAGGAAAAAAACAAACAAATAAGCAAAGGAACGAAGGAGGGAAGGAAGGAAGGAAGGAAGGAAGAAAGGAAGGAAGGAAGGAAGGAAGGAGGGAGGGAAGGAAGAAGGAAGAAACAAAGAAAGTACTGAAGCAACAAACGAGGGAAGGAGGGAAGGAAGGAAGGAAGAAAGAAAGAAAGAAAGAAAGAAAGAAAGAAAGAAAGAAAGAAAGAAAGAAAGAAAGAAAGAAAGAAAGAAAGAAAGAAAGAAAGGAAGAAAGAAAGAAAGGAAGAAAGGAAGGAAGGAAGGAAGAGAAAGGGTTGATTGCATTTTAAAAGACAGGAAATGACTCCTTTATTGGTGTCAGAGCTATTTCAGAATTATGTTTGCGCACAGACATAACTCTGATTTGTTAGAGCAAAAATGAATATCAGTACAAAGAAAAAAGAAAATTGAAGGAAAGGGGAAGGGGAAGGAGGAGGGAGGGCAGACAGAGACAGAGACAGAAAGAGAGGAGAGAGAGAGAGATTGAGAAACAGAGAGACAGAGGCAGAGAGAGAGAGAGAGAAACAGAGAGAGAGACAGAGGTAGAAAGAGACAGAGACAGAGGCAGAGAGAGACAGAAACAGAAAGAAAGAGGAGAGAGAGAGAGAGAGAGAGAGAGAGAGAGAGAGAGAGAGAGAATGTAAAATCAGTTCCATAATAATCTAATCAAACAAGTTATTGACAATAAAACTGGGATATGCAAAAGGACATAGATACAGACTATAATAATTTTATGCAAAAATTAATTGCAATGATAAAGAGATCAAAAGAATCTAAAAAGTACCTTACTCATTTATTTGCCAAGTAGAGAAATACAGGAGCCAAATATAAAATCAATTTAGAACATAAATTTGTTCATAGAATCCTATACAGAAGAATAATGGAAGATCATGTAGAATTGCCTCCCATGAAACAGGGAGAAACAATAGAATGTAAAACCAAGTTATAAAAAGTTTGACAAGAGAGTCAACCAAGGAACATTTAAGGATGAAAATGGAAAGAGAATAACAAACAGAAGAAAAATAAAAGAAAATATCTGAAAAGATTTCATAATAAACTCCCCCCCCAAAAAAAGGCAATAAAGCTACTACACTTGCTTTCTAATGTAACAGTTATGTATATGCATAACAGAAGGTAAAAATGATATAAAAGAAAGTAAAGATGAGAATAGAACTGAATTAACAAGTAAAGTATTTGTTCACTGATGTATTTTAGGTTCTTTTTGGTCTCCTTTTCCTTTTTTTGGTCTCCTTTTGATTAACATTGGTTAAATGTCTTGTAAAACTATTTTCGTTTGTGTTTACATTCTTTCCTCTATCCATATAACATTTTTTCATTATTAATAACTTGTTTGACTAGACCAGGATGGAATTGTGTATAGGGATAGGTCAGAGGCTAGGAATGCGACCTCGAGTCTCACAGAGAATGTAAACTACCTGGAATAAATGTAAACAGCAAAAGAAGTTTTAGCTATCCCAGGAGAACACTTGTGTGTGATCCTTGGCTTTTCTGGCACTATGCCTTCTTTTTGTTTCTATATAATAGCTGGACTGGGGTTGGTATAGGAATCAGTCACACCAGTCTTTCCTCTTATACAAATTTTGATTTTATTTTTTTTGCTCTAACAAATCATTAGTCTGATTACTCATAGTTGATTCAGGAATAACTCCCATATCAGCAAGGATTCATTTCTCATTTGTCAATATATAATCAATTCATTTTTGTGATGCTATTTGGTCCTTATCATACCTACTGCCAACTCATTTTGGCAGTGAAAAAGAAAGTATGTTCTTGAAGAAAATATTCCTGGTATATAACCATGAAACTTTTAGGCTACAAATCTTTGACCTCTCATCTTTTATTCCTGGTCCATATTTTTCTTATATTGAAAAAAGGCAACCAAAAAGACGTCAACAACTACTGATCTATCTCCTTTTTCCCCATCTAAATAAAATGATTATAGGAATAATTTATATGTGCATATGAGGTTTATTACTGGGAAATAAGCAATCTTTTGCAAATCATATTCCACATTAGACCACATGCAATTGGCCAAAAGAGGTTGAGAATACAAGATCTTATTATTCTTCTAAAGGTGTCCAATATCATTCTTTCAACAAGGTGTCTCCTTTTCCAAATATCATGATCATTCAAGATTCATTGAAAAATATAACAACAGAGATCATCATCAACATCAGAAAAGGAATACAACAGGGAGATTGTAGGTACTTCAAAAATGCTTGCTAAAATAATATAGATGTCATGTAGAGTTCAAGTTAAAGAAGACTCTCTATAGATGGTGAAATTCTCCAGATTTATATGATTGCAGATGATATTGTGCTAATAGTATTAAGTCCTAGAACACAGTCTAAACAAAAACAAGCCAAGCATAATAAAAAAAAAGTTTATTGTCCAGATTATGTCACACAGTTAGATAAACAGCTATTGAACTCTTGTGTCTGAATATGTTTATGTGCATATGGATGGGTAGAAGACAGACAGTTCTTTACTGTTAAAAAGAAAGCATTTGACACAGTAAACCACAATGTCACCTTCCAAAAGTTCTCTTTCAACAAATTGTTTTCTTTTCAAACATCAAAAATTGGTTGAGATTGAATGAAAGATGAATAACCTTATTCAATGGCTATCTGTCCTTAGATAGGTGGCAAATAGACAAGCAAGTAGACATAGACAAAATGGCAATATAAATGAGAGAGACAGAGAGAGGGAGAAACAGACAGGGACACAAACAGACAGAGACAGACAGACAAAGACAGAGACAAAGAGAGAGATCTATAAGTGGACAAAGAGTTGGACTCTTGGCTACAGATCTAGAGACTCTGATATAAACCAAGGAGAACAAATCTGCATTATTTTGAAGGTGAGACCAGAACCCTGCTATCCCAACCCAAATTCAACAACTGTAGTTGCCTTCCCTTGCCTCTCCTGTCCTTTAGGAGTTTTGCTAATTTTTTTTTAAAGAACAAGACAAAAAAGAAAATAATTCAACAGAAACTTTGCCTTTCCAGGTTATCAACCTTGAATTTCTAATGCCTTAAAGGCATTCATCACCCTCTGAACCTTGAATTTGCTCTCCATTATGCTACTGACATCAGTACTAAGTTAGGCCATGGGTAAAGCACATAATCTGTCCTCCCCCTCCCCAAGGGTACTAGGGTTCTCAGATAGTGCAGAAGTATTGAAGCATGAAGCTTTCTCAAAGTCTACACATTGGTTGAGTGATAAATGACAACAATTCAAGTCTATTTTTTTCTATTGCTTATTAATATGTTGGCTTCTCAATAACTTGTAAAAGTGAGGCAACTTACATTTTTATGAAATAGCACTTTTTTCCTTTTCCTACCAACCTTTACTTATCAAGCATAATGATACATATTAAAGGACAGCAAAAAAAAAATTATAAAATTACAAGACTTTACTAACAAAAATGTTTGGAAATAAAAAGGAAAAACTATGAAAAATGTCAGCCACCAGAATGGCTTTGTTTCTAGCATGGTATATGCGCACACACATATACACACGCACACGTATACATGCATTTTTCTTTTATCCTGTTATATACATATCTATATTTATATTTTAATATCTGCTTTACTTGTAAGTAAAACATGGTAAATATACAAATGTTTTTGTTGACAGTAACATAATAGGATTTGCAGAAGGAGGAGGAGGAGGAGAAGGAGAAGGAGAAGGAGGAGGAGGAGGAAGAGGAGGAGGAGGAAGAGGAGGAGAAGGAGAAGGAGGAAGAGAAGGAGGAGAAGGAGGAGAAGGAGGAGGAGGAGAAGGAGGAGGAGGAGGAGGAAGCGGAGGAGGAGGAGGAAGAGGAGGAGGAGGACGAGGACGAGGATGAGGACGAGAAAGATTTAGGCCCAGAATTAAATAGGAGAGGAATGGACTGCTTTCAAGAAATGACAAAGCTTTTTTAGAGACTCCAACTTCTCTCAGACATGAAGCCCTATTTTTTTTTACTACCAGGAGAGTTACATGGCTGCAAGCCACAAAACACTACAATTTCTAAGAAATTAGAGATGACTTAATCTCTAATCGCTCAGAGGGAACAAGGCAGCACATGGATGGATATGAGCAGCTTACAACATTTAACAAATAACGAACTCTGAAAAAGAACTGAAATAAAGGATGACAAGAAATGTATGATATAAAATAAGTAAAAGAACCCATATGTGCAAAAATGTTTGTAGCAGCCCTTTTTATAGTGGCAAGAAACTGAAAGCTGAGTGGATGCCCATTTGTTGAGAAATGGCTGAATAAGTTATGTATATTAATATTATAGAATATTGTTTTTCTATAAGAAACAATAAGCAGGATGATTTCAGCAATGCTTGGAGAGACTTATACAAACTGATGCTAAATAAAGTGAGTAGAACCAAGAGAATATTGTACGCAGCAACAACAAGATTATACAATGATCAATTCTGATGGACGTGGCTCTTTTCAACAAAGATGTGATTCAGGTCAGTTCCAATGGTCTTGTGAAGGAGAGAGCCATCTGCACCGAGAGAGAGAGAGAGAACTGTGGGAACTGAGTATGGACCACAACATAGTATTTTCACGTTTTACTTGTTGTTTGCTTGCATTTTGTTTTCTTTCTCATTTTTTCCCTTTTTGATCTGATTTTTCTTATGCAGCAAGATAATTATGAATATATATATATATATATATGAATTGCACATGTTTAACATGTATTGGATTACCTGTCCTCTGGGGAGGGGGTGAGGAAGAAGGGAAGGAAAAAATTTTGGAACACAAATTTTGCAGAGATTAATGTTGGAAATTATTCATGTTTTGAAAATAAAAAGTTTTCATAAAAAAGAAATGTTAGAAAAAGGAAATGGTTCAGTGAGTTGAAAAGAGCAAAGAATAAACAATGGACATTTTACATGTTCTAACAGTATAGTAGGCAACAAATAAGGAAGACCCCTCATCTTCTTAGATGAGGATCTCTGTAATGAAATGCGTAAAGACACAAATAAAAATTATATGGGACCTTGTATAGTATTCTACCTACCTTCTTCCAGTACAGTGTCTACCTCCTTATCAAAAACTGCTCACTAGATAAAAGACAAAAAAATAAAAAATAAAAAAACAGGTGGTAGAGTTGTAGGAAATGGATGCTAACAATCACATAAACCTATAAACTGTGACCATCTATAAAGTTGAATTCAGCTGATGCTGATGTGAAGAACATGGAATCTGACTCCTTTTTTCCTTTTAAACATCTGCCTTCCTCTGAAGATAAACCATTCATTCTTTTAAAAAAAAAATGATGATAACTTCTCAAACTTTGAACATAAACCATTCAGACTTTTTTAAAAAGCCCGATGATTATTTCTCAAACTTCTGAAATTCCTAAGTTTCCAGAAGCATGTTTTTCTATCCATGGAAGCTCCTTATCCTTTCCCAAAGGTTTTCCCAGGAAAACAATTCATCAGGATTATTTAGTGTTGCAAGATAAGCGAGATTGCTTCCAAAAAAACTATCCTGTTTAATGTTTAAAATTTCTCTGGACACGAACCAAAAATGAGAAAAGGTTATTTTCTCTCATCAGATATTGTCATCATTAATACTCTTTTGCTCTGGGAGCAATGCCAACTTCATGAATAGAAAATGAGAAATTAGGACAGTATACATAAATCTGTGTGCAAAGCATTCTGTAATTCCCCAAACAGTTTTACGTATTGAATTCTGCAAGTATTCATTAAGCACCCACGGTTTGCAGGATTCTATGGTAGGTGCTAGCAAAGCTACCTTTAGATCAGACAAAGTAGCTACCCTTAAGCAGCTTTACAATCTAGTGTAATCTGGTAGGGAGACTGGACACAAGCAGAAAAAAAAATTATATTATAATGTACAAATTGATAAATGTGCAGAGGTGTTAATTATTACATAAGATATTCAAGGGCTAAAGGGGAATATTATAGGCTAAAGGATCAAAAAAAAAACTTTATTGAAAAAATAGCATTAAAGCTGAGTCTTAATGGAAGAGTAGGGTTTAGGAGCATATTGTTTTCAGAATGTCTGCCTGTGAACTGAGCCTTAACCAGGGAAGAGTGATGGAGCTTTGCCCCAGGATGCTGATGTTTAGAGGGTGCTGACAGAACCATGGAATTCTTTATTAGTATATAAACAACTGAACTTAGCACCTATTTAGCAAGAATAGTTAGTTAAAATAAAAAGCTACCAGATGGAGTGTTTCTTCCCCTCACCCTAGGACATTTCCTTGCCCACCTCCCTCTACTTCCTATCATTTAGGACATGTTTCCCACCACTTATCCTTGACACATTTGCTACTTCTTGCCTGAGGTACCCAGACTGCTAGTTACACTCTGTCTGTATGTATACATGTATGCTTATTCTCTGTGTTGACAATATTTTTGCTAACAGAAACACAAAAAGAGATATTTATTTGGGGCGAATTTAGATTGCTCTAAATAATCAAAATTAGTTTAAAAATAGGCAGAGCAGAAGTAGAAGATGTGGTATTATCATAAGAGTTGTGATTTGTGAATTTTGAATTATGTTCCTTTATTTAAAAAAAAACACATTTATCACTTTGAGCCCCCTCTGATTTTGGCTTGGAGGTGTTTTCACATTGGGAAAAAGGCACCTTGCTCCCCAAGGGTCTCTGTTCTTTTTCATTACTTCTAGAATAAGAGGCAATGAAGTAGGAGTCTGGGCTGAATAGGTATGACCCAGTAGAGCTCTGTATTTAGAAATCAAACAAGGTACTTTAAATGTGCCAGTCTGGAGGGAATGGGAGATAACAGTGACTGGGAAGGGGAGTGACTTTGAGGAGTGGGAAAAAGCAGAAGAGAATAAAGGCTAAATATTACACCGAAGAGTCAAGACTGACAACATCTCCCATATTGGGGGGGGAATCCCCTGTTAAGCTTGAGTTACCTGCTGTTTGGGTTGTGGTCAAAACAAAGTACTATGGTTTGGATACTTTTTCAAAGCCTGACTCCCCAGCTCAGCCCCCCCTCCCCTCACTAGCAGCTTCAGGGATAGTGGAAAATATTTCCAAATTATGAATGCCATTGCGGCCAGCCTCCACAAAAATTTACATGAAATTCCCAGGATTCAAAGAATAAAAAAATCCCCTAACAGAATGGAATTTTTTTAAATTATAAAGACATTCTCAAAGTCCTAATGATTCTCATAGAAACTTCAGAGAAATCCCTTGAATGGGCTAAATAAGAAGCTGACCCAGAAACTTCCTGGCAGGGCAGACCTTTCTATTCCCAGTAACTCGTAACCCTGTCATCTACAGAAATTAGCTGCCTTAAGGGCCCATGACTAATGTTGTCTTCTGCACCAGGTCTTCTGTGTTTCAGTTATGAATCAAATAAAATAAAATCAATACATATTTATTAAGTGTCTTCTGTTTTCCAGGGATATGGAAAATGTGTAAGATGTGCTGTCTGCTGTGGGGTTAGGCAGTCAAGAGAGAAGTCATGACAAGTTAATGAATTTACTCTTCTGTCCTTCTAGTGTCCAATAGAACTATGAGGAAGGAGGAATTCTCCCTCTGCCCTGTGCCTCAATTTCCTGCTTATCTCAGACACTCCAAGAGATTGACTCAGTTATGAGATTGCATCATGTTTTTACTAATAATAAACATTCTTTCCTAAGGAAATATCAGAAGCATTTTCAGAAACTATTGATGCAGCAGACCCTGAAGATAAACAGAAGGCAAGGGACCTCTCACTTCCAAGAAATTAATTCCCAAATTATTCTCCACCTCCTCCCCAGCAGCCTTCTTGATGTAGAACTGCCTCCATTTCTTAATTGGTGAATCCCTGGACCAGATGATCAAGTCATGAGAGGCTCCAGTCATTCTTGCTTCACTCTGGATTCCATTCTTAAGTCAATAAATTAATCAAATAAACATTATTAAGCACCTATGATATACCAGGAGCTGGTTAAATATGAAGATACAAAAAGAACAAAAAAATAGTACATGCACTTAAAGAGCTTGCATTCAAATGGAGAAGACAATCTACAAACAAATACATGCAAAGGAAGTTATATAAGGGATAAATAGAAAAGAATAAATAGGGGAAAGGCCCTAGAATTAAGAGGGGTTGGGAAAGATTCTCAGTAAGAAATACAGTTTTAGTTGGGATTCAAAGGAAGCCAGAGAAATTAATAGACAGAGTTGAGGAGAGAGAGCAATCCAGGCATTGAGGATAGCTAAGAGATAGAGTATCTTATTAGTGGAACAGTCAGGAGACTGCTGTCATTGGATTAAAATATGTGTTGGGGAGGAAGGTACAAGAAGACTAGAAAGTCATCCAGAGAGAAGACTATGGACACTAAATATGGATCACAGCATAATATTTTCACCATTTTTGTTTTTTGTTTGCTTGTTTTTTCTTTCTCATTTTTTTCCCTTTTGATCTGATTTTTCTTGAGCATCATGATAAAAGTGGAAATATGATTAGAAGAATTGCAAATGTTTAATCTATAACGGATTACTTTTTGTCCAGGGGAGAGGGAAGATGGGAAGGGAGGGAGAAAAATTTGGAACACATGTTTGCAAGGGTGAATGTTGAAAACTATTTTTGCATGCATTCTGAAAAATAAAAGCTATTTTTTTTTTTTTGCTGAGGCAATTGAGGTTACAACAGGGTCATGAAGAGCTATTATTATTAAAAAGAAAAAGACTAAAAGGAAAGAGGGGGATAGGTTATAAAAGATTTATAATGACAAACAGGAGTTTTTTTTTTTAATTTAATCCTGAAGGTAATAGGACGCCATAGTACTTTATTGAGTGGAGGAGTGACAGGCATTTATGATAAATGCCTACTCTGTGCCAGGCATCTTACTAAATGGTAAAAGAACAGGAAGAAATGTAGCCAAGCTTCTCCAACACAGTCCTTCTACAAAGATTGAGAAAATGCACCAGACCAAGTCCTTGTCAAAAAAATTTAAGAAATAAAAACCATAATACATTATTTATGTATCTCAGATTAACACAGGGTGACAGAGAGCTTCTCAGACACTGGGGATGAATGAGATGTGACCAGGAATATGCATGTGAATCATTCCCGTGCCCAGATTCTAAAAGAAGTCCAAGGCTATACACCTGGACAGAAAAAGGTTTTGCAAGAGCTTCCTTGTTCTAGTGCAAAATATAGAGAAAATACGAGCTAGGTATAAACTAATATCTCATACTACGTACCAAGAAAAACTCCAAATGAGTACAAGATTTAAAGAGTAACATCATAGAAGAACATGGAAGAAATTGGTCATCAGATCTATGGATAGGGGAACAATCCAAAGGACAGAGGGAGGTTCACAGTTTGGATGACAGAACAATTAATTTACACAAACAAAACTAATTCAGCTAAAAGAAGAAAAGAAATAGAGAGAAAAATCTTAACAAATTTCTATGATAAAGATCTACTTTCCATACAAGTCATTTCCCAGTTGATAAGTGGTCAAAAGAATATGAAAAGGCAGTTTTCAGATGAAATCAAAACTATCTATAGAAATATGAAGAAGTGTTCTAAATCACTTTTGGTTAGAGATTTAATGAAAATTAAAACAACTCTGAGATGTCACGCCACATTTATAGATTGGCCAATATAACATAAAAGTGATAAATGTTGAAGAGGATGTGGGAAAAACTGGGACATTAATGAATTATTGGTAGAACTATGAAGTGACCCAACCTTTATGGAGAGCAATTTGGAATATGTTCAAAAGGCAACCAAACTGTATATATCCTTTGACCAACAATACCACTACTAAATACCAAAGAGATCCAAAAAAAAAAAAAAAAAAAAAAAAAAAAAAAAAAAAAAAAAAAAAGGAAAAAGGACCTGCATGTGCAAAAATATTTATAGCAGCCCTTTTCATGGTGGCAAAAGATTGAAAACTGAGGGGATGCCGTCAATTGGTGATTGGATAATCAGGCGATGGTATATGAATGTAAGGAATGATGAATGAGCAGATTTCAGAAAAACCTGGAAAGATTTACATGAACTGGTTCAAAGTGAAATAAGCAAACCAGGACAACATTGTACACAATATCAGCAACATTGTATGACAATCAACTATGACTGACTCCCCTCTTCTCAGTAACACAATGTTATCCAAGACCAGTACAAAGAACTCAATATGCTATCCACAGCCAGATAAAGAACTGATGGACTCTGAATCCAGACCAAAGCCTACATTTTTCTATTTACTTCATTGTTTCTTTTTTTTTTCTTTTGATCTGTTTCTTCTTTCAAACTGATTAATCTGGAATAAGTTTTACACGATGGCACATGTATGAATTATATCAAAATACCTAGTATCTTTGGAAGAGGGAGAAAGGGAAAAAAATGTATCACTCAAAATCTTGTTTAAAAAAAAGAATTATGTAACTGGAGAAAAAATAAAATACTATTTTAAAAGTTTTAATTTTTAAGATATACAAGAAACTAGTTCAAATTTATAAGAATAAGGGTTATCACCCTATTGATAGTCAAAGAAAATGAAAGGCAAGTCTTCAGAAAAAGAAATCCAAGCTTTCTAAAGGCATATGAAAAAGTCCTCTAAATCACTAATAATTAGAAAATGCAAATTAAAACAACTCTGAGGCACATCCTCATGCCCATTAAACTGGCAAAAATGACATTAAAGGAAAATGACAAATACTTCTAGCAGGGCTTTGGGAAAACAGGTGGAATTATCAAGTAGTCCAGTCACTCTGGATAGCAATTTGGAATTATGCACCAAAAGCTATTAAAACATACATACCTTCTGAACCAGTACCATTGCTTCTAGTTCTATCTCCAAAAGAGACTGCAGAAAATAGAAAAGGACCTTTGGGAACCAAAAAAATTGGAGCTGGAAGGAACCTTTGAAGTCTCTCCATTTTGCAGGTAAGGAAACTAATGAAGTGATTTTCCCAGGTTACACACTAGTCAGTGTCTTATGTGAAATCAGAATGCTCCTGACTCCAGATCCAATTCTCTGATAATTTGATATGTTGCCTCTAATAGGTTTCCCCTAACTTCTCCTTCCTCATCCTGACTAAAACTGGATGTACCTACAAGCCCATAATCAGTTAAAACTTAATTATCTATGCTAACAGGATAATAGATTTATACTTGGTAAGAACTTAAAAGAGCATCTATTCTAACCCCTTCATTTTGCAGATGAGGAAACTGAGGCCCAGAGGAAAAAAATATTTTCCCTAGAAATTTCTTTATATATGTTTTATAATTAATTTTCTATGTACATGTTGTTTTGTTGCTCCCTTCTTTCCATTATAATATATTGTAAATTCCTTAATAGCAAGGACCATTTTTCTTCTGAGTTTATATCCCCAATGTCTAACAGCTGATAGGTGATTAATAAATGCTTATTGAATGAATTAATGAGGAACACACTTTGGGAACCATAAGATGCCATTTAAACATGAATTATTCTCAGTGAGGGATGTAGTGGTGAAGGGAAAGTAATCTGAAAAATGACTTAGGAGGCTACTGACATAACCCATATGAATGATTATAAGTCTGTTCTAGGAAACTGTTCTAGAATTGTTTCTAAGTGATAGAAAGAAAAAGATGGTATACAAGAGATACTGTGGGTGCAATTTAATAATGAAACAGATTCCATTTAAGATAAAAATTTGTTGTATTTCATACACAAACATTTTCATTCATACAATTGCTCCAATCCAAAAAGGACTTATCAAGTGCATACTCTGTGCCAGGTACTAAGAAGAATGAAGTGACCTCTAAGGTCTCTCCCAGCTGCAAATCTATGAAAACAATGAAAAATAGACTCTGTCTTTACATTCTATTGCTGAATGAATTTAATGAATGTTTATTAAGCATCTACTATGTGCTAGAAATTGTTGGATACTATAGGAGACACAAAAATCAATATGATATACTATCCTTGTCCTCAGGGCACTTATCAAACTGAAGATAGAGGAGATATACTTTATTCCATGTTTGTATATATGAGAGTTGGCTGTAGCTTTGATTTGGGAGTTAAACACCATTGCTCAGACATGAACTTCCTATGAATGCAAATTAGAAGGCAAGCAGGAGCTAAGATCAATAATACTGACTCCAACTAATGAGGTAATTTCATTTTGGGCATTTAAAGCAGAAGAATGTGTATAGAAATATTCACAGCAAGACTTTTTGTAGTGGCAAAGCTCTAGAAACTACAAGTGTGTCCATTAATTGTGGACTGGCTGAACAAATCATGATATATGAATGTAGTAGAAAGGAAATATTTCAGAAAAACCTGAATAGATTTTTGTGAATTGTAGAGAAGTGAACAGTATAAGGAAAACAATGTATATAATGACAAAATTGTAAAGACAAATGACTGATCATTGCACTAACAACAATAATTATAATGATCATGATAATAATAGCCAATATATAATAATATATTATAATAATAATAGCCAATAATAGTAAAGCTTACTCTGTCCTAAGCACTATGTTAAGCACTTTATAATTAGTATCTCATTTAATTCTCACAACAACTTTTGAAGATAGGTGCTATTATTATCTATATTTTTGGTTGTTTAGTTATTTCAGTCATGTCTATCTCTTCATGAATCCATTTGGGGTTTCCTTGGCAAAGACACTACTTTGACATTTCTCTCTCGAGCTCATTTTACAGATTAGGAAACTGAGACAGCATTAAGTGACCTGCCCTATGTCACACAACTAGTAATTGTTGAGGCAGTATCTGAACTGAGGGAGATGAGTATTCTTGACTCCAGGCCCAGCTCTCTGTTCATTGAGCCACCTACAGATGAGAAGACTGGGGCAAAGAGAAATTAAGTGGCTTACTTTCTCAGGATCACACAGAAAGCCATTTGATTTGGCAATAAATTGATCCACAATAACTTTGGAGAGAGCTGTTTCATTTGAATGGTTGATGAGATTAGAAAACAGACTTAAGAGAACTAAGAAGTGAATAAAAGAAAAAGAAATGAAGGTACAAAGATATCTGCTGATTACTAACAGAAATAGATGCATCAAGTAGGGAGTTTTGAGGATAGGAGGTACATCAGCGTATTTATCAGTGGCAGAGGATACACAAAAAATAAAACACCATTAAAAAGGGAAATTGAAAATTAGTGAAATAATGGGGATGATAGACATGGCAATCAGCTGAAGAATATAGGATAAAATAGGAATAGTTGTGCTAAAAGAAAGGCCATCTCTTCATATGAGACAAGGGCCAAGGAAGAAACAGTATCAGAAAACTTCTAAGTAATGCTAGATGAAGTGGAGGAGAAAAGTAGGACCAGCAAATGATCTCAATTTTTTGAGTTAAATATAAAGCAGGATTATTAAGTTGAAAGGGTTGAGGAAAGGTGCAATGGGAGGTGTGAGGAAAGATGAAAAAGGTTGGAAAAGACACTGGGGGATTTTTTTCCCCCTTTTTTGCTTGAAAATGCATATTTGTTATAAGAGTTTTGTTTTTTTTCCTTGAGGGAAAAGGGTAGGGAGGTGGAAGACAGAAAAAAATAAATGCTTGTTTAACTGAAAAAAAAATAAAATTTCAAATACTAGAATGCTAAGGAAGATAAAAATAGAGGAATACTAATGATTCACACATTTTAAATGTTCATTAAAATTTTCAAAGCACATTCCCTAAAACAATCCTATGATGAAGATCATATAGGCATTATTATCCCCATTTTACTAGGTTAGCAGAGGAACTTGGAGCTCAAGAGGTTAATGACGAGCCTTTGATCATAGTCAGGATCCATCTCAAGCAAACTTCAAGCCAGATCTTCTGGTCAAACCAACACTCTCTCTAATACTCCAGGATATTTCTCAGGGACAGGGAAATAAATTAATGATCTGATTTACCTCCACACAAGAATTTCAATTTGGAAATTGCTGGGCTATGGGAAATTGACAGCGCAGAATTTCCCAAATTCTCCTCTGGTGTTCTGTCTCATATAGGCAAGTTTTAATACTTTCCCTCTAAAACATTAAATATGAAATTTTATGCATATAAACATAGAGTAATTTTTGGTGTAAAAATAATTAGTTGCTTCTATTCTGTATCCCAAAATTTTTCCTATGATCTTCTTCCCAATTTTGTCCTAAACCAGACCTCTCATTCATGAGTGTGGTGGACAACTCCCACATGAGGAAATTCCATCCAAAAAAATGCAGATTGACACCTACTCTTCAATTTAGAGCCTCAGAGAGTGGCCCTGAGCACTGAGAGGTTGCAGAATTTACCGGGAGCTACACCATGAGTGTCTGAGAGATGACTTAAATCAAAATCTTCCTACTTCCAGAAACAGCTCTCCGTCACCCACCCCAAGTCACTTCTTATGATATAGGGCACCCCAATGTCTCCAAAGCCCCTTTATCATGAGGTTATTGTATCACTTGAGGTTCACCACTACTACCAGCAGCAGTATGAACTCCATCAATACATTTATATCATCAAGTCCCAAAAGGTTTTGCTGCCAAATTTGTTTAGGAAATGCTTCTGGGGTCACAGTCTTTTCACATGAGGTTGCTAATCCACTTTTCACCAAAGGAGAGACTTTCGCTGGGTAAGGACACTGGATTCCCCAACTGCCAAGAGGAAAAAAATCCATAATAAGCACATGTGTAAAAACATGCAGTCTGTTCCTTGGAGTGCACAATGGCCATCTGGGGGATCAGATGCAGAGAGCAAATATGGAGATGTTTGATGTCCCTAAGCTTGCCAGAGTTTTCCTTCCTAGCCCTGGTACCTATAGATATTATTTGTTCCCCAGGGGATCTATAGTCAGAGGTGACTGAGTTAAAAACAAATCTTCCACATGACTAATCAAAGGCACCAAGTGAAACACGTCTATAAATTCAAATTCAACCTGGAAAACAGAGTCATAATTAAGATGGGGCAACCAGAGCTTTGCCAGGGTGGGATGGTACCAACCCGGGGGCATTTTCACCTCTATCTTTCCTCTCCTTCCAAACTGTCCTGTCCTTGTGGTGACAGCGTGGGACTGTTTCTCCTCTGACCCATTTCTGAACACAATGGTAAGGACAGAGGCCTCCCTGATTCTGGATTTGCTTTTGAGTTTCCTCTCCTGACTTATACTATGGCAGAGGTGATAGAAATATATCTTAGGGCTTTTTTCCCTACTGCATAGAAGCAGTAGTGTCTAGAAATTCATTTTTCTCTATTTTAGCCCAGACATTAGTATCCCAGACCACCATATTCCAAATGAACCCATCTTTTCCCTTGCCTACCTTTGCAATTTGCTCAAGCTCCAGAAATTGAGAGTTACAATTATGATGAACACCATGAGTATTTTTTAAGAGGAAGTGTAGTTTACATCATGGACTTAGAGAATAAAAATCTATAGTTTGCTTGGTGTCCTAGATAATGTTCAAAGTTAGGGGCTCATAAAAGAGAAGCTTCTCTCCTGCTATATCAGTAAATATAATTTTGGTTGCTGGAATTCTCTTGAGATAGATTTCTGTTTTAGAAAATAGAATCTGATGTAACCATATCCCAGAGGACTCAATAACTCATGGTAATAGGATGGAAAGACTTTCATCTTAATACTGTTGGTCTGAATTTATCACAGCATTAATCACCCGAGAATGAACATAACTTAAATACACAGGGCTCTCTTCAATCAATAGGCCCCCGCCCCTGTGCCATCCTCCACCCCCAGCACAACCCAAGGGAAATGTTATATTTCATTTCCATCCACTGTGCTTAGCATCCACTGTGTTCCATTGCCTTAACACCTCAGGCCATTAAAGATGCTTTCTGAATTTCCAGCCTTTTCAGTTTGATGAAGAGGATATAATTTGGGGAAAGCTGGTCAAGGACACAACTACAAGGTGTTGTTAGAAGGAGCCAGGACAAAGATAGTGTGGAGAACACAATTAGGAATTGCCCACAGAACCATATTTTCACTCCTATGCTTCCCTCATAATTGGCCCTCTTCCAACCTCTTTTTACTATTTTCTACACATTAAGAAATAATGATATCATAATAAGTACATATCTTGTTGGATTTGATTTATAAGGAAACTCAAGGCTTTCCTAATGATTACCATCTTCTCCCACACCATCACAATACCTGTTTCTTCATCTTTGGTCTAAGGCTACACTGGAAACAAGATGGCACTCATTATGGGGAGAGAGTAAAAACAATCCAAAAAATGGCAGCATAATCAAATAGCTCATTGGCTAATGATAATCATTACTAGTATTATTAAATAATCATTTGATAATTATTTATTAATCACTTATGATGTATACTGAGTTACAAAGACATGCTGAAGTTACAACAACAGCAGATATCATTTCATCTTTCAAATAATTTTTATTCTAATGGAGGAGAAAACACATAGAGAAATGGTGACCAAGAAGTAGTATTTTGGTTTGGAAAGAGATGGTGAGTAGAGGCATAGGATATAGATTAATACACTATAATTATAGTTCTACAACTGGGAAGAGATAGGGGAGAAAGAAGATGGTTAAGGTAATAAGAGGTTTAGTTGTATTATTGTTTTATTGTTATTTGTATTATTATTGTTTATCTCTGGGAAAGGTCACAAAACAACTTAAATCCATAAACTTGTCTATTCCTCCTTTCTCATCATCTATATCCAATCAATTATTAAGAGCAGCCAATTCTACTTCCACAACCCTCTCCTATATGTATCCATTTTGTTCCTTTTACCAAATCAAAATATTTGTCATGACTCTCATTCCCTCTTTCCTGGACTACTGTAATAGTCACCTGGCTGATCTCCCTACATACAAGTCTCTCATTTCTTTAATCTCTATACCAAACAGCTGACCAAATAATCTTCCTCAGGCACAGGTCTGACCACCCAACATACTCTGCTCAAAATCCCTCAGTGATTACCCATTGCCTAGAGAATAAAATAAAACCTATTTTCTACCAGACTTATTTTTTAGCCTTATTTCATACTACTCCATTTCATGAATTCTGTCTTCAGGCAAAGTACATATTCCTTGCTGACATGATGCAGCCAGTCCTGATTGGCCATTGCTAACCACCAAGTCTGCTGGGGTTGCATCTAAGAATGACTGGCCAGAACCAGAAGGAGATGCCCACTTAGTGGACTATAGCCACTCACCTAGAGAGACTGAGGAGAAACAGTCTTATCTCTCTGATACAGTCTTTCAAAATTTCTTTCTCCTCTGGATTTTCAGCAAGGTGGGGAAAGGATGTCTCTCCTTCCCACACCCTTCAGCATCACTATTGGCTATAAGTCCACAGTTGTGAAAACATGTGCTTGCTACCTAAGTGTGTCTAAGTCTTTGGCTACATCCCTCTGCTTTTTATTTTCCTTCTTGAGCACAATCCAATCAGCAAAGCAAAAATGAATACTTCCAACCCTGATGGTAACTTCATGAGTTCAGGAGAGTTTCTGAGTCGGAGGCTAACATGGGAGGTCATTCCCACAACAGTACCAGTTCTCAAGGGACAAGGAACAGCCCCATCAGAACAATGCTCCAACTGGAAGGACCCAAAAGGCCTGATCCAAGCCACAGATGATCAGGAACACAGGACTTTTTGAGTTGCTTACATGATGCAGGTCTGAGATGAGTAAAAAGCCTAAAGGCTCATATACATGTGGTACCTTTTGTGCCTTTTATAGTTTAAGCAGGTTAAGTAGTTGCTACTCAGTGACACTGTTCTAAAACTTATACCCATATTATATTTTGTAAAGCCAAGAGTACTGAAAGAATTTGCAGAAGTTATTGATCAACACCAAGTGTATAATCTTTGAGGAAACTGGAGAGGTGCCTTAAGACTTAAAAAGGGCAAATAGCCTTAAATTTCAAAAGGGTAAAGAAGACTGATGTTTCAGATTACAAAAAAGTGTGTTTGATGTTTAATCCTGGTGAAAATTTAGAAGGGATTATTAAAGGATATTTTATAAATATTTAAGAAGGAAGAAGAGTCATATAATTAGCATCTTAAGAATTTAACAAGTACCTCATCATTGATAACCAATAGGTAGTAACTGGATAGTGTAGACAGGATTCGTGAATTCAGTAGCAGTTGGACTATCAGTACCTAGCACAGTGCCTTGAATGTAATAAGTGGTTAATAAGTGTTTGCTGAATTAAATTGAGTTGAATTAAATAGGGCTCTTCCAACACTTGACATAGCATGAAAATAAACATATAAGCCATGCAAAGAATTAGAAATGAAGAGAGTTCCCATCATGTGGGAATGGCTGAATAAATTGTGGCATAGAATTGTAATGTGCCATAAGAAAAGATAAGGGGGAGAATTTCAGAAAAACAGTGGAAAGACTTGTATGGACTGATGCAGAATGAAGTGAACAGAATAAAGAAAACAGTCAATATAGTGACACTATTGTAAAGATGAACAACCTTTTTTATTTTAATATAATCTTATTTACTTTATTTAAAATTTAAATATCATTACATTATTGTATGAAATTAAATTATTAAATATTTCATGTAAATTTTTTTAACTTTTTTTAAAATTTTGAGTTTCAAATTTTTTCCTTGAACCCAAATTGGTAATTTTATATCAATTATACATATAAATCATGTAAAACATATTTCCATATTAGCCATGTTATAAAAGAAAATACAAACAAAAAATAAAGAAAACTAAAGAAACTAAAAAGATATGATTCAGTTTGCATTCAGAACTCACCAGCTTTCTCTCTAGAAATGGATAACATTTTTCATGATGGATCTTTTGGAAATGTTTTGGATCACTGTCTTGATCAGAGGAGCTGTCTTTCACACTTGGTCATCTTTATAATATTGTTGTTACTGTGTACAATGTTCTCTTGGGTCTTCTTTTTTGGACATAGAAAATATAGGAATTTTTTTCTGCTTGACTATGCATATTTATTACATGGGTTTCAGATTTCTTTCAATTTTTTTTTTCATTTGGGGAGAAAGGAAGGAGAGAAAACAAATTCATGTTAATTGAAATGATTAAATATAATTTAAAGGAAAAAAATCTTATTCCTTGGAAAAGTGGAGAATAAGAAAAAAAATTCAAGCAATGTGTGTAGCAACAGTGTGGTTTCCTGGAACTTCACATTTAACCAAGGTTGGAGTATGGAGAAGTGATTAAATCTCTTCCAAATAAGCTAATGATTTTCCACATTCTCATAAATAACTCCTCCTTCTCTTGACTCAGAAAGAGATGTAACAGGCTGCCAGTTTCAAATGGGAATGAATAACCTTTTTTAGAAAATGAGACAGGCTTCATAAAGTCAAAGTGATATAAAGCAGAGCAAGCAGGCACTGACCACTCTCCCAAATTCAGCATCCCCCACTCACAACACTCTATCTCTCAGGAATATAAAAGTGAAACTACATCTTTTTTTAACATTTATTTTTTTATATAAAATTTTGAATTCAAAATTTTTCTCCCTCCCTACCCTAACCCCTCCTTAAGGTGGTAAGCAATTTGTTGTAGGTTGTATATGTGCAATCCAGCAAATCATATTTCCATATTAGTCATGTTGTGGATGGAGAAACAGACCAAAAGGGGAAAAAAACATAAAAATAAAGAAAGTTAAAATAGTATGCTTTAATCTGCATCAGTTCTTTCTCTGAATGTGGATAGTATTTTCCATCATGAGTCTTTTAGACTTGTCTTGGATCATTGTATTGCTGAGAAGAGCTGAGTCAATCATAGTTGATCTTTGTACTGTTATTCATTCATACATTCAAGAAAGAGCATTGAATTTACCTTGGAGTTAGGAAGTCTTGTTTTGATTTAATAGCTGTGGGATATTCTAGACAAGTCACATAGTGCTAGTAAGTCTCTCTCCATTTATAAAATGAAAATAATCATACTTCCATTCTCTACTGCAAAAGGTTATATAGGTGCAATCCAGTAAAACATATTTCCATATTAATCATATTATGAAGGAAGCAGCATTCAAAGTTGCTGTTACTGTGTACAATGTTCTCTAGGTTCTGCTCATTTCCCTCTGTTCATGTAAGTTTTTCCAAGTTTTTCCTGAAATCTGTCTGCTCATCATTTCTTATAAAGCAATGGTATTCTATTGTACTCATATACTACAACTTGTTTAGCCATTTCCCAATTTGATGGGCATTCTCTCAATGTCCCATTCTTTGCCATCACAAAAAGAGCTGCCATACATACTTTTGTATGAAACTACCTTTTGACAACCAAAAATATAACTCAGTTTTCCAGATCCATCCTCAGTCCTAATTTATCCTTCCACCTCAGATCTATCCCCTGCTTTCCATTTTTACCACCTTCTATTTTAAGCTTCCATTATGTTTCACCTGGACAACTGCAGTAACTTCCAAACTGGACTCCCCATCTCCAATCTGAAGCATCCCACACACTATTTCCAGACCAGTCTCCCTAAAACACAGCTCTGATCAGAACGTGATGATCATGAGACATGCTTCTTCCCTGCTTTAACAGAAGTTGGGGCTCATAGATGTGAAATGTAATGGTAGATTGGTTTTGTCAGTTTTATTGAATTTTTAAAAATTCTTTGCTGTAAGGGGGACTTTCTGGGAAAGGGAAGGAGGATAGATGAATGGGGAAATCTAAGCAATGTAAAAAATCAATAGATTTTATTTTCAAAGAGATTTCAATGGTTCCCCAGTGCCTATCAAATTAAGTTCAGCCTCTTTAGCTTGATAGTCAAAGCCCTGAATGATTATATAGCAGAAAGAGGTTGTTCCTCAAGAATATCCTGTACTTTCTGGGTCTGTTTCTTTGCTTATGTGGTTCTCCCTTTCTGAAATATCTTCCCCATTCATTTTTACCTTTAAAAAGCATATTCATCCTTCAGGTTTTAACTCCACACCAAATTATTTCTCCTTTCTGAACTCCCATATAATCTTGATGGTGCAGTGAATAGGGTACTGGAATTAGAATCAGAAAGACATAAGCTCAAATATGGCCTCAGTCAGTTAGTTACTAGTTATATGATCTTGGGCAAGCGCTTGACTTCTGTTTGCCACATGTTAGCTATTAATATTATCACTTTTCTCATGATCATTTTCACATTCTCCATTGTTCTATAGCTACTTGTATTCATGTGACCTCCCCCAATGGATCTCCTACTGAATTCTTCTTCACATTGCTAGATAGAATTAAAGAATTTCAGAGCTCATCGGATACTGGATTTAGAGCAGGAATAAACAAACCTCAGTGGCTATCTAGCTTACCCCAAACCTTGAAAAGATTCCCTCCTATAATATCCCTAATAAATGGGCATCCAACCTGGGAGAGCTCCAATGAGCAGAAATTCACTGCCTCCACAGTGTCTTACATAGAGCAGGTGTCGAATAAGTGGCTTTTGAATACATGAGTGAATAATAACCACAGCTGACATTTATACAGAACCTTAAGGCTTATAAAACATTTTACATACATTATCTCATCCAAGCAGTACAACAACTTTAAGCACTGGGAAGACTGGAAGTATTGTTATTTTCATTCTACAGATTGGGAAAGGGAGTTTTATTAGTACTATGTGATTTCTCCAGTGTCCCACACATCAAAGCAGAATCTCAGACCCAAGATTTCCTAACTCCAAGGCAAGTCCAATGCTCTTTCTCAAATGAATGAATGAAAGAAAGAATAAAGAAATAAATCTGAAATAGAATTGAAATTCAATGGGGGTATAATTTCAGGAACTCAAGACAGGACTAAATTTTATTTCTTTCATTCCTTTCTCTCTCTTTTTTTTTTATTCCAGGTTAAAATATAAATTGCCCTCAGAAATTTGTTATCTGGATTGAGGCCAGTTCCAATGATCTTGTGATGAAGAGAGTCATCTACACCCAGAGAGAGGACTATGGGAACTAAGAGTGGAACATAACATAGCATTTTTACTCTTTTTGTTGTTGTTTGCTTGCATTTTGCTTCCTTTCTCATTTTTTCCTTTTTGATATGATTTTTCTTGTTCAGCAAGATAATTGTATAAATACGTGTGCATATATTGGATTTAACATTTTTGAACATGTTTAACATATATTGGACTACTTGCCATCTAGGGGAGAGAGTGAGAGAAAGGAGGAGAAAATTTGGAACACAAGGTTTGCAAGAGTCAATGTTGAAAAATTATCCATGCATATGTTTTGAAAATAAAAAGTTTTAATTGAAAAAAGAAAAAGAAACTTATCTGCTTATGCCTCAGGATGAATAAGTTTTATTTTCTTTCCAGAAAGTAAGTTTGGATGAAGAGAGGAGAATGTAAGGACTTTGGGTAACTGCAGGGAAAAAGGTATGCAAAAGATTGGGTAAGACACCAAAGACAGACTTATCTACTTCACAATTTTGTTTAGGGATGACCTCATACCAAGAAATATAGCCTCCTTATTCATTAGGAACAAACTTTGATTTTTCCAGGCTTCTAAAAAGATTGCAATATCTAGTCAATAATATGGAAATGTTTTGTATGACTACATATGTATAACCTACATTTAATTGCTTACTTTCAAAAAAATAAAAATTAATAAATAAATAAAATTGCTTTCTCAATGATGGAACATGGGGAAGGAAGAACAGAGGGAAAGGACTGGAGACTCAAAGGTTTTAAAATGAATGCTTTTAAATGTTTAAAAAAAAACAGTTAAAAATTGTTTTTGCAATTAACAGGGAAAGTAAAATACTAAATTTTTTAAAATTTGAAAAAAAAAAAAAAAAGAAGAAGAAGAAAGAAAGAAACATCTAGTCAGTGCCAATTGGAGCTGGGATTTAAAACCAACTGTCAAGCTAGCCATGGGGGCAATAATCCTATGTATGGCCAGAAGTCCTCCCTGCAGGAATCTTGGAGGACTCCATCCCTCTCTTCTCTCGGTCCCTCACTACCTTGAAGTACTACATCATCATCCTTCTAAATCAAGGTCAATTGACTTCTATACAGTAAATCCAAGGATTTGTTCTCTCTGGCTAGGCTACTAGTCAGGTTCATTTTCTAAGCCAGTAAAAAAAAAAAAAAATATATATATATATATATATATATATATATATATAATTAAATTATCAATTAATTATAAAATAACTAAATAAATAATTATTAAATATAAATTTTTTTAAAATACTTACTTTATTAATTAATGTGCCAGATTCAAGACTAGGAGTTAAGGGATACAAAAAGATAGCCCCTGTCCTCAAGGAGTTCACACCCTGAATCTCAGGTTACCCAGGCCCAACGCCTTCTGAACCAGTCCCAACTTCTCCCCCCCAGACTGACTCAGGGCTTTACTTATATATAGTAGTGGAGTGACAGTCACCTGGGCCCACCTGTGAGGACCTTCCCCCCCTGGCCAGCTGCAGACCGCCCATTTCCTCTCGGCTCTTGCCTCCCATCCCACAGCAGGACGGCCTTGTGGGTCCCCAAGGACACGACCCAAGAAGAAGTCTCCTTCCCGGCGGCGTTTTGGAACCAGGCCCTGATGGGCCTCCCTGCCTGAGACTAAACAATGGCTCAGCCAGAGGCCAGCGGAACGACAGGCTAATACCCACGGCCTCCATTGGTGTTTGTCTTTCAGCTGCAGAAATGAGGGCACGATAATTTTAGCTCATATGTCACACGGTTTCTCTCTTGCTCCTGCTGCTGGGCAGGCTCGCCCTGAGACAAAAGCCACTTGTGTCCTTCAGCCCCGAGGCTTTCCCAGCCCTGTGAGAGGGGGAGGGAGAGGAGCCAGAGGGCTCCGGCCACATCCCAGGAAGCCTGTTCTCTGGGGATGGGACCTCTGAGTGTGCCAGAGACGCTCTCTGGGCCCAGCATCTGCTCACAGACTCAGTGACCATGTGGCCTGTCTGAGTGGCGGGCAGCCAAGTCCAGAGGAGAAGGGAGGGAAGAGGGAACTCGAGGGGAAAAGTTCTGACAGGAAAACCCTGTCCCTCCGTTTCTCACACTCTCCTTGGGGAAATTCTCTTGTGTCAGAGATATGTCAGAGGGGGGCAAAGGCACGCTGGGGAATTACTCTGCTCTTCTGCGTCATCGTATCCACCAAGGAATATACTGTCAATATACTGAGTCCCATTCCTCCCCTCAGGTCCAGAATTCACCACATTACAGAATCAAGTTTGGGGTTTTTTAAAGAGGGAGACAAAATAGAAAATTTTTAATCAGCAACTGTGTGTGTCCAAGTGTATATTTAAAAATCAGTCACAGTTCTAAGTGAGAGGGCTCCTCTGAAAGAGATCCTGCCCCAAAGTCTTAATGGGGTCTGTGGTTCCCTACTTCTCAAACCTGGAGAAATAGTGGCAGTTCCATCTCTGGCTTTATCCATTTCTCTCTGTCTCTCTGTCTCTGTCTCTGTCTCTCTCTGTCTCTATCTCTGCCTCTCTCCCTTTCTCTCTCTTTCTTTATCTCTTTCTGACTCTTTCTTTCTCTGTCTCTCTATCCTTCTGTCTCCGTCTGTTTCTCTTTTTCAGTATCTCTCTCTCTGTCTGTGTCTCTGTCCCTCTGCCATTCTCTGTCTCTGTTTCTGTCTCTCAGTGTCTCTCTGTCTCTTTCTTTAGTCTCTCTTTTTCTCTCTGTCTCTGTCTGTCTGCCTCTCTCTGTCTCTTTTTTTATCTCTTTCTGCCTCTTTCTTTCTCTGTCTCTCTGTCCATCTCTGTCTCTGTCTGTTTCTCTCTTCTTCCAGTATATCTGTCTCTGTCTCTCTCTGTCTCTCTGTCTCTGTGTCTCTGTCCCTCTGCTATTCTCTCTCTTTCTCAATGTCTCTGTCTCTATCTCTCTTTAGTCTCTCTCTGTCTCTATCTCTGTGTCTTTCTTTAGTCTCTCTGTCTTTATCTCTCTGTCTCACTCTGTTTCTCTCTCTGTCTCTCTTTCTGTCTCTCTCTCTCTCTGTCTCTCTCTCTCTCTCTCTCTTACTCTCTCTCTCTCTCTCTTTCCTCCTTGTCTCTCTTTCCTCCTCTCTGTGTCTCAATTTTCTCATCTATAAGATAAGAAGAGGGTGAACTGGATAATCTCTAAAATTCCTTCCAGTTCCAAATCAATGATTGTATTAATCTCTATGACCCCCTTCAGCTGAAAATCTATGATCCTCTCATTTTAACTGATCCATCCTCCCTCTTCTCTCTGTCTTCCCCCTTCCCACTCAAGTAGAAAAACTTCAGGGGTTCATAATGCCCCCTCCACATACACAGAGACATCACTTTCCTTCCACTCCTTGATTCTTTTGTTCTCCAAAAAAAAAAATATATATGCAGAAGAGGTCACTGAAAGACAAGATGTGAAATTCATGAGAGATTCATCCCCATACAGACACCTATTCCTCTACCCATGACAAGAAATTCACAGTCGCTATCACCTGCTGGAGAGGGGAGCAGAAGGGGAAAGGTATTGTGTATCCATTTGGAATTATGCAAGGAAAGCAGCCAAACTGGCCATATTCTCTGACCCAGCAGTTCCACAAATGGTCATATAGATGGACACAAAGGTTAACTATATACCCAAATATTCATAACAGTACTTTGTGTAGAGACAAAGAACTAAAAACAACATGGGTATTCATAGGGGAATGGCTAGTAAAAAATATCAAAGTAATATGATATTTTGTGCAGCAAGAAAGTGATCAATGAGATGAATTCAGAAATCTATCAAAAGATTTTGTATCAAGTCATATATTAAGCATCTACTCTATGTGTGTCAGGCATTGTGCTAACTATACAAAGAAAGGCCAAAGATAATCTTTGTTCTTAAGGAGTTCCTAATCTAAAGGGGAGACAACACGCAAAGGAAACTTATAGGCAGGATAATTTGGAGGTAATTAAAGGAAGGGAGGCCTTCACATTAAGGGGGATTAGGAAGGGTTTCTCAGGAAAGGTCGGATTTTAGCTGAGACTTGAAGGAAGCCAGGAGAACTGAGATGGTCTACACCATGACCACAACAATGGAAATAAACACATTACTAAAGTGACTTTGAACCCTAAACATTGAGAAAAACCAGTAAATGCCTCCTTAAAAAAAAATAATGACACATACCTCCTCCCTTATGAAATAAAGGTATAGATTAGATAGGAAAGAATATTATCTATCTTGATGGATATGATCTTTATATTGAATGGGGTTTTTTTTGTTTATTTTTTATGGGATTCTTTGTCCTAAGAGAGGGTTCAATATGGCAGGGATGAATGGAGAATGATTTTATCATAAACACCAAAAGCCTGAAAACATGTTTTTAATTTAAGAAGAAATAAAATAAAATAATAAAACATTTAAAACATTTTTAAATGAAAAAAGTTTTTTTGTCATAAACTCCATTTGTTATCACTATGGCCCCTCACCAGCTTTAGAACCCAGGGATTGAATCCGTGAGACCCCAGTACAGTTTCATGTCTGTCCTAATGTTTCTAGGGAGGGCAGTGTGCCCTATACGTGTCAATGAATTGGAACTCATCTGCTGAGCTAGGACAGGAAGCTTTGACAAGCTGTCTCTCTCTCCAAAGAAAGAGGTTACCTTCCTCCCATCAGCCAAGAGGAGCAGGACAGAGGCCAGAATGATAAAAGCAAACTGCTCCTCGGCTAGTTCTCATTCTTTCTCCTTCTCTGCTCCCCAAATCAACAAAGTTAAATTCCCTCTGGGGAAAAAAAAATCTGCTGTTATTGCATTCTTGAAATGCAGCCCCAGCGCTGATTTTTCCCCACCTCTTTTCCTAAGTACAATTTAGGTAATGGCAGAGGAGAGGGAGCAGTCACTACCAAAAGGAAGCAAATGCTTCCATTAAAGAACAGGATGAAAGTGGGCGGGTGTGGAAGAACTGGGAGTGAAAGCAACAGCTGCAGCTGTGAACACAATGAAGGTAGCATCCCTTTATATAAAATTCCTGCGTGAGAAAGGTGGACCAATGAGACAAATGAAACAGCCCAGCCTTTACCCCATCCCCCCAGCACTAATGATTTCACTAAAAACTCCATTAGACTGGAAGTGATGAGTCAAGAATGATGCCCCCCACCCAAAGCCATTACATCGATTCCTTTCTACCGGTAATGGGACACCATATTAGCCTTTTTAGTAAGTAAAGTAAAGTAAAGGTGGCCTAGGGGGGCCACCTACATGGTATGATCTGAAGGACCCCAAAGTGCCAACCTCAATTGCCTGCCATTCTACCATAATGAGTGGATTCTTTTGCTCTTAAAGCCCTTTTGGTCTTCAAAAGTCCCCCTATTAAAATGTAGACACTACTGGAAAGATTCATAACTTAAACATAAGCTGACACTTAAGTTATCAATTAACCCGTTAGTTATTATTAGTACTTCAGTTATCAATTAACCCTTTAGTTATTGTTAGTACTTCAGTTGCATAACTGAAGTACTAATAATTTAATTATTAACTATAAATTAGTTTAAATTAGTTAAATTAAATTAAAATGTTAAAATTAGTTATTAACTATAAAGTAACCCTTTAGTTATTATTAGTACCTCAGTTATCATTTATCAGGGATTCTTTAACAGCAAGCTGAGAGTAAGAATGGGGTAGAACATAGGTATCTGGAAGAAGAGGGAAAGTACCTGTGTGATAGGAGATTTCAGGAAGGTGGAAAGTGACATGCCAATAGAAGATGTGGATGGATCCTAGTAATAATTCCAAAGCCCAATCCTTCCTCCTACTCTGCAAACTGTTCAGGACTGAAGTAACATTGATCCTAGCTTATAAAGAGGTTATAGGTTATAGGTCCTACCTATAGGTCAGGTAACCTGACTTTACTACACTCCCATCTACCCCTCTTCTGAGAGTCAGTACACTTAGCATCTATCCATCAGCCAAGAATTTGCTGACTTTAGGCCCTTAGAACCATCAAAACTGGGCTGACCCACATTTGAGATCTCTGCACTTCTAAATATCACCAATTCAAACCAAAAAATTGACCGGATTTTCCCAGGAGTTTTTCCTCAAGATTTTTGAATCAAAGATCATTTTAGCCAAACCACCTCCTAATTTTATGAATCAGGAAAATGAAACCTGTCAAGATTAAGTGGATTGTTTAGAAGTCCACCTTTTGGTCTCTACAATTCCAGTGTTTATCACATAGTTCATGAGGGTTTCTCAGGAAGCTATTTCACAGAATGTGTTGTAGTTTCAGATGAGGATGGTAGATTCTTTCTTTGCAGCCTCTTTAGTCTAGAAAGCTGAAATGTATGACCTCAGCCCTTGTATCTTTGATTTTAGAGGGAATGGGAAGAGACCATGAAAAGAAGTGAATGAAAGGTTTATTCAAAGACTCAGAACTTCAACTTAAAACAGCCACTGAGCAATCTTAACCCTCCACAGTACACAGACCCATTAGGAGAGTGAGAGAGGATGAGAGCACCATTTGCTTGGCCATTGGATTCTAGAATCTCCCCTAAAAACCATTTAAATAAACCACATCTCATTCCATTTGAATTTTGAAAAGGTTCCCAATTATGTTTCTCTAGTTTTAATAATCTATTATCTTAGGATGCTCCATATCCTCCTGAGCCATGACACAAACTGCTTTAACTAGTTCAGAGCCAATGGATGCTGTTTCAGGATGCCAAAATAGAAGAGGAAGGGGTACAAGGTTTCCACACTTCCTCTCTGCTCATTCACCCCAACCCTATATACTGTGCAACCCCGCCTCTCACCTGTAAAGACCCACACCAGCTTCTCTAATAAGGGTGGGATATAAAATGTCCCAGCTTTGGCATATCATGTGAATAGCATTAACATCTCTTTTAACAAATTTTGCCTCCTTTCAAGTATCTGAATTGGGCAATAAGTGAGATTCTTTGAAGTGTTCCAACTGAAGAGCTTTTTAAAATTGTGTTTTATTTTCCTGTCCCTCCATGGTAGCCATGGCGATCTCAAATTTCCTTTTTAAATGAGCAATTAAAAATGACTGAACCCTTCAGAGAAAGTTAAATCTCTGAAATGAAAATAACGTCTATTTATATAATATATATCTGAAAAAAATCTACAGACTTCACCTTACATCACCTTCCTGCAAGGTAAGGAGAGGACAGGGATGGCCCCAAAAGGTGAAGACAAACAGCTATGTTTAGATTATGGCCTCTAAAATGGGCTGTGCCCATCCCAGGGGATATGTAAGATGATCCCCCACCCCCGCCACCGAAAGAAAATAAGGTCCCCCAACCACCTGGATTGGACGTGGCTATTTTTGCTGAGACATCTCCAGATGGATAACTGCTGCTGTAGTTCTCCCGCCCATCACTGAAGAGACAACGATATAGGGGACCCATCAGGGAAGCCCACCTGTCTCTCTCTTTCTCTCTCCCTCTGAAATTCCCTCAAGGGAGGGGGGAGGGAGGGGAAAAGGAAGCAGATGTCAAAATTTTAAAAAAATAAATAAATAAGATGGGATACCACTTATCTAACTGGTGCTTCAAAGCAACTCTTTGAAAATGAATATTTCAGCCCATTTAGTTGCTTATTTCCTTGTTGGCTAAAATGAGCAGACATTTAGTTGAACTCATTCCTTCTGACAGGATCAATTCAAATTGTTTTGCATATCCAGACATAATCAAAGGGAATTCTCCCTAGTCACAAAGGAAGACCCAGAGGGAGCTGAGGATAAAACTCAGACCCCTTAGAACAGACCCACTTTATTTCTCAAAAAAGTTCTTTGTTTTCCTAGATTGGGTAGAGTTGCCATTTATCATATGAAAGGTGCTACATCTGTGATTCAGCTTGCAGGTGGTATCTGTGTCTAGTGACTGTTTTCCCCAAAGTTCCTTCCTCCTCGTTTCACTCAGTGATCACCTCAGCAAAACACCGTCATCCAGCTGAAAAATTAAAAAATTCCATCCATCTTTTAGATCAGGGCAGCCAAAGCTGGGCTCACTGAACCCAAAGACTTCCTCTCCCCACTATTTCCTCTCCCATTCATTTCATAGAGTACCTTTGAGCATAAGAAGGAAAGTTAGGTGGTACATAATGCAGAGCCCTGGAGTTAGGGAAGACCCGAATTCAAATGTAGCCTCAGACACTTACTAGCTTTGTGACCCTGGGCAACTTCACCTCTCCTTGCCTCGGTTTTCTCATCTGCAAAAAGGGGATAAAAATAGCGTCTACGTCCCAGGGCTGTTGTGGGGGCCAAATGAGATAGTAATTGTAAAGTGCATGACAGAAATGTTAACTGTTATTTTTATAAGAACCAGCCTTTAAATTAATGTCTTTTTAAGAGAAGCAAAGATTTTGTCAATATTAAATGACTTGCTTTCTCAAGGAGGGGAAAGGGAACAGAGGGAAAGAATATGGAACTCACAGTTTGGAGGTTTTTTAGGTATCAGAAAGTCTGCCTCTATCTCTCTGTCACTGTCTCTCTGTCTCTCTGTCTCTGTCTCTTTCTCTCTGTCTCTGTCTCTGTCTGTCTGTCTCTGTCTGTCTCTCTGTCTCTCTGTCTCTGTCTCTCTCTCTCTCTCTGTATCTCTCTCTCTGTCTGTCTCTGTCTTTCTCTCTCTCTCTCTCTCTCTCTCTCCCTTTCTGTTCTCTCTCTGTCTCTCTCTCTCTCTCTCGTGTCTCTCTCTCTCTCTCTGTCTCTCTCTGTGTGTGTCTCTCTCTCCTCTCTCTCTCTCTCTCTCTCTCTCTCTCTCTCTCTTTCTCTCTGTCTCTCTTTCTCTTCCTCTCTTCTCTCTCTCTCTCTCTCTCTCCTCTCTCTCTCTCTCTCTCTCTTTCTCTCTGTCTCTGTCTCTCTCTCTCTCTCTCTCTCTCTCTCGCTTTCCCTCTTTGTCTCTCTCTCCCTTTCTGTGTCTCTCTCTGTCTGTCTCTGTCTCTCTCTTCCCTTCCTTCTTCTCTCCTTCCTTCTCTCTTTTCCTCTCCCTCCCTCTCTCTATCTCTCTGTGTCTTGTTACACCCCCACCCCCCCACACCCCTATTTGGCATAAACTTAGGGTGAAGGATACCCATCAAAATGTTAATGCTAAAAAATTTTTGTTTGCCTGCAATTAAAAAAAATTAAATTTAAAAAAAAAACTGAGATTTTAGATGGGTAAGAGAACAAACAGATTGTTAGTACTACAAAACAAACACAGCTTGATAAAGCCCCCTGACCTTTATGCTTTATCTATAAGAATGAAACACCCAGTTATTCAAACACATCCCAACATCTGACATTGTTTTCGCTTTTCATCTGGTTGTTTGATATCTTGGTTCAGCCTGAATCCAATAGGTTCTAATAGAGTAAAGCAGCCTGTGTTCCTTCCTGTGCACCTCTTTACAGAGAGAAAATAAAACCAAGAAATCACTAGACTCTGACTTTAAACCCATGTTTTCTCGGGGTTACGTTCCAAAGGGTGCAGCTCGGGGCGATAACAGGAAGCAACTTCAGTGACCAGGTACGAGGTCAAACTATAATCATTGTATTTCCCTTATTAAAAAAAAAAAAAAAAAAAAAAAAAAAGACTCTCCCTCCCCTTCCTCCCCAGCACTACCACACACGTCCTAATCTGTTAGAATGCTGGGTTGAAGGGGGAAAAAAAGCATAAAGGAATAACCCCGATGACCCAAGGCCGGCCGACTCCCAGACCTACCAATTACGTCCAATTCCATTCTATACCATGCAAGGCATTGGACCAGGGAGAACATGTTCTTGTGATCTCTTCCCCATCTCACCTTATCTTACATAACCCCTCTCCCTGCTCTCCTTCCCAGGGTCCCACAGGATTCGAGGGGCCTTTTTCCAGCTGCCCCGAGGCTCTGTCCTCAGCCCTCTTCTCTCCTTCTATGTTATTCTATCTCTACCCGCCTAGACAATTCTGAGATTTATTTGTCCTGCCCTGTCCTCTCTGGGATTTTTTTTATATTTGTTCATTTAAAGCCTAAATACAAAATCGAAAGAGAAAAGAAAAAGAAAAAACATTATCATGTGCACGGCAGAAGATAAGGGAGGATTCAAAATGTGTAACAATAAATTTCCATTTTAAGAAAGCATGCATAATAATAGAACACACTCTATTCAGAACTGTCCATCTCTGCTTCCTTATAGATTTTCTTTTGTTCTCGGCTGTGCACGTTTTATTTTATTCTTTGCCCTTTCCTATGTCCCACTTCTCTCAAATGAGCCACAGTTAAGGATCGATATGGTTATGTATATATAGATACATGTGTGCATATACATAAATACATATGTGCACTCACACATATACACATATGTGTATACATGTACATACAAATACATGCATATATACCTATATGCATTTATGCATTCGTGCATATGTATGCATGTGTATACACATACATATGTAGATAAACATTTAAGACAAATTATACACATACATATACATATATACACACATATGCACATATGTGAATAAACCTCTGATAAAATTGTACACATACATATATGCTCATACATACACATGTGTATATGTACATAAATGTCTAAGACAAAACTAGTATAACTGACCTATAATGTAGATTTCTCCCTAGATGAATCAGTTTTAATTTTGACCCCGTCTTCTGCCTTGACTTCCAGTCTCCAAGTGGCTTATAAGACATACCAAATTGCATGTCTCTTAAGATTGTAAACTGAATAAAACTGACCTCATGATATTCCTTCCCCTCTCCTGTCCGCCCCTCCCAATCTATCCTCATCTTCTCCCACTTCCCCCTCCCCACTGCCCCGACCTTCTCCTAATCTCCCTATTTTTATTGAGGGCTCCCGGTGTCCTTCTGCACTCATCACTCTCTCACCCCTTCCTCTTCCCCAACCTGTTGCCAAGTCCTGTCAATTTTACCTTCATCACATCTCCTGTAAGTTCCTTTCTCTCTTCTGCCCCCGGCACCAGCCTTGTACTCCTGGAGCAGAGGATGGGGGAAAGGAAGGGGAAAACTGTCTAGGTTTCATTTAACATTTAAAACAACATTCCAGGGCTTGAAGCCATCAGGACCTCTCCCTCAAAGATCTAATGGGGAGGTGAGACATGTTGTTCCCTATATTGTTCCATGATCAACAGTTCAAAAGATATATTCAGGGACATAGCTGTCACTGCCTTGTGACACAGATTCATCTTCTCTAGACCTTTCATGGATTCAGCACCCAAGATCCAATTAGTTTTCAGTACACTCTGATGACCAGCAACCAGAATTCCCAGAGCCTTTGCCCTGACAAAAAATATAATAATAATAATGCTAATTTTCTCGCTCTGTTTCCTTCCTCAATCCACAACTTTGAATTCTCTCTCTCTGTCTGTCTGTCTCTCTGTCTGTCTGTCTCTCTCTCTGTCTCTGTCTCTCTTTCTGTCTGTCTCTCTCTCTCTGTCTCTCTCTCTTTCTTCTTCACTGCACTCTCTGTCTTCCTCTCTTTTCTCTCCCCCCTTCCTTCTTTCACCTTTCTCTTCCTCCTCCTTTTCTCTCCCTATCCTTCTCTTAGAGTGGAAAAATGATTGGTGCCTTTCATTCAAAGCACCTACTATGTGCCAGGCACTGTGCTATATGCTGAGAATACAGAAAGACAAAAAAACAGTCCTTGCACTCAAAAGCTCACAATACTATATCCTTCTTATGCTTAGTCCATGCCATTTTTTTTAATGGAGAAACGGGAGAAATTAGGGAAGATTTCATTGAAAATGTGGTACCTAAGTTGAATCTTAAAGGGAGAAACATTTCAATAGTTGAAAATGTGGATGGAGTGTCTTCCAAGAAAGAAAGTGGGAGAAAATGTAAGCCAAAGTGTGGAAGGTCTTAAATGCCAGGCAAAAAAAGTTCCTATCTTATTTTAAAGGCAGCGCAAAATTCCTCAAGGTTTTTGAAGAGGTTTTATTTATTCTTGAAATAATAGGACATACCCCAGTTATAGAAAATAGCAGCTTCTCTCTTTCTACCAGTGCAATCAATCTTTGCTAGGATTTTGTGAAGTCTGATTGCGCTCTACATGACCATCCCCCTCCCTTACTTAGTTCCATCTCACTGGTAACCCTTTCCCAAGGTTGCCTCTTTCTCCCATACTGAACCCCCTATCTTCTGCCTCCCACTTCTCTGGATTTAGGTTATATCTGAGGAGCAGAAGTATCAAACATGCCCCCTTGTTCAGGAACCAGATTAAAATACAATTGAGAATATTTAATCAAAAAATATAATGAAATCTGGATTGTGTTAATTTGTGGTTTTCTAAGTCAACATGTAGCCCCCAGGGATCCTTGTGTACTATTTGCTGGCCCTGTTTGTGTCTGATATCACTGCTCTGAAACAGTCCCCTGACTCACCTGTCTCTGGCTGAGGAAGATGGCTCACAAAAAAAAGTCAGTAGTAATATGATAAAGTTGAAATCTGGTGCCTCCTGGCCAATACAAAATTCCAAGAGTTTCCTGCACCCCAAAGGAGCTTCTCCTCTCCCAGCCTGCTCCCTCTACCTGTGGCCTGCCCAGCAGTAGGGTCCCAGGATCTGCTCCTGTAAGACTGGCTTTGAGTCCTGCCTCCAGAGTTTCTAGTTACAACAATAAGAAATAGCTAGCATTTATATAATACTTTAAGGTTTGTAAAACATTTTACAAATATCTTAGTTTATTCTCACAACAATCCTGGGAGGCAGATGCTATTATTATCTCCATTTTATAGATGAAGAACCTAAGATAAACATAGGTTAAGTGATGACTTGGCCATGGTCACTCAACTAGTAAATATCTGATTCCATATTTGAACTCAGATCTTCCTGACTCCAGGTCCAGTGCTCTGTCCACATGGCCTATTTTTTTTTTTTAAGAAAAACAGTTTTTCCTTATGGAGGAAACTGGAGAATGATAATAACTTTCCATGTAGAAGATTCATTTCACCTTCTCTCTCTACTATAATACTTCTGACAAACCAAAAGTTTTTTTTAAAGCAAAAACAAAAACAGCAAAATCTACTGATCACTGCTTATCAAACCAGTGTAAATGGGTTTGTTCATTTATTTCGACTGATGACCCCACATTAGAAATCTGCCTTAATGAAAACAAGAATAGTTTTTTGGAAAATGGAAATAAAAGTGTGACAGTGTGGTAGATAGAAAGCTGAGCTGAACTTGGAGTCAGATTCATCCTCTGACAATTGCAGGATGAATGACCCTGAATTAATCATTTTACTTCTCAATACCCTCGGCCGAAGTCGTCAAACATGAGGCTGCACCACTCCCACGTGTGGCCTGGTTTAGTGGCCCCATTTCTATTTGAGTTCATCTAGCCCAACACTCTAAGACACAGAAGGTGACTACTTGCATTGGAAAAGGAAATCCCTCACTGCAAACTCCCGACACTAATAAAATCACAAGTCTGAGCAAGTAAAGAAAGAAAATGGAAGTCTAATGAGGTCCTCCGCTGTGATTGGCAATTTTTTGCTGATTGTGGAGGAAATTTAGGCACTAATGGGTAAATGGATTCCCAGCCAACATTTAGCTCAATACTTCTCTAGTAATGTAATCACCATAATTTCTTGGGACCTTAAAAAAAAAGAACTTAGATGAGAAAATGGTGGAGGTCAGCCATATACTTTAAAAATACTAGGTTTCCTCCGGAAAATACATGTCACTATGTACACATTACTTAGGTGAATGGGTATGGAAATAAAGGAGAAAAGAATTGGGTATAAATCTTGTCTGGAAAATTCATGCCTGATGATTATGTGCTTTGAGAATAGACTTGTAAATATAGGCTAGAGAGACATCCAGATGAGCCCACATGGCACACATACTAAGGAAATAAACTCTTGGTCTTAAAAAAAAAAAAATTTATAATTGTTAACTCATAACTTTAAAAACTGATTTGGGGGGGAGGGAATTTTGGGGAATTAAAGACGTTAGTCTAATCAATTAAATCCTCCCCCCACCCCCTATCCAAGGCTTCAGTTTTTTAAATTATTCAAGGGGAGACAAGATGAACTAGCTCATCATTAAGATCTCTTTTCAGTTTTAAAAGTCCAGGATCCCATATTTCAAATCTTAATTGTTGATAATGGTGACAATGATTTATGTCTGTCAAATCCCAACTCTATATGACCTTAGACTAGCTGCTTCATATAGGACATACAGACTAGCTGTAATAGATAGAATACCAGATCTGGAGTCAGGATCACTCATCTTTATCATTTCAAATCTGGTGTCAGACATTTACTAGCTCTGTGACCTTGAACAAGTCATTTAATTCCATTTGCCTCAGTTACTTCATTTGTAAAAATGAGCTGGGGGAGGAAATAGTACACTCCATTATTTGTGCCAAGAAAATTCCAAATGGGACTGAATAATAACAGCACACACACAAGCCCAAGCAATCAATCAATCAGTGTGGGAATTTGTTTTGCTTAACTAAGTATTTTTCTTAGAATTTTTCTGATGAGGAAGGGAAATGTAAAGGAGAAAAAAATAAGTATTTTTTATTTTAAAAAATTATATGATTCTATCATTTACAATCACCCTTCTTTATGTAAATACCATCAACAGAAATGGGTGGCAATAAGTGGGGAATGTTAGTTAGCCTACCTTCCAGATGAGATTTTTCCAGTCTCCCCCATCACAGTCCCTCCACCAACAGCAACAAGCATCCTAGAATCTGTTTAGTGGGGTACCCCCCTTCAGGGCAGCTGTCTGGTTACTCTTGGCAAAAATGGGGGAAAACCTCATTTTTTTTTCCTTAGGAAAGTCATATCCATACTCAGAATTAAAGCGATTTATACAATTTTGTGTTATCAGTTACTGACTACCACTGTTACATAAAAATTCATTGTTATGTGAAAATGTGGATTATTCTGTATTTTTAATAGCCTAAAAACAAAGGACTGCCATAATATTCATTGTCCTCTCTGCTTTCATAAGTTGAACACTGATAAAGGTCCATTAACACACCGATTAGTAATTTTTGCATATTAAAGTATTATATATTTAGATTTAGTACCATTTTCAGCTTTTGTTGAATGAATATTTAATTCAGAAACCTATGAAATAATAGGCAATTATAGCTCTACCAGAACACATATTGACATGCAGTTTAAAAGCCCACAAAAGGTTCCTTGTGCTTGCAGGGAGTTTATAATTTAAACACAATGAACATTTCTGAGCTTGCCAATCAAACGCTCATCTGTAGCAAGGGTGCATAAGAAGATCATACTTCCCCAGTGCACGTAGGCCAAGGAGAAACTAAAAATAACTTGGACTGAGTTTGGCAGTACTTGTTTAGGTAAACGTCCTGTTGGAAAAAGGAGAAGGAAGGAAGGAAGGAAGGAAGGAAGGAAGGAAGGAAGGAAGGAAGGAAGGAAGGAAGGAAGGAAAGAAGGAAGGAAGGAAGAAATCAAGAAATCAAGAAAAAGAATGCTTCTTGACCTTGAAAGTGAGAATCAAAAGAATCCAGAGTAATTAGAAAGAATTCAGAGGCAGCAATGAGATTGCAGAATCCAGGGAATTCACTTCTGAGAGAAAAAAAATTTTTTTCTGGTTCTTCTTTTTTCCTTTTTCTTTTCTTGCCCCATAAGAGAGTAAGAATGTCTGCAGGAATAATGGGCACATAAACCAACTTTTTCATGGGTGGAAAAGTTTCCGGTACTGACAAACTCCTCTGTTTTTGAAAGAAACCATAGGAGGGAAGGTGGCTCCCCACCCAGCCCCTTCCAAGTTAGAAAATTTAGGAATGGTGAAGGGGGAACAAGGGCATGAGGCAGAACCGGCCAGACAGAGTTTCACAGCAGAACATCTCAAGGCCTATGGAGAGGATCATTTTCAGCTTTGTACCCAGTTTTGTTTTCTTTTTCTCTTTCAACCTTGATATTTTAGTAAAGCTTTTTAATCCTGGCCTTGTCTCAGCTGAATTCAAGGAAGGAAGGTTTTCTGGAACCGGTTCTGGGAAGGTTTAAAGCTATTCAAGACTTTCGGATGCTGCAAATGGGGTTTTTCCCCAAACTCTTAGGGACATTTCTTCATAAATTGAGCCGATCTCTTGGGGAAGCTTTTTCCCAGAGTCTCAATTAGGAACATTTTACCTCGGACTAAAACTATTAAGGCAGGAGCCTGGGGGAAGTTTTGGGAGGGAGGAAAAAGACCAGAGGCCCTTCTGACCACTGGACAAGAGAACCCTCACCCCAGGATTAGGAGGCCATGTAAGAACAGTGTCCGGGGGCAGGATCTTTTGGGGAGAAAGTGGAGCCCACAGATGGTGAGACAGCACTGGGCAGTAGAGAACTATGTGCCAAGGGGAAATCAGTTACTTTGGGGAAGAAGGGCATTTCCATCTAAACTCCACTTGGCTCCTGCCCCCATACCAACATTCTGGGACAAAGCGCCTTTTGACATAGGCTAGTTATGGCTTTCCTTTCTCCCTGCCCATCTCACTTCTTAAGAGGTGATGCACAGAACTGGTTTTGAAGCCAGATTCTACCATTAGCTATGTGAATTTGGGCAAGCCAATTCTACCATCACTTTCATCCTTTTTAAAATAAACTCAAACTGTCTAACTCACAGACACTGTAAATGTGTGAATGTGGTGCGCTCTTTCCCTCCCTCCCTCTATCTCTTTCTCTCTCTGTTTCTCTCTATCTCTGTCTCTGTCTCTCTGTGTATCTCTCTATCTTTGTCTCTATCTCTGTCTCTGTTTCTCTCTCTCTCTCTCTCTGACTCTCTTTCTCTCTCTTTCTCCCTCTTTCTCTCTCTCCCCCTCTATCTTTCTCTGTCTGTCTGTCTGTCTCTCTCTCTCTCTCTTTCTCTCTGTCTCTTTCTCGCTCTCCCTTTCTTTCCCCCTTTCCCCCTCTCTCCTCCATCTCCCAGTGACTACCCACACTGGCAGGTTGGGTCCCCCAAAAATAGCTCACTGCAGCTCCCCTCGAAGCTCTATACCTGAGGGTTTCACCCATATAGTGTGCTCCCCTGTATCAAGTGAACAGTTGACATCAATCAGCTTTTACAGAGCGAGAGCCACTTAGAAGGCTTAGCAAGAATAGTATTTACAAAACCACCTCTCAGAGCAGAGAATACATCCTCCCCTTGTGCACACACATAAGGTCCCTGGAGGGTGTGGGTTCATATTTTCAATAAGGAGGTACCTTTTCAGGATGGAGACAGAGAAGACATGATAGTGTAGGATACCTCATAATTTCTGGCTTTTCTCTCTTGAGAGGATCTCCACTGAGCTGACTTGGGGGGAGGCATTTGTGATGGATGAGTCATTCCCTTGCTCAGCTGGGTTCCCTCCTTACGGGGTGAGGTTATCTCAGCTGATGGGTCAATCCACTGCTGCTCTGGGTCAAGAGGGTCACTCAGCTGCTGCAGCAGCTCCTTGCTGGACTTAGCACCAGCTGCTATTAGAATTTCTGTTGGCTTTGATGAATTTCTTGGTCTCATGGGTCACCTCTCCCATCTTGAGAATCTCATTCACCTACAGTCAGGAAAAGATGGATACAAGAAAAACATCGGCTCTATGCACTTAGGGATAGTGGCTAATTGGACTGGGGAGAGGGGAGAAGGGGAAGGGCCAGCTTTTCTCCCCAACTCTAGAGTTCACAGCAACCTTTCTTACTTGTGCCAAAAAACCTGAGAAAAGAGGATACAAATTCTTTTGTAATCATAGCTAACATTTATATAACATTCTGCGCCGAGCATTGTGCCAGGCATTTGTACTTTACAAATATCTCATTTGACCCTCGCAAAAACACTGGGCATTAGGATGCTATTATTATTCCATTTTACAGATGAGGAGACTGAGACAAATAGATCAAGGGACTTACCCAAAGTCAAACAGATCAGCTTTGACCAATGCAAATCGTTGTCACCATTATTATTATTATTAATTGTTGGAATTGTGGACTTTTAGAACTTTAGGACTTTAGAATTCTTCATCACCTCATAGTGTCAGTCAGAAGGAGCCTCCCCAAGCCTCCAGGAGCTGGATAGAATTGTGCAGGGAATATTGGGCATGTTCTATATACTAGATCTAACTAACATGCTCTAAGGACAGAATCCTTATGAATTATTCCCACGATTATACAAGGAAAAGCACTTCCAGCCCCACTATGGTGATCACTAGCTACAAATTCTATCAGAGAAATAAACTTACTCCTACTAAATACTATGAATTTCATCTGTTATATTTTCTGGAGACTGTATCAAAAAGCTACCGATTCTATCAGAGAAATAAACTTACTCATACTAAATACTATGAATCTCATCTATTATATTTTCTGGAGACTATCAAAAAGTGATGACAAAACAAGCAGCTTTTAACCCAAAAGAATGACCCACAAGTGGGTCAAGCCCCTTACTGAGGCAATACTTTTGGATTATATAGTGAGATTTCACCGGTATAAGACCACATTCATTAGCTTAAGCCTATTCCATTTAAGGTAAATGATAGAGCACCAGACCTGGAGTCAGAAAGATGAGTTCAAAAGTAACCTTATACACTTACTAGCTGGGTGAGTCTAGGCAAGTCACTCAATCTCTGTTTACCTTAATCTACTGGAAAAGCAAATAGCAAACCACTCCAGCCCCTTTGTTAACAAAATCCCATGGACAAAATCCAGGGGTCACAAAACAACAACAACTCTATTTAACAGGAAAAGTATGTATTTTTTCTCTACATCTCCTACCTTGCAGAGGAGTCAACAACAGTATTCAGAAAGAATCACCAGTCAGCACTGATCAAAAAATCCTTTTTCTCCATTAATAATAGGAAATATTTATCTAGCACCTACTATGAACCCTGCTATGAACACCTACTATGCTAAACCCTGAGGTTACAAACAGGAAAACACTGTTTGTCCTCATGGAGCTTATGTTCTATTAGGAGAGAAAATACATTTTCTATTTAAGGAGGGGCTTCAGTAGTTTTTCTCCATATTTCTCACCTGATCCACTGCTTCTGGACTTCTTTGGACCTCTCCATCATGCCTTTCTACATTGGGTAGAGAAGGCTACCCTCCAACTTTTCGGCTTTCTTTTATGTGTCTTCCCTTATTAGATTATAAACTCCCACAAAGGTTTTTGTGTGTTTTTATACTTCATTCACTTAGCACAGTGTCTAACACTTAGTAAGCACTTAACAAATTTTGGGGCAGTAAAGGGGCAAAATGGGTGGAACCCCAAGTCTGAAGTCAGGAAGACTCATCTTCCTGAGTTCCAATCTCATCTTATTAACTTACTAGCTGTAGGATCCTGGGCAAGTCACTTAACAGGGCTCAGTTCTCTCAGTTCCCTCATCTATAATAAAAGCTGGAGAAAGTAAACAACTCCAATATCTTTGCCAAGAAAGTCCCAAGAGGAGTCACAAAGTGTCGTGCACAACTGGAATAAGTGAACAGCAAAAATGTTTATTTACTTATTAACTGATTGACCAAAAGTAAAGTATTATCCAAAGAAGAGAGCTTCAAAAGTCAAAGGTGAGTTGACTGTCAGACAGTTAATCATCACTCTTTTTTTAGGAGCAATGGTGGCTTTGATTGGATTACTGCTCCCAGAGCAACAAATAAAAATCAATTTTCTGTTTAATAAACAGAAATAAATCACAATCAGGTACGTTGCTAAATACTGGAGATAAAAAAGAAGCAAAAGCCATTCCCTGCCCTCAAGGAGTTTACAATCTAATGGAAGAGACAACATGTAATATGTACAAATGAGCTATATACAGAATAAATGGGAAATAATGACAGAGGGAAGGCATTAGAATTAAAAAGTCAGCTTGTCCTTAGTCCTGGAGGAGGACCAACGGCATCAGGAGGGGATGTCTTGACTTGCAAGTGAATAGGATTTAAGTGAGACTGACCAGTGCGTTCATCAACCTCACTCTGTCTTCCAGAGCCATCTAAGACCAGGAGTGAGACATAGGTGAGAGCAACTGGCAATGGCCCCAGACACAGTGGGAAATTTTAGCCTTGTTAAACCTAATGTGTTTCCCAGGACTGAGAGGAGTCAGGGAAGGCTTCCAGTAAAAGATGTGATATTAGTTGGGATTTCCAGAAAGGGGATAAAAGTATGCACAAAGCAACAGGCAAGAGGGGAATGATCCTTCTCACCTTGCAAATCTTTATTATTCCCAGACCTATTAAATGCTCACAAGATGATGACCTCTCTTTTCACCCTTCCAACATAGACAATTTTAAGATCACTTGAATCTGGATGTCAGACCAAAGGAGTCCCCACCAAGAACCAGCAGAAACTTCTGAAGAGCTCTGATAGAATTAATGATGATCCATGATCTTTAGCTCAAAACCTCTGGTTATCTGGGACATCTTAAATTTACCCTTTGCTGCTCTTTGGTTGTCTTGGAAACAGAGTGACTAAGATTCCATTTCTGGCTACCTTTTGTTTTGTCCTAAGCTTGAGCAGAGTCCATCCATCTGTACCCCCAGATGACAGGAGGTTACACAAAGCCTGGTTATGGTAAAAAGGTTTTTTTCAAAATTTCCAGGAAACTGACCAAGGTGAGAAAGTCTCCATGAAAGGTCAATGCCAAATGCATTGGCATAAATTGGTGGATGTTAGGAACAAGCTTATTCTGCATAGTATCTAAATAACAGTCTTAATAATTTCTTTCTAAAAGAAACAGGAAGTCGTCATTTTGACTACTCATATAACAAACAAGAGAAATGATAGGAATGTGAGAGGGCCAGCTTGTACCAGTTCAAGAGAGGTTATTGTTAAATTTTCAGAGTGAACATTTTTATACCTCAAAAACTGGTAAACACTACAAATCAGGGATTGATTTTTTTTTTTTTTTACTTCTAGACTTCTAAAAATGATGGAGAAAACATTAATGCAGATTGAACTTAAAAGTATGTGCTTTTTGTTTAGAAAGCTGGTTGTTAAATATTTGCGAGCACATCATCAGGAAATAGAAATCTAACAATTATTTAATTGTTTAATTTAGGCAAGCAGAATTAAATTAACTGGACATATACTTCTTTTGTGCTGAGGAAGCAGAGATTTCAAGTGTACTGTGCTATCAGGGAATACTGGTTCTGAATCCAGAGGATCTCTTGGAGTCTCATTTGACACACATAAGCTGTCAGAATATTGGTTCCCAGGAGGATCCAGGTTTAAATATCTCTCATTTATTGAATTATGAATTATTGAATATATGAAAGTATGAAGTTTTCAAATACACTGACACTTTTTTCAATGGAAATGCCAAATGTCTCCATCAATCCTGATGACATATATCATCATTGGCTGGATGCTGGTGGGTATCTTGAACATAAGAGACAAAAGCAAAACCATCTCTTTGCTGAAACTCAAATCCAAAGTAGGAGTAGTATCAAGAGTGCTGGCTGTATACTCAGGAAACATGAATTTGAATTCTAGTTCTAGTGTTGACTAGTTTTATGACCTTGGGCAGGCTATTTAACCCCTCTAAGCATCTTCATCTATAAAATAAGTATCACATTATTATAAGTATTATAAGAATCGATTAATCAAGTTCCCTCTGGCTCAAACGATGACATCACAAAAGGCACAAGCAACAGAAAGAACAAGGTATTAATAGGTACCTGTACCATAGGTACCAAATGGTATCTATACCATACCCATACCCTTTATCCGATGAGAAAAGTTGTGCAATAAAATTAATGGAATTAAAAGGCATTAAACCATTAATTGATCAAGAATCCCTGTTGTCCCTTTAAAAAGTAGATTATATGGGGCAGCTAGATGGTATGGTGGATAGAATACCAGCTCTGAAGTCAGGAAGACCTGAGTTCAAAACTGGACACTTAATTCTTCCTAGCTATGTGACCTTAGGCAAGTCACTTAACTCCAATTGCCTCAGGGGAAAAAAAGAAAAAGAAAAGAAAAGAGAGAAAAAGTACATTATACAATCTAAGGAGCCAGATGAATGGGACCTTCTATAAAAGTCTAAATGGAAGCAAGGATCCTACAACCCTACATGAATCTAAGTTATTCTATAAACTTCATATTTCTTTCAACATTTTACTCTTTAGAAGTATATAAAGCAGATTTCTAGATATCATTATTTTTGTCTTTTGTATCATGTAGTTATAATATAGTAAATACTCTATTAACCAGAATACATAAAAGGAGCATTTTGGATTTTTCTTGTTAACCAGATACTTTCAAATTTAACCTTTCTTTCAGTTTTTCTAGTGGATTACTAACATTATCAAAAATGAAAGTGCCTTCTATGATTAGGCATTGCCTTCAACTCTAAAGACAGCTCATGTTTATATAATAACTCACATTTCTACACCTCTGAAGTCCCTGACCCCATGTTTATTCACTCTCAACTATTTTCTTCCCTACCAGAGCTGATATTCCACCCTCCAAACTGGACTCCCAGAGAAAAGTTTCCAGGAAGAGCTAAGCCAGCCTCCAGAGCATGTTCCTTTATCCCATTTTCTTCCTTGCTGCCTCCTAAATATATACCACCTCATTCAATCATATAAATAAAAGTATATGGATGTATATAAATATATAAATATAAAAAGTATATAAATAAAAGCAATATGCATGTTTAGGAAACAATGAGAAATCTAGTACAGCAAAAGTGGAAGATCTGAACAGGGGAGAAGGGGAGGTAAATTTGGAAAGGCAGATAAAAGACAGACTGTGGAGAGCCCTTGAATACCAGGCTAGAGAATTTATTATCCTATAGATCCTAAATTGTGGTGAATGACCCCATATGGGGTCATATAACTAAAGGTGAGGGTCATGAAATTATGATTTATTATCAGCAAATGTTTGATTTGTATTCCTAATTTATGTACCTATATACCCAGGGGTCACATAAAAATTTCTCAGACAAAAAATGGGTCATAAGTGGAAAAAAGTTTAAGAGCCTTGCTATAAGTAATGGGGAGTTATTGAGGTTTTAGAAGAAGAAGAGGAAGGGAATATATGCAAAGTGGTTTTCAGATTGGCATGAGAGCCATGTAGAAAATGGATTGAAAAAGGAAATGGATATGATTGTTGGTTGGAGAAGTTCCCAGAACTTTGATTTTATGAGACTGTAATATGGGATGATCGAATTATGAGACATTTGATGGAGGGAGATGAATGGCAATGATTGTGTCTGGAGAGGAAACAGGGGAAGCAATGGCACAGTCTTTTTGTATGCTAAGGAGAGCCAAGAAGAAAAAGGAAACATCTAGTTGTGACTAAGAAGTTGAAGACCTACACCTTTAGAGGCAGCTGGTAGTGCAAGGGCCTGGAATGAGTTCAAATCCGCCGTCAGACATTTACTAGCTAGAAGATCCTGGCAAGTCATTTAACTTCTGTTCACCTCAGTTTTTTTCAACTGGAAAAAAGAAAAAGCTGTTAAAACTGTCTGTAAAAAAAACTTCCTCAGTGACTTATTATAAGAATCAAATGAGATTACTTATAAAAATCAAAAACATTTACCACTATGCTTTGCATATAGTAGGACTATGTAAATTTTTATTCCTTTCCCCCATTACCCCTTTCTTTCATCTCAGCCACATACCAGAATGGTCAGAATCTTGTTCTGGCTATCATTTATCTGATAAATGTGCTCTGAAATTTACAGATAGATAGATAGATTATAACCCCTATCTTTCCACTTTTCCCTGTACTATTCATTCTTCCCAAAGTTATTTTTCATCCTCACCATGATTTCAGTCACACCATACCTCCATGCTCTTCCAAGCCATCACCTGTGCTCAGATTTCACTTTCTTGCTTCCCAATCTTGACTGTAGAGGTAACCAATTTGAATATACCCTTTTAACTCTTGGACTAATTTCCATTCATACCTAGCCAATCTAAACTGTATTTTCCATACCATCCACATTATCTTCTTCTACTCAGTTCTCAGTCTTTTACAATCTGGCATCCAACCCATCATTCAACAAAAATTGCTCATTACATTCTTAACATATAATTTATTAAATTCCAAATCCATTGACCTTATCTCAAACTTCTTTCCTGAATATTCTCTGCAATATTTGATACTGTTGATCAATGAGACAACTGTCCCCAAGGTTTTTATAACAGACAATGCTCTTTGCTGGTTCTCTTATCTTACTGCCCTCAGCATCCTTTGCTGGCTCACTATCTTTGTCTTAAACTCTATGCAGGGGTATGCACCAGGGCTTTGTGCTGGGCCCCCCTCTTTCTCTCTGTGATCTAATTAGCTCCCACAGATTCAACTTTTATCTCTATGAAGAGAGAGAGAGACAGAGACAGAGACAGAGACAGAGACAGAGACAGAGACAGAGAGAGAGAGTTCTAGGCATACAAAATACTAAAAACAGAGTTGGTAGAGGAATTATCTTGTGAAAAACCAATGTCAGTGGACTGGGCAGTCTGTGAGGATGACTAAAACTAACATGACTGGAAAGGTAGGAAGGTATCATATTATGAAGGGCTTTGAATACCAAACAGAGGGTTTTATTTTTGATGCCAGAGGCAGTAGGAAACAATTGTATGGGTTTATTGACTAGGGAAATGACATGGTTAAACCTGTACTTTAGGCAGATTAATTTGATAGTTGAGCAGAGGATGGACTTGAAGGGAGAGAGGCAAGACATCTTACTCACCCTCACATACTTTCCAATCCAGTTCCTTGCATAAGACACTTCCTCTCCCAATTCTATCCATTCCCAGTAGCTGTCTTCCATGTCTGGAACATTATTCCTCTTCATAGTGATGAAAGCTAAGGAGAGAAACAAGAGGGCCCAGAACAGAATCCTAGGACATGTCCCTACATAGAGGGTAGGACAAAGTAATGTCTTCTCTTCCTAAAACTCTCTCCTTCTCCATTAGAAATGAAAGTAGAATCCATGGAAACTAATTCAGATTAATTGTGACACTTAGGTTGTGACTCAAGGTGACTAGTAGTGACCTTGACAGTAATAAGGTGACACTGCCCCTGCCCCTTGGTACATCATCTCACACCTGGACAATTATCCTCCACAAGCTGCCAGATTCATATTCCTGTAATGCAGTTCTAATCTTTTCAATCAGGAGCCCAAGACATTTCAGTGCTTCCTCTCACTTCTACAATAAATACAAATTCTTCTCTTTGGTTTCTAAAGCTTTTCTCAAACTGATTCCAAGGACCACCTTATGGCCCATTACTCTTCTTAATGTATTCTGCATTACTATAAAGTGGACTACTTTCTGTTCTCTATACCAGGGAAGAATTCACTAGGGAAGAACTACTTTTTTCCAAAGTGGATCAACAATTGCTTTATAATTTATAGTCTTAGACAGCTGCCTGGGGCACTGAGCAGTTAAGTGATTTGCCCAGAGACAGAGGCCAATAGGTCTCGAAGGTGGAATTTTATCTTAGGTCTTTCTGACTCTCTGATCTGCTAACAGCTCCATCCCACTGCTTATAAAATAAATGCTTGTTGAACAAATAAATGCACAATAGCGCTTGACATTGTGAATTAAACATTTCTTCAGGAACTGTGCACATTAAGATTCTCTACCTTTGCCAGGTGACTTTGGCTTTGGCTTTTCAGGGGCACGAATTTCAGAAGGGATTCTTTTCCTGGCTACTCTGGTGGAAAAAGGAAATAAGATTGCACTCATTTGGGAATACTTGCTAAGACTGGTTTTTGATTGCCTTTACTTAGAAATTATGGCCCAATTAAATGGTTTACTCTATCGATACCCAGTCCTTGTCTATTCTGAATTCTGTTAACCTTAGATTTTCCCAAGAAACTGGTCAGGGGGCACAGAATAAGCCAAGGAAGATAAATTACTAGTTGAAATAAATTTTAATAATTTCAAAGACCCCTCCACTAAACTATAATCTGTGGAAATCCAGAGAAAAGTTGCATATCAATTACAGGAGTAATTAGAGGCAAGAAGACCATTTAGAACAACACTAAAGTGATCCATGAATAAGATAATGAGTGTGTGGATAACATGGAAGTAATAAGGTTAAAAAGGAAGATGCTTTGGAAAAATCAAAAGGACTTGGTGATATATTTGATGTCAGGGAATAGGAGAGGAAGGAGATGAGAATATCCTTCTCAAATAAATTAATACATTTTTTGCCCATTGTTATACTGGGTAATTGTGCAAAATTATATATGTGAATAGAGGATATAGCAAATGAGGTTAAAACTGCAATGATTCCAGAACAGATTGGAAATTGTTAGAGTTGTTGGGGTTTTTTAATTTAAAAAATAGTAGTTTAGTCAGCCTCACATCCAACCATGGTTCTTCACTGAAGTCATTTTCCACCTCTCCATCACATCTGTGTCAACACCATAATTTTTTTCCACCCGTTGCTCTGGAATCTATAATCCAATCAACAATGATGGTTTCTATTTTCTGGAAAATGTGTGCTAATCACCTGTTTTATTGCACCAGTCATCACCCTTGTGACTTCCCAGACCAAAAACGCTCTTCTTGGACACCATTCCCCCTATTATAATGTAAACTCCCAGAAGACAGAGATTTTTTGTTCCCAAAGCTTAGCACAGTGTCTGACATATGATTAAAGACTTGCTAGATTCTTTTCCATTAATTCATTCCGAAGCATTTTTCTTTAGAGGAAACTAGGTAACTCATTGGTTAGAGTACAGGACTTGGAGTTAGGAAGACCTGCATTCAAATGCAGCCTCAGACACTCACTATAACTGTATAACCCTAAATGTCTGCCTCAGTTTTCTCATCTTCAAAATTATTTGATAATAGTAACACCTACCTCCCAAGTGGTTGTGAGGGTGAAATAATGTGCAAAATAGTTTGTAAACCTTAAAGTGCTATATAAATGCTAACTATATGATCATGAAGAAGATGGAGAGGGATAAATGATAATTCAAATGAACAATTGGGAGGTGAACTTCCACATTAATTTAGGGACCAAAAGGAGAGGAAAGAATCTTAAGATTGATACTTAGGCGTCTGGGAGGTTTGAAAGCTAGAAAACTAAAAATAAAGTCTCCATTGGAAGATCCAGTAGTTGTATGAAGTTAGCAAATCACTGAATCTCTTAAGAATCTTAGTTTCCTCATCTATAAAATGAACAAATTAGTCAAACAAGATCAATGATTCTTAAAGTCCTTGTGACTGTTTTAGAGGATCCACAAAGTCAAAACTATGTCCATAAAAATACTAAGGCATTTTAATTTCTAAATGATAAATATTGAGATATATGTATGTATGTATACATATATAACACCCAAATAAACACAAGCTCTTTATTTTCCTCAATAATTTTTAAGAGTGTAAAGGGGTGCACATGTGCAAAAATTTTTGAGGCAGCCCTTGTTGTAGTGACAAGGAACTGGAAACTGAGTGGATGCCCATAAATTGGAGAATGGCTGCATAAGTTATGGTATATGAATATTATGGAATATTATTGTTATGTAAGAAATAACCAGCAGGATGATTTCAGAAAGGCCTGGAGAGACTTGCATGAACTGATGTTGAGTGAAGTGAGCAGAACTAGGAGATCATTATATACTTCAAGAATACTATATGATGATCAATTCTGATGGATGTGGCTCTTCTCAACAGCAAGGTGATTCAGGCCAGTTCCAATGATCTTGTGATGGAGAAAGCCATCTATACCTAGAGAGAGACTGTGGGGATTGAGTGTGAATCACAACAAAATATTTTCACCTTTTTGTTATTGTTTGCTTGCATTTTATTTTATTTCTAATTTTTTATCCTTTTTGATCTGATTTTTCTTGTGTAGCATGGTAATTGTGAAAACATGTATAGAATTGCACATGTGTAACATATATTGGATTACTTGACATCTAGGGAAGAGAATAAGGGAAAAGGAAGGAGAAAAAATTTGGAACACAAGGCTTTGCAAGGGTGAATGTTGAAAATTATCTATGCATATGTTTTGAAAATAAAAAGCTTTTTTAAAAAGAGTATAAAGGCATCCTATGACCACTGGTAGAAGATTTCTAAGGTCCCTTCCAACCCTAAAGTTCTGGCTTGACTTTCAACCCTTTGGTTCACCAGTTTTCCTTTACCCTTAATTTCCTTGATCTTTTGCCATTCACAATTTATCAATCCTCAAACCTCATCATGCCCATCATCTTCATTCTTTATTTCTACTGACAAAATGAAGAATATCACTGGAAGAATCACAAATGCCCTCAAATGGGCCCTTACTTCAAAATGGCAATTCTTTGGTTCATCCCTGATTGAGTTTCTAAACTATTTCCCACATGATAACTTTCCCTGACTTCTTCTTTGCCTCTTAAGCTTTTGGATGCCATACCTTGTTGGTTAGAAGATAATTTTGCTTTCTATTTAACTGAAACATGTTAAATGAAAAAGAAATGTTAAATGAAAAATGTCACCTATTTGATCAATCACCATGTTGGTTTTCTTTAACTTTTCTCATTGCTCTTACAATGGAGAGTTCTAGTATAAGAAGGGTCATATTAAGTGGCAACCATGTTATAAAAAACAAAATGAAAAAAATTAATTTTGAAAAAAAGAAAGTTAATTTAATTTTGAAAAAAAAGGAAATTAAAATTTTGATTTCCCTTACCTCCCTTACTTCAATACCTCAAAACTCCTTGATATTTTTGCCCATCCTTATTCCATCTGTCTCAGAAGATTAGTTAGCCTTGTTCATCGTCAAGGATACCATCTCAACTTGCATCTTTGATCCCATCATCTCCCGTCTTTCTTAGACTCTGTTCAATTTATCATTTTCTCCCTTTTATCTTCAACCACTCCTTATCTCCTGCCTACAAGCAAGTAAAATCAATCCCTGGATTCAAGAAACTCACAATCTAATGTAGGAGACAATGTGCAAAGATTGTGGTTGTTGCTGATCGATTATTTCAGTTATGTCTGATTCTTCATGATCCCATTTTGGGTTTTCTTGGCAAAGATATTTTGTGGTTTGCCATTTCTTTCTCCAGCACATTTTATAGATGAGGAAACTGAGGCAAACATGGTTGAATAACTTGTTCAGAGTCTTGCAACTAGTAAGTGTTTGAGATCACATTGGAATTTGATACTCACTGCCCCATTATGCAACTAGCTTTGTGCAAACACAAGACAATTAATAGAGGGAAGGTACTAGCATTAAGGAAGACTGGGAAAGGCTTCTCATAGAAGGTGGGATTTTAGCTGACAATTAAAGAAAGCCAGTGAACCCAGAAGACAGAAATGAGGAGGGAGAACTCTCCAGACATGGGGAACAGCCAAGAAAAAGACACGAAATTTGTATCCAAAGTGTTGTGTTCAAGAAACAGCCAGGATGTAAGGGTCATCAGACTAGAGTACATAGAGCAGACTAAGATGCAGGAAGCTTCTCTTCAAGCTTCATTCTAGCCCAAGTCCCAAATTATTCATTTAGACTATTACCATAGGCTTCTAATCAGTAACCCTATCTCCATTCTCTCTCCCCCTTCTCTATTCCACCATTCACACAGTTGACAAAAATAATCTTTATATGACACACATCATTCCTTTACTCAAATTTTTATTAAAAACATCAATGCCCTATTACTTCTTAGAAAATATATACAGACTCCTGAGTCTGACATTTAAAGCATTCTACAATCTGGAATCAAGTTCCTTTTTCAGCTTTGAGTTATAGTATTCTTTTTTCCTTACTGTATTCCATCCACACTATTTGCTTAACTCAACATGCCATCTCTTATCTTCATGCATTTGTTCAATGCCCTTCATGCATTTTTCTCCCTTCAAAACCCAATGCCATCTCCCTATGAAGCTTTCTTAGCTCAGTCTCCCTGCACTTACAATGTACCTGCTAAGTGCCATGGACCCTTCTAGATACTAGAGACACGAAAGAAAAACCAAAAAATCTCAGTCCTCAAGGAGTTTCTATTGTACATTGGGAAAGACCATGTATGCATATAAATAAATACAAAGCATAAATAAGATAAATACATTTTAATGGGACAGGGAGCATTAGCAGCTCAGGAGATGAGGAAAGGACTCATGTAAGAGGAAGGTCTTTCAGGTCTTTAATGCTGACCTTTTATGCTTCAGGAAGTATTTATTTAAAGTGAATATTGAAAATGAATGGATACCCATCAATTGGAGAATGGTTGAGTAAATTGTGCTATATGAATGTTATGGAATATTATTGTTCTGTAAGAAATGACCAGCAGGACGAATACAGAAAGGATTGGCGAGACTTACATGAACTGATGCTGAGCGAAATGAGCAGAACCAGGAAATCATTATATACCTCAACAACGATACTGTATGAGGATGTATTCTGAAGGAAGTGGATTTCTTCAACAAAGACAAGATCTAACTTAGTTTCAATTGATCAAGGATGAACAGAAGCAGCTACACCCAAAGAAAGAACACTAGGAAATGAATGTAAACTGCTTGCATTTTTGTTCTTCCTCCCAGGTTATTTATACCTTCTAAATCCAATCCTCCCTGAGCAACAAGAAAACTGTTCGGTTCTGCACACATATATTGTATCCAAGATCTACTGTAATCTATTTAACATGTATAGGACTGCTTGTCATCTTGGGGAGGGGGTGAAGGGAGGGAGGGGAAAAATCAGAACAGAGGTGAGTGCAAGGGATAATGTTGTGAAAAGTTACCCTGGCATGGGTTCTGTCAATAAAAAGTTATTTAATAAAAAAAATAATAATAAATTTAAAAAAAATAAAGTGAATATTGAATATTATCAATAGCTTACCCAGTTAGTTACAGATTCTAAGAGATAAGGGAAGAGGAAAAGTGACATGGCCTAAGTAGAACTACAGAGATGGAAGATGGTGTGTTGTGTGAGAAGAATACTAAATGAGGTTCTTTGCCTGGAAACTCTCATGCAGAAGGGGAAGAAATGTGTCATAATCCTGGAAATGCAGGCTGGAGTCAGATTTCAAAGGGCTTTAAATGCCAAACAGAAGTGTTTGTACTTTCCCCAAAGGCAATAGGGAACCATAGGAGCTTTTTGAGCAAAAGATTCACAGAATCGGCCCTCTGCCTTAGATCCATCATTTTAGCAGCCATGTGGAGGATGAATCAAAAGAGGAAAAACCATTTGGAGGCTATTTCAATAGTCCACACAAGCGGGTGGTAACTGTGTAAGTGGAAGAAAAAGGGGGCTATATGTGACATGTAGGGTGGAGGAAGAATTGACAAAAGGTGGCAACTGATTAAATAGAGGGGATGAGAAAGAATGAAAAAGTCAGGCGTGACTTCAGAGTTTTGAATCTGGGTGACTCAGAAAACATGCTGTCACCTATAGAAATAGGGAAAATTGGGAATAAGGGAGGATTTGGAGGGAAATAGAATGACTTCTATTTGGGACTATGTTGAATTTGAAAGACCTATAAGACATTAATTGAAAAAGATTCACTGTGAACATTATTATGCCAGAGGCTGAATTGGGAGGTCTGCTGTAGAGTAAACATCAACTTGTATTTTGAGATCCTCTAGTACATGGGCAGAGGTCGGGATGGAAAGAAAGATTGGAATCCAAGTACTGAGTTCCTTGAGGAGCAAGAGAAGATAATCTAATTGCCAATAGTGGATAGGGTGGTAAAATTAGATGGAATCATCTAAGTCTCTCTTCTGATATTCCTGGGGCATCTGAATATCTCCTTTGTCCTCTTTGTTTCCTATTCAAGATTTATGCTTATACATATACTGCTGTAGTATCTCATCCTTAAATAGAATGTAACCTCAGAGGTCCAACCCTCTCACTTTACACATGAGGAACCTAAAACCCAAGAAAGTTAAGCATCAGAGGCAATACATGAAGCTAAGTCTTCTGACTCCAAAGTCTAGTTGTTTTTTTTCCGTGATTCTCAGCTCAGAATCTCACATATAGAGGGTACTTAAATGTATTCTGACTTGAATTCTATATAAGGACTTCATGGTTCAAGCAATCCTTCAACTATCATTATGGACAGTGAACAGTCTTTAAAGGAAAGACAAAATATGCAGGTCTTGTTCCCTGTTTAATTTCTGTATGCTTTTCCTAGTCAAGTGAGAAAACAGTGTTTCTGCCGCATAGTATGTGACTATAAGAAAAATAAGCAAGATGATTTTCTATAGTTATTAAGCTCACCTAGTAGAGCCACTCATTTTCTATTTGAATTTTGCAATCTGTCACAGGATCTTTGACCTTGAAAGCTGTGCTGCTCAGAGCGCAGAGGTGAATAAGATTTCAGGAATTTCAATGTTTTTGAAATAAGGAGCCTTTTCTAGGGAAACGCATTTTCTGAAGCTTGGTGGGAAATTAAGGTTTCAATAAAAAATGAGAGCCAAGATTGTCATTTCTGGGTTTTTCATTTCCCAAGATATTGTCAATTACTGTAAACAGGTAGGAGGAGACCAGGAGGGCTTCCTTATTATGATCTATGTGCTCCCCACCCCCACATAATCCTTGATGGAAGGCCAGTGGTTCTCATTTATTTGTATAGCCTCTGCTGGCTTCTTTTCCTTCTGGCTTTGCCCTGACTCCCTCTGAGTCAATGATCAAAGAGACTCTGGCAGTCCCTCCCTTGATGGGCCTGTGGCCTGGGAGGCAGTAACCTGGCAACCACAGGAATCACTCTTATTATAAACAAAAAACCCCAGCAGAGACCAGATGGAAAGAGAGTGTCCAGCATCCTGTAGGGGGAGAGTGGAAAGAGCTGCAAAAGTGCGATTCCAGGGTGATATTTATCAATGGCTTCCCCAGGTTTCCATTACTCCCTCCTCCCCCACTTCTACTTCCTCCTTTCTCGCTCATTTCTAGGTAAAAATAGCCTCCACTTTAGAGAGCTCACTGACCACCACGGAAATCCACAATAACACATGTCATGGAGTGCACTTGAAGGAAATGAATAATCAACCATCCTGTCCACCCCCTGGGAAGATGCTCAGGAAATGTTGACCACTATTAACTAGCAGAACACATGTTCACTCTTCAACCCATTGTGGATGTAGAGCGTGGTGGGTCAACATGGGACTGGTATCAGTCACATGGGACATCATTTGACTTCCCTAATATACAGAATTTTTTCAAATTGTGCATATGAGAATCCAGAGCACCCTGTGTTCAGTTTCAATTCCATTTAACAAGTGTTGATTCAGCACAGGTCTATGTGTGATGTGTTGGGTTAGGTGCTGGTAATACAAAGACAAAATAGAACCAAGCAATCTTTGATATAGGAAATTCTGATGGAGATAAAGGCTGAGGGAAAGGGAAAAGCACAGGAAGATGGAATATAATGCAATCAAAACAGGCAGATAAATACAATAACATTTGAGGTTAGACAAAACATTAACAACTAGATGGAACAAGTTAAGCCATTCAAAGAAACTAAGGATTCTGAGAGGCAGAGATGAGGAAAGAGAACATTATAAGCATTCAGGGAATCCTATACAAAGGCATGGAATCACATGGAATGTCAAGTTTGGGGAACAGTAAACACTAGTTTACTTATGACACAGAGCGTATGAAGTCCCCGTACTTCACTTCTCCTGCTCCACATCACATTCTATGGTCATAGTCATCCACAATCTCCATCCTGATGCTCACCTTCCCACTCAGCCCTTTGGAGGATGGAGGATAGACCCAGATTCTTAGGGATACTAGCTGCTCATTTGACTAACTCAGTTGCACCCAAAGTCAGACTGTCCTCTGTACTTCCATCACCATTACCACAGGCCCCTCTTCATTCTCAACTGAATTTGCCTGATAAGAAAATATTCCCAGTTATAGATAATGTTTGTGGCTTCTCCACCTCATTCTGCTTGCTCTCTTAACATAGATTGAATTCTTATTAGCTTTCTTGGCAGCTATTTTGCACTATTGACTTATGCTGAATATGCAGCCCACTAAAACACTCAGATTTTTTTTCCTGAAGAATTGCTCTTGTCATGCCTCCCCTATCATATAATTGTAAAGTTACTGTTTGAAACCTCATTTAAAATTTACATATATTCATATTAAATTTTATCTCCTTAGATTCTATGCAACATTCTAGTCTGCCAAGATGTTTTTAATCCTAACTCTTCCAGCAGATAAACTATTTCAATTTTATGTCATCTGCATATTTTATAAGTACCACATCCATGCTTTTTATCCAAGTCATTAAATATTGATTAATGGATGGATACATGTCAAACTGGAGAAAGATCTCAATTGGTAGATTGACTATTTTATTCAATACCCTTATCAATTACTTGAATGAAACAGATGACTTTAAAGCGGAAGTGGATAGCCAATATGTTGAATTATAGAATTGGGACCCAAAAAAATCTCTCTAAGCCAGAATAATTAGCAAAATCTAAGAAAGTGATCTTTTTTTCCCTTTTAGTTTTATGATGGATCAGTTTTTACACTAGATATGTTTAATTTAGAACACTAGGTAACAGAATGCCCACCTTGCAGTCAAGAAGACCAAAATTCAAATCCAGTCTCAGATGTTTATTAGTTATGTGATCCTCAGCAAGTCATTTAACCTGTTTGCCTCAGTTTCTTCCTCTGTAAAATAAGCTGGAGAAAGAAAAGACAAGTCACTATATTATCTTTGCCATGTGGGATCTTAAAGAGTCAGACACAACTGACATGCTTAAACAACAAAATATTTAATTTATACCTATATTTCCTTCTTCTAATTCTGATGGTTGTATATTCACATACTTATAAATATTTTATTTCTAGTACTGAAGATTTGATTTTTACCTTCATTAGTTATCTATATTTTTTCATATTTCTTTATTTTCTTAATTGATTATTATGCTGTTTTCTAACAGTATTGTGCCATGCTTTTCATTCTTTCTCCATTACCTGTCCTAATGGATGAAAGTACCTCTTTAAAATCTGTGTTGGTCAAATAGTACTATTTGCATCTACAATTAACAGCTTTGGAAGTAAGGATGCTATAAAGATAATAGATAGAGATAGAAATTGAGATGATTAAAATAGAAGAAATAGAGATGGTAGAGAAAAATATGACAGAGATTGAAAGAATTGATAAAGATAGGAGAGATGAGAGACAGAGAAGCAATGAGATTTAGAGACAGAGTGGAGGGGGTTATATAGTACCTGTGTGACCACAGGCAAGTTCTTCAACCTCTTAGTGCTCCAGAATGTTGAAGAAAAGGCACCAAATTGCATAATGATGGTGGAGAGAATTTCCTCACCAGACACTTCCTATTAATTGTAACAACACAGATTCAATCTATGTATATATCTCTATAGACATATGTAAAGGTTTTATTCCTGCTCCTCCTTTTCCATATGTCTACAATGGGCTAACTGAAAATATAAGATATGTGTTCAGTGATTATGCTCAAAATTATTATGCTCAGCATTTCCTGAGATGTATGACTTAGTAAAAAGAACAGAAGGAATAACAAATTTGAAGAAAAAGGGAGATTTGTGTAAAGTTAAAAAAAAAAAAAAAAAAAAAGGTAGACCAAATGAATGATCTGCACCCTAGTTTCAACAATGCAAAGCAAGATAACATAAAATCACTACAAAGAACTTATGGTAAAAAAAAAAATCAAGGAATAATGTTGATGGCATGCCATCTAGGGGAGAGGATGAGGAGAAGGGGAAAATGAGAATACAAGGTTTTTCAAGTGTCAATGTTGAAAAATTATTCTTGAAAGTGTTTTGAAAATAAAGAACTTTAATAAAAAAATTAAAATTAAATAAATAAAAAAGAAATAACATCACCTGGTCTTCATTTCTTGAATCACTCAGTAAATCACAGATAACTTCTATTACATGCACAATGATTCCCAATCACTTTTATATGGTTTGAGGGTTTTATTTGTTTTGAGTTTTGCTGAGCTGCAACTAGGGTAGGACATCAAGGCCTTTGGGCTAGGGTGGATATTTTCCCAAGAACAGAAAAATGTGCTCCATGATGGGAAAGTTAAAGGGTTGCTAATAATAATCCTCTAAGGGAATTCCTCTAAGGGTCCCAAGTTCACAGGATGCTAAGGGAGAAGACCAGGACTGAGCCCAGTTGTGGCAAGAAGGAGCTATGATTGTGTAGACCCAGTGACAGGATGATGAGACTTGGGATGAGAACAGGCTCCAACTAGGAGAATGGTTGATTCCTTGTCTGTCTTGAAAGTTCTTCAATGAGAGGTAAGGAAAGAATGATGTTCTTGGCTAGTGGTTTCTGAACTCTGCCTAAATATGGAGAAGGAACCATTCATCCTTGGTTCTGGCTCCAGATAGTTTCATTGAATGCAGCCTAGGAACAAATACTGAGATTGGATGCAGCCCAGCTGGGAAGTAGTGCTCGGGAAGTCTCCAGACAGTAAACAACAAAATGGCAAAGCCAGATAAGGAGAAAGCATGCTTTATTTAGGTCCTGTCAGAGGACTGTGCTTCCCTGAGGAAGCTTCCCCATTCCAAGATTTTTTTATTTCTCTCAATATTTCACTTTCCCCAGTTTCTCAAACTTTCCTATGACCCAGATTTGGGGGTGGAACATTTCAGAGAAGTAGGTTAAAAGTATGATGAGCTAAGAGGGTCTCACTTCAGGGGTCTGAGTCTTGCTAGAGTCAGGGATCAGCCTGTCCATAGGAAGAAAAACTATTTCCCAGACCTAGGAGGTCAACTGCTTCTCAGTGAGATCTTCACTAAGCATGGAGTGGAAGAAGGAAATGACATTTCAGGCAGGGCAATGTTTGACAAAGGGCCTCAGTCAATGTTCTAGGTTCATACCTTCTTGTCTTAAATTTGCTCATCTTGGGGATCTATTCTTGATCTTTAAGAATAATCCTTCTCAGCTTATCAAATTTCCCTACTGATGATAGCACGAAGGATGGATATTGGGGTCAGAATGTACCTGAAAGGACTAAGAAGGCTTTCTCCCCTATCCTTACTGAGCTGATGTCTTGAGTGATAAGGTCATTGATTGATGCTCTGAAAGGGATGGTACCCCAAAGGGAAAGTAAATTTTTAAAATGTAGGTGAAAAGAATGTTTTTTAGGAATCAAAAGACTTTGGGTCTTGTCCTTGCTCCCATATTAACTCTGGACATGTGTCCTCCTTAGGAGAAACAAACTTTCCATCTCTTGATTTCAAGCCTTCCCCCACCCCCCCACCCCTGGTTGTCCTCCACACCCGGAATGCTTTCCTTCCTTGTCTGCATGTCCTTGCCTCTTTGGCTTTCTGAATGTACTTTCTGTCTATTCTATATAGATTTTGTTTGTTTCTATAACATTATTTTTCCCAATTAAATGTCAATTTTTCACATTTATTTTTTATAAGATTATGAATTCCATTTTTTTCTTTCCCTGCCTCCATTCCCCTCTTCTGAAAATGGCTCACAATTTGATATAGATTATATATGTGCTATCATGTAAAACATATTTCCATATTAGTCACAGTTATAAAAGAATAAACAGGAAAAAACAAAAAATAATAAAGTGATAAAATATATGCTTCAATCTACATTCAGAGTTCTTTATCTGGATATGGATTGCATTTTTCCTTCATGGGTCCTTTGCATTTGTCTTGGATCATTGTGTTTTTGAGAAGAGCTAAATCATTCATAGTTGGTCATCACACATATTATTGGTATTTTATATAATGTTTTCCTGCTCATTTCACTTTAAATCAACTTGTACAAATCTATTCAGGTTTTTTTGTGAATTCTCTCTGTTCACCATTTCATATTGCAAAATAATATTCCATTACATTCATATACCACAATTTATTCAGTCATTTCCCCAACTGATGGGCATCCCCTTGGTTTCCAATATTTTCCTACTGTGAAAAGGACTTTTAAAAATATTTTTGTACATGTAGGTCCTTTTCCCTTTCCTTTTCCATTTTTTTGTCTTTGGGATAAGTGATATTGCTGAATCCTTTCAGGTATGCCCAATTTGATTGCCCTTTGAGCATAATTATAAATTGCTCTCCAGAATGATTGGATCAATTTATAACTCTACCAACAGTACATTAATATCCCAATTTTTCAACAACCTTTCTAATAATTATCATTTTCCTTTTTTATCACATTAGTCAATCTGATGGGTATGACATGGGATCTCAGTTGTTTTCATTTGTATTTCTCTAATTAAAAGTGATTTACAGCCCTTCTTCATATGCCTATAGATAGGTCTGATTTCTTCATCTGAAAACTGTTTGTATCCTTTGAGTATTTGTTAATTGGGGAATTGCTTGTATTCTTACAAATTTGACTTAGTTCTCTCTATATTTGAGAAATGAAGCCTTTATTAGAGAGACTTTTGTTTTAAAGATTGTCTCCCAGATTTCTGCTTTCTTTCTAATCTTAGTCATATCAGTTTTGCTTACACAAAAACTTTTCAAGTTTTTATAATCAGAATTATCTATTTTACATTTCATAATGCTCTGTTTCATTTGTTTGGTCATGAATTCTCCCCTTCCCCATAGATATGACAGGTAAACTATTCTTTGCTCTTCTAATTTGCTTATTGTAGCATGTTTATATATAATAGTTATATCTAATAATATGTCATAATAATATCTAATATCTCATAATTATAATCTAATATGTCTAATATCTAATTTATTTCTAAATTATATACCCATTTTGATTTTATCTTGGGATATGGGGTAAGATATTGTTCTACAACTAATTTGCATCTTGTTTTCCAGTTTTCCCTGCAATTTTTGTCAAATAATGAGTTCTTATCCCAAAAGCCAGGGGCTTGGACTTTTTCAATTACTAGGTTACTATCACATACTAGATCATTAACAATTATATCTTGGGTACCTAATCTATTCCTCTAACCCACTTCTATTTCTTATTTCTTAACCAGTAACTATTATTACTTTATAATGTAGTTTGAGATCTGTTATTCTTAGACCACCTTCCTTTGTATTGTTAATTCCCTTAATATTCTTGACCTTTTGTCTTCCAGATGAATTTGTTGTTTATTTTTAGCTCTATCAAATAATTTTTGGTAGCTTGATCGGTATGGCGCTGAAGAAGTAAATTATTTTAAGCTGAATTATCATTTTTATTATATTGACTCCACTTATCTGTGAGCAATTGATATTTTTCCAATGGTTTCAATCTGACTTTATTTGTATGAAAAGTGTTTACCAAATCTGGTTTCCCCTAACATTATTTTCTTTCCCTAAATTTAAAAATTCCTGGTTATACTTCTTTTTGTCTATTGAGCATGAATGTTGTCGTTTTTTGGCTTTTATTTGTTTGCCTCTTGAATTTTTTGTTTGGTAAAAGTCGTTTTATATTTATTAAACCAGAGCATATGGAATCTGAAGGAATCTTTGCCACTTACTAGCTATGTGTCGGCTTCCTTACACATATAATGAGATTAATAATGCAGGGACATTGTGAAGAAAGTACTTTGTAATGAATAAAGCATCATATAAATGTAAGCATTTATTATTAGGAGGAAAATGACACATTTATGCAAATAGCTATAATAAAAGTTAAAATGTGATAGGTACCTAGAAAAGATCAAAATTGTTCTGAAACATTTAAGGAGGGAGGAATCAATAAATCAGCAACCCAAGAAAATTTACTAAGGCATTATGCTAAGGGACAAAGACAAAAGGAAAACTATCTTACTCTAAAAGAATTTTTAATTTTATTAGGAGAAACAATATATACATACATGTGTGCATACATATAAACATAGCATCTGGGGAGGGAGAAGTTATAAATGTTTAGCTGCACACACACACACACACACACACACACACACACAAACATTCATCTCCACTCTTCCCTATTTATAAAATCTGTTTTAATCTAACACCATCATTAGCTTATTTTTGCCCAAAGGAATCTATGAATGGTCAATTGATTTTTATCTCTGCTTTTAGGTTGTTTAATCATATACTTTCAATAAAGTTTTCTTTGTTTGGTTTGAGCTCTCAGCTGAACAGGGTGTAAAAAGCATTTCCTTTTTGTTGAATTTCCATAACTTTGTATTTGGAGGTGATCGTAATCTCCAAACCCACCAGCTCATAGTAGACCTGGTCACTCTAAAAAGATCATTAGCTTAGAGATTGTATGGCAACTGCTGAGTGGAGCATTGAGTCACTTTATATGGCATTAGGGTCATTAAAAACTTGCCTCATGAGTTTTTTGATACTGTCTAGTGCAAAGCACTGAGAGAAACACTTGAGCCTCTCCATGACCTCAGAAAACCATCTAGAATTGGATAAATGGGTCAAATGCCAGTCTATTTACTGAAGACAACAAATATTTAAACTGAGCAAAAATATAACAGGGGATACAACCTGCTTTCCTGCCTGCTTCCTATTGACCAACATTGCTAATTCTACCCTCGTGCATTCTGAGGGTGGCAAAGCCCCTGGCTGTTTCTGGCTAACTATATCTTATTTAGTAAAAGACCCAGGTGTTTTGGGGATGCTGAAGTAATCCCCTCAGTCACTGAGCAGGAAAACCCCATGACTGAATGGATAGCCATCAATCGCTTCTTTTCCTGGCTGTAGATCATGTTAAGCTTATTCAAATCTATCCCTGGAAAGTTGAAGGGGAACACAATTTCCCTTCCTCACCACAAACTTGGCAATTGTTCTGCATCTGGTTCATGTGAGCCCTAAATGCTTTTTTTTTTCCTTTTTATTTCTGTTTCTTTTCCAGAGTAGAGATGACTCAGCCACAACCTTCAAGATGGTTGATGAACTAATCCTTTCCTGGAGGCAAGCTTGTAAGTTTAAGAGGATGTATAGCCTGGGTATCTTGGTCCCTGCCAACTAGCAGCAGAGGGAATTTCTGAACTGGAGAGGATACCAGTTGGCCAAGAATACTAAAAGACATGGACCTTGAGGAAATTTGTGGGATGGGGCAGAGTTGAAGTAAAATGGAAAATGCTTACTTAAAATGCCTTGTATACTACATAGCATGTTGAGTTTTCAAGAAGCAACCTCTTAGGCAAGTTAGGTTATTGCTGCTGTTCATTAAGTTTTCTATCAGTGTGTATTTGTGAGAGTCTGTGTACAGGAAATAAATAGCCATCCTATCTATGATTTATATTATTCTCTAAGTACTTTTCTGCTCTGTAATTTGGATAGACCTTAGACATTAGTTAAATCTAAGCTATAAATATTTTTTCCAAGACACCAATATTGGGGTGTAATAAGTAAATGAATACAAGAACTTAATTCTTCTTTTAGGTAGTCAGGCTCACCTAGGATTGAACTTGGCCCAAAGTGAATAATGAGTCTAAAACAGAGGAGCCCCTTAATGTAGAGTGAAAAAGGTATAGATCCCTAGCCCTAGGCCGCTGTAGTAGATTTATTATTATATAAGTATATACTATGTACATATATAATAAATATATGTGTATTATGAATGTATAATATATGTGTGTATATACACATACATATCCATGATCATCTCTATGCAGAGGATTCTTAGATATATATAATATAGGAAATATATATTATATATAATATATGAAACATATATTATATATTTTATATATATAAGCTCCACTCTATATCCATAACTCCAATTCCATATCAACAACTACTTATTCAACATTTCAAACTGGAAGTCCTATGGATTTCAAACTCAATATGTCCAAAACAAAACTCATTATATTCCCTTACCCCCAATCCTTCCCTCTTTCAAATTTCCTACTTACTGTCAAGAGCACCAACACTCTTCCAACAACCCAGGTTTATAACTTTGATATCATCCTCAAATTGTCATTCTCATTCATACCATATATCTAATCTGTTGCCAAACTTATTTCTACTTACATACATCCTGATTCAAGCCTTTGCTTAGACTATTGAAGTAGTTTTCCCTCCCCAGATTGCTAGTGCCTTCCCCATCCCTTACCCAAATTACCCTGTATATATTCTGTATATGTTTGTATGTGTATATTTTATCTCCCTCTTTGAATCTAGACTTCTTGAAAGGAGAGACTTTTACTTTTATTTTTGGCCCCCTAACACTGAGCACAGCACCTGGCAGATAGTACTTAGCCTAAAAAGTTAATTAGGGAACTTAATAAGTGCTTGTTGAATAATTAATTGGGCATTGTAAATTTCTCAGCTTATCATTTTCTATCTTCCCTCTTCCCAGAAGTTCTTGGAGTTTGTTTGATCGGCTTTGCAAAATTCAAATTTAGGGGGAACCTCAGAAGTCATATTTTACTCCTAGATCTGCAACAAGAAGTATTTGGAATCAATGTGAGTTGAATCCTGCTCTGGCCCCATTCTGGACCCAAAGATATAACTCCATGCTCAGTAGAAAGGGAATTTAAATGTTAGTTCAGCCCAGGAAAGGCAAGGATGTAGCCATCTTGCTGATCTTAGAATTGTGTCATAAATAAGACCCTTAGAAGATCCATTCCATCAGCTTGACTCACTAATTAGGTCTAAGCCATTAAGTGGCTCTCTGGCAATTTTGGAGGTAGGGGGACAGGGAATCCACAGAATATATTTATTCTTTCACTTCTTCCTTAAAAGAAAAGAGCAGCAAGCCTCTTATCTCCTTAAAGAAATAAGTATGGCATAAAGAAAAGAATACTGGATTGGAATCAGAGAATTTGGATTTTAACCTTAGACTGGTTATTTCCTGCCTAATTGATTTTTGGACAAGCCATTTCATCTTCGTGAATTTAAGTTTCTTCATCTGTAAAAATGAGATTAATTGGACTAAATGATGTTTAAAGTCTTCTCCTCTAAGTCCTATCATCCTGTGACAGGTCCTGAATATCATAAATACCCAACTCCTTAGGGGGCTGATATTCAACAAACAGCTCCTAGAAAACAAAATCTCATTCAATATGCAAAGAAGATAGGTAGAAAATGGTCTTCTAGACCTAGCATGGCCTGAATCATGACACTGGATTTGGATAAGGTTCCTGGGGCCTTTCATGAGTCAGATTTGTGAACTTCATCCTTCAAGATTTAAAAACTATCAAGTAGTAATTTATCTCAATGATATTTTTATTTCTGCCTGAGACTCTCCCCAATATGCTGAATCAGTCGCCATGAATGCCCTCTAGCACCTGTGCCAAAAGTGGCTCTTTGCCAAGTTGGAGGACTATTAATTCAGGAAGAAAGGCAGATTCTCAGGATAGGTGATAAACAGGTGAGAAATATGTATAGACTCAAATAAAGGAGTGTTCACATTACAGGGGAGAACCCTGAATAGATAAGGGACCTATAGCAATTGCTTGTATTGTGTTGGTTTTTACAGTGATTTGAATTTCAGATGGACCTCTCATGGACCTGGTAAGAGATCCTAAGACACTGCATTACACCAGAGAGAGAAGGTGCATCCATTAGCCAAACAACATCTTACCTTAGTCCATCTGGATTGTCCTGAACCCTCATAATGATGTATTGAAGAGAATGGTTACGAGGTGTGGCAACACCTCTAACAAGCCAATCAACAGCCCTATAGGGATTTCTCCTCCCAACAGAAAAGGAATTGCACCCTATGGAAGAAACCTGCTAGTTAATTCATGGTTTCATTTAAAATTTGGAGGCATATTTCAATGAATTAAATTCAACAAATTTTATTAAGCATCTTCCATGTGCCAGACACTGAATCAGGTCCTGAGGCTATAAGACAAAAGAGAAATAGTTCCTATCCTCAGTAGAATGGGGGGATTTGATATATACATAGAGATGTAAATACAAAGTAACTTTACAAGGCCTGGAGAGACTTACATGAACTGATGCTGAGTGAAATGAGCAGGACCAGGAGATCATTATATACTTCAACAACAACACTAGATGATGACCAGTTCTGATGGACCTGGCCATCTTCAGCAACGAGATCAACCAAATCATTTCCAATGGAACAGTAATGAACTGAACCAGCTATGCCCAGAAAAAGAACTCTGGGAGATGACTAAAAACCATTACATTGAATTCCCAATCCCTATATTTATGCACACCTGCATTTTTGATTTCCTTCACAAGCTAATTGTACAATATTTCAGAGTCTGATACTTTTTGTACAGCAAAATAACGTTTTGGTCAGGTATACTTATTGTGTATCTAATTTATATTTTAATATATTTAACATCTACTGGTCATCCTGCCATCTAGGGGAGGGGGTGGGGGGGTAAGAGGTAAAAAAATTGGAACAAGAGGTTTGGCAATTGTTAATGCTGTAAAGTTACCCATGCATATATCCTGTAAATAAAAGGCTATTAAATAAAAAAAAATTAAATTAAATTAAAATTTAAAAAAAAGTAACTTTACAGGGAAAAGGGCAATAATTGCTAAACCCTAGAAAGGGTCTTAAATAGGATTTGATGTCAAAGCTTGGCAAAAGCTAGAGATTCTAAAAATTAGAGATGAGAAGGATACATTCCAGATGTGGACAAAGGCACAGAAATGAGAAATGGAGAATATGGGAAGGAGAAAGAAAATGAGCAAATATATAACACTCTGTTCAAGGCTTTGTATTAAGTGACTTTTACAAATGTTATCTCATTTGATTCTCATAATACCTCTATAAGGTAAATGATGTTATTACCATTTTACAGTTGAAGAAATTAAGGCAGACAGGGGTCACATAGCTAACTAAGTACCTTAGGCTAGATATGAATTCAGATCTTCCTGATTCTAGATTTAGTGTCATGAACAAAGAATGGAATAACATATATGTGCAAAGGAATGATATATACAGAGGAATAATAAGAAATAAGACTGAAAGAATAGGTGGTGCTATATTGGGAAGGTCTTTTAGAGGCAAGCTAAAGATTTTGTCTTTAATCACATAGGAAATGGGGAGAAAAATGAAGATTTTTGAACAAGAAAGAAAATATGTATCTTAAGGAGATTACTTTGGAAGATGCATGAAAGATGGACTAAAGAAAAAAATATATTGGAGATTACAGGCAAAAAGGTCATGTTTGTTCACTAGCAAAATCTGAATTATAGAATGTTTACAAAGAGATGAAGGGATTGATGCAATGCCTAGTGTATTACATCAGGAATTGGGGCAACAAAAATAAAAGGAAAATAAACAAGTCTCTAACCTTTCTACCCTAGAGATAACAGAAGGCCTTCAAAAACAGTATCAACAAATATTAGGCTTGCAATCTCTTCTGAGTCTTTCCATCCTAAGTGGGGGAAAACAGTAGCTATCAAAAATATACATAAATATTATTAATTCAAATTTTCTCTGTCTAATTCTAGAATACTGAAACTCTATAATCCCTAATGTTGACTAGGGGATAATTAGATGACTCCATGGCCTAAAATTCTGCAGCTGAAGGGAATATCTCAGAAATGAAATCCTGAAAACACAAAGAAATAATTCAGTGGATAACAAAAACAGGGACTATCTCAAAGGATTGATAGGGAAATCATAGAATAATTTAAATATTTAAAAGACAGTAAATGGAAACAAGGACAATTGTGGTCTGGTCCTTGAAAGATCCCATCAAAAGGACCAATAGAAACCACTGGGCCTGGTGAGGAATACCAAAAACAATAAAAAAAAAGCTTGACTGTTTCTAGATATTTGGGAAGAAAAAGGAAGGTCAAAGACAGAATACTTAGGGTAGATGGGATTATGATAGAAAAAGAAGACAGAATGAATTGGCTTTTTTTTTTTACTATTATTTTCTCTGTCAATGAGAATGACCTTTGAACTAGGGAAAAATCAGAACAAAAATAATTAATTGGAGTTGACATCTAAGAGCAGAAGCAAGATTATCAGACTACCAACCAATCAATAAGCATTTGTTGTTCAGTCATTTCACTTATGTCTGACTATTCATGATCCCATTTGGCATTTTTTTCTTGGCAAAGATTCTGGAAATGGAGTTTGTCATTTCCTTTTCTAGCTCATTTTACAGATAAGGAAAGTGAGACAAACAGGATTAAGTGCCTTGCCCAGAGTTACAAGACTAGTAAGTGTCTGAGATCACATTCGAACTCAAAAAAACGGACTGGGTGCTCAGTGCACTGTGGTGCTACCTAGCTGCCCCAAGCACTTGGTAAGTGCCTACTTCATATGTGCCTGGCTATCTTTAGGATCATAAATCTACAGAAAGAAGGGATTTTAGACTGCTAAGTAAAACTCATTTTACAGATTAAAAAAACTGTGCTCAGTGGGCTGCCAAGCATCACTCAGATAAAGGCAGAATCGGAACCCAAATTCTCTGACTCCCAAGCTAATACTCTTTCCTATGTACCTTGATGCTAGTGAATTCATCAGACCCAAACTATTGAAGAACAACAGATGTGATTCTTGAGTCAGTCAGTGATTTCTGGAAGATTGTGGAGAATGAGAGAAGGGCCACAAATTGGAGAATATTCCCATTTTCACTCAAAAAAAGAAAAAGGAAAGAAAACTATATATCAGAGTTTTGCTCTTCTAGATGAGATAGAGTTTAAATTTGATACCTGCCAAAATTCTGAAATAACATGTAATGGAGAAAAAACTGTCTTCAGATTCAAGAAGCTATGGGTTCAAATCTTGTTCTTTTTTATTCTTTTTCAAGGAGTCTTATTCATTTATTTCATTAGGTTCTAACAACTATTAGACAATATTTTGTTTTTAGGTACCAAATAAAGTTTTCTTTGTGAAAACTAAAGTATTTTCTATGCATGTATTTATGATAAACTCTAAATTTTATTTCTTTTATATTTATATGAATAAGGAGCATATTAAGGTTTTCTGAAAGTCAAGGAGCACAGGGGCTAAAACATTTGGAGAACCACTGTTCTAGTCCAACTCCCTCAGTTTTTTTTAAATAAATACTTTATTGATGCTTTTTTAAACAATGTGGTCATTTACTAGTAAATTCTTCTCACACCATTCACATAAAACCTTCCTTTATGCCAAAGAAGTACAATTAAACAACAACAAAATTATCGATGCAGTGGATATGTGTATCAAGTTATGTTTCATGGCTTGCCTATAAACTAGATATCATGTCTACAGAAGAAGAATATGCTTTGCCTTTAGGACCCAAAAAGACCAAACTGCTTAAAGTTCCGATATATTTAGATTATTTTTTTCTATCAAGTTCTACTTTTTACACACTGATTGTGTGACTTTGTTCATATCAACCATTAATCTCTCTAAATGCATTTTTCCCATAAGAAGTTCCTTACAGCTGTGATGTCAACCACAGATACATAAAGATCTCTGTAGACAGCATATTAATGTAGAAAACCACATATTGACATTATTTATGTTCTATAGTATTTTTATTTATTTTGTTAAATAAGCCTCAGTTACATTATAATCTGGTTCACCACAGATGACCTGTACCTCTATACTACAGCAATTAAAAGTCAAATCTGGATCAATTTATTAAAGGGTTAGTTAGCAAATATAGAAAATGAAGGAGTGATCCCTTAATTTCAAAAAAATGAATTTCCATTTCATTCAAAAGATAGTTTCATCAAGAACAGCTCTTGCCAAACCAACCTGATTTCCTTTCTGGATTTTCTTTTCTGCCTATCTTACCACTCCACAGCTTCTGTCTGTCTCTGTAACTCTCTGTCTCTCTGTCTCTCTTTCCTCCCTTCCTCCCCCTCTTTCCTTCTCTCTCTTGCTTTATCTTTGTCTTTCTCTGGGTGTCTCTTTCTTTCTCTGTCTCTCTTTCTGTCTCTCTCTCTCTCTCTTGTAAGTCTGTCTCTATTTCTCAATATCATCAGCTCCCATGAGTTCAGTTTCTCCTCTCTGTACATGTGACTCCCAGGTAGAAAACACTCGGTCCTGCTTTCTATATAAGCTAATTGAGGAGGGGACCGTTCTGATTTTATCTTTGTATCCCCAATATCTGGCACATGCTCACTGATTAACTGAATTTCCTTTTTTTTTGACAAAGCTGTTAGCGTGTAGATTCTGAATGATAGGGAAAGGGTACCTTAGATAACATTGATCTATATTTTATCAAAGAATTTGATATAATGTCTCTTCTTGCTCCTATAAACAGGACAGAGATATAGGTTGGATGGAAGAAGAGGAGGACAAAAGCATTATTAAGTACCTACTATGTGCCAGACAGACTCTGTGCTAAGCACCTTACAATATCTCATTTGTTATATGATAATAATACAACTGGATGGATTCAGATTGGATGGTCAGACCCAAAGAATAGTCATCAATTTTGAACAGTTACAAATGGGAAAGGCATGGCTAGATAGCAGTCCTAAAAAAAAATCTAGAGGTTTTAATCCATCAAAATGAATCAATAGCATGGCAGCCCCAAAAAAATGCCATCAGGATGTTCTGAGTAACATAGTGTCAGGAATTAGGAGACAACAGATAGTCCCATAGTATTATGCTCTGATCCAACCACATCTTGGATACTGTATTCAATTCTTAATTCATATTTTAGGGGAAATGTCAGTAAGGCATAAAACAGTCAGAAAAAGAGAACTAGAACAGTTGAGATGACCCATGAGATCATGAGGATCAGTTTAAAAAATTGGGAGTGTTTAACCTGAAGAAGAGAAGGACTTGAAAGTCTTATGAAATAGGTATTTGATTTGTTCTACTTGGTTCCAGATGGCAGAAATAGGAGCAATTGATGGCATTTATAAGAGGCATATTTCAGCTGAATGTAAGGGGGGAAATTGCTAATAATTAGAGCTAATGGATTTCCCTTCAATGGCAGTCTTTAAGTAATGGTGTGCTGGTAAACGTTTAAGGATCTGCTTTCCAGAGGAAAAAAGCATACAAGCAACACACTTTTACTTTAATCTACATTATTAACATTTTCTCTAACATTTTCTTAAATCTGGACCAAGCCCCTGATTTGTAGGTTGACTGATTTCTGAAGTGTAAATGCACACATTGAAAATTCAGCAATAAGCTCAGTCCAAATTGGCATCAGTACTCCCCTTCAGGTAAAGTCTAGAGGACCATTCTTTGGATATATTGTATAGAGCACTCCTGCTTATGTCCAGGTAACACTAATTTGATAAAGCATTTACTAAGCCAATTACAAACTACCTTGGTTAGATGTTTTTAGCACCAACTTCCTGGAAGAGTATAATAAGAATTATAGGTAACTACGATATTTTAAATTATTTGATATGTCCAGTTTAGAAAATGACATATGGAAAACTTTGTCCAAATCCTGGCAGGATGGTCTTTGGAATAAAGGAAGTTTTCTCCCAGGGCCATTGTTTTCTCCTCTGAGAGTAAGGAGATAAGCCTAGTCAACCCTCAGGTCCTAAATCCCTGTGGAAAGAACTCCCTATACTTTGGGGAATTCTGTAGTCACCAAGTTTTTTTCTAAGACAGGAAGTCAATTTTCTTTGCTTTTTCGTCCCTTTTTTTTGCACTTGAAAAAGAATTGAGGTTGAGGTTGTCCATTTGAGCATCAAGTTAGGAAGTAGTTATAACCTTTAATAAAACTAGTGAAATGTTCCTTTTTTATTGATCTATGAAACTTTATATTTGGGGAAAGTTGTGATTTTTTTCACCTATACATGTAGAATAACAGTTTTGTAATGCTTTCCTATATGACATTGGGAAGTGGGTAAAAGGACAATACTACTGTCTTCCCAAAGACCTCAAGCTATGTGGCTCTAGATTGGGAGAGTGGACAATGTCTTCAAAACTCACCCCGATCTATTCACTGGGTGTGGTGAAATTTTCAATCAGTGGGAAGAGTGTGATGAGACTATAGTATCTTCAAAGTGCCTCAGATGATATCTTCACATGGAGGAAAATAGGGGAAAGATAGTATCTCCCTCTACCTGGAGGATGTTAGAGAAATGTTTCCAGGAGAGTTGTGATGTCATGTGAAGGAAATGTCTTGGAGAGATTGGTTCCATTTGACCTTCCATGTGGTTTGTTGGGAAGTCTTTTCCATGAGCTGTATGAGCATCTTAAACAATGCCCTAGCCAACTTTGGTTGCCTCTTTTCCATGCCTTAGCATTATCTTTAATCACACTCTGGTGGTGAGACAATTTCAGCTGCAAGGAAAAAAAAAATCTGGTGCAAAGAATGGAGTCTCCAAATTCAGGACTCCCCAAAACTAGAAGAGTGAGCCCCAGTGACCCATGAGTCAGAAAACAAAATGGGTTTTACAGCAGAATAGCATCGAGTGAATAAGAAGCAAGGAGCAATCATGGGGACTAACTTGTAGAATTAGGATTAGACCAGCAGAAGGACAGAAGGACTCATCCAACCGCTAATAGATAGGAAACTGGTGGGACTAATCTTTAAGAGTTCAGATCTGACTACAGAAACCTATTAGCTCGTGATGTAAACTAAAGTTCAAGCCAGAACCAACACAATCAGAGAGGGAGGGGGAGGAATCATGCCCCTGAGGAAATGGGAGTAATGTTTGTTCTTTCTACATTTTTTTTAAGTAAAATCTCTTCGTAAATGTTATCTGTTAATTGATGAAAAGGGATTCTCCCTTGTGCAAGGGAGGTTAGGAACACAACTGCTACATGGTACATATTTATTTGTTTTGGGTTTTAAGAATTCCTTTTTGAGGGAGGATAGTTGTCCTATACTTGATTATAAAGCAGGTAAGTGGAACAATAAAGTGCTAGCCACAGATGCTTAAGGCTGTGTGAACCTGGGCACTTAACTTCAGTTTCCTTATCTGTAAAATAAGTTGGAGAAGGAAATGACAAATCACTCTAGTATCTCTGCCAAGAAAACCCCAAATAGGATTGTGAAGAATTGGACAGGATTGGAAAGATCTGACATTATCCATTGAGTACTTTCTAATCCCCTTTTGCAGAGACCCTAAGCTTAAGCCAAACTGAAGTATGCCTCAGGAATCTGGGGTAGGAACATAAAGAGCCATCAAGGTAAAGAAAAGTGTCCCCTTATCTTTGAGAAGAGGCTCCTCCTTGTTTAGTGACGAAGAAAACCATCTACACCCAGAGAGAGGATTATAGGAACTGAGTGTGGTTCACAACATACCATTTTCACTCTTTTTGTTGTTGTTTGCTTGCATTTTATTTTACTTCTCATTTTTTCCCAGTGTGATTTAATTTTTCTTGTGCAGCAAGTTGATTGTAAAAATATATATGCATATATTGGATTTAACATCTATTTCTACCATGTTTAACATATATTGGACTACTTGCCACCTAGAAGAGGCAGTGGGGGAAAGGGGGAATTTGAACAAAAGGTTTTGCAAGGGCTAATGTTGAAGAATTGTACACGCATATGTTTTGAAAAATAAAAAGATTTAATAAAAAATTTAATTAATTTAATTTATTTTTTAAAAAAGAGAGAAGTAGCTCCCCTAGGAGTGTTCCTATGATCCTTTGTACTGTCAGTGGAATAAAAAAAAACTCATAAACCAAATGCTTTCTGCGAACCATGTTCTAAAAGGGGCATTTTATCTACTTAAAAGGGCTAACAGTTTTCAAGCACAATAAAAAATGTACAATACAATTCCAACCTAAGCAGAAGCCAGGTCACCTGGTGTTCTAATATTTAGATTACAAATCATTCTCCATTCATGAAAACAGAACCTTTACCCAGCAACAGTGGCTAAACATAGTAACATAATACCATGGACTTTAAAGTAATAAAACCTCAACTCTTTACAAACATTCTATGATTCAGGTTTCATTAATTGAACAAATATGACTTTAAGTGTTCTTCCTCCCCATTGCTGATATTTGACCTATGCAATGCTGACAGCTGTTGTCAGGAATCAGAATTTTAAATTGGAAAGAGACCTTAGGCGTCATCAAACACATGTCCCACTCTACAGCAAGCATACCCACCATAATACCCCTAATAAATAAGAATAGCTAGCAAGGTCTGAAAAATTATCTCATTTGATCCTCACTACACCATGGTAGAGAGCTGCTGTTGTTATCCCCACTTTACAAAACAGAAAGACAGAGGATAAGCACTCCTAATAAATAAGAATAACTGGCCAAAAAATAATAAAAATAAAATAAAACAAAGAATAGCTGGCAAGGTCTGAAAAGCATTTTCCATATATAATCTCATTTGATCCTCACCACAACCATGGTAGAGAGCTGCTGTTGTTATCCCCATTTTACAGAACAGAAAGACAGAAAAGTACCCCTAATAAAAAAGAATAGCTGGCAAAAATATATAAATAAAAATATAAATAAAATTTTAAAAAAGAATATTTGGCAAGGTCTGAAAAACATTTTCCATATATTATCTCATTTGATCCTCACTACAACCATGGTAGAGAGTTGCTATTGCTATCCCTATTTTACAGAACAGAAAGACAGAGGCTGCCATTTGCCAAGATCACACAGTTAGTAAGTGTCTTAGGCCTGATTCCAATCCTGTCTGCCACCAGTTTTCTTGAGTTAAAGATCTTCCCAGCTCAAGAACTCATAAGCAAGGAAAACACTCATTTTAAGCAAACTCTTTATGTTCAGCTGAATTCTCCTTCAGCTACAATTGTAGTATAATGAAGTGAGAAAGCTGGGAAGATATGAATTCAAATCCAGCTTCTGACACATTCTGGTTGTATGATGTACAAATGAATTAACTTCTCGATGCCCCCATACAACTCATAAGGATTCTAAGTTGCAGACCATCAATCTACATTAGCAGAAAGTGTGATTTTTTTTTTGTTAATAGTATATTATTTTTCTAATTACATATAAAGGTAATTTTCAACATTCATTTTTATGAGATATTTAATTCAGATTTTTCTTCCTACCTCCCCCTCCCTTCCCAAGATGGCAGCCATTTGATGTAGGCTATACATATATATAATTGTGTTTAACATATTTTCACATTGGTCATGTTGTGAAAAGTGAATCAGAACAAAAGGGAAAAGTCATTTAAAAAAACAAAACAAAACAAAAAAAAAGTAAAAAGAATATGCTTCTATCTGCATTCAGATCCCATAGATCTTTTTTCTGGATATGGATAGCATTTTCCATCATGAATCTTTTGGAATTGCCTTGGATCCTTATATTGCTGAAAAGAGCTAAGACTATCATAGTTGATCATTAAACAATGTTATTGTTTACTGAGTACAATGTTCTCCTGCTCACTTTAGAGAGTATTTATTCCCTTGGAATTCTCTACACCAAAGAAACCATGGATTCCAACCAAATTATCACTATTGCCAATTAGTCTTCTTGATGCTCTCTGCAGCCACGCAGAATAAGTCTTTTTCTTCTTCCAGATGATATCCTACTAAATATGCTAAATAAAAGCCAACTAACCTGTGTCCGATATATTCCCTTATCCTAGTTAAATACTTCCATTTCCTTGAACCTTTATTCTTATTATCTGATTTTCCATCCCCTTCACTATCCTGAGTGTCTCTTATAGAGACCATCTAATTTATCAGTCTTATTAGTCAAAGAATGGTCAACTCTGTTGTGGGCAGCAAAGATCATTCCATCATCCCAACTCATTCCAAATATATAATGGAGGTATCCCTCCTGCTGTGAGTAGCTGGAATACTTCTAAATGCATAAGGTTTTTTTTTTTTTTTCTTAGCATCTTTTTCACCTTATTTGTTGGAAAATGTATTAGAAACCTCCCACATCTAGGCCTTCTGTGGACTTCTCATATTACCTCTGCAGTTCAGGGATGGCTGCAAATTAAAATAAGCTGACTTCAATTAAACTGAGGACAAAATCCCTTTGAAGGCCCCAACCTCCTCCTCCTAATTCTGGGTACATGTGATTCCAAGTGAAGTGACTAGGTCAGAGTCAAAATAACCAGAAAGTATTGTTTCATGAGTCTCAATTTCACCTTTACCTTAACTACAATGGAGATAACCCTGAACAAGCATGATAAATACACAAAGCTATTTTTACTCATTTGGATTGAAGTTCCCACTTTTGCTGTCAGTATGATATTGATTCTAATATATGAGGCAGAGAATGCTTCAGCTTTTTCTCTTCTTATTTAATCTTAAATAGTTATGGTGAATGGTCCTGTCACCTAAATCCCAATCTCCAAAAGGAGATTTGCTTCCTATCCAACCCCCATAATCCCACCTCCCTTCAACCTAGTACAGGACCCTTCCTCACAATAAGTTCATAATAAATATTTATTATGATGAAACAATGATAAAAATTATTTTAAAAGTAATAAATAAAGATGTGAGTTTGTTTCAGTCCCAGTTCCTATGTAATGACAAGAACAGAGTGGTTCAGGGGGTCTGGCACTCCACTGATCCTCCAAGTTCAGAAACTTAATTTAATTACCTTCACCTCCCATCCATTCACCCAGACTGCCTTGTCATCTGCCTGTCACCACTGCCTTGATTTTCCCCAACTGAACCAGAATCCTGGTGCACCAGACCTAGACCTCAGCACTCTGACATTCACAGTCAGAGTTAATTGATTCATCTTTAGAGTTTCTGCCCTAGACACCAGACATCTTGATTGGTGATGGTGCAAATGAGCCCATTTCACCAAAAAGATATAGATTGATAACTATCTAGATATAGATATTTAGATAAAGATAGATATCCAGATATGTATATTTAGAAATAGATAAAAAATATATAGATAGATATCTAAATATAGATATAGACAGGAATATAGATAGATATAGACAAATATCTAGATATAGATAGTCTAAGATCTATAGAGAAAGATATCTATATCTAGACAGACAGATAGACAGATAGATTCTTGGCCCTAGGCCCCAGACCATGCCTTAGCTTCATACCACAAATAGCCATCCAACTGCCCACATAGGCTATCATGCCATCTGCCTGCTGACTCATCTTTCATTTTCTTTCTCTTGCACTGGCCACAGTAATCAAATCACCACTACCACTGCTTCTGATAAAGACATATCAATTAATTGCCCAATAAATCAACTCACCATCTCTGTGATTCTCCAGATCCAATCTCCCTTCCCTAACCATCCTTCTTATATATTTATTGTTTCCCCCAGTTAAAATATAAACCCTTTGAGGATAGGGATGGTCTCTTTTGTAGTTGTATCCCCATTGCTTAGCCACGTTCCTAGACCATAATAAATGCTTATAAATGTATTTTCATTTATTCAGTTTCTTTTGTTAATTGGTTAACTCAGTGTTTTAGGCTTTCTGCAACTGATTCGTTTGTAATAAAACACATAAGAAAAGCATCGGTTAATTAGCTATAATTGAGATAGGTTTGCATAGAGCCTGTCATGCTACCCATTGAGCCCATATTCAAAGGGCACCTAAATATATTAACTTACATTGAAAACTATGCTGATATTAAGAACTAGGACCATTTTTCTGCAACTAGGTATTCCAAGTAGAATAATTCACACAAGAAAAATAAAATAATGAGAATGTTACTTGGTGAACACAAATTCAGAACAAAGAGAGCTGGGTAGAGTGAAGGAATATTACTGTCCAGTGATTCCAGCTTACTGAATTCTTCTCTCTTCTAGGGATGTTTCTATCAAAAATAACAGGGGCCAATCATCCAAATTCTGAGCAAGCAGCTACTCTTCTAGGCAGGGCTGAAGAAACACTGACACAACCTCAAGAATTAAAAATCTGTGTGATTCTCAGGAATAGAGTCTGAGCCCTATTGCCAGAGATGAACCAAGCCACTAGAACAGCATGGACAGGAAGACGTCGGTTCAAGTCCCAAATATTTGGTAGTTCTGTGCTCCTTCATCTGTTATTTGACTTCCCTGATAAGTCTCAGTTTCATCTGCAAAACTGGAATTAAAAAGCACTTTTATCACAGAGTTGTTGTAAGAGATAATATATGTAAAATATTTTGTAAGCCTGAAAGCCTTGGGTATAAATAAGGACTTTACTACTGATGCTGCCTAATATTAATGGCCAATATTCACTGGATTAGGGAAAGTAGGTGGCACAGTAGATAGAGTGCCAAGCATGAAGTAAGGAAGACTTATCTTTATGAGTTCAGATCTGACTTCAGACAGCTAATAGCTCTGTGATCCTGGCTGAGTCCTTTAACCCTGTCTGCCTCAGTTTCTTCATCTATAAAAATGAGCTAGAGAAGGAAATGGCAAACCATTGTGGTATCTTTGCCAAGAAAACACTAAATGGAGTCATGAAAAGTGAGACACAACTGAAAAACGACTGAATAACCAACAACAACTCACTGGATTGATTGCCAAAGGTCAATTTATATTTTTATGTCACAGACATTGGGGAGCCAGTGGTGGTAGGATCAGCCCTATATAATATTAGGAAGAGTCCTTTGACAGGACTACTCAACAAGAATTTTTTGCCCTGTAGTTTCATGTAAAAATGATTTATTATTCACTAATTTCATGGAGGTTATGGAAGTCAGAACAGACAACCAATTCAAGTGACAGGAGTATAGGTGAAATGCCTGTCCCCATAGTTTCCAAGGAAATTAAGTCAGTTCAGTCAGGAGTTCTCCTTCTGACAGGAGTTTGACCAAATGGAACTGAACTACTCAAGTCTGTTACTGGAAGACAGCTAAAATATTCTCCTAAGTCTTCCTCTCCTTCAGGTTAAGAATCCACACTTACTATAACAATTCCTTGTAGAGTATGGTCTCCATTCTTCTTGCCAACATCTCTAGCCTGGACATACTCTTCCATGTGGCACCTAGAACTGAACACAATATTCCAGAACTAGTCTGAACTGAGTCGAGTTGAGATGGACTGTGACTTTTCCTTGTTTTGGACATGACAAAATGCAGCCAACGCTCTAATTGGCTGTCTTGAAGAAGAAGGATTGGAGTGATTTTTTTCTATTGCCCAGACAACAACACTAGGAGAAATGATTGAAAATTGTAGAGACTGATTTTGATTCTCTATAAGGAAAAACTTCCTATAATTAGAGCTCCCCCAAAGTGGAGTAGACTGCCTTAAGAGGTGGTGAGATTCCCCACTTGAGAAGCCCTCTAGTGGAATCTGGATGACCATTTGTCAGAAACATTTTAGAGAGTTTTCTCATTCACATATCAGTTGTGTTACATGTCCTCTGAGTTCCTTTCCAGCCCTAAGATTTTGTCATTCTTGCCAGCCCTCTCTAAAGTCTTATTATAAATCTCTGGCTTTCACCTTGCTTTTCCTTCTGACTCAAGACTCCAGACTCTTCTATCTAATTGATCAACTTAAAATACTTGATTCAAAGAACTTGGCTCTGCCACTCAGTACCTTGGACAAGTCAGTCAATCAATAAGCATTTGTGCCAGGCACTGGAAGAAGTACTTGGGTTATAAGGATAAAAGCAAGTCACTTCTCCCCTGTGTGCCTCAGTTTTCTCTTATGTAAAAGAAGGGACCTTTAAGGTCCTTATCTTGTGACATTGAGAGAATTTGGGTCTCAGGTAAATAGAAAGGTAGAAATTTTGAACTGGAGGAGTTATTGGGGGGCATTTCATCTTACCCATTGTTTTGCACATGAAAAAGGTAAGGAACAAAGAAGCAAAAAGTCTTGCCTGAAGTCTCATAGCTATATAACAGAAAGACTAAGACTAAAATCTGTGTCTTTTGATTCCCAATACTGTACTCTTTCCAAAAAAATGTTGCCTACCATCAAGACATCTATTTGGGGGCTAAGAATATATTCTGAATGGATACTTTTCAGTGGTCAGATTATGTTCACTAGAGTCAACAGAGTAAAATGACCTCTATGGAAAGTACCTTCCAACTCTGAATCCCAATCCTGTGACTAGAAAAATCATCCTTCCTGTGAAAATCGTGTATTTTTAAATCAGCAGGAGTCAGGAATTCAGCTTAGGGGAAAATCGTCAGTCTTTATTCTCAGTGAAGAAGGATCGGAGGTGGAAGAGAATCGGCAATAGCAATGTGTGCAGCTGAGTCAAGAAGCTAGCTCGACCAGCAGCCACACAACCAGCAGCTCGGAGTCTCGAACCCAGGCCCAATCTCCCCCAGCTTCTCTTCCTGTCTCTCTCTCTGCCTCCACCCACCAAAATCGTCATTTCCTATACAACACATCAGGACTTGCACGGAGAGTGGGCAGGGACCATTCTTTATCCAATCATGTATATTAATAGAGTATAGCCCAATTACTATTTAGCCTCACATACTTGGGACCTCAGTGCATCAACTCAAACCTCAGCCCATTACACTTCCCTTCTGCCATGAAGCTGGTCAGTAACGCAAAATTCTGACATAAACAACTACTTTAGGGATGAGGCTTCTTAACTTTTCAAAGGCTGTTTACAGCATAGAATATACAATATTGGGCTGGAGTTAGGAAGATCTGAGTTCAAATCTTGTCTTAGACACTAGCTATGGTAATTCTGGGCAAGTCTGTCTTAACCTCAATTTCCCCAATTGTAAAGTATGGATAGCAATAGCATCAAAATCTCAGGATTGTTGTGAGAATCAAATTATAATGCACTTAGCATGTGGTAGATGCTTAATAAATCTGTTTTCTTCCTCTTCAAAATAATATTTTTAGATCATTTTCTTTTTGGGGGGGATGAAATTGGACTTGACTCAGGTGAGTCTTAAGTGTCTGAGGTCAGATTTGAATTCAGTTCTTTCTGACTTCAGGGCCTATGTTCTATTTACCATCTAGTTGCCATCTAGTTGCCCATAGAATAATTTTTTTTTAATTTGATTTTTGTTTTCTTTTTTTTAAAATGATAGATCCTGATTTTATTTTTTTAAACTTTTTATTTTCAAAACATATGCATAATTTTCAACATTCACCTTTGCAAAATCTTGTGTTCCATATTTTTTCCCTCTCTTCCCCCCTTCCTCTCCACTAGACAGCAAGTAATTAAACACGTACAATAGAATAATATTTTAGAAGAATGTTATTCATATATTGCATCATTTACTGACTGAGGGGGAAGGGAGAGAAAAAATTAGAACATAGGACTTTATAGGAGTGAATGTCAAATATTATCCATGTATATATTTTGAAAATAAAAACTTATGATTAAAAATTTTTTAATTGAATATGAAAAAGAAATGTTATTTTATTTTTCCTAATTACATGTAAAAATTATTTTTAGCATTCATTTTTAAAATAATTTTTGAGTTCCAAATTCTCTTTTTCCTTCCTTTTCCTTCCTCTTCTTGAGAAGGCAAGAAATTTTATATGGATTATACATTTTTAATTATGCAAAATATATTTCCACATTAACCATGTTATAAAAGTAAGCGCAAACCAAAAAAAAAAAATTTTTTTAAAAGAAAGTAAAAAATAGTATGTTTCAATCTACTTTCAGACTCTAACAGTTCTTTGTTTGCAGATGGATAATATTTTTCATCCTAAATCCTTTGGAATTATCTTGGATCATTATATTGCTAAGAACAGCTAAGTGATTCACAATGATCATCATACAATATTACTGCTACCACATGCAATGATCTCCTGTTTCTGCTCACTTCACTTTACATCAGTTCATACATATCTTCAGAATCACATTTTAAATGCATATAATAAACAAGAATAGCCAGTACTTCAATAATCCCTTAAAGTTTGCAAAGTACTTTGCAAATATTATTTCATTTTACCCTCACACACCTGGGAGGTAGGTTCAGTCATGTCTAACTTTTCATGACCCCATTTGGGATTTCCTTGGCAAAGATACCAGAGTAGTTTGCCAGTTCCTTCCTATCCCCATTTGACAGTTAAGGAAAATGATAGTTAAAGAGATCAAATGACTTATGCAAGATCACACAGCTAGTAAGTGTTGAAAGTCACATTTGAACTTAGACCTTCCTGACTCCAAATCTAGAACTCTATCTACTGCACCACCTAGAGAAAAATAATTATATCGAAATACAGTTATAAAAAATTTTTTTTTAAATCCACAGTTCCTATGAAATAAATCCACTTGACCTCCAAAAGAACTATAGACATTTGTTTCAAGGAATGGTTCACTCTAACTAGAATGAACTGCTCCTTCCAGGATTGGGAGGTCAGAGAAAACAATCTGTGATCTCTCATTCATCGGAATGTCTTTCTTATTGCAAAACTGTCTCTCTAGCTGAATGATGAAAAAAGAGAATGAAGTTGAAGCAAGGAGACAATCTGAGCAATGGTGGCAATGCTTGAATCATCAGCTGACTATGAGACTGGCTGCTTTCCCACTCAGCTTGAGTGACTAATATGTTTGGATCTTCTGGAAAGACACCTGGAAGCTATTCATCCTTTCACTGAGGGTCCATTCACGTGGGAAGAATGCAATATTGTTCATTTGCCATCACTGCTTCGCCCCGTGAACCAGATTGCTGCTAAATCAATACACCGCTGATTCAGACATCCACATAACTGATGTAACATTCTTCTGCAGGGGCTATTTTGGTCCCAGAGGCATTTGAAAGCTTCTTCAGACTCTTTTTGAAATATTTAAGTCTCAGAGAGACAAATGGCTGCAGTGAATACGGCATTAGATAGAGACTGAGGAGACCTGTACTGTCTACACTGGCAATCTGCTAACACTTGGACAGGGAATAACCCAACAAGATGGCAGCATTAAAAAAAAAAAATTTAAATCTTCCCCTTCCAACCTCATTTGTAATTGTTTGTTTCTGTTTTTCTTGGACTTCATTGGACTTAACTATTTTCAACTGATGGGCTCCAATCAAATGAAGTACATTTCCTGACCTTTAGCAATTCCCAGATTACTGAAGATAGACAATATGGGATGGATAGAACAGGAATTTTTGCCTCAGGCATATATGGTTGGTATGAGACTACCATTGTGGCTCAGCTAACAATCTGATGATGGGCACAGTTACACAAGGGGTGGCTTATCCCCAGAGAGTATAGCTCTCACTCTCTCTTCCACAAAAAAGAGAGAGTGGGAAAACTCCCCAGCTGTGGTGGTAGGGAAGGGAAAGGAGGTTTTTGACAATAAGATCTTTGAGTGATGGCTAAGGTATGTTGCCAGAAAACCATTAAATAAAGCACCACAAGAAGGAAGCATACCTCTATTTATGCTTACAACTACATAGCAAGAGATCACTTGACATACAAAAGAATTAAGGATACTGTGCAAAAATGTGTGTGGCAGCCCTTTTTGTAGTGACTAGAACTGGAAACTGAGTGGATGTCCATCAGTTGGAGAATGGCTGAATAAATTGTGGTATATTAATGTTATGGAATATTATTGTTCTATAAGAAATGACCAACAGGATGATTGCAGAAAGGCCTGGAGAGACTTACATGAACTGAAACTGAGTGAAATGAGCAGAACCAGGAGATCATTATACACTTTAACAACAATACTATATGAGGATCAATTCTGATAGAAGTGGCCATCTCCAGCAATGAGATGAATCAAATCAGTTCTAATTGATCAAAAATGAACAGAACCAGCTACACCCATTGAGAGAACACTGGGAAATGAGTATGGACCACAAAATAGCATTTACGCTCTTTCTGTTGTTGTTTGCTTGCATTTTTGTTTTTCTTCCCAGGTTATTTTTACCTTCTTTCTAAATCCGATTTTTCGTGTGTAGCAAGACAACTGTATAAATGTGTATACATATATTGTATTTAACATATACTTTAACACATTTAACATATAACATATGTATAGGACTACCTGTCATCTAGGGGAGAGGGTGGAAGGAAGGAGGGGAAAAGTTGCAACAGAAGTTTTTACAAGGATCAGTATTGAAAAATTACCCATGCATATACTTTGTCAATAAAAAATTATTAAAAAAAAAAAAAAAGAATTAAGGATACTTGTTTCAAGGAATGGTTCACTCTAACTGAAATGAACTGCTCCTTCCAGGATTGGTAAATCAGAGGAAACAATTTGTGATCTCATCATTCATTGCAATGTCTTTCTATTGCAAAATTGTCTCTCTAGCTGAATGATGAAAAAAAAAGAATGAAATTGGAGCAAGGAAACAATCTGAGCAATGGTGACTCAGTGGTGGCTATCACTCTGGGGATAGGTTAAAAAAGTGAAAAAAAGGAAAGTTTGAGTGGCAAATATTTGAAAACATTTGTCTCAGATCCTTAGTGACTCAATAGATTGGTTAAGTCTCCCCATCCAGGAAATGGGTATAATACAACCTGCTACACATTAAAATGAGAGAGACAGATAGAACCATGGTTTTATTTTTTCTCTCCCTGAGTCATAAGACATGGACCAAGGAGTAATCCATGCTCGGCTGAGTTTGACACACTCAGTGGGAAAGTGATAAGGGTCTGTACTGGAGTTCTCAGGGCTGCTTCTTCCACTTAAAACAAAAGGCAGGGTTAAAAAAGGTGACCTCTTCCAACACGGATAGGTAGAAAATGATTCTAGCACTGTCCTTGCCCTCTCCCTCTTTCCAAAGGATAGTGTGAGAACTACTGATAAAAACCCAATAAAAGATTTCTGAGCTCCCTGGAGATCAGCTTATATGAATAGAAGGTCTTATTATAATTCGCAGTGCTGGAGAATGCTCTATAGGCAATCATCCTGGCCTGCCAGTCAGAGGATAGATGAAAAAACTCCTTTCTTTTTGATCTGATCTCTGGCTAACTTCTGCTTAAGCACTGAAGGAGAATTTAATCCACTAGTGGACTGTCCTCATTAGAGAGCGGCCGGGCTAAAGTTAGTACTGACCTGAACAAGACAACCACAAGGGGGAATGGGTCGTAGCTTCTCTCACGAACTGCAAAGCAGCCAAGGAAAAATACACATTCTGGTGTATTAGCACAGTTCAGGGGATGCCCTGTTCTACCCAGTTTCTCCTTTTAAATATCAATAAGAGAGGGCCGATCCTAAATAACATTCAGAAGATCACAGATTTAGGGCAAAAAAAAAAAAAAAGCTCCTTGAGGTCAACACAACTTCTACCCATTTTAAGAATGAAGAAACTGGGACCTTAGAGAGGCCGAGTGACCTGGCTTTATGATTACAGAACAAGCAACAAGAGGAAGGCTTTGCAGCCAGGAGACCCAAGTTCAAAACTTGCTTCTTAGGTTCAGTCCCTGTGTGACAATGGGTAAATCATTTAAACTCTCTTGGTGAGAAAAATTGGATAAAATGGTCTTTGAGTTCCCTTATCCTAAGTCACAGAGGTAGGATTCAAACCTTATTTTTGTCACTCAGTTCAGCCTCTTTTTTTAACCTCCTTTCCCCACTTTGCCAAGAGGCCAGTTTATCTTTAGCATCCCTCCCCACAATTCTCTTTTTGCTAGCTGGCCTCTTGTTCTCCCCTGGAAGTCTCTTCCCATAGTGCCTTGATCTCCACCACTTGTCAAATCCCCTATTACTTGGAAAGGGCTTGAGGAACTGTCTGCTACCCCATATTAGCATCTTGGGGCAAAGCCCTTTTTATTTCCTCACACAAGCTCTGGTTCTGGGAGAATGGGGTAGAAGAGAAATAGGATGGAAAATAAACATTTGAGAGTTCTTGCCTCCGAACATCCAAAGCCTAGTAAATGATCTTGGTTAAAGTCATATAAGCTGGATCTCACTTTCTGATATTCAGTCAGTTCAGACATGTCTGACTCTCCATGACCCCATTTGGGGTTTCCTTGGCAGATACCAGAGTAGTTTGCCATTCCTTCTCCATTTCATTTTATAGATGAGGAAATTGAAGCCAAAAGGGGTTAAGGGACTTGCCCAGAGTCACACAGATAGCAAGCGTCTGAGGCCAGATTTGAATTCGGGAGATCAATCTTTCTGGCTCCTTGCCCAACATTCTATCCACCGCACTACCTGCTTCCAAGGTCTGACTAGCCACCTTCTTAATGGTGGGTTGAATTTTGAAGAAAGGTTTTTGAAGAAACCCCCCCAAAAAGATTCATAAGTAGGTTTTAGCACATGCCCAGACCAATTCAGTTGTAAGTACCCACATAGGAGACACCAGGGACCTACTTCTTAGAGCAGCCTCTTTTCAAGGACTACACAGCATGAACTGTCTCTAAAACCACATATTGTGACAGTCTCTCTGTCTCTCTCTTTTTTCTCTTTGTCTCTCTTTGTCTCTGTCTCTGTCTCTGTCTCTCTTCCTCTCTGTCTCTCTCTCTTTCCATCTCTCTCTTTCTCTGCCTCTGTCTCTGTCTCTTTCTCTTTCTCCCTCCCTCTCTGTCTCTCTGTGTGTCTCTCTCTGTCTCTGTGTGTCTCTCTGTCTCTGTCTCTTTCTTTGTGTGTGTGTGTCTCTCCCTCTGTCTGTGTGTCTCTCTCTGTGTCTCTCTGTCTCTTTCTCTCTCTCTCTCTGTCTCTCTATATCTCTCTCTCTTTCCATCTCTTTCTCTGTCTGCCTCTGTCTCTGTCTCTCCCTCTCTCTCTCTCTTTCTGTTTCTGTGTGTCTCTCTCTGTCTCTGTGTGTCTCTGTCTCTGTCTCTCTCTCTCTGTGTGTGTGTCTCTCCCTCTCTCTGTCTCTGTGTCTCTCTGTCTCTTTCTCCATCTCTGGTGTGTTTGTGTGTCTCTGTCTCTGTTTCCTCTCTCTCCTCTCTCTCTCTCTCTCTCTCTCTCTCTCTCTCTCTCTCTCTCTCTCTCTCTTTCTCTCTCTCTCTCTCTCTCTCTCTCTCTCTCTCTCTCTCCCTCTTTTCCTCTCTCTCTCTGGCTCTCCCTCTCTTTGTCTCTGTCTTTGTCTTTGATTCTCTCTGTCTCTTTCTCTGTCTCTCTCTCTCTGTCTCTGTCTGTCTCTCTCTGTCTCTCTGTCTCTGTCTCTGTTTCTCTCTCTCTCTGTCTCTCTCTCTCTCTCTCCAGTTATATCCAGAATGATTCTAGGTCTTGTTTTTTCATTTTCTTCTTCAGTTCTAAGTTCAGGGGGTGGCATCCTGGACCAGAGCTCTAGTCCCTGGATCTTCGAGCCTCTATTCCAGGCTAGCTATTGCTGCCAGCCCAGTACAGAACAAACCCAAAGGGGGTGGAATTCAGTAGAACTAATGCTGTATAGGAACTGAACTAAACCTCAAACTGTCTCCCTGAAGACCAAGGGAGTTGAAGAGAGGATTATCCCCCCCAGGTGTGGGGGGAAGAGTATTTGTGTGTTTCTGTTATACCTTTAAGTGAATATTCCTTTGTAAAAGTGGATTCTGCCAAAAAGATAGTTAAAAGAAACTAGGGTGTTTGGAGCCTTAAAATGAGGAAATATAATCAATGGGGAGGACTTGAACCAATGGCAGAAACTAGACACCCCCCCCCAACTCCATTAAGAGTATAAAATAACAATAGAGAAAGTAACTTCCCTGGTCTTCAGAAAGTGGGGAATCTGAGTAGTTATTGTTATACACTCCCAAAGTCCAAAAGAAGAAATATTTTATGATCGAAATTCAGGCACAGCCACAGGTGACAAGGGGATGTTTAGAGTGGGCTACCCACCCCCATCTCAACCCACAGCACAGCGGTCACAGCCTAGTCCTGCTAACTACTGGGAAGCCCTCCCACCCCAAAATCTGTCCTAAGCTCCTTGTCTAAGAGACAGTCTCATGAATAGAGACAAATATACAGACAATCAGCGCCAACAACTTACCAATTAGCAAGAAACTCCCCTGAGGATGTGGCTCGACTCTGGAATTGATATTCAGCAGTACCCACTCTTCCCTTGCTGACATAATAAAGTTATCTTGCTTTATTTTTATATAACACCTTTTCCCTGCAGGCTGCAGGCTAGCTTTTTACAGATATTTCCTCATTAATATTTTCAGCACCTGGGTAACAGAGTTGCAATGTTTTATTTTCTTGAAGACGGAGGAAATGAAACCACAGTGAGGTGAATGGAGGCCTGAGCAACATAACCAAGTATAAGAGATATTGGTCGTGGTTTTTGCTCTCACGGGATGATGGCTGATGGCAGGCAAGCATCATATAAATATCACAGCATCCTACTCTTTCCTTTGAGAAATTTCTACATTCTGTTATCAGAGGGGCAAAATACATGGAGGAGGTGATTTTTCAAGCCCTTTTAATCCTTCTAGCCCTTCTTCATTTCTTGTATAATTCCCTCTTTCATTTCTTTGTAGATTTAGGAAAGGATGAGCTGAGAAGGAAGGAGAAAAAAAAGGAAACTCTGGGAGACAGGCAGGGGTTGAGGAAGGAGGGAGAGGAACTTTACAGATGAAAGAAAAGAGAACAGTTAGAAAAGTTAAAAAGTAAAAAGCCATGGCAGAGAGGAAAAGAGATAAGATGGCAATGTAAATCTCAAGTTATTTTGCCAACCAAACAGCCAAGAAGAGTGAAAATCCACTATTCCTGGTCTCAATCTTACTTGCTCTATTGGAGGTTGCTTTTTTTGCATAGGGTCTGCACACTTTTAAACACAGTAAGTTTTTGAGCAAAGGAATGACATAATCAGAAAAATTATTTTAGCAGGTATGTAAAGAGAGAATTACAGAAGTAAGAATTTGAGGGTGAAGAGATTCGTTAAGGGGCTATTACAGGTAATGAGAACCTGAATTGCAGGAGAGAGCATGTGAGCTACAAAGTAGACTGTGTTTTGTATCCCTCTCATTTAGCCTTTGGACAGAGACCACGTCCTTGCATATACTCTACAACTTATCTCTAGTACTGACCAGTACTCAACATAGAATAAATTATTCAAATTAATATTCTCCAGATTCCCTTCAGGAAATGAATGGCCTCATAAGATAAGCTTCACTTAGTTATCACTTCATGATTAAATTCCAAAGTCAAAGAAAGAGTACACAGTGCACCAACCTAAAAGGGATGAGTCTATGTTAATTCTCTGAGCATAGTATTGATAAAGAATAGGGAAAACTCCCTGGAGGTCTGCAGATTTAAGGAGATAGATTAGCTCTCACTTGGCAATGGAGCAACAAAAGGCAGAAGCTCAGATCCACAGCTTCGGAATAAGATGGAAAATACAAACATATTGCCATGTTCTCTCTGGCTTAAAAAAAATAGGAGGAGCATCAGGACAATGAGGGAGGGGGGACAATAATACATGTAATTCTTCTCAAAATAATGGTTGGTTGGGGAGAAGAGGGTGGAAATTCCACTCCCCAAGGCGGTAGCATCATCATTCTTCATCAGAGAGAATTTTTCTTTCATGAAAAAAAAAGAAAATCAGATGGAATCTAATATTTTCCTCTGCAGAGGAGACAGGAGCCATCAGCTCCTAGAACCAATGTGGGAGATAGCTTTAATCCAGTCCCATCTTTGTGCCCAAGCACTTGGATTTATCTGGATTCACACCCTTATGATCCCTTTACCAGTCCCACTGACATTGAAATTCTGTTAACAGTTCATCTCTAAATTATCATAAATTGTCCTCTTCCTGTAACAGCTTTTGTCCTCATTCCTGCCGAATGAGTAATGGTTATACAACTTGCCAATTTCCACAATACTCACACTGAGCTATCCTTCCACATAACTTTTGCTAGAATCATCTTGGTGGAATGAGCTTGAAATGAGAAAAATGGGGCTCAAATTTTAGCTCTTTCACTAGCTCCCAGAGCCTAGAGGCTCCCTTCTTCTGCTGACTGCTTGGACCACTATTTCAGGAGGAGCCTGCTCATCCTCCATATCCCAGCTTCTTTTTTTGTTTTTTTTTTTTTATTTATTTATTTAATAGCCTTTTATTTACAGGATATATACATGGATAACTTTACAGCATTAACAATTGCCAAACCTCTTGTTCCAATTTTTCACCTCTTACCCCCCCAACCCCCTCCCCTAGATGGCAAGATGACCAGTAGATGTTAAATATATTAAAATATAAATTAGATACACAATAAGTATACATGACCAAAACGTTATTTTGCTGTACAAAAAGAATCAGACTCTGAAATATTGTACAATTAGCTTGTGAAGGAAATCAAAAATGCAGGTGGGCATAAATATAGGGATTGGGGATTCAATGTAATGGTTTTTAGTCATCTCCCAGAGTTCTTTTTCTGGGCACAGCTGGTTCAGTTCATTACTGCTCCATTAGAAATGATTTGGTTGATCTCGTTGCTGAGGATGGCCTGGTCCATCAGAACTGGTCATCATATAGTATTGTTGTTGAAGTATATAATGCATATCCCAGCTTCTTAAACGCTAGCTTATAACCCCTTGTGGGGATCTTATGAATGTAGAAATCATGAAATTATGATTTATTTATCAGTAAATGTTTGATTTGTATACCTATTTTACATACATAGATACCCAAAGTCACATAAAAATTTCTCAGGCAAAAAGCGGTTGCAAGTGGAAAAAGTTTAAGAAGCCCTGTAATTCCCTCAGTTCTCAACTCTCCAGACTTCTCCTCCCAACATGGTTATCCTCTCTCCCTCTTCACTATCTTCCCTGTTGTTTTTCATCTCCTTCATTAGAGATTAAGCTTCTTGAAGATAGGAACCATTGTCTGCTCGTATCTGTATTCCCAATATTTATAGAGCAGTTGGCACAGAGTAAGAGCTTAATAAATATAGGGCAGAGTGGACAAGAGCTTTGCCAAAATTAAGAAAATACTGAGAGGGAGGAAAGAGGGAAGGAAATAAGCATTTATTTAGCACCTACTACTGACAGACACTGTGCTAAATACTTTTACAAGTATTATATCATTTGATCCTTACAACAACCTGGAAGGTATGACTGTTGTTATTCTGCTTTACAGTTGAGTAAACTAAGATAGACAGACATTAAGTGGCTTGTCTAAGGCTGGATTTTGAACTCAGGTCTTCCTAACACTAAATCCAGCGTTCTATCCCCTGGATCACCAGCTGCCTCTGTTTGACATACCTTGTGCTGCACTTCAGCATGTGGCAACAACTAGACTTAACACTTAGAGAGCAAAAATAATCTACCAGATTTAGCAAGATTAGTTCAAATAGGAAGCTTTCCCCAAATGAACTCCTTCTAAACCTCTCATGAACTAATTATGTAATGAAATAATAATATATTAATTATATTTTGCTATATGCCAGGCACTAAACTAAACTCTTTACAAATATATTATTTCATTTGGTCCTCACAACAACCCTGGAAGGTAGGTGCTATTATTATCCTCATTTACAGATGGGGAAACTGAGGCAAGCAAAAGTGAAATAACTTGTCTGTCCACTATGTCACCTGGCTGTCCCTGCTTCTTTTATGGGATAGCATGTACAAAAAGGACTTTGTGTCATGAGGATTTTGCCAACATTTCCCTCCATCAATAAAATGAATGAGGGGATTAAACTACATAATATTCCATTTGGTTAGACTGTAAATTCCTCCATTTGCTTGTGAGTTCCTCCATTAAATTGTGAGCTCCTTGAGGACAGGGGCTGTCTTTTGCCTCCTTTTGTATCCCTGATGATTAACACAGTGCCTGGCACACAGTAGGTGCTTAATAAATGTTGAGTGATTAACTGATATCTAAAGTCTAATCCAGCTTAAAGTTCTGTAATATAAAACTTGATTAAAAGATGAATAGACCTGGAATAAGATTCTTCCCTCCTATGAGGTGGTACAATAAAGTCAATAGAGAACTGATATTGAAGTTGGGAAGATATTGATTATGGTCCTGTTTCTGACCCATACTAACTATATGATCCTAGGCAAGGCTTTAGCCTTTCAGTGCCCCCACGTAACTGAGATTATAAATTGCTGGGCAGTTGCTAAAGCACATTGATAGAGTTTCCTCTTCAGATGGTCCTTACACCTAAGGGGTTAAAAAAAAAGATTCCTTTCTTTTCTCACCAGTCCAATCTGGTCTTCTTGCTATTGGTTCCAGCCAAGTTGGACTTTCTCCATCCAGGGGTCATAATTTATCTACCCCTCTCCCACTTTCCTATCTTCTAAACCCAGCTCTGCAGGATAGTATGCTTCCAGTGCTGATAAGCTTCTTAATTCATCATCCTTCCCTACTACCTCGCTTAGATAAGAGGAATCTTTCTTGAACTAAGATTACTCCCATAATTTTTACTTTCTCCATGAATCATATTTCTTACATAGCCATTATCCTTTTCTAAAATGATGGCTTCTTGTCTACAATCTCTTCCTGGGAACTGTGTAACAATGGGGCTATAATGGAACTCTGGCTTCTCTGTCATGACCATTTGCCTTTCCCTTCCCTACATACTTACTAAGGGAATTAATAACACCCATTAATGAATGGGTGGGTGTCAATGGTGCCTTTAGGAGGCTAGTCAGATTATGGGGGGGAAAACCACTTATTTGGGATACTTGCTGTGAAGCACCTATAAGCTACAATTAGGGTCTTCTAATTTTCCTTATTATAATGAAGAGTGAGGGCTTCCATAATTCATTAGATGTAAAGATTTCCAAAAAAAAAAAAAAAAGTATTCAATTCAATTCTTTCTAATTCTTCTAAGAGAAGTCAACAAGCATTTATTAAGCACCTATACTATTCTAAAAGTTAGGTATTCCAAAAAAAGGCAAAAAAAAATAGCCTCCCCGCCATGGAGCTTACAATCTAATGTGAGAGACAATATGCAAACACCTACATACCAACAAGATATATAAAGATGAATTGGAAAAAATCACAAGAGAAAGACATTAGCAACAAGGCAATTGTGAAAGGCTTCTTGTAAACAATGGAATTTATGATACTTGAAGGAAGCCAGGAAAACTAGAGAAGCCAGAAGACCAAAATGAGGAAAAGGAGCATCCATCCAGGTCCATCCTGTGAATGATTTCTTTTTGTCTATTATTTGTTCCCATAACATATGTTTATTGAGCATCTCTGTGAAAAGTGCTAGTAGACTACAGGAACATGAAGACAAATAAAACATAATTCCTACCCTTAGGGAACATACAGTCCAGTGACAGAAATAAGATGCCCACATAAAGAAAATATGGCAAGTACATAAGAAAGATACAAAATTTTACAAGAGATGATGGGAAGATGAGAATACTTTTGACTGAGAAAGTAGGAATCTAGAAAAGCTTTATAAAGGAGCAGGGATTGGATCTGGGTCTTTAAGTACATGACTCTTCCTTTCAGGAGATGAACATAAATAAGAGAGTATTACAGACATGCAGAATAGAGTGAGAAAAATAACAGACTGGAAGACAAGAGACAGGTTCAGGAAATTGTGAATGGATTAATTTGTCCAAGTACAAGATGCCTATGGAGAGAAGCAGTGTGAGAGAAAGTTGTAAAAGACTGTGATGGTCTTGAATGCCATGATGAGCAGTATGGACAGGGGTATGCTGGTAAATATTTAAGGACCAGTTTGGGGTGAGGGGTGTGTATTATGTATTTTATAACACATTTTTAAGCTTAATCTTATTTGTTAACATTTTCTCCATCACTTTCTCAGCAGATACCAGAAGTATCAAACATATATCCTATAAGCTGCAATATAATTGAGAAATATTTAACAAAATAAATAAAAATACAATAGGACATAGGTAATCTTGATCCATAATTCTTAGTGTGTGGTTTCCCCAGTCAATATGAAGGCTCAGGAATCTTCATATAAGTTTTAGTGGTCCCCATTTCTATTTGAATTTGAGACCACTGGTAAACAATCAATAAAACAATAAATTAAACTCTGACTTGTAGTGTTTGCTGATTTCTAAAGTATAAATACTCTCACTAAAAATTTAACTATTAGTTCTTTCTGTGGGAAGAAGAAGAAAGATGTCAAGTTGGCCTTTGCATACCCCTGAGTATGGATTTTATTTTCTAAGTGATGGGGAGTCATTGAGAGTTTTTGAGTAGGGGAATGTTATGATCAATGTGAACTGGGCTTTAGACCCTTAACTAGAGAGGGTAGTTACACCAGGAATGGAAAGGAGAGGATAAGGACAGGAGTGATTTTGTGTAGAATCTATAGGCAGCAATTAATTCCATATGTGGAATAATTGAGAAAAGGGAGAGAATGAGGACTCAATGATGATTTCTACTTTTGATGGAGCCTTTAGCCTGAGGTTTCTAGCCTTGATGGAGCTATTAATAGAAAAAGAATCAATTAATTCAGTCAGGATGGATGAAAGACTTAGGGACAAAAATCTGTCATGATGTGTCATGCTTTGCAGCTGAATGAATCTTTGGGAATTTTTCATTTCTTAAGATCAAATTTTTGGAATTTAAACTGAAATCCCAAAGGATAAAATAGGTCTGCTGACATCACACTCTGTTCCAGCTGCTAAGAGAAGGAAACCCCAAGAGCACTTGTAAACAATGCATCCAGAACCTCTCTGTATTACAAAATTATAAAAGAGAAGAATCTTCAGACTAAAACACATATTCCCATAACTGAGGGTCTGACAAAGGGTCTAAAAAATTTTTTTGCAGTCTGAGAATGATTGCAAAATCACTGGGCTATTTTTGGGTCAGGGTCATCTAATTCCATAAGCAAGTTAGCTCAACACTGATATGCCAGACAAAATTCAGACACCCTGACTGCACATAGGAAGTGATTTAATGATGATGAATTAAACCTGTGAAAATAAGAATTTTCTACATATATAACAAGAGTGAAAGTCACTGTGGCAGATTGAAGAAAGGATTGGCCTTGAAGCAAAGATTTTTTAAACTTGTGTCAGATTTAACATTCATCTCTACTAAATTCCCAGCCAGAATGAGCATCTTTTTCCAGGGAAGAAGATGGTCATTCAACGAAATAAGTGAATTTCACCTATTTTTGGTGAAAAAACCAGAACTTAACAAGAAGTTTGATCTACAAATATAGAACTCAAGAAAAACCTAAAAAGGTAAAAAGACATTCCTACTAAATTTCAGCTTATTAGATCTAGTCCATCATTCTAGTTTTTTGAGATCTTTTTGGATACTGATTCTATGAACTGAAGTTCTGTGAAAACTGTGTGAAGTAAAACTTCTGTGAAGTTCTATGAAAACTGAAGTTTTCTTCATAAGTGAGGAAGAAGAGTTCACCCAGTATGGAAGTCAATGAAGACTTAAAAAGGAAGATAAATTGAAAATGAGATCTGAAAGAACCAGAGGGGGAGTCCCATTCTAGGCATATATATGTGCACATAGTAGGAACTCAAATTGAATAAATGAATGGCTTGTGTTTCTTCTTAAACTCTTTGCTGCTATATCATTTATGAGGAATTTCTTATAGCTCAAATCATCTTATAAACATTTTTACTGGAATCTTTTTAAGGTATTTGCCCAGTGTAGAGTCCCCCTAGCACACAGAATTGCCATTGCTCTGTCTCATGTCTACTCTATCATGTTCTTAGATGAAGAGTTTCAGCGATTGAATGACATTGTAGAACTCAGACCAGTAAATGTAATTAGCCAGCCTTCTAGGAACCCAGCTGGTCACTATGAGTGGGAGTTGGGATAAGGACTCCAATAGCTTACAAAGTATTAAGTATCAATTCAGATACACCTGAGAATCCATCTCCTCTACACATTTTTTACATCCCAAACAAACATTGGCTCAAACAAAGTGGAAAGGAGGGAGGGAGAAAAGGAGGAAAACAAGGAAGGAGGGTTGAAGGAAAGGAAGAAGGGAGGGAAGAAGGATGGAAGGAAAGAAAAAAGGAAGGAAGGAAGGAAGGAAGGAAGGAAGGAAAAGGAGAAGGAGGGAAGAAAGGGGGAAGAGGGGAAGGAAGGAGGAAGGGAGAAAGGAAACAAGAAAGATAAAACCTTATAACAAATATATAGTCAAGTAAAATAAATTCCCATATTTTCCATGTCTGAAACTGTCACTTAATCTATTTGGTACATCACCTCTCTATCTGGAGGTACATTGCATTTGTCATCATTAGTTCTCTGGAATAGTGATTGAACATTGTGTTGATCAGAGTTCTTAAGTCTTTTCTCTACTGCACTCTCTTTCTCCCTCTCTTTCTCAGCTACTAGCTGGCCACTCCCTCCTACCTACTTTCTGTCATCAGTTCTACTTACTGATTAAACTCTGAATAATTGATGATCAGTCTCCTCCCTAAAAGAAGACAAAATTTAATATATGAATATACATGCTCCTAAAACAGATAGAATTATAATACAATGGAATTTAAAAGAATTTTGGAGATCATCAAGAGTTTGGGGGTTGGGGTTTGCATTTATTTGCATTTATAATTCAAAAGGAGTCTTTACTTTTTCAAAGACTCTCTACAAGGGTTCCTTAATATATTTAAAATATACTTAAAATTTATACTCAACTTTTCACTGACATATTTCTTGCATAAATCAAAGTAGACCTATATTTGGCTATAAAATACCATTCTCAAAAGGATTCTTTTTCTTCTCTCTTTTCCTTTCCTTTTCTAGACTGAGAAGAGTTCCTATGGTTCAGCATCTTTCTTCTCCTAGCCAGTCTTTTCTTTCTACTCAATTTCCCATCATGCACTGATTAAGCATAGTCGTGCTGGTATGATGTGAAAGCTTCCCTGACAGCTGCAGCCCACATTGATCTACCCCTTCACTGAGCTCCTATTGTACTTATTGTCTGCACCACACAATTAGCACTTTATTATATACTGTCTTGTTCTCTAATTGTCTGCACCACACAATTTAGCACTTTATTATATACTGTCTTATCCTTTAATTGTTTCATGTGTTTATGTCTCCTCTCCCCATCTAGATGGCAGAGCTGGTATCTTATCTTCCTTTTATATTCTTCATAGGAACTAACACAATTGAAAAACGTAGTAGGGATTCAATAAGTACTTGGTTCATTGATTTAGTGATTGATTTTCAATGAATCTGATGAATTCAAGACAGTATATAGCAATGGATCGCAGAAAACTTGGCTGACACTCCCAGATCTGTCATGGCAGTCTTACCTGCACTGTGATACCAGCAAGTTTCTTGGTCCATCCCTCAATTTTCCAACAAAACAGGATTGCAATAGGAACAAAACTTTTGATAAAGACATTATTGGTTAGAAGTATCAATATCTGTATCTAGAGATATTAAATAATCATTATTTCTGTTTCTTGTAGCCAGAATGATATAGTGGAAAGGAAGTACCTCTTACAACTCTGCCTAGAAAGAAAAATCTAAAATGAAAAGTCATTTACAGACAAGAGACTACAAAATTAACCATTTTAACCCATAAAATTAAAATCCTTTTGCCTAACAAAATTAATGTACCTAGAATGAGAAAGGAAATCATCAAGTGAGAAAAAAGCCTTTTTATATCAAATAAGACCAATAAGTGACTGATAACAAAGATATATAGTTATGTAGTCTATGAATGTACATATATATATATCTATCACATATATAACACATGTCTAGATATATACATATATATCTATATATATATATGAATATTATCTCTTTGATCTATATATACCTAAAGGCTTTAGATATGACAGGTAGGTAGAGCCATAGAGTGCCAGACCTGGAGACTTCCATCTTCCTGAGTTCAAATCTGACCTCAGAAAATTACTAGCTGTGTGATCCTGGGCAAATTCATTTAGTCCTGTGTCTGCCTTAGTTTCCTCACCTGTAAAATGAGCTGGAGAAGGAAACAGCAAACCACTCCAGTGTCTTTGACAAGAAAATTCCAAATGGGTTTGCAAAGAGTCATACATGACTGAAATAAATGAGTAACAACAACAAAAGCTTTGGATCCTTAATGGCCTTGTGAAAGAATGGAACTATCTTTGGAAATATATGAGACTATATATATATATATATATGAAACCAAGAGCCATTTTTCAATAGATTAATCATTATAGGATATGAGTAATTTTCAAAACAAAAAAAGAAAGATTTCATACCAATAACTGTAGGATTATGTTCCAAGTTATCAATAAAAAATGCAAATTAAAACAATTCTAAGACTTCATGTCATTGTTATCAAATTGTCAAAGATAACCAAAAAATGGAAATATTAATGTGGGAGAGACTATGAAGGCTACCATATCCAAGATTAAGCAGAGCCAGCCTACACTATTCAAGAGTATAGGAAGGAACAAAGGCTTTTCTAAGCAAACCCAATCCAGAAACTCATGTTTGAGATATAAGGAAACATAAGATAATGTTGAACAAAATGAAGAGATACTCTAGATTGAGAGAAAAATCCCAAAGATAAACCCAGAAGAAGAGAATAATTCTACAAGGGGTCCAGTAGCATCTCAAAGAAATAAATGACATGGTCACAAGGATTTTAAGTATGGCTGGAAGAAATGAAGCACAAGATACAAAATATAAGGATGATTGAAATGAGAGCCAGAGAGGAAAGAATAGAGAAAATTGTTACCTTAGAAGAGAAGATAGTAAACCTTCCTCAAGAACTGGACTCCTTGAAAATGAGAATAAGATTGAAGATTCAATTTAAGATTACAATTCAACTTTCCATATGGGTATCCATGCCTACACTGATGTCAATTTGATGCAGAGAGGACATCTTTTTTTATTCAGAGGAAGCTATTATTTTTTTTTCCTCCTCCATACCAGTAGTATTCCTTCTTCCTCTAGGTATTTTGGGAAGCAGTCCCAAGTAATTAGAATTGGAATTGAAACTAGAACTCTAGCCAGCTCCCCAAGGGGGACTTCATTAGCAGAGTGCCTGAGAGATCTGTGCTTAGCCTTGGTCTTTGTTTTTGTCATTGGCTTGGATAAAAAGCTTGTAAACTCAGCCAAATAGAAAGCAATAGCTCCAGAAAACAGTAAGAAATATTTAAACAAAACCAAAAGATTGAAAAACCAGAAGAAAATGTAAGTTATATACCACCAGGAAAGATTAGAGGCTGAGTGGGGAAGAAAAGGAGTGGGGAAATCAAAAAATAGCTAATAGAAGAACTAAATGGATCAATAAAATTTATTGTTAAAAAATAAAATTAGAAGCCTTATTATGTGATAAATGACAATATATTTCCAAGGAAGGGGAAGGAAGAGGAGGGCAGGGAAGAAACTTAAGAGTCAGAAGACCTAAATCCCATTTCTGAGCCTTTGGATAACAGATTTCCTATTTATTTAACATCAGGTTCTTTATTTGTAAAATGAAACAGGGTAGTTGACCTACAAGGTCATATCTATCTGATATTCAGTGATTTTTTTGCAGCACTACTTTTAAAGAATGTTTATATTGATGCTTAAGGTTTATTGAAGTATTCCCATCATCTTCCTCAATTTCAAGGGACCTCATACTTGCAGTGCTAAATATTGTTATTAACATAAGATAATACCTCTTTTTGCCTTGTGCAAAGAATGTCAATTTAAATTGTAATTCTCTTTTTGCTACTCGACATATGCAGGATGATAGCTATCCTATTTCTTTCCCTCTCCGGTCAAAGGGGCAGCTATATTTAGACATAACTCCCTTCCATCTCTCACATCACATTCCAAGTAAACAAAGGGGGAACTGTCCAATGCCCAGCTTTAACAGAATCCAGCCAGGGCATGTCACTTTTGCCTGCCTTGTAAACAGTTAGTAGAAATAATAATTGGCTTAACCACATTTCCCTGAATTTGAAGGAAATGTCCTGTCTGCTGTGCCAACCACTTTTTTTTCCCAGCTCCAATCAACATATTTTTTTCTATACTGAACATACTCTTGCACCCTCGTGTCCTTCAGCTGACCAACACCAAATCCAAAATTAGCAAGTCCAAAAATTGCTCAATTAGGCACATTCCTAGAGTAGAACTAGTCTAATCCAAGATTTACCTGGAGACTGTGGACAGATCCTGAATCATCTTCATTCCCCAGGCTTCTGCAAATGATTTAGGTGGCCTGGGAAATATAAGTGGTTTACTAAAGCTGGAGATTCAGCTCAAGTAAATTCTTCTGTATCTGTATCCAGACCTACATCCATATCAATTTGATATAGACAAAAGAACATCTTTTTTTGATTCAGTGGGGGCTATAAATTATTTCCTCCTCAGTACAGTAGCGTTCCTTCTTCCTCTAGGTATTTTGGAAGTAGCCCAAGGTAATTAGAATAACCCTAACCAGCTCCCCAAAGGGGACATCATTAGTGGAGTGCCTCCAGAATCTGTGCTTGGCTGTTGTCTACATTTTTATCATTGTCTTGGATAAAGGCTTATGAGTTTAGCATTAAAACCATAGCATAATTAGTAGAGAACTACATTTGAAATTAGGGGGCCTTAAATTCAAATCCAAATAGGCTAACACTCAGTGAGAAGATATTTTAATTCCCCTAATCTCTAGTCCCATACATAGGAAATGCTGACATGGATGGAAAGCCCACTATTTGGACATCAAGAAAAAAAGATTAAACTATAAGTTACCGTGTGCTAACATAGAATTGTAATTGAAAAGAGAATCCTCCTTTCTAAGGCATAGGGGAAGATAGTCCCTAAAGCCACTAAGAGTCTTCTTGGATGTAAAACTTAGGGCTGGTAAACCCACAACAAAAATGTCTCTAGAAATAAAAGCCCTTCCAAGGCATTCCCAATAAACTATGGGTAGAAAATGCCATCTGCATCCAGAAAAAAAAAAAAAACTATGGAAATTTAATGTAAATCAACAGGAAGGAAGAGAAGGAGGGAGGGAATGAAGAAGGAAGAGAGAGAGAGGGAGAGAGAGAAAGAGATAGAGAGAAAGAGAGAAAAAAAGAAAGAGAGAGAAAAAGAGAGAAAGAAAAAGAAAGGAAGGAAGAAAAAAGAAAGGAAGAAGAATGAAAGAAAAAAGAAAGGAAGGAAGGAAGGGAAAGAAAGAAAGAAAGAAAGAAAGAAAGAAAGAAAGAAAGAAAGAAAGAAAGAAAGAAAGAAAGAAAGAAAGAATAGAAAAGAAAGACTCTGTGTTTCTGAAACTCTGAGCTGAATGGGCTAGAGAAGAACTATATCCTAGGAAACTGAACAAACAAGAAGTTACAACTCCTGAGGTATTGTCCGTGATTTTTCAAAGCTCATTGAGAAGAGTACCATAGGATTTAAGAGTAGCAACTGTCTCAATTTCCAGAGGGAAAAAGAGAGAGAATCCAATGAAATATACAGACTAAAGACCAGAGATTCTTGGATTCCTGGCTAAATTCTAAACGGCATCTTTAAAGGCATAGTTAGCAAACATCTAGAAAAACAGCAATGATAAAGAATCAGCACAGTTCCTTCAAGAACAGGTCACTCCAGACTCCCATTATTTCTTCTGCTTGGCAGGTTTATTAAACTGTTAGGTAAGGGAAGACTAAGGATATATTAGCCTAGATTTTAGAAATCACTGAAAGTTTTTATAACATTATTATGAAAAAAGGCAAGAAATGTGGACCAAATGAAAGTTCGTGTGTGTGTGTGTGTGTGTGTGTGTGTGTGTGTTGTGTTTGTGTCTTCTGAACTGATTGAATGTCTGGATGCAGTCAGCTTGGTAGGAAATCACTAGTGGAATTCCTTAGTGATCTGTGCTTGGCCCAGAACTGCTTTTTCTTTTGATTTGTATTTGGGTTTGGGGTTTTTTGTTTTGTTTTGTTGATTTTTTTAATCAATGTCTTGAATAAAGGCTTACAAGGCAAATGTAAACAGCATAGCAGAGTGAATAGAGGGCTGCACTTGGAGTCATTTTGCTTTAGTTACTAGCTATATGACCCTGGCAATTTACTTTATCTCATTTGACAGTCAGTATCCTTTTTTGTAAAAATTATAATAATAGTATCAACCTCCCAAGCTTGTTGTGACAATTAAATGAGATAATCAATGTAAAACAGTTTTTATTAGTAACATATGGCAGCCCCAAAAGCCAATGTGATCCAAGGCTGCCTTTAAGCAAGGCAGCTAGATGGCTCAGTGGATAGAGCACTAGCCCTAAAGTCAGGAGGACCTGACGTCAAATCTGACCGCAGACACTTAACACTTTCTAGCTGTGTGACCCTGGGCAAGTCACTTAATCCCAATTGCCTCAGCAGCCAAAAAAAAGGAGATAGTATAGCCTTCCTTTACTCTGCCATAGTCAGTCTGTATCTATAGCCCTTTGTTCAGTCCTGAATGCTAAATTTTAGGAAGAACATCAATAAGCTAGAAAACAGATAAAGGACAATCCAAATAGAGAAGGAATTTAACTTTATGCTCTCTGGAGATCAGTGGAATGGACTAGGGAGATGTAGCCTGGAAAAGCAAAGCTCTAAGGGAAACATAACAGCCATCTTCAAATATTTGAAGGGAAACACATCTTCCACAGGGCAAGCATGTCCCAGTTGGCATTTTCCATTCATGGCCTCCTGTAGGGTTAATAAATCACTGAGTTGTGAGATCTGACACTTGGGGCATTTCTACTGGTCTTTAAATCAAGGACAAGTCCTTGATTCCTCCTGATTCTTCCTGCAGGAAATGTGAGGTTTTCCTCTGCTCACACTTCCAGCAGCATTTTCCCCACTGACCATTTCGAGAGCTCTTGTGAAGACGTAGTCTTGCCATTGCAGTTTCTCCAGAACCAGGCTTTCTCCCCATAATGCTAGCCAGCTTTCTCTTTCTTCTCCACTTTTAAAAAGCTTGTGTCCCAAACCATCCCCATCTCTCATTCTTCAGTTCTTCTGCCCCACTTTTGGATACATTCATAGGTGATGAAGCAGTCCAGAAACACAAGAGACCGCTCTCCTTCTCCCTCCCCACAGTGGAGCAGAGAAGAAGATATACTTCACTCCTTCAAGGAATTCACATTGTAAATACTGCCTCCAGCAGAGGAGATTGACCAACTTTCTGGAGATGAGAATAGTTTCTTGTAGAGAGTGTAAGATTTAGAATTCAAATAAACTTTATTTTTTTTTCTTTTAATAGCTTTTTATTTACAAGTTATATACATGGGTAATTTTACAGCATTGACAATTGCCAACCTTTTGTTCCAATTTTTCCCCTCCTTCCCCCCCAGCCCCTCCCCTAGATGGCAGGATGACCAATACATGTTAAATATATTAAAGTATAAATTAAATACAAAATAAGTATATACATCCAAACCGTTATTTTGCCATACAAAAAGAATCAGACTCAAATATTGTACAATTAACCTGTGCAGGAAATCAAAAAATACAGGCAGGCAAAAATATAGGGATTGGGAATTCAATGTAATGATTTTTAGTCATCTCCCAGAGTTCTTTCCCTGGGTGTAGCTGGTTCAGTTCATTACTGCTTCATTGGAACTGATTTGGTTGATCTCATTGCTGAGGATGGCCAGGTCCATCAGAATTGATCATCATATAGTATTGTTGTTGAAGTATATAGTGATCTCCTGGTCCTGCTCATTTCACTCAGCATCAGTTCATGTAAGTCTCTCCAGGCCTTTCTGAAATCATCCTGTTGGTCATTTCTTACCAAACAATAATATCAAATAAACTTTAAATGTTACCTAATTCAACCCCCTAAATATTACAGATGAGGAAACAGTGGCCCAGATTTGACTTGACCTGACTTGTCCATGGTCACACAAGCAGTAAGTGACAAGACTGGGATTCAAATCCAGGCCTTCTGATTTTAAGTCCTAGGCTCTTACTATGCTGCAGACAAGCAGAAGTGTATGTATTCAAGGGCAGCTAGGTGGGACAGTAGATAAAAGTGCCAGACCTGGAGTCAGGACTCCATCATTTTCCTGAGTTCAAATCCAGTTTCATTTACTTAAGTGTGTGATCCTGGGCAAGTCCCTTAACCTAGTTTGTTTCAGTTCCTCATCTAGAAAATGAAGTGGAGAAGGAAATGGCAAACTATCCCATTTTCTTTGCCAAAAAACACACACACATACAAACACACACACAAATGGACACACAAAATGTGTCTCCACTTTTTGGATTGCCTTGAGTTTGAGAGGTGGGGGACTAAAGGAGTAGAATGTTACATATGTGCTTATACATAGTCTATATATGTATGTTTGCATGCATGTATGCATAACAATAACCACTCATGGACCAAGGGAACTAGGACACAAAGGGAGTCCTCTCAACTGTAAATCCTGCCTCTTTGGTGTACCAGGTTTAGTCCTGGGGGAAACTGACCCATAAAAGAAGCTACTTTTCTAGCATTCAGAGAAATTTACTTAAAGCTGAGATTTTATCTTATATTTAGGTCTACCAAAATAAGGAGTAGAAAAATATTCAATACATAAAATATTATAAAATGTGACATAGGTTATTTCCTCCCATACAAAAGGAATGCATGATAATGCTGATGATAATCACAGTATTCATTGATAAGTTCTTCAACAAGATGCTGCAACTCATAACTACCATTGTATTCCTCCCAGTTTGACTTAAAAGTATCAAAACATGAATAAGTTTATAGAATTTCTAGATAGGCATTTTACATTTCTTCTCGGTTCTATACTCCCTCAACATCTGGAGAGCTGAGTCAGGGTTGGGGTTTCTTTTCCTGTTGTTGGGCATTTTTTCTAAGAAATAGTGGATGTAGAGAGGGTACCTAAGTAGGATCCCTAAACCTCTCAAACTCAGAAGGCTGCCTCCACACCTGGGCATGTGTATCTGGGAATTACCCCAATCATCCATCACTTAGGAAATAACACAGCAAAAAAGAGGCAACCAGAAGCCCAGACTCAAGTACATCTGATCTTACTAGTTCATGAGAGCAGTTATTCTACTGATTGGCTAGAGAAGGCCAGCCCTCCCCAGAAACACTCTTCTCAGAAAGCCCCAGTTTACCTTTTCTTGGTTTCCCTAAAAAAAAAAAATCAAAGAAAGAGAAAGAGAGAAAAGGGCAGAGTGACTCCCTTTTTAAAAATTCTCTGATTGAGTAGCTCTTCCAGCAATAAAATAGATTGTTTATTGTCTCAAAAACTGATCTTTGAACTCTAACCCCAACCATTCCTGGAAGTTGTCATAAAAGCTTTGATACATGGTCCCTGGGATAGTTGCAAAGGGACACATGATCTATAGGATACAACTAAAAACATGTATATAAATGGATAGATAGATGGTAAAGATAACAGATATATAGATATGTACATAGATGCATAGATAAATAGATAATTATAATGTATATATACACGTACATATATTTACTGTTGAATCACCATCCGCTCCTAAAGAAAATAACTATTTCATTTTAACCTTTATATATCCCTATCTCCCAGCCTACTAAGTATGTGGCACATAGTAGGCACTTACAAAATACTTTTTGACTGACTGATTGATTGAAACATCAGGACATCTAATCTCTATGATTCTAAAAGTGTGGTGTAATTTCTTAGTTATTAAGTTTTTTTAAGGAAGTTAGAGAGAAAAACTAATTGTAGAAGTTCATTATTTAAATGCAAGGTTGGGAGTGGGGAAATACTTGACTAGTCTTTTAACATTTCTAGTGACTTTAAGCAAATCATTTTCTGCCATGAACTTTAGTGTCCTTATTTACAAGATAAAAGACTTAGAAAAAATGATCTTCAACTCCCCTTCCAGATTTGAAATTCTATCACTCATGGCTTTATAGAAAATATATAGAACTGAAAAATATAGAAGAGGAAATTTTTGTGGCTACACTGCCATCTAGTGGGAAATTTCTTTTTAGGCTATCACAACCTATACACTATATTACAATTCCATAAGCTGGTAAAGCTTTATGGAAATCATAAGATCACACTTTTTTTTTTTTTTTTAACAGCAATAGCTTTTTATTTTTCAAAACACACACAAAGACACTTTTCAACATTTACCCTTGCAAACTTTGTGTTCCAAATTTTTCTCCCTCCCTTTTTCCTCGACAAGCAAGTAATCTTTGATTTAAAATCAAATATGTATAATTCTTCTAAACATATTTCCATATTTATCATGATGCGCAAGAAAAATCAGATCAAAAGAGGGGAAAATGAGAAATCCACATTAATTCCCCATCACAAGTGTATAAGAATTGACCTGAATCATGTCATTGTTGAAAAAAAGCCAAGTTCATCCCAGTTTATCATCACATAATAAGATCACACTTTTTATTTTCTCAGATCAGCAGGGCATTATTCAGCATACTTTAACATTAGAGCAATTTTTCCAGCAGTACAGTATCTAAATGGTATTTTATGGACATTGGAGGAGTCATGGTCTTCACATAGGCCTAATTTTCACCTGGACTTAAAGCTAATATGTTGAAAAAAGAAAAAAATTGCTTCTGTTATTATCAGACTTAGAGATTATTGAATGATAATAATATTTCCCACTTTCTCCTCTCTCAGATTGCTAGAGGGGATTCTGAATTCCCCATCCTGAAATCTAATCATTTGGGGCCAGTTTTCCCAGGTATTCTAATATCTCTCAATAGGAAGAAAGATTATTGCTAAAACACAGCTATCTTCATACATATATAGCAATCCTTCCTGATCTCATTCTCATCCTATTTTCTCTACAAGGCTATTCCTTTTTTGCCATAACCCAGAAGCATAAGATTTTTCTTAATTAAATGCAATTTCTTTCAATTACCAGCCATTTTTTTTCTCTTCCATCTCTTTCTACCCTGAGGCAGGGGAAACCACTTGTAACAAATATGTATAATCAAGCAAAACTAATATCCCATGTTGGTCATATCCAAAAATATATTTTTCCCTCTTTATTTTGACCATCACCTCTCTCTCAGAAGGTAGGTAGCATTCTCATCTTGGGTCTTCTGGAAGCATGATTGACTATTGGTTGTTCAGAGTTCTTAAGTCTTTCAAAATTGTTATTTTTTTTATAATGTCGAGCATACAGTATAAACTGTTCTGATGATATTCACTTCACTCTGAATTAATACATTCAAGTCTTCCAAGCTCTCTGAAACCATCTCTTGGAACACAATTTTTCATTTCTTGAAACACAATATTATTCTCTTTTATTCATATTCCATAATTTGTTTAGCCAATTCCCAACTGAGTGGCTTCCTCTTTAGTTTCTAGTTATTTCTTATAATAAAAGAGCTGTTGTAAATATTTTGTATATATAGAATCTATTTCTCTTTCTTTGATTTCTTTAGGTTATAAATCTCGTAGTGCTATCCTTGAGTCAAAGAGTATAATATATATAGCTTAGTAACTAATGAGGAATACTTCCAAAGTGCTTTTCACAATGACTGGACCAATTAATTCACAGCTCCATCAGTACATATTTAGGGTTTTGTTCCATGGCTCTTCCAATATTTTTCATTTTACATTTTTGTCAACTTTGAAAATCCTGTAAGTATTAGATAGCAAAACTTCAGAAGTATTTTAATTTACATATGGCTATAGATAACTTAGATTTCTTCCCTCAAAAACTATTTGTTTATATCTTTTTACCATTTATCAATTGGAGAATGACTCTTATTCTTACAAATTTGACTGTGTTCCTCATATATCTGAGAAGTGAGACTTTTATCAGAGAACCTTGATGCAAAGATTTTGTTCCCCAGTAAACTGTTTCTCTTCTAATCTTAGCTGCATTGGAATTATTTGTACAAAAACATTTACATTTTACAAAATCAGAACTGTCCATTTTATCTTCTGTGATAGTTTCTAGCCCTTATGTAGCCATGAAATCTTTCCTTATTTATAGATCAAAAATTTCCTTAAGAGGTTAAGCTTCAGCTGACTAAAGTCATCCAAAGTTCCAGCTTTTGGAGATTTTTTTGGAACCTGACCATCATCCAATTTGTTAGCTATTCCTCATGGCTTAGTGTCATCTGCAAACTTCATTAACATGTCTTTCTCCAAGTGAGAAGGATCCCACAATTAATCACCGATCTAAAGCTGGGAGACAGACACCTTAGAGGCCATCTATTCCAGACCTCTCATTTTGTGGATGAAAAAACTGAGTTCCAAGAAGGTTAAATTTTTTTGAACTCTTATAGAACTGATTTTATCTAAGTAACATTATTATTAGAGTGTTTTAAAGAGTTCATTTTAACTCTTGTCTCATGATTCTTGTCTGGAGCCAGGAACTTAAACTGTCTCCAGAACAGTGGGGGAGTAGCTGCCTTACCTTAAGACAAGTCAGCCCCAGGATATCGGTATCTTCTACTTTGGACCAGCAGCAAAACACTCCTACCCAGGTAGGAGGCTGCAGAAGTCCCCCGAGGATCAGTCATCTGTCCCAGCTCTCCCACTCTCCCAATCAGAAGCAGAAGATTCATTTCTACCATTAAGGGGAAGTGGCAGCTCTTTGTGTGGGAAATAAGACTTTCCTGGGGCTTTCTAAAATACCGCAAATTCTTTTTTTTAATTGGGTAGGAGGAGAAACTTATTTTGTAAGGAATTCTAGTAGTCTTTTGCCAGAAGATCACATCCTAATACTCCCCCCCCCCAAATGCTGACCATTCAATCTCACAACCTTAAGTAAAAGCAATTTATCCATACTACTACCCCCTGTTTTAGGACATTCTACTTCTCTACAAGCCTTTTTATATCCAGTTTATCTATCTCACAGTCTGTTCTACTGGAAAATTCAGTCATTTTAAGTTGCATTTGACTCTTTGTGACCCCATTTGAGTTTTCTTGGTAACGATACTGGAGTGGTTTGTCATTTCCTTCTATAAGTCATTTTATGAATGAGGAAACTAAGATAACAAGATTGAGTGACATGCCCAGGGGATATTAATAAATGTTCAAGGTTGGATTTGAACTCAGGTCTTCCTGACTGTAAACCCAGTACACTTAGTTGCCCTATTCCCAGCTGCACATTCTAAAAGGAACATTCATTCCAAATCCTCGAGATTATCTACTCTGCCCCTTTATTTTATAGATGAGAAAACTGAGGCCTATCGAGGTTATGTGATGACCAGAGTTAGCTAATAAACATTAGAAATAGGGTACAAACTCATATCTTTCAACTGCATCCCACATATTAAATCCCACAAATACCAAAAGTGGCTTAATCAATTCTCTCCATGTAAGGTATGTTCACTCTCATTGAAAAAAAATGGATGATCTCTCTTTGATAGAGTGTGTTAGAGAATGCTTTTTCTCTGAGTTTTTGTTAGTCCATTTAGGATAATTAATAGAATTAATTCATATAGACTTAAATCCTACCTTGGATTTGATTTATAAAAGGGGGAACCAAAAACCAGAGATTAGAGATCCAGAGAACCTGAACCTAGAATTAAGTATAATTAAGCCTCTAGTAACTGAATGAAGAGCTCTCCCCCAGGAAACTTCTCAGCCTCAGAAATCACAATAGCCAGAGGCAACAGTGGAGTGACAAGAACTCATGGGCAGAGTCTCTTGGACAAAGAGGGATTTCTCAAACATTGCCAAATCCCTGCATTTAGCCTTGCAAGAAGAAATGAGAGCTAGTATAGCACAGTGGGCAGGGACCAAGGGAATGGTCAATTTGGAGTACTGAACTTGTTGTCTCTATAACTTACATTCAAATCCTGACTCTGCCCTTTATTGTTCATATGCTATTGGACAAGTTATTTAATAACTTCCCTGAATCTTTGTTTTATCATTTGAAAAAAATAGCGAATGGATTGAACCTTCTAGAGAAAAGAGGGAAAGTTATTCTTGAGTTTCTTATCCAACTTTCCTGAAAAGAAGAGGAGCAATCATGTGACCCAAAGTAGCAGCAAAGAGCAAAACTAAACCTGGACTTCCATTAATGCCATGAGTTATATAGCTGTGCTGCTCTGATAGGAGGGTCGTTGATTCCATGGAAATCTCAAGTACAAAATTTTCTTTTCAAGGAGTGATATTAGTCTGATGTGGCCTGTTCTTGATGAAATTAAGCTGGAACTTTATAATTATTGTTTCCATGTCCAGACATTCAGTAACCATCCTTTAATAATTTTCAATCAAAATCAAAAGTCTCTAATCTATATATGAGAACTTTTCCAGAGACCTGCTTTGTCATGACAGGGTTTTGAAATTATAGACATGTTAACTGTCCCAGATGAGAATTCATAGCAATACAGCATAGGAACTCCTCTGAAACAGGAGTTTTCAAAAGGAGTAATTGAGGGAGGAGAGAAGGCAATAGGGGAAGGAAAAAGATATGGAAAAAGGCTTCCTTGAATCATCCCACTCTTTTGTATAGAAAAGGAATTTCTGGAAGTAACTTTTTTTAAGCTTGCATTTCATCAAAATACCCATGCTATTGTTCTTAATTTTCTTAACTATTCCCTGTTATTCTGTGCTTATTTAACATTCCAGACATGGCAGAACCATTTTTTCTGTTGCTTGCCTTTGCTCACTTCTTCAAAACTTTTTAGAATTAAAATGTTTGATTAGTGGCCTTTCTAACCAAATTGTTCTCTTCAGACAATTCCTCTTTTTCTTTCTCACTGAAATTGTTTCTTTGGGTCTTCAGAATTTCATTCTTAAAAGCTTCCCATCCCTCAAGGTTTCCATCATTTCTTTCCCAGAAAACATTTCCTCCTTTTGTGAATGAAAAGTAGGTCCAGCGTAAACATTCCCCTTATTAGAAATTTTCCATTTGTGTAGCTATCCCATGTCCCAGGTACTCTGCAGATTTGAATTCACTTTAAAACTTTAGCTCACAAGTCCCCACTAATGCCATTCATTTTGCTAGAGGACACAAATCAAATCAATGAAATTTAATGAAATAGCAAAGGAGTATAGAGAACCAGAGTTCTGGAGAAGTATACTTGAAAGTAGTATACTTGAAACAAGGTGTTAACTCAGTGTAATTGATGAGACAATGGTTATCTAGTTTACATATACTTAGTACCTAGCATGGTGATGCAATGGTTCTCACATAATCAGTATGTTATAATGATGTAATTACAATAAGGTATATAAGGGCTTACAAAGACTGGAAGATAGCCATTCTATCTTTAAATAGCCTCCTGGTAACTGTCCTGCCTTCACTTATCCAAAATCTAGCCCGTACATTAAAAAGGAAAAATAACAGCGGAATGTATCTGGAATGTGTCTGCCATAAATCTATATTACTCTCTCCCCTAAACATATACACCATCATTGTAAAGAGTTGAACTTTGTAGGTAAAATACATGAAAAGTAACATAAGGAACATAGAGTCATTTTAAGATGTGATCCAGAAATACAAATTCCATTCTAGGACATTATCTTCTGAATAATTGATGTTAACATTGGTGACTCTGCGGCAGTAAAATATCTTGGGGTGGCTTCTCATCTATTAAAGATAGATGTCATTTAGCAGTGGGTATGTTTTATTATAAACTAATTCTTTGTAAATGGTCAGTATGCATCATATATGGTATTAATCATTTATGCATAGTACTTGTGGGCAAATTCATTTAGGAACCAAAATTTTTGACCAGCAGGATGAATACAGAGAGGCTTGGAAAGACTTACATGAACTGATGCTAAGTGAAATGAGCAGAACCAGGAGATCATTATATACTTCAACAATGATACTGTATAAGGATGTATTCTGATAGAAGTGGATTTCTTTGACAAAGAGACCTAACTCAGTTTCAATTGATCAGTGATGGACAGAAGCAGCTACACCCAAAGAAAGAACACTGGGAAATGAATGTAAACTGTTTGCATTTTTATTTTTCTTCCCGGGTTATTTATACCTTCTGAATCCAATTCTCCCTGGGCAACAAGAGAACTGTTCGGTTCTGCACACATATATTGTATCTAGGATATACTGCAACATATTTAACATATATAGGACTGCTTGCCATCTAGGGGAGGGGGTGGAGGGAGGGAGGGGGTGGAGGGAGGGAGGGGAAAAATCGGAACAGAAGTGAGTGCAAGGGATTATGTTGTAAAAAATTACCCTGGCATAGGTTCTGTCAATAAAAAGTTATTATAAAAAAAAAAATTAAAAAAAAGGAACCAAATTTCTCCAATCACAAGACTTGATTTGGTGAGTACAGAATTAAAGGGTGGAGAAGAGACATTGAATATTCCAAAAGGAAATTTCTATTCTGTTGGAGTAGCTTGATAAATTACCCCTATTCACTCTAATAAAAAATGTTGTCCAAAAAATCAGTCATCAATAATCAGAGAGCATCCCCTCTCTTGGGTATGCTGGAGAAACACTGTCAAACCATTCATTAGCTTTCTTTTTTCTTTTTTTTTTTTTAATTTTACTTTTTTTTTTTTTGGCTTTCTTTTTTTCTAGACTCCATGATGATCACCAACCTTCTGTCATGTCAACATAATGTTGAACATATGACAATACAACAGAGTAGTTTACAGCTTTCTTTATATTAGGTATGTTATGGAAAGGTACATCACTGGCAATTGTTGGCCTTTCCCAAATTAAATTAGCCATCTAACTTTGACAAAATAGGAATATAATGTCACAGTCAAAAGAAAATACTGGTATAAGAATATGGAATATTGCCAGAATAAAAACTGAAATTGGAAATTTTGGGGAGCAAAATGGGAAAAAATAAGATCATTTAAATCTTTTGGGGATCTAACTGGAATATTAGGATATCAGCACAATTTCATATCTAATATTTTAAAGGGATATTTTCTAATGGAACAGAAGATAATTTAGTGTATACTACCCAAAGTTCCATTAAGCTTTTATAAAATAACCTGCTAATCCATTTTAAAATTTATTCTAATTGCCTTCAATTTTTAACTTTCTTTTAACCTCATCCTCATATTCTGAGGTGATTTCCTATTTGCTTCCTCCTACACACTAAATACTATTCTCTTTTAACAATATATTTGAATAAGACAGTCCATTCCCAACCTTGTTGGATAATAATTATGAAACACTCTTGTGATACATTGTATTTCACTGATATTTCACTGATTTATCTAGCTCTAAGAGATGGAACATGATAGCTTCTCAGCATGCTTCATCTAGAGATGCCACCAGGTGGAACTCTATCCTTTCAGCTGCCCCAATAAGCTTACTAAGACTACTTGCATAAATCAAATGTGTCTTGTTCTGCAATTTCCAGTCTTGATCTTGACTGGTCTAGGAGATGAAATATGAAAACTTCCAAAAATAACTCAAAGCTTATGATTCACCTGGCTCATGCCCCAGTTCTCATGAGGATTCTGATCCCCTTCCCCATATCAAATGTACACCATACATATCTTTACTAAAGCAGAAACAAAATGACCCGTATTAGCTTTGACACCAATGATTCCGGCTCCCAAACCCACATTTCTAGCACTAGTCTCTCCCTGGAACTCCAGGTCTCCATCATGCAATCATTTTAGGCATTTTGAATTGAAAATCCCATAGGTATCTCAAAAATGATGCTCCCAAACTAGAAATCTTTAACTTTTCTCCAAACTTACCTTACTTCCAAACTCCCTATTTCTTTCTCTATTCCATACTTCTGACTAGGGCACTACCATACTTCCGCTTTCATAATCTCATTGTCATTCTTGACTCTTCATTCTCACTGACCCAAGTAGCCAATCAAATTATTGTATAGCTAGAGCTGGAAGATATGGCTCAGAAGCATCTAATCCAACTTTTTTTATCTTACAGATGAGGAAACTGAGACCTAAGGAATTTTTCCTGAAGTCCCAAAACTCAGATCCTCTTACTCCAGAGCCAGTACACTTTCCACAATTACAGGATCCTCAATAATTTTTTTTTTAATGGAAAGAGATCCAAAGACCACTGCACTATAACACATATATATAATCAGCCTCCACTAGATGCCAAGTCTTATTGATTCTACCTCCCCAACATTTCTTGCATCTGTCTTCTTCCTTCACTGGAATTTCTTCTATAGTAGCCTCCTAATCAGATTCTGTGTGTCAAGCCTCTCATCTTCCATTCCATCTTCCTCACAGCAGCCAAAGTGATGTTCCCAGAGTGAAGGTCTGATTATATCATGTCCCTGCTCAATAAATTCTAATCATTACCAATTGCCTCTGGGATCAAATATAAATTCCGGTTTGACATTCAAGGCCCTTTACAACCTGCCTCCAATCTACATTTCCAATCTTATATAATATTATTACCCTGAAGAATATTATCATATTATCATCATGAAGGGTCTTATCATACCCTTCATTCATTCATTCTGTCTTTCATGCTGTTGCTCCCTTGTGACATGATGTCAACTAATATTTATATAACACATTGAAATTTTCAAAGAACTTTACAAATAATTATCATATCTGATCCTCATCACAACCCTGGAAGGTAGGTGCTATCATTGTCCTCATTTTATAGATGGGGAAACTGAGGAAGATAGAGCTGATGTGACTTGCCCAGGGTCACCCAGCTAGTAGGTACCTGAGATTGCTTTTGAACTCAGATCTTCCTGGTCTAAGACCAGCACTCTATCTACTGAGCCACCTAGATGATATTGTAGCTTCGTCCTCTGTGTCTTTGCCAGGTTGTCTCCCTTCTTACTGCTACCTCTTAGAAGGATTCTAAGAGGTAGAATCCCTGTTTTCCTTTACACCTCAGATGAGCTGCTGCCTCCTCTTAGGTCTTTTCTGACCCCTTGCTTCAGTTGTGTCTCCATTATCATCTCTTTGTATGTGTTTTAAATATACTTGTTCTTCATATATTGCTACAAGTTGTTGTTATTTTCCCCATAGAATATAAGATCCTTCAGGACAATGACTAATTTTTATCTCTCTGTCTCAGATCATAGTGATTCGATGCAGCAAACATGTAGTAATAACCTTCTGTGTACCAACTATCTGATCTTTTGACAGGGCAGAAACTAAATAGTCCCTGCCCTCAAGGAGCTCACATTCTACTAAAGGGAAACAGCACATACACAGAGAAGTCATTACAGAAATATATGTAATGGAATATGTGTAGGGATACACGTGTGTTCTGGGTCCTTGCTAAAAGACAATTTGTGAACAGTGGTTGGTTAGTGTTTTCATCCCTGTAACTGAGGATTATGTCAAAGATGATTAAAGATTGAGTCAGGAAGACTTTAGTTTACAATGTTTGAGAAGAAATAGTTTTTGGTCCCTTTCAAAAGTGGCCTTTCTTGGGACACAGTTCAGGCTCTCTTGGACTTCCCAATAAAGGGGGAAGGGGACATTTGCTTATCCTCCCTCTTCTCAGCAGCAGCTAAGGTGCTTGTAAGTATATGGCAGTGAGAACAGGAACCTGAAGCTAAAATTTGACTGTCTCTTCTATCTTATATAGAAACACAGGTGATCAAATATCTATACTGAGAGATACAATAGATGCAGAAAAAGCATTTGATAAAATCCAACATCCATTCCTATTAAAAACACTTGAGAGTATAGGAATAAATGGACTTTTCCTTAAAATAATCAGCAGCATCTATTTAAAACCATCAGTAAGCATCATATGTAATGGAGACAAACTGCAACCATTCCCAATAAGATCTGGAGTGAAACAAGGTTGCCCACTATCACCGTTACTATTTAATATTGTATTAGAAACGCTAGCTATAGCAATAAGAGCTGAGAAAGAGATTAAAGGAATAAGAATAGGCAATGAGGAAGCCAAATTATCACTCTTTGCCGATGACATGATGGTATACTTAGAGAACCCCAGAGATTCTGCTAAAAAGTTATTAGAAATAATCCACAACTTTAGCAATGTTGCTGGTTATAAAATAAACCCACATAAGTCATCAGCATTCTTATATATCACTAACAAAATCCAACAGTCAGAGTTACAAAGAGAAATTCCATTTAAAGTAACTACTGATAATATAAAATATTTAGGAATCTATCTGCCAAGGGAAAATCAGAAACTTTATGAGCAAAATTACAGACCACTTTTCACACAAATTAAGTCTGATCTAACCAATTGGAAAAATATTAAATGCTCTTGGATAGGGCGAGCAAATATAATAAAGATGACAATATTACCTAAACTAATCTATTTATTTAGCGCTATACCAATCAGACTCCCAAAAAACTATTTTAATGACCTAGAAAAAATAACAACAAAGTTCATATGGAAAAACAAAAGGTCAAGAATTTCAAGGGAATTAATGAAAAAAAAAATCAAATGATGGTGGCTTAGCTGTACCAGATCTAAAATTATATTATAGAGCAGCAGTTACAAAACTATTTGGTATTGGCTAAGGAATAGATTAGTTGATCAGTGGAATAGATTAGGTTCAAGGGATAAAACAGTCAACAAATATACTGAGAGATAAATGTTCCCAACTCTGGTAGTAACTTAATCTGAGTAAAGAGACTCTAGATACCTAGTAGCAACAAGAGGTATATCTTACAAAGTAGTTTTTGAAGGGAAGAGTGAAGGAGATAAAGTAAAATATAGAAGGCGTTTATCTGGAGTGGGATAAAATGTGTAGATTAATGGGAATGAGATAAAAAGGGAAAGGGTAGCAGATGATTAGATGGGGGTACAAAATAATATTTGATTAACCAGAGTGGAATAACATGTTTAGATTAATGGAAAGGAGGTGGGAGGAAGGGGAGCTGATAAGAGAAGAATCCCTAGATGGAGGAGATTAAGTATTAGCAAGGCAAGTTAAGGAGTAAAACTAAAGTAGAAGACTTAACAGGGATAAGAAATAAGAGATACACACAAACACTACAACAATTTATGAATTGTTTATTAGAAAATGTTTTATTTATTAGAAATTTATTTATTTGGGAATTTATCAGAAAACTTATTTATTAATTAGAATGTATTAGAAATTTATTTATCTAGAATTTATTAGAAATTTTATTTATTAGAAAAAAAAGTAGGACTAGTTGTCATTGATCTCAAGCAAGGTCAAACTTAACCAATCAAGAAAGAAAAGGGAGGTTATTGATATTCTAATGACATCTAAAATGGATAAACCTTTATCTTGTCAAACATTAAGAAGGAATGTCTATAACCTAAAGATATAAAACCTTCATCTCATCAACCATTTAAAAGGGAATGATTATAGCCTGGGGTTTTGGGGCAGAGCAACTGAGGTACACCTTTATCTCCTCAAATATTAAGAGGGAAAGGTTATAACCTGAAGCAGAATAACTAAATAGGACAATTGGAGAAACTGGGTCACAACGTTGAAAGGGAACTTTGGCACAACAATGTAAGAGGGAAAAAAGAATAGTTACAAATGCACAGTAGAGAATAAAAAAATAATCTACAAAGAAGCAGAGAAAAGATGGACAGTCATGGATATAATGTCTTCTACTATTATATATGCTTTCTAGAAATGGGAATTTGTTGGTATATATTATAAATCCTCCCTGATGTTCTACTAGGCACATGACAATATTTTGTTTTGTTTTGAATTTTCTCTCTGTATTTTTCTATTTTGCTTTTTTTTTCTTATTTTGTGTTTAGTTTTAAATAATTTTTTAAAAAGAATACACATCACCATCACCAGGAAAAACAACCAGAAGAATTAGTCATACACAAGTGGGCCCAAAAAAGTGAAACTTGAGCTGCTACTTAGAAAATTTCTGCTAAACTACAATCTTGTATTAACAACTATCCAACAGCTATTTACTTTGATTTTCCACAGGTATCTTAAACTCAGTATGAAAACCTAATTCATTATCTTTCTTCAAAGTCTGTCCCGCCTTCCTACTTCCTACTTCTGTTGGGAGCATTATCATCTAGTTTCTAATGTCTCCTCTCCTTAATTTATCTTCAATACAACTGTTAAAATGATATTCCTAATGGGTAAATGCCCATCAATTGGGGAATGGCAGAATAAGTTGTGATATATGAAAGTAATGGAATATTATCATTCTGTGTAAAACAAGGAGAACTAGGAATGCATTGTACACAATAATAGCAAGAATATGAGAAGATCAACTATGAAAGATTTGGTTCTCAGTTCAGTGATCTCAATAGACTTTGGACAGAAAACACCATCTGCATCCAGAAAAAAAGATCTATGGAAATTGAATGTAAATCAACACATGCTATGTTCACTTCATGTTTTGGGTTTTTTTTTTTTCCTTTCCTTTTCTCCTTTTATTCTTATTTTTCTCCCCCAACATGATTCATAAAGAAATATATATGGTAAAAATAAAATATATAATTTTTTTAAATTATATTCCTAAAATACAGGTCTGGCAAATCTAATCCCCTTCTTTAAAAATCTTTAGTAGTTCTTTATTGCCTTTGAGATAAAATAGAACCTCAAATGACATATAAAGTTTTTCACAACTCAATTTTTACCTTTCTACCTGATTACATATTATTCTCCTTTCCACATTCTAAGTTTTTCTCAAACCCTAAATGCTTGAGATAAGTGATTTTGTTGTACATTGTATAATTAAATTCCTATTTTAGAACAGTCATTCAAATGGAATATTTTAAAATTTAACATTCTTCAGGGATGAAAATTATGCATACTGTGGGGTTTGCTGTTACTTGAATCAAATGTCAGACAGGCAACAAGTTTCAGACAAGTGCCTACAATTATTATTTGTAAAATAACTCTCTGTTGTTATTTAACCCTATAGGAAACTAGCTTACTAATTTAATATTGCTAGTTTGAGACATGTCTTTGGGGTATTAAAATTCTATTCAGTATGAATTTATACATCATTTATTTTGTTGCTTTTCTGTTGGAATCTTTACAAAATCTTAAGCCATTGGAGTTGATTTGATCTTAGAAAAAGATATTTGGGGCCAGAACTTGAAAGAAGGTATACATAAATCCATCAATATGGTAGGCATTACACATAGTTACATAAGCACATAGCAATATAACACAGGCTAGTAGTAGTGTAACAAACAACATGAATTAACATGAAAATTTACACATTTACACATTGTCCATTAGTTCAAGTGCCAGGAATCCAATGATTCCTGTAAGCTTTGAGGTAAACAATTTTTCATATACAACATTATACATGTCCATAAGTCCTAGAAATAGTCCCAAAAAAATCCATTGTCCATTAATGTGCCAAGAATCCAATAATAGATTTTAAAGTTATTTTAACAGTCTCATTATCAGCCATGCTCTTTCAGTATCAGATGTTTCTTGAATCTTCTCCTTTGTTTTGAAGAACTTGAAACAGTCTCTTCTGTTCACCACTTTTGGGATTTCTCTTCATCATCTGGTAATTACATTGGAGCTGTTTGCACTGAATACTTCCCTGTTAGATTAAAAGGCCTGTATTCTCTCCAACATCAGAGTCCTGAATTTCTAAAGACTCTCTGGGTGTAACCTCAGCTGCTATCATGCCCCACCTGTCCTTTGATTGATACTTAGGAGCTGGGCCCTGCCTCTCACTTCTCTGGGTCCATCTACATTCAGAGGCCCAGTGAAAGCCTCGGTTGCATTTGGACATGGAGTTTTGGGTTTTCTCTCACCTTGTCACTTTGTAAAGATTCCAACACTTTTCAAAGGAGAATTTACATTTAGTAACTAGAATTTTTATTTTTCCATTGGATTAGGGAATTTTCATCAACTTCTGAAAAGAAAAACTTTGGCTTTAGTCAAATGTATTTAATATAAACATCCATCCATAACAAAATTTATTATGAATCATAATTGTCCTAGATTTCACCCAAAGTTTAGTTTCATCTTCATTAGCCAAAGAAAGCTGAGGGACTGTTTATAGTCATGTTAATGTCTTGGAAGAAATTCTCATTTGCTAATACAATATAGACAATATGTTACATTTGTTATGTACATATTTTACATTTACTTATGTATACATATTTGTATTTATGTATTTGAATGTAAAAAAGTTTTTCCCAGTTTGCTTCCCTTCTAATCTTGTCTGCATTACTTCTGTTTAACCAAAAACTTTTTAACTTGACATAATCAAAATTATCTCTAATGTTCAGGCTAGCTTTCTGGAGGTCCTTGGGACCAGCCTTGGTCTCAACAGAATAATCACCAGGAAAATAGTCAGGTGTCATGGGCCAGAACTCTGAACTTGAAACAAAGGATTCTTTACAAGGTACTAAGTCAGGGGAATTGATAGAGACAATAGTTATCTTGGCTCGGTATGACTGATCTGATCCTACAAGATGTTATGGGCCAGAACTTGAAACAAGCTACTAACTGGAATTGAGGAGACAGTGGTTAAATCTAGTTTATCATTGATTTAATCCTACAACAAATAATGGTTTCCTAGTGATGTAATGATTAGTTTGTACTCAGTGTGGAGCATATAAACTAGAAGCCCTCAGGGCCAGAGGAGACAAGTGCATAAGAAGCTCTCAGAGGCTGAAACAGATTCATTCCATCTTCCATCTTTGTGGTGGCTGGAGGCTGAAGTACAAACCTTTGGATTAGGAGAGATTCTGAGAGAAGCTGGCTGGAGGATGGAGGGTGGAGCACAAGTTCAAGCCCTTGCACTCAGACAGATTCATCCCATCTCACACCATGTTGGTGGCAGGCTCTCCTCCTTAGCTTCTCCACTTTAACTAAGACTCTAGAAGGCCCCCAGAAAACTAGCCGAGCCCCAAATGAAGGAAATAGGACTTTGAAAGAGATAATAAAGGATTTGCATTTTAACCCTGGCTACACTCATGTGGTGATTACTCTGAACTGAAACAAAGGCTGCTCCAGAGACCCCAAGAAAACCTCACCAGGGAACATCACATTTTAGAGAGAACATTACAGTCAAGAATAAAGTACAAAGTTTTTATTGTCTCCTTCAGTCTCCCAGTCCTGCACCAGCTGTCTCAGTCAGTCCACAGCAGTGGTTCTCAAAAGTATGGTCTAGAGAATCCTGGGGATCTCTGAAACCCTTTTTTAGCGGGTCTACAAATTCAAAAATAGTTTTTATTTCCAATATGGTAAATGTCTATAATTATAATCCAGATAAACAAAAACACTGTGGAGAGATCCTCAATAATTTTTAATAGGATAAAGATACTGAAAACAAAAGTTTGAGAACCACTGGCCAGTCTACAGTCTCTTCCAGCAGTCTGCACATCTCAGTCCCTCACTTCAGTCTGACTCTGACCTCTTAAATGCTCTATTATAATTACATCAATTCATCATACTAAGTAGAAGCCAATCATTATATCATTAGGGAACCATCATCTCATCAATTCCACTGAGTTAATATCTTATTGTAAGATTACATCAATCATATTGAGTCTTAAGTATACCTTTTCAGAGTTCCAGCCCTATCCAATTATCTATTTTGTGTTCAACAATGAACTCCAGTTCTCTTTTGGTCACAAATCCTTTCTTTCTCCACAGATCTGAGAGGTAAACTATTCTATATTCTTCTAATTTGCTTATAATATCACTCTTTATGTCTAAATCATGAACCCATTTCGACCTTCTCTTGATATATGGAGTTATATGTGGATCAATGCCTAGTTTCTGCCATACTAGTTTCCAATTTTCCTAGTAGTTTTTGTAAAATAGTGAGTTCTTATCCCAGGGGTCTTTGTATTTGTCAAATACTATATTATAACAGTCATTGACTATTTTGTCTTTTGAACCTAACCTAAGGAATATTATTGTTAAATTCAAAAACCCCAGATCAAAGAGAAAATTTTATAAGAAATAAACAAAAACAATTCAAATAGGCTGGAGCTACAATAAGAATTGTACAGGTTCTATCCGCAGCTACAATAAAAGGTTGCAGATCCTAGAATATTATATAGACAATTAAAAGAACTAGGCCTGCAGCCAAAAATATTATATCCAGGAAAAGCATTGAACCAAAAAGTGAACATTCTATGAACTTGCAGATTTAAAGTATTTTGTCTCAATCAAACCTTAACTCAATAGAAAATTTAGCATATAAGAGCCAACATCAAAGACCAATTTCAAGGGACACACTAACAAAAAAAGGTTTATGTTTTATACATGGACAGGTAAGCCATATGTCTAAGACTGACATTAATAACTGGGTGTTCCTAAAGAAAAAAACTGTCTAGAAAAAAAATAAAAATAGTAATTATGTTATATGAATGAGGTAGAAAGGAAGAACTGACACAGAAGCATTAAATGGAGAGGATGGCTGGTAGTTCAATTTCAATTCAAATTTTCTGGAGCTACAATAAGAATTGTACAGGATCTATCCGCAGCTACAATAAAAGGTTGCAGATCCTAGAATATTATATAGACAATTAAAAGAACTAGGCCTGCAGCCAAAAATATTATATCCAGGAAAAGCATAATATTGAACCAAAAAATGAACATTCTATGAACTTGCAGATTTAAAGTATTTTGTCTCAATCAAACCTTAACTCAATAGAAAATTTAGCATATAAGAGCCAACATCAAAGACCAATTTCAAGGGACACACTAACAAAAAAATGCTTGTTTTATACATGGACATGTAAGCCATATGTCTAAGACTAACATTAATAACTGGGTGTTCCTAAAGAAAAAAACTGTCTAGAAAAAAATAAAAATAGTAATTATGCTATATGAATGAGGTAGAAAGGAAGAACTGACACAGGAACATTAAATGGAGAGGATGGCTGGTAGTTCTGAAAACCTACTCACATCAGGAATGAGTTAAAGAGGGAACAATACATACGTGTGTGTGTAAGAGATAAGGGAGGAATCCATGGATGGGGGGAAGTTAAGGGCTAGCAAGGCAATTTAAGGAGTACAACTAAAGTAAAAGAGTTTGCAGGGATAGGGAATAAGAGATATACACAAACACTATAACAAAGATCAAAAGTAAAATTCATCAGGAAAAATAAATGAGGCTAGTAATCATAGATCTCAGTCAGTCAAGAGAGAAATCTACATTATATAGAGTCAGCCATGCTAATATTGTTTTAGATGCATAGCTACATATTTAAATGCTTATAATAGGGTATATGTATAGATAGCTGTAAGGGGGAGGATGAAAGTGGGAAACAATAATAAAAGTAAGAAGTGCACAGCAAAGAACAAAAGAAGCGAGGAAGTAAAGTGAGGCCGTCGTGAACATAATTTTTTTTTTTACATGACCAAAACATTATTTTGCTGTACAAAAAGAATCAGACTCTGAAATATTGTACAATTAGCTTGTGAAGGAAATCAAAAATGCATGTGTGCATAAATATAGGGATTGGGAATTCAATGTAATGGTTTTTAGTCATCTCCCAGAGTTCTTTTTCTGGGCATAGCTAGCTCAGTTCATTACTGCTCCATTAGAAATGATTTGGTTGATCTCGTTGCTGAGGATGGCCTGATCCATCAGAACTGGTCATCATCTAGTATTGTTGTTGAAGTATAGAATGATCTCCTGGTCCTGCTCATTTCACTCAGCATCAGTTCGTGTAAGTCTCTCCAGGCCTTTCTGAAATTATCCTGTTGGTCATTTCTTACAGAACAGTAATATTCCATAATTTTCATATACCACAATTTATTCAGCCATTCTCCAACTGATGGACATCCATTCAGTTTCCAGTTTCTAGCCACTACAAAAAGGGCTGCCACAAACATTCGTGCACATACAGGTCCCTTTCCCTTCTTTATGATCTCTTTGGGATATAATCCCAGTAGTAACACTGCTGGATCAAAGGGTATGCACAGTTTGGTAACTTTTTGAGCATAGTTCCAAACTACTCTCCAGAAAGGTTGGATTCGTTCACAACTCCACCAATAATGCATCAATGTCCCAGTTTTCCCACATCCCCTCCAACAATCATCATTATTTTTTCCTGTCATCTTAGCCAATCTGACAGGTGTGTAGTGATATCTTAGAGTTGTCTTAATTTGCATTTCTCTGATTAATAATGACTTGGAGCATCTTTTCATATGACTAGAAATAGTTTCAATTTCTTCATCTGAGAATTGTCTGTTCATATCCTTTGACCATTTTTCAATTGGAGAATGGCCTGATTTCTTATAAATTAGAGTTAATTCTCTATATATTTTGGAAATGAGGCCTTTGACTGTAAAAATATTTTCCCAGTTTATTGCTTCCCTTCTAATCTTGTCTGCATTAGTTTTGTTTGTACAAAAACTTTTCAGTTTGGGATAATCGAAATTTTCTATTTTGTGATCAGTAATGATCTCTAGTTCTGCTTTGGTCATAAAGACCTTCCCCTTCCACAGGTCTGAGAGGTAAACTATCCTAGAACATAATCTTTTTTATTAAAATTATTATTTTGAATCCTCCCTGATATTTTGTTTTTCCTTTTCCTTTTTTTTTTTTTTGTTGTTGTTTGTTGTTGTTGTTGTTGTTGTTGTTTTAAATAAAATAAAAAAAAAAGTTTCCCGTCAAACAGGAAGGAAACGGCCCCGGGCCGGCGGGGCGCAGCGTTGATGTTGTTTTAAATAAATAAAAAAAAAAAGTTTCCCGTCAAACAGGAAGGAAACGGCCCCGGGCCGGCGGGGCGCAGCGACGGGCACTCTGGGACTCCCGAGGACTAGGCTCGGAGCGAACGGCACGAGCCGCCGGCTTTTTCACGAACGCCCCGAGGAAATAAGTTGGAGCAGGCCTCGGCACGGGACGGAGCCCGGCTCACACGGGACCCGCACTTCAGCGGCGGAGGCGGCGGGAAAGCTTCGCCACCCAGAGAGAAACGGAAGAGAGAGTCAGCGGAGGGAGGGGGAAGGAGGGCAGGCGCCGGCAGCTGCGCAGGCGCACTGGGCTACTGGGCTGCCTGCCCCGCCCCCGTCCCCGCAGCTCTTCCAGTTCTCTGCTGGATTTAGCATGCGAGGGCCTAGAAGAATCTAAAGAGTCTAAGCACGGCGGTCCGAGCGCAGAGCTCCTCTCCCCTCTCCCCGCGCGACAACTTAGTGGGTCCGAGGCAGTAGTTAAAGGAGGGAAACGGGAACTACAATTCCCAGGGTGCCGTGCGGCCGCGGCGCGTGACCGCGCGCGCTCCTGGGCGCGGAAAGGGGGAGAGAGAGGGGCAGCCGGAGGAAAATGCGCGAGCGCGCAAGCCCGAGAGTCTCTCCTCAGGCGACCGAGTTGTGGTCCTGGCTGCGGGAAGCAGAGCTGCGGCGGCCACGGCAGACGGGCTTCGTCCGCCGGCGCGGGTGAGGGCGAGCGCATAGACGGCAGCTGCCGCCGGACTGACAGGAACAGGCTTCCCCGGGGTCCCGGCACGGACTGGGCCGGCCGGGCGGGGAGAGCGCGGCCGGGAAGGCGAGGGTGGCGGGGGCCCGGGTGCGCATCCCGACCGCTCCGGTCGCCAGGCCCCTGACCTCTGGGAATGCAAGTTCATGGAGCGGCGCTGGCGCTGTACGGAGCGCTCCGTCAAGCGAGACGAGCGATTTTGGCCCTCACTGCATCGTAAGCTCCTTGGGGGCGCATCTCCGCTCCGGACTCAGTCCAAGGGTATCTGACTCTTCCCGTGGCCATGCCATTGTGGGGTTTTCTCGGCAAAGGGAGAGGAATGGTTGGTCGGTTCCTTTTCCAGCCCATTGTATAGACGAGAAAACTGAGGCAGGCAGGATTACGTGGCTCGCTTTGGGTCGGACAGCTAGTAGGAATTCGGGCTCTGTCCATTGTGCGCTCGCTTGCCCAGTCCCCCCGTTCTGAACCAGGCAGTTCCTCCTTCTACGCAAATCCAGACTTCTCAGTTCAGATGCTTAATTCTTGGACCCCAACTGGGGCTAGATTGTCTAAAACTGCTGCAAAAGCATTTGTTAGCATGGAAATTAAACCAAGTGGAAGCATATTAAAACCTTTTAATTCAACTGAAAATAGAAAGAAATAAGCGCATCTTCAGCCTCGGGCCCATTCCAGGCTTCTTCGGTTGTGCCCCACTCTTTGTCGCCCCAATTGGGATTTCCTTGGCAAAGACACTAAATTGGGTTGTCATTTCCTTCTCCAGCTCATTTTACAGATGAGCAAATTGAGGCAAACGGGGTTAAATGGCTTGCCCAGAGTTGGATAAGTGTCTGAGACCAGATCTGACCTCCGGAAGACGAAGCTTCCTGATTCTAGGGCCCACATTTTATCCCCTAAACCACTTAACTTCCCATTCAGACTTAACTGGTTCTGTAGATAAAAGACTTCTGACTTCCCCTGGAGTCAGAAAGACTTGAGTTCAAATACTTAGACTAGCTGTGGGATCTTGGAAAAGTCACTTAACCTTTGTCCCCCGTTTTCTCCACAGTAAAATGAGAATATTAATAGCTCCTAGCAGATTGTTTTTAAGGATCAGATGAGATAATGCCTGTAGAATGTTTAGCACAATACCTGGTGTTAATAAAGACTAGCTGTTATTAGGAGATAATTACTTTTCTTATAACCCATTTCTTTAAAAATGTGCAAAAGGTTAATAAAAACTAAAGCTTCATATACATTTATACTTATAAAATTTCATGACATATACATATATGGAGTTATATATATGGGTATGTAAATGAATTTAAATTTAAAATGAATTTAAATGAGGATAATCGGCTTTAAAAGGAAATTGCCTCTACCCTCTTTAAGGGTTTTGATTTTCCCTATCCCCTGAAGGAATTAATGATCCAATTTAAAGTGGAATCTCCTTTCCCCATTTCCTTAATGGAATTAAATTTAGTTCTGAAAATGGAGATTTCTTGATTGTTTTTCTGTGAGGTCATCTGTAACCCTCTGAGTTAACCTTTTTGAGAAGAGACCTGAGAAAGATTAAATGGTTTTTGGAAATTGATGCCTCAAGGGCATGCCTGAACGTTATAGGAATATTGTTCTAAACTGATAAAGGAAAATATTAACTTTTACCTTACAGTAGTTTATCATATTGTAAATTTTCCTCCAAGGTTCTTGTAAATGTTACTTTAAAATGTTTTAGTTCTAATCAGGCCTCAGACCCTTATCTGTGTGACCATCCTAGCTGTGTGACCCTGGGCAAGTCACTTAAACCCCAATTACCTAGCCAACAAAAAAAAAAAAAAACTTTTATAATTTGGGGAGTAGAATTTATAAGGAGAATTTAGATAGAATTTATCGAGAATTTATAAAGAGAATCTCCCATTTCTCCCTTTGAACTGGGGAGGGGGGCAACTTAGTTTTATGGGAAAAATTATAACCTAATAAAGATGGTTTCTGGCAGACTTGTACCTAAAATGCTTAGCATGATATTAATTTTTCTTCTCTCTGGCCACCTACCCCCAAAAGACAGTCACTTTTTAGTATCAAATGTTCCTTGTAAAGGATTCACATCATCACTGTGTGGGTATACATACTCGGCACTTACCACTAGAAGGGTCCAACATTATCATACTCTGCTCCATTATTCCACCTACAACCTAAACTTTAGTAGCATTCTAGATTCATAGACTATCAAAGATTATCTAAAAAGAGATTCTCAAATTTCTTTGTTCAGAGTCCCTTTTCATTCTTAAAATTATTGAAGATCCTCCAAAAAATTTTTGTTTATGTGATCTAAACAAAACCAAAATAGCCAAGTGGCTCAGTGGTTAGAATATTGGACCTAGAATCTGCAAGTCCTTTAGCCTCAAATACTTATTAACCATGTGACACTGGACAAGTCATTTCTCCTCCTCTCAATCTCAGTTACCCAACTGTGAAATAATAGCTCCTCCCTCCCACAATTTCAGTAAAAAGAGAAAGATATTTGCATACTTTGCAGTTCATAAAGTGCTATGTACACACTAATTTCTGTTATTAATAAGAGTTGTTACATTTGGGGCCTTTGAAGAGAATCTGTTATGATAACTTGTGAGGAAATCACAGGATGGTGGTAGATTTTATGAGGAGTTTTAAAGAATTTAAGATGATAATTACCATTGGGAGAAGGGGGATTTGCAATCCATTTCTCATTAGGATGCTCTAATTGATGTAGTAGAAAAGGCAGTTGACTAAGGGTGAGGAGGATGAGGACTTGTAACAGCTTTCTGACCTTATCACTTAACTCCCTAAACTTGTTTCCTCTTCTGTAAAATGGCAGACCCTCTGATAAATGCAGCAGGTCCCTTCAAACTTTAAAATTCTGAGTCTGTTAGTCTGAGGTTTAGAAAAGGCAACAGGATATGCTGTTTTGAAAAAAAAAGTCTCAGCTTAAGGGCACAAATTAAGTGCAAAATGTATACTTTTACACATTGATCCCCATCCAGTTGGTGGTACACAAATTTGTAGACTAAGGTCAAAGCCAAAGGAAAAATTTTAAAGGAAGTATGTACTTTGGGGGGTTCATTTGTGAATCTACATATCAAAGAGCCAAAAAGAACCTCCTCCTAATTCTTTGCAATTTGAAGGAAACCTTTCAGTGTTCTCTTACTCTTCACCAGAGACTTGAAAAATTTAATCAGTAAGTTTCTGGAGTTTATTGGACTGCTGCATCTGTATATCTAGGACTGCGTCCTTACTACTTCCCATTCTAGTCATGAAGACTGGAAGAGATTCATCATCTTTTCCATTAAAAGTGAACAAGAGCAAGTCTACAAGCAAAGAAAGCATTAAATTTTTCTTCCAGCTCCCTGGAAACAGAAATTCCATTTTGCCTCCCATTTGAAAGAGAAAACTGTGAGAAATGACATAGGACCCCAAATTTGAAATCCAAAGAGCTGAATTCGAATTCCAGCTCTTCCTCTTTGTTGTGACATGGGAGCCACCTGCCAGTGGCTGCTGAAGATCTAACTCAGACCTGTAGAATGGATCTCTTCATGTGAGAGGATGATGCTGATGATGATACAAGGAGACTGAGAGGCAGTTACATTCTCTGACCTCTTTCCTCTTCCTCCATTTTATTTCATTCCCAATCCACAAGGAACATCTGCTACAGTAAAGGCTGCTTTGCAACTCCTTCAGATATTATGATCCACTGCAGTGGAGGCTCTAGGATAATTGACCTGCCCCTTCACTTAGGCATAGTCCTTAATATTCTTAATTAATTAAATAGCCTCAGACCCCTTAACCTTTCTGATCTGCAGCCTCATCTATAAAAAGAGATAAAGATTGTATCTATTAGAGATTGGGTGGAAATAATTAATGGATGCTTTGTCTTAGACATTTTAGTCATTTTTCCAAAACTGAAAATAGAAGAGGAAGAGGAAGAGTGCTGAGTAGGAAAACCTTTTAAAAGTAGAGGGAAGAATTTTCACATCTGTCAAGGTTGCAACAATTTGGTGAGGTGCTTGTTGTTTGTCCTTCATTCTTAGAGTAGACCAGGACATCAGGGAGGGGATGCTATGATATGCAAGAGAATTGGATTTCAGTGAGGAAGGGCTAGGTAAGGTCACCTGCCTCACTTTCCCCTCCGGAGCCATCTGGGTCCCTTGGCCAGATATAGATCTAGGTGTCTGGAGACAGCCCCTTAAGTTCTGAGAGATTGTGACTTGAGATATCCTTTAACCCTTTTCAGTTTGATTCAGTGATTAATGCTCGTTAATAAAATTGACTAAGAATGATATCTTTTACCTAGTTTAAAAAAAAACTAGGGGAAAGGAAGACCCTGAGTGTTTTTGGCCTAAACAGAAGAAATTGCTATTCACATTCATTCTGGGGTTATCTGTACTAAAATGAAGATCAAGTGGGGCGTGGGTTAGGACCTATTTGGCCAATCAGTGAGAGTCAGAGTGATTAGGTTTTAAACGTTTGTGCGTCCTTAAAAGAGAGAAATCTAGCCCATAAAAACCAAGATACCTCGGTAGATTTTTGCAGTCAAAATTCATAGTTCTTTAGGAATAACGCTTGCAGGTGAGTTTTTGATACATCTTGTGCATTCAGGGAGAGGATAAAGGGAGGGGGCGAGGAATGAAAGGAGTAATGGAAGAGGGAAGGAAGAGAAGAGGGAGAGAGAAAGGAATGAAAGAGGGAAGGAGGAAACTGTATAACCCAACTGGTACTTTGCAGTGGGGCACAGTGGCTCCTGCCACTTACAGGTCATTGTTCCTTTGCCTTTGAAGAGGACTGTGACTTCAGAGATGTGATGATAAATTGGATTTGAATGAGGGAGGGTTGGAAAAATCATCAGTCTCTTTCCTCTGAAGCCATGTGGGTCGGGGTGGTAAAGGTATAGAAAAGAGAGACTAGAGATGGCCCCTGGAGAGTGATACAAATGAGAGAGCTGCACTGAGAGCCTGAAAAACCTGGCTTAACATAATATTCAGTTATGTGGGGTCATGAACCACAGTTTAAGAAGCTGAAGTGTACAAGTCCTATATAAATCTTAGTTATCTTCAAGGCTTCATTCAGAAACTTCTCCAAAATTTGTGAAGATTCAGAAAAGGCTTTTTTCTTTTTCATTTCCCCTTTATCTTCCTCTTTTACTTGACCTACTCCACCCACACTAGCCACCCTCCATTCCTCTTTCTTCTTGCTACTTGTGCTTTTAGACAGGTCAGTCATAAGCTCTTATTTGAACTTTCTGTAAACTTGCTGAGGGACTCTAGGGGCTGCTGATTAGCTCTGTTATTTCCTGTTCTCTGCTCTTGTTCACAAAATCAAGTTCTCTATGAAAACACAAATCCTTGACAGGAGAACTCGGAAATGCTTACTAGTATGAATTTGAGCCTGCTTCCTGGCTCAATCTCAGTGTAATAGACTGTTCCTCCTTCCTGCTGAGTAAGTTGAGTTCTCACTGTTGATTATGAATCTCTTCTAGTGAGAAAAGAAATTAATAAGATAAAAATCTAGCTTGATCACTTGCTACTACTTTGTTGGAAATTGTGGAAATAGTGGAGTAGCTTTGAATTTGTTAAACTAATAAGTCATTCCTGAATATCATGTATGGGCTGGAATTCAGTTTAATTCAAGTAACTGTAATTTCATAAAACCAGTATACAAGCTAAATAAAGCTGAATAGGAATGGTGTAGTGAATACTTTATATATATATATATATTACATACTATATGTAATGGGTTTTAGTTTCCACTTATTCACTAAATAGATATACGATTTTAAGCAAGTTGTATCTTGGGCTCTATTTCTTCCCCTTAAAATGAAGGGAGCTAGGAGAAATGTCCCCTTGATCACTTCTAAACTTGACAGCTCCAAGATTCACCAGTTCTGTGACTGGATTAGTCATGGAATCTAAATTTATAGCTCTCAATTCCTAGAGACAATTTCTTAACATTTTTCAGCGATTGCATTAAAAATTCACCCTGAGCATTAAGTAGAGAACATTTTGACCAATTTTCTTTGATACAAAGTGGAGACTTTGTATTTCATGGAGAGGGTATACCTTTATCTGAAAGTCAAATGGCAAATGAAAATAGTCACTTGGATCCATTGCTTATGTTTTGCCTGTCTTTTTTAAATACATAAATACTTTAACATTTTGACAAGAATGTCTGTTATATAACATTCAGCTTACTTTATTATAACATACTTTATTATGGATCTAAATCATATTCTTTATTTTTTACTTCCTGTTAAAGTAAATTTTATCCAAGAACCAGTCCATGCTCAGGAATTTTACATATCCCTTTTAAAAAACATTTTCTCTTTGTTCAAAATATAATGAAGAAAAGAAAGAAAGAGGAACAGGGAGAAAGAGAGAGGGAGGGAAGAAGGGAAGGAAGATTTTGTTCATTTTGTGACTGGGATGGATCCCCTTCTTTACCTTCTGCCTTTGTCCCTAGTATATGAGGATCAGTTGAAATAACTGGAGCTCATTACTCAGCAAAAGAGGAGATTTAAAAGGGATGTAATCCCTACCCTCCAGTACTTGAAAGTCTGTCATGTGATAGAGGGTTTCATTTAATTCTGCTTAGTCCCAGAAGGTAGAGCAAATAGTATTGGGCTAGAAATTGTAAATGGATTCAGGTCTGACATCATGATGCCTGTTAATTGAAGCTGTACAGTTGTGGAATGAGCTTTCATGAGAGGTGATTGCCAGAAAACCCATTACTAGTGGGGACTCTTCAGGTTTTGGACAAAATGGCCTCTGAAATGACTTTCAGCTCTTAAAATCTATGACTTTTCAATGAGCAAGCAAATTTAATGAGTACTTTCCATGTGCCCAACATTTTTCTAGGTGCTATATCTCACAGAAAAAATAGGATATAGGCCCTACTTTCAAAAATCTTAGTATGAAGTTGAGAGATGAACACACATGAAATAATAATAGTAAGTGTTAGAATAAATGGTGCAAAGTGTAAGCTCTCTATGAAGCTTATGTGGAGAAAAAGCTGTTCCAGATCAGGAAATTTTTCTAATTCATTTTTATTACTTGGATATCATTAGGATAATCCGTAATGAAAGGGATTTGGCGACTGGTCAACCATGACTTTCTAAAATGGTAGACTTGATATAATGTTAGCTAATGTCTTTGTCAATTTAAATTGTAAAAGTATAACTATAATTAAGTTTCAACCTAGACTTCATTTATTTTAAATCTTTTAGGTAAAGTTGGGGGAAAAAAAGGAGAAATTGGCAAGCCAAATCTCAGCCAGGAAGAAATTTCCCTATTTTCAAATATGGCTCATAGCTTTTTTACTACATGCCTAGGAGACTATTTACCCTTTAGTTACCTGTTTGTTGAAACAGCTACAGGTGGTCCCCTCAAACAGGTTTTATTTTCAGAAAATTTATTTAAAAAAATTTTTTTTAAAATTTTTGCCAAATGTTAGCTGATTTCATCTTTTAAAGTCACTTGGCACATTTGCATTGCTATCCCATATTTATTTCATTTGATCCTCCCAACATATCCTATGATTAAGTTTTTATTATCCCCATTTTATAGATGAGAAAACAGCTGAGCAAGATCAAGTGACTTGTCCAAGGCCACACAAGTAGTACCTGACTGAGGCTGAATTTGAACTCAGCTTTTCTAGATTCCCAAGACAACACTGTCTACTTTGCCACCTAGTTGTCTAGATCTTTCAGAATTGCAGTATCCAAAAACTAGCACCCAAGATTAAGTTGGTGATGAGCCAACCTTCAGGACTTGGTTTTGAGTTGGTTCTAGAATCACATCCATTTTAGGGAGCAGTGGAGGGAGGAATGAATAGATTACGCAGGGGTCTTCAAACTATGGCCCGCGGGGCCAGATGTGGCAGCTGAGGACGATTATCCCCCTCACCCAGGGCTATGAAGTTTCTTTATTTAAAGGCCCACAAAACAAAGTTTTTGTTTTTACTATAGTGCTGCCCTCCAACAGTCTGAGGTACAATGAACTGGCCCCCTATTTAAAAAGTTTGAGGACCCCTGGATTACTGGATCTAAAGTCAGAAAGACTCATGAGTTCAATTCCAACCTCAGACACTGGCTGTGTCACCCTGAGCAAGGCACTTAACCCTGTTTGCATCAGTTTCCTCATCTGTGAAATAAGATGAAGAAGGACATGGGCAAACTATTCCAGGGTCTTTGCTAAGAAAACCCCAAATTGAGTGATATAACTGAACATTAAGATATTGTTTGAAGTCATGAGGTGGGATACAACTGAATGAGAAGTCTAGAATAAACTTTAGACTGGAAAAATACTTATTAATATAATAGGTTTTAATAGATTTCCACAAGCTTTTCTAGTATGTGCCAAGACAACCTCAAATGGGATCACGAAGACTCAAACAACAGATCACGAATGACTAGACAACATTTTGTTTTGATGGGCTAAAGCCTATGTTCCTCTGTCCTGACTCTTCCCCCCTCCCCACTCCCCAGAGTCACTGCAATAGGACTGTAGTAGACAATTAAGTATTTCACTAGAGTTTGATCTCCAGATAATTAAGGTCATGTTGATACTCTTCTTAGATAGTGAACTTCCAAGAGATTGTAGAACATGATACCTTTCAGTAGTGGCCTGGGAAGTATTTAGATTGAGGCTAAAAGGGCCCTATGTCAAGGCTGTAAAGGGCATTCCATCCTGAATGAGATGGCTAAGGGTCCTCTGAGCTTTCCAAGGCTCCCGAAGCTGCCTCTTGCACCAACTTTATGATGGTGCAGGCTAGTAGATTTAGAGCTAGTACGAGCCCACCTCATCTCGAAGAGACGGGGTCATTAAGAGTGACTGATGTGCCAGTGAGCACCAGCAAGCTTTCTTTCCACTTAGCCAGGGTGCTGTGGTTCCACATTAGTTCTATGCCTCTCTGCTTGAAGGGAGACTTTAACTGCCTTTTTACACACACACACACACACACACACACACACACACACGCGCACCTTTTTTCTCCCCAGAGGTGGGGGACCTCAAGCATGAGTGCTATATTATCAGCCTTCTTTGATGTTGGTTAGTTTTATTTAACTTTCCATTTTTTTATTTGTGAGAAAGGACATTTCTCTGGGAGGGAAAAGGGAAAGGGATACTTTGGGAAATGTAGATGATATGACAGCAAAAACTATAAATAAATTGTATTTAAAATATATTAAAGGGTATTAGAGCTCCTCCACAAGTTCTGCTTCCATTTCACACCTGTCAAACTAGAGTGTATCAGAGAGAAAAGCCTACAATTTTCTCTCCTCCCAAGGGTATACAATACCTATTTTCAATCCACCCCCCCATCCCACAAAGAAACACTGGTATGGGCTGATGCCAGATAACTGAGGGTGTTTTATGGAGGAAATGGTTAGAACTTTGTGCTGTGAATTTGGTGGGAGTGGAATTTGAGAATCAAAGAAATGGAACCTGCTGGGGTAACAATTCTCAGTCTATTCTCTTCTGAGTCTGCCTGTAAGGAGATCTTTGGTCACTGCCTGGGAGGCCTCAACCCCAATAAAATGGTTTGATGTGATTATCTACAGAGAAACATCCCCACCTGATCTTGAGCAACAAGGTTAACAACACTCAGACCTAATCTTAAGATTCTTCTCCTTAACCCACAAAACTTCAGGCCCCCCCAAACACCTGATATATGGTGTTCCTGTTAGCCTCCCAAATCAGGAAGGTGGCAAAGGAACCTTACCTAATAGGTTCCTTTAACCACCTCCTCTGAAGCTGTACAAAAACCCTATAAATATGTCCCTTTGTTTCCCAGTTGCTACTCATCTACCTGCTCATTAGCTGATGTTAATGATATTTTTTATGTTCTAGCTGGACCTCTTATTTTACTGATATCCAGTCTAACAGACCAAGGTGAAAGGAATGAATTGATCTCTAGGAGGATCTTTGGCTCTGGGGGTTAAGAAATTCCTCTACTTTTGTAGGTCTTTTTCCACTGTAATTCCTGTGATCTTAAATCAGGTTTATAATTTGATAAGGTTCCCCCCCACCTTCAAAAAAAAATAACCCTGTTCAGATTTCCTCCTCCTTTGTATACAAAATTTTCTTGACCTCCCAGCTCTTAATGAGCTTTTTAGATAGTTATACAACTATTTGTGTAAATCAGGAGAGGATCTTCTGGTGAGATCTTTCTAGGACCCACCCACCTTTTTTTTAAGCCCATTATTTTCTGAGTGGTGACCTTATATGTGATAATTAACTTGACTGAAAAGCACTCACCAAGGCTTCTGGGAGTGGACTTTGTCTGGGAGTTTTGTCATTAATAGGAGCTTTCTGAAGAAGGAGAGAATCTAAATTGTTTTCCTGACTTGTTCCAACAGTACAATGGCCCTCCCCAAGAAGAAACTTCAAGGTCTGGTTGCTGCAACTCTCACACCTATGACTGAGACTGGGTAAATATTACATTGTCTTCATATTCTCATGGGGATGTCAGTTAAGAACCTATTATGTGCCCGGTATTATACTAAGTGCTGGGGATACAAAAGGAAGCAAAAGGCAGTTCCTGCCTTCAAGGAACTCAATCTAATGGAAGAGAAGGATAAACAACTATGTCCAAACAAGTAAAAATAGGAAATAAATAATAGAGGAAAGGCACTAGGATGAAGAGGGATTAGGAAGGGCTTCCTGTAGAAGGGGGGATTTTAACTGAGACCTAAACAAAACCAGAAGGTAGAGATAAGGAGAGAAAGCTTTCCAGGCATGGGGGAATGGCCAGAAAGGAGTGTCTTAGTCATAGTCATCAGGAGGCTAGGAATGAAGAGTACCTGGCCCCAAATCAAACGTAAGAAATCTGGCATCTATATCATGAACCTTTGATGCACCTTGTATTTGGTCCCGGAGGCAACAGGGAGTTTGAGTTGGAGGGATGTTTTAGCATTCACTTTAAACTCACTTTAGTGGCTGAATGTAGAATGGATTGGAGACCCATGAGCAGACTAAGGCAGTAATCAGGAGTGTTTTGGAGACAGATTGCAAAGGTGAAATCAACAGACCTGGAAAGAGATTATCATTTTTATTGTCTACTAACCTAGACCAAAAAAATATCTCGCCTTAAACTCTCCTGTCCAATCCCTGGTGACCAAGTTTACAGAACTCAAAGCTTGGCCCAGGGGAATATGTTCATGTTCTTCCTCAAGTCTTGAATTGTAGAGCCATGCTTTTAAGATCAGATGCTCTGACCCAAAATCCAGCATCTTTTGATCATTCTACAATCAAAAACATAACACTTTTATTGGTTATAAAGGACTTAATGTTTTGAAATCTGACAATTTGTTTGGTTGGTATTTCAAATATTATCTCTATTTTACAGACAGACAAAGTGAGAGACATTAGGTGACTTGCCTCTAGAAAAAAAGAAACAAGCATTTGTTTCTTTGCTAAATATTTTGCAAATATCTCATTTGATAGTTACACAGCTAATAAATATCAAATACAAAAGCTGTGAATTGGTGTATCCATTCTAGAATTATTTGGAATTATTCAAGGAAAATTAATAAGAGACTGAATTTAAACTCAAACCATCCTGACTCCCAAGTTCAGCACACCAAATAATGTTCTTTCTCTATAGGAGTTGAACAGTGAGCAAAAGAGCCAAAGGGATTAGTTCAGTTGTGGCTTAAATGGATTATATTTGTTATCAATTAATATTTTTTATATTAAACTCCTTTTTTTGGCAATGACATAACTAACAGCTGAGTAACCACCACACCAGCAATTAATTTCTCATATTAGCAGTATTAATCTAATTGTATATGTGGATTGACATTTTGGAATCTACCAGTGGATTTAGTCAATGAAACTGTCAGATGATTTCTCTGAATAAAGTCAGTATAGACATATATTAAAATAGCTATTAGTAAAAGTGTAACAACTGGCTGGTCAATACACACACACAACACCCAAAGCTCACTCTAAATTTAATGTGCATTATTAGCATCTAATCCATCATTTTCTCTGGTCTAGACAATCAACAAAACAATCCATCAAGCCCTGCTTTGTAGCATTCCCAATTTCAGAGGTATAAATTCTCACACTTGAAATTTAATAGTTGGCTCCCAACATGGTTCACACTGACTCTTATCACACTCCTACATATCCCTCAGTAAAGTGTAAGCGCAGCCCTTTAGACTGGGGACTATTATATTTATTTTTCCATATGTATTCCATTTCTCAATGTGTTTAGGCCTTTGTTGGACAGATAAAATAAAAAACATGTGACTAAGAATTTATAGTTTTTACATCCTGTTATGGGAGACCTTCTTTCAAGCTGAAGAGCTGCATCTGGTAGATGTCACTTTAACCTTTCTAAACTGGCCCCCTTTTAGCCTGGAAACAGCTTTTAAAAAAAAAAACAAAAAATTTATTTTATTCATCTTGCAACCTATTGAGAACTTTGTGTTCAACAAAATACTCTGAAAATAACTTATTCCAATGAAACCAATCCCCAATTTCTGAGGCTCAGCTCTGCCTTCTCCATTCCCTACCATAGATTCATCCTGTTTCCCTCTGTTTCTGGCCCCAGAATTCTTAACCTGGGGTTTGTGAAATTTTTTTTTTAATGTTGCTAAATGCATTATAGTGTAATTATTTTCTATTTGAGAACCTGATTCTCAGCAGACATCTGTAGGATTCTGCTGACTCTAAAGAGTCCATGAAACAGTCAAATTGAAGCACCAGCAGGTCGGGGCTTCCTTGGGAAGCAGCTGAGCATTCGTGTGCAGGTCAGCCAAAGGGACAGACCTTTTTGTGCTCCTGTACCTTAAGCGAGTTTTCAGTGTCTGCCCTTTTCTTTAGGGAGCTCATAGTTTTATAAGATCCAAAATCACTAATAATGCAAGTTAAAGTGACACTGAGCTTCCTCACATCCATCATATTGGCAAAGTTGACCAAAAAAAGGAAAATAACAGTTGGAAGAGCTATGTCGATGCTCACTGCTGGAGCTGTGATTTGGTTCAGTTATACTGGAAAGTAAGTTGTAACTATGCCCCAAAAGACATTTTACCCAGTAAACTTTGAATCCAGTGATCATTTTAGGTCTAAAATCCAGAGGAATCAGAGAAATAGGAAAAGCACTGACAATACAAAAATGTTTAGAATCTTTTCTGGAAAGTAAAGGGAAATTCATCAACTAGGGAACAGCTAAACAATTATTATATATTCATCTAATACAATATTATTGCACCCTAAGCAATGCTGAAAGGAAGAGTTAAGAAAACAATTTGTAATTATAACAGCAACATTACAGAGACAGACAACCTTGAAAGACTTAATTCTGATCAATGCAGTGAAAATGATCACAATTCCAAATTAGTTCTGTCTACTGGCAGATGATGGATTTTAGATGCAGATAATACATTTCAGACACTGCCAATGTAGGGATTTGTTTCATTTAGCTATAAAAGGAAACACACAGAGGGAGGAAGTGAAAGGAAAGGAAAGGAAGGAAAGTTAAAAAAAAAAACATCGAAGAGAACCAGAAGGAAGGATAGATTACTTGTTGAATTTATTATTTGTTCAAAGAAAAGCAAGCTATACATAACAAATCTGTGGTGTCATTTATATTTTTGTTTCATTTTATATATATGTGTGTGTATATACACACACACACACACACACACACACACATATATATATATATATATGGAAATACCTATTTTATTTAGGATTTGTTCAATTCAGAATAAAAATTCTCCAGCTCTAAATATTCATCCCTACAATCATCTGTTTGCCTAGAAAAGTGCTGGGTTAATAATGCTGAAGACTCAGTGAGAGAGTGCTATTAAGTTTACAAAGCACTTTACATATGTTAATTCATTTGATCCTTTTATTAAGGATTCAGGCAAGCAAAAGGGTTATTACTGGAGTTTATGGATCATGGATTAGGAACTCAAGTTAGGAGACTAGAAATCGGAGTGCCAGGAATTGAGCCAGGCTTTAAGGTTTTAAGCAACAGCATCAAAGCCAGGCCTTGGAGATGTCAAATAGAGACTGGTGTCTAATTAATAGTCTTAGGGCACCAGCAGTAAGTCTAGAAAAGTGCTGGTTAGTAAAAGTGAAGGCTTTGAGGTTGGCGAGTAGTTGGAATTAATCATTCCTGTCCCTTTCACTCAATGGACTGGATTTTAAGAGCTGCCTGAAAGCCTCCTCTCCTTCCCCACTTCCCTTCCTCTATTTCCCTTGGCTTTTAGGGAGAATTGTTGTCATGTTTATGGATGCCAAAGAGCCTGGTACCTATAACTCCATAGAGATGAAACCCTTCCTACCCTGCTCCATGTTAGACTTTTATAACCCAGATGTCAGGGAAATGAATGACCTCCCACCCTGGAACAGGACATTTTCTTCTTCTGGCACTCAGAGCCTTATTTGTTTCTTTTTGGAAGTGGTTTTGTATTGGCTATATAGTTGTGATTTTGGCAGAGACATTGGTACATTTCAGCTGTTTTTAGGTACTAAAAATGATGTGTAAAAGTACAACCCAAAAAAGCAAATTTTTAAACATTTATGCCAAATAAGAAAACATATCCTATTCTCAAATGAGGAACTCAAGTCTCTTTGTGTGCATTTTTTTTTTTTTTAACACAAAAATTAGCCACAAGGCCTGCATAAAGGATCAGAAACAATAGGGTTTTTCTCTGAGAAACCCTTTTTAAAACAAACCTATGTCTCTTGTGGATTAAATAAAAAAGAAGTCTAGGCTGGGATTCAGAATACCTAGAATTTGAGCTGGTTTCAGTGTGCACACTGAAGGAGAATGATGAGGATGGTGAATCAGATCAAATTCACCAAGTCTTTTGTTCTAGGGAGAAAAATACTTTTAAATGGGGCTCGTTTTTATTTATGCATTCAGCTGGAGAATGAAAGATCAAAGAAGTCACCCAGGAATGTAACCAAACAAATAGCTCTGGGCACTTTTGCAGGGGAGCTTTTCGTTAAAAAAAAAAAAAAAAAACTGAGCGGGGAGGAGGCCCAGAGTTGTTTTCTCAGTGCATCCAAACTTTGTGACTCCCTGCAGAGACTGAAAAAGGAGGCTCTGGATGGTTGCTGCATCTACTGAAGTCTCTGGGATTTCATGGAAAACAGGGTGCTAGGACAGCCAGGAAGGGACCAAATCATACATTAGGTTATAAGATTTAGAGTTGGAAGATCAGAAATATTTCATACAAAGTGACCCCTAATTCTAATAACCTTCTCCCCCTAGAGACAGGATAAAGTGGCTAGTTCCAATTTATCCTGTCTCTATTCATCCTCAATGCTTAACACAGTGCCTGGCACATGATAGATCTCTTAATAAAAGATTGTTAGTCATTTATTAATGTGCTTAATAAGTTTTGATGATAGAACTGGGCTTCAAACTCAAAGCTGCAAAGGCAGAAAAGCCATTTTTATGGTGGTATAAAGTTTACAAAGCACTTTACATATGTTAATCATTTGTTACTTCCTTTTCTTAAGAATTGAGGCAAGCAAAAGGTCTAATACAGGACTTTATGGATCACAGATTGGGAACCCAGGCTAGGAGGCTAGAAGCCAGAGCACAGATTAAGCCAGGCATGAAGGTTTTAAGCAACGGATCATCAAACATGCAGGTCATGGAGATTTGTCACCTGGAGTCTAGTGTCTGATTAATAATCAAGGGGTGCAAGCAGATAGTCTAGGAATTTGATGCCGGGCCAGTCCCCTTCTGAGACATCTTCTACATCTCCTGCCCAGTGTCAGGAATAATTTCAGGTGTGAGGAAACCTTCTCCTGCAGATAAAGACAAGAAGAAATTGTGGACATAGGAAAGCTTAGGACGAGAAAATCATCTTTTGATGAACTTGAGCCTCGCTATCATCGTAGAGTCCCATCATCACGTTTAAGAAGCAGTGTGGTCCAGTGCATCTTAAATCAGAGGAATGAGGTTCCAATCCTGCTTCTGCCACTATCTCTGGGACCTTGGACAAGTTTCCTTATTGATAAAATGAAAGGGATGAACTAATTGGCTCCTAAGATTCCTTCCAGGCCAAGACTATGATCCCATGATTCCCAACCATTGTATTACATGTCTTAATGATGGTGAAAAGGTTAGAACAAACTAAGAAAATTCAGCCAGGTGACTTGTGGAGGTTAGAGAAATGTTTCAGAATCAAGGGTTCCCCAGACTATCCAAATTATTTTGTATTAACTTTTTGCTTATTGATGCCTACTTTGTTTCCTTTGATAAAATGTTATTACACTGACTCTGACTACAATGACAGCCAATTTCATCCTTGGTTTTGCATCCTTAGTATCCAGCATAGTGCCTGGCATATGGCAGATACTTGAAATACTTGTTGATTAATTGATGGGGAGAAAACATAATCCTCTTAACAGGATCCATCTAATAGTATAACTGGAAACAAACTGCTTCCATCTCTATCTAAAGAAGAACTAGCCAGACAGCCTGAACTGACCACTGGTCCATTGCAATAACTATTTGCATACATATCCATAAATGACATTGGTTTATGTCCATTGTGAGGTTGATCTCACAAATTCATAAATTTGCAGAAATCTCCAGATCTCCTAATTCACAATCTGTGCTTTCCAAGGAACATATTTTATATTCATGATATATGAATTCATGATTCATGATATGAAGGAGATCCCCTTAGTCCTGACTTAGGAAAGTTCCAACACTGTACTCATGCTAGGGGAAAAAATAGATACTCATGGGATTTTATGCTCTAGTGAACACAGTGTGCAACTGTGAGTGGATTGTGCCATGTCCACTTCTGTGTCACTATCCTTTTTAAAAGGCAATGCTATGATCTCATCGATCAACAAACATTCGTTATAACTCATTATGGGCTATGTATTGTTCTAAGAACACCCTACCCCAGATGGAGTCTGATAATACAATGGGATTGCATTTGCATTGTTCTGTATGTTGTACCTCTCAGATCTGTCCTAAAATTAGTTTTGGTGGCTCTAAGGTTACTGTGGACACATGAAATTTGAAGCTTACTAAAAGTCTTGAACAATTGACTTCTTGAATTATCAGAGTTGGACTCTTCTCACCTTTGCCTGGCTTCCTTTAGGACTTAGCACAAAACCTACCTTCTGCAGGAAGCTTTTCCTGGATCCTAACTACCTGAGCCTTTCCCTCAAAAGTTTTTTTGTATCTGCTGTCTATTTTATCTGGTATTTGTCCATTTACATTCTAATGGAGGGAGATAGCACATGCTATTAAAATGTAAGTTCCATGAGGGCAGAGATATTTTTTATTTGTATCGCAGTGCCTAGCACATAGTTGGCACTTAATAAATGCTCATTGATAATGAATGATCACTCATTATGTGCAAAGAACATGGCTTGACCCAGCCCTACATGTAGAAAAATAACTAGAATTCTATTGTATGAATGACAAGCAAGTTTCTTGATATCTCTTAAATATATTTTAGTTACAAAAGCAAATTCATTTTGATAAAGGGTGATTTGCATTTATTAAGCATCTACTGTGTGTCAGGTATTATAATAAATTCAAGAAATACAAATAAAAGCTTTTAGACAGTCCCTGCTTTCAAGGAGTTTACATTCTAATAGAGGAAAACAAAAAGAAAGCAAAAAAGGAGAGGAAGGAGGTTGAAAGAAGAGCTTCTTCAAATATCTAACTTGGAAACATTGTAGAAAAAGTCTGGGAGACTCAAGAATGTAACCTGAAGAAGAAAAGAGTGATAGGGGAGGGTTTAATAATTTTTTTTTACTATTGTTAGGTAGTCTGGTGAGGCTCATGGGTATTTTAAAATGCATAAGATTACAAAGTAAACACTTATATTAAAATACAATTATCAAGATAATTTATTTAAAACTAAACACAAAATAAGGACAAAATACAAAAAGACAGAAAAAGGAAAATTAAAAAAAAAAAAAACATTGCCATAGACCTAACAAGAACATCACAGAGGATTCAATAGATTGACAAATTTTCATTTCAAGAAAGCTTATAATAATAGAAGATATTGTATTCATGACTGTTTATCTTTTCTTTGCTTCTCTGTAGATTATTCTTTTGTTCTCTGCTGTGCACTTTTTACTTTATTCTACTTTTATTAAGCATGGGTATATTTATATGTGCATATATATGTTCATACCTACCCTCACATATCTATCCATATACATACATATATGCATAGGCGTTTACATATACATAGACATGCATCTAAAACTTAATATAATTGACATAATATAGTTTTCTCTCTTGATTGAATCTTTAAGTTTGACTTTGTCTAAGATCAATGATTACTAACATTACTTTTTTTTCCCTTGATCAAATAAATAGAATAAATTCTACCCCTCATCTTTGTTATAGTGTTTGTATAGTTTCTTTTATTTCCAATCCCTGCTAACTCTACCTACTACTCCTTAAATTGCTTTGCTATTACTTAAACCTCTTCTGAACCATGAATCCTCTCACCCTTTTCCTCCCTCTTTATCCCATTCTCATTAATCTACACACCCTATCCCATTCCCCTTTAATCTAAATACCTTTCTATACTCCACCTTATCCTATTCCTTTCCCCCTTATTTCTTTGTAGATTTTGGAGGGTGCTATATCTTTCGTGATATGTGTCTTATTCCCTATTTAATTTATTCCCAATGTAAGTAGGTTTTTTGAACTACCAGCCCTCCTCCCTGCTTCTAAGTCTAAGATGGAATGGTTATTGTCTGCCAAGCTTCTTTCAGCAACTAGTTGCTCCTTTTTCGTGAGAATTGACTCCAGAATAGCAACTTCCTTGTATATTGCCTTTGTTCTTTGAAGGATAACATGGTTCTTTTCACCCTCACATGCATAAAGTTGTGAGAATTAAAAAAACTTCGTGCCTTTTTAAGAGTGAAGGATTTGTTTGTATGAAAGCTTCTGATAGATCCATATATCCTTTTTCCCCAATTAATCTTCAAACTTTCTGTCTCTTCCCCATGTGGAGCAGAAGGCTCAGCCCATTTGTTGTTCAGTCTTTCAATTGTGTCCCACTCAGACCTTCCTGGCTCCAGGCCCTGTGTCTTATCTCCTGCAATACCTAGCTGTCCTCTTAGAATGTAACAGGTGCCTAATAAATGGTTGTTAAAGGTGAAGTTGAAGGAAATAAAGATGAACTTCAACTTCTAGGAGTTGCCATTAATAGGGAAGAGATTTGGAAGCTCAAAATGGTGAGCTTGGTATTTCCAAAGATCCTCTAGGACAGAAGAGCATTGTGAGTTTCTTGGATCATTGTCTGAGAACTGGAAGGGGCCGAACCTTGGGGTGACCTGGTCCAACCCTCTCATTTTGTAGGTGGGAGGGCTGCAGTGACTTCCACGTAACAGTGAGTGGACATCAGAATTTGAACCCAGATCCCCTATCTCAAAATTACAGAATTCTTTTTGCTACAAATAGCTAATTAACTCATAATCCTTCTGCTTCTTTGCTGATTGATTTTTTTTTTCATTGAAGTGGGAAATGAAAAGATTTAATTTGCCTTCTAGGCACTTGGAGATTTCAAGTTCAAAATATTTTCCTGAATTTCCTGAGTCTTTAATCCTTATTCCTTTTTTTTCAAAAAATGATACTGTCTGAAATTATCAAGATGGAATTTATTTTTAAAATCATCACATGCACTTATAATGCTTAAAATTGATCCAACATTTAAGTCCATAGGCTTAGGTTTGTTAGTTGTACTTTAGTATGAATTAAAATAAAATCTTCCTATGGTATTTGCATTTAAAACTTTAGAATCTATTTGTGAATCACAGATTGCACAACCAAAGGAGGAAAGGGAAGGAGAGATCAGACAAAGTTTTCAGCGCTATTGACAATATTAAAATGGAGGCAAGTAATGGAAGTTCTACCAGAAGGGAGATAATTGCAACAGATAGGTGCATCCACTGGACTTGTGATCTCTTTGGTGTAGAGAACTCCCAGGTTAGCAAACTGCCTCCATCAAAGCAAATCTGGCGCCTTCTCTACAATTTAGTCTTATTACCTGATGCTTTAGGAATGGAAAACCATTTAGGTCTAGGAATTGACATCATACCTTTACTTATGAATCTTGTTTACTTGTTTTTCAGGGAAATCAACTTCTCTGTAATTGGCCAATATGTGGACTATCTTGTAAATGAGCAGGGTGTGAAAAATATTTTTGGTAAGTATCTTAGAATCACAGTGTTGTCTGGGATCTAAATCTTAGAGACTGCTTAATCCAAACTCTGATTTCATTGATGCAGAAGTCCTCCCTTTACCAACATAGCTACCACCTATGTAGGGCGTATAGGCAGGGGACCTCAAACTATCACCCACGGGCCAGATGTGGCAGCTGAGGACAATTATCCCCCTTACCCAGCCAGGGCTATGAAGTTTCTTTATTTAAAGGCCCACAAAACAAAAGTTTTTACTATAGTCTGGCCCTCCAACAGTCTGAGGGACAGTGAATTTAAAAAGTTTGAGGACCCCTGTGGGGAGGGACTGAGTAGTTAAGGAGCTGGCCAGTCCCATGGCCAATATATGGTTAAGTGTCATTCCTTGAACTCATGGTTTCCCAACATCAAGGCCAGTTCTCTTATCTGTTACCTCCACACTTCTCAGTCCCTGTCATTTTATAGACGCAGAAGTGAACTTTAGAGGGGCTGACTTGTCCAAATTCACAAAATTATTTAATGGAAGACCTCAGGCCAGAGCCCAGTAAAGCCTTTTCATGCAATACTATTTCCTATTAGATTGTGAATTCCCTGAGAGCAGGGGCTAGCTTTTATATTGCTTTATATCCCTAGTACTTAGCATAGTACCCAGAACCAGTAAATGATGGTTGACGCACTTTCTGACACCCATCTTTCAGATGGTTTGTACAATAAAAGCTGTGACTACATGGTATAGACAGAAGCAATTCATTTAATCAGGTAGACAAGGGAATTGCACAATTCTGACCCCAAAGCCCCCAAGTTGAGAGCAGTTGAGTCATTGCACCTGTAGGGTTTGGAGTCTGATAATGGAAAACACCATGTAGTTTCTCAAGATTGATTTTCTTTTCAAATGGGCTGACTCATGCCCCCAAGATAATTCACAGTACCCTAGAGCCCCCTAGAGCCCAGCTTCTTAAACTGTGGTTTGCAACCCCCATATGGGGGTCTCATAACTGAATATGGGGGTTGTAAAGTTATGATTTGTCACTAAATGTTTGATTTTTGCATAGCTGTTTTATATGTCTACAGCCAGGCTCCCACAAAAATTTTTCAGGTAAAAAGGGGTCATGAATGGAAAAAGTTTTAAGGAGCCCTTCCCTTGAATTAGGATAATCCCAAAGACTCAATTGATCAAGATAGCTCAAAATCTTAGTTAATAGGGAAGTAACTTTTTTCTAATTTTTTTTTTTATTAAAGCTTTTTATTTACAAAATGTGCATGGGTAATTTTTCAGCATTGACCCTTGTAAAACTTTGTGTTTCAAATTTTCCTCTTCCCCCAGCCCTGTCCTATATGGCATATAATCCAATACATGTTAAATAATAGAGAATTATCCCAGGCCACATGTCCAAAAGTATAAAGCATCTTCAGTAATCTAACCCCAAAGTCAGAGAGGGTGATAAGCAAGCTTGATTTCCTCCCTGCCCACACACACACATCCTATCCTCCTTAAAATAGAAGATACTTTGAGTGTGCAAGTCCTCTTGGAAAAACAAGGAGACTTTCTTAGCTTTACTTGTTTGGAAGGCCCTCCATTGGAAGAGTACAATAGGGATGACTATAGAGAGAGAGCTTTTTCCTCCCATGGCCTTTCATGCATTGTAAAGAAATGTAGAGAAAATACTGTTCTACCACAGCTGATCATGAAAAATGATAAATCTTTCATCTTTGGCAGACATCAAGATTCTCATCAAATATAATATCAGGGTATCTTTATATCTAGGGCATAGATTTAAGTCATATCCCTATATTTTAAATACAGTAGTAGGAGCTGACATTTATATGGTAGGTACTTTTAAGGCTTTCAAAGCACTGTTTGAATTTTGTAACCATTTGAGAAGAGCTGATTTAACCCTGTATGTTTTCATGTGCATTGGTTGGAGGATTGTATAGTTTTTTCTGGTTTCTCTGACCCAGTCACTTGTGTGTTTTTGGAACAGTTAATGGTTCAACGGGAGAAGGTTTGTCACTGAGTGTTGCAGAGCGGCGACAACTTGCAGAAGAGTGGGTGACAAATGGAAAGAATAAGTAAGTAGCTATCCCATTTGCTAAGTTGTAGAATTTTTCTTTATGGGAAGCACATTTCCTTTCTCCATCAGAGATTAAGCACAGAGTCAATTTGTTGGAAAGAGAGCAGGAACCCAAATGACACTGGAAGTTTCTCTTTCTACTAAAAAAGACGCCATAATATAAACCCTTGGGAAGATCTCTGACCCCTATGGAATTTCTACCTTGCAAATAGCATTCCCCTCGCCAAATACCCATGTCAGTCTACCCACTGGCTGAGGAGAAAGAGCAGTTATCCTGCACTTTTTGCTTTGTCCAATGCCAACAGTCAGGGCTCTTTCTGCCCCTGGATTTTTGTTTGTTCCCATCTTCCAGCTACTCTATAAATAAATCAAACACTACAAAATGGAAGATCCCTTGGAGGCCATCTGGTCTAAGCCATACCTGGCCAAGAATCTTCCTTCACAACATTTAAGTGGTCCCCCAGGCTTAATTTGAACCTTCAGTGAAAGGTTTCACCACCTATCTCAATAGCACACTCTACTTTTGGCTAGCATTAATCTTGGATAGATTTAAAGTTTAAAGTTTACAAGTTTATATATAGATTTACAAGTTTAAAGATGGCTCTTTACTTTCCACCCATTTCTTTTAGTTTTTCTTACTGAATCTTCTAAATACTTGAAAGCAGCTATCAGGTACCCCTATACCAAACTCATGTGACACATAGTCACCATCTTGACTGCCTCCCACATGTTTTCTAGCTTATCAATGTTCTTCCGGGCTCTTCCATAACTGAACAGATGTGATTAGACAACATAAACCATTATCAGTTACACATTTCTGGACACACTTCTTTTCTTTGCCATAACATTGCAACTAACTTTGGCCCTACTGTGTTACAGTGTTGCCTTCTGAAATTTTAGCTCTTTTTCAAATGAAATGCTCTGTAATTTTAACTTTACTATTTTACATTTATCCAAATTAATTTAAATCCACATAAATTTGGCTCAATATTCTAGACTCTAAAGAATGTTTTTCAAGCCTGATTCCGTTATCCTATGTGTTATTCCCTCCCTCAACTTTGATTATAAACATTTGTTAAGTGCTTAGTATGTGCTAAACATTGCTGGGAATACAAAAAGAGGTGAAAGATAATTCCTGCCCTCAAGAATTCTACAATCTAGTCTTGACAACTGTAATTATGATCCTTCAATTGCAACCTCCTTGGGGGCAAGGGCCACTTTTTTTTTTTTTTCTTTTTTTGGTATCCCGGTGCTTACTACATGTGTATTTGATTATTAACTACTAATGGACTTATGCCTTAATCCACTTGATTGCTAAAAGACTTGGTACAAATGCCTAAAACAATCCACTTAGAGACCTTTCAAGCAGATTTTGAACCCTGGGTTCAAATCACTGGAATTGCCTTCTAACTCTAGACCTAGGATCCTCCAATGATCCCTTCAAGTCCCACATCCTATAATCTAGCTTCCCTGGCTCAACTACCTTTCTACTACTTAGTATACCAAATGAGATTTTCAATTTTTAGCCCTCCCTTCATTTACCAGTCTAATCATCCTATAAAAATAAAAGAATGAAGGTAATGCTTGCTAAACATTCCCTTAATAATAATCCCTTTTGTTTTTTCTTTCATTCTTTCTTTGTCTTTAAATGCTTTGTAAAATTTTGTAAGGAATTGTCCCTATGCTCTTCATTCTGAAGATTGTGATCTATGCTCTCTTATCTTTTAGAAAACTGGGGCAATTCTGTCCTTCATCAGCTCCAAAGCATCTGTTACTTCCGATGGTGGTTTCTTAAAGATCTCTGATAATGGCTCACTAATCGCATCTAGTTCTTTCATTTTCTTTCAGTATGTAGTTCTTCTAAACTTACTAGTTTAAATTAGCCAGAAATTAGCTAGGTTTTCTAACTCTACTACTTATCTTAGATTTCAATTGCCGATTAGCCATCGTTATTTTATCCTTTCTAATCCAAAAAATTGTCCACTAACAAGTCCTTTTATGTGTCTCTACTGGCTTTTGTCTATTGTCCCCAGAAGTCCTGGCCTTTTTTGATCTTTTTTCCCCAAGATAGTTACCCCCAAACTGCATTTTGTTGTCTTTTGAATCCCTAGCCAACCTCAATTTATTCTGTTTTACTGCATTTAGCACTGCATCACTAAAATCCAATTCACTTGCACGTCAACATCATCTTCCTCATGTCAGGGTCTTCTTTGAGAATGAAGGGCTGACAACAGCCTAGATTAGCATTCTTTACACTGTTCTCATTTGTGTGTCTTTTTAAACTGGTTTTTCTTGCTTTCTTATTAAGTGGTAGGTAAGGGGTTAAGGGTTATTGTGAGGACAAGAATGTGCATATGAAAATAAAACAAATTTTTTTTAAATCATTTTTTCATTCATATCAGTCTCTTTAAATAACTTTTTTCTTCACCGTTGAGATTGCTTGTCTTTGTGTGTGGGATGTGGAAAACCCTTACCCAAAATGACTACTCAGAGATCACTCAAAGTAGAAAGCAGAAAGTTCATTTATTATACCTCCGAGATTACATCAAAAGAGAGCATTGAGAAAAGGAAGGGGAGGCATCTAATTGGTTGTTGCTATCCAGAGAGATTAGAATGGAAGGTTTCTGTTACCCCAAAATCACCTGATTTCTAAGAAACAGAAAATCAGACCTTCAGGCTTCAGATATAGCTGGCCAAGGCTCAAGTACATATGGGCCTGCACATATTATACAGGTCATAGGGAAAATACAGAAATAATGAAAATAAAAAACAGAAAAAGAATTCACATATTCCTGTAAATTCTTCACCTTATCTCTCTATTCCACACATTTGTGCCTTCAGAATTTCATTTTTGAGGGTTTCCTATCCCTCCAGATCTGATTTCCTCTGTAGAATGTTAGGTAAAAGGATCCCACCTGTCCTTTCTCGATGATCTTTAACATTTCCTCTTCCAAATCTAGCACGTGTCAAAACATTGACCTTTCTTCTCTCTCCCAAAATCTAAGTCGTTGCCTTCCAAGGCTATTTCAGCACCTGGTTGCTCCTTTTCAGTGAAAATAGACCCCAGAATAGCAGCTTCCTTATATAATTTCCTTCACTCTTTGAAAGATGATATAGTTATTACAACAAGGCAAGAAATGATTAGCTTCTCTGCTTTTGACAATGGAGGGTATCTGAAGTCTCAAACATCATCATTTCATGACTTTGTGATCAGCTTGATTTTTGTTGACTTTTCTTGATTTAGTGGGAGATAGAATGGAAGGAGAATAAGAATAACTCACATTTATATGGAAACTTAAGGTTTGCAAAGCATTTTCTTCACCATAATCCCCAGGAAATTGTAAAGTTAATTTGTAAAATTAACTTGTTCACGCTTACCTGGCCAGCAAATTTCTGAGGCAGAATAGGAACCTAACATTCCTAATAATGAGTATTCTTTCCAATACTCTAAGAAGCATGTACATATGTTACATTACATTATTATATTTTTATATTACATTTACATTATTTACAGTAGATGTCAACTAGGTGAGGAATCTTTATTAAGTACCTACTTTATATGGTGCACTGTGCTAGTCCCTGGCTCCACAGATAGGGAACCTAGCTGGAAACCCCAATTCTTTTTTTTTTAATAGCGTTTTATCTACAAAACATATGCATTGGTAATTTTTCAACATTGACCCTTGCAAAACCTTCTGTTTCAACTTTTCCCCTCCTTCCTCCCATCCCCTCCCCTAGATGGCAGGTTGACCAATACGTGTTAGATATGTTAAAGTATATGTTAAATTCAATATATGTATACATATTTATACAGTTATCTTGCTGCACAAGAAAAATCTAGAAAGAAAAAACCTGAAAAGGAAAACAAAAATGCAAGCAAACAATAACAGAGTGGAAATGCTATGTTGTGGTCCACACTCATTTCCCATAGTTCTCTCTCTGGGTAGTTGATTCTCTTCTTTACTGAACAATTGGAACTGGTTTGAATCATCTCATTGTTGACAAGAGCCACGTCCGTCAGAATTCATCTCTGTATAATCTTGTTGCTGAGTATAATGATTTCCCGGTTCTGCTCATTTCATTCGGCATCAGTTCATGTAGGTCTCTTCAGTCTGCTCTGAAATCATTCTGCTGGTCATTTCTTACAGAACAATAATATAGAAACCCCACTTCTGACAAGTCACTAAAGAAGCTTCTTTGACCTCATTCCTCCTCTGTAGGAGAAGGGCTTACATGACTTCTAGCAGGGACTTCTATGATTCTATGACGAAAGTAAGGGAAAAAAAACAGATTTGGAAATTGTGAAGAGGCTCAGGTTGAATTTTAGGGACAGGTAATTGAAAGAACTGAAGAGAAAGTGAAAGAGACTCCCAAGGCAAAGGAGATGAAAGTGAAGGATCCAGTTAAAGCAAAATAAGTGTCTTGGAGGATTTGACCTGGAGGTGGAGCAGGAGAACCTACAGTAAAAGGAAAAGGAAGGTGTTTGACCAGGGAAAGGAAGTTGGTGCTAGCAGGGGGTTAAAGAGGGCTTCTTAAGGGAGCCTGGTGCAGGAAAAGGAATGAAGGGAGTCCATCAAGCAACAAGGATTTATTAAGCACCAACTGTGTACCTGGCAATGTCCTAGCATTGGGGATACAAAACCAAAAAAGTTCCTGACTTCAAGGAGTTTCCATAGACTTCCATAGACTGCATATAAAATCAATAGGCAGTAGCAGCTGAGGTGGGGAGAGCAGGAACAACTCATGGAGGAGACTGTAAGCCTCTTAGGAGGTGGAGGTGAATTGGGAGCACCCTTCCCCCAGCCACAGGGACATGAAGGAGGGTGAAGGCAGGGAGCAGCACAGAGACAGTGTATCAGAAGGGCAGACATGCATACGAGCCTGTTAAGGTAGTGAGGGTCCAGTTGTTGTGAAGGGCTTTCAGTGGTAGACAGAAGAGCTAGCCTTTTGTAAGACATTGGAGGAGAAGCACAAAAAAGAAAATTGAGATCTATTTCAAAAGTGTTAGATGTGGTAAAAAAAAAAAAAAAAAATCCTTCACTATTGTGGGCCTTTAATCAAGCTTGGTATGATCCAAGAGGTCTCCTGGGAGCCATCTTATGTGTGCCTTTGGGGCCTGATCTCTCCACATTAGTATTCTCAGGGCTTTGACAGGGATAAAACTGTCTTACCTGCTCTCAGTAGCCATTTCACCATCTGCTCATGGCCTCGGAGAGCGACCTACCTGAGCAGAGGTAGATTCGCACTGCAGTCAGGGATGTTGGGGGGGAGGGGGTGCCTTGACAGTTTGTCAGGCACAGGGCACGCGCAGGGTTTAATGAATCTGCTTGTCTGGCCAGGAAGAGAACATTTTGTAGGCATCTGCCTGTAGGGTTGTGTGTGCGCTATCAGTCAAGATCAAGTCACTGATCTACAAGTGTATAAACTCTTCTTCCTTTTATCTTCCCTTTTTTGAAACGTAGGTAGTTCAGCCTTTCTTCAGAGGTAAGGGCATCTCAGAACAGCTCGGCCATTGGCCTCTTCTGCTCTCACCTGGGAGAGGGTGCTTATGCTGTGCTGGCCTACAGGCCAGGAAACTGAAACTTTCTCATTTATATCCGATCCCTAATTGTGCTTCTACAAAAGATTCAAATAATAATTAAAGTATACATTACTTACATATTATTTAAATCTTGTAAAAAATTTAAATAAAAATTAAATAATATACATAATATAGAATTTACACTTTAAAACCATTTATTCTATTTATACTTTGGAAACTGTCTTCAACCTCACAAGTATAGCTTTTCTGCATTTGTGAGGAGAACCTGGCATTTTCCTTCAAGTATTTATATAGTAAGCATTGAGTATGTGCCAAACACTGTGCTGGACATGAGATACAGAGACAGAAATGATCCCCAGACCTCAAGGAGTCTTTGTGAGAAAACAGCATGTATAAAAAGCCACATTAGGTGGGGAAGACACCAGCCTTTGGAGACATTAGGACCAGAGGTGGCCCTTACCACCTTATGCACTCAAGTCACTGGACAGATGGACATAGTGTCTGCCACAGCAGGCAGGCCGGCTTATCCAGAACAAAGCCGTGGGCACAAGATAGGACTGATTACAGGCCAAAGAAGGAGCTTCCTAGGTCTGCTATTCTCTGGCCTTATCAATTCTCCTTCCTCTGTGGCTATATTTGAAGGCCTCTCCCCTTGGCAGAGCTTCAGCTTCCTCTTGAATCTTAGTGGTTGTTTTCTTCTGGATTCAGTCTTTTCAGCTTTACAGCTTATTCTTTTTGTTTTTGTTTTTGCTGAGACATTTGGGGTTAAGTGACTTGCCTAGGGTCACAGAGAAAGTGTAAAGTATCTGAGATCAGATTTGAACTCGGGTCCTGCTGATTCAGGAGTGGTGCTCTGTACTACACCAACTAGCTTTTGCAGCTTATTCTCGAGGGTCAGCTGAGATCTTCTGGTGTTCCCTTCAGAAACTGTCTTATTATTTCTGCTCATAAATCCTCATACCAGCTACATCAATGAATATTCATTGAGTCTCTATCACTGGCAGAGGCCCTGTCATTGTCCAGAACTGCTCCACCTCCAAGATCTCCAATTCTGGCATTCCTCCTCTGAAGACCACTTTGTATCCTTTTGCCTTTGCATTCCAGTCTTAATTCATTCAAATCCCCTTCCCACCAATCTTGGTCTTGATTTTACTTCTCTTTTAAAACGGCCCCTCCTCCTTCACACTTTGAACTTTTTCTACTTTATCATTGAGGTTTTTTGGGTAATTATTGGTTTCAATTGCTTACATGCCCATCATGAACTCCGTGGTCATTTATTTCAAATGTGCTCTTGCTAGAACCCTAGCATTCCTTTAACTTTTTTAACATAGGCAGCTAGTGGCACAGGGGATTTGAGCATTGGAATTAAGAAATCCTGACTTCAAATATGGCCTCAAGGCACTTAATAGCTGTGTATTCCTTGGAAATTTAACCTGTGTCTGCCTTAGTTCCTCATCTGTAAATAGAAATAGTAGCAGCACCTGTGTCACAGAATTGCTGTGAGGATCAAATCAGGTAATATTGTAAAACACTATACAAATGCTAGTTATCATTTCCCCCATATTCCAATCTGACCTCATTCTCTATAAGAAATATTATAACTTAAGAATATTAAAAATCATCTGATATGTCATCCTTAAGAGTTTCATTTATTTTCCTGATTCTTACTATTTTCATTTTAGTCACTAAGATGTAAATTTTCATAGGGGTGTGTGTGTGTGTGTGTGTGTGTGTGTACGCATGAGTGCATTCTGGATCATGAGGAAATTGTTTGGTTTTTTAATTTATTTTATTTGAAAAAACAATAAGAAAAAAATAAACAGAAAAGGAATATAAACAATGAAGCCAAACAAGAGAGAATATTGTCATGTGCCCAGCAGAACGTCACAGAAGATTCAAAATAACAAATTACCAGATTAGGAAAGTATATATATTAATAGAAGTTATATTCATGAATGCCCATTTTTCTCCCTTTACTTCCTTGTAAATTTTTTTTTGTTCTCTGTTATGCACTTTTATTTACTTTATTGTTTTTCCCTCTTTCATCCCCGCACCCACACAAGCTAGCTATTTAAGATATATATATATATATATATATATATATATATATATATATGTATACATGCATGTATACATACACACATACCTCCATATATACACACATGTCTTTCTTATCCCTGCTGACTTTTGAATTAAATTCTGCTCCATAACTTGCCAAGGATTCCTTGGCTGCTTCTCTCATCCCTTGCTTCCCTATCTCTCACTGGATCTCCCTTACTCAATTCTAATTTTCAAATAATTATTTTCATCTTTGAGTCTCTGTATCTCCTTTTCTAGTTGGTTAACTCTTTTTTTTTTCATAATCTTTTCTTGGATTTTTAAAAAAAAAATTTAATTTTCCTCAGTGTCTCATTTCATTTTTACCTTTTAATTTAATTCTTTTTTGAGTTCTATAAATTCTGGGCAGGAAGCCATTTCATGTTCCTTTTTTTTTTTTTTTTTTACCGTGTCCTCTGAAGATGAATTCGGGTCTTGAAACACACTCGTGTTTCAGTGGTGGAGTTCTTTGTCAGTTCATTTTTTAAAAAATAAGAGTATTAGTGTAAGCACCTCTAATCAGAGGGTAGGAGGATGGTACAAGCTTCCTTCCAGTTCTCCTCTCTGACCAGGAACTCCAAACCAAGAGCTCTGGACTCAAACATCAACTCCAGTTCAGAGAGGTGAAAGTCTGTGATTCCTGTTGAGTAGATATGTGACTCCAGCCACATCCAACTAGTCCGAGGAGTTCCCACTTGATGTTTCTGTGGAGTCATCCCCAAGGAGTTTGCCCTTCACACTGATTAATCCCCAGCCTGGGGTCTTTCTTCAGATCTTCTTGAGTTGTCCCAAGGAGACTCCAGTTCTGCCTCAAGTCTTGATTTTTCATTAGTCTATGTTCATCCTGAAGCACAAATTTGTTCTATTTATGGAGGAAATCTAGAGAGTTGAAATTTACCAGTCTACTCCACTCACTATCTTCAGAGAATCCTCCCTCTTATGATCTTTCTTCTGGCAAGTGGCATTTGAGGAGAATTCCACCTTTTCTTTTTAATTTCTATTTTGAGTTTCTTTTCCTAGACTAAATTTTTTGATTGGGTTATTTCATATGCTTTTCTTTCTCACTCTTATAAGGATCACCATTAGTTAACATTATCTTCAACATTCTTGTCCATGTTGGACTTAAAGTATATGTCAGCACTGAATTCCATGCTTTCTTGGTACAGAAGAAAAACTATATTGAATGTGTGTAAGCACAAGGCCACCAGAATCGATTTGTATTTTAATTTTTTTGCTGATAGAAATGTCCAAACTGACAGAATCTTCAACCCTTTAGACATACTCTCTAACATGAATCACTGTTGGAAGTCCTAATTTATAGAATTGTTGAATAATAATGTTGTATTCATGATGAACAAGAGTCTAATCTAGGAGGAGTAGAGCAGGAAACTTTCAGAATTGATAGTAAAAGACCAATAAGGATTCTCTTTCAGGTTAGTATAAGACTTTAGAATAATTGAAAATGCTTTCAGTATTCCTCAAGGAGGGAACATATTTGTATTTGCTTCAGTATCAGTCATATCTAGTGTTAGCCGCCACCCACAAATCCACAAATAAGGTCAAAGTCTTTATTTGCAGGGATATTTCTGGCTTTCATCCAGGTCCAATGTCTTTTTGCAAGGTAGTATAATGAGTGGGGATGACTTTACCAATCTTTAGCTGCTTCTAACTGATCATTATAGATCTTGTCAATCAACAAACATAATTTGGCAGGTCAGTCTTTCTACCATCTTGGGATTGTTGATGAGTATTAGTAGCAAAGACGATCAAATCATATCTCCTGCTATATGGGCATGAGCAATCTGGTGGATGATATCCCCATTGGTCATAATTGGGAAAAGTAGGAATTCAGTGCTATGGTACATCATAAGCCAGAATATTTGGGATGGCATGTTAATGGAAGAAAATGCAGCTGCTTATCAAAAGCACTTCTCACAATACATCCTGATTTTGAACTATTGTCCTTGTTTTTATCCTGGATTACCAAATGTTTGTGTGTGTATAATTATTTTCATCTCATTCCTTCTCTCTTAATGTAAAGGGAAAAACAAAACAAAAGATTGGACTTTGAATTGAGTACCTTCACTGTAATCCTTGACCTGAAAGTCAGTATTATTTCTATGATCTTGGGCAACGGGATTTTCCTATTTGGGCCTCAGTTTTCTTACTTCCATGTATGATCATATGGTCTTAGGAATCTCTTATCTACTGTAGTAGACCTCAATCTTGAAAACTTCCTTTTGGCTAGAGGCCCAGGCTAACAACTCCACCCAGGCCTATGATAAGCTTCATCCACTTTTGAGGTGTGGCTGGCTCACCAAATACTCTCTTGGCAATTCTATAGATTTCACTAAAGAAGGATGTCAGACCTCTGGGGCTCAGTGCAAACAAAGTAAGTTGGTTTGCCTTTAGCAGCATTTCAAGAACCTCACTATCCTTTTTAGTCAACTCCCAGTGGATTGAAGGGAAATAATTATTTTATATTTTTATAGTTATTAATAGTTATAATAGCATTATAAACCATAGAGATTTATGTGATTTTGTTACACTTAGGGAGATAGTATGTTCCTCTCAGTAACTGCTAAACTGTAATCTCACTTAATCTTAATTATGCAGGTTGGACCATGTGATCATTCATGTAGGAGCATTAAGCCTGAAAGACTCACAAGAGCTGGTATGTGTATAGGGTATACAGAGTTCTGGGGTAAATCACAATGCAAGGGCTTGCTCCCACCTTTTTATACAAGGGAAATCTGATTAAATGAATTTCAAGAATAAAATTGGTCAGTGGAATAACAATTGTATTTATATTGCAATTTAAACTTTACAAATAATTATCTCACTGGTCTTCTCAAAAACCCTGGGAGGTTGGTGCTATTATTATTCCTCATTTTGCAAATGAGGAAATGGACCAAAAGAGAGAGATTAAGTGATTTGGCCAGGATAACACAACAAAGCAGTATATGAGGAAAGATTCAAACTCAGGGCTTCAATCTGGGAGCCTCCAGCAGGCCAAAAGGAAGAAGCATTGGTTTTGGGATCAAGAGACCTCAAATCCCAAATCCTCTACTTTTTTTTTTTATTTCAGGCAATTCATTCTTGCCTGTAACTTGTTTCCTCATCTGTAAAAGAAGACGATTAGTCTTACTGACTTCCTGAGTTTCACAAGGTCATAAATCAAGAGCTGGAAGCCATCGAGTCCAGTCCCTTCGTTTTACAGATGAAGAAACTAAGTTTCAGAGCACTGACTTCTCAAAATCACACAAATAAGCAAACATCAGAAGTAGGATTTGAACCCAGGATCTCCGACTCCAAAGCCAGCCAGTTCTCTTGTGCCCTCAAAGTCCTAGGAAAAAAAGGCATCCCAGAGAATGGCCCCTGAGGAGGAAGATGGCTTCTCTGGATTTGCTTGCTGCTTGTCCTTTATATAATGTAAAATTTACCCACAATTGGGTCACCTCGCACACAAAAGACCCTGGGGCCCACAGCGAACTTGATTGAAGCAGATGCCCTATGCTGAGCAATGCCTGGGAGCGGGCTGTGGCTTCTTCCCATGGAACGCCCTGGTCTAACAGACAAGCCCTGGAGAAACGTCTGCTTGGAGGTGTTTGAGTAGTGTATTAGGCAGAAAAAGGACCAGCCCTATACTAAGTGCTGGGGAGCAAAACATACCCTGCACTTGAGGAACTCACAAATCAAAACCCATTTGATACAGTGCCCTTATGGAGGTAAATTTCCACACATCTCTACTCCTTTAACTAGAAAAGTAATCAAGAGATGCTATAATAATAAACTGAAAATTAACCAATATTTATATAGCTTCTTGCTATGTGCCAGGCACTATATAGGCTAAGCTTTTATTTACAATGATTATCTCATTTGATCCTTACAACAATCATGGAGGTAGTTGCTATTGCACCTATGCATTTTCAAAGTTCGCAGTTGAGGAAACTGAGGCAGAGATTGAGACACCTGAGGAAAAATTCCCATCTTCCTGACTCCAGACCACCACCCACCGAGATAGAAACTGCTGTATCCTTGTTCAAGCAACCACTGCTGTCTGCAGAACATGAGAGAATTCTGTAAGGGTGTGCACTTTTCTCCCACTAAGCCCTGGATCTACCTGCCATGGAAAAGATCTTGTGCTGGACAACTGAGCCTACAAACACAGTAGACAAGACAGTCCTTTCCATTGGGGAGTTCATACTTTTCCAAACTAAAAGAAAAGCCTTTCAAAAACTGAGATGACCATAAAATTCTCCAAAACAATAATTTTCACTGCCAAATTATTGCTTGAGGGTTTCATGTTTAATAGATCCTTTCTCAGAATAATGCTTTTTATGCCTTTTAAAGGTATAAAATACATAGGATTTTAAAGGAAACCAAAGTTTAACAAAATTAAAATGTAAAATTTTTCCTCATCCAAGTTCGGGAAGCCACTTAAATCTTTTCATTGAATAATACTGGTGTGCTTGAATACAGTTTTTACCATACAGTGTTTATCATGACCACCTGAACATATTTTATTCCTTCCTCCTTTTCAAGGCTCAGCATGCAGCAGAAATAGGAGCTGATGGTATTGCTGTCATGGCCCCTTTCTTTTTCAAACCTGCCAACAAAGGTGAGTCATAAGGTCACATGGTCAGCATGACCTACTTCCACCCCTCATCCTCCATCCCTGAAATGCTTCTTCTGCATGAAGACGGAGGTGACATTTATCCCATTTGCAGTTAGGCAGTCAGTAATCTATCTTTGGTTAATTGCTTTTCTATGTGCCAGCCATGGTTCATAATTGCTGGAAATAGAAAGTCAGAAACACATACCCTGCCCTCAAGAAACTCAAATTCTAATAGGGGAGAGAACATTCAAATGATTATATTCAAGATGTATATAATGTCTTTTAAACTCAACCTCAGTTTCCTTATCTGTAAAATGAGAAATTTAAACAAGAAGCTCTGAACTTCTTTCCACTTCTAGATCTTTAAACTATTGGGTTCTGATTGGCCAAAGTCCTCCCTTTAAATTGGACAAGACTTCTCCCCTTCAAGTAATTCCCAACTTAGATTTCATAGTAATTGTGAAACCAAAGTTCAATTCAACAGATATAAAACAAAAGTACATCATTACAGTTACAGGTTTTAGAATGACTAATCAAAGAAGTCTGTGTTGCTTTAGGCACATATGTTCAAGAGGATGAATTTTTTTTTTAATTATTTTTTATTTAATAGCCTTTTATTTACAGGTTATATGTATGGGTAACTTTACAGCATTGACAATTGCCAAACCTCTTGTTCCGATTTTTCCCCTCCTTCCCGTCACCTCCTCCCCTAGATGGCAGGATGACCAGTAGATGTTAAATATATTAAAATATAAATTAGATACGCAATAAGTATACATGACCAAACCGTTATTTTGCTGTAGAAAAAGAATCGGACTCTGAAATATTGTACAATTAGCCTGTGAAGGAAATCCAAAATGCAGGTGGGCATAAATATAGGGATTGGGAATTCAATGTAATGTTTTTAGTCATCTCCCAGAATTCTTTTGCTGACTGTGGCTGGTTCAGTTCAATACTGCTCCATTGGAACTGATTTGGTTCATCTCATTGCTGAGGATATCCAGGTCCACCAGAATTGGTCATCATCTAGTATTGTTGTTGAAATATATAATGATCTCTTGCTCAGCATCAGTTCGTATAAGTCCAAGAGGATGAATTTAGTAAAACTAAGGACTCTTTTTTTTTTTTTTTTTTTTTTTTTTTAGGACTCCCTCTTTTATAGTATGGTCATTGATAAACAAAAGAGATACCTCTCTATTTGGGGGATAACAAAAAGATCCCACTGTTAGGCCACATAATTGCCTCCTAATCATTTAGCCACTGATTCTGCCTTCTCTTTAGTTCCTTTAGTTCAGTTACCAGCCACCACCTCATTTAAAGTCAGGGTTTAAAAACCTGTCATGGATCATTTTGGCAGTCTGTGGACCCTTTCTACAAATAATGGGTTTTTTTTGGGGGGAGTCTAACTTCTACTTGAAGGAAATGCCAAATTTCATTTAGAGGTTAGTGAAAATCAAGCTGTAATTCTTTCCCCCATCAAAGTTTACAGACCCTGTGAATTCTGCACAGATTTTTGGGGGCTCTACATAAAGAGTTCTGTATTCTTTTTCTGACACCAATCCTTGGCCTTCCTCAGTAGGCAGGGCAGTAAGCCCTCTTTCCTCACAAATGTTTGTGTTTTACAAAACATGCCAGAGGATATGTCTTAAAACGTCCAGAGGCTGGCAGGGGCCAACAGCCCAGGGCAAGGAAGGTAGTTATTGTTACACCCTATAAAAACAGACAGGGAATAACAGAAAATGGCCCGGCACTGGCCAAAAGTATCTATACCCTAGTGACCAGTCCCAAGCTAGGACAATTCAACCAAAAAATGCTGAGGAATCAGAATGGGTAAAACAGTGGGAAAGGTTCTTCTATTTAATACCTGTATGAGCTCAGGCAAGTCACTTAACCTCTCCAGGTCTCATTTTCCTCATCTATAAATGAGGAGATTGCACTCAGCAGCCTCTAATCAATCGCTTCCAGCTCTGGAATTATCATTACCTGTGATCCTCAGGGGACAGACAGAAGCCTTCCCAGGGCCTGTATCCAAGACTGCCCAACTTATTGAGATCTGCCAAAACTTGGTACAAATTCTCATGACTCTGCATCATCTTCAGGATTGACGGTTTTGGTGAACGTTACACTTGTTTTTATTCGTATAGATAGAGTAGATAGATCCATCTCTATATACATATGTGTACATACATAATGTATGTATATATCACATATACATAAATTATATATATAATTTTATTTGTGCTCTGTATTCATATTTGTCATATTCCGATATCCCTTTCCTTCTTTGAATCCTCCCTTATAACAAATACAATATAAATTTGAAATAGACTTTTCTAATTGCCTAATTACCCTGCTTACCTACCAGCTGCATTTAATAGTATATAATGTTCTGCATCCATAGTCCCTTACCTCTCTATTGAAAAGAAGAAAGTATTTTCTCATAATGTTCTCTGAAAACAATTCTGGTCATTACAATTAGAGTACCTTTGCCTTTCAGTGTTTTGATTTACATTAAATCTTATGATTACTTAAATTTGCTTTATTACTATTGCTTACAGATGCCCTGATTGCATTTTTAAAAGAAGTAGCTGCTGCTGCCCCTAAGGTGCCGTTTTATTACTATCATATTCCTCCTTTGACTGGGGTAAAAAGTAAGTGTTTCTTATTTTGTGTTTTCCTTCTATCCCTTTCTTTCTCCAATAATCATTTCTTCTGAATGTAAAGATCCATTGTCAAGGGTCTAGGTGTGAATGAATTAAAAGGATAAGAAACATGTATCTAAAACCAACAGCAAGCATTATTTATAATGGGGATAAGCTAAAAGCCTTTCCAATAATATCAGCAGTGAAACAAGAATTATTTATTATCACCAATATTCAAGAGTTTACTTGAAATGCTAGCAATAGCAATAAATTTAAAAATTGAAGGAATCAGAATGGGCAAAGAGGTAAAACTATCTTTTTTTTACAGATGATAGGATATGCTTGAAAAATCCTAGAAAATAAACTAAAAAGTTAGTTGAAACAATGATTTTAGTAAAGTAAGATATAAAATAAACTTATAAATGATCAGCATTTCTATATATCACAATAAAACCCTGCAAGAAGAAATAGTAAGAGATACTCCATTTAAAATAATTGTAGACAATATAAAATACCTTGAGGTATTTTATATACTAAATACCTCAATAAAGTTATTTAGTATAACTTCAAAGACAAACTCATACTCAAAATACTTTTTATACAAATGAATTCAGATTTAAATAATTTGAGAAAGATCAATTATTCATATGTGGTCAGAGTATAATAAAAATGTCAATTCTACCTAAATTAATCTACTTTTTCAATGCCATCTCAAATTATCAAAAGAGTATTTTGTGGAGCAAGAAAAAAATAACAATTCATTTGGAATAACAAAAGGTTAATAATATCAAAGGAATTGATGAAAAAAATATAAAGGAAGGAACTTTAGGAGTACCAGATCTTAAACCATTATATGGCAGTAATTATTAAAACCATCTGATACCCACTAAGAAATAGAAGGATGGATCAATGGAACAGAGTAGACATGCAGTATGCAATGTTATAAAAGATTATAGTGACCTTGTGCTTGACGATTGTAAAGATTTAAGCTTTTTGGGTAAACAGAAAGTAGCCTGGCAGAAGTTGGGTATAGATCAATAGTTATGAAAAATAAAAGTTCGTTATTGATTAGATAAATGTAAATTAAAACAACTTTGAGATGTTATGTCCATCAGACTGGCTAAAAGGGGAAAAGTATTGGAAGAAATGTGAGAAATTGGGACATTAATACACTGTTAGGAGGGAAACTGAACTGATCCAACCACTTTGGAGAGTAATCTAGAACTATGCCCTAAGTGTATACCAGTAATGCCTCTATTAGGTCTATTTACTAAGGTGATCAGGGGAAAAGGAAAATAACTGTTCTAAAATATTTAAATAGCAGCTTGCTTTGTGGAGGCAAAGAACTGGAAATTGAGAGGATGCCCATCATTCAGGGAATAGTTTAACTAGTTGCGGTATATGATACTAGGTCTACTGTTCTAGGAGAAATGATGAGCTGGTTGATTTTAGGAAAACGGGGAAAGACGTGCAGGAAATAATGAAAAAGGAAATGAGCAGAAGCATGAGAAGCTGTACACTGTAATAGCTGTATTGTTTGAAAAACAACTGAAGAACCAAATTGTTCTGAGTTTTATGAATACTCATATCAACTACAAAGAACCTGTGCAGGAAAATGCTATCCACCTCCAGAGGAAAAAACTGAAATAGAAGTATGCATAGTGAGGATTTATATATATTTACATATCTGTGATGAATGATACCCTTCTTTAGTGGGGTGTGAAGAGAGGATGATGGAGAAGAGAAGGTAAGGAGACAGTTTGGAACTTGTAACCAAAAATGTAACCAAAAAATTTAATTTTGCAACAAGTAGATCAGGACAGCTATTTCTTTTCAGTACAAAAAAATGCTTAAAATACAAAAGACTCAAGTGCATATTCACCAATATTTAAAACATGAAAGAATAACCCATAAAGTTCTGCTGTATTCTTTCAAAAGGTTAATATTTAAAACATTCAAACATGAAACACTTTGTAAACTTGAATGGGCATTTTACCTTCACCTGAGTTCTGACACAGTCTGACACAGCAAGAAATAGATTAGGCTCTTGTTAGTGATTACCCTCTCCTTTAGATAGTATAGTAATAACTGTAGGGAATAATTCATGTGAGAGTAGAACTGTTAGGAGCCCAAATCACACTTTCAGAGGAAGGAAAAATAGAGTAAGATCAGAAATCATTGCTTACTTTAAAAAATTCTGAGTAGTTTGCTTTTGTTACCTCTTTAATGCAGCCCCCATCACAGGCAAAGTAGCACATAGGAACCAATAAAATAAGCCACACAGTTGAGAATGTTTTTTATTAAGAGACCAAAAGACATGTTTCTCCAGAGCAGGCCAGAGTGCTAACTTAGCAGAACACAGGGCTGGTCACCTTGACCTTAGAAGTACAATAAAAGACATTATTCTTCTGTACCACTGTTATCTTTTCAAGTTGTTTTATATTGCCATTATTGGAAGATATCCCCATTGGATTATATTTTTAAGGACAGGAAAGAACCTTTTCAACTTCTAGCCACCTGAGTTAAAAAATAACTTGTACAAAAACATATTGGTCACATTGGGGGGGAAGGGGGAGGATTAGGAATTTTGGATCTGGACATCCAAAAACCCTGCAGGAGGCTTCTTTCCTTTGCCTGTCACTCACTACACAATTGTTTCTAAATGAAAATGCCCCAGAACTTTATCACAATGGGGTTAGCTTTTCAGCTGACTCACAGTCTGAACAGAGCAGCCCTCGTCTCTGACAATTTGAGAAAGGGAGTCAAAGCAGGGGTGTTTGGGGATCTTACATCCTCAGAAGCATGTGGGTTAATGAGCAGTCCTTGTTCTGAATAGTTCGTGCTGAAGAGCTGCTGGATGGAATTCAGGATGAAATTCCGACCTTTCAAGGGCTGAAGTTCAGTGACACTGATCTCTTAGACTTTGGACAGTGTGTGGATCAGAACAGCCAACGGCAGTTTGCTCTTCTCTATGGAGTAGATGAAGTAAGTGTCCTCCCTCCATCGAGAGCCCCAGGTCCAAACAAGGCTTCTCACAGGATTCTCCTGGTCTAGGGTGGGGTGAGGGATATTATAGAAAAGTAAACACTTCATTTTTTTTCTGAATAGCAACTACTGAGTGCCCTGGCCATGGGAGCAACTGGAGCAGTTGGCAGGTAAATGCTGCAGCTTCTGCACTGGGGAGTGACACCTCAGCTCCCACCAGATATCCCCTCAGGTCACTTTGGCTTCTTCCATTCTCAGTCACGCTATCTTCTCTACTAAGACTTTTCCACTCTCTTTTTTCTCTTCCCCTCTTGTGACATGTCCTATCTGTTACTACCACTTAAAGCTAAAAAAATGATTAAACCCCAGGAGAAGAGCTTCTCCCTTTGGGTGTTTGGGGGCTGGGGTGTGTGTGTGTGAGAGAGAGAGAGAGAGAAAGGGAGAAAAAGAGCGTGCAGGCAATCATAGCTGTGTAGATAGGCGTAGAATAGAGATTGTAAAACACAAAGGGGCATTTTGCTGAATCACTACTACTTATTTTCTTGGCAGCACCTACAACTACCTGGGCAAAAAAAACAACCAGATGTTGGAAGCTTTTGAGCGCCAGGACTTTTCCTTAGCTTTGAATTACCAGGTATGGCATTGTCTTCTCACATAAAACATGACCTTATTTCTTTCTGCTTTCCAAGCTCTTCCATTAGTGCTGGCCTTTCTCCCTATTCATCTTACTCTTATTAGCAGACTGGGCCCACCAAAGATCTCTAATCTTTTCTTTCTTCCCTGGTCTTACATATCAACCAGTGTGTCCTTTGCAGGACCAACTAAACCACTCCAAGAAAACCATCAATTTCTCTTGGTGGAAGTCATCATCTGTTATTTTTCTCTGCATTTTGTTAAATATTTTTTTATTTTGTAAAACAGTAATTATAGGATGCCAGAGAATCACTGTCTTAGAGACTTTTTTTTTTTTTTTTTTTTTTTGAATTATTAAAAAAGGACCTGGGGGAAACCTACCTGAGCCAACCTCAATTTAAATTAAATGGTCCCTAAGAAAACAAGTTCATGTGCTGGCCTATAGACATAGGGAAAGAAATGTATTTCCCTGAAATGCTGAAAGAGCCTTAACCTCAAGTTAATGAAGCACTTTATGTAAATTAAGGAGGACAAAGAAAGGAGAATAGAACTTTTAGAATCCCAAACTCATGGACTCCTACAGGAGGGACAGAATAGATCTGTTTGGTGTCCAAAAGCTAAGGATGGCATCTTTAGTGTCTTACTCCTCATTTTCAAAAGTATATCTCTAATTCATTCACTTGATACTTTTGACATAGAGACTTAGCAATGACATTGGAGACTATGCACAGGACTCTCACTTAACCAAGTGCAGAAGCCCATGACTAAGAGATTGATTACTGACTGTCAAAGCATAGATAAGCCTTGTGGCTTCTGCATGCTTAGCCCCTCTTTACAGTGAAATGAGAAACTCAGGAAACCATCCACTGGAATGGGAAGCTGTCTCTGGACTGGTGAAGTTATTGATCACTCTAGTACTTTTGGTAAAAGAATGGTTTCCTCTTATCTGGTAGCCAAACCATTGTAGCTACAGGCTGCAGATACTATAAAATTTTATCTCAGGTTAAAATATAAAATATTTTAATTATCAATTCCATTATTATGGAGCAGCTAGATGATCCAGTAAGTAGAATACTGGGGCTGGAATTAGGGGGAACGTGAGTTCAAATCCAATGAGCTGGGAAGGTGATGTAATCTACTTGGCTCACTTATTTTCATCTGTAAAATATAAATATATATATATATAAATGTATATGTAAAGTATATAGCATATACTTTTCAGTATTGTTGTGAGGATAAAATGAAATAATACTTATAAAATACTTCGTAAATCTTAAAATTACATTACATAGTATTTGTGTACATAGATACAAAAATAAAGCATGTAACACATATAAATTATATACATATGTAATTATGCTCTGGGAGAAGCTTTCCCTCTACCCTATTCTCTTCATTCCATTCCTTTATATATCTCTTCAATTTAAATAAAGAAAACTAAAGACAAATATAATTTCTAATTGTATCAATTCTACAATGCAGTGCCCTTGTATTGGCAGCTATCATGGAATATTTAATGCTAATAGTAGTTTTTTTATGTTTTTTCTAGTTTTGCATCCAGAGATTTATGAATTATGTGATCAAAATGGGTAAGTACAACATCTTTCCATTTCCTGTATTATAGGGCATTACAAAGGAAGTATAAATAGAAAATATATCCCTGACTTTTGAGCATCAGTTTTTGGGAAAATAATATTCCCTATTGAACTCTCTGGTGCTCCTCCTTTCTATATTGAAAAAGCTTTGTCAAGTCAATGAGTGCTTATTAAGTACTTACTGTGTGCCAAGCACTATAATATCAGGGGATACAAAGAAAGGGAAAAAACATTGTCCCTGCCTTCAGGGAGCTCAAAGTCTAATGAACAGCCCCGCAAGAACAAACAAAGTATATACAGGATAAACTAGAGCTAATCCACAGAGAGCACATCAGCCTTAAGGTGGATGAGGAAAGACTTTTATATAAAGGTAATATAAAACAAGAGACATAATTGTGGAGGTAGGATTGACAAGATTTGGAAAGAAGGGTGAGAGAGAGTAGGGCCTTGAGGAAGACACCTGAGTTGAGAGCCTTTGTGATTGGAGGAAAAAAGAGCTGGATTCAAATCCCTCCTGTCACTTAGTCGGCCTGTATGACCTCAGATAACTCACTTAGTGCTCTGTACTTCAGTTTCCCTGCCTGCTAAATGCATGGTTCAAGGTTTCTTTCCCCTCTGACCCCATGAAGCAGGGAACATGATGGTCCAGGGGTCGCCTCAGAACACTTGCTAGAGAGTGGTGGAATTAACCGTGCTTGTTTTCCTTCCCTGCCTAGGTCTGGGAGTTGGGCAGACAAAAGCTATCATGACTCTTGTCTCCGGGATACCGATGGGTCCTCCTCGGCTGCCCCTGCAGGAAGCCTCCAGGGAGTTTGCTCTGAAGGCTGAGGCCAAGCTGAAGAGCCTGGAAAGTCAGTGCTTTCCCTGAAGCAGGCTTACTCTGGGGGGCCAGGCTGGCCCAGCACTGGCTTTGATGAGCTGGGAGTCCCCCCAGCCCCCCATTTTCATTTCTCAGAGAATTTCATAATCAGACTGAACTAAACACTCTCTGGAGAGTCCTTTTCCTGAGGCAATTGGGGTTCAGTGACTTGCCCAGAGTCACACAGCTAGGAAGTGTTAAGGGTCTAAGGTCAGATTTGAACTCATCCTCCTGACTTCAGGGCTGGTGCTCTATCCACTGAGCCACCTAACTGCCCCTTCCCTCTACTCTTAATGGGATGAAATGTGCTGAGAAAGCTTCCCTTGATTCCCCTCACCTGCCTGAGTATCCTGCTAGGTTCTGTGCTTTATTCTTCCTCTCCATCAGGGTTTCTCAGCCCCTGGTGTTTTACAGTGTTTTACAATGGATTCTTTTTTATATTTTCTGGAATTCAAGGACAGGCTGCCACTTTTCTAAAACAGTGTAAGTGGGAGGCAGCATTGCACAGGATGGAGAGTGCTAGAATCAACAGAATTCAAGCCAATCAAAATCAGAAAAGATTCATTAAATTGGTCCTGGCCAGAACCTGCGATATGAAGATTAGAAAATGAATCCCTGCCTGTCTGAAGAGCACTCCTCATCCTGGCTCTCCTGGAATTGCCTCCTACATCTCTAGGGAATTTGCTTACATCTCAATTTCCCCTTTTTTTCATCCGTAAATGGAGAATACAAGACTAGTTCTAGATACCAGCTTTTTAAAGTGTTATATAATGTGAGAGCTTATTATGCAGACTCCTACCAATTAGCTTTATTTCTCTGTTGTTAGAAGATATTGAGAAGACTCAGGGGAGATGTCAGTCAGATAGACTGAAAGTAGTTTTCAGTCTATATCAGCCTTGTTTTCTAGTTCCCTTCCTTAGTTCCTTACCTCTTGGAAAATGTCTTCTGCCAAACTATATTATGTTTTCTAATATTGAGAATCATTAGAGTCCATTTAAATCAGCGCCCTCATATTTCCTGATGAGGTAACTGAAATTGTGATTTCTTTATCATAAAACTAGTCAATCAATAAACATTAAGAACCTACTGTGTGCAAAACACCATCCCCTTCACAATCCTGGGGAAAGGTTTATATGGGGGAAAATGCTAGAGCTGTTGACTGAAATGGGAATTTATATGGATTGAATATCTAATTATTGCTGCTACCCAGATTTTTTTTTTTTGCTTTCAGTTTTAATTTGGGGAATGGAAGAAGAGAGTAAGAGGGAGTGCTTTTATTTTACACACTGTAAACACATTGCTCTAATGATGCTAAGCTTTTAGTCTTCTTTGTGCTAGATCTGGTTTTCCTAGTAACCATCTGGGGAGATCAGTGACCCTCTGTCCTGGTTTTTTCGTCTATAAAATCATGCATATCTTGAGATTGTTATGAGGATCAATAAAGATGAATTTGCAAACATTAAAGGAATATGTAAATGCTCCTTGATAATTATATCCATTGCTTCCCATCATGAGAAGTAGCCTCTGCTGAAGGCGATCTCCTACTAGGTTTCTGTTTCTAGTTTGTTGGAAATCTTCAGTGTTTCCTTCATTTTCTCAGCACACCTTCTGGAAAAAAGTTAAACATTGTGAAAAGTGAGGAAAAGGCTTGAAATAAATTACTATAAACTTGAATTGAGTTTTGAAGCTTATACTGTAAACAATAGTGTCAATTTCTGACATTAAGCAGGTAGAGAACTGTTGGCCATAATCAGAATATAGGAAACCAAGGTTCCTGAAAAGGTTGAACACTAAGCCACAATATCAGTGGATCACTGTGAAATCCAACAAGCCCCTTACCTTAGTGAAGATAAGACTGTTGAAGTGGAAGAAAAAAAAAAATTCGATGAGAAGTCAAAAGAGCCGAGTTGATTAAATTCAAAATAATAAATCATTTATACAGCACGTTTAAGATGTACAAGGATTTTCCTTAAAAATTCTGTAATCTAGGAAGTACAAGGTTTACTCTTTGTACAGGTGAAAAAAATTTTGTCAAAAAAAAGATTTTGTCAAGGTGCCAAATCATATGGTTTACCAAGTGTTAGATCTGAGATTCAAGTCAATTCAGCCAATTTGTCAAGCAGTTGAGTCAAAAGGTGAGGAAAGAGCTTTACAAGCAAGTTGTTTCACATCAGCACCATCTCTTAATAAGTGCCTTTGATCAAAGGGTAAAGCTGGGGGAAAATAGTGACGGAAAAGAGGGGTACACTAGTGATGACAAGAAAAACAGAGCAAAGACTAGCAAATTGAGATGCCCTGGAGAGCACCTCAGAGCTAGGGGATGGAGGATGGAGAACCGAGAAAAAGTAGGAGCTTGGGGGGTGGAGGAAGAGGAAGAAGCAGAGCTGTAGCCATAAGGAAAGTAAGTCCTTCTGCTGCTATGACGCCCCCCCACATCAACTGAGATGGGCAGAAAGGATGAGATGTGGGAAAAAGAAGGGAAAGGTACAACAGTGGAGTTGGGCTAATTTTCTATAGGGCTGGGAAATTAGGAAGGGGGGGATTGAGGCTAACTTGGAACCAAGGAATGACTGCTGAATGTAGCTTTGCTGTAGCCGCCCAGGTTTATCCAATGTAAAATCATGATCTAAACCCTGTAATCTGGCCCTCCCTATCACTTTAATGCTGTTCTCAACATGTGCAGACCCTGGCCCCACCACCATATGCTGACTGTAATCAAATACCTGCAAAGAAGCCACGTATAGAATAAATAGGAAATAAGTGGAAGCAGTAAAATTGGGAAAAGCTGACTGCAGAAGTGCAACAATAGGAGAGGGCTCAATGATGAGTGCCCAACAGGATTTTGTATTTGATCCTGGAGGTAATGGGAGACACTAGTTAATGAGGTAGAATTTAGGTCACTGATGGAGAACAGACTGGACTGGGGAAAGATTTGAAGCTGGCAGACCCAGCAGTAAGCTATGGCCATGATCAAGCCCCAGCTGGTGGCAGTGCCCAAGAGGTGTATCCAAGAGTTAGGGTGATCGTGACAGAATGGGTAATGGATGTGAGACGCAGGAGGCAAGGGTGATACCCAGATGACCAGTCTGAACGCCTAGGAGAATGGGGTTTCTTTCCACCAAGAAGTCAGGAGGTAAAAGGAAAGGGGAAAAGATGGTCACTTCCCTCTGGAAAATAGATTACTATTGGGCATTTAGGGTGAGGTGTCTGAAAAGTAGTTGGATATCCGAGATTGAAGGTCAGCAGAAAGGTTGGGGGCAAGAGTGGTAGATTTGAGAATCTCAGCATTAATTACCATCAAATGTAATTAAATCCATGGGAGCCGATGATATCACCAAATAAAACAGAAAGAAAAGCGGTTTTAGCATAAAAATTCAATGGGACCCCTATGATTAAAGGGAATTCCTAAATGAGGATCCAGTAAAGGAAACAGGAGGGATGAGAAAAGTAGGGAAAAAATGAATATCCTGAGAACTTAGAAAAAATTCTCAAGGAGATGTCTGTCAGTGACAAAGCTTGCAGAGGAGTCTGGGAGAATAAGGATCCGGAAAAGACAATTCATTGGATAAGATGTTTAAGAGATAATTGGTACCTTTAGAGGGAGAAGTTTGGATGGGATAATAAGGTCAGAAGCCAGATTATAAGTGGTAAAGAGAATGAAATGAAAGGAAGTGGAGGAATCTTTCATAGAAAACCTTTTCAAGGATGTTAGCTACAAGAATAGTTGTAAGGTGATAGCAGGGATGAAAAAATTAAGTGAAGGCTTTTGAGAATGGTGAAAATGAGCCCCAATAGACAAGGGAAAATCTAGCACCCAAATTTTTTAGGAAACTAGATAATATAAGAAATAAGTGAGGAGAGAATATATGGGAGATCATTTTTTCAAAGGCATCAGAGGGAACGTGGAATATAATAAGTATATGGAAAAAAGTTTAACTGGAATAAAGAATAGAGGAAATAAGATGAAACAGGTCTAGAAAGGTAGCTAGCTGGATAACAAATTATGAGTGTTTCAAATGCTAGGAAAAAGAATTTGAATTTTTTTTTTCCCTAGAAACAATAGAAAGCCACTGAAAAATTTCAGGTTCAGGGGTGACATCGTCAGATCTGCATTTTAGGAATAAAAATGTTGTATGGTGGAGGAAATGAAGAGGAAGTTCATTTGGAAAGCTACTGTAATAGTCCAGATTAGAAGGTCAAGACAGAAAAGTGTCTAAGCAGATACAAAATCCATGTTTGCAGTTCAAGGCCTTTCATAACTTAGCAGCCTCCTACCTTTCTAGTTTTCTACCTGCCACATATTCGGTCTTATACTCTTCAGTTCAATTACATTGTCCTCCCTGGTCTTCCAGGAACTAGACACTCCTCTTATTCCAACTTCTAAAAAGCTGTTTTGTTTTTTCTAAGTGTCATATTCTATATGAGACTTATTATCTCTTCCCTCCATCTCTACCTCCCCTCAGATACTGGCAATCATCCCTCTTGAAATTACTTCATATATTATACAAATCATAAAAATCATATAATTCATATATTATACAAATTTTTGGCTTTAAATGCTGGGCAGAGTATATTGAATTTTATCAACTTTTTCAATATACCCAAGCAGCTAAGTGGCATAGGGGAGACAGCCCTGGGCCTGGAGTCAGGAAGATCTGAAGTTAAAATCCTGCCTCACTAGCTGTGGGAGCCTGAGAGAAATCCTTCTTTCACTGAAATTTAACCATACAGGTTTTGTGACCTGCTTGAATAAATGCTCAGAAAGTTATTGTGAGGATCAAATGATATTTCTAAGTGCTTAGCACAGTGTATGGTATATAGTAGGCACCATATAAATGTATTTTTTTTCCCTTCATTTTCTGGTTACTAGCTCCTTGATTATATTCCCATTAAATGGCATTATACTCTGAAAAAATGTATACTTTTAACTTGCTCCTTTTCTTATAAGTTTTTATTAATATCTTGTCCATAGTTAATAACCAAGTATTCCTTCCATTTCCTCTCCCAGAGAGCCATCATGTATAACAAATCATATTTTTATAAGATGAAAAATAAGAGTTCAATTGATCAATACAATGAAATATCCAAAAACATTCAATGTATAACGCCTCTGGACCTCCCACCTCAATAGAGGATAGGAATGTCCTATCATATTTCTTCTTTTGATTCTTGCTTGATCTTTAAAATTTTGTTATAATCACTTTTGGCTTTTTGGTGTTCTTTCCATTTACATGGTAGTTACTGTGTATATTGTTTTCTTGACTCATTCATTTTACATCAGTTCATTAGTTCTTTCCATGCTTCTCTATATTCATCACATAATTTTTTTTTTACAACTGACCTTGTAATATTCCATTACATTCATGTGATATAACTTATTTAGGCATTTCTCAATTGCTGAGTACTGTGTGACAGTCCTGACATAAGGAAATCCCTCCTGAACTACTTCAGTACTCTTATTGACCCTTGCTTTCTACAACTGGGTTCACAATGCTATCTTCCCAAGTCTAGGTGCAGCTGTCAATTGGTTAAGTTCTGGTCTGGGTACCAAGTTTATGTCTAAGCAAAGGCCCTGGGTCAGCCAAAGACCTGGGGAAAATAAACCCTCAGTTGGGTGCTGAAAATAACATGTTTAGTCAAAAACTTTATTATATGCAATGAAGAAAAGGGGGAACAGAAGAGAGGAAAAGGAGACCTTACATACAAATCAAGCAAATTACATACATTAACAGAATATACTTTGCATGAAGGTAACACTGCATTAGGAGATGCAGAAATATGGGTCCATTCATCAGTAAAGGGGTGCTCCATCAGGAAGGAAGGATATAATCTAAATTGTCCTTGTGAAAGTTGGGTTCTTATATTCAGATTTTAGGTAGTTTCCCTGGAATTGGCAAATTTATATGTCAAAGGATAGGACAAAATAGTAGGGGGGAATTATTATCAGTGAGAAAAAAACAAGCTGTTATATTATTTGGGGGACACAGTTGTACTAAGTCTCAAAAATGTTATGTTAATATTTTTCTGTGAGTATGTTCTATAAGCTTACAGCCTCCTTTAAAGGGAGACTGTCATAATGGCTTCGAAATCATCAGGCCCAATCTTATAAAAATGGTTTCCACACATAGATTCATAAGCTAGAACATCCCTTAAGGAGAGATTATCATGGTAGTGTCAAGACAACCATTGGGGTTTTTTTTATTATTGTTATAGTTTTTTATTTACAAGATATGTGCATGGGTAATTTTTCAGCATTGACCCTTGCAAAACCTTCTGTTCCAATTTTTCCCTTCCTTCCCCCCCATTCCCTCCCCCATATTGGTAGACCAATACATGTTAAATATGTTAAAGTGTATGTTAAATACAATATATGCATACATATCCATACAGTTATTTTGCTGCACAAGAAGAATCAGACTTTGAAAAAATGTAAAATTAACCTGAGAAGGAAATCAAAAATGCAAGAGGACAAAAACAGAGGGATTGGAAATGCTATGTAAAGGGACTACCATTGTTTATAACAATAAACATCTACTTTTTTGTTTATAATTTTTTGCTATTAAAAAGAAGTGCTGCTATAAATATTTGGTTATATAGAAAGACTTTCCTCTTACTAACAAATTCTTTGGGATATAAGACCAGTAATGGAATTTCTGGTTCAAATGTATGAATATTTTATTTGCATGATTTCAAATTTCTTTCCAAAAATGTTTGTATTATTTCACATCTCTGCCAACAATTTATTAGTGTATCTATTATTCTATAATTCTTTTAATTTTGACTATTGACTTTTTTTATCATTTTTGCTAATCTGCAGAGTGTGAGATAAAACCTCAGGTTGGTTTTATTTGCATTTCTTTTATTACTAGTAATTTAGAGGAGTCTTTCATGGGTCTGTGACTATTTTGCAGTTCTTTTGGTCACTCTTTGTTCATATTCTGTGACCATTTATCTATTTGGGAATGGTCATTAATTTTGGGGATATCTTACACATACATCTTATATACCTATATCTTGGATACCAACCTTGTCAGAGAAATTTGATATAAAAGTATTTTTCCCTACTCTACTCTTTCCCATCTCATCCTAAATGTCTTAAATTTTGTATGTAAAGAAGCTTTTCCATTTCCTCCTATGTTTTTTGGTGAATACAGAATAGTCTTGCATTATTCAAATTTCTTTTCCTTTGTATTTCAATATTTTTTTTTCCTGTTCGATTGTAGAACTTGTTTCTGAATTGAAGTGTAAAACAAATTTAACTACTATGTGTCTCAGAGTTTGTAGTCTTGGACTTTTTTCTGGGGGTGACCAATTTGTAAACTTTTTTCAATTGGTATTTCTTTTTTTTTTTTTTTTTTTTTGCTCAGAACTCTGGGTAGTTATTTTCTATTATTTTCTGCATTAGAGTATGGGAGGGTTTTTTGTTTGTTTGTTTTCCTTTTGTCCTATTGTGTTGTTCTAGGAGACTTATGATCTTTAGGTTGTCTCTACATGGCCTGTTTAAAAAATCAGTATGTTTTTCTTGAATAATAATGAGCATTTTTTTCTTTTACATTTTTTGCTCTTTTTTTTCTTTCACTTCTGTATATTTGCATTTACAATGTATTTTTTTCTCTTTTGGTTGATGATACTTGCCATCACAGATGCCAGTTTCCCTATTCTGCTTGTCATTTTTCTTTGCAAGTCATAAATTCTACTTTAATTCTCTTCTCTTTTAAACCAGTTAGGGACAGTGTGTTGTGTTTCCATGTTTTCCTTCTATTGCACAAGGTCTTTTACTTCATTAAGCACTGGATCATTTTCTTTTGTATTTTTTCTTCATAGATTCCCAAACTAATTTCCTTTATCTAAACGCCATATTTCCTTCTGTTCTTAATATTTCCTTGTTGTTTCCTTGCACAGTGACCTGTGGGTTGGCAGAAATGAACACAGTTCTATGCTGAGCCCTTTCTCTATGGCTTAGTGAAACGTTACACACTACCACTATACACATAGTATATTGTTTCAACATCCTATCTCATTTCTCCTGTTCTTCTTTCTTTGATCTAAAACTGGCAGTTCAGAACTTTACACTCAGATGGTTCAGGATTCTCTGCCACAGCAGGTTTCTGCTTCTGCAGGACTCCCACTATACTGTCTTGTCTGTCACAGGACAAGTGAACTTATATGATAACCTGGAGAGAGTGTCTCCAACGCACTGGAAAAAGGGAAAGGGGTACCAGAGGGTGAAGCTGGGTTTTGTTGCAAGACCATGTGTTGGGTCTTTGAGTTTCTAATGTAGCTTTACTGCCAGTAGCATGGGAGGTAAGGGGAGGATGTTGGGTAAACTCAGGGTAGACATCAGTTCATGGTGAAGTTTTCTGGAATCTTGAGCATGGGGGAACAGTTCAGGTTGTTTTATCTTTGATAGATAATTTCTTGTTTTAATGAGGTTTCAGCAGTTGTAGAGATCAGAAGAAATATATAGTCTCTTCAACCTCACTTGATACTTGATTTAAATCTTTCTAAATCATGGGATGTTCTGCATTATCATGAATAGCTAGCATGTATATAATGTTTTAAGGCTTGCAAAATGTTTTACATCTCTAAGATAACTGGAATATGCACAGAGTAACACCATGAAATATAATGGAAATGCCTTGGAGAAACTTGACCATACATCTCATTCTGAAACTAATATTGGTCTGTTAACCATGTGCTTAAGAGAAGCCTTTTTTGTTTGTCTGTGTAGCCAGAATTGGAGATGTGCTCAGAAAGACCAGAGCCAACCTGGAGTGTTTCTTTTTTTTCTGAGGCAATTGGTATTTCTGAGGCAATTAACCAACAAGGAATTGGTATTCTGAGGCAATCACACAGCCAGGAAGTATTTAAATGTCTGAGGTCAAATTTGAATTCAGGTTCCTGACTCTGGGGCTGGTGCTCTATCCACTGTGCCATGTAGCTGCTCCCTGGAGTGTTTTATATATATATATATATATATATATATATATAATTGTTTCAATATTTGTTTCATTGTAATCCTATATTTTATTTTATGCACTTAAAGACATTCTGAATCCTACCCAATTCCTTTTATGACACAGATATGGTGTTGATACTGAAACCAGATAGGGTCAAAACACAGAAAGAAAATAATAGTCCAATTTCCCTAATGAATACTGATGCAAAAATCTTAAATAAAATATTAACAAAGAGATTACAATCAATCGTTCCTAGGATAATACACCATGACCAAGTAGGATTTATACCAAGAATGCAAGGCTGGTTCCATGTTAGGAAAACTATTAGCATAACTGAGTATATCAATAACTAATTAACAAGAATCATGATTATTTCAATAAATGCAGAAAAAGCATTTGACAAAGTTCAACACCCATTTCTATTAAAAACACTAGAGAATATGGAGTTTTCCTTAAAATGATCAGTAGCATCTATTTAAAACCATCTGCAAGCATCATATGTAATGGGGACAAACTAGAGCCATTCCCAGCAAGATCAGATGTGGAACAAGATTGCCTTCTATCATTATTAATATTTAATATTGTATTAGAAATGTTAGTTTTGACAATGAGAGAAAAAAAAGAGAATAAAGAAATTGGAGTAGGTAATGAGAAAACTAAATTATCACTTTTTTGCAGATATGATGGTATACTTAGAGAATCCTAAAGAATCAACTAAAAAACTACTAGAAATAATTCATAACTTTAGCAAAGTTGCAGGAGACAAAATAAATCCACATAAAGCATCAATTGATTAATTCTGATGGATGTGACTCTTTCCAACAATGAGGTGATTAAGACCAGTTCCTGTGATGAAGAGAGCCATCAGTACCCAGAAAGAGGACTGTGGGACGTGAGTGTAGATCACAATGCAACATTTTAACTTTTTGTTATTTGCTTGCATTTTGTTTTCTTCCTAATCTTTTTCCATTTTGATCTGATTTTTCTTGTGCAGCATGATAATTATATAAATATATATACATATACTGGATTTAACATATTTTAAAAACATGTTTTATATTGGATTACTTGCCTTAAGGGAGGGGGTGGGAGGGAAGGGGGGGGGAATTTGGAACAAGATTTTGCAAAGGTCAGTGTTGAAAAATTATCCATGCATATGTTTTGAAAATAAAAAGCTTTAATAAAAAAGTGATTAAAATAAAAATTATTTTAAAAAAAGAAAAAGAAGAAAGCCAAAGGAATGTCTTATGGAGGGAGCTGAGGGTGGTGGGTTAACAATCAGACCCAAATGTCAAAACAATCTGTATTGGAATGGTTTAAAAAAAAAGACATTCTGAAAGAGACCCATAGACTTTACCACTCTGCCAAGGCCCTAATGAAAAAAGGTTAAGGACTCCTAATTCTTTTAACAGTCATCATATTTGACTTTTTCCAGTTTGAAAAGTTCCAAGAAGAAGACATCTACCACCTATGGAGGTAGCTCATTTCATTTTTATATAGTTACAATTATTAGGAAATTTTGACAGGCATTAAGATGAAATTTGTCTCTTTCTAATTTCTACCCATTGTTCTTAACTCTTTTCTTTGGTGGAATAGGTCTTCTAACCAAGAGATCAATTCACAGCCATGCAAAATAGTTTAAAATAAAATTTTATTGATAGCTTTTTAATGTTGCTTATATTTCCCAACATATAGGAAGCTATCCCTTACAACAAAGAATAAAGAGAGTAAACATTTTGGGAAGACTCAAAAACTTATAATATCCATATTAACACACAATGTTCCATACACTTAGACCTTCACCCCTGCAAAGATTAACTGACACATACTATCACTTAACTACTCAGGCACTTGAGACAACAGGTTCCAATATTAAAAGCTAACTTTTTTTTTGCATCCTTCCCAGAGCTTATTCTATGAAATCTCAGAATACAAGAGTTCCTTACACTGATATCTAGAAAAAAAAAAATTAAAGTGAAAAGCATTTTTAACTTACATTGTAAATATAAATAGTAATGTACACTTATCTTTTCTAGTGAAAACTTTTCATAAAATGGATTTTTTTCAAAATTGTAATTAGTTTATCATGATTATGAGATATGATTTTTTTTTTATTTAATAGCCTTTTATTTACAGGATATATACATGGGTAACTTTACAGCATTAACAATTGCCAAACCTCTTGTTCCAATTTTTCACCTCTTACCCCCCCCCACCCCCTCCCCTAGATGGCAGGATGACCAGTAGATGTTAAATACATTAAAATATAACTTAGATACACAATAAGTATACATGACCAAAACATTATTTTGCTGTACAAAAAGAATCAGACTATGAGATATGATTAAAACACGATTACAGGGCATCTGAAAAGATAATTGTTCTGAGTTGATTAGTTAAAAACACTTAATTTTTTAACGTTTTGGTCAAGTATACTTATTGTGTATCTAATTTATATTTTAATATATTTAACATCTACTAGTCATCCTGCCATCTAGGGGAGGGGGTGGGGGGGTAAGAGGTGAAAAATTGGAACAAGAGGTTTGGCAATTGTTAACGCTGTAAAGTTACCCATACATATAACCTGTAAATAAAAGGCTATTAAATAAATAAAAAAAACCACTTAATTGTTGATTACAATGTAAACAATTGTTTACAATTGCAAACATCTTCCCTTGTTTACAATTATTAAAAACATTTTGTTATTTTTTATTTTTGTATCTATGTATCTTAAAACTGCCTCCACCGCATTATACCTCTTATTGCCGTTGTAATAATTTACACCAGTTAGTAGATATTTAGTAGTGGCAGCCTCTGTATATCTTAAGCCAACCGCAGCGCATTATTCCCTTTACTGCAGTTGTCATAGTTTGCCGTAGTTAGTAGATACTTAGTCCTTGACAGCCTCTGATTACACTTTTCTTCTTCTCAGCACTCTGCGTTCCGTTATCGCGGGCGCCTGGCCGTGCCCTTGTCCAGCACAGCCCATCTTCCGGCTCCTCCTCACCTTATTCTTTTCCAGGGCCAGCTTGTCCTTTTCTGCCCACTAGTACCTTTGGCTTTCACGTAGCCCGGCCCGGGGCTGTCTGGTCCTGGACTTTCCCTCGCTAAGTACCTAGAACAGCTCCCAGCAGCGAGCGAGTCCTGCACACGGGCCGGCGTGGGTGCCTTAAAGGACGCCGGGAAATGTAGTCCCCTCCACGAGACACCGCCAGGCGGTTCCTGCATTTGATGCGCCATCCGGGGACCATAATTAGAACCTTTTTCCCTGCGACTTTGACGAGTCCCTCAAGTCTCTCTAAGCCTGTTTCTTTATCTGTAGAAATAGTGAGGAGGGGGTTAGTCTGCTTCACTAACTTCCCTTCTGGTGCGCACCTCCGTGGTTAGTGTTTTAGCTTGGGGAAAAAATCGTGGACATTCGGACCCTGGCGAGTCGGCACTACTCCGGACAGAGGAGGAAACTGAGGCCTCGCTCGCCCAAGGTCACGTGGTGGGCCGGCCTTTTCTTGGGCCTGTGCTCGCTCCGTGACAAATGTAGGCCTGTCTTAGTACTTTATGTAGCACGCAGTCTTATAAAGGCAATCTTAAAGATCACAAAAACGCGCTTCAGTTGAGGCAGTGCGACTGGGTCCGATGTCCAAGGTCCTCCCCCAAGGGAGCGGCTACAAACGGACATCGGCCCCGCCTCCAGAGAAATAACGGGCTCTACCACGTTGATAGTCCCGCCCACCCGCGACGCAAGCTCTCCCTATTGGCTTCGTTCTCCCCACTAACCCCGCCCACCGCCGCGCCTTGGGCGTCTTTAGTCCCGTTCCCCGCCCCCCAGGCCACTTAAGCGCACGCGCAACTTTTCTTTCCGCTTTCCGTCTTCCGCTGCAGTAGGAGCCATTTCGCGACGGGCTGCGCGCGAGTGGCTGTGTGTCTGTGGGGCCTCTCTGAAGGAACCGAGCCACGCGCGGCTTTCGGAAGAGCAGCACTTGGGGAGACGGGGAGGAAGACGGTAAGAAAGGGGAATCCCTCCCGCCTCCTGTCGTGGTGAGAATGAGTGGGCGGACACTGTTGTTGTTTTTTATGCTCCTCTGCAGTTACCGCTTTGTCGCTAAGCGCGGGTGAGGGGTGGGGGCTGGGGTAGCCTTCGCAGAGTCCCGGATGTTACTGTGCATGCGCGTTCTCGTGCCTCTGCGCATGCGCCGGCAAAGTACTTCTCCCCCAGTTCAGTGACTTTTTTTTTTACTACCTCAAGTTTGGTGAGAGCGTGCGTGTGTTTTGGGAATCGGGGACCTCTGCCGGCTACTCTTTCTTCCAGATAAAAAGCCCCGTGGTTTGTTTCCCATAAGCTCCTAGCCTCTGTAGCACACGCACAGTAACAAACTCCCGTTGCTGTGGTTGCTGTCACTTACCACTCCTCTCCAGCCTGGTCGGTGAGAGCTCTGGTCTGGTTTGCATAGGTAAATATGGCTCTCGACTTGCTTAAACAGCACAGCCAGCAGTAGATTTAGTTTGCAATGGGCCGCACTTACTTTGGTCCAGCTCTTTATTAACTTTGTGGCAATATTAGGGCTCAAAAGTCCTGTCCCCACTAGATTTGTAGCTAAGGGAAAACGATAGTTTAAGACTTGAGCATAAATTTTCTCTTTCTGTAACATAAGAAAGTCATATTTCTCAGGATTTTGAGATATCCATATTTTGGAGCCAGGTTTTTGGCATATTGTCTCTTGTATAGTGTAAAAGTCTTATTTTTGCCGAGGAAAATCTCTTATACAATTGGTAAATTCACAAACACGTTAAAAAATTAGTTTTTTGTAAACTGAGTAACAGATGCAAAGGCATTTCTTGATGCCATGTAGTTGAGTACCTCTCCTTCCCCCAGGGTATCTCAGTCAGGTATCCAATGTCTTTTAGAATAGACTTCTCAGGTGACTGCTTTACTTCTATTTATAATATAAAATGATGTACTATGAGTATCCTTTTTCTGATTTCGATAAATGTTTCTGATGACTCGGGTGTATGAAAGGACAAGATTTCTAGTATAACACAGGAGAAAAAATTTTAAAGCTATTCAGAATCTGTAGTTTATATACTTAATGCCCTAAATACAAAACTTGTACGTAGACATTGTCTTAAGCCTTAAGTTAGAATGAAAACATAATGAGGTGACACAAAATATTTTATATATACATTTCTTAAAATTTACCAAGTTTGTACTTTTTGTGTTAAAGTGCATCGTGAATGATAGTGATGGGCATTTGGCTGATGTTTTGAATTTATTTACATTTTTGACATTTTCTTTCTCAAGGTTTAACAAGACACATCATGGGTGACGTCAAAAATTTCTTATATGCCTGGTGTGGGAAAAGAAAAATGACCCCAACCTATGAAATAAGAGCAGTGGGGAACAAGAACAGACAGAAATTCATGTGTGAGGTACTAAAAGAATATGATTCTGATTTATGAGATCTCTAAGAAATAAGATTTAAATTTAAAGAAGGGAAATCCTATCTTTCCAACTATTTAAGAGAAATAGTTCAGAAGTGGGATATAGAGGGTAAGAGGGGGTTTCTACATGTTGAATTGTCAACTTAGAAATACTTAAATATTGGCTAGACACTTCCTTGTCTTTATCAGTAGGGTGGAACTAGGGAATTAAGACTAATGAAAGTGCAATTGGCTATCAGCTATATGGTAATTTGTTCTATAACCTAATTTGTTAGTTTAAGTACTCCTGATATACTATCTGCAGAAGTTTTGCTTTGTAAGATACTAAGAAAGTTTTCTTTTACTTGATTATTAAAATTTTGGTGTTAAAGTGTAAGAAGTTTGCTTTGTAAGATATAAAGAAAGTTTTCTTTTACTTGATTACTAAAATTTTGGTGTTAAAGTGTTGTTCAGACACTTTCAAGAGTGGATCTATAGATTTGCCAAGCATTGTAGAGACAAAGTTGGTAGAGAGCTATCCTAGAGATTAACTATTGTTAACATTGGCTAATATATAGATTTTTTAAATTAGTTCTTGAAGTAACTTTTTGTGTATGTGTGGTTTTTTGTTTTGTTTTGTTTTGGGTTTCAGGTTCGAGTGGAAGGTTTTAATTATACTGGAATGGGCAATTCCACCAATAAGAAAGATGCTCAGAGCAATGCTGCCAGAGATTTTGTTAACTATTTGGTTCGAGTGAATGAAGTAAAGAGTGAAGAAGTTCCAGCTATTGGAGTAAGTATAAAATTGCCATTTCCTAATTACGTGGCAGAAACTCTAGGATATTTGTCTACTTTTGAGGATTTAAAATTTTCCTTCAGATACTTTAGCTCACTACAAACAGCAGCAAAGGCTTGAACTAGGTCTCAAAAGTTTTTTGTTTGCTTCTATTTCGGTTTTTACCTGCTTTGTAATCTTGAGGAAATTCCTCAATTTCTCTCATTTATTACATGTTATCAAAATAATATTTATTAAGAGCTTCAAAATGAAAAAAATAAGTTAGTAAAATATATTTTTATCATAAATTAATAATCTGTTTTAGCTTTGGGGGGGGGGGGTTCTGTATGTCTGTTATACCTAATGTGGTTGGAAATAAGCATTTGTTCCATTCTCTTAAGCTGTTTCTTTTTTGCTGATACTTTCTTAAATATAACTTCTTTCCAGCTTTGTTAATATAATTGTCATCATCCTCCCAAACATAACTTACTTCCTAGCTTTCTCTCACCCAGAATAGAAATTTTGACAGCATTTTTTTATTCTTCACCCTCCTCACCTCCAAAATAGATTATATCTATTCAATATTTCCTATATCTTTCCTTTACTACAAGATCCTCCTATTCTGGCCGTTATCTCCTCTTGCCTTGGATTAGTTAATTGTAATAACCTCTTAATTGTTCTTTCTCCTTTCTAGTCCTTTCCTCATGTTACTAATCCATTAATCTTTCTCTGTACCATTCAGAGCTTGAATACAAGACAGTGATCAAAAGACATTTTATATTTTGAAATATTAGCAAGTAGATTTGGCTCTATCAGTGACATCAAAGTAGTACTTTAAAGAAGTTCTTTTATCATACAATAGATTATCTCAACTGAGTTCCCAAACCCCTTTATTTTATAGCAGTTGCTAACCAAGTTGAGGAAAACAGGAGTGTCCAGAATGTTAGTCTTCAACATACTGTACATATTTAACATTATTCACAGCAAATATAATGAGAAAACTTAAAATTTGTCATAAAAATTTATCACAAGAATCTTCTAAGCCAGGATTTAAAAGGATTGGCTATTTTTTTCTAAATTAAAGACACTTAAATTTATAGCTTTCTCTTCTGCAGATAGCACCCCCTGTTACTGATACAACTGACTCAGCAGAGGGTGGTGGTGGAAATTTACCAACTACTTTGGGAGGACCTCTTCCTCCTCATCTGGCTCTCCAAGCAGGTAAGGGTCATAAATTTGTGTCTGTATGTATCTTCCCTTATTGAAAATACTTCTTTCTCAGTATAGTTCTATTATTTAGAAAGATAATAGATAGAGGCTACATTTGTGTTTTAAGATCGTGAATTAAGGATTTTCTGTAAGATGCTTAGCATGATACTTAGTAATTTACTAATAGATCACTGAATGAGGTGGAAAGGATCTTAAAGATTGATTAGTCCAGCCCAAATTCATTACAATATTCTTCATCAAGTGGACAATTATTCCTCTATTTAGAAAGTTCCTACTAAATTGGAATGCCATTAATTCCAAAACAAAGTAACTTTTGAAGAACTCTCAATTGTTCTGTAATGTTGATCTAATTAACTCCTGTGGATTTAATTGCCATCTCTTTTGTCTTCAAATCTACTTAGCCTGCCCCAACCTTTCTTCCAATCCCAGATCTCCAAGGTATCTTGAATTGGCTATTCAGTAAACATTTTAAATTTAATCTGTCCAAAGCAGAATTTAGTTATCTTTCCTACCTCCTACCTTCCATTAACTATATAGGACAACTCCATCCTCCTAGTCAGTTCCTCAGGCTTGCAATCTGAGTGTCATCCTTGATTTTTCTTTTTCTCACCCCCATATTCAATCTCTTGCCAAGATCTGTCACTATCACCTTTATAACATCTCTTGAATATATACCCTTCTCTAACATTTCTACCTACCTGGTACACATTCTCATCACTTTACACCTGGACTACTGCAGTAACCTGCTAGTAGAACTGCCTGCTTCAAGTTTGTCTACAGTCCAGTCTCCATCTTCCATTCAACCATCAAAGTGATATTCCTACAGTGCAAGTTCAACCATACTCTGTAAACTTCAAATTGCCCTATTGCCCTTCAAATCAAACAAAATCTTCGTGTATAAAATCGTTCAGAACTTGATCCTTCCTACTTTTCTAATCATCTTATAACCCTCCCGCCCCCTCCAGATACTTAAGAGGTAAATTTAAATTCTCCAGGAAAAGTCTTCCCAGTTTTTTCAAACAATTCTAAAGTCTCTAGTTCTGTTACTACCCCAGTCATTCTCTTGATAATATTCCTAAATCTGTCATTATTCTTTCATACTTTATGGCATCTTAAACTCAAATTGCTTACCATGGGGCAGTCATGTTCTCAGTGTTGAATATATTATCTCAGATGTGATCTGATGGGAATTATACTGAGATTCTGAATACGGTGCCTATAGGGTACATCGTAAAATAGCTGTAGCTTTTTTGCTTTTATGTTGATTCACTAAGTGTTAAACTCATTTTTGAGTTTTGAGCACTTATTTTTTTCCCTCTAACAAATGGGATGTGGAAATTTACCTCTTTGAAATAATCTCAAGTTGTTTGTTACTTACTTGTATAATGGTTATCCTCAAAGTCTTATTGGAATTAAAACTTTGGGGACACCCCAAATGTTCCTGATACCATTTCTTCCCCTCTTACATTATAGTCACCTTTGAATTAATGCTTTTCTCTTCAAGTACCCGGTACTCTGGTGTCTGGCATGGTGATTTTCACATATAGGTAATTTTCTTTCTTCCCTTTCCATTTTGAAGGTCTCTTAATTAGATCGTCTAGATACTCTAGAAAAATGTCTGTCTTCTGACCTTTGTCAGGTGCTTTTCATTGTTGGTAAAGATCTTGTCATTTTTTTTTTTTTTATCTCATTTCATGGACCAAAAGTCCAAATTCCATTTCCAGATACAGTCTTCTATCAGCTCCTCACTAGTTTAGATCTGCTTCATCTTGATATTTTGAACTCCTACTTTAATTGGATGCAGTGATTAAAGCATTCCTTAGGTCTTCCAACATTTTTCTTTTTTCCCTTCAGTGATTTTTCTAGCTTCTTTATAGTCTGACTCATCCCTCTGATTTCCTACAATTAGGTAAATTTAAGTGTGATGGTTCTAAAGAGGCTTTCTAGCTTATCTTTCAACATGCTCCAGGAAGCATTGTTTTGCTTTTGTTGCACATTGACATGACTTCTTAAATATATCCCTTTAGTCAAGATCATTCCTTGCTGCTAGTTTTTTCTTCAGATAAAGCACGAAATGCCATTTGTTTTGAGGTGCCTGTCGATCTACACTTTTAATTCCTGGGAACCCAAGAGCTACTCAGAAAATTCTTCTTCACTGGGGAAGAATCTGTTGCAAGTTCCAAAAGTTCAGTGATCTCTGCCTTACCTTTTCTTTACTATTCCTACCCTCCAAATACATGACACAACTACAGTGAGATTCCTTTACCTTTTGATTTTCTCTTTCAAATATCTAATTGCTTTTTTCCCCTGTTTTATGACACCCATTTTTACACTATCTGAAAAGTAATCTATTTTTTCCTTACAGATGGTACCCCAGGTTCTGGACTTGGAGGCTCTGGTTATGGTCCTGGTACTGGTCCAGGTGGTACATGGGATCGTGGAGCCAACTTAAAGGATTACTACTCCAGAAAGGAGGAGCAAGAAGCACAAGCGGTAGGCTTGGTTCTCTGGTTTTTATTTAAATTATTTATTAGAGGTCTTAGCTAAAAATTAATGATATTCACAGATTAAATGGGTAATTCTTTTAAATGGCAGTTTGAGAAATCACTTGATGTACTAACTATGCATTCAAACAGAATTAAGCACAAAAGATTTGATTTCATTAGTTTTCTTCATACCATTGTAGATTCCAACTAGATTATAACTTGGTTGAAAAGTCCTATGGAAGTACATTAGAAACCTGGAATTATTCAAGAAAAATTAATAAAAATATTTAATCTGGTAATAGACAGTAACAGTTCTAACTAGTCTAAAAATTACCCTTTGAAGACTTACTATTCTGCTAGTGTAAGTATCTTTAAAGGTAGAATTGTCTAATTGCTAAACTAAAAATGTTGAAAAAAATTTTTTTAACTTTTTCTAGGTTTGTTACTGTATGACATTAACAGTATATTAGAGCCAGATTAAAACTTGCATACCATCAAAAGTGTTGTAAACTTTCAGTTTGACAAGAGTAAACTATTCAGAGTGTTGAATATAAACTTGGACAACATAGCTAACGACAGGGGACAGTTATAATTGCAATAATTGTCTTACTCCTTAGACTCTGGAATCAGAAGAAGTAGATTTAAATGCTGGTCTTCATGGAAACTGGACCTTGGAAAATGCTAAGGCTCGGCTGAATCAATTTTTCCAAAAAGAGAAGGTCCAGGGAGAATATAAATACACCCAAGTGGGTCCTGATCACAACAGGTTTGCTTGTTTCGCTCTTTTCCTTTTATAGTAAGTTAGAATTAAATTTAGGGAATAGTATTGTAGAAGTCTATTTTGTGTACACGTTTGGCTGGTTTGGTTCCTGGATCAGCAAAGGTGACATTTGAAAAGATAATTTACTTAGTACAAGAATTTCCATTGGTCTTTAATGTTCAAGTTGTCATGTCGGCATTTGGAACACATGACTTTAGATGTGATGGAAGTCCATTTCTCAGCAGAAATGCTATCTGTGATGTCAGACCTTAAAGGTGCTGATTTGGGGGATTGGAGACAAAGTTGATGGATCTGAATGGTTTGGTCCTGGCTGACTTAAAAGATTTATAAAGATAATGCCTGTATTGTTTGTTTCCACTGACCTTCATCACAGCCTGGCCATTTTAGATGGTCAGAGGTGACCTTTAAAAGTGGTATTTCCATTGTTTTTTTCTTAACTTCTTAGGTTTCCCAAACATAGGTTAGATTGCACCTGGATGTGCAACCAAATGGCACTTTAACATTTTCCACTTTCAAAGTGGCCAGTCCTCTTACAGATCCCTGTTGAAATTGAGGGCCTTGTTTGAAAGGTGAATAAGGAAAGCCTTGTTTTTGCATGTGTGTTTAATTGGCATATGTAGGGGCATATGGTTTTGTCTATGTTAGTTGCTGGGCTGTTTTCATGAGGATTTTAGAGGCAGCTCCCTCAGTAGTCTTGATAATGACATTGAATACTTTTCAAAAATCTATTGCTGATTATCAGAATTGTAAAAAAAGCTAGATTTGGTGAAGCCTTGTGGTTAAGGTTATGTTAAAGTCATCTATGCTATAGGCCTCCTGTGTGTGGCAGTATTGTTATAATGGTGAATGTAAGGGGGAGGTGGTTGTGGTGGTGACAGTATGTTTCTCAGCCTGCTTGCTGTTCTTCCAGAGAGCATTCCAGGGTGTATTAATTATTACTCCCAGGAAGGCTCGTATGGATTAGACTCTTATGGGGAGCAGCATATTGTGGAAAGTGGGGAGGTTGTGATGAAAATACACTCTGGCATATCCAATAATATCTGGCTGTCTTTCAAAATTTTCAAAATTTGTACATTGAAAGATTTTCCTTGAAAAAGGCAAGGAAAATTAAATTTATGGGGTTATGACTCCCTGAGATGCATATTGCAAACCCAAAAAAAAATTGAAGTAAATTTTTGGATTAAAAGTATATAAATGCTATGTTGAAAGCATGGCTCCCCCCAACTGTTTTGTTTAATCCTGAGAAATTTCAAAACATTTTCTTTCTGGTATCAGAAGATTAAAATAATGATGGAATAAGAAGGTATGTAAAAAGGAAAGATGTAGATCTTCATTCTTAATGATTTGGTTCTCTTGCCTGGAGGAGGAGAAAGAATATTTAGTTTTTGCATCAGAACTGAATGAGCTTAACGCTTGATGGCTTTAACAAGGTATACAAGTGTGACTGAAGCTCATTATTGTAAATATGGTTTCATTATATTTTATAAGTAACTTCTGATACAAAGAATGTGAATTTAAGAATTGGAAGCAGCAAATGGGAAACATAAACAATTTGGGGGATCCACTAACAATCATGGGCATGACTCTTTGTCCTATACCAAAAGCATAGCAGACAGCAACACCAGAGGTCTGTGTTAATCACACATGTGCTGCTGCTTAGGCCGTACTAAGCAATCACATGGGAGACTATTGTAAACTGATTTCTGGTGTCGCTGTTCCCCCTAGGTGGAGGAGAATGAGATTGAGTGCTGACTATAAGCCTGGCTGAGAAACATACTGGCATCGGTGTCATTAATGAAAGGGTGGATGTTGTGCCCCTGAGAGCCAGTGGCCTTTGACCCATGAAGCCGCTGTGCCTGAAGGTCAGTTCACAAGTGGTACAGGAAGGAGTCTAACATTGGTTTTAAAGCCTCATGAAACCTGTTTTATTCACAGCACAACGTCAAGGCTAGGTCCCACCTGAGTAGGAAAAGTGCCAGAAAAGTTTTCAGAGGGCAGCTTCTTTAAACCCTGGATTGATGCCCTATAATTCCTTAGCCAAGTTCAGATATAGTTTCTAGAAACTGGTTTTTATTTTTATTCTCCAGGACACTAAATTAGTGGAATATTACTGGTGCTTTGTGTGCTATCAAGGGCTACTTCCAACTGCAGGCAGATCCCAGAATCGTGTCTCTCTCTGGAGCCACTGATGTGCAGCCTCTGTGTGGGTGTGTGTGCGCGTGCGCGAGTATGTGTTTTGTCTCTAAACAGGTCACTGCTACAGTCAATAGTAGGCTGTATCATACAGAGGAATCTTGTTGAAAGAACCACAGTCTACATTAGCAGAAGAATTGTCAGCCTGCTTTTATTCCTTAGTCCCAGGCCATGTGGAAAGCTCTTTTTGCGCTGAAGCCATGCTGGCTGTTCACTCTTTTCTTTGGGATTGGAGTTAAATAAACAACCAAAACCCAGATTATTTCTTTTCAAGAACAATTGGTTCTTCATATAGACTACAGTTGTCTCGTACTGTTGTATTATTTGAGGCTAATGCACATAATTTGTTCTAGGGTTGAACAGGAGTAAATTTGTTTACAGTGGGGTTTTGCCAAGATTTGCCTAAGCAGTTGGAAAGCCTGGCTGTTTGGGGAACCCTGGGTTCAGTCTTTCTTAGCAGTGGAATCACTAACCTTGTTTGTGTATGTGTTGTTACAGGAGCTTTATTGCAGAAATGACCATTTATGTCAAGCAACTGGGCAGAAGTAAGTGCTTCTATTCCTCTGCTCTTTTAGGGTGGTATTTACAGTTCCTAATAGCTGGCATTCCTGTATTACTTTAAAGTTTACAAACTACTTGACATAGATTCTGTCAAGTTGAAAAATTATTAGTTGAAAAAATCCCATGAGGTAAGTATTACAGGTGTTAACTGTCTTTACTTTATAGGTGAGGAAATTGAGACTCTGGAGAAGTTTAGAGACTTTCCTGTGGTCACAAAACTAGTCTGTATTAGGAAGGGTTCAGACTCAGTTCTGCTGACTTTTAAGTCAGTTTATCAGTTTAACATCAAGAGTGTTTATCATGCTGACTCCTTAAGACACTTTATTGACCTTTGTTGCCATCATTCAATTACTTGACTATAGTATATACTATAGTAGTATATTTATTACAGAAATTCAGAAAAAAATAGAGCCTCATTGTATGTTGAGACAATTACGAGTATATCATTTGTGTAGTATATCGGTGGAGTAAAAGAGTGATGACAGCTATAGATTTTCATATCTGCTAATCTGAAACCTTCAAAGGAAAAATCTGAGTTTATACTTACTGTGTATAAGTCACAGTCACTCTTTTAATTATTTAGGCATATTGAATCAGTTGAATCCAGAAAAGAATCAAAGAGATTACTAACTATATATGGTGCAGAATATTCTCTGATAGCAAAGGGAAAGAGGCAAAATTTTTGAGAGGAATGACCTTAGATGAAACAACAGTGTTATTTATGACATTGAAGAGAGATCTCCTTTAGTCAACTGAGTGTTTTTGTAATTTTAAGAATTTTCTCTTTATGGGCTGACCAAAAAAATGGGGGGATCACGTGACAGGACCCTGGTCAGCAAGGACTTCTAGAGAGTACCATCTATATTAAATGTAACTGGCTACTGATAGACTACAGTTTGTTTAGGCTGAATGAAGAGAAGGTTGCCAGTAATGATGACAAGAATGATAAGATAAACTGCTTTTAAAGAAATAAGGCATCAGATTTTACTAAATGGGCAAGACTGAATTTGTGAAACAACCTGGACAAAAATAAAAGCTCCTTTTCCCTCTGCTTTTAGAGATTATAGGTATAGGACCCTGATACTCAGATATGACTAGACTATTCTTGAGCACATTATGTTACTGAGATTTGATAATCATAATAACGATTTCTGTATCTTCCTAATTTTGTCCATGTTATACTTATGTCAAAATTCACTGTTTACTTTTATGATTGTTAGTGTTAAATGTAGTAACCTTTTTTTTTTGGTTTGTTTTTTTGTTTTTTTTGCTGAGTCAATTGGGGTTAAGTGACTTGCCTAGGGTCACACAGCTAGGAAGTGTTAAGTGTCAGGTCAAATTTGAACTCGGGTCTTCTGACTTCAGGGCTAGTGTTATATCCACTGTGCCATCTAGCTGCCCTGTATAGTAACTTTAAAAAAATGGACACTAAGACATTTTTTCCCTTTGATTCTTTAGTTGACCTATTTCTTGGTGTTGGTATCCTTCCCTCTTTGGACTTTTTCTTTTTTTAATTACAGAATTTTTTTACTCATTTGTCTAGTTAAAACTTTCCATGCCAATTAATTTCTCTTTCATTTAAAAGCTAATGATGTTCTTTCTACCCCAAATAGATTTTTATTTCAATTTGAGAGAACAGAAAAGATACTCATTAAGTTTTCAGGTGACATTGTTTTATAGAGTTTGTTGAAACTTTGTGGGTAATCTCAGTTCACATATAGTTAAATAAATTGGTTCCATGTTCATAATTAATCCACATATAGTTCAAGAAAAAGTAAAATAAAACCACACAAACCTAGCCTTTAGGCTCAAGGCTCTGGCTCTGCCACTAACCAGCTACGACCTTGGATGATGGGTGTTTAATCTTCCTAGGCATTCCTTCATCTATGGAATCAGAGAGTTGAGCTGAATTATCTTTTAAGTCTATTTCATTTCTTAAAATTCAGAATAAAGGATTAACAATGATGGTGGACAAGAAATGACTGAGTTAGCAGTCTGGGGAGAGTAAAGGTAAGCAAGGTGCCAAGATCAGTTATGAGTGGACCCTCTATCACAAGTGCCTGTTCTGGGCCAACTTTGAGATGATTTTAATGTTTCTAGTTGTCCCAACCAATTGATACTAGTGTGACATAATTTAAGCTTCAGAGGAAAGCCATACATGTAATAATAAAAAAAATTTTTAATTAAGCATTTAGATCTTTGGAACAAACACCAAATCATTTAGAGTTGCTTGAGAAAAATTGCTAATGTGATTATTGTACTTACGTTGAATATGCAGACAGATCTTAAGGAATGCCTTTATCACATTTACTAGTTTTGTGACCATGGGCAAGTCATTTAACTTTTTTTGAGCCTCAGGTTTCATTTGTAATCTAAATATACTTGTGATCACTGCCCCTTATTTTGAAGAAATTCTCTTGTAAAATCTTAGAGCATTACATGAATGAGAGTTGTAAATGAAAAGGAATACTGGATTGGGAGTCAAGTGGTCCATGTTCTAATTCTAATAGTATGACTGTGTAGTCTTTTAATCTCTCAAACTTGTCTCATCTCTCATCCGAGAGTTTGACTATGTGAACTTCTGAGGCTCCTATCAAAATTATGATTTTTTTTTTAACCCAAGAGCTTTTATTTAAATTATTTAAATGGAAGAATTTTTGATAGAATAGAATATTGGAATGGCTTTTGAAAAATATTATGTAATGTTTTCTGCCTTGGGGGAAAAAAATACGATGGTGCCCCTGTACTTGATTTGATATCTGTCAACATCTTGATTACGAGAGTTAATTGAAGTGATCTGGCCATTAAATGGGGTTATTTTTATGTTCTAATTTTTTTAATGCCATATGTTTGCATAATAGTGATTTGAACTAGAGAAACAGATTGTTTATATAAATTATGTTTTATATCTTAGATGATACTATATTGTGAAGTTATCTGAGAAGTTTTGGTTATCTAATTAGACAGGAGAAATCCCTCCTGTGCTATGTGCCTTGTAATACTGTCTAAATGGTTCTTCTGAACATAAATACTAATTACTTGGGAAAAAGCCTGTTGACTCAATAACAGTGTCTTTGTAGATTTTAAAGCATACTGTTATGTTACAGGGATTTTTGCACGTGAACATGGTTCTAATAAAAAGTTGGCAGCCCAGTCTTGTGCACTGTCCCTCGTTAGGCAGCTCTACCATCTTGGGGTAGTTGAAGCTTATTCTGGACTAACAAAGAAGAAGGAAGGAGAGACGGTGAGTGCTGCAGATGACAAAGAATGAGGGGTTTTCTACTTAAGAATGTAATGCAGAAAAAGTTGTTTTTATCATCAGAATCTGAGTTCAAATCCTGCTGCTGTTGCTTATTTGTGATCTTAAATAAGTCACTTAACATCTATGGGCTTTAGTTTTCCTCATCAATAAAATGAAGGGGTTGGACTAGAAGATCCTAAACACCCTTCCAACTCCACATATGTAATCTTTGAGATACCAGGTTTTCCCTCTTTTTGTTCTTCCTAGGAATTGATAAGGTACCAACTTTCTGAAAAAAGAATATTGTGCGAACTGTTCCAAGGAATAAAATTGGCCCTACCAATTGCCACAGGAATATTAATAAATACTTCTTACATACAAGGGATGGCTCTGAGCACAAATATTTGTTGAATAAATTATCTTAGTGAAGTATTTTATAAATAGATCATTCAGTGTAGTCTGTGAGCTTTGGAGTTCATGGTCATTGTAATGCATTTTCACAGGTAGAACCTTACACAGTTAACCTATCTCAGGACTTAGAACATCAGCTGCAAAATGTTGTTCAGGAGTTATGCCTAGAAATCCAGCCTCCAGTAAGTATGAGTACTTTGTGTTTTATTGGAGTCAGGTGAAGTACCATATATTCATAACATGACTTCTTATTTTTCTAAACTCATAGCCTGAAGATCCTAATTTTCCAGTTGTACTCAATATTGGCAAACTAGCCACTTTTGAACCATCACAGCGACAGAATCAAGTTGGGGTTGTTCCCTGGTCACCTCCTCAGTCTAACTGGAATCCGTGGACCAGTAGCAACATTGATGAAGGCCCTTTGGCTTATGTGAGTACAGTATGATATTAGAAAATAAACTTTATTGAAAACCATGTGTTCATTCAAACTTAAATATAATATATTTTTTTTTGTAAAACCCTCTAGTGAAGTTATTAATTGTCAGTTGTGACCAGTACCTTCATTGTATTATCCAGGCCACTCCTGAACAAATAAGCATGGACCTGAAGAATGAACTCATGTACCAGCTGGAACAGGATCATGATTTACAGGCAGTAAGTCCGCAAGTATATTTAGAAAAATGTAATGATTAGGGCTTTAGAATTTCCTTAAACATACCTATGTTTATGCTTTCTTTATTATAGAGCATTGTGGGAAGTTGTTACATTCTAACTCTGGAATTCTTCCCTTTTTGGGGGAACTTTAACTGGACTAGAAGATCTTTTCTTCAGCACTGCAGGAGACTTATTAGTGAAATGGCATGATCTGTCGTTCAATGGATTATGCTCTTATTTATTTTGGTTACCAGTCATTAAAAGAGTATGGGAGTTATAGCAGTCCAAGTATTGGTTTAAAAATAAAAGTAAAAGATTATTCAGACCTTCCTCCTCTTTTCCCCTTTAGATCCTTCAGGAGAGGGAGATGCTGCCTGTTAAGAAGTTTGAAAATGAAATCTTGAGGGCAATCCATCAAAATTCAGTTGTCATTATTCGTGGCGCCACTGGATGTGGTAAAACTACACAGGTTCCACAGTATATTTTGGATGAATGTATTCAAAACAACCGAGCAGCTGAATGTAATATAGTAGTGACTCAGGTAAGTTATGTCTTGAGTATTAAAATATAATTAAGTTTTAGGATATAGTGTCTCATGTTTACTCATCTTTAAATGAATGACCATCCATGTAAAAAAGTGGACTGTTTCTGCATATGGGTCTTGGATCCTGTTTAATCCTTTTAGGATTAAAAACACACTTCAGTTTGGTTTCAACAAATCTCCAGCTAAGGGAAAGGGAGAAAGAGAATTCCTTTTTTTCCCCTCAATGCCAAACAAGCGTAAATGCTGACTGAGTCTCTTGTAATGTAGTTCATGTCTTATTGATTGCTTTCACATTAGGATTGCCACTAATCCTTTGGAAGTACATTGTTAGATTTGGTTGAATGTCCTATAAATTCTAAAGGTATCTTTTATTTCATGACTTTTAAATTAGTAACTGGGAATTCAGAGATAAATGGCACAAGCATTACCCAAAGAATTTACAAATTCCAATGATTAGCAAAGAAATACACAGTTTGCTGCAAGGGAGGTAAAAATAATTCTAAAGCCAAAGAAGAGAAAGTTCCAGACTATAACAAATAATGAGAATATCATTACTTTCATAAAGGTGAAATAGGAACTGCTTCATCCAGAAAAATCTTAAATTGACTCTTGAGGGGACTCATTACTTTCCAATTCAAAAAGCATTTATTAGCCACTTAGTATATAAAAAAATTAAAACAACAGTCCCCTCCCCAAAGTTTATGTTACATATGGACAAACAAAAATGTGAAATAAAACTTGAAGTGAAAAAATCTAAACTTAGAAGCATTCTTTTTGGGTATTTCCAGTGTTGAGGCTGTCCTTTTCAGTTTGGATAATTCTGTCCTGATATTCAGTTAGAATTTGTGTATTTCATTTGTGAGTTTTTTGATCCCTGGAGTAATAAAATAAATAGGTATTTGAAGATTGCACAAAAACACTACCTACTCACCTCTTGTTCCCTAAGTTCTTTACACATTGTTCATGTGATGTGCTATCCAGACAATTTAACATTCTGGTCACTGCAAATAACTCCAATGTACCTCTATGCCTCCTAGTACATAGCAACAAGAAATGATTCCTGATGTCATTTAAAGTAGTGTGAGTACATTGAGATTATTTTGGAGAACTAGTTTTTGGAAAAGCCATATCGTTATGTTTGACTCATTTAATTGAAAGTCTAGTGAGACATGTAGATCTTTAGGGGAAAAATAGCTTTTGTTCTGTATTTGGCAAACACCAATATGAGCATTTCTATACACAACAAAAAGGATTTGTGTATTAAATCACAAATCTCTATTATATACAACTTTTTGAAAAAAAAAAGTCCTTTGTGATGGAGAAAACCATCTGCATCCAGAAAGGACTGTGGGGGCTGAATATGGATCACAACATTTCCAACTTTTTGTTGTTGTTTGCTTGCATTTTGTTTTCTTTCTCATTTTTTTTCCTTTTTGATTGGATTTTTCTTGTGAGCATGATAAATATGGAAATTGTATAGAAAAATTGCATGTTTAACATAAATTAGATTACTTGCTGTCTAGGGGAAGAGTTGGGGGAAGGGAGGGAGAAAAATTTGGAACATAAGGTTTTGTATCGAGTTGAAAGCTATCTTTGCATATATTTTGAAAATAAAAGACTATTAAAAAATATGTATTGTCTTAATGTTAGTCATCCCCTCTAAATTTGTTGTCTTGTGAGCATATTTTTAAATACTTCATTGGTATTTGTTTTTCCAGTTTTTTGGCATTAGCACAGTTGGATAAATTACATATAAGAGAATAACTCTCTCATCTTGTCTCCAGATATTATTTTGATCAGTGTTCTTACTTAGTAAGGCAGGATTAACCAGTATTAGGAAAGGTCCCATCAAACTATCTTTCTATAGTATGAATCATGACTTTGTTTTGAGAAAGCCACGTGTCCTGATTATCCTTTTTTAATTTATGTTGGGTCACACTGGAACACTCAAAAATTCCATAAACTTGAATTCTCAATTTCTGCATTTCATATTTGTTTCTCATCTTTAAATTTAGTGGTAAAGTATCAAAGCATTTCAAGAACTATTTGTTTGGCATATGCACTGGGTTTTCCCATGCAAAAGATTCCTTTACAACATAAAGCATGATGCCTTAATTAATGCTAGATAATTTTTACATTTAAAAAAAAGTTTGCATCATAAGGTTTTTTTCAACCCTTGTCCTAGATCGCATTTTTAAAAAAATGTATTGTGCAACAAATTGTAATAATTCTGAAATGCATAGCAGTTGAAACAAAGTGATTGAATGAGTTAATTTTCATTTTACTTTTTCACTTCAGCCCAGGAGAATCAGTGCAGTTTCTGTGGCAGAACGTGTTTCTTATGAGAGAGGAGAAGAACCTGGGAAAAGCTGTGGCTACAGTGTACGATTTGAGTCCGTGCTTCCCCGGCCTCATGCCAGTATTATGTTCTGTACTGTAGGTTCGTACCGGCTTTTTGGAGTCTTTGACTTTGTCTTGTCATTGTCTTATAGTTAAATTGTAATGTGTCCCTAAGAGAAATAGATAAGTGTCATAGAAAGGTAAATTGGGGTGAGAGGCCTTAGTTCTAGTCCATTCCCCTTATTTTTTTTGAGACTGGATCTCCCAGGCTGCACATTCAGTTGCCTTTCATAAATCTGTCTTGTTCTTTTTCTGATTGGCTCGGATCTGTCAATCTCTCTTTGAGCAGTCTGATGATGTACTTCTTCATTCCTTCCTCAGGGGTGACCACATGAGTACCAGACTTGGTATGACCCCTAACTGGTCATTTCCTAACCCAAGTGATCCATAATCTCAGTCTTCCTTCGTAGCAGGAATTATAGGCATGTGCTATATCACATATTCCTTTACTTTACAGATGGGAGGCTCAGAAGTGTCTAAAATCACATAAGGGAGGAAATAAGTGGCAAGATTAAATTCAAGGCTTCTTGATTCTCCAAAATCTTACACTATAATGTCAAATGATGTTAAAAATAGTGTGGGGGACCCTGGTTTGGAATTCATTTGAGAATAAAAAATATAACATTCATTCAGATATCTTGCTATCATGTTGAATAAACAGTAGGATGGGCTGACTTGAGATAATGAAAAACTTGGTCTTTTTACACATCTTTGCTGGATCACCACTTGTCATGTATATTGGAGGAAGCATCCTTTTTCAACTTATAGGTTGAATAGATTGAGGTGTTTTCCAGTTTTCATTCTGTTAAATAATTTCATTTCTACTAGAATATGTAATAAACCTATTGGACATGCTTAAATTAGAGAAAATAAAAATGAAATTGACTAAATTGGGGCTTCCTGAGTACTTTTCAAATCAGGCTTTCATTTCAATTTTGCTATTTTCCAACCACTTGAATATGTTTGTTTTTTGTCCCTTTTTCTGTTCATAATGGTTTAGATTGTTCATCTATTGTCCAATGGGATTAACATTAACATCTATCAATTTTCATCATTGGTTTAGATAAAAGATTTGGAATTGTCATTGCACATCTAATTTTTCTTAAATGATGTTAATATTATCTAATAATAATAGCATATTTATAGTACCTTCATGTTTGCGGAGCACTGCACATGTTTGCTTGTTTGATCCTCAAAACAGCCCATATAAGCTAAATGATATCAGTATCTATATTTTAAACAAGGAAACTGAGATGCTCAGGTTAATTGACTTGCTTAGTTAGGGTCACTCAACTAGGTTGGAGTTAGAGATTGAACGTGTGATTGATCTAACATTGGTATGCTTTTAAATATCAGTCAATGACAACTCAGTTTATTCTGAATTTTTTTTCCCCCAAGGTGTACTACTGAGGAAATTAGAAGCAGGCATCCGTGGAATCAGTCATGTAATTGTAGATGAAATCCATGAAAGAGACATTAATGTAAGTAATTTTGAGGTTTTGCCCTCATCTTCAACTTCAAAGAAAACAAGTGATGCTTTATTAAATGGGGGAGCTATGGTAGAAATTTCCTTATTTTCTAAAGGTGCATATTGTCTCATCTTTAAAGATTTTGTCCTTAATGTGAAGTTGCCTGATCTGTTGAACAAGATACCTAGTATTCTTTTAGCTTTTGACATTTCATAAAGGAGTGGCATTTTTTTTTTTCAAACAGATTATTAACCATGCGTTTTGATAGTTGATAGTATTTTATTGCTGGTCATTTTAAAAGTTTTTTTAGACTTGAGAAAAGTAATTTTTCATTATAAGTTTTAGTCATTTTCTACATCGATGTAAATTATAAAGTGTAATTGAAGTAATAATAAGCTCATTTAAAAAAAACTTTTGATTATTGTCTCTTTCAAAATAGTGTCCTTTGGAAACTATATAGTTGTTCCAGTGGTGTTATTAGAATATTTTTAGACCTTTGTCTGGAAAGCCTATGTTGTTCAATTAAATTTTATTTTCATAGCAAACCAATATTTTCTCCTACTTTGCTTCCTCACTAAAATTAGGGAGAAATGAAATATCTCTGTAACAAATATTGTTATGTAAGACAAAATTCCCAAATTGAAATGTTTTAAGATTTCTCATTCTCTATATTGAATTCATCTCTTCTAAATAGTTCAGTAACAATTTGCCTTCTTTTGAATTATAATTCATTAGTGACAGATCTTCATTTCTTGAAAATGAGTTTGGTTTTGATTCATAGTTATGTCATTATCAAGCAGATTATTATCATACACAGAAAATCCATGATTTTATCATGTATAATAATTCCTTTCATATTGCAATTCATCTATGCCTTAGAATAAAAATCCTGGTAGTTTTCTTGAGGCACAGAGAGGTTGAATTGAACTGCTGGCCCAACTATTTTATATCATAAGAGGGATTTGAACCCAGATCTTTGTTAATCCCATTGGACATAAACTATGCCATTCTACTTATGGTAAATATCATATTTGGCAAAAAATTTCACAGAATGTGTGACCAAGAGAGAATTTTTTTAGTGAATAAGGCACTTAGAGAAGGCACGAAAGTTTTTGCATAAACCTGATCTCAGAAAAGTCAATGTTGATTGCGTTTTGTCTGTTTTCCTTGGAGTTTTCATTTTCATCTAAGCTATGTTTGTCCTCATGAAATATTTGACATAGTTTTATTATAAATTTTCTTCATAGTCATTCTTTCAATATGATTGTTATTTTACCTGTTTATTTGATTCAGGAATTCTTAACCTTTCTCAGAATGTTTTTAAAGACAGACTTTTTTTTTTTAGCCCTCTTTATCTTCATTAACTTTTATTTGGTGTGTTCTGGCTTACATATTTGTTTGACTTGAATCACATTTTGGTATTCTTCCAAATAAAGTTATTGAATCATTTTTCTGAGACATGAAATAATATATTCATCATAACATCCAGTTCACCATACCACATTGTTACAGAATTGGCCAGTCTTGAAAGTACTGTTGGCCAGAGGTGAAGTATGTTGCCATGTTGCTTTGTTATAAGTCACTTGCAAGACATGAAAAAATTTTCATTAATTTTACATCTTTATATAACTTTTTCAAGAAATAATATACATGACTAGGGACAGAAATACTGAGAGAATTAACTGACGAGTAGCTTTAACTAAGTAGTTTTTGGTATTAAAAATAGTGATATGTTCTTTTTCTGCCATCTCGCTCTCCAATTTCTACAGACTGACTTTCTTTTGGTGGTGTTAAGGGATGTAGTCCAGGCTTATCCTGAAGTGCGCATTGTCCTCATGTCTGCTACCATTGATACCAGCATGTTCTGTGAATATTTCTTCAATTGTCCTATTATCGAAGTCTTTGGAAGAACTTACCCAGTTCAAGGTTAGCTATTAAACTGAAAATACAGTGGTCTTTTTTTTTCTTTTGTAAATTATTGTTTAAAACCTCTTCATCATATAGTGATACTGATAAATTTTTCTCCGACTCTGTGATGCCATTTAGAGTTTTCTTGGCAAAGATCCAGGAGTCGTTTGCTTATTCCTACTTCAGCTGATTTTACAGATGAGGAAGTGAGGTAGACAGGGTTGACTTGACTTATCTAGGATCATACAGCCACTAAGTATATGAGACCAGATTTGAACCCCAAAAGGAAAGGAAGATCTTTCCTGACTCCCAGCCTGGCTGTTCTATCCACTGTACCATCTAGTTACTCTTGTACTAATAAACATGGAAGATTACAGTGTTAGAGGTTAATTGCCTTTACAGTTGCACAACATTATTTCTGTATAATATATACTTGTTATGGTAGGTAAAGAAGTTGAAGTCACAATACTGATAATGGCAGTAGAAATTTAATTTGTGAAATTAGTGAGGACAAGTGTGGTCTAAATTCTTAAGAACCTATGACTTAAGATTCATGAGATCAGGGGCTTAGTCTTGGCTTTGCCTCATTTATTGTATCACTTTAAGGAAGTTGGACAACTTAAAGCTTTTTTCCTTTGTCCACAAAAAGATGGGCTTAGATTAATAGTCTCAATAAATTCCTTAAGGCTTAAAAAAACCCAGCCCTTTGTAATTGTAGACCAATATTATCAGTGGCACATTAATGTCTAACATATATAAGTGGATAGAGCAATGGGCTTGGAATCAGGAAGACTTTTTTAGTTCAAATCTGGCCTTAGACTTACTTTGTGATCCTGGAAAAGTAGCTTAATCCTATTTGCCTCCTTTTTTTCATCTTGTCAAATGAACTAGAGAAGAAAATGGCCAAATAACTCGTGTTTGTTTGTTTTTTTTAATAACTTTATTGCCAGAACCCATGCCAGAGTAATTTTTTACAACATTATCCATCCCTTGCACTCACTTCTGTTCCGATTTTTCCCCTCCCTCCCTCCACCCCCTCCCCCAGATGGCAAGCAGTCCTATACATGTTAAATAGGTTACAGTAGATCTTAGATATGTGTGCAGAACCGAACAGTTCTCTTGTTGCTCAGGGAGAATTGGATTCAGAAAGTATAAATAACCAACTCCAATATTTTTGCCAAGAAAACCCCAAATTGGGTCACAGAATTATAAACGTCTGAACAACAAACTACCTTAAGTGGAGGCAGTAAAAGAATAAAATAAAGTTAAGTAGTAAAGTCGTTTTAGTTGTAACTTTTTCTAACCATTACTTGGAAACAGTCATTTTGTTTCCAGCTTTTTAAACTGATTGCATCCCCATATAAGGTTTCAATGATTGTGGATGTTGCAGAATTATGGTTTATTATTAGTAGTAAGTTTTGATTTGCATTTGTCATTTATTTTATATTGCATTTTTAAATTTTTATTTTATATGCATCTGTACCTGGAGTCATAAAAATTTCTCGGACAAAAAAGGGGTCATGAGTGGAAAAAGTTTAAGAAGCCCTGATTTAGTTCATGTAGTAGTATTGATTTTATACTGTTCATAACACTTCATTGTAAGGATAAAAAAAACATTTTTATCTTCCCTTCATAATATTGTGAGATATTGTAATGAAATTTTAAATTACAATGGTTTGAAAAATTAGTTAATCTGAGAAACCAAAGGTTAACAGTTAAAAAGAAGAAAAGTATTGGTTAGCATGTAGACATGGGAATTTTAAACCCATCTTACTGAGAAATTTTAGTTTGTATCCATTGTAAGTCAAGTGATAACCTCTAAACAAAGATCTCTTTAAAAATCTTGCATCTTTATATCACCTTCATTTCCCAGTATACATCTTCCTCCTCTCAGAACCATTGATTTTGTACAAAGAATAAAAAAGAGAATAATGCTTTTGACTTAAAAAGCTTTTTATTAAAGGCTCCTCTGTGCCAGGAATTGTTCTGTGTGCTGAGAATACAAAGAAAGCTTTGTCAAAGAGTTGCTATCAAAGAGTTCACGGTTTATGGAAGAGACAACTCTGTAAAACAGATAATTCTAGCGCTTTCTCTTTTAATTATTTCCTATTTATCCTGTTTTGTAAATTTGTACATATGTTGGCTTATTGTCTCCTCTGGTAGGTTGTGTTCCTTGAGGATGAGGACTGTCTCTTGTCTTTCTCTACTCCTTAACATAGTGCCTAGCACATAGCAGGCACTTAAAAAATGTTTATTGCTACTTTTAAAAATAAAGAGGATATTGAACATAATCAACAGAGGGAAGAGTCCTAGCATTCTATAGGGTATTATAAAGTCTCATACAAGATGAATTTAGGAATATTTATGTGAACAACAACATGGAAGCCTTTGCCATAGTATAATTGTAATAAATGGTGTAAAAAGAGACAGACCAATCAGAAACCTATTTCAGTAGTGTAGGCATGAGGTGATGTAGGAAAGGGGACTAGTATAAGCTGGGATGTGCTGCTAAGTGGTTTACTTCACACTTTAATTTACTGTCATAAATCTATACAGTCAACTAAGTCTAGTCCTAATTTTTAATATTTGCTCATTTTCAATGTATAAATGCTCTCCCTGAAAATTTTGATTTAAAACTAGTTTTTGAAGTTTCTTGGAGCTGATACCATCCAGAAGATTCTTATATATAAGAGATGATAGAACTTGGTAACAACAGAGATCAGGAAGAGGGGTGAAAGAAAGGGAGGAGCTGAGAATGACATGCCCAGTTTATGAGCCTTGGTGAGTGAGAAGATTGGTGCTCTCTGGAAAGCTAGGACATTCAGGAAAGGGAAAGTGTTGGGGGAGTTTTTGGACGTGTTGAGTCAATGGGACATCCAGTATGAGATCCAATAAATAAGCAGTTAGAGATGCAAGACTGGAAGTCAGGAGGCAGGTGAGGGCTGGATAAATAAATTTGGTAATTCATCAATATAGGATCCTAAGGACTCCTTGACGATTAGGAAATGCAGGAATAATTTGACTAACTGGGATGATAAAGATTGCTGTTCAGAAAGCCAGGCAAAGTCAACTCATAAATAACAACTGATAAGAATTTCTTTAGTAAATGATTTGGCTTCTTGAGTATGTCCCATTGAATGAAAGGCAGAGATGTTAGTTGAAAGGCATTGCTGAATGGAGTTGGATGTTACAGACCTTTCTGCTTTATACAACAGGGTGTCCCAAATGTCTTGGTGAAGTTCTAAGCTTTAACAGATTAGAAATGCATTAAGATTTATCCTTGTTAGTTTAAAATGGCCAGTAGGGTCAAATAAAACATGTATGTTGTTCTCCAGGAAGAAGAAAACTGAAACATAATCATTAACACTGATATTGAACCAATTTTATTGGACTTGGGGATATAGAAGTAAGATTATAATAAACATTGAAGAAACATTGGATATGATAGGTTGCTAACCTATTGATTCAGAACAGCTTCATTTTGAAAAATGATTGGTCATTTTGTACTGTAACTGTTCTTTCAGAGTATTTTCTGGAAGACTGCATTCAGATGACCCAGTTCATTCCTCCACCAAAGGACAAGAAGAAAAAAGACAAAGATGATGATGGTGGAGATGATGATGATGTAAGTGGATTTTGTGATGTTTTTTAGACTTCATACACACACAGAAACAAAATTATTTAATAAAATCTTCCTTTAAAAAAAAAAAAAAGCCTGTATCAAATAAGCAATTAAAATAATTTTTGTCTGTTAGAATCTCAAAGTATTTCAGAGTTGTGGTCTTGCTCTTTCTGTTAATTCATGTAAGTCATAAGTTTCTCTGAAACTACCTTTAATATTTTTCTATCATAATTTTTTCAGTCATTTTCCAATTAATGGGCACTCCCTTGTTTATAGTTTTATGTCACCACAAAAACAGCTATTGTAAATGTTTTTGCAAGTAAAGATTCTTTTCCTCTTTGGGGGCGGATATTGACTTAGAGCTTTCCTTGGTGAAAAGGAAAGGGATGTATAGTTTAGTAACTTGATTTTCAAAGTTCCAACCAGATTTTCATAAAAGCTGAAACAATCATTTATTTCTATTTATAATGTGTTATAAGTTCTACTTTGTCAAAAGTAGTATAATTTTTTTTCAATGAATTATTATATATTAAGCATTCACTACATGTCAATGCTAAGTCCTGGGAACTGAAATATCCCCAAAAACATATTTGCCCTTAAGTAACGAAGTCTAATGGAGAAAGCAACATACAAACAAGATAGGATACATTGGAGAGAAATCACTAACATTAAGAGGTACCAAGAAAGGCTTCTTGCAGAAGAGAAGGTTGAATTTTAACTAAGGTTTGAAGGAGATCAGGAAATGGAGATATGGAGAGAGAAAATTTTAAGAATGAGGCACAGCTAGTGAAAATATAAGGAGTTGGGAGCTGCAGTGTCTTATTCTCAGAGCAGCAAGGAATCAAACATCATTGGTTTGCTGAGGTGCAGGGGGAATGACATAAATTGTCAGAAAATTGGAGAGTTAGGGATGTGAGGGTACAAAAAAAAACTAAATTGAATTTTAAAAAATTCATTATAGTGTTCTCTTTTTTAAAAAATAAAGTTTTCCAGATTCTCTTTTGCCCCTCACTCATCCACTAGGAAGGCAAAGAATATATCAGTTATACTTATAAGGTGTGCAAGACATAGTCCCATATTAGCCAAATTCCAAAAAAAAGTCAAGAAAAAATAAATGAGAAAATTATACTTTAGTTTGAATTCAAGAGTTCATCAGTTCTCTGGAGGTTGATAACATTTATTCATCAGAAATCCTCTGGAATTGTCTTGGATTACTGTATTGATTGTATAGCCAAATCTTTCACATTTGATTTGCATTACAAAATTGCTATTACTGTCCAGTTACTGGTCTCCCAATTCTTCTCATTTAATTTTGTATCAGTTCATATATAGGTCTTGCCTAAAACCACCTCCAGTGGTTTCTTTATAGCATAATAATAATCACAGTCAAGCCACAACTTGTTCAGCCATTCCTCTATTAATGAATGTCCCAGTTTCCAATTTTTTCCCACCACAAAAAGCTCCTATAAATATTTTTGTACTTATAAGTCTTTTTCCTTAAGTAGGATTTTATAATTAATCTTGGAACAAGTAGGGAACCACTGAAATTTGGATAGCTTGCCTCTCAAGTAGATGATGGACTAGAATAGGAAGATACTTGAGGTAGGGAGAGCAAGACTTGCAGTAGGGTAATAAAGATGTATATAAAGTAACAGAACCTGTAACATAGGATCTTTGGGGTATGAATGTGAAGCTAAGGCTCATTCCTAAATTTTGAGCCTGACTAACTTGAAAGGATGGGTAGTTTCCTCAATATTAATAGGGAAATTCAAAAGAGAGGGAGGCTGTGGAGTAAAAAATAATGAGTTCTGTTTTGGAAATGATAAATGTAAGATGTCTATAGAACATCCAATTCAAGTTGTTGATTAGGCAGTTGGAAATGAAAGCCTGGAGGTCAAGTTTTAGGATTGTTTACATCTGAGAATCATCTCATAGTGATAATTGAACATGGAAGCTGATGAAATCAACAAGGGAAATTGAAAAAAGAAAAAATTAGGACCAGAGATTTGGGGTTCATGTGCAATTAATAGTCATGGGTGGTCTGATCCTAGTTTCTTAAATTGTGGTTTGTGACTCCATGTGGGGTCTCAGGACTCAGTGCAGAGATTGTGAAATTATGATTTTATCATCAGTAAATGATTGATTTGTATGCCTATATTATAACTTGGAATCAAAAGTGAGAAAAGTTTAAGAAGGACTGCTCTAGATGAATATCCATCATAGGAAATAGAAAAGGAATTATCAGAGAGCAAGCAAACCAAGAGGGGACAGTTTCAGAAAAGCCTGAACAATAACAAAAAGATAATTGGCACTGTCAAAGGATGCAGGTGGGTCAAGTATGATAAGATTTGAGAAAAAGTCATTAATAAGGGATTACTTGGGATAAGCAAGTTTTAATTGAAGGATGATGAAGTCTAGTTAGATTATCAACACTTAGAGGAAAATACTGATTGTAGATAGTCATCCTTTAAAAAGGAAAGGATGTAGGAAAATAATCATAGACTTTAGAGAAATGTAATTCTTTGAGGAAGGCCTAAAAGGGGAATATTTTATTTTGTAGAAGGAAGTCATAGTTAGACATTCCAGAATCCAAAAATGAGAGTTTTTTGTCTTGACAATTTTCAGAATAACCAGAATTAACCACTAAGTAAAGAGAACTGCATAATTGTAAATACTATTCTTGCCGGAAGTGTTTTTGTTCTTAGTCCTTCAACCCAGCCTAAGTTTGAAAGATTGTAAAAATCAGAGTCTTTGGAAATGAGTCTTAAATTGTGAAGGGAAAAAAATGTAATGGCTGTAGTCAAATGAGTACACTTTACTGGGTAGACTAGAAAAGGGACTGTGCTGTAATGATAAATTATAAATTTATCTTTCAGGCAAACTGTAACCTAATCTGCAGTGATGAATATGGTCCAGAGACAAAGCGATGCATGGCACAGATGAATGAGAAAGAAACTCCATTTGAACTCATCGAGGCACTTCTAAAGTACATTGAGACCCTTAATGTTCCTGGAGCAGTTCTGGTTTTCCTTCCTGGCTGGAACTTGATATATACTATGCAAAAGCACTTAGAAATGAATCCCCATTTTGGTATGGCTGTCTTAATTTTTCATTTATCTTACAGTAGTAAAGTATATGTATGCCTCTATTGCAGATAGTCTGGGGACAGGCATTGGGAACTAAATATGGAAAAGATGGAATTGGAATTGTCGATTGATGTTCAGTGTATATGAAAGTGGAGCAGTAGGAGAGAAAATTCAAATCAAGTTCTTGGTTTCAACTCAACATATACAATTTTTGTTTTAGGAAGCCACCGGTATCGGATTCTTCCCCTGCATTCTCAAATTCCTAGAGAGGAACAGCGAAAAGTGTTTGATCCAGTACCAAATGGAGTAACCAAGGTAGATATTAAGTAATAAAATTGACAGCATGCAGTGGCTGTTAGTTATATACTTATGTAATATACATAGCAATTTATACTTGATTTTCAATGAAGACCATTGGAAACTCTTTGAATAGAAAGATTATGCTCTTAGCATAATGCCTTGTACATGGTAAATAACAAAACTCTTTCAGTTTTGTTTTTTTAAGAGAGCAATCTATTTTCTCCCCATAAAGTTTTTAGGTGATTTTTAAAAATTGACTTTCTACTCTCAACACATTCATCCTTTGATCTGTAGTCAGCTGACAAGTGTTGGGAATTTTACCTCCATTATATCCTTTTATCTGTCTCCTTTACATATACATTGCCACCATCCTACTTCAGATTTTCTTTTATAAACTTTTGTTTTGGTTCCCTTTCAGCTTTCTCTGCTAATCCAGTCTTCATGTAGTCATCAAAATAGTCTATTCAGCGGTATTACATAGCTTATTCAGAGATATTACAATATAAAAATAATACTAATGGTTAATTCAAATGCTTATTGAGTACTATGTGGCCCACATTTTGTTAGATGCTTGGGATATTAAAAGAGAAAATGAAATCGATCCATTGCCCTTAATGAACTGATCTCACTGGAGGAAAATATTGTGTATGGGAAAAATGTGTATATAGATGTATACACATTTTGAATAGATAGTTCAGGTCTGACATTATCTCCTTTGTTCAAAAACCTTTGAGTATAATACAGAAATTCTTAAGCCTAAATCTAAGATCCTTCACTGTCATTATCCAAATACCTTTTACAGCCCTTGCTTCACCTTAATTTTCTATATTAACTCTGCTCTACCCAGAATTGTGAGGCAATACTTGTCAGGCAGAGGTTTGTAGTATATCAAATGATGTAATGGATGTAACATTGAGCTGATAGTTAGAAATACACACATTCCAATTCAGCCTCAAATGCTTGCTACCTACCTAATCCTGGATAAGTCACTTTAACCCTCTCTCTGCCTCAATTCTTATAATCTGTAAAATGGAGGTGATAATAATAGCACCCACTTCCAAGGCTGGTTATAAGGATAAAATGATGTTTTTAAAAGCACTCTGTAAATATTAGAGCATTATATAAATGTTAGCTATTATTGTCAATCAAACTATATTATTCTTTGTTTCCCAAGTTCAAATTTGGTGTTTTGAAATTTCATGTATTTTTGAAGGCTTTCCTCTATGCCTGGAATGTACTTCCTCATTTTTTTTTTTTTTCCAGAATTCTTTTCTTTTGAGGTTGAGATCAGATGCATTTTTTTCTGCGCCACTTTTCTTGAGCTCTCATAACTGAGTATTATAAAATACTTTGGAATCATTTTCCCCATCATACTGAAACTTGTTTTGTATTTAATTATTTGTTTAGTATGATATAGCTTTTTTTTTTTTTTTCAAGAAGGAACACTTAATAGCCGTACCTAAGTATATAAGAAAATAATGTATACTTGGTAGGGTCATAATGTTTGTTGATTCAAAATCCACCTCTTTTCCTTCACAGGTTATTTTGTCCACAAATATTGCTGAAACCAGCATTACCATTAATGATGTCGTTTATGTTGTTGATTCCTGCAAGTGAGTTCCTATTGTTGTCCTGAAAGTAATGAATTGTGTTTAGAACACATCAATAATTTAACATCTGTGGTTCTTTGTAGTTTCTCATATTTTCTTAGTTATATTGACATTGTAGACTCCTAAGTCGTTGATAAACATATTTCCTATTAGGATTCCCAATTTGTCTCTGAGCAGTATGTAAAAGTGTTTGTTTTAATGGCTTTAACCTATAGATCTCTAGGAAGTGGCATTTGCTGCTAAAGGGTACTGAAGAATAATGGGTTAAGTTCTAATGCTGTCTTGGATTAGTTAAGGAACCCTTAGTAGCATCCTATATAATTATAGTTATCTGAAAGTCTCCTCACATGATTTGATCACACAAATAAACAAATAATTTAGTAATGTTTTGAAAACTATAATTTCCAACTCCCTGTTTCTTATCTTTAGGCAGAAGGTGAAACTGTTCACTGCTCACAACAACATGACCAACTATGCTACCGTATGGGCATCCAGAACAAATCTTGAACAGCGGAAAGGACGAGCTGGTCGTGTACGACCTGGTTTCTGTTTTCATCTCTGCAGCAGAGCTCGTTATGATAGGTAAAACTATACACTGTGTTTAGATACGATTCCATTTTGTTTTAATATCTAAAAATGTAATGTTTCTCTGAAATACAAAAAGCACTACATTAAAAAATATGTTGTGAGATGATAAAAAATTGAAAAGAGAGCATGTGATATATTGAATGATAATTGAGACAACTGAAAAGTAGTCTTTAAGAAAGCTCAAACCAGTTGTATAAAAATACATTATTAAACCTTCTGGATTAAAAAAAAGTAGATATTCACATGAGTTCTATGATGGCAGGTACTGATTTAACAATATTTTGTCAATTCAAAATTGATGGCTTATTTTTCCACTACCTATATTTCTCAATATAATTATTTTTAACTAACCCAGTGCTGTTTCTTATAATAATCAAAAAATTTTGATTCAGGAAATCTAACCTGTATATCAAATAAGTCCATACATATAGTTTCCCACAAAGGCAAAAGGGAGATGCATTTTGATAATTCTTGGGATTAGGCTTCATTAAAATTTGGTAGCACTATTTTCTTGTTAAAAATAAACATTGATGTCATTTAGTTTTGTTATCTGTGTTTCCTACTATAGTTTGTTTTTTTTTTCTCTCTTCTCCTGTCCCCAGAAATTCATGTTATAAAGAAAGAAGAAACATAATTCAGCAAAGCTTTAAAAATCTGACAAAGTATGGCGTGTTTTTATAGCCATATATCTCTTAATGTCTGCAAAGGAGCTCTTTGTATCTTTGGGGAGAAGCTTAGTTATGTTTTGTGGCTTTCAACTAATATTTAATAATAATAATGTTTGTATGGTGCTTAATGTGTGCCAGGCATTGTGATAAGCATTTTACAGATATTGTCTTATTTGCTCTTCAAATTTGCTACCTCCTTGGGAGGTAAGCACTATTAACTTATTTTGTCTCCAAAGAAGGAAAGTGAGGTGGACATATTAAGTGACTTGCCTAGGATCACACAACAAATTTCTGAGGCTGGATTTGAAGTTTGGATTTTAGTCTTTCTGACTCTAGGCCCTATACTATCCATTTGTGCCATTTAGCTGCAATTCAAAATTGTAGGTATCATGTATGTTCTTTACTTTGTATCAATTTATTTTCATCATTTATCATTTTTTAAAGCACTTATAATTCCTTTCATCTACCATTTTATTTAGGTATTTTCTAATTATTAGACGTAATTGTTTTAATTTCTGTTCTGCAGTGAAAAGAACTAGAAATAATTTCTTTTCTTCTTTTTTCTCTTTCCTTTCTTTTTTTTCCTTGTAGTATCACTGGGGCAAAGGGTACTCAGTTTTAGTGAATTTTGTAGCATTAAATTGCAGTGCTGCTTTAATTTTTAGTCACCTTCCAATCAGAAATATTCTTGGATATTTGAACATTAGATGTGAAGTAGACTTGCTTTATTTGACCTGAGGGAGAAAAGGAATTTTTTTTCTTGTTTTAGAAAGACAGCGAGTGACTCAAGCTTCTTGAAGCCCATCTAGCATACCTCTTACCAAATTCGAAAAGCTTTGATTACAGAGATTTAATGCATATTTCTTTTTGAGTTTGCCTAACTTTCTCAGACGATGGACCATTTGATTTTGTTTTTAAGCTACTGCAACTTATAAAAACCCATTAAAGCATGGAAGAAGGGATTATAGGTTTCCTAGTATATACTAAATGATAACATCTCAGATTTTTGAAAGTTTTAAAATAAGGTTTTCAATTATCAGAATCCGTTTATTTAAAATAAAAGCAAATTTTTAGTTTTCTTTTAAAAATTATCTTTCTAGCCATTTTTAAAAGTTTTTTTTCCTAATAATTTAAGAATTTAATAATTCCTAATAATTTAAGAGAGATGTTGAATATAGTTCAGAAGGCTAGTTAGAAAACGTAATACCAAGTGTTAATACCAATACTTTTAACCCTAAGGTATCTTCTGAATCTCATGATATTTCACCTAGCAAAGCTTGAAAATAGTCTTCACTGCTTCTATATCTTCCTACCTGTTGCTTTCTGATGTTGTATTTAGAGAGCTCTAGAAGTAACTTGAAGCTCTGATGATTCTTGAATGAGAATCTCATCTGGAAAATAGGTTGGGATAATGGCTATTACAAACATAACAAACCCATCACCCTGGATTATAGGAAAGTTGAGGGGTGAAAGGAAAGTGGTTAATTTTAAGGTAGAGGGCCTTTGCATCCAAAATGTTGATCACTTTTAGATATAAAGTTAATGTTTAAGTTTTGGCTTTCTTCTAGACTCGAAACTCATATGACCCCTGAAATGTTCCGAACACCACTGCATGAAATTGCTTTGAGTATCAAACTTCTTCGTCTAGGAGGAATTGGTCAATTCCTGGCCAAAGCCATTGAACCACCACCTTTGGATGCTGTGATTGAAGCAGAGCACACCCTCAGAGGTATCAGCATTTATGCTTAATAATTGGCAGTTAAATGTTAGATAATAATTTTGAAAAGTGTTATTGGTAGGGCACTCACTCTAGGGAACCAGTTAACTTAGCCATTCTGTCCTATGTCAACTTAATATGTGTTTGGTATGAAGAGTTGAAAGTATTATGTCAAAAATCAAACATGAGTCAGTATATATAGAAGAGCAAGATCACTTTGGAGAATGGGACTACTTGCATGAAAGATTAATATAGCATTGATTCTGTTTGATAAATATCTAATAGTTTGATGAATGCAGAAATTTTAACCAACCTAGCCTTTCTTCTACACAGCAGAATTTGTATCTTTCTTTATTAAACAATTTACTCATTCTTTTCTTGCTGAAAAAATATCCCTACAGAGCTTGATGCACTAGATGCTAATGATGAGTTGACACCTCTTGGGCGAATCCTGGCTAAACTCCCAATTGAGCCCCGGCTTGGCAAAATGATGATAATGGGTTGTATTTTCTAGTAAGTATTCCTACTCTTTAAGTGTTAACTAAATGATGCCTTGAAAGGGGGCAGGGTCAGTGTGGAGGAAGAATAATTGAACACTGATGGAGTTGCATAGCCTATATGGACAGATACAACCATATCATTCATAAATGGGTTGTAGTGATAGGTTGGGATTTTTAAAAAAGATATTTAGTAAAAGGGAAGAAATGAGTAACTCCAGTTGTTGCCACTAATATTTGAGTTGAATAGAGCTGTGCCAAGAAAAAAATAATACTAAATAGTCCAGAAGAATAGCTAATCTTAGATCAGTAAACATTAAATACCTATAATTTTCCAGGCACTGTGCTCAGTGTTCTGTCAGAGTTTCCAATCTAATGAGGAAAGACAATATACAGAAGGTTAAAAGAGGGGACAAGGTTAATCTATCTGAGGGCATGGTGGAAAGGGCAGAGATAGCCAAGAGTAGTGCATCCTGGTGAGGAAGTAAGATGATCTGAACTGGAGCTCTCTCTCTATAAACTGAAGATTTTAGAATTAATAGTTTCACCCTCCATTCAGAGGCACTGAGGGTGGTAATAGGTGGAGTGGTCCCAAGATGGCTGCGATGCTATAGGTTGATGAGTAAGATATAGAGGTATTCAGAAATTATATATAACAGAAAGAGGTCATGCTGGGATAATATTTTGGGGTTTATTTTGCTGAAGAGATAAAATGAAAAGGGAAAGCTATAATCAGTAATACCTCATTGCTTTTTACATATTTGTGCCTTACATTATTTCATTTGAATTTCCCAACTATGGGTATTAGGAGTAATAGAACAATTATTTTAAGTGGAGAAATTGTGGCCACTGATAAAAGAGAGCTTCTTTTCTTTTTTTGATTACCTAAAATAAGAGTATCATTATGTGTACCCGCTGTTAACAGATCTATTATGGCTGCTGACAACAAGGCTCCCAACCAATTCTCTCTCTGCTTCATTTAGTGTGGGGGATGCCGTATGTACTATCTCTGCTGCCACTTGCTTCCCAGAGCCTTTTATCAGTGAAGGCAAGCGCTTGGGTTATGTACACCGTAATTTTGCTGGAAACAGGTTTTCGGATCATGTGGCCCTTTTGTCAGTGTTTCAAGCCTGGGATGATGCCAGGTATGTTAATCAAATGAGAGAACCATGCCATACAAGGGGTATTAGAAGAATGTCCTAAAATTTCTATTGTGGGAACTTATTAATGTTCCATTTTCACATCTTACTGGGTTTTTTTTTTTTCTTCTCATTTTTAGAATGGGTGGAGAAGAGGCAGAGATCCGCTTTTGTGAACATAAAAGACTGAATATGGCCACACTCAGAATGACTTGGGAAGCAAAAGTTCAGCTTAAAGAAATTCTGGTTAATTCTGGATTCCCAGAAGGTAAGACTCATAAATACCTAAGATAAATATTTGGGTGGTTATGTGTATGACTTAACAGTGCCCTCTGTGCGTTCAGGCTTGGTTGCTTCTCAGAATTGTTTTGAACTGGGTGCCAATGTTCACATTCCTGCTCCCCTGACAAAAAGAAAGCATTGAAAGACCACCACCATAATTGCAGTTATTCTTATCTATAACTACCTTTTCTGAGGAACATTGAATGTGAATTCTGAGGAATGAATATGAGGAGCATTGAATTTGAAAACTTGGGGCATAATTCATTTTTTCAGCAATGATCCAAGAAAAAATGATGTCTTCTGGCAAGTTTTTAGACTTAGTGAAATACTAATGCTGTTATTAAATTTTAAATAGTTTTAAACATACATTATGGTCTCAAACATACTGCCAGGTTTTCAGTTTGATAATAATTAGAATAGTTACCAAATAATGGCAAGTGATTTATAAATTGAGTTGGACCTGAGCTTTTATAATACAACTCTGTAGAATGGCCAATTGAAGTTATTTTGTTTCTATGATCCCACTATGTTCAATCCTGGTGACTGGGGAAAACAGGAAGTAAAATGGTTTTTCTTTTATCTCTGAAATTTATAATCTGAGTACATGTGAATTATAGTGTGATGAATTCAGAAGTGAAATTTGAAGTGGTACGAGCTATGCATTGAAAGAAGCATCATTGCTGGCTAGTGAGATTGAGAATCTTTTCCCCCTGAATATTTTGTCTTAATTGAAAAAAGTTCTCCTAATCCCATTAAGTCATTTGTTTTTAATCCATTGAGCCAGAATATGATTTTCATGTGAATGTGTTGTGGCACTCAGCACTTTCTGTAACTATTTTTAAGAGCCTGGTTTTAAAAAGGCTTATGCAAGACAATAGTTTTTTGAGACAAGTACTGAGATTTATTATAGAAAGAAAGGTATCTTATTTGATTGGGAGGAAAACAAGTGGGAAAATATTTTCGATTTTAAGATGGTGATTTATTAGGTCATAGTAGGGAGCACTAGGCTGACTTCTGTTGGATTTTCATAATTGCTTTTCAGGATCGGGGTTATGTTCTTCAAATCTAAGGTGACATCAGCACAGAATCTTCCAATCGAATCACTTGTTTCGCCAGAAGTTCCTTTAATTATGGTTCTCATTGTACAAACTTAGGTTTTGTTCGGAGAACTGAAGGAATTATTTTGCCAGCTGGTATCTAAGAGAGAAGTAAAGGGGAACAAACATTTAAGTACTTTCTAGTTGCCAAGGACTGTGCTGCTTAAAAGCTTATAAATATGTATTCTTAATAACAGACTTTTTAAATTAATGATAGCTGATAAAATGTAGCATCTAACAGCTTTAAAACAACTTAAAAAGCATTTCCCCTTGACTTTTTCATTGTAAATTGGTTTGTAATTCAAGATCTTGTAACTAAGAAATTTGTCTAAATATCTTTAGTAAACATTTTCCATATTTCTTAAATACTTTGGAGATAATGATATAAATGTATTGGGAAATATCTAACTTTCTAATTTCTCCCCCCTCAATTTTTTCTGCAGAATGTCTGATGACACAAGTATTTAATAATACGGGACCAGATAACAATTTGGATGTTGTTATCTCTCTTCTGGCCTTTGGTGTGTACCCTAATGTTTGCTACCATAAGGAGAAAAGGAAAATTCTCACCACTGAGGGGCGAAATGCACTTATTCACAAGTCATCTGTTAACTGCCCCTTTAGCAGCCAGGACATGAAATACCCATCTCCTTTCTTTGTATTTGGAGAAAAAGTAAGAAAAAGGCATTTTCTAAATGTTTCTGTTAACAAGCTTCATTTGGTCTATTGCATTACTCCCTTGCATAGTAAATTGCTTAGCATCTGTAATCAAAACTGTTTACTTTCCCTTCTACAGATCCGCACTCGAGCCATCTCTGCCAAAGGCATGACCTTAGTGACCCCCCTACAGCTTCTTCTCTTCGCTTCTAAGAAAGTCCAGTCAGATGGGGAAATTGTGTTGGTCGATGACTGGTATGACTTTTCAAGATAAAGTCTTAGCTAAATGTTTGTAGTGTGCGGCTGATAAGAGGTACCTCAGATTTGATTAGATAAAGCCACTAATGTTAGTCTGAAATCATATTCACAATTTGCTGCTTGATAAATGGCCTCAGAATGCTATCTTTATTGAGATTACTAAAGTTTTGGTGTAATTGGTGGTTTGGTTTGAGGGGTTTGTTTTGTTTTATAGCATGCCTTTTAAAAAATAGTAATTGAGCGGCAGCTAGTTGGTGCAGTGGATAGAGTACCAACCCTGAAGTCCTGGGGACCTGAGTCAAATCTGGTCTCAGAAAATGCTAAGATGTCCTTTAAGCATGTTTTTCCAACAGAATGGATAATGGACATAAAATGCAATCATTTTCCTTTATTGGTAAGGAGGAATGTGGTTGCAGGTGTACACATGTGCACATACTCTACATAACACTAATAGAGGATATACCAAAAGTCTTAGTACTATTCTTGGCTATTTAGAATAATGTGGTATAAAGGGAATTAAAAGGCCAGCATTTAAAATTTCTATTACATCTTTAATTTAGGATCAGACTGCAGATGTCCCATGAGGCTGCTGCTTGCATAACCGCCCTCCGAGCAGCCATGGAGGCTCTAGTTGTTGAAGTAACCAAAGAGCCTGAAATAATCAGCAATTTGGATCCTTCAAATGAGCGCATGCTAAACATGATTCGGCAAATCTCCAGACCTTCAGCTGCTGGTATTAGTCTCATGATTGGCAACGCACGGTACGTTCCCATGTTTTTCTCTTTTAAGGTAACGACAAGGATAAACTAAGAGTCAAAAAAGCTCCAGATAGACCATTTATCAAAATCATTCAGCACCCTGCCGCAAACCCTTTAGAGCTTTCAAGATGACTTTTGAGATGACTTCTACTTTGTTGTTTTTGCTTTTGTTTTTTAGTCCTGTACTTTTTGTATTCTATTACTGCACAAAGTGAAAGTAAAATCACATTGTTTTCTCAATTGGTTAAATATGTTTTGAATAAAAAATGTTTTTCTTTAAAGGGATTCTATGTTTTTAATATCTCGAGCCTTTCACAAATATTCTCATTTCATCACAATGGAGACTAAGAAGGGTTGAATAAAAAGTGGTGACATTTAGGAGTATTTTGATAATATTGTTTACTTTTTAAAAGGAAAAACCAGCTGAACCTTTGGTCTTAAGACACTTAACAATGTAAAGACAGCAAGAAATTCACTTGGCAAATATTCTAATATACATCACCAAAAAGTTCCATAACTACTTTGTCTAAAAAGTTCATTTGAAAATTAAGGCATGTGCTGTTGCTTTGTGACATTGTCTTGCACTATTAACTGTTCATGTATTCATCCCAGTCCCTTTTTTTGTACAACAAACATTTAATAAATTTATTGTGCTCAGAACATAAGATGTAAAGCATTTGCAGGGATATAATGTACTTGGTGGAAAAAATAGTTTGTCAACAATATGAAGGGAGGGTTAGAAAGAGGAGGAAGGGCAGGAAAATTGTTACGAGGTGATAATAGGGGGTGCAATAGATAAAAGTCCTGGAGTCAAAAGGACCCGAGTTCAAATTAAGTCCAGACACTTGACACCCCCATGTACCTCATCTACTACTTCACCCAAAAGGGTCAGTCGCAGGAAAATTGTTACGAGGTGATAATAGGGGGTGCAATAGATAAAAGTCCTGGAATCAAAAGGACCCGAGTTCAGATTAAGTCCAGACACTTGACACCCCCATGTACCTCATCTACTACTTCACCCAAAAGGGTCAGTCGCAGGAAAATTGTTACGAGGTGATAATAGGGGGTGCAATAGATAAAAGTCCTGGAGTCAAAAGGACCTGAGTTCAAATTAAGTCCAGACACTTGACACCCCCGTGTACCTCATCTACTACTTCACCCAAAAGGGTCAGTCATAATAGTGTAGGTAAATAAATGATAAAGAATAATATAGTATGATGACTACAGGACACAAAAGCAGGATATCATCATTTGGGGACTAGAATTGGCTAAAATTGATTGATGGGATATTTGAAGTAAAATGTAAAAATCAGAGATCACTTGCCTTCAGCGTGTGTAGTCATAAATTATATAGTCCTACAGACAAAAAATAAAGTCACACAGCAAGCAACGGATGTAGAGGGAAGAACAAACTTGGTGGTAGAGTTTAGGATTCACAATGTAGATGGAGTTATTTATAGGTAGATAGTTGAAGTTGATGTGAATGAATCAGATGATCAAAGGAAAGAAGGCTCTAAGTGATCACATCCTTAATGGAACCACTCACTTCACAGCAGATGAGAGAAAAATGAATAAGGAAATTAAAGCTAAAAGAATGCTGACTGTGAAGGTAAGGAAGTACAAGAGTATAGAGGTATCAGTGAAAATGCAAAGTAGAGATCATTAGTATCTTGTAAAAGCAGTTTCTCTTGAGGGGTGGGGCCCACCCTAGATTGAAAAAGGACAGTAGCTGGAGCATTCATAAATCTAAGGGAAGGCGTTTTTTAGGATTGAGACTAAATATGGTTATAAACATCTGAGAAAGTAGACAAGAATGTAATCTTGGACATGGGGTTTAAATCAATTGTAAAGATCTCTTTTGCTTGAGGAGAAAGCAGGGAGAGGGTGATGAGGTGAGAATGAGACATGTTTGGGATTACCTGTATACTCTTAGGTATCTTTTTAACTAACTGAAAACTTGAATCCAGATGCTTCTTCATTGCAATCAAATTAAGTAACTAACTGCTAGTCAGTGTTAATATTTTTGTGTCATTGAATAGGTGCATTCAATGAAATTTAAATTGCATGGTTTTTCTTTTTTTTTTTTTTTTTTTTTTTTATTTTAACATTAAAAGCATATATTGTGAACTAGGTGCTTGTTTTTATAGGCAACAGAAAAGGTTGATTTGAGTTGTAGCTTCATTGCTAGCTTTTAGATACTGATCCCAGTCTTTCCAGAAAAAAACTAGAATTTAAATTTGTAATTCCACTAAGCAAAACATCTTTTAAGAGGAACAAGTTACTGAAAGACGTCGGTCATTGCTTTTTGGTCCAGCAGCCAGCTATTTGTTTTTTTCCTTTCACTTTTCACTTTTCATCTCATTTCCTCTGGCCCCTTCCATATGTCTGCCTACATACTCAAGTCTCAGTCCTAATAAAAAGTAAAGAGCCCTCTGGCTGAGCTGGTTACTTTCCCACTTCTCTTCTTTGATCATTTGGGTTTTTTGCAATAATACATTAACAATTAGACACACCATTAAGTTTCAGTAAGCTGTTAAGTTTTAATGAACTAAAGTAAAAAATGCTTTTATTGTAATGGTAATTTTTGTCTTGCCTTTTTTTTTTTTTTTTTTTTTTTTTAATTGATCACTAATTGATTTAGTTTGACCATATTGGAGCCTATATTTATATCTCCATATTTGTTCAAAATCTTTTTTTTTGTTTTTTCCTAGGTATGGAGATGGTCCTCGCCCACCCAAGATGGCTAGATACGACAATGGAGGCGGATTCAGAGGTCGAGGTGGTCAGCGAGGTTCTGGCTATCAAGGTGGAGGATATGGTGGGAGAGGATATGGTGGGGGATCTAATTCTTACCAAGGAGGGTATGGAAGTGGAGGAGGATACAGAGGCTCAGGTGGCGGTTATAGAGGATCTGGAGGAGGATACAGTGGTGGAATGGGTGGAGGAGGATATAGAGGATCTGGAGGATTCCCTCGAGGAGGAAACAGAGGTGGCTATGGTATGGGTTTTGGAGGTGGCTTTTGAGGAAATAATCACCTGCTTTCAAAGCTCTCTTCATCTCCCAAGTAGTCAATACTAAAATATGCATGTTACATTTTTTTTCAAGAGATTTGTTTGCTGCCATTAAGGCTAAAATCTATTTTCCACTCACTGTGTTGTTCAATGTAGTTTAAAGAAAACTAAGTATGTAGGTATATTGGTGATTTTGTTTATTATGTAAAATATTGATGATCTCCTATTACAGAGTACCACAGTTTGTATTATTTTGTTCTTAATAAAGTAAGTTTTGTTTTTTGAAATTAATGTGATATTTTCTTGGCTTTAGTTTAATACTATGGAAAATAAAATATTACACTGAACCTAAGTCATGTGTTTAATCATTGCTTTTTACACATTGAATTATGTTTACAAGTTTTTGGGGAATAGTAGTTATATTCTACTAGTCAAAGTATTAGAATTAATCTAACGCAGACTTTAAGACAAGCTGTTCCAAAGCATCTCTTGAACATTAGAGGTAAGCACTGTTGTGATTTTTAGATTTATGTTTTTGGAAGAGAGTTAATAGGGAGTTTAGTATAAATGTCCTTGAAATAAAGATCTAATATTACTAGCCAGTGCATAATTCACATTGTTTTTTATATCTGCAAGAGACTAACTTGACCATAGTCTAGAGCAGAATTTCTTAACCTTAATCCTTTACATAGTCTAGTGAAGGCTATTGATCCCTTATCAGAATAATGTTTTTAAATGACTATACTATTATCAATGTATCCTTTAAATTCTTAAAAAAATTCTCAGTCCCCCAGGTTAGGTCAAGTCAACAACCATTTGTTAAGGCTCTGTGCTAAGCATTGGGGATAGCAAGACAGAGGTCCCTACTCTCAAGGAGCCAATGGGGGAAAACAACATGCAAACAACCATGTACAGACGGCGTCAACAAGATAAACTGGAGGTGATCAGCAAGGGGGCATCAGGAAAAAGCTTCATGTAGAGGTTTGAAGGAAGCCAGAGGAAGGGTGAGTAGGGAGAGCTTCAGGCACGGGGGACAGCTCATGAACATGATCAGAACCAGGTGGTGAAAGAATAAGCCAGCCAGAATCACTAGATTGGGGGGTGGGGGGAAGGAGGGAGGAGGAAAATTTATGGAGATTTTTGTTTAAAAGTTGCTCAGAATTTATTAGTTTTAAATATTGAGAATAGTTACTGAGATTACTGGAAAGCACATGTGTGATTGATTTGGATAATTTGAAAAGTTTAGGGGGGAGAGGGGATTGCAGATTTTTAGCCCCTCTCCCCCCTAAAATCTGCAATTAATCCGACTTTAGAAGTTGCCCAATACTATTATACCCAATACTATTTTTGTTAAGATTAGCTGATAGGCCTCTTGAACCAGATTGTCCACCAGTGATTGCACCATGAGCAAACTGGAATGTTCCCAAGTGCTCTGGGGAGTTCCAGTATGGCCATGAAAAGATGATTTTGCAAAGGTGGTCACCTACTACTGGCCTGGGTTCAGTTTTGGAAGATCAATGTGTCAGAGAATCACTTGCCCAGAAAAGTACTTATTTCTACAGGAGCGTCTATTGAAAGTAAAACTTAGATTCCCTTAGTAGTTATGGGTTGTTACAATTCTTATCTTTGGATAGTATCATTTATTCGTGGGAATGATGTATATCTTAAAACGTGGATGCTCCTGACCTGGCAGTGAATAGGTGAATCTAGTAACATTGGAAAAAGTTTTGCCTTTTAAAAATGCCTTATAAAAGACATTAGAAATTTTAATAAGTTCAAGAAGGACAATATTTGCTTATTTGTCTCTCCTTTTGAAAAAATGACTGATTTTCAGAACAACATTTGGGTTGTTGCATTCTTTCCACTGCTAAGTTACAACTTTCCCTTACCACTCTATCAGCTATGATTCTTGTCTGATGTTTCTCAAGATCTTCATGGAGGATTTACCCAATATGCTGGAAGCCTGAATTTTTGACCTTGTAATATCTTGAGAATATCATTATGACCTTAGCATCATTTAGTGAATTTTTGCTTTCCTAACCTCTGCATCCCCTTTTAAACTTGATCATACCTATACTTTAATACTGTTTTAAACTTCTTGAAGCCAAGCCATCAGCAATTTAAGTCCCACCAATTGCATCTTTCCATTATCATTTGGGTTATTTTTAACATGTGAAGTGGTGATAATCTGAGTTTGTCCAGTAGCTCATTTATGTTGTATTTTGAAAATGCTTTGCTTTCCCCCCTCTCCCCCGGCCCCCCCCCCAAAAAAAAAAAAAACCCTGGGACTTTAGATATGTTCTCTTTTTATAAATGAGGATAGGTTCTTGAAGGTTAAGAAACTTGCCTATTTATCTAGGAAAGAGTTAGGATTCATCCATATTTCAGGACTGCAAGATCAGTACTCACTTTGGCACTTCAGATGAGTTTTGCCCATCAGCTAGTATGTGATTATTGAAAATGCCTAATTTTCCAAATGAATTACAACTATATCAATTCAAGGTATTTTCTTTAACTTGTCATGCTTAGAAATGCTTAAAGGACAAAGTAAATGATCTCTCAAGCAATGTGTGCAAAATCTGGCCTATGTGCATTTTTCATCCATTTTTGTTTGAATGCTTGAGCCAGTCTTTCATATTTCAGGGAATTTCACATTGTTATGGATATGGAGAACCTCAACATTACTAGGAAATCCTTTTGGCCTTTACACAAAGGCCATGAAAACTCCACTTTTGAGGCCAAATCCCTATTGATAATGAAAACCTACCTGAAATTCCTCAGGGATTAACAAATTCTCCTCTGGCCATACAAACTCTTCCCCTCCCAGTGATTCTGAATTTCTCTCATTCAAACCTTCTGGAATCAGCAACTGTTATATTTTGACTTCAAGGAATATCATGGCCCTATGGAGGGAGAAGGGAGGAAACTACCAGGATGTTCCACAAACTTAGCTTCCTTTTTTGTTTTAACCCATTAAGTAAATTGTAAACTCCTTGAGGACAAGGGCTTTTTTTCTTATTTATATAGTAATACTTAAATGTTGGTTCGATTGTTCCCTATTGCCTGATCCTTTATTCCTATTCCCATCTACCTACTCCCCTAATATCTATTACCTCTAAAACTATCCACACCTTTGATTGTTTTGAAATACCTACTCCATAGACAACAAATTTGGTTTCATCTTCAGTCTTTTCCTTTACCCCTTTATTCTTTATTCTGGCTCTCCCTGAGACTTGGCTTCTTCCTGATGACCCAACTTCCCTGACGTGCCGATGCAGCAGGGCCTGCATAACCTCTCAACTTCACTGGTCAAGATAGAAGACCTCGACTACTTGCTTCACATTACCTCTTCTAGATTCTCCCTCCCTCCTACCATCAATCAGTAACCTCTCCTTTGAGATTCAGCTAGTCAATACACACTATCCACAAATTCTGTAGCTGTTACTTGCTACCATCTTTGATGTCCCCCCCTTCTTCAATAAGATCAGTGCCTGGTTCAGTCTTCCATCTTCTGCCTTCATCCTAGAGGACTACAGATATTTCTCTTTACACCCTTAACTCATAGTTCAACTTATTTTCATGTAACCTGCTTCATTTGCATCTCAGCCACACACCAAAATCATACCCCCCTGCTCTTTCACTATCATCCACAACTACACCCTTATCTGATTCACAATATCCCTTTGCCTTGCCACCTTACTCTTTGTTCCCACTATGACCTCCAATCCCTTTAAACCTTACTTCTTCCCAATCAATAAGCATTTAATAAGTGCCTGCAATGTGCTATAAGGCAAAAGAAAACTCCTGAAGTTTACAGTCAAATGGAGGAGACAAGTATGCAAATAATACAAACTATGTGCAGGATGAATAGGAAATGAAGAGGAAAATCTGTAGAATTGAGAGAAGTTGGGAGAGGCTTTCAATAAACAGGATTCTAATTGGGATCTAATATGAAGTCAGTAAGATTGATAGTCAGAATGGAGGAAGGAGAGCATTATAGCTCTTGGGGCTAGCCAGAGGAAAAGCCTGGCACCTAGGAGTATCTTGTTCATGGAAAAACCAGAAAGCCATTGTCACTGGGTCAAGTATATCTCTTAGGAAATAAGTTGTATTGAAAAGACAAGAATTAGGAACAACTAATGCAGAAAATGGAGCAAGAAATCAAAAACTTTAGTTGTCCCTAGTCATAAAGTTGTGAGATTCTGCTTTCTTCAATTTGACATCTTTTGTTCACTTGCTATCTCTGCATATCTAGTGAAAAATTGAATTTCTACATAGTTAAGATATATTATTAAAATACTGTTAAAGTTTTTTAAGTATTAGAAGCCTGGAAAGATAGGGTCAAAGAGCTTGAGAATTTTATCCTCAGTGCTTAGCACAATGCCAGACATAGTAGATGCCTAATGTTTGATCAATTGACATTCCAAGATGACAAACATTTTTAGAAAATATTTAAATATTAATTTGTCATAGATTCCAGAAGGATTTTGTATGATTTTGACATTTAAGAAACGCTTTGAAGTTTATTTTGCCAAATGAAGTGTTGATTTTACATTGATTACTTTTATCATATAACCCCTACACTTCTCTGGTGTAACCTTAACCTTAGAAATCATTCAAGAAAATTGCTTCTCAAGAATATTACATTCCCTTCTTAAGTTTTTGCCAAAAATGGCCTTATAAAATGCATATTATTTGTAGAAAGTTGAAAAGCAACCATTTTAAGTATTTTGTAGGTAAAATGTTATTTCTTATTGATACCAATCGGAAACCAATTAACAAACATTTGGCCATTGGCTTCATTAATAAGGCCAGGAATACAGCCTGGGAAATAATCAAAGTAGGTGCACCAGGCAGAAATGAAAAAAAAAAAAAAGTGCAGCTCTTTGAAAGGCCCAGGAGTCAATGAGAAAAAGGGCACCCAAATGTATTGAGGAAGGAAGGGGATGTTCCTGGCAGAGTTGATGGTTAGATTGGAGCAAGTGACAACATGACAAAAAATACCTTTGTCACTCTCAAGAATAATTTGCTAATAATCTCCTGGCAAGTACCCACGTGATTCTGAGTGTCACTTTCAAGGGAGCCAAAATAATTTATGGTGTAGAATAGTGAAAAGGATGAGATTTCTAATCAGAGCAACATGGATTTGAAAAAGGAAAGATTCTGTTGTGAATGGACTGTGTCACCAGGGGCTTCAGTTTTCAGACCTAAAAAGAGTGTTTAAAATTCAAGTTTGAAGTCCTCTCCAATTCTAAATCTATTATCTAAGTCTCACTCCTAAAAGGACAAAACAGACTTACTTTAAAGTAACAAATTTCTGTATTCTCTGTACGGCCTAGTAAAATAAAGCACTGCAAATAGGCTTCATTAAATGTTTTTCAGGGACAAACTGCTTGGGGGTTAAGATTTTTTTTTTTTTTTCCATTTTCTGTTCTAATTGGCTTCCTTTTAGACATCTTTTAATTTATACTGTTCTGATAACTGTATATATGCGGGGGGGAAGGGGAGAGAATTGTTCTACTTTACTTTGAATCGGCTCATACAAATTTTGTTTCTCTAAATTCATTTTTAGTGCTTAACAACATTCCATTATATTCATATACCATGGTTTTAAGTGGCTATTTTCCATTTGATGGGTATCGACTTTTGTTTCCAGTTTTCCAATATCATAAAAAATGATATGAATATAGTGGATATTTGCTTGTTTATTTAACCTGAGTATATATATGCCCTTTACTTATATTCTTTGCTTGCTGGACACTTCTGGTTCTCAGACCTTCTAGAACCTCACACTTCCCCCCCATTCCTTTATTGTTTCTGCAACAGGTGGAATCTACTGGTAAATCCTATCTCCAATGAGCCTCTGCTTATACTGGTAAACCTACAGCTGGTAAATCAAGACTGTCTTCCTTTGTTAACCCTCAGATTATATTAATTCACAAAGATTGTGAGGTAAGGTTTTTTAAATTATTTCTCCAGATTAAAAAAACTTGCTTGCTTTGGTAAATATTAATAGACAGGATATAAAGCAAACAACATTTAAATATTATTACCCCAATCAAAAATTCTGCTTTTCAAATTGATTTGTGCTTCATCACATTTCGTATATCGTATTTCTGTGGTTCTTCTGTGATCTTTTCTGCTTTTCAACTCAATGCTATTACAGCTAAAACATGAGGTTTACAGAACCTGAATGTTCCTTATAATCTACAAAAATTCCTAAATTAAAACCTTTTTTTTTTCCAAAGCATCCCAAAGATTAGCATACTTTATAAAGTATGAGGGGTAAATTATTTGTTATTTGCAATTTATTAAGCATTCATCGAGGTAGCGGGAATGTTACTATTGGAGTTTCAAAATATATGGTATCTGCTACTGAATAAATTTGGTTATTTTTTAAAAAACATCACACCACTTTTTTATATTCTCATTAATATTCTTCTACTCATAGGAATTACTTTACTACTTTCTTAAGATTGTGGATTCAAAATAAAAGTATTTGAGACTTTAACCAGATTTTAGAATGTCTATTTTGTCATTTATGAGGTGGAGGTTGTATTGGTATATTTTTACTCAGACTTTTATTCTAAAAAAAATCTTTAGCGGAAAATAGCAGAATAGACAGGAAATTACCTGACTCTTGACAAAAATTTCCCACAAATTAGATAAAATAGGCCTTTATGTGAATTCTTGTGTGAGAGGCAGAAATAATTAGGTTAGGGTAGAGCAGTTTTATAAGATGAGGTTTGGCCCAAAGTGCAAAAACCTACTGGTAGACACTACCAAATGTAACAACAAAGGCTGGGGGCAGCTGCCTCAGCTTCAGAAACTTTCACCTACATTGGGAGGAAGGAGGGAAAAAGAAGTTGGTGAACAGAGGAGGGCAATACTGAAGGACTCTCCATTGTCACTAAATGTGAGGTCCAGTTGTGATGAAGTCCTGGGCTGCAGCTGTGAGTAGGCCAAGTATTCTAGCAGAGAGATGGGAACCTTTCTGGCTGGGGACACTTGGAGGAGAATGGAATCCCTGGCTTGAAGCCCAGAAAGAAAAAACAAGGGAGAGCAAGAGCATTTGTGGTGACAGCCATGTCTTAGGCAGAGAAAAGTGCATAATGTCAACCCTAGACAAGACTAAAGAAAACAATAGGAAAAGTCTGAGGCATTATCCCCCATACCACAAGTCTAGAATCTGACTATATAAGAAGTCACTAAAAAAAAATAAGCAAAAAAGAAAAGTAAGAACTCCATATTTACTGTGGAATAGAAGGGATCTGGGTTTTTATTCAGAATTAGATTAGTGATGTTAAAAAAAAAAGCCACTCCAATTTAAAAGAAAAATGTCAGATAAATCACAAGCTTAAAAATAGTTGCATTATTAAAGCCTTTAAAAATCAAATGAAAAGTTGAGGAAAAATTAGGGGGAAAATAAGAGCACTCCAAGAAAATTGTAAAAAGTCAGCCAATTTGAAAAAGATCCAAAAAGGAATATAACTCCTTAAAAACTATATAGTCATGCAAGGAAAAGCTAATGACATGATACCAAGAAATAAAACAAAATCAAGAGACAAAAAAAATAGAAGAAAATCTGAAACGTCTCATTAGATACTATATTTTAAGAAATTGTTATGGAAAAATTGCCCTGAACAAGAGAGTAAAATGGTAAAGAAAATCCATCAGATCGCTAAAAAGATTACAGGATGAAAACTTACAACTTTATACCCAAATTTCAAAATTCTCAAGTTAAGGGAAAAAATACAACAAGAAAAAACAATTTAAATACTGGAAAGCTATAGTTGGGATAACGTAAGATCTAGCAGCTTCTATATTAAAAGACTGAAGGGCTATATTTCAAAGAGCAAAGGAGGTGGATTTGCAACCAAAAATAATTTGCCCAGCATAGCTGAAGGAAATTGAATGACTTTTAAGGTATTTGTGACAAAAGAGTCGATAGAAAATTTGACATATAAGATTTAGGAGAAATGAGGTAAACATTTTATTTTTTTGGTCAATATTTTATTTTCCAAATACATGTAAAGAGTTTTCAACATTCATTTTTGTAAGCTTTTTATTCCAAATTTTTTTCCCTCCCTCTCTTACCTCGACCTTCCTCCCTCCTCCCTCCCCCCCCCCCCCAAGACAGCAAGCAATCTGATACAGTTTAAAGGAGCAATCAAAAGGTAAACATTAAAGACTAATTATTAGACTTCAATAAGGTCAAACTGGGACTTATGTGGGAAAATGTTACCTGTATGTTATCATTACTTAGATAGTATGATAAGAGTTGAGTTGAGAATGACAGGATGATTATAAAAAATAAAAAGGGGGTAGGGAAAGGTAAAATGGAGCAGTTACCTCATACAAATAAGGTGTGAATGGAAGAATTTAACTAGAAGTAGATTGGGAAAGCTGGTAGTGCTATAACTTCTCATCAGAACTTTGTTAAAAAGAGAATTGACATATCTAGGAAGATAGAAAGTCTTCTAAATTTCAAAAGAAACAGGAGGGTGAGGGGACAGGATAAGGGACTAATTTATTTTTTGGTGAAACAATTTGAGTTAAGTGACTTGCCCAGAGTCAGACACAGTAAGTGTCAAGTGTCTGAAGGTGGGTTTGTCTCAACTTCAGGGGCTGGTGCTCTATCCACTGCAGTACCTACCTGTCCCAAAGGGAGGGACTTCAAAAGTGTGTGTAAATGAAGATATTGGCGGGTAAGGAGAGAGGATAGTTAATGAGAAATTCTTTACAATGCAGATTAGGGAGGTGGTGGTTAGAAGTAAATCAGACTTGTGAGGAGAGATAGCTTAAAAAGAGGATAACAGTACAATAAAAATCATATTAAATTGAGACGATGAAAACTGATTAAAAAGCTAATTGGAGATGAACGGATTAAAGAACAAATCCTAGCAATAATAATTACAATGACAATAACAAAACAACATATTTAAAACCTATGTGGTGCAGCAAAAGCAATAATCAGAAGAAAATCTGTATGTCCAAATGCTTATATCAGTAAAATAAAGAATAGACCAGTGAATTGGATATTCAGTTTAAAAAAACTAGAAGAACAAATTAAAAATCCTTAAACTAAATTGGAAATCTTAAAAATTAAAGGCAAAATTGAGTGTAAGAAAATCTCTTGAAGTAATGATTTTTTTAAAAAAGAGAATAAAACCAAACCAGTTATTCCAAATACAGAAAAAGTGTTACATAAAATATGTTCATTCTTATATTAAAAAAAAAAAAAAAAACTTAAAAAGAAAAAAACAAAAACTTAAAAAGCATAGGCATAAAGAGTGATTTTTTCCTTAAAATGACAAAAAGCATTATTTGTAATGGAGCTACTAGAAGCCTTTCCAGTAAAATCAAAAGTGAAACAAGGATACCTGTTTGTCACCAATATTATTTAAGGTTTTACTAAGAAATGCTAGCAATAGGAAGAGAACTGATAAATGTGTATATGGTATGGTTTTACAGAAACACATTTGTATCTGTCTAATAGGTGGCTTCTAGAGCAAGATGGGGAAGGAGGGAGGAAGAATTAAAAGTGCATAATGGCAAACAAAAGAAAACTTATGTTAGTCTTGAAAATGATGTGCATTCTTTATTACATAGTTTATTTTTAAAAATGTAAATTCATGGTTTTATATTGAATACCTTTTTATATTGTGCTGTGTGCATCAAAAATGTTGGTTTTTTTTTTTTTTTTTTTTTTTTTTTTTTTTTGTATTTATAAGTTTAAAATGAATAAAGAAATTTTTTAAGAACCAAAAAGGGTCTTTTGATAATTATTTTTCAAGAAATAATCAGTGGTGATTCATTTTTCACGTTTTATAAATTATGGATAAATAAGCCCAATTCAGTCAAATTCAGGCAACTTTATGATCCACCCCAACGTTAGTCATATATGCCCTTATAAATTGGGCTTTAGGCTTGTCAAAGTATACAACTTTCTCAATCTGGAATCATAGTTTGGCTAATGATGATTGTGAAGTCAAACATAGAACATAGTGATTTGAGTGGATATTTTATATTCTTGGGATTGTACAACATGGTAATTAGTAGTAGTACTGGTTTGAAAGAAGACTTGTCTCTCTTCTTGCCCAGACTAGGAACAGCCTTGTCACCCTGAATCAAATCTCTCCTTTCTCCAATTCATCTTTGACATAGCTGGCAAATTGATATTTCTAAGTCACAAAGGTGACCATGCTACTACTTTACTCAAGTTGTTCAGTGGCCCTCTTTTGTTTCTAAGGTTAAAAAATAAACTTTTTCTAATTGGCTTTTAAAACCCTTCCCAATTCTGACTTGCAGATTAATTTCAAATCTCTCTCTCCCCTTCATGTACTATGTCCAACTAAATTCGCCTATTTGCTGTTCCCCCATTACATGACATTCCATCATGTACCTCCATATCTTTGTGGAAGTGATTTTCCCACTTCCCTCAATCTGCCTTATAGAATCCTTAGGCTGTTTTCCAATGTTGCTAGTGGTTAGTGCTCTGTCACTCATGAGTGAACTTGGCATATATACTGTGTTATTATCTGGGGCAATTAACATATCTTCTAGTACAATGTAAGTTCCTTACATTACTAAAACAAATTTTTTTCTAAGGGTTCTTGAACAGGATACTCGTTTACTATCCAAAGCAAAAAGCATAAAATGTTAAAATGAATCATTCCTTCCAAGATCATTAATAGAAAAATCTTCATAGTTTAATTAAACAAACTCAGAACTTAATTACAACTACCATTTCCTTGGGAATCAGCAACTATTTATTAAACATATATCTCAAATACGCATCCTCAACACGAATCCTGATGCTTTAACTTGTGACTATTCTGATATCCCCCTTTAAGTTTGCTTCTATCTTATTATTATTCATTTCCAGATTCAGATTTTGCATTACTTTGGAAAGCATATCATCATCTTTTTTATCTCCTGAAGCAGCTCCTTTGTTAAGAGTTCCTTCTGCTATAATAAAAAACTGTTCAGTTGGCTGTAGAATGCTTACTCCATATCCATTGTTGCAATAAATATGATTATTATTCATCTTCAATTTTGGGGCAGGAAGAACCTGTTGGGGTATTAAAATTGATTAGTTTTTTTTTAAAGGATTATTTCATAATCTTCCTTACAAAAGCATAAAGATGAGATAACTAATAGGATATTAATATCTCAATTAAGCCTAATTAATGTATTAGTTAATAGCTCTGTTTCCAGTTAATATTTTTAAGGATAATCTAAATTTTTAACAAGTACTGTTTTTCCTTTCTCTGAATAGTAAAAACTATAAAATTACTTCAAAATAGCCAATTCATCAATTTACTATAGATTTACATTTTTTTTTTTAATTTAATAGCCTTTTATTTACAGGATATATATATACATGGGTAATTTTACAGCATTAACAATTGCCAAACCTCTTGTTCCAATTTTTCACCTCTTACCCCACCCACCACCCCCTCCCCTAGATGGCAGGATGACCAGTAGATGTTAAATATATTGAAATATAACTTAGATACACAATAAGTATATATGACCAAAACATTATTTTGCTGTACAAAAAGAATCAGACTCTGAATTATTGTACAATTAGCTTGTGAAGGAAATCAAAAATGCATGTGTGCATAAATATAGGGATTGGGAATTCAATGTAATGGTTTTTAGTCATCTCCCAGAGTTCTTTTTCTGGGCATAGCTAGTTCAGTTCATTACTGCTCCATTAGAAATGATTTGGTTGATCTCGTTGCTGAGGATGGCCTGATCCATCAGAACTGGTCATCAATATAGATTTACATTCTTACAAAATGTAATTGTGTTTATAAAAAATACTTTTAAAGTGCTAGTAAGTTTTCTACTTGGACTTATTTGATGGATCCTTCTATGTAACAAATCCTTCAGACAAGTGCTATTCTGATGTGACTTTGGATTCTCTAAAGTGATTCTAGTAAATAGTAAGCTCTTAAATTGAAAAACTGCAAAATTTTCAAGCATGAGCTGTCTAAGGACAGACCTTACTGAATTATTACCAGATTTGTGACCACCTGCGTGACAATTCAGAGTAAATGCACTTTTCATTCTATAGTGATAGTGGCAAATAGGGAAAAGGGAAGGATGTTAATACATTCTATGGGCATTAATGTAATGGTCAATACTCAAATCTTTGTCCGATGACCTCAAGAATTTGATACACTATTGGGTAGACACACCAGAAATACCTTGTTAAGACCTAGGAACTACCTTTTAGGATAGAAAGACAAGATGAATGCTGTCTAAAAGGCTTATTTTCCATTAGGATGGCAGATGGTGAGATAAGAGAGGAATACCAAATGACAAACATCCTATTTAGCAGTTCACCTGGCTTATCTTGTCGTCTGCCCTGCTAGTGCCCCCATTTACCCTACTGGAAGTTTACCCAACAAAATGAACCTCCAGAAATATTTTCAGACCTTCAGGATGAGATGTTTTGATTGAGGAATACAAGCTCCTAGCCCACTATATATGCAGCAGGGCCCCAAACCAGACCATTATTTCCATCAGTCATCCACTGCCTTTTTGTCATCTGCTTTGTTCACCAGCATCTCCCCACTCCTGTTTTTCTGCCTCTTGGTATGGACACAATAATTATATCAACACTATTATTGGTTCTGGAAAGGCATTTCATTTGGATAGGAGTAAATGGATTAACTTGCCATCTCTATGACACCCCATTTTAAGTGTCCTTAAAATGTGTGTTGTCTCCATTAGAATGCAAGTTCCTAGAGGGCAGACTGTCTAACAGCATGTAGTCTATAGTGCCTGGCATAAGTCTTTAATAAATGCTTTCATTTATTCATACATCAATACAAGGAATTGAGAGGGAGTATTAACTTGGGAGACTTCAAGGGGACACAATAACTGTCGCTAAACATTAACAACCTGGAATAAATTCTATTTGTGCTATTTGGCTCCAAGCAGCAGAACTAGAAATAACAGGAGGCAGTTGCAAAAAGAAAAGATTTTAGTTTTACATGAAGAAAAACTTCCTAAGAAAAATGGAACAGGCTCCTTTCAAAGAAAAGAGATTAAACCTTCACTGGAAGTCTTTAAATAGAGAGTGGACAACCACTTGTCCAGGAAGTTTTGGTGGGAATCATCATTAGATACAGACAGGTTGGACTAAATGGCCTCTGAGGTCCTTTCCAGCTCTCATATCCTGATACTATGTAGAATAATCTGATGTTCCATCAAGTTTTATTTCAACATTGAATTCTTACAATGAATACCTTAAAATTCTTCCTAGTAAAAACTTAAGATAACTATAAAAAATGAGATTACCTTCATATTCACCCCACCTAAGGTGCTTTTTGAATTGTCACTAGTTCTAAGATTATTGCAGTGATGAATTTCATTTCTTTCCAAAATGGCTATGCTGCCAGGATACAGTTCAACCCCAGCACCCTGCAAATTAAGAACAAGCAAAAAGCCAACAAAAATAACAAGGAAAAAAACCTCATATACTTAAATCTGAAACTTTTTTTTTTTTTTTTTTTTTTTAAAGAAAATGATGCTAGTCTTTGACTTATTCACAAGATGACATTTGTAGGATGGAATAGGTATTTAAATTCTGAAACATTATGGAATACAAGTAAAGCAATCTTTTGCAGAAATTTCCTTTGCAATATAGAAAAGAAATGGCAGTTATGTTTTTCACAATGCACTTTTCCCCATCGCATTCCTGATATCACAAGTTGGCCTAAGAAATTCAATAGATTTTCTGGGAGTTTTGCAGAAGCCACAGAAAACACAAGACAACAGAGCTTGGGACCAAATACTTAACTCAAGTTTTTACAATAAGGTTCTGTAAACACCCCCCAAAAGAAGAAAATCAGACTTCTCTGGTATGAAGGGAAGGCTAAAAATTTTGTGCAGATCTTTCACTTTCAGATCTTAGGGGCACACACCACCTTCTGACCTCCACATTATGTAAGGAATAACAATTCTCAGGCGTCAGTTTAAGCCCATTTTTCTTTTCTTAGTCCTAGGCCTAAAGAGAAAATGAAAGACCTAATAGTTAATGAACTTTCAATAACTCCTAATTTTTTTCTTTTCCAAATTCTTTGTAAATTTCTTATTATATTTTCCCTTCTAAATCAGTAACATTTTAAATTATCAAATGAACTTTTACGTCTTATTTAATCTACTGCTCTGTAGGAGTCTGATACTTAATAAATTATGTTTAAAAAGAATGTGTGTGTGTGTGTGTATTGAATGTAAAGTTTTATTTAAAAGGTAAGAACTTTAATTGATGCACATTTGGCTTTTTACTCAGTAGAACCTTTTCAGTCATATTTTTATGTTCCATAAACTAGTCATTCTCATCTCGAATACCCCTAATATACTTACTCTCTTGAACCTGTTTGTGATTAATTTATTTTAGTTTTCAACTGCTTTTTTTACAATTTGAACTCTGAATCTGCTCTAAATAGTTGCCAGTTATTTGTACATCAAAACCACTTAATTTTGTTCTAAGTATACTCTTAAGTTGTGATATGCTTTTAAAATGTGGTGGTATTAAAATTAAATACCTGAGCTCCAGTAATTTCACTATCAGTGATAGTCAAGGCTGCTCCTGTAAGAACACATACTCCAGTTCCTTCACATTTCAATACACAGTCCTCTAGGGACATGTGACCAGACTCCACGACCACAATACCATCCACAGTCCCTTGTTGTATCAAAGTAAGATGCATCAGTTTCACATTTTCAGCTTTAGATACTACAAAACTGTCACGAGAAGGCTCTGAAGTGATCACAATCTCCTCTCTCTTTCCAACTCCTGATTTACAGAAGAAAATATATAATTACTTAATAGAATAGATTTAATGTCTTTTAATCATTTAGCAATAAAACTTTTCCTTTTCATATTGTAAAATGTTTAAGAAATATCTAAAGATCCTTATCTATGATAGCTTCATTTTTTCCGAATGTTTTCTCAATTATAGGTTATCATAATAGAAATCATCTTTAATTTGTCCATAACTTCTATTAAAAATCCTTCACTTAAGACCTACTTTAATGTCCCACTGAAGTCCTACTCTATTATGGTAGGAAGCTGACTGATTTCTTGAAGATTGATGCTAGCACAGTAATAGCTTTGGTAGTTCCTATGAAGTTGGAAGATATTACACATGAAGTGTCATATGAAGAGCAGAATAGCCAAATTCAGAGAATCTCATCACCAAAAGACTAGCCACAAGATAATGGTATTTTTGGCCATAGGTACTACTTATCTATCAAGGCATGGAAGACTTGTGAGTGATGACGCCAGTGAAAACAGAATAATCAAACAAGCATTTATTAAATGCCTACTATGTGTTAATGTACTCTGGTAGGCCCTGAGAATACAATTACAAAGATGGAAAAAAACCCATTTGTAAAGAATTTACACTAAATAGGAGAAAATGTACGCATATAGAGTATAAACAAAAAGTAAATGTTAAAAAAAAGTAATTAAATACAAGATAGTTTGGGTGGGAGGACATTAAGCAGGTAAAGAATTAAGGAAATTTTCTTGCAGAAGATGTTGCCTGAACTGCATATTAAAGACAAAAGGACTTTATGAGGTAAAAACAAGAAGGAAATTCATTTCAGGTATGTGGGATAACCACTACAAAGGTATGGAGACAGGAGATGAAGTGTCAACAGTATGGGAAGTAGAGGCCAAAATTGTAGGTTAGGGCTACATTTTAAAGGACTTCATGAGCTAACCAATATTCATATTTTACCTAAGAACTAACAGGGACCCAATGCAGTTAACTGATTGCTCTGACTCATATGATCTTTGAATCACTTTGATATCAGAGTGTATGAATGGGAAAAGACAAGGGAGAACCACAAGAAAGTAGTAGCACAAAGAGTCAGCAAGGAAAATGGTATCCAGAAGGAAGAATATGGTCAATAGTATCAAATGCAGCAGATAACGACTGAGAAAAGATGTAAGATTTAGCGGTTAAGATTATGGTAACTTTGGAATTAGGTGTTTGGGGCTCCATGGTAAGAGAAGCCAGATTGCAACGTTAAGAAGTGAGTGAAGGAAAATAGATTTCAAGAAGCTTAGCTACAAAAAAAAAAAAGGGGGGGGGGAAGAGAGTCTAGGTTTTTTTTTTGTGAGGAGGGGGGTTATTTTTTTAAGTTTTAAGAATGAAACCTATTTGAACACATTTGAACAAAGTAGAGAAAAGAACCAACAGGGGGCAAAAGTTGAATAAAGATCAACCTACTGGAAGAGCTGGATCAGGTAGTTAATAAGCATTTATTAAACACTTATTGTATGCCAGGCACTATGCTAAGAGCTCTGGAAATACAAAGACGGGCAAAGGCAATCCCAGATCTTCAAGGACTTCACAATCAACTGCTTATGTGGAAGCCCTAGCTTTGGCAAGGAAGACCATCTCTTCGTTAGAGAATGGGAAAAAAAAAAGAAAGATGTTTATTTTCAAGGAATTTTGAGATGTCAAGGAAAAAAGAATGCCAAATGGTCTCAATTATTTCAGTAAAGTAAGAGGTAAGGTCCTCAGTTGAGAGAGAAAAGAGGAGAAAAGAGTTATAGAATGCTTACAGAGCAAAGAGGTTTGAAATTGTTTTGTAGAGAGTGAGATAAGCAATCATTTAGGAAGGAATAAAAGAATTGTCTTTGCTGCAGTGAGGATCCAATTGTGTAACAATTTTCTAATGAAGTTTTTTAATATGTCTTTTTAAGCATTTTATTTTCTTTTTCTTCCCTCTCCTTGCCAACCCTCCATTGAACAACAATAAACAAAATCCCACTGTAACAAATATGTAAAGTTAAGCAAAGTAAATTCATGCAGTGGGGCATATCCAAAAATATGTTCTCATTCATCTATCATTTAGGAAATACATGGCAATTTCATGTTCATTCCTTTGAAAACATGATTTTTCATTGCTTTGTTTAAGAGTTCTTAATTCTTTTAAAGCTGATTTGTACTGGTTACCAGCATAATTATGAGACCTCTAGCAGTTGGAATAGAGAAGGTGAATTGTGGGAGTATTTCAGAGCTGAGGTTTGGAAAGAGATGTACAAAAAGATAAGAAGAGAAGGGATTCAAAAGCAGAGGACAATGTGAAGCTGAAATGGCTAATAATTGAATCTCCTAATAGAAGGGCAGGAGTTATGGAGAAAAAAATGTGAAGTTGGTGCTAAATTCCTTGAAAAAGCAGGAAAAATTAGGGGGTTGTTACACTAGTCACTATAATATGGATTGGGGGTTAGGAGTAGGTTTAATTAAATAGACTTCAAAGGAAGAAAGGATGCTGAACAACAGGGAGAATCTGGAAGTGACAGCAGAGAAGCAAAAATTATCATGACTTCTCTGAGAGAAGGTAAAGCCAGCACTGGAGAGGGTAATGTCATGTTGTCAGGGAGGAGTCAAACCTCAGTGGCACCTAGTAGGTGGAAGGAGTGTAAGGCAGAATAGTCTTAGGTGAAGGGGTAGGGCTGAAAAGAGATGTGAATATGTAGGGCTCAGAAGGTTGGAATAAGAGTGGGATAAGAGAATCCAGGGAGTTAAGGGAAATGTCTATTAAAATACCTATTATATGAACACTCCTAAAGTCCTATGTTCTACAGTCAGAACATAAAATAAGGCATGAAAATATTTTCAGAACACAAAGGACTGTAGGCGATTTTTGAAGCTAATGTAGCCATGCCTAAATAAAGATATATGCCTTCAGTGGAATGTATTTCTTTACTAATTTAATGTTTATAATCAAATATCAATTGGTTCTAGAGAAAAAGCTAAAGTCATGAAAAAGATCTTTAAAAAAAAAAGACCTAAGAGGAAGTTATACATCTTGAAATAAGTCTCAAGTGTAACCCAAGCTAATGTGACTTCTTGTTGATGTTTGCCCTTCATTCTCGAAGAGGACCATGACCTCAGGGAGGTGACGCCATGACACACAAATGAATTGGATTTCAGTGAGAGGGAGTTGGGCAAAGTCCCATGCCTCACTTTCCTGTCCAGAGCCATCTGGGTCCAGTGGCAAAATATAGATCAGGATGAGTGAAGATGACCCTGGATAGATGCAGTGGGAGACTGTGGCCTTTTTAATCTAAGGTCTATCAACAAGTCTCAGTTTGACTGAGGGAGTCGCATTCAATAATTAAAGCTAGATATAGAGACCAAGAATCTCCCAATGAATTTGAGAAGGGAAGACCCTCAGGTTTCTGGCCAAAGCAGAAGTAATCACTATTTACATTCAACCTGAGTCAATTGGGACCCAAACAATGAGCCAAGGGAACCTGGCCTAAGACTTACTGGTGGCAACAGTGTATTAAAAAAAAGAACTAACAAATAAAAAACCCAAAATTCTGGGCATTTTTGAGTCAACAAACTTGAATTTATATCATAAATATCGTTTTTATTATTTAATGATCATGGACAAGTCTCTTAACCTCTCCAACTTTCAGTTTCTTTATCTGTAAAACAGGGCTATAAAAATACATTCCTTATCTTACAGCTCTGTGAGAAAGTGATTTGTAAAAAAATCTGGTGACACTTGTACTAGATACACACACACACACACACACACACACACATTTTTAATATGTAGTGAATGCTGAAGATCCATCTGTATTCAGGACTAGGACAAATAAGTAGTTAATACCTGTTCTAGACCTAAAAAAAGAAAAATCTGGCTTCTCCATTCAATTTAAGAAATATTTTGTTTTTATGCAAATTTGTTAGTTTTTTTTTTTAAATCAAACGAGATTAATAGTAGGAGAGGAGTTAAATTCAAACTTTTTCTCTGATAGTGAAGTAGGAATACTACAGAATATAGCTGTAAAGGACTGTAAGTCATATCAACCAACCTTCTCACTTGCCTGGAAACTAAAGCCCAGCCTCATACAGGCAGTACAGAAAAGCTAAAATTAGAACCCAAGTGCTGACTCCCAATCCAGTCCCTTCTCCCTTCATCCAATAATTGGTGGACTTTGGGGAACTCTTTAAAACCCAACACTTAAATAAAGGGATTGTCTGCATTCTCAAAGAGGGAATTCTCACATTAATACAATCACATGTCCTTGATGTAGTAATAAAAGATACACACACGGGGAAAAGTTAAATTCTTAAAACTAATTTCTTGGGGGAAAAAATTGCATCAAAGTTGACACAAAATTATATCTCTAGAATTTACGTTTTCCCCATTTCTAACTATAGAATTAAGCCAAAGTTTTAGAATATATCATTAACTCTAATGTCAAGAAGAGAAAAAAAAGAGTTAGACTAACCTTTAATAATGATGTCATCAGTCAATAAGGCAAGATTGGTAGCTTGATATTCTCCTGGAAAAATGACTACTGTGTCACCACTGTAACAGCTATCCAAAGCCAGATCTAAATCATCATGTTGTTGGAGAAGCGTGTCTGAGGATAAGTCTTTAACCTGCAAAGAGAAAAAATTAACACTGGATATCTAGTAGTAGATTACTTAATGTACTTATGTAGGATTATGGGATATAGAACAAGGAGGTAATTTAATAGATCACAGAGCCTTATCCTTCTTCCACCTTCTGATGAAGAAATAAAGGGAAGTGATTGGCCCAAGACCAGCAGGCAGTAAGGCAGAGTTCAGTCTTAAACCCAAGTCCTTTGACTTTGAATACCACTTTCAGTAAGTCACACCCCTACTTTCTGAGTGCCCTCAACTCCTTGATCCTTCTTATATCCCCCACCAATAACTAATTTCTTACCAAGACCTTTCCATTCCCAATGCTATCGCCCTGGTTTCTTGCCTTCTGGCTAGTCTTCCTTATCTCCCCACTCCAGGCCATCCTCTCCTCAGTCATCAAAGTGATCTTCCTAACTATTCAATAAATTCCAATGATTTCTGGCTGCCAGGATCATATACAAAAATCTCAACCTGGTTTTCAAAGTTCTCATCCCTATCCATCATCTCCCAACTGCTCCCCAGCATATAGGGAGGCAGTGGCCTCCCCCTGCTCCTCCAATCCCCACCCCCACGGGCTTTTTCTCATTGTCCCCCAGGCCTAGAATTTTCTCCTTCCTCCTCCTCCAATCCCCTTGTTTTCTTGGCTTTGTAACTAAAATCCTTTCAAGGGGCTCTACAAGAAGCCTTTCCTAAACTTTCATGTCAGCTGCCTTTCCTGTCTCCAAATTTATCTATCTTGTATTATACAGTTGTTTTCAAGTCATCTTCCCCATTAAATGGTGAATCCCTTGAGGGCAAGGGAAGTTTTTGCCTTTTTTTTTCCCAGGGCTTACTAAAGTTTCTGAAACATAGTGTGTGTTTAATAAATGCTTGTTAGCTTATTAAAAACACAATTTGAAATGTTTTTTTTTAATTTTAGGAATCATGTCTGCTATAACTAGTAGCATATACTGTTACTTCAGCAATTATGTCATCCTAGATAACAGAAAATTTTTTTGAAAGCCAAGGTCCCAAATACTAGACATGGGTTTAAAAAAAAAAATATATATATATATATATATATATAAACTAAACTGAAAAAAGAAAATAGGAGGGTTTTGAGGATCAGAGTTTTAGGTCTTGAAGGGACTTCCAAGATCATAAAGCCTGAACTCATCATTTTATGGAATAGGAAACTGAGGTGCATAAGGGGAAAATCACTCATCCAAGTTCCAGAGCAAATAAGTGCTAGAGCTGGGATATGAAGGTCCATCCTCTGACTTCCCAAAAAAAGAAAATAAAAAGAATTTTAAATGTTAGAAGGGATGAGGGAAAATGTGGACATTTAAATACACTATGTAATGTGGAGCTGTGAATTGATCCAATAATTCTGTAATTTGTAACTATGCCCAAAGGGCTATTATAACTCTGCATACCATTAAGCCTTGCAATAATATTACTAGTAGAGATCTGTATCCCAAAGAGATTTTAAAATATATCAAGTATTTTTATGGTAGTGAAAAATTAGAAATTGTGGAGATGCCCATCAATTGGAGAATAGTTGAAAAAGTTGTAGCATTTGAATGTAATGAAATACTATTGTGTTATAAAGAAATGATGAGCAGTCAAACTTTAGAAAAACCTAGAAAGATATGAAAACTGGTGCAAAGTTAAGGGAACATAACTGGGAGACCATTGTACAAAGTAATGGCAGTATTATATGATGATCAAGTATGAATGTCTTAGCTATTATTATACAAAGAACTAAGACAATTCCAAAGACTGATCATGAAAAGGAACCAATGGAGTCTGAATGGAATTTTGAAAACACTTTACTTTTTGTTTTTTTTCTTGAGTCTGCATTTTCTTTCTCAGTGTAACTAATAAGTAAATATGTTTTGAACCTATTTGTACTTTATTTTTATTTTTCCCCTCAAGGCAATTGGGGTTAAATGACTCGCCCAGAGTCACACAGCATAAGTGTTAATTAAGTATTAAAAGTCAATTTTGAACTCAGGTTTTCCTGACATCAGGGCTGCTGTTATATCTACTATGCCATCAGCTGCTGCTGGAAATGTTTTGCATGAATTCATATATATAATCCTATGTTAAAATTGTTTTCATATGTAAGTAGAAAAAAATTAAATTTTTAAAAAATTTGAAGAGTATTTTATTTTTCTAATTACAAGTAAAAATAAATTTTCAACACTTAAATTTTTGTAAGATTTTGAATTCCAAATTTTATATCTCCTTCCCTTACCTCCCCCTTCCCAAGACAGCAATGTGATATAGATTATACATGTACAGTCATTTTCAACATACTTCCATATTAGTCATACTGTGAAAGAAAAATCAGAACAAAAGGGAAAAACTATAAGAAGAAAAATCAAATAAAAAATGTAAAAATAGTATATTTCAATCTGCATTCAGTCTCCATAGTTCTCTCTGGATATGGATGGTATTTTCTATCTCAAATCTATTGCTTGGAATCACCTCATTGTTGAAAATAGCCAAGTTGAAGCTGATCATCATCACACAATCTTGCTGTTATTGTGTACAAAGTTCTCCTGGTTCTGCTCATTTCACTCAGCATCAATTCATATAAGTCTTTCCAGGATTTTCTGAAATCAGCCTGCTCATTATTTCTTTTAATTTTTATTTTTCCCATTTACCCAACACTTTTTATTACATATATACACATCTTTTTTTTTTTTTTTTTTTTTACATATTTCCTTATATTGGGAGAGAAACATAAGAACAAAAAAGAAAAACCATGAGAGGGAAAAAAAAAAGAAAAAAGTGAACATAACATATATTGATTTACATTCGGTCTTTATCATTCTCTCCCTGGATGCAAATGGCATTTTTCATCCAAAATTTATTGGGATCACATTGGCTCAATGACCCCCTGAAAAGAACCAAGTCTGTCATGGTTATTGTCTCACAATCTTGCTGTTGCTATATACAATGTTTTCCTGATTCTGCTTGTTTTGTTCAGCATCAGTTCAGTAAATCTTCCGTGACCTTTCTAAAATCAGCCTATTCATCATTTTTTATAAATAAATAATCTTCCATTACTTTCATATGCCATAACTTATTCAAACCATTCTCCAACTGATGGGCATCCACCCAATTCCTTGCCATCACCAAAAAAAAACAAAAAACAAAAAAAACAACACAAAAACAAAAAAATTGCTACAAGCTTTTTTTGCACATGCAGGTCCTTTCCTCTCTTTTATGATCTCTTTGAGATACAGACCCAGAAAAGTGACACTGCTGGATCAAAAGGTATGATATAGTTTTATAGTTTTTTGGGCATAGTTCCATAGTGTTCTCCAGAATGACTAGATCAATTCACAGTTCCATCAGCAATGCATTAATGTCCCAGTTTTCCCACATCCCCTCCAACATTTATCTTTTCCTATCATCTTGGCCAATTTAATGGGGTCGAGGTGATAACTCAAGAGGTATTTTAATTTACATTTCTCTAATCAATATTGATTTAGAGCATTTTTTCATATGACTATAGATGGTTTTAATTTCTTCATCTGAAAACTGTCTGTTCATATCTTTTGGTTATCAATTGGGAAATAACATCTTCTTATAAATTTTAAATCAGTTCTGCATATTTTAGAAATGATGCCTTTATCAGAACTTGTACTTGCTGTAAAAATTATTTCCTGGTTTTTTGCTTCCCTTCTGATCTTGGCTGCATTGGATTTGTTTGTGGAAAAACCTTTTCAATTTAATGTAATCAAAATTACATTTTGTATTTTACAATGTTCTCTATTTCTTGTTTGGTCATAAATTTCTCCCTTCTCCAAAGATCTGACAGGTAAACTATCCCTTGCTCTTCTAATTTGCTTATAGTATCATCCTTTATGTCTAAATCATGAAATCATAAACTATTTTTTCATTGTATTGAAATAAAGATGTAATTTTTTCCCCAACCTAGTTCATAGAGATTCTCTGAAATTCATGTTCATGGGCTTTAGGTTAAAAAAAATTTGCTACACGTAGCTTTTATTCTTTGCTACTGTCCCAACTTATTTACAAGCCAAGTATAATTTTAAAGTCATTTGGATAAGCATTTCTTCATTTCAATTCTTCATTTGATAATTCATATCTGTTTATGTAAAACATAAGAGTTTTAAAATAGTGAGAAAAACATAGGTTGTACCTTGTCAATTTATTACACTCAGTTACACAACATCAGGTTAAGAAAGAACCTCAGACTCAGATATCTTTGTCATGGAAAAAAGGGTAAGGGAAAAACTGCTGAAATTATTGCTTACCACATTACATCACGATCTACTTGCTACTCTTTCCAAATTATGAACTTCCTAACTGTAAAACTTTCCAAATTCTTTAAACTCCTTAAAAAACACTATACTATGAAATTAAATGAGTTGTCTGCAAAGGATGACTAGTATGTTCTGAAATAAGGAAGAAACTTTTAACTTAAGAAATGAAAAGTTGGGACAGCTAGATGGCACAGTGGATAGAGCACTGGCCTGAAATCAGGAGGACCCGAGTTCAAATGTGTTCTCAGACACTTAACACTTCCTATCTGTGTGACCCTGGGCAAGTCACTTAACCCCAATTGTCTCAGCAAAAAAAAAAAAAAAAAAAAAAAAGTAAGAATCGAGCCATTTTTCTTTCTTCCAAAATTATAAGACAACCTACATAATATGCTATGTTCCCTGTGATGAATAATTTACATGAACAGAAATAGTTTAATTGGGCATATCTAGGACTAAATCTAGTTCAAAATGGTCAGGATTAGCTGAAATCTTTCAGGTGTAAGCTAAATGCTTTATTTAAGCTACATTTTGATTGTCCAAGTGCACTTTCCAATACACTTACCATGTTACAACTTTTCTCCTCTTTTTGGCGTATTCTTATTAGGTATTTGAAGTTACTTTATCGAGGAGGGTGATGTGCCGGCAGTGTGTACGCACCCTATAGCCTATTTCAATTATGCTCTCTATTCTTAATTTACTACTAAATCCTCCTTCATGTCTTTGTTTCAATAGACAATCCATTGTGTTCTAACATAGAAAATGTAGCCCACTGATTCCCCCATTGCTACACCTTGACCTAACGTTTTTATGGTTTCATGATTTTGCTCACTTTGGAACCCTGTTGGGGTGAAGCTGACAATGGCGGTATATAGACTGATAAGCGAGAAGGGGTGAGGTGTATCGGGTTTTATTGATTATAGAACAGGCTCCTCTAGGAAGCTCTAGGGCACTGCCAAGTCCTTTGAGTTTTAAGCAGTGGCTAGTAGTTCTCTGGCAAGTAATTTTGTTATTTAATTACCTCAGTTTACAGCTAAGCATAGGGGGGTTTGAGGGGAAGGAGGGGAAAAATTGGAACAAAAGGTTTGGCAATTGTCAATGCTGTAAAATTACCCATGCATATAACTTGTAAATAAAAAGCTGTAATAAAAAAAAAAAGAAAGAAAATAATGGTTTTCCATGTTTTGCTGCCATATAACAACACCAAGACAAGTGCCACAAAAATAAGCCTTTGGTTTTATAATATAATGGAAGAAACATCATCTCCAGGGCTAAGGGTCCGGCAGATTTATAGATTATCATTATTTTTAAAAAATTTATCCTGGATCTTTTTGGTCAACTAAAAACTGATTCTTTGCTTAGATCTGGAGTTTATTTTATTATGTTTTGTCTTATTTCTATACTTTTAAAGCACAGTGTAATATTACATATAATTGAAAATACTAATAGAAATGTATTTCTTTTAAAATGACCTATAACAAAATTCATTTGGAAGAACAAAAAGTCAAGAATATCAAAAGAATAAATAATAAATAGGTGCAAAAAATAAAGGAAAAGAGGTTTAGCAGTACCAGATCTTAAACTGTGTTATAAAGCAATTACTGCCTTATTATCATACATATTTCACATATCACATATGTTTCATATGTCTCATATATAAAATCAAAACTATCTGATACTGGCTAAAAGTTAGAAAAGAACGCAGATATACAATACATAGTAAATTATTTTAGGAGAACTTCACTATTTGGCAAAAATTGTTGGGAAAACTGGAAAGCACTCTGAAAGATACTGGACATCGCCCAATATTTCATACCATTTACCAAGATAAAGTCAAAACAAATACAGATTTAGTTGTAAAGGAAGATATAATAAGTAAATCAGAGGCTCACTTGGCTCTAATGACTGAGAATGAGTGTAAATAACAACTGATTCTGGTTTAGCCAGAAAACTCTGAAGGTCTTCCCTGCCCCAACTGATTCTTTTCTGAAGGCAAAGTAAACCATCTTTTCCTCAATTCTTACCTAGCCTTTTAATTACTGAAAGGGTGTTGCTCCAGATAAATTAAAATCTGGGAAAGACCTTAAGCTTAAAAAGATCAAGGTCTCCCACTGAATCTGGGGCCATCCTACATCTCACAAATAGGCTCAAATGACTCTGGAGGATAGGAGTAAAACTTTGCACAGTTCTGCCTCAATTAAATCCAATTTGCTTACAAGTCAAAACATTACCCTCCTAATGTTATTGAACCTCTTGGAGGACAAAGGACAAACAATAACAGTAAATAAATTAAAAGAACAATGAACACATTATTTGTCAAACTTATGGACAGGAGAAGAATTTATGAAAAACAAGAAATAGAGAGCATTGTGGAGTATAAAACAGATTAGCTTTGAATATCTGAAATTAAAAATTGTATAAACAAAACCAATGTTGCCAAAATTGGAAAGAAAGCAGAAAATCAGAAAAAAAAATTTCATCAACAATTTCTTAGAAAAAGGTTTCTTATCTGAAATATACAGAGAACTTTATTAAGTTTTTAAGAATGTTATACCCCAATTAATAAATTGCCAAAGGTTATAAAGAGGCAGTTTTTAGTGAAGAAATCAAAGCTATAACTAGTCATATTTTTTTTAAAAAGTGCTTTAAATCATTACTGATTATAGAAATTAAAACATCTTTGAGTTATCTCATATTTATCATATTGGCTAGTGACAGAAGAGGAAAGAGACAAATGTTGGAGGGAATATGGAAAAATTGGAAGACTAATTCTTTGTTGGTAGAACTTTTAACTAATCCAACCATTTTGGAGAAGAATCTGAACTTATGTCCAAAGAGCAAAAAACTGAGTATACCCTTTGACTTAGTATTACCACTTATTAGATGTATTTCTCAAGGTGATCAGGGTAAAAGGAAAAAAATCGATATGTTCTAAAATATTTAAATAGCAGTTCTCTTTGTGGTGGCAAAGAACTAAAAATTGAGAGGATGCCCATCATTTAGGGATTGATTAAACAAGTTGTGGTATATGATTGTAATACTAATGTGCTATAAGAAATGATGAGCTGGTTGATTTTAGAAAAACATGAAAAAGACTTGCATGAAATAATGAAGAGTGAAATGAGCAGAATAATGAGAAGACTGCACAGTATGAGCAATACTGTTCAAAAAATATCTGTGAATGACTTAAGTTTATGAGTATTATAAATAAATCAACTACAATGGACCTATAAATCTTCATGAAATACACAAGTATGATTTTATACTTGTGTTTGTGTGTATATGTATGGTGGCCTTCTCTAGTGTGGGCAGGGAGAAGATACTTCAGAACTTAAAATGTAACTAAAAAAGTAAATTTAATTTTTAAAAAAATGAAAAAAAATCTAAATTTTTTCTCCAGTAATTTAGAAGGACTTTCCTGCTCTTCTCTCCAATTAGGGTCAATTGTCAAGACTTTATGTATAGTGAGAAAGTGAAGAGAGCCTCTACTTCAGCATCATAAAAATTCAATTTTAGGTTGTCTGAAAAATGATGATTTATTTTTGAAGGGGAAAAAAGGGAAAGGAATGAAAAGAGAATAAGTATTTATATTTGTGCTAAGCATTGCACTAAGCACTTTACAAATATTGTCTCATTTGATCCTCACAACAATCCTAGCAGGTAAATGCTAGTAGAATTCCTATTTTATATATGAAACACTGAGACAAAACAGGTGAAGTGGCTTGCCCAGAGTCACGCAGCCAATAACTAGCTGAGGCTGGATGTGAACTAGGGAATCTATTTATTACACCACCCCATTGCCTTTTTTGGAATTAGATGATGGACAAGCAGTATTATTATTATCTTATCACATTTATCCTTAACTTTCACTGTGCCCCTTCAGATGACTTCATTTCCTTTGTTTCCCTCTCCTCCTTTTGTAAAGGTCCTCTACTTTTTCTAGGCCAAATTTTAGTAAATAATCCTATTTTTATCATATAATTTCTGGGTAGTCTTTCAAACAGTACTGACTAAAATGCCCTTCGCATCCCAGGTAAAATATATTACTTTCCCACCATTTAAAAACTTTCAAAGATCCAAACTCCTCCAGGAAATTTTCTCCAACCAATTAGAGGGAAAGTTAGCGATTTGATCACCAACATTATTAAATTCCTAGAATTTCCTCTTTCTTTTCCATCTCCACTAAATACTTCTTATTGAACTTATTAATACTTCATCTATCTGGATCCTGTTAAGCTTACATTTTAAACTTCCATAAGGCAACAACACTCCAAATGTCCTTTTAACACTATTTAGCATTGTGTACCACAGGCAAAGAAATATTTAATCTATTCAGTAATGATTAGATAGTTAAATCTGAATTAACAAAAGCCTAAAATATACTTCTTACTGATAGGACTGTCTTTAGCCCTTGCCTTATACCCTGTCTTGTGGAAAACTTGACCACTAAAAAAGGCTTTTGGAGGGGATTCAGGATGTATGTGACTAATCATATGTTTATAACCCTAGCTCTTTGAAACATGTAGCATAACCCAAGCATACTCTTGAACCCCTCTGGATGGGCAATTCCATCCTATTTTTCTGTACCTGATGGTTACCAAAGAACTAATTCAGCCCATGACACATGACCCAGAAACTGGTATAAATATGGGATGCTTTGTCTAGGTTGCTGCTGGTCCCAGAAGGATTAAGCCTACCTTATTGTTCACATTAAAATCTGCCTTGACTGAGAACTGACTTGCTCCCAGAAATTCTTTTCCCAAGTGACCCGAACTAATACTGACCAATCCTTATCACTTACCATTTCGGTAGTCATCACCTTTGCTACAATATGAGTTATAGTTTTCCCCAATTCTCTTTTTCCTTTCCTACGCCTCAAAATTCTTGGGAAGAAAGGTCCATGTACTCTGTAATTTAAAAATTCATATATTTATTTTATTTTTAGATGCTTTTATAGATAAGTTTTAGTTTTTTCATCTCCAACACACACACAGATACACACAATCTATCTCTCCTCTGTTTCTCTCAGACCTTTAATTGTTTATTCAAAGGTTTAATAAGATATAAGATAAAGCTATCTGTCAGTAGGAATACAAAGTAAATAAATTATCAATATTATGGTAAAATATATTTTCTTTATAAAAAACAATGTAAATAATAGATTAGTCCTAATGTATGCATTTTTGAAACTATCAAGTCTATAATAAAGTTTTTTACAAAAATAATTAAGTATTCTCCATTGCTGAATTTCCAGAAACAAGTTATTACAAGTTTGAAAATCTAAGGTATTATATAAGAGTTCTTTAAATTGTATTTGATAAGCAGCTAACCTAACCACATCATACACTCAAAAAAAAAAAAAATAGAGCTGCTTTTATCCAAAGGTGATATAAAACAGTCATTATAATAAAGTGGAAAAAGAGCCCAGAAACTGTTTTTTTACTCACTATTCATTACCTTGCTAGGTAGAAAAATAACAATCAAGGGTAATGCTAATTTAGAACATAAACTCTTTTATAAAACAGTAGGGAAAAAATTAAAGAATGACAAAAGACTAGAAACACTATTGCATTTGGTTTTACTGACAACAAAAAACAAAGAAGGGGAAAATAAGACTACAGAAATCTTGGTAGAGATGATTGTTAAATTTTCATTGTGAGCATTTACACCTCAGAAATAGGTAAACAATACAAACCAGGGATTGATTTATTTTGTTTACTGTCTAGATTGATGTTAATTAATCAGTGTCAATGCACATTTAATTTAAAAGTATGTCATGTTCAGGAAAGATGGTGAGGTAGGTCAGAAAACTTTTAGCCTACACAAAGACAGAACATGGCTTCAGAGCAGCAGAAATAAACATGCCTTAAAACAACTGTTCTAAGACAGTTTGAGAAGTCTCCAGGAAAAATCTGACTGAAGGGAAAGGAGGTTTGACCTGCGTGAAATGTAAACACCTCCAGTCCAAAAAACAAGTCTTTGGGTACCTGAGTGGAAAGATAGCCTCAGCCTTAGAAACTTTCATTTTGAAGGCAAGTCTGATGGAAAGTAGAAGTAGGAAGATGGAAAAGAATAAAGTAGAAGACCTCCCATTGTAGAGAAATGCCAACTACATTCTGTGCTGATCAAATCAGTTCCAGGCTGACTGTGGGGGCTGGCACACACCTAGTGAGTGCAGTAGAGAGGGCAGGGATCCTGACGGCCGTGGGCACTTGCAGGAAAGCAGTTTCTGGTTTCAGTGTCAGGGCAGAGAGGACAGCTGAAGGGATGGCAGGGAGCAAGATCATTTGCAATACAGCATGTCCAGGGGCTCTATCTGTGGCTTAAGAGTAGAGAGGAAAACCCAGAGACAGACCTCAGAAAATAACAAAAGGACTTACTTGACACTTGCAGCATCATTCCCCATATCTAGGGACTACAATTTGATTATACTAATAGCTGCTAAAAATAAAATTAAAATAAAAGTGATACAAGCAAAAGAGAAAGGATCCAACCATAGATAAATACTATAGGGATAGAGAAGATCTGATCATGTTCAGATGAAGATAATGGAATTATTAAAAAAAGCCACCTTTTTTTTTTTTAAATGAGAAACACCAAATAGTCCCAAACACAAAAAGAGTTATTGAAAGAATTTTAAAAGGACCTTAAAAATCAGAGATATTGAGAAAAAATTAGAGCAATCCAAGAATATCAAGAAAATTATGAAAAGAAAGTCAACCAACTAGAAATAGAGAATCAAAAACTTAAGGAAGAAAATTAAGTCCCTGAAAACTAGAATTGGACAAGAACCACCAAATGACATTCTAAGATATCAAGAAATCATAGAACAAAATAAAAAGAATGAAAAAAAAAAAAGGGAAAGCAAAACATTATCATCAAAAAAGCAACCAATCTAGAGAACGATGGATCCTATTGGATTACCTGAACATTACAATTAAAAAAAATCACAACATAATTATTACAAGAAATTATCAAAATTGCTCTTAAGTTCTAGAACAAGAAAGCAAAACAGAAATAGAAAAAAAAAACACTGATTACCACCTGACAGAGATCCCAAGATTCTCAAGTTTTTACAGGAATATAGCCAAACTTCAAAGCTCCTAGGTTAAGGAGAAAATATTGGAAGCAACCAGAAAAAAAATTGTTTTTTAAATATAGAGCTACAATAAGGATTACACAAGACCTAGCAGCTACTCCATTGAAAGACCAAAGGTATTGGAATGCTATATCTGTAGAGCAAGAGTTGGTTACAATCAGGGGTAACATACCCAGCAAAGTTAAGTATAATTCTGAATGGAAAATTTAACAAACTCAAAGACTTTTCAGGATTTTGTGACAAAAACTCCAGAATTTAAGGGAAAATTCATTATATAACATCCAGGAGAAATATATATTATAAAGGAGTATAATACTATAATATTATATATTATAAAGGACTTAATAAGGTCAAATTGTTTACTTAATTTATGTGAAAATATTATCAGTACTCTTGATTATCATCATTATTTGGGTAGTCTTTTAAAATGGGCTAAGCTGAATACGATGGGATAATTCCAAAAAAATAAAATAAAGCTGTGTGGGAAGAGATAAAAAGGAATCATCATCTCATACAAATGAGACACAAAGGGAAAAAGTGATATAGAAGCTAGTAGGAAGAAAGATAAGTAATGCTGGAGGCTTTATTCTCATCAGGAATGAGTTTAAAGAGGGAATAACACATATATCTAGGTTATAGAAATATTTTAAATTCAGTTAGGAGTAAGAGGGTAAGGGCAGGATAGGGGAAGAGGATTGGTAGGTTAAGAAGTTAAGGTAGAAATAAGAGAGCAAAGTAGTGGATAGAAATAAAGCAGAGAAGTGAGAAGGGATAGGGTAAAAAGGTGAGAAAAATAATGAGGAAAAATAGGAAGGATGAAAACACACAAGTAATTAGCTTATAATGTGAATGAGACAAATTTACAGAAACAAGATAGTGGATTAAAAATATGAATCCCACAATATGTTGCTTTCAAGAAACATGATAAAAACGAAAGAGACAAAGATAAAATAAAAGAAGAGTAGAATTTAGTATGAAAAAAATGCAAGGATAGTAATAACGATCAGAAAAAGTTAAAAGTTTTATTCAAAAGTGAAAAATAGAGAAGCTACATGTCAGCAATATTATTCAATATTGTTTTAGAACACTTCAAAACCTAGACACCATAAAATACCTGAGAATGTATACTTGCCAAAACAGACACAGAAGATATGACAGATATGAATATAAAAAATACTTTTTATAAGAATAAGCTCAGATATAAATAAGTGATATTTATTGTTCATGAATAGGTAAAATCAACAATTTTTAAAATGACAATTTTGCCTAACTTATTTATTCACTGTCATTCCAATTAAATTACTAAAAAAATTATTTTACTGAGTTAGAAAAAATAATAAGAACGTTCATTTGGAAGAACTTGGTCAGGAACTTCAAAGAAACCAAGGGGTAAAGAAAAGTAGATCCCACAGTATCAGACTGTAAGATGAGAAAAAAAAGCATAATTCTGATTTTTTAAATTAAAATTTTCTTGTATAAATAAAATGTAAGTAGCCAAGAATAGAAGGAAAGCAGAAAATTGGGGGGAGGGGGGAAACATTCCTAGATAATCTCTTACATAGGATGTGACTGATTGGGTTGGCATAATGCTGTAATATAAAAAATGAGCTAGTTCATTTAGAAAAACAGGGAAAGACTTGGACTCATGAAGGAAGATGCTACCTACCAACTTCAGGGAAACAAATAGGAGGAAATAAGCATAGCACAGTCTTACATATAGGTGTGTGAGTATTTGTGTGTATGTTTATAAATATCTATATCTATTTCTATGATTAACTGTAGCATTCTTTAGGATGATGGGGGGAAGTAAAAGAAGAAAAAAATAAAGTAAAAAGCAACAGTAGAGAACAAAAGAAAACCAACAAGGAAGCAAAGAAAAGTTGAGGAGCTTTTAAAACAATAGGTTTTTCTCAAAATGGAAATTTATTGTTGAATACTGAATCCTCTTTTATGGTCTACTGTGTACATAGCAGTCTTTTTTTTCCTCTTCTCATTTTGAATTTAAGTTTAAACTTTTAAAAATTTGCCCCCCCCCAAAAAAAACCCCAAACCCGATAATAACCACCACCACCACCACACCCAAGTATAAAATGTGGCAAAAAAAATATCAGTCAAGAAATCTGATAAAACAAGTGAATGAATCATGTTGTAAGAGTAAGAGAACAGATGGCTAGCCTAAGAGGCTGCACTGGTACCCACAAAATGTTTTAAAAAAAGACCCCATAATATACCAGGTAAATCCTCTAAATAGGATCTTTGGAGAACATGAATGAGAATCCCACTTTGATTATAATTTTGGAGCAGATCACTGAACTTTTAGAACCTGTAAAAGCACATATATCCTTGGTTCTCTATGGAAAAAGAATTGGATTTAGACGAGTGGAAATTAATACGAGAAAAACTAAGTGAATACCACAATTCTCATCCAAACTCAATTTCCAAAAATATACTTTATACATACAATTTAATACAACTGGTTATAAGAAAGTTATTTAAGTGTTAGAATGAAGAAAAAGAAGAAAGAAGAAAGTGCAGGAAGGGGAGGTGCCAACTAAACTAGGTTTGAAAAGCAGGAAGAATCAGATAAGAATGGAGTTAAGTACAATTCTAAGTGTGATACTTCACAGCAGGAGAAATTAGATCATTCCACATCTCATGACTTTTTGCCCTGATCCATCACTGGATCAACTATACAGTAGTATAGTAAAGTATTAGGATAGATGCTAAGTTTTTTGAGGACATGGATCATTGTCATTGTCTTTCTATCTCTAGCACTTAGAAGAGAGCTTCAATCAATCAACAGATATCAAGCATCTATTATGTGCCAAGCACTGCCCTAAAATCTGGGAATGCAAAAAGAAGCAAAAGCCAATTCTTAGTCTCAAGAAGCTCACAATCTAATGAGGAAGACAACAAGCAAACAAATCCATACCAAAAGAGCTATACACAGGATAAAAAGAAAATTAAGAGGAAAAGCATTAGAATTAAAAGGGGTTAGAGGACAGACTTTCTGTTTCAGTTGAGATTTTAGACTGTACTTAAAGCCAGGCCTTTTTTGTGGTGGCAAAGAATTGAAAATTGAGGGGATGCTCCTCAGTTGGGAATGGCTGAACAAATTATGACATTTGATGAAGTACTATTATGTGTGTGTGATGAAGTACTATTATGCTATAAGAAATAACTAGGGGAATGGTTTCAGAAAAACATGGCAAAACTTATATAAACTTATACAAAATGAAGTGAAAAGAGCCAGGAGGATCATTGTGCATAGCAACAGCAATGTTGTAATGATAATCAACCGTGAAAAATTGGCTACTCTGAACAATACAACCATTCAAATCAAGAGAGAGAACTGATGAATTCTCAGTGAAAACTGAAGTATAATTTTCTCACTTTATTTTTCTTCCTTAGTTTTGACATATGGCTAAAATGGAAATGTTTTGCATTTTTCATATGTATAACTGATATACTGCTTGCCTTTTCAGTGGATAGAGGAGGGTTAAACTTAATGTTTGGTGATTCATTATAAAAAAAATAAAACAGCAATCATTTTCTCTGACCAATATTAAAATAGAGAAAAAATGACAGGAGAAAAATCAGTTTTGTTATTTATAACATCCTGTAAGAGGCAATAAAATTCCCTTATTAAAAGTTGTGGAATGAATTTTTAAATTCTATGACATACTAAGGGATTATTTTTTATAAGCTATACATCTATTCAAAGATAGAGACCAGACCTGTGAAATCACTGATACAGGGAACTACTAGATGAGGAAAACTCCTTCCAATGCAGGTTGGTATTTTCTCTGCAAATTACAGTCTCAAGAGAATTGTGTAATGCCCCCAATACACTGAGGACCTCGCCCACTGTCAAATAGCTAAAATGTATTAAGGGAGGAATTGAATCAGCCCTAAAATGGTAGAAAATGTAACTGTAAAAAAATGATAATTTGAAAATGCCCATCATTGCTGTCTTTACAAAGGCATCCCCCAATTCCTGGAATTCTCTTTCTTCTCAATTCTGCCTCTTGGAAGGCATAACCCCTTCAAAACTCAGTTCAACTATGACATCAAAAGACCTGTCCTGATTTCTTCAGTTGTTAGTACTTTACTCCCCTATAAAACTTTTTTGTAAGTTTATGTTTATTTATATACATTCCTCCCCCAAGAAATGAATATAATTTCTTGTTTCCATTGCCTACAGTAAAATAAACGCCTGTTGACTTGAATAAGAATGGCTAAAAAAAGTAGCATATCAATATAATGTAAGACATTATTATACTTAATTGCATTAAAGTGGAACACAAAGACATATGGAAAAGCATAATATATATATAGTTTACTTGATTTTAGCTTGAAAGTTCATAATAAATAACTCATTAAAAAAAATCACTCCATATTTTATTGCTGTTTGCAATGAAGTGGATACTTACCTGAGGCGTAAATCTTCCCACATCTTCAACAACCCACATAGCATTACAATTTCATAGTATTTTTTCCAACATTCAACAGCTTCTGCTGCAGATGGATCTTCTTTAATATTGCTTTGGTATTCAATTAGTTCCACGCGCTTGTTTTTGTACTTCTCCAAAGTTTTTTTAAATCGCTGTGCAATAGGACCGGGAATTGTACCATCCTGGATATCACACCACCTAAGAAATACAAATATAATATAATTTTTATTTTTTGAAATATAATTTAGATTGCAAAATTTAAGAGCCACAAAGGAGCTTGGTGCTAATAATCTAGCCCAATCTTAATTTTGCAGATGATGAATCATGGTCCAGATTGATAAAAATGATAATTTTATAAAGTCCAAAAGTATCCTACAAAAGTTGGGATTCAAATCCAAGTCTTGTGACTAAAAATTCAATATTCTTCCCATCAGATCAGAGGTGTCAAACTTACAAAATTCCCAAATATAAGATATAAATCTATCCCAGATTAAAATGTAATTGGGAAATGCTTAACAAGATAAATAAAAATATAACAATGCTAATTTGTAATTTTCTACCTTAATATGCTGCCCATAGGGATCCACTTATGAGTTTGACACTGTTATACTAGATCATTTGTCAAAATATACTTACAGATTAATTCTTTCTTCAATTAGGGCTGTATAATTCTCACAGCTTTCTTCATCATCCCAGTCTCTCCAAAGGAAATCATAGAAAAACCTAAGATAAACCCAAATTTTCTTCATGATTAAAAAATTTGTCCAAAAATATGAGGAATAGTTAAATAAGTTGTATGATTATATTAACAATGAAATACTATATTGTAATTAAGAGAGATATGAGATATCTATAGAAAACTGTGAAATAATGCAAAATGAAAAAAAGCAGATAGAGAAGGATGGAGAATATACAATTAAATTATATAGGAAGAAAAAAGTAAACAGAAAAAGTGTTCCTGAGGACTAAGAGACTAAACTAAAAAATTGTCATGATAATTTATATATTGAAATTAAACTAAACAAATTTAGTTGGTTATACTGAGGTTTTATATTCATCTTTTGTTAAATTTTTAAACATTTATAACCTTAAGAATTATCAACAAGTTGTAAAATGTAAAACTTTGTAAGCTTTTTTAAGAAATTAAAACTTTGAAATATTTTTCAAAGGCACTAATGGAGATACAGGCTGAAAAATGCTAAGTCCAATGTTTTTCCTTAGACCATCACAAATTCCTGTAGGAAAAATACCATTATTGCTATTAAAAGAAAGCTTCAAAGTTAATAAAATGTTATGGTTTTGTTCCCAGAAGGAAGGATTAAGAAATGGGAAAAATAAGAAAATAAATCCACATAACCTACTAGCAGCTCTGACAAACCTCAGATGACATGGTCATGTGATGATACAGGTGAAAGAAAGAATAGTGAGATAATTGAAGTAAACATTAGTTTGACAACATATAAGCAAGGTCTTGGGATAAGCAGTACAAGTGTCCCATGAAGCAAGGAGCTTTACGAAGAGAAAATGAAGAAGGCACAGGAAATGTATAATTGGCAATAGGAATAAGTGGTACTAATAATCACATATTGATTATCTTTTTAATATGTTTAAATGGAGACAGGATTTTTGTAGTTTATTCCCTAGACTTATAAATAAGTTTTAATAGAAAAATAAGCTCTACAATTTGGAACGATGCTCAAAAAGCTATCAAACTGTGCATACCCTTTGACCCAGCAGTGTTACTACTGGGCTTATATCCCAAAGAAATCTTAGAGAAGGGAAAGGGACCTGTATGTACACGAATGTTTGTGGCAGGTCTCTTTGTAGTTTGTGGCAGGTCTCTTTGTAGTGGCCAGAAACTGGAAACTGAGTGGATGCCCATCAATTGGAGAATGGCTGAATAAAGAAATGACCAGCAGGATGATTTCAGAGAGGCCTGGAGAGACTTACATGAACTGATGCTGAGTGAAATGAGCAGGACCAGGAGATCATGACTTACTTCAACAATAATACTATATGATGATCAATTCTGTCGGACATGGCCCTCTTTAGCAATGAGATGAACCAAATCAGTTCTAATGGAGCAGTAATGAACTGAACCAGCTACACCCAGGGAAAGAACTCATGGAGATGACTATGAACCACTACATAGAATTCCCAATCCCTCTATTTTTGTCTGCCTGCATTTTTGATTTCTTTCACAGGCTAATTGTACACTATTTCAAAGTCCAACTCTTTTTATACAGCAAAATAACTGTTTGGATATATACATATATTGTATTTAACTTATACTTTTAACATATTTAACATGTATTGGTCAACCTACCATCTGGGGGAAGGGGTGGGGGGAAGGAGGAAAAAAGTTGGAACAAAAGGATTTGCAACTGTCAATGCTGAAAAATTACCTACCTATGCATATATTTGTAAATAAAAAGCTATAATAAAAAAAAAGAGAAAAAAAATAAGCTCTAACCACAGCAAAGTTTCTTATCCCAATATATATTACTGAGAGAAAGAACAACCATAAAGTAATTTCAAATACTGCAGAGGTTAAATAGGCACTGGGTGAATTGAACGTAGTACTACAGAATCAAAATAAAATAAAACAAACCAAAAAAATATTTATCAAGAACCTTCCATGTAATCTTTACTGAAAATCAAGTAAAATCAGCACAATGAATGTTACTAACTTAAAACCAATGAAAAATACTAATACCTTACAACTTCCAAGGCCAGGGCAATATCATGTATATCATCATCTTGTCCTTGAACTGGATAAACTTCCAAAAGAGGTACACTGTGTTCTAATTCTTCCAAGGTTTCATCAATCAAATCCCTTGGAATATTTGCAATATTAGATGAAAAGGGTTCAGCAACAGATACAGTGACTTTGAAACAAGATGATGAGCTTTGGCGTGGTTTACAAGTTACCTAAAATAAATGTTAGTAGACAAAAAATTAAGGATTTTGTTTACTTTTCTAAAGTATTTTTTTTAATGTGGCCCAATTATGTAATTTTTAAAATTAAAGCTTTCTGACTTAACAAATTCGTGTAATAGTTATTTAATTCTAATCATGTGTCAACTAATTTCATTTAAAAGTAGCTTTTTGTTTACAGCTTGTACTTTAGAAATTACATTAGCATAAAGGTACATGAAAGCACTGGTTACATATTTTCAATGGTATTTCTAAAGCGGCAAATATATTCTTAGTAAAAGATTACAACTTCACTGAAATTTTTGGAGGTATTAACTATTCATTTACTAAATATTTTAAATGTAAATATATGCAATATATTCCAATACTAAATATATCTACACAAATTGGAGATTTCTAACCAGATATGGAAAAACCAAGTTAGTGGGCAGGAAATACCTGTGTAAAGCTTGTACCAAAGATTACATAAAATTTTCTTAGGGGGAAAGAACTTTAGAAATTATATGAGTAGTACTTGCAGGCATCAGGCCCTTTGCCTCCATAGCTAATATTTATTCCATAACACCACAACACCTTTTTCCGGTCAAATTTGTTTCACAAATAACTGTTTACACATCAATAACAATCTCCTTTCCAATAAATTCATAAAACTCAATGTTAGCATCGATTGCCCAACTTCCCAGTTTTACTATTTTATAGAAGTACTGATTCCTATAATGGATCCCCAATATCTTTTTACCAGAATTAAAACCACTAGATAGAGGATCTAGACAGGTAGGGGGCACAGAAGAAGGTAAAGAGCTGGATCTGGAGTCTGAAGGTCCTGAAAAATCTAACCTCAAACACTTGTCCGCTATGTCCCTTGACCTGTCTGCCTCCCATCTACAAAATGGGGATAATAATAGCACCTACCTTCACAGAATTGTTGTAGGGATTACATGAGTTAATAACCGTAAAGAGCTTAGCACAGAGGTATATACAGTAATTGCTACATAAATCTTAGCTATTATTGTTATTACAGATTATGCCTCTGTTATATAGATTTCATAAAATGAACTTCATAATACAAATCCATGAAAGTAGATGTCTGGGATGAAGATTTACTCAACTGAAGTAAAAAATTCTTCTATCATGGTGTTAAAAATCCCTAGGGGCAAGTCATTTAACTCTGAGTGGTCTGTAAGATGTGGAAGTTGAACTAAATGATCTAACCAAACCCCAAATAACATGACACAATGATTACTGTTTATATTCAAAGAACAAATGTTTCTCCCAAATTGATCATGAAAAAAAATTTAGATATGGAACATTATTTTCTTATTGAATTCAAAACTAAAAATACAGGCCTTTAAAATAAAATTTTCTGGTCATAAGATATAACAAAAATTATACAATTTAATTTTAATTTTAAAATGGTGAATTTAAAAGTAAATTGATCAATTTAAAAACAAAAATGCACAATAAATCACAATCATACTCAAACTAAATATGCTATTGTTCATTATTCCCCATCTTATTGTGTTAATTTTTCCCTTCTGCTATTCCTAAAGAGCTAAAATCACCTTGGGCCTCATAAATTGCTGTATTATATTTCTTTTAAAAAATTATTTAGCTGAAGTGGTGCAGTAGATAGAGCACCAGCCCTTAATTTAATTTGAATCTGGTCTCAGACACTTAACATTTCCTTGCTCTGTGACCCTGGACAAGTCACTTACCCCAATTGCCTCGGCCAAAAAAAAAAAAAAAAAGACAATTATAATATATAATATCAAATATTACATTGATTATATGATTTTTATATATATATACACATATATACATACACACACACACACACACACATATATATATATATATATACACATACACACACACATATAAATAAAGCTGAAAAACAATGTGCTTTAAAGCAAAAAACAAGCAGTCACAGAAAAATGCATTTTTAGTTTCACAAACAAAACCAATACAGCCAAGAGTAGGAGGAAAGGAGGAAAACTGGAAAGAAAATTTTCCATCAAAACTTTCTGATGAAGGACCTACATAAATTGAAGTAACATAACCAGTACTTAAAGAACAATATACATAGTAGTAACAATATTGTATAATAATCAACTGTGAACAACATCGTTATTCTCAGCAATACAATGATCCCATACAATTCTAAAGAATTCATGATTTAACAGGCTATCCACCTCCAGAGAAAGAACTGATGATCTGAATGTAGATCAAGTATGCTTTTATTTACTTTTTTTGATCTTTGTTTTCTTTAACAACACAACTAATACGGAAATATATTTTGAATGATTGCACATATATAACCCCTAAATTGCTTGCTGTTTCAAGAGAAGGGAAAGAAAAGAATTTTAAATTCAAATTTTTTTAAATGTCAAAATTATTTTTACAAAAGACAACATAAAAATAAGCTGTCATGCTCAACATTTCTTATAGCACAAAAATATTCCATCACAATCACATACAACTTGTTCAGTCATTCCCCAACTGATGGGCATCATCTCAATTTCCAATTTTTTGCTACCACAAAAAAGAGCTGTTTTAAATATTTTTGTACATGTGACTTTTTCTTTTTCTCTGATCTCTGAGATCCACATACCTATTAATGGTATTGCTGGTTCAAAAGTTCCAATTTGCTCTCCAGAATGGTTAGATCATTCACAACTCCACTAACAATGCATTAATGTTCCAATTTTTCCACACCCCCTCCAACATTTGTCATTTTCCTTTTCTGTTTTATTAGCCAACATGAAAGGTACGAAGGGGTACCTCAGAGTTATTTTAATTTGCATTTCTCTAATCAATAGTGATTTAGAGCATTTTTTTCGTATTATTTTAGATAGCTTTGGTTTTTTTCTTCTGAAAATTTTCTGTTCATATTCTTTGACCATTTCTCAATTGGGGAGTGACTTGTTCTCTTAAAATTTGACTCACTTTTCTTTATGTATTTGCAAAATAATGCCTTTAACAGGGAAAATTTGTGAAAATTTGTTTCCCCAATTTGCTTTTTTACTTCTTGAAAGGAAATCTTGCCTGCATTGTTTGTTTCTGCAAAACCTTTTTAATTTGATGCAATCAAAACTATCCATTTTACATTCATAATGTTCTTTGTTTCAGTCATAAATTCTTCTCTTATCCATAAATCAGACAGGTAAAATACTCCATTTCCCCCTAATTTGCTTATGGTATCACTCTTTATGTTTAAATCATATATCTATTTTGGCCCTTATTTTGGCAAAAAGTGTAAAAATATTGGTCTACACCTAGTTTTTGCCAAACTGCTTTACTATTTTCCCCAGTAATTTTTTTTTTTTCAAATAATGAGTGTTATTCCAAAAGCTTCAATCTTTGGGTTTATCACACACTCACTCACTATGGCCATTTACTACTATATATTGTCAATCTAATCTAAACCACTGATCCACCATTATTTCTTAGTACCGATTTGTTTTGAGAAGTATTTTTTAATGCAGTTTTTACTGCATTATGGTCAGAAAAGGATGCTTTTAATATTTCTGCTTTTATGCATTTGATTATGAGATTTTTATACCCTTTTACATGTTCAATTTTTGTGAAGGTGCCATTCATTATTGAGAAAAGGTACACTCCTTTCTATTCCCATTCAATTTTCTCTAGAGCTGTCATATCTAAGTTTTCTAAACTTCTATTCATCTCCTTAACTTCTTTCTTCTATTTAGATTTATTTAGTTTTGAGAAGTAAAGCTGCAAAAAATGAGATGATGGCTATGCTTGCTTTTTTTTTTTAAACCTCAGCTGAAACATAAGATTTTGGTACAACCCCTTATTTTTAATCTATGTGTGTGTGTCTGTTTCAATAATTTTTCTTGTAAAGAACATTTTTTGCTGGATTTTTTAAAAATTCATTCTGCTCTGTGCTTGTTTTATAGGTAAATTAATCCCAACTCACATTCAATTAAGATTACCGTGTATTTCCCTTCATCCTATTTTTCCCATTTATCCTTCACTTTTACTTTGTTCCTCCCCCAAAATCTTATTTTGCTTGACCTAAATTATTTTCCCTTAATCTGCTATCCCTTCTTTTAGCACCCCAGCTCCAACCCCTTTCCCTATTACCTCCTTATAGGGGGTAAGAAAGATTTCTATCCCCAACTGAGTGTTATTCCCTATTTCAAGCAATTCCAATGTAAGATTCAAGTACTGTTCCTATTCCCCATTTTTCCCTTCCACATAAAAGCTCTTTCTTTCTTGCCTCTTTTATCTAAGATAATTTCCTCCATTCTTCCTTTCCTTTTACCCCCTCAGTACATTCCTTTTTTACCCCTAACTTGTATTTTTTCCCATTATAGTTAACCCACACTTCTTCCCTTTATTTGTACTCTTTCTAACTGCCCTAATAATGATAAAGTTCTTAGGAGTTGTAAGTTGTATTATTTTCTTGCATAAGAATATAAACAACTTAATCTTAATGAATCCTTTATGATTTCCTTTTCATGTTTACCTTTCTATGCTTTTCCCTGAAGTCTTGCATTTGAAAACCAGGTTTCCTATTCAGATCTGTTTTTTTCATAAGGATTATAACTCAGTTTTGCTACATAGGTTATTTTTGTTATTTCAGTCCTTGCTTCTTTACTCTCTGGGATATTTCATATCCCAAACCCTCCAATCCTCTAATGTGAAAAATCTTGATAAATCTTGTGTGATCCTTACTGTAGTTCCACATCATCTGAATTTTTTTTTCTGGCTGGCTGCAATATTTTCTACTTGATTTGGGAGTGCTGGAATTTGGTTATAATATTCCTAGCAGTTTTCATTTTGCTTGCTCTTTCAGGTGACTGGTGGTAGATTCTTTTCATTTCTATTTTCTGCTGGATCTAAGTTTCCTTGGGCAGGTTTCCTTGATAATTTCTTTAAATATGATGGGTAAATTATTATTTTGATCATGGTTTTTAGGTAGCCCAATAATTCTTTGACTATCTTTCCTCAGTCTATTTCCCATATCATTTGGTTTTTAATGGAATATTTTTCACTTTCCTCTACTTTTTATTCTTTTCACTTAAAAAATGTTTCTTGATTTCTTAAGGAATTATTAGCTCCCATTTGCTCAATTCTAATTTTTAAAGAATTATTTTCTTCAATGAGCTTTTGTACCTTTTTTAATGTTGCCAATTCTGCTTTAAAATTAGTTTTTTTCATGTATTTTGTGCCTTTTTTAAAACTATACTGTTGACTCTTTATAATTTTCTTGCATCACTCATTTCTTTTACCAATTATTCCTCTACCTCTCTTACTTGATTTTGAAAAACCTTTTTGAGCAAGCACTTCCAGGAATCCTTGTTGGACTTGTGCCCAATTCACATTTTTCTTTGAGTTTTACTTATAGGTGTTTTGACTTCACTGTCTTCTGAGTTTGTGCCTTGATATTCCCTGTCACCTAAGTAACTTTTTATAGTCAGGTATTTTTTTTTGTTGTCTCTTACACTCTCCTCTTGGCTTTGGAACCAAGTCCCCTACTCTCCTGGATCTGCAAGTGCTACTGCTCTTTTCTACCTTGAAACTATGACCAGGATGCCTATTCCCTTGTGAGCAACCTCAAGCACTCTTCTCTGCTCTGGAACTGTGCCCACATCCCTGTGTACCTCATCTCCAGCACCCTGTTCCTCTTTGCCTTTGAACTTCAACTCAGAACTATGTCTGAGCAATGCAACAAAATTCTGAACCCCATGCCAGCAAAGGGTCCCCAGTAATCTTTCTGCTCAGTTGTCCTCCCTCCCTCCAAGCCCTTACCTTCTGGGGGCAGAGAGCCCCTCCAAAGCCTGCAGCCGGTGTTACTGCGGCCCAACTACCACTCTTCTCAGATAAGAACTCTGCTACTAACTTCCTAAGTTGTCTTGAGCTGGAAAAAGTTTTATTCTGACCTTTTGTTGGCTTTGCCATTCCAGAATTCACTATGAAGTATTATTTTAAAGCTGACTGGAAGGAAATCTGGGAGAGTTCAGGTGTACTCCTGCTTCTACTCTGCCTCGTTGGCTTCATTTCTTGGAGGTTTTTAAGCAAAGGCTAGATGACCAGAGTTCCCCCTCAAATTCGGATATAACTAAGGAAGACGGTGCAACAAAATACAAAATCAGGTCACTGGGGAGTTGATCTTGCCATGGGCCTCATTGTATGGATCTCTGAGATCTAAGAATCAGTAGGATAGCTAAGGAAAACCCAAATTGTAAAAAGTTGAAATGAGAGTAGTAATAAAATTGAAGAATTAGGCATGGACAACTTTATCAATATGTTTAATAAGGAATAGGAAGATACAGATCAGAGTATCCATATTTAATAAAAGCGTCAATAGAACTGAGAAGACCTGGGCATATTTATAGATATCAAGGACTAAGTGAAGAAAGAGGATGAAAATGTTTCTGGAAAAAGTAATAGCTACTAAAGGAAGGTTCTTTAAAAAGTAAGAATAAGGACACAGAGAGTAGTTAGAACAAGACACAGAGAGCAAAGACAAGTTGTAAGATGTAGCTTTCACATTGAGTCAATGCTTCCCATTATTTGAAAACTGACACTGTCAGAAAAGACTCAAAAGGAATCAGAAAGATATGGGCTCAAGTTCTTTCTCTGATGGGGCAGATAACTGGAACCATGAATACAACCCTGTTGTAGAATCAGAAATCAGAATCAAAATCAGAAAAGACTTGTCTTTCTGCACTCGCATTGAAACTCAGACACTTCCTAGCTATGTGACCCTGGCAAAAAAAAAAAAAAAAAAAAAAAAAAAAAAAAAACCCACCTTGTTTGCCTCAATTTTCTCATCTGTAAAATGAGCCAGAAGAGGAAACGGTAAACAGCTCTAATATCACTGCCAAGAAAACCTCAAATGGGATCATGAACAGTCAGACATGACTGAAATGCAACTCAATAACAAAAACCTGCCTCTGTCACACTGTCCACGTGATCCAAAGCAAGCCACTTTAACTTCCTAGACAACGAAGAGTAGAATCAGCAAAGGTGTGGCCCTACCTTAATAGAGAGTATTTCCTTGAAGTTTCCTACACTAATGAAATCATGGGTCCAGGAAAAAGAAAGAGAAAATTCCCAAAAGAACTATAAGAAAGTTAACCAAAATCACAAACCTCTCATTCTTTGCTTAATAATCTGTAGGTTCAGAGGTTCTGTGTGATTAAAAATCTTTTATATGAAGATGATGCTACCCCCTTTTTGCTAAGAGAAGTTCTGAGTTTTCTAGTAATAACAGTGAATTGTAGTCTATGAATTGTCCAGATTCTTAAAACCTGTCTGCACTTAACTAAAAGCACAGATTTTCAGAATGAATAAATATGCTCCTACGAGTGACTTCGGGAGTGAGTGGGGAGAAAAACGTGATTTGTGGAATAGATTCTTTCCATACAAACCCTGAGAAGAATCAAACCCACAAACCTGTCCTTTGAAGTAGCTTATTCTAACCAACTAACGGGTCTAAACTATATCTGGTGAGGATAAGAACTCCAAGTAGAAGCCTGCCCCTATAAAAGTGCTAGAAGATAAGAATTTTACTAAAGAATACTGTGATCCTTTACTTTTTATTCCAAATCTGAATCTACATAGTAACCCAAACTAATTTAACAGACGAAAATTAGACACCTTCCCTACATCATATGTTTTAACCAATATAAGTTTTTAAATTGCAATATAGTTTGCAAGTAGAATAATGTTCTAAAGCAGTGGTTTCTCAAACTTTTGTTTTCAGTATCTTTATCCTATTAAAAATTACTGAGGATCTCTCCAAAGCGTTTTTGTTTATCTGGGTTATATTTATAGACATTTACCATATTGCAAATAAAAACTATTCTTGAATTTGTAGACCCTCTAAAAGGGTTTCAAAGATCCCCAGGATTCTCTATTCCATACTTTAAGAACCATTGCATTATTAAAGGATACACTAAAATTTTATTTTCTAAAGTTAAGTATTAATTAACATTAATTTAAAGCTTAATAACATGCTTAAAAAAATTTGTAAAAAGACATTATCCAAATTCTACTAAAATAAACCACAAAATAGTAATGTCCAAATCAAGTTTTAAGAGAGCCTGATAATTTTATTCAAAAAAGAGTAAATTAAGAATTATTTACCTCAACAAGAACTCCAACAAAAGGTATGGAAGCTTCTTCATATTTGATGAAGAACAACTCTGGATTTGTCTTCCAGACACCAAGCCATTTGTCTTTCATCTTTAATTTTTCTGATAGATATTTGCTCATTGCTTCATCAGCATCCTCTGCCTAGCACAAGCATTTTAATAGAAAATATTAATACCATTGTATTTATGACTAAATTGTCTTGCTGATTTTGATTTAATAAAAATTGATGAAAGTAAAAAGGAACATTACTTTTAAAGAGAGGAAATTTGTAGAAACAGAAATCAAAGTAAATACCACTTTATTTAGTTTAGACTTAAAACAAACTGGAAAGAAATATATAAGCATAATAATATAATACTTTGTGATATACTGAAGATGAGCCTTTCATTCAAAATAGAAATACTGTATATTTATCCAGACGCAAAATAACGTCGTTCCTCTCTAAGTAAAATGATCATTGGGAAAAAAAAAAATAATTCTTTGCTTCAAACTAACTTGTGCAAAGGGATATTGTTTATTATTGAGAGGACTTTTCAGAAACTATTTAATATATGAAAATCTAAAGCATTTTTTCATTGTATAAAAGCAAGCATCAACATCAAGCAAAGTGTCTGGCTTTGAAGTTGGCACAATTTAAATTTAAATTCAAAGATGACAAATGACATTTTTTTAAACTTGAAAGCAACCTGCTTTACAAATAAAACAATAACTTACATACTTTTATTTTACCAATTCCTATACTAATTTAGTATTCTTTATTTACTTTCATATCAAATGCATTTGGTTCATTTAAAAAAAGTATTTTAACTTTAAAATTTTTATTGAAACCTTATCCAGTATTCACATATAACATCTATGGGAATAGGCAAAAAATCTAATCTTTTAGAAAGGTACACTACAAATGTTTATCTTCTGAGAACTAACTATTCCTAAAACAAGAATTCTGGCCTATTTGCACAAAAATCAAAATTGAATTTATGTTAATAAATGTCCAAACTTTTAATAGTCCAATCTTGGAAAAAATGAAATAAAAAAGTCTATCAGTAATTCCAGGTGTTGCAAATCCACAATGGCAAGGACACATGCCTTCAACTTTTAGGGACCACCAATTAGAAAAACCCTTAGCAAGGCATCCCTTTACTTGTCAAAGTAAACTTCTACACCTGTGGAAAAATAATGTAACAAGTTTATACTGCAGTAATGATAATAAAAGTCATTACAACACAGTAAAAATGTAATGAGAAGAACTAAGAGAATGTATGAGAACAATATTACCTGAAGAACTAAATTATTCTGAATATTATAATTACTCAAATTAACTACAAAGGACTTATGAAGGAAGATGCTATCTATCTCCAGGGAAAGAACGGATAAAGTGAAGTATGTGTCCATGCACTGGAGAGAGACACAGAGAGAGGGGGGAAGGGGGAAGGGGGGAGAGAAGGCAGTAAAGGGAGGGGGTGAGAGAGAGAGACAGAGACAGAGAGACAGAGAGAGGCAGAGAGATGGGAGAGAGAGAGAGAGAGGGAGAGACAGAAAGAGAGAGACAGAGACAGAGAGACAGAGAGAGACACACACAGAGAGGGAGAGACAGAAAGAGAGAGACAGAAACGGAGAGACAGAGAGAGACACACACAGAGAGAGGGAGAGACAGAAAGAAAGAGGGGGGCGAGGGAGAGACAGAAAGAAAGAGAGAGAGAGAGAGAGAAAGAGAAAGAGACAGAGAATGAGAGAGAGATAGAGACAGAGAGAGAGAGAGATACTAAAAGGTGGTCCTTAAAGGCTTTACATATTTTCATTTCATCCTAACAGAAATTCTCTCAGAGGTGCTACTACTACCACCCTCCTTTTACTGATGAGGAAACTGAGGCAAAAGAAGATTAAGCGTCTTGCCCAGACTCACAAAATTCATAATTGACCAGGCACTCAATTCAGTATGCAGAGATAGAAGAAGAGGCAAAAAGCCCTTATGCTCAATCTAACGAGGGAGGCAAGCAAACGCGCACAAGCTTTAGTGCAAATAGAGGAAAAGGCTGAGCAGGAAGGCCCTACAAGCCACGAGGTTAGGAAGGCTTTCTGTGGAGGCTGTTTTAGTTGGGACTTGAAGGAAACCTAGAGGAGAAGGCAGGGCCGGGCCCCGGCCCACAGTCTGGTCCAGGAGAAGGTGTTCCGGGGCGGCAGGGAGCCCCGGAGAAGACTTGGTAGGGTGGGTGAGATGGCCCGGCAAGGCCCGGGCTTAGGGGGAATTACCCCCGAGTCCCAGCTCAAGCGCCACACGAACTTTAACTGTTGCCACTTGTCACCCGGCCCGAGGCAGGCAACACCGGCAGCCAAAACTCGCCCCTGGGTGACCGCGGCCGGGCTCCTTCCCAGCCGGAGCCCCGCGTCCCCCGCGGGCTCGGCGCAGGGCGCCGCTAGGCCCCGGGGGAAGGGCCCCGGGGGAAGGGCCCCGGGCTGGCCTGTCTCCCCAAGAGCGGCCGCTTGGCGGGTTGGAAGAACCCCGCGACCCCCAGGCTCCGCCCCGAACAGCGCCCCTCTTCTCCGGAGCCCCCCCCCCCAGGGCCCCCGAGCAGCTGGAGGACCGGGGCTTGGCCCCGGGCCGGCGCATCAGCCCCGTACTAGTCGGCTAGCCCGGGCAGCGCGGCCAAACGTGCCTGCCTCGGTTTCCCGCAAGGTGAAACGGGGAAACTCTCTACGAGGGCTGCTGGGGGGCTCGGGCCTACACCCAGCCCCTCCCCCGCCGGGGCCTCACCTTACAGCCCTGCAACACCTGGTCGCAATAGAGCGCCACCTTCTCGTCCCGCCACATGCCCCTCATGGGGGACGCGCAGACCGGCGGCAGGGGCTGCGCCTCCTCCTCCTCCTCCTCGTGCACCGAGAGCAGGCCCTCCTCCTCCTCCTCCTCCTCCTCCTCCTCCTCGCCGTCTCCGCCGGGGCCCTCGGCCTGGGGCATGGGCAGCAGCTGCAGCCGCCGCCGCGCCGCCTCTCGGCCGGCTCTGCCCTTCACGGGCCGCGGCGAGGCCACCACCGACCGCACCGGGGACAGGCTGCTTTTGGCGGCCCCTTCTTCGAGGACCGAAAAAACGACCTTCTCCCCGCGCCTCCCCGGGCTGATCCCCAGAGGCGAGTCTTCCGTCTCGGTACTGTCGGGCCCCGACGCCATCGCGTCTGCAGCTCGGCCTCGAGGGGGAGCCGTTAGCCACTTTTCCCGCCCAGCACAGGGCTGGCAATGAGCACGCGGCACGCGCCCTGGCGCCGCAACGAGCGGCGGCGGCGGAGACGGCGCGCGGCGCGGCTGGCGGGGAGCAGCCACGTGGCCTACAGGGCCCCCCCACCTTCTTCCGACGGCCTGTGCGCGCGCATGCACAACCACCTTCTGCGCATGCTCCTCCGCTGCCCAAGGGGGCGAGGACGCCACAGCGCCTCTTCTTTTCTGCGAGGATCTTCCTCGGGAGCGGGTCTTGAACGGACTCTGGTCCCTGGCACCACGCACAGACACCCAGGCCCACGGGTACAAGTCCGCCCGCAGGGCTCGGGCCTCTACACCGGCTGCTGAGCTGGTGCCAAGGCGGGGCCCATCGATAAACCAAAGGGGCCCGCGGGCGCTTCGACCCTTCGGGAACGGGCCGGGGAGCTCCGCTGATCTGGCAGGATGGGCCTGGAGGAAAGACAAATCCGGACAGCCCGGCCCGGGGAGCTTGTGCTGGAGGCAGCGGAGACGGGAGTCTGCCCACCCCCCCCCCCCCCAGGCGTGAACGCAGTGGCCCCAAGGGCGGCGGGAGGGTCAGACGCCCCCAAATGACTGAACAATAATGTGGACACATGTGCGTGTACGTGCATAGAGGCGGCGCGGGTGTGTTGTTACAGGCTCTGCACACATACCCCCGGGCCGCGTGACGCGGGCGTGCCGTGTCAGCGTGTCAATGCGCATGTGCGTACACGCATTATAAGTGTGGGTGGGGGTGCATATGCTTATGGGTGTGTGCCAATGGTATATACACACTAACAGCGTTATCTACTGCATGCGTATATGCATTGTATATTTATGTGTGTTTACATAGGCATGTATGCATGCATACTGTGGGTATGTGCATATTTACATGGGTGTGTATATATACACATTATAAATAACAGCGTTATGTAATATATGCCTATATATGCATTGTATATTTATGTGTGTGTACATAGGCATGTATGCATGCATACTGTGGGTATGTGTATATTTACATGGGTGTGTATATATACACATTATAAATAACAGTGTTATATAATATATGCATACATGTGCATTGTATATTTATGTGTGTTTACATAGGCATGTATGCATGCATACTGTGGGTATGTGTATATTTACATGGGTGTGTATATATACACATTATAAATAACAGCGTTATGTAATATATGCCTATATATGCATTGTATATTTATGTGTGTGTACATAGGCATGTATGCATGCATACTGTGGGTATGTGTATATTTACATGGGTGTGTATATATACACATTATAAATAACAGCGTTATGTAATATATGCATATATATGCATTGTATATTTATGTGTGTGTACATAGGCATGTATGCATGCATACTGTGGGTATGTGTATATTTACATGGGTGTGTATATATACACATTATAAATAACAGCGTTATGTAATATATGCATATATATGCATTGTATATTTATGTGTGTGTACATAGGCATGTATGCATGCATACTGTGGGTATGTGTATATTTACATGGGTGTGTATATTAAAAATTATAAAAAGGTTATGTTTATGCCTATTTGTTGTATATTTTTGTGTGCATAGGCATGTTGGCAACTGTGGGGTATGTTATTTAATGGGTTATAACAATATAAATAAAGTGTTATTAAAATTGCTAATTATTGTATATTTATGTGTGTTTTAAAGGCTGTATATGTGGGTTGTGTATTTTTAAGGGTGTATATAACAAAAAAAGGTTATTAATATATGCCCATATTGCATTGTATATTTATGTGTGTTTAATGGCATGTATGATAATGTTAGTAATTTTTGGTGTGTATATATACACATTATAAAAAAGGTATGTAATATATGCCTATAAAGCATTGTATTTTATGTGGTTTTAATGGCAGTATGCATAACCGGTTTTTAAGGGGATATACAAATTATAAATAAATGTATGTAATATGTCAAAATTTTGTATTTATGTGTGTGTCAGGCATGATGCCATACTGTGGTTGGTTTTTTTGGGGGTATATAAACATAAATAAAGTTTAATAATATATATTTAAATTATATTTATTTGTTACATAGGGCCATTGCATCAACTGTGGTATTGTATATTTACGGTGTATATAACACTTATAAATAACAGGTTATAAATATATGCCAAATGCATTGTATATTTATGTGTTTACATAGGCATGGCATGAAAGGGTATGTTATATTTACATTGGGTTATATAACATTAAAAAACCAGCGTTATGTAATATATGCCTATATATGCATTGTATATTTATTTGTGTGTACATAGGCATGTATGTACAACTGTGGGTTGTATTTTAATGGGTTTAATATTAAATTATAAATAACGCGTATTTAAATATTATAAATGCATTGTATATTTATGTGTTTTTACATAGGCATGTATGCATGCATACTGTGGGTATGTGTATATTTAATGGGTGTTATATATAAATTATAAATTGGGTTATTAATATATCCATATATGATTGTATATTTATGGGTGCATAGGCATGTATGTGCTCTTGGGATGTGCATATTTACGGTGTGTATATAAATAAAATTGTTATAATATAATATGTCATTTATATTTATGTGTTATACATAGGCACATACATAATACTGTGGGTATGTGTATTTTACATGGGTGTGTATAATTAACATTTAAAAAATTTATTAATTATCATATATGATGTATTTTATGTTAATAGGATTATGCATGCATCTGGGTTGTGTATATTTCATGGTGTGTATATATACACATTATAAATAACAGCGTTATATAATATATGCCTATATATGCATTGTATATTTATGTGTGTGTACATAGGCATGTATGCATGCATACTGTGGGTATGTGTATATTTACATGGGTGTGTATATATACACATTATAAATAACAGCGTTATGTAATATATGCATATATATGCATTGTATATTTATGTGTGTGTACATAGGCATGTATGCATGCATACTGTGGGTATGTGTATATTTACATGGGTGTGTATATATACACATTATAAATAACAGCGTTATGTAATATATGCATATATGTGCATTGTATATTTATGTGTGTATACATAGGCACATATGCATGCATACTGTGGGTATGTGTATATTTACATGGGTGTGTATATATACACATTATAAATAACAGCGTTATGTAATATATGCCTATATATGCATTGTATATTTATGTGTGTGTACATAGGCATGTATGCATGCATACTGTGGGTATGTGTATATTTACATGGGTGTGTATATATACACATTATAAATAACAGCGTTATATAATATATACATATATATGCATTGTATATTTATGTGTGTGTACATAGGCATGTATGCATGCATACTGTGGGTATGTGTATATTTACATGGGTGTGTATATATACACATTATAAATAACAGCGTTATGTAATATATGCCTATATATGCATTGTATATTTATGTGTGTGTACATAGGCATGTATGCATGCATACTGTGGGTATGTGTATATTTACATGGGTGTGTATATATACACATTATAAATAACAGCGTTATGTAATATATGCATATATATGCATTGTATATTTATGTATACATAGGCATGTATGCATGCATACTGTGGGTATGTGTATATTTACATGGGTGTGTATATGTACACATTATAAATAACAGCGATATGTAATATATGCATATATTAGTATATATTCATTGTATATTTATGTACATACATGCATATATAGATACATATATTATGAGTGTGAGTGTATGTGTATAAACACATGGGTGTGTATATATAACACATTATGAATGATAGCGTTATATAATGTATGCAAATATTAGTATATATATATGCCTTGCATATTTAAGTGTATATACGTATGCATATATACATACACATATGACTGCGGGTGCATGTGTATATTTACGTGGGTGTGTATATATACACATTATAAATAACAGCGTTATATAATATATGCATATTAGTATATACGCATTTTATATTTATGTACATACATGCATATATATTATGTGTATGAGTATATGTGTATAAACACATGGGTATGTATATATAACACATTTTGCATAATAGCATTATATAATGTATGCATATATATATGCATTGTATATTTATGTGTGTGCACAATGCATATGTAAATACATATAATGAGGGTATATGTGCATGTTTACATGGGTATATATATACATTATAAATAACAGCATTATAGAATATATGTATGTAGTAGTATATATGCATTTTATATTTACGTACATATGTGCATATATAGATACATATATATTATGAGTGTGAGTATATGTGTATAAACACATGGGTGTGGATATATAACACATTATAAATATGTATGCATATATATGCATTGTATATTTATGTGTGTGCACAGTGCATAAGTAGATACATATAGTGAGTGTGCGTATATGTGCATATATGAGTATGTATGTACACAATACGCATAAGGTATTATATATGTATTCGTATAGTGGTATATGTGTATACATTCCATGGCTATATGTGTACATGCTTATGTACATGCACATATGAATATAGGTATTTATGTATTACATTTGTGTGTGGGTATAGGTATATATACCCATATATGTATCCAAACTCTATATCCTGCTCAGGCACATGACCTTGTGGATTTGGTTTGGAGATCAGAATAGTCAAGGTCATCTGTACTGGCTAACTCACTCTGGGTAAGAGCAGACAACAACTTCGGTCACAGAAACAAAACAGTAGAATTACAGAGTAGAAGAGAACTTTTCCAAGATTACCAAACAATAGTAGAAACATTTGGCTTTTTCTCTCATTTCCCCTCTCAGAAGCTGAGAGCAGTGGAGAGGTAGCAACGTTTTACAAAGGATTGAAACAGATGATGGAGCAGAAAGGATGGTTTTGTTCTTTGTTTTTGAGAGCAATGCATCACTGGAAAAGAATGTGCCCTAGAGTTGTAGTAAGATCAAGGAATGACAAGTAGACAACCCTTAAATTCCCTAAAGAGATTCAAAATATCAAAAGGGCAGGGGAAGGCCCTAATTAGTACATTTGATGGATTCCTGGTGGAGTCCAACAAAAGAAGAAATGAACGAATGTAGTTTACGTGTTCATAACAATGAGATCACAGATTCTCAATGGAGTTTGACACATAAGGGCCGTGATTCTCAGAGAGGTTATTTATGATAAAATAATTTAAAGAAGGACAGGATCTCAGAGGTTTTTAGCTCAACCCAATAATTTTACAGAAGAGGAAACTGAGTCCCACAGACAAGTCACAAAGGTAAATCACTAGAACTGTGATTCACACAGTCCTCTGGCACCAAATCTATGTTCTTTCCACTACACCATGGCCTTTTTCCCCTTCTCTCTTGTGATGTACTTTACAAGCAACTTAGAATTCTCCCACTGCAAAATAATTGGGATTCAAAACAAGGTCAGGAATTTTCAGCTGAGAACAGTCAGAGGAGTGGTATGGGATGACATTTGGATTGAAAAATTGTTCAAAGTAATACACAATGGAGAAGGACAGCACAAAAATAATTTCTGGTGTTGTTTTCCTACTGAATGAGTGCCGTATTGGTTGCCACAATTTCTATTTACAATTTAGCAACGAAAACATTGGAAGTACTGACGTCACCATAGCATATTGGGAAAACACCTGCTTTCCTTCATACTCATCTGGAAGAACATTTTGTTAGGATTTGAGTCCAACACAAGGAAAACATTAGCTATCATGTTAACACAGTTTAGGGAACAGTAACAATACTCATCATGATCTGGGGTAGTCTTAGTCTGGCCCTTTTATTAGGAAACCCAGATGTTACTATGTCAAGATGCAATCACACAGATTCCACTCTCTGAGAACAAGAACTGTTTTGATATACTCTGTTCCCAAATAAGTTTGTTTCTCATAAATCCTACTTTCCTTGCTTTTAGTCTTAATAAATAATAAAGTAACAAAGAACATCTGTTCCAGAAGGCCCTACCTATGTGGGCAGAGCAGGAGACTATCTCTGTCATGAAAGTAAAACAATATTAGAATTTTAGAGCTGAGGATGATCTTAGAAAATATTAGAGATTATCTAATATGCCCCTCACTAGTTTTAATTTTTTAGATTTAAATTAAGAACAAGAAAGACTTTTTTAAAGTTAAATATACTTTTCAATGAACAAAAATCTAATTTCTAACTTTCTCATTGGAAAAGAAAAAGAATAGCCTTATAACCAATATGCATATTCAAGTAAAACAAATATTAAAAATAAAAAAATATTATGCATTATTCTACATCCTGAATCTATCACCTCTCCATCAGGAAGCAGATAACATGCCCTATCTTTAGTTCTTATGGATTCAGACTTAGTCACTGAGTTGATCAGTTTTAAAATCAAAGCAGTTCATTTTAAGAGTGTATAAATTGTTCTGGTTTTGTTCCTTTTATTCTATATTACTTCATATATATCTTCCCAGCTTTCTCTGAAACTTTTTTTTTTATTTCTTAGTACAATTCCTTTTATGTAGTAGGTGCTTAATAAATATTCATTGATTGAATCATGGCATAATAGTATTCCATTATATTCAAATACCACAGTTTGTTCAGTTATTTCCAAATTGATCAGAATTTCCCAAAGTTTCCAGTTCTTTTTGAATATAAAAAGAACTACTATAAGTGACTTTGTACTTTTGGGCGCTGTTCTACTTTCTTTGATCTCTAGTCCTAACAGTGGTATTTTTGGGTCAATTTAATAACTTTTTGGTTATAGTAAGAAATTGATTTACAGAATGACTGGACCACTTCACAGCTCTACTAATGGTACATTAATGTTAATGAGACTGTAGGCAATTATTAAAGTAGTTGTTTCTATTAAACTTCAGGCAGACTGTATTAGAGTACAGTAATTACTAGACCAATATGGCTAACTAATGAATAGGCAATTAGAAATTTTTACATCTATTTGGAATGAGCAGGTAAAATTTGTTATAATTATACTCTATAGAGAAAAAATAATAAATGAGTATGAAAGGTATGTGGTTATTAGATCAACAAAAATTGTTCCAAGTTTTAATAGAATAGCAGGGCTATGCATTTTTCCACAGCCCAATCAATATTTGATGTTTTTCTTTTTTTGAAAACTTTGCCAATTTAATGAGTGAGGTGGAACCTCAAAGTTGATTCAATGTGCCTTTCTTTACCAATGGATGATTTGGAGCATGTTTTCATATGGTTTGGTTTCTTCTTTTGAAAACTGATTACTCATTTTTTTTGATCATTTATCAATTGAAAAATGGCTACTATTATAAATTATTCAAATTATGAATGGGAATCAATTTTAAAAATATCTTGAGAATCAGACTTTTATCAGAGAAACTTGCTTCCAATGATTTTTTCCCCAGTTACCTCCTTCCCTTCTAATTTTAGCTACATTGGTTTTGTTTGTGCAAAACCTTACATTTTTTATGTAATCCAAATTGTCTGTTTTATCTTTTGTGATTCTCTCTATCCCTTGTTTTATTATCTACCCCTTCCATAGATCAGGAAGGTAATAGCTTTGTACTTTAATCTTTTTTTTTTTTTTAATTTAATAGCCTTTTATTTACAGGATATATACATGGGTAACTTTACAGCATTAACAATTGCCAAACCTCTTGTTCCAATTTTTCACCTCTTACCCCCCCCACCCCCTCCCCTAAATGGCAGGATGACCAGTAGATGTTAAATATATTAAAATATAACTTAGATACATAATAAGTATACATGACCAAAACATTATTTTGCTTGTACTTTAATCTTTAACGATTTCATCCTTTTTCTCTAAGTGCTGTTATTCATTAGAAGTTTAACTTGATATATCGTGGAAGAAATTGATTTATAACTAGTTTCTATGAGACTGCTTTCCAGTTCTCCCAGCAGTTTTGGTTTGTTTGGATTTTTTTTTTGGGGGGGGGGTCAAATAGTGAGTTCTTTTCCAAGGAATTAGCTTAGGAATTTGAGTTTATCAGACACTAGACTATTATGTTCTTTTGCTTCTGAATCTTGTATACCTAATCTGTTCCACTGGTCAGCCTCTCTGTAAGAAGGTTAAGTGTTTGAATTGCTTGCCCCAAGGTACCAAAAGCTAGTTAGTGACAGAGCCAAGAATGGAATCTTTATCGATTAACTCCCAATTCAGTGCTCCTTCTCTTATGTCATAATGTGATTTGAAGTAGAAACCTCTCACAGTCCCAAATATCTCCCTTACTCTGTCTGATTGTGCTATAGCTCACATTTTAAATTACTTTTTGGGGGAAAGTAGTAAATATTTAGGAAATCCCATTTAAATTTGAATGTTGTTTCTATAGTCATTAGTACTAAGATCAAATTAGCTCTAGCTTTCATTTCCTAAGACAACAATCTAGAGAAAATGGGAAATAAGCATTTATTAAATAGTTACTTTGTGCAAGGCACTGTGCTAAGTACATTACAAAGATCATCTCATTTGATCCTCACAATTATTATTCTCATTTGACATTTGAGGAAACAGAGGCTGACAATGACTACCTAGGATCATACACCTGGTAAGCGTCTAAGGCCAGATGACTCCAACACTGCAGATTCCATCCCAGCTGGGTGAGAGCAGATTCATTTTCATGAGTGGAGGGCTAGAGTGAACTGACCAGAAAGCTCGGGGCAATGATCAGGGAGGTCAGGCTTAAGCACAGATCACAACCAGGAGCAGCCCAAAGTCTTTGTGGATAAAAGGGAAAATATGAACCAACTTTGCCCATTTAATTTTCCTTAGTCTAGGCAAATGGACGTTTGACTTATTTTTGCCTGAGGGATTGGGAATGAGTAACTTAACCAGAGAAAAACTTAGAAGAGAAAAAGGCAATACTTGAATTTTTTTTTCAGACATCAGCAACCTAACTATAACATGCTATCCAAACGGCTCTGTATTTCCTACCGTATTGGGTTTGAATCTTGATACTAGTTAAGTGACCATAACCTCTAGTTTCCTCTAGCAGGGCTTCTTAAACTTTTTCCACTTGAGACCCCTTTTTGCTGGAGACATTTTCTCATGATCCCGGGGATAGAGTCTATAAAACAAATCAAAGACTTACTGATAATAAATCCTATTTTTGCTACCCCCCCATTCAGTGTCATGACCCACAATTTAAGAATTTTATAGGACTTGCCTTACAAGCATTACCAGTATGTGCCAGGGAATGCCCTAACATCCTGGAGTGATCGTGGGGTGGTGGGGAGTGATTAGTGCAGCTGCTGCTCCCGACCTTGAGGCTCCCAGATTCAGCCTGCAGGGCCCGTAAGGACACCAAGGACAGGAGGAGAGGGCCCTTGGCCCAGGAGGCACTAAAGGAAGACCAGGAAAAATGTACCAAAGGACTGGTGGTGAAGAGCTAAGCTGTGCAGGCTGTCTGGCCTCAGCTTTCAGTGCCTTCAGGGAGCCGATTACCTCCTCTTGACTTTGTATCTGTCCATATGTATAATATAGTTATTTACACATGATTTCCTCCATTAGAATGGGAGCTCCTAGTGAGCAGGGACTTGGTTTTTGCCATTCTACCCCCAGCAGTTAGCTCACTGTCAGGCCCATAGTAAGCTCTTAAAAATTGTTAGTTGACTTCACTTGATCATTGGAACTTCTTGTTCCCCTCAAGGAAAGCCACACAAGCATGTTCTATGGATATATTTACTCATAGAGTGGTTGTTAAAATCAAACTCTGTCTCTTTCTGTCTCTCTCTCTATACACACACATATATAATATATAAAATATCTAAAAATTACACATTACATATGTATATATGTATGTATGTGAGTGTGTCTCTGTGTGTGTGTGTGTGTGTGTGTGTGTATAGGATATATAGATAATATGTATATACTATCCTAAGGGCAAAGGAGATTCATAGGTGTGAAGTGATGAGGACCTTGTACCAAACTGGTAATTTTAGATGCTAGAAAGGGAGAATCCAGAGATTCTTTCTCACCATGAAAATGTAAAAATAGAAAAAAACACAATAAGTTGGTCATTAAGTATCATTTTAATAATAGAATTGCTTCATCCTTTCCACTCTAATTTTTCATTAAGGAAAAAAATTAATCTTTTGAAACATAAACCAAGTCATAAGTTTTATATTCAGAAGTGTGAGAATTGGATGAGAGTTTAATTTCCACAGAGTTACATAATAAAAAAATCAGAGAAATGAAATTTAAATTGGAAAAATGCAGAAAAATGAAACTTAGAAAATTAGAGAAATGGAATCAAAACCTAAGAAATGAAACCTAAAAGTTAGTTGCCATGGAACAAAGGAAATGAAATTTATAGAGGAAAGCCATAAATTAGAATAAGAAACAATATGCAGAAGGAGTAGATGTACACTGAAATAAGGGTAAAAAGAAAATAAGGGATAGGGTTATTGAATTACAGGGAATAGGAGTTGTACTTGTTGGCTGAGATTCACGTGGGATAGACTGTAGTACCCAGCCGATGGGGAAACAGAGAAAGGACTTTGAATAAAAGACTGTGCTAATACGCTTCAAGAAGGTGCCTACTAGCTGGACATCTGATCTTGCAAGAATGTAAAATACAGTTCTTTTCCTGGATTCATCAGTGAGTCAGTTGAGTTCTTGGTAAGATGCTTCTCTTTCTTTTTTTTCCTATGATCTCCTGCTCCTGCTTCTTTCTTCTTCTTTTCCTCCTTCCCCTCTTCCTCTTCTTCCTCCTCTTCCCCTTCCTTGTCCTTCTCTTCTTCCTCCTCTTCTTCATCCTCCTCCTCTTCCTTGTTCTCCTCCTCTTCTTCCTCTTCCTCCCCCCCTTGTCCTCCTCTTCGCCTTCCCCTCTTCCTCTTCCCTCTTCTCTTCCTCTTCCTTCTCCCCCTCTTTTCCCCTTTCCTCTCCCTCCTCCTCTTCCCTCTCCCCTCCTCCTCTTTCTCTTCTTCTTTTACTCCTCCTTTTCTGCTCCTCTTCTCCTCCTCTAGTCCAATAAATCCCCTTATTTTAAGATGAAAAACAGGCCTCCAAAGGGGAATTGACTTGCCCAGTATCGTGCTGATAACAGAGTAAGAAAGCTGTGCTTCTAATCTTCATCTCTTGACTCCCAATTTTGTGTTCTCCCCAATACACATGGTCTCTAAAAATGAATTTTTTCTCTTCCAACTACAATATTTATTTAGGAAGCAAATTACAGTTTTAAAGGTTATAACTTCCTCTCTCTTCCTTAATTTTCCTCTGCCTCATAAATATTTATATTCCTATCTTCTCATCATTATGTACATAGAGAAAAATCATTTTTTATTTTTATTATTTTATTATATAATTATTATTTTTTGCAATTTATTCTTGATTTTTGTATAGTGAATTCCTCTGAATTGGAGGCCAGTTGATAAGAGGAAGTCACAAAATGTTAGATGTGAAAGGAATGTTAGATTATCTCATCCTGACGCCTCATTTTACAGAAAAGGAAAATGAGTCTCAAAGATGATAAGGCGGGTTGAAACTGCATGTCTTCTGATTCATTCTAAGAAGCTCTTTCTTGTTCCCATCTTCCTTAAAGTTTGGTTTTTAGACCATTATCTACTGTGTAAGGATATTTGAATTTGGTTTTGATCATACCTGTCAACAACAATGAATGTGTTTCTCTGAGCCAGTAGAGCTGTGGAAGTTGTGTTTTTAGTATATTGTTAGACAAATATTTGCTGAATGAATGAGTATATTGTTGAATTATTTGAAATGCTGCTGCCATAGCCCTGGGGTGTTTGCAGGAATTTCATACTAATGGGGCCCCAGAAATAGTTATGTGGCACATAAAAATGTAAGTTGTTGAAGGGCAGGGAGAAGGAGGAGTATGAAAAGGGAGTGGATAGAGGCAACATTCCCATTTGCTCTATGTAGTTACTGGAAAACCATCACGATTCTATAAGTGATTTTAGGCAAAATAATGTTTGGTCTGTGCAGACGCTCTAGCCCATTGCCTTTGGAGTTCTTTTAGAGTGGTTATTCCTTTTTTCAAAAACTTAGAAATTTTCCAAGTAGAGCTTATGAATGGAGTGTACTTATATATTGGGTATTTTTTTTTTTCCATCTTGTAACTCCCTAAATTAGAAATTATTGCTAAATACTACATAATTGTATGGGCCTAAAGTCAGGAAGAAGTGATTTCAAAATGGCCTCAAACACTTAATAGCTGTGTAATCCTGAGTAAATCACTTAAGCAGTGCTTGCCTCAGTTTCTTTATTTATAAAATGAGAATAATAACTAGCACCTACCTCCCAGAGTTATTGTGAGGATCAAATGAGATAATAATTATAAAATACTCAGCATAGTGCCTGACACCTAGTAAATGATATGTGTTAGCTATTGGTATATTTTTATAACATTAACCTTAATTATATTTTGATATAGCAATACTATAATAAAATTAATGCATTATTAATATTATTTAAAAGTTCATTTACACAGCTCTTTTTGTAGTGGTAAGGAATTGGAAATTGAGTGGATGCTCAATTGGTCAAAGGCTAAGTTACAGTATATGAAGATAATGGAATATCATTATTGTATAAGAAATGATGAGCAGGCTGATTTCAGAAAAGCCTGGAATGAATTACATGAACTAATAGTGAGTGAAGTGAGCATAACCAGAATAACATTGTACATAGCAATAACAAAATTATGTGATGATAACTGTGATACACTTAACTCTTTTCAACAATGAGGTGATTCAAGGCAATTCCAATAGATTTGGGAAGGAAAATGTCATGTACATTTAAAGAGAGAAAACAATGGAAACTAAATGTGGATCAAAGCATAGTATTTTCACTTTTTTGTTTGTTTATATCTTTCTTTCTTATGGTTCCCCTCTCCCTCTGAGTTTTCTTGCCCACCATGACAAGTATAGAAATATGTTTAAAAGGATTGCACATAATTAAATTATAGCAGATTTCTTTCTCTCTTGGAGAGGAGGGAGGTAAGGAAGAGAGGGAAAAAATTAGAACACAAAGCTTTTAAAAAATGTTGAAATCTATCTTTACATATATATGGAAAAATAAAATACTATTGGAAAAAGTTATTTCCATTAACTTAAATTTTTGTCCATCATTATACTTATTTTCCCTCCTTTGTCATTAATCCCAAAGATCTGTGTATGTTCCAATTATGTCTGCAGAGAGAAGAGAAATTGATTTTTTGGGAAGAACCTCTCTCCTTATGTTGGCCAGAGGAGGTCACTAGAGAACTTCAGAGCTGATTAAATGCCACATTCCCAAAGGGCTGGGCGGTGCCCAAAAAATTCCTCTGGGCCACGCTCTGAATTTGCACTGAGTTGTACACTGTTTTGCTGCAGGACAAGCCTAGACATATTTCTTAAATGTTTCAAGTTTCTTTGCCCTTCAAGTGATATTCTGCTAAATCTCCAGCATCTGGCAGTTTGTTTTCCTTCAGCATTTTCATTTTGTATAAATTTCTTTCTCTCTCTCTCTCTCTCTCTCTCTCTCCCTCTCTCTCTCTCTCTCTCTCTCTCTCTCTCTCACTCTCTCTCTCTCTTCCTTTCTTTCTTTTTTTCTCTCTTTTTCTAACAAACAATTCAACTTTATATTTCATTCTAGATAAAATTACAAGTACTTGTTATGTCCAGAGGCACTCTATTAAAGAAAGGAAATGGAAGTTAAAGACCACGCTCAACCTAAAGCCACATAATATAGGGTTGTCCTTTAAAAAAGGGAAGAAATAGACACTATTGTTTCCTGACTCTGGAGATGTTTGGAAGGAGGTCTGAAGAGCTGATAAAATGTCTTGGATCTGTTGGCCAGCAGTCTAGATGCCTTCATGGAGAGATAAAAATTCTTCTTAATAGGTGAAGAAACTAAGGTTAACAGGGATTGAGGGCTATGCTCGAAGTCAACCATCCTTTTAAGATTCATGTTTCATGGTTCACTGCCTCTTACTTGGGCAAAATAATATTTTGTCATTCTATTATTTGGTATTATGGCCTGCTGACACAACATATTCATATTACAGGCTTGAAAGTTTCACCTCATTTGTATGTGCTCCAAACATCCTTGCTACAAATATAATTAACGCATGATAGGGGGAAAATTCATAAATTATTGCTTTAGGGCCCAGAATTCAATCTTGTGCTACTACTCTCCTTTTACATATAAATAATTATGACCAAGAGGCAAGAATCTATTGAAAATAAATGTGAATATTCTAAATAATGCAGGACACTACTCTCATATTTCTCATAGCACTTTGTCTAGACCCTTTATCACATTCTACCTTACATCATGCTTCAGGATTTTTTTTAATCTTTGTGTCTTCGTTAGCATAGTAACTTATCAATGGACCTATACAAGTGACTTTGTTGGAATGGGAAACTCCCTTTAGCAGCAGAGCAACTATTTTGGGAATTATAATGGCCAGTATCTGTCATCTGAATCCAAGGCTACTTCTCTATCCATTTCATCTTATATATAACAGTGCTTCAGGAATATTTGTTGAATTGATTTGAATTGGTAAAGCAAAACTCTGTTACTGGTATGAACGTAATTTTTTTTTTAATACATTTCTCAAGTTTTTAGCTCATAAAGAAAACCTATCTCAATTGAATTTGTAATCTTCTGCCTTTGCCTACAACCACAGTCTAAAATAATAGTTAATATGATCTGCCAACAGATAAAATTTCTCTATGAGAGGAGTCTTCATTCTATATTGCCCAATTAATTGACCAAAGTATTTTTGAACCTCTTAAAGAGATGTCCCACATCATTCCCTGGATCTCCTGATTTATCCTGGGATAAAGAGTATTGGATTGACTGTTCTATCTATGATACTGGGTATTATAGAGTGCTGGGACTTTTAGGATGAACTTTTGGATGAAAGCTTCTAGAAATTTATTGACATCCTTTGTGATGGGTACAGAAACGGTAGAAAGAATATGAAGTACAGTAGCAGGAATTCCTTCTTCTCCCTTTCCTGTACCTCACCCTTCCGGAAAAAAATATAGACAGTAGTACAGAAAAAATGTCTACATGCTAGCTATAGTAGTCATATCCTGCTGGGAAAAAAATTAGCCCACAGACCAGCTGGGGGTAGAGATGAAAGCAGAAAGATGATTTTAGAATAATTTTTATTATTATTATAGCTAACAATAGTAGTAGCAAGTCACATTTATGTAGCTCCTTATAGTTTATAAAGAACTCTTTTTATAATAGCCCTCTGAGATAGAAAGTAAGTTAGAAAAAAATTAATTTAATTCAACAAAAATTTATTCTATCTACTATGTGCAAGGCAATATACTAGGCAGATACAAAGACTTAAAAATTAGTCAGGAAATTTACATTCTACTGAAAATAAACATTGTATTAATGCTCGCTCCCAAAAAAAAGATTACTCTCTATATTCTTAGACTCAAAGAATCATGAGATTGTAAAGAGCTTTAGAGATCAACTAGTACAGCCCTCAATTTCATGTAGAGACCATGTACAATATGGCTGACAAGTGGTCATTAATACCTACTAAGTCATCCCATTTTAATTTTGGACAGCTCTCTACTCTTTGAGATCCAGAAGAAGAAAGCTATTTCTCCTTCTTTAAGACAAACTTTTAAATATCTGAAGAAAATTATCATGTCTTGACCTAAGAAACAGCAAAGTAGGGATATGAACTTTGATTAGAATGGATGCAGCAATGATAATTGACAACTCAGAGGAGTCAGAGCCATTCAATTATTTTGGTTTTGTTTTTTCTCCAAAGGAGAGGCTGTCTGATATAGTGGATAGAGAACTTGTTTTAATGTCAGAATGATCTGAGTTTAAGACCTGCCTCTAATATATGAGTTAACCTCTCATTGCCGTAGGCAACAGTTTTGTTGAGAAGGTACTGACCTTCATTAATAGACATATTACTTCAGCAAGAACTTCTTATACCAATGAAATCACAGGTTAAACCCTAATCCCTCATTCACTTTGTGCCTATTAAATAACTGCTTTGTGGGTCATCTATGAAAGTTGCCCTATTCTGTACCCAAAATTATTAATATGAAGGATACGGAGAAGTTTGTTTGCTGGTTGAGATGTTTTCTGGGTTCTTTTGGCCTCTTTGTTATAGTGAGTGTTTCACATCATTTAAAAATCTCAAAGATGATGGTAATAAATGTTAACATTTTTATTTATGTTAAATTTCCATTTTTTTCAGAATCAATAATTCATTTAAATAACTTGGATTTAAGCTGTTATAATTGTATTTAAGGTCTTTTCATATCCCACCCTTTTAATTTCAAGTTAATTTTGACCTTAACTCAACACTTTTGCTTCCACAATGACAGTGGAATGGCAGGAAGAAAAGCAGAGGGCTTTAAGAAACCCAATTTTTTGATCTAGAAATATTAATTTAATTGTAGATACTCTGAATGTGAGATCTCTGTCCAATGACCAGTGAATTTCCATATTATTGAAAGAAAGAAATGACATTAATTATGATAAAGCCAGAAAACAAAAGAAGTTGAAGTAATTGGAAGGATGGTTTGTAAGTTCTCCTTGGAGAGGCAAATGCGCCCAAAGGTAACCAGAAACATAATTTCTTTGGACATTTGGTCATTTTAAACATAAGCAAAAAAGACTATCATGTAGATAATTGCTGATCATGCTCTAGCATATGTAGCAGTCAAGCACTTAATTAAGCACTTACTATAAGTCAGGCATTTTTCTAAGCACTGAACATATAAACAGAGTTAAAAACAATTACTGCTCTCAAAGAGTACAAACTAATTTGTGGTAAAGAAGAGAAATTCTATGAAGAATGTGATAAGATTCCAAAACTAAGACCATTTATATTTTGATATTCCATACTCTAAGATGGCCATAGAAGAGGACAGAGAAGATGTTGGAAAATTTGTTTCAGATTTGAAAGAAGAAAAAATTCAAAGGCCATTGTACATTAGTATTGAGAAATTCCAGACCTATATAATATGAATATTTTCTTCCAGAAAAGAGTTAGAAGGTGTTGGATGTGACAGACACCAAAAGAAAATGAAATTGACTGATTTCAACAGATGACAGACACGGTTATTGATGTGAGGTCTGTAGTTTGATCATAAATTAGATAGGGAAAAGGTCAAAATTAACATTAAATTGGGGTTTGGAACCAGGATGTTAGAGAAAAGATAGGGACTCACTTGAGCTCTCCCAAATTTCCCTCCTACTAACATCTTTATTTCTTATTTTTTTAAATTAAAGCTTTTGATTTTCAAAACATATGCATGGATAATTTTTCAACATTAACTCTTGCAAAATCTTGTGTTCCAATTTCTCCCCTCTTCCTCTACCCCCTCCCCTAGAAGGCAAGTAATCCAATATACCTCCTGATGTTTTTAAATAATACCTCAAACCAAATTCTGAATTGGCAGAATCCACAAGAGGATGGAGTGAAACAATTTTCTAGCTCAAGACAACTTAAAAGGTTGGCAGGAAAGGTCTGTCACACTAAGGTGAGAGTAGAGCCAGTTCAATGCAGGTTGTGCCCCAGAAAACCAGCAACAGGCCATGGGGGTGACTGGATCAGCAAAAGGCATCTTTCAGAGCTTCTGAAAGGGGGTTAAGGGGTTGTAACAACCAGTCAGAAGGAGATTAAAAGGGTATCTTTTCTGGCACTGGAGGCAGGACTTCATTTCATTGCCCATGTACTGATCTGGGTTGTGCTCCAGGTCATATCACCAGGGTGAAGAGGAGCACTAGCATAACAGAGCTTGTGGCTGCAGAGAAGCAAGGACATTGGTCAAGACAGACCAGGAGAGTAGTAAACCCACCTTTCCTTAGATCATATCACTTTGGAAGAATTAAAAACATACAGATCTTAAGAAGTAGTTCTGAAATCAGTTGCACAAAAAACCCTGAAACTTGGGACAATGATCTCTCCACCCTTGGAGAACAATTCAACTTTAAATCAAGTTAAAAGTCAAGAGATAGCTGAGGAAAAAAAAAAAAAAAAAAACGAATAAGCAATAAAATTAGCATTAAATTAGAAGAAAGGATAAATATGAGCAGATCCTAAACAACTGCAACAACTTCAACCTGCCCTTTTCAAATGAATAATTGATGTTGAAAAGCAGGAAATGGAAAAATTGACTTTATCAGAAAAGTTTAAATGATATAAAGCAGTTATCACAATGAGGAGGCTCAGATAGGTACTCTTTTAGCTCATTTCCTTCCACAAGGACACATGTGGCAGTCAAGTATAAAATATGTTTGGAATGTAAACTCATTAGTAAAACACGATAGAGTGGGATATTGGAAGATTATAAGCTGCATAATCCTACAAAATAGAAATAAAGAAATAGAAGTGGAAGTTATTTCTAAAGAAGCTTTGGTGTGGAATTCTAATGAGGGTACTCCTAAATAAATCTATCAGGAGGAAAGACATAGAACATCTCTTGGTCAGGATGAATTTGTCACAAATTTGCCAATGTTTTTGTGTAAATGTAGCGGTAAGGCTGCTATGGGCTTGTTACTTTTCCTCAATGGCACCCTCCCTAATGCTCATCTTAGACTTTTCTCCCATTAAAAATAAAAACATTGCACAAGATAATCCAAATTTATGTTTTCTCCTTGTTATGGGAAAATTTAAAAACATAAATCAATATGTCTCTTTTGTTCAACTTAAGTCCTGAGTAAAGATTTTCCCTGATGAATTTTTGCCAGTTTTAAAAAATTCATTCTTTCTCCCTTTCCTTTTTACCTTTCCTCTAATGCATTGCAGTCATCTGTGCAATGGTTAATCACCTTTAACTTACATAAACTGACTTTAAAACAAAAGTCAAACAGAATACAAACAAATTCTTAAGAAACAGAGATTGGGGAATGAGGATGATTCTTCTGAGAAGGAAGCTATGAGTTGAAAGAGAGAAACCAGAAGCCTTAGGTCTGTGGCTGGCTTTGCTTACAACTAGCCTCCTGTTCCACTGCTAACCTCCTGCTAACCTTTTAGTCCCTGGGTACATGTTTCTGGGACACTTCTCTGGAGCACCCACTTGCTCCAGGACTTCTCTTGGTCACCTTGAAACAATTCCTAGTAGTGGTAGTAGCTCAATCCACCTCCTTGGGGTATCAGTGGGAGCAACCACAATTATATGCTTCTCATGCTCAGATTCAGGTCCACAACTGGGTGTGTTTGATTGAATAGGGAGAAACTATTTTCACTCTTTCTTTTCTTCAGGATAAAAAGACTCAAGTGTCAATAAATATGTGTTAAGTTCAGAATAAAAATCAACGTATATTTTTTAAATTTCATCCTGCAGCACACACACAAAAAATAAAACCATGAATAGAAATGTTACAAAATAAAAATAAGAGCATAACACAGTACATAACGTTTGGTGAACACTTTACAAATTTTTTTTCATTTTATCCTCTCAATAATTCTGAAATGTTGGTGTTAATATTATTTTCATTTTATAGATGAGGAAACCAAGATGAGAAGAGTTTAAGTGACTTGCTTAAAATCACAGTTAGTAAGTATCTGAGGCCAGCTTTGAACTGATATGTTTAAGGGGCACCTGGAATTTTGCTGAAGCAAAAATTATGCTGTATAAAGAAAATTAGAACTTTATGTGAAAGGGAAAGATACAAACACACACACACTTTAAAACAAGAATTGAAAGTGCACAATTTATGAGCCCAGATTTATATAGAAGAAAGAGATTTTATCTGGGAAATTGAAATCCTTCTAATAGTGTGGATTTTATTTGGGAAATTGAAGTCCTAATGGTTCAAAACTACTTCTTATCTTTTCAATTAATTTATTTGCATGACAGTCAATGGCTCTGAGGCTTTCTTCAATCACAGTCTCTATAAAATTAAGATAATTTAAAGGGATAAAACAGTCTTTTGGCAAACATACACTTGGCTTTTGAACAATGTGGCCAGCCCAGGAGTTGTGCTCTTTGCAGTAAGGTTGGAATGCTTGGCAGTTTAGTTCGAGAAAGGACCCCAGTGTCTGGTATTTTTCCTGCCAGATGCTCTTTAGAGTCTTCCTAACACAATTCAAATGGAAGCAATTCAGTTTCCTAGGATGACACTGGTACACAGTTGTCCAGCCATACAACAGTGAGATCAGCATGATGACTCTGTAGACCTTCAGTTTGGTAGTCAGTCTAATATCTCTTTTTTCCTATACTTTCTTTGGAAGTCTCCCAAACACAAAGGTAGCTCTGGCAATGAGTGTGTTAATCTCATTATCAATAAAGCACAAATAAGGTATGGCATGTTTCCATGACCTATGTGCTATTACAAAAGGCAAAAGGATATCAATGAAGAAATATCAGCAGTGTGTAATGAGGCTATATTTACTTTTCCCAGTAATAATTATAAGTACCTTTTGTCTTTTATAATACATTGATACAAAATGCTATTGCTCCCCAGTTTTATCTGTGTATAAGCGAGGGCTATGAGAACAGGAAAAACATACTTGAGCCATGAGAATAGGAAGGCAGGAACCTTAACAAAGCTCTAACAAGATCATCAGTGTCTCTCCTACTCTGAGGCTTCTTCCCATAAGGAGAATCTGGATCACTTTTCCTAAAACAGTTTTTATAGCATAAGCTGATTGTGTGTTGAAAAGTGGGAAACAAAAAGACCTGGATGAAGCAAATAAGATTCTGAGAGGTCTCTTAGCTGATTTTTACATTCTCTATAATAATCATTGGAAAAACTCTTAAGCATTGGGCCCCCTATGGCCTCCAGATCAAATGGAAAGCCCTCTGTTTATAAATGCTTTATAATCTAGTGCTTTCCCCCTCCTTTCCAGTCTTCTTATCTTACTCCCCAATATATACTCTTTGATCCAGTTCTGGCCTCCTGGTTGTTCCACAAACAAGCCACTTCATCTCTCAATTCTGCTTATTTTCTTAGGCTATCCCCCATGCCTGGAAAACTCTCCTCGACTCTACCTACTGCCATCTCTGGCTTCTTTTAAATCCCAAATAAAAATCCCATTTTCTATAAGAAACCTTTTCTAATCCCTCTTAATTGTAATATTCTTCCTCTGCTAATTTTTTCCCTATTGTTTTTGAATATATATTCAATACATATTTGTACATATGTGTTTACTTGTTGTCTTCCCCATTATATTATGAGTTCCTTAAGGACAGGGACTATCTTTTATTTTTATGGCTTGGCACAGTGCCTGGCACTGATATATAATAATAAGCTTAATAAATGTTTTTAATCTATTGATTATTATTGTCTTTCCTAAAACAATCTTTATTACACAAGCTAATTGTGAGTTGAAAGAAGGGAAACAAAAAGACAACTCTTGACAACTCTTAAAAATTTTAAAGGCCATTATTTTAATCCCACTAGGTTTTTTTTCTTTTTTCTTCAGGTTAAACATTTTTAGTGCCTTTCACTGATCTTCATGTGGCTTAAACTTTGCCATAATTGTTGCCATTCTCTGGACAGTCTCCAGCTTATCATTCTTTTCTAAAATATGATGCCCATCCTGCCATCTAGGGGAGGGGGGGGGGTAAGAGGTGAAAATTGAAACAAGAGGTTTGGCAATTGTTAATGCTGTAAAGTTACCCATGTATATATCCTGTAAATAAAAGGCTATTAAATAAAAAAAAATAATAATAAAAAAAATAAAATAAAATAAAATATGATGCCCAAAGAATTACAATCTGAAGCATGCTGTTCAGTTCTGGATACCACATCTTGTATACAGAGTACTCCAAAAGGCTAAGAGTTAATAACTGTGTTGCAAGATCAACAGATACTGGCAATGCTTTGTAAGGGCAATGTGATGACCTTATCCCAATTCAATTGGGTATTTTGATGAGGCTTTAATATGGTAACAAGGCATTTAACTAACAGTAAAATTGTGACCTTGCCTTTTTGAGGTACAGACAAATCTCCTGAATGAACTGGTAGAGTACAACATGACTTGCTGAGAAAAGAAATTAGTCACATCCCTAGAGATTTTCAGTAGCTAAGTCCTGGAAAATGTAGGCTTGAGAGAGCTTAGTGGAGGAGACTCTTATAGGAAAATAGGGAAAGAAGAAAATTTCTCTCTCCTCCTTCCCAAGACTTCCTTCTGGTGTTGAGCAGCTATTTTTCCAGAAGGCCCATTTAGAAACTCAGGTTTGTCAGTTTTAGAATGTTTTGTGCACAATTGAAGGAACATAGATAGACACTCTAGATAAACATGAATAGAAAACAAGAGTCACTTGAAAGAAGAAGTAACTTCAAGGAATGGCACAGTTGTGCTAGCTTTACAACTGAGAAGTGAGCTGTGGAAAGGAACAGATCCTGGGAATCGAGTATACAACTCAACCAAGAGAGATATTGAATCCAGGGGAAACTGAATGAAGACTCTACTAAGAGAGGAAAGGCTTCAAGACTCTGAAGTACCAGGAGTTATGAGTTGCCTCTATCACAAATGTATCCTACATAAGAGCCTCATCACCACTGGACTGCGAAGTTTGAGTTTATTTTTCCTCTAGATACTCTGAATATCAGGGATGTGTTTTATAAATGGTATTTTTATTAGCAAATGCTTTTTCTTTTTTTTATTTAATAGCCTTTTATTTACAGGTTATATGCATGGGTAACTTTACAGCGTTAACAATTGCCAAACCTCTTGTTCCAATTTTTCACCTCTTACCCCCCACCCTCCCCTAGATGGCAGGATGACCAGTAGATGTTAAATACATTAAAATATAAATTAGATACACAATAAGTATACATGACCAAAACGTTATTTTGCTGTAGAAAAAGAATCAGACTCTGAAATTAGCTTGTGAAGGAAATCAAAAATGCAGGTGGGCATAAATATAGGAATTGGGAATTCAATGTAATGGTTTTAGTCATCTCCCAGAGTTCTTTCTCTGGCGTGCTGGTTCAGTTCATTACTGCTCCATTGGAAATGATTTGGTTGATCTCGTTGCTGAGGATGGCCAGGTCCATCAGAACTGGTCATCATATAGTATTGTTGTTGAAGTATATAATGATCTCCTGGTCCTGCTCATTTCACTCAGCATCAGTTCGTGTAAGTCTCTTATTATTATTTATTATTCCAACACTGTGTATCATGGTTTTTTGGTTTTGTTTTTTTAAATATCCATGTAGTTGATTGTTTATTTTCCCACATCCTTCTTTCTTATCCAAAGGCATGACCATCTATTGAAAGAAGAGCTGATAGAAACAACACTTGTACCTCCCAAGTTCTTTAGTTACTAGTCAGTATTATACCTTTTTTCCCCTAATAGTGCTATTTGTTCCCATAGCGATAATCAATTAGTGGATTTCACAAGTCTTGGGAGATCACATCTCAGAAAGAATACATTTCTTTATTAGCTATGTCAAAGCTAAATGAGGCTAATTCTGTACACTTGGCAGGTAAGAGTGCCTCTGTATCAACAGATGAGAACAAAGGAACTCTTTATATATATATATATATATATATATATATATATATATATATATAAAGAGTTCCTTTAGATATATATATATATATATATATATATATATCTTTTTATTTACAAGTTATATGCATGGGAAATTTTACAGCATTGACAATTGCAAAACCTTTTATTCCAATTTTTCCCCTCCCTCCCCCCAGATGGTAGGTTGACCAATACATGTTAAATATGTTAAAGTATAAATTAAATACAATATTAGTATACATGTCCTAACGGTTATTTTGCTGTACAAAAGGAATCGGACTTTGAAATAGTGTACTATGTAGTGGTTCACACTCATTTCCCTGAGTTCTTTCGCTGGGCGTAGCTGATTCAGTTCATCATTGCTCCATTGGAAATGATTTGGTTGATCTCGTTGCTGAGGATGGCCAGGTCCATCAGAACTGATCATCATATAGTATTGTTGTTGAAGTATATAATGATCTCCTGGTCCTGCTCATTTCACTCAGCATCAGTTTGTGTAAGTCTCTCCAGGCCTTTCTGATATCATCCTGCTGGTCATTTCTTACTGAACAATAATATTCCATAATATTCATATACAGAGGAACTCTTCTATTAGATATTTTCCCTTGGTATTGGTAACAGGTTTCTTCGTATCTGCTAGCATCTATAGGTTTTCCTTATTATTTCCTAATTTCTTTTGAAATCCTACACGTCAATAGATACAATTTTTCTCCTTTACCAACCACTTCATTTTTCTAAGTCTCTTGAAAAGCAGTTAATAATGGTTATTGTTACCTATCCCAGTGAAACAAGGGGAGAATTTTGAGAGCCAGTTTATCCTTATTCATTGGGGGGTTTGGAAAACTAATTAAGTTACTGATGCATAAAACTTAGAGAGCTATAAACTATATCTATATACTATAGATAGATTAAAAACAGTTTTATCAAAAGTATATTTGTTTCTGGACACCAGGAATTCAAAACCCTATTTCCTTAAAAATTCATCTTCAAGTAAAGATTTATTTCAGATGTTTTAAAATCTAAGCCATAGGCAATACTTTAAAAGTCAACTCATTGGTTGAAGACTTTAAAATTTCACTGAGTTAAGCAATTACTGTTGGCTGAGAGATCCAGAAGTACTCTACTGATGATTCTGGGACTCTTGCCAACTAAGGGTTAGCCAAAGGTACTCAGGCCCTGGGGGACCTGAGGTGAAAAGGCACCTGTTCAAGGCAACCACTCACCCAGCTCTCTTCCGTAGATATATCGCTGGGGGGTAACATACCTAAGACTGAGAAAAGGGAAAATGGGCTAAAATTTAGATAAGGAATAGTTTGACTTACACATTGCTTCCCTATATGTATCTCTTTGATCTTGGAGGGTGTGATTAAGAACTTGTACTTGTAGCCAGAGTATGGAGGTGGAGGGAAAGTTAGGAAAAGGAGAAGTAGGAAAACATGGGAATTATAGAGGAGAAAGAAAGTCTTTGGCTCATAAACGTCTGAAAAAAAGCATCATGGTATTTACAGATTTTTTTTAAAAGCTAGTTAGAGGAGATCTAGTTCAATGACTCTATTATATAGATAAGGAAGCTGAACTCCAGAGAAGTGGAGTGATTTGCCCTGAGGTCACACAGGAAGCAAGTGGTAGAGTTGGGACACAAACCAAGTTCATTTGATTCCAGATCTAAAGCTTTTCGACTCATTTTATTATTCCCTCATTTTTTGAGGTCATTGAAATTACCATCTAACTTCTCAGACAAAACCATAGAAACAGGACGGTGAAAAGTCCTCTAGTCAAAGGGCTAAACCGATATATTTTTCAGGTGTCCTTATTTCTTGACCCAATTTGAAAAAAATTATAATAGTATTTTATTTTTCCAAATATATTTAAAGACAGTTTTCAACATTCATCTTTGCAAAATCTTGTGTTTCAATTTTTTCTCCTTCATTTCCTCTTCCTCCTCCCCAAGATAGCAAGCAATCTGATATAGGTTAAACATGTGTTAATTCTTTTAAACATTTCCATATTCATCATGCTGAGCAAGAAAAATCAGAACAAAAGTGAAAAAAAAAAAAAAACACATAAAAGCAAAAAAGAAAAAAAAAAAAAACAAACAAAAAAAAAACGAGCAAACTAACAACTACAACAACAAAAAGTGAAAATAGTATGCTTTGATCCACATTCAGTTTCTATAGTTCTCTCTCGGAATATGGATAGTATTTTCTATCCCAAGGCTATTGGAATTGTTTTGGATCACTGTATTGTTGAAAGGAGCTAAGTCTATTGTAGCAAATCATCACACAATCTTGCTTTTACTGTGGACAGTATTCTCCTGGTTCTGCTCACTTTACTCAGCATCCGTTTATTCTATGTTTCCAGGCTTTTCTGCAATCAGCCTGCTCATCATTTCCTATAGAACAATGATATTCCATTCCACTCATATATCATAAGTTATTCAGACACTCCCCAACTGATGGGCATCCACTCAATTTTTAGTTCCTTGCCACCACAGAAATGGCTGCTGCAAATATTTTTGCACATGTGGATACTTTCCCTTTAATGATCTCTTTGGAATCAGATCCAGGAGAGACATTGCTGGATCAAGGAATATAAACAGTTTTATAGCCCTTTGGGCATAATTCTGGATCAAATTTTACCATACACTCTAGCAAAGTTAGTACTTTTCCCTAAAGTGCTTGACTTAACTACTGAAGAGGAACCAATGGACTAAGTCAGTAGTGCTCCTAATGAGGGAATTTTAGAGTCATAACTACAATCACCATTAACCAAAAAGCTATATGATTATTGTGTGCTTGGCTGAGTCTAGTTTATTAACTATTATAAATATTATAGTATTATACTACATCAAGGCTTCTTAAATTTTTTCCACTCATGACCCCTTTTTGCGTGAGAAAGTTTTACTAAATACCAGATGTATAGGTATATAAAATAGGTATACAAATCAAACATTTACTGATAATAAATCCTAATTTTGCAACTCTCATATTCAGTTATATAACCCTGTAGAGAGTTGCGACCCACAGTTTAAGAAGCTGTCTACTATATATGATATAGTATAATCATATATTCTAACACGGAAATTATAGTCTTAAAAGAAGTCATAATGTTTGTGGCAGCCCTCTTTGTAGTGGCCAGAAACTGGAAACTGAGTGGATGCCCATCAATTGGAGAATGGCTGAATAAATTGTGGTATATGAAAATTATGGAATATTATTGTTCTGTAAGAAATGACCAGCAGGATGATTTCAGAAAGGCCTGGAGAGACTTCCATGAACTGATGCTGAGTGAAATGAGCAGGACCAGGAGATCATTATATACTTCAACAATAATACTATATGATGACCAATTCTGATGGACCTGGCCATCCTCAGCAACGAGATCAACCAAATCATTTCCAATGGACAGTAATGAACTGAACCAGTTACACCCAGCAAAAGAACTCTGGGAGATGACTAAAAACCATTACATTGAATTCCCAATCCCTATATTTATGCACACCTGCATTTTTGATTTCCTTCACAGGCTAATTGTACAATATTTCAGAGTCTGATTCTTTTTGTACAGCAAAATAATGGTTTGGTCATGTATACTTATTGGGTATTTAATTTATATTTTAATATATTGAACATCTACTGGTCATCCTGCCACCTGGGGGAGGGGGTGAGGGGTAAGAGGTGAAAAATTGGAACAAGAGGTTTGGCAATTGTTAATGCTGTAAAGTAACCCATACATGTAACCTGTAAATAAAAGGGTATTAAAATTTTTTTAAAAAGTCATACTTTGCAGTAGAAGAATCTGACTGAATGACTATAGGCATTTGAAGATGGGAAATTAGCTGTAAACATAAAATAGTATGATATCTTCTTTGGCAGTGTTCTAGAATATAGTGGTCAGCACACTATGGCCCAAGTGCTAATTTAACTATCTTTTGTTTTTATAGGCTTCTCAGCTAAGAATAATTTTTGCATTGTAAAATGAAGTTGAATTTTAAAATGTAAAAAACATTCTTACATTGCAGGTCATTCAACTGTCAATGGCCTAGATTTGGCCCTTGTTCTAGAATTGTATGGGCTCCTTGCAAATAGAATGCACAGCTCCTGGCATCAGATGTTGTTTTTCAATTGTCTTTGTATCCCTAGCTCCTAATACAATGCATGGCAAATAACTGCTAAATAAATGCTTTTTATTATAGGAGTGATTGTTGAGAAGCTGTTTGATCATTTTCCCAAACCCCATTTTCAAGATTCCTTTGTCACACTTCATTATATCCATCTTTTTTTTTTTTATCAAATAAAAAATAACTCAATAACTTAAGCTAATTAAAACAATGTCTCAGTTCAGTGGTTGCCAAACATATTTGATTGGAATCCTTCTAAGACTGTTAAAAAATATTTCCTGGCCCCTTTCCTTCCCAGCTGTAAAGCCTTTAAATGGAATTCGAGTGGAATAGGTTTTTTGTCTTATTTCACTTTCTACAGATGTTGCTCCATATCTCCCCACCTAGATTGTAAAAATTTCAAAGGCAGTGATTTGTTTATTCTGTGCCTCATTCATGTTTATATGCTTGGTGCTTGAATAGATTACTGGACTAACTCAGGAAGACCTGCATTCAGATCTCACCTCTGGCACATTAACTGTGGGAAAATGGACAAATCCCAAGAGCCCTTTGAACCTCAGTTTCCTCAGATGTAAAATGAGGGGACTCATACCTGGAATACCTACCTCACAGGGTTATTGTGAGCTTCACAGAAGATAAAGTATGTGAATCACTTTACAAACTTTAGAGCCCCTGTACAAATGTCCCCTATTATTACATCCCTGAACTTATCCCAGTAAATATTTAAATGCTGAATGAGACCAGAACTATTAGGCACATTCCTATAGCAGTACTGCTACCCTATTGGTCTGGATTTTTGTAAAGTTTTATCTATATCTATTGTTTATGACTGATCACATGTTTAAAAAGATTTGGGTATCAAAAACCAGCCAAATTAAATGTGATTAGAATTCAGAGATTGTGAAATCTCTTGCATAATGAAGTTTTAGCAAAGATAAATCCTCTCATGATTCAGGACAATTCCAATAGACTTGGGATGAGAAACACTATCTGTAACCAGAGAGAGGACTATGGAGACTCAATGTGGATCATAGCATAGTATTTTCACCTTTTTTATTGTTGTTTGCTTGCTTTTTTTTTTTTCCTTTCACATTTTTCCCCTTTAGATCTGATTTTTCTTGTGCAGCATGATGAATATGGAAATGTGTTTAGAAGAATTGCACATGTTTAATGTATATAGGATTATTTGCTACGTAGGGCAGAGGAAGAAAATTTTGAAACAAGGTTTTTAAAAGCGTGAATGGTTCAAAACTATCTTTAATTGTATTTTGAAATATAAAAAGTTATATTTATGAAATCATTGATGATCTTAGGACATATGTAAATGCAGAAAGATTGAATACAGTCTTGCTGACCACAAAAAAAATAACTCCTCTGAATTTACCAGACTGAATTGAAATGCTCCTTAGAATATCTAACCAAACTCAAAATTCCTTTTAGATTTTGCCCTTTGAACTTGGTTTGTCTTAATGATAACACCATTAAATGAATTGCTCTCTTGATCTGGTTCTCACCTGAAAGGAACAACTGGTTACTGAAGAAGAAAATTATGGGAATCTTGGGGGCAAATAGCCTCTCAATCTTAGAATCCATAATAGGGACAAAGAGAAATGTTTAGGGATCATTGGACATTCACCCTGTATTTTATGAGAGAACATTTCAAAAATTTCAGGGAAAGGAAAGATTGGATCCCATGGCCATATTGTCCCAGGAGGGAAAGAATGACGTTTTTATCACATAGGAAAAAATTGCAATGAAGAAGAAAAGTGAGAATTCTATGAAGAGGATTCTGGGGAATTACGGGAACCCATCATCAACCTTAAATTTGGGAAAAAAAAGTAAATGTAAGAGACAGAAACAAGAGAAAGGAAGGCGAATAAAAAAACATAATGTGGACCTCTAATAAAACTAGTCATGCTGAAGAACAGAATGAGATTGGACAAGGAACACTAAGGACAACAAAAAGGGCTTTTTGCAAACTATATTGGGGGAAAGAGGACATTCCAAACGAGGGAGACCACAGCTGTTTGGGATATATGAAACAATGATAACTGTTTGACAGCAGATAGATATTAGAGCTGCCCAAATCTTGTTTTGCTGCTTTCTCTTCTTTGGAAAAATGATCTTTGACCTGAAAAGGACAGACAAAAATAGTAAGTAAGGAGCTGAAGCCCAAAATAGAGGATAAGAAGGCACCTAGATGCCCTTGATGAGATTATTGCTGGCTACTGCGATTGTTCAAAGGTCTTTGAAAGGTCATAGAGGATGAGAAAAGAGGACAAATGTCCCAATTTTCAAAAGAGAAAAGATAAGGCAGTTTGCAAATAAAGGGGAAAAAAGTGCTTCAATCTGCACTCAGAGCTTATCACTTTTTCTAGCTGGTGGTAGACAGCATATTTCATCTTCCATCCTTTGGAATTGTGGTGGGCCATTGTATTGATGAGAATTACTAATTTTTCACAGTTGATTATTTTTATAATATTGCTGTTATTTGTAAATTGTTCTCATTTTGTTCACTTCACTTTGTATCAGTTCATTACCTAGATTTTAGCAAAGCATTTAACAAAGTTCTCTCCTGCTATTCTTGTGGATAAGATGGAGATAATAGCTAGAGAACAATGCAATTAGCTAATTTAGTACTAGTTGAATGATCAGGCTCAAAAAGAAGTAATTCCATGTCAACTTTGCCAGTGGATTCACAGGGACTTCTGCTTGATCTTCTTGGTCCTCTGCCATTTAACATTTTCATCAGTGATATAGATGAAGGCGTAGATGGATTGTTTATGAAACTTGAAGGGAAGGTTAGTTAGTGACACAGTCACAATCTCAAAAAGCAACAGTGAGGTGACTGAGAAAGTCAGGGGATTTAGGCTAGGAATTAGGAGGACCTGAGTTTAAATCCTATTTCAGGGAGTAATTTAGCTGTGTGAACCTAGTCACATCACATCACTTAATGTCTCAGAGTCCTGGATTTCATTACTCATAAAATATGGATGATAATAATAGTATCTACCTCACAAGATTCCTGTGAGGATCAAATGAGCTAATAAATGCAAAGAGCTTTGCACATCTTAAAGCTAGTTTTTATTATTATCTGAACAGGGTTTAATATATTTAATAAGATGAAATTTGGATGGGATAAAGTATAGTCTTATACTTTGGTTCAAAACATCAACACTCCAAGAACAAGATAAGGGAAGTGAGAATTTCTCTGAAAAAGATCTGAGGCCTTTAATAGACTACAAATTCAATACCAGTCAATAGGGAGCCATTCTTATTCCAATTCAGTCAAAACCAATGTGATCTTAGGCTTGTATTATGAGAATCATAATATTCAAGATTCTGAGACCCACCTTAAAACTAGACTATTCAGAACACAACTGAAATATTGGTTATTGGATCAGAAATTTAGGGATAAAAAAGGACCTCAGAGGCCACTGAATCCAATCGTCCCATTTTTCAGATCAGGAAAAGGAGGCCCTGAGAAGTTAAATGAGTTGCCCAAAGTCACATAGATTATTAGGGAAAAAATTATGGTTTGAATTCTAAGTCTTTCAACCCAGCCCCCGCACTGTGTTACATTGTTCATTTCTGAATGGGACATTTTAAGGAGGACAAAGATGACCTCGAGAATGTCCAGAGAAGAGTGACCCCAATGGTGAAGGGCTTAGAAGTTATATCATTTGAGGGTTAATTGAACGAATCGATTATGTTTAGCCTGGAGAACAGAATACAAGTTTGCTGTCTTTAAATAGTTGGAAGGCTGTTTTATAGAAAAGGGATTAATTTTATTCTGCTTAGTCTCAGAGAAAGGAACAGAGTGACAAATTTCAGAACTATATAAAGGAAAACTTCCCAACAAATAGGGCTACTCAGAACTTTAAGAAATTGGCTGGGGAGGTAATAAGGAAAAGAAAGGAAAAGAAGGAAAGGAGAGAAAAGGAAAAGAGAAGAAAGGATGGATAGATGGGGAAGGAAAGGAAGAGGATTCTTCCTCCCTTGGCAGAGGTTTTCATTGAAGGCTAGCTTATCACTTGTTTAAATATTATAGAGGGTATTTTTGTTCACATGTGCCATAGACTAATTGTCCTCTGGAATTCTTATTCTGAGGTTCTATGCGGTACTGTGACTGAAAAAAAATTCCTTGCCCCATGACTAACCTTATAGTGATAAGCTTTTTCAAACATAGCTGAGCTGATCCTCTGATGACAGACATGCAGTAGTTCCCTTGGAGCTCATGCTCAGAGGCTTTCCAGCTTTGGAACTGTCAAAGTTCTTGCTCTAGGGGCAAAACTTTTGGGAATCCAGAGTCATCTTCATGCCAAGATGAAGCTTCAGAGTAGGACATGTTTATTTTTTTCACTGTACAACTTTCTAAATGGAAATATATATAACTTATCTGTTCATTTTCAAGAAGCTGATGAGAGAACACTCATTTTTATGAAATGACACAGACCTTTTCAAAATGGCATCTACAGTAGAATAACTGACTAATCTGTTCCTAGCCTATCTCAGCTATGTTTTAATGTGACCTGCTCTAGGATAGTATCTTGGCAGAGCAAGTTATTACACAAAAGGCAATTAATTTCTTGACAACACAGCAATCTGCCTTTCCAATTATAAATATGACTTAGCATAACTCATGAGGAGATAATGAAGAAATTCACTGGTATTGGTCAGGAGAAGCTAGGACAATCCTATACAGATGGAAGCCTGGTTATCATCATCAGAGAGACTTGTAATCTTAGGAGCCTGAGGTATTTTGCTCATATGTAAACTCTTGCCTTCATTTGAAAGCTGATGGATGCTGTTGAGTGGATAGTCCCTCCTCATATCAGATACCTGGCATATAAATGGTAGTAAGACTAAATCAAGAAATACCAATATGCTTTTTAAAAAGTCTTAGGCTTTAAGAGAATAGTGAATTAGTTGAGAGAAGAGACACATAAAAATTGTTGGAATGGAGTCCATGCAGAGCAAGGGACAAACATGATTCCAAACCACATTTTTTAGTTGTATTCAATCATGCATATTTAAAAACACTGCAGCTCTAACAGCCTCAACAGGAATTCTCTGTACACAGAACACAACTCTGGTCAAACAGTCAGGAGAGATGGATGGGAAAATATGGAAACCCCCCTCCCAACCAGAAAACCCCAAAACACCTAACAAATCACCTGGGTTTTAAGCACTGGATATATTTTCTCTATTGAATTCAATCTGTTTTCTCTACTTCACTATTTTGTGCAGTATACAATGCCCTCTTCTCCTATTAACACACATCAAGAGCAGGATTTCACAGGTATCCAACAAGGCTTAAGTTTGGAAAATAAAGCTACTGAGCTATTTTTCCATTTCTCAAGTTTCTCTTTTAGTTTTTTAAGTGACCCATGCATCTTCCTTCTTTGATTTTACAATACTTGGAGACCAGGGATCAACCCTGTGTTCCCTGTGAAGTTGGAGTTGCCTTGGTAGCTAAAAAATAAAAGGGGTTGTGAGTGGGGAGGAGTGGAATTGGAACAACCAGGAACAGATTGTTATAAACTCCTCCTTCTAAGGTATGATGTTTAACTTCTTGACAGCAAACATTTGCAGGTCACCAAAGTCACGCATCAGGAGTTTAAAACACAGCTTCAGAGAGTAAGCTAAAAGTAAACTTTAATAGTAAACTACCAGTTTTGCAAATGTGAATATCACATCTTTTTGAATTAAAAGATGCAATAGGAATTGAACTTTTTAATGGAATGAATCACCTAGTCTTTAGACTTCAGATTAATAATAAAAAGCTGAGAAGGATTTTGTTTTCTGCTATATCTTTCAATAGAATTTTTGAAGTTAATTCACACACATATAACATAGCACATTAAGAGCAACAACACACTAGGCAGGAGAAATTTGTCCAATTTGAGGGAAGTTTAATGTTACACCTTTTGTTGCCACTTAATTTTCCAGCACAGTAAAAATTCAAACAAGTTCAGTTCAGTAGAGACTCTCTGGAAATAATTACCTGAATGGAGATTAACACCTCTTCACTGGTTAGTCCTACCCTATTGTTTGTTGTTAAAGGTGCTATTCATTCATAAAGTTGAGCCCAACCAACCAAACAAAGAGACCTTGGTGCATGCTCAGGTGAACTATGAGCCAAGAGAAAAAGATTGACTCATTTCCTCATGGCTGAACATTGCTGTGTAGTCAAGCTAAAAAGTTAGGATGGAATTTTAAAAAAGGTTAATAATGGGAAAGTTTCAGAATTAGGCATCAGAGCCACCTCCATTTTCCATAGGCATCAAAGCAAAGAGAGCAACAAGTACCCTTGGGCTGGGTCTTTAATAATAATGGCTGGCATTTATATATCACTTAAAGGTTTACAAACCATTTTACATAAATTATATCATTTGATTTTTGCAACAGCCCATGATTAGATTCTATTATACATTTCATTTTACAGAAGAGGAAGCAGAACCCAGAGAACTTTAGAAACTTACCCATGCTTACACAAATAATAAGCATAAAAATGGCATTAAATCTGAGGGTCTCTGATCCAGATACAGCTTTCTGCATTTCTTTTTTCTATTTTGCTGAGACAATTTGCTGGACAAGTGACTTGTCCAGGGTCGCACAGATAGGAAGTATTACGTGTCTGAAGTCAAATTTGAACTCAGGTCTTCCTGATTTCAGAGCTGGTGCTCTATCCACGGCACTACCTAGTTGCCAGCTAGCTGCCCCCTAGATACAGCATTCTATAAACTTTAGGTAGAGAGCTGATTCTCTACTTGATCAAGATCACATTTTAAGTGCATTCTAGAAACTACAGACTAATGATTTTAACATAAATCCCTAATAAAATTATAGAATTAATGATAAAATAGGTAACCTGAGCCTGATTGAGTCAGAATAGCAGTAACTAAATTCAGTAAGCATTTGTTAAGTGCATTTTTTTTCTGCAAGAAGTAACTAGGTGGTTCAGTAGATAGAGTGGCAGACTTGGAATCAGGAAGATTCATCTTCATGTGTTCAAATCTACTCTCAGATTAGCTGAGTGACCCCGGGCAAATCATTTATCCTTGTTTGTCTCAGTTTCTTCACCTATAAAATGAGTAGGAGAGGGAAACGGGAAACTATTCTGAAGAGGTCCTGTGTCGATAATTGAGGTTGGCAGAGAAAGCCTGAAGTACTGATAAGATTACTCCTTGAGGCAAGCAGGGAAGGGCACTGATGGGGATCAGCTCAAGTTTACAATCCCACTTTTGTGGAGGTCTTGGGTAACCCCACCTTACTGTATCCAATCTGAAAGCCATATTATGTCAAAACCCCAAGGTTAAAATTTCCCTATGAATCCATCCATGGCTCAAATCAACTTGGCTGAATCCCTTTTGGGTTCGCCCTCCAAGGTGGTCTGCCTCTTGGTATCTTTCCTCTTACTCCTCTTCCCCATGCTTCATGATATCTTTCTCTTTACCCCATCCTTCCCCATGCCTCATGGTGTCTTCTCCTTTTTATAGTTAACTTAAGACTTTTAGGATGCTAAACTCTATGGATTTAGCCTGCTAACTAATGGCATACTCCCACCTCATGGTTTGTTCCCTTTCTCCACTGGGGAACTTGTCTTTTCCATTGTTAATTGTTAAAACCTCTTTCCTTACTTAACTATATGCTCTCCCAAATCTATTTCATATTTACCATTCCTGTTGTCTTTTGTATCTCTTCATTTTGTCTGTAACTTCTCATAAATAAACTTACCTTTTAACATAAAAGAAAGGCCACTGTGAATTTGTCTGAGACTAAACCCCAACATTTGATACATCAGTTTCATCAATTCCAGTATCTTTGCTAAGAAAACCCCAAATGGGGTTATTAAGAATTGACCATTACTAGAACAACAAAACTTTTTGCAAGACATCATTCTAAGAACTGGGTATACAAAGATAAAAACAAATAAAAAATGCTAAAACAGACCCACCTTCATGGAGCTTACATTTCTGTTGGTGGGATCACCAACAGCTTTTCACAGATAAAGTAATACATGATTATTTGAGATAGAAGGGAGCATTAGCAATCAAGGAGCTCAAGAAAGACTTCCCAAGGAGGCAGTGTCTGAAGTGAATCTTGAAGGAAGATGAGGATGCTAAGAGGTGGTGATAAAAAGTAAGAAAAAAAAAGGATGACCTTATACAAAGGCAAGGAGGTGGGAAATACAAGTCACAAAGCAGCAAGTAGGAAAGTTTCATTCGAACAGATGGTGTGGAAAGGCATGTGATTTGAATAAGTATGTTAAGATAAACTGGAGCCAGAAAATGAAAGGTTTAAAATATCAAACAGAGAGTTTGCAGGAGAAATACAGAGTCACTGAAGATTTTTGATGAGGGTCTGACTTGCTCTTTAAAAAGGCTATTTTGGCAATTGTATAGAGGATGGATAGGAGAAAGGAGACACTGACTAGTATGCCATTTTAATTTAATGGTCCAGGTGAGAGATTATGAGGATTTAAACAAGAATAGTAGACATATGAAATCAGAGAATATGAGATATGTTATAGAAGTAGACAAGAAATGGGATCATACGGCTATAAGGTGGCAATGAAGAAGGAAAGAAAAGTTCCTAGGATAGAGATTTATGGGATACACAAAATTATGAGTAGGACATAGATAATGATCCAATAAAGGGGGAGGAACAGTTAGATAGGTAAGAGATCGAGGTAAAACAATGTTATAAAAACCCTTGAAAGAGAGAGAGTCCAGACAGAGGGATGATCAGCAGTGTCAAAAGTCCCATTATCTTCCTCATTAGCCTGTGAGCTTGATAGCTGGGACTAATTTTTGCATTGTTTATTTATTTATTCATTCATTCATTCGTTTGTTTGTTTTTGGTATTTCCACTGTCTGATAGATGCTTTTTGACTTGATTTGACTTAAGAGATAGTTGGTAACTTGCAGAGTGCATATTCAAGTCTGAGATGGAATAAATACAAAGGGTTAAGCAATGATTGGGGAGTATGGACAAAACTTCAAGGGTTTTTTTCTAGTTTGCTTGGAAAATGGATGAGACATGTAGGAGGGTGAAGAGAAAACAGGGCAAGAACAGGTCAGGAGACAGGGAAGAGCTGAGCATATTTGTAGGCATCAGGAAAAGAAAGATTACAGATGAGAGAAGAGGTCTGGCAGAAATTAGGTTTAGACCAATATCTCATACCATATAATAAGCTATACTGGATATATGACTGAGATATCATAAGTTATATCATAAGCAGATTAGAGGAGCAAACAAGAAATTATGTTTATGACTAAACAAATAATAGAGATTCACATAAGATAAAATGGAGAAATTTGATTATATAAAATTAAAAATGTTTTATACAAATATATCTAATAGAGTTAAAATCAGAAGAGAAACAAATAACTTGGGAAATCTGCCTAAAATATACAAGATTCAAATACATAAAAGTAAGAGCCATTCTCCATTGATGGCATAGGAATATGAAAAGGCAGTTTTCAAAAGAAGAAATTAAAATCATTAATAATTAGAGAAATGAAGATTAAAGCAACTCCTGTGTTTCACCTCACACCCATTAGACTGGCAAAGATAACAAAAGAAGAAAAGGACAAATGTCGGAGGACAAATGCACATCAGTATGCTATTGGTAGAATTATTAATTTATCTAAACATTTGTCACTATATCCCAAAAGTTACAAAATTGTGCATACTGTTTGACCCAGATATTTACTACAATTAGGTCTATACCCCCAAAGAAATCAAAAAAAGAGGAAAAGGATCTATATGTATAAAAATATTTATAGCAGCTTTTTTTTTGATGGTCAAAAAATTGGGCGATGTTCTCCTGTTGGGGAATGACTAAACAAAATATAGGATGCAAATATAATGGAATAATTATTGTGTCAATAAGTAATGACAAAATGAGCAGTTTCATAAGAAAGTGGGAAAACTTATGAATTGAAATAGAGTGTTGTGTGAACTAGAAAGTAGGAAAATATTCTCTGCAAGGATAACAACATTATGTAGAAAAATAATTTTGAAAGACTAGATATGTGATCATTGAAATGATTATGAAGGAAAATGAAGAAAGTCCAAAAGAATGAAGATAAAATATGAAGTCCAAATAATGAAGTCCAAAAAAAAAAATGAAAGTGAAATATAACACTCATTTCTTGCCAGAGAGGTTTTGTTGTTGTTCAGTCATTTCAGTCTTCTATAACTCTTCATGACTCCATTTGGAATTTTCTTGGCAAAGATAATGAAATGGTTTGCCATTTCCTTCTCCAGACAGGCAATGAACCTAAAATACAGAGACATATATTTTCTGACATGACCAATGTGAGAATTTGTTTTGCCAGACTATTCCTGTATTATCAAGGGCTTTATTTCATTTATTTTTTTTTTTTTTAAATTAGCAGAGTAGAAGTTAGGGGAAAAGAGAGATGAATAAAAAGAAAAACAAAAGTTAAATAGGCTTTTTCTCTTTCATTCATGACTTCAAAGTGTAAGAATGTCTTACAGAGACTCTGTTAAGGAATAACGCTTCAGGTCCAACCCAAGCAAGTATTTATCAGTTTCTCACAGAAATAGTTCATCATCTGTGGGGTATAAGAAGGGAATGAACTCTAACCCATAGGGAAATGTGGGGACAATTGATTGTTTAGATATAAATATTATGCTTGCTCATTAGTTCAGCATAGATCTCTATTTTTTAGTTGCATCTGCAACTCAAAATGGAATGATGTGACTGTGATACTGAACAGGAAAACCTGTTCTATTATCTATTGGTCTCATGAGTTTGATATTATGCTATTATGGATGGTAAAGAAATTATCCTTTTTCATTCTTTAAGGTTTGGACAGATTGAAAGACTCCCTCCAGTCAGTCCAGAAGTAGGGAGGGGAAAGAAATTGTAAAAGTAAAACCAGCAACACAGGTCCGTGGTGTTGTTCAGTCATTTCAGATATGGCTGATTCTTCATGACCTCATTTGAGGTTTTCTTGGCAAAGATATTGGAGTAGTTTGTGATTTCCTTCTCCAGCTCACTTTATAGAAGAGGAATTATGCAAACTGGTTTAAATGACTTGTCCAGAATCACAGTTACTAATGTCTGAAGCTGGATTTGAATTCTGAAAAATAAGTATTCCTGATTCCCAGAGCCCAGTGCTTTAGCTACTAAGGCACTATTTAGCAGTTCTAAGCCCATATAATGTCTATTAAAGGACTTAAGCTGACAATATTTCCACCATGCAACCAAAAGGCTTTGCCAAGTGTTCCAATAATGATGGTCAGTTTGTATGTGACTCTACTTTGTTCACCTGGCCTGACATCTTGAGTTCTATATTGAGTTCTGCAACATAGACTTCATTTACAAAAAAAATCACTCACTATTCATAGCCAAAGCACACAATTCTTCCACACAAGTGGATATGTATTGCTCCATCCATAGCAATGCGATGACCTTGGAGATTGATGGGTTGGATTTCTTTAGCAGCTCTTTGATATGGCTTACATCATTATGATGAAACTTTTATCTTGGTAACCTGATGCTGCAAATTCCTTGAATTGTGAAAGCATGGTTCCCAGAATTAGAATAAATGTCACAGACTGCCATCATCTTAGCCAAAGTGAACAGAACAGAAAAATCAACAAAACAGTAATTCTTCATTTATCCTGTGTAGATCAGCTAATTCTTGCTCCAGATCTACATTAAACTTCCAAATTCCAGAAATATTTCTAGTACTACCAACACTAACACCATGTTGTTTCAATGTAGCTGTGACTGCTCCCCACACTCAAGGGTGATGAATCATCCTTTGGTATTAGTTGTTATAATGGACAAAAAAAGTGACCTGCTTCTTTAATAACAAGAGAATCCATTTAGCCATCTGACTCTGGGAAGACATGTGCCCTCTAATTCACTGTTTTAAACATTAAGTAAATTTGATCTTTTTTTTTCATTATTTTTTTTTCTCAAAGGAACAATCATCATGCAAGAAAATGGAAACAGATTTCTGGCAAGTTGTCCTAAAGGATGTGGGACACTCTTTCTGGTCTTCGATTTGGCAAGAGATCCTGAGAATTCTTTAGCAAACCATTCTAGGTTCTTCCAGTCTTAAGATTAATCACCTTAAGGATAACTGGAACTTGAATAATTTCTTTCCTCACAGGAGACATTTCCTGCTTGGAGTTCTAAACTAACCTTATAGAAAACTGCTGTTTTTTGGTTCTTCTGAGCTATTAAGAATGCTATCCATAAGGAAATTGGGATCTACCAGTGATCTCATTGATGGAAGATGTTCTTTTTTCCTTGTTTGCTGTGAACTGCTGAAGTGGATCAAAGCTTGAGAAGCAACTTTCATCATTTTTTGGCCAAGTCTACGTATAGAAGAATAGTGATTTGCAGCCTTTTAGAAAAATGTTTTAGAGTATTCATGACAGGAATGGGTTTCACCAAACAAGTAGTCAACAAGTATTGAATTTTAAAATGTACTAAAATTAAGTTTAAAAATAAAACAAGAAATTTCTTGTAATAAATATGCCTTAGTTATGCAAAACAAATTCCCCTAATAGTTGTACACAACAATGCACACACACACACACACACACATACACACAAATGTCTTATTCTGTACCCTATATCTATTACCTTCTATAATGGATATCATGTTTCATCCTGGAATCATAAATGATCTTACAATATTCAAAGTTACTTACTTTTACAGTGTTGTCATTGTATAAATTGTTCTACTCATCCTTTGTTAGTTTACAAAAATCCTTTGATGTTATAGGATAAATACTTCTGATCCTGCTCACTTTACTCTATCAGTTCAAACAAATCTTTCCATGTCTGTTTTGGAATCATCCATTTCCTTATATCTTATAGTACAATAGAACTTAAACACATTCATATCCTCTAATTTATTCAGCTATTTCTCAATCATCAGATATCTTCTTAGTTTCCAAGTTTTTTGTTTTTGTCACCACAAAAAGAACTGCTATAAATGTTTGTACCTAAAAGATTTTTTCTTCTTTATCTGATGTCTTTTAGGCATTGGTCTAGTGGGGGCCATAATCTTCAGAGTTGCCTCTACTGTGTGATTTTTTTTCCTATTGGGCTAATTAACATTGCTTCAAAATACCACTGCAATAAAATAAAATAACTCTGAGGCACCACCTCACACCTATTAGATTAGCTAATATGACAAAAATGGAAAATGTTAGTGATTGGAGGGGAGCTATTTGCCCAGTAAAACAACTGTATCCAATAAGAATGAATTTGAGAGTTAATCAGTTAGAGTTTAAGTTACATAACCTATAGGGAACAGAGATCATTTTCTCTAGAGATATAGACATATAAAGGAATAGCATTCTTGGCTAGAAGTAATTTCAAGGAATGAGATTCCTGGCTTCAGAGAAAAAAGCTGGTTTGGGATTCAAGAGAACTAATTCCAATTTGTGAAGTCAAAAGAAAGAGAATCAAGAAACACAACTTATTTAATGGAAATGCTACAACAAGGACATAACAAAGTATAAGTCCACTAAAAAAAGAGACATGGGGAACCTTCAGCATTGGAAGCATGAATTAGTTCCCAATATTATCATGCCACACTAACATTACTCTTAAGTTTGTTCTCATTTTCCCCATAGGCACTATGTGCAATTGTGTAAAGATATGGTCCAGGTTAAGGGATAGGGAAATTTTGTAGTTATTGTTCATATTATGTCATTTCAATAAATGCCCTTGCTTTGAGTTAATTGCATCTATTAATTGACTATTAAAGGTAACCTCTTTAAGTAGGGAATTGTGAGCTATAATTTAGAAGTAGAGAAATTTTGAACCCTAGAACCTTGAAGAGAAGCAATCCATTGGCTAATCCAATCCTTAATTTGGAGTGCAAGTCTGGGAGGTACTAAAATAATAAATCATATAAATCAAAGAAAAATTAAATGGTGTATCATATCATTGGATAGAAAAAAAAGTCTTTAATAAAAATAACATTCATATTAAATATACTATAAACAGAATAGTAGGATGTAGCTTTAATATGATAAAATATATTTAATATAATAAGGCAACATAATATTTAGCAGAGAAACAGTAAAAAAATTCTTAAATTTAAAAGCTACAAACACTACAGTCTATTGCAGTCACATTCCTATTTGTCATCCCTTATAATGCCATGAAAAAAGAAACTAGAGGAATAAATATTCCTTAAATTTAAGGAATAAAAATTTAAAAAACCCTTGTTTGTAAATGACATAATTATATATCTAGAGAATACAACTTACTCAATGACAGAAATTGAAATGATTTATTATTTTAGCAAAATAAATAAAGGTAAGATAAAATAATTTCTGAGTTTGCTTTGGAATTGCTATAAACCACCACAAAAATCAAAAGTAACCGTAACTGATAGAGAAATACTAAATACAATGAGCAAAAAAATCAGTTATTTTTATTAACATATCACCCCACATAATAATAAGCATTTACTAAGCACTTCCTGTGTGCTAGTAATAGTGTTAGGTATACAAAGAAAAAAGCAAAAAAGACATCAGATAAATATTTCTCTAATCAGAGAAATATAAATAAATTCAATCTTAAGACATTGTTGCCCCCCATTAAATTGGATATGTGTGTGTGTGTGTATCAGGAAATGACCAAATATCATGAGGCTAAGGAAAGACAGTTGCTTTATTTATATTGTTGATGTCATAAAACTGATTATACTCTTAGACTCAACAATTCTTTTGCTAAAACTTCCCTTTAATGATATAAATATATCAAAATATGGAAGAGAACTACTAAAAGGGAAAAGATACTATAATTATGAAAATATTCAGGAATTGCTTCATTCACAATAGTAAAAAGTCTTGAAAAACTTTTATATTTGAATTGGATTTGGAGAACAGCTGAATAAGTTAAATTGTTTGCAATTAACATAATGGAATAATAATACCATAAAATGGTAAGTATGAGGAATATATGGAAAAACATAGATGCCCTGATGTAAAATAAGATCAAAAGAAGAATAGGGAAAATATTGACTCCTATTAAAAAAAGTGATACCCAAGGGATTCAGACAGGAACATAGATAGAACACAGAGGAAACATATATTTTGTTTGTTATTCAATTGCTTGATCATCTTTAACTATATATAATACATTATTTCCCCCTTCCATATCTAATTATGGTAAGAATTATTCCATTTGGAGGATCAGAGATTTAGCTTACATTTGTTTTAATTATTTGATTAATTAGCACTTGTTATAAATATCAAATTGATATCAAGCAACAATACTTAATTAAATTAAAAAATAGCTGAGATATACATAGTGCCCTGATGTTTGCAAAGGATTTATATCATTATCTGAATCAGGAAGCCTACCAATAAGTGTTTATAGAATACTAACAAAATTAGTATTAAAGGAAGGAAATGATGCTTTAAATGTTTTTCTACTAATGTTCACCATAGTTTTAAACCTTAAGAGTATGTAAAAATAAACTTGCTTCCTTTTAAATATGGCAAATCCATTATATTTACTTTTTTAAAAAAAATTAGTAGATTTTGAAAGCTAGAAAATATTTATATTGCTTGGGGAAGCACTTCCCCCCATCCCTAGATATACATGGTGCCCAGAATAACTATCATAGGTTTAAGGTCCTCTGTAGATACACATCCTTTCTAGACCTTCATTCATAATACTCCAATGAGGTATTTCTGATGGATTTACTTTTCCTGTAGGTAACCAAAAGTTGTGGTTTTTTCAAAGCTAAATTATTGAATAAAGTTGCATTCTAAGTGTATTGTAATGGAGCATCCGCACACCTACTCACTTCTAAGCCAAGGCCAAACTCTCCAAAAAACACACACACAATCATTACTGGAGGGAGTATACACACATATAGACAATGCTAGATAGATAGATAGATAGATAGATGATAGTTCCTGCTGGCAATTACTAAGGTTGTACTGTCTACTGAGCATTGCTCCTTAATATTAGATAATTCTAGTGAGAGATCGAGGGCTTCTTTTCAGACTTTGGGTTAGAAGTTCCCATGATCCTCTTCAGATGTGCATGAAATGGAATTTCAGATAAAATAAAAAACAAGCTAAAAAATCAAGAGTATTCTTTTTCACATTTATAACTCTTATTCCTGTAAAATATCTGGGGCAGCTAGATGGCTCTGTGAATAATCATGTGGCCTGGAGTCAAGAAAATCTGAGTGCAAATCTGGTCTCAGACACTTAGCAGCTGTGTGACCCTGGACAAGTCACATTTGCTTCAGTTTCCTCAAACTTAAAATGGGAATATTAGTTCCCAGCTCTCTGGGTTGTTGAGAGGATTAAATAACATATTAATAATGCATAGTGTCTGACACAAAGTAAGTGCAATGTAAATGTTATTTATTATTATTTTCCTTTCCCGGGAATTACTTTACATTATCTTTGTACATATTTTATATTTACGAATTTGTATGTGTGTTGCTTTTCCACAAGAGAATTTAAGTTCTTTGAGATTAAGGACTTTTGGTTTTTGTCTTTTTATCTCTAAAGCCTAGCATAGTGCCTTGTTTAATAAATGGTGATTGAGTTAAATTGAATTTTTTTAAGGGAGTGTTTTGGGTGGATAAGTGTACTGAATTATTATAACAATGTAAGCTCCAAATGGGGTGGGGCTCTTGAGAAACAGGCACCATGTGTCAGATGTGAATATTTGAGTGCGTGCATGCTCTCAAGCCAAGGGACTTCACCACTAGCCAAGGCCTGGAAGCAGCAGCAGAAGGACTCAGCCTGTTCAGCAATGTCATGTACCCATTGACAAAACTGCACCACCCCCCCACACTGCATTCACTTTTTACCTTATTTCTCTTTCTCTCCCTTCTGCCTTCTTTTCCTCTCTCTCTTCCTCCTTCCCTTTCTCTCTCTCCCCCTCTAAAGATCTAAAACTGTATTATAAAGCAGCAATCATCAAAACTATTTGGTACTGGCTAAAAAATAGAGCCATAGATCAGAGGAATAGATTAGGAACACAAGATACAATAGTAAATGATTACAGTGATCTATTGTTTGATAAACCCAATGATTCCAACTTCTGGGATAAAAATTCATTATTTGACAAAAATTGCTGTGAAAACTGAAAAATAGTATGGCAGAAGCTAGGCAAAGACCAACATCTCACACAGTATACCAAGATAAAGTCAAAATGAATACATGATTTAGACATATAGGATAATACTATAAACAAATTAGGATTTTTGATCAAACAAGAGATAGAAAACATCATAAAGTTGATTGCATTAAATCAAAACCAATGCGCAAAAATGTGCAAAAACAAAACCAATGCAACCAAAATTAGAAGGAAAGCAAAAAGCTGGGAAACAGTTTTTACAGCCAATGTTTTTAATAAAGGCCTCATTTCTCTTAGTCAAATTTATAAGAATACAAGTCATTTCCCAATTAATAGGTAATCAAAGGATATGAACAAGCAGTTTTCAGTTAAAGAAATTTAAAATATTCACAGTTTTGTAAAAAAAAAATATAGAGAAATACAAATTAAAGCAATTAAAAAAAAATTAAAAAAAAAATTAAAGCAGTACCACCTCATCCCTATCAAATTGGTCAAGATGACTGAAAAGGAAAATGATAAATGTTGGAGAAGGTATAGGAACATTGAGATACTAATGCATAGCTGATGAAATTCTAAATTGATTCAATTATTCTGGAGAGCAATTTAAAACTATGTTCAAAAGGCAATCAAACTCTGCATACTTTTTGATCAACGATATGACTACTATATCTGTATCCCCAAGAGTTGAGAAAAAAGGGAAAAGGACCTACCTGTACAAAAATATTTATAGCAACTTTTTTTGTAGTGGCAAAGAATTGAAAATTGAAGAAATTCTCATCAATTGGGGAATGACTGAACAAATTCTGGTATAATGAATGTAACGGAAAATTATTGTTGTACAAGAAATGATGAGCAAGATGCTCTCAATGTCAGGGTGGTGAAGGAAAGAGGAAGGGAAAGAATTTGGAACTCAAAGTTTTAAAAACAAATGTAAGAAATTGTTTCACATGTAACTGGGGGAAAATAAAATATTAAATTAAAAATTAAAAAAAAAAAGTGATGAGCAGGCTGATTTAAAAAAAAAAAATCCTGGAAAGAGTTATATGAACAGATGTTGAGTAAAGTGAGCAGAACCAGTAGCACATCATACACAGTAATATCAATATTGTGTGATACTTAACTAAGATAGACTTAGTTCTTCTCAGCAATACCAAGATCTATGACAATTCCAAAAGACTTAAGATGGGAAATGTTCTCTGCAACCAGAGAAAGAACTATGGAATCTGAATGCAGATTGAAGCGTATTATTTTCATTTTGTTTTTGTTTTGAGATTTCCCTCCTTTTTTCCTGTTTTATCTTTCACAAAATAACTAAAGTGGAAATATTTTCATGATTGCATAGGTATAACCTGTATCAGATTGCTTGCCATCTTGGGAAGGCAGAATGAAAGAGAGGGAAGGAGAAAAAATATGAAACTCAAAGTCCTATAAAAAAATGAATGTTGAAAATTATCTTTACATTTAACTGGAAAAATAAAATGCCAATGATTAAAGATTTCCTCCCCCTTATATAGTTTGAGAATTAGAATATCATGCCATGTTGCATATTTCTAGAAGGTTCATAGCTTTATGAATCAGGGTACAGCATGGCAAAGTATATGCAGACCTGAGTCTTACTGTGATCACCAGACGTGTTGCTTGTATTGATAGCTCATACATGGCCTGGTACAAATAGAGGCATGAAAGGAATGTGTTTGTAGAAGGAGTTGTGCTAGTGCACCCCACTTGAAAGATTAAACTTTCATACATCACTATGACATGAAAAATCTCCATAAGCAGAAATACCACAGTTTTAACCATTACTTCAAGCAAAAAGGGTTAGTACAGAGACCAAAAGGGCATTCAAGAAACAGATTACATTAGGAAGCTCAGAAATCACATACTAGACAGTTAAACTTATAAAATGGATTTATCAAAACTCCTTTGTTTCAACTAATGTTGTCAGTGGGTATCATCAATACATCCAGGAATAGAAATGGAAACAATTCTAAAAATCTAGTCTTTATGACTATTAAAGAAATGTTTTTATTCATTATACTTTAGAGATTTCTAGTTTTTTTAGTGGGAAAAATGATAATAAAAATAATATAAGGGTAGAATTCTACCCCAACCCCCATCAATGTAATTATAAAATATTGGCTAAGAGTGATCAAAGCTAATGAAGTCTTAAATACATAAAGAAGAGGCTTTTATTCTATGATCTCTTCACAAGATATAAATTCTTTTTTAATTGGGTCAAAGGAAAGCATTATGATTAGTTAACCAAGTAAATTAGGCCTGATCCTGGAGACTTTAAATAGTGGAGGAATTTCAGCAGTCCAGCTTTGAAATAGAAAAGTGGTGAAAGAGAAGAAGATTCTGGGAAGATGGTGGACTAAATTTCAAGCTCTCTCTATTTCCTCCACAAATTGAACAAATTTGTGCCTCAGGGCTAACATAGGTTGGTGAAAAATCAATAAGACTTGAGACAGAATAAGGGTCCTCCTGATGCAATCTGAGAAAATGGGAAGAAAGATCCCAGGCTGGGGAATAATTGGTGTGAAGTGCAAACACCTTTGGGCTAGCTCCTCAGAAACACAAATAGAGAGATTGGGGCTAGTTGGATGTGGCTGGAGCCTCAGTAGGAACTAAAAATCATCCAAGAAAAACCAAAAGATTATGGGGAAAAAAGCTAAACCACTAGAAAAAGAGATACAGAATTTCAAAACTGAAAATAATTCTTTGAAAATTAGCATTGGGCAAGGGGAAGCCAGTGAAGCTATGAGAGACCAAAGAAATAATAAAATGGATTATAAAGAATGAAAAAATAGGACAGTGTAAAACATAACCAAAAAAAAGACAGATCTGGAGAACAGATCAAGAAGAGAAAATATAAGAATAATTGGACTGCCTGAAAATTGTGACCAAAACAGGACCTTGACACAATAATGCAAGAAATAATTCAAGAAAATCGTCCAGAAGTGATAGAACATGAGGAGAAAGTAATAATAGAAAAAATCCACCAATTACCTCCTTAATGAGGTCCTTTGTGGACAACACATTGGAACATTATTGACAAATTTTAAAACCCTTAGATCAAAGAGAAAATTTTTCAAGATACAAGAAAAAAAGTAAAATACACTGGAGCTACAATTAGAATTGTACAGGATTTTTCAGCAGCCACATTAAAAGAACACAGGTCCTAGAATCATATCTACTAATGATCAAAAGAACTAGACCTGTAGTCAAAAATATCATATGCAGCAAAATGATCTATAATATTGAATGAGAAAAAAATAGATATTCAATGAACTTTCAGATTTCCAGAAATTTCTATCAACGAAATTTGACCTTAATGGAAAATTTAACCCATAAAAGCCAATATCAAAGATCAATTTCAGGGAACTCAACATAGACAAATTTTTTATTTTTTTCTAGCGTGGGAAATGTAAAGCATAGTTTGATTAACACCAACAATAGGACAACTCAAAAGAAATACTGGGACAGACTTAAAGTAAAAATAGTAGTAGTAGTAGTATAGTAGTAGATTTTATTAGATTCTGTTTTATAATCAATTTTGCTGTTATCCTCCATTTTATAGGAATGTTTGTTCCATTTACATTATGATAGTTAATTGTACATTTTCCTCCATCCCATTCTTCCATGTTTTCTCTTTTCTTTGTCGTTCCCACAACCTTCTCCACATATATTTTATATCACTTGCAGGTATGTTCTGATTGAACATTTCCTGTTCACTTAATGAGTGGTGATGAAAGGCTCATTAATTGGCTACTGAGCTTTAACTGAGTATGCTACCTCTTCAGTAAATATTATTTTGTAAAAGATAATTGATATTAATTGGCTAACTGATATTAGCTAATACATCAGTTAGGGCTTATTCAAGGATGCAATATGTCCATATGACTGAAGATTGAGAGAGTCAGTCAGAGCTTGTGCTACTTAAGAATTATCCTGTTTTTCACATATACAATATAACATTCTATTTTTTAGTTTAAAAATGATTTATTGCAAATTAAGATTATTGAGTCACTTGGAGTTTATTGTAGAATGTAAGATGTATGTAGTATGAAATATGGTTCTAACTCCTTCTCCTCCTCCTCCTCCTCCTCCTCCTCCTCCTCCTCCTCCTCCTCCTCCTCCTCCCTTCTTCTTCTTCTTCTTCTTCTTCTTCTTCTTCTTCTTCTTCTTCTTCTTCTTCTTCTTCTTCTTCTTCTTCTTCTTCTTCTTCTTCTTCTTCTTCTTCTTCTTCTTCTTCTTCTTCTTCTTCTTCTTCTTCTTCTTCTTCTTCTTCTTCTTCTTCTTCTTCTTCTTCTTCTTCTTCTTCTTCTTCTTCTTCTTCTTCTTCTTCTTCTTCTTCTTCTTCTTCTTCTTCTTCTTCTTCTTCTTCTTCTTCTTCTTCTTCTTCTTCTTCTTCTTCTTCTTCTTCTTCTTCTTCTTCTTCTTCTTCTTCTTCTTCTTCTTCTTCTTCTTCTTCTTCTTCTTCTTCTTCTTCTCCTTCTTCTTCTTCTCTTCTCCTTCTTCTTCTTCTTCTTCTTCCCTTTTCTTCTTCTTCTTCTCTATTAGTTTCTCATAATCTTATTTTATGACTCTGCTAAAGCCATGTACTTCCACTGTTCAGCAAATATTAAAAGATTGTAAAACTTGTCCCCCTGTCCCTGACTCCTTCAATCTCTCTCTCTCTCTCTCTCTCTCTCTCTCTCTCTCTCTCCCCCCCTCTCTTTTGTAAAACTTGTCCCCCTGTCCCTGACTCCTTCAATCTCTCTCTCTCTCTCTCTCTCTCTCTCTCTCTCTCTCTCCTCCCCTCTCTTTGGCTCTTGCTCTCGTTCTCACTTTCTCTTCTAGCTCTTTTCTTTCTGTATAAAATTATTGTTTGGTCTTTAATATTAGGAAAAAAATTTTGAGCATCCTGCCTCCATTCTATCTTCTCTTCATCTTTAAACTTCTTGACAAAACAATATAAATTGGCTCTCTACTTCTACTCATTCTTGAAATTGTTTGTCATCTTCTTTCCTTTCCTTCCACACTGAATTTGTTATCTTTAAGGTATGATAATGTGCCTGATTGTTGTGGGGGAAAAATAAAGTTTATCACCATTATTTTCAAAAGCCCAAGATGCAGATCATAGTCAGATATTCAGAGCTAGAAGAAGCCTTAGAGATCCCCTAGTCAAGCCTCTCCATTTTGAAATGAACTCAGTCCAATAGACAAAAAATGATTTAACCAAGATCACATGAGCAGATAAGTGGCAAAGCTGGTGTTTGAACCTAGGTCTCCTGATTCCAAGATCATAATTTTTCCCACTACAAATCTGTTTTCCAAAAATAGTGGGATTGCTAAATAATAACCCTCTTGATAATAGAAATGTGTAATAAATGCCAGGAACTCGCCTTGACTTGGCTAGAATTAGGGGGATATGGAGAGGCTAGAGTTGGGTAATCAAAATATAGGCAGGGAGTGTCCACATATTTTCACATATTATTACATCAACAGGAACTAAGTACTCAGAAATATTGTGGCAATAGCCACAATTGCATAACCAAGGAGAAAATTAGGTGGCTCAGTGGGTAGAGGACTGACCCTGGATTAAGCAAAACCTGAGCTCAAATTTGACTTTGGACAGTGACTATTTGGGTGATCCTGGACTAGATACTTAATTTCTGTTTGCCTCAATTTCCTCATCTATAAAATGGGGACAACAATAGCACCCAGCTTCTGGGGTTGTCATGAGGATTAAATGAGATCACATTTGTAAATTATTTGGCACATTGTAGTGCTATTTAAATGTTAGCTATTATTATTATTAGTGACTTTCAGGGTCCATGCTTTTGAACCAATATCACCACATCAATTCCAGTGTCTGTATTCAGTGACATTCTCCTTATCTTCTTTTTTATAGTGCTAATATATTAAGGGACTGTGTAGTAAATTGGAAAGAATGCTGAAGTAAGAGTTAAGTGCCTAGTTTTGCCACTTACCAAAGAACAAGAATTTATTAAGTACCTACTATGCTTTCAGACATTGTACTAGGAGCTGGAGATATAAATAGGAAGCAAGAAATAACCTCTGTTCTCAAGGAGCTCAAATTCTTCTGTGTGGGGAGACATCATGCAAATATATTTAATTATTTAAGTGGTTCTCATTTCTTATCACTTTAGGAATTATCTTCAATGATTCAAATCACAATCCATCTATACCTCTGGGACTCTTGTCCATGTTTTCCCCAAAGTTCAACATGGGGGTCTTACCCAATCTGCCAGAGGCTTTCCTCAATTTCATGAGGACATCTTCAATGACACTATCTGGTTGTTCTTATATCATTCCTTACTCTTGTCATGTGAACTGTCCATCTTTTCTCCCTGTTATGCAATTTCTTGAGAACATCTTTTATTCTTGTTTTTGGCATTTCATCTTGTTCTTACTCTTTCCATTATGTCCTTAGAGTCCATTGACAACCATTTATTAACCATCTCTTATGAGTCAGGTACTATGCTAAGTGTTGGAAATACAAAGAAAGGCAAAAACTAGTCTCTGCACTCAAGAAGCTCTCAGTTAAAGGGGTTGGAAGTAGGGGAATTGGATTGGGTGGAGGGGAGACTTGCAAATAACAATTTATAAACAAGACGTATATGTGTATATAAACAAATTAATTATGATATATAATATATAAATTGGATATATATTAGCAATAATATATAATATACATTGCCTATGTTATATACATATGTATATATATATATATATTTATATATTTTTTTTAACCACACACACATATACATATATATGCTATAATCTCAGATGGAAAGCATTATCCTTAAGGGGAATTAGGAAAGACCTTTTTAGGTCATATTTTACCTAAATTTTACCTACCAGGGAAGCCAGGAAAAAGGCATATGAAAGAAAAGATTCAAAATATGGTGCATAACCAATGATAATGCCTGGAGTCAGGAGAGTATCTCTTGGAAGATCTATCAAGATAGTCCGTGTCACTGGACTGTAGCTGATGGGGAGCAGGAGAGGAAAATACAAGAAGACTGGAAAGTTAGGCTTTGAAGACTACACGGGATTTTATATTTGATCCTAGAGATTTTAGGGAGCCACCAGAGTTTATTTATATAGGAAAGTGGCAAGGTAAGATAGGCTTTAGTTTTAGCGAGATCAATTTGACATCTAAGTGAAGGATGGTATAGAGAAGAAAGAGATTTGGAAGGAGACCAACCAGGATGACACTCATCTTTAACCCTTTAGAAATAGTGGTATCAATTTAATCTTGCTACCATATAGCCGCACTGAAAAATGTCAGCATTGAAAAGATGCACCATTGCTTTCAGGGACTGAAGCCCTTCAAAGAGATTTGCAATTTCATAAAAACTATTCAGCCTGTTTTCTTTCTCCTTTATAGCTCTAGTCCCAGTTCAACGTTCATCTGTACTAACTAGCCCAAATATATATATTGTGGGGCAAGTGTACTTGCAAATTCTTGTTGAAATTTGAGAAATATACCTTCTTTATCCAATTGGTTTTTACTGTGTGGATAAGCAGAACAATCTCCTTTGATGATTACATATCTCTTCCAAGCACCTCTACAGTGTTTGGAGACTAAAGGCAATCAAAACAATATCATTTGCCAACAGGAACAACAGGAGGACCTGGCTAAGGAGATCAATAAGGAACTAATAAAGTCCTTGCAGGAGATTGCCTCCATCCTAATGGTAAACATATATCCCTTGTTTTTATACTCCCCACTTGAGGTTTATTTTTAAAGGGTCTTTGAGCTGTGTTGTTTCTAATATTGCATCTTCCAAAAAAATCCTAATGATCTTAATGTGTGAATGTGAAATATAGTATTATAAAGGATGCTGAAAGGAAGCATTTTGTTTTATTAAATCAAATGCATACTCAACAGATAATAAACTCATATTCCATACACATTTCATTTAATTTTAAGAGGATAAATATATGGTCTATTGTCAAATAATGATAGTAGAACCTCATTTGTTTCCTTTTAATATTCTCATTGAAGATACCCTTGATGTATATATACCCTTATAGAGATTATGTATAGAGAATACAGACGATACTGGTAGTTATTGATACTCTTTTCAGTCATCTTTTATAAGTTTTAATAAGGTCCAAAACTTTAATTTATTTATATACCCTCACAAAGCTTTACATTGATGCCTTATCATGTCACACAGAAAATATTGGATTTTCAAAGGTATTACCAACAGATGCAACACCATGCTGGAAAGGTTTGAAATATGGGCCCAATAGACCAAGTCTGTTTCCTAAGGAAAAGCTTAGCTAATGTCTTTCACCAGTAAGTTGGCCACAAAGAAAATTGAAAAATGTCCTTCAGATCGGTACAGTCCCCTTGGGGGAAAAGAAATAAGCATTCAAATAGTACCTACTATGTGCCAGGTACTTTACAAATATTACTTCATTTGATCCTCACAGCAACCCTGTGAGATAGATGTTATTACAAGTGAGGAAATTGAGACAGTGAGTAAGGACTTGCCCAAGGTCATACCACTATGTAAGGCTGAATTCAAGTCTCCAGGACTAAGACTCCATCCACTGTGCCATCTAGGCTGTACTTCTGCAGTGACAATTTCAGAGTGATGAGGAAAGGGACAGAAAGCATTAAGAATCACACAATTTTTAGATTATTAACCAACTTAAATTTAACTATTAGTACACTCTAAATATGAAATCTTTGTCCAATGACCTATAGATGGATATATTGGGAGTGGAGCTGAATTCTATCTACTTTGATATTCATCCTCTTATTGGAAGGAATCAGATGGGAAGAATAATTTTTCTTAGCTGGAAGGAGGCAGTAAAGGATGATGGAAAGGGGAAGTCTAGAGGCTTTGGAGCTCCTCAGAATGATGAGGGCCCCGGGGGCACGTGCAGATATCTAACAGCTCCGAGCCAGTGGCCAAGTGATTGAAAGAGAAGGTATTGCTGCCTTGAACTGAATGAAATTATGAACAATTGGAGCCTTGTCTGGCTCATTGACCTGTTTAAGGAGTGACCTTCCTAGTTAAAATTTGCTGCACATAGGGTATAGGTGAATTTATCTTTTCTCCACTTCCTCACCACTGCTGGCACACTGACATTGCTTAGCTTTAGCTCTTGTTTGCTTGCTTATTTTGTCTCCAAATAAAGATAAGCTGATTTTTATTGTATTCTGAGTCAGTATTTGCTATAAAAGAGTGGACAATGCAATGAAGAAAAACAAAAGGGAGCATCTGAACAAATAGCTCTAGCCTTTATCATCAGCCTATGTCCCTCTCTCCCTCCTCCTCCCTTGCCTGAGGGAGGCTTCAGTGCTATAAATGAAACCACATAAAAGAAAGAAGGAAGTTGGAGCTAAAGAAATAGCTGTCTCATAGATTCTCCTCAGAGCAATAAAGGAGCTTAAAGGCTATAGAAAACATTATTACATTAGGACATTCAGTCACTGTGTATTGCAGCATTAATCAAAAGTATTTGCAAAAAGGCCATCATGAAAATAATTGTAATATATGTTAGATATGTATATATATATATATATACATATATGTGTTTATCTATTTATATCTAAATTTATCTACCTTTCTATTCAAATGGAGTCATGAAAAGTGGGATATGAATGAAATTACTGAGCAACAATTCCACCAACAAAGGGCTTCCTCTTTTCATGATCCTTTACTGCTTTCTTCCAGTTAAGAAAAAATTATCCTTCACACCTGATTCCTTCCAATAAGAGGATGGATGTCAAGGCAGATAAGATTTAGCTCCATTATCAGCATGCCCATCTGTGGGTCACTGAACAGAGATTAACACTTAGAATATTAATAGTCAAATTTAAGTTTGTTGATAGTCAAAAAACTGTGATTCTTAATACTTTCTGCCCCTGTCTCCATTACTCTGCTATTGTGTATATATATATTTATAATTATATCTATGTATCTATCAATCTACTTTTCTAACCATCTATCTAGGACAGCTAGGTAGTATAGTGGATAGAGTGCAAGTCCTGGAGTCAGGAAGACTGATCTTTCTGATTTCAAATCCAGCCTCAAATACTTACTGGCTGTGGAACTCTGGACACTGTTAGTCTCAGTTTCCTCAATTGGAGAAAGACGTGGCAAACCATTTCAGTATCTTAAGAAAACCCCAAATGGAGTCACAAAGAGTCGGACATGACCAATACCAACAATATGCATATATATTGTAATACTTAGTGATATTAGTGCAAAAGTGGGAAAAGGTGAGAATGGGGATAAGTAATTAGGAAAGACTGATTCAGGAGAAAGAAAGAGGCCAAAGACTTGTATATACAAACATCTCAAAACTTGGTATCATCAATATTTTTTTAAATAATAAAAAAAGTTGTCTAGGCTCTAGCCATGCTGAGCATCAAATAACATCATAAATAATGAAAATCACTACATTTTAATAGACAGGAAAAGACATTATTGATTTCAGAATTAGAGTCTCTTACTCCAAATAAATATATACAAAATAATAAAAAAAGAACACAAAGAAGTTAAATACAGATCAGTGACAGAGGACATTAGCAGTTGTGGGGATCAAGACAGGCTTCATTTAGAAGGTAATGTTTGAGCTGTATCTTGAGGGATTCTTAGAGGCTGAGATGAGGAAGGAGCACATTGCAGCCATAGGGAATGGTATTATATAGACACAAAAATGGAGTGCTTGTGAGAGGAACAGAAAAAAAGCCAGTTTGGCTGGATTGTAGAGTGTAAAGAGGGCAACAATGAGCAATGAGAATGGAATGATAAATTGGGTCTAGTCTGTGAGGGGTTTTAAAGGTCAAACAGAGGAGTTTATATTTCCTCCTACAGTCAATAGGTAACCCCCCTGGGGTTTATTGAGTAGGAGAGCAACAGGGTCCAAATTCTAAAGAAAATCACTTTGGCAGTTGTGTGGAGGATGAATTGGATGAGAAGAGACAAACAAAGAGACCAATTAAGAGACCACTGCAATGATCTAAGCAAGAACTGTTGAGTGCTTGAACTAAAATGAAGACTGTAAGAAGAAGGGCTCAGATGCAAGAGTTGGAGAAACAGAAATAATAAGGTTTGACAAGTGACTGGAGTGAGAGAAAAAGCTTTGGCAAAAAGTAGCACAGTCCTATCGGAGAGTTTAGTAAAGATGTAGAGAGTGGAGAATAAGGTTCAAGGGGTTTTGAGATTGAAAAAGAAGGGATGTAAAAGGAGACTGTAGTTAATACTTCAGATAAACCATCTAACATTTCAGGGCTTCCGTTTCTTCATTTGTAAAAAGAGAACATTAGATTAGATGACATCCTTCTAGCTCTAAATCTATGTTGCCATCTGTGAAAAGGAAGAAGATTGTGTGTGTGTGTGTGTGTGTGTGTGTGTGTGTGTAATTAATGTGTACATCCTTAAAGTGGGTAGGAAGACTCACCCCAATTATTTGCCAAATCTTCCTGAATTCAAATCTAGTATCAGATCCTTACTAGTTGGGTAAGCCTGAGCAAATCATCTAACTCTGTTTGCCTCAGTTCCTCATCTGTAAAATGAGCTGGAGAAGGAAATGGCAAATTACTCCAATATTTTTGCCAAGAAATCCTCAGTGGGGTCATAGAAAGTTAAACATGGCTAAAATGACTGAACAAAAACAAAAAAAGTCACAGCTAAAGGACCAAAGGAACAAAAGGAGTGAAATTACAAAATGTTCAGGATTACAAATGAAAAACAACCTTGAGTACAGCCACAACTGTAAAGCAAAATCTCAAATGAAGAAAAGTCTAGAGAAAAGCAGAATTCATTTTAATCAACACAGATGGTTCTAGGGTACAAGGAAATTTAATCATAAAGCAGAAGAATTAGAAAGAACCATTGAAAATCAAATAAGTAAATAATACCATTTCTTGAAGACATCAATCAACAAACATTTATTAAGCACCTACTATATATTAGGCACTGGAGATACAAAGACATCCATTCTGCTATTCCAGAAAGCACTCAGCAAAAGCTACAGCCAAAGAGGGCTTATTTGAGTACAATGGGAAATCTTTAGCTAAGGAAAATAATATCTTCTGAGATTATAAAGGAGGAAAAATGATGTGTGCAAAAATATTTGTAGCAACTCTTTTTGCAGTGGCAAGGAATTGGAAATTGAGTGGATGCCCATCAGTTGAGGAATGGCTGAATAATTATGGTATATGAATATTATGGAACGTTATTGTTCTATAAGAAATGATGAGCAAACTGACTTCAGAAAAGCCTAGAAAGAATTACATAAACTGATGCTGAGTGAAGTGAGCAGAAACAGGTAAACATTGTACACAGTAATGACAAGATTATGTGAACAATTGGGATGGACTTAGGGGAGGAAGGAGGCAAAGGAGAGAGGGAGAGAAATCTGGAACACAAAGTCTTACAAAAATGAATGTTGAAAACTATCTTTACATGTATTTGGAAAAATAGAATATGATTGAGAAAACAACTCAATAACTTCTGAAAAGACATTTGTAAGTCATAAATGAAAATAACAATTGCTGTCAACAGTTTTTAAATATATATTCCTCACTATACATGAATGTGCCTATATATTCAAATCTAGCCACTATTTTTAAAAATACCCGCATGGTACAAAGGCAGTGTACTCGCCACTGGGTATACAGAAATGCAAAAAAGTTTCCTGTTCTCAGGTAGACCATCCTGGAAGATGACAAATATAACATACCTGACCTTGAGGCAATGAACCCAGGATTGTCACTGTTACAAATATATACATAATAAGTATGATATAAGATTTTTAAGGGTAAAATAAAATTCTAGATAAAATATTGTTAGAAAATGGGATAATGGAGGGACCATTTTCAGTTGGGGAAATGAGAAAAGTCTTCATGAAGGAGATGGCACTGCAGCTGGACCTAAAATAAGAGAATTTCAAATGATGGAGATGTGGAATGAATGTGGAAGGTGTGGGGGAAGAAGACTGTCAATCAATGCAAATGTACAGGGCTGCAGAAAAAGGGATCTTTATGGCTACAATTATAGTTTACCTGGAACATAAAAGCTGCAGTGGATTAATGTCAAATGGAGTTAGGAAGGTAACTTGGAACCATATTTTGGATGACCTAACTTATGTCGGTCAGTCATTAAGCATTTATTAAGTATTAGACTAAGGAATAATCATTTGTTCAGTCATTTCAGTTGCATGAAACTCTTTGTGGCCTCACTTGGGGTTGTTTTCTTGGCAAAGATACTGAAGTAGTTTGCCCATTTCCTTCTCTAGCTCATTTTACAGATGAGGAAACTAAGGCAACTAGTACTAAGTGACTTGTCCAGGATCACACAGCTAGTAAGTATTTGAGGTCAGATTTGGACTCAAGAAGATGAGTCTTCCAGGCATTAGACTAAGCACTCTGTGCCACCTTAGCTGCTCCAAAGAAATAATAATACAAATGTGTTTTATCGCATATGCAATAAAGGAGCAGAGGATGTTGGATATTCAGCAGGAAGAGAATGATTTGTGCTTATATAAATTAATTTGGCAGTTTAGATAGAGTAAACTGGAGAGGAAAAAGAATAAAGGCAGAAAGACCAATTAGGAGGCAGTCACAGTATAATAGATGAAGTGATGAGAACATGAGAGAACATGAGAACACCCACAATATGAATAGGTGCCAGAAATATAGTTTTACTATTTAGTATCGTTGACTGTATGAAGAAAAAGAAAAAGAAAATCTTCCTGCTGTCTCTAGCAGGCCCTCACTCTTGGAATGTCAGTGGGCTGGACTTTCCAAGACAAGCCTTTTCCTTCAACCACTGGACTGGAACTACATTCTAATCAGAGACCCACCCCACCCCACTCCTAAGGAGTGTCAATGAAGTCTGCTCGCTGAGTTTGAGGCACAAGCTTGACAGAGTTGTAATTAATTTAATTGATTTAATTATTTTAACTATCTGTTTAAAAAAGAAAAATCCAAAGGGACAGAAGTCCAAGCTGCTTTTGAAAATCTCTCTTTGACAGTTTATTTTCAAGTCACAATTTATAGTATTCTCAAAGACACAAATTCTTCAATAAGATAAAATGCAATAACAAAGTTCAGGTAATTCTTGGATTCATCAGATAGAACAATAGTCGCTTAGAAAGTCAGCTCACCCTGGAGAATCATTTTCTTGAACAATTCTATACAGTCACAGGTAGAGATTAGCAATGACCAATACCTTAACTAGATTAAGGTATTCCTGCTCTATCAGTTATCTCCACCCCCTTTGGTTTACCTTTTAGGAATTTAGAGCTCCCTTTTGAACTTTTACCCAGTTTCCTAACTGAAAGTCACCAGGCCTTTAAAATGAGAGAAAAGATTTAATACCTGGCATTGTTTTCTAGAGAAAGTCCATAAATTCTGATAAGATTGTTTTTATTCAGGTAATTCTGGAAAGGATTCCAGACTAAAGAAAAATCTATTCCTTACATTTTATATAAGAAAGAGTGTGTCTAAGGGGTGGGCAACAAAGGAGAAGCTGTTTTATTAGGGATATCCTCTGAGATTACTAGTTGAGAACTCAATGAGGAAGATGTGATTTAATTATGCCCATCAATGCCGAGTGACTTGCTTTATTTAGCTTGAGGACAAAAGAATCCGACTTTCCCCCTTCTCTCCCCTCCCCCTATCTAGCTTTACTTTGCTTTGGGACTTTTTTTTTTTAAAGAATATATTAAAAGCTCCTTGAAATTCTTTCTCCTTCTCTTGGAGCGCCCAGTAAGGATTTTCATTTTAACCACTGTCTGTCTTTTACTTTGTTCACAAATAAGGATATATATACCAAGAGTTTGTAATCAATCATGATTTTATATCTAGAGTGAGTTAACTTTAAATGTGTGAACTAAATCAAGAATTATGAATAGACTTAAAAAAAACCCAGAGAAACATTTCAGGAAATCAATACTGTTTAGGACTCATTGGGAAGGGTGGGAAAGCACATTTTGGTCTTACTCAGATTTCCCAGAGAGAAACAGTTCCATCTGTTCCAGCCCTACCTCATATCAGGATACCTCAGAGGGCAGGCAGAGGCAGAGGCCAAGAAAACCAAACTGCCTCCTTTGAGGGAGTCCTGGATTACTTTTTTGGAGTTCCTCCCCACCCACCTATGAGCTAGAAGTTCAGTTTGAACTTTTGAGTTTGGGGCTCCCTTTGAAATGGCTGGACTACAAGCATCTTCATGTCTCCTTCCATATTCAGAGTCTCCTCACCCTTTCATCTTCCAGCCAAAAGTTGCCTTGTAAAGAATCATCACTATACTATACTACCCAGAAGTTCTTCACGCCTGGAGAAGTCCTTAAAAGCTACCTACATAGATATTATTCAAATAGGACCCTAGAGTCTCAGGTGAATTGTCTTTATAGAGCTTCAGCTCTGTCAGTGTCAGAAATCTGGCTAGTATCAAACACAGCCACAATTAGCAAGACTCTTGTAAGGGAGAAAAAGAAATACTGGGGCTTTTTTCAGTTGCTTAGAACATTGGGTAGAGCCCACGGAAATGCTCCTATTAGGTAAGACTTGCTCAGGAAATCCATTAGGGCAACAGTATCCATTCACGTGTTAGAGAGTTTGCTTGGGTCAGTTACGCTCTCTTTCCACTGGGAAGCCAGTTATGCCTAAAGACAACAGGTTTGTAAACAATGTTAATTCTACTGGCAGTAGTCACAGTCATCATTTCCCTTTAAATAGCCCCTAGCTAAATATTGCCTATGAATGCCAGAAAGGCAGTTTGATTACTTACCGGGCGGGTCACCTGTGACTGCTAGGTCTACTTACAAAATAGCAGTTTAAGACCATTTGTTTCTCATTCCCTTTTCCTGAAAAGAGGAGTATGATCTGGTCTCCCCATGTATACTCTAGGGAAAATTTGTTCACACTGGCAAAAGCACAGCTTCCCTCTGCCTACTGGAACCCAGTGTATTGCCAGTGTATATGTAACTGGGATGGTGCTATCTGAAGAGTATTTCTAAAGGCAGAAAGTATCTTCTGGCTCATTCTCCTAGAGTCTGGCAGGATCTATTTCCCCTTCAGGGTTCTAGAGTATGCTAAGAGGTTTTATAGTCCTCCATAATGGTTGAATCAGTATACAGTTTCACCAACAATGTCTTAATGTTTTATCCCCACATCCTCTCCAACATTTGTCATTTTCCTTTTCTATCATATTAGCCAATCTGCTAGGCTCAGAGTTGTTTTAATGTACATTTCTCAATAGTGATTTAAAGTACTTTCTTCCCCCACATGACTATAGATAACTTTGATTACTTTGTCTGAAAACTGCCTGTACATATTCTTTGTTTTTTTTTTTTTCTTCGTTTTCTCCTTCTTGAATTTTTTTTTTTTTAATTTAATAGCCTTTTATTTACAGGATATATACATGGGTAACTTTACAGCATTAACAATTGCCAAACCTCTTGTTCCAATTTTTCACCTCTTACCCCCCCACCCCCTCCCCTAAATGGCAGGATGACCAGTAGATGTTAAATATATTAAAATATAACTTAGATACACAATAAGTATACATGACCAAAACATTATTTTGCTATGTACATATTCTTTGACCAAAAAAAAAAAAAAAAAAAAGATTTTAGCTATGCTAAAGTGATTTTTTCTAGTTTACCATAAATTAGAGACCCCACACTGGCTGTATTTCTCCCATTCTTAGGAACAATGACTACTATCTCAGTTCTATTTAACCACTTAATATTAATTAGCCTTTACAAAGATATATTTATTTTGAAGCAATAGCCAAGTACAAACATTTCTCCCAACATGTTGGAAACATACTTTCCCCTCTCTCATTCTCTAGGGAGAATAGGTTCACTCTTAGTATAATTTCTACAGAACATTGATCCCACCAAGTTTATGTACAAATATGGCATGAGTGCAGAGTAAGAACTTGTCACAGCTCTCATGCTCTGGGTCCAGAAGATCATTCCTAAAAATCACTCTTTACTGTGAGGGGTATTGAGGCTGGTCTGGCTGTAAAACTCTGTCTGGTTTTGACATCCCAGATTTCTGTGGTTCCCTCTCCTGAGCTCCAGATTAATCTTCCTGATCTAAAATGAAAAAGAACAGATGCAGAGACCAATTTATTTTTCATGGCCACATGGCCTTAATGGTGAGATGGCCCAAAGATGTGTCTACTTACAGCATTGTCTCTCACTGGATGCTGAGAATGAAGGCGTCTATGAACAGGGCAGCTAAAAAAGAGCTTTAAAAAAAAAAAATTAAATGCCTTGAATTAACCAAAGAAATCTGGTTAGCTAAATGGAATTAAAGAATGTCCATGCAAGTTCCATAGTCTCTCCAAGTCTCTTTCATTCTAAATCATCATACCTGCCATAAAAGGTTTGCTGAATGTGTGAGTATCCTATTATTTATATCACTATCTATTGGTGGTTGGTCATCTCTCATGTTTGAAAGGGATTGTAGAGGTGTTAAGGTCAAACATTTAGAATTGAAGAGAACTTCAGAGACCATCTCATCCAAATCTATCATTCTATAGGTATGGAAACTCAGATAGATGAAATGTTTTGCCCATATTGAGAGGGAGAACTGAGATTTGAACTGTGCTCCCTGAATTTCCTTTCCATTGTACCATATTATCTGTTCATATTCCTCAAGATATCTATCACTCTACTTTGTCTTCTCCTGAAGAGCTGATTTGCCATGTCAAGTCAACAAGCACTTATTAGTACTTACTAATTAGTACTTACACAAGATACAAGAAGCAAAAGATAGTTTCTGCCTTCAAAGAGTTTACAATCTAGTAGGAGGGGCAACTAGATACAAAGCTATAAGCAGGATAAATAGAAAATAATTAACAGAGGGAATGCACTGGAAATTAGAGAAGCTGGGAAAGGTTCTTGTAAAAAAATGGGATTTTCCCTTTTTAATATATATTTTTATTTTGTCACTAATTATATAAAAAACAATTTTAGCACTCTTTTCCCCCTCAAATTCTGAGTTCCAAATTCTCTTCCTACTCTCTCCACTTCATTGAAAAGGCAAGACATTTGACATAAGTTATATATGGGTAGTCATGCAAAACACATTTCCATATGATTCATGTTGTGAAAGAAAACATGAGAAAAAAACAAGAAAAACATAAAGACAGTAATGAAGAAGTATGCTTCAATCTGCACTGATTCCACCAGTTCTTTCTCTGTAGATGGACAGCATCTTTCATCTCAAGTCCTTCAGAATTGTTTTAGATTGTTGTGTTACTAGGAATAGTTAAGTTATTCATAGTTGATTTTCATACAATATTCTATTATTATGTACATTTTCTTGATTCTACTCATTTCACTGGGCATCTGTTCAAGTAAATATTTTCCAATTTTTCTGAGAACATTCTTGTCATTTCTTATGGCATAATAGTATTCCATCACAATCAGATATAACAACTTGTTCAATCATTTCCCAATTGATGGACATCCCCTCAGTTTTCAATTCTCTGCACCACTAAAAGAGTTGCTACAAATAATTTTGTTCTTGTAGGTCCTTTTCCTTTTTTTTTTTTTTTTTAATCTCTTTGTAATGTATACCTAGAAATGGGATTGCTTGGTCAAAAAATATCCTCTTTTAAGATAATTCCAAATTGCTCTTCAAAATTGTTGAACCCTTAAACAACTTCACCGAAAGTGAGTTAATGTCTTAATTTCCCCACATTCCCTCCAACATTTATCATTTTCCTTTTCTGTCATATTAGCCAGCCGATAGATATGGGGTGGTACCTCAGAGTTGTTTTACTCTGGATTTCTTTAATCAATAGTGACTTAGAGCATTTTTAAAAATATAACTATAAATAGCTTTGATTACTTCATCTGAAAACTGCTCATTCATGCTCTTTGACAAAAAAAAAATAGGATTTTAATTGAATATTAGAAAGGCAGGGAAGCCAATAGGCAGAGATGAGGAGAGAGAACACCTCGGGGAGAAAATATAGGGAGCTTAGAGGTAAGACTGTCCCATATAAGTAGTAACAAGGAGGTCAGTATCATAGATAAGAGTATATAGAAAGTGTAAGAAGCCTGGAAAGGTAGAAAGGGTCCAGATTCAGAACAGCTTTAAAAGGCAAATAGAAAATGTTTGATTCACTTGAATAACTACAGTTCATTGAGTAATGGGGCAACATGATCAGGCCTGAAGTTTAAGACAATCATTTTGACAACTAAACAGAAGATGAAATGGAATGGGGGAAATAGTACTAAATGTATGACCTTGGCAATTCACTTAATCCTGTTTGCCTCAGTTTCCTCATCTGCAAAATGAAGTGGAAAAGGAAATGACAAGCCACTCTAGTATCTTTGCCAAGAAAATTCCAAATGGGGGATGTGAAGAGTCAGATGTAATTGAAAACAACTGAACAACAGCAAATACAAATACAAAAAAATAAAACAAGAATGTTGCTACTATGATTCCTCTACCTTTCTCCCTGAGATTTAATCAAGAGAATGTTGCCTTTAATTTTTTTAATTTTTTTTTGAATGTTGCCTTAAAAAAAAAAAAGAGAGAGAAGGAAAGAAAAAGCTTTGAGTTCACATGGCATTAAAGACAGAAGAGCAAAGAAGGGAGGAATACAGATAATGGTACTACTTTGAATGACTGTTTCAACTCAAGACATTAATGGTTAAGTTCCAATTATTTAGTGATGAAGAGAACCATCTACATTGAGAGAAAGAGAGGACTGTAGGAACTGTGTGGTTTGCAGCATAGAATTTTCATTTTTTTTATTGTTTGCTTGTATTTTATTTTGCTTCTGATCTTTTTCTCTGGTTTGATTTGATTTTTCTTATGCAGCAAGATATTTGTATAAATATGTATGCATATATTGGATTTAACATATATTTTAACATATTTAATGTATTGGATTACTTGCCATCTAGGGGAGGGAGTGGGGAAAGGGGGAAGGAATGGAACACAAGGTTTTGCAAGGGTCAGTGTTGAATAATTGCATATGTTTTGAAAAATAAAAAGCTTTAATAAAGAAAAAATAATAATTTTTAAAAGACATTAATGGTCAGCAGCAGAGGAAGCATAGAGTTAGAGCCAAAATAGAGGCAATTGAGTCAAGCTCTCCTCCCATTTTGCAGATGAGGAAATTGAGCCATGGAGACATTGTGATTTGTCCAGGGTCACATAGCTAATAAGTGTCTAAGGTAGGATCTGGCCCCAAGTTTTTCTCATTCCAAGTTAATGTACTCTCTACTCTGTTAAGCTGCCTCTCACGTTGCTCATTACTGAGCAGTGAGCAACCATTTGGGAAGTTTCCATACTGTACTCTCTCCTTTTTTTTTTTTTAAATACTGTACTTTGTCTTGTAGCAAATGTACCCAGACTATAACATGAACACGTTTTTCTTTTAAGTCATGAGAAACCATAAAGGTAATGAGACTTTAGGGAGGTTGAAACACAGGCAAGTCTACTTAAGCTATTTTTGGAGATGTTCCCAGAGCTTTAACTTTTGGGAGGGGATGAGAAAATAAATGAAATTGTAATGTATATAGGAATTATTCCATGTGAATTGTAACGGAGTCCAGTGCAGGTGCAGAGGAACTCAAATAGCATCTCCAGATGGAGGAAGTGAGGGAGCTGCTAGGAGACTTATGATGATGTGTAAGAAAAATGCCTTGGGGAGACTCCAGCAGGTCATTCTTTAAATGGTTCCACTTGGCTCCCCATATGGTTGGGAAGAGTCCTTTTTTATTGGTTGTGTAGTCAGAACTATTGGAATTTTCAAAAAGTCCTGAATCAGCTTTGGCCATCTCTTTGCTTCCTTATCTTGAAATACATTCTAATTGGTGTGATGGTGCGCTTCATTAGGAAGTAAAGGGAGTATGCATTTATAGAGCTTCTACTATGTCAGCTGATATTCCAGAGTGATGGGCCAGTAATATTATTATATAGGAATTTTTAGCACTTTAAAAATATTACTTTATTTAATGAAAGAAACTATGTTGTATGGATCCAGGTATTCTGGAGAGCAATTTGGAACTATGCTCAAAAAGTTATCAAATTGTGCATACCCTTTGATCCAGCAGTGTTACTACTGGGTTTATATCCCAAAGAGATCTTAAAGAAGGGAAAGGGGACTATATGTACAAGAATGTTTGTGGCAAGAAACTAGAAACTGAGTAGATGCCTATCAGTTGGAGAATGGCTGAATAAGTTATGGTATATGAATGTTATGGAATATTATTGTTCTATAAGAAACAATCAGCAGGATGATTTTAGAGAGGTCTGGAGAGACTTACATGAACTGATGCTAAGTGAAATGAGCAGAACCAGGAGATCATTGTACACAGTAACAGCAAGATTATACAATGATCAATTCTGATGGATGCGACTCTTTAACAAGGAGATGATTTAGGCAAATTCCAATGATCATGTGATAAAAAAGGTCATCTGCACCCAGAGAGAGCACTGTGGGAACTGAATGTGGATCACAACATAGTATTTTCACTCTTTCTGTTGTTGTTTGCTTACATTTTATTTTCTTTCTTAATTGTTTTCCCTTCTTGATCCAATTTTTCTTGTGCAGCAAGATAACTGTATAAATATGTATACACATATTGGATTTAACATATATTTTAACATTTTTAACACGTATTGGATTACCTGCTAGCTAGAAAAGGGGTTGGGGAGAAGGAGGGGAGAAATTTGGAATGCAAGGTTTTGCAAAGGTCAATGTTGAAAAATTACCCATGCATATGTTTTGTAAATAAAAAGCTTTAATAAAATATAAGATCATACATAATAAAAATGGGGAAAAAAAGAAACTATGTTGTATAGGGAAGAGCTGAATGACCTTTTCCTGCTGAAGCCATGTGTTTCCAAGAAACAGGACTTTCTTGACCTTTGTATTTCTTCTTTTCCATTCTGTGTGAAGGAAAAAGAGTCTTTGGCCTTTGCTGAGAGTGAGAGACACAAGAATCCAAGCCAGGTTCAATAGCTGAATAACAAGGCCCCAAAGAGCCAAGAGCACTTTGATATTCCAGAATGCCAGCCAGTCATCTGACAGTAGTGCCATATCTAGACACAGACTTGATGGGCCAGTAATATTATTATATATGTACTAAATTTGGAGCCTATTCCCTACACCAAGATAAAGGAAGGAAAAGTATGTCTTGGGAATATTGGAGGAATGTTTGTAGACGTATTCTTACTGTATCTGTGAAATAAATATCCCTTTGTAAAAAATCACCCAGTGTTAAAAGTGGTTAAATAGAACTGATGCTAGATTGTGTTCTCCTAAAAATGGTGGGCTTGAGCTGATAGCAAAGATGAGGGATATCTCACAAATCCCTGAAGGTACCTGAAAACTCAGAGAGGGAAAATATAGAAAGTCTAGTCCTAAGAAAGTGGGGCCAAAGTATGTACATTGCAGACTAATTCTTTTATATCTTTTAAAACCTCAGCCTAAAGGAGTTTGGGCTAATGTGGAGAGGAGCATTCAGTTATTTGTTGTAGTAAAGATCATTTCTAAGTATCCTCCTAGACTATTTACTTCCTTTGGTTGCTGTTGTTTAGTCGTTTTCAATCATGTCTGACTCTTTGTGACCCATTTGGGGTTTTCTTGACAAAGATACTGGAGTGATTTACCATGTCCTTCTCCAGCTCATTTTATAGATAAGGAAACCAAGGCAAACAGGGATAAAAGACTTTCCTAGCATCACATATCTAATAAGTATGATGTAGAAGACTTCAGGCTGACTTCAACCTCAGCACTCTATCCACTGTGTCATACAGCTGCTCCCATCTACTTCCTTTACTTAGCATTATAATTTGAGAGCAAAATCTTCAATTATTAAAGAACCCTCCATCCTCATCAATTTATATGGATTTTCCTTTATTTTTGCATAAATAAATAAATACAAAATATACAGAATACTCCCAACATTTTAGTGTTTACTAAAAATCTAAGTTTAATCACTTCCATGCACCAAGATTTTTGAAATACCCTGTGTATAAACCACTTGTACTGCCATGTACAGATGACTTGGTTGCATTAGTTAGCTCTTCTTTAACTAGTGTTAGGTGAAATCCTGGCTTTCCCAACATCTTCTTTGGAACGTTCTGCCCCAGGCCCACTAGTTCATAATTAGACAGGACACCTCAGAAACCTAGACTGTGGCAATCCCAACTTCTCCAACCCTCAGGGGATTGTAATCTTGGACTAACACCCAAATGTGTGGGCCCAAGCTCTTTTGTCATCTGAAAGGGTTGTTTTTTATTATCTTCCAGATCCCAAGCCCACTCTCTCTTATGCTCTGAGTTCTTCCATCCTTCAGGCAGTGACTGGATCAAACAAGACTGCCAAATTCCTGGGTTTAGCATGTACTAGAATAGCTTCTAAGTTCTCATTTAAGTCCTTTGGGGAAGTGCTCATAGGTACTGCTTCCTTATTACCCAAGATCACTCTCAGTTGGCAGAAGCATTAACAAGTAAATTCTTTATCAGGGCCCAAATATGGCTACTATCTGTATTACTTCAGTAACATTTCCCATGTATGTCCCCTTCTCTCCTTTAACAAGGTCATCTGATTCGGGTCCTCATTATTTTATACCTGGATTATTGCAAAGGTCTGCTAGTTGGTCATTCCCACCTCAAGTCTCTCACCATTCCTGCTCATTCTCCACTCAGGTATCAAATTGATCTTCTTAAAAGGTAGGCAGGTCTGATCACTTCTCCCCTGTCCTCCTCTGCATCATCAAACATAAACTCCTTTCCTTACCAAGCCATCTTATATCTTACTCCTCCTCCCGAGCACTCAGCGACTCAGTTACACTAGCTTCTCTGAGGTCCCTCATTCAAGACACTCCACCTCCCCTTCCCTGTATTTTTTACTGGCTGTCCCACACACCTAGGATGCTCTCCCTCCTCATCTCTGCTCTCAGCTTCCCTAGCTTTCTTCAGGTCCCAGCTAAAATCCCACCTTCTACAAGAAACCTTTCCCCAGGCTCCTTAATCATAGCATCTTCTCTCTACTGATGTATCCAGTCTGTGTCCTGGATGTTATTTCTCCCCATTGGATTGTGAGCTCCTTGACTCCAGAGGCTTATTTTTGCCCTTCTTTCTATTCTAGTGCTTACCACAGGGAATATATACTATATACCAGGGTATATAGTAGGCACTTTAAAAATATTTGTTGACTGGCTAATTGACATCCCACTGAGTAAAGAGGCATCCCCAATGGCTTAAATTGGCAACAGTTCCCCAGCCTAGACTCTTTTCCTCTATTAAAGAAGCTGTCTGCTTCAGGGTGGCCTCCCCTGATTTTTCCATCACAAAAGGCATCTACAATAGAGCAGCAATAAAAGGTTGAGTCTTTTGGCTCGTTCCCACTGACCAAGCATGATAAGTGTCTGATCCTGTGGCCCTTTAACTCTGTAAGGCAATACCAGAGGGAGAGGGGGATCTGTCCCAGTTTGTGAAGACTCAGGGCAGTCCAGGAACACAAGCAGCCCCTGCTTCCATTCCCCTGATGTTCCCTGCGAATCTGGCAGTTTGTTCCTGTGCCTTCCAACAACTTGCATCAATAGCTCCTGGAGGGAGCCTTTCCCAAAGTGTGGGTGGAAATCTAACACCTGGGCACGTTTGGAAAGGGATGCGGCAATCAGATCAATTGCCTTTACCCAGTGCTGCCCACACAAAACTTTGATGTCATAAATCAAGAGCCCCCCAAACTCCTCCAGGGCTCTCTTGTCCATCTCCTGTCATTTAACCCTTGCGGAAATAGATGCACAGAGAGTTTAAGAGGCTTGCTGAAAGCTCTCTGGGCTGAGTCAGGAGCTCTCAAGATCATGCTGTGTCACTGAGTTACTATAGATGATACTACAGAAATACTATATAGATGTGTCATTACTGACATACTTTTAAAGACCTAGATTCCTTATTTCAATGTATCAAGCACCACCATAGTGAGATATAATATTTATACATTTATGTGTAACATGTATAATATAATGTGTAATATATAATTATATTACATATTTGTGTAGATCTAATATATGTATATTCTACAAATTGATATAGGGAGAAAGACACAGGTTTCCCTCTCTACTCTGCGCTCTTGCTATGTGATCAACAAGTCAGTGTACTGAAAAGTTTACATTTAATTTTATTCAATTCAATAAGCATTTATTAAGCACCTAATATATCCTGTACTTTGACTCAATACAATAAGCATTTATTAAGCACTTAATATAATCCTATATTTTGACTCAATTCAATAAGCATTTATTAAGTACCTAATATATCCTGTACTTTGCCTCAATTCAGTTATCATTTATTAAGCACCTAATATATCCTGTACTTTGTCTCAATTTAATTAGCATTTATTAAGCACCTAATATTTCCTGTACTTTGTCTCAATTCAATTAGCATTTACTAAGCACCTAATATATCCTGTGCTTTGCCTCAATTCAATTAGCATTTACTAAGCACCTAATATATCCTGTACTTTGACTCAATTCAAAAAAGCATTTATTAAGCACCTAATATATCCTGTACTTTGACTTCAACATAGTGATGTCATTTTGGTCTTCGTCAAGAACAAAGAATAGCAACCAAACTTCCAACCAACTACTAGCAACTGTGCTAGGTACAGATGACACAAAAATAAAAGCCTCTGAGGAGTTTTGTTTTATTGAGGTTGGGTAGTACAATGTGGCCACAGAAAAGCAATAACAAGGGAGAAGCTCTCTAAGATTCCTACAAAATTCAACTGTGCTCATCACCATGCCCCAAAGATTTTCTTGAATCAGTTCTTTTCTCTCCTAAAAACAATTTTCTCTAAACAGTCTTGACTAATATTGCATTCTCTGGCAATAATCATTGCCTTTCCTTTTTCTTAAATATATAAGCTAAATGCTACTGTCACAAGCTGAAAAAGATACTGCTACTTATCATACAATTTGCTTGCTCTATGCAATTCTGTTGGATACTTCTAATTACAGTGATTAAGCAGCTATGTATCAAAATGGGCAGAGCACTGGGCTGGGAATCAGAAGACTCATCTTTCTGAGGTCAAATTTAGTCTCAGACCTGTAGTAGCTGTGTGACCCTGGGCAAGTCACTTAACCATGTTTGCCTCAGTAAATGAGATGGAAGGGGGAAATGGCAAACCACTCCAGTATCTTTGCCAAGAAAATGGGATCATGAAGAGTTAGATTTAAAAATAATTCAACAGCAACATCAATTATAATGATATCTGAATAAAGACAAAAATATGTCTAGGAGAGACATTATAGGTGCAAAATCGTTGAAGTTGGCAAATTACCTGATGATAGATGATGTATTTGAGGTAGGAGGTAGGTACCAAATGATGACATTGGGAGAGCAATTGGCACCAAATGTTGGGGTTTAGTCATGTGATGAATTCACAATAGTCATTCTCTTTGCCAAAAAGGGACATTTATTTAGGAGAAAAGGTTGCAGACAAAATGAAGAGGTACAATAGACACAAGAGCGGTAAATATGAAATAGATTTGGGAGAGCAAATAGTTAGACACCATGAGACATAGGAGAGGGATGGGGTGAGGAGAAAGACACCACAAGACAAAACCCATGGCAGGCTAACCCAGAGGGGATTCAGCAAAGGAGGTGTGACCTATGGGGATTGATAGGGGAAATTTAACCTTGGGAGTTTGACATCACTTGGCTTTGTGATTGTGTAAAGTGGGATTATCCAAGACCTTTACAAAAGATAAAATTGTCAAGTTGAGCTGATGCCCATAGGATCCCTTCCTGCTTGGCTCAGGGAGCAATCTTATCACTACTTCAGACTTTTTTTTGCCAACTCCACCGAGTGACCTGGAACCTCATCAATAGGGAGGATGAAAGGGAAGAAGGAATCAAAGATAACTAAGATTTTTAGTCTGGATGACTAGAGAATGGTTGTTCCATCAACAGAAGAGAGAAACTGGGGAAAGGATCACTTAATTGTTAGTTTGGGATATATTAAAATTAAGTTTCATTGGGACACATAGATGTCCAATAAGCAATTGAATACATGGACCCAGAGTTCATGTAGATTTAGTAATTATTCACATAGAAGTTATAATTTAAGTAATGAGTATAAATAAGACCATCAACAGAAAGATTGGAAAAGGGAAAAAAAGACTGAGAACATTGAGTTAGAGGGCAGTTAGTTATTGGCTGAGAGAAGAAAAATCAGCAAAGGAAACTGAGAAAGAGTAGTCAGAAAAAAAAATGAAAGGAAAAAAAGGAGATAGCAGAGTCATAGAATCTGAGGGAAGAATAATTGTTAAGAAAGAGGGAATGGACTTCCAAGCAAGATGGCAGAGTGAAAATTGAAGGGAGCCAAGATTCCTCAAATTTTGTTTGGAAAACAGACTGATGAAAAGAAAAATCATTAAAAATAAGGAAAGGGAAGCCTTCCTCTATTCCCCCTCCACATAAAAACACACAATAAATTAAATGAACAAAGAATGGAAAAGTGCTAACATGAACACTCCTAAGGAACTGAAGAAGCATAGCATAGCACAATGAGTTGGCTACCTGGTAATGACTTTTTTTTTTTTTAATCTATGACAACCTGGGAATTTAAAAAAATGAGAAAGGGTCCCTCGTTCTACATGACTCTTTCTTCTGCTGTGATGGTGGGAGAATAGTGGTAAAGGAGATAAAGGGTACTAAGAAGTTCACATTTGTAAGAATGTCAACTGACTTCAGTTTGACTATTGGTAATTTAAAAGTTGAATTCCTTGTCCAGTGACCAAGTGGGCATATTACCAGAGGAACTGAATCATATCAATCTTGGCATTTTTTTGATACTAGAAGAAAGAAAGAGATAGCAATTAAATAGAAGAATGGTATCCAGATATATGTGAGACTAATGCAAAATTAAGATCTGTATTAAAACATGCTAAAATGTTAATCAACATAATCAATGTACTATATTAATATAATATCAAATATTTATCAATGTACCACCTTCCAAAGGCAACAGTGACAAAAATAAACTATGATAAAATTCAGTATTGATAGAGCTATGAAGAAAGAGTAACTCAGCTATATTGTTAATGGGCTTATACAGTAATGCAAACATTTTGGAGAGTAATCTTAAATTTAAAAACTGAGATTATCTTTTGACTTTGAGATTGTCTTGCTAGGAATTTATCCTAACATATCACAAAAAAGATAAAAGAACATCTGTTCCAAAATTTTTGTAGATGCTTTATTTACATAGCAACCTCCCCCCCAATAAGACCCCTTTAAATCCTAAAATAAGAGGGCTGAATATGTTATGATATAATAATGTAATAGAATATTATAGTACTATAAAATTATATTAAGAAGACTGGGAAATGTGGAAAGTCAGAGTGATACAAAGCAAGATCATCAGAGATATAAAAGCATAACTACATTGAGAGGTAACTACAAGAGGCAACCAAAAAGTTCTTTCTGATAGAGAACTAGAATGTTTGTGTGACTGACTCAGCTTTCAAAGATTCCATCTCTCAACTAGTTCCCGCCACTGGTTTGATGTGAGTAGGGAACAATGGGAAGTTCTGGCTGTCAGTGGAAGGAGTGTTGTTGGACCTTTCCAATCTCCTATTTCAGTTTATAGTTGAGAAGACTCTCTCATCCCCAGAGGTAGTTCTGAAATACCACCTCCTGTTTTGCATTTGAGGAAAGCATAGTATAAAGGGGGTGGAGGGTACTAAGAAGTTTTTTTTGAATTGCCTGGCTGTCTCATTTTTTACCAGCAACATAGGCCTTTCAGTTTACATCAATTGTAAATCATTAAAATTTCCTCATTGGTAGCTCTCCAAACCAATGAAATCATAGGTTCAGATAAAAAAAAAAAATCATTAAAAGCATTAATTGAGCAGCTGTGGATAACACTAGACTCTTGTGCTATAAAAAGTAAGTTAATTAGATAAAGTCCCTGCTATCTAAGATTTATCAGACCAACAATAATGACATGCATATTGATATTCCAGACATCTATTAAGCAAATAATTAAATTAAATCAGTTAACCGTTTCTCTTAAAAGCAGAAGGGTAAAGCCACACACAGAGGAACACACAGGCAGATAAAAGGCAGGGGGGAGGGGAGACTGAAGACTAAGGGTACAGTTCCTCCACTACATGATTTTAAACACTTAGCCCAATCATCAATATAGCTAGCATTTATATAACATTTTAAGATTGGTAAAGCACTTTACAAATATTATTTCATTTTATATGAAAGAAAAAATTTCATTTTTACCTTATATTAAATAAAATGTTATCTTGCTTTATAGTAAATATTATTATCTCAGTAGTATTTTAGCTGAGGAAACTAGGGCAGGCAGAGGTTAAGTGAATGAAGTAAGTATCTGAAGATTAATTTAAACTAATTCCAGGTTCCATAGTCTAACCTCTAGCTATCTAACTCCCTCACAGTATTCAACGTTAGATAGAGAGATAGCCAGATAACTTGGTCATATGATGTGATAAAGAAAATACATCAGAAAGCATATTAGAGTTGGAGTCACATCATATCTGGATTTGAATTCTATCTTTCATTATCTGTGTGACCATTGGCAAGTCACTTAGTTTCTCTTGGCCTCAGTTCCACCATCAATGAAATAAGGATAATGAATACTTGAAATAGTTGTTGTAAGGATCAAATGAAATAACTTTGTTAATTTTAAAGTATTTTTTAAAATTTTAAAAATTAATTTTATTTTGGAAAAAGCAAAAATATATTTTTTCTCCCATCTATTACTTCCCCGTCAAAAAAAAAAAAAAACAGTCTTATAAAAGATATGTATAATCAAGTAAAACAGATTCCTACATTGATCATATCCAAAAAACGTATTTTTAGTACTGTCTTCTTCATCTAACAGGAGATGGGGAGCAGGTTTCATTCTTAATGCTCTGTTAAAAGTATTTATATGAGTACCATTTGCATTAACACCAATCCCACCGCTAATTTACTGTATGACCCAAGGCAAATCACTTTCTGTTTCAGATTCCTCACCTGTAATGGAAAGGCATTGTTTCAAATGATCTTTAAGGTACCTTTTAATTCTAAAGTTCAACGGTTGGGATATTGTTACCATTCTGTTCTTGCTTGACTACTTTCACTTAGATTTGGAGTTTCTTACTCACAGTTTGAAATCATGAGATCAAGTGTAGGTTTCTGAAATTATTAATTCTCTAATTTTCTGTTTTTTGATTAGAAGCATGTCAGGGAGTTGTGTTAGGATTATCAAAGTAAAGGAAGTTTAATAGTAAATATCTCCTTTTTCCATCAAGAATGGTGATTTATTTATATCAATTCACTGGAGGGTGGAAGATGAGAACTCCAGATGCTCTTTTTATGGATGACATTATACTAATTACATCAAGCCCTATAATACTTCATGCACAGTTTTCTAGAAGATATATATATATGTGTATATATAAATTAATCACTCAAAGAAGTTTGTCTTGTTCATCCACACAAGAAAGACCAAGTGGATAAAGACTATTTATCACCCAGATTTCAGGGTACATCTTAGAAAATTGTAAGTTCTTTTACTGACCCAAACTTCTTATGAAAGCTCTAGCTTGTCTTTCTAATATTAACATTTCCCTGTGTTGCAATATAGATATGAAGAATGGAAAGCCACCATTTATGAAGAATTAAAAATGAGAATCACACAGAAGCCAAGGGAGAGGTTCATGTTGGGTATAAATAGATTATAATAAATAACCAATGAATAAAAGAAGATCAGGAATAAAGAATATTATTATAGAATAATATTACATGAAAAGAGCATTTTCTGTTCCAGGACAAGAGACAGACAAATATGATAGATAAGACAACCAAAGTTTCTCTTAACACTCTCTGGTTGGAAGAAAGTGATATTGGGGGAATGCTCTATGGAGAACTTTGGGACAAATATGAACAAGGGTTCCTTAGAATGCGCATGTAAACTGCATCACTGGGAGGAACTCAGATAAACTCATGAACCCATTTGATTATCATTGAACTTGATTATTTCACCATGATAAAAAGCAATATTAAGCTTTCTAGTTTACTATAGTATGCCATTCTATAACTGGATGAAAAGTTCAAGAATCTTAAAAGACTAATCAGTACTAATGTATCAGAGTGATCCCACTGGAAAAATGTGCTTTGGAACTGTGGAGAATGAAACAGGAGTTTTGGCTATTTGCTAAAGGACACAAACAGTCAGAGGCACCTAATTGGTCCAAAGAGGTGCTTCTCTCCTTCAGCCTTACACCCAGAACCAGAGGTTGTCTCAAAGAAGAATGGCCACTGAACCAGGAAGAATGTCCCAGATGATAGATTTTAAGAGACACTCTACTCTGCTAAACCATTTTGGGAGATCCTTGATGTAAATTCACCCTGAGACATGCTTAAGAGATTGTCCTCAGAGGTCTCCTCTAGGGTAGAACATAATGAGCTAGAGAAAATTAGGAAAAAACCTGTGATTCTGTTATCATAAGCAAGAATCATTTATTTTTATGATTTCACAATTCCACAAATTATTGTTTTTTATTGTTTTAGTTACATATATATTTAGTTTAATATAAAACTAAATTAGTTATATTTATATTTAGTTTAATATAAAACTAAAATAATCCTTTCCTCAAGGAACTTGCACTTCTACCAGACAGATACTTCCCCTTTTACAGCAAATCTTTCACAACTCATTATTAAATTTCATTGAATTGAGGGATTGATGAACATGATAACTTGAGTCACAGACTGGAAATATTATTTCAGAGAATCTTATTTTCCTATGGAAAAACTTGAGTAAGAGGTCCTAACAAATAGATTTCCACCCACCAGAGTCCAAAAGACTATTTGTTGTAACACATTTAAAACCCAAACTTACAGATGGAGAAATGTAGAAGAGGCAAATCTCATGAGTTTTTATTTGATTCATTTTCGGAGCTTGAACAATTTGGCCCTCTATAGCTCTCATTGTTTTTTGGATAAAGCATTTTGAATGGATGCCCAGAAGATTGATCCTTTGGGGCTAACTGCTCTTTCAGGATGAGAGATTATGTTGTTACCTGTCCAGTAATAACAGGAATTTAATTGTATCCCCAAATTCAGTTAAGGACATGCTAAAGAACTTATCTAATGTAAAAGAAGAGAAGAATAGTCATGTTTGACAGAATCATAATGCTTGTAGAACAGTCATTAAAAGAATACTATGGATCATAATGGAATTCTATGGAATATTATTGTCTATCTTTGTGCAATTAAGGATGTATGTTGTAACATTTTGTAGATGGTAAAATTATGAAATTAAAAAATTATTTTTACAATGCTTTTAAAGGAAGTAGTGAAGAAGTCAAAGTTTGGCAACATAACTGGGTAGATTAGTGGTACTAATGATACTATTAAAACAAATTCTATCCATAATATTATGGAGAATAAGTGTGCATATTTAATTCAAAAACCCTTTATTAAGTATTTTTAAATGCCTTACACTGTACTAGGTTCTGGAGATAATGAAAAACAGTGCTTACCCTGAAACTTACATTCTTTTGAAGGGCAAGATATTTAATCAAGAATATATACTTTGAACAAGGAAAGAGAACAAATGAATGACCATGAGAGGTTTTCCATGACCTTTGTGTTGAGTCTTCAAGGAAGCTGGATACCCTAGGAGGTACAGAGGTGAGAAATGTTTGCTCAAATTATCTGAGCAAAGCAAAGGCATAGAGGATGTTATGTTGAGTTCAGAGAATTGCATGTAAGTCAGTTTGACAAGAATATAAAATTCATGAAAGGGAATAATGAGAAATGAGTTTAGAAAGATGATCTGGATTCTATTCTAGACCATGCAACATGATGCAATGGAAAGGACCTGAGCTTTTACACTTGCTACCTACATGACTTTTGAAGTTCATATTTTATCATCTATAAAATGAAGTGATGCCTCCAAGAATGCTTTCAGCTCTAGATTTATGTTCCTAAGACCCAGATTTAAGTCTTCACACAGAGACAAAAGCTCTTTTTTGGGTAAATAAGTACATACAAGGTGTTCCAAAAGCCTCAAGCTATTAAAGATTAAAACTGCATTTTATAACACTCTGTGTATGTATTAGGATGATTATTGGACAGTATGTTGAATAGAGTTCCTTAGAGTCTTATACTGTGTGAGTTTCCATAGTTGCTGCTACAATGATTTTTATAGTGGTTCTGTAGTTGTAATGTACTTATGTTAAAGGCCTTCTGATCTGTTACCTGTTCCTAAGACTTTGAATTGTTTAACCCACATTCATTTCTCCCGTTAGAAGAAACAAAAATTATGTATTGCAAATCAACAACTCATATAAAAAATCACCTCACCTTGAATACAAATAATTTAATAATTTTATTATCATTAGAAGTTAAAAAAATATACTATACTATAGTTAGATATAGTTATTACTTCAGGTGTGTTGTTTTATCCCCTGGGGGAATGGTATACAAGGAAGCTTAGAATATTGCTACTTTTATCAAGTTATTGGTTATTCATTTTTATAAGGAAAGACTAATGTATTCACTCAATCATTTTTTTTTCAAAGAGGAATACAAAAGAAACTCAAGATGTGGACCTTGGCCCTTTAGGAATTGCCCCTATGGTAACAGAGACAAAAGTGACACATGAAATTGTTAAGAAATGATGTAAGGCAATAATGATTAAGTGCCAAAATGTATGACACAGGCTCACATGCTCATTGTAAAGAAAGAAAAATGCCAGCTAGAGTGGCAAGGGAAGGAATCCTGGAGAAGGAGGCATTTAACTCTAATTCTGAGACATGGCCAAAAGAATGATGATGGGTTAGTGCTAGGAAAGGCACTCCAGATGTGAGAAATAAATAATGTCTGCAAATGTATAGAGGTTGGAATACACATGGCATGGTTGAAGATAGAACACAAATTAGATTGGCTACAATAGGCTTAATTTTGGGGATGGTAGGAAAATAAGATTTAAAAAGTAATATGGAGCCAGATTCTCTCTGTCATGAATTCCAGGTTAATAATAAGCTATGAGCTAGCTAATAATGCTATTATAATATTATAATATGGTAACATATTGTAATGGTACTTTAACATTTGCAAAGCATTTTACAAATATTTTCTCACTAGATCCTCATGACCCTTGAAAGTATATGTTACTACTACCCCCATTTAATAGACAAGGAAACTAAGAATGAAGTTAAGTGGCTTGGCCAGTCATGTCACAAGTTTCTGAGGCTCCATTTGAACTCAGAGCTTCTTGGTTCCAGGTTCATGATTCTAGCTCTTTAAGATTTACAGAGCACTTTCCTCACAGTAACTCTAGAGGCATTGATATGAATATTACCATTTTCATTTCATAAATGAGGACATGAAGAACCAGTGACTTACCCTTGTTCATAAAGTTAGTAGATGTCAAAGCAAGAGTGAGCAGACTAGATCTTATGATGCATATATTTATTATGTATGTAGGTGGCTGTTGCAATTTGTTCAAAGACATAGTAAAAGTGTTTTTAGAAAGACTAAATTGGTAATATACTTTATTGTCTCATCATGGAATAGAGGCAACCCAGGATTCTTGAAGTTTATGCCACTGGAATCCAAACACTAGCCGGGCCAAATATTTTGAAAAGATTTTCATTATAAACCTAATGGTGTTCTATGTTCATTTTCTGAGGTCCAGTTTGGTTATGTTTTGAGACTCCTTTCACCAGCAGCTGATCATTTTTACTTATTCATTTATTTGGCACAGAAGTTACAAAAAACTATTTATTAAGGTGTGAAGATTAGTTGAGAGGATTATAAGAACTCCAGTTTTTGTACTGGAGGATCTTGGCTCTGAAACTGCTTCTCCCAACTATTTATTTTAGATTTAGCCTTTCTTTTTGACAGCTTTTCCTGGTACAAGACTATGAGAGCCCTAAATCTAACTTACAATTCTACCTTGCAGATTATTGTGAGAAGCAAATGATCTAACAATTGTAAAGCGCTTAGCATAGTACCTAGTATTTAGTAGATGCTAAATTAATGCAAATGTACAAATGTGACCATATTCAAGCCTAAATGTTGGATACCTTTATTTTTCGATGACTCCTTAGCTTCTCCTTACATTCTGCAAATTTGCTTATGGAGAATAGACTTCCAACAGTAATCAGGAAAGACCTCAAGTGAGAGATAACACTTGAACTGAGCCTTTAAGGGAGCTCAGAGTTCCAAGAATTGGAACCCCAGGTATTGGGAACAGTCTCTGCAAAAGATGGAAACGTGCAGGAATGGCAAACATACCAGTTTGAAATGAAGGGAATCAATGTGATATCAGTCTCAAAAGGTAGACTGGAGCCACATGTTAAAGATAGTTTCTATCTGAAAAAAAGATTATTTCTCTTTTATATTAACAACCAATTATTAACTGAGATTAAAGTTTCCCTTTCTACTTCTTCATTCAGAATTAAACTCCTATAGTTTATTTAGCCAGTCTCTGAAGGTCATTGTTGATGGATGAGCTTGCCCAAATGCTTGGGCTACATGCTTTTCTATCTTGAGTGGGACCTGACTCAGTTTGGAGACCTTACATACAGAATCCTTAGGAAAAAGTCCCTTGGAACCTTCCATTAGAATTTAGGATGAACCAGTTTATGGAGGAAAAAATCAACCAATAAGGTCTGAGTAGAGATGGATTCTTTTACTCAGATTGCTGAAGGTAGCTGGATCTTAAATCAGTTCACGTTTTCAGCAGGAGAAACTAAAGACTTTGTCCACCTCTTCCTTAACATGACTATCTCCTCATTGCTTGTTAGCCAGTCGGAGTTTATTTCCATCCTCAGGGAAATGTCCTTTTTCAAAAGCATTTTAGACATTCAATATCCTTTGAGGGATTTTTCTTTTATGAAAGAAAGCCAAATGACCATCCTTTTGTTAATTGCTAGCCATGATTAATAAAATGACTATTAATTACCCAGAAATTATGTCTCTCAGACTTTTCATACTTTACATATTTCATTCTAGAAGCAGAAAAGAGATCCTGAAGCTTTTATTTATTTATTTTGCTGAGACAATTGGGGTTAAGTGACTTACCCAGAGTCACACAGCTAGGAAGTATTAAGTGCTTGGTGACAGATCTGAACTTAGGTACTTCTGACTTCAAGGGCTGGTGCTCTATCCATTGCAGCATTTAGCTGCCCCATCCCAAAGCTGTTAAGTCAAGAGAGTAACAGGGTCAGATTTACTTATATATTAGGATTATCAATTTGGCAACTGTGTGGAAGGTGGATTGTAGAGGGAAGGGATAAGAAGTAAAGAGACTAATTATAATATGCTACTGAGTAGCCCAGGCGAGAGCTGATGAACACCTGAATAAGGGTGGTGGTTTTGTGAATGAAGAAAGTGTGATTATTTCATTTCTGCTAAAGCCCTATAAAAACTAATGACAAATGTGGTAATTAAAAAAAAGAAGTTTGCTGGGATTCAAAAGATAGTCTTTTTCTTGACAAAATACTGCCTTATAGACATCATGAATAACCTATTTAGTAGGCATGAATAAGGTGTAAATTTCCTAGGATTTTATTTCCCATAATGCTTCAGGCTGAAAAAACATTACTCATTACTTGAATTACATAGCCCAAAAGGTCATATTTCTCTACTTCTCTATAGACAAGGAGATTGAGGATTACCATTGGCAAGGAATGTTCTTAATGCTATCAAAATTTTTAAGTGGAATCAGAGTCCAGCCCCAAGATATGAAGAGTTAGGGAGGCCTGAGGGAGAGGTACTGCCATTAGTTATATCCTGGAACCCAGAGTCCTGGCAGTGCTATTCTTAGAGTTGAAATGAGAGTCCAAACAGAGTTCCAATTTGCCCTAAAGGACTCCTACAAATCTCCATGAGCTAGATGGCAATGAACTCTTAGCTTTTATCATAATTCTGAAATGACTGGATCTCTTTTCTACTCTGACAGGGGAATTAGTTAGGATTAGATTGCAATTCTCCTGGAACCTATAAGAAATTGAGTCCATTTGTGCAAAGGAGCAGAGAATGACTGAACTCCCTATTATCCTTCCCTGTTCTTGACATTGCTTTTCCATCATAGTTAAGTGTGTTTACTAGTAGATAGGTATTTCTTAAACAATGTGGAAATTGGGTTGTTTTAGAAGGGGGCTGATCCTGAATAACATCGCCCATAACAGCCAGATATTCTGGGAAAAATAGGAAGGGATTCAGAATTAGCATTCCCAGCGACTTCAGGGTCCTTACATTACATATAAGGCATTTATATTACATATAAATACTAGCATTTAGGTTTCTTCATCAGGACTGGGTGTCTGCAGCTGCAAAGTCACATGGGCCAATAATCATGTAAAGGAATTGTGCATTTATAACTTCAGGGCGAAGATTAAAGCTCAGAAAATAGAGAAAAACAAAAGGGAAAGGGGATGATAATCTAGAATTTTTCTTCCCGAAGTTGGGTTTAGGATTTATTATAAATAGAAGTTATAGAAAGGATTTTTTTTTTGGTATGTGTGTCAGCTGTGAGTTGGACTGGATGACTTCTGTGGTTAATTCCAGCTCTGAAATTCTGTGATTCCCTGATCCCTGATAGTTGAAATTGCCCTGTTCTCTGGCAAGGACCTATTATGACTCAGATGTTCTAGGAGTCAGCTTCCTCAACTTGAGAGGTGCATGTGCTCTTAGGTGGGGCTAGGGAGTGAGTGGGTTTTATATCTTTGGAGCACATGCAGCCTCTTTTTCTATTCAATAGGAGTTTCCAGTTCCCTATATTTTCTCCCTGAGATGTTCTCTCTCCTCATCTCTGCCTATTGGCTTCCCTGCCTTTCTAATATCCAATTAAAATCCTATTTTTTTTTTTTTTTTTGGTCAAAGAGCATGAATAGGCAGTTTTCAGATTAAGTAATCAAAGCTATTTATAATTATATTTTTAAAAAATGCTCTAAATCACTATTGATTAAAGAAATCTAAATTTAAACAACTCTGAGGTACTGCCCCATATCTATTGGCTGGCTAATATGACAGAAAAGGAAAAGTGTTAGATAATGCAATTTATGTTTTAGGCTCTAGACTACCAGCCTTGGGGGAAAGTGGAATTATGGTTACCTCTTCTGACTGGGTGTCTCCTTCTATAATAGTCCAACCTTAAAGTATGGGAGACCAATAGCATTATTTAATGGACAACAATCAATCTACAAGAATTTATTAAGCTATTAAGAATTTTTCTGTGTCAAGCCTTGTTTTAAGCTTTGAAGATGCAAAGAAGACTAAAAACAATCTCTATACTCAGAGAATATTCTACCAGGAGATCCACATTAGCATTTATTTCCCTCACATTACTATTTGAAATTCTACCATTTAAGAGTAATTGGAGTTAAAAAGAAAATACCACTAAGAGAACTAAGGGGGGGGGGGGGGAGAAGAAAATGCCAGTGACACTGTAGTTGATTCAGTTGAATCTCTTCTAAGAGCATCAGCAAGGTGGCACATGAGTTCAAATTTAACTTCAGATACTAGTTGTGTGACCCTTCTTAGGTAAGTCACTTAACTCTGTCTACCTCAGTTTCTTCATCTGCAAAATGGGGCTAATAATAACACCTACCTCCCAGAGCTATTATGAGGATCAAATGAGATCATAATTATAAAGTTCTTAGGCAGTGCTTGATATGCAGTAAGCACTAGATAAATATTAGCTATTTTAATAATAATACAGAGATGGTATGGTACGGTGGGTAGTGCTAGTTTCATAGAAAGATCTGAGTTCAACTCTAGCTTCTGACCAACTCTGGCTATATGTAAGTGCTGTAGATAATTCTCTCAGAATATACATTGCAGAGTATTGCTTCGGTAGAGGGGGTCAGATGCCTCACTGAGGGTTCCCTATGCCAATCTGGTCTAAAACTGGTCTAAACCATAGATTTGGTCTAAAACCAACATGCAAACAGACCAACCAACCTAAGTAAAACTCAGTTGCATTGAGAAAATGAGCATTTTGATGGGAGATTTTTGAATCATGGGACTCTGAGTGCAGGGGAGGACAGGGTGGAGGGAGGCTGGGCAGAGCCACTTCTTGTTGTATTGGGCATGGTTTTGCCTGTGTGTAGCCTAGAGGCTGTTATGCTCACAATGGAAGGGGAATCCCCTGGGACATATTAGAAGGCTACCACAGAAGGACAGGGCAGGGTGAGAACAAGGATAGAGTGGCAACAGCTGCATAAGCATGAGACAATGGATCAGGAAGGAGGGAGAGATTGGCTTTGCCAGCAGAATGAGGGAAATGAGCAGTAGTTTGGAAGGAGAGGTGCTGGGGGAAGCAGAGATACATGATGGGGACAGAAGGACAGTGGAGTCCAGAACCTAGTGTTCCTATGTTATCACCAAAAATGTTAGCTCCTTGTTCTGCTGTTGGCAATGGTTTTTGTAGACAGCTCCAAGAATGCTCAGAAGTTTCCTGGCAAGAAACCAGAGATCCCTGGATGCGTTTGGGAGCTTGTGTGAGAATTTAAAAGTGTGGTGAAGCAAGAAGAAAAGGGGTTTGCAATCAGAAGTCCGGGGTTTGAATTGTGAGTTTGCCAAACTTGTTTCATTTGCCTGCTTTGGAGATTCCCTTCTACCTACTTTCTATCTAGGACAACTTAAGGGTGCAGTAGATAAGAGTGCCAGGTTTGGAGTCGGAAAGACCTGAATTCTAATATGAGTTTACACTGTAGTTGTGTGTTCCTGGGCAAGTCACTTCACTCTGCCTCAGTTTCCTCATCTGTAAAATGAAATGGAGAAGGAAATGGCAAACTATTCCAGTAACTTTGACCAAAAAAAAAAAAAAAAAAAACTATAGAATTGGACATGACTGAACAACTCTCTCTATATCTTTTATGTACCTCTGTAGAAGGAACTAGGTGGCTCCATAATGCATAAAAGCACTGAACCCGGGGTCAAGAAGCTCTGAGTTCAAATCTACTCTCTATTAGCTGTGTGAGCCTGAGCAAATCAGGCTGTCTGTCTCAGCTTCCTCAATTGTAAGATGAGGATGATAATGGCATTTATTTCATAGAGTTGCTGCAAGGATCAAATGAGATAATAGTTGTAAAGTGCTTCACAAATTGTCTAACACATGGTAAGAGCTCCCTGAGTGTTGTGTTATTATTATCATTGATCACCACATTCATCAGAGTTCTTGGATCTTTCAAAGACATTTTTTGTGACAATGTTGTTATCATATACATTGTTCTCCTGATTCTGCTCACCTGGCTCTGCAATAACACATGTAAGTCTACCCAGGTTTATCTGAAAAAGCATTCACAATAACAGTAGCTAACTCTGATAGAGTGCTTTAAGGTCTGCAAAGCACTTTATGCGATTAATTAATTTGAATTTCACAACATTCTTATGAAATAGAAATTATTATTATTATCACCATTTTACAGATGGGGAAATTGAAGCACAGAGAAGTTAACTGACTTGTCCAGTATTACAGCTGAGGACGGAATAGGACTCAGGTCTCCAAGTGCAACCCTTTAGTTATTACATCACAAAGTGTCCAGTTGTCTAGATAGCTGCCTAGAACTAGAGCTAGAGACTTGGGAGGTGTACAAAAAGAGGTAGTAATTTAACTCACAAAAATAGATCAGTTATCCAAGAGAGAAATGTCGAGGGCAGAGGAGAAGAAAGGATCAAGGGGCAGGCATAAGAAAAAGAATAAAGAAAGGGTGTCATGGATGGCCAATAAAGAGAAAAGTGAGGTTCAAGAAAGAGAAGGGGGGTTAATAGTGTCAAATGCCACAAAGATCAAGGATGGTGACTTGAGAAATGAGGGGAAATACCATTGATTTGGGATAATAGCGATTTTCCATAGTGTGGTTTTAGTGGCTAATTGAGCAGACCAGTAAGTAGAAAGGATGCCAAGGAAATGGAGAACCAGAGCACTCATTTAAGAAGTTTGACATTAAAAGGAAATGGGTCCCAGGGAGAATGAAAAAGTGCCATGAGTAGCCTTGCTCCGTACTTCTACAGTTCCCACAGCTGGGTTTCCTTAGCCTCACTCAAGACCCTGGAAGCAATCCCTAAGTAAAGGAAACAGAAGAAACATTAAATTGTAACTCAGCTGACTCATCATTGCTGCTTTGGAACTGCTCTACTCCTACACATCAATCCTTTTGTATTTTTAAAAAAATAAGTTTGTATTAATCTTTTGTTTTAACTCAGCAGCATTTCCTCCCTTAAAAGCTGTTAAAGCAAAAAGGAGAAAAAATTAGCAAAACCAATCAATACATTGAAAAAAATCTGAAAAAACACATGTGGTGTTCTATATCCATATACTTCCCATTTCTTCAAAGGAGGAGGATAGGGTGAGGGTTATCATCTCATATATCTTCTTTGAGGTCATGTTTCTCCTTTCTAATTTTGCAATATTGGATTTTGGTTGTTTTATGGTGGTGGTTCTTTCTATTTACATTATTGTAGTCATTGTTTATGTTTTTTCCTTGGCTCTGCTTATGCTTCACTCTTCATGTTCCTTCCCTAATTCTAATAATGTTTACTATGACCAAATCCTCTTTTCACTCTCTGTTTCAGTTTTTCCAAGGTTTTATTTTGATTTTCCTATGTTTGGTTCCTTGCTGGATACCCAAATTGTTTCAGGAACCTCAGTCCTGTTTCTTTCCCATGATATTACTGAATTCTAATACCAAGCAGGGACCTCACTTCTTGATTCCAGACTTTTCTGATGCTAATCATTTGTCTATCAGGATCTCAGCTTGTTGTCATCTATTGTTAGACTTCCCAGCTTTTAGAATGCTTCCTGCTCTGAGATATCCTTCCACCTTTTGCCCTTTGTGAGACCTCTGAGATTCTGGGTGGCCAGTCTGGCTGGACTTCCTGATGTTCAAACCAGCTACAATTGCATGTGTCATCCCAGGGGGTTTATCTAGTCATTTGATACCAAATATCCCTGGTTGGTATATTCTATCATCCACACAATCCTGGTTCTGACAACAAGTAGTGATAATAGTATATTCACTAAAAAAAAGTACTAAAAACATGATGGATCATAGTAAATGTCCCTAAATCTAAACTTTTAAAATCGCACTAAGAACTATATTTTGTTTATTTGAAAGGACCTGAGCAACTATTTTTTCCCCTCTTGTAGATCTTTTTAAAGTTGATTCATTTACTCCAATAAAATGTTAATAAAAAGCACCAGGTTTTAATAAAAAATGTGATGTTTGCAAAATTCATTGTGATGCAGAAAACAGAACAATGATTTTATAACTAGAGAACCTGAGTTTGAAAACCAGAATTCAAATCCAGCCTCAGATATTTACTACTTGTGTAACACTGGGCAAGTCACTTAACCTCTGCCTGCCTCAGTTTCCTCATCTGTAAAAATGAGGATAATAATAATATCACCTACCTCCCAGGGTGGCAGTGAGGACAAAATGAGATGATATTTGTAAATTGCTTTTGAAACTTTAAATTTCTGTACAAATGTTATAATTGTTGTTATCATCTTAGCTTTGCCACTTACTGTATGATTGACCTTTAGCAAATCTATTTCTTTCTCTGGGACTCAGTTTTCTCATCTGCAAAATGAGTGAGTTGTAATTTATGACTTCTAAAATCTCTTCCATTTTTCAATCCTATGTTTTTTCTTTTTCTCCCAGGCAGTAGATTCATTTTCAATTTTCATGAAATCTTGTGGTGTTCGTCATTATGAGTATCTCCTAGCTATTACATACATCATGAACTAATACATCTAACGTTGTCTCTTAAGGAAAGGACAACTCAAAACTCTACCAAAAGAAATCTCCTAACTAAATTCATTAAATCTTTCTAGGGGAGCACAAAATGACAAGAAAATAATTAATCAATCAATAAACATTTATTAAATGCCTGCTCTGTGCCAGGCACTGTGCTGAACTCTAGGGATACTTAAAAAAAAAAAAAAAAAAAAAGGAACAAGATAGCCCCTGCCCTGGAGGAGCTTACAATTTAAAGTTGGAGACAACATTCAGAGAAATCCATACAAAGGAAGTTATATACAAGATAAATAGAGAATAATTAACAGAGGAAGACACTGGAATGAAGGATGATTGGGGAAAGTTACCTAGAGATATTGGATTTTAATTGGGATTTAAAGGAAGCTGTGAAGTCTAGTAAGAATCATTAACATTAAATTCATGACTGAGTTAGGATAGTATTCTTATTGTTCCCTAATGAAAATAACTAAAGAAGATTTTTTAAAAAAAAATGTCTTTAACAGCTTGTAATTTCATGTGGTTTGAAAGTAAAAATGAGTGGTTTTCCTTTCTTTCAAGATAAGAAAAGATGTCTTTTATTTCAATTGTGTATTTGCTTTTTTGGTTTCAGTAAGTAAAATTAATCTATTTAATCTGTTTGTTTCTTAAGGGCAAAAATAAGGACTGGATTATAATCAAATTAAACAACATAGAAATATTTAGTGTCATCAGATTTGTAAAAAAAATTTAAATGCTCCTCAAATCATTCATATGGAATTTTTAAGGCACCTTTTAAAATTAAGATAATTTCTTAAAAACATTTCCTTATCTGACTTTCTTCATTACCTAAGATGCAAGGAGTTTCTATACAGACATTTCAAATCCCTTGTTCAGTAAAAATATATGTTATTGATTGGAGGATCTGTGTCTTGATAGATAAATACTATCTGTGGGATCCAGGTCAAATCATTTTACCTCTCTAGGTCTCAATTTACTCATCTATAAAATGAAGGCACTGAGCTAGATGATCTCTGAGGTCCCATCAAGGTCTAAATGTTATTATTCTGTGACTCAAAGAACTTTTAGTCCTGACTAAGTTCCACTCAACATAAGTTCTAGTTTTGACAAATAGTGGTTACAAAAGAATTCACATGAATCTGATTTTTTTTTTGAATATCATGTAAATCTCATTTGCTTGAGTCTTCATCCTAACTTAAATGGGAATTTCTAAACTCATATAAACTTAATTTGTTTATGCCGGATTGGCAGACCAGGAAAGAAACATACATTTTTAAAAGTAAAACACTTAATCAGGACTAAAAACAATTAGTGAAGTAATCAGGAAAATAAATATACACATACCAATTCTAAGGATTAGGTTTCTATCTTCCAGCTAATAGTGTAAAGAACAACCTAATCTGAGACATACTTTGTTTGATGGTGAACTTGGCAAATATTCTTTTTGTGCTCAGAGGGGGAAAGAAAGGTATGTGCACTTATACAAGAATTTGAATCTCTGCCCATGCTGTCCCATGCTGTAGCATCTCCTGCCTTCTCTTATTTTAGTCACAGTACAAAATTCTGTCTATCTGTCCTTCTTCCCTCCTTCCTTCTCTCTGTTTCTCTACCTCCTTTCCCCATATCCCTCCCTTTCTGTATATCTCTCTCTGTCAGCTTAATCTTAGCAGCGTATTGGAAGGTTGAAGTACTGCCATCTCCATTTCTGAACCATGATTACTCCCCTACACGGCTCCCTTTCTTCTTCTCTTCCTAGACATTTCTGTTACTTCCATAGTTCAAGTACTTTGCATTATTAACATAGAGAGTCATGGGGATTTGAATCCTGGAAACTTTATCCAGATCTGCCCTTGAGTTCTAGAGCTTCGTAGGAAATGAAGTCCTTTTCTTGCACATGTCCCTATTATAGTTTCATGTGTACTCGATGCAGCCTCAGAGGCTGAGATGCTACAAAGTATAGATCGCTTCTCTGCTATTTGCACTCATTTTAGCCTAACAATGAATACCAGGAAAACAGGTTCTCTACCACCTAGCAAAGTGCCATCCATATGTCAAACCATCAGTTACAGCAGATGGATAGGTTCACTTATTTTGGCAGTCTACTTTCCAGGGATATACACATAGATGATGTGTTTGGGAAGCTTGGGAAAAAAAGTGTGAGAAAGAAGAGGTAATAGGCTGATTACCAAACTGAAGGTCTACAGAGCCATTGTGCTGACCTCATTTTAGTATACCTATAAAACCTAGACAGTTTACCAGTGCTATGCCAGGGAACTCAATCTCTTCCATTTGAATTGTCTTAGGAGGATCACCTGGCAAGATAAGGTACTCGACACTGAGATCCTTTCCTGAGCTGAGCTGCCAAGTATTCAAACTCTGCTCCAGAGAGCTCAATGCTGATAGGCTGGCCAGGTTGTTCAAATGCCAATCATACATTTGCCTAAAATATTATTTTATGGAGAACTCACACAAGGCAAGCACTCGCTGGAGGTCAGAAGAAGTGATACAAAGACACTCTGAAAGGTCTCTGAAGAATTTTGGAACCAACTGTGGAACATGGGAGACACTGGCACGATGTGCCCAATGGAGGAAGGCACTGCTATATGAGTAAAGAAGAATTACTCAGAGGTAGCCCAAAAGAAATGTGAGATGTCAAGTTTAGAGACATCTCCACTCCAAATGTCCATATGGATTATTGTACCTGACTTGTGGAGCCTTCCTAGCTTGTATTGGTCTGCTCAGTCACACTGTGAATTGGCCACAACATAGTGATATAATTTGATCTTCTTTGAGGATGAAAAACAACCAGTTTCAAATTGCTTTCCTAGGCCTGGAGAGACTTACACGAACTGATGCTGAGTGAAATGAGCAGGACCAGGAGATCATTATATACTTCAACAACAATACTAGATGATGACTAGTCCTGATGGATCAGGCCATCCTCAGCAACAAGATCAACCAAATCATTTCTAATGGAGCAGTAATGAACTGAACTAACTATACCCAGAAAAAGAACTCTGGGAGATGACTAAAAACCATTACATTGAATTCCCAGTCCCTATATTTATGCACACCTGCATCTTTGATTTCCTTCACAAGCTAATTGTACAATAATTCAGAGTCTGATTCTTTTTGTACAGCAAAATAATGTTTTGGTCATGTATACTTATTGTGTATCTAAGTTATATTTTAATATATTTAACATCTACTGGTCATCCTGCCATCTAGGGGAGGGGGTGGGGGGGGGTAAGAGGTGAAAAATTGGAACAAGAGGTTTGGCAATTGTTAATGCTGTAAAGTTACCCATGTATATATCCTGTAAAATAAAGGCTATTAAAAAAAAAATAAAAAATAAAAAAAAAAAAAATAAACTCAAGGAAAAAAAAAAAAAAAAAAAATCAAATTGCTTTCCTGAAATGCTTGGTCAATTCAGAGCCTTACCAATAGTACATTAGTTTGCTTTTCCTCCCATAACTACCTTGTAATTTTCTCTGTTTTTGTCATTTTTGTCAATTGTTGAGGGTGAGGTAGACCCACAGAGTTATTTTAATTTATATTTCTCTTATTACTAATGATTTGTGATCATCTGTAACACTTATTTCATCATTTTTCTTCATCTATATAATTATGAAAGGTATTTCCTAACTCATTTTTTTTTGCTGGTGATAGTCCTACTGAAAAATCCACTTACACTCCTTGGAGAAAGTGTCTTAACTAGAGAAGAGAGGGGTTCCCTGTTGATGAAGCACATGGTTCAGACTCTGGCCCTGATATCAGTAACTGGAGGTCCTAGTCACAGCCTTTGGTTAGTAGTCAGCACTTTCTAAGAGGAAAAGGAATTCCCTGTTGCTAAGGTGCCAGGTTTAAAGCCCCAAGCTTTTGCTTTCATTCTGAATCACAGCTGCCATGCTCATCAGAATATAGGTGGGGCTACCTGACTGAGTGATCTCTATTAAGAACAACAGTTCTCAGTACAGATAGAAGGCAGCAGTGAGGCTGACTATCCTCTGTATGTATGGGTGAAATGGTCAGGATGGTTAATCACAGCTCTGATCAATGGCTCATGAGCTAAAGGAAGTCACCAGCTAGTTTGTTTGCATTGGCAAAAATTCAAAGTCCCTGCAGGAAGCTTTATTAGTGGTACACGATACTCACTGACAGTGACACTACCATCGGTAGTTAGGCAGGCAATAGTGATTCCAGAGCAACCCCAGAAAAACCTAAATGAGGAAAAGGGAGAAGGGCAGAGCCTTACGCCCAGTACGAGAGGAATAAATGATTCTCAGGGCTGGGGAAGAAGATTTTTGGGCATCAACCAAGAGTGAGAAATAATCAATGATTACTCTGTTGGCTGAGGTTTCAGTGTAGTTTATACAGTGTATATATTCCCCCACTTTGGCCATTTGGAGTAGGGCATTTCTCTTCACCTCTGAGAGAGGAGGGGGTATTTTTCCCTTGAAGCAAGAATGGGCCATTTTCCTCTGACTTTAAGTCCCTTTATCTCCACATGTAAAGTGTTAATGGGCCACCCAATATCCCACTTCCTGGCAACCTTGGAGTGCTGGTTCTGTGTCCTGGATGGTCGCCTATTAAGGTACCTTGTCACTAGCTTGTATCATAGAAAATACTACCTCTTAATTTTTGATTTTTGCATTTTAAATTATTCCTGTGATATTTTTCCTTTAAAAATTTTTTAAATTGAATTTTTAAAATTATGCATGTATTTTTTCCTCTCCCAATTCCTAATCCCTGTACTGGAAGTAAGAATTGATAAAACTTTACAAAAAATAATTTCTATAGCAGACATGTCCAAAAATGTATTTAACTTCATATTAGCCTATTACCTCTCTATCATGAGATGGGAAGTATTCTTCATTATTGGTCCTCTGGATGATCAATGAAATAATCTGTTATATGAGTAAAAACTTTTTTTAATGATAGTAATATTATAGTATAAATGAAATTTTTGAAAGATATAAATTTTCCTTATTGAACTGTTTTTGCTGTATCTCAACAATTTTGACATTTTGTTTCATTATTGTCATTATGGTAGGTTAGACATGTTCTATTTCCAACCTCCTCTGGAGTACCACTGCCTTTGCAACCTAGTGGCCCCATATTTCTGAGGACTCAACACACTAAAGTCAAAATTAGTGTAGTGTAGGCATAAGATCAACTTAGCCCACTATAGCTCAGAAGTCCTGAACTCTAGAGATATGCTCTTTAGTCTCTCTAGTAGCAGGAGATAGAGACAAGTAGCATCATGTCTAGCTATCAGTCACTTATATTATTTGTTTTTTTGACCTACAAATTCTTTAGGATTAAGTACTTAATATTTCATAGTGTGTGTGTATGTGTGTTTATTTTCATTCTCTATGGCACCTTTAAATATAATATAATCTCCCTGTTTATTTCTTTAAATTATGTCTTTTTTATTGTTGCCTTGTTTGATATCTGATTTTTACCCTTACTTTTTTGAATTCACCTAAATTATTAATAAATTTTGTTCCAGTCCCTTATTTTACCTCTGTGACTCTTTATGTCTCAGGTAGATTTCCATCTAATTGTATCCATTTTTTAGTCCATTATGATCAAATGTAAAGAAAATAATTGTAAAGCTTGCTAAACTGTTTAATTAATTAATTAAACTAAACATTTAATCTCTGCTAAATAATTGTTAGCTATTATTATCTTCTATTTTATGAGTTAGTTTATGGTTATTAGTTATTAGCAAATGTTTCATCCTTTCCATCATATTCTCATACTTTTTCTTTTCTTTGTTCAGTTTCCCTTCCTCCTCCTTCCCTTCCTTCCCCCCACCTTTATCAAGAAGATAGTGAAAAATAAGCAATGTGAACAATACTGGTAATCTATAATTGAAGTATTCTGCTATCACTCCATTGGTCATTCTCTTTTCCAGACTCTAATCATTAGGTATTACATTTTTTTTCCTTTTCCTTTTAATTTATCCTTTATTATTCAGCCTCTGAAGCTAAAATCTGTTTTGCTTGTGAATATTATCTCCTTGACTGTTAAAAGAAAACTAATATTGTTCTCTATGTTTTAGGCACAAGTCTACTAGAATAATTTTTATTAATTGATCATTATTCTAAATTCAAACATTTTGTAGACTGTAAGTCTTTATCTTTTAGAATATCATATTCTCATATTTTACTTCCTTTATAGCAGTTACAACATATTATTGTATGCTATTCACTATGGTTTCTTGCTACTTAAACTATTTTCTGGGTTTGCTGTATTTTTTATTTAACTTGGAAGCTAAGGATTTGGGCTGTGTCTTTGCTGAGGGTTTTTTATTTGGAGTTTTTTTCAGGATGTAAATAGTGGATTTTTTTCTGTTTTCTATTTGTCCTCTAACTCTAATTAATCTAGGTAGTATTGTTTATGTTTTATTAAAATAGTCTAACTAGGGTTTGTTTAGGTTTTTTTGTTTGATCATTGTTTCTAAAATATTCTATTGATTATCCAATTATACATATCCTTAATTTGTTTTCTGAATCAATTGTTTTTAATAATAAATTATATTTTCTTCTATTAAAAGTTTTTTCAAGTATTTCTTGTTTTCTCCTGTAGTCAGTGAGTTCTTTTAATTTCACTCTTTTTTTTTTAAAAGAAAATCTGCTGAGTAAAATTTAATACCCTAAATCTACTATCAACAAGGTATACAAGTGCTATCTATTAGACTTCTAAACACAATCTAGCAATTTGGGCAAGCCTGAAGAAACTAGGAGATTTTCTAGAATATACAGGTCAGGTAACTTTTCATCCAAGTGATTTTTCTTTTTGGTTCTTCCAATGATTCATATACCTATTCATAAAAGATTGAATTTTGTAATTATAACTATTATTGGTAATAATTGTTTTTTACTTTTATTTTTTCACCAGACAACAATAATTTCATAGTCCTGATATTATGTTTTTGAAAGGACTAGATATTGTAATCTTTATTTCATACTCAGTGAAACAATTGGTAATGGGCCAAATGGTTTATTTGGTCGTATTGTAGGCTTAAATTAAAAAAAAAATCAGTATCATAGGATTATTAGTAAAGAATATCTCATTTTAAAGCAAATCACACAGGTGACAGAGCCAGAATTCACATTTGTGTTCTCTTAATCTAGATTCAAAAGTCATCTTGCAATACCAAATGTAGGCCTCTACTTATCATGGAGGATAAGGGTCAGGTGTGTACAGGAAAGAATCATAAAAGTAAAAGGAATTTACATAAGAATAAGAAATTGTTTTGTTCTAATTGTACTCTAGTATACCTTAAGTAACAATTAAATATTGAAATGTTATCTTATATAAACATTAGAAGATAATTTTGGGGGAAAAAAATTGAAAGCTCAAGTCTAGCAACTGCTTTTCACGTGCTATTTTTGTTTCCTACACATTATTTTAATAATGCAGGATATAACCTCCCATGAGATCTTCATGGCGGATGTGAGATAAGCAGTAGATAGGTTAACTTATTTTGGCTTGGATAAGGAAATGTGACTTCTCCAGATGCTTCCATGTTTCAAACACTTTGGCTCCAGTGGTTCAACATAAATGGGCTTAGTATTAAGGAAAAAGTTTTTTTTTTTTTTTAAGTTAACAGGAGACTTGTTTGCTTGTTTTAAGAAATAAAGCCTTTCCTCCCACTCTACTCTCCCAAATTAGTATAATATTAGATGCCATTAACTGTCAAGGACAAGTATATGTTAAATCTGAGAAAATACCTTTAGACTTAGAAGGAACTTTGCTAAGTCATAGCTAGTTAAGTATCTGAGACATTTTATCTATTATATCACATAACTACCTCTCCAGGCATAATTTTGTATACATTATAGAACTTTAAGACTTAGAAAAGGTTTTGACATTCATTGTTCCATTTGGTCTTTATAAGCATACTCTGTGTTTGGGGAAGAGAGGGGAAAGAAAATGGTATTCCTACTTTATATTCAAGATAACTAAGCAAGGAATAAGTTAAATGATTTACTAGTTGTGTAACCTCAGAAAGCTAGGATTCAAAATGTGATATTCTGGCTGCATGTTGGCTACTCTTTCCAAAAACTGTGTTGCCTCTGGAGGCAAATTAAGGAGTTACTTCAACAGCTTGTGATTTCATTGGCTATTGTACTTGCTCCACAGACATCAATAACAATCCTCTGTGATTTAGGAGGCCTAGTGATACCATAGTTAAAACCATAATTACCCTATAGCCAATCTTCTGATACTTGTCTGATTCTAGGTGAGGCTTTTCTTCAGATGATAGGTATAGTGTTTGCCTTTTTGTTTTTTAAAGACTACCAAGTAGATCGAGTTTATGAACTTAGATCTATAGCAAAAAAAAAAAAAAAAAAAAAAAAAAAAAAATGCAGAAAAAAAATTCTTCAGAGAGCCAGATAGGACCCTCCAAATCAAATAAATATATGCTTTAATACTTCCTGACTTCAATGCAAAGGAGAGCAAAGTTGGAAAACAGTGTTTTAGGCATAAGAACAAGAGGGTCAAAGACCTGTATTCTAAATTCAGGAATGTTGTGACTATATATCATGGGTGCTTTTTACAGTAAGAAAATTGGAAGGTGCTGGACAGGATGAGGACTGAATAATACCACAAAATAAATAGATTGCAACTTAACAGGCAGGAGGGAAAAAACAACCAAAACATTTGGTCATTAATGTGGGCATCATTTCTGAATTGGTTGAATATATTCAGTCAGACCACTTACTTATTAAAGGAAACATTAAAAACAATACCATTTAGAAGAAAAAAAAATGAAAAGTTATAAAGTATCTCTAACATAACTAGTAGGCAGCTGATGCTGAAAATGTGGAATGATTAAAAGACCAGAGACACAAAATATCACCATTTCTTAAGAAAGTTTAACAAGTATACAGCAATTGCCACAATGAGACCAAAAGATCCTAGAAAACATCTCAGCTGGGAAAACCTTAATCTTTCCACTAAACCACTTAGAATATAAATTCCTTTGTATGTAAAGAAGGTATTTTCTTCAACTCAACCTCTATCTAAAAAGAATTTACTCTTCCTAAAGGATTGATAGAGATAGGGTACAACTAATACCATATAGGGAGTTTCTGGTGACTGATGAGATTTGCCTTTGGCTCCTTGCAGAAAAGCAAGTTGTCCCCGCTCTGTAGGAAGGTCATAGTGGTAGTTGTTCATACAAATTAAGCTCCTAGAATAATCTTTCATCTTTCCACTGATGTCTCTTAAAGAGTACATACATCAAAGGAGCTGGAAGGGTTGTCATCCTCCTCCTCCTCTCCCATCAGTAATAATGTCTTATAATAAAAACCTTTGGGAATAGGAGATAATGCATTCCTCTTCTGTAGAAGGTTCAATTGTGGAGTTGGGAAGAGTATGAACAGTATTGCTTCATGAAATTCCAAAAATACAAAGTAGTTCTCAGTCTTCTGTGATCCTCTTTAACTTCCACAGTGATGGAAAGGTAGAAAATTGGGCAGTAAATGCTCAGAATTATAGCGCATAGGCTTTCTAGAACTACTATTTTACCTGAGATTATACACAATGTGCAATCTTTGTCCAAATCCCAATGAGTTGATAAGTTACTCTGTGAACCAAATCATATACACGTTGAGATGTTTACCATAAATGAAACAGAATAAAATAATTGTTAATAAATGGAAAATAGTTCACATGCTCTACAAGCAGTAGCAAATAAAGGAGTCCGTGGAACTGATGTTTATCCTATGTTCCAAACACCAGGAAACATAGTTTACAAAATCCTTTGTCATTTTGTGTTACAGGGCTAATGATAACCATATCTGAACAGGTCAATAGAAACATAGTTTTAGCATATGCAACAACACATGTTTCAGAGAATGAAGAAAGAATATCTATAAGGAACTCGGCAAGATCCTTCAAATTAAGTAAAAATTTTACTTTTATACTTATTAATTTTAATGTGATAGTGGGTGCAGATAAAAAACACATAGAAACACATTATTTGAAATAAAGAGAAGAAGGGGAAATTACTTAAAGACTATTGGTAACTTCCCATCTGTATCTCATGAAATTTTTTTAAAGGTCAGATTTTAACAGATTTGGCAAGGACCAAATGAACCCCCCCCCCCCCCGTCTCTCTGTCTCTCTCTCTCTCTCTCTCTCTCTCTCACTCTCTCTGTCTCTCTCTCTCTCTCTCTTTTTCTCTCTCTGTCTCTTTCTGTCTCTGTTTCTCTCTCTGTCTCTCTCTATCTCTATCTGTCTGTCTGTCTCTCTCTCTCTCTCTCTCTCACTCTCTCTCCCTCTCTCTCTGTCTCTCTCTCTCTCACACACACATAATTAAATTGATTGGGTCTTAGCCATCAATTAAATTTTGTACAATTCAATTTAAATCAAGCATTTATTAAGAAACTACTCTGAGCAAAGTGTCGCTAAGTATACAAAGCCAAAAATAAAACAATCTCCGTCCTCTAAGAATTTATACTTTACTGTGTAGGCAGAATATATTATAAGCTATGTAGTCTGCCCCTTCTCTGGGAGGGTTTATACTTATAGACGGTTTCACAGGAGATAGTTCCTCGGAGTTCAGAGTGCCCTGTAGGACTGCATTCTGCAATGATAGTTGCATAAGTTTCTATGAGTGCATTTATCTTTAACAATCAGTAGAAAAACACAATTAGTTCAAAGCAAAGATATTTACTTTAATGGAACAATAAGAATACTAGTAACAAAATGTCTCCACCACTTTAATCTTGGGGTTTTACTCTTCTGTGCAAATACGCATAGGATGGTGGGAAGAGTAGGAACATACGTAAATAAGAATATACTAGTAGAGAGACATATACACAAGGAATTCATGCCAGGTTTATACAAAGAAAGTTGCCCAGGTAACTCTCACCTCCAGCCCAGTAAGTTACCAGCATCTTTTTCTCCTCTGGTGGTATCTTTATGCTGCTTCCCCTAGATGCAGTGTATCTGTTGGGATGCTTACTCAGCTGTTTTCCTTGGTCCAGTTCCTTTTTTGCAGTCTACATCTTTCAAAATGGGTCAGGTTGGGTCAGGAAACCTTTTTCAACTCAACAATATTGTGTTTCATGTACTACTATGTGCTAGATACAGTGTTTCTTGTTGGGTAAAACTGCTACATTGTGCCTTGGCTGTTGGGGAAGGGAGGAAGTGAGGGAAATCTTCCTTTCACTTCCCCTTAGGGATATAAAGGATGATTCTCTTTGAAGGGCTAAACTATTGGTCTCTAAAGGATTATCAAGAATACAGTTTAGCCTACAGACAGCCCTCTAATTCCATTATTTAATTTGCAAACTTCTTTAAGCTTTATGAAGGGGAAATAAAGTATACACATATTTTTACACTTCTGTTTAAGAATCTAACACCACAGGGCAGCTAGATGGTGCAGAGAATAAAGAACCACCCCGAAGACAGGAGAACTTCAAGTTCAAATGTGGCCTCAGGGCAAGTCATTTAACTCCAATTGCCTCAGCCTCTCCCCCCCACCCCATAATAATAATGGCCTGTCTAATCTGCTCAATACATTCTGTAGTTTCTGGAGGGAAACGAATTGGTCAGGATGTTCTGATCATTATCTCCATTATGAATTAAGTAAATAATAATATCTAGCATTTATATATCCCATTCTAATGTTTTTGAACCACAGTGACAAATATTACCTCATTCATCTTCACAACAACTCTTCAAGGTAGATGCTATTATTATACCCATGTTATAGAGGAGGCAACTGAGGCAGATTGAACTTAAAATGACTTGCCCAGCATTACCCAGCTAGTGTCTGCAGCTAAAATTCAGCTCAAGCCTTCTTGACTCCAAGACCAGTGCCCTATCCCTTTTGCTACTCTGTTCATTATTTTTCAGGGGGTAGGAGAATACTAGATTCTGGGTTAAAAAGGAAAGGTCTGTAGATGACACCAGCACTAAGATTGGAAAGGAGCTAAAAATTCTACTACTTTGAGAAGAGGAAAGAGAAAATCCCAGGTATGGGGAATAGCTTGTGAAAAGTCACAGAGGTCAGGAGATAGGAATGTCAAGCAAGTAGACCAGCCCAGCTGGAAACAGAAATCATGATAAGGAGTAATACAAATTCAGTCTGGAGAGATAGGTTAAGCAAACCAATTGTGCAGGGCTTTGAATGCCAGTCTGGGTTGTCTTTTTTTATATCCTAGAGGAAATAGAGAACCACTTAAGTTTTTTTTGTGGGGAGCTGAGGGAATTGTTGTGGTAGAAAATGTGCTTTAAGAAAATACAATTTTGATTCTTCTTGTGCAACAAAATAACTGTATGGATATGTATACAAAAATTGTATTTAACATATACTTTAACATATTTAACATGTATTGGTCTACCTGCCATCTGGGGGAGGGGGTGGAGGGAAGGAAGGGAAAAGTTGGAACAAAAGGTTTTGCAAGGGTCAATGCTGAAAAATTACCCATGCATATATCTTGTAAATAAAAAGCTACAATAAAAAAAAAAAAAGAAAGAAAATATAACTTTGGCAGCAGCTTTGGGGAAGATAGATGGAGGAGGTATTCTCTCTTGAATCCCATTATCATATTGAAATTACATCAGCCAAGCCTCAGTCTTGGATCACCCCCACCATTCATAGCATATGCTTTTACATACAATTACAAAACCATTCTGATTGGGTTCCCAAAGATTTCTGTTATACAACCTCAATTGGGCCCTCACTGTTACTAGGTAATCCAACTATACCTTACTTATCACTTCATTATCTCACTCTCCACAGTAGCTCTTCTAAACCTTTTTACTTCTCAAACTTTCCATGGATTTTTCTCCATTCACTCTCTTAGCTGAGGACTTTGCCTCATATTTTGCCAAAATATGAGGCCATTTACTATGACCTACTGCTTCTCCCCTCTTCCTTATCTCATAATTCTCAGGTACCTTCTACCCCTCTCTCTTCCTTCATTCCTGGATCACTTTTTGGAGACCTTACTAACCCTTTTATTTGTTCTAGTGATCCCATTCCATTTTATCTTCTCCAAAAGATTGCTGCCTGTGTCATCCCAATTCTTTCACTTATTTCCATTTTTTCCCTTTCTACCAGCTCATTTTCTACGGCTCATAAACATGTCCATATTTCCTCTATCCTGAAAAATCCCTCATTTGATCCTTCCATTCCTCCCTATTATGACCCTACATTTTCTTTGCCCATTGTAGCTAAAATCCTTGAAAAGGCCTTCCACAGAAAGTGTCTCTACTTTCTCCCCTCTTATTCTCTTAATATTTTACAATCTAGCTTCAAATCTTATTATTTCCCTAAAATGCTTTTCTCCAAAGTTACTGATGATCTTAGTTGTCAAATCCAATGGCTTTTTCTCAATCCTCATTCTCTCTTTTTTTAAAAAAAATTTTAATAATATTTTATTTACAGGTTATATATATGGGTAACTTTACAGCATTGACAATTGCCAAACCTCTTATTCCAATTTTTCCCCTTCTTCCCCCCATTCTCTCTGACTCTGCAGACTTTAAAAATGTTGATCGCCCTCTTTTCTTTGATTTTCTAGAGCTTTTTTATAGTATTTTGAGACACCACTCTATCCTAGTTTTCCTCCTTCTCATCTAACCATTCCTTCTTTGTCTCTTTTGCTGGATCTTCCTCCTTTAACCATAGGTTTTGTTTTGGACTTTCTTCTCTCCTCTGTCTATACTATTTAACTTGGTGATCTCATCAGCTTCCATAGATTTAATTATTATCTCTATGCTGATGATTCTCAAATCTACTTTTCTTGTCCCAATTTCTTTCCTAACTTCTAATCTTGCATTTCCAACTTTTTTCTTAGATATCTCTAACTGGATGTCCAATAGACATCTTAAACTCAATACATCCAAAACAGAATTTCCTAAAATATCCTCTCCTATTTTTCCTATTAATGTAAAGGAGAATATTGTCCCCTTAGCACCTTAGGCTTGCAACCTATAAGTCATTCTAGCTACATTCTTCACTATCTCTCATTTCTTATATTCAATCTGATATACTAAGCCTTGCAACATCTTTTGAATATGCCCCCTTCTCTCCTCAAGCACTGCTGATATTCTAGTGCAGGCCCTTATCATTTTATACCTTGATTATTCCAACAGACTGTTGGTAGGTCTGCTTCTTCAACTCTTTTTCTCTACTTCAATCCATCCTCCATTCAGGTTATGTTCCTAAAATGCAGGTCTGATCATGAAATACACACCCACCTTGCAATAAACTCCAGTAGCTTCCTATCATTTCCTATTGCTTCCAGGATCATATACAAAATGTTCTGTTTGGCATTCAAAGCCCTTCATTCAAAGCCCCCTCCTGCCTTTCCAGTCTTCCTACATCTTATTTCCAAACAGATATTCTTAAATCCAGTGTCACTGGCCTATTTATCTTGTGTGTAGCTTGCTTTGCATATGTTTGTACATGGTCTCTCCCATTAGATTGTACGTTCCTTGAGGGAAGGAATAGTTTTTCCCCCATCTTTTTGTTTCCCTAGCTTTCAATACAATGCCTAGAACATAGTAGACATTTAATAAATGTTGATTGATTGATGGGGAAACTCAGATCATAGAGAGATTTGAAGCTATTATAATAGTCAAGGTGAGAAATAATAAGTTTGTGAACTAGATGAGTTTGTGAATAAAGAGAATGGAGAATTCTCATCATTCAAGGAAGAAATGGTATGGAGGTATGATAAGACCTGACAAATGATTGGTTATAGGAAGTGAAGAAAAGTAAAGAGTCCTAGATAACTGAAGTTGTGAATCTGAGGTGAGTGAAAGACAGAAATAAGGGAGTTAAGAAGAGAATTGATTCTGGAGAGAAATTTGGAACTGTGCCCAATGGACAATCAAACTGTGTGTATACCCTTTAATTCAGCAATACCACTGCTAGCTCTTTTTGGCTAAGATTAAAAATTGAAGGGATACTTATCAATTGGAGAATGGCTGAACAAGTTGTGGTGTATATATTGTGGCTTACAAATGTAATGGAGCACTATTATGTTATAAGAAATGATGAGCAACTCTTCTTAGAGGGAAAAAAAGGAAATTGAGGGGATGCCCAATAATTAGGGAATGGCTGAATAAATTGTGGTATATACTAATGATAGAATATTATTGTTCTATGGGAAATGATGAACAGAATGCTTTCAGAAAAAGCCTGAAAAGTCCTCCATGAACTCAAAGTGAAATATACTATATACAAAGTAATAGTAATGTTCTGGGATAATCAGCTATTCTCAGTGGTACGATAATCCACAACTACTCTGAAAAACTAATGATGAAAAATTATATCCATACTCAGAGAAAGAACTGATTGTTTCTGAATACAGATTGAAAAATACTCTCTTTCTTTCCCTCTCCCTCTTTCTCCCTCCCTCTCCCTCTTCTCTCCTCCTCCCTCTTTTTCCTTCTCTTCTCTTCTCTTCTCTTCTCTTCTCTTCTCTTCTCTTCTCTTCTCTTCTCTTCTCTTCTCTTCTCTTCTCTCTCCTTCTTTCTTTGTCTCTCTCTGTGTGTCTCTATCTGTGTGTATCTCTCTCTGTCTCCTTATTTTTCTTCAGGATTTTTTTTTAGGATGGAGATGTATGTTTTCTTTCATAATATGACTGTGATGGAAATATTTTGTATAACTTCACATGTGGTTTCCTAATGGAGGCTGAGGGTGGGGATAAGGGAAAGAATCTGGGACTCAAAAGTTTTAAAAACAAATGTAAAAAAGTTATTTTAAATCTAACTGGGAAATATTAAATTAATCAATTTAAGAAATGATGAGCAGGCTGATTTCAAAAAAAGCCTGGAAAGACTTTTATGAATTGATACAAAGTGAAGTGAGCAGAACTAGGGGAACATTGTACACAGTAACAACAGTATTGTGATAGGATCAACTATGACTGACTTAGTTCTTCTCAGCAATACAATAATCCAAGAAAATTACAAAAGACTCATGATGGAAAATGCTATCCATATTCAGCAAGCAATTTGTTATAAGGGTACTTTGCCTCAGGAAAGAGACTAGGAATGAATATATAACTCTGGGGGTCATCAGTGTAGAGATGGCAATTGAAAACAAGGGAGACTCGATAACTAAGAATGTGTGTGGGATGGAGAGCCAGATATCTGTGATTGTAAGAAAATAGAAGGAATGTAAAAGAAGATGTGAAAGGAATGAGAAAGGAATAAGACGAATGTAAGAATTCCAGCAAAAGCTTGACTGGCTGCCCTGCTATAGGTCCTAAGTCACTAAAAATCTTGGAAGGTATATTACTTTCCACAGAGGGAAGAGAAGAAATACCTGAAAGGCAGAATTTTCTCCAATCATGGCAGTTTCTAAATCTCTCTGTAGAGGAGAGAAGAAAGAGGAAGAAAGAGAGGGAAGGGGAGACAGAGACAGAAACACACACACACACACACACACACACACACACACACACACATGATACAACAGCTGAAGGCTGAATTTAGAAAACTGACCCTAAGACTCCTACTACTGGAGATTTTTCCTTAACTTGTCTTACAATTCAGCTTTTTAAGAAAATCCAGTAGAGTGTGACTTAATTCTAATATCTAGAAGAAACCATTGGAATAATGGTAAATATATTCCACTTTTGCAAGGCAGCAAGGTTCATTATTAAGAGTTTCTTTCATATTGGCTATTTATATTTTTAAACAATAGTTTACCAGATGAAGATATTTTGCATTGTATCCTGGTTGTTGGTGGCTTTGTTTTTGTTGTTCTTGTTATTTTCTTTTTTCTGTAAAGAGTGATAAGGAAGGGTAAGAAAAATCTGTGAATAATTGATTACACTAAGTTCAACTAGCTGGAAGATCAGCTAGACAATCAAGCTTGGGGACTCAGCATTTTATGAAATTTATTTATGACTTTATTTTTAATTTACATTTTAAAGCTCCTTTAATGTTGCAGAGAAAGGAAGCTATGTGAAACTGGGACCTTTGCTCTAGACTAAATCCCATTATCTCCAAGTCTGAGGTCTCTTTTAACCTAAGACCTTTGGGTCTCCAACCAGAGGTAACAGAAGGAAAAAGAATCAGACACTTCAATGAAATTTTACAGGCTGAGCCGACAGTAGACAATTCCCTTAATTTTCTCTGAGAAGTGAGTAAAAATTAGTCTTTATCCAAACTGCCCTCCACAGTGACCTCTATGCCATCCTAACATGTTAACTATAGGAGGGTAGTTGCAGGGAAAAAAATAGTAAGATAGGGCAACAGTGGCTATAGATGCTGAGGTGTATTGGGAATAAGGAGTAGACAGTAGTATCAGAAGAGATTTTTCTTGTAGGAAACTTTCAGCTTTGAGTCACAGGAATTTGGAGATTTAATCTCAGTTTTCAGTGTCTGCATTGATTCTCTGTTCAGTTATCCCACAAAGTAAAATTTCTCTTTTCTGTCTCTCTCTGTCTTTGTCTCTCTCTTTCTATTTGTCTCTGTCTCTTTTTCCTTCTTCCCTCTGTAGTCTGTTTGAAATGATGAGGGACAGTATAGTGGTGTTGGTTAGATTATGAACTCCTTCAGGGCAGATTGACCCTTTGATTGGTAGCTGTTTGAGTAAAGAGAAAGGAATATTCACACAGACACATATTCATAAATATATATATATATATATATCGCAGCAGTGTGTGAATGTGTATGTATTATGGACTGCTGTTTTGTCTTCTTGATTCTTTTTCTCTTTATTTCAGTCCATTCTCCACTTAACTGTCAAAGTAGGTTTCCTAAAGTGCAGGCCTGACCATGTCACTCCCACATACCCATCCCTCCCTTGGCTCTTTATAACTGCCAGAATCAAATATAAAACCCTCAGTTTGTCTTTTAAAGTCTTTCACAACTTGGTTGTTCCTTTCACACACTTCCAATCTTAACAGTTTACTCACCTCCAGGTATTCTAGGATCCAGCTACAATGGTCTCTTTGCTTTCCCTCCCATTTGACATACCTTCTCCTAATTTCATACATTTTCACTGACTGTCCCTCATCATGCTTTCTCTCTTCACTTGTTTCGTGGCTTCCCTGATTCCTTTAAAACTGACAAATTTCCTTATTTATGAGGTCTGTCTTGTCCCCTTCCCCCTCTTGATGCTTTACATCAAAAATTACATCATATTTATATTGTATATATCCTGATTATGCATGGTTGTTTGTATTTTGCCTCACCCATTACAATGTGAGCTCCTTGTAGCTTTTTTTTTTGGGGGGGGGAGAGGAGTATCTCATCCTTCACTATAGTATTTGGCATATAGTAAGCACCTGAAAAATGCTGCTGATTATATTTGTGCTTTCTTATTAAAATTAATGCAAAAGGTCTTCATTTCTGCCGTTAATCAGTAAGTAATAGATTTATATTCAGCAACTACTATTTCTCATTGGTTTTTGTTTTTTTTTTGATGAATTTTTTACAGTTGGAAGTTCTTTTATGATTTTATTTTGGCTTAGTCTGTGATTAGTTTTATTTGTTTTCCAATGAAGTTTATAAAAAGAAAATGGAAGATCAAGACAAATAGGAGCAAAATTTAATAGACTTGCTAATGTTTTAAAAATAATCTTTTATCATATAATGATAAACGGTCACCCTATTCTGTGATGGCCTATCTACCTTACTACTCAACTTACTATATATGGCAGTGGCAGTAACAAGATGATGTCTAGAAGAGCGACTAGACCAGATCAAGTGTACACTCTCAAATATATAAATGGAATAATAAACTAATTAATTTGGTGGTTATTTCCAACAGTGCAGATCACATCCCATCAATGCCTACCTATCTTATGTGACTCTTGTTACAAATATTCTCTTTTCCACCCAAATTTTCATCAAGAGGAGGATCCTTTCACTCTTCTCAAATGCTAGAGGACTTTCTTGCTTTCTCCTAACAGTGTAAGGATACAAGTAGAGCATTCTGGATACTCATCCATCATATCTATCCCTTAAGATATGACCAATCCATCTTCTCTTCCTATCATATTTTCTTGATGACATGTTTTATTTGAATTTTTCTTCAAAGTTTCTTATTGTTTATGCAGTATAGTGAATGAATTTACATTCATAGCCTGCCACTCTATAGCTCTCCCTTTCTTGGGACATCATTTTTACTTTTTCTGAGATTGTTGTATTTTATGTCTCACTGCTTATAACTATACATGGTATACATCAGTGATGTCAAATGCAAATATAAATAGGTACCACTAAATCTTACATAAGGATCCCTGTGGGACATATACTGACTTAGAAAACCACAAATTAGCATTATATATGTTTTATTGTGTTTTTATTTTGTTACATATTTCCCAATTACTTTTTAATCTAGTTCAAGCTGACCTGGGAGGCCACATGTTTGTTAGTTTTAAAGGAATCGGGGAAGCCAAGAAACAAGTGAAGAGTGAAAGCATTCCAGGTATGAGGACAGTCAGTGAAAATGTATGAAGTTGGGAGGGAAAACATATCTCTGATCTAAATTCAACAGAAATCTGTTTTAAAGATAGTCAAGGAAAGATTTTTTGAGGTATCTCAAAGAAGAAAAGGTCCCAGAAAAGTGGAAAGATAATAAATGAAACTTTCATTAAAATAAGAAAACATCAGCAACTCTTATCCAATATGCTCACTTTCTTACTTCTACAAAAATCTTTATGAATTTGAACAAATTGAAGGTAACGATAACAAAAATATCTAAGAAGAACAGTCTTTTACAAATAATTCTCTATAGTAAAGAACATCTTTATACTATACAATCATGAAATTATAGCAAATATTGTGTCTATTGTTTGCTGATTTGTAAAAACATAATTTGATTTACTAGAACATGTGATTTTTAAAGGCTTTCACTAAATAAGGTATCATAACATACACATTTTATAACAAAACAGTTCTGTCAGCAGTTATTTTATCTTCCTCAAGTCATTTTTTCAATGATCCCTGAGTATTAACATCATAATTTAATACTTGAAAATATTTTTGATTTTGTCTATGTGGATACTCTTTCTACCAGTGTTGATCACAAGGCTTCTAATCATTAACGGACAGTTTGCATTAGGTATTGTGGCCAGAAAATATGATTTTCTACTAGTTAACCTTCTGTTGATGAGATTAATATCATATCATACATCAAACAGTAAGGCATATGTTCATTTAACTTGTTCACAGATATTAAGGATGTCCCACACAGATTTCTTTTTTTTTTTTAATTTATCACTTATTTTTAAAATACATTTAAATTTTTGGTGTTCTGAATTCTCTTCCTTCTTCCTATCCCTCTCTACCCATTGAGAAAGCAAACAATATAAAATTATGCAAAACATATTTCCATATTAGTCATGTTCCAAAAAAGAAAGAAAAAGAGAAAAACATTTTGTTCAGACTTCATCAAATCTGCACTTAGTACCTTCATTAGCTTTCTCAAAGTGAACAGAATTTTTCATTTTAAGTCCTTCAGAATATCTTAGATTACTGTATTGATCAGAGTAACTTTTTCAGACTTGATCATTAAAATATTGTCCACACAAATTTCAAAAGAATGATTCTTCATTGATAGAAAAATACTTCAAATACTCCTACTTTTAGGTATATATTAATTGCAGTGTCTCAGAAAACTACAGTTTCCTACGTGAAATTCACAAGTATGTAAAAGAGATAAAATATAAATCTATTCAAGAAAAAACAAAGTGTATTTAAAAATGCCTCTTATCTTGATTATGACCTACAAAATAGGCAGATCATTAAATTAGTCTTTGATCTACTCTATCTTTAAATTATTTGTCTTTCGGACAGGTTTTGCAAAGAAACAATTAGCTGGGACCAAAGCTGAGGAGGATACTACATTTGAAAAATTGTAATCATATTTCTCTCCGAGAAAATGAATCTCGGTCATCTTATAGGACTTTATCTTTGATTCTTTAGTAAAATGTATACCCAGAATTCTATAAAATCATTGACTTATGGACACATAAGAATTTCTAGATCATATTTTGATTTTTACCATGTTATATTGTCTTAGTCGTGATTTAAATTGAATACCTACAATAAAAAGATGTTTAATTCATTCCTTAGATCTTTAATGAAAAATTACAATCACATAACACTATTTGATAAATGATGAAGGATTATATAAAATTATTTAACTATTTGAACTGACATAATAATATTATAATTTAAAAAACTTATGATTTAAGCGTTTGCTTCTTTAACAACCCAATCTCTCTCATGTCACTATTTTCCTCCTTATACTTTATAACTATGTATCAAGAATCATTCATATCAGGGCTTCTTAAACTTTGTCTGGATCCTTTTCATCTGAGAAATTCTTATGCAATTCTAGGTATTGAGATATATGAAAGAGGTGTACAAATCAAACATTTACTGATAATAAATCATAAAGAAATTTATTTTAAAATGTTTGGTATATGTATAATTTTACCACTTATTAAAGACAAAAGCTTGGCAAAATAATTGATATCTTTTACTGTTGCCAGATTTTTTTGTGGACCTCCCCCAGTTTGTTACACAAGCCAAATGAAAATCATCTTAAAGGGAATAAAATTAAAGTTGACTCAATAAGAAGTAATATATTACTACTATTACCAATAAATAATTGTCATATTATTAATAATGTGCATGAAGTAGCTTAAAAAACACTATCTAATACTTGAATGGCTGGGGAAAGAGTTGGGTTAGTCATGTAACACGACTGAGAAGTGACAAATGGGTAGCTCAAATGTTGCATTAAAATCCATAAGACATTAAAAGTATGAGAAGACTAGTACATTAGGTAGATCATTACAATGGATCCTCTATGAAAAACTTAAAAGGCAACAGGGCAAAGAAATTATAAGATAAGAGACATGGGTTACTGATCAACACTGGTGGAGGAGTACTCATAGCAATGAGCTCACAAAATTCACCTAAATAAGTTTGATCACAAAATCTAATTGAACTCTTATTCTCAGGTCCTAAGAAAACTAGAACTTGCTATTGACGAGCTACTGTTTGTGATTTTTGAAAGACTTAAGAAAAAGGAGAGGTCCTGTATGTGCACGAATGTTTGTGGCAGCCCTTTTTGTAGTGGCTAGAAACTGGAAACTGAATGGATGTCCATCAGTTGGAGAATGGCTGAATAAATTGTGGTATATGAAAATTATGGAATATTACTGTTCTGTAGAAATGACCAACAGGATGATTTCAAAAGGCCTGAGAGACTTAACGAAATGATCGAGGAAATGAGCAGGACCAGGAGATCATTATATACTTCAACAAATACTAGATGATGACCAGTTCTGATGGACCAGGCCATCCCTCAAAGCAAGAGATCAACCAAATCATTTCTAATGGAGCAGTAATGAACTGAACTAGCTATACCCAGAAAAAGAACTCTGGGAGATGACTAAAACCAATTACATTGAATTCCTAATCCCTATATTTATCACACCTGCATTTTTGTTTCCTTCACAAATTGTACAATAATTCAGAGTCTGATTCTTTTTTGTACAGCAAAATAATGTTTGGTCATGTATACTTATTGTGTATCTAAGTTATATTTTAATATATTTAACATCTACTGGTCATCCTGCCATTTAGGGAGGGTGGGGGTAGAGGTGAAAAATTGAACAGAGGTTTGGCAATTGTTAATGCTGTAAAGTTACCCATGTATATATCCTGTAAATAAAAGGCTATTAAATAAAAAAAAAAAAAAAAAAAAAAAGAAAAAGGAGAGGTCCTACAGGATTAGAGGACAAATGTCCTAATTTTTATTAGGTGTTTACTATGTGCAAGGAATTGCTAGGCTCTGAATGGAGGAAGGGATTACAAATATGAATTAGATATTGCCTCAGCCCTGAAAGAGCTTATAAACTAGTAGGAGCACAATGTAGGAAAAGGAATATTATAAAGCAAAACAGAATATAAAGACAAAGAAGGACCACGCCTAAGTAGCTGACAAAATCAATCCCTTGACAAATGCTATATGATTTTCATTCATTCTATATACTCTGATGTACCAGTTGCCCAGCTGCTTTGTAGAAGGGTATCTCCGTAACATTAGTTTTAGTTCTGCACCCTTGCTTTGGATAACCAATCCTATCTAATGTATCACATGAACATGTAGTAGGAAAAAAAACCCAAACATTAATCAAAGGTCAAAGGTTAGTGGGAAAAGTTTTTTTTCTCTGAGCAAAAGAGGAATTGATTACAGATTTAAAGGGACAAACTTGTAAATTGGTGGTCTCAGGGCTCAAATGGAATAATTTTCCTCCATGAATTAAAAAAACTGAAATAAAAGTATATGAAATTATACAGTGTTAAAAAAAAATGTGGCAAGGAGACATTCATTTAATTTTTGGCTAATTTAGTCTTAAAGGATGACCTTTTCAAATGACTTAAATGTGAATTATTCTTATTGAATTAAACCTAAATTTTAATGAGTTGTGTGTAGTAGTTATTCATGAAGTTTAAATTGTTTAACTTTTAACTTTTAAACTTTAATCATTTAGTTTGCAGGCATGGTAGAAACAATCAATGAATCTCATTTTAAAGACAAACTGAATTTTCTTTCCATGGTTATTAAGAACTCAGTCATAGTACACAGATCATCTTCTAGCATTTCCTTCTGTAATGATTTTTCACTTATTGTAGGATATCTAATAAGATTAAGTATACACAATTCTGTAATATAATTGGCTTCAAACATTTGTTCATTTGGCAAAGATTTATTATTCTAAAAGAATACTTAGCATAGTAGCTGGCATACAAATACTTAATGAATGTTGATTGATTGATTGTATACTTATACACTATTTTGGGTCATTGTACTCATTCAAAGTTAAGATAGGATGCCTGAAGGAATGAGATAAAAAAAAAAAAAAAAAAAAAAAAAGAAGAAGAAGAAAAGTCACATATGTACATAAATATTTATAGCATCTTTTTTTGTGAGTGTATTCAAATGGGGAATGGCTGAATATGTTATGGTACATGAATATGAAGGAATACTATTGTATTATAAGAAATGATGAAGAAGATGAGTTCAAAAACTTGGCAAGACTTGTTTGAATTGATGCAAAGTAAAATGAACAGAATCAGGGGAACAATGTATACAGTAATACACACACACATGCACACACACACATATATACATATATAATAGCTTATTTTTCAATTTTATTATTTATTTTTCAAAATACATGCAAAGATAGTTTTCAACATTTCACCCTTGCAAAACCTTGTGTTCCAAATTTTTCTCCCTCACTCTTCACCTTCCCTCTCCCCTACAAAGCAAGTAATCCAATATAGGTTAAACATGTGCAATTCTTCTAAACATTTCCCCATGTATCATGCCGCACAAGAAAAATCAGATCAAAAAGAAAAAAAAATGAAAAAGAAAAAAAAAAACAAGCAAATAACCAACTACAAAAAACAAAACAAATAAAAATACTGTTACACTCCGTATTCAGTCCCCAAGTCCTCACTCTGGATGCGGATGGCTCTTTTCATCATAAGGCTATTGGAACTGGCCTGAATCACTTCATTGTTGAAAAGAGCCAAGTCCATCATAGTTGATCATCACATGATCTTCTTGTTGCTGTGTAATACCTATATCTTAAGGAATATCAGTTGTGAAAGACTTAGTAACATTGATGAATACAATGGCCTACCACAATTTCCAGAGGACTGATGATGAAGAAATATGTTCTACACCTCTAGATTGAGAGCTTAATGGACACAATGCAGAGTGAGGTATATTTCTTCTATTTCTTTCTTGCTTGCTTCTAAAATCCAGAATAAAGCTTCAAGTGTGATGTCAATGGACATATTTACATCTTGTATAAAGATAAAGATACAGATTCAAAGCCAAAACAAAGGCTTCATACTTTACTTTGCTAATTTTGATCATGATGTCAAAATTTTTTTTGTTAGTGGTTTTTGATAACTTTAGGTAAAATTTCTCAAAAAATTATTTGTTTGTAAAAACTTGGAATTATTAGAATATTTTATCATTCAATCAATTCTGTTTTTCTCCTCACCTTTCTTTTTTCTCTCCCTCTCCCTTCCAATAAAAACTATTTTAAAAATTATACCTTATGACAAATTAAAAAAAAAATCAGCCATTATATATTATAAAGAATCTTAGTTTTGGAGCTGGAAGTGAACTTAGAGGGCATGTAATTCACCCTCATTTGAAATATTAAAAATTCACATGATTTGTCCAAGGTCAAAGCATCAGGAAGGAAGGTCAGCATCAGGAAGGTCAGCATCAGAATCAGGATCTAAACCTATGTTCTCTGAGTCCAGACTCCAGTATTCTTTTCAATGTACCATGCAAGGGGAAATTGTTCCTATTAGTTGCTTTTTAGTTTGTCAAAAATTTCCAAAAACTTTGTAGTTTTTTAAAGTTAGACAATACTTGAATAGCTATTAGCTACAACTGTGTTGTTCGAAACTATTATTTTTAAGGTTTTTTTTTTTTTTCCTAACTGAAAACAAATTATATTTTTGCTTACCAGAGAAGTTGAGAAAAAGAACAGTGAGGTAAATCCTAGATACATGACATATACCCTTTTGAAAGGTCTAATTCTCATCCCCCACACACCTTCATGTATCTCCACAAAGAATGGAGTTTGCTTAATAGACAATGGGCTCCCCAGGAAGATAAGAAGTATATACAAAGACTTAAAGAGAATTAGAATTGGATGGAAACTTTTAAATAGAATGCTCTAGCCAATTGCATTCCTGATGTGAACAGGATAGTCCTTATTGTAAACCGTTCCAATAGAATAACTGAAGACAATTTATGGAGTAATTTAAGGTATTCTTATGTTTTTGAAATATGATAAAATAAATTCTTCTAGAGGAAGAGAATAAGGATTTATGTAGTGCCTACAATGAATAAAGTACTGTGCTAAAGGTAAGCATATTATCTCCTATGTTCCTCAACACAACCCTGCAAAGTATTTGTTAAAATTCTCATTTTTTCACTTGTGAAAAGTGAGATTCAGTTATGGGGGCCATATTTAAACTCACAGCTTTTTGAGTTCAGTCACAGTATAATATGCACCATTCCAGTTAGTAGTCTTACTAGTGAAGTGATGGAGCAAGAAAACATCAGTCAAGTTGGTAGTAGTTTAGGTGTACCATAGATACTAGAACTCAACAAGGAAACATGTATTTCCGATTTTTAAGTTTTTAGGGATATTTAACTTATAGTATGTTTATAAGGGAGAAGAATAGAATGGACTTTTAATTTATTAGTGCCACTTTTCAGTAGTGATTGTAGGACACCTTTCTTAAGAAATAGCTCCCATGTCTTTTTTGCCCCTGAGAACTAGTCCAGAAACACGACTATATGACGAAGGTTGGGAGTTTCTTCCGGAGTACCTTTCAATTATTACTTGCCTAAAGACCCATAGGAAATGATTGACTTATTTACTTTGATCTAGTATGAGGTGACATTAGAATTTAGTTTGAAAGCCATCTAAGAATTACTGAATCCTTGGAGAAATTCTAGAACACAAATTCTTTCTTTCTTTTTTTTTTTTTTAGGAAAAAAGGATGACACTAATAAAAGCTTGGTGATAAACAAGCTAATTGATAAATATTATTATTTTTGTGCAAGCCTTCAAACATTTGTTCATTTGGCAAAGATTTATTATGTTATAGGATACTTAGTACAGTACTTGGCATATAGATACTTAATGAATGTTAATTGATTGTATAAATAACATATTGTATTGGGTCTTTGTAGACACCTTGGAAGATGCAAATAGATGTAATGAAAACATTATTTCTTAGAATCTAGATGAATTAACAAAATATACACCCATGAAAAGGTTTTTTTATTTTTAAATAAAACAAGTTCAAAAAGCAAAAGAATGGTTTTAAATAGATAGAATCTGATCAATTGCTTGAGGTATATAGACAAGTGCTATGAGTTCAGAAGGTGAAAAATACATTCAACAGAAAATATTATATAAACATTAGTTATTATTATGATGATGAGTGGCCTCTGAAGATTTTATGGAGAATTTGAGATCCTTTTCCCATATGGGGTTGTAAAGTGAGTTTCATAGAAAAAAGATGCTATCAGGAAATTTCTGATACTTTGAAGAGTTATGTCCACTTATTTCTTTTTTTAAATTATAACTTTTTATTTACAAAACATATGCATGGGTAATTTTTCAACATTGACCCTTGCAAAAACTTCTGTTCCAAATTTTCCCCTCCTTCCCCTTCCCCCCTACCCTAAGCTGGCAGGTAGTCCAATACATGTTAAATCCAATACACACACACACACACACACACACACACATTTATAGAGTTATCTTGCTGCACAAGAAAAATCAGATCAAGAAGGAAGAAAAAGAAAAACTGAGAAAGAAAACAAAATGCAAGTAAATAACAACAAAGAAAGTGAGAATGCTATGTTGTGTTCCACACTCTGTTCCTATGGTTCTCTCTCTGGGTGTAGATGGCTTTTTTCATCACTGAACAAGTGGAACTGTTTTGAATCATCTCATTGTTGAAGAGAGCCATCAGAATTGATCATCATATCATTTTGTTGTTGCCATGTATAATGATCTCCTGGTTTTGCTCATTTTACTTAGCATGTTCATGTAATTCTTTCCAAGCTTCTCTGAAATCATCCTGCTGGTCATTTCTTACAGAACAATAGTATTCCATAATATTCATATACCACAATTTATTCAGCCATTCTCTAACTGATGGGCATCCACTCAGTTTCCAGTTTCTTGCCACTACAAAGAGGGTTGCCACAAACATTTTTACACCTGTGGGTCCCTTTCCCTCCTTTAAGATCTTTTTGGAATATAAGCCTAGTAGAAACATTGCAGGATCAAAGGGTATGCACAATTTGTTAACTTTTTGAGCATAGTTCCAAACTGCTCTCCAGAATGGTTGGATCTATTCACAGCTCCACCAACAACGTATCAGTGTCCCAGTTTTCCCACATGCCCTCCAACATTTGTTGTTATCTTTTCCTGTCATTTTAGCCTACCTAACAGGTATATATAGTGGTATCTCAGAGTTGTCTTAATTTGCATTTCTCTGATCAATAGTGATTTGGAGCACCTTTTCATGTGACTACAAATAGTTTCATTTTCTTCATCTGAAAATTGTCTGTTCACATTCTTTGATCATTTATCATTTGAAGAATGGCTTGAACTATGATAAATTTGAATCAATTCTCTATATGTTTTGGAAATGAAGCCTTTATCAGAACCTTTAACTGTAAAAATGTTTTCCCAGTTTATTGCTTCCCTTCTAATCTTGTTTGCATTAGTTTTGTTTGTAGAAAAACTTAACTTGATATAATCAAAAATTATCTATTTTGTGATCAGTAATAATCTCTAGTTCTGCTTTGGTCACAAATTCCTTCTTCCTTCACAGGTCTGAGAGGTAAACTATCCTATGTTCTTCCAATTTGTTTATAGTATCATTTTTAATGTCTAGATCATGAATCCATTTTGACCTTATCTTGGTATATGGTGTTAAGTGCTGGTCAATGTTGAGTTTCTGCCATACTAGTTTCCAATCTTTTCAGCAGTTTTTGTCATATAGTGAATTCTTATCCCAAAAGTTGGGGTCTTTGGGTTTGTCAAACACTAGATTGCTAGAGTTATTGATTACTCTGTCCTGTGAACCTAACCTATTTCTATGTCCACTTATTTGAAATATATCAGGAAATGCACCAATTAAAGGAAACATTGAGAATCCATTTATAAGACAAATAACTCCGAAACTTAACTTTTTACAAAAAGTCTTGAGTTTGTTTAAAGGACTTTTCAAACTCTTCAGTGGATTCCTGAAGTTTTGAACTAGCAGTCATTCGACAAGCATTTAAATGCCTATCTTTTGTTTAAAGCATACTGTTAAAGTTCCCTGGCACAAGTGTATTTAGATCAGAGGTATTTAAATCTTTTTTTGTGTGTTATGCACTCCTTTGACAGTTTGGTGAAGCCTATAGCCCTCAGAACAATGTTTTTTTAGATGCACAGAGTACATGCTATTGAAAAAGAAACCACTTACACTGAAAGAAGTTACATTGAATTAGTTATCAAAATATTTTTAAAAATTATATTTAAAATCCCTGTTAAAATCATTGATTAATCTGATTTTTTGATATGTTATATCTATAGTTTTATAATTGCATGGTACTGAATATACTGGAAATTCTAAGGCCTGAGTAGCCTTATCGGGTAAGCATATAGTATTTTCTTCTTCTTTTTTTTTTTTTTGTGAAATGAAACTTTTCAGATGTTAACTTTAAATGAAGATATAGTTTCTGAATCTACTTATCTTTTTCAAACTCCAAATCACTTTCACCTGCATCTATTACACAGAAGTCAATGGAAATGTATTGTGGGAATGGGATTTCATACTACTAAAGAGGAACTTTAAAGAACAAAAGTTAGGGATGTGATCAAAGATTTGTATGGGAGAAAGAGAAGACTAACTTATCTTATGGCAAGAGAGATGGATACTTATGTGGGAGATTAGTGTGTTCCACTTGGTACTTTGCCCTTTAGCGCTAAGGAGAATGAGATGAAGGCCTCCTGCATGCTGAGACTTCTCCTATGGAAATTTTGGTAGGATATTGAGGAGAATCATATGAAAGAGATTTTGATCTACATGTTGGAAAGAATTCCTAAGTCTGAGTCTAAGTATTTTTTTTTTTTTTTATTTAATAGCCTTTTATTTACAAGATATATGCATGGGTAACTTTACAGCATTAACAATTGCCAAACCTCTTGTTCCAATTTTTCACCTCTTACCCCCACCCCTCCCTAGATGGCAGGATGACCAGTAGATGTTAAATATATTAAAATATAAATTAGATACACAATAAGCATACATGACCAAAACGTTATTTTGCTGTACAAAAAGAATCTGAGTCTAAGTATTTTCAAACTAAAAGCTATAGCTTTGTTCTGAGAAATGAAAATTCAGGCTAGAAACATAAGAATTACAAATGTTGCTATCCATAAATGAAAACCTTATTTTTTGACATAATTCAGGTAAGGAAATACCAAAAACAAATTTTTTTAAACTTTGTATAATATTTACCTACTCCAGACTCCTCCCCCAATATCCACTATTGACACAAATTTGTATAAATTTCGTTTCATCATTATTTGTCATATCTAGCTATATCCATATATGTACATGTACATATATCTATATCTATAGATACATATGAAATCAAAATCTTGCTGCTTGGTCTAGATATCCAGAAAACATTTCAGAGTTGCTGAGGATCAAATGAAACTACAAGAAAGAGCTGTGTACTTTAAAAGTTACATAAATGTAATATTTTTTCCAAAAAGTTTTAACATCATTTAAAGCAAAGTATACTTAAACTTTGGGCTCTTCCCTTTTCCTTGCAACATCAGCATTGGAAAAAGGCCCAAGTTCTGGTCTGGGACTAGAACTCATGGTCTTTTGGCGTCGAGTCCAAGAACTGAGTCATTCTGGCATAGGAACTATTTTGTGACTCAGCAGGCCTAAAGAGGAGGATGTCGGAATCTAGATTAATTTCGAGTCTTTAAAGGCAAGAGAGAGAACACAAACAACACAGTGGAATAATTTTGCAGTTGGTTTGATGTACCCTGGGGAAAAAAGTTAATTCCATTCCCAGCCTTTTCACTTCCTTCCTAGCCACTGGTAAAATGATTGAAATTACACTTTAACTCCGGGACAGGAAATCACGGCTCAAAAAGTATTGGGATGCAGCTGCAAGGTCCCGGATCTCTGGGAAACCATTTCTGCCCGTCCGATGTCCCGACACATCCCCCTCCTCGGAAAGACTGTGGGGGTGGTGACTCTCGAGCCCCGACCTCCACCTTTGGATTTGGCAGGAATCGCCCAAGATCGGGGAGGGAGAACGGGCTGGGGGACCAGTGAGACCCTTACATTCGGCTGGGGCACTCCCAGGTGGGTGGAAGGCTAGTGACAACTCCCCCCCTCCACATTTGTCTGGAACAGTCCCCTTAGATTTGGCTGGGACCATAGCAAGCGGGTGGAAGGTTAATGACAAGCCCCTTCCCCGATTTGGGGGAAACGATCCCAGAGGGAGGAGGAAGGTGTGAAGATACTGACACCCCAATTTGGCTGGGGGGAGTACCGTTGGGCAGGGATAGAAAGACGGGGGCGGAGGGGGAAGGGGCTGCTGTCCGCCAGGACTCCCCACCCCCACTTTCTCCATCCTCAGTTGGGTTCCCACCACCTAATTTAGGGGATTACGCCTCAGAAACCCCCAAGCTTTCCCCGGCCCCGAGGAGACTCCTCTCCAGCCCGGCCCCTAACTTGCCTTTACTCCCTCTTCCCAACTTTCCCTTCCCTCCCAGCATGCCCTGCGAGGGCCGACCCTCCCATCCTCCCTGCGCGTCCCTTCCCCCTCCCCTCTTCACTCCACCCTGCCCCGCCGACCCTCACAGCCCCTCCTCCTCTTCTCATGCTCGCCCCCCTGGCTGCGATCACGCGCGCGCACTTCGAGGCGCAAGACGCTTCCGAGCCCGCCCCCCCTTCCCCCGACGCGGCCGCCAGGGGCGCGGAGGGCGCAGGAGGAGCCCGAGGGCCGCCGCCGGCCCCAGCTGAAGGGCTCTCGGGCGACCTTTTCCGCCCGGCCCTCCAGGCCGAGCATCTTTTTGGGTGCTCGGGGGCGCGCGCGCGGGCACGCGCGAGGAAGTCCGGGCCGGCGGCGGGCGGGGGTGTGGGCTAGGGTGTGGGACGGCCGTCCCTGCCCGGGGGGCGGGGGGGAAGAGCGGAGGGGAGGGAGAAGCAGGAGGAGGAGGAGGAGGAGGGGGGCGGCGGCGGCGGCCCGAGGAGGGGTGGTTAGAGCGAGCTGCGGAGCTCTGCAGAGGCAGGCGCGCCGGACGCAGCTCTCCCCGCGGCAGCCTCCGCCGCTTCCTAGAGCGCCTCGCCCGCCCGCCTCCCTCGCCCGACGTCGGGCTCCCTCCCGGACCGAGCCGCGCGGAGCACGATGCGCGGGAGCCCGCCGAGGCCCCTGGCCGCGCTGGCCCCGCTGCTGGCGGCCGCGCTGCTGGCGGGCTGGGCTACGGCGGCCATGGACGAGTGCGCGGACGAGGGCGGGCGGCCGCAGCGCTGCATGCCCGAGTTCGTCAACGCCGCCTTCAACGTGACCGTGGTGGCCACCAACACGTGCGGCGCTCCGCCCGAGGAGTACTGCGTGCAGACCGGGGTGACGGGGGTCACCAAGTCCTGTCACCTGTGCGACGCCGGGCAGCCCCACCTGGCGCACGGGGCCGCCTACCTGACCGACTACAACAACCAGGCCGACACCACCTGGTGGCAGAGCCAGACCATGCTGGCCGGGGTGCAGTATCCCAGCACCATCAACCTCACCCTGCACCTGGGTAAGCCTCCCGGGCCGCCGCGGCCCGGCCGGGAAGGGCGCCTCCGTCCGGGAAGGGCGCCTCCGTCCGGGAAGGGCGCCTCCGTCCGAGGAAGGGCGCCTCCGTCCGGAAGGCGCCTCTCCAGGAAGGAGCGCCTTCCGTCCGGAAGGCCGCCTCCGTCCGAAGGGCGCCTCTCCGAGCCCAACGTCCCTCCGCCCCTTAGCAGCCGAGGCGAGGGCTTTCCCTAGACATCGCTGGCCTCGGCCGCAGAGAAGGCCTCTGCCCCAGTCCTCCGTCCGCGCCTAGCGAAACCAGAGCTTTTAAAGATTGTCTTGCTTTTCTAGCCTGATTAAGACAAAACCGCTGTAAGGGTAATCTTCGCACTAGGGACACAGGTCGGTACCTGGTAAGATGAGACAGTTTTCCATGTCCAAACGGCCATCTTACCTTTCCATGCTTTGATTCAGTAAATGGAATATATTAAGTAATCTTTGCAATCAAAAGTTGATGTGATCTCTCTATGCTTTTGAGCCTTGATTAAGGACCACAAAACCGCTGTAAGGCTAATCTTCCTACAGGGGAGACAAAAGGTCGGTACCCGTGGTAACGGATGAGACAGTTTTCCGATGTGTGCAAACTGGCCAGTCTTACCGTATTTTCCCATGCTTTGATTCCAAGTAAATGTAGAAATATATTTAAGTAATTCTTTGGCAATCAGCAAAGGGATGGCTGGAAATCTCTTCACTGCCGGGGGAGGAGGTTGGGAACGTTTTATGCTGATGTATCCGAAATAGTTTAAAATGTTTCTTTAAATTTGTAAAATATGTTAGCAAAAGAGTAATCGGTAACAGTAGTTAAAAGCATCAGTGAGTTACAAGTATCTAAATCGGTAGAATCAGAAGTCCTTTAAAATCAGAGACCCGATTGCATCATAGCTACCACTTAATGAAATTCCAGAGAACAAATACTCCCCTGACCGAGTCTTGCTGTTAGTCCTAGGCAGTCTGAATCTATAAAGCCGATATTTATAGATGTGGTATTTCGAAATGGAAGTTTGGTAGGGGAATGCCGCTTTTGCTCCTGATTTTTCTGTTCCCTTCTTTCATTAATGCACTTACTTTGGTACTCTCTGCTATCCTGAGCACCCAAAATTCTAAGGGAAAGTATCCGGAGTACAGGAAGTGCTGCCTCCCCCCCCTTCCCCCCCCCTTCCCCCCCCCCTTTTTTTAAGTGCAACTAACAAATTGTAACAAGTTGTAACTCTCGTTTTGTGAGGGGAATAGAACTCATCTCTATGAAAATAAATCGTTTTGGTTTTGAGGAAATCGAAACTTCTTCTGATAATATTCACCAAAGAAAAAGAAATCTAAGACAGATAGAATTTCAGAAATGGAGGAAGAGCTTTTTGAAATGCACCAGAAACATCTTAAACTATGAATAGATAACTTTCAACAGGTGCTTTTCGGATAGTCTAGGGAAGAACTCTTACACTTGTCCTTTATATTATTAGTATTGATTAGTTTTTTTTCCTCCCAATGGCATTCTTGACTTTACACAAAAGCATGTTTCTGTATTTTTTTTAAATGTCATTTTTATTTTAAATTTTAGCTTAAGGAAATTCTAAGGTTGTTTTCAGTAACAAATATAAATCTCTGCTTGTCCATTTGTGGATTGAGAGATATATTGTCCTCTTATGAAAAGGACCAAATTTATGAAGTTCTTTGTTGGAATGCCTTTTCAAATTGAAATATTTTGCCAAAGTGAAAATGGGCCTATGTACATTAGTAGATTTGGGTTTTTTATGTTAGGATCTATGTAGACTAAGGTTTTTCATTCAGACAGAACTAAAGTTATTCTGTTGATTGCTTCATTACTTATTGATTACTTAAGGTTGGGTAGAGAAGATAATTGTTCAGCTGTTAAATGACTACTTGGAGTTTGATCAAAAATTGGTTAACCTTTTAGATTGTTAATATAACATTATGCTTATTTAACTCAATATAATTTTTGGCATACCTTGGACTAAGATTTTTCATTTTTTGAGGGTGTTACAAAAATCAGTACAGTTTAAAATGTTGTTAAATGTAGTCTTTGTATATATGAATTTAAGATACTATTTGCTTACTTGTGACTTTTCATCCATGAAATGTTTTGTCTCCATGTTCAGAATTATTATTTTACTGATTGATTTGTGAAAACATTTAATCCTACACATCTATGTTGAGTAAATTATGGGAAAAAAGCTATCTTGGAAACAGTGTATTCTTTAATATTTATAGTTTTAAAAACTGGAGTTTAAAATTAGGAGGTAAGAGATGATTAGCAGGATAAGAATGGAAAAAAATAACTGGACAAGGAGTCAAAACCCCTGCAATCAGATTAGACTGTCTAGTTTGACCCCTGGACCACTCTCCTTTTAATACTCCTTGCTTCTTTGATGTAAAATTGTTATACTTTAGTGTTTAAAAAATGTTTGGGTTGTGTTTTTTTTTTTTTTTTTTTTTTTTGGTGGGAAGCAAAATGTGGGGTGAAGAGGGGAAAATTGTATTTATTAAGCATTTACAATGTGTGATCAGCATAGTACTTATAGTCACATAGTAGGTATTCAGTGTTTATTGACTGAGAGACAGATCAAAAGGATTTTTTAAAAAATGGGAATGTATAATTAGGTATTGTGTTTTAAAATTAGTTTGTTAGAATTTGCATTGAATGTATGAATTCTAATATTGGATTTTTGAGACTCCTTTGGGAATTAAAAAAGTAAAATAAGAAATTGCAAATGAATTGAACATTAGATTTTATTAAATTGATGTTAAATAGAGCTTTAGATGCCAGCTTTCATGTTGATTTTAAGAGCATTTGATATACCTTATGAATTTAGGTTACATGACTATTTGACTATGCAATTATTAAATCTTCTGTACCTTCAGACAAATGTACTATGTTTTTGAAAACATACAAATTTGAATCCTTCTAGATCCTGAAAACTTATTTTTCTATTATTTCAACTGAGACTTATTAAACATTGAATGAACAACTCTGAAGTGAGCAAAATTGGTTTCTTGGTGGCCTTGGTGGCCACTGATCACAAAGTTATTTGAATTGGTGCCTTTTTTTCTTAGAATGATACAATGTTTCCCAAAGGAAAGCAAGTCCTAATTATGTTATTGTCATATTCATCACCACCTGTTATATGAAAGCCAGAAAATCAACAGTTGATTCTGCAGGAGCCTATCTTAAATGCCATATACAGTAATCCATAGAGCTGTGTATTGTTGGATATAATTAGCTACCATTGCTGTGGGAGCCAGCACTGTACTTTCTTAACTACTAGATATTAGAACTCTCAGGCAGACGCTGTTCTTTCATAGGATTCTTTTTTAATTTTTAAATTTAATTTCTACCTTTAAGAAAAGTTGACCTCTCTCTTTTTTTAAAAAACCCATATCAGAAACATAATTTATAGATAATATAACTGGAGATTTTCTATTATAAAATAACCCCATTTGTTAATGTAATAGGTCCTGGATGAATACTTGGGATAAGGGGTCATGATCTTTGAGAGAATTCTAAAAATAATGAAAAATGAGGCTCCTTTTTAAAGATGAAAGTTTTGAGAGGTGGTGGTACAGTGTAGAACTGACATCTGAAGATTAGGAAAAAACATTAAAGCTAACATTAAAAGTAGATCAAAATGCTTTGTAGATACCTATTAAACATGGTAAGGGGATGAGGTATTTTTAGCTACATCTAAATGTCTCTGAGTTTAAATTGGAATGATTGATATGTAACAATGACTTATTCTGTATTTGGTTCAAGAAATGTTTAATTGTTGAAGAAATATGATTTTTCAAGAAATCTTTTGGAATCAATCTCGGTTTCAGAATGACTTGCAGAGCATTTTAGTAACTTCACTGAAGTATTTGTAGAGCCCTCAGGGAAACTCTATTTTTGTTAGTCTCACAAAAGCTTGATTTACATTTTACAGGTTTCAACAGGAGTAAAGAGATCAGCTTCTTCAATGGTAACCAGTTCAGTGTAGTTATATAAAGCTGTTTTAAGATTCCTTCTCTTCTTTGATTTATCATTTTCATTAAATTTCCTCATTTTTCTAAGTCAGAAAGACATAGCTGGGGGGTGGGTATAGAGCCAAACATTTTATTTCTGATGGGTTAGCATAGCACCCCTTCACTTCCAAATAGCTGCATTATTCTGCATTCAAAATTCATTAAATATTTGAAGTCTCTTTACATGCATGTGTTTGTAGTGTCTTTGCAAGACATTGAATTGTTTGTCATGGGCTCCTGTCCTTGAGGAGTTTGCAGATTTAATAATCTGATTAATAATTACAGATAATAATCAGAAGACATAATAATATGCCTTCTTTTACTATTTGCAATAGCCATTTTCTAAACTAATACTCAGCAAAAAAAAAAAATAATCTTTATTTATTTATTTTGACAACAGATTGGAATTTTAGTCCCAGGCTAATTAAAATACTATAGAGCCAGACTTTTGAACATTTGGTTTTTGATTTTGAAATTTCTATGTGGTTCTTATTTATCATATTATTGAATTAAATGCTTTGTTATTAGCATTATCTTTCACTTAGATTTTTCTGAGATTCACCATCTATAATGTCTAGATTAAATATAGATTGTAATAGATTTGTAATCTATTACATGTAAATAGATGTAAATAGATTTAGTCATAGTTAGTAAACCTTTTTTGGCAAAAAAATAATTCATGTTGACATAGAACTTTTATATCCTTCTGCTCCATACCCTTAAATCTTGATGTTCGATTTGAGACTATTTTTCCTTAAAAATGGACATTACAGAATTTTATTTTTATGGTTCACTCATGCTCAATTCTTGAAGTAGACACTTAACAGGGCAATGTTGCTTTAATTATATATTGTAAATGATATTGCTTTTATTTTGTTTATAGGTAGGATTTAAGGGAAGTCTAGGGTATTAACTTATTTTAAATTTCATCACAGATAAGTTTTAACGTTCTGAAAGAAGTACTTTAAATTTTATAGTGCTTAGTAATTTCCACATGATACTTCCTGATTCATTAAACAAGTCTTACCTTTGCTCACTCTATTTAGCTGTGTCTAATAAACACTCTTGAACTACCTAATTTTAATTTTAGGGGGAAAGTGCCAAAGCTAAGAGATGTTTTCACTTTAAAAAAATTCTCTAGAGAAGATTAAAAGAAAAGATGATTTGCTGTCTTTAAGCATACCTTGGACATGTTAAGGAAACTCTTTTTCCCGTTCTAATTCTGTTATCCTCTTTTGGAATAACTATTTCTAAATGATATTTATGTAGTTTTTGTTACTTTACCTCTCATTTGCAGTAATGTACTAAAAAAAATTACTTATTTGGTTGGATGTCATTGGATCATAGATTTAGAATTGGATGAAGATTTGGCTTGAGTTCAGATCCTCATTCTGATGGTTATAACTACATGTATGAGCCCAAGTTTCCTCTTCTGTAAATCGAGGGTGTGGGTTAGGTAGCCTTTTCGACTCCTTCCTAATCTAACTCCATTTAATCTATGATCCTTTCCTTATCTCATTTTGCTAGTGAGGAAACTGAGGCCAAGAAAGATAAGTATTAAATTGGCAATCTGGATTCCAACTCTGATCAAGTTCAAGCTTTCTACTATTTTCCTTTCCTTTCTATAATATTCGTAGATAATAAAATTAGATGTTTGCTCATTTTGGGCTAAATTTGACAGCTGCTAAATTAGTAGAAGTGACCAGAGAAATCATTTATAGGATTGTCTCTGAATTCTTTTAGTGTTGTACCAGACTATAGTGTGACACTAACTGCATCTGCTTTTCTTTGAGTAGAATCTGCCATGGAGCCAGACTAAAATAACCAGCGGCACAGTCACGCTTATGTTCCAAGTTACATATTCACAAAACAAAATAAAACAGACTATCTTTTTCTTAGAGGAGCTCCAGTATCTCTATGGGTAGAGAGGAGGTGAGATGATGGCAACAAAGGGAAATGAATCTGAAAATTTTATTTTTTTTCTCTTAAAACTTTAAAGAGTGATAGACTTCCTTGTTTTTAAGTTTATAGTTTTCCCTTGGTATTTTTTTCTTTCTAAATGTGTTTTAAAATGAGTGTTTTCACACTCAGATAGAAATTGGGACTACCAAAACTGTATAGAAAACCCTGGTCACTTAGAAAACTACGTATTAACATTCTGTTTTATTGCATTTTTATTTATTTTATTAAATATTTCCTAATTACATTTTAATCTTGTTTGGTCTTTGCTTAGGAATATTGTGGACATGATGCTTGATACCTCTGCTTTTGTAGTATGAGGAAAGCTTTGAATCCAAGTTAGTAAAATTTGTACTTCATCATGTGAAAGGAAATGCAAGTATAACTTTGTAATATTCTTGATTAAGAATTCTCTTTAGTGTGGGAATCACATGGGAAATTGGGTACTCATTTGCTGACTGTGGAGGTGACAAGACAATTCACAGGATGCTTTCTGTCATCAACTTGACTTCCACAAAATAGGGTCTGTGGACATGTTCTGTTTTCTGCATTAATTTTCCCAGAGATGAATTTTAGCTTATTTCTTTCTTACACAGAAAATAATTTGGTAAGCATTCTTTGTATTAGCAATGCTTTCCTTTGTGTAGTATGGATAAATTGATCTCTACTTGCTATCAGGGGCAGGAACTAAATCATCTTTTTGATTTGGGGACTGAGGGGAGGGAAAGCTGAAAAAGTTATAAAATGAAATATTGGTTAGGACTGGAAAGGTAGAAGAAAGAAGTGTAGAACAGTAAGTCAACTATATACTCTTCATTTACTCCTTGAAAACATTGTATAAGCTCACTATTTATAATTTATATTTATTTATAATTTTCTCATTTCTCCATCTTTTGCAATGTGGCTTTTGACTTCATCACTCTACTCAGCCTCTCTTCAGAGTTGCTAAATCTGATGACCTCTTCTAAATTCTAATTCTTCTTGGTTTTTCTCCTATATTTGGCATTTTGGCTACCTTCTGCTCTGTAGAGTGTTTCTCTGAGTTTTTGAGATTTTATTCTCCCCTATCTTGTTTTCCATCTGTCTGACTGCTGGTTCTCAGTGTGTCTACTTTTTTGGCTCATCATCCTTATCACACTGGCTAGCTATGGATATTCCCCAAGGTTCTATACTTGTTCTCTTCTCTTATATACTCTTAGTATCATCATCAGCTCCCAGAGTTTAATTATCTATCTGTTATCTCTATGCAGATTGCTCTCATAGTCTCTCCTAAAAGCATCAGTGGCACCAACTGCTTATTTGTCTTTTTAAAATGGATATTCAGTAGACATCTAAAATTGAACCTCATTTTCTTTCCCTCTTTCATCCTTGAAGACATCACCATTTTTCTAATGTCTCAGGTTACTAATCTTGGCATTATCCTTATCTCTATGCTCCCTCATTCCCTATATGCAATCAGTGAAGTCTTGCCATTTGTACTTTCAGAATATTGACTCCTCTCTACTTACACAACTACTACCATAATTCAGGCCTTCACAAACTGTTGCTCATATTATTGCAACAGTCTTCTCATCGGTCTCCCTGTCTCAAGTCTTCGTAATTCCACCTAAGGTATTCACTGTTAACAAAGTCATTTTCCTTAAGTGCAGATTTGACCATGTGACTGCCTTGCTCAGCCAATTCTAGTGGCTTTTTTTGTTGTTATTGCACTTAATATAGTGATTTTCTATTCTAAAATAAAATAAAAACTTTTGTTTCTTGCTTTTTACAACCTTGCCCCAACCTATCTTTCTAGCTTCGTTGGACAATATTCCACCTCCTGCACTCAGCATTCTAGTCTAATTGGGCTTTCAGTCTGTTCATCACACATGACAGTCCATCTCTTGGTTTCGTGCTTTTTGTTCTGACCCTTCCCCCATGCTTATAACATTCTCCCTCCTTATCTCCACTTCACACAGTGTTTTAAAGATTGAACTCGGGCATCATCTTTTTGCCTGAAGCCTTGGCTGACTTCTTCCTCTCCAACTGCTTGTGTCTTCCCTCCCAAACTACCTAGTATTTACCTACTTGGTGTGTGTATATATTTTTGAATTTTATGCTTTGTTATATATTTTTATATTATCACCCTCATTGTGAATTTATGATTATTATTATTATTTTTTGGTAGTGCATAATGCTTGGCTTATAGTAAGTGCTTAATTAATACTTGTTGATTGTGATTGAAAAGACAAGTTGAGTTTGAGTGATCAGTACATTTTAGAGTTTGCTTTTAGAAATCTTATCCCATTTTTGAGTTTTCTCTGTTTTCTATATAGTATTGCATCAGAAGAGGAAACCTGGGATTCACAGTTAGCTATCAAAGTCATCTAATCCAGCCCCTTACTATTACTGATGAGGAAAACTTAAAGAATTTAAGTGATTTGCTCAAAATTGTGGGGCAAGTTAATGATAGGACTCCTACTATAAATTAAGTCTCTTGCTGTTCCTGCAGTCTACTCTTCTTTCCGTTATACTATGCTCTTTTCTCTAGCTCCCTACTGACTGGTGTTTTGAGAATGTACCTGGAGAAAACTTATGGAAAAGAATTCAAGGTAAGCACCAATTTATTGTTGAGAGTTAACTAGCTGAGGCAAACCACTCTATATTCTATGTAGGAAGCTGTGCTGAGAGTACAGCTGCTTTTTGTCTTTTTGCCTTCCTTTAAGCAGGTTATGGCTTTAGTTGATAATTGTGGTTTGAAGTGGTAAAATAACAGGTTTCTCTGTGGTTTCGGTGCACATTCATGAGATTCTTTGAGACTGTTTCTGTTTGGTATGTGTTCTGGTTAAAATTGTGGCTTTTATATGACTTGTCATTTAACTCTGTGGTTAAAGCCAAAATATTTTTTTCTCTTAAACTATGGAAGATGCTTTCCAGACAATAATTTTGTTCACTAGTCAGTCAACTAACATATATTAAAAGGTACTATATACTGGGAATATAAAGACAAAAATAAAATAATACTTGCCCTCAAGATGAGTATAGTCTTTTTTTTTTTTTTTTTTTTTTTTTTTTTTGGAGTAGGAAGACATGCCATAAATATGCGAAAAGTAAAATGTAATATTTTTCGAGGAAGACACTAGCAGGTAGGGGATTAGAACAGACTTAATGTAGAAAATAAACCTTGAAATGAGTTTTAAAGGAAATATAGGAGTTCTTTTATTCTGAATTTAACCAAGCTATGAATTAGTCCAGCATTTCCATATTCCTCCCACATTTTCTCCAACTTTCTTTCCAAATTCCATTGAAATGACAATAAAACCTTTGTATACAGTATGACTTTATTGACTATGCCTGAAAATATATGCATCATTCTGTATCTTAAATTCTTTACCTGTCAATCATTGAGGTGTAGGTAGCTGGTTTCTTCATTGGTCCTTTGGAATGGTGCTTGGTCATTGGATTGATTAGTTTTTATTTATTATGTTGTTATTGTATAAATTGTTCTCTATGTTCAATTCAATTTACTTTCTGTAAATTCATATAAATCTAACCAGGTTTTTATCTGAAACAGTTCCTCTTGTTTATGTCATAGCACAATAATATTGCATTACATTTCATATAACATAATTTGTTTAGACTTCAGTTGATGTTATTCTCTTAATTTCCAGTAGAAGGAGACTTAGGGTCAGTTTTCTAAATTCAGCCTTCAGCTGTTGTAGTGTGTGTGTATGTGTGTGTGTATGTGTGTGTGTGTGTGTGTGTTGTGGTGGTGGTGGGGGGGTTTCTGTCTCTGTCTCCCCCTCCCTCTCTTTCTTCCTCTTTCTTCTCTCCTCTACAGAGAGATTTAGAAACTGCCATGGTAGCAGAAAATTCTGCCTTCCAGGTATTTCTTTTCTTCCCTCTGTGGAAAGTAATTTACCTTCCAAGGTTTTTAGTGACTTAGGCCCTATTAGCAGGGCAGCCAGTCAAGCTTTTGCTGGAATTCTTACATTAGTCTTATTCCTTTCTCATTCCTTTCACATCTTCTTTTACATTCCTTCTATTTTCTTACAATCACAGATATCTGGCTCTCCAACCCCCACACATTCTTAGCTATTGAGTCTTCCTTGGTTTCAATTGCCATCTCTATCTACACTGATGACACCCAGAGTTATATATTCATTCCTTGTCTCTTTTCTGAGGCAAAGTACCCCTGTAACAAATTGCTTGCTGGATATGGATGGCATTTTCCATCATGAATCTTTTGTAATTTTCTTGGATTATTGTATTGCTGAGAAGAACTAAGTCAGTCATAGTTGATCCTATCATGATACTGTTGTTACTGTGTACAATGTTCCCCTAGTTCTGCTCACTTCACTTTGTATCAATTCATAAAAGTCTTTCCAGGCCTTTTTTTGAAATCAGCCTGTTCATCATTTCTTAAATTAATTAATTTAATATTTTCCCAGTTACATTTAAAACAGCATTTTTACATTTGTTTTTAAAACTTTTGAGTCCCAGATTCTTTCCCTTATCCTCACCCCCAGTCCCCATTAAGAAACCACATGTGAAGTTATACAAAACATTTCCATAACAGTCATATTATGAAAGAAAACATACATCTTCCATCCTAAAAAAAAGCCCTGAAGAAAAATAAGGAGAGAGACAGAGAGACCCACACAGATAGAGACACACAGAGAGAAACAGACAGAGAGAGACAAATAAAGAAGAGAGAGAAGAAAAGAGAAAGAGGGAAAGGAAGAGAGAAGGAGGGAGAGGGGAGAGGGAAGGAGGAAAGAGTATTCTTCAATCTGCATTTAGACACAATTGGTTCTTCCTCTGAGTATGGATATGATTTTTCATCATAAGTTTTTCAGAGTAGTTGTGGATCATGTGCCACTGAGAATAGCTGATTATCCCAGAACATTGCTATTACTTTGTATACAGTATATTTCACTTTGCTTGAGTTCATAGAGGACTTTCCAGGTTTTTTTCTGAAAGCATCCTGCTCATCATTTCCCACAAAACAAAAATATTCTATCATAATTACGTACCACAATTTATTCAGTCATTCCCTAATTATTGAGTGTCCCCTCAATTTACTTTTTTTTTTTCAGTTCTGAGAAGAGTTGCTCATCATTTCTTATAAAACAATAGTGTTCCATTACATTTATACGCCACAACTTGTTCAGCCATTCTCCAATTGATGAATATTCCTTCAATTTTTAATCTTAGCCACCACAAAAAGAGCTAATAGTAGTGTTGCTAAATTAAAAGGTATACACACAGTTTGATTGTCCTTTGGGCACAGTTCCAAATTTCTCTCCAGAATCAATTCTCTTCTTAACTCCCTTATTTCTGTCTTTCACTCACCTCAGATTCACAACTTCAGTTATCTAGGACTCTTCACTTTTCTTCACTTCCCATAACCAATCATTTGTCAGGTCTTATCATACCTCCACACCATTTCTTCCTTGATTGAATGATGAGAATTCTCCATTCTCTTTATTCACGAACTCAACTAGTTCACAAACTTATTATTTCTCACCTTGACTACTATAATAGTTTCAAATCTCTCTATGATCTGAGTTTCCCCATCAATCGCATTTATTAAATGTCTACTATGTTCTAGGCATTGTGTTGAAAGTTGGGAAAACAAAAAGATGGAGGGAAAAACTATTCCTTCCCTCAAGGAACTTACAATCTAATGGGAGAGACTATGTGCAAACATATGCAAAGCAAGCTACACACAAGATAAATAGGCCAGTGACACTGGATTTAAGAATATCTGTTTGGAAATAAGATGTAGGAAGGGGGACTTTGAATGAAGGGCTCTGAATACCAAACAGAACATTTTGCAAATGATTTTGGAAGCAATAGGAAATGATAGGAAGCTATTGGAGTTTATTGCAAGGTGGGTGGGTATTTCATGATCAGATATGGCAAGTAAGGGATCATTGGTAATTTTTGAAAGAGCAGTTTGATTTGATTCAAGGTTGGATGGAAATCAGATAATCAAAAGATGGAAAAGTAAGGTGAGGGGGAAGATTCCTCTCCCCCCCCCCCCCCCCCCCCCCCAGCACTTTGGCTGTGGAAGGAAAAAGAGATATAGGATGATTATTTTGAAGAAATGGAACTGTTTAGTGAACTTTGCTAAGTAATAGTTCTTAGACATTTTGGAGGCAGGCACTCTTTAATTGTGAAGTTTTACTCCAATGGGCTTCCTCCCCAATTCAGCTTTGTTAAACTTTATTTCATGTCCAACAAGATGCTTTTAGGATTTCCTCTCATCCCACATTACATGTTCTTTATTGTCTTAGCTTGTAGTGACAATAAAAATGGTGGACAAAAGTCTTTGGTTAGGTATTTAGACAGCTGGTGTGAAAAGTTCTTCAAGAATTTGTATATAAATTTATGGACAAAAGCTTCATAGTATATAGTGTTGTAGATGGTTGTTGTCCTTTGTTCTTGAAGAGGACCAAAATGACATCACAATGTTAGAGTCATGTTATAGTGTGTCTGACTGTGGCTGATCAGATTAATAGGAGTTTGGAATGCTTTGCCACAGGTCAAACACAAATCGTCCTTATGAACGTTTGGGGCAACTTCTCTAACTTTGCTCATCTCACATTTCTTTTGGGCTAGTAAAATTCTGCTTTGCTTCTAGAGCATAGCACCTTCTGTGATGAGGGCATGCCATGCTGCGTGGTCCTGTGCCAGTGTTTCTCATGTCATACAATCAATTCTAAAGTTCTTAAGAGAAACCCTGAGAGTGTCCTTGTATTGCTTTTTCTAATCATTTTGTGAGCTTCTCTATTGAAGATATAAGTTGTAGCTTTATTCCTTACCCTTCAGGAACTTACAATCTATTTTGAAAGGTAAAATGATCTCCTCTAAGTTTAGTTACTCTAGTCTTAGAAAGGTCATGTAGTAAGGACTTTATAAAATAATGAAAATTAAATAGCATGGATTGAGATTAGCCAGAAAACACATCTTGGGTTGACTATTCACTTGGTTTTAGAATAACTAACAAATAGATCAATAAGACATTTTCATAGCACTTAATTTGGGCTGGGGCTTGAACAAGAATGAAACAGCCTTTTCTTTTAAGAAACTTAAGTTCTAATTCTATTGAGGGAAATGACAAATATATACAAAGTAAATATGTGGTAATTTTGAGATAGGTAGGAAAAGGAATTAACTCTGGTGGAGTGGGGTGGGTTGGAGAATCAGGATATTCTTTTTTGTAAATAGAAAGCATTTGAGGCAGCCTTGAAGGAAACTAGAGATTTACTAAGAGGTGATAGTGAGGTGGCAGTCCATTCCATACATGGTAGAAAGACTTAGTAAAAGCATAGTGACAGGAGATGATATGTTGTGTGTGAGAAGTTGACCTGGCTAGATGGAGTATGTATCTGTGGATAGGAGAAATTTCAAGCAATTAGTTTTTTTTTTTTTTTTTTTAAGGAATTTGCAAGGAATTCCTTGAACTGTAGTTTAAAACTTTGGGATTTGTCAGCATATGTTAATAGGTAAAGGTGTTACTGTAATCCATTTCCTGAAGGGTACTCAATGCTTTTATTTTAGCCAAGGAAATGTTACCTTATCTCCTTCCTAACTTATCCAAGACTCCTTCCTGACAGTTAGAGTTGCAGTCTAGTTCAGTTTCTGCCTCTTATCTGACATCGCTAAAGATAAAACCACCTTACTCTAGTGCCCCAGGATCTATTTAGTTAACTCTTTATTGCAAGTTAATTCCAATTCTTAACACAGTTTCAGGCAGTTTGATGCTACTTTTCTAACTGGAATAAAAATGGGGAGCAGGAAAGAAAAGAGGAGAGAGAACAAATAAGTGAATAAAAAGATCTACCACTATGATCCCCAAAGACTTGTACTAACACTGCCCTTCTAGTTTTATTCTCCCCCCCCCCCCATTTCTATTGTTCAAACTAAAAAATCATGAAAAATAGTGGTAGCCTTGTTGTGTATATAAACTCCATAGAACTGACAAGCAAAGAAAAGACAACAGAAGATCTGACTCCTTAATATCCAGTTAATGTTCAGCTATATTTTGTGTATTTTAAAATCATTAGCTATATTTTTGATATAGTTCTCATTGCTAAAATTTAATTATTAGTTTTCTCTTTCTTCTCCACCTTATCTTACTAGTAATCAAATATGTCTTTTTCCTTAACCTTTTTTAAAATTAGGAAATAAGACTCGAGGACTGTTGGTTGTTTTTGTTTGTTTTTTTTTTTTGGTAGCATTTTCTTGTTCTCCCATTAGCTTCTTTTCAACAGACTATTACAAGGCCTGAGTTAGCTTATTGTATGTCCAGCAGTATAAGAGTCAATGATCTGCTTTTAAACAAACAAGCTATATGCATATTACACATACATTTGTGATATATGCTGTCACTTTCTCACTTCCTAGGGTAATTTTTTTTTTCCTTTCGAATCTCTGGACTTATTTTCCTTTCCTTCATTTTGTGGAGGAGGATGAGATGTAGGAAGGACATGAGTAAGGATGCCCATTACATACAGTTGAAAAAGGAGTGCTGACCACTGAGTATCTGCATAAAAAGTTTGCATCTGAAACACTAGTTATAGAAAACTATGTTGATTTTCATAGAACTTTTTCTTTGGCTTTCTCAAAAGAGAACAAAAGTATTGTAACTGATGCTTTTACCTAGGATTGTGAAATAATTAATGGCTGTAAAGGATAGTAATTTAATTTTAATAAAGCCTCATTTCATTAGGATTCTGTTTTTCCAAAATTAAACATTTAAATTCCTGAGGTTCTACAGTATTAGGCACCATCTATATAAAGATGAATAATGCTTGTTATTTACGTAGTGTTTTAAGATTTACAAATCAGTGTACATAAATTCTATTTGGTTCTCACAATGGTCCTTTAAAGTCATTATCCCTATTTAGGGAAACAGACTCAGAGAATCTCAAAGTCTTGTTGGGAGATATAAGACAAGTGTACAAGCAATATATAAATTAAATGCTTAAAAGAGGTACAGAGTTTGTTGATTCAGAGAGAGAGAGAGAGATCACTTCTGGTTAGGAGAAGATTGCATTAGAGATGAATGTTCAAGAAAGAGAAGAGTTTTACTAGGCAGAGATTTGTTGTTGAGAAGTTGGAGTTGGTAGAGGGAGTTCATTCCAGGCATAGAGTATAAAAGAGCCACCTGCAGTAGAAAATTTAGGGGAATAGCAGGTAATGCAATTGGGTCTTAAGAGAGGAATGCATGTGTGAAAAGAGGTAGCACATGAGATACTTCTCTCTCTTTTTTTTTTTTTTTTTTTTTTGGTTTCTTATTGACAATGGAGCTCCTGTTCTAGACACTTAGTAGCTGTGTGACTCTGGGAAAGTTATTTTACTTTTTTTCAGCTTTATTTTTCTTATCTGTAAAATAGGGATTATTGCACCAAACTGACAATTGTTATGAGGACAAAATGAGATGATATATCTAAAATGCTTTGCAAACCTAAAAGCACTAAATACATGCTCATTTTGACTCTTCTATTATTTGAAATCTTGTAATTATTATCAAATATTTAGGATCCCCCATTTTTATGAGAAATTAGGAAGGTTATGTGTGTGACATAGCTTTCATAAGGATTTTTAAATTTATCCTTATTAGACTTCGATTCAGTATCTGGCCAATAAGTTATTTTTTGAAATAGGATTGGGGTTTAAAAGGAATTTATTTAATTTAAAGAGATTTTTGTGATTTTTTTTAAAGGAACATTCCTTAAATTTTTATATTTGTTAAATAATTTTCCCTGGTTTGGCTGCCTTTTTCCAAGTAGTACTTAATTTTGCGAAAGCCACAGTCATAGTGATTTTTCCTTTGTTTTTGGTTATTTGTTTATAAAGAGGAAAAGTTAAATGTAAAAGAAAATGGTTTATTTTATTTATCTTGATTTTGTGACAGCCTTTCCATAGAAAAAGGATTATATTTTATGGGAATAAGTTTCTGGTAGAGCATGCCTGTGAAGAGTTTAGGTTTTGACAGAAAATCTCACTCAGATCAATTCTTGGGTTAGGCAATACAGTTGTAACTTGTATGCATTTTCGTCTGCAACAAAATATCAAAACTTTTTTGAACATCTGCAAAACAGCTGATATGAACTTTTGTTTATTCAGTATTGCTTTAGAAACTCAAAATAGTTTGTTTATATCTTTTACAGAAACTTAACTTACAAAACCAAGAAATGAGCTACCTATTGGGGCTCCTGGTAAATGCTGGCTTAATTGTATGAACATTGGTGAAGAATATAGATTTCGTTCTGAATTTGTTCATTTAAGAAGAACATCTATTCTTGGTTTATGGTGCTAATAATGAGTAGTTTTAAGTGGTTCTAGATATCACCAAACTGGGCTACTTATGGCTTTTAACATAATTTCAGGATGTTTGGAAAACATAGAAAGGTTTTTGATGATGGATCCTCTATATGTGTATGCATTTATGTTTTCCTGTTTCTGTACTCATGTACTCGTGGCCCCGTGGGAAGTCTCTATTTAAGCTGGGGGGAAAATTTTTTATCATTTAGAAAAATAAAGTCATTTGAGCTGGTACTGATATTGCTATAGGAGAAGGGGGGAGACAGCTTTTGAGTTCCCAAGGGGATATTGTTGGAAAGGTAGAACTTTTTTTCAGGAATGATTAGGAGCAAACAGAAGTCATTAACTAGATGAAATAATTTTAGATTATTAAATGTGCAGAACATGTATAATGATAGTACTATGAAGAAAAAACTTATACTGTGTATTAGCAGTCTTTAAATCATGCCTGACTAAATAGACCTTGTCTTTGAAATTCACAGCAATGTCTAGATCCCTGCTGGCTTTTTGTCCCTCCTGCTAACACACATCTGTTTTTACTCATTCACCATTGTGTGTTCAATGACTTGGTCACTTCCTTAAGTCTCTTTTATGGGAAACAACTCATGGCATTTAAGGACTTCGAACACCCAAGTGTGTGGTTAGTTGAACAGGAAGTCTCAGGGAAGCACAAGGTAAGCTTGCCAGAGGAACAAATGATGGTTAAAGAAAGACTGTGTATTAGTGTTACACCTCAAACTTGGGAGAAAAGCAGCATGGTAGGTTTTTTTTTTCTGGACATTTACAGTTTGCAGAGATTCTGGGTAATTTGTAAATCAGTAGTGGAAGTCACCACGTGTTTGTTTTTTCCTTTCTTTTTTGTCATTACAATCGTAAAACAGATTTATAAATTAGAAAAATAATAATACTAGTACATTGATATGTTGAGTAGGCTTTTTTGGGGTGCAGAGTTCTTAAAACCTGTTGTCTTTGACATTGCTGTTTATAATTTTCCTGCTACTTAAAAGTTTCTTTTACCCCACCTTTTCCCCACCTTTCCATTGAGCAAACCTAAAAAAAAAAAAAAAAAAAGAATAAAGCTCTCACTACATGCATGCATAGTTCAGCAAAATGAATTCCCATATTGAATTTGTCCAAAAAATGTTTGTTTTTCTGCATTTGAAGTTCATCTTCTCCCTGATGGGTGAAGAAGAGCATGTTTCATTTTTATTCTTTTGGATTCCTGGTTTATCATTGAGTTGATTCAAATTATAAAATCCTACAAAGCTGTTTTTTCTTCATAATGTTATCACTGTATATCTTCTATTACCTTGGCTCACTTAGTGCTGCCTTAGTTCATAGAGATATTCCCAGTTTTTTCTTAAACTGTTCCATATATTCATTTCTTGTGATACAGTAATATTTTATTATATTTCATAGACCACATTTTATTTACCTGTTCCCCAGTAGGAGGACATCACTTTAATTTTTCCTCTATTAAAATTCTTTTGCAAGGTAGAAACCTGGTAAAGTTGTATAGCTGGGTGATTGGTTTCCAAGCTAATCCACAAAAGCACGTTTAATCTGTAACTATATTATAGTTGACACGGAAGAAAAATAAGAGAATACATTCTGTGCTTTTGAATGTAAGAGTGTGTGTGTGCATGCATATATATATGTGTTTATAACCATATATTAAACTGCCGTGTGGATGAGGATTAGCTCTCTGAAGAAGCAACCTGTATTTAAATTCAAACTTGGGAAGCTATTTAGGCATAGGAAGAAATGCTTTATGATGGATTCTGCCACAGGGTACATAATTATTTAGGTCTGAGATGATTAACTAGGAATTGTGCTGTACTACTGAAGCTTTTTTTTTATTTTTTTATTTTTTTTTATTTTTTTATTTTTTTATTTTTTTTTTTTTTATTTAATAGCCTTTAATTTACAGGATATATACATGGGTAACTTTACAGCACAATTGCCAAACCTCTTGTTCCAATTTTTCACCTCTTACCCCCCCACCCCCTCCCCTAGATGGCAGGATGACCAGTAGATGTTAAATATATTAAAATATAAATTAGATACACAATAAGTATACATGACCAAAACGTTATTTTGCTGTACAAAAAGAATCAGACTCTGAAATATTGTACAATTAGCTTGTGAAGGAAATCAAAAATGCAGGTGTGCATAAATATAGGGATTGGGAATTCAATGTAATGGTTTTTAGTCATCTCCCAGAGTTCTTTTTCTGGGTATAGCTAGTTCAGTTCATTACTGCTCCATTAGAAATGATTTGGTTGATCTCGTTGCTGAGGATGGCCAGGTCCATCAGAACTGGTCATCATATAGTATTGTTGTTGAAGTATATAATGATCTCCTGGTCCTGCTCATTTCACTTAGCATCAGTTCGTGTAAGTCTCTCCAGGCCTTTCTGAAATCATCCTGTTGGTCATTTCTTACAGAACAGTAATATTCCATAATTTTCATATACCACAATTTATTCAGCCATTCTCCAACTGATGGACATCCATTCAGTTTCCAGTTTCTAGCCACTACAAAAAGGGCTGCCACAAACATTCGTGCACATACAGGTCCCTTTCCCTTCTTTATAATCTCTTTGGGATATAATCCCAACTACTGAAGCTTATTATTGGGAGTTTGCCATCTCCTTAGGTTCTGCTTCAAATTATGTCTAGAAGATATTTGAAATGTTATGTCTAGTGATTTTAAAATTTTGGTCAGATAACTAAAGGAGTTGGGGCCTCAGGTAGTATTTTCGTTTCCTTAAAATGTGTGGTTGTGACTTTGGAAGAGAGGAAAGAATGGGGAAATGAGCAGCTAGATCTTTAGATTGTGTCAAACAACAGGATTTTGTTTTCTGGTGCCTATCTTCTGATGGGAGCAAGAAGAAAAAAAATTGAGTGAACCTTACAATGACTAGAAGAAAGAGCATGTTTGTCAGTAAAGACTCATTGACTACTGTTCAAGAAGGCTGTTAGGTAAAATCTGAGAGAGGAGGAAAAAAGGACCCAAAAAAGTAGTAAACGAACTATTACAAAAGATATTGGGTATAGCTATAGAAGGGAAGAATCAAGACAAATTTTTAATAATAATAGTTGGAGGATGGAGATCCAGTAATTCTTAGTTATGAATAACTGGTAAATGGGATAAGAGCAATATTTCTGACCTCATGTTCTACAGAATATGGGGGGGGGGGAAATGAACATTTTAGCCTAAGGAGCATATTAATGGGATATGAATAACATTGGAATTGAATTTGACACTATTTTTTTTATTGAGGGAAGAGATTTTTTTTTTCCTCCTTTCTCTTTGTCCTCAACATTTAGCACAGTGTCTGGCACATACTAGATGCATGGTAAATATTTGTTGACTGGTTCAAATCTTATTCTCTCTCTCTTTTTTCTTTAATTTAATAGCCTTTTATTTACAGGTTATATGCATGGGTAACTTTACAGCATTAACAATTGCCAAACCTCTTCTTCCAATTTTTCACCTCTTACCCCCCACCCCCTCCCCTAGATGTCAGGATGACCAGTAGATGTTAAATACATTAAAATATAAATTAGATACACATTAAGTATACATGACCAAAACGTTATTTTGCTGTACAAAAAGAATCAGACTCTGAAATATTTGTACAATTAGCCTGTGAAGGAAATCAAAAATGCAGGTGGGCATAAATATAGGGATTGGGAATTCAATGTAGTGGTTTTTAGTCATCTCCCAGAATTCTTTCTCTGGGCGTAGCTGGTTCAGTTCATTACTGCTCCATTGGAAATGATTTGGTTGATCTTGTTGCTGAGGATGGCCTGATCCATCAGAACTGGTCATCATCTAGTATTGTTGTTGAAGTATATAATGATCTCCTGGTCCTGCTCATTTCACTCAGCATCAGTTCGTGTAAATCTCTCCAGGCCTTTCTGAAATCATCCTGTTGGTCATTTCTTACAGAACAGTAATATTCCATAATATTCATATACCACAATTTATTCAGCCATTCTCCAACTGATGGACATCATTCAGTTTCCAGTTTCTAGCCACTACAAAAAGGGCTGCTACAAACATTCGTGCACATACAGGTCCCTTTCCCTTCTTTATAATCTCTTTGGGAATCTTATTCTCTTTTAAAGCCTTTTTTTTTTTCCCTTTCAACTTAGTGTTTCGTTTTTTACTTTACAGAGAAAATTCAGACTGACTTTCAACATGACTTTAGTCTTCCTTTCTCTTCATCTCAGAATTTCTTGGCATTCATCATTCCTCACCCTCTTCTCCTTTTCTTACACAGATAATCCATCTACTCGACAATGTTGAAGAAAATTCTGTGCTTATATCTTAATTAAGCACAAGCTCAGTGGAAAGAATTTTCACCAATTTAGATTATTATAGCCTTAAGTAGTTTTGCTTAGAGAGGATAATAAAGATGGACAGAGTTCACTCTATGGGTCTGAAAATCTCTTGATGATGACATTATGGAGTTAAATTTATATTATTCTCAGACAATAGATAAAATTTTTTAGTTAGGATTGAGCAAGGGTTCAGTTTAGGTAATAGTTCAGCTAACAATTTGCTTCGTCAAAAAGAATAATAGTCACCTAACTTTGCACACATTTTTTTTTAAAATTTAAATTTAAATTTTTTATTTTATTAAAGCTTTTTATTTACAAAGCATATGCATGGGTAATTTTTCCGACATTGACCTTTGCAAAACTTTCTGTTTCAAATTTTCCCCTCCTTACCCCCACCCCTCCCCTAGCTGGTAGGTAGTCCAATACATGTTTTAAATATGTCAAAATACTTGTTAAATCCAATATATGTATACATATTTATACAGTTATCTTGCTGCACAAGAAAAATCAGATCAAGAAGGAAGAAAAAGAAAAACTGAGAAAGAAAATAAAATGCAAGTAAATTACAACAGAGAGAGTGAGAATGTTATGTTGTGTTCCATACTCTATTCCCACAGTTTTCTCTCTGGATGTAGATGCTCTCTTCATCACTGAATAAATGGAGTGGTTTGAATCATCTCATTGTTGAAGAGAGCCATGTCCATCATGTATAATGATCTCCTGGTAATGCTCATTTCATTTAGCATCAGTTCATGTAGGTCTCTCCAAGCCCCTCTGAAATCATCCTGCTGGTGGTTTCTCACAGAACAATAGTATTCCATAACATTCATATACCATAATTTATTCATCCATTCTGCAATTGATGGGCATCCACTCAGATTCTAGTTTCTTGCCACTACAAAGAGGGCTGCAACAAACGTTTTTCCACCTATGCTTCCCTTTCCCTCCATCTTTCTCTTTGGGATGTAAGCCCAGTACAAACACTTGAATCAAAGGTTATGCACAGTTTGATAACTTTTTGAGCATAGTTCCAAACTGCTCTCCAGAATGGTTGGATTTGTTCACATAGTTTCACCAATAATGTATCAGTGTCCCAGTTTTCCCACATCCCCTCCAGCATTCATTGTTATCTTTTCTGGTCATCTTAGCCTATCTGACCAGGTGTAGAGTGGTATCTCACAGTTGTCTTAATTTGCATTTTTCTGATCAATAGTGATTTGGAACACCCTTTCATATGAGTAGAAATAGTTTCAATTTCTTCATCTGAAAATTGTACGTTCATATCCTTTGATCATTTATCAATTGGAGAATGGCTTGAATTATCATAAATTTGAATCAGTTCTCTATATATTTTAGAAATGAGGCCTTTATCAGATTCTTTGGATGTAAAAATGTTTTCCCAGTTTATTGCTTCCCTTCTAATCACGTCTGCGTTAGTTTTGTTTGTACAAAAACTTTTTAACTTGATATAATCAAAATTATCTATTTTGTGATCAGTAATCTTTAATTCTTCTTTGGTCACAAATTCCTTCTTCCTCCACAGGTCTGAGAGGTAAACTATCCTATGTTCTTCTAATTTGTTTATAATATCATTCTTTATGTCTAGATCATGAACCCATTTTGATCTGATCTTGGTATACGGTGTTAGGTGTGTGTTTATGCCTACTTTCTGCCATACTAGTTTCTAATTTTCCCAGCAGTTTTTGTCAAATAATGAATTCTTATCCCAAAAGCTGGGGTCTTCTTTGCACACATTCTTGCAGAATCATTTTTCTAAAATTATTCAATCTCTTTTCAACCACTCCATTTAAGAATTCTCCTTTTGATCTGGTCCAAGGTGAATTGTAGAGATACTTCCCTAAACTGAAGTAATTAAAATTTTCTTCTACCTTCTTTTGAATTAATCTTTAATCTAACGCAGTCAAGATTTTGTCATGGCAGTGAACGACTTTGATTATATTGATCTATTTCTTCTTCTAAATTGGGTTACTACTCTTAATCCATTTCTGATATGTTCTTAAGATTTTTTAAAAATAGTCTCTCAAAAAAGTGTGGTTAGTTTTTAAATTAGCACATTGTTTTTTGTTTGTTTTTATTTTCAATTCTTCTCCCTTTACCCTGCCCTCACCCATTGAGAAGAGAAGAAATATGATAACCATTATACCCTTCTGCTTGTACAACTACTACCTTAGTTCAGTCCCTTGACACCTGTTACCTAAATTTTAGCCTCAGCTTTGTAATGGTCTCTCTGCCTCGAGTTTCACCTTTTTTTGATGCATTCTACACACGTTTCTGCCAAAAATATTTTTCCATAAATTCTGATCATATGACACCCCCACACAACCAATTTCACTGAATGAATGAGAATAAACTTTTCTGTTTAGATTTTAAAGCATTTCACAACTTAGCTTCAAATTACTTTTATAGCCCCATTGAATATGATTGTCCCTCCTATACTGTGCAGGCCAGCCAAGTTGTCCTTTTTTCTATTCCTCACATATTACCATGGGTGAAAAGGACAGAGAGAGAGAGGGAGAGGGAAAGGGGAGAGGGAGAGGGAAAGGGAGATACAGAAAGGGAGAAAGAGACGGGGGGAGGGGGGGGAGAGATGGGGAGGAAGAGAAAAGAGAATAAGGGGGAGGGAGAAAAAGAGGGGGAGAGAGACAGAGAGAAGGAAAAACAGATAGAAAATAGGATTTTAAAAAATTTTATTTTTTAAAAATTAAATCCTATTTTAAGGAAATACACAACTAGTAATCATGAATGAATGTGAGTGCGTTGAACTGACCCATAAAACAGAGGCAGATAGTAGAGTAGATTAAAAACCAGAATCCTGTAGTATGTTGCTTACAACAAATACATATGAAGGCGAGAGACAGAGTGAAAATAAAGGACTAGAGCAGAATCTGTTATGTTTCAACTGAAATAAAACAGTAGGAGTAGCAGTCATAATTTCAGATAAAGCAAAAATTGATTTAATTAAAAGATACCAGCAAGAAAAGTGCCTCTTACACCCACACCTATACCCCAAATGTATATATACATTCTTATAAGAAATGTTAAATGAGTTACAAGAAGAAATAGATTATAAAGCTAGTGGGGGACATCAACTTTCTCTTCTTAGAACTAGGTAAATTTTAGCACAAAATAAGCAAGAAATAAATAAAGGGATGGATAAATTTTAGAAAAGTTAGATGTGATAGGTCTCTGGAGAAAACTGAATGGGAATAGAAAGGAATACACCTTTTCTTAGGTGGTGTATAGCACCTACACAATTAACTTCACAACCAAATGCAGAAAAGCAGAAATATTAAATACATCTTTTCCAGGTAATAACACAATAAAAAGTTTCAAAAAAAGGTCATGGGAAGATAGGATAAAAATTAATTGAAGACTAAGTAATCTTATAGAAAAGAATCAAGAATCTGCGACTTTCTTCTTTTAGTTCTGCTTCCAACTTTTCCATACTCTGTTACTTGTACTATTTGGCTGTCTTTTTACTGAATTTCTCTCAGCAACTGGAGCCTTTTCACACTAGAACATCCTTCTGTTCTCCTATGGTCTTTTTCTTCCATTGATGAGTTCTCCAAGGGCCTAAGAAAGTCATTCTTCATTCTTTTAACTCTCTGACTCTGGATTTCCCTGTCTTCCCAACCCCAACTTTCCAGTTCCCTTTTTTGTGTTATCTTCCCCTTTATAATGTAAGCTCTCTAAGTAGAGGAACTGTCTTTCTTTTTGCTAGCATCCCTAAGCACTTAGCATGTATACACCTCTCCCCTCCCTTGCGGGTGCTTAACACTTAGTAAGTTTAATAAGTATGTTCTTATTGACTAGGGTTAAAATTGACAGAAATAAGTTCAGGAAGAAACAGGTTTGGGAAAAATAAGTTATATTTTTAGATAGATTGAATTTTAAATAACATCTAGTGAATATGAGTTCAATATCAGATAAAAAAATGTGTAAATGATAACTATAGCCACAAAGAAATGAAGAAAAAGAGAAAACATTCAATATGAATGAAATCTAGAGAAAACAACAGAGATATTTCAATATAAAACCTGTGTCACACTTTGGATGTGACAGTACTACTTCAGTTAACACAGAATATTGATTTCATGTTGACTATCCCCTTGAAAAAGAAAATTTAAGATAACAATTATTTTGAAGGCAACTGAAACAGCTATTTTTTGTTTTTGTTTTTGAACAAAGAGAATAAATAAGTGCAAGTATCATTGGGAGAAAAATAGGGATATTAATAGTCAAAACTGGAAGTGTCAGAAATGTAATATTTATAAATTTTAAAAGATTATTTAGGATTTTAATAAAAATTACATGTGAAAAGCATAGACAACCAATACTTTAATCTGACGTTGATTATATTCTTCAAAGAAATTAGTCTAAATTTTGGGCTTTACAATTTGATATGGAAAACTTAGAGCAGAACTTAAATGGAATTTTTCAAAATAATTAAGGCTGGAAGAATCTAAGATGACATGGCAGTATAGAAAAAGCACTGGATGTGAAATCAGGAGACCTTAGTTGTAATCTAGGAGTTAAATACCTCGTGGATAGGTTTGGGGGACTGAAGTTCAGAAGATATGAATTCAAATCCAACCCCAGATACTTACTGGCTATATGAGTCGTGTATTCCCTGTTTTTCCTTCATTTCCTCAACTATAAAATGAAGAAAATAATTGCACCTACTTCTCAGGGTTATTGTAAGGAACAAATGAGGTAATATTTGTAAAGCATTTAGCACAGCTCCTGGCACAAAGAAGGTGCTATATAAATGCTAGTTATTATTGTTGTTATTAATCTAGATATACTCTACTAATTAGCTTTGTGAAAAACTCACTAGACTTTACCTGGATCTCAATTTCTTTATAAAAAGGGAAAGTGAGAACTAAGAGATAACTACAGTAGTATAATCTTATGAATTATTTAGCCTAAAGATACGGATCAAGATAAAGCCTGGTCCCTTTAGGTCATTTGTACAGGTAGTTCTTAAGTTATGAATCTCCTCTTAAAGCAGATCAAGGCTGTCTCTGCAACTAGGCAGTTTTAAAAATGACTTAAAGTACTGAGAGGTTGACTTGCTCAGTCATACAGCCAGTACCAGAGGCAGGACTTAATAACCCTAGGCCTTCCTGACTCTTAAGGCCAGCTCTCTGTCCATTATGCCATATGGCATGAGTCAAAGAATAAAGGACAATATTGGAGTACTTCATTATTTTAGGTGCTCAGAGACAAGTGAGCAGAACAGAAAGAGTTGCCAGAATTTGTCTCAACTCTATATCCTTTCCCTATGTGATAATTTTTATGTAATAAAGACAAACCCATTTTTAGTTAATTCTCAATACATAAGAAATGTCTAACAATTAAGGATATATAAAAAGAGAATATAGGCTGCTTACCAGGAGGTAGTTCATTCATGGCAGGAATATCTTTTTTTTTTTTAATATTTTTTTTTATTTAATAGCCTTTTATTTACAGGTTATATGTATGGGTAACTTTACAGCATTAACAATTGCCAAACCTCTTGTTCCAATCTTTCACCTCTTACCCCCCACTTCCTCCCCCAGATGGCAGGATGACCAGTAGATGTTAAGTACATTAAAATATAAATTAGATACACAATAAGTATACATGACCAAAACGTTATTTTGCTGTACAAAAAGAATCAGACTCTGAACTATTGTACAATTAGCTTGTGAAGGAAATCAAAAATACATGTGGGCATAAATATAGGGATTGGGAATTCAATGTAATAGTTTTTAGTCATCTTCCAGAGTTCTTTCTCTGGGCATAGCTGGTTCAGTTCATTACCATGGCAGGAATATCATAAAAGGCTTTGATTTTTTAGGTTGAAGTTGGACTCTTGACAGCACCCAAGCTTTCTTCCAAGTGTAGAATTCTCTTCACTTGTTCGAGATGTCAGCCTAGCATTATTCTCTTAAATTTTTTTTTTACCATCACTTTTCCTTGGAGAAAAGTCCCATTCTGACTGGAGGAAAAATGTTTATGGAATTCATTTTAAGGATTTCCCCCTCTTCCTCCTCCCTCCCCCCAATATTAAGCAGTTTATTATAAGTTATGTATGTTCAATCATGTAAAACATAAATACTCTATCAGTCATTTTGGGGATTTCTGGTGGTGGAGCCAAGATGAAGGAGTGAAGCCAGGAAATTTTTTGAGTTTTCCAGTTTCCTTTGAAAATCACATGAACCAATCCTTTGAATAGAATCTAGAACAACAAAATCTATGAAGACATAATGAAACTCTTCTGTAGATGGATTGGAAAGTCTTCAAGAAAAGTAGTTCTCACTGGGGTGAAAGTGTGTTCAGCTCAGCTCAGACAGTTTCCAGAAAAGCCAGTAAGGGGGTCTTTAATGCTCAAGCAAACTAATGGGACAGCCACTAGTCCCAGCGTAGAAGACAAATTGCCAGCCCAGGAAACCAGGCAATAACAGCTGGGACTAGATTGGACTGATTACCCCTTGTTGTGAGCAGGACACCAAACATTGGGAACCCCCATGCTCAAAGCCAAGGCTCAAAGCTGCACAAGAAGCTTGGGATAGAGCTCTCTGTTCTCAGGAACAATGCTTGATCTTAAAAGTCACAAAAAATGGGGAAAAAAAGAAGAAAATGACAAAAAACAAAATTTTAACCATAGAAAAACTACCTTTGTGACAAAGATCAAAATACCAATTTAAAAGAGAACAAATGCCCACATGTGAAACCTCAAAGGATCTTACGTCCAAAGAGCCTTCTTGGAGGCTCAACTCCTCAAAAAGGGATTTTTAAAGTCAAATAAGAGAGGTAGAAGAAAAATTGGGAAAAGAAATGAGAGATATGCAATAAAGAATCAACAGCTTGGAAAAGGAAGGGCAAAATTGAAGAAAACAACTTTTTAAAAAATACTATGGACCAAATACCAAAAAAAAAAAAAAAAAAAAAAAAAAAAAATCCACTGAAGAAATCAATTCCTTAAAAAACACAGTTGACCAAATTAAAAAAAAATCCATGCAAGAAAACACTTTGAAAAGTAGAATTAATTAAATGGAAAAGGTGATACAAAAGCTAATTGAAAAAAAAAATCACTAAATAAAAAACTAGAATTGGGCAAATGAAAGCTAAGAATCAGTTAAATGAAAAAGTGGAAGAAAATGTAAAATAACTATTGGAAAAACAATTGCCCTGAAAAATAAATCTAGGAGAGAGAATTTAAAAATTATTGGTCTACCTGAAGAACATGACCAAAAAAAAAAAAGAGCTTGGATAACATTTTTCAAGAGATCATCAAGAAAAACTGCCCTTGATATACTAGAACCAGAGGGCCAAATAGTCATGGAAAAAATCTATTATACTCCTGGGAAAAGAAATCCCACAAGAACCCCACCCCCACCCCCCATGCAAGCATTGTTGCAAAACTCCAGAACTATAACCTCAATATAAAAATACTGCAACCTGCCAGACAAAAGCAGTTCAAATATCAAGGAGCCACTGTCAGAATTACCAAAGATTTGGCAGTTTCTACAATAAAGGATCAGAGGGCCTGGAAAACCATGTTCCAGAAGGCAAAGGATCTGAGATTACAAGCAAGATTCAACTATGCAGTGAGATAGCGCGTCATCTTTCAGGGGAAGAGATGAATCTTTTAAGGAAGTAGAGGACTTTTAATCATTTCTGTTGAAAAGACCAGAACTAAATAGAAACTTTGATTTATAAGTACAGAACTCGAAGCATAGAAAAGTGAATAGGAAAGAAAAAGAAAATTACTTAAAGGTTAAACTGTTTACATCTCTAGATGAGAAAATGATACTTGTAATTCTTGAGAACTATATCTTTTATTAGGGCAATTAGAGGGGGCATACAGAAACAGGCTGTGGATATAAATTGACTGTGATGCGATGTTATTAAAGAAAAAGATGTTAAGGGATAGAAAAAGGGATGTAATAGGAGAAGAAAAAAGGGGAGGTAAAATGGGATGAATTAGATCACATGAAGAGACACAAAAGACCTATTATATATTATAGTAGAGGGAAAGAAGGGGGACAGGGATGGCATGGTCTGAAGCTTAATCATATCAGTCCTTTTGTGAAAGAGAACACGGACTCACAGGGGAGAAAACCATGAAAAAAACCACAGAAAATTAAAAATAATTAAAAAAAAAAGAGCATTTAGACTCCATAAGTTTGTTCTCTGGATATCAATAGCACTTTTCATCGTGAGTCCTTGATGGAATGATTGGAACATTGTATTGCTGACAGTAGCTAGGTTATCACCAGACAGTATTGCTGTTACTGTGTGTGATGTTCTTCTGGTTTTGCTCACTTGACTTTGACTTCCACTTAAGTATTTCCAGGTTTTCCTGAAATCTACATGCTCATCATTTTTATAGTACATATGCTACAATATGTCCACAATTGATAGACATTTGATTCCCCAGTTGATCAACATCTCAATTTCTCAATTCTTCGCCACCACAAAAAGAACTTATATAAATTTTTTTTTGTACAAATAGATCCTTCCCTTTTCTGTCCTCTCTGTCCTTTTGATCTCCTTCGAATGCAGATCTTAGTAGTGGTATTGCTGGATCAAAGGATATGCCCATTTCCAAATTGCTCTCCAGAATAGTTTGATCAGTTTACAACTCCATTAACAGTGCAAATAATGATCTTTGTTGCCATATCCAATGGCCTATATGATTTTGCCTTTTTTCTGTTCCCATTGCTTAGGCATCATATGCTGAGACTATTAACATTTATAAGTGGTTGATTTTGTTTCTTTTCTTCTGTTTCAGCCTTCAGGCTATGCATTTTTGTATGAGAATTATAGCTAGGTAAAAATCCAGGCTGACTGCCTAGTTTACTGAAGGAATCTGGTGCCTGAAGGAATAGCTTCTTCTGTGTAGCAGTAATAGTCCTCTCTTGTATCTGTTGGAGGAGGAGCAGGAGCAGGAGCAGGAGCAGGCTGTCCCTGTCTCCCTCTCAAGTGGAGGAGAAATTAGTCTTGACCTTTGAGGAACTTGAAAATATCAGCAGAGTGACCTAGTTCTGTGGTCTCTTAAAACAGGATCAGAGACCCCGAACTGGAAGAGATCTCAGCAGCCATGGAATCTCACATTTTACAATTGAGAGGCCTGAGTCCTGTAGATACTAAGGAACTGGTTCAAAATCACAAAGTTGGAATAGTGGGGATTTAAGTCTAGTCTCAGTGGAGAGAGTGCTAGGCCTCAGGTCAGTAGGACTCAAGTTCAGATGTGGCTTCAGACATTACTCAGACCCTGGGAAGTCACTTCACCCTCTTTGCTTCAAATGAGCCTGAAGAAGGAAATGGTAAACCATTCTAATAGTTTTTTCAAGAAAATTCTGAAGAATAAAACATAGCTAAACACAACTGGACATGTTTTACTCCAAATCTCCAAGTATTCTGTAACATATAACCCCTGTAACCAGTTTTCTTTTTCTACTTATTTCATTCTTCACCCTTATTCAATCTTATTATTTTATTTCTGGACTATTATCTTCTTAATCAGTTCCTACTCTCCATTCCATTCTTTTTTTTAAAAAATTGATACATTTACTTTGGTACTTCAGTTACTTCCTAACATATCTCCTCTTCCATAGTGTATTCTCAGAAGAATTCAGAAAAAGCATGTAATAAGAGTGTGTATTCCATTTTCTTTTCTTTTCTTTTTCTTTCTTTCTTTCTTTTTTTTTTTTAACAGATACTGATCTTTGAATTCTGTGGTCTGATCTTGTCACATAGTCCCTTGCTTAAAAAAAGCTTCTTTCTTGCCTCAGTACTCAAATGGATTATGTAATTTGGAATAGAATAGAAAATTACATTTCACTAATTTTTTTTTTTTTACTGACATTAGGTTAATTTACACTAAATTATTCCTAAAGTTAAGGTTTTGTTTTTATCTTTTTCCTACCCTGCTTTATTGATTTTTTTTTTTTTTTATAGCTTTCTTTATGGAGAGAGAACCATGAAAGGTATGAGGGGAGATGAAAAAGTTTAGAGGAACTTATTTGGTGAATGGGAAGGTTGAATTAATTAAGGAGGTATAAAAACTTTTGTCTTAAAGAAGTAAGGTCCCAGTTGAAATTATAAGATAAGATAAATGTGTAGTGGATCCAATGATAGTGTGGTTATATGAGTTTTCCAGCAGGATTATAGGAGCTTAGAATGCTCTAGCCATGGAATATTGGATCTGGAGGAAGACCCTTCTTGTAAAAGGTAGGATTTGATCTGAGTCAAAGTGTGAGGGCTGAGGAGAGGGCATCCTGTGAAAAGGTATGGAGTTCTGAGAAGAATAATAAGCAAGCCATAATAGTTAGTTGGTCATTAAGTGCGTGGAATAGGGTAAAGTCTGGGAAGCTTTTCTCAAGTAGTAATGGACCAGGTTGTGAAGGAATTTTAAATTAAAATCAGAGGATTTTATATTTTTGAGTCCGGCAATAAGAGGGAGTCATTGGTCTTTATTGAATAATAGAGTGATATGGTCACACTTTCCTTTTTACTTTTGGCTATTTTGATATTGAACCTTATGGCAGTTTCATGCACTTTAATGAAAACTTTCTTTTTAATATCTTCCATGACTGCTATGGAAACAGCAGAAGTCACACCCGCAAAAAGCTTGCTACCTTAAATGTGACCTTAGGGAGTTGAGTCCTAGGAGTATTTCCGATATAAGAGTATCTTCCATCTCCTAGTCGGTTTTGCTGAAGTATTTGTTTGAAAAACACAAATTTTTTTCAGCATGATTAATATATTAGGGGACATTCTGAGCATAACACAAATTTTGATTTTTCTTCTGCATGGTTATTTTCATGAGAAATAGTGAGAATGAAGAAAGCTGTATTATTATTATTAATCACAAACTGCAAGCTTTCCCGAAGCCCACAAGCAAAAATCTTCAGGTCTTTGTCAAGACCACTATACACACTTATTGTATATTTTCTGGTAGTCTGCCCAACTCATATAAGTCTTTGCTAGCTTAGCTCATGAAAGGCACCTGACTAGCAGCCTGAGACTATGTTACCACTATTTATGTAGTATTTATGTATTTCTTAAGCACTTAACATAAAAGTGTGCTACTATTTTTATTAGGTTCCTATCTTTTTTATGTGTTACTGACAACAGTTTTGAAGCTATGCCCTTAACCTCATTTCCCTCATAAGCTCTGTAGCTTTTATTGTATGATTTTGCATACTGTGGTGCTTTTTGAAAAATCCCATACAGCAGAAATGACTGTACCAGTACAGTAGCTTCTGAGCTTCCTTCGGAGTTTCTCACTTACAGGCAATGTATTATCATGACTCCTTTAACTCTTAAATGTAAAACATTTACTAAGCAGTGTAAAAGCAATAATAATAATCATAGCATTTATTCAGTAAAATGAGTTAAGAACAGGAAAAATCATGAGTCTACCTAAACTGAGTAATGTTCTATCAATGCATACGAAAGAATCTATGGATATATCTTTAGAGAAACCTATCAAACAGGCACATGAATTGGGATTGCAGATTTTGATGTCCTTGGTGCTGTTAATTTGTATCATATGAAATTGCTTCTCTGCTAGTTGTTCTACTGGTCTTTTGGGCAAGGCTGGCTCATCTGCTCTTGAACTAATGAAATTCAGGTGACAGGGTCTTTTAGTTTACAAGCATCTTTAATAAGAGTTTGAACAAAATGGCCTGATATTTTAGTAAAACAAAACAAAACAGCTTCTCACCTCCCCCAGTTAACATTGTAAGTGTTCAATGATGATCAGTGATATTTTAGTAAAACAAAACAAAACAGCCTCCCACCTCCCCAAGTCAACACATTGTAAGTGTTCAATGACAATCTAGATATTTTAAACTAGATAACTACAAATTTCAACTCTGCAAACAGCAAGGGTTTCTGCTTTGTCCTCTGTTGTAAGTGCAATGTCTATGAAATTTTCTTTTTTTCTTTAAATTTTGCTAAATCTAGTTGATTAGATACTCAAGATTAATCCTATCATTCATTATCAGATATTTATTGATGAGTTTCATGAGAGAAATGACTTGATTATTAGGAGAAGGTATTGTGGAATAATCATGGTAGGATCCTACCAAGATTTATAGCTGAGAGGGAATTAAAAGCTCATCTAGTCCAGTTGTCTCATTTTACAATGAAACTGAGGCTAAGGAAAGTCCAGCTAAGATTAAGGGTTGGATTAATATTCAACTTCAGGGACTTTGGTTCTGTATTTCATACATTCTAAACCATATTCTCTCCAACTTTTAATCTGGGCACATAATTCTTGAAGATTTCTGGTCCTTTTTCCAAAGATATCTTCCTGCCTTCTCTATTTTTCCATGAAAGAGATTGATTCTGAATATATGAATTTCAGTCATCTGCAGGAGCCAATGAGAAAATGTGTAGACCAAGAAGAAAATGGGGAGGACAAAATATTGCATTTAATTGGGGGAGATAAATAATACACATTAGAAGGGACCTAGAGAGAGTTGTCACACTGGAGGGAGCAATGTCATAAATGCCAAGAAATGAGAGAATATTCAGGACAAAGGAGATAGTTAAAGTTGTAAGAAGCTGTAATGAATTCAAATATAATGAGGACTAAGTAAAGATCATTGAGAGATAATTGGTAATTTTGGGTGACCACTTTCAGTTGAGTCATAGAATATTAAGCCAGGTTTTAAAAGGATGAGAAATTAGGAATGGAATGAAAGCAGATAATGGATATAGAGAACTCTTTTAGAAGTTTGGTTATGAATAGGTGAAGAATTACAGCATGGTGGGCTAAGGTGAAGTAAAAGTCATTTAAAAAGAGGAGACTTGACCATATTTACAGGAGATTAAGAAGGACACAAAGGCTGAAGAGAGAATAATTTTAAAAACGGTTTCAAATAGAACATAGCATACTTCTAGTAATGACCAATACACAAGAAAATGGTGTAAGGAATAATTGAGAAAATATGATTGAAAAAAGTGGTGGGGCAGATTCTTGAAAATGAAAGATAATGCTGGATAATGAAACCTATAGGAAAACCATATGGGGCACATCCTCTTTTGAAGATGCTATTATAGAAAACCATAGCCCAGCATTGCATGGGATGAAATAGTTTGGATTTAGTCACCATCAGTGAAGGTAGTCATGCCCATCTCAGTGAAAGCACAGATCCATTGAAGTATTGGATGGTTAGCTTAATGGAATGAAAATAGTTCCAGAACTGAACTCAAAAAAGATTTTGTTGTTCCATCGGGTCTGACTTTTTGTGATTCCATGAACCATAGCATTCTTGGTTCTTTTACCCTTCCCTTGTCTCCTGACACTTGTCCAATCTTGTGACTTTTAGTGACACTTTCCTTATCCTCTACTGTCCCTTCTCCTTTTCCTTTCAGTTTTTCTCAACATCAGGGTCCTTCTTCCTAAGTCATGTTTTTTCATTATTTGGCTTAAAGTATTTAAACTTCAGTTTCAGTATTTGACCTTTCAATGAATAGTCTAAATTAACTTCTTAAAATAATGACTTTTTTGGTCATATATATTATACATATGTTTGTATTACATATGTCTACATGTATATGCGTTTGTGTGTGTGTATGTTCTTTAAGGAGAACTTTTTAGAGAAATCTTTTTTAAACATGGAAGGTAGCTATTTTGTGTCTGTGATGTTTTCTAAAAATTAAGTGCCATTTGCTGTTTTTAATTTTGAAAATTTTTACAAGTTTGCTAAAGGAGGCATTTTAAGTATAGTTCTACCTGTATTTTATCTGATTTTTTTCCACAATAATAACTTTTGCCTTGTTAATTTTGGGCATGCCGCCCTTAACAAATTCAGCAATGTCACAAAATGGTCAGAGTTTATTTTCTTTCTAAATTGGTCCATTATTATATATGTTATAGTGAAAACATATTTGTGCTTTGCAAACTTACCTATTTTCCTATATGCAGTTATTTTATGGTGGAAAACCATGCTGTTCTTATTTTCTTTTATTGAATTCAAGATTGTAATTCAGTTGGTTGTGTAGTCAGATAAGACAGCTAAGGATTTAAATTTAACTTTACTACTTATACCTCTTTCCCAATCCTTTTATTTCTTATTCCTTAAAATATAACTATTTTTCTTTCCTCTTATTAATATCCGTTAACTAAATTGTATTAGAAGATTATTTATATAAGTAGACTTGAAATAATTCTACTTGTAGGTGTGGGTGTTCTAAGTACCTCCTAGAAGATTTTCAGGAATTTCTGCCCACCTACCAAGTTTTCCCTGGAGGGTGTGTGAGAATTTTTTTAAAACAATCAAACATACAACACACAAGCAAAACACCTATTTAGTCTGGTTATTCAGATATAACCTATTGAATGTGAAAATACTGACCAAGGGCTCTTTTGATAAAGACTTCTCTTGAAAAAACTAGGAGAAAATACCCACTAATCACAAATGTTTTAATTGAAGTTGATTTGAAAACTGTTAGAGCTGTTGCTTACTTTATCCCCAAGGTCAGAAGAAGCTATTGCTTTTTATTGTGCTGTATATCCTTTATATTTTCTTAGTATTAGATCTCATTGAAGTGGGCTCTCTTGATGTAAATACAAGTTCTCACTAGCTCCTCATGATAGAATAAATGATGTGTTCAGAAATGTAGAAACAAGGCTCAGGATAAGCTCTTTGGTCTGCATGATTGAGGGGATAATAAATTCCATCTTAGTGGGCCAAGGCATCTTCAGAGTCCTAGTAGAGACTGCTACTAAGGAAATTAAAACAAGAGAGGTGAAGTTCAGGCTTGAGAAGATTTTAAAAAATTGAATTCAGGTATTAATTTAACTTATTTTATGTCTAGTACTGCTATAATCTGTCAAATATAAAGAAAAATTATGTCATGGAGTTATTTAGAACAGTGGTGTCAAACTTAAATAGGAATGAGGGCCACTAAATCATTTATAGGAATTTTCAAAGGCTATATGTTAACTTAGGAAACCACATATTTTATATTAGCTGTGTTTTATTCTGTTTTTGTTTGTTAAATATTTTTGCAAATGCATTTTAATCTCTTTAGGCCTCAGTCTGGAGTGTTGTGGGCCTCAGAGCCTTGTGTTTGACACCTCTAATTTAGAATATTGGTATATGTTGGGAATGTTAGAGGACCTACTCTTACCTCTTCATTTTACCAAAAAAGAAATAGATATAGAAAAGTTTTGCCTTGCTCAGGACCACAGTATCATTGGTGATTATGTTGTGTAGAACCCAAGTGTCATTGCTCATTTCAACACTCTTAAAACACTATCAGTACTCTTAGTACTCTCTGCCTCTCTCTTTGGAGGACTTCAAGGAAGAGCAAAGAATTCCTCCCAAAACCTCCATTTAAAGAAGGCCTCCCAGACCAGCCATCTTTTAATTTTCCATCAGCTATATTCTTTTGGACTGGACACTGTTATACCCCTTTTGATGAATATTTCTTTCCCTACCTTTTTCTCAGCCTCTTATTTAGTTTTGTCTTATCCTTTTAAATTGTAAGCTCTTTCAAGGGCACTGACTCTTTCATTTTTGTATTTGTATCCCCAGTACTTATGAGCACAATGCCTGTTATGCTATAGGTGCTTGATAAATGTTTATTCACTGACTGGTTAAGGGACCTAGATTCTCTTTGAGAATTGACACACCAGGAATATTTAGAGAACAGTACAGCAAAGTATAAAGTTAAATGTTAAATTGCATGATCCTTATACTTTAAGGATCTTTGATATTCTTTTTATTAGTAGAACCTTCTTGGTTCTTTATGTAGTTGATGGTCTTTTTAAAAATTTTTAATTTAAAAAATTTTATTGAAATTTTTTATTTTCAAAACATATGCAAGGATAATTTTTCAACATTGATCCTTGAAAAACCTTGTGTTCCCATTTTTCCCTCCTAATACCTACCTTTTCCCCTAAGTGGCATGTAATCCAATATCTATTAAACATGATAAAAATATATGTTAAATCCAATATAGACATACATATTTATACAATTATCTTTCTGCATGAGAAAAATCAATCAAAAAAATCAAAAAGTAAAAAAGAATGAGAAAAATAAAATTCAAGCAAACTACAACAAAAAGAATGAAACTGTTATGTTGTGATCCATACTCAGTTCCCATAGTCCTCTCTCTCTGGGTGTATAGATGTCTCATTCCATCACAATTCTATTGGAACTGGCCTGAATCATCTCATTGTTGAAAAGAGCCATGGCTATTTGAATTGATTCTCATATAATCTTGTTGTGCATAATGATCTCCCGATTCTGCTCATTTCACTGAGCATCAGATCATGCAAGTCTCTCCAGGCCTTTCTGAAATCATCCTGCTGGTCATTTCTTATAGAATAATAATATTCCATAATGTGCATATACCACAATTTCTTCAGCCATTCTCCAGCAGTTGGGCGTCCACTCAATTTCCAGTTTCTTGATACTATAAATAGGTCTGCCACATACTAGTCAGTGGTCTTCTTGAGTTTTCTCTTCCATAAATTTATCACCCGAGAGTCAAAATTCTAGTTTATGAGCCTATTGACAATCTACATTTGAATTCATGATCTGAAATCAGATTGACATTGAAAGCCTTATAGTTTGGTGGGACATTCTAGAGTCTGGTTTCAGCTGTTACAGTAGGACATCTATAGTTAAAATTGTATAATACTAGACTGCATTGTAGTTCAGAGAAGGCCAAGAATCATTTAAGAAAGGCTTAACAGAGGTGCTATAAATAAAAAGTGATTTTTGATTTTTAGTTTTACTTGGGATTCCTGTTTTTGTAGGTTAATTTGGAAGATGATGAAGGGATAGTTTCCTCTCTATGCTGCCTTAAAAAGAAAAGACTTTAAAATGTCTTCATAAGATTGCATACCCACAAAATATGCATCTCTATTTCTTTGTTGGCAGTAGCATTTTTATTAAATGTTTATTTTCTCTTACAAAGATCTTCAGGATCGCCCTTATTTTTTGATATTGGGAATATTATAAAGAGTAGAAAACTTTAAAAACTATCTTTTTTGGGTAGATGTGACAGGTGGAGCTGTTAAGATGAAATAACTGTCAGAAAGAACTTTGTTTTTGAAAATAAGAATTCTATTAACATTTACCAAATTATATTTGTTTTAAAAGATTAGATTGCATTATTAAACTAGTTTCCTGTAGCTGAGTTGTTGCCTGGTTCCTTATTTCTTAGAGAAATATAGCATGACCAAAATATAAAGAGTAATTTAACAGCCTAACCTTGCTTGTCAGAACACATATTTCCCTCATTTTACACTGGGCTTGTTGTCATCTCTTACCCAACTCTTAGATTCTTCAAGCGACAAATTTACTTCATGAAATAAATGACAAAGTCAAAATAAAGTGAATGGTATATATTTATTGAATACCAAGTTTGTACCAAATTTGCTTCTGCTAGTGAATGAGCTTTCTTTTTGAGTGAGTATTCATTTCTTATTGCCTGAACTTATGAATTTCCATGGATGGGTCCATTGTGTACCGTGGTTCAGGTGAGTGAAGAAAAGAACAGGAGATTTTTCAAACTATTCATATTTTTCTTCGGATGCCAGCAGAATTTAATGTTTGAGGTAGTTATTTTTAGGCATTTGAAAACACTGACATTTAGCAGCTTAACAGTATAAGGTAAACATTTAAAAAACCATATAATTATAAAGGACAAGCAAAGGAATAATTGTATATATGAGGTTGCTAGTAAAGAAGAAATTAAAAGATGTGTTCAGAATTCTGTGGGAGAGAAGGGCTTCTTTCCCCTAGTCCACCAAATTGTCTGTAATTGTGGATGAGACTTTTAATGAGGGAGATTACTACTATGTGATCCAAGTTGAAGTATAACATCTCTAAGGAATATTAAGAAATTTTTTTGACCTGTGTCCAGCGTTTGCAAAATTGTGTCATTGGGAAAGGCACATTTAAATTAAACTTTTTGCAATCCTTGCATCACCACCCTCTTGTAAACTTTTTCAGACCCAGATAGATCAACAAGACTGAATTGATTTTTATAGAACTCTGTGTCGTGGTCATAAAACTTTAAGAGAGAGTCAATACTTTAAATAGACCTGTGATTTCCCTAGTGTGTTTTTCCCCCAGGGGATATCACGAGGATCATTTTTTATCCTGTGCTGTTGTTTTTGAATAACCTTGTATGAATCCTATTAAAGATCTACCCAAGTAGTAGAGACCTGCAGATACTGTGAAGTATTACTATTTTGCAGTGCTTATTGAACCATTAAGGTCAATGTTTGGTAAAGAAAACTTAAGATTTAACATTTTGAACTTTTTGTTTTGGCATCCTACTATAAGCACTAGCAACTCTGGGATGTTTTGGATTTAAGGTTAGGCTCAAGCTTAGGTTTTTAACTTTAAAATAACACAACAACAACAATAAATAAAATAACACAACTTTTCTAATTAAGTAAATTAAAGATGAATTTTTCCTTCTTTTTTTTTCAAGCTTATCTGATTAAACTGCATTTTCAGTATTACATACAGATATAATTCTGGAAATGCTAGAAACCACATTGAGAGGTATAAAGGTTTCAAAGATAGGTAGAAAGAAGGTAAAACCATTTTTGCTTGCTGATGGCATGATATATACTACAACGCCATACTTGGAAAATCTCTTCAACACAGTGAATTTTAAAAATTCTCCTTTTCCTTAGGAGATTTTTTTAGGAGGCACAGAATATTAGCACTAGTTTGTTACAGACATATTGTCTTTAATTACATTACATTACATTACATTAAAGGCATTTTGTGTTTTAAAAGGGATAGCTAGCCTTGCCTTCTAGAGGAAGCTTTGTTTTTGCTTCTGGTTTTGTCTGCTGTTCTCAGATCTGATCCTCACACTTTCCTTCTCCCCTTTCCTTTAATGAGGAAGACCTTCTGATTTGTGGTGAGAAGGAAGGAGAAGCACAAAGGCAGTATAAAGAGCGTAGATCTGACTGGCAGCTCTCTTGTTCGTGTGAAATAAGACTATTCTGGTCTTGGATGTTGAAGGTTGAAAAATAATGTTTGAGGCTGAGAAGTAATTTTGCAAGCATGAGAAGTTAGGGAGAAATGGAAGAAATGTGATTAACGTGATGGGGTAAGGCCACTTTCTTTGGAGCAGTTTTTTATGTCTGGTTATTGGATGCAGTCCCTTTGAAAAGTAGACTTTTATCCAAAAACCTTGTTCTCTCTTCCTTATATAACTAACAAAAAGGGAGGGAAAATATTCTTAATTATTACATATTGAAAATTGGTAAAAGCAATTTTGCTATTTGTTAAGCTCTATAACTGCATATCTATTTTGAAAAATAAAATATATTTAAAACTACATATAAAATGAGGAAAAAATCAAATAGAAAAGAAAAAAAACGAAACAAAACATTGTCATTGCCCAGCAGAACCAAGAAGGATTCAAAATATGTAACAATTAAATTTCCATTTCAAGAAACCATATATAATAATAAAAGAAATTATTGTATCAGTTTTTAAGTAGCAGATTAAAAATTTTCTCTGAACTCAGATTGCCAGAGAATTGCATATGATTTTGTTTTTAATGTCTAAATATTTTATGGAACATCTAGTAGATTGATGCATGGAACAAATAGATATTTGAACTATTAATTAGAAAATTATTTTCATTAAATTATCTTAGAAATCATGATTTTGCTTTTGGAGGTGACCTTTTCTCAGTAGATATAATTTAGAATTTTTAAAATTTATATCCAGATTTTGGTTTTACTTCATTTCTGAGTCAGCAACTCTGTTCTTTACAAATAATGAATATTTGAAAAGAAGCTCAGTCAAGCAAAACTAACCAAATTAATCAATTGTAATTGTATATATAGTATTCAATGTCTAGTCCCCCACCTCAAGTAAAGAAGGTTCATTTTAAAATTTCTCTTCATTCTTTGTTAGACTATTAAGCTCTAATATAGAACTATGTCCAGAGGGCTATAGTTGTATATACTCTTTGATCCAGGAGTAACTTTACTGAGCCTGTATCCCAAAGATACTATAAAAAAAGGAAAAGGATCCACATGTGCAACAATGTTTGTAGCAGCTCTTTTTGTAGTAGCAAGGGGCTGGAAACTGAGTGGATGTCCCATCCATTGGGGAATGACTGAATAATTATGGTATGAATGTTAAGGAACATTATTGTTCTATAAAAATGATCAGCAAGATAATTTCAGAGAGGCCTGGAGAGACTTACATGAACTGATGGTAAGTGAAATGAGCAGAACCAGGAGATCATTGTACATGGCAACAAGATTATATGATAATCAATTCTGATGGATTATCAATTCTGATGGACATGGTTCTTTTCAACAGCAAGGTGGTTCAAGGCAGTTCCAATGATCTTGTTATGAAGAGAGCTATCTGCACCCAGAGAGAGGAATGTAGGAACTGAGTGTGGATCACAACATTGTAATTTCACTTTTGATGTTGATGTTTGCTGGCATTTTGTTTTTTCTCATTTTTTTCCTTTTTACTCTGATTTTTCTTGTTCAGCATAATTATGGAAATATGTTTGGAAGAATTGCACATATTTAACGTATATTGGATTACTTGCCATCTAGGGGAGAAAGTGGGAGGGAAGAGAAGGAGAAAAAATTTGGAACCGCAAGATTTTGCAAGGGTGAATGTTGAAAATGATCTATGCGTATGTTTTGAAAATAAAAAGTTTTAATTAAAAAATTAGCTCCATGAGACAACTTTTTTTTTTTAAATTTAATAGCCTTTTATTTACAGGTTATATGTATGAGTAACTTTACAGCATTAACAATTGCCAAACCTCTTGTTCCAATTTTTCACCTCTTACTCCCCACCCCCTCCCCCAGATGGCAGGATGAACAGTAGATGTTAAATATCTTAAAATATAAATTAGATACACAATAAGTATACATGACCAAACCGTTATTTTGCTGTACAAAAAGAATCAGACTCTGAAATATTGTACAATTAGCTTGTGAAGGAAATCCAAAATGCAGGTGGGCATAAATATGGGGATTGGGAATTCAATGTAATGGTTTTTAGTCATCACACAGAGTTCTTTCTCTGGGCGTAGCTGGTTCAGTTCATTACTGCTCCATTGGAAATGATTTGGTTGATCTCGTTGCTGAGGATGGCCAGGTCCATCAGAACTGGTCATCATATAGTATTGTTGTTGAAGTATATAATGATCTCCTGGTCCTGCCATGAGACAACTTTTAAACTACCACATATAAATGAGATGTAAACAGGATTTCATGTCTTTTAAGTTTTCTATATTTTGAAAACTTTCTGTTGTATTTAATAACACGCAGTTGCTGAAAATTTCAGCAGTTGGCAAGATTTGAATGAAAACCAGAATTTTCTTGGCAAGTTATAGAAAGCACCAAAATCATCTGTGTCCAGGAAAAGAACTATGGAGACTGAATGTAGGTCAAAGCATAGTATTTTCACTTTTTTGTTAGTTTACTTTTTCTTTCTCGTGATTTTTTCCCTTTTGGTCTGATTTTTTTTGGTACAACATGACTAATTTGGAAATATGTTTAAAAGTATGTATGGCCTATATCAGATTTATTTCCTGTTTTGGGGAGGAAAGAAGTAAGGGAAGGAGGGAAAAATATTGGAACACAATATCTTACAAAAATTATCTTTACATGTATTTGGAAAAATAAAATATTGTTGAGAAAGCAGTTATAAATAGTATAGAGAACAGTATAATAGAAAATAGTATAAATTGCTATTGAGAATAAAATGAAAACAAAACAAAAATTAAAATGTTTTTCAATAAGCTTATCTTATTTGATCTCATAGTAATTCAGTGAGGTTCACAGACCAGGCATTATACCTGTTTTGCAATAGAAGAAACAGATTCACAGAGGTTTTAAGATATATATATATATATTTACATACACACATACACACACACACACACACACACATACACACAATAATCAAATTGGGATTTGAAACCCAGTTGCTTTTCTGATTCTAACAACATTTCAAGTAAAGTACAAAACAGTTAAATATCTCTCTAGAGGAGTTTTTTTTGGCATTAAAGATGTGATTTTAAAAAACATTATTAAAAAATGTCATTCTACATGTTGTGTCCTAGGTAGTTCTACCTTGTCTATTTCTAGTCTTTTGTCAAAATCTAATTTCTGTCTGCCTGTATCTGATAACGAAGACAAACTTTTGTTCTTATTATGAATTTTGTCTTTGGATACTAAGCTGTAGACAATAGGCCAGAGAGTAGATCTGCTTTAAATTTATGAACTTTAAAATTATGAATATGAAAATTATGAACTAATTTTGAACATCAGTTGACTAGTGGATAGGAAAAAAAGAAAGTTTTTACTACTTAAATGTATGAAAAGATTTGGGGAGTTAAGGTCATAGGTTTAGAGCTAGATTGACATGTAGTCAGTCATCTTTATTTTACATAGGGGGAAACTGAGATCCAGGAGATTAATTGATTTATCTTAAGTTCACACAAGTAGTAAATGCCAGAGGCAGGATTTGAAGACACATCTTTGACTCTAACATCAGGTGCTGTTTTCCCAGATGTGTTACCAATTTCATTTGGTCTTACAAAGCAAAATTTTCTTATAGTAGCAATTTACTATGCTCTTTAGGCATTAGGAGCAAAATTGGTATCCACCTCAAATTTAAATTTTTTGACCCCCCCCTCCCCTTTATGTATAAGAACATTGCACTTGAAATCAAAAGGAAATGTGTTTTTTTTTTTATTATTTATTTATTATAGCTTTTTATTTACAAGATGTATGCATGGATAATTTTTCAGCATTGACAATTGCAAAATCTTTTGTTCCATTTTTTCTCCTTCTTCCCCATACCCCTTTCCCCAGATGGCAGGTTGACCAATACATGTTTAATATGTTAAAAGTATAAATTAAATACAATATATGTATACATGTCCAAACAGTTATTTTTCTGTACAAAAAGAATTGGACTTAGAAATATTGTACAATTAGCCTATGAAGGAAATAAAAAATGCAGGTGGACAAAAATAGAGGGATTGGGAATTTTATGTAGTGGTTCATAGTCATCTCCCAGAGTTCTTTGACTGGATGTAGTTGGTTCAATTCATTACTGCTCTATTGGAACTGATTTGGTTCATCTCATTGTTGAAGAGGGCCACGTCCATCAGAATTGATCATCATATAGTATTATTGTTGAAGTATATAATGACCTGGTCCTACTCATTAAAAGGAAATGGTTTTAAAGGGTTGGACCAAGTGGGTTATAAGGTCTCTTCTGGCTTCAATATTCTGTATGCATATGTACAGTGCTCTGCTCAGAGTTGACATTTCAGTTCATATTAATAGTAATTTATTGGGTTTTTAAAATTATTATAAATATTATTTATTTATTGTTCTAGTTACTGGGTTTTACATAGGCAAGTGGTGGTGCAGTGAATAATAGAATAATTGGACCTGGAGTCACGAAGACTTGATTTCAGATCTGGCTTCAGACACTTCTTGGGTAAGACACTTAACCTGTTTGCTTCAGTTTGCTCAACTATGTAAGATAGAAATAATAATAGCTCCTATCTTGCAGGGTTCTTACGAAGATCAAATGAGATAATATTTGTTTAAAAAAATAGCACTTTGCATAGTGCTTGGAATATAATAGATCAGTGCTCATTTCCTTTCTTTTTCACTTTTTAATAAAATTAAACAATTCAGTTCAGTCTACTTTTCCTCCCTGAATATTATTCTCCATGTTTTCTACAGTGAAACTGAAAAGTGGTTTTTCAGCCTTGGAACTTCTCCTAGGTGTGAGAAATCCATTCCTTCCCAGTTCTACACATTCCACTTTTGGATATCTCTAATTGTTAGGAAATTTTCGCTCATTTCAAATCTGAATTTGCCTTTGTGTGACTTCTCCCTGTTACTCCTAGCTCTGCCCTGTGGGATAAAGAGAACAAACCAAATCTCTCTTCCCATAGGAGCCCTTCAACTAGTTGAAAGAAAGTTATCCTGCAAGCCTTGCTTTTCCCTGGCTCAACCCATCCCTATCTTCTGACTAAATATCTAATCCTTATATGACATGAACTGAAGAACCTTCCCTCTTTATTTGCCTCCCTTGGATTCTTTCCAGCCTCTCCATGCTCTTCCTAAAGTATAGTGCTTAGAAACGCAGTATTTAAGCACAGTCTGACCAGGATAGAGGTAATCGGGAGCTATCTCCATCTTTTCCCTGTAAATTAGACCTTTCTTAATGTAGCCCAACATTACATTGACTCTTGACAGCTGTTGATTCATAGAGGATCTCTCATAGCATTTTATTTTATATCTTATTAATGTGCTTAGTCTTCATTATAGTTACCTTATTTCTCATTAGATTATAAAGTATTGGAGTTCAGGGACAGTGCTTTTTTCATTTATTTGTTCATCCATCCATCCATTTATTTATTTATCTATCCATCTATCTATCTATAGCAGCCCTGCTAGCACCTAAATGAATATATACTTGTATATACCTTTGGATTGAGTTTATTTACTCGACCAGTTTGCTGTTGTTTTAAGACATTTATTGATGGTTAGAATAAAGTTCACAGTTCAATTTGGGGTATTTATCCAGAGTTACAGGGAATAAGATATAAATAAGATAACCTACATGTCAAGAGTTGTTTAATTTTATAGGATACCATATACCTTTCATATGACTACATTAAAGTCTTAGGAAGGGAATGTTATGTCCATATACCTGATAGAAAAACGTACTCTAATATATCTGTGATCTCATCAATTTGGCTATGTATAGCAATGCAAATTGTAACTTCACCCTGGAGATTCCATCCATTCTTTGTTACCTTGCTCATAAAAGCTATTGTTGATGATGGTATTGTTATTGTTTGTCCGTCGTTCTGGAAAAGGACCATGACATCAGGGATGTGATGCCATGATGTGCAAATGAATTGGATTTAACTAAGGGAGGGCTGTACAAGGTCACCTGCCTCACTTTCCCCTCCAGGGCTGCCATCTCTTTTTTCATCTGATCTCGGAGAGGATGCTAGTTTCACCATCTGTCATCCCTTGCTATTTGATCATCTATCTTTTTCTACTATATATTTACTTAATGACTTTTTACTCTTGTTTTTTTTGTTGAAGTTCATTTGTTATATGCTGCAGCTTGTTCACAAGCCACCATGTTCATTTCCATTAACCTCTGTATTGTATTCTTTTTTTTGGCACATAGTCCAGTAGTTAATGTTCTTGTGATTGGCTTTTTTAATATATAAATTAGGTCTAAGAATTTCTCCATATCTTCAATATTTCCTCCCCTGGTATCTTGTGAATTGATCCCTCAGTGCTTTCACAGATTTGGTACCCCCACTGTGGATATCTTGTGAGATATACCTGGACCTAATTTGATGGCTTTTATCTTATCTTTTTCTCATTGACAGTATTTCTATCTCCTGTAAGCAGAGCAAGAATTATGACAAAGTCCAAGTATGATGATTCTGCTGTTCTCTCCAGTGAAAAGTTGTAACATTCCATTTTTCTCCTGTTGGTTATTGTCCTTCCTTTTTTTGGGGGGGGGTGTATTTAAATGTCCTTATCTTTCTCAGGTCTTTTACCAAGCTCTCTCTTATTGAGCCTTGTTTTTAGGAGACAATCTTCATAATCTTTAATATTTTTCTTGGTAAGATTTCAAAAACTAGTTTATATAATTGATTGGTGGTATTATCTTTGATCTCCCTCTCACTATGTTTGGCAATTCACTATTTTCTGAATGAAACGGTTTTCAGGCTTTGGATTGAAAACTGTAGAAGAAATGAGGTTTAAACTATGATTCAGGGAATTGTGTTTTTAGCATATGAGTCAAAGAAGGAAAGTATGTTAATTTTTTTTTTCCAGTTTTGTTTAAGTAGAATCCTATCTCAAGATCTTTGCTGAAAATCTTGAACTCCTACATTGTAATCCTACCCTGGCAAAGGCAGCATTCATCCTGTTGACTAAATTGCTATTGGACAGGTGGCAGAAAGGGATGAAAATTCATTAAGGGAAAAGAAACCTCACATTTAGCCTAGTGGAAAAGATGTGGGGTTATAGTTTATATATTTCCTGTGGTCCACTGCAGATTTGTGTGGGAGTCATTTGTTCTCCTTATTTCCTGTTCTGTCATAACCTGCCATCTGCTATGTGGCTATACAAAGTAACACTTCCATTATGGATTGATGTTTAACCAATTATCTTTTATTTGATAGGCAGCTGATTTTGATCACATTAAAACAAATTAGGAAACTTATTTAAATAACTAAATTCAAAAGTTGATGGATTTACAGACACATATATAAGCTTGTAACATCGCAATGAGGGAAATGAAGAATAATTTGTAACTATGTGATTATAGTTGTTTTCTTTTGCATGAGTGGAGGGGGAAAGAAATTCTCTTACCCTGTTTATGTATCTAGATTGAGAACTAGAACCATTTTCAGGTACAGCTAAAAAAAAAAAAAAAAAAAAAAGACCAAATCAGCAAGCCATCAAATTACAGTACAGTTTGTGCTTTTTTATTCTATCTTTACATCAGGAAAGCTCATGTAGCAATTGTGCAGCAGATCTGATGATAGCTTATCTGGCAGGTCTGCTAAGTCCTCATGTTTTGGCATTTGAGTGAATATGGGAAAATTTTATCCTTAAAGGAGTGAAAAAAACAAAAACCAAAATCATCAAACTCCTGAGAATAAAAACCATTGTTCCACTTTGAAACCAAGAGCAACTTAGTAGCACTTGGGGAAGTGTTTGGGTCACCATTAGTGATGTGCAGGTTGATGTGATTACATTATTCTTTTGAACATAGACCAGATCTCGTTTGAACAGATTCTAAGAGTTTATCTAAAATTTCAGGCTTTGTGTATTTATGTGTATAATATAATTTGAAAAAAGATATTGTCTTCAATTTCAGAATTATTTTGTTACAGAGATTTTGTTATATTGATCTTTATTATGCTTATTAGAATTTCAGAAAGTCTTAAGTTTGTTCAGATTCCCAAAATATATTTTGGGATTTTGTCATAACCAATACCAATTCTGGGTGCTCCTATTTTAATGCTTAAACTAAGGTGATAAATTATTCAATTAGGCATTCAATTCTAGATTATAGCTTCAGCAGTTAACTGTCAGTTGTCGTCTTTATCTCTGAATTCCTGTCTGGCTTTTAAAACTCTTAATGGCCTAGTCTTTTATGATACTTTCAGTCTTTTAATAATATCACTTCTCTCCATGCACTTTCTAGGGTTTAGCTGTACTCACTTATTTGCTGTGTCTCACATATCTCCATCACTCCATCTACCTTCTCTGTATTTTTGTGCTGGTTCTCTCTCACATTGAGTATAGTCTCTTTCATAGTCTCAGACTCAGAATCCTAAGTTTTCTTTAAAACTACTTCCTGCATGAAGCTTTTCTATCCTACCAGTTCAGGAGCTCCAAACTTTTTTTTTTTTTTGGTGGGAGCTGAGTGGTATAATGGAGAGAGCACTGGATTTGGAGTCAGGAAAGCTTGGTTCAAATGTAATTTAAGACACTTAATGGTTGTGTGATCTTGAGTAAATCATTAACCTCTATGCCTCTTTTGCAGAGATAATTATAGCACCTATCTCCCAGGGTTGTTGTGAGATTAAATGATCAAATTAGATAATTATTAAGAACTTAGAAAACCTTATGTTATAGAAATGCTATTTTCATTATCACCATCATTACTATAAACTCTTTTGGCAGTACAGTGAAACCCTTGAGCTCCTGCTGAATATTTGTAAATACATCATCAATAGTATTACAAAAAAAATTTTTATTGAAACAGGTTTTTTTGTTTTTGTTTTGTTTTTAATTCATAGGCTCTGGGTTAAAAACTCCTCCTTTCTCTTGCCAGTAAATTCCTTTCTCTTTAAGGCTGCCTTCCATCAACTCTGAACTTATCTATTGTGTACTGAATTTGTATGTGGTGTTTCCCCCATTAGAATGTAAGCTCAGTGAGGAAAAAGACTTTTTTCAGCCCCCTGATTATAATATTTTACACTTATAGTTATAAAGTAACTGCTTATTAAATACTTGTTGACTGATAATTTCCTCTTTGGTTCCAGACTGACAGATGGCCACAGCCATACTCACTAATTCAGTTTAAACAGTTAAGTCACCACAATGGGCTTTTTAGAGATAGAAAGGTAGTTATAAGGCCTGATTTTAAGAAGTTTATATTCTATTAGGTAAAGGACAGATTTATAAACCATGATAAAAGGGAAAATAGTTTAGGTTGAAGTAGGGTCCAGGCTTACTTCCTTTGAGAAACTATAAAAGGGAGAAATAACTTTTTTCCTAGAAGCCGGATTAGTTAGGAATGGTTTCCTGAAGGAGATGAAATTTGGTGATATATATATATCATATTACTAAGAGACTCTTTTTTTAACTCTCAAAAACCATGTAAAAAATTGAAGTTGTTGGGTACTTGCCTCAGTGGAGAAGAATCTCTACTTCAATGAAAATAAAACATGCTTAATGTATAACATCTTTCAACATATTAAAATGAATAAGAAATGATAAAAATTGTCCAATCTTGTCTATATTAGTTGAAAATATCTATAGCACCTTCGGTATCTCTTCTAACAATTCGAATGATAATGCTTTCAATCTTTAGATAAACAGCTATGTGTAGTCAATTATGGTTGGAAGATCTGTTCCAACCAATAGTTTTAGTTTTGATTTCTTTTGACACTTGATTATTTTTGTTACATTTGAAGTATAGGTGGATGTTTAGTTTGGTTCTTTTTATAGATGGAGAGAATGTGGCATTTGTTCAAGATTATATAATGAAAGAGGAGAGTGGTTAATACTAGAATTGGTTATTTTAGTCCTGCCTCCAACTCTTATTCAAAATTGTGCGTGCATGTGTGTGTGTTTGTAATTATTACAGGAAAAACTTAAGATGGTTTGTGTGATCATAGATCAAAATTTGAGATATGAGCTTTCCTACTTCTTTAGAATGGAATAAGTCATAAAAGGGGCAATAAAGTCATTTTTATGTGTGCATGTGCATGAATATACCCCATAGAAAAAATAAACATGAACATTTCCAGAAAATGGGGATTGTAAATGAAATGTATTACTAATGTTAATATCGTTTTAATGTGTATATATATGTTAATAGTTTTAATATATACACATGTAATATAGTTTTAATGCATATACTTATATAACATATAGTTTCCAGACATGTAAAATTTATGTGGTAATACCAACATTGCCATGCTCATTTCTGTCCCCTTCTGAACTTTATTCCATGCTCTTCTCTATATTTTTTAAATGTTTAATTTATAATCTTTTCCCCTATTAAAGTCTTTCCTTGTAACAAAAATATAATAAGTAAAAAATAGATGTGTTGTAAATGATCCTGTCTGAATGTATGTGTATGTTTATTTGTATTATTCTGTAACTATTATTTGCTCATTTCATTGATCATAATCTTTCAGTGTTGTTTTCTTTTACAGTTTTAAGGCCATTTTATAAATAGTTCTGCTAACATCATACTATTAATTCATTTGTCTTATGTTTCTCTGAATCTCTTTTCATTTCTTATGATACACACTAAGCCTAAAGCATACTCATATTGTGAGAAATTCCTTTCTTTAAATAGCAGCTATTCTATGGACTTATTAGCAAATTATCATAGAAAAGTCTTAAATTGGTTTGTAAGAGCAATCCCTGTTCACAGATGAGGTTTGCGATATCAGTTTACTTACTCCTTAGGGATACAGTGATAAAAAGCAGGTATTAAAGAACCCTATATCATAATCAATAAGCATTTGTTTAGTACCGTGTGACAGGCACTGTGCTAAATACTGAAGATAACAAATACAAGATAATGACAAGTCTCAATTTAAACCTCTATACTTAAACTTGTAATTTCTTTTAGTGATGCTGAATCTTGTGGATCATGTGCTCAGGACTTCTTAACTACAATAGGACTTAATTTTCTTGGTGTAGAGAAACTTTCTGACCCACCTTAGTTACAGACTGTTAAGATCTGAAATATTCCAGCAAAAGTTGTAGAAGGTGAAGCCTAAGGAATTGATCTGTGATGTTTTCTTAACTAACCTCTTGGGTTAGGAAGATCAGAAAATTTGAAGCATCCCTTTCTCTCTCTCTCTTTTTTATCATTTAATATTCATAGTAATTTTATTTTTAGTTTACCAAATGATAAAATATTACTGTAGTTTCCCATAAATGGTTCATATTTCTTTGGCCTCATTTTTTTTTTTTATTTAATAGCCTTTTATTTACAGGTTATATGTATGAGTAACTTTACAGCATTAACAATTGCCAAACCTCTTGTTCCAATTTTTCATCTCTTACTCCCCCACCCCCTCCCCGAGATGGCAGGATGACCAGTAGATGTTAAATATATTAAAATATAAATTAGATACACAATAAGTATACATAACCAAACTGTTATTTGAAGCATCCCTTTCGCAACAGTTAATTTCTTTGCAAACCAAAAGACTTTCCTAAAATTCTCATTGTTTGGCAGATACTGATATTAATAAGTCTTTTGAGAAATTAACATAGAATAGATAATGAGGTTTCCTGGAAAAAATCTCAAGTTTAAAGAAATGTACAATTTTCATTTGGAAATTAGTCTCACATTTGAGTTTTAAGGAGACTCTAGAAGGTGAAGGAAGTTAACATTATGAAGTTTTGAATATCTTGTTTTGTGAGAACATGAATTAAGGTTTTGACCATGAAGTTGGAACACTTGGACCCTATCTCTGACAATACGTGTGTGATCTTGGTTGTCACTTAATCTTCAGGAGCCTCCATTTTCCTCCTCTGTAAAAGCAAAGAAATGGACTAGATGGCCTTTGAGATCTGCCCTAGCTTTAGACCTCTGTTACCATGAATATGAGCTTTGTACTCTGTGTTTCTGTTTGTGCATCTAAGATCAACAAGGATGTCTACCAAAAACCTGAGAGATTGATAAAGTACAGATTTTTCTTTTCTTAATTGGAGAATTTGGTAGTCTATCGTGGAATAATTGAAAGAAAATTTAAACATATTGTTCTAAACAAATTGTAAAATGCTTGATTATTCTTGTGAACTCAAATGTTATTGTTACTCTACTAAAAAAGTCCCTGCGATTTCATCTGTTTTAGCTACTACTTCCACTAGCTGTCCATAATTTAGTATGTGAGTCCTAGAGAATTGATTAAAGCACATAAAAGTTATTGTAATTAATTAGGTTTAGAAAAACCTGTATTCAGATTTCCCCACTGTGAGTCACTGATATTTCTGTGCCTCTCATTTCACCATTTGTAAAATAAGGATATTGGGCCAGATGCCTTTTTAATATCTCTTTCAGCTGTAAATCTGTGATCCTGTGATTTTTATTGTATCTTTTCTATGTGTTTTTATGTATTTCTACGTATTTTAGGTAAGACGTAACTTTAGTTTGCTCCTTAACAAAAATTTATTATGAAATCAACATATATGGACAATATGCATGAGTGAATCATGAACCAAATTACTACCATATCTTTCCAGTGATGCCCTAATCCAGTTGTATAAAGTTTGAAAATTTTGTGACTCCACATACACATTAGTAACTAAAGTTCTTTTTATTTCTGTTGCTATTTATTGACTGCCCTCTTCATTAAGGTTGATAAAGTCTCTTAAAAATAGCATGAAAGGTTGTAGAGCTCTTTTTTGTAAGTAGTGTAATTAGAGGTGCTTTGGAGAATAATGTAGATTGTTCCTGTCTTTTAGAGAAAACTGAAAAAAGAAAGGACTTAAAAATGAAAAAAAAAGCTTCAAACTTAATTTGTTCTTCCATTTCTTTCTTGTTGTAAAAAAGAAAAAGAAAGTACCTAGACTTCCTGCTGAAGGCTAAGGGCTCCTTTGAAGTACCAGGCAGTATAATTCTTTAGCATTTTCTTTTAACTGTGTGATCCCAGAGATAATCCTACTGAGTTGCTTTGAACAGAAAAGACTAATAATACCACACAATGCTGACTGCCTGCTGAAATGCAAGAAGGAATTAATTCTTTGTTTCTTCTCCCCCCCACCCCAATCCCATCCCTAGCAGCTTCATTTTTTTAGTTTATAAGGATGGGCTCAGTGACATTTGCTTCATTTTTCAATCAGTTGTCACCTTATATATTTTCATTTTTTCCTTTTCCAAATGCAGTCACCTGTTACAGCTTTACTAGTTCAGAAATTTAATAATTGGATTTAGATTGATTAATCATTTGCACTATGATTTTCTTAATTAAAAAATGTCAGCGGGGGGAGGGAGAGTTAGGAAAGACTATATCTATGCAGTGGAATAGTGAGTGACCAGATCAAAAGGGATGGTGAGTGGTGCCTTAGGTACTTTATTAGTGAGACCTTTCCAAACGGTCTTGACTCATTGATTCTATATAACTCTTTTCAGAGTAAGAGGTAGAAGGATAGAGAATATATATTTTGTTTGTGATGGATTATGCACCCAGATGAAGGGGGGTGGGGCAGAACAGATGGCACATTGTCCTGCATAGATGAGGTATGAAGTATGGTCTTCATATAGTATTAGTTTGTACTCATTCCAACAAGACCATTCAGTCCCTTGGCAGAATTAAAAATATAAATGAATTAGCTCCTTCAAGGGAAGGGGAAAAGGTTCCTGAAGGTCCAATACAGAGGCTATTGATCCAGGTGAGGAAGAGGGGCAGTAAGGCAGATGACAAGATTAGAGTCTAGGGCATTGGTTCTCAAACTTTTGTTTTCAGTATCTTTATCCTATTAAAAATTATTGAGGGTCTCTCCAAAGTGTTTTTGTTTATCTGGGTTATATTTATAGACATTTACCATATTGGAAATAAAAACTATTTTTGAATTTGTAGATCCTCTAAAAGGGTTTCAGATATCCCCAGGATTCTCTAGACCATACTTTGAGAACCACTGGTCTAGGGTGTAGGAACAAATGATTGGATAGGTTGCACTACTCATTGGGAAAGATAATGAAAGAGATGTTAAGGATAAAAAGACATGATTTCTTGCTAAAAGGAGTTGCAAGCTAGTGTGTATTTTTTTTTTTTAATTTGTGCCTGTTTCTTTTTTTATAAAGCTTTTTATTTTCAAAGCACATGCATAGATAGTTTTCGACATTCGCCTTTGCAAACTCTCGTGTTCCAAATTTTTTTTCTTCCTTCCTTCCTCCCACCTCTCCTGTATTTCACACTATGAGGATGCTGTAAACTTTTGTCCATATGGGTGCCATTCCCTTTTCTATGATCTCTTTGACATAGGCCCAGCAGAGACACTGCTGGATCAAAGAATATGCACACTTTGCTAGCCCTTTGGGAATAGTTCCATATTGCTCTCCAGAATGATTGGATTAGTTCACAACTTCACTCACAATGTATAGTGTCTCATTTTTCCCACATCCTCTCCAACATTCATCATTATCTTTTCCTATCATCTTAAGCTAGTGGTTTTGATTAGACATTCATACAGAAAAATATAACACAAATAGAATTGACAGAGTATTGTGACATCAGGTGAGAGAAAAATCACTTGTGTCTAATAATTGGGAAAGACTAAATGAAATAACTGTTTATCATATTTGCAGAAGGCCAATTTAAAAAAAATATCATTGTCCTCCCCTCCTCCCCCCAGTTACATGTCAAGAAAATTTTTAGCATTCATTTTTACAGGAATTTGAATTTCAAGTTTTTCTTTTTCTTCCCTCCTCTTTCCTCTTCCAAAGATGGTAGGCTCTTTGATATAATTTGTACATGTGCTATCATGTGAAAAATATTTCTATATCAGTCATAGTTGTGAATGAAGAAAAAGATCAAAAGAGAAAAAAATGCAAGAATTTTTATTCAGAATTCAGTTCTTTATCTAGTTATGGATAGCATTTTTCTTTATTGAGTCCTTTGTACTTGTCTTGGGTCATCGTGTTGCCGAGAAGAACCAAGTTGCTGATACTGTGTCCAATGTTTTCCGTTTCTATTCATTTTACTTTGCAATTCGTACAAGTACAATATATATACTACAAGTTATTCAGCCAGTTTCCAATTGATGGACATCCCTTCAATCTTACTACCACAAAAAGGGCTACAATAAATATTTTTGTATATGTAGCATGGTTTGGTTGTCCTTTGGGCAGATTCTGAATTTGCTTTCCAGAATAGTTGGTTCAGTTTACAGTAACCAACAATGAATTAGTGACCCAATTGTCTCAATCCTCTCCAAAATTTATCACTTTCTTTTTTGTCATATTGGCCAATCTGATAGATCTTATGTAGTATCTCAGAGTTGTTATAGTTTGCATTTTCCTTAATCAAAAGCGATTTGCAGCATTTCTTCATATGCTTATAAATAACTTTTGAGTTCTTCATCTGAAAACTATCTTTTCATAGCTTTTGACCATTTATCGTCAATTAGGGAGTGATTTCTATTATAAATTTGATTCAGTTTTCTATATATTTGAGACCTTTATCAGAGATCTGCTGTAAAGATTGTTTCCCAGCTTTTTATTTTCCTTCTAATTTTGGTTGCATTGGTTTTGTTTATATAAAAGCTTTTTAGTTTAATGCAATCAAAATTATCTATTTTTCCACTCATAATGTTCTCCATTTCTTGTTTGGTCATGAAGTATAGCAGTTTCTGATACTGCTACAAACCTCATACAGGTTTTTATTATTACCTCAAACCTGGACTTACTGAAATAGCAATAGTCTTCCAGTTGATTTTCCTGTTTCAGGTCTCTGCACTCCAGTCTATCCTTCATATGACTGTCAGTTGATATTCCTAAATTGCAAATCTGACCATGTCACTCTTTTATTTAATCAATTTCAGTGGTTCCCTATTGCCTATAAAATTACCTATTCCCCGTTTGGCGAAAGGCTTTTACAACCTGGCTCCTTCATACTTTTTCAGTCTTATTACTCTTTTTTCCTGGTCTCTCTCACCCCCAGCATTGACTCTCTTGCTGTTTTTCTCACACAACTCTTCATCCTGCAACTTTATACACTTTTATGGGCTGTTTCTTATACCTGGGATTTTCTCTCTCATCTTCAGTGACACTGGCTTCCTGGCTATTTCATGATCAAGATGTTGCATCTCTCAGATTCTTGCCTTTTTCTTTGTCTTCAATGCCTGAAATTCTCATCTGCCTCAATCTTATTTACTGGCTTCTTTGGCTTCCTTTAAAATTCCAACTTAAATTTTAATTTTTAATAGAAACTCCCCCCTAAACTCTTGATTCTAGCGCCTTCCATCTGTTAGTTATTTTCTATTTTTTCCTGTATATAATTAACTTTGTATATAATTTGTTTGCATGTTGTCTTTCACATTAGGATTGTAAACTCTTTTAGGGCAAGAAGTGTTCCCCCCCCCCCTTTTTGAATCCCTAGCACTTAGTATAGTGCCTGGCACGTAGTAGATGTTTAATAAATACTTTTTGATTGAGTTATCTCCATCTCTAAGCTTCCTTCAGTTTAAATCCCATCTTTTTATAAGACTTTCTCTATCTTCCTTAATGTTAGTGCTGCTTCTCTCTGTCTGTCTCTGTCTCTCTATCTTCCTCTCCTCCTCTCTCCTGCTCTCTTTTTCTCGCTTATTTTATTTTGTTAATATATAGTTGTTTGCTTGCTGCTTTCCTCATTAGATGATGAGCTTCTTTAACAAAGGTAATTATTTTTCCCTTCCTCTGTATCCCCATTGCATAGCACAGTGTCTGATATATAATAATTGATTTGACTTTTTAACTAGTTCATTTTGGCTAATTAATAGGTGTTGGAGAATAATGTGAAGTATGGAAGATTTTGAGTGCCAGGTTAAGGAATTTGGATTTTATATTCAGTAGCCAGTGGAAAGCCTTAAATAGTTTTGAGTTATAGAATGGCATTATCTTCATTTAAAAAAATTACTATAGCTTGGTCTCAATAGATGGGAATAATGAATCCCTTGAAGTGATTGCATTATTTGAATTCACACTGCATATTTTCATTGGGCTGGATCCAATTGCTATGCTATATTTTGCATAATTATAACTTTGAATAATATGAATTTGAATTCATAGGATTACTTTTTTTTTTTTTTTTTTTTTTTTTCTGAGGCAATTGGGGTTATGTGACTTGTCTAGAGTCACACAGCCAGGAAAGTGTTAAGTGTCTGAGACTGAATTTGAACTCTGGTCCTCCTGACTTCAGGGCCAGTGCTCTATCCACTGCTCTATCCAGATCACTTTAAAGGATTCATTATTTGCACAAATGGAAATCTAGCTGTATTTCCTTTGGAATATAGGATGTTTGTAGTGTCTAGTTATCTTATCCTTCAGAAGGTAGAGATGATGAGGGTATTAGCTTATTTTGAAAATAGAAATGATTAGGATCCTTGGGGAGAGGTAACCTTGCTGTCTTTGTGTGACAATGATAAAAGAAAGGAAGATTGAACATTCTCTTATATATCTCAGATTTGGGCAAAGTAGATTTCATAATTCAAATAAAGAATAGGTAGGATCCTATTACCTATAGTTCTGTAATGGGAACTAGTTCAAAGATAAGCTTTTAAGAGAAACATTCTGTTTTGAAAGACTTAATAACTCTGTTTAGTGCAGTGACTACTTATGGTTTCAAAGGATTCATGATGAAATATGCTACTGGCTTCCTCCTGATAGAGAGGTGATAGAGTCATAGTGAATATTAAGACGTACTCTATGGCTAGAATAAGAATTTGTTTTGGCTGATAACACACATTTGTTGTAAGGGTTTTATTTTTATTTTTTTATTGAATTGGAAGGGACAGAATAAAATTTTGGCAAATGAAAAAACATTTCTTATTAGGGAAGTTCTGATGATGAAAGCACAAATTATTCTAATTTCTAATTCTAAATTTTAATTTCTAAATTATTCCAATAAAGAAGAAAACTATCTCCAGAGACATATATGCTAGCATATTGACTAGCCTCAATTTGTAAAAAGGTGTGTGCATTATGAACCCCATATGGCTATCTATGCATGGACTTGGTCTTAAGTTTGGAAAGACTCATCACTTGGCCTCTAATTGATGACTATTTTGACCATTATTAAAAAAAAAAAAAAAAAGGTTTCTAGGTTGCAGCGGATGAAATAAGGAGCCACATGGATGACATCACTAATCTTTGGAAGTCTCTACATATGGAAGCAAGGCCCTACTTGAATACAAAGAATGATATAGCATAAGAATGTCAGGCATACTGAAGCCCAAACTGAATTGAGTTTTGCTAGAAATTTTAAGGATAACAAAAAGAACCTTTTAGGTATGATGGTGGGCAAAAGGAAAATCATAGATGAAGGAAGACTTCTGTATGGAATTGATGGGAGGATGGTATAGCTTTCTCCCACTGAAATTGCTTGATACATATTTTGTTTTTATTTATATACATAATCCCTCCAGTAAAATAGAAGCTCCTGAAAGATAGCAAGGTATTATCTTAAAGATAGGTCACTTAACTTCTCTGAGTCCCAGTCCCCTGGAAAGTGTACAGGAACTATATACTACCTACTTCAGGAGTTGTGAGGAGAGAATTATAGACAACTTTACAGTTTACTTTGGAATTCAGATTACTCTCTAGAAATGTCTTTGTAGTTCTATTAAAGTCCTGTTAAAAAGTCTTCTTTCTCTGCAATCATCCCTCTTTCATTTTCTTCTTAAAAAAAAAAAAACAGGAAAAACATTTTTAAAGTAGAGAAAGAGAGAGAGTGCCATAGAATACATTTGTTAGTAGAAAATAGGGCTGAAGAGCCAGGAGATCATTATATACTTTAACAACAATATTATATGATGACCACTTCTGATGGACCTGGCCATCCTCAGCAACGAGATCAACCAAATCATTTCCAATGGAGCAGTAATGAACTGAACCAGCTATGCCCAGAAAAAGAACTCTGGGAGATGACTAAAAACCATTACATTGAATTCCCAATCCCTATATTTATGCCCACCTGCATTTTTGATTTCCTTCACAAGCTAATTGTACAATATTTCAGAGTCTGATTCTTTTTGTACAGCAAAATAACGTTTTGGTCATGTATACTTATTGTGTATCTAATTTATATTTTAATGTATTTAACATCTACTGGTCATCCTGCCATCTGGGGAGGGGGTGGGGGGGTAAGAGGTGAAAAATTGGAACAAGAGGTTTGGCAATTGTTAACGCTGTAAAGTTACCCATGCATATAACCTGTAAATAAAAGGCTATTAAATAAAAAAATAAAAAAAAAGAAAAGAAAAGAAAATAGGGCTGAGAATAGTTACATAATGCAGGAAAAGGACATTTCTCTCCTTTCATAGTTATTTTTGTTTAAGAAAAGGTGATGCTTGGGATTACTGTCAAGGAGAATTGGAAGAATCTTGGGTTTCCTAGGAAAGAGAGAGAAGGAGGAATTTGAATTTAATTGACTGAAAACTTACACCTTAGTGAGGTTTCACTCAAGCGTATCAAGTACAAAGAAATTGATAACACTCAAGCCACATATTAGCTTGCTTCATGCTGTAAAAATTCCATTAGTAGGTTATAATAGAAAGTATTGCCTAACAAGTAGTTCTTGTCCTAATTTATGCCACTAAGAAAAATAATCTTAGTGGGATATATATATATATATATATATATATATATATATATATATAGTAATAGAAGCTGTCATGTTTGCTACTGTTTCTAATGATTTAGACTTAGAGCTAAGATGACTGCATGAAAATCTAAGAATATAATAGGTGTTTTGCTACCTAATTCCTTGTTCATCCAGTTCAAAATGCAATTGCAGTTCAGTCTCAATTCCACCTCTACCCAAATTCTGGCTTTTTCAAAATATGTCTGTTATTGGAGGGATAGTGCCAGTCTGGAGGAAGAGAGGGATCATAAGGGATTGCCTTTCAATCAAGTGTTCTCCACCTATTGCTCCAATCCCATTTTCCATATATATAGAAAAATTTCATCTTGACAAACCTCCCATCCTTTGGTCTTTAAATTGAACAGTCTGTTGCTGTCATATCAACTCCACTTGGCGCACCAGTTGCTTCAGCATTAAAACCTATGACTAAATTTTATTTAAAAGTTCTTCTCTTTGTTTTGGAGGCCAAATGAACTTTACAATACTTTTTTCAAAGTAATTTTTATTTTGAAAAAATGAGACAATATGTGAGAAGTAATATATTGCCAAAGATTTTTTCTGAGGCCAATCAAGCAGTTGAAGAGCAAACTGGGGGAAAAAAAATCCTTTGTATCCTGCTAAATAAAATTCTCTATTGAAATTAGTCTAAAAACAAGTAATGTTAAAATGAACGTCAAGTTCTAATAATCCTGGAGAAGAAAAAAAAGAAAAACATACTCATTGAAACAACATTTTAAAAATCAGTGTAATGAAGAAAATAAAGTGCTTTGCAAATCTTAAAGGGCAAATGTGGGTTTGTTGTTCGGGGTGTGGAGGAAACCACCTCAGGAAGGGTTACAATTTAGGGTTCAGTTCAGCCCTTTGTAGAATCAGGAACTGGACTTTTATCAGTTTACTCAGTAGTGATTATTCTCTGGGTTATTCATACTAAAACTCATAAGAGAACTATTTATATACCAAAATTCAATTTTGTTAACTTTTAATAGAAAATATACCTTTTTTTCCCCATAACATACCTTTCAGATATTTAAAAATAGCAGTTCTTTTTTACATCCTCATTTCCTTCAATTGATCTTTATATAGCATAATTTCAAGTCCTCCCTGCCACTCACTCTTTTGAGAAATGTACCTAAATGTGGCATCTAGAACTGAATGTAATACTTGAAATATACTCTAACTAGAACAGAATTAGTCCACATTTCTTTATCTTCTTATGAGATCAGAGGATCATGGATAGAATGTAAGGATATCTTGTAGAATGTAAGCTTAAAGAGGAGTGGAGTGAGTGGAACCAACATGGTGGAGTTTTAGGAAGCAACACAGTGAGGTCTTCTCTACAAATTTTTTCTGATAGATCTAGAAAATACACCCAACCTCATCTTCATGGGGAAACAAACTAAATATTAGTGTCATTCAGGAGACCGAAAAGATAGGAGACAATGTAAAAGTATCTTATAGCAAAAACAACTGACCTGAAAAACAGAGTAAGGAAAAAAAAATTAAGAATCATTGGACTCTCTGAACACTATGATTATAACCTAGGTACACTGTTTTAAAAGAAATCTTAAAAGAAAATTGCTCAGACCTCTTGGAACCCAAATCCAAAGTAGAAATAAAAAGAATCTGGGGATCACATAAAAGAGACCCCTAAATGAACACTGCCAGGAATGTCATAGCCAAAACCTAGAACTTCCAGGATAAAGAACAGTTACTTCAAGCAGCTAGAAAGTACCAAGAAGCCATAGTCAGAACCAATGATTTAACAGTCATCACTATAAAGAAGCAGAGAACTTGGAGCATAATGTTCTAGAAGAGAAGGCAAAGGATTTTGGTTGACAGCCAAGAACAGTTTATTCAGCAAAATTGAGTGTAGTGTTATAGGAGTTAAAATGGATCTTTAATGAAATAGAGGACTTTCAAATAGTCCCAAGGAAGAGACCAGAATTATGGAAAATAAACACAGGAATAAAAACATATTACGACTCAAAGAACTAGTCTAATTAGACAAGGTCTAAGAGGGTCTGATATGTTTTGGTGATCTTAAATGGACGGAAAGAAGTGGTTAAAAAAAAAGGAATACACAAATAGACATCTATACAAATAAGGAAGGAAAGGGTGAAGGGAAGTGGCTGACACTTGAATCTCATTCTCCTCTGAATTAATCAAAAGAAGGAAGAACGTGCACAAATACATTTGGATACAGAAATATATTTCAACAATGAAATAAAAGAAGGGAGAAAGGAGAACTAGAAAGAGGGTAGAATAAGAGAGATTAGTTCTAAGCAAAACTAACTCCAAAGGTACACAACAATATAACTCTTCTTGATTTGCCAAAGGATAGAAATCTGGTGGGTTGTCTCTCAGATTAGGGATAAGTGAGCAAGTTATGCTATAGAATTATGATGGAATACTATTTTACTGATTTCAGATTAATAACCAACCATAATTAGAGGACTAATTCCCTGAAATTCCTTAAATACGTCTGTCTCCAGCTTCTCCAAAGAGAGAGGGAGGAAGGGGTCTCTGAGGCAGGGGGTACTTAAAAGACTGACTTTCTGAATTCTTAAATCTCTGTAGAATAAAGAGTTTCTGGAGATCTTGAAATCCAGGAGATCTGCATAATGGAAAATAATGAGGTGAACTCCCTATTTTATTTTCTCAAACAGAAGATTTATGAGAAACTTCCAAATGTTCACCCTGTACTCTTTGCAACTGGATGGTAACATAGAATAGTCTACATGTGATTTAAGTTCAATAAAAATTAATATAATAATAAAAATTAAATATAGGAGTATAAGGAGTTGGGAAAGGTATAAAACTTTGCTGAGAGATTTAATAAGGAGATAAGATAGCCTTTAGACTAGTCATTTAACTTGTCCTGACCCTTATTTTTCTCATTTGTAAGATGAGGTATTTTAGTGCCAGATCTGTAATTTCTCGATGCTAAATGCATTAAAGAATTGCAAAACAAAGTTCTTCCCCTTAAGTTAAGAAATATCACCAAATGAAGAAAATGACTGTTGGCTTCTATGGTCTCTTTCAGATCTGCATCAGTGATCCCATATGATACTTTGTTATTAATAAGATTATATTTATTAAGAATGTTTTATGTTAAATTGTTTGAAGTTTTTTGGTGAGGACTGGAGAAAGAGTCAGAGCAAGCTGCTCCAATGAGTTATCAGAATTGAATCACCATTCAGTAATGTACTACACAGCCCTGTGTTGTCCTGCACGCCTACATGAACAAGTCAATGGTGTCTTTGTTTCAGACTGTGGAAGAATGTATGAGCTAATCGAATGGTGGGAGTTTAGTTCCATGGTTTTTATAAGATGGAGTAATTCTTAAAAGGTCCTAGACATTCCCTTCACCAAATGAGCAGAAAATCCATTCTTTCTTCTCCAGGAATCCATTCTGAAAATGTCATGTGATATTTATCCTTGTCATGGACAACAATGTTTGGATAGTTGTTGGTTCATCCTTTGTACATAGAATGGAAACTAGACTTCTTCAAGCTTAATTGGCTTAGTATCTAAAAATCAGAAGAAACAGCTTGAGAAACAGCATATTCTGGCATTAGAATTTATTCATTATTTTAAAATGAATTAAATTCTACTTCGCTATTTTTTCTTGGCAGTTCTGTGTTCAATACCAGCTTACAAACATCTGGGTACTTGGGGCTTTTCTGGTTGAGTAAGGAATGTTGGCAAGGACATTAAAATGTTTTCCAGAAATTACTTTCTAAGATGTGTTTCTCAGAGCTTTCAAAAGGGGGAGTTTTGTGGTTGATCAGCTTTATACTATTACAAAAAAGGTAGTGTCTCATTTTAATTACTAATGGAATACTAAAATTACAATTTAAATTTCCTGATTTTATATTGGCATAATCATAATAAGACAGTGCTTTGCTGACAGACTGTTTTTGAAATTTCCTTTTGGTCCACCTTGGAAGCCAATGAGAAATCAGCATTTACTCTTTTAATCAAAAGATAGTCATTCTTTTGACCCTTGTTTGCCTATTTTAAACTCTGGACTATTTGGTTCAGAGGCAAGAATGCTACCAACTGTCATAGCAGTGTTCTAGAAATAGCCTAGGCGGGAAGGTTAGTGTGGTTTATGAGGGTTTATCCAGCACAACCTGCCACACCCACGTCCCAGGATATAGGGTCTCATCCTCAAACCTGTTATCCCCCTATACGTACATTTTGATTCCCCTAACTAGATCGTGAACTACACTTTTTGTTTTTGTTTCCCCAGCATTTAGTATGAATTGATCACTTCTTTTTTGGCTTCATTTACCTTCATCATTTTCTACTTATGAATTGTTCTGTCTTGCTATTTCTGCCCTGCAAATCTTCACCCATTTGTTACCCCCATCACTTGCCTTCTGTGCTTCTGTTTCTGGTCTGAACAAGTCTTTTAAGTTTGTGATAATTATAAACTCATGTTCTCTAATCTCAATTGCATCTTCACTGCAAAGCAATTTTTAAAAAATTTATCTTCGGATTTTATTACCCACTAATATTTTAAACTCTCCCTCTTCTCAAACTTTAAACTCTCTTTCTTCTATTACAACTCTGTTAGTAGCTATTCCTGCTTCTTAACTGAGAAAATTGAGGGTGTCTATTGCGATACCAGAAAGAACTACTCTATGCTAAGCCTGAGGATATAAAAAAATTAAAATGTTACATATACCCTGCCCTTGAAGAGCTTACTTATATTGTGAGCTATCTTATTATTTTTTTATTTAAACTTCACAGTATCCTCACTCATCCTTTTCTCCAATCTGAGAGAGTCCTGCTTTGCTCTTGAATCTTATTTATTCCATGAATCATATTTTCCCTCTCCTTTCCTTTTTTTTTTTTTTAAAGCAAATAAAGATTGTAATTAGCCCCAAATGGAATGAAATTGTTTAATTCCGTCACCACAACACCCAAAGAGATCTCATTCCAGCTTAATGCATTGCTTTCTCTAATATCTTCCCCTCCCCCAAATTCCATTATTTCTTTGTTTGGGAAGTGTTTTAGTCTTCTTTAAGTGCTCTTGCCACTGATTTGGCAGCACTGAAGATGTCTAAATTAGCCCAGCTCTGGAGGTCAGTCTTATGTTAAAACATTATTTGATGAATCTGTAGAGTCATCCTTCAGATTTCTAGAGTGTTGTGATACTAGTATTTTGTGTGTGTGTGTGTGTAGAATATAGAGAATGATAAAATCTAATCCAAGTATAGTCTGATCAATAAGGATTTATTAAGTGTCTATTATGTACCAGATCCTGTGTTAGACACTGAGGACATAAAGCAAAAATGAAATAATCCCTGTTTTCTGTTAGCTCATATTCTATTGTGAAAGATATATGTATATGTAAAATACATACAAAATAAAAATATAATGTAAACAAGACAAAAGCATTAAGGGAACAAATGGAATTTGAAAAGAAAATTATCAATTCCATAAAAAACATGATAGAAAAATTTTGAGACTAGTAAATAGGGAGGCTATGAAAGGCTGAAATTTTCTCTTAGTAAATGTAGATTTTTACATGTGACATCTCTTAAACATCATGAGTTCATGTTAGTTTTCTATTTTCTTAGTATTCAGTGTTTTCTGCACTTCTCCCTCTTAATCTTAGTATAGTCCTTTCTTCTCTCACAAATAACGCTTTCTTTGTTTTGTTTTCTCTTTCATTTTTCCCACTCCCTAATTCATAAACTTAAATACAAATTAGATATCAAGGGATTTTCTCTTTCTCCTCTATTTTTCTCCATATTTCTTTTATCTTCCTGGTCCCTTTATAGTGGAGCATAAGATGATTGTGAAATGGGGAGAAGTTTTAAATTTTAACCTTTGAGTATGCTTTAGAGTTCAGATCATTGATGTAGTTTTCTGTGTCTCAATTTTCCTTTTAAGTAATCTGTTTCTTCCTCTCCTATTCTGTGCCTCAATTTTCTTTTTATGTAATCTGTTTCTTCCTCTCCTATTCTTTATATATGGCATAGCAGCGGCATTAAGAATTATGAGAATTTTGAGAAATTTTGAGAGGAAGGGGAAAATTAGTGTTACTGAATAGGATGTGGTGCCATGAAAAGAGAAAGCTATTAATGGTATTTCTTCTGTAGTAGAGTCATGATGTGAAATAAAACACTTTTGTTTCATATATCATCACTGCTTTACTAAAAATTAAAACTCTTCCTTATTAAAGTATTTCCTTTGAATGTAAAACATAATGAATTCAATTCAACAAACATTTGTAAGCATCTACAATGTGCCAGTTAATATTCTTGGTGCTGGGGTGCCGAGTGTCAATCCTATTCTCCTTCTCCCCTAAAACAGTCTCTGTCCTTAAGGAACTTATATTGTGGTAAGCAAGAAGCAATTAGGTGGTATAATAAATAGAGTGCTGAACCTGGAGTCAGGAAGACATCACCCCATTTATCATCATCATTCCCATTTATACACACACATGCCCTCATACATTTGTACATACTTATATCTATCACTTAGTATGTGGTAGGCATTCTGCTAAGCACTTGACAAGTACTGTCTCATTTTATCCTGCTAACATTGGGAAGTGTTATTATTACACTATCTTCATTTATAGTTGCGGAAACTAAGGCAGACAGGATAAGTGAGACCTTGGTTTGAATCCAGCCTTATACATTGTGTGATCAGGGACAAGTCATTTACTCTCTGCTCCATATATTTTACTCAGATTACCACCTCCTCCTGGAGTCTCTACTCCTTCTAGAATTTCTTGATGCTTTTCTGTCCTATCTCTCTTGACTGCTCCTTGGGCTGTTTGCTGATTTAGCATCCATATTGTGTGTACTCCAGAACTCTATGCTGGACATATTCCTCTTCTTTTCTCTATATTTTCTTTTGATTATCTTATTATCTACCATGAGTTTAATTAGAATTTCTATTCAGATAGCTTTCAGATCTGTAACTCTAGTTCCTAGTCTTGTTCTACACCACCTTTTGGGTACTGGATGTCCTGGAGATATTTCCCGATAAGATCCTAATAGCTATTCCTGTAAATCCATCCTCTTCTAAATCTATTGAGTACACTACCATTTATCTCTTTCCCAGATTTATTATCTTCTACTCATCATTTTCCCTCACCCCACATATCCTGCTAGTCACCAAGTTTGGTTGCTATTTCTTCCACCATCACATTTTTCCTTTCTAACTCCCTTCTCTGTACTCTTACAGCCATACTATGTTTCAGGACCTCATCTCATGTCTATGCTGTTGCATTGTCTGCTGATTGTTCTTTTCAGCTTTGGTACTTTCAAGCTCTCTACCCTCCAATTTGTCCTGAACCCAACTGCCAAAGTGGTTTTCGTAAACATAAATTTAGTAGTGTCACTACCCTAGTCTTTTTTAACTCTAGGAGTTTCCTATTTCATCTAGGATAAAATAGGGATTCCTCTCTTTAAAGTCTTTCATAACCTTGCAGCTACTTATCTTTTCAGTTTTATTGTACAATACTCCCTCTTCCATTATCTATAATCCAGTTAAATTGCTCATCCATCTGCTCTTTATAAGTGATTCTCTATCTCATAATAGTGCCTTTGTATTGACTGTCCCTATACTCTCTTTCAACAGATCGCATTTAATAAAAGCTTTATATTTATTTTCATTCATTCTGTGTCTCTTTAAATACACATATACTTGTATATGCACACTTTGTGTGTGTGTGTGTGTGTGTGTGTACGTATATATGGACCCAGTTATATACTATGGGAATATCTTTTCTGTTCTGCGTCTCCTATCTCTTATCATTGTGCCTTTGCATTCACTAACTCTGTGTCTGGAATACATACTTCCTCAATGTCTTTGAGAATCCCTTTCTTCAAGGTGCCTCTCAAGTAGCACTTTCTCTATAAAATCTTTCTTGATTCCTTTACTTGCCATAACCCTCCTATTTCAAATTGCCTTACATTTATTTTTTTCCTTTACAACATCTTTATTTTTAAAATTTTATTTTTAATAGTATTTTATTTTTCCAAATATATGCAAAGATAGTTTTCAGAATACACCTTGGCAAAGCCTCGTATTCCAAATTTTTCTTCTTCTCCTTCCCTCTTCCCCCTTTTTAAGACAGCAAGCATGGTATGGCTATAAGAGTACAGAGAAAGGAGTTAGAAAGGAAAGATGTGATGGTGGAAGAAATAACAACCAAATTTGGTGACTAGTAGGATATGTGGGGTGAGGGAAAGTGATGAGTAGAGGATAATAAATCTGGGAGACAGATAAATGGTAGTATATTCAATAGAAATAAATAGATTTAGAAGAGGATGGGTTTGAGGGAAAAGCTATTAGGATCTACTCAGGAAATATCTCCAGGACATGCAGTACCTACCCAAAAGATGGTGTAGGAAAAGACTGGGAGCTAGAGATACAGATTTGAAATATAGGTTAAGTATATGTAATTCTTCTTCCACAAACATGGAAATATTCATCATGCTATGCAAGAAAAATCAGATCTAAAGGGGGAAAAAAGCAAACTACAATAGCAAAGGTGAAAAGTATGTTTTGATCCACTTTCCATCGCAAGTGTTTTGGAATTGTTTTGAATCACCCACCACATTGTTGAAAAGAGCCAAATCCATCACAGTTGATCATCACATCTTTTTGTTACTGTGTACAATGTTCTCTTGGTTCAGGTCTCTTCCTTTTAGCATCATGTAAATCTTTCCATGCTTTTCTGAAATCATCATTTCTTATAGAACAATAATATTCTATTGCATTCATATACTGCAACTTATTCAGTCATTCCTCAACATCCACTCAATTTCCAGTTTCTTGGAAAGGGCTGCTGCAAACATTTTCCACATGTGGATCCTTTTCCCTCTTTAATGATCTCTTTGGGATATAGAGTCAGTAGAGATAATGCTGGATCAAAGGATGTGCACCGTTTGATAGCTCTTTAGACATAGTTCCAAATTACTCTCCAGAATGGTTGGGTCATTTCCCAATTCCACCAACAATGCATTAGTGTTCCTTGTGTTTAACAACTTTGTATTTTTGTTCCATTTATATTTATTAATTATATGGATAATTAATTATGTGTCTTTGTCTCCCCCATTAGAATATAAACTTATGTTTATATTCCCTTTCCTATCCATTGTACTGGGTACATAGTAGACATTTCATTAGGGATTATTTTATTTTTGTTATCTATATCTCTGATGCCTAGCATGGTGTCTAATTCACAATATTTACTTATAAATACTTGTTGATTGATTGGAAATGCATCATTTCAGTTTTAACAATGCCCAAGAAAAATTAGTTTCTTTTTTTGATCAATTATTGTATATTATGGTAACCTGGTTAACCTTGAATAAAATTTTTTTACTAATTACTCGTGGACCCAGGACCATATTAACCATTATTTATTGTTAAAATAAAAGATAATTATTGTCTCTACCCATCAAAGGTTTTTGAGTTTTTTGTTTTTTTTTTGGAGAAAACATACTTCAAACAGAAAATAACACAAAATAATAAATTAGCTATTAAATAATAGTGAATTTCTGGTAAGGGCTATTAGGAACTCAGAAAAGAGGTCACTATGGATCAGATTAGTTGGAAAGGACTTCCTGTAGGAGGTGGGCTCCAAACTAAACTTGAAGGATGAATAGGATTTAGCTAGAAGTGGGAGAATGTCATTGTTTCATAGGAAACAAAATAATGAGAAGAGAAAAGAGATAGTACTGGTGAGTTAGAGATTGAAGATTCTTCTTTTTTTTTTTTTTTAATAGCTTTTTATTGAGAGAACATATGCATGGGTAATTTTTCAATATTGTCCCTTGCAATCACTTCTGTTCAATTTTTCCCTTCCTTCCCTCCACCCCATCCCCTAGATGGCAGGCAGTCTCATACATGTTAAACATGTTAAAATATATCTTAAATACAATATATGTATACATATTTATTCAGTTCTTTTGTTGCACAAGAAAAATCAGATTTAGAAAGGTAAAAATAAACTGGAAAGAAAAACAAAAATGCAAGCAGTCCACACTTGTTTCCCAGTGTTCTTTCTCTGGGTATAGCCTGGTTCTATTCATCACTGATCAATTGGAACTGAATTGGATCTTCTCTTTGTTGAAGATAGCCACTTCCATCAGAATACATTCTCATATCGTTGTTGAGGTATATAATGATCTCCTGGTTCTGCTCATTTCACTCAGCATCAGTTCATGTAGGTCTCTCTAAATCTCTCTGTATTCATCCTGCTGATCATTTCTTACAGAACAATAATTCATATTCCACACTCCACATTCATATACCGCAATTTATTCAGCCATTCTCTAACTGATGGGCAGCCACTCAGTTTCCAATTTCTAGCCACTACAAAGAGGGTTGCTGCAAACATTTTTGCACATGTGGGTCCCTTTCCCTTCTTTATTTAGTATCTCTTTGGGATATAAGCCCAGTAGAAACACTGCTGGATCAAAGGGTATGCACAGTTTGATAATTTTTTGAGCATAGTTCCAGATTGCTCTCCAGAATGGCTAGATCTGTTCACAGTTCCACCAACAATGTATCAGTGTCCCAGTTTTCCCACATCCCCTCCAACATTTGTCATTATCTTTTCCTGTCATCTTAGGCAATCTGAGAGGTATGTAGTGGCATCTCAGAGTTGTCTTAATTTGCATTTCTCTGATCAATAGTGATTTGGAGCCACCTTTTCATATGAATAGAAATAGTTTCAATTTCTTCATCTGAAAATTGTTTGTTCATAGGAATTGAAGATTCTTGAAGAAAGATGAAATGTGGTGGTCCATGCCTGTGATCCCTGACTATTAATCTTTCTAGGGAGGCTGAAATTGGTGAATCAGGTATTAGTATTAAAGCCATCACCCGTATTTGGAGTCTAGGCCAGGCTGTCTAAGGAGGAAAGGGTGGGGACACTGACCTAGATGAAAGATTCTTTGCCAATTAACAGTGGGATTGCCATTTTGTTTCCAGTGTGGGTGTCTCCCCAACTCCCTCCTCCCTCCTCAAAAAAAAAAAAAAAAAAAAAAAAAAAAACAGAGGAAGGAAGATTATTTAGAATACTTGAAGCAAGATAGATGATGTTGCAGAATTGTGTGGGTGGGTTATTATGGGTGAAATATAGTTTGATTTTTGAGAAACTTTAAAGTATAAGAAATTTGGCAAATATATTTGATTTTACATTTTATGCTGGCTCGAAGAGTTTTGACTACTTTTTTGGGAGTGGGGTGGGGATAGATAGGTTAATGTGTATTCCTGTATATAGATGCTAGATATGATGGTGTATGATGAGTAGACAATTCTCTAGTCCTTCCCAGCTCCCTCTGGACTGGGGCATTCCTGAGGGATTAATGACTATTGGGGGAGAGGGTACCAGACTTCTGGCAGAAGATCAGAGGGAAAGAGAAAGAGAACTTGATCTTACTCCAGAATGTAAATAAAAAGGTGGAACACATTCCATTGTGAATGAATGGGAAATCCTGTGGAATGAGAAGTATATAGCTTTATATCTGTTTGAAGGGTGGGAAATGATGACTTACTGGATATTATTTCTTCGGATACTGTGCTTCTAAGTGTTTGGACAAAAGATTTCAATTCAAAAAAGAATGAGAAGGGTCCCATTTTTTGAAGTTTTGATAAATTTACTCTACATTTCTGTGCTATGTGTATAACTTGTAGTTCAGGTCTTGTTATTTTCCTCACCAGTGTGAGAGAAAATTTCCTCATTCTAAGTACGTCATGCCTTGGTCTTACCTGTAAACCTATTGGATATTTTGTTAAAATAGCAATTACCAAGTTGACTCTATCATAGAAAAGTAATCCTATTGTAATAATTCATTAGAGTGAGCAAAAAATCCTTTTTCTAATAATACCAGTTATTTTGACATAGTCTTAGAAATTCTGATGAATAGCTTGATTTATATTACAGATCAGATACCTTGGGGCTGCAACAAGTCAAGGCTTAACCTGTGTTGGGTGAAGGGAGGTAAAAAGGGCAAACAGACTTCTGAAGTTTAGCTTGAAGGGAGTACATTTCCATTGCACAACATAGAAACTGAAGGGATGAAAAATGAAGAAAAGGAAGCATTAGCTTATAACTTATTTCATGAAAGCATCTGTTCACAATCAGGCACTTGTAGACAGAGTACCAGCTGGTAGGGGGGTTTTCGTGATGTAAATTGCCCATCCACTCAGAAGAGCAAAAGTACAAGGAGCCCTTGTGTAGAGGATGAATTCTTAGTCCAGGAAGAGGAGAGGGAAGTTTTTTCATAGAGATCTATCTAAATGAGATTTACTCACATTTTCCACTTTATTTACAATTTTTATTATGCCATTTTATCTCTGCTGTTATTCCCCAGTTTGAGTATCTTGAGTAATGGTTACCTTCTTTCTTTGCTATTATAACTTATTAAGCATCCAGTGCTATTATAACTTATTAAGCATCCAGTGGCGGGGGGGGGGGGGGGGGGGGGGGGGGGGGAGAATGGAGGAGGGAGTTTGGGAACAATAATAGTATTTTTTCTGCAGTAGTGTTTTTCAAATTGTTTCAACTTTACTTTTTCCTCAAAATATACAGTTGAAAGATAAAAATTGTTTCTGAAATTAATAAATTCAATTTTTTCCTCTCTGCCCTCTCCTTTGTTAACAACTAGTCTTTTTACTTTTTTTTGCCTTGGAGAAAAGGGAAAATTTCAGAGCTATAGAGCTCTGAAATAATTTAATAAGTTAACATTCTAGGTGCCAAATACTTTCTAGTCATTGATAATTTTGAATAGATGCACCAAACATGTTAATCTCTTTTCTCATTTATAATTGTCCCTAGAATAAAGGTTAGCTATCTGAAGGCAATATCTACTATAAATGCCCTGTGGAAGGAGGTAAAATATATTCCAAGAGAAGCCTTTATTACATATTTCGAATTAGTTTTATTTTTTGGTGCCCTAATACATTTTGAGTTGAGAAAAATGAGTTGAAATCAAGTGATGAGTCTAAAACTGCAAATTTAGGCTCTGTTTAATAGCTGTAAAGATGTACATGTCTTAGATGGTTTGTACTTTCCTGTTAAGCTACCTCCCCCCCCCACTTTTAAAAATTATTTTTAAAATAATAGCTAGAATTTCTGTTCTGTTAAGAAAATATTTCTGTCACCTTCCACCCAAGAGAATGTAACTGATTGTAACTGAATGTAACTAAATAACAAGGTACTTAGCATCCACTAAATGCTAAAGTATCTTGACACAAAGCAGAGTTAAACAAGTTGAACCTTCTGCAAAGAGAAAAGATAATATTCTTACCTTTTAAAATGTGTTGAAGCAGAATTTAATTATTATTTTTTTAAATAGCTTTTTATTTACAAGTTATATGTATGGATAATTTTATAGCATTGACAATTGCCAAACCTTTTGTTACGATTTTTCCTCTCCTTACCCTCACCCCCTCCCCTAGATGGCAGGATGACCAGTAGATATTAAGTATATTAAAGTATAAATTAGGAACACAATAAGTATACATGACCAAACTGTTATTTTGCTGTACAAAAAGAATCGGACTCTGAAATATTGTATAATTAGCCTGTGAAAGAAATCCCAAATGCAGGCAGGCAAAAATATAGGGATTGGGAATTCAATGTAATGGTTCTTAGTCATCTCCCAGAGTTCTTTCGCTGGGTGTAGCTGGTTCAGTTCATTACTGCTCCATTGGAACTGATTTGGTTGATCTCATTGCTGATCAGAATTGATCATCATATAGTATTGTTGTTGAAGTATATAATGATCTCCTGGCCCTGCTTGTTTCACTCAGCATCAGTTCATGTGAGTCTCTCCAGGCCTTTCTGAAACCATCCTGTTGGTCATTTCTTACTGAACAATAATATTTCATAATATTCATATACTGCAATTTATTCAGCCATTCTCCAATTGATGGGCATCTACTCAGTTTCCAGTTTTTGGCCACTACAAAGAGGGCTGCCACAAACATTCGAAGCAGAATTTAATTCTTCCACACTAGTCAATTGATGTGTTATTAAATGTAACATAATAGTTGGTATATGTGTAGTGCTTTAAAGTTTGTGAAGAGCTTTAAAAGTATCTCATGTGATTCTCACAACAACCCTGAATATCACCCCCATTTTACAGGTGTGGAAACAGACACACAGGTTAAGTGACTTGCCTATGACAAACGGCTAGTAAATTGATGAGTTTGGATTTGAACTGTCTCATGATTCTATGTCCAAACCTCTATCCATTGTACTGTATATGTTCTGAAATTATAATGGTTCAATTTTAAATAATTGTCTGAGTGGGAGGAGAAGGTATGGGCAGAAAGACAGGTACATGTTATAAAGAATAACTAGTAATCATTGATTACATCTACAAGAGGATTTACAAAATTGTAAATTTGGAAGGGAAGTGAAAAGGCATCTGGTCCAAACCATGTGAACAGTGGGAATCTCCTCTGTAGTTTGCACCTTTTCGAAGATTTCTTGGGAACCCCTAACTATCTGAAGCAGCTCATTTCACTCTAAGAATTAGATTTAGAATTAAGTATTAATTTGGATACTTAAGGGATCTTTGATTTTTGGAAAATTTGGAGGTACTCCCTTTACTGACACATCACAACTTTTTTATGGTTTAATTAGAGAATTAAATGAGAACTGTGTGACTGGAAAAAAAAATCATTGATTGCCCATTTAATGATTTTCATTAAACTTTCATTAAACTTTTTCTGCTCCTTAGGAAACAGCTCACACAATCTGTTCTTGGCTGCTATTCAAACCCTTTTTAGTTGGATAGGCACCCAAATTTGAGCCACATTTGCATAGCCCTTGAGACACAGGTTCCATCTCATGATAGAAGACATCAGAAAAGTGTTCTTTCATGAAGTTTAAAATCTGTGTTTTTGTTCCTATTACTAGCCTCTGGAGCCAAGCATAGCTAGGCTCTTTCCCTGCAGGCCAACTCTTCAGATAATGCCCTAGTGGCAATGCCTAGAATTTAGCTTCAAATATAAGATTATGAGCTCCTTTTAGTATTCAGATTTCATTAGGTTTGGGGATAGCCAAGTCACACTGTTGACTTGTCTTAGTATTTGTTGTGTACTGAAATGCCTGGATCATTTTCACATCAACTTTTATCTAGCAAAGTTATCTCCTCTGCCATGTGCTCTCCCTAAAACTTGCAACATTGTTTTTTTTTTTTTTTAAAACAAAACAAACTCGAGTAAAATTTAATAAGAATGAATGTAGATTCATTAGATTCAGTCCATTATTCTTACCTGTTGTAGCTTAACAATGAGACCTATATTACTAAAAATGACTGCTGGAGAACTGTAATTTCAGTTGGTTTTGGTTTCATTATTTCATATTATATTGTGATTGACTTGTTTGTTTTTCTCATGTATGTCTCTTAAACCCCACAAGTTAATTCAGTGTATCTACAGAGTGCAATTGTTTCAGAATCCTCTATTTGAGCTTGACTGAGTGGGAGTGAATTCTGGCTTCATTCATTTAGCTGTGTCCCAGGATTTCAGGCATGTTTGACCTACTGGCCTGATTTTGAGAGTACTGGAATCAAAATATTTTAAACATGTGTTTTGTCTTCCGAAGTGCATAACCCATAGATATTTCTTGAGATTATTTCATTTGTGGAGGTTTTTTTCCCTCTAAAATTTTTTTCAGGTATGGCTACTGGTAAGATAGCAAAAAACTTACAAAAACTTAAGTTTATTAAATAGTTTGCATATGAAAGCAACTGTTCATAAACTATAATAGTTTTTAATATGTGTGTCTGAACTCATGTCATTGTCAGATTGTTTTGATACACACATAAAAATCTTTCCTCATTAATATAATGACTTTTAAATTAACTCACTATAATTTGTTAACTTAGATAATTAATTTTGTTGCAAAGTACCTTAATTGCTTTGGTTGTGAACTGGAATGAATTGATGGAAAAAAGAACTCTGTTTATAGAGTGTCATACTGTGGAATGCTTCATATGGAATGCATAAAATATAACCTGTAAGAAATGATTATTCTTGATATAAATTACAAAGATTAGGCAAGTCGGATTTCTTTTCAGTATTAGGAAAAACTATTGCATACTTAAACTGATTCAAAAATGAAAATGGTTGTATCAATTGATATCTTTTTCTCAAATCTTTAAATGGAAGCTACATTTACCCTGTAGATAGTATTACTACTTATAACTTAGATTAGATTATCTCAGTTTTTAATTTTATTTAAAATTTTTAAAAATTTTAATTTAATTTTTAATGATAATTGTATTACCCAGCATCTTATACTACACATACATACACACACACATACATACACATGTGCACACACATATATGTATACACCCTCCCAAAATGGATGTGGCTTACATGTTAAAGGCTATACACCATTTAAAAAATGAAAAGAGAACAGATAGATAAGGATATACAGTTTACAGATGATAAATTGTGTATTTACTAGCCAGAAATTTATCCTACTTTTTAAAAAAGCTTTTTCTGTTTTTAGCTTGTACAACTTGGAGATTATGATTTGAGATGAAAGATTGTTGGGAGGCAGAGCCAAGATGGTGGAGACAACACACATTTCTCTCTGACCTTCTATACAATCCTCACAGTAATTATGAAATCCAGCCTCTGAAATAGCTCTGGACTGGCCCAACCCAATAAATATTAAGAGTGTAACAAATTACTAGCAGAAGATAATTTCAAAGATCATCAGAAAAGGTCTGTTTCAATCAGAAATGGGAGGGAAGTAGCCAGTGCAAGCAGCTGAGTACAAACACCAGTGCAGACAGTGCTGGGGGACTCTGAAGGAACATCCAGGACAATGTAGTCTCCGGTGCGGCGGTGTGGATTCCTCATAGTGGAGAATCTATGGGGAGGAATCTACAGTAATATTGGCCACTCTGCCCTGGTTGCAAGCCAGTAGATCAGCAGAGAAGTTAGAAAACATCCAACACAAACACAAAATGTAAAGAGTGAACCCCAAAACGCCAGAATCTCAGGGAACCTGGCCATGCCCACCGAACACCAGGAGTGATTAGCACTGACCCAGCATAGCCGAGGCTGCTTATAGAGGAAGCCGCCACTTATAGAGGAAGCTTGGAAAATCTCCTCTCCCCTAAGGCAGACCTTAACTTTTAAAAAAAAGTAAAGAGGACTCTTGATAATAGTTTCTATGGTGAAAGAGAAAAACAGATTTCAGACCCTGAGGAGACTAAAGGCACATTGTCTACAGATGAAGCTACATCAAAAGGTGATATAACCTGGTCCCCATCACATGAGGCTCTCATAGAAGAAATTAAAAAGGATCTTAAAAGAGAGCTAAAAGAAAAATGGGGAAAGGAAATGAAAAATTTGCAAGAGGGTTTGGAAAAGGCAACATAGAAACTATTTGAAGAAAATTCACTACAAGATAGACTTAGTAAAATGGAAAAAGCATATAACTCATTAAAAGATTTGATAAAATGGAAAAAGAAAGTAACTCCCAGAGATGAAGGGTTTTTTTATATCCCTAGAACTTCCCGGCACAGTATCTGACACTTAGTGGGCAGTTAATAAGAACTTATTAATTTACTGAGTCCACAAATTTGTTACCTATTGTGTTGTAAAATCTCCTTATATATGACCCAAAGTAGTAACTCTCTAACTTGCCTTTATAATATTTGTTCATCCTGTCCTTGCTGGTTGCGTTTTTAAGAGACCTTGAAGTGAAGTGGAAAGACTTTTAAATGTCATATAAAATGAACTGTATTTCAAGCTCATGTCTGCAACTTTACTTGTGTAAGCCAGTGCATGTTGTAGAACTTCACTCAAACCTAGTTTTCTCTTCTGAGCAATAATGGAGTTGGGACTCTCAAGATCTCCTACTTCTGATTCTGTGTGCTTGTTCCTACCCCCCCCCCCCACTTTTGAAGTAGACAAATTTTCACTTCAAACCTGGATTCTCATTATTTAGACATATCTTTGTAGCTTTACCATTTACTAAGTTTTGAATATTGCAGAAAGGCTAAGATCTTCCACATTATTGAAGTTTGTTTATAGGTGAGTAATTATAATGATGATTTGCTCAAACCCTCCCATTTTAGAGGTATGAGAATTGAGGCTCAGATGTTTAAGATATTTGCTCAAAGTTATACAATTAATAGTAATAATAACTGATATATAGTGCTTAAATTAAAAAAAAAATACTTCATCTCCATTATCTCATTTGATCCTGATAACAAATCCTATGAGTAGGTATTATGAGTATTACCTGTATTTTTTTAGTTGAGAAGACTAGAGGTTGGAGAACATTAAAATTTTAAGATTGGTACTTTTCTAGCAAATCCTCAAAGAGTTAAATGTGTAGTTGAATAGTAAACCAAAATCACAAATTACTTTCATATTCTCTAGTATTTATAAATTCAACTTTGGCTGAAAATGAAGTGCCTTTCATTTATGAAAATGCTGCTTTTTCATTTTTCATATTTTTCATTTTGGGTTTTCTAACTTTTATTGGACCGCCTACTTCTTGCATTCATTTCCATATAACCAAAAACTCAAATTTGTCATTTAAATTTTATGTGCACCCTCAATGTTTGTTGTTGTTTAATTGTGTCTAGCTCTTTGTGATCCCCATTTTGGATTTTCTTAGCAAAAATACTGAGAGGTTTGTCATTTCCTTCTCCAATTCATTTTACAAGATGGAGGAACTGAGGCAAACAGCATTAAGTGACTTGCCCACACACCTCCTAAATGTCTGAGGCCACATTTGAACTCACAAAAGGTGACTGACTCCAGGCCCAACACTACATCCACTGCTCCACCTTACCTTCCTCATTCTCAGTGTACAGTAGTAGTAGATAAGACTGCTGGGGTTGGTATCAGAAAGATCTAGGTTCAATTCCTCTTGTATTGTGTAGGTGTATGCTCATGGGCAAGTCATTTACTCTCTTTAGTGTTTCAGTTTCCTCATCAGTAAAATGGAATAATAACACCTATAGTAGCTAACTCACATAGCTGTTTGGAGGTTCAAATGATGTAATATTTGTAAAAAAAAACATTGTTTACTTGTCTATAAGGAATATCCTTCTCTGCTCCCCTCCCCCCCTCTTTTAAATGGCCATTGTGAAATCTTGTTAAAGACTTTTTGAAAATCTAAAGCATTAGCATGAGGTTTAGTGGCTATAGAGTGGCCAGCTTGGAAGTCAAGTGGATCTGAGAACCAATTTGACCTCCCAAACTTATCTGTAATAAGTCTCTTTACTTCAGTTTCTGCATTTACAAAATGAGAATAATAATAGCAAGTCACTTAATGTCTCTATACTTCAGTTTCTGTATCTACAAAATGAAAATAATAATAGCACTTATTTCCCACAATTATTGGAAGGATTGAATAAAATAATTATAGAGCTCAGTGCCTAGCTTAGTATAAGTTATATATATACACACACATACATACATACATTATTTTATATATATATATATATATATATATATATATACACCCACACATACATACATTATATATGTATATATACACATACATAATTATATATGTATATATATATATATATACATACATTATATATGTATATATATACACATACACATTATATATATATATATATATATATATATATATATATATATATATATACACACACACACACACACATATGCTGTCATTATTATTATTTACCATTCAAGTTCACACTATATTTTAGCACAGTATAAGATAACCAATCAGATATTGTAAGCTCTGGGCTTTTTCCTCTTCTGAATAAAAGTACTTGTGGTATGCATCTTAGCTGCCATTGACACAGTGTACAAATAGGGAAACAGGAAGTATTGTGCATTTCCACTTGAAAATGAATTGTTGTTGAAGTACTTTGTTGCTTTCTCTTCCACGCAAGAACTTTTTGTGATTCTTCCCTCGCCTTGTTCAGCCTTTAGCTAATTGGCAGCAGTGACTAGCAACAGTGAGCCTAGATGAGAGAGAATAGAGCTAACTGATTTTAAACGTACTTAACTCTACCTCCCTTGTGCTTTTGACCATACATTTGTGTCTGCTTCAGGATTCTGCATTTAGCATTAACTTGGCTCTAGGTTTTTTTTTTTCCTTTTTCTTTTTTTAGGGTGTGTGTGTGTGTGTGTGTGTGTGTTATGCACATAGTGTCCTGTGTGTGTTTTATGTACATAGTGTCCACTGAGTTGAAACAATAACAGCTGGTATGCAGCTGTAAATATTATTCTGGGAACTTTTCTGTAAGCCAGCTAGTTGTACCAACAAAATTGGAAACTTTTGGGGAGTACTCTTCCATGATTACTATTAACTGTTTAGAAGATCATATAGTTGTCTAAACAGCTCATCATCATTTTATTTTATTTCCCATCAATATAATTTTATAGTGTTAGGGTTTGTCATCTGTAAGTAGTCTCAAAGGAAAGCTAGCTGCATCATTGAGCAAGGTTGGTGAGAGTCCAAATTTGAGACTGTCTTAAAATCATAATGTCCTAATTTTCTTAATCCAGAACAAGGAAAAACATATCTGAAATGCTATTTAAAAACAACAACAAAGAATAGCCATTTTTATTCAGTACAGAATTATAGTGGTGGTTATATCACTAAACCTTATGGAATTTCTCCATGCTAGAAACAACAGAAGCATTTATAATTCTGAGCATCCAGCACTTGAATATAATTCTGAAAAAGGAAACCTTTCTCTCCTACTCAAGGAGATTAGAAATGCTTCATTGTGTAGGAGGTTTAATACTATTTCTTAGGAGAAAAAATTCTTTGGCACTCTGTGAACAAGGACCAAACTTGCATTGTTAATTTTTAGGCATTCTTATTGTCTGTACTCTATTTTCTCTGCTTGAGTTGCATCTTTCAGAAGAGAAAGTGTTGCTTAATTTTTTGTGCTTCTTTTCTAAACATCTGCCCTTCAGCTTTCATGAAAGGAATGTTACATACCCTAAAGCAAAAAATGTAGTGTAAATGTTGAAATGAAGTATTTTCTTGTGTGTATGACTCCATACTTTGTGAATATGGAGTGAGAAATAAAAATGTTCCAGTTATTGAAACACTTGTTGATGTACCCTAAATTTTTTGGGTTGCTTTTCCTTTTCCCTGAAGACAGAAAAGCAGCATGTTGGAATTTTTTGTTTGTGATTTTTTTGGTTTATGACTTAGTAGCTACTATGGTCAAAATTTGTTGAAATTTTATGTTTTGTTTCAAACATGTTCTTAGGAAAAGTATCTATCATTGCTCTTATAGTGTGGTATAGTGGGAAGAGTAGTGGAGGAGGACTTTCTTCAACATTAACTAGCTGTGTGACCTTGGTCACATTGTTTTTTTCTCTCTGTGCACTCCAAAAGATATAATGATAGTTGTATAGCATTCATTTCAACTTTTAACTCCTCTTAAAAGCAGGACAGAATTTTATTTGGAATCAGGCCATATGTAATGTTCTCTGGTAGTTTTCTTGGGGTCTCTGGATTCTTGGGGGCAGCCTTCGTTTCAGTTCAGTAATCACCACAAATGCAGCCAGGTGTTAAAGTCAAATCCTTTATTATCTCTTTCAAAGTCTTGTCTCCTTTTCTGGGGCCCAGTTAGCTTTTCTTAGAAGCCTATCTCTCTCCTTGGTTCTAAGAGCTTGAGCTCCTGCCGCCAGTCCTTTTTGTTCTCTGCTTCTGAATCTCCCTGAATTCAAAGGTTTGTGTTTCAGCCTCCAGCCACCAGAAAGGTGGACGATGGAATGAATGTCTCAGCCTCCAAGAGCTTCTAGTGCACTTGTCTCTTTTGGCCCTGAGAGCTTCTAGCTTGTATGCTCTCTTAGTGTGAATCTTGTAGAATTATAGTAAGTACTCAGTACATGTACTGGACTAGAGAACTGTTAAGCACCATGCTAAATTAGATAACTATTGTCTCTATCAATTCCACTGACTTAGCACCTTGTTTCAAGTTCTGGCCCATAACAGCTATATACATAAGAAATGAAGCATGTTGTAATAATATACAAGCTTAATCAGTATTTGTAGAGGTGGCCTTGAGTTGTAGCAGTTAATTAAAGAAAAGAGAAGATCCTAGGACAGAGTCTTGGGGAACCCACTCAATTAGTGCATTTGTTATGAATAAATGAATTGATTATTTTTTTAAAAGCCTATATTAAATGCTTATTATATGCCTATCAGTTCCTGCATTCAAGTTTATATTCTTATAGGGAAAGACAACATATAGAATTGGGAGAATGGGAATAGGAAGCAACCTGATTTGAAAATGGCTGGGAAAGATAAAGGCAGAGGCTCATCTAAGCTCTTAGTACTCAATTTCCAGTGGGAGGAGGTTGTAGGAATGGGCAGGAATTATCTTGGATAAAGGATCCACAAAAGAGACTGAGGAACGTTCAGATAGGTAGGAAGGGAATTAAAGGAGAACAGATTTGGGAAAATTCAAAGAAAATAGAATAGCCACAAGGGAGAGGATAATAGTATAAAATGCTACAGAGAAATTGAGAATTATGTAGAATTAAACTCATTAATAAATTATCATGAATTTTGGAGAGAGCAGCTTCAGTAAGGAGAGGACAATTGTGATTATGATAGGGCTTGCTGAAGATTTTTTTTTTCTGAGATGGAAGGAGACTTGTATGTATTTATAAACAACAGAGAAGGAACTAGTAGATAAAAATTGAAGATTAAATCAGTGGGGTGATGGAGGAGACATAAATTATTGGAAAAGAAGGGGGTCAGACCAATGGTATATGTAGAGGAATTGGCCTTGGCAGACAGGCTACCTTATCAAAAGAGATTATGAAGAAGTGAGGTGGTAGTAGATGAAAAGAAAGGTGAGAGATGGAGAAGAGTGAGAAAATTGAGCAAATAATTTCTCTTCTGTGAAGTCTCGGGCAGAGAGGAGACATATTTGAGTGAGGAGGGAAGAGAATGTTTGGAATGGCTATTATGGTCAAAGGTAAATGGCAGTGTTGCTTTGGTGAGGGTCAAGCTGAAATTAGCTGGCACAAAATTATAATTTGACTCCTTCAGGGCAGAGACTATAGTTTGCTTCCTTTTATATCCCCAACATTTACTAGTGTCTGGCATAGAATAGGCACTTAATCAAAACAGTTGGTCCTTCTTTTTGAAGAGAACCAGTAGTATCAGGGGGTGATGAGACTTGCATATTACTTTAATTTAAATGAAGCAGGATTAGACAGAGTTTTCAGCCCCACTCTCTTTTAGAGTCATTAAGGTCCAGTGGTAAGACAAAAGTTAATATTACTGGCTTGGGATGCAGTGGATGATCTTGGCAGCTTTGATGTTTTACTAAGTTCTAACTTCTTCATAGTACCTGCTTCTGCCACTGTTGTGACCTTTGGAACAAATTGTTCTCATCTGTCCAGTTATGCCAGAGGAAGTAATTAATGCTGCGGGTGGATACCCCTCCCCCCCCCCCCCCCCCCCCCCCCACTCACCAACAAGTTTGAAGCCTGAAAGATACTTTCAACTTAATCCATTTACCAAGAAGATGTATGGGGTATTCAGTGAGAACTAGCATCTCTGGTGTGAGAGCTTGCTGAGCCTTTTTCAGGGCTGCTCATCTATCTTTGGTATTCAACTTTCTCATAACTCTTGCCTATGGTTCTAAGAAGCCATAGCATATGCAGCTGCTATGTACCCAATAAAAAACTCTTTGAATACATGTTTTTTTGATTGATTGACTTTTGTGATTTCTTCTAGATTAGGCTAGCAGTATGTTATTAGGTGCAAATGAGATGTATTGTTGGGGTTTAGTAAGCTATTAGCAACAATAGACAAGGTAGTGATTTTTCTCCATCTTCTATTGGGTCCAAACTTCTTACCTTGGTATATGAAGCCATTGAGCTTCTTACCTACACAATCCTGGTTTTACTATTCCTTAATACATTTCCTCTGTTCTGGTCAGACTTGCCTTCCTAGTCATACCATATTCTTTTTCATTTCCTTCTCCCTCCCCTGCCTTTGTTCATATTATTTCTCTGGGTTCTGGGAAATTTCTGTTTTCCCTGTCTGCCTAAATCCAACTTATCTCTTTCAAAGTCCAGCTCATGTCTTGCCTCTTCCATAAGATTGTGCTTTTCACTGACCTCTCTTTTTCCTACTTACTCCTCTTACATGTACAATTTATGCAACATAATTCAGTGCTTAATGATATGTCTTCTATTTGTTAGTTGATCATAAGTTTTACATGGCAGATGGATTAGATGACTTGAATAAATGTAAGCTTAGAAACACTTTTAGTTGAAGATTTCAATGTCCTTACTTATATCAGAATGGAGTTTGAAACCCATATTAATTAAAAGCTAGTAATGCAGTACAGACTTTTGAGCCGTTTCTCCCTAGTTTTTATATTAGCATTATCTAGAAGGAAGAGCATAGTGAATAGAGCTGACTTCAAATCCAGGGAGATCTGCGTTCAGGTACTGACTGTCACTGATACATGTACTGGCTGTGTAACTTTGTATAGATTACCTGACCTCCCATTATCTCATCTACAACTATAAGTAGTGAAGAAGGTGCCAGATTGCCATGGAGTAGCTAGCTGGTTTTCTCACTTGGACATTTCAATATAGTGTGTGGTTGTTCCTGTCAGATGTATCAGTTTGACTTTTCCTCTTTGGACAGATGAATCATGGGTCTATTAATAGTGAAATAGTACTTAGAAGTTTTATATTTTTTAAGGTAAATGGGGATTTTTTTTTAAATTAGAAAAGTCTCCTTAAGTAGTCTGTTCCATGTAGCTGCGTGCATCCCTGAAATCTTGACAACAACATATAAGACTGGTTTCTTTAAAAAAAAAAAAAAAAATCAATGTTAGGATTTTTGTTCATTTGATCATTTTGTTCAACAAAGCTAATTGAGTTTAATTTTTGAGTCTTCACTTTTAAGTGGTTTTGTCAAATTGGTATTGATTGTTGTTGTTACTCTGGGTGTTACTCTCTCACAGAGACATTGTTTATGTTACTTTAACTACAGTGTGGCCCTAGGTTTGTTTCAGGTCTTAGTAAAATTAGAGGAAATAAAGGTTGGGGTGTCTTCTTTCTTCAACTTGACTCAAAGGTTGTGTAGCCATAACATATTAAAAGGAAATATTCTATAGTCCTTTAAGTAAGTGACTACTTTTCATGTCATGCTTCTTGACTGCCTGAGTAAATGTGATAGGAGTTAATTTATAGTCTCACAGATCACAAGTTGGAAGGAACTTATGAGACAGAGTTCAACTCCTTCATTTTACAGATAAGGGAATTTCAATCCTGAGAGGTTAAGTGATTTTTTTCCCCCTCAAGTGTAAAGAACTTGAGGTGTAAGGTAAGATTTGAACTATGACCTCTGACCCCAGAGCCAATTCTCTTTCCATTATATTGCAGTGCATCAAAGCCTAGTTGTGGCATTAGAGAAAAGGCTATTCAGTTTTCATTGTCATAAACGATACAGAGATTGTATTTTTCAAGGTATCTTTTCTCTTTGATGGCCTTACCCTTAATCCCTCATGTCCTCAGTTACTCTCTGTAAAATGAGACCATACTAAATACATTTTAATTCAACAAACATGAATTCAGTTCCTGCTGAGCCCAAGGGACTAGGTACTTGATGGAACAGACAAAAATGAATGAGCTCTTGTTCTCATGGGGCTGCCATTCCTGAAAGGGGGGAGGGATTGAATGTGCCAACAGGCAAACATAACTAATAAACAAAATTGTGGTGTTCTTCTTCTTTAAAATAATATAAGGGTTCTCTGTGAGCAGGTTTCTTGGGGAGGTTTTCTGGAGGCAGCCTTAGTTTCAGTTAAAAGTAATAATCATTCCAAATGCAGCCAGGTGTTAAAAGTTCAGATCTTTTATTACTTCCTCCAAAATAGCCCGGTTAGTTTTCTTGGTGGCCTATCTCTCTGCTTGGTTCTAAGAGCTCCCTGCGAATGTCTCCAAATCCAAAGGTTGTCCTTAAGCCTCCAGCCAGCACAAAGGTGGAAGATGGAATGAATCTCTTGTCTCCTTGCCTGGGGCTAGGCAGCTTTCTGGAGAGCCTTTCAGACCAGCCTGGGTCTCAGTGCGGGAAGTTACAGGAGCCCAGCCACCACTGTGGTGTGAGATGGTGAATGAATCTGACTCCATTTCTGAGAGCGGGTTTGTGGGCTTCCTCCCAGAGTCCTTTGTGTCTGCCCCAGAGTGCTCTCTGGCCCTAAGAGCTTCTTGCTTATATGAGTTCTCTAAAGGTGTGAACACAAGCATTGTTTCTATCAGTTCCACTTAGTACCTTGTTTCTTCTGGCCCATAACATTTTCTTGTAAGATCAGATCAATCATACTAAACCATGCTAAATTAGATAATCATTGTCTCTATCAACTCTGAGTTAACACTTTGTAAGGATTCCAACACAAAATAATTCACAGAAATGTCATGACAGAGAATCCCCAGCTAGAATGAACCGGGTAGATCCTTAGGCTGGGAGGTATCATCTTGAACTATGTTTTGAAGGAAGCAAAGATTTCTGTGTGATAGAATTGGGGAAAAGGCATGTTGCAGATAGAGGACCATTTATGCAGAAACCCAGAGACAAAGGACACATTGTTGTTTGTCCTTTGTTCTTGAAGTGGACCATGACATCAGGGAGGGGATACCATAACTTGTAAGTAAGTTGGATTGAAGTGAGGGAGGCTGTGCAAGCTCACCTGCACCTGCCTTACTGTCCCCTCCAGAGCCATTTGGGTCCAGTGGTCAAATAGGATCAGGATGAGTGGAGATGGCCCTGGATGCAGTGAGAGAGGTTGGGCTTTTTAAGCTAAGATCTTCAACGGTCTCAGTTTGACTGAGGCCACATCCATTCAGTGATTAAGGCTTAGATAGTAATTGAATGCTGAGAATCAAGAAAGAATTGGGTCAGTTTGTCTGGAATGGAGAGATCATTCAGGGGAATTATATAAAATAATATTGAGAAACAGCCAAATTGTGAATGGCTGTCAGCCTGAAGAATTTCTGTTTTCAGGTTACAGGATATATCCACTGAATATATAAGCCAGACAATGACACAATCAAGCTATACTATAGGAATCCAAATTTGAAAGAGGAGCAGTGGGGCAAGAATACAGGGAGACGATTGGCAATTGTAACAGTCCCAGGATGTCCTAATAAAGACCTGAATGAAGGTGGAGACCACATGGAGATAAGGAATGAATTTGAGGAATATTGTACAGCTGGACTAAATTCTCAAATCAATCATCAGCCAAGTTTCTAGAAGTATTTAATGTGTTCAAAGCATTAATAGGCATAAAAAATACAAACATAAAAATTTTGGTTGTATTTTGCAGGAGTCAACATATATACATACAAGTATATACAAAAATTGCACAAAAAATACAAAACAACTTCTTAAAAAATGACCACATTGTAGCAATTGGGGGGGAGGGAGGGATCCAGAAAGTTCTTATGAAGGAGTGTGCATTTGACTTCAGCTTTAAAGAAACTATGCATTAGGTGGCAACTAGGTGGCACAGTGGATAGAGGACCAGCCCTGAAGTCAGGAGGACCTGAGTTCAAATCTGGTATCAGATACTCAATACTTTTTAGCTGTGTAACCCTGGGCAAGTCACTTAACAACCTAATTGCCTCAGCCAAAAAAAAAAAAAAAAAAAAAAAAAAAAAGAAAGAAAGAAACTATGCGCCTTAAGAGGAAGTGGTAAGGAGGAAATCCGTTAGTACCATGAAATAAATAGAGGGACTTGAAGGGTCATGTATGAGAAACAGCAGAAATGGTTTGGATGAACCTCAGAGCAATTGAAAGGGAGGAAGGCATGCTACAAGTCTAAAAAGGTAACTTAAAGCCAGGTTGTAAAGGATTTAAAATGCCAAATAAAAGAATGTATTTGATCCAAAAAGTAATAGGGAGTCACTGGATTTAAGCAGCCTAATAACATGGTTAACCACACTTGTGCTTTAGGACTATCAATTTGGCAATTCCACGGAAGTGAGACCATTTAGATGGAGTAGTGGGAAAGAGTTTCAGATTTGGATTCAGTGGGCAAATCACGTCCCTGTTTGGGGACTTGTTTTCCCTATCTTTAAAATGGGGTGTTTGGATTAGATCAGGAACACTTCACCTGTTGTTTATGAAATTGCTTTTAAAAGATTTTGATAATTATATTTCCATATAATTAGTTTATTTTGTAATTCTGTGTATATTTTGTGTATTTAAAAACATTCTGAAAAAAGATGTATAGTTTTCAGCAGAGGTCCATGTACAGAAAAGGTTAAGAACCAAGAACTACTTGTTTAGTTCATCATTAAGGTCCTTTAGCTAAATGTAGCAAACGGCCAAATCAGGCTTTTGTGTGCCAGTCTAGTAATCTGTTTATGAATTTTTAATTTGGTAAATGTGTTGAATTCCCCCAAACTAAGTTAAGAAATAAACTTTTAAAACATAGGTTGAAGACAACCTGTGTAACTTGACCACCATATTTTATTATCAGGCTTGTTTTTCTTTTTTGCATTAGAGAGCAAAAATTTATATCCTCTATATCTTTTATTAATATTGGTATGTTTGATCTATAGGAAAAGCCTTTGACATCACATATGTGCGCCTGAAGTTTCATACCAGTCGCCCTGAGAGCTTTGCTATCTACAAACGGACTCAGGAAGATGGGCCCTGGATTCCATACCAGTACTACAGTGGTTCCTGTGAGAATACCTACTTGAAGCCCAACCGTGGTTTCATCAGGACAGGAGGAGATGAACAGCAAGCATTGTGCACTGATGAATTCAGTGACATTTCTCCTCTCACTGGAGGCAATGTGGCCTTTTCAACACTGGAAGGAAGGCCCAGTGCCTACAACTTTGACAATAGCCCTGTGTTGCAGGTAGGGTGTCTGAAAAATATGGTTAGCTTTGGTGGTGGCAGATTTTGCTATGGGTTCAGCCCAAGAAGGAAATTGAGGAGGGAAATGTTTACAAAGGATTTGTTTCTGAGATGACAGCATTATTTCTGAGATGACAGAGTAGATTAAAAAAATGCCTAGTAGACAGTGAGTTTTACTATGTGTATTATAAAGTTAAAGCAAAATTATTTTGTTTTTACTATTGAGGTATGTTTTGAAAATTTGTTTGTTCTTTTACCACTTAAAAATACATTCAAGAACTGAATCCAGTAATTATTTCTTGAGTAGTTTTAACATTAACCTCCATAGTTGACACTGAAAACTTGTGTTCTGACTTCTGAAGGCAATGCATTTGACTTATTTAGTTTATTAGCCACAATTCCTTTTTCCTCTTTCATGTTTCATATGAAGTCAGACTTATTTTAAATATTAAGAGTCATTCAGATAAAATCAAGAAAAGTTTCAGTGAATGTTATTAGTTCTCTTATAAATCTGTTTACTTTGAATCTTCCATAAAAGTATTGTAAAATGGCAAATGAGAAAATTCTGCCAACAAATGAATTTCTCAATTTCTTATGATATGGTTGACCTTTTGTTGATAGATTACTACCACAATGAGAAAAAAAAAGTGATTCTCAGTTGCATAGGGAAGAATTCCTCTTTTGAATTACTTTTCAAAAAGGAGACATTTAGTCAGAGTAATTTGTACATGTATGGTAAACATACAAATAATATATCAATATCTAATATACTATCTGATATATTTTGTGCTTATACTATGATCTAAATTAGTGTAAGTACGATAGAAATTTTTCTCTATAGAGAATGAGGAATGAAAGGTTAAAGGTGTTTTACTGTTTTGTGCTTTTTGATACTTCTGTCAATAAACTATATCAATATATCAACTAATTTTGTTTCATAGTTCTATCTGCACATTATCAGCTTGTGTTTTTATATTATAGAACAGTTATGTAGTGATTGGCTGGCCACCTAGATATTTATGTGATTTATGTGCCTGAATTTTGACTAGAGATTTATGGAAAAATGAGAGAATCTTACTGGCAGTTAGGGTTTGGAGGGAGGGTTGGCTTCATTTGGCCAGTGGACATGTGAAAATAGGACAAGATGTATTAATTTGCAGACAAGTAAAAAATTGGACTTGTTTATTTTTTTAAATATTATGTTAACATTATGAAAATGGTTATTGTTTTACTTGCTTTTGCTCTGAAGTGCCTCCTTGATCTTGAAAACTTAGTGACATCTAGTTTTGGAATTTTTTTCTAAATATCTTTTCCATTATAACTGTGTGCTTTGTGAATGAATGCATAAGGCAGGACTCTGACTTTCTGTCTCTAGTTCCCTTCTTGTTTGTATTTCTTTTGAAATGTGTTTGCCAGTTTTTATTGTGGAGTTATTTAATAATACCTTAAGATAAACAGCTTTTCTCAAAACTTTGTTCCAAGTGAATATTCTTATATCTGATGATAGTACAAAGACACATAGGAAATATTTGACATTGAACGAAGTGAAATATTCTCAGATGATGGAACAGATGGCTTCAAAAGATGGAAAAAACAGAAAACAATGAAGAAGGGACTAGATTATGCATAAATTTTTTTAGTTAATCAGGAAAATGTCTTAAAGCCTTTAAAGCATATACACATGCAAATATGTATATGTAGATCCTTATTGACTGGAGTATCAGTGGTTGCCTTATAGAGTAGTAACATAAACAGTAGTGACACATTATATATAGCAACAGATAAGTTCCAATTTGCATCATTGTAGAGAGTTTCCAAATTGATGAAATTACATATCCATTGGGACTTGTTAATATTTGTGTTTATGTATATGTGTTTGTGCATTTTTAATATCTTAGAGAACGAACAATACAATTTTTATAGGAAAAGTAATCACTGGAGTAGAAATTGTGAGTGATTGTTATTTCTTCCACCACCATATATCTTTGCTTTCTAACTCCCTTCTCTGAACTCTTACAGCCATATCATGCTTGCTGTCTTAGAAAGGGGGAAGAGGGAAAGAGAAGAAGAAAAATTTGGAACAGAGAGTTTTGCAAAGGTGTATTCTGAAAACTATTGTTGACTAACTAGTTGAATTGTATGCAAATAAAGCAAGTGAAATTGTGAGATTCTAAGTAGGAGTTGTTTTTAAAGTTCTGCTAAAATCAGGGTAATCGTCCCCTATTTAGGTGGTTATCTTTAGAAATAAAGGAGGGAGCAAAAAAGGGAAGGGAGACAGAAACAGGGAATGGATGGGAAGAGAGAGAAGACAAAAGATAGGAAAAGGGCAGAGAGATAGAGAAAATGGGAGAGATGGAAAAACAGTTCAAGAACTGCTCAAAATGAAAGAAGAAAATCTATGTGTAGCAGGATAATCTTTGTGTGTAGTTTAGGAAAAGATTTGAATCAGTTGATATAAGGGAGACTTTTAAATAGATCTACTAAGAAGAATGGAAGCAAAAGTGAGAAAGTAGAAATATACCATAAAGCTGAAGGTAAATGAACATGACTAGAGAGTTAATATTGGAAGGTAAGTATTTTTATATAAGCTCAAGATTGTGCTGTGAATTTGGTAATTTCATACCAAATCCTTTTTTTTTTTTGATTTAAAAAAAATATTTTGCCTCTATATTTCTCTCCCTTTTTTGTTTTTTAGGAATGGGTAACTGCCACAGACATTAGAGTAACTCTCAATCGCCTAAATACTTTTGGAGATGAAGTATTTAATGACCCCAAAGTTTTGAAGTCTTATTATTATGCAATTTCTGATTTTGCAGTGGGTGGCAGGTAAGTAGTTATTACATAATTAAAAGGAAGTGAACATTTATTAATTATGTCATTAGATTTTTATTCTTTCCAGATAAGGTAGTATATTTCTTATAAGTCCTTTTCACACATTGTTTTTCCCACCAATCTCACCTACTAGCTATTCTCTGAACTTGATATAACATTGCTTATCTCTATGCCTTTTCACAATCTATCCCCTTTTATGCAGCTCTTTGCCTTACACACTTAGAATGTTTTGTTTCTCTCAAGGCTTAGCGCAGCTGCCACCATAAACCTTGTCTAATACACATAAACTAGAATAACCTTTTCTCATCTTGAAATTATTTTTTTATATAACTTTTTATTTTAAATCCCATTTTTAACTCTAGCTTTTTACATGATACTTTATACACAATACTTAATATCTATTTATTATTGTACAATGATAGAAACTGTAGACATGCTAGGAGAGTTATCTTGAGAACTGTTCTTTGGTTTAGAGTTTTAATTATTAAAAATTACTAAGTTTTTAAAATGCTTTATGAACTAAAGTTTGCATGTTAATTGCTTATTGTGAATAAACCCTTATGGCAGCTGTTTCTTACTAAAAATAATGAGATATTGTCATTCCCCTCTATTCAACAAGTCAACAAGCACTTATTAAGTACCTTTTTACATTACCAGGTACTGGGCTAAGCTCTGGAGATACAAAGAAAAGCAAAAAAACAGCCCTTGATCCCAAGGGGCTCACACTCTAGTAAGGAAGACAATATGAAAACAACTACGTGCAACAAAAACTATATACAAGATAAATTAGAGAGAATTAAAAAAGGAAAAGCTCTAGCATTAAGGGGGATTAGGAAAGGCCTCTTGGAGAAAATAAGATTTTAGCTTGGACTTGATGGAAGTCAGAAAGCCAAGAGATAGAAAAGAAAAAAGAGAGAATTAATTGTAGGCTTGGGAGGCAAGCCATGAAAATCCAAGCAGTAGGAAGGTACAATATTATAAAGAAGGAATAGCAGGGTGGTCGGGAAAGGACCTTATTGTAGAGGACTTTAAAACCTAAACAGGATTTTATGATTGATTCCAGAAGTAACTGGGACCTACTGGAATTATTGAACAGTAGTGTGATATGGTCAGACTTTAAGAAGATCAGTATAACAGCTAAGTGATTGAGAGTGGAGTGGGGGAGAGACTTGAGGCAGGGTGACTAACTAATAGATTATTCAGTAGGTCAGGTATGAGGTGCAATGGCAGGAGATAAGGGGTGTGTACAAGAGATGCAGATAAGATAGAATCACAAAGTTGGGCCTTCAGATAGGATATTTTAGGTGAGAGAGAATGAAAAGGGAATTATTAGGATAGCAGTTAATTTGTGAGTTTGAGTGAGTAGTATGCTAGAAAGTTATAGCACAGCAAGGAAGAGGGGAGGGTTTGGATATGTTGAGTTTAAGAAATCTTTGGGACATCTAATTTGAGGTGGACAATAGACATTTGAAGATGTGAGATTGGATATCACAAGAGAGAAATTAGAGCTGGATAAGTAGTTTTGAGAATCATTTGCTTAGAAATGATCAGTGAATCCATAGAAAACAATTATATCCATGCTTAGCAGATATGACCTTGAGAGACTTGTAGGGAGTGGTCAGATAAATGAGAGAAGAACTAGGAGAAAATAGTGTCCCCAAAACCTAGGATGAAACCTAGGTGGATAATGGCAAAGACTGCAGAGAGGTTAAGAATGAAGTTTGGAAAAAGACCATTGAATTTGACAATTCAGAGATCACTAGAAATTTTGGAGAGAGAACTTTAGGTGGAATGATGAGGTCAGAAGACAGACCGTATTGAAAAGAAGTTAAGAAAACAAGAGAAAAGAAAGTGGAAGCATTTATTGTAGATGTCCCTCTCAAGGAATTGAGTCACACAAGGGAGGGGAGATAAATTACAATACTTAGTGGATATGAAGAACTCAAGCGGGAGGGTTGTGGATTTTTTGTTTATTTTTTTGAGCAGAGGGAGACCTGGTCCTGTTTGTAGATGTTGGATACAGAGACCCTAACCCAAATTGACTACTCAAGAGTTCTCTCAAAGTGCAGGTAGAAAGTTTTTATTAGAATCTTGTGAGAAGTGGGTAGTTTGCACTCCGCATAAGTCAGAATGAGGAAAGCTGGATCCAGGAATAAAGCACGGTTAAATAGACAAGCAGTACCCAAAACCTACCAACTCACCTCCACCCCCCCAGCAAAGCATTTTGTCTTGATTGGTTCTTGTGGTTACTTTTCCCTGATATGGCAAGTGGGGTGCAGATGGGCCAACTAGGAATGAGGTAAGCAAGCAAAAGTTACAATTTTAAGATCACATGATTTCTAGGAAATCGAAACTAAGGCCTAAGGCTTCACTTACTTTAGTGGGTAGTCTCTGAGAAACTACATTGCTTGCTTCTCCACATGCATATAGGCAGTAGGGAAGCAGCTTAGTACATAGCTTGAAGATGAGTTAAAGTGGGCATGAAAGAAGGAAGCAGTTTTTTTTTTTTAAAAATAAAAGCTTTTTATTTTCAAAATACATGCAAAGATAGTTTTTTTTTTTAACATTCACCCTTTTAAACCTTGTGTCCCAAATTTTTCTCCCTCCCTTCCCTCCATCCCCTAGATAGCAAATAATCCAATATATGTTAAACATGTACAATTCTTTTACATATTTCCACATTTATTATTCCATACAAGGAAAATCAGATCAAAAAGGGAAGAAAAAGTGAAAAAGAACAAAAAAGGTGAAAATACTTATGTTGTGATCCACATTCAGTCCCCATAGCCTTCTTTTTGGATGCTGATAATGGGAAGCAATTTATTGTGACAGGCTGGAATAGGGTTACTTATGCTTGTTAGACACATTTACAAGAAGGGTCACCATTTCATTTGTGATGAGTAAAGAAAGCAAATAAAAAATCTGAGAGAGTCCTGAGGCTTCTGTGAGATGAAAAATGGGGGGGGGGGGAGCTCATGGAAAATGGCTTTGGTTTTTTCAGTGAGGCAAGGTTTCCAGCTGAGAAAGTGGGAAAATAGGATACATAGGAGACTTTTGGAGGGATAAAAAGGTTTAGAAAAGTTGCTGTGGTGATAGTACATTTATTAAAACAATATAAAAGTACTGCTTTTTTTTTGAAATTACATAAGATATTTGTTATGGACCTGCTTAACACATTTTGTAGTTTTCTCCAGCTTTATTCAGAAAAACAGCAGATGGTGGAATTATTCCAAAGCTGAGGCTGGGTAAAACAAGATTAGCACTAAGATTAGCATGCTAGGGACTCGTGTGAGAAGAGACCAGTGTAAAGTTGCACTGCTTCAGCAAGTGGTCAAGATAAGAGAAAGAAAGAGAGAGCTGAGGGTAGAGGATGAGGTAAGGACAAAAACAAAATTTGGGCTTACAAGGCAGAGGGAGTGGTGAAATGACTTTAAAGATTGAGATCAGAAGGGAATTTCAGGCTTTATGAATATAGAAATGGAACACTTGTGGGTAATGGCAAGATCAAGGATATTAGCATGGCTGACCAGAACTGATGTGAGGTGGACAATATTGAGTAATGAAGAACTGTGAATGTTAGATATTTTTTTCTTTCTTCTTTTTAAAATGTATTTTAAACATAAATAAGAAAAGAAAAAATTGCTATGTGCATAGCAGAACATGAGGATTCAAAATATAAAACAATAAATTTATATTTCAAGCAAGCCTATCTAATAAATACTACACATTGTGTTTAGAGCTGTCCCATCTTTTCCTTGCTTCATTTTAGGTTTTCTTTTGTTCTTTGCACTTTTAACTTTTTTTTTTCCTGCCTTTCTCTCCTATCCCCTGGGATAATTAATCATGGAGATACATAGATATAATCATACACATATACATTTATATGTGTTTATGTAAGACTTGTGGTATGCTTATTTGTCCTCTGTTCTTCTAAAGGTGGATGATGTCTCTCTTCATGAGTCCCAAGCCTTTTAACCTTTTTTGAACTTCATCAGCTCATCATTTCCTTCGCTACTGCAATATTTTAACTTTACTTACTCTAGTTATTTTAAATAGGCTAAATCATAATAGATTCCTATGACTGACATACAGTGTAGTTTGTTCATTTTTTCTTTTGATTAAATCTATTTCAGCTTTAACTTTGTCTGAGATCATGATTAGTATTCCTGTTTTTTTTTGTTTTTGTTTTTTTAAAAATAAATTCTATTCCTCATTTTTATTATATGTTTGTATGTACAAATGTCAGATGTTTAAAGGAAGAATCATTGTGTTTGTTGGTAAACTTGTGAGAGAGTATCATTGGAGGTTGGTAGATTACAGTTCCCGGAGTTTTCGTTGGGTGGTTTCTGAGTAATCTGGGTCTGAGGTTTGGCATAGGACAAAAGGACAAGAGCAAGAAGTAAAACTGAAATAATGAAGTTTTGGGTTGAAGTTTGAGAAAGAGGAAAGGGAGATAAGAGCAAGAAGTGGTGGCTTCAGAAGGTCCGAGGTGGAGGAGATGGTATGTAAGACAAGTTTGCTTTATTGACTTTATGTTTTCCTTTATCCATGAAGATGTTTTCGCTGGCTATCCATTGAACATGGGCTTTGAAATGTTGCTTCTTTGAAATGTTGCTTCCTTGCTGGCTTTGAAATGTTGCTTCCTTGCTAATGACGGGCTTCATAATCTTTAGCCTACTTTTCTTTTTACCCACTCCTTTGTGAAAGTTGTTGATTAATATTAAGGTTCTTATTTGTACTGGTTTTCTTTCTTTGTAAAGATCATTGATTTATTAAAACTGAACCTTGTAGTGCTCCTGCTTTTGTAGCAAGATAGTAGTAATTGAATTTAGTTTAAAATAAATGCTACAATTTATCTCATATCCTTTGGGTAAATAGTAATACTATGAGTCCTTTGTGCATAATCATGTCAGGTAAAGATTTAAACATTGGAAAAGGTACTAATAGTGACCACATATAATCAGTTCTGTTATTGGCTATCATAAATTATCTCTGCTCAGAACTTTCCCTTTATCCCTGATCTTAGAAAGCTCCAAAATCCTCTTCAGTTCTGTTCTTGCTTTGTAACCTTACCACCTAGAAGCATCATTTTCTGAGGTTCTTTGGGAGTTGTATTTTATTAGTTTACTTTTTTCTGCAGGTGTAAATGCAATGGACATGCAAGTGAGTGTGTGAAGAAGGACTTTGATAAGTTGGTATGTAATTGCAAACACAACACTTATGGAGTAGATTGTGAAAAGTGTCTTCCATTCTTTAATGACCGGCCATGGAGGAGAGCAACTGCAGAGAGTGCCAGCGAATGTTTGCGTAAGTACTCTGCATTTGATACCCACTAAGAAATCTAGAGGTTGTCTTTAAAATCCCAGTAGAGAAAAAGGGAGCATGTGAATTGCTTCATTTTATTTCTTTGTTAAGAGGAAAATTTAGGACAGTTTTCCATTTGAATATTGAGGGAGTTTAGTGGGAAAGTGCAGTCATGTTAATAGAAAATTACAGACACAAAAGAAGCCAATTATATACAAATGTTTAAATCTCTGTGTTTTATTATAATACTTTGGGCATGCCTATAAAATGAAACTTAAGACATAAGAATTCAAAACTTTGCCTAAATTCATGTTATTCCTGTATTACCTTATAACAATAACAATGTTAAATTGCTGTATCTATTTTGTGAAATATTCAATACAAACATATAATTTTGAGGTAGAATTATAATCGTATGTAGTGATATTCAACTGTTTGAAATTATTTTGTAGATCAAGCATCAACTTCCCCTCTTACCCTTCTTTGGATGCCAGGTTACTTGGCTTGGTGATGTGGGAAGGTGGCAGAATATGAGTAGCTTTTGGTTTACCTGGGAAGAAATAAAGAAAGAACCCAGAAATTTTCCAGTATTCTTTCTGGGAATTATATTTATGTCTGAGTAGGGGTAAGGTGGGGGAGAGGAGTATGAAACCATATAGACACAGTTTACTAAGTAATGAAATAGAAAACAACTTATATAAGCCCTGAAAGAAGTCATATTTGTGTTTCATCGTCCATTTGAGTTCTTCTTTCTTGGCAAGACATTACAATTTAAAAAATAATATGTTTAATTTAGAGCTAAAGGAATTGATACAAAGAATTATAAAGCTCTAGATCTGCTTGGCCTCAGAGGGTGGAACATAGGCTTAATAGAGATTTGTTTAAGGGAGGTAAATTTCATCTTAATAGAAGGAAGAATTTCATTGTAATTTGAGCTGTCCAAAAATGGAGCAGTTTGCCTCATGAAGTGGTAAGTTTTCCATCACCAAAGGTATTCAGGCAGAGACCATGGTGGGAATTGTTTTTGTTGAATTCCTTTTCTACATCCTTCCTTTCCTCTCATATGTCTAATTTGACAAGGATTACAAAATCAAAAGATTTAGATGTCATCTCCTCTTTATCTTATCCTTGTCCTCTAAAATAGTTTGCATACTTTTAAAAAAAATTACTGAAGCAGGCTTTTTCATTGTAAAAAACTAAGTCTCATTGCTAGTAACTGGGCAGTAAAGGAAAATCATGAAATACAGAGATAAACACAGTTAAAAAAATATAAAAAAGAACATAAGACTATTCCATTTATAAGTCAACTATTAATCTAGGACAAAGGAATTTTATCTAACTATGCAAATATTTTTGAGTTAATTTGCTTTGAGGAGGGTGGGGTGGGTGGGTTATGACTTAGATTACCCTTCAGCAAAACTAGAATATATATTTGTGGAGCTATCACTTATCATTTTAGGTGTAGAAAGAGGAGAATAGGAAGGAGGAATAGAGGATTATATATAGAATATAGAACAGAATATGCTTATTTGAAAGAAGAAAATTGTCAACTTATTGACTTAACAAAAAAGTAATGCATAGATTTATGCATATCTTATGGGGGGGGAAGAATTATCTGTGACAGTGTGTTGTCCTTTAAACATCCCCCACTCCTCAAATAGGCAATTATTCATTTACTGAGAATTATTCACTCTTCTTCAGGAAACTTTCTTGATTTAAATGAAATCCAAAGATCTATGGTTTGTTCATTCCTTCCCTTGGTACAGATTACAGTTCTTTTGTGAGTTAGTGGATGGTTTTTGACTCTTTACTATGACTGAAAAATTTATCAGTATGTATTCAGTCTACTTGATACCAGGTCCTTATTTAAAATTAATCTATCATGGTGGCACCTACCAAAACTTTTGTTTCACTGGTTTAAACCTTTGAGAACCCAGGGTCACCCCATTCTATGATGCAAAATAAAACTAGGACTTTAATAAGTAGAATAGAGTAAAATAATTTTATTCTACTTCATCATATATAGTGTTTCTTATAATTTTGCTTACATGAGGATGTAAAATAACTTGCTGAGTACCCAATAAATGATGTGGCTTGCTATATAATGTGACAGTGGGTATCATAATTACAGTGGCATTGGGAGCAGCTAGTTGGTGCAGTGGATAGAGCCCTATCCATGAAGTCAGGAGGACCTGAGTTCAAACCTGGCCTCAGACACTTAACATTTCCTAGTTCTGTGACCCTGGGCAAATCACTTAGCCCCAATTGCCTCAGCAAAAAAAAATAATAATAAGTATAGTGGCATTTAGGGTTCCAGGTTGCCACAGAGAGGTCTATCTCTATTCTTTCTTTATTATTTTTTTAAGAGTTCTTTAAAACTATTGTGGGGCGTGTGAGCAAAATGAATTCCTTTTTTTTTTTTTTTTTTTTTTTTTATTTAATAGCCTTTAATTTACAGGATATATACATGTGTAACTTTACAGCATTAACAATTGACAAACCTCTTGTTCCAATTTTTCACCTCTTACCCCCCCCACCCCCTCCCCTAAATGGCAGGATGACCAGTAGATGTTAAATATATTAAAATATAACATGAATTCCTTTTTGCTTTGGGTTTTCAGTCTCTGTGTATTTCCAGAGTGTCTTCAGTCTTTTTTTAATTCTTCAAGAATAATACTGAATCCTGAAAATTTGACCTTAAGACCCAAACTTTCTCAAAACAGTCAATATTTGTGAAGATAACAAATTTCCTATGTTTAAGAAGTTCTGGATGTCATCTGAACTTTACCTTTTTGCCCAGTCTGAGTTATAGGAACACTCACCTTACCCTTGTATTATACCATGGTTTGGACACAACATTGATAAGTTCATGGCTTGTCATTGGTTCATGTTTGTTGGTGCCTAAAATATTTTTAAGGTAGAATCTTAACTTGGTATACATAAGTGTCTTGTTTTTGGATCAGGGACCAAGAGACATGGATTTGGCTTTTAATGAGAATGTGAATACCTACTAAATTAAAAAGTTTTTCCCATTATAGGAGCTCCTTAATATTATATGGTAGCATTAATACTGCTTTTAAACATAACTAAGCCTTGATAGTTTAGTAGCTTAATGAATCCACAATGATGCTTCCTATTAAAACATAGATTAATTATTTTAACACCACAGATTTAACAGCAGACTCTATAAAAATTAATCAGAGGGAATATTGGAGAAAAGGAATTGCCTGTTTCACATTCCTTTGATTGTCCCTTTTAAAAAGCCATATGTCTAGTTAACTTAGATGGTTTATTCTTCAGCTTGTAACTGCAATGGAAGATCACAAGAATGTTACTTTGACCCTGAACTGTATCGTTCTACGGGCCATGGTGGCCACTGTACCAACTGTCAGGATAATACTGATGGTGCCAATTGTGAAAGATGTCGGGAGAATTTCTATCGCCTTGGAAATGAGGAAGCATGCCTGCCATGCCATTGTAGCCCTGTTGGTAAGTAAGACGGCAGGACCTTCTTTCAGATCAAGGTTGCCCTTAGCTGTACTGTTACTGTTTAAAGCCACATTTTAAAATCTGTACACTGTACATACTTCATAGGTAAAACTTTGGTTATCAGAACATCCTAGGAAACAAAGGATAGAATGTGTACTTTTCCTTTTAAATTATATGGGATTGCTCCTGTCCTTATTCATGTTAAACTTTAATATAATTTTCTGGCATATTTGAAAAGTGTGTGTGTTGGTTTGAATAATAATTTTTGTAAATTACTATAATTCATATAATTTAATAACATAATATAAAATTATAAATAGAATTGGAGACTATTTTTTTTTGTGAGCTTTATTAAATAAAATAAAATTACAGAAAATTTTGTGATCTCTTAACTGTTAAATCATCAGTAACAACGTTCATTGTTGTGACTGTTTTCTTAAGATTGGTAAGTGAATGCTATTATATATCTGAAAGATGAAAATGATAGCTAATCTCACATTTAGCTTTAAAAACATAGATTTGAAATTAGTCCTACTTTTAAAATTGATATTTGATATACCTGTAGCCATTTGAAAGTTCAACACAATCAATTTTCAGAAATAGCTTTTGTTTAGCTAATTTTATGGGAGTTTATCTGATACTTTATTTCACTGCTCCTTTTATGACACATTTGTGATGGATAACAGAGCTTTATAAATTGATCTCTTGTTCTACACAGGCTCTCTCAGTACACAGTGTGATAATTATGGACGATGTAGCTGTAAGCCAGGTGTGATGGGTGACAAATGTGATCAGTGCCAGCCTGGATTCCACTCTCTTACTGAGGCAGGATGCAGGTAAGGAATTTGAAATAAATACCGAGTATACAGATAGGAAGGAAATGTATTTCTTTATCAGTGTCTTTTTTTTTCTTTTCTTTTCTTTCTTTCTTTCTTTTTTTTTTTTTTACATCACTTCTGTTTCCAAATACATTATCTTTGTTCCCTAGTCAGAGAATCATCCCTTGCAACAAAGAATAAAAAAGAATTAAAAAAAAAAAGTAGTAAAACAAAACTAGCCAACACATCTACTATGTATGCAGTTTTCTACACCATAGTTGCCCAGCCATCTTGAAAAAAACAAAAGCCTCATTTTTTCATCTTTTTGGGGGGGGATCTAGCTTGATGATTATTATAGTTGTTTATTATTCATTTTATTTTGGGGGGTTGTCTTTCATTTTCCCTGTAGTTAACGAAGTATATTGTTTTTCTGGTTCTACTTAGTACCCAATTCATATACCTCTCATCCTCATGTTTCTCTAAAGTCTTCATAATTATTATTTGTTATGGCACAGTAATCTTTCATTGGGGGAAAACATTTCTAATATAGTTAGTTTTTTTTTTTTAACTTTACATAATACTTCCTCAGTGGAAATCCCTTTATAATTATTATCTCATTTATTCCTCATAACAGACCTCAGATACAGAGGCAAAAATGACATTCTCAGGTTCACAGAGCTGTGAAGTGCCCAAGGCCAGAGATCTTTCTGACTTCAGATCCAGTGTTCTATCTTTTTTTCATTTTATGCCTCATATATTCCAATATATGAGAACCCTCTCTTCTCTGTTGTTGGTCAGGTTCTGATCTCCTGATAGCAAGTATTACCACGTAGATTGTTAGGTTGGAAGCAATGTAGTATGAAAATTTCAGTCTTTTAAATGGAATATCTCCAAGTCCAAGCTAGAATGCATTTCAAAACCAAATACGTATTTGATTTTGAAATGTATTCTGAATTATCTATGTCTATAGCTATAGTTATAGATGGTTTTTTAATTTGTTGTGTTATCTGTAAATTTGTTCATTAACTTGTATTATTAAAAGCTGACTTTGTTTCAAAGTGAGATTTCTTTCTCCAATTTATAGTGTGTGTGTGTGTGTGTGTGTGTGTGTGTGTGTGTGTGTGTAAATTTGTATCTTTTTTTTTTTTTTATTTAATAGGCCATGTTCTTGCAACCCTGCTGGAAGTACAGATGAATGTAATGTTGAAACTGGGCGTTGTGTTTGTAAAGACAATGTGGAAGGATTCAGTTGTGAGAGGTAACTAATTTTTGTTGCCCCTACACTATATTTTCCCTGGTGACATCCTAAACTGTAAATAGCTAACTCTTTTTCCACTCATCTATAGGTGCAAACCTGGATTTTTTCACTTGGAGTCATCTAATCCTCGAGGCTGTACCCCTTGCTTTTGTTTTGGGCATTCTTCTGTCTGCACGAATGCTGAAGGATACAGTGTCCACTCTATCACTTCCACTTTCCAGATAGGTAATTTGGGTCTTTCTATAGCAGAACAACTAAGACTGTAGTTTAATTATTGAAAGGAGGACTCATAATGATTTCTGAGATTTGATGTGTTTTGGTGATAGAAACGCCCAATGATGAGAGTGTGGTTTTTACTTTGCTTAGCTTTTTTATTTAATGAAGAAAATTATGATTGAGAAATTTTTAGAGTTTTAATGGCAGGTATAAATTATATGCTAAATAGATGAAAGTAATACACAAGAAATGTAGCATAGTCAGTTACAGTTTTTACATGGAAATACTACAGAAGCACTTTTGTTTTCATTCTCTGCTTCTAGATAAGGAAGGATGGCGTGCTGAAGAGCGGGACGGCTCTGAGACATCACTCCAGTGGTCTTCTGAGAGCCAGGAGATCTCTGTGATCTCAGAGAGCTACTTTCCCATATACTTCATTGCTCCTGGTATGTGAAATTAGAACATTTATTTGGTACTTTCATATATCCATATTTCAACTTTATTGCATATCTTTGGTGTATTGTTTCTGTATTTCAGACAAGTTTTTAGGTAACCACCTGTTGAGTTATGGTCAGAATCTCACTTTCTCCTTTCGAGTGGAAAGGCGGGATACACGACTCTCTGCAGAAGATCTGGTCCTTGAAGGAGCTGGTCTTAGAGTATCTGTTCCTTTAATTGCTCAGGGCAACTCCTATCCTAGTGAAACCACTGTGAAATACATTTTTAGGTAAGGCGATGCATCATATCCATCTTTGCTGTTGGAATAGGGGAGAAAGGAATGAGGAGTTGTGATTACTATGACTTGTAGATCTTATCTTGAGTGGTGTGTGTTTATATAATATCTTTCATGTAAAAGGATGACATCCTACTGTTTGCCTTTTCCAAGGATTGTGTCAGACTAACCAAAAGGTCTGGATTTTTTTTTTTTTTTTTCATTTGTGCATTTACTGTATTGCCTTGGTTGTAGAATGAGCAAAGAGTACATTGTGAACTTCCAGAGACTATGACTACAGAAGCTAATATGAACTTTTCCCCATAGACTTCACGAAGCAACAGATTATCCCTGGAGACCTACCCTTACTCCTTTTGAATTTCAAAAACTATTAAATAATTTAACTTCTATCAAGATTCGTGGGACATACAGTGAGAGAAGTAAGTTATAGAAAAATTTGGAAGGCTCTCAGGGGTGGTGATCAGGTTATAGAATTCAGGGTAACTTACACTTATAGTAGTATGTAAGTTTTATTGCTTTAGAATCCATAATGTTCTGTGATAATACTACAAAAATACATATTTTAAAAGTGCTTAACAGAATTACTGCAGTTTACAAATTCTCTGAGTTTTTAATATGAAATTTAGAATTCAAGAAAAGTATATAGCGTAAAAATGTCCATTTTCACTTGATCCTTATATATTAGACCTTTGACAATTTGTACAAAACTACTTTCACTGATAAAGATTGTGCACATGTGCACATCCATCTTCTACTACCTTAGAAATTGACTTAAATTAATTGCTTTGACCAAAATAATTCATCAGCTGGTGCCCCACTTTCTGAAGAACCAATTCAACTAAAACTTAGCACTCAAAGAAAACTTTTACTTCAAAGACATAATAAATCTCAGTTTAAAACTACAGTATTTGATTTTTTGAAAAATAAGAATCTTTTCATCTGAAGATGTAATAAATCTTTAGAGGGAATATGATTACAATGTTTAAAAACAAACAAAAAAGGCAAGAACAACATAACTTAGCTCACATATGCTTGACGTTAGTTGATTAAATCAGTATTTGTTGTATACCTGTTTTGTTCTAGGCATTGTGCTATAGCCAGGTTGTGAGTTGCAGATATGGGATACAATCCCTATCCTCAAGGAATTTTTGTTTTAGTTGGCAAGATAACACACAAACATATAACAAGTTAGATGACAGTAAAATATTTAAATAATAGTTTGAGATCTTGTCTTTGCCTGGATTTTACTTCCTTCTTCCCTTTGACACATAAGAATCCTTTTTTTAAGACAAGCTCAGTTACCATCTTCTGCATGAAACTTTATGATCTCTCCCACATGTACCTTCACTTCCAAATTACCTAGTATTTAAGTTGTGCAGGTTTATTTCATTTTATATTTATACATGTATTTGTCTCCTCTATTAGAAAGTTACTCCTTGAAAGGAGGAATTGTTTCATTTGTTTTACTTATATCCATTGTGCCTGGCCATAGTAGATGCTTTAAAAAATACTTGTTGATTGATTTTCCATAAAACTCTGTGTGATTAACTTCCAGATTATTTATTCCTAACTCATTTTCATTGACATTTTGCTGAATTCAACACTGTTGCATTATTCTGACATGATCCCTTCTTAATGACCCTATCTTGGTTTATAGTGATCACTATTTTCCCCTCTAGAGATTTACAAACTATCTTTTTAATCATATATTCCCAAAATGTCAATAGAAATAAGAGTCAACTTCACAGACTTATAATTTGACAAATCCTTTTCCTTCTTGTAAAAATCAGGACAGTCACCCACCTTTTGTCTTATGAGATCTAGTCTTTGTTCTCCATCATTTTGGAGGGCTCACCGACAATAGTTAGTTACTAGCACTCTGGGATGTGTTTAGTTCTGCAGGTGCAATACTCAGATTTCACATAGTGCTTTATACTTCATTTGTTATGTATTGTTCTTTAATCATTGTAATCTTACAGAGAAGGTTGTCTCAGAAGCCAAGGGAGGAGAGAGTTTCAGGAATGATGAGCAGTGTCAGACGTTCATGAAAGAACAACCAGGAAGGTTAGGAAAAGAGAAAAACCCATCCTAATGGAGCATTATATTAAACCATTTTTTCCAAATTAACAGTATCCCACATTTATGAGTCATGTGCCCTCAAAATATTGATTCTATTCAACTTTGTTTATATAATATACTTTGTTTCACAGACGGAATGGGAGATAATATTTAAAGTTATAGCAGAGTTACTGGTAGACTAAAAATCAGAAAAAAATTAATTTCTAGTTGCCAGTCTTCTAGCAATCATTTTAAACATTAGATGTCATAAATAGAATGATTTTCGTCATGTAAATAGGCACTCATTTCTTCTAGGAAATAATTTGAAAATTGTATCTCACAAGTTTGGAAAGCATTAAATAACATATTTTTGTGTAATACCTTGATATATTATCCATAGAAGTGTAAGTAATAATGTTCTATATAGCCTTTTCTTGGGCTACTATGTATGTGAATGGATTGACTTAAGGGTCTTACAAGGTCTTATAATCCAGTGAAAGCACACTGACTATTATTGTTTATAAATTGCTTTGTTTTACATCCATACATAGGTGCTGGATATTTGGATGATGTCACTTTGGCAAGTGCTCAGCGTGGACCTGGGGTCCCTGCAGTTTGGGTAGAGTCCTGTACCTGCCCTGTGGGATATGGAGGGCAGTTTTGTCAACTGTGTGTCTCAGGATACAAAAGGGAAACACCTAGTCTTGGACCTTACAGTCCTTGTGTGCTTTGTACTTGCAATGGACATAGTGAGACCTGTGATCCTGAGACAGGTAAGGATGTCATCTGGTACAGCTACAAATTTTGAATTTTCTGGGTTTTTTTTTTTTTTTAAAGAGACGAGCCAGGGTGAGAAGTTTTATTTACTATGTGTATTTATTTATTCCTTTCATTTCAAATTAGGTGTTTGTAACTGCAGAGATAACACGGCTGGTCCACACTGTGAAAAGTGTGTTGATGGCTACTATGGAGATTCAACAGCTGGTACTTCCTCTGATTGTCAACCTTGTCCATGCCCAGGAGGCTCAAGTTGTGCCGTTGTTCCCAAGACAAAGGAGGTGGTATGCACCAATTGTCCCACTGGCACCACTGGTAATTCTCCATTTTCAACTGTCTTCACTGAGATTGTTTCTTCACAATGATGCTGATGAGTTTATCTGGAAGTTTTTTGTTTTAAATATTTTAGTTGTCCTGATCTTTAAGAGTTTATAGCAATTTTTAAATTTTTAAGTAATACCAAATCAGGTGAATATTCATTGTTATTAGCTTTGTGTTCAGTATATCAAGATGAGAAAGGCCATCTTCAGTTATATTAAAGGTGATAATCTCATATATTTTTGTAAAATTTAGACTTTAACTAAAATTTTTTATAAAGCTTTTTATTTTCAAAACATATACCAAGATAATTTTCAGCATTCACACATGCAAAATCTTGTATTCCAATTTTTCCCCCCTCCCTTTCCCCTACCTCCTTCCCTAGATGGCAAGTAATCCATTATATGTTTAACTAGAATCTTTAGACTTATTTATTCCTTCTAATTTCTAGAATGAATGCCGGGACTTCAGTAATTACTTGCTTCATTTCTTCAGGCGATTTTAATCTGCATAAGTAGAGAAATTCTCTAGAAATGTTCTTAGACTCTAGATTTTTGGCTCCTCCAGACTGTTTTTGTGTTTGACAAAATCTTATTTAGTATAGATGGAAAATCAGAGAAAAAGAACAGGAATACTAATACAGAATTATTTGATTTTCTGTCAGTTGAGTCTTACTATCAGGAAAATCATTGATGATCTCATTTATAAAAAATGTTTTTAAAAAATGGAACTTCATATAAAATTTTAAATTTCTGTTTTCCATCTTGTTCTGAACACTAAAAAGAAAAACTATACAGGCTTAAAAATAGAATTAAGTCCTTTCTGGCTGACAAGTATCTCACTTACTGTTCTAAATTCTTCCTGATTTGATTTTCATTGTTTAGAAGCCGTAATCTGATATTTTAGATTAAAATGCATAATTATTCAGAAGAGTAAGAGCCCAAGAATGGGATAGTCTAAGGTGAATCTAGAAAACAAACATTTTAACTTCTCCCCCATGAACATTAGGGTATTCCCTGTTTTAATCTGCTTGGCTTTGGAGACTGAAGGCTGCAAAGAGAACTTATAAACCCAGCGTGAATCTGGTAGTGGAAAGACCATTGGCCTGGAAGCCAGGACCTGTGACCTGTTGACATCTCTCACTCTATGACTCACTTTGGGTGAATTATATCATATCTCTCCACCTTGGTGTCCTCTTTTGAAAAATAAGGGGAGGTGCTAGATCAGAAGTTGACAAACTTATTTTCTGGGCCAATAGGCAATTTAGAGAATATTTAGTATATAGCTATATAACAAGGAGGAAAACAAATTTCCACAAATTGTTTTATTGTCAAAATTGAAAATATAATAATATTTGAGTACTTTTAAAATTTGCAATAGAGATCTGCTAATGAGAGAAATGGAACTCTTTTTTTTTGGGGGGGGGCAGTAATATTGTTTAATTAAAATTTAAAGTTAGTATCCCCTATTATCAGAATCAGTTGCAAATGTTCATCTGTTGATACCAATCTGTAATGGAATTTTGTGTATTTGATCTTTGAAAATTTTTTTTTAACACAGTTAGTTATTGCCAAAAACTGATCCACAAACATACTTGACTTTAATTGAGCCAAAAAGTTAATAGGCTTTTAAGTTTATTTTCTCTGGATAAATTTCTTTGGCTGTTACAATCAAAACATGATTAATTAACTCATCAGTAAACAATTGTTGCTTGAATAACATAAAAGGTCTGGTTGTAGCCTCATTTTCACATTTTTGTCAAGAAATTCTGTTGTGGTGAGATAGTACATTTTACATTTTCTAATTTTTCTGACTTGCTCTCTTATAAGTAGTTAGGAATATATTAGCATGAGTGCTTAGTCTCATAATGTATATTGTATTCTTTTAACATAGGTATAGTGTCATTGCATAATAAACACAATAGTTTGCTACCTCTTTGAAAACAAAGTGATCCATACTCTACTGTGCTTTAAACATTCAACATTCCATCTTTTACTTCTTGTTTTGATATGATGGATATAGACTCATAATTAAAAAAACAAAATGTCATCATAAAGCAATATAAATAGTATTGAAATACTGAGTTATAATTGAGGTACTGCAGTTTTTAGCGTACTGAGAAGTAGCATGAAGTCATTGTTCCACATGTTGTAGTGCAAACAAATGAGTATGACTTTGTGCCAATAAAACTATATTTACAAATACTGAAATTTGACTCACATAATTTTAATGTGATGAAATATAATTCTTTTGATTTTTTTCCCCCTTAAAAATGTAAAATCTATCCTTACTTTATGTCATCATACAAAATAAAGACAGCAAGCCATATGTGGTCATTTGCTCATCCTTGGTCTAAATAGTGTTCTTTCGTCTTTTTTTTTTTTTTTTTTTTTAACATAAATCCCATTAGTAAAAGAAAATTTCAAATTGAACATGTTTTAAAACAAAATTTTAAAAGGATGAAATAAAGAATAATTTAAAATAATTTTTATTTTATAAATTTTAAAGATTATTTTCCTTAATATCAATGCTTTTAATGTGCTTCATTAATTTTAAAACTTTTTAGCAGCTTATGATAAATACATTTTACATTTTCTAATTTTCCTGACTTGCTCTCCTATGAGTAGATAGGAATACATCAGCATGAGTGCTTAGTCTCATAATGTATATTGTATTCTTTTAGCATAGGTATAGTGTCATTGCTATTCAGAAATCTAGTTGTATATTCACTTTATTTTGATACTTGGTTTTAGTGGCTGTCTTAATTAAAGAAGATTTTTTTAAAGATTATAAAAACAAAAATAAGAAGTTGTGTCAGTAATTGTGTCAGTACTCTGACCTGATATTCATTTTTCTGCCCCATCCACCAGTCAGGCAGAAGTTTCTGTTTAATTTGCATCAAATTGCATCGTCTCTGTGGCTCTTGTGAACTAAAGAGAAGGGTTTTTTTTTGTTTTTATTTTTTTTGAATAAGCGGGTTCAAAAACCAGTGAGACTCTTTGGAAGATAGTAGTATACACTAGGAGATTCTGATTTCACATTTAAGTGCAAAAGTAATGAGAATTTTGTAGGTGACACCAATCTTTTTGAGAACTATTATTAAATAATACCTCAAGGCATAATTTATACTTGGGTTGAAGTTTATCATTATTCCTAGCTGTTATAAATCCTGTTCCAAATTTTAATTATTTCAATTTGGGGACTGCCTTCTCATCAAATCTAATTAAGTTGTTGATATTTTTGCCTTGTAATGTGGCTGAACGGAGCTTGTATTATCATTTCTGCTACTTTCTTGTCAACTTGTGTGTATATCTTTAATATTGTCATAATTTTAATAATCCATGGTTCCTTCAGAGGAATCTTTTTAACCTACTTGCCCATTTTGTGAAAGTTAGCAAAAACTAGATAATATGATTTATAAATATCCTTAGCTGGGCATACCTAAGCTATAATATATTGCAGTATGCTCAAAGAAAATAAACAAATAAGAATGCCATTTGACAGTCTTACATATCTCACAGGGTATGTGACTGACAAATGAAATGGAGGTCTGGTTCTATTCTACATAGGAATATTTGACACAAATACTTAATAAAACTTAGGTGCTTTCTTTATTTTCAGTTAAAAGTTTAAATGGAATTTCTGTTATTTTACCACATCACAGTAGAATATCTTGTGTACACCACTTTGGAAACCACTATTCTAGACCTTCAGGGCTCTTTAAAAATGTCATTGTTCTATAATTATAGCTTAGGGTCCTCCTGTGAAGAAATCAAGCTTCTCTCTGGCTATTTGGTATCCTTTCATTATCACTAGCATCATTGACAGAATTCAATGAACTTAGTATGTCCTAGGAGCCTTTTATCCAATAGCCTATGATCATAAAATTGGATCATAATATTTAATAGCCATTTGGCAAGGGAAACTTGAGAATTATCCAGTGACTTTGTTTTTGTCCTTATTTTAATCTGTAATATTGAATTTTTTGCTTTGCAGGTAAAAGATGTGAACTTTGTGATGATGGCTACTTTGGAGATCCACTTGGCGAAAATGGCCCCACAAGACTTTGCCGACTTTGTCAATGTAGTGACAACATTGATCCCAATGCGGTTGGGAATTGTAACAGATTAACTGGAGAGTGCTTAAAATGCATCTATAACACTGCTGGCTTTTATTGTGACCGCTGCAGAGATGGGTTTTTTGGGAATCCCCTGGCCCCCAATCCAGCAGACAAGTGTAAAGGTAATAGTTTTTGACTTAGAACCTAGTGACATTATACATCAAGGGATTCAGTTTCTGGAGCCATTAACACAGTGCTTGGCTCAGAGTCAGGAGGACTCGAGTTGAAATGCAGCTTCAGACACTTATTAGCTATGTGACCTTGGACAATTCACTTAGCTGCTTTTAGCCTTGGTGTAACAGGGTCTACTTGTCAGGGTTGTTGAGAGATCAAATGAGACAAAAATTATAAAGCAATTAGCGTAGCATTTGACACATAGGAAAAGCTATATAAATATTTAGTCTCTTTTCCCTGTCATCTTGAGTATTATATTGCATTGTCTACAAATGGTGTTGGACAACTCTGTGATGAATTTATCAAGGGAAGGGAAGAAAGGAAATTTATGCAAATACAAAATATGCTATTTTGTATTATATGTAATTTATAATTTAATTAATATAATTCATACAAATTCAAAAACAATACATTCCTCCTTACCTTCAAGGACCTTACAGTTTTCAGAGGAGGAGACAGTAAATAAAGGGTAGTGACTGGTAGCTAAATTGAGGGAGTAAGGAGTATTTTCATTTGGGAAGCCAAAGGGATGATGAGTAGCGCTTTAGGGGACTTGATAGATATGCTTTCTGGTATCTATACACTAGTAAATATCAGTGGCAAATATGGATTTGAAAACAGTTTCAGCTGAAAATTGTGATAGGTTTAGAATTTGTAGGCAGCAAATACATGCACAGCAGTAAATCATGTGGCAAGAAAATGGGGGGGAGAATAGTCTTTTGAAGATGATATAATATTCACATAAAAGAGATTATATGTAGGCCCTCTTATCAGCATTTTCTCCAATTAATCTGCAATTTTTTCTCTCTCTCAGCTTGTAGTTGTAATCCTTATGGTACTGTGAATCAACAGACTACTTGTAATCAAGTAACTGGACAGTGTGAATGCCTCCCTCACGTTACTGAGAGGGATTGCAGTATCTGTGATCCTGGATTCTATAATCTACAGAGTGGACAAGGATGTGAGAGGTAATGCTGAGCCCTTTGCACACCCAATGGGGTGCAGTGATTCAGGCACTGGGCTTGGATTTAGGACTCGAGTTCAAATCCTGTTCTAGAACACTTATTGATTATAGAATTTTGAGCAAATCACTTATCTCTCAGCCTCATTTCCTGATCTATAAAAAGGGGATAAAGAAGAGCCCTTTACCTCACAGGATTGTTGTGAGGATCATAAGAAATGATAAAAATAAATGCTAATTGTTATTATCATCCCTTAGTTATATCATTTTTTTCTGTGTTTTAGAGATGATGATTTATAAGTGAATATACAGAAATGATACTTAATTGGAGCCATCAATGTCTATTTAGTTTCTACTCTGTACAAGACACATTGATTGGCTATGTTACCTTCTTTTTTTAAGGGAGCTGTACTTAACATTGAGAAAGGAAAAATGAAAGAGTCCACATGTCACTTTGATAGAGTGAAGGTCAAAGTTTGTGTTAAGGTAAAAAAAAAATTGGATGGGACTCATTAAAATTTGAATCCTACTTTTTACATATGGAAACAACTCCTAGTCAGTGGTATTTATCCTTTCATAATAGAGAAGGACAATTCTTGTCTTTATTTAGAAAATTGTTTGTTCAAAGTCTGTTTTCTACCTGAAACAAGATTGTTTTTTGTTTCATTTTCAGATGTAACTGTCATGCTCTCGGTTCCACCAATGGCCAGTGTGACATACGCACTGGACAATGTGAATGTCAGCCGGGCATCACTGGCCAGCGCTGTGAGCAGTGCGAGCCCAACCACTTTGGCTTTGGACCTGAGGGCTGCAAACGTAAGAGACTGGTGGGCCAACACTTGAAGCATCTTGTCCCATTCTTTGCATCTAATCTCAGGTCTTGGATGGGTCTCCACCTCTGTGGCTTATTGCCTTTCTGATACAATAATTTACTAAGATCATCTGTAGATGCACGATTATATAGCCTATTCTTAGTAGTCTAGAGAGTTTAATAGATTAACTTTGTAATCTGTTTTATTTGTTTCTTCTATTTGTCTTACTAAATATTTGTAGGTGACAGTTTTTACTTTTTATCCAATAAATTAAACCTTTGATTAATCTACCTCTCTTTAGATATTCACTGGACCTTTTTTGTTGATTTGTTTATAGTAGTTGTTTCTCCTAATTCTTTGGGAGAGCAGATCTAATTATAAAAATCTTTCTTTCCTTGTTATAAACAGTTCCTTGCAATCAAGTCCCAGTTTACATAGGGTTTTCTGCTTCCTGAATTCGTATATTTCTTCTATGGAGTGTTAAATGTTATTGACTTAAACCAAGGAATAACATTAGTAAACATACCATAAAATCATGCCATAACTTCATTTTGTTTTGGGTTTTCTGGCTTCTTAATGAGGAAACCTTGAAAGCAGAGGATTTATGAGGATAGAGGTGACTGCTCAAGTAAAAAGCATTTGATGGAATGATTTTCATCATCCTAGGTTACCATTTAATAATGTATCTTACGGGGCTTTTTGCTCTAACTTTATTTTTGCTCTAAAAGTTTTTGTGTTACCTGCCTGGGAGACATTTTGTTTAAAATCTGGTTTTTTAAAAAAAAAAAAGTCTCTTGTAGGCAGTGACTGCGATAATGGTGCAGTTTCTTGATAAGCAATAGATAAGTTTAGAGAGAGTACTTTTTCCTTCCTTAGTCCTGTTTTGATTGTGATTTTCTTCTTTTTCTCTGCAGCATGTGACTGTCACCCTGAGGGGTCACTTTCACTCCAGTGCAAAGATGATGGTCGTTGTGAATGCAAGGAAGGTTTTGTGGGAAATCGCTGTGACCAGTGTGAAGAAAATTATTTCTATAATCGGTCTTGGCCTGGCTGTCAAGAGTGTCCTGCATGTTATAGACTAGTGAAAGATAAAGTAAGTCTTAGTTATGCTTTCTTAAAACTAGGACCACCTTATATGAATGTTATGGAATATTATTGTTCTGTAAGAAATGACCAGCAGGATGATTTCAGAAAGGCCTGGAGAGACTTACATGAACTGATGCTAAGTGAAATGAGCAGAACCAGGAGATCATTATATACATCAACAACGATACTGTATGAAGATGTATTCTGATGGAAGTGGATTTCTTTGACACAGAGATCTAACTCAGTTTCAGTTGCTCAGTGAGGGACAGAAGCAGCTACACCCAAAGAAAGAACGACTGGGAAATGAGTGTAAACTGTTTCCATTTTTGTTTTTCTTCCCGGATTATCGCTACCTTCTGAATCCAGTCTTCCTGTGCAACAAGAGAACTGTTTGGTTCTGCACACATATATTGTATATAGGATATACTGCGACATATTCAACATGTATAGGACTGCTTGCCACCTGGGGGAGGGGGTGGAGGGAGAAAGGGGAAAAATCGGAACAAAAGTGAGTGCAAGGGATAATGTTGTAAAAAATTACCCAGGCAAAATTTTTTTTAAAAAATAAAGAAAGAAAGAAAAAAGAAAAAACAAAACAAAACTAGGACCACTTAAGGTAGAAAAATATCTAAATTTTTTGGCATACTGCTACCTGCTAAAGGCAAAATGATACACCAGTAGGTTGTAGATTACATGTAATTTTGGTCTGTGTTTTTATCTGTTATGTACCTGCTAAGGAAGGAGTAAGCACTAGCTGGAATCCTATCTTTTCAGGAATATTTTTGGGAGCAGGCTTGAGTAAGCATTTTATCTGTGCCCTCATTTCTTCTTTCACTTTGTTAAGGTTGCTGAGCATCGAGTGAAGCTCCAGGAGTTAGAGAACATTATAGCAAACCTTGGAACTGGAGATGAAACAGTTACAGATCAAGCTTTTGAGGACAGACTGAAGGCAGCTGAGAGAGATGTTATGGACCTACTACGTGAGGCCCAGGACATCAAAGGTAGGTGTTATTGGTATCTTCCATTGGACCTGTTCAATTGATTAATCTAGTTATTACCCATGGCTAATATATTGTATTATGAATTTCATAAATTTAGTAGTCAAAGTTTTTAAAAAATATTTTATTTTTCTCCAATTATGTGTAAAATTTTTTAAACATTTAAAAAAAAAATTTAAGTTTCAAATTCCCTCCCTTTCTCCCCTCACTGAAAAGGCAAGCAATTTGATATAGGTTATATATTTCATTGTTACTGTTCCCAATGCTCTCCTGGTTATACTCATATCACTTTGTCTCAGTTTTTCTGAGAACATCCTGCTTATCATTTCTTATAGCATAATAATACTCCATAACAATCATATATTACAACTTGTTCAGCCATTCTTCAGTTGATGGACATCCCTTCAATTTGCAATCATTCGCCATCACACACACACACACACACACACACACCCCTGCTATAAATATTTTTGTATATATAGCTGCTTTCTGTTTTGATTTTTTAAAATTCTCTATGCATTGAAGAAACAGATAAAATTAATGAATCAATACTAGCTTTTCTGTTGCTTACATATGGTAAGTTGTAGACACTGGTCCTTTTTGACATGGGCTAGCAAGTCTCCAGATCAGGGGTCCTCAAACTACAGCCTGTGGGCCAGATGCAGCAGCTGAGGATGTTTATCTCCCTCATCCAGGGCTATGAAGTTTATTTAAAGGCCCACAAAACAAAGTTTTTGTTTTTACTATAGTCCAGCCCTCCAACAGTCTGAGGGACAGTGAACTGGCCCCCTATTTAAAAAGTTTGAGGACCCCTGCAGATGGATAAATCTAAAGAATTAAAAGCTTTGAAATTAAAATCAAATTAAAGGGTAAAAATGTAATGCAGTGTGATAAAATAGTTTGTAATGCAGTGTGATAAAATATCTATCTATCACTATATAGGTTCAATAGTGATAGGTTCTACTAATAGTGTAAACTTTTTTTTTTTTTTTTTTTTGCCAATTTCAAGATATGGTAAGAAACTTATACTGAAAATTTGGTCTCAAATCTTTGAGACCAAATTTTTTTAATTCCCAGAGTTCTTTATTTCCCACAACTGTTCATCTTGGCTGTGCCCAGCATATTTTTTTAAATCTCTAAAATGTAGAAAATCTAGTATGAGCATAATGCTATTATAAGTTATCAGTCAGTTCTGATTGTAAATAAACAATTTACTTTGTGATCCTTATCTCTTGGTATGCCCCAATTTCATGTGAAATTTTTAATATTCGTACTATGTGGCAGATTTTTATTCAGTTTGACTCTTTATGACACCAGAAATATGTACCAAGTTGATTCATTTCAACCAGCCCACTGAATTAATTAAATAGTTATTCTGTGCAAAATGTTAGAGATTCTAAGACAAAATAAAGCAATCCCTGTGTTCAAAGAATTTACTGAGGGAAATAAAACATATTCTCATTTGAAGGGATGGAGAGAAAAGGAGTGGGGGTAGTAGAGGGATAGGAGAAAGGAACAGAAAGACCTGTCTGAAAGACAGGTGAAAAGGGTTCAATTCAGGCATGAAATTCTGCCATGGAACAAAGATAATAAAAGAAGATATATTTAATTTGGAGAAAAAAAACTAGGAGACCACTTTAGCTGGAACATAGATTACGAGAAAGGGAATAATTTGAAATATTTAGAAAGGTAGGTGTTAACCATATTGTGCAGATCTTTATATACCAAATTGAAGAATTTGTGTATTATCCTGTACAAAACAGGAAATCCCCTAAGGTTTTTGAAAAGGGATGTGCCATGGTCAGACTTGTGCTTTGGGAAGATTAACTTGGTAGCTGTGTGGAGAATGGATTGGCGGGAGGGAAGACTGAAGTAGGGAGATCAGTTAGGCAGTTCTTGTCCTATTCCTGGTGAGATGTTATGAGGCCTGAAGTAGGATACTTGAGAGCTGTTGTAGAGATAGAATTGACAAGATGTGAAAACTGGTGAGCTGTGTGAGATGAGAGGGAGGAAGTCTCATGGAAAAGAAAAATTACATTTTTCTGTGTAGCCTCAGAAGGCAGAACTAGAATCATTTGGTTCAAGTTACAAAGAGGAAAATTTAGAAATGATGTAAAGAAATGCATCCTAATAATTAGAGCTGTGTCTCGAAGTAGAATGGGCTACCTTACAAGATGGCCACCAGTCTTTTTTAATGAAGACAGTTTGAAGCAATGACTGCTAGGTGCCTGGAAGGAAGGTAGCAATATTTTTAGAGAAATATATAGGAGGCTGAACTAGAGAAAAGAAGAATAGTGGTGATTTGAGAAGTGAAGTAGGTGGTAGATAACAGATGATCTCATTTTTTTCAATCAAATAAAGGATATACAAGGCAAGTGGTGTAGGAGGAAAAGAGAAGAGAACATTTGCACTGTGATTATCAATTGGGGAAGAATAAAAAGATTGCCATGTAGTGAGAGCCAAGTTGAGATTAGATAGTATGAATTTGTAAGGGGATCCACTTAGGAAAAGTTGTATGACTTAATCCAGTGATATTAATTAGCATTTAAGTAAGAATAGAAAAGTTCGGTGGTGAAGTATCTGAGAGTTGTAATATAATAGGTGACTGGGGGTAAAAGGACAAGAGATTGAAATGCTCTTCAGGGTTCAGTTGAAGTGTTTTACTGTAGAGTCAAAAATTAATAGACAAAGATTTAAAAAAAAACCCAACCACTACATATTTCACAAAGAAAAAATTAAATCAAAAGAATTAGGAAAAAAAATGCAACATTGATTTTAAAATGATTTTAAAATATCATATGATTTGCCAAGATGGAATTGCATCATCTTGAAGAATGTGCCCTATTGCTTGATGATACCTTTAGTTAATATGTTTATATTTATGATAGCAGCTATATCTTAGAATGGTCTTGAAGATAAAAAAGTTAAAGTAAGATGTTGTTCACTTTGAAATACCAGCTCAGTTGTGTCTCAGTGAATTTTTTAAAATTATTTTTATTAGAATTATCTGATGGCAGAGCCAAAATGGTAGAAAAAAGCCAGCAACTGCCCTGAACTCTCCCTAGAACTCCTCTGAAAATTTTAAAATTATGCCATTAAAAAAATTCCTAGAACAGCAGAACCCACAAAAGGATGGATTGAAATAATTTTCCAGCCAAAGACAACTTAGTATGTTAGCAGGAAAGCTCTGTCATACCTGGGTGAAAGTGGAACATAGAGTAAGCCACTGAATCATCAGTGGCAGCAACTGCTTTCAGAACTCGCAGCCATTGATGGTAAAAGGGTTGAACAATTGGTCAGAAGGAGATTTACAGGCGGCTTTTTGCTAACAATGAGGCAGGACTCTGTTGCATTGCCCATACTCAGATCTAAGTTGCAGTCCTGGTGGCAATCCCAGAACAAGAAGGAACATTAGCTTGCCAGAATTTGTGACCACAGAGGGGCAGGGATCCTCATCACAGTTCCAGCCATAGCAGAAAAGAGTGCTTGTGGTCACTTACAGACCAGAGCTTAGGACAGGAAAATAGTAAATATACCTCTCCTTACATCATACCACCTTGTATGAACTGAAAACTTCCCTAGGAGTAGCTCTGAAAGCAGCTGTGCAAAATCCCTGAAAGCTGAGACAGTGCACCCTCCATCCTGAAAGCAGAGCTTCACTTTAGCAAAGAGTTAATAGTCAAGAAATAGATTTGGAAAATGAGCAAATAAGAACAAAAAAAAAATCTGATCATAGAACATTATTATCGTGTTAGCTAGATGGCACAGTGGATAGAGCACTAGCCCTGAAGTCAGGAGGATCTGAGTCCAAATGTAACCTCAGATACTTAACACTTCTTAATAATGTGACCTGAGGTAAGACACTTAACCCCAATTGCCTCTCAAAAATTATTATGATGACAAGGAAGATCAAAACACATATTCAGAAGAAAACAGTGTCAAAATTCTACACCTAAACCTTTCAAGAAAAATAAGAATTGGTCTCAGGTCATAGAAGAACTCAGAAAGGGTTTTGAAAATCAAGTAAAGGAGGTGGAGAAAAAATTGGGAAGAGAAATAAGAGTGATACAAGGAAACCATGAAAAAAAGAGTCAACAGCTTAGTAAAGGAGACACACACAAAAATACTGAAGATAATAACACTTAGAAAAACAGACTGGGCTAAATGGTAAAAGAGGTATAAAAGCCAATGAAGAGAAAAATGCCTTGGAAAAACAGAATTGGCCACATGGAAAAAGAAGCACAAAAATGAACTGAAGAAAAAATCTCTTTTAAAATAAACTGAAGAAAATTCTTTTTATAAGAATTAGCTAAATGAAAAAGGAGGTACAAAAGCTCACTGAAGAAAATAATTCCTTTAACAATTAGAATTAAGCAAATGGCAGCTAATAATTTGATGAGAAAGCAAGAAACTAATAAGCCAAAAACCAAAAGAATGAAAAAATAGAAGAGAGGATGGAATGTCTCACTGGAAAATAGATCCAGAAGAGATCATTTAAATATTATTGGACTACATGAAAGCTGTAATCAAAAAGAGAGAGAGAGAGAGAGAAAAGAAAAGAGAGAGGGAGCAAGTGCTCATGCACCTAAGCATCATCTTTCAAGAAGTAATCAAAGAAAATTGCCCTGATATTTTAGAACCAGAGGGTAAAATAGAAGTTGAAAGAATACATCCATTACTTCTGAAAGAAATCCCCAAATGAAAAATCCCAGGAATATTAATAGCCAAATTCCAGTGTTCCAGGGAAAAATATTTCAAGTAGCCAGAAAGAAACAAGTCAAGTATTATGGAGATTAGAATAACACAGGATTTAGCAGCTTCTATATAAAAGGTTCAAAGGACTTGGAATATGATATTCTAGGATTACAACTAAGAATCATATACCCAACTGAGTATAATATTTCAAGAGAGAAAAAAATGGATTTTCAATAAAATAGAGGATTTTCTATTTTTTTTATTTTTTATTATAATAACTTTTTATTGACAGAACCCATGCCAGGGTAATTTTTACAACATTATCCATTGCACTCACTTCTGTTCCGATTTTTCCCCTCTCTCCCTCCACCCCCTCTCTTAGATGGCAAGCAGTCCTATATATATTAAATATATCGCAGTATATCCTAGATACAATATATGTGTGCAGAATCAAATAGTTCTCTTGTTGCACAGGGAGAATTGGATTCAGAAGGTATAAATAACACAGAAAGAAAAACAAAAATGCAAATAGTTTATTCATAAATAGAGGTCTTTCAAGCATTCTTGATGAAAAGACCAAAGTTAAAAGGAAATTTGACTTTCAAATATAAGACTCAGAAGCATAAAAAGGTAAACAAGACAGAGAATTATAAAAGACTTAATAAGGTTAAACTATTTACATTACAACAGGAGAAATTCATAATTGTAACTCATAAAAGCTTTCTCATTATCAGGGCAGTCAGAAGGAATCTACATCGAGAGCACAGGTGTGAGTTGAATATGAAGAGATAACATTTAAAATAGGAAAATGAAGGGGTGAGAGAAAGGGAGAGAGGGGGAATCATCTCACATAAAAGAGGCAAGAAAAATCTTCTACAGTGGAGGGAAAAATGGGAGAGATGATGAAGTGAGTGAACCTTACTCATTAGAATTGTTAGCTCAAAAAGGGAATAACATATGCACTCATTTGAGTATAGAAATCTATCTTAGGATAGATAGTAGTGCACATTAGGATAGGTAGTAGTAGGGAAAAGGGGTAAAAGGAGGGGTGATGGAAGGGCAAGTTGGCGGGGAGCAGGTGGTAGTCAGGGAAAAAACATGAGGAGGGATAAATTGAAAGGAGAAAGAATAGAATAAACGGGGAGTAGTAGGAATATAGGGAATATAGTTAGCAATAGTAACCAAGAAAAATTTTCTTTTTTTCCCCCAAACATAGAGCACTGAGTCAAATTTATAATAATTATTGCCATTCCCCAGTTGATAAGTGATCAAAATATATGAACAGTTTTTAGATGAAGTAATCAAAGCTAGCTATAGCCAAATGAAAAAATACGCTCACTGATTGGAGCTGATTGGAGAAATGAAAATGAAAATGATTCTGAGGAATACCTGATTTGTGAACCATTCTGTAGTACATATGCCCAAAGGACCTGTATACCCTTTGACTTAAAAATATCACTAGGTCTTGTATCTCAAAAGAGATTAAAAACAAAAACAAAAAGGAAAAACAATACATATACAAAAATATTGATAGCAGCCCTTTTTGGGGGGCAAAGAATTGGAATTCTCCATCAATTGGGAAATGGCTGAACAAATTGTGGTGTGTGCTTATGATTGGGATACTATTATGCTAAAAGAAATTATGAGTAGGATCATCTCATAAAAAGCCTGGAAAGACTTCCATGAGTTATTTCAAAGTGAAATGTTCTGTGTACAAAGTAAGAATAATATTGTGAGATAAGTAGCTGTGAGTGATTTAGCTATTCTCAGTAATACATTGATCCAAGACACCTCTGAAGAACTTAAGATGAAAAATTCTGTCCATCTACAGATTGAAACATAAAACCTCTTTCCTTTTTTATATTCCTTAATTTTTTTGTCTATATTTTCTTTCTCAACATAATATGGAAATGTTTTTTGCACAATTACACATGTATAATCTATATTGAATTGTTTGCTATCTCAATGAGAAGGTGTTAGGGAGGAAGGAAGGGAGAAAATTTGGTACTCAAAAGTTTTAAAAACAAATGGTAACAATTGTCTTTACATTCAATTGAAAAAATACTGATTAGAATGATCTCTCCCACCCTCAAATAAATTATATACTTTGCCTCCACATCCATTTGTAGATATAGACCAGAACCTGATGGATCGCCTCCAGAGGGTCAATAATACCCTGTCCAGTCAAATCAGTCGCTTGCAGAATATCCGTAACACTGTGGAAGAAACCGGAAATTTAGCTGAGCAAGCCCGCACTCGAGTTGAGAGCACAGAAAGACTTATTGAAATCGCTTCCAGAGAACTGGAGAAAGCAAAAGTGGCCATTGCCAACGTGGTGAGTTTCTCTGTTGGAGTTTGTGCTGGGGATGTCCGCCATATGGACTGGCAATGTATTTATTAATGGGGGAGAAGGGGAAAGTCATGAGCTAATTTTACTCTTATTTCTATCTATAGATCTCCATAATCACAACTTTAGACTTTAAGAGCTTGAGTGGACCTAGGAAAGAGTGTCATCTATCTTAATTCCCTTTGTGTTACAGATATAGAAATTGAGAGACCTCAGGCAGTTGAGAAACTTGTGTGAGGGCACCCACTAAGGCCTTTCAGAATGGGCCCAGCATTCTCATTGCTCTTTTCCTTATTTTTCTACATAGCCTTCCTTTTTGTTATAATGAAAATAGAGCTTTAATAGCATTGCCCATAAAGCATCCAAGAAATAAGCCTTGTTTTGTTTTGCTGGCTTCTCTTTCTATGCCACAGAGAAATTAGCATTCTTCTCTCCTTTTGTGAAAATAGGAATGGTACTTGGGTTCCATAAATATCCACTATACAAGTATGGGAGAGGAGAGACCTGGCTAGGCAACACTTTATTTAAAGAAGATCTGATTCTTTTAATTGACTTATAAGTTCAATGTGAATCAACAGATGATACAAAGTTAGTTTTCTTTTGCTTTCTAATGGGTTGGAGTAGGATAGAATGGCATTTATTAACTCACACTCACCATTTATTGAACACTAAATACAAGTCATTAAATTAAAATTGTCCCTGCTGATTGGGAAAAAACACCACAGGTTTGAATTCTGGCTCAGGAAAGTTGGAAATACCTGTTGATCCCTTTGGATTTTGTGATAATTTATTGATAGCAAGTCCCAGTCTTTTGGGTACACAGTTGGAAAGGATAATTGCTGGTGAAACCTGGGTAGGTGGGGTTTGGTCTGGGCTTCTTGAAGAAAGAAGGGAACGGAAGAATAGTGTCAAAACCAAGAGAATTGTTAATCTCATGATAGTCTGTACTAGTCATATCACAGTATGAATTATTAAATTTACTTTAGTGTGCCATATTTTGAGAAGAGCATTAAGCTAAAATATATCTGGTGGAGTGTGATTAAGATGCTAAAGGAACTGGAAACTGTTTCATATGATGAATAGCCAAAGTTACTAGAGATATTTAGCCTAGAGAAGGGACTTAATGGGGCTGGAGTCACTGACATCAAATACTTATTTGAAGAATTAGTGTATGGAAGAGCCTAAAAAGGAGAACTTGGAACTGGTAGTATTTAGAAGTTAAAATTCAGCGATATCAGTTCAATATGCGGGGAAACTTCTAATAATTCTGTCTAAAAATTGAATAGAATATCTCTCGATGCTTTGTGTTCCCTTTGCTGACTGTATTCAAGCAGAGGTTGGGTGAATAGTTATTGAGTATGTGTTGCAAGGAAAAGAGGCTCATGTTTCAGAGGTACAAGAATTGGGTTATCTATGAAGTTTCTTTGAACTCTTATGATTTTGTCATTTCTATATACTAATATAAATCTTTGGAAAGGTGAAAATGTTGCCAAATAATACTTAACATTGACATTTACAAACACTTTTGTTATTTAAATTTATACAGTTCAGTTTTCTATGAAAGTGAGTCCAGTTTTTGTTTTATTTCGTTTTCAGTCAATTACCCAACCAGATTCTATTGGCGATCCTAACAACATGACTCTGTTGGCAGAAGAAGCTCGTAAACTTGCTGAACGGTAATTTATAGATTTATCACCAAAGTTTAATTTCTGTCCACTCACATTTCTATATTTTTCCCCTGTGTAACCAACTTTTAGCAAGTTAGATTTCTTTCCTAAATTTTTTTTTCTTTAGACACAATACAATTATTGTTACTGTTGCTGTTATTCTTTCCTTTGTAAAATCAGTGTAAAATATCTTCCTTAGAACTCAGAGTGTTTGGGAGCATTTAGGGCATTGACTCAAACATGGCTAAACTTAGAAACTTCTAATTCAGATATATTTGTTCTTGGCTGTGTAGTATGCAACTCTTTGTGGATTTCTCTTCATGTATAATTGAGTTCTTAATTGTTGAATCACCCAAAGATTCACAATGGAAATCTTGTGTTCACTTATATGATTCTGAGGTGCTTTTAGGGAGGGGAAAGAGGGAAGGGAAGACTGTGAATGAGGAAGAAATCCATCACACAAAAACTAATAACAAGGAACCAGATCCCTCATAATAGTGTCAGAAGAAATTTTTTAGGGACCTTCATTGTTGAGATAACACATTTTCCCTGACATCCAGTTCATCTTGCATTGAGAGAGGGTACTGAAGTAGTTTTTCCCATAGGTATAGAGCCTCAGTAAATCAGGCTGAAAGATGTGAAAGCTAGTCTACTTAGAATAGAATTTTTAAGAAATGTCATTATCTAGCTCTGGAACATAAGCAGTATTTTCAAGAAGGCTAACAAAGTGGTAAATATTTGGGGCTTTTTGGGGACTTATTTGTAATTTGTTTTAATTATAATTCATTGCTTCTGAATTAATTTTGGATCCTTGAATTTAGCTTATCTCAAGTTTAGAGATTTAACCCAATATGTGTTTTATTTTGTTTATACTGTTAATTTTCTAAAGAAATCATTTCACCCAACAAAACTAGTTAAAGGAATTAAATTTATACCAGCTTCTGTCCAGATTATTATAAATTCCAGACTGATGAGATTTTATAGTATTTCAGGAGTTTTTACTAAATTCATTGATTTTTTTTTTTAACATTAAGAATTATTCTGTTTCCAGTTCATATTTTTTAGATAATGGTACAAAATTATGTAATATATAAGTAATATAAGAACTTAGCTCCTGTAATAATTTATCTTATTTTGACAGACATAGTTATTGCTAACTGTACATGATTTTAAAAAAAATAGGATGTTTTGGGATTTTGCTTGTTTCATGAGCATCTAATCTTAACCATTTATATTTATGTATTTGCCTATCTGGATTTACTGATGTAACCTAAGAGTTAGCTGATAAATATTTCAGTCATGTTATCTTATGATCTCTGAAGTCACTGATGATTTTGGAAAGATATGTTTATAACTGTTCATTTGTGAAACTTTTCTTAATATACTATTTTTGGGAGCAGGGTTGTCTTAGTTTGATTGATAGTAAAATCAGCCTAGGAATAGCATTAAGAAAACCATAATCTTAAATTTTTGTTCTAATACAAGTTAACATTTTATTCTCATTATGATACCTTTGTCTGAGACACTTTTTAGTAGTTTTATTGAAATGTTTTATGAAGCTGGGATAAGCATTTTCCCCCCCAGGGACATTCTTATGCCTGCTTCTATTTTTATGGAATTATTTATCTTTTTCTGTCACAGACATAAAAAAGAAGCTGATGACATTGTACGGGTAGCCAAGACAGCCAATGATACATCAACTGAAGCCTATAATCTACTCCTAAGGACTTTGGCTGGAGAGAATCAAACAGCAAATGAAATTGAAGAACTTAATAAGAAGTGAGTCTAATTTAAAAGTGTTTAATGATGATTTTATGTGTGTGTGTTTTACTGACAATGCAACAAATAATTAAATTCTGGTATACCTGGAGCATTTTCTGAATAATCTTTTACTTGTGCTTTTGAAATGCCCTGTTAACAGTTACGTTAGGGAAAGTGGAACTAAGACAATCTACTTGCTTGCTTATTGGAATTCCAGTTAAAAGAATAAATAATCAAAGCATTTAAGCTGCTAAAAAATAAATTAAAAGAAATATATGAGATAGCCATAGTAGATATGGAGGCAAGAAGAAAATATGATAATGGACTGCAGATATTGGTCATTGAAAAAAAGAAAAGTAATCTGAATTTTAAACTAAAATAATAGGATAAAATTTAAATTTAATTAGGTATTACTATTAAATATAATTTTAACAGATTACTGGCATTTGGCTGTGTTATATTCTGCCAGTTGTATTCTAACCACGTTCACTAGTACCTAGGCACTTTGTTGAGAACAATTGAAATGGCCGAAGATGCTTTCACAAAGATTGAAATCTGTTCCAGTTCTATTAATATTTTCTAACTGTATCATTAGATTAGAGAAATTTGTTAAAATGTTTCCTCTGGTTATTTTTGTTCTGTTTTTCCTGCTTTTTTAGTCACGTTTTAAATTTGCCTTTTAGTTTATCCCAAAGTTTTCTCAAACTTAACAAGTGCTATCTTTATTATTAAGCAGGTAGATGTGGCATTGTCTGGAGTTTTGGACTTGAAATCAGGAGTTGAAATCCTGCTCTAGATATCCTAGAGGCAGTCACCTAACCTCTCTCAGGTTGTTTTCTCATATAAAATGGGAGTAACAATAGTACCTACCTCCCAGATTGTTGTGAGGAAACACTAAATAAATGCTGGTAGCTGTCATTGTTTTTTTCTTTAAACCCACCCTTCCTCCTCACTTCCCTATTTCTATTAGGGGTAACTCCCTCCCCCTCCCAGGAATCTCCATCATCCACTCTTTATTTTCACTTCCATCACTTTCTTTCACAGGCCAAAGTCACCCTGACCTTTCACCCAGATTATTGCAGTGGCCTCCTAATTATTCTCCCTGCATCTAATCCATCTCCCTTGTAGCTGCCAAGTGGATATTCTTAAAGTATTGCCCTCTTTAAAAAGCTTCAGTGATGCCCTGGGACCCTTAGCCAAAATTCTGGCTCCTATATTTGTCATTGAAAACTGTTTGACTCTTACTCTCTTTCCTCTCTTGAATGCTGTGTTGTATGCAAATCAGCCTGCCTGCTGTTCTTCTTGCATGCTAGTTTGTCTCCTGCCATTGTACTTTGCACAGTTCCTTTCCTCATCTATAATTTCTCAACAGAGAAACTGCCATTGGCTTTGGAAGAGGGAACTCTCTTACCTGAAAATTCCCTGTTCCAGTGAAATTCTGTGTCTGTCCCTATCCCCATATGTACTTATCTTAACATATTGTCTTTCTACCTCTACCCTCCTCCTAGTAGAGGGCAAACTCCAGCTTTAATTTAAAGAGGTGGGGCCTTTTTCAGTTTTGCACAGGACCTAACAAGAAAGCAATTAAATGTTTGTGGGTTGATTGTATTACAGAGACTCTTAAGAGTGCCAATTATTAGTTAAATTCTATTTTTTCTTCCTTAGATATGAACAAGCGAAAAACCTCTCACGAGATCTAGAGAAACAGGCTACCCGAGTACATGAAGAAGCAAAACGAGCTGGAGACAAAGCTGTTGAGATTTATGCTAGTGTTGCCCAGCTGACACCTGTGGATTCTGTGGCTCTTGAGGTGTGGAGTCTACATGCATATGTGCATGCACATATACATATGAAGGGGGGGGGGTATCAAGTACCGTGATGCATAAGAAATATTCTTGTCTTGTTTCCTCTGTGCACATTGGCCACATCTTCCAAGAACTGAGCCCAATTATTATTACAAATATAATAACATTTTGCAGTTTCTCTGTTCCTAGAAAGTCATTCACACCTAACACTGTCTTAAACAAAGTTTGTTAAAAAAAGCAATATTTATTGAAGTCATTTAAAAAATTAAATCATATTTTTAAATGTAGCAATGCTATTTCAGATCATTTAAATAATTACTATTGAATAGTAAAAAGCCATTTAATTTTGTGACAAAAACTTTTACAAAGGCAAAATACTTTTATCCAAACAAATAGGTTCCCTAAATCTCTAGCGGCTTGCTTTATATGCCCACCCAGGATGTCCTGCCTATACCTTTACTGCAACATGTCTGAAATCAAACCTCTCTTTCTCACCAAGTCTGCCCTCTCTTTAAATTTACCCATTTCTTTTTTATCTATAAATGTCCTTTAAGCAAGCCAGCACAGAGGTAGATTATTGGGTTGGGATTCAGGTGCAACTAACTTTAGATTATGTCTCAGATACTTAGTAGATGTATGATCTTGGACAAGTCATTTAATCTCAGTCTCAATTTCCTCATCTATAAAATGGGAATAATATTAATACTTATCTCACTGGGTAGTTCTGAGGATCAAAGGAAATTACACATGTAAACCTTTTTGTTGACTTTAAAGCAGTTCTCTATCAGTATCATCAAAGTCATCCAGGCTTGTAAAGTTTAAGTCATTCTTAACTCTTCTCTTTCTCTTGTTCCACATATCCAATTAGTTGCCAAATTTTGTGAACTCATTCACACATCTTTTGCTTTCTCTTCTCTTCTGTACATTAACATGTATACTATGCTAGTTCATGCCTTCATTAACTCTTGTCTGCCCTACTATTATAGATTCTTAATTGATCTTGCACCTCTACTCTCTTTCCAATCCATTCTAACTTAAAACACAATAAACTTCTTCATGGTACAAGTCCATCACTTGGTCACTTTTCTGCTCACACATCTTTAATAGTTCCCTATTCCTTGACAATAAAAAATAAATCCCTCGGTCTCAAAGACACCCTGCAGTCTTTCTGCTAGTTACCTTGACTTTCATGACTGACATGGAAGGTTTGTTCTGGCAACACAGCCTATTTCCCTCTCCCACATTTATAGATTTGTATAATCTTTATCCGGTTTTAAGGCTTAGTTCAGGTGTTGGTTTTGGGTAGACTTCTGAGTCCCACCCCTTCCCACCACTTTTGGCTAAAATCGTTCTCTTCCTCCTCAAAAAGCACTTTACCTAACTCTTTTCTTTTGCCCATTTTCATATATCTTACTTATTTCATGCATATCATGTTTCACCATCACTCTCCAGTGAAGTACAAGTTCCTGGAAGGCAGGAAACTATATTTTTATTTTTTTATCCCCAACTATCTAAGCCCACTGCCACGTATTATAACATGCTACTGAATTGGATAGGAGAGTATGTAAATTTGTGTTTTAACATATCAGCTCTGATTAAAGCTACCACTAAGAATTTTAGCAAAAACTTTAGCAAAAAAATAAATAAATAAATAAAATCCTGTCAGGATGCTTTTTGACTGTATCAAAAGAGATGGAGCCGTACGGTGCGTGACTTCGTCTCTGCATTCTCCTAATTCCCATCTGTATCTCAAAGACTTGTGCAGCTGAACCCTCTTCAGCCTACTTGTTAATGCCCTGGTGGGTGCACACGCTCCGCGCTTAAAGTTAGACCTTAGCGCCCCCCGGAGATTGCTTGGCATTTTCATGGGCCGCAATTTTGTCATTGAAGCTACTTCGGGAAGGCCTGGCCCTCCGACCGGGACCGGCGCGTTATGGGTAGAGGTGTACCGTGAGCTCAGGGGGTTCGGAACTAGGCTTCAGCGGTGTCCTCGCCTTCTAAACAAACGGAGTGTTTTTCTTTGGTTTTTGAAGAATGAGGCTAATAAGATAAAGAAGGAAGCAGAGGCCCTGGACCAAATGATGGACAAAAAGCTGAGCGACTACGAGGACCTCCGGGAGGACATGAAAGGCAAGGAGCTTGAAGTGAAGGACCTCCTGGAAAAGGGAAAGGCGGAGCAGCAGGTGAGCCCCGGGGCCACGCCCGCGCCTGTGGCCGGTCTGGGGAGCGCTGGCCGGCGGGAGGGGCGGGGCCGGCGGGAGGGGCGGGGTTTGGCGTCCCTCACGCGGTCTCTCTCTCCCCCCCCCCCCCCCTGTTACAGACAGCTGACCAACTCCTGGCCCGCGCCGACGCGGCCAAGGCTCTGGCCGAGGAGGCTGCTAAGAAGGGGAAAAACACCTTGCAAGAAGCCAGTGACATTCTCAGCAACTTGAAAGGTAGAAGAGAAAACTCCTGGAACCAGGAGAGTTGTCGGGTTCCTGGACTGGGCCACCGCCCTCACGTGGCTCAGAGTTTTGTAGATGGAAGCGTCCTTGTAAATGTCTTCTGCTAGCTGCCGCCCGCTGTTCCCTCCCCGCCCCCTCCCAATGCACGCCCTCCCCCCAGCGGTAAGCCGGGGCCTGTCCCTGGTGCTCCTGCCTGTCTGCGCCTGCGCCTCGGTGCCCCGCCCCCTGCCTCTTGTAGGCGCCGCGGGGGGCGCGGGCATCTTCCGAGCTCTCCTCGCCATGCCCTGTTTGTCCTTGGCCGCCGCGTTGCCTCCCCGATAGTAACCGTTGTGTCCGCTTAGATTTCGACAGACGAGTGAATGACAACAAGACGGCAGCCGAGGAAGCCCTAAAGAAGATCCCGGCCATTAACCGCACGATCGCCGAGGCCAGCGAGAAGACGCGGGAAGCGCAGCTGGCCCTGGGCAGCGCGGCCGCCGACGCGTCCGAGGCCAAAGCCAAGGCCCGCGAGGCGGAGCGGATCGCGGGCGCCGTGCAGAAGGTGCGGAGGCGCCCGGCACAGGGCCTTGCGGGGTTCCGTGCCGCTCTTCTCCTTTCCCGGAACGAGCCCGTGCCCTTGCTTCTAAACATCCGCCCTTTGCCCTCGTGGGCCCGAGCGCGACCCCCAGCCCCCGCTCTGCCGGGATAGCGTCTCCCCCGGGCTTGGTGCGGGAAGGAAGGGAGAGAACGCACGCGGCGCCTTTCCGAAGTTGTGCGCGCCTCGCTCCACGAGATAGCGCCCGGCCAGGTGCCGTTTTAGTGAGCGCCCTGGCCCTGGCTGGGCCCGCGGTTGGGGCCACACGCAAGGGCCATTCTTTCATTGAGGCGTCTTTGTTGTGGGACTTAGTTTCACTGTCTTAAAGGTCGTTGTGAAAGCTAAGAAATAGAGGTGACCGGAAGCGCGCCTTATTCGCTGTTGTGCAGCAAGTGACTATTTGATTGTTCTTTAGGCCACTCAGTTTTTGTGGGTACTTAGATTGTAGGGCTACCATCTGTTTCTCTTATAATAAATGATCAGAGCCACTATTGGCTTGGCTGCAGACAGTGAGATAGAAATAAACTTTGTGTTCTGCTCTCAAACTCCTTAGGAAATCAGTGTGCATAAGCGTCTCTTTGGTTTCAGAGAGTGCAAGGCTTTCATGAAAGATTGCATAGTGAATTATACTCTAAAAAAAATTGAGGATTGTACACTTTATTCATCTCATGAAGAATAGAAGGAAAATGTTTTAGGTCAAATAAAGAGGGTGACATTTGTGTGTTGCTCCTAGAATGCTACCAGTACCAAAGCAGAGGCAGAAAGAACTTTTGCAGATGTTACAAATTTGGATAAAGAGGTGGATGACATGCTGAAACAGTTACAAGAAGCAGAAAAGGAACTAAAGAAAAAGCAAGATGACGCTGATCAGGATATGATGATGGCAGGAATGGTGAGTAATTTTTGGTATCTTTGTCCCTGGTCACTACATGAAAAAGGATAAGACTGCTCAGTGGGAGTCAGAGCTTATCGGAAACCCAGGCTTCTGCCCTCCAAGCATTGCTTTAAGGGCCAAGAGGTCCCATCGCTTCCTGGTGGATATTTGTGGTTCAGAGATGCACACTCCCATAGTTATTGTTGCCCTACCCCCAAAAACTGGTACTCCTAGAGAGAAGGAGGGAGGGAGGAAAAGAGGAAGAGAAGAATAGACTGCAAATATTGCACCCTGCAACGTCAAGATTCTCTCCTTCATGATGATATATAAACAGCTTGTGTAATATCACATAAATAGAAAACTTGTGTTTATGAAGCTCAAGAAAGGACAGAAAAGAGATTCTTCTTGCTCTGTCAAAGCCAAGGTTTATCATTCTGAAGCACTTTTTTATAATTCAGGATCAATGAGGTGACTTTAATATGTGAGCTTAGATGATGAAAATCATCCTAATATAAGTGTTCATTTCTAAATAGGCACTTTGAGGGAGCTCAAAAGATGTTCCCCATCCCATGAGTTAGGATAAAGATGTTGTTATGTGGGAGTAATTGACTAGGCAAAAGCACTATGTTTATTAATACAAAAATCAGCTGTGTTTATGTACTCCACTTTCTACTTTGCTTATTTTCCATAAAAAGTAGAGATCCTATTGATCTAAAGTTTGACTATTTAAAATAAGTGTGCGTATATGTGTGTTTGTGTTTATGTGTAATATAAATATTAAAAAGAAACATAAATTATGTGAGAAAAATAGCTTTTACAAAAACTGAAGAGAGGCAGTTAGGTGGTGCAGTGGATAGAGCACCAGCCCTGAGTCAGAAGTCCCTGAGTTCAAATCTGGTCTCAGACACTTAACCACTTAACACTTCCTAGCTGTGTGACCCTGGGCAAGTCACCTAACTCCAAATGCTTCAGCCAAAAAAAAAAAAAAAACAAAAACCAAAACTTTAGAATTAAGGAACATTCAATGTAGAAAGGAACTTAGAAATCATTTAGTCCATATCCCTTCTTTAATAGATACAAAGACTGAATCTAGAAATACACCCTCTAATCTCTGAAGAGAGACAGTTGTACAGACCTTGCTGTGTTTATTCTATGATTTTGTATATACACTAAGGTGCTTTAAATGTCCATGTTTACAGTGTAGTGAGGGAGAAATACTGCATCCTGATATGATTTCTTGTGACTGAGAACATTGTCTCCGAGGACAAGATAGCACTTCCACAAGGGGCCCTTAGAGGCCTAACAAAACCCACTGAATTGAAAAAAATAACAAAGATATTATTCTCAGGGAATTGCTTCCGTGTTTCTGTTTTGTTTTATTTTCCTTTGCTTGTTTGTTTGTTTTCCTTTGTCTTTTTCAGAGGAGTAAGTAAGGTGCTGGGAAGCAACATGGTTCACTAGACAGAGCACTTGGATCAATGATCTGAGTCTGAATATTAGCTGTTATATCAGATCTTAAGGATCTTTCTTATTCCTTTTGAGCCTCAGTTTCCTCATTTGTGAAATGAGAGGTTTGAGGTAGTCTATAATGTACCTCTCTAGAGTTATTGAACTTTGTTGCTAAATTTTTGGCAGATTTTTCAACTGAATTGATTTGGGGATAATTTTGGAAGCCATGATTGCTAGAAATCAGCAGGGGAGCTCATTAAAAATGTTGTGTCCATCTGACTTAGATTAAGGAAATGTCATGAGCCTAAAGTAACCAAATAGTATTGAAGGATTTGACAGTCAACATTCTACAATCCCAACCACAGATGGGTAACCCACTTTTCCCAAAGAATTGAGATCTCAAGCAATGGGCCACTGTTACCCCAATATAACCAGTCATATCTTTTCTTGTATATCTTTATTATATCTCTTATATCTGACAGTCACTTTTTATCCTCCATTCCATGCTATCATGTTGATACTGTCAATACCACTTCCTTCTACAATTGAAACTACTTCCTCATATTACTTCCTATTGTCAGATCTCTCCTTACTTTCAGACTGTTTTCCACTCAGTTGCCAAGTGATTTTCCTTAAGTATAGATCTGATCTATTGGCTCTAGGATTAAATATAAACTCCTTTTTAAAAGTCTTTCATATCTTGGACCCCAGCCTATTTTTTAGCCTTTTTTTTATACAATATTATTAGTAACCCCTCCTCATTCCTCTGTTGTTCAGTCTAGCTAAAATAACCCTTTCTTGTTTTCTTCACAATCCTCCATTTTCCATCTCTATACCTTTCTTCTGATTATCCACGTCTACTTCATAACCTTTGATCTCTTTAGTTTTTTGTGGTCTTCACCCCTCACCTTCCTCACCAATTTTCAAACCCTTTGTATTTGTTCTCTTAGGTTTGTTTCTCCCCTGGAGTGTTAGTGCCTTATGACTAGGAATTGTTTTTCTTTGTATTGGTATCCTCTGTGCCTCATGTAGTTATTGGTTTACAGAAGCTATTTAATAAATGTCAACAGATTGCTTGCCAGGTATGGGAGTGATTTTTAGTGGACTATCACAGGGTTCTGTTCTAGTTTGCATTCTTGTCAGTGACTTGAATAAAGTTAGTTAGAGGTGGTATACTTATCAAAATTGTAAGTAACATAAAACTGGGGAGAGGAATAGCTCATATATTAGATACTTGTCTAAAAAGATTCTGAGAGACATGAATTGAGATAGAGACAGTATCTAAATTGATGAGATGACATATCCATTTGAGTATTTATATACAATCCATCCAGACACATTAAAAATCCAGAACAAAACACCAGTACTTTTGTTGACAGAGAATATTGGAGGAGTGTGGTAATGGGAAAATTCAGGACAATTGAATAAATGTAAGCTCCAGTTTTTAAGCAATGTGGATGTCTTTTCTCTCAGAGAATGGTGCTTTGAAATGTCATAATGCCTTTCAGAAACACCTATGTTTCTAAGAATCTATATTGGACTTTTATTGCCCCAATCATATCACATGGGGAAATAGATCTTAAAAATTGGAAACTTGAAAATTAAAGCTGGCGTATAGTTTTCCCCATACTCATGGTGAAAATGCAGAAAGGACTGTCTATAGAAATAAAGTGCTGCTAGAGCACTCAGCATTTCAATTTGCTTAGATATATTTACTTAGATATACAGAAACATTGGTCTGATGGTAATTTTCTAAAGTGTTTTTTTTTTCCCCAGTGACAAAATACCCTTAGAGGAGGTAGCTAAATATGTTTATGTGATCTTTTCCCATTAATTTTAAGGAATTATTGAAATGAAAAATACTCAAGCTCAAATACTCTTGCCTTAGAAGGATTAAAATTACGAATCTCTTAGAACAGTAATGTCAAACTCAAATAAAAATTGATTCATACAGACTACTTTAGTGACTTAGAAAATAAAAGTAACATTTTCTGTGTTGTATTTTCATTTATTTTGTTAAACATTTCCTAATTAATTACAATTTAGTCTGGTCCTTGACATCAGGAGTTTATTAGCTTTGAGTCTTAACTAGTTTTTTTCAAGTTGTTCATGCTGTCATTTACTAATTAAAAGGTAAAACAGTTCCCTTCCTTTATTTAATTAAAATTTAGTAGTTATCAAATGAAAAATTCTAAAAATGAACAATGGCAATAAAAGTCCAATATAGATTCTTAGAAAGCATCCTCAGTTATCTGAACCCAGGGTTCATCATAAGGATGACAGAGAATGTAAGTAGAGCCTTAGATTTAATGGTCAAGTAAAATTTTAAAAGTTTCAGAAATTTTAAGTTTCATGAAAATAGAACATGCTGATTTAGGACATCTGCTAAAACTTGGGGGAGGGACTAAAACTATATCTTTGTAAACCCTTTATTCTGGAATGTTTTCTTATGCCAACCCTAAATTGAAAACAATAGAATTATACTCTGTTATGCAACCTTCTATCCTGTTCCCTGATGAATATTAAGGGTCTTACAAAAAGAAGTGGGTGATAGAAATTTCAAAATAAAAATACTGTATAAAGTTATCATGAAGCATCAAACTCTCATGTCAGGTATCTCAGAAATTACTCATTTCTAACCTTGCTGCATTTATTTGGATCAGTGAAGCCATCTGTTTTCTTCTTTTACTGGCTTCCTCTTTGATCAGTTTCCTGTGAGTCATGTACATTATATTTGTTCAGATTACATGGGATTTTCCTAATAAATTCACCTTTAAGCTTATTCTGAATTCTAACAGTAGTGTCATGAATGATTTAATTTTAGTTTAATTTTCTTTGGAGAATTGGGGTGAAGAGACTTATTTAATTATGAAAATATAAAGAGTTAGAACAATATGGTTCTAGTAAGTGTGACTTCTTTGATAATCCTGAAGAATATCTCTGCCCAAAAGTTGTTTTTTCACATAAATCTTTGAAAAAAAAAACTTGTTCCACAATAGAACCTTTCCATGTTTTAAGAATAAAATAGTGTTGGTTTCTTGCCACCTACTTTCCACCTACTCTCCCACCCTCACCCCCACATACTGGAATGGGTTACAGATATCTTGATTTATTGATAGGGGTGACAGATGGGACTAATCTTCATCTCTAAAAGATGACCACAGAGAGTGTAAGTATTATATGAACAGCATATTTAACAATGTTATTTTGGGATGGATTTTAATGATTCATACTTCTTACTGAGTGATCTAGAAAGATCTAGAAAGAACCCACCTTCCTGAAGGGAGAAATTGGAATTATATTAGCTTGGAAAGAGAGTATAAATCAGAAAGCAAGGTCTTTCTGTGTACTGAGAAAAGAAAGAAGTAAGGAGATTAAAGTCTATTGATGTTATTTATATATTTCACCCACTTTTTCCCTCCAGGCTTCACAGGCTGCTCAAGAAGCAGAGATTAATGCAAGAAAGGCCAAGAACTCTGTTAGTAGCCTTCTCACCATCATCAATGACCTCTTGGAACAACTCGGTATGTAGCAGGAGTATGACCATTTCAAAAAGTATAAAATACATATGGAATCCAGGTTTTTTGACATAAAGCAGATTATATGGTAAAGGCTTATCTGATCAAGTTGTCCTAAATATATAGTTTCACTCTTTGTTTCTTTAAATTGCTTCATGACATGACTGTCAGTGATCTAAGAATTTTTCTTTGAAGGTCAGGAGTGGATAGGTATGCTGGCAAGGGGGCTTATTTCTCTTAGGAACTGTGTATCTTGCCATGTCAATACTTTCCTTATTAAATTGGAATTTTATTAGATGTCTACTTGGAGCCAAATCTCATTAATAATAAAGGGCATATCCAGATCCATGTTGCTAGTACAACAATATATAGTGAGAAGAGCCCACAAATGAAAGTCAGGAGGGCCAAGTTTTTGTTTTAGATTTGCCATTAATTAATTGTATGATCTTGATCAAGTCACTTAACTTGAATAAGTCTTAGTTTTCTTATTTGTAAGAGAAGAGGACTTTGGTAATAAGGAATTAGGTCATCTCTAGCATTCCTTCATGATCTAAAAATTAAGTGATTCTGAATATTTTATACTCAATCCAAAATTTAAAAAATTATCCTAGCTGGGGAATGATATCAGCATTTTGGATAGAATGAACCAGTCTCAAAGGATCCTTTCAGAAAAGTCCTAGACCTGGCACCCTTGTCCAAAATCCCTCTTGGTGTTCGTTCTCTCTCTCTCTCTCTCTCTCTCTCTCTCTCTCTCTCTCTCTCTCTCTATCTCTCTCTCTCTCTCTGTCTCTCTTTCTCTTTCTCCTCCCCCTCGCTCTTTCTCCCCCCCGAAATGAAAATAGATGGTCAAAGGAAAATAAAGTTTGTAGGAAAATCTTAATATCCTGGAACATTTTTAATACTGTTTGAGATGGAACAAACTTCATTATGTAGCAGAGCTTTCTTGGACTCTGCCCAAGTGGATTTGGTGATTAAACTACCAAAATATGTCATTACAAAGTAGTTCTACCTATAAGGGAGTCTTATAAGAGAGTTTTATAAGCTTCCATTATCTTTTCATTTCTTACCTTCTGTTTTCTTAAATTAGGGGGTGTTTGAAGTCTTGTCTTAGGAAACTGAAGTCATTAGTTTGCCAGCAAGAGGGACAGGGGCTGTTCCAGGATACTGTTTTTACTGTTTCATTAATACTAAAAACATATCTTTTAAACTTTTTTGCTAAGCTTATTAGAGAAAACTAACCTATCAATTTCCCCTCCCCCTAGATTTTCAATCAAACTTAAATGCACCAGCATTCTTAAACTGGTATCTTTTGTAGGGAGTCATTTATTTTCTTCTGCTGCTTCCGATTCTCTTAAAACATTATAATCCTGAGAATGGATCTACCTTGCCTTGAGAATATCTTTTGGGAGTGAGAAAGTTTGAAAGTATATCCAACAGACTAAAAACTATCATGCTACACTGGAGACCATTAAAATAACAAGCCAATCATAAATAGAAACTAGACTAAATATTATTTAGCTGTCTTTCCATTGTGGAAATTAAATGGCCTATGAAATTCACGTGTAAAGTTTGAGGTCCAGCATACTTGTCCCCAAACTGGAGCTTTTTGAGTCATTGTTGTCTTATCAATAAACCTGGCATACAACCAACATGTAATCATGCTTGATTTGCCTTGAGAGACTACAGAAAACAAAAGTGAATGTTTCCTCAGACAAACCAATCCAACAAGTGTTAGCTTGTGGGTTGTGAATCATTCCAGCTGGATTCGGGTTAGCCTGTGTTTTACACTTTGCCTACGTTGTTGTGTCCCCTGTACAATCTCCCTTATTTAGGAGTCACGTTCTGTGGGCGGCTGCTGCCTGGCTCAGGTTGTCACATCCACTTTGTTAAGGGCTTTGGGACTGTCTAGCGCTCAGTCTTGTCCCGGAATGGAGTCCTTAGTGTCTGTACTTTGTTACTCCATAGGACAACTGGACACTGTGGACCTGAACAAGCTCAATGAGATCGAAGGCACCCTGAACAAAGCCAAAGATGAGATGAAGGTCAGTGATCTCGACAGAAAAGTAACCGATCTGGAGAATGAAGCCAAGAAACAGGAGGCTGCCATTGTGGACTACAACAGAGATATTGAGGAAATCATGAAAGACATTCGCAACCTCGAAGATATCAAGAGGAGCTTGCCCTCAGGCTGCTTCAACACCCCCTCCATTGAGAAACCCTAAAGGCTTGTCAGCAGGGCTGTGGGGGGTGGGGAGGGGCTGGCCCTCCCGCAGTGACTGGTGGAGTGATGGTGAAGCTATGGAGCTCCTTCACACCCAGACGACCTTCTTCAGACCCCAACTCTCCGCTGCTCTCGGTCACTGTTTTTTATGAACCAGGAAAAGTTGCAAAGTTCAAAGAGGGGCAAATTAAACTTCTATTTTGGGCATCAAAGGGTTTTCTTTTAATAAAGTCTCTCTCTTCCACCCAAAATACCTTACCTTACCTACACTCTCCCTTTTTGATTTGCACAATGCCACAAAGTGTCCTGGATTACAGTACAGTGGTATAAATGCAACTTTAAGTGAACCATTGTATAACAGGGCACAAGAAGCACATGCTCTTGCTTCTTTCTTTGCCACCTAAAAGACCCTCCTCAGCCCTAGTCAGATCTCTTCATTTTTTTTTTTTTAATGAAGGAAACAGAGTGGCTACTAAAGTAGCAGTGGAAAGGCCAGGATAGCCCCACTTCCAGGGAAAGAAATGATTCTCTGGGGCCCTGCCCTTGTTCAGCAGACTTGTAAAGGAAATAAACATCCCTGTGCCAAAAGTAGTGTCCAGTTAGAACTTTGGTAGCAGTCTGTCAAATGTTTTACCATCTGATCTGAGTGCAATACACTGAGCCACCTGCTGATTAAAAGACGCTATTATTTATAATATTGTATAGCAGGCCCCAGGACAGAAAAAGTGGGCTTAAAGTTTTCCTCAAAAGCCACTCGTGGCCTGGAAAATGAACCATTTCCCAAATCTTTGGGTATTTGGCTAGTTTTCTGGGTTGGCAGCTTGCAAGATAGGGACCTGTTTTGCATTTACCAAAAGACTTGCATCCTTGTATGTGGAATTAATATAGAGAGATTTTATGCAAGAATGAAATAACCACTAAGTTTTGGGATTTTTTGTTTTTAAGAAAAATAAACAAGTCAATACTTAGCCATATTTGAGGGGGGGGAGGTATATAATAGTCTTGGAGGTAGCATTAAATTTTCAGGCAGAATAATTGGTCACTAAATTCTTGGTTTCAAAAAATCCTTTTCATTCATACCACTTACAGAAGAATAACATGTTTTGCTCATTTGGCATTATGTCAAGTTCCCTTGTATTCTGGAGAGAGATGAAATACTAAACCCTTTAGTCCTGTCTTCTTCCGGTGTTTCCATGTCAAAAATCACACCAGAATAGGCTATTTGTGTCTAAACCTTGTGCGTATCAGTCGCACCCTTAGTATGTCCCACAGCTGCCACCATCACCTAGAAGCCTCCACCTCATAACTATAACCTATTGCAAAGTCTCTCTCCTTTATATTGAGGGAAGTCAATTTCCTACTAAGCTTTTTAACTTTTTGTCCTCAACCTATGAATTTTCTCCATAGTTCACAGTACAGTGGCTCTCTTCTTACTACCCCCTCCCCCCCACTCCTTGCCTTGAAGATTCATATATAGCCTTTAACACTATGCAACTTTGTACTTTGTGTAGCGGGGAAGAAACTATTATCTGACACACTGGTGCTATTAATTATTTCAAATTTATATTTTTGTGTGAATGTTTTTTGTTTGTTTTGTTTATCATAATTATAGATTAAGAAATTTATGTAAATATACTTGTCCGGTTTCCAGAATATCCGTGTCTGTTCTCCTCTTCCCTTCATATTTCCTTTTAACCAGCACAACAGTTTGCATCACGCTTTCTCATGCCTCTTGCTATTTCTTCTACTTCTAATTCCTCTAAATTAGGTTCTCCCCTCCATTGCCCTCCCTTGTGCCCATTGCCTTGTGTTTGCAGTATTTGTAGTCTATAGTATTGATAGATAATTGTTTACCTAAACACAGTCTCTGCAGATAAGAGCCCTTTAGACATCCCACCCCCCAGATACCATGTCACTCTGCATGTAACTTCTTTGTGTCTGTTATGCAATAGCAGTGCATAAGGGGTGCAGCTCCCAGCGTCTGCAGCATCGTCATGGGTCCAGGTAGAAGTGCATTTCCTGGATGTCATCTCTGTGTGGGTACCTATGAAATGTGAGAGCCTGATTGTTAGATTTCCATAAGGCATCAGGGACAGTGCTATAGGAGGGTAGATGGGGAGGATGCTTAGTCTTTGAATACGCCTCTCCCCCCGCTATTCCCTAGGGCAAGCTAGAGTTTACCAAAACTTGTGTGACTTGGCATTCCTCTGCCCTTTGACACCTTTCCATCTCCCAGCCTCCTCTTACTACCATAAAACTCGCTGGTTTGTTTTTTTTTTATGCCAAGTTTTCACATCAGTATTTCTTGACTAGCTTTTGTAGTAAGGTGGTCATATCTTAGCACTCATCTCCTGGTCAAGGCTGCAGGAAGAGACAAAAGAATCTGCCAGCATCAGATCCTCCCTCCCTTCTACCAGGTGCACACCAGCCAGTCTTGGGCCAAGGTCAGGGATAATTAGCTTTATGTTTTTCCTTTCCTCAACTCTGTGGTGGTGTGTGTTTTTTTTTAAACAGAATTTTACTTTTTTGAATAAAGATTCTTTCTAAGAAAGTCCTTCAATTACATCCCTGCATTACAGCCATTATTACATTGTAGAGCTATCTGTCCTTTATGTAATGGCATTGACAAAGTGGCTGTCATGGGGAATGTATGAACACAGCTATTTTTTGCCTGGAATTTGCTCCTTTTTGATCTTGACTGTGGCCTTTTTTACGTGCCTTCACTTGAGCTGCTCGCCTTAATCTCTGCAGTCTTGCTGTCTGGGGAGGTGAACAAAATGCAACACTTGGCGTTTTTTTATGTATAAAACAGTATTTTTATTTATAATAAAGTCTGAATATTTGTAACCCCTCATATACTTGGTGTTGTCTGAATGTCGCTTTGCAGGAAGAAAGAGAGGAACTTTGTCATAGGAGTAGAAAATTTTTGAAAGTGGTAAAGAATAAAGGGTAAATAAATCTTGTTAATGTGGATGTTGATTTTCTGGAAGAGTGATTCCAAAGTGGGTTTATCTTCTCTGGGGACTTGATAGTGAGTTCCATGTTAACTGAAATATGATAGCATTTTAAGTATTTTACATATAGTATTTTATTTGATTCTTAATACAGTTTTGTAAGGTAAGTACTAGAGTTGTCTGCTTTTTACATATAAGGAAACAGACGTCAAAGAATGACTTGTCCATATGATGATAGAACTAGAAAGTATCACAGACAGATTTTGAATTCAGTTTTCTTCTGATTACAAGGTTAGCCCTATGTTACAAGAGTAAAGAAGGGTATGTCTTCCAGTGATAAAGATTAAGAGATTTCAGGGTTAGGGAAACTTAAAAATTGAAGGGCTCATTAAGTTGTCTTAGTGATTTTTCCATTTGTCACACATTTCGTCTGTATGCAAGACTTAAGATACTCGTATATCATGCTCTGACAGGATAACTGGCTAGCATGTTTCTCCAGGAGAAACAAGTTCCAACACACCCTGAAATGAAAGGGCATATATTGGTAAATGGGTAAGTAGTGCCCTCTAAAGCTTTCTTTGCGGAAATTTCCATAAGAAATGCCCACAATATGTCTCTACATGCCTCTAGTACTTATAACCATGCTTGGTCCCACTTGGAGAGTCAGTCCACAGAGCATGCTAAACCATGGGGTGCTCTGTCACAGAGCAATATGAACCTGAAGTTTCCAGGTCTTCCAGATTTACTTGTAGCCTCTGTAAACACCAGTAAGTCTTAAATGTTTGTTGTTAACCCAAATGGGCTAAAAAGTGACATTATGAGTTTTTATAGGGTATTAAAAATTTTTTAAAAAACAGAATGATTGTTTGGGTGACTTCATCTTTCCAAGTATTGTAAGATCTAAAAGTTCAGTGATACTGATGAAGAAACCAAATACTATAAATACCTTTATTACAAGGTTCTTCCTAAATGTGCTTTTAGTTTCCCCCCCCCCAAAAAAATGTGATTTAAATGCTGATACATATTATTTATACTTATATACTTTAAGCAGTTTCTTAGAGATTAGCTGCAACATAAACTTCTGATTCTCAATATCACAAAAGCTAAATTCTTTTCCAAAGCGCCTATTGGGATAGCTAGATGGCACAGTGCATAAAGCACTAGTTCTGAAGTCAGGATCACCTGAGACACAATGCCAGCTGTCTCACCACCCCCATCTGCCCACCCAAAAAAACACGTACTGTATCCAGAGCTTGGTGTTATATACTTAGGGAGATATAAAACCAAAAGTAAGTTTACAGTCTAGTACAGTACTAGTATTAATTAATGATGCATGATGAAAATTTCAAAAACAAGCAAAGTGTGAGATATGAGGGAAGAACAGAGATCAGGGAAGGAAGGCTTTGTAATATAGGTGGCACTCAGAAGGACAGTGTTTAATTTCCTTCCTGCCTTTAAAAAACTTGTATGAAACACTTTCTATGTGCAAGGCACTGAGAATGTAAAGACAATAACCAAACAGTTCTTGGCCACAAAGAGCTTATGTTCTATTGGATGAGTCAGAATTAGAACAAAGTTTCCCTAAAATGAACCAGTGAAGAACTTTATCGTTTATAATAGGAATGTGTTAACCCTCTCCTGTTTGTAGTAGGGCAAGCATCAGATTCATTCCGTGGAAGGAATAGGAAAGAATTTTTAAAATTTATTAAAATGCTAACCTTAATGTGTAAAAAAGAGGAATTCATTTCTTCCGTTTCTTCCAATCAGAATTAAAGTACTGTGGTTTTAGAAGTGTCGGATTTTCTGCTAGCTATGTCTGTTTGGGACTCGCTTGGCATGTGGAGCTCTTCAGCCAATACAAAATGATCATTGTAGTCATTGGATTTGGAATTTTAGGGATTTTCAAGTTTGTCCAAAACGAGATATTCTTAAAGCAGAACACTTGATTGTGTGGCTTCCCGTGCTTAGCAAATTCCCACCGCTCTCTCTTACCTCCAGGTTCACATCTCTCTGTGAAGTCTTCAGCCCTCGGCCCTCCTCTGCTTTTTCCTTCTGACTCCTTTCTCTTCATGTATTCTTTGGCATAAGCCAGGGAGCGTTTTTGCCCAGCTTTCTGGGGAATTGCCTTCTTTCCCAAAGGAAATTGGTTCTTTGCTAAGAATATACAAGCTCCTGATCTCTAGCATTCCCTCCCCCAAACATACCTTGTATGTATACCTTGCTTTGTGTGGAATCCGTTGACTCCTGGATTGAGGGACTCTCATTTCTGCCTCTACATCCCAGTGCTTAGCATAGTCACCAGCATCAATGCTTAGCAAACCAATCCAACTCCATGACCTCAAATGAGCTTTGGGTACACGAGGACAGAAGTGAGAGTCGGCATGCACGGGGGGGTCCAACTGCCAGGTGAATAGCAGATGCCAGTAGTCCTAAGGCTGCCTGCTGTAAGGGAGGTGTTGGGCTCCACAGACCTCCAGGAGCAGCCACATCTGCCCCACAAGGAGGAGGGAGGAATTGAAATCTTAACAGACCTTTTATTAGCTACAGCTTCTAGTCCCGCTTACATCCTCCTCCCTTTCCAAATCCCCAGTGTCTGAGCCTTAGAGAAAGCCACCTGCTGCCAAACCAGGTTTTCTTCTGTGGTGTCCTCTCCAGATCTTGACAGCAGGCTCAGGCCTTTCCCAGAGAAGGTTAAATAAAATTAAATGTTACACAGTTAGCTAATGATTTTATATATATATATATATATATATATATATATATAATATCATATTATATATATGTGTATGTGTATAACACATATATATATGTGTGTGTGTATGTGTATAACACTGATTTCCATTAGATAAAATGGTAATATGTGTTTGTGGTCATACCTGTAACAAGTTGGGCAACAGGCAGTTTGCTCAGGAAGATCACATAATGTTGTTTTATGAGAAAATTGATTAACATTGTTTTAAAAGGGTCTTTTCTAGGTAGATAATTTGCCATAAATATATAGAACAAAAAGATTTAGACCTGGAAGGGATTTAGTCCAAGGCCCTCATTTACAAGTGAAGGACCTTAAAGGTCTCACAAGTTAGTAGAAGCAGCAGATTTTTAATTCAGAGATGGTTATCCAAACTTCAGCTCTCTTCCCTTGATACCATCCTACACAGGATGTCTATATAATGTGTAATGTAATATGACCCAGAACTAAATCTCTATATTGTCATGGATCAAATTCAGTCTTGAAGAATTGTCGCAAAAATCATTTCTCTCATTCCCCAGTTTCCCTCGGAATACTTGAATGGTTCATTGTTAGGTCTCCTCACTGAAAGAAAGAAGTCTCTCAACACTTGTATAAGCATGTAGGTCAATAAAACATAGACTCTAAGACAGACTTGTATATAACCTAACCTAACCTATTCATTAAGAAGCTAATAAAAATAACATAAATAAATGGAAATAAGAATTTCTAAAGAACCAATCATTTGAGAAAATCCAGGAACAAAATGGAATAAGCATGATGAAGAGTTTTTGAGTGTAGGGGAGGGGAAACAATATGGAACTGAAAATAAATGAATATTTTTAAAGTGTTTGTGTGAAGGTCAATGGAAATAAAGTTAGATATAAGCAGTTGGAAGAATATCAAGTGCTGATGGGTAGGCCTAGCTAATATTATAAAGATGGCAGTTCTACCTGAATTAATCAACTTATTCAGTGCAGTCCCAGACTGCCAAGAAATTTTGGAGCTAGAAAAAATAAAAATCATCTTAAAGAACAAAAGGTCAATAATTTTAAAGGAATTAATGAAAACAAAATGCAAAACAAAAGTGGCCTAGCTGTATTAGACCTAAAACTATATTATAAAGCAGCAGTTGTCAAAACTACTTGGTTTTGGATAAGAAACATAATAGTGGATCAGTGGAATAGGTAGGTTTACAAAATAATGGTCAATGGCCATAATAATCTAGTGTTTGATAAACTCAAAGACTTCAGCTTTTGGGATTAAAAATTCACCATTCAACAAAAACTACTGGGAAAATTGGAAAATAGTCATTGAACAACACCTAACATCCTATATATCAAAATAAAGTCAAAATGGGTTTATAATGTAGAGTAAAGAGTGATACTATAAGTAGATTAGAAGAACAAAGGACGGTAGACCTTAGATCAGATTAAATTCACTCTCAAGCGATTTGGAACTATGCTCAAAAAGTTATCAAACTGTGCATGCCCTTTGATCCAGCAGTGTTACTACTGGGCTTATATCCCAAAGAGATCATAAAGAAGGGAAAGGGACCTGTATGTGCATGAATGTTTGTGGCAGCCCTCTTTGTAGTGGCCAGAAACTGGAAGCCGAGTGGATGTCCATCATTTGGAGAATGGCTGAATAAATTGTGGTATATGAATATTAATGGAATATTATTGTTCTGTAAGAAACGACCAGCAGGATGATTTCAGAAAGGCCTGGAGAGACTTACACGAATTGACGCTGAGTGAAATGAGCAGGACCAGGAGATCATTATATACTTCAACAACAACATTATATAATGATCAACTGTGATGGATTTGGCTCTTTTCAACAATGAGATGATTCAGGCCAATCCCAATAGATGTATGATGGAGAGAGCCATCTGCTTCCAGAGAGGACTGTGGATATTGAATGTGAATCATGATACAGTATTTGCATCTTTTTTTGTTGTTCTTGTTGTTTGCTTGCTTTTTTTTTCCTTTCTCATTTTTGTTCCTTTTTGATCTGATTTTTCTTGTGCAGCATGATAATTGTGGAAATATGTTTAGAAGAATTGCACATGTTCAACTTATATTGGATTACTTGGTTTATACGAGAGGTAGTGTGGAGGGAAGGGAGGGAGAAATTTTTGGAACACAAAATTTTGCAAAGGTGAATGTTGAAAACTATCTTTCCATGTATTTTGAAAAATAAAAAAGATATTATAAAAAGAACATTTTAAAAAATAAATAAAAGGGCTAGGTTTCCCTGACTCCAAGACAAGCCCTCTATCCTCTGCACCATTGGTGTCAAATTCAAATAGAAACATTCTTATGGGCTTCATATTGACTTTGGAAATCCAAATTAACATTGTTAGATACTGTTGTTTTTTTGTAATTTTGTCAAACACTTCCTAATTACATTTCAAGTTGAACTCAGGGAATTTTGTAGGTCACCACACTATGTCTAAAGGACAATGCTTTAAACCAAAACCAATCTGGTTCTCATGGACCACCAAGCCAAACTCCATTTGATCATTGTTTGGGTCCTGATTGACTCAGATTGAATGTAAATAGCAGTCATTTCTGCTTTGGCTAGAAATCTTGAAGGTCTTCCCCTCCCAAATTCATTCATTCATTTATTTATTTAGATTTTTTTTTTTTTGGACTAGTTGAAAGAAGAAAGTCTTGGTCTCAATTACTGCCTAGTTTTCTTAATCACTGAATGGGTGGTCTGTCAATCTGAAACCTATTGAAGTCCTTAGCTTTAAAAAAAACTCCCATTTCATTGAGGGCCATCTCCAGTCATCCTGATCCATATCTGGCCACTGCACCCAGATGGCTCTGGAGGGGAAAGTGAGTCAGGTGACCTTGCACAGCCCCCCTCTCACTTAATTCCAATTCATTTGCATGTCTCGGCATCCCCTCCCTGATGTAACAGTCCTCTTCAAGAACGAAGGACAAACAACAATCGGGAACTCTTGCCAGCGTTTCTGGGAGTTCTGAATACCTTATGTTACTGAGGGGTCCTTACTTTGCTAAGTTAATTGATCAAGGAAAATAGTCTAATCTCGCTTCCTGACCAGAGTCTTCACAGAACACAACTTGGAGGGGGAGCTGGCTGGCTGTCCTGGTGATGGAGATTACAAGCTTCAGGATTGCTGAGCTATAATGTCTTGGGATCACGTCTATGATTTTGGTGATTACATGTTAACGTGATCAGAAAGGATAGTGTTACAACTTGCTGACCTTGAATGGATCAGACTTCAGGCCTAGACAGTCTGTTCCCTGTGTTATTTCTGGTCTGATGTAGACTTATCCTAGAATTCAAATCTGCTTTCACATAGGGACTCCAATTTAGGGCTGTCTCTTTTCACACGGCATAATACATTGCTGAGCCATGAGTTTTCCTTGCTTTAATTACAGTTATCCCTTCCACATCGCAACTTTCCACATCAAGGTTTTGACATATAATGGGTCGGCATAAGAAATTAAAGGGGAATTTTTGGGAAGTTTTATAGAAGCCGTAGGCAATACACCAAGTTCAACAGATGACAGAGAAGTTTTAGTAACTCAAAAATGCATAAAATATATGTATGGTATTGTATACTATCAACATATTTTATCTTGTCTTTTAATACTATAAATACCACAAAAAGAAAAAAAATTCAAACTTCTCTGATACAAAAGGAAGGCCAAAAAATTTTACTTGGATTGCAGGGATACCATACCTCTAAGCTCTGTGATGTGGAGGAGATAGCTCTACTTATAAAAGACTTTTAAAATGGCATATAGCCCTATAAAGATGTATTATATTTGTATGTAGGTTTTTTTCAAGTGTATTTGAATCTTGTCCCTAATCTGATTCCAGACCAATCTAGCAAAAAAGGATTTTTCCCCTTATTGATAAGGAATCTAAGATACTAGAAGATAACAAAGGTTGATTAGGTTGATTCCTGAACCAATCCAGCAAAGAAGGATAAATATTTATTTGGCCTAAAAACCTTTCCAGAATTGTGAGTTAGTGAAGGCCTTTTTTTTAGGGAAATAATTTAAGGGTGAAAAACAAACCTTAAATTTATTAAATTCCTGGCATTCCCTAGCCCCTGAAGGAATTGGCTTGTGACCTATCTAAATAGAGGAAGTGCCCTCTTTTCCAGTTAGAAGGAAATGCCCTGTAATGTTATTATTAAAAGACAGATATTGATCAGAGGGAGGAGAGCCTTGCAATCTCTGAGGGAAGTAGTTAAGGAAAAGAACTGAGTAATGACTCTAGTTCAGGAATGTTTACTCAAGACAGTACCTTTAACATGTTATGACATTTTCCTTGTTCAAGATTCCTATAAATGTTACTTCAAATTGTCTTGTATTAGAGAGATGTTCAATGGCATGGGAAAACTGTCATTTTGGACATTTCTTTCTAGGCTAAATACTCTTGGATTTAGTGTGTCTGTTTCTGATGGACTTTTGTCTAAAAGAGAATATATTATTTATAATTTTTTCCTCCCACAAGATGCCAATATGTGACCTTGGGCAAATCCCTTAATAACTCTGTGCCTCAATTTCCCCATCTATCTGTAAGAGAGGGATCTAAACAACTCTACCTTACTACGTTAACTAGATGAGAACATGTCTCAATAAACTACTCACAATTCTTGGACTAAATGCCAAAGAATTATATTTAGATAGGCTGAGAAAATGCAGACATAATCCTGGGATCATCATGGATGATCAAATTACAAATCAAATTGAGAAATAAGAAAAAAAGAAAATTTGATCTCATAAAATGAAGTTAGTGTGGATCTTCTAAGAAGCCTCCTGAGGGTGGAGGAAAAGCATTAAGTTTGAATTTGGCTGAGTTTCTTTAAACTTGCAGGGTCTATGTGTAGAGATTGGACTTGATGTCTTATAAAGTCCTCTCTAGTCTTAAATCTATATTATGCTCCTATGATCTCCTTTGGAGAATAATTCATTCTATTCTTTTCCTCAGAAAAAGCTGGGATAGCCATGTCTGTCCTTATATTACTCCTGGAGAGGATACAGAATAAGATGTCAGCCACATTTTTTCTTTGGATATCATTAGGATGGAGTTATGTTTTATTAACCATATAACCAGGTTTGTCTGAGGGATGTACCTGAATAAAAGCAATACTGTGGATTTTTTCCCCCATTTCCTTTAATGGGAATGATTAGTGAAATATATCCAGCTGTAACAAGACAGTTCCATGGAAAATGACGTTTAACTCTGAGGGCATCATTGAGTTGAAAAGATATTATCAAGTTTAATCAACTTATCAGAATGTTGCCAAATACCAGTATAACTGAAGTGTTTTATTATGTAAGTAGCATTGAAAGGTTGAGTAAGTATGATATAATGCATTGAGATCAAATAAGAAGTAATTAAATTTCAAAAAAAACTTTTTTATATTAAGGATAATTTCCAAGATAGTGCATAACTATAATGCATATTATAATGCATATATAAGAAGAAATGCAGGGGTGGGGGGGAAAGGAAGGGAGGAAAGACTTTAAGGACGTCATTCCATTCATTTTAATTTTATTGAAATCATTGGTTATTTAATCTTGGCAGAGAACATTTTATAACTTTATTATTCCATTAGATTGTGAGTAACCCACTGTCTTTTACTTTCTTTTATATCCCCATTGCTTAGAACAGTACCTGGTACATAGTAAATGCTTAATAAACTTTTATTACTAGATTGATTATTTCAGTTGATGCTTTTCAGGGTAGAAGAGAAAATACAATTAATGCTCTTTAGTGAGACTTTCTAAAATCAGTATCCCACCTAACTCAAGCTCCCAGTCACCTCAGTGTTTTGAGTGATAAGAATTATTGAAATATAACTCAACTCCTTATGTAGAATGTGCTGTATTAAAAAGACTAGCATTACAAAACAAATAGTAAAGCTTTCACAAATTGGAAGAGAATAGCAAAGCTAACAAAGTTTCATAGCCCTAACAAATGAGTATAAATTTCCATATTTTCACTGTGGAAATTGCCCCTAAAATAAATCATAGTTTTAGGGTTCCATCTTGGCCAGATCATCACTTCCATCTCAGTATCCCTTCAACTGGTTGTATTGTTTTGCTTTCTATATTGTTTCCCCTTCCACCCCCCTCCAGCCTTACTCCCAATTGTCATTCCTCTCTTCTCCTACTGCTACCATTTGCTTTTTCTCTACCATGGTACTGCTGCTATCTGTTGCTAGGACTTCTTTTTCCTTTGGGAGATGGCTAAGTGGCTAATCAATGTATTTTCAGATTTTTGATAAATTAGGCCCATGGTCCCATCCAACTGGTACACCAAGAGGTCTTCCTTACACTGATGTGGATTTTACTAGTACACTTTAGTCCCACTTCCCTACCTTCCTATAAGAAGACCCTCAGATTTTCTTGATAATTTAGGTTGAGCACACTGGAGAGCAATCTGTAACTATGTACCAAACTGAGCATATCCTTTGACCCATCAGTGTTTCTACTGGGCTTATATCCCAAAGAGATGCTAAAGGAGGGATGGACCCACATGTGCAAAAATGTTTGTGGCAGGTATCTGTAGTGGCCAGAAACTGGAAACTGAGTGGATGCCCATCAGTTGGAGAATGGCTGAATAAGTTGTGATATATGAATGTTATGGAATACTATTGTTCTATAAGAAATGATCAGCAGCATGATTTCAGAAAGGCCTGGAGAGACTTACATGAACTAATTCTGAATGAAGTGAATAGAATCAGGAGAACATTGTATATGACAATAATAAGATTATACGATGATCAGTTCTGATGGATATGACTATCTTCAACAATGAGATGATTTAGGCCAATTCAGGTCTTGTGATGAAAAGAGCCGGCTGCACCCAGAGAGAGGACTGTGGGAACTGAGTGTGGACCACAACATAGTATTTTCACTCTTTTTGTTGTTGTTTCCTTGCATTTTATTTTCTTTCTCATTTTTTCCTCTTTTTGATCTGATTTTTTTTTTTTTTTTGTTCAGCATGATAACTGTGGAAATACGTATAGAAGAATTGCATATATTTAACATATATTGGATAACTTGCCATCTAGATAGAGGAGGGAGTGGGGGGAAAGGAGGGGAAAAATTGGAACACAAGATTTTGAAAGTGTGAATGTTGGAAATTATCCATACACATGTTTTAAAAAAAAAAGATAAAATAAAATTGCATTACAAGGGGGGGAAATGTAGCTTCAAAACATGATACAAAACTTTTTTTTTAAAGATACTTTGAGTTGGGGAAGTAAATTCCTTCTATGCCATTATTTCTCTCCTAGCACCAAGACCAAGCAAATTGCTTTGAGGCTTTGATAAGCATATAAGAGCCATTCACCAGTAATGAAGGGGAGAATAGAATTGACGACTTGTATCCCTGCCTCCTTGCATCTATCTACTCCAACATAGAAAAAAGTTAATTTCATATAAGAGGTACCATGGTGGATCTGAATAAGATAAGACTAAAACTGGGAGAGCTAATTTTTGGCATGTTGAGAAGTAAAGGCATTGATATCAAATTCCCTGTTACCTCCTAAATTTATTCTAACGAACAGGGAAACTTTTCCTGAGGGAGATGGTAGACTTTACTGGTTGCATGACTTGCCTTTATGTTTTATGAAGGCCAAATATTGAATAAGATGTTTATTTTCCCTCCAAGAAAATCAGATAAGAATTTGTAATCCTTAGCATCCAAGTTGGACATATTGCTTACAATTTTTATATGTAATGTAATTATTATTTTTTCTATGTTTATTGTTTCCTTTCAAAATGTTATTGTTGCCTTTTTTCTAGTATCTAACTTTAACCTCCTTTTAAAAATATTTTCTATTGTTGTAGTCATTATTCTCCTGGTTCTATTTTGCTCTTAATCATTTCATGTAGATCTTCCTATATTTCTCTGAATTTCTCATATTTCTCTTTTCTTATTGGATGATAATATTCCATTACATTGATATACCAAAGTTCAGTCAGTCCCTATTTGGTGAGCACTCACTTTGTTTCTGATTTTTTGCCCCACAGAGAGTGTTGTCAGGGTTATTTTAATAGCTATTAGATCTTTGTCTGACTTCCCTAGTTTAGTCTAGTACTGCAACGTACTTCATGAACAAAGAAACATACTGTATACAAAGTTTTGAAACTTCCAAATTGATATCTAAAATGGTTCGGCAATTTCACAGCTCCACACCAATTAGTGTGCCTCATCTTTAATTTTCTTGTTGGCTTTGCTATATATTTCTGCTAGATTTCAATTCAATAAACATTTTTTACGGGCCTACTTTGTTCCAGGTACTGTGCTAAAAGCACAAGGGATACAAAAAGAGGCAAAAGACTGTTAGTCTTTGTTCTCAGGAATTTATAATCCAGGAAGGGAGACAACATGCATACAAATATAAACAAAGCAAGCTATGTACAGGAGGAACAGGAAATAATTAAAAGAAAGAAAGTACTGAAATTAAGGGATGCATCATAAATTTTTCTTGCAATTATTTGAAGTTGTGATATTTCTTTGCTTGTCTTTATGATCATTTAATCCTTTGAAAGATAAAGGGAGAATAATAAATAATAATAAAATAAACAACAAAGGGAGAAATGGGGAACTGCTCTTCTGAATTTGATTCCCACCAATAAAGAGCAGCTGGTTGCTAAAGTAGAAATTATAGCCACCAGGGAGAAAGTGACCACTCCAGAATTTGTAATAAGAAAAAGGAAATCCAGGCATGGAGAGGTTCAGACCCACAAATTGGAGAGAACAGAATTCAAAGTGTTCTAAAGAACCCATCTATTAATTCAAAATTCTACAGGAAGGGTCAAGCTAGAAAGTGTGAAAAGCTCTCAAAAATGATATTTTGAGAATACTAAAAGAAATAATTTTGGTGAAGTATGATGATATAATGAAAAGTACAATGAATTTCAAGTTGGAGGACTTGGATTGAAAAAGTCCAGCTAGTGATCCAAGACAATCCCAATAAATTTTGGATGGAAAAACCCATCCACATCCAAAAAGAGAATTATGGAGACTGATATAAATCAACACATGCTATGTTCACTTTTTTTTCTTGTGATTTTTCCTTTTTGTTCTGATTTTTCTTTACTAATATGATTCATATGGAAATATATATATATATATAAAAGCAAATGTATATATATAACCAAAAAAAAACTATTCTTTTATGTATAACTGGGGGGAAAAAACCCAAACAAACAGAAAAAGCCTAGCCCTGCCATTTATTGTCTCTATAAATTTAGCCGACTTCTTTAATCTTTGAGTTTCATAATCTGTAAAGGAGGAAGTTGGACTGGGTGACCTCTGGGTCCTCTCAAGCCTGAAATCTATACTCCCTCCTAGTAGAATCTTGTCAGGAGTTAGAGAGACCAAGTTAGGAATCGACTATGCTAATAGGAATCTGTTATTCTCTTCTCCCGGGGACCCAAATGACTAGGAAATTCACTGCCTCTTGTAGCCATTGAATCAGATCCTTCAAAGTGGGAGGCTATGCCTTCCGGTGGAGAAAGGGGGAGAGAAAGTAGACTCAAGAGAAGTGGGTTGGGAGATGGGCAGAAGATCCGGGGTTTTTTGTTTGTTTGTTTTAAATGGGAATAGACTGATCTGTCCTTTTAAATCTTTAATTTTGTGAATTTTCTATATTACTCTGTTTTGTCAGACTTCTGGATACTAAAAAAAGTTTTGCTCCCCATCTGTTTGTTTGGAACTAGTGGTCAGAACAAAAGGACTTGATTTTAAAAGGTCTTTTCCATGACATACATACTCAATAGGAGTATAGAAATCTATTTTACCCTGCAGGAAAAAGGAGGGGAATGGGAAGGGGGAAGAGAGGGCCTATTGGGGGAGGGAGTGGTCAGTAGCAAAACACTTTAGAGGAGGGACAATGAAAAGAGAGAGAATAAACTGAGGAAAATACAATTAGCAATAGTAATTGTAAAAATATTTTCGAAGCAAGTTTCTCTGATGGAATATTATTGTTTTCTGGGACATGATGAGCAGGAGGCTCTCAGGAAAAAAAAAATGCCAATCTGGAAAGTCCTCCATGAACAAAGTGAAATATACTATATACAAAATAATAGCAATGTTCCGGGATGACCAGCTGTAAATGACTTTGTTATTCTCAGTAGTATAATCATCCACAGCTACTCTGAAAGCCTTATGATAAAAAATCTTGTTCATATCTAGAGAACGATCTAATTGTGTCTGAATACAGATCGAAGCATTCTCTCCTCTTTCTATCTCTCTTTATGTTTAACTTAATTTTTCTTGAGAGTTTTAAATTTTCATTAGGATGGGAAATCTATGTTTTCTTGACTTTTATGGAAATGTTTTACATTTTTAAAAATGTACAATTCTTAAAAAAAATCTTTTCCAGTCATAGAATAAAATTGTAGCCCAACTTCTAAGGCTGATTTGGGATTCCCCAAAGAGCAGCCTTGAGATGTTGCAAAGGTAGGGAAACATAATCTGCTGACTCTTAATGATTTAATAATAAAAGTAGTTAGCATTTATATCATGTTTTAAAGCTTACAAAGCACTTTATAACTATCTCTTTTTATCCTTGCAACAACACTGAGAGGCAAAGTGCTATGATTATCCTTATTTTACAGATGAGGGAACTGAGGCAGTCAGAGATTTCTTACCCAGGGTCACACAGCTGGTATGAAGAAAGAAGGGAAGCACAAACTTTCAGTGGCATGGGGGGGGGGGGGTGAGATATCCAGATTTATAAACTTGTGGGAAGGAGTCAGCACCCAATGATGTCTTTTGATTCCCAGTGATTACAACTCCAGAGACTATTACAACTAGACAATCTGATGAGCATATTCTCATTATCATATACAGTATATTTCACTTTGTTCACTGAGGATTTTCCAGGTTGTTGCTTTTTTCTCCCTGAGAGCCTCCTGCTCATCATGTCCCAGAGAACAATAATATTCCATCAGAAAAACTTGGCTTTGAGTTTTTTTTTTTTTGGTTTTTTTTTTTTTTTTTTTTTTTTTTTACAGTTACTATTGCTAATTGTATTTCCTCCCATTTATTTTCTCTCTCCTTTCACCCTGACCTCCTCAAATTTCATTTCACTCCTGGGTAAGATTCCCTTTACTCTTGTATATTCTATCTAAATTAAGCTAGTGGCTTTCCCAATTACTGTATTACTGCTTGCTTTGATAAATATGTTTGCTCACTATTTACAATTATCTTTGTGTTATGAGTATTTGGTGGAAAGGGAATTAAATTAGAACAGATTGGACTATTATTACCTTTCAGGTCACCTAGGCTATTTTCCTGCCCCCCCCCCCCCCAAGGCAAACATCTAATGAATGACGGACGGATGTAATTCCAAGCCCTATAACCCTCTTGAAATTAGAAGAGTGGAGGAGTGATTATTAAACCATGGTACAGGTTATGACCTTCTTAACAACAATACTCATAGGGTGTTACCCAGAGCATTAAGATGTTGGGACTTGTCTAGGGTCCCACTGCCATGTGTAATGGGGTTCTGGCACAGGGAGGACTGGCCGGAAAAATTTGTCTGGTGCAACTTCCCTGCTAGAGAGCTTATTTACAGTAGAATCGGGGTGATATAAAAGCTATTACAGCCTGAAACTACAGTAAGACTTTCAGACAACCTGGATTAAGGCAAGCATTTCTCCAAAGATCTGAGTCAAGTCCAGGACGCCAGGCCAGTGGAAGGAGTCACCCAGCAGTCTTGGTGGCTATGTGAGAACTGAAATGTTTGGAGTCCCCAAACTCAGGTCGTCTAAGGGAGAATTTGCACCTGAGGTATTAGGGGAAATGTTGATCTGTTACAGCTTACTCTATAGTGGAACATAAGTGTTGAAGCAGAAGACAAGACATTGGAGTCGGAAATTCAAATCCACCCTCAGACAATGATTAGCTTTGAAATCCTGGGCAAATCATTTAACTTCTATTTACCTCAGTTTCCTCGTTAATAAAATGGGGATCATAATAGGACTTACTTCCCAGAGTTGTTATAAGGAACAAATGAGATAATATTTGGAAAGCACTTTAGCACAGTACTGGCATTCACTAGGTGCTATATAAATATTATTTTTATTATATAATAATTTATTATATATATATTATTATAATATATCTCTTTGTAAAAAAAAATACTCTATATTATGTAGTGAAATGAAATTAGGGTTCTAGGTAGAGGTCCCTAACAAGGTGGGAGAGGGGAACATAGCCAGTAAATCTTTTGATGATGGAAGTAGGGAAAAGCAACATTCTCAGGGTTAAGCCCTTGAAATTCCCAGCAGATATGTAGCTGGTTTGGCCTTGAAAGATTGGGTATAGGCTGTTTATGTTACATTTGTCAAAGATTTGAACCCAGATCTTGCTGGCTTGGAGGCTGACTCTATCTGCGGCACCCCTTAAATTGCCTCTACCAACTTCAAACATTGCCAAAGAGCTTTACCTAAATCTTCTCCTTTGAGCCTTATGAAACACCTCATGAAGTAGGAATTATGAGAATGATTATCCCCATTTTCCAGATGAGGAAACTAAAGCTTAAAAATTAAGTGATTCACCCGTATGTCACCCAGCTATTTGAGGAAGGGTTCAGACTGAGACTTTCTGATGCCCAGAGCCAGCAGCCTTCTTTCCCTTGATGCCATGTAGCATCTCCATCAAGGAGAACCAAAGGCCCCTTGAAGACCCTGCCACTTAGCATTAAGGACAGCTTAGTGTTACAGCAGCCATGGTGAAGGAGGGGGGGAAGGGAAGCACTTTCCTGCTACCTTTATCACCTGGGTCTGTCCACTGGCCCCGGGGTGTGTCCCGAGGAAGGGCAGACATGACTGTACTTCCCTTCTCCCTCTGACACCTCAGCCACAGTCTAGCCAGGTGAACCTGCTCACCTGCTCGGCGTCAGAGGGCGAGGCTTCAAGGAATGTGTCCAGAGGCTGCAGAATCAGACTTTAGCTGGATCTGGAAAAGCAGCCCTCAGGCGATGGGCTCTGCAGAACAGCAGAGCTCTGCTGTCCCTTCCAGTTAAATGAGAGGAAAATAGAAGGGACCTCAAGGATCAATTGTAAATTCTACTAGTCACTTGTAAGCATTTAGTAAGCCCCTAATGTATGCTAGCACTATGCTAAGAACTGGGGAAAAACTGGAAGGGACCTCAACTAGTCAACAGTAAACATTTATTGAGCACTTACTATGTCCCAGGCACTATGCTAAGAATTGGGAAAGAGCAGCAAGGATTAACTAGATAATCGTCAGTATACATTTATTTGGCACCTACTATGTGCCAGGCATTATTTTAAGCTCTGGGGATACAAAGAAGAAAAAATAAAGACAGTTCAATCCCTTCTTTTTGAAATCAAGGAAATTGAATCCAGTAGCTAAATGACTTGCCCAGTGTCACCCAGTAGAAAGCATCATAGGTGGCATTTGAAATTCAGGTCCTCTGACACTGTGTACTGGTAAACTCATCATACATGGATTCTTAAAAATTTTATTTTAATATTTAACAAATATTATTTAGTTATTTATTAATTACCATCAAACATTTAATTATTTATAATTTATAAAATTTATATACACTTTGCATATTCATAATTTATAATTAATTATTTAATGATTTTTATATTTATTTTCAGTTACAAATTCTTCCTCTTCCTCCATCTATTGAAAAGATATAAGAATTACATATGGATGGAGGCCAAGTTTAAAAGCTCACCTATGGCTAGCCCCTCATCCCATTCCTCCATATATACACATAGAAAACATTCTTTGAACGCTAAAGAGTTATGTAAATGGTAGCTGGTATTATTATTATTAGTTCAAACATTGGAAAGAATACTTTGGGAACTAAAATCTCATTTCTCCCAAATGACACAACAGATTTAAATGACATCTTTCAAGAGAATACTGGCAGACTGCTTTCCCCTTCCTCCCCTCTACTAGGGTTCTGCTGACACTATTAGTCCCCTGGAGTGAGGAGTTCATTGCAAAACAAGTTTTTTTTTTTTTTTTTTTTTTTTTTTTCCTCCCTGAGATATCTGTCAAATGGTATGGAATTATGGCTGCGCTGATGGTTAGAAGGCACCTTCTACAGAAGTGTTTTAAAGATCTTTGCAGACATCCGAAAGTTCATTATTCAAACCTAAGAAATCCTGCGGTTTGAAAGATTGGTAGGATGGGGGTTTGTAAAGGAAATCTGTCAATTCCCTTCTATTAGGGACAATAATTTTTAGCATCCATTGACCTGATTCCAAACTAAATTAATGATCTTTCATTTGCATAGTAGAAATTCGTCTTTCAGTATATAGCTCACTATATAGCTAGCATCATGCTAGATACTGGGGATACAAGTACAAAAAATAAAGTGATGCTTATTCCCAAGGAGCGTTGCAGACCACACAAAGATTTCTGGGACACCTTATGTATGCTTGTCTAACAAATTAGAAGGTTAACTCCTTAGGAGTATGCACTTACTAAATACTTATTGATTGATTTCTAGTATGCTAACAACAGGTCATTATTTCAGTTTTCAATAGCTTAAACTACAGTAAGACTTTTTGGAGTATCTTAAAATATAAGAAAAATAGACATCATAAATATAAAGCAGATAAAGACAAATACTCAAAGCAATTAAATACAGGGCAGTTTGAGTAAGAGGGCAGTTATATGTGTGTTAGGTGGACAGTGATCAAGAAAAACTTTGTGCGTAAGATGGTGTTCAGTGGTCTTAAAGGAAAAACTTTCTGAGGCAGAGATGTAGAGGGAGTGCTTTCCAATCACATGTAAGAACCACTTCCAAGACTCCCAGTTGGAAGGTAGATTGCTGAGTGTAGGAGAAAGTGTAATGTCCAATGATCCCGAAAGGTTATGTAGAGCTTTAAAAGCTAAGTGATTAATAAATCTAGTGGAGTGTCATGCAGTAGATTAGAGCTCAGTAAATTATTAACCAGGAATCATGCTAACATTATTACACCTTATGTGTCCCTCATGTTTCCCATGATTCAGTGTAACCCAGCATTCAAGAAGTGGAGGGGCATTTCTCAACATAGATTTAGGTTTTTTATTTGGTAGAGGAGGAAAAAGAAATCCAGGGAGCTTAGATAAGCTAGCCAAAATCAGAGCTTGGACCCGCTATTCCTGGCTCCCAGATCAGTGCCCTTTCTAATACTGTGGCTGCTTCTGTGGAATTTTCATGGTATCTGCATTTAGAAGCATTATGGCAAGATAGAGTTGCATCCCATTATAGCAGGTCTCTTACAAGTCAGGTATAATATAAGTCAAATCATGTTCTCTCTAAAACATCCTAAATGTTTCATAAATACAATAAAATCACAAAAACAAAATCTAGTATAAAGTGACATAGGATTCAAAAAATTTATTCATGAGACTTCTCATCTTCATAATGTAAGGTCACAGATCTAGAATTGAAAAGGACTTCAAAGTCCAATATTCTCATTTTGCAGATGAAGAAACTGAGGTGATATCTCTGTGGTCACACAAATATTATATCACTAGGGGATTTGAACTCAGATTCCTAAATCTAAGGATAGCACACTCTCCACTCCATTATATCACACTGTTTCTAGTCCTAATCTAATTTTTGCAAATGAGGAAACCCAGTTGGGTCATGACTTGAAAAGATCATATATTTGGCAATGAAACCAGGACTAAGTCTCCCCTGATTATAATTAGTTCGGTGTTCTTTTCACAGTGGAGCTCTATAACATATCTAATTAAGGCATCACTTGTAGGGATAGAGAAAATCTTTTAAGTAGCCCAATTTAAGGGACACAGCAAGGTTTTTTCAGTTATGTCAAAGGCAATAGGTTAAGATACAGGAAAGGATAGGATCTTTGCCAGAGGGAAATGTAATGGTAAGAGATAAGAGAAGATGAATGGTCATTTGTTGTCTCTTCTAAGGAGGATGATCTTTGATCTAGAGAGAAAAAAGCCAAAATGGCTAAAAGGATGTTAAAATTAAGAGTAAAGGAGAGCATCCAGTTCCCTTTATAGGATAAGAGGCTCTGATAAACTAGATTCTGGTGGATATGATTGCTGAACTTCTGTGATTAATCTTCGGAAAAAGGGAGAAGTGCTATGGGAAGGGAGAAGGACAAATGTCTAGATTTGTTAAAAAGGGAGAAATGTGACATCTTTACAGTTTAGGTCAGTGAATTATTTCTGTTCTTTGTGAAATTACTATAATTAAAAGGATGGTCTGTGAACAGTTAGTCACAAGCATTATAAGTGCTTATTATGTGTTAGACGTACATATTTTGGGTATATAACTGGGGCAAACAATAAACATTATAGAGGATAAATTGGAGATAATAGAGGAAAGACACTACATTAAAGTAACTGGGAAAAGCCTCTTGCAGAAAGTGGGACTTAAAGGAATCCTGGGAAGACTGGAGATGAAGATGAGGAAAGAAAGATGGAAGATAGCCAATAAAAAGGCCCAAAGTTGAAAGATGGAGGATATGTGTGAAGAATGACAAGGAAGCCAGTGTCAACCAGAATGTAGAATATGTGGAGGCAGAAGAAACTAGAAAGGTAGAAAAGAGGCAGATCCTAAAGGGCTTTGAGTACAAAAGAGAGGATTTTATATTTGATTCTGGAAGCGCTGAGAAAGGGAAGAAATGATCATGGAATATGAGCATGACTTCATCAAGAATAGGGTTAGCACGTATGCAAAAAATGTTTGTAGCAGTTCTTTTTCTGGTGGCAAGAAATTGGAAAATGAATGGATGTCCATCAATTGGGGAAATGGCTGAATAAATTATGGTATATTAATGTAATAGAATATTATGGTTCTATAAGAAATGAGGACAAGCTGATTTTTACACATATTATTTCAGTTGATCTTTATAAAAGAATAGGTAAGCTAGGTATTGCAAGTATTTTTGTCTATAGATGAGAAGACTGAGGCTTGGATGGGTTCCATGATTTGCCAAAACTCACATAGTTTGTAGTGAGTAAAGGAGCCATAAACTGAATTTAGGTATTCAAATCTGATAAACAAAATGAACAAATTCCTGAATTGTCAAAGAACTACTAAATCATATTCAACATTTCCTACTTCAGAAGACAGAGACTAAAAAATGTTCAATAAATGTTGAAATAAGTTAACTAGAAAGAAAAAAAAAGTTGAATATTTGCTTACTTCATCAATTCCTTTATCATTCTACTTAATTTGTCCAATCTAACAATTGATAAACATTTATTAAACACCTACTATGTGCCAGGTACTGTGATAAGGTAGATAAACAGACAGTCAAGAAGGTATGCTAAGTGGTTTTAACATTTGTTTTTTTAAATCTTTTTACCCATTACATATAATAGGATTCCCGCTCCTCTGCTCTATCTCATCTCCCTTTTAATGGCCTGAGATAATAAAACAAAAGACCTTTTCCTCAACATATTTGTAAAAACAGGGATCAAACAAACAAGGTAGGGCAGGAAACAAGAGCTGCCCCAAGATCTCATACAATATACCCTCAATGCACCAGGAGCTAGATGAGATTCCCAAAGTTGCAGTGTCAGAGCTTTGGTATGCACTGACTCAGGCTCTGCCCCACGGAAGGGCAGAGGAAGTCTGAGCAAATAGGAGACCATAAAAGCAACCTCTCTCAAATCTGCTTTCCCCTCCTAACTTATTGATTCTTTAGAAGGCTATTGCTTTAAGAGAAAAATATCTTTACTGCATGAACCAGGATGGCTAATGCCTGATTGATAGACTTTGATCATGGTACATTGGTATAAAAAGTACTGGATTTTGAGTAAGAGATATGAGTTCAAATCTTATCTCTGGTGCTACCTGTGTAAAACTGTATAAATCATTTAGGTCTAAGGGGCTTCAGTCTTCTCATCTGTAAATTATTTTTCCTAGTTCTAAACATGTGATATCATAGGATGTTGACAGTTGAAAAGGACTTCAGTGATCTAATCCATATATGAAGGAAACCCCACTATGACATTCCTAAACAGGATTCATCTAATCTCTGCTTGAAGACCTCTAAGGAAAGCTAGCATGTTTATTTATTTTTTTAATTTATTTTAAAATAGCTTTTTTTATTTTAAAAATATTTTCAAAGGTAATTTTCAACATTTACCTGTACAAAACCTTGTGTTCCAAATTTTTCTCCCTTTCTTCTCTCCACCTCCTCCCCTAGATAGCAAGTAATCCAATATATGTTAAACATATATGTAAATTTCCACATTTATCATGCTGCATAAGAAAAATCAGATCAGATAGGAACAAAAATGAGAATGAAAGAAAAAAGCAAGCAAACAACAACAGCAAAAAGGGAAAAATACTATGTTGTGAGCCACATTCAGTCCCCACAGTGCTCTCTCCATCACAAGTCTATTGGAATTGGCCTGAATCACCTCATTGCTAAAAAGAGCCAAATCCATCGCAGTTGATCATTACATAATCTTCTTGTTGCCATGTACAATGGTCTCTTGCTTCTACTTAATTCACTTTGCATCAGTTGACGTAAGTCTCTCCAGGCTTTTCTGAAATCATCTTGCCGATTGTTTCTTATAGAGTAATAATATTCTATTACATTCATATACTACAACTTATTCAGCTATTCCCCAACTGATGGGCATCTAGTTTCCAGTTTTTTGCCACTACAGAAAGAGCTGAAAGCTAGTGTCTTAAAACAGCTCATTCCACACTTGGACATCTCTAATTGTTATGAAGTCTTGCCTGATGTCAAGTCAGGAACAAATTGAATCCTTCTTTTGTTTGATAGCTTTAAAAATATTTGAATACATCCTTTTGAGTTTTTTCTCCTTCTGATTAAGCATTTCCAGTTCTAATCAATAAATAATCACTTAGTAGACATTTATATACAATAATTTCACAGCTTAATTCAATAATTGTTTAGTCAAGTTTCTTTAAAAATGAGCAACACTATATACAGAATTGTAGCATTTGATAACTGAATGGGACCTCAAAGATCATCAAGTCCAGACTTCTACTTTCATGAATCCCCTCAACAAGTGACATGTTAAGTAGTCATTCAACTTTTGCATCACTAATTCCAGTTACAAGGAAAGGAATTAAGTGTTTATTGAGCACTTATTATGTGCTAGGCCCTGTGTTAAATACTTTATGATGATCTCATTGGATCCTTACAACAATCCTGGAAGGATTATTATTCCCATTTTATGGTTGAAGAAACTTAGAAAGAGTGACTTGCCCAGAGTCATACAGCTAATAAGTGTCTCAAGTCTTCCTGACTTCAAATTCATCACTCCATTCCACTAGGAATCTGCCATAATAGCGAGCTTAGTTTTATATATATGTATGTATGCTGTGTCCCAAAAAATTCATCACTTACCTTAGTGGTTATCAATCAATAAACACCTATTAAACACCTACTATGTGTCAAATATAGTGCTAAATGCTGGGAATATCAAAAAAGCTAAAAATGGTCATCATTCTCAAGAGCTCACAATCTAAAAGGGGAGATAGTATATGAATGACTGTATTGTATTCCCTCAATTTCCAATTTTTTGCTGCCACCAAAAGAGATGCTTATAAATATTTTTGCATATGTAGTTCTTTTTCCTTTTTCTTTGATCTCTTTGGGACACAGATTTATTAGTGGTATTTCTGGGTCAAAGGATGAATCATTCTACTTAATTTTGTAGTCCTCTGGGTACAATTCAAGTTTCTCTCCAAAATGGTTGTATCAGTTCACAACTCTACCAATAGTGCATTAGTTTCCTAATTTTTTCACAACCCCTCCAACATTTGTCATTTTCCTTTTCTATTTCATTACTCAATCTGATAAATGTGAGATTGTATCCCAGAGTTGTTTTAATTTGTATTTTTCCAATCTGTAGTGATTTAGAGCATTTTTTTTTCATGCAACTGGATACTTTGATTTCTCTTTTTTGAAAACTTTGTTCATATCCTTTGACTATTTATCAAATGAGGAATGGCTCTTATTTTTTATAAATTTAGAAAATGGTATATGTTTTAATCCCTTTCTGCTACAGTCCTGAGATTTCACTATGGCTTTGAGGTGTGCCTGGATTGTCCAGAATGTTGCCACTGGATTGGAATTTTTGACCTTGAATTCTGAGTGGTGAATCTCTGCCTTAGCTTGTCCAGTATCAGGCCCATCACACCATTTCCTGGCCACCTCCATACCATGTCAATACTTGTATACCTTCCTCAATCCCTTTCACATCTAGCTCTGAGAATGATATAGAGAAAGCATTATGACTTGGAACTCCAAAGGTGCATTTATGCGGTAGGCTAAGTTTTACACGTTTAAACATGCTTAAGAATTCTTGTCTGTTAGCTCATGGCAATTCATATCAATTTTGACTGCCCCAATCTTTTTAAGAAATCCCTTTACCATTTTCCCCTAGACATAGTCAGTCCTTTCTTTGTATGAATAACTAAAAATTTCCAGTTCTGGAAATCCTGTTTGTCGAACTACACTTGAAGGCTAACATGGATTTTTAATGCTTTTTTTGTATTCATTATCTATTTCCTCCTGCCCTAGCTCAAGATATAATAATAATAATAATAACAGCAACAACAATAATAATACAATGATAATAATAATCAATTGAACACTTACCCAAAATGGTGATTTTTAGACAGTTGTTGCAGGTAGGGAGATTTTAAAGGCAACAATAGGGATATGGGATAGGATGAGCCAAAAATAAAAAAATAAAAATAAAAGAACAAGAGAGGTTGGGATGAGAACAAAGATTGTTAAATAGTCTGGTTTTTACTATGCCTTGCTCCTACAGATACTAAGCAAATATTTGATGAATTCAATAAAAGGAAGAACACCTGAAGAAATATTATATAAAGTTGAAAAGGTTTTTATGGACACAGATCTATCTAGAATTTAGGATTTACAAAAGTTAGTATATTTCCTCTGTGTGTGTTTTTAGATGTTCCCTCAAAGTTTGGACTCTAATTCTCTTTCCCCTATTATTTATGATATAAAGTTAATATGATGTATTGAATAGAAAGAGTTCTGGATTTGGAATCAGAAATCCTTGGAATCCAGAGTCTTTTTCACCCTCCATTTACTCACCCTATATCCTTCTTCATCTGTATAATGAAGCTGATAATGCTGGTAGAACCTATGTCCTAAGGTTGTCATGTAGAAAGCACTTTATAAACTAGAAAGTGTTATATAAATGTGAACTGTTATTATGATAAAGTCAAACTGTACTTACTGATTGACCCCGAGGAAGGGAATTTCTTAAAATACAGATAGCCTTCTAGGAAGCTGTTAGAAGCTCTAACTTCTTTTCTTATTAATAATGTTAGATGAGTCAAAAATACTTGATTGATTTTTTAAAGGTAGAAATGACTAACTAGGTAAAGAATTAATAAGTAATAATAATAAGAATAAATAAGTAATTATTTTTCCAGAATAAGGGCCTACCTAAACAGGAAAGATATTCTATTCTGCCTAAATTCTCTCAACCAAAATCAGAGCTAATTCATACTCTTTTGTCTGTCTTATCTGTGGAGAAAACTGCCACTTGAAGAATATTTTGCTTCTGTTTTAAGTAAGGCACAGAGACAGTTGATCCCTCGTTGTGCCATTCATACTTGTCTACAATTAAGAGACAAATGATTATGCTACCTTTGCACGGTCAGGATACTGCGGCCGTTAAAGTTACAACTCATCGGGCAAGGTAGGGATTAAAGTTTTCCCAAAAGAGTTAAAAACTTACCCTCCCGTCCCCTGAAATTCATGGATTTGTACATGCGTACATAATAATGGGGCTAGGTCCTGCTGAGTGACTCTGAGTACAGGAAACTTTCCTTCTGTCACTAACGTACAATTATGAGAATAGGGACGGGCTCTGCAATTTCATTTGTTTAGCAAATTCTAGATAGGGAACTCCCTCTACCCATGTAGGTTGGTACCTCCTCTGCAATTTATAGTCTTAAAACATTCAAACTCAAAAAGAAACTGAACTACTAAACTGTACCTAAGGATCCCTGGTAGCATATTGACTTAAAAAGCAACATATCAACATTGTGTTCTATTGTATTTTTATTTGTTTGTTAAGTATTTCCTAAATAAATATATTTAAATATGTTAAATATTTTTCAATTGCATTTTAATCTATTTCAGATCACACTCTCCAGAGCTGTTGTAGACTGGCTCTTTAACATCTCTGACCTAAACTTACAGAAAAGTAACACAGTCAATGAGTGTCAGAGGCAGGGATTGAGAGTCAGATTGTCTTGATTCAAGGCCAGCTGCTTTTAGCGCTGCCATGATGCCTTCCTAAGGATGCTTCATTCTTTTTCAAATTTGACTTTTCTTTCTTCACTGAAAGTTTTGGACCAAAATATATCACCTGTTCTTTGAATTAGTTACAAGAGCATAGATTTAGATTTACTCACTCCTTGGAGCCTTAAAAGATATTGAATCCAGCCTGGTCTAAGAAAACATGATCAGATTTTGGATCCTGTGACTAAAGCACAGCACTCTGTTTATTAAGTCCCAACCCTGTATTTCCAGGGGGTTTCTCATCTAAATGCTCACCATATCTGCCCCAGCTTACCTCAAAAACTTATATGATTATGTACAATCTGGATAGTGTGGCCATAGTCATTATACTATACAGCAAGGAAGTGGCCAAATGTAAGATGGTATAATGGGCTGAGGTTTGAGTTGATGCACTGAGGTCCCAAGTACGTGAGGCTAAATAGTAATTGGGCTATACTCTATTAATATACATGCTTGGATAAAGAATGGTCCCTGCCCACTCTCTGTGCAAGTCCTGATGTGTTATATAGGAAATGACGATTTTGGTGGGTGGAGGCAGAGAGAGACAGGAAGGGAAGGTGGGAGAGTTTGGGCCTGGGTTCCATACTCCTAGCTACTGGTCGTGTGGCTTCTGGTCTAGCTAGCTTCTTGACTCAGCTGCACAAATTGTTATCGCCGATTATCTTCCATCTCTGATCCTTCTTCACTGAGAATAAAGACTGACGATTTTCCCCTAACCTGAATTCCTGACTCCGACTGATTTTAAAATACGCGATTTTCACAGGATGGGCTCCAGAAAAGATCTTAGAACTAAAAACTTGTAATGCTCGCTTCCATATTGAACACACTGTTAGAAACTATAATAAAGATTAGGATCAAACACTGACAAGTTTGTGAATATGTATGCATACATGCTATATTATATAGATATACATATCTATATAATATGTATTATATATACACATATACATATATAACAAATACATGTATAAATACGTGTTACATATATATATATAACATAAATATAATAATATATACATAGTTGCCACAAATATATATGTATACATATGTATATATTTTATATTATGTAACCTACATACAATTTGTATACTAAATATATACATATATGGTGCAAATATGTGTGTAGTTGTATGTATATATTATATAACATAAATACAATTTATATAATACATGTATGCTACAAATATGCAGGTATCTGTATATATATATATATATATATGTGTGTGTGTGTGTGTGTGTGTGTGTATGTACCTTAACATAACCACAACTTGTATAATAAATATATACATAATTACCACAAAAATGTGTATACACATGTGTATATATACACACTTTATATATATGTGTGTGTATATATATATATGAATATATATACACACATATAAAGTGTGTTTATATACATTTTATACACACACACACACACACACACACATATATATATTTAATTTTTTAAGCTAAACTTTGGGAGATAGTGGAGAATAGAAAGACCTAGCATATTATAACCATGAACAGAAGAACACTACTGAATGATTAAACAATAACTCATTCTCTCTCTCTCTTTTTCCATACACATGGAAGATAGATGACTCATTAAATAGAGCTGTGGGCCTGAGTTCAAATCTAGCCTCAGATACTTCAAGCTATGTGACCCTAGGCAAGTCACTAAAGCCTATTTACCTCAGTTTCCCCATCTGTTAAATGAGTTGGAGAAGGAAATGGCAACACCTCCAGGATCTGAGGCAAAAAAAAAGCCCAAATGGGTCACAAAGAGTTGGATATTACTGAAATGACAGAACAGCAATAATTATACATATAATGAGGGAAAGAGAATCTGATTTTTATAATAAGTGAACATGTATGACCAGTCCTGGGATTATTTCTCTTCCCTGGTGCCTGTCCATCTATAGATGCTATAATATAATCTGTTATTTTGCTTGGTATCCAAACATTTCCAATATAGTGAATTTTGCCTCAATCATAAAGTGGTCAGATATTGACTAGAAAGAGATAGAAATACAAAATTAGGCAAAGAGCCCAATCTCTGTCTAAATGTTAAGCATTTTCCTACAATGGGGGTTTAGAGAGATTGAGATTGAACTCATGTCATACAAAACAAACTCCTTCCTGTTAAAAGGAGGGAAACTGGGAACCTTTGGGGCACTGTAGTACCCCTAGGGTAAATGAGTTAATTAGTGCAGCAGGTTTCATAAGAACAACAACATAATGATTTAGGATTTACAAAACCTTACATAGCTGGCCAGAACAACAGCTGCCTTTCCGTTCATCCTCATTCAGTAATAAAGTTTTTCTTTAACTTCAATTTAGATCTTCTTCCCTAAGACTTTTACTCACTACTTCTATTTTTCTAGTGCATGAATTGACTAATCCAGGAATTTTGTACCATTTTTTTTTTTGTCAGAGACCCCTTTGGAAGACAGAAGCCTATACATGCTTTTTTTATAATGATGTTTTTAAATACATAAAATAAAATAATATCTTACAAAAGAAAACAATTATATAAAAATACATTAAAAACCTATGTCTATATATGTATGTATATATATACATACATATATGCATATGTGTGTGTGTGTGTGTGTTTGCAGAGCCTACTTTAAGAACCCTAATCTGGTCCAGCTAAGGAAACTAAGGCCCCAGCTGCTTGCCTGAAATAACTTGCCCAATGTGACACAGATCAAAGGTTCAACAATTACTTTTTTTTTTTAATTAAAGCTTTTTATTTTCAAAACACATGCATGGATAATTTTTCAACATTGACCCTTGCAAAGCCTTGTGTTCCAAAATTTCTCCCCTTCCTCTGCCTCCTCCCCTAGATGACAGGTAATTCAATATATGTTAAATATGTTAGAAATGTATGTTGAATTCAATATATGTGTGTGTGTATATATATATATATATATATATAGTTATCATGCTGCAAAGAAAAAATCAGATCAAAAAGGAAAAAAAAATGAGAAAGAAAACAAAATGCAAGCAAACAACAACAAAAAGAGTGAAAATGCTATGTTTTGATCCACACTCAGTCCCCATACTCCTCTCTCTCTGGGTGTAGATGGCTCTCTCCATCACAAGATCGTTAGAACTGCCCTCAATCTTATTCAACAATTACTCTTAACACTGCACTGTGAGTTCTATCCTCTTGACTAAGTCTAATTGCCCTTTTAGAAAACAATCTTTCAGATACTTACCATGTCCCACTTAAACCTCTCTTCTCCAGACTAAAATCCCCATTTTCCTCAACTATAAGGTAATAGATTTAGAGTTGGAAGAGACCTTAGTATAGTAGAGTAGAATCCCTTCATTTTACAGATAAAGAAATTTAGGTCTAGAAGTTAAATGACTTGACCAACATCATACAGATAGTAAGTGTTGGAATTAGGTTTAGAAGATAGGTCCTCTGATTCCAGAACCTCTGTTCTTTCCACTATACCATAAAGCCTTTGAACAATTAGTTTAATAAACATTTATTAAACACCAACTATATGTTAGATATTGTGCTTTTATTATTGTTCAATCATAATCAAATCTTCATGATCCCATTTGGGGTTTTCTTGGCAGAAATACTGGACTAATTTGCCACTTCCTTCTCCAGCACATTTTACAAATGAGGAAACTGAGGTGACAGGGTGAAATGACTTGCACAGGGCCTCCCAGCTAGTCAGTGGCTGAGGTAAGATTTGAACTCAGGGCTTCCTGACTCCAGATCTTGGGCTCTATCTACTACATCACCTAGCCACCCCAAAAATACTGTGCTAAAGTGCTGAGATCACAAAGATGAAAATAAATGTTTCTGATATCAGGTAGCTAACATTCTACTCGGTGAGGCAATATGCACACAAATAAGTATAAAAAAGATAATCCCAGGAGAAAGAACATGCTTGAATTGATATATACAAGGCTGTCCTGCCTGCTCCCAGTGGACCAAGGAGCCAACTCAGATCTTGGGCACTTTGAGTTTGATGAAGCCATTGGTTCTTTCCTGATGGCCTAATGTGACTTAGCTCTGAATAATTCAGGTACTTTGAGGATAAGAAGCAATCCTTTTACTGGCACCTGAGCCATAAGGGCTGATGACAGTGGGTGTTTAAGAAAGCAATGAGTCCATCTTTGTTTCTCTTCTTTAAACTCTCTAGGTAACATCTCTGGGACTTAGTGGGACAGGTGGCCCTGCCCCCAATAGCAAAATATCATTTCCTCTGACATGACAGCTAGGGCAGGGGGGCTTAGCTAAATGACCTTCAACCTAGGCTCCTGGATGCTTTCTTTGCTAGATCCTAAATGATTAAACAAAGATCTCTGGATGAATGTACCATGCTTGGAGATATTTTGTGTGTTTAAGAAGCTTCACAATATTAGGTCCACCATCAGTATTGTCTGCACTTCAATAAGTTTTCCAGAAATTGGTAAAGTGCTATTGAGAATAATGAGCACAAACCCTATTCTTGTTTTCCAAAAGACATCTACTATGTAGGGAATAGTGCAAAATCAAGGTGAAATGTGAAATGCAATTTTTTTATAAAAGGGACTTTATATTTTACTGATTTTAAATCTCAGCTTCCTAATAAAGTGTAGCAATAGTTATTACTGACGCTTATTTAACTTATTTAAAATTTCTATGTCAGCTTATGAGAGCCTTTTATGTAAAGCATTTCTTTCAGCATTTCAGGAATAAAAAACAAATCCCTACCCCACACCTGATTATATAGTAAGTTATCTTCTTATTCCCTATTTTGGGGAAACTTGATATGAGTCAAAATTAAATGGTAAATAATTTTATCCCAGAGCTCTCGAGGAATGAGTAAAAGAACCAAAAAAATGTGAGAAAAGGAATCTGACTTTTTTTTTAGGTGGCCAGTTCCCTTAGGACTGGACCCTATCTGCCTTTATGGGTCTAAAAACTGAGTAAAGAGACAAAAGGGTACAATACTCCAGTATCTATTGGATCTAGTGGTAGTTTTAATTTTAGATAAGACAAACTGGAGAGAGCAGAGAAAATGAGAATTGGTATCTGAACTAAGCAAGGATTTCTGAGAAGCAAAAGTAAGGTGAGAAAATACATTCTAAGTATGGAAGGCAATTTTATGAATGCACATTAGCAAGAGATAAAGTATCAAGTTTGAAGCTTGGCTAACAATTCAGTTTTCCTGGACAGCAGAGTTGATGAAGAGGAATATTATGAAATCCTCTCCTGGCACATCCTCTGCCATTGTGATTATGTTCATTTGGACATGCTGAAACTTGTCAAACTCTTTCTTAGAATAACGCAATGCTCCAAATAACTTTATCTCACCAGGATGAAATGCTCCTTCATTCTGGACATTAAGCCTAAGGGTATTTGTGTGTCACACTACTGAGGGAGACTGGACTGCTATCCATTCACAACCCTAGATCATTTTCACTTGAATTCTGGTTGAATTATGTCTCCTCTCTCCTGTATTTGAACAAATGATTTCTCAAACTCAAGTGTTGGGCTTCATGCTTATCCTATTAAACTTCATCTTAATAGATTCAGACCAATACTTTAGTCCCTTAGTGGGCCACTATAATTAAGTATAGAGCTCTCAAAGTGGAGAAAGGTGTGATAGCTCTCTCTTCTAGTTTGTGGCGCAGGCAAATTTGACCAGAATGCCATCTATGCCTTCATCTAGGTCATTGGTAAAAATGTTAAATAACACAGGGTCAAGGACCTACCAGATGTCTCCCTCCAAATTGACTGTAGAGTTAGAGATTGCAGTAGTTTAAAAGAAATACACAATGCCCAAGTTTGGAAACATTTCCACTCCAAAATGTTCATATTGACTATTTGTGCTTGACTTGTGATAGAACCTTGTAACTATGAAGAAAAACAATCAGTCCAGTGGGATCAAGTGCAAAAAACAAAACATAACAGGGGCCATTAATCTGTACCAACAGATCCATGAAGGTTACATGTTGGTATAGTTTTAAAATGTTATATCTATATTTTATAATATTTTTATTTTTAAAAAGTATTTCTCAATTGCATTTTAATCTGATTCAGCATCACTTGGGTGTGTGGAGTAGCATGTGTTCTTTATTCTGGTCCAATCCTGAGGACACTGAGATCAAGAAGGTCTCTGGGTAAGCTCAAGATATGCCAACCTATTTATAAGTACTTCTTGGGGTCTACACCATTAAACCAATTCTGAAACTACCCAACTTTTCTATCACTCTAGTTCAAAATGCTCCACCTTGTTCATGAGTATGCAATACAGACTTTGTCAAATGATTTGTTTAAATCCAGGAATAACACTCAAGTTTTCCCCTAGCCTACCAGCCTAATATTTTTGTGAAAAAAAAAAAAAAGGAAATGTAGCAGATCTGATGTGATCTCTTCTGGAGGAAGCGATGTTGGGTGAAACCACCAATTCCTTTCTTTGCTTCTTTTTTTATTCATTCCTTTTCATTTTGACATATTAGTCATTTCCCAGAAAATAACCACCCCATTTTACTGTTACAATAGGAAAAACCAACAGTTGATAAAACCATTCAATGTAGTCAATTGCATTTTTACTTATCACTTTTGTAGTTTGCCATTATTGGAAAGGAAAGATGTATCTTTTATCTTTTATCTTTTGGAGTCAATGGTGTCTATTATATTTTACTTATGTTTGGTTGCCTTTTACTGTTTTCTTAATTTACATTGCTGGAGTAACCATATATGCTGTGTAATTGGCTCTGTTTTGGTTTCCTTCCATCAACTGACCTGGGTTTTCCCATAGTTTCCTGAAATCTTCCCATTTGTTGTTCATTATGGTATAATAATAGTCTATGCATTCTGCTTACTTTTCAAAATAATTTTTGAGAGGCAGTGTTGCTTAGGGTAAAGGATACTAGACTAGGACTTAAGAGATCTGTGTTCACACATCATCTTAGATGCTTAATTTCTTAGGATTTAGGATCTAAGAAATGGGGCTAATAATGGAGGCTATTTGGCAGAGTGTGTCGAGTGTAAGCTTTGAATGAGGAATACAGATTCATTCTGAGAGCCTAGATATTTCCCTATATGTGCCTCAAATTACTCTCCAGGATTTATCTATCTACTAAGTCCTAGATTGGTTAATGGATGAACTCCCCCACTTAACGGCAATCCTAAATCCCATGGGTTCGCTTATCATAATATTTACACTCCAAATCTCACAGGGTTCTTGTGAGAAAAACACTTTGCAAACATTAAAGTATTAGATTAACATGGTTATTTGTCATGTTTAAAACTCCATGCCTTTAATAATACAACCTAATCCAATGACCCATGGTTGGAAGACTCCACCCTCATTCCTTTGAATCAGGACCACATCTGCCCACTTCTAGGCTTGCAGGACCCATCCTGTTCATGTTGATTTTTTTTTTTTCAAATAGCACTTAGGGGCTCAGTGTCATCACATCTGCCAGTTCTTTCAATATCCCTCAACGGGATTCATCTGGGGCCTCATCCAAGATGGTTAGCTGCTTTTTTTTAACCATTCCTTACTTAACTTGAGTCTCAACTTTTTGTTATCTTTTCTTGTCTAGTATTCTCAGTCGCTGAGATTGCTTGTCATCTAGTCACTAGAGAGCTAGTTTTAAAAGCAGGAAGACAAAAATTCAAATCTCACTTCATATATATATATATATATATATATATATATATATATATATATACACACATACACATACACATACCAGCCATATGACCCTAGAGCAAATCACTTAACATGGGTGTTCCAGACAAGAATTAGAATATATTAATTCTAAAAATAAGAATAAAAGAATATAAATTGCAGAGGTCATGTTGACCTGCATTGGTGGAAAGAAATTCTTTTCTTTTTTTATAATATTTTATTTTTTCTCAATTACATGTAAATCCAATTTTTATTTTTTTGCAAGGCAATCAGGGCTAAATATCTTGCTGAAGACCACCACACTTAGGATTTGAATTCAGGTTCTCCTGACCCAGGGCTGGTGCTCTATCTACTGTACCACCAAGCAACCCCAATGTTAATTTTAATTTTTTTCACTTAATATTATTTAATTTTTTCCAATTACATGTAAACTTGGTTTTCAATATTCATTTATTCATTTTTGCAAAATTTTGAGTTTCAAATTTTTCTCCCTCCTTCCCTTTCCTTTCCCCTCCCCAAGCCAGCAAACAATTTGATATAAGCTATACATGTACAATCATGTTAAACATATTTCTATATTAGTCATGTAAAGAAGGAAGAATCGGAACAAAAGGAAAAAACCAGGAGAAAGAAAAAACAAAAAAAATCAAAATTTTTTTAAAAAGTAAAAATAGTAAGCTTCAAGTATTCTTGAAAATAGTACTGCATTCAGTCTCCTTAGTTCTTTCTCTGGGTGTGGATAGCATTTTCCATCACAATTCTTTTGGAATTCACCATTTATTTTTTGAAAAAAATTTTGAGGTCTTAATTTTCTTCCTCCCTTCCTCTTTTCCGCAAAGGGAGTTTCCTATAACATTGAAAGCACAATTCCAGTCTTTACCCCTTCCCACTCTAAAGATTATTCTGGGTAGACCAAGAAAAATAATTGCCTGCTTAGGCTCATCAATGATTCTGTCTTTCCTTTGTTGTTCTGTATCTAAGATGCTTTTTAAAATAAACTTTAAAATAAAAGGTCATCAGCCTTCAGCATCAACTTCAGTTCTTCTGAGCTTTCTTGGTCCTGATGCTAAGTACTGGCTTTTGTGGCTCTCTATCACCTCCGAGATCAAATATTAAGTTCTCTGGTGCTGAGACTCTAGGCTTCTTCCCAACTCTCCAGTCTTATCCCATCTTCCTCTCCTCCATGCACTCAGCCATCCAGCAACTCTGGCCTTTTTGCAGGTCCTCAAACAAACACTCCATCTTCCATCTTCATCCTTTGTATTGGTTGTCTGCCATGCCTAGAATGCTCTGCCCTCTTGTTCCTGCCTTCAAGTTTCCTACAAGTGTCCACTTAAACCTCACCTTCTAAAGGAGTCCTTTCTCCATCCCTCCTGAGCTGTTAAGGCCTTCTGCTTTTGGATTATCTTTATCTACTCTGTAAGTATTTTCTGTGTACCTGGTTCCCTACATTTTCTAAATCCATCAGAATGAGAACTTCTTGAGGGTAGAAACTTTTTTTGTCTTTCTTTGTATTGCTGAGACTTAGCACAGTGCCTGGTACACAGTAAATGTTTATTGACTGACTGATAGTATTCTTTTTTTGAAAAATTTATTAGTTTTTGACATTTACTTTTATAAGGTTTTGATTTCCATTTTTCCCTCTCTCCTTCCCCTTCTTCCTCCCCAAGATATTAATCAATCTGATATAGGTTATGCATGTATAATACATGTATACATACATGTATAATCATATTAAATATATTTCCACATTTGACTTTTACTATTCTTACTATGCCACATTTTTACATTCATTGGTTAATACCTACCTTTGTCTCTATCTTCTTTATACATCTCTTAAAAATAAAAATTGGTCCATACAGTCCTTATATATCTCTTTAAATAATGATCTCTTTGAACAACCCCCTTTCTTAACAGAATTTTTTACATTTGTGTCTTTAGAATTTAATTATTGAGCTCTTCCTATTTCTCTTGGATCAGCTATTTCTATAGAGTTTTAGGCCATGGATCTTGTTTTATTCTTTCTCCAAACCCTTTGAAATTCACTCTCTCAAAATCTAAGTTGAGTGTCAAGCTATGCTTGACTTCCTTCTTTTTCCTTCTTTCTGTACCATTAATTTTAATATGGGTTGGTCATTTTCCCCTTGAGGTTCCCATCATTACTACTTGAGCAGTTAGTTCTGCTTTGTTAGTCAGATTCAGATCCGGAATAACAGCTTCCCTGGGCCCTGGTTAAGATGATGATGTCTAAAAACAGGATTTGGATTTTTGGATTAAAATTTAAAATGTCGGAATTATAGGTTATTGACTAGGGATAGAAAGAATTGAAATAGGAATGGTGGGAACCTTGAAGAGAAGTGACAGGCTAATTTTAGAATTTGTAACAGAGAAGGAGAAGAATGTCAGAAATAAGTCTGATGCATGCCTTTGATTTGGGGAAAGCAGAATTTACTTTGTAAAACTATCTTTCTCTCTTTGATCAAGTGGTAGCACTGACAAAAATATCATCCCTTCCCTGAAGGTCTTAGATTTTTTTTTTTTTGTCTAATCTCCAACTATATATCTTAGATTCCTTCTGATGTTATTTTTTTGTCCTCACATGAAATGTAAGGAATGGATAGTGGTGGTCAGGTTTGATGAACCTTGGGAGGTTCTCCATTATACCATAAGCAGACAAAACTCTTTTTTGTCCACATCAGGCAGAATGTGAAAAAGTCTTAAATTTAGTGCATTAAGGTGTTCATCTTTTCCATAAAAATTTAATGCTACATCTAAGGTAGACCACTGGTATCCACTGCAACCAGTATTAATGTGACCCTCACCACAAGGAACCTTAATACTGATCAGTTGCCACTGATGTGCCAGTAAGTCCAAGAACTTTGGCAAGAGCAATAGTTTCCAGACCATTTATTTACCTTACTTCCTGCCCAATCTTTGCAGACAACATCCAGAGAAGAAGCCAGCCATTCCCTCTCCCCCATTTGTTGGCGGACTCCTGCTGAGGAGATGGGCAAAGCCAGAGTAGCTGAAGCAACAAAACACTTTGGGGGAGAAAGAGGAGACTGCATTTATAATTGAGTCAGAGCTTAATGACCACCTCCTCTCAGACCCTCAGGATACAGGATCCTGAATGGAAGAACATTGGGACTAGCTCTCCCAGACCATAAGTCATGCTTCCATTTCATCACTGATAGGGAACAGCTTTTATGGAGAAGTGACTCAACCATCCTTGATATTACCAAAACCAATTGACTGCCATCCATGAGAATTATAGTAACCTCCAGATCACCAATCCTGTTTCAGTCCAAGTCCTGACAACCATAAGATAGGAAATGAATTCTTTTCTTTTTTTTCAATTACATTTTATTTTTCCAAATACATGTAAAGGTAGTTGTCAACATTCATTTTTGTAAAACTTTGTGTTCTCAGTTTTTCTCCCTCATTTTCTTCCTTACTTCTTCCCTCTTCAAGAGAGTGAGCAACCCGATATAGGTTAAATATGTGAAGTAGGAAATTAATTCTTGTGGACATTAATAAATAAACCAGTAAACACTTAATAAGTGCCTACTATGTGTCAGGAGGGCAGCTAGGTAGCAAAGTGAATAAAACACTGAACCTGAAGTCACGAAGACCTGAGTTCAAATGCTGCCTCAGACACTTATTAGCTGTGTGACGGTTGGGCAAGTCACTTGACTCTGTAAGTTCAGTTTCCTTATCTGTAAAATGAGCTGGAAAATAACAAATACTTCAGTATCTCTGCCAAGAAAACCCCAAATGGAGTCACAAAGAAGCATGACTGAAAAATTACTCAACAACAGCAACAATGACAACAACAAAAATGTTCCAGGCACTGGGAATACAAAAAGAGGCAAAAGAAATTTCCTGTCCTCGAGGAGCTTCCAATCTAATGAGATTCAATATGATAATTACTTTTGCAGGTTCTGTATCCGTTTTTTCCTCAGTGGCCATAGCTACTGGTGACCTAAGAAAAAAGTTTTGGCCACCAAAATCCTTGGCACTGAAAAATGACTTGAAATAAAAAATGGACCTGGTTTAATCAGTGGAAATATCACCATATCTTTGGCATTGCACCCTGAGGATCATGAAGCCTTCACTCTGTTGATGAAATTTCCTATAACCTGTTTTCTCTCCCTATTAGAAAGGGAACTCCTTGATGGTAGGGATTGTTTTCCATTTATCTGCCCAATGCTTTGCACATAGGAAGTAATCAACATTCATTCATTCTTTCCAAGTGTTGCATAATTCCATATCGCCTATGAAACAAAAGCTGGATCTAATCTTTAATTTGATTGCAACATAGCAGTGGAATATTTGGGGATTTTTTTCTTTAACTAATTCTCAGAATATTTGAATCTTGGGATAAAGTGATTGGACATTTAAGCCACTCTGAACTGCTTTTAACTTCTAATTAACAACATAGCTCAGACCACTTTGGAGAGCAGGAGAGACTGGTTGTTTGAAGAAGGTGTTCTTAGTCTTGGACTGATGATAGGATAGCAAGAAGAAAGCTATCTGAGGAATGATGGGATAGATGTCAAGAGATGAGGACTTGCAGTAGCTGTCCAGGGAAGCAGGAAAAAGGTGAAGTACAAAGAAAATGAATAACTAATCCCAGGAACAGATTGATGGTAAAATTATAGGAAAACTAACGTGTTTACTTTAGATTAATTTAGATGTATATTCTTCGAAGGGATACTGTTTGAAGTCTTTTAACTCAATGTTTAGCCAGGAAGTCTGAATCAAAGTCTTCTTAATGGGGAGGAGATGTTTAGGTCTATAGAGAAGCTTCAATTTTTTTCCCTCTCAGATTTCACCTAACACTGGTCTTTACTACTCTGAATCACAGTGGATGGAAAGTGGGACTTGGAGTAAGGAAGAATTGAGTTTGAATATTGTCTCAGACATTTATTGTCAGTGTTACTCTGGGCAAATCACTTAACCTGTCAGTTAAATGCTTCAGTTTCCTCATCTGAAAAATGAGCACAATACTGGCTCCTGATTTTGTGAGGAGCAAATGAGTTAACATATGTTGTAAATTTTAAAGTGCTATCTAAATGTCAGCTATTTTCATTATTTAATAATTATGATGATGATGTATTATGTATTATAGTTAGTTATCTGTGTTTGTGTTCTTCCTCCACTAAATTATAAATTCCTTAAGGAGAGAGTTCATCTTCTCTGAATTTCATATCTCTTCCAGAACAATATTCTGCATTCAATAGGTATTTAATTAATGTTTATTAAATGAGTAGGGGGGCTGGCAAAAATAAAACTTATGTTTATATAGTACTTTAGAGTTTGCAACATACCTTCCTCATAATATTCCTGTAAGGCAGGGAAGACAAGTATTATTTCATTTTGCTGTTGAAGAAACAGAAAAAGACTATATCCCAGGTTTTCTTGACCTCAAGCTCCATACACTTTTTTTTTTTTTTACTACCTGCACCAATCTGCTTCATTTATACCCCTCTCCCTTCCCCCTCCCCATCCATAAAATACACACTCAATCTCTCTTGATCAGTAAACTAGCATTTATTAAGCCGCAGCTATATATTAAGTGTTGGAGGTTTGCTTTTTTTTTTTTTTTTTTTAAATGGATTCAGGAAGATCTCGATTAAAATCCTGCCTTTGATACTTAATTAGTGATATAACCAAGGTGAGGCAACTAGGTATCAAAGTGGATAGAATGCTGGGCTTGGAGTTAAGAAGACTCATCTTTCTATTTTCAAATGAACATTTCAAAGGGCAGTGGATAACAGGTCATGATACTTGGAAGTCCATAGACTAAAAAGTCCAACCTATACCTGAGCAAGAGTATCTTCTACAATATAAATGGTTAGTCAGCTTTTATTGGGGGAACTTACTACCTCCCAAATAAACCCTCATCTGGGTTGCTTTTGGCTGACTAATTTTTGTTGTTGGTGGTGTTTTTCTTAAATTCAGTTTTCAATTTTTGCAACTTCCATCCATTCTCCCCTTTGGGACCAAATAGGACAAAGTCCCTTGATGCTAATTTACAGTTGAATGATTTACAGTGTGTTTCTCTAAGGGGAAAAGAATAAAATTTAAGTTGCTTTTTTTGTATATGGCCTGGGTTGATTTTCCCCCCATGAGTCAATGACTCTTAATGGAATTAAAATTCCCCACCCCTGCTGTAAGTTACAGGTATGCTCTGGGATTCCTGGCGTCTTACTCTTGGCTCCATTAGTAACTTGAACCTTGATTGCAGGCAAATTATTATAAGTCTCTCCCTAAAGTGGATACTTACTTATAACCTTGGCATTGGTCAGAGAATACTGTATCTTGGAGAGCATCCAATGGAGAGAACTTCACCAGCTGATCTGGGAAAACAATGAAGTGTTTCCATTTATGGGCATTTTCCTTGACTGAAGTAAAGGACCAGAGAGGGTAATTGGTTTGAGTTTTTTGCTTGCATGATTTTAAGCTCTGAGTTATTATGCAAATATTGACATAATTAATTAATGAAGAGGGGAATCTTGAAAGGGAAAGAACTGCTCCAGCTTTAGTAGTATTGCCTTTTATTGGCTGGTCCTTTAAAAACTTGTGCTTCAATTTAAAAAAAAAATCACAAGGGAGTTTGAAAATGGGCAGCATTCCATGCATTCTCTTTCAAAGTTAATTAAGGTAATCGTAGATCTTTAAAGTAAAAATCAATATATCTTGATAATTTTCTTTTTGGGGGGTTTTGAGGGGAAGAGGAGGATTATGGAATTCGTTAAATTGCATTGAAAAAATTGTGTCCCTTGGATGCAAAAAAAAAAAAAAAATAGAATATGTTTGTGACCACTGATTCAATTTGATATGTGCTTAAAAAAACCAATAAAACAAAAAGAAAAAGAAAACTAAGTTGTGTGTAGCAGAAATGCACAGCTTTCTCTGCAATCTGAGGATCTTAGAGGCCAACCACAGGATATGAACCCAGGTGCTGATTCTAAAGTTAGTGCTCTTTCTTATACCACACAGTCAAATCCAGAATAATAATAATAAAAAAAAGAATGCTCCTGGGGAGATGACTGAGAAACAAACAAAACTGGACAAAGGGGATTTTCAGAGCTGTCCATAATTCATCCTGGCCACACCTTTCAGAAATACCCAAGTGCTTTTCTTGCTTTCTTTTTTAGAACTGCTGAACTGTTAAAAGTATCCCAGTCAGCACTTGGAATTAATCTCCATATGAATGTCCAAACATTCTAAAAGATTAGAAAGAAAATCCAAGTGTTGATTTCTTAGAATAAGAGGCAGTTTAACTTCTGAACTCTTAAAGGGAAAGAGAGAGAAAGAGAGCGAGGGAGGGAGAGAGGGAGGAAGAGAGAGAGAGAGAGAGAGAGAGAGAGAGAGAGAGAGAGAGAGAGAGAGAGAGAGAGAGAAGGAGAGGAAGAAGGAGAGAGGGAGGGGGAAAGGGAGAGGGAAAGGAAGAGGGGAAGGGGGAGAGGGAGAGAAGGAGGGAAGGAGAGAGAGAAAGAGAGAGAGAGAGAGGAGAGGAAGAAGGAGAGGGGGAGGGGGAGAGGGGGAGAGGAGGGAGAGAGAGGGGGAAGGGGGGAGAGGGAGAGGAAGGAGAAGGGGAGGGGGAGAGAGAGGAGAAAGACAGAAACAAACAGAGACAGACACAGATCAGACACACACATAGACAGACAAACAGACACAGAGAGAGACAAACAGAGGAAGAGACAAAGAGATAGAATTAGGCAGACAAAGATAGGCAGAGATACAGAGAGATAAATATAGCACAACAGAGCGATACAGACAGACACAGAGAGAAAGATAGACACAGAGAAAGATAGGCAGATAAAAAGAGAGATAAAGAGGCAGAGTGACACATAGAGAGATACAGAGAAAGACAGATACAGAGATGGATAGAGAGAGATACAGAGAGAGAGAAAGCGATTCAGAAAGAGACAGAGAGACAGACAAACACAGAGAAAGACAGAAACACAGAGATAGACACACAGACAGAAAGAGATACAGAGGAAGAGACAGATAGACAGACACAGAGGGAGACAAAGAGAGACAGAGAGAGACAGACAGAGACTAATAGAGGTATAGAGAAAGAGAGACACAGACATATACAGAGGCAGAGAGACAGAGAACACAGGTAGCCTTACTTTTAAAATGCCAAAGACCTAGTTCCAATGGACAGAAGCTGCTCCTTTCAGGGCCCCTGTGTGAAGCTTGGTGGTATTATATACCTACTTAGCTGCCTGGGTGGCATTTATACATATAGCCCCAGAACTGTCTTAGAGGAGCTTATCTAAAGAGAACTAGCAGAATAAAATGAATTCATAGTGGAATCTAGGAGCTATCTCAGAGACAAAGGTGTATTTTTATAGCTGAGTTTGAGTTATGCACCGGGATTGAAGCATTTTATTTCTTACATGTGTTTCAAATTCAAGAATCACTTATCAAACACTAGGAAAGAAATAAGCATTTATTAAGTGCCTATATGTGCCACAATGCTGTACAACTCTTGTTTCATTTCATCCTCACGACTGCCTTGGAAGGTAGATAATATTATTATCCACATTTTACAGTGGAGAAAACTGAGGCAAACAGCAAGTTTAGTGTCTTGTGCAGGAATACAGTTAATAAGTCAGATTTTAACTTGGGTCTTCATTCCCAGCACTTTATTCACTGTGTCACTTCAAGGTTTTATGCGAGGCCCCAGAAACACAAAGGAAAAAAAAAAAATAAGCAGTCTATACTCTCATATGTTTCACTGGGAAGATATCATTTACATAGATAAGGAAATGTTAAGTACATTCCCAGTAATACAAAATCATTTAAAGAGAGAAATGGTAATCCAGGGTTACCTGGATTTAGAAAAATCTATAGAAGGTAGCCCAATGCTATAAAAGAAAGGAGGTCTTCTGCAAGGCAGAGATGAGAGATTTACCTTTAGATATAGGAAAAAACTAAACCCGGATCCTTTTGGATTTCAATGAAAAGACAAATTTGCTTTTTGTTTTCTGGGAGGCAATTGTTAATTAAAGTAAATCAATATTAGAGACTCTGTCTTCCCATTAATTTTTTCTTAAAGAGCCCAGATTTGTAATTTTAAATACAAAAATGCTTAAGAGAGAAAATAAGCTGAATGAATGTGCAATTATTAGTATTTACTATATACAAAGACCAGTTCTAAATGTTAATGATACAAATAGAAAAGCAAGATAGTTCCTGACCTTAAGGAGATTATATTCCAAAGATAAGACTTCATAAGAAGGCGCTCAAAAGAGGTTTGAAGAAATTAAGATACAAGCCTAGAAATCTAGAATAGGGTTGGAAAGGTAATGAGTACTAACTTGGGCCTTTCCACAAAATGGAAGCCCCCAGGAGGAACTCACCGATGGGAGAAATGGAGGCCTATTAAGGGATAGTTCAGGGTGAAGTCACAGGGATGATTGGATGCTCTGGGATGAGGAGGTTATGAATGAGTTAGCAACAGAAGCATAGTCTTGAAGTCCAGAAGTTGGAACCAGATTGGAAGGGGAATGAGAAACTTTTTTAAAATGGCAAGTATACTTTGCCTTGCTATCCCAGAGACAGACTAGCTATATTTGCTCCTCAGGGTCTTTTGATACTTTGAAGGGCTTTTTTTTCCTACAATGCCATGGCTTGAACCCCCACTAGTTGTGTTCCTCACACTGCTGGGTATCAGTGGATAATGCCCTAGTTTCATTTAATCAATTCACATCAGTTAGCTTTTGCAAAAGTATATTTTTTCAAGGCTATAGCATGAACAAATTTACAGATTTTCCTCCCAATACTTTGAGGATATATTCTCCCCTATGCCACCTTAATCTGTGAGGAGAATAAGTGCAAAGCGCTTATTTCCCACCAAGTTCAAGTCCAGATGCAGTATGTCTACTAAATAAATCCTCCTCTTAAGATCTGCTAGTCTGAGTCCAGAAGGTCACTCCTGAAGGTCAGTGACTTTTTGCTACTTAGGGAATCAATGCTGAGCTTTTCATTTAATCCTCACAACAACCCTGGGAGCCAGGTGCCAATAATATTCTCATTTTACAGTTGAGGAAACTGAGGCAAAGTGCGTTTAAGTGTAAGATTCAGGTTCCATAGCTAGTAAGTGACTGAGCCAAATTTGAACTGAGATCTTCCTGAATCTAGGCTAAGCTCTCTGTCCACTGAACTACCAGAAAAGAATTTTCATTTGTTTGTTTGAATTTTGGGGTAAGAGCAGGAGAAAAATTGTGGGAGAAAAAGGGAAAAGATCTGCCTTGATGGAGCTTGGTTTTTAAGTTTTAAGAGGACAAAGATGGCACAAAAGTGTTACTGTTCATTTACCAGTCACTGTGTTACCGAAATTATCCCATCCTATATTTGAAGGGTTGGGGCAGTTGGTCTGAGACCTGGGGGAGAGCTCTGTTCACATTTTAGAGTCATGGAATTTTAGAAGCAAAGAGAACCTGAGAGATTATTTCCCAGAATGTTGAGAGTTGAACAGGACCCCAGAGCTTGCCTAGTCCAAGGATTTCCTTTTACAACATTCAAAAGGACTGGTCATCCAGCCTCTAAGAGCTTTCCAGCAAAGGGGATCCTGTTGCTCTTGGCTCTGACCCATTCCACTTTGGATATTTTTAAGTAGGAGGAAGTATTTGTTTTTCTGGAGCCAAAATCTGCCTCTCTGAAACTTCCATCCATTGTTCTTAGTTTGGCTTTCTGAAGCCAAGGGAGGCAGATCTAGTCTTTCTTTCAAAGGGCAGTCCTTCAAAAACTTGAATACAACTACCCTTCCTTCCCTTCTCCCCTCCAGCATTCTCTTTTCCTAGCTCTCTCTGCCCCAATCCTTCACGTGATCTTCCTATAACATTGTCTTGTCTGCTTGTCCTTTTCTGGACTAGATCTAGGTTGTCAATCTCTTGCCTGAACGATGGTGGCCGAGACAGAATGCAGTACTTCAGGTGTAGTTAGATCAGTGCAAAATTCAAGGAGATTATTAGCTCTCTCCTGGCCATAATCTTAGGATGCAACCCAAGACTGACTGAGTTGGCATTTTTGTCTGTCGTGTCACACTGTTGACTCATGTTGAGTTTGCAGGCCACTAAAACTCCAAAGTCTTTGGTTAGTTTATCTGTTTGTCTGTTTGACATCACCTAGTGTCTAGCCATAACGGTCCCGTCCTGTTTTTATAAAAACTACTGATTTTCTTGAACTTGAACATAAGCATAGAGTGTTAGAATCATAGAATATTGGAAATGAATGGGTCTTGATGAAGAAGTAAAGCTCCACAAAAGGGAAATGATGAAAGCAATATGGTTAGAGGCAAAGGGGCGATAGGATCACAGGTTTAGAGCTCGGTGGGATCTTAGAGGTATAGCAAACACTATTATTTTTCAGATAATAGAACTGAGACCCAGAGAGTTTAAGTGACTCTTGTAGGGAGGTCAAAGCAGAAAACCCAAGTCAAGTCAGCAAGCATTTATTAAGCACTTACTTTTTATCAGACAGTGGACTAGGCACCAGAGCTACAAAGCAAGGAGAGGAAATCATCAGATACCCATTCCTGTTCTCAAGAAGCTTATAATCTAATGGGGGAGACAACATACAGAAGCCACACCAGTCCTCTGATTCCAAATCCTTTCCTTTCAGACTTTGTGGATTTTCCTGTCAGCTCATGGAGGTAAATTTAGTTCTGGGTTTTTGTGACGTCAGGAGGAAGGACAGTGGGGGGGGAGTTCTTTTGAACATGTGTTCTTAAACTTTTTTGGATTTTTGATCCTTTTAGCAATATGTTGTAACTTATGGACTTTTCAGAATATTCCTTTTAAATGCATACAATAAAATATATAGAATTGCAAAGGAAACCAATTATATTGAAATAATTATCTATCTATATGTTTGTATGTATGTATACACATAGTTATATGCATGTATATATACATGTATGTATACATATGTATATACATGTAGATAGAGATATGCATATAGAAATACATTCTTTCTCTCTCTGTATATATGTACACTTATTTATACACACACACACACACACACACACACACAATCCTATCACCTCTTGATGGACCCCAGGTGAATAATCCCTGTCTTTTCTATGATTATCAAATGAAACTCTTTGACTCACACTCTAATAACCCTGAACCCCTGAAATAGTAGCAGGTCTGATACCATCTCTCTAGGTCCTTCTAGCTGTGATCCAGGGTCTATATGGTCTATTTCTGACCTTGTCCCAGAATCCCAACTGAAAAATATCCTTTTCTCCCACTACTCTGGCAAGAGAAGATCCTGGAAATGAACTGGCTCCCTGAGCAAAGCCGGAGGTACTTGGGGGAGCTCTGGAGTTTTGTGGTGAGCACTGGCCCCTAGGATTGAAAAGGAGAGGCCTGAGGGAGCTAATACCCTCAGACAGGGAGCACCCAGACTCCCTTCTCCTTCCCTCTCCTCCCTGAGCCCTGTCCAGGTATGTGCTATTTTTGTGGTTTGAGGAGGAGCATGGCGGCTGGCTTAAGGAACTTCTAAGTCTGTGTGTGAGTGAGTGAGGGTGTAGATGTATGTATGTTTGTCTGCCTCCCGAGGGCTGGGCCTCCTTATTCACAAGGTGAGTCACATTATGAAACACACTTTTTCTTCCTGTCAGGACTGAGTCAGGTAGAGGAGTCGATATAACCACCTGATCGGGGAAAAGGAAGACACAGCAGAAACCTGAGTGCACATCACGGAGCGGCTCCAGCCAGCACTCCCAGCGGCTTCCCTGCTGTCCCTGCTGGGTCCAGGAGGCTTTCTTTGGGTCCAGAACACCTGGACTCCCCCCTTCCTCCTTTGGGATGTCTCTGCTCTGGCTGAGCTGTTTCTGCTTCTTTTTCCTTCTGCCTGCAGCCCTGAGCACGTCTAGGAAGGAAGGTGAGTTACGAAAGCAGGTAAAGTTTTAGTTTGAAACTGGGGGTGGAGGGAAATTTTCCTGCTTCCTCCCTGAGACACATGCACCCCAAAGGTTCTAAATCTCTCAGGATCCTTTTCGGGACAGCCCTCTTCCTTTCTCCTCAGGGACTGCCCTGGTATTCTACTTGGAAGGAGGGAAAAACTAACATGTTAGGGTGTGATTTTAAGATGTGAATCTAATGCGTAGGGCCAAATGAAAGTTTTTCTCATTTCTCCTAAGTTCCTAGGGTCTAGGATCCCTAGCTTAATCAGTAACTTGCTGGTATGTAAATCCCTTTCATTATGGATTTTTAAAAAGGATTTTGGAATATTTTCAGTGGGTGTGAACCTGAAAAAGATTAGGGGGGAAAAAAACTTTTCAAGAGACTTTCTGGAATTTCAATGCCTTGTTTGGGGCAGAAAATTGGACTTTAGAATAATAACAACAGTTCCTTACATTTGCATAACGCTTTCTACTTTTCGAAGGACTTTCACACACGCCTAGAAACTCATATTATGATTATGTCAAGCATAACAATATGTAACGGTGTTTTTATTGACAGTGAGGAGGTTGACTTCATAAATGAATACATAATTACACAGGTTGGCGTGACATTGTATATTTGTACTCCCAGCTCTGATATTTACTAGCCCTATGAGGTCAGACAAGTAACTTAACATATCTGAGTCTCAATTTCCTTATCTATAAAATAGAGATCCTAATACCAGAACTCCCAAGCTTACCAGTTCTTATGTGAAAAATGCCTGGGCCACCTTACAGTGCCGTATTGCAGTGATTATATGCGGTTATCATCACAGCTAGCAGTTATTTAGCACTTACCATGTGCAAGGCACTGTGCTGAGAGCTTTACAATTACTATTTCATTTGATCCTCACAGCCGCTCTGAAAGGTAGGCTGTTGTTATCATCTCTGTTTTACAGATGAGGAAACTGAGTCAGGCAGAGGTTAAGTCCAGGCTCATACAACAAGTGTATGAGACTGAATCTGACTCTAGGATTAGCACTCTGTCTACTGTCTACTAGTTCAGATTTTTCATGGTTTTAAAATAGTCTGGAAGAACACATTAAAGTTAAGCTTTATAATTATTATTTCATTTAATCCTCACAGCAGCTCTGAAAGGTTGGCTGTTATTATCATCTCCATTTACAGGTGAGGAAACTGAGTCAGCCAGCGGTTAAGTCCAGGCTCATACAATCAGTGAATGACTCTAGGATCAGTACTCTATCTATTGGGTATGATTTAAATAGGTTAAGTGTCTGATGTAGGATCTGAAGCCGTAAATCTTCCTGATTCCAAACCTAATAGTCCATATTGCCTCCGCATATGCTAGTATAATGTGGGAACTAAAGACCAACTCATCATCTTTGGAAAGCTAAAAATGACTTATATTGGAGTGGTTCGGTGGGCCATTAGAAAGGTGTATTTTTTTTCATGAGACTGGGATAAGGGGTCTCATCTCTGTGGAGGACATCTGTGAAGTGTCAAGCAGAGAACTTTAGACATTATCTAAATCAGTCCCTTCATTTTACCATGGAAGAGTTGATCAGCCAGAAAATGTGACTTGTCCAAAGTAATATAGCTAATATCTTGTCCAAAACATGATAGCTAATTAGTGTCTTGTCCAAAGTACTGCAGCTAGTTAGTGACTTGTCCAAAGTAATACAACTAGTTAATGACTTGTCTGAAGTAATACAACTAGTTAATGTCTTGTCCAAAGTATTACAGCTAGTCAGTGACAGCAGATCAGGTCTTCCTCTATATCTAACTATTCCTCTACCAAAGGTGGAAGAGGAACTTATTTTCATCTGATATTCAAACACATAGGATTTGACACTGTACATGTGCAAATTTTGGACACTTTTCTTTATCATTCCATGTTTGTTTGTATTTTTGTCCCCTCTGCTATATCATTCCTTGCACATTTTTGTATATAACAGCAAGTGATTTCTGCCTGTGTGACCCTGGCAAGTTGCTTAACTGAAAGGATTGGACCAAATGATGCCTTAAGCTCTCATTCAGCTGTGAGTTAGTGGTATAGGTCACAGATAATCAATGGGATAGTATTGCCAAAGAAAATGAGCTGCGATCATAGATTTTGAGTCTTCAAGGATGAGTCCAGAAACCGAGGCCAGAGAACTTAAATACTTGGCCAACTGATTTTTGGCATCATTGAGGCAGAGGCTAGATCTGAACCAGGTCCTTTGGATTCCAAACCCAGTGTTCTTTCTTCTTTCAACAGCACAGGGTTATAGTTACTTTGTATATTGTCAAGATTTGATCGACTTCTAACATTTCTACCTTGGGACCTAACACAGAAAATGGAAATGGAACCGATGTTCAGGTTCACCTCATTTCTTTCATCATCTGTTCTTTGGGAAGTAGAAGGAGAAAGACTTGTAGCATGAAGAAGAGATAATAGTGCTTGTCTCTCATAGTGCCATTAGAATATCTTGGAAGCTCCATTGTATTTTTGCTTATTTTGTCAAATATTTCCTAATTTTACTGTAATCTGGTTCAGACTCATACTAGGGAACCTTGCCCACTGCTCTGTGTCTACATCATAGGCAGGGATGACTCTGCCAGTGGAATTAGAGAGATTTGAAATAAGTAGTCCAGTGGCACAAGCAGTGCAAGTGGCTCATCAGAAATGATACCATTTAAAGTGAGGGTGGGTTAGCTTGTACCTTCTAGAAGGAAATGGTCAAACATAGACAAAAGTGGGAAGACCTGATCCTCTGCCGTTAACTAACTGTGTTACTTTAGACAAGACATTAACAAGCTCTAGTACTCTAGACAAGCTACTAACTACCTGTTTGCTTCAGTTTCCTCATCTGTAAAATGAGCTGGTCAGAAGGAAATGGCAAATCTCTAGCCAAGAAAACCCTAAATGGGCTCATGAAGAATCAACTCATGAAGTGACTATGGCTTTAAACAGGTGGCTTTAAAAAATTAGCATTTGATAACTAGTCTTCTCACACTGAGTCTTCCCAAAATTTGCTAGATTGGTCTCTGGGCTTACAAAACACGTCACATACACTATTTCATTTGATTCTCACAATGGCCCTGGGAAACAGGTACTGTCATTATTAAACCCATTTTACAGAAGCAGAAACCAAGGCTCAGACAGTTTTAAATATTTGCATAAGATCCCATAGCTAGTAAGTGTCTGAGGCAGGATTTGAATTCAGGTCTTCCAGACCCCAAGTCCAGAATGCTATCATCTATGCTGTCTTTCTTTAAAAGCTGCAAAGCTGGAACCATTTATATGCCAAAGCTAGCTTTCTTCTGGTACAACATTCAAGAACCCAGAATCACTGCTAAGGTACTGCTTGGAAACAGAATTTGGTGAGAGATCATGGGCTTTTTTCTAGTCCTGGATACAATCCCATTTTATTTGAAGCCTTTCCTAATCCTTCTAAATGCTAGAGCCTTCTTTCTATTGAACACCTTCCGTCTATTCTGCATATAATTTGTATGTACTGAGAGAAAGATTATTAAATAACTAATTGTCAATATTGGTGATAAATCCTATCTTTCTTTTTTTCCCTCTCTGAAACCTTATTCCTACTGGGCCAAGTCAGTGTCTGAAGGACATTGCTTATAAGATATTAGATTAGTTTGCTCCTCATTCTTGTTTAGACCCAACCCAAGAGGGGTCTACTCAGGTTTGGGTGGGGAATATATCCTTTGAGTACATTGTCCAAGTCTGGGGGTGATTTAGAAGTAAAGTCATATCCCTCAACCCCTCATTAGAATAATCTGCTTCTCCTTATAATATTCATTCTCTCATTAATTGTTAACCAATCAGAGTTGATTTCCACTTTCAGGAATACTCACCTTCCCAAGGCCATAAAAATGATGAGTAGGTGCCATGATTTGTCTTGGTCTAAGAGAGCCAGCCAAATGATCATTCTTTTATTAATAATATTCTAGAATTTTTTTTTATTTTAGAATTGTTAATAAAATGATTAATTACTTAGAAACCACAATTTTCAAATTTTTTAAATGTCACAATATGTAGTAGTTATTTCATGTTTCCTCTACTGGAGTCTGAACTCCTTGAAGCAAGGACTACTTTTGCTTTTCTTTGTATCCCAAATGTTTAACAGAGTACCTAGCACACAGTAGGCATTTAACAAATGGTTATTGTCTGGCTTGACATAAAATTTTTTAAATTTGATTTTTACTTATATTTTTGACTTGACTGATATCCTACCCATTTGTGGGCCATTTACCCTTGCAAAGACAAATTTATTCTTTGACTTAGAATGAGACTTTCAATTATTTTCCAGATATTTGAGTCACCTCTGTTCTTCTCAAGGCCTGCATTATAGATGAGCAAATTTACATGCTTACATGTTTTTTGCCTCAGTAGAAGGTAAGCTCCTTAAATGCTAACAGTGAACAGATCACTGGACTTAAAGTCAGGAAGGCCTGAATCAAATTTTATCACTTGTGTGACCCAGAATAAATCAACTAACCTCATTCAGCCTCAGATTCCTTTCCCAAATGGGGATGTTTATAGCATTTAGCTCACAAAGGTTACTATGAGGATGAAATTAGATAATAGCTGTAAAACCTTAAAATTCTAGATAAATAATAATATTATTATCAATAAGTACTTAATTGCTAATTGATTAAAAGTAGTGATTCATTCAGATTTATCCTGGCTATTAGCAATGTTTACTTATTTAAAAAAAATTTTAATTCATTTTGAACTTAAAGACAAAAAGCTAAAATATTAGAATATTTCTATACACACCTCACAACATAAAAAAGAATTCATCATATAGCCATGAATCCCATATCAGATTGTTCACTTAAAAAAAACCCCCAGAACTATGCAATAATTCCTATGCATTGTTTTCAAAGCTACCTGCTTTTCTGCGCTTCCTTCTAGGTTTACTTTTGTTCTCTAGTGTGTGCTTTTTATTTTTTTTCTCACTTTCTCACCACCCTTCCCTATATCCACATTTGTAAAAGCATATTTTAAATCCTTCTATTTATTACTTCTTTCTCTAGAGGAAGATAGCATCTTCCTTCACGTTGCCTACTTATTCTCTCCAGTTAATAGTTACCATATATATAACATTGCAAAGCACTTTAGATGACCGATATATTTCCATCCCAAACATACGAAAAAAACTTGACAATTTCTCTTGGTATTCAGTTTAAGTGATGAAAAATTCTCATAGCCAGAAAATTCTCCCTTTTGTCTGTTACACATGTCCCTGTCTCTCTACTCATGAAATCATCAGCCTGACCTGTTGCCTGGCCCATCATAATAACCCCTTAATTGTGTCTCTCATTTATTCTCTACAGAGTTGCCAAAGGGATCTTCCTAAAGCCAAAAGGGATCTGTCATTCTCTTGTTCAGAAAGCTCCAACTCCATTCAGGACATAACACAGACTTTTCTGTTTGGCATTTAGATACTCTCATAGTCTGGTTCCATCTTATCCTCCTGGGTCTCTTACATTTCCTTCACTCTCTTCTCTTTGTTGCATCCAAACTGGTCTCTTGTTCTTCCACATAAGCAAAACTCCATTTTTAGTCTTGTTTCCTTTGGACAGGCTGCTTCCTATGCCTGGAATATACTCCCTCTTCATCTCCATCTCACATAATCACTATCATTTTTCAAAGTTCATTTTAAGTGCCATTTACCTCACAAGGTCCTATCCAGATCACCAACTCTCCCTTCTTCTCATGCCCCTAAATGACTTTATATTTATTTTGTATGTGTGTGTATGTGAATGTTGTATTTACTTATATATATTCATGTTCCCCATCCCCATTCCAAGAGAAAGCAAGCTCCTTGAGGACATGGAATATTTCATTTTTCTATGTATTTATTGCTCAATAAGTGCTCATTGAATTAATCAGTGGTTTATAAATAAATCAAATCTCAAATCTCCAATACAAACTTGACTTAAAGTCAACTATAAACAGCATTTGATTTTGTTTTATCCACACTCGTAATATCCCCAATACCACTGAGTATATGTCACAAGCAATAGTTATAGGGATACCAGTCATTTTCAGAAAATCTTTAAATAGATAATTGAGAAAAAGTGTGTCTAATGGATTACACTTCAGTCACCTACATTTTATTGGTAAGTTGTCAGTTTTGCAACCATCAAAAAGCATTAAGAAGACAGTCAGAAGACAACAGCATAGAGATGATGGCCAGAAAGAAGAGCAGAATCCAGGAATGAATTTCAGAGAACAGCCATGGCTAGGGAATGGAAGGAAGAAAAGAAAATGATAGAGATAGAAATAGAATGGAAGCTTTTTGAGAACAAGGACTTAATAATTTTTTTGACTGAACCAATGAAATAACTGCTTAAGAAAATTTAGGATAAACTATAGGGGTGTAGAAGGGAAGAGTGAGTTTGTAGAGAGAGGGGATATTCTACAGAGTCAAATTTCAAAGAGATGTCCAGAAGAATAAGAATGAAGAAGAAGTTACTGAATTCTGCAATCAAGTTTGTAATAAGAGAATATTAAGAAAGTTTCAGGAGCATGGTAGAGATGGAAGCCTGATTGCAGAAGGCTGAGGAGGAAGTGAAGAGAGAAGAAACAGACAGCACACACATCCCTTCAATTTACTAAGTTGGGCTTGGAAACATTTCTAGATCTCTCCATGACTTCATTTTTTCCTCAATAGTATTCTATTTTTCCAAATATATGTAAAAATAGTTTTCAACATTCATTTTTGTAAGATTTTATGTTCCAGATTTTTTTCTTCCTCCCTTTTCCCTTCCCCAAGACAGCAAGCAAAATGATATGTTATATGTTTACAATCGTTTTAAACATTTCCATATTAGTCATGATGTGAAAAAAAAATTAGAACAAAATGAAAAAAAACACAAGAAAGAAAATAAAAAACAAGCAAACAAAAAACCCAGTGAAAATATTAAGCTTTGATCCACATTCAGTCTCTACAATTCTCTCTCTGGATGCAGATGGCATTCTCTATCTCAAATCTTTTGGAATTATCTTTCTCCATAGATTTCAGCGTTTATCATAAGATGTAAATTTCAGAACTCAAAAAAACCTAAGTGATAATTATCTTTTCTCTGTAGGAAAGTTGCTCTTATCCAGAGCTCTATGAACTTTGTTTTGTTTTAAATTTGATAGCTGTATTTCAAAACGATTTGTTTCCTTTTCAATTTTATGCATTAAAAACGTGATTCAGAGAAGGAAGGAGGCTTCAGAGTCTCTACCAATAGAGTCCATGATACAAACAAGATGAAACATTCATCACTTAAGGTCTTAAAGTCCCAAATGAGTGACTTTGGAGCAGGCACATTGATAAACAGGGGAACAGAATCATGGATATAACAACTGGCTAAGGGAATCCCTACCTTAGGAAACCCAGAAGACAGTGAAAAACTTGAGTTTGAATCCATCATTGCACACTTACTAGTTGTGTGACTCTGGGCAAGTCACTTCATTTGTTTTTACCTCAGTTTTCTCATCTGTAAAATCAGGAATGAATTTAGCACCTATATCCCAGAGCTGTTATGAGAATCAAATGAGATAATAATTGGAAAACACTTAACACCATGTCTGGTATATAATAAGTACTATATAAATATTAGCTATTATCATAATTTTATTATTAGTATTATTATCATCATCATCATCATCTGAAAAATGGGGATAATAATAGTACTTATCTCTTCAGGGATATATATATATATATATATATATATATATATATAAAATATATATATAAAACCCTTTGTGAATCTCAAAATGTAATATAAATTTGTTATTACTATTATGTTTGGTTCAAGCAAATATGTCATGATATATTGGTCTATAGGGAGGAAACTTACTAAAAATTAGAACCATTCAGAAGTAGAATGGGCTGTCACCATCCCTGGGAGAACTTTTAGTAGACTGAATGATTGTTTGTCGACAATACCGTAGAGTAGATCCCTACTCAGATACATGACTTCTGAGGTCCCTGACAACTCTGAGATCCTATAATATTTTAAAATTTTATTAAAGCTTTTTATTTTTCAAAATGTATGCATGGATAATTCTTTGACATTAACTCTTGTAAAACCTTGCATTCCATTTCTTCCCCCTTCTCCCACCTCCTCCCCTAGATGTCAAGCAGTCCAATATATACTAAACATGGTAGAAATATATGTTAAATCCAATATATGCATACATATTTATACAATTATCTTGCTGTACAAAAAAATCAAATCAAATTGATCCTATGATTTTTAAGAAATATCGATATACTATTTAAAGACATGCTGATATGGGCACATGGCCACTTGCTTCAAATTTCAGCAACAACATTTTTGTCCCTTGTAGCTGGATGTTCCTGATCCCCACAAGAGCAAAAACTTGGGGGATTATTTCTAGGGCTGAGGGACATTTCTTCCTATTGGAAGAAATGCAAGATCTGAAACAGATTGGAATTCTTTGGAATTAGATAGCATTTCATCTCTCAGCCTTCCTGTCTCTCTCATTAGACTTGACCTTGTCTAAATTAGAGATAGGATGAGGTTAGAATGTGAGCCGGCAATGAGTAGATAGGTCTGTAGATTTAGTTAAGCCCTTCTAACAAGTAAACAGATCAAGGAAATGTGGAAGAATGTTGTCATTGGGTACAGCTGTGTTTATGGTAAAGTCTGGACAATCAAAGTCAGGTTAGCAGAATGATGGAAATTTTTCTCCCACTTTAATTTGTAATGGTTCTTGAACAGTGGAAAAATCTCCTTTGAGGCTGGAATTCTTTTACAATGACTAGACTTGACTCCTCTCTTACTGAGTAGTATGTCTTAGACTCTGGCATCCTCTCTAGTAATGAATGAAGTTTATTAGGTCATTTCGCCATTACTCTACGGTGGACTAATATGGCCTCTGGATAAATGACATAATGAACAGTTGAGCTCCAACCAAAGACAAAAATTTAGATAATGCCTCTGGGTGTGTGATTCTGTGTCTATTGGTGTCCTTGACCCATGTGAAAGTGTTCATATCGTAGTCCTGGAAAAAATGTTCAGAAATGGGCTGGCTTTGGATTCAGAGGACCGGACCTACTTACTAGTTGTGTAACCCTGGGAGGGTTGTGCCTTGATTCACTCAACTGTAGAGTTAAGAAACTGGATTAGATCACCTCTAAGATTCCTTCTAGTTCCAAAGTTAAGATACTATGTTTTCACTGTCCAAATCCTCCCCCCAAAATGAAAGAATGATAAAAGGCAGGATCTTTACCCTGCAGAGAAGCGGCATTAACTAGGGAGATACACATTCTGGATTTATTCAGTGCTGACAGGTCTTTTAAAAACTTCCAGTTTTCTTTTGCTAGGCACACCTTCACAAAATGCAACGTAATGATTTTTATTGCAATAACAGCAGTTAACATTTAGATAAGACTTTCAAGTTTTACAAAGTGCTTTATCTCATTTGATCCTTGCATCAGCCCCATTTTTATCCTCATGTTTACAGAAAGAAACTGAGGTTGAGAGAGCTTCAAACACTTGGCTGGGATCATAGGGATAGGGAGTTTCTACTCAGTTTTTCCTAATTTCAAAGTCCAGCCCTCTAAAAACTATACTGAAGCAAACAGGGTTAAATGACTTGTCCATGGCCACATAATTAATAAGTGCTTGAGGTTGTATTTGAACTCAGGTGTTTCTGACTCCAGACCTGATGCTCTGTCTACTTCATCTATTTGCCCCCTTGCACTAAGAATGTACTCCTCTCTTATCACTGCCTCTTTAAATTCCAGATTTCCTTTAAGATTTACTTCAAAGGCCACCTTAACTGAAAGCCTATCCTGATCTTAGTTGCTAATGCTCTGAATTCTGGAGTTGCAAAATCAGAATGAAACATTTCTTTCCCTCAAGGAATCTGCATTCTATTAGGAAGAAATGACAAATAAGTAAATTTATCTATAAATTTATAAGTAAATACAAAATAATTTCAAGGGAGAGTAAGTCTAATAGGAAGTACAGTTTATTGAAAAGGATACAATGGAAGGGTAGAGAAGACCAGAAGAACAATGGAGGGACAGGGCTGACATGGGCATGAGGATTTCAGGCATAATCTCCAGGCAAGGTGTTTCAGCCTAGACAGCTTTGAATCCCAGAATCTCTGAGTGGAACTGTGTGGCAGTAGATTATCAAGCTGTTAATAGTTGCAAAGGAAAGGTAATTTGACAACACTCCCAAGAGGTAGGAAGGAAAGTACATTATGGAAGGGCAAAGCAGATGTATTGCCAGTCCTTGTTCTCATCCCTCTACCTGACATTTAAAAGAAACTCAGAAGCCTGGGGCCATATTGAGTATAGCACAATTGAGGCAAAGTTGAGATGATCAGAATAGTGCTAGGTTTCAGTGCAATAATGAGTAAATTATCTCAAGAGGGTCTTTGTTCCTGGACTAATTATTGTGTGTTTTTGTGTGGGAGGTGTGTGTCAGGGAAGAGATCCAATCCTTGGTCTGATGACCAGCCAAATAACCCCTCCATGACTTACTAATTCCCTTCCCTCCCTCCTGTGCTTTGTTATTTAATCTACTATCTTATTTACTGTTCTGCGCGCTCTCGCGCGCGCGCACACACACACACACACACACACACTCATTTCCCATTTCCATGTCTCTGTATAGTTTTTATAGGGGGGTAAAAATCACCAGGAAGTCAATCTTCTGGTAATGAACTTTTCTAAATTAAATGAACCAGTCTTTCCACCAAGTCTGTATTTAAAGCTTTTTCAACGTGATAGGCTTTGTTAGAGATTTTGCTCTGCTGCTTTTGCCTTTGAGAATTTTAAATCATCTTAAAATTTTATGGTGAGACATTAAAGTGGGGCATTAGTGGAGGGTGAGTTCTTAAAGGATGTAGAAGGTGCTCTGCTAGTGTAGAGTAGGTAGAGATTTCTGGAGGGGAGGGCATTTGAACTAGACCATTTGAAATGTATAAGTTTTGACTGGTGGAAACTGGAGAGACGGGAAAGATAAGGGTTGGCTATTCATGGCAGAAGGAATAGCAGGAGCAAAGAAACAAGGATAAGAAAATCTGGAGTGAGGATGGGGAATAGCGAATAGACCAGTTGGTTAGAATATAGAATGTAAGCTCTTTGAGAGCATGGATTATCTTCATTTTTCTTTGTATCTCCAGCACAGTGCCTAGCACATGGTAGGATTTTAACATATGCTTGTTGCTTAATTGGTTGAGTAGAGTGCCCCTGTCAGATGGCATAAATATCTTTAAGAGGAAAGATTGTTCAGTGGTAGAATAGTGATCTAGAAATTATGGAGCAAGAATTCTGGCATCCCTCATTTGAGTCAGAGCCAGGGGGAGAATACCATGATAATAACATCTTCTGTTTATTTCTAGTGTTTATGTAAAATTGTATTTTAATCCATTTTCAAAATTTCATAAGATGCTGATCTAGCTAAACAAAATTGACTTTGTCTAAAGCTAGGATACCAAAGCCCCAGTTATTCAGACACTTTTGTAGAATTAACATAGTGACCTTCTTCTAAAGAACTGCTACCTTCCACCACCATGAAAAACAGTGCTTTTAAAGAGCTCAAAATATAAAGGGTTAATATTAAATATAAAGTCTGCTTGGCGATGGAGGATGTTGACCAAAGAATGACCGAAAATGATTATGTCTCCTCCCATGTTTATTCATGTTTGTGGTGTAGGAATAACCCATCCTAAAATAGACCAAGTGACTCAGTCCATAACAACCAATTGAGGAACAGTGATAAATGTTTCCAGATTAGTGCATTGTCCTCAAGAAGTCTGCAGTCTAAAAGCAAGGATGACATTCATTTCAATAAACATTTATTAAAGACTTACAATAAGTAATAAAGGTCCTGTGCTAAGTGTCAGCAGAAACAATGACAAAAATGAAATTGTCCCAAATAAGTTCACAATAATTTAATCAAACACTAATTAAGTTAATTAATTTAGCATGAGAAAGACCAAATATGGAAATTAACCCAAAAATTTGCTTGGTCCTTCAAGGTATTCTTAAATTCCAGTCTTTTTATTAAATACCAAAAACTTGGATTTTTTCCCCTCAGGACTTCTAAGTCCAAAATCACCCATCTTTACTCTAGATTTCACTGGCAAACTGAGGTCAGATCATATAAGATATTGTATGCCATGCTTAGGAGATAATATTTTATTTTCTTTTGACATAATCAGAGTTGTGTTTTATATGGCCTGGTATCTTTCAGGTCCCAGTCATTATTACAGCTGATATACCAGCCTCAGTTCCCCCTGAGGTAAGCTTTATGCATACCTGCTACTGTTTCAAGTCACTCATTTCTGCTTCTGGTCCAGAAGGGTTTCAGCACTGCAAGATCCCACATCAGAGACATCCCACATTAGTCAATTAGACCTGGCCAGGTAGTGACAAGAAGCAGCAACTGAAATGTTTCCACCATTACTTGAGTCAGTGAAGTTAACTTGAAAGAAATACAAATGTGGAGCTATCCTTGGACCAGAAGCAGAAATGGGAGTAGCAGGAGCAAGCCTGTATAACTAAGGTGTATTCTCTTGCTTCCTCCCACTTCCTGGTCATAGAAATTAAATTCAAATAGCATTTTTTTAAAAAAGCCCTGATTGTATCTGTAGCTCTACAGTATGTTCAGAAGTCTAGTTTAGCTTCCTAGTGGATTTCCTGCAGGCAATACTGTAAGAAATCATTCCTTTCATATGGCTGCCTAGTCTATTTTTTTAAGATGATGGCTTTCAAACTCCCTTGTTACAGGGAAAATAAGTGAAAAATATCTATAGGCATTCGAATCAACTTACCGGGGCACCCTCTACTCAATAAACTCCAGTGGCTTTCAGTTTTGTCCAAGAACAAATATAAAATCTTTGTTTTGGCTTTTAAAGCTCTTCCTCATCTGCCCCACTGTCCTCCCATCCTTGATCTTCTTATACTTTCCATCTGCTTATACACTCTGCAATCCAGTGATACTGGCTTCCATGCTGTTTCTCATACTTGACACTCCATTGCCCAATTCTAACTTTCCTCTGGCCATCCCCTTGCCTAGAATGCTCTCTTTCTTCATCTCTAATTCCTGGGCTCCTTTAAGTTTCAGCTGAAGTTCCATTTTTTTGCAAGTACCCTTTCCTAGTCCTCCTTAATCTTAGTGATTTTCCTTTGAACTAATTTCCAATTTAGCCTCTACCTATAGCTTCAATCTATACATTGTCTTCCCTTCAACTCCTTGAGAGCAGGGGTTTTTGCCTAACATAGAACAAAAGTGGTAGCCTTCTGACCCATAATATTAAAAGCAATAGACCTTGATTACTGGTGCATTTTAGTTCACATTTAGTGTATGAATTTAAGAAAAGTGTAAGATCTAACTAGGGATACCTGGAGGCATGGGAGTGGAATTAGGAAGGAGGCACAGAAGGGAAGTGGTATTTAAGGTATTTCTCTGGCTCTCAAAAAATATTTCTCTGATTCTCAAACACAACAGATCCTTTGCTTGCTGTAGGAGAGATGGTTGAGCCTCAGGTGTGATGATCTTTAGGTCACAGCAGAAGGAAGAAAAGAGTTGATAGTCTTGTGAGAGACTGTCCTCCTGAAATTGGCACACTTAGGGTATGGCAAGGTCTCATCATTCTTTATTTGGTATTTTGTGGATACTTGGGTGGCCCTTTACATATCAAGACTGCTCAGGTGACAACCAGAGGTTTCAGAGTGATCACTGGATCATAGATTTAGAGTTGGAAACAACCTTGGAAGTCATCAGTTACAACCCTCATTTTAGAGACATAGAAACTGAGTCTGGGAAAAATTAAGTGACTTTGAACTTAGATCATTGTGAAGTCTACCTGGCTATCTTGCTCAGGTGTTGCTGATGGTCCTCCAACTATGGATAGATCATGGGAAAGGAGATGTCAGGAATGGGTGAGAGAGACCTGACTGAATAAAGCATGGACTATGAATTTCTAGTGTGGAAGAGTACAAATCTAACAGATACCAGTAAAAGCATAATTTTTGGATGCCAGGGAAATGAAAGGAAGCATGTCAAGAGTAGAATCATGCTGTTGCCTTTAATCCTTATAAATTTCATACCACACACATCTTTCCCAACACATTTTTTTTAAACCATCACAACCTGCATATTTGTAAATTTATTGACAGTAAAAACTCAATTCATTATTCATGATCTGTCTGCCTTTCAAAGTGTAAACCAACATCATCCTTGAGGAGAAATATATGGTGCTAACGAGTTAGAAAATGCATAAGGAGAAAGATTTTAGTTGGTAAAATGTCAAAAATGATTAAAGAAGAAGTAAATTATTTATTATGTTTTTGAAAAGAACACATTTGTGAATATACTTTGATGATTTAATCTTTTTGTGTAAATTTTCTTCTTGAAAGTTAAAAACACTAAACTGAAGATAAAATAAAAATCAAACCCCTTCCCTCTTTGTGTTCTTCATTCACAATATTTCTCTTAATTTTCTTTGTATCCCTTGCCGCTTCCAAATGGCATGGAATTCTGACTCCTTTTTATTCCATTAAAAAAAAATTTGTTGATTTAAATTATTTTTTCATAACATTTAAATTCCCTTCTGTCAACTTCTTTCTAGAGCAGGGAGGTGACCCAGTGGATAGAGGAGGGGAGAAAGGGGTTATGAAGGTAAAATTGGCAAGCCTTGTAAGATGAAATATGGGTATCGAGACAGAATGAGGAGTTGATTATGACACCTATATTGTAACTTGGAGTCAGGAAGACTCATCTTCCTGAGCTCAAATGTGGTCTCAAAAACTTATTGGCTGTATAGTCCTGGGGCAAGTCACTTAACCCTGTTTGCATCAGTTTCCTCATCTGTAAAATGAGCTGGAGAAGGAAATGGAAAATCATGTTAGTATCCTTGATAAGAAAACCCCAAATGGAGTCAGGGGATTGGGTACCACTGGAAAAACTAAACAAAACCTTATTCCTCTCCTCCAAGAGAGCCATTGCACTCTAACTGCTTTGCAAATGGCACATAGTATTAATCACTCTAAGCCATCTATAAAATTCACCCTTTGTGGATCTATTCCTTGAATACTTACTACTAAATAAGTAATTTTACTTAGTAAAACAAAATGTTTTGTTTACTTTTTCCCCATTGTGTAGAAATTTCATAGGAAACAGAAATCTGTTTCTATAGTCAGTAGTTGTTAGGTGTGTGTTTGTGTGTACAGCCCTACAGTCAGTCAACAAATATTTATCAAGTACTTATTATGTCCTAGGCTAAATGTCATGGATACAAAGAAAAGCTAAAATTAGTTCTAGATAGATTGTAAGCTTCTTGAGAACATGTAGGCTCTCTTTTAACACTTTTTTTTTTTTTTTTTGGCAAATCTAGCATTTAGCACAATGCTGTTGTTATTGTTGTTACTGATACTGGAATGGTTTGATATTTTCTTCTTCTCATTTTATAATTGAGAAACTACGATGTTAAAGCACTTGCTCAGGATCACATAACAAGTGTCTGAGGCTAGATGTGAACTCAGGAAAAGATGAATATTTTGACTCTAGGTCTGGCACTCTATCCACTGGACCACCTAACTGCCTAGGGCAAGTGTTTAATAAATATTTACTAATTGCTATCAAGGAATTTTGTTTAATAGGAAAGACAATAAGTAAACAACTACATACAAATAAGCTATATAGGAATAAGTTGGAGATAATTGATAGAAAGAAAGTCCTAGAATTTAGAAAGGTTGGGAAAGGCTTAGATTTTGGCTAGGACCTGAAAAGTATCAGAAGGCAGAGATGAGAAGGAAGAATGTTCTAGGTGTGGGGAACAGCCAGTGATCATCTTTGGAGAGAGCAGATGGAATGTCTTCTTTCAGGAAATGAAAGGTACCCGGTGTTACTGGATTAAAGAATACATAGTGGGGTGTAAGGTACAAGAAAACTAGAAAGTTACACAGAAAGTTAGGGAGTAGGAGGGAAACTTACATCGGAGCTGCAGTTTAGGATCAATTTGGCAACTAAATGAAGGATGGATGGAGTGGATGGATGTGTGATAGGGAGACCTCAATAGTTGTGAGGTAATAAGGGCTTCCACCAGGTTGGTAGCCTAATTAAAAGAGAGGAGAAAGGGGTTATGAAGGTAAAATTGGCAAGCCTTGTAAGATGAAATATGGGTATCGAGACAGAATGAGGAGTTGATTATGACACCTATATTGTAAGCCTGGGTAACTTTGAAGATGATGATACCCTCTATAGAAATGGGAAAATTAAGAAGACTTATGCATTATAGTGGAAAAAGTTCTATTTGCCTTAATTATTTTAGAACATGTTTTATTAGATATATTAAAGATAAAATATGTTTTGTCTAAATTAGCCAATTGAGGGATTCCCTTTCATGGTAGGTATTCAACTGCATGTTGAATGACCACTCGTGGAATGACCATTTGGTTGGGCAAGGATGGGACTGGATGGTGTCCGAGGCTCCTTCTGGCCTGAGCTTCTGTGATTCAGTGACACTGAGTGAAGGAAAAGGGGGATTTTTAAAAATCTCACTTCTCACCACTTACCTAGACTAGAGTTGTGGTCTCCATTCCCTAAGCATAGAGGGGTGAATCTCAGGACAGGTAAATCTGAATTCCAATCATCCTCAGATACTTGTTAGCTGGGCAAATAACTTAACAGTACTCACATCATTGAACTGTGCTGATCAAATGAGATAATATTTATAAAATACAATGTCTCACACACATTAGATATTTAATAAATTTAATAAATAATAATTTAACAAATAAATTTAATAAATTCCCTGTGTTCCCATCCCTATCACTAAGAGACTTCCTTTTTCTTTCTCCTACTACTTTTGACTGGACTTGGGGGGAGAAGGGAGGAAGTGATTGTAATAGTAGGGATGTCCTCCACTCTCCCCAGGGCAGGAACTACCTCTGAACATTGCCGCAACAAAGTATAATAACTTGCCTGGAAACAGCTTACTAAAAACTGGAGTCTCTCAATAGCAACAAGATTCAAAATGAAAGTGCTATATTTTGTCCTGTCTCAATGATTTTAGTCAGTCAAGAGCTAAAAAGATCATATTTCCCATTTTCTGCCACTTAGAATTCCATCTGGGATTAGACAGTTAAACTAGCTTGGTTTCTTTGATTAGTAAAATAGAATTCCTGTTCTGGAATTTACCTGATACTTTGGCAGCCAACATCCAAAGCAGGTTCCCCTGCCCATAATTCTGATTATGAATAGAATACAGAAGTTAAAATGTCTTTTTCAATAAAGAAGCTGATTGAAGTTGGCTAAATGAATTAACCTTAGTGCCCTCAGAAGCCACCAAGTTCAGTACTCTTATAACTGGGGCTGGGGAAGTTCAGTATTCAAGGTCACTTGGATGAGAAGTGTTAAGCAAGTGCCTTCTCACTCCAGTGTCAATACAATTCCCACCATACAATGCAAAGGGACATATTAGGTATTTAAAGTCATGTAAAATTATAGAATTTTCAGCCTCTGTTTTTCAGATCATTAAAGTAATTGAAAAGTCACGAAATCAAAGAAAGGAGAAAATTCCCTTCCAAAAGGATTCGGCACTGGAAAATTCCAGGTAGTTAGGAACAGATAAATCTCTCTGGTCATTAGGACAGCTCCTTCTAAACAAATTATTCTTCTCCCTTATTGTACCATCTGTTATGCTTCTCTTCCTCCTGATGCCTAAAGGAGTCAGGGGAAGTCAAGAAGCAAGAGCAAACTGACAGGGACAAAGGAGAGAAAGCCTGTTAAAAAACGTCTAGATGCCATGGGAGATGACTCCAGCCGTGATTTTGTGAGAGTTGAAATTAAAGAGAAGAGAGGCAGCTTCTGCATCTCAAGTAGGGGTGGAAGGGACCAGGGATCGTTTTAGGGAGGTTAGGCAGCCCATCTCCCTACTAAATAAGGAGAAATGTGTTTGTCCCTTCAAATGATTTCATGCTTCCATTCATCTTTCAGGAAGATTTCAGGCAAACCACAGCATGACGTGGCTGCTTCTCTTATATTAACTTAAGAAAGTGGTAGTGTACTGAGCAAGCGTTCCATGTAATCTTTAGCCGGCACACACACACACGTTGTCAGGTTCAAACATGACATTTGAATTCCAAACATCTGAGATAGTGCCGCAAACTGGCCAAGTACCCTACCTGCCAAGCCTGCCAGATAAATACAAACTTATCTCATAGCCTCCCTTCCCCCAGCAGAACATGTTGTCCCAACTCCAGTCTCACAGATGGATGGTTCCCCACTTCTCTTTCTCTGTGTCTCTCATTCTGCCTCTGTCTCTGTCTGTCTAACTGTCTCTCTCTGTGTCTGCTTCTCTTTGTATTTCTCTCTCTCTGTCTCTGTCTCTACCTCTCTGCCCCACCCCCCCTTTCTCGGTCTCTTTCTCTATATCTCTGTTTGTCTCTTTGTCTCTGTTTCTCTCTCTGTCTCTCCCTGTCTCTGTGTCTCTGTGTTGCCGTTTCTGTGTCTCTGTCTCTGTATCTCTCTCTTCTTCCCTCCCTCTCTCCCTCCCTCTTTGTCTCCCTCTCTCCTTCCCTCCTTTCCTTTCTCCCTCCTTCCCTCCTTGCCTCCCTCCCTTTCCCTGTCCCTTTTCCCCTCCCTCTTCCCCTCTCTGTCTCTCTCTGTCTCTTCCTCCCTCCCTCCTTCTCTCCCTCTCCCTCTGTCTCTGTGTGTGTGTGTGTGTCTGTCTGTCTTTCTCTCTCTCTCTCTCTCACTCTGTCTCTCTGTCTCTCTTTCTCTCCCTCCCTCCAATGCTGATTATTATTGCTGGAAGCATCTGTCTGGTGCATTTATCAAATTCCTTTAGACTTCTCTGTTGGAAAATGTCAATTTTCCTCTTGTTATCCCTCCCATCCCAATCCTAACATAAGTCTGTGTGGAAAGAGACCTCTCCCACTGAATGCTCTCCATGCAGAGACAATGAAAACTTTGTGTGTTGGGCTGGGGAAATTTCAAGGGGAGGGGGAGGCCCTAAACTTCCAGGTGATTCTTGTATGTACAGGTGCTTGCTCTGCTCTGGGAAAAGTAGAGAAGTTTTGTATCAGCCAAGTTTCCACTCATAGACCAAAACTTCCCTTGACATGAGAATAGAATGCATGTGGAAAAAATGTCCCATTTCTAATCTGTTGTCCTGTCCCACTTTTATTCATTCAGTTAACATCAAACATATATGTATGTATATGAAATAAAATTTAAGAATATTACCTCTAGTCCTTTAATTTATTATTTCTGCTCAATACACAGATCATTCTTCTATGGTTATTAGCATGGTTCAGAATGGGATATTCCACATTACTATGTTATATCAATTAATAAGCATTTATTAAGTATCTCTGCATACTAAGGGTACAAAGACAAAAATGAAATAATCTTTGGCCTCAAGGAGCTTACATTCTATAGGAAAAGTCCCACATGTATACATCTAAGTATATCCAAAATATGTACAATATAATTTTTGGAGGGAAGTACCAATAAGGTGAAAGTAGGAATGGGAATTGAATGAGAGTAAAGGAGAGCAGGAAAGGAATCGTGAATTTTTGTAGATAATAATAGCAATAATGATAATAATAAGGGCTTTGGGGATCAAAGATTATGTCAAAACAGATCAGATTGTATTAGATATGATCTAGACCATCAGTGAAGCAAGGAAATAATTTTCCTTTCTGATTTGTTCACTATCCCATTCTCTGTAGTAGCTGTTCCAAAAATTTCCCCAAACCTCTCAAGATATTCTCTTCATTCTATCCCTTCTACTAAAGACCTCACTTTTATTTCACTAAAAAAAAAAAAAATATTCAGTGTGAGGTCCCTTTTCTCCTCTCTCTATCAATCACTGATATCTCCCCCTACTATGTATTCCTTTATGCGATCTGATTTCATCTGTGCTTTTTCTTTGCCAAGGCCGATGTCTTTACATATACCCTTGATTCCAACTCTACCTGTTTTTTCAAGCAGATTGTCTCCATGATTATCCCTTCTCTTTTTCTTATCTTCAGTTTCTTCTTAACTACGGGTTCCTTCTCTGCATCTATGAATATGCCCATGTTTCCACCATCCTTAAAAAATCATCTCTCAATCATAGAGATTTTTAACCCACTAGTTATCATCTTGTATGTCTATTCTTCTCAGATTTATATCAGCTATCCTCAGTGCTTCTACTTCTTCTGTTATTCTCTTCTAAATTCTTCTAAATCTCTTAATTGATAAACTGATTATTGCTTCTCCTTAGTCTCATAACCTCATTTGATGCTGTTGATCACTTTCTCCTTCTGAATGTTTACTCCTCACTAATTTTTATATCTCTGCTCCTCTTGGATCTCCTCTGAGAGATCTGACCTCTGCTTCATTGATTTTTTTTACCTTTGTCACATTCATTAATTACCGGGTATCCCCCAAATCTTTGTCTTAGGCCATTTTCTTGTTCCCCTCTATACATCTCACTTGGTGACCTTTTAAATTCCCATAAGTTCAATTATTGTATGTTTGCAGAAGATTTTCAGGTCTACATACGGAGTCTTAATCTCTCTTCTAAACTCTTGTCCTGAATTCTCACAATGCTTGGGAACATCTTGAGCTGAATGCCTTATAATCATCTCAAACTCAAAACTGACAAAAGAAAAATCCTTACCTTTCTTCCCAAACCCTTCTCTCTCCCAAACTTTTCTATTACTATAGTTCCTAGTCAATTAAAACCGAACTTGAAACCTCACTATCATTCTTGACTTCTCATTCTCACTTATTCCACGTGTTCAATCCATTGCCAAATCTTGTCTTTTCTACACTGAAAATTTTTCTCATATAGATCTCCTTTTCTCTATTCACTAGAGGTCAAGGGAGAACCCAGTTAAGATTGATTAGCATAAATTTAGAGTGGATTCAGCCAGCAAATCTTTATAATTTCCTAAATTTTGTTGAGTAGCATCTGAGTAGGAATGAAAGAGGCAGGGCTCCATCTATACTCAGGGCTTTTATTTCCTCTCCTGTTATTCTCTTCTAAACTATACACAATCTGGCTCCTGAATTCATCCTTCAATTTAAAATGCTCTCTTCAAAGTTAAGAATAATCTCTTAATTGATAAATCTGATAAAATTGATAAATTGGTCAAGATTTATTAATCAAGAGATTCAAGAATAGGAAAGTGGGGCATTACACTAGTTCTTTATTGAAGTATGGTTATAAAGGCCCAGAATAAGATGGAAATAGTCTGAAATATTAAGAAGGTATAAACTTGAAAGACTTTTGAACAAAGAAATGAGCATATCTGGTAACAAAATAGAATAGATTACTGAAACCCTGGTGTTAAAAGGAGGTCAAAGCTATGAAATTTGGAAATGGGACAATGATGGCAAAACTTTTGAAATTTGTGTGTGTGTGTGTGTGTGTGTGTGTGTTTCTACCAAATAATAGTATCTGCTTTATTAGAACTCATTTGACCTAAGCTTTCTGGAGAATGGAAGCTTGCTAGACATTTTTCTTTCTTGTAAGATCCAATGAAACAGTTTTTATTTAATGCATACTATGAGCAGATATATTTGGAGAATACCAAGGGAAAAAAAGGAGAAAAAAGGCCCTCAGCCTCAAGGAGCTCTCATTCTATTGGCTTCCTTTAAATTCCAGCTCAAATTTCACTCCCCCAAATAGCCTTTCCTCATCCCCCTTAATGTTAGTGTCTTCCCTCTGTTAATTATCTTCAATTTTTCCTGTCTTTATCTTGGTTATATATAGTTTTTTGCATGCAGTCTCCCCATTAGACTTGTGAGCTCCTTAAGAGCTGGGTCTGTCCTTTCTTTGTATTCCTAGAATTTAGCCAGGTTCTGGTACCCAGCAGGGATTAAATAAATGCTTATTGTATTGTTGACTGACTACTGGGGATGCAATAAATACATGGATAAGTAAATATAAAATATATATAAAACATTTTTAGAGGCAGAAAGGAATAATTGAGTATGAGACTGGAGGTGGGTGGGGAGACTTTAGGAAAGAGTTCATGTAGAGAAGGGCTGTGATGTAAAGGAAACAAGAGGTGGAAGTGAGAAAGGAGGGCATTTTCAAACCTAGGGGGGACATCTGTATAAAGGCAAGGAGTTAGATGATGCAAAGTGATCCAGTTTGACTGAAACAGAGAGAATGTGATGATTCAAAAAACAGGTGAAAACTATATTGTGGAAAATTTCCAATGCCAGGCTGAGAATTTTAAATTTTTTGATAGAGGCAATAGGAAATAAGGAAACAAGTGTTTATTAAATGATTATTCCATTTCAGGTACTTTATAAAGTTTATCTCATTTGATTTGCATAGTACTCTTGCTAGATAGGGGCTATTATTATTATTATTGTTTTTTATTTAATAGCCTTTTATTTACAGGATATATGCATGGGTAACTTTACAGCATTAACAATTGCCAAACCTCTTGTTCCCATTTTTTCACCTCTTATCCCCCATCCCCTCCCCCAGATGGCAGGATGACCAGTAGATGTTAAGTACATTAAAATATAAATTAGATACACAATAAGTATACATGACCAAACCGTTATTTTGCTGTACAAAAAGAATCAGACTCTGAAATATTGTACAATTAGCTTATGAAGGAAATCAAAAATGCAGGTGGGCATAAATATAGGGATTGGGAATTCAATGTAATGGTTTTTAGTCATCTCCCAGAGTTCTTTTTCTGGGCATAGCTGGTTCAGTTCATTACTGCTCCATTGGAAATGATTTGGTTGATCTCGTTGCTGAGGATGGCCAGATCCATCAGAACTGGTCATCATATAGTATTGCTGTTGAAGTATATAATGATCTCCTGGTCCTGCTCATTTCACTCAGCATCAGTTCATGTAAGTCTCTCCAGGCCTTTCTGAAATCATCCTGAATCTGAAATCATCATTTCTTACAGAAGAGTAATATTCCATAATATTCATATACCACAATTTATTCAGCCATTCTCCAACTGATGGACATCCATTCAGTTTCCAGTTTCTAGCCACCACAAAAAGGGCTGCCACAAACACTCGTGCACATACAGGTCGATAGGGGCTATTATTAATCCTCATTTTACAGATGAGGAAACGGAGGCAGACAGAGATTTTTTTGTTAAGTGGTTTACTCAGGATCACACAGCCAGTAAGTGTTTGAGTTGGGGTTTGAGCTGTCTTTCTGACTCTAGACCCATCTGGTTATATCACTAGGGAGCCACTAATGATTTTTAAGTAGGTGGATATTGTGATTAGACCATGATTTAGGAATATTGGTTTGGCAGCTATGTGCAGGATGGATTGGAGGATGGATTTTTTTAAGCAGAGAGACCAATTAGGAGGCTGTTGAAATATTTCAGTTAAGAGGTAATGAGGGCCTGGTTCAGGGTGGTAGCTAAGTGAGTGAAGAAAGGGAATAGAGCCAAAAGATATTGAGTTAGAATTTATAAGACTGCAATGGATTGGAAGAGAAATTGGGAGAAGAAATGGAAGCAGTATCAGATTTTATATTCTTGGGCTCAAACATCTCTGTAGATAATGACTATAGCTGTGAAATGAAAAGGTGCTCGATCCTCAGAAAGAAATCGGTGGCAGATTTGGACAGCATCCTAAAAAAAGCAGAAATATCACCTTGCCAGCAAAGGTCTGTATAGGCAAAGCTATGTTTTTTCAGAAGCAATGTATGGCTGTGAGAGTTGGACTATGAAGCCACAGGATCAATGTGTTCACTTTGTGGTGCTGGAGAAGACTTCTGAGAGTCCCTTGCTCAGCAAGTAGATCAGATTAAAACAAAGTCAATACTTAAAGAAATTTATTCAGGCTATTCATTGGAAGGTCAAATATGAAGCTGAAGTTTAAATACTTTGGCCACATAATGAGAAGCTGGGACTCATTGGAAAAGATGCTGATGCTAGGAAAGACTGAAGACAAAAGGAGAAGGATGAGATGAGATGAGATGAGAGGATGAGATTTATAGTGTCATTGAAATGAGCATGAGCTTGGACAGACCTTGGGAGATAGTGGAAAATAAAGGGACCTGGTGTCACCAAGAGTCACACAGGACTAAATAACTGAATTGATTGGAAATGAAGGGTGAGTGAGAAGTAATAACAATAATAAATTAAATAATAACTTACTTTATGTGGTATTTTTAGGTTTATAAAGCATTTTAATTCCATGATATCACCTATTCCTCATCAGAAAGAATCAAGGCTGACTTCAAGGTTGTGAACTTGGAGACTAGAAGAATGTTTGTGCCCTGAAAAGAATCAGGAAAGTTTGAAGGGAAGACATGTTTGACTTAGTGCTTTCCTACTTTTGCTGCGTTCAGGGAACCAGATTTTCAAAATGATATAAAAAGGCCAGTGGCGTTACTGATTGGAAGGAATATTTTTGTATAAATGGGGAAAAAACCAGAATGAATCCCAAAAGCAAGAAGTTATATTACCTTTGTTTGAAGTTTTTCCATATGAAATTATATCATCCCAATTTGAAAATATTACATGCTTTTACTAATAAAAAGGATCCATAAAAAGAGGGCCCATTTGGGCTCAATTTATGATATTAATGCCATTGTGTTAAATGTTTTGACATTCAGAAAGAATGACTTTCTTCATTTGGAATGAGAACCAGAGATGTTGGGATGAATTGAGGCATTGGGATAAGTAATTATTCTCGTTCTGGGTCCCAAAGAAGCTCTAGGAGTCATTTTCTGCCTGCCTTCATTGCTCTGTAGGATGGAGTGGGGGATTACAACATTCTGCTTCCTGTCCTAACCTGTTCATTGAGTGTTTTAGTGAGGGGGGGAGTGTCTGTGGAGAGATCCCTCAGGGATTCTGTACATCTTGCTTCATTGTTTGGAAAAAAAGATTTCCAGCCACTTTGATCTGGTCTAGGTATCACTGTGTGGGGTAATGGGAGGGATCTGTGTGGGGCTTGTCTTTTCTAAGAAGTACCTTGGGGTCAGATACTGGGCATTATTATTGTTATTATAATAATAAATCCTTGTATGCCAGAGGGATTGAATAAAGCATAGATTAGATATGATTCCCACCCACAAGTCAACTAAAAACATTTAATTGGTATCAAGATAATTAATATACAGTGATTTCAGATAGAGAGATAGAAATCTCGGATTAAATCCAGTTAATTTATGTGTTCTTGACTGGGGAATGGATCCTTTCTTGTCAGAGATAAGAATGGGGTTGTCAAAATGATTTTCGTAAAGCTGATATCTGACCATGGGAAAGTACCTTCTATCATCCAGTTATTTATAAATATTCTAGAACAATTTCTGGAGTTTGATTAATATAAAATTTCTTTGTGTAGAATTCAGCAAAGATGGCAGAAGGGGAAAAGGGTCCAAACTAGGAAAAGTTGAGAGGTAAAGAAATGAAGGGAAACAGTCCAGTTCAACATTTTTCAAGTGCCTACAATATTATTAAGATTATAAAGATGAAAAATAATATAGTTTTTGCCCTCAATATGATCATAATATTCTACTAAGGTATAATAGGTACCTATGATTTCATCAGTATAAAAGGAATTTCCAGATTAGGAAAATACTTGTGCAGGTCAACAACTTCTCTGTAGCTATCATTTTAGAGAATTCCTAGAGTGCTGAGAAATTAAATGATTTCCTCAAGATTGAACAGTCAATACAAATAACACAAGCCTTCAATCCAGGTCTTCCTAAATTCAAAGACAGCTCTCTATCCACATTATAAGGCAGTCTCTTATATTATACAACTGCCAATCTGAAATAAAAGGGACTACTAAAGTAATAACAACAAAAATCTTTAATCTAGGTAAGAAAATTGCAATTTAAGACACCATGTAGCACCAAAATACTGGGATGTCCAGGAAGAGCAGAAGGAGTAACATTTAAAAACATTTCATCAGGGAGGGAATCTCATGGAAAGCACAGTCTCTTGAAACTGTTACATAAAGTTGTTTTGCAAAATAGTCAAAAGTCCACAGAGAAGGCTGGAAAAGCTTGGGAAGTGATAACATCTGGTCAGAACAGCAGGTTCTAGTTATAGCCATGGGAAGTTTTCAAAGAAACCATAAGACTGGCTCCAACTGGTTTAAATCTGCTCTGACCATAAGGTCAGGGTCAGCTAGCCCCTTTGATACATAAGTATAAATAATAAATCCTGGAGAGATTGTAAATAGAGTGTCGTAAGCTTTTTGAGGGCAGGAGCTATCTTTTTGCCTCTCTCTCTCTCTCTCTCTCTCTCGCTCTCTCGCTCTGTAGCCCTAGCCCTTACCACAGTGCCTGGCACATAATAGGCATTAAATCATTAAATAAATGTTTGCTAACTAAATGACTAAAAAGATTTGACCACCTTCTCATACCTTAGACCAGGACTTCTTAAACTTTTTCTACTTGTGAGCCCTTTTCACCTGAGAAATTCTTAGATGGTCATGGATCTATGGGTGTATAAATCAAACTGATTATAATCTGATAATAAATCATAAATAAATTTATTTTAAAACAATTCTTTTGTATACATATAATTTTCCACTTATTAAAGATGAAAGCAAATTCATACTAATGAGATCGATGTACTTGTTTATTTTTACATAAATAATTGAATCGTGGCAGAATATTTGATACCTTTTACTGTTGCCAAAATTTTTCACAACTCCTACATTTAGTTATATCCTTAGGTCACAATCCCCAGTTTAAGAAGTTTTGCCTTAAACTAAAGAAAGCTCTAAATGGATGTGTTACATATAGAAAAGGTGACATTGTAAACATTAGAAGAGCAAAGAAAAAATTATGTTTTTCATTTTTGCACAAGGAAGAGTTCGTGACCTAATAAGAGCATCAGAATAGATAAAATGTAAAATGTACAAAATTAAAAAGTTTTTGCACAAACAAAATCAATGTAGCCAAAATTAGAAAAATAAGAGGGAAAATCTTTTCAGAAAGTTTCTCTAATAAGAGTCCCATTTTCCAGATATAAATGAGATAGATTCAAAATTTTAAAAACAAGAGCCATTCTCAATAATTAATTAATAATATTCAATAATAATTAATTAATTTTAATTATAATTAATTAATTATTATAATAGTTATTATAATATTAATAAATAGTCAAAGAATATGACTGTAGTTTTTCTAAGAAAAAGAGCCAAGCTATCAATAATATGAAAAAAAATGCTGTGATATCACTAATAATTAGAGAAATGCAAATTAATGTAATTCAGGTTTGACATTACATTCTTCAGACTGACTGAGTGGACATAACCGGAAAATGAAGGACATAGAAGGAAAATATTAGCGGGACTATGGAACAAAAATAGCATGTTAATGAAATTTGGAGGAGTTGTGAATTTATTTGGCACTATTTTGGAATACCATTTGGAACTATTTCCCAGAAGTTACTAAAAATGTTGCATAACCTTTGACCCAATAATACTACTACTAGGCATATAGGGAAATAAGTGCACATAAATAGCACCAACTAATTGCCAGCAATATGTTAAGTGCTTTTGCAAATATTATCTCATCTGTTATCCACATAACAGCCTGAGAGGGAGATATAATTATATCCATTTTACAGTTCAGTTAATTGAAACAGACAGAAGCTAAATATCTAAGTCAGGGTCACACAACTAGTGTCTGAGACTGGATTTAAACTCAAGTTCTTCTAACTCTGGACACAATTTTCTAACTCTCATTGTACCACTAGCTGCCTCTCTATACTCCTAAAGAGATCAGAGAACAGAAGAAAAGAACCCTTACTACAAAAATTAAAAAGCAGCTTTTTTCATGATGGAAAAGGGATGATGAGAAGATGGTATAACCCAAGTCAGACTAATGGTGACATTTTCTTAGAAAGCCCAAGAAATAAGGTCATATCCTAAAATAGGAGGGACCTTAGTATACCCAGCTAGAGCCACCCTTTTGTAATATAGATGAGGGCACTGAAACCCAAGGAATTTAAGTAACTTTCCAAATTCTCATACTAAGTACCAGAAAAGGATCTGAATCCAGAACTTCTGTCTCTAGAAATGATGTTCTTTCCACTTTTTAAAGACAATTAGTCCCGTATTCTTTCTCTAACACTGCTAAATTTTTTTCTCTTCTTAGTTTGTGATTGTAATGGGAAATCAAGGCAATGTGTCTTTGATCAAGAGCTGCAAAGAAGGACAGGAAAAGGATTCCGTTGTCTCAACTGTAATGACAATACAGCTGGTGTACACTGTGAGAGGTGCAAGGATGGATTTTACCGCCTGAGAGACAGAGACCGCTGCTTGCCTTGCAATTGCAACACGAAAGGTATGGATGATATGATTTGGGCTTCTTTGTGAGTTCCAAGCCTATCCTTCCCTCCCATATCTTCTCTACCCATATCCCATCCATTCCTTTTGTTCATGCAAAAAAAATTCTAAATTTCATGTAATTAAAATTGTCTATTTTATCTCTTATGATCCTCTCCATTCCTTGTATGGCCATGGATTCTTCTTCTTCCTGTTGTTTTGGTATAATGTTATTCACATCATCATCAACATTCCAGACCCCGAGTCTATAATTTCTTTCATTTATATTTTATATCTTGCATGTGCAATTTTTTACATGCTCTCTTCTCTTAGAATCTGTGTTCCTTAAGAGAAGGGTCCATTTTTTCATCCCTTTCTTTGTATCCTTGCAGCTTAGCACAATGTCCAGCACCTAGTAAGCATTTAAAAATGCTTGTTCACTGACTGGCCTCTTCTTTCTTTGACACTCTCAGGGTTGACTTAGGGTTTACTACCTGGACAGGTAGGTTTTACAGTGGATAGAGTACTGAGCGGAGTTAGGAAGACTCATCTTCCTGACTTAAAATTTGGCCTCAGATACTGTGTGACCCTGAGTAAGCCATTTAAACCCTTTTACCTCAGTTCCTCATCAGTAAAATGAGCTAGAAAAAGGTAAGGCAATCTCTTTGCCAAAAAACTAAGAAAAGAAATGGAGTCACAAAGAGTCCAGACATGATTGAAATGACTGAACAATGACTACCCTTTCCTTGACCTTGATTCCTTGACAAAGGAATTAGCCCTTTGGGAATGATGGTAGAGTTCCTTAGTCAATGTCTTGGTCATGACCCTATCTTTCTAGATATTGCTCCTTTTCCCCCTTTTGCTCTAACATATATTATGATCTGAATTAATTTCTGGGACATACCTGGTATTCAGCCTCAGATGCAATAGGAGTCAACAGAAGCAGTGATTGAATCTAGCCTAGAAGAACTGATCCAAGTCAGTTGCTTGAAAGAATTTGAAAATGGCTAAAGTCTTGTTATAGAGTCACCTATTAAAGACCCTGGGCCTCTCAATGAGCTGTATGATAAGAAACAATCGTGTAGAAAGGGTGATGGTTTCAGACTCAGATTTGAACCCTGATCTACTACTAACTACCTCTGTAATTTGGGATGAATCATTTAACTATGTGGACCTTTGGTTCCTTATATGTAAAATGAGAGGATTGAACCCGTAAAAGTCTTTCTGGTTCCAGATCTGTGATTTGAGAAAGTTGGAGTTGCCCAGTGAGGATGTGAGCTGGGACCCTTAGAGTCTCTCTCTGGGGTCTTGCCATGATGCAGTTTATTTTCAGATTTCTCCAGTGTGGGGGTTTTAAAGCAGCGCTCAGACTCTGTGGCTTCAGTGAGCCTTTGGATGGAGAAAGAAAAACCTGGTTATCGTTCTTAAAGAAGCATTTAACCTCCACCTCCCTGAAGAGCCCATATCCCTTGAGGCTATACTGCGGCACAGTGAATCATAGGAGCTGGGTCATCTGAATAAAACATCAGTATGAATGTAATTAGGAATTTAATTGGCTCAGCTGGAGTGTTTGGCGGGATGACAAATTCAGTATTCAAGGAACAAATGAGTAACTTGCGGCCCAACAGAATATGACAATGCTTTTTTTTTTTTTCTTTACCATTCTCTCATTTTTTCATTGCGTGTGTCCTTTTCTCCCCACAGGAAGAATAAAACTAACTTTAAAAATATATATATATTTAAAAAGTTGTGCTATTAAAAAGAGGTGGGGGATGAGATGTAGTTATTCTTTATATTAGTGAAAGATTTGAGATATATTAGGAGGTTTTCTTGACATATTGGAATAGTTTGTCATTTCCTTCTTCTATCCCTTTTACAGATGAGGAAACTGGGCTTTACAGATGAGGATATAGGGTTCAGTGACTTGCCCAGGGTCACACAGTTAGTAAGTGTCAAGTTGGATTTGAACTCACAAAGCTGAGTCTTCCCGATTCCTAGCCCATTGCTCTATCCACTGAGCCACTTGGTTGCCTGATGCCTACATCACAGAGGTATCAAATGAACCATTACTCGGGATCACAAAGTCAGTGTTCGTCAGAGACATAATTCAAGGTCAGGTCTTCCTTTCTTTGGGAGCAGCTGTCTGTTTGCTATGAAGTCCGTATTGCCTCTATCTCCTAACAAAGAACAAAAAAGAAGGGGAAAAAAGTTCAGAAAAACTAACTTAGGGAAAAGGTTCAACGTTATATGTAGTGTAGTACATTTTTAGTCTCTTGCCTCTGGAAAAAAGGGGAAGTGGGGAAGTCATTTTTCTCCTTTGGAAAACCCAAATCTTCAAAAGCATTAAAGAAGATATTTGAATAAAGAGGTCAAGGATGATACCGGAGACCAAACTCCTGCCATGTTGGTTTTTCCTGGAGTATGGAAACAGGACACATCTTTCCTTCCCAAATTACACTTTTTAGTGTCTTGGCAAGGAGTTTAAAGCTATCTTTCATTTATTCAAATACTTACTAATCCTTAAAGCCATCTCTGTGCTATCTGTACATAACCATCTTAATTATACAGGAAACCAAAGTCACAGAGCAAATCAACAGAAAAGATATTCACTACCCATATGTGTCTTGTTCACTAAGTCCAAACAAAAGTATCCAGTGACCATCTTGTACTTTTTTCCTTAGGTTCTTAGTACTTATGCAATTAGATATTCATATTCATAACATATATGTCTTGTTTAGTGCTTTATATTTTTCAAAGAATTGTTACATACTTTATCTCACTCGATCTGCATGACAAGGAAGGTAGCAAAGTCATAATATTATTGACCTCATTTTAGAGATGAAGTAATCAAAGCCCAAAAAGGTTAAATGGTTTATCCAAAGTTGAACAGCAAGTGAATGCCAGAGCTGGAAGAAGAATCCAGTTCTCTAAATTCAAGCCTTTTGTTTTGTTTTCTTTCTATGACACAAGACTGTCTTCAGGAAGTTGATTTGATATGACCTTTACATGTCTAAAATACAATTCATTCTTTTCTTTCATTCCTCCCCAACCTGCCTCTCTTCCAAATGTTTCTTTTTTGTTAAGGGTATCACTATTTTCTGTCTCCCTGGTTCCCATCTTTAGAGTCATTCTTAATGCATCTCTTTCTTTCATCCCATCCATATCTCTCTGTTGCCAAGCCTTATCAATTCTATCTCCACAACATCATTTGCCTTCATCCTCTTGTCCATTCAAATGGCAGCTACCCTAATTAGCCCTATAAGCTCCATGACAGCAGGAACTGTCTTTTGTCTTAGAATATGCCTGGAACGTAGTAGGCCCTTAATAATTTTTTTAATATCTCAAATTTTCTACACAAAGTAAGAATATTTGACAGACAATTTTATATGGAATGTTTTAGACTTGAAAATACACTAGCATCATTATTCTCTCAGAGGATACCTATTTCTGATATATGGAACATCAGAACTTTACACTACATAATTTGGGAAATGTTGCCCAAATGGATTAGTGTACTTCTAAATTCCTCATGTGCCTTGATTAATAATAATTAGAGACAACAATAATTATAATATGTAAAACAATCATTAGAGACAACACTGTTGATTACTATTGAATTCTTTTTGAGTCTTAATAAAGGGTTAACTGTCTTTTCTTGCCATGTAAATTAATCAAACATTTGCTCCCACTTTTCTCTCTTCTTGTCCACCTTTACAGGCTCTCTTAGCTCACGGTGTGATAACCATGGAAGATGCAATTGTAAGCCAGGTGTGATGGGAGACAGATGTGACCAGTGCCAGCCAGGATTCACTCTCACTGAAGCTGGATGCAGTCGAAATAGACAATTAAAGTAAGTTTCTCTCAAGACAGAGCTAGGGAGGGTCATTGAGAAAACTTTCAGAAATTTGATGGGATAGAGATAGGGAGAGTAATTGTCCTAAAATTTCATCAGTATGGAGAATTCCCAGGTGAGGAATGAGCTTGGTACTTTCTCTGCACTTCACAGTGTTAGCAAGATTCCCAGAGCCCAAACTGTTAGGCAATTTGCCCCACAAGTACTATGTGTCAGAAGTTTCCTTGAACCTGGAATTTTATGGGTTTAAGGCTTGCTGTCAGTCTCCTAAACTGTACTATGTAGTCCTTCAAAATCTGGTTCTTTTACAGGTTCCTTGATTCCTCTCTTATCTTTATTACCAGGATAAATTTCTACTCTTGGACTTTATCCAATGAACACCTACCTCTCAAGTTTGCTGTAAAAATCAAATAAAAACTTTGTAAAGAACTTATCATGGTGCCTGGCATACAGTTGGTGCTTAATGGATGCTTATTCCCTTCTGCCATTCATCATTCCATAGCTTTTCCAACAGCTGAAGAAAATGAAAATACTTAACACTGTATATAGCACCTCTTACAAAGCACTTTCATAGTCACAATCAATCATGACAGCTTGCCTTTATATAGTTTTTTAAAGTTTGCAAAACACTTTATTAGGATTATCTCATTTGATTCTCACAACAACCCTGGGAGATAGATTTTATTATGATCCCCATTTTACAGATGAGGAAGCTAAGGCAGAGGTCAATGAGTTTCCCTTGGTCACACAGCTAATAAATAGCTGAGGTTGGATTTGAACTCAGATCTTTCTGACTCCTTCTATTTCTCCATTTAGCTGCCACAATAGTCCTATGTCCTAGAGACTGAAGCCTTCCTTTACAGATGAACAGAAGCAATGCAAAAGGTAGACTGATAGTATGTGAAGGAGTAAGATTCAGCTATATCTAAATTTAGCATTTTCCCTGCAATACTCTCTACCTCACAAATGACAAGATGGAAATTAAATTTTAATCACTTACTTAGGAGTTAATAAATGGATTGTACAAATGAGGGAAAGAAAAGAAAAAGTCTAAAAATGGGGAGTTATAATCCTACCCCCTAATTAGGGACCTCCCTAATATTTGCAGGAAGAAAGAGAGGAAAATTATGATCAGAAAACTTCAAATCCCAAGAAGAGATTATTACTTTTTCTTAGACAAACCAAGGTCTGATCTTTCTTTACCACAATATTCTACCACTAACCAGAAGTGCAAAGGATAGAACTTTTACAGCGCAGATGAGGTTAGGGGTTTGGCAAAAGATGAACCCAAAGATAGGTTTCCATCTCCTTTTACCACAGGCTCCCTCTTTCTCAACACCCAACCCTAGAGAAGTGATGACTAAATACCCATGTGCTGAAACACCCTCTGAAAGTAGCCCAGACTTGCCAGTACCTCTTGTGCTTAGAGGTAACCCTAGTCATACATACCCAAACTACAGGAAAACCTTTAATGTGGCTTCAAGAGCCAGGCTCAAGATGTATCAAGGCCAGAAGACCCTTGTTCCTATATTGAATTTTCATTAAAGCGATCTTTAAGACATGGGGGTGTTTTTGAGTTTTGGCCAAAGCCACATTCTATATTCCTGATTTATTCTTGGACTAGTCTTCTGGTGTGAGTCCAGCGCCTTCACCTCTCACAGACATTGGAGGTCTCAGGAAAATGTTCAGTGATTTGGGAATGGGATGATAACGGCTATGTCTTTTTGTCATCAACGTCACCAAAAGACTGATGATTTCTCAAAGGTGGTTCTCCAAGTTCTCCAGGACTTGTCTACCTGACATATTTTCTTTAGCCTAGAACACTTGGTTAATCATTTTATTAGCAGTTAACTATTTATTCTCCTTTAAAGCTTCAATGTAGGCCAGTGTGTGGAATTATTAATATACTACTTTATGGACGATTCAAATGGAGTTTGACATCCTTGACCCTCTGAATCCCTTTGGATTCTAAGGATTCAAATTTGGACCAGGCCAGTTCAAAAAGCATTTGTTGCTTGATTCCTGTTTAGTTAAGCCTCAGGGCTGCTCTTCCTAACTTCAAACCACAACAATAGGGTTGGGTCTTAGAGATCTTGTCATTTATCCTTTGTTAGGGATCACTTGACAACTGCTCCCTAAACAGTGTCCCTATTTTAGAACCATCCAACCAAACCAATTGTGGGGTCCTGGAAATATAGCTGCTTCCACTGGAAAAGTTGTGTATTGATTAATTTATCAACTGAACAGTTCAAAAGGAGAATGCTTTGGGAGGTGGGTTTCCCTTCACTGAAGGCCTTCAGGCAGAGATTGGCTGACCACTCATCAGACTTGTTATGGGGAAACCACTGGGTGGTGCCATAGTGGAGTCAAGAAGATTCCTATTCCTGAGTTCAAATCTGCCCTCAGACACTTAATAGCTGTGTGATCTGGGAAACATCATTTAGCATTTCCCAGCCTCATCTTATAGAGGAGAATAATAATAGTAGCTCCCTCACAGGATTTTTGTAAAGATCAAATGAGATAACATATGCAGAATGCTCCATACACCTAAAAGTGCTATATAAATGCTAGTATTATAATCATCAATAATAACAGTTATCGATAATGGCCATTCTCTTGGACTAAGTGGCTTTGAGTATCCCATCCATCCCTCAGATTCTTTAATTCTGATTTTGAATAATAGTATATTGTTGTTGTTGCTAATAATGTTCAAGGTAAATAGATTATTTGAGTAAAGTATCTACAAGATGAGTCATTTTATAAAACCATGTGAAAAGACAATAAATGTTGATGACATATCATGATTATTATTTAATCCATTTAAACATTTACTAAAGATTAATTGTGTTGGATTATGTGTCCTTGGGTTTGTGTTCCTAAGGATTATAATCAGTGACTTGGATAAAGACATACTTGTCAGTGTTGCAGATGACAAATCTGGGAAGGTTAGCTAACACGTGGGATAGCAAGCTGTAACCTGAGACTAAATCTAATAAGATGGAATTGAATAGGGATAAAAGTAAAATGTTATATTTGGATTGAAATACCTTCATACTACACGATGGCAGAGGCATGTCAAAGTCTCAGGAATTGGGTTATATGACAACTAAAAAAGTGAAATATTGGGTTAAATTCAGAATGTACAGAAGGAGTAAAATCGTCATTCTGCTTTATTCTGCCAGGGTCAAATTGTACCTGGAAAGGCAGAATAGTGCGGTGGAGAGTGCCCTGTACTCTAAATCAGTGATGTTACTCTGCTATTTCCTACCTATATGATCTTAGTCAAGTACTCAATCTCTGAATCTCACTATACTCATTGGTGGAATGAATGTGTTGGACCAGATTATCTCTAAGGTTCCTTTCAATTACAAACTTGATGAGTTTATGATCTTTCTGGCCTAGGCTTTATAGGGTTGAGTTCTCTGGGATCCCTTCAGAATAAAGAATCCCAGATCCCCTCTCCCCATGGCTTTTGAGTTGTTCAAAAAAGGGGAACATTAGGGATTTCAAAGCATCTCAGAACCCCCTTTATGCTTAAGAAAGATCTATCCCCCCACTTTAACTGCCTTCAATTTTGTGGTTGATTTAGTTCTAGAATTTCCTTGTTAAGCTGTTTTGTATTTTCTTGGCAAAGGTACTGGAGTGTTTTACCATTTTCTTCTTTAGCTCATTTCAAAGACAAGAAACTGAAGTAAATAGGGTTAAGTGACATGTCCAGGGTCTCACAGCTAGTACATATTTGAGCTGAATCTGGAACTTACTTCCTGATGGTAGGCCTGGTACCAGGTCTCCTAGAGGAAGTGGGATTTTTAACCCTAAGAACAGTAGGAAACATGGCCTTGCCTTGGTGATTTTATGCATATAATTACTGTGCATTTATGAATCAGTACTTTGCCTTTTCTTTTCCAGAGATTCCAAATGTGACTGCGATCCAGTCGGTAGCACAGGGAGCTGTGATTCAGGTCAATGTGTCTGCAAGGCTTCAGTCACTGGAGAACGCTGTGATAGGTCTGTGGTTGTGCATTGAGTCTGTTGAATTAGCAGTAAGATCTCCTTGGTGATGAGCAAGAGAATCAATCTCCTGACTCTACCTTTCTGCATGGCTTCCACCTGAGCCCTTGAAAAATATTTGGCTCTTAAATCAACCTTGGTCGGGACTTCTGGTCTGCAAGGGTCATTCCCCCCAGACCTCCTCCATTTTTGATAATGAGCCTCCTTCTCTCACCCAGGCTAGAAGCACAGTGGCCACTCACATGCTCAGTCCCAAAACTGATTGACATGGAAGCTCTCCAGTTACTCCTCCTTAGGTAGCTTGGAGACTCTGCTCCTAGAACTCACCATATTGGTGCTGAACTTAGTAAAGACTTAATGGGGACCCTGAAGAATGTAAAGCCCCTGAGCTCAAGAGTCATCAGCCTTAGCCTCCCCCAGAGCAGGTTTTGGAGGTGAGCACGAGTGCCACCCAACCAGGCCATTTATTTTAAGAGTCTTCATTCTCAAAGCCCCAAAATTTCTCCTCTATCACTGTCTTTCCCCTCACACATACTTTGATACCAATTTAATGAACCCATGAGAGCATGAGTGCTCTATACTTATTTATTATCTATAAAGATTGACTTAGTCATACATGTTTTGAAAATTCTTATAGAAGGATATCACCACATATGGCCTTAGCTGTCCATCCACTATGTATAGAAAAGAAACATATATACGGTTTTATATATATATATATATATATATATATATATATATATATGTATATACCCCAATCCCAGCTTTGATATTTGGCATATATATATACATATATATGTATATAATATTTATAATACTATGTACAATACTACATTTCATATATAGTATTGTATATAGTATTATAAATATTATATACATATATACATGGGGGGTGTACTGGTATATTACAAAAGCAGTCCCACTTACATGTGTACACACACACACACACACACACAACATGCATAAACATGAACTAGACAAAGCTGTCAAAGCCTCTTGGGAGCTAAGCCATGTTAGGGCAGGTGGAGCAATGTGGTGGGATCCACCCTAAGCTTGCTATTGCAGGACACTCCTCAGGTACAAGTTGTGCTTGGGTTTAACATTTCTCCCTCCCTAGGGATTATTAGTAGAGAGATGTGGTGTTCTATCAGAGGGAAAGACTTCCCTTCTCCTCTCATTTTCTTAAAAGTAAAACGCCTTCCTTTGGCATCCATCCAATCACTTGTACCCAAGGTAAAGGAAACTCTTAGTGAATTCCTAGCCTGCATTTTAAAGGGTTCTTTGTTGCTAAACTAAGAGCAAGGAGAAAAGCAATTTTTGCTTTATTATAGTAAAAAATCTTTTTTTTATTTCTTCCTCTCTTCCTTTCTTTCTCTCTTTCTCTTTCCTTTGTTCCTTCCTTCCTTCCTCCTTCCCTCCCTTTTTTCTTTCTTTTTCTTTTCTTCTTTCTTCCCTTCTTCCTCTTTCTTTCCAGCCTTCCTTCCTTCTTCCTTTTTCCTTCCTCTCTCCTTCCATATCTTCCTTCCTTCTTTCCTTCCTTCCTTTTTTCTTTGTTTTTCTCTGTCTCTTTCCCTCTCATATTTCGTCAGTATAGAGAAAAATTCATAGAACTTCCTCCTTTGCTACAGACTGACAAGAAAAGTTCCCTGGGAAAATAAGAGGTTAAAGGTTTTATCCACTGTTACAGCTTGAAACTAGGTCTTGCTTTCTCTAAGGATAGATAACCAGCCATCCACTATGTCACACTATCTCTCAGTTCAAACATAGACAAACAAAAGCACCCCACCTGCCAATTTTACTTTGAGGTCTCATCACAGAAGCTTGGTGGGAGGCAGGGGGAGAATGTGGTTTCCATCATGGCTGCTGCTCTCAATGCATCTCTCTTAGTTCTTTCCCTGGAAAGTAGAGATGGGGGAGGAAGGAAAGGGGAGGACAAAGGTTCTGTCCACCGCTTTCTTGAAGGTCATGCATCCACCCTTGGCCATTTTTGCAATCTTAGTGCATTTGGGGCTTGGACTTTGGTCATACATCTCCTCTCAGTTTCGGGGTCCATGCTAGGGAGCAGTGGTTGGTGGAATGAGATCCCACTGCCATCCGAGTTATGATAAGGAACTGGGTGGTCAGAGAATTTCTTACCCATTCCCTTCATTCACCATAAGAACCTTCAAGAACCTAACTCCGATTCTATATCTTCCCACCCATTTCTTAAGCTTTTGTGTATTTCCAGTTTCTGCTTCACTCCTTCAAGTGTAGAAAAGGCAAGTCCTGTCTGGCAGAGCATTCAAAATGTCAAAGTTGGGTCAGTGACTAAGCCCCTGAGGTTAACTTGACCTTATTCTATGGATGGGCCTTGGCAGTGCAGGAGAGGCTTCCCCTAGGGGGAAATAGGCACTTTCTCTAAAAGCATTCTTCTTGGGGCTTGATTGCCAGTCAGAGGGAGGGACTCTTACAATAAGAAGAGGTACTTTTACTAATGTGGACAGGTTTCTTCTTCCAGAACTGTCAGGGATTGGTGAGAAGGAAGGAAGGGGGAAGATATTATGGGTGAACCAGCTTTCAGACTCTTTACATCGACCAAGAGATAACCTGCAGCAAGGTTACCAATTTCTGAAATGACTCTTCTAGGTGTCGGCCTGGTTACTATCATCTGGACAAAGACAACCCTGAAGGATGCACTCAGTGTTTCTGCTATGGCCACTCAGCCACCTGCAGCAGTTCTGGAGTTTACAGTGTCTACAAGATCACTTCTACTTTCCATCGAGGTAAAAGCTCTTAATTGCTTCAGTTTCCCAGGAAAGGTGTATTCATAGATACCCTAGGAGTACATTTCTTTAGGAAAGATCATAAGTTTTGAGCAGAAATGAACTTGTGGGTCACTTAGCCCAACATCCCTTCCCCCTATTTTACAGATGAGCAAATGAAGGGCCAGAACATCAAGGTCACATAGAGAACCAAAGCTTAAACTCAGGGCCTTTGCCACCAAATCAACTGGGTTTTTCCACAATCAAGATGTGGTCTCCTGCTTGATTGATAAATGAAGTTGTCCTTTGATATGTTATTGCTTCAGAATACTGAATAATAATAATAATAAAATATCCTGATATTTGGAAGAATTCACAGGTGAACGGTTTACTTACATTGAGTTATTTTTAGATTCCCACCAGATTTTAATTTTAAAAAAATCAAAAAGTTAGCATACAACTAATTTCCTATTAGTGTGAATAATGAATCCCATGAAGTGGTCCCATTATTTAAATTTGCACTGCATATTTTCATTAGGCTGGAACCAATTACCATATTTCATATGACTATAACTTTGGAGATTATAGATTTGAATATATGACCACTCTGGGAGATTCATTATTTGCACTAATCAAGATCTACCTGTACTTTGTTATATCTGTCTGTCCTTGTTATATTCCCCCAAAGCAACTCATGATCACTAACACATCTTCCAGAAATGTTTTGGGGATCCTTTGAGATCTTACCATGTTCCCTAAGCTGGAGTTTCTCCTTCTACCACCTGGATGATTTTGCCTTGCTGGGGCTCTAATCGTATAAATAAAATGAGTACATCAACTTGCTATGATTTTGAGGTGAGGTACGGGAGTGGCAATAACCCAGGGAGGAAGGCTGCTGCTCCCTCTGAATGTTGCCATCCTTTCACAAAACTCCAGTCACCCCGGGCTAGTTACAACTCTGTAGTTAGAAGCATCCTAAGTGAAACCTTTTTTATCTGCTTGTTTTCTAGATGTCGATGGCTGGAAGGCTGTCCACAGAAACAGAGCGCCGGCACCACTTCAGTGGTCTCAACGCCACCATGATATATTTAGTACAGCCAGGAGATCTGACCCTATCTATTTTGTAGCTCCTGGTACGTAAAGCAGGGCATTTATTCAAAGGGTAACTAACTTCTACAAGCTATGAAAATCAAGTTGATGAACTGAAGAGGAGAAATATCGAAGTCCAGTCATTAAGTGTTCTACTACTACGACTCTGTGTCTTAACAGAACAATGATATTGTTCTACTAGAACAATAGAAATAATTATTTTCTAGAACAATATCTAGAAATAGATATCAATGCATTAGAAATAATATCAATTATTATTGATATAATAATATTTAGAAATAATATCAATGCTTTAGAGGCAATGTGGCCCAGGGGATAAAGAGGTCTTTGAATGAGGAAGATTGCATCTGAGTTATGCTTTTGCAACTTTGGGGAAAACATTGAACTTCTTAGCATTTTCTGGAAAACCTTAAGTTGCAGAGGTGTTGACCTCTGATAGAAGGAGTATGGAGAGTTCTCATTGAACTCCCAGATCCAAGTTCTCTTTAAATACTTTTTTTCTCCCTTTTCTCCCTCTCTCCCTTCAAAATGATGTTTCCTTGTGCAATTTCATCACTAATTCTTTCTTTTCCCATGACATTTTACTTTATAGCCAAATTTCTTGGAAACCAACAGGTGAGTTATGGACAGAGTCTCTCTTTTGACTACCGTGTGGACCGAGGAGGAAGGCACCCATCTACCCATGATGTGATTCTGGAGGGAGCTGGTCTTCGTGTCTCAGCCCCTTTAATGCCATTTGGGAAGACCCTGCCATGTGGAATCACCAAGACATACACGTTCAAGTAAGCAGAATTATGCAGGGTTGCCTGTGATCACTTCTTCATCACTGAATGTGCTTAGTGAAGTGCTTAGTACATAGAAAGGGTTTGACAAATATTTGTTGACTGATTATAAATCAATGAAAAAATAATTTATTGAGCATTTACTATGTGGTAAATAAGCAATGATTTTGTGCTGAGTTTTAGAAACATACCTCCAAAAGTGAAGATTGTCCTTGCACTCAAAGAACTTATATTTTAATGGGGAGAAACAACATGTTAGGGAGTGATGACCAGGGACTTGGAAGGGTACAGGAATGGTGAATGGAGCCATAAGGAAGTGGATATTCACACCCTTTCTAGGAACAATGAAAGAGTTGATTTGATTATGGTTTCAGAACTGGAAGGGGGTGAGGAGGAGGGGACAAGTGTTGCATCCTGAAGCAAGCTGCTGGGGAATGAAATGAACTGTAGTGAGTGGGGTAACCAGCAATGGTGATGGAAGGTAGAAAGGTAAAAAGGTAATTTATGAAGTAAGAGTCCTGGGCACAAAAGGGCACTGCACTCAGTCCTAAAACTCATCTCCTGTATGTGAGCAAACTGTTAGCAAAAGCGTTTTACCTTCAACTTAGTTCAAATCAAGGAATATTTTTAAAGCGCTAACTTTTATCTGAGTGTTTGTATAGGACTACACTGTTCAGTTTCTGTTCCCAAATTTTAAGGTTTGGTTTATAATCAGCAAGGCTGTGGGGAAAATGATTTTAAAAAACAACAACAAACTTTTGGTTTTTAAACATACAGACTGACTGAACATCCAAGCAGTAAATGGAAACCTCAGCTGAGTTATTTTGAGTACCGCAGATTATTACGGAATCTGACAGCCCTCTGGATCAGAGCTACATATGGAGATTATAGTAAGTGACTAATAAGTCTGGAGGAACATTTTCAGGGGAACTTCCGCAAATTAGCAGCCAAAATGTTCCTACAAAATATATACCCAATTCCTTTGTTCCCGTTTGTGGTCTTCTTGAAATGCAAGTAGGGAAGAGATACAATTACCAAAAGTATCAATTTATGATTCAATAGAAATGTTTAAAACCCTAGTTAAAACAACAAACATGTATCAAGTACTTTGTATGTATCAGATACTGAGCTAAACATCAGGAATATAAATACAAGCAACAAAAAAATAGTTTCCTCAAGGAGCTTATATTCTTCTTGGGGAAGACAAAAGGCTGGGGAAGGTGAATGGCATTGATGGCAAAGTCAGGAAAAGGAGTAAAGAAAGGATGGTTGCTCAAAGTGGAGGTTCTAGGAGGAACTCACCAATGAAAGATTTCTTCGAAGAGATCTACCAGAATGAAAAAAATGTAGTCATATTCTGTGGAAATGCCATAATATTGTTAGTATTTATGTTCCTTTTTTATTTTTGTCAGCTGAGCATAATAGGACAAAAGAGGAATTTTCCTCTTCTTGATTTTTAGACAAATATGTCTGAATTCATAATAATTTACCAGATTGTTCTTCCTCTTGACTACAGGGCTTGATTCACTATGTCATGTTGACTCTCCTTTTGATCTCTATATACAGTCACCTACCAATTTCTAGAGAGGTATATTTATCTATAAATGGTCACATAAACCCTGTTCACATCTGAAGAACCATTTAGAGAGAGTCATGCAAACTCTGGAGTTTTTAGCCTTGAATTGAGCTGATCTGAATAAACAAATAGGATTATAGAGTGATCTCTAGTTTATTTAATTTCTTTTCTCATGTGAGGTGGTTTCCATAGTGGAAGCTCCTCAGAATCTCCATGAATATTTAGATAATTTTAGCATAAAATTAGATACAATACAATGCCTTGAAGAAGACTACAGAGATACTCTATTGAGCTTATAGATTGACATGTTGTAAGCAAGACTGTCAGGATTTATACATTTCCAACTTTTGGTCAGTTCTCCTTTGGTCTGATTCTACAAATTGATAGTTTAGTTGCCTGTTTCAACTTTTCAAAGGCATAAAAATAGAATTCTCAAAGTCTAAATATCACATGTGAAACCATCATTGTTTCGCTTTCCTGGGCTCAAGTTAGTGAATCTTTGGATATTTTCATAAGCACAGACCTTCTTCAAAACATGCAAGTATTTTAGCAGATTGACCCAAAATCATATAATTCAAGTAATTATGGAATTTTAGGGTTACAAGAAATTTTAAAGATGAAATTTACAGATGAGGACATTGAGTCCTAGGAAGGTAGTAGCTTGTCAAAAATACAACTAGTGAGTAGCAGAACAGAGAACTCAAGCCTTCTGATTCCTGGTCTAGTATCCCTTATCAAACTGTTGCTTCCCTAACAGGTTTTCTGAATTCTGACTCCATTTCGTTGTTTGATTAGGTTTTCCTGTTCAGATTATTACAATTAGCAGAAATCACAAAAATCATGCTGGTTGCATTTGATGTCTTTCTCCAGATCCCAGTTTGGCCCTCAGTGCTATTTATCAGTCCATTTATTCTTCATCTATAGATTCTTTGTCTCATTTCTCACAGAATTGGCAAATAATTTCCTTTTTCATTATCCTTAAGTTCTCAGCCTTAGCTGGTGCTCCTCATTCAGAAGTGATGAGCCCTCCTATTTCTTGATTTAGAATCTTGAGGTTATCTGATGTAAGCTCCTTCAATTCTTCTCTTCCAAACCTCCAAACATGTGTTTTCTCACCTGTCTTCTCTTCCTTACACTCTTTCTCAAAGGGATGAAAAGATTTTTTTTTCCTTTTCCATGGTATGCCCTTGATCACATTATCCTTTGGGGACTTCATGAAATCAATCATCCCCCTATCTCTGACATTTTTATCCTTCCCACTAACATGCTCAAGTCTTCCCAATCCCTTTTTAAAAATGTTCTCGAATTACTATTCTCTTATACTATCATTACATTTCTTTCCTTCCTTTTTCTGCTAAAATTCTATAAGGAGTAGTCCACTTAATATCCACTCACTTCTTAAATCCCAGCAATATGAATTCTATCCCCTCTGATGGGCTGAAACTGTTCTCTCTAAAGTTAGCAATGATTAAATCCAAAGGACTCTTTTCAGGCCTTGCCCCTTAAATAGCCTGACATTGTCTCTTCCCTTGATTTCCATGATACTGAAGTTCACTGGTTCTTCCTCTCTCCCTTTGACCTTCTTAATTAATTCTTCTTCCTCCTATTTTTTCTTTAAATGTCAGCATTTCCTAAAGCTTTGCCCTTAGCCTTCTTCTCCAATTTATATTCTGTCTCAGTGTTCTCATCTAACCCCAAAATTTCAATATAACATCTGTGTTTAGTACTCTCAAATCTAAATCTCTGATTAGTAATGGACAGATGGTTATTGAATAAGGCAAAGACAAAGCAGTGGTTTTTGGTGTTTTGGACCATTATCTTTCTTCCCTAAGGGAACTATACCATTACTATGACAGAAAAAAATGAATGATAGCCACTTAAAAAATTTTTTTTATTTTTTTGCTTTTATTTCACCTTCACTTTCAAATATATCCCCACCAACTTCTTTACCCGGTGCAGTTCAAGAAAACCAATCAATTATAATAATACAATAATTGTTAATAATAGTTAGCATTTTATATTGTTTTGATGTTTATAAAGAGCTTTACAAATACTATCTCAATATATGTACTATATACATATGTAGCATAACATAAACTACATATACACACATACATACATTCATGCACGCAATATTCCATGCTTATAGTCCTCCACCTCTTCAAAAAAGTGAGGGAGATACAGTTTCTCAATTCTTCTCCTAAATCAAACTTGGCCATTATAATTTATAATTCAAGTTCATTTTTTTTGAATGGTAGTAATTTTGATCTGGAACAAAGGAAAAGAAAATCAAATGCTAGATCTAACTTTCATTCTTATGGTCCCTGCTCTTTTTCCAGGCATATTCTTTTTTTGACTGATTTCTTGGTATTTTAGGCACAGGATACATTGACAACGTGACCCTGATCTCAGCTCGTCCCATCTCTGGGACCCCAGCACTATGGGTTGAAAAATGTGTGTGTCCTGCTGGGTATAAGGGACAATTCTGCCAAGAGTGTGCCCCTGGATACAAAAGAGACTCTGCCAAACTTGGGCCTTTTGGAAGTTGTATACCATGTAACTGTCCAGGTGGAGGAGCTTGCGACCCAGACACTGGTGAGAGAAACTAAACCAACTTTTTGGAGGTAGCATAGGTGATTAAGGGGATAGATAGATATATTTGTATGCATTTTTATATATATACATATCACATATACCATATATGTGTGTGTATGTGTGTGTGTAGTGATAAATATAGGGGTACAGATGTACAATAAAAGTATAATATACACACACATATATATTTTATATGTGACTACATGTGTGTATGTAAATATATATGGGTATATATTGTGATACTGTATGTATGTATGTGTGTATATATGTGTGTGTGTGTACATATCTCTATCTAGCTATATGAAGGATTTTGGGATTGTTAAAGGATGCGAATTGTGCCTGATAATAATATCTGTTGATAGAAAAAGAATAAAGTGAAATAGTTAAAGAATATTCCATCAGTTTGGTTCAATTATGGAAATTCTATGCAAAGGAATTATACTGCAGAATATGTTTGTCATGGTTCAGTTTTGGTGGAAGAACTGGTATCGAGTTATTTAGTTATGTCTGACTCTTTGTGACCCCACTGGGGGTTTTCTTGGCAGAGATAATGGGGTAGTTTGCCATTTCCTTCTCTAGCTCATTTTACAAATGAGGAAACTGAGGTAAGCAGAGTTAAGTGACTTGTCCAGGATTTCACAACTAGTTCATATCTGAGGCTGGATTTGAACTCATGAAGATGAGTTTTCCTGGTTCCAAGCCCAGTGCTCTACCCATCATGCCATTTAGATACCCAATATCTCAGTAGTTATAATCGTCTCTATAGTTATAATTAGGTTGTAGGAATTTTACAGAAGGACCAAAGAGGATATGAATACTAGCTGAATGTGGCAAGTTATAGCTAATGTTCTTAGCCTGGGCAGAAGGGTGAGAATGGTCCTAGATTTGGGCAAAGGATGGGTCTATCTCCACTTGGCACTTTAGTGAAAAGTGCTGGTTGTTCCCTTGATGGAGTTTGGGGAGAGCTTGGGGATGCAGATTTTTCTTAGCAGGTTTTGTTCACAAGCTCCATGCAGGTTACAGAAAAGTCATTTCAGTTGATTTAATACTTACTTTTACTCATTTCTCTGTCCTTTTCCTGTGTTTTCCAGGAGATTGTTATTCAGGAGATGAAAACCCAGACATTGACTGTGCTGACTGCCCCATTGGTTTCTATAATGATCCCCAGGACCCACGCAACTGCAAGCCATGCCCTTGTCAAAATGGCTTCAGCTGCTCCGTGATGCCAGAAACAGAGGAAGTTGTCTGCAATAACTGCCCGCAAGGGATCACTGGTAATGGCCATGCTCCCTTTATGACCTAGCTGATTTCTCTTCTGACAAGAATGACACTGCATAAACAACACCAATTTCTAAGGAATTTACCAACTTTTATAGCTTCTAATCTCTTTCCCACCGCTTTTTGTTGGTACAACATAGGTGCATTAGGTACAATTCAAATTGCAAAGAGCACTGGGTCTAGAGGGCAAGATCCCTAGTTCAAATCTCAATTCTGTGGTTTATTCTCCATATGACATTAGATGAACCACTTGTTCATCTCTGGGTCTTAATGCCCTTATCCATAAAAATGAGGGTGTTCGACCCAATTATGTCTAAAGTCTTTTCCAGTTTCTAAATCCCCATTCTATAGATAGGATTATTAAGGAATTCAGAGTTCTCTAATCCAACTTGCACACAAAACGTGAGTCATATCTACACTATCCTTAAGAACTGACTTTCCAACCTCCACTTGAATACTTCAAATGACAGGAAAGTCAGTGGCCCCCTTTTTAAATCAGAATAGCATTTGCCTATTTTCAGTCTCAAAGAATGATCATAAGATCATAGATTTGAGGTCGAAGACATGTTGTTGTTCAATTATTTCTGATTCTTTGTGGCCCCTTTTTGGGGCCAGTACCTTTTTGGCAAAGGTACTGGAGTGGCTTACCATTTCTTTCTCCAGTTTATTTTATAGATGAGGAAACTGAGACAGACTTGTCCAGAGTCACACAGTTAGTACGTGTCTTAGGTCACATTTGAATTCAGGAAAATGAGGCTTTCTGACTCCAACTCCAATACTCTAGCCACTGAGCCAGCCACCTAGCATCCTGGGAGAGACCTTGGATGTCATCTAGTCTAACTCTCTTACTCTACAGCTGAGGCAACAGACACAGAAAGGAAAATATTTTGTCACTTTAGATTTGTCACACAAATAATTCATGGAAGAGTCAAGATCTGAACTTAGGTCCCATGACACTATATTCATCAGCAGTGTTTAACACTCTTTATTATCCCATATTGCCTCCCAAAGTCATTCTTTCAAATACTCAAATGGAACTACAATCTTATTTGGGAGTTTCCTCCAACCATGCAGATCGCAGATCATGGTCCATTTCTCCCTGAGCATCTTGGGAGAATCTGGTCCATGTCTTCCCAAAAGTTTGCCCCATGCTTGCCTTGCTTTCTCCCAACTTTGAAAGGGTACCAGTGCAATGCTCTACTCATCTACCTGTCCTCCCTTGTTCTTGACCCAGAACCAGTCCCTATACTCATTCTTAGGAGTTTCCTTAACCTTTATTCTTTGGAGTTCCAGTCATATTTTGCAGGTTTCTCACCCTTACCATGAGTTCTTCAAACCCTACAACTCTCCGTTCAGCTTCTTTATGACTGCTCTATGCTCTTTCCCCAACACGGGGTTCAGATTACCATTGTTTCAGTGCCAGTGTGGGCTTGTATCCTTGGAATGACCCCAGTCACCTCAGCTTTTTCTGATCTTTTAAGAGCCTTGCTCTGGACTTGCTAATGGTTGTTTTTGCTTCTCTGTCCCTTCCCAGGTGCTCGCTGTGAGCTCTGTGCTGATGGCTACTTTGGAGACCCCTTTGGTGAAAATGGTCCTGTAAGACCCTGCCAGCCCTGTCAGTGCAACAACAATATTGACCCCAGTGCACCTGGAAAATGTGATCACTTGACAGGGGAATGCCTGAAATGCATTTATAATACAGCTGGCTTCCATTGTGACCAATGCAAAGAGGGCTACTTTGGGAATCCTCTGGCTACTAATCCAGCGGACAAGTGTCGGGGTAGGAATGTGACCCTGGAGGATTTGATGGTACTTGTGTGTGTGTGTGTGTGTGTGTGTGTGTATGTATCTGAATGCAAGTTGTGCATAGAAACAGGGGAAAGAAAATATTGGAATGACCAGGCAAGGAATATGGAGTTCCCAAAGTACAGCAACTAATCCCTTGTGATCTCCCTGACCGATTTAGACCTGAAACCGCTTTCATCTTTTTCCTATCATTTCCCTCTTTTTAGCAAGAGACCTTTCTCATTCCCTGCCCCCTCTGTGGCAACCCGTACTTTTCCCCTGAAATAACTGTTCATTCCCCATTTTGTAGGAACCTCCTGCATTGAAATGTAAGTCCCTTGAAGGCAGAATCTATTTGTTATTATTTTTTATTCTTATTTTAGTTGTTTCCCCAGAGTTTAACAAAGTTCCTGGCACATAATAGCTACTTAATAAAAACTTGCTGATTTATTGCTAATTAGGAATCCTCCAAGAGGGCTGGGGCATTGCAGAGCAGAATTCTAGCAGGGAATTACAGGGTCTCTAATGGGTTAAAACTGGGTGAGGAGCTTGAGGAAGCCAGGTTTACATTCCTAAAGGGAAGAGGAGATAAAAAGGGGCCATAGCTTGGGTATAATCCTGAGGCAGGTAAAGTGGAAAGTGGCTGCCAAACCTGTTGGGGGAGAGTCATAAATGGCTCCAGAATAAGGCAATACAAAGGAAAGCTGAGAGAGGGACAGGGTGTATCTAATAAGGTGGTTTAAGAGACCCTTGCAGGAAGTTAGCACAACTGGGCTGCGGTATGAGTGACTCTCAAAGCTTCCCTTGGAAAGATTCCGTTTTTAGTCAAGTATCTTAAAGGATTCCTAAGTCTAATCCTGCGCCGCTGTTTTGGATACTACCCGACTCACAGGATTGTTGAAAGATAAAAGCTTTGTAAACCTTTAAGGCTCTTATATAAATGTGAGTTGTTATTTCAGATGAAAGGAATTATTATCTATCATTCCTCACAAGATCATAGATTTAAAGCTGGAAAGGATTCTAGAAGCTATCAAGTCTAATTCCCTTACAGATGAAGGAACTGAGGTTCAGAGAGGTTAAATTACTACCCAAGATCACACAGCTCTTAAGTGTTAGCAGGAGGATTGGAACCCAGAGTCACACAACTAGTCAGTGTCTGAGGTCGGATTGGAACTTGGGACCTCCTGATTGCAGACCCCAGCAGTCTAACCACTACACTCCCTGTCTATTTATTCTACTCTGTCCTTTCAAGTCTTACTTATTGCATGTTGGTGTTAAGGCTAGTAATGAGTTCAGTGTTTAAGTTGGAACTTGATTTTATGACTTGGAGTATCCAGACTCTAAATTATATACCTGGTCCACAGGGTCTTGGTGAAATAATCAAGGCCTAAATGGTCCTTGGACTTCTGGACTTGTCAGAATCCCTAATTCCCCTTAGAGAATCCCACATGTTTACAGGGGACCCTGTGTATCAGAGATGTCATGGCTAAAGATAATGGGAAAGCATCAGCTCTGGAATCTGCCCTCAGAATTTCCCTCTGACTATTACCTCCTATGTGATATAAATCACTTAATCACCCCTGTCTTCAATTTCCTTGTTTTTATAATAAGGGAATTTGAATAAATGGCATCTGGGTCCCTTCCAACTCCTATAGATCATATAACTGAAAATAACCTGACACCTGTATGGGTCCCCAAATATTGCCAATGAAAATGAATCCTCCGGGGATCTCCTGCATCAGATTATTTCTTTTTTAAATTTACAATAGCTTTTTATTTTTCAAAGATAGTCTTCAACATTCACAATGGCAAAACCCTGCTTTTCATATTTTTCCCTTCCTCTCACTTCTTCCCTCTCTTAGACAGCAAATAATCCAATATAGATTAAATATGTGCAATTCTTTTAAACATATTTCTACATTTATCATGCTGCATAAGAAAAATCAGATCAAAAAGAAAAAAATAAGAGAGAAAAAACCAAGCAAGCAAACAAAAATGGTGAAAATACTATATTGTGATCCATATTCAATCCCCATAGTCCTCTCTCTGGATGCAGATGGCTTTGTCCATCCCAAGTCTTTTGGAATTGGCCTGAATCACCTTATTGTTGAAAAGAGCCAAGTCCATCAGAATTGAACTTCACCTAATCTTCTTGTTGTATATAAGGCTCTTTTGGTTCTACTCATTTCACTTAGTATTAGTTCATGTAAGTCTCTTCAGGACTTTCTGAAATCATTGGATCAGATCATTTCTTGTTAGTTTGAGAAGAAATCTACTTTTATGTGGTACAAAAGGCACCAGGTTCTAAAGGGCTTTAAAAGAGGATTTTATATCACTTCTTGGAGGTAGTAGGGAGATAGTGGAATTTATTGAATAGGAAGATCATTTTGACAACTGAGTGAAAGATGACCTGGAATGGGAAGAGAATTGAAGGAGAGGGACAAACTGCAGGTTATTGCAGCCATGTAGGTGTGAGAAACTGTCCCAAGTGATGGCAGCCACATAAAGAAAGAGGTATAAATGAGACGTTATAAAGGTTGGACATCACAGCAGAATGGAAATGGGGATGGGAAGTGGGAGAGAGTGAGAATTGGAGGATGACTCCTGAGTGATTGGGAGAACAGAGATGATCCTTGACAATTATAGTGCAATTAGAAAGAGGGAAGGTTGAGGAGTAGATAATAGATTCAGGTTTGGACATGTTGAGGTTAAGATATCTGTAAGATGACATCTCATTCAAGATGTCTAATAGGCAGTTGGAGATGTGAGGGGCTGGAAGTCAAGAGAAAGATTAGGGCCACATATGTAGATTTAGAGATGATAATAGAATCACCAAGAAAAATAATATAGTGGGAAAAGAGTAGTGGTCTAGGGTAGGCAATAAGAGACTGAGAGACAGACTGTTGCAGTATTAGTGTATGGATCTTCTTTCTGGAAATATGCCTGTTTGAGAAGTAGATTTCTGCTGATAAGTAGAAAGCAGAAACAGGTATTATCTGGACCAGAAAGGGGCAAGAATTCTTTATCCAGTGACCTGACATTCTTCATATTTATTTTTCATAGCTCTTTTTTTCCCTCCTGAAGTTAACCTTGTTTAAGATTTTTCCTTTATTGTCCCTCTATTTTCTCTAGCTTGCAACTGCAACTCAGTGGGATCTGAGCCCCAAAGGTGTCGAAGTGATGGGAGCTGCATCTGCAAGCCGGGATTTGGGGGTGTCAGTTGTGATCATTCAGCATTAACCAACTGTCCAACTTGCTACAACCAAGTGAAGATTCAGGTAAGTAAGCTCTTTTCCTAATGTTACCTGCCACCCAGAGTATTTCCTGTTTAAAGTCCACAAGGATTTCAAGGATAATAAGAACTTCAGTGATGGATGGGTGGGAGATGCTCTGGTGGGAGCAGCTGGAGTTCTTTCTGACTACTTGATAGTGGTATTAATGAAATGGTATTTAAGGTCCCACAGCCCTTTCTGTGTATGTTATTTTTTAAGGAATGCAATTCGAATATAAATCAATACAATGTAAATTAATTTGAGAAGTCATAACACAAATGCTCTCCAGATATCTCTCCAAAGCTCAGAGAAGAATGTAAATATTTGTTCTTCAGGGTCCCAAAGGAACCTCAAATGTAGAACAAGCTGAACTCTGGACAGAAGTGTTTCAGAATTTCTCAATAGGTTCTAGTCTCAAGGGTGACTGGGAAATCTTGGTTTCCCTCTGTGTTCTGATCCTATCTCCCATGCTGGTTTCAGCTGGACCAGTTCTTGCAGCAACTGCAGAGCCTGGAGGCTCTAGTTTTGAAGATACAGGCTGGTGGTGGGTCCCTACCCAATGCAGAACTGGAAGGCAGGTTGAAGGCAGCGGAGGGGACCCTTCAGGACATTCTGCGAGAAGCTCAGATCTCTGAAGGTAATGAAGAACAATTTCCCTTTCCTTTAGACAGAAAAGGGAAGGAAAGGTCACTATGGGGAGGTAGTTCTATGCAGTGGAGTGTCTCTGCTTGGATCAGTATCTCTAGGGCCCTGAGTCTCAAGCCTTTATCCTTGAGGCAGCACAGTCCCCTGTAAAATGGGCTGAATTTGGAACCACAGATCTGGATTCAAATTTCAGCTCTGCCATTTGCTTCTTAGGTAATTTTAATGATGTGTTTGTCCTTAACTCTAGATCTGACCATGTTACTCCCCTCCTCAATAAACTACAATGGCTCCCTATTGACTCTGGCACAAACCCTTCTCTCGGGCATTTAAAATTCTTTACAATATGGCTCTAACCTAAGTACTACCCTAAGTACCATGGCCAGTGGTCCAGTCAAAGTGACCCTCTCTCTTTTTCTCACACATGATCTGCCTTCTTCCAATTCTGGCCATCCCTAGCCTCTGGAAGGCACTTCTGCTTTACCTCTACCTCACAGAATTGGTCTCTTCCTTCAAGATATAACTCAAGTATTACTTTCTATTCTCCTGACCTGTCTCTTTCCCTGCTGCTAGTGTTCTTTTCTAATTACTTGATATTTATTTTGTATTTCTTCTATACAAATCTATTCTCTGAGTGTATACATAGTATAGTTTCTACAGAAACTACAGAGTAATCTCTCTAAAGAATATAAGTTCCTTGAGGGCAGGGATTATTACTTTTTTTGGGGGTATGACCAGGGTCTCCCATGTTGCAATAATAAATAAACACTTGTTGATTTATTGATCATTGGCAAATTACTTAACCTCAGAGGGCCTCAGTTTTCTCATGCATAAAATGTGTTTGAATCTATGATCTCATGATCCTCTTTGGAAAATGAAGAACTGTTAAGGCCTTTTTGACCCAGTATGCAAGCACGATAATCAGAGGACATTTGTATCTTTTGTAATCCTATTATCCTAATGAACTTCTCTTTGTTAAGCCTACTGATTTCATAATGACCAACCCAGGAATGAGTTACTCTGTCCCTTTATATATGTCCAGGCTCCAGTAGGTCCCTGAAGCTCCGCCTGGATAAGGCAAGGGCCCAAGAGACCAATTACCAATCACGACTGGATGAACTGAAGATGATGGCGAACAGAATGCTGGCCTTGGGGAATCAGTATCAAAGCCAAGTCCAGGATACCCGGAGACTGATTGCCAAGATGAGATTGAGTTTGGAGGAAAGCAAAACATCCCTAAGCAATACTGTAAGTTCATCTGTGTTCTGAGGCTTGTAGGTGAGCTTCTCAGTAGAAGACCCAACTTTATTCACTTGACCACTTCCACGTCTTCCCCGATCCTTTCTAATCTTTGCTCTGAGTTTTTTCCTGTCATCTCTCAGCCTTGGAATTTTCTTTCTTATAAGCCTTCCATCCCTACCTTTTGGGTTCTTTTTTCTCCATCAGATCCCAGATTCTTTACTATTCTGTAACCCCTCTTATTTCACTCTCCATGCTGAGCTTCTACCTCCTCTCCCTTCTTTCTGCTTGGTCCAAAAAGTTGGTCAAATAAGACAGTGGAATTGTGAAAATTGTTCTGATGAGGGTTTTGTGCTTTTCTCTGCAAGAGGCAAACCCAGATTAATGTTCCACTAGAGTTCTCCAATGTGATTCGTTGTGGTAGGGTAGTGATTGTGGATTCTCAAAGACAATGGCAGATGAATGCAAGCTGAAGTGGACCAGACAAAGATGGAAAGGCTTGAGTCCAGGATCAATTGATGAACTGTGATGTCAATTATTTGGGGGCCGACCTAGCTGATTTTTAAGAGGCTCATTACTAGGTTTGACTACTATATTGTCAAAATCACAGACCCTTGAGGAATTGAGGTACACATCCAATTCTGTAGAGGCAGGATAGGATCAATTGAATTATGTTATTTGATCTGAGGGAAGGAGGCAGTGGTGGGGAGATGGGAAACACAAGGATCAAGGATCAGATGCTGTGTTAGGGAATTCGGATTGACTGGGTCAAGTTGAGATATGGAGATATACCCTGTGCCATAAGGATGGAATAGCACCAACTGGAATGATGCTAGAGTCAGATTCCTCGTTTCTGTGGTAGAATGGTTAAATGGTAGAACATAAGACCTTTCTATTCTTCCCTCCAGAATATTCCACCTTCAGACCAGTATGAAGGACCAAACAGCTTTAAAACACTAGCCCAAGAAGCCTGGAGTTTAGCAGACAGGTGAGTCACATTTGGAGGTATTAACCTGGAGGCTGACTCACCCAAACTGGAGATTTAACCACAAGGGCTCTCTGGTCGATCTTGTCCTGGACTGAACAACCATCCACCTGCCTCTTTGTGGATCTGAATGCTTGGGGTTTTTGTTGTTGTTGTTGTTGTTGTTGTTTTTTAAAGGGCTGGAGTTCTTCAGATATACAATAATGTAGGAGTTCTTACCTTTTTTTTTTTTTGGATCATAGATATCTTTGACAATCTGATAAAACCAATGATCCCCATTTCAGAACAATGTCTTTAAATGAATATATTAAAATATTTAGGATTACAAAGAAAGCTAATTCTATTGAAATAGTTATGAAAGTGTTTAAAAAGTTCACAGACCCCAGATTAAGCGTCCCAGTGGTAGTGCAACCTACAGATGTTTCCTTTTATAAGGAACGGTTCTGGGATAAAGGCTGGGAGCATTTTGTTCCCAGCTGCTCCAAGTGTGACTCGTGGGTTATGTACTTGCAGGGCCCAGCTCCTGGGGCCACCTGGAATTGGAATGAATGAGCTTTTGGGAAAGAACTCTCTGTAGCCTGAGGGGACTCAAATGCTCTATTCCAACTAAGCCCAGGAACAAGTATCAACAAGTAATGACCAGGCAGTCTGGTTGGGGGCCAACCCTACAATCAGACAAGCTTGACAGGGGCCTGATGACTGCTGGAAAACATATGGCAGGGCTCCTGCAGCTTTTGAGAGTCCTTCTCAGAGTCTTAGTGTGATGCTCAACAGGTGGGGGGAAACTCAGTTGATCTCCTATGGAGCTGAGTCAGTCCAAGGGGGCTGGTTTGGACTTCTACAGGGTGAGCTATCCCTGCAAAACTTCACTCGGCTTTTGGGGGGAAGGGCAGGAAGAACATCTGGGATGATTTTGTTGACAAAGGTTTCTTTGGAGTCAGGCCCAGTTTAGGAGTGGACTAACGGGAGAAAAAAATAATCTGGCAGAGACATCGTGAGAAGCTTCTTGGTATAAAAAAGAGCCTTGAGTTGGAGGAAATCACTCACTTTAGAGAGATTATACAGAATCAATATTTCTGTATGTTGAAGGGATCTGTGACTTTCACTCATTTAGCAAACTTTTATTAATACCTACTGTATTCAAGAAACAGGACATAGTATATTGTTGTTATTCTCATCTAGCATGCTGCATTGTCCTGGGTTTAGAGTCTGCCTCTGTGTCTAACTGTATGACATTTAGGAGCTCATTGAACCTTTTAAAAATACTATGATGGATCCATGATCTCTCCATTGTCAATGTTCCCTCCAATCCCGCCCCTGTCTAGTCCATCACTCTCTTGTGCATATTCTCCTACAAATTTGCCCTATAGGAGACACTCAATTGGAAAGGATGAACAACTTGCCTCACTTTGACTTAGTTTTGCAAGTATGCTGGAAGAGGACCTGAGCTATCCCTACTTCATCCCTCATTGTTGATACATCCCCAACCTATCTTCTCTTTATTTGAATAGTAAATAGACTACGAATCTTCTTAGTATTTCCTTATTTCTTATTTGTAGTTAACTTAAGTACATTATATACTTCTTCATAATCCTCTGAGGAATACTCATGTCTAATTAGAGACTTTAGGATTAACAACCATACAATAATACTAGTAGACTATTAGAATTTACAAGCTGGGCCTTTGTATTAGGGAGAAGTTTGAGGTCATCAAACTTATTTGCAATTTCTCAAAGGCAATCCAGTCCATTCTCCTGCTGCTCAGTTCTGGGCCTAATGTGTCCATTTGTGGTATCTCTCCAAGAATAGATGAGTTTTGTGGGCTCATTTTCTAATTCCATCTCACAATCTGGATAGTAGATAATATTCCCATCTTCTTCTTGTGTGTGTGTTTTCCCCAAAGCCCTCCTGGGATGCTCATTGTGATGAACTGGGTTCTTGATGGCTATGTTGGATGAGTCTGTTAGATGGCAATTTCTATCATTTAAAACAAGGCATTGAGTACAAGTCCTCAGGTTTTAACTATTGAATAATGAAAGATCTTGAAATCAGATATTTTCATACATACATATGATACTGCCAAGAGGGGAAATTTCTTGATTCTTCATTTTACGATTGTTCTCCAGAATACTGGTATCAGATTCAAACAGAAGGGGGGCCATTAAACTTCATGTACAGATCTCTGCAGGTACCTACTGAATTTAGAAAACCACATAATGATATCATCTAAATCCTATTGTAGTTTTATTTATGTCATTATTTCCTAGTTAGATGATTCAAGTAGCACTCTTGTTATGATGCTTATGATACACCTGTTTCTGTTATTTAAAGGATGCTCTATTATATCTACTCTGAGGTAGTTATTCACTTTTCTACTTATCTTTCTAAGGCTAGTCTGCTCTGCCATTCCCTTTCCTTTGATTTCCATGAAAGATCAAAAGGAAGAAGGCAAATGTTTCAACCTTTGTTTATGAGAACTCTAATGGGATTTCAAATTCTTACCTTTCAGTCATGTAAAGTCGGCTAATGAGATGGAACGACTGGCTGGGGAAACCAGGGATTATTCTGACCAAGCCTTGGAACTGGTTCGCAAAGCTGTGATTGAAGGAGTAGGAAGCAGCAATGTGGATAGCTCTGTGGTACAGGGGCTTATGGGAAAGTAAGTTTGAATTCACTATACCAATTATTGGAAGGGACAGGGATAGAGAAAAAGGGAAGACTTTTTTTTTTTATGAGAACCTAGCAAGTCTGATTCTTTCTAGATGAGATAATAATAAAACTCTTGTGTATAGTAGTTAACAGTAACATTGATATAGCTCTTTAAAGTTTGGAAAGCACTTTTACAAATATTACTTTACTGGATAGAGCACCAGCCCTGAAGTCAGGAGGACCTCAGTTCAAATCTGACCTCAGACACTTAACATTTCCTAGCTGTGTGATCCTGGGCAAGTCACTTAACCCCAAATTGCATCATTCAAAAAAGAAAACAAAACCCTAAAAACAAAAATACACAAAAAAACCCCAAACAAATATTACCTTACTTGATCCTTATAAAAACCTTATTAAAAAACCCTGGGATATAAGTGCTATATTATATCCATTTAGGGAAATCGAGGCTGACGGAAAGGATATAACTTGTCCATTCACATAGCTGGTAAGTGTCTGAGGCAGGATTTGAATTCTGATTATCTTGATTCCAAAGCTAGAGTTCTATCCATTGCAAATTCTCCTGATGGTCTCTTTCTGTAGATTTGAAGAAGCTAAATCCCTGGCCCAGCAGTTGCAGAGGGAGACCGGTCAAGCTGACGCTGAAACAGAGAGATCCTACCAGCAGAGCCTGAGGCTCCTGAACTCCATGCCTCAATATCCCCAGATCACTAACCAGGCTTTCCAGGTGAGAGGGACCCCAGGCACAAACTGGAGGCAGCAAACAGCAGAAACACACAGCTCTTCTTCTCATCTTCTGGGGATGCCATTCCCCTAGTGTATATTCCCTCAAGTCCAAAGGATGCTCTTTTTTCAATCTACCTTGTATGAACAAAATTTTGAGAAAGACATGACAAAGCCTTGATCTCTTAGAAGTGGCAAATTGTGAACTTAAAAGCTGATTTTTCAAAAAAATAAATTTTTACTGTTGGTCAACAATCAACAAGTATTTAAAAAAATAAAATAAAGTTTTATTGACAGTCAACAGCCAACAAGCATTTTTAAAATAAATAAAATAAGTTTTCACTGACAGTCAACAATCAACAAGCATTTAAAAAATAAATAAAATAAATTTTCACTGACAGTCAACAATCACCAAGCATTTTAAAAAATAAATAAAATAAGTTTTCACTGACAGTCAACAATCAACAAGCATTTAAAAAATAAATAAAATAAAATTTTATAGACAATCAACAGCCAACAAGCATTTTTAAAATAAATAAAATAAATTTTCACTGACAGTCAACAATCACCAAGCATTTTTAAAAATAAATAAAATAAAGTTTTATCAACAGTCAACAGCCAACAAGCATTTTTAGAATAAATAAAATAAATTTTTACTACCAGTTGACAAACTGACTGGGTGACACTGAGCAAGTCACTTTCATCCTATTTACCTCAGTTTCCTTATCTATAAAATAAACTGCAGAAGAAAAAGGAAAACCACTCCAGTGTCTTGGCTAAGAGAACCCCAAATGGAATCATGAAGAATTAAACATGACAGAAATGAATAAATAACAAACAACAATGTGCAACAGAGTATGCTAAGCAGTGAGAATATATAGAAAGGCAATTATTGCTTTTTTTTTTAATAATAGCTTTTTATTTTCAAAATACTTCTCAACATTCACCCTTGCAAAATCTTGTCTTCCAAATTTTTCTCCCTCCCTTCCCCCAACCCCTCCCCAAACAGCAAGTAATTCAATATATGATAAACATATACAATTCTCTTATACATATTTCTACATTTATCATGCTGCACAAGAAAAATCAAATCAAAAAAGAAAAAATGAGAAAACAAGAAGCATTGTTATCTTTTTAAAAAATATTTCACCTTCATTTTCTGATCCATCCTTTCTTACTCTCTTTCCCAGAAAACCAGCCCTCATAACAAAGAATTAAAAAAAAAAAAAGGGGAGGGGGGGAGAATAGTTCAACAAAACTAATCTACCCATGGAAAAAATCTGACACTCTATGCAATGCTCCACAGCCACATGATTCCACCTGGCTTCTCATATCTCTTCTTAGGGGCCAAAACTGGTCATTATAATTTCACAGTGTCTGATACAGTGGCCGCCCTTTTCCCAGATCCCAGGGACCAGTGGGAACTGTGGCAAATTAATTACTAGGGAAGGTTTAATTTTTCCTGTATCCTAACTAAAAAAGGGTTGCTTCTATTTGACCTAAGAGATGGCTTGCAAAGCTTGTTTGCTTCAGAAAAAGTCTATTCTTCCTGCAATCTTTGCTTGGGGTCCACCTTCCCTCCCCCTAATCTATCTGCTCCTTTCTCTTACATTTTTCCCCGGGAGGTCCTCTAAGGAGCTATAAACATAGACATCAAACAAACAAAAACAGTGACTTGGTGATTTTGGCACAGGCACAGATTTATATGAAGAACCCAAGAAGATGGAAAGTTTCTCTGATGTTTTTGGAGCCCACTTTTCTTTGCCCTGGGGCCAGTGCTTACTCTTAGCTTTTTCACTCCTTTTGTATATTGCTCCTATTTCTAGACAGTCACGTCTTTGCAAGGTCCTACAGACTGGTCCTTGTCATAGGGGGAAGAGCAGGGGGGAAAGAAGTATTTATTAAGTACCCACCCTGTGTCAGGTACTGTGCTACCCAAATATTATCTGGGACTCTGGGAGGGAGGTGCTGTAATAATCCCCATTTTACAACTGAGGAAACTGAGGCAGGCAGTGATTAAATGATTTGCTCAGAATTACATATCTAATAATTATCTGGAGCCAGATTTAAATTCATGTCACTTTGGGTTCATAGCTTTCTCTATCCCCCAACTCTGCATTACCTATGTCTCTGTCCTACAGAATGACTTCTTTCCTCTAGCAGGAAAGTAAGGTTTCTTGATGTCCCTGTGATTTCAGATGGAAACAAAGAGAATCAGACAGAAAGCTGACTCTCTGTCTAGTCTGGTAACAAGGCACATAACGGAATACAAGAATTTGCAAGATCACCTGGGAAACTGGGAGAAAGAAACAGAGCAGCTTTTGCAGGATGGAGAGAAGGAGAGACAGGTACGTCACTTCCACTGAGAATGATTTATGAGCATTTTGGGTGAGAACATTTTTAAAAACCTTAAGGGTAAGTCTTTATTTAATTTATTCTCTAAACAGTCTTTATTATATATATATATATATATATATATATATATATATCACTATAAGGTATACCAGGCTTTATTCATGACAGCATTGCTTAATAAAGTCATTCAAATCTGATTTATTATCCCCATTTTACAGATGAAACTGAGACTCAGAGAGCCTTGAATGACTTCCCTAAACTGGCATATAGCTAGTGAGTGATAGAGTCAGGATTTGAACCCAGGCTTCTGATACCAAATCCCAAACAAATATGGACCAAATGACCCATCAGCAGCACAATGGCTTTTTTTGACTCAGATTTCTATCTAAAGATGTTTTGAAATTGAGCCTACTTGTATCTAGGCTGGGGGACAAACATAATCATAATGTTAGTCACCTAGAACTACCCAATGAGTCAGTATCCAGATTTGGGAATAGAATCTGGGCCTTTTGACATTTAGTTTGGGAATCTGTCCACTAGCTGTGCTAGGGGTTTAAATTTGTGGGATTTTATTTATTTGAAAGACAAATACAGCTTTATTAGAGAAAACTGGAGTTTGACAGCCTATGATAATTTATTATATTTTAATAAATGTATCATGAATCAATAAAGGAAAAGTTAAGGGCAATAAGTTCATTATCTAGTTAGCTATTGATTCTTAAATGTCCAAAATAGAGTGGTATTAGAAAGGAAATAGAGGAAATAGTATTCTTTAAATACCTCAAATCTTAAGTACATCAAAAACACAGATATACAACAATGATAGAAAGCACAAAGGAGTCTTCAGACCATTTTTAAAAACTTCTTCATATTCTGATAAGGAGAAATAACACTCCCCAGCCTTTACCCTTAATAGCGAGATTTTATTTAATAATTTGCAAGATGAGGTTTTCAAAACCTGACTGATTTTGTTTTGTCCCCGCGTCTGTGTCTTCGAGCCATCCAGTGTTTTGTCCTTTCCCAGAGAGTGGGAGATTTCATCTGTTTTCGTGTTCCTGTGCAGTGAATTATGGCATTCTGTTATCATGAAAGAGAAATGCGTCCGGGTTAATTTTGTTTGGTCGGAATGCGCTTCTAGGGTGCCTCTAATCTAGGTTGTACCTGACTATTTACAGAAATCGGATCAGCTGCTTTCCCGTGCCAATCTTGCTAAGAGCAGAGCCCAGGAGGCCCTGAGCATGGGCAATGCAACTTTTTATGAAGTGGAGAGCATTTTAAAAAACCTTAGGGGTGAGTCTTTAATTTTTTTTTTTAAATCCAGAACCATGATTTTATTGGTATAAAAAAACTCTCTTTTCTAAAGCAGATTTGCAACAGCTGTGTCCACTCTTAAACAACAACCTGGCAGCTAAGTGACTCTGGCCCTGGCGTCAGGAGGATCTGAGTTCAAATGTAGCTTCAGATGCTTAATAGCCACGTGGACCTGGGCAAGTCCCTTAACCCTATTTGTCCAGCCTGTGTCAGAAATAGACAGTTCTATTACAGAGTCTCTGAGTCATTATTAATCTAATCAAAATTATAATAGTTAATATCTACATAGATTTGCTAAGTTTTTTTTTTACATACATCATCAAATCTGCGTCTTGAGAGTGTATACTCTAGGTACCATTATTCCCTTTTTACAGATGAGGAAGGATGTTCAAGGCTGCATATATAATATCAGAGTAAGGATTCCAGCCAGGTTTGACAGACCCCAGGTCCAGCACTCTATCTATTGAGCCCTGCTGTTTCTGAATTCTTTATCTTTGCTGGAACTAGAGTTGGGTCTAATTTGTCACGGTAGAAAATGCTTGTTACTGTTCCCAGAAATAGCTACCATTGCTCCCTGGTGATGCCGTTAGCCTGCTTCATTAGCATGGGAAACAGTAGGAAATTATTGTTCAACCAGAGAAAAGAAAAACCTTCCCAGAAGCTCCTTTATTTAGATTCTCTACCAATTACTCCTTTCCCACCCAAGCCCACCTGTTCTTTCTCCCACCTATTTTTTTTTATTCAGACCTGTCCTGTAGCTTCATGAGTATACACTATTAGCCCTTTTTTTTTTTTAAATTTATTTTTTTTATTTAATAGCCTTTTATTTACAGGATATATACATGGGTAACTTTACAGCATTAACAATTGCCAAACCTCTTGTTCCAATTTTTCACCTCTTACCCCCCCACCCCCTCCCCCAGATGGCAGGATGACCAGTAGATGTTAAATATATTAAAATATAAATTAGATACACAATAAGTATACATGACCAAAACGTTGTTTTGCTGTACAAAAAGAATTAGCCCTTATAAATGCTTTTTCATGGATTGATTGAACAATCTTTATCATTGCAGATCAGAACCCACTCATAGTCTTAGAAGTTTGTTTGGGGCACTTAGAGATCAGGTGATTTGCCCAGGTTTACATGATCAATGTGTGTCTGGTGGTATTTGAACTCAGGTCTTCCTATTTCTGAAACCAGTTCTGTATATACTCTACCATGACGTCTCCCTTTGTTTCTTAGCAAGGAGGCTCAGGAATATAAGTTTCAAGTATTTAGAGTTATAAATTCTAAACTTTTGTCTGTTCACAACCTGTGTGGCCTTGGGTAGAGCCAATTATTTGCCTCAGTTGTCCCTTTTGAATGCAGGTAGGTGGGTAGATGGGAGCTGTTTGAATGTTTAGAGAAACTAAAACAATACATTTGATTTATTTTGAAATATCAGCTCCAACCTGAGGGACGACTGCCTCAGAAATTAAAAAAAAATCCTAACAAAAAGGAGTTTAGGTCTCAAAGAAAATATTTCTTTAATTGTGTCTCCTATGTATGCATATATTGTATTTAACATATACTTTAACATACTTAACATATATTGATCTACCTGCCATCTGTGGGAGGGTGGGGGGAAGGAGGGGAAAAATTGGAACAAAAGGTTTTGCAATTGTCAATGCTGAAAAATTACCCATGCATATGTTCTGTCAATAAAAAGCTATATTTTAAAAAAAAGAAAAAAAAAAAGAAATTGTGTCCCCTGATTTTTAGACTCTTCCATTAAATCATTAGTAATCCCTTGGACTCAGGGAACTCTCTTCTCCCATCTCAGAATTTGATCTGCAGGTCGAGGATCGGAAAACAGAAGCAGAAAATGCTATGAGGAGACTCCCCTTTATCAGTCAGATGGTTGCAGAGGCCGATGACAAAACAGGGCAGGCAGAGAGGGCCCTGGGCAGTGCTGCTGCAGATGCCAGGCGGGCAAAGAGCATGGCAGGAGAGGCGCTAGAGATCGCTGATAATATTGAGCAGGTGAGTTATTGATATTCTGGGCAGGGGAGAGGGGGGCAGGGACCCTGGAGAAGGATGGGAGAGGAAGTTGGGTCTGCCCCATTTGGGCTCCTAAATGAAATTGAGACCTTGTCTAGCCCATGTCCATGTGGCTGACCTCTTCTTGGGGGAGAGACAGGCTCGTCACCAGCTCTGACAGAAAGGACATCATTTGTGTCCCTTTCCTCATGTCCCTTTCCTCAATAGGATTGGACCCAAAAGATTCTCACATTGGTTTTATACACATGGGATTCTAGTTCCAGGCATTCAAGCAGGTATAATTTATCTAGATGAGAGTTATATGGCTGTCTTGATTTCAGAACTTGAGATTCCAACTGGGAGCTTATCTCTCATGTTTAATCTCTTACCAGGAGGAGATGGTGGTCATTTAAGCCCTTATTTCATCAAGTGGTAAGAGAGACAGAGAGAAATAGAGATAGAGGGGGGAAAGAGAGATGGACAGACACAGAGACAGGGAGAGAGAGACAGAGAGATTCAGAGAGAGACAAAGAGATACAGAGACAGAGACATAGAGACACAGGAAGAGTCAGACAGAGACAGAGATAGAGACAGGGAGAGAAAGAGAGAGAGAGAGAGAGAGAGATACAGAGACAGACAGGGAGCAGAGATCCCTTCCACTCACCCACTCAGAGCTCTTGACCTCTACACTATTTAGCTGTACTAGGTCTTCTATTAGGAAGAGATTGTGATCCATCTCTTTCCAGGTTGTGTTACCTATGGAAACAATATCCAAAGCTATGTCATGAGCAAAGACCATATAAATATAATTTTCCTTCTATAGCACCTGGCACCGGGTCCGCTGTAGTTCAGTGCTTTTCCCAAGTGCTTATTGATCTGACTGATGTTGAGCTAGACTTCTGTACAGAGGTAATAGCTCCTAGATTATATTAGCTCATATTAGCCTCCAAGATGAAGCAGATCTGACTCCCCACTGAAACCCAAGAGGCATCCCAAAGGAATCAGGCAGCAGGACACAGAGAAATGTAGATTTGTTTTCCTTCTTTTCTGTTTTCCCATCGTTTCCCCAACATGTTTATTGTTCCATTAACGGTCAAGCTGAGACAGGAACACAGTCATGTTGTTGACACCCTTCCAGTCCTTGACAGACCCCAAAGTGACTTGTTTGAAACCAAGCCTGGGGATGGATGTGTTCCCAAAACCGGCCTTTCTCAGCAGATCTAGTTCATGTCTTCAAGGGTCAGCTGCAGCTGTTTGTCTTCCTAATTCATCTCGGGGTTGTTTTCTTGCCTTGTGAATAACTCCCCTCTCATCCATGGCTCCATTTCTCCTCCCAGGAGATAGGGAGATTGAACTTAGACGCAAACACAACAGCAGATGCAGCCTTGGCACTTGAGAAGGGAATGGCCACTCTGAGCAGCGGGATCCGGGATGTGGAAGGAGAGCTTGGAAGGAAGGAGCTGGAGTTTGGTCAGGATGGGGATGCTGTGCAGAGGGTAAGTTTCCAGAGGCTGACTTGTGAAAGAGCTTGTGAAATCAGCCCATTAACCACCTCCCTAAGTCATCCATGTTTTCTGCTCTTCAGGTGATTCAGGAAGCGCAAGGGGCTAATACCAGAGCCCAAAATGCAGGGTTTGCCATCCAAGATACACTCAATGCCTTGGACAGCATCCTGAGTCTAATAGGTATGTAAAGTGCTCTTCCAGCATATTAGTGCTTTGAATGGTCTATTGGAGAAAACACTGGATTCTCCATTCAAGAAATATTTATTCTCTACTGATTGGGAGGTACTCTGTTAGAACAGAAAGATATAAACAGAACCATATGGGCTCTCAAGAAGCTTGCGTATCAGTGGGAAAATATAATAGTTACACAGATAAGTATATACAAGATGCTTTGATCACAGAAGGAATGAGGAAAGACTTTATGGAGGAGGTAACATCCATGCTGTCTTGAAAGGAGAGAAGGGTCTGTAAGAGGTGGAGTTGAGAAAGAAGTAGATTTCTGGGCATGGGGGTTAGAAGCAGGAGAAAGACTGTTATATTTGACAAATAATAATGCCGTTTAGCTAGATTATAGATTCCATGAAATAAAGTAATAAGAAACAAGGCTAGAAAGTCACTAGACGTTTTTGGGCAGGAGCATGATTGGCAGTTGTGAAGAAAATGGTAGATTGGAAAAAGGAGAAACTGGAAGCAGGAAAATCAAGTAGGAGAAATGATCATAGTCTAGGTCTGAGGTGATGAGGATCTTGGCTGGGAGAACGTCTATGAGAATGGAAATTGAGACCTGGAAATTGAATTAACAGTTAGCAGTTGATTGCATATGGGCACCAAGGGAGAGGGAAGTCTCTATAATAGCTATAAGATGGTGACCCTTATTGACTAGAAAGGTGGCAGTAGCTTCCACATAACAGGAAACTGTGGAATAGGATTTACAGAAAAACATAATGGGTTCTGTTTTGGACTTGTTGGTTTTTAGATGCCAATGGGTCATTTAGAATATCCAAGAGATAATGCTATAGGACTGAAATTTAGAAGAGAAATGAAGGCTGAATTTTTGATGTGAGAGTCACCTTTTTGAAATGATTATTGAACCTACGAAAGCAAATAAGATTACTAGGAAAGAAAATACAGGGGAAAAAAGGGAAGAAGGTCCAGGATAGACTCAAAGTACCTATGGGTAGTTTGGGGAAAAACACAGAAGGTTAGTGGGATACTTCTGGTCCTGAACATTTTGAGTGGAAAGAAGAATTTCTAGACACTATGGAACTCGAGGAGCAACATGTTCTAGGGGATCGTACCAATCTAAATAGGAGATTGGTTTTCAATTTAGTTTGAACTGAAATTGGATTATTATTTGGTCTTTTCTGTTAAGCCAAGACTAGTCATTACTAGAATATAATGACTCAGGAGAGATTCCAAGAGCATTTAGATTTAGTCTCTTATATTTTCCCAGTATTATTGTTGTTGTTTAGTCATTTTCAGTTATCTTTGATTATTTGTGACCCCATTTGGGATTTTCCTGGCAGATACTGTGGAGTAGTTTGCCATTTCTTTCTCGAGCTCATTTTGAAGATGAGGAAATAGAAGCAAACAAGGTTAAGTGACTTGCCTAGGATCACACAGCTAATCAATCTCAGAAGTCAGATTTGAACTCAAGAAGAGGAGTCTTTGATTTTAAGCCCAATGTCCCACCCAGCTGCTCCACATTTTCCCACTGCAGTCAAACAAATGTAAATGTGATTTTCTATAGCTTGACATCAAGAATCTGAAAGAGTGTTAATTTTCCAATTTGTTATTAGTCATTGGCCTAGTCTGATATCTCTTAACATCAAACAATTCCTCTAGTAGAGTCTGGGTTAGAGCCAATAAATATTTATTCATAATAATATTTATAATAATAAATATTTATTCCTTGTGCCCAGGATTATTCCATTAAAGAGTTTGTGTTTTGGAAGCAGTAACACATCAAATGATTCCTTAATACTTTGGAAGCAGAAATAGGAATGGCTGTTGATTGCTCTTATTTAAATTCACCTAGATTTCAATGAACTTGATTTTGCCTATTGGATAGCAGCTTAAATTTCACAAATAAAAAGTTGTTTTATTTAAAAGTAATTCTATTAAGATAGCATGTCAAGATTTACAAAACATTTTGTTTGGATACTTAGCATTATTCTCCCCATTTTACAAATAAGGAAACCCAGGCTCAGAGAGGTTAGTCAAAGAATATCAGAGCTAGAAGGGACCTTAAGTTTCATCTGGTCCAATAATTTTCAGCTAAGGCTGAGAGAGAGAAAGAGACTTGTCCAAAATTGCATGAAAAACACAATTTCATGTCCTTTGACTGCCAGGCCAACTCTTTCCACCTTAATAATCAACATTAAATAATGTTTTGAGTTTTGCAAAGTGCCTTACATATATCTATATCTATCTATCTGTCTATCTATCTATCTATCTATCTATCTATAAAATCTCAATTTAAGTCCCACTGAAACTAGGACAGGTTGATGGTCTCTGTCTCAAGATGCTGAATTTGGAAGGTGTCATTAGCTCTTCAGTATCATAGAAACAACTTAAAAAATAAGAATAATTAAAATAGGAAGTTACATTCTTAGTACTTATGGCCTCCCTAGGAGCTTCATGCCAGTGTCCTGCATCCCTCCTACAGGGCAATATCCTCTCCCCAGTTACCTATTCACCCCCAATTCAATGAGAGCTAATTTATATCATTTGCTTTGGGGCACAATTTGCTGTTTTTGATCCAAAAGCAAAAATTCCTAATTATAGCTCTGTTTGCAATAAATGCTACACATAGTATTGGTAAGGAACTGAGGCTGTCCATGAGCACACACAGCTAAGGATCATAGGCAGGATTTGCATCCAGTTCTTCCTGATTATTCCAGTCCCTGGTACATAGTAGATGCTTAATAAATGTTTGGTGATTAATTGACTCCAAGTTTAGCCCTCTGTCTCTTATATGAAACTGCTTTCCTCAGATCATGACAGATGGTCATAAGACACATAGTACTTTTAACATCTCCACCTTCCAACCCCCAACATGAATCCTAGGAGTTAGGTTTTATTTATTTTCCCTTTATGTAGCACAGGTCAGGAAGGAATGGGTGTTTCCGGAGGTAGCTTGAATTGTCCTAAGGCTGCTATAGCTTATTTAAACCAGCCTGCTCTGGCCAGGTGCTGTTCAGGCTGGTATTCCTGTCACAGGATGGCTTGTGGGGAGAACCTGACTTGAATTCAAATGACACTCTTATCCAACTGAACAGAATTTTATTGGATTCCCTAGATTTCCAGTCAGAGGCTTCCTTTCCCGAACAGCTGGGATCCATCTCCCAAACACTGACCTCTGCAAAACCCTAAACCTTAGAGATTTGCTTACAAGCTGCTAAGGACAAGCAGCAATAGTTTCCCTGCAAAGAATTCAGGAACTATAGGATAGAGGTGACCTTGAGTCCAGAGCACTGGTGGCATTTTGGATTGGGACAAAAACCTCATCATTTTTGAGTAGCTCTTTTGTTAGATTACCTGCCTAAACATATTGCTATAACTTCCCCCCATCTAGAGATTAAAAAATTTTTTTACATATTTTTTAACATATTTAACATATATTACTTGCCATCTAGGGAAGAAGATTGGGGGGAAGGGGGAGAAGTTTGAAACAAGGTTTTGCAAGAGTCAATCTTGAAAAATTATCTATGCAGATGTTTTGAAAATAAAAAGCTTTAATTAAAACAAATCTAAAAAAAGTTTCAAATTAAGGGGATAACTTGGGGGGTCAATGGGTAGCTGAATAGCACAGTGGAAAGCACACCAAACCTAGAGTCAGAAGGACCCAAGTTCAAACTAAGCCTCAGGTACCTACTAGTTTTGTGATCCTGGACAAGTCCCTTAACCCTGTTTACCTCAGTTTCCTCATCTGTAAAAGGACCTGGAGAAGGAAATGGCAAACCACTCCAGTATCTCCCAAGAAAACCCTAAATGGGGTCACAAAGAGTTGGACATGACTTAAAACGAATAAACAGCAACACAACAAACTTGAGGTTAAGCAGTAGAAAGGTGGTAATAACTAAGCCCAGCTGCCTGTTGTGGAGTGGACATTCTTCCTTGATGGCTAAGTACTGGAAGCTGGATAATCTAAAAAGCATATCAGAGGCAAGGGAGTGAGCCTTGTGGAGGAAGCCAGTTACTGGTTCCCTGGGGATCAAGCAAGGCGTAGTCCAGTAGTTGGGATGTTCTTGGGTACCAGCAGATCAGACTGAAGGAGAGGAGGAAGGTGGGTCTTGACAGCATCAAAGGTGAGTTGGGGCTGCTCCGGAGAAAAGTCAGGATTGTGTGGATTGTACAAGCCTGACAGTTTAACTTTCTCTGGAATTTCCCCATCATCTGTAAATTGAGGGCAAATTGGACCAAATGACCTTACAATTCTAGATCTATAACCCTTGGTGGATTGGGCTATTGGTTCCATGAGGCTGATAGTTTTGAACAGACTCTGGGGTTTTATGGGCAGACCTGAATCTCTCAATTCAGCCCAATCTGTCTCTAAAAGGGACCATACAAAACTGTACTTTCTTGAAGGTTCTTGCTTTAGAAAGTCTGGAGTCCCATTGGTCTCAAGAACATGATGGATTCTTGGTCCGTCATTCTTAAAGGGAACCATGACATCAGGAAGGAATTCTCGTGGCTTATAGAGTAAATTAGATTTAAGTGAGGAAGGCCTGTGCAAAGTCACCTCCTGAGCCATCTGGGTCCAGATCAGGAGGACGCAGATGGCCCTGGATGAAAGGGGACACTTTGGCCTAGTTAAGCTAAGGCCTTTCACAGATTTCAATTTCCCTGAAGCTAAGCCCATTTTGTGATTAAGACTAGGTAAAAATGAGGCAAAGAATGGCCTCTTTTAATCAGTCAAATGATAAAATAAAATCAATCTGGGAGGAGAAGACTTCAGGGTTCTAGACAGAACAGCAAAAATTGCTATTTGCATTCACTCTGAGCCATCAGAAACCAAACAAGGACCAGGTAAGGCTTGTTCTGGAATCCATTATTAGCCCAGCAATGAGAGCCAGAGTGATTTGAGGTTAAAAAAGAAATCTTAAATCATACACCCCAAGATATCTTGTAAGGTTTCAGTGATGAAAATTGATATTCCTTTGGGTAGAGTACCTGCAGGGAAGGGTATGATTCTCTTTATGAACAGAGGGAGAAGATGGAGAAAGGGACAGAAAGGAGGGATGGAAAAAGGGAGGGAAGAAGGAAGAAATAAAGGAAAGAAGAAAGGAAGGGAGGAAGGAAGGAATAAAAGAATGAAGGAAAGAAGAAAGGAAGGAAACAATAAAAGAATGAAGGAAAGAAGAAAGGAAGGAAGAAAAGAATGGAGGAAGGAAGAAAAGAATGGAGGAAGGAAGAAAGGAAAGAAAGAAGGAAGGGAGGAAGGGAAGGAGGGAGGGAGAGAGGGAGGAAAGAAGAGAGGAAGGGAGGGAGGGAGGAAAGAAGAAAGAGAGGGAGGGAGGGAAGGAAGGAAAGAAGGGAGGGAGGAAGGAAGGAAGGAAGGGAGAGAAGGAGGGAAGGAAAAAGGGAAAGAAAGAAAGAAGGAAGGGAGGAAGGAAAGGAGGGAGGGAGGAAGGAAGGAAGGAAGGAAATAAAGAAGCAGCGAGCTGAATTGCATTGCCCAACTGGAACTGGCCAGTTAGGTCCCCAGTGGGGCAGCTACTATCACTCACATGGAAAGGAAATGGTGGAAGATAAAAAAGGCCCCGCGTGTATTGAGAGAAATCTGGCTGTAAAATTTCCTGGTTGACTCTTTTCCTATTCCCTGGAACAGACCAGCCGGGCGGAGTGGATGAAGAAGGCTTACTCTTGCTAGAACAGAACTTCAGCAGAGCCAGAAATCAGATAAACACCCAGCTTCGGCCCCAGATGCTGGAACTGGAGGACAGAGTTCGGAAGCAGCAAGGCCATCTTCGGTCCTTGGAGGCGAACATCGCCGGGATCCTGGCCGACGTCAAGAACTTGGAGGACATCCGCAACAACCTGCCCCCGGGCTGCTACAACACACAGGCTCTGGAGCAGCAGTGAAGCGTCCCAGAGACTCCTCCTCCGCCGCCGCGGTTCTCAGGCCTCGGCCCCGGAGTCCGGGGCTCAGGCTGGTCCGGGGGTGGGGGGAGGCACAATTGGACTTAACTGAACTGACCTGGTCCCAGCGCTGTGACTGGAGCGGCCAGAGGTCTGGCTGGATGTGTGATGTTGGGTACGAATCATGTTGGGGAATGAATCAAACGGCACGAGACTGATGGAGCAGCCGGGACCCCAGGACAGGGGGAGGATTAGCACACGGTGCAATGGCCCAATCAAAGGGGCAAAGCCATAATTAACAGGCACATTGGGCTTTGCCTAAGGGCAAAAAAACCGGAGAGAGGAGAGCCCAGTTCCCGATGATTACCGTCCTTGCATCTTGCTCTGGCCCATCCAGTCCCATCCCCGGGAGTCCAGCTCAGGGTGCTTTTCTCCCGAGTCCCAGGTCTAGTGAAAGCCAGATCCCCCCCCCCCTTCTTGTAGCAGGTTTGAACCTGCTCTCTGACTGACCTTTGTGCCCATGTTCCCTCGCCCCTAATTCTATTTGACCCAGGTGAAAAATGTAGTTTTAGCTCGACAGAAACGTCCTGAGGTGAAGAATACTTTCAAGAGACTCGTTTGAAAACATAATCATTCTTAGATGTATCTAATAATCTGAACCTCCGTGGGCAAAAAAGAATTCTCCAAGTTTATCCAGCTTTTAAAAGTCATCCTAGTGTCAAAAGAGGGAACAAAACCCAATGAAATACTGTTACCTCTTGGCATCCAATGCAAGACTTTTACCCTTTGGTACTCTTCCCTCTCTCCTCGTGAGGGTAGCACTTAAACTCACTTCTAAACCAGATGGATAATGGGACAGAGGGAAAGTGGGCTGCTTAGTTCTGGTGGTACTCAGAGTCCTACTGTTTAGTGATCCTGTTGCCTCAGGAAGCTCTCCAGCCTGAGTGGGCAATAGCTTTTACCCTCCTGCCAAATGAGGCAGATTGCATTAGCTATTAAAGAAACAGAAAAGGGAAACTTTTTGGTTCAAACTGATAAAATATGTAGCTCAAATGTTGAGAGAGCTCAAAGCTATCTAGAGAATCAAGTTATCCTTTCTTTGACATCCCCTTTAAAATTCCAGGTTTCAATATGTATTTTGTGGACCTCCTTTTGTCAATATACCAAAGGATGCTCCCTCCTTAGACTGAGCTGAGTAGAAGATCTTGTCTGTCCTGCACAGTGTTTGGTGGAGTACTTACCTGGATGTAGCTCTGCCTCAATCTTGAAAGACTTTTTGGTGCTGCCTTTCCTCTTCCCACCATCTTTTCCCCCTTCACTTTTAATGGACATTTTTAAAATAAAGAGGTATTGAATAAGCTGCCTATTGTCACTTCCTGATTTATATACTCTCAACTACAGATACAAGAATTTAACAACTAGAAAGTACTTCTGCAATTAGAGAGGTCCTTTGGTCCTCTAGTTCTAGCTCCTGATCCTGCTTTGTGGATTTTCTTCCAGTTGGAAAAGAATTTTGCTGTTTGATATTTCTTATAACGGAATGACAGAATTTTGTTTCTAGGACAAACTAATCACCTCTCCAGGCCATTTCAAGGGAACTATTTCCTAAAGGAGTTAAAAATTGACATGTATGATTTCCTGACTTTTGGAACATGATCAAAGCAGAATATCTGGTAGCTACAGGATGTCATGCATTTGAGGGAATAAATTTTCTGTGATATTAATTATGCATATGCCCTTGGGCTGAGAAATTGGGAGAAAGTGTATGATCACATAAACCAGGCACTGATGAATGGTACTTTTGACCATTGTACTTTGTCTTGGGTGAAAGTTAATATCCCAGGCTATGGTTTTTTTTTATTTCTCTTAAAAGATGAGAAGATAAAAAGAAGTAAAATGAGATGTAATCTAGTCTCATGTTTGTAGCAAGTGACAAATAGCATAAATGTGCTTCCTGTGCCTTTTTCTAATTCTTGTTATAGTACTGGAAATGACTGTGGCTCAGTTTTATCAGTTGTAGAGAATATTCCCCTCAAAGGTTAGGTCTATGCTTTCCTTCTAGTTAACAGGTGGTTATACAGTCTCCGTAAGCAACCCAACTCCTCAAGCTAATTATAAAAGCACAAATAACTATTTGCCACAATTAATAACCATCAACTGGCTAAAATTTTTATCAAAAGTCAGAAAATTAGTAGATTATCTCAAAGATGATTTGATATTCTTTCCTCATTAGATACTCAAGAGTCAACATTTAGCTTTGGGAACAAAGGAGTAAACAATATAAATTATAGATGGCTTACCAAACACCATTTTGATGTGCCAATCTGAATTTGATGTGCCCTACTGAAAATAGAAGCTACTGGCTAAATAAATAAACTGTTATTTTGAGAATAGGAGCATCACAAAAGTGAATGACTTAATATTTTATTCATCATTGATGGGACCTATCAGGGACACACTAATATAATACATGTTAAAATGAGCTAATCATGATGTTAAAATGGCCTGCTTTAAAATCAAAACAGTAATATAAGAATGGTTGTTCTGAACTGAAATGGATAATACTACACCAGTCAAGTGGCTGACATCATTTTCATCTAGCTAAAAGAACTGCCAACTTCTGGACCAAAATTTGGCATTTAGCCAAGCATATATGTGATATAAAGTCCAAATGCGAGTTAATGTCTACAGTGGAGAAGAGTAATTATTAAATAGAACCATTTTGTTTATTTCTGTGCCAAAATTATTAAAAACAAATATAATGGAATGATTGTAGTGGTTATTGTGTTTTAGTAGTACCTAAAAGGTTTTAATTATCATAAGTCTTAGGTTTCATTATGAAGGCAAGCTGAACTAGCACTCTCCTACTTGAATATCTTTAATCATGTGTCTCATCACAGATAATTAACATTGCAAATAGAAGGGTAAACATATCCATAATAAATAAATTTTCCAATTGGCTTTGGACATTAGTTCTTAACCTGTTACCAGATGCTTAATAAATGTTTGTTGATTGATGAGTGTTAGAGTGGGCAAGGCAATATAAACATTGCCCACGATAGACATCTAGTATATATTTTAATGTAGATTAATACGCTCACGTGTGTGCAAATAATTGAATTTGGGCAAAAAAAAATTGCATTAAGTACAGCTGCAAGTCCCTATAAAGGAAAATCAACCAGTTCTCTTATTGAGGGGTCTCCAAACTTAGTTCATGTTTAAGTTTATTGTTTTGTTTATACAACTACTGTCTAAAACTTTGTTTCCCTGTACAAAGAGAGACATGTAATGTAATATTCCTTTAAGTAAAGTGAAAAGGCGATCTTTCAAGCAGTCCAATGCAGTCCACTAAAGCGTAATCTAAACCACGATCCAATTCCTTGACTTGAGCAGAAGTAAAACAAGAAACCGGTAGCATCATCTTGTTTATTATAGAATTGAAACATTTTGCCGATAAAACTTTTGTCCATGACCATCTTTAGCAACAATATTTTACTCAAAATATTTCACTGTGAAATGATCTTGTAACTTGAATGTCATTTTTTTTTAATGAATTGGTTTCAGGAAAACAAATCTTACTGTTAACATGGCAGCGTCAGTGATCAACATGTGAATTGAAGAAAGCTCTTCCCTCCCTGTACCAATCCTAGAGACCTTTAAAACTTAACCACGTTCTGGGCCCTGTGATTTGGGCTGAAGAATGAGGAGGGACTGAACCGCAGCTCATTTCTAACCTCCCAGAAAATATTCATAGGCCCCTCTAAACTTAAACTACAAAAGAAACGACATGGTGGACTTTTACTGTGCAGCTAGATGAAGATGTCAATAAGATGAGTCATGGTGTATTCATAATCATCACCACAATGCTATGTTCCTAAGGCATGCTGTCCTAAATTAGATGAACTACAAAGTTGATCATTAATCCCATACATCCAGATATGGCCAACTGGTCTACCCAATTATTTTCCTATTATTCTCTTATTGGAGAAAATAAAATACTGGGATCTATTTTCTTAATTCCATGAAATTGTGTGTGTGTTTATGTGTGTGCGCACATGTGCATGTGTGAAGGGTTAAGGGTAAGTTCATGTTGCTAGAGTAAGATTGTTCCTTATTTTCTCTACTGTTTGCTGCCATTTAGAAACTGAGAAATATGATTATTTATTCCTACCAGGAAGGACCTCTGCTATTTCTTTGAAATAGCTCGAGGATGAGACCAGAGCCCAATGGTGAACGGTTGGAAATGCACACAGCAGGATCTGCCACTCGTCCAGAAGAGATTAGCTCAGAATTATCAGGCACTGGACAAATAGAGAAATTCCTTTTCCGTGTCCATGATGGACTCCCGTGAACGAGAGGAGCGGTGAGATCTCAGAGGTTACCGGAGGAGCCCTGAGGTACCGGTGAGCAGCACAAATTCCCTCCGGAGATCTCTCGTGAGGAGGGATGAGTGGATGGGTCCTCATCTGCTCTAACAGCTATTTTTATTTTTGGAGGAAAGGATGAGAGAAGGGGACCTCATCTGATGGCAGTTTCCTGCTTGTTGGCAAGAAATGAGACTGGCGAGCCTCTGTGACTGTCATTTCAGTTCCCACCTTTCTCATCCAGTCTCGGGTCCCACCTCAGGTAAGCCGAGGAAGCAAAGACCAGATTCACATGGCCTGGTGGTCATTCTCTTGCAGGGCCTTTATCAAGGCCTCTAGACCCTCCCCTTAGCATTGACTGTGACTGGATCCTATCAACAAGTCCCATTGTGAGACAAGAGTAATGTTCTTATCATTCTTAATGAATAAGGAGCTTGAAAATGGGAGTGAAGAAAGGGATAGAGAGAGGAGAATGTGGTGGTTCTGCACTAATTTTTCTTTGAAAAACTTTGATAATAAGGGAGTTCTTTCCAGCTTGCTCTTTCTCCTTCCATCCCAGAGTCAGTTCTGACCTGATTCTCTTTTCTGGAACTTTATTTGATCTACTTCCTCCATCTGTAACATGCCTTCATGTTTCCTCTACACCGATTATTGCTCCTTAATGAGAGGAGGGAAGAGCAAATGGAGTTTGAGCCCTGCCTGAGACCTGCAGCATAATACACTGGGAAAATACCATCTATAAAGTCATATTGAACCTAGGTTCAAATCCCTCTTCCCATATTTCCCTCTTTCATGACTTTGGGCAAATTATTAAATTCCCTGTTTCCTCACTTAAAAGATGAAGAAATTCAACTATATGATCATTGGGATCCTTTCTGGCTTCATACCTATATTCTTAGGAGCTTAAAAGATAGAACAAGGTATCTACTTCATCATGGAACTGCCCATTTGACTCATAGCTAGGTCTTAAGAAGTTTTGTTCCTAGTGATGGACCCTCATCATCTTCCTTTCATCTACTCATAATCAAGAAATCCTTGCTGGTTGGAAACTCCAGTTCCCCTGGTATCAGCCTCATTTCCATTGGGTTTACATTACTTCTGGATAAACTTAGTACCTTGCTAGTCTGTCTTCTGCTTAAGTAGGGTTAACTTGGATTAGATAATCTCTAAGGTTCTTTCTGTCTTCACAATTTTTCCCTATACCCCAATGTATTTGTGGGATGGAAGATGAAACTTTCTCTTTTTTCAGTTTCTCTTTATCTGACTTAAGTTTATGTCCTCCCCCATCCCCATGTGTTCTAAGAAAACTGGCCTGAAATAATCTTAATTATAGTCATGAACATGTAAGTTTATATCCAAGGAGACAATGTATTGACCAACTAATTGTTCTTGGATTTCCCTCCCTTCCAGACTCAAAAGCCATCACTGACAAGGAATTTTGATGAAAAGGCTCCATTGTTGTAAGACCCTTCTTCACAGTCAACCAGATTTGCCCAAGATAGGAAACCAAGTAGAGGAATGGACAGTCTCTCTAAGCAGACTCCATGATTTTGGAAACTGGCCTTGAGCCCCTTCAAGAGTGAACAGTAGAGAGGAAATGGAAGAGGGAACTTGAATCCATGCATCTAAATGGGTTTCCTGAAGGCTCAGTGCTCCCATGGAGAGCCCTATTATGTGAATAATGTTCCTGTTAAGGCAGATTTAATCCAGATGACAACTGATGTTTCTTAAATTCCCTAGAAGTCCTTAACCTAGCCTTACAGAAACACTAGGATGCTATTTCTACCCCACCAAAAAAAAAGTTTAACCCTGGATATCCCAACCAGGATTAGGGTCATTGTGTTTTTGTTTAATTTTTTCTCAAGATCATGATATGATGTTAATAGGTCATAATCTGTACTAGTGAAAGAGGTGCCCGTGTCATTGAGCTTATGGATTCATTATCCTTATCTGAGTGTCTTATACACAGAGGAAAGCGTTATAACATTAGACATGGGCCATAGAAGAACCAGATTCTCAAGGATATCCAAGGCTGGATGACCACTTAACTTATTTATTTTAGAAATTGCTGCATTATTAGGATTTTACCCGGCATAAGTGATCCAGGCGTGTGCCTAAGTTTGGTGTAGACGGGCTTAGTACAATGAGCTGAAGGAAGTGGGTGCTCCACAAACACTTTTTGACTGGCAGTCCCCACCCTTCCCACTAGTTCTCATTCCATTTATAACCAAAAGCTCTATGGTTGGACCTTCCAAAATGTGTGAGGACCGGCTTTGTTTAAAATAGAGGTTCAGCCATGATTCAGTTTTGGAGCAGGAAAATCATCTCCCAAAACTAAAACCTGCAGAGATAGGTTCAAAGTCCTGGGGAAAACTCATTTCCAGACTTCACAATTGTAGAAATTTTCTATCTTCTGGGACTTCAAAACCCAAGTGGTTCACTCCTGGCCAAAAAAAGAGTGTTCCACCTCACTGCTTGAGGTTCATATTTGGGGGTGTCCCTGGAAGGGCTGGGCTCCCCAGTAATGAGAGCTGAGGCTGAATGCAGCAGCGCATCAAAACAGAAGGAATGCCGAAGAAATGAGATCAAAGAAAAAGAACCATAGACACCAATTTCATCTAAGGTCTATGAGAAGTGGGAGGGGAAAAAGGCCGGCCCTTTGGGACAAAGGGCATGCTAGGAGGGCGAGGGCCAGAGCCACCACCCTAGAGCATGCTGGGAAGGTGGGCACCAGAGCCGCCTCCCTAGAGCATGCTGGGAAACGGACATCAAAATACCTCTCTGGGCAGCACTTTGCCCTCCCCGACTGTGGTCCACGCCCAACCAGGGAACAAGCAGAAAGGCTGTCCAAAGATGCCCAGGGAAGGGGCTCCTTGTACCAAGTACCGAGGTTCCTGCACAGCCCTGTCCTGGGGGTATTACAGTCAGCAAGTGAGAAGGACAGACCAGTGGGGGGACAGTGAAAGACCAAGGGGCAGGGAGAGAGAAACAGATGGACAGACAGACAGACCGGAAGAATGGCTGAGAACAGGAGGAGAAGAAAGCACAAGGGCTGAGTTGCTGCAGTAACAGGGTTGGGGGTATAAAGGGGCTGGGGGCAGGAACAATAGGGTCTATCCGGAGGCATTGATATACAGCTGGCTCTTGAGGATGTAGTCAATGACGGGCTGGGTTAGGTAGTCCACAACGTGTCCGTCCCCGTGCTGCAGGGCCAGTCTGTGGGAAATAAGGACAAAGCCCGGTCAGAACCTCCTCAGGGTGGAGAAGGGGGAGGCAAGGATGGGGAGAAGGGGAGGTCACAGGCTGGAGAGGATGGAGAGCCCAGGGGGCCAGCCCGGCAGGGGAACTCCAGCTGCCCCCCCCCCACAGGAGGCAGAGCAAGCGCCTGCCCGTTCTCCCCCAGTTCAGCGGGGCCTAAAATGGAAATTCCGGCATTAGAGACGCTTTCCTTTGGGTTCCTCTCCCTGTCTGATCTTTTCTGGAAAGCAAATACTCCTGGGAGAATTCACAAATTAGAATAATTAATGATGAATTATTAAAATCTTATTAGAGCTCTTTTCTTCCAATGAGTAGTAGAGAAGCTAAAGAAGCACTGAGCTCCTGTGGAGGGTGGGGAGGCTACAGAGGGAGAAGAGCATAGACAGGACCTGAGGGGCCTGGAGGGCAGACATCAACTCCACATATTGCACAATTTTATTTAGCTGACACTACTTGGATTCACATTGAATTTCCTCTGTCTCTCTCTGTCTCTTTCTGTCTCTCTCTGTTTCTCTCTGTCTGTCTCTTTCTCTCTCTGTCTTTGTCTCTCTGTTTCTCTGCCTCTCGATCTCTCCCTCTGTCTCCTTCTTTCTGCCTCTTAATCTCTCTCTCTCTCCCTCTCTCTCTGTCTCTGTTTCTTCCTCTCTCTTTGTCTCTGTTTCTCTCTCTGCCTCTCAATCTCTCCCTCTGTCTCTCTGTGTGTCTCTGTCTCTGTCTCTCTCTCCCTCTCTGTCTCTCTGTCTCTCTCTGTGTCTTTCTCCCCAGCTTTCTCTGTCTCCTCTCCCTTTCTCTCAATGACATGGGAATCTGAGATACAGCAAATTGTAACTGGAGGTAGCCATTTACTGCCCCAGGCAAATGCTCTGCAGTGCAGTCAGAGAAGCCTCGGTTTGACCACTTGGGGCACGTGGGTCCTAGAAAGACTAACTGAGGTTTATCATCACAGATCCTGTCCTGAAGCTACCTTCTCATGCTTTAGCAGGTCCCCACACCCCCCCCCCCATAGCAACAAATAAATACAGACTCTGCCAAATGATCGGCCTCCATGTGTACATTCGGACTGGACAGACTGTCCTGAGACTGACCTGAGTGATTGACCCTCAAGGAATGCACACAACTCATACACATGGAAGAGCAGGAAGGGAACCCCAGACACTCTAGGTCAGGAAGGATCCCATCGCCCCAGGCTTGAGGTGAATAGAATACCCTCATATGTACTTCGAAGCCTATGGTGGCACATCAGACTGGCCTGAACACTCCACACAACATCGGAAAAGATTTGTGCCTCCCGTGGGTTTTCCCTCACTGGCTGGTGGTTGGTTTGCATGGGAGAGAAATGGTCAATGGGTTCCCGTCCTTCTTGCGTTTGTTGAGAAGATGTTGAGAGTTTGGTTTTACTTTGCAGTCCAGAAATCATCTGCAGTCACTTTAAGAAAAATACCCCAGATTTCCCTCCTGCATTTTTAAGGCTTGGTCTTCACAACAATTTTGTGAGATAGTGCAAGCAATGATATCCTTGTTGTACTGATGAGGAAACAGGCTTTGATCAGTTCAGAGATTTCCCCCATGATTATGTTGTTGCTGTTCAGCCACATCTGACTCTTTATGACTCCCTTTTGGGGGTTTTCTTGCAGGGGATAATGGAATGGTTGGCCATTTCCTTCTCTATCTTATTTTACAGACAAAGAAACTGGTACAAACAGAGGTAAATGACTTGTCCAAAGTTATATAGCTAGTAAATGTTTTAGGTCGGATTTGAACTCCCTCTGGCCAGTTGCTTTACCCACCGCACTATCTAGCTGCCCCTCCCATGACCACACAAGGAAAATAACTGAGGCAAGATTGCTTCCCCTGTTTCCTTGCCCCAAGTCTCTTCTATCCGTTATGATACACCGTCTCCTGATGGGATGCATGGTAGAGGCAAGGGCTCTAAGAGAATAAATCTGAAATGGTTCAGGATTCCTGGAGTCTTTTGTAGAGCTCTGCCTGAGGCAGAACCCCCACTTTACTGCAATGGGGGTGAGGAAATAGTGGGGTTTATCTAAATCCCTGGGCCTCCATGATCTGAATGGATACAACATGATCGAGTACTGTTAACACGAGCACTTTGTTACACTGGAAACTTGATAGAAGACAGCAAGAATCTTAGGGGTGATGGCAACCTATTCCTCTCCTGGGCAGGGCTCTGTTGAAATCACCCCAAGTCAGCTCATGGGTAATTTTTTTGGGAAGCACAAATGATGAGATCAAATGAATGATGTCAAGAAATGATGTTGGATGTAAGGATTTCAGCCGTCCTGTCCTCTCTTGGATGGGAACATGTGGGACAGACAAGGTCACCTTGCTGAGAAGGGGTCACTTTCGTCCCTCACCAGAGAGTCACAGAGAATTGGGGCTATTGGAGACCTTAAAGCTCATTTAGTTCAGTTTGTTCATTTTATAGATGAGGAAACTAGACCCATGGAGATGTTGAGGTGACTTGTTTAAGGTCACACAAGTATCAAGTAGCAGAGCTGGGATGTGAACGTAGGACCTCCAGACCCCAAGCTTGCCATCGTACAGATAGTCACACTTACCTGCTCTTGGTGGAGCTGACAATGGACATGGGATGGTTGATGTCATCCTTCACCACCAGGATGTTGTTCTGAGGATAGAGCAGAGAAGTCGGTTGCTAACCACCTGGCCCAAGTACCTGGAGTTCCCTTCCCCTCCCGAGCTCCAGGACATGTGGAAGATGAACATCTGGGTTAGGGCAGGGAGGAGACCTGCCCTCATTAAGAAGATGCATGACTCACCTTGTACTTGCGGAGTATGGAGGAATGGTTCATGATCTGGTCTGTGTCTGCGGCATCCCGAGGTACCACCACAATTCCAAAGTCACCAACTATCACTTCCATCTGAAGCAATGCAAAGAAGGAAGGGAGGGAGGAAAGAAGGGAGAGAGGGAGGAAGGGAGGGAAGGAAGGAAGAAAAGAGGAAAGGAGATAAAGGAAGAGAGGGAAGGAGGTAAAGGAAGGGAGGGAAGGAGGAAGAAAGGGAAGGAGAAAGGGAGGGAAGGAGAGATGAAGGAAGGGAAGGAGGTAAAGGGAGGAAAGGAGGGAGACTAAGATTTACATAGTCCTTACTATGTTCTAGGCACTGTGCTAAGTGCTTTACATATAGTATCTTATCAATGACCTGAAAGGGAGGTGCTATTCTTAGCCCCATTTTACAGATGAGGAAACTATGACAAACAGAGGGTAAAGTGACTTTCCCAGCCTCACACAGCAATGAGTATTTGCAACTGGATTTGAACTCAGGTGACTCCAAGCCCAGAACCTCATCTAACTTTCTATTTAGTCCAGGCCACATATCAAAGACAAAAAAGAATTGTTTCTTGTCCTCAAGGAACTTGCGTTCTAGTGGGGGGTGAGACAGGTGCAAAGAGAGGGAAGGACAAAGCAAAGGCAAAGTGATGCGAGTTACTTGTAAGAGGTGGATACTGCCCGGGGTGGGGGTCGGGGGCAGGTGAGGCTTCACGAGGGAGGAACCCCCTGGTCTGAGTTTTTAGGGAAGCTGGGGACCCTCAGGGCTGGGCCATCCTCTGGATGTGTTATTTGTCTACCCCAGCAGCTGGCTAGCTCCCCCCCCCCACCCTTGCAAAGGAGGCCCACACAAAGAAGATGACAGAAGGAGGGAAACGGGATCAGTCTCTAAGATGAGTGACGTTTGAAGGACATCAAAGGAGGCTTTGGGGCGCTGGGGCCCCGGCTGCCCTTGTGGACTGCGGCAGCCCGAGCGCTCGGGGTCAGGGCAGCCCGGACACGCCGGGGGAAACGCGGGGGTGGGGGGGAGCGGGGAGATTCTTGGGCAGCTCGGCCAACTTCGCCCCTCGTCTCAAAGCTCTAGCAATGGAAACAGAGGGGTGCCAGCTCACTGCGCCATATGCATTTCAACATTTTTCTCAACGTCTAAGTTTTTTTTTTTAATTTAATTTAATTTTTATTTTTTGTCTCTGTCTCTCTCTTGCTCTGTCTGTCTCTGTCTCCTCTCCTCTCCTCTCCTTCTCCCTCTCCCTTTGCTTCCCTCCTTCTCTCTCCCTCTCCTTCCCTCTCTCTCCCTCCTCCTCTCCTCTCCTCTCCTCTCCTCTCTTCTCCTCTCTTCTCCTCTTTCTCTCTCTCTCTCTCTCCACATACTCACATACTTGCTATCCTCTACTCCCAAGCTATCATGCAGGCACAATAGATTGCGTGATGTAAAAAGCCCTTTTTACTGCCTTTTATATAAATATAATATATATATATATATAAATATAAAAACATATAATATATATAATAAATATATAAAAATATAAAATAAAAAAGACTTTTATTTTATTAAGACTATTTTATTGTGACAGGAGCTATGCTAAACTCTCCAATGGTTGAGATTGAAGCTGGGAGAGGCTGCGGATAAAGACACAGTTTGGCTACAGGGAGCTCCTGAAGGGAAGGAGGAAAGCGGAGGTTTAAGCTTACGGGGAAAACCAAAACACAGCATCGCACTGCCAGCAGCAATCACAGCAGAGTCTGTGCGAAGTTGAGCTGATTTTTTGATTCATATGCATAAAGAATAATTTGGGAACGGGTAGGGAATGAAGAGACTGGGATGTTTGGGGGCAGATCTACCTCTTCCCACATAGATGTGGGATGGATGGAGCGAATTATGGCTGCAGTTGTTTGTCCTTATTTTCGAAGAGGACCAATGACATCACGGGGTGATATCTTGACTTAGGCATAAATTGAATTTAAGTGAGGCAGAATTGCACAAAGTCATGAACTTACTCTCCCTTCTAGAGTCATCCAGGGCCAGTGGCAATGGATTAATGGAACTTATTAAATGCGCTCTTTAAAATGGATGGAAACAAAGAATGGAACCAAACGGTACCCTAGACCAAGGATTCTTGAATATATATGGGTATATAAAATAGGCATACAAATCAAACATTTAGTGAAAAAAATCATGATGTCACAACCCCACATTCAGTTTTGAGATCTTATAGGAGATAGCTCTGGTCCAGACCTAAAAGGGAGGACCACTGAGACGTTAATGATTTAAGGGACTTATTAACAACACAAACTGGAATTTTTATTGGCCCAGCAGCAGCTAGGTGAAGGGGAAGACCTTATTTCAAATACTTCCTCAGACACTAACTTTGTGATCTTGGGCAAGTAGTCACTTAAGCGCTTAACCCCAGTTTTTTCATCTGTAGAATGGGGATAATCATAGGACCTTAGAGGTTACTAGTTACTAGACTCTCATTTTATAGTTGAGGAAACTAATTTTTTTAGAGAGGCTTTTCTCAAAGCCATTAAAATAATGATGATAATTATAGCAAAATTTATTAATTATTTTAAGATTTTAAAACATTTAACACATTATTGGCTTTATACATAGGTACAGATTCTAACCATGTCCTTAGACCTCAAATCTAGCGTTCTTTTCATTACATGGTACTACCTCCCATACAGTGACCTGATTAGGGTGTGTGTGGATAGGTGATCCCTGAGCCATTGAGGCAGGGTCTGCTCCATGCAAGGCATGAGAGCTACAGAGGAAGCCAGGGCTGCCCCCTGGGAAGTCCCAGCACACATAACTAAATCAAGCTCACGTCCCAATTTGTGGATTAATGTGAACCATCAGTCCACAGGTATTTATTGCAGAGCCACAAGGTGCATAGTTCCATGGGAAGAATTAACCCTGAGAGCTAGAGCTCTAGCACCTGGCTGCAGCTGGGCAAGCTTTCTGCACATGATGACTTCATCCGTAGCCAGAGGGTAAAGTGCACATAATAATAACTAGAATTTATGTGGCACTGTAAGGCTTACAGAATACTTCACGGCAGCACGCTCCTTCCTGGGCTAAGGGCTAGGACAGAACTCTGGGAGTCTGCACCCAAGAGCTCAGTTATTTTTGTTTCCAAGCCCGTGGCCAGTCATCTGGAAGGCTGGTTCTCCCATGGAGGTCAAACTTGATTATACAAGGGCAGGAGTTAGCCGGGCGGGGGCCATTCCATACAGAGACTACACTAAGGTCATGGAGTTACCCAAGGCTGGGAACCCATGAATTCACCAAGATCAATCCGGGCATTTCTATTTTTCTCAACTCTCTCCTCTTCCCTTGGACACCTCCAACAGAGCCTTCCCTGATAGCCACTCACTGCTGATTTTCCAGATGTTTGTTCTTTGCAGGGGGGAGGACTGGGAAAGGGGCAAAGACTTTTCTTACTGCTCTCCCCAGCCCCTTTTTGCATCCTTCTTCTCCTGGTTCCCCAGTCTCCATGTTACCAAAGCAGGTAGTTTTAAACTTTTCCCACCTTTTTTTTTCCAAACCCTTTTTGCTCTGGGAAATTTTTGTGACCCAGATATATAGGTAGATAAAATAAATATGCAAAACTGATAATAAACCATAATTTTGTGGCCCCTACATTCAGTTACCCATGACCCCATAAGGGGTTGAGACCCACAGTTAAAGAAGCTTATTCTAGACTACATCTTATTTCCACATTTCTCTTAACAATTTATTCAGATGCAATTGGTGGCTCCACTGCCATGGTAAATCACTTCCTTTGGCCCAACCTCATTTTTCCTCACCTTTAAAATGAGTTAAAATATGTAAAATTACAAACCTTACTTCTGAAAGTGCCATTTAGCTATTATTTTCATAAAATGGGGTTACTAACACCTGTACTACCTACTTCCCAGCGCTGTTGTGAGCAGAGCTCTGTGTAATCTCTAGTGTGCTGTAAAATGGCAGCTGTTAGTATCTGGGGGTCATTTGCAAAGGAATAAACTTCTCCTGGTGGAATTTCAGGAACCAACATATCTGAGGGATAGGAGTTCTTATCATTGGCTCTTCACACCATGCAATCTAGTGTGCCTGCATGATAGCTTGGGAGTAGAGGGTAGCAAGTATGGGGGAGGGGGGAGAGAGAGAGAGAGAGAGAGAGAGAGAGAGAGAGAGAGAGAGAGAAATAGAGAGAGACAGAGACAGAGAGAGACAGACAGAGAAACAGAGAGAGACAGAGACAGAGAGAGACAGAAAGAGAGAGAGAGAGACAGAGACAGAGACAGAGACACACATAGACAGACACACAGAGAGAACTATAAAGTGGCAAAGTGCTTTCTATTCATTATCTCTTTTGATTATCACAGTCACCCTTCCATTTGAACACCGCAGGTGTAACTATGGGAATTTTGCATCTAGGAGCCCAATGTTCAGAAACACTTCCCCGTGTCAGACAGCTAGAGTGTCAGGACCAGAACTCAGAACCAGGTCTTCCCACTACTCGCCGCTGCCCCCAAATCTTGCTTTAGCTCAGGGGAAACCTCCTTGCCCACCTTGGAGGGGGTTTCCTCTGTACCTTAGTGAGTGGGGGTGTCACGGAGGTAATGGGTTCATGGGTGCTTTGGTTGGAATGCAAATTGGAGGGAGCTTCCAGATTCCTTTCCCCGCCCCCTGGTGCTGACTCAGTGGCTGGGCACACCTGGAGTGAATCAGGGCTCCCTCCCTGGTCCCTCCCTGCAGTGGGAGCCTCTGCAGGACAGGTCTCTGCTCACCCAGCGGAGGCAGAAGGGTAAGAAGAGCCAACAACTGCCCATACCAATGAGCTCATGAGTTTGGCACATGTCTCCCAGGGGGCGGGCACGGTGTCTGGCACATGGTAGGTATGTACTAAATGCTTATTCAGTTGATCTGAGGTAAAGAAGAAAGAATACTGATTCTGGGAGCAAAAGACATGGCTTCTAATCCCACTTATGTCACTCAGACTAAGCTTTGGAAAGTCACTAAGCTTGGCAGGGGTCAGGTTCCTTATCCATAGGTTGCTGGAGTTGGACTAGATGCGGGCTGAGGTCTCCTGGCTCCCTACATTTATCTTCCCATTCTATTCTCTCCTTAGCTCAGGTCACAGCGATCCAGAGGCTAAAACCAAAGTTAAGGCTTTGGTCCTTCCTGGGAGAGCAGATTTCTTTGGTCTGGTTGGACAATGATAAGAAAATGTCTTATTTGGATCCTAGCCCCTCACCCACCATCTTACTCTTGCCCAGTATTCTAGGAGCCTGTGCTCCTACCTCCAAAAAAAATCCTACTTATGTTAGATTCAAAAATCATCTATCATACACTTTAGTCATTTTTCCAGGGACATGTAGACCAAGCACTTAGGCACCCGCTCCACGCACACTTGGGTACAACTTAGTATTTCTTCTCCCCTTGTCCAAATTTGGGGGGGAGGGGAGGGTGGCTCTCAACTGCACATTTGTGGTAGGAATGGGAGAAAAGAGCCAGATCCATGCAATAAAGAAGGAACAAGCAGCCTTGCTGCCGGATAGATGATACAGAAAAACTTGAGTGCACGTCTCAGGTACTTACTGACTGTGTGACTCTGGACAAATCATTTAACCTCATTTTTCCTCATCTCTACAATGGGGGTTATAATAGCACCCACCTTCCAGGGTGATTGTAAAAAATCAAATGAGGCAATAATTGTAAAGCCTTTAGCATATAGTAAGTGCTATATAAATGTGTTAACTGTTATATTAGTGTAATATTATATTATTGCTATTATCAATATTATTGATATCAATAATTATTGTTATACAATCAATATTATGTTATATATATTATTATCAATCAATATTATTATATATCATATATAATAATTCATTATTATATTACATCATCATCCTTTTGGGCAAGTAGACTATCAGGGCTCACCCTCTGGAATTGGAGGAAGCTTTAGATCCTACAGTGATCCTGTCTTAGCTTCCTTAACTCACACCCAACCACCCCCAGCACTCTGCCCAGAGCCACAGACCTGTATGGTTTGTTTGTTCCTACAAAGTCCCATTGCCCCAGCACAAAAAGGGTGTGTGTGAGGGGGAGGTGGGGAAGGGGGTTCCAAATCTCTTAAAACACCAAACAATGGATGCTGTCAATAGCACTGGACTGTAACATGCTTCTACTTCTTTACTTCTCACAGTTTAAGTTTGTGTCGATGATTATTCTGTCCTGTTTCAATAGAGAAGAATCTGGATGAGGAGTGAGCAATGAAAGGCTACTCCTGTCCCGGCTCAAGGTGGCGATGTCCACGTTTCATAGCGAAATTTAAAAACCCTCAGAAACCCTCTGAGGGGACGCCAGGGGCTTTCAGAATGACACATCTACTTCCCCCTGCCAAACCTTCTCTCTGAATCACCTGCAAGGAAGAAGGAGAGGCAAAATCTCCCCACCTCTTGACCTCGTATTTGTCTGCGTGCATACAAACGCTTTCATTTGTCTTTGAGTTCAGAATCCCAGAGGAAATCCTTTGCATTCCCATCCATGGCCGGAGCCTGGGGAAGAACAGGGGGATTCCAGGTTCATGTCATAAGCCTGGATTTTTTTTTTAAACCCTGCCCTTTCACACAAGGAATGGAGTTCCCAGGCAGCTGGAAGCTGAGCCTCCCTCCCAGGAACTAGTAAGTTCACACAAGACCTTATCAGCTCAGCTGACTTATCCGGGGGGTGGAAGTGTCCAGCAAGTTTCCTGGCCTGAGTTAAATTGTCTGATACAAACCACACAAGCCTAAATAGCGGAATCTTTGCCTTTCCTCATTCTGTCCTGGGGTCTTGGAATTTTTTTTTGGAATGGATGGTGCCTCTGGGCTCTTCCTGTGTTTATTTCCTTTGGTTAGTTCCTTGTTCTGACTTAGCTAAAGATGCAAAAAATAATAGCAGTAGTCATAACAGATATTTATATAATGCTGTGAGATTTCAAAGCTCTTTTTATATATTATTTTATTTGAGAGCCTCATGACAAGGATCACCATAGATGCAATGAGGCCATTTTAGACAAGGATCCTGAGGTCTAGGGAGGTAAGTGAATGGCTCAGAGCCATTGCTGAGGAATTCTATCTATTATGTCCCACTGCCTCCAGATAATATTTTCTTCTCTCAGTGGGAAACATGAAACCTGTAATAGGATGAGAGATTTGGTGTAAAATAAGGTCAGAGAGAGAGTGTGCAAGCAGAATATGGAGAGCTTAAGTGACTACTGTTTAGGCCAGAACACTGGGTGAAATTGGATAAGATAGGGAAAATGCAAAATATGACAGTTGGATAAAAAAAAAAATCAACTGGGGGAGGAATGGGAAGTAGCAATTTGTCAGAAAAAGAACTATGGAGGGGCAGCTGGGTGGCTCAGTGGATAGAGCACCAGCCTGAAGTCAGGAGGACCTGAGTTCTAATCTAACACTTCTTAGCTATGTGACCCTGGGCAAGTCACTTAACCCCAATTGCCTCAGGGGGGAATCTATGGAAACATATGGGGTAAAGCGAGCTCAATGAAAATCAATAGCATGATTTAAGTCCCTGCAAAGTTTGAATTGAGATGCATAGCTTCCAGGAATAAGACAGTGAGTCATTGTGTTTTGTCCTGGGAAGACTGAGATAATATTTGTAAAGCACTTGGCACCGTGCTTGGCACATAGTAGGTGCTTAATAAATGCTTGTTCCCTCCTTTCTTTCCTGTTCTGGAATGTTGTGTTCTACTCTGGTTACCAATTTTTAAGAAGAATTATTATCCAGTTGAACAATGTCTAAAGCAGAAAATCCAGGGTAATGAAAGGCCCTAAGATTCCTGACATATCCAAGAAGGAAATAAGAATGTTTTACCTAGAGGAGAGAAGACCCAATGGGGACATGATATCTCTCTTCAAGTACTTGGAACAGAGATTAGACTTGTGCTTCTTGGCTCCTCACAAAGGCAGAATTAGAAGAATGATTTAAACTTTCACAAGTTTGGACTTACTGTAAGAAAAAATTTCTTAGCCATCCAAGAAGCTAATGGGCTGCCCTAGGAGATAATGGGTCCCTTCTCTGGTCTTCCCACAAATGGCTATTTGTCCTCTTTGTTAGAAAGAGGATGTGGGGTGGACTGGAGGACCCCTAAAACCCCACCCAAATCTGTAAAGCCTTGATTCTGGGATCACAGCATTCATGATTGCTTGAGCTCGTAAGAAGTTGGGGGTTTTGTCTTAAACCTGTTGAACTGTGTTGAGACAATTTAATGACAAAGCTTTTGGACTTCAAAAGGTCAGGGAGCCCCATGCTCTGTAATTCCTGGTTAATGTCTGCCAGGCTTTCATTTTATGATAGACCTCAAATAGCAAATGGTATACCCCATGACAGGGATGCTCAGACCTCCCTTCCAATCTCTTAAGCTTCCTTAATTTCCTTCAAAACACAGCCCAAGTCTCATCTTCTGCAGGACACTATTCCTAGTCCACCCTTTCCTCTGAGATTACTTTCTTTCTAGTCTGTATGCACCTTAACTAATTCTTTACATGCAATCTCCCCCTTTAGAATGGATGATCCCTGAGAGCAGGAATTGCTTTTTGCCTTTTTTTTTTAAACTATTTCCAGTGCTTTTTTATAGACTGACACATAATAGGTGGTTAATAAAGGCTTGCTAATTGACTGACTGATGAAGAAATGGGTCTGATATATTAAGTAATTCTAGAATGAGGTCATTTGTTGGTATATGGTAGGAGAGGGCAAGGCAGGAAGGAGAAACAGTCCCAGACTGTCCCTATTTGTAACTTTGGATGTGCTAGAAAAGGCAGTTCCTTTTTCTGGGCCTCAGGGCCATCATTTTCCCCCCTTTTTTCAGAGTCAAGAATTAAATGACTCTCTCATGATCACACCAGTAGTAAGTCTGACGCAAATTTAAACTCAGTCTTCCCGACTTCAGAGCCATCTCGCTGTCCCAGTTCCACCATTTGTAAAAACTAATTCAACATGCTCTCAAGTTCCTTCCCATTCTAAAGTAACTTCTGATCTACGTCTTAATTCATTTTCCTCATTGGGATGAAAACTCCACTTACCAGATAATCATGCACAAAATTATTGGTTAAAAAGCACTACATAAACATGCTGTGTACTGTACTGTTCTTCTCAGGAGTGCTGTTAACAGCTGTTGAGTCATGTCCGACTCTTCATGATCCCATTTGGAGTCTTCTTGGCAAAGATGCTGGAGTAGTTTGCTATGTCTTTTTTTCAGCTCATTTTATAGATGAGGAAACTGAAGCAAATAGGGTGAAATGATTTGCTTAAGCTAACACACCCAAACTAAGTTCTTTCTGACTCCAGGCTTTGAGCCCTGTACCACCTACCTGCCCCCAGAGGTATATAGAAGTGAATGTAGACAGAAACAGCCATAGAGTCCTACCTATCTTTTCTCTGACCCTTATGAAAGAGAACATATCCAAATTTCAGATGCATGTCTGATTTTCCTCTCTTTCTCTAGTGGAAATTCTAGGATGGAGTGATCTCTTCCCTTGCAAGGTTCCCATCATTTCTACTTCTGCATCCAATTTTTCCTTTTTGATAGGAATCAGGTTCAGAAGAGTAATTCCCATAATTCTTTCCTCCGTGGGTTTTTTTTTAAATATAAGGTTGGACTTTATTGTTATTGCATTTTTTTTTGCTTTTTTAAAATTTCAATTTATGGAATAAAACAAGCATTTCCGTAATTTGGTATAATAAAAAAAGATGAAACTGCACATCTACTACTCACAACTTTCTATTTCTTTCAAATATACAACAAAATTATCATGTAAAATTTTTTTTCTCCTCCATCTTTTGAAGGTTGAAATTTCAAGGCAAGAAATTGTTTGTGGCTTTGTTTTTGGCCAAGAGAGAGGTCCAGCAGATGTCCAGCTAACTGATGTTCCCCTTCACTACTATGCCTCTAGGTTAGGCATGTGAACTGTTTCCCAAACTTCTATCTACTTCTAAATGTTCTATATTATACTTCAATGACAAACTTCTCCTCCCATGAGTCAATTCATCTAATATATATCCATAATTATCTATTTTTCTAGATCATCTAAGTAGATTATCTATATGTCTAGAATATTCATCTATGTATAAATGTATATATGTGTAAATAATTATGTAGCTGGTTTTGAAAGAATCAGACCTATGATTTAGTAAATAATGATAAGGAACTACCTCTACCAATATAGACTGGCACCTGCCTTGAAACTTGGGCTTTTAGAGAGATCCCTAGAACCATGGTGTCAAACTAAAGTAGAAAGGGAGCCCCTTAGCCATATGCAAGAATCCCTAAAGGCTGAATAATGACTTGAAAAATCACCTATTCACACTATCTGTTTTTAGTTATTTGGTTAAATATTTCCCAGTTGCATTTTAATCTGCTGTACTTGAAAATGAGCCGTAACATGGGTTTCCTCCCTGTGCTGGAATATTAAGCGGTTAAGCGACATATTCAGGGGTCGCAGTCAGTATGGGACAAAGTCACTTCTAACCAGTCTGCCCCGTTGCTTGCTTGGACTAGATGGCTTCTGGGTCCCTTCTCCTTCTGGGTCTATAAACCTGTAATTATACCCGTGTAAGGCAGGCTCATTTGAGGGAGCCCGAGCCCGAGCCACAGAGGGCGAGGGTCTGTTTGTTGCCCGGCTGAAGCAAGACTCGGTATTTTTATGATCGGGTACAGGCTCTGTCTCATCTTGTTCTCCGTCTGGGTTCAGGGCAGGCCACCCGCTCTCCCCTTTACCCATTCATTATCCAAGGGTGGAGAGGCTTCTGCTTCTCGCAGACCTGTTTGAACTCGTGGCTTCCCTCCCTGCTGGTTCCGAGGACCTCAGAGAGGATGTGGGAGGGCTGCGGGAGGCAGGACCTTGGAGAGCTTCCAAGAAGCAACTTCCCTGCTGCGGTCCGGATCATCCAGGCTTTCGGAGCCCTCTCCTATCTAGGGCTTGGGGTTGCACGGTTCTCCTGGGGGCTTCAGTTACAATGGCGGTCCTCTCCAATGATCTCATTACATTCCGGCCGCCTCTCCTTTTCCCTAGCAGCGGCTCTATCTCCATCTGATAAGCTTGCCAGATGGCCGCTATTAAGAGGGGAAAAGCCCTCATTGAAGGGAGAGTGGATGCTTTGAACCAGAACCTTCTAGGAGGTATCAATTAGTCAGATAATCCCAGACATCTAGGTGGCTCAGTGGACAGAGCTCTGGATCCGGAGTCAGAAAGCTGGGGTTGGTTAGTCATTTTTCAGTCATCTCTGACTCTATTGGGGGTTTTCTTGGGAAAGATACTCTAGTGGTTTGCCATTTCCTTCTGCAGTTCATTTTACAGATGAGGAAATTGAGATAGACAGGGTGAAGTGACTTCCCCAGAGTCACACAGCTAGTAAATGGCTGTATGATTTGATCTCAGGGAGATGAGTCTGACTCTAGACCTGACTGTAGTGGGTCCGAAAGTCCTGTGTCCAGATTTTGCCTCCACAACCTAATGTCTGTCTTCATTCCGTAAAATGGGGATAATAATAGCAGTCAGAGGCTTCCAGGGTTGTTGTGAAAAATCAAATGGGACAATGTTTGTAAAGTATTTAGCACAGTTCCTGGCATATAGTAGGTACTTAAGCAGTGCTCATTTCTTTCCTGTCTTTCTTCTTAGGTACCTCTCCATGAAATGTGTCCAAGGTGCTGAACATATATTTGTTAGATACCTCATATGTGTAATCTCCACTCTGGTCCCGCCACGGTCCTTCATTTTGATGTGGAGATGACACTACACTCTTGAGTCTATTCTAGTAGAAAACAATCTCCAAAAGGTTTTTTCCCCATGAAGATAATAATCTCAAATTTGTATATCCAGTCCTAATCTCTCTCCTAAACTCCAGTCCACCACATCACCAACCATTTTCTGGCTGTTTCTTCCTGGTTATCTCAAACTCAAAATGCCCCCAAATGGAATTATCTTCTCTCCTATGTCATTTCTCCAAACTTCTCCATTTTTGGTGGGATCAGCACTCTCCTTCCTGTCACTCAGATGGATGATAATCTGAATCATATCTGGCTCTTTGTTCTCTGTAATCCCCCAGGTGCCAAGCCTTGTCAATTCTATTTTTACAAAATTTCTCAAATCCAAGCTTCTCTGCCCTCCCATAATGTTACCCCACCCTTGTTCAGATCCTTGTTGTCTCTTTGGTGGACTGCTGTGATTGTCTCCTAATTGATCTCCCCATTTCCAGTCTCTTCCCTTCTTCAACTTGTCCTCCACAAAGCTACCAAAATCATCTGCCTAAGAGACCACATCACTTGGAATCTTCAGTAGTTCCCCATGGCCTCTAGGATAAAATACAAATTCTTTACCCAACAGTTAAGCAAACATGTTGGCTATAGGATAAAATACAAATTCTTCCCAACATTTAAGCCAACATGTTGGCTTTTATCTACCTTTCCACCCTTATTTTGTACAAGTCCCAATCACAAATTCATTACACCCATCAAACCATGCTATGAAGCCTTTCTTAAACACGGTAGTCCTTCTCCTGCCCATGTACACTCATACAAGGTTTTAGGCAAGGATCCTCTGCCTTCTTCATTTCCACTTCCCAGAATCCTCTTTTCCTTCAAGGATAATAATCCTGGCTTAACAATGAAATAGAATTCTAAGGTCAGCAAAACACTTTACATACTACATGTCCAAAAGTCTCAGTTCAGTTCCAATCTACTAAAGCTTATGTATTAGACTCAGCCCCCCTGTTATCTTTTTTCCTCAGTTTCAGGGCCATTTCTTCCTTGGACCTTCTCACCTGTGTTCCTAACCCCCTCCCCACTAATAGTGTTCTTTTCCTTGGGCATTCTGATTTTATAGCTATTGTGTCTCCTTAATAGAATGCAAGTATTCTGAAGACAGGGCTCATGTTTATCTTTCTATTTCCTGCACCTAATACAATGCTTTGGATATAGAAAGTGCTTGATGAATGAACAGTCATGGGACATGGAAGATAGAGAGCTGCCTTGAAGACCTTGGGTTTGAGTTCTCCCTCTGATATATGCTGGCCCTAATTAAGTCACTTAGCCTCTCAGTGCCCCAGGCAAAAATTTTCAAGGCTGAATTGCAAAGAAGTTGCATTGACATTTTCTGACTATTCTTCACCTGGGATAATGAAACCATAACTCTAATCCCAGACCTGTCTTACTTAAGCTTCACTAAACTGAGTTTCATTGAACATTGTAGAGCCTCCCCAATTAGATCCATAGTCACTCAGAAGAATTCAGCTTCACTGTCCACACAAAGAAAACCAGGTAGAATGACATTTGTTCAGAAAGCAATTTATATTTAGATGGACTTCCCATAGTCCTGATCCATCAGTCCTGGACAGAGACATCGGAGGAAAAATGAAATTGGCCAAGATTGCTCTCCAGGAGGAGTGTGGGGCAAGTGGGATTGCATTTGGGAAAGTAAGTAGGTCTCTCATTGACCTCAATATTCTTCCTGGAAATAAAAAAAGCCCATTTTAAGAAAACCAATATTCTTCTGCTGATGGTACATGGCTGTAAATTGTGAAAAACCGGCATTCAAAGAATTAAAGCTGTAAGTCAGCCAAAGAATAATGAAGAGATGTAAGATGGATATAAATAGGTTACAGTATTTCTGATGAAGAATTATGTACCAAAAGAGTCACAGGGGGTAACCTCCTATGGAATTGGAAGAACAGGCAAGTTGCTCCTGTAGGAGCATGATATAACATAACATAACATAACATAATAAATGGTTTCAGCCAGTTAGTGAACTATTACTTTAAAGGCTCGCTTCAAGGGCAGCACTGTGCTAAGCATCAGGAAGATAAAGGCAAGAACATTATCCTTCCTCAAGGGCTCATGTTCTAAAGTTTAAGACAATATATAAACAACCAGATATATACAGGATATCTACAAAGTAGACAGAGGTCATCTCAGTGGGAAAGGCACTCAAAACTAGATTCCTCCTCTCCCCACCCTCCAAACAAACTGAGCAGACCATCTGTGGAAGGTTCTGCTAACAGAATAGAGAGACCTCCACACCCCCACTAGAAATTTATGCCATGTCCTGATTATCAAGCTATCTGATTCACACAATTCCTATTTTTAAAAATATTTAAAATTAGCTTTAATAAGATAGCTAGATAACTCAGTGGATAAAGTGCTGGGTCATAGGCACAAAGAATCATCCTCCTGGGTTCAAATCTGGCCTCAGACTCTTAGTGTTATTCTGGGCAAGTCAATTCACTCTGTTTGCCTCAGTTTCCTCATCTGTAAAATGAGTTGGAAAAGGAACTGGCAAACTGTTGTGAAGAAAACCGTAAATGAAGTCACAAAGAGTGGTCACGACTGAAACAACTAGAACAACTGAGTAACGACAAAGGATTGTTATCTTCTTAGCAAGAAAAGGAACAGAGTTATATAGGATGATAGGGCACAGTGGTGCTATAATAGGGACTATCCAATGAATGAACTGACCGCCATTTATGAAGTGCCTAGCACATGTCAGGCACTGAGCACACAATGACAAAAATAAAATACTCCTTGCCTTCGAGTACCTTACCTTCTGTAGGGGGCAAAAAACACAGGCACATGCACACACATACATATATATATCCATGTGCATAAAATCACATACATGTACATACAGTAAGTATGAGGTACTTTATAGAAAGGGATGCTAAGAGCATCCTCATGTAGACTCTGTGGAATCTCAACAACTGAAAACAGAGAGGAGAACGGTTTTGGGGGGACAGGAGATGTTGAATATATTTTGCACCCATGTTGATAAAAGATCACGAGTCCAATTTAAAAAGCTTGACCAAGATGATTCATAAAGAAATTTGTATTTTTAAAAGATGAACATATATGTGTAATCAGAAAAAAAGAAAATGATAGAAAAAGGGGGAAATAATTGATTTGGAATGAGTGCTAGCAGCCTTTTCAATAGTTGTCCAATATCTTTTGGTTGAATTCTACATTCATTTATGGTTTCAAATGAAGTTTCTAAGGCAGAGGAAACTCCTTCCTAAAGCAGCCCTTCCACTTTGAGAAAGTTTTCTAAATCTGTATAAATATCAGTTTTTATTGTTATTATTCCTCCCATAGATGCCCCAGAGCAAGGAGGTTGGGATGACAGCTGCAGCCTGCCCTATATGAGAAGTCTCCTCCAATCACTCTTGCAGAACTTGGCAAACATTGCCTTTTACCTTCGAAGGATCCTTTGAAGTTAATGGAAGGAGGGATAGTTAATTAAAACACTAAACCCAGAACTAAAGAAAGGAAGGAGGGTCAAGTATTTTTTTTTCTTTTAACAAAAACATTGGGGGAAGCAGAGTGGAGAGGGGTGTGGTGGACCCAAATGGTGTAATTTCTTTAGGGTTAGACTCAAAACATTTCCAACGAAACTAGAAGTAGACATTAAAAGTTCCTCGACCTTAATTTTCCTCTCAAATCATAGCCTTCTCTTCTCACTTCCACCCCAAATCCTCTTACTCCCCAGAATTCCTTGAGCACTAATTGTGTCAGCACAAACTGCATTATACTGTATTATTAGTTCAGTATTCTTTGTTTGTCTAAACTGTAAGTCGCCTGAGAGCGAGGATTATGTCTTCTATTTTGTATAAATTCAATTAGTCCAGCCAGCATTTAAGTATCCAATTAGTGCAAAGTAGTCAGGCAATTGCTGGACATGGCCCAATACTCCAATGGCTATTGAGCTCATTCCCTCCAGTGATGTAGGCTCCATGTCTGCCCATCCCATAGGACTGGTTTCCCCAGTGTGCAGTGTCCTTCTGAATCACAAGGATACTACTGCAGGAGTCAGGGACCACCATCAGCTATTTCTTCCTGACTCTTGCCATTGTGACCAGATCATCTTTTAATTTTGTTTTTTTTTTAGTCCTATATCCTTACAAAGATTTACAGTCTTTAACGGGAGAGTCAAAACTAGGAGATAAAGAAGATCTGGGTCCATGGCACTCCTCAGTCACATACTGGCTGTTCACCCCTGTCATACATAGGGTCTTGAAGTATAAAAATGGGTGTCCATCTATGTTGGCCAGGAGAGTTTCCTTATCAGGAGCTCTCTGTGCCATTGAAAACACGCCCAGTCTGAAAAGTGAAAATGCCTTTGAGACACTGGTTATACCCCTTCTCCTTCTAATGTCATTTTTAATGGTATGCCCAGTTTTATGAACTGCACCCAAGGGTTTCTTGCCCCAGTGCAAAAAATGAGGGATAAAAAGATTTAAAAAGATACTATTTGCTCTCAAGGAATTTATAATCTAATATTCATTATAATAATAGTGCTGAGATATAGGCCACTAAATGGGCAACCAAACCATCCATAAGGATCCCATCCATAAGGATTCCATCTATAAAGACCCCATTCATAAAGATCCTATCTACAAAAATCCCAATCATAAGGATTCCATCTATAAGGATCCCAACCATAAGGATCCCAACCATAAAGACCCCATCTATAAGGATCCCAACCATAAGGATCCCATCTATAAGGATCCCAACCATAAGGATCCCATCTACAAGGATCCCAACCATAAAGACCCCATCTACAAGGATCCCAACCATAAAGACCCCATCTATAAGGATCCCAACCATAAGGATCCCATCTATAAGGATCCCAACCATGAGGATCCCATTTATAAGGATCCCAACCATAAGGACCCCATCTATAAGGATCCCAACCATAAATTCCATCTATAAGGATCTCATCCATAAGAATCAGGCTGTGTATTAACCTATAAAATCACATTGGGTCATGTTTGACTCCTTCATCTTACTGTGTTTACTGCTTAGTACGCATTGAGTAAGTAAAGCAAAGACTTGCAGAAGGAATATCTGGGTATATTAACACAGTCAAGCTGGGTCTGGCAAAAACATTTTTTGGTGGGAAAGGGGAGCTGGACCTTCTTATTTTAAAACAGGCAGAGTGGACTCCAGTGGAATAGGGGCGAATACCGGGCAATGCGCTAACGCTTTATGAATATTATCCCATTTACCAAATAGGATCTCATTTGAATTTCCTCAAGTCCAAAGCAGAGAAGTCCCACTCACCCTATATTGGCTATTCCTTTTCTATCCTTCCCTTTGCCTCCCAGGCAGGGGTATATACTAAGGTGAGAGCAGCCCTTTTCAAAAGGGATCTCCCTGCTGGAGGGACATGTGAGGGAATGGGAATGGTGAGGTAGAGAAAAGGAATTAGAGGTAGATTTCTAGGTGGCCTAGATCTGGAATCAGCATGATTTGAGTTCAAATCCGGTTTCAGAGACACACTAGTATGACTCTGGACAAGACAACTCTGCCTCAGTTTCCTTATCTGTAAAATGAGTCCTCCCAGGCCTGTTGTAAGGATAATCTGTGGAATGTGCTTTGCCCATCTTAAATTCTTATATAAAAGCTAGCTATTATCATTACTAAAGAACAGAGGAGGAAGGAGAAGATTGTGTCCTGGTGTGGGGGCTTTGGACTCCCCCTGGTGTGAGGCTGTTTTTGTTTCCAAATGAGATGTTTCCAAGGCAGATCATGCTTTTCCCAGGACCCTGACGGATGTTGTGTGAGGAGGAGGAGGAGGAGGAGGAAGAGAAGGGTCACAGGACTGCAGATTTAGAGCCCGACCCCCTCATTTATCAGAGAAGGAGGAGGAGGAGAAGGAGGAGGATGTGTACAGATTGAACAGGAGAGGAAGCTGTGTGAATGTTCCTGGGAACATAATGTCAAAGGAAAGGTCAGAGTAGGTGAGAAAAGCCCAAGTGAACATTGAGGGAGATGGGGGAAGGGAGGGAACAAGGAAGAGCCCCCCTTTCCCTTTGCCCTGACACCCCTTCCCACCGGGGCAGCAGCATCTTACTCACATCAGCCTCATTCCATAGCCCAGGGATACAGAAGGATTCCAGGAGGTCACTGCCACAGAGCAGCAAGATGCGGAGTTCTGGGGAGAAGAAACAAGACTTTGGAAAAGGAACAGAGAGCAAGGGAAACAGAGGAATCCATTCAACTCTGGGTGACTTCCTCTGAGGATCCATTCAGGTCCTTCCCCCTCCCCGGACGGGCCCCTCTGGCCAGCCTTGCTGCTCTGGAGTCAGAGGAACCTTTGTAGAGATGACCCCAGATGAGTGGAAGCCCCCCCAGAAACCCCTGCCTATGGAAAATCATAATCCTAACAACTCCAATTCACACATCTCTTACATATACATCTCCTTTAAGCTAAACATCCCTAGAACTGGAGGATAATCGCTTTAGAGCTGTGAAGGACTTCAAAAATTACCTTGTCTAACTTCCCCTTTTACAGATAAGGAAACCGAGGCATCAGGAAGGTGATATTATTTGTCCAAGCTCACATAGGTAGTCACGAGCACACCTGGATTTCAACACAAATCTGACCAAGTCCAGAGCTTTAACCTCTGGTTTATGGCAGGAGCTATTATTGTTATCCCCATGTTCTAAGGAAAATGAGTCTGAGAACAGTTTAATAAGCATCTTGCTCAGAGTCTCATATTTAGTAAGTGTCTGAGGCCGAACTGAACGCAAATCTTTCCGATTCCAAATCTAGTGAGCTATCCACTGTAACACCCAGCTACCTCTTAAAACAATAATTATAAAAACTGTAAAAAGAAAAATCTAAAAATTAAATTAAGCTTGTTTCTAAAGTCCTTTGGAGACCTAAAATTCCTAGAATCTAAGTTTTTATCTTCAAAGTGGGGCTGGAACATCGGCTCTTAGAAATGGCCCGATCCTTAGAGGTCAAGTCTAGTATTTTGCAGATGAAATAAATAAAACCCAGATGAAATGTCTTCCCCAAGATCACACAGTTATTAAGCGGTAGAACTGGGACTAGAACTCAGGGCAGACTGGGTAACCCACTGCACCACCCTGATTGCCTTGTCTGATCCCCCGTTTGAATTCAGCTACTCTTGGAATATTGCCCTGGACAATCCAATGATGGAGGCTTCCACTGGCAGCCTCAGGAGATGCTCCGAGGATGCTCATTTCAGAGGGAGTGCACCAGCAAAAGTCTTTCCTCCCAGCCAGCTGCCATGGCCCTGCCCTGAGCCAAAGGGAGAGAATCCCAGCGGGGACCCTTCTTTCTATGGTCCCCATGGCGTTCCTTTTGCTCCATTCAGTCAGGCAGGGTTAACTACCTGCAGAGCCCTTTGGGGACTGTGATTCTGATTTTCTAGAAGCTAAATTTGGAAAGCTCTCCAGGGAAATCAGTCTCTCTCAGCGTCCTCTCTACCCATTAATATTATTCTTTCTCCTGTATCGAGCCAGTGATTCGGTCTCTTACCCTGGAATAATGTGAGAGATTTTAAAGAAGAAAATAAAAGTGAGAGCTTCCAGCCTCTTCTCAGAGCTAAAGCAATGTTGTGTCGGCTTTTTGGGGGAAAACGAGAGGCTAGCAGAGGACCAGCTCTCTGTGCACAATCCCACCTGTGATCACTGGAGGGCAGCAGCGGTTCCACCCAATAGAATTAGGATTAGGAAGCCTTCCAGCTAGAGAGAAAAGGTGTGCATTTGCACCTTTGGTCTGGGGGAGCCCCCAGGGGAGCAATCTTCTGGAGAGGTACAATGAAAAGGGGACCACAGATGCTGATTGAGAGAAGATTGTAAGCAGGTTTTGCCTTTTTATTCACTGCGAAAGAAAAATCAAATTCTGGGACTGGAAACATCAACAAGTGACTTTTTCTATCGTTTTATTGGACAGGCTGATGTTAGAAGTCTGAGAATGGGCAGGATAGGGTTGGAGATCTGGATTCTAGTTCCAGCTCAATGTGAGTTGCTATGGGACTTTGGGAAATGACTTTCCCTATTGAGATCATTTCTTCTTTTGATTTAATGTAATCAAAGCTGTCCATTTTGCATTTCATAATGTTCTCAGGTTCTTCTTTGGTCATAAATTCCTTCCTTCTCCAAAGATCTGATAGGTAAATTCACTCTCCTAATATGCTTATGGTATCCTTTATGCCTAAACCATATGCCCATTTTTACCTTATTTTGGTATGGGGTGTGAAATATAGGTCTATGCTGAGTTTCTAACATTATTTTCCAATTTTCCCAGTAACTTTTGTGAAATAGTGAGATCTTATCCCAGAAGCCAGAGTTTGGAGGCCTCTAGGTTACTATAGTCATTGATTATTGTGTCATGTGTATCTAACCTACTACATTGATCTACCATTTATTTTTTTTTTTTTTAGCCAATACCAAGTGGTTTTGATGCTGCTGCTTTATAATATAGTTTTACATTTGATACTGTTAGGCCACCTTTCTTTGTATTTTTTTTCATTAATTCTCTTGATCGGTTCTTCTTTTGAATGAAAATGAAAGGATTGTTTGAACTACATGATTCTTAAATCTAGAATCTATGGTATTCATAGCAGACTTTCTCCCTTGATACTCTCCTCCCAAAAAAGCCTAGTCCCTGGACTGACAATTCTAGTTACCCTTTTCATGAATGAATGAATGATCATTTAATGAATACTTTTTATGTAAGAAATAAAGAGTTAACCTTGAAGTAAAAAAAAAAAAATACCCAGATCTGGATAAATAGCCTTTGTAATTGTATTTCTCTCCTACGCACCTACTTCCTGCCTGAATCTCAGCTAAAGCAGGGCTGAATAGTAAATTAAAAGATGGTTTGCTCTAGGAAAGCTGGAAATGGTGGATTTCACTGCCCAGCTTCACCACCAACATACCTTGGTCAAATTATTTAGTTTTTCTGCTGCAGCAGCTGCTTAGGATGGAGGGAAGTAGAACCATTTGACATCTATTGGCAAACTTGCCCTTTGTGCAAGGAAGAACAAGGTCCTCTCTAAACAATGCTCTGAACTGTGGGGGAACATGCTAGGAAAGGACCATTTCTTCAGTAAGGGACTCTGAAGAGAGGAAACCGGAAAAGAGGAATGTTTGTCAGCTCTTTCTATCTTATTCTCTTGACTTCTGTCCATTCTTACATCTTCTGGTGTTCTAAAGGACTCCTAGGGGAGTAGGAGGTTGTGGTTATTCAGACAAGAATGTAAGAAGTTCATCTATTAGACAGTATGCCCCTTGAGGGCAGGGAGTAGCGATCACTTTTATATTTGTATCTCCAGTGTCTAGCACAATGACTGGGATACAGAAGACACTTGACAAATGCTTGTTGATTAATTGATCAAAGGAGAAGAAAAAATAGAAAGCCCAGCAGCAGGTGAACCCTCATTTATTGTGTCCAACTTAAGCCAGGGAAAGAAAATAGTTACTACTGCAAAAATAGTAACCAGATTGCTACTGAGACCTGAATGACCTCTTTTAAATAGATACAAAGCCTGATCCGAGCCCTTCACAGAATTATAGAAAGTTGGGGCTGGAAGAAGAAATACGACCCAACACCCTCATTCCATAGATGGTCAAACTGAGGCGCAGAGAAAGCGAAGCGCTTTGTCCAAAGCTGCAAAGCATACTTCCTCTCCAGTGCAAACCTGTTTTACAAAAGTAAATGGTACTCGGGGTGGGGGCTGTGATCACTGGTTATAAGACAGTGTTTATATGTGTGTATGGGGGAGCAAGAGGTAGTTGGTGCATTCTTTCAGTTGGAGGAATAAGGATATGGTATGGCTTGTCAGTTCCTGTGGATGTAACAGACAACTCCGCGTCCCCCATCATCCCTTCTTTAAATACTGCTTATTCCTGATGTAGAATGTGAAAGATATTATTTTTCTAGGTTTATCTGTATGTTTTCCAAAGCCGCTGGAGGTAAGGAAGTTAGTTTTGTGCTCACACTAAAACCTGATTTTCAGTTCTCATACTTGAGAGAGAGCTAAGTAAAAATTGTATATGAATATGGGCACTTCAGCACCTCTGGATCTGGCCAAACTCCAGGGCTCTGGGTTGTCTCGGGGAGATAGCTTGGGAATATGACCTTGGGGGAAAAAAGTATCCGTTGGCTTTGGGGGGAGGGAGAAAAAAAGACTTTTCTGAAGTAGTCATTACTGCAAACACAAACTGCTCTGCCCTATTCCCCTTGCCTTGACTTCTGTGTTTTTGTGGTTCAGTGATGTCCAATTCTTGTGACCCTTCTCCAGAGGCTTGAGGCAAACAGGGTTAAATGATTTGCCCAGAGTCACATGGTTAGCAAGTGTCTAAGGCCAAATTTGAATTCCGGACCCACTCCTCTATTTATGGAGCTGCCTTAAAATCACAACTAAAAAGGAAGGGGGGAATATCTCCCTTCCATCTCTGCCTCCTGACTCTCAGTCCCAGGTAAAATCCCACCTTTCATAGGAAGCCTTTCCCAAGAGCCCTTAATTTTAGTACCTTCCCTCCGCCGATCATTTCCACAGCTGTGTTCCCACAGTTGTTTGCATTGAATTGAAAGGAGGGACTATCTTTTACCTTTCCTCAGCACTTAGCAGAGTGCCTGACACACAGTAGGTTCTTACTTAAATGTTCAGTGACGGACTCGCTGACTGAAGAAACAGCTGACTTCTGTGATTAAATATTGGCCACCCCAGCTCTAGGTTTGAGTTGTTTCTGGGTTCGACCTCCCGAAACTCTCCTTCCCTTCCCCATCCCACTTACCGATCTCTTCATATCGCATCACTGTGCCGAGGTTGGCGTTCTCATCTGCGGAAAGAGAAGATATCAGGAGGAAGCTCCAGAGAGAGCCCGTCTTCAGGTCTCTCTAAGGCACCCGACGTACTTATCGGAAGGTCTAAGGAGACCAGGAGAGACCCGGATAGGAGACTCCCCTCAAGGCTTAAAATAATCGGATCCCTCAGATGGAGCACGTCCCAAACTACTGAACCAGTGACAGGAAAACACAACGTTTAGGATGACAGTCCTCAGGTTTCCTTTCCCTTTTCCCCACAGGGAAGGGAGCTGCCCACATGAATAATGCCCATGGCACAGAGGAAACAACCCATAAAGATCAATAAGGAAATATCTTTTTTTTTTCTTTTTTTTTTTTTTAGAGACTCTGGTGGTGTTTGGGATAGGGTTTGCCTTTCCTTGTGGCAAGGATCCATGAGGACACTTTAGACATCTCTTTGTTTTTCTCAGGTAAATGCATGCACATGCACACACACACCTGTCTTGGTCACCTGCCATCCTCCTCAATTATCAAATTCTATTTAATCCCAGTCCTAGAGGTTTGAGGTTAGAAATCTGAGAAAGAACAGAAACACTGCCAAAGGGCCAAGAGAGAAAATTCGACTTCCTCGGTCCGCCTGAGTTAATTGTTGGATTTCCAGAACACAAGACTGAGCTGTCTCAGCATCTACCCCTGCTCTCAGTCCTGGAGTAAACAAGGTTTTCCCAGGGAGCCGACAGTCTGCTTCTGTCAGTTCTGTGAGGGGAATCTAGCCCCTTTTCTTTGCGTCCACCAGTGGCCACACCTGATCTTAGATCATCAAAAGCTGTGATACTGGCTCGGTATCAAGAGTTCTGAGAGGCAGAACTCGTGTGTCTCCCGGAGAGGCCTTCAGTTGTATGGGGGATCTATGGAGATAGAGTCTCCTCTCTCAGTGATGGGGACTGAAAGCAGAGAAAAGGAACGGCAGAGAGAAGAAAGGAAAGGAGCATCGAGGAAAAGGGAGGGAAGCCCAGAACAGGAGGTGGGGAGAGCAGGCTCTTTGCCACTTACCAACAAAAGTGAAACGTTCCACCGGCGGACGGACACAACAAATTCGGCTCAGGCTTTCTCCCACCTTCCCCAGGATCTTTGCTGTGGAAGAAAGAAGGATGGTGACGGACTCCAAGGAAACATCTAACAGAATAACATACCAAGATTGGCTTGTGGGAGAAAGAAAGAAGAGGGAAAAGAGAATGTGATGAAAAAGTTCCCTTCCCTCCCCTCCATTGGTGGGAAAATATATACATATATATATCTATATATACATACATGTCTGTTTGTCTGTCTATCTATCTAAAGTATAAAGCACTAGGCAGAGAGACTGGATGATCTGAATTCAAATCAGGTCTCAGGCACTTACTTGTTGTGTGTGACTCTATTTGTTACTCTCTTTGTCTGTCTCCTCATCTCTAAAATGGAATAATTATAGCAAGTCTATCTCATAGACTTGCTGTCAGGATCAAATGAAGGAATATTTGTCAGCAGCTTAGCACAGTGTCTGGTACATAGTAGGTGCAACATAAATGCTTATTCCCTTCTCAGATACAAGACTCTTGGACTCTGAAGCACAGTTTATGCATTATTTCTCAAGTATTGCATATCATCTAAAAATCTACCTTATAGCTAAAGACATGTTCATCTCATCTTTTGCAAAGTCCTAAAAACTCCTTTTACACAAGCTTTATAGCTTGAGGTGATCAGATATCCTGGTTTGACTGAAACATTTCAATATAAATCCAATATAAATCTTGGCAATTTGTATTGAGTTTAAAAGTATATTTTAAAAATATTCCTGACCCCAGGTAAGGGTAAACTGAATGGACTAGCAGACAAAACTGTGGCTTAAAAGTCAGGAAAATTGGTTTCATTCCTAGTTTTCCCACAAAATAATTAGTAGAGTGACCTTGATCAATTTCTTGAGAAAGAAGATTGAGAAGAGATTGGACAAGATACATTCTTCATGTCTATGGAGGTTGTAGGATTCTCTAATGAAGGACAAACTGAATCACAGTTATACTTATAAATGACCATATCTAAACTAAGGTACTTATAATATATTTCATAAGGCAATTTGTTGGGGGTTTTTGGCTTGATATTCAGAAACCATATCAGGGAGCTATCCTGGAAAAGGTACCCTCCAAACCCTGAGGATTCCATGTTCTAGAGACAATGACAGATGCGACCAATTCTCCTCAATCAGGACTGAGATTTCCTGGAGCCTTTTCCTCAATAGTACAGTTTTGGGATTCAGATGCATAAGGGAGAGGGATCTTAGTCTTCCCATCTCCTACTTTATCACCCTAGTATTTATTTAATATTAGTTGGCTGAAAATACAGTTGCCATATCCTGGAGACATTAGAGATAGTCCAGGGGACAAATGCTATCTTTCACTGTGAATCAGTAAACTCTAAACAAGACTTGAAAACCCCTACCAAAACCCACAAAATCCCAAATAAATGTTCATGTACCCACCCCTGCCACTTCTTGACTATGACACACTGTTAAACACAGACACATGAATGAGACTTCCCTTCATAGGAGGTCTTTAAGTGGAGGTGTCACAAATCAAGAATGTGGGAGCAGGACTCATGTTTTAGATGAGGATTTAATTACATGGCCTTCCAAATCTTTATTCTAGTCTCCAATTCTGTGACTTATCAGTACAGAAATTACTGACAACAGTGTGAAGCAAAGGGAACATGGATGGGGAGATCTAGAGAAACCTTTTAAAGGTTTTCTTTTAGAGTTATCTAAGTTCATGGTATCTACCAGAAGAGAATCAACACTAATATATTTAACTTACAGAAATACTTGCAAATAATGATTTAAATGGTACAGCACCAATAGTGTTGGCGCTCTAAAAATATTCCCTTTCCTGTTCCAGATGCAGATAAGTTTTCTTGCTTTCCCTCCACCCTCTGTAAGATCCAATTCTGGAATCATTTTCTTGGTATACTTTTAAATTTCAAAAATCTTTCAAGGTTTCCCCCTCTGGGTCAGGACCTACCTGCAGTGGGCTTAGTAGGGACATTGTTGTTCTGATAAATGGGCTGGGGTGTCTCGTGTTGTGGCTGTCCAATCACCGGGGTCATGGAAGGTGTGTTGACATTGGAAAGGATGCAGCCAGTCACTCTCTAGAGAACAGGAAAAAATTCAAGAGTCAATAAGATCACTAAAGAATTTTTAGGTAGTAGATGGATTATTTTGTGTTATAGATGTGGTAGCGCTTCAAAGAGTTTGTGAAAGGATTTGCCCAAGATTGTCTGGACTTGAACCGAGGACCACTGATTAAAAGTCTAAAGTAGCACTTCTGTCCCTCAAACCAGAAGTTAGAAGCTGGTACGGAGGTGAGCACACTCATGTATGTATGTGAGGATACAATCCAAAATCAACTGCAAAGAATTTTTGATTTATTGATTATTTAATATTATGGCAGCTAAGTGGCATTATGGATAGAATGCTACGCTAGAAGTCAGGAAATCCTGAATTCAAACCCAACCTCAAAGACTTACTAGCCATGAAACTTGGGAAAAGTAACCAATTTCTATTTGCCTCAGTTTCCTAATCTGTAAAAATGGAAATAATACTAGCGCCTATCTCCCAGGGTTCTTGTGAGGGTCAAATGAGATAATAATTATAAAGTGTTAGCACAGTATTCAGCTCACAGCAGGCTCTATAGAAAAGCCAGCTATGATAATAATTTTTTACTTTAAAGTTCATATATATTATAATTTTATTATAATGCATTTATTATATTTATACTTATATATGAATTATATAATAACAATTATTATTATTGGTGCTACTTCTCAATTTATTTCAGTAAATATTTATTAAACACCAGCTAAGCTCAAGGCACCATGGATATAAAAACAAAACAAAAAAAAGCAGAGTTTCTGTTGTCAAAGAGCATACATTTAATTGAGGGGATACAACATGTACACAAATAAATAAAATAGAAGGTAATTTGAATGGGGGAGAAAGTACTAGCATGAAGGCTTCATGAGTTGGTGATACATGAGCTGAGCTTGAAAAAACTCTGACAGAATTGGAGAGGAAGCAGTATGGAAGATGGATTGGGGTAAAGAGGTAGAAGCCAGAATGTCAAGTTCAAGGACTGGCTAGTGATTCCATTTGACTGAAACTTGTTGTTGTTGTTTGTCCTTCTTGAAGAGGACCAATGACTTCAGGAAGACAATGTCTTCATTTCTAAGTCAGTTGGATTTAAGTGAGGGAGGACTGCAAAGTCACCTGCCTCACTCTTTCCTCCAGAACCATCTGGGTCCAGTGGCAAGATATAGATCAGGGTGACTGGAGATGGCCTTGGATACAGTGAGAGATTGACCTTTTGGAGCTAAGGTCTTTCCCGGGTCTCAATTTATCTGAGGCAATGTCATTCAGTGATTAAGACTAGGTAAGAAATGAAGCAAAAAATGGCCTCTTTTACCTAGTTAAAAAAAATTAATATAGGAGGGGAAGACCCTCAAGGTTTCTGGTCAAGACAGAAATAATTGCTATTGACATTCTGAGCCCAAAAAACCCTCAAAAATGACCAAGTAAGCCTTAGGCTGGGACTTATTGTTGGACAGTCAATGAAAACCAGAATGATTTGGATTTAAGGCATTGTCAAGTAGCTCATTTGATTCCTGATAGCTTTAACAAAATGTGGGACTCTAAAACTGTATTTCAAGAGAATAATAAAATAACACTACACAGGATAAAAGAAAATAATTGTTTCATTTTTTAAAAATAGAATAATAAGGAGGAAAGAGAGAAAAAGAAATCCCCCCTGTGAACCCCAAGATATTTTGTGAAGGGTTCAAACTTAGTGCATGTGACAAAGAGTAATATGAAATAAGACTAAAAAGATAAGCTGGACTGACATTGTGGAAGGTTGAGAAGCTTGCTTCTTGTTTTGGATCTATCCTAAAGGCATTTGGAAGTCACTGGAGCAAGGGAATGACATGATGAGATGTATCTTAGGAAGATTATTTTGGCTGTGGTATGATGCAGGGACAGGAGAGAGGAGAAATTGGAGGTGGGTTTATTCACTGAAATGTTATTTCAACATCTTACAACTTCTGGCATAGTGGTTGGAGAACTGTTCTCAAAACCATGAGGACCTTCCTTCAAATTCTGTCTCTAACAATTGGGCTAGGCAAAGAAGCTTTTGGTGTTCTAGGAAACTCTAAACCTATACATTGCAGAGGAGGTATGGTACTATATTAGTAGAGGGAGCTTCATTATCTATTAAGCCCCAGTACCCAAGAAACCATCCATGTGGTCCTTCCCTGTCTTATAAACCAACCAGGTGAGAGATTATTGTTTTTATGAAGATGTGAACTATGGTGGTGACTCCATGAGTGGAGAGAAGGGGCTGGATGGCAGAGATGTTGTGAAGAACAGGGAATGTGGAACTGTTAAAGATGGTAGTACCCCAACACAAGGAAATGTGAACATTTCAGAAAGATGCCATATTTAAATTGCTTTTGTAATGGAAATCAGTGTAGAGAGGATAAGAAGAGAAATTACCATTTGGGGGGAAAATCTTTGCATCAACTATTTTTGATAAAGGACTAACATGCAAGTTATATAAAAAGCTAACATAAATTAGCTCTTCCTTCAATGGATAAGAGAGGATTGGATATGAGCAAACAAATCTCAAAAGAACTACAAACTATTAACAACACACACACACATACATATATACAAACAAGAATATTTCCAAGTCATCAAAAAAAGAAATGCAAATCAAAACAAATCGCAGAGTGGCAGTAAATTGACAAAAGTGACAAAAGGTGGGGGTAGAGATGTCATTGGGAGAGAAGTAGAGATTTCTAACAGGAAATAAAATGTAGGACTGGAATTCAGGGGAGAGATTAATGCTGAGTAGATTTGGGTGCCATCTCCATATGGGAAATTTCACTTCAAAAGTGAGCTAATTTAAGACCCATAGGAACAGACGAGATCACCAGTGAATAGAGTGTAAGAAAGGAGAGAAGAAAAAGCAAGACAGATTCTGGGGGACTACCCACAATTTGGGGCGTAAGATGAGAACTGGATGATGACCTAATAAAGGAGACATAAGAAAAAGTAGTAAGACAGGTAGAGACTTGCCTTTCTTGAAATACAACAAGTATTTTCCTTTTTGGTGAGCCAGAATAAATTATTATTAGAGTAACTATTAATAAGATGGAAACTGTGGGGCAACTTTATTCTTTTTATTCTCCTTCCTTGGAAGCCTTGACCATGAGGCTACTGACTTGGTACAGTATAATTTTTCTATCGGGGAAGATCAGATCTTTTTGGCCAGATGTCCAGTCTAACACAAGAAGATTCTAAGTAGCCCAGGGACCGGGAGTGACCTTCAGGGAGTATATCCTCTACACGCATCCCTGAAAGCAGCCTAGCTATTGAATCTTCCCAGACAGATGGAAAAGTAAGCATTTATTCAGTGACTTCTGGGTGTTAGCTACCATGGGTCCCTTTTGGGCCAGAGATATGATTCAACTCCAAACAGATCATGGAAGCAGAGATTTACAATTAGAAGGGACTTCAAGGGCCTACATTTTACAGAAAGTGAGGAAACTGAAGTTCAGAAAAGCAAAAACCCAATATCACAAAGAATGTACTTGAGAACTTGAAAGAGACTTTTTTCTGGCTCCAGATTTCCTTCAGGAAAAGGTCTCTGAAAGGAGAAAAGACTGGGAACAAGGCAATATAGAGGAACCATGGTCCAAACATGTCTCCATCCCCAGTTTCCTGCCCTGATATTTTTTGAATATTTTCCCTTGTAATGAGACTTGGGACTCTCTCACTGAAGTGGAAATTTCTCATTCTCAGTGAGAGGGAGCTCATTTATTCAGTGTATTGTCTGGTATATTTTCATCTGTATATTTTCTCTGATTTCTATGTACTATCAACTAGGATAAGTGGGTTCATTTACTTCACTGCAGGCAGTCTTTGTGAGGTGAGACAAGCCTCGGATATGTAACCTGGACCGTGCCTTCCCTGCTAAGGGATAGCAATCAAGGGCACAGCTTGAACCTAAAAATTATTTTCCTTAGACTAACAATATTTGGGGGGGTGGCAGATAGATATAATTTTAGTCTGATACTTTGACGAGAGTAGAGGATCTGCTTGTGACATAAATCAAAGCCTCCCTTGGAGAACGGTGGTGGAGGAGACCCTAGTGAATTATTATATATTTATGTCTCTGTGAACAATATCACAACATACATAACCTACCTACATAGGCAAAATACACACATATGTCCCCACAGGGCAGTGATTTTCCAGGTGAGAGGAAGGAGTAGCAGCGTTTTACCATCCCTGATATTCACCCTTAATTATGGGAATTTATTTGCTGAGATCACCTGATCCTGGAAATAGGTGTTTGGGTTTTTTTTTTTTTTTTTTTAATAATCAGTCTAATATTTAGGTAAGTTTAACTTTTTCTCTAGCTCACTCCTTATGAAAAATAAGATCCTTTTGGCTTGTTCTTCCCAGAGAAGATCAATCCAGATGCTGGAGGGGAAAAAGAAATGGTTCCCAGCTCTCTGTTCCCAGCACCCAGTTCCACCCCCATTCTCGCTTAAGATCTCGACACATATTCAATTTCTCACCAGTCCTGCTGTTGTGAAGCGCGTGAGCGCAGCTGTCCCGGGCTCCTCTCCAAATGCAGGTGTGAACCACTAACATCGGCACTCTGTTTCTCAGGTGGGCCTCTATGGCCCAGCCAAGAGCTCTGGCTGGTGGCTGTTACTGCAGAGGGCCGGGAGCTCCGAGGAGAGGCCCCAGACTCTCCTCCCTGGGCAGGGGTGACTTACATTTTCCTGCCTGTCTGTCACTGCTGCAGCTGAGGCTTTTGGACATTTCCTCAAGGCTCCAGCAGGAATTGATTCAGTCTGGATTGAGGCACCTGAAATGGGGATGGGGTGGGGGGAAGAAATGATATCGAGGAACCTGGAAGCAGCTGGGATTTCGGCAGAATTGCCCCGGAAGGAAGACCATTGACTTTATGTTCCAAATGGGGCTTCGAATAGCTTTGTGGTTTTGTCATTTTGGTCACGTCTGACTTTTTGTGAGCCCATTGGGGATTTTCTTGGTAGAGATACTGGATGGGAATAATAATAGGACTTACCTTCCAGCATTATGGTGAGGATCAAATGAGATAATGTGTGTAAAATACTTTAGCAGAGTGCCTTGCTCACAGTAGGTACTATATAAATGCTTATTCCCTCCTCCCTGATGTGACCTTTAATGTAGAATTTGGTACCAAAAGTTGGGGTTCAGTCATGTGGAGAATTCACAATGGCAATATTCTCTTTGGCAAAACAGATTTATTTAGAGTAATGGGTTACAGACAAAATGAAGGGATGCAATAAATACTGGGAATGGTAAATATGAGAAACAGAGTGGGAGAGCATATGAAAGACAAGTTCTTCAATAGAACTCACAGTTAGCTATGAGTTAACTCATAGCTTGCCCTTGGTTGGGCAAGCTTGGGTTGGGGCTTGCCCTTAGCTGGCAGGATAAATCCTGAAAGGGACGTAGCATCCCCAAAGAGCTAGTCAGCCGTAAGGAGGAGAAGTGGGGTTGGGAAGCATAGTGGAGATAAGGGAGATTCCATATGGCATGGAGGAAGAGAAAAAAGGCAGAGTGCTGTGGTGGGCTGATCTATAGAGAGGCAGCAGCCATGGGATGGTTTTATAGGGAAAATGGGACCTCAGGGACATGACTGGGATTTCTACAGAGGGTGGGTCTCAGGAGCTTGACATAACTTGGATTTCTGACTGGACCACCTCCCCAAAGGGTGGGACTGTGGAGCCAAACTAATCTCTACCGGAGCCTTCCACTGCTTGCCTCAGGGATCAATTCTTTCATTTCTCTTGGTCCAAAACACCATTCAGGACTTCATCATCCCTATGTCAACCATTGCAGAGCCCAGTGGTGTCTCCCAGCTTTCTGCCATGTAGTTCTAGCTCCCACTGCTGTCGTGGCTCCTTGCCTCCTCCCTTCCTTCCTGATCAATCCACATCCTTCCCTTTGATCTAGTTGAACCAGAATGACTATTTAAGGTCTGCCATATGTATGTATGATCTATAGTAAGTGTTCTTAACTTGGGGATCCATGAACTTGTGTGGGGGAGGGGGCAATTGGGGTTAAGTGACTTGCCTACACAGCTAGTTGTCATTAAGTGTCTGAAGCTGGATTTGGACTCAGGACCTTCTAATTCCAAGGCTGGTGGTCTATGCACTGGGCCTTCTAACCTCTCCTGGTTTCGTGAACTATTTTTTTTTTAAAAAAGTCTAAAAGTTTTATTTCAAAATAATTTTTTGTGCCTCAGTTTACTCTTATAAAAAGAGAGAGTCAGACTAACTGACCTGGCAATAGTCTTTCAGGTCTAAATCCATGTTCCCATGATCTATTTGGAATGGAGACATACCAGGATTTCACAGAATTATAGAATTTGAGAATTGGAAGAGATCATAGATTTAAGAAAAAGAAAGGACGTTAAAGGACACCTTTTCCTAGCCCCTCATTTTATAGATGAGCAATGCTAGGCAACTTACCTGAGGTCATATAGATAATCATAAGTGACAGGGACAGGATTTACTCAAGAGACTGTGTTTTTTCTATCATAACACACTGCCTTTCAGAAGTTTTTCTAGTCTAACTAAGGAGATCAGGGAAGACTTCACAAGGAAATGAGCCTTGAAGACTTCTGACTAGAAAGTTTCCCAGAAAATATTCCTGGAAATAACCTCCATGGATAGAGGCATCTTATAGATAAACCCAAAGGGAAGATCATAGAATTTTAAGTTCAAAGAATAATTGGATAATCTATTTTGGCCAAGATGTATAGGGTGTGACTGGAAGGAAGGTGAAAGAAGTCTAGAAAGGTAGTCAGGCTGAGGTATTTTTATTTTACCATAATAGCAATAGGGAGCCACAGAAGGCTCCATGGAGAGGCTCTCCCCACAGTTCCTTCTAGGTTGTCTTTTCCTCCTGTTCCTCAAACACCATAAGTGGCAACAAGTCAGAAAGTTGAGGGAAGCGTCTGATTAAAGGTATATAGTCACATCTCTATGGGCATGAGGTCTAGGACAGAAACATTATCTGAGCTTACCTCAGCCAATTCCTTTCAAAAGAGAAAGAAGGTACTTGGGGAATATGTAATGGGGTCAGGTACAGGAAGGGAAACATGTTCTCTGTTTACATTAAAAAAAATTACTGTTGAATCATCCAACATTCTCCAGCTTTCTGTAATCTATGAACTATGTCTCTTATTGTAGGAAATATAACTCCCATTACAAGGACAGATAATGTTGAGGGTAAAGAGACTGATTTCCTGTATAGGCAACACAGTTCTGGATTTTGATTGCCTGCGACCCCTGGCAAGTCATATTCCCCAAAATATCCTGTTTTGTCACCATTTGTGCTCACTGGACTCTTCCCTTCTGACTTTCCCTAATCTTCTTTTCCTTTTTCTCCCTCCCATCCTCCATAGGGTCCTATAAGTATGGTACCTTAACTGATCCCAGCCCAGAGCTGCATTGTAGCCAGAAAAGAAGGGTTTGACTCAAAGTCTCCACAGAAACCAGGGCCCAGAAGGTGGTCTACCTTCAGCCCCCAGTCCCAGCCTCCTTTCTTCTCCTGCTCCTTAGCTTTCTCCAGATCCCAATCCATAGGATTTATGTTTTCATGCTCTGTGCTAAAATTAAATCACTTCTTGCCAGTGATATCCTTCAGCCCATTCCCTGGATCCATCCAAAAGAATTCTTAGCCACAGTAGGGCTCAAGCAATGAGTTCAGCACTAATATGGTGAGTATTTCCACCTCTACCCAAGGAGGGCTGCCTCTGTGCCTGTGGAAGGGCCAATCCTTCCAGGTTGGACAAATGGAGCAGTATTGGGAATGTACTGTACTTCCAGCCATGGTAAGATGGGGAGATACAATCTCAAAAAAATGGGAAAAAAAAAAGATGCTTACTAGCCCTTTCACTTTAGGCAGGTCATTTAAAGTCCCTGGGTCTTGATTTCCTCAGAAGAAAAGTAAGGATAAGAATAAATGGCCTCCGAGGACTCTTTTTGCTCCAGATTGTGGGTTCTTTCAGCCTGTAGTCTCATCTTACCTGCTGAAACTGTATGTTATTTATTAGCCCCTGCTGCGGGCCACAGTGAGCCTGGGAGCCTGACTGCTGCCGTAGCTGCTCACCTTCATGAGGTCCCGATGGTGTTCTAGCACGCTGCAGGTTGTCTGCCACGTGTCCTGATAACACTCCCAGGGGTCCACCCTGCAAGGAACCAGAAGGAAACTTCCTTTCATTTCTACCCCAAAACATCCCTACCTTTTTCCTGTGGCCTATTCCTGGACCTTAAAACCAGGATTTTCATAATGATTTCTATATTAGCAACTGACTTAGAACCTAGGGGAGGGGAAGGGAGGAAGGATGAGATGACAACTAGATAGACAGCAGATAGAGAGGGGAGGGAAATAGGGAGAGAGAGACAGAGACAGAGAAAAAGATAAAGAGACAGAGAGAAACAGACAATGAAAGAGAGACAGAGGCAGACAGAAACAAAGGGACAGAGACAGAAAGAAACAGACAATGAGAGAGAGAGGCAGACAGAAACAGAGAGAGATAGAGACAGAGAGAGACAAAGACAGAGACAGAGAAAGAGAGAGAAATAGACAGTGAGAGAGAATCAGAGACAGAGAGGAAGAAGAGGAGGAGGAGGAGGAAGAAGAAAAGGAAGTTGGAGGAGAGAGGACAGAGAGAAATTATACAACTAAACAAGAAAATTTATAAGAAAGAAAAAATATACTAGGATGAAATTCCTGGGAATTTCATCATTCATATAAAACCAAGAGATTAGCTAGGATGGATTTGTTTCATTTCACTTAATTTTTTCGGTAAATTAAAAAAAATAATTTTTGTTTTCTTGCTCTTGTTTTGGAATTTATCTGTTTTTTCTTTTCGTGGGCTGGCTCATTGAATTTCTTACCAAAAGATGTTGTCCCCCAAGAAAAGCACCTGCCATTTGTCTTTCTGTGCCTTTCTAAGGACTCCGATTTCTTTCTCTAGGTGGGAGCCTTTAGCATTCAGCTCCTGGGCCCCCTCCCCACTAACCCTGGTGAGTCTGGGGGCCCAGAGCTGTCTCCTCCCAGCTGAGACTTCAGGAGTTCTGCAGGGCTTCCAAGCATTTCCCCTCGCCTCACTTACCAGGTTGTGAAGTGAGCAGGGATCATCTGGGTGCTCTGGCCTGACACAGCACTCTGACTTAATTGCAAACCTAATGAGCTGCTAAATTGGGATGTTTCTCAAACGTTTTCTTAGTGGCTGAGGATTTTACCCTCCCCACCTGAGGTTTCCAGAGATGTGATCTTGCTAATTAAAAACGCTTAGAGAGGATGCACGTACCACAGGCCCCACTTCACACGTACCCAAGGGGGCACACACACACACACACACACACACACACACACACAGATGTACATCCCTGCCTGTCCGAACCGTATGCAGAGACGTGCACATGTGCAGACACCAGAACCACAGCAGAGCAGACTCCCCCACTGAGCCATCTCCAGACAGCCTCCCTGCTGGAGCCGGAGCCTGGATCTCATTTCCTTGGCATCTGAGCGCTGGACATCTGTCTCTATGGCTCTGCCCAGCCCTATTGATCTCAGTGCATTCAGATCTATCAGGATCAGACAACTATTTCATAAGCCTGAGCCTAGTTTTGTTTTGTTATTTCTCCCCCAAACTACAAACCATCACCTCCCCTTTCCCGCCCCCACCCACCTTGGCTGGGGCTCCTAGGCAGAGAGCTAGGGGTTGGGATGGCTTGATTTCTCTCCGTGGCTCCCTCATGGCTGTTTTATATGACAGACATCTAAGACTGCATCCTATCTGTCTTATCTGGATCTTAGGAGGATAAACAAAAAGTCTAAAGCTTTTTAGCTGAAAAAGATAAAGGTTCTTATGGAAGTTCAGCACAGGAAAGAAAAGTCAGGGGGTAATTTCTTTTTTTTTACTCTAGAAATTTTTTTTTTTAACTCTAGAATTTTTTTTTTTTTACTCTAGAAATTTTACTCTAGAAAAAGAATAGCTGTGTGACTCCAGGAAGATCAGTTAACCTCTCTATGATCCCAGGTAATACTGAAGACTCTAAGTTATGGGAATTACCAGTCTGTTTCAGTGGAAGCCATTCCCCATCCAGGGTTCGGATTCTCTACACTGATGAAATCATACATCTAAGCCCCAAGAAATACAATAAAAAAGACAAGCTCCCACAGAGAATTGATGAAATATCAATTTAGATTCAGAGATAGGAAAGACAGAAAGAGAGTAAATAAAGAGAGAGACTGAGAGAGACAAAGACAGAGACAGAGACAGAGTCAGAAAGAGGCAGAGAGAGGAAGAGAAAAAGAATGAGCAATACATACATACATGTATGTGTCTAAGCATGCATGTATTGATATATACACACACAAATATAGGTACACACACATATATGATCACTATTTTTTAATCTTTCCTCTTCCCCAGTATAAATCTCAATGGACTCACTCTTCTTCCTATTTTCTTCCCACTGAGTTTAATTTCCTATCACCTTTCCTTTCCCAGAAACTTATAGGTACAACTTATTTTTGCTTTCATTGGGAGAGGAACTGCAAAATAATTAGTATACCATTATAAGAAGGCTCTCTTCTCATACAAATTATAACTCTGGAAACTTTTTTGTGTACAATTAGTATAATTAGTGGAAATTTTCTGTAATTATATACTGTGAGCTTAATAGATAATAGTGTCTCTCCTCTTAACCAGAGGTATATGCGTTTTGATTGTCTAATGAAGGAGAAGGTGGGGAGGTTAATGGCTATCCTCTTCAAACCTTGTACCTTCAGACCAGAAAAGCCAGGTCTGAATCCTTGTGGTCCATAACCGATTCTTCAGAAAAATACTACCACTGTGACCCCCAACCCTGAATGGGAGTCAACCTTGGCCCAGAAAAGCCTCACTGAAAATCACCTGATAGCTTTGATTGAAACCTATGGTGATCTTGATTCTTCTACAGAGAAGTTAGCTTAGGATCTTGGGGTCACAATTTGCAATCTTAAATATTTTTCATGGATCTAGACTATGGGAAAATGGCAGGCTATATGGGTAGCGAGGAGATATCCAATGGATGGAATGAATGGATTTGATTCTTCTTCTTTGAAGTTCCTGAATAGCCTAGATGGAAGAATTCAGGGTCTCTTTCCCTCTCCCTTTCCCTTTCCCTCTCTCTTCTTCTCCTTCTTCCTCTTCCTCTCCCTTTCCCCCTCTCTCTTCTTCTCTGTCTCTCTCTCTCTTTTTCTCTCTCTCTTTCTTTCTCTCCCTCTTTCTTTCCTTCCTTCCTTCCTTCCTTCCTTCCTTCCTTCCTTCCTTCCTTCCTTCCTTCCTTCCTTCCTTTCTTTCTCTGTGTCTCTCTGTCTATCTCTCTCTCACTCTCATTCCCATTCCCTTTGCTACCTGCCACATTCATCTCTATTGAAGGACAGCAATCAGGTCCATCCTACCTGATCCAATCAGAAGACTGGACAGCCAGTTGGCACATGATCAGACGATGTCGGCTAGACACCAGGCCCTGGGAAAGGAACAAAATAATCATTAGAAAATTGCCTGTTAATAAATCAACCAAATGTTTCATATGGGCCGGATCTGAGTACTAGGATACTAAGGAAAAGTTAAAAAAAAAAAGTCCGTCCTCTCAAGGGGCTTACATTCTAATCGAGAAGAAACATGTACTTAAATTGGTACCAACAAGATACTCACAGTGGACAGTATCTGAGAGGGGAAGGCATTAGCATTTAAGAGAGACTTGGAAAGAGCATCCTGCAGAGATGCAGAGGCATCTGGGCTGAGTCCTGAAGAAAGCCATGTATTCAGGATGAAGAAGGAGAGCATCCTGGGGATGGGGGACATGCCCTACCCTTGGGACTATTCCTCCAGAGCTCTCCTACTCTCCCTTCTCTCAAACTCATGGATTATTACATTTGATTCCAAATCATATAAACCAAGAGGACATTCTTCCTGGACTAAGGATTTTGTTGAACTTCTATCATCAGCAAAATCTATTCATTTGTATACCCTCATTGGGGCTAGAATAGGAGTGGAATAAGAAAAAAGAAAAAGAAATCCAGAAGATTACCTATTCCCTGGACAAAATCCCACCCATTAGTCAATATTTATTCAGCAAATGTACTCTATATCCAACACATGGATGATGTCCGACCAACAAACAAACACCTCTTTGTCTCCCAGTTCAATCTGGGCCATTGTCTGGCTCTGCATCAGGCAAATCAGATGGTGACAATGGAATTGGAAGGGAGAAGGGACCCAGGGAGGAGGAGCACCATGAAAGCTCAAAGGAATCTCAGTTTTACTCCTTAAAAAAACAAACCAAAAAAACCAAACAAACTGTGGAGTATTTCTGGGACACACAGCGGGGAGAAACAGAGATATGTCTCCTAAACTGGGTTTCAGAAAAGCATGGGTCCAAATCCCAGAGCTTTTTTGTCTGCAGAAAGGAAGCTAACTCTTGTATTGCTGGCTCTCCCCCAAAATTGTTGCATTTGCCTCAGGTTTGGAAGCCACCCCAACTTCTGCTCACCATGTGCACTGGGTCCTCTCCTAATTAGGATTGACTCAGCTTGGCACTCTGAAGCTGATGTCTCATCCCTAAAAGGGGCTGGCATCTGCTTTCTCCCAGCTGCTGGCCCCATTACCCTTTCAATCAGGTTCTACTGCAGCTCAGAGATGAGGACTGGGATGGGAGTTCCCATGTTTTTACTCTTCACAAAACCTTAATTATTGTGCCAGCTTTTTCTGTCAGAGGCAGAGCAAGAAAAACAGGTCAAAGGAGATAGAACCTACCTGTTTTCCATAGGAGTCGTGGACAGGAGAAACAATTCCACCAATCACAATAAACCTTCCAGTCTTGTGCAAATAATCCCTGGCTCTTTCTAAAGAAAAGAAAAGGTGATTGCAATGGAAATAAATACTTTGGGTTCTTAGAGTTCAAGAATCGTTCATTTTCCTTTTTTTGAAATGTACTATTCTAACCTTTTCAATACAACTTTTATGATTCGAATATTTAGCACAATGCCTGACATATAGTAGGTGTTTAATAAATGTTTATTGATTATTAATGATTCAAAAAGTTTAGGGATCAGAGCTCCTAGTCTCCCAAGCAAAAGGATTTGGACCCAAGAGTGAATAAAGGCATATTTAAGGGAATGGACAATTAAGAAGACCTGAATTCAAATCTACCTCAACCATTTACTAGCTGTCTCCAGGCAAATCACTTAACCTTATTTGCCTCAGTTTCTTCATCTATAAAATAAGCTGGAGAAGGAAATGGCAAACCACTGCTGTATCTTTGCCAGGAAAATCCCAAATGTGGAAATGAAGAGTCATATATGACTGAAAAACAACAAAAGTAGAGCAACATGTTGCAGCTCAGAGGAAACTTAATACAAGAAATCTATTTTAAAACTGTAAGTCTGTATTATTGGAAGTTTTCTTAAATTCCTATAGAACTGAGTAAAAAAACCCACCATTCTTAAGCATGAAAGAGATGTTGATTGCTCACCATAATTATTCAGATGAGAAAACTCATCAAAAACAAATTTCAAAGGTTTTTTATATAACTGAAATGAGTTAATCAAAAAAGAAAACTACTATTTTCAGTTTGCTAAAGAAAATTAAAAAGAATTTTGTAATTTCCTAAAGAAAATCTAGCTTCCACTTCACTTTCTCTTCAATTCCAGATTAATTCATTGTCAATCTGCAATGTCCATCCAAATACTGGGAGATGGAGTCTATTGTTATCCAAGATCTGACACTCTGTTCATGGACGACTCTACCTAGTTTAATTGCTAAATTCAGAATAAAAAAATTAAACTAAAAAAGAAGAAAATAAAGGACACTTCTCAGGTTCATTTTGGGCTCCAAAATGGTAAAAGCTGAAGTAGTTCTTGGAGCTCTGACAAATTTAGATGAAATATTTTGTCCTAGAGCTCTGACATCCAATGAAGGCATATTTCCTCCGTGGGCAATATGCTTCCCATATGGCAACCATCTTTGCCTCCAAAGGCATGAGACACATCCCCAAAGCCATAAGCCTCCTTTTCCCACAATTTGAGGGATTGGGATGTCTAGAGGGTGGGCTCTTTGGAAGGGAGAAGGGACCCAGGGAGGAGGAGCACCATGAGAGCTCAGTTTTACTCCTTAAAAACTCTAGTCCTTCCCAAGACATTTTTGACAAGTATTCTTTGTGATACGACGAAATTTCACAGTCCTCAAAGAGTAACAGAAATTGAGAGTTGGAACACATCTCATGGTTTATCAAATCTACCTTGCACCTGAACAGAAATCTCTTCCACAATCTCCTCAAAAAGTGGCTCTCAATCACCTTTAGTGATGGGGAACTCACTCCCTCTAGAGGGCTATGCATACTTCTGAATTGGAACAAAACATACCCCTTTTCCTGCAAAAGTTAAACCTCTATTTCCTCCTCCAAAGAAAGATGGTAAATTTTCAACTTCCTAAAAGAAGTTGCAGATTCTGTTCCTTCACATCTCTAAACAAAACATGGTTTTGTAAGGACAAGATCCAATATGTTGGTATCACAGAATACATGGAAAGGAATAAGATAGGAATTGGCTGGAAAATTAGGGACTCTAAAATATATAGAGAGAAATAAGAATAACATAAGTATTATTATAAAATAGAGGTCTTCACATGGATTTGGTCTTTAAGGACATAGTGAGGCAGAGAAAAAGATAACACAGAGAAGTAGAAAAAAATTAGAAAAAATGCAAAAAGAAGTATAACAAACACAAAAAGAGATCTCCACAGTGTAGAAAATTTAATTGAATTACATAATGTGAAATATTGTTCTGTCATGTCCAACTCCTCATGATCCTGTGAACTATGGGGTTTTCTTGGCAAAGATACTGAAATGATTTGCTATTTTCTTCTCCAGCAAATAGGGTTAGATAATTTGACCAATGATACCAGCTAGTAAATGTTTAAAATTGGATTTGAACTCAAGCTTAGTTCTCTCTCTACTGAGCCACCTAGCTGCCTCAAACATGGGGACAAACACACAAATGAAAGAAGGTTGAGAAATAGCTAGATAGCAGTTGATATGAAAAAAAAAAGAGAAAGAGAGATAAAGGCTTCACTGGACTGTAAGCTTAAGGAATCAATAGTGTGACAGAGCAGTGGGAAAAGCTGATTCAATCTTGGGATGCACCAAAAGGTCAAGCATGTCTGGAATACTGTGTTCAAGTCTTAGTACCATATTTTCCAAAGGGCATTAAGAGACTGGAAGCATACAGAACTGAGAAATCAGGATGGCAAAAGACTTGGGATTGATACCACATGAGAATTGATTGAAGGAAGTAGTTACAACTAGACTTAAGAAGAGAAGATGTAGGTAAGGCATCAAAGTTATCTGGAAGTATTTGAAGGCATATCACATGACATAAATTCTATTTGGCCCCAGAAAGCAAAAGTAAAAACAGTGGATAAAAGATATAAAGAAGCAAACTTAAGCTTTTTTTTTTTTTTTCAGGAGTTTATCCCCAAGTGGATAGGCTGCCTTGGGAGTCAGGGTGCCGTCCCTCACTGGGGATTTTTAAGCAATGGATGAACTTGTGATCTATGATGTAGGACAGATTTTTTACAGCATGAATTAAACCAGAAGGCCACTGAAGTCTTTTCTGATTCTGAAATTCTAATTCTGGGTATCCATCATTTGGAGCCTGGCTGAACAAATTGTGGCATGTCAATGAAATAGAATGTTTTTGCTCTGGAAGAAAAGATGGATAGCAGGAATTTAGAGGAACAGAAGAGCAAAATGATCAGAATTACATATCCATTAACAATAATAATCTAAGTGAAAACAGCATTCAACTGCAGCCAACTCAGATTAAATGGAATGACCTTTCTTGTTCTAGAAGAACAGATGATGAAATATATTTTCCCCTGTTCTTCCTAGAGAGGTGTGGGATTGCAACTATGGAATGTTGCGTATGATGTTAGATAATTGTCTTGTTGCTTAGCTTAATTTAATTATTTTTCTTTGCTGCCAGGGAAGGTTCAGTGGTGACAAGAGAAGTGTATGGGATGCGGGGAAGGTAAAACAGGGAAAAGACTAGAATCAAAAGCATAAAGCATGAATAACTTTTAAAATAGCACAGAGCTGAACCAAAGGAGAAAAGACCGGGTTATTTATAATTTAATTGCTTCACTTCCTCTAAAAAGAAATTGTGATTGCATGAAGCCTAAAGATAAGGGGGAAATTACTTTTTTCTGTATGTTATATAAAGTGGGGTTAATAGTTTGTCAACTACCAAGAATCCTGGAATTATTTCTAAGTATTCCTCCCTACTGCCACAAGTAACTGAGCTAGTGGTTGTGTGTGTGTGTGTGTGTGTGTGTGTGTGTGTGTGTGTGAGAGAGAGAGAGAGAGAAAGAGAGAGAGAGAGAGAGAGAGAGAGAGAGAGAGAGAGAGAGAAAGAGAGAGAGAGAGAGAGAGAGAGAGAGAGAGAGAGAAAAAGAGAGAGAGAGACAGAGAAGGACAAAAAGAGAGAGAGACAGAGAAGGACAAAAAGAGAGAGAGAGACAGAGACAGAGAAGGACAAAAAGAGAGAGAGAGACAGAGAAGGACAAAAAGAGAGAGAGACAGAGACAGAGAAAGAGATCATTGTTTGGAAGTAGCTTCTGTAGAGTTTGGGGTATCCTGAAATTAGCAGCATTTCCAGAAGTCTTTTTGAAAGCCTGGCAGAATGACAAGAGTCATCTCTGTGGTTCTGCTTGGGGGTGGTAAGTGGGGCTGATTAAAATTAAAAAGGATGCCAGGGCTTCCAAATCTGTGTTTTCTTCATACTTGTCAATTCTAGAGTGGAGAAAGGGCCAAATTCATCTTTTTTTAATATTCAATTCGGAATCACTTTCTGGGTGGTCTAACTGATTTATTTCTCTCCCCTCGCCTTGAGAGCCTCAACTGAGCTGCACTGATTTGCCCAATCCATTCCTCAGGCTTTAGGCAGAAATTCAAGATCAAAGCTCAGGAAGAAAGGAGTGTGGATCCAAGGAAATGTAGCTTCCCTATTAATCTGTGCTATGATAGGGCCACTACAGCCTGCCTGGGGATGAGAGAAAACACTGAATGGCTGTCCATTAATAAAAATGCATAGGACAGACATGCCCTGTCTACCTCCTGGCAACACAGCGAGTTTGGCTGACATGTGTAATCAACTCTCTCCTTCTGGGGAGTTATTGGAGACAACCCTGTGATTGACACATCATGCTAAGTCAATTTTTTCTTTTCAATGGGAATTAAGAATGACCCCTTCCAAATCCATTCACAGCTAGAGTTCCATTCTCTCCTTGATTTTCATTATTTGTGGGAAATGGTCAGGTTTAGATTTGCAGACATTATAAGTTATAGGGAAATTAAGCCCTAGAAAATTAAAGGAAGTAGCACAGCAGCCAAAGAGATTAAATGAGTCTGGGATAAACTAAATGAATTAGAATGGAGAACTCCCCTTGGTTTTTCTTGCCAGGCTGAGCATTTATTCATTCATTCATTTTGCAATAAATTTTATTGTAGCTATTTTGTTCAAAGTTCTCTGCTAGGTACCATAAAGGATAATGATAAAAGGAAAGGAATGAAGTCTGATTTCTATTGTTCAGGGAATTCTGGGATGAGGAAACTCTCTCTAGTTGGTACCTTCTTCAGGACTCAGATGCATTAAGAGCTACTTATGGCAGTAAGAAGTGACCTACCCAAGGTTACTAAGCCAAGATGTGTCAGAGACAGGATTTGAACCCATGGCTTCCTGACTCTGAGACCAGCTCAAGATCCATTGTACCACACTGACACTCCTATGATGTCAATCATAATTTCCACTTCTAAAGTACCTCAAGGTCTACAAAGTGCTTTGCATCCAACACTTACCACTAAACCTGGCCTGTCATCTTAGTAGAATATATTATTGACTCCTGATCTGTTCTATGGTGCCTCACAATTACCAACACTAAACCATCATCAAGCATACCTTGGAGTCCATGAGCACACTTTGTTTTCCTAAATTATTCAAACAAGAAATAGTAGGCAAAGAAAGTGAGAGATCATTGAACAAGAAATAACTACAATAACTCTAAAACTATAATTCTCTTTATAGAAATAAATATAAAAGCAAAAGGAATTTTTAAAACTTAAGAGAATAAAAGAAAAGATAGGGAAAAGGGAAAATGCTTCAATACTTGCAACATTTCTCCTCCAGATAAAAAAAATTCACAGCCTTTGTATATCACACATGCCATATATGTTTTTATAAATACATTCATACATGATACATAATATAACATGTACAATATTTATGCAAAGTAAATTCATATACCCTTCACTGCTTGATGCTGATCATCCCCAAGCTGCTATATCCTACCTTGTCCCAGAAGTTTCCTACATTCCACATAAGCAACATCCTTACCCATTATCAAAGGTGCCTCATATGTTATTTTATTCATTGATCAAATAGCCCAGACACTTCTGCTGCAACTTTCTGCTACTTCTGAATGCTTTCTCTTATTATTTATGGCAGAGAAACTAATTTTCACATTCACTAGTAGCCTAAGTTTATTGCCTCTGGATTCCTGAAGGGTATTGTAGTCAGGAAATTGGGGTGTATGGACTAAGGAAGAAAAGGTGCAGAGAAGATATTGTAGTTTTGTTAGATAGTTAAAGGGCCATCACATAGACTAGAGATTATACCTGTTCTGATTGGACTAACAAGGCAGAAGCCAGTAGGATACGTAGATTAAAAAAGCACTGGAACCTGGTGCTTGCTGATTTCCATTTTCTGGTCAAATGAAAGAGTTTGGATGAGATAATCTCTACAATTTTCTGATTATAGCTAAAAATCAGTGATCAATCTGACCTTCTGCAAGAAGTCTTCTCTAGTTCCATTTCTAATCCACTTTTAGAACTTTCCTCTGAGATTGTCTTCCGTCTATTTTGAAAGTATCTTGAATATCCAATTTTTTGCATGTAGTCTCCCCAGTTTGAATGTAAGCTCCTTGAGGGCAGGGGTCATGATTTTGCCCTTCTTTGTACCCCCTGGCACAGGGTAAACACTTAATAAATGCTTGCTGACCATCTCATGAGGGCCACACTAGAGCAGGTGTGGTGGACGAATACAATACAACACAAAACTAGCTCTTTGGATGATGGAGCATAGATGTAAAACAACGTCTTCCCTATCATCTTTGCTTCCCATTAGCAGAGCGCATGAGTTGAACAGATTTTTCCATAGGGACAATCAGTTTGTCCCTTCTTTCTCATGATCCTCTTCTTAGCCTAGAACTGACTTGAATAAGAGTTTATTTTGTGAGATTTTGCAAAATAGACTCTTTATAGCAAGGAGCAGATAGGCCACGACTGCAGCGAGGGCCTTCTTTTTATGCAAAACTGACTGGCTTGGGTAGGAATTATATTGGAAACCTCCAATTGATAAGCTGGTATTCTAGCCAGCTGAGCTATCCTCCCCCCCAGTCCCACCCAGCTCTCTTCCTTTTCAGTTCTTCCATAGCATCACTTATAACAAGATCACCCTCTTTTTCTTCCCCAGAAAGAGAAAAATGCCTCCTGGATTTCCTCCCAATTGTTCCCCTGCTGCTGTTAGTAACACCAAACAGACAATTAGGAAGAAAAAAGAGTGCACATTAATTCTCTCATTATTGCCGATCCCATTTGCTCTCACCTGTCCCTAGCTTGAGAGAATCTGGCTCTCTTTGTCTTAGCAGCTGGTGGATGATTTATGACCTTCAGTTACCCAACTGTCACTTTTGACAGACTTCTCAGAGATGGTGAGGGAGGAAAATCAATCAGAGTAGCTTTCTCCAGGAAAAACCGTCTCCTCCTCCCCCTTCAAACCCCTCCCCAAAGGCTTTAGCCCTCCACAGAACTCATTCATTGTGACAAGAAGATCTGCTCTTTGGAGTTTCAGAATATTGAATGGTAAAAAAAAGAATCAAAAAGGAATAAAGAGCATAAATATTTTTCCTCAGAGACTCGTTAAATATTTGAGTTGATCATTTTAGAACTCAACAAACTGTAACAAAGTTTGAATAAGTAGGTGAGCAAGTGGATGGATGATTTGTTGCAGGATGAGGTGGGGGAAGAGACAAAATGGTAAGAAAATCTGTTTTAGCTTCCTTGCATCATAGAATGTGTGCCAGTATCAGGTGACAGCTTTGCCTTGATTTTAAATGCCCTATTTAGAAACTCATTAGTTTAAAATACACACACCCCTTCCTTTTGAGCTAAAATGTATCACAACATGTCTATCTCCAAAGTCAGAGAAGTCCCCACATTTACCAAAATCTTTATATCATTTTTTCTTGAAGCAAAAACTAGGAAACAAAGTGAGCATCCATTGATTGGGAATAGCTAAAAAAAACTACAATACATGAATATAATCAGAAACAACAAATATGAGAATTCAGAGATACACGGGCAGGCTTGAATGAACTGATATAGAACAGAAAGAATCAAAACCACAGTGTCTACACTAATAGAAATGAAAATAAGTCATTAAGTCAACAAACATTTATTAAGCGCTTACCATCTAGCAATTATAATGATCAGCCTTGGTCCTCAAGAACAAACAATGAAATGTGATTCTCTCCTTTCAAAAGAGAGGTAGGAGCCTATGTTGTGAGAAAAGGTTACTGCATGGGTTGTTTGCTTAATTTTCTTTCTTATTAAAAAGGCTCACTAATTTTTTTGGTGGGTAAAGGTGGGAGAGTGTATATATATATATATATATATATATATATATATATATAACTGTGTTGTAAACAGAAGGCATCAATAAAATTTATTTAAACAAAATTCACCACATCAGAGATTTCTTATTAAGAGAAGAATTCAAATTTTTTAATATGACGTATATGGCAAAAATATAATATCCCCATGTGTGTCTGTGCATAGACAATGCACGAATTGCGCAGGAATATAAGAAACCCAATTTTTGTTTATGGAGATGGCATAGACATACAATGGTGATAATTCCAGCTTTGTTTCTGGTGGATACTTTTCTTTTTTTACTAAAACTTTTTATTTGGACATGAACAATTCTTCAACATTAGGGATATTTTCCTTTTAAAGACAATTATTGGATATGATAAAGATGATAATGCTATCTATAAATGCTTTAACATTTGCAAAGTACTACAAATGCATATTACAACATCAAATTAGATGCCTCGGATATCATTATCCCCAAATTATCAATGAAAAAACTGAGGTTCAGATTTTCCCGTTATCATCTAGGTAATACATTGCAAGGGTAGGATTTGAATCCAGGATTCCTTGACTCCAAGCCCTGTTCTTTTCTCACTGCATTGTACTGTTTTTCTTAAACAAAACTAGCAATACACAATGCCCTGAGAAAACAACATGGCAGACCCTGTTCAAGTCAAGACATTTATCCTATTCTAGGCAAGCATACAACCTTTTGGAAGGGAGTGGAGGGTTAATGCTTTAAAGAGGGAAAAGAGCTGCAGTTTGTCAAGCAAGGTGAGAGTATCAAGAACAAGAAATTTTGTTTTGTTATCACTTTATGGTCACCCATCATCACCTCCCTGGAAAAGAGCCAGCCACAGTCATATAAAGCTGGCTCTCTTCGGTGAGTGAACCCATCTCTGGAGACCAAGATTCCACAGTAATAACTCAGTCCCCAGTTTCCTGTCTTTTCAACAAGAGCCTGGTGAGGAGATCTGAGGAGCTTTGGGAAAGTCAAGATCAAGGACAGTTAGGTGAATGTCAGCCTGTTTTAAAAACGACAGCTGAGTTGCCAAGGGTGTCTATGATGGATGGGAAAGAGCTTTGAATGCAGGAAATGTCCGCTTTGTCCCCTGATTCTTGGTATTGATTAAACTAGGGTGTGGGTCGATTGAACACATTTGTGCTAGGGTAAATGGAGCTGTTTCAAATAGTTTAAGAGCCCATGGCGACATATCTAACCTATGGACACCTGTCTGTCTTACTGTGAAGCCTTCTTTTCCGGAACTGACAAAATGTGATAACCAGAGAGGTCATCAGTATCTCAGTGATGAATATGAGGATGCAGGAATTCATAGGTACTTTTGCACTTATTCCAGAGATGTAAATAGGATGGGGTCACAGGGGTCTGCCCCCCAAATGTAAAAGTTAGAGAGTACCTGCAACACTTCCCCATAGTTTGGTTCCTTCCCTATTCATCTAACTCATGGTGGTCTTATTTAGGGAATATTTCCTTTCCCATTAGCAGTGAAGATACTTCCCACTGTCCTGGGGTAGGGTCCCTTCCACCCCACTCTGCAAACAACAGATAAATATAATGATATACAGGCCAACTGGTCCTCTCCTCATATTATTATTAGGAACAAAATTTGCTCATTATGGCTCTGATGTTCACATATAATCTATTTTTTTTCCCTTAATCTATGTTAACAGAAGGGAATAGTACAAAGCTGAGACAATGTTGGAAAGAAGATACTGGGAAAAGTCAATCTGGAGAAGGGCTTGTGAGTTGGTTGAAAGCATTTCTAGGATTAACTAGGGAGGGGAAACCAATCTCATATCTATGAAGCTGAAAAAGAGACTTGATGAGGGAAACCTCAATTCAAACTGAATGGAATTAAATAATGAAAGGGGCAGGTAACAAAGACAAAGTGACCTAAGACCTTGCCTCTTTCAAATTTTGACTTTGAAGTTTGAAAGGGTGTGTTCATTTACATGTGAAAGGGATAGGGTTAGACAGAGACAAAATCTGACCCACTTCTTTTTTCTCCACTCACTCACAGACCAGAGCAAATGGGAGAGACCTAGAGCTTAAAATCTGAGTAGCCAATCTTGCTGCGAGTTGAGTAGTAGGATTGTTTGAAATAAGAACCCAGCGAAATGAATGTAAACTGTTTGCATTTTTGTTTTTCTTCCCAGGTTATTTTTACCTTCTGAATCCAATTCTCCCTGTGCAACAAGAGAACTGTTCGGTTCTGCACACATATATTGTATCTAAGATATACTGCCACATAGTTAACATATATAGGACTGCTTGCCATCTAGGGGAGGGGGTGGAGGGAGAGAGGGGAAAAATCGGAACAGAAGTGCAAGGGATAATGTTGTAAAAAATCATCCTGGCATGGGTTCTGTCAATAAAAAGTTATTATAATAAAAATAAAATAAAATAAAAAAAAAAAGAACTAAGAACCCAGCTTTGAGGGATGAATATCTCTTGGAAAGTCCATCAAGGGATTAAATGGTGGGTGACTATAAATACCTCTCCCCTCCCCCCAACAGTAGTGGGGTTTTTCAGTAGAAGCACAAGGTACCATCCCTTGGAGCAAAGTTCAGCTGGAAAGAGAAGTCAAGAGACCAGTACCTCTCATTGGTCCTAAGACATTCCCCAAAGTGCACGGCAGTACTCTAGGATGGGATTTCAGAAGGGCCTGTGTGTCTTTTTACTTCATTTTCCTGCTCTGTAAAAAAAGGACTGATAATATCTGCCTATAGGGCAGGAATCTTACTTTGGGTCTGTAAATTTAAAATATACATATGCATATATATTCATTATATTTCAATACAATTGGTTTCTTTCTAATCCTATAAATTTTATTTTGTAATAATATCTAATTAAAATGGTACTGCAAGATTTGTAAAGTATTCCACAAATATTACCTTATTTAATCTTCACAACAATCCTAGTATTTTTATTATTTTAACTTACAGATGAGCAAATTGAGAGTGACAGAAAGTAATTGACTTGTTTGGGCTCCCGTAGCTAGTAGTGTCTGAAGCTAGATTTATATTCAAGTCATCCTTTTTCCTGAGCCAGTTCTCTGTATACTATACCTCTTAGCTGCCTCTGAAAAGCATTTAAAGCCATTATTCTGAGCAGGGCTCATTAGCTGCACCAGATTGCCAAAGGAAGTTCATAAAAAACGAAAAGATAAGAGCCTCTGGCACATAGTTGGTACTTTACAAATATTTTTTGACTGACTGACTAGAGAATTTAAACATCAAATAAAGAGAAGAAAAATTGTTCCAAAAAAAAAAAAAAGAAAGAAATAACACTATTAAAATGGTATTTCAGTAAAATACTACTATGAAAGATAACAGGAGAGTTTTAGTTAGAAGAATCACAGAAGTCAAGTTCAACTGCTACCCAAATCCTGACAGCCATCATTAGCATCATTAAGGGGCATTTAGATAGCTGACAATTGTATTTACATTTTTAGCCCCATGTCACATTTTCTTTTTATTTTAATTATTGTTTTTATTGCACAGGAAATTGTATATCAAATTATATAATCAAATCAATCTACCAAATTCTCAATAATTTCTTCTATTTATTCAGTAGAGTACATCATATATATATATGTATATATATTCTAACAATATTTACTTGTGCACATATTGTCTGCATCTTTAGCATGTTAAGTTCCTTGAAGGAAAGGACTGTTTTACCTTTGTTTCTGCATCCCCAGCACTTAGCAGAGTGCTTGGTTCACAGCATGCTCTTAATAAATGCTTATTGATTAATTGATGGTACCATCTTTTGAAAACTTATCAGGTTTTAAAATTTGGAAAACCAAGTCCCTTTTCTTAATTTAAAAAAATGTCCTTTGATATTCTTGACAATTTATTTTTCTTTGTAAATTTTGCAATTTTTTAATGCAGTATTTATAAAGAAACCAATGGGCATTTTTATTGATACTGCATTAAATCTATAAATTTAATTTGGGAATTGTCTTTTTTAAAATTATCTTCATTTGACCCATTCATAAAATTTAATGTCCCACAAGTTACTTAGCTCTCATAACTATCATTCATTTTTATAGATGTCATTAAAAAGGGTGTGTGTCTAGGCAAATTCATTCCTAAATATTTAATTTTATTGTGAATGGGTGTTCTTTTAAATGTAGTATTTTCTTGGTCTATATATTAAAAATGAGTGACTATTATGGATTCATGTTGTATCTTCAGGCTAGTTGAATTCTTATCTCAGTCTTTGGTTAGATTGAAATTTTTAGTATACTATCATCTTCAGATATGGTATTTAGATTTTTTTCCCCCATTTCCAGTGTTAATCCCATCAATATAGAAATTCTCAATCTAGAGTCTATGAATTAAAAAAAAAAAAGAAACATTGGTAACTGTATTTCAATATAATTGTCTCTGTAATTTTATGTATTTTATTTTGTGCCTTTAAAAATATTATTCTGAGAAAGAATCCATAGATTCACCAAGTTGTCAAAGGAATCCATGACAGGAAAAAAAAGGGGGGGGGGGAGTTAAAAACTTTTATTCTGATATAGGGTATAAGAGCCTTTGCTTTAATATAATAGAGGCAACTAAATCGTTCAATGCTCTCCAGTTAGGAAGACCTGAATTCAAAGTTGATTTCAGATATTAATTAAGTAACCCAGTGAATCACTTAAACTTCTCTTTGCCTCAGTTTCCTCCATTGAAAAATGAAAATAATAGTAGCACCTACCTCTTTCAGAGTTGTTCTGAGAATCAAATGAGCTAATATTTGTAAAGCATTTTATTAACTTTAAAACACTATATAAATGTTACCTATTATTATAATTATGATATTTTCTATATTATTTTCTATATTATTAAAAGTATTAAAATTTCTAATATTATGATAAATAAATATGGTCACCTTTGTTTCAAGGAAGTCTGAGTAGATACTTTTATCATATGGTAGAAAAATGAATTTATTCCTATTCTTTGGCCATATTTTTTAAAGTATACATGAATTTTGGATTGTGACAAAAGTCTCCTATCACTTAATATAATCATATGAATTAAAAAAAATATTACCATATCATTTCATGATTTTTCTAATATTGAATTAGACTTGTATAATTCATACAAATCCTTCTTAGTCATGACAGACAATTAAAAAAACATATTGCTATATTCTATAAGCTAGTATTTGCCTTAGCAATTTTATATCCATGTTGATTAGGTAAATGAATTAATAGCTCCTTTTAGGTGTTATCTTTATAAAGTTCCAAAATCAATATCAAATTTTATCTTAATAAAAAGTATTAGATAGTCCTCTGCCTTTTTTTTTTTTTTTTTGAATTATGTATGGAACATAAGGATTATTTATTCTTTGAAAACTTGACAAAATTTTAATCATTAACCTCTCTGTGCCAGTGTTTTTAGAAAGTAAATTATAGAAAAATCGCTTTATTTTCTACTCTAAGACTGGTCTTTTATATTATCTTATATCTTCTCACTAATATTTGACATTCATATTTTTGTAAAAATCATTAATTTTATTTAAGTACTCTAATTAGCATATAATTATAAATTATATTCCCTGCTGTTATCCTTATTTTTTTGTGATTATAGCTCTACATTTTCATTTTTAATTTTGGTGACTTCTCTTGTTTCTCCTCACCCCCACACTTTGCTAATAGTTTATTTATAAAGTTTATTGGTTTTTCTAAAAAATCAGTTCTAGGCCTTGTTTATTAATTTAATTTCTTTTAAAGTTTTTAACTCTATAAAATTTGCTCAACCTTATTATCTTTCTTTTTTTTTTTAACTTTGGTTTGGTCTTTTCCTTTGTTCCTTAGATGGTATCTTTAGCTACAAATTAATTGAAGTAGTTGTTAACCTTTCTTATTGCTGTCAGCACTAAATTGTTTGTTCTAAGACTAGTTTTGGCTTCAGTTTATGGATTGTGATATGTTCTATTAATAATATTGTTAACTTTATAACATTCTTGTGGGGTGTTGTTTTCTTTTTTAAGGCAATTATTTTTAATATCTTTTTTTAAGATTCCATGTGGGTGTAATCAGCCTACAACATATTACAATTGAAAAATTGCTCAGTGGCATCATAAACAATATCCAAAAATGTAAGACTGGGGAAAAAAAAAGATGAGCTAATCATATATCAAGAATTGGAGATAACTGGACAGTTGGACTATCCTATTAGGTTAGATGCAATGTCAAAGAAATACAAAAAAGGAATTCAGAATGGAGGATGGAAATCTTGTTGCAAAATTATGGAAGGACATGAAAGGAAATTGTAAAGGATTAATAAGCTTGAATGGGTTGCATTCAGCACCATTAGAGGAAATATCCACATCAGTAATATCATGGATCCATCAGAGTAGCCTTATATCTTTTATTCATGTTGTTTATTTCTAAATTCATTGCATCATGATCTAAAAATACAGTATGTTTAAATGCTGCCTTTTTGAAATTGAGAACAGCTTCTTTGTAAGTAATGATATGCTCAGTTTTGTGGGTTGTTCCACTTGTGTTTGATTAAAATATGTATTTCTTCTTTCTTCCTCTTAGTTCTCTTCATGTTGCTGCCATTTCTAGCTCATTAAATTCAGCAGTTCAGATTTGGAATTTCTTCACTGTTGATCTTTTTTACTGATTGGCATATTCTGAAAATGAATGCTAAAAATGTCCTCTTCTTATTATTATTTTTGTAATGTTAATATTTCTCAATATTATTAACTGTTGAATTATTCAGTACACATACATAAAAAATGATTAAACATTTGTTATCTATTGTTTCTTCAGTGGTCACATAATACTCTTGCCTGTATTTTTTGATGTTTTCCAATTTGAATTTAACTTTATTTTGATATTCCTATTGTTTTGATCTTGTAGTTGTATGACATTTAAAACAGACTCTTAATTTTAATATCTAGATTCTTTTGAATTGAGTTTTCTATAACCACATTTGATGGATTTTAAAATCTATTCTCCTTTTTATTTTAATAGGGGAATTCAGACCATTCATATTTACATATTTATAATTACAAATGTAAAACTTGGTTTGTCTTTAGGTATTTTTTTCCTCCTCTTATTCTTACTAGTGGTAGCTGCTTTATACACAGTATTACTTTTGATCCTCACAAAAACTCTATTAGGTAAAGATATCAGTATTATTATTTTCAGTTTAAATATGAATAAACTGAAGGTCAATGGTGACACTGCTAGTAATTATCAGAAGCAAGATTTGAATAAACTGCTTTTCTAAATCCAAAATGAGTATATGTTCCATTGTCCAATACTATTTTTAGTATGATACTTATTCTACTATAACTGGTCTATATTGGTAGAAGAAATTTCCTCATTAGAAATTCTCTATTTCAATTAAATTATAAATTTAGACCAAAGATATATACATATAAATATATGTACTCATATATGTATATATATGTGTATAAACTTTGTATTTTTGTTAATCGTACTATATCAAAATTGTATTTGTATCTCAAATTTGTTTTCATTCAATTACTAACTTTTATATCCTTTAATTCATGATCTTATCTATAAAAAGTAGCTGACTTAAAATAAGAATACATTCTGTTCATTTGGAGTTTCTCCTCACCTGCTTACCTGGGACTTTTTCCTACATAGATTTTTACTGATAAATTCTTTGAAGTTTTGTTGACTTTTGAATGATTATCTTTTGTCTTTGAATTACCTTTTGAGATAACATGCTCAACATTTGATAAAATCCAACACCTATTCCTATTTTAAAAAACCAAACAAACACTAGAGAGTATAAGAATAAATGGACTTTTCCTTAAAATAGTCAGTAGCATCTATTTAAAACCATCAGTAAGCATCATATGTAATGGTGATAAACTGGAACCATTCCCAATAAAATCAGGAGTGAAACAAGGTTGCCCACTATCACTATTACTATTTAATATTGTATTAGAAATGCTAGCTTCAGCTATAGGAGATGAAAAAGAGATTAAAGGAATTAGAGTAGGTAATGAGGAAACCAAATTATCACTCTTTGCAGATGATATGATGGTATACTTAGAGAACCCCAGAGAGTCTACTAAACCCCAGAGAGAAATCAACTCAGAGAGTCTACCAAAAACTATTAGAAATAATCTACAACTTTAGCAAAGTTGCAGGATACAAAATAAATCCACATAAATCCTCAGTATTTTTATACATCACTAACAAAATCCAATAGCAAGAGATACAAAGAGAAATTCCATTTGAAATAACTGTCCATAGTATAAAATATTTGGGACTCTATCTGCCAAGGGAAAGTCAGGAACTATATGAGCAAAACTACAAAACACTTTCCACACAAATAAAGTCAGATCTAAACTATTGGAAAAATATTAAGTACTCTTGGATAGGTTGAGCGAATATAATAAATATATATATAAATAATATAATAAAGATGACAATACTACTTAATCTATTTATTTAGTGCTATATCAACCAGACTCCCAAGAAACTATTTTAATGACCAAGAAAAAATAATAACAAAATTCATCTGAAAGAACAAAAGGTCAAGACTTTCAAGAGAACTAATGAAAAAAAAAAAGCAAATGAAGGTGGCCTAGCTGTACCTGATCTAAAACTATATTATAAAGCAGTGGTCACTGAAACCATTTGGTATTGACTAACAAATAGACTAGTTGATTAGTGGAGTAGGTTAGGTTCACAGGACAAAATAGTCAATAACTATAGCAATCTAGTGTTTGACAAACTCCAGCTTTTGGGATAAGAATTCACTATTTGACAAAAACTTCTGGGAAAATTGGAAATTAGTACGTCAGAAACTAGGCACTTAACCTAGGACATTTAACACCGTACACCAAGATAAGATCAAAATAGGTTCATGATTTAGGTATAAAGAATGAGATTATAAATAAATTGGAAGAATATAGGATAGTTTGCCTCTCAGACCTGTGGAGGAGGAAGAAATTTGTGACTAAAGAAGAACCAGAGATCATCATTGATCACAAAATAGAAAATTTGATTATATCACATTTGTACAAACAAAACTAATGCAGACAAGTTTAGAAGGGAAGCAATAAACTGGGAAAACAATTTTACAGTTAAAGTTTTTGATAAAGGTCTCATTTCTAAAATATATAGAGAATTGACTCTAATTCATAAGAAATCAAGCCATTCTCCAATTGATAAATGGTCAAAGGCTATGAAAAACAATTTTCAGATGATGAAATTGAAACTATTTCGAGTATATGAAAAGGTCTCCGAAATCATTATTGATCAGAGAACTGCAAATTAAAACACCTCTGAGATACCATTACACACTTGTCAGATTGACTAAGATGACAGGAAAAGATAATGATATGTGTTGGAGGGGACGTGGGAAAACGGGGACACTAATGCATTGTTGGTGAAGTTGTGAAAGGATCCAACTATTCTGGAGAGTGATTTGGAACTATACTCAAAAAGCAATCAAACTGTGCATACCCTTTGATCCAGCAGTGTTACTACTGGGTTTATATCCCAAAGAAATTTTAAAGAAGGGAAAGGGACCTGTATGTGCAAAAGTGTTTGTGGCAGCCCTTTTTGTGGTGACTAGAAAAGCTGGAAATTGAATGGATGTCCATTAATTGGAGAATGGCTGAGTAAATTATGGTATATGAATGTTATGGAATATTATTGTTCTGTAAGACATGACCAGCAGGATGAATACAGAGAAGCTTGGAGAGACTTACATGAACAGATGCTAAGTGAAATAAGCAGAACCAGAAGATCATTATGCACTTCAACAACAATACAATATGAGGATCATTTCTGATGGAAATGTCTATCTTTGGCAATGTGAGGATCCAAATCAATTCCAATTGATCGGTAGTGAACAGAACCAACTACACTCAGTGAAAGAACACTGGGAAATGAGTGTGAACCACCACATAGCATTTACACGCTTTCTGTTATTGTTTGCTTGCATTTTTGTTTTTCTTCCCAGAAGAAAAGGTAAAAATAACCTTCTTTCTAAACCAGATTTTTCTTCTGCAACAAGATAACTGTATAAATATGTACACATATATTGTGTTTAACATATACTTTAACATATTTAACATTTATAGGACTACCTGCCATCTAGGGGAGGAGATGGAGGGAAGGAGGGGAAAAGTTGGAACAGAAGTTTTTGCAAGGATCAATGTTGAAAAATTACCCATGCATATGTTTTGTCAATAAAAAGTTATAATAAAAAAGGAATTAACATGCTCAAAAGTGTAAAATTAAAATTTCTTATACCTTACTTTGGGCTTTTAATACTTGCAATTTTTTTCTCCATATTATTACTATTTTTGAAGGTTTTTTATTTTTTATAGATAATTCCTTTTTAACTTTTAAAACTTTTAAGTATCTTCTTTTGTCTTGATCATTTTGAAATGTTATAATAATATAACTAAGAGACTTATATATATATTATTTAATAGCCTTTTATTTACAGATTATATGTATGGGTAACTTTACAGCATTAACAATTGCCAAACCTCTTGTTCCAATTTTTCACCTCTTACCCCTACCCCCTCCCCCAGATGGCAGGATGACCAGTAGATGTTAAATATATTAAAATATAAATTAGATACACAATAAGTATACATGACCATGACGTTATTTTGCTGTACAAAAAGAATCAGACTCTGAAATATTGTACAATTTGCTTGTGAAGGAAATAAAAAATGCAGGTGGGCATAAATATAGGGATTGGGAATTCAATGTAATGGTTTTAGTCATCACCAGGTTCTTTCTCTGGGTAGCTGGTTCAGTTCATTACTGCTCCATTGGAAATGATTTGGTTGATCTCATTGCTGAGGATGGCCAGGTCCGTCAGAACTGGTCATCATATAGTATTGTTGTTGAAGTATATAATGATTTCCTGGTCCTGCTCATTTCTCTCAGCGTCAGTTCGTGTAAGTCTCTCAGGCCTTTCTGAAAATCATCCTGTTGGTCATTTCTTACAGAACAATAATATTCCATAATATTCATATACCACAATATATTCAGCCATTCTCCAACTGATGGGCATCCACTCAGTTTCCAGTTTCTAGCCACTACAAAGAGGGCTGCCACAAACATTCGTGCACATACATGTCCCTTTCCCTTCTTTATGATCTCTTTGGGATATAAGCCCAGTAGTAACACTGCTGGATCAAAGGGTATGCACTGTTTGATAACTTTTTGAGCACAGTTCTAAAGTACTCTCCAGAATGGTTGGATTCGTTCACAACTCCACCAACAATGCATCAATGTCCCAGTTTTCCCGCATCCCCTCCAACAATCATCATTATTTTTTCCTGTCATCTTAGCCAATCTGACAGGTGTGTAGTGATATCTTAGAGTTGTCTTAATTTGCATTTCTCTGATTAATAATGACTTGGATCATCTTTTCATATGACTAGAAATAGTTTCAATTTCTTCATCTGAGAATTGTCTGTTCATATCCTTTGACCATTTTCAATTGGAGAATGGCTTGATTTTTTTATAAATTAGAGTTAATTCTCTATATATTTTGGAAATGAGGCCTTTATCAGAACCTTTGACTGTAAAAATATTTTCCCAGTTTATTGCTTCCCTTCTAATCTTGTCTGCATTAGTTTTGTTTGTACAAAAACTTTTTAATTTCTCTACTTGTAGAGTCCTCTGACTTCTTTTAGACTTCACCCCAGACAGGCACTTGGGAAATTTTTCTCTTATTAGCTCTTTACATGAAGTATAATTTCTCCCCTTTTCCCTCTCCTTAGGAATCTCAAATGAATATATTTTGGACATTTTGGTCTACATTCCAAGCCTATTACTTTGTACTAAAAATCCATTCATTGCTTTAAATAATTGATGCCATCTTTTGTTTTTATATTGCCCTCATTTTCCAATACTTTGCCGGAATCATTATCTCAATTAATTTATTTGCCCACTATCTAGTGGGCAATCCTGTCTAGGATTTTAAAAAGTAAATCATTGTGCCATTAGCAAATAAGAATGGTTTTGCTTCTACTTTGCCTAGCTTTAAACCTTTACATTATCTTTCTTATTTTATTGGCATTGCTAGAATTTCTCCAACAATATCAAATAATAGCAGGGAAAGTGGAATTCTTGCTTTACTGCTCTATTTATTGAGAAAACTTCTAATGTGTCTCCATTGCTTATGATATTTGCTTTTTAACCATTTGCTACTATTTAAGATCCATAACTCTGAGTATGTTCTATCATTTTATTTTCATTGTCCATTGATCTTCATTTGCTTCCATTTATTCTGCAATATTTGGCTATTCCTCTGATGACTTTAAATATTCTATGTTGCTTGGTATTTTTTTTCTAATTGTTACTTTATCTCATCCCATACTTTTTTTACTAACTAAAGAAGATTCTTCAGATAAAATTCTTCTTCTTCTTCTTCTTCTTCTTTTCCTTCTTCTTCTTCTTCTTCTCCTTCTTCTTCTTTTCCTTCTTCTTCTTTTCCTTCTTCTTCTTCTCTTTCTTCTTCTTCTCTTTCTTCTTCTTCTTTTCCTTCTTCTTCTTCTTCTTCTTCTCCTTTTCCTTCTTTTCTTTCTTCTTCTTCTGCAATTGGGGCTAAGTGACTTGTCCAGGGTCACACAGCTAGGAAGTGCTAGGGGTCTGAGACTAGATTTGAATTCAGGTTCTCTTGACTTCAGGGCTGGTACTCTATCCACTGCACCACCTAGCTGCCCGTTCTTCATATATTTTTAAAATCATTTATTATTTAATTTGTTTTATCCTTTGGTATTTCTTACTTCACTGTTAGTAGTGCTTCAGCATGAATTTCTATAGAAATTTTATTCCCTGGATCTTTTATTTAATTTAATTTATTGGTTATATTAGCCTTCCCTTTATATTTGTGCATTAGCTAATAAATTTTTTTCTTCTACTTTATGGGATTTCTACATTATTGTTATTATTTTTTGTTCTATTTCCTTTCCTCAAGTCTGTTCACATGTAGTATTATTTGAAGAAGTGGTTGAGGCAGGGCCAGCTGGCAAGGTCTCTAGGTGGCAAGGATCTACTAAAATCAAAACCTAAGGGAAAAAATCTGGCCATTTGGTTTCTGGGATAAAAATACCAGCCTAGCTATTCAAATTCTGCCATTTGGCAAACATACTGAGGACTTTAGCATCAGGGATTTCAAGGTAAGAAGCAGGGGCCTAAGCTTCAGGAGTTAGGAGAGGGCTTCTGTGAAATTTCATGGCAAGCATGGCAAGGTCCTTCTTTCTGGGAACTTGACCTCAAGAGCAGGACCCTCCATGAGCCTCAGGGAACAGTCTGCTCTTGATGGCAGAGACAATGGGGAGAGAAGGAGACTGGAATGATCTTTGTGGATGGCAATAACACTACTAGTGAATGAATAGAAATGAAAATAACGGAAATGGAAGAGAATCCTCTGTCAAAGGCAACTAGGTGATGTGGTGGGTCTGGAGTCAGTTCAAATCTGGTCCTCAGACACTTATTAGTCACATGGTCCTGGGCTAGTCATTAAACTTCTGTCTGCCTCAGTTTCTTCACCTGTAAAATATGCATGATAATCATAGCACGTATCTCCCAAGGTTGTCATAAGGAACAAATGAGATAATATTTATAAAGGATGTGGCATATACTATTATTTCATAAATGTTTATTTCCCTGCTCCCATCCCTTTCTGTTCCTTTGAGAATCTATGATTTCATTTATTTTTACTTTGTCCAGCCGTTTGTTTTTTGGACGGTATTATTGAGGCAATCTCATTAAAACTAGACTCCTTAGCTCCTATTTACTCTCTTATTAAAAGTCTTTATCTTTGTTTTTAACTGATACTATCATGTCTTATCTCTTGACCGTTACTAGCAAAGTCAATCAATCACTTTGACGCTCAAAGAGTAAACTTTTGTCACTGAAGATAGCTCCCAGATCTATGATACGTGATATATACAAAGTGCTTAAAAGAAAAATCTTTTCTTTCATTTTTTCATTTTCCTCTATTTTTGCCCTTTTAACATGTTCTTAAAGGAATAGATTCACCCTTTTGTTTCTCATCACTTTCTAGCATTGCCAGCTATTTCTCCATTTGCCACATTCCTAAAACAATAGTAGGGATGTTCCATGAACTGTCAACATTCACCCCAGACAGGCTCAAAGCTCTGTATCTAGGACATCAAAGAAATGGACAGAGGGTTTCCTGGCCTTTCCCACCCTAAAGGAGGAGAAAAGTGAAAAGGTGGCTCAAATTAAGTAAGAATGAAGGCCTCTAATTAAGGCCATGGGAGTTCCAAAGCATTCTTAAGTTACTACCTTGCCTCTAAGCTTCAGGGGCTTAACCACAGCATCTGAGACTCCTGTGACCTCTTCATCAGCTTCCTTTACTAGCCCCAAGTCTTAAGCTGCCCTTGAAATCTTCTTACAAGCTGCAGCTGGTGCAGAATATGACCTATTCCATCTGCTTAGAGGCTTGCACCTGCAGCAGCCAGCCAGGCCTTCCCTCTGGAGTCCCACAGGAGGCTGTCTTTAAGATTATACCTTTATTAGACCACTCATCTCAATTAAACCCATGCCTTTTTTTTTCCAGATCCTTCCAAATAACCTGCCTTGGGCCATATTGGTCATTCTGTCTCCATTGCTCACTTTCTAAGAAGGCCAGTATGTGAACAGATTTAATAAGACTTCAGAAAGTACAATGGTCTCTTTCTGATTTTTCTCTCCTTTTAATTTTTTAAAAAAATTTTCTTTTAATTTTACAGAGGCCATCTGCTTTTATGTCATACTCATTTCTGATTCTCTTCTCTTTCCCCTATCCCCCCAATTCCCTTAAATAAAGATTACAAAAGAAAAAAAATTAGCAAAATCATATGTGTATCACTCAAGTCTTACTAACTATACAATATTCCACATTATTTTATAGATGATAAAAGGAAGCTAAAAGATTTGCTCATAAATACAAAAAATCTACATGAACACAAGTCTTCTGATCCCAGATACGGTAAGCCTTCCACTGTGCCAAATAACAGGAAGTTTTATTATAGTGTTTTTTGTTGCTGTTGACTTCATTATAGTCACTATGTATGTTCTCCTGTTTTTCATTCTCCCCTCCATCCCACCCCCACCCCCTGCCCTTTTTTGGAGGCAATCAGGATTAGCTGACTTGTTCAAGGTCACACAGATAGTGTCTGAGGCCAGATTTGAATTCAGGAAGATGAATTTTCTGGCTCTAGGTCTAGCATTCCACCGGTTGCACCCTCACTGCCCTGGTTGTGCCAGTGAATTAAATTCTATCTTATGCTTCCCAACTTGAGTGTTCTGGCATTGAGAAGAACTACACTGGTTGGGGGTGAGGGGCGCTGCCAGCTAATTGTCTTCTGGAAAATTCTTGCTCCCACTCTTCCCCTGTGCAGGCCCCTTCTGATTTCTGGTCCCCTTCTGATCATGGGTCTCCTTCTGATTGTGGGTCACATAGGACATTCCTCCTACCTGCTGCTTCATGTTTTTCCTTCCTGGCTTCCAAATCAGAACCTGATTCTGGGCCCTCTTACCATTATTTAGAGGCCTCTATTTTCAAAGACTTAGTGTTGACACTTGTGGGGAATAATCCAATTGAAGTTCATTGAAGGGAAATAGGAAGATGGAGCAGCCCTTTGAGCTGACACATGTGACTAATTATTTCTGACCCCTGGTTAAACTTGGACTTTATTCAGTGATGTATTGGAACCAGCTCTGACTGGAGAGTCTATTAAAGATCAAATGTCTCAGATTTTCAGTGTGACCATTTATATCTCAGAAATAGGGAATAGCTTGTAAATCAGGGCTTGAAACCTTAATCACCGAGTGGGCGTTGCCTCAGTCAAACTGTGACCTGGGAAAGATCTTAGTTTAACAAGGCTCAAGGGCTCCTACTACATGGAGGGCCCCTTCCAGTAATCCTGATCTCTCTCTGGCCACTGGACCCAGATAGCTCTGGAGGGGAAGTGAGATAGTTGACCTTGCACAGCCCTCGCTCACTTAAATCAAATTCACTTGCATATCATGGCTCCCCTCCCTGATATCCTGGTCATCTTTGAAAATAAAGGACAGTCCAAAGCAATCACAATAAATTTTGAATAAAAAAATGCCATCTGCATCCAGAAGAAGTATTATGGAGATTGAATGTAAATCAACACATGCTATTGTTCACTTCTTTTTTCTGTTTTTTTTTTTTCTCTTCCATGGCTTTTTCCGTTTGTTCTGATTTTTCTCTCCCAACATTATTCATAAAACAATGTGTATTAATAAGAAAGAGAAAGAGAGAGAAGAACAACAAGAAGAATAAGAAGAAGAACAACAAGAAGAAGAGGATGAAGAAGAAGAAAGAGAAGGGAAGGGAAGGGAAAAGAAAGGAAGGGAAGGGAAGGGAAGGGAAGGGAAGGGAAGGGAAGGGAAGGGAAGGGAAGGACAAACTATCAAACTATCACTACTACTACCTGGATAATTTGGTTGACTATCTAGATCTATTTATTTGTCTGTTCATTTATTTAGCACATACTATGTATAAAGCACTACAATAAGCACTGGATATGCAAAGACAAAATAAGTCCTCTCCTAAAGATGCATACTTTCTCTTGGGGCAGTGTTACATGTACACATAAAGACAAATATTATATGAAATAATGTAAAGAACTTCAAGACAGTATGTATCAATAACGTGGGGAAATCAGCAAAGGGAACTAGAGAGGGGAGGAGAAGGAAATAAGCATGTATATTGTTACTATGTGCCAGGCACTATACTGAGGACTTTATAAATATCATCTCATTTGATCCTCATGACCTTGTGAGGTAGAAACTCTTAGCATTCCTATTTTATAGGTGAGGAAACTGAGGCAGACTAAGGTTAAGAGGTGAACTGTTAAATCAACACTTAATCCTGTTATCAGGGTCACATAGCTTAAGTATCTGAGACTGGATTTGAACTCAGGCCTTCCTGATTCCAGGCCCATCCACTGCACCAACAACCTTGGGTAATTGGAAACTGTACAAACTATGTTCTGAAGGAAAGAACCCTTTATTTGAGGCAGAAGTAAAGAGGGAATACATGTTAGAAATAGGAGACAATTTATGCAAAGGCATGTAGGGGGAAATCAGCTCTCTCTTTGATTAAAAGAGAGAATGGGAGGAGAATAATATCCCACCAAGCCTCTATCCACATGACTTCATTGGTCTCCATGCTGACTGTTGAATTATGGCCAAATGTCTTGGTGCAATATTCAAAGCCCTTCATGCTCTGACCCTACCCTTCCTTTCCACCCTTATCTTTAGTAATCATAATAGCTAAATTTATTTAGAGTTTTAAGGTCAACAAAAGGCTTTCCATGTACACAATGATAAAAATGAGCCAGTCCCTGTCTCAAGGACTTTACCTATATTCTACTAGGGGAGGTTACAACTTGTTCACAGATAAAGAAATATAGAATATATTTAGATAAAGTACCAGCCTAAAGTCAGGAAGTCTTATGTTCCTGAGTTCAAATACAGTTTCAGACACACAGCTGAGCAAGTCACTTAATCCTATTTGCCTCAGTTTCCTGATCTGTAAAATGAGTTGCAGAAAGAAATGGCAAAGCACTCTAGTATCTCTGCCAAGAAAACCCCAAATGGGTTTAGAGAGAGTCAGACATGACTAAATACAAAATAGAGGGGAGGAGGAAATGCTAACAACTGGGGAAATCAGGATAGGTATCTCAAAGGAGATGGCCCCCGAGCTGAGGAGAATGCTTCAGCACAAGCTATGGAAAGGGATGAGTTAGGAGGCAGTAAGCCATTTGGGCTTGACCACAAAGCAGGCTAATGGAAGTAATATCTAATCAGTCTGGAAAGCTAGCCCGGGGCCAGACTGGGAAGGATGTATTTTATCCCAGATAAAATAGATAAAATCATCCAGATAAAATTGCTGGGGGTCCTCCAGCAGGCGAGTGTTATGGCCAAACCTGTGCCTTAGGAAGTTTCATTCAACAGCCATGGGGACAATGGGATGGAAGACTGGGAGATCAATGGAGAACCCCAGCAGTATTCCAGGTGAGGAGCTATAAGGATCTGAACAAGAATGCGGGAGCAGAGAGAAGGAGACAGATGCAAAAGATCAGAGAGAGAGAAAGAATTAACAGGACTTGACAGCTAATTAGACACGGGTCTCTGGTGAGGTTAGAGGGTTGAAGACTGATTCCTAAGTTGTGAACTGGATGACTGAAAGAATAGAAATGGGGGGGGGGGATTAGGAGGAAGGATAGATTTAGGGAGAAAGGGATAAGAATAAGTATTTATATAGCACATATTATGTGCCAGGCACAGTGCTGAGTACTTTTTACAAATATTATCTCCTTTAATCCTAACAGCAATCCTGCAAGGGAGATGCTATTATTATGTCCATTATATGCTTGTGGAAACTGAGACAAACAGAGTGGGTTTTGTTTTGGATGCTTTTGTTGAAAGAAATAGTTGGGATTAAAACATGTTGATTTTGAGGTATCTGTGGGACATCCAGAAGATGTCCAACATTCAGTTAAAATGTGGGACTAGAACTCACAACAGGGATGAAGGCTGAATGTATAGATTTTAGAGTTACCTATATAATCAGCCAATCAATAAGCACTCATTAAGCACCAATTATATGCCAGGCACTGTGCTAAGCAAGGGGAATACAGAGAAAGGCTAGTTCCTGCTCTTGAGGAGCTCACAATCTAAGGAGGGTAAATAACATACAAATAAGTATGTACAGACAAGATATATACAGGATAAATGGCAGATAATAGATAAAAGGACCCAGAATTAAAAGAGATAGCAAAAGCTTTCCTGTAGAAGCTAAGATTTTAACTGAGATTTGAAGGATTCTGAAGAAGCTGATGAATGGTTATAAAGGGCTGGAACTCTTGAGTTGATGCACTGGGATCGGACAACTGAGCACTTAAGGCTAATTACCGAATGGACAATACTCTATAAGCATATGCTTGGAAATGGCCCTTCCCACCATTCTGTGCTGTCTCTATACAGAGAATTGTGGGAGGGATTAGAGGGTGGAGTAAGACAAGCCAGAGTCACTTTTTGGTGGGAGAGGAAGAGAAAGGAGGTGTGGAGATTGCTGTATCCATTCCCTTCACTTCTTCTACCCCTAAGACCAAGAATAAAGACCAAGGACTTTTGCTTATCCTGACTCCGGCTGATTCTAAGGTATCCAGGATGCTAACTCGGTCTTCACAAATGGTTATGTGTCTACCATCCAAAAGACTACTGGCTTTTTCAGCAATACTTGACAATAGCAATCACTGTTGTAAATAGTATCAACTTTAAATCCAGAGGGTTTGGAATAATATAAACAAAGGGTATGTCCATTTTTGTTCCATCCAGTCATTTTGTCAATAAATATTTATTGAACATCTACCATGTGCTGAGCATTCTGTTTTTCTATAGTACTGTTCTTATGCCCAATATTCAAACATTCTCAAATTCCAATTCCCTGCTTAAAATGTGACTTTTTCATGTATATAAATACAACCATTTTAAATCCTCAATTTTTTATTTCCTACTTTCTCTGAGTTTAAATCTGTGACATCCTCTGGGATTTTATAATTTCATTCATTTATTCATTCTTTCTTTCAAAAAACTTGCTGAGCAAAATGTCTTATAATATAGCAAGGGGTGAGGATGGCTGTAATTGATATAAAGATTAACAAAACGTAGTCTCTACCCTCAAGGAGCTTACAATCTAGCATATTTTATAGATATGTTGCTTCTGTCAATCTTTCCAGTTCTTGTTCCTTACAAATTCTTCCCCTTCTGTTCCAACCCCCCATGCTCTGTGATCCATATACCAGCTTCCTTCCTGTGCCTTAAACAAGACATTCTTATCTCTTGCTTCATGAATTTTTACTGACTGGCTAGTCCCTGTTTGCAATTGATTTCTTCCATATCTCTGCTTTTGGTTTCTCTGGCTTCCTTCAAGTCCCAGCTATAATCCTATCTTTGACAAAAAGTCTTTCCTGGTTTCCCTAAATAGCAGTGCCCCCTCTCTGGGATTACCCTTAATTAATCCTATATACACACACACATACATTTATATGTGTGTATGTATATGTATGTATGTATTTGTATACATGCTTTTTTTTTTTTTTTCCTTTTCAAGTTGTCTCCTCTTTTTAGCTCCTTGAGACAAGGGACTACTTTTTGGCTTTTTTTGTATCCACAGTGCTTAGTAAGATTCGTGGCACATAGTGGGTGCTTAATAAATGTTTATCAATCAATTTGTGATAGAATTTTTTAAAAGCATAGAAAGTTCATCTTAATTTTGCCCAATTACCATCCCAGGCAGTGCTATTCCCTACTTATAAGTTGAATCCACATCTTCGTTCACTGAAATTTCAGAAGGATGAAGTTAAGCAAAATTGTTAGGCAGAGTTTCAATAATAGTTTCTGGAACTGCCACTGAAATGTGAGCTGATAGTCACAACTGGTGTTATGGATTAGCTTTAGGGAACTTCCCAGGCACTTCTCCTGGTCCTTTAGGTGGAGTGAGGGGAGGACAGAGAATGGAAAGGAGTCTCCATGTGCAGGAAAGCTTTTTCCTCTTTAATCCAAATAAAACAAATCACAGCTGCACCGGCCAAATGATATTCTAGTTACCAAGTGAATTAAGCAACCGGATGAAATTCTAAGTACCCAAGAGCTTTTAGCCCTTGATTCCAAAAGAAAGCATTTGTGTCTTCAACAGCCACCTGGAGTGGGCTGGGAAAGAGAAATCAGCTCGAGTTATTGTGCTTTTGGTCAGTTTATGTTGCCCCCTGAAGGTCACTCAGTTTCTTGCAAGGACTTTGTGGGGCTCTCTGCCCCAATCACCATAAGCCAGGAGTGCCTGTGACGTCAGAGGCCCACAATCCCCTGACCCACTGGCCTTTGTGTGCCCACACGCTCCAGTTCCCAGGGACATTCCTCCCCAGAATCTGGAATTCATTTCCAGAGAGGTCACAGGCAGGCATGTGAACAATGAGGCAGCTTTGTGGTTGGGGGAGGAGAGTCTGTCTGAACTGGTGGCTTCCTTACTCCCACCATATCTCTGAAGTCACTGATCATCTATAGCTTAGAGAAGAGGGGAGTAGGGGGCAGAGTACTTAGAGGAGGAGATCCAGAGGGTCTTGTTTCTGAAAGAAAACCATTCTCTCCCACACTTTTCTCCTTAGCTACTTTTCCTTTCCTATCCATGGAGACAATTTGCTGGCCAAACTTTACTTCCACTTTACCACCATGGTCAAGGTCAGACCTGTTTCCCAAATCTAATCCCAGTTCTGTTCACAGAGCTGCTAGTGGTCCCTGAACTAGAGGGACCCCTGACCCCAAACATGCTCTGCAGCCTCAATTTAGGGACAGGAAGTCTGAGCTTAGGAACTTTTACTTGAGTCATCAAGCACAGGACTGATTGTAGGAAAAACCATATAATCACTCATGTTTCTAGGACTCTTTACCATTCAAAAAATGCTTTCTTCAAAACACCCAAGTGAGATGGAGAGTATTATTAGAATAGTGTATTATTATCCCTATTTTACAAATGAGCAAGCTGAGGGCTGGAGAGGTTAAGTCATCTGCTTACAGTCATGTAGCTAGGTGAGTCAGAGACAGGGCTTGATCCTTGATCCGCTGGAAAGTTCTGTATTTATTTCACTATAATATGTTGCTTTATGAAGCCATGCTTGGCTACAACACAGACCATTTCTATTGTCAGTTCCCCTTTCCTGTTTATCAAAACCACCGTACCTTGTTGGCTCGAGGTATTCTAATCACCCAGAACTTCCCTCTTGACTTCAAAACCCAAGATCATCTTCATTTGCAGTATCCCATGCTTTGGACCTGGATTCAAATCCTACCTGGGTGCTTCACCTAACTTCCATGGACCTCAGTCTCTTCATCTGTAAAATAATAGTGCTGGACTAGGTGACCACTGAGTCCCCTCCATGCTAGTCTAGGTCTAGTGGCATTATGGTCTTATAATACTCCTTCTTATCTCATTGCCTTTTCAGTTTCCCATGTCTTTTGAGCCCTGATCTCTAAGCGATTCGTTTATTAGATATTTGAAGAGAAGTGCTAGTTGGTGCTAGCACATATTATGCTTTCGGTAAGAGTATTTATACCTCAGAAATTGGGAAAAGCTATAAATCAAGGCTTCATTTATTATTTTATTGATTTCTAGATTTAAAAAGTGATGGAGAAAAATGTTAATTATGCAGGCTATTAAATTATTATAATAATTAGATTGTGAGTTTCTTAAGGGCAGAAATTGTCTTTTTGCCTCCTTTTGTATCCCTAGCACTTAGCAAAATGCCTGGCCATAACAGGCACTTAATATTGATTAGTTGCCTGATTATAGTTTAAACTTAAAAGTGTATCTTGGTGGGGTGGCTAGGTAGCACAGTGAATAGAAGACCAGTCCTGGAGTTAGGAGGACCTGAATTTAAATCCAGTTTCAGACACTTATTAGCTTATGTGAACCTGGACAATCCCCAATCGCTCCCCCCTCCAAAAAAAAGTTAATCTTGGGCATATTTGTTCCTTCAGAGAGCCAATTGCTAAGCATTTACCAGCACATCCCTGGATATCAAATAACACTCATTCAAGGTCATGAATATTATTATACTTTCTATGTCACAAATTTGTACTGTAATTGAGGTCTTAAAGGGTGACTCAAAAATGGAAATTTCTAGGGCTGTTTGGCAGAGCTTGGATAAGGCATTTGTGTATCCTGGAAGGGTTGGATAATTGGGCTCCTCTGCTTTTGAAAATTTTGACTGCTCAAAATAACTGTTAGGACATGTATACTTAAAGTATATTGTATTTAATTTATAGTTTAACATACTTAACATGTATTGGTCAACCTGCCATGGGGGGGGGGGGGGGAGATGGGGGGGAAGGAGGGGAAAAATTGGAACAAAAGATTTGACAGTTATTAATGCTGTAAAATTATCCATGCTTATAACTTGTAAATAAAAAGCTATAATAAAAAAAAAAGAAATTTTGACTGCTGTGGGTTACTGTACAATGGAAGCTCCAAGCCTTCCCTATAGCAGGTCAAACTTCACTTCCTGATCCATCTACCATCATGAAGCCCTCCTAATGTAAGAACTCTGTCTACCAATGTAGTATATCAGAGAGCTGCATAGTACTTAGTAGACCTAAGTCCCAGGAGAGATCTGGGACACAAATAGCAGGCCTAGGATAGATGCTAATTGGTTTTTGAATCAGGATTTAGAACTGAGCTGAACATCCGGTCTAACTATCCCTTTGTTTAACATTTTAGGAAACTGAGGCCCAACAAGTTTTTTTTGTTGTTGTTGTTGTTGTTTTTTCCTGAGGATGCACAGGCAGGAAGTACCAAACCAAGTTCTGGCCCCAGACCCTCTGACATCAAATCCCCTGATTTTTGTTGCATATCCCACTCTTGGCCTTCAAATACAAGACTTTCTTTTAGGTTTGCAGGCTGCATCTTTGCCTCAGCCCTCCCTAGTCAAGGTGAAAATACTGGCATCAAGGAAGAAAGAAACTGTCTCTGTGGCCTAGTATCTGATTTGAAAGATTTCAGGAGGACTAATGGCAGGGAAAATCATAGGGCTTTACAGTTAGAAGGGAACTTAGAGATCATCCAATCCAATTTTCTCCTTGAGAGATGAGGAAACTGGGGCCCAGAAAGATGAATGAGTTTGCTAAGATCAGAGGGAAAAGTCCCTCATAAAAAAGAGGGGATTGCTTATACCCCAAAGAGATTATAAAGAAGGGAAAGGGACCTGTATGTGCACGAATGTTTGTGGCAGCCCTTTTTGTAGTGGCTAGAAACTGGAAACTGAATGGATGTCCATCAGTTGGAGAATGGCTGAATAAATTGTGGTATATGAATAGTTTGGAATATTACTGTTCTGTAAGAAATGACCAACAGGATGATTTCAGAAAGGCCTGGAGAGACTTAACACGAACTGATGCTGAGCGAAATGAGCAGGACCAAGAGATCATTATATACTTCAACAACAATACTATATGATGACCAGTTCTGATGGACCAGGCCATCCTCAGCAACGAGATCAACCAAATCATTTCCAATGGAGCAGTAATGAACTGAACCAGCTATGCCCAGAAAAAGAACTCTGGGAGATGACTAAAAACCATTACATTGAATTCCCAATCCCTATATTTATGCCCACCTGCATTTTTGATTTCCTTCACAAGCTAATTGTACAATATTTCAGAGTCTGATTCTTTTTATTCAGCAAAATAATGTTTTGGTCATGTATACTTTTTATGTATCTAATTTATATTTTAATGTATTTAACATCTACTGGTCATCCTGCCATCTAGGGGAGGGAGTGGGGGGTAAGAGGTGAAAAATTGGAACAAGAGGTTTGGCAATTGTTAACGCTGTAAAGTTATCCATGCATATAACCTGTAAATAAAAGGCTATTAAATTAAAAAAAAAAAAAAGAGGGGATTAAATTGCTTTAGGTCTTTAGAAACCAGACCAGCTCTAAGAGAATCATCCCTGTCCAGTTCTGGTAGTTAGAAACCAGAAAAGTCAACTTCCAGTCTCTGAAAAAGGAAATTCCCCTAAAATGGGGGTGGAGGTGGGAATCCATTAGGTCATATTGCAGAATCTTGGAAGGGAGATTAAAAATGCTATTGACCAATAGTTTCCTTCCTTCTCCTCTCTCTCCTACCCCCTCTCCTCAGAAACTAAGAAACCATTTCACTCTCAGTGAACCTAGAACCACTGCCTCCATCTGCTGAAGACTTGCAGAAACTCAACTTAACAAGCTCTGGGATATTCTTTCCTTCTTCCTTTGCCACATCTTCCAAAACCTGATTCAGATGGAGTTGCACTAGCAGGCAGACCCTGAAATCAGGTCCATGATCGGAGCAAGGGCCTGTCCTGTACCCAGAAGTTGATATCTGGGGAAGTGAAGAGGGGAAGGTCAAAGAATCCTCCACATGATCAAAAATATGTCCTGTCAGCAGGATGAATACAGAGAGGTTTGGAGAGACATGAACTGATGCTAAGTGAAATGAGTAGAACCAGGAGATCATTATGCACTTCAACAACGATACTGTATGAGGATGTATTCTGATGGAAGTGGATTTCTTCGACAAAGAGATCTAACTCAGGTTCAATTGATCAATGATGGACAGAAGCAGCTACACCCAAAGAAAGAACACTGGGAAATGAATGTAAACTGTTTGCATTTTTGTTTTTCTTCCCAGGTTATTTTTACCTTCTGAATCCAATTTTCCCTGAGCAACAAGAGAACTGTTTGGTTCTGCATACATATATTGTATCTAGGATATACTGTAATCTATTTAACATGTATAGGACTGCTTGCCATATGGGGGGGGGTGGAGGGAGGGAGGGGAAAAGTTGGAACAGAAGTGAGTGCAAGGGATAATGTTGTAAAAAATTACCCTGGCATGGGCTCTGTCAATAAAAAGTTATTAAAAAAGAAAAAAATGTCCTGATTACACATCCATACGCACGAACAGATCCATGTGTATATATGCTCCATGGACTCCCATATACACCATCTTGGATTGTTGCATAATGGACAAGACCAAAGGCATGGGAATCAGGATCTAGCCTTGGCTCAGCCACCTTGGTCAACTTTTCTTCCGTGTGCCTCAGTGTTCTCATTTGTAAAAACATAGATAATAATATTTGCAATAGATTTCTCCAGGCCTATTGTCTCAGGGAGGAAAAAGAGGAGAGGGGAATGAGGGAAGAATAGTATTTGCAACACAAACTGTTAAAAAGTTGGTTTGACATGTACATGTCAAATTGGGTGGAAATTAATTATATATACACACATAGATATATACATACTTGTATATGTATAAAACACATATATATGTGGCCATATGAGTGTATGTATATATCAAGAAAAAAAAGTGAGAGACAGAGACTGAGAGAAAGAGAGAGAGAGAGAAATAGTAAGAGAGAGAGAGAGAGAGAGAAAATCAGTGAAATGAGATTACAAAGGCACCAAGAGGAATAAGAACACTATTTCAAATCTCTCTCCTACTGGCTGGCTCTGTGACCTTAAGCAAGCCCTGTTCCCTTCCTTATTCTCAGATATTTCATCTGTAAAATGAGTAAGTGGAACTAGTTGATGTCTAAGATCCCTCTCAGACAGTCGGTGATTTATAGCTCCTAGAATTCCTTGAGGCATAAGTAAAATTACTAACATGTCCATTTCTTTTGACTGAGAGATTTTGCAATATTAAGGATATGCCAGAGAGGTTGCTGATTAAAAAGAAAAAAATCTCCATATGCACCAAAAATATTTATAACAGCACTTTTTGTGGTAGCAAAGAACTAGAAACAAAGTAGAAGCTCATTGATTGGAAAATAATTAACAAATGGTGATATGTGAAGAAATAACACAATCATCATGAATAGCAATAGCTAGCATTTATATATCTATATATATCTTTAAAATTTACTGAGTGCTTTTTAAAATATTACCTCATTTGATTCTCGCCACAACCTGGGAGATATTATTGCTATTATTATCCTCATTTTACAGAGGAAGAAACAGACAGGAAGACATTAAGTGACTTGTCCAGGATCATATAGTAAGTCATTTTTCTGAGGCTACATTTGAACTCAGATCTTCTGAATATAAAGAAGCCTGAAAATATAAACTGATACAAATTGAAATATGAACTGATACAGGTTGAAATATGAACAGATACAAACTAAAGTAAGCAGAGCTGAAAAAAAAACCATATAGCAACATAAATTTAAAAGAACAACCACAAAACAATTGTCAGTGTTGCAAAATTTCAGTGCAAGTACATCCTTAAAAAGGGATAGATGAAGGCATATTCCCCAGTTCCTTTGCAGAGGTGGATGTGATCTCTAGGTGAAGAATGTTGCATGTATATCCAGTTTTTTGTTTGTTTGTTTGTTTTTGTTTTTGTTGTATGGATTGGTTTTGCTGTTTTCTCTTTAAAAAATTTCTATTTCCCATGGAAAGGCTTTCTGATAGGGGAGGGAGAGAGAAAAGAGGGAGAATATTGGGAGAAGTTTAAGTGATGGACAAAAAATTATTTTAAAGAAAGAAAAGAAAAAAAAAAATCCTCTCTCCCCAGCCTCAGATGACAAGGACATAACATGGAACAGAGCTATACAAAGCCTTCTTACACTGCCCATTCAATTGATGGCCCATTCCTTTTCCAAGAATTCCTTTGGAGCACTTCCTTTGATCTCCAATAGTCCTTTGCTTAGACTACACTTGAACATGTAAAAAATAGCCCAACATCTACTATCTGTATGACCACAAAGAGTCATTCAACCTAAGACCTCATTTTTTTTTTTTTTCATTTTGCCAGAATTTCAAGGCACAGATTCAGAGCCTCACATTCAGTTTGTCTAAACATGGGCTATATTGATGTTATCCCAGAGACAAAGATAAAAAGGATTCACGTGATCTGGCTGCTCTCCAGCATCCGAGATCTTGATATTAGAATTACTTCCCAGAGAAGTGAATACATACTAGAGTCCAGGCGATCGATTGGGCCCAGAATTCAGTAGGTGAGAGTGGCTCAGGGCCTGTGGGTTTAATCCTGAGGTAGACAAGGGCTAGGGCCTTTTATAAACACACCATTGATCTAGAGAAAGCAGAGTCCAGCTACTGGATATACCAGTCTTGAGTAAGCCAGGAAAAGGTAAGCAGGGGCTTTGTAGAATTGCCTCGCTATCTGGGGCTGCACTTAATGGACTCATCAGTCATTCTGACTATTTCTGTCTCCATGTCTCCTTTATTCCTCTGAAGGAAAGGAAGGGATCCAGTCTGACCAGACTCCAATACTTTCATTATTTACCTCTCAGGGTAGAGGCAATGATAGTGTTTTGTAAACCTTAGATGCTGTGTAAATATATGCCCTTGTTATTAACTAGTTATCAGCCGAACTCAAGGTAGACAAAGCATATTATCAGAGGCAGGACAGTATAAGGGCAATAGAATTGGATTTGGAATTAGAAAATTAGACACTCATTGACTGAGTTATCTGGGCAAGATCTTTAATTTCTATGAGCCTTAGTTTCCCCATCTGCTAAATAAGGATAATTACTATCCCACAGAGTTGTTGTAAGAATGGAATGGCATGTTTTAAGTATCTCTAAAAGACTCTATAAATGTTGGCTTTTAGTATCTAATCTTTGCATCTCCCTTAGTGCCAGACCATGCCCATAGGTACTCAATAAATATTTATTCAATAACTGACATCCGCCAACCTCCAGATTAGGCTCTGGGTTTGAGAGTGCACCTTTGTTATGTATCTTATCTCTTCCCCAGCCATTCATTCCAATAAAAGCAATGGAGCAAATGGTAAACATTAGCCATTTTCTTTCTCTCTGCTATTTAAGATGAGAGAGGATGAGAAATAAAGGAGTATGAAAAATGCATTCTTTCCCCTATCTTCCTCCTTTTCACATTTAAAGCTATCTAGTAGTAGATAGTACTAGACACTATAACACAATAAATTTAAAAATGACAACTGTTTTCTGGAGCCTACATGGATACAAGGATTCTGCATCCCCAATCTGGTATCAAACAGTAATTGGCAACTGAATCAACCCTATCAAGTACTTTCAGAGTATCTTTCTTTATTTGTTTTAGATATACCTTAGCTATTTGGCCATTAGCAAGGCATTAAAATCACCTTTCCTGACAACCTTCAAATATCCATGGATTAAAAGTAAACTGAGTCTGTCTACTGGTAGCCATGCCTCCTTATCTGAGGGATACCAAGGTGGGAGCTAAAGCCACCAACCAGAGAAAATGCAACTGCATAAGCACAGATGAAATGAACAGAAGTTGTGTGTATTAACCAGCATATTCCCCTTTCTTGCTGGGGAAATAACCTTAAAAATCACCAGTAAGCATTTTGGGCTCTGACTCCTTCCTGCTTGGTTGCATTCTGATGAGAAAAGAAAAACAATGCTGTAAGGGAGGCGTTTTGGGGGTCCTCTCCAATCCAAGGCAGGCATGAGCTCTGGCAAATATAGAACTTGGTTCTTTGTCTCCTCATTTGTTCTTCTATTTCAGGTTGATTAATGTTAACAACCTTGGGAGATTTGGAAGGTCAAGAGAGTGTGCCTACCTAAGATTTGGGAATCGGATCTATGCCAGTATTTATAGCCAGCCTGCTCAACATTGACAAAATCATCAGGGTACATGGCCTGATACAGCAAAAACATTGAACCAGAGTTTGAATTTGATGGGACTGATACTATGAAGAAATTATATTAAATATGAATAACTCCCCCCAAAATGGTATAAAAGAAAATGTTTCCACTAGGTGCTTAGGGAAAGATGTTTATACTTCTGTTCTTTCTATATGTCCAAAGTAAATATTCATCTTGTAAATCAATGCTAAGTGATTTTAATTAATTAAATGAAACTAGAGTATTAATTATTGGCAGCTAACAGTGGGATTTTCAAAATGTTCAAAAGCATCATTTCCAGAAGTATGTTCTGAAGACACTTGGGGATCCCCAGGACCCTTTCAGAGGATCTAAAACTATTTTCATAATAATACTAAGATATTATTTGCTTATAAAAATAGACTTCCTTTTCCAATTACATATCTGTGTCAGGCCAGTTTTTTTTCATATACTTTAAGTAAAACAACATATTGTGACAGATCGAATACAGAAGTAGATAGAAGAATCCATCTGTGTCTATGATTAATGAGATTTTTAAAATATGTAAAACAATGCAGCTCTTTTTGCTATTTTTTTTTGTTTGGGAAAATATACTTATTTTCATAAAACATTTATGTCACCATGCAATATTATTTTTATTTTAATGGATTAGCAAATACTTTAAAATGTTATCATTTTTAATTTCTAATGTAGTAACTATCAATAGGTACAACCTACATAAACAATAGGTCTTTCAGGTCTTAAGTAATTTTTAAAAGCATAAAGTGTCAAAAGACCAAGATGTTTGAGAACTTCCTCAGGGTTCTCCTAGAACCATCAGCAGGAAAGATAGCCAACTTCACTTTGGGAGAATGAGGTCAGAAGAATCATTACAGGTAGGGGCTCATCCAGGATGAAACTGGGCCCTTCCCAAATGTGAGCTTGCCTGGATAGATTCTCCACCTAGGATTTTTACTCTTGGGAAAAGAGGGGAGGAAATAGCAATTTTCTTCTCTTTTTATTTTTGGTTGAAATTATAGTCATTTCCCTCCGCAGGGTGTATGTTTCCCATATAAGTCAGTTTCATTTGAAATGATTTTTGCAAACTATTACCTTTATAGATTACTTTGACTGTTTAAGTACTATTACTTGCTTTGTTATTGAATCATGTGTAATAATTAAATTAAGGTTAATATGAGAAGTATGAACTTTGCATCACTAAAATGCTGGTACCTAGTTGAGAAATGTTCCTTTTATTTTTTTTTAAAAGACCTGTTCTGCTTATATTATTATAAGAGATTTGTTTTACAAATCCACGGGGAAAGTGTTGTTTACCAAGAAAATCCAAGTAATTAATCCTTAAGTGCTCATTCTTTTTTTCTTAGTGGCTTCACCCTTGTTTGGATTTTTTTTTTATCTTGTTTGCTGTTTTCTCTAGATGAGCCTACTTGTACTGTCATTGGATAAGTTTGGAATTCAAGTAGGAGTGTCCTTGAAGGAACAGGGATCCATATGGGGAAATTTCAGATTCCCTTTGCAATCAGGACTCAGGAAATTTGCCTAGATCTCTAAGAGGATGCCTATGGTACAGGAATCTCTATAGAAATTTTGGTGTGTCCTCTGTAGAAAGAGACATTTGGACCAGGACCAATTGGCTGACCTTATGTGCTGAGGTAATCATGGAAAAGTTTTTCATATAAGAGAGTTTCTCACCTGTGTGTGAAGGGATAAATTAAAGGCGATCCAAGGTCTTAGATGACTTAAGGAAGAGTTACTTATAACCTAGGAAGCTCTGTAGGGACCAAATTTCTTTCTGACATAGAAAACCAAATTTTTTTTCTTACTAGTTTTAAGACTTTTTTTTTTTACTTTTTTTTTCTTTTGGAGAGATATTGGGCTTTACAACAGGAATGCTCAATGTAATATATGAAGTAGGGACCTCTTCCCCTGAAACAATGGAAATCCTGCCCTTATTTTTTATTTATGTGAGTTAGTGTGCCTTTTTCAGAACCAACTCATCCAATTTAAGAATCAATATGGTGTACAGGATTTAGAGCCAAGTGACCTTAATTCATATTCTGACACTGTCAGATGTAGATACAGATATGTGTACGTTTATATGTAGGTATACTATTTTGGGCAAATTATTTAACTTTTTAACATTAGTTTTTCCATCTATATGTGATATAGGCTTAAAGCCTGGAAAAATTCTACCCAGCTATGTATACTTAATAAAGGCAATAATGTGTCCAAGAAAGAGAAGATAATAACTTTGCTACCTAAGCTTAGCATTTGTTTCCAGGAAATATTTTTTTCCTTTCTTATTCATTTTCATGATGAATTTTTGGACTCTCGACTCACATAGCACATACTACTTTTCTGGCAAAGTGCTCTCTAAACTAATATTGATAAAATCTGATGAGCAATTGAAAATTAACTAAAAATCAAAAATTAAGTAAAAAGCAAGAAGGAATTTCTAATCTTGAGTCAGAGGTAGGTCTCAGAAGGAACTCATGATTAGAAATCTTGATTCCCAAAGTAAGCAATGAATATGAGCTAAAAATATGATTAAGCTTAAATGTTCTAGTTTACTGAGGCAAACTGTATTCCAGTGAGCTTAATACCTGTGGCAAAGAATCTTCTGAAAAGGAAATGACCATTCCAGCCAAAGGTCACAAAAAAAGATAAACCTCTTCTAATGGGAGGAAAATCTATATTTTCCAATGTCTACATGTATTAAAGTTTTGCTTTTTTAAAAGAGCTAGGCCAAAAAATATCCTAGGCTTTAAGCTAAAAGCACAAAGGCAGAGTCTATTTCTCTTTTTGTGAATAATGTATGAGATTTTGGCTAAGAACTCCAACTAATGCCAGAAGAGGGGCTTCATAATCTTATACCCGATAGAGTTGTGTTTGATAATGACCACCATAAGACCAATAAAGTAATGTCAGGCAACAGCCATATGAAAACACCAGGGACTAATTTAAACATTTTTTAATTACCTCCTGAGGGTAAAGAATTTTCCCCTAAGAAGTTTACATTCTACAAACTAAGTTGAGAAAGAAAAGGAGAGGAATGAGTGGGGAGGGAAGAATGGTAAGAGACACAAAGACAGACAATCAGAGACAGAGATGAAGACAAAGAGACAGACATAGACACAGAGAGAGATGGAGGAGAGAGAGAGGGAGAAAGAACAATTGAAAAGATCAGTTTCATGTGAGAATGAAGATGAAATTGTGTTTTGAGGGGTGTCAAGGATTCCTAGAAGCAGATGAGACATTATTCCAGAGATAAGGGACAGCCCATATATAAAAATATAGAGGTAGGAAGAGAAAGAAAGGGAGCAAATATTGTGTGCCATGTACTTTGTGAAGTATTTCAAAAACATGTCATCTGATCATGAGATCAAACATTGGTTTTAGAGAAAACTAATAGATGTTTGCCTGTAATTCTGAATTTGTGAAAAGAAATAATATTTAATGTCTCTGGAAAGTTTCAGTTGGAGCTAAATGTGGAGGATTTTTATGCAAAGTTGAAAAGTTTATATTTTATACTAGAGATAACAGGGAACCCCTGAAGGTGTTTGAAAAGGGAAAGTAACAGAGCCAGACCTGAGTCTTAGGAATATCAATTTGGCAGCTGTGCAGAAGACGGATTAATGGGGGGGAAGTCTAGAAGAAGAGAGCCCAATTAGGAGGCTATTTCAATAGTCCAGGTAAGAGGCGGTGGGCACATGAATAAAGAGAAGAGACAGATATGATAAATGATGAGGAGTCAATATAATTTGGCAATTGCTTTGCTATAGGGGGATGGAGGGCATGAGGGATAAAAGAAAGGATGAGGAGGCCAACCAATTTAACCAATGTTAAAGCCTCTTTACTTAACGTTTCTATTGTTGGCTATATGGTGAATGCATTTGCTTTTTGAGACTCATCTTAACAGGGAACCCCTGAAGGTGTTTGAAAAGGGAAAGTAACAGAGCCAGACCTGAGTCTTAGGAATATCAATTTGGCAGCTGTGCAGAAGACGGATTAATGGGGGGGAAGTCTAGAAGAAGAGAGCCCAATTAGGAGGCTATTTCAATAGTCCAGGTAAGAGGCGGTGGGCACATGAATAAAGAGAAGAGACAGATATGATAAATGATGAGGAGTCAATATAATTTGGCAATTGCTTTGCTATAGGGGGATGGAGGGCATGAGGGATAAAAGAAAGGATGAGGAGGCCAACCAATTTAACCAATGTTAAAGCCTCTTTACTTAACGTTTCTATTGTTGGCTATATGGTGAATGCATTTGCTTTTTGAGACTCATCTTGCTTTTAAAATACCTCGACATATTTTAACAGGGCATGCTATAAAATCCTGTGTTGGTGTGATTTGCTGTCTCTTACATGTTTATACTAAACTATGAGCTCCCAAAGTGAATGCACAATGAGATTATGAATGCAGGAGAGGGAGGAAAAGTAGCTCTGCCAATTTCAGCGTCTTCCTACCCCTTCGGTTGCTGCTCTCCTAAAGTTGGGGGCTAATGTTTTCCTAGGGGGAACAGCTATGGGAAAGTGGGACACAAGAAGGGGCTTGTTTCTTGAGGAGATACTAATAAATATGGCCCCAGAAAGTAGCAGGAGAAAAGCATCCTAATTGGAACTGGCTTAAAATCAAAAGCATCTCTCCTAATATTCTTCTCACTACTTGGGTCCTCAAAAGAATTTGTGAAATGTGGAAGGTGATGCTGAGAGTAGGGAGAAAGAAACAGAGGAGCCATGAGTTCAAGATGCTTTTGACATGACACTGAACAAAGGAACCCTAGTCTAACAATGGGAGAGTAACAAGGCATCTTAGACATAAAGTTGATGAGGACTCTCCAATCTATTTCTGAGAAATAGCTTTTTTTCATTTACCCCCCAGAATCTTGAGCTCACGTTGACAGGTAGGATAGTACAATGGGAAAAGATCTAAAGACTTGAATTCAAAACTTGATTCTGCCATTTACTAGGTAGCTGAGCCAAGTAGTGGACAAAATACTGGATCTAAAGTCAGGAAAATCTGAATTCAAGGTTAACCTCAGATACTTACTGTCTCTGTGATTCCTGGGCAAATCATTTAATCTCTGTCTGCCCTCTAAGGGCTGTTGCAAGGATAAAATGATAATTTGTCAAATACTTTATACATCTTAAAGCATTTTATAAATGCTATCTATTGTTATTATCATCATCACTATTAGCTATGTGACCTTAGATAGGTCATTCATTCTTCTTCTATCTCCTAAAGGTTGTCATGTGAAATGGGCTTTGTAACTGTAAGATAATAGGGAAAATGAACTTTTATTGTGGTTATTGTTACCTAGTGTGGAAATAGGAAAGGGTGCAAGAAGGAAACTGATGATGAAGCTCCTGAGAAGGAATTCTGGTGGGGTGTGGATATTATGTTGGCATGTGGAGCAGTAGAGAGGCTGCCACTGCTGATGGCAGCCCCATCCTAGAACATGGCAGATAAAAATTCCCCTCATCTGCGTTCAAAGACCCCCAATGAAAGGGAAAATCCAGACAGTCATTCCACTTTCAGATGATTCTTACTGTTCATCCCTCCTGCCCCCCCCCCCCACAACATTAAGCTTTAATTGGTCACTTTGCAACTTTTGCTCATTGCTTTTTCTAGCATAAGAATTGGGGTTCCATACTGCCAATCTCAGCACTGGAAAGGCCTTAAAAGTTGACCAGTCCAGCTCTTACCTGAGTCAAAATCCCCTTATGGTATCACCAACAAATGTTCCTACAGCCTCTCCTTGACTCTGAGAGTCCTTTCTGACTGCCAGGCAAAGAGCTCACCACCTCCCAAGATAGCTTGTTCCTTGCTTCCTCTTCTCTTCCATTGTAAGCACTGGCAACTAACAAATGCAGACTAGTATCCATGAACACTTGGAGTAAACACCTATTCTCATCCTTTGCCAGAATAAAAAATGGAAAAAACAGCAACTTGTAAGCTCTTCTTGAGGCTGCTTTAATGCTGAGATGATTCGATTGAATAAATGGGCTCTGAAAATCTCCAAGGAAGGCTTGCAAAGAAGTACAAGGCATTATATATGGACTGGAGACTCAAAATAAAATCGTATTTCATCTCCTATTATCCTCTCAGAGGAGTTTATTCATATCCAGCTTGTCTGCCAGATAATTGAGCTCATTTTCACTTAAAAAATAAATAAAATAGAATTTCAAATTGTGCTGGTTTTGAAAAGCACTTAAAAATTAAACTAAAATGAAATCATGTATTGTGTTTTCCATTACTTCTATAGTTGAGATAACTTTGACCATCATTATTATTTTGCTGCATCAATTAGTGAATCATTTAGTGCTCAGGAGCACTTAATCATGACCCACAAGCTTCTAGAATGCTATCATAGGATCTTAGAGCTAGAAGAAACTTAAGAATTCATCTAACTCAATCTCTTCAATTTATGGATAAGGAAACTGAGACTCAGAGCCATATTGTCTCTCTTTTGGCTGGTCTCTTTATTATCTACCCTTAATATTTCCTCTCCCGACTCTATGCCCTTGTGGTGGCTTTTCCCCATACTTGGAATGTATTTCCTCCTTATCTCTGTCTCTACCCTAAGCTCTGCTAAGGAATCAAGGCTTGGCTTGAGCATCTCCTTTCACAGAGGGCCTTTTCTGGATGTTCTCTTTAGTTCTTTCTCCTTTATCTGAGCAAGTGTTGCATTTTTCCACCCCTTCCCCTGTAAAATGTTAGGTCATTGAGGACAGGAATTTTCTGCTTTTATATCTGCACCACTAATCCAGGATAGTGCCTTGGATGGTTTTTTCCCCCCTTTGGTCCATACCTGGGACTTAATTTCTTCTGGGACTCTCGCTTGAGGAATATCTTCCACCAAAAGCAGAGCTAAGACTTCATTGAAACTTCCAGTCTCAGAGGATTGTCCAGGGTCTAGATAGGTTAAGTGACCTATTCAGGGTAACATGACCAGTATGTGTCAAAGGCAGGACTTGAACCGAAGTACCGACTCCAAGGCTTGGCTCTCTGTTCATTACTCTAGGCTACTTTGGCCTTGCGAAAAGTGTTATTATTGAGTTGTTATTAGTCATGTCTAACTCTCTGTGATCCCATTTGGAATTTTCTTTGGAATGATTTGCCATTTCCTTCTCCTGTTCATTTTATGCAAACTGAGGCAAACAACATTAAGTATCTTGTTCAGGATCACACAATTAGTAAATTGTCTGAGGTTGGATTTGAATTCAGCTTTTCCTGACACTAGGGAGGAGCTCTACCCATTGGGCCATCTAGCTACCTGTTTACAAAAAGTAGGTATGCAATAAACATGATTGGAAGTGAATCCCATTTAGTCTTTTTTACTATCTGGCCTTTCATCTTCTCCAAGTCTGTCTCTGCCTTCCTGTAGCTTTATAGAGGGAAGCTTGTTTAACTGCTTAGAAGTGATTGAGCATCTTTCCTGTCTGTGAAAAGACAAAAAACAGATTTGTTCAGAATTGTCATCCTACTGGGGCATTTCCCAATTTGAGGCTGGCCAAGGTTCCTGTCCCTGACTCCTATCCCCAATTACTTAAAAGGTGACCTGACAGACACTCATGCAACAGTGCAAAGCCTTGATGGAATATTTCCAGGGCAATAAAAGATGCTTTGAATATTGAAACTGCTGCCAGGGACCTAATCTGAATCAATGGAGAGGAGCAACAAGAAGAGCAGCATGCAATCAATATCCTCATACACCCCTGTGCTCCCAGACATTGACTGGCTAAGTTGTCAATCAGCATCAGAGTAGCCGGTGACAGTATAATCACCGATGGCTAAATTAGCCCCACTCATATATAACTCGGCCACTCAGTCCCCCAGTGGTAGTGATAGAAAGGTGAATGGGAATCTTTCTCTTCCAGCTACATTTTTATATATCCTGTAACTATTTTGGGATTTACATTAGTACCACATTCCTGTAGGTGGGCCTGTTTGTCCAGCACCAACATTTTTTCTGTATAGACCCATTAGTGGGTTTCCTGAGATGACAGGGACATTTAAAAATCATATGGGCATTCTCTGGGGAATGACACCCAAGGAACTTAAACTAAAAATAATCCTTTCTGTGCTAGTTTTCTCTTATTCCACTGTGTTTTTCACTGTTGATTTTCTTCCTTCCTTTCCATCTCACTCCCACCCTACACTTTCCTTTGGGCTTCCAAGAGGCTGGCATTGAACAGTTGGATTTTGCTTTGTTGTGACATCGGCTCAGACATTTTTTCTGCCAAGTCCTCATGGTTGGTTTTACATCAGCGTCAGCTTCTCTTGGGGCAGAATGAGAACAGCCAGTTATTTCTCCAAATAGGAAGCTGAGAGGCTAGCCCAGGCCAGGCATTATAAGCAGGGGGCCCTATTTAGGGGTAGGGGTAGGGGTGGAAGACCAAGCCGTGCTCAGCCTGAGAAATCTGGCTACCCAGCAGCACTGGATCTTAGGAGTTCCTGGAAAGAATGAATCACTAGATCTCATAGGCCTCTTCAAGGAGACACCATGTCCTGGCTCTACCACAAGAACCAGGAATGAGCTTTGCTCCCTTTGGCTAAAGTCTAGAGATTTCATCATCGGACTCTGAGGCTCCAAGTACAAGTTTCAGAAAGGGCCCTTTTGTGTATTTTGTTCAATTGTGTTCAACTCTTCATGACCCCATTTGGGGTTTTCTTGGCCAAGACACTGAAGGGATTTGCCATTTCCTTCTCCATCTCATTTTACAGATAAGGAAACTGAGGCAAATAGAGTGAAGTGACTTGTTCAGGCTCACATGGCTAATGTCTGAAGCAGAATCAAACTCGGGAAGATGAGCCTTCATTATTAATTGTAAATATTCACACATTTTCCTCAGAGAGAAGCCAGGACTGCTAAATTTGGAGTCGGAATTTGTGTTCAAATCTTGGCTTTTTTACTTGTTAGTTGTGTGACTTTAGACAATCATTCAACTGTTCTGGTCTTCTATTGCTTCATCTGTAAAATGAGGGAGTTGGACCAGACAGTCTCTAAAATTCTTTCCAACTCTAAATCAATGAATTCTTTGGTCATAGAATCACAGAAAGTGAGCACAATAAAGTACCTCAGCAGCCCTTTAGTCCAATCCATAAACAAAGGAATCCCTATTACAATATACCCATCATAGGTCCATCCAGGTTCTGCTTGAAGTTATTCATGAAACGAGAAGCTACCATCTTTCGGGGCAGCGCATTCCACTTTGGATCCCCTCATAATCCTTAAGAATTCAGGTCTAAAATGGTGTTTTCCATGTATGAGTCCTGGTTGTGTTTTCTGGGCCCAACAGAACAAATATAGCATCTCCTCCACGTGACAACCCTTCAAATACTTAAACTCAGCTATCATGTTCCCTCAAGTCTTCTCTTGGCCAGATCAAACCCCAGTATCCTTCATCTTAAGATCATCAATTTAAGGCCCATCACCACCTCCTTTGTATATCCCTAAACTTGTCAATGTCCTTCTTAAACTATGATGCTCAGAACTGAACACAATACTCTGCTGACAAAGGTAGAGTATAATGCGATTATCACCTCCCTGTTCCTGAAAGCTATGTCAATCCTGAGAGATCCCAAGAGTGCATCTGTGGTCTGGCTGACACTGATAACTCATTGAGTTTGCAGTCCACCAAATACCTCAAATCTTTTTTCAGAATACCTGCCATTCTTGCCACATCTCTTTTATCTTAGAGTTATGGAGTTGATTTTTTTAATTCAAAAGCAAGGCTATGGTTCTTCCAAATCCCCTCTCAACCCCACATCATAGGATTCCTGGCGCAGAAATTGTACCTGTTGCAGATTCCTTGAAATGACTAGACACTTTTCTGAATGTGAAAGAGATCATTCCCAGCACCCAAGTAGCTCAGACAAATCTAATGCCAGCCCTTTTCTACTGGCTACCATCTATTATCTAATACTTTAGCAATACTTCAATCAGAATTTTCCCCCATTCTCTAGGGCAGGGGTTCACAGCACTTTTTGTGTCATGAACTCATTGGCAATCTGGTGAAGAATATAAATCCCTTCACAGAATAATGTTTTTAAATAATTGAAAGAAGTACTAATTTTTGGGCAGCTAGTTGGTATAGTGGATAGAGCACCAGCCGTGAAGTCAGGAAGAACTGAGTTCAAATCTGGCCTCAGTCACTGAATACGTCCTGGCTGGGCAAGTCACTTAACTCCAATTGCCTCCCCCCCCCCAAAAAAAAAGTACTAGTTTTTAATTAGAAAGTGGTGAAAGTAAGGATGTAATTTGTTTTCCCAACCAAATATACAGACCCCCTGATATCTATTCGTGGAGTCCTTGGTAGATTGTGGACCCCATGTTAAAAACTCATTCTCTAGGACAATTGGGATTATATTCTATAACCCTAATTCTATTCCACTAAAACAGCTTTTATCCTAGTCCAGCAATGATATAACTCAGGGTTTCTTTTATAAATCCTGATCTTTTATTCTGATGAATTAATCTATATAAATGAATGCTTTAATCTAATTAAAATGAAGAAGTCTCCAGGAGACTATCAAGGAATGGTTGGAGTGGTGAGAATTTTAGATATTAAGGCAGGTAACTTTCTAGGAAAGGTCCTTTACACTCTTAATTCATATTATGTAAGTACCTACCTATTTGGCTTACAAAGGCTTTTTTAAAACAACATTTACTACTAGGTCATCACTTGTCATCATCACTAGGTCATTCCTCAGAGAGGTATAAAATAAGAGCATAGTCAACTACCACCTTATTGCTGTCTTTTGGGAAGAACTGAATGTTTCTCCTCTTTCCCTTTTTCCCTTTTTCAATCCCTTAACAGTCACAAGGCAGACAGAAATTCAGATCCAAAGACAATTGGGGATCCTGGAATTGAGAGAATTCCTCTTTTTCAACCCCCTCTGTAATGATCCGTCAGTCTACAAAGTGGAAAGGGTAAAGGATTTGTAGTCATCAGTTACAATCTAGTTTTTCAACCCTAATTCTGCTACCTATTATTTTTAGCAGTTCAATTAACCTCTATGGTCCTCTGTTTCTTCATCTGTAAAATGGGAGTAGAAAAGAGGCAGGGAGAAGTTGACTAGATGACCATAAAGTCCTTTCTTTCTGTCAATGTACATTACCCTTTTTTGACTTTCTTTCCACTTTGAGGCTGACCCTAGAAGCTGATTTTAACTAGATTTTTCCTGATTACAAATGTTAGTGGACAGAAAGGATGAACTGTATGATTTGTCTAAATGCAAATCAATGACCCATACTCTTATCTGAGACCTCTGGTTCTTATACCTGGGAATAGCTCGCAGCCCTCTCACCCCCATTGGACCTAACACTGGTTGAATTTCAGTCTCTGAGGACTTCTGCAGATTCTGAGTCAGCCCACCAGAGGCACAAGAGATGTTACTGCTCAATGTGTTAAGAAAAAGAGATGTCCTAAAGGGAGTGACACTTTTTAAGATTTTGCTTCAGATACAAAAACCAGAAAAATTTCCTCCATTTATTCAATTTTTTAAAAATTTAAAAGCATCATTATTTTTATAGGGGATCCCCATGGGCTTTGTTAAACCTGAAGGGTTGAGGACATCCCACAAGGTTAAGAATTATTGATTTTAGAGTTCATCTGTAGCAGTGAGGGTTGATAGAGGTAAAGACAATTCAATGTTGACTAAAATTCCTCTCCTCCTGACATCTGTCCAAGCCTCTAGAGTCAAGAATGCGGGGGAAGCTTTAGTCCTCCTCCCAGGACCCTCGGCTTCAAGCCCATGGCTCAACTCACCCAAGTTTTTTTTCAGGCGAACAGTTTGACCCAGGCCTTCCTTGCTCTCTCCTCGCTTTCCATCTTTCCCCTGAGGTTCATTCAGGATCCAGCCCTGATTCATGGACTAAAGCCCAAAATTCAAAGTTTTAGCGAGGATCCTCCCTGGAACTCTTTCCAGTCCTAGTCTCTCATACATCTTCTCGCCCCTAATGTTGGTGCTGAATCCAACAGAAGATGCTGAATTAGGGTAGAAGGAAGTGAGAGGAGGATGGGATGTTTCTCTGTATGAGAAGGGGAAGATCACCTTAAAGAGGACAGATATACATTGCAGCCATGGTCATGAAACATGTATCAGAGAAAAGAAGGGAGGTCATTATGGAATTCTATCAAAGTCTGACTTCTAATTCACTGAGGGAATGATGCAGAAGGGATAGAATAAAAGAAAAAGGAAGAAAAACTGAAAAAGAATAAAGGAGACAGCAAAGTAGGATGAAAAGCAGAGAGAGAGATCACTGGGGAGGCAGAGAGACCTGTAGAGACTCACTGGGAAGGGTGGGTAGGTCAAAGGGAACGAAGAAGGCTGGAATGTAAGCAGAAAGCTCAGACCCTCCCTTCCTTCCCGGAGGATGTTCTGCTCTGTTCTGTTTGGAGGGTGACTCAGATGTCCCTATTGCATCAGGCTCATGATTAAGCCTTCTTAAGAGATAGGATGCACAATGACATCTTTCTTCTGGTCTTCCTCTCCCCTGTAACTGTATCTGTTCCATCGGGTCATTATGTCCCCTTGATTTCTCCTCCCTCCCTCCCCCCTTACTAAGCTTCTGGCTCTTATATTCTAGAAGAGACTGGGGACCATAGAGTTAGAGCTAATCTTACAAGTCTTCTATTTTAGTCTTCATTTCATAGCTAAGTAAACTGAGGCACAGAGAGGTTAAGAGTGGTCCAAGGAAATATAAACTAAAAGTAGCAGTGCTGAACCTTCAACCAAGGTCTCTTGATTCTAAATCTGCCATTTTTTATGAGTCCATATGAGTATGGATCCTCACAAACATTATATAGGTTCCCTCTCATCTCCTCAAGGCTGGCCTATATCTCTCTTCCCTAGCCATAAATATCTTGGGGAGAGTTCACAACAGAAGAGCATTTCCTTTTCTTTGTATTTTTTATTTTCCAATTAACAAATAAGCAAACTGACAATTTCTACAGGATGCCCAGAACTGTTAGACTTTGAAATGTTCCCTGCCCTATCTCATGCTATTGATTTTTTTTATTGACCAGGACAAATACAGTTGTGTCTTGTTCAGCTGTCTGTTTTGCCTTATTATAATCCAGGATGCACTGCAGGGTTAAATGAGACAAGAAAGGATGTAATATTAATCATAGAAAATATGCATATTAAAAAGCACTGAATGCTTAAAAAAAGAAAGAAAGAAGCACTCATCATGTAGATAACAAGTGAAAGAAGAGAAAAGCAGGGGTTGAATATAAAGAAATACAGGAGAGGCTTAAAATGAGATTAAGGATCTCTAGATGAGTCCCTATAGGACCACCCAGCACCCACTTCTCCTTGAGTAGAGTGTGCCTCTGTGACCTGTGAAGGTGAACCTGAGCCCAAACCTGAATGATGTCATAATCCACAGAACACCTGTGTTGAAAGAAGTGCACCTACAAGAGTGTCTAGTCACTTCCCCACTCACAGGAGTTAACCCGAAATAACTCAGACAATCCCGGAGGAAACATCCCAGAGAATCCATCTAATTCCTAAGGACCACCCCCAAAGCAGATTTCCTTTTGATGCTTAACTCATTTGCCAGGTTGGGAATTTTCACTGTTAGCAATACTACTGTGCATCTCTCAGCCTTCACAGGCCTGTTCCCTCTTGTTCTGTCTGCAACAGATATGGAAAATAGTCTCTCCCAGAACCCCAGGGAAACAGCTTGGCTAGAAAGATGTAATTATCCTAAGTCACCCCTCAGCCAAATAGATGCATCATGGGTGGGGCTGTATACATGTTTATAGGGTGTGAGAGTCTGTATAGTAAATAAATGTAAAAATACATCTGTGTGCTGTTAGTAACCCTTGGGGGGAGGGGGGGAGAGGCAGAGAGAAAGAGACAGGAAAGGGAGGGGAGGTACAGAAAGGGAGGGTCAGAAGGGGAAAGACAGGGAGAGAGGGGGAGGGAGAAACAGGAGAGAAAGAGAACAGGCAGAAGGAAGAGGACAATGAGAAGAGAAAAGGAGGAGGAAGCCAGGGAGAGGGAAAGAAGGAGAAGGAGACAGTGAAGAGAGAGGAAAAGGAAGGAGAGAGAGACAGAAAGAGAGAGAAAAAGAAAGACAGGGAGAGACAGAGAGATAGAAACAGAAAGAGACAGAAACAGGAATTGAGAGAGACAAAGAAAGACAGAGAAGGACAGAGACAGAAACAGAGACAAACAGAGAACAAATCACACCCAAAAAAGAAAATGCAGTTTGAGGGACCTGTATTGAAAGGAAAAAAAGAATCATAGGATTATAGACACTAAGCGCCAACCTCGTCCCCCCAGAATCTGTGAGTCCTGGGGATTCCTAGGCAAACATTCTTCGAAGATGAGGGTGGGAAAAGGCCTTTCCTGCCCTTGGTATTCCAGCTCTGACCCTAGGCACAAAAGGACGAGGCTCATGGTCCGGTGCCGAGCCAGGCTGAAGCATTAGGCTTTCCCATGAGGCATTTTGGGGGCAGCTTGGCGATTAGGGCTTCTCTTATCACATTTTGATAAATATGCCCCTGCTCACTTATTAATGCTTCCATTATCCCTGCTGCTTCCGGCCATAGATTCCTTGCATAACAGCCTTGCACATTTCTGGAGCTTTGCAATACAGTTTTATTGTTCTCCTTGAGTGTTAAGGGTTGAGGGGTGGGTGTCAGGAAGGAAGGAATGAAGGATGGAAGCCTCTAGGAGGGTGGGAGTCAGGGGTGAGAGATATTTGCTTATTCTATTTCAAATTGGGTAAAGGGGAAACAGGGACTGATTCCTTTCAAGTAAGCTACCCAGTAAGCCCAGTGTTTCTTTACAGGGACACAGGACACAGTTCTGAAAATAGTTGCCACTTATATCTATGATCCCATGATCCTTTTTTCCTTTTCAACATAGGTCCCTCAAACTGAATACTATTAAAAAAAAAAAAAAGGTTTATAGTCTTTTTTCGCATCAGCTGAAGAATAATAAATTGTACTCCAACCGAGTCAACTACAAAAGACCTTTGAAGGAAGATGCTGACTGCATCCAGAGAAAGAACTGATAAATAGAAATATGTATAGATTGATTTTACATATTTACACATATATGTCACATTGTGTATAATGTACTATCTGTAAGGTGGGGGAAGAAAATAAGAACGATTTATGTAATGTTTTTACATATTTTAAAGGAATAGAAAGTTATACATAATAGATTTGCAGTTTCATTTGAAATCATCTTTTTTAAAAAATCCCACTATTATGAAAATATTTATTTTATTTCATAAATTAAACATAAATAATTTTTTTTAAAAAAATTATAATTTAATAAAAAGAAACAGCATAGCATAAGGAAGCCAGAGGATTTGTGGATCTGGATTGCGGGTTTGGAATGGCTTCTATGCAGTTGACTTCTCTGAATTTCCATCCTTCATCACCAGTTGTCTATTAAATATCTCTAGATGTCTTGTAATTATCTCAAACCCAACATATCTGAAAAGAACTCATTATTTTTACCCTCAAAATCCACCTGTCTTCCAAATATCCCCATTTCTGTGGAGGGCTTCTTTCCAGTCATCTGGGCTCATGACCTTGGAATCATCCATCATCTCCTTCCTCTCCCTTACCCACTACACCTATCAAATCAATTGCCACATATTGTCATTTCTACCTCCTTCTCTGGCAAACTCCCTGACATCTGTCTCCCTCTCTCTACTCACATAGCCTGATTCAATACCTTATTGCCTTTCAACCAGCCTATTGCACAGTTTCCTAATTGCTCTTCCTGTTTCAGATCCCTCTTCTCCAATCTACTCTCCACATAGCTGCCTATGCCATGTTCCTGAAACAAAAGTTTGACTGTGTACTCTTCTGATCAATAAATTTCAGTGGCTCCTAATTAACTTCTAGGATCAAATACGAATTACTCTAGTTGGCATTTGAAGACTTTTACAATCTGGTCCCAACCTATCTTTTGAGTCTCATTTATACGTTTCTCTGCTTAACAAACACCATGATCTAGTCAGAGTAGCCCACCTAACTGCCCACATATAAAGACTATCTATTATATTTTTATTAGTTTGTTAAATATTTCCCAATTTCACTTTACTCTGGTTCAAGTAGCACTCAGGAGTATTGGGACAATTCAGCTTGCAGGTGGAACACTTTACACCTCTCATCTAATACAATCCTTTCATTTTACAGATGAAGAAAATGAAACTTAAGAGAGGATACAAGAACTAAGTAATTTCAAACTCCAAAATGACAGAAACAAAGATAGAGGATAACTGGGTCTCATATGAGCCCTGATCCAACCAGGTCATTTTCTTTTTTATTAATTTCACACACACATACCTCCCTCCCATCCCTCAAGTCCCAAATCTCTGCCTATAATTTGGCTCTCACCAAGAATATGCTTCCCATATTCCTGCCAATCAGGTCCTGACTCCCATCTTACAGCCTCAGTGAAACCTTTCCAAATTCATCCTGCCTACTTCTGAGATCTCCTAAGGAGAACAAAGGACAAACAACAACAACAATCTTACAGTCTGCACCAAACACCCTGATGTTTAATTACATACTGCCTTGCAACATTTTCTAATTGCTTCTCATATTTATGTCTTGTCATTCCAATAATAATGCCTGATTTTTATGCAGTGCTGTAATTGCAGTTTTGTATACATTATTTTATTTAAACCTCACAACAATCCTCTGAAATAGGTTTTACTGATATTATTATCCTCATTTATTAGGTGGGGAAACTGAGTCTCAGAGGGATTAAGTGATTTGCCTATGGTCATTAGGTTATGCAAAGTCAGAGACAGGGTTTTAATTGTGTTCTCTCTTGATTCCAAACTAGCAATCTATCCACTATCACCCTGCAGACCCAATAAAATTATAAACTCTTTAAAAGGATCCTATGCCCTATATGAATATATAGAATGATGGATAACATCCCAGTGCTGAAGTTGGGGAGAATCTGAATCCAAATCTAGCTTCTGGCATTTAATAACTGTGTGACCCTGGGCAAGTCACTTAATCCTGATTGCCTCAGTTCCCTCATCTGTAAGATGAGCTAGAGAAGGAAATGGCAAACCGCTCCAGTATCTTTGTCAAGAAAACACAAATGAGTCAGAAAATGTCTGAAAGGACTCAACAGCTGCAAATATATCAAGTTGCTAATTCTTAGAGAATTGCCTCTTTCTATTGACCCACATTCTTATTGAATAAAATAATTACATGAGATCATAGAGCTGAAGTTGAAATCAGCCTATAAAAATCAATAAACATTTATTAAGGGTCTACTATGTACTAGGCACTGTGCTAGGTTAAATAGATATTATGCTCAAGACTCTTTCACTCTTCCATAGACAAGAAAACTTCCCCAGAGGGTTAAATGACTTGTATAGTGAACACAAAAATACAAAGTGACAAAGATGACATTTAAATCTAGATCTTCTAACTAGAAATCTAGTGTTCTTTTCTTCTAGACCATATGGCCCTTCCAATGTAAAGGTTGGGGTTCAGTAGATCACATATTGGACATTAGCAGGAATTTTACGCCTCTATAAACAGTGAATATGTAGGACTTGAGAGCTATTGCCATACCTAAGAATTTTAAGGTACCTAGGACAGAAAATGAAATTTCTCCATTAAGTAGAGTTATTAAATGGAATGAACAATCAACTTAGAGACTGAATAACCTTAATCAATGTATATTTCCAGAGGACTCTTAATGAATCATGCTACCCACTTCCTGACAGAAAGATAATGAACTCAGTATAAATTAAGAAGTTATTTTTTGGATATGGAAATGTAGGAATTTTGTATGATTATACAAAAAGAAAATAAAATTTTTGTTTGTTAAAAAAATTTTAATTTGATTTTTTTAAATGGTGTGCTGAAAATCAAAAGACTTGGGTTAAAGTTTCAATTCTTACACTTAGATGTATGTGATTTTTATCAAGTTACTCCCTTTTTCTAATGAGATAGTATAATATTTTAAAAGTGCTAGCCTGGCACATAGTAGACACATAGTAAATTCTTTTCTCCTTCCCCTTCCTCCCTTCTCTGAGCCTTAGTTTCTCATCTGAAAAGGGGAAAGAACTTTTCATTGCCAACTTTATCAGATTAGGATAAGAAATGGGTCCTCTATATATAAACTATTATTATCTACAGAATAATCAGACTCAGTAAGATTTCAGCAGAAATCCCCTACTAAGAAACTTAGAATTGAGTCAGAGTCTAGGAGATGATGATCTGTCAGCTAATAAAATAGAGAATTTAAACCGGAATGGGAAAGTACAAAAATGTCCCAAATTTGCAAGATTTGATAGATAATCCTACATATTGAGTAAAATGAGTGGGAGCTACTGTAACTGTCCGCATCTGTGCTGCGCCCCCTGGTGATAGTGTCAGGAGATGCTCCTGACATCCTGACAAGATGCTCCTTGTACAATCTAACCTGATGCTAGGTGGGGGTCCATCTGATGCACTGGTTTGCACTTTTGCTCTATTCTTTTGCTGGTAGACAGTATTTCCACCTGTAGGTAACTTTGTAGGGAGGCAAGTTCAGTGTTTTATTAGGAAGCTTATATGTGTGCCATGCTGTCCTGGATGTCCTGGAGGATGACAGGGGAGAAGAGACTGATTCTCTGTCTGGGAGGAACTCGCAGCCTAAAATCTCTGTCCTTTTTGTGCTTGGAGAAATTACAACACACCCTGAAATCACCACCATAGCTCGAAAGGTGACTTCTTCTGATATAATAAATCTTCTTCCCTGGTAAAGACTTTGAAAAATGTAGAGAATCAGTTCAGATAATCTTTCCATTTGTGGTTTTTATTTTTGTTTTGTTTCACCAGCTCCAGAGATGTACCATAGATAGAAAAGTAGATATTCATAGATCTCATTGGAACAGAATAAATTATCATCCAGCCATCACCCAGCAAAGTTCCTTTGTGTAGGCTGCATCTTTAAGACTAGAAAACTCTTTCTTCTCAGATTCACCTTCTTCTTTTCCTAAAAAGGCTTAGGAGAAACTTTTCAAGGTTCCCTCAGTTGCATGTTCTTTTCTCACCTCCTCTAAAATCCCTTTATGGGGTTGCATGCCTCCCACAAAGTCCACAGAAGGAAAAGACAATTTCATTATGTCTTATCACTCAGCTTAGTCAATACTTAGTATATAGTAGGCACTTAATAAATACTTTTTAGACTGAATTGTTAATATTGGGAAAGCAGAAGATGATCATTCTAATGCCAGATCCATTGCTGTTATTTGTCCTTTATTCTCAAAGAAAACCATAACATCAGGGAGGTGACACCATGACATGAAAGTGAATTGGATTGAGTAAGTACATCCAATGCTGCATGTTATGAAGAATACCGACAAGCTAGACGGATGGGTAGAAAGGAGGCTGATCAGGACAGTGGAGGAACTTAAAACCAAAATACCCCACAAGGAATGCATAAAGAAATCGTGAGGCTTAAGAAAATACAACTCCTGGGCTTTGATTCAGAGAAAACGGATTGAAATTGTGACTCTGCTACTTACTCCCTACTCAGGTTTGTGCAAGTCACTTAAGCTTCCTGTGCCTCAGTTTCCCACTCTGCAAAATTGAAAGTTGAAAGGAAGGTAACAAGTATTTAAGTGTCTACTATGTATACTTAATACTACGATGTATTTATCAAGTGTCTATTAGATGCATTGTACTAAGAGCTTTATAAATATAATCTTATTTGATCTTTGGAAAGTAGGATGATTATTCCCATTTTACCCTAGGGGAAACTAAGGCTGGAAGAGGTTAAACGACTTGCCATAAGTGTCATACAACTAGTAAATGTCAAAAGCTGGGTATGAATTCAGGTCATCCTAAATCCAAATCCAGCATTGTAGCCACTCCCTACACTAAATGATCCTACCTTGAACTAGATCTTTAAAATTTCTCCTAATTCTTAATCTCTGATCCTTTCCATGATGACTGTCTATAAGCATCTGAAGGACTAGTGTGTAAGAGAAATTACCTTTATTCTGTGTAGCATAAAGAATGAGAATTTACATGGAGGAGTTATAAGAATATATTTATTAGCAGAAGGTAGAGATGGCAAAAAAAAGGGCAGATTTCCACCAACCAGACAGAATTTTTGCTTTCTTTGAGCTGTCCAAAATAAAAATGGGATGCCTTATCAAGTAATCGATCAATTGTATTTGATTAAGCACCTACTAGGTGCCAGGTATTTGCATATAAAGACAAAGTGAAGCATTCTCTGGCCTCAGTGAACTTACATTCTACAGAGGGAGACAATTTACACTTAGAATAAGTATATATAAAATAAATTCAAGGTAATGTGATTGTGAGGATGCACTAGAAGCCAATGGAGGGGGTGTCATTGGAACTGGGCTTTAAAGAGAACTAGAGATTCTAAGAAATATAAGAGAGGAGAGAGTGCACTTCAGCCAGAGAGACAATCTGTGTCACATAATGACAATCTATTATGTGGATAAAAGCACCAAAGGATATATGAAGGAAAGTAGCACATTAGAAAGATAAGTTGGAGCTAGGTTGTGAAGGACTTTGAATGTCAGCCAGATGTATTTGTATTTGATCCTAGAGGCAATAGAAAATCATTGAATTATTGATTTTTATTGCTTTGTTTATTGATCAAGAGAGTGACATGGTCAAACTTGTGCTTTAGCAATATCTTTTTGGCATCTGTGTGGAGGAAAGAGTGGGCTGGGGAGGGAGGCGGCTAGGTGATTTAGTGGGTAGAGCGCTAGGCTTGGAATCAGGAAAATATGAGTTCAAATCTGATCTCAGATACTCTGCTAGGGGCTTTAAATATATTATCTATTTTATTTTTTCTTCATAATCCTGAAAAGTAGATATTATTATGATCTCCATTTTACAGTTGAGGAAACTAAGGCAGAGAGTAGGTGACTTGCCCAGGAATATACAACTAGTATAAATACTTGTTTCCTCTGCTATTGGAATAGTTCAGAGGAATTGTTCAGAGAGGATTAGTTCAGATGAGAAGTGATGAGGGTATGAACCAGAATGGTAGCTGAATAACTTGAAAGAAGGGAACATGTGTGAAATATGTCACCAGGATGAGTTTCCTATTATTAAAAGTCTTCAAACACTTGTCAGAAGTGCAGTATAGGGAATACCTTTATTGGGGTGGGAAATTGGTCTGGCTTTTAACTCTAGAATTTGTCACTTCTGGGTATAAGTCCCCTTTATTCTTTAGCACACAGAGCTAGTAAAGTAGGAGAACCACCATTTGAGAAATGCCATCAATATTTGAAAATTGTCATCAATTTTCAGGTTATTGAAATTATATTTCTAGATGTAGTAGAGCAAAAATGTACCCAAGCTGTGTCTCTGCTGACAGTGATTACTCATTTCTGCCTTTGCTTTTAAATTGTTAATAGCTTAGGAACCACGCACTATAAATGTTCCCAATTGCACTAATCTTGTGATGGAAAACCATTTCTGCATCTTGGCATGGGGAGGGGGGCCAGGGAGTGGAAGGAGGAGGACATTTTCCAAAGGTTTGAATTACCAAGCACAGTGATTTAAGAGATGCTGGTATTGCCGGCGTGTTTACAGAGACCTGAGCTGTCCTCACATGTTTATCTGCCTAAAGAATTTAAAAGTGTGGGTGTTTTGAGCATATTATGAAAAAATTTTAGATTTTTCACAGGGGCCCAAAGAATAAGCACATAATTTCCTTATTACTGATTTCATCGAATAGGTTGACCCTCTTGCTGAAAACTAAATATAAGAAAACCTATCAAAATGGATGTCATTTTAAGATGCAGAAGCAATTTGTAAAAAGCATATTCCTTAATAGAGGCAATGGGAGTTTTACCTCCTCTAAAGACTTGATAGGAGTCTTTTTTTGGGGGGAGGGGATGTAACCCAAACCAGAATGAAGTCCTACTCTGAAGTCAGACTCTCTCAGAGGGCCACTGAGCAAGAAAGTCTATGGCAAAACCAAGACTTTTGATCCTCAAGGTGGAGAGGGAGCAACAGTGACTTCCTAATGAAGACATGGAATTATGGATTAAGGGAAGCTTCACATGTGATCTCATTTGAAACTCACAATTATCCACTATTATCATCCTCTTTTTATAGAGAAAGAAACTGAAACTGCTGGATCAAGTGACTCACCTAGTTAGTTAGTAATTGAAACAGAATTCAAATTCTGACCTTCCTGACTCTCAAACCCAACACTATCTGCTGTACACAACTGGTTAGTTACCTCAGTAACTAAGTCATAAGGAAAACTTCCTAAATACTAGAGCTAGCCAACAGTGGAATGGACTGCTTCAAGAAGTAATAGGTTCCGATTGTTCTTGTGCAGCAACTGTATAAATATGTATATACAGATATTGGATTTAACATATATTTTAACATATTTAACATGTATTAGACAATCTGCCATCTAGGGGAGAGGGTAGGGAGGAAGGAGAGAAAAATTTGGAACAGAAAGTTTTGCAAGGGTCAGTGCTGAAAAATTACCCATGCATATGTTTTGTAAATAAAAAGCTTTAATAAAAATAAAAAAAAATAAAAAAGAAGTAATGGGTTCTTATTCACAGATGTCTTCAAGCAAAGACTGAATGACCACTTCTGATGTCTACTGATTAGAAGATTACCACTTAAGTACACATTAGAGTAAATGTTTCCCAAAGCCTCCCAACACTTGAGATTTTGTGAAATGCAAATACCCTTAGCAGGATAATACATTAATCAGTTAATAAGCAGGTATTAAGCATTTACTATGTGCTAGACACTGTGATAAGCATGGAGGTGGGAGGTATGGGGGAGATATACAAAGAAAGACAAAAACCAAAAACATAATCCTTGCTCTCAAGAAGACCACATTCTAAGGGAAAAGACAGCATATAAATATCTGTGTACATGAGATATAAACAGAGAATATGGAAAATAATCTCAGAGTTCATCATTTTCACCCTGTTTAAGAATGAATTTATTTCTACTAATCTTGATCACATAGAAAAAAAATGAGAATTTTAGAAATCTGGGGTAAGTTCCCTGAGGGCAGAATGCTTTGTGTGTGTCTGTGTGTTCCAGTGTTTAGCATTTTGTCTGGAATATAGCAAAAGCTTATTATCTTATTGTTGGTCAGCTGATTGAGGAAGCAGTCAAAGGTAAATCTTGGACTAGGTAAGGAAGGTTGGAGATATGGAAGGCAAGGTGTGCCCTATTTTCTGGTGTGGCTGTATTCTTGCTCCCATAATGCCACATTTACCATCAAGAACTAAAGTGAGTTTCTAAAGGCTCTTCTTTCTAACCTCATCCCTTTAAAAATATCAAAATTACATTACTCTTCAGGCCATGGGGCAAATAGGTGATTGCCCTCTGGGATAGTCTAATCTGATTTTGGTTTATGAGATAATTGTTTTAGCTTAAACTAAGCAAGACAAGAGATGAGTGCCCAGGACTCCACTTCAGGGAGTCTTTGTTTCAGTCAATTTTGATTTAGAGATTGTTCAATAAAGCACCTGCTTGGCTAAATCTGCCTGTTCTTCCTCCCTAGATTTTGAAAGCAGGGATGCTATCTCTTAAATTAAAAAAAAAAAAATACTTTATTGACACTTTCTTTTAACTTTGATATCATTTCCCACAGACTCCTACCTAGGCAACATGACCTTCCCTGGCAACAAAGAATTACAAGTAAGCAAAACAAATCAAGATATTGGCCATGACTGATAACATCCGTTTCACTCCATACCTATTATCTACTACCTCTCTTGGCTGAGAGGCACACTTCCCTATTCCTGCATTGATCAGAATTCTTCAGGTTTTCAAGATTGTTTTCTTTTACTTGGGTCAGGCAGCAAATTACAGTGAACAGAGAACAAATCTTAGAATCAAAGGGATCTGGAGTTTGCCTCTGATGTGAGACTGTAGGTCACAACCTCCCAGGGTTTCAACTCGACTTCTTCAGTTGTAAAATGAAGGGACTAGACTAGATGTCTTCTGAGGCCCTTTGCAGTCCCAGACTTAAAATCTTATGATCTAATATGGTGATAATGTAAATTATTCTACTGGTTCTGCATCAGTTTCTCCTTCCTTCTTTCCATTTCTATTACAATCCTCAGCTAACAGGGTACCCCATGTACAAATAAAACAGAAGTTTAAGTAAGAGGTTCAGTCCTTGCCTTTCTGGGTGGCCAATCTGTAAACCACTGAGTTGATGTTTAGCTACCTTGCAGAGATGGCGATAGCATTCATTAATATCTAGAACAAGGTAAGATTCACAAGTGAAAGGTGATGCTAAGGCAAAGCACTTTTAGCATTTATGTTTCTGAAAGTAAAAGCATTCCAAAAGAACTATAGCTTCAGGAAGTGGAGAATTATCAGCACATCGAGTAAGGTTAAATTACATAATAGAGCAGGCTGAGTCCTTGATACCATTATACCCCAAAGAGATCGAAGAAAGAAGGGAAAGACCCAGGTGTACAAACATTTATAATAGCGTTTTTGTAATGGTAAAAAAAAAAAAAAAAAAGAAAATTAAGAGATGCCCATCTGTTAGGGAATGGTTGAATAAATGATGGCATATGACTAGAACATGAATATGTTATAGTACGATTAAAAGGATGGTTTCTGAGAAATCTGAAAAGACTTGTATTAATTGATAGAGAATAAAGTGAGCAGAACCAAGAACCAATGATCCAATGCCCAAGGAACCAGAATCATGATGTCTAACAGATCTCCTTCCCAATCCCAACTAGACAACATCCAATTTATATATTTATATAATAGCAACACTGTAATGACAAACAATTTTGAAGGATTTCAGAACTCTCATCAAGGCAGTGGCTGTGTTTCCAAAGGGGAAATATACTACCAGGGGATGGACTCAAGATGCAGGGGGAGGCACACATTTTTAGATATGACCAGTATGAATGTGTTTGCTTGACTATAAATATTTACTATAAAGTTGTTTCTTTTTAATGGAGTGAGGATGGGAGGGAGAGAAAGTAAATGTCTATTAGTTGAAGAATTAAAGTATTTTTTAAAAGAGGTCTCTCAGTTTCTTAAGCTGAAATTCCAGCCTGGGATCCCTGAATTCCCAAATCCCCAGTTATTCTAGCAAATCTCTGTTGTGGGGATTGCATCTCAGTAGAGATTTCACCAACACAAGTCAGTTCTTCTAGCAGCCACATCCACATAAAACCAGAAGTGAATGCTGGAGGTAATTGGGAATATTTCTGCAATTAGGGATGGTCCCAACCTCTGCCAGGCAGGAAGGTTTTCTTAAACACCTGCTTGGCCCAAACCTTCTAGTTCCAAGAGAACTCTCTGTTCAAACATGTTGAAAGGTACTAACTCAACCTAGGCCAAGAGCCAGTCTGTGCAATGATAAACTGGGCAGTGGAAACACTGCCTGAGGAGAAGAGACTTAGTATTCCTTATATAGCAAATGATCTAATGCCCAGGGAACCAGAATCATTATGCCCAACAGATCTCCTTCCTGATCCCAACTAGACCACACCCAATCCTTTAGTTTTATTGGTAGGGGTGGGTTGCTCTGTGTGACTGATGGAGCCTCGAGACTAGAATTTTCTGTCAATTCTTGCAACTGACAATTCTAAAAAAAGTCACTTCCTCATAATGTGCCCCAGTTTTTCCATTTACGAATAAAGATCTGTAGGATATAAGTTTCTTGAGAGTAGGGCCTAGCACTTAGGAAGCAGTTAATATATGACTGTTAAAGAAATGAAATTGAATTAATTCATACTAAAATATTATCCTACTCTCCAGGATGCTGTCTTGTATTCTTGGACTTGAGACACTTTCCATTTATAGCTACTGTTTTTATTTTAATCAGGAACACTTGGAGAGAATGCTCAGAACCACAATAAAAGCCTCTAATATTTAAATACTTGATTCCTCTCCCTCTCCTCCTCTACAAAGTACTCTTTCCCTGAATATCCATGACCAAATCAGGTAATTATTTAAAAGTCGCTTTTCTTTAAAGTGATACTCCACCCAGCCCTCCACTCCCACCCCAAAAGAATGTAAATTAACCAGGAGCTCTACTTCAAATTCACTGTGCCCCTCTAATGAAGTTCAAGGAGGCTGAGAGGATATAGATCACATACAAATGTTTGCTTTGGCTACCTGATCCATGCCCTGAGATCTTATTTATCAATATCTCTCAATTAGCATTTATTAGTCACTCATTATGTGATAGAAGCTGTGTTAAACACTGGGAATACAAATACAAGTAGAATGAAAAACAATTACTGCTTTCTAGGAAGTTACATTCTAATGGGGGGAGAGAGCCCCAAAAGGAGGATTGAGGTGAGGGTGACCTAAAAAAATGGAGACTGCAGGTCTGATAGGCTGCCTTAAAATGAAGGCTCTAGGAGGAGTCATCCAATCTGAGAAGGAGGTTGCTGGGATAGAGAATATTTTCAGTGCTAGAATTTGCAGGGCTGGAGTGAGCTTCTTGAGGAATAGATTGCTAGAACATTTTCTTCCATCTTTGAAGCAAACTAGAAACTACCACCCTGAAGCCTTTTGATTTACAAGGCCAGAAAAGAGGTGTCTTTTGTGATCATGAAGAGGGCCTTGGAAAGTCTTCATGAATTGGAATGATTAGGGAAAGGTCTGGGTGAATAGGACTCAAGTAACTCAGCAATGGTGGCTCTGACCTGCCCCAGCTTGAATTCTGGTATCTGAAATCTTGATGAGTCTAAGGAGCTAGTAAAAAAGAGTCATTGATCTTCCTATGAAAACACCTGGGACATGTTTGGAGTATGACTTCCTCTTCTGGGCCTTGTTGCTCCTAGGATGACAGAAACTCATCCTTCTTCTATGTGAGACTTCTTCACAGAATGGCTTTAAATGTTTTTTTTTTTTTTTTTTTTTTTAAAGAAGCTAGATTGCTTTTTATCCATGCTGGCTCGAAGCCCAGGTCCCATTCCTTCTTTGTTTACCTCAAATTGATTTGGTCATCCTTAACCTGGAGGCTGTGAACTTGGTTTTTTAAAAATATATATGAATATTTACATCTGTATTTCAATATAATACTTTTAAAGTAGAAATACTTATACAAATACTTATTCTTATGTAAATACTTATTCGTACTTGGTTTGTAATATTATGCACTTCATTTTACGCATTTAAAAGCAGTATTTTTAAAAAGGGTCCTTAGGTCTCTTCAAACTGCAAAAAAAATCCATGGCCCCTCCAAAAAAGTTAAAAACAACTGCCCTATTGGGAACCCATCTTCTAAGTGAAACCCTAAGTCCATAAAAAGGCACAAGGTTCAGGAAGAGATCCTCTCTGGTCATTTGGATATTAATTAATAAAGCTAAACTTGCATTACTTCTTAAAAGAACACCAACACACTCAAAGCAAGAACTTTGAGTTTCTTCCAGTGGAGACATGAGAAGCTTCCCACTGACTTTATCCACACTCTCTAACCCCAGCTATTAAGGCATTTGGAATGTAAACTGCTCAGATTAAAGAGGGGAATCCATGATGGTAAAATAAAATCAAATTGTAACTGCATACCACACAGGGATCATATCTGTGACCTTGTGTGCATTAGCATCATATATTCACCCAGGGAGCTAACTTTTCTGGTTTATCAACTGGTAGCACTTTCCTGACCTAAAAATAACCTTGTATTTACTTTGTATACTTTTGTATAAATTAGAAAAAACTGAGAAGGGAGGGGAAAAGAAGGATGAATAAAGGATGTAAAGAAGGAAGGAAGAAGGAAAGAAGGAAGGAAGGAAGGAAGGAAGGAAGGAAGGAAGGAAGGAAGGAAGGAAGGAAGGAAGGAAGGAGGAAGGGACAAAAGGAAAAAAGGATGAAGGGAGGAAGGGAAAAAGGGAAGGAGGGAGGAAAGAAGGGAGAGAGGAAGAAAGGACAATCATTTATTAATCATTTACTGTGTCAGACTCTGTGTTTGGATTCAGAGGGCCTGAGGTCCACCACTTAAGAGTTGTGCAACTTCAGCTGTGTCACTTAATTTTTCAAGCTCTCAGTTTCTCCACCTGTAAAATAAAGGGTTTTTGCTAGATGATTTCTAAGGTCCCTTTCATTTCAAGATCTATAGATCTATGTTGTTTTCCCCAATAAAATTTGAGCTTCCTGAGGGAAGGTACCCCTTGTCTTTGTATCCCAGTACAGTGCCCATCAGATAATGGTGGACTCATAATCTTTGTTAGTTAAGTAACTGAATCAGCAGGAATGGATTAAGTCAAAGCAAAAATGCTTTAACAGAAAAATGGGAGAAGGTTTTGAAGGCAGGCAGTCTAATGCCTAAAGGAAGCCCCCAAATAGAGGAGAAGGCAGCACTGTTCAGTTGAAAGAACGCTGTATTTAGAATCAAGTTCTTTACTTTCAAGCTCTTCTACTACTTTTAATGCATCTCTTACCCTCTTTGGGACTCAGATTCCTCATCTATAAAATGAGGAAAATGTGACATCATGCTGTATAATGTTGACATTAGACTTAGAGTCAGGAAGACCTGAGTTCAAATCCTGCCTTAGACAATTTATCAGTTATGTGACATGAAAGCAACCTCTCCGTGCCTTCCTTTAAGCCCAGAGAAGGCTTCTTTGGGACTAGACTCAGTCCCCTACCAGCTCTCCATCTATGATCCTATGACTAAAAGCTGTTGAAGATCCCTCTCAACTCAGAATACTATCATCCTAAGAATGGTTATTCTGAGCCCATTTGGACTTTAAAAGCCCTAGAGTTGGAGATATGGCCATGGGGTGGAGGGGAGCAGAAGTGGGATGTCTTTATAGAAGTGACCTTAACTCCCTTTCAAACTATAGAGTGCTAAGTAGCCCTATGGAACTGTATTAGCAGATCATAAAAGAAAAAAAAAAAAAAAACAATTTGAAGAAGAGAACAGAGCATCATTCTGGGAGCAAGTAAGCCTAAATTCTAAGCCAGCTTTGTGCATGCAGGTCCCAGGTAGGAGCCAGGATTCCAAGCATCTCTTGGCTTCTCTTAGTTACTCTTACCATTGAGTCTCATATTCCTTATCTGTTCTCTAGGTGAATGTCCTTCATGTGGCTTGGAGCATGTCTCCCTCCCAGATCTTATACTGGATTAGCTTCCTACCCCTGACTCTTTTCTAGACTTTTAATCACTACTCAAATGTCTTCAGTCACTCTCCCCAGATTTATATTAGACTACGCTTTCCCAAACTTTGGACCTCGTCCAAGGGGACACAAGATTCCTTCCCTTCCTGCCCCTAGGACTTTACCTTGAACACAGGACACAGGACACAGGAAACAAAAGTCTTGCTTTACTCAAACATAAGATAGACCTGAAGCTCTTAGACTGGTTCCCTAGTAGATCCCAGTCAATTGGCTCCTTGTCTCCAGCCTCTCTTTAGGGATTCCAGAGCCATTTCCTCTCATCCTGATTTATATCTGGCCACTGGACCCAGATGGCTCTGAAGGGGAAAATGAAGCAGGTGACTTTGCACAGCCTCCCTCACTTAAATCCAATTCACTTGCATGTCACAGCATCACCTCCTTGTATCCTGGTCCTCTTCCAGAACAAAGGACAAACAGCTCATTAGACAGACATTTCATTTAGACATGAACTTTGATGTTGTGGAAAGAGTACTGGAATAGAATTCCAACTGAGTTGAAAACCTGATTCTTTCATTTACTAGGCATGTGACCTTAGGCAAATCCCCTCACCTAATGAACCTCAGAATCCAAAGCTTCCTTCTGATTCTGAGCCCTATTATAGTCCTAAGGGATCTCCTCTTCAAATCTCTTTTTTCTCATCTGAAAAATAACATCTGACACTGACATTCAGTGATTCTAATTGTTAGATCTCAATTTCTTAGCTATATGTGCCATCATGGTAAAAAAAAAAAAAAAAAATGAAAGAACAGAAAAAACAACAAACAAAAGTTAGACTTGCCTTGTAGATGTAATGACAGATTTTAAAGGCCTTTAATAATCTGGAAAGCTTTCTCAAGTCATTTGTCCTGCTCAGAGTTTAGGATTAAGCATCTATAATGCAGTAATAATGCCTTTCCATTTGGGGGAAATTATTCCTCCAAAGGTATTAAAGTATTAATTCTGTAATCCTCCTAACACCTCAGTGAAGAGGACCAGTGTCAAGGCTGATTATTATGCATTATTCTAGAGATGTTGATTTGCCTTAAGCCTCCCTGGGAGGAGTCTGGCTAAAATAGGAATCTCTCTCTATAGTCAAAACCTCTCTTTGGAGAAGAAAAAATGCTAGTAAATTCAGGTTCTCATTGCTACAGATTGTGTGCACCACTTGTACATAAAGACAATTCATCAGAGATCTGTTCAAACGGGAAAGACAAGAGCTAATATAAGTGGAATAATAGCCCTGTGGAGTCATTTTATTTACAGTTTGAAGATAATGTAGCTGGCAAGTCTTCTTGTTCCCCTCCCAGTCTCAACCCACGCCTTCTTCAGAAGGTAACCTCACCTCACCTCAATAAGGTAGATTTCACTGAGAAATAGATTCATCTTCAGAATTGTTCTATGTCCTCATTCACTTATCTTACTTTCATATATCTTGTGTGTCTGTTCTATTAGATTGTGAGCTCTTTGGAAGCAGGGACTGCTTTTGCCCTGGCAAAAGTAAGCATTTAATAAATATTTGTTAACTGATTGACGTTCCCAGCACAAATTCATGAACTTCTCTTTTTCTAGGCTAACTCCTTGTTCTGTGCTTTCCCTATTTTTTTTTTTTTCCAGAAAGGAATAAGCTTTTCTCTATTTTCCTGGAACCTCTATCTATCACAGAGGTGCCCAATTTGAGGTACCAAAAGTTTTTCAAAGGGTATGTGGAATGTTTTATAAATAATTTCATTATCTTATTGAAATATTCCAAAAGGAATAGCATTAATGAAAATTTGGGTATTGGAGAGATAAAGGTAAGGAGGTAAGAGACAGTTCTGGGTCATAGTCCTGGGGCAGAGAGGAGTGCTGGTGGTCAGTCACAAGAAAGGAGGGACTCTGGTTACAATTCCAAAGCTTGTGGTGGCAGAGGACCAGATGCCCTTCCTAAGTAAAGATCAGATAGAGTGCAGACCAAGAGAACAGTGACCACATTTCTTCCAGGATCATACTACCTTAGAAGTACCAGGGGCAGTTAGGTGGCACAATGGATAGAGCACCAGTCCTGAAGTCAGGAGGACTTGAGTTCAAATCTGACCTTAGACACTTAACATTTCCTGGCTGTGTGACCCTGGGGTGTCAATTAATCCCAATTGCCTCAGAAAAAAAAAAAAAAAAAAAGAAGAAGAAGAAGAAGAAAAAGAAAAAGAAGAAGTATCCAAAACTTGTAGACTCCCAAAACTATCTCTGAAAATAATAACATGAAAAAGCCTGAAACTTGGGATGCTTTCCCACTCTTAGGTAAGCACAACCCAATTTTAGCATAAAGTAAAAAATCAAGAAATAGATTAAGAAAATGAGCAAACAAAAGCAACAACAACAAAAAAATCTGATCATAAAAGGCTACCACATTTTCAGAGAAGACCAAAACATAAACTCAGAAGACAACAATTTGAAAATAGAGCAAGCAAAACCTGAAAAAAAAACTAGTTGAACACAAGTCTAACAAGAATTCCAGGAAGAATTCAAGAAAGAGATGAGTAATAAAGGAAAAATTGGGAAAACAAATGAAAGTGATACAAAAAATATGAAAAAAGAATTAACATGTCGTTTTTTTTTAAAGGGCATAAAATACAAAAGAAACCAATATCATTACAAAAGAATTGGCTTAACAGGAAAAAAGAAAAAAGGCAAAAAAAAAAAAAATTAGGAGATGAAATAAATAATTTACTAATCGCCTCCTGAAAAAGATCCCAAAATGAAAACTCCAAAGAATATTATAGCTAAATACTAGAGCTCCGAGGTATATATATATATATGAATTTTTCTTTCTGGCTATTTGAAATATTATATATAATTTCAAATAGCTAGAAAGAAAAATCCATAAATTGTGGAGTCACAGTCAGGTTCACACAAGATTTTGCAGCATCTGCACAAAAAAAAAAAAAAAAAAAGCAAAGGGCTTGGAATATGACATTCCAGAAGACAAAAGAGCTAGTATTACAATCAAGAATTATCTACCCAGCAAAACAGAGTATAATCATTTAAGAGGAAAAAAAAAAATGGAGATTTAGTGGAAATATTCTCAATGAAAAGATCAGACCTCAATAGAAAATCTGACATTCAAACAGAAGACTCAATAGAAGTATAAAAAAGGTAAATAGAAAAGAGAAACCAAAAGAGATTTATTAAAATTAAACTGTATACATTCCTGTATAAGAAGATTATAATTGTAACTCCTAAGAACTTGATCATTATTTGGGCAGTTAAAAGGTGTTCACATAATTAGTGGATGGATGTGAGTTGATTATGTTGGAATGATCTCCAAAAAAATGAAGGGCTGAGAAAGAGGGATGCCCTGGGAGAAGGGGGAAGGGAGAGGTAGAATAAGCAAAATTTTCTAAAATAAAAGAACTGCACAAGGAAGTTACAATGCAGGGGAAAAGAGGATTTGAAGGCCATGCTTGAATCTCATTCTCCTTGCAATTGGTTCAAAGAGGGAAGAATAAACACACACACACACACACACACATACACACACACACACACACACACACTTACACACACACAATTGTGTATAGAAATGTAATTTACCCAATAAGAAATAGGAGGGGGAGGAGATAAGAAAGAGGGAAAGAGAAAAGAAAAGAGAATAATAAAGAGGATGGGGGTTTATGGAGGCAATAGTTAGATTTTTGAGGAGGAGAGAGACAGAGCGAGAGCAAGAGCAAGAGAAAAAGAGATAAAGAAAGAAAGAAAGGAGAAGGAGGAGGAGGGAAGAGGAAGAGGAAAAGGAAGAGGAAGAAAAGAAAGAGGAGGAAGAGGAAAAGGAGAAGAAGGAGGAGAAAAAAGAAGATAATGGGATGGTAGGATATACAATTAGTAATTATAACTGTGGATGTGAATGGGATGAGCTCTCAAATTGAAGCAGATAGCAAAATGGATTAGAAAACAGAATCCAACAAAATATTGTTTACAAAAGGCACATTTGAATCAAAAAGACCCACGAAGAATTAAAATAAAGGACTAGAACAGAATATAATATGCTTGAGTTGAAGTTAAAAAGGGTAGAAGTAGCAATTATGATCTCAGACAAAGCAAAACCCCAAACAGATCTAATTAAAAGAGAGTCAGGGAAACTATGTTTTCCTAAAAGGTACCACAGAAATTGAAGTAATATCAAAAAATTTTACCACAAGTTTCTCTGATAAAGGCCTCATTTCTCAAATGTATACTGTCTAGAACTGAGTCAAATTTATAAAAATAAGAGACATTCCCCAATTGATAAATGGTCAAAGGATACCTGGACTGAAACACAGGTAAGTGGGCAGACTGGATCAAAGGTCTCCTCTCTTGGTAGTGAAGGTTGAAGCCAAGTCCCACATCCGGCAGGGCAGCTGTGGTGATGGCAATCTTTCCACATATCTGTTCTTCTGCTTTCCCTTGGAGGGGTTTGTTTTTGTTGTTGATTTTTTCTTTGGGGGGGGGGTGGTAGATGGGGAGGGCAGAAGTAGAGAGAACAAGAGCACTGAATTGTACAGTAAAGTTAATAAAGTGCTTTTGTTGTGTGTGTGTGTATGTGTGTGTGTGTGTGTGTTTTTTTTTTGGCATGTAGATATCTTTCAGAATTCTTCAGGTAAAGTTTCATTTATGTAATGCATATTTGCTTAAAGCAAGAACTATCTGTACATGTACAGATTACATTTCATAATATAGTAGAAAAAGGGCTGGATTTGGAGTGATAGGACAAAAGTCTAAATGCTGACTACTACTTATTGGACATTATGTAGATATAACCTCTCTGGGCTTCATTTTCCTCAACTGTAAAATGAGGGGTTAGATTTACCTCTAAGGTTTCTTAGATATTAAATCTATGATCTACTAGGGTCTTCTACTAGTTTTGTGAATTCTTAGAAGAATTTCTAGGTATTCTTGGTATTCCCCACCACAGTGAGCACTATGGCACTTTGTCTGTAATAGGAAATTAACAAATATTTGTTCAAGTAATATATAAGTAAAATATCACTCTTTTTGGAAACTCCAATTGAATTCTCAAATGAAATCATTTTACTATGCCCTCGTATGCTACCATTTCTAGGACGTTCTAAATGAATTTCATAATCTTCCAGATAAGCTTTCCAGTAAGGACTATACAATGAAGTTGAAAAGCTATTTCACTCCCTTATTTGTCTAATTCAAATCAACAAACACTTATTTCAGTGCCAGTTATTATTCAAAGCACTGTACCAAGTATGTGGACTAGAAAGACAATAATGAAATAGCTCCTGACCTCAAGATCCTTATATTCTACTAGGAGATACAATATCAACATGTAACTGATCAATAAATACAATAAATTGAGGGAGGTCGAAGCAGTAACAACTTAAGGAAATTCATTGTCAGTCTATAAGCAGTTCATCAGTTCTATCACTGGAGGTGGATAGCATTTTTCATTATGGTTCCTTCGGAATTGTCATAGTTCACTGTTTAGAAAGCTAAGTCTTTCACAGTTGATCATTGTTACAATGTAGCTATGACTGTGTACAATGTTCTTTCTGGTTCTGCTCAGACATCAGTTCACATAAGACTTTTCAGGTTTTTCTGAAACCATCCTTATAAGAATTTATTAAGATCAGAAAGGTCACCTATGGGAAGTAGCATCTGAGTTGATCCTTGAAGGAATTAAAGGATTACCTGAGACCTCAAGGTCAGGAGGTAGTACAGAGCAGGCATGGGGAATGAATGACTGAAATGTATGAGGAACAGTGAGTGGGTGAGTTTGATTGGACTACAGAGTCTGTGAAAGGGAATCATTTGAAATAAGTATGGAAAAATAGATTGTCACAAGATTGTGGAGAATTTTAAATGTCAAGCTGAAGAGTTTATATTGCTACAGTAGAGGTAAAGGAAGCCCCTCTTACCTCCTACTTATTGAGGACATGCTAAGACGACGAAGTTGGTTTTGACTTAAAAACAGATCAACAACTCCAACATTATTTGCATCCTTAAGAAATATAAGAGGTAGTAGTAGAGTGGTATCAAACTCAATGATAATAACAACAACAATAATAGTTAACATTTATATAGTGCTTAAATAGAAAAAGAGGCCACTAAGCTATACATAAGCATCCCCGTAGGCCATATATTGGCTCACAAAAACATTAAAATTATCTATATTCCATTGTATTTTTAGTTATTTTGTAAAATGTTTCCCATTTAGACATTTATCTGGTTGTGAGAATCAAAGGAGATTTTTATAAGCCTTAAAGTATCATGCTTGTTGTTCAATCACTTAGTTATGTTTGACTCTAGGTGACCCTATGGATTTTTGGTTCATGGGGTTTTCTTGGCAAAGATATTTTTCTTCTTTAGTGTGCTTCCATTTTATAAATGAGGAACTGAGGCATATAGGAGTTAAGTGACTTCCCTGGAATCACATAGCTAATAAATGTCTGAGGTCATATTTTAATTCAGGGCTTCCTGACTCCAGACCTTGTACTTTATACATTGAACCACTTAGCAGCCAACAGATAGTAGATACTTAATAAATACCTGATAGACTAATTGACATACACCTAGGATACAATTGCCATGTGACTTAGGGATCTCACAATAATAATATTTTCAATGATAACAATAGCTGAGATTTACGTGATACTTTTTAAGATCACTTTATTTAATAGTAAAGGGCCCTCAAGAATAACCACAATTTAAAAAAAAAAAAAAAACTAGAACCATAATCAAGAATTATTGTACTTGGTTCAAATTCATTTGAAGGAGAAAAGGACATATCTGTGTAATGATGGTAGCTTAGAGTAATCAGAACATCATATAAGGAGAGAATAGTAGCCTTTCTATCAGAATCTAGTCCTATGGGGAGGAAAACAAGCCCTGAGAGGAGAGTAATGGGATCCTCGAGGTGGTGGGCCAGATCTCAAACTCAAGAATGGAACCTTAACTGATGGTAATGAGGCAGAGCCTTGGTTGTCTCCCAGCCCACCAATGAATGGCTCTGATACCAGATGCATACCCTGTGGTATAAGCATCATTAAATCATGACATTTACCAGCTGTGTAACCCTGAACAAATCATTTAGCTCCAACTGCCTCCAAAAAACAGTTTTTAAAATAAAAAAATAAAGTTACATCACAGATCCAGAGCTAGAAGGGACCTCTAAGTAATTTAATCCAATCCCCTCATTGTACAGATGAGGAAAATGAGTAGAAGTTTAGTGAGGCCATCTGTATCAGAGGTAACTTTCAAACTCTGCTCTATCTCAACATCAAATCCAGTTTCTATCCCCAATAGCTTGCTGCCCTCTCTGCATAGTAATTAATAGTAAACAGTAACTAGCACTTACATAGCACTTTAAAGATCTCAAAATACTTTACAATATCTTATTTTATCCTCAGGACAACCCTGCACCAGGAGGTAAATACTATTATTATCCCCAGTTTACAGATTAGAGAATTTAGGTAAATGGAGGTAAATGATTTGCCTAGGATTGCAGTCAATAAGTGGCTGAGGTTAGTTTTGAACTCATCATCCTGACTCAAAGTCTAGGATAATATCCATTGTACCACTAGCGCCTTTTAGCTTTAAGTAACTGTCCTCTAGATCTCAACTGCTTCCTCAATCAAGTCTTGGCATCCAAGGTCCTCTCATATGTTCAGAACTATTCTAGGAACTTTACTAAGATACAGAAGAAGAAAAGCTATCTACTGCCCTTGAAGAACTTATATTCTTGTTGTAGAGACAAGCCAACTACCATGAATTGAACAAGAAAGCAATAAGTAAATAAATAAACACTAAATTGTGTGGTGCTGTATCAGTGCTAGGGAGAAGGGGCAGGCAGAGAAAGTTAGCCATGGCCCTCCAGCCAGGGTAAAGAGCATTTCAGGGGAAATCTGTGTAAAGAAGCTCCATTCTATCTTAAAAATAAAACAAAACCACATTCATTTGACTTGCTGCCCTTTCCAACTCCAACAATTTGTCTTTCTCTTGGGAAATGAATTGTTCTGAAGCCAAGTTTTCTGTTTAGCTAAGAATATATTCCTTTAAGCTCAGAATCATTTTTTAAAAAGTAAGCCTTTGGGGATGGAAAGGACAGACTATAATGATTTATAGCTCTCTAAAAATATCATGTGCTGGTTTGGGAGGTGAACTCCATCACTGGAGGTGTGTGAGCAGAGACTGATAGCCATTTGTAGGGGGTGTGATGCTGGGGAAAGTGGTAATAAGCCGATCCCAGATATCTTTCAACTTTAAACTGTCTACTAGATCAAGTTCAAGGTCTTTATTATGTTTTTAGCACAATATTAGGCACTCAGGGACTGCTATGTTCAAAGAGGTACCTACTTCCTTCAAGGAGCTTACAATCTAATTGTAGAAAAAAGTCTAACACCATGAGCCACTATTGAATAATAAAGGACAAGAAATAATGAAATGCTAAATGCAGGGTCATCGAAGAGGAGGATAGGGATAAGGGGTGATAGAAGAGTGTACCTGGGAATCCCAGAGCAGTGAGGCAAAATTTCATAAGGGAGATAATATTTGACTTGGACTTTTAAGGATTAGTAGGATTTGGATATATGGAAAAGAAGGTTAGGTGTTCTAGGTAATGGGAAAATCATGAGTAGTTCATTCCCACACTGAGATAGGAATGAATGGAGAGAACAGTAGGTATAGTGTGTTTGTGGGATACTGAGAAGACTGACATGACTAAGGCAGACATTTCATGTGAGCTAGAAGTGGGAAATAAGATTGAACAAATAGGATGGGGTTAGACTCATTGTAATAGGTGACGTTCATATAATGGTTAAAGGTCTGCAAAGCACTTCACATATATTATCTCATCTGAACCTCTCAATAATCCTATGAAGTGAGGACTCCATATATTATTGTACTTTTAATTGAGATTCAAAGAACTCAAGGAATTTACTTGCCCATGGTTAACCCCCTATCCAACGGAATTGAAGTCTTCCTGATTCCATCTATTATTTCCACATGGCTTCCTTCTAGGGTTGACTTTAATGGAAATTAAAATAGTCTATGTGTTATTTGAGTTTGAATATAAAGGCCTGATTTGAGAGGGAACAAGAGCTAGAGGGAGATGCAGAAGTGACTTAGGAGGCTCTACATTCAGACAAACCTTTACAAAGTGATGAGGATCTGGACTGAGGTAGCAGCAATGGGGATGGTAAAAAAGAGCTGACACAAGAGCTATTTCCAAACCTAAGATTGCCTACAGGAAGGAACTGATTGAGGCAAGAAATGCATTAAAGATGGTTGTAAGAGCTGAGATCTGTGTGACTAGGAGAATAATACTTACAGATGTCATTGGAAGTGAGGGCTGGTTTGGTGGAGAACATTATGAGCTGTGTTATGGGTCCTATTGATTTTGAGACATCCAAGTAGAAATGTCCAGTAGACAATCAGACAAGTGCTACTTGAAGTCATGAGAGTGGCTGAGTCCTCCAAGGGAGAGAATGAAAAGCAAAAGCCTCCAAAGATGGAGGTTCAGGAAATGTCAAACACCAATATTTTCTTCTGCATTCATGATCAAATTGAGTCTAAAACTGCCTCTGTGTCAAAAATAAGTAATCTGAATAAAGATGAAATAAAATTTGGTTATATTTTCATGAAATGACAGTGATAACAATGTGACTATCATGAAAATTCCAGTAGAGTATATACTCCTTGAGGGCAGGCACTATTTTCTTATGCTTGCTTTCCATATATCCCCAGTCCTTTTCATAGTGATCTTGACTATGGAAAGTGCTTAATTTAATGTTTAGTTAGGATTAGATTAGACAAAATATGGTCTTGAAAGTCAGGGAAAATGGGTTTTACTCTCACTTTAACACTGAATAGTAATATGACACCAGAAAAGTCACTTTACTCTCTGATCCTCAGTTTCCTGACTGTAAAATGAATGATTTAGACTATGGTTTTCAAAGGTCCATCCCCAATTTAGCAACACATGATCCCAATTTCTTTTTCCAAACTTACTCTTAAAAACAAACAAATCCAACTCTTTATTCTGTCAAACCAGTCTCCTACTTGTCTCTTCTACCCATTATTTGGCTTTGTATTCCTTGACTTTAATTCATTTTCTTGGAAAGCTCTCTCCCTATTTTATATCACAGAGAAAACTTAGAGTCAGATATAGACATCAGCTAACCTAGGCTAACAAACATAGATTTGGAAAGGACCTTAAACTTTATATATATACATATTTATTTATTAAAGTTTTTTATTTTCAAAACATGTACATGGATAATTTTTCAACACTGACTCTTGTATTCCAATTTTTTCCTCTTTTCCTCCCACCCCTTCCCCTAGATGGCAAGTAATCCAATATATGTTAAACATATTAAAAACATATGTTAAATCCAATATATGCAAAAAATATTTATACAATTATTTTTCTGCACAAGAAAAATTAAAAAGGAAAAAAATGAGAAAGAAAACAAAATTCAAGCAAACAACAAAAAGAGTGATAATATTATGTTGCAATCCCCACTCAGTTCCCACAATCCTCTCTCTGGGTGTAGATAGCTCTCTTCATCACAAGATCATTGGAACTGGCCTCAATTGCCTCATTGTTGAAAAGAGGCATGAAAGACCTTAGACTTCATCTAATTCAGTAACCTCATTTTACATAAAAAAGAATTACATGAACTGATGCACAATGAAGGAAATAAAGTCAAAAGAAAAATATGACAATGGAATGAGAAAGAATCACCACCATAAAACAATAAAAACTGAATTTTTCAAAATTATTAAGAACAAGCTTTACTCTAGAGAAAAGAGAAGATACCATCTCTTTTCCTTTGCAGAAATGACAATCTATAAAAGTGAAACACTACGTCTAGCATCAGATCTTACACTGATTGGTGCAGGTCATCATCACCTCACACTTAAGACTATTGCCACAATATTCTCCATTGAAAAGTCACTTCATTTTCTTATTCCTCAGTTTCCTGATCTGTAAGATGACACTGGTTCCACTGGTTTCACTGTATTTTCTTCTTGTTCTTTTGCTTGTTTGTTTTTACTGAGGCAATTGGGGTTAAATGACTTGCCCAAAGTCACACAGCTAGGAAATCTGAAGTGACTGAGGTCAGATTTGAACTTAGGTCCTCCTGATTTCAGGGCTGGTGCTCTATCCACTGCACCATCTAGCTGTCCCTTCTTTTTGTCTTTTTAAAAAATCATTTCAAATAGCTCTCTGACCAGAGGTAGGAAAAAGAATTTAAGGACAAATGTGGGTGATGTGAAATAAGATATGTCAATAAAAATTACTTTAAAAAATAAATTTGGATTTGTAAGATTCAATTCTGTCATTTAGTAACTCTTTGACTTTGAACAATTAATAGCTTTCCTGGGCCTCAGTTTTCTCATTTGCAAATATGACAATAATACCACCCATCTTACAGAAACACTATGGGACTCCAATGAGCTAATGTGGGCAAAGTACTTTGAAAAATACTATATCGATGTCAGCTATCCCTACTTTATTGAATTTTTTATGTGAACTGTTTCAGTCCTTACTCTTTTATTTATTTAGATCAGAGCATTTTCTCAGAGCAAAGCTCTCATATAGGATTTCAGGAATGAGCATCTTGATCCCAAGCTAGGTCTTTATGAAAAAAGGAATAATGGGAACATTGAATCAAATATGGACTCCCTGTAACTAGTCTTTTCAAAGAATAGTCTATGTATTATTTATTCTATTCCCAGATGAGTGAAGTGGTAGCCCTGGAATAATCAGTAAATATTTATTAAGGTACTACTATATACCAGGCACATGCTCTATTCTCAAGAAGTTCACAACTTAATTGAGATGGGGGGGAGACAATATCAAAACAACTATATACAAATAAGCTATATTCAAGACAAATTGGAAATAAACAACAGAAGAAAGATACTAGAATTAAGGAGGATTAGGAAAAGTTTTTTGTAGAAGATAGAATTTTAGCTAGGACTTCAGGAAAGCTAGGAAATGGTGAAGAAGAAGGGGAGAGTTCTAAGCATAGGGGATAGCCCATATCAATACTCAGAGTCAGCAGACTTTGCATGTGCATGTGTGTAGCAGGAGATGGGGTAAGGTATAAGAAAAACTAGGAAGGTAGAAAGCTGGGGGAAGATTATGAAGGGCTTTGAAAGCCAAATAAAGGATTTTATATTTGATCCCAGAGGTGGTAGAGAGCTACTAGAGTTGATTTAGTAGGAAGATGACTTGGTCAGACCTGTGCTTTAGAAAGAATATTTTGACAGTTGAGTGGTGAGTAGTTGTGGCAATAGTCTAAGTGTAAGGTGATGAGGTCCTGCACCAAGATGGTAGTCACATCCAAGGAGAGAAACAGCTATATATAAGGAGTGTTATAAAGGAAAAATCTACAGACCTTTACAACAGCTAGCCTTTCTATTTATAGAAACCTGGGTGATTGGGAGGCCAGTGGGGCCCTCAACAGTAATAGAAAAGTTAAGAAGATAAAGTCTGATTGGCTGACAAACTTCTGAGCCAGCATCATTGCATGAATGTGGAAAGATTGAGAAAAGAGAGAAGTGGAATTCAGGAGATCAGGACAAAGGAGAAGGCTGATGGGAGGCTGCAGAGCCACTGATCCCTCACTCCTTATATCTTTTGACTTTTAGCACTTGCAACTCTAGAGATTATTAAAAGCAGATGACTGGTAAAATTATTCTTTCTTTTGTTGAGTTGAAACTGTATCTCACCTATGAAGAATTCATTTACTCTTATCTATTTATATATATATATATATATATCTTCATGGATTTTTAAGTATTTTCAGCCTTGGAGGTTCATTGGATCTTTCTGCATTTTCATCATCCAAATATTTCTTTGCTAGCTCCAGAATTGTGAAAGCTACTCTTTGCGGAGATGTTGCCTATAGTAAGTGTATTGAGCTGGGGTTAGTTTGTAAAGTACTTTGAAAATTTAAAATCCATAAAAATGCAAGCTATTTTTCTTCTTCTTCTTCTAGTCACCTGGAGTATTCCACAAAATGTCAAATGCAATGACACAGCAAAATCACATGTGCTACTCCACATACCACCATACATTGTCTTAGAGTTCTCTGTTTGTGTCTGTCTGTCTATTTCCCCTCTTACCACCTCACTTTGTCTGTCCCTTTTAATCTGGACTTCTTGGCCATGATTACACCCTCAGTCCAAGAAGAAATGCATTTAAAATTGTATTCATCTTGACCACTCAGAAGAGAAACTCAACTAACTGCATACTCTAATAATTTTATACAGAGTTTACATTCTTCACAAGTAATTATGAGAGGATGAATGGAGCAGTAGATAGAAGCTAATCTCGGAAACCAGGAAAACCTGGGTTAAAATATCACCTCAGACTTTTCTGGAAAATACTGCACAAATCATTTAGCCTTTCAGTATTTTAGGCAACTCTCTTACTGTGAAGGTCCAATTTACTTGCACTGGTAAAAGAACTTTTCTCCTGCAGGAATATATAATTACAGTCCCAGCCCTGATCTTTATCCTTGTATGTAATAATGAGGAATTCTTAGGTAGTAAAGAGACCAGGGTCAAATAAGTAACTTCTGGAACCTAGAACTGGCCCCATGTGGAGTCACTTCCAGAGATTATGTGATTTTCCCAAAGGAGTGAAAATTCTTCTATTCTTAAAATTTGAAATGATGCTACAGAAGCGGGTCTTATATGACTGATTGGCAATATTTGGTCCTGAGTGCACACAGTATGCCTGCTTGCTATCTGCTGGGTTCCAGGGAGGAATAAAAAAGGGAAAGCCAATCCAGTTCCCATCTAGGAGATCAGTCCTTTTGTCTGCCCACAAAGGAACCAGTCAGGCAACCTTAAATGGTCATACCAACAGGGAAGAGGAAAAGCACGTCTCTGTCACCCTTTTGCTGAAGGCAAAAAAAAAAAAAAAAAAAAAAAAAAAAGAAAGAAAGAAAAAGACTTTTAAAATGTTTTTGCTGCACGCCCCTGCTGAGATTTTTTAAATGTCTTCTCCACTGGTGTATTTGATGCCTGCCTGTTGTCTGTTTAACTTACCCAGTGAGGCTCTGGGGCAAACAAGGGCTGTGTCTTTGCATGTTTTCATAGAGTGCTGAGTGTGCTGTTGGCACTGAAGCAACAGCAAATAATAATAGTGCTATCCAAAAAAGGGCCAGTCTGGGAAGCAAGGAGACTGTCCATATATGGGTAGGTAAGGGCAGAGATTAGATGCATCTTTGATAGCTGATTTTAAAGGGGGCTAGATTTTAGAAAGTGGAAGAATGCATTTGACTTGGACATTCTGCAAGAGAATTTTAAAAACAGGGCTTGTATGAGATAGTCAAGAGATCAGGAAAAGAATAATTACTCAGGGCAAATCATAGAAATCTTTCCACTCCCAGTGAGCTTCATCCACAGAGCTCATGCCAAAGTAGCTGCCACGACTAAAACAAGATACAGAGTCTCTACTGTGCATGGAGTAGCAGAATTATTACTGGGTTTGAAAGTAGAGGACCTGGGTCTCCAATACTGTCAACTCATTTCTTATCTGTACATCTCAATTTTCTCATCTGTAATATGAAGTGATCACTCTTGATGCTGCATTTTAGAAATCAGAAGGAACCCTAGGATTTATCTCATCCACTTCCTGCTTGAAAAAGAATCCTTTTTTCAATATACCTGATAAGGATTTAATCTAGTTTTTGCTGGCAGGCCTCCAAGGAAGGAGTGTCCCAGGCAGAAGAAATAGTAATGGTGTGGAGGCTGGATTGATGAGTGGTTTGAAGCAGGAATATAATCCCCAAAAGGCAGTGAGTAGCCCAGTTTGGCTGCAGTGCAGAACAAGGAAGGGAATACAGTAAGGTAAGGTTCATGTAGGGTCAAAAGCCGGTGACAAATGGGACCTGCTACGACCTCCTATCACATTCCATTCTAGTTTGTGTTAGTATTAATTGTTAGGAAGACTTTCCTTATAGCAAATCTAAATTTGTCTCTTGGCAACTTCTCCCATTACTGCTAGTTCTGCCCCCTGGGGCCAAGCAGAACAAATCTGATCCTTTTTTTTTTTTTTCCCTTATGGGACAAGTACTTTTTTTAGCTCTAAATAAGATGATTGACTGAGTTAACTGCAAAGCTAGGTATGTCAGGTTTTTCATAGAATTTCAATGTCAGTAGAAGAGCAAACAAGAAATAACCTTTGAGTTCTATGGGTAGTAGAAGTATTCATGACTGAACAAAAGATAGGATCATAGAAAAGAAAACAGGCAGTTTTGATTACATGAAATTAAAAAAAGTTTTCACATAAACAAAACACATGCAGTTAAAATTAGAAGGGAGAATGATGATGAAATTATGAATAGGTTTATCCATTTTGCGAAACAGTGGTACATAGGTACTTGTTGTTAACTGATTCCAGAAGACATGATCAGTGGCAAAAATGATGCTTCCTGATCAAATTTTTCCCATAAGGCATACATCTCTAGTCTGCAACCTAACAATCCTTTCCCCACCCAGTTCCCCAAAGGGGCAAGTGGGGCTTCCAGCTGTGAAGAAAGAAGCCAATTCAGCCCAGCCCAGCAGAGCTCCTCCCTTCTTGACCTAACTCACTTTTGGAGAGAAACCCCTACCTTTATTTTTCCCCTCTCTCCATAATGCCTAAGCTTCCCTGGATGTGGAGGCAGAAGCTTTGGTTCCAATCTCTCCACTATTCAGAGGTCTGGCCATCACTGAGTGCTTAGGACTGCCAGGAATACTGGGTCCTTCTCCACCACAGCCTCCATCTGAGCTCCCTCTTCCCCCCACTACTCACACCACCACTGTTCCTGCTGCTGCTTCTCTTGTTAGGCACACTGGCTACTCTCTGGTCCTTCCAGTACTACTGTTTTGGGAGCCAGGAGACTATATGCTGCAACCACATTGTCCTGCAGGAATAACCTCTTGACCCCATGCCCAACCTCAGCATCCTGGGCTCCAACCTGACACTACTGCCTTCAGTGGGGAGGAGCTGTCCATGTTTGCTTGACTATGTATATTTGTTAGAAGAGTTTTGTTTTTCTTTCTTTTCTTTTCTTGGTTTTTTTTTTTTTTTTTTTTTTTTTTTTTAATTAGGAGAGTTAGGGGAAAGAGAACATAGTTTTTTTTTTTAATTGAAAAAAATTAATATAATTAAAAAATAATTGAAACATCAATCTCTCACATCCATATCTCTCTCAGCCCATCCTTCCAGAACATATATACCTCAACACACAAACAATTTACTGGTATTTAGGGGACCAGGGAATTTTCATCAAGTGTCCCCATTTTCACTCTCTGCTATTTATAAGATTCTGGCAAATGTCCTTTGTTGTCTCTGTGCAAGGTTAGTTTGGATTTGGAAACTAAGAAAAATTAGCCAGAATATTATCAAGCTGTAGTCCTGCTTCATGTGGGCTGAGGATGTGAATAAGGAAGGAGTATTACCTTTAAGAACAGTCATTTAAACAACAAAAACAAAAAAAGAAGCTTCACAGTTGACATTCAAATGATGCATTGGCCAGGCCCCATTTGTCAATGTCCCATTCAATCATTATAAAGATTAAAAACTTTGAAAAACTTAGTAACTGGTCAATAGTGGTCAAATTCCAGAGGATTCATGGAGAAACATCAGCTTCCTAAGATTTAAGGACCAGCTAAGTTGTCCCCTTTCCCTTAGGCTCAGGGAATAGAATCTCCTCCGAAAATTCCCAGTTTTTTTATGCTGTTTAATCCTCTTGATTTTCTTACTTTGTTCTTTATTCCCTAAATGACTTCACATTGTTTCTGGTCATTGAAATGTTCTCTTCTTAACAGAATTCCCATCTTCCTTAAAAGTATAAAATGCTAAGAAGAAAAGAAATTTCTACTCGGAAAAAACAAGAAGTTGACAAAAACTCTACCACTTGACCTAAAGCTATTATTCTAAAGAGTGTTTTTCCTGATTATCACCAATCTAACCCTGAATTCTTAAGATTCTTGATTGTGTAGTCCCTCTTTCTGCAAAGACAGGGTACCACCAAACATTCCTTTGAAATGAAATCAGGATAAAAGAGCTTATTAAGGGACCAAGAAAAATCCAATAAAATTCATACCATGTGGAGCAGAGATGCCTTCCATAGAAACCAATTACTTGGGGAAATTTTAGGAGGAATTCTGGTTCAGATGTAGATTGGACTAGAGGGCCTCTGGATTCCCTTCAGAATATGAGTTTCCATAAGCATATAATTCAAAGTGGGTCTATCACCTGTCTCATACAGCCCTTGACTAGAGGTTCCCTCCTCTTTTAGTACAATTTGCTGACAGGTTTTAGGTTTATGGGGAGCTTCCCCTGCTCTTCTCTGAAGATTTCTTTCTCATCAAAGACAAAATTACTGAATAAATGAATAGACCAAATTTGTCTTGTAAAACCTGGGAGAACTTTATGAGCCAGTCAGTCAGTAAAGGCAAACTAGGGCCTGAACAGATGCTGCTCTGAGTGGAGGGGGATAGTTATTTCAGATTCCAGTTTGGATGTGGGATAAATGACTCAAGGGGTGGAGATGAAAAAAATATATATGGGGCATTTCAGGGATGAGAAAGTATAGAAAGCTAGGATTTAAAATTTAGATGAGTTGTTTAAGATTGGAAGCATATAGCAAAAATGAGTTAAGCTATTTGAAAGGATTTGGGCTAGATGCAGGTTGTGAGATCAAAATAGAGAAGAGACAATACAGGAAATTTCTATGAGCATAAACCAGAGGGATATAATTGAATTAAGATTTAGGTAGCCAGGAGGAGGACTTTTAATCTATAGCAAAGGGCTGGATAAGCAGCTGTCAGATATGTTGTGGAGAGGATTTTTTTTTTTAAGGACAGGTTGAACTAGATGGATTCTAGATCCTATTCAGCCCTAATTCAGTACAAATGACAGCCCTAGTAGGATCCAGACACAAAAGGAATATGTTTTTCCCGGACCAGTAAATGATAAAAAAAAAAAAAAAAATTGTTGTCTCTTGAACTTGGGGATTTGAGAAGATATCAAACAAAATACAAGGAGTGGCAAAATCAAAAGAAATGAAAGTAGCAAGAAGGAATCAGAAACTTAGGAGGTGAAACAAGAAAGAAAATGAGTAATATTTGAAGCTGAGTCAAGATAATTAATCAGAGAAATATAACTGTATAATCTGTCATGGGAGGAAGGAGGGAAGGGAAAGACTGTAGCTTTCACATCATGTGTCATATATCCGTCCCTATAGAGTTTATCTAGTGATTCTCCTGGGGGAAGGAAACATTACTGTTCCTTTCATTTTTGTTCAGTACCTTTTCAGTTGTATATGACTTTTATGACCCCATTTGGGTTTTTCTTGGCAAAGATATTGAAATGGTTTGCCATTTCCTTCTCCAGCCCATTTTTTTTTCAGATGAGGAAACTGAGGTAAACGGAGTTAAGTGATTTGCTCAGAGCCACACAATTAGTAAGTGTTAGAGGCCATATTTGAACTCATGAAGATGACTCTTCTTGACTCCAAATCTGGTACTCCATCCACCACACCACTTGGCACCCCATTAAATAGTGGCTAAAACTAATGCACTGATAGTAGAGTAACAAATAGGAATCATCAATCAAGGGGCTAAAATTGAATGTGAGATTGCAACTCAGACATTGAAAGAACAATTCGAAAGGGGAGAAGAAGAGAAGAGACTATTCTGGAAATACAGGAATCATTTTTCTTTTGAGCTAAATAGGAGCTAGAACGTCTTGAATTCCAAAGTCAGAATAGGTCCCATCAGTTAGAGAAAATGTTAATCAAAATTTGTATAGTATGGGAAGATTAGATTAACTGGCCTGACTGCTAAGTAGAATTTTTAGAGGGCTTTCTGATTATCTGAATTTTATTTCTGTATTTTTTTTGTTTAATATACAAATGTTAAATGACAAATATAGTTAAGAAAGACCAAATTCATTGTTGGTGATGCTATGGGAAAACAGATATATCTTGCTGGTAGAGCTGTCAACTGATAGACTTTTAAAAGGCAATTTATATAATATGAGCTAAAAAAAACTGCTTGTGCCTTTTGACCCAATCATGCCACAAGAACAAACCCCAAAATATTTATTGACAGTAAAACAACAACAACAAAAAAAACCATGTTCCCTAGGAGCATCATATATAATGACAAAAAATTCATTCAAGATTGCATTATTATATGGAACACAGAAACAACCCACTTATCCCCAAACTAACAAATGTTTGAAGAAATTATATCTGTGCCAAAGGAAATAATAAGAAATACAAAGAAATGCAGAAAGACTTATAGGAAGTGATACGGAGAAAAAAAAGTAGAGAAACAAGATAATTTATATACTAACTGTAGCTTTTTACTCTCTCTCTCTCTCTCTCTCTCTCTCTCCTTAGAATATTTCTCCTCCTGACCCCTAATTTAATTTCTTTGGCTTCTTTCAAGATCAAGTTCAAATCCTGCCATCTGCAGAAGGCCTTTCCCAGTCTCCCAACTCCTAGTGCCTTCCCCTTGGAGATTATTCCTCTTCTCCTTTGAGGAAAAGAAGGGTTTCAGTGGATAGAACCTTACCTCTGGAGTTAAGGAGACCAAAATTCAAAACCCACTTTAGATACTTACTAGCTATTTGATACCTTGCTAGTCATTTAAGCTCAGTTATCTCATCTGTAGAATAGGGATAATAAAAATGGCACCTACCAATAATTGTAAAGCACTTAGCACAGTGTCTGGCACATAGTAGGTACTATATAAATGTTAGCTATTATTATTATTTTGTTTATAACATGTAAGTACCTAATTACTTACATGTTGTCTCCCTCATTAGAATATGAGTTCCTTGAGAACTGGAACTGCTTTTTACCTTTCTATCTCCAACGCTTACCACAGTAAGGGCATAATAAATGTTTTTCTATTGATTAATATAAATATCAAACTGGAAAAGGAAAAAAAAAATTTTAGAAGTTACAAAATAAAAGAATAATTCTGATATTACCTTAAGATCAATGTAAGTGCAGCAAAATAACTATGGATATCTACACATATATTGTATTTAACATATACTTTAACATATTGAACATGTATTGGTTTACCTGCCATCTGGAGGAAGGGGTGAAGGGAAGGAGGGGAAAAGTTGGAACAAAAGGTTTTGCAATTGTCAATGCTGAAAAATTACCCATGCATTTATCTTTTAAAGAAAAAAAAGAAAAAAAAAAGGTCAATGTAAACTTTTTAAAAATTTCACATACAATCATTTCTCTTGTTTATATATGTGAATATTTGTGTCTAAGTTTATTTTTTTTTGTTTTTACTTTACTTAAAAAAATTTTCAATAGTATTTCATTTTTTCAAATACATGTAGAGATATTTTTCCACAATCATTTTGTAAGACTTTGTGTTCCAACTTTTTCTCCTTTACCTTCTCCCTCTCCAAGACTGCAAATGATCTGATGTAGATTAAATATATGCAATTCTTTTAAACATATTTCCATATTCATCATGTGCAAGAAAAATCAAACCAAAGGGGGGGAAAACATGAAAAAGAAAAAACAAACAAACTATTTTCAAAGAACAAATGCTCTGTAAATACTCTTGTGGTCTGAAATGTGTGGGAAAGAACAAAAGAGGCAAAGGTGAAAACAGGTGCCTTTAAGGGGTTCAGGATCAGCCTCTAAGTAGGGTATAACATGGAGCTTTCATTGACTGTTTCATTGTGCCAGTCATAGTCATGCCTCCATAATGGCAAGAAGGTCCCTGGGCCAAGGTCTAAAGTTCAAGATTTAAGTTCCCTGCAAAGCTGTCACTTTGTCTTGAAAGCCCATGGCCTTAAGTGGATTATCTTACTCTATCTTCCAGATACCAGAAAGTAGCTGCAGAAAACTGCTCAGGGGAAAAACACTTGAATGTGCTAGGAAGGAGCTTGCCAGAGAACCTTCTGGTGAAGGCTTCATTTTTTTCCTCACCATTATGACAAATATCTTCTCCTGGTATCCCCAAATACCTCCCTTCAAACAATGCTTCCTGTCCAATCCTCAGTCACCAGACGTTTAAAAAAAAACAAACCGATATGTCCTGCTCCCTTTCCTTTCGGTCTCTGCTTTCTGCTAAGGCAATCATGGGTTAATAGATTAGTTCTTCAATTTAATCTGTTTTTTTTTTTTAAGACTTGACTTTTTGAGATTGGGTCTTAACTAAAAGGAATGCCAAAAGTTGTAGGAAGCCTTTATAGGGACCCTCAAAACACTGAATTTAGTCAGAGGACTTATTTAAATCCAAGCTCTATTACTTACTACCTAGGTGATTTAATATCTCAGAGCCTTCATTTCTCCCTCCATAAAACATCAGACATTTGAGGATCCTTTGAACCCTAAATTCTATGATCCTATCTCTTGGCACCTTGTTTAATGTTAATACTCAGTGGATACTTTAACAAAGTTTCTTCTGTATTGCATCTGTCAGAGAATTTTATTGTGTGAGATACTTTGTTCAAGAAGAGATTTTAAAGTAGTGTTTTATTCTGTTAAATGCTTTCCCTGGTAATTATCAATAGACACAGCAAGAACTTCTATTCTCTACACCACTCTGTAATTTGTGTAAGTATAAAGATGTGGTCTGCTATAGAAAATCATCTACAAAAGCCTGAGTATTTCCTTTTCATGCTGTTATCAAGGATGGCTGCAACACAGGTCAACAAAGGCTGAGATCTTCGGTCATCTTTTTTCTTTTCCTTTATCTTCCTTTTTTTTTCTTTTCTTTTGATAACTAACTATGATCCATTCTTTTGGAATGCTTACTTCTTTGAGAACCTTGAAAATTTATCTCTGAGTACTTTTAATATTGTCAACATATGTCTACATCTACAACACACATACATGTAAATATGTATATATGGAGGATGGGTAGAATAGACAGGTTAAGAAAATATGGGCTTAGTATACACATGTATCACACACCAAATTTTACATGTAAAGTCAGTTCTGGAGGTCTTCTTGACTCCATGTTGTGGGATCACAGGCCTGAGATCTAAGTTCTCAGAAATCATCTAAACCAGTGTCATTATTTTTCAGTGACAGGAGAGAGAGTTGAAAGATGTCATTTGCTCTAATCTCCTTATTTTATAGATAAGGAAATGAAGCCCAGGGAACCAAAGTGATTTGCCCAGTATTATAGGGCTACAGTATTTGGCAGAGATGGGATTCAACCCTAGGTCTTCTGAAGAGCTTTATTCTCCTGACAGAACTAAAGAATCCCAAGACTAGAATGGTCTGAACCAACCTAAAATGTACTTTTCTCTGCTTTGTCAAGCTCTGGCTCATGAGTAAAGGCTGGAAAATGGGATTGAGAGATAGAGGGAAAGAAAGAATACTGAAGAAAAGGTTTGGGAGAGGAGGAGGTCCAGAGTTGAGATAATCAGGGAGCTGATTTGCAAATAGGGGAACATGCATAAAGATTTTGATACAATTTACAAAAGATTTTCTTTACAAGAATCCTGCAGGGGAGTATAAGGATTACTATGCCCATTTCACAAACAAAAATAGCAATACTCTGAAACCTGAAGTCACTCACCCAGGATCATTTGACTAATAAGAGGCAGAACCAGGATACACTGGACCTAAGGACTTTTGGTCCTAAGTCCAGAGCTCTTTCCATTAACTCATTCTGCCTCTCTTTATGCTATACAGCCTCTTAATGGCAGTTCTGAAACCTTGATTCCAGTGTAAAAAAAAAATTACTATTTTTGTCTGTTAGAGAAAGACCTATGAAACAGGCTTAGGTTTTATTTTTGGTTTTTGCTTATGACAATTGAGTTCTTATTTTCTTTGCCACCACTTCCCTTCAAAACAGTTAAGATTTAAAGTAGAGTATTAAGATGTCAATAGTCTCAAATGCAAAATTACACACACATACACACAGACCCCAGAAGCCTGGGAGATAAAATTCATACCAAGATTTGCCAAGAGCTAACTGGTGAAAAGTGAAGTCCTAAGGAATCAGCTTGACCCAGCATAGACCTAAAGCAGAGAAAATCTTTGGAAATCTGGAAATGAACTTGGTAGAGTACTATCCATTTTGAAATTGCTTAAAATTTGAGCCCACCCTCCCCAGGAAGTGTGTGTATCCCTACATGTTGGGGGTAAAGGCTCTATATCTTTGTTCTTGCTTTATTCTGGTAGTAAATAAAGCTAAAGGGTGTTACTTGGTTAAATGAAACAGAAGCATTAAAAACTGATCATCAACATTAGGGAGAACACATCAGAATAAAGGCTCAAGCCTATAACTTTCACCTAGGACCCTCAGGGTTATCCCTAGTTCCTTGTAGAAAATATATACCCTTGCATGGAGACCTGGCATCTTTTGAGAATGTTAAGATGAGAATCTCCAAAGCTTTGTAAGTGTTGCATATATATTCATACACACATACACATATACAACTAGTAGATTGCTTAAAAAGTGAAGGTATGCTACTTCATATATTCTTTCAAAGTTATAATGACTACTCAATCTTTTTAAAAATCCTTTCTTCTTGGCAGCCCTTTTTGTAGGGGCCAGAAATTGGAAATTGAATGGATGCCCATCAAATGGAAAATGGCTGGGTAAATTGTGGTATATGAATGTTATGGAATATTATTGTTCTGTAAGAAATGACCAGCAGAATGATTTCAGAGAGGCCTGGGGAGACTTAAAGGAACTGATGCTAAGTGAAATGAGCAGAACCAGGAGATCATTATATACTTCAACAACAATACTATATGGGGATCAATTCTGATGGACATGGCTATCTTCACCAATGAGAGGATCCAAATCAATTCCAATTGATCAGTGATGAACAGAACAAGCTACACCCAGCAAAAGAATACTGGGAAATGAGTATGGACCACAACATAGCATTTATACTCTTTCTGTGGTTGTTTGCTTGCATTTTTGTTTTTCTTCCCAGGTTATTTTTTACCTTCTTTCTAAATCCAATTTTTCTTGTGCAACAAGATAACTATAAATATGTATACATATATTGTATTTAACATATACTTTAACATATTTAACATGTATGGGACTACCTGCCATCTAGGGGAGGGGGTGGGGGGAAGGAAAGAGGAAAGTTGGAATAGAAGGTTTTGCAAGGGTCAATGTTAAAAAATTACCCATACATATGTTTTGTCAATAAAAAGCTATAATAATAATGATTTTTAAAAATCCTTTCTTCTTGCCAACATTTTCCCTCAGAGGCCAACAAAATATTTCCCAAGATTCAGTTAATTTTACTTTCCCCAAATCCTTGGGGAAGAGAGAAATTTAAGTCCATTTTACAGTTGAGTAAACCAAGGAACAACACCAAAAAAAAAAAAAAAAAAAAAGGAAGAAGAAGAAAAAGAAGAAGCATTCTATAATTCAAACTGCAAATAAGGAGCTTAATGAGATAAGGAGAGTCACAGCCCACAGCATCTCAAAATGGAGAAATAATTTTTTTTTTTTTTTAGAAAAATGTCAGTTTGGGGGCAGCTAGGTAGCACAGTGGACAGCGCACTAGGTCTGAAGTCAGGAGAACCTGAGTTCAAATGTGGTCTCAGAACTTAACACTTCCTAACCCAGGGCAAGTTACTTAACCCCAATTGCTTCAGCAAAGGAAAAAAAAAAAAAAAAGTAACTCTTTCTCCCACCAACCAAGGACTTGGCTTTTGTATCCACAAGCCTCCCACTCTACCCTAGAGAAAGGGCTTGGTTGCAGATTTCTGTAAATATCACTCTTTTGGTGATTGCAGATAGAGAAATCTGAGTGGATCTCTGTCAGGACTGAAATCTAGAAACATCTGTCTTGCCAACCCTAAATGTATGACTGTCTCAGACTTCTTCTTTGGAATACAGAGATGTTTCATATGGTCAGTACAGAAGAATGAAGAGTTCTGTCCCTATTTGGAAAGGCAATCCAGAAACCAAGAGAAATAGGGCTTTCCCTAAATTCTCTGAGATGGGACTGACCACAAGAACACAACGGCCTCTGGCCAATTCCTGCCCCTGGTATCTTCCCTTTTTTCCTGTATTTACTGCATGCCAGTAAAGGATGTGGTTTGAAATGACCTTCCCTTTCTTTCCTGGCAGGCTTTCTAAGCAAACCTGGATTCTGTACAGATTATCCAAAATCTCAAATTGGAAGAGAACTCAGAGGCCATTTGTGGAACCTGAACAGAGATTACCAGGACAAGTAGTCATTTTGCCTTGGCCTGAAGAAGTCACTATCTCTCCAATAAGTTTTTTTTTTAAATGATATGTACCTGATATGTATCAGGCACTGTACCAGGTGGATCCAATCCCTCTTCAAGATCTGTAATTGTGAGGAATTATTACTGTATTTTTAAAAGTCCTTATATCTTCCTTTCTGTAGCCTTCATCCATTGCTCACAGTTCTACCCTCAGAGGCCAAACAGAACATTTCATTTGACAGTTCTTGAATATGCTATGAATAAAAAATGGCTGTGCTCCTAATAACCAATCAGACCATTCAATCATTCAATAAACATTTATTAAGCATTATTACGCACAAAGTAAGATATAAAACATTATGAATCGAGGACTAGCTTAAAGACAAATCTCTGACACATATTAGTTATGTGATCATAACCAAGTCATCTAACCTCAACCAAATGCCTCAATCCAAGATTCCTAAAATGGCATGTTTTAGAACAATGTCTGAGCTGCAGTGAGGTAAACCGTTTCTACACTCGATGTTCCCTACACCAAAACTTTTTAAACTGTGAATTGCAACCCCATATGTGGTCAGAATGTGGGGGTTGCCAAAAATTTGGCAATAGTAAAAGGTGTCAAAGATTCTGCCAAGATTTAATTATTGATGTAAAAATAAACAAGCATATCTCTCTCATTAATATGCAAATTTCCTTCCATCGTCAATAAATGGTAAAATTATATTAATAATATATATGTATAATTGTTTAAAAACAAAATTATTTTTATTTATATATTTATTGTCAGTAAATGTTTGATTTGTATGCCTATTCTATGGAATTGCATAAAAATTTCTTAGCACAATAAAGTGTTGCAAGGGGGAAAAGTTTAAGAAATCCTGCCCTACACCAAAAAGTTTAGATTTTCCCCTCCAACTCCCAAAAGATCAAAGCAGTGCTCTAGGTGCTAGGAAACGTAAAGAAATAAATAGAACATAGTCCATATCATCTAGAATCTTACAAGCTCAATATTAATCATCCATATTTTGCAGACAAGGAAACTGAGGTTCAGAGAAATTAATTGATTTGTCTGAATTAAACATCTCCTTACGAAGATATATAAGGCTATATAGACAGAACTGGTATTTGTTCTCTGACTCCCTGACTCTCTAGCTGGTGCCACAAACTGAAGATGGTTTGCTTTTCATAATATGGAGTTCTTTGAAATGTTCAATGATAATTCTTTTATAAGGTAGCACACTTCCAAAAAACTTCAGTTTATAAGGATGACCTAAAGTCTTTGATGTCTTTTCTGGCAAAACAGACTGCCCTCATGATACTTGGAAGAGAGAGAAAAATAAAGAGTGAGAGAGAAAAAGAGTTTTAAAAATAATCATTTCTTCTGAATCTATCAATTTTCTATTGCTTTCTCTGAATTTCTGGGAGACTCAGGGAACATGACATCCAGATTTGAACTTTCCATAACAGCAACAGAAGGTTCTTGCTTATTAATAGTATGGCAATGCACAAGAAGACTTGCCATTTAGTCTTTTATTAATGAATAGTATGTTTAATTTAACCCTGCAGTTGCACTCTCCTGCCTCTAAGCCTTTGTCTGAGTTGATCCACCTGCATAAAGAGTCTTCTTATTCCTGCCCACCATAAGCTATTTTATCCCATCAAGACATAACTTTAAATCACTTTTCTTCAAAAAGTCTTCCCCAATAATCCACCATGGCTATAAATGAGTGCTGGATATGGAATTCGGAAGACCTGGATTCACATCCCCCTCTCAAAAATTTCTTTGCTGTGTGATCCTGGACAAGTCCTAACCTCTCCTAATCTCAGTTTCTCATTTGTAAAATTAGAGTTTTGGACTGGGGGACCTCTATGTCCCTTCCAGGCCTAAATCTAAAATCCTATGATTATCCATTAATCCTCCAACATCATTACAGCTAATGCTAAATCTTTATCACATTGTAATTTACATTTTCAATGACTCCAAACTGATTTTTATAATGGAGTTAAGTAGATATGAATTATAATATTTGGTGTCCCTGAATTTTCTTTTTTGTTGCACCCTTAAACTCTTTAGGCATGTCACTGACCTGCTTGAAAACTTTCAAGGAGATTTTCTACAGTCTCTAGGACAATCAATCGGCAAATGTTTATTAGCACCTATTATATGCCAGAAATCACGTGAGACAATCCTTGCCCCCAAGAAGCTTACAAATAAAATACAAACTAGTCTTTCAGGTCAGCATTTAAGGTCATTTATGGTCCTAACTTCATCTACTTTTCCAGACTTATTTAATATTATTTTCCTTCACACATACTACATGGATTTCAAATCTCCTTTCCTAATTCAGCACTCTTATCTCCCACTGCTGTGCCTTTAAAAGAAACCATTCTTTGACTCATTTTTTTTCTTGCCTAGCCTTAATCACTGAATGAATGATTGGCTCAGTCAAACAGACTTCTTAAGACCTTAGTTTAAAAAGGTCAAGATCTCCCCCTGCTTCCAGGATTACTCCAGTCGTCCTGATCTTTATCTTGCCACTGGACCCAAGTGGCTCTGGAGGAGAAAGTAAGCTAGTGGCTTTGCAAAGCCCTTCCTCGTTTAAATCCAATTCACTTGCATTTCATGGTATCACCTCCTTGATGTCATGGTCCTCTTTAAGTATGAAGACCAAACAAAAACAACAATCCTAGGCATCAATTTCCTATGCCAGGAATGTATATTCTCCTCATTTCAACCATCTCCAATTCTTCCTTGAAGGGTCCACTCAGATGCTAATTTTTTTGAATCCTTCCCACATCACTTCAAATTATTAATGCATGTTCCCTCTTCAAAATGCCTTATAGCTAATAATAATGACATTCATATAGTGCTTTAAGTTTTACAAAACACTTTACAAATATTCTCTTATTTTCTCTATTAGCTAGTACTATTATTATGTCCACTTTTACAGTTGTAAAACTAAGGCAAACAGAAATGACTTGTCTAGCATTACACATAGTTAGTAAGCAGAGCCCAAATTTAAACCTTGTATTTTTCTGCAAACATGTTGTATCTCATTAAGAAGAAACTAAGCTCCTTGAGGTAGAGACAACATAATTTCTGTTTTTATATCCTCAGTGCCTGTCAGATCATAGACTTCTAATAAATGTTTGTTTATCAGAAGTTCCCTATTGAATGTAGTCGAGTCAGAGGAAATTGGTTTAAATTCTTCCCATGTCATTTACTATCCATGTGATTTTAGACGAGTTAGTTAACCTCTCTGAACTTTCCTTATCTGTAAAATGAGCATGTTATCCTAGGTGATCCCGGAGGTTATTTCCAGTCCTAAATGTATAATCCTATGGTCTTGTTCCTTTCTACTCACTCGCCTTTTAGGACACCAGAGGGAGAAAATTTGATTTTTGTTCTTAAGTGTTATCTTGTATAAGGAAACCATCAGTGAAACGATGGAATAGTTTTTTTTTTTTTTTTTTTTTAATGGATTTTTATTATTGTGGTTATTTTTCTAAATGGCGAGAAATAGGCAGACATAGGAAGGTAATGTTATTGTTCTTTGTTTTTGTTGTTTTTATCTTAATTGAACAGACATATGGAGAGATCTCCGCTGGGGGGGAGGGGGGAAAGAGGAGAAGGGAGGGAAGCATTTATTCTCTTCTTTTCTCCCCCTTCCCTAATGAAATGGGGAGGAATCCAAATCAAGAATGGGAGGATTAGTTTGTCATTATTATTTTAAGTGTGAAGAAAGGAGGAAACTATGAGCAGCAAGGGAACCATTTAACATTTATCTGGGTGAAGAGCACAATGAAAAGTGAAAGAGATCTCAGTTTGCCTTGGGCTGATCCTTTATTGAAAAAAATCACTATTATTTAAAGCACCTGCTCCTCTCCCAGAATTAGACAATTACCACCCCCCTTTATACACACACACACACACACACACACACACACACACACACACCTCCCCCTCTGTTTGGCCACAGAAGTGAAATCACGTTTTCCATCTGGTCCTCAGAGTGAAACTGGAATCTCAGGGACTCTAACCTTGATGTTATTAGTTATTCTTTAAACTTGAATCATATCTGACTCATTCCAGCAAGGGATAAAAGATTCCTAGTTAATTAGCCTCTAATCCCTCTCCATCCCTGTAAGGGCTAGGATACCTACCTAGGTCATTAAGCACTTCTTAAATTTACCTAATAGGGGTTCACCATAAAGTATCTATCAAGAATGAATAGAATGTTGGTCCTGAACTCAGAAAGATCTAAATTCAAATCTAACCTCAAACAATTACTAACTGTATAACCCTGCATACATCATTTAATCACTAAAATCAAATGAGATCAAATTTGTAAAGCACTTAGCACATAGTAGGTGCTTCTTAAACTCTTATTTCCTTTCATTTTTCCTTTCCTTCACTCTGCCTAAGTTTCTTCATCAGTTAAAAAAAAAAGGATAATAATAGCATCTACATTCCAAAGTTATTTTAAGGGGGAAAATGATTTAATATTATAAAGTAAAGCTAGCTATCTTTTGGGGGACCTACAGAAGGGCTTTGATCTCAGTGGAGAAGTGAAGGAGGACAGGCCAGCCACCACAAGGGTCTCTGTCTTCAAGTCTCTTCAGTCCTCCTCTAGATCTGACTCTGACCTCTTAAATACGCTATTACAATTAAATTCATTCATCATCCTGAGCATAAGCCAATCATTATATAGCTAGGGAACCACTATTTGTTGTAAGATTAAATCAATCATACTGAACTTGAGAACTATTAATCACCATGCTAAATTAGATAACCATTGTCTTATCAATTCCACTGAGTTAACAGGTTGTTGTAAGAATCCTTGCCTCAAGTATATTTCTGGAGAGTTCTGTCCCATTATACTATCTAAGATCTGGTCCTTTTCTTTATTGAATTTATCATCTACTTGAAGAGATAAGGCATAAATATATAAAAAGAGAAATAGTGACAATAGTATTAAATATGGAAAGATATTAAAGATGGAAAAAGAAGTATATGATCAACTATAAATGAAGGATGCAAAAGGTACTTACAACTCCAATCTGATCTATGTAAGCAAACTATTAACTTTGAAAAATTGAAAATGGATACAAATAAAGATATTTATCCTGTATCTTTGCATCTTAGGAAAGTTTAAGATATGTCAAATAGGTCCTAAAATAAGATCTAGAAGTGGATGAAGAATAGCTTTTACTCACACTATGCCTAATAATTGGACAGAAAACACTTTCTTCTCCAATGTTATTTTCCCCGAAAGCTCCAGAAAAGCAAGTTGAACATAAATTGAAACAATTTGAAAAGAAAGTTGGATTGCATTTGAGAAGATATTGTAGTATTTTTAATAATCTCAAATGCAAAATCCCATCTTTTAAACATGCATGGTTTTTTAGTGTTTGATGCTACAGGTAAGAATTGTAGGACACCATAAGCTAAGAAGATTCAAAATTACAGATGACCTCAAGGGTAATGGAAAAATGCATGGGAGCACAAGTAGGCTTATTATTGCACATTCCTAATAATGACATACACATGAGAAGAGGCATAAAATATAGAATTAAAGATATCATGACTTTTGAATGAAGATGCATTCTTTTTACAACTTAGCTCCAAGTTTTCTAGACTTTAAAACCACATTTCTTTTGCCATTTTATCCTGGAACTTCCCATAGTCCTCAGGGCACCTCACCCTACATCATTCCAATAGTCAGCTCATTCTAGATTTCTCCACAGTGCTTACTCCTTTCTCCCATTAGAAGGTTCTTCCTGGGGACTCCATTTTATGGATGTGCTCAGGACAGACTACTTTCACTCCCCTCTAGGACCTGTTCTTGACTTTTTTGGATTTCAAAATCATGACTCCAAGTAGGGTATTTTCATATCCACCCTATTCTACCCCCTTTTCGTTTCCCTTGCTTATAAGAATATTACTTCCTTGAGGGCAGGAATTGGCTTTCTTTTTGCTTTTATTTGTACCCCCAACAGAGTGCCTGACACATAGTAAGCACTTAATAAATGTTTCCTTCCTTCCCTCTTTTATTTTCAGGAAAAAAAGAAGAGGCAGTACTCCTTATCTAATAACAGTGAGATAAAATGAAAAACAGCCTGAATATTACACTGGTATCTGTGATAAATTAAAAAGACAAAAGAAAACTTCTAGCATCTTGGACAGATCTTCTAAGGCAGGAAATTGACAAGAACTATTCTTGAGGAGTATGTGCATGAAGCCCAAACAATACAGATTGATGGAATTTGTTGAAGAGTAGTATGGGCCATAAATCCTAATAATGCAGTGGATAGGACACTCATCTTGCAGATAGGAGTTCAAATCTACCCTTGAATACTTCGTAGTTGAATAATCCTGGGCAATTCACTTAATCACTGAGTCAGTTTTTTCATCTGTAAAATGGAAATAATAATAGTACCTATCTCATAATATCAAATCAATACTTTGAAAACTTCAGAATATTATATTAATATTTGCTATTAGCTATGAGAAAGATATCATTATGAACAAGAGTAATTTGGAAAAATGAATAAAAGAGTAAGGATTTTACTTAGGTCTAAAGGATTAATACAATTCAGCTAAATGGAGAGGAGAGAGGAAGAACATTAATCCTTATTTGAATCCAAGAAGGAAACTTGTTCCTAGAACCTAAAATTATAGAGGGCAGTATGTTATAAAAGACAGGATCTGGTCTCAGAATTGGAAGACCTGAGTAACTTATCCTGAGTTAGTTTCATCTCTGACACTAACAGAATGACAATAGGTAAGTCACTTTTAATTCAGTCAATTTTAATTAAGTGCCTTGGTTTCCTCATATGGAAAATGAGGATAATAATACTCATACTACTTACATTAGATAACTTTTGCAGGGAAAACACCTTGTCCATTGCAAAATGCTAATAGAAATATGGGTTGATTATTTATAAACAGAAGTTCACTAGATTAGTATATCTTTTCTCTCCTTATTAGATCATAAGCTCCTGGATCTTCTTATTCTCTAGTATAAATTCTAGATGTTTAATCTAACATATCACCCTATTGTCTACAAAGAGAGATTTTCATTAGTATAGGGAACTTTAAGGTAAGAAAATGATATCTGTGCATACTCCAAAAATAGTTTCAACAAGACCAGCCCAAACAATGTGACTACCTTTCCAATTCCCTTGTACACTACCACTATGCCATTAATTGGATATTTCAGCCTAAGAATCCGTTTGTTCCAACTCAATTACCAAATTCAGCCTTACAGGAAGCCTGAGGTTCACTAAGACAGCCTCTGCATAATGGAGAGAATGTGCTGTATTCCATCTCCCAGTAGAGCCCTCTCTGAGGCAAAAGAGTTTCTATTAAAATGTGTAGTGATGATGCATAGTGAAGTGAACAAAACCAGGAGAACATTGTACACAGTAATAGCAATATTGTTCAAAGAAGAACTGTGAATGACTTAGCTATTTTCAGCAATACAGTGATCCAAGACAATCCCAAAGGATTAATGGTGAAGCATACTATCCGCCTCCAGAGAAAGAACTGATATTGATTGAATACAGATTGAAGCATGCTATCTTTCACTTTCTTTTTTTTAATTCAAGTATTCTTGAACAAAATGACTAATAGGGAAATGTTTTACATAATTGCACACGTATAACCTATATCTGATTGCTTACCATTTCAAGGAGGGGAGAGCAGAGGGAAAGGAAAGAATTTGTAACTCAAAACTTTAAATAAAAATGTTTTTAAAAAATAAAATTTTTAGGGGAAATGTGAAGTGGCCTAGTTTCCTACAAAGTCTAATCAATCCAAGAAATTCGTTGACTTTAGAAGTCTGACAAAAGATAATAAAGATGACTCACTGTCATATAATCCTTTAAGATGTACATAGACCTATGAGGTAGCTAGTAAAAGTATTGTTACCCCATTTTATTGGTGACAAAACTGAGGTGGTAAGAAAGAAAGTGAATAGTAAATAGTAAATATCTGAGCTGGGATTATTCCAAAATCTTCTGACTTGGATACAATTCTATAATGTACTTTTTCCTTACTGCTTCATTGAACCAATTGATGCTAAGGTGAGTTGAGAAGGAGCTTCTGATGAGATCCTGGATAGCCAGACCAGCACTTGCAGAGAAAACCTGAATCACTGTAAACAATCTGGAAGCCTGTCTCAGCCTTTTGTTCTTAAGTAGGCCTTTGTTCCTTCCTATCATTCCATCCAGAATGATAATTCTGTCATAACCTCACAGTTTACTGTAACCAAGCCGAAAATCAAGTCAAACTCCGGAGGTTGTATTTCCCCTATAAAACATCTGCTCATGCTATAGATCTGCTACTACTTGCTAAGTGTCACAACAGCTAACCCCTATTAGGAGTCTAAATTCCTTTTAGGGTTAGTTAGGTCTATAATCTCCCACTTGTTATTCTTTAAAGGCTTCTTCCTCCTTGTTAATGTGAGTTCCTCTAGTGGAATTTGTCTTTTCCCTTGTTAATTGCTAAAACCCCTTTCCTTGTTAACTTCTCTTGATATTTAGCAATATCAAACTTTTAGCAATAATAAAATCTTTGCCTCTTGATTTGGAGGATGTTCTAAGCCTACCCAATTTTTTGAGACAATCCACCAACTCCAGCCCAAAAGTTCAATACATTTTGAGGGTATAATTCCCATCCCCTATCATTTTGGTAAATAACCTCAACATTTTAGTGGCCTGATACATGGAAAGTCTGACCATATACCTTATAACCTCAACACTTCCATTATTTGGGAAGTTCAAATGGTCTTAAATCAAGTCTCTGTGACCTTAAGCTTTTTGAGAAAGAATGATGGCAAAAAAAAAAAATAAAAAAATCATCAATTTGGAAAGCATTTTAGAGATTATCTAATTTATTTCCCTCATTTTAAAGATAAGGAAATGAGATCCCGAGAGATTAAGTGGATTTCTCAGAATAGCACAAGTTATGAGCAGTAGAGTCAGAATTCAAACCCACAAATGTACTACATTAAATTGAATGAAGAACATGGCAGAATCCTTTCTTTTAACAGAATTGAGAGAGAGAAAAAACCAAAGAGACAGAGAGAGAAGGAGATAGAAAAATAGAGAGACAAAGAGACAGAAAGAGACACAGAGAGAGACAGATTGATTCTGAAATCTCCCTTCCAGGAAGTTTCTAATAAATTAGATTTGCTCTGGATTATTTTTAGTTGTCATCCTATTTAAGAAAAGGACGTGAGTCAGAAGCTTGCAGACCTATATTCTATTTTTTTAAAGTTTTATTATTTTTACATTTTTTAAAAATTACAAACATTTACCTATTTATCTCCCTTCCCTAATAAGAAGTCTCTTATAACAGAGCAAAACAATTAAGCAAAACTAATAATACAGTGACCTCATCCAAAAGTGCTTGCCACATTACACATCTGTAGCAGGCAACTTCCCTCCCCCATACACACACATACTCACCTCTGTACTTTGCATTGGTTTAATTAGCAGCAATCTATTTTTCTCATTCCCACCCCTTACTCTACTGAAAAAAGAGATAAAAAGAGCAAACGCCTTTTAACAAATATACATAGCCAAGCAAAATAAGTTTCCTCATTGGCTGTATCCAATATATATGTAGTTTTTATTCTGCACCCTAAATCTCTCACCTCTCTGATAGGATGTATATACTATGTTGCATGATTAATCCTTTGGAATCCTGTATAATCATTGCATTATACATACATAATTTTCATGACCTTCAAAATGTTTGACTTTACAGTGTAATTATTATTGATTAATTGTTTTGGTTTTAATGAGGTTTTCCCAGGACTTGAATGGCAAAAGAAGTTGAAAAAGAACTAGAAAGGTTCTTCTCTCTGAGGAAAAAAAATTCTCTGATCACTATTTCTCCAGTCGGTTTACTCCTTTGGGTGAAGAGGGAATGGTGAGAGGAAGAAAAAAGAAGAAAGAAGAAAGAAGGAAGAAGAAGAAAGAAAAAGAAGAAAGAAGAAGAAGAAAGAAGAAGGAGAAAGAAGGAGAAAGGAGGAAGAAGGAGGAGGAAGAAGGAGGAGGAAGAAGGAGGAGGAAGAAGGAGGAAGAAGAAGGAGGAAGAAGAAGGAGGAAGAAGGAAGAAGGAAGAAGGAAGAAGAAGAAGAAGAAGAAGAATGAAAATAATGATTGGAAAGTTAGAGTTGTTTGGACACAGTCAAAATAGAAGAAATGGAATCAAAGTCACTAACATTCCATGTGTAATACTGCCACTCCCAATCCACCTAAGCATTTGTAGCTAACTTGATAGGTTAGTTGTTGTCCTTCCTTCTCAAAAAGGACCAAAATGACATCACTATGGTAGAGCAAGTTAGCATGTCTGATTACGGCTGATCAGACCAACACAAGCTTGGAATCCTCTGCCACAGATAGAACACAAATAGTCCCTATGAACATTTGGGATGAACTCTCTAACTTTGTGCACCTAACATTTTCTTCTGAGCTAATTCAATCCTGTTTTGTTCACAGAGCACAGCACTTTCTTTGATAAGGTCACACTATGCTGGGTGGTCCAGTGCCAGTGTCTCCCATGTCATGCAATCAATTCTAAAGTTCTTAAGAGAGACTGAGAGTGTTGTATTGCTTTTTCTGACCACCTTGTGAGTGCTAGCTCTGTGTAAGTTCACCATAAAATGTAGCCAACTTACAGAAACAACTTAAAGAAACTCAAAGTTGGAAGTGACCTAAAAGGGTCTACTACTCAAATCAATATCTGAACAGAAATCCTCTCTCAACATACTGTCAAGTATTCATACAACCTTCCACTGAAGACCTCCATTAAGGGGGAAGCCAAGGTCTCTGGAGTTAGCCCATCCCACTCCCAAATCTGTAAACTTATCAGGGACAGGTAGTAGTCAAAGTCCAACCTTTCTCTACCCTCTAGGGATCAATTTCATCCTTTATATTTGTTTATACTGAATTCTTGAATGAAATGGAATTGGATTTTTCTATATTTAGTGACAGTCATGTCACTATTGGCTAATCTTACCAACCAGGGATCCTCAAACTTTTTAAACACTTAAAAAGGGCCAGTTCACTGTTCCTCAGACTGTTGGAGGGCCGGACTATAGTAAAAACAAAAACTTTGTTTTGCGGGCCTTTAAATAAAGAAACTCATAGCCCTGGGTGAGGGGGATAATTGTCCTCAGCTGCCGCATCTGGCCTACTGGCCATAGTTTGAGAATCCCTGAAATAAGCAAACATACATCAACCACTAAAGTTGATGACTTTTGGGACTGCATACAAATCTAAATCCTATTCATCTAAACCCTCTACTTGGATTCCAATTCCATGAGTGAAAAAAAAAACTGGTAGGGAGAGGAGAGGGAAAGCTCTTGGGGAAGACTCTACTGAAGTCTCCAAAGCTCATCTATCCAGGGAAGAGAAAAACAAAAGTGTAGGAATTGGAAATTGAATAGAGGCAAATTTAGGCTTGATATGAAAAATAAAACAAATCCTTCCTAAAAATTAGAATTGTCCACAAGTGGAATGTGCTGCCTTGGGAGACCGTGGGTATAATGTGGTACAGTGGGAAAAGCAGAGTGATATACTGAAAGGTATTCTCATTTTGGCATTAGAGGACCTGGGTTTGAATCCTACCTTGGTTTTTTTTTTTTTTTTTTTATTACCACTACTATCTTTGATAAATGACTTTAATTCTTCAGGTCTCAGTTCCTTATCTGTAAGATAAGGGGGTGGAGTAGACTAACTGAGCTTCTAAATCTCTTTTCAACCAATTATCAGACCATCTCTGATCCTTCATTGAAAGGATTCCAGCAAAGCCGGTATGGTGTACAGGGGGAGAGGGGTTCTTAACTGTTTTGGATTTTTTTGGTTTGTTTGTTTGTTTTTGTGGTGGATCACTTTGACAATCCAGTAAAACTTATAGAATTCTTCTCAGAATGTTTGAGAATGCATCAAATAAAATATATTGGGTTACAAAGGAAAATAATTCTGTTGAAACAGATATAATTTTTCTAATTCAAATCCCAGATCTCCTGAAATCTTTCGATGGACTTCAGGTAAAGAACCTCTAGGGTAGATTTTTTTTCAGATTTAAACTGGAACAGATGAACTCTGAAATTGTGATTCTGTGGGTTTCTATTTTTCCCATCTCTCCCAGTCTTCCCCTCAAAAAGGCAATTTCTAAATGTTATCACAAAGGTGTTAGGTATTACATAAGATAAACATAAAGTTATACATCCAGGATGACTGATTGGCAAAGTCTGAATCCTCAGCTTTGTTAGCTTTGGTAGTTGTATGGGAAGAGAAGACCAAGATAATAAGATGTATCCGCTTGGATTTTGGTTCATTGAGAGGGAGGGGACTGCCTGGCTGACTGTGGCCTCTATTTGGGTTGCTGGCTCTGAGAGAGGGAGAGGTCCGGTGGAAAGGTTTAATTATTTTCAGATGATTACTCTCCTATAGAGAAAAAGTAATCTGCAAACAATCCAAATGTGGGATGCTCCCCAGCCCAGGGCAGCCATGATAAGAAAGGTAGGAAAAATAGATTTTAGTCAACAAAGAAAATCCCCGAAAGAAAAAGAACAAAAATATAAAGTGTTGCCTCCCCTCTGAAGTAGGAGAATCGCAGAGAAGCCAAGAAGTTTAGTAGCCCCTATTCCTTTTAAAGACTAAAGACATTTACGTGACTAATAACCGTGGGGAGAAAGGAGGTAAGAGTATAATGAAGTCAGTCTCCCTGCCTCAGTAGGGGACTGGTGGTAGAAGCTTACTCTCTTGCAATGGTCTTGCAGATTGAGGTCCATTAAGATATATCCTGCTTAGATCTCATCAGGTACCATGTCTGTTCTGTTGCAATAACTAAGGGGGAAAGTGGGGAGAAAAAGGTCTAATACAGCACAGGATGGAGAAGGAGACTTTAGAAATGAGAGATTATCTCTCATCAAGCTGGGCAGCTGGGCATCAGTGAAAGTAATGGGAAGGGGGAGAGGGGAAAGAGGAGGAAAAATGAGAGGATGAATAGTAGGAAGAGAAGAAGAAAAGAATAGGAGGAAGAGAAAAAAAGGAAGAGGAACAGAGGAAGGAGAAGAAAAAAATTAGAGAGAGAGAGGAAGGAGAGGAGAAGAAAGGAGAAAGAAGGGAAAGAAAAAAGAGAGAGGGAAAAAATTAGTGAGAGAATGGGAAGAGAGAAGGAAGTGGAGGTGAAAAAGAGAAGGGTGGGATAACAAAACTGAGAGAGGAGGGGAAAAGGAAAAGAGAAAAGAAAAGAAGGGAAGAGAGGAAGAAAAGAGAAAAAGATGAAGAAAGAAAAAGAGAAGGAAAGAGGGACAAGAAGCCAAGGAAAGAATATGGAAAGGAAGGAAGAGAAGTTAAAAAGAAAAAGAAGGAAATCTTTGCATCTCCAAAAGTTCAAAAAGGAAAGAAAAGCACAAAATTCAGATAGAGGATGAGATGATGGTAAAGCAGCAAACTAAGGAAAGCAAGGAACAAAACAACCACTCCCCTTTTAACTACACAAACTGGAACTTCTAATTTAAAGAGGCAAGTTTGATTTCTTAGAAGATTTGATAGGATGAAACCCATATTTTTAGATAGATATAGTTTATTTTTTAAAAGCCAGGATAGGTCAAGGAGAAGAGGAATGGTGTCAACACTGTATATATTAAGAATGAAAATTCATGTGAGAAAATTGAGAAGCCACACAGGGAACACATGACAGAAAATATTTGGATGAATATCAATGGAGGGAGAAACAAAAGTGATTTTGTCATTGGAATATACTCCAAGCCACCTGGACAAAAAGAAGAACTAGATGAATTTGGGAAATAGATCACAAACCTGGCACTGGTAGGCTAAATATAGCAATGGGAAAATTCAACTATCCAGACATCTGCTGGAGAATTCTCTCTGCCAAAAGCAGATAATAATTTCTTGATTTTCCTTAGTGACAATTTCATCCTTCCAAGGATGGGAACCAAAAGAGGAAAGTTCTATTTTGAATCAGATTCTCATTAATAGAGAGGAACTGATTTCTGGAGTGAAAATGGGCAGGGAATGAGAAACTCTAGGGGGAAGGGACCACTCACTCCTAGAGTTTGTGATAGAGAAGAGGATATCAAAAATGCATCCTAAAGTTGGGGAAGTAGATATCAAAGAGTTCAAAAGAAAATAAGGTAGAATTCAGTGGATTAAATTGCTATAAGAAGACTGGGTCAAAAAAGAATAGAAAATACTGAAAAATGAACATCTGACGACACAAAGGAAAAAAAATTCAATGAGAAAGAAAAATAGGATCTGTATGGTAAAACTAATGTGGATGCACAGGGATAATTGGAAAACAGTGATCATAGAAAATGGGAAAGGTACTACAAGCCTGGAAATGGATAAATGTGCACATTTTGAAAAAGGGGATGAGAAGAGGGTCTACAAACTCTAGACTAATGAGCTTGACCTTGATTCCTCAGGATATGATGGAACATATCATTAAAGAGATGATTGGCCAACATCTAGAAAGTATTTACAAAGAACCAACACAGCTTCCTCAAGAACAGGTCATGCAAGCCTAACCTCATTTCTTTTTTTGGAAGGATGACTAAACTAGTAGATGAAGGGAATGCTATAAATACAGTTTACTTAGATTTTATCAGAGTTTTTGACAAAGTATCTCATACTACCCTTGTGAAGAAATATGGGTAACACTGATGTCCTTCTGAAGCACATAGGACTGTTCTCTCATTGTCCCTTCTCCTTCAAAAAGAAGTAGAATCAAAATTCTTCCAGACCAAGCCTCCTCAGTAACTCAGAGGGGCACTTTTTCCTCTACTTCCCACCTATGGTCCCCTGCCTTTGGGTAAAAGGGTTGGAACTTAGCCTCTAGGACCTACACTCCCATTGTTCCAATGACTCATTCTGCTGAGAGAAATCTAAAGTCCTAATTTGAAGTTATAAGGTTCTCCTCAGAAAAGGAGTAAGATTTTTCATGAAATAGCTCCTAAAAAAGTCTTTTAGTCTCTCATGTCAGGACTAGAAGGTCACAGTACATGTAATTTGTGAAATACAAAACACCTCAGAGCCACCTCTCCAAAACACATTCTATATTCCAATAGTAACAAAAGGAACAAATGAATTTATTAAAAAAGAAAAGAATCAGGCCACAAAATATTACCAACAGCGGTAGGTTAAAAAAAAAAAAAAAAAAAAGACACTGTAGGGTCTTTTTCAGCTCCACCTAAAATGATGCTTTCCAATCATTGTGATTCATAGCCAACAGGAGTGAATCCACTACCAGTCAGGTCTCTTCTCCAATCAGATTGTTTTACTCCTACCAGCCTGCCATTATAATGATGTTAGTCACCCTGTGGAATATGGAGTCAGTTTTCACCCCCATTAAACAGTCTCTGGCTGTTATTTAAAAAAGAAATTAGACTGGTTTTTTAGGCCCTACAGGAAAGAACTAGGAGTGGTGAATAGAAATTTTGCACGTGAACACACACACACACACACACACACACACACATTTTAAGCCAAGAAAACTTGCTAAAAATGAGAGCTGCCAGAAAATAGAATGAGCTACCTTGAGGGGAAGGCTGTGGATTTCCCCTCCTTAGAGTTCTTCAAGCAGAGACTGGTTGACAATTTGGCAGGGATGTTACAGTGGATATTCCTTTGGGTTAAGAACTGGACCATATGCCAACTTTTAAATTCTGAGATTGTATCATACCATGAATTTAAAAAGTACAATCTCAATGGAGCCATTTTTGCTAAATGGTACAGGTAGTCACTTTTTCCTATTAGGAATCATAAATTACATCTGACAAAATTCAGATCCTATTGGAGTACAGTATTACAGCCCAAGTATCTCCCTGAATGCTTCTGGAAATGGCTAGAATTTGTTTTAGTTTCACTCATATGTGTTTCTTTTCTTTCTTTTTAAAGTTATACAATACTGTGATTCAAGGCATTTCCAAGAGACTTGGGATGGAAATGCCAAGAGAAAACTATGGAGACTGAACATTCATTGAAGCCTAGTATTTTCACCTTTTTATTTATATGTTCTCTTTCTCATGGATTTTTTTCCCCCTTTTTGATATGATTTTTCTTGCACAACATGACAAATATGGAAATATGTTTAAAAGGATTGCACATATTTAATTTATACTAAATTACTTGCTGTAAGGAGAGAAGGAGAAAAATTTAGAACATAGAGTTTTACAAAAATGAATGTTGAAAACTATCTTTACATATATTTGGAAAAATAAAAAACTATTGGGAAAAAAAAAAAAAGTTACCACTGGATGATCTCCAAGATTTGGGAGGGCAGGGCAGCTGCCTCTAATAAGATCTGAAAGCCTGATATTGGCAAATGACCCTGAGATAGGGTGGGCCTTAGGAGGGATATCATTTCAAGGATAAAACCATTAGACACTATAAACACTGAAAGTTGACATCAGAAAGAATGTAGCCCTGAAGCCATGTGAGCAACTCAGCCTGAGAACCTGGCCTTAAGTGAACACCAGATGTGAACCTTTCAGCACTGGAGAGGAGAAGGAATATTCTTTAGAACTCCCCATTCCTCCTGGGACCCAAATTTCTCTAACTTTTCCAAGGTCCACATTTTAATATTTGTCCCTGATTGTTCTGATCTAATGTTAGACAAACGAATAAACAACAAAAAAAGATTCAGATCTCCCACCTGGGTTAGTATTTCTCAGTGAGAGGCTCAAGACACCTGAAGTTATATCCATAGATTTGGGATTAAGAAGTGAGCCTTTACCTCCTACTCTAATGTCACCCTTCCTTTACCCCATGATCTTCTTTTGGCAAACCCCATGCTATGCTCTGGCCAGTTTCCCAGTGTTAAATTTTCAGTGTGAGCATTTGTAAATCTGCAGATGCTTAATTTTCTTTTTGTAGACTGTCTACATTTGAGAGCATAGTGGAGAAAAAATTAGTAATGCAAATAAAACATTAAAAGGTACATACGTACATTTTTTTCAGAGAGCCAACTGCTATACATTTACCCTGTTTAAACCTGTGTTTGTTACCCCAAATTATACATTTAGATAAATGAATTACCTTAAATTCTTTATTTATAGGTCTGTCTTTTTTAGGCTTTAGTGCAAGTAGGTGAGATAGTAGGTGCACCTTCCTGAGTTCAAATCCAACTTCAAACACTTACTAGCTTTGTGACTCTGGGCAAGTCACTTTACTATATTTGCCTCAGTTTCCTCATCTGTCAAATGAGCTGAAGGAGGAAATGGCAAATCACTCCAATATCTCTATCAAGAAAATGGGGTCACAAAGTGCTGGCCATGACAGAACAACAGCAACAATACAGGGAACAATATTAGGGGAAAAACAAAGAGTCAAGGTCTAATAGAAACTAAAAAACTAGAAGAAGAAAATACAATTAAGTTTGTGAATTTTTATAAGTAAGAATCTAATCTATATAGTGACTACAGTACTGTAAATGAAAAGAACTCTATTATGAAGCACTAAGTCATTTTCATGGCACGTATTGGACTTGGAGAAAAAATAAGAACATGTACTTTCCCCTTTATTTAAGGAGAGATGGGGGGCTATGGAAAGGAAGTATAGGATAAATCATCAGATATAGTCATTGCATGGGTTGAAATCATTTAACTTTTTTTTTTATCTTTGTTACACAGATTTCATTGTAGGCTATGAGGGAGTATGTTTAGAAATGAAGGTAATGGGGTTTTTTAATATCAATAAAATAATTATTTTTAAAAGAAAATATATAACTGGAAGGAGCCTAAGATCACATATCTAAAGCTGAAAAGGACATCAGAGACTGTCTGGCCCAATCTTCTCCTTTTACTTATGAAGAAACTGAGTTCCAAAGAGATTAAGTGACTTACATACCCAAGATCCCACAGGCAGAACTCAGGGTTGAATCCAGGTTCTGTAGCTTCAAATACAGTGTGCTTTTTCAACTGAATTATAAGCTTTATTTCCCCACCTTCAGCTTCTTTTTCTTAAGTCTTTAAATCAAGATAGACACATAAAGGGATAAAGAGATGGAGAGGTAATGCTATTAAAATGAACATACAAGACTCCTTGAAAGATAATCTCGACAATCTCTTACTTATTTATGTTAAGAAAGGGAGACATCTGCTTCCAAAAGTGTTCACCCTTGTCATGGTGGAGAATTAGTATAGAGTCTAAATTGAAAATGGATGCCTTGTGGATCAGAATTCTTAAGCTGAGATCTGTGAACGTATATACATTATACAATCATACTTCAATTAATTGTGCTTTGCTTTATTGCATTTTGCAGATATTGTGGGTTTGGCTTTTTTTAATGAATAATCTTTCATCAAGCAAGTCAGTCAGAGACATTTTCCCAATAATATGTGCTCACATCATCTCTCTGTATCACATTTTGGTAATTCTTAACAATATTTCAAACTTTTTCATTATTATTAAATCAGTTGTGATAATCTGTTATTGGTGAGTGATCTTTGAAACTGCTATTGTCATTGTATTGGGGCGCCACAAACCATGTCCATGTAAGATGGAAAAATTAATCAATAAATGTTATGTGTGTTCTGACTGCCTCACCAACTGGCCATTCCCCTATCTCTCTCCCTCTCCTTGGACCTCCCTATTCCCTGTTATTTTTTGGAATTAGGTCAATGAATGAACCTACAGTGTCCTCTAAATGTTCAAGTGAAAGGAAGAGTCAATCAGTGTGGCAAATTTTATAATCTTATTTTAAGAAATTGCTACAGTTACCTTGGCCTTCTGCAAATCACCACCCTGAGAAGTTAGCAGCTATTGATATGGAGGCAAAAACCTCCACTAGCAAAAAGATTATAACTCACTGAACGCTCAGATAATGGTTAGTAATTTTTTTTAAGCAATAAAGTATTTTTTTCTTTTTAAAATATTTTTTCTAGTTACGTGTAAAACAAATTTTTTTGCATTTGTTTTTAAAACTTTGAATTCCAGAATCTCTCCCTTTCTCCTTCCCCACCCCCCCACTATTAAGAAGAAACATACAAAGTCATGCAAATAAATAATTTTTTAAATTAAGTATGTATATCATATTTTAGATATAAAATTGTTCCTTTAGACTTAGATATCTTTAGATATAATACTATAGATATAAAATTATATAATACTCTTAATAGACTACAGTATAGTATAAACTTTAATATGCACTGGAAAACCAGAAAAATTCATATGACTCTGCTTGTTGAGATATCTGCTTTATGGTAGTGATCTGGAACCAAACCTGCAAAATCTCCAAGGTATACCTGAACATAATACACACACACACACACACACACACACACACCACAATATTCCAGTATACTTTGTAATCCTCTATATTTTATTTATTCATTTAAAAACATTATTTTGAAGAGGGCCCAAAGCAACATGAGGCTGCCAAAGCAATCCATGACACAAAAAAGGTTAAAAACCTGCATTATAAATTAAGAGGCTTTACAAGTGCACTTGTTTGTGAATGAAGTTGTAGATTATCAAGTCCAACGGTACTGTAGGGTCTCCTAAATGCAACCCATAATCAAGTAGATGAAGAATGCCTATTGTCCAAGCTATTATTTGCAAATAGATAACTGCAGAATTTGTCAATGTATGTTTACATATGTGTGTATATACACAATGAATATGTGTACATACATATGTAAAACATTACAAATGGAGAAGAATTGAACAGAAAGAACAGAATAGGCTCATTTATCTTTGAGAGTTCAAAATTATTTTGATCATCCCAACCTTAAATGAAACACAGATTTATCTTTTTAATATCAGTTTTCCCCCCATCATATCATATAGGAATGCTATGATCTCTGAAGAATTAAGGTTGTGGATCATGCAAAAAGTAATGAAAAGATCTATGTTGGAAGGATATGATCAGACAATTCTCAGATGAAGAAATTGAAACTATTTCTAGCCATATGAAAAGATGCTCCAAGTCATTATTAATCAGAGAAATGCAAACTAAGACAATTCTGAGGTACCACTAAATACCTGTCAGATTGGCTAGAATGACAGGGAAAGATAATACGGAATGTTGGAGGGGATGTGGGAAAACAGGGGCACTGATACATTGTTGGTGGAACTGTGAATACATCCAATCATTCTGGAGAGCGATTGGGAACTATGCTCAAAAAGTTATCAAACTGTGCATACTCTTTGATCCAGCAGTGTCTCTACTGGGCTTATATCCCAAAGAAATCTTAAAGAAGGGAAAGGGACCTGCATATGCAAGAATGTTTGCAGCAGGTCTTTTTGTAGTGGCCAGAAACTGGAAACTGAGTGGGTGCCCATCAATTGGAGATTGGCTGAATAAATTGTGGTATATGAATAATATAGGATATTATTGTTCTGTAAGAAATGACCAGTAGGATGATTTCAGAAAGGCCTGGAGAGACTTACATGAACACTGATGCTAAGTGAAATGAGGAGAACCAGGAGACCATTATATACTTCAACAACAATACTATAGGATGATCAATTCTGATGGACATGGCCCTCTTCAACAATGAGATAAACCAAATCAGTTCCATTTGTTCAATAATGAATAGAATCAGCTACACCCAGCGAAAGAACTCTGGGAAATGACTATGAACCATTACATTGAATTCCCAATCCCTCTATTTTTGTCCCCCTGCATTTTTTATTTCTTTCACAGGCTAATTGTAGTCCGATTCTTTTTGTACAGCAAAATAACTATTTGGACATGTATACATATATTGTATTTAATTTATACTTTAATATATTTAACATGTATTGGTCAACCTGCCATTTAGGGGAGGGGGTGGGGGGAAGGAGGGGAAAGTTTGGAACAAAAGGTTTGGCAATTGTCAATGCTGTAAAATTACCCATGCATGTAACTTGTAAATAAAAAGCTATAATAATAATAATAAAAAGATCTATGTTGGGCAAAAGCTATGTCTCTCCCATTAGATTTTGAAGTCCTTGAGAATAGGGTCTGCATCCCTGCCTCTCTTAGGATAGTTTCTGGCACATTTTAGATGCCTAATAAATGCTTGTTGATTTAACTTGACTGTGGAAATGCAAACGCAGTTTGAAAAGAAAATGGAATTATGTAATGGAATTATAGGAACAAAATAGAATGAAGCTTGTAGAAGATGTCTAGTCCATGCAGACTTCATCTACGTTTGGAGAGATGATTACTTGTTCTATTCTTTTATTTTACTTTATTACTTGTCCTATTCTTAACGTGATTTTTGGCACAGAGAATGTGTTGTCCTTCTTCCTATTCTCAGCTCCCTACACGGGGAAGTGCCTCTTTCCCTCCTCCCTCTTTCTATATAATCACCTGCTTAAACTAGGACAGAATCATTTGTCCCAGAAGGAGTTGTGTGATTCACATCCAAGCTGTGGGAAACAGCATTACTGTGATTCCAAAATAACCCAAGAAACAAACAATTCAACAAATGCTAGGATGCTGACAACTTTCTTCAGGCTTCAATTTGCATTAATTTTATTTCCAGAGTATTTGACTTGTTTTGGTTTTCAATCTGTTGTCTTACCCCACAAGGAGGATCAATATGTTTATTCTGGAGCCCTGTGATTTCATTGTTTACTGTTGTAGAGCCAACTTGATCTGGAGTATTTTGGAAGGGATAACAGGTATTTTTAAAATTTACTTTTCTGGGTTGCTTTGGATGATAAGAAGGAAAGAGGAACAACGATCACCCCCAGAATTCTGAGGTCTCATCTTTGAGGATGAGACTGGAATAACTGGGAAATCTTGGATTCCTCTTCACTTTGGAGTGTGCTTCATCATTCCCAAAGGAGCCTTAGTACCATTTACATTTAGTTGAAATACTGACATCACCAGTACACAAATATTAGAATGTTTTTCAAACAGATTATCATAGGGTCATAAATTTGATGGTCCTAAGACTGGAATGGACCTTCAGAGACATACAGAATCTGTTTTAGAAAGGTTTCAAAGGTCATCTGACCTTGCTTATACTTGAAGAATTCCTTTTACAAACGAGGGAATTGCAAAAAGTAGCCAAAATATATAAACAAACATTTCTCAGAAAAAAAATTGCAAATTTTGAACAACTATATGTAAGAATGCTGCTCCAAAACATTTAAAATAATAATGTCCATTGTAAGAGACATATTAATCAAAACAACCCTGAAGTTTCAACTTCACACCTGGAAATTAGGCAAAGATGACAAAAACATAAGAAGAGTCCATGTTAAGGTAGCATGGAAAGACCGGAATACTAATGCACTATTGATAAAATTGTGAATTGGCACAACTGTTCTGAAAAGCCATCTGGAATTATACAAATAAAGTGACTAAGATGTCTTTGCTTGTTGAGCCAGAAGCTATCAAGAAGACATTTGTGTTTAAAAAACTTTGCAACTTCCCAAAAAGATAATCCTATGAGATCAGATTGGAAGGCTAGTTTGGATCAAAATTGTAGGAAGCCTAGAATGCCAACCTATGGAATTTAGACTTTTTTCAGTAGGCAACCATTTAAGTTTTTTCAGCAACAAGAGTGATGTGATCAGAGATAAAGGAGTTGGAACTGAGAAGTGAAGGAAGATAGAAAAGACAAAAGTCAGAAAGCAAAGTAATTCAGTTGATGCACAAATTAACCCAGTTCAATCAGAAACTATGTCCAAAGATGATATTTTTTTTCTTTTTAAGTCTTTTTTTTTTTGCTAAAGCAATTGGGGTTAAGAGACTTGCCCAGGGTCACACAAGCTAGGAAGTATTAAGTGTCTGAGGTCACATTTGAACTCAGGTCCTCCTGAATTCAGGGCTGGTGGTTTATCCACTGTGTTACATAGCTGTTTCTTGAGTCATTTTCTTAAAAAGAAAATTAATATTTAAATGTCTCTTACGATGGACATTATTATTTTTAACGTTTTGGAGTAGCATTCTTACATGTTAGTTGTTCAAAATTTGCAATTTTTAAAAAAAGAAATGTTTGTTTATATATTTTGGCTACTTCTTGCAATCCCTTTGTTTTATAGATAAAGAAAGAAAACTCAGAGAGATTGTGACTAGACCAGGGTCACACAGCTAATCTCAGTGATGCGATTTGAACCTAGCTCTCCCTATAATCCAGAATTTCCCAAACCTAAACTCACTGGAATGGATGCATTTAAGAGAGTATCTCCCTCAAAACAAAAATCTAATTATCTATCACGTGAAAAATGAATGTCCAGAAGAATCATCTGCCATTGACCCAGAAATTGGAGATATTTTATCATACAGAAAAATTCCAAAGGTTAATCAAATGCATGAAAGTCTTTAAATTTAAAAAAATCATGTCCATTATCATCCATACCTTGTTTGATCATAATTAAATAAAATTTTCTAGGATAGCAAGAAACTTTTCAGAGCTACCAGGAACTCTATAGCAGAGCTTCTTAAACTTTTCCCACACTCAATTTCTTTTCACTTTAGAATTTTTTACATGATCACAAATATATAAGTATATAAAGTAGGTATGCAAAGCAAACACATAAATGCAAATATAAACAAATAAAATAGGTATACAATCAAACATTTGCCAATAAGTCATAATTTCATGATCCCCACATTCAGTTACACAAATCCATATGAGTCCATGACCCACAATTTAAAAAGCTTTGCTCTATGAATCATCAATCCATAGGTTCATAGATTTAGAGCTTGGAAGAACATTAGCAGTTATCTAGTCTACTACTTTATTTTACAGATAAGCAAAGAGGTCCAGGTACTTTGTGATATGCCCATGGTCATACAAATAGTTAATTTGAACTATTTGTTCAAGTTCTCTGATTATCAATCCAACATCTTTCCACTGCCCATGGGTGGGAAGATGAGAAAGAGAGATCAGAGGGAAGGAAACAAGCATTTATTAATTTTATTTATTAATAATTTTCAATTATTTATTCATATAATTATTTGTTTATAAATATTTAACTTATTAATTAAGTGACTAGAGTATGCCTGACGCTGTGCTAAACATTTGACAAATATTATCTCATTTGAGCCTCCCTATAACTCTGGGTGGTAGATATTATTATTTTCTTTATTTTACAGTTGAAGAACCTAAGGTCGACATCAGGTAAGTGACTTTCCAGTCACACAGCTAGTAAGTATCTAAGGCTAGATTTGAATTCAGATTTTCCTGATATAGGACCAGAGCTAGCAACCCAGTAAGCAACCAGATCTGTGACTTCTTTAGTACTAGGAGCTCTCAGAGAGCACACTGCCTCTATCATTGTACATCAGCATCTCCTTTTCAATATGTAGAATTGCCTACTCCAAACACTCTATTTTGCAAATGAAATAACTGTGAGCCCCCCAAAATGAAGGGGTCTACTGAGGATTAAATAGTCAAATGCAGAGTTGGGACTATAATTCAGTTCTTTCCAGTTATTTTCTTCTAAATACTAAAGAGTTTCCCAGCTGCTTTGAAAGTTTAATTCATTTCATCTTTATTCTCAAGTTATTCTCTACTAGTTATACTTAGGAAGAATTCCAAAGGTTGAAAAACAACCATAGTAAATAGAAACCTACCTTCCTCTAAATTAGGGGGAAAAAAGGGGGCTGGGAGGAATGAGGCTAGAGCCGGATCTGATACCAGCATTGTCTATTTTAGCAATTCATGCAGGTTTAATTCCCCACAGCTTACTTATAAGCCCATGTAATGGAGTTATTAGCTTCCCGTGGGATCCCTCCTGGGCAGCTAAATATTCAATCAGGTCAACCTCATCAGTGGGAGAATAATTTTCTCTCTAGCCTTTTGAAACTGGGAAGACTTTTCTAGCTACTTTGCTATTCTAATTTAGGCTAATCCTAGTTGAGTAATAAGGAAATCTAAAATATTCCAAAACTGATTCAATAGGTTAATCTTTGCCTGTGGATATGTGGGCATATATCCACTGATTATCAGAAAAATTGAGCTTTCTGAATCAAAAGCAGGCTTCATCCTAAATAGCTCTAATTAGATAATAGTGTAGATTAATTAAGGAAAAAAGGTGTTCACAAAGCTTTTCTTTTTCAGCCCTTCTTAAAGCAATTGCTTCCAAGTTCTATCATTAGTCTTCTTGGAAATAGGAAGTAGGTTTTAACATTCTTATTTTATAGATGGAGAAACTGAGGCACAGAGATTCACAACATCACAAATAGCATCTAGAGTGCAGACCTGCTGTTGGAATCTTTCCAACTCAACCAGGTTCATGAAATATCTAATATTAATTTAATTGGATTGGACTTATACTAAAAGGAGACTAGCAGCTGATGGTTCAAAATCACTCTCTGACACACACACAGAACTTGTTTCCTAGCGCTACCAGCCACCCATCAGACTCAAGATAAAGAAGTTTTATTCTTCTCTTTTGTACTACATGTTTGTGAATAAATGAGTGAATGAAAAAGCATTTATTAAATGCCAGACTCTGTGCTACCTTTAAATCCCTTCAATTGCCAGAAGAAAATAAGCTCTTTGAGAGTAGGTTCATTTTTGTCTTTACATACCTAGCACCTGCACATTGCCTAGCACGTAGGTGTTCGGTAAAATTTTGTTAAATTGAATCAGATCCAATTCTACATAGAAATATAGGCAAAAACACATAAAAGTGTCCCAAAAGGAACAGCCCAGCTTTACCATGTTTTTAAACTTTAATAAATGTTAGTTTAAGATATATGTTTTAGGCAGGCTTAGCACATTCTTAATGATTTATCCAGAATTACAAGTTTACAAGTTCTTTTCTTACAACAATCTGTGAAGCAGGTATATTATTGTCATTTTATAGATTATATGAGAGGGAGAGGGCGAGAGAGACAGAGAGACAAAGAGAGAAAGAGAGAGAGACAGAGACAGAGACAGAGAGACTCACACACAGAGAGAGAGAGAGAAAGAAAGAGAGAGAGAGAGACAAGGGGGAGAAAGAAAGAAGGAGGGGTGGGAGAGAGAAAAAAAGAGGAAGGAAAAGGAAACACAGAGAAAGAATGAATAAGAGAGACAAAGAGAGAAGCCTGTTTTGGCATTAGACTGGGAATTGAGAGATCTTGCACCTAATGCTGCCTCTACCATTCACTAGCTAGTAACCATAAGCAAAATGATGTCTGTAAAATCAGGATAATAACATTTGACTATTGTGCTGCTCAAGTGAGATTATTAGTTTGGGAAAATGTTTTGTGACTATAAAATGCCATGTAAATTTAAGTTATTATTATTAAGAGAGGTTAATATGGCTTAATGGAGAGGCACAGTCAGCAGAGATCTAGATTGAAATCTTGCTTCTTATACTTATTATTTGCTTTAACTTCTCTGAACTTAATTGTCCTCATCTATAATGGGGAGACAAAAATGCCTGTATCTCACACTGTTGTTATGAAGATCAAATGGGATGTTCTTTTTTAAACTTTTAAAGTGAGATATACACGAGTGAGGTTACATAACACATCAATTGTTCATCATTATTCCCAACTCCCAAAAAGATTAATAAGAAAATAATGTTTTATACTAGCATGTAAAGTTCTTATTTCCTTCTCTCCACCTCAGAATAGTAAGTAGAAAACTTTTCTCTGGACATCTAGCAGGCTTGCTATCCAAGTTCCCTCACACTAAAGACCCATTCTCACCCCTATTCTCCCAATCTCTCTGCTTCTTGACTTTTGTCTTGTCTGCCTTTTCTTAGGTATGTCCAGGTACTTTATCCCCTTGGCTCTATTTATGTTCTTTGTATTTAGGGGGAAAAAACTTATTAATACTTTTTTATATCTATTACTTCCTAGTGACTCTCCTCCCATACCATAGCAAGGGTCCTCAAACTACAGCCCATGGGCCAGATGCAGCAGCTGAGGACGTTTATCCCCCTCACCCAGGGCTATGAAGTTTCTTTATTTAAAGGCCCACAAAACAAAGTTTTTGTTTTTACTATAGTGCGGCCCTCCAACAGTCTGAGGGACAGTGAACTGACCCCCTATTAAAAAGTTTGAGGACCCTTGCTCCAATAGCACTTCTCTTGTAATGAAGAAGGATAGTTAAATAAAACAAATTAGTCTGCACCTAATCTGTCTCAAGAAAGGTGTCTTCCATTTGCTTTGAAGAGTTAGTTCAGGCCAGTTCCAAGGTCCTGAGCCAGGCTGACACTATTTCCCTCTGTGTTTTCACTTACACGGCTGGTATTCTTCCCCTGTACTATTTTCCAGTAATTTCTACTCATCCTTCAAAATCCAGCACAAGTCATAACTTTTCTGTGAAGGCTTCCCCAAATTCCCAATTCACTCTGAAACTTCTCATCTCCTTAATGCCTTTCTTTTTGTACTTAATCAAAGTTAATATTGTTATGGCTTCATTCTATATATTTCATGGATTGCCAAGAAACAAAGACTTCATCTATTAAATGAGGAGTTTGGATTAGATGATGTCTAAGGTCCCTTTCAGTTCCAAATTTATGATGATCTCCCACAATTTGGGACCTGATGGAGAAGCCTTTTGTGTTGGAGATTTATAGAAGAAATGGACAGAATTGCACAACATAAAATGTGGAGAGCTTTGCCAGCTCTCAATGGACAGGGTGAGTATGCATATTGATGGAGACACCAAACTACCAAGTTTTGTTTGTCAGTCACATATACCTAATGAGACTTTAAGGACCTTATAGACAGGCTCTTTGTCTTTTTTTTTTTTTTTTTTTTGTATTTCATAAACATATAAAGCAATGTTGATGAAGTAATAAATATTTGTTTAGATTTTAATTAGAAATGTCCTGACAGCCTGATTGACCACCTATGGAGAAATACTTCTCTCCAATGTCAGGGTATCTATTAATATATTAATCTTTATTCCTTACCTTCTTCTGTCTCTGATCAGAGATGTCTATGTATGTTGACTTTCCGGGCCCTCAGGACTATTCTAATTTAATGGAAACTTTCTAAGCCCCCAACACCTAACACTAAGTGCTTACCAGCTTTTTAAAATTAGGGGGGAAAAAAGAAATCAACAGGTGGCACAGTGGATACAACACTGGATCTGGAATTAGGAAAACCTAAGTTTAAATTTGATCTTAGACATTTATTAATAGTGTGACTGAGCAAGTCACTTATAGCTTCTGCCTGAAAGTTTCTTCATCAGTAAGATGGGGATGAAAAAAAATGAAATAATATTTGGTAAGGAATTTGCAAACCTTAAAAGTGCTATATAAATGCTAACTATTATTATTGCAAAAAGGGTACAAATTGAAGGCAATGATACAAAGCAAGCCAGAATAGCAGCTCTTTCTGCTATGCCACATGATAATTGACCAGAAAACAGCACTTGGCCTTCTCTGGACAGCTCCCAGTTGTTGTTTTTTTTCCCCAACAGCTTCATATTCTGACTCTTTTTCCAAAGAGAAATTAACAAGAGCATTCTATCTCAATCATCAAGTGTTCCCAAGGGGTCTAAACCAACAGAAAACTAATATTCATATATGAGCTATTTTTGGATTTACACCTTAGAAAGATTTGTTTTTTTCCTAATATGGAAAGATGTGTTTGCTCTGAAATTACTGTCTAGCAATTTGATTTAAGGCTTTCTTCCTGTCCTTTGCCCTGATGTCTGCCTTTTGTCCAGAGAGTATAGGGAAAGATGGCTTTCTGCCAGTCACTTGTATTAACACTTGCACTTAAGTCACCTTTGACTGCAATGAGGAAAAGATCAAATTGTTCCAGACTTGAGCCTACCTTCCAGAGACTTTTCTCAGTTCATTAACAATCTCTACACATTCACAGGAAGTCTCTAAGACCACAAGGAAGAACCTGATAACAACTCTGTAGAGCATTTACCCAGATCCTTTGCCTTTTAGCCATTCTTTAAAAACAAACAAAAACAAAACCTGATGAGGACAGCCAAGGCTCTCAGCAGAGGCCAATATAAATCAGGCAGTCAGAGAATCCAGAAAAGGTACAGGGGGAAAAAAAATCTGAAAATAACTAGTCAGCCCCCTACTCAAATATATACAATGGCTCCCTATTGCCTCTAGGATAAAAATACAAAATTCTCAGCTTGGCATTTTAAAATTCTTCACAATCTTATTCTCCCTGACTTTCCAATTTTATTTCAAATTAGTCTTCTTGGTTCACTTTATTCTACTCAAACTATCCTGCTATCTATCCCCACTATAAAGGAGGGGGGATCAGGCAGTTTCTGATCAAATTAGTAGTTGTGATCAACATGATAAGAGAGAATATAAAAATTTCCTACAGGATATGATAACATTATAAAGTATTGGCCATCAGAAGAAGGCAACTACTAGGACATGGAGAATCTAGCAAAGTAAGGACGTCACTCCTCCCCAACTACTGAAAGCAATCTGGCCCCTCTCTGAAGGCAGTCACATCTTAGAAGTCAGTGCTTAAGGAAACCTTGCGCTCTTGAGGAGTCCTGTATCTTCTCCTACCCCATTAGCAAGGGCATCCTGCAGCACAGGGTTATGGGAGACACGTGCATGTTGAGAGAATGCAGGTCATTGCTTCCCGAATCTAAACTTGCTATATGGAGAATTGAGAAGATTTTGGAACGTGGAGGTGAGACCTTGCTGCTTGGGAGATAATAGGTTTCAGGGTCAAGACTACCCAAAAATATATATCTAGGGAGGTTTCTACTTATTTCTGAAAGAGCACGATAGTATCTTATCTAAGGACTTCAGCAAGTCATAAAGTGAAGGTAGTAAGACCACTGGGCAACAGAGAATATATATGCTCCCTCTCCCATTGATAGAGGATGCATGTCTGTGAAGGATTATGCGGGAGATTAAGAAGAGAATGTCCTATTTTATATCTTCCAACTAGACTATGCTAATTTCAATGCCTTTGCATTGAAATAATCATGTCTTATGGCTATTGGAAAGTAAACACATTAATGGGACCTAATGAGCTAGGATAGATCTACAAATTGTCTTGACCCAAGAGAAGTCCTACTTCCCAACACATTCACGCACACACACACACATACACGCACATACACATGACTGACCTTCTAGTGGGAATAAAAAGAATGTTCCCAGGGTATTATCTCAGTAAACAATACTCCATTTTCCATTATGGTAACTTTGTACAACTGGTCTCATGTCTGCAATGAATTCCCTCCTGACTGCCATATCCTAGGTTCCTTCATAGCACAGCTGTACCACATCTTTCCTAATTTCTTCTATTTATTAACATCTTTACTTACTTGTAAAGATGGCTCATACCAATGCACCTATAAGCCCCTTGTGGACAGAAACTGAATTGTTTTCTATCTTTTCATCTCCAACACCCAGGATAATGTCTTGCACCTTTTTTTGCCTTCAAATCTGTGATTTTTATTCACATAGGGAATTCCCATCGAGGGAACTCCTTCTATAAAATCAGAATTTGCACTTTTAAATTAGAGTCTTGGAACAATGAGAAAAGTAACTTGCCCAGAGACAAATAGCCAAATCAGTATAAGAGCCCAGATTTGAATCAAAGTCCTGAGGGGTTCACTATTCAAACAATAAATGTTTTCAGAATCAAATTGTGAACCTTAGAAAAAGTCAATAATATCTAGGATTTAAATCCAGTAGACTTTCAGGTTTACATTTCTATCTTTAGATCTCTGACTTTTAATCAATTAGATTGTTCATAGGATTTAGAGTTGGGATTTTTGAGCTCATGGAATCCATCCAATGACTTCATTTTACAGATGAAGAAATAGAAGCACAAAAAGAATAAATAATTTGCCTATATCTACATAAGTAGTAAATGGCAGATCTAGAATTTGAACTCTTTTTAATTCTAAATCCAAAATCTTTCCACTCTTCCATTATTATCAAAGATCCCATTAAATTTCTTCTGTACTTTCATCCCATGTTACCCAATTTTTAGTGCTCAATAAATGTTGACCATTTGGATTGTCATAGATCTTAAGATCATTTAAAACAGTAGTCTTTAAAATGGGAGGCTGGATTCTCTTAAAAGTCATGGCATGACTCTAGTGGTATGTGAGCAACAAAATCAAAAGATGGTAATATAGAGCCCATCCATAGCCAATCATGGGCCTTGTCTCCAAATATTTCAGTCTGTCATTCTCCTATTCCACTTTCTCCCATTGAACAAGTTCCCCAAATTCCCATTGGATTGTTGGATCTTCAGGGCAGTTATAGTTTAATTTTGACTTGTACCATTAGAAAATCACAAGTGTCATTAGAAAATTCCCTTCCTTCCTTGCTACCAGTACACCTGCCTTCTCCTTCCCCTGGAAGCAGTATTAGATTTAAAACAAAAACCATAAAACACTGATTTAATAGGATTGTCTCATTTTATAGCCAGGTAAACGAAGGTCCAGAAGAGTTAGGTGATTTGCCCAGGATCAGGAAGTAAATTAGAGACTAAAACCCAGCTCTGCAAATTCTCAAGCCTTTATTCTTTCCACTCCCAATTGGTCTTCCCCAGAGGCTACTAAGTTACCCACTGTTCTTGCCCTAGGGGACAGTTAGAGACTGGGACCAAGGAAAGGCAGCTGAGAAAGGAACCCTTGTTTCCCTAGATAAGGAATGTAGTCCTTTTTTTTTTTCCTTACTGAACCTTCTGACCTAACCCCAAATCCAAGCCTCACAATAGAATGATTATTTAAAGACAAAGTCATCCTTTATCCCCTCAGTCACTTTACCCTCCCCACTCAACCCCCAGCCTTTTTATGGCTCCAGAAACATATTGTTTCTGCATTCTGTAAAGAGAACTTTTTTTTTTTTTTAAATCACTGCAGACTGAAATAACAAACCAATTTGCAAGTAAAAGAAGGTGATTGGGGGGGGGGGGGGGGAGGATAGAAACTGCCTCATTGAAAAGAGGAAGGAGTTACATTCAACCTAAAGCTATTAAATCCGGAAATGGAAATTTATGTCTTTAGGGCCAAGGCTATAGAACTGGATTGCACACAGAAAGGCATTATCTAGTCCACTTCCCCCTCTTTTCATCCCCCATTTCCAAACTCCCAGGTGATCTGAATAGATAGAGAACCAGGCTTAAATCTACTGAGCAAGGACTGTCACCAAGGCCAAATCTTCCTTAAGGATTTCTATTTTTTTTTCCTAATGTCCCATTAGATAAATCAACTAATCAACATCTAAAGCCATAAGATTCATTCTGGGGTCACCCAGACTGGACATACCTTAAATTTCAGAATGTTTTCAGCTAGGATTTCCTCTGGAAATGGAAGAAATTGTTAGAAATGGAAGAGCTTACTTTTAAAAGTTTTAGGAAAGATTGTCAAGGGCCTTTTGGAAGTCTGGATAAGAAATTCTTTTCCAGGTGATGAAATAAGACTATACAGATACAAAAAAAGTTCTGGCACTATCAGCTGAATCTGACATTCACTGCCTTGAAATTCATTAGAAGAAGTGGAGAAAGAAAGGGGTCAGGTCCATGGTGGGGTGGGGAGGGGAGTTTGGAAGAAAAACATATTTCATCAAATGAGAGAGCCCCATAGGGAGAGAGACATGTAGGTCCAGCACTACACAGGGAGAGCAGTCTGAGAAACCGAATCAAGAATATGTAAATCACATAATTTTCAAAGCAAGGCAAATGAGAAGAGGATTTAAAAAAAAAAAAAAAAAATCCTAACTGGCTGTTTACAGAGATAAGGTCAAGTTGAAAAATAGCAAAAAAGACTTGTGTCTATTCAAAGGACTCAGACATTAGGATGGCCACACTATTGGTTCTGTATGAGATTGTTCCAAGAAAAAGTGTCATAATTGGGGTCTATCTAATTCATTTATTTATTCATTCATTCATTCATTCAGCTCATGAGAAGGGGAGACATCTCACCCCAGCTTAGTGGCCAGAGATTGTTGGTTTTAAGGTCAGCAGAACTTCCCAAATAATTAGATGTGGATGGGGAGGAAAGACTTGAAGAGTGCTTATGATTTGTTTTTTTTGTTTTTCTTTTTTACAAATATTACTGATGCAGGAAAGATTCCAATCTTTGATTCCCAACCCCCCTAGCTAATGTAAATTACCCTTTGACTCACAAATCCTGGTCCCTTTGAATTCCAATAGAAGATCTGGACCTGTCCCAGCCCCACCCGGATCTAAGCCAACTTTGGGGCTACACCCCAAAGCCCCTCGAGCTAAGTCTCCGACTTAAAAGGACCGCACTGGGAACCCCTCTTTGCAGAGATTCCAAACATGCCAGCCATGTGAGGACCCTATGTCCACTGGACCCTCTGTCCAGTGCCCTCCTTATCTCTACCTTCACCTATCTCCTAGACTCAATAATAAATCTCTTTTATTAATCTAGCTCTCAGGGCCAATAAATGCTTTTATTGGGAATTCCGCGCCGCTACTAGACCTCATTTACCGCCGTATCCTTGCGCCGAATCCAAGGGGGTTGCAGGGGAACTCTGTTTGACTCCCTGTACCCCAAACCTGCCACTAGACCTTAACTAAACCCTAATTTCATTTAGGTACCCCAAATGTAGACCTCAACATGTGGTCCACACCTCAACATTACTTCATTTGATCCTCACAATTCAAGGACATAGATGCTATTAAACCCATTTCAGTTGGGGAAACAGACTGGATTTGAACTCATCTTCCTGATTCCAAGCCCAGGGTTTCTATTCACTTTGCCACCTAGCTACCTCTGAATTAAAGAATATTCTAAAGTAATAGGTGACGTTTTATAGGGCTTTCCTGTTCATCATGATTTATCTCAATTTTAGCATAGGAGGCAGATATTGGGTTAATTTTCCCATTTTACAAATGAAGAAATGGGAATATTGGAGAGATTAAATGCTTTAATAAAGATCTCAATGACTAAGTAGCTGAAGCTATTTCTCAAACCTAGTTTCTCAGACTCTAAGTAAGATATTCTTTTCATTATATCACAGTCCCACAGAGAACAGCAAGAAGAAATGTTTACTAGCTTACAGACCAGTCTTCTGTTCTTAATGTCAGGGGATATCAAATAAATTCATTCTCACTACAGGTGACTCTATGACTGTATTGAAGTTGTAGCCATAGAGGAAAGAGCTATAAGTTAAAGAAGTTGGGGCAGAGTGAAGGTTTGGAAGTAGAACAAGTGACAATTACAATGTGGACAAGAGTTGCTTTTGGAGCCCTTAAATTAAAATTAAAAGAATGTCTGTCCTAGTTGTGAGAAATGGATTCATCTGGTTTCCACCTTATAAAAATTAAATTGGAGAAATGAAACTTAAATTAGAAAATTGAAACCCACCGGGTGGTCAGGGTTGGAGGCTATCTGGCCCAAAAGAAGATAAGAAAGTAAACGCCTTAAGGGGCAGGGATTAGATTGAGCTGGGAAACACTTCTCTGTTAAGCATTTGATAGTTTCAGGCTTTCTTATCTCATTTTTAGAAACTCCTGCTAATAGGGAAAGGAGCCTGGGGGTGGGAAGGGGAGCTAGCATTTGGGAATAAAAAAAGGGAATGTCCTGTGCCTTGGTACACACACACACACACACACACACACACTTGAGTTTGACCAGTTATTTTCATAATCTCTGAAACTGAGTTCAGGATAGCTTTCTTAGTTTCCTAGATCTAGAATAACAGGTTTTAAACTTTTGGGGTTTCAGAACCTTTTACACTCTTAAAAATTACTGAAGACTCTCCCAAGAGCTTCTTTATATGTGAGTTATATTTATCAATGTTTACTGTATTAAGAAATAAAAGTATTTTAGTATCAATATGAAAATTTTTAACCTCCGAGATCCCCTGAGATGCTTTCAAGTTCCTCAGGACACACACTTTGAGAAGTATTATCCTAGAATAACCCAATTTAAGACACAAAAACTACCTTGTATTATAATTGTCTATGTATTATTTTATCTCTCCAACTACAGCATAAAGTCCATGGCATCAGGATTACATCTTGTTGATCTTTATATTCCTTGCACATAGTAGGAACTCAGTATTTCTTGAGCTAATGAAGGAATATTATAACCTCTTATTATTTAACCTCTCTTGGTCTCATTTGGCTTATTTGTAAAGTGGAGTGAGGGTTGGGGTTAGAATAGACAACTTCCTAAGCCCCTTCTATTTTTAAATTTATAGAATATAATTATATGGAATATAATTAGAAATCAAATTTCTTTCAATAAAGTCCACTTAACAAACATTAAATGTTTATTCCTATAGAGTACTGTGTTAAGTAATAGTGGGTTGAGAAATTAATTCAAATAATAAGATATGTGGCATTTTTCATCATTCTATCTACAGTGCTCATGGAACAGGAGTGTGCTCAGCCATCTCCAAGGGGCTAACCAGGGCAGATTGTTAAATCTTCAGTCTGAACATTGACACCTCAGAAAACTCTAAACCTACTATGACATTTAAAAAGTTCCAGAGACATAATTTCTGCGTAATCAATCATTGTATTAATCATGCTAGTAATATTTTTGTTTTTTTTTTAGGTTATACATGTACATTCATTTTTTACATATTTTCATATGAATCATGTTTGCAGAAAAAAATTAAAACAAAAGGCAAAAACCATGAGAAAAGAAAATACAAGAAAAGAAAAAGGTGAAAATGGTATATATTAATCCATATTCAGTCTCTCTACTTCTCTCTCTGGATGTGGATGACATTTTCTAGCCAAAGTTTATTGGGATTGCCTTGGATCACTGAATTGCTGAGAAAAGCCAAGTCTACCACAGTTTATCATCACATAATCTTGTTGTTGTGTATAATGTTTTCCTAGCTCTACTTGTGTCACTTGGCATCAGTTCATGTAAATCTTCCCAGGCTTTTCTAAAATCAGTCTGTTCATCATTTTTTATACAACAGTAACATTCCATTATTTTCATATACCTTAACTCATTCAACCATTCCCAGATGGATGGGCATCCACTCATTTTCCAATTCTTTGCCACTACAAAAAGGGCTGCTACAAACATTTTTGCCCAGGTGGGTCCTTTTCCCTCTTTTATGGTTTCTTTGGGATACAGACCCAGTAATGGCACCGCTGGATCAAATGGTATGCAGTTTTATAGCCCTTTGGGCATAGTCCCAAAATGCTCTCCAGAATGATTGGATCAGGTTACAACTCCATCAATAATGCATTAGTGTCCCAGTTGTCTTTCATCCCCTCTATCCTTTATCATTATTTTAGTGAATGTGATAGGTGTGAGGTGATACCTCAGAGCTGTATTAATTTACATTACTTTAATCAATAGTGATTTAGCATGCTAGCAATAATTAATAAAAAGATGGGCATCTTGCTGTCTCTCAGACCAAAAACTAATCATGGAAACCTATTCAATACTTATGTACCCTTGGAAGAGTAGGTTTTCTCAAGTGTGGAAATTAACTCTGGCTAAAGATTAATGAAATAATAAGTATTATAATGAGAGGTGAACCTATTCTAATGAGGGTCTTGGAGTATATAACAATGACCACCCAGTCTTGTTCAGAGACTTACCAATATTCACATCAAAAAGGAATCCATTTCTACCCCAGATTTGTCTGACTAAACACAAGGAGCAGACTTAGAATTTCTTTACTCTCTTTGATGGTTGGGAAAGTCTTGCCCAAGATTTCCCACAGTGGTTGATTTCTGGATGGGGAAATGGAAAACTTTTTAGTGCTAATTCAGTATAAGAAAGAAATAATCACTCCCCTCATTATAAATCAGGACTAATTTATTATTTTGCTGATTGTCTAGACTTAAGAAAATATTGAATAAAAAGCTAATAATGGTTACATTTAAAAGAGTGTCCCTACCCTATCGTTAATTGTTAAAAACTGCCAGCAAAGCACCATATATGCAGAAAACACAACAAACATTTATTAAATTGAATGAACTCGCCATTAGAAAACAGGCACCAGAGGTCAATGCCCACAACGGGCAGAAAAGAGCATCAAAGTTCAAAGAAAGGAATTAGTCAGGAACCAAGAAATATTCAGAGATAAAAAGCAAAAGAAAGAATAAGAAACTTAAGTATTCAGAACAAAGAGCTCAGCAATTAGGAAACTTGGAATTGGGAGAGTTTCTATCTTTAAGATCTTTCCTGTTGGGGAAAACCAATCCTAGGGCACATCCAGCCTAGAATCTTCAGGTGAATCCAATTGGTCAACTGGATGGAAGAGTACGGTAGTGAATGATTTAAATGAAACACTTAAAAAAGAAAACACTTTAAAAAACCTGTGAACCTCCTGTAGCAAAGGTAATAAAGGAGCAGACAATAATGTTACATCTGCATTAAGCAGACATGGAGAAGAAAGAGCAGTTAAGTTTTCTTTTTTTATATATACATGTTTTACATTTCGAAAGAGCTGTAACTACATGCCCCAAGTGAAAAGAAGCCTTTTCAATGATCCAATTTATTTTGGACAAACAAGATAATTCAGGTCCCCAAATAGCCTGAGGAATCCATTCTGTATTCTTGAAAGAGTCGTAAATATTCATCTTCATTTGGGGGCAACTTTTCTTACATCTAAGCAACCAAATGAAAAATACTGCTCAGCTTACCCATGAGAACCAATTGGGCTATTTGGATACATTAGAATGTTTGCTCTAGATGAAGAAAATGAGACTCAGACAGGAAAAATAATTTGTCTTGAGTTATTGGTAAAACCATAACTATACCAGGCTGCCTAATTGAGCAAGAAACCCAACAGTTATCTGACCACATTGGACATTCAGTTGGCCAAGATGACACAGGTAGCATCTATAGCTATTGGATCTAACTAGATAAAACATATACAGTTATCCCATCCACATTGTGACTTTTTCTCTCAAAGTTTCAATACATCAGGGATTGGCATAAGAAATTAAATAGGAATTTGGGGGGAGTTTTGCAGAAAACACAGAACAACATGTAAAAACACAGAAAAAATTTAGAAACTCCAAAATGCATAAAATATATGATTGGTATTGTATATCAACTTATTTTATCTTTTAATACCATGATAATTCAGATTTCTCTGCTACAAAGAGAAGACCAAAAAATCTTATGCAGATTTTCCAGATCATGGAAACACTGTGCCCCAATCCCTATAAAATAGAAGAGATGACTGTATGTGGGATAGTTAGAAACATGAACAGGGGTTATAACTGATAGTCAGTAATAGGCTGTTTAGTATGTTTAATGTTTAGTATTAACCTGATGAGTTATATTCTCTAAATTAAAGCACTTAGAAATGTCTGAGTAAAGAGAGAATGCACTTTCAGCTCCTCATTGTGATTTTTATCATGCATGTTCCAATTCCAGAAACATTGAAATATCTACTATATATACTATTCATTAGAAAACATTTTTAAAAAAATGACAATCCCTTACCATCAAGAGTTTCCAATCTGGTACAGAAGATGAGATATATAATAACTATAATTCAGAATAGACCATGATAAATGTTTCTAGAGGCTTTCTGAGTCTTTATTAACTTGGTGAATACACAATTCAAAATGCTGGACCTTAGTCTCTTGTCAAAAATTAGCGTATATATATATACATATATATCTGGATGGACATAATGGAAAGAGATCTTTTTTGGAATTAGAGAACCTAGATACCAACCCTGTTATAATCACTTACTATTTGTGATCATGGACAAGTTACCTATTTCCTCATTTGGAAAATAAAGGAATTAGATTAGATAAACCCTGAAATCCCTTCTAACTATAAATCATGAGATCAAGGTAGAGTAAATTCACAGAATTTATAGCTCTTTTTCTACTGCACAGGTTAGATCTTCATATTTAAATCTTATATTCACTTTCTAGAGAGAAAGTCATACAGATCACTTTAGGATTTTTTTAATATTCATTTTAAAAGTAACATTCCACTTTTCTAATGTATTTCCAGCATATTGTGAAAGCACTTCAGAAGCATTCCTTGAAAGAAATTTTGTTCTTGTTTTGATGTCATTTCCGGTTTGTCTAACTCTATGTGACCCCATTTGGAGTTTTCTTGGCAAAGATTTTGGAGTGGTTTGTTATTTCCTTCTCTTTCTTATTTCATAGATGAGGAAACTGAGGTAAACTGAGCTAAGTGACTTGCTTAGGGTCACACAGCTAGTGTCTGAGGCCCTTCACTCTATCCATTGCTCGCCCAATTTAGCTGATCTAAATTAGTGTCAGAAATCCCAATATTGAGATGAAGAAACAGACCCAGAGACACCCAAAGCACCCAATGCACAGAGACACCTTATCTACTAACAATTCAGTTCCTAAATTCTGAGTTGTATTATTAAACATATCAATGAACTAGAGAAGTAGTTGAAAACCCTGAGAAAAAAATTGCTCATTGCTTTTCATCAGTATTCTTTGTGGCATGTGAAAAATCATATGTTATCTACAAGCATGGATTCACTGGGAGGGAGAATAAGTAAATAATATTAAAATGGTAGCAAACAAGATAGGTTCATTCTAAATGGCATAATCAGAGCTGTGATTTATATGCACAATATTTTATTGTCTTTTTTCTTAATTTAAATTTAAAATGGATGCAGTTTTTTGAATGAAAAAAAAAAAAGATCCAACTTGTGAGTTATTTTAAAGATTCAGTATTTCATGTGATGTACCAAACACTGCTAAATATTTAACAACACATAAATATTTTAAGAGAAACATGAATAGTTAGTGATGGAGTTTAATCTCAGTGATTATGGGAATGAGCACTCCACCTCTCTGTGGGTTAGGAGATAAAGGTTAGGAAGAGTGTTGGAGAGTGCCAAGTGCCGAAACCCAATTCCCCAACCCCAGAGAGATATGACTTGGGTGGTGGAGAAAGGTTTAGGTGTACTAATAATTTAAGAGACGCGGAGCATCACAGTTTTATTTCTAGAATGAAAATATACTCTATGGTAACATTTAGTGCTCTAGATGCTCCCAGATAATATTAGAGCAAAAATTGGCCAGCAAAAGGAGATTCCTACCAGGGTCCTGACTTCTTGGGAAATATGACATGAAGAAAAGAAAGGAACATTAATTCATAGAATGACAGATGTAGAGGTGGGAGAGCTCTAGAGGTTAGTCATTTAGTTCACCTCCTTAACTATACAAACAAAGAAATAGAGGTTCAAAAAGTTGTGACTTATTTAAGTTTTTCATGGAAAATAAGTGTCAGGATTTAAAATTAGAATCCAGGTTCTCAGTCATCAAATCTTGCTCTCTTTCCATTATTCTATCTACCTTGTGTCTATAAAATCAGTGAAGGATGAAGAAGATGAACATGGATTTACTCATCAAATTCAAGATAGTCAAACAAAGGGGTGGCCTTCAAAACTTGAAAGAGCTAAAAAAAAAGGGACTAATATGCTAAATATCAATGAATAAATTTAAGGAATTTGTTAATCCCAATCTGTAATACAGTATTGTAAATAAAAATAATTGCTAAAACATTGGTTAATATCTTGGATTATTGGATCATTGGTTAATATCTGGAGACCAAGGTCTCCAATTGAATATTTTTGAAAATTAACTTTATTTTTATTACCTATTTCTGCTATTACTAAAAAAATATAACAAAGAATTTTTTTTTAAAAGAGCAAGAAGAAAAAAGGATGAAAAATAAGAGAAAAATGTGCAAAACTGATCAATAGATTTTAAAAAATCTGAAAATACGTGGAATATTTCACACCAATGAACCTCTTATATTCATAAAAGTGTTGGGGGTACAGTTAGTTAGGAGAGAAGAGGTCTTTCTCTTCTGTCTTCTTCAGAGCAAAATTTGTTCATTGCAATTTTACATTTATTTGTGGTTGATTTGTGGTTCTTGTTTCTGCCATTTACACTGTTACCATCATTGTATAGATTGTTTTCTTGGCTCTGCTTATTTCACTTATTTCACAGTTTGTGAAAGTCTTTCCATTTTTCTTTGTTAGAGTCATTATTGATTATAGCACATTACATTCATGTACAACAATTGATTTAGCTATCCCTCAATCGATGAGCATCTATTTTGTTTCTAGTTCTTTGCTGTCACATATATACACATGAAAAATGCTACTATAAACATATTGATGTTTATAAGATGAGGACTTTCTTCTTGTCAGTTATCTCCTTAATGTATATACATAGCAGTGGATCTCTATTTCAAAGGTTTTGAACTTTTTAGCTACTTTTTTTTACATAATTCCAAACTGCTATGCAAAATGGTTATACTAATTCACAGACATACTAATAATACATTATTTTTGCCCATTTTCTATAATCATTCCAACATTGACTATCCTCAATTTTTGTTATTTTTGTTTCACAACTGATGTCAACTACATTCTTAACTTTCCATATTATGAAGGATAATCCTGCTACTCAAAAACCTTTTCTTAGAACTCCTGTCAAAGACAAGTTTTTGGACCAGATATAAACGTTGGGTCTAAAAATATGATCATCTTTACGTTCATGAGTTCTTCCAAACTGGAAAGTACATCCTTCCAATTGTTACCTCTTAGAATCATCTTTCTCCCAGATTTAGCTAAATGCCATCTCTTCAATGAAATCTTCCCTAATGACATCTTGAATTATTAGCACGTTCTCCTTCCTCTTTTTCTTTATTTATCTGTTCAAAATGTTCTCTTTTCCACCCTCCCTCCATAAATAGACCCCTTGAATGCAAAAACTGTTTAATTTTTGTTGTTGTAAGCCCAATGTAATATAATGTTTGTTTAATTAAACTTAATTGAAATGGGGGAAAATGCTTAGGCATTATAACATAGCAGAAAGAACAAGAAGTTATAAAATCTCCCATTTTATAAATATATAAATATCTTCCCATTTAATATGAATGTCCTTCCATTTTACTATAAACTAGCTATGTGACTTTAAGGGAGTCATTAACTTCTCTGAGCCTCAATTTCCTAATTTGTATAATGGAGACAATAATTTTCGTGCTGTCTACTTCAAGTTGTTATGTGAGGATCAAATAAAATATTCAATGTTAATATGCTTCGCAAAATAAAAAAAAAAAAGTGCTACACAGATGGAAATAAGGATGACTATAGGTGAAATCTGGACTAGGCCGACCAAAAAAAAAACTCACTTTTTAAAAATTTGACGCAAGCACACCCATGCATAGGCCCACACACATAATATCCAGTTTAGGATATTTCCAAATGTCTAGGGACTCTAAATAATGGCCAATGAGTTAGCAGAAATATGAAAACAGGCTTAAAATATAATAAAAATAAGTCTATTCTCATAGATGCTGGCTTCATAATAAAATATTTAATTCTAGGGGAATTTGAAGTATGCTAGAGGGGAAGTGTAGCTTTAAAAAAGGAAGACAGTATTCCACTCTTTGAAGGCTAGTGAAAATAATTAGGGGCTAGAACCCTTTTTTTGAATCTATCTGCTATATTGCTCAGATGCATTTAAACCAACTCACTGACAGTGACTAGAAACTCTACTGGTGAACCGACTTCATCTCTTGTATTATCTTTTCACATATTGTATACATGTCCTATTATTCTTATTAGAAGAACTTGAGGGGAGAGGTCATGTCATTCATCTTTGCATTCCTCAGTATATACCACAACACTTTAGAGGCTACAGACTCCCAGTACATCTGTGATGAATGAATCTTAAAGGGGGAATGGAATAAGTATTTATAGACCACCTAGTGTATGCTATGTACTGCATTGTATTTTGCAAATGTTATCTTACTTGACTCTCACAACACCCATGGGAGGTAAGTGCTGTTACTACGTCCATTTTACAAGTAGGAAACTGAGGCAAACAGTTTAGGTGATTTGCAGAGGATCAGTTAGGAAATGTTTGAATCCTGGTTCAAATTCAGGTCTTCCTGACTCTAGGACTAGTACTTTATTCACTGTGTCACCTAGTTGCCATTTAATGGATATCAAAGATGTTCAAGTAATAAAGCCAAGTACTCTATAACAATGCATGAACATTGTATTGGGCAAGTCCAATTACAACAAAATCTGGGATTTAGTGACTTCTTTTATTGTACTAAATACTATTTAAAATTAGTGAGTTTTTGGACATTAAATTTTCTTCAAGAATTTTTATTACCATGATATATTTATAATAAGATTTGATCTTCTTTCTTTTTCTTTGTGATTTTTATTACCAATTCATGGCAAAAATTAATTCTTTAAACCAACAACAACAATACTAAAAGCACTGACTGAACACAGGTATTTAACACGATCATCAAATTCTTATTGTGCACCTATCCAATGCAGGACAATGTTCTAGTGGCTGAAAGAGTTATAAAGATTATAGTACTTAAACTTAAGTAGAGGTATATGAACATGTGTGTATATATCTATGTGTATCACATCTCACCCCCTATCCATACATAAACTTCTCTTTTATTTGTATTAGACATCCATAACACAGGTTCTCTTAATCTCTGGTTACACCAACCCATAAAGCAATATAAAACATATTTTCCTTTTGTCCTTGGCATTTCCCCTCCAAAATCAAAGAATGTCATTAAAATAGGGAATTTTGCCCTCAAATGCTGACAGGTATTGCTCTTCAGTTCATCCCCATATGTTAAGGGACAGGTCAATTCTCCAAGAGCCTCCACAGCTGTGGATCATAACATCTAAAGGAGTTGCAGGGCAGCCTTTGCTGACACAGGTGTTGCAGACTGGGAATGACATAAACTGGAGGCAGAGGCAAGAGGAGAGAGGTCAGACGATGCAACAGCCTCTCTGTCTCCTTGTATCATCCTCTCACAAGAGGAGATCCATTCTGGTTTGGAACTCCAGCAGTCACTGTCAGGTGGCTCCCATGTATTTTAACAGCTCTCCTGCATTTTAACATCCATAAGCCAAATTGTTCCTTTTTCCTGTTTGGTTTTATAGATTTGTGTAGAAATAGCACAAAATTAGTATACTTTAAAAATACTTTTTTATTAAGAAACAATTCAGTGAGTTTGTAATCCTCTTGATTCTGATAGCTCCAAACAGGCTCAAGCATTACGGATTTGAACAACTAAAATGAAATGTGAGAAGAGGGAAGAAAAGGGAGGAAACCTATTTAGATCTCCATTGTCTTTGTTGTGATCTGTTACTTGATTTGGAAATTATCTTAGAAAGGAAAGGATTTTGCTCTTAACAATAATCTCGTAATGCTAACAACAACAAAAAGCTCATAAAATCAGTGGGATCAGGGGAACATGAAATTGGGAGATGCTGTAAATTAGTCAGAATGATTTCTATGAACAAAATAATTGGTGTATTGACTAAGTTTTTTAGTTTTTATTATAGTTATTCTGGCATCCTAAGGCGACATGGCTTTGGGTTTGGAGCTTACCACCAATTATCATGCATCATTTGTGCTATTTCCATCAGAAGAAATCTATCACAGCCAGAGGTTTGAGTACTCAAGTTATCCATTAAAGTTTAACGGCTGCTACCACGGTGAGGGGCAGCTACTAGAATTGCTTATGGGGACTGTGTCAGCAGCATCATATTACCGAGATTCAAAATGTTCTTTGTAATCAACTTTAGGGATTCTTCTATATTTTTACTAAAAAAGATAAAACCTTCCTCCTTTTTTTATTGCCCAATTTCCATAAAGTCAATGAATTTCCACACTTTTCTTGGACATGAAGCTCAGAATAATCCAACTGGATCCTGCTAAGAGTTTAATTACAATAATTTCCTTTCAAATGTTCTAACCTTCAAGAGTCTTCTTAGTTTAGGTAAAGCATTCCTTAGCATCCCTCCTTTTGTTAAAAAAAAAAATTAGGGAATAGAGGAGAAATATGTATGGAGAATTGGAGAGCTGTTTAGCCACTAGAATCATGTGATACAAATAAGGCAAAGCAAATCATATCTGGATGGGTCAAATTGCTTCTGCATTCTGTAATCCAATTAAATTGTTCTGCAGATATAATCTTAACCTTAAGTATATTTTAAAAACTAACAACAAAATGCTAATCCTCTGGCAAACTTATTTTAAAAACAAGAAATTGATAGGGGAGATTACCATCCAACTCAAAGAAAATTAGAACAGAAAAAGAAGTTAGATATCAGCTAATCCTTGGATTCTTAACTTGGGAGCCATTAACTTATTTTTAAAAATATGTCTAAAATTGCATTTCAGTATAATTGGTTTCTTTTTTAATCTTATGCACTTCATTTGGTGCTCTTAAAAACATTATTTAGAGAAAGGTTACATAGACTCCACAAAACTGTCAAAAGAGTCCATAACACATAAAAGTTTGAGAATCTCCAATCTCATCCAAACACCTCATTTTAGAGAAGTGGAACTGAATTATAGAATATTGAAAGGATATAATTAAGGTGACAGTGAATGATCAGGGACTAGAACTTGAGCCTCAGTTCCTTCCAGGTTATTATTCTTTCTAATACATCCTTTTGTACTTTCATATTTAAAGAACATATTACATAGGCATTTTTGTCTTAAATTCTAAACTGCAAAGGAAAATAAATTAAAAGCTCCTCTTTCTCTCTCACAAAAGCCCTACTCATCTGCCTCATCAGACTATGAAAGTGATACTAAGTTTTGAAGCCTGTTAGTAGAACATAAGTGCTCAAAGGTTCTGGTATGCTAGAAAAAAAAGTTTTTTAAAATGGTTGGGTCATAGATCATGCCTGAGAACCCAATTGATCACATATAAAAAATTTCAACCAAACTAGTTTGGCAATTAAGTGATAAATTTTTAGCTACAGCAACTCATGAAATAAAAATATAAAATTACCTCCAGTAATTTTCTGCCCATGGTACTATAATGGTGGAAAAGGAAGCAGAGAATGCTAAGAATCTCACAACCTTTAGACAGTCTATAAGCATTAACACAATCATTCATATTCAAATTCATATTCAAAATGTTGGCCATTGGACAAGGATTTCAAAAGTCATAAATGGAATTTTTTACATTCTAAATATAAAAGAAAATAGAAGATATGAGAAAATTACAACTAAATTAGAGGATGGTTCTAACCTTCAAGAGTCTTCTTAGTTTAGGTAAAGCATTCCTTAGCATCCCTCCTTTTGTTAAAAAAAATTAGGGAATAGAGAAGAAATATGCATGGAGAATTGGAGAGCTGTTTAACTACTAGAATAGAAAATGTTGGCCATTGGACAAGGATCTCAAAAGTCATAAATGGAATTTTTTCAGATTTTTTTTCAATTTTTTTCATGGGTTCTCCAAAAAAGGACAAATAAACAACACAGCAGAGTTTATTTTAGTATGTATTCAAAGGCAACAAGAAACAGCATCTTATGAGATACTTGGTTATCTCACCTTGCAATGTTCATTATGAACATAGGCAAAAAGGATCATTATAAAGATAATTGAAATTTATGCACCAAAATCTGTTTCACAGGAAGAGGGGGTAGAACAATTCTGTGTAAGCTCCATATCTGTGAACCTATCACTATATGAAGACCTCTAACTTAAATCAATGTAACTTTAACATACACCTTATGAAATAGCTTCATTCAGTGACTATCATGGAAAGCTGGATGTAGGGGAGGATGGCAGAAACCATGTTAGAAAATATAGCTCAGGAAACAAAAGAGGCTAAAAGCTTATAGACAACACCATAACATACTTCTTCAAGAAGAAAATCAGGAGGCATAGGACATAACTGCATAATATCACTTATAAAAAAAAATTGACACAGAAAATTACTGGTATACATATGTGTTATTTCCAGTTCTGCTAATCAACACTAGATTATTGAGGTAAAGATGATAAGAATATATGATCTACAATAAAAACAGCTCTAACCTGTACTATTTTAAGAAGCTAATGATGTCCCTCCAAAAAGAAATTGATAAATGAACAAATATTGACACATATCGTCAAATATGATTGACATTGTCACCATTTTCTGTTATAAATTGCCAAAATTAAGAGGAAAAAAGCACCAAGAAATCACTTCATGTAGGAAAGTATTAAAGGAAAGGGGATTGGATTTTGAATCAGGGGATCTGAATTCAAGTCTTGACATTAATGTATCAATGAAACCTTAGACAAGTCGTTCAACTTCTTTTTATGTCATATCAGCTGTCCTCTTTGGATTTCACTCCATCATCATCATACCTCTCCATGCCTCCCTTCAAGAAAAGCTCATCACCAGGAAAATAATTATCACAGAGAGGTGCATCAGTTTTGTTACTTACAAGTCACAAAATCTCAGTTGCCTCTGTTCCTCTGACTGGTGACCTAGAAAATGGAGGAAAAAATTTCTCCCAAAATCATCATTTAAAGTGTTTGAAGAAACCCAATTAACTTTTCATTTCTCACAAGCTATACTCCTTTATTCTTATTCCACCACCATCATGTCTTTTCCACCCCTTTTCAGTTTTCTTTTATGTGTTGTCTTCCTCTGCTAAGTTGTAAGCTACTTGAGGGCAGCTCAAAGAGTTCCCTTAAGTTTTAAATTCATTTTTCTTATATCATATTGCATTGTATTGGGTCTCAGTATTCTCATCAATAAAATGGAAGTAAAACTGAATGTGCCCTAAGATCACTTTCAGTTCTAGTTCTATGATTTCATGATCCTTGATAAGTAAAGAATTATAGCAAATGCAATACTAGTTTAAAATATAAATTCCTTTGTGAAATTTTATAGTTAGGAGTGATGAAAATTATGAGCAATTATTGTCTAATATAAGAGCAAAAAGCAATGGAGAAGAAAATGAGTTTGCATAAAACCCATTATGAGACTCAACTAAGTCAGTTTACCACAAGAACATTAAGGAGAATTACAAAACATAATGAAAGAGAGGTCCTGGATTCAAATCCAGACTCTGCTTCTTATTCACCCATGCAAATTTGAGCAAGTCACTTAAATTTTATGGGTTTAATTTTTATCATCTATAAAATAAGGTAATTGAACAAGGTCTCTAATGTCCCTTCCAAAGATAAAATGTATGCTCCTGCATCAACAGATGAAGAGATCTGCCAAAATTTCTCTAACATTCTTTATATTTTTACCATCAGTAATAGTAGATATAATACATTTAGAACTGATCTTGAATAAGCTAAGTTTAGAAATAGCATTAAAGAAAACAGATAAACCTCAGAACAGAGAAATACACAAAAGGTCCATGTTTGAGGAGGTTCCTGAGGGGACTGAGGAATTGGTCCTTGTCAAGAGGTATTATACCAAGAGTTTAGAAGAAATCACTGGTAATATTATATCCCCCCCAAAAAAAGACATCAAAAAAGCATCAATAACTAATCTTTTCTCATCTCTACCAAATCTTTAGAATGATCTAGAGCAGTAGTAACAAACTCAAATAGAAATGGCAGCTCCAAAACCTGATATAAGGATCTCTGGAGGCCTTAAAAACCACATATTAACATTATCTATGTTCTATTATATTTTTATTTATTTTGTTAAATAATCCCCCAGATAATTTTACCTGTGTGTTGACACCTCTGATCTATATACTTATCAAGGACATCTTTGATAAAGAAAGGCATTAGAAAGCATCAAGCAAGCTTTTGCAAATTATATTTTTACATTATACAAAATCAATCTATATACAACTAGAACAGTAAACAGAAAATACAAGATCCACTATGCTTATTATTCATTCACTCTAAAAAAGTATTTGATTTGATAGAATAAAATACAACCTTTCAGGTGCTTCTTGTACCTCATATGGGTGAAACATACAAGATTCCCTGATAGATGTAACAGATTACTTTTTGAATAAACCTCAGATTATCAATATGAAGTGAGGCATAAAACAGAAAGGCATATACTTTCTGAAAGTGAAAAACACTGTCAAGAAAAACGTGCAACATAGAATCCAAATGGAAGAGATATTATCTATAGAAATTCTTCCAATGTTCTTATTTGCAGATCATATTATGTTGATAGCATCTAGCTCAGATGCATGGCAAAGCTTACTCAGTAGACTTACAACTACTCAAAAGTCAGGTATAACAATCCAACAAGAAAAACCAAGTAGTTTAAAAAATGTCTATTGCTTAGATTATGATATGCAGTAAAATAGACAGTCCACAGGGCTAATCCATTAGTACTTATATCTCAAGCAGACACTGAAAATGAATAATATATTAATCTCAAGATTGAATAAAAGGAAGAGAGCAGGATGGAGAGTGCTTGGTTAATTGTCAAAGTTTTTTCCTAAAACAAAAATCTGTGAGGTGTTTCTTTTAAAGCAATATTCTTTTGATATTCTGGGACCTCAGATCTATGTTGTGTATGGAAGTATGTAAGATGTATCGGAAGACATGGACAAAAGACCCATAGGATCAAAATGGAATGAATAGATTGTGACCTATATTCATGGAGAGAATACCCACATTGATGAATTTCCAGATTCTTTAATGATGTGATGCTAAACTCAAATAGAAATGGATCTCTGCAGATTTCATATTTACTTAGAAAACAAAAATTTTAACATTAACTATGTTGTATTGTATTTTTATTTAATAAGTTACATATTTTCAAGTACATTTTAATCTGATTCAGGCTGTTAGTTTGAGGGACTGCCAGTTTGACACTTCTGCTTTAAAGTACTGAAGAATTACCTTTGTTAATTATAAAATAAACACATTCCAAGTAGAGAGGGTCTTCCTTCTCCATATATTTCAATATTTTGAGATACAGATGAGGTTAAAAGTTAGGCACTCCAGGTGCCTGCTTAGCATCTATGCCTGTCTATTATTTCCATGTTTTTGAATAAATGAAATCATCTACATATCTTATCTTAAAGGGTTGTTATTAGTATCAAATAAGATAATGAATGCAAAAGTTTGTTGTTAAAGCATGTAAGAAGTTATTATCACTTGGGATTTCTTTTTCTCCTTAGGATCTGTTATATTGTAATAAACACACAAAACAGAAGAAGATGTTTTCTTCCTTCTGGAATTTATATGCACACACAAGCATATAGATATAGACGAACTATTCAAGCTTCTCTAATCATAAATTTTATTACTTCACTGTGTGACTTAAGAAATCTCTCAAAGTGTCTAGTTCCTTTCATTGTTTTTCATGAGAAACAGTACATATTTCTGTCTGTTCAAAATAACTAATTCAACTTTTTTCCCCTCAAAATTAAAAATGTTTTGAATTTGTTGGGATAGAGGAAGATACTAAATGTGTAGTTAGTAATTTGGTTATTACTAAAGCATCCAAAATGTTTCAACCTTGACCAAATCCTCTATCTCCACTATTTACTCCACAGTCAAGCCCACTTCTCTTTGTCCTCCCCAACTCTTATTCTTCCTACCCACTCCACCCCAAAAGATTCTCCTAGGCTTGCAACTTCATTCAAGATTTGGAATTGGTTGGCTGGTATAGAATCCAAATACAAAAAGAATGTTGGCTTATATCAATAAAGTATTTTTACTATGAAAGTTGCTTATACCAATATAATACTTTTACTAACCATTAAGTACTTCAATTTCAGGGTTTGTAAGTGTTGGAGTTGATTTGAGACTGAGCTAACACAGGAATGATCATGAAATTCTACATTCTCAGGACACTGAAAGTTCATTCCACAAGCTTATACCATTGTGATTGAAATATTCTTGGTTATTATGTGTATATGGATATTGAATAATATTTGGGGTTTTCTTTCTGTTTTTGAATGAGTAGCGCCGTGTAGCTATAGCTCCCATGGCACTAATTCCCAACTCTGCTTCTTTGTTAAAACAAACAAAAACCTAACAACCTTCAAACAAACAGATACAAAAATACCAATATTTTTCTTAACATTGAAGGAACAACCTATAAAGATCCTTCCAAGTCCCTTGAAAAATGTAAAGAATGATTTAAGTGCTAAACAGAAATTGAAAATAACATAACCTAAAATAATCTATTCCTAAATGCTATTTCTTTTTTATTCCCTATTATATGACCTACAAGAAAGTAAGCTGGAAATAAAAACAAGAGCAATGAAATGAAAATAACTTCATTTAAAAAATGTTAATTTATTCAATAAATATTTATTAACTTCCTACCATGTGTTAAGCACTAATCCTTTGGATGGCGAGAAACTTTGTTTTGTTTAGTTATAAGCTTCATGCAACTTTGTTGGGAGAATATCTTACTACTCTTCTTATTATTGTGATTTTATAAAATGAAATTTTAAATGAACTTTAGGTGATAAAATAGAAGACAAAGAGCTTCATTAAACAAACACTAGTTTCTCTAGGAATGGGCAATTCATTTTAAATAATCTTATTTAATTGATGTACCTTAGCATTTTATTCTGTTGAGGATAAATCGAAATGAAGGAGAGAACAAACAAAGTGACTGTAGAATCATGTGTTCTCAAGGTCAATCAATAATTACACTGCCATTGGATTTAACAAAATAGAATTCTATTCTATTCTTAAATGTTTTCCCCAGATCTCACAACCTTCTTTATATTAATTTAAAATACATGTTATTTTCTTTGCATATATATATATATATTTGTCCTGCTGCTTTTGCTACACAGCACATTCTTTGATATCATTGCAGTTACTGTCTTATCTTTTTGAAGTATCATTTTAAAGCACCTAAAAAAGGACCCTAACATACCCCAAATATTGCTAACATCTTCCATTGACAACCATGTCCAATACTATTCATTCAAACTTCCCTTCACAAGTTCTTTGTAACTAACTACATCCAACTATACACTACAAGTCCTCTTTACTGTCCTCTCTGGAGGTGAACAGCTGTTCATTGTCCCCTATGCAAAAGTCCTTCATCTCTGCAACTTGATCCTCTGGCCAGTGTGCTGCAGCCCCATAACAGAACCCTTGGTTTTTTACCTTGGATTTGGCATATAGTCATCCAGAGAAGAAGTCAGAGCAAGCTAGCCAGGGTGCTCTCTGTCCCTGAAAGGAGAAACTTTCTGTCTTATAAAGGATTTCTGACACTGATAAATTCTAAAAGCCAAGAGAGTAGAATGAAGTTCATCAATATAGAATGGTTGAAGGAGATGAGCAAAACTGGGGATGAGAGATAAAGAATATACCAAGAAAAAAGTGAAAGAAGGAAAATTCACTAAAAATCTACTTGTAAAACCTGATATAGTCACATTTATGAACATATGCTATAAATTCATATACATATATGCATGTGTATACATAATATATATATATATATCACTTTATGTACATATATACTTCATTACTTCAGTAGATATGTAGTTTCATTAATGTGGATATTCTCTTCATCAGTATATCCTTTGTGTTTCATATCTATGTTCCCTCAAAGTTTGTTCTCTCTCTCTTCCCCCCCACAAACACACACACACACACACACACACACACACACACACACACATGCAGATATAATTTAGTCTAAGAACTCCAAGGACTCAAAATGGTCATCTATAAATGGATCTCACAGCAATTTTGTAACCTAAGTTTACTCTCATTTTAAAGATACTGTAATTCATAATTAAAGACTAATACTGGGACATTGTTCATGACCAGATCAGCTTATAGAATTGAGGGATCTGATGCATCTCAAAGATCACCTTAGTGTGTCTTTTTTTTTTTAATTTTGGTCATGGGTATCCTTATACTCCTTGATCAATTTTTGCTGGAGTAGTTTAGGATAAAGATAATAGTAAGGGTACATAGTCATTATAAAGTGTAGTGCTTACAATATATGTTCTGAATTTGTAGAGTAAACTCATAGAGGGTTAAATAATTATTCTCCCCTAATAACAGAGTCATCACAGATATTTTGAGCATACCTAATCCTTAAATAAGACAAAGATCACCTTCCTGCAAATATTCTTTAATCCATTTGTCATATTTTCTAAACAAAAACAAACAAAAAACAACCATAAGCTTGCCAAATGTAGCTGTTGAAGAATAGCATAAATACTATCTACAACTTGAACCTAAAAAAAAAAAGACATTTTCTTGACAGGAAGTGGCAAGACAAGAGGAAATAAGGACTGGTAGTTCTCTTGTACTCATCTCCCTTTTACCTCTCCACTTACACTGTTTACTTATACATAACTCTTTATACTTGCATCAAAGCCTGTTGCTGAAGTCTTTTGTTTCTTGGGTATTTTTACAATTGCTTCCTAATAATAATCAGGCACTTAAAATGAGAGAATCTATAAGGAATTCAAGCTTGTATAATGTACTGGGAAATGGATGTCTCTTCCTATTCTCTTTGCTGCTGAAACTGGCTTTGAATTTTTTTCATTGAACCTTTTCTAATCCATTCTGTCCAGCTTCTGTTTTAAATTAATACTGTTGGTCTGAATCAGCCCTTTGTTTTTCCACAAAACAGTTATTTTCACATTCCAGGTCTTTCCTGCTATCATATGGAGCTTTGTAAAAGATCCTTAAAGACACACACATACATACACACGACCGTGTTCTAACATTAAACTGCTCCCCACCCGATCTCTGTGGTGAGCACGTGTGTATGGACCCGATATTGCGTCTCTCCCAGTGTTTCAGCACCCAAGCCTCTGGATAGCGACTATTCTTCTAGCGGTCCAGGTCAATGGGCCTCAGACTCAAATCTTTCACCGTCCTTTTTAAACCCTCTTCCGGTCTCGGGCATTCCCCAGAGAACAGAACTCACTTAACTACTGTCCTCGACTTCTTCTCAGTGTTGGATCACTACGACAAACCCTTAGGGCCTAAAACACTATATTTCTGTGGTCCGCCCAGATCCTCTAAGAGTCTAGAGAAATCTCCCGTCTGCTGAGAGTGAATCGAGACCTCTACCGACACAGATCTCCTTCTCACTAACACCAGACCGAAACAACCATGGACCCTTGTTCTCTCTCTTTCTCTCTCTCTCTCTCTCTCTCTCTCTCTCTCTCTCTCTCTCTCTCTCTCTCCTTTCTCCCATCCATCCCCTCAACCTTTTAAGTAAAAATAAACAACACTAAAAAAAACCAAAAACACAAAACTCCAAACCATTCCTTAGATCCCCATTTCACTGACGCAACTATCTTCACTGATCCCATTAACACCCGCTCCCGAGGAGCTGTCCACTACTGACAATCCTACCCCTCCCATTCCAATGCAGCTGATACCAGAATCCAAACCCGGATCAGTGAAGGACTCATCATCTCTCACCTCCCACCTCCAATAATCTCAAACAAATCAGCTGTTATGTAGACACCCCAATCTTCTCTTTCTATTAGTTTGGCTCCCACTTTTTACCAACCTCTAAATCAATTGATTCAATTGATGTTCCTTCCTATCTCGATAACCTGAGCAGCTGCCGATGTGTGTGCGTGTGCGTGTGTGTCCATTCGTCCCTGGTGCAAATACATTATTTAACTCCACTCTCTCCGTACATCCTGAACAAATATCCTCCCCATTCCACTGCCCCACAACCCTTTCCTTCTCTTGGTCCCACGCCTACGCCATCTGGGTTCCCAGAACCAAGTAGTCAAACCAACTTGCCATGGATCCATTCCACCTGAATTTGTGAGTCCAGAACTAACCATCTTTTCCTCAACCTGACTTCTCCCATCCCCCGCCACCCACTCGTTTACACTGAGCTCAGACCAAGCAGATGCTGTTCAAGCCTGTGAAAGGCGTTCTTCGTATCCATTCATGTGGCCTGCAATAAATAAATGTGGCTTTCTCCGGAGAAGCAGGCAGCCGTGGCGCCCACCCTAGTGGAATACACGCCCACAGATTCAATCACATTGGAAAACACAGGTATGGAGAGGAGAGGAAACCGTTCGGGGCGGGGGTGGGGGGGGGTCAGGTGGGGATGGGCAGGAAGACTCACCGAACATCTGAATGTGCCCCTTGGTGATGGGATTGAAACTACCACAAGCCAAAAGGATAACATGGGTCTTGGTGGTTTCGGTCATGATGCTGTTGGGTCTCTCCCACTGGCTTTTGTGTCTCGGTGTGTCTGCAGAGGGAGAATGGAAGGCGAGGCTCAGGCTGTGGATGCCGTGGACTCCAAGGAGCTGCTCCAGACGCAAACCGCGTCATCCCTCTCCTCCCCTTAACGCTTACTGCACCGGGAAGATCAGAAGTTGAACTGATACTCCTTTTCCTTCCCCTGTCTCTCCCCTTCCTGCCCGCTTTCTCTCTCTTGTTTTTTCTTTAATGATTCTTCTAGTAGGCACGAAGTAAGGCAGGAAGCCTATGAACATTACATGTTAAGATGTGGACCTTATTTCCTGTTTGCATCTGTTTGATTTTATTCCCAACCCCCAAATTGTTTTCATATCCTGCTTTCTCGGCCAATCATAATACAAATTTTTTTTTTTTTTTAATTCGGGAATCTTTCTTCTTTCTCAAATGCAACTCAAATGCTATTGTATTGTGGTTTAAATTGCACATAACTTTCTTGGTTTTCTTTGCCTTTTCATTGATGATTCTAAACTATTGTATAGCAGCACACATATCTATTTTTGCGTCCTATCCTATCAATAATGGTGAGTTCCTCTTTAAGACTCTGCCACTTAAATCTCTGAAGCTGTACCAATGACCTAGTGGTTGCTAGGGGATTGGAGGGTTGGGGAAAGGTGAGGATGGGACAAGATTCCTTCCCCAACAATATACTGTTCCATCTCTTTAAGCTATGCTATGAACCCAGAGCAATATTGCCAAGGCTGAATTAAAAATAACCCATATTTCCATACGACTTGAGAGATTTTGGTGTTTTTTTTTAAAGGTCTTTCCTCAAAACAACTCTGTGATGGGTATATCATAATTATTGTGAAGTCCCTTTCACAGATGAGATAACTCTAAGTAACTTGTAAAGGAACTTAGAAAGCACTTGTGCTAGGACTTTAATTCAGATTTTCTGACCCTATGGTCAGTATTCTTTCCAACAACTGGAAACTGCTTCATCACCAGAAGCCAAAGTTATTCCAATGATAGGGAAAAAGAGAGAAAGAGAGGGACTGGTTCTTCACAAATGAGAACCAAAATGATAACACTTTCATTTCCTGAGCTACAAATTTTTTTTTTTTAGCAAAAAGTCTATTAGTGACATAACAGCACCTGTCTTTCAGGGCTGTTGTAAGAATCAAATGATATATCTGTAAAGCATTCAGCACTGTTCCTGGTACACAGTAGGAATTATAAATGTTTTTGCCCATTCCTTTCCATTTAATTGTGTTCAAATATCAAACCAACACGGATAGGTTTAGCTGTCTGAGGCAGTTAATTGGCGCAATAAATAAAACATTTAAATCTATCCTTAAACAATCACTGTATAATCTTGATTCACTTAACCTCTGCCTCAGTTTCCTCCACTTTAAAATGGAAATAAGAATAGTACCTGCCATCACCACCACTCTCAGGTTGCTGTAAGGATAAGAGATAGTATCAGTAAAGAGCTTAGCACAGTGCATAAAAGGTGTTTAATAAATGCTAGCTACCTTCCATTCTTCTTGAGCAATTTGATCAAGTGAACATGTGAAATATATACAAGATAATATAACATTTAGAGTAGGTGATAAAAAAAAAGTTTCAAATCTTAACTTGAATTTATATAAGGAGGACCTCTGTTTGGTAGATTTCCTTAGAGGCAGATTACTAGAATGGTCTTGCCTTGACTAGCTGTTCAATTTTTAAAAGAAGGAAGAGGAAGAGGAGAAGGAAGAGAAAAGAAGGAAGAGAAGGAGAAAAATAGAATAAGAGAAAAAAGAAGGAAGAGGAGGAAAAAGAAGAATGGTGTAAAATAGACAAGATATAATCTTTAAAGCAATTAGACATTAATATGACTTTGTACATTGTCTTAATTTTTAAAAAATAATACCTTACATTTAACAAGTGTTCAACATATGATTGATTGAAAATGTCTCAGACTATACAGTTTTTCATGGGACCCTAGTCAGTAGGGGAAGGGGAAAAAAAAACTATATCCAATGACAATGAGCATCCTCAGCTAGGTGATCCAGTGGGTAGAGTGCCTCATCTACAGTCAGGGAGACCCACATTCCTAAATTCAAATTTGGCTTCAGCTTATTAGCTGTGTGACCCTGAACAAGTCACTTCACCCATTTATCTCAGTTTGCTCATCTGTAAAATTAGCTTGAGAAGGAATTGGCAAACCATTCCAATATCTTTGCCAAGAAAACTTTAACTAGAGTCACAAAGAGTCTGACACCAAAAACAAACAAACAAAAACCCAGAGTCTGACACAACTAAACAATAACAACATATAGTTTTCATGGGTCCCTAGGCAGTATGAGAAGAAAAAATACATCCCAAGGAAATGAACATTGTCAGATTAGTGTAGGACTTCTTCTTGAATGATGACTTCCTTTTTATCTTCCTAAGCCACATATTTTCAACCCAGTAGATCCTCCCTTTACATAGTCAATTTAATAAATGTTTGTTGAGTTGAAAGGGAAGTTAATTGAATGAATAAAATTTTTATTAGAACTCTAATGTGCCCATTATCATCTGTCATTCTATCAAATCCATGCAAACACCTTCAGGCTACCTCTCACATTCTTATTGATAATGACCTTTATAGGTGTTCATTTATTTCTACTGACCAATTTATTCAGGATTTTTCAGTCAACTATTGCCCTGGTCCTCTGAAAAATGGATATTACAGGACATGAATTAATGGTTTCCATATATTCAAGGGAAAAGAAGCTGTAAGAGTTTCACATAAAGCTATAGGTCTGCAAACAAGTACATAGCTTCAGCCTTGTATTTAGATTAATTTGTTAACTTCAGAAATGTAAATCATCTATTTTTATATAATCTCTCAGTCTCTGTAGGAGAGAGAGAGAGAGACAGAGAGACAGAGACAGAGAGAGACAAAGAGAGAGAGAGAGAGAGAGAGAGAGAGAGAGAGAGAGAGAGAGAGAGAGAGAGAGAAATGTGTTGGCATTATTAAGTTATGTGTGACTCTTCATGATCCCATTTGGGATTTTCTTGGCAAAAATACTGGAGTGGTTTGCCATTTCCTTCTTCAAATCATTTTGCAGATGAGGAAACAGAAGCAAACAGGGTAAAGTAACTTATCCAGAGTCAAACAGCTATGCTTATTGTTGATGTTAAATTTATAATAAAAAATAATTGAGCTCCTAATTTTCCCTCCTTATTTATTACAAAGAACAGCTTTCAGTGTTAGGTATGGAAAAGGTATTATGAAATTAAATATCCATAAAAACATGTGAAATCAGAGTCACACAGCTAATAAGTGTATGAGGCCTAATTAAGCCTAGTACAACACCCAACTGTCTATACAGACATATAAATATATTTGTATATATGTGTGTATATACATACATATGAACAACAAAATATACACTTATATAATATATTCTCACTTGATGCCTCTTTTAATCCAAGTAATCTAAGTTAGTGCAAGAGCTCAAAACTAATTCTTTTTTTATTTAAAAAATGTTGAATATTTTATTTTTCCAAATACTTGTGAAGATAGTTTTCAACATTCATCTTTGCAAAACCTTGGGTCCCAATTTTTTTTACCTCTTTCCTTCCCTCTCGTTCCTATAGATAGTAAAGTAAAATGATTGTTTTTTTTTTTGTTGAAAATAAACTGAGGGGGGAAAAAAGTATTTGTAAATCAAAGAACTTGGATTCAAATTCCCATCCTGCTACTTTCCTCCACATAACTTTGGATAAATCTCAATCCCTCCGGGCATCAAGATTCCTCATCTGTGAATGAGGAAGTTGTATTAGATGCTCTCTGAGGTCTCTTCCTATTGTCCAAAAGTCCATTTTCACTACAAAATAAATGTTGCAGTTTCCATCACCTCCCATTTTCTTTTCTTGATATCAAACAGTTGCTTTGTCCAATCTTTCCTGTTCTAGAAAGAGTACTGACCTGGTGTCCTCAGGCTAGTGTTTCAGCCTTAGTCCTCTCCCTTATTTAATGGTGTGACTAAGGCAATAACAAAGTTTCTGGGCCTCTAGTTTCCTCAGCTCCAAAACAGTACTCTGATGATATTTGCATTACTTTGTAAAGGGCTGAAACTCTGAATAGGTGCACTGGAATCAGACAACTGAGCACTTAAGGCTAATTACCCATTGGACAATACTCTATAGCATATGCTTGGAAAATGGCTCTCTGTGCTGGCTCCATCTTTTGATATATACAGAGAATTGTAGGAGGGATTAAGGGGTGGAATAAGACAAGCCAGAGTCACTTTGACAGTGGACGAAGAGAAGGGAGGTTGTGGAGAGCTTGTGTCCATCCTCTTCACTTCTCCCCTAAAGACCAAGGACTTTTGCTTATCCTGACTCCAGCTGATTCTAAGGCATCCAGACGTCACATTACTTACTTCACAAGTTTGCTGTAAGGACAGCACCTTGCAATATTTAAAGAAATAAATAAATTCAAGTATTATAAATGGAGTTCAAAGTATCAAAAATGCATGTATACTGAGCCTGATTCTAAAGGGACAGAATTTACGAGGCATATAGTTTAGTGGAAAGAGGGATGGACTTGGAATGAAGTCTCACATTTGCCCTTTAGAACCCAAGTGACCTTCACAACGTCAATTCATCCCTCAGGTCTCAGTTTTGTTATCTGTAGAGTGATGGAGCTGAACTTCTAAGGCAGGAGTTCTTAGCTTTGTTGTGTATCACAGATCACTCTGTCAGTCTTGTGAAAACCAGAAAGATCCCTTCTTCAAATATTATTTTTAAATACTTAAAATAAAATATATAGGAATACAAAGAAAACCAATTCTATTGAAACATACAAAGAAAACCAATTTTATTGAAACATAGTTATCAAAACAAATTCATGACCCCAGATTAGGAACCCTTGCTCTAAGATCTCTTCCAAATGTAAATATATGACCATATTATCTTCACAGCCAGCTAAGCAGCTAGTTAGCACAGTAGATAGAGTACTAGCTTGGAGTCAGGAAAATCTGATTTTAAATCTTTATCAGACACTTACTATGTGAAATTGGACGAGTCTCTTAGCTTCAGTTTCCTTATTTGTAAAAAGGAGATAATTATAACACCTACCTCACAGGATTGTTGTGAGGAACAAATGAGAACATTTAAAGTTCTTTGCAATCCTTAGGTTGCTATAGAAACGAGAGCTATTATTATTATTTACTGTCTATATATGTTTGCTTTGTTCTAGTTATTCTTTTTAAAATCAATTATCCATTTCATCACAGATGGGCAATCAAGATGGGCAATCCTATCAAATGAAATCACAGTATAAGGTGATGTCAGGAGCCTCTCATGAGAAACTCGAAAGCTTACGAATGATCCCCTGGCTTAGGCAGATCTTAAATATTTATATTTTTTATGTTGTATTAACAGCATTCTGTGAAAACAGATGTTGCTTTACAAAGAAATCCGTAAGATCTTCTGGAGTTCTCTGTAGATATATAATCATTTCTTCTTTGTTTTCTACACATTTCTTCACAACTTCAAGGATAAATTTAAAGTAATCGGCAACTCACCTCCATCTATCCACTTTCGAATACATAATACCTTGAGAAAAAATCCAGATCCTCCAAATGCCACATTTCATAATCTAACTCAGACTTATAATTTTTCCATTCAAATTGTAAAAGGGCTTTGTTCTCTCTTTAAAAAACTGCTTCTCAATGAGAATGATGGCAACATTTTTGGATGTCAAAATGGAAGATACAATGCACAATCTAGATATTTTTAGCAAGATGTAAGCTTCATCATCTTTAAAAAACATTTTCTCCAAAGAATCCCAACTACTTAACAGACATTCCCTAGTTCATCTAAACAGTTTCTTTTAGAGGTTAAGGATGGCATGCACTGCTATTTTGAAACTGAGAACTTCATTAGTACTTCTAATAAAAAGAACAAGGAAGAGAGAAAAGGCATTTATTAAAGGCCTATAGTATACAGAACACAATATAGTACTTGCCATTTTAATCTATAATTATTTTTTTTTAAAGAAAGTGGAAGGAGAAGGTTGAAACTAGGTTGAAATGAGATTTGGAGATTATTTATGGATTTCATTTATCTGAACTATCTCCCATCGTAATTTCTCTCCAGCCTGTAATTTTCCACTCCCACTCCTAATATAGGACAGATAACTATTATAAATTAATTTCTTTAGGAGGGAGAGAGCTTTTTAATATAGATCATCAAAAGTGTAATACAAATGCTTTTTGCACCTTACAAAACCTGTACAAACTCTTTTAATACCTTATACTTGAAAAAAGTTTTATCGTAGAATTCCAAAGCTTAATTTTTTGGATTTATAGTCATGGAATATAACAGTGTCCATGATTCTTTTCTCTGCCCTTACTAGCAACAATTAAATTGGATTCAAAGCAGAGAGAAAAGCAGTATGAGAAATATTTCCATCAAAAGACTTGCTGGCTTCATTCTCATCAGAAAAACATTGGTCCTTTGCTGGAATAAAGGCTGCTTCAGGTGAATAGTTCTGGTGAGGATTTTATAAGCTGTTTAAAAAAAAATTTAAAGGGAGGTGGAAGTGTTTAAAGCCCAGTTATACCTAAGAGAATGTCTTTTTCAAATAGAGACCTATGTCCCTTTTAGAGTGCAGTGAGAATGATTGATTTGTTGTCTTTCATTTTCAAGGAAGACTATGACATCAGGGAAAGGATGCCATGACGTGCAAGTGAATTGGATTTAAGTGAGAGAGAGCTGTGCAAGGTCACCTGCCTCACTTTTCCCTCAGACTGATTGAGTAGGAGAGATAACAGTTTAGTCTGCCAGCAGCAGATGGGAAGAGGGAGAGACTTGATTCTTAAACTAGCTGTAAATGAACCAAAAATCTCAGGCTAAAAATTTCAATAACTTATTGGAAATAGAATTGTCCTAATCCTTAATATTCATTAGAAAAGAGCTAGCCTTGCTTGGTGTCCAAGAACCAGCTTTACTAAGTGCTTCTAAAGGAAGACAAGATATCTCGAAAAAAAAAGGAAGACTATCAGACTTGTCTTTAATTCTTTCTGATCATTTAGATTCAAAGATTAAAGATCTTCAGGGGCTCCCTATCACTTTAGAATTTTTAACTTCATTTGAAGATCAGCTCCAGAATGATCTTTTCTATGAAGCTTTCCCTAATCCTCCAGTTGTCAGAATTCATTTCATAGATGAGGAAATTGAAACCCATAGAAATAGGTTTGTTTTGTGGAGGTAATTGGGTTTAAGGAGGTAAATTGCCTAGGGTCACACACTAAGTATCTGAGGTTGGATTTGAACTCAGTTCCTGCTGACTGGAGATCTAATTCTCTAATTACTTTGCCACCTAGCTGGCCCTGACCATAGACATTTAAATTATAATCCCATGATTCAAACCAGTTCCTCTTGTTCAGTGATGAAGAGAGTCATCTACACCCAAAGAGAGGACTGTGGGAACTGAGTGTGTACCACAACATAGCATTGTTACTCTCTGCTTTTGTTTGTTACATTTTATTTTCTTTCTTGGGTTTTTTTTTTTCTTTCTAGATCTGATTTTTCTTGTGCAGCAAGATAACTGTAAAAATATGTATACATATGTTAGATTTAACATATATTTTTAACATATTTAACATGTATTGGACTATCTTCCATCTAGGGGAGGGAGTGGAAGGAAGGAGGGGATAATTTGAAACAGAAGGCTTTGCAAGGGTCAATGTTGAAAAATTACCCATGCATATGTTTTATAAATAAAAGCTTTAATTAATAAAAAAAAGTTATAATCCCAGTTTCTCTAGCTCTAAATCTAACATTCTTTGCACAGTAGCCCATTGCTTTTCCCCTTCACAATTATAAGGCTTTTGTGTATACCCTTTGATCCAACAGTGTCTCTATTGGCCCTATATCCCAAAAAGATCATAAAAGAGTGAAAAGGACCCCCTTTTGTGGGATGGCAAGGAACTGGAGACTGAGTGGATGCCCATCAGTTGGGGAATGATTGAATAAGTTATGTTATATTATGTTATAGAATATTATTGTTCTATAAGAAACGATCAGCAGGATGATTTCAGAGAGGCCTGGAGAGATTTACATAAACTGATGCTAAGTGAAGTGAATAGAGGCAAACAAAGTGAATAGAACATTGTACACAGCAAAAACAAGACTACGTGATGATTAACTGTGATGGACTTAGCTTTTTTCAACAGATTTTCAGCAGATTCAGGTCAATCCCAATAGACTTGTTGATGGAGAGGACCATCTGCATCCAGAAAAGGGAGTAGGGGGACTAAATGTGGATAACAACATAGTATTTTCATCATTTTTGTTGTTTGCTTGCTCTTCCTTTTCCTTCTCATTTTTTCCCTTTTTGATATGGTTTTTCTTATGCATCACTATAAATGTGGAAATATGTATAGAATTGTAGATGTTTAATATATATATTGGATTGCTTCTTCTTGAAGGGAGAGGATGGAGGCAAGGGAGAAAGAAAAATTTGGAACATAAAGTTTTTCAGGGGTGAATGTTGAAAACTATCTTTGCATATATTTTGAAAATCAAAAGCTATGAATTATATAAAATTACAAAAATTATAAGGCTTTCTTTCCCTGGATGAAATTGAAGAAAATATTCTGAAGGAAAACTTCCCTTCAGTTCCTACACACATTAAAGTTCTCTGCATTATAAATTATCTGACATTGAGTTAATGCTCAGTTCTCCAGTCAGCCTTCCAATCCTACATTCCTTACATTCTCTATAATTCTAAGATGGGAGGGAAGGAAAGGAATAAGCATTTATTAAATGCTTATTATGTACCAGATGCTATGCCAAGCACTTAACAATTATCATTTCATTAGATCCTTATAACAACCCTGTGAGAAAAATGTATTATTATGCCTATCTTACAGCTGAAGAAACTGAGGTAATCAGAAGTTAACTTATTTCTTAAGGCTCACTGAGCAAGTAAATATCTGCAGTTGGATTTGAACTTGGGTCTTTTTGACTATAGGCCCAGGATGCTAATCATTGTGCCACATAACTGCCTAATGTTGAGTTAATGATATTGAGCACTTTGGGTGCTGCAGCAAAAGAGTATCTCATTATTATATTCATATGGGTTTTCTGTAGTATGAATTATTTGATGTTCAGCATATTTTTTCTATTTCTTTTCTTCTTTGCCTTGCTTTCCCTTCCCTCTCTTCCTCCTTTCTTTCTCCCTCCCTCCTTTCCTCTCTCTCTTCCTACCTTTCATTTTTCCTTCTCTTTTCCTTTTCCTCCTTCCTTCCCTTCCTCCTTCCTTAAGTTTTTATTTCCTTCTTCTCCTTCCATTCTTCTTTCCTCCCTGTTTTCCTTCCCTTACTCATTCTTTCCTCTTTTCTTTTCCTCCTTCCTTCTTCCCTCCCTTCCTCTTTCCCTTATTTCTTTCATCTTTATTCCTCTTCTTCCTTCCTTTCTCACTCCTCTCCCTCTCTCTCCTTGCATCCTTTTTTCCTTTCTCTTCCTTTCTTCACCTCTCTTTCAAAGAAATTTTCCCTTATAAAAAAAGGTTGTGCATAATATTTTCACTCTTTTTGTTGTTATTTGCTTGCATTTTGTTTTCTTTCTCATTTTTTTCTTTTTGATTTTTCTTGTACAACATGTTAATTGTGGAAATATACATAGAAGAATTACATATGTTTAACATATATTGGATTACTTGCCATCTATAAGAGGGAGTAGGGGAAAAGGAAGGAAAGAAATTGAAACACAAGGTTTTGCAAGGGGGAATGTTGAAACTTATCCATACATATGTTTTGAAAACAAAGAGCTTTAATTAAAAAAAAATTAAATAAAATTTTAAAAAAGGTTGTAATCTGAACTGTCAGAAGGATCAATGTGAATGCTGAAATACAAAATAAAGATGGAGAGGGAAAGATGATTAGAACCAGGGAAGATTTCATCATTTTGCCTAAAGTTGGTCCTGTATTTTATCTTTCTTATCTAGGGTCCTAACCCAAGGGCTGAGAAGGTCTAAAATTCAATCCAAAAGAAATTCTTAAAGATATTTTAAGAGCCTTCCACCCAAAGGTTTGCACTCTCTCCTTACATCTACCCCAATATTAATTCATAAACCATAGACATATGTACACTTATGCTGATTGTATCCTCTGTAATTCAAAATAGAACTGACACCTCACCATTTATAGTAACAGCAACAATAATAACACATTCTTTTAGCTCTTTAACATTGACAAAATGCTTTCCCCAGAACAAGCTTGTGAGATAGATGATGTATTATTATCCTCATTGTACATTTTAATATCTAGTTGTACTGGTTTGTCTGTAGACAAGAGCTGCTTTATGCAAATGAATTGTTTTTCAAATGTAAATTTTTAATGGAAAATAGTTTGATTGACAGGAAACAGGATAATAGACAAAAGACTCATGAAGCCAGCTGTGTGTTCTTTGAATGGAGAGAGGGAGTGGTAGAGAGTGAGAGAGATAGCTGATCAAAAAAAAAAAAAAAGAAAGAAAGAATTATGGGGGGGAGAGGAGGGAGGTTGGAACAAAAGAAAGAAGAAAATTGGCACAAACGAGATAATCTTGGATAAGAACTTGAGAGCCTTGATTTGGGAAAGCTGGAGGGAGACTGGAGGGAAATAGGCATAAAAGTCTACTACAAGAGATTCAAGATATGGGAAATAGGAGCAAACAATCAATTGGATGTATCTGAAGGCTTTGATGAGAGTAGTTTCAATTCTAATTCAATATTTGCTCCTGGAGCGCAGCCTCCGCATCTCTGCCTTCATCAAAGAGTTGAAATATAAATTTTCGTTATTCTAGGAGCTAGCAAGAAAAACCAGGTTTCTGTTTTCTGGATTCTAAGCATGCTGTGTGTCTGCCATGTCCTAGTTACTGCCTCAAAATTCCTCATACTTAAGGAAATACGGTATATGAAAAGTCCAAGAGATTTAATTTCTTGGTAGGTAACAATAATTTTATTAATTATGGTTAGTAATTAATAAAAGGACAGCCATTTGGTTTTACTCATAAACCAAAGACAAATTGTAGAGATCTCTCAATGATTCTATACTCTTGGAAGAGTGAATGGTCACAAAAGACAGAAATTCAGAAATCAACTCTTATTAATTAATTAGTGAGAGAATGAATATTATAATGAGGGATGGGCTTATTCTAATGAAGGGCTGGAGAGGTGATTGATTTTGTCAAAGAGACAAAGAGAATATTTCTAAACATATACATAAATATAAACAAATATTTGTCTCTTGAACAAAGAGAATATTTCTAAATACAAACTATCCCCACCTTGAGCAATCCAGCCAAATGAATCCTACATTCATCAGTCAATGAACAATGAACAATAGTAAGAATTACACCTAGATAAGATGATCTAGGTGGGGTAAATTTTTAGGCTAGATTAGAAATGGCCTTGAGAGACTGGGCTCTGAATGGGGGTGGGGGGTGGGGACAAAAAAGGGGAGTACCTGTATTCCTTTCCCCCATCAATTGGTTATTATTATAAGAGAGATAGCAATTTCTCTCAGAAAGTAAGTCTTTAAATACCTATCTGACATTGAGTTATTTTGAGGCTCATTAAGAAGGAGGAATTAGATGGTGATTCCAAGGTCATAGTTCAACAAGGAACATCCCCCTTTAACCCTTATCTCATCATAATAGTTGACAGTTACATTGTCCTTTAAAGTCAACAAAACATTTTACACACTTTTTCTCATTTGAGGCTTACAAAACTCTGGGAGATAAATGCTAAAAATATTATAACTCCCATTTTAAAGGTGAGGAAATTGAAAAGGACAGGGATTAAGTGACTTGCTCAGAGTTTATATATATATATAGCTATATAACTAACTGAGGCAGATTCAACTTCAGAGGAATGCTCTATCCATTGAACAACCTACTAAGGTCATTTAGATGATGGAATGTTGGTGATAAACTAGTTTCCATCATTTATAAAAAGAGAGTACCTTTTTTTTGAGCCAAGGTGGATTGTTTTGATTTTTAAAAATTATAACTTTTTATTTTCAAAATATATACATGGATAATTTTTGACATTTACTCCTATAAAATCCTATAAAAAAATCTAAATATTTTCCCCTCCTTTTCACCCTCTCCTTCAGTTGGCAAATATCAGATCCAAAAGGAAAAAAAAATGAGAAAGAAAACAAAATGCAAGCAAACTACAACAAAAAGAGTGAAAATATTATGTTGTGGGCCACATTCAGTTCCCACTGATGGGAATCTCTAGGTCCAGATGGTTTTCTTCATCCTAAGACCATCAGAACTGGTCTGAATCACCTCCTTGTTGCAAGAGCCATGTCCATAAAAATTGGTCATCATATAATCAGTTCATGTAAGTCAAGTTTGTTGAATGTCCATTTTCTCTCATTTAAAATTATAGATAATTTTGCTAGAGCGAAAGCTTTTATTTGGTTTTTGCAAGAAGGGGATCAAGCATGGCCCAGTACAGAAGTAGAACCTGGATTATATAGCTAAAAAGCCATGGGTACACTTCCCATCCTGTTGATTTTGAAATTCATTGAATGGATTGAAAAGAAACAACCATTGACAAAAGATCAGCAACATTGCCTACTTCCTGGGGGGTGTCACATGACTTCCTGAAACTTAGGCCACTTAAGATCTTGTGAAGACCAAGTTAGCACTCTGGATACCTTTTTACAACTTACTCCCACCACGTGTTTTAGAATCCAGTGGCACTGGTCTCTTTGCTCTTCTTCTGAAAGATATTTGTTTTCCCATTTCTACACATGTTCACTGGCTATCCACTATTCTTGGAATCCTGTCCCTTCCTTTCTCATCCTCCTGGCTTCCCTGCCTTCTTCCAAGTCTCAGCTAAAATTTACCTCCAAATTTAAATCTCTAATTTATCTTCTATGTCCTATTTGTACTAGTTTTTATGTTATCACTTTCAATGGATTGTAAATTCCCTGAGGGCAGGGAACCTCATACATAACAGGCTATTGACTGTATTTGACTTTGAAGAGATTCAGTAATTTACCTTTACCTCCCCTTCATCTCATTTTAGTTTTCCTGCTTGATGAAATAAGCATCCATCCATCCATCTACCCATCCTTTCTTCCCTATCTTCTACCCAGAGATGTGTCATGATACCAAGTCAGCTAATAAACACCATACTATTTTTTTTCTCTGATATGAGACTTGGTATAATTTGATTGGCAGAAGAGATAGAACTCCACACCATGTTATTCAGAAAGTGCTAAGGCAATGAATGACCACCCCTAAGTCTGAGGTAATGTGTAATTTAATCTTTTAAATGTCATCTTTATTAATGATTTTGCTTGTTATTTCTCATTAAATTCCAAATATTCTTCCCTCTATCCCAGCCATTCCTGGTAATAAAGATTAAAAAGTAAAGAGAAAAATGGTTTATCAAACCCCACCAACACATCCATAGTGTAGCCATTGTCCCCACTGCTATAATGAAGGATGTGAGATGTGTTTTCTTTTTTATTATTATTATAGCTTTTTATTGACAGAACATATGCATTGGGTAATTTTTCAACATTGTCCTTTTCACTCACTTCTGTTCCAACTTTTCCCTTCTCTCCCTCCACACCCTCCCTTAGATGGCAGGCAGTCTCATACATGTTAAACATGTTAAAGTATCTCTTAAATACAATATATGTCTACAGATCCATACAGTTCTCTTGTTGCACAAGAAAAATCAGATTCAGAAGGTAAAAATAACCTGGGAAGAAAAACAAAAATGCAAGCAGTCCACATTCATTTCCCAGTGTTCTTTCTCTGGGTGTAGCTGATTCTGTCCATCATTGATCAATTGGAACTAAATTAGATCTTCTCACTGTCGAAGAAATCCATTTCCATCAGAATACATTCTCATTCAGTATTGTTGTTGTAAGTGTATAATGATCTCCTGGTTCTACTCATTTCACTTAGCATCAGTTCATGTAAGTCTCTCCAAGCTTCCCTGTATTCATCCTGCTAGTCATTTCTTACAGAACAATAATATTCCATAACATTCACATACCACAATTTACCCAACCATTCTCCAATTGATGGGCATCCACTCAGTTTCCAGTTTCTTGCCAGTACAAAAAGGGCTGCCACAAACATTTTTGCACATATAGGTCCCTTTCCCTTCTTTAAGATCTTTTTGGGATATAAACCCAGTAGTAACACTGCTGGATCAAAGGGTATTTACAGTTTGATAACTTTTTGAGCATAGTTCCAAATAACTCTCCAGAATGGCGGGATCCATTCACAACTCTACCAACAATGCATCAGTGTTCCAGTTTCCCCACATCCCCTCCAATATTCATCATTATCTTTTCCTGTCATCTTAGCTAATCTGACAGGTGTGTAGTGGTATCTCAGAGTTGTCTTAATTTGCATTTCTCTGATCACAGATGTGTTTTCTTAAGTCTTCTCCAAGATCAAACTTGATTATAATAATTATGTAATATTCAATTTTATTTTTCTTTCTGTTTACATTGTTCTCATTTCATATGTTATTTTCGTAGTTCTGTTTTATACTAAACATACCAGAGAAAATACCCATTTCTGAAAGTCAATTAAATCTGGCTAATTATATCAATTTTTATTAAGTATTTTATTTTTCCCCAGTTACGTGTAAAAGCAATTTTAAACATTATTTTTTAAAACATTGGGTTCTACATTCTCTCTCTTCCTCCCTCCCTCTTCTCCTCATTGAGAAAGCAATTTGATATAAGTTGTATACATGGAGTCATGCAAAACATTTCCATATATGTCTTGTTATAAAAGAAAATATCAGTTTTTAATTATGGATATTGTCCAAAGTAGGTGCTTGTGAATTCCTGCATTAGAAAATCATCTTCAGAGTCCCTTAGATTCCCGAGAGAAGTCTTATCAATCATGTTGTGGAGACCCAAACTGTTAGTACTAGTAAGAATTGAGAAAGTACTCGTGCCAGCAAGAGAGCATATAAAAGGAAGGATAGGTATGTACATAGTTCTATTCCTGTTAAGTTCTTTCCTATATTCCTATGAAGATAAAAAATAAGACACCAATAATTACAATAATTTTGCTCCCATTCAGAATTAATTCATGCAAATTTAAAGATATGCATGATTTAAGCAAATCTTCTTACTTTTGAAGAAAGGATTTGTTAAGCAACTTGGAAGGGGGGCTAATTTTTAACCTATTAAAAAACTCATCCTTTATTTAAATAGAGGAATACATTAATTTAGATACATATATTTTGTTTATTAAAACTTGTCCTTCCCCCAAGAACATTATTTGGCAACACTTGATTAATCCATCATGAGTCTGTTTTGTTGTACATGCTTGAAGATAATAACTTCTCATTTATTGCCTTATATCTGTTATGAGATCCAGATTTTTCCCTAATACAGTCTGACTTTCCCCATAAGTTTATCTAAAAAGGGGTGGTGGTGATTTTTTTAAACCACATCTACAGCAGTTTCAGAATTGTTCCTCTTTTAAGAAGACAGTTCCAGAATCAGAAAGGAATAAGATAAAGTGATTTTTATTCAGGATACTAATTCACTCTCTGCTTTTGAGGTTCAGGGAAGGAAGGAGGTCTTTGATAAGTTTGGCAAAGGAATGGATTCTTCACCTGTAGAGCACACTAGAAGCATTGCTCCCCTGCTGCTAAAGGCTTGACAGTATAACAAAATTAAATTAAAGGTCCATTGCTCTCTGGAACCTAAAACTTTGGAGACATATGGCTTTAAATCAGGATTCTTAGTTCCCAGGAGGCTGAAGGACAGATATCTGCTGAATCCAAATAAAAGAAAAAAGAAAAAAAATTTCTCTTCAGAGAATTCCTTTTGATGAGAAACACATACTGTCAATTACACATAAATCTATAAGTCAAAGAAGGGAGATTTTTTTTTTCTTTCCTGTGTCCAATATTAATCTTCCATTAGGTTTATATAGTATGCTTCCAAACATAGAAGTATGCTTTACAGGTATATTTCCTCTGGGAAGTAAGAAAAAAGAGAAGTATTACATTACTCCTTGTTTGGAAATTTTAAGCAAGAAATACCACACATAATTAATAGGAGAGAGAATTTTATTTAAGGGATATATAGTAAAAAGCATTATAAAATATTTTATATAGATATAATGGAATATTATCATGCCATAAGAATGATGAAATGGCCAACTTCAGAGGAAAATGAATTAAAAGAATAATTTATACAACAAAATAAAGTCATCTAGCAAAACATCTTTGAAAGACTTTAGAACTCTGATTAACACAATGATGAATCATGAATCCAAAAGAATGAAGATGAAATTGTAGAGAGGTGATGAACTTAAAAATATATAAATATACATTTTCAGACATGGCTAATGTCAAATTTGTTTTGTTGAACTATGAATGTATCTACTGAGGGATTTAATTTTGTTCTTTAATTTGCTTCATAGAGGGGAAACAGGAGGGACAGATTAATTTTAAAAATATTTGCTACTTGAAACATTTTACATAATTTAAAAAGGAAAAAAATTATCACCATTATTAAAAAATTTATTAAATCAAAGTATATAGCTTTATGTACTTCATATTTGATACATAACTATATCACCAAATATATTTGTAATATATTGGAAAGTAAAGTCTGTCTGGGTCTTATTATGACTTCAGGTAGATATATAAATTCAGGGTGGTAATTGAAGTCACAGGAATGTGTGATGTTGACAAGGAAGAGAATGGAGGGCCAAGGACGAAAGCTTTCAAGTCTTTTACAAGAATTGGGTAGAAATCCAGTGAAGCAGAACAAAAAGACACTGTCAAGTAGAGAAGAGAACAAGGAAAAAATAATATCATTGGAGCTGAGGGAGAGGCAATAATATGGTGAAGTGCATTGTCAAATATTGTAGGAAGGTTACAAAGGAAGAAGACTGAGAAAAGACTGAGATTTGGCAACTAAGGGATTATTAGTGAACATGAGAAAGAAGCTTCAGTTACATGAGGAAGACAGTAACCAGATTTCAAGGGTTGTGGAGAATGGGAAGTATTGGTAAGTTGTATGACATGATAGAAAAAAACACTGATTGGAATCAGATGACATGGGTTCAAAACATGTCTGTGATGTTCATTACCTATGTGATCTTGGGAAAATCACTTCATTGGCTGCAGCCAATCGATTTTTAAACGAGGAGGTTGAACAATCTGACTTCTGAGGCTCTTTCTAGCTCTGGATTTATAGTCCCATAATAAAGAAGTAAAAGTAACAAATAATAAGACTTTTTCTAGAATTTTAATTGAAAAGAGAGATCAATGAAAAAGACTATTGCCTTAAGGTTATAGCATATAAAAGCTTGCTTTTTTTTTTTTTAAGAATGGGGAAGGTTGAAAATGTGTATAGGCAGAGCAGAAAGAACTAGTAGGGGTGGAGAGATAGAAGATGAAAGAAATGATGGATATCTGTATCCACAAAGAGGACTGTGGGAACTGAATGTGGATCACAACATAGAATTTCCACTTTTTTTGTTTGCTTTTGCTTTTTGTTACCTTTCTCATTTTCCCCCTTTTAATCTGATTTTTCTTATGCAGCATGATAATTATGGAAATATGTATAGAAGAATTGCACATGTTTAACATATATTGGATTACTTGCTATCTAGAGGAAAGGAGAAGGGGAAGGGAGGAGAAACATTTGGAACATAAGTTTTGCAAGGGTGAATGTTAAAAACTATCTTTACATATATTTTGAAAATAAGAAGCTATTTTTTAAATAGAAAAAGAAAGAAATGATGAATAGAGAAAAGTTCTAGAAGAGAAATGAGCGATAGACCCAAACCTAGAAGTGGAATATTTACCCTTTGTAAGGAAGAAGGCATCTGAGTAAAGGCTAGAGAAGTTTGGAGGTGTCAAAGAGAAGAGGAAATGAAGAGCTCACAATAAAAGCCTTAATTTTTTTTTTTTTTTTTTACTAAAATATAAGGCAAGATAGGTGAAAGAGGGAGAGAAGGTATTGGGAGGCTTACAGATAAAGAAATTCTAGAAGAACCAATTTAGGAAATATGCATATATGTTTAGTGTCATGTACCATTTAAAAAGCAGTTGGGATATGATGGCTTTCTTTTGTTTTTTAAAGCTTTTTATTTTCAAAACATTTGCATAGATAATTTTCAACATTCTGCCATGCAAAACCTTGTGTTCCATGTTTTTATGATGGCTTTTTTAAGGGGGAGGAAGAAATTTTCATTGTTCAGTTGTTTTTAGTCATATATAGCTTTTTGTGACCCTATTTGGAGTTTTTCTCGGCAAAGATACTGGAGCAGTATGCCATTTCCTTCTTCAGCTCAGTTTATAGATGAGTAACTGAGGAAAATAGAGTTAAATGACTTGTCCAGGGTCACACAACTAGTGACGGATTTTTAACTCAGATTTTACTGACTCTTGGTCAAGTACTCTAATCCACAGTACCACCTCACTGAGATAGCCAACCTCAAATAATAGTGGGTTCTCTTAAGTGCTTCTTGCACACCAAACAGGATGTGTTTTTCTAAGGATGAATAAATGATTTAAAAGAAAAATTTTATTGTCCTCTGGATTATGGTGAAAAGATCACAGTCTAGCAGCTCTGGAGATCAAAGTCCTAAGAACCATCTACAACTTGATTTTCATTTGCTAGCTCTTTTGTGGTGGCCAAAAAAAAAATTGGAAATTGAGGGGATGTCCATTAATTGGAGAATGGCTGAACAAGCTGTGCTACATGAATGTAATGGAATACTATAAGAAATGATGAACAGGCAGATTTCAGAAAAACCTGCCTTACATGAACTGATGCAAAGTGAAATGAGCAGAACTAGGAGAATATAGTTTACAATGTGTGATGATCAACTCTGAATTACTTCATTCCTTTTAACAATACAAATATCCAAGACAATTCCAAAGGATTCATGATGGAAAATGCTGTACACATCCAGAGAAAGAATTGATGGACTCAATGCAGATCAAAGCATACTGTTTTTACATTTGTGTTTGTGTGTTTCTTTTTGGTCTGTTTCTTCTTTTACAATGTGACTAATATAGAAATATGTTTTACATGAATACACACATATAACCTAAATCAAATTGCTTTCTATTTTAGGAAAAGGAGAGAAAGGAAGAAGGGAGAAAAATTTGGAACTCAAAATTTTATAAAAATTGAATGCTAAAAATTGTCTTTACATATAATTGGAAAAAATACTATGAAAAAGATTTTCATTTGCTAAAGACAATACTTTGTAGTCTTTGGCTTGTCAACTGAGACTCATAGTCAGGGTGTTAACTCTTAGGATTAGCTGATGACACACATATTGTGAAGAACTCAACCCTTTTAGCTGAATTTATCTATCGTTATCTTTTTGAGTTCCATAGAATTTTGTTGTTCTTAATTAGAAAAAGGCAGATGATTGAAATCCATATTAAGGGCCAAAATTCAATTCAATTCAATTACACTTCAGAAATATCTTAAAATGATACTTGGTAGAAGGTAAGGCAAATGAGGGGCAAATAAGGACTCTGAGATCCTCAGGACCTCAGGAAGTACTGATTGGTCCAAGTGGCTATCAAAGTTGTCGTGTAAGCATGAGTGGAGCCTAAGGAGAACAATTCTACTAAAGGCTTAGGAACAACTAGGCACTTCCTTATTCTAAATACTTTGCTACTGCAAATAAATAAATAAAGCTTTGTAGTTTCACCCAGGCCAAGCCATTTACTGTTCAGGGGTTCTGGTAAAGCTTTAATAAAGAAGACTTGCTTTCCCCTCAAATAATTTGTGCTAACCAAAGTCCTTCTTTTCCTTCCAGACCATCTGTTCCCCTTCACCATGAAGTCATGGTACTAAATTTGTGACACACAATCATTTCCATGGCAACTGGATGTGGTCTCCATCCCTGAATCCTAATTCCACTGCAAGAGCAGCAGGAGGATCAGGGAGACATTTCTTTTATTTTCCATTCCTTTTCAAGTTTGGGGCTCTCTGTGAAGATGTCTCTTTATCCAGACTTGAAACCTTTGATTCAGAATCCTTATTATATAGTATGAGTATGTGTGTCTGCATGTTACAAGAGCTGTATGTGAACTATCTGCCCTGAAAATGATTGAATAGGGGGTGCATATGCAAGAGGAAAATTAGATGCATTCAAAAACCCCATGAATTATAGACCTATTTTGAAAAAAGAGCTATTAGCAGCACAGATGTAAACTTGCAAAGTTAATTTTGGTCCTAGGTAGATAATACAGTGAATACAAGTCAATGGAAGATGGAAGGTGCTTTGGTAGCTTCACTCTGATATATCTTAAAAGTGGAGAAAGAAAGTTTAGTTAGTTCTTAGGCAAGGATTGATAGTCTGTTTAATTCTTCAGAGATAATGGCGATACTAAAGACTTCAGATTTGGAGAATATGCAGATTTACACATATAAATGATCTTTATTTTATTTTTTATTTAATATATAGCACATATATAGAAAGGTACTTTGCAATAGTACTGTAGAACAGAATTTGGCATTACATATATGGTTTTAGACCCCACTGAAAGGGGATTGGTTATTGAAACATCAAAAAGATCTTACTAATAGAACAATTCTCCTGATTAGGTTGTTTCACCCTCCAGCCTGGAGTAGTAGCCTTAGAATAAAGCCATACAGCATGTACACACACATGTCTGCAGATGCTATTTATATGCATATGAGTGTCTGTGTGCATCTGTTGGCGTGTGTGTATATGTGACTACACAGGTATATTTTGTGTCTTTACATGTCCTAGATAGGTGATTTTCATCAGTGCAGGTAACTCTCCAGTCTGCGAGCTCCCTTCACTAATGAAGAACCATAGCTATTCTCCAACTTATAATTTCAGAAAGATGGCTAGCACACTAAAAGGTTGAATGCTGGAATAAAAATAAATTATAAAAAGTTATTAAAATTTAAAAAATTATAATAGCATTTATATAGCATTTTATGGCTCACAATGCACCTTACAAACATTATTGTATTTGAGCCTCACAATACTCTGAGATGGAGGTGCTATTATTGTGCTCATTTTACAGATGTGAAAACTGAGGCAATCAGAGTTTAAATTATTTGCTCAAGGACACAGCCATAGGCAGAGGAGAGACTAGAACTCTAGTACATTCCATGCTTTAGACTACGATGATTCCCACATGTGCATTCTGGTCACATAAGTCTACTTAGAAGCTAATGCTGCTTGTCTACATATAGATTCTTTAGTCTGAGAGGAAATACTCCAGAGTTTCCTAAAGCTCTTGCTAGAATTATTTTGCTCATCCTTGGTCCCAGGGATGGCTGGAGCCAACTCAGAGAAGCTTTGAAAGCCAATTGTTAAATTTTCAAGGTGAGCACTTACACCTGGGAAATTGACAAACATCACAAATCAGAGCTTCATTTATTGTTTGGTTGATTGCCCAGACCAGGCCTTAACAAATGACTACCTGAAGACTGAATCTAACTACCACCTGATCTAAATTTTAAATCAAAATTTTAAAATTTATAAAGGAGCAGACGGGAGAACAACAGTATGAGGCCCAATGATGGGACTTACTGCTAATGAGACCCAGTCATCTGAGATCAAAAAGAAGAGACTCCAAGATTATTCACTGTTTTCAAGGTCCCAGAAACAGAGAGTCTGGACTTAGGAATACTGTGTGATGTATATAGAACAGACTTGTATATAGGTCTAAAAAGAAGAAATGTGATGAAAGTGCACAAACTCGTCAAAGCTTTAGTTGTCTTTGTTCTCAAGGTTCTGAACATCATAACTGAACATCTGTGTCTGGATGCACTTGGGTCAATCTAGCAGGGAAAGTGTAGGGTGCAGCTGAACACCAGCAGAGGGCATGAGGCCGTTGTAACCCACGTGCTGTAATTCTAGAATCGAGTATCAGCGTTGTCCAGCAAGTATGACTTGTTTGGGAGGCCCTCTCTCTTTTCCCAATCCTCTTCTTTTCTGTCTCCAATCTAAAGAGGAATTTGCATTATAGTATAAAATTAAAGTTGGGTAGAGCGAAGGATTCCTTGAGTTTCAAAAGTATTTAAGACTTTTAAAAGGCTACAAAAAAGATAATGGAATTTCCATTATTGGAGGTAGCCAAAAATATATAGTTCTCCCTCAGCCAACAAACACCTTTGTAGTACTGACCTCTGAAGTCTGTTACAGGTCTAAATTTATGATTGGATGGAATATATATGAAATATAAATATATGACTGGAGTACCCTAAATTGGAAAAAAATAAGAAAAAAAAAATGGAGTTATGAAGAACTCTGTTCAAATATTCCCTCAGAAATTCTGGATTAAACTTTGGACAAATCACTTAGTCTTGCCTAGTCTTAATCTCAGTTTCCTCATTTATAAAATGAGCAGGTTGAACTCAAAACCTTTATGATTCCTTCCTACACTAGGCAAGGAAGGGAAGGATGGATGGCTTCTTTGTATTTTCTAGTTCTTAATACCTAAGTACAGAAATCAAGGGGAAAAATTAAATAAAAGCAGTTCCTATCCTCAAGAAGTTAACAGTCTAATAACAAATATAAAAGTTTTAAAAATCTTCCAGTTATCCCATTATGTTTTCATAGTAAATCATCACTATCAGTAATAAAAATAAAGTGATTGTTTTTATTACTGAAAAAAAATCCCAAAAATTAATCAGTAATTATTTGCAAACATAATCATCTATTCATTCAATTTTAACTTTGTTCAGTCCTATCCAATTTTTGATGTTTCCCTAAGCCAAAACACACCAATAAGGTAAATGGGGTTTACATTGGCAAAAAATTCTGAATCAATTTGCTATTTCCTTCTCCAATGAATTAACTAAAACAATAGTTAAGTGACTTGCCCAGGATCACACTGCTAGTAAGGATCTGAGGTCAAATTTGAATCGAGGGCTTAACTCCAGGCACAGTATTCTATCCACTGAGACAACAGCCATACCATTTTTACAGCTACAACTAGTACTCTTAGGCAATCTTCCATTTGATACTAACCAGGCCCAACCATGCCTCGCTTCCAAGATCGGAGAAAATCTGGCTGTTTAGGGGATATAGCTGTAGACAATTTATATTTGCATAACTATTAATTGAATTTTTGCTATGTGCACAGTTCTGAAATAAGAAGAACTTTTATTCTTTTAAAGCTTTTAAAAAGATAAAAGAACCAGAAGATATCTCTCCTATTCTTCCTTTTCTCTCCACTCACATCACTCTGGTTCAGGCTTTTGCCATTTTTTTTCTGGACAATTAAAATAGTCTTCTAATAAAATTTCCTATCTCCAGCCTCTCTTCTCTTAAATTCATCATCTATGAAGCAGCCAAATTGATTATTCTAGAGCATAAGTACAATTATATCACTTCCTTGTTCAGGAAGCTTCAATTGTTCCCAATTAGCTACAAGATAAAATACAAATTTCATTGACTATTAAGCACTTAATATATCTCTCTTTGGGTCCACTCTGTGTATCTCTGTCTCTTCTCCCTCCCTCTCTCTTTCCTTTTTCTCTTTGTCTCATATGTCTATCTGTCCATCTGCCTAGCATTTAAAATCCTAACAATCTGACTTCAGTCTCTCTATATTATTATTAAATTACTTTCCTTGTGTTTTCTATATTCCAGTCATTGCTTCACTGCATCCATTCCTGTGAAAAAACTAAACCCTCAGTCTATCCTCACTGGATATCAACTTATAATTTCCTCTCTTTTATGACTAAACTCTTTAAGAAAGCCATCAACAATTAGTGCCTCCGTTTCTTTTCCTGTCAATCTCTTCTAAATTCTCTGCAGCCTGGTTTTTGCCCTATTCCATTGAAACTGCTTTTTATTTTCCAGATCTGATAATTTTTTCTCTACCCCTTATGCAAATAATTGATCAGCCTCTTTACCTGGATAATCTCTTCCAAGTTTTTGTGACATTATTCTCTCCTCATTCTATTCCTATCTATCTGAATGCTCCTTCCTGGTATCCTTTGCTGAAATCTTCATTCAGGATATCCTGGGCTCACTTCTTTTTACTCGTGGGTTCAATTATTACCTCTAAGCAGCCGATTGCCTCTCCATTTGTTTAATCAGTTTTAAGTTCTCTTCTGACCTAAGTCATTATCTTCCCTCCACTCATTCTTTTCCTCTCCTTCCATTTACTATCTAGGACACCATTATCTTTTCAAATCACCCAGGCTCACAACTTAGAGGTAATTTTCAATTCCACTTTATCACCAACCCCCCACCTCAAGTGAGAGATCTATCAATTCTATCTTTGCAAAATCTCTCCTAGATGCCCCCTCCTCACCTCTGACTCATGAATGTCTCACCCTAGGACAGATTCTCATCACCTTGAAGCTGCCAGGTGGCTCAGGGCATAAAGGAATGGGATCTAAAGTCAAGAAGACTTGAGATGAAATCCAGGCTCAGACCCTTACTAGCTATATGATCCTGGCCAAGTCAACTTCAGTTTCCTCCAGTATAAAAAAAAAAAGGATAATAATAAAAGTTATCTTGCAGGGTTATTACAAAGATTAAATAAGAATATTTGCAAAGTGCTTGGTACAGTGGCTGGCACATAGCAGATGCTTAACACATGCTTATTTCCATCCTTCCCTAAACCTGGACTATCATAATAATCTGCTTTGTTACTCTGCTTCAAGTATCACTCCATATTAGTCCATTCTCCTTTTAGCTTCCAATATGGTCTTTCTACCCTTCCTCCTCACATCCTAGGATCCTCCTTGTACCTCTTGACCAGACTCATTGACTTTTCACTAGAAAATGATCTTTTTCCTTGCCTCTACCTCCTAGATTTCCTGGCTTCCTTCTCAGCTGAAATCCCTCCTCTGGCAAGATGCCTTTCCCAATCCTACTCAATCCTAGTGCCTTTGTTCTGAGGTTCCTTTCAACTTAACCTGTATTTGACATATTTGTCAAACATTCCATCACCTGCTGTTTCACAGATTTCAACATTTAAGTTGCATTCCTTCATCACTTCCTAGGCCCTTCAAGGTTCTATTCAGGTACTATCTACCTAAGGAGGCTTTTCCTAAGCCTCTTTCTCCCGCCCCCCCTCAGAAAATATTCTGTGTGTGTGTGTGTGTGTGTGTGTGTGTGTGTGTATATATATATATATATATATATATATATATATATATATATATGTAATGTTTCCTTTGTATTGATTTATCTATGTAGGTGGCATTCTAGTCCCATCCTTCCACCTTTCTCTCCAAGTACACTGTTAGCTCCTTAAGGGCAAGAACAATTTTGATTTTGACCCAGATCCTAACATAGTACTCTGAGAAGTTTGATGAATGCTAACTGGGAGAAGAGAGTTTCAAGAAAAAAGGGAGTGATCATTAGTGTCAAATATGACAAATCTATTGAGGAGGACTGACAAAAAGTCATTGAATTTGTCTAGGAGGGAGTCACAGATCTTATGAGATTATCTTTTTTAAGAGGTGGGAGTGGGGACAGTGTGGAGAATACAGGAGACCTACAGCATTATTTGGAAACTGATTCTCACATATTCACAGTTTTTAGTTTTTTTCCAGTGGTACTTTTTCCCCCATCAAACTTAGTAAAGACAAGAAGACAATCAAAGAAAAATAATTCTAAAGGAAATGCTTTTATTTTAAAAAGAATAGAACTTTAAATGGATAATTGTAAAACTCCTGGTCATATGCTTCACCTTCCTTAAATAAGTCTTTGAATGAAAACTTTTGTAGTTGAGGAATGTTTGTGTTAGAATTTTCAGAAGTCATAAAGGCCTGCACTCACATTTTTAGAAGATGAAGATCTAACCTATTAAATTTTTGTTCCTTTTTTTTTCTCTCCTCCTATTGCTTCACTTCTTACCTTCATCCTCCCCTTTTCCCCATCTTTTTTCTCTCTCCTTTCCTCTCTCTTTTTTTACCCTCCTCTTACCTCTTATTTCCTTACTCTCCTTATTTATTCTCTTCCCCACCTTTCTGTCATCATTACAAAACAAAACAAAACAAAACAAAAAAGTAAGATTCATGGCTCCTGCCTGGTTACATTCCAAAGGCATGAGGCTACCCTAAAAGATGAATATGAAACTGGAGAGGGTTGGTTGAGTGTCCTAATGCCTAGAAAAAGACAAGAAAACAGGAAAAGAAAGGGAAATAGGAATAATGAGAAAGGCAAAAGGGTAAATAATTCTAATTTTCTTTCACTTTTCTTTATTCCTAGGCCTGATATTTCATTCCTTTACAGCAAGGTTTCTTGAATCCTTTCCCAGGCTTTCCATCTTCTTCAAGCCATGTTCTTCAAAACTAGACAGAGTATTCTGAGATTTCCTCAGTAATTCTGGGAGGAATATTTTGTAGTTTAGCTATGCCACATTCTTGTTTGCACATAATGTACTAAAATCCAGTTTATCCTTATGTTACATCTAAGTCCAAGATGCTCATAGTAATCCTTGGGTTAACCAGATTGAGAAAGGATCTTTTCTTCAGTTTTCATAAAAATGTGATTTTATAATCTGTCAAAAATACACACAGAAATACAAAATGGACTTCTTATTTAATTTGCCTCTTTGGTAATCAACAATTTCACGTTTTAATCTTGCTTCTAGGCTGGATAGTACATAGCTGATCATGTAGACATTTTTTATTCTGGAATCCCCCCTTTTTTTTTTTAACAGAGTTAGTATTTTTTTAATTCTTTTATTTTATTTTTAATTTTAATTTTTTTTATTATAACTTTTTATTGACAAAGCCCATGCCTGGGTAATTTTTTTTTTTACAACATCATCCCTTGCACTCACTTCTGTTCCTACTTTTCCCCTCCCTCTCTTCACCCCCTCCCCCAGATGGCAAGTAGTCCTATACAAGTTAAATATGTTACAATATATCCTAGATACAATATATGTGTGCAGAACTGAACAGTTCTCTTGTTGCACAGGAAGAATTGGATTCAGAAGGTAAAAAAATAACCTGGGAAAAAAAACAAAAATGCAAGCAGTTTACATTCATTTCCCAGTGTTCTTTCTTTGGGTGTTTTATTCTGGAATCTAAAAAGCTCCTAAAAGCTGTAATTTCTTATCACTTTCTTGGCTGGAAAAGAACTGTCTCTATTTCCCCACTTTAAGAAGGAACAAGTGAGAAAACTGGGAAGTTAACATCTTTATCAAGTAAGCCCTGTAAAATTTCATTTCAAAAGATATTTGGCTGGGACTTAACCTCAAGGCAGCATCATCTTGGGTTAGTGCACAGAGTTAGTTCTACCTCTTCATCACTTCTTGTTTTAATTATCACAAAAACCTATTAAGTGGTCCCCATACCTCCAATATTCCTAAAATACAGATTTTGTTGGACTATGTGGGGAAGGTGGGATTTTTGTGGGGAAGGTGGGAATTTTGAGGGGGAAACAATATTTGATAAGGTTGATATAAAGAATGAGATAATTAAATAGGAAGGAATAAAAAACATAGCTTTACTACAATGAGAACTCAATTGACAGCAGATAACACAAATGTATATATGGGCTCAATCTTAATAGCTACATGACCAACATTCATAAACATGTGCATAGGACCTCTGTAATTTAGGGCTGGAGTTTTGCAAGGCATCAGTTGTGAGAAGAGACTAAGAGATTAAAAATAAGACAGTGTAATATTGAACTGATTATATATAAGGTCAAGATTGGGAAGGGAGGAAATCAAAGCCATAAGAGGGGTGATGGTCAGTCAAGTACTGAACTTCTGGAGGAAAGAGGGAGAGTGATCTAAAAGCAGTGGAGTCTGGATTGATTTTAATCTTCAGAGATAAACTTCAGAGATGGAGAGGATGGTGAATGGAGTTGCAGAAGAAGGGTCTACCGTTGGCAATGGGGAACAAAAAATATGCAATTCCTCCAGATCAGGGCATCATGTATTATGCAAGGTGCAATCAGATGGCCAAGACTACCATATCTTCTGGGAGAAATTTGTTCTCCATGAATGCCAGAATATAGAAATAGCATAAAAGGGAGAAATCAAAAATGAAAGGAAATTTAACAATAAAAGAAGGATTCTGAAGGATGTAATAGAAGAGGTGAATAGAATTAGATGGGTACATAGGAAGGGTAGGATTGAAATTGTTGTTTGTTCTTCCATTTTGGAAGAGGACCATGGCATTAGGGAGTGGTTGCCACGATACCCAAGTGAGTTGGATTTCAGTGAGGGAGGCTGTGCAAAGTTACCTGCCTCACTTTCTCTTCCAGAGTCTTCTAGGCCATTGGCCAGATATGGATCAGGATGATAGGAGATAGCCTTGGATGGATGCAGTCTTTTTAAGCTAAGGTCTCAGTTTGACTGAGGTTGTACCCAGTGATTAAGGCTAGGGAAGAAATGAGGCAAAATACTATTAAAACACATAGATTTATAGATATAGATATGTGTGCATGTATGTATGTATCTATGGATATAGCTATATTAACCTGGGAGGAGAATAATACCCTCAGGATTTCTGGCCAAAACAGAAACAATTGCTATTTATGTTTACTCTGAGCCAATCAGGGCTCAAACAATAGTTGGTTAATCAATAAGAGCCATAGTGATTTCACTTTAAGTCATGGTCTTAGCCTATAAACCCCAAGATATCTTCGGTTTCAACAATCAAAATATATATAAAAGGTAAGGATATGATACCCTATATAAACAGAGGGAAGGGAAAGGGAAAAAAAAAAAAAAGAAAGGAGAGGGAAAGAAGAGGAAATAGCCTGTGCTAAAGAAGATAACTTTGAAAGAACAGGAAAAAAGGGGGTTGTTATTTACTTAGGCAGCTGGTAATTTTATATTACAAGGTTGAGAAAAATAAGAGGTAGGAGGTTCCTTTTGGCTTTTTTCTCCTACTGTAATAGCAGAGGATGCATCAATTCTTTTAATTGTGAGTTGCATAGACTGGCTGTGCAACCCAGGGCAAGTCACTTAACCTTTCAATATCCCTAGGCAACTGTCTTAAACTATAAATTGTAGAACAGGTACAGTTCTGCATTGATAAGGGGAGTTTCCTATTTGTAGTTCCCTGTACCAATAAAATCACTGTTCTGAAGTGGGGCTGAAGAGCAAGGGAAGGTGGGGGAAAAGGAGGGGAGAAGAGGATGGGAAGCGGAAGGAAGGGGGGAGGGAGAGAGGGGGAGGGAGAAAGGGGGAGGGAGAGAGGGGGAGGGAGAGAGGGGGAGGGAGAGAGAGAGAAAGAGAGAGAGAGAGAGAGAGAGAGAGAGAGAGAGAGAGAGAGAAGGCACTGCAAATGAATAACATGCCCAGAAATTAGTTTAGTAATAATACATTGGATCCTATTTGAGAAATGGTATTATAACACTTGCATCAATTTCATATTGTTTGTTGCTGGAAAAATCAATATTCTCTTATTGATATAATATGGTTGCAGATCAGGAGGCATTATGATCTCAGAAGAATCAAAATCATATGTTACCAAAAGGGCAGTGGAAAGATGCATGATGGACACCTATAGGCTGGCGTATAGTACAAAGAATGAACTACACAAAAAGTAGTCAAAAAGACGTCATCAAAGACATCTATGACTGGGAAAGATGGTCAAGGAGTGAAATCACAAAGAGATGGGATTGAAAGAATATTAATCTTTAGAATCTGTAGAGTTGGATTTTAGATCATGTCTTTGGCACTTACTGGCTGTGAAAGCTTCAGTTTCCTCATCTGCAAAATTTCTAATACTTCATGGGATTGTTGTGAAGAAAGGATTTTTGTAAACCTTAAAGCTTTATAAAAATCTGGGATATTATTATTATTATTATTATTGAGGCACAGGAGATTAACAATTCTGGTGTTTTTCTAGTGTATTCTTTAGTAAAAACAAAGAAGTCTCTAGACTTGACAGCATAGCAGATACATTCAGCATGGTAATTACAAAATTAAAACAGTCATAAGTGAAAATCAGGAAGTCCTCCTGGGGGCAGAAGATTAAAGTACTAGAGTACTTTAATAGAGAGATTTAGTAACTGTAGCCTTTTTAAATAGTGATACATATCAGACTACCTTGGCATTAAAGGGATTAGATTAACTGTCTTTTCAGTATGTCTTTCTAAAGGAGGCAGGAAGAAGGGAGTGAGTAGAGCAAGAACAGCTGTTTTTGTTCCAAATTAGCCTTCTTATATTCTTCTGCTATGAGACAGATCTTGACTTTAATCTCATTCAAACACAGAGCTGCTAATGAAACAAGATAGCTTCACTTCAGATGCAAGCAGTTTTCTCTCCTGGCAATATACACTTGGTCAGATAATACCACTGGTCAGACTGTTCTGAGGAGGCACCATGACAATGCCTTTGACCTGTAATTGCTGGAGAGCATTAGACACTTGAAAAGGAAGGAGCAGGATTCCTTGTCTATTCTTGAGTATTTAATAAATGTCAATAAGCATTCAAAAAAGCAGTAAGAAATGAATTAAACCAATGAACTTGGGGAACAAGAAATTTACTATTGTAAGTCAACAAATTGAAATGTGATTATTACATTTATTGATCATTTGTTTTAAATAAAAAACCACTACACTTGGAATACTGATTGAGTGCAATCAATTATAATCACCCACATAGAAAAGATTCAAATATGAATATGCAGGAATAAAAGTTATTCATGCTGGTCTTGATCTCTTAGGATGTGTATTTGGAGAGAAATGTTTGCTATATATGAGAAAGCACATCAATGCTAAAGAAGAAGGGGAAAGAGATAAATATTAGTTCTGTTAGCTATTCAGAGAATAATTAGATAACAAACACAAGGCAAGAGGACATGAAATGTAATGATCTTTGTACTTTAAATTGGAAAGGTCAGGGATCTAGTCTAGGTATTATCATTATTGTTGAATATTTACTTCTACATTATGCGAGGTCTATTCAAGCAAACTGAAAGCTTCTTGAAGAAAAGATGATTCTAAATTCTTCAGTAAGTGTCTGACATAGATTAAAGAATAACTAGAATAAATGGGTAGAGTTGTTGTTTGTCCTTCATTCTGGAAGAAGACCATTGTTGTGTACTGTTTTCTAGAGCCCCCAAGCTGGGGATGATAAAATGTACTGTTGCTTTTTAGAGTCCCCACGCAGGGGTGATTAAAATATACTGTCTTAGTGGAGAAGTGATGAAGCAGGACACCTGAGGATGGTGGAAAAATGGAGTCCATTATTCTCCCTATATACCCTCATACTTTTATGTAACAAAAACATTGGGCATACGCTAAGTATATATTGCACATGCGGGACCACATGAACAACTTGCTACTGTACGTAGTTTGCTATCTGGTATCACTCTGCTTCAATCACAACACAGATTGTCATTACCCCTGACTTCTCAGGAAGGCCGAGAGCCCTTAGGGGAGATGGGGAGCCAAACCCCAGGTTCCCTCTGGGCTGAAGGGTCTTATACCTCACCAAGAGTTTCCCCACTCTCTGCGGCCCTCTACAGACCATGACTTCAGGGAGGGAATGCTGTGACATGCAAGTGAATTGGATTTAAGTGAGGGAGGGCTGGGCAGACTCACCTGCCTCACTTTCCCCTCCTGAGTCATCTGGGTCCAGTGACCAGAGATAGATCAGGACGACTGGAGATGGTCCTGGATGCAGCAGGAGACCTTGGCCTTTTTAAGCTAAGGTCTTCAACAGGTCTCCATTTGTCTGAATCACCATTCAGTGATTAAGGCTAGGTAGCAATTGAGGCAAAGAAAAAGTTGTGTGGGGTGCTTTATGGGCAAAGAGAATGGAAGGAGCACAAAGAATGTGAGATGTGCACACTTAGGGACTTCCCCATCCCAAATGTTTAAATGGACTATTTGTGCCCCATTTGCGATAGAGCCTTCCCAATTCATATTGGACTGATCAGTCATAGAATGGACCTTGACCCAACATCACAATGTCATTGGACCTCTTTGGTCCAGGTCACATAGGTCAGGTCACACAGCGAATGTCTGAGGCCATATTCAAACTCAGTTCTTGACTTTCAGTTCTGGTACTCTTCCCACTGAAGGACCTGGCTAAATCCCCTCAGGGCACAGAGAGGTTGAGTGATGTCCTTGGAAAACAATCCAATTTACAAGGCCCTAGGGCTGTGCATCCCAGGATTTTCAGTTAATATAATTTATTCAGCTAAACTTAATTAGCTTTTAATATTCTGGTTACCCTTTCCTTCCTTTTCCATTTTTACCCATTGATGAACTAGTTCAACTCAGAGAGTCTTTGCCCCTTATCCTGTTACTAATCTTGGCCTCCCAGCCTCAGCCTTGGATTACTCCCACCATCCAGAGTCTTCATTCCTACTGATGGGCTGCTGAAGAAAGCTAGGAAAAAACAAAACTGTGCTGAGTGGGTCCACAACAAATAAAAAACTTATAATCTCAACTGCTTTTTCTAAACCTTTTCATTTCTTCTCAAACTTCTCATGATGCACAAGTGAGTGAGAAAGGGAAAAATTAGTTAGGAACCATTTCATTAAAATATATGACCATATTCTGATAAAGGCCTCATTTCCAAAATATATAGAGAATTGACTAATTTATAAGAAATCAAACCATTCTCCAATTGATAAATGGTTAAAGGATATGAACAGACAATTTTCAGATGAAAAAATTGAAACTATTTCTAGCCACATGAAAAGGTGTTCCAAATCATTATTGATCAGAGAAATGCAAATTAAGACAATTCTGAGATACCACTACACACCTGTCTGATTAGCTAAGATGACAGGAAAAGTTAATGATGAATATTGGAGAGGATGTAGGGAAACTGGGACACTGATACATTGTTGGTGGAATTGTGAATGCATCCAGCCATTCTGGAGAGCAATTTGGAATTATACTCAAGAAGTTGTCAAACTATGCATACCCTTTGATCCATCAGTGTTACTACTGGGCTTATATCCCAAAGAGACATTAAAGAAGGGAAAGGGACCTGTATGTGCAAGAATGTTTGTGGCAGCCCTGTTTGTAGTGGCTAGAAACTGGTAATTGAATGGATGTCCATCAATTGGAGAATGGCTGAATAAATTGTAGTATGACTGTTATGGAATATTATTGTTCTATAAGAAATGACCAGCAGGATGAATACAGAGAGGCTTGGAAAGACTTACATGAACTGATGCTAAGTGAAATGAGCAGAACCAAGAGATCATTATATACTTCAACAACAATACTATATGAGGATCAATTCTTTTTTTTTTTTTTTTTGAAGCATATATTTTTTACTTTATTTTTATTTATTTATTTTTTTAAATGGGAATAAGCTTTTTTATAAAATATATTATATTTCAGGTACAGTGCTAAGTACTTTACAAATATTATCCCATTTGGTCATGAGGATCAATTCTAATGGAAGTGGATATCTTCAGCAATGAGAGGATCCAAATCAGTTCCAATTGATCAGTGATGAACAGAACCAGCTACACCCAGCGAGAGAACACTGGGAAATGAGTGTGAATCACAATATAGCATTTACACGCTTTCTGTTATTGTTTGCTTGCATTTTTGTTTTTCTTCCCAGGTTATTTTTACCTTCTTTCTAAATCCAATTCTTCTTGTGTAACAAGACAACTGTATAAATATGTACACATATATTGTATTTAACATGTATGAGACTACCTGCCATCTAGGGGAGGGGGTGGAGGGAAGGCGGAGAAAAGTTGGAACAGAAGTTTTTGCAAGGGTCAATGTTGAAAAATTACCCATACATATGTTTTGTCAATAAAATAAATAAGTAATCAAATAAATAAATAAAAGAAAAAATATGATCATAAAAATGATCATCTAAATGTACTTTTACACAAATATAAAATACCTAGATTAACAAAACAAGAAATAGAAGACAAATAAAAATTAAAAAAAAAAAACATAAATGAACCCTCAAAGGAAAAAAAACAAATTAGGATCAGACGGATTTATAAGTGAATTCCATGGTTTAAAGAACATTTAATTCCAATATTACATAAATTATTTGAAAAAAGTTAGGAAAAGAGTCCTACAAAATTTCTTCTATCATACAAAATGTGAACTTTTTACTTAAACCAAGAAAAAAAAAAAAAGAAAAAGTATGGACTAATATCCTGAATAGTTAGTAATGTACTCCTTAGACATCTCATTTCCCATGGACTGCACTCATTTAATTATTTAGAATTCCTTTGGCTTCTTCACCATGCTGTCTCTGACCATTTCCCTTCTTCCCCTTCCTCACATTCCTTTACTCTCAGCTGAGCATCTTTTCCTCTTCCCAGCCCTTTCCAGCCTTCCTGTGGGGGGAGGAGGGGAGGAGGAGAAGAGGAGGGTGTCCTCCATTAGATTGTAAACTCCTTGAAGGCAAGGACTGTTGGAATCCTTACAAAGTGTTAACTCAGAGTTAATAGAGACAATAATTCTCTAATTTAGCATGGTTCAGTACGATTGATCTGATCTTACAAGGAGATGTTATGGGCCAGAAGAAACAAGATACTAAGTGGAACTGATAGAAACAATGCTTGTGTTCACACCTTTAGAGAGCTCATATAAGCAAGAAGCTCTTAGGGCCAGAGAGCACACTGGGACAGACACAGAGCACTCTGGGAGATTGAGAGCCAGAAGCCCTCTCTCAGAGGCAAGTCAGAGTCATTCACTTCATCTCACACCACAGTGGTGGCTGGGCTCCTGCACTTCCCCCACTGAGACCAAGGCTAGTCTGAAAGGCTCTCCAGAGAGCTGCCCAGCTCCAGGCAAGGTGACAAGAGATTCATTCCATTTTCCACCTTTGTGCTGGCTGGAGGCTGAAGGACAAACCTTTGGATTTGGAGACATTCGGAGGGAGCTCTTGGAACCAAGCAGAAAGATAGGCCTCTAAGAAAACTAACCGGGCTATTTTGGAGGAAGCAATAAAAGATCTGAACTTTTAACACCTGGTTGTATTTGGGGTGATTATTAATTTTAACTGAAATGAAGGCTGCCTCCAGAAAACCTCCCTAAGAAACCTGCACTCAGAGAGAACCATTATATTTTAAAGAAGAGAACAGTACAAAGGACTATCTTTCTTTTTTTATATTTGTATTTCTAGGACTCAATATAGTGCCTGGAACATAGTAGGCGTTTAACAAATGCTTACTATTAACACTGATACAAATATTTAAAATAAAATATTAGCAAGGACACTACAGCAACATATCACAACATAACACATATCACATAAACCAGACTGGATTTAATACCAGGAATATACTGCTTCAATATTAGGAAAATTATAAAATAACTGATATATTAATAACAAGAACAAAAAAATCAATATAATACTGCTTCACTATTAGGAAAACTATAAAAATAACTGACAACAAGAACAAAAAATACAATATATGTAGAAAAAGTTTTTGATAAGGTACAATATTCATTTCTATTAAAAAAAACCCTGAAGGCACAGAAATATATCTTTTTTTTCTTAATATGTAAAGTAGTATCTATCAAAGAATAAGAGCCAGCATAATCTATAATGAGTATAAATTAAAGGACTTTTAAAAAATATATGGAAAATATCATAGATATATTTTTGGTTTGCCTTTTTTTAGTTTGGTAGACTAATGAGATAATTAAGAAAATATAGCTATCTGATAAGAACTTAATGTGTTAAACTTCCCAGGCACATTAAGTTTCACTAGTAGATATGCTAGAAAAGGACAGTGAGAATGAATCTTTAATAGTGGAATTTTTCAAGTGTGGCACCTAGTTGGGAGAGATTTTCTTTTGGTTAGGAAGCTCTCCCCGGAATCCCTCTAATCATACAAAGCAAGACATTGGCTACTTCAAAAGTCTAGCTGTGGGAATTAGAGGAGGATTGGTAAAGATTGGTAAAGGCAAATGCCAGGTACAGAGGTAAATAAGGTATGGACACCTGTCTAGGATGCCACATGAAAGGAGAAACAATAAGAAACAATAATTTCATGCCCCAAAGTTTCTCTCCATGACATGTGATACTTAATTTTATGCTATGTTCCTTGAGACATAGTAAAGCATATAGAAAATAACAAAGTAATTAACTTAAATAGCAGTTATTTTTCCCAGATGCAAAGAACACTAAATATAAGGAATAATAGCAAGATGGTATGACTTGTTCCAGAATGTTTCTATCTGAATGCCATTGAAAAGGATGAGAATGAGAAAAAGTTACCATTTATATATTACTTATTAAATACTTTGCCTACATTATCTAGTTAGTATCAAATTGTGAATACAATAAAAACATTCTTTTTAAATTCAACTTTATTTTCAGAGTTTCCTTCTCTTCCTCTGAACTCTCCTCTCACTCCTTCCCCCAATAAAAGAGCAAGAAAAACAAAATCCGTTACAAACATGTATGGACAAACAAAACAAATTCCTACATTAGCCATGCCTCAGTCTGTACTCTTGAAGCTATCACACCTGTAACAAGGATAGCTTGTTTTATCTTTTATCCTCTGGAACTATGACTTATTGTATGGATCAGAGTTCCAAAATCTTTCAAAGCCACTCTTTACAAGATTATTGTAAAAAAATTGTTCCCTTGGTTCTGCTCACTTTACTTTGCATAAGTTCATAGAAGTCTTCCCAGGTTTCTCTGGAACCATCCCTTTTATCATTTCTTATAGTTTTCCAACACATTTACATACCATAATTAATTTGTTCAATCAATCATCAATTGATGGGCATCTCCTCAGTTTCCAATTCTTTGCTACAACAAAAAGGCAGCAATATTTTTGTATATATGTTCCTCCCTTTTTCTTTGATCTCTTTATTGCTAGTCCAAAGGGCATGTGTAGATTAACAGCTTTGAGGAATAATTCCAAATTGCTTTCTAGAATGGGTAGACTAGTTCACAGTTCTACCATTAGTGCATTAAGGTACTTGTTTTCCCATAGCTCCTTCTCATTTCCCTTTTTGTCAACTTAGCCAACCTGTTAAGTATAAGCTAAAACCTCAATTTGTTGGAATTTGCAATTCTCTATTAGTGATTTAAAAGTCTTTTCATGTGCCTCTTAATAGCTTGAATTTCTTCCTCTGAAAACTGCCTATTCATATCATTTGACCATTTATCAATTGGGAAATGGCTCTTATTTTTATAAGTTTGAATCAGCTCTCTATATATCCTAGAAATGAGACTTTTATTAGGAAAATTTGCTGTAAAAATATTTCCCCCTATTCCCTGAGTCTCCTTTAATTTTTGTTGAATTGGATTTATTTGTAAATAAAGTTTTTTTTTTTCCTTGTTGAGGCAATTGGGGTTAAGTGACTTGCCCAGGGTCACACAGCTAGGAAGTCTTAAGTGTCTGAGGCCAGATTTGAACTCAGGTCCTCCTGACTTCAGAGCTTGTGCTCTATCCACTGCACAACCTAGCTGCCCTGTAAGTAAACTTTTAAATTTTATATACTCAAAATTGTCCATTTTGCTTCCTATAAATTTATTTCTTCTTTAGCTGTGAATTCTGCAGGGAGCCAAATGGCAAACCTTGCCTGAGGTGCACACATACACACCTTGTCAAGGCTCTGTTGAACAGGAAAGAGCCAATGTTCTGACAAGTTTCCATGTTTTACTCAACTGATAATTGTTGGGCAATACAGAGATGGAACAGAACACAGAAAAACAGACACATGGTATGGCCTAAGGCGTCCTTTACCTCTAAGTTGTTTCCTCCTTTCTTCCTTCCTCTCTCCCTCCCTCTTTCCACCACTTCTACAAAATAGGCATCATTTCTTCACTTTTTCACAATCTATTTTGACCAAGACAAGGCAGGCCCTGCAGAAGCTATTCAAAAGAAAATGGGAAGTAATTATAATTAATCAGTAGTGGTAGAAATGAAAGTTGATTTAACTAGAAGCAGGGCTGAGAGAGGCAAATTAGATAGGATCTTACAGAGACATAACAGCAAGATTTTGGTCATTGATATTATCCCAAATGCTAAGAAATTTCCAGGGGTCATCTTGTAACAGATCACTTTCTTTCCCAAAATTAGAAAAGTATAGGAAAGGAAAATACTTTTAGCTCAGCTGCATTTTAGGCCACAGTAAATTATTTTTTCTGGGTAATTTAGTATAACATTTTGTTAAAAATGCAGAATGACTACTAATTGACAGGATCTGAAATTATATTGATAGGCTAGAGTATTCATTAAGCTGAATCTGTAAGGAAGACATTCAGTATGAATAAATATAAAATCTTACAATGGGCTTTTAAAAATTAGCTTTAAAAATATACTTTCAGGGGGCAGCTAGGTGGTACAGTGGATAGAGCACCAGACCTTAAATCAGGAGGACCTGAGTTCAAATGTGACCTCAGACAATTAATACTTCCTAGCTGTGTGGGCAAGTCATAACCCCAATTGCCTCAGCAAAACAAATAAATAAACAATCAAATAAATAAGTGAAATAAATAAGTGAATGAAAAGCAAATAAAAAATATAAATGAATAAATAATTTATATATATATCTATATCTACACCTTCAACTTGTTCCTTTCCACCTGCCCTGCAGATGTATATAGTTATTTTCATATGAGGATGTAGGGATTACATTTTACTGTCTCTGAAGACTCAGGACTTAGAACATTGCCTGGCACATAGAAAAGCATTTCCTAAATGCTTTTTGATTGACAGATTGGACCTCTTTTGTTCTGAAAAAGATCTGGGAATTCTGTTGAATTGAAAATTGAATATAAATTAGCAATGTGATTGGGGTAGCCAAAGAAAATGCTAGTAGGATCTTGGACTTCCTTGAGAGGCCCAGTTCCCAAGGAAAAGGATGTAATAGTATCTTACACTTTGCCCCTGATCACACCACATCTGGAGCACTTAATTATGGCTCCACAGATTGTGGGATAACAATAAACTGAAGAATTTACCCAGGAACAAGAAAGTCCTAGGGTTTATAGCATTTGAGAATTGAAGGAATTAAGAAGGTGGAGCCTGTAGAAAAGAAGACTAGAGGGATTATGGGTTCTTCAAGTATTCAAAGAACTATCTTGAGAAAGAAGGATTGGCTAATTTTTCTATTTAGCTCTCAAGGGCAGAATCAGGAGCAACTGTTGAAAACTGAAGGAAGATTTTCAGAAAGAAAAAAGTTTCTAACAAGGACTATCCAAAAATGTAATCTGACTACATTAGGAGGGTTGTCACTCTAGAGGTCTTCTAACAGAATCTGATCACAAATCAGGTATGTTCAGGTGGGGATTCCTTTCTATTATTAGTTAGATCAGATTATAGCTGATATCTCTATCAAATTTAAAATTAATATAATTTTGTAATTTTTCCCTCTTGGTCTCTGATTTATGGATATTAATCCCTTCAATTGAATTTGTAAAGGTAGGACCACCAGAGCCTGCCCTAGGCAAATCTAAATTAAATAAAGTTTGTCTCTAGGACCTTCTATGTGCTCAATCTATTACTTCCTTCTAGGAGTTTGGCTATGTCCCAACATTGCTATTAGCTGTTAACTAAGATTACTGATTAGGACCTTAATAAAATCAATATATTAATAGAGAAGTGTAGCAAGACTGGAAAAACTTGACTTGACATCCATTTATGGGAAAGAAAATTGTAGAGATTGTGTATCTAGATTTTAGCAAAGAATTTGAAGAAATCTCTTATAAAAAATCCATCTAGATTTCTTAATGCAAAATTTAGTCACTTCTTAATGCCTAGATCACAGACCAGTAAGGTAGATTTGGACCTAAAATGACTTCTCTTGAAATTAGAATTGCCTGTTCAGGGGAGGAGTGGTGGCAGTGGGTTTGGGGCTAGATAATTATTTTAGGAATCAGCGAACAAACTTATTAGCAGAGTACCTCAGAAAGATTGTTGAGTCCAATTTAGCTCAGTAATTGAGAGCTAGATCCTCCCAGTTCAAAAACTGTCATGGGGTTGCTATTTGAACTAGTATGAATCATTCATTTATCCAGATGAATCATTCAATCTCTTCTGGGTTTCACACATAGGAGAGGAAAGATAATACTGACTCCCTTTGGGTATATAAGTCCTACAGATGATCCTCTGTGAATGTCATTGGGTTGAGTGTATCAAGTCCCTAAATCTTGTAGAAGCTCCTGGAATAGGTCTGTAATCATCCAAGGTTTGGTTGGCCTGACCATCTGCCCAGGAAAGACCAAGTAAACAAAATAATGTGTACTGTCCAGATTTCAACATGAATTTTGATTGACAGCTAATAGGCCTTGTCCATCAGCATGTGAAAGAAATAATAATAATTCTTTTATGACTTGGAATTTTATTTCTTGAAAAACAAGCCTTTTGCATCAGCCCATTATTATCCAGGTCCCCAAAGATAATCCAAGATGTTGCCTAGGAGTAAGTCCCAGAAAATACAGGGGGAAAATGCATAAACACTTGACTTAAACTAGGCTAATCTTAAAGTTGAGTTGAAGTCAGTATTAGTTCTGTGACTGTACTTTCAGGGCTAGGAATGTACAACTTCAAAATTATCATCCAAATTAAAATAAGCACCTAAATGCATTAATGCTTTGTCAACATTAAATCTATGTAGATGGAACATTATAATGAATTATATTACTAGGTAAAATTTCATATGTGGTTGTCAATTTGATGAGGTAGAAGCAAGAATTTTAGAAAGTTTAGTGTGTGACTAAAGAGTGTTTACACTATTTACTTTGTAAAGATTTGTGGGCTTTAAATTTTAGTCACAATAATGATTCCAAAAAGATCTTTAAAAACTTATTTCTAATGTTCTGATATTCCACTAGTCCATGCAGTCACAGCTGCGGGCATAGCTTATCTTTTAGTTCTAATGGGAATGGTGATTAGGGTTTGTGATGAGGTTTCTGGGGAGGGTTGTGGAAATAATCCATGCACATCATTTTTTTCCCCTTTTCTTTAATGAGGACAAATGGTGCAGTTACAAATGCTTTATACTTTTGAAATTGTAAGTGGTAGAGAGTCCATACATGATTCAAAGCATTAAGAAGTAACTAAATTTTGCATTAAGAAATCTAAATACATTCTCAATGTTCCCTTAAAGATACTTCTCATGAGAATATGCACATATATTCAGGGACTAAACTAAATAAGGGAAGGCCTAAAGGAAATTGGACAGTCTCTCCTTTGTTATCTTTTGGCTACAGTTTAGTGTCCCAGCACCAATTGCTTGTAATGAAGTTTCATAAGAATTCAAAGGGAAAAACAAATTGCCTCTTTTGAAGAAAGTTGCTTTTATATAATAAAAAAATATATATACAAATACAATTTATATAAATTCAACATATTTACTGATGGAGAGCACAATAGGAGATTGGATTAAAAATATGGCTTAGGACAAGAGATTATTTGTGGATTTTTTTTTTTAATTAGGAAAGAACTGGAAACAAAGGACATGTCTGTCAATTAGGAATTGATTAAAACAAATTGTGGTATATAAATGTAATATTTAGAATTATAGAGTTGGAGCCAGAAACTACTTTGTAAATTATTGAATTCAACCCCTTCATTTTACAATGGAAGAAACTGAGGCTGGGAGTTACTTGAAGGTAACTTGCCCCAAACTAGTATTTGGACTTAACCTAAATTCATCATTTTATTCTCTGTGCCTGAACAGAACCATGAGAACAATAATGTAAATTAAAAAAAAAAAAAAAAAAGTGAATGTTGTGAAATTACAATGACCAAGGTCGATCCCTTAGAGATCTGAAAGGACGTTTTTTTGGCTGAGATAGCACTTTATTGGTATGTTAAACTTCATCTAAAGTTGGAATTGTAAGGTTGTTTCACCGAGCTTCCCCTCCTCCCCCCTTATTCTTTGTTATAATACAATATCTGAGAAAACATTACCAACAAAACTCTTACATGCAATTTGCCAGGGGGATTATTCACGATACCTTATTAGAAAAACTCGGGAGGAAACGTGAGCTGCTTTACAGAACTTCTCCCAGAGTGCCTTTCTGAGCAAGCCGCCTCACTAGATGGCTCTCTTCGCCATGAGTCGGTGCCCACGTGCGGTGCCAGGGGGCACGGGGCTGCTGGAAATCGTCCCGGATGACACACGCGAAGGGAGGCCTTCGCGGCCTGGTAGTCCCAGGAAATGCCCAGACACTATCCCTTAGCAGAACCCAGGCCTCGTTAAACTCATTTTATTAACTGTGCCGCTAATTTTTCTTTCAGACTTGTAGTGGGATTTTTTTTTCCCGTTCCAAATCGCTTGTGTTTGGACTTTAAACATCTGGGACACTTAGAAAAGCCGACCAGGACGGGAAGGACCTTGGAAATTCCTTCAGTTAGTCCTATAAAAACAACCACCCAACAGATCGTGGAGAGTCGGATTCCCCCAAGCAGCGCAGGAACTTTTGAATTCCCGCAAAGGCGTAAGCAAAGTGTCTGGGCGTGTAGGAAAGTCAATTATGTGCCGAGTCCTTCAAACTCGCTTCCCGGCGCGGCTGCAGCCACTTTCCACCTCCAGCTTTTTACTATCGACACATTTCCTCCTCCTCTGCTTTCCAGGGCCGAGAGGCGACGTAATATATATATATATATATATATATATATATATTTTTTTTTTTTTTTTTTTTTTTAAGAAATCCCTTTCCCAGGTTTTCGCCACTCTGGAGCCTCGATACTGAGGCGGACGGGACACTTTTTTGCCCGGAGCTTCGATCAACTGTGACTTAGCCTTAAAGTCTGGCCAAGACCACAGAGTCCCAGAAAGCGGCTTCCACCGTGACTTTGACCTTGATCTCTGCCACCGCAAGGCGGCTCCCCGACCGACCCTTAACCCTCCCCTCCAGCTCCGGGTTAACGACTCGGAAAAGCGATCCTCCTCCCCCGCTTTTAAAGCCGTTTTTGTCCTTCAGGTTTCCGCTTGCGACCCCGGGGAGGCCGGGCCCGGGCGGCTCCACGTGCCCAGCGCTTCCCCCTCCCCTCGCACCCCGCGAGCCGCAGCCATGCGGGGATCCCGCCTCCCGCAGGCCGACTCCGGGGAAGCCCTCGGTCTTCCCCAGAGCGCCGCCTTGCCCCGCCTCGCTCCCGCCCCTTCCTGCGGGAGCTTGGAGGAGTGGAGGGTCGTCCCGGCCTAGGAGAGGAGTGGGGAGGCCAAGCGGGGGTTGGGGTGGGAGGAAGGAGAGGGGGAGGGAAGACTCCCGAGGGGTCGATCCCCTAGGTGAGGCCGCGGGACTCGGGGAAAGCCGAGGACAGACACGGGCGTTTTCCCCGGAACTCATTCGCCGCGGTAAAGGTCCTCCTCCTCTCCCCACCTCCACTCCCCACACACTGGTTACTATGGCAATACAACCGCAGCCGCGTGTCGCCATGGCAGCCGCTCCTCCAATCCCATTGGTTTCGTTTCCTTTCCTGCCGGGCTCCCCACCCCCTCCAACAGTCCCTCCGCGTGCAGGGGGAGGGGCCGGGGAGAAGAGGAGGAGGGGTCCCTCGCGTCACTCCCTAGCGCGCGAGGGGAAGAATAGCGTCGGGGGACCGGCGGACGGAACTGTAGGAAGAAGAGGCGGCGTTTCCGGTGGGGAAGAGTCGGGGAGTGGAAATAGGAAGAGAGGTTGGGCTGCGGTGAAGAGAAAGACGGGGGAAGGTTTTGAGTGTAACTCCAGACTGTTTCGGGTTCGATGTTCCCGGAGCGGCTGGGGTTGCCCCTTCCCGCTGGAAGCGGGAGGAGGATAAAACCGAAAGCGAATAAGCGCCACTAATAGGTCGCTGAGGGTCCGCAAGTGCGGCACAGGCCCCGGACGCCCCCAAATCTTTCCAGAAGGGCGGAAATCAGGCAGCGGGGCCGGTGCGGCTAAAGTCTCGCGAGAGCGGCTCCCTCCGGTTTCCTTCCTCTCTCCCAGTGCTCCCGCCCCCTCCCGAGGACCCTCCCCCTCCCCCTCCTGGGTCGTAGTGTCCCTGCGCCCCACGGGCCGGAGCGGCAGCGAGAGCAGCTTCATCCGCTCCCTCCCCCACCCCCCCCTCACCGCCTCACTCACCCCCCCTCCCGCCGGGCGAGGAGGAGCCGGAGGAGAAGATGGCGGCGGCCGCCAGCACCAGCGGTACCGCGGGGCCGCTCCGAGGAGCCTGAGAGACCCACGGACGCTTCGCGGGGAGACGCGGCGGCGGAGGATGAGCCTGCAGAGCGCGCAGTATCTCCGGTGAGAGCCGGGGCCGGGTACCCGCCCGGAGGGAGCGGCTGGGGGGATGGGGAGTCTTTCGGAGCTGGGGGAGCCCCCGGGCGGCCCCCCGGGGTGGGGGCGCCTGGGGGGCGGCAGCGGCGGCTCGGGGAGCCGGGGGGCACCCGCCGGTTCCGGCCTGGGGCCGGGGCGGGGGCGGGGAGCCGGGGGACCCGCCCGAGGAGGGGCTCTCCAGATGAGAATCCGCACACCTGGGGAGGGGAGCTTCTTGGAGGAACGGATAACTGGGGGGGGGGGGGTCCCTACCGAGGGAGACTCGCGAGTAGTCGGGGAGCGGGGACGAGCGGTCGCAGGGACGGCGGGTCCGGGAGGCGTGGGGCAGACTTCAGGGTCACCGGAGCCATCCCGAGGTGGCCGGGTCGCCAATGTGCGGCTGCTGGATGGAGTCTGAGGAACTTGGGCTGCTCAGGTAGAGTGACGTAGGGGGGATAAAAGGGGGTGGGGTCTCGCACGCTTCTTTTGGGGCCGGGAAGGGACCGGGAAAGAGGGGGGCGGCCCGGGGGACTTGACTGGAGAGGAGGCAGAGCGCGACTTGTAAACTTGGTGTCTTCCCCAGCTGAGGAGCCAGGACTTTGCACTTGGGTGATTCACGGTGTGGCCCGGAGCGGGTGGGCGCCGGGGCCGGAGACGGACGTGCCGGGAAGGGTGACAGGAGGGACGGGCAGAGGCGGCGAGCCCGGGGCTGCCGAGCCTGGGCACGTCGCCCCCTGCGGAGGGAGGCAGCTCCCGAGTCCTGGGGCCGGGCCCGCGGGGAGCGGCGCTGGGCTGCTGGAAGGGCCAGGCTGGAGGCGCCGCGGCGGGAGCGATGGAGCGGAGGTGCGGCGGTGGGGGAGGGCCTGCCGGCTCCGGCCGCCCCTGTGCGGGAGCGCGGTCCGCCGAGCGGCGCCGGCTCCTCTCCTGCCTGCCTTTTACAGGAGAACGGAGGAGGCCCGCAGTGACTGGCCCAAGGTCACCCAGGCTCAAGTAGAGGCGAAGCCGGTGTCGTCGGGGGCCTCCCGCCCTTGTGCGAGGGGCCCGGGGCAGTGCCCGCAGAAACGGCAGGGTCTCCTGTGTCGGCGTGCCCCGGGGCTGGAAGCCCGAGAACGTTTGCTGGGAAAGTGACTTGGGCAAAGCAGGGTCCCTTAATGCTACTGGAATAAGAAAAGTTTTAACATGGGGGGGGAGGTTAGAAAAAAGGATTTAAAAAAATTTGTCATCTAGCACGTTGAAGGACTAGGTAACAATTCTTGTGTGGCAGATTCAGTAAGAATGGAATTGGGGATTGTTTTAGTATTTTGAAAAAGTGAGAAATAAAATGGGAATTACTAGAGGCAACAGAATAGCCATAATAGGGAGGTCTGAAAGACCCCGAGTCAAGTTCTGCTTTACCTCTGTGATATTGGTTAAAAAGTCAGTCGTGTTTCTGTCTTTTTCTTGATATAAAAATAAAGGGGTTGGATTAGATGACTTTGATCCTTGCTATCTTGGAAATAAGATCCTGTGAAATAAATGTAGAAAATAAGAGGACCGCAGGAATTGGTCTTTAAAAAGAAAGGGTGAGTTGAGTGGAAAGAGCATTGGATTTAGGAGTCTTAGAGACCTGTATTATTCTAGTCCAGGGCTTCCCAGTTTTAGTTTATGTAGTAAATGAGCAGGTCGAACTCAATGACCTCTTAAAAGTCCTTTTGAGCCCTGGGAGTTGGTTCTTGCCAGGTAGACAGGGTGAATTTGAGGTGACCTTTGAAAGATGATTTCCTCAATTTTGTGCCATTTTGCTAACCAAATTTTAAAGCAGATTGGTATTGAATTTGAGAGATTGGTACAAAAGGATTGAAGAAAGGTTGCAGAGTTTGTGGTCTTGAGCTTTTTCCTCCAAAAGTGGATAGGGAAAATGTTTAAGAAAGTATTACTTTAAGACTTCTTTTATAGGTTCTCACAGATGATGCTAAATATTGCTGAATATGTTTGAGGGTGTGAGGTCATTCTTGGTGACCTTGATTCCTGGAACAGAAGTTTTGTTGCCTACCTTTATCCATGGTAGTGGAACAGTGACTGGGCAGTTTTAAAATGGCATAACTGCTGCTGATCTTTGTAGACTTGCACCACAATTGAATTTTTACAAAAACTAGGATCAAGTCTAGACTTTGGTGTGATGGGATGTTGAGACTTGAGATATTGTGGAAGTCTCCAAAATGATGTTAAGATGTACCCAGCCTTTAGGGTAAAGGGTGGGGAAGGAATTTAAATATCACTTGGGAACAACAATACTTACACATTTAGGTGTATTGAGTAAAAAGATAAAGGGGGAGGAGCTCTTTTCTAGTACTTTGGTAAAAATATGTTATATGGACTAGCAGAGGGTAGTGCCAATAAAAATAGGGGTGTCAGATCTTAAATAGATTGTCATAATTACTATCTATAGACATTAAATGGAGTAAAGTTTCTTGAAATGTGTTCTTCTGCTAAATTAAAAAAAAGATGGCAGGAAGTGATCCCTTAGTTGGATTGAAGCAGCAAATTTAAAAATGTGACACTTTAGAAAGAGTCATTTTGAAAGATTCTTGTCACAATAGGGTAAAGAGAAAAAGGTGAATTGAAAGCGTTAATGAATTATTAGAAATTTGGATGGGAAAGGAGAATTTTTAAGTTAAAGGAATTACCCTGATAGAAGAATAAGAATTCATATAAGGGATTCACTTTATTAAATGGAATATGGGAAGAATTCTTGTGTATGATCAAGGGAAGATTTATTAAAACTGAATTGGGAGATGATAGGGTAGAGAGAGTTTATCAAAAGAGCCAACTGTGGTTGATATTCTGTCCTGGCTTCACTCTTGAAAGTTTCTTCCGCATTTGCCTTTGAGGACTTTCCCCACCCTCGCTCTCCTCAAGTTTTCATCTTTCTATTATGTGAATGTATGGTCCTTGTGGGTAGGACTGTCTTGGCTTTCCCTTGAGCTCAGCACTTAGTCTGGCACATAGTAAGTGCTTGGCAATCTGAAATAACATAAAATGTACTAAAAAAAAATTAAACAAAAAACAAAGTCTGCAGCTGGGATCTATTTTATTTTATTTTATTTTATTTTTTGCTGAGGCAGTTGGGGTTAAGTTACTTGCCTAGGGTCACATAGATAAGAAGTGTTAAGTGTGTGAGAACACATTTGAACTTGGGTCCTACTGACTTCAGGGCTGGTACTCTATTCCCTGTGCCACCTACTTGCCCCTGTGGCTGGGAATTTTTTGACAGAAAAGAGGAAGGCCTCTTGTTTGAGGGGAAGAAGGGAAGAAGACCTAAGTGCTAAGGAAAGGCACCTCTCTGGGGAAGGTCAAGCCCTCAGAAGGGGACAGTTTCTTTGTTTCATTTAACATTTGTTAATAGCGTTCATTAAATATTGTAATGGGATGCAAATATATGATGCCTCTAGCAACTCAGTAAATTCCCTTGAGCAACTACATAGCTGGGCTTAGTGAGAAACTTTGCTATCAAAATGTATGGTGCTTGATTTGCAAGTGGTTTGGTTGCTGGTGTTTTGGTTTAGGCAGCTCTACACCTCCTCCCCCACTTCTTCCCTAGAGCATGCTTTAAAATCCAAGTCCAGTGGATGTTGCTTGAAGTTAATAGGCTACACTTGGATTTGGTTCTGTTGTAAGCCTTTTGTTATAATAGGATTTAACCTTTTATCAAAGGGGAAAAACAACATTATTGACTTTGAGATTGAAAAGGTATGGAGATTTTATTTTGTTAGAGGAAAGGAGGAAAAGGATAAAGTAAAGTACCGTAACAGGAAACTCTGAAGGAAGTGTTAATAGAGATGTTTTTAATGGGAGACTGCTAACACAGGCCAGGAGAATCGGTTGAGAAGGGGAAAATATAAAGAAAATAGAGGTTAATTAATTCCTAGAAGGGGAAGAACTTTTGAGTGATCTGAGTGTGAGAGGATTGGGGGAAAAAAAGTTGGGATTAAGATCTCACAGTGAGCGTCAGAGATCTTCATAGAGAAAATGTCTTGGTGTTGTCCACTGTATGATTTAATGACCGTTTGGCAGTAATTACCTTGTGGTTTGAGTTGTCTTCAGAATTGTGTACTTCCTGTCCTAAACTGCTGCATGTCTTTACTTTTTAACAGCTGTTACTTGATACTTTAGGGACTGCATAAGATAATTGTGTTGTGTTTACTGATATACATATTGATAGGTTTGAAACCAGTTAGCTCTAATGAGACACCAAGTTTGAGGATTTCATTCAGATGTTAGGTTTGCATAAAGAAAAACTGCTTCACAGATTCACTAATCCAAATAACCGTCTCAAAATTCCTATTATTTGTCACTTCTTGAAACCAACTATAAGTTCTTGAGTACAACCTTTCAGGTAGGGTGGTAAACTCTTAAAGTGAATGTCTTTTTGGTGAGTTAGATACATGATATTTCAGCATATAGGCATAAAATATTCTGCAACTAAAGGTATTTTTAGGCATACAAACAAACCTGATTATTTGTGTTAAATTTTGACGATGGAAATTAACAGTGACTTCAGAATATTCAGTTTTAGAGCTAAAGGGGATCTCAGAAGTTGTCTAGTCCAGTTCCTTCATTTTATGAGTGAAACTGAGCCTTGGTGAGGCCAAGTGACTGTTGTGAGGGTTATAGGTCACTTCACCTCTTGTTTCATCTCTGTCACTTTACTACACAAGTTCTTAAAGCTTCAAATCTGTAACTAAACTTTCTGCTTAAAGCTGCAGGGAGCCATTAGCATATGGAGCAGACAGAGGAAAGACAAAAAACCCGTCAAGAAATAGATGAAATTCTGTAGTAATGATAGTAATGTTGTAATAGACATTTTTAAAAAAAGAACAACAAGGTTTGCAGAGTACTTTTATAGATAATAATTTGTCCTACAACAGTCTTTTGAAGTAGGTGCTATAATTCTCCCCATTTTTTACAGATGAGGAAACTAAAGTTTAGAGATGTTAAGTGAATTGCTTACTAATTTTTAAGTATCTAACTTTGAATTGAAGTCTAGTCTTCCCTGTTTCCAAATCCAGCATTTTAATCATCCTCCTGTATAGGTAATATATGCTGATAAATAGAACATCATGGAAGCCACTTGGAAGAATATGCACTTTTAAAATTTCCATTTTGACTGTTGTGAGGAGGCAAGTTGTGGCTACTTAAGCAAACATTTTAGTTGATTTCTTTTGAACTAAATAATCATTTTCTTCAGTGTTGCATCCTCTTTCCTCCTCTCCCCGAGTTATAAGTCTAAAGATTGTTACTTTTTTCAGGTTATTGGTATGTGTCTTATGTTCTTTCCTTCCCTCCCATAAACTAGGACTTAAGATATAGAACAGGCAGTCAAGATCACAATTTTGGGGGTGGTGATAAACATTTAAAGGGAATAGTAGTTTAGAAGGGTTAATATTAACACCACTGAAATTTCATTTTGTTCTACCTATGCTTTTATGTCTGTTTTTTTTTTTTTTTTTCTTATGCCTCAAAAGGATTTATTCCATGAAGTCATCCCTTCTATTCCTCTCTTGTGGCTACTTTTCCTTCTAACTTTAAACATGCTTTTGAAGTTTTGGGGAAGGGGGGTCAGGAAAAATTCCCATGTTTCTGCCATCCTCTCAAGCTAGTAATATTCCATTTCCCTTCTTTTCTAGGTCATATTCTTAAATTTGATTTAAAAAATTGAGTGCTTACTGTATGCTTAGCACTGAACAAGAGAAGGCTGTTACTGACTTGGCTCCCTTCCCCCCCCCCCCCCTTTATCCCTTCTCTCCTTAGCTGCCTGAATTCTGACTTCCAATTTCTACCACTTGATAAATTTTTGGCTAGAATTCTGAATCTGGAGCTAGAAGACCATTTCTGACTATGTAGCTTTTCTGAGCCTAAGTTTCTTCATTAAAAAAAAAAAAAAAATTAGTGTGGAATAATTGAGTGTAGTGTCTTCCTCACAAATTGTTGGGATCAAATGAAATATATTATAAAAGGTACTTTGTAAATAATAAAGCATTCTCTATTTAAATATAAGCTATTCTCTCCACTTTTTCTAAAAGGTTGTTGGTTTTTTTCCCTCAGTCTTCATTTTTCTTGCTTTGCTCCTTTTGGCACTTCTGAACTAACCCTCTATACTTTTGGCTTCTTGGTTATTTGCCCAATGATAGAATTATACTTCTCCTAACTTGCTGGCCACTTTATTCTTTATCTACCTTGTGCTTCTTCTTACTACCCCTGTTGTGAAGACATACTTCCAAGAATTAGTTTCTGGACATTCTCTTTTTTTGATTAAATTTTTTTTCCTTCCTAAAGATGAGCATCCTCCTCGCCCTCTTACTTACCTCTCCCTGTCCCATGACCAATTACCTCTCTCTGTCCTAGACATGACCAATTGTAAAGCAAGAAAAGCTTGTATAGTCGAGCAAAACAAATTTTCCCACATTGTCTATATTCGGACTTTGTTGTATTTTTTTTTAGTAAAAGCCTTTTATTTTCGAAATATATACAAATATAATTTTCAACATTCACCCTTGCTCAAACCCTGTGTTTCAAGTTTTTCTTTTTCCCTTTCCCCATCCCCTCCCCTAGTTGGCAAATAATCCAATGTATGTTAAACCTGTGTGGTCCTTCTATACATATTTCCACATTCATCATGCTGCACAAGAAAAATCAGATGAGAAGGGAAAAAAGCAAGCAAACAGCAAAAAATAAAAAAGGGTGAAAATACTAAGTTGTGGTCCATACTCAGTTCCCACAGTCCTCTGGGTGCAGATGGCTCTCTCCATCATAAGTCCATTGGAATTGGTCTGATTCACCTCAATGTTGAAAAGAGCCCCGTTCATCAGAATTGATCGTCACACAATCTTGTTGCTGTGTACAATGTTCTCTTGGTTCTACTCACTTCCCTTAGCATCAGTTCATCTAAATCTCTTCAGGCCTTTCTGAAATAATCTTGCTCATCGTTTCTTATAGAACAATAATCTGTAATATACATATACTATAATTTATTCAGCCATTCTTCATTCTATAGGCATTGGATTTTATTTTTAGGCCACATTTTTAGTGGCTTTAAGTGGTTCCAGCTTTCTACATGGTGCTTTCCTCAGAGCTCAGAATAGATTTTGTCTTACTGATGTTTTAAGAGCGAAGGGTTTTTTGCAGACTTTAATCCTAATTCTTTTGGAACAAAGGTAATACATTTAATAAATACGCCTTGAATCTATCTAACCTTTCTTCCTGTCAAAGCTCATCTGCAGTTTTACCCTTTTTACTATGGTTTTGTGGTGAGAAGTCATTTTCTCATGATTTCTCATTCCTTCCTATAGGAGAAGGTCCTTTTCTAGAGCTTAAAACATGGTTTCTATGTTCTATTACAGAATAATAATTCTGTAACAGAAGAATGGCATTTTTTTCTTTTTCATCCCTTATCCACCAAGTCCTTTAGATTTTTTTTTCTTAAGTATTTTTTAAAAATTTACTTTATTTTCCCAGTGCAATCATAGTCCAGTCTTTGCCTTATACTTGGACTACTGCATTTTCTACTAATATGTTTATTATTATTATTATTTTTTGCTTTTAATCCACTTTTACTTCACTCCCCTATCAATCCTGTGTACCAATGCCAGATTAACCTCCTGAAAGTACTATCTCATACATGGCAGCTTTCATTGTCATTCTGTTGACCATAGAATAAAATTTAAATTCCCTTGCCTCACATTCAAAGCACTCCACAATATGATCTTTATAGCACTGTCCAGTCCATAATCCCCCTTCCCCCAACTATCTACTTTGAATTCTATCTACTTTAACTAAATTGTTCTACAGATTATCTCCTAAACAGATCAGGCTTTTTTTGTTTGTTTGTTTGTTTTTTGGGGTTTTTTTTTTGGCTTCTATGTGCTCTTTACCCATGCCCTTGTCTTCCTTCAAGTGTCTTCTCTCATTGAGGCACTTAGTGGTTGTTACCCTGTGTGTTAGATTTTCTAAGAAGGTTATTTGACCTGTTTCCCTAACTATATTGCACACTGCTTGAAGATGGGACTCGTGTCTTTAGCACATAGAAGTTTTTCCAGTTAAAGCTTTAATAAAACTGTTTTATGCCTTTCATTTTATTTAGCACTTTCCAGTGGAATGTATATTTGGGTCAGGGACCATCATCTCATTTGTGTACTTTTATCCATAGTGCTTAGTACAATGCACAGCACAGTGCATACCGAATAAATACTTGATGGTTGATTTCTGATCTATTTCCCCCCCTCCCCATATGAACTCTGCCCTACTTTAAAAATAAAACAAAGATTAAGCAAAGCCAAAAACGCAACCTCTGCAAATGATAGTAGCCTAATGTCTGGCACGTAAGTACTTGTTAACTTGTTAGCAAAGAAGGGGAAATATGTCCTGGATCTAAAATCAGACTTTTAATCTTCAGTTCAGATGCTTTTCAGTTGTTGTCCTTTATATCATGCATAATATTGTGCATATTGTTCTCCTGGGTCTGGCACCGTGTTCTGATTTAGGTATTGAGACTTTTTAATGGTGATAAAAAAGAAGTTGAGAATGATGATCTATTAGACAAATTTCATTTTAATGTGATCTAATTTTAGTACATTAAAATTACTTTTGCAAAAGTAGTACCCCTTCACTTTAATGATGGGCACTTGAATTCTAGTCCCAAGACACAGACTGATTAAACAGTCTATTGTTCACTCATGTCTGAATCTTTGTTAGGTCATTTTGGGTTTTCTTAACAGATACTGCAGTGATTTGCCATTTTACAGTTCATTTTACAGATGAGGAAAGTAAGACAAACAGGGCTTTGAATGTCTTGAGGGTAGATTTCACTTGCAAAGATGAGTCTTCCTGACTCCCTCTCTGGTACTGTGTACTGCGCCACCTAGCTGCCTTAACTAATGTGCATGTTAATAAGTTTTGTCCTTGTATCCTAGTGCCTAGCAGAATTTCTAATATATAGTATGAGTACTTGCTATGCTTTAATTGAATTAATTGAATGTATTTTATTAATAATTGAATGTACTAATTGAATTAGTATAAGTAGTCTCTAGAGAATTGAATAAACGTAAATGGGAAGTAACTTAAATTAGAAGTACATATAACTAGATACCCTAATTATATTAGATATTTTAGCCATCATTATTTCCAGAAATCTCAATTCAAGTGAATGTCTTGCTCAGATTAAAATGATGTCTGAATTGTGTCTGATGAATCAAAATTATTAGTACATTTCTCATTTTCCTTTAAGCATATTTGGTTTATTAATCTCTCAAGTACACATTATTTTTAATATTTGATTGATAGTCAGTATTTTGCTCTTGAAGAATTATTTTTGTATTCTATTTTTGTATTGAATTTCATCATACCTTTTAACCTAATATAAAGTCCTGCAGCCCCTTTTTTTGAGAAACAGTAATAATAAGACTAAGGTAACTACCTACTTTTGAAATTCAACCACATCAAGTAAAAAGGCTGTCCTTTTCTTTCTTTCTTTCTTTCTTTCTTTCTTTCTTTCTTTCTTTCTTTCTAGAATGAAAAAGATACTGCTTAGAACAATAGTCATTTAAAACAGGAAATGTTGAGTGTCAACTATATAAAATCTAGGTATAATTGGGCAAAATAAACTCTAGAATTTATATGTAACTATAGTATATGGTATAGTTTAGCAAGAATTGGTAAATAGAAAATGGAGGTAAGAGGTAGGGATTTGGGAATAAAAGAGTGAAATAACTTACTATTTATACGGAAAAAGAGCGCATGCTTTGAGGTTTACAAATCTTAAAAGTTGACTAGATTGCTAGTGTTAAAACAGAAGATATTTTCTCTATTGAGATGCAATTTGAAGAAACAAAATTTCCTTTAACTATATTACTTTTTGTGGGATCCTTTGACTTTGTCTCATGAAAAAATAGTCCCGGGTTATATTTACTGATTAGCATATTTTTGTGAGAATGATGTTTTTCTTACATTTTTTCCTCTAAGGTGATTCATGGAGAGAAGTCTCTTATCAATAATATCATCTCAGTATATGTTAATTAAGCATCTGCTAGTGCTAAGTGCTAAGGATAATAAAAAGGCAGAACAATCCCTACTCTCAAGGAATTTACAGCTCAAGTATATATAGGTTGAGTAGGAAATAATTAATAGACAAGAAATGGTATTTGGTGTATATGAAATCTTCTGTTTTTTGATATATTTGAGGTATATATGCCTATAGCAGTATGTTAAAAGGCTATATATAGTTTAATCACTTTTGTGGTATAACTTCAAATCATTTTCCAGAATGATTTGACCAAATCATAACTTCCCCAGCACTATTAATATACCAGTCTTGTTTATTTTTTTATTGAATGAATAAATGAATGCAACCACCATGATGATAGTGGCTTTAGCTTCTTTTATGAAGGAGAGCTTTCTATAGAAGGAGGCTCTTTGTAGACTCTCAGCTTTAAAGATAGAGCATGCATTTCTGGGTTCCTAAATAACGGGCAAAAGTGTACTTGTAACCTTACAGCCTCTAGAAGATGGCTGTGGGAGAACCACTTTTGTCCACAAAGTAATTTAAGTCTAATGGAAAGACTTGAATTTAAAATCTGGACCCCCAAGCTTGAATCTTCCTTCCCTGTAGTTAACTAATTTGGGTGCCTACAGGACAAACTCTAGGCACTTCCCTGGACTTCCACCTTCTTCTTAGGGACCTTGGGGTTAATTAAATTAGACTGCTTACCTCCTACAGCCATTTTGAGGAAAGTGCTCTCTAACCCTGAAAGCACTTTGTGAATTATTAGTGTCTTTGGCAGATCTTTCACCATCATCCCAACTTTAGCTATTCCCAGATTTTTGTTATCTTTCTCAGTTTTCTGGGCACCAGGGAAAAATCAGAATTTTGTATTTCTCTTTAGTGATAAAGAATGGGATTGCAATTCTTTTGAGAATTTTTTCCTACTCTTTCACCAGCTTATTCATTGGAGAATGACTTTCAGTTGTATATGTATATATACATATGTGTATATGTGTGCATATTTATATATGTATACATTTGAATTCTCTGTATATCTTGGAAGTCAGGTCCTTATCAGAGATGTAATAAAACATTTTTTATTCCCCAGCTGATAATTTCCCTTCTTAACCTTATTCTAAGTACATGGATTTTTTTCATTCAGTTCATTTAAAAATCATTTCAACCATATATCTAAATGATTTATTTTTCCCCATAATCTCTATTCCTTTCTTGATTAAGGCATCATCTATAAATGTTGGAGGGAATTCGGAAAACCTAGGACACTAATACATTGTTGGTGTAATTGTGAACTGATCCAACCACTCTGGAACTATTCCCAAAGGGCTATCAAACTGTATACCTTTTGATCCAGCATTATCTCTACTGCCCTGTATCCAAAGGAAATCATAAGAAGGGAAAAGAATCCATTTTTCAAAAATGTTTATAGCAGTCCTTTTTGTAGTAGCAAAGAACTAAAAACTGAGTGGATGTCCATCAATCTGGGAATAGTTGAATAAGTTATGATATATGAATGTTATGGAATATTATTGTCCTATAAGAAACTATCAGTAGGATTATTTCAGGAAGCCTAGGAGAGACTTAACATGAACTGATGCTAAGTGAAGTGAATAGAACCAGGAGATTATTATATATGGCAACAACAAGACTATATAATGATCAATTCTGATGGACGTGGCTCCTTCCAACATTGAGGTGATTCAGGCCAATTCCAGTAGTCTTGTGGTAGAGAGAGGCATCTGCATCTAAAAAGAGGACCATGAGGATTGAATGTGGACTGTGCAACATAGTATTTTCACTTTTTGTTGTTGTTTGCTTGCTTTTTTCCCCTTTTGGATCTGATTTTTCTTGTGCAGCATGGCATTTGTGGAAATATAGATATAGATATATTGAATCACTTGACATCTGAGGGAGGGGTTGGGGGAAGAGAAGGAGAAAAAATTTGGAACACAAGTTTTTTCAAGAGGGAATGTTAAACTATGCATATATTTTGACAATAAAAAGCTCTAGGTATAAAAGCATAAATGATCTGGTTCTCCTAATTTTTTTTTAATGGTGTGACCATTAATTTAGGTCATTGTTGTTTAGTGATTTCAATTGGATCTGACTCTTCAGGATCCGTTTTTGGAGTTTTCTTGGTAGAAATTGTCATTTCCTTGGCCCGCTCATTTCACAGATGATGAAACTGAGGCAAATATAGGATTACAAGTGACTTGCCCAGAGTCCTGGAGCTAGTAAGTATCTGAGACTGAATTTGAACTAGCACTTTATCTACTTTTTGGGGTGGGGTGGGGGGCTGAGACAATTGGGTTTAAGTGACTTGCCCAAGGTTACACAGCCAGACTGCCAGAAGAGTATGGGACTTTTAACCAAGCTTAAGAATCCCTGGTAGAGAATGTGAAGTTGGAGAATAAAAATAAAAGCCTATCCTTCATAGCACTTTTCTAGGACAATTGAGTCCTTTGGAGAATAGGGTAAGAGAATCCTTACTTACTAATGGTATCTCTTTCAGAATTCTAGACTGCCTATATTTAATCATCAGATAGTATAGTATAATAATTGGCTTTATAGGAATAACTTAAATGACAGTAGTCAGAGCAGGGGCATCCTGGGAACTTTTTTCAAGTTTCATTTTTATGATTGTATAATTTTTAGTATGTATCCTTTTAAGTGTCTCATTAAATCCTTACAGTAAATGAGTTAGGATAGTTTATAGATGAAATAAATTTTGGCGTAGCTGACTTGTTTAAGGTTAACTGAGTTAGTGGTAGAATCAGAACTTGAATCCTGTTTACATGGCTCCTCATTTCATTGTACATCTTTTGGTCTGTGAACTTAAAAGATTTTCCATTTTGTAACTTTATATGATATAAAGTCTATCAAATGTTGCAACTCTGATTTAGATGAATCAAAGAAAGTTTGTTCATTTTCTGAGGCTTGTTGTGGTCTGGAGACAACTCCTTTATCTTTCTATGCCTCTGTTTTCCTATCTAAGTAAGTGATAATATTTATCGCTTGTTTACTTTACAGGAGTAGTATTAATATTTAACCACCCACATTGAGCTTTAAAGTTAGTTACAAAGCATTTATATCTTATTCTCTGCTTTTACATTGATTATCCAAAACAATCCTGTGGGGCAGGTAGCACTCCAATGAACTACCTTTTTACATATTAGCCTCACATAGCTCATAAGTGGTAAATCCAAGACTAGAATCCAGATCTACTGACTCCCATCTCCATGGAAGTAAAGTCTCAAGTATAAAGAAGTGTGGTTCTCCAAACAGATCGGAAATTATGAGGCATAAAATAAAAGAATGAAGAACGGTTTCACATCATTATTCTGATTTTTATTAGAACTTTTGGAAGAGTGACCCATGTTTCAAGGGTGTATAAACATTTCAAAAGCTTTGATGCATTCAGCTGTGCTGGACAGACTTCTGGTGTAGGCCTCAAGCTGTTGTCCTTCCTGGCTAAATGGCTCATCACCAAGGTTGGATTCAGCCAGTCTTGAGTTGAAGGCCATATATATATATACAGTGGCACAGAGAATTTTTGTGTGTCGGAATTTATATGGATAAGACTTCAGGTTTTGAAGTTTAGAGCTGGAAGAAATAAGAAAGTCCATGTGGTCTAACCTTGTGTTACACACGAGAGAAAACTAATGTACAGGAAGGTTTAAGTGACTTATAAGCTTCTTTGTACTAGGGATACAGCTAGAGCAAGACTGTCCTTGATTCAAATAACAACAGATCTAAATCATGGTGGCTGGAAAAGTATATTTTGGTTTGAGAACTCACAGGGATATTGAGAATCATGTTGCGATCAAGAGAATCATTTGACATTTTCCCCCCTAGAAACAATGGTAGAAATGAGTCAATTTTTAGAGCAAGAGGTGGAAGGGGTGGCAGAGGTGGCAGAGAACAAGCATGTGGCAAGGATGGTAAGGAGATGGCTGAGACTCTTGGGGACAATATGAAACATTGTATAGGATGGGTTGGATACAGTAAGCCATGTACATTTGTGCTGACTGCTGCACCATTCAACACCCAGAATAGTGGTGTAGGAATTTGTAAGAAACAGCAACAAGACATCATAGCAAGGAGATGACTGGGGTAGATAGTCAGATATAGTATCTAAGATTGATATTTTGCTCAGTAAGTGGTAGAGCCAGGGCTATTTTATGGAATTTTTAAACACTTTTTTATTTTAAATAAGATTTTAAAACTTCTTTTTATTTTAGAATTTGTCTGTTAGGATCAAATGGGATAATGTATGTGATATGATTTTCAACAAGCCTTGAAGTGGTAATATGTCAGCAGTTAAAAATAATAATATATTTGTATTCTGAAAAAACACATTACAAAACCAAAATATTTGTGCTGTTCTAATAGCTATGACAAAGTAGCATAATGCTCCATCAGTGAAATATATTCTGTTAAATTGATAAGAGAATCTTAAGACCTAATTCTTAGCTTGGATTTTTTGCTGAGAAACTTCAAAATTATAACAAGTTAAGTTTGTTCACATTTGAGTTAGCCAATTGATATACTGGGGTTGGAATCAAGAAGACTTGAGTTTAGATGCAGCTTTAGGCACTTAGGCTGGACATGGGCAAATAATTTATTTTCTATATATCTCAGTTTTGTTGTCTGTTAACTGGGGGTAATAATAGCACAACTCCCAAAGTTGTTGTCTGACATTTAGTAAGGACTATAAAAATGTTAGATATTATAATTTTTTGATGCAGTTATAATTGCAAAGTTTGGAATTGGTTATTTAATGTATAAATGATATAAATACAAACCCTGAAACAAAACAAAGCCCTAAATGATTGCTGATAATTTGTTCCAGTTGGCTTTTTATCTCTTTAACTATTTATGTGCTTATTATTTTATTACTTAGCTTTGCCAAATCATGTAGTAGAGTCTCAAGAGTTGGAGAGGATCTATATCCTTTGGCAGGGAGCTCTCACTGAATAGAGAATGCATACCTGCTGAGGCAGTCCTTTCTACTTTTGAACTTTAATTTTTTTGTGTTGCTTGAAAATCTTCTCTATAGCTTTAAACATTTGCTCTCAGATCAAACATTAACAAAGTTGATACTTCCCTTTATGTGACAACCCTTACAATAATTAAAGCCAGCTTTCATATTCTCCCTTAGTTCTCCAAGCTAAAACAACCCATCTTCCATAATAGAGAATGGTTCCCAGCCCCCCCTCATCATCCTAGTAACCATCCTCTGGACACACTCCAGACTTTTCAGTTTTTTCCCTTAAATTGAAATTCAGTAAACATTTTAACCACATTCAAGATAACATGTTAAGATCTGGGCTAGCAAAAAGAAAATGAAATAATTTACATGTCCTTAAGGAGTGCATAATCTATATGGAAGATATAACCTGTTCATCAAAAAAAATGAATGCAAACTAAAATAATTTGAAGAGGAAGAAAGAGTATTAACAAGGTAGTGCACTGGATCAGAAAAGACTTTATAGAGGAGGGGGGCTTTCAGGGTAGGGTTTGAAGGAAGGTAGATTGTTCAAAACAAAGTTGAGTAGGGGACCACATTGTAAATGTGAACTGAACTGAACACAGTATTCTAGACCTGAGACAGACCAGGAAATGATATAGTTGAACTATTCCTTCTCTCCTTTGTTCCTAGCAGAGTACTGAAGAAGAGTTATGCTGAATAGATTACTTGTTGAAAGAACTAAATGATCTTAACTCTTTTTGTCTTCAGAACAGATGGTGTTCTCTTGCTTTTAGATCATTTAGTTATTTCTGAAGACTTGTTTGTTTTCTTCTTAGAATGGAGAGACTAAAACCAGGTACTTTCTTTAATATCTTTAATGGAACTAAATATGTCGTTTTCCCTGTTCAGAATTCTTCAGTAGCTTCCTATGGGCTTCTAAATAAAAATCCAGGCTTATTGCTAGGCATTCTGTGCTGCGTTTTTGAAGCCACCCTTTCCAGGCACTGATGGCACCATGGATCAAGTACTGAGCCTGAAGTCGAGAAGGCTTTAGACTCTGGATAAGACATTTAACTTCTATTTGCCTCAGTTTTCTTGAACGTGAATTAGTCCTCTTTGAGAACAAAGGATGAGCAACAGTTTCCTTTGAGAATCTCTTAGGATTGTGAGAGTCAAATGAAAAAACATTTGATTTGATTACGTAGTATAATAAATGTATTATAAATAGTATAACAAAAAAGGGAAAAGGACCCACATATGCAGAAATGTTTGTAGCAGCCCTTCTTGTCGTGGCAAATAACTGGAAACTGAGTAGATGCCCATCAGTTGGAGAATGGCTAAAGATATTATGGAATGCTATTGTTCTATAAGAAACAATCTGCAGGATGATTTCAGAAAGACCTGGAGAGACTTAGATGAATTGATGCTAAGTGAAATGAGCAGAACCAAGAGAACATTGTACACAGCAATAAGATTATGTGATGATTGATCAATTAGGACAGACATGGCTCACTTCAACAGTGAATTGATTTCAGGCCAGTTCCAATGGTCTTATGATGGAGAGAGCCATCTACACCTAGAAGACTGTGGGGACTGAGTTCGGATGGTATTTTTTTTTTTGTCGTTTTCTTGCATTTCATTTTCTTTCTCTCTTTTTTTCCCTTTTAGATCTGATTTTTCTTGTAGCATGATAATTGTGGGAAGATATAGAAGAATTGCACATGTTTAACCTATATTGGATTACTTTGCCATCTGGGGAGGGTTGGGGAAGGGAGGAAAAAATTTGGAACACAAGGTTTTGGAAAGGTGAATACTGAAAATTATCTCTGCATGTGTTTTGAAAATAAAAAGCTTAAAAAATTAGTAGAAATCACTTAATAGTGCCTGACATATAATAAGTGCTATATGGTATACTTATCCCTTCCTTCAGCATTATTTCATGATTTTCCCTTAATGTTATTAAACAGGTCCATTCAAGCTGGATAACTTTGCACCTTGGAGGGGAAACATATCTCATGTTTCCCCATCTCTGTGCTTTTGCTCATTATGTTTTCTATACCTGGAATACCATTTTATCTTTTCCAGAAAGTTTTTACTGTTATTCCCCACTGCCTTATATATCCTACCAGTTGTTAATCTTTTCTTTGGAACCTCCAAAGCACATGGCTTGTATTTCTCTGATGTATATTTTGAATATTTTGAATAGGATTGGGAAGACTTTCATCAGCTCATTGAATAAAGGGTCTTGACACAGCTCAAATTCTACCTCATACAAGATCTTTTAAGTCTGCCCTGCCTCCCCCAATTCCCCTGCTAGTGCCCACCTTTCCCTTGAGATGTATATTACCCTTTGTCTTCTCCACTAGAATGTGAACTTTTTGACAGTTTTTGCTATTTTTTGTATCCTCAGTATTTTAGCATGGTTCCTTTCTTATAATAAACTAATCAATTCTTTTTGACTAATTGCCATGTATAGAATGCCTTAGGACCTGCAAAGTATTTTCCTAAGAAACAATCCTTTGAGAGTAGATAGTGAAATTATTGTCCCATTGTACCTTTCAACCAGTTGAGAAAAGAGGCCCAAGGAGGCAGGTGACTGCTTCAGGGTCATACTATTATAGTCACACCATTCCCAGTCAGCTAAGATTTGTTGCCAATAATTGGATGCTTAATAGAGAGTATACCTCCAAGTTCTCTATAGGAGTATTTTTATTCTGAAATTCTTTTCTTTTCTCCCTTACGTTTTTGGTATCGATCAAACTTGGTCAAAATAAAATTCTTTTTTTCAATTTATTTCTGTTGTTTTCTTGAAAGACTTTTATTTAAACTTTTTTTTTTTGCATTCAATACTCATTAGTGAGATTAATCTTAAAGTTACATTTTTCTGTCTTCTGACTCTTCCTTTGAGGGAGATAGAACATATTTATCTCAAGGCTTTGATAAAGTTCTTTGGGAATGATTTTTCTAATATAGGCATTTAAATGTTTTCTATATATTACTTCTTAGTTCATCTTAGTCTTTTCTTTCCCTCTTTTATTGCTTTATCTCTTCCATTGTCCAAGTTTGGATTGTTTTTTTTTTTTTTGCTTTTTTTCCCTTTTTTTTTTTTGTTTTTTTTGCTTTTTAGTTTAATTTTTAACAATAGCATATTGATATTTTGTTTTATATCACTTACATTTCTGAGAGCAGTTTCATAATAACAAAAGCGAATGTTTATTCTTTAAAGTTTGCAAAGTGCTATCAATATTGTTATAGTTATATAATAATTATTATCATTTGAATAACTCTAGGTAGTAGGTGCTATTATCATTCCCATTTTGCAGCTGAGGAAACAAAGAATAAAAAAAGGAAAAAATTAAGCAAAGGCTAGCCAACATTGAAAAAGTCTGACCTATATAATGTTCTACATCATAGCATTCTCATCTTTTCTCTGTTAATCAGGTGTCATTATAATTTTGCGCCATGAAGTTTGTTTTTTGGTACATTTACATTTATGTAGTCACTATGTATATAATATCTTTCATATTTTACATCCATTTCTATAAATCTTCCCAAGCTGCTTTATTCATTATTTCTTGTAGCATAGTAATATTTTATCAAATTATGTATCACAAGTTGTTTTAGTCATTCCTCAGTTGATGAACATTTATTTTGTTTTCAGTTCTTTGGTGCTGAAAATGTTGCTTAACTACCTAGATGAACATATAAGGCCTTTTTTCTTTGATCTCAGTACTCAAAAACTTTACTGACATATAAAAACAGGAACTTAATAAAGAGATTGACATTTTAACATATCTTAAGTAGTTTAAAAGTGAATAAATATTACAATGATGGCAATAACCATGGCCTTAGACCAAAATTGGGAAGTGGGGTGGGTGATGCTTTAGGGCAGGGGTCCTCAAACTTTTTAAATAGGGGACCGGTTCACTGTCCCTCAGACTGTTGGAGACCCAGACTATAGTAAAAACAAAAACTTTGTTTTGTGGGCCTTTAAATAAAGAAACTTCATAGTTCTGGGTGAGGGGGATAATCGTCCTCAGCTGCCACATCTGGCCCAGGCTGTAGTTTGAGAACCCCTGCTTTAGGGTCTTGACCATGGTAGAAGATGGAAAAAATGGTATGTTTACCACCCATAGTCTCCATTGCACCAGAAAGTGTATAATATATTTGGCACTTTACTTGAAAAAGACAGAGGTTTGCTTGTAGAAATGGGTGTCAGAGGTTGCTGGCTGTAGTTTTTTATGAAGTGGTGTTTTCTTTTGTGTTTGTTCCTTGATTCTGGAAGGTATAAGCAAACACAAAATTATTCCTATAATCAAATCATTCCTCACTGTATTAGTAAACAATTTTCTGTTTTCAAAAAGCTGTGTAGACTATACCTATTAATTGGTATTTGGTTATTGTGTACAGTTATTTAATTTTACCTATACTCAGTAGTTTAATTACTTACATCCTGTTTTATATTGTAGTTTGAAATCTTCATTCCTTCATTTATACTGGAACTGTACTTTGGTAGTTGCGTTTTACATAGAATTTCTTTTATTTTTCTCATTACTGCTTTCCTTTTATTACTATATATTAATATTGATTTTTTTGGTAGGTATATTTTGGGATCTACATTATTGAAGCTATTGTCTTAGTTAATCCCTTTAAATGTCCTAAGTCACAACTAAATCATCTATAGTTAAGCATAGTTTTATTCTTATTTTTTAGTTTTAGTTCTTTCTCATTTTTAACATTTCTAAAACTTTGCCAAATAAAAGGGAAGTGAAGTGTTCTTGCTTGCATTTACTTTTGTATTTATTGGGAAAATTTCAGGTATTTCTAATTGCACAATAATGTTAGCTTTTTTTTTAGTGTTAGGCACTTTTTCCTCATGTTAAAAAAACTCCATGTAATATCTTTTAAAAATGTATTTTTATAGGTAATTTCCTCTGAATTCTCAATTTTATTGGCTTATAACTGTATAAAGCAATTTCTGGTATTTCTCGTATTCTGTTCTCTTTTTTACTGAGACTTGTTAAACAATATTTTTATTGGCATTCCCCTGTTGCAGTTAATTGTTGACATATTTGACACCTTGTAAAGGTGTAAGATAATGTAAATATCTCTTGCATCTGTTACCCCTCTGGTAGAAGCTTCTAGCATTGCAGTAGCTTTCTGACCTTCCTGCCTCCATTCTTTTTCTGGTTTAATCCACAGCTTGGATTGGTCATTTTGCTTTTCTGCTCAGAATTCTTTGGTTTCCTTTCCTCCTTGATAAAGTTCATAGTCTTATCTAAGTTCCAAGACCTTTCATAGTCTGGCCACTCTGCACATATCCCACCTTGTCATGCTGCTTCCTGTTAGACATTTGGCATACCATCTACAAACTGCTTTTTCTTCATGCTGGTCTCAATTCTTGGAAAATCTTTGTGTTCCCTTTTTGTTTGGCGAATGTTTATCCTTCAGACAAGTTCCCTTTTTCCATTGTCTTCTCTGATCCTCCTAACTTTTTTTGTTTAATGCCACTTGAACTAAGGTATTTTTGATTTTTACTCATTTCTATATGTGTCATTCCCTCAACTCTTTCCCCTCCAGACTATAGGTACCATGAGGGACTGACTGAAATTCCTGTCTTTAAAGAATCTTTAAGAGGACCAAAACAGTGCTTTGCACACTAGTTCATAATAAATGTTTGCTTACTTGCTAATGGCATATTACAGTGAGCATGAATTTATGGAAGCATATTTTTACTTTTCAGTAATTTTTTTAAACAGATTTGACAGCCCTTAAACCTGAGATTTCCACAAAATATTGCATATGAAGCCATTAACCAATCATGAAAAGTGGTTTTGTTTGTTTGCTTTGTTTTAAAATCTGTCTTAAATGTATTGATACCAGTACTGCCTAGTTTATTTGGGACTTTTTTTTTTTAATGTATTTCATTGATTTATTTTCCTTCTTTTTTGATTCGCCCTGTCTAGCTAGATGGTATAAGAGATGGAGTACTGCACCAGATTCCTGAAGACCAGAGGTCTATAGAATTCTGACAAGTCATTCAACTGCTTACTGTCTTGTTTCCTCATCTCAAAAATGGAGATAATAGCAGCATCTGTTTCCCAATGTTATTATGAGGAACAAATGAGATAATATTTATATTAAGTGTTTTGCAAAGCTAAATTGCCATTATTCTTCCCCCCTCAAAAAACCCTAAAACTCTTCTCTTCTTTCTTCCCCTCCCCCAATAAAAGCCTTCCCTTGTTAAAAACTAAACAGAAACAAGTAGGTACAGCAAGTTATGCTATAATTCAACATCTGTTTTCCCCTAGATCATGATATTGTGCAAAATAGATTAAAATCACAGAGCTAAAGAAAAATTGGATTAAGAATACTACAATTCAGAAACAAAAAGTTTGTCATGACACACTGAAAACGATAGGAATCTTGGGAAAAAAACAGTAGTGCAGTTTTACACATATTAAATGTTTAAAACATACATAAGTGGTACAATAAATAATAGCAAGTTATTGGACTTGGTTTCTTCTTTAGCCTAGTCTATGCAAAGAAGTTGAGAAGGCGCCAACTCTGGACTTCCAGAAATAAAGATAAAGAGATGGTGAGGATCTGCCCATTTCTAGACTAGTTTTACTTTGACAAAGACCTGAAATTTGTTTATGGAAGTGGCTCTTGGAAATATTTCAGCTTGGAATTATTGTGAAGTGGTGTACTTCTCTGCTCGTTCATGATTTTCTTAAGAAAACAGTAGCAATTTTGAGATTTCTTGTTTGGTTCAGAAATTTCTGTTAATATATTGAGTTTGAAAAAAAATTCTCTTTTTGAAACATAGCAAAACTGACTATAGTTAAGCAAAACTAATTTGCATTGTTTGGTCATGCTGACACTTTGAAAGACTTAAGAATGTCAACGTAGTGACTGACCAGTTCCAGAAGAATGATGATAATCTTTTCATGCTTCCCATCTTTTGGTGGAAAGATGATGGACAGTAGTATAAATAGAATAAGACACATTTTCAGTTTAATTATTACCAATAAAGAAAATATTGCAGAAGAAAGTAGTGATAGGGATATTATTACAAAGGCATATAACCAGAAAAGGATGTGGATTGGTCACATTATGAAAAGCAAGGATTAACTAGTGGATAACCTTATGTTTCTTTGGTATACTTCCCTTGTCACCTCCCTGATGTCATGGTCCTCTTTATTGAAGAATTACAAGAGGATATGAAGTAGAGTTACATAGGGTAAGAAATAATAGATTTCTTTTTCTTTTTTTTTTAAATAATAGATTTCTAATAATAATAGCAACTAGCTTTTGTATGGTGCTTTAATATCTCATTTTATTCTCACAACCCTGGGAGGTAGATGTTATCATTACCGTCCCCGATTTTGCAGATGAGGAAACTGAAGGAGTCAGAACTTAAGTGATTTGTCCAGGATTACATATCAAGTGATTTGTCCAGGATTACATATCGTAGTATGTGTCTGGGGCAAGATTTCAACTTGGGTCTTCCTGACACCAGTTCTAGTGCTTTACTTACAACACCACCTAGCTTGCTTCTTTGCATTTTGGTGGTGTGAAAGTTTTTGATATGACCAATTTTCTTATATCTATATGTATGTTTTTGTTTTGGGCTGAGGCAATTGGGGTTAAGTGACTTGTCCAGGGTCACACAGCGAGGTATATGTATGTATTTTAATCTGGCCTTTATCATTGCTAAGATGTATTTTATAAGAAAAATCTTTTGTGGAACTTCAGTTTTGTAGGTTGCTACTACTTCTGTTGTATGTTTTGCTTATGATTTGTAGAATTCATTTTAACTTGTTTTACCAGGGATATACCATGTTGCTGCTTCCTAAGGAACGGTGATAATAAAACTTTTAGCTGATGCTCCATTGTTTGTCAGATTGGAATCAGTTTAAAGATGGTCCTTTTTATTTTATAGGTTATTACATACCCTTGTAACTGAGGCCTACCAAACATTAATGATGAGAAATAATTATTTTTGGAGATGTTATGCCTATTTGTTCTTTTGGACATGAATATTACCCTATTATAGTGTGTTTTCCTGATAAAACCCGAGGAAACTTTATGTAATGATCTCCTGGTCCTGCTCATTTCACTCAGCATCAGTTCATGTAAGTCTCTCCAGGCCTTTAGGAGCTTGGTATTTTATGCTTAATACCATTATGTATGAATTCATTCAGAATTTTGAAGACTTTTTCAGTAGATAATTTTGACATCTTAGTTGATCAGCTATATTTTCTTCTCTCATTTTTGTTGTCTCCTTATTATACAAGAGCTGATTGTTTTTTTGTATCTTTTTTCCCTTTCCCTTCTCTCTATGAATTGGTTGCTACAAAAATGTTTATTTTTCAATCCGGAATTTTCTCTGGAGCAATGATTTATAAGAATCCTTGATAGAGAAGTACTAATATCACCTCATAATTATACTTTCCACATCGACTTCTCACTGTGTGCCAGGCACTGTGGGCTAAGCTTTGGAGAGACAAAGAAAAACAGAAACAGTGTCACTATTCCTAAAAGAAAGTTGATGTCCTTGTTTGGGAGACATGCAAAGAACTCTGAAATAGGAGATACATACAGTATATTTGTATATATCTTGGAGATTGGTCATTTGAGGAACATTATAAAAAAGCATATTCATTCTTTCACTTTACCATTATGTATATATCTTACAAATAAAATTGCTAAATTATATACATTGTCTCATCTAAATGCAAAAAATGTAACTTGTTTAAAAAAAAACTGCAATAATATCAGAAACATATTATGTATCCAATGAGACTAAGTGTTTTAAAGGGGGAAAAGGCCAAGTCACCCATTGTATCCAGAGTCATCCGCACTTGTCCTGTTCTACATCCAGTCACTGGACTCATGTAACTCCAGAGGAGAGAGAGAAGTTGGTGACTTTGCACAGCCTTCCCTCACTTAAATCTAATTCACTTGTATAACATATGTCACTCCCTGATGTCATGGAGTCATGGCCTCTTCAAGATGGACAACCAACAACTGTTGTTTAAAATGAATATAATTTTTAACTTAATGTAATTATCTCCTCACACCTGACAATTGTTTTGGCATGTCAAAATTAAGTTTCTGGAATAGTATGAACTCCCCCCCCCCCTTTTTTTTTTTTGCAGTGTAATAATTTATTAAATATGAAGTTTTGTTTACTTTTCTGTTTATTAATAGAAATAAATGAATCAATATTTTTAGATCTTATTTCTCTTTAAAAAAATCAACAGGTTTACCACACAGCTTTCATATTTTTTACATCACAGTTTTCACATTTTGATCATAAATGTTGAAGAAAAAATATTTTGAGTTGCTATTGTGTTTATATTTGTGGATTTAATATCTCTCATCATGTTTCGTTCTTTCTCCAGCAGCAAATAACTTTATTGAAGTTTTGAATTACTAATGAATTATTTTTACTAATTTTCTGATTACATTATATTCAATTTGAACTAATATATTGAGATTATTTATTGATACATTTTTCATCATTCTTTTTTCATGTTTCCAGTCTTTATCTAGTAATCCACTGGGACTGCTATAATTAAAAAAAAAAAATCAAAATATTTCTACAAAAATTTCCCTTTTATCTAAAAAAACTTTTTTTAATTTTAAAAAAGTTTGAACTTAATATCAAATAAAATGAAAATTTCTATATGCTAAAGTAATATAAAAAAAGTTGTCCATTCTCCCCCTACCCCCCAGGCAATTGGGGTTAAGTGACTTGCCCAGGGTCACACAGCTAGGAAGGAAGTGTTAAAGTGCCTGAGGTCAGATGCACCTCCTAGCTGTCCCTAGAATCATTAAATTTGGCAGTTAAGAAATCATTAGTAACTTTGGAGAGAAGTCAAAGAGGTGGAAGTGAAGAATATATTTTGGGGATGAGGCTACTCACATTAAAAAACAAAAGATGGAATGCAGATATCAGGGGGGAAAGGTAAGAGTGTATCTATGCACTCCAGAAATTAGAAAAATATCAATATCTCAGTTCTTCCCCCCCCCCCCCCCCCCACCTTTTTTGTTATCTCTGCAATCTTGAACTGATTTTCCTCTATGACTGTCCTCAGTCTCTCCCCTCCCACAACACCCCATTTTTTGCCTGAGGCATTTGGAGTTAAAAGACTTGCCCAGGGTCACACAGCTCTGAAGTATTAAATGGTGTCTTAAGTTGGATTTGAGCTCTATGTCCTTCTCAGTCTCTTTTAATGGATCCTCTATCAGTTCATTTATACCTGCTTATGGTGGGTGTCTCCCAAGACTCAGTTCTGGGCTTCTTCATTCTGTTATTTCACTTGGTGATCTCATTATTTGCTCTTATCTTTGCAAATGACCCAGATCTACTCTAGCCCTAATTTCTCTCCTGACCAAATTCTAACTGCTCATTAGCTATCTTGAAGTGAATGTCCCATAGAAATCGTAAACTCAATATGTTTAAAATTGAATTCATTACCCTTCTACCCTCACCCCCAATTTCTCTATTACTGTTAGGAGTACCAGTATTCTCTCATTTCACCCCAGGTTTAAAATCTAGGTATCATCCTGGACTGTACACTTAGCAAAGATGTAAATACAAATAAGTAAGGAATAGCATACTCAAGAATTTTAAAATTGAATAAGGAACAATGTTGTTGCTGTTCAGGATTCCAGTCAAGTCTCGTTCTCTATGACCCCATTTGGAATTTTCTTGGCAAAGACACTGGAGTGGTTTGCCATTGCCTTCTCTAGCTCATTTTACATTGTACAGCTTTAGCAAACAAGTCTAAGTGATTTGCTCAGGATCATGCAACTAATAAGGTGTCTACGAACTCAAAAAGATGCATCTTTTGATTTTGTGCCCAGGGCTTTATTCTCCCCGTGCCACCTGACTATCTGAAAGAATGACACATGTACAATTAACTTTACTGTAAAGTATGATATAAGTGCATGAGAGCTCTGTTATTCTACTGGTTCCTGGAATAGTCATTCAATAAGCATTGACTTCTCACTATGTGCCAGGCACTGTGGGCTAAGCTTTGGAGAGACAAATAAAAACAAAAACGGTGTCACTGTCCTAAAAGAAAGTTGATGTCCTTGTTTGGGAGACATGCAAAGAACTATGAAATAGGAGATATATACAGAGTATTTGTATATATCTTGGAGAAAAAGCTACAAGTAGGAAGGTGGGAGCTGGCCTGGACCAGGTTAGAAAATGCCTCCTGCATTAGGAGGGATTTGAGCTATTTTGAAGGGAGCCAGATAGAGGTAGAGGTGAAGAGAGAGAGGTAGATCATGCTGTTAAGAATTTAGAATTTGTCCATTGCATTATCAAGCATAATAACAAATAATACTATTATCAAAGCTGAAGGCCATGTGCTAGATGAGGTCACTGAAGAAAGATCATTAACAAGTGGTGTATTAGATGGTAAAGGTTATTGGGGGATAACATTGGAGGCTTTTTGGAAGAAGTGATAACCGAGTTGGACTTTAGAGAATAGGCCTATGTATTCTGGTGGTGAAATGAGCAATGAATATTCCAGTTTTTAGGAAATAGAATGATCAAAGGTACAGAGGTGGGAAAATATGGAATGCAGTGGGAGTAAATTTCAGGATAATCCTGTATGGCTGAAACATAGTTTTAAAGGAGATAGTGTTGGAAATGTAGGGTGCTAGAAAAATTTTGTGGGAGAAATATATCATATATCAATATAACTTTTGGCTTTAGATAGAATTTTTTTTTTATTATAGCTTTTTATTTACAAGATATATGCATGGGTAATTTTTCAGCGTTAACAGTTGCAAAACCTTTTGTTCCAATTTTTCCCCACTTCACCCCCAGATGGCAGGTTGACCAATACATGTTAAATATGTTAGAGTATAAATTAAATACAATATATGTATACATGTCCATACAATTATTTTTCTGTACAAAAAGAATCGGACTTTGAAATAATGTACAATTAATCTGTGAAGGAAATCAAAAATGCAGGTGGACAAAATTAGAGGGATTGGGAATTCTATGTAGTGGTTCATACCCGTTTCCCAGCGTTTTTTCGCTGGAAGTAGCTGGTTCAATTCATTACTGCTCTATTGGAACTGATTTGGTTCATCTTATTGTTGAAGAGGGCCATGTCCATCAGAATTGATCATCAAATAGTATTGTTTGTTGAAGTATATAATGATCTCCTGGTCCTGCTCATTTCACTCAGCATCAGTTCATGTAGGTCTCTCCAGGCCTTTAAAATAGAACTTCTTGGTGTTTTATGCATGAATTCATTCAGAATTTTGAAGACTTTTTCAGTAGATAATTTTAACATTTAGTTGATCATCTATGTTTTCTTCTCTCATTTTTGTTGTCTCCTTATTATACAAGAACTGATTGTTTTTTGTATCTTTTTCCCTTTCCCTTCTCTCTATGAATTGGTTGCTACAAAAATGTTTATTTTTCAGTCCGGATTTTTCTCTGGAGCAAGAATGATTTATCAGAATACCTTGATAGAGAAGTACTAATATTACCTCATAATTATACTTTCCACATGAATTAATTTATTTAGCAGATATTAAGTGCAGTACATTGTGCTCAGTGTTTAGGAGAGAGAAACAAATATAGTATGCCTAAGATTTATTCTACCTTCTTCTGAGACTGGACTACTTCAAATGCCTCATTTTTTTTCTTTATTCCTAAAATGACTTATTTCCCTGCTTCTGTATATTGAAACACTTTTCTAAATCTTTCATGAAGCTCTTGTAGCCATAATCACTTCCTCCATCACTCAATCCTCCCACAGTCTTAGCATTTGTTTTGCACCTTTCTAATTCATTTATGCAATATTGTGGGTTTTGTTTTATGGAATTAATTTGAGTGCAAGGATCATGTCTTAGTTTTTCCCCCAGTTTCTATGCATTGAGTGATTTGAATGTTTGAGTCCTACAGCACAACTTTATGAGGTAGGTAGGGAACAAACTTTTGGATTTCCTTGAAGCCCAGTGATGTTATTTAGTACCTGTGTAACTAAGTTTGGACAAATCTCTTCCTCTCGTTGGCCCTCAGTTTCCTCATTAAAAAGGATTTGTACCATATGATTGCCATGGCTCCTTTTTACGTTCTGTGATCTTCCTTTGACCCTACCAAGAAGATCCTTATGTACATAAGATGATTTTGAGTCTCATTCTCATCTTTGTTGCCCTCTTTAGATACAATACTCAATTTCATTTAAAATTTAGTGCTCTGGGAAAAATTGAAGTCAAAATAAAGAGATGTTTAACAAAGCAAGTATGTAGGACAAGAATGGGGATAGTATCAAAGTCATAGATGGAAAGATGAATTTGAGAATGTATCGAGGTATTTTAACCTTTTTGTGTTTTCCAAGGATTCTTTAGAGCAATCTTTTAAAATTAATAAAATACACAAAATTACAAAGGATGCCAAATATTTAAGTTCAAAGACCCTAATTAAGAACCCCTGGGCTACAAAGAGATTTGAAAGAGTAGAGGCTGAGAAGTTGTGAAACTTAACTTTAGATGACCTCAATCTTATAAAAAAAATGTTTATAAGGTGGTCATAACATTGAGAGAAGAGAAGGATTAGTTGTAGTTAATAGACCTATGTCATGTTCATCTGCTGGGGACTGGTAGAAAAGTATTTTCCTTAGTTACCAAACCTAAACCTACTTGAGGATGTTCTGTTCATTGTCCATGAATTTCAATTTGTTACTCTGTAGAGAAGAGAATTTTAAATCTGAGTTCCAGATATTGAAGTATAAGTGATATTAAAGAGAACAAAAATTGGAAGAATAACCAGATTGAACCAAGTGTATATAGAAGAGATGTCTGCTGATCAATTTTTAGGACAATGAGGAAGAGATAAATGATGGTGACTGGAAATAAAAAAAGATAAAATATATGGAAAACTTTTTGAATCTTAATAATAACAAAAAAGAGTGCTTAAGGCAGCATCAATAATTATCAACTTATATGATTTCCCTTCAACCTTTACAAAATGTCTATAAGAATTATCTGTACATGTGTGTGTACAAATCAATGATTTAAGAATTCTCAGAAAAGAGTTGCCGTTCACAACCATCAGCCAAATTGATTTGTAAATCAAAAACAACACTTAAAGTTTGACCTTATAAAACCTGCAGATTTGCAGAAATGACCAAAAATGGCAAGTCAGTGTTGGAAGAATTGTGGAATGATAAACATATTAATACATTGTTGATGGAACTACGAAATGATAGAGCCATTTTGGAAAGCAATTTGAAATTATGCAAAGAAGATGAGTAAAATGTCCATGTCCTTTGAATCAGAGATTGTATTACTAAATATCCTGAGGAAGCCATCAGTAAGAACAAAGTCCTATACACTCAAATAATTGGAGTCCTTTTTGTTATAGGATTCAAATTCAAAACAAAGTAAATGCCCATCAATTGGGCAATTTTGGTTAAACAAATTGTAGTACTGGAATGTAATGAAATATTACGGCACTGTAAGAAATATGTGATGAATACAGAGAAGCATGGAAAGAAATGAGCTGATATAGAGTAAACAGCCAAGAAAACAGTATACACAATAACTACAAGTTAACTACAAGCTTCTCCCCAACCATTGAAAAAGCAAGCAATATGCCCATTGTACATGTGAAGTCACACAAAATATCTATTAGTTATGTTGTCCCCTCCCCTCTAGCTCCCTTCAAATCTTTCAAATAAAAAATTTCAAGAAAAATAAAGTGAAAAAAAATGTATCAATCTTTACCCAGAGTTCAGAATTTTAAAAAATATTTTCAAAGTAAAAAAAAAAGTGTTTTATATAAAAATGAAATTTTTGTAGAAATATTTTGATTTATTTTTTAAAATAATAGCAGCCCAGTGGGTCACTGGATAAATACTGGAAGCATATGAAAAAAGAATGTTGAAAAATGTCAATAAGTAATCTCTATTCATTCAAATTCAATATATTATAATATTAGTAAGGTATTTTATTAGGTCACAATCCTGAAATAATAAGGTTGTTTGGGCAAAAAAAAAAAATTAGTCCACAATTACATTCCCTTAGTGTCTTTTTCTTTGATGGAATGTAATTGTGAACTAAAATATATAAAGAATTGTGTCAAATTTATAAGAATATAAATGATTCTTTAGTTGACAAATGGTCAGAAGATATGAATAGACAATTTTCAGATGAAGAAATTAAATCCACCTGTTGTCATGTGAAAAAAAATACTCTGAATCATTATTGATCAGAGAAATGCAAATTAAAACAACTCTGTGGTACCACCCCACACCTCTCAGATTGGCTAAGATGACAGAAAAAGATAATGATAAATATTATAGGGGATGTGGGAAAACTGATACAGTAATACATTGTTGGTGAAGTTGTGCAATGATCCAACCATTCTGGCGAGCAGTCTGGAATTATGTCCAAAGGGCTATAAAACTGTGTGTATATCCTTTGACTCAGCAGTGCCATTACTGAGTCTGTATCCCAAGGAAATCATAAAGGAGGGAAAAGGACCCACATGTGCAAAAAGGTTTGTAGCAGCTCTTTTTTGGGGTAGCAAAGAATTGTTAAAGGAGGGGATGCCCATCAACTGGGAAATAACTGAACAAGTTGTAGTACATGGGTACATGAAGGTAATGAAATCTTATTGTTCTATAAAAAATGATGCTCAAGCTGATTATGAAAAGGCCTGGAAAGATTTACATGAACTGATGCTGAGTGAAACAAACAGAGCCAGGAATATATTATACACACTAACAGCAATAATGTGTGATGATCAACTATGAAAACTTGGTTCTTCTCAGTGGTTCTGTGATCCAAAGTAATCCCAATAGACTTTGGACAGAAAATGCCATCTGCATCCATAGAGAACTATGGAAACTGAATGTAAATCAACATATGTTATATTCACTTTTTTTTTTTTTAACTGAGGCAATTGGGGTTAAGTGACTTGCCTAGGGTCACACAGCTAGGAAGTGTTAAGTGTCTGAGATTAGATTTAAACTCAGGTCCTCCTGATTTCAGGGCTGGTGTTCTATCCACTGCGCCACTTAGCTGCCCCTGTTCACTTCTTTTTTTCTGTTTATCTCTTTTTCTCTTTTGCTCTGATTTTTCTCTTCCAACATGATTCATCTAGCAATGTGTATTAAAAACAAACACTGCAATTTTAAAAAGTCCACAATTACAGTACATAATTTTTTTAATAGCATCTCAAACTCTCTTCTTTTTCTCTGGAGGTAGATAGCAGTTTTCATCATGAGTCCTTTGTATAATTATCATGTTTTGATTTCTGTTTCTTACATTACCATAGTACCTAATGTCTTCCTTCCCCTCTCTAAGAGCCATCCCACATGACATATAGTATTTTGGGAGGGGGGAAGCACATTGCTTCTTGTGTTTTATTATTATATGGAAATGCTATTGATTTTTTGAGGATTTATTTTATTGTCTACAATTTTGCTGAAGCTATTGTTCCAATATCTTTGAAATTCTTTTCTCATTGCTAATGCATTTCCAAAACCATATGGTATCTTTTTAAAAAAAAATAACAATTACTGGTGGTGTTATATGTCAGTTGGATGAGGCATATAGGGCTCTCCAAAGAATTTAAGGTGCCACATAAAATGCAATGGAGAGAAACCTTGTGGATATGAACTGATTTCAACATTGGTGATAAGAGAGCTTTGAAGGAACAATAGAAGTAAAAGATGTGATCAAGGAAATGTGTGCTAGGAAGAAAAGGTAAATTGGTTAGCTTAAGAGAGGTTAAAGGCATAACCACAGCACTGCAAAGTATCTTCATTCACAATATGAGGAGAAAGCAGGAATGATCTCCTAATACATTGAATGAATCCTCTGTAGAAAACGTTTCTAAGAACAAGGATTTTTATAGGATCACATAAAACTTGAATAGATTGTGCATAATTAGAGAGGTAGTACAGATTTTTTAAAAAAACTTTATTAAGTTTTTTCCTAATTATATGTAAAGATAGGTTTCAACAGTCTTTTTTTTTTTTTTTTTTGTAAGATTTTGAGTCCCAAAATATTCCCTTCCTTATTTTATCTTCTCCTTCCCAAGATAGCAAGCAATCTGATATAGGTTATTACTCGTGCAGTCATTTTAAGCATATTTCCATATTAGTCATGTTGTAAAAGAAGTCATAATGAAAAGGGGAAAACCATAAGAAAGAAAAAGCAACAAAAAACTAAAAATAATTTACTTCAATTTGCATTCAGTCTCCATAGTTCTATTCTCTGTATGGGGATGGCATTTTCCATCCCAAATCCATTTTAATTATTAAAAAAAGTTGAATAATTACAGAAATAATTGACATGATGAACCCTAAAGTTTCAGTTTAGTTATAAGATGGGCTTCTTGGCTGAACTCATGCTTAAGAAGCATATTCTAGGCTATAATAAATGTGGAAGAAATTGTATGAATTTAAAAATATGCATATACATACTCTATCTTTTGAAATAAAATTGTGTACATTTTCTTTCAGTGCCAGCATGTGGGCTATTGATTCCAGCATTTTTCCTTTTGTTATTGTGCCACCAAATAAGTTTGGCCTGATTCCCTATTAGCAGTCATATTTGCTACTTGAGGGAGCACCAAGAATCATTTTGACATAGTGCTATTGAGGTGGACCTAAAATTTATAGTCCCAGATTTTCACCAGGATAAAACGTGGAGTAAATAGGATCTTGAATAAAAATCAGTAATATAATTTCTAGTGTAATGTTTGTTCTTGGAATATTGTGCCTATTGTGTACAAGAGATTGATCCACATTGTTCTGGTTTGATTAATCAATTTATACTAAAAAGGAATTTTTGATCATGTTTCAGATTTGTTTTTGAAACAATTTTCTTGAGAAATTACAATAAGAAAAATTAGAATTAATAAATTAGAATTAATAGTAGTTGGTTTGCCCTGTTTTAAGAGATATTGGTAAGTGACAGGAGCTTGGGATTTAGTCCATAGAGAATTTTTAATCCCCTTCATTTAAAGATGAGGAAACTGGTTTGCAGTATGGTAAATAGTCCTTAGGTAAGAAACAGCCAGTTATTTGAACCGCTAGTATTTTGATTCTAAATCCAATGTATTCAGCTAATTCTATGTATATTCTGTTTGGTATTTATTTTATATTCTTACATGGTATAATGTAGAATGTTAGGCTTAGAATAAGAAAAGAAAATATTAATTGGGATGACAGTGACTATTTTAGCTAGATAATTGCTATATGAAGCTGATATTTTGTCCAATATTGACATTATTTTTACAATACTTTTATGATGTTTTTGCTTAATTTTTTGTTTTGTAATTTATTACCTTGGAAAACAAAATAATAATTTTGCAAGACATTTAGCTATTTATTTGGATAATTCTCTTTTTAGCACTGATAGACCATTTATATTCAAAGTTGTTATATCAGAATTTTGACTGGTAAAGTTATAAAAAAAATCTCCAAGTCTTATATTTAGTGGAAGCCTAACATTTAGTTATAGTCAGATTAAATTTGTTTTCTTATTGGCTGTATATCTCTAGCTTGAATTAATTCAAATATAAATATATAGTTACGAAGTGACACTTTGTTTTGTTAAGGCACTTGCAGTTTAATTATTTGTGTGATGTCATGGCTTCCACCTCTGTGTGACAGAGCTGGAACACTGTTCACCGTTTACTTTTGGTGGTCCCTTAATAAATGTTTGCTGGATTGTAAACTCCTTGAGGACAGGGATTATGTTTTTTATTTTGTAAATACCTAGCTTTTCACATAGATTAATAATAATAACTAACATTTATGAAGTTAAAAATTGTTTTCTACAGATGTCAATCTGAAATATATGATATACATTTCTATGTAAGAAAAAGATAAATAATTTGTCCACATATAGTTCCTTGAAATTCATCTTTGATATTGGCTCTTCTATGTAAAATTTTCTATTGAGTTCCATTAAAGTTGAAAGAAAGTCCTGAAAAAAAAAAATTGTTTTCTAATTTTTACAACCTTAATTGAATATTTGCTGAATTAAATTGGATCAATATGGACTTAATGCCATAGAATTCAAGGGCCAAAACATACCTTAACAGAGCATCTTTTTTATTTTAAACTCTTTCATCAGAAGTTACTTTTGTGAAACAAAACCATTTTCTGTTGTTCTGGAATTTTATGTATCTTCTTTTGTCATTCCAGCATTGCTTTTGTTTTTAATATTCTTATTTGCTATTTTTAAAAGTCACTTGAATCCAAGTAAATCATGAGTCATTGTTGCAACTAGCAATCTGTTTTTACAGGATACTACTCCTGCTACAAGGATCCTGCTGTGTAATATACACCTTTATACATGTTGAAAATATTCAAGTACCAGGAACACTGAACACTAACGGAGAATTAAAATGAGATAGGCTGTTATCTTGTTAGACTTTGTCTCTGTTAGAACAGTGTGAAACTGAAAGAATATACTCATAAGGAAGAAGAAGGAAAAAAAAGAGAGAGAGGGGAGATTGGTTTTGCTTTTGCATCCCTTCCCTCTTTTTTTTTCCTTAGCAGAATTTTAAAATGTTAAGTACTTTAAATTTTTTCCACCTAAGATTCTTTAAAGATTTGAAAGAGTATGATTCAATTATAATGAGAAAAAAACAAAGTGGTTGAACAAGACCCATTGTTCACATGACAACAGCTTAAGAGCCAGTAATTTTAAAACAATTAGGGAGGGAGGGAGGGAGTGTTTTAGGCTCCATAGATGGAAAATTAGAAAAGTGAGGGAAAGAATTTAATCTTAATATCAGACTTGAGAAGGTGTAAAAAAAAATGCCTAACTAGCTGTAAAAAGTGCATATCTTTGTGCAATTTTTCCTCCTAATGAAGCTGTATGACTGGTAATCATGAAATCCTTTGACCTTACAACAGTCAGAATTAAAGATGAGCCAAAAGGAAATAGAAAGATGCCAGGTTAAATATAAATTTGTTGCATAGTCTGTTAACCAAAGATGACCTACCTGAAAACAGGTGGAGAAAAAAAGACATGTGGAAAAGTAGGTGGTGTGGTCAGTGCATTAAGATTTAAAGAAAGTAGAAGAACCCAAGTACCCTCACTATTAGAACATGAGAAAGTTCTCCATGTTGATTGAGGTATAAGTCCTTTATGGAGGATTAATTTAGAAAGCTGAGAAAATTATACAGACTGTGAAGATGTGATGCTATTAGGATTTTCACTGACAAGAGTATTCACACCGATATCATAGAACTACCTAACACACAATTTCCCCTACCACCTTTTATTTAAATCTCCTAAGGTTGACTAAGTGGATGGGGATTTAAGCCACAGATGACAAATTTGAAGTTAAAGGAGCATCTGTGATTAAATAAAATTAAAATTGGAAGACTTCATATAATTTTGATTAGGTGAGTTTGTATCTTCTGGGTCTTTATGAGAAGAGAGTCTGGATACAACTTAATGAATATTTTGTAGACTTGTTGAAGCATTTGTTATTGGCCAAAATAAAGGATAAGCAATGAGTTAAGTTCTTTAAAAATGGTCAGTGGCTTATTTGAACCTTGGCATATATATTACTATTTAGCACCAACATTTAACATGAAAAAATAGACTTGTCTGTTGACATTAAATATAATATAAAGTTTTAGATTTGTGTTTATATGCAGAAGTCATGTGTACACATTAACAAGTATACTTGCTCAAATAATTCTGTGATCCTATTGATTTTGGAGCTTCCTTCAAAAATGCAGATTACACACGACCCATCCTTTGTGACTACTGGCTTTGCCCTAAGTTTACCACAGGGAGCACACCCAGCCTGTTGAAAATCTTATTATTCTGTTACTGTGATAGTACTAGCATAAAATTCTTTAATAGTTTATTTTCTTATTTGAAGTTCCTTATTGATTTTATATGACTGCCTGTTTCACACCCACCATGTGTTCATTCTTCCATTGCTCTCTATAGTGTTAATTTTTAATGGCTCAGTGGCTATTATATTCTATATAGCACTTTGATCCTTTTCTTCAATTCTTTGACCCACTTCTTGTTTATTTGTACTTTCTGTCCTGTACATACATACATACTAGCAGACAAACTCTTAAGCAGTTCATCTAAATATATGCCATAAACTGGACAATTCATCTTGGAAAATGCAGTAACTTCAGCATTGATCATTTATTTAGTCATTCTTGTGTGATACTTAGGGCTAAACTTTTGAGTGGTTTACAGATCTTTTCCAGGAAGTTCTACAGTGTTCTGGACTTTGATGCAATCAACACAGTGTCATCTGCATGTATGAGCATCTGGAGGACTTCCCGTCTCTAGAGAAACCTTATTCAACTTGGACTTTTATGTTGCAAATCCTCCACTATGGTGGTGAACAACTTTGGTGAGCATACATCTTCCTGTTTTATGCCTCACCTGATATTTTATGATGAGAGGACTGTTGAATAGGGTTAGGTTTTTTGTTTTTTCCTGTTAGGTCATTCAAGGATTTTTTTGAATCATTTTGATTTGTGGGAAGGGCTGTTGGGAAAGAGCCCATAAGGTAATAGTTTGTTTTACTGAACTGAATCCTTTTTCATAATCATCATTAAGCAAAATGAGTTCTTAACTTTGTATCATCAAGTAAATGAGATGATAAAATCTTGTTGAATATCACCTATGAAAGTCTTCTTATTTCCCAGATTGACTCTCAAAGAACTTATGTAAATGGAAGACTGTGTTAACAGGGTTGTTGGTTTCTTATTGATAAGTTATTTTTGTTAAAGATAAAGTCTGGGATTATTTCGCATAATTGAATACTTTGCCAAACTTTTTATAAACTGGTTTTATCTTTCTCTGTTTCTGCTTTATGAGATTATATTGTTTGTTAGTTCATTATTCTTCTTTGTAAAAATTTTCAAGCAAATTTATATTTGTAGTAAACCATTGATAACCATGGTTGCTACCTGTTTTCACCTAGCAATCAAATATTTGCTGGCTAAAGCAGTTCCTGGACTCTAATGCTCATGTAACAGATTTATAGATATTAAGTTGATGTATAAAGTTATTGTTATTTGTGTGGCTATCATCTGATGTTCATTTCCCATTTCTCAGTGCTCTTTGGCTATTTAATTCAAGGATGAGTTGTTTCAGTGGTATAATATAGCTTCTCACTATTCTTGCTTTTTATTAATTGGGATCTTTACTTTGAAAATTCATTGGTCTGACTACATAGATTATTCAAGGATAAGTCCCACATCAATTAAATCTTCCTGTCCATTAATTAGGATTTTAAATTTTTTGTGATATTATTTTGGTACTCATGTTGTCCAAGGCTTAACAATTCTTTTCTCAGAGAAAGTGCTCATGATGTAAGAGTGTGAGAATTTTCTATTTTGCAAGCTTTGAGCTCTTATCCCTTTTTTCTCCAAGTATTTCCCATATAATTCTTGCTGTCCTCACATTTTTCAACTCTTTATTGAAATCACTAGAGTGTATGATGAAGTATTAATGACTTATCCTTCCATTCAGATACAACTCTTTTTTTTTTTTTTCCTCTCTTCTGTTTTGGTTAAGGAAAAAATGTCAATATTGATAAGATTCAGCTTTTTCAGCAGTTGGGAATTTGGGAAAATAGATAAAGGAGTCCTACCAAATTGCTTTTATGACACAAATATAGGGCTGATAACTAAACCAGGTACAATGAAGACAGAAAAAATTATAGACCAATTTTCTTAATGAATATTGATGAAAAAATCTTAAATAAAATATTAGCAAAAAGATGGCAGCAAATTATCACCAGAATGATATACCATGAACCAAGTAGGATTTGTACCAGGAATGCAAGACTGGTTCAATATTAGGAAAAAATTAGCATAATGACTATATCAATAACCAAACTAACAGAAATCATATGATTGTCAATTTTTTCCCTCTGTTTTTACATTTTCATGAAATCACTCTTGGGATTTTTTTTTTTAATGCATCTATTGAGATAAAATCCAAAAACATATCCACTTAGTGAACAAGGATCTCACATTTGGTGTACAGTCAAATTAAATGGTTTTTGAAAATAATTTTTTTTAATACACATTGCTTTATGAGTCATGTTAGGAAAGAAAAATCAAAATAAAAGTGAAAAACCATGGAAGAAAGAGAAAAATAAAAACAGAAAAAAGAAGTGAATGAAGCATGTATTGAAATTGAAGGTTTATAAACTATGTACAGACAATATGATTTAGTACTTTCTGCCTCTTTCATAGTACTTTGCCATTATCATTGCAGAGGTGAAAATCCTGCAAATAGCCAAAGGCTATTTTTATAGAACTTTGTTTTATAGGTTACCATGGACAAAATTAAAATTCACCAAGCCAATCTACTGATGATGAGCCTCTCTAAACACAGCTGGGCTCTTCACAATACTGACTTAGTCTGTTTTGGAGACTACACTCAAACCCTTTTACAGCATGGCAGAGCCCATCAAAATTTATGCTCTGCTTAAACTTTTCTGTTCTTTAAAACTCTTGTTCTTTAAAAACCCTTGTGTCAGCTACACAGCACAATAAGGTGCTGGCTAAGACTTTGTGGATATGTATCTTAGCCTGAGCATGCAGTACTTGCTACATGTAGCAACAATAGTCCTCTTTGAAATGAACTAGTTTTATAGATTTAAATATTCCATATTCTGATTGCTCTACAGGAGGAAGTCTTTTACATCTTAGTATTTCATTGGAGGAGGGTATAAATAGTCTATCAGTTCTTCCAAGCTTCAATATGGTGGTTGCCAGGTGCTCATGGGGAAAAAAAAAATCTTGTTCTGAAAGAAACCTTTCCTACATTGCTTGTAAATTTGATTTTTGTTTTTCCTACATGTCATTGTTACTAAACACACATGCATGCACACACATGCACACACGCACACACACATGCACACATAGGCAAACATTCACGCACATACACCTCTTAAAGCAGTGCTACCAAAAGAAATTTCCACTTATGTCAGAGGTTCTTTACTTGGCATCTATAGATTTCTAAAGTTCTAGGGATAGATTTCAGGGAGTCCATCTACTTGGAGGAAGGGGAAATATTTATTTTTACCAAATTCTAAGAGAAACTTAGCCTTTCCTTCAATTATGGATGTAGGCAATAAACCCCAGGTGATGTTGCAAGTGACAAAATAAAGACTTTTGCAGAAATAGCATTATTTTCAATTCCTGTTGTGAGTTCTATCAGATTTTTAAAATATTTTATAGTGAATATTTAATCAAGCATGAAATTCATGTTTTTTACTAATGAAATATACATGCAACTTTTAGTGTTTTCCTGAGAATAGAGATTTTTTATTATTGGTGGTGATTGTTGTATATGATACTGAAGCTAGAAAACACAAAAGGAACCTGTATGTAGCTTTTTCATTTCTGATTTCATTTGGAATAAATAAAGTGACCTTCTTGAAAGTCAGTTTGACACAAGAGATACCCACAGGGGAATTAGAAAAAGATATGACTCCATACATGGCTGCAAAACAGTAATGGAGGGATGCCAGAGCTGCTAAAAACAAATTTACACAAACATCACAACTCTTTCCCAGAATGAAACCTTAGAGGTCATTTAATTTCAGTTACTTTTTATTTTTTAGTAGATTTTAAAAATCTTTTAACATCACTTACGTTTTTTCCTATGTTTATCAGGAAATGGATTTTGTATTGGTCATTGTGTTGATCATGATTTCAAAGTCTTTCAGAAGTGTTTGTTTTTACAGTATTGTTATTGAACAAGATGTTCTCCTGGTTTTGCTCTCTTCAGTTTGCATCAATTGCCAGGTTTCTCTTTTCATCATTTATAGCACAGTAATGTTCCATCACATTTCTGTATCATATCATATTTCTAATTTGTTGCTACATCAAAAGAACTACTATGAGCATTTTTGTACACATAAGTTCTTTTCCTTTTTCTTCTACCTCTTTAGGATAGATTTATTTGTAGTTTCACTTGGTTAAAAGATATGCTCATTTTAATAACATTTATGAGAATCCCAAATTGCTCACTACAGTTGATAGGCCATTTTTTACAGGTCTACCAACAGTGAGATGTGTTTTCTCTCAGTCTTTCAGGCAATTGTTAATTTTCTTTTTTGGGTCAGCTTTGTCTAGCTGTAAGACAGAAGATCAAAGTTTTTTTAAAATTTGCATTTTTCTAATTAGGAAAGGGAATAAGCATTTAAGTTTCTACTATGTGCCAGGCACTGTGTTAAGGGCTTTGTCTGTCATTTTAGTTATGTTTGACTCTTCATGAAGCTATTTGGAGTTTTCTTAACTGAAACTACTGAAGTAGTTTTGACATTGCCTTCTCCAGCTCTTTTTACAGATGAGGAACTGAAGCAAACAGGGTGGAGTGACTTGTCCAGGTCATATACCTACTTGGTGTCTGAAGCTAGATTTGAACTCAAGTCTTCCTGACTGGAGGCCCACTACGCAGTATAATGCAGTCATTGTACTACCCACTTGACTTGGCAATAAGTAACTAATGTATGCTTTTGTTTAGGTGCTAGATATAATGAAAGTGAATGAGGAATGGATTATTTTCAAGTTCCTTTTCTGCTCCTCCTAGACTGGGGAATTCCTGAGATAATTAATGTGTCTGGGGCCAGATTTGAACTCAGGAAAATGAGTCTTCCTGTCTTTATTCCAGCTGTTCTGCTAAACGCTGTACAACTATTTTATTTGATTCTCACAACTTTGAAAAGTAAGTGCTATTATCTTACCATTTTTACAGTTGAAACTGAGGCAGATGGAGTAGTGATTTGCCCACAGTCAGTCAAAGTCTGAGGCTTCTGACTCAAGGCCCTGCTCTACTGGTATCATATAACTGCCACTATATTTATTTGTGATTTTAAACATTTTTTAATATGGTTTTTGATAACTGGGATTTTTTTCCTCTGAAAATTAACTATTATCCTCTGACCATCTTAATTGGAAAATGGCTTCCTATTATCTTAGAAATGTGACCTTAAGTGAGAGAGAAACATTATGCAAAGATTTTTTTCCCTGTTTCTTTTTGTTTTAGCTGCTTTGATTTGTTTAGACAAAGCAACATTTACTTTCAGTATTTTTTTTCTTACTGTTTGTACGTACATGTATGTTATAGTAACTGTTTTTTTGGCTCTTAATTCTCTTTGCATCAATTCATAATAAGATTTTCCACCCTTTGTATTGATCATATTTTGTTAATCCTTACAGCAAAGGAATATGGTATTATATTTATATAATATAATTTACTTAGTTATTACATAATTAATGGGCATATCTGGTACCATAGGATATAAATATATATGGAATTTTTTTTTTTTTTTATCATTGCATTCCTTAGGAGAGTTATATATTTAATAGTAGAATCTCTGTCAAAGGATATGGTCATTTTAATCCCTTTCTCTGAATCATTTCAGTTACTTTCTAGAATGGTAGTATCCATTCACACCAACAAGATATTAATTAATGGTTAAATTATGAAATATACATGGAAGTGAAGGATCCCTGGTACAAAAGGAAAAATCATTTCCAACTAATATAAAATCAAGGAAGGTTTCATTTTAAAAAAATTATCAAAACCAAAATAATATATTCTCTACTTAATTTTTTTAACATGCATTTGTTACTTTTCCCCTGTCCCCATTCCTTTCCCAAAATGAACAATTTTTAAAAGAAAAACAAGTCTTATTAAACATTTATTAAGTACCTATTATGTGTTATATGCCATTTTAAGGACCAGAGATAGTGATAAGAAAAAGAAAGATAACCTCTGCCTTGCTGGAGCTTTTACACATTCTAGTGAGAGAAGTTATCACACAAAAGAAAGCTGAAAAGTTGGGAAGGGGAAGGAGAGACTGGGTAAGAATGAAGCTGCTTGATAAAATGAAGGATTGCTGGCCTGGGAATTCTTTTAAATGGAGGCTTTGGGAAGGGTCAGTCAGAGGGGTGAAGGGTATTGAAAATACTGAAGAAGTGACGAGAAGGTTATTGATGCAATCTTGCCAGATGATGAGTTTCTTCGTGATGACTTTCCTGGGACCATAATTGGGGAAGTCAAGCTCAAGGAGGAAGGCTGGTGGGGCTTGATTTCCATTATTTTTTTTTTTTTTTTACAGCAAAGTGCAATCTTTTACATTGATTATACTGTATTCCTCAATTGATGATCATCTTCTTAGTTTCCAGTTTTTGGTATCTTCAGAAAAACTGCTTTGAAAATCAGTTTCTGTCTACTACCATATCCTCCCCTATTTTTTTTTGTTCAAAGAGTTTGCATAGTTTAGTAACCTTTTGGGGCATAGTTGTAAATTGCACAACTGCTTTGCACAAATGACATTTGGTTTCCCATAGTCATTCCAATATTTGTCACTTTCCTCTTAATGTTTTAGTCTTTTTCGGACACTTCCAATGAAGCATCTTGGCATATAATTTTTTACCTTATTTGTTTTTCAAATGTAATTATAATTTATGTCATCTGAGTAATAATAAAGTGTTACATGTGCTGATACTTATACATCTTCAGAATTTTTAGAATTAGAATTATTAACTGTAATAATGTCATTCTCATGGGTGGATTGTTCTAAGGAATATAATGTCATTGATATTGCTGCTGTTCAGTCATTTTAATCATATCCAACTCTTTGTGACTTCATTAAATAGCTTTTCTTGGCAAAGATACATAGTGTGTGAGGTTAGATTTGAACTCAGTTTTTGACTCCAGGCCTTATGCTCTCTCTATCTGCTGTGCTGCCTAGCTGCCCATTGATAATGTTATTTGCTAATTTTTTTTTTTTTTTTTTTAGCATTTTCCCCCCCAACTTTTTATTAAGATCAATATTTTGTCTTTATAAGGAATAATAATAAAATGTGCATTCTTTTGATAAACTGAAGAACTCTTGATTCATTGATAGCCAAAACATAATTGGAAAAAAGTTTTTCATTTTTTAATGTGTTTTGATAGAAGTTGTTATTGTCTATGAAACATGGGATGTGTACATATTTCAGATTCCAGTACAGTTCTTCCACAAACTGTTTTCATCAAAATTTTTTTTTTTTTTGATAATGAAATTGCCATTAATAGGTTTTTCAGAGTAGCTGCCTCTTACCTTGCCCAATTGTAATACAAAGATGAAGCTGTTAGAGTTTCAGTTGATTGATCAAAAGTTCTTTAGACCTATGGGCAATTCTCCCACCTTGCTATCTGTTAGAAACTTCCTTGCATGTGGTTTAATGAGCATATTTTAACTATATCAATAGCTTTAGTTGCACCAGTGTCTCTTAGGAGAGCACTTCTGTAAGTAATCTTAAAAAGCAGTCTTTTGTAGTAATATAACCATAATTGTCGGTTTATCTGCAGCTTTTGATACTGTTACCACTCTTTTCTCCTAGAATAACCCCTTCTCTCTTGGTTCACCTTCTACCTGACTGTCTTATCCTCTTTTGCTGTCTTTTCATGCTTGCCACATCAAACTGGATATTTCCCACTGTTTTGTCCTGCCTGGCCAATTTTTTATTCCTCTGTTTTCTCTTTGAAACAGTTTAACTATTCATTTGTGTGCAGAATGTTCCCATATGTGCAAGACGTCATGTGGCTTACAAACTGAGCTAAGATTTTTGGGACACTGTATATCTCCATCTCCATTTACCTTGAGCTTCAGAGCTGCATTACCGTTTGCCTATTGGACATTACAGACTGAATGTCTTGGAAGCCTCAGAACTCTTTATGTCTAAAATGGAACTCTTTTTTTCACGAAAAACCCTCCTTTTTCCCATATGGTACTTATATAACCACAGGATTATTCTATCTAGTCATTTGCTAGATCTTGGCTGTTTCTACCTTTACAACATCTCTCCCTTTGGACACTTATTTCTATTTACACAGTCCTACTATTACTAACAAGGTTTAGATTCTTATCACCTCCCACCTAGATATTGCAAAAGTCTTCTTCTAATTGGCTTCCCTGCCTTAGATCCCTCCCTACTCTAGTCCATCCATCTTAACACTGTTACCACAGTCATCTTTAAATAAAGATCTGGTCATATCTGTCTACTCCTGTTGCCTCAAGCATAAAATATGATTAGTTTTTAGAATCCTACATACAACTTAATGTAGTACTTCATGACATTCCATCTCCTGTCTCTTTTTGCAAAGATTTTCTTTGTGTCTGAAATGTATTCCCTCCTTAGCCTCTGCTTCAGAAAATCCACCTCTTCCTTTAAGATAAGTTCAGGCTTCTGCATGAAACCTTTAGGATTCCACTCCTCATGTCTGTCAGTCTGCTGGTGCCCACCCAAAAAAGTAGGTACTTAATAGTTTTTTTTTTTCCACTTTGAAATTGAATTAATATACTTCATATTGAAGTTCATTAAAGCAATACAAGATAACTCATCTGTTTTGTAAGCCTCAGTTAACTGAAACTGGGAGACCCTGACCATGTTGAAATTTGACTTATAAAAGCCAATATTTGACTTGCACATATCATAGGAAATCATCACTGTGTTGCATTCCTTGTAAGATGGAAAACAACAGTAACAATAATTAGTATTTATGTAGCCATCTACTATATGCCAGATACTGTGCTAAGTACTTTACAAACTATCTCATTTAATTCTCACAATAATAATAGAACTTACCTTGGGAGGTTGATGCTATTATTATCCTCATTTTTACAGTTGAGAAAATTGAGGCAGGCAGAGGTGCCTTGGGTCACTCAAGTAATAAGTTAGTGTCTGAAGTTGAATTTGAAGTTTTACTGACTTGAGTCCCAACTCAGCTCTCCATCCACTATGTTACCTAGCATTTTCCCCTTAAGTGAATGAAAAGTATTAAGTGCTTACTAGGTATGAAGCATTAGGCTAAGTGTTTAGAATGCAAATAGAAAAGTTAGACAGTTCTTAGGGAGCTCCGACCAACCCATATAGGTAGGTTCAGCTAATACACCAGAGCAGATAAAAAAAAAATCCTGGAATCCACATACCAAATAGCTTAGTTTTGTTGGAATATAGTTAAGAAGGGGGGAATTTAACCAGTATTTTTATTGACAAAACCTTGCTTCTCATGTTAAACTATTTGCACAAAGTACAGGAATGGTGAGGACTTTGTTTTCAGAGGATCTTGAGACAAGTTAGCTAGCCTTGTCTTCACAAGTTACTTGCTACCTTATGTCTAAATGCCTTACAAGCATACAACAATGAGGTCAGCACAATGCTATTAGACCTCCAGTTTGATAGACAATCTAATACTTCTCTTCTCCAACTTAAGTCACTTTCAGCTCTGTATTTCTGTGATATAGCTACATTTTACGGAGAATTCCTAGGGCAAGAGCTCACACGGTAGTCAGAAAAAGCCACCAAGGACACTCGATTGACAATATGATATGGGTGACACTGGTAAAGGACTGCCCAGTGTGATGTACGCTCATCAAAGAAGATGCTCTGTGAGCAAAGCAGAATTGAAGAAGCCCAGAAAAAATGTAAGATGCATGAAGTTAGAGAATTCACCCCAAATGTTTATAGGTACTATTTGTGCTCTACCTGGGGCAGAGCATTCTTGAGTTTATGTTGGTCTGATCAGCCACAGTCAAACTTAACTTTATCATAGTGATGTCATTTTGATCTTCTTCAGAAACAAAAGACAACAACCAGCTAGCTCCAATGTTAAGGATCTTTATTTTATTGATTTGAATTTTGTGTTGATTTTTTGGTGGTGGAAAAAGCAGGGAGGGGAATCACATGGTTTTGCAGGAATTATACTCAGAAATATACAGTAGTTTTGTTATTCTTTCATATTCCTCCTGAAAAAATTTTATTCCCCACAGCTTTTAAAATGTTTCCTTATGTGATTTAACTTAATTTAATTTTCTCTAATTTATACTGGTCAATTTTGGCTTCCTACTAACTTATACTGTTTTCTCTCTTGCAGGCAGGCAGAAGTCCTGAAGGCTGACATGACAGGTAATTGCTTGTCTTTATTTTGTAGCTTAACTCAAGTGTCGCTTTTCTTTGATTATTGATATTAAGAAATATTTAAGTCTTCTACAAAAGTAAAAAAATATAACGTGCTGTTCTTTAAATATTTTGTTTCATTTTAATTTGAATTCTTGTTGGTAAGTCAATTTAAAACTTCTATAAAAGGTATGAATAGTCAAAGAGATTCTAGGCATTAAAAAAAAATAATACGGTACTTTGTTGTACTCTTACTTAGAAAGTGGTTGTTCCTTTATTATCCACATTAAGGAAAGAAAATCTTGATGAGAAGAAAGAAAGAAAGAAAGAAAGAAAGAAAGAAAGAAAGAAAGAAAGAAGGAAGGAAGTATCCTATCCTTGTGTTTGTTGTGTCTTTCAAATTTCCCTAAATAATAATTGGAGTGTAGTAAATAATTACTCTACTGGAGAGCAAGAGTTGGGAGGGTGGGAAAGAGAGAGGCAGGGCTATATTTTATTCTGAAAACAAAATTTTCAACTATTCCAGAAGTCCATTTAATATCACATGCGTGAAAGAATATAAAATCTTTATCATTTGTGAATAGACTATTGCAGATTTTTCCATCATAAAAGACTGCTAAGATGTCTTCCTCATTTTTGAAGGGTTTCATTCAAGCATTCAGCAGCATTAGAGCAGAAAGCTAAGTTAGCTATGATAATTATGAGGGCATCACAGTGTTTTTCATTGCTAACCAAATTTTGACATTTGTAATCTTTATTGCTGGGCAAAGCCAGTACACCAAGAAACTTTTAGGCATACACTGTCAAATGGACTTGAGTAAGTTTATGATTTCATTTATTTGACCATCATAACCTATCCAGGTCTAAGCTTTCTTGTCCTTATAACTCTTGTCCATTTCCTCCAACTAGATTTACCTAGCATGCTGAGGGCTTTCTTCTAGGCTTCTTGATATTATGTGGATACCTAAACTGTCCATGGACTCTTATTCTTCACTTTGGCTTCATTCAATTCAAAATTATTAATTGCCTATTCTGTAGGACTTTGTGCAGAGGATGCAAAAAGCCAAACTGTCCTTGTTTACAAAGAACTTACCTTTAACTAGGAGGACACACAACAACTATATTAAAAAAAAAAAAAAATAGAAAACATACAAAAATGGTATAGAGTAGTTTCGAGAGAGAAAGAAATAAGTTTAACAATTGGTAGCATCCTAAAAATCCTTCTTTCAGAGATGCCACTTTTGATATATTTTGAAGAATTAAAGCAAAACAGTAGATTGGGGCACAGACCTTTAAATGGCAAGTGGAAGTTTTTGTTGTGTTTTATTTGTTTTTGTTTTTTGTTGTTGTTGTTGGTTTTGTGTGTGTGTGTGTGTTTTATTCCTAAGGTAGTAGGAAACCCATTAATTTATTTTGTAGAGACTTCCATGGTCAGATCTGTGCTTTCAATGAATCAATTTGGTAATTATGTGACCATCTTTTTCTTTTTCTTTTTTGGGGGGAGGGGGAGGGGCGGTGTCTGACCTCTCTGGCAATATCCTTTCTGTCCTTATATTGCTTTTTGAATGACTCACAACTTTAATTCTTCATAGGATGATATAATATCACATTCAATTATATAGCTTTGGTGGAGAATAGTGGTGATTAAAAAAAAAGGGAAGTTTTTCCTTCAGGGACAAATTTTGAGGTCATTAAAAGAACTCTGCACTACAGCCTGACCTATGTACCTTTTAATTCTGGGCTTGGTTATTTGTCTAGGTGTAGTTTCTCCAAAATACATGTCATGAAGAATTGCTACTATTATAAACTAGCCTAAGTTGTTAGTCTTGCCACTCCTTTTTTCTGTTACCTTTTGCTGTTGGATAGTTAGGCTTAACTCTTTGGAATATTTCTACATTCATTTAACAGAACTTGGAGTGTTCTGGAACTTCATGCAATCAATTACAAACAGGGAATGTAGAGGAGTTTGCTATTTATAGGGAATACCTCTTAAGTTTGAACTATGGCAGATACCTTTGGGGACTAAATGTCTCCCATACATCATGCCTTGTTTTGAATTTAGATCTGTTACATCTTTCAGGGAATTTTACATAATTTCATTATATACTTGAAACACTCGTGCAATGCTAAATCCAATTTTTATTTTTAAAATTCAGTTTTTATTCATGTCGTTCATGTTTTTCCATCATTAAAATTTCCCCCAGTATCTTCTCTTCCCCCATATACTAAATAAGACTTAAAGTCAAATAAAGAAAAGGGGAAAAAATGAGTGAAAGTGATTGGTACATCAAAAAAATGTGAAAATATCTATGATGTGCCATACTCATGGACCTCCCGTTTCTGCAAAGAGGTAGGATGGGATGGAGTGTGTTCTTATATTTCTTTGGAGCCATTTTATAACATTCATTTAGCATGTGCATGCGTATGTATGTATGTATTGGGTCTTTCCAGTTACATCATTTTGCTCATTGTGCCTATCCTCTTGATTCTTCTTATTTATCTCTTTATCATTTGCTATATCTTTCCATATTTTTCTTAATTCATCATTATTTCTTACAGCATAGTAAATATTTTAATAAATTCAGATTTTAAATTCAGATTAATTGTTCTCTGATTCTTTTATCTTGTAAAAAAATATTGCCGTAAATATTGTAGCATATATGAGAACTTTATTATCAAAGATCTCATAGGGTTTAAGCCTAGAGTGGAATCATGAGTCAAAGGTATAGTTATATGATCACTTTATATAATTCCAAATTGTATTTCACAATAGTTGTATCAATTCACAACTTCAACAGTAGTGTACCAGTGTGCTCCATCCTTCCCACGGTCCTATGTGAATATTTACTATTCACATCTTTTATCATCCTTGACAGGTTTTATCAGGTGAGAGGTAAAAAAAACCCTCAGAGTTATTTTGATGTGTGTTTCTGTTATTATTAGTGATTTGCAGCATTCTTTCTTATGGGTGTTAATAGTTTGCAATTCTTTTGAGAGTATTATCCTTTGATCACTCATCTTTTGGGGAATGACTTGGAGAGACAGAGAGAAGGAGGATGAACACAAATATATACACACAAGCATACTGTTAATGTTTTACATATGTATCTTGGATACCAACCTTACTAGAGAAAGTTGATGAAAAGTTTTTTTTTTTGTGGGCAGGGGGGGGTTCCCTCCTCCCTCCTCTCTCCCTCTCCCCTCCCCCATTTAACTTTGTCTTGGGTGCATCCATTTTATTTGTGCATAAGTTTCATGGAATCAAAGTTATTTCTTCTTTTGTAATTGCCCCTATTCTTTGGTTAAGAATATGTCTGTTACCTTAGCAGCAAGAGACATAACATTTGCTTCTATTCTAATTTTTAGTGTTATGTTCTTAATATTAAGGTCACTATCAGAATGTATGGTGTACCTTATGGAATAAGGTATAAAGTGCTGATCTAAACTTAATTTCTATCATATGACTTTCCAGTTTTTCCAGAAATGTTTATCAAATAGAGAATTCTTTCTTAAATAGCTTCATTTTTAGTTTATCCAAGACTAGGTACATTGTCATCCAATAAACATTTATTAAGAATCTATTAACTGATAATATTGTATATGCTGGAGATACAAATACAGAAAAGATAGTCTATGCCCTCAGGAAGCTTATCATCTAAAAGGAAGAAGAAATTTACAGGGAGCTTGGTGTGAAGTGAAAGGGAATTGACTTAGTGTAGAATCCCAAGAATGTTTCTGGACCCCTCCCTTCTTAAATGGAGATTTTTTGGGAAGAGATTTCTACTTGCTTTCCAGTTAGAGAAATCCCAGGGACAGAAGGAACTGATGAGATGTTTGTATCAAGGCTCTGATACTGTAGTATGAGATTTGGTTTGAGATGAGATATGGTGGTTTGGTGAAGATGTCTTGTTTTTAATTTTCTTTTTTCTGATATTTCATTGATCTGCCACCCCTTTTTTTAAACCAATATCAAATAGTTTTGATGACTACTTCTGAAATATGGGAATTCTATCACTCTTTGATCCTACCCCATTTCAGAATTTCCTTTTATTTTATAGATCTTTGGTTCCTTTCCAAATGAAATGTTAACATTTAATCAAGCTCTATAAAAGGGTCCCATTTCTATAAAATTTTTATAGAATTATATATTTTGTAGAACGTGGTATATTTTAATATATGTTTTTGGGTATACTTTGGTATATGCTTGGTATATTTTATATAAATTTTTATAGAACTTGTTCTCAAGTTCTGTAAAAGATTAACATTTACTCGAGTTCTAGAAAATTGATAATTTGATGTAGCATTAAATTGAAAGTTAATTTTGATATTATTATTATTTTTGCCATATTGGTATGGCTTAACCATGAGTATTAGAGCTATGTAATATTCCTTTAGTTTTAAAGAAGCATTTTGTAATTGAATCCATCCCAATGTTTTGTGCACTTAAATAAATTGAACCCAAAATATTTTGCACATTTTTAGTCTTTTAGATAGAGATTTCTCTTTCTGTAACTTTCTCAAGAATTTTGTTATTCCACATATTTATTGATTTTTTTTTTTTAGGATTTATTTTGTAGTCTGTGCTTTTGTTGAAGCTTAATTACTTATTAGTCTGAAAGCTTTTCTGAGTAAACTAACTTGCCATTAGCAAATAGGTATGGTTTTATTGCCTCTTTATCAATCCTTAAACCTTTAATTTCTTTTTCTTCTTTGTTATTGCTAGAATTTTCAGAATTATAGCCAGCTGATTCCTATTTTGGAGATGTTTTGATATTTTGTGAGAATCAGAGATTATTCTTCATTTGTTAGTCACATCTCTCTCTGTCTCTCTCGCCATATGATTCTTTAAAGCAGTAAATTAAAGTGTCATTTAGCTTCAGTTTGGGTATATATAGCTTCTCTTGCCTTTTTATGGAAACTTATCTGATCTGCAGTTCAGGTTTTGGTATTTGTACCTTATCTAGTCAAACTGGAGAACTTTTAAAGTCAGCTTTATCCATTATCCACTTCCTACAGTTATTGTTTAGATTAAGCCTCTATCTTGAGAATTTGGAAATTTAGTGGTATAAGAATAGAGATGCAGAGATTTCAAATTTTTTTAATATTATAAATACCTTAGACTTTCTGGCAAAGCTTCTGGGCTCCTTAGAATAATGTTTTTAAACATGTCAAATAAAATGAATGGGATTACTACCTTCTCCAACCACCCACAATTTATATTGTAATATAGTTATTAGAATTTTTTTAAAAGTAGTTTACAAATTTCGTTAAAAATCCTTATTCTTTTGTGATAGTGTATTATAAATGGTAGTTTTTCTTGCTAAGGGGAAGAGAATGAAATGATTGCTATTATACACCAAGTTAAACAACCTGATTTTGTTTTTATTTTTGTTACTCAGATTCCAAGCTGGGTCCAGCTGAGGTCTGGACATCTAGGCAGGCTCTGCAGGACCTGTACCAGAAAATGCTAGTTACTGATCTGGAGTATGCTTTAGACAAGAAAGTGGAACAGGATCTGTAAGTATTCAAATTTGGGGTACTGTTTAGTAGAAGAAACTTTTTTTTTTTTTAAACTGTCAAAATAAACCTACATTAGGGGCTGATTTTTTTTATTCTTTCAACAAAAATCTTTGGCCATTATATCAAAGTCATAAATAGAACTCAAGGATAGAATGAAGAGATTTAGGAAATGGACCATCCAAGTCTTCCTACCAGGCTCTTGGGAACAGTTGTTTAGAGCCTGCAGAACACTTTTATTAAGACAGATCCTTTTAGCAGTAGAAGTAGGAGGTAACATGATAGACTGTAAATATCTGTGCCCAGGTGTTTTGTGCACTATGCATGACCTACAGATTTAGATTGATGAGGAGAGAGTAAATGAAAGATGCTCTGAATATCTTAGCAGAATCCATCTTTAGTGTGATTCTCTAAGTAAAACTTTATGATGTTATTGATCCTTTTGGCCTTTCATATGTGATCAACGAGTGCCTGGTGAGTCTTCTGCTTGAAGGCATGGCTTGTTTTTAGAGATCTTGGCTTCAATAGGCTCTTAACCCACTTAACTCTGATTCTTAGTGTAACTGAATTAATGCAGTAATCGCTTTGATTTGAGTAGCTCATCATTAATTTCATGATGAAATATTTAAGTCTTTGAATGTTGTGGGGAAAACACTAATGAGGTCTTGTAGTCCTGGGAACAAGCTTTTATAAGAATATCCTTGGACAAAGAATTGTCCAAGGATTACTAGTTGTGTTGTCCACAGATAATGAGTAATTGATACCACAATCTGTTTTTGAAAGTTAACTAGTGTTATTCATATTCCACAGTAATTTCTGTACTAGATCAAAGAAGACTAGGTAGTTATTTAGCAAATGAACAATTTTAATATAATTTCACTGTTAAGGATGTTATAATTATAACAAATAGTTCTTTCTTGTTCTCAGGGGGACCAGTGTCTGCCCAGTGAGTCACTGCTATAGCAAATAGAATTACGTTTTGTTTTCAGCTGGAATCATGCCTTTAAGAATCAGATCACAACACTACAGGGCCAGGCAAAGAATCGAGCAAATCCTAATCGGAGTGAAGTTCAAGCAAATCTTTCTCTGTTTTTAGAGGCAGCTAGTGGCTTCTATACTCAGGTGAGTTCTATTTTGTAACCTTTAAATTTGATCATGGAATTGCTAAATAAAATATTTTAAAAGTTTTCACTTACTGTGTTCTCTGTGCCCCCTTTCCATCATATTTAGCAGAATTTACAAAGTTACTTTAAACGGAACAAGGATCACACAATGTATAGGTGAGGATATATATGAGTTTATCACATGAACTACAAGAAATACAAGCAAAGACCTTTTTATTAATATGTATACTTGTGTGGATGCATGCAGATATTTGTATAGATATATACTTTTAAAAAGGTGTATAACTGCACTAAAAGGATAGTAAGATAGCTTTTCAGTGGAAAAGAACTAATGGGCATAGATTAAGAACATTTCTTTAGGTAATTATCTCCCTTCTCTCTTCCCCCACAATAGTATGGTTAGTGTGAAATTGTGGATATGGTTCTCTGAAAGTAGAGCCATGTGATGGTACAAGAGAGTGAAACTTGTAACATGTGAATTCCTATAGAATTTCTTCAATGAAATTCATTTTTTACAAGTTAGACTATATAGGTTTTTAGAACTGGAAGATATCTTAGTGACCTGTTCAGTCTCTTATTTGGGAGACTAAATCCCAAGTTAGTAAACTAACTTTTCTTATGAGTTCATTGTAGTTCTCCTTCCATTGTCTTGAATTGGAAAAGTGTTCCCTTTTCTTCACTCTATCTATATTTTTGTTTATAATTATATATATTTTATTAATATATATTATATATAATCTTTAGTTCTTCACCTTTCCTTAGCCTCTATAATTCTCTCTCTAGTAAGCCTTAGTGTCTTGGGGGAAAAACACCAGATTTTGCTTGTGCTTTAAATTCTTCTTTTACTTTTGACTATGGAATTTCAAATTATCAGAAGAATTCTTTAGAGTAAGTATTTGTCTCATGTATAATTTCTCTTATAATTTAGTATCTTTTTGCATGCATTCACGTAGCTTTGGACACAATAAGGGGCATAAAATTCATGTCCTGAAAGCTCTTTGATGACGTCATCCCTGTGCTTCTGTTTATCTCTGATACATTTTCTTTGATTCCTATCTTTTTCTCCTCTTCTCTTCTCTTCTCTTCTCTTCTCTTCTCTTCTCTTCTCTTCTCTTCTCTTCTCTTCTCGGCAATTGGAGTTTAAGTGACTTGCCCAAGGTCACACAGCTAGGAAGTGTTAAGTGTCTGAGACCAGATTTTTCTTTTCTTGGCAATTGGGAGTTAAGTGACTTGCCCAAGGTCACACAGCTAGGAAGTGTTAAAAGTGTCTGAGACCAGATTTAAACTCGGGGCCTTCTAACTTCAGGGCTGAAATATGATCCCTATCGTTTTTAAATTGGAAATTGTTGGAGGAAGGGGAATTAGTATCAAATCCTTGAAGATAGTTTTCCATCATTTTATTAAATCTTTCCACTTAAGAATAAATGGATAATATTTATTAGCATTGTTGCTAACGAGGTAGATCTGATTCTTTAATCTTTAAATTTTGTGGGCTTTACTCTTCACTTTTAAGAATATAGTCCTACTTAGTATTTTTCTCAAATGAATTTTATACAATCCCACTTTTAGCTAAACATCTAAAGGATCTATATTTTTTGGAGTTTTTATTTTCATTACCCTCATTTCTAAAGTAAATCTTTTAGCCCCTCCCTTCCCCTAAGCTATTTGTCTTTTGCAACAAACAGTAAAAGGAAAGAGAAGAAAAAGCAGTTTAGCAAAACCAACCAGCATATCAACCAAGACTCACAGCTTATGTCGTGCTCCACACCCATAGTTACTTCCTCCTACCAATTTCCTCATTTCTTTTTTTGGGGCCAAGCTTGCCCTCATCATTCTAATTACACAGCAGCCAGTGTTTATTATTTTATTTCCTATTGTTTATATAAATAATGTCCATATTATTTTTCCTGGTTCTACTTAGTTGACTTTGTATCAGTTCACAGAAGTCTTCTCATGCTTCTCTCTATGCTTCCTTTTAAACACTTCTTAATCAAACAGTATTTATCATGCACCACAAATTATTTTAACTATTCCCCAATCAAAGGAAATGTTACTTTTGTTTTCATTCATAACACAAATAGGAATATTTTGGGTTTTATTTATATATATATGTAAATATTTTGTTTCTTTAACCTTCTCAGATTATAGGCTTAATAGAGAACATTAAGTTCTCTTAACTTAATGTTAAAGTTAAGAGCAAAGAATATGTACATTAATTATTTAGCATAATTCCAGTTACCTTCCAGAATATTAGGACCTTTTCAGTAAGCTAACCTTTTGAAGCATACAGTTGCTAAAGTGTAAGACTGTAAATTGATGTACAAGCTTATGAACAAGGACATAGGTCTATGACGCAGCTGTTTTCATTGGTTTGGGTGTCTCAAATTAATCATCATGTCCAAAATTGGATGTCTTTTTCCTCCCCTATCTGTTCCTTTGTGATTTCACTATTAATTTTGATAGTAGCACCAGTCATCCCTCGTTCAGTTTTGAAACCTAAGTTGATACCTTTGGTTCTTTTTCTTCCCTCCCTGCCAGTTGCTTCAGTTCTCCATCCCCAATATCACCTGTATCGCATTATCTCCTTTCTTTTGCCACTGCCACCATTAATGGCATAAAATCTTATCACCTTCTTAGTTTACTTGTTTTTTAACTTTCCTCCAGTCTCATCTTTCTAGTCTATCTTAATTGTTGCTGCCAAATTAATCTTCAGAACATACCTAGTGAATAAAATCCCTGCTACTTTAGCTGGCTATTCAGTGCTTTAGAAAATCTCTAGGCTTATTTCATGTTATATCATTTCTCCTGTTCTATAATCTATACAATCTAGATCACTTGCCCCACCTCAAAAGCTTTCTGTGTCTTTGTGACTTTCTTCATGAAACTATGGTTGATTTCTTACCTCTTAATTTCTGGAATGATCTTTTTTCCTCAAGCCTCATATAACACTTTACATTTATTTGTGTAATATTGCCTTATAGCATTCCTTATGTTTTCTTAAATGTTTGTTTCTTATGTGAATATAGGGATATAGGGCCTGGACCTATAATTTTTCATTGGCATGCAGAGCTTTTGCATTAGGATATTCCTTCTATGAATGCAGGTCAGCATCTTCTCTGTAACTTGGTCCTGGAGACTTGTGCAGAGTAATGAAAGGCTAAGTAACTTAGACCTAGTTCTCTAGGCATTGTGTATCAGACATAGCTTAAATTCAAGTCTTCCTGTCTTATTCCATGCTACTTTTCACTCTGACTAAAATAAATACTTAATTAAGTTTGTTAACTATTTCAACTAATTTTTTGATTGATTCTTTAAGTATACCATCATCTCATCTGCAAAAAAATATTCCTCATTGTCTTTTAATTTCTTCAGTCTCTTTTTATTGTCTTATTGCCATAGCTAGTATTTCTAGTACAATATTGGTGATTGATGGGCATCCTTGCTTCAGGGGTAAACTTAGATCTTATTGGGAAGACTTCTAGCACTTACATACTTGATGATGGTTTATATGCATATAACTTATCATGTTAAGTAAAGTTTCATTTATTCCTGTGCTTTCTAATGTTTTTAATAGGAATGAGTTAAATTTTAAAAGCTTTTTCTGCATTTGATAACTGTTGAGTTTTAGGTTTTTTTTTGGGGGGGGGGGGGCAGGGGTGTTGTTGATGAAGTCAGTTATTCTCATGTTTTTCCTATTATTAAACCAGCCCTACATTTCTGGTATAAATCCCACCTGGTCATGGTGTATGATCTTTGTGATATGTTGCTCTAATCTCCTTGCTTATATTTTATTTAAGGTTTTTACATTAATATTCACTGAGGAAATTGGTTTATACCTGTCTTTTCTCTGTTTTTGCTCTTCTGGGTTTAAGTATTAGCATCATGTTTGTGTTGTAAAAGGAATTTGGTGGGGCTTTTTACCTAATTTTCCTAATTGTTCTTTAAATGTTTCGGTAGAATTCATTTATGAATCCTTTTGGTACTGGGGATTTTTTTCGCATTGAGAACTTGTTCAATTTCTTCTTCTAAGATAGAATTATTTAAGAATTCTATTTCCTCTTCTGTTAATTTGGGTGATTTATATTTTTGTAAATATCCATTTTATATAGATTGTTAGATTTGTTGGCATATAATTAGACAAAATAGCTTCCGATGATTGCTCTAATTTCCTTTTTATTGGTGGTGGTCACCCTTGTCATTTTTAATAGTTATTTTGGTTTTCCTCTTTAGTTTTTTTAATATTGATTTAACCATTGGTTTTATCTATTTTTTGTGTGTTTTATTTGGTCCCCCTCCCCAAAGCAACTCTTAGGTTTATTAGTTCAGTGGTTTTCTTTCATTTTTATTAATATCTTTGATTTTGGGGGGGATTTTGTCATTTAATTTGGGGTTTTTAATTTGCCCTTTTTCTAAAAGTTTTTTTTAGTTTCATCCCCAATTCATTGATCTATTCTTTCCTTCTTTTGTTGATATAAGCATTTAAAGATTCAAATTTTCTCTGTTGTTGTTGTATTGGCTCCATCCTATAAATTTTGGTGTATTGTTTAATTGTTGTCATTCTCTTTAATGAAATTATTGTTTCTACGAGTAATTCTCATTTTTTAGGATTTGTTTTTTGTTTCCACAGCCCTTTATTAATTTATTGCATCATGATCTGAAAAGGATGCATTTAATATATCTGCTTTTCTGCATTTAGTTGTGAGATTTTTATGCCTTAATATATAATCAGTTTTTGTGTAGATGTATTTGAAATTTAATATCTTTTTATGTTAACTTGTACAGTGTACAAATATTATTAAAATACTCTTGCGCAGGTGAGCACTTTCTCTTTTATATATTTGTGTGTATGTGTATCTCTCTCTACACACACACACGCACCCCATATCTTTAACTATGTCAGGAACAGCTGTTTCTAAATAATTTACCAAACTGACTTTTAAATAAGACTTTATCTGGTATCTTTGAGGAACCAGATGTTCTGTTGAAATGAATTTTTTGTGTAATTACAACTTACCTTGAGTAACGAAAATTGAAGTTGGTTTTGGTGGAATTGAAAAAAATATATTTTATGTAATTCCACCTTCTAATTAATTTTTACTGATTTCTTTTGTGTTTTTCTATCATGTTTATGAATATTTTCTTTTTTCTCCTATTGTAACAAAGTTCAACAAAATCAACTAATACATAAATCAAGAATAATATTTATGGGATGTTTTATTTCCATAGTTTTCCAGTTCTGCAGTAAAGGGAAAGAGTATAGTTTGTTTCTTTAAATTATTCTTGATCAAACTTGATCATTAGTATTATATAGTTTCAGTTTTATTTAATTTTTTTTTCTTTCCATTCATTGTGTGTGTGTGTGTGTGTTTGTTTGTGTGTGTGTTTCCTAGTTCTACTTCCATTACTTTATATCCATTTATGAAAACTAATTATAGTTCAATGTATTCTTCTCAGAAGCACAGAATTTGAGAATTAGAAAGGGCCTCAATAACCCTCTAGTCCAAACTACATCTGATATTATTCTTTACTCTAAAATACCTGGCAGGTTGTTTTGAAGACTTCTATTGAGTAAGAGAGGCAGCCCATTTAATTCGTAAAGGGCTCTAATTTATAGAAAAGTTTTCAGTACAGCAAGCCTACATTTTCCTCTATGCTTTTTCCATCTAATATTCTAGTTCTTCCATCTATATTTCACGTCAACCCATCAAAAAATTTGAAAATAATTATCTTTACTGCATGCTAAACAGCCCCAGTTGTTTTAACAGGTCCATATGGAATAGAATCGGGGTTCTTTCCCATTCTTATAGCTTTCCTCTGTAAAATCACCAGCATATAAATGTTTTAGATGGTGATGCCCAGAACTGAACACTAATTCAGAAATGGTCTGACTATACATGCGAGTACAGAGAAATGATCATTACCTATTCTTGGAAGTTACATTTCTTTCATTGGGACCTGAGGTGGCTTTATAAGTCTTATGGATACTGTATTGTGTTGCTTAAACACACAGACAAATAGTCATCTAAATATGGGTTTTCCATCTTTACCTTATAAAGAGAATTTTTTTGAACCTATATATAAGATTTTATGTTATACCTGTTGCATTTGATATTAGGGAGTCCAGTCTGGTGCTCTTTGAACATCTTGACTTATTTTGACAGTCATTTTAATGTATTAGTTCATCCTCTTTGCTTTGTGTCATTTACAGACTTGATGAGTATGGCATGTCTATCTTCATATTCATTGTTAATAAAAAAAATATTAAGCTGTATTGTGTCTAAGCCCAAATCTCCTAAGGCAGCAGTCCACTGGAGACTGCCTGCCAAATTGACATTGAGCCATTTAATATTTTGCTTTGAGTCAGAAGCTGTTCAACCAATTACAAATTATCTAATTATATTTTTTTCTATGGATACTGTGTAATTCTTCATTATTTCCACAAGAGTGTCAATTGCTTTGCTAAACAAATAATATTTATAGCATTCCCTGTTTATTTCTTATGACCGACCATTCAATGCTTTCTTCAGCAGATGGCAATAAACTTACTTTTAGTGTATCTTGATGATTTCAAGTCGCCATTGGGAATATCATTTAATACACTGTTTTATTAGGTGGTAGTAGCTTCTAAGAATATTAAAATATGATATATGGAACTTTTAAGCCCATATTTTCTTGGTTGCATTTTTTTTAATAGCTTTTTATTTTTCAAAATATGTGCAAAGATAGTTTGCAAAGTAAGTTGCAAAATCTTGTATTATACCTTTTTTCTCCCTACCTTCCTTCTACCCCTTGCCATAGACAGCAAGCAATCCAGTATAGGTTAAACATGTATAATTCTTCTAAACATATTTTCATATTCATTGTGCTGTGCAAGAAAAATCAGATCAAAATAAACCTAAATTTCTAAAGCCTAAAATCCTGGGAAGTGGGTGGAGTGGAGTTCTTGTATATGTTGCAGTTTTTGTGTTTCTTTGATTACTGTTAACTCTTACTACACTTATATTTGTCAGTATACCTAAGTGTAGAATATTTTTGCTTTTTAAACTCTTATTTCCTATTTCCAGTTTGAGATTTCCAATCTACTCACCTTCTTTTCTATCTTCTAATTTGAGGTTTTTATTCTGTTCTAGGCTGAGAAATCAGATAAAGTAATTCTTTTCAAAATGAGAAATTTCTTGAAGGAGAGTCTGAGTGATAGCAAAGCTCTATGACAGCTCTTTCACAACTCAGGCTTTTGCTTTTGGCTTTGTTCTTAGCAGTTTTTGGGGGGTGGGGTTTTATATAGATGACATTATGTTGGAGTGGGTAGCATAATCGATGGGATTAGGGAGATCTGGGTTCCAATTCCAGTTTTGCTACTGATTATTCATGTGATTTCAAAGGCAAATCTCTGGTTTTTCCAGGTCTTAATTTCTTTTCTTTTCTTTTTTTTTTTTTTTAATAGCCTTTTATTTACAGGATATATACATGGGTAACTTTACAGCATTAACAATTGCCAAAGGTCTTAATTTCTTAACAATGTACTGAGAGACTCAGAATATCTGATCTTCAGTTCCTTCCATTTACCCACCAATGCATTATAATTGCTGTTACCATTTCCATATTATTTTCCCCAACTTTCTCAACCTTCTCAGAGCTTGAATATTCTTCTTAAAAAAAAAAAAAAAAAGACAATTATTCAACTTTTCTCATCCTAAAAGTTGCCTTATAATTCTACTTGAGCTTTTTATAGATACAGTTACACCACAGAAATCATCATCTCACAGAAAAGTATTACCTCTAAGAACTAGAATGTTTAAAATTCCATTATACTCTGTTATATGTACTTATTGCTCATATTGTGAATTCTAGGCCCCTGGCAGTCATTACTTTATTCCACTTCAGTTTCTATCAGTTTGCCTTCACTTCTGTCATTGACCCCTATAACCTGCCCCTTTAATATTTCACCAATTGCTGCCCTAGAATCCCTAGTTTCCTTTACTTTTCTTTATTTTCAGCATATGGATTTCCAATTCTTGGTACTGGATTTTTCTGGTCCTGCTCTAGAACTAGCAAATAATTATGACTCATGAAGTCAAGTTGATCATACATGTTGAACATACCCATCTATGTCTCATTCTTTGCTGTGGTTATTTCAAACCCTTTCTTCCCTTCCTTTCTTTTCCTTCTCCCTTCTCTCTCTCCCTCTCTATCCCCCTTAAAATGCCCCTTATTACTCAAATCTGAAGTAGGTGATCTTAAGTTTCTTAGTGAACTAAAGAACATCTACTGTGTTACTTGCCTCCCCTATTACATTCCTAAAATATCACCATTCTTGTCCGTTTCTTATTATAGAAGAGGAGGTAAGTGATTTGTACCCTTCACTGGTAGTTCCTGTTTCTTCCTCTTTTCTCTAGTATTTGCTTTCACTGTTATTCCTTTTATCATCTCTTCCAGTGTTTCTTTCCTGTATCCCAGTATGTGACATAATGGTTTCATTAGGTGCTTAGATAACCTGCAAGCTGGTTATAATTACATTTCCTAGAGACTTCCTCGCTCATTCCAGTGCTAAAAAGCTGTGTGATATTTTATTTTGGCCCATTTATCTATCTTCTTCATTTCTCAAGTTGTCCATACCTAATTGCACTTTTCTGCTTACCCTGTCTTCTGTTTTTGTCAGACTTTTGCCTCCATCATTCTCCTGGAGCTGCCCATTCAGAGGTCCACTCTTGGCTTGCCAATGGTCACAGACTATGGCTTTTACCAGTCTGTATCCTTCTTGTTGACTTCACTTACTAGATACTTTCTTCCTTTGGTTTCAGAGTCGCATGTTTTCCTGTTCTGACAACTACTCATTCCTTCACTTTTCCTTGTCCGAACCCCCTTAACTTTTCTGTACTATCAAGGTACCATTACTTTCATTTCCCATAGCTTGTACAGTGAGCTTTTCCCCATTTTGGGGGTCAGTTTTTATTTCTCCCTGATCTTCCCCAGACACTCCCCTCACATCTGGAAAATCCATGTAAAATTTTTTGGCCATCCTTTCCAGAGAAGTTGTTCAAATTTCTTTTTCTTTTCTATGGGGTATGTATAGTATTTTATTGTAAGTTTGGGTTAGCTATTTGGTTATAGGCTGTTATCTGTTGTTTTCCACATTTGTGGCTTCTATAGAACTCCCATAAAATTCCCTTTTGATTTCTTATGCTGACCTAGGATATATAGGAACCATGGTGGGGAAAGTTGTGATGTAGAAAGAATAGGCTGTATTACCACCAGTATGCAGATGACTTAGAAATAATACAAATCTTTTTCCTGCCCTTAGATTAATCCTGAACCACTAGATTCTCATTTTTAATTGGATATTTTACTGTCATCTTAAACTCATATAGTCATAAATGCTTCTTTTTTCTTCTCCATTTCAAACCAATTCAAATAATCTTTCCAGCATTTTCTGAATACTATAACACTCTCTATATACTTTTCTTTGTTCCTGTTCCTGCTCTGGTAAATCAATTATGGACCTTTCTCCCAAATCACATTATCACACTAGAACAATGGGTGTCAGACTCAAATAGAAACAGGAATTTGCCCACAGCATAATGATTTAGGAAACCTCCAATTAGCATTATGAACTATACTGTATTTTTATTTATGGTATAAAAGATTGCCCAATTATAACATCTCTAGTTAAGCTTCGTGAAAAAAAGCACTGTGGTTTATTTTCTATTTCCCTAGCATGGTGTGTCTTATGTTTGTTGTAGACAGATTATTTAGATCATCTTTACCATTCATCTCTGCATTCATCTAATTTTCTATATTGACTGGCCACTTAGAATCTCCCAGATTATTTTCTGTGAAGGAACTACTACTACTAGCCAGGAAACATTAATAAGTAAAAAGCAGAATAAACAGGACCCAGGAGGTAGACACTTAATGTTTATTGAATTGAATATAATTAAATTGTGGGATTTTTAAAGAGGATGCCACTTTTCATTATCAGAATTAGTTGTAATTCCAAATGTTATCACAGAAAACAACTGTAGTTATTCTCTATTAATGATATAGTTTGTTCATTTAATATTCATTTAATTTAAGTTCATTTAATAAGTATAGATTAATCTAGAAATGTCATGAAAGTGATGTGTATTGGTAAAAATCAGCATTGTCTATGGTTAAGGCTTCATTCTATGGATAAAATCCCAAATTACTTCCACATAGATTTTTCTGGGACTATTAGTTAAGAGAAATACATATAAATTTAATGGCATGAATAATTGATAGCTGCCAAAGAGAGATGATTTTTGAAACCTTATATCTTGAGGAGATAATATGATACAGTGAAAGTGTGCTGAATTTGAAGTTAGAAAACTTTATTGTGTGCCTAAATGCTAAGAAATGTACTAAGTGCTGAAAATAAAAATTGTGGCTGAGAGAGTCCCTGCACTTGAGGAGCTTACAATCTAATTGGGGAAAATACACAAAAGGTAAGCTGAAAGGATGGGAGGAAGGTCGAGAAGTGAGAGATTTTCTGTCATAGTGCAGCCAGGGGGAAATGAACTCTTTGTCTCTGGAAGTTCATGCCTCTGCCCTCATTTTAGGGGGACAGTAAATAGTGTTGAAGTATGAATACCAAGATTGAGTCAGTTGGTGATGAAGTTTTGCAGTCATCAAGTTCTTAGGTCATGGAGTCAGAAAAGTCCCAAAGGACTTGAGCCAGGTGGGAAATGAGATTGGATGTAATCCTAGTTTTCCCACTGCTTACTAGATGGCTTTGAACAAATCCCATGACTTGTTCCTGTCTTTGTGGTAGCTCACGTATAAAACTGAGGGCCCTTAACTCAGTGACTTAGAAAGTCTCTTCCAGCTTTAAATCTTTTCATCATATTAGCTTTTTTTTCAGCTTTATTATCAGTTTGCTATGGACACTATAATTATCTTCCTTTCTTACTGCCTCTGGATTTCTGTTTTTATTAAACGTAACTCATAACTATCTCATTTCAGTTTTGTTTTGTTTTTATTCCTTGTCTTTGGGTACTTGGTGGGTATTAAATGCAAGTGCTGTCTATAAGTACGATGAATTCCTGAATACTACAGATCATTAGATGCCATTCACTCTGACAGCTTATAACTTGTGATAAATAAAAGTGGTTTCCAATGAGCTAGATACATACCTAAATGTTTTCCCAGGATTTTTGCTTTTTCCAAAAAGCCTTAGATTTATTTTTTTGTTATATCATTTTTATTTAAATGTCTTAGTGGTTTACTGAGGTTAAGTTTAATTTTATGGAAGATTTCAAAACTCATTAAAAGTATGCAGATAGATATTTTAGAATTTTAACAATTGCAGAAAGCCATTTTTTTCATGAACTCATGTCTTTGGATATTTTCCTGGATTTCTGAAAAATTAATGAACGAAGAATTAGTTTTTGATGAGTAAATACAGGTTCTTCTGTTTTTCTTCTGATTTTTAATCAGTGTTCTACTAGGTATGTCATATTTAAACTGTATAATTACTTGTAGAAACTTTTATGGAAAAATGTTTCATCTTTTAAATCTGTCATTTTTATCTCTCTTTTAGTTGTTACAGGAGCTGTGCACAGTATTTAATGTAGATTTACCTTGCCGTGTGAAGTCTTCCCAGTTGGGAATTATCAGCAATAAACAGACGCATACCAGCGCCATAGTGAAGCCACAGTCTAGCTCCTGCTCATATATCTGCCAGCACTGCCTCGTTCACCTTGGAGACATTGGTGAGCCATTGAAGTAAAAAGATCGTTGAGATGCTCGTTTTTTTTCCCTTGGAGTATAATCCTAGAAAGAAACCTGTCTACTTCAACCAACTGGCAACTTAGCCAGGCATTCTGAATTGAGGGTGATGTGAAATGTGTTTAAGGAATGTAGAATCTCTTAGTACTTCGGAATAGGCTTAAACTAGAAGTCCTTGAAAAACGCAACTTCCACATCAATAAAAATCTTATGCAGACTAAGCAAAGGGACAGAGTTGCTCTTAAGTATATAGTAAATAGAAAAAAGTTAATGTTAGACTTTTCAAAATATCCTAAGATAGTCTAAGTAAGCTACACTTTTATGACTAGTAAAGGATTTTTCTCATTCTATTATTTCTTTTAGAAACTAACTTAGGTTATTATTCCTATTTATTGATTCACTAGGAATTAGTAATTTTTAAAGTTTTATTTCCTTCAAAATATCATTTAGAAAAGAATTTGTTTCTTATGTGTTTATTTTAGCCGAGTGCTTTACTCCTCTTGTTTTTCTGCAACTTGTCTATTCCTTTAAAGGTGACCTAAAATGGTTATAAAATAAATTAACTATAGGATTATGTATTAGCTGTCCTAAAATAGCAAGTGAGGGAAAGATTGAATTTAAGTTAGCATTTTTTTTAAGGTCTTTTGATGTCCATAGCATTGGCTCGATGAAGAGTCATGTAAAAATTAGCATGAGATTCTGCTATCTGTAGGAGAGGCTAAAGAAGTGGTGTGTTTGTGAGTTGTTCTTGCTTTAATTGTATTTTTTGCACACACATCCTTTATATCCCAAAAGGGATTTGGAGGCATTTTAAAAATCACGTTGAGATTTTAAAGAAATAAACTATTTGCCAGATCATATTGTATAGTGTTTTTTGTTTTGTTTTGTTTTTAAGTGCCATATAAAATCACCCCTTCTTGTGGGCCGGCTCCAGGTCACCAGCATAGTCCATAATGGGAGCTGGTGATGCATGACACTGGAGGACCTGAAAATGGGGGCTAGGTAAGCTTTAAAATTGGTTACATGCTGAATGTCCCAAATAATAGAAGAAAATGGACACTTCACACATAATCCTACAGTTAATTTATTTTAAACTATTTATATGCTCTCTCTGTAATAAGTCGTAAGTAAATTGTATTATATTAATAGTCTGTAGAATTTTAAACTACTAGGCAGGCAATTTGGGGAAATTCGGAAAGGAAAGGAAGTTTTAGTGTTTTGTTTGTTCAATATATATATTTTTTTCCCCTGCTTTTAGCCCGCTATAGAAACCAGACCAGCCAGGCAGAGTCCTACTATAGGCATGCAGCTCAGCTTGTCCCCTCCAATGGTGAGTCTGCATCTTGTTAAGACTAAAAAAGCAGTTGGATTCCTGTTCCATATGAAGAAATTACTCCTGAATATTTTTAAAGGCTTATTTTCAATTTCATAGCAATAATTTATGAGAGACATTGTGTATTGGAGAACAGAGAACTATTCTTGAAGCCAGGAAGACTTGGACAAATCATTGAAACTCCAAGTGCTGTGGATAACTTTCTGACACTGTAATTTAGAGAAGGTGTCAGCTTATATTGATAGAGGGAGTTCTCTCTATTACTGAAGACAGATCTGGTTCCTCTTCTTAACATGTGGGTGTGTGGCACAGTGAAAACAAATATTGGATATGCACCTAGTTTCAAATCCTCTCTTTTCCATTTGCTTTTGTGGCTTTACATAAATTCCCACCTTTCTCTTGACTCAGTTTTCCTCATTTGTAAAATGTGTGAATTGAACTAATTAATATCTAAAGTTTCTTTCAGTTCTAAACCTATGGTCTTGTATGACTTTTCTTTCTAAATTTGTGTCACTATTAACCATATTAACAAATGGTGGATTTTATTTTTGATCAAACAAGTTATAAAGTAGATGTTCCTCAGTCAGTTCTCAAACTGTTTCTAAAAACTTTTAACTTCCTTGGTCTCTGAAAGGATTATTTTCTTTTAGTTTTAATTCTCTCTTTTTTTTTTTCCTCCTGGAAATTTTAAAGTACTTGCCACTATAAGCCTGTAAAATTGTTTTTGTTTATCATGACATTCCTTTTAATTAAGGGTTTTTGAATTAAGAAAGTTTTAACAAGAATTAAGTACTACTCATTTTTTATCAGTTCTTGTTAAGTTACATCTTAACCAAATTAGCTCCTCCAAAAAGGGTCTTTTGAGACTTTGGGGTCCTTTATAATTTGCTCTACTTCAGTTAGATAACAAGCAGGAAAGTATAATCTGCTTTTTGGGAACCTAAATTTAGGGCTGGAAGCTATCTAGTTCAGCTCTACTATCTACCCATTTATTTATTTGTAATTAAACTTCTGTTTTCCCCCAGTTAGCAGAATTTTATTTTAATCATTCAGGAATGTGCCAGTTGAAAATATGAGAAAAACAGAACCCATTACAAGCCTGTATACTCAAAACAAATTTCCACATAAGCTATGTCCACAAACATTTATTTTCTAATGCATTCATAATCACCTCTTTATAGGTGAGAACATTGAGGGCTCCAGAAATGAAGGGCCTTGTTCAAGGTCACACATGGACAGTAAGTGGCAGAGCTAGCTATATCTGAGGGCCAAATTGTCCTGTTTGTTCCAAATCCAACTTTCTTTTTCTGGACTACACCTTTTCCATATGTATGTTCTTCAAGGCCACTTGTACAGGGCCATGCTTAGCTCATGAAATTCTTTATTTGCATGTTGAATAATAAGTTTGGAATTTCTAGATTTGGGGTTTGAATTATAAGATTGCTTTCTTGTAGATACTTGATATCTGGTAGATACTTGACAGCTTCATAAATTAAGGATATATTTCTTCCCTTAGGTCAGCCTTACAATCAATTGGCTATTTTAGCTTCTTCCAAAGGAGACCATCTGACCACAATTTTCTACTACTGCAGAAGCATTGCTGTGAAGTTTCCTTTCCCAGCTGCCTCCACTAATCTTCAAAAAGCACTTTCTAAAGCACTGGAAAGGTTTGCCCAACTTCTTTTGGGACACATTTTGTTTTCCTCTATTGTTGGCCTAGCTGTACATTTTTGTCTTTGCTACATTTTCACATCTCACATTCATATGGCACTTTCAGGCTTACAAATAAGACAACTTCATCTGATCTGCTTAACGTTTTTGTTTTAGCATGAAGTGTCGGTGTAATCGATTTGTATGTGTTCAGTAGAGTAGATAAGGAGGGGAAAATTAGAGAAATGTCTAAACTTCATCTATTGGGATATATAGGTACATTCGGTCATATTTTATACTGTTTTTATTGAGAAATACACTCAGTTCCACAAAGGACTCTACTGTTTCATTTGCTTATAAAGATCTAATTTGTGTTGGAAACCTTTAAGAGATGGTCATTTTTGCTATTTAAGACTAAAAAAAGTTTGTTGTTTGTTTTCTTTTTCCCCTTTATGTTACAGCCGGGATGAGGTGAAAACTAGATGGGGTGTTTCTGACTTCATCAAAGCCTTTATTAAATTCCATGGTCACGTGTATCTGAGCAAGAGTTTAGAGAAGCTAAGCCCTCTTCGAGAGAAATTGGAGGAACAGTTTAAGGTCAGAGCACAAGGAAGCAAAATTTTTTATTATTTTTAAATCCAAAAATATGAGATTGGGTTAAGCTTGAAGAAAGGTCTCCTAATTTTAATATTTCATCCTGACCCACAATAACAAAGTATTACAGCCTCTTGTTCCAACATGGAAGAAAGCAATTCTTTTACTGGGGAACTGCCAAATAACAGATATATGCAAAGGACAGTTTCTTTCTTAATCCCACGAATATGGCTGTTCCACCATTCTAAAGAATTGCTTTTGACTGTCCTAGTGTTCATGATTTGTGTGTAAGGAGGAAATACAAATTGTCTCATTTGCTAAATGATCTTTGTTCGACTTACATATTCACTTGATGTAGAATGAATTTATTGGGAAGGAAATTAGCATGCAATCTCTTGCATTTATTGAGAGAATAACCAAATTCAGTCTTGTACAATATTGCCCCTCTTTACATGTGTATATTTATTCTGAATATTTTTAATAAGTCTGGGGAAATGCTGCATAATTATTTCTTCTGATATAACTACAAAAACATTTAATTATAGTCTTTTATGTCAAAGATCTTGAAAGCTGGCTGAAGAACTTACCTATCTTCCAAGTGTCTTAGGGTCAAAGACAATTCACACAAAATTGTGTATGATGATCATTCAACAAACATTGATAGAGAACTAATTTTGGGACAAGTGCCATGCTAAGCTGATTGGGATGGATACATTCAGTACTAAAATTTGTACCAAAGCTTTTAGCATCTCCTACTTTTTCTGCTAATTTTTAGTGGGCTAATCCCTGCCCAACCAAATTTTAACATTATTTCTATTACTAAAGTAGGTTGTAATGAGAGATCATGGAGTCTTCTTTTGGAAAAATTTTTAGAAATTTAGTTCTCATAGATTATGAAGGTCCCATTCAGCTTTGAATCTATGAAAAACATTCCTGTTCACGTGAATCTCATTGCATAAGATAGGCCTATCTTAAACCATAAGAATTGGGAGGGAAGAAAAGGGAAGGAGAGGGATTAGTTATTGAAGCATTAAAAGAATTTCTCTTAGAGATAGTCTTAACAGTAAGATTTCTTTTGCTTATTTTGGGTTTTTTGGCTTTCAAATTTTGGTTACAGATCATTAAATGACTTGATTCTCAGACTTGTGTGAAGAAGCCATGTTTTTCTCACCTCTTTTTCCACTTTTCCTAAATTTCCACTTTTCCTAAAACCATATGCAAATAGTTTATAAGACAATAAACATTATAAAGCGTTTAAGTTGAATTGTTGAATTTCAAATCATTTTTTAAACATTTTCAAAGTGAGGTTTTGGGGAACCCACCTTACTATATTATTTTTGCCAAAATTAAAGATTAAATTTAAAAATAATGAATTCTAGTACTAAATACAAAGTTGTCACAGTCCTGTGCAAATTGATTATGGTGTGGGCTTTTGAGACCCTGGAGGTAGGGGTGGGAGAAAAGAGAGTACTGTTTTTATTGATTAACTTGTAATATTGTTTCTTGGATATTTCTTTGTTTGTTTAATTATTTATTGGTCCTGAGCTCTAAAAAACCATGCTAAATTTTCCCTTATATTTTCTTCTCAGATGTATATTAAAAATCTCACCTTTTCTGCAAGTATTATAGGGCAGTTTAATTATCAACCTCTCATATAATTTCACTTCTCTGACAGTTTATTTCTTCAGCCAAGAATCAGCATGAGCCCTTTCAGTGTAAATCAAAATACTGAGTTTTAAAAGTTACAGCAATAGGATTTAAAATGAAACCATTTTCTTCTCTGGCCATATTTATGCAGCCATAAGTACATTTTAACCAATTTAATTGCTTGTGTTAAAGATGGATCTTATTCTTGATTTTACATATACAAGTATTCCTGTCTGTTTTTCAGAGATTGCTATTCCAAAAAGCATTCAACTCTCAACAGCTAGTTCACGTCACTGTCATTAACCTGTTTCAACTTCATCATCTACGTGACTTTAGCAATGAAACTGAACAACACAGTTATAGCCAGGATGAGCAACTGTGTTGGACGCAGCTATTGGCCCTCTTTAGTGAGTATTAAAATATCTAAATTTGGTATGTTCCTTTCCTAGCTCTTATGTTGGACACATCAGAAACGGAATGTTGCTAGTCTTTTTCATTATAGTGGCAGTGAGTGACTTCTTTTAAATAAGTTTTTTTTTTTAAACAATGTTCATGCTCATGAAACACAATTGGTTCCATTAGCCTCTCATTAGTGTTTTCTCTGTAGTTTAACAGAATATAGCAAAAGGTTAATAATAATTACTTTATTTATTTGGATTGACATACTGTTTCACATCTCTTTGTGTTCTTTTTCTCTCCCCTCCCCCCAAGTCTCTTTTCTTGGCATCCTGTGCAAGTGCCCTCTTCAGAATGAGTATCAGGAGGAATCATGCAGTGCATATCCCCTTCCTGCTGTCAAGGTCTCAATGGACTGGCTCAAACTTAGACCCAGTGTCTTTCAGGAGGCTGTGGTTGATGAAAGACAGTAGTAAGTGTAATAAAAGTTGGTGTGAAGAGAAATTCTGATTTGTATGATATTCATAAATATTCTAAAACACCACAATGGTTAAATAATAAATGGTGTTGAATGTTTTGGATATTCTTGGAAAAGAGGAGTGAACACTTTATTTTTATATTTTTTTAAAATTTCTGATGTAAAAACATCCTAAGAATATGTGACCCACTCCTACCCCCTTTTATCCTCAAAGATGATTCATCTTGTTGCCAGCTTGGGGGAAGGTGCGGGAAGTACTTCCATTTTTCAAGTTTATTTCTTAAACATTTACAAAACACCTGAGTATGTCTATTTGGAAGTTACAGAAAATAGAAAAAGTGTATTTTTTCCCTTTATCGTTCACAAAAAGCTGTTGCTGTTACTATTATTAATATTCAAAAGTAGCTTGGAGAGAAACTTAATGTAAAGTCATTGTTGACTGATTGCCTACTTGCTAGCTTTAGAGCATTTCTACATTTAAGTTTTGTTGAATTTATTGTGATAAATTAAAATATGATTTGCCCCCTGGTCATTTTTCCCAGGAAGCCCCAATATTTAAAGGTTATATACAAAGTGATGGGAGACTCTTAGGGGGAAAAAAATTATGAAAACGAGCTTTTCTTTCTTACAGGATTGGGAAATAGATTTTTGTTTGGTAACCTAAAATTTAAACCTCTTTACCAGTGTTCAGTTACTAAAATTGACCTAGCCAAGATTAAGATCCCATTGTCATTCTATTTATATTCTTTTATATCTTTCAAGCTTGCAGTTTTAGTCTTTATCATTTTGGACAGATTCACAGGCAGGCCTTAGTAGTATATAATTCTGTGAATTTGATAATTTTGTCTTCATTGGCATTCATAGAGTATGTTCTCTTCTTCTATATAATTGTTTTTTCTACTATCCTGATTTATACAGTTCTCTCTTCTCTCCAACTTAACTACTTAATCTTCTTGCAACTGTAATTAATAATGTTTGGAATTCTGTGATTTGTCAGGGAATTGTCTGGTGTTTGTGAGCTGGAATTTAGAGTTTTTTTCTAAAATGACTTTTTTTTTTCCCCTGTAAAGTAGCTGATGCCTTTCATCCAAGCTCTACTATGCTAAACTTGTATAAAAGGGTAGTAGACTAAACAGAAGAGCCCTTTATGTACTTCAGCTTGAAATGATGAGAAAATAACTTTGAATTGTGTTTTGAGAATTAAAATCATGTACATAGTCGAAGTATCTTTGACTTCAAATAATTTAGGCCATACATTTTCAATTTATAGATTCTCTCCCCCATTCCCACCCTTAGGGAGAATAAATTCTGTCCCAAGGAACACTGATGTTATGCAGATTTTTTTTTTCTTTGTAGAAAGCAAATTAATATTAGTACTCCAAGGCAATGTACCCACAAATAAATTAATCTGTTTTCTATAATTTTTTTCTCTTGAGAACTCATTTTTCTTCCATAAAAACATTGTGTCCCTCATTGCAGTCTGAAAATTCTTTTTAAAGCCATTAAGTTTTGCAACTGTTTCTTGTTTTTATGGTACCTTACATCCCAAGTATCTTCAGCAGAAACTCACATTGAAAGATGTTTTGAAAACTAACTATAGTAGCAGAGTATATTCTTTAAGATGTTTAATCATTTGCCTCATGCCCATTTTTCAAGATAGGCATTTAATAGAATCCAGAAAAGAGCCACTGGGGAGGGAAGAGAAGGGAGGGGGCAGGGCGCCACAGGAGCAAGGGAGGGGCTCTGGTCAAATTTTCATTTTTTCCTCACTACTCAAATATTGGTGTGTGTTTGAAGAATACCAATAACTTTAATAGCCAGAGATTCAATTTCATCTCTAACAGCTGATAACCCTCTATGGCTTTGAGCAAGTTGTGACTTCTCTGGGGGGTCTGAGTTTTTCTTCCTATGTACAATAAGAGTATGCGAATGTTTGGCACTTGGATTTCCTTCCAACTCTAGTTCTCTAATGATATTATTATTTAAAGAAGAAATTGCATATTTATTTATACAAGCAATAACACATGCCCTATATGATCACATCCATAGGATATTAGAACTTTATTGCTCAAAAATGATATGAAAAAAGTGCTTTAAAAGTCTTAAATGAGATGTCATAAAGCAGAATTTTCCATGTGAAATTCAGCTTTCAATATTTGAACCAAAATGATTAGTTTCTTCATTTGTCTTTTAGGCTTCCACTATGAAAATTGGACCATTTAAATTCATCTTATTTCTAGACGATCTTGTAAATATTGTTTTAGAGAATTAGAAGCTTTATATTGAGGGGGGGAAATATGTGAAACTAAGGTCTATAGAGATAATTGTATGGTTGATCAGGATATAGTTCCAAGAAATATAAAAATGATATCTTTGATTTCCAGCATTTGGCCCTGGCTGATCTCTCTTCTAAACAGCTTCCAACCCCATGAAGAAGATCTCTCCAGCACAAATGGTGAGAATTTTTCTACTTTTTTCTGTTTTTCAATAAATAATAACAGTTTTAAAGCCAAATTGATGAATCTTAGGGGTTACTCTAATTTAGTTGTAGGAGTCATGTTCTAATTTGTATTTTGGGTTTTTGTCTGTATGGTTCATATGTTTGTTTGTAACCTCCTGAAAGACCTAGGTCTTTGATTTTCACCTTTTGTGTGCTCAGCTTTGAGGATAAGGCCTTTTACAGATGCCATGTAAATAATAAAGGCTTGAATAAATAATTATTAAATTGAATCTTTAGTTTCTCAAGAGGTGTATCCTTTGCTCTGAGCAGGTACAAATTGTTCTCCAGTGTTATCCCATGGATCTTCACTTATTATCCATATACTTCTCTCATTCTTTCCACTTAATCACCATACATTATGATGTAGCAAATGTTGGTTTGGAGAAATCATTTTAGTTACCTAGAATTCTAGTTTCCCATTTACCAACTTCTCAGGTTAGGCATAGTGTTTGTAAATACCATTTTGACGTGTTTGAAAATTGTTCTGTTTTTTCTTTTTTCTTTTTCTTTTTTTAGAGCAAAGACCCATAACTATATATAACCTTTGAAAAGAAGTTCATCATTTGTTTACTTCTCAAGCTATACTATGTTCTGAATTTTTTTGTTTCTTTAATAAGAGTGAATTAATATAAATTTCCTGTGTCAGTTTTTTCATTTGTTTATTTGCTTTTTAGCTACTCCACTTCCAGAAGAGTTTGAGCTACAGGGATTCTTAGCACTAAGACCTTCTTTCAGGTAGGTGGCATTGTTATTAATGTTGATATTATTAAAATGAAGAGGAAAAAATCATTTCTGGTGGAGAGGGAGAGGACTTTGATGTGCCTCCCTACTATAAACTATATAGATGCAGCCTAATAGTGAGGACTCATGGTCATTGACACATGACTATATGACACTATGATTATATATATGACACATGACAACAGGAGTATAACACAAATAGAAAATACTCAATTATATAGTATAGAATGTAAGAGAAAATAGTTTGGTTTTATCACAAGCAATTCACATTGAGCATAATTTTTATGCTTTTCTAGAAACTGAGGAAATATAAATATTAAAAATTATACATTTGAGAATTATCTGTTTGCTATATTTCTCATGTAATTTCAGTAATAATAATAAAAGCATGGTAATTTCAGTAATAGTGGTAAAGCATACTGCAAGCACAGCATGAAATTTTAAAGGATTTTATTTAGTCTAGTTTTAATTAAGCCTCTGAGGGCAGGTTTTATCTTTTGTCTCTGCATTAACTTGACTGTGAAATAAGAAGCTTCTAAAAGTCAAGTATTAAAGCTATTTAGTAAACATAAATGGGAAAACGTGTATGCAAAATGAGCAATATGGGAAATTTTTATTCAGAGAGGGGTATAGATGAGAAAATATAATTCATTTAATGTAAATACAATATATCTTAGTATCCTGGTTGTTTTGAAGTGTTCTTAATATTTTCCATCAGCTATTTTCCCCATCCCTTTCCTTTTTCTTTTTAAAAATTTAAATGCATGATATCTGGTTCTGTATTATACACAATAAAACTTAATTCATTCAGATTCCACTTGCATAGGCAGGCAAAGGATTAACCACAAATTTACTTTTATTTAAGAGAAGTTTACTAAACATTCTTATAGATAATAAAGGTTTATTCAGCACCTGCCATAGGTGGGCTAAGAACTGTACTAAATGCAGTTTTTCTCCTCTTCTCTTTATTCCTCCTTATTCCCATAAGGGGATAGATAGGCAGAAAGCCTTACTTTAAGGAGTTTACAGATAGGAGAGCTAAGATGCAAATGACTCCTTACAAACAAATTATATACAGGATGATTTGGGAAAATCCTAAAATTGAGAGATATATATGGATGGGGAAAGGTTTCTTGGATAAAGTGAAAATTTAGATCTGACGAGAGGGAAGTTAGTAAAGTTTTTGAGAAATGTCAAAATAAAAATTTTTCACATATTATGGAGTATGTGGTACAAATGATTGACATGGAAATTAAAAATCATTCTCATCTTTTATTTCTTGTCTTATCACAATTAGAGTATGAGTTCCAAGGGAGCAAAAACTTGGTTTTTTGTTTGTTTTTTGTTTGTTTTTGGTATTCCCGGTCCTTATTAGTGCTTATTGTTTGGCACATTGTTATCGCTTAAAAAATGCCTTTTCTTTCATTTATTCATCTGTTCATGAAAGTGGTTTAGCCAAGGGAGAATCCTCTCTCTCCTCTTTCCTGATTTACTAGTACTATTAATCCACAAGTATAGACTTGACTTCTCAATTACCAATATTTGCACAAAGTTTATGATTTTTACTCACCAAAACCATGTAAGAGGGAAATAACTACCTATGTGAGGTATATGTTAAAGGTTTTCCTATCCAATTTTTAGCTCTTGGCGACTTATTACAATTGGGAGGCTAAGTGACATAGTAGATAGGGCGCCAGGTCTGGGGTTTGGGAAGACTCATCTTTCTCAGTTATAAACTGGCTTCAGACACTACCTATATGACATTGGACAAGTCACTTCAATGTTTGCCTCAATTTCCTCATCTATAAAATGAGCTGGAGAAGAAAATGGAAAACCACTCTAGGATCTCTTTCAAGAAAACACCAAGGTCACAGAGAGTTAGATGTGGGTGAAAAAGATTGAATGATAAAAACAACAAACATATGTTAGAGTTGACAAAGACCAGAAAAATATTTAGCTATCTACTTAATAGATGTTGCATAGTCATTAAGATTTTCTTTTTCATAATATATTTATCTCCCACATTTGTTATTTCTATATACTTTCTGTGTTCATACTTGTGAAGTATCAGCAGTATTTCTTAAAAATGAGGCTCATAATAACAAGTTACATAGTTACATGATTATATACTCTAGGTATAATCTAAGGGAGTTATAATCTGATTGGGTTATACAAAATCCCAGATTACTAGCATGCAGGAAAAAGCTTTGTTAAATTAAAAGGTATGGAAGTGCAATCTTACAGCTCCATGCACTTCTCTAAGAGAGAAGTAAAACTATTGCTTTAATATAATGGATTATTAAAGTTTAATTCTTTCTGCACTAATTAATCATTTGTACGTTGTGTAGTTGATTAACTTCAGTAAATTCTGAGAGTTCATCGCCTTGGGCAGAGCACAGAATTTTAGAAATAAAAGGAACTTAAGATGTCATTTAGTTCTATCACCTCATTTTATAGGAAGCTTAATGATACAGGGCTAAAGCAGTTTGCCCCATGTCATACAGCCAGTTTGTAGCAGAATAAGGAATCTCCTAAAAATAGTTACCATTTTTTTTTTTTTAATCGGAAGTCATTTAAATTAGGTTTCCCCAACAAATGTTGTGCAAAAGATCAAAATGAGGTCTGCAGCTCATTTTGTTTTCTGTTTGCTTACGCTGTTTTTTTAGGAACTTAGATTTCTCCAAAGGCCACCAAGGGATTACAGGAGACAAAGAGGGACAACAGTGGCGAATTCGCCAACAACGTTTGATCTCCATAGGCAAATGGATTGCTGATAATCAGCCAAGGTATCTATCTATCCCCAGGGTTTTGGTGTCCTTTTTACCTGTCTCCTTGTTGAAGATGGTTTTTAGCCTGGTTATAGTTGTAATGAAAAGACCAAAATCGAAATTGACTTTTATGATAATACCAGATTTAACCAGGGACCAGTTTATATTCCCCCTGATGCACAATGCAGTCACACACACACACACACACACACACACACACACACACACACACACGTGGGGCTGTGGGTGTGTATAGTAAAGAAAACAGACTGGGGGTGGGGTGGGTGTATAAAGCTCTGGAGGATGAAGAAGAATACTTCAAGCCACAGGGTGACTGGAACTTACTTGCTAACTCAACCAGACATTCTTGTATTTGGGTCTTTGCAGCATGGATATATAGTAGGGCTACATTGACTGGCTATTAAATTTTATACACAATTCAGTTATGACTTGGTAGGTTTGCAGTTTTCATGTATGGATTTATCTTTACTTCTCTTTTAGGCTGATTCAATGTGAAAATGAGGTAGGGAAATTGTTGTTTATCACAGAGATCCCAGAGTTATTACTAGAAGATTCCAGTGAAGCCAAAGAGAACCTTGTTCTTCAAGAAGCATCCCTCGTGGAGTCCCTGCCTGTGGAAGGGAGCCCAGGGCTAAAATCCGTGCTATCTACGGGCAGAAGTGTGAGCACCAACTGTGACACCACGGAGAAGCCCATGGTCACCTTCAAGGAGAACATTAAGCCTCGAGAGGTGAACAGAGAACAAGGAAGAAGCTACCCACCCAAAGAGGTGAGAAGGGACTATAGCAAAGGCATAGCAGTTACTAAAAGTGATGGAAAGAAGGACAACAACAAGAGGAAAAATGAGACCAAGAAATGCACCTTAGAGAAGTTGCAGGAAACGGGAAAGCAGAGTGTGGCGGTGCAGGTAAGATGCATTTGAATAAAATGTAGAAGAAGGACTTGTCAGGAACCAGAGCTTTAGTTGTGCCCCAATCCTGCCTGGTGGCCAAAGGACGATCTGCAGTCTTCCACTCAGGGCTAAGGTACATTGGAGCTAGAGGGAAAGCTGTGGGAGGAGGTTGCTTTAGTAACCTTGTAGGGCTTAGAATTTGAGTATGATTCTGATTCAGTCTGTGTTTATAGAAGGATACAAATAGCACTGATTTTTGGCCCCATTTGAGTCTAGTTGTTGGGTTTCAATGAATTAGCCAACAATTTAGACTTGGTATAGACTTAGTTGTCTATTATACTAGCAGCTATAGAGTAGTCTTCTTGGAAAGTATAAATCCTAATTGTAAGTGCTATTATGGTGGAAGTTTTTTTCTCTGATTCCCAGATAGAACCACCAAATCCCTATAAAAATAAAATTAAAGTTCTAATAGTCTCTTTACACTTAACTGTTTAAAGAGTTTGTTGACGGACATGAGAATTCTTGACACATCCATCCTCACTTAATACAGCTTGGGAGGACATAATGTTTTATGTGGGAGTATAATATCACTGCTAGATTAATCTTGAATTTTCTTAACATAGATATAGTTTTAAGCTTTAATCAATTTAAACTGAACACCCTTATTGCTAGTTCTTGAGCTAAATCTTTTGCTTTTTCTGCCATTTTTGTTGATAATCTTAAGGGTTTTTTTTTTTTTTTTAAATCATGTTCATTTCTGCATGTGTACATGTGAAGGCGATATATACTCATATATATACATACATACATACATACATACATACATGCTTCTACCTCTTTCTTCTCTTTATGCAACCCCCTTTACCCCACCCACCCCAGCTATACTTTGTAACAGAGTTTTTGACCCCCAACCATGTCAGCAAAACTAATAAAAAAGATCAATCAAACTGGATAGTATGTCATATGTGGAAGTACATTTTTTTTTAATGTTTTCTTTAGAGCCAACCTGTATCACTATGATTGTACTTAATTCAGTTATTTATATATGTTTTATTTTTCCATTTTCATTGTTGGAGCACTGTATATTTATTTTCCCTTCCTGCTTTTACTTCACTTTGCTTCAGTTCATATAAATCTTCTCATTTGTTGAATTAACTCTTTCTGATGCTGGTTTGTTAACTTTTGTTGCAAGCTTAAAGTAAGAACAGGAACCTTGAGATTTGGTGTAAGGTGGGAATAAGGGAAAGAACCAGCCAACCAAAGCACTAGAGAGCCAAGAATTGGGAGTAAAGACAAGCATCTGACTTGCCAGCCTTTTATTACAACTTTCCTCCCCCAGGTCCAGGCTTGAGATTATCCTTTTTTATTTCCTAGCCAACCCAAACCTGCCTGCCCAGCCTGTGGCTTATGTTTGTCAAACTTAACACCCCCTGAATCTCTGCAAGTCTCCTGTGCACTCTGTTGTCACTGCTACTATCAGTCTCCTGCCACTGATAAACCAAACTGCCGAGAATCTAAAGTGCCACTTTGAATCGAGGGGTTGAGTCAAGGACCCCAGCTCTGGCTGTTGAGACCTGAACCCCTCCAGTTGTGTGTGCACACAGTTGTGACATCAGTCTGGAGGAGGTTGGTGTCAGGGTGGGAAGGTGAGGGGGAATGACTGGTGGTCAGAGCTTGATGGTACAAAATTTGCCTGAGCCATGTGAGAGGCAGCAGTGGGGAAGCAGAACGTGCTGGATGTAAAACCAACCGTGTGGCTCTGAGCCACCCACCAGCTGTGCCTTTGGGCAAGGCAGGGCACTTCTCTGAACCTCAGTTTCCTCATTTGCAAAATGAACAAGTTGGACTAGATTTCTGCATTGCCTTCCATCACCAAATTTGCGGTCTTTCAAATCAGTCTGAAGGGTAGAAGTTTACTGACCCGAGGCTAAATCAAATAGTTATTTTTATATGCTCTGAATGAGTAAAATGATTTGTATAAAAGTAGATAATTTTTGTTGGGTAAATTTATGTCCAGATAGCATGTAAATTTATGTCCAGATAGCATGTAATTTTGGGGGGAACATTAATTGTTTTCTCATTCTGAGTGCCTGTGAATTAGATTAAAAAATAATTCTACTGTATAATGCATTGCCTATGGTAAACATTTAAATGTTTGTTGATTTTAAATGTTAGAGCAATGATAGTTGAAATGCCTTCTTCAAAAGTAGGTCCTTCTTTTTCAACCCTAACTTTTAGTTTCTTTTAAGTGTTAGTTGCCAGTTTGCATTTTTAAACGGCATTTTAGAAAAATTGTCCTGTTGCTTCTTTCTGTTTTAGGTAAAATCTCAAACTGAATTAAGGAAGACCCCAGTGTCTGAAGCTAGAAAAACACCTGTAACTCAGACCCCAAGTCAGGCAAGCAATTCCCAGTTCATCCCTATACATCACCCAGGAGCCTTCCCTCCCCTTCCCAGTCGACCAGGTAAAACCATTTATTCTCTGAAATCTCTTCTTTTGAGGGCAAGGAATATTATCTTCTTTATCCTTGAATTTCTCCCTGGGTCAGTTAGCATCATCCCTTAGATAATACTAGGTGGTTATTAAATATTTGTCCTGTGATACAGCTTATCTTTTTATCTAATTCTTATTGTATGAAAGGGTATTCTTGAGAACAAATGCAGGGTCAATTCTTTATCACCAAATGTCAAAGTCAGAAAGTATCTTCTTTATACTTTGGAGCTTTGTTTTGTAACATTCCTTTCTGTGTACTAATATCTGTATGTAGTATTTAAGTTTTGCTACCAATGGACAGCAGAAACTTCTTTAAAAAGCATAAGAGCATTTCCTGCTTATCATTGTCAAAATTGAACAATAAGTAAACTCTCAGAAAGTAGGTTTCCTGAAGAATTGCCCATACTCTTTATGTAATGTTTGAGAATAAGATGAAAATTGATTATACATTGTGCCTTCATCTCATCAAATCATTTCATCTGTTGGATGCTAGAGATGAAAAATGGCAAACTGCCCTCTCTTATGTTGTTCTGCATGCCATTCTGGAGGACTCGCTCCCTTGAGCTAAGCGATCTTCTTTTTTTCTATTTTAAAGGGTTCCCACCCCCAGCATATGTTATCCCCCCTCCTGTGGCATTCCCTATGGGCTCAGGTTACACCTTCCCAGCTGGTGTTTCTGTCCCAGGAACCTATCTTCAGCCTACAGCTCACTCTCCAGCAGGAAACCAGGTGCAAGCTGGGAAACAGTCCCACATTCCTTACAGCCAGCAACGGCCCTCTGGACCAGGGCCAATGAACCAGGGACCTCAACAGTCACAGCCACCTTCTCAACAATCCCTTTCATCTTTACCAGCTCAGCCAACAGCACAGTCTTCAGGCCAATTGCAGGTCCAGGCCCTGGCTCAGCAACAGCAGTCTCCCACAAAGGCTGTGCAGGCTTTGGGGAAAAGCCCTCCTCATCACTCTGGATTCCAACAGGTAAAATTTAAATGGAAAGTGCAGTAGTTACATCAGCACACCTGTGACAGGGAAGAAATAGTTAACTAAAACTAATTTGTATACTATGTTTCCCATCACTGACGTGGATTCGACAATTTGTCAGGAAATGTTTATTAAGTGTCTGCTTCATAGCAGGCACCGGACAAAGCACTGAAGATACGGAGGGAGGCAAAAGCCACTCCCTGCACAGCCTGCAAAGATGCACAAATAAGCTGGTCAGAGTCAATGGGAGATAGTCAACAGAGAGGCCATATTTCATCTAAGAAAGTTTCTGACCAACTGGGCTTGGCCTCATGCTGGAAGAATTCTTTAGTCTTGGCTCCTGTTTTTTCCTGCTACTCCTGTCTCTTCTTGTTTCCCTTTTGCTTTTAAAGCCTTTTTTTTTTTTTTTTTGAGTTTTCTCTTAATATTTGCATATGTTTACATGAAACAGGAGAAATGGCACCTTTCCTGATCTCAGGGTGTCGAATGAGTGAGGTTGACAGCTGCCAACTTTGTCAGTGCTGTCTGTACGAGGGGCAAGACAGCTCGACCTCCGGGATGGTGGGGTCATGAGGGAGATCTTAAACACCTTGGAGCTTCATGCTCTAAAGACACGTAAGCATGACAGAATAGAAAGAGAAGGCCCAGAAGTCTGGGCTGTGCCTTTGGTGAGGCCCTCCCCCTTGGCCAGGCCTCTCAGCTTGCTCTTCTGTATAATTCTGGTCCCTTCTAGCTAGAGTATTCTCCTTCCCCCTCTTCCCCAGTTTCTGGGAAGCTCAGCCCTACTGAAAAACCAATAAGGTAATTCATTGAAAAGAATCTACAGTAGTCTAAAATGCCATGGATTCTGTAGTTTCCTTTTTGTCATGAAGCAACATTAACATGATAGAGTTATCTTGGGTAAAATCCATTTCATTTTCAGTATCAGGCAGATGCTTCCAAACAGCTGTGGAATCCACCTCAGGTCCAAGGTCCGTTAGGGAAGATCATGCCTGTGAAGCAGCCCTACTACCTGCAGACCCAAGACTCCCTGAAACTGTTTGAGCCGTCCTTGCAACCTCCTGTAATGCAACAGCAGCCTCTAGAGAAAAAAATGAAGCCTTTCACCATGGAGCCATATAACCAGAATTCCTCCGAAGTCAAAGTCCCAGAATTTTACTGGGATCCCAGTTACAACATGGCCGATAACCGAGCAGTGATGACCCAGCAAGCCAATGTGGACCGTCGCAGCAAAAGGCCCCCCGGAGTCTTTCCTTCGGAGCAGGACCCTGTGCCCAGGATGCCATTCGAGGTGAGCATGCTTTTATCTCCACAGTCAGAGGCCCTGGTTTGTGGAGAGCTCTTTGGAACTGCTGTACCAAAAGCCGCAGAACCAAGGCCTAGGACCATGGACTTGGATCCAGTTCTATTATTTGGTGCCAAAGAACTGATAGGTTGGAGTGTTGTGATGATTCCTTACCAATTTTTATTGCCATAGTAAAGATGTTCTGGCAGAAAATCCGTTTGTAGCACATGGCATCTTAGAACAACAAATAAGTGACATGGGACTAACCCAATAGGGCTGACTTGAGTATTATGTAAAAACAGGATTATAGGATCACTCCATTTTTTAAACCAGAAGTTTTCTTGATAGGAACAGGGTCAACTGGTTATTTATGACTGCCTGTCTTTGCCCCATCTCCTGCACAGACATGAGTAAAGGGGAGCTGCTTGTGCCCCTGCTAGTTCACTTGCTGCCAGGCCCCTGGATCTATAGCATGTTTTTAATTTTACAGTTGCAGTCCCTTTCCTCACACCATCAAGGCAATGGCCTGGGTTTCTGCTCAGTGCTTGTTGTCATCTCTCTTCCTGTTTGGGCTGTTGTCTTGTTCTCTGCTTACCATCTCTGCATCACCATGTTTCCCACCCACTAGAACCCTCTTCTTCTCCCTTGCCTAAAAACCTTGTTTTCAGTTTCTTCTTTCTTTCCCCTTAATCCTGTCTCCATTTCAACCAATGTTCTTGCTCAAACCACTCCTCTTCTCTGCTTTTCTCCTTCTCCCTTACTGCATCTCACTGTGCTCCTTTCTGTCACTAGGACCCCAAGAGCTCCCCTCTGCTTCCTCCGGACCTGTTAAAGAGTCTGGCTGCCTTGGAGGAAGAGGAAGAGCTGATTTTTTCTAATCCTCCTGATCTTTACCCAGCTCTGCTGGGGCCTCTCGCCTCTCTTCCTGGACGAAGCCTCTTTGTATGTATTTGACATAATTCTGCTGCTGCTTGCTCTAACGCTGACTCCTTTTCTGAGACTTTATTTGAAATCCATAAAGATTGAGATTTCTTCTTCCTTGGGTTTCTAAACAGCACTTCTTTATTATCCTTATACCTAGGAAGGAGAGAAAGCATGGAAACAAGTTTCTAACTCAAAATCCCCCCTAAATATTCAATTCACCTGTAGCTTGAATAAGGAAATATTTAAAGTGGGCATGACATCCACAAAGAATTATTATAGTCCTTCACATGCAGGCATGACATTGCAAAGCAGTTTCACTATTTAGTTGGCAATTATACCTTGGATTCCCAGAAACTCAAAGTTTATTTTTTTACTCTTATTGAGGGAAAGTAATATTCTTGAAATGTACTCATATGTCACAGGAAATTTGTGATTTATTCTGGACCAAAAAGGGTATGAATTTAGAATGTTTGGAATAGAGAAGTCTACAGTAGTTGCATATGTGAGGATTTTCTTCCTATCTAGCTGCTTAATTTTTTTTGGGGGGGGGGGGGGGGGGGAGGAGGAGAGAGGGAAGAAGGACTCAAGTCAGACTCATTCCTAAACAGAATCGGGGGACAGGGGGAGGCACTGTGTGGCGAGGCACAAACATGTGAAATAGTTCTATTTGTAAATACTAAGTATAATTGGGTACATGGCAAGCTTCTATAATGGTAAACAGCTGTAGATTAAAATCAATTTAATCAATTCATGAGATCTTTATTTTTCAAAAGTTTATCTCCACACAGTTTCTAGGGGAAAGAGTTGTAGAGTTATTTGTCAAATAGATGTATATTCAGGGACAATATATGGTTCTAAACACTCATTAAACTTCTTAATGTTTGTTGTCATTTTGGAGAGTTGGGAGTGTAAAGCACAAATCTCCATATTCACCCATATAAAAATGACAGTTTTAAGTAAAAGATTGAGCCCTACTTGTTTGCCTTTCCCATAGGCCAGGAACAATAAAGGCAAGGGCTATTTAAACAAATGATTTTGATCCCATTAAAGGTGAGACTTCATACCATTGGTTCTGCTCCTCACCCTGAAAACTGCTAAAGAATTATTCTCACTGAAGTGATAGAGTATTTTCAGTTCCTCTTTGTTTGTCTGTTGTTATGGTAGCAGTTTTTAGGATAGCAAGAAAAAGCAATTAGCCATGAAGCAAATATGTATGCACCCCATAACCTAGAGAGTAAGGTTAGGAGATGTCCTGTCATGAGATTCTCCATTCTTTTTCCTCTACTTTTGTTTTCCTATTCTTTCTCTAAATACCAGACCTTTCTGTTCATTTGTTTCGTAGTGGTTGTCATCCTTTTTTAGCCAAGTAATCAGGAAGGGTTGAGATGAATGTGTTCTTAATTTATTTTGTTGAGTCCCTACTTGATCACCTTTTAATGCATCCTTTCCATGACATTTGAAACAAATACTTTTGGAACCCAAAAGTCTTTACCAGTTTATTCTGTACTTGTTACTTGATGATGCTTTCAATCTGAAAATACCTTGCATATAGGTGCTTGATAAATATTGACTTGGTATATATCCAGTGAAATTGGATTATTTTTTTATTTTATTAAAAATATGACTGTCAGGTTTGGCCTAATTTTTAGCTCTTGTTTTTATTTGTTGAGCTTATTTAGTTAACCTCTAAAGAGACACTGGCAAATTTAATGAAGGTGATCCTTTTTTTCAGTCATTAATAATAATGCTATTTGCTAAAAACTCAAGTGAACCAAAAAGTTATGGAGTAATTCATTGTAGACTAAAGTATTAATTAAAAAGGGGTGGTTGTTTTCTTGAAAATATTCCATATTGTCCTCTTTTAGGTACCTGATGAGGTACCCATATTTGAAGTATGACTTTGATATTTGCCAAGAACTTAGTGCTAGATTAAATCATCTGAAGTGTGAAGTTATATTTTGCTTTCAAGTAGTGGGAGGAAACAGTCTGTCTTTGAGTTAGTCTTCAGCTATGATATTATTGCATATGTTGGTGTCAAATCATTGATTTAGTTCTTTATGGTAAGATCTTCTAATTGTTCACAATTTTTCTTTGTGGACATTAGGCCTATGGTAAGATAGATGGGATATCCATATTGTGATGATGTGGTAGCTTTTGACTTCCGCTCAGTAACATTGTAAGACTAATAAGGGGAAAAAATGCAAGAACTAACTTGATGAAATCTTTCCTTTTTTGGTCTCTGAAGAAGTCCCTGTTGGAGAAACCCTCAGAGCTCATGTCTCATTCTTCTTCTTTCCTATCCCTCACTGGCTTCTCTCTCAATCAGGTAAGCTAACAGTTAAGAAATCTGTTTGCATGCTCTAGATAACAGCTTGTAATTTAGGATGATAGATTTCAAACCATTGTAGTACAATTTAGAATCCTAACTTTTGTTTATTCAATTTTTCATTTTTCATATTTTTTCCTTCTTCGTTTGATCATCTTCTAGAAGTTTATTCTAGCTTCTCAACCTTCTCTATACCTTCCCTGTTTGGACCAAGTTAGAGATTCTCATTGAACTTCTGAGAGTACTTTGGCAGTTCTCATTAATGTCACACTTGTAATTATGGCTTTTTTCCACAGTCAAAGAATTCACTTAATTGACTCTTGTGGCTGGATGGTTCTTCTCATGATGGAAGCCAGGGATATGAAAAAAAAAAAGGAAAAATATAATTATCCAGAAAAATAGTTAAATTTGTGGGGACCAGTGTGTCAGGGTTTTTGAACATACGATAAATATATTCATTCAAGAAAGTGTATTTTTTTTAAAACTTAGAAATGGCTTTCAAGGAAATTAATATTATATCTTGAAAATCTTATAGTGTTTTCATAATTTAGTCTCTGTTTTTAATCACAGGAAAGATACCCAAATAGCAGCATGTTCAATGAAGTATATGGTAAAAACCTAAGTACCAGTGGAAAAGCAGAAGTTAATCCCTCAATGACCCATCAAGAAACATCATTGTACTCTCTCTTTGAAGGGACACCGTGGTCTCCATCCCTTCCTGCCAGTTCAGGTAAGAAATATGATTTTATTACAGAGATCTTGTATTTCATGTACACATTGAGCTATTTAGAAACTGTATTTATTACATAATTAAACTGTTTTGTAGTTTTATACAAAAATAGTTACGAGATTCAAGTAAGATGGGGTCATTTTAAAAGAAGTCTCCCTGAAACTGAAAGGTACCTGATAGGTTCTCTTACATAGCAAAATCAAGTGAAAGCCAGCAATGCATTTTTTTAAGCATCTCCTATTATTCAGACAGTACTTAAGTCTGGGAATACACAGATCAAAAAAGAGGGGGCAGGGAGGAGGGGAGAGTAGGACCCATTGCCTGCTTTCAGAGAACCAGTATGTAATTGAAGGAGACAGAATCTCCATTTCTAAATATTTACAAAATAAATTGAGGATTTTTTTTTTTTTTTTTTTTTTTTTTTTTTTTTTTGGAGGGAGGCTCCTACAGCTGGGGGAAATTGGGAAAGAGCTCAAATAGAAAGTCAGATTGGAGCTGAGCCTAACTGGTTCAGTGGCTAGAGCTCTAGACCTGGAGTCAGGGAGACCAAAGTTTAAATCTGGACTCAAGACATTTCATAGCTGTGTGATCGTGATCATCCTGGGCAAGTCATTTAATTCTGTTGGCCTTAATTTCTTCCTCTGTGAAATGAGCTGGAAAAGGAAATAGCCAACCACTTCACAATCTTTACAAAGAAAATCCCAAATGGACTCACAAAACAACTGAATAAAAGAGAGAAACGTAGATACTCCTACTGACTTCTCAGGACTAGCCAAGAATTTATTAAATCTCTAGAAGGTATAAAGTCAGGAGAATTGTTTGACTCCCTGGTCCTGTCTTTCCTGATAGCCAAGGGAGTGATTGGCTAGACATGTAGTTAAAGATAAATTACTCATATTTTGAGTTATTTGTACACAGTTTGAATAATAGGGCATTTCAGATGTCATTCCTCTTTTGTGGTTGTGAATACTGAGTGCTTTACATAAAGAATTGCTCTTAAAACTAAAGAAATACCAAATCTATTCTAATCTAACATTTCTATTATATTCATATTGTGTGTGAGAGAGAGAGAGTGTGTGTGTGTGTGTGTGTTGATGTTTATATTATATCTACATAGGACATATTTCAATCTATCTATAGATTTCTGGTAAGACAAGCTTGTTTGATGTTTTCTTAGACCACTTCTTCAGAATCAGTCAAATTATTTAGGTAGGATGTGTTCTGGAGGTTTCTAAGTGAAAGTTGTTCCACCCAAAGAGTGGAAGATACAAGAGTGTAATACCTCTAGGATGTCCTTGAGAATAGGACCAGTTGCATCTGATCATTTCCTTGCTTTTGAAATGAAGTAATCGGGTTTAACCTGCTCCTTTCCTTATTCCTAGTCCCCCAAGACCTGTGGGTATTTATGCAATGATTTAAGTGCTCAGATATGTGGGAAAATTTAGATCATGTTATGTTTGTGAAATACTTAAATTCTGTAGTTTCCTTTATTATTATTTTTTAATAGATCATTCAACACCAGCCAGCCAGTCTCCTCACTCTTCTAACCCGAGTAGTCTGCCAAGTTCTCCTCCAACACACAACCATAATTCTGTTCCATTCTCCAATTTTGGACCCATCGGAACTCCAGATAATAGGGATAGGAGGATTGCAGATCGTTGGAAAACAGATAAACCAGGTTAGAACTGATTTTCATTGCTAATGACATAACTAAAGAACCATGATTGTGATCTTCCTCACCTTCTGGCAAAAAATAAAACTCTTGAACTCAATTCTTTTTTCACTCTAGCTATGGGTGGATTTGGCTTTGATTATCTTCCAGCCACATCCTCAGCCTCTGAGACAAGCTGGCACCAGGCCAGCACTCCGAGTGGAACCTGGACAGGCCATGGCCCTTCTATGGAGGATTCTTCCGCTGTTCTTATGGAAAGCTTAAAGGTGAGTAGATTTGAGGAATGCAAATTGATCTGGTGGATTTTTTGCAGACAGATACTGGAGGAGTTGATGTAAAGCACATGTATGGAAATGTTGGGGGAACTGGTGACGTTTCATGAGTCTCTTGAACGGGCAAGTTTCCTGTTGGGAAATGTCATTAGTGGCGAGGTGGGATGAGGAGAGAAACAGTAAAGGTTTTCCTCTCATCCCAAGTTTGAGGGGGAACATTTTGTCTAAAATCCTCCTGTTGTTATCCAAGGGCAGTTCTGAGGCTCCTGAGGGAGTTTTCTCTTTGGATCAGCACTCCCAAAGATCATTCTCTGCTGCTGGATGGGGCTGTCAGGTGGTCTTTTCCTTGGTCACTGTAAATCACAGTGGGCCTGAGCCTTGGGGGTTTCCTGTTTGGCTAATGAGGGCTGTGTTTTTCAGTCTATCTGGTCCAGTTCCATGATGCACCCTGGACCTTCCGCCCTGGAGCAGCTGTTGATGCAGCAGAAGCAGAAGCAGCAGCGTGGACAAGGCACCCTGAACCCGCCGCACTGAGGCCAAGTTGGTGACCCTGGTGAACCAAGGCTCCATGAACCGTGGCATGTTGGGTTTGCAGGACTGGCCCACACAGGAACCTGCGGGTGGCAGCCCTCTTTTCTGTTTCTCGCTGTGGAGAGGGTGTAAGTGTTCCACCAGCCCGCTGAGTGTGCACGAAATGTTCGCAGTGCAACAACAAAAAACATCAGGAACTCTCCCGTTCCCCTGGGGCCCACCGGGAGGGAGAGAGGAACTGCTGTTTGTCTCACTCGGTTACCTGATATCACCGCCTCTCACCTTCTCCATCGTGCATGTCCCCAGCCACATGGGAAGGGAAAGCTGAGAACGAAAGGCAGAAGGGAGAAGCCAATGGGAACTTCTCAATCCTTTTTTCCTCTTTGGGGAATAAAATAGGAATCCATTAATGATTGCTTTGCTGACTGAGAATGTAGTTAAAATTATTCCTAAACATCTTTATTATTATTACTCTCAGTAGTAAAAGATCACACTGAATTCTTCCATACACAGATGTGCTTGTAGTCAGTGTGTAGCAATGAAAACCTCGTTCACTGCTCGTGTCCGAGGTAGGTGGTGACAGGATGGGGGAACGTGTCTCCTCAGCCAGGGGAAGTGTTTCCAGAAGGAGAGTACATGACCTCACCTTTCACTCAGAAAGCTCTGGCTGGCCCTTTCGTGGCCTGGAGGATCCAGCAGGAAATGCCCTTCACTCTGTTGGTACTCCGAGTTTCAATCGGGGACACAGTGTGTGTACTGGGGCTGTGCTGGGCAAGCAGGTGACTGCTGTAGGGTTTTAAATTAACGTTTTTGATTCCTGTACATTTTACAGTAGCATAGCAAGCAATCTCACCGAAGCCAGGCTAGTCTGTCCATTCATGGCCTGACCCATTTTAATAGGTAGTAGAAGCTTTCAGTGTGGTTTTTTTTCCCGTTTTGTTTTTGTTTCCCCATCCTATTCACCTACTCTTCCTCCCACCCCCCGAATTTCTCCCTTTACCCTATGCTGGATGCTAGTAGTTTTTATTCCTAACGTACAACATCTCACCAAGAAGCAGCATGGGGTCCAGCAGTTGGGGGCCCACCCCAGAAGACGGTCCAGATAGGCAGGAAGCAGCAGCATATGCACAGCCAACCAAGGGGCACAGGCCCAGCTGCCCAGGCCCCTGCACAGCGCCACTCCCCAACCTTCCAGCTCCAGAGTGAAATTCAAGGCACCATGGACACATGCATCTCGGGTGCACAGAAGAGAACAACGCAGTCCATTTTGGAAAAGGCGCAAAGAAAGGGAAATAAACTTTTTATTTGATATTTATTCGGGGGAAAGAAGACTGGAAATTTTCTCATGTAGGAAAAAAAAAGGACAACAATTCTGTCAGTCATTTCCTGGAAAAGTAATATTTTATGGGAAAATTATGGAAACAATCTAAATGTCCAATTGCTGTGCTGGTGATAAGATTTTTTTTTCTGGGTTTTTTTTTTTTTGTTTTTTTTTTTCCTTTTTTCAGTGTGTGAGGGTGTCTGTGTGCTTGCACACTCACACTCGTGTAGGTATGAGGTAATTCAGGACCTCGGAGCTGGGACATAGCTGCAGAGCAGAGCACAGCCAGGAGCCCGGGCATCACGCGTGCCTGAGCAGAGGGGCGGGGTGCACAGCGCTCATCCCTGGGAACGGTTGGATTCCCCTGGCACTTGCAGCATTAGCACTCTCTGAGTTTGACATGGTGTTTTGTTTTTATTTTTGAAAGGTCTCCAAAAGGGTAAAAGCCCCTACCCCAGTGGCAGTATGAAAACCTTCCGTGCTTCTCTCCAGCCCTTCCCTCTCTCTGCCTCTTCCTTTTCTCTTCCCCCTGCCCACCTTACCCCAGTTTGTGTGTTTGAGCTGTGCATCCAGGCAGCTGCAACATTCCAGTGTTTGAAATGTCACTGACTCTTGCACCCTAGACAAGCTAACCAGGTTCACCATCTCACTCCCGCCAGTGCCCTAAGTCCTAGCCACAGTCCCATTTCTGCATGAGAATCTGGTGTTCGGAATGTTTTCTGGTTCTTGGGGTGGGGTTCCCCATCCTACCATACTCATTGTGGAGTAATGAGAAGGGGAGGGGACCCCCAGCAGAAACTGGTTTGTGTAGTAAGCTTTCTTTTGTGTTTTTGTCTGTCTGTGCAAGACATGCAGCTGCTGAAAATCAGCTTTGCCTTTAATTAAACCATGTTCTCTCCAACCAGACCTGTGTGTAGATTGCATTTTTTTCTACCTTAGAAATTAAGTATATTTAAAGCCAACATTTCTAATCATCTACCATTAACATAGACTTTAAAAAGAGCAAAATAAAATGCCATGAGGTGGTTTTTCTGGGGGAAAACAAAAAGGGTCACAGCCTGAATGTACACAAATGTTGGACCTGCTTTAACTAAATCCAAGGAGCATAATGGATGTGTAAAAGACTGTTTTTTTTTTTTTTTCAACTAATTCCCTTTGGGATGACTTAAGTAAAAGTCAGGAATCCACAAATTAGATCCATGTTCTTGCTTTAAAGTTTAAAGGGGAGACTTCTGTGTCTGATTAGGTCAAGATACTTAACCCCTATGGGACTTTGTTTTTTTAAGAAGGGATTGAAACTATTTATGTCTCCAAAGTCTTTGCCAATTTTAAAAATTACCTTTTTTATTTTTATTTTTTTAAACAGAAATATGCCTCTCTATTTCCCTAAATAAGATCTACGGCACAATGTTAGTGTAGAAGCTTTGAGTTGTTCTTACAGTTAGGATCTCACTTTTCAAGCCAAGATGACATGTAGTTTGAACCAGAATTACCCTTTTTTCCTAGCCTAATGATTGAATCACAATAACGTGAATGCCTCCCTTTTTTGGCACTGTTGATTTACTTCTGAATTTGCTTCTTAGATTACAAACACCTTTGTAACTCAGAAAAAAAAGTTGATGATAGCTTCAGACCTCAATCAGAAGAAATAAATGAAAAGAGATCAGTAGGCCCAGGCCTTCTGCTCCAGTTTATAGTGCTTCACTTCATTTATTTTAAAACTGTTAGGAAACCAATGTTTTACCATTGTAGTTCATTGAACATGAAAAATTTTCAATGGGATGAGCTTAACAGATTTGAATGAACTCAGCAAGGGAAAACAAATAACATTTAAAAGATGAACATTTTGACTTTCTTAACAAAACCAAGGAAACTAAAATAAAGCTTTATGGGTATGGCAGAAAGAGTGACTGCTGGAAGGAGCTCTGGATGTTTCTTAAGAGTGGGACATCAGTCAGTCTCTCTGAGACTTCTTTGCTCATCACTAAAATGAAGGTAATAGAGAAGCATTGTGGTCACATGGAAAAGTGTGAAATGACTGGGAAGGTGTGGACTGAAATCCCCTCTCCTCTCCTCCAACCCCTCACCTCCCCAGTATTTTTGCCAGCTGTGAGACTAGGCACAAATGTTTATCAAGAGAGAGTCCATAGAACCAGAAGGCGAGGGTTATTTCAGGTCTTTCACTAGAAACATGCTGGTTTTGTGAACCTGAGCTGGTTACTTAATCTCTTCATGGTGTGGTGACCTCTAAGACTCTTAGGTGGCAGAGGGGGTGCCAACTTGCACTAATAGATTTTCCTCACCTAGGATTCCCTGTGACATTGACAACACAAGTGTTCAATTCCCTATCTCATGCTTGTACAAGCTACTTCTGAAGAAGGTGCTTTGTACATTTTAATATAAGGATTTTAACCTCGATTACTCTGGCTTCCTGAGAATTGCTTTCTTTTTACTGCTTGACTAATAGAGCCTTCCATATATTTGAACCTTCAGGAACCTGGCTTGATACTTAACACCCTCGTGGACTAAGAGATGCTAGCAATTGATGTTGTGAAACAAGGACTCCGTGTGTTTTGATCAGATCAAATGCCTTGTTCCCTGGAAATTCCACTCGTTATCCAGGTTCCCAAGTGCTAAAGTAACAGGAATTTTAATGGAGAAAAACAACAGATAAAGCTTGACAAGGAAAACAGGTTAACATTCTCCAACTGGCATCGTTCCTCTGGACAACGGTTATCACACATCTTGGAAATGCTCAGAACTCCTTTTCCAACTTCTTTGCCTAGGCTTTTACAGCCTGGCCTTCTGGACCTGTAGCTGCACATTCTTCAACAAAAGCTTTTGGGAAAATGCCCACTTTCCCATTGCATTCTCCTTCCAGCCATTCATCATTCACTAGGGAAAAAAGGTGGAAAAAACATATCATTGAATAGAAACAGGGTGGAGCAATTGCCACATTCAAGTTTTTTACATGTGTTTTGGTCTGAAGTATGTCTTGACTTATAGCAATACAAAGATGGCCCAGATGTGAGAACACGTAGGAAACCCATGGGAACAGAATTCAAGATGCCACAAACTTAATAATAGGGGATAAGATGAAAAATAATGCAAATTGGATAGAAAATAGGTTCAGTTACCTTGTGGATAACCTTGGACAAGCTGCCCTTCTCTGTGAGCCTGTTTCTTCAGCTATAAATATGGCTGTTAGACTAGATATTCTCTGAAGTCCTTTATGAAGTGAGCAACAAATTTTTAAGTGTATTGTTAAAAGCCTGTGTGACATAGTGTTTGAGTAATAAGGTGTTCCTAGCTTTACCAAGATTTAAATTTAGGAGTTCAAGAAATTACTTTTCAAAGGGAAAACGTGGGTTCTTAACCAACACTGAAGAAGAATTTAGTGAAGAATAGATTACTAGTCATGTTTATATTAGAAAAAATTACATTTTATTTCAGCCAGATGCCAAAAAAGTTTTGATTTAGTTAGGTAAGAAATACTCCCCTTAAAAATCAATGGTAACTTATCCTTCATTATAATGCTACCTTTGGGATGTAGACTGTAGGATCCCCTAATAAGTATTCTTTTGGTGCTTATTAAATCAATGTAGGTTTTTTTAGATCTGCCTCATGCCGAAAACAAACATGGCTATCGTTTTTTCTATCACCAGTATTTTCCCCTTTTCCTCATCTTCCCAGAAGCCATCCCATATAAAAATACTTTTAGAGGAAGATAAAGTACCAACAGAACTGATGAATATATATAAAAACTGAAAATATATGCCATGTACCAAAGGGATGGACTTCTCACTGTTGAATTCTTCTTAATGATTATCTCCCAAAGTTCCCCTATCCAATACAGGTACTTCCTTGACAGCAATTCCTGCCATTTCTACCTTCACATGTGAAGCAGTTGGTTGGACAGTTTTTCCCCTGCCCTAGTACTACTGTTTTTAAGTTCTGTCTTCTGATTATCACCATTGCCAACTAAAACAAGGCAGCAGCTAAGCGATCTTGATCCATCTCATCAAACTAACACGGCTCCAAGAAGTGTCCCCAGATACCTTCCCTACCATCTTGTCTCTGGGGCTGTATTTATGTACAGTATCCACTCTTTCTCTTTATTATTACTTCCTAGTCCTCTCCATCCATTTTTCACATCCCAGAAGTCCAGTATTTTAAAATAAGCCAGGGATCCCTGAAATCACCTAGATCAGTCCACACATAAAAAGAATCCCCATTTATAACATGCTCAACAAATGCTGATACAGCTTTTGCTGCAAGAACTCCAACAAGGGGAAAACCCTTATGATCTTTCAAGGTGAACCAGTCCATTTGTGGACAGCTCTGACTAAAATGGTTTTTTTTTTTGCAGTTTTTCCTCATTATTCCTAGTTCTCCCTTCAAGCTCAACAGAATAAGCTCAATCACTTTATATCATACTTTTCCTCTCCTGAATGTTCTCCCAGCTAAATTTATTCATTTGCCTTGAGGAAACCTGTCCATTTCTACCTCCCTCTTTAGCTTGCTTTATTACGATAAAAAAAAAGTCTTAGTGGACAACTTGGAGTACATCATGAGCATCTCAAAGAGCATCACATGCTGCCGGGTCATTAAATAAATTAATAAATTACTTCATGATGACATGCCCTTCCCCAAAAAAGAAAAAGGAAAATTAGAAATGGAGAAATAGAAGCCTTTAGCTTCCACAAAAGTATCAATTTAAGACGATTTTTCCTCAGGAGCAACATTCAAGATGTTTTATTCAAAGTTACTGACTTTTTGTTTGGATTTATACATTTAGCAACCTTCCCTGTAGAAGATAATGACACAGAGAACCAGCCACAGTCCCAAGCAGTGAACTGGCAGAGTGGGGACGGAGACCGGATTTGGTGGCACAAATACCCAAGTTCAAATCCTGCCTCGGGCAGTATCTGACTTCTAGCAGGTCACTAGCCTACTTTAACTTCTGTCCTAGTTTTTCCTCATCTGTAATAGGACAATAACACCTATTGCAAAAGGCTGGTGTGAGGATGAAATGAGATAATACATGAGCTTTGCAAATCTTCGAATATGATGTAAACACCAACTATTAATCTTTCAGTGTTCTCTGCCTTCCTCCCATAAATCATTGATCTGCTTATTTAGTAGGAGTTTCCCCACTCATTCCCAAAATTAATGAAAATAGTTACAGACTCTTAAAACTTCACAAGTTGTGCTAGTTGCTCCAAGAAATAATAGCTTCACAACCTTGCATTGTTCAATGGTTTTTAGTGCATATAAAAAGAACATTAGCAATTTCGATATTTCTATCAATTATAATCTTTCCGTGTGGCTACTGCTTCCCGGAGTTCTAAGGGCTGAGTCCATCCCCATTATCCTGTTTAATTCGTGACTATACCTTCCCATAAAACCTTCAGAAAGGAGTCACCCAGTGGCCTAGAGGTCTTAATATTCCAAGGATACTGGCACAGCCCTCAGGATGTCTGCTTGTTATCCTTTGCCCTTGATACCGATCAAACACATCTTTTCTGAGAATATATTTCCTGACCAATATGTTTTTATGTCGAATAAAGTTTAACTAAATTAACTAGTCAGTTTATGTTTATTAAAACTTAGCTCTGTGAAATAGGTCTGGGATCTCATCACCAATTTAAAAATGAACTCTATGCTTCTGTGTAGATAGAGGACTAATTTTAATTTTGAATAACTACCCAGATAAAAGTTTTGAGATTAAGAGGGAAAAATTAAGGTGTAAACAGGAATAGGGCACTTGTGTTCCTTTTAATTGATGACTTTCTATACAATCAGGTTTCCCTACAATTCTAGTTATTGTACTTAAAAATTCAAAGAATGGGCTCGGGTTTCCCCAGAACTGCCAAAGTGGTCCAAGACAGACAAACATTAAGAGCCCTGATCTGATATTTTCTCTGCAGACAATAGTCTTATTTATTGAAAATGTAGATCATTGTAGTATGAACTAATTTCTACAGTTTCTTTTCACCCCTTTCCCCTATTCTTCAACTCTTAACTCCTATCTGAAGAATTTAGAATGTGCATATAAGAGAGAAGGAGAATCTATCAAAGGATTAAAAAATGGTAACAGGAACTTTGAGATGATCTCCTCCAACTCTCTTGCTTTTCCAGCAGTTACCTCCCTTGGAGCTGTCTGGTCTAAATAGTGTTTATTTACATAGTACTAAAATCCTCCTCTTCTGAAGCCATATTGTGGCCTGGAGGTGACTTTGTGCACTTCCTCAAAGGTTCAAGCAAGCAAGAGGGGCTTTGAACGGGGATGGATCATGGTGGCGGTCTCGGGACCAGAGCTTCCTCATGCAGTCAGCCTCCACAGCCCCAATAACTTGACGACTACAGCCCCCAAACACATTTATATAATATATTAAGACATGTAAACTATTTCCCCCACAATAGCCTTTCAGTACAGGAAATCTGAGTAGCATTCCCACTTTACAGGAAATTAAAAAAAAAAAAAAACATTCAGAGGGATTGTTTTTGCTCATTCACATAAGCCAATAAATAGCAGACAAAATTTGAACTTTGGCCTCCTGAGTGCAGTTTTGGTGTCTTTGCTACTTGCTGAGACTGCCTCTAGCTCCATTATTTCATCCCTATGGGTCCATTCTCCCTAAACATAAGTCACAAAAGTTTATCACCAGAAGCCAACCTTGTGATGAACCTCTGAGTTTAGCTAAGTTGGTCCTCAGATAGGAATCGCCTACTACGAAGAACAAAAATACTGTCAGACCTTTTAGTCCATCAGCCTTCTCTCCCAAGAATTTTTATTTTTAGACAAAGTCCCTCTGAGATTACCAAGTGATACATATCTTTCAGCCTTACAACCACCCTTGAGGTAGATACTACAGACATTATTGTCTCCATTTTACAGATGGGGAAACTGAGGTTGAGTAGCTTCAGCCTTGGCTCTGTATATTCTAAATCGCTGTTCCTGCTCCTTTTTTTGGACTTTTTTGTCTGTCCCAAAATTTCCTAAGCTTTTGTCTATTGATCTGGGCTTCTAACTCTTGTAGGAGTTTATATAACTGGAAGCTTGCAGATGATCTGTCCTGTACTGTTTGGGCACTTGGTTAGGGGTCTAATATGGGTAGTAAATTATATAATTAATCATGGAAAAAGAACTTTCAATCAAGCCATTGGGGACACAAAGCCAGCTTACCTTTTGACAATACCATAATCACATCTCCGGCCAGAAATTCCAGGTCTTCTGGTTGGGAAGATTCATAATTGAAGAGTGCTAAAACTTGTTTTCCTTCTCTCTGTTGAGATTCTGTCACTTGGATATTGCCATTTACTGTCTCTTCTTCTTCTGCTGTTTCTAGAAAGCCTTGGTCACCCTGCAAGACCAAAGGTTCCATTTACCCCAGCTTGTACCTCACCAGAAAGAAAACCGACCATAGAACTAGTGGCAATACTCAGTACACCAAATCAAAATGGCAAGTTGGTTATAATTGAAGGGAAGTGACTTTAGGAATATTAAGGAATATTAAAAAAATATTTTTTAAAATATTAAATATTTAAGGAATATTAAAGAGCAGGAATATTAAAAAAAGTTATTGAAAATAATTTAGTTCCTGTCACCATTTCACAAAATATCAGTCGTCTGTGTGTGATAAATGGTCAAAGTGACAGGTAGTTTCTTGAGACATCATTTCAATAAACATTAGAAACACCAGTAGGGCTAAAAATGTTTGACTTTGTCCTGACTCTTGGACTGTTCCTAGTCCTGAAGGATTCATAGATAGATGTGAGCATGTAATATAGAATGAGAAGGTGTGGATGGGCTGCTATCTACCGATGGAGGGAGTATTGACCAATAAAAACACAGATAATTACTTACATTTATGAAATATTTTAAGGTTTATAAAATGCTTCACATGCCTGGTTTCCTTTGACTTGTGAAGTAGTTGCCATTATTATATCCTCAGTTTATAGATGAAGAAACTGGGAGTCAGAAAGTCTATTATTTTATTACAACTGGGGGTTTGCAGTCAAAAGACAGGTGATGAAAAAGCCTAAGTAAAAGTCTCCTCAATTTTAGAAGAGAGGGATTTGCTTATACCTGGGACCTTGCTTGTGCCATTTACATTCAGCTGGGGAAGGAAACTGGATCCAAATAATAATATTGATTTTATCAGGCCAATTTTCCAAGCTCATGAATAAATTTAATTTATAATAAATAATAATTAATATAAAATAATAATATTATATATTAATATAACATAATAAATAATAATTTAATTTATAATAAATTTAATAAATAAAATTTTCCAAGCTCATGTGAGCTAGGACCTGGTTGTGGGGCAGGTAAGGTGTCCAAAACAAGTCACAGGTTCATCAACATCAATGGGGCTAAAATGTTGGACCCTGACAGAAATTCCATTTTTATAACTCTTGGAGATCCAAAAGAGAATACAGATGAGTTACAGAATAGGAGAACATGTGGATAAAAGAATTGTGATCTGCCCTATTCCCAGGATCGAAAACACAGATCCATCAAAATGAATGGTTTGTGTACCATTCTGGTATCTTTTACATCAAGGAAGAGTGAACAAAGCCTCCATACACATTGGGTGCCCCCTTATCCCCTACCCCCAGTGTAGCAAACTTATAGGAAAACACAGACGAGGGCCAGCTGGAATTGGTGGCCATGGAATAATTGCTATTTGCATCATGGGAAAGAGCAACCAATATCCATGATTCACAGATTCATTCAAATATTGGACTATCATTTTCTACCTTTATCCTCACAAAACTTCCTCCTTTGCAATCTCGTGTTTAATCTATTTCTTCGCACTCTATATTCTTTGCAAAAGATTTCTGTCTGTTAAATGTCACCAAATCAACTCTTCCTTCATCTTGGGGATAGGGGGTGAAGGATGGAGAAAGGAAAAGAAAAAAAGGACCTGAGAAAGGAAATTTCCTTTAACACTAGAAACGTTTTCTCAACTCTTTGGCTGGCATAAAGCTGGTGGAGTATATTAATATTCTCCCCTGCCTAGTTTTCTACACTTATTTTTAGTCCCAGCTATATCTTTCAAGTCAAAGCTCTTCAGAAGACTTGTTCACATATTGCAATTTTTCTAGGCAAGAATAAATGCAAGTTCCATAGGTTAAAAATGCAGCAAAAAGCAGAATAGACAGTGGGAAGAGATTTGCTTAAGTTTTCAATAGCAATTTCAGGCTTCTAGATTGAAGAGCTGTGGGTATCAATGGATAGTAGGCCAATATAACTCCATAGTAGGCGTTACAGTCCTGGGTGGGTTTCTCACAATTGTGCTTGAGCTGGAGATGTCAGTTCTCTCCAATATTGGAGAGATGTCATCAGAAAGGAAACTGTCCCATGGAAGAACCTCAAAATGTCTGTGCTTGGTTCATCTAGTCGAAATAGCAAGTTGGCTTTAATTGAAAGGAAATGGATTAAAGGTTGTAGAATCTTTTCTTAAAAAAATCTCTTTCAGGGATTTGGTTCTTGTCACTTCCACAAAGAAAATAAGCTAGAATCTGGTTATAGGGGATTTAGGGTTTCCAAACATATGAGTTACAGGATTACATCAACACTGGAAACACCAGAGGGTCAAAATATTGGACCCTGTCAGAAATCCCATTTTTCTAACCCCTGGAGATCCAAAGGAGAATACAGACAAGAGTCACAGAACAGGAGAACATGTGGATAAAAGAATTTTGTTCTGTCCCAATGGGGTAAGTATCCCTAGTATTGAAAACACAGATCCATCAAAGTATGAGAAAGGGAGGGAGGAAGGGGGAAAAGGAAGAAAGAAAGAAGAGAGGGAAGAAGTAAGGAAAGAAGGGAGGGATGGAAAGAAAAAAGGAATAGAGGGAAGGGAGGAAGAAAAGGAAGGAAGGAAAAGAGGAAGGAAGAAAAGGAAAAAAGGAAGGAAGAAAAGGAAAAAAGGAAGGAAGAAAAGGAAAAAAAGGAAGGAAGGAAGAAAAGGAAAGAAGGAAGGAAGGAAGAAAAGGAAAGAAGGAAGGAAGGAAGGAAGGAAGGAAAAAAAGGAAGGAAGGAAGGAAGGAAGGAAGGAAGGAAGGACAGATGGATTTTGGGTAATGGCCAGTTGAAGGCAAAGTCCTTCCTTTCACCTTGGGTAAATGAGTTCATCTCTCTCAGTCTCAATTTCCCTACTGCCTAGCCTTATTAACTCTTTCTTGGACACATAGCAAAGGACAAAAATGGAGATTTCTCCAATCTTCAGTTCTTGACTCTGCTGCAGATTCAGGGTAATTGTAGGTATCAGTTTATCTTAAAGTCATAGAGCAACTTGCCCCTGCCCTCTGAGGTCAGTGACATCTTTGGCTGGGAAGAGCTCACTGTGTTCTTTCTTCTTCAGAGAGTTTTGTCCTCGGGTCTGGCCTTGCCAGGGAATAGTCATAGTCATGTCCCGGGAGGAAGAAGAAAACATCAGAGAAGTTGGAATCAGGACGCAGAATCCAATCCCAATCTTCTTATTTATTACTTGGAAGACCTAGGGGAGACGGCCAGATTTGTTTGGGCTCCAGTTTCCTGATCTGTAAAAGGGAGCAGGGATTCCCTTTTATGCTGCACGCCTGTGATCCCCTGTAAAAGGGGATGAAATTATTGACTTGAATGGCTGAATAAGTTGTGGCATTTTAGTGTAATGGAATACTATTGTTCTTTAAGAAACGATGAGCCGGCTGCTTTCAGAAAAGCTTGGAAAGACTTAACATGAACTGGTGCTGAGTGATGTGAACAGAACCAGGAGAACATTGTACACAGTAACAGCGAGATTGTGTGATGGTTATAATAGACTTAGCTCTTCTCAGCAATACAGTGATCCAAGATTATTACAAAACACTTGTCATGGAAATGCCATCCATACCCAGAGAAAGAACTATGGAGACTGAATGCAGATCAAAGCTTACTATTTTGATTCTTTTTTTTGTGTGTGTTTTTTTCTTTTTCTTGGTTTTTCCCTTTTGTTTTTTCTTTCACAACATGACTAATATGGAAATGTGTTTGAAATGTATATATACATGTATAACTTAGATTGCTTATTATCTTGGGAGGGAAGAGATAAAGAAGAGAGGGAAAAAATTTGTAACTCAAAATCTTACAAAAATGAGTATTGAGAAAACTATCATTATATGTAATTGGAAAAAATAATATACTTCTAAGTGAAATTTTTTTTAAATTTAAAAGAAATTCTTGTCTTTAAAGTCATGTTCAAATTATTATTCATGGCCATGAAATATGGTAGTGATTTTAAAACACAAAAAGTCAAATGTGGCAACTGACATCATGGGATATTGCGTTTTCAATAAACTTAAGATTTCAAGAGAAGCGAGGAATGATCCGGTCAAGCCCTTGAAAGTGAGGATCCTGAGCTGCAAAGGGTTAAGTTGAATCTGCTTGTTGGATTCACCATTAATATGCTAAGACCCTTAGAAGAGAGGGCCACCATGTTGTCTTTCAATAATTTTTTAATCATGTCCGACTCTTCAGGACCCTATTTGGGGTTTTTTTGGTAAAAATACTGGTTTGTCATTTACTTCACCAGATCATTTTACAGAGGAGGAAACAGGCAAACAGAATTAAGTGATTTGTTCATGGTTACACCCAGATAGTAAGTATTCTATGGCCAGATTTAAACTCAGGAACATGAGTTTTCCTGACTTCCACTGTACCCCTTAACTGCCCCTACACCATGTTGCCTAAGGAGAAACAAACTCAGCCATGCTGGAAAAATCAAATAAAAGCTTCCATCCATGCAGATCAATCAACTCATGAGCACTCGCTGCATTTCAAACCTGGGTGACATAGGGAGACCCAATCTCAAAAGTAGGAAAGAAGAAATAAGCATTTATATAGCACCTACTGTGAGCTAGGCACCATGTTAAATGCTTTACAAACATATCATCTTGCTATCTTCATTTTACATTTGTGGAAACTGAGGCACAAAGGTTAAATTACCCAATAGTGTCTGAGCCCAAGTTTGAACTCAGATTTTCCTAACTCCAGGCTCAGGCCTTTAGCTACTAGCTGCTAAAATAAAAAGTCAGTGGACAGGTTATTCTGGTGGGTTATTTCTAGTGGAAAGCAATAGATCAAGAATGATGATCTTGGTTAAAAGGAAGGATGAGTGAATAGAATGATGGAAGTGGAATGATGGAATCGAATGATGTTTTACTTACCACTGTGTGTTCACACCAGAGGGTCAGGCAATAGTTCTTTGCATCACTCCATGCGGTTTTCATGTTTTCCTCTGAAAGGGTGACAAGGTCCTTGTCGTCCCCAGGCCGATAGCTGTTAAGGGGTCAGAAGTAAAGTGAGAGGACATAATGGCACCAGAAAGGGTCATCAGCCAGGTTGCCCTGCCACTATCTCCCTCCATCCCCGCACAGGGACGCACCTCAGCTTGGTGTGCTTGGGGAGCAGCTCCAGTTTCTTGCACACCAGGTCCAAGATCTCACTGTAGGGAAGCCCAGGACGAACCTCCATGGCCACTGTGTACTTGTAGTGCACTTTGAGGGTGTACAACGTGGGGACACGGAGCTTTAGATCCTGTGAGGAGGTCAAAACAAGAGGTTTTTACCAGAGATAGATCTCTTGACAATGCCCTCGGGAATTCCAGGTTTTAATATCAGATGTCTTGGAATTGTGGTTTTGGAACTTAGCACTCATCTCTCATCTCCCATCTCGTGTAGGAATTCTCTCTGTTAGAATCAGGTACATCGTCAGTATTTACTTAATAAATGTTTATTGAGCATCCAAGAATCCCAAACCTATTCCTTTGGGACATGTGTTTGCAAAGGGCTGGGGAAACCCCCAATCCAAAGACTTGATTTGGTTGGTGTAATGCAAGGAATACTGAGTGGGAACCAAGAAGCTGAGTTCTAATTCTATGTCTGACACTGTCATTATTTGACATTTTTAAGAAAGACATTTTTCTCCTGACTCCACTTTCCTCATCTGAAAAATCATTGGAGAAGACTAAAAGGTAAAAAAGCAAAAAAAAGTAGACTAAGCTCCTTTCCAGCTGTAATATTCTAGGAGCCTAGGACTGGCTTCTTCCTCTCATTCAGTACTGGTTCCTATGGCAAACAAACAGATCTGTTCTCCCAGATGAAACCAGAAAGAAAAACTTTACCATCTGCTCTTCTGGTTGCTTCGTGCCTAAATGCAGGAGGGAAAGAAATAAGAAAACTCAAGTCAGTGAATTGTACCTGGCTAGCATCTATCCCATGCACAATGGGGCCTTCAGGGAGCCCTGGCTATTTGTTCAGAAAGGCCGCAGTCTTTATTTCCAATAAAATACTTCCTCTCTATTTTCCCGTCAATGGTAAATGTAGAAGACAATTGTTTTTGAAGCTTAAGTCACCATGAGACCTGCTTCAGCATAAACACTCAACTGAGAGTTAAATAAAGTGGGCTCAATTCCCTGTTATTCTGCTAACTTCCCGTAAGTCATCTGTTTCCTCATTTATAAAAATGAGAGAGTTGAATTAGGTGACTTTTTCTTCCCCAGACAACAGCTGCCCTACTTCCAATCTCTTCCTGACTTAGTCCAAAGAATTTTAGAAATTAGCTAGCTAGCCACAGTGGTATTGAAAGAATTTTGGATTTAAAATCACAGGGTCAGGGTTTCTGTGTGACCATATGCTAATCTGTAACATACTCTTCCTTCCTTCCTTCCTTTGTTTCTTCCTTTCTTTCTCCCTCCCTCCCTTCCTCCTTTCCTTCTTTCCTTTCTCCCTCCCTCCCTTCCTCCTTTCCTCCTCTCCTTCCTCCCTCCCTTCCTCCCTCCCTTTCTCCCTCCCTCTTTCTTTCTTTCTTTCTTTCTTTCTTTCTTTCTTTCTTTCTTTCTTTCTTTCTCTCTTCTTTCTTTCTTTTTTTTCTTTCTTTCTCCCTCTCTCTTTCTTTCTTTCTTTTCTTTCTTTCTGCAAGGTAATTGGGATTAAGTGACTTGCACAGGGTCATACAGCTAGGAAGTGTTATATATATCTGAGATCAGATATGAATTAAGATCTTCTTGACTCCAGAGCCAGTGCTTCATCTACTGAGCCATCTAGCTGCCCCATCGTCTATTATATCTAAGGATGCTTTTTAAACAGGGGATTTTGGTTCCCCCAGCAATCTACTTAAAATTCTCCCTTTTTTTGCTTTATTTTGTTAGAAAAGTTTTTCAAAGTAATACAAATCTATTCTTCTGTCCAGGAACATAGAATCATATTGATGAGCATTAAGGGACTCTTGCAGCCCTTCAGAGTTCAAAAACTCTGTTTGCTCCTCAAGTTTCCCACAGAAAGCAGTAAGCCCTTTGACATCCCTAAAATGCAAGAATTTCACACTCAATATTCAAATAGATCCAGCCTCTGCTCTCAAAAAACTTAACCAGTAACTGATATTTAACATCAGAGTGGCTTTGGAATTCGTGGAATTATATAAAACCAAAGCCTGCTATTTGAGATTGATTTCACTAGTCATTTTTTAGTCTGTACTTGACTAAATGACTAGTCCAATCATCTTATTTTTTATAAAAGCTCAGAGGTAACCTGCCCAAGATCACATTTTGATGCCAGATTTTCCCAACTCCAAAACCAATGTTCTCTATTATGCCGGGTTGTAACTTCCTAACACTCAGGATCTGGAAATTAACCAAGTATTTGCTGGAATTCTTTGTCAAGCGTGGTAGGGCGATAGGAATGACGGCCTCCATCAAGTGATTTGGGGCTTGTGGGGAACTACATTGTCCAAGAAATGAAGATGCTGGTTCTGGATATTCATAGAATATTATAAACATCACCTGGGATCACCTCCCAGATAAGAAAGTACATTGGATGCATGGGCTGACTCAAAGTCGTGCAGAGAGGATGTGTAATTATTGGCTGCAGGTGACTTCAGTTCTTGGATAGAAAGGAATCTTCTTTTTTTCCCCTCAGGCAAATGGGGTTAAGTGACCCAGGGTCACACAGCTAGGAAGTGTTAAGTATCTGAGACTAGATTTGCACTCAGGTCCTCACTTCAGGACTGGTGTTCTATCCACTGCACCACCCAGCTGCCCCAGAAAGGAATTTTCTAAGAAAGTCACTAACCTGAGGCTGGGTGAGGCTTTACAGGAGCTCTGGAATTGGGTGGTGCTGGGATGTCAGAATTTGGAGACGTTTCCTCCTGGACATGAAAGTGAGTGACAGTCAGTTCTGTAATAAAATTCTAAGTGATGAGACCAACTAGAAGTGATTTCAGTGAATAGTTGAAATAATGATAGGAGGACAAAAATTTGGAATGGAGATGAGCAGGTTTGAACTGGGGAAAATGTAAATGAGGCTGAAACAAGTACTAGAAACTCCACCAAATGCACCCCTATTGCTCCCCGTCCTTCAACTACAGCCAGAGACATTTGATGTGCAACTTATTCCACCCCTGTACCATGGGGGCTATACCCACAAGCTCAGGAGCAGAGCTCCGATCCTTTGCAAAAGGAGACATTTCCACACATTCTCAGAGGGTGCACAATCGGTCAAAGTATTTTCACATAATCTAGTATTCAGAGACCAACTGATTCTGAGGGGGATGGCAGAGTATTGAAAGACTCAAGTGGTCTTTTGTTTTGTCTTTCTATCCCTAGCATCTGAGAAATGCCTTCAATATAGTAAGTGCTTATTGAATTGAATTGAGAAAAAACAAATTTATTGCATGCTCTTAAAAAATCAGAATGCACTCTATGTCAGACGGGCTTGAAGAATCACTGAGAGATCAAGTAAAGCTAGAGGGGAAGTCAGGGAAGAATGGGAGAGCAGGCTTGTCTCAGAGAATGGGGAAAATAACACTTTTTTCATTGGGGCTTCCAATATAATACGGTGAGTCAAATTTCTCTCTCTATATCCTCCCTTTACTCACTATCTTTTTCTCTTTTTGTGTCTCTCTTTCCCTCCCTCTGTCTCTCTTTGTCTTTCCCTCCCTCTCTCCCCATCTCTCCCTCTCGCCCTTCCTCTCCCTCTGGTCTCTCTTTTTATTCTAGTATCTTTCAGACAACAAACATGTATTAACCACCTATATGTGACAAGCACTGTCCCTGGTCCTGGAGAAACAGACAAAAAGGGAATAGTCCTTTTCCTTAAAAATCTTGCTTTCTATTGGATGGAAACAATGCAGATACAGATAACTGTAGGGAATTGGTTTGGTTCTTATTTTTGCCTGTCCTTCATTTTTGAAGAGGATTGAAGTAATTACAATTACTTCAGGAGATAGTACATCTGTAACTAATGGGACAGGGGTTAAGAAAGGAGCTTATGTAGGAAGAAGCACTTATGCTTCAGCCTTAAAGGAAACTGGAGGTTCTCAGAAATGGAGGTGAAGAAGAGGAGCTTTTCAGGAATGGAAGACAGCCACTTCAAAGGCAGAGAGCTGATGTATGTGTTGGAGCTAGGGAATGGGGAGCAAATAGACCAGTTTGGCTGAAATATAGAATGTATAAAGGTGAGCCATGCACAATAACCACAGACAGGTAAGCAAGAGCCTTATTGTGAAGAGTTTTAATTACCAGACAAGTTTTGATTTCATTCCTAAAGGTATGTACTGGAGTTTCTTGATCAACATGTATTTAGGAATATAAATTTGACAGCTTTGTGGAAGACTTAAATAGAGAGAGGACAAATGAGAAAGGAAATAGGCTACTCATTTTTTCCAAGTAAGAATCACAATATTCCCTTCACCAAAATCCTACTCTGATGATACCTCCCGGCATGTAGAAGATCTGGGATCATATCAATACAATGCCATCTCTGGTAGATCCAACAAAACTAGAAAGATTTCCAGCATAGAGCTGGCAACAAGACTATATTGAGCAGATTTGAAGGTGTTCCTCTACAAGTCATCTATCAGATAATGAATTTTCTAGTCCAATAATTCACAAAGAACATCTAATTCATCACACATTCTTGAAGTCCTGAAAAAAAAAACCCATCACAATCACAGGGAAGTCTAGGAAAGGCCATGTTATAAATCTCTAAGACTAGTAATGCAAAGCCACATTTTGGTGAGAATTCATGTGGGCACCAAAGCACTATTTGACATTTATACTACGAGTGTGAATCAGTAAGATTAGCGACAAAGTCGGTAACAAATTCCACCAATGCCCCCAGTTTTGTATTTATTGTGTCTATTAGGTCCAATGTGAATCCTATCTCCTCTCCCCTTCCCATGCAGCTATTTTTGGATGGAAGAGGGACAAGAGTTAAGTCTTTTGAGCCCAAATATGCTTTTACCTGGTTTTGAAGTTGAGAACTGATCCGGAGTTCAACAGGTTCCAGGTAGTTACAGGGGACAAGTCCCTTCTGCAATATAACAATGCAAACATGAAAGAGAGAAGAGAGATCAGAGCCGACACAGCCATACACCACAAAATAGAAGGAAATCCAGGAAATTGCCCTTTGGGTTGTCCAGGATCAAGGTGGAGCGGCAGACAACAGGAGCCCATGCAAACAACACAACCAGCTCCCTGTCACACTGTGTACCTTCCCATTGAACATAACCGTGGCCCAGTTATCATTCCCTTTCTTCAGCACAAAGACAATGTTTCCCGGCAAGACTTGGAGCTCCTCTGACGTCTCGGGTGTAAACTCAAACAGCACCCGGTGTGCCTCTCCTTCCAGGGCCCTGAAGAGAGACCAGAAACACAACTAAAACCTCTGGTCCTTGGGGCAAGCAATTGAGAGAAGACAGTGGAGGGACCTTGGACTTCGGGATAAAAGGCCCTGTAGGAGAGGAGAGAACTAGGGACACTGGCCTGCCATAGACAGATACCCTGTCTTTGCTGGGGAAAACTTTCCTGGGGTAAAAGAGGGTTGCAAGGAGATCTTCTCATAGGTACTCGTCTCTTCTCATATGTACTAAGAACGTTCACCCAGTAGGTTTGTGGTTGATGACAATTGTTTTTTGCTCAATGTTCAGCTATGTTTTGACAACATCTTCATCCAATATCCTTTCCACTGGATGCTAGTGCTAGATACAAACCTCCCTTCTCCACAATGTTGTCCAGTTTTCCCACAGTTGTGTTGAATCTAGGATCAGTCATACCTAGGGTAGAGTAGCTGGGGCTTTACCCCTAAGATATTGAAATTTAGAGCATGCTTAGACTCCAGTTGAGGTCTCCTTTCTTTCCATTCCAAGTGTAAGAATTTCCATAACTGTTTTGTCTGAACTCCAACAAAATTCCAGTTAATTTTAATATTGCTCTTAAATTAATCATTTTTGCTCTCCAACAGTACAGTATAAAGTCTACTTTGAGACTTTGAACTGATTTATTCTCTAGGTTTAAGTATTATTGATAGTACTTACTTGAAGATTTCTGGTGTTTTGGGTCTTGGGGGAGGTTCATTTGTCTATTGAGAGTTGAAGAGAAAGGAATAATAATAAATAAAGGAAAGGAAAAACAATAAGAAACAAAATTATTTAAATTAATAAAAATTCATTCATCTAAATTTACAAATTGCTTCCCTCTTAACAACTCTGTGAGTTAGACTAAAAAAGAGAGAGGGAAGGGAGAGAGGGAAAGAAAAAGAGAGAGCAAACTATTAATGATAATGCAAGTTTTTTTCCAGTCTCAGGAATCCACAGAATGTATTTCTGACTATCAGGAAATTCCCTAGGGAAGAGAACAGCAATCTCAATGTACACTGGAAAGCATTACCTCCCACGAACTTTTCTTAGTAAAGGTTTAACCCAAGCTGAAACCAATTTGAAGCCAAGTTCAACTTCTAGCTAAGTCATTTGTCAAAACCTGCATGATTCCCTAGAAATGTTATTTTGTTAGTTAACCTTTGTTCCTTTTTTGGGGTAAGTCCCAGGAATTTTCTTCTAAAGACATCAGCTTACACCATTCCCAAGTATTCAAAATAATTCTTGGAAAGAACAGTCACAGAATCACAGAATTTGAGATTTGGAAGAGACTTGGCTTTTATGTAGTCCAACAACACATGAAAAGAATCTCCATGAAAGGAACATACTCATAAGTAGTGCTTGGGCACATCTAAGGGAGAACCCACCAACCTTCTAAACTCATTCCACTTTGGGATCATTCTTATGGTCATGAATGAGCCTAATTGTCTTATTTGCAATTTTCACCCATTGCTATGGGTTCTACCTTCTGGGACCAAACTGAAAAAGCCCAATTCCTCCCTCACTATCCAAGTCTTTTCTTCTCCAGGGTAAATATGACAATTCCTGATTCAACAGCATGAAACTCCCTGCTTCAGGTACATTTTTCCCACTGCCTAATGACTCCTTTGTCTGTGCTAGGTATGTTTCTCTGAGGCATTACTCTTAAGAGTTTCTCCTTTATTCTTATTTGGCTTTATAAAATAATAGTTGTAGCTCTTTCAACTTAAAAAAATTTAGTTTTTAATTAAGCACTTGTTGATTTGCTTGATCTAAAGTTTGCATATTGTTTTAAGTTGTATTTTTGAACCTGACAGCAAACTTGAGAGGTAGCTATCACAGCTCTTATTCATCCTCTTTTACACATGAAGAAATTGAAGACAAAGAAATTAAGGGATGATAGCCATGATGTGGCTATCAAATGTCAAGATTTGAAAATGATTCCAAGTCAAACACTTTCTCAACTATGCCATGGGGCATTTCTTTTTTTTTTTTAAACTTCATTTATAAGTTGTAAAAAGAAACATTAAAAAAGCCTCTTGTTGCTTCTCTTTCCCCTTCTCTCAGTCACCACGTATTTGGCTACTTTCCATGTTAGTAATACTCTGGCCTCTAGAGTAATATTCTATGGATTCAGATGCCAGTTTAGAATGAGGGTCTTCCTACTCCTGACATTCACTTAACTTGTCTCATTTCCCATTCAAAGTCTCTTCCCTACACAACAGTGGTATACATTCCAAACTCAGGTTGTTCAGTTCATAACCAACTCTTCTATTTTACCTGAGTGAGAATAGAAATTATTCTTCTTTGGAGTCCTGGATGTGTGCTTGTTAAATCAACTACACAACAACCAGAAGAACAATTTAAAAACAACATTGTTAAAAAAAAAAAAAAAACCTTGAAAAACTTAAGAACTCTGATTAACACAATGATCAACCATGTCATCAATGGAACATACAATTATCCACCTCCTGGCAGAGAGGTGATAGACTCAGGATAGAGATTGAGACTTTAAAAAAAATTAGGGTCAACGCAAAAATTTGTTATAAAGATTTAATTTTTTTTGTGTTCTGTGGTGTGGTAGGAAGAGTAGGAGGGAAAGAGGGTAAATTTTTGTTCAAGGAAAAATTTTAATTTAAAAACAACAAAAAAAAAATTATCTGCACAGTGTCTTCTGTGCTTTGTAGATGAGTGAGACCAAATATCCGAGAACTTTATTCATCCAAAGTGTCCAATAGATTCCCTTAATCATTCTCTGACAGGGAAGAAATCAGGAAAAAGAGATTTCTAGGAAAAGTCTTTTTTATTCAACAGGTAATTTTCTAGAGAGAATAGATAATAAGAAAGGGCTTTTAGGGGAGGCAAGAAATAGATGGCAAAGAAAAGCAAAGCTAAGTTTCTCTTAAGTAGTAAATCCAGCTTCAGAAAGATTTCATATTAAGAATTTAGATGCTATAATCCCTTTGCCAAGTGACATTTAAAAATTATGAAGATCAGAGAGTAACCAAAAACATCAAGATGTCATCTTGTTGGAGCTTTGAATCAAGAAATATCCATTTTGGACAACTCCATACAAATGAACAAAGTTTAGGGGAACCTCACCTGGGGTTGCAGAGGGGCAAATCCTGAGAAACTGTCTTGATCCACCACAGATGCTACAACCTGAAACAGAGAAGAGGGATATATAAAGATTCTACTCTCCCCGACTTCACATTGTTTTTCCTTCTTTTTCGCTACTCTGGATTAATCTTCAAATATAGCTCCCTTGGATATTCAGCTCTCACAACAAGGATTTGGGTCACTGGCCACACAGATATATATTTCAGTAGTTAAAACAAATTCCCCTTGGGACCAAGACTACCTTTTTTCATGGTATCATGGAAAAGCTGCACAGGCAGGGATGGGGACTCAGAGCTAAATCAGAGCAATCAATATTTTAGTCAAATCTGCCAAAGTCAGAAATTCTTGGGTCTGCCCAGTTATATAATGCAAGTGTTCTGGCCAAAGGCTCACCATAGCTAAATTTCAAGGGATTTAAAAAGCTGAAAGGGCTGGTTTCTAGTGTTCAATTGTGATTACTACCAATTAAGTGAATATTGTAACCCGAAGGTTGGGAAGATGAAAGCATCAAGGTATTTGTTAAAGGAATTTCAGAAAACTATTCATTATCATTCTTCAGCCACAGCCGTAGTTGGTCTTCCTTTTAGCTAATCAAATAGCCACGGGTAACTAATTTTTACATAATTTTAGAGAATAACAGGCTTGGCGGGATCACAGTCCCTTCTAGTCCAACAATACACTAAAACAAACCCTACTACAATATATACAATAAATAATCATCCAGCTTGTGCTTGAAGACATACAGAATGATAGGGAAACTACTGCCTAATGAGATAGCCCATTCCGCTTTTGGATAATTCTAATTATCATTAAAAAGTTTTTTTTTTTTTTAACTCAATTACTCAACTTAATCCATGATTACAAGAATTGGGAGTTCTATTTAATAACAGAGCCAGCAATTCACCCATACCTGTCCATCCTTTGTGACTCTTGTCCATATTCTCCCAAGAGTTTATCTCAGGGGGTTCACTGGATGTTTGGAAAGCCTTCCTCACTTTCTCCTCTCTAAATGTGCTCCTTTAGAATTTGTACGTGTTACTTCTAGTATTACGCCCTAGGATTGAACAGCATAAGTCTATCCCCTCTCTCACATGGTGTAGTAACTGAAGAGCTCTTATGATTCCCTTGAGCTGGTCCTTATGTAGCATGGACTTAAGACCTGTCCACATTCTGGTTGCCCTCCTTGGGCTTTTCAATGTCCTTTATTTGATTTTCTCCCAAACTCAGATTGGGAGGTATAACTAAAAGGAACCCAGCGGGCAGGTCCTGGGATCCATCCTAGCTCTGAAATTCTGATTCTGTGATCCTATGAGTCCTCACTTCCCATCCCATCCCTTAGTCCCTTCTCCAGGACAATGACCACAAGGAAAATGTCTGCTTCCTCCAGAGCCTGTTCTACCTTGTTGTGTGATTCAGGCTACAGAAGACCTATAGCAGAGTCCTTGCCCTGACTTACCGTAGCTTTTCCCAAGTAATCCTTCTTGGCCAGCTGAGCCACCTGCTTCTCATTAGGTCTGAACAGTTTTCCCACAGGAATCACCACTGGATCAAACAGCTTCTGTTTCTATGGGACAGAAATCATATGTGTTGTTGACATGATCAGGTGGCTGAGCTTCTCTTTGCAGGGGGATTCAGGGATGCAGAAAGGCCCCAGGCTCTCCTCATTCTCATTCAGAGGCAGAACCCAGACATAACACTAAACTCTCTCCCCAAGTCTTAGAGACCTTTTAACCTGATCCCAACACTTTTATTGATTTCATTCCTTAATAATCCTAAACTACCCTACGAGCAATTATTAAGGGCAATTCCTTATAAATGAAATTAAAATTTTTATGCCATCTTTAAACCCAAATCTGGGTTATTTCTACCATCTCCCCCCACCCTAATACCTAAATATTCTAATTATACCTATTCAAAACAGGCTAAATAGCCTTACTTTAAGCTCTAAGACCTTCCTTCACCCTATTCATCTTCTCATCCAGATTTGATCTCTCTATTCTCAACCACAATTTTTTTTAACGGTTGTAGAGGCAGCCAGAAAGAACTTACCCCAACATTCAGAGGTGGATTTACTTTTCCAAAACTCAAGATTTTCTTCTGAAAATCTGGAGAGAACAGTGAAGTGCTATGGATTCCCCCCCTCCCCTCACTCTTTAGTGACTTGTGAGATAGTTGATCTCATAATCAAGAAAATCAAAGTTTAAGTCTTATCTCTAACACAAACTGGCTATGTGAACCAGAGCAAATCACTTAATTTCTCTGGGCAGTTCCCCAAGTGTGTGAGTACTAACCTACATTGATAGATAAGCGTTTCCTCTCTAGGAAGCTGTCTATGCCAATAAAATCACAGGACTTGTTCCTTCCTCTTAAATGAAGGATTCATTTTCATTTTAAAACTCAATACTTTTTTTGTGAAATCATTCTGGTTAGACAAATTCCTTGGTCCAAGAACTCAAGTCACCACCTTCAAAATTATTTGGTCTTCACCTTTCCCAGGGTAGGAAAGAAGATTCATTGAAAAGCCCATTCACAGTCTTGCCGAGAGGGACCCTTACCCAGACAGCTTCCATAGCTTTGTCAATTTTAGAGTGTCTAGCTTCTGTCTTCATGCTCATGGCCAATGCCAAATGCTCCTCCGCTTTCTTCCATTCTTCTTTCTTCGCATGAATGAAAGCGATGTTATACAACACCTAGAAAACCATGAAGTGTCTCCATTAAGTTTGGGGGTACTTTAGACATAGAAACCATAGAAATGGGAATTTTGCAACAGAGAGTAGCCCATATTGTTTTTTTAAAAAAAAGGCAGAGTCCATCCCATGGATCCCATTATGGAATTTTGATCTCCATTGGAGGAAAAAGTACATCATTTGTTGTTCTCAGTACCGCACTTAAGACCATGGAGGTCACCTGTGGGAGGAACAACATCACTTCCAGAAATGAGCAGAATCAGCTTGAAGATCAGAGCCATAATTACAAAGGGAGGACAGAAGGGTGTAGAGATGCTGTCAATTTGGGGTATGTTAATCCAAAAATATGGAGTAGAAAAATCCAATATGCAGGAAGTCAAAAGAATTGCCTTAATGATAAATTTCATTAAAGACATTGAAAGAGAGGGCAGCTGGGTGGTACAATGGATAGAGTACCAGCCTTGAAGTCAGGAGAACCTGAGTTCAAATCTGACCTCAGACACTTAACACTTCCTGGCTGTGTGACCCTGGGCAAGTCATTTCACCTCAATTGCCTCAGCAAAAAAAAATGTTGAAAGGAAGCTAAAGCTCCTAGTGACTAATTTTGCTCTTTGGCATCTTGGCCAAAAGATGGCCACGGGTCGCTCCAAGTCTGCATTTACAATGTCCAAAAAACCTACTAGTGCAATAGACTGGGGAAACTGCTTGGGAGAGGAAATGTGGCTGAGTTCTGGATCTTACTCGTGCCCTTTTATTGATCACATTGAGAGGACGTGTGGCTTGCAGAAGGACCGTCTTTTGGCCTATTGTCTTCCCTAATTTTTTTGTCATTACTACTGATTTGGGTCATTCTTGTGAATGACAAGTGAAAAGTCAAAGAGAAATGTCCATGCCCAAATCCAGCCCCAGCCCCAGCACAGGGACTTTTCAAAAGTCCAGGCTCTATCAGGAGCAATTGCTCCTGACCTGGCCTTTTGATCATCCCCATGGCTGGGAGTCTTAGTCTCCTTCACCCTTTTCACCATCTCATCCTTGTTCCCTTTCCTCCATCACCACAGGCTTCAACTCCCTTTCATTTTCACATTCCTCATCCAGCATAGGCTGGATATCTACTTGGTAGAGATGCTTTTGAGGCATTTATTGGAAAAGATGGGGGTGCTGCCTTCCATACTTGGAATCCTAGAATTCACCACTCGGCATTTAAAGCCATTTACAATCTGGTTCCAGATTATTTTCTCCTACTTATTCTACCAAAACAAATTCCCATTATGACATAAAACAATAAAAATTAATATTTGTAAAGCACTTATTATATACCAGACACAAGCACTATACAATTGTTATTTAATTTGATCCTCACAACATCCCTATGAGATAAATGCTGTTATTATTACCATTTTGCCATTTCCTTCTCTAGTTCATTTTAAAATGAGGAAACTGAGTCAGACAGAGATTAACTAACTTGTTTAGTCGCACAGCAGGTATCTGAGGTCAAATTTGAACTCAGGTTTTCCTGCGGGGCTCTATCCACTGCACCACCTAGCTGCCCCAACCTATTGGTTGACATATCAATAACTGACTGGCCTCTGCTTGAAAATCTCCACAGAGGGAGAACCCATCACTCTTGAGGTGATTCCACTTTAGGATGTTTAAAATTGTTAGGATGTTTTTCTGGAGATCAAGTCTAAATTGGCCCATAAAGTCAGTTTTAATTCATTGCTCCTGCTCCTTCCATCCTTTGGACCCAAAAAGTCTAATTAAGTCAAACCCCACTTTTACAAGGCAGCCCTTCACTACCTTTCATCCTCACTGTACCTTCATAATAGTCAAGGAGTTGGACTCAAAGACAAGGTTTTTATTCCTAATTGCTCTCTTAGCCCTTCAGCTGTCTGATTTATAAATGAATCAGGATATTTGGCCCCTCTTGACTTCATAGGACTGGGAAGAGAGTACGTGAAAATAAGTGAGTAAAGGACTTAAAACTCCTGCAACATCAATGTTGTCTATCAATGGCGGGTCTCAGGACTTGGAGAGCTTCCCCTCCTAGGTTGCTGGGTGCCTTGTGCAAATGCCTGTGGAACAGTACAACCAGTATGGTGGAGCTCTGGGCAAAGTTTGAGGGGAGAGTGGAGGGATAGGAGGAGGATGGGCTGTCATGGTGGAGCTCTGAGCTCTCTTTCAGGGTCCATTTCTGCCAAGTCTGGGGAGCAGCTGCCCTCTCCTAATTTGACATATGCTCCAGGGAAATCACTGGGACCAACCTTTACTCTACATCTGCAAAGGAAGGAGAACTTGGGTTTTAAGAAATCAAATACCATTTGGTTGTTTTCTCCAACCCAGTGGAATAGTGTTTCCATGGAGTTCAGTTTTGTTGCTCTGTTAGCCTAATCATTCCCAAAGCTACTGATTCCAACTGAGAAGTTGAGTCTCCTTGGCCATGGAGTGGTGAAGTGAGCTTCCCAGCTCCAACAGCAAAGCTTGATCCAAAACACACATTCCCAGGAGCTCAGGCTGCTCTTGGAGGACACTGAAGGCTCTATTTTTAGGGCTGGTTAGAATCAGACATGGGAAAGCTCAGTTTCTCATGCCTGAGAAACAAAAGAAAAAGCTTTTCTTGGAGATTCTTCTAAATAAAGATCATAGTATCCTACAGAGAAAACTGGAAAGGACTTTAGAGATGAGCTTGTCTGACCTCCTCATTTTACAGATGGGATTAATTAACTCGACAAGGTCAATCAGGTAAAAGTAGTAGAATCAAAATTTGAACACAGTCCTTTGACTCCATTTTCAGGCTTCTTTTTTATTATACTATACTGTCTCTCAAAGACCTGTCTCCCCTCCCCCCCCCCCACACACACTCAATAGTATTTTATTATTTTCAATTACATATGAAGATTGTTTTCAACTTTCACTTTTATAAGATTTTGAGTTTCAATTTCTTTTCTTCCCCCCTCCACAAGATAGCGAGCAATCTGACAGAAGTTTATACATGTACAATGGTATTAAAACATATTTTCACGCAAGTCATGTTGTGAAAGAAGAATCAGAACAAAAGGGGAAAACCACAAGTAAGAAAAAAGGTGAAAATTGTATGCTTTGATCTGTATTCAGAGTCCATAGTTCTTTCTTTGCATGCAGATGGCATTTTCCATCATGAATCTTTTGGAACTGTCTTAGCTCCTTGTATTGCCGAGAAGAGCTAAGTCTATCAAATCTGATCATCCCACTATGTTGCTGTTACTGCGTACGATGTAGACTGTCTTAAAGAAAACTGTATGTGTCATGTTGATGAGTGGGCTGAAGAAAGCACATGATCACGGGGAAGCAAAACCATTTAGCTCTTCCTGATAAATATGATGACATGATCTTCATGAATGAGCACAAGGCTATTGTTAAACCCTCCATAAAGGCGGGTGCTTTGAGTCCTTTCAGCAGTGGGGAGAGGTGGGGAGATGCTAAGTGATCCACAGGGATCCTTCTGACCAATGGTACAGATTTGAAAACACACTAGAGAACTAGGATTGAGATTATATGGGCTGTGACTTTAGAACAACCCATTATTTTATAGGAAATAAAATGTTGCCTTTGGAGTTTCAGCTAGGCACCCATCCTTGCAAGAATGTAAAATCATGTTGTCGTTTGTTTGAATTTTATTTGCTTTCTCATTTTTTCCTTCTTAATCTGATTTTTCTTGTGCAGCATGATATTTGTGGAAATATGTATAGAAGAACTGCACATGTTTAACATATATTGGATTTCTTGCCATCTGGGGGAGGGAAGGGAAGGAAAAAAATTTAGAACAAGGTTTTGCAAGGGTAAATGTTAAAAATTATACATATATATGTTTTGAAAGTATAAAGGTTTAATTTGAAAAAGAAAGTAAAATAAACTCTCACCTGTATAAAAAGTATAATATCTTATCCAGATGGGGGAAGGAATCCCAATAGAACTAGACTTACAATATGGAAACCTGAGTTCAAATCCTGATTCCAAAAGTGACTAACTGTGCTATCATGGGGGACAAGTCAGCATCAGCATCATCATGTCTGGGAAGCTTGATTTCCTCATTTGTAAAGTGTGGACAATACAATTCCCATTACTATCCTCGCAGATCTGGTGTGAAAAACATCTGTATAGATGTGAGTTACTCTCAGAACAATGATCTGATTCCCTGAACCTCTTTTTCAGTTAAAAACAACACCTTTTTCCTGACTCTTCCTGTTTGAAGAGAGAGATATTTTGCATTCACTAGTAAAACACTCGCCAAGCATCTATTATGCACCAAACACTGGGGACACAGATACAAAAGATAGGATCCTTCCATTTTTTTTTTGGAGAGGAAAGGGGAAGGAGGTAGAAATAGCACATGTTCACAATTAAGACTATACACAATGTTTAGAAAATAAAGACAAAGTGATTCTGTTGGGGGTAGGAGGACAGGACACTAATCAGTAGGAGAATTAGAAAAGACAAATTGAAGATGGTACCATTTGAACTGAGCCTTAAAGGAAGATGTGTGTGTGTGTGTGTGTGTGTGTGTGTGTGTGTGTGTGTGTGTGTATGTGTGTGTGTGTGGAGACCCAAGAAGCAGAAGTGAGCATTCAAAGCATAGGAGGAAGGGAGCCTGTGCAAGGACATGGAAGCTGGAAATGAAGGGCCCAAATCTGGGAAAAGCAAATTACATTTTTTTAATACTTGTAAAGACCTTAACACAGCACCTTAACACATAGTAGCACTTAATAAAAGCTTGTTATTTTCCTCTTTCCTTTTCCCAGTTTGACCAGACTGCAAAGTGAAGGGTAGTAATAAGGAAAAAGTCTTGAAATACAGGCTGGAGCCAGATCGGGAATGCCTCTAAATTCCAAATTGAAGAATATTTCTTTTTTTTAACAACTAGCATTTATATACTACCTACTTTGTGCCTATTTCTGTGTTATGTGCTTTACAAATCATATCAATTGACTCTCACAATAGTCATCTTACAGTTGAGGAAACTGAGGTAGCAGATGAGATGATTTGCACAGGTAGTAGTCACACAGCCCCAAGTGTTTGATACACAGGGAGATTCGGGGTTGGAGTCATGGGCTGTGACTATGGATTGTAGAACAATACTTGATCCAATGAAACTAGAGTTTCTTGTTGCTGTTCAGTTGTTTTTCTGATTCTTTGTGACCCTATTTGGGATTTTCTTGGTGAAGATACTGGAAAGATTTGCCATTTTCTTCTCCAGCTCATTTTATAGATGAGGAAACTGAGGCAGACAGAATGAAGTGAAATGCCTGGGGTTTCTGAGGTTAACTTTGAATTCAAGTTTTCCTGACTCTAGACCTGGTATTCTATCCACTGAGCTACTTAGCTGCTCTAGAGTATGGAGACCTGAATTCAAATCCTGATTTCAGCAATGATTATCTGTGCATTGTCTGGAGCTGGATTTGAACTCAGGTTTTCCTAATGGCAGGCTTTGTGCTCTAACCCCTGAGCAGCCTACTTACCTTGTTTTTCATATCTATTTTTGTTTTTCTTTTCAAGGGGCTGTCAATAGCCACTGAAAACTCTTGGGTGGAGGAAAGTCACTTAGGAGCCTATGTGAAGTATAAACAGTTTTATTCTTTATGGAGACACTGCTGCAGGGGTTCCCTGGGAGATCCAGAGAGAGTTCTTACAGATTGTAGCTGTTACCCTCCTCAGGTCTTTTCCTTCCACTGCCCTCCCTTACCTCACAGGCAAACAGCTTGAACTGCAGCCCCAGGATCTTATAATCTATCAGCTGGTTCCCTCGGAGCTGACTCAAAGCTTCTTTCAAGTCTTGAAGAGCTGAGTCATATCTGCAAGTAGAGAAGGTTAGTCAGCAAATTCAAGGCACTTTACCTTCTTGGATGTTCTCCCCACTTTTTCCAGTGTGTGTATGTGCTCACACAAGCCCCCCTTTTCCTCCTCCAGTTTCTCTTTACTCATTTAGATCTGCCCTTGGTCTCTATCACATTCTAACTGGAGCAAGGCTCATTTGCGTGACCTGGAATTCCACCCTCCATTCCCAGCAGGTTCTAAATTCAAGGTCAGAAATGGATCTTTTAACCTCGGTCTCCCTTTGCATTGAATACAGTGTCATCTATTCATTTAGGAGTAGAGAAAAAACGGCAAAGGTGTCCCACTGCACCCAGGGCCATCTATCTGCCACTGGACCCTGATGGCTCTGGAGGGGAAAGTGTGGCAGGGGACCTGGCCCAGCCCCCCGCACTTCAATCCAATTCACTTGCAACTCATGGCATCACCTTCCTGCTGTGATTTGAAAACAAACTGGGGGGGGGGGAACTGAACCTATCATTTCACTGGCATAGTGAATTTCTAGGGCAGGGGTCCTCAAACTACAGCTCACAGCCAGATGCAGCAGCTGAGGATGTTTATCCCCCTCACCCAGGGCTATGAAGTTTCTTTATTTAAAGGCCCACAAAACAAAGTTTTTGTTTTTACTATAGTCCAGCCCTCCAACAGTCTGAGGGACAGTGAACTGGGCCCCTATTTAAAAAGTTTGAGGACCCCTGTTAGGGGATGCAATGGATAGAGCGCTGATGTGAGGACCTGAGTTCAAATTCTATCCTCAGACCCTTACTAGCTGTGTAACCCTGTTTGTTTCCTCATCTGTAAAATGAGCCGGGGAAGGAAACAGTAAACCACTTCAGTATCTTAGCCAAGAAAACTCCAAATGGGGACGCGAAGACTCAAACAACTGATAAACCTAGTGTGAAAATCCCCTCTTCCAAGCTAGATTAGCACCTTCCTCACATTTATAGTCTTCTTCTTTTCCTGACTCAGGAAAACCTGAAGCCAGATGTCCCTTCGGACACTTCCTAGCTGCTTGACCCCGGGCAAAAACAAAACAAAATAAAACAAAACAAAACAAAACAAACCCCTATCTGCCCCAGTTTCCCCATCTGTAATACGGGGGAAATATATTTGTAAAAACACTTAATAAATGCTTATTCCCTTCCCCCTTCCTTATACCCGCTATGTCATAATGACACTGAATATATGAACTGGATCCAACAAACATGGATTCAAGGGGAAGGTCCCTCCCCGTGTCATCCCCACTGGTCTCCAGAGGGAGGAATGTCTTGGCTCTGGACTGGCCTATTCACCAAAGCCGAGCAGCGATGCTATACAACACCCCCATCCCACCCCCACCGGGCTCGCTCCTTCCCTTCCTCTCAAGCTGTTCTTGGGTCTCAAGTTACCCCAAGGTCAGTCTGTCTTTCCCTGTCAGCACAAACGCTTCTCCCTTTCCAGCAGCCCTGATTTTGGCTCCCTTACACAAAGCTGGCTGGAGGCTCCACTCACTGTAAGTCAAGGGGCAGCAGCTTTCTCCCCTCCCCACGCCCTTCCCCTACTGTTTCCATCTTCCTTCTTAGTGCTCTGAGTCAAAGAGCTGAGTCAGAGTGAGCCTCCTTGCCAAGCAAGAAATGTCACAGCCTGATTTAGCTCCAAGGCTGTGGACACCCACACTCACTCCCTCTGACAGCGCACCCAAGTTGCAAAGACAGCCCCCTCCTGCCCAGGGCTTTTTCCCTCTGTTGGATCCCACTCATTTCTCCGCCTTTGAAGCCTTTTTGTGCTTTCTCTATAAAAACCAACCAACCAACCAACCAACCAACCATCGCCGCCTTTTTAATAAGGATTCTGTAATCTATTTGACTCTTGATTTTTGTTCCTTTCCTCTTGCATATGTTCTTTACAAGGAGAAAGAACAAAGTTCTTTGCTTCTGTGTTAGAGAATGGGTCTCTATGATCTGGGGGATGGGAGAGTCTCACTTATTATTACAATCATTATTGAATTAATATCAGGGATGTGGGCTGACAAGATCAGGTTCCCTCATCTGGAAGGAGGAAGAGGGATATGAAGCTGGAGACACTCGCAGAATACCTCAGCCCCTGACTCCAAAGGAATCCCTGTGTCTAGCCTTACCTGACCCTGCTCATGACTGCAGCATCCCTAAATACTCAGGAATGGCTTAGTCTTATATTGAAACATCCGGCTCCCTTATGGGCTGCTGGGGTCCAGGATATACAGGTAGACCCAATTTCCTGGGACCCTGAAGTATCAGGATTGTCAAACATGGGGGCCCTGTAACATGTAGGTTATTCAGTAACCCCTAGAGTAAGCTTACAGTTATTATGTCTGTGTCTTTGTTCAGTGACATCTCGAATCGAAGACAATTTATTGGGTTACTCTGATTGGAGTCACAGCAGAGAGCTGAGTTTTGTCAACTCTATTAGATTTTTCCAAAGGAATCTTGGCTCTTCTGCTTACTGTGTGACCTGGACAAATCAATTCCCTTTTTTACCTTTTTTCTGGGAATATAATGGAGTGAAACAAGCCTTCTTATAATCCTGTCTCTAATTCTTATGATCTGTGTAAAGCTGGGAAGGTGAATTAACTTTTCTGGGTCTCAGTTCCTCATCTATATAATGGGAGGACTAGATTCCTTTAACCTATCATCTTATGATCAGTTCTTTCATCTGTAAAACATGTGGGTTAGATTAGATGACGTAACTTTAAATTCTCTTTCAGTTCTAAAATCGGATGATTTTATGATGCCTCAGGGTCTTCTGTGGAATTTCCTATGTTTCTCACCCAAGAAGTTTAAGAATGTCCCTTTTTAGCCCCTGCCCAGTACATGGGGTGTTTTACAATCTGAAACAGTGGGAAATAGATGACCTGCCCTTTTCTATGTTGTCAACTACTAGAGTTCTCCCCAAAATTTTATCTCATGGCCTAACATGGCGGGAGTCTGGTTGCTCTATGGGCCTTGCCAATATTTTTGGTAACTGTCAAATGTGCCCTTCTAAGAGACCCTTTTGAGAGGGACTTGGCAGCTAGTTTAGGATCAAAGTGTAGCAGTGTGGGTTTCAAGAACTCCAGGAGTCAGGAAACCCCAAGTTCTAACCCTGGCTCCATCCCCATCAAGGGACAATCTCTGTTGGGTGGGAATACCACAAATGTAAGATCTTAAGTATTTTAAATATGACATGATAACTCATCCAAGGATAATGTTGTAACTTTTAAATATAATCTTTTATGAGGCAGCTCGGTGGTACGGTACATAGAGTGCTGAGCCTTCGGTCAGTAAGACTGGTAGCAGCAGACATTTACTATCAATGTGACTCTGGGCAAGTCACTTAGCTCTGTTTACCTCAGTTTCTTCATCTGTAAAATGAGCTGGAGAAGGAAATGACAAACCAGTATCTTTGTCAAGAAAATCCCAAATGGGATCACAAAGGATTAGACAGGACTGAAATGACTGGACAACAATAACTTCTGTCTTATCAAGGATATAAAAGAAACAAGAGATAGGATCCCAATCTCAAGGTACACTTCTGCCTGATTAACCACTATGTTAGGAAGGCAGGTCCCTTGTGGTTCATGAAGAAGTAGGAGGTAACTCATCAAGTAGCATACATGTCAGTTTGTGCTAAAATTAAATGTGGGAAGAATTTGACTTTTGGAACTAGGAAGCAGAATTATTTTTTTCTACTTTTTGTGACTATTATTAATATCAGTATTGTCATAATTATCATCATGAACACTTTAATCTCCAATTTTGGCATGGAAATGGCCTTGGATCCTCAAAGATTAGGTTGGAAAAATGCAAATCCTGGAAGATGCTCTCAAATTGGAAAAGCTTCCAGTATGGGACCTGTAATTATTATCTAATGACAATTCAGCTAACTTTTAATAAGGTTGTCTGAGGGAATTAATTTTTTTAAAAATTTAATAGTATTTTATTTTTCCAAATATATGCAAAGATAGTTTTCAAAATTCATCTTTGCAAAACCTTGTGTTCCAAATTTTTCTCCTTCTCCTCCTCTCTATCTTCTCCCCAAGACAGCAAGCAATCTAATATAGGTTAAACATATGCACTTCTTCTAAACATATTTTCATATTTGTCATGCTATGCAAAAAAAATCAAATCAAAAAACACAAGAAAGAAAAAAACAAGCAAGCAAACAACAACAAAAAGTGAAAATACTATGCTTTGATCCACATTCAGTCTCCATAGTTTTCTCTCTGCATTTAGATGGCACTTTCCATCACAAGTGTATTGCCTTGAATCACTCATTGTCGAAAAGATCCAAGTTCTTCACAGCTGATCAAGTAATGAATATTTTTGACCATATCACCTTATGAAGACATTTTACTATGGAGTGCTAAGGCTGCAATCTAATTCAGCAGAAAGAGCTCCCAAACTAATAAAAAAAAAAGTCATAGATCTTCTGAAATAGTAACAACAATAAACCACATTGTGACAATTACAAAAAGTGGTGGGTTTTTAGTTTTATTGGCAAAAATAAAGGATATAGGAAGGATTATTGCTCAGGAAGAGCAAGATAACTGAAAACTGACTGAAAAAAGCCACAAATACCTCTTTCTTCTGTGACTTCTGTTTTCTTTACTGAGGAAAATGATCTTTGGACTGGACAGGGCAGACCAAGAATGACTAAAGGGAAGTAGATAACCAGAAATATTAAGGCAGTAAGGAGAAAGATACTTAACTGCCCTTGGAGACCTCAGGGATCGGCTCGGTCAAACACCAGCTGAGGTCCTGAAAGGACTGAGTCACAATTGCTAACATCCTATAACTCACCTTTGAAACATCACATAAAACAGGGGAGGTGCTGCCGGCCCAGAGAAAAGTCAAGCATGACTTCAATTTTCAAAAAGGGGAAGAAAATGGAGTCTGTTAATTGTCATGTGTTGAATTCAACTTTGACTCCTGGCAAAACTTTAGAATATATTAAAGGGTAGTTGGTAAAAATCTGGAAAAAAGGAAGTGGGGATAACAAAGAGCCAGCATGACTTCTCAAGGACAGATCATGTAATACTAACATTATTTCCTTTTTTTGTTGCACTGACTAGACTGGTGGATCAGGGAAATACTATATTTATGGTTAAGCTAGATTTTTGTAAAACATTTAACAACAGCTCTCCTGTCTTTCTTATGTACAAGATGGAGAGATGTAATCTAGAGCAAGGCTTCTTAAACTTTTTCTACTGGAGACTCCTTTTCACACAAGAAATTTTTACTCAACCCCAGGTATGTAAGTATATAAAATAGGTACAAGTCAAACATTTACTAATAATAAATCATAATTTGACAATCCTCACATTCATTTACATGACAGTTTAAAAAGCTTTGGCTTAGACAATCACCTAGTTAGGTAGATTTGGAATTGGTTCAAAGGCTGAACCTGTGGCTCCCCTCCCCCCAAAAAATCATTCCCTTCTGATTCTAAGATTTTGTGATGTTAAATAAAGATAGGTCTTATGAGTAATGTTATAAAGATTGTTCATGTTTTCATTAAGCAACTTTTTTTTTTTTTTTTTGGCAAGGCAATTGGGATTAAGAGACTCTTGATTCCAGGGCTAGTGCTCTTTGATTAAGCAATTTTAATAAGATTGTGCCTAAGATTGTGTCTTTGTTCTTTCCTGAAATGTATACATAATAAGCAACTAATCAATGTGCTTGCCTCAATTTACTCATTTGTTAGATGGTGATAACAAAAGCCCTTTACCTCCCAGGGCTGTGGTGAAGATAAAAATCTAATAATATTCATAAAGCACTTTGCAAAGCTTAAAGCACTATATGAAAGCTAGTTATTATTACATAACAGAGTTGATAGAATTTTAGTGGAGAGAGAGCTGATCTTGCAGCCAGGAAGATGTGAATTCAGGTCTCACTTCTGAGACACATTGGCTGTGGGATCTTGTGCAAATCATTTAATCTCACAGACTTTCAGTCAACTTTCTAAGACTCGAAGTTGCACAGAAGGAGTCAAATGCATCTGTAGAAAGATTTTCTTTATCTTGGAGTTCCTTATACCAATGGAACCCCAAGTCTAATCCCTCAGCCTCAATATAAGGCAATGCAGCATAACGGCTACAGAGCCAGACTCAGAGTCAGTGTAGACCTCTGGCTGTGGGATTCTGGGAGCAAAACCCTTGACTATTCAATGTCCAGGAAACTCTCAAACTATTAATTGCAGATCAGGTGTCCTTATAGCAGTGAAATCAGCTGCAGTTGTGTGTATACATAGAGTATGATAGAATTTACTCTCATTATGTGTACCTTAAGGTAAGAAGAAGGAAGTTATCATTCTCACCATCTTTCAAGTTCAGAAAAATTGGGTAAACTGTTCAGGATCACCAAGCCAAGATAGTGGGGCAGAAATACCGAGGGTGGGTGGGGGACAGGGGAACAGACAACAACAGCCTAGATTAGAAGCTGAGTGTCCTGATTCTTTGTCCTATACAATTTCTACTATATTACAGTCACTGTTTATAAGACAGCTAAGGGTCCTCTGAGGGAAAACTCTCATCATTAACCTACAAATAAAATTCTTTTTTTCTCCCTAGTGGGCAAATTAATTTCAGCTGTGAGTCAAATTCTGCTGTGTCAGGGTCCCTATCTTTATGGAGATATTGAATTAGCCCAGTAAGCTATCCTTATATCCAATTCCCCGGCACATCAGGACATCCACAGATCTGTGCCAAGTGAAAGAAGGAAAGACTGGATTAATGAACCACCCAAGTAAGAAGTCTGCTTTATATCTTTTTAAAAAATGAGAAAATTCTTGATAAAAATGCTTCCATCATAACTCTGGGCCAAATCCTGCTATTTGTCTCCCAGTCCCCAACCCTGGGAAATTATTTGAACAGTGACAACTTCAAGACCTTGGGAAGAAGGTCACACACCCATCCTGGCTTCAGTGGATCATCTGCTCTATGGATGTAGTTAGCATTGCCTCCTGCATCCAACATGGAAGATTCCTGTGTGCCCTAAGGGAGCCAGCCCATGTCTCCACTTTGAAAGTCAGGACAGATATGTACCCCTTCCAGGCGAACCTCAGGGAAAGCCTTAAGCCAGTCATTCACTGGTTTGGGGCAAGTAGGTAGCACAGCAAATATAGAACTCAGAAAAACCTGACTTCAAATTCAGCTCAGACCTTTACTAGCTAGGATACTCTGGCAAGTCACTTAAATTCTATCTGCCTCAGTTTCCTCATCTTTCAAATGGGATAATAATAATAACACTTCACAGGTTTGTTGTGAGGATAAAATAAGATGGCATTTGTTCATCTTTTTGCAAACTTTAAAATATTATATAAAAGGAGAGAGGGAAAGAATAAGCATTTCTATAGCACCAACTGTATGTCAAACACTATGCTCAGTGCTTTTTACAAATATTAACTAATATTTGCCAGTTATTATTGTTTATTTTGCTTCAGACTTTAGTCTGGTCTTAATCTAGCCTCTCCCACCAATCCACACCCAATGCCCTGATGGTGTATTTGCACTTGCTCTTAACTAGGTTCTTCAATCATGTTTCCTGTTGAAAGCAGGAAGCTTTTCTGGATTTCCCCACCCACTACACTCTTTGGTAATGAGCTTCCCTTCAGATTATCACACAGTACTTTGTTTTATACCTTTTTAATACAATTCATGGGCAGCTAGATGGTACAGTGGAGTTATGAAGTCTCAGCTTCCTGAATTTAAATCTGGTCTCTGACACTAGCAAATTGCTGGGCAAATCACTTAATCCTGTTTGCCTCGATTTCCTTATCTGTAAAATAAGCTGGAGAAGGAAATGGCAAACTACTCCAGTATTTCTGCCAAGAAACCCTCAAACAGGACACAGAGAGTTGGACATAACTTTAAAAAATATCCCCAAAACCTGAATAACAAACAACTTCATGATATCCAACTTTCCCCTCTATTCAAAATTCCCTTTTCCCACTTGGTGGCAATCAGTTGTGTCTATTCTCCTTTGCCAGTATTTCTCCCAATCATCCTCATCAACACTTGACTTTATAGACTCCAAAATAATCCTGTAGAGTATATACTATTCTTATCACCATTTTATAGATGAAGGAACTGAGGCTTAGATCAGTTAAGTGACTTAACTGGGTTATGCAAGTAGGAAATGTGTGTGAGGCAAGATCTGGACCCAGTTCTTTGTGACTGCATGTTCCAGGTTTTATCCACTGTGTCAGGCTGCTACTTAGGCACCTCTGCCTTTCCCCTCTCCTTATCAGCAAGACCAGGTTGGTAAGTTCCGATTCCTTAGTTCAGGATCTCCTTACCCCTCCTCTAGATAAATATAGTAGCCTCCTGACTGGAACCCCAGCCTTGAATCTCTTCCTTCTCCAGTACATATATAATCCTAATCTCATACAAAAAAAAATTTTTTTTTTACCAGATCACTCTTCTGTTCATCTCATACAAAGATCACAAAGATACCAGATCACGCTTTTGCTCCAAAGTCTCCAGCAATGAATTCCCTTACTGGCTACCAAATGCAAAACAAATCAAAACTCCTAATCCAGGAAGTTCTAGCTGCTACATTTCCCCCTTCCCACCCTCTGTATGACTCTAAAATCCCTGTCCAGCCTTATCATATACTGCTCTTTGAACACAGTCTACATTTGAGCCAAACTCGTCTTTGCAATTCTTGGACCTTAGCCTGCCCTTTGTAACCCCTTTACCTTTCTAGTAATTCTGTCATTTGTCTGCAATGACTTGTCTCCACACCTCCACCTGTTGGACTCTTTCTCTTCCTTCAGCTCATGGCACCCATCCCATGAATCTTTGTTGATTCCCCCATAAAGCTGCTTCTCCCATCCCAGATCTCTGACACATGGAAAACTTACTTTCCCAGTCTTTGATATGTGGAAAGTGTTCTCCCTGATACATGAAAAGTGTTCTTTCCCATCCCATATCTCTGCTTTGATCTCTCCTATCCATTTATACAATATGACATCATGTGTTTTCTTCATCCTTCCTACTACATTGCAAGTTCCTCAAGGGTAGAAGCTCATCTTTTTCATCTTTATATCATTAGTTCTTTATATTCTCAGAACTATATTCAATTGTTCATTGCAGATAGTAGGTGCTTATTGAATCGGTCTTTCAATAAACATTATTAAGTAAATACTATGTGCCAAGCACTGTGCTAAGTAAGCACAAATAATACAAAAAGAGACAAAAGACAAATCCTCAAAAAGCTCTTAATTTATAAGTATGTGTTAAATTGAAGGGATGACTTGCAGCTTGACCCATCCTGTCTCTAGCATCCACTGAATTTTCTCTGTTCTCCAGGCTTTGCATCATTCCTGGCCACATGAGTGTGTCCCTCTAACTCTTCATTCAAAATGAAAAAAAAAAAAAAAAACCCAAGTCCCAGCCCAGACCTCTGGAGACCACATAAGGCCCATGAAATCACTCGGTCTGACCCTGTCAGGGCAACCAAAGGCGATGATGAGCCGGAAGCTAGATACAGCCATCTCCCACTGCTTGAATTTTTAAACTGGTACTTTTGTATTGTGAATGACATTCTAAATATCCAAATCTGCCCTTGGCAGAAAGAAAGGTTCCCCACTTCTGTACTAGCGCTTCCTATTTAGCTACTTTTCGATCCACTTTGATGTACTAGTATCCAATCTCTGCTTCTCCATTTCCCCGGCCAGTTTGACCTGACAGACTTGAAGTGCTTTACTATGAAATCCAGATATACCAAACAGTGGGGCAGCAAGGCGGTGCCATGGATAGAGTGCCAGACCTGAAGTCAGACACCGCTTCCCGAGTTCAAATCTGACCAGATCTGACTTTCTAGCTGTGTGCCTCTGGCCGAGTCACTTTCCCCTGCTTACTTCAATTTCCTCAGAGATCCATCACCAATTGCCATCCCACCCTGGTAGGGAATACAGAAAGTAACTAGAGTTTTCTCATGTCCAACCCAATTCATCCTAGTCATCCCCTCGTATAAATGTCCCTATCAGGTGGCAAAGTAGCCCTTCCTCTGGAAGGCTGGCTCTGTGGGACCCCACCATTCCGTTTCTCATCCCAACCCAGCTTCTCCCCTTCCCTCTCCTGGGCCCTCTTCTTCCCTCTCTCCTCCTCTTCCCTTTGGTCTCAGCATTGACATACATCTGTGTTTCCTGATGTTCTCTGTCTGAGGGAGCTCGATAAAAGGCTCCTAAATAGAACTCAGATGCTACGTGTGTGGGCGGACTGTGTCCCAGCAGCCCGGGTGGCGTTGCTACTGTATATATCCCAGCATTGTATCCAAAAGGCAGACAAGAAGGATGCTCCTCCCTACCTCGCCCCCGCCCCCTTCTAATACTTCCTCTCCTCCTTCCCTTACAAAACTGCTGGGGAGCTGACGGCTCCAAGCTGGGCTCCTGCTACCCCAGTGAGCTCATTCTTTTTCTTCTGTACCCAAATCCAAAGTGTGTCTGGCTAAGAAATCCTTCATCCATGAGGGGGTTATGATAATTGCTTTAGCCAATCAGCTGGTCCCGTGCTACCCATACTGCCAGCACACCCTCAGCAGGGGCATCAGAGCAAAAGCTCCAAGGGGCAGGTGGTCACTGGGGGCATAGTGGAGAGGGTGTTGGACTTAGAACCAGGAAGAGAGGAGTTCGAGTTCCGACCCAGACACTTTATGATCCTAGGCAAGTTACTCTCTTAGTCTCAGTTCCCTCAGCTATAAAATGGGGATAATAAAAGTACCCATTTCTCAGGGTTATTATGAGGATCAAATTAGATAAGATGTATAAGGTGCTGAAAACCTTAAAGTCCTATATAAATGTTGGCTATTGTTAGTATTATTATCCTGTGTAGACTCTGAGTTTAAGGACTGGGGGTACAGATACAGAAGTGAGATGGTCAAGAAGTTTCCATACTAATAATGGGAATCATCACATAGAGGAAAGGTTAGGGAAGGATGTTTTGGTCTGGAAAGTCTCAGGGATGCTAAGTAGAAGTATAGAATAATTGAAGAACATGCCCTTTTCAGGAGCAGGGGTAGTGTTGACTTAATTACTGTACCCAGAGCAAGAACATTTGCTATTATGTCATAATAGGGAAGAGAGGAAGAAATTTACCTCATTGAACGACAAATTCCCAAACCTAATCTTATGAACCAAATGTCAAAAGTGTATAAATAAATCCACATGGAACCTCAGTCATGTGGTCCAAAGCAGTAAAAGCTTAGAGACGGTTTGAACTAGTGAAGACTTTACGGAGCATCAGATCCAACCCTCCTTTTGAGAAAAATGCCCAAGGTCACACAAGGCAGAGCTAGGACTGGAACATGTGGCCTTATGCCAGAGATCTGTCTGAGTACAAGCCCATACTTCCCCCATTAAAAATTGAAGATTCCCTCTGGGTTAGTCAAAGAACAGAGAAAACCAGGCATATGGAGGCAGAAGCTCTCATGTCTGTCACCTGCTAGCTCCACTCAAAAGTTTCTTTGTACATGAAGATTGTCTTCTATGTCTTCATTAATTTTTTTTAAAAAGACTTCTCTCCCACAAAAAGCTCCTTCAAGGTCTGCATTGTTATAGGAATTGCTTTAGCAGATGATGTTGCCTCTAGCAACAGCTGCCTTTTACAGACTGCTTCTGAAACAAACCCTTTCAGAACAATTAAGAAAACTTTTTTTAGAACTTTAAGTTCTAAAGGCAAATTTTGACAGAAATGAGACATGATTTTCAAGCGATTTTAATGGCAAGGCTCATTAAAACAGAGCTCTATTAGAGATGTAGCTAAAACATTCCCCTAAACATTCCTCCAAACAATAATAATAGCTGCATTTATATAATACTTTAGAGTTTTCAGAGCATTTTCCAAATATTATATCATTCAGTCTTCACAACGACCCTGGAAGATAGGTGCTAGTATTATCTCCATTTTACAGATGAGAAAATTGAGGCAAAGAGCAATAAAATGACTGCCCAGGATTACACAGCTAATAGATATTTGAAATCAGGTCTTCCTGAATCCATATTCAATGTTCTGTCCACTGCCTGACTAGCTACCCTAAATATATAATCAGACTAGATAAAAATATAGTTAACATAGCACTGGTATTAGCCCTACACCAGTACTTTTTTTTTTTTAATAAAATTTTGCTTTTCCAAATTCATACAAAGATAGTTTTCAACATTAACCTTTACAAAACCTTGTGCTCCAAATATGTCTCCTCCCTCTCTCCTTTCCTGTATTTAGATTAAATATTATACTAGTATTTTGTTCATTTTATTGGTCCTATAATTTCATTGGCATAAAGAATTCTGGTAAGAAAATTCCCTCTAATATTGCAGAGATGCCACTTTCTCTAATTTACAATCTTAGAGAACTGAATTAGGTTCAGCTAAATATGTGGCTCCAGTGAGACTTGGATTCAAGTCTTCCTATCTCTGAGGCAGCAGGCTTTATCACAATCTGCTCCTTCCAGGATTTGCCATGGCTGAGTTTGCTGCATGACAAGAAAGGCAACAGCTGGTAGTAAAATGGACCCTGAATTTGGATTTAGAGAACCTGGTTTTTAGCCCCAGCTCTGATACTTGTTAGCTATGTCATCTTGATCTAACTTATGTGAGTCTGTGACTCTATTTGTAAAATGGGAATAACACTTGTACCATCTATACTTCCAGAGGATTATGATTGAGGAAAGGACTTTGGAAAGAAAGCTATAGAAATGTGAACTATAATTAAGTGCTCATATTTCAGGCAGTCTAGAGGCAGACTTACTGATAGAAAATAGGAAAAAATTTTAATGGATATGGAGTAAAACCCACATCAGTACCCTCATGTCATTCCAAATATTGTGTGATCTCAAAGACTTACTTCTCCATCTTATACAAGACTATCCCTCGTTGGAAATAAGCCACTGCTAAATGTTTGTCTCGGTTTATGCTCTTGGTAAAGGCCTGTAAGAGAGAGAAAATAGTTTCATGTATAGATATGCAAGAGTAAGAAGCTGGTGATAAGAGCCAAGCTGGCTTTTAGGCTGAGAACTGAGGATGGCTGGTACCTGGAAGAAAGATATCTAGAGGCTGGGCAAAGGTAGCCAGCTTTTTTATGGCTACCTCTGAGGAAGACAAAGGCATAAAGTTAGAATGGACACTCAAGAAGGACAATAGGTTAAAAGGACAATAAGAGAGGTGAATGAGAAGGAAAAATGAAGTTCAAGAAGATTTTTTAAAATTAGGAATAGAAGGAAAATAGGGATATATACATAAAATCACATATACAAAAATGCGTATTGTCTATGAATGAATGTATGCATACATGCTCACATAGAAAAAAACTTACATTATAACCTTCTTCATTATTGAACTTTTGATGAAAAGTATCTCATGGGGTTAAATTAAAAATATTACCAATAAGTATAGATACCCAAATATTCTCTACGTAACTTCCTACTTTCTCCTGGTTGACACATTTCCTTTCTAGAAGGACTCACCATTTCCTTTGCATACTATTTGTCCTTTGAACCAACTGCTATTTACTAAAACCCCACTTTTTTTGTTGTTCTGAGTGGCCCCCTTTTCTTTTTTTTTTTATTAAAAGCTTTTTATTTTCAAAACATATGCATGGATAATTTTTCAACATTGACCCTTGCAAAACCTTGTGTCCCAAATTTCCCTTCTATCCGGCTCCCCTCTCCCCTTGATGGCAAGTAATCCAATATATGTTAAACATAGTAAAATATATATGTTAAATCTAACATATGTATACATATATTATTTTTATACAAATTTATCTTGCTGCACAAGAAAAATCAAATCAAAAAGGAGTAAAAATGAGAAAGAAAATAAAATGCAATTTTGTTTTATCTTTTTTATACAATTTTTAAATTATCTTGCTGTACAAGAAAAATCAGATCAAAAAGGAGTAAAAATGAGAAAGAAAACAAAATGAAGCAAACAACAACAAAAAAAGTGAAAATGCTATGTTGTGATCTCAGTTCCCACAGTCCTTTTTCTGGGTGTAGATGGCTCTCTTCCTCACAAGATCATTGGAACTGTCTGAATCATCTCATTGTTGAGAAGAGCCATGTCTACCAGAATTGATCATCATATAGTATTATTGTTGAAGTATATAATGATCTCCTGGTTCTGCTCATTTCACTCAGCATCATCAATTCATGTAAGTCTCTCCAGACCTCTCAGAAATCATCCTACTGATCGAAGAAACCCATTTTTCATCTTGAAGCAAACGTGCCTGTTAACACTCTAATCTCCAAACAATATATACAGATCTCACAGCTAGAATCTATTTTTGGAGTACCTCTGGATCACCTGTTTGACTACCTGAGCTGTCTATCTACACACATCAATCTGTGCATGAATTTAATGCTTGAAGTCACTGAGATACCTCCTTCATAAAGGCTTTGCTGATTCCAGCTTTCCAAACCCTCTCCCCAAGTTGGTGATCATTTTGCCCTTCCATCCCCATGGGGATTTTCTAAGTCAGTGGCTATGAAACTCGAGAGGATCACCAGTTCTCATGTGCTCCTAAAGGTAGTCCTAGGTGAGGGGGTGGAATCCCACCTTGTACTAAAGTCAATAAAAATCTCAAACACAAGTCTCCATGAGATATAGGGATATTTGTCTCCAGGTTGCAGTGTAGAGAAAAAAAATATGTGTGCCCTGCCTCACAAAAGTATGTTTTCCTGGATGATAGTAACTTGGGACAAATGCCCAAGGGACCTATCCTAGTTAAGTTTTTTGAGCTTACAAATGAGAGAAGTTAAATGGACTCATCCATACCAACACGTCATTTTTACTATTTATAAATACCAGATCTTTTCTGACTATACTCTTTCCACCACTCCATGACAACCTGGATCTGCCGGCAACTTTTATGAGTCCCCCATCCTACTAGGATGTTCGGTACACAATAGGAACTTAATAATTGCTGGATGAATTAGAGACTAATGTGAGATAGTGTAAAATGTGGTCTGGTCCAAGTGGCACAAGAGGAGTTGAGAAAAGTGGGAACAGAAAAAGGTGACTTCCCAGAAAGGGCAGATCTCAGTGGATGGAATCAGTTTGGAGATGGACAAGAGACATCCTACATCGAGTCAAGCTCTTGCACACGGTCAACACAAAAGCAGAAGCACCTTTACGCACCTTTTCTGCCTCCTGGATGTTTTCCAGAATCATGTAGACGCAGCCGATGTTGAAGGAGATCCGGGAATGGGGGTCCTGGACTCCAGTGAAGGCTTCCAAGGCCCCCCTCCAATCCTTCTTGTCTGCTGCCAGCACCCCTTCATTCCAAAGGCGGATTGCCTCGGCTAAGGACATGGCCAGACGAGGACCGGGAGGCTGGTACCACAAACTGTGCCTGAAGAATAACTCTGAGAGGGCAGAGCAGGGGCACAAGACACAGAGGAAGGCTGCTCCCTCCTGTTTCTCCTTGATGCCCCGAGTCTCCTCCTGTACAGCAAGTGCTTTTTTTTTTTTCCTTTCTTTCAAGTGGGTCTCCTAAGGAGATCTAGTCTTCTTCAAGCTGACTTCTCTGTGTTGTAAACTTGTCAGGAAGTGTCCTCACCTTTTAGTAACCCTATTGAGAGAAGGGGGGAAGAAGGGAGGTGGGGGTGGAGAAAGAGAGGAAGTACAACAAATGCTGCCTGCAATGGATCAGTTCCTCTAAATGATTGTGCTTGGTCATGATCAGTCCCTCCCACCAAGTCACAGCCTCCTTAGGAGCACTTCTGGGCCAGGTTGGTCACATTTTGTATGATCTTGGATCAGTCACATCATAGTTTCTCCATCTGTAAAAGGAGGGAAGTGGATGTGGGGCTTCAATCAAAAATTCTCCTGAGCTTTTTTAAAAAGTCCAGTTCATGAATGTGGTTCACAACATAGCATTTTCACTCTTTTTGTTGTTATTTGCTTGCATTTTATTTTGCTTCTCTTTTTTTTCTGCTTTGATTTGATTTTTCTTGTATGACAAGATAATTGTATGAATATGTATGCATATATTGGATTTAACATATTTCTACCATGTTTAACATATATTGAACTACTTGCCATCTAGACGAGGGAGTGGTAGAAGGGGGGGAAAGTTGGAACACAAGGTTTTGCAAAGGCTAATGTTGAAGAACTGTCCACGCATATTTTGAAAAACAAAAAGTTTTAATAAAGAAAAAATAAAAGTCTAGTTTATGAAATATTTATAACTCTTTGGGAGGGGATTGACAAAGAATTGGTAACTTGAGGGGATGCAAATCAACGAGGAACTGATTAAACAAGTTATGGTATGGGAATGTGATGGAATGTTATATAGTATTGTAAAAACTGAAGAAAAGAATGATTTCAGAGAAATCTGAGAAGGCTCATATAAATTGATACACAGTGAAATGGGTAGAACCAGGAGAGCAATTTATACATGGACAATGATATTGTAAAGACAAACTACTTTGAAAGATTGAGTAATCAACTAAAGTCCAAAGGATTGATGATGAAACCTGCTTGTTAATCTTATGGTAGAGAGATGATAGACTGAGAAAGTGGATTGAGACTTTTTTTTTCTTTTTGATCATGGCCAAAATGAAAATTTCTTTTTCTTGATTTATATGTTTATAATGGGGATTTTAGTTTTCTTGCTTTCTCAGTGGGATGGGGAGGAGTGGCCAGATGAGAGACAGAGCATGAAGACCTGAAAATAAAATGAAATTTAATTTTAAAAAATAATTTATGCTTCTAAAGTAATTTCCTCAAGTTTCTAGAGTCTCATTCTCTCAGCTTGGGATGTTCATTTCCAGTCATTCTTTGTTTCAAGGAGGAATATTTTCTTTATTTCTCTCCATAAAATGACATTAGAGTTTTTCAGAGTCTGCTCTCTTTTATGAAAACTCAGAATGTTTATGGAAAATAAGGAAAACTGGACCACAGGCATGAGAAAAGACAACCAACACATTGAAATGGGAAGATGCAGAATATTTGCTACTAGTATTTCAGAAATTAGCTTTCCAAACACTGCATTAACAGAATCATAGGATACTTGGGGGAGAAAGAAGAAGAGGTGAGAAAGACATGATTCTATCTTTCTATCTAATCTCTGTCCTGTGTGTTTGATTATGCTACCTAAGGACTGGATCCAAGTTGTAATATCAGGGAATGATTAGTTCATGCCAAAGGGCATCCATAATTTATGTTGTAGATCATAGGATTATTCATAACTTCTGAAATCACTTCCCTTATTCAATCTCTAACATTTCCTTTTCTGGGAAATTTTTGAGAAGTCTTAAAAGTGTGATCATTGGGTGGCCAAGGTTAAGGGAATAATAACTATAAAATTTCCCATCTTATCCCTACTGAGAAAAATTGGAACAACTGGAGAAGGCAACTGGAGCCATATGTGTTGAGAGCTAACGAGGATATCTCTCTCCTGAAAATCTGAATCCTTCCCCTATTGTCCTTAAAATATCAATATTGCAAAACTCTACTAAATTAAAATAATGGGAAATTTGTTCTTGTTAAATTGTTTCAGTTATGTCCAGCTCTTTATGAGCTGATTTGGGGTTTTCTTGACAAAGATACTGGAGTGGTTTTCCATTGTCTTCTTCAGTTCATTCAAGAGATGAGGAAATTGAGATAGACAAGGTAAAGTGACTTGCCCAGGGTCACACAGCTAGTAAATGTCTGAGGTCAGATTTGAACTCAGAAAGATGAATCTTCTTGACCCAGAACTGGCGCTCCATCTACTGTGCCACTTAACTAGCTGCCCCTATATTAAAATATAGCTATCAAAATATTTTTAAAATTAGTTCACAGACCCCTGAGTTAAGAACCCCTATAGAAGATGTCTCTAAGGTCCCTTCTACCTCTATATCCATGGTTCTCTGATTCTTTTTTCCTTATATTCATTATTATAGTATTTAGCATTACATTTGTGTGGGGAATTCTGTCTCCATAGATAAAATAGAAGATTATTGAGGGCCATTCTATCAATACAGAGGCTATGTTTCATATGTCATGTGTTTAGCATAATTATGGCACACTGTACTCAAAAATACCTAGTACTTAGCATACTTCTTAGCATTCAGTAGGTGCTTAATAAATATTTATTAGCTAATTGATTGATTTGCTGGTTGATTAATTAATTGAATTAAAAGACATTCCATTCCTGGGACTTTTCAGAAGCATGGTAGTTGCTTATACCAATGCAATGTGTTATAACATTACTCATGGAGCCAGAAAGGGAGCAATACACCAAGGTCATCATTGGTGGGCCAGAAACACAAGCATCCCTCATGGAACTGGACTTGGCTAGAGCTCCCAAGGACCTGAGCCAATGGGATCTGGCCAGAGGGCTAAAGGAGCAGGCCCTTCATTGCATCTCCGAGTGCTGGAGCAGCTGTTCTCAATAAGGCAATTCCTCCTCATGAGCCTCAAGGCTGCCTTCCATTGTACCCAGACACAATTCAACCTGGGCTTTCAAATAGTTGGCTGCCTGTCCGGGATCAGGAACTACTGCAGAAACCCTTTCACACAGGACACAAGGCTTCCTACTTTAAGAGTCTGTCTTTGTTCTCCACCAGATACTACACATCTCCCTCTTCCTCTCCTTCTCTCTCCTTCCCTTTTTCCCTCCCTCCTCTCTCTCCCTCTCCCTCTGTCTCTGTCTCTCCCACCCTGTCTTTCTGTCTCTATCTCTGTCTCTGTCTCCCTTTGCTTTTCTGTCTGTCCCTCTCTTTCTTTCTCAGTCTTTCTGTCTCTATCTCCCCCACCCTCTGTCTTTCTGTCACTGTCTCTGTCTCTCTCTGTGTCTCTGTCTCTGTCTGTCTCTCTGTCTCTGTCTGTCTCTGTCTCTCTGTCTCTGTCTCTGTCTGTCTCTGTCTCTCTCTGCTCTCTGCTCACTGACTCTCTCTGTCTCTGTCTCTCTCCCCCTCTCCCTCTCTTCCTCCCTCCCTCCCTCTATCTTTCTGTCTCTATCTATCTTTGTCTCTTTCTGTTTGTCTCTCTTTCTCTACCCCCTTTTTCTCTTTCTCTCTTCTTTCTTCTCCTCTCCTCTTCCTTTCCCTCTCCCCCAACTCTTTTTGATTGGTTGATTGACCCAGAAGATTGAGATCTTCTTTTTAGTCAGCTCTCCTCCTATCTGGAATCTCTTTTCTCTCCACTCTTTCCCAGTCCTTGCCCATAAATGGCACAGAGACACTGAATAAGGGAACATGTTAGGAAACTTTTAAAGCCTAGTAAGGTGGTTCTCAATCTCTTCAAGTTTGAGGATCCCTTTGATAAAAGATGTACTCTTAGAATCAATTAATTGAGAAAAGACACAATAGCTTTTAATAAATTTGTATTTTATCACAATAGCATGTACACACATTTAAAAAGCATAATACAAGATAGTTGATATAAAAAGATTAATTATAATTTTTAAAAAGAACATATACATATGCATGTGAGACATATTCAGTCAACAGAATGCTTATTTTTTTAAAGATCAAAATGATTGTGGCTGATAACATGTTCATTTTGAGGCTCTTTCTAATAATTCTGCCATCCCTCTAGGGTCATAAACCTAGAGAAGTTGGCAGGAGTTCATATGAAAAAAAGATCTATGAGGTGGTAAGTTGTAGTTGACCACAAGCTTAATATGAGCCAATGACATGATATAGTTGCTAAGAGACCTAACATTCTAAAACAGCATCAATAAAAAGTATAGTGAACAGGTCAAGAGAAGTAATATTCCCACTGTATTCTGTTGTGGTTAAACCACATATGGAGTATTATGTTCAGTTGAATATGTGAAGTTATAGGAATGAGACTTGCATTCTCACTGGCATAAGGGACTTCCCAGGAGGAAACTCCAGCAATGCAGATTGCTCCCTTTTCTGTCATGAACAATCTTAGGGAATTGACCTGAGAATTTGAAGTACTTTGCCCGGAGTCACACAACTATCATGTGTCAAATTCAAAACACATATGTCAATTCTCTATCTACATATTGCCTCTCTCAGTTCTTTATGATGTCCTTTAAATAATATGGTGACAAATCAGGAAATATTCACAGAAGGGCAATTATGATGCTAAGCAGTTTGAGTGCTGGGGTGGGAGTCAGTGCTTCTAGCATGGCTTCTGGCACACAGTAGGCTTTTTTTTTGGGGGGGGTTTAGTACTACTTCTTCTTTTTTATTATTATTATAGCTTTTTTTTTTTACAAGTTATATGCATGGGTAATTTTACAGCATTGACAATCGCCAAACCTTTTGTTCCAATTTTTTCCCTCCTTCTCCCCATCCCCTCCCCCAGATAGCAGGTTGACCAATACATGTTAAATATGTTAAAGTATAAATTAAATAAAAAATAAGTATACATGTCCAAACAGTTATTTTGCTGTACAAAAAGAATCAGACTCTGAAATATTGTACAATTAGCCTTACAGAGTAGGTATTTAATAAATGTTTACTGACCACTTGACTCACAGTTGGAAGAATTAGAAATGTTCAGCCTAAATAAGAGAAGACTAAGAAAAGAAATGATTACAGTCTTTTAAGTATCTGGAGGACAATTATGTAGAAAGGAATAGTTTGTTGCTCCAAAGAATAAAACTAGGTCAAATGGATAGAAGTTACAAGAAGACTGATTCCAGACTAGCATTAGAAAGAACTTTCTAACAGACATAGTTGTCTAAGAGTAAAATCTACTCTTTAAGTAATGAGTTCCCCATCACTGGAGGTATCAGGTAACAGGCTAGATTATCTCCAGGCTTATTGCAAAAAAGAATTACACACTGGGTAGGAAATGTAACCATATAGTTTCTAAGATTCTGTGGTTTCTAGTACACTGAATGAAGAGGCTGCGAAAACTTTGAGACAGGTAAAAATGGTCAACGACTTTTAAACATTTTCTTTAGTGGCAGGAGCAGGGAAGTAAGCTTTCTATAAGCATATAGAAAAATATATATTATATATAATATATATAGAAAAATATATATGTTGCTCTTTTTAGAGCAACAACATTTTTCTATAAGCATGGCAGGGCCCAACACCCAAATAACAGAACCATAAGGAGTAGAAAAATTCTATTCAGGAATCTTAAAATCTAATTTAACTTAGGTCTTGCTCTAAGAGATGATTTTATTACAGTAGCTCTGGCATCTGGGGACTTATATGAGTAAGAGATCAAAAGTATATCTCATTCATAGAATTATAATGGGGACATAATGACTGGACTTTTGTTTCTGGGCACTGAAATTAATTGCAAAAACTTAAGAGATATACCAAGAAGCGTGGTAACTGGTTAGTAAGTAGGAGGCCAATACTTAGTTTACAAAAATAATCAGTGATACAGGAAACTGCCACATTCTTGAATTGTTAATAACACTCATCTGTGAAGCCTTTAAGAAAATCATCCCTCCCACTTAACAAAACTTGCTGAAATTACTTTTTTATATTCTTTTTCAATCCTGAATTACGAAACTAAATACTACTTAATTTAGCACTATTTGCCCAAGACATCACAATTGCTAGCTTTTGCTCTGCTCAGAATTTACTTCCTCAAGATTCAAGATTTTCCATACAGAAATGGAACCAGCATATTGTAGTGGAAAAAGTCCTGGAGTTGTAAACAGCATATCTAGGTACTAATCTCAATTCTGACAGATCAGCTATGTGATTTGTCACAGGCAAATTATTTCTATATTTCTTTATCTGTAAGATGGGGACACAAATACTTTAATTCCTCTTCTTACAGTGTTGTTACCAAGTAGAGTATTTTGTGATGGCTATAAGACTGTGTGATTGTATTTATTATTATTATTATTCACTAATCTTAGATCTAAATATTACCTATCTAAACATACCTTCTCACATCCATTTTTACATATGGTAGATATATTTTATATTCTTCTAAAGGTACCCATGGTGATGAATCAGAGTGGTAATTTCTAGTTCAAAATACACATGTAACAAAGTCACAATGACTTTCTCCTTAACAATAGGTAACTTTATTTAAGAGAAGAGGTTACAGACAAAAATGAAAAGATAAAATAGGCACAAGGAGTGATAACTATGAAATACATTTGGGAGAACAATAGAGTTAGAGGGGTTTGGAAGAAGCCTTTAAAGGAATATGCCATGAGGTGTGAGTATGACACGACTGGCAGGCTAAATCTATAGAAGAGTTTGGCAGACTAACCAGAGTTAGCTTTAGTAAGGACAAAGATGCCATTAAAGAGAAGACACTGTGAGGAGGGAGAGAGCATCTTATAGAGGGCTTAGTCCTGAAAAGGATTTATTAAAAATCTTCATCATAAACACATCTTTTATAGGGGAAATATAGCTATGGGGGTTTTTCAGGGGATGAGGGTAAATAAAGATGGGAACAAGGATGTTGAGACTGCTTTGAGATACTCAGTTTGGGAGATCCTAGGTTCCTATTATAGGTATGCTAAAGATGTTAATCAAGGCAGTAATAACAGTCTGGGCAACTAAGTACCCAGGATGAGTGCTTTAGCACTTTCTAAAAAAGAAGAGAGAATAAGCTGATTTCTGGATTCACATCACATAGGGCTGAAAACATTCTGATTAGGCTCAATATTAAAGGAGATAGAAATAACATGAATTGGGACAATTACTTTTGGAGTCATAGCTTTTCACCTGATTTCTATCTGTGCTTTTTACCTATATGACCACATGGTGTGTGAAAAGCATGAGATTTGCAGTCAGAGAACATCATTCTGAAGCCTGGTTCTTCCATTTCCTAGCTGTGTTACTGTAGATGAATCACAATAAAGCTGACCTCAAAAGTCCCTTTTAACTCTCAATATATGATCCTATGACTAACTGACCTTAAAAGTCTTTTCCAGGTTTTAATCTACGCTCCTCTGAACTCCAAACCTTAAGATCTGCTCAGACTCGAGTCTTTCTAAAACTTGGGTCAGTCTGTAGTAAGATTTTCCAATGATGAAACAAGCCATTCTTCTCTTTTCTGTGTAAGTGCTGGTTTGCCTTCTTCCTGATTCTGATAGCAGCTCATTACATTAGGCCTTTCCCCTTCATTTCTTTATTGCTCCTTAAAAAGTTTAGGGTCTCCCACCACATCTTGTCTTGCCACTAGAATCCAATGACTGTAGAGAAGAGAGTGCACAGCTTTGCCTCACTTAAATCCAATTAACTTACAAGCCAAAAATGACCTTCCTGCTGTCATTGGCCCTCTTGGAAAACGAAGGAGAAGAAAACAACTACAACAATCTTATTGTTCCAATAAATAGGTGAAAAACCTACAAATCCCACTGGTGGCTTAAGATTCAATCAAAAAATCATCAAGTATTTGATGGGACTAGATTTGTGCTAATCAGGGCTGCAGAGATTAAGACTGTCCTCAGAAGGGTTTGAATTAATAATAATAATTTATATCACACTTTAAATTCTATATAATTCTTTACATATTTTAACTGCAGTATGGACGGAGAAATCAGATTGTGATTATTTCTCCCAGTACCCAATACTTTAATACAGATGAAATCAGGTTTAAAAGAACATCCAAGAGGAAAACCTAAATCATAAAGGAAAACACATTGCCTAAAGGATGTGGCTGAAGGAGGGTGGAATAATCCCCCAGGCTCCATCCTTGGGTTGAGAAATTCTAAAAATCTTGCCTGGGAAAGTATTCCAATGTACTCCTTACCTAAGCAAGACATCCCTCTAGAATATTTTTGCCTACTGGTCATCAGGCCTTCCATCAGGCATCTCGAGAGAGAGAAATTACTGCCCTTCAGGACTGCTCTTTCTACTTTAGTCAGTCCTTATTATTAGGAAATCTTTCCTGATCTCAGACTTAAAACTCTCTCTCCATAACTCCCACCTATTGTTCCTAGTTCTGTTCTTTGAGACTGAGCAAATAAGTTTAATCTTTCCTTCAAGTGACGGTCCAAAAATATCTGGGGATTGAGGCTACATCCCACCTAAATTTTCTCTTCTGAGTCAGAATAGTCCTGGTTCTCTCCATGGATGCTCACTCATGTGAGAATGATTTTAAAAGTCTTCATGACCTAGTTCACTATTTTCTGGATATTCTCCAAATACCAAGAGCTTTCATAAAATGTACAGGTCAGTTCAGACTTTGGCTTCTTCTAGGGAAAGGGCTCTTATAATGGTTGGATTATGTCAGAACTTTCATCACCATAGTCCTGGACACCGTTGCATCTTTTAATTGATCATTAGGTAAAGCATTTATTATGTATTTTTTAAAGGGCCAGGCCCTGAGGATATGAATGCAAGCAAGCAAGCTGGGAGGCTCTCTCCTTAAGCAGCTAACACTGTAATAGTGTAAGAGAACATAAAAGAAGGAACTTGGGGAGAGGAGGAAGCTACACCCAAGGAGAATGGCTTGGAGCTGACGGCCAGAAAGCAAAGCAGAATATTGATTGGTTCTAGGAGGCATAAAGCAAAACCTTGATCATGATTATTCCTGGGTTGGAGTTCAAATTTCCCCAAGGAATGGCCTGAGTGAAGGCAGCATGGATATTCTAATGGAAGCTAATGCAGCCTAACTTTGCATTGGCTTTTTGCTGGTCACTGGTGGTGCAGTGGAGAGAGTGTTGGACCCAGAAATAGGAAGATGTGCATTCAGATCTTTTCTCAAACACTTGCTAGCGATGTGACCTCTATTTGCCTAAGTTTCCTCAACTGCAAAGTTGGGATAATAACAGTACCTACCTTTCAGGGTTGATGTAAAGATCAAATGAAATGATATTTATAAAGCCCTCAGTATAGTGCCTGGCATTTAGTAAGTGCTTAATTAATGCTTATCCTTTCCTTTCCCTTTTTATGGTAGCCAAATCCCACTATAGACATTGAGTCTATAGTCAGCTAAAACTCCTAGGTCTTTTTGAATAAACTTATTGAGCCAATGATCCTGTGCTTTTGCAATTTATTGTTTTGAACACAGGTACAGGAGTTTAAATGTATCTCTATGAAATTTCATTTTCAACTCAGTGCATCATTCTAGTCTAAATATTTTTTTGTTTGGTTTTGCATCCGCATTAACTGCCCCTCCACAAATTTGATGTCTTTAAATTATTCATTTAAAATGCTTAATGGATCAGAGCTAAAGACATACTGGTTCTAGAGCCATGAAACATACATAATCAAGGTATTCATGTGGAAGGACAACTCATTTCTCCAATGCCCCAGGGCTGCTCCCTGTGGAGCTTTCATGGGCTGGTCTCCACTCAATAATTAGCCTTGGCCAGATGTGTAATAACCACCAGAAGCATAGGTCTCTAGCAGGTCAATCTGACTGCCCTTCAGCATTGTCCTCCTAGTTCATGAAGGTCCAGGGGACAAGCTTGTAGTGTTTTTCCCTTCTTTTAGCTTTCTGACTTTATCTCCATAAGTCAGCTGGATACCATTTCATCATCAGTGAGCTGAGATTTTTTTTTTTTTTGTCATTGTTTAATCATTCAGTTTGTGTCTAACTTTTTGTGACTCCACAGACCTCTTCTATCCTTGACCATCTCTCACAGTCTGTCCAAGCTCATATTCATTGTTCCCATGACACTCTCTCCATCTCATTCTCTGCCACCCCCTTTTATTTTTCCTTTAAGTCTTTCCCAACATCAATGATTTTTCCAATGATTCTTCCAATGAATCTTATCTTTTCATTATAAGCTCAGGTATCTATGATCATTTTTTTGGTTTAAAATCCTCAAGAAAACCCTTAACAGCCCTGGACAGCACACTGGGGGGAGAGACTTTCCTAAAGAGAAGCCTTCCTCAGCCTTTTTCCCTAAGCAAGTCTGTCCTCTAAGACTTAGCTGGAATGGACTTTTTCTGTTTCAGAAAGAATTTCTTGGCCCAAGACACCAAACAATTTCTTACATAGTTCAGTCCCAGCTAGCTAGCATCCTCAAATTTAATTCATTTTTTAAACAGGATGTCCTGGGTACTTACCTCTGCATAACCATTGGAGACCACCCCTCTTTGCCTTAATTTAGAGCTAGAAGTCTGAAGGACTCCATAGGTACTTGGGAGAAATAGTACACAGGGGACAGGGAACTATGCTCTACCAAAACCAAATGCTTTAGCTGTCTGGGAGTACTTCCAGTATGGGGTAGTCCTTTCAATAAGAAGAAGGCTTAGAAGCAAAAGCAACAAACCCAAAAATCAATAACAAAGACAATAAAAAATTTATCATCATTTCCATAATAGTTTTAGTATGGATTCTAACCATAGCCTAAGGCATGAAAAACCATTGTTGTAATTCAACTACAAAACCTAATGACCAATCTACTGCTCCTAGATTCCATTTTGCCCAGTTTCCTCATCTGCTTTTCTATGTTGCATAGACAAGCCCCCTTCACTTTAGGCCCTTTAGAAACAATTGTTGGACTCCTTACTCATTCCTCAATCAATGAATAAACCAATATTAATTAAGTGCCTACTATTACTACTAACACAAATATTTGTGCTGGAAATACAAATATAAAGAATGAAACAATCCCTGTTTTAATGAATTTATATTCTACTATGGAAACATCTATGAATATACATATATATGTGTGCATGTGCATATGAATACATTCAGCAAAATGTGAAGTTAATAAATATAAATCTGCAATTTCAGTTTCCGATATTGACTATGTGACCCTGGACAAGTCACTTAAGCCTGTATGACTTAGTTTCCTCATCTGTAAAATGAGCTGGAAAAGGAAGTGACAAATCACTTCAATATCATTGCCAAGAAAACCCCAAATGGGGTCATGAAAAGTTGTACACAACTAAAACAACTGAAAAACAACAATAAAATAAAGTAGTTAAATGCAAGGTTTTTTTTTGTAGGGGCGGGGAGAATCAGGAGGTTTCAGGTACAAGATAATGCCTGAACTATACCTTAAAGGAAAAAAAGGCTCCATGAGCCCTCTGTGGAGGATCAAAAGAGTGAATGTTTGTAAAGCAGGGGGTACCTGGCAAGGGCAGTTTGAAGATTTGGGCAGACAGTGTTTGGTAGCCTTGAACCTGCAGCATAGCTGAAGCCTCAATCCTGGACACCATTATTCTTTTGATCCTTATTTTTCAAAAATAGCTGACTAATAATGTGTCCCCACCCACTGCCTAAGAGCATGTTTCTTCTAAAATCAATAGATAAATAGCCAGACTTTAAGAACAAAGGTCACAGCATTCTTTGTGTTAGTATAGAAGTGGAAACAGTGGGTGCCCATTGATTGGAAAACAGCTAAAAAAAACTCTGTTATACAATGGAATCCGACTGAGTAGGAAGAGGGAGTGAACATGAGGACCATGAGAAGATGTGCATGAACTGATGAAGAGAAATAATCAGAACCAAAAGCAGATGACGTACAATGACAGCAACACAATGGAAATGAATAGATCACTAAGAGGAAGTTGAACTATGAGTAATGGAAAACAAAGAATGAATGTTCTGCAGAAGAGATAATGTAGTCCATCTCTGCCCTCCCCAGCTGAGGTGCAGAGGGATTCCTAGGATGACATATTGAATATATTATCAGACTTTGCCTCTGTAGCAGATGTTTTTGCTTAATTGCTTCCTTTGTCACTAGGGACAACTCATTCTGAAGGGAGTAGGAAATGACTATGATACTCTATATACTGAAAAAGCACCAATAAAATAATTTTAAAAAGAAAAAAAACAAAGAAAGAGACCTGGGAAATTGTCAGTCCCCATGATAACATAATTTGGAATTCAGGGAATTCTGGGAAATTAGTCTCCAAGATAATTATTTAGGGTTCCCCTCCCATATTGCACAAAGGGCTAGTTGGCCCTGGAGGGGCCATCTGCATTAGGAGTTGACTTCTTCTCTTAACTCCCACTTCTCACCCTCCCATCCTCTTCTCCCCTCAGCTCCCAGTCCTTAAGTAGAAGAAATAACATAAGTCTAAGCACTGGAAACATTTTATTTTTTCAAGCATCTGCTGGAATCTGAATCAATGTAGTGGGGCAACTCCTATCCTTCCCTCAATGGCAGAGTTTCTTGAACAGGTTTAGTCCAGGATTTCTGTGCATTCAGACACCCTGGTGCAGCATGATGTGGGTACCAGGATTTCCTTTTGTTTCTACAGGAAGGCTACGGTAAACAAGTTCAGACTTCATTGGGACAGTTACATCTTTCCCTTGAGAGGTATCAGATGTGGTTTCACATTGAACCCGCATTTTGGTGTGTTCCCCCAATACATTTGGTGTGTTAACCTCTAGTGATTACTGGCCTAGTTTCAACTAATCATTTTACATCGATTAGTTTTCATAAAGTTGTTATGTAGATATGTAGAAGAGGAAGCATTATAAACATTTGTTGCCCCATACCCAGAGATCATTATGTACTCTGTCCTCAGTCCCTTAGAAAATAAATCTTGACTTGACTAAGTTCACTTCTCACTGCTTGGGAGATACTATGGATTAGATCCCAAAGGTTGAAGGTTGTTCCTTGGGATCTTCAAGATGGACTGTATGGCTACAAAAATGGCCTAGGTTCTGTACTCAGACCTTCTGGTTGCTTGCTCTCTTGATCCTTTAAAGCTCACAGGGTCATAGCCTGGTCTAACATCCATTACCCAAAATCAGGAATAATGGACATATCAAGGACAGAAGCAATAGTGAGACTATAAAATAATGAGCCAATGGTTCCAGTCCTGATTGGCACATAAATAACTAAGGTGTTTCTCAGCAAGGGCTTAATTCTTGGCTTCTCACTTGAATATAGTAAGTAGGAAAAAGCCAAACAGGCCAGTCCTGGACACACCATTTTTATGGGTTTTTACCTGGTTTTGAAGGTTGTGAGATGCTTGACCCTAGGTTGAGCTGGCACTGCTCTGATAGTGAGAACATGGGATTGTGGATTTGTCCTCTTTTGGTACCATCAAGGTTAATTACAAAATCTTAATAAACCAGGAAATGCCAAGGAGACTTTCCTTTGAGACTTTCCTTCCTTTCAGCCAAAACCGCCTGAAGGGCAAGCCTGTAAGGGATGGTTTGGTTCTATTCTTTTGATTTTTAAAAATAAGTTTTAAAGTCAAATCTTCTGTTTTTTACATCATTACAATTATTCCAAGTCTTTTCTTCCCCTTTCCAGAAAGCCATTCCATATTGCAAATAGTATTTTTAAAGAGAAAAAAAAATCAGCACAACTAATTGATATCTTGACAAAGTTCAAATATATGTGCAATGTGTAACAACTGTGAATTTCCTACCTTCACAAAGAAGTGGATTTGGGAGTATTTTCTCACATTTCTTTATTCAAATTCTTCTTGATCTTTATAATTTTGTTACATTTACTTTTGATTTTTGAGGGGAAAGGATAGTTATTCTTTCCATTTATGTTGTGGTTTCTCTATAGTTCATTTAGACATTTCTATGCTTGTTTCTTTTCATTCTACACATAATTTCTTATAACAAAGTAATATTCTATTACATTCATGTAGCACAATTTGTTTAGCTGTTCCTCAATTGAGGGGCATCTACTTGGTTTCTCATTCTTTACTATTACAAAAACTGCTGTATAATAAATATTTTGGTGTATATGGAGACTTCCTTGCTGTAAAAGCCTAGTAATGGAATCTCTTAATCATTTTGTATAATTTCAATTATGTTCTATAAAGACTGTACCATTTCACCACTCCACCAATAATGTATTAGTGCATTTATTATTGTATAACCCCATCCAACAACATTAACTATTGGCAATTTTGGGGTCATTTTTGCCGATTTGCACGGCATGAAGTGAAACTTCAGGATTGTTTTGATTTGCATTTTTCTTCTTCTTATTAATATAATATTAATATATTATTATTATTTCTTCTTCTTATATTATTATTACTTGGAGTATTCATTCATGTGGTGGTTGATTTTATTGACCTGGTGAACCTGTGTTCTCCAGAGAGATCAGGGCTGGGGATATAATATTAATCCAGTTTGAAAATTTGTCTTCTACTGAGATGCTCTTAGACTACAAGGTGAGACTCCTTGAATAAGTGTCCAACTTTTACTCTTTCTTCCAGAATCTTTTGTAGCAACCTGGACACCTAGACAATCACAGAGGGGGAGAACCAATGAACCTGCCTCCGGGCAGAGGTTGTGGCAGTGTGGGGTTCACAAACAGGAAGACATTCTTGTCTCAAGACACCATGTGTCTTGAGAAGGATTTATTTTTTTTTAATTCATGAGAACTGAGAGTGAAAGTGTGTTCAACTGACTGTGACTCCCCAGAAATGGTGTCATTGAAAGACTATTGCAGGAGTCAGAAGACCTGGCATGAGTCCCAGTTCTGACACCTACCATTACAGAACCACGGGAAAACTATTTCAGCTCATTTTTCACTTCTGTAAAATCAATGAATGACTCAATCAGCAATCATTATTATTAAGTTCCGTGTGCATACGCATGTACCCATGTGCCCACACCTAGGTGAATGCCTGGTACTCTACCAGGAATACAGACATCAAACCACAAGCCTCTGCCCTCAGTGAGCTTGTAGCTTATCAGATGATATAATGTATACATTTATGCATATAGAAAATAATTTGTAACAGGGGCTGATGATTCTCTAAAGGAAAGAGGCTGGGGCTTGATGACATGCGATTGAAGTGCCCTGGTTTAGAGCCTGCCCAGACCTTCTGAGGATGGTTCCAGTCTGCTCACCACAGGGCAAAGAGAAACTTAGGAACGGGGATACTTTCAAGAGCGAGAGTCAGGGTCAGGCTTAGCCGGGGCCAGGCTTGGTGGGGGCCACTCTTGTGCTTGTTGTTTTTCTGGACTGGCTTCTATGGGGACAAACGAGGACCAGCCTTCAGTAGGAGGAGAGATGCTTCAGGCCTCCGAAGTGCCCGCTACAATGCAACTCTGCTTGACTTTCCTGTTTTATGGGAACAAGACTAGCAGTAACCATGACCCTGTGAATTTCGAAGATCCAGAGAAGGAGCCAGCGGGGACTGTAGCTGTAGACTCCAAGGCAGGACCCTGGCCATGCCCCAGAGGCTCTCTGGTCCAACCTCCTTACTTTTCTGTACTGAGGCCCCCAGGGAATCACCTTTAGGGTCCGGTTCAGCAATAGCTGAAATTTGAACTTGGCCAGAGGCTATTCCATACTTGGAAATGAACTTGGAGGAGCAAATGCTACAAGGGAGTTAATTCAGTCTGGACTTCCTCTTCCCAGGGTCCTGGGTGAAATAAAGGAGAGTATTTCCCCAGATGTTGGGGCAAAATGTTTATATTTCTGTTCTTGCTATGTCTGTTAAGTCAATATTTTTCTATTAAAGGAAATCTTTTTATTTCTTAGATAAAAGGAAGTTGGGCACTGATTGCTGAAGGTTAACGGTGGGGGAAACATGTTGGAATGGGGTCTCATGTCAATAATATTAGAGAAAGCTACCCCAAACCTTCAGAGGGTATTCCTAGAAGGCTGCAAGGGAGATGGAGCCTTCCTCACTTTGGAACAGTTTGTCCAGGGAGAACCATTATGGATTGCAGAGAGAGCAAGGCACCAGCCTCTGGAGGAGTCAAGAAAGGTGTTGTGTAGGAGCAGGTGCTTGAGTTAAGTTTTAAAGGAAAAAAGGGTCACTAAGAAGTGGACAAAAATGTTTAAACTACCTTTCTCTGGGGCTTTTATGAGTAAAATGGAGCACAAAAATATAGGACTATTGATCTAGAATTGGAAAGAAACTCAGAAACCATTTAGTCCAAACTCCCCATTTTACAGATGAGGAAACTGAGGCTCATGGAGTGAGGTAATTTTGGAAATCTTAATCTTCTATTTAAATTTGGATTGTTGTTATTCTTGCTGTTGATGTTGCTAGATGGTACAGCATATGGTGTTCAAATCTAGTCTCAGATACCTCCTGTATGTGTGCTCATTTTTCAAACTTGGCAATAATGGCCTTGTAGGCCACTGTGAGTACAAAATGAGCTAATATTTATACAACATTTTGCAAATATTAAAATTCTCATGTGAATGTGTTATTAGTATTATTATTTACATACAACATTCCCTCTCTCCTCTATGTATCTTGTGTGTCTTTGGACTTGCTATCCCCAATTCCCAGAATATTTTCCTTCTTCTTTTGTAGAATCTTTTTTCCTTTAATGCGCTCAAGTGCTACCTTCTACCCAAAGCCTTTGCTACTTTTCTTTAGGATCAAATATAAAATCCTTTTTTTATTTGTCATTTAAAGTTCTTTATACTGAAGTAACTGCCAATCTTTCCAGTCTCCTATCTCTCCACAGGGCTTCTTAAACGCTTTCATTGTAACTTCTTTTTGCCCAAAAAATCTTTATATGATCCTGGGTATAGAGGTATTTAAAATAGATACACAAATCAAACTTTACTGATAAAAAATCATAATTTCATAACCCCCATAGTCATTTATGAGATCTCATATAGGTCTGCCTTCTCAGTGATAATCTAATTCAGCTTTCTAAAATGGTAAATTAAAAGAACCAGCTTATTTGCATCATTTGAGGGAATTTTATTACTGGGAGTTCCCTATGCCAATTAAATTATAGGATGAATAAATAAACAAAAACTCCTGGGGGGAATTCTCAATAATTGTTAAAAATATAAAGGAGTCCTGAAACCAAAAGTTTGAGAACTATTGTATAAACACATATTGAATATTCCCTCTCGATTTAGCATTTAGTTATGTACTCATCTTAATCTGGATAATTTAAAGTTGACTCTGACCTCAGCAGAGTCAGAAAAGATTTCAATACCATTTACTTCAACTCATATCTGAAGACAAATCTCCACTCAATAGTCATCTTGTACTGGTCTCTTACTATTTCACATATTTAGTCATCTCTTCAGTGAGGTACTTGAGAGTAGGAACTGTATCTTATATTTCTCCTTACATTACCCAGCAAAGGTCTGGACATCTTGGGTAGAGATTTATAAACTCACCCTTAGACCTGGGCTTCAGTTGTCCCATTTGTCAGACCAAAATGACAAATAATGGTGCTTTTCCTTTTCCTAAGGGTTGATTGGGTAATTATTAGAAGAAACTTTGGAACAAAGGTACTTCATAGATGCAGAAGGTTGTGAACCTTTTATCTGAGAAAGGGTAGGAAAAATAAGCCCTAAAGATTCATAAAGGCTATTAAAAAGACTAAGAAATTGGAAAGGTGACAGAAAATCAATTTACTAATTATATTGAGTTGTTATTTACATAAAACTGAGCAGCTTTTAAAGCTACCTCATTCAGCTAATTAGGTGACTACTATATATAAAATCCCTAGGTTAGCTGCTTAGGATGAACAAAGATTTTGCTCTTAAACAATAGGATATTATTCTAGGTACTAAGGGTATAAGTACAAAAATGAAATAATTCCTGCTGTTAAGGAGTCCGTATTATATAGGGGGAGAAAAATACATATATAGGATGATAAAGCTAAAACTGCACTAAGACTTTGGAGATACTATATAGAGCAATAGATATATAGATGTAGAAATATATATACATATATTTGTATATATACATATGCATATGTAAAATATACAATCTGTATAATGTACGTACTTGTGTGTGTTTGTATAAATACAAACATATATAGAGATATATACAGCACCCTTTCTGGTCCCAATTCCCTAACTTACACTGGCTTTAAAAAGTTGGGTCTTGAGGAGAGAGGAAACTGTTACCTGGAGTTTTAGGGGTATCTTCATGAGTCACTACTCCTAATACTATATAGCTCATAAATACCTACTGGTTTGCCACTTAACAATCAACCATTGAACTTAATTAACTTTTGGGAATAGTATCTACAGATCAAGAGCACTAATTACAAAAAATCCCCCTCCCAAAAGTTGGGGTGTACTCTTTCACAAAGGCACACAAACTCCACAAGTGGAAAGTACAGTAATATTGAGGCACACAATTAGGGAAAACATATGGCCAAGGTAACTCACAACTCTGGAATAGTAGCATCTTCATGTCCATTCTTCAGAAAGTCCTCCCAAAGATACCTCCCAAAAGCATCAGGATCAGTGAGAGATGAATCCCTGGGTCCTTACTGGTTTCTGATGAATAGATGGTTTAGCTGAGCTTGATCTCCCAATCCACTGCTTTAGATATTTATCAGCTGGCTAATTACTCAACCTTTGTCTTCTTCAGTTACCTTATGTATAAATAGCATTGCCTCAAAGAGTTGTTGTGAAGCTCAAATGAAATCATTTTTGTTAAAAAATAATAATAACAAAAGCAAAAGCACAGCATTTGGGATATAGTAGGTGCTATATAAATGCTTATTCCCTTCTTTCTCTCCCCTTTGCTGCCAAATTGGGGCCAAGAAGGTGAACCTGCTTCTGGGATTCTCAGAGACTAGCCCCGGTAAGTCGTTCAGCTGCTGCCTTTTTACCAGCTTCACAGGTGGTTCGCCAGATGCCCTTGACTTGTTCTCTCTTGAACAGCTGTACTCTTCACCACTTTCAACCTACAGCTTGTCTACATGACATGGTATGTATGGTATGTTATGGTTTTCTTTAGCTGGAGTATTATAGAGCTTTCTTCCGCTAGGGTATTACTATGATCTTTCAGCAAGGGTAGTTATCCCTAGACTAGTATTTGCAGGAGTGTCTCCTTTTAAATCCCCCTAGGTCAAGAAGGATGAGGATAAAGAAGAGGCTATTAGATCCGGCAATTAACAGATCATTGGCAGTTTTAGAGAGAGAAATTCCAGTTGAAACTTGTTCAATAACGGATAAATTAGGTAACCTTAGAACTTTTTGAATGGTCAAAACCAAAGAGCATTCATTAATGGTTGAAAGGCTAACTTAAAAAGAGGTCTAGAGTAGAATACTTCAGGGGACTATGCCTAGAGCTATGCTACTTGAAATCTTACCAAGAACTTGGATATAGACGTCATTGAGTATCAAATTTAAAGATGAAATAAAGTTGGGAGGGATAGTTAATGCATTGGATGACAGGATTTAAAAATATGTTGAATGGCTAAATATGAGTCATAATTAATAATATTAAATGTTAAGTCTTAACCAGCTTGAAAAAAATCAAATTCACAAGTAAAGGATGAGAGAGGTTTGGCTAAACATACAGTTTATATGAAAAAAAGGTCAGAAAGTCTTATTAGAGTAAAAAAGTAATCAGTCATAGAATATGGCAATCAAAAAAAAGTCAATATGACCTTAGATTGCATTGAGAGGCAGAATATCCAGAACCAGGGAGGTGACAATACTGATCACTTTCCTCCTCTGAAAAATAGAGATAATAATAGCACCTGGGCAGCCAGGTGGCAGAGTAGAGTGCTGCTCCTGGAGTCAGGAAGATTCATTTTCCTGAGTTCAGATCTGGTCAAGTCATTTAACCCTTTTGCCTCAATTTCTTCATCTGTAAAATGAACTGGAGAAGGCAATGGCAAACCTCTCCAGTATCATTGCCAAGAAAACCCCAAATAGGGACACAAAGTGTTGGACGATGAGGAGAGAGTCCCATCCCAGTGGACTTAGGGATGGGGGTTATATCCTTAAGTATGTATGTATACACACCCATATGTATAAATAATATACACATGCCACATAATAATATATGTACTCCCACATACACATATATTAATATCAGATAGGGTTATCTGAATGCTGTATCTCCATCAGATTGTAAATTTTTTGAAGGCAAGGACTGTCCATTTTCTTTATTAGTATCCCTAGCTATTTAGCACAGTGCTTTTCATATGCTAGAGAAATTTAATATCTGCTAACTTCATGGCCTATAATTTAATTGGAAGATAATGCTACAACTTGATAATAATCATTGGAATTTATAGAGAACTTCTCATAGGTGGAAATGAATGCCTTGACTTGGGTGAGGAATAAGGTATTCATCTCCATCAGTGAGGAGGAAATCCCATCCCAAAGAACTTTGGAAAGCAGAGACAGAGACAAGAAACAGAGATTTGGATATAGATATAGGCATATTTATATGCATTTATATACTCACACAGATGTGTATATAAATAATATATATTACATATGTTTGATGCCTATTATGCATATTTATGTCATGACATGTATAGGAAAAGTAAAGATTATCTCAGAAGGAAGACACTAAAATTAAAAACACTGAAAAAGGCTTCATATAGAAGGTAAGATTTGAGCTGACACTTAGGTAACCCAAGAGGCAGAGAGAATTCCAGACACAGGGAATAAGCAGTGAAAATACTGAGAGGTGGAGTGTCTTATTTGAAGAAAAGCAAGGAATCCAGATCTCTGGATTATGTGGAAGGGTATAAGGTAAAGAAAACTGAGAAGATGGGAAGGGACCGACTTATGAAGGATTTGTATTTGTATAGGAAGCAACTGGAGTTTACTGAAGGTGAGGGTTGGGGAAAAGTGGTCTGGTTAGATCTCAGTTTTAGGAAGATTGATTTGATAATTTTTTTCCTGTATCCTCCAAAGAACATTAACAAATTGGACATATTGTAGGTGCTTTTTAAATAAAAGCTGAAAAAGCAATAGTCATCTCTACACAGAGCATCAATTACAGCGAGTAAATAAATGAGCTTTGCATAAAATCATAGAATTGTGGATTGGGCATGGAATTCAAGGGATCATTGAATACATACCCTTGCCTTGTTAGTATTTATTAGAATAAGATGAGATAATATTTATATAGCATTTTATTCTCATAACATATGTTATGTTGTAACAATCCTCAAAGGGAGGTGTTATTATTGTCCCCATTTTTACATATAAGGAAATGGAGGCGTTAGGATAGGTAACTTGCCCAGGATCACCCAGTTAATTGTTGTCCTTTGTTTTTGAAGAGGATCAGTGACATCATGGGTTATATCTTGACTCTTGGCTCATTTGATTTGTGAATTGGATTTATATGAGACAAACTTGCAAAAATTGTCAGCCTCCCTGTTTCTTCTAGAGTCATCAAAGTCCAGTGGCAGGACAAAAGTCGGGACGATTGGTGATGGCCCTGGCTGCAGTGTATGACTGGCATCTTTGATGTCTGACCAAGCTCTCACCACGTCTGTTTCAGTCACCTTTGTAGTCTTTGGAATACATTGTTCTCATCTACTTTTTCCTCTGGGGAAGGAATACTTCATGTCCTTGGGATAGACAGTTCCCCAGTTCACTTGTGAAGTTTCTTCAGGCTGAGTTGTTCTCAACTTGCTTTAGCTCATCTATTGAGGCATTTTTACTGGGATTTGGTTGTTGCGCCTACCACAGCTTCTTGGTGCCACAGGTAAGAGGAAATGAGAATGAATGTCTGAGGAGGATTAAGTGTTTTCTCCCGACTCCAAGTCCAGTCCTTTAGCCACTGTACTAGCTGGCAGTCTTGTGGTCCTCATTTGACCATGATTCTAAGGCAATACATAAACAAAGGTAAGAAAGCTGTATAAAGATCACTATACTAGAGGAAATTTGGAGTTAATAGAATACTTGTTATGGAGTAGGCTTCTAGGTAGGTATTATGAAGGGGATGAATTTCATGATGGTGTGTAGTGAAATTATATGATTTGGTTTTGTGGAGAGGGGCTATAAGGTCATTCTAATCAAGGAGAAAGGCTTGAGTAAGGTCATTGAAGTAGAAATGAACAGGCTGTGTGGAGGGGGACAGCAAGAGGACTGCCTGATGGAAGGCTCATTTCTTTAGCAGCTGAACTAAATGGTTTCTGGGGTCTCTTCCAACTCAGCGATTCAGTGGAATGAAGGGGTGAGGCTGGGGAATATCAAGAAAGGAATCTGGATTTTTAGGGTGGACCTATTTAATGGAAAGCCTTGAATGCCAGACTGAAGAATCCAATTTGGATTGCATACATTACACATTCATGCAAGAGCAAGTGATCACTCTTTAGAAGGGTTGGAATCAGGTAGTTATTTGAGGACACAGAGAGAAGGTGATGCTAGGATTGAATTCTGGGATCAATACCCATCTGTCTGGAATGCTTGGTGAAAGCTTCTTTATAAGGGGAGGAGGGAGAGTGGATTAAATAACTTCTTAAATTCTTTTCCGGTTCTATATTTCTGTACTCTGTGACCTCCCAAACCCATTAGTATTAAATCACTTAACAGAATAAAGCAGATCCAACATTCTGCCTGGTGTTTTATTTCATCACTAGCAGCTCTGTACACCATATGCTAGGTCAGAGAACTTACTAGAATTTTTCAAAAGGTTCTTTAAAAACTTCATTTTGAACAAACTTCTTTTTTAAACTAGGAAATTCAACCCTCACCCTGCCCCCATATTCATAAATCATCTATCTATATACATTTACTTTTAGATAAGTCTTTTGTATTTATTTCCTCTTTCTACATCAGGAGTTCAACAGAGATGATTTCTTTTTCGCTGAAGTAAACATTAGACATTATTTTGAACTTATGGAGAAGCTCAAAACATATGTAGACAAGGAAGAATTTGGTCCAGTCTTTCTCATAATTAATAAGTAGCATAGTAATGATGAATTTGTATGATGGCAGTTAAATTCAGAGTTGTATTGGTAAATGTCATAACCAGCTGTCTGGGGGGAAATGTATCCACAACACACTTTTAAAGTTCAATCTGTATTATTAATATTTTCTCTTGTCACTTTCTTAAGTTTAGATAATCAACAAAACAATAAATTAAGGTCTGGTTCCAAGGTATAAATATTTACAGTGAAAATTTAACAACCAGTTTTTAAGAGCCAGTATGAAATAATTCCAGAATATCTATAGAATTTTTGTGCTTTGAATACTAAGAAGAATTTCACTTTTCCTTATTTTAAAAAAGAAACAATGATATTGGAAAAGGGCCAATGGAGTGGTTAAAAAAAAACCCAAATAATCCTAAACCCAGTAGGTGAGGTCTTTGGGTTTATATAACTAAACTACCAAGCTGGTTTGCTTCTAGATGTTATGTTTCACTGCTCTACTGATAGATCGCACTTTTAGACCAGTACTAAATTTTTTTGAGAATTGCTACTTTGTAATATAATTTGAGATTTAAAACTGGGACTCTTTCCTTTTCACATTATTTCTTTATTTCCCTTGGGAGTTTTTCTTTTTTTACCTTTTATGCCTTTAAATGAATTTCATTATTGTTTTTTTAATTCTAAATAATAAAGAAATTCTTTAATAGCTTGATAGAACACTGAATAAATTAATTTAGGTAGTTCTGTCATTTTTATTGTATTGGCTCCTCCTATCAGTGACCAATTGGTATTTCTCTATTTTGATTGATCTTTATTTCTGCAAAGTTTTATAACTGTACTCAAATAATTCTTGTATTTTTCTCAGTAAGTAGACCCACAAGTATTTTACAGTTTCTGGTTATTTTAAATTGAATTTCTATCTATCTTCCTGTTGGATTTTATTAATATTATATAGAAATACTGATTATTTTGTGGATTTATTTTGTATTATGTTATTGTTTCTATTAGATTTTAATTGACCTTCCAGAGTTTTACAAATAAACCATATCATTTGCAAAAGTAAGAATTGTGTTTCTTCTTAACCTATTTATATTTCCTCAATTTTTTTTTCTTGTCTTGTTAAAATTTCTAGTACTACATCAAATAAATATGGTGACAATGAACATATTTGTTTCTTTTTATTGAAAAGGACACTAGTTTATTCCCGTTACATATAAAGGTGGCTCTTGGTAGAGTGTGTATATGTATCTGTATACTTATATGTATGTATGTATATATATATATATATATATATGTATGTACACATATATTGATATACACATATGTATATAAACATATATATTTGTATATATATATGTGCATATGTAAAATGTATCATATTAAAGAGAGGTCCTTTATTCCTGTTTTCTAGTTTTTAAAAACAGAAATGAATATTGTATTTTGTTAAAAGCTTTTTTCTGCATCTATTGATGTAATCATAAAATTTTTATTTTTCTTATTAATATGATCAGCTCTGTTAATTGTTTTCATAATGTAACTCTTGTTCCAAAGTCTATATGGGTTTGGGACTCTCTCCTTATTGGTGGAAATACTTGCATCTGGATCAGGGATCTGGAAGAGTTGTTGAGAAGGAGAGATCTCCAGTCTTCCCACTCTCTTGATTCCTTTCTAAGTTTTCTCCCAGAGTCTTTTTTTTTTTTTTTTTGCAATCTGAAATGAGAGGTCATTCATCTTCTCTCTTGAAGCTGGAAGCATTTCAAAACTGAAGAGACCAAAAGAAAGATGTGTGTGTGTGTATGTGTGTGTGTGTGTGTACATCACCAGCATTAGGTGGGAAGGCTTTTGAACAGTAATAAAAAGGTTTTGAAGGATTAGAAAAAAAGGTTTGGCAGACTGCAGTGGAGGAAGGCTGGTTCAAATCTAATCCTAACTCTAACATAAATAACTTACTTCAAGACCTTGGACAAAGACCTCTCTGGGTCAGCTTTCTTGCCTGTGGATACTTTACTTTATGATGCCCTTTCTAAGAATCCAATACTTCAAAGAATTTTGCTTCATGCTCTCTTCATCAACTCATAACACAATGCCTGTATTACTTGGCAGATGGTCTTTAAGAATTTTTGTGGCTGAAAATTGAATCACCTTGTGGCCAATCTGGTGTTTGAACCTATCAAAATTTAGTTTTACTGTCCTCTGATAACAGACACAAAATCTGGCACCCCTTAGGTGAAGCAGAGTTTGTTCTGTTGACATAACTTTCAAGAACCCAATTTCATCCCATTTATGTTCACAAGGCAAATATATGCATGGCAAAGCAACTGCAAGGATGTGGATTTCTACTTTGAATACTGTACTTAGACTCTATAGAAAAGTAATACGCCAGTGTAGTTGAGGGGCACCACCTAGAGGCGAATGATATATCTTATTTTCAATTTGCTCCTACTTGGGATTCCAGCCGAGGAACATCTGGTTGCTTTCCCGGGTTCCAGGTTCTCTTTAGTTAGCAGGAAGTACACAGAAATGTCAGTGCATAGGGCTGTATGCTCCTGGCCTTCCTAGAATCACAAAGGTGTTGGTATAATTGAGTCCTTGTTTTGTAGAAGATCCTTTCTAAAGGGTCCGACTTCAAACTTCATCACTTAACTGAAACTGCTCTTTTCCAAAGCCATCAATGATCAGTCAGTTGCTATATCTAATGATTTTTCTTAGTCCTAAGCCTTCTTAACCTACCTGTTGCTCTTGATATTGATGACCACCCACCCTTCCTGGATAATGTTTTTTTTTTTTTCCCCCTGACACTAGTCTCTCCACGGTTTGACCACTCCTTCAGTTTTTTTGCTGGCTCATTATCTGTATTTCCTCTTTCTTAAACTGTGGATGTTCTGTACTAGGCCCTTTTCTCTTCTTCCTCTATATTGTCTCTTGGTCTTCAGTTTCCATAGATTTAGTTATTATCTTTATGCAGATGACTATGTCTAGATATAGTACCTATTTCTCTTCAGTCTCATACTTCTAATTAATTGCCTACTGTATATTTCAACATGTCCAAAATTAATTCATCTTTTCCCCAAAACTTTTGTTTCTGTTGAAGACACCACCATTCTTCCATTCTCTATGATTTGTAATGTTGGCAGTCTCCCACATTATTTCCATTGCTATCGCTAACTTGACACATCTTTTACCCAACCTCTTCTTTCTACTCACTACCTTGGTTGGTAGTGATTGTCTAAATTATTGCAACAGCTTTCACCCTGTCCCTTTAGTCCCCATTCTAAATATATATACAAAATATATAACTCCAGTGGTTTCCTGTTGTGTTTGGATATAAATTTCTCGGGTTAGCTTTCCAAATTGTCCTCAACCTATCTTTATAGTTTCAATGGACTCTCCCTCCCACTATGAAATTTAGTCGAAGTTGCCTTCTCTATTTTCTTCCCATGAAACATCATCTAACTGACCATCCAACGTGCCTAAAATGCACTTTTTCCTTTAAAACTCCAACACCTTCTTTCCATGAAGCTTTTCCTAATTCCACTTGCCAATGTCTTCCCATCTAAACTATCTTTTAACACCTTTGTATTCACTCTACATTTATGTTCTTATCTTCTTCATTAGAGTGTAAATTCATTATATATTGGGATTATTTCATTCTTTGTACAGTAGAACTAGGGATAAACTGTTGATGGGTGTATTTTTTACTTGCCAACTGTTGACCAAATTTATGAGCATCAAATCCTAAACAATCTCTAGCAATCCAGCTGAAAAAAAAAACAACACATTTTCCTGAATTTTGAGCACTATTCAAATATGTTGACAGGTAAAATTTGAACTAATCTCATCTAGAAAATTGTAAATGACTCAGCACTATAATATTGCACCATAATAAGAAAAATTCAAAGAAGCATGGAAAGATTTTTCTATTCTTTTGTTGCATATCTAATTTATAAGAAATTATTCTCAATGCTCAAGCAGCTAAGAATCCAATGTATGGTAGAAAAAGGATTACAAGGAAAAGCAGTCAGAGAAAAGAGGGAGGAGGTAAAGAGAATAGATTGAGATTAAAAAAAATTAAGGATATATATCAAGGCAGGCAGGAAGTTAACTTATGTCATGGGCCCGCTAGACAGCATAATTTAGAACTGGGGTGAATTCTGAAATTCAGCAGATCTTTTGAAAACTAGATTTGTCTATCACTTTTAACAACTCCAAGGTCTTAGGTCTCATTTCTTCCACAAAGCTTTCTCCATGTACTTCAGGGTACTTCTCATTTGACAATTCTACTTATCTGTACTATAAATCTTAGCTCATATTATGTCTATGCATAAGTATCTTCCCAACAATATTTTACCCATAGCTGTTCATCATTTATAAAAGGCTCTTATTTTTTTGGAGACATAATAGAGTTGAGCTTTGCCAACTGTGAGGCAGGTGTCCTATCTTACAGATAAGGAAATTAAGGATCAGCAAGAATAAATGACAAAGATTCACAGCTGAGTCAGAGGTCAACCCAGGGATTGTCTCAAGTTCAATACTCCTTTCATTACTTTACTATATGTAATAGCAAATTCCTTGTAGAAAAGGAACAAAACTTTTGTATTTCCCCAGTAGTCACTGTCTCAGCTACACAATGTTAGTTTTTAGTCAGCACATTTCCATAATCAAAACTGATTGCAAACTGGAAACTGAGTGGATGCCCATCAGTTGGAGAATGGCTGAACAAGTTAAAACATATGAAAATTATGAATATTATTGTTCTATAAGAAACAATCAATAGGATGGTTTCTGAGAGGCCTGGACTTATATGAATTGGTGTTGAGTAAAATGAGCAGAACTAGGAGATCAGTGTACATGGCAACAAAATTATATGATGATCAATTCTGATAGATGTGGCTCTTTTCAACAATGAGATTGCTTGAGACCAATTTCAATGATCTTGTGATGAAGAGAGTCATTTATACCCAGAGAGAGAACTGTGGAGATGGAATGTGGATCACAACAGCATTTTCATTCTTTTTGTTGCTGTTTGCTTGCATTTTCTCTCTTATTTTCTTGCTTTTTTGATCAGATTTTTTTTTTTTGTGCAATAAGATAATTCTACAAATATGTATACATATTTTAGATTTAACATATTTTTAACATGTTTAACATATATTGGATTACTTGCCATCTAGGGGAGGTGATGGAAGGGAAGAAAGGAGAAATTTGGGATGCAAGGTTTTACAAGGGTCAATGCTGAAAAATTGTCCTTGCATGTTTGGAAAAAAAAAAAAAAACCTGCTTGCCAGAATTGACTGTTGTTTGTTGTCCATTTGATACTAAAGTGAGTTGTTTGCAGTCTGGAGCCGTAATCTTAAAGAGACCCATATTCACATCAGTCACCTCAAAATTCTTTAATTGGTCCTTAGCCTAGTTCTATCTTCTGGAGTAACAGAATTCCAGAATATAATACTCGCAGTATTTGAAGACACATATGTCAGCTCTCAGTTTTCTCATCGGAAACTTTCAATATTCATAGGACATGCTTTATCCCTTCACCATCTTAATTATGCTCCTATCCATGAGTTCTGGTTTGTCGATGCTTCTCTTTCTGGTTTGTTTTTAATTTCCAGATGTCAGTGCCAACAAATTAATTTTTGGATGTATTTGACCCAACACCGCTGCGTAGAAATCATAAGCATTAGGGATAGCTTCTTAAATGGAAATTGTCTTCTTGTTATAACCCTGTGGCTATTCAAATACTCTACTTGTAATTTCATTCTTAATTTGTATTTTTAGGTAATCTTACAAGAGAGGCTAGACCAGGAATAAGCTTTTTAATAGACCTAATAAATGACACTGGCATAACTTTTCCATAAAGTCTCATGGTCTCTCATAAAGCCTTTCTTCTATGATCTTCACTGGTATTAAAAAAAAAACCCAAGACATTTAGAAAAATAAAATATTCAACAATGACAATTTATTTTCAGAACTTCATCATTTTTACAAAAAAAAAAAAAAAAGAAAAAAAAAAAAAGAAAAGCAGGTATCAAAAACAGCAAAGAGTTTTCTGAAATTCTGCACCAGTTTTCACAGAAGTAACTGATATGTGAACTGGTGTCGGACATTAAGTATTAGACACAGGCTGGTTCCCCTCCTGGTCATATGCATTCAGGTGGTCCCAGGTGGTTTGCTCTAGAGTTCCTGAAGAATAGCTTTTTAAAAGCACCTGTCATTTTTGAGAGAATTGATTTGGTTTATCCAACAAAGTAAACACTTTTTGCTGTGTGACTGTTTCTCTTAAAAACAAAACACTGTAATATTACACGGAATGTGTATGTGTTTGGATCAGAACCAAATCATTTGAGATCCCAACTACCTGAAGAACACTGATCAGATAGATAATTATAGGGCACATAGCAGTTGTACATTTCATACTGTCAAAGGCAGCTACTATGCTTTTTGTAGGAAATAGCATTTTATTCAATGCTGCCCAGGACATGAATCATATCATGACTCCTATTTCTTTCCCATTAGGATCACAGTTCCTTTAAATAGGGCCATTCCATGGGGGCAAAAGCTTTATGCTCATGCTCATCAGGCAACAATATTGTGCAGATATTTCTGGATATATTATGACCCCTTGTTCTGGATCCTGAATAGTCAAAGAAACTGAGAAGATATAAATAGTAGATGCTGAGAGAAAGAACACACAACTCACAACATAGATAATCTGGATGCAAAGAAAATCAAAGCTGCAAGATGTGTGTATTTTCTTTAAAAAAAAAAATCTGTTTCAGTAATACATTCTTCTTGACCAGGAGTTGGTCTAGTTTTACAATGTTAATAGCTGTCAGTCTTTCAAACATCTCATTTAAGGTATATTGCCTGACTGACTCTGTGGTAAGACAATGCCCACAGGTCTATCTCTGTACCTTTGTATCAGTTTGAAAGATCCAGCCAACAGGGGTTACAATTGTACAAGTGTATTGGAATGCAAATCACTCTATACACAGGTCGTGTGTGTGTGTGTGTGTGTGTGTGTGTGTGTTTGTATTGTATATGTGTCACTGAAACAGTTGAAAGCATCAAATATGGCTGTTAAAACAAAACTGCACCTCTACATTACCCCAATTTTTAACTAAAGAAAAATTGATATGCATTTTTTCCTTCACAGATACGAAAAAAAGAAGCAAGAAGGCAAAGCTGAGAGACGCAGACGCTCTCCACAGGGCAGCAGCGGGATTTGGCTGTTTTGGTCTTTTTGTTACCAGCAACTCCCATAGCCGTGGCAGATGCCCACTTTTTGCTGGATTAAACTGTTTTCCTGGCAGTCAAGACACGAACGATGGACCCTACCCCTCCAGCAGCAAGCGCCTATAAACAAATCAAAAGGCAAATGTTGACAGAAAACCATTAACCAGACATCTTTAGATTATATAAAATATTGGGGATTAATTTGTATTGATAATGAAAATTGGCTGAAGATGTTGATTTTCACAAAGTTTTCATTGCATATATGTTGAAAAGAAGCATTAAAATGAAACCTTCCAATTTAAATTCCTAGACATGTGAATAAGCAGATATAAATGAGGTCAGCAGACACATTCAAGTTCTTAAAAACATATCTAAACTTCAACTCTGACATGCTTATTTAAAAATGAATGATGAGTCAATGATTCAAGCTAAAATCTATCACACCAAAATCTATTCAGATTGGGGTATATATTTTTTTAGTCAAAGATCCTTCTTAAATCGAAAAAATTGAAAAAAATCCTAACTAATAAGATATTCTAAAAGATTTAAGACCATTTTCTTACATTTTTGAAGAAACTGGGCCTAAAGTTATGTAAAGTAACTGGATTTTTCAATCATATTCAATTTGAATGATTGTGTTTTAATATAGAGGAGGATATGGTTTAGCGATTTTAAGTTTTAATAATTTTGTATACATACTTGATAAAGTAAATTATAAATAGTAGATGTCTGTGTAAAACGAAATTGACTGTGTCAACACAAAGCCAAAATTTTGATAACAATTTATAAAATATTTTTTAAAAGTCACTTGGTAGTAACTAGAAAATATTTTCAATGAGCAGAATGTCATATTACTGATTAAAAATTTTCAATGATTCTCTACCACTTACATAAAATATGGCAGTTGCAATAAAGCACAGATTTGATGTATATTTTAAAAATTTGAATATAAGCAGAAAAGAACCTAATTTAGTCCACTTGTTAAGAACACAAAATCATACCAGATTTCATATTGTATATATTCACATAAAGTACAAAGCAAACTCATGCTTATACTATAACAGCTAGTTCCTGATTAGTTTGAATCCTTTGAAATGTCTTGCAAATATTCATATTCATGCTATCTAAAGTTATAGTTATGTGAAAAAATGGTATAACTGAAGCACAGTGGACTATGTAGTGCAAATCTGAAAACTGCTAGCTATAAAATAGAGTACTTCCATATGACACACAAGCAAAAATCAGTCTTGTTATAGTCATCAAGGCTATATGTACATATATAATATTATCAGTATATACATAATAAAATTGCAGTTATACACTTATTACACTTCAATGTGTATGTTATTTACTAAGGCTTTTGTTTATAAGTCTATACTCGGGAAATATTTTGCCTCACAAGGTTTAAGATTTTTTAGTACTTGTTACAAAGTAAAAATCTGACCAAAGATAATTTGTCTGTAGTTATTATATAACTTCCCTATTAATATTGAGACATCACTATTCTTATCATCACCTAGGCTCAGAACTTAGATATCTTCTCTGACTCCTTATTACCCTCTCAAGCACTCCCAATCTATTATCAAGGTCTGTCCATTTCATCTTCATTACAACTCTCAAATATACTTTGTTCTTTCCTTGGACACTGCCACCATGCTGGTACAAGAAAGACCTCATTTTCTTGTGCCTGAACTCCTGGTCAGTCTAAGATAAGTATCTTCCCACTCAAACTCATTCTCTACTCAGCTACCAAAGTAACTTTCTGAAAGCACAGACGGCCACGTCACTCTACTCAATAAACTCCAGTGGTATGCTATTACCTCTAGGATCAAAAATGAAATCCCCTGGTGTTCAAAGTACTTACCTTTTCAGTCTTCTTATATCTTACACTTTTTAACATACTCTTTGATTCAATCACACTGACCCCCTGGCATTTCTTAAAATGCAAAACACTCTATCTCTTGCCTCCAGATATTTTCTCTGGCTATCCTCTATGCCTGGAATGTTTTCTATCTAATGGTTTCTTTCAAGTCTTCTACAGGATGCCTTTCCTGATTCTCTTAATTCTCCATTATCACTCCTATAAATCCTGTACAGCTTGCTTATACCTAGTAGCTTACTTGTCTTCCCCATCAGACTGTGAGCCCCTTCAGGGGAAGGGATTGTCTTTGCCACTTTTTTATTCCCAGCATTTAGCACAGTGCCTGACACAGAGCTGGTGCTCAATTAACGCTTACTGACTACCTGCCATGTATTACTATAAACCATATTCTACCTTATGGTAATAGTACTACTACACATTCCCAGAATAACATAAAGAAAGCTCCATTTAAATACTTCATAATGTTGTAAGGATGACCTTGGGTTCTCAAACACTGTGCCAAAAAGAACACAAGCTCTGGTAGGTCTTACCAAGACCTAAAAGCTTTGAATACAGGGCCAGTGAAGAAATGCAAATCTCTTTTCTGAGGACCAGTAAAAAGCTAAATTTGTAGAGGCTCCCCTAGATTATCTGAAGAACAAAGGAATTTTGAACCACTGCATTGCTTAAGGACAATCACCTATGTTTAATGGAGCTGCTTGCAGCAGTAAGATAGAAGGAACTACTCACAATAATATTGTAGATCCTTGAGGAGCAGAAGCTTATACTTTATTATCAATATCAGTGTCAAAAATAATAAAATGGCCTAAGGGGATAATTCAGGACAGTAAATACCAAAGTCTAGATCTTATTTTCAAACAATTATCTGTAAAAACCTGAGAAAAAATTAAGATATACCAAAAGAAGCAAACAACATCCTATTTTAGAAAGGCTACTATTTCTTTACCACTGACCTCACAAAAATGCCACATCATAAAACTGACCTTTTCATGCCACTGCAGTAGCACAGCACTGCTGTTATCCGAGGGGCTTTCAAAGCCTTTATAAATGTACTTCATTAGAAGATCCACACTATTCTTGTCCAGAGACTGCACGGCTTTTTCAATATCATTAGCTTTAAAAGAGATGAGGACTTTTAGGACAATGCTGCCTGCTCGGTCCTGCAAGAAAAGGCATAAGTAACACATATGGTGATGAGGAACAACTAAATTAGATGCACATAATATTCTCAATGTCTGCTAGGAGATGTTGAAAAGACTTAACTCTGTGGACTTGGAATTAATGAATAACTCCTCATAGCAGCTGGAAAGGGTCTCAGCCAATGAGACAGGACTGACCAAAGGGTTAGAATTGGAAAGAGATCTTACTAATAAGTAAATGAAGGTCCAGAGAGGTTAAGTCACCCAGATAATAAGAACCAGAATGGGGATCTAAACCCAGGTTCCAATGCATTGTCCTTTTCCTAGGTTTTACTAGATCACTGGAAGAGAAGGGAAAGACAAGTTCCATGTAACAGCTGCAGGCAAGAAGAGGGTTTACTCCATGGTATCTCCAAATCAAAAAGTATGGGTGTGGTAGGTACTTCTATAGCATTAACAAGCTAGCTATGGCTGGGTTCCCAAAGACTGATATGAGAAAGAGGTTAATGAAGGAATTCTAGATTGTGCTAGTTTAAGATGGCACTGGGCTGGTAGATGTAATATTGGTTCTTGATCCCATAATTATGGGACACATAAACATTATGTAGAGGACAAGTACAGAAGATATAAGAAGTATCTTCCACTTCTCCAGCATGTCTGCCTTGCTGCAGCCAAAATCAGGGCATTCTGAATTGTGTCTATCGTTTCCTTGGATTTTTTGTGGCTACAAAAAAAGGACAGTTTCAAATTGTCACTTAAGATGGTATCTAGAATGTTACTGGTTGTTGAAACATGAGATAATGACATATTTATTCTCTAGTTCCCATTTAATCTGAACCTTACACCATATTTCTTAGTTATTAAATTGTTTATCCATTATCACTCATGACCATAATTTTATCACAATAATTTTGTAACGTACATAGAAAAGTAGGTAAAATAATTACAAAGGCATAACTTATACAATCAAAAAATGTACGCCTGTTAGAAGTGAAGATGCATTCTATAACACTGATGTGATTAAGTTGGCGATACTATTGAAATTATCATTATGGGAACAACTAAAATGTAGCTTAATATATTAGACTATGAAGTTGAAGCCAAGAAGATTATTATTACTATGATCTTTCTAAATAAACCAGGAGGAAGTGTAGAGAAAAACGAAAGAAGGAAGTTAAAAAAAAAAAAAAAGGTAAGGTCTGAAGTAGTTCCTGAAAAAACTTATCAATGTGTTTACCATGCTTTAAGCCTATAATTTTAGACATTTTTTACATTAGAAATGGCTGCAACTTTTCAATATGACCTAAAAGTTTGAAATTCTCCTATCTGGATAATCATAGATAAAAGATAAAAAGAACTTCATAGGCCATTTAGTCTATGAAACTGAGGACCAAATGGGTTTGCTAAACAAATAACAATTGTCAAAAAGGAGATTTGAATCCATTTAGTGCTTTCACTCCAATTTTAATCTTGCAAAACTTGTTTTGGATGGTTAAGAAAACAATCTGGTTAAAAGACTAAAATTCCTAGATTAATTAACTCTTTTAAAGGGTAAGGTTCTTTTGTTTAGTAGAGATAAGATTACTATGGCAAAATGTATATATACCCCTTTCTCTTCATTGATTTCTTTTACAATAGCTGTTCAAAGAGCAAAGCCTCCCTTTAGTATTTCTTAAATTTGAATATTAGAAAATATCTTCACTACTTAAGTGTTACCTATAGGCAAGTAATTTAGAAACTGTGCAGCTGCAGGATTTGGAGATCTATTCAACAGTGCAATATAAGAACCTCCCACGTATAAGCTGGAAAAAAGCTACTAAGTTCCATCTCAGAGAAGTTCTCCACAGAATTTGATAACACAGGAAATCTGTTTCTGTTACAAAAGGTCAGTTTAGATAATTTCCATATTTAAGATATTATATTCTGTGATTGCCATAAAATAGAATCTTAGAATTGACCTGACCTTTTCCAGCATTTATTTAGGGGGTCTAAATAAGCAAGAGAGTGAATTCAATATGATCATATGCAATTTTATTGATAGCAAAAATACTTATGTCTTATTAGGAATTAGTGAATGAATAATATGAGCTTATTTTGACAAACCACCTAAATCCCATCCATCCTTCAAAGCCTACCTCAAATCTCACTTCCAGATTAGACTCTAGAATGAATTAAAGATAAATCAGTATCACAGCTGACATATACACAGGCATAGGACCACAGAGCTAGAGTTAAAAGAGACCTTGGAACTTATTGAATCCAAATTCCTTATCTAACCAATGAAGATACTCCAGAGAAGTAATTTACAAGATTCAAATTCAGATCCTGTGATTACAAGATCATTCCTTTGCCCACAGTACTATACTGTCTCCATATTATGTCATATCATAATTTCTGTAGTAATATTAACTGTACATCCTATGGGCAAACTGAGGTTTAGAGGCTTGCCTACGGTCACACAACTGGTAAGCATCCGAGTCAAGAAATGAACCAGTACAATTGCTTCAGCCTCCAAGACTGTCCACGTTCTGGTCAAAAGTAATTTCTCTTTTTTGAATTAAAAAAAACATTTATCCTTGCCATTGTTTGGTTGTTTCCTCATTCGTGATCCCATTTGGGGTTTTCTTGGCAAAGTTCCTGGGGGGATTTGCCATTTCCTTCCCTAGATCATTTTATGGATGAGGAAACTGAGGCAAAAACGGTGAAGTGACTTGTGCAGGTATCACACATCACCCAGGTGGTACCGTCTGAGTCCATACTGGAACTCGGGAAGATGAGTCTTCCAGACTCCTGGAGCTGTGCACACTATGGCGCCACCTAGCGCCCGTATCATACTGCTCTGTAGAGTTCGTTATCTTTGCATGGGTACTCTTAAAGAGTTTACCAGATAGCTGAAGAAATAAAAGCTGGGGCTGTTTGACTTTTCTGAATTTCCTATTTACCTAAGCCTCAGTAAATATCATCACAGGAATTGCAGAGATCATTTATGATGCTAATGATTTACCTTAACTGCTTGACTCTTGGTGTTGATTGGAGGGTTTTTCAGAGCTGCTTGTAATGCAGCTGTCATGTTCCCTGTAATAGAAGTTAAGGATAACAAGAAAACCATGCCCTCGAATGTAATAGTTATTCATGAAACACTGGCCTTTGCTACTATGATAGATGCAATATTCAATATGATAGCTTCTAGGAAGTAAATTTACAATGAAATACTTATATTATAAATACTTGCAAACATTAAAAACAAACCAGGTGTCAATGCCATTTGATCTTACTTTGTTTATTCAATGTGTTCCTTAAAATCAGCTTGATTGATTTTGATTTTCAAATAACAGCATGTAAAAAATGATCCCAAGATTAAACACAGAAAGTATTAAAGAAATCTTAATATGTTACAATAGAATTATTGTGCAACAAAATTACTTTATATCTCTAAATGATGTATTCCTAATGGAAAAACCTTAGTCGGTCATCTAGTAAAACAGGAAGTTATATTGCAAAAAAAATTTGTATTGTCTTAATACCAAAACCTTATAATAAGTCAAAGAAGACACTAAAATCCTGCTAACTTGAACTAAGGACACATCTGTAACACTCAGTAAGACCATCTTCTTTAAAACAGGTAATAAACTATAATTTCCTATTTTGTTCTTTTATTAAAAGTTTGATTTAACTGTTTCCTGTAGAAAATTGTTCCCTTCCACTTTTCCTCTATTACATCTTCAAAAGAGTAATCACCAAATTTAGACCATACCAACAAGACTCAGACTCTCCTTTTGAAAGCACCACCTACTAAGCAATCATGAGGAACTGAAAGCCAATCAGACTGTCAGAATGTAGAGTTATTCCCCTAAAAGGAAACCACATAGAGTTCATGTTTCCTCTATCTCTAGAACCATATAGATTGACTCCAACACTGTATATCTTTCCCTTGCTCTAGTAACATGAAAAAAGGCAAATCTCTAGGCTTTTTAAAGTATAATTTTATCTACTAATCTACTAATATTTTGGATGAAGTGAATATCCTAATCAAAATATAATCATATCACTTAAAAATCCCTTAGCAATATGTTAAAAACCATAGATTTATCGCACTAGGAATTCATTAAATCCAATGTTTTCATTTTTTAATTGAGAAAATGGAGTTCCAAAGGGAAACTGAGTTGCCCAAGATCACATAGCTCAGAAGAGAGCCAGGATTAGAACAGAGGGCTTTAATTCAAAGATTCTTTCTATGACCTCAGGCTATCTTCAGATGTTCAGAAGGTAATTAATTTGTTCACAGAAGACACTTTTAAAAGGATAACACCTCAGAAACTACTGGTTTAAGAAGAATAAAAGACAGATTAAAAACAAAACAAAAAAATGATTTCCCCAATATTTCCAAGGAAGATTCTAGCATATCTCTTCCATATATATATGTGTGTGTGTGTGTATATATATATATATATATATACACATATACGCACACACATTATATATATGGAAGAGATATGCTAGAATATATATATGTATGCAGATATATATATGTATACACACACACACACATATAATTCCCCCATATCCAGGGAAGGGAAGATGATTATTAAATATTTCACAATCAGAAAGAGAAACGTACCACAACTCACACAGACAGAATGTGACATTTCTATATAAAAGTACAGAAATTCGGAAGAATGATTATAAATATTTAGAGCTGTGTCATCTTAATATATCAAAAGTGCTATCAAATATATTTATTTTTTGCACATTTCTCTTCCAGCATTTTAATCTTATACATACCAAAGGCTGATTTTTAAAAAAGCCTTTTCTCATCTGGTCAGAACAATTAGAAAAATGTAAAATATAAATTCTAGCATAAAATTCTTAAAACATCAATTTGGTTTCTGCGACACCCACATCTTCCCAGATTTCACAAAATGCATTTATACCCAGTTATGAATATTCAGATATGCAAAATCTGGGAAATGATGGCCTCGTTTCAACTAAAAATGGCAATATGGAAATCGATCAAATGATTTTGCATTTCTCAACCTTTATGTTCCTTTGGAGTCCGATGGGCCGGATTTTACTTTTCCATCTTCCTCATTCAAGACTAATTCTGGTCAGGTCTAATTTCACCAGATAGGGGGCTGGAGGCTTTCCTGACAGGTTCTGTGGTTTATTAAATAGGCAACTTTAGGCTAAAGGATGTGGTTTTATTATCTAAGCAACGCTGGGCAAGAGAGATGATTCCAACAACTAGGAAAGACTCACCAGCCAGAGAGGATGAGGAGATCCTGGGGTTACAGACGGGAATAAAGGCTCGCTTCTGCTCCCTACCTCGCCCGGGAAGGTAAATTCTAAATTCCATTTAAATGCAAAGCTGACGATGCCCCTCCCCCGGGTGCCAGAGCCTCCGGGGCGGCCCCTCGGTAACTAGATCTACACCGGGTCCATCCCGCGCTGGCCGCCCCAATACGCCGCTTCGCGGGGGTTGCCGGGCCGCGGCTGCCAGCCCCCACACGGGTTAAAAGGGCGATGGCCGGGAGACGGGAGGCCGGGCCGGTGACAGGTTCGGCCCACGCGCGCGCTCAGAGGGCGGGGGAGGCAGCGCGCCCCCCCTCCCCCTCCCCCCCCCCACGGGAAGGCAAGGGCGGCCCCGCACGGGCAGAAGGATATTGTCGTAGGCACGAGTCCACCTCGCCCTCGTCAGGCCCGGCCTGGCCCTCGCCCCCATCCTCCTCGTCCACGAACTTGTTCTCGTCATACTCATCCACATCCACCTTGCGGAAGCGGGCCGACGACACCGTGTGCTTCGACATCCCCGCGCCGGACTGGCTGGCAGTTAGCCCCTGTGGTGGTCGCCGCCGCTGTCCCCTCCCCCGGCTCCCCCGCTGTCCGCGACCCCCCCAGCTCCGGCTCCGGCTCCGGCTTTTTCTGTTAGACCTCCGCCTTCACTTCCCTCTTCCGCTCTGGGGCGTCGCCCGCTGCTGCGCCTGCGTCCTGGGCGAGGTGGACTCCGGCTCCGAGCTCCACCCCTCCCCCACCGAGGCGGCGCGAGCCCGCGGAGGAAGCGCGCCTCTCGGGATACGCAGGCGCAATATTCTCTATCTTACCCCCTCCTCCCCCCCGGCTGACGCAGAAAAGGGGCGGGGCATGAGAAAGGGGTGGGCGGAAAAAAAAAAGAGGAAGGGCAGAAAGCAAAACCGCTGGAAGAGGCAGAGGTAAGAGACGATTGGTCGTCCGTGTGGATCACGTGATCCCCAGGGGGTTACCATAGAAACAGTTTGTGGACTGGTCCCTAAACTGGTCCGCTATGGGTCCTTGGGGTCCCGGGAGGGGGAGGCGGGTTGGTGGGGACTGGCGCTGGCTGGAGCGGCCGCCGCTGCCGCGCTGCAGCCTGGGTCCCGACGGAGCTGTGGAGGATCTGGGGTCGTGCCCGTGGGAAGGGAGGGATGGACGACTCCTGGAGGTTGGTCACTGCAAGGGCCGGGGGCGAGCTGGGACCGGTACGCACTGGCGTACGCCCGGGGAAGCCTTGGTCCGCCAGCCCCGACGGGACGCATGCATCCTGCAGAAATCCTGGGGCAGATCTAGGAGGATGAACTTGGCCATCAAATTCAGACTTGAGAATGGGGGGTGGAAGATGCAGAAGATGCCCAGATGAGAGAAGAGGGGTCATATTCATCTCCCTGCGATGAACCTGTTACACAGAGCGGGTGGGAGATCTGACAGTCAGTTAGCAAGCAATCCCTGATCTCAAAGAGGGCTAATAGGGGAGACAAAATGCAAACAAACAACCATGCACAAAAGTTAAATGCAGGAAAATACTGAGACTTAAAGACGCTACATTGTAGAAGACCGAGAAAGGTTTCTTGCGGATGGTCAGACTTTAGATGATACTGGAGGAAAGCAAGAGAAGCTAGGAGTCAGAGATGGGGAAGGGTGTGCCAGGCAGGGAGACAGCTTGTGAAAAAGCTCAGGGTCTGGAGAAGGAATGCCTAGTGGGAGAAAAAGCAAAGAGGCTAATGTCTCTGTAAGAAGACTGGAAAGGTAGGTGGGGAGTGGGCAGGGTATGAAAGGTTTTGAACACCAAGCAGGATTTTAGGTTTGATCGTTGAAGTAATAAGAAGACACTGAAATTTGTTGAGTGGAGCGGCAATTATGTGGTGAGACCTGAAACTTAGAAAAATCTAGTCAACTGAGTGGAAGATGAGCAAGAATAGGGATAGATTTGATACAGGAAGACCAAGAAGAAGGTTCTTGCAGTAGTCTAGACATGAAGTGATGAAGATCTAAAATAAGGTAGAAGCAGTGTGGGAGGAGAGAAAATGACAAAAATGAGATATATTACAAAGGGATGAGGGGTGATCAGTCTAGATGCAGTCTTATGATTCTAAGGATCAAGAGTACTGATGGAGAGGAGGGACTCATTCTTTGCTGATTATGAGTCATAATTAAAATTTATACAACTCAATGAGAGCCTGCATGGAGCTTTTAAGTTTGTGTTATGAACCGTTCTTGGTCTGTGTCCTACTTAATGATTATATTTAAGTAGATTTTCTCATCCCTTTATATATCTAAATTTCTTTTCTAATGGTAGAAACCCTGTTATATTCATAATATATAAAAGGGAGTAACCAGAGTATTCTAAAGTCAAGATTTTTTTGAATTTGATTAATAAAATGCTTAGCTCAAGTGGCTTTTGTTTATTATTCTTAGTTTTTTCTGACCCCCCCCCCTTTTAGGGTTCAGCCTAACTTTTATTTCCTTCATAAAGTCTCCCACTGTTACTTCAATCTAGTTTTTCCAAGTTTCTCTAGCACTTAATATAATTTATTTTGACTCTTAATCATACACAGCCTTGCTCTGTATAAATCTTAAATCCCTAACTGGATTTAAACTTTCCAGAGTTCAGAGACTATGTCATATATTTCATTTTTATCCATCTTAGAACCGTTGCTATATGAATGTGCTATGTGTGTAATAGATGTTCAATAAATACTTGTTGAATGGCAGGGAGAATTTCTTTCATTAAAGGTTCCTAACGGTTATTGTTGGGAAGCATGTGGGGCATGATCTCAATCCAGTACTTTAAAAATATTTTTAGAGAAGAACTGAGGAACACACTTTCACTTACTTTGGGGAAAAGACTTTTATTCTTGTCATTGTTAAGGTCTAAAGTCCTACTTTGTTGCCTCTTCATGATGTGGAGGATACTCTGTGTTCCTCTAATAATGCCAATGAAATTCAAGTTTTTTTGTAGGACCAATAAAACTGAAAAATTATATATGAGCTTGATTATGGTTTATATGTTTGTCATCTGAGGTATAACCTAGATAAGTCTAGAGAGGCTCATCATTCTGTTGGCCATAGAATGATGAATATTTTGGCCATAGAGAATTTTAAATGATTATTTGCTAAATCCAAGACATAAAAATTTTGTAGTCTGTATTGGTAGAGGCAATATTCATATACCAGTGAAATCACAGCTTTCATTAATGACCATTAATGACAATTATAGAACTCCAGCATTCTTATTTCAAAGATATAATCATTGTTTATCAGCAAATACTCTACTATAAAAACTCCCATAATTTTGGTCTTAGAATAGGTAGAAGTTTAGAAGATAAAATCACTACTTATCAGGAAATTCTCTGATAGAAACTCTTTGGTTTTTGATAGCATGAAGTTTGAGATAAAAAATGCTATTATTTTAAAATCTGAACTTATTTTATTGATGTGGAAAATTTCTGGTGTGAAAATTCCTTTAACCCATACAGATCAACACTTCTTCTGTAATTTATAATCTTAGTGAAATTGTCTGGGGAGCCAACATATTGGTGCTATTGTCATGGAATTTGTATGTGTCAGAAACAGGACTTGAATGAATTTTTTACTGATTCCAAAGTTAGTCTTTTTTTTTTTTTTTTGGTAGCTTTTTATTTTCAAAATATATGCAAATATAATTTTCAACATTCAATTCAGCCTAGCAAAACCTTGTGTTTCAAATTTTTCTCTTTCCTTTCCCTCCCACCCCCTCCTCTAGAGAGCAAGGAATTCAATATATGTTAAACATCTATAATTTTTCTGTACATATTTCCACATTTATCATGCTGCACAAGGAAAATCAGATAAAAAAACAAGCAAATAACAAAAAGGGTGAAAAAACTATGTTGTAGTCCACATTCAGTCCTGACAGTTCTCTTTTGGGATGCAAATGGCTCTCTTCATAAGTCCAAGACTAGTCTTCTATCCATCTAGTCTGTTATGGTGTTTCTACTTCTCTTACCTGCCTATAACTGTTTGCATTAGAATATCACATGTAAAAGTACCTTATATTATGATAGTGTGGTATTCCACATGAAATATCTTGATTAACTTATTCAAAATTTCAATCTCATTTTAACTTGCTAAGTTTAATAAAACTAAATAGAAACTTTTCATTTAGCCACTAATAATGACTCTTATGTTTTTTAGATAAAAATTTCTTGGAGAAAAGAACTTTGAAAATTGAAAGCATTGTAGGACAAAAAGAGATAAGGGTTAAATGCTAATATGTTTAATTCTTTACCTTTAATTGTTTTCAAGAAAAATAGTATCAATTACAATAAAAATTATTTTTTGTTCTAAAATGAATATTATTTTTTACTTAATAAATGAAAAAACTTTTCTGTCAATATAAACATTTATGGATTTATGGAAATCATGGTGGGAAATGACATTAACCAAATATTATACATGATTTACTTGTATTCCACTTTTCAATTTCATAGTTTTCTCCCTTATATGTCAGTGTATAATATTACATTTTACATACTTAAAATATCTAAATTTATCAAATTTTAAATCTAACAAATTTTTGCTACATATCAGTATATTAATATGTATGGTCAAATATCTCATACTATATACATACATATATGTATATATAGTAATAAAAGTGTGAGATTAAGGACTGATACTTAGCTAAATCAAATATATAAAATACCATGGAGATATAATTACATTTTCAGTAATCTGGATACAGAATTGGGTAGGAGGAAGAGAAAGAGTTGTGGTTTATTTGGAAAATTGAGCATTACTTTTTCTTCCTTGCAATTCTTCTGTACATATTTCTACAATTAGCATGCTGCACAAGAAAAATCAATCAAAAAGGAAAAAAATGAGAAAGAAAACAAAAAGCAAGCAAACAACCAAAAAAGTGTACTATGTTGTGATCCACATTCAATCCCCATAGTCCTCTCTCTGGATGCATATATCTCTTTTCATCACAAGACCATTGGAACTGGCCTGAATCACCTCACTGTTGAAAAGAGTCACGTCCATCAGAATTGATCATCATATAATCTTGTACAATGTTCTCTTGGCTCTACTCACTTCACTTAGCATCAGTTCATGCAAGTCTCTCCAGGTCTCTTTGAAATCATCCTGCTGATCATTTCTTATAGAACAATAATATACCATTACAGTCATATACCATAACTTATTCAGACATTCCCCAACTGATGGGCAATCCATTCAGTTTCCAGTTCTTTGCCACTATAAAAAGGGCTGCAACAAACATTTTTGCACATATGGGTCCCTTTCCCTCCTTTATGATCTCTCTGGGCTAAAGACCCAGTAGAGACACTGCTGTATCAAAGGGTATGCACAGTTTGATATTCCTTTGGACATAATTGAACATTGATTTTAATGACTTTAAATTTTACATGAAACAAAGAAGTTCCTTTTTAACACCAATATTTTTCCAGGGATATTATAAGGTTTTGACTCTTGGAATACCACAATCTCTACAAAAAATTAAAATAGGCCTTCAAAAGATAATAGATAAATGCATGGTAGCTGTAGATAGGTTCTGACATATTGCCAATAGAGAATTGCATATGGTATGAACAATATTAAAAAATGTATAACTGAAAAAGATGGACCAGTCATGTAGGGAAAATGAAGAGTAAATGATGGACAAGATATGTGCTCCATTGATACTACTGGTACAAGGTCAAGAATTCATCTACAGTTAGACTTCCAGCCTGTTGTGTGGGCTCCCCTGGGATGACATGGATAAGAGTAGGACAAGTTGAGAAATTGTGAATGGATTGTGTATGTTTTGAACTGTTAGGGGAAATACACCTGTGAGATCACAAATTCATTCAAGTGTTAAAGAATCCTTTACTAGAGTCCTACTGTAGTGTCTCATTGTGTTATCAAGATGATATTAACTCCATTTTCTTTTATATTTTATTTTTCTTCAAATACACATAAAACAATTTTAAACCATTTTTTAAGAAAAAATTTTGAATTCCAAATTCTTTCTCATGCTTTTTTTCTTCTACCCCCTCATTAAGAAGGCAAGCAATTTGCATGTGCAGAAGATGACATTAGATTCTTGAAGCTTGTATTAGTGTCTTAGTATAATATCTCTTAAGTCGTACTGAGATAGTACTCAGAAAGTATGAGCTTTCAAGTATGGCCGAGTGATTTCATGTCTGTTGTCTGATGATCAGCTTAGGTAAGTATAGAGAAGTTTATCATCAAGCTGGCCTCTAGATGATAGACTTTTGTCTCGTGAAAATCTTTGAAGACCATATCTTAAGTTGGAGAGGAGTTGTGATTTACACTGGTGCAGGGAAATTTCAGATTTTGGAAATGTAGGAAGGATACAGGATATATTAAATGCCCCTCATTTTTAACCTTAATGAGGCATTACCATGCAGGATTTAAGAGCCTTTTTGGAAGATATTTTGTATTGACTGGCAGTAATTTGTCAAATCAAGTTAACAAGCATGTAATAAGTATTTATTATGTGCCAGACACTGTATTAAAACTGTCATTTGGTTAATCTTAGAATCAGAATTAGAGAATTAGTCATTTTTAAATATTTTCCATTCTTCCTTTTCCCTGTTAAGATTAAAAAGCCTTATGTTCTAAATCCTGTAACATTTCTCTTCTCTTTGATTTGACAACTCATCATTTTGAACATATATTCTTTCACAAAGGTCAGCAAAATTTAGAAATATTTTTATAATTAATTTAATCTTTATATGTATGAGTAAATATTACAACAATATTAAATTTACATAGTGCTATAATAGAAATAGTAAACTATCCAACTAGTTAGTTCTCCATAGATCTAAATCCTCTCTAAGTTTTTTGTTTAAAAAAAAGTACAAAATCACTCTCTCTATATGTCTGTGATTGGGAAGGATCATGCTAAATGAAACATAGTTTCATTTTTCAAATTGAATTGAACTAACCAAATGAGTTTTAAGAATATGTTACATGTAACATATTCACAGTACAAATTTACCTTTGGAAAAACCTAACTACAGACAAGGTTGAGATTAGATATTGACCGTGCCTTAAATGAAGTTACCATCTAGTAAAGATAATATCAAATTACAAAGTATTTATGGGGTCTGAGGGAAAAGCCTATTGCCAAATTTCAGTGGTAGACAATCAAGAAAATTATTTGGGATATAGCATAGGGATAAGACTTAAAAGAACATATACAAATTTAGCAGACAAAACAGAGGTAGGGAGAAAGATATTCTAGGAATAGGGAAATTTACAAATAAAGGAGAACAGAATGGATATTTGGTTATAGTGGCTAGAAGGCTAGGGAGCAAACAATTTAATTTGTCAGGGGCACGTGGATGGGAGTGCATAAAAGAGAATCATAGAAGGTTGAAAAGGGAGAGGGCAGCATCTTCTTGTGAAGAGTCTTGAGTGCCAAGCAGAATTCTAATTTTATCCCATTGGTAATAGGGTCTATAATAAAAGTGTTTGTAGTCCAGAATTTTACTAAAATTTGAAAGATCACAGCATTGCTCTCTTCCTCTTTTCTCACCTTTTTTATCTGCTTATCCTAATAATGTTTTAACTTTCACTACCCCCCCCCAAATTTTTTTTGTCTTCATTTTTTTTTTATACTACAGGACTCAAATTGGTAATATACATGAAATTCACTCAAAGGCCAAGAATCTGAACAAGACAGGGGAATGAAATATAATTAATCTAAAAAAATTAATAATTTTACTAAATAGGCTTTCATAGCATGTTTTGTTGATCAGAAGTTCTTACTAGGTTTTTTTTTTTTAAACTTCATCATAAGCCAGAATTTCTTGAGATTATTTACTGTGAATAAATAATTCCTTAATCTCTTTTTTTCATTTTGATTGTGCTTCTGGATGATCTACTTGGGCAGTCCATTCTGACTATAGAACCCAATAGATTATATAGTCTTTGCACCAAATTTTAATGCAGTTAAGAAAATTGAAAGACACTGACTTGCCCAGGAGTATTTACCCTGTGTGAAGTTTATTTTCATATTCTGGAATCTCCAATTTAATATACATCAGAGAAAGAAAGACTTGGTAGAAGAGAAGTGGGATCTAGAACATACCAATTGACATATATCTCTTTATATCTCAATCATGTTCATTATGGGACCAATGAGATGGACCAGAACCAAACTAGAACCAAGGATTATTCCAATTCTAAAGTTGACTCTAGTGTCCAAGAAGCTTTCCAGGATTGTGAACAGGGCAGTGCTGTAGGAATCACAGGGCAAACTAAATTGCTCAATGATTTTTAAGTTATTTCAATACTTGGTTGACTCAGCACCATAATATCCATGTTTACCTTCTGTCTTCTCACATGCATGCATTCTGTATCACCATTGCCATGCTACTGAAGAGTCAAAGTATCCAGTTTTGGTACTTCTTTTTGAATTCCTGAGCTAATCCTTGACATTTATTGAAACACATTATGTGCTGAGAACTATGGGAAGATATTTTATAAAAATTGGATATTAGCCCTCTACTTCTGGTTGGCAATATACATACTTGAAAAGACTTACTATAATTCAGACTAGGACTTTTAAAATATTTTCCATGTGTGACCCTTTTTTGGCTGAGAAGTTTTTAATGTGACCTTGGGTATTTAAATATATAAAATAGGCATACAAATCAAATATTTACTGACAACAAATCATAATTTTACAACTCCATATTCAGTTATAAGACCCTATATGATATCATGACCCACAATTTAAGAACCTTTGATTTAGACAACAGGATATAAGTGAGTTATAAATCACTATGTCATAAAAAGAATAAGTAAGCATAGCTGTGAACAGGTTAATCAGGAAGAGGAATGTTAAGCCATATTTTGGAAGAATTAAGGGACATTGATTGGTGGAGAAGGATACTGCAAGAGCCAGGGAAGATGGTAAATCCAAATCAGAAGTTAGGTATGGTAAGATAATGACTGACTAGAATAGTTATATGGCAGGAGTAATCAATAATGATGTAGGAAAAATAAGGTACCACCAAATAGAGGTATGGTATTGTGTTTCTAAGGGAATTTTTAAAAAAGCATAACACTGCCCATATCCTCCAGAAAGTTATAAACAAATTGAGAAGATGAGACATATATGCATGAAATAGGTTATTGGAAAGGAAATTCGAAAGCCAGCTAGAAAGATATAGATTTTATATTTTAGGGAATAGATATTATATTCAAGGTTAACTGCCCTATTCACCCAAATATCTAGCTGATAACTAAATTTTATCTGAGAAAGAACCTTGGTAGGCAAGAATCATCATAACTGGGTGAGTAAGCTTAAAAATCTATTTTCATAAATGCGTTAAATCAGTGAGTAGAATGGCTTCTCCCTGCACATAATTATTTTTAATCACTTTAGAAAAAGTGGGCTGCTTAAACTATCTTGCTGACAATCAATGATTAATGGAAAATCACTGGTTTGCTGCTGCGAACAGCATTTAATGTCTTTTAATTCAGGCAGGTTTCCAACTTCACAAAAATATATTGAAACTAATTTAAGGACTCAATTTGTTCCATGTAGTTTTGTTTTTTGTTTGTTTGTTTTTAAAGACTCAATGATGTGGGCCAATTGGAAAAACAATACTTTCCCATGTGAAACTATTGGAGAATGACTTATAGTTCCACTTTGATGCTACCACTTGAAGAAGAATCAAGTTGTTTATTGGAAAAATTTTCCAAGTGTTATTAAAAGTGGTGTGGCTGCAAACTGTTGACGTTATGAAAAATGTAATGGAATTGCTTTTTAATGTGATTGCTTTTAGGTAGTCCAGATCCAGCTGATACAGGGATGAAAGCTGTCAAAAACACATCTCAACAATCTCATAAGCCATCTTAACATTATCTTTTTAAAAATGTGGGTTTATTTTTTTCTTTTTCTTTTTTCTTATCGCTTACTTCTTTGCCACTTGAAAATTGTTCTATGATTTCTACAGTCTCTACTAATCTTCCAGCAGGGGGTCTTATAGGTTCTTTGGTTTTCTGTAATAGCATCTGAGGCATGTTTAAGTGCCTTACAATGTTCTTTGGTTTGGGCTGGTTTTGACCTGCACTGGGTGGTTGCTGCTCTCTGAAAGGCACTAACATAAAAATGACAGGCATCCTCTGTTCTGGGGCCACCATAGTGGAAGGTAGTTGGTTGTTAATCACTTGAGAGGACTCTTGAAGAGACACATTGTTTAAAGAGTATCTCTGTAAGTCCAGCTGAGCATTTGTGTTTGGGTTCATTGTCGTCTGGGGAAGTACATCAGTGAAGTATGGTTTCACTCCCGTGATTGCATTGATTTCATAAGCATTATGCCTGTCAGCTAGTGTTCTTGCAGGCCAAAGTGGCTGGTGCAGAATTGCCTCTGAGATATCACTCACAAAATGATAGAGAAGATAATGCCAAATTCCACCACTCATTGGATTCACCGTGACCTGAGGCCATAAACTGGCCAAGCTTCGTAAAGCTTCACGGTTCCACGCTGAAACAGGGAAGTTGGTCTCTGTGTGATACAGTTGAGAGAAATAAATATTGAGGCTGATGGCTGGATACCTCATCAGAAAGTTGTACATTTTGCTAATGCAGCAGTGGTTGGCTTCATTACAAGGACAGTAGTTAGAATAAAGAAAGACATGCTCAATGTTGTCATTGTTACGTATGACTGCCTCGAGATAACTGTCCATCTCAAATAACATAGATTCTGGGTGTGTATCATACTCACTGCAACCTGAAGCATGACCTTTTTGCACCAGACTGCCGGAAGAAGTTTTCAGTTCATAAAACGTGAGGTGCTGGGTTTGGGGACTTGGCCCATAAGGGAATCCAAAGATCTGATAAAATTCGCTATGGGTAATTCTTGCTTCTTCACCTGTGCAGATGTGATAAGGACACTTAGAACAATCTAGAGTCAAACCCAGCCAATGATAAGGTTTTACTACAGTTCCTTGATTTGTTAGGTATTCCTGGTAGAAAGGTTCCATTTCTAGGTTTGTGTTTGACTAATAATCACAAGGAGGACAGATTGTATATACAAGGAGAACATGAAAATCTATAGCTACTAAATTCTGCCCTCCTCAGAGGATGTAATGTTGTAGCAGATGAACCTCTGGTCCTGAAAGAGAATAATCATGGCCATGTATTTGGAAAAGTCTACATTTGCTTTTGCAAATCCAGATTCCTGGAAGGGGGAAAAGAAGAAAGATTTCACTTCAGAGATATAGATGACATTACAAATGACCCTTCCAGCCTCCTTTGTCTATGAAAGTCCCAAGAATAAGTATGTTTGAATTTCAGTTTGTAATAATCCAGTTCTATTTAAAGCCTATAGTTTTAAAAATTCTCTTCAGAGTTGTGTATATTTGTATCCCTAGTGGAGAACATAATAATAACTGGCAAGTGGCAAATGCTTAATAAAGCTCCTGGAGGGCAGGAACTGTTTTTTTTTTTTTTATCTATGCCAGCACCTGGCATAGTATCTGGAATATAGCAGGCACTTAATAAATGCTTATTGATTGATTGACTACCTACATGAAACTGGTAGCTTATCTCTTTGTTGCTTGAAAATCATCCTGTGATCTCCACAGTCTCCACCAGTCTTCCAGCAAGGGATTTCTGGGGTCTTTGGTTTCCTGTAATAACAGCTGAAGTATGTTTTAGGACCCCCCCCCCCCACCCTCGCCTTATCTTTTGTTTTGGTCTGATTTTGATTTACCATTAAGTGGTCAAGCATTCTACTGGGATGGGTGCTTAGATAAGGGGCTAGATTAGCCTTTAATTGTTTTAAATAAATGTTCTTTTATCCATCTAAATAAGCTGCAGTAAGTTCAGTAAAATTGTTGCTACCTTGAAATAACTGGAGAACTGAGATAGCTCTCTACAATCTATACACAATCCTGTAGTAACTGAAAACAAACAACACCTATAATTACCATCATGTCATCCCTAAATTTGGACCACATTCCAGGTAAGAGGCCACTTCATATTTTATCTTTATTAATTTTCTCCAAAAACTTAGGGGGAAGCTGCTGGGAATATTAGTACTGTAAACATGTTTCTCCTAATCAGCTGAATACTGTCTTATGTTTTACATCTCATGGTGGTTGGAGTTATAAATACCTTTTTCTGTTGAATTAGTCATTGCTGTAGTTATGTTTGCAAAGTAACTAATGCTAGGATACAGGAAGTTCCAGAGCCGTTTCAACTTATTTTAATTTCAAAACACTTATGTAATGTACAAATATATGTTTACAGGGTGATCCAAAAGTCTTAGCAATTTTAAGTTCTACACACACACACACACACACACACACACACACACCCTCACTATGTCTGAATATTTGGCAAAATATATGACTGTTTGCAGGGTGCCTATGGGATGAACCCAAAGATTCAGTTGTGCAAAGAAATATCTATTTAACACTGACAGCTCATATTCTGAGCTCAGTTCTATTTTATTCTCTTTAGATTACTGTGCAAAATTCTGGATCAGATATAAAAATGAATAAGACATGTATCTTTTCTTCATGAAATAATCTAACAGGGAATATGACACATTTGCAAACAACAACTAAATGCTAATTGTGGGAGCTGAGTACAAAGTGCTATGTAAAATCCAAAAAAATGAAACCTTATTTCTGCTCTGGGATCCTCCCCACAAAAGTCTCTGGGGAAAAATCTTAGACATTTCCAGGAGAGAGAAGCTGTAACTCTGTTGCCAGTTACCTGAGTTTGTCAAAATGTAACCACCCTTGACCATTCATTCTTTCCTAAACTTGATATTCCATCTTCCATCCTCCAGGTTTTACTTGTCATCTCCCAAGCCTTAAATGCATGCTTTCTTTAATCCTACCTTATCTTCCTCAATTTCCACCTCTTCTCTGAAGTCTTTTGGTTATTTCCAGCTGTTATTACCTTCTTCTTCTTCCTCAAATTACTTTTTCTTATATTTATTTTGGTTATTAAGGTTATATAATTTGATGTTTCTCTCTCTCTCTCTCTTTTTTTAATCGCCATTTGCTTTACTGTGGTGATATACACATAGTTGCTGGTTAAGTCTCACCCCTGCCTAGCAACAGTAAACAACTGGATAAGACAATTAGTACTAGATGGTGGAGCAGAATTCCTGTTCTGTTGTTGCTCTGAAAGATTCAGTACTTCATTTCAAAAGAGAATCATTTGAGAAACAGTCTGTGACCATTAACATCTCAGAAAGGAACTTGTCTAAAATCTTAGCACTGACACATTTCAAATTGGTTTATTGGATTGATGGATTGGAAGATCAGTATTTCTGAAAGAGGTAATATTTGAATTTAGCTTTGAAACCTAAGTAAAATTCCAGTCCGTGGAAATGGTGTATGTGTGTGTAATAACACTTACTTCCCAGGGGTTGTGAGGAACAAATTAGTTAATAATAGTAAAGTGTTTAGCACAGTGCCTGGCATATAGTAAGCATTATATAAGTGCTAGCTGTTATTATTAGCTATTTTTAAATTCTCCTAAAATGAGTTAGATGTTTAAGATCTTTGCTTGCTTTAATCCTCCAAAAATTTATTAACTTGTCTTCTATCACACTCTGTACAGCACTAGCAAGATGATTTGTGTCTTGCTCTATGTAACATATTGTATAATTTTCTCTCTGAGGAGCAATAAGTAAAATACTTTGTATTTCATACTAAATCTCCTTGCTTGAGGCTGAGGCACATACTTAAATCTCTGTTGATGTTGTTTGGATTATCATTTTGTATTTGTGGGAAATATCTCATTTTAGGATTATAGACTCATGGGATTTTAGACCTAAGAGACTTTAGGTATAATTTAGAAATAAATCCCCACACTTATGTAGTAGTCAGTCAGCAGGTCACCAAACATTTATTAAGCACTTACTATGTATCAGACACTGTTTTAAGTGCTGGGGATATAGAGAAAGGCAAAGTCCCTGCTCTTGAGGAGTTCACATTCTAATTGGGGAAATTGAAACTGTATACATACATTATATACAGTGGATATGAAAGGCCAGTTTAAAGGATAAGGGGAGACAACTAGGGAAAGGTTCCTGAAGACAGTATTACTTGGGCTGAGACTTAAAGGAAATGGGGGGAACAGCTAGGAGTTCACGGTGAGGAGAGATAACACTCCAGAAATGAAGGACAACTGACAAACATATGGAACCAAGAGACAGATTGTACTATTTGAAAACTAGTAAGTATGTGGAGGGAAGTAAAGTAGAATGGTGGAAGTGTGGGAAATGACCAAATTATGAGAGCCTTTAAAAGCTGCACAGGATTTTGTATTTAATCCTGGAATATTGGAGAGCTATGAAGTTTACTAAGTATGGAAATAATGTGGTAAGATTTAATTTTTCAGAAAAAAATCAATTTGCAGAGTGAAGAATGGATCAGAGTGGGGAGAAACATAAAGCAGGGAGACCAGTTAGGAGATGGTTATAATTGTCCATGTGAAAGTTGATGAAGACCTACATCCGGGTGATAGCAGTATCAGAGGAGAACTAGGACTTAAATGAAGATGTTGTGAAGATAGAAACACAGGATGTGATAAAATATTGTAGTGAATGTGAGTGAAAATTGGAGGATGACAGCTAGGTTGTGAGCTAAGGTGACTGGGAAGATATTGATACCCTTGACAGTAACAGGAGCTTTAGGAAGAGTTTTGGGACAAAGATAATGTGTGATATTTTGAACATGTTGAGTTTGAGTTGCCTGCATGTCCAATTTGATATGTCCAAGAAACAGATTTGTGATGCAAGGCTAGAATTCAAGAGCTATTTAGGGTTGAATATGTGGATCTTGGAATCATCTGTAGGGAGATAATAGTTGAACACATGATAAATGGTGAGATTACCAATCAAGACAGAATAGAGAGAAAAGAAAAGAAGGCTAAAGACAGACCTTTAAGGGGAATAGACATAGTTAGTGAGCATGAATATGGATGAAAAATCAGAAAAGTCGACTGAAAAGTAGTCACACAAGTAGGAGGAAACCAGGAGGGAGCATTGTCAAGAAAACTAAGAGTGAAAAAGAGAATCCAGGACAAAAAGGTAGTCAGTTTTGTCAGTTTTCAGAGAAGTCAAAAAGAATGAAGACTGACAAGAGGCCATTAAATTTAGCAGTTAATGACAGGTGACTTTGGAGAAGACTCTTTCAGTTTAATGAAGATGTTGAAAGCCAGGATGCATAGAATTAGAATTCAGTAAAGGGAAAAGAAGTGGAGGCATCTAGTTTTTTCAAAGAGGTTAGTTGGGGAGAGAAATTACAACAGATAATGAGAATGGCAGTATCAAGTGAGGATTTGTTTGTTTTGTTTTTGGCTGAAGAAGAGACAGTTTTCTTCTAGGGAATAGGGAAGAAGCCAGTAAGTGTATAAGAGAGATTGAAAACTAGAGAGACCAAAGAATATAGGGGGTTTCAGTCTAATGGAGAAGATAGGAAAGGATGGGATTAAGGGTGCACATAGAAGGGTTTGCCTTGGTAAATACCCTTTCATTTGAAACAGAAGTAAAAGAGAAGATAGTGGAGGAAAGCCTTTAAGTGACTTGGGAAAAAAAAAGGGGGGGGGGGAAAGAAAATGTAGATCTTAACAAATGGCTTCCATTTTTTTCTAGTGAAGTATGAAGTAAGATCTTAGCTGAGAAAATGGGAGGAGGAGTGCCAAAGGAGGATTGAGCCAGGATGAAAAGTTCCAAATAGGTGATATGAGGATTGGGATAGATAATTGATTAGGGAAATGAAAAAGGTTTAACTTGCATAGTAGTAAGTTTGGGGAATTGAACAGATTGAGAAATTGAACAGTTGGGTAGCTGAGAGATCAGGAAATATGGTGGAGAGAAAATTTTAAGCCAAGCATTGAGGTAGGCAGGAAAATGTCTTGAGCAGGAGTATGTTATGGTATGTTTCCCAATATGATCCAAATAGAATCTAAATTGGATGATAGATTTGAGTGGTGTAAATCTTAAAGAAGGCAAGGTTGACAAAAAGTAGTGGTAGAGGGAGAGTCGAGAAGTGGCAATGAACCACCATGATCGGTGGTAAAAGTGCCATCAGTACTGGAAAGGGTAGTACTGGGAGAGAGCCGGTATCTTTGGGAGGAATGCCAGAAGTTGGGAGCAGTCTGAAAGAAAAGGTGAAAGTAAGCAGACTAATTAGGGAGCAGGCATTGCAAAGCGCATAGTGGAAGGGTTAGGCACATAGGAAATAGAATGAGGGTTAGGAGGGTTAAGGGGGATGGGAGTGAAGGAGCAAGCAGTTGAAGATAAGGAACAGGATTTATCCAGTAGAGCATTGGGGATGGCAGTTCAAGATCACTGGAATGGAAAGAATATGAGGGAATGGGAATGTGCTAACCATTGCAAAAGAAGCTCAGGTCTAGTATTAATGGTTGGAAAGAAGTATCGATGGAGACAAGTACTTAGTCTATCAAGGTTCTCAGTTGAGATCTAATGAAACCTATCTCACAGTAGGTAAGAGCAGGCAGAGATGTGGAAGTTTGGGGCCCAGTGAAGTTATATGGCCGGGCTGAAGAAGTTGAGAGGTATCTGGTGAGAGAGATGACATCTGGAGTGCTGGAAAAGGCGCTGGGGCCAGGACAAAGGATTGGGGCTCATGCAGAGCACTGGGGAAAGTCCTTGCATAAAGAACCCTGGGAAGATGATGACCTAAAGATGGGTCCATCCTGGACAAAGACTGTTGGAATGAATGTGTCTGGATCAAGGGCTAGTATAGGTCAGTGGAGAAGGCCCTGGGACAAAGATTGAGGCCTGACATTCTTAGAACCTGAGGAAGGGTTGAAAGGAAGGGGAAGAACAAACCAACAGGAGAACTAGAAAGACAACAGAACCTGATCACAGATAAGAAAAGGTAAGAACAGATGAATCTTTGAGAATTTACTACTCCTTCGCATGAGCAGCATGACCACAGGGTGGCAGCAGAACACCAAAGGCAAGCCTCCCAGTGATTCCCCATCCTCCTTGGAAAGGTCCCATCACAAACTTCTCACTTGTCTGACTCTTTGAAGTTTTACATGCTTTTTTTTTTTTTTTTTTCAGTCATACCAGGTCAAAACCAATAAACTTTAAGCCACCAGAGTGAATTTTAAATTCCTGCTGAAGAAGATAGCCAAAATACTAATGATTGTAATGTGAACTCAGGTGAGCACAGGAGAAGATGCCATGAAGTCATCCCATGTCCTTGGCTGAGTGAGAGAGTGATACCGACAAGAATCTTTCTATAGACTCATAGCAACTTTGATAAGATCTCAACTCATGCTCACTGAATTCTAGTTAATTTGTACAACTCCTCAGTTTAGCATAATGAAAGTGTTGAGAAAGCAGATAAATCATTTATTCAAGGGTGTACTCCAAAGCCCCTTTTAGGCCTTCGCTGACTACATTGGCGTATGAAGTGAACTGAAATCAAGAAGCACAAGGATCTACGTGTCAGGCACTGTGCTAAGTACAGGGAACCAAAGAACCACCCCTCACCCCCCAAAAGAGTTCTCTCTGGAGGAGATCATGGTCTAATGAGGAGAGAAGAGATGACAACAGTTTTATGCAGACATGATATGTACAGGACAGAATGGAAACAATCTCAGAGGGAAGGCATGAAGATTAAGAGGACAGGGAAAGGCATCTTGTAGAAGGTAAAACTTCAGCGGAAACCTGAAGAAACCAGGAAAGCCAAGAGACAGAGATCAGAAAAGAGAGAATTTCAGGCAGGAGGGAAAGTTAGTGAAAATGTCTGATGTAGGGACAGGAAATGTCTTGTTTGAGGAATCTCTGGGAAGATGTCACTGTTACTAGATCTTGGAATATATGGAAGGAAGGAAAGGGTGAGAAGACTGGAAATGTAGTAAGGTGCAGGTTGTGAAGGTTTAAAATCTAAACAAGATTTTATATTTGATCCTGAAGGTAATATGGAACTACTAGAGTTTATCAAACATGAAAGAGGCAGGAGTTCAGCTAGCTAGTGGAAGAAACGATGATTTTGTCCCCTAGTTTGGTATTGTCTGTTCTCTTCTCCCACCTACTCATCCACATGGAAGAATGGGAGAGACAGGATTCAATTGAGGAACCTTGAACCTCTGAAGTGTTTGGAGGTTATTAGACAAACAAGCATTTCCTGATTAATTGTTTAGCCTTCAGAGATTAAAATTGTGAGGTGTGTGGAATTCTTATTATGGTCTGTGGAGACCAGTTAGCTGGGAGCATGCAATTCTTCATTTTCAGAGATCTTGGGATCTGGATCTGAGGCTTTCCTGGGGAGAAGAGAGATTTCCAAACCAAAATTTTGAGGGAATAAGATAGGACAAACCAAAGGACAAATCAAAAAAAAAAAAAAAAAAAAAAAAAAAGCATGGTTGTTGGCACTAGGCAAAGATTCCTCCTGCCTTTTCTAAAAGAGCTGGGAATGCAGGCATCTCCTTTAGCTAAGGATTTCAGCTGAGCCACAAACTGTTGTCAGCAAAGTGTCTAGCCCAGTTAAGGCAGGCCCAGCAGGGAGAACTGTGGGAACATCACTGGGACAATAGCATTTATACAACTCTTCTCAATTGCCAAGTGTGATATATAACAACTCATTTGATATTGAAACTTATTGTGTGAGAGAGAGGTGTTCATATTATCCCTACTTTTACAAATAAGAAAACTGAGACACAGAGAGGTTAACTGACTTGCTCATGGTCACATAATGGGTATCTGGAGCAGTTTTTGAACTCACGTCCTCCCTTGGATACTATCTAGATTCTCATTTTTCACAGAATGTTATAATCAGAACTGAGCATAGTACTTTACATGAGATTTTGATTAGAACAGAGTAGAGTAGGATCAATCACTTCCTTATTCCTAAAAACTTCTTTTATACAGCCCAGGATCATATTAGGTTTTTTGATTGCTAGGTCACATTACTAAGGTCATATTGAATTTACAATCTACAAAAATCCCAGATATTTTTCAGACAAACTGCTGTGCTGTAAATTGTGCCTTACTTATCCTGTACTTGTAAAGTTGATTTCTTGGAACCAAATTTAAGAATTTACATTTGTCCCTATTCATCTTATTAAATTTAACCCAGTGCTCTAGCCTGGCGAGATCTTTTAGATCCTAATTCTAATTTCATGGATTAATTGGTTTCATGTCATCTGAATGTCATCTTTGCTTTTATTTAAGTAAGTGTTAATAAAAATGTTCAACAGCACAAAGCCAAGTACAAATCTCTTGGGCACTCCGCCTGAGGTCCTTTGCCAGACTGACATTGAAACATTAATAAATATCCTTTGAGTTGGCACATATTTCCAAATAAATTTAATTGTATTATCTTGTTTATATTTTTCTGTCTTTTCCACAATAATAGAATGAACTACTTTACTATTTATTGCTTTGCTAGAATCAATATAAATAATATCTACAATATTTTCTTGTTCTAACATTTTAGTAACTCTATCAAAAAATAAAATTAGGTTACTCTGTCATAACATTTTCTTCCTGGCTCTATTGTTGAATCTCAAGACTTTTTCACCTCCTTTCCAGCCATTTTATTGGTTACCTCTTCCTATTGGCAAATTCCTTCTCACAGCTGTTATTTAAGGAAGTGCCGAGGTCATGCTTGCTTCTTTCCCGATTCCACTCCTAACTCTCTGGACTTTTGTACGTTTCCCTCCTTCCTACTGTTTTCAGCTCTCTTTAATAGGTTATCTTCTCTTATTAAAATGTGAACTTCTTGAGGGTGGGGACTGTTTGATTGCTTGTATTTATATTTCTAGGGCTTTGTATAATGCCTGACATATATTAAGCACTTAAATGTTCAGTTTGTTTGTCTGTCTCTTTGCTCTTTTCAATTGCTGCTTTTTTTATTTAAATTTTTATTTCTTTTTAAAATTAAGTTTTATATATTTTTAATCAGCTTAAATCACCCCCTTTCTCCCTTACTGTCTCATTCTATGACCCACTCACAATTGAGAATGAAAGGGAAAAAAAAAACCACTTGTTACAATATATATATAGTCAGATAATATAGTCAAAATCAATTCCTAAATTGTTTTTGTTGGTCAGTTGTGTCTAACTCTTTATGAGGTTTTCTTGGTAAAGATAATAGAGTGCTTTGTCATTTCCTTCTCCAGCTCATTTTATAGATGAGGAAATTGAAGCAAATAAGGCTAAGAGACTTGCTCAGATTCACATAGCCAGTGAGTATCTGAGGTCATATTTGAACTCAGGTTCTTCCTGACTCTAGGTCTGGTGTGCTATTCATCGAGCCACCTAGCCACCCAATTATCTCATTGTTCATGTCTAAAAGAATGTGTGTATGTGTGTCTATGTAAGTATATAGATACATACATATATGTATACACATTATAAGTATAACTGTATATGTATATATGTACTTATACTAAATATGTCTCATTCTACATTTCTGGTCTGTCACCTCTGTATCAGGAGGTAGGTAATATATTTAATCATGAATACTTTGTAACATTGCTGGTCAGAATCTTTATTTTTTCAAAGCAATTTGTTGCTTCACCTGGTTCACTTTACTCTGCATCAGTTCAAATAGCCTTCCCAGGTTTCTCTGAAACCATCTACTTTATCATTTCTTAGAACACAAATGGATTCCACACATCCATATACCACATATTGAAATGTAAACTTTTTGACACAATTCACTCTGTCATTCCCCAATTTCATGGGCACCTCCTCTGATTATGATTCTTTGCTACTTCAAAAAGAGCTTTATTTTCCTAAATTAATTAGGGTTTTGTTTAGGATCAATTACTTCTTTAATCTACCTTCCCTCTAATTTCTCCGTTTCCCTCCTGTTTTCTGTCGAGTGAAATGTATCTATATATGTAACTCTGTGTGTGTGTGTGTTTTTCTTTATTTAGATGTCAGAGGTTCAAATATTAACTTCTCTCCCAATAACTTCCTCCATGTTTGTATAAACTTCTATCTGTGTATCCTAATTATGTGAGATTATTTTCTTTAACCTTTCTGCCCTCCCTATTCGTCTTTTAAGATCATTATAATATAACAGAGCCACTCCCAGATCTTCTAATTGTTGTTTAGTTCATTTGCTTCATGAGCTCATTTGGAATTTTCTCTGAAAAAATACTAGAGTCATTTCCTTCTTTAGCTCATTTGTAGGTAAGGAATTGAGGCAATCAGGGTTAAATGACTTTCCCAGATAAGTATCTGAGGCCAGATTCGAATGCAATAAGATGAATCTTCCTGACTTCAGACCTAGTATTCTATCCAGGGCACTACCTCACTGCCCAATTAGACTCCTCCTCTGACCCCTAATAATTATAACATTCAAAAAGGACACATAAATCATTTCCCCATATTATGATGTTAGTGGTTTATCCTTGTTTAATCCTTTATCATTGTTCATTTGTGTTTACCTTTTGATGTTTCTCTTAACTCCTGTATTTGAGTTTCTAAGCAGCTGTTTTTTTCATGAAGACTACTTGGAAGTCCTATATTTCATTATTCATTAAATTAAATCTATTAAAGGTCTATTTTTTTCTACTGTAGGATTATACTCAGTTTTTTGGGGATAAATTATTCATGGCAATAACCTCACATCTTTTGCCTTCTGGAATATTATGTTCTAACCTCTGTGCTCCTTAATAGTGATGGCTGCCAAATTGTGTCTGATCCTAACTATGGCTCCTTAGTATCTGAATTCTTTTTTTCTTTCTGGCTGCTTGTCATACTTTTTTTTGAACTGGAACTCTATATTTTGGTCATAAAATACCTGAGAGTTTTCATTTGAGGATTTCTTTTAGGTGGTGACCAGTGAGTTTTTTCTATTTCTATTTTCCTTCTGGGTCTAAGAGATTTGGGAAGTTTTCTTTTTAAGATTTCTTGAAATATAATATGTGGACTCTTTTTTGATCATATCATTCAAATAATTCAATAATTTAAAAATTTTTTTTCTCTTTTCTCTAATTTGTTTTGCAATACAGTAAACATTGTAAGTACCTACTATGCGCCTGACATGGTGCTAAGTATTTTCTAGGTCAGTTGTTTTTGTCTTGAGATAAAATTTCTATTCTTCTATTTCCCCCTTAACTTTTGACTTTGTTTTCAATATTTCTTTTATAATAGAGGCATTAGCTTCTATTGGCTATTCTTCAAGGTTTTGTACTTCTTGTGCCAAGTAGTTAATTCCTTTTCCAATTCTTTCTTTTATAGTTCTCTATTGTTTCTACAATATTGTTGTTCACGTAGTTCACCTTAGTTCCCCTAATTTTTTTCTTCTAAACTATTTTTATGAAACATTTTTAACTCTTAAAAAAAACAAACAAACCTCTTACTTCATCTTTTCCAGGAATCCTATTTGAATTTGTGTTTTTCTTTGAGGCTTTGATTATAGATGCCTTGGAGTCATTCTTTTCATTTGGGTTTTATCTTGAATGTTCCAGTCACTCCTAATAACTTTTTATTGTGAGATTCTTTTTGTTTTGCTTAAGACTGAAAGAAGCCTGCTTTTTGACCTTAAACTTCATGTTAGGGCTAAGCTCTGGGAACTTCTGGAGAAAAGATGTGGACTGGTCTTGTTGGAACTTTCTTCAGAATATCACAAATATACCTTGATCTCAGGAATAGCTTAGTTTGGGGACCTGCAAGCTTTTAATGCTTCTGAAGTGATCTGATCCAGGTCAAAGTCTGATTATTGCCCTCGGGTATAAGTTTTGCAAATTTCTGACCTGGGTTTGGATCACAGCAAACCATATATTGCTACTGGATTCAACCTGTATCAGTCAACTCTAAAACTCTGTGGTTCAGATTGACAGAACTGAAAGCTTTCTTTTCTTCTGACATTCTTTCCCTAGTTATTTTTTGGTCGGCTTTAGGTGGGCCTAGCAGTTGGAACTGAGACCCTGCTTTGCTTCTAGAGTCCAAGCCCATGGTGTTGTTTCTTGCTTCTGAGTTTCCTCCTTATTGTGTACACAGGCTAGGATATGATTGACTGCCCCTCATCTCTGTCTGCCACTCTTGGGCACAGGTTCTTTTCTTAGTCAATAGGTGATAAAGTTACTAGTTGTCAGGTGGCACCCTTGTATTAGGTGCCCTGGTATAGATCTGAGACTTCTTGCTCTGGTACACAGCCTCTCTCTGTACTGCAAAGATTAGTGCTGCTCTTCCTGGCCAGATTCCTCATTCCCAGTGACCATGGATCTTTCTATGCTATCCTGAACTGAAAAAGTGACTCACTTAGACATTTTTAACAGCATTTCTCCATCAGAATTTAGTCTGGTACATTTTCTAGATCAATTTAAATAAACTCTGTGTGTTTGTGTATGTGTGTGTGTGTGTGTGTGTGTGTGTAAAGTTGTTATATTTCTTGCTATTCCACTACCTTGACATTAACTCTCCATGTTTTTTTTTCCCCCTAAATATTTTCTAGAAACATTCCATTCTAGAATATCCCTAGGAATTGCATTCAATCACTATACTGGCCTATACTATATTTTATAATTTTTGGACTCTATTCTCTTTTCATCTTTGAAAATCAGAATAATATTTATCTTTCTACTTCATGTTTTGAATAATCTTTCAGAGACCACTAATAAGGAGTCAGCAATAATCACATTTGCTAAGTTCTTTTAGCACCTAAGGAAATAGTTCATCTTAGCCATGTGATAGAGCAAAAATTAAGTGGTCTTCCTTCTTATGTTGTCTGTTATAACAATTCCTTCCATCTCACATATTAATCTTATCCCTTTGTCAAGTCTCTTTTTATATCCTGATATAGCTAAACAAAAACAAAAACAAAAAACACTCCAAACTTTTTACTATTCATTATTATCCATTTACTATTCCATGCTAGCCCCTTCTTATCCTGATTTTTAGCACTTACAACTTACAAGATCGTTCCATAGTCTTTTTTTCCTTTCTATCTTCTATTTATGTATTTATTTTTAAAATCAAAGTTGGATTTGAATTTGCTACGCATCCACATCAGTCATAATATGCCTATATATCCATCTGGTCCTAGATTTTTTTTTTTTTTAGGAATTTATTTATGACTTTTAAAATTTGTTTTTCTAATGTGAGGTTATTTAAGAATTATAGTTCTTGTTCTCTTGATCTGGGCAATTTATATTTTTGTAAGTATTCACCCATTTCATTAAGATTGACAGATTTACTGATATATAATTAGGCAAAATAGTTTATAATTGTTCTTATTTCATCTTTAGGGGTTATGAATTCCTTCACCCTTTTCATCTTTGATAGTTGTAATTTGCTTTTCTTCTTTCTTTTGAAAAGTTAATTAGCCAACATTTTATCTATTTTGCTGTTTTTTAAAGCAGCTTCTAGTTTTATTTATTAGTTCAATGATTTTTTAAACTTTAAATTTTGTTAATGTCTCCTTTGATGTTCAGGATTTCTATTTTGTTGTTTATTTAGGGAGTATTAGCTTGTTGATTTTCTATATTTTTTTTTGATTATATACCCAGTTTCTCAATCTGTTCATCCTTCCTTCCTTCCTTCCTTCCTTCCTTCCTTCCTTCCTTCCTTCCTTCCTTCCTTTCTTCCCTTCCTTTCTTCCCTTCCTTTCTCTCTTCCCTTCCTTCTCCTCTCTTTGTCTCTACTTTCTTTTCCTTTCCCCTTTCCTTTCTCTCTCATCTCTCTCCCTTCCTCTCCGTCCCTCTTTCTCTTTCTTTTTTGGATGTATATTCAAGTCTTTTCAGTCAACTCTTAGTTTTCCTCTTCACTGCAATTGTTTCCCATTGTGTCTTCAGAGTTTAATTTTTAGGAGCTCTGTGTCTCTTGGACTGATTTCCTGTGTAGAATTTTAGTACATGGGATTCCACCTATCCTTCCACAGAACCCTTTGAAACCTTTCCCAGAATCTGGGGTACATGTCAGACTAGGTATGGTTTTCCTTTCCTTCTCTATCAGGAACCCTAAGAGTGAATGGTCACTTCTCCCCATAGTGCTCCAAATTTCCACCCCTGTTATTAACTCTACCTTGTTAATGAGGACCAAATCTAGCAAATAATTCTTCACTGTTGGAGGCTCCACTGTAAAATACCTCTGTAGTGGCCTTCTAATGTTTTCTCAGCTCATCTATTTTCTCTCCAGATCGTCTGCAAGATGTTCTGATGATAAAAAATATTTGTTTTCTCTCTACCAATTTTCACTCAAATAAATGATCTCTACCATACTTTCTCTGTTTCCTAGATTTCCTTTTCTGAATATACCTTCCTAATATATAATGTTACCCTATAACTCCCTTTCTCTCTCCATATAGTTTCTTTTAAGTAAAGTATATCTATCCAAGTCATATTCCAGCCATGAATTTAAACCCCACTATGTCTCAACAACAGCCTACATGTGAGGTTAAATTTGCCTCCTTGTGTGCCTCTTATTGTAACGTTGCCAAAACTTTGGGGATTTTTGTGTAAATCTTTGAGGTCAGTGTTTTATTAGAAGTTCCTTCCTTAGATTTTGTCTCCTGTGAACTTATGAATATCTTAACTTTTTTTTCACTTTTTCATTGTAACTTTACTCATGATATTTAACTTACAGAATTTACTTAACTTTCTTCCTCCCATTCTTTTTAGTTTAAAACCATTTTCATTATATTTGCAAGAGAGCCTGCAAATACATTCTTTGTTAGGCATACTTGATCTCTATGTCATCCCTGTATTTTAAGTCATGGTAGAGAAATCCAAATCTTATTCTTAGAAACCATCTTTTTAGCCAATTGCCCATCCTCTCCTCCTGCCTCCCATTTTTTCCCTCTGTTATGTATTCTTTTTCTTTATTGGGCAAAAGTGAGGAGGAAAAACAAAAGGTATTTCCTTGAAGTTTTCAGTTTCTTGCACGAGAATCCTTGTAATCCTTTGTAACACTTTTAAAGTTCCTTCTGACAGTATCATTTGTGCCCACAAGAGTTTCCAGACTTGTGTAGTAGTTATCCATTTTAGTAAGTCTTAGTGGGGGATGATTTTTTCTTTTTTCTTTTCTGCTTATGCTTTGAATATGTGCTCCAGGAAAACAACAAACTTTGTTCTTTTTATCCTGTTGACAGGTACCTTCATTGATATCTTGGATCTAGGGAGTTTGCTTTTTTCTCTAACTCTTTCTGAATGATTCCCTCATCTAATCACTTCTGTGACTCTACTGTGTCATTCTTTGGAAGACAAGCAGGCAGATTTGCTAAAACCCTTTGGAAAGCTAGTTTATAATCCATTTATGACAAATTCCTCCTCTTTAGGAAAAAACCCAAATTTGTTTTTGAACATGAGTACAGATAGACTTTTCCTTTCTATTTTTCTTGATAAAACACTTATATTCTCTAACCTCTTGACAAGGATCAAGTTTCTTCCCTTATACCTCAGCTTACTTTTCCCTTTATCTTCTCCCTAACTGAAACCTTGATTTTATTTCCTTTAGGAATATTTCATTGAAATATGAAGCTTGGAGAGACATTCTTCACGTCTCTTTTGCTCTTGTAGGAGGAAAATCTGCCTATATTTGTAATTTAGTTGATTGACTAATAGAAATAGAAGTATTGCACACTCATTGTAGTAAGTTACTACAAAATGTTCCTTCTCCATATTGGCAGAGGTTCTCAGCATTGTTTTTCAAACTACTTATATGTGTTTCCTGACAACCCCTCCTATTATTTATCTGCTACATTTCCATCCATTAACTTCATATCTGATTCACCTACTTGCCTCACTTGCCAATCCATTCTCAATTTCTTTCACTTTTTAATTTTTTATACTTGCCTTTTCTTACCTTTCAAACTATTTCATTGTTTCCTTTCTCTTTCTCTTTGAGTTTTCCTCGTCAGATCCTTATTCCTTAATCTCCTTGATTCTCTTTGGTCCTCCATGAACCTCCATAATTTTTCCCCCTTTTTTTCAGCTTTAGGTTACAGAAGTCAAAAGTTTAATCTAGATTTAGATATTATTTTCTTCAAAATTTTACCATTTTCTCTCAAAGTTAAAGTCTTCAGATTTAGTCTTTGGCTTTCTTTACTAATCCAAACATTTCCAAAATACCCATATAATTTCCTTCTTCTTCTTATTTAGCTCAAGGCCTCCCCTTTTCTCATATTTCTCTCAGTATTCTCCTATTGAAAGAAGAAATAGTGCATTCTCTGGCTGCCTATTAAAGGCATTGGTAGGGGCTCATGTTTTATGATTTTTAAGGGATGTGGTCTCATAGTGTAACTTGAACTGAGATACCTATTCAATTAAGACATCTGCTCTATGAGTTGAGAGGAGAGTGCTCCCTAGGTGCTACATTTAATAAACACAAATAGCATGGAAGGTCCAAATAACTTCTTATTTAATGTGGAGATCAATGAGGGTTATATATAAAAGGATAGGCTGGAGAAAGAGAGAGAAGATGGTGGAAAAAAAGAAGTAGATGGTGGTGAATTTTAGAAAAATTATGTTGAAACAGGTAGATATCTATTTTGGGAGAAAAAAGAAAAAAAAACTGCTCAGCTTGTTCACTTAGGCAGAGTGGTTATTTTAAGTTTTCAAGGTAGTAACATAGTGAGATAAATAGTGGGTGTGTTTTGAAGTTCTTTTCCTGCATTCAATTATGCAGCTAGTCACCACTTTTTGAGAAACTTGATATACCTAATCACTGCTATGTTATCTATTTTCAAGTCCAGGTCTTCACTCTTTTAGTTTAGTTCTTTTAGTACTTTTTTTAGTTTAGTACTTTTGTACTAGATAATCGAGAGCCTAGAAGTTTAAATTTTGAATTAGACCTATTCTAACATTACTATGAAAAATCTAAAAAAATTGTGTTCTCAAATATATATATATAAATATATAAAAATATAAATAAATAAAAATATATATAAATATAAACTCCCTCAAAAGCAAGAGACCACTTATTTTTTTCCTGCTGTATAACACTTATACATATTAATTGATGGCAAAAATTGATATCAGAAAGTGAGCTGCATAAAAGAGTTTGTTCTTTTAATTTTTTTCTTTTCCTATAAACATTTTATCTATAAAATAGAAGCCACTGTGAATTTTCTATTCCCTGCAACTCTGTCATTTTTTTAAGGAAGATGGGAGTTGTTTGGAAATGTGTTTTTGTTGCAGCCAGTGGTATTTTTTCAGGTTGCTATTATTTAATATCCTAAATTTGATCTTTTCAGTCTCTTTCTTTTGGGAATACTCTTGACAACTTGATCTGTTTATTCTTTTCAATCAACTTCTGGCCTTCTCTATATGTTCCATAAGCTTTTGGCTAAAGACATATATCTGAGGAATATACAGACCTGACAGGCTGTGTGCACGTAGTAAATGAAAAATACTGGTTTGGCAAAATGTAAGTCATTTGTAGTCAGTGCCTTGGTATTCTTTCTAATGCATCAGAAGCCCTGCTTAAGTTTCTTTAGCTTTCTCTTTTCCCCAAATTGATTCTAGTTTTACTTTTATTCTGCCTCTTTTTCTTTTCTTTTTAATGAAAAGGAACAGTTGAGCTAGAAGGTTGCATATAAGTATAGCTACTTCTGAATGCTTGTAATGTATGTGACTCATAAAAAATTGAACCCTGTGAATAACTAGTTCACACATCCATTTATGAGTTCGTTTCAGCTCATGTGTTCTGATCATCCAGAATGATCTAAAAAGAAATTGCTAAAGTTAATTATAGATCCTGGAAACATTTGGCAAATGTCTTTTTTTCCCTTCATGCATTTTAGTCAGTAATCTTCTATTGTGGAGGAACTCAATTTACATTTCAGTTAAGATAGAAACAGAATAGAATTTCAGACTCTTATTCTGAGGATGGAACCCTTCCATTTTTTCTTCTTGCCTCTGAGAAACTTGAGCTTTACTTATTTTTACTAGGTGTTTTGAATATATTGAATTCTCTTGGAAGAACAGTGTGGAATTTTTTACATTAGAAATCTTTAATAATAAGTAATTTTTGAAGGTAAGGCAAAAAAACTAACTCCATTGATGCCTGCTTATAAGAAAAACATATCACTAAAAACAAAACAACTTTTGCCAATTTCAATTATCAGAAATGGTCAAGAAATGGGGTGTTCTAGATAACTGAGTGACTAGAAGGAACCTGAAAGACAGTTTTCTAGGCTATCCCCTCATTTTACAGATAATAAGTAGGAGATCCACTATAGTTAGGTAAGTAGCCCAAGGTGATAGAGGTGTCTATGCCAGATCTGGTATATAGATGTCTCAGAGTCCAGCTTTCCTGATTTTTTTGTTCAGTTTTCTTTCTCCTGCAGCAAAACAAAGAAACAAAAATATTACAGTTGATTGAATCTTTCTAAAATGGATTATTCTATCCTATGACACATCAATCCTGTAACTAGGCATATTTCCTAAGGGAGGCAAAACAGAAAGAAATATCCCACATATAATCCAAAACATTCTTAGCAGAACTTTTTTTGTGATAGCAAGAAAGGAGAAATAAATCCCATGCTCATTGTGTGGAGTATGACTAAACAAATAGTATTATATGAATGTAATAGAATAGTTAGGATATAAGAGAGGATGAATTTCAAGGATTCAGATATATGAATGAATGTGCAGCGAAAAATTGAAGAAAGTAGAGCTCTTTTCACATATACAACTAAGATAAAGTAATGAAAACTGAATTCAGATGGATTCAGATAAAATGCAATGACCAATCTTTGTCTTAGAGGAAACAGATTTTACTCAATAGAAAGATGGGGGATTTAGGGCTCAGGAGATTGCATATATGTTCAGACATAGTAGTTATATTGCTAAATTTTATTCATTTATATTTTTGGGAAGACTTTGGGGGGATGGCTGTCACATTAAAATGCATTACATTAAAAAAATAAAATTTATTACTTCCTGTTTTATCAAGTTTTATCAAAACTTATCCTTTTAATTTTTTAATAGAGTAATCCATTTGCCATCTCTCTTCCAGGTGATAAACTTATTTTCTTTTTCTATCAGTCCCTTTCTTATCATATCTTTTGCTCCAAAACTGGCTTGATATTGTATAAATCACCCATAGGGTATGGGATTATCCTCAGACAATCCTAACACCCTTTCTAAATAAAGTCATTTCAGGTGATTGAACACTTTTTGCACTTCATCAAAAGCCTGTGCTTCCAATACAATTAAGGTATCAGAACTTAGCATCTTAAAATTTATTTAAAATTGGTTGACTTGAAATGATTGATTTATTTAGTCAGCCCCTCACATGTACATGTTGTCTCCACTCATAATATTGTGAATTCTTGAGGACAGGTGTGGTTGGAGCAATATCCTAAACCCCCACTCCTGTGCAATTTAGTTTAGTTTTTCCTTAAAAGATATCAAAACGATTTAAAATACTTGATTGGCTCAGAGAACTAAGGGCTCTTGGTTGTCTGAATACAAGATATGAGGAGGTGCTCTGATGCTTGGCTGCGACACCATCATAAGTAATTCAGAAGCAGAGGGGCTTTGCTCAATTGAATCAACCTTGTGTGTTCTCATGTATATCTTTGTTGACTCTCCTTTTCTGTCTATTGCTCAGTAGTTGGATAACCAATGATATGGTAAGTATTCTTAAGAAATATAGTGTTATTAGATTCAGACTCTCTTTCTAGGTCATCACATTTTTTTGAACCCTGCTATTGTAACCTAATACTGTATTATCTTTTTCAAATTTGTGTCATCTATGAATTTTAAAAGCACGCTATCTGTGGTTTTGCCCAGGTCCTTGGTAAAAATATTAAACCTTACAAGTCAAGTACAGATCTCTAGGGTAGTCTCCTCAAGGCAGATTCTATCCAAGTTGATATTCACCCATTAGTGACTATTCCTCTGGTTAATTAGTGTTTCAAACATTTCCAAATCCCTTTAACTTACAGAGATCATCATATCTCTCTAACTTATACACAAGAATAGCAAGAGAGACTATCAGATACTTTGCTGAAATCTAGGTACACTACGTTTATAGGAGACTCTTAATCTAGTTACTGCCAACCATCTTCCTCTCCCCCAAAGGAAATAAGATAACCCTGGCATGAATTTCCTTCCAGTCAAAAAGATAGGGTAGTAAGTTTGGAAAGAACCAGGCTTTTCATAAGAAAACAAATAGAAACACAGAAGAGAACAAAATAATTGTAAAACCCATAAGAGAATAAAAAAGCGACCAAAATAGAAAATTATCAAAATGAAGAAGTGTCGGTATGATTTTGTAAAATTATACAGAGCAACTTAAAAAAGCTAAAACATCAAAAAAAAAAAAAAAAACTCAACTGGAAAAACAAAACTACGCAAGACCTCCTGAAAAACATTTTTAAATAAATGCATTTAAGGGCAACATGCCGGCCCTGAAGTCAGGAGGACTAGAGTTCAAATCCAGTCTCAGACATTTAACACTTAACTAGCTATGTGTGTGTGACCCTGGGCAAGTCGCTTAACCCTAATTGCCTTATCCTTCCTCCTCTTTCCCCTCCCCCCAAATGCATTTAAAGAAACAAAGCAATAAGGAATAGCCATATGAAAATTACAAGAATAAATGAAAAACTTGTAGAAAGTAAATAACCACTAGAGGAACTGAAGCTAGAATGACAAAATGCTACAACCTTGATCCCTCTTGGTCATACATATTCTGGAAAGAGGCACACTCATAATGAATACCCATTACCAGAGCAATTTTCACTCAAAGGCAACACCCCAAGTAGTGCTTCTGGGCTTCTGATTTTGCCACTTCATGCTTTCCTCAAAAAAGCTGGCATTGTTTGCTAGTTTGGGAAAGCTGTTGAGCTGGCCATGCCCACTGTTGGGCTGTTTTTCCATCTGCTTCCACCTGTTAATCCAATACTATGCAGTTTTCTTCTCATATTTCTGCTGGGTTGTTCTTTGCAAGGCTTCTCCTGCTCACTGCAGTTACTTGCTGACTTTCCACTGAAATGTGTAACTGCTCTATGGCCTCTTAAAACAAATGGTCAACAAATTTTATGAGCAATAAGTACCTCCTTTATAGCCACAAAATGTTAATGTACTCTTACTTTTCATAAATGATCTATAACCTAAATTTTAATTAATTTTAAATATTTTTGGAATAAAATATGAGCTAAGAAAATTGTTTGTATAGATCTGATTTTTCTTGTGCAGCAAGATAATTGTATAAATATATATATGCATATATATACATTGGATTTAACATATATTTTAACATATGCAACATGTATTGGACTAAATGCCATCTAGGGGAGAGGGTGTGGGGGAGGAGGGGAAAATTTGGAATAGAAGGTTTTGCAAGGGTCATTGCTGAAAAATTACCCATGCATATGTTTTGTAAATAAAAAGCTATAATAATAATTAAAAAAAAAAAGAAAGCTGGGGTGTTTTGATGAAATATTATTAAACATAGTATGATATAATACAGTGTAACATAAATACTATACTTTTAAAGATATTTCCATTTATTTAGTTTTATACTGTCTGTACCTAAAGCATTCATGCAGATTAAATACTATCAATCACAGTATTTGTGACTCTTTATAATAGTTATATAGTGGGTCTTACTTATTTTCTGCTTTTTTATTTTTTGTTTCTATATTTCCTATATTGCTTTTTGTATCTATATTTCCATTGCTTAAGCAATTTTTATTGTCTATATTTGTATTAGTTCAGTTACTCCAGTGGATTTTCTTTTCAATCTGGTTATTTACTTATTCCTCACATAAAAAAAATTGGATCCCTTTAAAAAAAATTAAACAAAATATTAAGAAAAATTTAGTTGTTGAAAATTTTGGCCAATTATAATTGTTCTCATGACATTAAATTTTCTTAAAGTTAGAAATTTTTGAAATCATCCAATTATATTGTTCTTGCAAAAGTGAATGCTATTGAGAAATAGAAAATATATCATGGGACAGAAATTGTTTAATGTGGAGTCTACATTCTTTTTGATCAAATACAACAAGTAACATGATCACACTAACTGATGTGCATCATGAATTTACACCAATGGACAGTTATATAAGATAGTGGTAATTTTATTCACTTTAAAATTCAGTATAAGTCAATTCAAATATTTGCCTCCTTTGTGGATATCATGTCACATTACTAGATTAATTACAGTTCACTATTCAGTATGAATTGAAATACATTTTTTGGCTTACTTTTTTTTTTCTACTTTTGATTTGAACTTTGTTTTAACTAACCATTGGGGGGGGCGTAAATTTATGTGGAAATTGTATTTGGAAACATGTATTGGCCTTGCTTCCTATCCTCTAATTCTTGCCCCAATAAGTGCTGGTATCTCATTCTGCTAGAGGAGCTGGTCCAAGTGTTTGGAAAATTCAGCCTTTAGGGATGAATTATATCAGATATTTAAGCTGACAGTCTCCTGGAACTATATTTGCTCTTTGTGTTTCAGATCTAGCCAGTGATCCAAAGAAGCCCAAAAGCATCGTCTGTTTTTGTGTCTAGAATTTAGTCTACTTTTAGAGTTAGGATAAAAATACTGCTTTTGATTATTATCATGTCAATTGCAGTCCAAGTAAATAATTTCAGGAGTTTCACTTAGCAAGACCTAAGAATCTAGATGAAACTGGTACCCTTTGTTCTGTTTTTCTGCCATCAGTGAATAGCTTTCTTCCCTAAAATTGCTAAAAATATCAAAATTAAAAAAAAATAAACAGTATGGAGAACATAATACAAATCATTAAAAAATACACAGAAATAACCAATAACTGACTACAAAATAGAAATATTATCGGTTGAGAGCAACTGGAGGAATATGAATTCAGAAAATCACTAAATTATCCAAAGAATTATAAAACATATTGAATCAAATGATAGAGCTAGAGGATAGACCATGTGGCAGAAGTTTTAGGATTACTCTAAATTTAGAGAACCAAAAGAGTCTGAACATAGTATTCCAAGAAATGGCTGAAAAAAAGCTTCCCAGAATTGGCAAAAATAAGTAGCAATGTTTTCCCCATCTTTCTTTTTTATTCTTTATTACAAGTGATAGTTCTCTGAAATGGCAAGAAGGCAGGAAGAAGAAGGGATATGTTTGAGAATAAAGGTGAAAGAAAATAAAAGATAACATTTTTTTAAAAATCACAATACATAGATAGAATTCATAGGACTCCTAAAGGAAGAATGCAAAAATTCAGCATTACTAGACTCATTATAGTTAAACTCTTAACATTATAACAGTGGGGGGGAAAATGTTTCAAGCTGCCAAAAAAAAAAAAGTGATTGAAATCACTTGCCAAGAAACATTAATTTGGATCAGAATGGACTTCTTAAGAAAGGCATGGGACAATGAGAGGAATTGGAATGCATATGAACATCTATAAATCCAACATGCATGAATCATGAACCCAGAAGTAAAACTCAATATGTTGTTTCAAGGGACAAGATGAACATTTGCAAAACATTTAGTCTTTGAAAAGTTTTCAGATGAAAGTGTTATGCCATTCCATGAGACCTCTATTTTAAGGAAAACATCTAGGCTAGCCAGATATTTATTCATTCTTCTCCAGGTTTTACATCTGATTTTCTGGACTTTTTCTACAGAAGCCTCTCACCCTGGAACTTCACCTCATCCCTGGACTTACTACATTTAAAGTACATTTCACCCTGAGACCCTTTCCAATGATTGGTTGGTTCATCAGAGAATCTCCATTTTCAGGAAAATGCCTGAGTCAGTTATGTCTTCACTCTACTCCAGGCTCCACTTTCTGAACTTTATGTATTGCATTACCTAATTAGAATGTAATTAAGGGCATAACTGTCTTTCTGCTTGTACCATTTCTGGCACTTTGACATTTAAAAAAACCTGTATTTATTTTTTGATAAATGTTTATTGATTTGACTTAATTTCCATTATAGTGACCTTTGGAAAAGTTTGAGATCTCCAAAGAAGTATGAAACACTCTGCTTTAGCAAGCTTGATACTATATTTGTAACACCATACCACATGTTGTGGTCATTTTAGTTTACCTGCCATTTTCACATGCTTCCATTTTTCACTGGCCTTTTAGAAATCTAAGTTGGTTGATGAGTTTCCTGTGTTTCCACATTAGTTTCCTTAGACGTTCCCCTGTTTTATTCCATTGGGATTATTTCAGTTTTTATCTAATGAATTTCACCTATGAAAGCATCTTATCCCTCTCTTGGGTGGACTTCCTTTTCAAAATTATGGCCTGTTCTAATCTTACTTATACCTTCTCTGAAGATTTGATATGATATTCCTCAAAATGTTTGTGAGTAATATATTTACATTGTTTCTTAAAATTCTAAACTGGAATGATAACTTCACTTTAAAGATTCCCATGATTCGTACTTCAATATTTGGTTCAAATATAGGTTCTGCTACTTATTATATGTTTGACTTATCTGTAACATTAAGGGATTGAGCAAGATGATCTTCAAGGTTCCTGTGATCTTAGGATTCCAAATGAAGAAGAAAAGTGGGATCTCCTTTAAAATGATCATTTTTTTTTTTTTGTGCTGAGGCAATTGGGGCTAAGTGACTTGCCCAGGGTCACACAGCTAGGAAGTGTTAAGCATCTGAGTTCAGATTGGAACTCAGCCCCTCCTGACTTCAGGGCTGGTGCTCTATCCACTGCGCCACCTACCTGCACCCACCAACTCAAATTTAAAAAAAAAGATTTGTACTGAAAAGGGAAGATTACAAAAGTGGGATGATACTTAAAATTTTTTTTTTATCTAGTTTTTAAAAACACTAAAGCACATAATGAACCATAGACTTATGAATAATAAAGAAAACAAAAAGAGAAATTTTGAAACTCTATTGGGAGCAAGAGGAAGGTAAGAGAAAGGATAGAACCTCATTGTACTGGATAGATAGATAAATTAAGATGAAAGTATTTATTAATTATTTACTGTTATAGGTACTATGCTAAATACTGTGGATATAGATTTAAATGGGCAAAATAGTCCTTACCTTTAGAGAACTTATATTCTTACTGAAGAAGCTAATACATAAAAAGAAGTTAGAAAAGGGGAGATTGAGCCTTCATGAGGGGTCTGGCATGGTAATCAAATAATAATTAAAAGACAGAGGGACCAAGAAGCTGGAGTAAAGAAGGCTCAGTTTTCTCATCTGCAAAATGGCGATATTAATAGCATCTCCCTCTCAGAATTGTTGTGAGGATAAAAATATTTATAAAGTGCTTTGCAAACCTTAAAGTACTATATCAATATTAGTTGTTGTTTATGAGCATTCAGAAGAAAAAAGTGGTAAGTACTAAGCGGTAAGTACAGGATGAGTTCTTCAGAAAGCAAGTTTTCCATACTAAGTATATTCCTATTTTTGACAGGGTTACTAGATTGAAGCAGTATGGTATAGTGGCTTTGGAGTCAGTGCACTTTTGTTCAAATTCTAGCTTTATTACTTACTGCCATGGACAAGTCATATAAAAACTCTGGGTCTCAGTTTTCTTATTATAGTTGGTCTAGATGGCCTCCCAGTCTCTTCCAGCTCTAATTTGAACCTGTGATTTTATGATGGATCAGGCCTGTGCTGCAGACATAGTATCTCAGGACCTCAATAAGACATTTGACAAGATTTCTCATTATACATCTATGAACAATATGAAGTTTTATAAGCTGAATTGTGGTACAGTTGAATGGATTTGAAACTGGTAATGCAAAGAGCAAGGATTAATGAATTGATCCTGAAGGATCCTGAAGGACAGTCTCCATTGTGATGCCACAAAGCAATATCTTTGACATATTTCTGTCCAACATTTTTAATAACTTGCATTATGACATAGATGATGTTTATCACATTTGTAGATAAAATATAAATGGGATGATTAGTTCGTACATGGGATGTTTGACTCTACCTTTTCAGGCTTCTTAGTTGTTACATTATTAGGCATTATACAATACTTCTTTTCATATACTCTGTAATCCACCCAAATTGATCTTCTTGCTATTTCAATATGCATGACCTGTGATTTTATGTAGGCTGTCCCCCTGATCTTGGAATGCACTTCTTCTTTACTTTCACATATTAGGATATCTAGTCTTTTAAAACTAAGCTTAAATATCTCTTACAGGAGGACTTTCTTGATCATTCCTAGCTGCTAGTGCCTCTCCTTAATAACCTTGATTTTTATATATATTTTACATTTTTAATATCTTAATAGCATAGATTAATGGATCAAATAGAATATGATTTCTTATATACATGTAAGTGTAAATAGATTATATATTTATCACTATATACATATATGCAATATATATGTACATATATATTTTTAATTGTATTTGTCTTTCAAGTTAAAATGTAGGCCTCAAAAGTAAGGATTGTTAAAAAAAAGTTAATTTACTTGATTTAAAAAAGAGATAAAAAGTAAATTGTTCAGATAAAAAATGAAAAAGGAGATTTTGCAACAATTAAGGAAAAAATAAAGGAAAGTTTTAGAAAAAACATTGCTCAATTATAAGCTAACAAAACTGATACTTTAAAGACAGGTGAATACTTTCAAAAAACTAAATAGAGTATATAAGCTGGGACAAACTCAGCCAGGTTCATTCATTTCATTTCACACCACTGTGGTGGCTTTCCTCCTTTGCTTCTCCACCGAAACCAAGATTCTGTTACTGAACATTGCCTGAACCTAGGCAAGGAGACAAGACAGTGAAGAAGACAATAAAGATTTTTGCACTTTATCTCTGGCTATTCTTGTGGTGATTAATCTACTGAAAGGAAGACTGGTCCAGAGACTTCCAGAAAACCAAACAAAACACTACATATTGGTATCCAAATGTGGGACTAAGGATTTAAGTCCAGACTGACACAATCCTGAGTTCAATGGAAAAGTCTCCGATCCTGAGTTCAGTGAAAAATCTCCGTGACCCAGAAATTAGGGTGAGTACAAAAATAGACAAGAAAGAAACTTAGTTAAGGGCTAAACTAATGTTTCAGCTGAAATGGGACAAATGTTTAGAAAGGAGCCTTCTCCACTACAAGGAAAATGTGTAGAAAGCATGGTTAGACTGATAAAAACAAAACAAAACAAGGTTTGATTGTAACTTGGAAGCAGATCATAGGACTTTTAGAAACAGTACAGTATTCATCTTCTTGGTTCTCAAAGGAAGAATAATTAGATCCATATGAGTGGAAATTAGTAGGAGAGATGTAATGGGCTGAAACTGAGTTGATGTACTAAGGTCTGAACACTTAAGGCTAATTACCAATTGGACAATACTCTATTAGCATATGCTTAAAGAAAGAATGGCTCTGCCCACTACTCTGGGCAGGCTTGATCTGTTGGTGTATAGAGAGATTGGGTGGAGGATTTAGAGGGGGGAGTACAAAGAGGGAGGTGGCTCCTGGCTGCAGAAGAAAGAGGAGATTCCTGTGTCCACAAGCTCTCCTCTCCCTTCAAAAAAGAATAAAAATCAAGGACTTTCGCTTATCCCAACTCTGGCTAATTCTAAAGTATCCAGGGTGCTAACGTGGTCATCACATTTGGTGCCCAATGTGAGACTGGGGGGGGGGGGGAGAATCTTTTCCCAATATCTGCTCCATTTCAGCTAGAAAAGGTTACTAGGTTAGCCCTTAACAAAGTAAGTTCCCTGTTTGTCTATTAAAATACTCACCCTATTTCCTGGTCACAGGGGACTTCTTCAATGAAAGTGGGGTCCTTGGTCCCCGAGCAATTAAATGAATGTGACAAGATAATGGTCCTGATTCAATTCCTAAAGAAACATTCTATACATATAACTTAATACAATTAGCTTTAGGAAATTACATAAGTTATAGAATAAGAAAAAAGAAGAAAGTACAGGAGGGGGAGGATACTGACAAACTAGGTGAAAAGGATGAAGAATTAGACAAGAAAGGAGTTAAATACAAGATTGATGAAATTAAGGAGTATGGTACTTCACAGTAGGAGCCATTAGGACATTCCCCATCCCCTGACCTACCCCCCTCAATTAACCCTTCATGGGTGGAGGGAGAAGGAGGAGGAGGAGGGGCAGTGACACAATCAGCACCATCTATGAAGCAGCTTATGACAAGATTACAAAAGGCACTAGTTAAAGCTAAAAAAGGACAGGATATATCTGATTTAATAGAAGCATACCCTGTTATTGAAGAGTTTGACTCTGCAGGTCAACAAAGGAGAAGATACACTCTTTTTGATCTGGAAAAAATCAAGGATTTGAAAAAGGCTTGCACTCTTTATGGAGCTACATCATCTTATGTTAAGATGGTATTAGATAATTTGTATTATGAAATCTTAACCTCTAGTGATTGGAAATCTATAACAAGGACATATTTAGAACTTGGACAAAACTTGTTGTGGCTTTCAGAGTATAGTGAACTATGTAGAATACCAGCCCAATGAAATAGGCAACCTGGAGTTAATATATAGGTCACCTTTGATCAACTAGCAGGTCAGTATGCAGACACTTCAGTACAGAATAATTATCCTTTGATAGCATATGAGCAAATTACTGCTGCTGCTATAAAAGCATGGAGCTCCTTCCCAGGAAAGCAAGATGGAGGTGAAGTCTTCACAAAAATAGAGCAAGGTCCCAATGAACCCTTTGCTGATTCTGTGGGATGTTTGCAGACAGCTGTCATACGAACTATTGGAGAAAATGCAGCTACAGCAATAATGATCAAACAACTTGCTAGAGAAAATGCTAATGAGATTTGTAGCTCCTTTAGAAGAGATCATAAGATGCTGTGCCATAGTGGGCACAAATACCTTTTATACTCAGGCTATGATGCAGAACATAGGAAGACTGGGACCCTCTTGGCAAGGGACTTCCAGAGAGACTTGTCAATGCTTTCAATGTGGTAAAGTAGGTCATCTGAAAGCTCAGTGTTGGCATAGAGACAGAGTGAGAGGATAGGGTGAAAGAAGAAGACGCAAAACCCTGTGTCCAAAATGCAACAGAAGTTTCCACTGGGCCTCAGAATGTAGATTGACCTAGGGAAATGAGAGAGAGGGCCCAGCTCCAAGACTTTAAACAAAAAGCAGGTGGGGTATAATGGCAGCTGAGTTTACACCCAGAAAGCAATCTGATAGAAGGGCAGTGTCTAATGCGAGAAACTCCAATGTAATTGCTAGGTGATGTGGAGAGATCCAGAAAGTGGTGAATGGAAGGGACCAGATAGGTTAACTGCTTGGGGGAGAGAGTTTGCTTGTATTTCTATAGATGGAGAAGGAATCAGATAGGTGCCAATGAGCCGTATTTGCCTTGTCCATTGGAGAGAGAGAAACAGAGAAAAAAACCTAGAAACAAAGGAGAAGATCTAAGAAACCTCTGACACTGAAAGAGCATGGCTGATAATGAGACTATTACAGAATTTCAAAACTTGCAGGAATCATTGGATTCTCTGAGATAAAAAATTGTTGACAAGACTGTTGTAGAACTTCAAAATCTGCAGGAATCATTGGATTCCTTACAGACACGATAAGACTGTTGCAGAATTTCAAAACTTGCAGGAATCATTGGATTCTTTTACACATAATGAGGCTATTGAAGGACTTCAAAACTTGCAGGAATCATTGGATTCCCTGACACATGAAGTAATGGACAATAGATTTATTCTGGATTATTTCTAGAACTTATGGACACGTATAATTCCTCATGTTGATTCATGTTGTTTGTTACATCATTACTAACCTGTGTTACTATGTGCTTGTGTAATGACTCCCATGTTGATGGATTTATGTATACTTGTTTCAAGTGAGATCCTTCAGAAACCCACTAATCTGGTTTGACTCCCCATTTCCCTTGGTGTTTTCATCTCCCTTCCTGAGATATCAGGGAGGGCGTGATCACCTCCTTTTTTGGTGTTTTCACCCCCTTTTTCTGAGAAGTCAGGGAGGGTGTGACCACCTATGTTTTAAAACAAAAGAAAGCGGGCGATGTTATGGGCCAGAACTCTGTACTTGAAATAAGGATTCTTACAAGGTGCTAACTCAGTGGAATTGATAAGACAATGGTTATCTAGTTTAGCATAGTGATTAATAGTTCTCTAGTTCAGTATGAATGATTTAATCTTACAACAAATAATGGTTCTGTAGTGATATAATCAGTGGCTTATATTCAGTATGATGAACAGATTTAACGATAATAGAGTATATAAATGGGGACAAACTCAGCTAGATTCATTTATTCCATCTCACACCACTGTCGTGGAAGACCTGTCCTTCATTTCTCCACTGAGACCAAGGCTTATCTGAGATAGAGACAGATTCAGAAAAATGGCTCAGAGACAGATTCAAAAAGGCTCAGAGACAGAGCCAAAGAAGATGGAAGAGTGGAGGCTGGAGCATAAGCCCTTGGACTCAGAGAGACATTCCATCTTTGATCAGGCTCCTGGTGGCTCTCCTTCATTTCTCCACTGAAACCAAGTTCTGTCTGAAGGCCATGAGAAAGCTACCTGAGCACCAAGTGAAGGAGACAATAAAGAATTTAGACTTTATCCCTAGCTATTCTTGTGGTGATTAATCTATTGAAACGAAGGCTGGTCCAAAGACCTATAGAAAACCAATCAGAACACTACAAATAATAAACACTGATAAATAATATAGTAAATAATATTTATATACTAAATCTAAGATGAAATGTTTCATGTCAAAGAGCCAACTAGAAGCCTTTCCAATAAGATCAGAGGTAAAACAAGTTCCATTGTCACCACTACTTAACATAGTGCTAGAAATGATAACTATAGCAGTAAGCTAATAAAAATAACTTAAGGGAAGTAGCATAGGCAAAGAGGAGACAATTTTATCAATTTTTACAGATGATATGGTTATGTATTTAAGGTACTTTAGAGAATCATCTAAAATTAATTTAAAGAATATATTCTATATAAAACCAAAAGATCCAGCAAGAAGAGAGAAATTTTCTTCAAAATAATTTCAGTTCTAACTATTCAATTATTGCCAATCAAAGAAGCTCATAATCCCTATATGAACCAGTTACAGAATGTCTTTTCAAGGTACCTCCATTATATAATCATCACATTCTCCCAAAACTGGCTCTCCACCTTCTTCTACCTCTATGCATGCTCATTAGGATGGAACTCAGTAGCCAGTCCCCCATTACACAAATATTGTCATTTGTGTTTTACAGATGTATAAAATAGCCAATAAAGTAGTGGTATGGGAGTTGAACCCATTTTTTTCTGCCTGTCAATTATAATTCTAACTAATGGCTACAAAGAGTATAAAAGAAGCGAACCAAATGAATCAATCAAGAATTCTCTGGTTCTTTAGTGGTTTTTTTTTTTTTTTTAATATTACAGTGTTTTTTGTTTGTTTTATTTTGTTGGAGATACAGTATATATGTACATATTTGAGCTTTGCAGAGTATTTTGTCTATATCAGTTTTAATTGAGTTGACTGTTAACAAACTGAGATTATCAAAAATATTGTTTGAATAATTTGAATCTTTTAGTCATTTTAATCATCAGATTTAAAAGTTTTCTATGGCTAAAGGGATTGTAAGAGTAGCGGTAGTAAAAGATCTTTTACCTTCAAAAACTAATACAAGATTTAGGTTTTTAAAAATAAAAATAATTATCAGGAATTGTTTGGATTTTTTAAAAAGTAAATCATTTTTCTACCCTACAAAATATACATTTTGAACTTATTTAGCACTAATAACAACAATAATTATGCACACATATAACACTTTAAGGTTTGTGATTTGCTTTGCAGGTGCTATCTTATTTGATGCTCATAGTAATAACATATCTCACAAGAAGCATTAGACTCGATAGGCAAAAGAACTGGACTCAAATCCCATTACAACTACTTTACTAGCTGTATGACTGAGTAAGTCACAGAGCTTTTTTTTTTTTTTTTTAGCTTTTTGCTTTAAAAATATATGCAGAAATAGTTTTCAGCATTCACTTTTACAGTAGCTTGTGTTCTAAATTCTTCCCTTCCCTCCCCCCCACCCCTTCCTTAGACAGCAAGTAATCCAATATATGTTAAACATGTGAAAATCTTATTATATATCCATATGTATACATGCATACATATATATTCTTCAATATATATATATATTTCCACAGTTATCATGATGTACAAGAAAAAATCAGATCAAAAAGCCAAAAAAACGAGAAAGAAAATAAAAAGCATCCTAACAACAATAAAAAGATGAAAATACTAAGTTACTATTCACATTCAGTACCCACATCCTCTCTCTGAGTGCAGATGGCTCTCTCTATCACCAGTCTATTGGAATTGACCTGAATCACCTCATTGTTAAAAAGAGCCACGTCTATCAGAATTGATCAATGCATTATCTTCTTGTTGCTTTATACAATGTTCTCTTGGTTCTACTCACTTCATTTAGCATCAGTTCATTTAAGTGTCTCCAGGCCTGTCTGAAAGCATCCTGCTGATCGTTTCTTATAGAACAATATTATCCCAAAACATACAGAACTTCTTTAGACTCTTTTACTGGTCTATAAAATATAGATGATTAACATGTACATTTTAGTATTAGCATGTTTTTAAAAACTTGAAATAGTTTAAGTTTGACAATAAATAAATGATATTTTTAATTCTAAAAGCTCAAGGGAAGAAATTTGAATTATAAGGCAGAATTTTTATTTTTAAAACAATATCATTTCCACATAACAATGCAAGACATTTTTTCACGTTCCAGGAAAAAGTTTTTTTTTTTTTTTAATTCAAACAGATTGTTTTGTTGCAAAAACACAGAGGATAAAATCTGTGAATCATATTTAGAATTTAAAACAGGATATTAAAACTAACAACAAAAGAAATTGCAAAAGCATTAAGGCCCAGAGAGAGTTTACAAAGCATTTGAGTTTATGGAAGAAACTGAAAATTTATTTGAAGAAGATAATTATATGGAAATAAAAACATTGAACAGGAAACTTTGAAGTAATTGTTTCTTGATTGATTTTTTCATTTGAAGACAGATAAACAATTAAAATTAAAATCTTATCTTCTATTTTAAAACATATAACATTTCTTTTAAAATTATGTATATTAGTGAAATACTTATGAATTGACATACATATCTTTCTTAACCTAATTTATCCAATCCAACCAATATTTAAACCATAAATATTTTCTATAACATCCCTGAAAATATCTAGCTTCATTTAAAGTCCTTCCAATGTAAGGTAATTCTGTCCCTCACCATGGTAGTCCATTAAATTTTTCCCTTTATTGAGTTGATATATTTCTTTGAATAGCTTACTACCACTAGATCCAATTCTGCCCTTTGAGGCTAATCAAAAGAAGTCTTTGAAAATTGCCATTGTAGTGACTTAATTCCTCCTAAGTTTTCTTTTCTTTATGTTCATCATTCATAATCTTTCAAGTAATCCTCATTTTATCATGATTTCAAGTGAAATTGGTCAGCTACCTTTAATTGTACCCCAGTTTGTCAATGTCTTTCCTCATGTTACCTGAAACAGAACAAAATACTCTAGATAGCTAATTGTGGCAGAATATAATGTAGTATTTATATCTTTCTCATTCTGAATACTCTGCTTTTTAAAGAAAAATACTTTAAGTTTTCTATTTCTGTAATTTAATTTTGAAATTTAAGTCAACAAGCATTTATTAAGTATGTACTATTTGGCAAGTACTGTTTTAAGTACTGGAAATGTACAGAAAGGCAAAAGACAGTCTGCCTACAAGGAGCTCCCAATCTAATGGGGGAAGATAACATGCTAGCAATTATGTAAAACCAAGAAATGTATAACATAAATATAAAATAATCTCAGAGGAAAGGTATTAGCATCAAAGGATGCTGAAAAAGGCTTTTTTGCAAAAGGTTCAATTTCAAATGAGACAATTCTGGAGAAGGAGAAGGGAAAATGAGAAGGACGGCCAGTGAAAATGGGAGATATTTGTCCAAAGAACAGCAAGGAAATCAGGATCACTAGATCAAGTGCTATGTGGAAGGGAATAAAGTGTCAGAGAACTGGATGCCAGGTTATGAAGGGTTTTAAAAGCTAAACAGAGAATTTATTTGATCCTAAAGGTGAGATGGAGCCACTGGAATTATTGAATAGGGAAATGACATGGTCAGACGGGTGCTTTGATACTGCTTACACTTTGATAGCTGAGTGGAGGATATATTGAAATAGAAACTTGAGACAAGGATGCCATCCAAGACCCAACCAGATGGCAGCAGTTCAGCTGTGAAGTAATGGGTGGGGCAGCTGGGTAGCACAGTGGGTAGAATGCCAATCCTGGAGTCAAGAGGGCCTGACTTCACATCCTGCCTGAGACATTTATTAGCTGCGTGTCCCCAGGAAAGTCACCTAACCCTGTGTAATGAGCTGGAGAAAGAGGTGGCAAACCACTCCAGTACCTTTGTTAAGAAAACCTCACCTGGGGTCAGCTGAAACCATATAACAACCACAAGGTAATGGGGACCTGCCTCTGGGTGGTTGGTGGTGTCAGAGAAGAGAAAGGAATAGATGTGAGATATATTGCAAAAACAGAAATGACATACCTTGGCAATGGATTGGATATAGAAGACAAGTGAGCTCCTAGTTGTGAGCTTCACTGACTTAGGTGTGCAGGGCACACCTCTGCCATAGAGGTAGACAGTTTAACTAAGTAGATTATTTTATATATATATTTGGTAATCATTCCTGTTGGGCAATGCAAATAAATTAAAATGAAAATGATAGTGTGGGATTTTGTCGTATTTTGGAGTGGTTGCTTGACATTTCCTCCAATGTCCTATTGTTAAGGAGGGGGTGTTAGGATTAAGAATATAAAGAGTGAAGAAGTGGGGAAAAGGATAAGTAGGATATTGAACCCTATATGTTATGGACACGAGTATTTATGAAGTTGTCCTTAGATTCATCTCTCCTTTTCTGTGTAAACAGGTAGGGGCAGTTAGGTGACACTTCCTACCTGTGTGACCCAGGGCAAGTCACTTAATCCCAATTGCCTATTTTTTTTTAAAGAGTAAACAGGCATACTAATCAATCTTGCATTTACCAAATTTTTATAGAGCATCCACTATAGTAATAATAACTAATATATAATACTTTAAAATTTGCAAGTTACTTTTCATAACATAATAATAAACATTTACCCAACAGGGAGAGGTGAGTTTTGTCTACTTGAAACTGATTCCAGACTTGAAGTGCAATCATCAATGGTTCAGTGTTAACTTGAGAGGAGGTCTCTAGAGGGCACCTGAATGATGTTTTGTATTCTTACCAAATTTGCAAATGACACAAAGCTGAAAGAGGGGATAGTTTATATACTCAATGACATAATTGAGATCCAAAAAGACCTTCATAGTCCAGGAATTGTGGCCAAATATATTAAGATTAAACATTATAGAAACAAATATAAAGTCATAGACTTGTACTTAAAATAATTTTACAGGTATAATTATGGGTGTGCAATACTTTGTGTGAAAATAGCTGAAGTTTTTAGTGGACTCCAATGAAATGACCATCCTGAACCTAATGGAATTGCAGTGAGAAGCTTAGTGTCCAGAGCACTAAATGTGCTCCAATAATATCACTCAACAATTTCTTGCATGGTATGAATGACCCTGGGTTGGTTGTTTGCTTGTTTTATAGACATGCCAGTCAAACATCAGCATTACAAAGTCCTACCTAAGTGAAAAGGCTGTAGCTATAGATAGGTTGTTCTAGGATTGGTACAGCTATTTTAGAAGCTTATCATAAGGTTGATTACCATTTACTAAAATTTAATTAAACGAATTTAATTAAATTTTAATTTAAATTAGCAATAGTCTGCATTGGTGAAGGAAATACCCACACACAAAAAGTTATACTTAAATTTTGAAGTGTCCAGAGCAAGGGAAGTTGATAGTTCTGTTGTTCCCTGCCTCATTCAGACCACCAGGCGTATTATGTCCAATTGAAACAGCCTGTTTTAGGAAGGACAGTAACAAGGAAACGCCCACCCAGAGAAGCTGAGTAGGTTGGTGAGGAGCCTGGCAAAAATGTCACACAAGGATCAGTTGAAGAAATTGGGAGATGCTTCACCTTGAGAAAAGGGGACTTGATGGTACTATAATTACCATCCTAAACTAAGTGATGAACTGTCATGTAAATGAAGAATTAGTTTCGTTCTGTTTGATCCTAAAGGAGTAATAAATGGAATGAGCAGAAATGACAGCTTTGGCTTGATGTGAAAAAGAACTTTCTCATTATTACAGCTATCAAATGTGAAAGGAAAGCTTGGGGAATGGTGTGAGTTTCTTTTCATTATGGAACCTGCATTACCAATTAAATTCAATTTTTATGAATTCATTAAGTGCAAGGTACCAGACTGGACTAAATACAAAGCAGTTTGAGGAAAAAGAATACTTGAACTGAGTGGATAATGAAAGGCTTTTTTTGAGGTAAAAGATCCAAGATGAATCTTGAAAGAAGTTGTGAATTCTAAGAAGTGAAAGGAGGGAGGGAATGCCTTCCAGGCCCAATATGTGAGTTGGAATGTCAAGTTTACGAAACAGCTAGCAGACCAGTTTGGCTGAAATATAGTGTGAATGAAGGGAAGTAATAGGAAATGTCTGCAAAGATGATGAATGCTGGTGATATTGTGATGAATGCTGGTGATACTGTGAATGTAGACTCCAGCCTGACGGGAAAGTAATGCATAATCAGCCTGGAAGAAGGGAACTTGGCAACTGATTGGATGTGGGATCTGAGGGAGAGAAGACTCAAGAGTGACTGGAGTCTAAGTGACTTGGAAGTTAGTGGTGTCAGCAGAGAAATAGAGAAGATGGAAGGAGGGATGAGTTTTGGGGAAGTCATCTGATCAGTTTTGGGTGTGTGTTTGAGGGGCCAGTGGAGTGTCCAGGTAGAGATAGGTGTTCAGTGAGCCCAATGATGAGTGCAGTGATGTTTAAGAAATATGGGAGAATATAACCAAATATATAGATTTGTGAATCATCGCCTCGGATGTGATTATTGGAGCTACAGGAGTAGATATTGTTAAGTTTATCAGAGACAGAAAAAGGCCTTGAGGAGACGTTCCAGTAAAGGAAACCAAGCAGGAGCCAGGCATCTGGACAGAGAATGAGGAGTGAACAGTGTCACAGGAGCTAAGGGAGGATTAACTATTCAGAAAGTGGGGGTATCCCATGGTGTCAACTGATAAGAGAATGATTGCAGAAATGTCAAGGAAGATGAGAATTAAAAGGAAAAAAAAGGACATTGTTTCTGATGATTAGGAAGTCACTGGTGACCTTGGAAAGAGACATTTCAAAAGAAAAGTGGGGGCTTAAGATAAATGGCATAGGAGTGTGTGGGTGGTGAGGAATCTTTTAGAGACACAAATTATAACATTTGACCAGGCCCAAATGATCATGTAGTTATTGGAAGAGAAATTCATGATTAATGGGCAAATATCTGAGAAATATCAGCAACAGTATTTCCTAGTTTGTATGGGAATGGGTGGATTCCAGAGACAATTATTTTACAACAAAGCAGCAAAGTATGCTGGGTTAACATCAGTTATTAGACTGACAAAGCAGCTCCTTTAGTGCGTAGGGTCCACTGAAAGGAAAGCGATACTGTGCATGTTTCTGAGGGTTATGAGATTAAGGGAAGATACATTTCCTTTCTTCAAGGTCAGTGTTTAACCTTATGACATCGGCAACTAGGTTTCTCTTTAATATTTCTAGGATTATCATCAACACTATTCATTATTCTCAAGTATGAATCTAGGTCATTAAAACAGGGCTACTTTGAGTCGAAAGGAAGGAAATTGAGGCAGGGAAGTGAAAAGCTGATTTTTCTCTGTCCCATTTTATTGGGGAAGGGGCAGCTGGACTGAAATAAGACCAAGATATCTCGGCCAGGTAAGAGCATACTTGTGAAGTCCAATTATTGTCCAGAGGACATTATATAGAATTCTGAATGTGGGATTTGGATTAGGTATTGGCCATACTCAGGGTTCCACCTTCAGTTGTGCGCTCCCCAAACCACCCTGGAAGAAAATCCGAAATCAGCCTTGTTCTTTTAGACATTTTTAGAGCTGAGAATAACTCAGGTCCAGACTGTACCTTCCAAGGTGGGTTCCAAGGTTTGAATTAGAGAAGGCCACTTTGGGATCAAGACATCTCGGGGCCTTGTCCAGGACTGGACCTGCCTCTAGGAGACAGCAGGTCGGGCTGGTCGTTGGTGGGAGAGGTTGGGAAAGAGCTACCGTCTCTCTGGATTGCCCTTCAGGTGAGAACTCTGGCAGCCTTCCCTGCTTCTGCCTTGTCTGATCATATGTTGCCGTGGTCATTTGCCCAGGAAAAAAGTGGGTTTCTGTGGGGGACAGCAGGATAGGAGTGTTGGTTTTTTTCTGTGAAGGAAGGGGTTAACTATTGTTTCTAAGAACAGCAGCTGCTCAAGTGTTTAGATGAAGTGGCCCCTGGCGAAGTGTGGAGTGGCAGGTTGCCACCCTCCCAGCCGGAGGGTACTGACACCATGCCAAGGCAGGGGCGCAGAGCTGACTTCTCCTAAGGGAGAGGATGTTGTCTGACACTGCTGGGCTGCGCAGAGACCAGATCGAAGTTCCTAAGCCATCTTCTCCCTCTTGAGGATGAGACCGCTCTTTTCCTCCCAAACTCCCTGTTTTCTCCCCTGCATTTTCAATTACGAAGCTCCGAGCAAACATTAAAGTTCTTGGCGTTTGCCAATCTGCCCCGCGATGTTTGCTAGATGTGATGGAGCCCAGGGATTTGTCTCTTAGGACCTCTGAAAAGGACTCTGCTCTGCTGATGGCAGTCTAGGTCATGGGAGCGCATCCTCGGAGTTGGAGTTCACAGTCAGGTTCACTAGAGGTGGGCAATCGTGTCCGCAAACTTGGGACAGCTGGGACTGCCGCGGCTGACCCCGTGCCGCGCAATGCCGGACCCTCAGTGAGGCTCAGGAGAGAGACTGGACAGGGAGGGAGCCCTGGCTCGAAGGCTGGTCCCAGGCCCAGAGATTCCTGGCAGCCGCTCAGCCAGGGCCGAGGACTTGAGGAAAACAGGGTTGTGAGAGTTCCCTTCTCCCAGCTCGCCGTCTGGCGGGGAGTCGGTGAGACCAGCTTCCCCCCGGAGTCGTGGTATTTCTGCAGCTGTTTTCGGCCAGGCCTCAACAACAAAAAGGCCAAGAATCCCATAGAATCTCAAGTATCCAAGTCTCAATCCCCCAAGCTCTTGGATGATCTAAGTGGAAAAAAATCATGGCCAAATAAAAGAGAAGGTGTGTGTGACATGTTCCATGTGCAAGCCTGCTCCTTCAGATATGATATCATGCTGATGGCACCTTCAGGCTACAGCCCTGTGCGGAGCTTTCTCTGCAAGAGCAACAAGAGGTTTTTAAAAGACTCAGGCAGGCTGTACTTCTCATTCTTTGTCAGCCAAGATTTTTTTTTCAATTATTCTAGGTCTTCTTTGTCCCACATGTCTGGGTTAAATATCTGTCTAGGTCAGTGAATATTTTAAAAAGGATCAGTTCTAAGTTGGCCCCAGGAAGGGAACTAAGGGTCTTGTTTATATCAGTGCCTTTAATGAGCGTAATTTTAGATGTCAGTATTTCTAATAAGGACTTTTACATTTAAAATTACTTTACAAGCATTTATTAGTGAGGCCTCCCAGAACTCTCTTGAGGAGGGGTGAGATGATAAATGTTTAACAACCAATTTTCTGAGTAGAAGGTGAGAATATGGGTTGGGAAATGTGCCCACAACACACTCAAGTTTAATATACAGTATTAACATTTTCTCCATCTCTTTTTTACATCTACACAATCAAAACAATAAACAAGCGCTAATTTGTTGTATTTGCTGCTTTCTAAGGTGTAAATGTGCACAGTGAATATTTAACAATTAACTCTCAAGAGCCGGTTTAATCTGGCTTTAGCACACCCCCACTTTGGAGATAACGATTATCATCCCTGGTGTGCTGAGGAAGAAGAGGTTATTTCAGCAGTCTGTTGGGTTGTGTCATCACCTAATAGTAGCATAACAACAGCCCTGTGGGGTAACTGGCACAAAGAGAATCATCCCCATTTACAGATGAGAACTGTGAGTATCCAGAGCAGTGACTTGCCCAAGATTACATAGCTAGTAAATGACAGATCTTAGATTCAGACTCAGGTTTTCTGGCTCCCAGCCCTGTTCCCCTCTGCAACATCATCCTGCCTCTCAGAAACGGTTCTAAAGCTGAACAAAAAGGTGTTGGGTTTAGTCAGCTGCAAGTTTCCGACCCGGACTCTCCACCAGCACCTGTGAGAATGGAGATGGATCAATGAGAATGAATGGCCTTGGCCTTCTGGTGCTAAGGGGCATTCACTTACTAACGGATCATCTGTCAGAATGGTGGGAAAATACTCCCAGTCCTGGGCACCCTATTTTAGGAAAGACAGCGAAACCCCAAGGAGCCCACAAAGGAGGGTGACCAAGGTAGTAAAGAGCCATATAAGGAACAGGAGAAGGAAATGGGCATGCCTTGAAAGGGCTGCCATGTAGACAAAGGATCCACTATTTTTTTTTCCCTCCAAGGGCAGGAGTACAAACATCAGGTGGAAGTTTCAGAGAGATAGATTTCAGCTTGATTTAAGGATGATCTCCCTAAAAAAAATCACCCTTGTCCCAAAGTGAGATGAGTCACCTCAAAGGTCACATGTTCCTTCTCATTGGGATTTTCAGGAAGTGTCTGAATGAGTACTTGTTAGAAGGGTTACGGAGGAGGAGATTTTTATTCAGGTATGAGTTGGACCAGATGTCCTTGATCTTCCTTCCCACTTGAAGGTCTGTAATTCTGGTCCTTTTTATCCTCTGTATAAATGAAAAATGGTGGCACTTGTCCATGTCTCATGAAATAACTGAAGGAACTGTGGATTGTTAGCTTGGAAAAGAGAAGACTTTGGGAAGCCACAATAAGTGTCCAAATATCTGAAGGACTTTAATGGGGAAGAAGAAGTTGAAGAAGGCCCCAGAAGCCAAAACTAGAAGTAGCAACGAAGCAAATGTAGGGAAAACTTCCAAGCAATTAAAGTCAGAGTGATCTACCTCAGAAACCGGTGTGTATCCTTCAGTGGAGGGCTTCAAAAAAAAGACTAAATGACTACTTCTCAGGTGAGTTATAGGATGGATTTTTTGTGTGTTTTTAGGAATTGGACCAGAGGACTGCTGAAATCCCATTTAAGTCTGAAAAAATATCTGTAAACTCAGTCCTACACTAAAATTTTGAGCTCAAGGTAAATCCCTATAAAATTAGTGATCAAGGTAGGTGATTTGTCCACAAAGATTGAAAGTATTAAGTTCCCTATGTAATTCAATAAAATAGAGTCCTATTTAACTTATTTTATTTTTTTTGTAAATAAAAAACTCTATTGTGCTAAGAGCAAAGCAGATAGTTATCTGAAATAACTTGTAAACTTAATGTTATTATCTCCCTCTGTTTACCAATTCTGCTGATGCCTGACATACCACTAGGCAGTTGGTCTCCTCAGTGTGGAGTGAGCTAGTGAGAATTTGCAAGATGAGAATGGTGACACAATGATTTTGTTCCATTATTGTCAGGGTGACCAGAGCTCTCTAGCCTGGGAGAGGGAATAAGGCAAATGGTTACCCAAGGCCTGTGATTTTCTCTTATTCTTCCAGAATACCCGTGTGTCCAGGAATCTTAAGATGAAATCACATGTAGATTTCACTTAGCTCTTCTCATAAAATGGCTAGGGTGTAATTTTAATGAACTCCATTTTATAGATGACAATAATAATTGACATTTGTGTACCACTTTGTAATACTAATAATAATGTTATATTTATAATAGCACCTTAAGATATTTACCTGACAGCAATCCTGTGAATTAGGAAATATAAGCATTGTAATCTTCATTTTACAAATGGGAAAATTGAGACAGGCAGCAGTTAAGTGACCCCCCCCAAATCACATAATGGCCTTGTTATTTAGATTCCAAGTTTTCCAGCTCCCAATACATTAGGTCAAGAGTTCCCAACCTGACTTTTTGTGCAAAAGAGTTAATTTTCATTTCCTTGGCACCTGAAGATCGCTAGAGCAAAATGTATGGTAGAGGTGGTGGTGGTGGGGTGCTGTTAGTAAAGTCCCTTATAGTTCCTGCCCTTGAGAGTCTGAGAATCTTTGAGTTGTTTTTTTTTTTTTTGGTGGTGGTGGTGGGGTGATGGGCCTAGCACACATAAGGGATAAATACATGAGATTCTGTGTGCTTGCATATGTGTGCACACTTTGTGTATGTATGGACTGAATTATTAGGTTCAGATAATGAGCCTCTGTGATCTTGTACATGTCACTTCAGTTTTTCCAGTTGTAAAAAAAATCAGATTAATTTCTGGGCTCACCTACTGGGAGGATTAAATAACCATCAGCTGTATTACAAGCACATTTGAAGTGCTATAGAAATGTGAAAAATCCTTGAGTACAGCTACCCTGTCGGGGTGATGGTGGGGGTGGGGGCCTTGGGGGCGGGCCTGTTCGTGGGCCCTAAGAACATTTTCAAGCAGTGCAGTTTCCTGGCAGCAATTGGTCTAGGAGGGGTTTTGTCGTCAGGCAGCACTGACAGACGCTGCACAGAGCTTTGAGGAAGGGCTGACTGACACGCAGCTATTATTTTATCATTGTAAAGTTGCCGTACCAGGCCCTCGGCAGCCAGAGTAGTCCATGAGGTATTCACTTGACAGCTTGCCATTGTAAACTCCGATGGGAAGGAGATGTCAGTGCGCAATAAAGCAGCCTTTGGTTGTAAGTGGTTCATTTTTAGTTTAGCTGAAATTGTTCCTGCTGGTAATTTAGTGGAGTTACCTTGATGTTGGGCACGGTGTGTACATGAAATGTTGTGCGTATGGGTGCACGAGGACCCTCACTTACAGAGCCGATGGGAGAGCCTGGAAATTGTGCACTTGCTGGATACAAGGGGGCCACAGTTGCTATTAGGTTTCTGGCTTATTACTCAAGTTCATTCAAGCCACCATAACCTCTGCGTGTGTGTGTGTGTGTGTGTGTGTGTGTGTGTGTGTGTGTGACAAGGAAGGCAGTGCCTCAGAGTAAGTGCCTTTCTCACTCAATAGCTTAGAAGCCCCCAATGTATATACATTGATTATGAGAACCATTAATTTGGATTTAGACTTCTGAAGAAGAAAGGTGCTAAAGAAACAGCAAGTCAAGTTATCAAGTGCTAGTTAAGAAACATTTTGCGATAACTCTGCCTGATTTAAAAAAAAAAAACTATACTGAAAATTATTAAAGAACAATAGGTACAAGGCCTAAAAGAAACCAAGATAGAGCTTAAAAAAATTAAGCATGGTTAATTAAGAATTGATGAAGTTAACTGTGCAGTTACAACACCATCTTCTATCTGCTGATACAGAATCAACTGTATCAACTGCTGCATCTTCCTTTCCCAATAGGATACAATTTCATTGGAAAATTTTGAATTAATGTTCATTAATGCTATTGGTCTGTAGTTTTCTTTCTGTATCTTATCTTTTTTTATGTAAAGATCAGGACTATATTTGTCTCATAAAAAGATTCTGGAAGAGTGCTTTCTCAATTTTTGAGAGTAATTTGGGAAGTATGAGTACTGAGTTCTTTAAAAGTTTGATAGAATTATCCTATGAACACATCAAGACCAGGAGTTTTTTTTTTTTTTAAACTTTGGCAGTTCCTTTAGAAATGCATGCATTTTCCTTTTCTGAAATCAGGTTATTTAAAATCTCTACCTGGTTTTCTGATTGTCTGAGTACCTCTCTCAATATTGACTTGTAGACAAAAAATAAAACTTTTCTTTAAGACTAAGGTAGGTGTACAGGGAAATCATCCATGAATTTTAATGGGGAACAAAAGACATGTTCAGAAGATGGAATCTAGTAGGTAATGGAGAATGAATGTAACATAATGTCCTCATAATCTTATGAGAATAGTGGTTGCAGCACTAAAATTCAGAGATAATTGAGATCAACAAGAAAAGGTAAGGTTAATCAAACAAGACATAGAGATGATACAAATGATAAAATGGAAAATTTTGAGTACATTGAACTAAAAAGGTGCCTTTTCCCCCTCCCCCCCCAAACAAACCCAATGTGGTCAATGTTAAAAGGGAAATAGTTAGATGATGGGGAGGGAGGAGTCTGAAAGTTTCTCTATTAACATTTATAGCATGTCCCAAAAGTCTTAGTACAGTTTTAATCTTTGATACTTTCAGGAATATAAATGCAGTAAACTTAAGGAGTCTGATTATCTAAATTCCTTTATACTCATTCATTTTGTGAATTTGGGATAAATTTTAATTTTAACAAGATGAGGTACCCTATCATACATGTATGTGAGTTTCTGGATGACTCTTCCTCAGTTTCTCACCTGATATGATTCCACTAGACTCTTTCTTGTGGAATTATATCAGAACAGTAATATATTTATGTCAAAACTTTGTTCTTTGAATGATCTCAAAGCTAGAATTATAAATGTAATCCTTCTAGTAACTGAGATATAAATAAACGTTCTTGTAAAATTCACAAGATGGAAATTATATTGAATTTTATCAAAACACATAACAATATTTTAAAATTTAAATAAATCTTTCCAAAAATTTTTGAGCAAATTTGTACCATTAATACTTTCAAAGTTATTAAAGCATTAGAATTCACTAAGACTTTGGAGACATCTTTTATTAGAAACTGATTCAAATTTATAACAATAAGAGCCATTTCCTAGTTGATAAATGGAAGACAACTTCAAAAAACTTAAGAACTCTTTTCAACACAACTGATCCCAGAGAACCAATGATGAATGCTCCCTCTGCCTGACAGAGAAGTAATTGATTAAATAGGCAAAATGAAACATATTTTTGGACATGGCCACAATGGGAATTTGATTGCTTGACTATGCCCAATTGTTTTAAAAGTTTTGTTTTTGTTTTTTTAATAGGTGAAGCATGTGAGAAGAATAAAAAGTGCTTGCTTCTTATTTGAAAAAGTGACCAAAAAAAAAAAAAGATAACAGCTGTTTTTCTTCAAATCTGGCCTCAGGCATTTAACACTTCCTATCTGTGTGACCCTGGGCAAGTCACTTAACCCCAATTGCCTCAGGAAAAAAAAGTTAAAAAATAAAAATAAATTTAGGTTTGATAGAAGGGAAAGTTTTCTAATATTTAAATCTATCCAGCAGTGGACTGGGCACTGCCTCTAAGGGCATTGATGTTGCTCCTCACTGGAGAATTTTGGGTAAAGGCTGAATGACCACTTGTTAATATGTTATAGAAGAGTTCCTTTTTTTGAGTATGGCTGGATTGGATGACCACTGAGATAGCTTCGAGCTCTGAAATTCTATGAGTCTTTATTAATATTTTATTTGTCTGGAAATCTTAATGTCACTTAGATTATGGCCTAGATTATTGAAATAGCATTCTGATAACTCTCTTTCCCTCAAGTCCCTCCTCACTTCAATCTGTCCTCCAGTCAGACTGATCTTTCTAATGTCTGAGAGAAATGATTATTAAATTGCTAATTATTAGGGATATACAGGTTTTTTCCCCTTCATATCTCATACTCTACTGAGTCAAGTTAGTATCTGAAAGACATTGCTGATAATAAGATTGGATTAATTTTCTCCCCAGTCATGTTCAAACTCCACCCAAATGGAGAAGCCTATTGTATTCTACTCAGGCTTGGGGGACAGGGGTTTAGAGTCTTTGTTAGATTATCAAGGCTGGTGGTGGTCTGAGAATAAGAGTGATCAAAGTTAAGGTCCCTTTGCCCCTATTGTATTCTACTCAGGCTTGGGGGACAGGGGTTTAGAGTCTTTGTTAGATTATCAAGGCTGGTGGTGGTCTGAGAATAAGAGTGATCAAAGTTAAGGTCCCTTTGCCCCTCATTAGGGGTCCATTTCTCATTTTAGTATTTATTTTTCTTATTAATCATTAACCAATCATCAGTGTTGATTACCATCCTCAGGAATACCTACTCTTCTAAGAGAATTTAAGCATTAAATGGATTCCATGAGGGGTGTTCAGCATTTGAGAGTGTCATTGACCCCTTTTATTAATTATCTGATAGCATAATCAATAAAATGATTAATTACTCAGGAACTATGTCTCTCATATTTTTTGTGTCACAATAAATATCTGATCATGTCACTCCCATCCACTCAAAAAACTCCAGTGGCTTATAATATATAAAAATATAATATATTGCCTGTAATGTGAAATATAAAATTCTTTCTTTGGTGTTCAAAATTCTTCATGACCTGTCCATACCCATCTTTCCAATCTTCATGCACTCTGCTTCCCCAGCTATTTTAGAATGCAGGGACACTGCCCTCCCTGCTATTTCTCACATGATACTTGATCTTCTGACTCCAACCATTTTTGCAGCTTTCTTGCATATCTGGAATTCTCTCCCTCTTCATTTCTGCCTCCTTATTTCCCAGGCTTCCTTCAAGTCTGAGCTAAAAATTCATTTTTGACAGGGAATCTTTCTTGAACTCCCTTATTTTAGGGTTTCCTTTCCATTATTTCCAGCTTGTCCTGTGTATATATTGTTTGTACATAGTTTTCTGTATATTATCTACTGTGATAGACTATGACTCTTTGGAAGCAGAAACTGCCTTTTTACTTTTGTAACCCTTTTGGTACATAGGGTAGGCACTTAAATAAATGCTTGATGACTGACTTTAGCAGACTGTAATGAACAATTGACTCAGAATTCAGGAGATATAAGTTTAGGTTTACCTCTTCGGTGTCATTTTTGATAGTCATGCAAGCCCTCTGAGCCTCAATTTTGTAATCTGCAAAATGGGATGATAATAATACTTTGTAGTATATGTATACTAAAATGAGTACTGTACAAACTGTGTATTTGTACACAAAAATGAGTTAGGATAATGTTTGAAGAAATGACCCAAGATGAATTCACTAAGGGAAACAGAGGAAGTGGTATTAGGAATCTGTAAATCTAGACCCTAGTTTTTTTGAAGAGGAAATCAATTTTGCCTGGGTGGCAATATGGGATACAGCCCTGGTTTGGGAGTCAGCAAGTCCTGATTTCAAATCTTTCCTCCTGTTATTCATTGTGCCAGTCGCTTAACCTCTCTTAGTTTGCTCCTTTCAGCTCTCTATAATCTATAATGTACAAGAGTTTGGTGAAGAGCAGCAGGGCCACACGGAGAGGACTCCATGTGAGGGCCCTATTTCCCCTGATTTGAGAGCAGCACATGGAGGGGGTATTTCTGTACCATGCCATTGATTCAGCACTTTAGTCAAAGGCTCCGTGACAAAGAGCCAGCTGGCCCCACTAGGATCCTGCCCTGCATCCATAGGGGAAGACGGGACCAGTGAAAAGAGCATATTTCCTAAGTTGCCTAAGAAGGAGACAATAGGAACTTAGCTTTAAGTTTTGGGATTCACTGGCCTTAGCTTCTTCTCCACTGAATTGTTTCCCAGGAAGATGCTTGTGGGAACTGAGTAAGAAGTCAGATTAGGGGTCTGGTGGGTTGCTGCCACTCTGACGGGTTTTGATTTTGCTGATAGTTAGTACATGGTGATGCTGGGGACTTTTCTTCTTGTTGGTGGTTTCTTCCCTTGGTGATGGCCATGGATCTGGCTGAAAGCAGGACTGGTATTTTGGGAGGCACTGCTGTTCCTAAGGCTCTGGATTCCCTGGGCTCGCTCCTCTAAGTTATGAGGAAGGTAGGTGATGTTCAAAGCAGAGGTGATGGTTTAATAAGCCTCCTCTTTCTCCCTCAGGCCCCTTACATTTAGTAAAGGTGGCTTATCTGCCTATTAGTGGTAGTTGTGGGAAGTTATCTTCCTGGATGAAGGCTTCAGGGACTGGGCTAGAAGCAGGTTTAGTGATCTGGGGGACAGGATATGCCCAAAGCGCTTGGGTTTTTAGCCCTTTTCTGTTCTTCATTCAGGTCACAGGGGAGGTGATAGTAGAGGTGGTAGCAGTGGCAGTTTGAGCTGCCTTTTGTTTCTCCCTCTCTTGGGAGAAGTGACTGAGTCAGAGAGGAACTAGAAAAGAATAAGATCTCCTGGTACTACCATCAAGATGGAAAATGTGAGCTCTGTTGAATTGTTTTCCTTTTTATGACACTCAAATATGTGTGTAAAACCCTTAAAAAAATAAACCACGCCAACAACAATAAAGAGGAAACACAAAGGAAAGGATATTGGGCTTGGAGTCAGAAGACCTGAGTCGTCCCCAATAGGTCACTGACTTCAATTTCCCCTCTGCAGGAGTAAAACCCGATGCAGTGGGCAAGGTGATTGTCTAGCCTCTTCCTGAGTCCCTTCTGGCTTTGATTCTGCGACACTTAAAGAAAGGTTGTACAGTAGGCTGTGTCCAGGAGGCCTCGGGGCAAAGGAAACCACCCTGCCTTATAGCCCAGGCGAGAGCAGAACTAGAAGAGAATGGGAGCAGTTCTGCCCCAGAGGCATGCCGGGGATGCTGTGGGACTTTGTGCAAATCATTTCATCTGGTGAGCTTCAGTATCCTCATCTCTAGAATGATGGACTTGGGCTAGGGGGCTTCTCAGCTTTTTGCCAGCCCTCATGGTGTGTAAAGATTCAAAATGTGGCCTAGCTCTTTCCAATACCCAAATAACTGACTTACCCCTGGAAAGACAGTGTAGATCAAGGACTGGATTTGAGTGTCAAAAATTTTTCTCCCTATATGATTTTGGTCAAAAAATTGACTTTCTGCAAGCTTTGGTTTCCTCAGTTGTAAGTTGGACCAGAATCTGGCTCCTAGATGATGTCTGGGGAGGTTTCAGCTCTAAATCTTACAGGAGAGAAGTTCTGCTGATAAAAAGAACCGATTCTCCTTTCCTATCATATACACCTGTGTTTTCCTGGTTTAGAGGGGGCGGGGGGGGGGGGGAGGAAGGAGAGCAGAAGGATCACAGGCTTTTCCCTGAGGAGAAGCTAATCATAGTAGCTTTTTATCTTGGGAAGCCCTCTTGTTGCTTCCCCTTTCAACCTTTGAAGGCAATAGATGATGAGGTTCTCTCACCCCAGGGTCTGCAACAAAGCAAGAGTAAGGAGAGGAAGGTGAGCATCAGCTAATGGTACCTGGTTGAGACGAAAAGCAAAAAACTAAGAGGAATTAAGTGGGAAAGTTTAAAAAGCTGGTAAGGGAAATTAGAGTTACTTGGGGGGGAGGATGGAAATAGAAATCAGCATTAAAACATGGTAGAAAACTTAAGACTTGTGGGGAAAAAACAATCTGCAAAAGGCAAAGGAAAAGATCCACTGAGATATACAGCAGAAGGAAAAAATGTAGAATGAAGTAAGGGAAAGAGACAGATGATAAATCTCCAGGGAAATACCATGAAGCTTTTAAAAAAATAATTGAATATGAAATTTAATGCCAGAATATTACAATAAAAGACACTTGTGAAATACACAGCTTACCCATGCTTGAGTCATAAAACACCACCAAAGATCTTGCCAATTCCTTTGCCTCTTGAGGCAACCACGGAATAATGCTCTTTGGACAGCTGCAGTGGAAAGAGCACTGGGTTTGGAAGGGAGACATACTTTTGCGTCTTGGCTATGCTGTTTAACTCGGTGATCTTGGGCAAGTAACTTAACTGCTGTAGACCTTAGTTTCCTCACTTGTAAAAATGAAAAGAATAATCTAGGTAATGTCTGAAAGTTCTTTTCAGCTTTAAATCCTTTGACCCACTCCACCAAATTATTGCTATTATTATGGGCTCCATCTTCTATTTCATTTCCTGCTTAAACCCTAAACATTTATAATTATATATAAAACGATCTACAGGTCATCTACAACTCTGAGAGGCATTTGGCTTCTAGTCCAATCCTTCATCAGAAAAGGAGACTGAGGCCCAGAGAGACTGGATGATTTGCCCAAGAGTGCATAGGTACTAAGCCACAACATAGAGGGAATTTGAATCCATGTCTTCTGATTCCACATTCAGAACTCTTTCCTCATGGCCAGTGGTACAAGTGTGTGACATTTAGCCTTGGATTGCCCTCTAGTGGCAAGGGATCAATGTGCTCTAATAAAAGACAAAACATTAATTTTACAGCATTTTAAAGGTGGAAGATGGAGAGATTCCAGGGCCAGTGGAATCTTACAGAAAAGAAAACCAAGGCTCTATTAAAGGTTGAGTGTCCTACTCAAGATCATACAACTTACAAGAAATTTTAATTATTTTAATTTGGATCTCAAACACAACGTATCTACCCCCACCTCACTCTCTGTCCTGACTCTTAACTCTTCCAAGCTCAGAGACTGTCTCTAAGGCCTCCAACCTCCTCCTGTCCTACAATGTCATCTTCAACGCCTTTCTTTAATTCACCTCAATTTTGTCCAAGATTGTACCATTATAACATTTAGACGTTGCTGGTAAATATTTAGTAACAATCTCCCAACACACTTTTAAGTGAATAACTCTCTCCACACACTCAGCCAAACACATATTTAAGTTTACACTTTGTTATTAACATTTTCTCAAGCCCAGGAAAAAACAACAAAATAATAAATCAAACCCAGATTTGCAGTGGATTTCTGATGCGTAAAGGCTCATGCTACAAGTTTAACAATCTTCTCTTCCCGGCCTATTGGAATTGGCTGTAGCACATTTCTGACACATCTGCTTGTGTTCCTCTCTTCTCCATTCCCAGTATTCTAATTTTCCTCCCTGCCTCTCCCCATTTCAGTCTATCTTTAATTCAGCTGCCAAAGTTATTTTCCTAAAAAGTTGTTGGTATGATTTTTGTCACCCCTTACTCAATGACCTCCCTATTATCACTGGGATCAGATATAAAATCCTTTGTTTGGCATGGAAAGCTCTTCATAATCTGCCCCCTTCCTACCTTGCCAGTCTCCTGACACTTTACGACCTCCACCAACTAGACTTGCTGTTTCTTAACAAGATTCTCCATTTTCCATCTCTGTGCCTTTGTGATGCTGTGACCCATGCTAAATAAATCTTGGAGGTGCAGGTAGAACGTAAGCTCCCTGAGGCCAAATGTTGTCCTTCTGTATCTCCAGGGCCTTGCTCTGTGCTCAGCAGGGACCAGGCATCTGTTTGTACTTGAATTAAACCCACCTAGCCATCTGTCCTAAACAATGAAGGGAAATACCATTAACTCCTTTATTTACTCAAGGACCTGTAGGGGGAACCCGAGAGTCTGGAATCAGAAGCTCCTGGCCTATGTCAGGATCCTAGAGTCAGCCCCAAGAGACCCTGGGGAGGGGCTGGTCTGATCCCTTTAAGTGAGAATCAGAGGAGTTAAGAGGTTTGCTCGAGGTCATTCGAGGGCTTTCCTCCTGAGACTCGATGCTGTTCAGTCCTGGGGAGTTTATTTAATGCCGAATGACCACTGTGGCAGCTTTCCCTTTTCCCTTGGAGTGGGCAACAATATGGCGGGTTAATGATTAAAGTCTGTGGGCAAAAGGCACTGCCTTATATTGGGTGTGGTATGAAAGCCAAGAGTCCTTCCATCAGGCTGGGCCGCGGAGCTGGAATGCAGATAATGGATCGCAGGGTAAAGGACTGGCTGGAGGTCAGTCGTGAGACCAAAGTCTCCCTCCTTCTGGCTTCTTGGCTTTTTCTCCTATTCCCTCCCCACAGAGCCCAGAAAAATCTTTTGTTTACTCTCCCTGAATATTCCTATTTGCTAGAAAATTTGTGGCTCCGTATAAATGATGAATTTTGGCGTGGTATAGTGGAAAAAATGAATCTGGACTCAGAGGACCCAGATTCAAATCCTGGGTCACCCTTCCAACCTGTGTAGCCTTCAGCAAATTAATTATTTAATCCTTCCAGACCTCAGTTTCCTAATCTGTGATATGAGGAGGAGGATTTACATAATCTCTAAACTCCTTTGTAGGTCTAAATCTAAGATTCTATAAACATTCCTATGTGCTATGGAGAACAGTTTTGATATTAAAAATACATAAATTAGTTCAATAAAATATTGAAATGGTTCTTCCTTGCTCTCTTCTAGTCTTGGCTCTGCCTTCCCTACATGGGGGAAAGGAGGAAAATAGGCACTTTGACTCTTCTGGGAACAGGATGAATGGAAACCAGCTCTCCTACCTGGGGCCAAGGACTTGCTTAACCTCCTTCCTCTCATTAAAGAGAACTTTGTGGACTGGCCTGGGGCCTAATAACCATGTGTAGCATTGTTTCTATGAGGGAAAAATGCATTCTAAGTTCCAAATAAATGACTTTAAAACCTCCATCCATTTCTAAATTGTGGCCTTCCTCTCCTGGGGTGGTAGTGGTGGTAAAGAGATGTGGGGCATAGAAAATTGTGGGAATTTTGGGATCAAAAGGTTTGGGAACTCAGAGAGGAGGAGAGATCCTGATGCCATAGAAAAAAATTATGGGAATATTTATATGCTCATTCTGGATTTCAAGGTTTTGTAGGAATCTTTCTCTCTCTTTGTGGGTAAGGAAGAAGGAGAGTTGATCTATCTTTTTGTGAAGTGATATGGGAAAAAAACCTAGAAATTTCTGACAAGTAAACATAAAAAGGAAAAAAAGAGACTAATTAGTGGGATTCCAGCAGGTATGACTAGGAATAATATTTTGAGAATAAAGAAACAAGGGCTAGCTGTCATAAAAAATTCCAGGGAGAGAAAAATATTAGTCAGTTGAATTAAAATATCTCCATATTTCCTTCAGATTTATTTTTGTGCCGCTCACATGACAATACTTCTCTGTTTGACAGCCTTTTACTATACTTTATATTATACTATATTCATATATACTATATATATTTACTATACTTTATACTGTACTTTTTACTATACTTTGATATACAAACGAGGTACAGTTCACCCTCTTATTCATATTTATGTATAAAACTTCCTTAAGTCTTAAGTGATTTACATCATTCTTCTGACTTTTCAGTTAGTTATTGTTCAGAAGTGGCTATTTGTAGATAGGTTTTAATTACTTAAAACTTTCTCATTCCCCCCTTTTTATGGGTAAAAAATATACCAGGGAGGGAGCCAAATATCATTGCATTTACTTTACAACAACTGGATTTACCCTGTTGCTAGGACTATTCCATGTTTGAACTGCGGTATAGAAGGCAGAGGATGTGTGGTATAGTGATATATGGCTGTCAGAACATAAATGTCAATAGAGCTGCAATTAGCATTTTTTTTTTTTTTTTTTTTTTTTTTTGCACTTGAAGCAAGTAACACAAAAATCATTCAAGCAAGGGGCAGGAAATTCCTCCTGAATTCATTCTGCAGGGAAATGCAACTGGTACCAAAAGGCTGGTACTTGGGATGAGAATAGGGAAGATTGAGACTAGGCTGGGGAGTCATTTGCTTGATCCGGCAATGCTCTGGTAGTTTCCTAATTTAATTAATCATTCTTGCTAACTGGCACTAAAGTCCCTGCAAATAGTCAGGCTCTCTAAATTTCAGCATCCTGGGTCAAAAACTGGCCATTTCCCATTAGTTATGAATTGGTTATTAGGAGACACTGCAGTTAATCACTAAGCATTAAGTGTCTATTATATGTCAGGCACTATGCTAAGCCCTGAAGGTATAAAGAAAAGCAAAAGGCAGTCCTGATTTGGTTAAGCTCACAATTGAATGGCAGAGACAACATATACCCAATGTTATGTAAATAAGTTGTTTTATACAAAAAGTTGTCCTCTTCTAAGAATTGAAATACATTTAATTTTTTCTAGAATATGGAGGTGATCAGAGAACTCCTATTAGACTAAGGCAACTGTTGTGGAGATGCTCAATTCTCAGACATAATTTAATTGCACTTAGTGGAAAACAAAGGTTCAGTTCATGGGCTGTCTACCATATTGTGAGGCAATGACTTCCAGTTGACCCCACATTTCCAGGAACTTTGGGGAAAGTCCTACCTGCTCTAGAAGCTCATTTGGATCATACTTTCCTTCTGAGAGGAGAAGATTATTTTGCTTTTGCTTTTAAAAATATATTGTTATTATTATGTTTGGGATACTCTTTACATACATCAAGACAGGTGGTAACCTATGAAAATTTTGCAAAAGGTTGTTTGTTGAATTAGTATAACCATATATTTTTAGATAATCATGTAATCTCTAGGCCACTCATAAGAGTGTTAATTTTTTAATTGTCTAATAATTGTGCTTCATGGACCTTTCTAAGACTCTGCAGTACAAAGCATTTGAAAGGACAATGCTTGAGCCTTCCAAAGTCATTAACTGGTAAGAGTTGAAAATGTGTATTAAAGTTCCCTAAGTACTCCAGTTGATTTGCTGCAGACAATAAATATTTAATTAGTGGTGGGAGAAAGTGAAACAGAGGGTTGAAAAGGGAGTTCCTGATCACTTGAGACTCCTCATTTTACTTGATGAAATAAGAGAATATAAGTGAACAGAGCCTGTCCAGTTCCATGGGCCATGTCCCAAGTCAGCAGACCAAGGGGTCCCTGGAGCATGTTACATGCTCAAGTTACGTGTCCACTAAGCCACAACTTATAATTGGCAAAACTTCTGATCCTTTAATAACTTTAGTAGGTGAATTGATCTATTGCTTCAGAGGGAGCAAAACCATGTGCCACTGACAATCACATTAGTGATATTAAGAAGCAAACAAAAACTTCTTCCACAGGAACTGGCTAAAATAAACTAAAAGGGGTCATATGCTGGAAGTTTGCTCCCCAACTAGGACCTTGGAAAATCTCTTGTCATGGATTAATTCAGCCCAAGAGGCGATTTGATAAGCACTGTTAATGGGAGGTAGCAAGCGAAATGATCCCAGAATCATGGATTTAGAGTTGGAAGGAACATGGATGGTCAAGTTCAGATGTCTCAGAAAGCAGAGTATGTGTGCTAAACCTAAGTGAGATTTAAATTTGAAGGAAACAAAATACATCTGAACTGATCAGGGAGAGGGTCTGGATGGGGAAGGGGTGAAGGGAAGAGAAGTTCATTGTGTGATCATCAGCAGCGTCTGACAAAGACTCAATAGGAAACTTTTGGCCTTTCTGACAGAAGTGAGACCAGGTAAGACACATAGGACAATTGTATATGCTGGTGAAATCTGGTATCTGTAACTGAAGACTTTAAAAATATTTCCCTCTTCAGAGCAGAGCACGGTGGAGGAGAGGACTGGGCTTTCTTCCATTCTGGGAGATCTCTTCTCTCACTGTCCAAATTCTAATGCTCTGGGTATCAAAGGCATCTGGACACATGATTCCCCTTCCTATTGCTACATCCAGCCAAATTATTTTTGTTGTTGCTCATGATACATGACATTCCATTTCCTATGCCTTTGCATAGGATGCCCTCCCTACCTGGAATGCTTTTCTCACCCTTGCCTCTTGTGATCCCTTAGTTCTCTTCAGAACTCAGCTTAACTGCCACCTTCTACAGAAAGTCTTTTAAATATCCTAGTTGTTTATACTTTCTTTCCCCATCCCTAAAATTATTTTGTGAAATTGCACTAAGAGCTTTATTATGTTGCTTTGTTAATTTAGACATTTTGTATTTTTGTTGATAATTCTGTATTTTTTTTTTTTTTTTTTTTTTTTTTTTGGTATTCTCCATTTTGTGGCCATGTATCTGTCTATGGTAAGTTCTGATAATTCTTTTTATTCTTTCTCTGTTGTGATTCCGCCTTACTCTTCTTTATTTTGTTAATTTGTTTTTTTATTTCCTTTTCTTTTAATAAGAATGGATAAAGGTTGTCAATTTTGTTACTTTTCAAACAATCAACTTTCAGATTCTATAATCTTTTTAAATTTATGATTTATCTCTGCTTTTTTAATATTCAAGATTTCTTCCATTATCCTTATTTTGGGTTTGGGTTTTTTTTTTTTTTTTAATTTAAACAATTGTACATTCAGTTCATTAATCCTCTCCTAATGTAAATATGTAAAAATGCTTATTCAAAACCTTTATATTTAATCTTCATTTATATTTACATCTTTCACTTTTGCTTATTATATTATTGTTATTATATTTGTGGCCTATGAGTAATGTTTAGTATTTCTGCTTTTTTACATTTATTTATAATTTCTCTGTATCCTAGTACATGGTTTACTTTTGCAAAGGTACCATGTCATGTTAATCTCTATCTATATTGATATATATATATATATACATTTATATATTTAATATTCTCACTTAGAAGGTCTCAAAGGATCTAAATTCTCCAATAGTTTTTTTTTAAAGTTCCATATTTTTCCCTTTGTTTATCTTTCTGTTAGAATTATCCCATTATGAGAAGAAACAGTAAAGTCTTCACTAAAACAATATATTTTTAAAAACAAAAGCAAAATAATCTTCACCTCTCAGAAGGAAATTACACCAATTAACAAATTACACTAATATTATATTATATGCCATTTTATGATTCTTCTTTTAAGAATTTAGATGATATGACATTTGGTACATGTCTTTAATATTTATATTGGTTTATTGTCAATGATTCCTTGAAGCATAATGTAATTTCTTAGGGTATGTTTATTGATATATGAATTTTTAATTCTGACTTGTCTAATTGCATGATTGTAATTCCTATTTTTTTTGATTCACTTGATGCATAGTAAATTTTGTTCCAGTCTCTCATTTTGATTCTCTGTGTATCTTTGTTTTTTTAGAGTGTTTCTTGTAAACAACCGATAGCATGATTTTGCTTTCTTATTCATCTTGCCCCCCTCTTTTATTTTATTGGTTTATTTAGTCCATTCACATTATGTCCATTAACATCATGAGAGCTAGGTTTGAGTTTACCTCTATTTATTTAATAATATTGGGTGGGGTTTTTTGGGTGCATTTTGAAAGATTGATTCCCTTCCTCTTTTAAATCAATGCTTAGTCTCTGTGATTAATTTTGTTTAAACTTCTTTGGTGCAATTTTATTCCTACAGTTTCTTATAACACACCTTACTACATTAAAGATTAGTGTTTTTTAGTGTAATTCATAAAGGATTTTTCCTGGTTTGAATTCTTTGTTCTGTTTATTCAGCTGTAATTGCTTTACCTTTGGAGCATAATTACTTTTTTGGAGAGTTAGAAAGTTAAATTGGTCTTGGGGAAAGTGACTAATCTGTCATTTTTTTTTGGTCATGTAACCCAGAAATTCTGAAATTACTTTATATATGTATATATATATATATATATATATATATGTATACACACACATATAAATCTGTGTATATGTTCCCAGTAGAATCAACACTAGTAGTTAGTATAGTGTTTTGCATATAATAGATGTGTAATAAATGCTTGTTGAATTGAAATTAATTGAATTAAAGAGACACCTTCCCTCCATTCTCTACCTTAGTTATAGATCACAATAAAGCTTTTTGATTTAATGAGATTTTTCTTCAGCCAACTTGTTGATTGCTTCCTAAGTTGAACTGATTACTATGCTTGTTTTTGGAATAAGACTTCAAAAATATTTTTTAATCTTATTTTTTTTACACTCTTTGTCTAATTCATAATTTTTTACTTAAGAAGTAACCAGCTTGACACTACTTGTGCTGTTGATCTGCAAATTGGTCCAACCATTCTGGAAACTATTTGGGGACTAAACCATACCTACTCTTTGATTCAGAGGTTCCATTGCTAGGCATTTGACCTTAGGGAGGTTAAAAAAATAAAGGGGAAGGTTTCATAAATACCTAAGTATTTATAGAAAGACTTTTTTATGTTTACAAAGAATTAGAAACAAGTTAGATGTTCATCAAGTTGGGGATGGCTAAACGAATTTTGGTATACAAATGTACTAGAACATTATTGCACCATAAAAAATAATGAACAAATCAGAAAACTTTGGAAGCTCTATATGAACTGATAATACAAAGTGAAGTCAACAAAACCAGTGAAATACTGTTCTCTATGACTGCAAAAAAGGGAAGTGGAAAAAACAAAAAAACTAAACTGAAAACTAATTATAATAATGAAACTTGGCTCAATAAGAATGGAGAAAATATTTATCTTTACTTTCTTTTGAAAGGTGAGAGACTATGGATATGGAAATGGAATATTACTTATGTACTCACACAGAGGTCATGCATTAATTGGTTTTGCTGAACTCATTTTTTTTTCTTTTTATTCTATTCTTTAAGAGATGAGTTGCTGGGTAATCTAGAAGGAGAAATACATTACGAAATAAAGGTGTTATAAAGAAAGATATCAAAAAAGGAAAATAAAATAAATAACTGAAATAAAACTTTTCTCAGGGGGCCTGCAAGAAGAAAAAGGTAGGAGTGGGTAGGGAGAAAAAAGCTCTGGTTTATGCCGATCGCATTATCAGGAACCATTTATTAATCCCCTTCTATGGACCAGGTACTGTGCTGAGCAAGCACTGGCAAGGCAGAAGAAGAAAAAGTTCCTGTCCTTGAGGAACTCCTGGTCTAGTTGGGGAGACATTATGCCAACAAGTTTGTACAAGCAAGTTATTCACAGGATATGTTATAAATAACCACCAAAGGGAAGACCCTACAGTGAAGTGCTAGGGTTGGAGCAAATGCACAGGATGCTGTTTCTGGGACCTCCCAAGATCATTACTATGCAAAATACTTTCCCATGTACAGTAATATAGAAAATAAAATAAGCTGATTCTACAGAATAAATAACTTTCATTTCTGTTACATTCTGCCAATTTGAAACAGTGGGCCAGCGGGGTCCTTTGAATTGTAGTTGTTCAGTCCATTCCCCTACAGAACAGAAGCTTATAATCATTCTCAGCCTGTTCTAATGGTTTCCATATGTTGTTTTAAAGGGAGCTTTAAAAATAATTAGACCCATAGATAACTATACTTTTATAAGTAAGAAATAAATTACAGATATGATTAAAGAGAACCTGGAAAAGTACCAATAATACCTAATTTGCTGGTTTTTGGTTTTCTGTGACTTCTTAACAAATTTATTTATTTATTGGAGAAAAAGTGCCAAAGCAAGGATAATAGTTTTTAGAAGCTTCAGTGGAACTGGAAGAGTTGACCATGGACGTTCTCAGGAAAGCCAAATGAGCAGGAGCTTGTATATCACGGGGTCTCCTGTAAAGCCCACTCCTGCTCTTCTGTTGCATTTTTAAGGACTGTGGGCAAGATCTCTCAGCCCTCGGAAAATATTTAGCCGCTTTGCTGAATACTGCATTGTGCCAGAGACTGTTTATACAAGTGGAATATACACTGACTATGGGAATTTGCACTCAGAGACAGAACTCTCTGCAGATGGTCCCCACAGAGAGTCAGGTGAGTTTGGTGACCCCAGACCAGAGAACGATTCTGAGTTCCAGTTCTGAGACTGCGGCTTCTGTGCTGGGTGGTCTCATAGCCAAGTTACTGCCTCTCGTCTCCGGCTCCACTTTGGTCAAATGGGAATATCCATGCTAATCCATAGTGTTACGTTAGCAGAGACAGCAAAGTACCATAAAAACATCAGTCCGGCCAAGGCCAATGTTAAAACTGCAATGCTGTTGAAATGCTTTGGCAGCCGGGAATTGAAATGAGCCCTTTTCCCTCTGGCAAATGATAGAGTGGATTTTGTACAGACTGTGAACCTGAAACTGATACCCTGGGGAATGTTCCATCTAGCACATTCCAGCTATTTTCCATTGGCTGGTATCAAAATGGAGACATTGCACAAATTTGGCTATCAAATACTGCATGTGTGTGTTTGTAGGGGGAGGCAGATAAAAAGGGCCAATTAGACCATAGCCACATCTGTCAAAACCTTAACCCCTGACCTGAGTAAAAACATAATCTCACATCAAACACAGAAGCCCTGCAGATGTATACAAGTCACTTAATGTTGCCTTTGAAAATACTGTGGAGAATGGTTGGCAGGAGTCTGAAAGGTTGATGAGAAATCCAGACCAGGGTCTGTTAAAAATATTTTAGATTTTCAAGCAAAAGGACATTCCAATTCAATAAGTATTTTATGCCCTTACCTATGTATCCCAGTGAGACCATCCTCACATGCTAGTTGATGTAGCCCAAGCTCTATTGCATGCTGAAGTGTTTTTTTGTTTTTTTTTTTCATGTTTTCAGCTAGTGGTTTGAATGTAAGGTGGGCCTAATGGTTGGTTTTTGCATGGTCTGATTTAAGCTTAAGATTTCTCTCTTCATTCTCAAAATGACCCAAAAGGCTGATTCACAAGGAAAAGTTAGATCCAATAACTGCTACAGACATTGTATACACATGGAATTCTACTCTAATTAATATTTCTAGATAGTCTTTGAAATGAGGGAAATTCAGAAAAAGAATTATAATAAATAAGTTGTATAGCATTTTAACTGGGGAAAAAGGAAGCATCATGGCCTACCCAAAATCAGAATACTGGAGTCAGTAAGAGAAAGCAGAGTGGTTCAGGAGAATATAGCCTCCCCCAATATGGGGCTTACCTTCCCCTCTATATCCTCAGTACTTTAACACATTCCCTGGCATACTTTAGTAAATGTTTACTGATGCACTGATTGACCATCTTCATCATTCTTTTTAATTTTATACATCTTGATCTTTTTGTGAGTACTTTGGAATGGAATAACAGAAAGAATCTCTGATAATCACATTAGATAGGAATTTGATATTATAGACAGTTTGCTGCTTAAAAATCCTGAATGGAAATTCACTTCATCAAAGCAGAGTGTGGACCAGTAGGGAAGCCTAAAATGGAAACAAGCATCCAAATATCTACTTCTGAATAAGTTCTATTGGACCTTTTCCTTCTTCCTTCAGTTATCATTTATTATGCAGCAAATTAATATTTGGTAGGAGAGGTACATAATAGGAACCAGTGAAGGAATTCTGTGCTGTATACAAAAATCAAGTTGTTACTCTGAAGATAGCTTTTTAAAAATAAAGCTTTTTATTTTCAAAATATATGCATGGATAATTTGACAACAGCGACCCTTGCATAGCCTTGTATTTCAGATTTTCTCTTCCTTTTCCCCACTCCCTCCCCTAGATGGCAAGCAATTCAATATATGTTAAACATGTTAAAATATAAAATAATTCCAATATGTATAAACCTATTTATACAATTATCTTGCTGCACAAGAAAAATCAGATCAAAAAGGAAAGAAAATGAGTAAGAAAACAAAATGCAAGCAAACAACAACAAAAAGAGTGAGACTGTTATGTTGTGATATATACATTCAGTTCCCACAGTCCTCTCTCTGGGTATAGATGGCTCTCTTCATCACAAGATCATTGGAACTGGCGTCAGTCATCTCATTGTTGGAAGGAGTCACATTTATCAGTTGATTTTCCTATAGTGTTGATGTTCCCGTGTACAATGATCTCCTTGTCCTGCTCATTTCACTCAACATCAGGTCTTTCTGAAATCATCCTGCTGGTCATTTCTTACTGAACAATAATATTTCATACCATTCATATACCACAATTTATTCAGCCATTCTCCAACTGATGGGCATCCACTCAGTTTCCAGTTTCTGGCTACTACAAACAGGGCTGCCACAAGCATTTTTGCACATAAAAGTCCCTTTCCTTCCTTTAAAATTTCTTTGGGATATAATCCCAGTAGAAACACTGCTGGGTCAAAGGGTATTCACAGTTTGATAGCCCTTAGGGTATAGTTCGAAATTGCTCTCCAGAATGGCTGGATGTATTCACAGTTCCACCAACAATGATTCAGTGTCCCAGTCTTCCCACATCCCCTCCAGCATTCGTCATTATCTTTTCTTGTCATCTTAGCCCATTTGACATATGTGTAGTGATATTTCAGAGTTGTCTTAGTTTGTATTTCTCTGATCAATAGTGATTTAGAGCACCTTTTCATATGATTAGAAATAGTTTTAATTTTTCCATCTGAAAATTATCTATTCATATCCTTTGACCATTTATCAATTGGAGAATGGCTTGGATTCTTATAAATTTGAATCAATTATTTATATATTTTAGAATTGAAGCCTTTATCAAGAACCCTTAAATATAAAAATGATTTCCCAATTTATTGTGAAGATAACTTTTTGTGTCTTAAAATCTTCCCTTAACTTTTCCATCTCCTCATTCTACCTTTTTCCTTCCATTTACTGCTTCTAGTATCTCCCCAAACTTTTAACCTAAAATCCCTTATAATCTTATTGCCATCCTTGCCCCTCCCCATACAGTCAGAACTGACCCCAAACTGCTATCTGTAAGGTTACTAGTGTCTCCATAGTGCTTGGTACATAGTAGGTGTTTAATAAAGACTTGGTGACTTGAGTTTTCCCCAAATCCAATGCCTTTTTCTCAGCCCTGATTTCCTTCAACTGTGCAATATTAGATATTGTTGTTACCTATTCCTCATTGAAACTGCTTCTTTGATTTAAGCAAAATTGCTCTTATTCTCCAGGCTTTGTGACCATTCCTTTGTCTACTTCTTACTACTCCTACACCCACCTTCTCTCAGAAGTCAACACTTGATAAGGAAAATGGTGCCGTTGAGGAGAAGTTTGCCAAATATGTTGTATTTTGGTTCTGTATAACAATGTTGGAACCTAAGCTATAATTCCCTTATAATGGAAGGTATTTCATAAAGCTTAGTCTTTATTTCTTTTTTCTCTTTCTACATTTTTATATCCATCATATTCATGGTAGCAATAACTATTACTCAAGTCTTCCTTTCTGAACTCAAAAAGTCTTTTTTTCTACCTATTTAGTGGAAATTTCTACCTGGATAGTGCCTAAAATGTGACCTACCAAAATCAAAGTTATGACTTTCTCTTTTCCCAATATAAAAAGTCGAGTCATACAGACTTTTAGACTTGCAGATGGTCTAAATATGTAGCATTTTTAAAGAAAAAAGTAAGTGACTATTCTGTGATCCTGGAAGAATTGGTCATACCCAGATTGACATTTCTGATAATATGAAGGGAAAAGGAGTTTCAATTAAATGGAAGGAGTTTATAGATTTTATGTAGAGAGACACATAAAGGAATAGTGATATGGGACTTCATCATCCATCTATGGGTAACAACATTTCATGGAAATCTTGGTCATTTCATCTTGTAATGTTTACTCTAAGCACAAACCAATAGACTTTGTTCTAATACTTAAAACCTGTATGAGCTTCTGCAAATCATTTGGCTTCTATGGATTTTAGCTTCTTTACTTGTAAAATGAGAGTATTAGATTAAATGAATTAGACATAGGCCATTTTCTAGATTTAAATATGTGAGCCTCTGATGGAAGGTAATTATAGCTTAGGTTCCAACATTGTTATACAGAACCAAAATACAACATATTTGGCAAACTTCTCCTCAATGGCACCATTTTCCTTATCAAGTGTTGACTTCTGAGAGAAGGTGGGTGTAGGAAAATATTTTTCAAAAACATTGAAAAATAAACCTTGGTATCAAAAAATGAAAGAAGCCAAAAGTTCAAGGCTACTCATAATCTTCATCCCAATATTTTATGAATACAGATCCTGAATATGGCTAATAGCAAACACAAGCACAGAAAAGGAAATTGGCTATCTTAACAGGAAAAGAAAATGGTTCAATATAAAAGTAATTTCCAGATCAACTGTTGGATTATTAACTTATTAGAGCAAAGATAAACATCAATAACAAAAGAAAGGATAAAAGTTTGAAAAAGAGACTGCCATTTATAGCAGTTTTAAAATATGAAAAATGTAAAACATATTGATTCTGCTCATCATTTCTTAAAGGAATTAAAACAAATATAAAACAGTAGTATTGATCACCTGAGCCATCTATTAAAATAGCTGACATATATCTAATGCTTTAAAGTTTGTAAAGCCCTTAACTTATCCCATATAATCTTCACAATAGCCCTGTGTGGTAGGTGGGAATGAATGAATTTTAAAAGCATTTATTAAGTGCCTGCTGTGTACAAAATGCCATGCTCAGCTCTGGAGATACAAATAGAAAGGAAAGACAGTCTTCTCTCAAGGAGAGGTTCATTCCTTGGCTCCAGGACCATCTCCAGGAGCTCTCCCCATCCAGTTCAGAGGTTCATTGTCTCCTAGCATGCTACTCTCCACAGAACTCTTGGGCTCAGGATCCTGAACTGTTTCTTTCAGTGGCTGAAGGGAGGTAGTGCCTTCATAAGTCAAACCTATGATTTGATTTAGCCCATGCAATTTATCCTGTCTTGCCTAAAAGCTTCGACAAGTGGGTACCACAAGTATTATGAAACCCATTTTACTGATGAAAACCTGAGGCCCAAGGATCACATACTTAGTAAATGTAGGTGACAAGATTTGAACTCAAGTCTTCCTGACTCCAAGTGCAAGATGATATCTACTATACTATGCTAAGTGGAGAGATATGGCAAATGAAGAGGAAAATGAGCTGGTTTGGAGTTTAATGTGTTCATTTTAGTGAATCTACAATTATATAGATACTAGGTACTAGGCTAAGCTCTGGATGATACAAAGAAAGGCAAAAAAAATATATATATATATATATATATATATATATATATATATATAGTCCCTGTCCTCAAGGAATTCAGCTCCCAATGGGGGAGATTACATTCAAACAAATATATATATATAATTGGAGGTAATCCAAGAAGGAAAAGGCAGATGTTGGGGGGAAAGAGAGTAGAATCAGCAAAGGTCTAAAGTTTTCTTGTAAAGTGTGGTTTGAATTTAGCTTGAAGAAAGCCAGGGAAACTAAGAAGTAAAGGTGAAGGGGGAGGGTATTCCAGCCTTGGGGAACAATACAAAGGCATGGAGAATGGAGATGGAATGTCACCTTTGAGGATCAGCAAGGGTAGCTGGATCTTAAAAGGGTATGGATAGAAGGAAGGAAACAAGCACCTATTAAGCCTTTACAGAGCACCAGGCTCTGCATATTTCATCAGCAAACCATCTAAGAAAGAGGTTATTACTGTTATCCCTATTTTACAGGCCAGGAAACTGGGGCAGTCATACAGCTAGTAACATCTGAGGCTAGATTTGAACTTGGGTATATTCTGGTCCAGTACTCTATCCACTGAATCATCTAGCAGCTACTAAGGTATAAGAAAACTGAAAAGGTTGGAAGAGGCCATGTTATAAAGACCTTTAAATGCCAAGCAGAGGATTTTATATTTGATCTTGGAGATAACAGGGGATCTCTGGAACTTATTATGTGAGGGTAGGAGGTAACATGGTCAGGCCAGCCCTTCAGAAAAATCACTGTTGGGCCTGAGAGGAGATTGGATTGGTATGGAGAAAGACTTAAGGGAGGAAAGCCAAGTAGGAGGCGATCAGAATTATAAGTGAGAAATGGTAAAAACTTGAACTGAGGTAATGGCTATGTGACCGGAGAGAGAGGGATGTATATGAGAAATATATGAGAAGGAAAATGACAAGATTTAGTAACAAGTGGCTATGTGGGGAAAGTAAAAGTGATGAAATAAAGATGACCCAGAGATTTGTGAGCCTGAGTGATAGAGCAGATGGTGGTACCCACAATAATAATAGGAAAATTCGGAAGAGGGGAGAGTCTGGGGACATTATAAGACACTCTATCTTGGATATTCTGAATTTGAGATGCCCATGAGACATCCAATTCAAGAAGTTCAAAAAAGCTGGATTGGAGTTCAGAAGAAAGACTAGGGAAGTAGGTCTGGGAATCATCTGCTTAGATAATAATCGATTCCATGCAACTGATGAGATAATTAAGTGAGATAATAATGAGCAAGAAGAGAAGAGGTTCTGTGACAGAGGGAATGACAGCTGTTAGTGTAAATGACAATGGATGAAGGATTAACAAAGGAGACTGAGAAGGAGTAATCAGACACATAGGAAGAGAATTAGGAAAGAACAGTACCATTAAAAACTTTGGGGGGAAAGAGTATTGAGAAGGAAAAGGTGATCAATAATAGTTTTTTGGGTTTTTTGGTCTACAATAATTTTATTTATTTTTAAAATTAAAGCTTTTTATTTTTCAAAACATATGAATGGATAATTTCAACATTCATCCTTGCAATACTTTGTGTTCCAAATTTTTTCCCTCCCTTCTCCCCATCCCCTCCCCTAGAAGCAAGTAATCCAATATATGTTAAACATGTGCAGTTCTTCTGTACATATTTCCACACATACTGTACTGCACAATAAAAATCAGATCAAAAAGGAAAAAAATGAGATAGAAAACAAAATGCAAGCAAACAACAACAAAGAGTGAAAATACTATGTTGTGATCCACATCCAGAGAAAGAATCACAGTCCTCTCTCTGGTTGCAGATGGCAAGACCATTGGCACTGACCTGAATCATCTCATTGTTTAAGAGAGCCATGTCCATCAGAATGGATCATCATATAATCTTGCTTCAACAATAGTTTTAAAAAATTGTATAACATTTTATTTTCCCCCAATTACATGTTAAAACAATTTTTAACATTTTAAAGGTTTTGAGTTCCAAAATTTATCCTTCTTCTCCTTCCCTTCCTCCTGCTTGAGATAGTAAGCAAATTAATATAGTTTATACATGTGCATTCATATAAAACATTTTCATATTAATTATTTTATCCAAGAAGACTAGAATTTTTAAAAAGATGTCAAATAAATGTTAAATGATAAATTTAAAAAAAAATTTAAAGAAATTCTCTGGAAGTGGATAGTATGCATCATCATTAATTTTTTGGGATTGTCTTGGATCATTGTATTGCTGACAATAGCTAAATCATTTACAATTCTTCATTACACAATATTGTTGTTGCTGTGTATAATGTTCTCCTGGTTCTGTACACTTCATTACATATTACTTCATGTAAATCGTCCCAAGTTTTTCTGAAGTTATCCTGTTCATTTCTTATAGCACAATAATATTCCATCACAATCATCTACCATAATTTGTTTAACCACCCAAATTGATGGCCATCCTATTGATCTTTAATTCTTAGTCACCACAAAAAGAGATTCTATAAATATTTTTGTACAAATAGGTCCTTCTCTACCCCCACCTTTTTATGCCTTTGAATTATAGAACTAGCAATTGTATTGCTGAATCAAAGGATCTTCACATTTTATAGCCCTTTGAACATAGTTTCAAATGGCTCTCCAGACCAGTTAAATCAGTGATAATCAATAAAGCTAAATGATTCAGCAAGGTCAAAAGATGGATGACTACAAAAGGACACTAGACTTGGCAATCAAGAGAGTACTTTACTTCCAATTTAATGATGAAGCAGAAGCCATATTGCAGAGAATTTAGAATGGAGGAGAATAGAATTTGTCAAAGAGTTTAGTCAATAGAAGAGGACAAATCTATTTCAGTAGCTAACAGGGATGATCAGATCAAATGAGAGGATTTTTTTTTATTTAATAGCCCTTTATTTACAGGTTATATGCATGGGTAACTTTATAGCGTTAACAATTGCCAAACCTCTTGTTCCAATTTTTCACCTCTTACCCCCCACCCCCTCCCCTAGATGGCAGGATGATCAGTAGATGTTAAATATATTAAAATATAAATTAGATACACAATAAGTATACATGACCAAAACGTTATTTTGCTGTATAAAAAGAATCAGACTCTGAAATATTGTACAATTAACTTGTGAAGGAAATCAAAAATGCAGGTGTGCATAAATATAGGGATTGGGAATTCAATGTAATGGTTTTTAGTCATCTCCCAGAGTTCTTTCTCTGGGCGTAGCTGGTTCAGCTCATTACTGCTCCATTGGAAATGATTTGGTTGATCTCATTGCTGAGGATGGCCAGGTCCATCAGAACTGGTCAACATATAGTATTGTTATTGAAGTATATAATGATCTCCTGGTCCTGCTCATTTCACTCAGCATCAGTTCGTGTAAGTCTCTCCAGGCCTTTCTGAAATCAGAGGATTTTTTTTAAGATTAAGGGAGACCTGAGTATATTTGTAGGTGGCAGGGAAGGGATCATTAGAAAGGGAAAGGTGGAAGATAAAGAATGGGAATGATAGTAGATATAATCTGCTAGAAAGACTTGATTATTGGGGTCAATGAAGGATGTTGAAGAGTTGACCTTAGCAAGGAAAAGGACCACCACAGGAATGAGGTGGGAGATAGTGGGGGAAATGTTTAACTGAAGTGAGATGAGGAGGGGGGAAAGAGATGCTCTCAGCGAATGACCTCAGGTTTTTAATGAAATAATGAGATGAAGCCCTTAGCTGAGAGGCACTGAAAAGGGGTAAGACAGGGAGGCTTGAGGAGAAAGTTTGGAACAGCCCCTGTAAAGAGAGTGATAGTGATTCAATTAGGATGGAGTAGAATAATTGTTTTTTCCTGCAATGAGGTCCTAATTGATGTTAAGGTAACAAATTTACAGTGACATCATTTTGTGATTTTATTTTTAAAATTTTATTTATTTTAACTCTAATAATAAGCTCATGAATTAGGAGGGAGACAAAATCAATCTAGGCCGAGGTCTAGCAAGACATGATCAATGACAGGTAAGAAGGCAAGAGGTTCAAGAGGATAGTTTAAGGTTATAAAGGAAAACAACAGAAAAATAATGAACTTTCATTGATGCAATGACTACCCGTGACTTCAGAGGATTGACATAAAGCATTACCCATCACCTGGCCAAGAAGTATTGGACAGGAGATCCACATTTGTATATATATTTGTATATAATTGTATGTGTTTGTTTTACATGATGGAGCTTGACAAAAATATTTTTTTTCTTATTGGATTTTTGTATTTTAAAATTCTAAGAAAAATTTGGGGTCAAGCGACAGAGATTAAACATTCTAGAAACACATATAAAGAATAAGGACATGAAGAATACTTAATACCTTGATTATGTTATATATTTGGACAGGTGCCCACTGAGTCAGTCCATCATTATATTTAAGTTCTCAATTGCAGCAGAGAGATGATGAATGGGGAGTGATATCTTTGGAAGAGGAGAATTAGCTGGATCCCATTTGGAACATTACACTGCACTCTCAGTGGTCCCCAGCCTCCGAGAGGAGCCTATCCTTTTAATGCTATATTCTCTCAGTCATGGAAATAGAACAATGAATTATTAGTACTGTCATCTTAGAAAAATACTAATCTCAGGCCAATCAAAGTGGGATGGGAGGGCACATGATGAGTGTAAGAGAGCTATAGAAAATTATTGACCCTAACACATTTAAGAATTAGCACAAAAGGCATGACTAAAGACATGTATATATCTGGAAGAGGATGTGAGTTGGTTATTGATGTTGCCCTGGTACCTCTGACGTACTTAAAGAATTAGAGGAAAGTATCTCATATATTCTGTAGGTTCTCTCTGGAGGAATATGACAAGCCATCAGAGAGGGCATAGAAAGGCGTCACTAATGGGACAGTAGATGGATAGAGTCAGAAAAACCTGAACCAGAGTTCAGGTCTGGCCTCAACTATTTACCTTCTGTCTGCTTCAATTTTTTTCATCTGTAAAATGGGGGCTCCTAGAACTGTCATAAGGCTCAAATGAGATAATGTTGGTAAAGTTCTTTGTAAACCTAAAAGTGCTATATAAATGCTTCTTCTTCTTCTTCTTCTTCTTGTTCTTCTTCTTCTTCTTCTTCTTCTTCTTGTTCTTCTTCTTCTTCTTGTTCTTCTTCTTCTTCTTCTTGTTCTTCTTCTTCTTGTTCTTGTTCTTGTTCTTCTTGTTCTTGTTCTTCTTGTTCTTCTTCTTCTCCTTCTCCTCCTCCTCCTCCTCCTCCTCCTCCTCCTCCTCCTCCTCTTCCTCCTCTTCCTCCTCCTCCTCCTCCTCATTATTATTATTATTATTATTTGCAGAAAGAGGAAGGACCTGAACTGATGAGGTCAAGGATTAATTGAAGCAATATTTTTTGAATGTCTCTCCTCATTTCTATTCTCACTAGAACCATCCTAATTCAGTTTCCTATTATCTCTCAGCTGCCTTTACAACGTCACCCATCTCTTGTGCATCAATTTTGTTTTATGAAAATGTTTCCAGAATAACTTTTTGGAGCCATTTATATGATCATGTCATTCCACTGCCCCTAAACCTTCATCAGCTCATCACTGTTCAGTGTGGTGGGATGGAAGGAGCGCTTGGTAGGAGTCCACGCTCTCAAGTCACTCCGTATCTCTGAGTTTCATTGTCTTCCTGTGAAATAAGATGAGTTTTAGCTCCCTCCCAGCTCTAGGATTCTTTGAATCTCAGATCCCAAGTGAACCTGGCATTTAAGGCAATTTAATATTCTTTCATCCCCTTACCTTTTTAGCTCATCTCCCCTTAATTTCCTTTCCTTGCATCATGCATTCTAACCATAATAACTGAAGATCTGAGGTCTGCCCACCCACACTTTCTGCCTTTCTTCTGTGTTCAGTGGAAATGTTAGTTAACTAAGAGACCAGACCACTGACTGCTGTTGTCTTTCTAAATCTGATGCCCTCCGAGGGACTCTCCTTTTGTCTCTGCACTCTTTCTTGGTGATCTCAGCAGCTGCCATGGGTTCGACCACCAGCAATCAATTCCTTTTCTGCCTACCCAGTTCTCATCTGCTTTTTGAGCTGCAAACTCACATCTCCAAGTTTTTGCTACATATTTTGACCTGAAGATCCAATAGTCACTTCAGACTCAACAGGCACAAAACAAACCTCATTCTCTTTCTCCTTACGTCTACTTCTCCCCTTAACTTTGCTCTTTCTGTTGAGAGTACCTCTGTTCTTCCAGCATGAAGGTTCACAATGTAGGCTTTTCTTACCCCTCTCTTCCCACTCATTCCCCATTGCAACAGTGGCTAAATCTTACTGATTCTACCAATTCAGCCTCTTTCCTGTCGGGGTTCATTTTGTGCACCCAGCCACCCAGGTATGTATTGTGATATTGTGATATTGGGTAGCTGAGTGACACAGTGCATAGAATACCAGCCATTGAGGCAGGAACACCTGGGTGCAAACCAACCTCAGACACTTACTGGCTGTGTGACCCTGCACAAGTCACTTAACCCCATTTCCCCAATTCCTCACCTGTAAAATGAGCTGGAGAAAGAAATGGCAAACTGCTGTAGCATCTTTTCCAAGAAAACCCAAAAAAGATCACCGAGTATTGAACACAAGTGAAACAATTGAATAACAAATTGGGTGGAATACCCTTCCATTAGATATAAACTTTTAAATTTGTATCCTCAGTTCCCAGGACAGTGTCTAGTTCATACCAGGTACTTAATAAATGTTTGTTGATTGTTTGACATAACCTTCCACACTGTATAAAAACGACCATATCCTAACCATTCAGAAATTAGGCAATTAGGACAAAGTCTAATTTCTCTTCACTCTACTGTATTCGTATCACATATATAACACTTTCCCAAGTATAAGCCATTTCCCCCTTCCTCCATCCCAAATCTGACTTGTACAAAACATGAGTAAAACCCATAATCACTCTTTTAGCATCATGGGCAGGGGAGTTCTTACTTAACAATGAAACCTCGGCAAACATATGGAACCTGGGAATTTTTCAGTAGACTTCATAAAAGAATCATCTGTTCTTCTCAATAGGCTTCCACATAGGGAAAAAAAGATGCAGAACAGGGTATGGAGGCAGGAGAACACAGGTTCTTCCCACTCCAGAGTCTGCCCCAGGATGCTTTTGGCCATGCTAGCATGAAAAGCAAAAAGAAACGAGGCAACAATTAATTGCATTCATCACTATTTAATGGCGTGGGGGAGAAAGCAGAGTGAATCAAGTTGGTGAATCTTTGGGAAAAAGCTTGCTTTTATGTTGCAGCATAATGCAGCATAAAACAATGTAATCACAGTAGTCGGTATGTATGGAGAGCTTAAGACTTTCAAAATGCTTAACTTATATTTTTTTCACTGGGTTCTGCCAACAAGGTAGGTAACATGAGAAAACCTCTCTAGCTCACTGTGTTTAGAATTTATGTAAAATGTAAAATATTTTGCAAATCTTAAAGTACTTAAGAAAAAAAGGTTACCCATTACTATTACTGTGAGGCTGGAGCAGGCATAGGAATTAGATGAGACTTGTGCATGTAGGTGGGCAGAATAGTTCCAAGTGTCTGTAAGGAGATTTTTATGTGTATCTGTATTTCTGTGTTTTGTTGATTGCATTTTCACTAAGAATAGTAGTCAGGAGGGTTCTGGGCACATTTTCCTACAAAAATTGAGTTGCTATGAAAAGATGTGCTGGGGACGTTGGAGTTTCCATCCTAAAAAAAACATTTTTAAAAATCCCATTTCCCTTTCCATGCGCTCAATGTTCCTGACATTCAGAAGCTGTAAAACCTTGACAACAGGTGGTGCTGGTTGCCTAGTGACCTACTCATAAAATGGATATGAAGTTTACACCTGTTTTAAAGTTAAAAAAAAAATTTAAATCACCTAAAATAGGAGATCCTGTAAAAAAATTATCAAAAAGGTTGTTGAGGACATTAAAGCTATATTTATGCCTACTTGTGTATCCCAGACAGAAATAGGTTTGTGGAGTGCTGAGATGGCACCTGAGATAGACAAATTTTTTTGAATACATTAAATAGTAATTTAATTATATTGAAAGTACAAATAATAAGCTCTTCAAGAATAACTTCCAAAGGCAGAACTCTGATTGGTTTTTATTGGAAAGATGCCTTCATACTAGCAGAAAAATTAAGATGTCAGTGGAACCATTCTATAACTATTAACTGTGGAAAAGATGATTTCCTGAATATGTTAATTAACAAATTAATCATACATTTCTTAAATGCTTTCTGTTGGTAAGGCTGGAAATTATGAGGGAAAGGCAGACTTCCCTCAGGGAAGACAGCATGCTCATAACTGTCCTCAAATAGTAATTACATTGTGGATTATAAAAGACCATGAGGATGGCCTCTTGAAACTAGTGATCATGGTTTGGCATGGGAGGGGGATTAGGTTGAAGACGTCTGTGACTCAGTGTAGAACAGTTATTGCATGGGGAAGTAGAAAGGAGAGAGCAATCAATTAAATACATATAGAGTGGGTTCACTTGTGAGCTATGTGTCCTCAGGCAACTTACTTAACCCTTGTTAGACTCAGTTTTCTCATCTGTCAAATGGGAATAATAATTGCATATATCTCTCAGGGTTGTTATGAGGATTGAATGAGATAATAATTATAAAGCACTTAGATCAATGTATCTGAACATAGTGTATGTAATTATTATTATTATTTTATATAATATGTTATCAAAATAATCATATTATAAATTTATTATGATTATGATTATGATTATTATACCATGGAATGAATGCGAGCGAGGAAAAGTGTAGTTGGACAAATATTCTAAGGTCTCCCCACAAAGTAGTTTATGTTGAGACAACTAGGCTTTGAGTCAGAGATCTGAGTTCAAATCTAGCATCAGATACTAGATAACTAGGTTGATGACCCTGAGCAAGTAACTTGACTTGTCTGCATTAATTTCTTTATTTACAATTTTTTATCAGACTTTTATCAGTCCTTCCTAGATAGTACTATTATTATTAATGAAACTTACTTTGATATTTAAGTGGTACAGGCCATACAGGTTCATACATAACTTTCAGGTTGTCTGAGTATAATAACAGCCAGGACCTGGAGAATAGGATCTTCTTCTTCATGTTTCTCTCTACAGACCTGCAGTAGCACTGGCAAGGTGCAATCTGTGTTCAATTGAATCAATGGGATATTCTCAGTGAACATTCCTTCCCTGTCCTAAATGTTCTTCTGCTAAATAATTTTTTTAATAGCTTTTTATTTACAGATTATATGCATGGGTAACTTTACAGGATTAACAATTGCCAAACCTCTTGTTCCAATTTTTCACCTCTTACCCCCCCACCCCCTCCCCTAGATGGCAGGATGACCAGTAGATGTTAAATACATTAAAATATAAATTAGATACACAATAAGTTGAATAATTTATTTTTGTTGTTAACTGTAAGATGGACTATGTATATTTTGTTCCAATCTCAAACCTAAAGGTCCCAACCTGAGCCAGCTCTAACCTCCTACAAAAGTTGTCTGCAGTTGGTGGTCTGGAGTGAGAAAAAGGGGCAGCCTTGTCCAGGGCCTAAGAGCTTATTGGGTTCATGGGAAACAAAAGCTAAGGCTGGGCAGGGGCAGGCAGACCCCTTCATCTGAGTAGTGTATTTATATACCTTGGTTCTGGGTGGTTGCCCCTAAGGCAGCACTTTGGGGTCTGGGTTGACCGGACAAATTGTCCATTTGATAAATATCATCATCATAGTTTGGATGTTTCCGTAGATTTCCCATAGGAAAGGAAAGTGCCCTGGGAGCAGCCAAATGAGATATGACAAATGAGAACTTCTGTGGAAGGGGTTTCTCCATCTCTCCACTAGAGGCACCTAAAATATGCTCCATCCCCCCTCCACCCTCTGGCTTTCTTGCTTCCTTCAAATCCCAGCTAAAATTCTGCCTCCTACAGGGAGCCTTTCCTGGTTCCCTCTGAGAGAGAGCCTGTCTTCTCTGATGATTTTTCCCAGTTTATCCTTTAGATAGCTGTTGGCTTGTGGTCTGTGCCATTTGACTGAACTCTCTGGGAGCAGGGACTGTCTTTTTCTTTGTATCTCCAGGGTTTAGCATAGTGCTTGGTGCACTACGTTTATTGATTGTAGAGTTTTTGAATCGGTAGAGTCTTTGTTATAACTGCTGGGGGTGGGGGAGTTTAGATTAGACATATCTCTTGTCCTCAAGGAATTTATTATTTCCTAGATGAGTATACACAGTTATAAGAAACACAGGCAACTATGATGTGCAAAATTATCTGATTAGTGCCTTAGAAAAGGGTGATCTTCCTCCCTCCTTCCCTCCCTCTCTTCCTCCTTCCCTCCTTTCCTTCCTTCCTTCCTTCCTTCCTTCCTTCCTTCCTTCCTTCCTTCCTTCCTTCCTTCCTTCCTTCCTTCCTTCCTTCCTTCCTTCCCTACTTCCTTCCTTCCTTTCTTCCTTCCTACCCAGACTAACATACTCTGCTCTACAGGGGGCTAGGAGTTCTTGTGCTTGTGAATGAATAAGACATAGTTCTGCTCCTCCAATTTGTCACTTATGTTATATGATAGTGATTAAATGGATGGTCCCTTTAACATCAGACAGATGTATCAGGTCAAGCAGGAGAAAGAGGAAGTATTGTTTAGATGTTCTGAAAGAGGATCCTCTTTTTGGAGGCAGAGTGAAGTGATTCAGTGTATTAACTGGTTATGATTTTGAAAGATAAACATATCCCTCTGCTTAAATCTAATTATTGGATTTTGCAGACCTCCCATGAATTGCTTGGGCTTTTGGGTCTTTTCCAAAGCCTAGACAGATTACTGATATTTCAGATTTAATAAAAATATATTTCATGAGGATTCTTTACTCTAAAAGTAGAAATGGAAAGAAAAATCTTCACCTTAAAAAAATCAGAGTGATGCCTTGTTGAAAAAATAAATACCTGTGAATAACTTGTTCCTTCCTAACAATTCACCCTCATGCTCCTCTGGACAATTAAGGTAGGAAGTTTTATCTGCTTCATTGGGGTTTACAGAGCAATGCTTGGTACAGTCACATGATTTACAATGCAGTCATTTTAAACTTTAAAACTTTTATCAGGGAGGCTTTTATTGTAATTACAGAGTTCTAAGCAATAAGTACATCTCTCTTTTAGAGGCTCCTCCATCTCTTTTAGAACTTTGAGGGATTGTTATTTTAGCCTCTATTCTGTTTAGATACTCCCCCTCCAGCTTTCCTCTTTCAAGATTTGTTAGGAGAATGTGGGGCCTGAATGGAGTTCAGGAAGTGAGTCCAGCTGTTTTCCTTGTGTTGGCACTCAGGACTGAGCAGGAATTGCTGAGCAAAGAACAGCATTTCCCAGGGGAGGTTCACAAGGGTAGCACGAAAGCAGTCTGGCCTTTTCTCTTTATTATTATTATTATTATTGAAAACTGTTGCCAAATACTATCATTGAGGCAAAAAATACACAAAGTCTGAAGTCCAGTTGGAACAGCAGAGAAAAATTGCCCCTGGCAAGGCAGGAATGCTGAATGTTTTTTTCCTTTCTTGCTCATTCTTGATTTTCCACATGGAGTTAAGAGAAACAGTCTTTCGGAGAAATTCTAGTCTGACTCAGATTTCTCCATAGAGGTTATTTGAAGTGGTATTGTGCAACTTTTCTGGGGATTTTGGTGTGGCTGACGGTACAGAAAATAATTAGAATTCTTTTGCAGTGTGATTGCCCAGTTATTGATTGACAAGGCTCCATCCTGGGCCCTCTTCTCATTTCTCTCTCTTCTATTTCTCTGGATTAAAAACATCATTTACTGTTGATTCAATTATAATGAATATGCAGATGATTTCCCAACACACATGTATTTGCGTATACATCCACCTATCTATCTCCACCCCAAGTTTCTCTTCCTAGGTGTAGTCCTCCATTACCACTGCCTGTGGGACATTTCAAACTGGATGTCCTATTAATCATCTCAAATCCAATAGGTCCAAAGCAGAACGAATTAATTTCCCCCACCCCCTCAAGCCTTCTTATTTTTGGTCTTCTTTGTTACTCTGGAGGTACCACGATCCAGTAACTCAGATTTGTAACATCTGTCATCCTTGACTTTTCATTGTATTAACAAAATGCATTTATGAAGTGTCTATTGTATATTAAACACTGAGGTAATAATTCCAGCTGGTATGTATATAGTCCTCCCAATAATTCTTTTAAGGTTATGGGATCATAGATTAGAGCTGAAAGGGACTTTAGAGGTTTTCTAGTTCAAGCCCCACTCATTTTGTACCCCTAGATGATAAAGAAATTCCTTATAAATAGGGGTTTTTCATTTCAAACATTTGTTTTTTGAGCATTTAGAACAGCACCTGACATTTTGTAGTTGTTTATTTGTGTCCAATTTTTCATGAGCTCATTTGCTGTTTTCTTGATACTGAAATAGTTTTCTATTTGCTTCTTTGGCACATTTTACAGATGAGGAAACTGAGGCAAATTGAGGTTCAGTGACTTGCCCAGAGTCACATAGATAATGTGTCTGAGGTGGAATTTGAACTCAGTCTTTCTGATCAGGCCCAGTGCTCTATCCATTGCGCCACCAAGCTTCCTTCCTTCCTGCCACAGTGGATGATTGCCCAAGGTCACATAATGGTTTCAGGTACTTGGGAGAGAAATAAGCATTTACATACGTGCTCCTCCTACATGCTAGGCTCCATGCTGAGCATCTTACAAATACTATCTCATTATCACCACTTTCCAGAGTCATAAATAGAGCCTTTTCCTTGGTCATAGAGCTGGTGAGTGTCATGGGCAGACTTCAGATGCGGATTTTCTTGTCTACAAGGGAATACAATAGAAATAAAAGATGACAAGTAGCTCAAATAATAAAATAAAGAGTATAAATAAAAGGGTGCAGGACACTAGGTTAGGCTCAGATGGCCAACACAGTTAACAGGGTTTTTGTAGAGCCCCCAGGCTAATAGGGGACAAGACCCCAGCCCAAGGAGCTATGGATGGAAATATTTCATAAGTGCTTTGGAAAGTTCTAGGACAGATTGCTCTGTGTCATCTGAAGGGGAAGATTCCTTCCCTCAAGGAGCTGCAAGTTTAGCTGAGGAGATAAGATTTGTGATGTGCTATGTGGGAGTTAACAAAGCAGGCTGTAGCCTAGGGAGATGACCTCTAAGGTCCCTATGGAGTCCAGGACCCCACAGTCATTCAGTCAGGTTGTTCTGGTGAGGTCATGAGTTCTATAGGTGTCCAGGGAGAGGGAACAAGCACTTTGGGCGGGATCTCCCTGTGTGGAGAAGCAGGGCCTTGGAGACGGTGACCAATGCGTAGGGATGCTGTGACGTTGCCAGGTTACTAACCATGGTTACAAGGAGATTTTTTCGACTAGCTGTTTAACGGGGCTCCAGAGCATCTTCTAAAAGGCCAGAGCCAGGCTTAGTCCCGTGTCTTGATCCATTTTCTCTTCAGTTGAATTCTTGATGCATCCTGGGTACTTTGTGGCTGCTTCTTCTGCTGAGAGATAAATCTGCAAGGAAAGAGACCTCGGGTCCTCCCAACCTAGGTCTGCGGATACAAGCATGGGTTTCTTGTATGCCTTGTCATTTATAGGTGAAGGGAGAGTGGTGTCCAAACCACCTAGGATCCAATGCCTTGAGCAAAAAGTGACCTTTACTATCTAGCTCCAGGTAACTGGGACGTAGACTTATCCAACTTTGGACATTAATTTTGTTTGCGATACAAATGGGATAAGAAGGAACTGAGCTAAGAATAAGCCTACTCTTCTCAGGGTCCAAAGTGGGATAGAGGAGAGTGTGTCCTCTAGGGGAGGAAATATCAGTCTTTGCTATTTCAAAGTAACTCTTTTTGTACAAGCTCATTAATATTAAGTGGTTAAATGGAAATCATGCAGGAGTCACTGGCTCCTGATAGTAGGGATAACATAGTGGAGGGTTGAACTAGCCCACATTATGGATGCCTTGACCATAATGGTGGTGAGGAAGATGAAAAAGATTCATATATATATATGTAATAGCTGAGATTAGAAAAGAGAACATCAATCCTTTAGGATGTCTTAGATTCTATAGGAGTAGATAAGGCAAGTCTCAATCAGAGTGAGCCCAGAGCATATTTGTGTTGGAGAAAAAATATTAATAGTGTGCTTCACATTTTTTACACAAGTCTGCCAGAAATCATTATAGATATTTTAACACTATTCTGTCTTGAAGTCATTTCTACTTTAGAGTGAGACATGTCCAGACCTTTATGGTTTCCACATGTACTCGCACATATCTTTATCTTGAGACAATTTGAGGAAACATTTATCTTGTACAAGGAAAAGATAGTATGTTAAAATATAGTTTGGACTTTCATTCCAGAACAATAATCACTACTCAGTTCTTTTCTGGACCACTCCATTCAAGGACTGAAAATAGTTTTTTTTCTCTGTGATCAACATTTTAATCTAAAATGTAAAAGTGAATACCGCCCTTGGTTGGGTACAGTGTCAATCACTTTTGAGGGCAATGATCTTAATTCAATGCTAGTTAAACTTGGTTGTTATTCTTAATTTGTTTCTCTAAGAAATTACTTCTGTTCTCACTTTTTCATCCATATTCCTGAGGCAAGTGTACCTGGAAAGGGCTTTTAGACTAAAGAAAATGTCATCTATTAATATTTTCAGTTTTACTGGAAAGTTTTTAATGTGCCTCTCTAGTGGTTATGATAGGCCTTTGCACTACATCATTTGCAATCAAGGAAAATCTATTGTTTAACGCAGCCAAAAATTACATGTGATGGTTTAAAGGATATAGTGTGGTCCTCATTGTAGGGGAATATATAAATAGTTAAGATCGAGAATATTCCATCCCACATCTCCAAGGGAAAATGTAGTTTCCACCTTTGAATGGAACCAGAGAAAGGCACTTCACTCTTGTATTCTTCTGTATCAACCTAAACCCCTAAGAGGTAGACCAGGCTGGAATTATGTCTACCTACGATACCTCAGCTATTTGTAAATATTTGTAAAGTGCTTAGCCCAGTGTCTGGCATAAGGGAGTGCTACATAAAGGCCTATTTCCTGAACCCTTCTCCCTTAGGAGTTCAGAACAGCATCTACCCTCCTCGATCACACCGAACAATTAGAGTAACAGGTTACTTCTGGCCAACTTAGCTCCCTCCCATCAAACACTTTAGTAAACAAAGGGCAAGTATAAATACTGAGCAAACATGTTTATCCAAGCAAGCAGTAAAACACAAGTTTGGGGGATGGTTGTACAAATTAATGTAGACAATTGAATACATAGGAGGAAGTGGGCTCTTTGATTTGGGAATAAGGTTGTATTTCAGTTGATCCATGGAGAGAATAATCTTACTGAAAAAGTCTGCTCTTGGCAGTCTCTGGGGGGTATAGATGCTGGGAATCAAGGAGCATTTTGGGATATTAGCCTCCATATTCCTGAGGTCCTAGGACTCCCATTATAGCCATTCAGAGACCTGTACCTGGTCTCTTATACCTTTTTTGGTACCTCCTTTTCTTCCTCCTCCAAAGTCTTTTGCCTTCGTGTACACTGTATGAAGTCCAGGTAAGTAGTCTCTCAGTAATTAGGAGTCACATCTCCCTGTATCAAAGGCCTATCCTTTAGGATCCAACCCAACATGCTTCAGATAGAATATGTAAATCAAAATCATGGAATTCTGGAATTGAAAGAAGCCATGAAGTTTCTCCCAGACATGAAAGACTCCCCTTTATAACATCTGACAAGTGGTCATCCAGCTTATATTTGAAGATTTCTCTCTAATAAGGTAGAACCCATTGCCTCCCAACATAACCTATTCCTTTTTTGGACAGTACCAATTATTAGGACATTTTTTCCTTGATAATCAAACCTAAATTTTATTTTCTCTTGGCAACTTCCACAGTTTGACTGTAGTTTGTCTCTGGGACGAAAGTCCTTTTTCTTCTTCAGATACATGAATTTAGCCATCATGTCCTTTCAAAAAGGAAGTCAAGACTGGCTTATAATTTGCAGATTCTTCCATCTTTTTTCTTTCTTTTTAAGGTAAAAATCAAGTCATCCTTTGCCTTCCTTTGGTCCTAGGGTACCTTTCTCATTTTCCACTATTTCCCATATCATTGCTGATAGCTTAGAAATCATTTCTATCAGGCTTTTCAGTGCTGGAGGATGTAGTTCACCTGGACCAGGTGATTCAAATTCAACCTGTATAACCAGGTGCTCTTTTACTATCTTCTTACTTATCTCGGGCATCAATCCCTGTTAGCCATTGTTGCAACATTCTCAGGGCAAAGGGCCTTTTCTCAGCAGAGAAAACACTCAGAATAACAACTGAGCAGCTTTTTCTTGAGACACCTACCTGACTCGCTGCTTGTGAGGCAGGAACCTCCCTTTCTGGCTTCCTGCCGCCTGTCAGCCTCACAGAGAGCAGCTCTCCTGCTCTCCCTTTGCCCCCTCCTGCCCACCACTGACTCTGATTTGCCACTTCCCTCCTTTGGAGAAAATCCTGGAGACGACAGGTGGGTAGAATGCTGCCTCAGTGTTTGTCTTCTTGCTTGAACTGTGAGTGTCTGATGTAGAAATTAAGTGTATGTGGTTTCCATAAGGAATCATAGAAACTTCAGCAGTTTACATCCCTTTCATTGTTTTATTTATCAGAAGTCAGTGAGCAAGCCTGTTAGGAATGGGATTTAGTCACTCACATGCATTATTGCACAAGTGCTCTCTGCATGCCTTACGTTCTTCATATGGAAAATATTTTGCTGAGCTCCTTTGAAGACTCGACTTTAAGCACTTTGAGAACATGTTCTGTGTCTTATTTATCTTTGTAGCTTCTTCAGCTCCTGGCACAGAGCTTTGTATACAGTAATCGATTCACAGAGGTAAAGTGGATGAATAAGTGACTAAAAGGAGGAGTAGGGCAAGAATGCTTCTAGGAAAAATAGGAATCTAGGACTGGAACTCTGGGGTGCGGTGGGGAGGAGAGAAATATATTTGGCAAACACAGATGCATGTGCAGGGAAAAAGCACTGGCTTGTGCTCCTAGGACTGGGGATTAGTCACAATTCACAGAGAAGACTCTGAAAGGCTAGCTACACCTACAAATCTTAGACCTTCTGAGACTTTGCCAAAAGGAAAAAGAAAACCAAGGGATATAAATCATGTATTGAAGTGTAGCAGTGAAATGTCAGTGGTATTTGATGTTGTATACCACTCCCTCTTTTTTGATATCCCTTCTTCCGTTGATTTCTGTGATGCCATTTTCTTATGATTCTTTTCTTAATTCTTCTGAATTCTCCTATATCTTTTTATTCTATTCTTTTTGCTGGCAGTTATTCCTCTCTGACCTTTAAATATGAATATTTCTTGGAGTTTTAACCTAGGCCCTTGCCTCTTATCTCTTTCTTATGGTCTCATCCATTCCTATTACCTCGTCTTAGATAAAAGAATGATAGATTTTTATATTAGAAGGAAGCTTAGATGATATCTAGTACAACCTCTCCATTTTACATATGAGGAAAAAATAATTTAACTAGAAACAAACTCAGGCTCTCTGACATATAATCCAGTGCATTTTCCCATTGTACATCTGTTTCTCTTAAATCTTTACAAATGACTTAAATCCCAGAGTCCAGTACTGTGTTTCTGTCTTTTGCTGGAAATCTCTACCTGGATATCACACTAACATTTTAATCAAACAATCAATCACATTTATGAAGTACCTACTATGTGCCAGACACTGTGCTAAGTCCTGGGGACTCAAGAAGAGACAAAAGATGCCCCTAAGGAGCTCACAATCAAATTATTTTAAATTTTACATGGCTAGAATAGAAAATTATTTTGCCTTTGTTTCTATTAATGGTACCACTACTCTCCTGTTTACCCAAGGTCATAATGTCTAAATTATCTTTGGCTGTTTTGCTCACCCAACAAATTCTTTAATTCTATCTCTGTAAGATTTCTCATGCCAGTTATGCTTTTAAAATAAAACCTGAAGTGTAGAACTACTAATTAAGGTTTTGAAGGTATTATTCAGTACTTATACAGGGAAAAAAAAAAACAAGGATTAACCCTCTCCACTAAAATATACTTTTATATCTAATTTTAAATGTTAAAAATGTATGCTAATCTCTACTTTTACCAACAGAGCTCACTTTGAATATTCTTTTGTAATTCATTTATTTTCTTTTGAAATAGAATTCAAAAGTATTTCCTGAGGTATTGTCATAGCGCTAGAGCTTCAGGTTAGGCTAATATCAAAAGCCACTGCAGGTGACTCTTCTTACTTTTAATGAGATCTGTCATTTAAAGTGTATCAATCCATAACTGCTTCCAAATGATGAAAAAATGGAATCTATTCATTATCCTTCCCTCTCTTCTTTCTTCTTGCTTTTGTCCTGTTGTGGTAAAAATAAAGAGTGTAGTCATACAGGTCTCTTTCTTTGATAGCTCCATGAACTTTCATGGCTGTCTTTTCTAGTCTTTAAAAAAGGCTTTTTAGCTGCTTTACTTTTTTTTCTCTTTTTGACAAGAGTTTATTCTTGCTTCTTCCCATTTGTTACAGATACATAGAACTGCTCTTCTTGAAAGCTGAAGTTACCCCTTAGTGCTTTTCCCCAGCTGCTTTAATCACAGAGAACATTAGAAAGTTCTTAAGAACTAGTTTCTAAGAGAGCTTAGAAATAGAAATAAGGTTAGAAATGGAATTGGAGAAAAAAAACAATATAAAAAGCATTTAAATAGAACTTGGGAAATTTTAGATGTTTAAAATTGAATGTCTTCATGTATATAATGACTTATGAGGCTTACTCGTGTTGTAGTAAAATAGGAAAATAATGTATAAATTGATTCATTAAATGTATAACAAAGGAAGAAAAGAGGACAATGTTTAATTTTTATATTCTGGTAAGTTATTTCCTCCACTATATAGCAGAGGATTTTGCCTGGTCCACTTTAACTCAAAGAGCAGAGATACAGGCTGTTGAGCAGTAACTTTGTGGGTGCATAACTGATTCTACACCTCCTGATTATTAGCTCTTGGTTTTCACTTTTTTTTTTTTTTTTTTTTTGCAGCTGGTTCTACGCATTCTACAGTAGTAGTAGTTGTTTTTTTTCCTGATTCTAGCTATATACATTTTATTATTATTTAAGGCTTTGAGTTTGCGTGAATAAAATTGCTTATTTTTGTCATTTATGATCTCATGTCTCTTGTTTGGTTAAAAATTACCATTCAGCCACAATAAAGAAAAGTATATTTTTCCATTTTCCTCTCATTTAAAAAAAATGATGTCATATTTTATATTTAGGTAACCTGTGTCCTTTTCCCATGTTGGCTTAAGCTTTGTGAGCACACAACTGATTCTCCAGCTCCTAGTTAATTGGCTCTTGGTTCTCCACTTCCTGTCTACATTTGTAGCTGCTCATTCTGTTTTACTGTGATTCAAGTTGTTTCATACCTGCTCCTGTGGCTTTAGTGAACTTGCCCCAGTAATACAGACTTAACCCCATCTCATTTGAGACCTCAGGATGTTATAATGGTAATTAGCCATTTAAAGTATTCTCCTGCAGTAGTAATCCTGCTAGGGGATGATACTTGATCTGAATATCTTCTCTATTAGTTTTAAATTTAATAAATGATTATAGTAGGAATAATGGGAAAGCTAGGGAGAAAGCTCTCATCATATGCCTGAATTTTATTGATTTTTAATTTCATTGATGCCTTTTGTTTGTACATAAATTATTTCTGGATAGGTTTTTTGCTACCACCCTAGAATGAAACAGTCCCTTTAACAAAAAAGAAAATTAATTGACAATACTGACTATTTCACACAGCACTGGCAACATTATGGCTTGGTAATTCCTCACCCAAGAAGAGTTTATTTTCTGAGCCCAAGACTAGTCATTAAAATTAGAGTGTAACTTCCTTTTGTTGTTCTTTTCATTACATTATGGTAGATATAAATATATTATTCTGATGCCATTATTTTATATCAGTTCACACAAGTTTCCATGTATTTCTGAATTCCTCATTTTCTATTCTTCATTTCATTATATTTATATACCACAATTTGTGAACCACTCTCTAATTAATGGACTTATAATTTGTTTTTTATCTCTTTCCTACTATAAAAGTGTCACTGAATGTTATTAAATGTATATGTATATATAACATACATACATGTTTACACAGTACATTAATGATATAAACAGTTTAGTCACTTAAATAATTTCAAATTTATTTTCTAGATTAGTCAGGTCAATCAAAAACTATCAACAGTTATTAGTAACCTTTTCTTTCCATAGTCCTTACAATAATATGTCTATTTTGGGCTGTATTTACAAATTTTCTAGGTAGAAAATAAAATCTCATAATAGTTTAATTTGTATTTCTTCTATTATTAAAGATTTGGAGCATTTAAAAATATAGTCATTGAAAATTTAAATGATTCTTTTGAAAACTGGTCTCTTGACAGCTTATCTATTGGGGAATGGCCCTTGTTCTTATATATTTATGACCAATTCTCTATGTATCTTAGATATAAAACTTTAATCCTGATATTTGATGCAAAGATTATTTCTCCTTTTACCATTTCTATGATTCTAGCTATTCCCCCCACCCCAAATTTTTTTTTTTTGGATTTTATGCAATTGAAAATTTTAATTTGTCTTTTCTGATCTCTTATTTGGTTTGGTCCCTCAGATAGTTGTAGAAGGTATGTCTTCCATTTTCATTTAAAGTTTTTATGCTGTCACATTTCATATTTAGGTTGCAATCATATAGAACTTATTTTTGTGCATAGTGTAAACTGAGTTCTGCCAAATTGGTTTTTAGTTTTCTCAGCAGTTCTGATGCTAAAGAGGAATGGACTGAATACCTTCCACAGCCAGCCTGATGATACTGGGCTGAAAGGCAGAACAGTTGAGATCCTGCTTGTAGTGATGTTTGTACAGCATCATATCAAATCTTTTTTTGGGGGGGATAAGGAGGGGAAAATGGGTCTCTTTCTTGCCTAGGATGGAAGTGCAGTGGCCATTCCCGGCACTGACACTGTTGAGTATAAGAGCTTTGACCTATTCCATTTTCAACCTGGGCTAGTTCACTGGTCCTTAGGCAGGCTGGTAGCCTTTTCTTATGTGAAGCTTACTGTAGTGATGCTGGACCTGACTGGGATACCTTTAACTCTACCCCAGCTCAGAATTCCCCAGCTCCTCATCCACCAGTCCCAGCCTCCCTAGGAGCAGGGATTTGAGAGGTGCACCATTACACCTATTTTAATCCTCCCTAAAGACAGTAGTATTGTCTCATGCTCTCTACAAGTATCTAGGAGGAATAGCTGGAAGAGATTACACAACAATGTTGGTGAGAAGAACTGGCAGAAAATACTTAGAAGTTAATGTGAGTGCAGGAAAAACTAAAAAGTACAGTGAATGAAAGAGCTACCTTTAAAGTTCGTTGATACCTAAGAGCCTCAGTCCCTCAGGGATTCAGCAGGGAAGAGTAATAAAGAAACTAGTAAAGGTCATTTTGATGAAAGAAATCTCATAGAATATCCAAGGGTGATGGAGCATTAGCACTTGCCACAGATCACTTAATTTGAAGGCACACACATGGCAATATCTCTGTATGCAAACACAGCAGGTAGTAGGGTCCCTGGAGGCTGAGGATAGCAAAAAGTACCTCTAGCCAGGTGCAGAACCTCCCTCGCTTTGCCACCATGCCCACAGAGCATTCAATAATGCCCCCTGGCAAAGCCCACTCTGACTTCTTCACGTCATTCTCTTTCTTTTTGATTTATCTTTCATGATTAAGAAAGATCCATGATTTACTAGCTCTAGTGCTTTCATGAGTAAAGAGGTATGGAAGTTCTGGGATGGTCCTAGAGAGCCAAGAAAGAAAGGCAAATAGAAAAGAATCAGAATCTCAACTAATGATGGTCTGGTTGTGCTTGAGTCTTCTCACCCAGAGTTCTCCAGACCATGATCTCCAGAGCCCCTTGAAAGCAGCAGGTTGCTGAAAGATGCTTCCACCCTCTTCCTCAGGAATTGGGTTTGGGGACATCCTGGGATGGGAGATGCAAATAGTTTATTCTCCAGAGTGATCATCTACTCTGAGATGAGGGGAACCTGGAGGCAGGCAGCTCAGCGAGCTTTTGGTGATCTCCATCATACTCTGCAGATGTTTGATTGTTTGCCCTCAGAGTTTTATAATTGGCGTATTTTTTCTGACTACGTTTCCATGGTTTATAAGAGACACAGTCCAATCTTTTTATTTAATTTTCCTACTGTTTTGTTTGATTATTTGTTGTTTACAGTATTATCTCGAACAACAACAATGGCATTTCCTTCCCTACTAATCTGGCCTGTTTCCATTTTGCCTGTTTGTTTTAAGTTGAATGATAACTTTTTTTTTTCCTGGCAGAAAGCCCCACCCAGCTTTCCTTTGTTTATTTTCTTACATGTATGTGTGTCAGCCTCATTCATCACAGTGTCTGTTAAGAATAGCCTTTGTTTGATAGCTGGTGTGCCTTCTGCTCATGGGTTATTAATGTGACTGTATTAAGTATTTTTGTTTTTACAGTACATCACAATTGCTTTATTTCTTTATTTCTCACTAACTTTGGGAAGCAAAAAAAAATGCTCTATATATTTTACAGGTCAAGAACCTGAGGCACTGACTCAGAAAAATGACTTATCCAGCATTAGCCAGTACAAATAATTTTCAAAAATCTTTTGGCATTCAAAAGGAGGCCTTATGGCTGCTCTCTTCCTTTCTCTTTAGCTATCTTTGTGTCCTTCCACAACTATAGTTCAATAAACAAAATAGAAAACACATTGTTTCTTCCTCAGAGGTGTCTATAAAACACTAGCAATTATTGAGCCTTTACAGCTTGCATAATAATAATGACTTTCTCTTTTTTCTTTCTCTTTCTTCCCCTCCTTGCTTCCTCCCCTCCTTGCTTCCTCCCCTCCTTGCTTCCTCCCCTCCTTGCTTCCTCCCCTCCTTGCTTCCTCCCCTCCTTGCTTCCTCCCCTCCTTTCTCTCTTCCTCCTTCTTTTCTCCCTTCCTCCTCTTCCCTCCCCTCCCCTCTCCCCCTCTCCCTTTACCTTCTTCCCCCTTCCTCTCTCCCTTCCTTCTTTCTCCCCTTTCCTTCCCTCTCTCTTTCCCTTTCCCGCTCCCCCTCTCTCTCCTTCTCTCCCTCTCTCTCTCCTTCTCTCTTTCTCCTTTTCTCTCTCCCTCTCTCTTTCTCTCTCTCTCCCTCTCTTCTTCACCCTCTCCCTCTCTCTCTCCCTGTTTCTTTCCTTCTCCCACTCTCTTCCTCTCTCTCTCCCTCTTTCTCTCTCCTTTCTTTCCGAGCACCTGAGGGGGTCAGGATAGACACCGACGTTGAATCTTGAAGAAAGCCAGGAATTCCTTGAGGCAGAGGCCAGGACAAAATGTGCTCCAGGCATGGGGGGATGAGACCATCATAAAGCAGGGGCTTTATGAAGAGAGACATAATGTCTTACAGGCAACAGCAAGAAGGCTTGCTTGCCTGGAACAAGGGGAATGAAGGAGAGTAAGAGGCAACAGACTTTTTCCTCTTTTCCTTTTGATTTGCCTCTTTACAAAGAAGTGGGTGAAGAAGATCAATACTGGTAAACTATAATGGAAGCAATCTGTTCCTACTCCTCTGCTTTTTCTTTCTACACTAAGCCTAGATCCTGATATCAGTTTCTTACACTTTATTTCATAGTTTTTTCCTGCCTTCTGAAGATGAACTTTGTTTCGGTTTTTTGAATTGTATGAATTATAATTATTCTCTCTTCCTCTTCTATAGTTCCTCTTACATCTCACTCCCCCTTTCTGTGTCTAGCTATATATTCCTTTTAAATCTAATATATTTTGCATTTAAGTGTTTGGGAATGTATATGTGCAGCTACCCTTTATTTAGTTTACATAAGAACGAATTAGTGAAATGGCCACTACTTGGGCCCCATCTCAGGAATTCCATTGGGACAAGATGGTTGAGAGACAGAATGGGGCACTCATGCATGAAATGCAGTCTGCCATGGTGGAGGGAACTCTTAAAATCTCTGAGATTAAAGATCTGTTTGAGTATTAATCTTTAGGTAGCCCTGGGGCGGGTAGAGCTGACCCACTGGTATTGGATCCTCATTCACTGCTCTAAACAGAAAAAAGCTTCTTTCCCTCACGAGTCCATCTCTACCACAGAGCTGACTCGGAGGAAGGAATTTCTCTGGTCTCCTCCTCCACTCTTCTTCACCACCAAAAATTGAGATAGAGAATGTACCAATTGCCCTTGTATAAAATAGCCTAGGTTGCTAGAGGTCACAGAGATAAGCACGTGGTTTGCCAGAAGTAATAGCCTGAATCCACAAAGATTTTTTCTCTTTTGGTTTGAAAAGCTTACAAAATAAAGACTCTTTCTACTGGTTGTTAATTGAATATGGTAAAAAGCTCAAAGCTTGCAGGTTAGAGGAGAAAATTTTTCTCTAACTACTGTCTGTCCAGAGACTGAACTCTCTGTCCTTCCTTACATTCTATATAAATTATGTTAGTTACTGGGTTTCCCCTTACTTCTGTACTGCACTGGCATAGTATAGACAGTGCACAGTGTTCAGGGTCACCCAGAGATATCTATAGAAATCAAATAAGGTCATTGTACTAGAACAATTTAGAGCAAAGTAAGGAAAGGGATCGGAAGCAGGCACCAGGTGCATCCAAACAAGCCTCAAGCCAGTGAACAGAGAGTAAACAAACCAACCTTAAGCAGCTTTTCTGCAGTTCTTGTGAGGGTAATCGCTCACTAAGCTTACCTGAAGTCTTTGCTCCCCAGTAGAGACTCTCTCGGAAGCTAGCCTGTCCCCTCAGCCTCTCCTCCAGGACTCCATATGGCAGGATGTCCCCAGGGACAGTGGCCACGATGCTGCCTGCTCAGCTCCCCAGATGCACTTTCCCTGTTCTAGTTTCTCTCCGTTGGGCTCCTCCAGTTGTCTCCCTCCAGATGCTTTGTCACCTTCCTTCTGTGTCCTCTTTGACATTCAACTAATTCTGAGATTAGTCCGAAGGACTTTGTACTACTTTAGTACAACTTAAAATTCTTAGTCCCTGACACTTTCTCCTTAGTTTGGAATAAGCTTCCATCGGAACCAGGTTCATTTATATAATAAATTCTTGGGTACAGTTCCTGGCACAAAGTAGGCTTGTTGATGTTGTTGTTGAGGATCATGGCATCTGGGAGAGGATGCCATGACATGCAATTGAATTGGATTTAAATGAGGGAGGATTGTGCTGGACAAGGTCACCTGCCTCACTTTCCCCTCCAGACTCATCTGGGTCCAGTGGTCAGATAGAGATCAGGACAACTGAAGATGGCCCTGGATGCAATGGGTGACCGTGGCCTTTTAAAGCTAAGATCTTCAGCAGGTCTCAGACTGACAAAAGCTGCATCCATTCGGTGATTAAGATTAGGTAGCAATTGAGGCAAAGGATCTCCTCTTTCACTTCGTCCAAAAAAACTCTAAATAAATTAATGAATGAAAAAATGAAAAAAAAAAAAACCCAAACAGGGTTTTTGGCCAAAGCAGAAATCACTGCTATTTACATTCAACTTGAGTCTATAAGGATCCAAATAATGAGCAAAGAGGGCTTGGCCTAGGATCTATTGGTGGTCAGTTACAATTAGATTGGTTTAGTTTAGGTTAAGCATGGTCCTTAAGAGAGAAATCTAGCCAGTAAAACCCAAAATATCTTGGGGAGGATTCAGAGATGTAAAAGAAAAAAATGCTTTTAAGAGCATCTGTAGATACGGGTATGATACCCTATGTGGACACACACAGAGAGAGAATCTTCTAACTGACCAATTCCCGGCCAGCTGTACTCACAGGGGTTGTTATAGCCTCAGTCGGACTGAGACTTGTTGAAGACCTTTAGCTTAAAAAGGCCAAGGTTTCCCACTGCAAACAAGGCCATCTTTAGTGGTCTTGATCTGTATCTTGCCACTGGACCCAGATGGTTTTGATGACTTTTGCACAGTCCTCCCTCATTTAAATCCAATTTACTTGCATGACATGGTATCACCTCCCCGAGATGAGGATCCTATTTTAGAGCAAAGGACAAATGATAATATTAGCAACAAGCTGTGGTCTTAGTGGATAGATGGATGTTCTTGGGGTTAGAAGACCTGGTTCAAGTCTCCCCTCTGCCACATTCCATCTGTTTGATCCTGTGTAAGTCACTTAGATTTGTAGCATGCTTGGTAGCTCTCTAAAATAACAAGTTGTAGATGAGTTCCTGATCTGTATTGAGAGAGAGAATTTCTACACCAGGAGTTCCCTGTATTCATGAAATCAAAAATACAGTCCCCAAATAAATTTCTAGTGGTGGGATACAGCTATAATAGTTCTATTCCCTAAGCTTGAGAGAATGAATGCAAGTTTCTTTAAGGTAGGACCTCCTGTGAGCTGAATGTTTGTCTAATATCCCTTTCATCTCCTCTTCACTTAGCACAGTTTCTGGCACATAGTAAGTGCTTAATAAATGCTTGTTAAATGTTACTAATGGTGACAATTGTGTGTGGACTAATTTCATTCACATGTATTGCTGGCCCCTCAAACTCTACATGTCTAGAAAGAAGCTTATTATTCCCTCTTCCCCTTTCAAATCACTTCCTCCTCTTAGCTTCACTTATTCTATCAGTGGTACCCCCATTCATCCAATCTCCCATGTTTGAAACACTGATGTTCATCTTTCCTTTAGCTTTCCTCCTTACCTCTTTAATCTAGTCATCTAACAAGTTCTTTCAGCTCTTCTTGTGAAATATCTTGAAATCTTCTATTCTTACTGTCCCCATCCTAGTATAGCCCTTATTATCACCATATTTTCTACATTCTGGTCTCTTCCTTACAATCTATCCTTTATGTAATTGTTAGACTAACCTTCTTTATATAGAACTTATATATGCTCAGAAGTTTTTGGTGGGAGCTTCTTATATTTATAGGATCTCTGATGTTGTCTTATCTTTGCAGCCTTAATGCATGCTTTCCCTTTCCTCCTCCTCCCTCACTCCCCACCACTGCCCTCTCCTGTAGATAAGACCCTTGGCCACACAAACACCTTTTCCTACTTCTATGCTCTTGCTCACATTTTTATATCCCTGGGATGCCTTGCCATGCTCCTCTAGCTACTGACTTCCTTTCCACCCTCTGAGACTAAATTTAAATATTATGTTTATTTTTTAAGGTAAAGTTTATATTTTTATAACCTAACCTCATCTCACCTTTCCCTTATTCAATAATGAGGTTTCTTTCCTTAGACCCCCAACAGCACTTCACTTACACCTTTCCTATCATATGATATTATAGTTAGGTGTATGTGTGCCATATCCCATGAGATCTTTTCTGAACTTTTCAATCATTCAGTTCAACAAACACTATTTAAGCACCATCTGTATATTGAACATTGGACGAGGCACAGGGAGCACTATGGGGTCTAGATCGATTTAGAACTGTTAAACTTACTGTATACAGAGTATCACATTCAGTGGGGGCTCTTTAACGTCTTCCTGAGTCTTCAGCATGGGTATTTCCCACTTCTTTTTTGTTTACACTCTTGGCAATCTCATTCACTTTCACCCCTTCAAATATCATTTATATAGATGACTCACATATGTACATCTCCTGCCTTGATCTCTTTTCCAAGTTTCAGATCTGTAGCTACTATTGCCTATAGAGTATATTTGCTTAGACATCCCATTAGCATCTCAAACTTTACATGCTCCAAAGTGAATTTATAATCTTTTCCATATTTTACTCTTTCTGTTGCCAACACCATCATTCACTCAGTCTTCCATATTTGAAATCTTTGCGTTATCCCTGAACCTTTCCTCTCCCTCATTTTTCAAACCGAGCCAATTACCAGATCCTGCCTATTTCATCTCTTCAGCATCTTTAGCAACTGTTCCTACCTGTTTTCACAGTTGGAGGCCTTTGTTGCCACCTGGTTGTATCTGCCTTGATGTCTGTTTACCTCGGTGTTTACTTTTCATTCATATCTTATTTTTTCTACACAGATCTATAATGCCTCGGACCTAAATCTTGTTCTTCCAACATGGAGGGGAAAACTATAGAGGAACCCATTTCTGCAGTATCAAAGTCTAAAGTTTCCACCAAGATGGAGAACACAGCACAGTGGTTGGTTGAGGATCATGTTCAAATATGGGATGTTTTAAAGACTGAGGAGGTAAGGAAACTGAGGGAATATAATACTAATTATTTTAACCCGGTTTCACTTAAAAATTTGCAAGGAAAAATGGGAAAAGGAAGATAATGACTTCTTTCCATTGGTTGAAATTGGATGTCATGTTTTACTCTGTCTTAAGTTTTGGAACTATAAACATTTAAATATAGGATGAAAATTCGCCTACTACAGTAGATATACAGCTAGACAAGCTCTGGCACATACTGGCTATATGATTCTAGGCAAGTCATTTACCTTTTCATTGCCCCAAGCAACTTTCTAAAATGAACAATTGCTATTGTGCATTAGGAGCCGGAGCTATCTCATCTAGGAGCTCTCTTCACCAATGGAATGACAGTTCCAGACCAAAAAAAAAAAAAAAGTACCCCAAAAGGATTCTGAAAGATCATTTTCTGGCAGAAATGGGGAATGCCTGAGGGATGAGTCATCAAAGAAAGTATGGGAATGTGAATCACGCTGATAAAATGAACTGCAATGGGCTGGATGATTCATTGAACTCCGGGCTTGAGAGCTGAAAGGTATCCCTCAGACAATAAAGAAAAATGGATCTTGAGCTTTTAAACCGTAAAAGATGGGGAACCGGTTCAAGGCTGCCAGCAGGAACTAATAAAAAGGCAGCAAAGAAAGACAATACTCTTCAGGCTACGTCACTGGCCACTAAGTAAATGAAATCATGCTATCTTAGCACAAAGGAGTGCAGAAACTCTGATTCCCCAAGGGTAGGCAAAATTAGTCCTTACAACATCAGGCACTTGGGGGAGGTCAGGAGAGATCAGTGTAAGTCTTCCAGAGGAATTGAGCTTCCTAGGTCAGTACAGAGTGTTTTTTCACATAATCTTTGTTGTAAAGATAGGGGAAATAGCTTTCTCATTCAGAGGATAGCTACTATGTTAGGACACAAGAGAACCAAAGTAGTTGCTAAGTAGAAATATAGCATAATTGAGGGATAGGGAGAAGAGGATCATTTATACTTGGAGGAAAAATAAGATGACATTGGAAATGCCAGGCCAGTTCAGAAATATGTTCAACACCTAGCCCAGATGATATTTTAGATGAAGGAAAATAATGAGGGGATAGTTGTCTCTTCACATTGGTTTGATCTTTTTGTTTGTGACTAGATTTCACTTAAATTTGGATTAGACTGTTCCCCTAACCAATTTTTGTAGTTTTTTGCTTTAATGAATATATTGGACATTATTTTTGTTTATTTTCTTATAATTTATTAGTAAAAGTTGTTTTTTGGAAATTTCCTAACCTCCCATCCCACAATTTGTCTTATTGTTGTCATTTGGTTGTGTCCAACTTTTTGTGATGTTTTTTTGTTTTTTTTTGGTAAAGATACTTAAGTTGTTTGCCGTTTTCTTCTCTACCTCATTATACAAATGAACAACTGAGGCAATCAGGGGTTAAGTGACTTACCCAGGGTCACACAGTAAATATCTAAAGTGGAATTTGAATTCGGGTCTTCCTGACTCTAGGAACAGTGTATTATCTTCTGCACCATCTAGGAGTGAAGCTAAAAATAAATTGATTTTCCCATACCACATTCAGAAGCCAAAAGGGAGCTTTGTGGATGCCTAGAGCCTGGTTTTGGTAATGGAAGTAAATGGAGACTATCTCCCAGATAGATTGACAGTGGGAAATAGGGAAGCCCCACTTCTCAGGATTAATGCAGCATCAGTAGTGGTGACAGATCAGCAAGTATTTGGCTGTAGGAAATAGATGTGATCACACCCCAGTAATTTGAGTTGTTGCTGGGGTGGAAAGCTAGTTTAGGTAAGCAGGGCAGAACCAACTACTTTCAATTACTTCCTGATGACCATAATTGAAAGTGAGAATATACATGTTAGTATTTGCACATTCACTGATTCTAATGATCTGATACTGACAATAGAGAAGTCAGTTGTTCCTTGGGGCATACATCTAGGATGTGACAGATAATCTCCCAAGACAGGAAGCTTGATAAATATTTCTGTTGATTCATGTTTGTACAAACAATATTGCCTGGAGGAATCTTAAAAAATTCTGACAAAAATTAAAGCATCTTGAATAGAAAAGAGTTTAATTCAGGAGTTTTTAACCTGTTTTGTGTTGTGGACCCTTCTGGAAGTCTAGTGAAACTTATGAACCCTTTCTCTGAATAATATTTTTAAATTTATAAAATATGTAGGATTATAAAGGAAAACAATTACACCAAAAGATAGTTATCTAAATACTTGCAAAAACCAATTTCATGAGTCACCTGAAGTCTATCCATAGACTTGTTGTTGGTGATAAGTGAACACCTGGTTAAGAATCTCTGTTTTAGAGAAACGAATATTATTTGTCATTATTGCTGTTTAGTGGATGCAGAATTTTAGAAAAGAGAGGCAAATTTGGAAAGTGAATATCTTGGCTAATAAAATGTGCTTGCAAAAGGGATTTGGGTTTCTTGTCAAAATATAGGAATGATGAGCTTCTAGTCAGACATGGAGCTGTTAACTTCTTACTTTCCTTTGCTAAATCTTCCACCATGTCATAATCTTTAAATGTGGCTTTCTCTCAAGACTGTTCTAGGCCTTCTTATCTTTTCTCTCTGTATTCTCTCAGCTGGTGATCTTTTTAGCTCCCAGGGGTTCATGTACAGTTTCATGTGCATACAGACATACATCTCCAGCCCACTTCCCCTTCCCTGGACATTTTTATCTAGATATCTCCCAGACATCTCAAAGCCAGTAGGGGGGCATCAGACAGACTGTCTAGAGAGTCATGAGTGCAGCCTGGAGAGGAACAAAAACATGGTTGCTTATACATCCCTGGTTTGCCTGGCCATTCTCCTAAATATGGATGTTCTGGGAGGAACTGGTCAATGAGGGAGAAGCCACAGGGAAGCTTTTGTGAGAAGTCTAGAGGTGAATTAAGTTTTCCCGGTGAAAAGATCTCTATGGCATGGTAGAGAAAATCTGAATCATCTCTGTGTCCCCTTCTTCCCACTCATCTAGTCACTACCCTGGGCAGCCAAGAGTCTCATATATAATAATATTATAATATATAATATAATATTATATTATGCCTGGATTATTAGCCTTCTAACTGGTCTCTTCCCTTCATTTTCTTCTGTCCATCTCATCCTCTGCTTAAGTCACACAGAGCCCCCTTCCATGATTCGTGTGGTTCCCTCTTGCAATCCTACATGTAGCACTGAAGTCTCTTTACAATCTGACTTTTTCCTACCCTTCAGTCTTCTTACACTTTATACCCTCCTGTCCTCTGCATCTGACATACTGGCCTCCCTGCTGTTTCTCACACATGCCATTCCCATCTCCTGTCTGTGACTTCATACCCTCTGTCCCCCATGTCTGGAATGTTTTCCTTCCTTACTTAGAGATCTGAAGCTTTATGAATTTCTTTAAGACTTGGTTCAAAAGCCTTTTTTTTTTTTTTCTGTAAGACAGGAGTAGTTAATCAGGAGTCTGGGAACTTGGAGGAGGAAATAAAATTACTTCTTTATTTTCACCAACCTCTAATTGAAAATTAGTATTCCTTTCATTATGGTTATTCTGAGAAGGGGTCCCTGGGCTTTCCTGCCCCGCCCTCCAAGGTCAGGATCTCCTGTTCTGTGGCTACTGCCTTCTATTCCACATATATTTCTGTACTTATTCATTTGCCTATTGTCTCCTCCATTACCAATGCAAGCCCCTAGAAACAGAGTTTTGTGTTTATGCTTTTCTTTGTATTCTCAAAATTTAAAGTGTGAATGGCATGAGGCAAGTGCTTAATAAATGCTTGTTGATTGATTGATTAGGGGATACCTGACAAAGGCTAGTAAGAATGGATTTGCCTGGCATCTTATAGAGCTAATCAAGAAAGCCTCAAACTGGAAAGGAAAGAGAAAAGAGAAAACTGCCTGTACTACTGTAACAAGCTAGATTCAGGGTAGAAGAGTATCACAAAGGGAGAAAAATGACAGTAAATATGTCCCACGGTTCACAGGAAACAAATCCAGAGAAGGAGCTGGAAATAAATTCCATGCCCTCAGTTGTTTGTGCAGGAGAAAGATGAATGAACTATCCTAAACTAAAGAGGCAAATATGGCAATATAGATATTCTATGTCTGAGATTAGGTCGATGGGACTTATGGAAGAAAGAATTATTGAAGCACAGAGGTGCTACCATTGTGGTTAGTGGCAGTGCAGAGTTGTGGGAATCCCCTCTGGTCAGAAAAGCACAGGTCCAACGTGAAAGAATTCAGAAACTGGAAAAGAGTGGAAAGGGCAATGGGTGTGGAGTCAGGAAGATCTCAGAGACTTCTCAGCTACATAATCTTGGGCAAGTCTTGGGAAAATATGAAGAATGGAAAAAAATAGAAGAGACTATGAGATCTCACAAGTAAAACAACAGATCTGAAAAACAGATCATAAAGAGAAAACATAAGAATGATTGGACTACCTTAAAGCTATGAACCAAAAAAAAAAAAAAAAAAAAAAAAAAAAAAAAAAAAAAAAAAAAAAAAAAGAACCTAGATACAATAATACAAGAAATAATCCAAGAAAATTTCTCTAAAGTGAAAGAATAAGAGGAAAAAAACAGAAATAGAAAAAATCCACCAATCACCACCTGAAAGGAAAACATACAGGAATATCATTGTTAAATTTTGAAATCCATAGATCAGATAAAATTTTGCAAGCAACAACAAAACAATTCAAATATGCTGGAGCAACAAAGTCATGCACACAAGACCCATCACTAGCTACAATAAAAGACCTCTTGTCTTGGAACTAGGGTTGTGACTAAAAATATTTTATCAAAAAAAAATTAAATATAATGTTACATGGGGGAAAAAAATAACATCCAATGAACTGTTAGGGTTAGCAGGATTTTATTGCCAAAAAACCTGAACTGAATAGTATATAAGAACCAACATCAAAGGCTAATTTCAAGGAGCTCAATAAGAATAAATTGTTTATATTTTATATGGAAATATAAATCATGTCTTTAAGATTGTCATTAGCAATTGGGTAGTCTAAAAGAAAGATTGGGGTAGAGTTGAGTATGATGTGATTCTAAAAAGCAAACCTGTATAGGAAAAGGTATAAACTGTAATCATGCTATATGAATGAAGTACGAAAGCAAGAACTGATCTAGAGGAATTAGATGGGTGTGTGTGTGATCTGGTAATTCTGAAATCCTTTTCCTGTTGGGAATAGGTTAAAGAAGGAACAATATATACATATATACTCATATACCAAGAAGGATATAGCATCCCCTAAAATCTTTAAAGAAATGAAAGGGAAAGGGACAGGATAAGGACAAACAGGAGTGGGATAAGGTATATAAAAAGGGTTAAAGAGGGAGAGGATAAAGGAGGGATTCTTTGGGGTGGTAGTGGTTAAGTAATAGTAAGGCAAGTTAGTGGGTAGAAGTAAAGTAGAACAGTTATCAGAGATAGGAAATGAGATAATGTATATATGTGTATGTGTATATATAATTTATATATATATATATGTAAACATAAATATATTCATGCTTAACTGTAGCCTGCTTGGGGAAGATGGAGGGGAGAAAGAAAGAGGGAAAAAAAGAATAAAACATAGAACAAAAGAAAACCCATAAGGAAACAAAGAAAAGGTAGACAGTTCTGAATACAATGTGTTTTCCTATTATATATGTTTTATTGAAATGGAGACTTATTGTTACGTATTTTGAATCCTTGCATATGTTCTGTGCACATGACAACTTCTTTTGTTTACTATTTTCCATTCAGGTTTTTTATTAAAGCTTTTTATTTTCAGAACATATGCATGGATAATTTTTCAACATTAACCTTTGCAAAACCTTATGTTCCAATTCCCCGCCTCCCCTCACCCTCTCCCCAAGTAATCCAATATATGTTAAACATGGTAAAAATATGTGTTAAATCCAAGATATTCATACATATTTATACAATTATCTTGCTGCACAAGAAAAATCAAATTAAACAGGAAACAATGAGAAAAAAATAAAATGCAAGCAAAAAACAACAAAAAGAATGAAAATACTATGTTGTGGCCCACACTTAGTTTCCACAGTCCTCTCTTTGGGTGTAGATGGCTCTCTTCATCATCACAAGATTGTTGGAACTGATTGGAATCATCTTATTGTTGAAGAGAACCACGTCTATCAGAACTGATCATTGTATAGTCTTGTTTTTGTATACGATTCTCCTAGTTCTGCTCATTTCACTCAGCATCAGTTCATGAAAGTCTCTCCAGGCTTCTCTGAAATCATCCTGCTGGTCGTTTCTTACAGAACAATATCTATTTAAGTTTTAAATAAAAAAATAAAAGAAATTCTTTGTAAGATGTTTTCATTGCAATTCTTCATTAGTGATGGGTTAATGACTCCATGGGCATCTGCTGATTTACAGCTTCCCTTCTTCAGAGAGGCAGGTACTCCAGAACTCACAGCCATGGAGCTCCAGCCATAAAAAGTAGGTAGACCTATGTTTCAGGAAAAAGTCTGGGTTCAGTGACAGCAACATGCCATTTAAATCTACTCATCAGTTTCTCTCATCCTCCTATTTGATGCTGGGCCTTGTTTGCTGTCTGCCCCGTCTCCTTAGATATAACAATATCTGTCCAAGAAATGTAAGATGTAGTCACGGATGGCCTTTCAGTTCAGGTATGGAAGACATTTCTCATGTGCTTGGTTTTTTCTGGAGGAATTAGGCCAAAATCTTTGGAATGATTCTGAATCTCACTTAAAGGTTCTACAGAAATAATATCTTTCAATACCACGGGCTTCTTTCGCACATGCTTGGTCTTGGCCAGATGTTTTTTGCTTCTAAACAAAGAAGGGAATAAGCACTTCTATAGGACATCTCCTATGTTCTATTCTAGGTGCTTTTACATATGTTCTCTTGTTTGATCCTCACAACAACCCTGGGAGGGAGGCACTATTATTGTCCCCAATTTATACTTAGGGAATGGAAACAAATAGAAGTCAAATCAAGTGACTTGTTTAATATGTCAGGGTTAGTATCTAAGGCCAAGTTTGAACGCAGTTTTTCCTGAGTCCAGGCCCAGTGAGTGCTGTATCCTCTTGCTTGCTGGGTATCAATCTGCTGCTGGTACTGTGGGAGAGGTACTGGGATAGAAAAAAGGTCCAGCTTTCAAGGAGCTCTCAGTCTAATGGGAGAAATAAGATTAAAATAGTGATCTATAAACAAGAGAAGGCCGGATACTCTGATATGAAAGGAGTGCAGGAACGGCTTCCTGCAGAAGGTGGGGTTTTAGCCAGGACCTGAAGGAAGTGGGGGAAGCCAGAAGCTGGAGAGAATTCCAGCCTGGGGATAAGCTGGAGATGGAGGGGCTTGTCGAAGGAACAGCCAGGAAGCCAGTGTCTCTGCATTGTAGAGTGGGTCAAGGGGAATATTAAGGTAGAAAAGGGCCTTGAAAACCAAACAAAGGACTTAATATTTGATCCTGAGAATGCTAAAGAACTATTGGAGTTTTTTGGCTTGATGTGATTTAGGAAAATCACTTTGGTAAACTGAGTGGGGGATGGCTTGAAATGGGAGAAACTTGAGCAGGGGAGATTAACCAGAAGGGGACTGCGGTAGTCCAGGTGGGAGCTCTTGAGAGACTGTAGCAGGCCAGTGGTAGGATCAGAGGAGAGAAGGGGTGATGTACTAGCAACGTTGTGAAGGTAGAATCAACAGGGATTTGGCAATATATGGGTGGTGAGAGGAACTGAGGAGCTGAGAATGTAGGCCTGTTGTGGTGCCTTCAACAGTCATTGGGAAGTTCAGAAAAATCTTCAAGTTTCTTGCCAAAAGTTTTGTAATTTTTGGCAGTACTTTCTAGGTTCCTTTTGGCAATATAACTTGTTTCCTCCAGAAGTGGGCATGTCAGCCCAATTTCTTCCAAATTCTTTCTTTTAAGTCTCCAGAATTTCTCTAGTTAGGGTTTTTCTCATCATGTGATGGTACTACTGCCATTCCTATGGTAGAAGAGGTAGATAAAGAGAAACAGTAAGTAGAGACTAGCTAGGAGAACTAGAGTCCAAAATAAGTACTCGACTTCACATAAGAAAGTGAAGCAATTGACTCATCCTAAGGAGAACATGAGCCTTCAATTGTTTTCCCAGAGTGGCAATTATTTTTTGTACTAAGCTCTCCTTTGTGACCAATTGCCTACGTGAGAAAACAACCTGAGTTAGTTAGGCAAAGCATTTGCTGCTTTTCCTTGTGAGGAGCTGAACTATTTATTAGCCCTAGTGGAGATTGAACTTTGAGCAATAACCTTATTAGCATAAAGTTCCAGCCAGTTTGCTGTAACATCGTGCAATTCCTTATAAAAGGAATTATTTGTTCATTATGCATGTTTCTGAGATTAAATCATAAAAATATGAGATCCAGTAAGAGGAAATGTTTTAAATAATAAAAATTGGAGGAAAATTTAGAAAAAAAATAGTAGCGAGAATGTCTTATTGGACTGTGGAACCACAGTGCTGGGCTCAATTTGACATAAAATTTGCAAGTTTGAGCATAGGACTAAAGTAACAGTTCTCCTTTATGATTAGGAATAAATCTCTCCTCTTAGAGATTATCCCTCCTGAGTGTTCCTAAGATGGTCTCCTGGGCAAGAAAGTCAGCATCTCAACTACAATCTATTGTTAAGAGAAATGTCAGATGTTATGTTTGTGACTGGATGTGAGTGTTGAAAGTTCTCACCTTCTGTCCTTATACCTGTGTGAAATATAGACATATTCTGGAAAACCATGAGCCTCCTCATCATAAGATGTACTAGGAGGCATGAAAGGGCTGGACCATAGAAGCCTTTCTTCATTCTAACTCAATTGACAGTTATTTGAATGAGAAGATACTTAATCCCAGGGAGAGAATAAATAAGAGATGGTTAGTATGTAGGAAGCTGTCTCTTGGAAAAAACACTTGGACATTTACAGCCAATTCAAGCCGCCTCCTTTGGCTCCAAGTTGGCTCTTAGCTCTGCCTTGATGCACTAAACAGGAACATTTCTTACTCTTTGTTATCAAGAGTGGAAAAGAGAATTAGTTTGTAATATAAATAAAGAGGCTTAAAAAACATCCATGGAAGTAGCATTCACTCAAACTCTTCTTAAACTAACATTTTCATGGAGGTTCTGCTTTAGCTTAATGTTGCCCATAAATAGCCTCACTGTGCCCCTGAGGGTGGGCTGGGAAGTAAAGTTTCTTTTCCAACCCTACAGCACAGCAGGAAGTGCTTGGTATCTTTAGTCTCCATTGTGACAGTAAAAAGTGGGTAGAGAGTGAGTCTCATGGTCTGGGATGAAGAGGAGCAAGGGGAGAAAATCAAAAGGAGGTGTCCCCTGCATCGGTTAGAACACTGTACTCTTTTCACCTGAACTGCAGGGATGAAGAAGGGACGGCATGATTGAGATTGGTCCTGAGCAAACCAATTTAGGCCCTGTGAGCCAGGTCTGGGCTCCTTGGTGGGGTGGGAGAGGGAATAATCTGTTTCCTAGAGGGAGCAGCAGTAAAACGCAAACTCTAAGAACTTTGTGCAGTGACTTGACTCTGGGAAATTTGACGGCTCTGCCTGATTCCAGGTCATCCATCCCTTGCACAGAAATCCTAGGGAAGCATTTGGAAAATTATGTGGATGAGAAATATTAAAGAAAGGTTTATATGGGGAGAACAGAAACATAAAGGACAGAGGGATAGGAAAACATTCTGAGAACAGGAGAGAATTCAGTTTATTTTGGATTTCTGGTACTGTGGAGAGCTGGAGAAGAATTGGGCTGTCTTCCTTTATCACGATGTCAGGCCACTGCAGAGAAGGACCAAATAGGATATGGTGTGATTTCTAGGGGTTGGTAGCCTCTTTACCCATTGAATGATTGAAACTAAGCCTCTTTTTTTGTGCCTTATAAAGATAGCTTGTCACTAACAGGATCCATTTCAGTTTTCATTGCCAAAATATCAACAATATACATGTAGAGTAAAAATACAATGGAAAAAATAGCAGATTATCCAAAGGAAGGAACCTCAAGTAAAAGTGGATTCTTAGCTTGTTTACTATCATAGTGAATGCTTGCAAACTCATTCATTGCTGCAAGAAGATATCCAAATATTTTAAGTGGGGATGATCCTATATCAAAGCAGATTTAAGTTGATTTGAAGTAGAAATAGAATCAATCAGAACTCAGACCATTGTGAAGAGGGGAACAAAAAGGAGATGGGAAGCAGTTTAGAAACAGATTCCATGGAGGGCTGGAGATCTAGGCACTTAGACTATTTGGAAAAAACAAGATATGGCAGAGCTGGAGGAGGAGGCATTTTTATGAGAATGTCTGGGAGTGATAGAGGTATGGGGACAAGGGAAGATCCTGGACTTCCAGCTGAAGGCAGGAAATAATATAAACCAGTAGTAGAAATCCTAAGAGACAGTAAGCTTTTAAATCTGACTTTTAAATGTTTACTTTCCTTGTAAATTCTGCATCGGAACAAGAAAAACAAGTATGAAATCATATGCTTGGCAGCTAATTTAATTTCCAGACACCATTTAAGTCATATATAGTTTACTCCTATCTGACAAATAGGTATTCATTTTTCTTTTTAAGGTTCATATAAAGATTTTTCTGTGACTTTGGTTACTTGTATCAATCCCTGTGTATAGATAAATGCATCTCCTTTTTTGTGGTGTTAACTCATCTTTCAAATTTTTAACCTTCAAGCTAAAAATAAATAAAAGAATACAAACAAATAAATAAGTAAAAAATTTAAAAAGCTGGAGTGCTTGGGGAAAATGCTGGTTAGTAAAATTGTGAGAACTGATTCAGGGTTAACGTTGATCTGACTAGAAAATCCTTTCAGTTTTGTTCTTTGAAAAAAACCATTATAAAATGTTTTAGTTCTTTTTACTACCTTATTAAATATAGAATAATGCATATCAATAGAATATTCTGCAGTTAAGACCATTGCATTGCCTTAAAGTCATCTTTTTGAAGATAATTTCTTATTGTACAGTTATGCTGAAAATATATTCATTACATTTTGGATTGAATATATAGTGATCCTAGAACATGTTTTAAAAGCTGATTTTAACAAAAGAACATTTATTTTAATATGTTTCATTGTCATTTGCCTCATTCTTCTAAAAGTGAAGCCACAGAAGGAGAGGAGTAAAAAACAAAAAAAATCCTGGGTTAAAAATGGAGAGTTCTAGTTAGTTGGATTAAGTTAATTGAGGTCTTACTTTAATCCAAATTACTTTAACTTTTATATACATCTGATTTGCTAATCTTCAAATAGTATATATTAATCTTATATCAGCATAGGATTTATCAATAGTGATTCTTGTTCAGTGATATTCTTGGAGAAACTGGATCCATGGTCCTTCTGAACTCTATGGGTCTCTTCAAGTATTCTTCTGGGAGAGCTCTTCTATTAAGATCCTTAGATGCTCTATTAGTCCTATTAAATCATGATTACATATAGTTGTCTTTACTTCAGACCAATTATTTTTTCATTTTAAGTTTAATAGTATATTACTTTTCAAATTACATATAAAGATGGTTTTCAATATTCATTTTTGTAAGATTTTGAGTTTCGAAATTTTTTCTCTCCTCCTTTACCTCCCTCTGCCTCATGCTAGCAAGCAATATGATATAGATTATACATATACATTAATTTTTAATATATTTCCATATTTCAGACCCAATCTTGAAATTCAGCACTCAATAATTGACACACACATATATAAATGATAAAGATATTATATATTACTATATTATCCTTTTTCATATATTATATATTTATTATCTCTCTGCCTTTATTAGTAGATAGAAACCAGTTTGGAATTTCTGCTTCTGTAGAACTATTATATCCTTGCATACTTGACATACAGAAGGTAATGCATAAAATTCAATGAAGTAGTGACAGGATGATTGAGAATTTCCTAAACTGGTGGCTCAATCAGTTACAATCAGTTAGGGCATGATACTTACAGAGATTTCCTAAATTGTATTTTCTCCTGTTGCCATTTCTCTCTTGTATAAAATATATACCATGTCTTTGTCACTGGATGCTTGACTGGTTGGGGAGAAAGTTTTGTGTAATTTTTAGGATTAATGAAAAGCAGTACAGCAGGGTAAGATAGAGGGTCTTGGAGTCGGAATGACTGATGTAAACTCTGCCTTAACCTCACTGATGGTTTTCAGGCTGTTCTTTAAGATTAAATTGCAGAGCCAGTCTACTTTGGTGGAGGAAATGTCCTCAACTGAAAGCTGTGTACAGCATTGAAATCATAGTTTTGGAACCCATGTCCACACCTAGTGAATGGTCCTGTAGATTATTGTTTCAATATATGAGGGAGGAAATCCCTGTGAATTATCCTCCATGATTAGAATTGTTGCATGTTAGTTTGAAGTATCTTGAGACAGAAGATCAGCATGTATTAGGGCAGGAGCTCATACAATAGGAGATTCTCTCTCTGAGAGAATTGGGTATAATCCCCTCATTTTACAGAGGAGAAAACTGACTTCAGAGATGGGAAATGACCATGGTCATCTAATCCTAATTACAGCCAACAGTGGCAGCTACTGCGCTAAGTGCTTTACAATGATCATCTCTTTTGATCCTCACAACAACCCTGGGCAGTAGGTGATAATTATTATTCCTATTTTCCAGATGTGGAAACTGAGGCAGACTGAGTTTAAATTGCCCAGAGTCACACAGCTAGTAAGGGTCTGAAGTGGAATCTGAACTCAAGACTTCTTAACTTCAGGGCAACTAGGTGACTCAGTGTAAACAGTGCTGTGTCTGGAGTCAAGAAGCCTTATCTTTGGGAGTTCAAATCTGGCCTCAGATATTTATTAACTGTGTGACCATGGGCAAGCCATTTAATTTTGCTTCAATTTCCTCATCTGTAAAGTGAGCTGGAGAAGAAAATGGCAAACTCCTTCAGAATCTCTGCCAAGAAAGTCCCCACTGAGGTTAGACACGATAAAAATGACAGAACAACTTCTTAATTCCAGGTCTGGGACTCTTCCCACCCTCCTTCCATAGAGGAATTAAGTGGAAGAGCAAGACTTTTACCTGGGAGCCTCTCTTTGACTCTCCATGCCTATCCACCGCACTCTGCTGCAGGGGATTGCATGAGATGATACTGATGGTCCCTTCCAACCCCAAACAACATAATCCTGCTTTATGTGGAACATCACTTGACTAGATCCTTCTAGTCAAATCAAGGATCCTTCTGCAGCCTAGACCAGTGGAAAGGATGTGGAAATATGTTTGGGGTAATTTAGTCACTACAGACATCTGTCCTCCCTTGGGAAGGTTTAATTAAACTAACAAACAGAAGCTGAGGAGCTGAGTCAGTGATTCATTCAAAATGGGCTGGTAGTAGCTCACATGCATATAACACTGTTTCACAACAGTCCTGAGCTATGCAAGGATTTCTGTCCTCTTGACCAAGGCATTCTGTCCTAACGACAGGATCTGTGCCCTTTTGCCTCATGGCCTCAGAGCATCATCCTGCCTCTTGCCCTAACAGCACCATCTTTCCTGACATGCAACGGGAGTTCCTTATAATACAGAATGTCCCAGAACATCCCGAAGTTTACTAGTCATTATTTATGCTAGCTTGCTCCATGATATAGTTCCTCTCCCATATCTCCTCACTCCAAATCTAATCAAGGAACAGGCATATATGTGATGTTATGTGAGTCCTCCATGATTAAACTAACATTACAGAAAGCTAACTTTGGGACTGACAATAGGATATGGGGAGAGGATCAGTATTGTTCAGGCCCCGGTTCCCCATATAACTGCCAGAAAACAGTGTAGCTCAAGCTCAATATTTTTATTTTCTCTTGGTTTAATAAGATCAGTAGTTCAAAGCAGAAGCTATTTACTTTGGGCTCTTTTCTCTCTGCCCTCCACTCCCCTGCATACCCCACCCCAAGTCCTGACCTTCCAATGTATATGTGGGATTTTTTCTGTAGGCGATCTAAGCAGCCTTGAAATAAGTATGAGTTAACCACCACCAGACACAGCTGGTATAAATCAGAGTGATGCAGCTATGGCTTAGAGTTACTGGAAGAAATGTATGTATGTGTATATATATATATATATATATATATATATATATATATATATATATATATATAATGGAAGCAGAGGAAATCTGAATTATGGAAAGAGTAGGAGAAAAAAATAATTCTCAAAGCTAGATAAACAGACTACAAGAAATAAACGGAAGACAAACATCAGCAAAAATCGAGGGTTTTTCTTTCTTTCTTTTTTTTTTTTTTTAGAGATCTTATTTGGCAAGAGTACTATTGCACAATGTGTACATTTTTCAAGAGAAGGGAGAATGGTTCAGGAGTAATCCATGGTGATTAAGATTTGGGGTGAATAATTTGCTTACAACTTTAGGTCATCATGTAAATGAACTGAAGAACAATTGACACAGCCTAATGGACGATGGAGAGCTTAGACTTGGTCCTTTAGAAGGACCATGGAACTGGGGGTGAGCTATTTGTTGCCATTACTTGGGACACAGGCCACATCAAGAAAGGATCAAATTCTAGAAGACAGAAAGGCTCCTATTAAGGACAAGAAGAATGGTATAAAGTTAAGAGCCTAGGACTGGGACTTGAGAAATTTGGATTCTAATCTTTGAGGTTTCATCATGAACAAGTCCCTTTTCTCTACCTCAATTTCCTCACTCATAAAACAAAAAAGTTGGAACAATGATCTGTAAGAACTATTCCAACTGCACCCACCTACAATGATAAGAACCCAATCCTTGTTGCAGTATGGCTGATTTTGTCCTTATAGAAATGATTGAAGAGAAAATGCCAAGTGAGTCAGCCTTCCCAAGAAAAACACTGTGGGTTGCTCACTTCTATAAAGAACTGAACACTAGCACTATACTGAAAGATATAAGTGCCAGATACAGAGAGCTTTCTTGGCCCCCCTCACTATTCTCAGTGTCTGCAGACCTCTAGAAAATATAAAAGACATTCAGTTGGGAGTCATCTGGCTTTGCAAGAGATAACAGTAGACCTTGTGGAATGAATACTTTTTGTGGACGAGCACAATTTCTTTTTTTTTTTTTTATTTCTGTTTCCAATGATTTGTGACTTTGGCATAATAGGTACTTGATAAATGTTTCTTGGTTCAGACTGCAGTGCAACTACTTCTCTTCACCAGAAATTTCTGGTTCTGGAACTGTAATCAAGTTGACTACTATTGGAAAAAAGTATGTCAATCCATATGTCAGTCCATCCCTCTAGAGCTCCACTCAACATCCTTTGAATTTTCTAAAATACCTCTCCTTGGTTACTACTACACTGCATGTTTTGTGTCCTCCTTGACTTTGAGGTCAGGGATTATCTTTGCTTTTGTTTTTGTATCCCTCAGACTTTATCACAATGCTTATTAAGTGCTCAGGAACCATGGAAAGATAAAAATGCAAGTTTCCCTACCCTCAAGGAACTAATTAGTGACAAAATAGGTATATGTATCCATAAGAATATAAATCTATCTTAATACTCACGTGTGTATACATACACACATAAGTATACCTATATACCCACATGTTTGTGCAAATATGTATATGTAAGCATATATGGAACATAGTATATTAATACATATAAAAATACATATGCTTTTACCATATATATGTATATGTATAAATAAAAGTAGTAGTGGTGGTCTGAAATGTGTGTGTGTGTGTGTATGTGTGTGTGTGTGTATAGGAACACTTTAACAGAGATTCTCATAGTTACCCAAATGATCCAAATAGTTTGACTGTCAAAGTTGATCCTGTCATTTTATTCCTGGATTTTAAGAAGCAATATCACACAATACTGAGATCAGGGCTTAAATTTAGTCAGGAGAGTCTTGGATCCAAATTATACTTCTAACACTTATTAGTTGAGGGACCAAAGGGGCAAGTTGGATACTTATTTTACAGAATCATTGTGAAAATCCAATGAGATAAGGAATGTAAAGTTCTTGATAAATCTTTTTTTTTTTTTTTTTTTTTTTTTAGCAAGCAAATTTTTTTTTAGCTATTTATTTTATTTTTTATTTTTTAATTATAACTTTTTATTGACAGAACCCATGCCTGGGTAATTTTTTATAATATTATCCTTTTCACTCACTTCTGTTCCGACTTTTCCCTTCCCTCTCTCCATCCCCTCCCCTAGATAGCAGGCAGTCTTATACATGTTAAATAGATTACCATATATCCTATAACAATATATGTGTGCAGTACCGAACGGTTCTCATGTTGCACAGGGAAAGTTAGATTCAGAAGGTAAAAATAACCCAGGAAGAAAAACAAAAATGCAAACAATTTACATTCGTTTCCCGGTGTTCCTTCTCTGCGTGTAGCTGATTCTGTCCATCATTGATCAATTGGAACTGAATTGGATCTTCTCTTTGTCGAAGTTATCCACTTCCATAAAAAGTGGTCATCATATAGAATTGTTGTTGAGGTATATAATGATCTTCTGGTTCTGCTCATTTCACTCAGCATCAGTTCATGTAAGTCTCACCAGGCCTCTCTGTATTCATCCTGCTGGTCTTTTCTTACAGAAAAATAATATTCTATAAGATTCATATACCATATTTTATTCAGCTGTTCTCCAATTGATGGGCATCCATTCATTTTCCAGTTTCTAGCCACTACAAAAAGGGCTGCCACAAACATTTGTGCACATACAGGTCCCTTTCCCTTCTTTATAATCTCTTTGGGATATAAGCCCAGTAGGAACACTGCTGGATCAAAGGATATACACAGTTTGATAACTTTTGGGGCATAATTCCAAATTGCTCTCCAGAATGGCTGGATTCGTTCACCAACAATAGTGCTTTATAAATCTTAAAGTGTTTAGACAGATTCTCCAATTTGGGGCCTGTTTAGAATCATTCATATGTCATAAAAATGTACTTTTAATGTTTTTAATATGCCTTCAGGACACCTGAAAATGATCAGATGCCACTTAATTGAGTGGCATTTGTTGATGTTGTTTCATTCTTGAAGAAAAGCATATGATATCAGGGAGATGATGTCATGACATGCAAGTGAATTGGATTTAAGTGAGGGAGGGCTGTGCAAGGTCCCCTGCTTCTCTTTCCCCTCCAGAGCTCATTTACAGTTTGGTGGCAATGGAAAGGGTATGCTAACAAAGTGTGGAGTAGAATTGGTCAGTCCAGGAGCCAGTTACAACAGACTTCAGAATGTCTCATCTAAATATAGATGTAATAAAAAGGAAGCATAATGTGATGAAAAGAACACTGGATCTGAAATCAGGGAATTTGGGTTTGCTACTTACTGACTTTGAGCAAGTCGTGGTCTGTGTCGTGGTTTCTCATCTACAACATGAAGGAGATAAAACGCGTGACTTCTAAGATTCCTTCCAGCTCTAATCTGTGTCTTATAAAAACGTGTTCTCTTTTACATATGAAAATCACACTAAGACCTACAATCAAGGGAATGTACTTTGAGTTATTTTAAGGACTTTCCTTAGGACTTATGACAATTTGATTAATCTATTTATTCTCTCTTCTGGTGTCTGTGGCCACCAAGGGTATATATTTGTGAAACAGCTGGCTGAAGTTGAGGGATGCAGGATGTGGTTATGGAATAGAGCAAAGCTAATTGGCTCTCTGTGTGTGGGGGAGAGCAAACCCATGACCTTGACCTCATTTGCAGGGTGCTCTAACCAACTTAACCAACCTGTTAGATGGGATTCAGGCATCCCAGTGTGGGATGAGAGTTGGGAATTTGGATGGTGGGTAGAAAGCCTTGTGTTCTGTAGAACTTTTATTATTCTTTAGTTTTACTTTTTCCCCCCCAATAATAATCACAACTTGGAAATCAATTCAAGTCACATGTAGATTTTTACAATATTTAGTTATCCATAGTGTATTTACAGTTACTAAATGAAGGCATGAAAATAATTTTATTCAACAAAGCATATAATCATTCATCCTGGTGGTAAATATCTGGTGAATTATTAGGGATGGGAGAAGGAAAGTAATTCGTGATTATCATTAGTAGAAAAATATAAAAATCAAGTTTTTTGTCTTTTGTTTTTTGCAAGATTCAAAATAGATTCAGTGCTAGATCGCTGAGAGACAGCATGATATGATAGGATGCTGAACTTGGAATTAGGTGATGCTTCAGTTCATATACCATTCCTGGTTCTTGCAGTATTACCATGGGTAACACATAACATTATGAACTTCAGTTTCCTCATACACTCAGAGTCTTCCTCACATTTGGGTCCCTTGAGTGCCACCTCAGCATTTCTAAGCACTCAAAAGCAGAACTCACAAGCCCCAACCAATGTGTATCTTTGACTAACAACTAGAGGCATTTCATTAAGTAGCCTAGCAAAATAAACAATTGCATCCTCTACTCCAACACTTTGTCCTTTCCAACAAGAAAGACTATATATCATCAATGAGAGAAAGGACATGCAGAGAAAACATACATGACCATAGAACATTCATGGAAGGGAACATACATGGTGAATATATATAGCCAGACCACATATGTGACTCAGGAAAGCTCATATCTTTGAAGCTGCAGAGCTATCAAAGTTCACTGGTGGAATCAATGTGCTTTCTGTTCTTCACTACTAGGTCTCTCCACTCATTAATTCTTTGTTGTCTCTTTTGATTTTCTCTCTCTATTTTTTTTTACTACCTTTTGTGGTCTTCAGATACGATTCAATTTCTTTTTTGACATGTGATGTCAGTCAATAGTTCTCAGCTTTGGAAAATTCTTATCAGATAATTTTTGTTTTTTTGAAATTCAGATCCTGATCAGTGCTATCTAGCCAACTCACTAGGAAAGTCCTTAGGCATTTGTTTGTCTTTTGTACTTTATTGTCTCATTCTTCTCAGTATCCTTCTTAACTGAGTTATGATCTGAAAATTCCCTTGAGATAGAGAGATAAGGCATTTATTAAACACTTCTTATGTGTTAGGAACTGTGCTAAATAATGGGGATGAAAGTGTCAGTAAAAAGAAGTTAAAGCCTCTTTATTCTAACAGGGAAAGGAACACATAAAAGGGATCTGGAAAGGGGCAGAGGAAAATACAGGTAGAAACAAGGTAGGAAAGTGGTTCAGGATGTCAGGAGCTAAGCTGGGTTGCAAATGAGCATGGCTGGGCGTATATGTCCTCAAATGGAAGTTCTGGGCATGAACTCTGTTCATTTGTGTAATATCTCTGATCCCAAGATATTATCAAGGGATCATTTAGCAAAACTGTAAGGAAACTAGGTGAACCTGTATTAAAGAGACCCTTTTCAACTTCCCACAATGCTTTTCATATTCCATGTAAATCATACAGGCTAGACTGTAGAGAAGACTTGGACAACTTCATGACTTTTGTTCTATCCCTAAGCAACAAAAGTATGGCTTTTCTTCTTTTAAATTAAAATTGTATTTGATTATTGTTATAATAATACTCAAATAATCTCTCCCTCTCATCTCTCCTACATCCAAAAGAAAACAAATTTCTTATAACAAATATACATAGTCAGGCAAATCAAGTTTCTTCATTGGTTATAAAATCTGTCTCTCTCTCTCTCTATCCATATCTTTCCATCTCTCTATCATCTATCCATCCATCCATCTATCCATTCATCCACCCATCCACCCTACCTACCTATCTTTCTTTCTGCACCCTGAATCTATCACCTTTCTCTCAGGAGGTCAGTAGAATGTTTGTTTATTGGTTCCTTTGAATTGTGGAGGGATATTGTATTGATTAAAGTTCTTAAAGCTTTCAAAGTCGATTGTCTTTACAATACTATTGTAATCGGCATATATTGTTCTCCTGGTTTTTCTCACTTAATTTTGTTATCCATTTATAAAAGTTTTTAAAATTTTTCATTTTTATAATATTGATGTTATAGTATATTTTTCTGTTTCTTATTTCACTCTGTATTCTTTCAAGTCTTGTAATTGTTTTTTTGAAATCATCTATTTCCTTATTTCTTATAACATAATTTTTATGTGATAGAATGCCTTGTATCACGTTCATACACAACAATTAGCACAATTACTACCATTCTATATATAATGTGAGGGGTATTTAAGAGATATCTTTGTATAGTGGACTCAGTGCTGAACTTTGAATCCAGACTTTCACCAGCTGTGCAACTCTGAAAATTACTTAACCTCTTTCATTCTCAGACTGTTTCCTCATCTTTAAGATGAGAATAATAATCTCTCCCTCACAGAATTCTTGAAAGGATCAAGTGAGATAACGTGTGTAGATAAAGCGCTTAGCAAACTTTAATATATAAATATTAGCTGATTAGCATGATTAATATTAATTAATTATATTAATAATAATGCCTGTGATATCCTACTTACAGATATCTTATTATTTTAAATGAGACAATGTGTTGTAAAATGAGTTACAGTTTTTAAGAAGTTTTGTAAATCTTCATTATTATTTAAATAGCACTTCAAAATTTGTAAAGCGCTTCTTCCAAAGCAGCCTGTGTGGTCACTGGGGAAATACCTCGTTATTATCAACATTATTCAGATGATGAAACTGAAGCTTAGAAAAATGAAGTAATGGGGATCCTAGGGTCATAGTTCCAGAGACCTGAGAGGGCAGTAAATTCAATCCCCTCATTACCAACTAACTCATACATAAAACTAGTAAGTATAAGGCCCATGCTTATACAACCATCAAATGTCACCACTGGAGTTCAGTCTCAGTACTCTTGTTTCCAATCTCCTTGAGTTCTTTCCACTCTTGCCATCGTGCCGTCCATGTAATTCCTGAACATGTTACTCCCCAAGGAAGGTCATTGCATTAGATTTGACCAGAGAGATTTTACTTAACCAAAGTTTCATGCAAATAATATTGCCTCTTGTGCCTTTCTAGTGGAATCACTTTGCATCTGCTTTTGGGTCACATTTCCCATCACTGTTCACTCTACACACTCAAGGACAACTCTGTCTTCTTGTGTAGAAGCACAGGGACTCTGAAATGTATTAATGAGGCTGCTATTCAAGATCTCAGCCCAGAAGCAAAATGGAAGTTTTTGTTAACCAGAGCCTAAGAAAACAGAGAACTCCCACTGTTAGTGAAAACAAAGCCACCAGCAACTTGCAGGCTGCAGTAGATGGTAGGGACCTACTCTCTCTGTCACTAGTTTATATTCCTTACACTTGGCAATCCAGTTATCAACATTCCCTCCGAAGAATGTATGCTGTCTGTTATTTACACTCGATTGGCTAGCTTTCCTCAGGGAAGAGGAATAATGTTGCATTTGGATTCTTTCTGCATGCTCAGGGTCAACATTTCAATCTCTCTGTTTGCCAGGAAGGAGAAAGGTTAGTTCCTTTTATCCTAGAACCTTCTTCTGAATGAAAGAAATGGAAAAGAAAAAGTCAATTAAAAATCTAAATGAGGCAATTAGCTTTCTTCTTTTCTACTTTATCTACCCAGCAAATATATATGTATATATATATAAAACATAAATATGTAATATATATCTATAAGCACACACACATATATATCATACATATATGTGTATATTATAAATAAATATTAAATATATATTTTTTCTCAAAGGCTAGCTTCTTCCTTTATGTTTATTAGAATACTTCCTTTTTAGATCACTTAATGAGGGACATTGTAGAGTTGCCATTGAGATTCCTTTTCCTTTCTCTCCATTGGCTATATACTTACGGCTACAATAGGCTAACTCCAAAACTAATTTTTAAAGGAAAGATAAATACTTGTATTGGTCACTTAACTCCCAGAATTTCACAGTTGTCTAGGCTGCTGAACAAATTATAAAGCAGGGGAATTGGATATTCATTCTTTTCCAGGGTAACTAAAAAAAACAAATAAAACCCCCCCAAACCCCAAAACACACCAAACCAATCCCCACCCCTCAAACAACTTCTAGTCTCATACTTTTATGGTCAGCATTTTCTGCTATGCAGAACTACGTCAAAGGAAGGAACTGATAAGATGAGAGATTTCCACTGTGAAGACTCTGTGTCTAAGTCCCAGAGTTATATGCTTGAAGAATTATTTTCCAGGAGTTTTAGACAGTGGAACTCTCTTAAATTTGCCATGCTGCCATAATCCAGACTGTTGCCGTTCATGAGCCTATTTGGTGCTTTCTTGGCAAAGATACTAGAATAGTTTGCCATTTCCTTCTCCAGCTCATTTTACAGCTGAGGAAACTGAGGCAAATAGGATTAAGTGACTTGCCCAGGGTCATAGCTAGTAAGTATCTGAGAGATTTGAACTCAGGTCTTCCTCCTGGTCCAGTTTTCTGCCCGCTCTTTAACCCGGATATGGGGACTTTTTAAAGCTGAAGAGATTGAAGGATGAATTAATTTAGCAATTTATATAGCTTTCCCTAGGTTTGATCATAGAACCACCTAGAAGGAAGGAGGCAATGATTAATCTTATTTCATTTTTTTTATGCTCAAAATTTAAATCCATCATTGCAACCTCTCCTGCCATTCATTGAAACTTCTCTATACTTCAGTAACTTCAGTTAGATGTAGATAATCATCTTGACAGGAGCCTTGGGAGGAATGATTCTGGACCTTAAAATGCTGTAAAGCATGTTGAACAGTAGGTAAATGGTATTTTGTCAACAGTGTAACTATGGAGTTGCTTTTTGACATCTGTCTGGTAATATCTTCCTGCTGTTGGGCCCTTTAGACCCTTTAGATAGATCAGCTTCTGAGATGCAGCAGCCTGGCTTTTTATGACTAAAGGAAAACTTTAGACATGAAAGCCACCAATGTGTATAATGTTGGAGGCTAACGCAGTAAAGTATTTATGGGTGTGAAGATGTTGTCAGATTTTCTAAAGCACTTTGGGATTGTAAAAAGAAAGCTGGTGACAGTGCAAAATAATCAGTCACTAGTTATGTGACTGGGCAAATCATAAAATATGTAAAAAGAAGAAAAGACCGGCAATCTATCTCTGAATGTCTGGGGTAGAGGGAATGAAAATTTGTTTTTAAGCAAATAAGATTCTAGAGGGACTCATCATTGCAATTCTTTACATTAGAATCCCTTTTGGGCTTCTAATTAGTTGAGCTATATACACTTTTTGTATTTAGGTTTGTTCTTTCCATTCTTGTTCCCAGGACTAAGATAGGAGTCAAAGAACAAACACATACTTGATAATTGAAAAAAATTAATTGTTTTAAAAGTCTATAGGAACAGGAGGTCTTTGGGGGGATGTGTGTGATTAGAAGTATTCTAATAAGCATAAAGGAAGAATCTAGCCTCTGAGAAAAATATATATATTATTTATAATATACACATATATGTGTATAATATATGTGTATGTGTGCTTGTCTATACACATTACAATAACGAGTTGATCTAGCTAGAAATTAGAGGATGGATATGTGCTTCAAATGTGCTTCACACCCTTTTAACCAATGTAGCTTTAGAACTCTGTGGACCTTTGCCTTAATCACAAAGTCAGATCAGTTTTTTTCTCAGCTACCTTTCCTCCTCTACATCTGTCACCAGGTCAGGACCATGATGGTGATTTCATCAACTCCCATGGACTTACTCTATGCTGATGATGCTCAAATCTATCAATCCTGTCCTAACCTCTCTGTTGACCTCAGATCTCATTTCCCAACTACCTTTCAGACATCTAGACCTGGATGTCCTGTAGACATCTTAAACTAAACATCTCAAAACTGAATTCATTACCTTTCTCCGTATTCTTCCTCCCCACTCCATTTCAGTGCTCCAAGCTTACAACTGCTCACTTTCACCCCCATATTCAATCTGTTTCCAGGACCTAAGATTTCACTTTTGTAACATCTCTTGAATATATCTCTTTCTCTACTACACTAGTCTCTGCCACCACTCTAGTACAAATCTTTATTACCTCATACCTGTATTACTGCAATAGCTACTGGAGGGTCTGCCTGCCTCAAATCTTTCCCCACTCCATTCCAGCTTTCACTCAGTGGTCAAATTGATTTTCCTAAAGCACAGGGTTTTTCATTGCTTCAAATTGAGTAAGTGCCTTTATAAACTTCACAGGAAAAGTGGGGTCAAACTTAGAGACCACAGGTGGTCAAAGGAGAACCTCTCAGTCCTTGGTTAATGGAAGTCCTTTTCTTCCTTTGTGAAGTTCTGATGAAGTTTTCCTCAGGTGTAGCTCTCAGAAGTTTGAAGGCTGAGAGGGAATGCTTGTCTCTTCTGAACTATAAATCCTAGAATTCCCTTCAGTTTTAAAGACCGATTACAGAAAGTATTGGGTTTTTTTTTTTTTTTTTTTTTTTTTTGTGTGTGTGTGTGTTTTGTTTTTTTTTTTGTACTTTGAAAAATACACATCTCTATTTGTGTTTGTGTGTATGGGTATATAAGTGGTGCTAACATTTCTTCACTAGCATGTTTGCAGTCTGATGTTTAACCTTTCCTGAAGCTGTAACTACATTTTTAGTAAATGAGTTTTCCTTTTGCTTATACTTTTAAAAGTTTATTTTTTGCAGAGCTCAAACTTTTCACTCATGGTATCGTCCTAACAGCATAGAGATTTTTTTTTTTATTAATCTTCCTTTATGTTTTTATTGACAATGTCTTTGATCTAATCAAGTCATTATTTTAAGTTTGGAATTTTTTCTTACTTTTAATTTTATTAGTCTCTCTTATTTTCAGAATTTCTAATTTGGTATTTAATTAAAGGGTAATTTGTTCTGTTTCTAGCTTTTTAAAAATTGTATGCCCAATTAATTGATCTCCTCTTTCTCTATTTTATTCATGTAAGCATTTAGAGATATAAAATTTTCCCTAAGAAATTCTTTGACTGCATCCCATAAGTTTTGGTATGAATCTCATTATTGGCACTCTTTTGGATGAAATTATTTGTTTCTATGATTTGTTGTTTGACCTACTCATTCTTTAACATTAGATTGTTTAATTTCCAATTATTTTTTAGAGCATCTTTCCCTAGCCCTTTTATTGCATGTAATTTTTATTGCATCATGAGCTGAAAAGGATACGTGCAATCTGTCTACAATTGATTGTGAGGTTTTTAATGCCCTAATATATAGTTAATTTTTGTATAGGTGCCATAACCCTGAAAAGAAGGTATGTTTCTTTTTATCCCCATTCAATTTTCTCCAAAAAGCTATTATATCTAAGATTTCTAGGATTCTTTTTACCTCTTTATTTTCTATTTTGTTTATTTTGTTTGTTTATCTGATTCTAATCATATACTAATACTAATTTATACTAATGGGGAAGTTGAGGTTCCCCATTAGTATAGCTTTACTGTCTATTTCTTCCTGTAACTGAGTTAACTTCTTTTCTAAGAATTTGGATACCATATGGTCTAAATATATATTTAGTATTGATATTATTTCATGGGCTGTACCTAAAAGGTACCTTTTAGCAAGATGTAGCTTCCTTCCCTTTCTCTTTTAATGTATTTTTTCTTTTGCTTTGTCTGAGATCTGAATTCCTATCCCTGCCTTTTTTGCTTCAGCTAAAGCATAATATATTCGATGTCAGCCTTTAACTCTTAATCTGTATTTATCTTTCTATTTCAAATGTATTTCTTGAAAACAACATATTGTAGGATTTTGATTTTTAATCCATTCTGCTACCTATTTTTGTTTTATGGGAGAGTTCATCCCATTCACATTCACAGTTTGACCAATTGCATATTTCACTCCATCCTATTTTCTCTCCTGTCTATACATTTTTTCTTCTCTTTCCACCCTGTCATTCCTCACTAGTGTTTTATTTCTGACCTCCTCACCCTCAATCTGTCTTCTTTCAACTCCCCCTATTTCCTTCTCTTACTCCTTTCTCTTACTGTTTCTGTCTTCCTTTCTATCCAGCCCCTTGTTGGTTTTTGTTTTTCCCTCCTTCCCTTCCTACTTCCCTATAGGGCAAGATAAATTGCTATATCCAACTGAATATATGTATTATTCCCTCTTTGAGCCAAATCTGATGTGCATTGCCTGAACTTAATGTCATCTCCCTCCTTTTTCCTCCTCTACTGTAAAATAGGTCTTTTGTGCCTTTTCCTGTGATCTAATTTACCCCCATTTTTATCTCCCCTTTCCTCTTCTGTCGGCATGATCCTTTTTCCATTCTTTAATGTCTTTTTAAATATCATCACATCAAAGTCAACCTATACCCACCTGCTTTCTCTATACCCTTTCTAACTGTCCCAATAAAAGGTACAGTTCTCCTGAGTTACAAGTATTATCTTCCTATCTAGGGATGTGAACAGTTTAACCTTTAAATGATTATTTTTTTCTTTCCTGTTTACCTTTTTATGTTTCTTTTGAGACCTGTATTTCTAGATCAAATTTTCTGTTTAGTTCTGCTCTTTTCAATAGAAATGATGGAAAGTCACTTACTTCACTGAAGATCCATCTCCTTCCTTGAAAGATTATGTTCAGTTTTGCTGAGTAATTGATTCTTGGTTATAATCCAAGCTCCTTTGTCCTCAGAAAATGGGATTCTAGGCCATCTCATGTTTTATTGTAGAAGCCTCCAGATCCTGGGTAATCCTGACTATGACTCCTCGATACTTGACTTGTTACTTTTTGGAACTTTGTAGTATTTTCTCCTTGGCTTCGTACTTCTGGAATTTTGCTACAATATTTCTTGGAGTTTTCCTTATGGGATCTCCTTCAGAAGGTGATTGATTGATTCTTTCAATGACTGTTTTGCCCTCTGGTTCTTGTACATCAGGGAAGTTTTTGAAAAATGATGTCCAGGCTTTTTTTTTTTTTTTTTTTTTTTTTTTTTTTTTTTTTTTTTTTTTTTTTTGGTGGTGGCTTTCAGATAGTCCAATAATTTTAAAATTCTTTCTCCTGGATTTATTTTCCAGGTCAGTTGTTTTTCCAATGAGGTATTTTATATTTCCTTCTATTATTTCATTCTTTTAGTTTGTTTTGACTGATTGTTGATGTCTCAGAGAGTCATTAGCTTCCATTTACCCAGTTTTAATTTTTAATGTATGATTTTCTTCAGTTAGCTTTCGTATCTCCTTTTCAATTTGACCAATTCTCCTTTTAAAGGTGGTATTTGATTCAGGGTCTTTTTAAATTTTTTTTTTTTTTTTGCTGAGGCAATTGGGGTTAAGTGACTTGCCCAGGATCACACAACTAGGAAGTATTAAGTCTCTGAGACCAAATTTGAACTTGGATTCTCCTGATTTCTAGGCCATTGTGTCCCAATTGTGTTTTTTAAGGAGTTGTTTTTGTTAGTTAATTTTTGTCCTTTCCTAGGCTATTGAGTCTCTCTTGCATACCTATCATTTTCACCTCAATTTTTATTCTACCTCTCTTATTTGACTTTTAAAATCTTTTTTGAGCTCTTCTAAGAAGGCTCTTTAGGCTTGAAACTAATTCATATCCCACTTTGAGGTTTTCCATGTAGGCAAATTGTCCTCTTTTGAACTGATATTTTAGTCTTCCCTGTCACCATAGTCACTTTCTATGATCAAGATTCTTTTTTGTTTTTTTTAGTCATTTTTTCTTTTTTTCTTCTTTTTTCCTATTTCAGGATATATAGTCCAGCTCTTCTCCTAGGGCACAGGGGGTGCCATCTCAAGCCTTTTGGGCAGCTTTGAGTTTTGGGGCATTTTGAATTTTGGCTCTGACCAGAAGGGCCTCTTGTTTTTGGTGTCTTGCCCACAGCAGGGGGTAGTGCTACCTAGACACCCCCCCCCCCCATCTATTGTTGACTGGTTTCCTGGGATGGCAATTTGCCTTCTGTGCTGGTATCTGCTCTGCAATTGTTTTATTGAGTTTTATTTATTTAAGGGTCTCAGTTGCTGATCCACAGTAATTAGGACCCTCTCACTGGCTTTCCCAGACATTGTCTGAACTGAGCTACATTCCCCTTTTAACCAAATGAGACTGACCTTTCCTGAAGTCTTTCCAAAACTATCTTGAGCTGAAAACTTATTTCATTCCATCTCTTCCAAAATCTATTCAGAGGCTTGGTTTTTATGTTGTTTCCAAAGGAAACTGGGAAAGCTCAAGCAAGGTCCTGGCTTCATTCTGCCATCTTGATTCCACTCCAAATTTGGAATTTTTTTTTAAAAAACAATAAAAACATTTCTTTAGATTCCACCATCTTATCTTGGACAATTTAATCAACCAACAGACATTTATGTGTCACTTACTGTGTTCCAGGTACTGTGCTAAGTGCAGGGAACACAAAAAAGAAGCAAAAGACAGTTCCTGTCCTCAAAGAACTTACAATCTAATGGTAATTGAATATAAGATCCTATGGTAATCCCAAAGCAAAATCTAATGATTTTTAAAACACATTTCTGCATTTGTTGATTATATTACACTAAAATTATATTAATTTTAATTCATTCAAGTCTAGGAGTTATTTTGTAATTTCAGTAACTTTGACTTCCATGACATATTTTCTTCCTATTTACAATATTATTCTTTCTCTGTCTTTTAGGGTTTCCTCTTTTCACCCCTATTCATTAATGGTTCTGTTGTAGATTTTTTTTACTCCTCCTAAGCAGTCATTCACTTCCATGATTTCAACTACCTTGATATATATATATGTGTGTGTGTGTATATATATATAATACACACACACACACACATACACACATACATATATATAGACAAATCACCAAAAGTAGAGTTGACATGTCTTCTACCTTGCTGTGGAACCATTTTTTCCTTTCCTTTGGAATGTTCCCATTAAAATGTCTCAATAATTTATGAAATTACAAGTTGTACTTGTAAGGAATTGAGGTTCCTAATTTTGCTCACAAAGCAAAGCAGGCAGTGCTCACATATTTCCCAGGATTGTCAAGGGTGCCCCCATTCGTCCTGATTCACTGGACTTAAGGGTTTGCAGTTATTTCTAATATTTTCTTCTTTGGATCTCATATTCAATCTGTAACTACATTCCATAACTGGTTTCTCTAAGATATCTTTCTTATTCACTCCTTCTTTATTCCTATTCTAGCCTGGTCCAGGCCCTCATAACCTGAATCTTAAATTATTACCCTCTAATGAATCTTCTTTCTTAAAGGCTCACCTTCCTTTAGTCCATTAAAATAACTATATCAATTCATCATACACAGAAGTGGTTCATTGTAATTGTAAAGGATAGGGCTTGGCAAGATCTGAGTTCAAATAATTCTTTTGACTCTCTGTGACTCTTGGACAAGCCACTTAATCTCTGAGTATCTCAGACAACTCCCCAGGATTTAGTCATAAATTAGTTACAGCACTAGTGAAAGGAATTTTTTCACTTGACTGCTGGAACAGAATCCCAGGGTCATCATTTGATTGTTTATTCATTCTCTAATTGACTAAATATTAAGTACATTGCATTGTCACTCTCTTTCATGAGGTCCAGTTCAAGAATCTTTACCAACAGATTACTTCATCTCAAAACTTCATTTCTTATTGCTCTCATTCATGGGTCATCCCTTTATCCAAACCTAATCTGTTTTTCATCATCTATGTAGATATTCCATATTAATTCAGCATTTACTTCTACATTATTTCTACATTAAATGTTCTACATTAATTCAACATCTAAGGTGATGTTCTTCATTTATGTGGAAGTAGCTTTAAAAAAAAACTTCCATGTTTATGCACATATTTTTCCCTTCATCTAGGATACCCACTCTTGCTATTTTCCATCAGTCTATTTCTGTCTTCAAAATCTTACTAAAAAGTAATTGTCTCCTCTGGAAGCTTCCATATTTTAATACTACCTGAGTATTTCTCCTCAATGGTGTTCAATTTGGACTGTGCATTTTAATATATGCTTAGTGATGGGTTGCTATGTAAACACACTCCAGTTGTTTACTATGTGTTCTTTCTCCTTTGTCTGACTCCACTTAGAGTTGACCATTGTCTGGAGAAATGGTGTGGGTGAGGAGACAGGAGCTCTTTGAAGAGAATTCACTGGAAGTTAGGAAGTCAGACTATTTCCTTGTTGGTGGACACAGAAATACACACCTGCCTACAAAACAACTGAGCACAACTAACTGAAGTAACATTTTCTCAAGCTCAACACTTCATTGCTTACCTAGATAGTTGACTTCCTGCAGCTGATCTTGGAGGTGATTGTTAGGGAATTTAAAAAGGATTTATTAAGCATCTTTTATATTAGGGAAGTTAACAAAGATTGATTAAGCATCTTTTACATGTCAGGCACTATGTGCTGGGCATATGGAAGAGAAAGAAACAAACAGAGAAATAAAGGAAGAAAATTTAGCCTCTGCCCTGTAGGAACTCACAATCCATTAGGGGAGACAATGTGCAGACACCTGTGAGCAAATGATACAGATAGGGAGGGAAGGCATTAACATTAAAAGGAACTGGAAAGAGCTACTTGCAGAAGGAGGGATTTCAAGCCCTTCAACTTTGTTGTGATAACTTGTTTTTGTCCGATTTCTGCTTTTGATAATTTTTACTGCCTCCAGCTTTTTAGCTGCTTGATTTTATCTTCCTGATAACTGAGGCTGGCTTGTTTTGTTTGTATTTGTCCATCAGGGGAACTAATCCCATGACCAATTGGGTGACCTTGCTAGGAAAGGAGCATTTCCTTCTAAACCTTTTATTGTCTGTCTCTTTCCCTATAAAGGCCACATATGTAGCCATTTTCATTTTGTTTAAAAGACAGAAGACAATTCCTCATGGTCAGTGACTAAGACTGAATAAGAGTATAATGAATGGATTAATTGGTTCAGACTCTCAGATGGTTAAACTCCTTTGGGGGAGGATCCTCCTTTTATAATGGACTATAAAAGTGAGCTGACAAGTCTAATCAATTCATTTTTTGTTTCATTTTGCCTTCTTTCTTTTTTCTTTTGCCAGGGGATAGTTTAGGGACTTTCTGGGTCCATGGATAAGACAGCATCTAGGGGAATGATGAAGTATACCAGAGAAGCATGTAGGATCAGGGTGTTCTTCTACATGGCTTTAAGGGGAGTTAATAAATTATATTTCTAACCGCCTTGCTTCCTATTTAGATATGAGAGGGAATTTCCTAGGCAACATAGTCCCAGAATCTTGTCCTCTAATCAGAGAAAGGAGAATGATTTCTTGAGTAGTGCTGTCCTTGGAAGTTGCCTCCCCAACCAAGTAATTCCAAATTCAGGAGTTTTACTTTTTGTCCAGAGAGAGAGAATTTCCTGAGAAGGTTGCCTCATGAAGAGAAAAGGGGGCTCTCTTATGTGTCCCCGCCTTCATAGCTGGAGGTTCTATAAAGAACTAAACCCATGATGTGGGGCGGGGGGGTAAAGAATTTGACTTTTCTTCTCAGTATTGCAAGGAATCCTGATAGTGAAGGACTTTTCCTAAGTGTGTTTTTTCTCCCAGGAGGAATCCAAACTATAGACTGGCCCTATGAATTTGAAAAGTATCTGTTTAAAAATTCTTTAAAATTTTTTTCCAGGAAAGAAGGATTCATTGTAACGTCAGAGTATTGCTCATCAGAGCTAATGACTAATATAATTACATATATTATATAATAAAATTAATATAAAATTAGCTAATAGCTAATGGCTACTTCAATTCAATTTTCTTCAAAAAATTTTATTTGTTTCATATTGTTAGAAATATACTCTTGACACTGAAAACTAGATACTGAAGAGAATTTATTAAAGAAGAATCTTACAGGTTTGTCTTAATGTTTCTGGCCAAAAATGGGCTTATGCCCCTCTTTGGGAAGAGGGAGCCCTGAGCATAGAAGTGGGAGAAGCTTTATACTTGCTAGTTTGGCATAGTTCTTCCCTTCAGAGACCAGACTGGTCCATTCCCTTCCAGGTTTCAATTTTTCTGATACACCCATTCCATATTTCCCCTAAATATGTATAAACATGTTCCCCACTCCATCATATATCCCATGCTCAAAAATGTGGAAAACTCCTCCTTGGGGTGTGTTGTTTAATATTCAGTTAGCCCATTAAGCAGGCGCATTATTGATTTGGTCAAGTCTGGTTATTGACTCCAACTAGTTTGGGCTGGATTGGCTATTATGTTAAATTTGCGGTTTTCTCAAAACCACAAGACTTTCTGATTGGCTAAATCCACCTGTACCTTCCCAGTCTCCAATTCCTTGTTTGCTCAAGGTTTCTATTGAACACTTAATTATTCTGTGGAATCTTAACCTTCCTTAACCTCTCACATTCTGAAAACCTCTTGGTCAGTGGTACCCACTATCCCACACTACCTTGAAGCTCGCAACACTGGAAACCCAACTTTTCAGTAATTCTCACAATATGAAGTACTTCTCACTGTCCCCCACTGAATGAAAAAGAAAAACAATCGCCTTTTCCTACATATTCATAGTCTAACAAAACAAACTGCGACATCTACCATGTCTGAAAATCTCTCTGTCATGGTCTCTGTCTTTCTCTCCATTTTAAACATCCCTTCTTTGGCAAGAAGTGGGCAGGCAGCATGTTTCATCTTTATCTTCTGGATTCATGATTTGTCATTACATTGATCAGAGTTCTAAAGTCTTTCAAAGTTGTTTTTCTCCTTAGTGTTATTGTGATTATATAGATTGTTCTGATTAGTTCTGCTCACTTCATTCTGCAATGGTTAATGGAGGCTTTCCCAGTTTCCTTGGAAGTCATCCATTTCATTATTTCTTCAGGCACAATAAAATTCTGTCATATATGTATATCATAGTGTTTAGCCATTCCTCAGTAGATAGACAATCTCTTAGTTTCCAATTTTTTTCTAACAAGAGTTGATATAAATATTTTTGAAAATATTATTTGAAAAATTAATTTTCAAAAATTATTTTGAAAAAAATATAAATTTTCCATTTTTTTTGATCTCTTTGGGAACATAGTAGCTGCATAGCTGGGCCAAAGGGTATGACAGTTTAGAAACTTTGAGGGCATACTTTTGAGAGTGGCTGGACTACTTCCTAACTCTATCACCCATACACTTATGTGTTTTCCCATAGCCCTACTGATATTCGCCATTTTCTTATTCATCATCTTTGCAAAGCTAATAGGTGTGTTGTGAAACCTCAAAATTACTTAAATTTGAATTTCCCTAATTATTAATTATTTAGAGCATTTTTCAAGAGTAATGTCTAAGGGAGGACAATAATGAGCCAAAAAGAGAATAACATTTTGGACTAGACTTGAGTCGTCCATATCTAATCCATGCGAATATTTCTGTTGTTTTTGGTTGTTTGGTTGTTTCTTTTTTTGGGGGGGGGCATTTCTTTGCATTCTTTCACTTAGCACCATTCCTGACATATAAAGACTTAAAAAGTGTTCATGGACTTGACCTGACTAGAATGCCTGGGTTTGGGAGTCAAAATATATTTTCTGGAAACTGCCTAGTTCTTGGAGAGTCTATGTCTTTACATATATGTATATGCTTCTATTTCATTATTTTTATTGTTCCCAGATAAAGAGGTAAAAGGCTGTTCTAAGATCATCTGACAAGTCAGTATAATTCAGATAAGAGGGCAGGCTTTGTAGTAGTAGTAGGGAGACTCAGAACTGATTAATTGGGTCAACCCAAATTAACCTAAGCTTAGTTAGATGGGGCACAAAATGGTAGAGCTGGAAAGATGAAGGTTGGTTAATTTAAGAACCATAGAGATCCAACAATGAGATGATTCAGGCCAATTCCAATGATTTTGTGAAGATGAGAACCATCTATACTCACAAAGAGACTATGGGGATTGAGTGTGTATCACAACATAGCATTTTCACTTTTTTTGTTGTTGTTTGCTTGAATTTTATTTTCTTTCTCATTTTCCCCCTTTTTGATCTGATTTTTCTTGTGCAGTAAGATAATTGTATAAATATGTATGCCTATATTGGATTTACATTTTTAAAAACATATATTAGATTACTTGTCATCTAGGGGAAGGGTAGAGGAAAGGAGGGGAAAAATTGAAACACAAGGTTTTGCAAAGGTCAGTGTTGAAAAATTATCCTTGCATATGTTTTGAAAATAAAAAAGCTTCAATATAAAAAGAACCATAAAAATTTTCTCAACACTTCTACTTAAAAGGCTGCAGTGTCTATATTCTCCATGGCTATATCTATAATAGCAGTTAGAGATAAGAGAATATTAGATCCTATTTAATTCTGGCAAATAAGATGCAGCTAATTACCAGCAGCAGTGAATGGTGGTTAGAACAATAGAATCTAGAATTTTTGCAGAAGTCCAACCCATTGGTCTATATTTTTAGTTTTTTTAGCCTAACCTTTTTCTGAACCTTTTGAAATCTGCTGTACCCAAAGTGAAGGTGCATAATAGATTGTGCCCTTTCCTCTCCTTTATTAATTCTAAGATAGACTAGTCACTTCTCCACAGCATTCTTATCATTTCCATGGCAGCAGCCAAGTCTACCTTGTTGGTGAAATTAGAAGAGAATTTTTAGTTGTTCTTTTTTTCCATCTCATTAAAAATGAAATTATCATCTAGTTAAGCCAGGAATATATATGCTCCTCAGCTTTTTAGCAGATATATGCAAAATTAAAATTCCTCATCAATATTATGTTATATCTCAGTGCCAAGCTTTGAATCTCTTTCTTTACATCCTATCAGTTTCTTTTTTCTTTCCAGGTTCTCTGTTATTCTGCCTCTGATGACAAAATGATTTCTATTTCTTCCTCTGCTGATCTTTGCCCCATGTTCCACCCAAATACTTCTCCCATCTAGTTCAGGGATTTCCATACTTGAGTAGACCTTTTTAATATATAATGCTATTTTTCAAAAATCTGTTATTTTTCCATTTGTTTTGAGTAAGTTATGGCCTTCCAGAGCCATATTCTATTCTTCTGAACCCATGAAGTTGAATTAACTTACTTGTGTTAGAATCTTCAGTTTAATTTTGCTTATTATCCATATATTGTGAATTAGTATTGACATTGGAGGCCAGGAATGCATTATGGTCAATTTTATGGATTTTATATATTAGGAATTTCCATCTAACTTTTCTTCTTTCCACATTATAACTATTCTCTCTATAGGGGTCCTCAAACTATGGCCTGCGGGCCAGATGCAGCAGCTGAGGACGTTTATCCCTCTCACCCAGGGCTATGAAATTTCTTTATTTAAAGGCCCACAAAACAAAGTTTTTGTTTTTACTATAGTCCGGCCCTCCAACAGTCTGAGGGACAGTGAACTGGCCTCCTATTTAAAAAGTTTGAGGACCCCTACATCTATGGTATCTGGTTTGATTGATATAAATGAGTAGTTTTTGCTTTTCCCCTTCCTTTTTTGGTGGTACTACTCTTTTTTTTTTATTTTAGGAAAATGTAACATTTTATGTTTATAGTTTTTGTTTCTTTAAAATTTTGGGTTATGTGTATGTTTTTTATTTCAAGATTTTAGAACAAATATATGCTTTTGAAGGGTAGGGATTTTGTCCACTTAGCAGTCCTCTGGGATACAGTGGAGAGCTGGATTTGGAGAAAGAAAACCTGAATTCAAATTTAACATCAGACGCTGTGTAACCCTGGATAAGACCTTTAACTTCCGTCTGTTTTAGGCTCCTCAGCTGTAACATAAAGATAATAATAGCACCTTTCTCCCAAGATAGTTGTGAAAATTAGATGAGAAAACATCTTTAAAGTGCTTTGCAAACCTTACAATAAAATATACTGTTGGCTATTTTTTAATACTAATGCTTAGTGTCATGTCATGTGTACATAAGGACTTGGTCAAGAATTGTATGGACTTAGCTTGGGCCTCCTCAAGAGAGTTCCACTATGTCCACTACAGTTCAAGAACATATGAAGTAGGGATCTGGAGAGTACAGGCCAAGAGAGAAAGAGTGGTATGGTAAAGAGAACCCTAAAGTTAGAGTGAAAAAAAAAAAAACATAGTCTTTAATCACCAAAGCTGCACCTTATGAATCTGTATGATTTTGGGACATTAACTTTTCTAATCCTCAAATTTTTTTATCCTAGTAAAAGGATATGAATATGCACATTATTTACCTGTATAAGTAGGAGTGTGCTGGAATCAGCTTGTAGAGCTGATTGTTAAATTTTCAGTGGGAGTATCCTAACTTGGGAAGCAGGCAAATTCTAATAAATCAAGACTTGGTTTATTATTTTGTGGCTTGTCTAGATTTAAGAAAAAGATGCAGAAAATGCTAATAATGAAGGTTAAATTTAAAGTTTATTGCGCACATTTTTTTTTTTTTTGGAGAGCCAGTTGTTAAATATTTGCCAGCATACCCCTGAACTCAATACCTATTTAATTGTCATTTTTGAAATTTGAAGGAATATAATCTGTGAAAGCATGACAAATATTTGGAGTAGTAAAAAAAGCTAGTAATCACTAAAACCACCATGGGCTCAATTAAGAGCAGACCATACCAGGCTAATGTTTCCTTTTGACAAAGACCAGACCAGGGGAATGTTGTGGATACAGCACCTATAAATGTTATTAAATTTTTTATTTAAAATTTTATTATAGTATCCCTGTGGAGTTTCTGCCTCAGTTTTACACCCATATTCACAAATTAGGTTCCCCTGAAATGCTAACTACTAATATTCAGAATTCTAGGGATGACTGAGAGGCTGGGTTTCTTATACCTTTGCTCACAAGCCTTAGTGCTTTGCTTCCTATTAACAATCAGTGAGCCAACACTAAATTAGGCCCAGGAATAGATATCTTACACCTGCTTGGTACTTCTTGAACTTTGCTCACATAGGAAAAATCCTTTGATGGTCTACAGGTGTCTGCTTTTGTCTAGACCAGAAGGCCAAACCTCTATGGGCCTAGGTGCATGTGCTGGCCTGGGTCTAGGGTTGGGGAGAGAAGGATTAGTGAGGCAGCTGTGTATAGTTCCTCAACTCTGCAGATTTGGTTGTAGTTAGGGCCTGGATGATAAATGACATCATTGGGTTTCAGGACCCTCCTCTCTGGTACAATATCTGTGAAGGGCTTAGCCAAGAGCTTGGTACATAATGAGTGCTTAATAAATGCATCTTTTCTCTTCCCCTTCTTTCCAACTTTGTACTATAGAACAATGGTGTCAACCTCAAATAGAAACAACAGTGCACAAAGATCTCTGAAGGCACATATAATTAGATAGCCACATATTAATATTATTTATGTTTTATGTGTTTTTATTAATTTTGCTAAATGGTTTCCAATTACATTTTAACCTGGTTCTGGCAATACTTGCCTACTTGGGTGTGTTTGACTTTTCTGCTGTAGAAGTGTCAGAAGTCCCCTTGAGACCCCGGAGGAAGCCCTCAGCATTGCTCGGTAGGGAAGGGGCTGTTTCTCACCGGTAGAATGTGACCTAGTGATTTGTGCCATGAGGTATATTGTTATAGTTGCCATCTTGCTCCAGGACCTATGGAGTTTCCAGGGACAGGGCCTATGAACAAATACAGTTTTCTGGGTCCCTCGTGTGATGGTTCAGGGACTCCCTGGGCTGTTAGGCTGAGAGCACATGGTTTTCCTCCAGTCATTTTCTGCTTCCTTGTAAGCATACATGTGGGACCTACAGTTTCATATCTTCCAGCCAGAGGGTTTGCAAGGCAAAAAGTCACTGCAGTGTAATCTGATTCTAGCTTAGGAATTTGTTTTTGTCAGACAGGAGTGTTATGTCCCAGCTCCTATGGGGAAGGCAGGTTGTGCCTGTGATTAACAGGCAATTAGCCTGTACAGAAATTTGGTTGGGACAGAGCAAAGCACATTCAAGCTGGAATCTGTGTAAATGATGAATTATCTTGAGGTCAGAGCCAGAAGTCCACAGGTAAGAGATCTATGGGCTAGCCAGTACATAATCAGAAAATAAATAAATCCAAATAAATAAAAGTTGGAAGCCAGAAGCTCAGCTTGGGTGACTTTGGGTTGAGCCCCACCAGAAGAAGCCCATTGCAAGGGAAGCTCATGAATCAATGAGTGACCATTAGTATGGTACAAGGAATGAGTCTAAACAGTGGACTTTTCTCCTGGCAACATGCTATCCTTGTCTCTTCATTATTGAGCCGAAGGCCATAGAACCAAGTGCTCACAGATAGGACTTTGTCAATGAAGGACAGCGAAATGGACGCTACTTCATTCCTACTTTGCTTCTGTTTGTTCTATCAAGGAGAGTGGGCTTCAGACAGAAAAAGATAGATTAAAAGTGGTTAAGAGGTCATTGAAACCCAAGATCAATGAGGAGATATCACTTATTTTTTTTCAAGCAGGTTTATTGTAGCCTAAAAGATCAGGGAAATCATCCAGATAATATGCCAATATTTTGGAGGGGAATCCTACAAAATATCTTATGTCATCTTTTTAAAAAAGATTACAGAGTTGTTGATCTAGATCTAGGAGGAATGTCAGAAGCCATCCAGTCAAACCTCTTCATTCTGAGACCCAAAGGTGGTTATTTACCCATGATCACATAGATAGTCAATATGAGGAGTTCCAGAGTCTGTACAATATCCAGGTATAATCAGAACCAGTCAATTGCACATAAAAAGGGTTGATTAATGGATCAACATCAATCTGGGGGGACTTTTCTAGTGATAAATTTTGGGACTCAGTGCTCTGCCATTCAATATTTTTTTGTCAAAAACTAGAATGAATTTATAGATTCATGCTTATTAATAAAAGGCTCAAAGATAGCAAGCAAAGCCAATATAATAAATGGCAGTGTTTCTAGCCTGGGACTGAGACAAGATCTAGACATACTAGAATGATGCTTAGAGTTGATAGTAGTAATAATGATAATAATAACTTGCATTTATATGGCACTTTAGAGTTCTACAAATAGTTCATTTTATTCTCCCAACATTGAAGAGGTAGATAAACATCTACTTTAAAGGATGTCCAATATGTGATACCTTGATGGAAATCACAGAAGCTCAGAGCTAGAAGCAACTTTGGAGATCAAGTCCAACCTGTACCTGAATAATACTTCTGTCATTGTCTTTCCTTGATGATCCCTAGTGAAAAGGAATTCATTACTTCCCAAGTAAATCAATTCAAAATTTTGGAGATCTCTAATTTAAAATTTTCCTCTTTTCAAAATCCACCTGTTGCTCTTTGTTCTTGGACCAATAAGAACAAGTCTGATTCCTCTTTCACATAATGGTTCTGAAATATTCCAAGAGAGCTAGCCTGGTCAGCTAAGTCCTCAAATTTAAACATCCTCAGATTTTTCAGCTGATCTTCATGTGATATGATCCTGAGACCCTTCAACATGCCAGTTTCTGTCCTCTGTACAGTCTCCAGTTTATAAATATCTTTCAGAGGAATTGAACAAAAAACAATGTTCTATATCTATATAATTTCACCAGGGACAATGCAACTTTCACCTTCTGATCTCTTTGCAAACTTAAATTGAATTAAGATTTTGACTGATCCATATTGATTTTATAGAGGACTTTTTATTTATTCCTAGAAATAATAGGGAGCCACTGGAGTTGGGTGAATAGTAGCATGACATAATCAGACCTGCCTTTTAGGAAGATCTCTTCTGCAGCTCAGGAGAAGGTAGATGCAGGTAGGGAGAGACTTGAGGCAGGATGAATAAGTAGGTCATTTTAGTAGTTCAGGTAAGAGGGGAGAGGGGTCCTATGAAATAAATATTTTGAACTCAAATGTAAGACTACATTTATCCCTATTATATTTCATTTTACTGTATTTGTCCCATTGTTCTAGTTTATTGAGATCTTTTTGCATCCTGGTTTTGTATCTACTCTAGCTTAGCTATTTGTTACAATTTTATGCCAGCTGTGAATCTGATTAGTATGCTAGCTTTGCCTTTAATCAAGCCACTGATAATTCCATTCCATGAAGCACAGGTCTGCCCCTTTTCCTCGTGGCCTCTTTCCTTGTTGTACTATCTAAGCATGTGTATTTTTAGCTATAGGGTTAACTCAGGTTCACCTGTAAATACCGTCTTTCCCCAAACCAATGCTAGCATTTCCCCAAAACAACATTGTCCCAGTTCTATCTGTACACTCTGTGAGGTTCATGTGAGTGCAGGAGAACCAATTGTTCAGGTGCCAAGAACCTAGATGGTTTAATCCCCTAAAGATCAGAGCTTTAAACCTCAGACATTACCAGAATAAGTTATCTTCCTCATGTAATCAGATGCAGTCTAGCTCTCAATTTAACTACCATTCACTCTAAACTCTTGGTATTAAATACTCGATAGATCTCCAGGTCCTTCTAGGGTTGTTGTGTAGATCAAATTAGATAGAATTTATAAAGTTCTAAGCACTGTCCTTGACATATAGTAGGTACTCTATTACTACTAGTTATAATTCCTTAGCTCCCAGTTATCAAATATTCCTTTGATAGAACTACATGCTAAAGAGAATGATGAAAGGCCCTTTGTCAGGGATTTTTTAAGTCAGGAATATTCCAGGAAGGGGTTGGTTCTATGACCTCTAAGATATCTTCTTTTCTTTGATTCTGTATGACTTACTTTCCAGTCCAATTTAGAATAAGAGTCATTGTTCCTGAAGCAGAAGAAATGGATATGATTTCCCAATAACTCCTCCCTCAACAAGGGGCTAATTTACTCAACAGTATTCAGTCACTCAGTGTCTGTACCGTGTCTCAGTATTTATCACATAGAGAGCTAGCATCTAATCCATTGTTCAGCATAGGGCAAGGAATGTGGTAAATGGTAAATAAGTGCTTATTGATTGATTGTCTTTGTGACTTTATTAGCTATGTTACTAGTGAGTGTGGGACTCTGTTCTTTTCATAAATAATAATACTTAATTTTTAGGGGGATGTAACAGCACTCAAGCCCTTCATATCACCCAAACGGTACCCTAATTATTTCTCATCCTATATACTTCACATGTAAGTAACTCTTTCAGATGGAACAGTATGTCTGCATCTAGTTAGTAACTTCTAACAGTTGGTACACTTATAACCTAATTGATAATTGAGGAAATTTTGGTCCTGGCTTGCTACCTGTTAAATTTTGCTTATTTACATTTCCCACTATTTCTCCTTGGCCGCCTCTTTTTTCATTTAAAACAAAAACAAAAATCCCAAACCTCCTGCTTTAAATTGGATTCTAAATTGCCCGTCTGTAAAGAAGACAGTCTTACTGCTTCAGTAGCTTACAGAATCCCTTCAATCATTGACTCGATGGCACTGGCTGCTTCTCAACTACCTTTTGCCAGGCAAAAGGGGAGGGAAAAGAAGAAAGGCCAAAAAAAAAAAAGAAAGAAACTGATGTGGATCATGCTTCTGCAGCTCTCACAGCTGGAAACTGCCAGAGGATAAAGTCCTGCTGACAGTGGTAAGCAAACACAGAAAGTTAATTGGTAAACCTACAAATCAAGGGATGAGGAGGAACACCGTTCTTAGGTGTTATAAAGATTAAGGATTAGAATTAAACAATACTTGGATTTCCTTGAAAAAAGAATCAGGTTATCTGGTAACAGAGAGAAGTAGTATTATGTTCTCTTCCAGATTTTTCCAAGAAATTTCCAAATGAGTTAAAAAAAAAAAAAAACACCTTATGATAGCCAGTAGCAATTTAATTCAAATTCTGTTCCTTGAGAAATTTTGTCCTGTCTTACTATGCAGGGGAGGACAGTAAACTAGGATAAAGAGGAACATCCATGCTACAATCTTGCCTATGATGTGGTAGTGGAATATCAAATTGTCGCTTAGAATTTTTCACATATTTGTGTGTATGTGTTGTTTAAGCACTCTTATTGACCATCTCCTTCCCTGCCCTTCCTTGATACTAAATGATTTCCCTCATGGAGCAATCATCCATTGTTGTTAATTGTATGCTATTACAGTAAATAGTATATAGAAGGATGAGGACTTATTTTTAACCTCCTTGTGCTGAGTCCTCAAAACTAATTTCACAAGGTTCTAGAGAGAGCATTTATATGCAAATGATGCCTTTTAAAATTTTAACACTTAGAGTCTATAATAGATAATTTGGACCTAGAGGGATATGTATAAATAATGTATACAAAAACAAAATGAAAGCCAGAACTGAATAAAGAATTAAGTTAAAGGATATTTAATACATACAGACATTAAAAAAAAATAAACAGGTAGTCTATAGGAAAACCCAGTTTGTGAAAAAATATGAAAAGAGAAAGTCAGAGATCTTGTTCTCAAGTATGTTCCCAGTGGGTCCCAAGCCTCATCTCTGGCACATAAATGACTATGAATCTGAGCAAGTTACTTGACCTTTTAATTGGTCTCTTTCCTTAGGTCTCTCCCTCACTTCAATACACCCTGTGAGGGCTGTCAAAGTGATTTTCCTAAAGTGCAAATCTGATGATGTCACTCCCCCCCTTCCCTTAATAAATTCCAGTGGTTCTCTTTTACCTTTGGGATTAAATATAAAAGTTTTATAAAAATAAATGGACATTAAAGTCTTTCTCACCGGGGTCCCTTCCACCTTTCCATGATTTTTTTACTTGACTCTCTTCCACCAATTCTATAATTAAGCTCCCCCAGCCTGCTTGTTGCAACATTCTATTTCCTGTGCTTTTTCACTGACTGTCCTTCCCCCCAACTTCTTCCTTTTCCCCTGTACCTTTCAGAATCCCAGTTTTCATTTAAGATTTGGCCTAAATCCACCTTTGGCAAAAGGTCTTTCTTGGTCCTTTTCTTCCCCCTACCCATTGTTCTGTATGTATTTATCTATTTTATTATATTGTATTTTATCTACTTATATGTATTGTATTTATTTATTTACATTTGTTGGTGTCTGACTTCTGTAGACCCCATTTGGGGTTTTCTTGGTAAAGATGCTGAAGTGATTTGACATCTTCTCTGGCTCATTTCACAGATGAAAGAATAGGTAAATAGGCTTAAGTGACTTGCCTAAGGGTTGCACAGCTCCTAAATGTCTGAGACTGGATTTGAACTCAGACCCTTCCGATTCCAGATGGGGCTCTCTATCCTTTCTGCCGCCTAGTTGTCTGTAAGTTCCTTAAGGACAGGGTCTGTTTTTGTTTCTTTCTATCCCCAATAATTGGCTCTCACTTGTCACTTTATCTAATCACAAAATAAACACTTAATAGATGCCAGATAATGAATGCCTTAACATCTCAGTCTCTAGTGCCCAATGCAAATCTCTAAGACTATATGTTGCAGATAAGTTGCTGATCTGAATTGGTACAGGGAGTTTTTCCACACTAATAAATTGCAGATCTAGTCCAATGGAATTCCTCTCAGTGAAAGAATCTTCCTGTCAGCTAGTTTTGCTTATCAGTTGTTTTTATTTATTAGCTTGTTAGAAAGGGTCAAACCTTGACAAGAGAGGGAAGTAATAGCAGTTTGTCATGGGGATGGGGTGGAGTCTTTTGGTAAGATCTATCCACCTATGTGCTGTCCTCTGGCAGCCCAAACACGTCCTCTCCATTTTGCCAACTTCTTGGAAATATTCTCTGCTTTGAGCCTTTCCTGATTCTCTGCTCATTAAAGTTCACTTGTATAGTGAGTCCCTTTCATTCCCTCAAGGTCCTGTTAAGTGACTGGATAGTCAATCTGATCAATGGATTTAAGCTAGTATATCCTCAGATAACATTTACATTGGAGCACAGTTCAGAAATGCCTTTTCCCAGAATAATGAACAATGTGGAGATTTCAGTAGTATAGCAATGCCAATGGAGGGAAATAGTTTTTAATGGAGGTGCCTTTTGGTGCCTCGCAAACTTTACCTGCTGCCCATGAATAGAGGTGATTTTTTTTCCTATTTGAAAAAAAACAAAACACACAATGGTAAATTATTATTGAATCACAGAATCTCAGATGTGGGAGTTTTGGCAAGTATTTAAGTCTATACTGGACCTGAACAGGAATACTATCTACAAAATCTTCCCCAAGGGACCTTGCATCTGTTTGGGAAGAATTCCAGGGAAGGAGAACCCCATCCTGAGGTGGCCCATTCCACTATGGGAGGATTGATTATGATTAACACAAAGCTTTCCTTTGCCAAAAGTCCAAATTTGCCTCTTTGCAATTCTCATTGACTGCTCTCTGGTGATAAAAGAAACAAGTTTTCTTTCTCATCTATGTGTTATCTTGTTATCTTGTCATCTATGTGGAAACAGCTATTATTATGCCCTTAGTCTTCTCTTGCCCAGGCTGAACACCCCTAATTTCTTCAACCTTTTTATTTAGTTCCTTTATCACACTACTGTTTGCTATTCTCTAGTTCTTCAGTCTGTAAACTTCTCTGATTGAGCATGATTGTCATAAAAAACATAAAAATGTGCTTCCAACACATGTTTAAAAATTCTATTCCCCTACATTAAAGCCTATGAAAAAGAAAAAAGAAATAATATATTTAAACAATCATTTTACCAAAACATTTTACTCTGTTAATATTATTATAAGTAATTAGTATGCTAATTAGGAAATAGTAAAATGTTAAAGCATTACAATTGACTGCCTCTTTTTTTTTTTTTTTAAACTTTGGTTTAATACTTTTTGACAGTGATTTAAAGGTCTGTTTCTAAGCTCATATTGTTTTCAGATCTTGGTTTTATTCACTGTCTTAGATAAAACAATAAACATTAACTAATTAGAATCCTTTGAATCCACAAAATATATAGAATCATGGAATTTACAAGTTGAAAGGGACCTTAGCACCTCTCAAGGCTAACAAATACATGAAGTGAATACCCACTAACAAATCCCTGACAATAGCTATTGACCTTTCCGGGAAGATTCCCAAAGAGGGAAGCTTGGCAACTCTTTAGATAATGCATTGTACTTTGGGGCAGCTCAAATTGTTTGCTATTTCACCCTTTTTTATCATATTCCTCTCTTACCATTCTTTGGTGCATTCTTTACTTCTGTTCTTTTCCAGAGTTTGAAGCTTGACCCAATCTATTCTTCTCCAGACTAAACATGACTATTTTCTCTCCTCTCTCCTCTCTTCTTTTCTTTTCTTTCTTCGAGGCAATTGGGGTCAAATGACTTGCCCAGGATCACACAGCTAGGAAGTGTTGTGTTTGAATTCAGGTATTCTGACTTCAGGACAGATGCTCTATCCACTGCACCACCTAGCTACCCCACGTGCCTAATTTCTTTAATGAACCCTCATATTACATGGATTTAAGGCCATTCACTCTCCTCCAGTTTATCAATGTTCTTAAATGGCCAGCACCTGGAAGTGGATACAGTCCTACAGATAAAGTTTTATCTAGTTTAGAGTACAGTAGGATAGTATTACCTCCTTATTTCTGTGAACTATAACCCTCTTAGTGTAGTCCAAGATTTCACTGTTTTTTTTCTTTCTTTCTTTCTTTATTTTGCTGAGGCAATTGAGGTTAAGTGACTAGTCCAGGGTCACATAGCCAGGACGCTACCCCAAGTTAGTGAATTCTAAATTCATCAGACCTTATTATTGTCTGGTATCTCTCTCCATTTTCTCCATAGAATAGCATGAAATATTTTATCAAAGCTTTCTAAGATCTAAAAAACTGTATCTACATTATTCTTCTCATCTACCAGTTTAGTCATCCTGTCCAAAAAGGAAATCGGGTTAGTCTGGCGAGACTTGTTCTTAATTAAGTCAGGGTGGCTCTTTGTAGTCATAGCAGCTCTTTCTGGATGTTTTCCAGCCAGTACTTTCCCTCCCTCCCTTCCTCCCTCCCTCCCTCTCTCTCCTTCTCCCTGTCCCTGTCCCTGTCCTTCTGTCTCTCTCTCTTTTTATTAATCCCTTGGAAAATTTTCTCAGGAATCAAAAAAGTTAAGCTTATTGGTCTATAATTTCTAGACTCTTCTCTTTCCTTTTTATGAAAACTGGAAAATTTTTTTGCTTTTCTCCAATTGCCTCCTTTCTTTGATCTTTTCCACATCGCAAACAATGGCTTAAGTGCTTGCTTCTGTTATTCCTTTAGTACTGGAGGATGTGATTCAGCTAGACCGGGGGAAATTTTAAAGGCACTGGGATGATTCGTAGGTGAAAAACTACCATTTTGTTCTCCATCTTATAACACCTAGAAGCTTTCCTTTCCAATCCTGAAAAAATTTACTGTTGAAAAAAAAATGCTCCTTAGTTCCTGGAAGAGCTACCTTCAACATGAGTCCTTTTCAGATACCCAACCCTCATCCTTGGTGTAGTATTCCTCTAACTGCCTCTTTTCCTGTCCCCTATAATGCCATCCCTTCTCATTATTTTGAATTTATTTTCCATTTATTAGTATACTTCTTCTTCATCTTCTGAGAATTTAAGCTCCTTGAGGGTAAGCATTATTTTTGTTTGTGGCTAATAATTATTAGATTTAATATGCTTTATTAATGCTTACTAAAAACTTCTTAAAGTATCTCTTTTCATGTTCTCTTTCTGTTTTCAGTTGTGTTCCTGTATTGAGAAATAATACCAAGGAAGAATCAGGACCTCTTCCTCCTACTTTTTAAAAGAATAGCCTCATTAAAGATAATTACTGAAAGAGGGCCAAATGAGCAAAAAACACACCTCAGTTTGAATTCTACTCCATTCAGTTTCCACTTCCTGAATTTTATTCTTTTCAGCCCACCAATGTTAATGATTATTCCTCTACTACTTGGCACTCTTTAATCCCTTCAGTTTTCCACTGGGAATGGGAAATAACATCATTTTCAGCTGCTTTAGAATTTCTCCACCTGTTGCAAACCCCACTAGGCTCAATGTTGTAAGCAGCTAGAATTTATTAAAGGCAGCAGAGTGAAGAAGGGTGGGAGAGGTAGGAGGGGTAAAGGGAACCCAGAGAGCTAGCTGGACCTGGAAAAATAAGACTCTATCTCACATCCAGAAATTTTACTAGCCTCCCCCTTTGTTTCTCTTCAAATGATATAGCACATGCTCCAGACCCTCATTAGAGATACAGTTCATTAGCAGTTATTACTGTAGATCAACTTCATGTCTCCTATTCTTGCCCTTTGACTTAACTATGACTTTCCGGAGCAGCCCAGAGTTTAGTGGGGAAACTAGGGGATAGGAGTAGGAATGTGAAAAGAGAGGAGAGGGATGAGTATGAAGTCCTAGTCAGACATCAGCTGAAGGCACATAGGGAATAGTTTCCTATCTTGATTATTAAGGGGAGGAATGGTCACAGTGCCAACACAGCTAATTTAACCTGACGTATATGGAACAGCTGGTTGTTCCTATGGTTAAGGCATATAGGAAGTATAAAAGGCCTCTATTTGTATTTCAGACCTGCTCAGTCTCTTGAGATTTTTTTGTTCTACTTCAAGGTCCTATCAAGAAAATGGCAGTATATTTTTTTCCTAGCCCCAGGGAAAATGGAAAAAGCTGATATGACAATGTAACTGTGACATTCTGATGACATGAGGGAACAAGTATCAATCCATATCTTAAATATCAGTAAAGTTTAATTTTTCTTATTTTTAAGATTAAAAAAATTAGAAATTTAAAAATTTTCTCTCTGCATTCCCCCTTGGGTGCATGTATTTCATTTTGGAAACCACCACTCTAAAAAGCTTTCCAACTTATCATTATCCTCCCTTAAAATGTAGTTACCAACCTGTAGGTAGGAAGATCTGAGTCCAATCTCAGATACTTACTAACTCTATAAGCCTTGGTAAGTCACTTAACAGATTGAGATCTGTCTCAGTTTCCTCATCTGTCAAATGAGAATAGTATCTACTTCCTAGGGTTGTTGTGAAAAGCAAATCTTAAAATGCTATATAGATTATGGTTTTATGATAATGATTATTAAGTGGTATCAAATTGAGAATCCAAGTGTGGTTCTGGTATCATAGATACTAAAAGAACCAGAAGAAGATCTCCAGAATGTTAGGGGAGTCTTTTATGGAAGGAGAAAAGCTTTTGAAGGGTTGATATCCCTGGGCATCATCTTTTGCATTTACCTGTCTTCCACACTCACCTAATTGTTCGACCCTTATTACTTCTCACCTAGCCTCCAGACTCCAGGTCCCTCTGCTGTAGATCTCTTCAGTGAATCAATGTATCAATCAGAAACACTTTATTAAATATCTGGATACTAAAGCAAAAGTGAAATAGTTTTTGCCTGCAACAAGCTCACATTTGATGGGGAAAGAGAATATAATGTTGTGCCTCCTTAAATATACAAAAAGTAAATGCAAGATCACAACTACAACTTAGACTATAACAAAGAGTATATAAGATAAAATTAATTCTTCAAGTGGGAATGAGATAAGGCCTCAGTCCAAACCAGAAGAAAGAGAATAATTTCACTCAAAGTTTTAGATTTGCAATCCACAGGTCAAGAATGTGATGGGGTTAGCTTCTGATACATGCCCAAGATCCCAAGGACTCCAGATAGACATTCAAAAGTATAAACCTTGCTTCTCTTGAGGGTTTTTTTGAAGTATCTAAGCAAATCTAAGCCCTTTAATTAGATATATATCTTTCTCACCCAATCAGGAGTTACAGCTCCATCTAAATATAGGATTGTTCCTCTCCCACTTCAATAGGAGAAATAAGTATTACAAAAAGGACTTCATACTTCACAAGCAATCATCTAGCTTTTGCTTAAAGACAGAGGTCTTCTCTGGCTCAATTCAATAAATATTTAATGCCCACTATATGGCAGGCATTGTGCTAAGTGCTGGGGATATAAAAAGAGAGAAAAACAGTTTCTGCCCTCAAGGAGCTTACGGTCTAATGGGAGTAGCAACATGCAAACAAAAATATATAAAGCTATATACAGGATAAAGAGGAAATAATTCAAAGAGGGAAAACACAAGAATTAAGAGAGGTTAGAGAAGTCTTCTTGTAGAAGGAAGGGTTTCAGTTGGTTTTTAAAAGAAGGCAGGGAAGTAGGTAGATAGATAAAGTGTTCCATGCCTGGGGGACAACTAGAGAAAATGCTTGCAGCTAAGGGATATCCTGTCTTGTTTGTGGAACCACCAGGAGGCCATTGTCACTGGATAGAAGAGTACATTTTGGGGAATAAGATTGTAAGAAGCTTGGAAAGGACTTTGAATGCCAAACATGTTGACTAATTTTATCTTTGTATCCCAATTTTGTATTGGCCTCCGGAAGTAGGGAGCTGAGATGATCAGACTTGTGGAGACCTTCTTGAAGGATTCCATTCATCTTGCAATTTTTTTCCTTAACTGAAGCAGCATCTTTTTACTCTCATCTTTGCCAAACAGAGCACATTTATTCCCTCTTCTGTGCAATAGGTATAATGACTGGACTTGTGATTTTATTAAGTTAGGGAACGTCTGGATGAGGAAACTCTACCAAAGCTGGTTGGTACCTTTTTTGAAACTTGAAGCCTTAGAGAGTGGGCTGTCCAGAGCCCTGAGAGCTTAAATGCCTCATTCAGCCAATCACATCCTAATTGCTCTAATTTAGATTTTTATCATCTCTCACCTTGACTACTGTAGTAGCTTCTGAATTGGTTTCCATGTAGCTAGTCTTTTTGCTCTCTAATCTAAGTTTCACATGGCTGTCAAATTAACACTTCTAATTTAAGTCAACTTCTATTTAATAAATTCTAGTGGGTTCTTGTCTTTAGGATAAAATATAAACTCCTGTTTGGCATTTCACAACCTTGGCTTGTTAACCTGCCTTTCCAAACTCATACATTATTCCCCTTCACCTGTTTTATGATCCAGTCAAACTGGACTTTTGGCAGTTCCTCCCACATGCTATTCCATCTCCTGTTTCTGTGGGCCTTTTAAAAGACAATGCTCAGTGCCTGGAATCTTCATCTTCCTTTTACCTTGTTCTCTGGGAACCCTTAGCTCAAGTGTCATTTCCTTTAAGAAGGCCTTTCCTAATATCTCCAATAGTTAATCATGATATCTCTCCCTCCCATTATTTATTGTTTATATCCTTAACTCACCAGTGAACATGTTGCCTCTTCCTGTAGAATTTGAATTCTTTAAAAGCTAATTTACAGCACATTCCCTGGCACATAGTAGGTACTTAAAAATATTTGGTTTTGGATTAAGTATAATTATGGGATGCACCTAAATTTTATATAGATTTAGAGGGAAAAATCGGTTCTGTGTTAAGACCAATACAGTAAATGACCACATAGTCCTCAGGATAGGGTCAGCTCATTAGCTTTTAGACACAGTCAGAAATTATTAGGCATATTGTAGAAACAGATCAATGAAACAGTTGTCCTTAAAACTAATCTCTGGAATTCCATAGAGAAAAATGATTTTAAAATGGCCAAAATTGTATATATCCCCACCTTTTCAGAGTGGTTCTGATTTAAAGAGTAAGGTAGTATGCTACACAATGAGCTGGGTAGGGCTGTGAATAGAATAGAATTACTAGACTTCCAGCCTCTAAGTCGTTTTAGTCAACTCTTTGCCACCCCATTTGGGATTTTCTTGTTAAAGATACTAGAATGGCTTGCCATTTCTTCCCCCAGATTATTTTACAGATGAAGAAACTGAGGTTCACAGGGTTAAGGGACTTGCCCAGGGTCACACAGTTAGCAAATGTCTGAGGCCAAATTTGAATTCATAAAGATTCATCATCTTGACTCCAAACCCAGCACTCTATCCACTTCACTCTTTAGCTGCTCCTAGAAGATCTGGGTTCAAATACCATTTTAGAGCCAGTCACTTAACCTCCTCAGCAAATGGGGGATAAACACAACAGAAGGGTACCACTTATTTAAGGTGTTATTGTGAGGACTAACTTACAATGATTTGTTTGTTTAAGCATATGTGTAATTAGGGAGAGCAGGTAAACAAGGATAAAAGAATTATTAGAATAGAAATTGAGGAGATGGGGGAGGATTTCTAAGTCTTTGTGAGGAAGGATCAGAGAAGTCATCAGCTCCCCTCTTCAGGAACATTTTCCCAAGCTTATTTCTTTCTCTGCTTTTGTAGGATCATAAGTTTTAGAGCCTTATACACCAGCATTGTGAGTGGCAATTGTTTACCAACATCACCTTCTCTCTCTTCTCCTCTCCCCAGCCCCCATGAGGTAAGTAAGTAATGGTCTGAAATTAAGTTTGTACCCTGATATGTATATAGTTTATGTGAGGGAGATAGTAAAAAAAACAAAACAGTCTAGTATAGTGGAGAGAGGCTTGAGCTTGTTGGGAAACCTGCATTTCTATCCTGACTTTTCCTAATTCTTGGGATCTTGGACCAATTATTTAACTTGTCTGAGCCTTACTTAACTTTTTCATCTGTAACCTAAAGATAATGCTATTTCTCATTCCACCTAAGAGGTGTACTGTGAGAATCAGGTAAGGCAATCATTATTTTTATAATTGTAAGTTTTTATTATTTCCAATGAGTGAGGGGCTAGAGGGAATGGGGTTGACTTGAAAGAAGGGTGGGACTTAGAAATTCACAGTATCTAAAGGAATGGCCATGGGAAAGAAGGTGGTTTTTTTCTAAGTGAATTTAGCTGGTTTAAAGACATAACCCAGATAATATAGGAAGTGTACAAAATTGATTTGTAGAGAAAAGATGACAGGTATGGATTTCTGGCACATAGGGTTTGAGACTGGACCTGTGATTTCATTGAAATAGAGAGCTCTTGTGTAAGAAAACTCCTAACCATGCAGGCCAGCACCTCCCTCTCAACTTGTAGTAGTCTTAGAGAGTTGCCTAGAATACTGAGAGGTTAAATCCAGGGTCCCATTGCCAAGACTTGAAGCCAGGAAAACTTGAATCAAAGTCTTCTTGGCTTTGAAGACAGCTTTCTATCGACTATACCACAATACTACCCACTATACTGCCTCTCATTTTGGTTCATACTATTTATAATCATTTGATATTTTTGGGTGGCACAGAATAGTGGAAAACATTGAATTTGGAGGCAGAATCTGAGTTCAAATTTTGGTGTGGTTGCTGGCAACCTGTGTGACTTCAGGCAAATCAGTTAACCTCTCTGGGCGTCAGTTTTCTGCTCTGTAAAACGAGTTAGATATCTAGTTTAACTTTTCTGGGATCTCTTCTAGTTCTAGATCTATGCCTCTAGATGACTTTTATTGTTTTAATTTGACTGAGGCTGAAGGATAGGGAAAGTAATAATCTCTTGTGCTGACAGTTGATCTGTGTCTCTTACAATGATGATCAGTTCAGCCATTTCTTTCACAAAAGGGTTTTCTGGGCAGTTATTATTGACACTATGGTGTTACAATAAAGAAAACGTAACAGATGGTGACTAAAACATCTCAGCATTTCCAGGACCATTGGGAAGCCTCCTTTCCACAGTTTGTCACCCTGCTTCTTTCTTTCCGTCCTTCTATCCCTCCATCCCCCCTTCCCCTCCTCAACCAATCAGTTTCCACTGTGTATGGAAATGGTCATTTTTGGATGGCAGGAAGATGTCCTGGGATGATTTCCACATTGACTGATAAAGGATAAGACAGAGCTTTTGGCAGTGACTTAGAAAATACCAATTTGTTCTCTCTTTTCCCCTTGCGGAGAAAACCCTCCTGGCTCCTGTTCTTGCTACTTTACATCATTAAATGCTTCATTGGAGTCGCTCTGATTTAATTATTCATAGAAGTCTACACAGGCAGATAATAGAACTTTTACTAATCCTCCTTCCCATTCACCACTCCCCCTCTCTTTGTCTCTTTTAGCCAAGGGAGAGGAAAAACACGGACACACACACACACACATTTCTATTTTGGCACCTGGTGACCATCGAGACCCAGATAAAAGCTCCAGAGGTCTGTTTTGGGGAGATAGCTTCTGGAAGGTTTGGGAACGGGAGAAACTGTCTAATCGGGACTTTGTATATGGAATTTAAGAAAGGGAGAGTAAGTTCATAAGCATAAACAGGAAAACCTTACATCACAAAGTGGCGTGGGGAGGAGTCTTTCTCTGCTCTCTCACTCCCTCTCCTCGCTCAGTTCTTTGTGGTCGTGAATTGACTGCGGCAGAACCCGAGCTAGAGAGAGGGTAGTAGCGTGTGTGTGTGTGTGTGTGTGTGTGTGTGTGTGTGTACGCGAGTGTGTGCGCGCGCGCACACGCCTGCCTGCCTGTGAGGGGGGAAAGTGCAAGAAGATTTGCAAGAAGAGTGGGGAAAGGAGCGACTTTTGCTTCTGAGAAGGATTCATCATGCAGCGTCCATCTGAAGACAAAACTGAGAATGAAATTGCTTTGGAAAGCTAAAATGGTAATTAGAACTTTCTGACATCTCTAGAGACTTCTTTGCTTGGAAATCTCCTCCACTACCCCCTCCCCCTCTCCGCTCAGGGCCCCCACTTTTAATTTCTTTTAGGAGTTTGGACTGTCTCAGAGTGAACCGAGTGATCCGATTCCCTGTTTGCGTGCAGCTTCTCAGAGGGATATCGGCAGGAAAGCTCCAGATTCTTAACTCCCAGAGGGTGTATGCTGCCCTTAAATGATGCTTATCTCCCCAGCAATAATTGTCGTGTGTGTGTGTGTGTGTGTGTGTGTGTGTGTGTGTGTGTGTACACACTATGTGGCAGCTAGGAGAAACTTTTCAGAAAAGGGAAAACAAAGTTAGTGGCATCTGGATGAATTCAGGAGGGTTTCTGTTGTTGTTTTTGCTCTCTCCCTTTCTCCGGCTTGGGACTCTAATAGAAAACTTGGGTTTAGTCGGGGACACAGCAAATCCGGGAATCATTTCAGAAAATGTTTTAGTTGCAAGAGCATGATGATGTGATGCCTTTTTCTCACTTGCCAGATTATCTGATAGAAACAAAACTTTCCGGCCCCTTTAACTTTTAAAATCCCAAAATCTTAGAAGGGAAGTGGTGGAGCAGAGTAATTCCTTTTCAGTGGAATGCAAACTCTTACCATTTTAGACACTTGTTTGCTTTTAAGTTTAAATAAGTGAGACATTTTAAAAAAGTACAATCTTCCAGTGACTTTTCCCCTTTAACTTGGGGGTGGGGGTGGTGATGGTGGTTCTGTGTATGTGTGAAAAAAGTTGGTTAATGCAAACCAAATCTCTTTCTTTAGGGGGACAAAGTTTTTTTTAAACTATTTAAAATATGTGAGAGTCTAGGAAAAATAACTAAATGGAAAAGTCCGGGTATCCTGATACCACAGAAAAAGGCAGCTTGCCAAGTAAATCTCGGCATTCCCCCTATCTCACTGTGCAGTGAGTGGCTCTGATTGTTAGATTTATTTTGAACAGCCCATCTTGTGCCTTGAGTGCTGAGGGAGACACAGTTGTAAGCAGCAAAGCAGCTGGATACATTGTGGTTAGAGAGAGGAAGAAAAGCACTCCTTTCCCCCCCCCCCCTCCTTCCCTTTCTCTCTTTTTATTTTTCTCCCTTCCCTGGCAGAGCTCGATTCAGGACTGGGGTGAAGAGGTAGAGGAAGGAGCTGTTTACCATGTCACCCTCAAAAGAGTCCAAATTCAACAGGCTGCCAATAAAGGAGCACGCTGGCTAGGGGTGAGTAACACTGTCCCAGTGCAAACTGGAGAAGTTTTGAGAACTTTGCAGCCGCCTGTCCTGGAGTTCCAAGTCTCTGTCTTTCTGTGAATATCATCATTATTTAGCAAAGGCAGACTTTCCCATAGAAAGGAAACTGACAACAAACCAAAGTTTTTTTTTTTTCCTACTGGGCTGAAGAAAACAGGTCTGGTTTTGTGCTTGATCTTTCCAAAAGCTCCTTCCCTAGGCTTGTCATAATTCAAAACCTCTTAGAACTCCCTCGAGATTGAAGACAAACAGATCTAGGTGAAGAACAGTACCATAGAGTAACAAGGAAAGATAGTGGGGCTTGCAAAAGGAGAGATAAGCAAACTTTACCCACAGAGCATCCCTCTGTCCTTTAGTCTTCCTCTGCCCCTTCCCCTCCCCCCACAGCAGAACCCTCCCACCCTCCTGTATTTTCAAGTACTGTACACAGAGTGCCAAGAAAACAGAGCATATCAAACCAGCTATCTCCAGTGAGTGACAGACTTCCTTCATTCTCTGCCTGTCCATGTAGGGATGGAACCAAAAACCTTTTCATTGCCTTCAAACAACATAAGTGGGCTTTTGGGAGGTTTTGCTTTCCAGAAATAAGTTTCTTTTCTCATTGAAACTCTAAAATAAGTGGTAAGATCATGGCAGTTCTGAAATCATGGCTTAGCTTGAGTGGAGGAAAGTGACAGAGAGAGGGAGAGGAAGAGAGAGAAGCAGGGGCAGAGGGAGCCAGAGAGGGAGGTGTCATCTCTCTAGTTAGTGTGACAGGTTTGAGTAGGTATCACATTCCAAGAAAAGAAAGGGATCCATGACCTGAGAGAGAGAAGTAAAATGATCTTAGAGTAGAAAGGTGGCAAGTTGGACTTGATGGAAGGCTGAGTAGTGGGTTAAGTCTCCTGAAAGGACAAGAGTTTTGCCAGGTGGATCAGGTGTAATTTTATCTGGCCTTGTTTTTGGTAAACCCTAGCATCATCATCACAGATTGTAGGAAGGGCAGCAAACAGAGATCTAGTTCAGCCCTCTAGTTTTATAGATAAACCACGGTCCAGAGAAAGAGGAGGTGACTTGCTAAGGTCATATAGATGGGAAATGTAAGAGTTAAGGTTCAAACTCAAATATGTTTTCGGTGTATTTCTGTATTCTTTGGTCTTTCATGGAGCCTCAGAATGTATTAAACAGTAATCAAGGGTGACTCACAAAGTTTTAAGGAGAGAGGGAACATAGGAAGGATAGGAAAGGAAACAAAGATTGCCCCAGGCTTTTTCGCTTAGGAACAGGGGAGCCAGGTGGCCTTGTTCTCCCTTCCCCTCAAAAAGCCCCCATCCTCACCCCACCCCAGGTTTAATGAAGAACATTTAATAAATCTTCTATGTAACTGCTGACATTGGCATTCTGTTCTTTTCCTCTTGCTAAAGTTGGGGACATCCCCAAAACTACTTAAATCATCCCCAGTGATACCAGTCCTTAGGTGCCATAAAGTATTTATTAGTGACCGGCTTTGATCGGCAAGTCACTGAATTTAGTAAATGAGAACTGGAGTGTTTTATCCATTTAATGGATGTCATTTTAAAATTAATTATGCCCCTCATCAGCAATTCCAACAGGAAAAGCAGAACTAGAATTTGGAGTAGTCATCATTTTATTGTCTGCTCTTATGTATTTTTTTTTAAAACATGGTGTGGTTTGATCACCCTGGTTATTTCGAAACGAATCATAACTACTGAATAATCACAGCTGTCTTCAAAAAAGTCTTTACATTTTCTGGTACAGGGTTATTCCTCTCTAATGACATTGTTCATTTTGCTTGGGTTGCACTTTTAGTTTTTAGCCAAATACAATAGCAGTAAATGACTGAATCATTTTGCAATGGGGAAAAAGGCTAACTAGGCATTCCTCCAAATAGATGCTTGGGGGCTGTGGTTTAAATAGACCTCCTCAGTCATTTATTATTACTGCCTACTCTGTCTATTGGTTTTACCTTCCTATCTCAAGTGGTCCTACATCTTCTGCCTCTAATATTTCATATTACCTATAAACACACACATAATCAATCCCAGAGTTCACGTACCTCTTAATATGACAGCGGATTTTTGCCTGGAAGAATAAAGGACACAGAAAAATTGCCCAGACTGATGGAAGAAAGTGAGCTTCCCTACTCAATGGTGTCTGTATATTGTTGCTACTAATGCTTAAAAGTTGCTTAGAGCTTTTACAGAATCTTGGTGTTGGAAGGGATCTCAGAGATTATCCAATTCAAATTGTATCTATCTGACTGTTCCCTTTACAACATTTTTGACAAGTGGTCATAGATAATAGGTTTTTGAGCTGTAAGGGAACTTAAATTATTTAGTCATTTTATAAATGAGTTAAACTATGACCTTGAGAAGTAAAATGAATTGAATCAATGAATTAAAAACCATTTATTAAATGCTTACTATGTGCAAGATATTGTTTTAAGAGATAAAAGATTTTTACTTTGATTTTGGGGCTAAAAATACAAAAGTGCTAGATAGCATGTTCTGGAGTGGTAACTGAGGAAAGGGTCTTTAATTTGGGGAGATCTAGGGATTGTGAGTAGAGCCATAAGGCCACTGAAAGGATACTCTTTCTAGGAACAATGATTGGAGTTCCCAGAGCAAGAAGTAAAAGGGAGGGAGTAGCAGGACATATGGCAAAATATCCATGTAGGCTTTGCTTTCCTAGTAAACTGTTGCTGGATGGAGTTTACCACAAATCACACAGGTTGTAAAGCACAGTTCTAGGATTTATACAAGTCCTCTGATTCTAAACCCAGGGCCTTTTCTGTTATGTAGCACTGCCTTAAGTTTCCATAATAATTCAGGATAACTTATCTTCTTTTATCTTTGAGGATTCCAGTATACTTATTTTCTACTTTCTGAAGCTTTGCTTTCCTCTCAGGAAATTCCAAATTTAACTAAGTGTGGCCTATCAATTGGGTCATGGTAATCTTTTATTTTTCAGTGAAATAAAGTAATTTCTTGTGCATGTCATCATTTCAAAATTCCTAAAAGGAACCATTATTGGAATTAAATAAAAATTGAGAGTAGGAGGAAAGAAATGATAACCTAAAGCTTCTTTACAGGATTTTTAAAAATTTGAGGAAAAAAACCTATTAGTGCATTTTTAAACTATTAAAACTTAATTTAAAATGACAGAAAGACCTTTGGGACAGTAGAGTAATCAATTCTCTCCATAATCCTATGTTTTTTATACATTTAAAAACATTATCCCGAAAAGGAATCCATAAATTTACCAGATTGTCAAAGAGGGGGCTGTGACACAAAAAAAGAGTTAAGAGTCCCTACAATTGATTTTAAGGACAATCATTGTTTCATTTTGTCTTTGTATCTCTTTGGGCTAATACAGTTGCTGGCACTTAGTTGACACTTTATAAGTGTTTGTTCATTGATTGAGGAGTTCTTGAGAAGAGGGAAAGGATTTATTTATTCATTTAAAGTTCTTCAAGTGTTACATTTTATATTTCTTTTCTATAGTTAAGGGCCTCTTATCACTGGGAGGGTCATACAATAGATGCTTAAGAAATACTTCAAGAATTGAAAAAGATTTCTGAAATGAAATGTAGACAAGAAAACTAGACACAGAAAGGAGGGGAATGGTAAGAACTTCTAAGAGGCCACTTGTACTTTCTGAGTTAAAAATGGCGAGATGATTAGAATACAAATTGATATTACAATAGTGGATGGAAGCACTGATAGAAGGAAGATGATACCTACAAGCATATTCTTTCTCCTTTTCTTTTAAAGGTAAATTAGCAATCCCACTTCACCATAACAAAGTTGATGTGTCAGTTTTACTAGTTCTATGTTTTGGATGACATCAATTTTAGTTACAAATCTGGGTACTTCATTGTGATTGGTGAAGAGATTTCTTTGGTGAAGGGAATCTCTTCATTTTTCAAAAAGTGATTTCAGGACAAAGTTATGTAGAACATAAAGTTAAGCATTGCTGCTGCCAAGTAGACTTACACTGTTGTCCAGGCAGCCAAAATAACTGATCACTTTTTTTGTTTGTTCTTGGTACTCAGCTTTATATATAGAATTAGGATTTGATCTTAAAAGGGAAGATACAGAATGGCACATATCCAGATGTCAAGTGTCTGATTCAATCCAAAGAAGTACAATTTTGTTTTGAATTGTTAATAGTATGTAATGGAAAAAGTGCTGGATTTGGATTCTGAAAATCTGGGTTCTAGACTCTAACTTGCCACTTTCTAGTTGTCTGACCATTGACATGTCACTTCATATATCTGGGTTCAGTTTTCTCAGCTATAAAATGTGGGTAATGATACTTGCCTACCACTTAGGATTGTTGTGAAGGGAGCACTTTTTATTACACCATAGAAATATAAGTTGCTGTTGTTATTATTAAAGTAATCCAACACTTCTGGGACAGCATGTTTAGTTGTAAAACTAACAGAGGAGATACAGACATTCCTGGCTTGTACAACCTGCACATTGACAGCAAGGTTATGTAGGGCAGTCTTTTTAGCTAAACTATTGAAATATCGATCTCATTTTTCCACTTATAGAAAGATACCAGGTGGGATTATTTTGCTCAGATATTGCCCCAGGAAGAAGAATGATCCTGGCTATGAACCAAAAATCTGTTGAGCCAGGTGGTGTTAGGAAGAGGAAAGGATCAAAACTTTTGCTTGCCTTTGTTGCCAGTATTGTTGGTGAAGCTACATTGTTCATGTATGTGGCAATAATTGAAGGAAATTTATCTGTCCTTAGAAGCTTGGGAACTTGAACTGTTATAGAGACAGAACTTCTTATAGTAAGTGCTAAATGGTAGGTTGAGAAGACATAGATTTTGTGTATTATAATTTCTGGCAATCTATCATGCTGGTTATTTCAGACTATTACAAATCCCTGATCAAGCAAATTGCATCAAACTCTTGGGAAGGGCAATTCAGAGTAAAAGTATTCCAAAGGCATGAGTGATGATGCTGCGTTATCATTTGTCGATTTGTCCAAACAAATATAGCTGGTGGACCTAGTAAAGTTAGGAAATAGGTAATGAGAAAGCAGAGTATATTTAGAGATCCAGAAGAATTATTATGCATCTTGGTGTTTGTGTTCAAAGGAACTCAAACTGAAAGCTAGTTTAGGTATGATTATGTAGAGATGGGAGTAAAAAGATAAAACAGCCTTGTTATGGCTGTGGCAGAGAGAGCTTTGACTCTTAAAGAAACAAACCAAACTTTTGGTTCTTCACAGATAGCTCCTGCATACATATAGCTTTTGTAGAATATACAAAGAGAACAGAGATATCTTCTTTTTTGAAGGAGTTGGAGATATGGTGACTTTGGAGGGAAAAATGTAACTGTTTTAAGCAAACTCAATAGCTGAAATTCCCAATTACATTATCTAGAAAGAACTGCTCTGTGCTTGGTATTATACAATTATCAATAACTTGGATTAAAAGCCTAAGTTTTTAAATATCCCATCTGCAATCAACAAAGCTGGGAAGGATAGCAAATTCTCTGGATGACAGGATTCAGGATCTCAATTTGCTAAAACAAAATATCGTGGGAATAGATATAAACCCTTACACTTAGATTTAAAAATATCAATTTCACTACAATACAGGTTAGATTTAAGGTTTCTGGTGGACTGCAAATTCAATATGAATCAACAATATGATATGGTAGCTTAAAAAAAGCTAAAGGGATGTTAGGCTACATTAAAGGAGAATGAGGTGATAATATTTGTCCTTATCAGACCATATTTGGAATATTGTTTTCAGCTCAGTTCTGAGAACCACTTTTTTTTAAAAAGAAAGTTGATAAACTAGACAATGTCCAGAGGATGGCAATTAAGTTGATGAAAGGCCTTCAGATAGTGTCTTGTAGGGATCATCACTTCAAGGAACTGTGGATGTTTAGACTGGAGAACAGAAGACTTAGGAAATGTGATAACTGTTTTCAAGTATTTTAGGAATTGTTATGTAGAAGAGAGAATGAACTTGTGCGATTTGACTATAGAGAGTTCACAACTAAAAGCAATATAGGCAGACATTGAAAAAAGGCAAATTTATATATGATATAAATATTTTGAAATGTTATTTGAAATATTATGAAATACATATATATGATATAAATATAAAAATTATAACTATCTAAAAGTGAAATGGATTTCCTCTTTAAGTAATGGGTTACTCTTCATTGAAAATTGGTGATATTGTAGAGTGAATTATTATTCAAGTATGGGCTGGACAAGATGGCCAATGTGTGGTCCTTGTTATCTCTGAGATTATTAAATTCTCTGACATCATGAAATTGGATGATGAATATTCACTTCAGTTGTCAAAGTCCTACTAATTTTTCATTATATTTCTCTCAAATGTATTCCCTCCTTTTATTCACATTGTATTATACTAATTAAGGTTTTCATCAACTCGCCACTGGACTATTCTAATAGATCCTTGACCTCTAAGTCTCTCCTTTAACACAGGTGCCAACATTATCTTCCTACTGTATAGGACCCATTGTGTCATACCTCCCTTCCTCTCAGAATTAGCAGTGGCTTACTATTACCTGTAAGATAAAATATAGTCTTGTTAGGCAGACGTTTAAGGTTCTTTTCAATTTGGTTCCAAACTACCTTTGTAGTGTTATTTCATCATGTTCCTATTTGCATACTTCATATTCCAGCCAAATTGGACTAATGACCATTTCTAAATTTAGCCCAGTAGTGTCTTGCTTTTGTGAACTTCCATAGACTATCCTTTATGTCTGGAGCATACTTCATCTTACTTGTTGAAGTCTTTTTTCTTCCAGATCTAACAAGAGTACTATTACCTACATGAAAACTGCTTTGATTTTTCCCTCCTCAGCACCAGTTTGAAGAGACATCAAATTTAAGTTTTTCTTGATCAAGCTGTAACTCTCTTTTATTCCATCACATTTTATTCAGGTGATGAGAGGGCTGCATTTGCATCAAGAAAACCTGTACCATAATGATGATGATGATGATGTTTCATCTTTGTATTCCCAACACAGCTTACTATCTTGCATATACTGGATGCTTAGCAAATGTTTAAATTAATTAAACTTGTATAAAAGATTCTTAGATTTTACTAAGTAGTTGTAGAGTTCCTTCTCCAGGTGCTTTTGAAATAAAGAAGTCACTTATTTCTTAATATTTTACTAGTACTATGTTCAAAATAAGGTTTGGCAAGTATTACGATTACTTGTTATTGGAACACCTATTAAGTTTAAGAATTATAAAAGAAATCTTGGAGGAAATATTAGTTTGCAGTTTATCATTATTTTATTAATTTAGGAGAAAAAGGCACTTGTATTTTTCAGGAGGCATATTTTATTTAACCTTAGGAAACTAAATTTCACAGTGTATTTTCATAGCAAATTGTAGAGATGTTAAAATAGCATTCTCTCATCCTTAAAACAGATTTTGAAAAATATTGTTGATATGATATTATATAACTTAGAAACTATGAAGAAAATATAGAGAAAATATATTCTCTGAAACAGCTGTTATGGTGGGGTTGTCACTACCTTCAGAATTTTTATGAGATTTATATAAAGCCCAGCTTCTTAAATTGTGGTTAGCAATCCCTTATGAGATCTCTTAACAATGTGGGGATCACAAAATTAGGATTTATTATTAGTAAATATTTGTTTGTATACCTATTTTATGTACCTATATGCCCAGAGTCACATAAAGATTTCTTGGGCCACAAAGGGTCATGAGTGGAAAAAATTTAAGTAGTCCTGGTATAAAGCATATTTAATATAAAGTTGAAAATATTCACTAAAGCCACACAAATCTATCTCCTGTAAATGTGCTGAAACATAAATAAAAGAGACATATTAACTTCTTATAATACATACCCTTCATTAAACCTATGATGGTTCTGAATGTTTAGCCTCTAATGATCAACCTAATTAAGAAAGGTCCTTTATTAGAAGGTTGACCAGTTCCTGACATTTTTTTAAGTCACTGTGATCAGTGAAAGACACCTGTCAAGCAAAATTAGGAGGGAATTGTAGAGGGCACAATCACTGATGAAATCATGAATCTCTTGATTTATTGAATTATTTGTCATCTTTTTTCTGTGTAAAGTGAAGATTAGTCGTTTGAAGCTTTAACTGCAGGAAAAATAGAGAGAAATAGAGTAAGCTGTTTTCACTTCCACTTAGCTCTTGGTTACAATTTACCAGTGTTCTTTTCTTGTTAGTTTTCTTTCTTTCTTATTTGTGATGTGCCTTGTTAGTGCCTTCCTTTGATAGGACTCCTAAATTACCAGAATTATATCAGGATGTATACACACATGTGTGCTTGTGTGTGTGTGTGTGTGTGCGTGTGTATATGTATATATATATATATATAGAGAGAGAGAGAGAGAGAGAGAGAGACACACATATGTATATGTATGCATGCGTAATATTAATAAAAATACCACTGTATGACAAAGCTCTATTTTCCATTCAACAAGTATTTACTATGTGAAAAAGCATTTTGCTAAGTGTTTGGGATACATAACCATAATTCCTGCTTTCAGGAAGCTTACATTCTAGTGGGAATATGCAGGATATAAACAGATAAATAAATACAAATCATATACAAGGTAAAGAATTAAAAAGTAATTTGGTTGAGAGAGTACTAACAATTGGGGATAGATATCCCAATAGAACTTGTATAGGTGGCAACCCTGTTGATGAACCTTAAGGAAACTCTAGTATTCTAAAGAGACAGGTAATGTAGAAAACATCCTATATTTCTTTGCATGATAAATTTTTTGGGGGTCATGATAGTTTAGAATACAAGATTTTTTAAAAAACTGATTAAATGTTTGAAAATATAGTTGCATCTTCATCCTATTTTAAGAATAGGTCAATAGAGACTTTCTGTTGGTTTGTCAGATGGGTCAACATTTAAAGCTATTTTCTCCTTTTTCTGATATTGGCAGAGGACTTTGTATTGAAGGTTTATTTTTGATGTAGGCCTTCCTAGGACTTGGGAAGAATATCTAGATTAGGGGCTGTCAAAAACATTTATCCTAAACTCTCTGCAAGTATGTCTGTGCATGTTGCTCTATGTACTTTCTGGGGCATGGGTTAAGATAAATGTACTTTACACAGTGACTGTTTAATAGGCTATTTCACCAAAATTCACAACTTAAGTCCATGCAGAGCTACATAAACCCAGCTGTTAGATATCACCACTTCAGAGCAGCAGCATCCATGAGCATTCCCTATGGTGGGTTGATGTAGAACCATCCCTTTATATTCTGTGCAACAATATCTCTAAAAGGCTGAGTGCTTCTTGAAGTGAAACTTTGGCTTTCTTAAAATATCCTCCTTCCCCATTGGGTGGCTCTCTGCCTAAGAAAAGGTGAGTTAAATCCAAGCAGAATTCCAGTTGTAGGAGTTTCCTGAATGAGTGGCAATGGATGTGCAAGGCGGAAAGAGCCCAATTTGGCATCTCAGTTCTCAAGGGAACTTTGCAGAGGCAGTGGTTGAGAAAAGGCATCACATCCCCTCCTAAGTTGAAAAAAATTCAATTGGGACGTCACTGAGAGAAGAAATATGGAACCCACAGATGGTGATTATAGTGTTGCATTTCAAACAATAATTCTTGAGTTTCTGATTGTGTTGGTAGGAGCGCAGGGCATTCTATGGTTGATTAGCCTGGGTGTTCTTTTTTCTCTTTCCTCCTCCCTTCCAACTTCTTTAAACTCTCTTTGACACTGTTTATACTGGCAGCTTCCAGTGCTGCCTTTGGAGACTTTCTATGTATGCTAGCTCCAGGCCCCATATTAAAACAAAACAAAATAAAACAAAAAAGCCCCTCCACTTAAATTTCTGGATGGTATAATTCTCTCTGCATTCACCACTGCTTCTTTCCTTCCTACCACACACATATGAATTTGAACTTGAATGTGCAAACACATGCTCCCACAGTATTGAGTCACCTTTTAACAGTTTTTCCTTTAGGTTACTTTGAGGATTTAATATGTTTCTCTGAGGTCACATTGCCATTACTCTTACAATGTTCAGAACCTCATTATTCCAGCTCTTTCTATTTGGGTTGCCCTGAATTGCCACATCCTGGTGCCTGTCCTCTGATTTACCTTTTCTTCAATAATAGTCTTTTGTAAAAAACAAAGCAACTAAATTTGAGCCTTAAATATGGCCTTATTATTTAGGCTGTATGTGCTGGAAGAGAATGCCCTCTGCCTTTGGCTCTATACCTTTTCTTTATACAATGGGAATTAGATTTGTTCTTCTGCATTGTGTTGGGAGTGATTTAATTATTTGCTGCCTTGAACCCTGTTCTGTTTGGCAGGGTATGACCTCTGAGGTTAACATTCTACTGTGTGAGTGTGTGTATTTTTACTCTTATACTCTGATTACCTTATGTTTTTCAACCTTTAACTGCTTCAGCCATCTGTTGTCCATTCCCTGCAGTCCATCACAACAAGGTTGCCCTTAGACTGGGCTGAACTCTCCTAAAAGTTTGGCTTTTCACTGCTTCCTGCTCAAGGGTGAACAGGTCACCCATTTTGACTTTTTTTTTTTTTTTTTTGACTGCTGGGTTTCAAATAGCTCTTTTCACCTGGAGCAGAAATTCTTATACTTTGTGGAGCTGAAAATATTTTGGAGATTTAAAAAGGCTTTAAAAAAAATTAGATGTGGGCCCTGATGAACTTGTATAGTAAGACACACACGCACAATCAGTAGCAGAACTACTGCTGGTTTCAGGCAATTTGCTTAGTGCTGGCTTTTCCAAAGTTATAGCTTTGATCTCCATTGGAGAGAAAATGAAGGGGAGAGGAGAGAACAGGCTGTTTTATGACTATTGATAAACGAAGTTGTAGATGGATTGCATATCAAGTGTAGATAGAATGCCATAAGAACTATGAAAATTGTACATAAAAATTGTGTGGTTTGAAATTGCTTCTTCAGGAGAAAAGAAGCTTCTTGAAATCAGGGTATGTTTTTTCTTTGTATCTTCAGTGCTTAGCTTGGTTCCTGGAGCATTAGTAGGTACTTAATTATGAATACTCAGAGGGATATTTGGAATTCTTTATCAAAAAATTACAGGAAGCCAAAAATCTTTGGGTAATAAGTGAATCACAGGGAAAGAAAGCTATTTTTTTGACTAACGATTGTGTCTCAGAGGATGTGCTATTAATAAAGTCAATGAAAGACCTGAGTTCAAATCTAGTCTCTGATATCTACTAGCTGTATGATCCTGGGCAACTCTCTTAACCTTTGTGTTTCAGCTTCTTCATCTGCAAAATGGGAACAAAAGTAATATCTACCTCTCAGAATTGTTATGAGCATGAAACAACAGTATTTGTAAAACTCTCAGCACAGTGTCAGACAGTATAAAGATTAGCTATCACCATCATCACATCATCAATAAAATCCATAGTTAGTAGGATCTGCATAACCTCATTCTATGCAGACTTTTAAAAATGATATGATGGCATGATAGCATGAATATTTCTTTGAAGTTATCAAGGACAGTCTAATATGAAATTTAATAGAGAAATGTCTAAACTCCTCAGTTAAAAATTTTTAAGGAATTGCACCTTTTGGCACTTTTTTCTTTTATTGTATATAGGACCACTAATTCCTAAAGAATCCTCCTCAAACTGTACATTCTCTAACTAGGTTAAGTCAGATTTTTCCTAAAAGGTAATTGAGTTAGAACTTGATTGGCTTCAAAGGTAGAGCAAAGCCCAAGCTGTTCCCTTCTCCACCCCACACAGTTTTCTTGTATATAAGGATATAGAAGGTTCTCACCCATGTGGAATGATACCTGACCAAAAATTTATCAAAAAAGGAAATAATATTACTTTGGATAAAGCCACATTGACTAAGTATTCCATAGTGAATGGAATGTTAAACTCTGAGTCAAAAGAGACCTTAGTTCAAATTTTGGCTCTTATATTAGCAGTGTGACTCAGTTTCTGTGATTCAGAACATTTTTTTTGGCTTCAGTTTCTGAATTTGTAAAATGCAGTTTATATCTATAGTACTAATCTTAAAGAACTTTCTGAAGCTCCAAGGATTTACTGTATGTAAATTTCTTTGTAAATCTCAAAGTGCTACATAATTGTTAGTTGTTGTTATCACTTTTCCATTTTTAGATGTTCATGTAACAATTCATCCTAGAATTCTGAACAAAAATCACAGTCAAGTTTGGTCCTTTAGAATTTGCAGATTCTACTGTCTTTCCTTCCTCCAGCCTTTTTAAAAATAGAACATTTTTCTTTGTCTGATCCTTTGATACCTCTCTCAGTATCCTCAGTCTTTCAAAAGTCACTGATGGTGACTCAGAAGCCATATTGACCAATTTATACTGTGCCTAGAAGATAATTCATTTGGCTCTGGTGGTTTGAGTTTATAGGCAGGCAGTTACCATATGAATATCTCTCTGATTAACTTTGATATCAACTCCTAATCATTCATTGTTTTTATTCTGCTCTTTCCAATCCAAAGATGATGTTCTTTTACAGAAAAAAATAGAAGTTAATTGCAAGAGTTAAACTTCTATACTTTCTTTCCATTATCAGTTATCATTGTTGTAAGTGAGGCAGTTTAGTGACACAGTGGATAGAGTGTTGGGCCTGCAGTCAGGAAGACTATCTTCCTCAACCATTTACTAGTGGTGTGACCCCTGAAAAATCACTTAACTCTGTATGCCTCAGTTTCCTAAGCTATAAAATGAATTAGAGAAGAAATGGCAAACCACTTCAATATCCCTGCCAAGAAAATCCCATATGGGGTCATAGTCAGACATGACCCAAAATGGCCTAACTGGCTATCTATTAGAGCTCAGCTGAGCTTGAGGGAGTTCTTCTGTACTGTTTCTTCTCGGAAAAATATATACAGTTAAAAAAACACATAATAATAGTTTTTTTGTTGTCCCTGATTTTCCTCTCCAGATTCAGCTTTTTCTGAGCTATAATACTCCTGACATTATTCTTATAGGACCATATATGCTTAAAAAATTTTTTTTGCTACCTTTCCTTGGCTTCTATCTTTTGTTTGATGAGTCTTTTAAAAGTGTATCCACACTAGTCTTTTAAAACTTATTTCTTTAATTCTTCTAAATCAGAATTGTTTCTGGCTGTGTTTTCAGAATTTCATCCTTGAGAGCTTCCTTTTCAGTTGACTTGCCCCATAGAAATTTAGGCCACTCAATCCTATCTGTTCTTTTCTGGAACACTTTGAAATCTGTTCTCTCAAAATCTAGAATATATGTCTAGAGAATACTTGACTTTTCTCTCGTCACAGATTCCAAGTTTGGGTGACAAGTTGCCCTACAGAATTCATGAATTAAAATAGGTCTTAACATGATTCTAGGGTTTACTTCTTAACCAATTTCCCATCTTAATAGTAACAAACCTTAATTTGTATTTTGAAATTTCTGTGTAAAAGAATTTTTTTTTAAGCAGGACTGTATTCCCTTTAATTTTGGTACTATTTGTGCTTATAAGTATTTTCTTTTCTAGTCCGTTAGTATATAGTGAATTAACAATTTGGTCTTCTAGATCTCTAATTTTTTTACATATCAAATTATCTTAGATCACCCATACAGCTAAATACTTTTTCTAGCAATTAAAAATCAGTTTGGCTACTTAGCCATGGAACTTATTCTGTTCTCTATGAAACTGTTTTTTTTTTCCTTACCAGAAATAGAGAGGATAGAATTCCATTGTTCTTACAAGTTAAGCTGTCAGTCTAACCATTTAAGTTTGGGTCTGTTTTGGAGCTCTGAAAAAAAAAAAAACCTTTGAGTTAAAAAATGAAAGTCCTGATTCCCAACTCTTTCTCCCAAATTAGACAGGAAATTTCTTAACAGATTCCTGATAGGGTTTGATTTGGTAATAAATCTTATCAAGAAGTGACTGACACAAGAGAGGCAAAAAAGGATGTTGGATAGTAAGGGGATATCATAAGGTATGTAGATCAGGAGATTAAGGTTCATTTTTTTCCCCTCTCTTCCTCTACTACTCAACATCCTGGAAAGATCTTTAATTCTGTTATATCTTCCCTTTTCCTCCTAATTGTAAAATGTTTCTCTTTGTTTAATTTCCCTATCTTTCACTTAGTGATTACATAGATTCATCTTTATAGTCATAAGGAGACCACCATCTTCTCTATGTAATAAATTCAGATTTGGTGCGATGTTCATGAATGTGAAACCTTCCATCTTAATATCTTTGACTCTTTTAGAATCATAGGAGGTGCTTTAAAGCTCATCTTTACAACTCCCTCATTTTTAAAGTGAAGAAACAGCCATAGAGAAATGACTTAAGTGATTTTCTGGAGATCACTTGCAAATCAGGAGCAAAATATAGAATCAATTATCATTTTGTATTTTCAGTATTAATAGGAATATAGATTGTAGAGTTCCTGTAACTATGAATTGGATGAGAATTTTAAAAATCAACAAAACAACTCTTATTCCTCAATTATCTTTATTCAGAATGTTGCTTATTAATTCAACAAATACATTGTATATAAAACTTTGTCATTTTATTTTCTTTTTCCCTTTGGTTAATGTAAGGACTTTTGTGTAAAAAAGGGGAAAAGAAACAAAGAATGGAAGATACATAAATGGAAAGGGGGAAAGGGAGTGGGGAGGGAAAGAAGGAGGGAGGAAAAAGGGGAGAGGGAGAAGGAAAGGGAGAGGAAGAGGAAGAAGGACAGGGAGAGGGAGAGGAAGAAGGACAGGGAGAGGGAGAGGAAGAAGGACAGGGAGAGGGAGAGGAAGAAGGACAGGGAGAGGGAGAGGAAGAAGGAAAGGGAGAGAGAGGAAGAAGGAAAGGGAGAAAGAAAGGAAGAAAGAAAAGGAGAGGGGGGAGAGAGAAAGGGAAAAGAAGATAGAGAGGGGGAAAGGAAGAAGAGGGTGAGGAGGAGAAAGAGGAAGAAGGGAAGGGAAAGGGGGAGGAAGATGGAGAGGAGAAGGATGAAGGAGATAGAGAGGGGGAAGAAAAAGTAGAGGGAAAATGGGAGAGAGAGAGGGAGACAGGAAGAATTTTTCCCTTTCTCCTGTAACCTTTAACTTTGGCAGAATCAGATCAGATTGTGAAGATGGGAAGATGAAATTTATGTCCCCCAAACAGGAAAGATTCTCATTCAGAGCTGTGTGTTTTTATTGCAACAGGGTATCAACACTTGGTATGAAGCCAAATTCTGATGTAGGACTTGAACCCATGACCTAATGCCAGAGGCAAGAATGTTACCAATTGACCCACACTGACACTAATAAGATGTAGGCATTTAAAATACTTCTTTGAGTAGTCTTATTGTTACCCTCTGTGTTTTTTTCTTTCAGCTTTTCTGTGTAGTGTTCTTGACCTTCCTGCTCGTAGGATTTTTTTCTCACTGTCTTTCCATTTGCTTATTCCAGCTGCTTCCCTCTTGCCTTCCGTTTCTTCAGTGCAAATTCCCTTTTTGTTTCTGTTCCTTCCTCTCCTTTCTAGCAGATCGAATACTTTCCAGAAACATTCTGGCTCTTCAGCCCCTTATCTGGCCTTCCTTCTATTCAGATGTGGCCCACCCTGCTTGTCTTCAGATCCTTTCCTGCTCTTCTAACCCCAGCCTTCATCCCCTGTTTGTGGCAGTTCCCCAGCTGACGCATAGAACTAGTTGACCCTTGTACTCAGAAACTGAACTGAAAATGAAATCCCTTGTATTATATTTTTAATACGTGATTTAGTCCCATTGAGTGTTCCAGGCAAACACTGGCAGCTCTCTCTCTCCAACTGCTGGCTCTCTCTGTAACAGTTACCAAAGGAGAAAGGACTCTTGCACACTTATTTAAGTCATGGGTATAACATTCTTCCAAAAAAGAAATAATCTTGTCATCAGCTGGAGTTGTTTTTATCTAACGTAACTGGTACACTGTTGTCTTGCATATTCAAATCATTATTTTATTTACTTAGACCATATGGTAGCTGAAATTAATAGAATTTCCTCCTGAAAATTCTTTGGTTATAGTTTCAGGGAGTACCTCCTTAACCAAAAGCACCATCTAGTTTTGATACAAAGTTCATAATTCAGGATCTTTGCCTTGACGCTAAATAAAGTTCTTCTAATTCATTTATTTCTCTACATGTCCTATTTCTCATCTGAAAAAACTGTTAAATGAGAGATAATAGATAACAAATAATAAGAGATGTTCTTATAACTTTAAATATATGATACTCTGATCCTTCATGAAGTTTTTCCAGAAGAGGGTCCTCCAACCCTAGTGCCTTCCTCCATAAATTACCTTATATTTATTTTGAGTACATTATTTATATTCACATTATATGATATAATATATATATATATATCACATTATATCCCCCTATTGAAGGTCCTTGAAGGTAGGCACTGTTCAATTTTTGTCTTTGAATCCTCATCATCTTGCCTTTCTCAGTTTTTTGGTACAAAGTTGGTGCTTAATAAAATACTGGTTAATTGGTTGAGTATATGGGTAAAAACTAGCTTTTAGGTTCAACTAAATAACTACACAAATATAGGATAAAAGAATATATGGCTTTACAGCAATTTCTGTGGAGAAAAAAATCCTGGGGCTTTTACTGAACCACAAACCCAGTATATATCAACAATTGACAGCCAAAAAAATATTTCAATCTTCGATTGTATAACCGGAAGTATGACTAGCTCAGAGAAAGTCTATTCTTACTTGCTGTGCTTTGTTGAGATATATGCAAGTGTAGATGCCTGGGGCAAAAAAGGCATTGATGGCAACAGTTTTTAACATACAGTTACTGGTCCTCTGGCTAAATGTCATAACTTATTAGGATTTGGAAAAACCAAGTAAATTGACTTGATGGTGAATGGGAGGAAATGTTAAAGTGACTAGAGAAACAGCAGGGGATAGGGACAGTTCTCCTTCCCCATCATATCTGTTAATATGGCTATATTACCAGAAAAAAAAAGAAATCTCATTTTCAAATGAGAATCCTAAATCTTGCATGTGATGTCAGTTCATATGTAAGGACCATTATAATACTTACCTCTCTTTCTATAAGAACCATCTGAGATCATTTTCACAAAAGCAAATACTGTTTACAAACTCTGCTGGAGTTGAGGGTGTACCTCCTTATGGTGTGACTGTGACTGTGACTATGATGTGTAGGCTATGTGATCCTAGAGCACAAACTCTAGTAGTTCCTATGAAAATAAAAAGGCAGCAAATTTGAGGCTGACAATTGATGGAGTATCTTTCATTTGGGAAGCAACCCATCTATATATGAAAAGATTCCTCCAAAATTTTGGCTATGGAAACTCATGAAACTATCTTTGAATACATAGAGAAGCTGCTATTTGCATAGATAGAAGGAACATTTATACTGATGAAGTAAATGCTTTTTTGAAGGGTTGAAATATTGACATTGGGCCTTATGATCACAAAAGACTTTATGGACTTTTATCTCATTTATTCCCTTCAGTAGTCCTGTGAAGTAGGTAGTAAAAGGATTATCCCTGTTTTATAGATGAAAGTGAAACACAATGTACACAGCTTTGAAGTCAAGTTCAATTAAGACAAGAATCCAGGAAATTTTGTTTTGTTTTTACTCTACATATAGTATTCTTTTTACTGTATAAAATCTGTTCTTTTGGGAAGCAAAAGTTCAGAATTTTGAGCAATTCTTTTAAACAGATCATTAACATCAGAATAGTTCAATAAAAATGTATGTGTCTGGGTGCTATCTTTGAACTCTTTATTACCATTACTATTGCTTCCATATTGTACGCTGATGGAATGATATCTTATCTAAGAATGATTTTTCCAGTGTCTTTTTTTTTTTTTTTTGATGCTTATGTTTGAGTCATCGGCCAGTTTTTTAGAGCATGGTACTTCTGGGACCAAATTTACACTTTGAATTTTAAAATAGTACAATTTAGTTTTTCTTATCTATTATTGTATTAGTCACCTACTCCAACAGATCACTTCTTCTTTTTTTTTAAGAAGAGAACAAATTGACTTAAATCCTTTAGGGTTTATTATGTAAATGGTCTTAGACTAAATTAGATTCCTAAATCTATATGGGTGTGGACCTGATTGGTTTTGATAGTAACAAAAATGCTGTCTTCTAGACCCTGGGCAGGCTGTATCCAAGGGACTAAGAATGGCTCAGATCTGAATTGTTCAGGAAGCACAGATTTCTTTACAAAATCACAGAATCTTAAAGTTGGAAAGAATCTTAAAGGTCATTTAGTCCAAGCCTCACACGACCCTTTTTGAAACATCCTTGACAAGTGGTCATCCAACCTTCAAATTCTTCAAAAAGACCTCCAGTGATAAGGTCCTTTAAGCCCTATCAGCATGAGGGTGATGGGCTTTTCTCGGAAAACAGAGTGACTCACTATTTGGTGGCATTGAAGCCAGCCTGAAATGGAAGATGATTCCCTTTCAGGCCAAGGTTACACTCTTATAATCCTCCTGAATTAGAAGAGGAGGACCAATCACTAACTCTGGCTCTCTCCATTAAAAAAAAAAAAAAAAAAAAAAAGAGTTAAAACAAGAGAAAACAGTCCCCTTGAAATGAAGTTTATGAGGTTGAATGGGTCTTATGTTTATTCTGACAGTTGTAAATTTTTTTTTTCAGACAGGCTCCTTTTTTCCTTTCTAAAATTAAAAAAAGAAGTTGGCACGAGAAAGTAAGAGATGTAAACCATGTGACTAAAATGCCTTGGCTTTTTTTCTCTAAGCCAGCTTCTTTTAAATTACACCTTAGGAATGCTCAGTGTTTTTAAAACAACTGCCCACAAAAACCTCCAAATGTGTGTTCCTGCAGCTTGAAGGCTTAGATGGTATGTGTTTTTAAGGAAGAATCCAAAAGTACCACACTTTGGACCTAATGAACTTAGATCTTCTCTAGAGACTTTGTCCTGAGGAATCAGATTACTTACAGGAGTTGGCAAGAACCAGGCAACCTTTCACCTCTCATTTACTGGAGCACTTCTGGCCATACTTGGTAGTCCCCCAGAAGCAGAGAGGGAATTTGGACCAAAAGATCTTTCAGGTATCTTTTAGATTTAAGATCCTATGAGTCTAATTATTAATTTGGAGCCCTAAGATTATGCCTCTTTTTAGCTTAATGTCAAAAAGCAACAATCAAGCATATTCAATATTTGTATCTTTTGCTGAACAAGTCACTTAATTTTGTCTTGCTTCTAATTCCTTAACTGTAAAATGGGGAAAATAAAAGCACGTACTTCCCGAGGTTATTTGTGAAGATGAAATGAAATATTTATTAAGTAGTTGGCACATAGTAGGCACTATATAAATACTAGTTATTATTATTATTATCACTGTATGTGCTGTTGTTCAGTCATTTTTGATTGTATCCAACTCTTCAAGACTTCACATGGATTTTTTTTTTTTTTTTGCAAAGATACAGGAGTAGTTTGTCATTTCCTTCTTCAGCTCATTTTACAGATGAGAAAGCTGAGACATACAGTTAAGTGATTTGCTCAGCGAGGCTAGAAAGACCAGATTTGAACTCTGGAAGTTAAGTATTACTGACTGCAGATCTGACATTCATCCATTGAACCACCTAGCTGCTGTACATAATAGATGTTTAATGAATATCTGATAATAAACATCAGTAGACAATACAGTATTTTCACATGCAATTTATTCAACAAATTTATTGAGTGCAATATATGCAAAGAGATAAGGGAAAGATACAAAAACTAAAATGCTATATTGTTCCTGCCCTCAAAGAACTTGCCATCTGTAGGGGAGATCAAACACTTTCACAAATAATTATATCATGAAGAATAACTTAGAGAAATTGCTTTGAATTCTGAAGATCAGTTCAGTTGGAATGATCAAAGGGAGTAATACCTGGATTGTACCTTGTAGAATGGATAGGTTTTGAACAGATAAAGATGGCAAGCAGAGAATGGGTAAAAAGGTATGGTAAAATCAATAAGCATTTACCATATGTCAGGCACAGTACTAAGTTCTGGAAATACAAAGCATAGTAAAAATAATAGCTCCTTCTGTCAAGGAACCTTCAATCTAATGGGAAAAGACAACATTTAAAAGGAACCAGAAAAGGGGGGCTTTGAGGAATAAGGTACCCATTTGGGGCACAATGGAAAAAGTAGTCTGAGAATTAGGAACAGAGACTAGAGAGCTGAATGAAGAAGGGAACATTATGGGTCTTAACATGGAGATTCTGGGAGGACCTTATTAATCAGAACAAGGGGCTGTAGGGGCTAATAGATGTTACAGGATATTCGGTCATAGTGGAGAAAGACTCTTACAGTTAGTAGTAACCAGTGTGAATTAAATGTAGTTGAAGATTAGATTAGACAAATGGGTTTGGCCACATTTTTCTTATGACCTTTGTTTGTATTATCTTTTTGAGTTTGGAGTGAATTTTCTTCCTAAAGAAGGGATGGGGATTTTGCCTGTGCCTTCATTGTTAGAAGGAACTTCCCCTACTCATTCAGGCCAGCATTTTTCCTGCAATTTTTGGAGCATGGGGAGGATTTTCCCATGGCCAAGAATGGGTTAGAAGCAGCATTTGAACTCCAGACTTCCTTGTCTTCTAGGACAGTTTTCTCTTCACTGTCCCACAGTGTTTCACTGACACAGAAAACAGAAGCAAAAAAAAAAAATAAAATTGCAGTAGTTCTGTCATTGTTGCTGTTTTCCTTTTGACTTTATACTGTCATTGTTGCTGTTTTCCTTTTAACTTTATACTGTCTGCTTTATGCATTATTCATGATCTGAACATAATTTTAAATATGCTTTTATTTTTATTCTTTAGAACTTTTTCACAAACTTGTTCTTATTTTGGCCTTTAGCCTTCCTAAAACTATTCTTATGGTTCTACACTACCTTCTCCCTTTGTTTTTGTGCCCTTCTTCCATCTTTTTGAACATTAATGTTGCCATTGATCCTGGAAGGGTATGTCAGCCAATTTCCCTATGGCTCATCTCTATAAAAGTTCCAAGCCAATTCTACACTCAACCCCATCACTAACCTCCATTTTTCCATTTATGTTGCGTTCCGTTACGATGGAACTTTCTATGTTAGGGTGCTTACTTTTTGACTTTTGTATCTGTAGCCCTGGTGCTAAGAAGAGTGCTTGGTATCTAGTTAACACTTAATACATTTCATTCATTCATTCACTTTTATTTTAAATTGAAGCTTAGAGAAATATCCCTATAATAATATCTTTTCCTATCTCTCCACTCCCCTTTTTCTTTTTTTGGATCTCTTGTGATTGTATTGTCAGAATTTTTATTTTAAAATTTATGTTTCTTCTAAGGCTTTTTCTCTTTTAGAAACTGTAGAATTGGGGGGCATACTCATTTATGAACTTTTTAGATACTTGCTTTCCTAACGTCTAGGATACATATCTGACTATGCCTACCTAACATACTCTTTCGTGAACTCTAAGAGGCCATGACTACTCTCTCCTAAGCTTCCTTACTTCCACTTAACCATCCAATTTTTCCATGTCAGTCAGATTATTTTAGAGTGATAAGTCTTCTTTTTGCTTCTTCTTCTTGGGAGGGGAATGAAACGAAAGGAATGTAAGAGAGAGAATTTAGATGGCAGAGTTGACCTGACTTACTTACTAATTGGGTAGATGGCAGAGGAAGATATTAAAGATAACATTAAGATTTCAGACCTGAATGACAGGGAGAATGGAGATTCCATTCATAAAAATTCAACAATTCAATTCAATAAATTTCCTAAGTACTTACTATAAGGAAAAAGAACTAGCTGAAGGAAGGTCAATCAGTTATATGAGATGATTAATGTGGTTTTAACTTGAGGAACCAAGAGGGTGCCTATAAAGAAATGTCTAATATATAGTTAGAAATGCAAGACTAGCGTTTGGGAGGAAGGTTGGGAGAAAAATTATTTGCTTGGAGGTGATATTTGAAATCAAAGTGATAGATGAGAATTTAAATATTGAGAATATTTATAAATGAAAGAAAGCAATCCAAGCACAATGCCTTGGAAAATGCAAGCCAGAAGGAAGGAAAGGCAGTTTTAAAACTAAAAAGGAATATTCATATTGAATGGCCCTAGTCTTTTCAGTAAAGTAGAATGCAAGGTTCTCTGTCAGGGATGAAAGAAGGCTTAAGGAATATAGAAATGACATGGGACAGGTGTTGAAAAAAGGGAAAGGAAACCCATGAGAAGTTAATAAGACAATAGTTGAATAGTAATAAACATCCATTTGAGGCTAGATAGGATGAATTTAGTTCAATTTTGTCACTTTGTTCAAGAATATTTGACAGCTGGGAAATGATAGAAAAGAAAACATATGGTGGGAGGGGCGATTTAAGGTTGGAGATTTTTATGGCAGGCTCACTAGGTAGGAGGTCAAGGGAGAGGGCAATTCTCTAATTGAAATGGATGGAAGGGAAGTGAAGCCAAAAGGGAACACATGGACTAGGAGCTTAGGAAATAATAGAGATACTAGAAGTCACAATGATGTTCTAGTGTTGTTCAGTTGGTAAGGAAAATGTAGGAGATATAGAAGATCAGGAAGTTGTGGCCAGAGAAGAGGAGTTGCAGTCTTGAGATCCTGGAGGAATTCCACGGTTCTAAATGAAGATGAGGTCCAAGATATGACTGGGCCAGCAGATAGCTAAAATAGAATAGAGATGAAGGACCCTGGAATTAAGGAGATAAAAGGAACACTAAACAGTTCACAGGATCAGGTGAGTCATAGGATTATTGTGTTCACAATCATTACACACAGTCAATAAATAGGGAAAATTGGTGTCCTAAAGCATTATGTTGTAGCTATGTGAGTTGTTCAACCAATCCAAGAGAAAATAGTTAAAACACTTAATTTTGTCTTTGAAGAATTCATCTTCCAAAATTCTCCAATGAACTCATGTCATTTGACTGTGAAGTAGGTTTTAGGACAATTATTCTCCCCTCTTTTCTTCCCCCCCTGCCCCCAAATCTATTTTTTCTCTCTCTGAGAGAGAAGACTTGAAGCAAAGGAAACTAGATAGTAATTTATATTCTGATAGAATATTTTATTTTTCAATGGGAACATATTACATACCTTGTCTATATTGTCTATTCCATCTTGATTTAACAAAAATGCAATCTTTTATAGAGATTATAATCTCAGATGATGGGCTAACAGCATTAGGAAATAAGGATTGTCAAGCTACAATTTGGTCCATAGCTGCTTTGAATTTACAGAAAGAAAACTTTAGTTTCCATGCCCAGAAAGTACAATGATTCACAATTTGGCAACATTGGAGCCAGACTGAAATGGAGGATGTTTCCCTGGGACTCCTAGGTCACTCTCTTGTATCTCTTCTGAAGTAGAAGAGGCCCTATACCAATCACTAATCCTTAGTCTTTTTATGGGAATAGTGATTAGAAAGTATATCTTTGGCTCATGATGGAACAGGCAGAACACGGGATGTTGGAGGTAGGGGTTTATACCGGATTTGTTGCATCAGCTCATTCTCTATAAAGAGTAGTTAAAACCACAAAGAGAAAACAATCTCTTTGAAATGAAATTTGTAGGTATGCATTAGGCAGTAATCTACTCAGAGACTATTTTCCAGTTAAAATTTCATTATGGTTTTTCTTCCCATTTTCATATTCCCCTTACCCTCCCCCCCCTTCTCTGAGTTTATTACCTACCTATGACATGTGATTTGGCTTTCTTATACCAAAACTATAACAGAAGGAAGATACACAAGTATAGAGAAAAGGTGAAAATGCTGAGTGATCTTAGTGGTCACTTAATAGCAAAGAGCCTACAATTTGAAGAATTAATGGAAAATCTACCTGATAGTATTTGAGCCTTTAAAAATAAGCTACCAGAAATAAATCTTAATAAAAAGATGAGCTAGTTACCAAAACCTAGAATTGAATATAAGGTAATAATTAATAAATAGCTAACATCTACAGTCCCTAGCAATATGTAGAATATATATATATATATATGTATATATACCTTCAGACTCATTCTTGTAGTTGGATAGCCAGAGATAAGGCTATGTAGTTTGTTGAGTATGATTAGAGTACAGAAGATTTTTAAATCTAGGAGAAGTAGTAGAAGGCTGTCTACTTCCATAGCCCCTTACCTTATTTCTGTTTGGACAAACTTTCAGAGTACGGGATGGGGGTAAGCAGGAAAGACACATATAGATTAGACCAGCTTATATATCTATAAGTATCTTTGTAGCTAGAGTTCAGTATCTGTGTCTGTCTGTCTATCTATCTATGCATCCATCCATCATCTATCTATCTTTATACATACATGTTCTAATAGACTGTTCTAAAAAAAAAGATATTGTTTCTACCCTAAAGGAGTTTATGATCTAATAATGGAGATAAGACATAGAAAAAATAACCTTAAAAAGCAATATAAAGGTGCTTAATTGTTATACTGGCAAGAAGATCAGAGGAGCAGAATTTATTTCAGATTGTAGTTATCTTTCAAAGTTTCACTTAGGAGTTGGCATCTGAATTGAACCTGGATGCAGAAAGGAATTAGCTATATGAAAGGAGTGGCAGATTTACCCTGATGAGAGCCCTTGTATAAAAGCATGGAAGTGAGAGATTGAATTTTAGGTATTTTAGGTACTTGGAAGACCCTGGATAAATCAGTTTGATGAGAATAGATAGGTTCATTCATGTGAGTGAATGGCCATTAAAAAAGTTGAAAAGGTAGACTACATTAAAATGTAGAAGGTTTGGAATTTTGGGTTAAGCCTATAGGCAATTTAGATACAATGAAAGTTTTTCAATAAAACAGTGAGCTTAGTCAATAAGCATTTATTAAACACCTACAATCTGTCAAGTACTATATTAAATTAAATGCTTCGCATTAGCAAAATGGTACTGTAGACTAGCTTGAAATGTGGGATGGACTGAAGGGAGGAGGGATTAGAAGTGAAGATATTAATTAGAATTAATTAGGAATGTATTGTATTGAATATTAGGTAATATGGTCTTAAACTAGGATGGGAATGGATATACTAGGAGAAACATTTAAGAGAAGATAGGAGGATTTGGTAACTGACTAGATGTGGAGAATAAAGAGAGAAGAGTCAAAGTTGTAAAACTCTGGGACACTGAGAAAAGATTGGTAGCACCATTGACCAAAAATAGCTAAATCAAGGTTAGTTAGTCTTGATGAATAGAGAGGCAGATATACACATGTTGCATTTGAGATAGTAATAAGTTCAAGTGGAATATATCCAATAGGCGATTGTAAATGTGTGACCAGACCTGGGAAGAGAAGAAAGGGAAATAGGTACAGTTCATTTGAAAATCATGCAAGTAGAAATTATAGTCACAGGAGTGGATGAGATATCCAAAGAAGTGAGATTTGAGAAAAAAGTTAAGGCAGCTAAAGATTAATCCTTAGGGAATTTGTTTTTAAGAATTAAGAAAAGAGGCCAGTGAAGAAAACTAAGAAAAGTGCTTAAAACAAAACAAACATTTAATAAATGCTTGTTGATTGATTATTTGATTAATTAGTGATTAGAGATAAGAAAAAAGAGAGAAGTGTGGTCAGCAATGCCACATTCTACTCCCTTTCAAAAAAAAAAAGTCAAGGAGAATAAGGATTAAAAAATACCTCTAAATTAACATCGATGATTAGGAAGTCATTAGTGACTTTGGAGAGTGGATTCTCCTTTCTTTTCCCTTTCCCTTTGCCTTCCCTTTCCCTTTCCCTTTCCCTTCCTTTTCCCTTTCCTTTTCCCTTTCCTTTTCCCTTTCCTTTCCATTTCCTTTTCCTTCTTTTTCTTTTTTTTGCTTTCTCCCTTTCCTTTTCCTTGACTTGCCTTTTCTTATCCTCTGCTCCCTTCTCTTCTACTCTCCTCTTCTCTCCCTTCTCCCCCCTCTCCTCTCCTCTCTTTTCCCCTTCTCTCCTTTCTTCTCCCCCTTCTCCTTCTTCTTCTCCCCTCTCCCTTCCTCTCCTCTCCTCTCTTGTCCTCTCTTCCTTTTTCCTTCTTTTCTTTTTTAATGTAGTATGAAGAAAGTAGAAGCCAGATTATCCTAGGGGTTAGGAAATTAAGAAATGTTAAAGAAATGGAGGCAGCATATTCATAGAGATGACAGAGAGGTTAAGTAAAAGATTTTTTTCAACACAGGAGAGAGCAGTATCTCTTTGAAAATGTGTATACATGGGGTGGAGGGAACAAAATTTAAGATGCTAGAGACAGGAATTATTCAGGAGCAAGGTCCTGGGGGGAAATGGGAAGTAAGAGATTAAGAACAATAGGGAAGGGAAGAGTTTAACCTTTGGAAAAAAGAACAATTTGGTAAGGAAGACACATTTTTAAAGATTTTGTTTTTCTTTAAAGAAAGAAAGATGAGAGAACTTTTATATGCTTTCAGTCTTTATCAGTAATATAAAAAATCAATTAAAAACAGTTATGTGCCATGTACGATGCTAGATTCTAGGGCTACAAATAAAAAGAATGGTTCAATTTCTGTTCCCTGGGAGTTTTACATCATAATGGAGGAGATAAATACCGGTAAACACATATGGAATAGATATGAAGAGAATATATACAAATTAACACAAAGTAGTTAAATTCAATGTTGTTTGAGAGGAAGGGCAAAAGCAGTTGAGGGCATCTCCTCCAAGTAGGAGGAAATACTTGAGCACTAGTCTGAAGGATTGATAATAGTACCTGCCTCCCAGATTTGTTGGGAGGATCAAAAGCATTACTATATACAAGTAAAGCACTTTGAAAACCTTGAAGTGCCATATAAATGTGAGCTACTGTTTTTTCTGTCACCAAAACTGTCTTTGGCTCCTATTTCCTGATTTCTGTCCTCATCATTCTCGAGATAGTTTTCTAAAGTCCGTGGTTCTGTTTCTTACTACTTATGTAAACTTGTTTTAGTCATGTAACCTCATCTCTAAAAGGATGAATAGGTGAGTTCTGACATTCCTTCCAGCTTCAAACTTTTTTCTGTATTTCTTCCTGAAAAAATACAATGTCCTTCCTTTCCCCCCCTTTTACTTTTAGATTTCTGCTGGCTTGGTGAGCTTTTCCTATGAATTTCTCTTTGACACATTCTGTAACCTCAACCATGCTGGCACTTACAATGGATACCTTGCTATTTCTTCTTTCCCCAACTATTATTCCTGACTTGGCTATGTGTAGGCTTGGCCGTACATCTGCCCTTTTGCCTCAATGCCTTCATTGGAGAAGCTCATGCACACGCATGATTATTCCATTTATTCCATTTATCATCTGGATGTAAGGCCCCAACGCAAAAACCAGGTCTAAAGCCAGGAACTGTTTTTAAATCCCATCTCTGATATTTCTAAAGATGTGAGCAAGTCATGAAATCTCCCTAGACCTCAATTTCCTATCTGAAAAAGAAGATAGACTCTGAGGGCCTTTCAGTTCTAGATGGATGATCATCGGCTCCTCTGTACAGTGAAGAAAGCATTGGCCCAAGAGTCAGAGAACCCAGATTCCAATGCTGTCTCCTCTGCTTACTGTAAAGCTTTATGACTTTGGAGAAATTATTCAAACTTTTTAGATGCCAGTTTCTGTGTCTTGGTACTGGAGCTGATATTGTAGTAATTGGCTTCTGAGATTCCCCCCATTTTTAGATTTATAATCTTTTGAAGGTCTCCCAGGTCTAATTTCTCTTCTGATATTCCTGGATTTCTCCTACATCTCATTTGTAGATGCCTTGCTATCACTAACATAAAGCATATGTGAAACAGAGTTTTTTTTTTATCATGTATGAAGTGAAACATTACTATGTATACTTTAAGGAAAGCATCAGAGAAGAAGGATCGTGTAGTGATGGGATCCCTGATCTAGGGGGTCAGAAAAGCTGAGCTAGGAAGTTATTAGTATTCAGTTTTTTCCTAGACATTTTTGCCAAGACATTTAACTTTTCAGGGACTTATTTTATTCAGCAGTGAAATAAAGGAGTTGAACTGAATGCTTTCCTAAAAAGTTACTTTAACATTCTATCATTTTGTGATATCATTAGAGTATCTGTGCCAATTTTCTTATTATTCATAGTTGATGACTTGCTTATCACTGGGACTCATGACTATAGCATGACATAATAGGAAAATTTGTTAGTTTGGAAGTCAGAAAGTGTTTGCCATTGTCATTGACTGCCTTTTTGTCCTTACAGTATCTACAATGTGTGATCATTGGTCTTCCTTTTGTACAAAATGAAATCACTAATCTAAATCAGAGGTTTTTAACCTGGAGTACAAAGGATCTCTAGGGGGTCCATGAATGTGAATGATTTTTATTTTCAGTGATTTCTAATTGAAATTTAGCATTTCCTTTAAATATGAATGTTGGAAATAAATATGATTCTGAGAAGAGTCCATAGATTTTATTAGACTGCCAGTGTGGTCCATTATACTGATTTTGATTTCAGAATCATGTTTATTACCTACATTCTCAGAAATAAATATAAATAAACACATATATGTAAGTATATCCTACATATATGTCTATATATATATATATATATATACATAAAAGAAACCAGAGTCAATATAAACAATGAATTTGTGTGTGTATGATATATGTATGTCTATGTGTGTGTGCATATGAGAGATTTTACTCATTGTCTATATTTACATTAACCGCTTCCTCTACAAAAGCATGAGTTTGTTCTAGGTCTTAACCATGCCCTCCTCCTCCTACTGAATCTATCCCTTCAGTCTCTGTCTCTCTAACTTATTCTGTAGAAATCCACAACAATCATCTTAACTTTATATTTTTCTTTAGTACCTCTGAAATTCTCAGTGTTGAGCATGATAGCTACCTCAGTGTCAAGCCTAATCCTTTTTCTGTATTATTCTGTTTTAAATACTCGTAGGCACCCATCATATCTCACCTTAATCTTTTCATGAGACTAAACATCGACTAGTTGCTTCAAACTATTCTCATATGGTATAATTAGTATCTTGTCCCCTTACCAAATTGTTCTTCTGAAAGCTCTCCAACTTGTCAAATGCCCTTCTTAAACCATAGTACCCAGAACTGAATATATGTATAAAATGTAATCTAACCAGAGTAGGGTAAAACAAGGCTTCCCTTATTCTGTATGCTGAGTTCCTGTTTAGTCACTTTTTTTTTTTATTTTTAGCAATTTGCTGTCTGTACTGCTGAATTTACTATCCATCAACATGTATACTTGTTGGTCAACTTTACTTCATCTTATACTTGGATGATTGATCTTTTGAACTCAAATTTAAGATTTATATTAAAAATTATTAAGCAAGCATCTGTGGAGTATTTATCATGTGCAGCACATTGTAGAAATACAAAGCAAAACAAAAAGTAGTTCCTGCCCTCAAAATGCTTAAATTATATTGAGTGAATACAACGTGTTCATTTGTCAGTATACGAAATAGCTTTAGAGTTATCCTTATAAAATTTTATTTGAAAATATAACCTAGTAAAATGTTTTTGTTTTTCAATTTTTATATCCAGCATATTAGCCAGCCCCATTAATTTGTGTTACTTGTGCCTTGATAAATTTTCTGTCTGTGCCATCATTCAAGTTATTGATAAGGTACAACTGAACAAGTCTAAGAGCAGAACATGGAGACATTATATTTAGAAGCCTTTCTTTAGAATGACATCAATTCATTAACCACTACAAATATACTGAGAAACTTTGTTGAATACTTACTCAAATAAAAATTCTAATAATCTTTTAAGGTTCCTTCAAAACTCTGTGAGGAAATCCAGGTAAACTACCTCTGTGTTATTGTCTTAATCTATCATTTTTTTAACTCACAAAAATAGAAAATAAACTTATTCTGGAATTATTCAAAGCAAGATATTTGTACTCTAAACCACATTGAATTTCTCAAGTTTTTAGTAAATTCAAAAAAAGGATAATTTATGTTCACAATCAGGAATCTGAATTATGTAAAGAATTCTACATTATGAACTATAATAGGCAGACATTTCTGGAGTGCTTAAGATTTACAAAGTGCTTTTCTTGTAGTATCTTCTTCTGAGGTAGGTAGAATAATATTATTATTTCCATTTTACACTTGATGAAATTGATGCAGCCTGCTCAGTAAGTGTTTTTTTAACAGTATTTAGTCAATGATTAAACATTTATTAAATAAACACCAACTATGTGCCAGAAAATGCTGGCACTATAAAGAAAGGCAAAAGGCAATTCCTGCTCTCAAGGAAACTACTGTCTGTCTAATGGGCAATTCAGACTAAGATCTTTTTGTTTCAGGTCCAATAGCACAAATCATTCTTATTGTCTCTTATGTTCACAATATATGTTGTTTAGAAAGCCTGTGGAGGTTGTATATATTTTAGAGCAATCTCGTCAAAAATAGCTAATATTAGAAAAGTTTCAACATATAAAGGATTACATTTAATTTATCTGGAAGATTCAATTTTATGTAAGAACAGATTCATCAGTAGTCTAGATAATGAAGCAAAATATAAATATGATTTTGTTTTTTGCCATATCAAGACATACTCACTTTCATTTTCATTAGCTGCAGTCCCTAAATCTGTGGGTAGGCATGTGTCTTCTCTGCTTACACTGTGTGGCCTTGGGCCCATGTATTTTCTTGGCAGATGTTGTTGAGACATTTAGGTTTGGGTGCTGCAGAGAAGATATGTGGTGGCTTCCTGCCAACTGATTTGGAATGAATTTTCCTGGAGTGGGAAACCAGGAGACCTAAATTTCTTCCCAGATGAGCATTTACTTTGTCATGTGGCTATGTGTGCATGCATTATTTTGTTTTGCTTTGTTTTTCTTTTTTCTGTTGGTACAATCAGTGAGTCCTGGATATGCTCTGTGTCTAGAAGATTATTTGTCCTCTACAAGCATTAGAGTATTTGAGAAATATTGTCTTGATTTTTTTCCACCTCTAGTCATTTTATCCATTTTTACATGTCCATTTATTCCCTTATTCCACATTCTCATCCTAATTCACATTAAAAAAATATCCTCACACTTCATTTCTGTGACTTTACATGCTCTTCAGTTTTGGTCCTATGGACAATGCAGTTGACTTGTGTCAAACTATACAATTTGAAAGGAAGTTCCTTTTTTTGGATCCAATTAGGGTAGCAATGCAGCATCAGTTATGTAATATGTTTGTGCAATGATATTTGTTATGTAATATAATGATCATTTATAGCCAGATAGCTAAATCCATCTTAAATTCAGGAATATTGTGTCCCCATCCAGGGACAGTGCTTTCTTTGTATCAGATAAGTTGTTGGTGGTTATTAGCTTAACAATTAAGTTAAATCACATTTCTGCAAATGGAAATGTTGCAATTCTGTGTGTGTGTGTGTGTACACTTCTGAGAATCCAAACATGCAATTACTACTGTAACATAGCTATTATACCTTTCTGACAAGAGCAGCTTATGTTTTGTTTGGTTTAGACAGTTATAATTTCCTGTAATTCCATGACCTCTATCCCATTAATACCAGTCTAAATATTTATTTCTAGGCAATTTTTGTAATGGGAAATGGCATTTCTCTTTAGAAATTTGTTGAGCTCCTAATGTCAATCATCAATAGTCAGTAATCACTGAGGCCATTGATCAAAGTTGTTGAAAATTCATATGATTTATGATTCATCATTGTCTTGGGGATTCCTCATTTGGTATAGTGAACAGGACACTGAATTTGAATCAGAAGGGATCTGTGTTCAAATTCTTGTTCAGATAATAGCTATTAGTTTTTCTCTAGAAATAATGCTTGATGTTGGAAGTGAGCTACTACTATTGTTATTATTATAAAATAGTATTGTTTTAGAGGCAGCACTTGAAAACAGTTGACTTCAACACAAAAGGCCTGTTTCTTTCCTTACCTTTAAGATGCCGGTTATTTCTCCTCTCTTAGAAACACATAATGCACACTTCCAGCTTGATTCATGAACACAGTATATGAGAAAGTGTGACATTTCTCAGAGGTTAAAGCTCTCTCTACTGTTTATATATAGGAAAGTTCTGTGAGCTAGATTTTTTTTTCTCAGCTGACTTGAGTATGACATATATAATAAGTATTATAGGATGTCTTTCTCTTCAAGAAGCTGAGGAAACCCTTATTTAAGTCTTGTGCAACTTGTTTATGGGCAGATTGAGAGAGAAGAAAGGAATTCATGATCAAGAAGATACAAGCAAAGTGATGGTGGAGGTGAAAGGGAACAAAATGGGTTTGAGGGAGATGAGTAGTCAGTTCCTTGAAAGATAAACTAGAAGAAACAGTCTTTTTAATTATAGATAGAGGTTAGCTTTACTTGGCCTTTTTTGTGATAAATTCAAGCATCTTGAGAGGTCACAGGGTTGTAGATTTAGAGCTGGGAGATGGCCTCTAAAGTATCCAGTTCAACTTGAGACAGATGAGGAAATCATCCTCCTAGAGGATAAGTGACATGCCCAAAGTCACATAGGTTATAGTAAGAAGCAAAGTTAGGTTTTGAACTGAGGTCTTTGTTTCCATATACCTATTTGCTCTTTTTTTTAAAGTATGTAAAGCAAGAAGCAAATCAATTATTTTTTATATGAAGAATTGACTAGAGAAATGGCTTCCTCATCCTAATATTTGTTTATGTGTTCATTTGTCCCATTATGCTTCATGAATTCAACTTATTTTTTGAAATTGACACTTGTTTATAAACATCTTTTGAAATCTAGATTGGATGATAAAATCAGATTTTAGATAATACATTTATATGGCTGGTTGATTATTTTATATATCCATTTCATCTGATACTTCTATCTGTTATAGTATATAATACAAAAAAGTACAGGTTTACTTTTTATTTGAAATTGATATGAATTCTTGATGAGAAAAATAATAAACAGTCATTGGCTGAAGGTAGTTAGCAAACTGAATAAGAAAGAAGTCTGGTAAAATATGATTCAAGGAGGCAGAAAAGACCTAGCAATTTTCAAAAAGAAGGTCCTAATATTATGGCAGGATCATATCTATGTAAGAGAGGCAATTTGATCTTGCTTCTTGGTAGAACTGTAAGTAGCAATTTTTGCAGCTGGAGCAAATGGCAAGCAGTTTTGGAGATGGGGGTTATGTTGAGAGATACTCCCTATCTCTAACATTGTAAAGCCACTGCTAAGGGTACCAGGTCCCAAACAGTGAAAATATTTACCTGCATTATCACTCACCTGCATTCAGGGATGCTGAGAGAAAGAACTCTAGGATCTTCTTATCCTAACTATCTTACTAATTGGGTGCTAAGCTCAGTTGTTCCTAGCTGTTGAATTACTTTAACCTCTAAATTTCTGTGGCCTGGGCAATGTCCTATTATCTTTGCCCTAGTTACAGTTCTGTATTTGGGCCATCTTGGTCATTGCCTATCTTTTGCTTTCTCTAGCATTTTTCATTAAAAGAATGGAATTTAGTATGAGGCATTTCTATTATGCCAGTCCAAGGGAGGGTTTCTTTATAAGTACCAGAAGGTACCTTGTTTGTTATAAGATTGTTTTTCACCAGTACTATGATCCTACAGTCTGGGCTCTGAGATAATGTTGTACAGTGAGGCTTCACAGAATTTGTTTACTTCAGTAACAAAAACTTTGCTCATTGTAAATTTGTAGATGCCAAGCAAAGCTTTGTGTGCAAAATTTAGAACCTGGCATGGGAGAAAGAAGCTAAAACAGCTCTAAATGAAATCCCAACTTACTTTTGTACTGCATCTTTCAGGCAGAAAGTATTGAAGACTGCTTGGCAGTCCACACTTCACACAGTAAACTTCTTGCAATATATTTGCACTTGTGTCACATAACTGGTTGATTAGCTTGTGTATTCATTTCCTCTGATACTCCCACTCTGCACAGTAAGAAGTCAAAACAAGTGCATATTCCCACTCTGTGTTTTCAAAAAAGCAGTTGGCTGGGTAGCATTTAAATTTGGCAGAACAATGGAAGCAATGTAAGTTTCAGAGAATAAAGATCTCTTTTATCTTTAGTTTGATTCAGCATCTAATTCTGGATTGGAAGAGAATATTTTAGGTGGTAGAGCCATAGCAGGAGACTTAAGTTACATTTAAATCTTGATAAAGTACAGAATTCAGGGAAAATCAGAGAGTTCACAGTAATCTAGAGTTCATTGATCTAGAGCTGGGAGGAACCTCAGATGTTTAGTTTCACTCTTCCATTTTACACAGAAGAAAAATGAAACCCAGAAAGGTAAAGCCATTTGGTCAAGGTCACAGAGGGAGTAAGTTGTAAAGTGGGGCTTTGAATCTATATCCTGACATCTCAGTCACTTCTCTTTCCCCTGTGCCATATTGTTAATTTGACAGATCCATTTTAAGTTCTCAAGTCCTCTTCTATACTTCAAACTGTTCATTCAGTTCAGAGGAAATATATATCTTTGCACATTCCTAAATTTGGATCTGCTCAAAGAATATGAAGTTTAGTTATTTTAGTTGGATGAATTTGGAAATGTATACATAATGATTCTAGTATTAGAATTCATGTGGTAGTGGTATCACTAAGTTTATTAAATTAGCATGAAGTCAGCAAGTACTATATAAGTTAAAAATCATTTGAATTTTAGACTCTATATAGAGGCTCTTCATTTAGTCTTAATCCATGTTTATTTGTATAAGGAGTACTCACTGAGTTTGGTGGGATGAATCCACATGAATCACGTAGTTTGGGAGCATCTCAGGCTATGCCAAATGAGGACTAATAATAGCTTGGATGTAACTTTTTTCTTTCTTCTAATCAGTTCAAAGTGTTTCCTATATTTTATTATCCTCATGGTCACATCAAGGTGTGAAAGGGAAGGTCTATTCTCGGTTTACTATTGGTAAAACTAAACCCCAAAGAGATTAATGGTGGTCTAATTAATCACATTGAATTTGAATTCACATGTGAATTATCACATTGTAAATCAGTGATCAAAAACATGAAAGTTAAGTTTGGCTCGTTCTTCACTCATATAACAAGTCTTTTTAATTCTTCCTTTGAAGGAGTCTTCTATAATCTGACTTTACTTTGTCTATGCAAGCTTCTATTTCATTATAGTAGTTTCCTAGATCTGCCTCACTGCCCGCCTATTTTATTTCTGTGAACCTCCTTTCAGTTGCCTAATCTTGAAAACATGGCATCTTCTTTAACTCAGCCCTTTCCTTGATTTGATAATATCCAATCAATAATTTGTCAAATCTTATGGATTTTATCTAATCTCTTGAATCTATTCCCTTCTTTCTACTTATATATGGCTAGCACTATAATAAAATCATTATGACCTTTTATCCATATTATTTGAAAATATTTTTGGTATCTTTTTCCCCCTTATATACCCTTTTTTTCCAGATTTCTATCTCTTATTCTGGGGGTCACTTGGATATTTATAGCATCATTTGTGGGGCTATACAAAATTATCGACTTATAGAACTCAAATAGTGGGAAGTTGTTCTACCTAGTTTTTAGCTCATCATTGCTACCGTTGTCTTAACAAATGAATTTACAGGCTGGGTGTTCCCCTCATCTCCTGCTTTATAACAAGGAATACTTTTTAAGAAAAGGAAGAAAAAAACTCATTAAAATTAATAAACATGTCAAAAACACAATGCTATGTTATGTTTTACACACATGGATCCTGACTAATGCAGAGAGCAGAGATGTCTTCTTAGATCACTTCTTGGAGGACATTTGCTTTTTGTAATTTTGCAACTTTTTCCATTGTTTTGTTTAACTGTGCTATTCTAAGAGCTTCCTAACTAATCTTGCTGCTTCCAGTCTCTCCCTCTCCAACCTATTCTTTATGTGGTTGCCAAAATAATCTTCCTATTACATGATTCTGAGAGTATTATTTCCCAGCTCAGAAATCTCCAGGCACTCCTTGTAAGATACCTTAGCTTGCCTCACATTTTTTTAAAACAAGCCTTATTAAGTGCCTACTATGTGCCAGTCACTGCTAAGCACTTTACAAACATCTCATTTTCCTCAAAATAACCCTTTAAAGAAGATGTAATTATTATCATTCTCTTTTACAGTTGAGGAAACTGACTCAGCAGCTAAGTGACTAGCCCAGCATTACATAGAGAAGTATCTGAGTTCAAATTTGAATTCATTTCTCCCGATTTTAGGCTCAAAACTCTATCCACTGTATCACTTACCTAGTTGCCTGTAGTTCTCTCCTACCTTGCTAGTCTTCTCTTAAACTCTACTTCATATACTATTCTTTTTAGACAAACTATACAGTTTCTCATTGGACCTTTCCCCACCTTTGTGAATTTATACATTCTACCATTCTTGAATGTTATTTCTTCTTAATAATCCACTGAAAAACTACTGTCCCTCCAGATACACATCGGGCATTAGTTTCTCTTGAGAGCATTTTCTGATTCCGAAGGCTTACTACACACTTCCTAACAGAAAGTTCTTTAACTTCCTTAAATTTTTTTTAGAACTTTATCTATAAAATAGGAATTATTAATAAGGTAGAAAGAACTAACAATATTATTCTAAGAACTGATTGAGATAATACAATGAAGTCCCCATGCAAAATCTAATCCTTTGTCTCTATGATATGATACCAATATTATATTTGTCTATGAGACATATACCCTATTTAATTATAAACTTTTTGACAAGGCTTGTATTGTTTTTGTCTTGTATCTATAATACCGAAAACAATATTTTGCACACAGTAGGCCCTTAATAAATGCTTATTGAGTTGAATTGAATTGAATGATAGAATTGAAATTAACTTTCAAATCTGGAGTCTCATCAATTTGAATGTGGAATGCTGCAACAGTTTCTTAACTCCAGCCCCTCTTCCTCTAATCTTCTTTTACTAGACATATATGATGCACTAAATAAATTGCTTGAATTAAAATTAGAATTCTGTACTCATTTTACTCCTTTGGTACTTTAGAGAGCAAACTGCTACATTCAGTATCATAGAATCTTATAGTTAAAAATAGATATAGTACAAAGAATCAATTTTGTACTTCTAAGGAGCAACTTTCTAACAATTAAAACTATTCAAGAGAGAAGGGGGCTGTTTTGAGAAGTAGCCAGTTTCCCTTCACTGTAGGTCTTTAAGCAAAATCTGGATGACTACGTATTGGGGATATTTGAAAGAGGATTCTTATTCAGTTATGGAGTGGTCTAAATAATCATTGAACAGATTTCTGCTGGTTCTGAAATTCTATAATCCTATAAACTAAGCCTATCTAGCCCAAACTGCTAAATAGTATAGAATTCCCTCCACAAAATCCTTATTTATTTTGCAAATATGTATTGAGGGCCTACTTAATGTCTGTATACCAAACTTTGGATGTCCATGGACAATCCATATATATGCTAAGTGAATACATACTCCTCATTGAAGTGTTGTCATTAAGGACTCTGGGTTCCTAAATATTTTTGTACCAATAGGTCTTTCCCACTTGTCTTTGATCCCCATTCTTGTTAGAAAGGAGAGGGTAAATATATTTAGATTGGAGCAAAGATTTGACTTGGTGAGTATAGGAACAGAACAATAGTTTAGAAACCAAGTGAAAACATAGCCAGAGGATAACCCAGAGCGGGGACTCTGTATACTATATCTGTTACATACTTATATCCAAAGAACTTCATAAAGGACTATGTAAACAGTAAATAATCAATAAGTGTTGTTTTACTGATATGAAAAATGCATTTTTTCTTTGTAATTGGCAACCAGTCTTTCACATCTTTGTTTAACATAGGTTACTATAAAGAAGAATGGTTATTTTTCTCAGTTTCTATTCATTTAGAACTGGATCTACTACCTTTTGAATGAATATTTCCTCTTCTTTATTCTCCTTAAAAGATAGTATTTCCCAGCCTGCTTCTTCATCCTATTAAGATTTATAGCTGTATCCCACAGTCAGTCATATTGTTAGTCTATCTTCATTTCTCATTCTTATTTTTAAAAATATATTTTATTTCATTGAACATTTCCTAATTGCATGTAAAATTTTTGCAATATTCATTTAAAAAAAATTTTGAGTTCCAAATTCTTTCCCTCTCTTCAGTCCCTTTTCCCTCATTGAGAAGCAGTTTGATATTGATTTTACAAGTGAAGACATGCAAAACATAATTCCATATTAGCCATATTGTAAAAGAAAATGGACAAAAAGGAGAAAAATAAAAACAAGGTTAAAAGATTATGCTTCAATCTGCATTCAAGTTCATCCATTCTTTCTCTAGAGATGGATAACATTTTTCATCAGATTTTTCATTTGTCTTGGATCATTATCTTGACAGGAGTAGCTAAATCTTTCACAGTTGATCATCTTTACTATCTTTTTGTTAATGTTAATACATTGTTCTCCTGCTTCTGCTCCCTTTATTTTACGTGAATTCATTTAAATCTTCCCAGGCTTTTCAGAAACCATCTTGCTCATCATTTCTTCTAGCATAATAGTATTCTATTGTAGTTATACACCACAACTTGTTCAATCATTCCTCAGCTGGTATACAATCTCTTTGCCACCACAAAAAGAGCTACTATAAATATTTTTGTACAAATAGGTCTTTCCCTCTTTGAGCTCCATTCTTGTTTAAAAGGAGAGGGTGAATTGAATATCTCTATATTGGAGCAAAGACTTGACTATCTGAGTAATTAGAAATCAAGTGAAAACATAGCCAGAGGGTAAATCAGAGCATGATCCTGGGAACCAGACTCCTAGAATGAAATATCCTCTGTTGCCACTTCTGCTGCTGACTTAGAGACCTACAAGACTATTCACTCCAACCCACTCATTTTTAATAGATGAAGACACCAAGGACCAAGTTAGAGAAAAGGTTTGCCCAGGATCACATAGCAATTAAGTGCGAGAGTTAAAACTTCCTTCAAGAGCCAGGATTCACATTTCATCATGTGAAATGAATTTTACCTGGGCCCATGAGTTTATATTCTAGTGAGGAAGATAACAAATGTGTGGGGAAAGGAGCTCACCACGGTGTAGAGATGGCCAGGGAGTGGCATGAGGTTCTGGTTGCAATACAGACAAGTGAAAAGCTGACATAGGAGATCTAGGGGGCCAAGGAATATAGTACATAATTGCTTTGGAAGGCAAGAAGAGAGTAGAGATTATGATGATGTCAAGAACATAGAAAATATTGGGAGAAGATGGCTGAGAAGGGCCTTTATTTAAGTCATTACCAAAAATTTCACTTGCTTCAATAGAATTTGAAGATAAATTGTTGGGTAGGAGTGGGATAAGGAAGTAGGAGAGAGAATAATCAAAAGAGATTACTGGATTTTGAAGTCCAGGGGAGTGATTCTTTCATTGCCACTTTAAAAAAAAAAAGGCTTGGGTTTTATATCTGAAATTTGGGTAATAGCATAATGATAAGAACAGACTGTTTAGCTGAAAGCAGAGCTGTTTCTATGATAGTGAAAAATATGAGAATATTCTCTTTATGGAATAACTAGAAATACTCATGTGATTGGTCATTCACAGATCAAAATGATAAACTTTTTAAAAAATTCAAAGTATTAGGAAATTTCATTCCATTTCTCACTCTGTCCTGAAAGAAAAGAAGGAAGAGAATTTATTATTCTCTCTAGATAGCTGGAATACAAGATCCAATGGAGCTTTCTATGGAATTTCTGATGTTTTGGGAAAGCTTTGATGTTTGGGGGGGTATTTTCTTTGTAGAATGGACTTCATTCGAACTGAATATTCTGAATCCATATAACAACTCACAGGCTTTGGGATGATTTTTTTTGTTATAGGTTTTATTCACACTTCAGTATTATTTTTTAATAAATTTTTATTGAAGTCCTTTGTTTTTTACTTAATTATCATTTTCCCTAGCATCTTTTTTCCTCCCCTTTCAGAGATTCATCCCATATAACAAATAATATTTTTCAAAAACAAAGAAAAGGAAGAGGAAACAATTAGCACATCTAACCAATACTTTGAAAGAAGTCCTCTATTTGTCTCTAATATTGTGTTTATTTCCAAGTTATGACTCTTTTCCCTCTTCTGCTGTAAACACAGTACTATGTTTATTCAGTTATTACAGCTTAATCTTTTTTAAGGTGGCCCTATTTTCACTAACTATCCTCCCTTTATACTCAAATCTCCTCTTCTCCCATTTGTGATTTCTTTTTTCTGGTTCTGGAGTTTTGCTTGTTGTCTAGTAGAATTTTCCTTTCTTCCCCCCCTCCCCCTAAAAAATGAAATGAAATTTATTTGTTAGTTTTTTAAATTTTTATTTTCTGTATCTTTTAATTTTTAAAAATGTTTTATTTTTTCTAGTTACATATAAAAACAATTCATTTTTTAAAAAAAATTCAAGTTCCAAATTCTTTCCTTCTCTTCTTCCATGCTCACCCTTTTTGAGAAAGAAAGAAATTTGATATAGATTATATGTTAGCACTTTTTTAAAGAAAAGATTCTTTTTTTCCTTTTCTTTATAATTTAACCTCTCTTTTGTCTATTCTGGACATCGATTCTTTAGTTTATGACCCCTATATCTATTTAGTTTTTCTTTATTCTTACTATTCCTCATGAAATTAAGATTTTTGAGGTATCTATTTTGAGTTTTCTCTTCTAAACAATTCCTGTTAGTGTCTCATAGACATTGCTCTTGGTTCTTCTTTGTTGTTATGCTTCACTTTTAGAAAAATAGCAATTTCTATAGGTGACAGAAAGCACATTGCCCTATTATAGAATTCTTCCAGTGTCTCTGATTGTATATTATGTTATTGACCTTTGCTTCTCTTTAGTCATTTTTCATTTTTTGTCTCAAATATCTGGTCCCTGGATCCATATCCCACAATGAAAACAGAGTTTCTTTTTTTCTCCTCTACTCAGTCATTATTTTGAATTCCTCTTCTATTCTCTTATAGGTTCTCTTCTTCATCATAGTTATTATATTTTCTGTTTAGCTTGATTAGGGTATACTACATATTCAGAGGAATTATAAAATTCAGCTACTTGAACTTCTATTTGTCCTGGAGTTTATAACCTTGATTTTTTTCTTTTTCTTTTTTCATAGAGGTGATCTATAGATTCTTCAGTTGGCACTTTGTTTTCTTTGTTCAGAAGTTCTGGGCAGTTTTCTTGTATTATTTCTTACATTATAGTGTTCAGGTTTTTTGACTTGCCATGTTCTTCTAGGACAAAGCTTCTTAAACTGTGTGTTGTAACTCTATACTATATGTGGGGGTTGCAAAATTATGATTGCATTATCAGTAAATGCTGAGCTTGTTTACTTGTTTTATATACCCATATACCCATAGTTGCATAAAAATTTCTTGGGTGAAAAGAGACATGAGTGGAAAAAATTTAAGAAACCCTATTCTAGGAGATGTATAATCTTTAAGTTGTCTCCATGTATCCTATCATTATATATATGAAAAAAATTCATAGGCTCCTCTGCCTCATTTTTTTTGTTGCTATTTTTTATTTTTTGTTTTGTAATATTGATTCATAGGTGCCTGAACTTTCTTATTAGACCTGGAGATCATATTTCCTTCTGCTGATAATGTCTTCCATGATAGTTTATATCCTTTTGCTTAAGGTCTTTGAGTTTTCTTCCCCTTGAGATCTTTGGTCATTTAATTCCCCACCCTATTTTCTACTATTTCTCACTTTCTGATTTCCTCTATTTTCATGATAGATATTAAAACCTCTCATCTTCCTCCCACACTAGTCAATTCACTAGCCAAGATTTCATTCCCTTGTCACTTTTGGGAAAACAGAACTGACCTCACCTGGATTCTGGGCTCTTCCTCTGTTCTGTCTCCTACTTTTACTGAGAAAAGTTCTTTGGTTTAACAGTTCAGAGAAGTGCCATGACAACTGTCACTGCCTGAACAAATTTCTTCCATTTGGATTTTGTATCTCTCTGGTACTAGGAAAAGGGAGGAGTTAGGGGACACAGTTGAACTCTTATAAGCCCAGATGCATGTTCTTCCTTGTTCCTTCTGTTCCTCAATTCTTTGGCCCAGTAATACAGAACACTACCACCTGGCTATCATGACCTGAGACAATTTATGCCATTTGGCGTTGGAATCTACCCAACACTGGGGTGAGGGGAAAGGGGAACTATAAGCCCAGATACATTTCCTCTACTTCTCTACTGTGACTGAATTTGTTATAGCACAGACTAATGCTATGGGGCTATGCAGTCTAAGGATGTTTCTTTCATTTAGAATTAGGATCTTGGTGTCATTGGGAAGAGGGAAAGAGTATGGGACATAGCTGGGCTGGACACTTTTCTGAAAATGGAGGTTCTGGAAGGAACCAACCAAACCAGAGGAAGAGTCCATGGGGGCCTATGTTTAAAGAACTCCAAGAAGTGAGTATTCCTTACTTCCTCAAGAAGTTAGATGGTGCAGTGGAAAAGGCCCTGCACTTAGAGTTGGGAAGACTTGAATTAAAATCTAATCTCAAACACTCACTAGCTTTGTGACTGGGTAAATTTCTGTTTACCTCAGTTTCCTTATCTCTTAAATGAGGATAATCAGAACACCATTTCTTAATGTTGTTATGAGGATCAAATGGTGTAATATTTGTCAAGTGCTTGGATATTTAATAAATGTTTGTTCGCCTTTCCCCCCATTCTTTGGCTGGCTAGCTCTAGTAAGTAGTTAAGAAGTTTTGCTCATTAGTCAGCTTAAATTTGCTTCTTTCCACCTTCTCTTCATTGTTCCTAGTTTTGCCTTGTAGAATAAACAGAACAAGTCTACTTTTTTCCACATGACATTGCTTCAAATACTTGAAGACTGATATCATCCTGATCCTACTATATCTTAATAAAAATCTTCTCTACTTTCGGACTCAGCATCCCCATTTCCTTCAACTGATCTTTATGAAATGATTTTAAGTCATTTTACATAGAACTTTCTTTAGTTTATCAAAAAAAAATCCCTCTAATCTTTTTTTTTTTTTCAAATAAACTACTTCCTAGTTATGGCTTTTCCCTCTTGTACCTGTGAAGGTATCTTTTTGAATCCAAGTGTAAAGCTTCTTCTATGTCATGTAAGAAGTCAGTAAGAAATATGGAAATTAACTCAGGATTTGTCACACTTCATATTCTATCTACTTTAATCATTGAATAAAGTGATTTCTCCCCTTTAACCAGCAAGCTCTTTCCACAAAGTCCTTTTCATTATTGAATCAGTAACATAGAAGTCAAGGAAGCCTTTTGAAATTCTGGCAATTGTCACATGAAGAAGAGAGGGTTCTGGGTCAGACAAGAATGGATAAGTTGGCTCCATTCTAATGACAAATTAAGAAAATAGAGTCAATACTAGAGGTACTGCTATTCAGGGGCAGGGCTAGAAAACAAAACTCCCTATTCTAGGGGAACCTAGGAATTCATTGGAGATCAGAGAATTCTTTAGAGAGACTTATTTCTATAGGGAACTCTGAGGAATCCTGACAAGGAATCCTCAATATGAGCTATATATCAGGCAATTATAAAACAGAAATATGTATTTTAATTGCAGATCCTATGACATTTTCCATGAAAACATTTGTGCTAACTGGAGAAACCTGATTGAATTCCATTTCACTGCTGGCAGCATTGTGCATTCTGGGAATGCTTTAGAAGTCACAATTTATTGGTCATCCACAGTAGTGGATTTCACTGTAAGGATACAAATGTGACAAATTAAATATCCAGTGGGCAAAGGTAGCAAATGTTTCACTAATGAGAATAGGATAACAGCTTCCTATAAAAACTAGAAGCAGCCCCTATATATACCCTGTCATACTTGCATGTTGACAGGGAGAGGATATCTGATTCTTGCTTAGATGACCAATGTGAGAATCTCCTACTTTTTAGTTCCAAACTGAGAATTACCACAATGGATTCATTTGTGTACCAATACATTTTGTTTCCAGATGTCTTCTCCAAGTGCTTATCCTTTTTAACATTGGCTCTTTCTCCATTAGTGATGACCCTAGAGTCATAGTTCCAGAGGTGGAAGGGATCTGAGAGGCCTTGAATCTACTCCCTCAGGAGTAGTGAGTAGTACCTCAGTGAGGCAGCAAAAGTACAGAAAGGTTAAGAATATACAACAATTTATACAACAGATTATACAATAATTATCTGAGATAAAATTTGAACTCTGATTTTCCGACTCCGAATCCAAATCCATGCCCTTTCCACTCGACTTTTTTGCTACTCAGCTAGCATTTCTAGAGTACTTTTAAATTTTTCAAATTGCTTTCTATACCTTATCAAATTTGATTCTTTTCAGTACCTCCTGAGCTAGGTACTATCATTATTGTAACCTATCTTGGACCCCACTCACTGTAGCCTAGTGCTATGGACAGGATAGGTACCAAATAAAGATACTGAATTTCAACTCCCTAAATTGGATGTGCTCAGACTTAGCTTCTCTCTGGGAAACGTTTCTTATTTACCAGACTTTGCCATCATCCCAGTCAGTGTTGCTTTGCACTCTTCTTTCTCAGGAGGTAAATAATGGCTTTTCATGAAAAGGGAGATTTAAACTCTATAAAAGATGCTTGTGTGATGTGGAGGGATGTCAGGCTTTAATTCAGCAATGAGTTCTTAGATACTTTTCTTTCAAACTTTTCTCCATTCTGAGCTAAAAAGATTTGGAAATTTACCTTTTGTGGATATGGGGATAATGTAATCTAATGCTTTATATGTACATTTAGGACCAGATTTTTAAAAGCTATTATATATGTATGATACATATGTATATATATGTATGTATGTATGCACGTATGTATATATAGCTTTTAAAACTTGGGCTTGAATGTTAGGCTATTTAAGTAGCCCCAATAGCACTCTTTGTTGGCTTGGGCTGGCGTGATCAATATGTCTGTTTTTTTTTTAGTTAGCATTTGTACAGAACTTGAATATTTTCACAGCCCTTTACAAATAATATCTCATTTGATTTTCATACAAATCCTAGGAAATAGGGAAAGTGAGGCAGATGGCAGTTAAATCCCATATCCAGGATCACACAAAATAAGTGTCTGAGTCAAGATTTGAACTTAATGGAAGCCTGCTGGGTCCATAACCCATGGACTGAAACCATCCTCTGCTAATTTTTGAGCAGTTACGTGGCACAGTGGAGAGAATACAAGACCTAAGTCAGAACTCACCCAGTATTTATTAGCCTCAGACACTTATTAGCTGTACGACCCTGAGCAAGTCACTTTACCCTGTTTGCCTCAGTTTTCTCCTCTGTAAAAATGAGCTGGAAAAGGAAATGGCAAATCAGGATATTTGCCAAGAAAACCCCAGAACTGGACATGACTGAGAAATGACTGAACAATAACAACAGCATCCTGTGCAGGTCCAGCATTCTGACCAATATGCCACTGCCTTAATAAAGGAAGAAAGACTTGTATTAGAATTTATGGAGTTTCCCTCCCAACTAGCAATCAAAGGAAGCTTATCAAGTTTCCTCTTAAAATATCAAGCACAGTGTCTTTTTGATTAGAGGAAGTAATTGTTAGATTATGGAAATAGATTTTTTTCTGATTGTGAGTATCTTTTTCCAGACCATGCTTGAGAACTGCAATATGGTATATTTTTTATCTTTCTTCTTTCTCCTTTCTTGTCACTCATCCCACTGTTCAAATAGATAATAAGAGGAATACTAGTACTTTGACCATTTAAAATCTAAGATTTAAAGTTTTTTTTTTCCTATGAGAAACTGGGTTTAGAATGACCAAAAACTAGTCAAGAAACAAAAGTAGTTCTTTTGTGGCCCTCATATCAGGATCATGTCAGGAAAGCAATGGTCTCTGATTAAATCCAGATTGAGCTGTTTCCTGTTGTACGGTAACCCATGGGGCAAGTGCAGCCCACAATGTCTTACTCTGTAAGTCTGTTATTAAAAACTGGCCTGCCAAGGACTTTTCCCCTCCTTTCCTTTTAAACTTCAGGAGAGAGTTGTTGAAATATTACAAATAAAAACAGACTGTAAATGATTTATAGTAGTTCCATATTTTACTGACAAAATTTAAAATGTAAACTTCTAAGTTTTGTTTTTGCCAGTCTGGACATAGGCATATTAAAATTAAAGGGCATGCTGTGTTTTTCTCTCTCTCTTTGTACAAGTATCAAAACTTGCCATTACCATAAAATGATAATTACATTTTAAATCTGTTTAAATGCATATTACATTTAAATGCTGGAAGATACTTGTTCATCCTCAAAATATTTCTCTAATTCATAACTAGAAGGGAATCAAAGACTGAACTTGTCTGAAGAAATAAAAAATATAGAAATATATTGGCACTCTCACACTTTTTATCAATCTTTGTGAAAAATCCTTATGGGCACCAGACTGATCATTATTATTATACTATTTATCATGGTGATAGTGATGCTAATTTTTTGCCTTTATAGAAAATGATTTTCAACCCAGACCTCAAAAGATTTTGCATTCTGTTTTCTTATATAAGCACTATTGTTCCCCATTTACAGATAAAGAAACTGAGGAACAAAAGAGGTTAAAGGAACTTGTCCAGAGTCAGGCATGCAAATGAATATTTTTCAGGGTAAAAGGAGAAATGAAAGGAAGTGACTGGATTAATGAGTAAAATAATTCCACTCTTCAGGGAGAACTTTTGCTTCCTGCCAACTCCACTTTCTGGCAGAGAAAGGGACCCACTTCATCATGTTCTTTGACAAGCATTTTTCCCCCTCTGTTTGAGTCTTTTGGCTACATTTATTTCCACTGGAAAAAAAGTCTTTTAAAATAGTCATTAAATTTAAGAATGGATGATTTAGTTTGAGATTGGAATTTAAACATTTGGCTTATACCAATGATAGCAAAGTAGAAGATGATCTGGCAATTTGGGGAGCTCTGAAATTGTAACAGAATAAGGTAGCAACTTTTGAATAGGACTTTGAAAATCTTTAAAAGTTCAGGCATTTCTCTTGTTATTAGTAGTTTTCATTGAAGTTTATTCTTGTTGAGAACTACCTATAACAACTTAGTATAATCCATCCTGGAAACTGTTTTGGTCAAGTTTTTGAAGTGGCAGAATAGAAAATACAAACTATTTACTTTCTAAACTGAAAGAGAAAGAAAGACTCTTACTTCAGTTCAGTGGATATATGTGTGTGTGTGTGTGAAAGCCAAAAAAAAGCACTTCTTTTCAGAATAGACTGGCCTCTCTTAAAATTAAAAAATAAAAAAAAAGGTCATTTATATGTAGTATTTTGGTTCACTGCAAAATTTTAAAAATTATTCAATATTTGATGGATATCATCATGACCACTTAATAACATTTTAAGCCCAGAAAGGCTAAGTTAGGTCATGCTTTGATTTCTTTTGGTGTCAAGAGGTTTCTATAAGCCATAAAGAATGTCCAGTATTTGCTCTAACCACAAGATCACACTAAGGAAAGCACTTTTCAAAAATGAAATCGGGAAAGAAAGCCAATTCTAATGTTACAAATCTTGCTGGTAGGATTTTAGTGTATGTAAATCAAGGGTAGTAGGCAAGTAAATGAGAAAATGTTGGTCACTAAAATTCTGTACATTCTCTCCATTAGGCTCTTAGAATTTAAGCATTTATAAGAAAACAAACTGATTCTTTATATGAATTGGGGTAACTAGTAGCAGCCACTAGTTTTCAAGGGAAACTGGCATAAGTTGGAATCATAGTGCCCCTACCAGCAAGATTTGTAACTCATTTATTACTTGCTTCTATTGCTTTATTTTCTGTGAATTTACATATTCCTAGAAAACAGGGCTCACATCTTCTTCCTTCCCTCCATCCCTTTCTCCCTCCCTCTCTTCCTTCCTTCCCTCCCTCCCTCCCTTTCACATCTCCCTCCCTTCCTTCCTCCCTCCCTCTTCCCTCCCTCCCTTCCTTCCTTTCCAATTGGAGTTAAGTGACTTGCCCAGGGTCACACAACCAGGAAGTGTTAAGTGTCTGAGGCCAGATTTGAACTCTGGTCTTCCTGACTTCAGAGTTGGTACTCTATCTACTGCACCACCTAGCTGCCTCCATATTTTCTTTTTTAACTCTCTGAGAGCTTAACTCAGTGCTACTCTATTCACACAGTGGATGACAGTAACATTTGCTAATTAGCTGAAATACCTAATTCTAATATGCATTGAGATCCACAGATGAAAAGACCTCCTGTGGAGGCTCTGTGACCTAAGACACTCAGCATTCATTGTTGGGAAAGCAGAGGACTAGAGTCTTCAAGGAAAAGGTCTGAAATGGAGTTGCTTCTAAGGAACATTTTTTGCAATATTCTATGTGAGTGTGTCTTTGGAAGATCAGCAGGAAGGGAGGCATAAGATGGCATTGGGTAATACTAGGGAATGGCAGTTAGTCAGAATCTGAGAAATCCTTCAGAAGCTACCCTGACAAAACATGTCGGCAAGCTAACCCAACCCCAGAAGAGACACAGGTAACAGTCTGACTCTGAAGTAACACTTATAATACGGGGAAAGGAGAGAGAGACAAAAAGGCAAAAGGAAGCAGATTGTGGAGCAGAGGATTCCTTGGCATGAAACCGCATGATATGGCCTTAGGCAAAATCTATAACATCTCAGGGTTCAGATTCTAAATTGTAAAACAGGAGGGTTAGAGTAGATTATTTCCAAATCTCTTTTAGCTCTGACTTCTCTGACACCAAAAAAACAAAACAAAAAAAAGAACATTGTTCTTAAATGTTGCTTTACTGGAAAGAGAGCTAGACCGACAGTACCCTACTGGCACTTCTTAGCTGTGTGCCCATGGACAATATCCTACTGGCATTTCTTGGCTGCATGCCCATGGACAAAATTTCTGAGCCTCTAGTTTTCCTTCCATAAAACATAGATAATAATGCTCTCCCTCACAGAATTGTGTTAAAGGTCATATAAAATAAAGTAAATGGATTGTTTTGTAAAATTTAAAGTACTACATCAATGTCAGTATTATTTTACTTTTTAAGAGAGATAGGACAGAAGAGTAGAAGTATCACACAGATGACATTGTTATTATTGTTAATAATAGACATAATTCTGAATGAATTTCAGTATTTTTAGCTTTATTATGGGAACTATTTCTTCAATACATCTTCTTTGATTTATTACATAGGTTGAAGGGGACCAATTGCCTCCTGGACATACAGTCAGCCAGTATGAGACATGTAAAATCAGGACCATAAAAGCTGGTACCTTGGAGAAACTTGTGGAAAACTTGTTGACCGCTTTTGGTGACAATGACTTTACCTATATCAGCATCTTCCTGTCAACTTATAGGGGTTTTGCCTCCACTAAAGAAGTACTGGAGCTGCTTCTGGACAGGTAAGAATTTAGGGGTTTTTGAAACTGACCAAACAAACTATTGACAGAATGGAGAGAGATATAGTGAATGTTAGACCATCTCCTCCATGTGTGTTGATGTACAGATGTATGATGAAGCATTAGTCAGGAGGAAGAAAGTTTGGAGAGAATGGTAGCATAGAGAGCTGAGTGGCTTAAGAAAAATGCCATATTGGAAATGCATATGGAGGGTTAAAGTGGACCTTTTGACCTTTTAGTTTTTTCCTTCAGAAATTTTCAATATTTTCATGATTATGTGGAAAAATATCATTAATTATTATTATTATAGTTACTGCTACAATTCAGGCCATAATGTCACCTTTTTTTGAATTAAATTTTATTTTATTTTGAGTTTCAAATTCACTCCTTCTCCCTCCCCAACCCATTGAGAAAGCAAGAAAAACAAAACCTATTAGAGATATGTATGATCAAGAAATACAAATGTCCATATTAGCTATGTACCAAAAAAGGAAAGAAAAAGTGTTTAGATCTTCTCTTTCTCTACCAACTCTTTAAATGGAAATGGATAACATGTTTCATCATGAGTCCTTTGGATTTGGGGTTATTGAATGGATTGTAATCAGAATTTCCTAAGTCTTTCAAAATTGCTTTTTAAAGATTTTTTGTTACTATATAAATTTTTTCTTAGTTCAGCCTACTTCACTACATCAGTTTGTACAAGTCTTCCCAGGTTTTCTCTAAAATCTTTCCCTTCATAATTTTTATAGTACAATACTGTTTCATCACCTTCATATATCATAACTTTAGTCATTCCTCAACTGGTAATTCTTTGGCTTCCAATTCTTTGCCACTATGAGAATTGTTATAAATATCCACGAGTTCTTTCCCCTCTTTTTTCAATCTCTTTGAGGTATAGACTTAGTAATAATGGAGCCAGGTCAAAGAGAATGCAGTTCAATAGCTTTGGGGTATAGTTCCAAATTGCGTTTCAAAATGTCCAGATACATTCATAGGTGCACCATCAGCACATTAAAGAATCTATTTTCTCACAGCCCTTCCAGTGCTTACAAATTTCATTTTGGGGTCAACTTTGCCAATAAGAAACACATGAGGTGATACCTTATTTATTTTAGTTTGTATTTTTCTAATTAGAAGTGTTTCAGTATTATTTTTTACAGTTATTGATAGCTTAGGTGTCGTTCTCTGATAATTGCCTGTTTATATCTTTTGAGCCCTTATAAAGTAGAGAATGCTTTCTATTCTTATTAATTTGAATCAGTTCCCTATATATCTTAGGAATGAGACTTTAACCAGAGAAACTTGCCTCAATATTTTTTCCTAGTTTCTTGCTTCTCTTCTAATTTTAGCTGCATTAGTTTTGTTTGTACAAAACCTTCTTGAATTTATGTAATCAAAATCACCCATTTTGCTACCTATGAACCTCTCTATCTCTTATTTGGTCATGAACTCTTTCACTATCTACAGGTCTGAAAGATGATTTCTTCCATGCTCTTCTAATTTGCTTATGACAACACCCCTTATGTTCAATTGGAGCTTATCTTAGATTATGCTGTGAGAAATTGGTCTATACCTTGTTTCTACACTGCTTTTCAGTTTCCCCAGTAGTTTTAATTGAATAATGAGTTCTTGATCCTATAGCTGGGAATTTGGGGTTAACAAAAAATAGTTTTCTAGTTTATTTTCTTCTATGAGTTGTGTGTTTGCAGATAGTTTGATTAAATAGGTTCTTTACCAGTGACTGAATTAATAAATAAATTAATAAATATCTACTGGGAAAATTAATAGCAGTTTTGAATCCTTCAGATGTAAATGATACTAAACAGCCACAGCCTATCAGGCATTTTATAGAATTCAAATATAAAATAGTCCTTGCCCTCTAGTGCTTTAGGTTCTGAGGCAGCACCAACCATCAATTATAGTTTATACATTTCACATTAAGTAAATACATCATTTTAATGATCATTCTTTTCACCCCCTTCAATTTTATTTGTATATCTTCCTTTAGAAGACATTGAAATTCATGGGAATGTGAGAATTCTCATTCAATTCTTGCAGCATGAGATTTCCTGTTAATGAGAGGCTTTTGGTGCCCAAATCTCAATATAACAAATTTCTCTGGATGAGGATTATTGAAACTAATGAATTTCTCCAAGTTGTTATCTTTATCACTATTTGTTATGTGAGATTCATCAGATTCTATAAAATTCAATTCACTAAACATTTATCAACATTTATTCTGTACAAGCTGGATGCTGCTAGAGTACAAAATTAAAAACAAAACATGTTGCAATCTCTTGAGGGCAGATATTCAACAGAAACACTATTAATTAAATACCAAGTTAGAATCAGGAAATGCATCTTGGAGGAGGAGGTGTCTGCTGACCTGTACTGCCAATCTGTGCTCATCTTTGGATCTTAGGGTCTCTATTTTGTCTGGACTGTAATTTGATTAGTGAAGAGAATTCTGGTGGAGGCAATGCTTTCTGATGTAGAGCAGTAATTCTTCTGCAGCTCAGTCTTACATAGTTGGGATCCAGAGAGATCAGATGGCTTTCCTGCTGTCACACAGTCAGCATGTGCCAGAAACCATATCGAAACCCAAATTTTCCAGTTTCTTAGCTGGTGTGCAGAACAACTTCCAAGATCATCTCTTCTTCACAGGTGATTGTTGTGACTGTGACATGTTCCACTGTGTCTCAGACAGGTAGATCTGGCATAATCTTTCTTAAGAGAGGTTTGTAAAGCTGAAGGATGCATTGATGGAATGGGAGAACAATTATTTTTTCCCATCTCTGCATGTGAATATTTCACACTTACAAAGTGAATTTATGTAGCCTTATTTTCTTTCAAAGAGTACATGTAAATTTATGGAGGAAAGAAATTGGGGACATGGGGGAAAAGGGAAAAAATATTAATTACAAATCCATACTTTTACTTGGGATCTGATGACATCTTCTTTGCTGAGTACATTGACAATAGGCCACAGCTGTCTGTAGTCAATAGACTAATACAGATATATGTCCCAGTTGCTCATAATAAGGAAGACTAGCATACAGGAACTAGTTTATTTAGTCTGTGACTCTCCACCATGTCGCTTATATTTACTTTCTTTTTCCTAAAGGTTTCTTAATGGCAAAAATAGGCTTTTGAATTAAAAATATGAAATTGATAATTTTCTAAAGTCTTAAGAATAAGTATATACATATATATGCATTTATTAAATTTGAAATGATATCTTAAAAAAATTTGGAATCTCAATTTATGATTGGGGTGGGATATACTGCTGCAGTATATCCCCCCTCAGCAGATGAGGTCAGAGAACTCATTCTGCATGTTGTTTCACTTCTAAGGACATGCTGAACCTCTCCTTGAAGGAAAGACAGACCTTGGCAAAAGAATTAATTTTCCTTAAGTTCTATGAAGTTCAGATTTGTTTGCATTTATACATACTTTTATTTTATTTTAAAGAACAAAACTTTAACTTGTTTCTGAAATGAATCCAATCATCCAGTGTTTATCAAGTACTCAACAATATGCCCAGTACTGAGGTAGGGACTATAGGAGGTAGGCACTATAGTAAGATATAGGACCTGTCTTTAGGGAGCTTGGAATTTTATTGAGGAGACAAGATTTATACAAACCAATTAGAAAACACTGTAAACATTGTAAACAATGTAAAATCAAGATTTAAATTATGTTTACATTCCGAAACAGTAGTTCTCAATCAATCATCAAAGACTCTGAGATAGAATGTATATATGTGGGTCTGTGGGTATATATGTGTGCACAGAGTTATTGTAAGTGAATTGTGAATCCATAAGAATGGTTATTTAGAAGACTCAATAAATAATATCTTGTACTTTAAGTGCATATAGATGATATGATTAATTTAAAAGAACTACTAAATTCACAGTAGCCTTTTGTCCTTATATTCTGATTCTAGTTAGTAAATATTAATAATAAAATTGCTAACATGTGGAGGAGTCTGAAATTTTTTGATGCCAAAAGGAATTCCTTCTACTAAAATGATTAGAAACTATTGGTCTGGAAGAATTGTGGTTGTTTAAGGAGAACTTATATTGATTTTTTTTCTCCTGTAGAAATCACATTGGTTTATGACAGACATTTTTGTGTGCAAATTAGAACATGTCTTTTTCTTTCTGTGACATTAGTAGATTTGTTTTCTTGAATTTGGCCAATGTGTGGATTTTAAGCAATACTGAGAACTTATATGAAGTCCTTGGATTTTTTTTTCCTGAGGCAATTGGGGTTAAGTGACTTGCCCAGGGTCACACACAGAAAGTATGTCTGAGACCAGATTTGAACTCAGGTCCGTCTGATTTCAGGGCTGGTGCTCTATTCAAAGCACTAGATAGCTGCCCCAAGTTCTTGAATTTTTTTAAAAAAAATCTCTATAAATAAGTCTTAAGAAATTAAAGGGAAAATTTGTTTTCCTCAATCATGTATTTGAAATCCCATTTCCCTAACAGCAAATCATTGTTTATGGATCTCTGTATCTAATCTCTGTCACTTCCTTTGATTTCTCCATAGTAGTTGATTTACCTTTTATAAAAGAAATAATGCAAAGTTATTCTAGCCTTAACCAGTCAGAAAGGGATTGAAGGCAGATGCTACTACACTTTTACTTCTCACTCTTCAGTTATAATAACAAGAAAAATCCCTATGCTTACTTGAAGTCAAGGTCAAGCTTTGCTTTTAAGCATTCAGAACAGATGGCTTATCTCATGGAGAATTTGAATTTGATTTCCAGACTGTCTTTTTTCCCCCTCTTCCAATAACTTCTTTTTGCTAGCAGTATTGGGAATTGATTAGTAAATAGTGAGGTCACTTGATTGCTGGGATAGGCTGGTGGTGATGGGGAAGTCCATGTTTTTGTTCTCTTGTATCAGTATACACAAATCACAGGGAGTTCTGTTTCCTGTGCAGAATTCTCTTTATGGATTGGAGTTAATTTTAGATCTTACTGGCTTCCTTTTAGCTGAAGAGGAAGCCCTTGTGTTATGGGTTAGATTCTTCTCCCCCTTTCATTTTCCTTAACTTCAAACATTTAAAATCCATTCTCCCATTGTTCTGTGACCTTAATAAGGTAGCTGGACATCCTTGGTTATTTGAAGCCTTCAATGAAGAAATAAAGGGATTTTTAAGTAATGGGCAGGCACAAGTATTGTTTAAGTAATTTGATACTGTTCTCAGTCTAAGCCAAGGCAATGTAGCTTGTAGCTATTCTTTAGGTTATTGTTTATCATTATTTTTCCTTTCTTCATTGCTATCTATGCATTCTTTATGGGGACACAGTTCCTTAATGTCAAAAGTGATCAGAAACAGTAAGAGGAAAATACACATCTCAGGATGAAAACCAGAAAACTTTGCAAAAACTACTTATGTCACTTAGGTCTCACTTTGGAAAACAGTGATTTATGGTCTGAATTATCCTCCTAATTTCAAAGGGAATCCTTTTTCTGAGCTGGGTGTTATTAGAACGATGAGGAAGGTTAATTTGTTTCCTGTTGTGAGACCATTAATTATTGTAATGGCTTATTTAAATATACCCTCAGAATTTGCAGAGGAGATAGTTTTTATGGGGGCAAGGTATTTAACACCACCCACTGTTTGCAAGACAGGAAGAAGTGCCCTTCTAGTTTTTGAATAGTACTTTCCATTTATTAGACACATGGTTTGTTAGAAAACGAATGGAATCCAGATTTTTTGTTTCCAAGTTGAAAATGGTAGAGAATGAAAGATAAAATGTTTTAAAATACACTCTTTTTCAGTGAAGGTATAGCGTTCAAGTGGGTTGAGGAGATTATATATATATATATATATATATATATATATATATATATAATTTTTTTTTTTTTGCTGCCTTTAATGATCATCCATGGTAGCTGTGGCTCATGAGATGTACCAGAAAGTCCCAGATAAGTATGAGTGAGTTATTTGATCGCTAATTAAGTCAAAGTAAGCAATAAGAGACTATTTCTTAAAACTGACCATTTGACACATGATAGGGTTGAGACCTTGGGGACTAAGTATTCAGCCTCAGCATAGTGTAATTATCTTCTACTGTGTAACTATCTCTCTTCTACTGATGCAGACTAATTCTAATGAACCCCTAATTCAAGGAAATTATTTCACAAGTAAGTGATTGGTGACAGGGTGGAACCAGATTCAGATATATGAATGGTTTTAGGCAAACCAGTCACCACTGCTAATAGAATATCCTGTATGAGGTTGGGATACACAAGCAGCCCTTTTCACAGAGCTTTGCTTGTTGAATTAAATTGAATTAATATTTCTTTAGAAAATAGTTTGGTTTCTGGAAAAAATTCTGCAAAGCAGTCCTGAAAAAAAGAAGAGATTGGGCCTTGATTGAAGCTAGACACTAGCTGTGAGCTAGAGGAAGTCACTTTTGTTTCCACAGACTGTCTGTTACAGGCACCAAAAATAATGTTTCCTTTTCCTTTAGGAATTTTAGTTTATTTTACGGGGAAATTCATTTTCTGACATCCTGTCTGCTTTAGCCACAATCTCCTATCATCCATAGAAATTAATTTTTTTTCATCAAAACTTCCTTTTCATTGAGGACTCTGGAATAGTAAAACTATTAGAAATACAAATTTAAAGTATATTTAAATTCCATATTTTCTTGGTCAAATCTGTGACAATCACATAGGGAGCTTTCTGTGTAGAAATTCTGTGTACTAGATACAGAGAGGCAGCACATTAGTGCTAAGTTATAAAACTTAGAATTTTAGAGAGTTGATTAGGGGCATTGAGAAGTCAAGTGACTTGTCTAGCATCACACAGAATGTGTCAGAAGCCTGACTTGAATTCAGTTCTTTGTAACCTGAAATCCAAGGCTAGTACTCTATTTCCTCCATCACATTGTCTTTCCATTCAGCTTTCTTTAGAAGGAAGATCTGCATCGGAATTATTTTTCCTATAGAATGCATTCCAGTTTTTTAAAAGTTGAATTTAAGTAAATTAAATGTTCACCCAAAGTAGCAAGAAACTTTAGTGTGCATAGTATAACCTTGTTACTTTTCCTTTTAGTAGAAATCATGGTTGTTTAGATTATAGTTGAACATGAGTATTAGAGGAGAGTACTTTAGGGAACAGCTATTACAAGCTGCTATTTGATTTGTTCTACCTTTAGGACAGTGGTTTTCAAAATATGATCCCTGGAGAATCAACAGGGCCAGCTTTCATGGGCTTGTCTCTTTTTTTCTCTTCCATGAGTCAGTTCTGTATTTCTATTGAATAGAAGACAGACATGAAATCTTTAGTGTTTAATTTGACAAAATACTTTAGTTTTAAATCTAGTGAATTTTTTCTTTCTAGTGCCTAAAAGAGGGTCTTGTATATAGTAGATACTTAATAAATAGTGGATGAATTGAATTAAATATAATGGCAAGAGACATAAGTAGATACTTTCTTCATGGATGTTTTTGTCCCCACCATACTGATGAGTGTAAAAATAAAATATGAAAATTATTGCTTTGTGAATCCCAAGATGCTCATCCCATATAACCTAAAGGAGACAACTCATAGAAAATCTTACTGCCACCCCCATTTCCTTCCTAGCTTATGGCTCTAACATAATGGATATCCTGGAAAGGGTGAAAATTCCTTGGAAAACCAGAAGTTTTTCTAAAGTTCGTTTTTTCCCCCCTGCTTATCATAAGGGATAAGTTTAAATAGTATTTCCTGCCCAAGCACAGATGACCCTTAGACAGGAAAGAACTGATGGACGATGTACATGTGGTGGTTAAATTATTTTTTTTAAAGTTGGGCTTTAGTTAGAGAGACAGTTTTAAAAATGAAACTAAATAAGAATTAGGAGAAGTGATGGGGAAATAACGATAAGAGTTATCATTGTAGATTTGGAAATGTCTCTAACACAGAAATAATGAGCTAAGTTTGAACAGGGAATAGTATCAGAAAGGTTTTCTTGCTTTTACTACCCTGCTTTTGACAGATAGGGAAAAGTAGTTGCTTTGTACATGAAATGACTGAGATATAAAGAGCTTCACAATAATTCCCACTTCATTTAACTGTGTTACAGTCTAACAAACAGTCTATTAAGGGGCAGTATGTTCAACATGACACAGGAGAGTAAGATTTGTCTTTCAGGAGAGGGTCTCCAAAGCTTGTGCACATGGATTCAGCCTTCCTCAGTCAGGGTGCTGAGGAACAGGGCTCAGTGAGCCATCACAGAGAGCTGAGCTCAAACAGCGTGTCTTTTTGCAGCCACGACAGAGATGAACTCAACTTGGGAAAACATGACTAAATCAAAGGACCAAGTTTATCCACAGCATACTTAAAAACTGGCCTCTCTCCTCCATGCACCACATGACATTACTGTGCATTGACCAGAAATGTTTAATCTGCTATTTTAAAGTTAGGTAAGATTAAGACCACACATGAAGGAAAGTAATAAAATTCCCTTCTGTGCTGATTTAGTTGTCTTTTGCAAATGTTGATTTACTTCAGTACAGTGGATTAGATTCCTGCCACACAAACCTGGGAATTCTCGATAAAAACATTTGGTGAATGCAAAAGCCTATCTCTGTGGTAGAGGGAGGGTGGTAGCATAGAAATGATGCTCCCATATTATGTTCAGCCAAAGCTTAAAGGACACTGTTAAATATCTTAGCACCCAGTAATGAATATTTCTTTTTTTTAAGTGAATACATAAAAGATCTAAGATATCAAAACTATTTGTTTCTATGAATCACTTTTGGGGTAGGGCGTAGTTTTGGAAGTGGAAAATATTTGAGGGTGGGAATGATCTTTTTGAATAGAAGACTTTCCAACTTAAAAGGGTCTTTTGGCATATACCCAACTGCCATTTAGACTTACCACCATGCCAAAGTTGGAGAATCAAAATAGGATTTTAATGGGATACAGAAACATACTGAAAAATAAAGTCTAACAATTTATATTTGATAATCAGAAGGGTTGTTTATAAGAGAGAGGTGAAATTGTATTCTTGACACTAAAGAATAGGGAGAAATAGAAAGACATTTTTTTCCCTTAAAACTAAAAGGAATCTACCATATATCATCTCACTACAACCTCAGTTAATTTTTTATTTAGGTTATTTGCAATACTTTAAATTGAAAAAGGACTATAAAACTTGTTTTTTCATGTTTCTAATTATAATTTTTATTTATTTTTTCATCCTTATGTTTAAGTAAATTTGGTTTTGAATGTGGCATTGGATTGACTGCTCTTTGTTATTTAGTCATGTCCAACTCTTTGTGACCCCATTTGAGGTTTTCTTGGCAGAGATATAATGGTTTGCCATTTCCTTCCTGGGTTCTTTTTATAGAGGAGGAAATGAGGCAAACATACTGAGTGACTGGTCCAGGGTCACATAGCTAGCAAGTGTCCAAAGCTGTATTTGAACTCATGAAGAGACATCTTTCTGACTGCAAACCCCAAACTCTTTCCATTGCACCAACTAGCTGATCCTTGTATTTCTCTAGCCCTGATGAATAAAACTTTTTGACCTTTGGTTTCTCTGTCAAGATTGTTGGTTTTGATGGTTTTGTGTTAATGTTTTGTTGTTGTTTTTAAATGTAGGAGAGGAAAACAATAGTCTATAGTATAAACCAATAAAACATAATAACAGGAAACTGTCAGATATGCAGAAAAATGTCACAAATTAGCCAGTGATTCCTTTGTGCTAATAGAGAAAATAATTGCCTCAAGATCCTCTTGTAAGATGAGTAGCCAGACATGTCTTCATTCCTAGTGCAGAGCCGAACTGTTTGGCCTAGGAAATCTCAAGTCTTAAAACTTATTCTTCAAGTTGCTGTTGACACCCCACAGTTTTGCATGTGCACACACGCGCGCGCGCGCGCACACACACACACACGCACGCGCGCTTTCTTTTATTTGAGCTTATTTTTGCAGCAGCAACTGTAGAATGTTAGCAAATAAAGTGTTTGGGATTAAAAATTAGAAATAAGGAGGGGTTACAGACAGGCCCATGGGTTGGAAGAATGCACAAAATAGTCCAGAAAAAGAGAAACAGATCTGAAGAAAAATTGTGAAATCCTATACCCAAAGTGATAGTGATCATGTTTAAAAAATGACTTTGAATTTGGAAGTGAAGTGGGATGGGATGGAGAGAAGATAGAAAGAAGACTTCTTTTTTCTTTGTTTAATAGTAAAACTAATAGTAAGTATTTTTTTTTATGGTCTTCATCTTAAAAAGGGTGGAGTTGCAGATGTTGCTGAGATAAAGTTACTTTTCTGATTCTTGATGGAAATTAAATAGCATTTTGTAGTTATTAAGTAGGAGAGGGAATCTTGGCTCTGCAAATCACAGAATTTGTTGTTTGCTGTGTAAGTGTAGATCTTTAAAGCTGTTTCAATAATGTGGAAATGCACAGATGTTACAAAGATCAAATAGACATTCTGATGTCCTGTCCATAGGCTAGGGTGGCAGCCAGCTGTGTGACCTTGACCCTTAACATCTCTGGGCCTTCAAAGAGTCAAAGCCTCAGAGCGGAAAGATGCCTGAGAAACCATCTATGCTATCCCCTACTGTCTAAATGGCAGCTGAGTATATGTCAAAAGGTCCTTTTAAGTTGGAAAGATTTCCATCTAACCAAGACCCTTCCCATCCTCAAGTATTTTCTACCTTCAGTACCACATCCTATCCCCAAAATGATTCATAGAAATAAATAGTTTTGATGTCTTGGATCTTGTATGTATTCTTTTTTTTTTTTTTTAAAGAATATTTATTATTGGATGCTAAGACATTTAATAGTGTCCTTCAAGCTTTGGCTGAACATAATATGGGAGAATCATTTCTATGCTACTACCCTCCTTCTACCATAAAGATAGACCTATTGCACTCACTAAATGTTTCTATTGACAGTTTCCAGGGTTGTGTGGCAGGAATCTAGTCCACTGTTCAGAAATAAATCTATTCCCTTCCTACAGGAATTCCCTTTACAGTTTTCTAATAAATAGAATCCAACTTTCGTTTGGACCTACTCTTGGGTCTTGTCTAAAATTTTATGGTACCATGAATCTTCCAGCTTTTTTTAGTCCATTACTTGTTTAATAACTGTCTCCTCTAGGAAAGGCACAGGAAAATCAATCCCTGACTTTGCCTGGAATCTCCTTTTTCTTCCTTTTGTCAACTTGTCTTCTCTCTCTAAGTAACCACAGGTGCTGTAGCTAGCCATGTTCTTCAGGACATATTCCTCAGACATATTTGAATGGAGATACTTGTCCTAGAGGACACTCAATTAATTAATAAGAAAAATAGCATTTGGATAGTACTTCATAATAATGATAAGTTTTATATTTTAATTATTTATTTGTAAGAATAATGATATTTATTGGTATAATATGTAGTATCCGAGAGTCTGAAGATCTGGTTTAAGTCCTCCTTCTGTCATTAACTAGATCTGTGAACCCTAGAGATCACTTAACCTCTTTGATATATAAAATAAAGGGATTGAGCTAGATGATTTCTCAGGTGCCTTCTATTATAACATTATATATCTCATTATACATATATAACTCATTATATATAATTTGAACTTGACAATAATCTTGTCATTTAGGTACTATTGTTATTCCCATTTTATAGATGTGATTTGTCCAGGATCACAGAGCCAACTAATAAATGTCTGAGGCAAAGTCTGACCTCAGGTTTCCCTGGCTCCTAGATCTGCATGCTATCCACTAGGCTGGTTGCCTTTAGTGGGTAGGCTTCCCTCCCTCCTTTTTTTTTGTTATTGATCTTTAAATTTTGTTACTGATCCTTAGGTTAAAGTCCATATTTTCACCAAAGAAGGTGCTGGCTGTTCCAGACATCTACAGACAATTTCATCTGCATGACCCCAATTGAATGAAGGTTATATTTCCTTTTGAAGCCCCCCCCCCCATTTCTCAGTCTCTCAACTTAAAAATGGATGGTTTTCTTAGGTCACAGTTACATGGTACAACTAAGCTTACCAAAAGCACAATTTCATAAATCACTGGCTTCCAATATGATTTCCCTGTTTTTCTCACAGTCTGTACCTCCCTAATAGTCCCACACCACACATACACAGCTGCTCTGTCTACCCCGTCTTTGTTCCCAGCTGCCTTATTAGAACTTAGGAGGGCCTATGGAGGGAGACCTACTGCATTGCTTCCCGGACCCTGCCTCCTTCATTTCTTAGAATTATATTAGGTTGAAAGGCCCCTGTGCAGGGAAGCTTTCCCCAAAGCACAGAATTTTAGAGCTAAAAGGGACCTGAATTCCTCTAGGACACTTTTTGCTTTTTTTGGGGGGGGGGTTGTTTTTTTTGTTTGTTTGTTTGTTTGTTTGAGATTTGGTCTTCCTGTTTTTTTTTTTTTTTTCAGGTCGGAAATGTAGCCATCACACACATCCCCAGCCCTGCTGTAGATGGGCTCAGGAATTTTGATCTGCTTAGTTTCTGTCTTGGCTTGGTTTGCCCCTCTTTAGGAACTCTCTTGCCCCCACCTCACCATGGTGCTGGACTCAGTGTCCAGCTTAGCCCATTAAACCTCAGAATTCCTGAGAACTGCCAGCCGCAGGCTGTCCAATAGCAGGGATTACAGGTGTATCACCTTCCCACGCTCTGTATGATTTTTGAATAACTCACTTGTCCAAAATTAAAATACATTTTCTTTACCTCACATAGGCTTCAACAAAATCAGCCGTTCCTTTCTGAGTCACAATTTTCTGCTTACTAATCAGAAATCAGTTAAATATTACCTCCCCTACCATCATTACTATGGTCCAGTAAATAATTACTCAGAACTAAATTTTGCAACTTCTTAGCAGAAATTTGACAGCTTGGGTAGAAACAGGGCATGGTAGAGAAAGCACTGAGTTAGAACCAGGAAAATTGGGTTCTTCTCTAAGTTGGCTGTCTGATCATGGGTGATCAATTGACCTGAGTTCTGTTGCTTTCTCTACAAACTGAAGGAATTCTCAATTATTTCTAAGCTCCCTGACAGCTTTAACTTTCTCTGCTTCCATCTTTTTTGCACCTCATTGATTAACAACATTTTTTTCCACTCACTGGATAATTATACACAAAGCCAAAATTTTTGAGAATTTATATTTTTATTTGAATTTTATGACTTTAAGGTATCCAGTTTGTGACTCATAAATCTTTTTAGGAAGTTGGAGCTTTGATGTTTACTTTCAGGAGAGAGTTTTGAAAAGTTTTTTTTTTGGGGGGGGGAATCATTTTGACTGAACTATTCTATAGAAAAACCTATTTTATTTGCCACACTAGCTTAAATAAATCGAATTTGACTTTGAGTTTGTGGGGAAGATATGAGTGGGCCCAGGCAAGCATCAAAGAAACTCTAATTCACCTGAAAACACTGTTAGGGTAACTAAGGTGGTCTAATCTCAGAATCTGGGACTTGTGAACTCTAATGCCAGATTTCATATTATTTGATTTGTGAACTTCTACTAAAGTTCCATTGAGGAGATACTGTCATCATTCATCTGTAAAGTTCTTTAAGAGTAAAAAAAAAATTATAGCAATAGAAATAATGCTTAAATAACTGATAGGGGGCCTCTGGAAGATGCATATTTCAAGGTGCTTTCCATTTTTTACCTTTCCCCTGCTCATTAAGATTTCCCTTCTAATCTTGGCTCTGTGCTTCTTCTGTTGCACAAACTATTGTTATTAATATTTATACTACATTTTCATATTTTAGTCTTATGACGATCTGGATTGGAAAATACAAGTCTGGGATTTAAATCCTAGCTCTGATAATTGTTAACCTACATGACAAATCACTCAATTGCTCTGAACTTTGGTTGCTTATATAATGAGAAAGTGCTTATTTTGGGGTCAGAGAGGTTGGAATTGAATTCTTCTTTTGCCACTTAGCATCTCTATGTGTAAGATAATAGTTACTCTGAACCTGTTTTATTCTTATGCAAAATGGGTGGATTTTACACTTCAAGCTTCTTCTAGTTCTAAATGTGATCATATGATCTGGAAAATGATTGCTGTGGGGGCACATATAAAAGCACTTTCTACTTGCTATGATTGTATTTACCCTACACATTTCTCAGGGTTGCTAGGATTGATGCCAATTCTACAAACATTTATTTGGTGTTTACTATATGCAAATCACTGAATGAAGTAATGGGATTACAAAGACAAAAAGAAAATAATCCATGCTCTTAAGGAGCTTCCATTCTGTTGAGGAATACAACATGTACATGTATTGATATATTTATGATATAAAAATAATTTGAGGGTGTTAAGAGCTGGGGGAATCAGTCAAGTCTTCATATGAATAATAAGTAACAGAATAGGGATTTGAACACACATTTTTCTGACTACTGCTTTATCCTATAAAACAAGTAGCTCCCTAACATGATGTTTGAGCAAGGAATAGCACAAAACCTAAAATATATAAAGCCCATCTTTGTTATTTGAAGAAAAAGCAAATATTTTAATTGATATAATTCATGAGTTATAGTAATTAGATAAAAAATTTCCTTTGCATCAGATTGACAAGATCAAAATTTACTACAGCCATTGCATTTTTTCATCCATAAAGCCTATTTGGAGACAACTTAAGGATATTCTTCACAAGGATGGTGGTCAAAGATAGATTCTCAAAAGGTAGCTGTATATACCTACTTGGTGAAATCATTTTCTATTCCCCATTTTGCCCACACAGGGGGAGAATAAACCTTTCTCTAATGAGTTCTTTTGTCCCATGAGATACACCTGGAAGTTCTGGAAGTCCCCCAAGTAACAGCTGCAGAAAGAAACAAAGAGGAACAGCAGAGGGTGTGGAGCCATGGAAAATGTCTCTGGGAGGCCAAGAAAGCCAGAAGGCTGATGATCCAAAGAAAGAAGCAGGTGGATTAAGGGAGTCTAAGGGCTAGAAATGAGCCTGTACTGGGGCACAGCAATCTGAGGTGGAACCAGATGAACTGGCATCAAATCAAGCCATAAGGGAGACTTTTACTTAATAAAAGATTTTTATATCCTAGCAACAAGAGACCATAAGGTTACTGGAGTCTTAACATTATTAAATGAAAGAATGAAGAATGCTTATTATTTAGAGATAATTAGAAATCTCTGAGGATAGAAGCTTTATTATCAAGGTTTTGGGACAGATTATGATGATGTTTAACCTCAAAAAACTTATAAATTCTTAAGAGACAGAATGAGAATCTAAATATCATAGCTACATGAAGGATTAGAAATTAAAGAATTCTTAAGAACTTAGAATTTATCTGTCTTTTATGAATAAAATAGTTACATACTTATAAGTATAATCTTACATTTAATATAAAAGGAACATTGGTTATCTAAGAGTATATTTTAGGTAATATTTAATATATTCATATTGGAATTTCTAATTTTTGATCAGAGAATTCATGGTCAAATGGGAGCAGAGAAATTAAGTTATTATTGAATGAATTTGGCCCAGATTTATCCAGCTTGATTTCAAAACAATATCTACCTTGGAAATGGATGATCCAGATTACTAGTTTTGTGGCATAATTCACAGAAATTTTGCTCACAAACTCTTTAGTACAGTACATTTGCATTCTGGGGGTTTTGATGAATTTATGGTTGTGTCATTTTCATTATTTTCTCCATGAAAATTGCCTATATTATGAAGACAGTGAAAAGTTGCATCACCTGTTCGTTAGTTGCTTATATTCACATAGTTACTAGCTATATGATCTTTGGCAAGTCATCTAACCTCTGTCTGCTTCAGTTTCCTCAACTGTAAAATGAGGATAGTATTAGTACCTACCTTACAGGCTTGTGAGGATCAAATGAAATAATGCTGATAAAGGTACAGTACCTGACACATAGTAAACATTTACTAAATGGTTGTTCCTTTCTCCCTTGTACTCCAAAGTAACCAAAGTAAGCAGTTTAATGTGAACAGTATTACTTTATGTGGGATTCATAGAAGATGGCAGAATATTGGCTTAGGAAAACCATTGCTGTTTTCTTTTGAATACTTTGAGAATAGCATTATGGTACTTTCACTTCCAGTGCTTCACAGAATAGATGTCAAATACAATGAAACCCTGAACCAGTTACAAATGTAATTGAGGGACATTTTATAAAATAAATAAAAATCTACTAGCATATAAATTACATTAATATGTGATTTTTCTGAGTCAATATGTGTTAACAGGGGTCCTTATATAAATTTTGGTGGTCCCCAAACTATTTGAGTTTGATACCACTGCCCTACAGTAAGCCTCAAAATGCTTAATGAGAAATCTTATGTCTTAGAATCATCACGTGCTTCAAAAGAATAGATTTCTTCTAAGGTACCTTCATTTGCTAAGGGAAATAAAGTTCTTAAAAAAAGATTTTAATTGATTTTTTACATCACTTACACTTTCCTCTGTCTCCTTCCCCCTTCATCTTTCCAATAAACCCTACATTATAACAAAGTATTTTTTAAAGGAAAAAGAGAAAAATCATTAAAACTAATCAGTACTTTGGAAAAAAACTGACACTGTTTGCATTGACATTGTCTTCGTCATTATTCACAGATACATACTCATCATACTCCTGAGTACTGATTTTTACAAAGAGACAAGGATTTCTTAGATATCTCCTTTGGGGTCAAGTTTGTTCTTTGTAACTTCCCAATGTTCAGATATTCAGTTTTGTTAATTTTTTTTACAGTGTTTAGCTATTGTGTATAATGTTTTTCCAGATTCTGCTTATTATACTTTGTATCTAGTTATATGCCTTTCAAGACTTCTCTGCATTTACCATGCTCATCGTTTCTTATAGCACAGTTAACATTTTATTATATTCATGTACTCCCAAAATGCAGTGTTTAAAAAATAAACAAAACAGTCGAAGATATAATTATGTTCATAATGCCATTAAAGTAAACAGTGAAATTGAGATAATTGCATATTCTGTTATATAATTTGTATATTTATCTTGAAATAGTTTTAAGTATAATGAGGTTATCATGACAACCAACTATTATTAAGTTATTTCCCAATCTTTTTTTTTTTTTTAGATTTTTAAAGATCCTCAGGTCTATGGAAAAAGCCATAGTTCAATATCCTTTAGCAATTTTTTCCTAGCATAGCTTGTTACAAAATTTGAATTGCATTCTTTTCAGGTGCCAGTTAAATGTGTTCATTTTCTCATACAGGTATGGCAACCTGAAGAGCCCAAACTGTGAAGAAGATAGAAGCCAAAATTCATCAGAATGCAGGACAGTGCTCAGGAAGTAAGTATGGCACATTTAAGACTGATATAGTGAACTTTTAGCCAGTGAAATGTCACCAGCACACTTGTGTTTTGTTTTGTTTTTTCTCTTTGAAACTTTGGTGGGATTTTATTTTTGGCTATACCTAATTATGTAAACTAGAATGAATGTAGTAACTAGGCTTGTGTTCATTTTGAGGATAAAAGTGGAAAGTCAAGGATTAGACATTAGCAAAGGCTCACTTCTTCTATCTATGATCTGGAACCAGGATGAGGAATAAGGTAGCTTTTAAATGAATCAATCTTTCCAGTGAAACTTTATTATTTCATTTGAGTTGCTGAAAATGTACAGATCATTGAGTTTAGTTTGATGCATTTCTAAAGCCACAAATCAGTTTTGGATTGTGTGCAGTTGGGATTAGCCGTGCTGCTACCTGCTTCCATTAACATGGATTATTGAGGGATTACTGTGTATTATTAAGGAAAATCTTGGACAGCTGCCATACAATTTTCTTATTTGTAAAAATATCTTCCCTTCATTTTTCCTCATGCTATAATGGAGAAGCCTGATGTCTGAGGATAATTTCAAGTTTCTGGGATGACATATTACTGGTACACTGACGTGTTTATAAATATAAACCATTTATATCACAAATCACTTCTCTCAGCCCTCACCTTTCCAAGAAAAGAAAATTTGTACATTTTATAATACTATTCCATAAGTTACTAGAATACACTGTTCATGAAATCAGGAGCTATGTCATATAGAGGATTTGTAACTCCTTTAGGGTCTAGCCCAGAGTTCAGCACAAAATAGATGCTTTGTAAATTTTTGACAAATGAATGACAGCAATAGTTAAGATTAATCTCACAAGCCCTTGGGATTGAAAATGATGAAAGCTTGCTCCTTAATTTAGAATTCTTCTGTTCCTTAACACCAGAATTAGTGAGAAATACTGCTTTACTGAGCTTATCTCTAAGAATTCTTGCAATTTAAGACACTTTTTCTTCTCTGCAGAATCACTAGGAACATTAAAGTATTGGCTAAGCAAGAGTAGATGAGTCCTTTAAAATGGTCCCAGCCATAAAAATCCATATGTCTAGATAGCTTGAGTTTATACATTATCCAGAGTGACCATTTATTCAAATAGTAAGGGACCAGGATAGCAGTATTGTGAGAAATACCCAGAGCTTTTCAGTCTTCTGTTTATTTTAACTACAAATAGGCTTCTGGCAGAAACATTTAAGAAAATTGACTATGTCGTGTGTCCAGAGTCACGTTCATTATTTTTAATGTCCCATCATAAAACTTGATTCAAGTTCATTGTATCCCAAGAAAATTGACTGTTAGAGCTCCAAAGTAAACTGCCAGGTTATAAAGTACCTTATATTTTAGAGCACGTTGAGACATTAACTAATAGCCCTACAATAGCACCCTTAGGAGGTATACGTTATTCAAGGGTTTTGTTCCTTTCCCAGAGCCTCATAATGAGTCACTGGTAACAAGTTGGTGATGTTTTGATATAGTTTGAGTTTGCTTTTCTAACAATTTCTGATGGAATTACATTGCTTACAGATAATTCCTTTATAGTCTAAAACAAGTTAAGTCTTCTTCTAACCTGATCCTTTTGTTCTGCTATTCTACTCCTTTATCTGGCCTCATTTTCCTTATTTTATTACTCCATCTTGCCTTGCCCTCATGTGATGCTTTTCTCCGATTCCTTTTGTTGTCAGTAGAGTTCACCAGTTATTTATCCCCTCTAACTGGAAATGTAGGAAAGCACATGCACCCACTGGTATCTAAGGTGTTTTGAGATTTTGTGTCCTTGGCCTCTGTTGTCTGATATTAACAGCAATAGAAGACCTTTCATTAGGGGTGACAGCACTATAAGTCACATATACACACAATATTTATCTTTTTATAATGACAATATATACTATTTTTTAAAAAGTAGAGTGCTTTTATTCAGAAATGGCTATTGTTTCTATTGTGAACCCAACAGTTAGAACAGTTAATTAAGATTACAAATTTGGCAGTTGTTGAAGATATTCAGAAGGCTACTAGCACAGCATCAGACTGGGAGCAGAGAGAACTGGATTCTTGTTTCAGTTCTGCCACACACAAGTTATGAGACATCAAGTAGATCATTTAACTTCTCTGTGCCTCAGTTGCTTCATTTGTAACAGCAATATGTTGAAATCTATAGTTTCTGAAGTCCCTGGTTGCCAGATTCTAACTATATCCTTAACATGTGGCTAGGGAGTAATCTTCCTTTTCTTCAATGCATCATACAGTTCAGAAAGTGGCATTCAGAAGTAAAAAAAAAAAAGCCAATGAAGATAAGGCATGTGTTGAAATTAAATATTTTTCTAAGTTAGTTTCATTTTACTTCTTATATTACTCTATTTGTATCTCTGCTGCAGTGATGTCATTGATCTTCTTGGAAAATGAAAGATAGATACAACAATACTCTTTTCTTTCCCAAATTATCTTGAAACTATTTATCTGTTTCAATATTATATGACCCTTTTCACATTAGAACATAAACTCCTTGAGGGAAGGGGGTGTTTTTCTGGGTTTTTTTCTTTATATTCCTTCATGTAGCACAATCCTTTGGGTATTCTGGGTATTTAATAAATGTTTTTGAATTTGACTGAATTTGAACACAGGAAGAAAGTAGACAGGTTGTTTGCTTTGCCTATCAATAGCTAGTGACACTATAGTTGGCTGTTGTCATAAACACAGAGCAAACAATATTTTCATCCCCTGGTAAGCAAGGACAACATTCCCATCATTTTCCTTTAGATATAAATCCATATTCTTGTGATTTCAGCTGGGGACCAGACAGCAGTATTCAATGAAATCTTAAGAAGTAAAACATCCTGTTTGAGGTTAGATGTGTCCAGACCAGAAAAACAAACATTGAATTGAGCTTAATAACTATAAGCAGAAAAATGTCTAACTTTGGGATGTTTTTCTAGCATCACATTTAAAGCATAGGGCAAGCGTTGTTTCTATAAAAAATTTGTATATAAAAATATACAAAGTGTTCTACCTATAGTATCTTATTAATCTTCACAACAAACCTTTGAAGTATCTAGTACAACCATCACCATCTGTTTCTTACGGATGAAGAAGATAACTATAAGGAATATAAAGTGAATTTGCTAAGGTTTAGAACTAATTAGGAGGAGAGCCAGGACTTGAAAATAGGTCTCGTGACTCCGTTCTTCTATTTTGCTGAGTTGCTACTCAGTTAGGAAGTTAATGCTTCTCTCTTCTTTTTCTGAACATGGACCCCCTCTGTAAGAGGATACCAAGTAGGAAGTTAAAAGAAGAAATAGTTGCAGTACTTTAGAAAGTCTCCCCTACACAGAAGCAGCATTCAAGATTAAAGATTGGTTTCTTATGTCTTGAATGAAAATGGACCAAAACGTTTTAAACATTTAAAGATTTATCAAAGAGTCTTGCAAAAAAAATTGGAATTCTAGTTCATTTGTTCTCCTTTTGGGGATGTGTGCTGTATCAGAAAGCTTTATGATGATCTGATGTGAGCAAGAATCCTCAAATGCCAAAAAAATCAATTTCTGTGCCTTTAGAATATTAGGTCTGTGTCAGACAGTGGAGTTTGGGAAGTTAAAAGGAGGAAGGAGCTGGAGTAAAAGTGGGACTGATCCAAAGAGCAAGGATACGTTTACCCCAAAGATTTTGCTCTTGGAGTCTTGTGCAATCAGGAGATTGAATATCTATTGGGTTGAAGCCCCTCATATATGAACATATATTTTTTCATATATATGGAATTGGAGATAATCAGTAGAAGTAAAGCACTAGCTTTAAGAGAGAGCAAAAAGATTTTTAATAGAACGAAGGCTTTTAGCTGGGACTTGAAGGAAGCCAAGGAATCTAGGATGTGGAAATGAGGAAGGAAAGTGATAAATGTATGGGGTGTAACCAGTGAAAATGCCAGATTTGGGAAATGGAGTGTCTTGTGCAAGGAACAACAAGGAGGCCAGTGTCATTGAATCGTAGAGTACATAGAATGGAGGAAGGAAGAAGTTTGGAAAGGTCAGAAGAGGCCAGTTTTTGAAGGTCTTGGAATGCCTGGCATAAATTATTATGTTTGATCCTAGAGGCAATAAGGAGCCTCTGGAGTTTGATTTAATGGGTAGATCTGTGCTTTAAGAAGATAACTTTGATGGCTAAGTGAAGGATGGATGGGAGTGAGGGCAACTTCAAGTAGGGAGACCCACCAGCAGGCTCTTGTGATAATCCAGGCAAGAACAGATGAGAGAACTGTACCAGGATGGTAGCAGTTTCAGAGGAGAGAAGGGACCATATACTAGAAATGTTATAAAGTTAAAGTTGACAGATTTGCTAGGGGGGAGAGTGAAGAATGGAAGATGACATTTAGGATGCAAACCTGGATGACTGAGAAGATGCTGGTACCCTTGACAAATAAAACAGAGGAAAGTGGGTTTTGGGAAAAATAACATTTTGTATATTTTGAGTTAAAATGTCTCTCATATTTCTAAATTAATATGTCCAAAAGGTGGTTGCAAGACAGTTGATCATCACATAGTCTTGTTTTTGCTGTGTACAATGTCCTCATTTCACTTAGCATCGGTTCATGTAAATCTCTCCAGACCTTTCTGAAATTATCTTGCTTATCCTTTCTTATAAAACAATATAGAACAATGTTCTAGTTCCCAACCCCCTTCAGCATTTATTATTATCCTTTCCTAGCAGCCCTTTTTGTAGTAGTAAGGAACTGGAAAGTGAGTTGGGAAATAGCTGAATAGCCCATCAGTTGGGGAATAGCTGAAAAAGTTATGGTATATGAATGTTATGGAATATTATTTTTCTATATGAAACAGTCAGCAAGATGATTTCAAAAAGGCTTAGAGAAACTTATATGAAAGGATGCTAAGTGAAGTCAGTAGAACCAAGAGAACATTGTACATAGCAACAACAAGATTATGTAATGATCAACTGTGATAGACTTAGTTATTTTCAACAATGAGGTGATTCAGGTCAATTCCAATAGACTTGTGATGAGGGAGCCCTCTGCATCCAGAAAGACAATTATGGGAACTGAATGTAGATCACATCATAGTATTTTCATCTTTTTTCTTGTTGTTTGCTTGCTTGTTTGTTTTTTTTCCTCATTTTTTCTCTTTTTGATCTGATTTTTTTTTGTGTAGCATGATAAATATGGATATATATATTTAGAATAATTACACATGCTTAACCTATATTGGATTACTTGCTGTCCAGGAGAAGGGGGGAGAAAAATATGGAACACAAGGTTTTGCAAGGATGAATGTGGAAAACTATTTTGCATGTGTTTTAAAGAATAAAAATAAACTAATATTTTTAAAAAGACAAAAAGGGAACCTACAAACATTTTTGCACATCTGGGTCCCTTTCCCTTTTTTTTTATTATCTCTTTGGGATACAGACCCAGTAGAGACACTGCTGGATCAAAGAGTATGAACAGTTTGATAGCAATTTGGGCAAATTTCCAAATTGTTCTGTAGAATGATTGGATCAGCTCACAATTTCACCAACAATTGTTTACAATATTCTTTACAAGTAATTAATATCTTTTTCTTGTTGTTGTTCCAACTCTTCTCAGTTCTCTAGTTCCTGGCTGAATATTCTAGGTAGTCACTTTGTGATTTCTTTTTAAATTTGGAGGTGAGCTTTCATTGGTTGTCCACACATCCATTATGTTTCCATCAACTATCACCTATTGTGTTTGGGGGTGTAACACAACCAGTGACAAAAGAACTTTGGAATCTAGACAGATTTTTTTTTGCCTATTTCTCCCTAGAATATTGCTTCTCTATTATAGGCATATTACTTTTCCAAAAATTACAGCAACTTGTTCTCTTCTCATAGGCATCTTAAGTAGCTGAAATGCCACAAACCATTATTAATTAGTTCATTTCATGTTCACTTTACACATTTCTCAAAGCAGATTGCTAAATTCTGATAATTCTAAAATGAAGTAGCTGCAGTTTGTATAGAACCCTTCTATTCTGTTACATGAAATATTTTATCACACAAAATAAGATGTTAGTTTTTCTCCTTGGTTTTATATCTTTTGCTTTTTTAGTCTTTGGCTTATGATGCCAGCCAAGTATCAAGAGAAATCTTCCCTCATACTAACAACCTACTAAATTCAGGAATAAATAAATGTGGGCATTAGTTGATTAGGAAGTTTTTGATGATTACATCACTGTACCCTAAATTACATTGCTTTGGATTTTGTTCAATTTAGCTTAAAGGGATTCAGGAAATTATGCTTTCATTTATTTTTTTCTCTTTATAGACTATTTTAATGTTGAACCAACTTCAGTTTATTTTTTATTGAATTTTCTTTGGAGAGCTATTTGGTTTTCTTCTTCAGTCTTCTGGATAGCAATGCTTGAAACTGTTGTTCTACCCATTTTTTCTCTTCCCTTCCCCACACATTCAAGTAATGCAAATTTCATTCTTTTAATCTTTCCTAAGGAATTCTAACACCAGATTTCCAGCACTGATGCGGGGTCATAGAAATAGTAGTAACCCAAAACATTGGAAAGAGTTTAAAGGAATGTCAGATGAGTTAAAGTTGGCTGTGATTCTATAAGGCTTGGGAAACTTGCAATGGAAAGTATTTAAAAACCCTCCTGGAAAGGTTGCAATCAACTTAGATTCCAGTAAATTCACCTCCATTAAAAGGGCAGCTGCAAAGAATCTGTCCAAGTGTGCCAGGCATGTGAGAATTAAGAGCAAACTAAAGGCAGAGGATTTTCACTCATTTTCGGATGAGCAGAGGGAGAAGCATAGGAACAAATTTTTTGTTTTAAAATAGAAACAAGCAAAAATTTTGAAATAAAGGAATAGAAAATAGTGGAGAAAATCTAAGTTCATGCTAGTTTTTAAATATGCTTATTGGATTCAGAAAGATCCTGAAATGATCATTCTTAGTAGCGAGAGCCAAAAGAAGCAAAGCTCCCAGAGAAAATGTCCCTTTTTCCCACAGTAAGAGAGAAATTTATAATAAAATGATTAGATGATCTTCAAGAAGGAAAAACAAAAATATAAAAAAGAAAGAAAAACATTTCTAATCACCTTTTTCAGTCATCTGGGAAATTGGTTAAAATAGAAGAGGCCTCCCTACAAAAACTCTTTGACATACAAGAGATATGGCTTTGTAGATAATTCCAAAAAGTCTTTCAGAGCTTCCTCACACTCAGCAGTCTTTTGCATATACACTGAGGAGGAGCCAGTTATGATTCCTCAGATAGTGCAGTCAGAAAATCTCTGGAGTTGAGTTGGAAGGCAGCTTAGTGATCCTGTGGCCCACACCCCTCATTTTCCCCAAGTTCACATAATAATCATTGACCTATCAAGGAATAGAACTCAGATCTCTCAATCTGCTATTCTTTTCATTCTATTTCACTTACCAAAAACATCATAACAGTGTGTTGTGGGTAATACTTTGGATATTTTTTAGGCTCTTTATTGATTGCCATTTGGAGTTCTTTTTAGCCAGACTTAATTTATTGCAAACCTGTGTTAAATCATTTGGCTGTTCCTCTTCTAGTTAATGAATGCCATGAACAAAGTTCCCAAACAGCTGGTATAAATGTGGAAGTTAAATTCATTTCCTGAGGAAGGAGATGGGTTAAAGGATATGAGGAAAGAAACAGGAAGACTAAATTGAGTTTGACCAAATGGTTTGGCCAATCAAACTTGATGCCCATTTCCGTCCCTTGTGCCTATGTAACATCTGTTATTACTAATGAAATCTCCATTTTAAGAGTGAAAAGTTAGGCCAAAATCTTACAGATCCCTCTTTTTGATAATGGCACTTCAGACACAGACTGTGCAGGATGGAAAAATGATGGATTGTAGAAAAGCAAACAGTGTGAGAAATAATCCCTCCTCCTTGAATAGACCAAGAATATAATTTTATATTTATCTTGAATGTTCAACATAGGAGCACCCAATACACATCCTCTCCTTCCATGCTTGCATACTAATTCTGAGGTAATTATATTGTACTAGAAAGAGTGCTAGATTTGAAATTAGAAGAACAAGGTTTGAAGCCTTGGCTATGGTAAGCAAAGCAAGGATACAAGCATTTATTAAGTGCTTCCTACATTCCACATGCTATGCTTAGCATTTACAAAGACAAGCAAAAAAGAAGGACAATCCCTGTTTTCATGGCGCTTATATTCTGTTGGGAAAGGAACACACAAAAGGGAGCTGAAGTGGGAGAAGGAAAGGAAGAAGGTATCCATGATGGAGATATAATATGAAAGTCAGAAAAATCCATGGTACACCTAGAAGGGAAAGGAAGCCTGGCCTGGGCTTCTTTCCAAAATGGAAGCCCCAAGAGAAACTTGCCAATGGAGTAAGGGCGATTGTTCCAGTGTGAGGTCTCAGATCCTAAAGAAGGCTCCCAGCTTATCAGTTGGGTGACTGTGGGCAAGCCTTAGTTTTAATTTTTAGTTTCTCATTTGTAAAGTGAGCATTATAACATCATAATACTTACCTTAGAAGGTTGTGTTGTTAGAAAAAAAAGTTTCAATTTAATTTAATTCAACTTAATAAATTCTTATGTGCTTAATTCTACAAGATATTATGCTAGGTACTCAGAATACAAAATGAAAATCACCATGGTACTACAGTATTTCAAATGCAACAATATTTGTAAAGCACTTAGCACAGTCTGTGGCACATAGTTGTAGGCATTTAATAAATGAACACTTCTCCTCAAAAAGTTTGCATTTTAGGAGAGATAAGACAGATAATAACTATGCTATATTATAGAAATATACATAGAAAAATTACACATGTTTAACATATATTGAATTACTTGCCATCTAGGGGTGGAAGTGGAGAAAGGGAGGGAGAGGAAAATTTGGAACACAGGGTTTTGCAGGGATGAATGTTGAAAAGTATCTATGTATATGTTTTGAAAATAAAACGCTTTAATAAAAAAAGATAACTATATTAGGAAATGATTAAGCATAGGAGAAGTCAGAATGGGCTTAGAGAGAATATTGGAAAATGGAATGACTTCTTTGAAAATGGGGCAATAAGGATAGTATCATGAAAGAAATGACACCTGAACTGAGCTTTGAAGGCCAGTAAGTACATTTTGGTATTAGAGGGTCCATTCTAACCATGGGAATGCATTCTAGCTTATGGTATATACAAAATTATGGAAAGAGAGTAGAGTAATAAAATCATGTGACAGTTGGATAGTTTAGTTTTCTGTAAGTGTGAGGTATGACCATATAAAGTTAATTTGTAAATATTGCCTGGAAATAAATTATAACATCTTCTAAATAATAATACTAAGGGCAACTAAGTGGTACAATAAAGCGCTGGATCTAGAATCAGGAAGACCTGAGTTCAAAAGCAACCTCAGATACTTACCAACTATGTGACCCTGGGCAAGTCATTTATCTAAGTTTCCTCATTTGCAAAATAAATTGGAAAAGGAAAAGGCTAACCATTCCAGTTTTTTGGCTAAGAAATACCCTGGCAGGTAGAGTTCATATTTTATTCTACTACCAGAAGTAGAGAACCGTTGAGATTTTTGGGCGGGGGTCTGACATAATCAAACCTGTACAATAGGAGAATGGATTTGGCAGTTATGTGAAGGAAGAAGGACCATCTGGTCCACTTTCTGAGTCCATAAAACTTGTTAATTTTTAAAAGACATTTTATTTCTTACAGCTCTGATGTCTATCATTTTGTTCTTGACCTCCTATAAAGTCTACATAGGAGGCACACTAACATTCTGGGCAGCCTTCCTCTACTTTTGATATTGTATGGATTCCCAGCAAGAGCCAATGACTCTCTAGAAGTTGTCTGTCATTCATGTTGCATGACTTGTTCATCTCCTTTTTGAGTTATAGATACACCTTCCTGATGGTATTTTTTACTTTGCTTTTCTTATGCATTTATTCATTAATTTGCCTCTCCATTGCTGTCCAAAGTGACCTCAAACTTTAATTCTCTGAAGGCTGTGGTATGGCATTATTTGTAGCTTTTTAGTTTTAGCAGAAGAATATTGTTATTAAAAAGATAAGCTTTTATTTCAGAGGAAGCTTGGGGTTATTAAAAATTAGTCAGTCATTTAATAAGCACTTATTAAACACTATATGCCAACCACAGTGCTTAATGCACTGTGCACCTTCCTAAATGTAATCTAGTTCATATTTCTCCGGTTCAATAAATGAGCCAAACTTATTGACTGTCAAAGGTCAGCATCCTTCCAAATATTGATCTATGGATTATTGATCCATCTGCATATGTTAGTCTAGAGTTGTCAGATACATAGTCCAGAGGGCCCATAATGATCAGTGTGGTCAGAATTGGATTATAATGTAATTATGAAATTTTCAACAAAATAAATAAAAATATAATAGAACATAAAAGATGTTAGTTTGTGGTTTTCTAAGTTTAGGTATCCCTACTATGCTTTAGTGGCTCCCATTTTTACTTGACTAGACACTATCTGTCTAGTCAAAAGTCATTCATTAGTCACTTAATTTCTCTAGTGTAGATAGAATATTCTTTTAAATTAATTTGATATAATCAGCAAAATAGCACCTGTAAATAGGGACTTTTGAAGGATCTTTCGCTAATGATGAAGAATCCCTCTACTAACTGGAATCTGTGTTGTATCTTCTCTGTGATGGGAATCAACATTTTTGGTATATATGCATTTCCCTCTTTTATTTTTATATCTTGCTCTCTAGCTTGATTAAAGCACAAAGATCTTTCCCTACAATACTTGTGTCTTGGATGACATCTCTCCCAGCCATTTTAGGACATGCTTTTCACTGGAGAAATTTTGTAATTTATGAAAGATACTGCTTTCAGAGAGACAGTATGACATTACTGGATAGAGCAAAAAAAAAAAATAGTGCAGCTTTATGCTTAAGTAAGTCCAAAATTATAATGCTATAAATGTCAAACAGTATTTCAACAGTTTTAACTTAAAGTCTTAAAATATTAATGTTTCTTATTAAAATTCAACTATTAACTATCAAAATCAACTATTTAGTTAACTACAATCCTGTGTTATATGCATGGTTCTATCATATTTTTAAACTTTGTAAAATCACCAGCTTCTGTTCAGTGTTTCAGAGGTTTGCATTTGTAATCCTTATCTTACCATCATCCAGAGAAGGAGATTTAGATGTATAGACAATATTTTTGACATGAGTCTACAAGAAAATCATCCAGTGGAAACAGATCAGGTGACAAAGTAGCAGTAATATTATAAGATGATGAGATCTGAAAGACTTAGCTATTCTGAGTAATATAGTGATCTAAGACAACTCTGAAGGACTTCTGATGAAAAATGCTATCCATCCCTAGAGATATCTAAATTTGAATACAGATAGAAGTATGCTTTCGTTACTTTATTTTTTGGTCTAAATTTTCTTTTACAACATGACTGACATGGAGATGTTTTGCATGACTCTATGTGTATAAACTATATCAAATTGCTTTTCTTCTCAGTGGTAGGGAGAGAGTGAGAGACAGAGAGAATTTGGAACTCAGTCTTAAAAACAAATGTTAAACATTGTATGTAACTGAGGAAAAATAAAATATTAATAATCTATCTCTAGCTATATATATATATATATATATATATATATATATATATATATATATATACACACACACACTAGTGAAATCATGAATCCTTAATGAAATTACCAGCTTAACTATGATACAGACTACAGACTCTGAGTTGTTTTTCTAGCACTGATAAAGTACTGGAGTGGTTTCCTCAGGACCTTGGCCCCTCCTTTTGTTCCCAGGACATATTTGTGAAGTGATTTAGTAGCTAGTTAGTTGTTATTGGATTGAGTTAGTCCAAAATATACTAGAAAAGAGAATTTAAGTGGTTGTCCAGAATCATATAACTAGCAATTGGCAGAGTCGGTGCTTGAATCCAGAACCTCTGATTCCAAGTCTCATAATCTTTCTAATACTCCATATCTCTCATCTTTCCTTCAAGGAGCCATATTTTATAAATATCTTATTTGTCCTCTTAAATGAAAGATATGAATTTGAAGGAGATAGAGATAATAATTCTCATTTTATACATGGAGAAGTCAATGCCAGTGACTTTTAACTTTTCTAAAGTAACCTAGATATTGTATGTATATTAGAATAGATATTAGAATTAGATATTGTAGATTAGAAGTAGAATAAAAATCCCATCTACTTTCCTTCAGGCCCTGCCTTATTAGCAGCACCAAGATTCCTTCCCAAGCTAAACAGCTAAGTTGTTTGCACAACACCTTTTTCTCCTAAAGTTGATACTCTTAAAACAAGAAATCCTTTTGAATATTACATTAATTACAAACCCACAACATCCCAAATAGACATGGGTTAGAGTTTGGGGATGGAATTAGAAAAATTATAGGGGAAAAAAGAAGTGATCCTCCTTTTTCCTGTTGTGAAAAAGTTCTGTGAGATTGCTTTCTTTCCTGAGATAATGAAAGTCTCCTGTTCATATCTGCAACGTGGGCTAGCAAGTGCAGGGAGTTTCTTCCCAGGGACATCAAACTTGAAACTTCTCTGAGCTTTGGGCACTCATTCAACTTTTTCCAGAAAATTTTCCTCCCCTACAATACTGAGAAACACTCAGCTGATGGGAAGTCATTGGGTTGTGCTGTTGCCTGTTATTTATTGTGTAGGTTTTTTGGAGGGGTGGGGGTGGGGAGAAGGAGTGTTGGGTAATAGGGAATGTAAGTGTATTTCCTTGCTCCTTCTTCCTCATTCCCCCTTTGAGGGAAATTCCTTTTGCTAGCAAAATGAACATCTGGGGTTTGGTGAACTTTTAAACACCACTCTGAGAAATGGGGTTGGGTTCAACTTCACTTTTACTCATATCAAGCTGAGGGAAGGGATGATCATTGTAACAAAGAGTGAAATGGGAGGGTTCATAAACAAAACTTTAAAAACCTCAGATTGAAAAATACAAAGTAAATCCTGCTCCTGAAAGTCCTATCTGTATAAAAGCTTTTTTTGAAAAAGAGACTTTGGTCCTTCTGACAGTTTTCCTCCCTCTGAAATAAGGGATGCAGTGTTACTGTTGAGCTTTAAAGATAGTTCCTTTTTTATGCTGTGCTTCTGATCAGGTTCTGAATACTATGTGTTTTGACAAATTTTGGGAAAATTTAGGTAAAGGGAAAATAAGTGAAAGGGACCAATAAGATGATCTATTTGTAAAGTTGTTATTCCTTTTGTACCTTATTTTCTGAAAGGATGATTTTTTTCTTCCCTCTACCTATTTTTTTTTATAAAATGTGGGGAATTCTTGTTCCTAGAAATGTTGAGAGGTTTTCTGGGAAGTGAGAATGTATTGTGATTAGTTAGCTCATTTTGTAATGAAATTGTAAACATGTCCTTTGTGAGGGCAAATAAGGCCAAATTATGTAGTCTAGTTTTTTACTTTCAACAATACTCTATAGATCTGAATTCAGGGACCATGAGAGGGGGAAAAAACTAAATAAATAAGACTATGCAGATATTCCTTCCCTCCACTCTACTTTAAAAGGAAGTGTTAATCTGCTGCTTCATGATATTCTTCAATTGTTGATATGAAATTTAGTCTAAGAATTGGGAGGAAAGTCTTAGACCTCTTTAAGGAGTAGTTATTTCATTTTTCCCCATATTTTTAAATAAAGTCCAGAATCACTAATTTTCTATAGGGAAATGAAATATTTATAGTTTTTAATTTAACTTGCTATATAGATCTAGAGGCACAGTGATCTTTATGGTTTTAATTTGAAATTTTACTTTGATATTATTATAAAGACTTGAGATTTATATATACCTTCATCTTATGTATATATGGAAACATATGTTGTACATATGTTTCTATATAAAACATATATATAAAGAGATAGATATATGTATATATGTGTCTCTGTATATGTATATTTTATCTTCACAACAATTCTGGGAGGTAGATGATACTATTCCTATTTTATAGATGAAGAAATTGAGTCAAACGGTTACACAGCTAGTAAAAGCCCAATGCTAATTTGAACTTAGTCCTTCCTAACTGAAAGTCTAGAAATCAGTCCCCTGTATCACCTACCTGCCTACTATATATCTACAACCTGGGATAAGGAGTGTTTGTATCCTTCCCAAGTATATTATTATGCAGCTTTTTTTGTTCAGTTTGCTCTTGGTTTAGCAGGTCCTTGTAATAAGAAGCAAAGATTTAGGTGATAGTAGTAATATGTGAAATTTAGTGTGAAGAATCTCTTTCTGATATGTTATTTAAATTTAAGACCTTTGAATAATGCACAGTGTTAATAAATTCAAGGTCAAGTCTTCATACCACTAGGAAAAGTTATTTTTGCTCAGTTCCATGGTCAAAGACAATACCTTCAACCCAAGACATATGTTTCTTTGCTCATAAAGAAAGTGAAGTTCTAGAGTAGGAATGAGAATTTATTAGAGCAAACTAGAATAAATTAGAGAAAATTCATTATTACAATGGAAAACCAAATCATAGTACATGCGCTGATGATATATGATCATAATAATGCTCATGCTGATTGATGGTAGATTGGCTGACATCTTTGATTGATTATAGGTTGTGTGTGGGGTGCGGAGAAAAAGTCAGTTCAGTTGTATCTAAAGAGCAGAAAAGGAAGTAATATATGATAAGGTTGAAGAGATAGGTTGGGGCCAGATTAAGTTACTAACAGTGCAACAGAGGCATTTACATTTAATCCTAGAGATAATTAGGAGATTGACTGATTGACTAGGGAGTCACATGATTAGATCTATGTTCAAGAAAAATCACTCTGGTAGAAATATGTAGGATGAAATAAAATGGGGATAGATTTAAGGCAGGGAGACCAGTCAGAAATCTCTTGAAATAATCTGGGCACTGGTGGTCAGGGTGTGAATTGAGATGGCAGGCAGCTGTGTGTATAAGAGAAAAAGAGTTAAGATTTGAGAGGTATTGTGAAGATAGACTCAACAAGATTTTTTAAATGTCCTGATTTTGTCATGTCAGATTTTGTGGTCATTATTTTGAGAGTTTTAGAACTGGAAAATCTATTAATCAGGCCGATTTTCTGCATTTTCATTTCTGCTTCTAAAGAGGGTAAAGAGAAATAACTTTTTCCCCTTTCTCTTCTAGTGCAATCGCCTCCATCTTGAGGGCTTGGCTGGACCAATGTGCTGAAGACTTCCGAGAACCACCTCATTACAGTTGCTTGCAGAAACTGCTGGATTATCTTAAACGGACTATGCCAGGCTCTGACCCTGAAAGAAGAGCACAGAACCTTTTAGAACAGTTTCAGAAACAGAAAATGGAAACTGATAGTAAGTTTCTCTACTTTAGAGTGAAAAAGTAATGAAACCAAATGCTTAGAGCTGATTAGTACAGCCTAGTAGATGGAATACTAGACTTGAATTCAGGAAGACCTGGATTCAAATCCTGCCTCTGACTTGCCTTATGATTGTGGAAAAGTCACTTAAGTTCCTAGAGACAGATATATATATATAGAGATATCTTAATCTATAAAATAATGATAATGAGTGCTTTAACTCTAAGAATTGTTTTGATGTTCAAATGGAATAATTCATATGAAATATTTTACAAACTTTAAAGTGCCACATAAATATCAATTTTTATTGTTACTAGAGAGGATGTTTTTTTTTTTTTTTAATGATAGTCTGTAGAATTTAATGTATTCTTGAAAAAAAAAAGGCACATTCATTTGGGACAGGGCAGAGGCCAAGATGGAGGAGAAAAGCTAGTGACTCACCTGAGCTCTTCCAAAAACCCTATGAATACTTTTAAAGAAGGGAAAACAATTCCTGAAGCAGCAGAACCCACAGAAGGATGGGGCGAAATAATTTTTCACCCAAAGACAATTTAGAAGATTGGCAGGAAAGGTTCATGGCACCTGAAAAAGAGCTTTGCAAAACCTTATGTTACAAATTTCCCTCTCCCTCCCCCCGAAGTCAGGGAGGACCTGAGTTCAAATCTGGCCTCAGACTCTTAATGCTTCCTAGCTCTGTGACCGTGGGCAAGTCACTTAATCCCAACTGCCTCAGCAAAAAAACCCCAAACAAACAAACAAGATAAAACCCAGAGTAGATCAGTGATAAAAGAGGTACAAAAGCCAATGAGGAGAAGAGTACCTTAAAAAGGGGAATTGACCGAATGGGGGAAAAGGTACAAAAATTCACTTACCCCCCGCCCCAACTTTCTTAAAAAGTAGAATTGGCCAAATGGAAAAGGAAGTACAAATGTGCACTGGATTGAAACTAATGACTTGAGGAGAAATCAAGAAACAATAAAAACAAAACTGAGAATAAAAAAAAAAATAAAAGACAATATGAAATGTCTCATTGGCAAAACAACTGACCTGGAAAATAGATCCAGGAGAGATCATTACCTGAAAGTCATGATTTAAAAAAAAAGAAAAAAGAACCTTGGCATCATCTTTCAAGAAATTATAAGGAAAATTGCTCTAACATTCTAGAACCAGAGGGTAAAATAGAAATCAAAAAAATCTACTAATAATATCCTTGAAAGAGATCCTCAAATGAAAACTTCCCAGGAATATCATGGCCAAATTCCAGAACTCCCAGGTCAAGGAGAAAATATTGCAATACACACAAAAAAATTCAAGTATAGTAGATCCACAATCAAGATAACATAAGATTTAGCAATTTATGAATAAAAGGATCAGAGGACTTGGTTTCTGGATTTCTGATGTCTGGAGGCTAGAGGAGAGTATATATAAACAGAGGTCACAGGTGTGAGTTGAAAATGAAGGGATGATATCTAAAATATAAAATTAAGGTATGAGAGAAATGTAATGGGAAAAAGGGAAAGGGAGAAGGGGAATAGGGTAAATTATCTCATATAAAAGAGGCAAAAAACCCCTTTTATAGTGGAGGGAAAGATGGGGAAGATTAGAAGGACCTAATGAACCTTACTCTCGTTAGAATTGGCTCAAAGAGGGAATACATACGTACTCAATTGGATATAGAAATCTATTTTACCCTATAAGAAACAAGGTGGGGAAGGAGATAAAAGAAGGGGTATAATAAAAAGGGAGGCTGGTTGAAGGAGAGGTAGTCAGAAGCAAAATACTTTTGAAAGAGGGACAGGGTAAAATGAGGGAGAGAAAAGAGTAAATAGGGATAATAGGATGCAAGGAAATAGCAAAAATAACTGTGAAAAACATTTTGAAGCGAGCTTCTTTGATAAAGGCTTAATTTTTCTAATATATAGAGAATTGAGTCAAATTTATAAATATAAGAGCCCTTAACCAATTGATAAATATCCTAAAGATATGAATAGTTTTCAGATGAAGTTATTAAAGCTAGTTCTAGCCATATGAAAAAATGCTCTGATTTAGTATTGATTGGAGAAATTCAAATAAAAACAATTCCAAAGTACTACCTAATACCTATTAGATTGGCTAATAGGATAGAAAAGAAAACTGCCTTGTTGGAAGAAATCTGGGAAAATGAGACATTAATGTACTATTGGTAGAATTATGATCTGATTCTCTATTCTATAGAGTACTTTGGAACTATGTCCAAAGGACTATAAAACCATGCACATCCTTTGACGTGTCAATACCACTACTAGGTCTATATCCCCAAAGAAAAAAAACAGCAAGGAAAAGGGCTACATGTACAAAAATATTTATGGCAGCTTTTTTTCTGGTAGCAAAGAACTAGAAATTAGGGAGATGTGCATCAAATGGGGAATGAATTGTTGTATATAATTATGATGGAATACTATTGTGCTATGAGAAATGCTAAGCAGAAACTTTCAGAAAAACCTGAAAAGACTTCCTTGAACTGAGGAAAAGTGAAATGTCCTAGGTACAAAGTAGCAAAAATATTATAAGATGATGGGATCTGAAAGACTTAGCTATTCCGAGTAATATAGTGATCTAAGACAACTCTGAAGGACTTCTGATGAAAAATGCTATCCATCCCTAGAAATATCTAAATTTGAATACAGATCAAAGTATACTTTTGTTACTTTATTTTTCTTTAGGACTTTTTGGTCTAAATTTTCTTTTACAACATTACTAACATGGAGATGTTTGCATGATTATACATGTATAAACTATATCAAATTGCTTTTCTTCTCAGTGCTGAGGAGAGAGTGAGAGTGGAAGGGAGAGAATTTGGAACTCAAAGTCTTAAAACCGAATGTTAAAAATTGTATGTAACTGAAGAAAAATAAAATATTAAATAATTTTAAAAAAGAAAAGCATAACATATGCTTAGAAGCATGATGTATTTCCCAAAGGGACAATTTCCCCCAAAGGGTATTGAAATTATAATCACGGAGTAATAGAATATTAGAGCTGAAAGGTATTCTTAGCAACCACTTTGCTGAAAGGCCAAAAAAGCAAAGACCCCAAGAGTTAAAAGTATATTCCAGATAAGGTAAATTTCTTAATGGAATCTAACAGTCAACTTGCTTAAGTTCCAGTTAAATTTGTGTGTATGCATGTTATTAATTATATTTCCATTTCAATATGCACCAAATCAATAGTTATTGTGAAAATCTCATGCTATCCACAACCTTATATCTCACATAACAATGTCCATATCACAGAGATTCTTTAAGAGTTTCCTGCAAGAAGGGATTAAATTATGGTCAGTAGCATGGAGACAGAGTTTCTTCCTCTCAACATGGAAATGTCATTCTTCCAGCTTTAAAAGTGTCACTGTGATTTGCCCTCCGCCAGTACCAATTACAGTCCTGGCCCCCAGGCTTTGTCCTTTTTCATCTTCTCCAACTTCTGCATCAAAGGAAATGAACGTGGTTGTTTTTTTCCTATTGGAAAACTGATCAGCTCCATCCGATGCCACAGCACAGACCTACAGCCCCCGTCCCATATTGGCGCGAGCCACTGTGAGCTCCCGTAACTCAGAGAGGAAAAGCGCAGTTTCGCTGACTTCTCGTCCGCTGCCTTGTTAGAAAGTCTCTGACCTCAGAGCCCACTTCCTCCTTTGCTGTGGCCACTGCTTCTGAGGCTGCTGACCAACTCGGAACTCCTGAAGCGTATTTCCTGAAAGCAGCGGCCGAGCTTATCAGAAGAGGGACAGGGAAACGGCTCACAAATTAGTGGTCAGGGAAGCGCCAAAAAATAGTGGGATATCATACATCACTACCTGTTGGATTTTCCCTGTGTTGGGGGCAAAGGGAATAGAGGAAGGGATGAGAGAGGCGGGGAGAACCTTATTAAGAGGTCAGTTGCCAAATACCATACTGGGGATGACTTCATCTGTTTAGAATGCTTGAATGCCCCGGGGCCCTCATATAAAAGGCAGACTGCAGGCTCTCTTTGGGGCCTCCCCATTTTGTCCTTTTGTTGGAATGGAGAACACCACACCAGACCACAGCTCGGCTCATTGGGGCTTCTGCTGGCTCCTGGCCTAATTGGGGTACCAGTGGGATCAGTCATTCATTGTTCCCAACCGGGGCCCTGGAAGGCAGAGTTAATTTGGCATGGCTTAGGGGACATGCGGGGGTCAGGGATAGTGTCTGACTTTGAAAAGACTTTAGGCAAAACCCAGGAATGCATTTTCTTAGGTTTGATTGGGAAAGGCTAAACCAAAAATATCTCTAAATTCTGGGTTTATTAGGTACAGGGATCCTAATTGAAAAGTTGTTTCAAGAGCCAGACTCCAGGGTAAAGGCTTTGTGTTTGCCTTTCCCTCCTCAAAGGCTATGTATGTGCTTTCTGTGGGTTTTACTGGAGACTGATCCTCATGTTCTGTTGGGAGGGAGAGAAGCTTAAAAATGCAAAAATTTACAACCTCCTGCCCAAATAGCCCTTATAAGTTTTGGAGACCTAGAGGCTCTAGAGACCTCTGGGGATTCACCAGGAAATCACAGAATGGAGCCTGCTGTTTAGATGATCCGGTGAGGGATATTTACAGATAGTTTATCAAAGGCCTTTTAAGACTTTAGGAATGAGCCATTTGTTAGATTTAACCATCAGTCGAAGTCTATTTAAATCACCAGTGTGGTAGTAATCTGTGAACTGATGATAGAGAGATAGAAAGAGAGGGAGAGGGAAGAATGAAGTCAGAGTCAGGATGAGAGAAACGGTCCTGCCAGTTTCCTCTTTTGTTTTTCTTTTTCTTTTATAAATACTGCAAAGGGATTGGGAATATTTGTCCTCCTATTAGATTCAATTGAATTATTGAATACACCTTCCTTTAGGCCCAATTTGCTTCTGCCTGGACTCCTAACTGGCCCCTGGATCCAGCCTTTTCCTTCTCCCTCAGGCAGCTGCCAAATCAACATTCCTTAAGCCACAAGACTCACCATTACTTCCCTGTTCAAGAAGCTGTCAGTGTCTCTTGGGGGGGTAGATAGAGCCCTGGGTCTGGAATCAGGAAGACCTCAAATGAGATCTCAGAAACTTACTAGCTGTGTGATCCTACACAAATCACTTAACTTCTGTCTGCCTCTGTTTCTTAAACTATGAAATGAGAATTACAGGAGTACTTAAACTCCTAGAGTTGTTGAGATTCTGATGAGATACTTGTAAAACACTTAGCACACTGTATCTGGCACATAGTAGACAATTAAAAGAATGTTTTTTTTTTCTCTTTCCTTCCCTTCATGTTGTTTTTAGGAAAGAAATATAAATTATTGCTACACTCCATAAAATAGATTTTTTGCTTTTTATATAGACTATTACCCTAATTCTTGGGATGTTCTTTCTCTTCACCTGAGAACCTTTAGCTCTCTTTCAGGCTCAAAGTGTCACTTCACAAGGCCTTTCTCAGTTCTCCCAGTTATTTTGCCTCTACACTTTGTATATTTTTAAAATTTGTTTTTTATATATATCGTATTTACTTATCTTTAAGCATGTTATATCCTGCAGTTGAGAGTTCGTTTCTTGAGGGCAGGGACTATTTAATTTTAATCTTTGTATCTCTAGCCCCTAAAAGAGCACCTAGCATATTGATTGATCAATTGATTCTATATGTAATGGCCAGAGATAAATGTGGGTAGCACCTAATAAGGGAAAAGCTTTTCTTAAAGTTTCACTAAAGATTCCATATTTCTATTTCTTTACAATTCAGCGGGTCTGTGATCTCCCTGCTATGATTCTTCTTCCAGTGGTACAGGTCACAAGTCATCTATATTTGCCTTCCCATCTTAGGAGACGTTTGTAAACAGTTTCCTGAGATCCCCCTATCCAGCATGCTGTAGGCCTTCCTATTGGCTCTTTTTACATTAAGTAATTGCCAGTAAGCATGCAGATTATCCATTTATCACTTCATTTAGATAGTAAGCTATACAATGCCCTTAAAGATACTGACAATTTTATGTTATTATGTTTTTAAGAAATTCTATGATGGATAGTCACAGTATAACATCATTGGTACAATACTGACTTTCCTTTTGAGAAAACAGCTTGAAAATCATTAAAAATGTTTCACAATTTCCCAAACAGGTCTCTCTTTTATCCCTGCTTAATTATGATCCCTAAAGTTTAATTTAAGGACATTTGCATTACTAGACAGACATAATTGGACTGTTAGACTGATGTAACAACAGTGAAATGGCCATTCATAATTTTCTTATATAGATTATATACAAATTTTTTTTGAGTTAAAATATATCTTATTGAGATTCTTTAATATTCTAGTATACTAAATATAACTTAATCAGTCAGTATAATTATTGTCCATAAACAGGAATATCTGAAGAATCTCACCATTTATAGTATGAGCTCATAATCTGAGGTCCTTTTTGGGGTTTGGGAAAATACTTAAGGCTTTCGGTGAATTTGGCTGTAAAAAATGAAATCTTTATTTTCACTAACTTCTAAATAAAATTGAGTATTTTTTCAATTATGAATGTGGGCAACAGACCATTATTTTGACAAGGGGTCCAAAGGCCTCCTACCTGCTAAAGGGGTCCCTGACACACAAAAAAGATTAAGAACCCACTGATTTATGGGGAGGGAATCTACAAAGGTACAGAAGGTGTTAGCTCTCTAGAATCATAGGGATTCACTGCATAAAAGTTCTTAAGTCTTTCAAAGTTTTTTTTTTAAATTGTTCTGATATTTCTGTGTGCTTCATTCTACATTGGTTTATAGAACTCTTTATAGATTTTCTTTTGTTAATCTTTGTTGTTTGAAAGACTAAGCTTTCTTTGAAGGAAAAATTCACAATTGATGGCAAGATCTGTTGCAAGTAGTTGTAAGCCATTGATTTTAAAATATGAATAATTTTTATTTCATGAATAGATGGATTTCATAATGCTCTCACTTTCAATCTGGATGAAGAAGAGGAGCTGGAGGGTGGTGGATCAAGTGAATTCACTTTATTCCGAGAAGACCTTGTGGCAGAACAACTGACTTACATGGATGCCGTATGTAATATCATTATTAAATAGACAAAAATTTGTTATGGTTCAAGGGAGGATGGAATGGCTAATGAGATTTGTTTTCAGTATTTTCAAATCTTGATAGTTTTAAGCTGTTTATATAAATAAGACAAAGCAATTTTATGATTAATTCAAGGAAAATTTTATTTTTCCCTTGAATGATTTAAAATTTCATAAGAATGTATGTATATTTATGTACACAAGGATCATAAAGAGTCAAAGCATAAGGTGGGATAAAATGAAGTCACTTATTCCTAGTGTGCTTATATCCTGTAGCTTCTTTTTATAACAGCATAACTGATATTTTTGTCATCCCATAGATGACTGACTCGCTGAAGTTTCAGGCACACTGAAGTTATAAGTTTTTCAGAAATGTAATGGATATTGTTAAAATTCTGGTTTATTTTTACTTCCTACAAATCTTGAATCAGTGGGAGATAACCAGTGCTCCCATGCTGTTTCTTCTAGTGACAATGGGATTTTGATGATATAAAGGTATTAGATCCAATAGAAAAAGTATGGGATTCTCTATTGTCTATAATGATCACATTCACTTTGGAGGCAAGAGAAATAGGTGACTGTGATGGTCTAAAGATCTTGTCATATGAACATTGGTTAAAGGAGATGCAGATGCTTATCCTGACTAAGAAATAGCTTTTTTCAGGATGGCTGTCTTCAAGTATTTGAAAAGTTGTCATGTGTAAAGGTATTTAGGCTTGTTTTGCTTGGACCCATTAGAGCAGAAGTAGAAGTAATGGGTAGAGTTTGTGAAGAGACATTTCAGTCCTTTGAAAATTCTAGGTATGGAATATGTTACCTCAGGAGAAAGTGAGTTTCCCCTCATTTAAGGTTTCCAAGTTAAAGCTAAACTGTCACTGGTTGATTCTATTGTAAAAGGGATTCTTGTTCATATATGAGTTGGATGATGACTTTTGAAGTCTCTTTCAGGTCTGTGATTTTATAATTATGTAAACTCTGTGAAGGCCATGTAATGTGAGTAGGAATTCTATGATATAATTTTCTGGCTAGCAATAGGTTTCTTTTAAAATATTAAACGTGTGTAAAGATACTACTGTGCAACAATTTCCCAATGTAAAAATTGTCTTAGTATCCTTTGTTTTTCTGTAGAAAATATCTATGACAACTTGCATTTGTATGCAGCAGGGCTTATGATTTTCAAAGCACTTTATATCCATTATCTATTTTGCTGCTCACAACAACCATGTAAAATCAGTACTGCTATTATTATTATTATAAACCTGAAAGGGACTTCAGAAGTCATCATCCTACTCATGTAGGTTACAATGGAACCAACAAGTGGTAGTTCAGCTTTAACTTGAAGACTTTGAATGATGGGAAATTAATTTTCTCCTGAGAAAACTTATTTCATGTGTGGAATTTTCTTTTTTTTTTTTTAGCAAAGATTTTTTAAAATTATAGCTTTTTATTTACAAGATATATGCATGGGTAATTTTTCAGCACTGACAATTGCAAAATCTTTTGTTCCAATTTTTCCCCTCCTTTCCCCCACCCCCTCCCCCGGATGGTAGGTTGACCAATACATGTTATATATGTTAAAGTATATGTTAAATATTATATATATATATATATATATATATATATATATATATACACATACATATACATACACATGTCCATACAGTTATTTTGCTGCACAAAAAAATCGGACTTTAAAATAGTGTATAATTAACCTGTGAAGGAAATCAAAAATGCAGGTGGACAAAGATTGAGGGATTGGGAATTCTATGTAGTGGTTCATAGTCATCTCCCAGAGTTCTTTTGCTAGGTGTAGCTGGTTCGATTATTACTGTTCTATTGGAACTGGTTTGGTTCATCTCCATGTGTGGAATTTTCAAAGGATTGAAATATGTCTCTTCTCAAACTCTATTATCACCATTTTACACTTGAGGAAACAGAGTCTCAGAAAGTTTATGTCATACTTCCTAAAGTACAGAATGAAAAAACTGACTCCTAGAGCTCCAAGTGTAATGTTCTTTCTCTTATACTACTTTCTCCTGTAGACACAGAAAGGCATATTCTGTGCAGAAGAAAGATTATCTTGGCAGTTGTGTGAAAGATGGAATGGAGAGAAGAATGATCCCCAGCAGGGAGATGTTAGGAGACTACACTAGTAGTTCAGGGGAGAGGTTATAGAGATATAAGCTAGAGTGGTAACAAGAGGAATAAAGAGGAAGGTGCTTATTTGAGAAATTTTCTGGGCAAAGAGAGTATAAACGAGGTATGAACATGAAGGAAGAGTCAGAGATAAGAATGGTTTAAAACTCCAAGAGCAATGTGACACAGTAGGAAGAATACTTAGTTTGGAATCAGAGAATCTGGTTTGGATCCCTGCTCTGCCCCTTACTGCCTGTGTGATTTGATCTCAGTTCCCTCATCTATAAAATGAGGAAGCTCTGAGGTCCCTCTATTTCCAGCATAGGATCCACAGCCTGAGTGACTATAAGAACAGGGTACCATAGTCAGAAATAAGGGGAACAGAATTTAAGGGTGATTCCATTCAGAACATCTTGAGCTTGAGGTGGGACATCAATATTAATATCAACAATAAGCAATTATTAAGTTTTTACTGCATACCAGTACCGATTGCTTTAAGTACTGAAGACTCAAAGAAAGGCAAAAAGGGATTTCATCGACTACTGGCAGGAGCCTGCATGCAGACAACTATGTGTAAACAAGCCATGGACAGGATATAGTGGAGTTAATAGCTGAGGGAAGGCATAGCATAGGAAGACCAGAAAGGGCTCCTTGTACAAGGTGAGACTTTAACTGAGACTTGAAGACACAGAAGCCAGAAAACAGAGATAAGAAGGGAGAACATTGATGTCCCATGAAAATGTCCCAAATTGGGAGATGGAGTTTTGCTGGTGGAACATCAAGGAGGTTAGTATACCTGGATTGTGAGGGACATAAGAGTTCGTTAATGTGGAAGAAGCCTGGGGAAGGTTTGTACGTGTGCTCGGGGGCAGTTTATGAAGGAATTGAATGCCAAACAGTGGATTATTTATTTGATCTTAGTGTTGATAGGCTGGCACTGGAATTTACTGACGAGGGACAAAGAGTAACATAGCAAACCTTCGCTTTAGGAAGATCATTTTTGACAGCTGAGTGGGGATAGACTTTAGAAAGAAATCATCCATAAGACTTTTATAGTATTTAGGTATTAGGTGATAAGTGCCTATAATGTGGAGGTAGCAGTGTCAAGGGGAGAAGAAGGCATGTGGGGAAGATGTTAAGTTTGAATAGCCAGGACATGACAATACATTGGATATGAAGGAAGAGCTGAGGATGACAAATCTCTGGTGAGTGGGAAGATGTTGGTACCCTTGACAATGATAGGGATCTTTTGACAGAGGGTGAGGATTTTGGGGGAAAAGGTAATGCATTCAGTTTTGAACATGTTAAGTTTAAAATGTTTATGAGATATTCAGTTTGAAATGTCTAATAGGCAAGACCATAGGTCAGAGGTCAGAAGGCAAAATTGAGAGTAGATAAAAAGGTTTGAGAATCATATGCATAGAATAATTGAATCTATGGGAATTGATGTGATCACCAAAGGAATCTTATAGAGGGAGAAGAGAAGAGAAATCAGGGCAGAGCCTTGGGGATCACCCACTTTTGGTGAGTTCAGCTTGTTTGAAATTCCAGTAAAGGAGATTGAGAAGAAATGTCTAGATTGGCAGGAGAACTCAGAAGATGAAAAGATCAAGGAGAGAGGAGAATGCTTATACTGTCAGAGCCTTCAGAGAAATCAAGAAGGATAAGGAGTAAGAAAAGACCATTAGATTTGGTAACGACAGTTGATAATTTTGGACAGAGAAGTTTTGGTTGAAAGATGGAATTGGAAGGCAGATTATAGAAAGTTAAGAGATTGAGAAGAGATTATTAAAGACTGGCTTCTCAAAGTGTTGGATAGTGGATTGATTTAAAAAGAGATATTGGTATTGGGGCTAATTAGTGAGGTTTTGTGATTTTCTCTTGTTTCATTCAGCATCACATGAAGGGGAATGAAGACAGAGAATAATTCAAGTCTGGAACTTAACAGGGCAAGATAGGCTGAAAGAATAAGGGACTCCAGAATAGAGGATAATTTAATTCATCAAAGCAGTTAAGATGGGGAGTGGAAGAAAATTTAGTTAATGAAGTAGTGAAGTACAGTGTATAAAAACAATGAATAGGGTTATAGGTTATATGCAGAGAGAAACATGGAATGACCAAAAATTACATGATCAGATAATCACTTTCAAAATCACTAACCATGCAAGTGTAACATTCATGAATGAAAGCAAGATGAAGGGTATGATTATCTGTGAATAACTGAGCTAGGGTGAAGGAATGGGCCATATGTAATGAATAAACTGAGGAATTGAGGAGTTAAAATATTTGAGGATGTATCTCAATATATTCTGAGGTCCTCTAGTATTAAGGTCAGGAATTGGGGAGGAAAGATTGCAAACTAGGAATTGAATTAAATGAAGAAGGACAAAGAATGTCCTGGGGGATGATATCTGTGATTACAGCTACTAGAATCTTAATTGGGTAATAAGTATAAATAGAATGAACCTCACTAGGTGGCAGGCACTGTCCTAGGGCTAGGATACAAATTGACCAAATAAAGCAATTTATATTATTGATTTGGGACAGCAGAGAGGGATATTGAGGTCCTGGGGACTATAATGAGAGTAAATAACAAATTTAGCAATTGTATGAGGTAGAAATGAGGTTATGATCAGAGAGATCAGGACCCTAGAAGAAAAACAATTTTGGATGATAGTGAATTCTAAAGGGATGGGAGATTATGCTTTTGAGTGGTCCAGGCAAAGTGGAGATATGGGAGTCAAAGGAGTTGAAGAAGTTGATGGACTGAAAGGCCAGGATATTAGAAGGATTAAAATACACAAATATTCCATGTCCTTAGATTCCTCCTAGGCTAGCCCTTAATATGGAAGTATGGCATGGTGGGAAGAGCAGTGACTTTAAAGTTGGAAGAACTGGGCTCAGGTTTAGGCTTTGACATTTACTAGCTGTGACATTTATTGAACTTAAGGTACTTCATCTGAAAAATGGGAAAATCACGTTTACATTACTTACTTTTTGTGGTCATAGTTATTTTTAAAGTAAATTTTTATTGATATCTTTTTCTTTGACATCATCTAGATTTCCCATTCTAAGCATTTCTTTATTCCTTTTAAAAAATCTTTAAACCTTCAAACGTTTATATAAATGTAAACCTTGTGCAATTGTGATGGGTCCAACTATTCTGTGATTAAATTAGTTTAGGAAATCCAGACACCCTAAATAACAGAGTTTACATCTTAATTCTTCTAGGCCACTGGCTTCTCTGACACAGAACTTTATAGTCATCTTCTACACCTCCTAGCTATAGTGAGATCATCTAACTGTAGATTTATTGTTCGAACAATGACCATACCAAGAGAAGCTGCATGGAATGGTGGGCAGGGATTTGGCCTTGAAGGGAGACCTGGGTTTGAATTTTATCTCAGAGTCACACAGACCACAGGGTCCTTGACTCCTCAGTGTCCCAGTGACTCCAAGACTGGAAATTATACAACTGTATCCTGTATTGGCAGAAAGAAATTCTTCTTGGGGCGTTCCTTACATCCATGAAATCACGGATGCACTCACAAACATACACACGGAGGTAGAGTTTACTACTGTGCCTCTGATGATGGCATCAGGAAGCTTGGTCCTAAAACCATTTATTTTTCCCTCTTTGTCCTGGGACCTTTACATGAGGCAGTTTATCTTTTATCTGAAAATAAGGGTAATTAGTGACACTTTTGCTTTTATAGGAAGATATATTACTTTTGATAATGTTTTCAATGATTGATATATGCCCTATCAAAAATAGAGGTTGGAAGGATCTTGGGCATGTTATGGATATTGTTTTGAAGTGATAGACTCAGAGAACCTCAGAGCTGGAGGTCCACAGGGAAAGAATTGCCTCTCTAACATCCCCTTCAAGCCATTGTCTAGCTGGTACTCAACCACTTTCAATAATGAATTTCCTATTTTACAGTGCAATTCCTTTGACTTTTAGGCAGTTCCCACTGTTCACACATTCTTCTTTATTGCTTCCCTTGCACTGGCTACCCTCTGGCACCAGCTCTTCCTTCTGGGACTCAACAAAATACTTTTACTTCCTTTCCCCCTCCTTTCAAGTATCTGAAGACTACAAATTTGTCTCTCCTACAGACTCTTTTCTCCTATAAGCTTAATAGCCCCAATTTCTAGTCATTAGTCTTGTTCTGCTATGTCTCAGTGATATTCATGAGACCCTATTCACTTCTCTGAATATTAAAATGTCAAATTCACATTCTTCCTTGCCTATAGCTAGTTAGGGCACTCAATCTCTCAGTGCCCCCAGGCTACTGTCTGGAGGAGATAAGTTATTGATCCAATAACTTATAATGTACCTATCTATGTACATTAGAAGAAGGAGTTTCACAAGTTCTCTATACTGATGAACAAAACAAATAGCATACATAGAAGACAGCATAGCTTGCTAATGGATATTTTAATAGCTAGACACATGAAAAAACAAATACTGATATTAATTTTCCCTATTATTTTCTTCTGTGAATTATTCTCCAAGAATCTTCAACCACTTTGCTAGTCTAAAGGCCTAGATGGACTTGCCTAGCAGGTAGACAATATCCAAGTATTTTAAATTCAGTCAACTTATTTTCTTTTATTGGTTTAAATCTGCCATTCTATGAGATTTAATAAGAACACCAGTATGTGTATTAATTATTTCTATTCAAGTGCATATAATAAAGCAAGTCAAGCAAAAAGGGTTTATTTGTTCATTCATAGAATACCAATTTACAGATGACCCTGATGACGTGTTTTACCATATGAAAAAGTCTCTGTTGTCTTAAACTTCAATTCCTCTCTTGTTCTAGGAACTGTTCAAGAAAGTAGTACCACATCACTGCTTGGGCTGTATTTGGTCTCAAAGGGATAAGAAGGAAAACAAACATTTGGCTCCCACCATCCGGGCCACCATCTCTCAGTTTAATACCCTCACCAAATGTGTTGTCAGCACCATCTTGGAAGGCAAAGAACTCAAAACTCAGCATCGGGCCAAAATCATCGAGAAGTGGATTAACATTGCTCATGTAATGTGCTTGCTTTTGTTAACCTTACTTATTTTCTCTGGTGGTCCTAGAGTTTTATTTCATATCTTAGCTTGAATTTTAAAAGGAAGTTTAAATATGGCTAGTTTATTCACACTAACATAAGAATAAAGTTATTATTTTTAACTAGAATGGGGGATGTCCTTTGGGATTGTTTCCTTTCACAAGCTCCCACACCACAACTCCCTCAGGATAAGAAGAAAACATTCAGTTCCTTTTGTATCCTCCTGTGGGATGAGCACAATACTCTGCATGTAGGATTCAGTGGTTACTTACTAATTCTTTGATGCTGAGTTCTCCCTTCAGTCCTAAATGCCTTTCCCAGACCTGTGACCATTAGTTCTTCTATAACTTGAGAGGTACCATTGTCCCCCACCTCCCATTATCAAATTTCAATCACAATTATCAAAAACTGTTAATAATACATAAGATTATATTGGCTATTGTAATACTTAGAGAAGGAACATTTTCCTTTCTATTGCATTAAGACTTTTGTTTAACTCCATTGTGGAGTGCACTCTCTAGTTTCTCATATTCTCTTCTTACCTTGGAGTAAAAGGAAACAACATCATGGTGCCTTGAGCATCTGATGGATGTCTGAATCTCCACATGGTCTCTGTTCCACAGAGTTTTCAGTGCACGAACCATTGGGCAAATGCATTTAGCAATAGTCTTTTGTGCAGTTTGCATTTCTTCCAATCTCTCCTGGGCACCTCAGCAAATACAAGCCTCAAAGTTCTGACACTGGGTTTTCTTCATTTAGTTAGAACAATGAGAAAATATATTGTAGCTCATTTTATATTTGATGGAATCTTTGCTTTGGGGTTGGGAAAGGACTTGGAGATCTCTCTTCATTTTACAGATGAGAAAACAGTTCCTAAGAGTGACCTGGATTTCCCAGGATAACACAGGCAGTAAGGAGAATCCAGGAGCTCTAACTCCAAACCCAGCTCTCTTTCCAGTGTGCCACAATGTTGCTTCTCAGATATACCCTAAATATCTTATTCTGACAAATGACTGTAAGATCAAATAAATGTAGCAAGAACATGCTGTCATATTCTTGCTCAAATAATGGCTTACTGCAATTAATTGTTTTTTAAAATATGCAGGCTACTAATTATAAATTATAAATATAAGGCAATATGAAATACCTTAAGTAACATCTTTAAAAAAAGACAGATATGCTATCAAAGATCTTGTCTCCTAAAGTTGACCATGTTGTATTGTTGGAAATTGCTTAGAGCACGGCTTCTTAAATTTCTTCTACCTATGATCCCTTTTCATTAGTGAAATTTTTAATTGACCCCAGTTAAAAAGGTATATAAAATAGGTATACAAATCAAACATTTACTGATAATAAATCCTAATTTCACAACCTCTAATTCAGTTATACGACTTCATATGGAGTTGTGAACCACTAAGAAACTGAGGTTTAGCGTAACCCCTTGCAAGCATGGAATTCAAAGTTACTTCCTTGCCCAATTTTGTTATCTTTTTCTTATATCATTCACATAAGACTTTTTTTTTTTCTATTGTAAGAATATTTGGAAGGGAAAAAATCATTTTAGAAGCAAGAAAAAACATTCTGGCCAAACTTGAAGGCCTTTACATAGGTCAATCTGAATACCACTTTTCTGCTTTTTGTTATCACATCTCTTGGAATATCCCCCCCCCCACTTTTTTTTTTTTCTAGAAATGTGACCAGGTGCCTCATTTTCCCCATCTGCTGAAGTGAAGGCTCTTTTGTAATACTTTCCATTTGTTTATTACAATTTGGACACAATATCTGCGCCTGAGTTCTTCTATTGCAAGCTTTTTAATTCTTTGAGCATGACTCTTGGGGGCTGAACAGAGCTCCGCTTCTGGGACCATGATCTAGTGCATTTTTCTAAGAGAAGGACATTAAGATATTTATAGAGAAAGAATATGAACAGCTAATATGAACTACAGAGGCCTTGGTTCTAAAGGCAAAGTCAGCTGGGTGTACAGGGTTGTTTGTTTGATATGGTTTGAAAAAACCAAATTAGAGAGATTGCCTTTCTTACTTCAGCATCAGATGTCAAAACCATTTTATTTTATTTTTATTTATTTATTTATTTTTTATTTAATAGCCTTTTATTTACAGGATATATACGTGGGTAACTTTACAGCATTAACAATTGCCAAACTTCTTGTTCCAATTTTTCTTTTTTCTTTTTTTCTTTTTTTTTTATTTAATAGCCTTTTATTTACAGGATATATACATAGGTAACTTTACAGCATTAACAATTGCCAAACCTCTTGTTCCAATTTTTCACCTCTTACCCTCCTCCCCATCCCCTCCCCTAGATGGCAGGATGACCAGTAGATGTTAAATATATTAAAATATAAATTAGATACACAATAAGTATACCTGACCAAAACGTTATTTTGCTGTAGAAAAAGAATCAGACTCTGAAATATTGTACAATTAGCTTGTGAAGGAAATCAAAAATGCAGGTGTGCATAAATATAGGGATTGGGAATTCAATGTAATGGTTTTTAGTCATCTCCCAGAGTTCTTTTTCTGGGCATAGCTAGTTCAGTTCATTACTGCTCCATTAGAAATGATTTGGTTGATCTCGTTGCTGAGGGTGGCCTGATCCATCAGAACTGGTCATCATATAGTATTGTTGTTGAAGTATATAATGATCTCCTGGTCCTGCTCATTTCACTCAGCATCAGTTCATGCAAGTCTCTCCAGGCCTTTCTGAAATTATCCTGTTGGTCATTTCTTACAGAACAGTAATATTCCATAATTTTCATATACCACAATTTATTCAACCATTCTCCAACTGATGGACATCCATTCAGTTTCCAGTTTTTAGCCACTACAAAAAGGGCTGCCACAAACATTCGTGCACATACAGGTCCCTTTCCCTTCTTTATAATCTCTTTGGGATATAATCCCAGTAGTAACACTGCTGGATCAAAGGGTATGCACAGTTTGATAACTTTTTGAGCATAGTTCCAAACTACTCTCCAAAATAGTTGGATTCGTTCACAACTCCAGCAACAATGCATCATTGTCCCAGTTTTCCCGCATCCCCTCCAACAATCATCATTATTTTTTCCTGTCATCTTAGCCAATCTGACAGGTGTGTAGTGGTATCTTAGAGTTGTCTTAATTTGCATTTCTCTGATTAATAATGACTTGGAGCATCTTTTCATATGACTAGAAATAGTTTCAATTTCTTCATCTGAGAATTGTCTGTTCATATCCTTTGACCATTTTTCAATTGGAGAATGGCTTGATTTTTTATAAATTAGAGTTAATTCTCTATATATTTTGGAAATGAGGCCTTTATCAGAACCTTTGACTATAAAAATATTTTCCCAGTTTATTGCTTCCCTTCTAATCTTGTCTGCATTAGTTGTCAAAACCATTTTAACTGATGTGACTCTCTAAGAAAGACAACTAAGTCAGCAGCTAGGGTGGTTCAGAGCTTTTACTCTTGAGGCTCCTATATGCAAAGTCAAGCCCTTACTAAGACAGAATACTTCTTCGTCTGAGAATATATATCAGACCAGTCTGCTCATGACACTATCTGTTCTCTATGGTTTGGGATTGCAGCTCTGCATGACAAGAAATGTATGATCTTCCTTAATCATTTGGCCTCTGAGTAGCATCCATCTCCACTAATAAAACTTACACAAAAAGTCTGTGGTTCCCAAGATCCTTTTTCAAACTGCCAGTGCTGTATAGGCTTCTCATGGAAATTCAAGTTTCTCAAGGGGGACTCTGACTTCTTACCCAGAATATAACATTCACCTTCTACACAGTTTCTGTTTTGTTTTAAAATACTGCCAAAAGCGAATTTTGTTTTAAAACCTAGGTTATTTTTGAACCTCTGAAGTACAAAGGTGTTTTTGAATGTTTATGATAGTGGGACAAGCCAATTTTAAACAAAATGAATGTGTCTTTAAAACACATGCACATACACACACACAGAGACATATAGAAACACATAGATTTTCCCCTTTTGGCCTAGGACATGAAAATCTAGGTTCAGCTTGTGGTAAAGCTTTACTGCCAAGATATATATATGTACACTGCTCTACATGCACAAACAGTTGCAATGAGATGGTTGATGCCCTCCCAACTTGCTGTGGATGCTGCCCTAATACATGTGGCTAGCAGCAGTCACCATAAGCATAGTGCACTCATTTTTTTGAGTCAAGTCAAAAGCATTTATTAAACACCAATGCTGGGTACTGTGCTGCTTACTGGGGATACAAAAAACAAAACAAAACACCCAGGCTCTGCCCTCAAGGAATTACAGTATAATAGTGGAGACAATATATAAACAAGTATAGACCAACAAGATATATACAGAATAAATGGGTTATAATCCTAGAGAGAAGGGGCCAAGAATATTAAGGATATCTGAGAAAAGCTTCTTATAGAAGAAGTTAAGTTCTAAAGGAAACCAGAGAAATCAGGATTTTTTTTTTGGGGGGTATGGGGAAGTGGGGGGAGGATATTTTAAGTGCATCTGAACCATTTCCACTAGAGTCACAATTGCTTTCTGTAGCATGATTGAAGACTCACCTCTACTGTGTTTATATGGAGAAAGCTGGAAGCTATAAATTGTAACAGCACATACAAGAAATACATATATATTTATACACATATAGAGAGAAAGAGATGCTACAGTGCCCCTAACTCTGAAGTGTTTTGGGGTTGAAGGAGGAAGTGAGGACCCTCCCCCACTCTTTTGATGTCAGGTATTTATACAGCTGCCTGTTTAGTGGTGGTGAGAATTCATAACAGCTGGGATGACTAAAACAGGAAACCACTGACCTACCGTAATATTAATATTTAAATGTCTTTTATTTCTTAATCACTCCCTTTGCAGGAATGTAGGATCCTGAAGAATTTTTCCTCATTGAGAGCCATCGTTTCAGCCCTGCAATCTAATTCAATTTATCGGTTAAAAAAGACCTGGGCTGCCGTCCCAAAGTAAGTTCCCAGGTGTCTCTTCTAATTTTTTTTTCTTTTTTTTTTTTTGACTGAGAAATAACTGAACAAAAATGTATTTAGCTTTTAGAAAAGCTAAATATATCTCCACGGATACCTATCTTTAAAGTCCATATTAGCTTAGGAAGAGAAAAACATTTGAGGTTTTTCTTGTGTACTAAGCAGGAGGGTGCATTTTGTATAATTCAAGCAAGCAAGAGCCTAATGTATGTAACCTGGAGTAGTAGGTATTAGGAAGGAAATAGGGAAAATGCTACAGATTCTTCCCCATGGAGATAATACACAGATGTCTAAAAATAAGTGTGCAGTAAGATGGAGTGGGATAAGGTCAAGGGAGATTTGGACCAAGTGTGAGGAGGGAGAGAAAGGGACAGAGAGAAGGAGAGGAAGAGGGAGAGAGAGAAAAAGAAGGAGAGGGACAGAGAGAGAGAGAGAACTTTTAACAAAGTAACATCCTCAGACCCATGCCTTAGGAAGAATATTTTGTGGGAAGGGCAGCCTGGAAAGGGAAGAAAATGGAGGCAAGAGGCCAGCTGAGAGACTATTTTGTTAAATTAAATTTCAGAGTCAGGGCCTGTCTGAAGGGAATAGGAATGTGCATGAAAGGAAGACAAGGAGGATTCAAGATATACTGTAGTAGCTGAATTCCCACGATTCATCAGTTTCTTTCAATTGATCAAGGTGTTTGTCGATGATAGAGAAGGAAAAATCAAAAATGGCTTTTAGTTTTCAATTCTGAATACTTGGGAAAATAATACTACAAAGGAGAGATAAAAACCCAAGGTTGAGAGCAGAAATATATGGGGGTGGGGTGAGCAAGTGGTGGTGGGTGGAAGGGCAGATAATGAGTAATTTAATAGATGCTTAGTAAGAAGGAGGCTACCACAGGCATAGGATATCTTCAACACATTATAACAGGTTTAAATGTTGTGATTTTTTTTTAACAAAAGAAAATTTTAAAAATTAAAATAAGAGTTGCAGCCCTGTTGCAGACAATCAATAAAAGGATTTTAGATTGTTATGTAAGGGGTACATTCCATCAAGTTTTGGAGTGAAGAGAACAAATATTAAGTGATAAAGTCATGAAAAGTTAGCCTTTGACTCTCTCTGTTATTATTAAATATGAATTCCTCATGGTTTAAATAACTCTGGCATATATAGTGCACAAAGTTTCATTTACTTCCTCAATCCAGTAAGGTACCATTTTAAAATTGCTGCTTTAGTTCTATCTTCCTGATCTAAAGAAATGTCAGTGTCCCTTCTCATAGGATCATGGTGTTTCCTGAAGGTGAAAGAAAGGTTTCATGTGGATAGAGAGCTCTTCCAACTTTATTTGTTATGATAGTATATTTATTTATCACTTTAGTTTATCTATTCACATAGGAAAGACCAAGCAGATGAAGAATGTCTGTTGCCCAGATTTTTTTTAGTGTTCCTTTTTTTTCTTATTCTGTAATTGACAGTCATCAAACCACGGACATTTCTGTATATGTAGAAAAACAGAAAATCATAATCTTATAAGTGAAACTTCAAATCTCTTATAGCTGTTTCTTAGAAAGAAATTAATTCACCATGCCCATGTCAAAGGTATCCTGCTTATCTGTATCTCCTGCAAAACCTCCTCTTTTCTTTTGATTTAAAAAAAATTCTATAAGCCTTTTCTTTCTTCTTTCCCCCCCAATATTCCTGTCACTAGTCACTCTCTCCTTTCCAAGTACTTACCCATTAAATAAACATTCACTTTGTAATAAATATAGTCAAGCTAAATAAATCTGTTGATCCTGTTTAAAAACGTAATTCTCCCCCAAATCCCTCACTTCTCTTTCATGTGGTAACATTCTCCATTGATGGTCTTCTGACCATAGAGATTGACCATTTGATTAATTAGAGTTTTTAAATCTTTCAAAGTTACTTCAACTTTGAAAGACAACACTATTACCCAGATTTCAACGTGCCTTTGAATGGACATCCAGTAGAATTTGTCTAATAATATGGATATCTACGACAGATAGTGTAGATGGACAAATAATTGGACCCAGAGTTGAATGGGAAAAAGAAAACAGACCAGATTGCTTTTGGAAATTGCAAGATTCTTTTATTGATCCCAAGCTGTGCAAGAAGGCAAAAGCCCATCTTTTCAATAAAAACATTTTACTGGCATTTCTCTACAGCAGTAAGACATGGGATACCATTACCTATATAAAAAAAAAAACAACTAAAAATGAATATCAGAGGGCAGTGGAGATTCATATTTAAATGAAAGCAGAATACAACATATAACTAAAAAAGGACTCACTTCAATATAAGGAGTTAAACATGTCACCATAGAATTAATGATAATAACTAACAATAGCAGGGATTTATATAATACTTATTATGTACCAGATACTGTGATAAGTGATTTAAAATTATCTCCTTTGATCTTCATAATAACCCATTTTTACAGATAAGAAAGGTGAGGCAAATTAAGTTAACTGACTTATCTTGGGTCATACAACCAGTAAGTGTCTGAGTTTGTATTTGGTCTATCTTCCTGACTAAAAGCCTATCACTCTATCCATTGTATACCACCTAGCTGTTGGAATTCTGTAATAATGCAGGCTAAGTTGTACTCCATTAGTGTACTTGCAAAGTCAAGAGAAAGTAAAGGTCTTTAGCATGTTGGATGAATTCCTTATTGTAAACTTTAGTAGATTATGGACAAGAGAACAGGATTTTCAGACCTTAGTTTAAAATGAAAGAATGATGCTAGGGATAGGGAGCAAGTAAGGAGAACTGATAACATATTTTCCTGGAAGTCTTATAAATCTAATCACAAATGGTATGGTTAAAAAAAAAAAGAAGTTGTTTAATGAGAATTTTAAAGCATTTAGGAAACACAAAAGACAGTCCCTATCCTCAAGGAGCTCACAGACTAATTATGGAGGAGACAATATGCAAATAACTATGTATAAACAAGTGATATAGAAGGCAAATTGGAGATAATCTCAGAAGGAAGTGTCTGAGGAGAAAAAATACCCATGCATCTGTAGTTTGGGGCTTGTTCAAATCCTGCTTCTGATACCACTAGTGTCTGACTTTAGGGAAGTCCATTAACTTTCTTGAGTTTCAATTTTCTTTTCCTGGATGTCCTTGGATGAGAAGATGCCTGATATCCCTTCCAGTTCTTGAGCTATGATTCCATAAGGGCTTTAAATTGAAAAGGGAGAAAAATATCTGTGTGTGCCCATCTCTATATATTATTGTGTATATTGCTGTTGTTCACTTATTCAAATGAGTCTGACTCTTTGTGACCCTGTGAACTATATTGTCTCTAGCAAAGAATGGGAGTTTCCTTCTCCAGAGGATTAAGACAAACAGAGGTTAAAAAATAATTTACCCAGGTTTAATACCTAATTAAGTATGTCTGAGGTCAGATTCAAATTCAGGTCTTCCTGACTCCTGACCCAAAACTATATCTATTGAGCCAACTAGCTGCCCTGTATTTCTACTTTTTTAAACTATATCTCATCTCTCTCCCAAACTAGATACCATAGAGAATAGCTACAAAATGGTGAAATTAATAGTGTTCAGGTACCTGGTGACTCACAGTAGACAAAAATCCAAAAAAAAAAGGACCAATAATAAAGCTCATTTCTTTAAATACATGTAGGCACAAAGTGTCAACAGGGCAACTGAACTAGAAATCTTAATTCAGCAAGGTAAATTTGATCTCATTGGTATCAATGAGGATTGTGAGGATGAGATAATATGGACTATAGCTCTGGAAAGGTCTGCCTAGTTCAGGAGTAGCACTGTCTATTAAGAAAATATTCTTTGTAAGGAGAGTCAGGAACCAGATAGAAGAGGATGGTGAAGAGCTCTTAAACAAACATCAGAAGAAGTCCTATTACTACCAAAGTATTCTATTAACTACCTAGATATAGAGAGGAAATAGCTGAAGGTTCAGAAACAGATGTGGTATGGAGGCATAACACAGCAGTTAGTGATCTGGTTCTTTAAGGCTCTAAATGTCTGCTACAGAACACTCTTTAATGAAAATAGATGAATTAGTCATTTTTAAAAGTTTGTATTAAAAATAATTTCATTCTTCAAAAGGTGAAGGAAGTGATGGGGGAACTGATATTCTAGACCTAAATTTTCCCTAATTAAGAGGAACTGGTTGATGAAGTAAAAGCAATGGAGCCTTGAGGGGAAGTGACTGTTTTATTTTAAAGTTTGGAATGGAGAAGGGGAGGAGGAAAGTCATCCTCTGATGTATACCCTAGCTTTGGGGAGAGAACATTTCAAAGAGCTCAGATAAAGGACTGGGAGCCTTCCCTCAACCAAAATTAAACAGGTAAAGGCAGACAGTAGAAGGAATGAGAAAATCTGAAGAATGAAACTTCTCAAGAAGAAAATCCAATGTTGAGGAAAAAGGGGAAATCCTGATGGAGGCGAATGTGAATCCAAAGGGAGTTAATCAATGAGTTTAAAATTCTCTAATATCTATAAGGGCAAGTGAAGTTGACATGTTTTATCACAACAATGAAAAGGTTTTCTTTCGTTTTTAGCTCTATTCAGGAAAAGAGAAGCATAAAAAAAAGAGATAGGACTTCTCCTTGGGATGAATGTGTTCTTAGTAATCAACAAGAGAGTCTGCATGGTGTAATTGGCAAAATATTGAAAGTTAGGAAGACCTATCTTGAAATCTTGCCTCTTTTTTACCCTAAAAGACAGTGTGTGACCATGGACCATTGAAAATGACCCTCAATTTCTTGAAAAAGAAATCATAAATCAGGGATAGTACTTTGGAACAGCAATCCCATAGTGTAGTTATGAGACACAAATTTTAATATGTGTGTGGTATATACACATAATATGTGTGTATATGTATATGTATGTATATAATACATAGCTAAGATAATATAGAGTTATAGTCTCTCTATATAAGAATTTTGCAAGTCATGACATACTATATAAATGTCAACAATTATTATTGTTGTTTTGATTACTATTATTAATTGATGAGAGAGAAGACAAAACTGCTAAATTGTGATTTAGTTGTTCAGTTTTCTCTGCTAACAAGAATGTTTTTTGGACTTCAAAGGACAGAACAAAGATAAGTAATCAGCTTTTGAATCCACAAAAAAGTGAGAGAAAGAAAACTCTTTGCCCTGACCCAGATAGATTAGAAAGCAATGTATTGAAAAAATATGCAGATGTGATTTTTGAGTTACTGTAAGAGACTGCTGAAAGATCCCAAAAAGGAAGAGAGGAAGAGAGCAAATATTATCCTTACTTTCAAAGAAAAGAAGAGAGTAGTCTACAAACTCTAAGCCCCCTGGGAGCTTGACTGATTTCTGACAGAAGTCTAAAATGGATTATTAAAGGCATGGTTAGTAAACATTTAGAACTCTAAAGACCACTGGCTCCATCATGAGTAATTCCTTTTTTTTAAAAAAAAAATAGATTTTCTTGACCATGGGCACAGGCATGGGCAAGTATTTGACAGAGTCTGTCTTCATGAATGAATTGCAAAAATGTGGACTGAATCCTACTATCTGAAGGTCTGAACAGACCTTCCATGAAACCATAGAAGAGAGATTAGACTTGTTCTTGGTCCTTGAGGACAAAACTAAGAGCAGTGGTAGAAGCTACAAGGAAGATTTAAGTTTTTGTAAGAAGAAACTTAATTGAACTAATTAAGATATTACAATAGGCTACCTTATAGCTCATTTTCACTAAAGATCTTTTTTTTTTTTTATAGCAAAAACAGCATCCCTCTGTTGGCAGTATTGCAGATGAGATTCTTGGTTAGGTACAGATTGGACTCTGTGGCTCCCAGAAACATGATATATGTCTATAAAATAGGCTCCAGCATGTTACTCACAATGAGTTGCACCTTTAGAAGTAGTTTTTTTTTTTAAAGCATCATCAAATATTTGTTTTACCAGAGATGATATAAATATATTTGTGTCATCAGAGTGAGAAATAATAGCAGGTACACTAACTCTTGTGCCAGTACCATAAGATAGGCAAGAAACTTAGAGCTAGGTCTTAAGCATATTAGATAAATCCTCTGTGAAGGACATCGACCACATGAATGAGAATCCTCCAGGAGAAGGAGGTAGTTTACTTATGATGACACTAGTCTAGTGAGCCTCCATTCTGGTGAGGTCATACTGATCCTGCTGATCCCTGATAATCCAGACTGACATTTAGAGTGGAAGGGAACTTCAATGGGAATCTTGTCTAATTCCTATCTTCATTAACATGTCCATACATGTTTTTAAGGTTTGCAGAATATTTTATACATGCTAATTTCTTTGAGCCTCACAACAATGTCATTGTCCACACTTTAGACTGGAGGAGGTTGTGACTTGCCTGAGGTCACACAGCTATTAAGCCTTGGACTCTGGTCTTTCTGATTCCAGGTGCCAGGGTTCTATCCACTGCACTACTTAGTTGCCTCCAAAAAGAACAAAAGAGAATCCTTTCTACAACATGTCTATAAACAGTCGGGGATCTACTTGTTAGATGAAGACCTCCAATGAGGTGGAAACAAAGTGGCCCAACTTTAGGAAGTTTTTCCTTACACTTATACATTTGCTTCTTTCAACTTCCATCCATTGTTTTTACTTTTGTTGTCTGGGACCAAATAGAATGAGTATAATCCTTATCTCAGTTCTTCAAGATATTTCTCACATCCCTGTAAGTCTTCTCCAGGCTAAACATCTTCAGTTCCTTTTTTAAGTCTTATATTTTATTTCTAGTGAATCAACATTTGTTTTAGGTCTTTTTCTTTTGCCCATCCCCAATTTAAAAGGCAAAGAAAAAAATAAAAACAAAATCCTCAACAAATTGTACATTCAAATAAAAACAAATAACAACACATTGTTCTTATCCATAAAATGTGGTGTCTCATTCTATATCTTGAATCCATCGCCTCTCAGGAAATGGAATAGCAAATTGATCAGTTTCTTCAACCTAATCTCATATGACATGGCTTTAAGACCCTTCCTCAAACTGGCTCTTTTTTATACTCTCTTGTTTATCAATGTATTATCTATACTGTAGCTTCCATAATTGAACAGAATATTCTTGATATGGTCTGATTAAGCCATCTGTGACTTTGGATTTGTTGCAATTTGCCAGTGAAAAATCTGGCATACTTTGCGTGATCCTGGAAGTGGCCCCATATTGAAGCCACAGGATGCAGTCAGGTGATGAGAGGCATGTCTTTATAAATGTCAAATATTTATCACAATTATCATGGAAAGTCTAGGCAGCCAACCAAACCTGGCACAGGGAAGTATTCATCCTGTAAAGTTTGGAGGGTAGAATGCCAGTCAGTCATAAAACTATTAGACTTTGTACCTTGGTCACCACACAGAAGCTTCCCTTTTCTTAGCAGACTCAGGGTTTTAAAGAAAAACACAAGCTGTTTTCTGCTTAATATAAGTGTTTCAGTAATGCTATTATCAGAATATCATTGATAGATTTAGGAGCCAGTTTCTTAGGTTCATATTTGGACATGACTTTCTTCGAGATTGTTAACTCCCCCTGGGGTAGCTAGCTGGCACAATGGATAGAGTCCCAGCAGTGAAATCAAGAGGCTCTGAGTTCATATCCTGCCTCAGACACTATGTGACCCTGGACAAGCCATTTAATCCCAATTGCTGTCCCCACTCCCCCCCCCCCCCAAAAAAAAAAAAAGGATTGTTAACTCCATAAGGGAGTTAACCAGGATATTTTTTTTACTTAATTCAAACTTTCTGGGAAGGTTGGAAGATTTGGAACTAAAAGACCAGGGTTCCAAATACCATCTCTGACACTACTACTTCTAGGCAAATCCCTTATCCTTTATGAGCCTCGGTTTTCTCATTTGTAAAGCTAGGGGACTGGACTATATGAGTTCAAGATGACATGCCAGTTCTATATCTATGATGTTTAGGATTATAAGAAAACATATTTTTTTTTTTCCTTGACAGAGAACCATGTCTACCTTGAAAAAAAAAAATGAAACACCCTGGATACAAGATTCTGAAGTTTTACTAAACTTAGAGCTTGAGAATATCTTGTCCTGGACCTGGTGCAGTGGATAGAGTCTTGGTGCCTGGAATCAGGAACTCAGAACCTGAATTCCAGACCACCTTCAGACACTCCCCTAATTGTTATCCCGGACAAGACAATCTCTGTTTGCCTTAAAGTCTCCAGCTGTAAAATGGAGATAATAATGGCATTATCTCACAGGTTGGTTGTGAGGATCAAACTGGATAATACTTTTAAAGCACTTGGTACAATTTTTTGGCATGCAGGAGGCACTTAATATTAATATTTGCTTAATAACAATATGGATTTTTTTTTTTAGCTAGGGTTACTGCAGAAAATTGGAATAATAAATCAGCCTTTGGTTCATTGTGTGCTATTTTTTTTTCTAAATTTCTATCCTTAGGGACAGAATGTTGATGTTTGAAGAACTTTCAGATATCTTCTCAGACCATAATAATCATTTGACCAGCCGAGAATTACTGATGAAGGTGAGCCACTATGTATGCTAGTGTGATGATATGCTTGCTGAACTAAACTCATTATAGAAACTATTTTCATGCCCTTTAAATCCTTCCACTGACACGTGTGTGTATGTGAGGAGGGGGAAGAGTACTGAACTGATGACATTTAGAGGTCACACACTTGCTTACTATGTAGAATGCAATAGGGAAAATTCAAAGTCTAATTAGGAGTTGTCCTTTCTCAATTTAATGCTTAAACAGATTGTGAAACCTACTGCATATCTATATATATTTAGCAAATTCCAATGCATATACTAAGTGCTGGCCTTCTGTTGGGGAAGACATTAGAATTCTTTCTCAGCAAAGTCTCCCCAGAGGATGACAAGATTCCAGTTCCACTAGGAATTGAGCAATCACCCAGTCAGCAACATTTCTTGAACCAGCTGTTCTGTGCTTGAAATTTGTAGAGAATTAGAAAAGAATGACTTGTGTTTTGCACAGAGGGGAATACTGGAAGGATCTGAGATTTCCTCAATAAGGAACTCACAGCTTGGGAACTCCCTCCACCAGCTTATATATACTTCTCTGATTTAGTAAATGAGTCCTAGGGGACTTAACCGAGCCAAATGGAACATTGCCCAAGGCTATAGTTCAGGAGTATAAAAAGTAGGATTTGAATCTGAGCTTTCTTGATCCCAGGGCCAGCATTTACTCTACCAGCTACTGTATCTGCAATATCTGGTCTATATTAATGCTAAAGAAATATAGAATGGAATACAAAACAGCTGGAGAACTTTTGTGTGACGAGCAGCTTGTATGAGTAAAGGTCAGTTAGAATCAGTCACTGCTGAAGTGGCTCTGAGACAAGAGTGGATCCAGTCCAGTAATCTTAGTAGTTTATATCAGAAGGTGTCAGGTTGACAGACAGCAGAGCATTTTTGCAGTGGTTTCTGTGACTGGTCATAGAATCACAGAACTGGAAAGGTGAGAGGGAGCTCACTGGCCATCTAGTTCAACCAGAACCTAAAAGGAGTCCCTGTTGCAACATTCCTGACAGGCCTTCCTTTATTGAAGACCACTAGTCAGGGAGGACCCTCGATTTCCCTTGGCAGCCCACTTTACTTTTGGATCATTCTCATTGTCAGAAAATTTTCCCCAATATTGAGCCGATTTTTTTTCCTGTAGCTTTCCCTCCTTAGAAGCTCTTGATTCTATCCTCTTAAGACCTAACATGATGGCCTCTGACTTTATAACTTCTCTTAATTCAAGTGGAATCACTTCACCTGCTCTCCGACAGTCATCCTCCTCCTAGGGAGCCGCTTCATGCTGATGTCTGAGTCTAGATTTGGTCCACCTGATTAATGGGGCACAAGACACTGCTTGCTAGATTGAGTTGCAACCCTGCCTCATATCCCCCTGGATTTGTAGACTTTAAATGCAAATCCATCTGGTTGGAAAGGGATGGCTTAGCAGTGTCAATGTCAGTAATAATGAAATGAGACTAACTGGAGCCATCGATTCAGATCCCTACAGAGATGAGTCATCTTTCCAAGGTAGATAAATCCAGTTCTGTACAATTGTCTTCAGGAAGAATTTTGGCAGAAATCCTAGCAGCAAAACTATATCTTGCCATTAACTATTCCACAAACCATTCTTAAACATAGAAGTTTTGCCCCAAAGCTTGTTCAGATTTCTAACTCTATTGAAATTCTAAAGAAACTAAAATCGGAGCTTAGAATGGGCTATCTGTGTGTTACTTTCCCACTTAAAACAAATTCTACAACCATTTATTCAAAATCTAATGTGCTTGTTAGGTACCCCAGAGAGGGGAAGTTCAGATGGAATATAGCCCTTGCCTTTAAGCTTCCAGTGCAGTTAATGGGCTTGTATCTGTCTCTGTTTTATCTCCCACACTGGACTCTGAGGCAGCAAGGTAGCTTAGTAGATAGAGAGCTTGCCTCAGAACCAGGAAGATCTGGATTGAAGTTCTCTCTGAAAAATACTGGCTGTGTGACCCTGGGAAATCAAGTCTTCTCTCAGTATCCCAGGCAATTTGATAAGGCTGTAAGTGGTAGCAAAGGTGTTGATTAAAAGAGGTATTTCATCACTGGGTTCTCCTTATACCAATAAAATCATGTTCCAAGATTATTGGACACCACCAGACTATGAACCCCATAACCCCATCTGAGTAGCTGCATTGTGCCTCCCACTAAAAGGCATCTTGCTTATAGATTTTGAGTAGCACTCTAGTTTTCCTTCATTTATTCATTGATCAATCAATTAATATACCAGCATTTTATTAAGTACTGTGACTGACAGTGTGCTAGATGCTGAGGCGACATGAAACTGTTCCTATCCTCAAGGAGTCTACATTTTATAGGATTCCTTCATATGATATGTATGCTTATAAGTGCACACAAAATAAAATTTGAAATAAATACAAAGTAATGAGAGAAATACTAGCAGTTGAGGCATCATTTAATAGGTAGTACTTGAAACAAGCTTTGACAGGAGACAGGGATTACAGGAAGTCAAGATAAAGAAGGACACATGACAGACAGCTGGTGTAAATACTATATCCCACGAATGAATGAATCCCAGCACTAGAGTGATGCAAATGATTATAGAAAAGAAAGAATTGATGTGAAAAATGTTGAGCTTCTAAAAAACATTTTTTCATTTATTTTCTCTTCCTCCTCTTTCCATTAAAAATAAACAAGACCCTTGTACAGGGGTCATATATCTATATAGCTATTTAAAAAATAAGTCTGCATTGGACATGGACAAAAATGCATGTTCATTGGCTTTCTGTTAGGCACTGGGTAATGTGTTCCTCTGGAATTGTAGTTCTCACTGCACTGGCTAGAATTCTAAAGTCTTTCAAAGTTTTCTTTACAATGCTGTGATTTTTGTATAAATTGTTATTCTGGTTGTGCTGACTTTGCTTTATGTCACTTCATAAAGATCTTGTCAGATTTCTATAAAACTGTGACATTTTTAATTTCTTATGGCATAATAATATTCCATTACACTCATATACTGTAATTCCTCAATTGCTGGGGACCCCTCTTATTCTTTGCCACAACAAAAAGAGCTGCTTTATAAAAAAATTATATATTTATACATTGAGAAATATTTTAAAGAAAGAATTCTTAAGACTTAAAATTAAATGGTTGTGAATGAAGATGAAAGAAATGGAAAGTTAAAGATCATTCCAACATTTCAGATTTTGGGACTTGGGAGTATGGGAGAATAAGAGTAAACAAGAAGGAAGTTAAAGCCTTGGATAGAATTTCAGAAAAATTAGACTCTTTGTAATTATTGAAGAGAAACAGAAAGGAGAATACATATTTCTCATTTGTATATGGTACCGTAACAAAATATGATCATTTCTTAGGATATAAACACCTCACAAAGAAAAAGAGAAATATTATACACATCTTTTACTGACCACAATGTAATAAAAATTATATAAAATTAGGAGCCACTGGCAAAAATGACATAAAATACCACATGTAATCTTTAAAAAATAATAATAAAACCCAGCAGGAAGAGGTAAGTTCCATGTATAATAATGATGGAATGTATAAAATACCATCAGTAATATCTGCACAAAACTATATAAATGCAATCACAAAACACTACAGACCAAAATAATTAGAAAAATATTAATTGCTTAGGGATAAGTTGAGTCAACATAATAAAAATGACAATAATATAATAATAATATATCTTGATTATACTATCTAATTTGCTTTGTCAATGCCACAATTAAAACTCCAAAGGATTACTTTACAAAGCCAAAAAAAAAAACCAATAAGTTCACATAAAGGAAAAAAAAAATAATTTCATGAGAAATTGAAAAAAGAAAAAACTGGGAATGAAAGGGGCCTAGTAGTACCAATTCTCAAATGATACTAAAAATCAGGAATTCTCAAAATTATTTGGTTAAAAGATAGATTTACCAAAGGAACAGATTAACTATACAATACACTGAAGCAAATATGTCTAGTAATTCTAGTATTTGATAAATAACAGACACCCCCAGCACCTATGACAAGAACTTACTTTTTGATTAAAAAAAAACTTATAGGAAAATAGGATATTTTGTGGAATAAATTATATTTTGACCCACGTCTTATACCAAGATAAGCTCTGTGAAGATATGACCTAAATGTTAAAGGGTCACATCATAAACAAATTAGAGAAATATGACAGGAAATAATGACATCGGATCTATGGATAAAAGAAAAGAAATAAAGGATAGAATGGATCATAGAAAATAAAATAGGTAATTTTGATTATGGAAAATTTTAAAGTTTTTGTGCAAACAAATCTACTAAATCTTAAATTTAAAAGCATGTTGGATTTGAAGGTAGAAAATCTGGCTTCAAACACTGACCCTGCTGCTTACTACTTTAAGAACCCAGATAAATTACTTCTTAACTTCTTTTGGCTTGAGTGTCCCTTATCTAAAGAAATGAGGGAATTATAATAAATTATATTCAAAATCCCTTCCAGCTTTAAATTTATGATTCTATACCAAAAAAGCTGAAAAGTAGAAGTGGACAAAGTTATTAAAGAAAAGAGAGAAAAGGAGGACACTCAGGGTAGACCTAATATTTAGGGAATGAGAGATGAGGATGAAGGATGAAAAGATGCCTGTGATAATTAAAGGCCAAACAATGAGAAAAATAGAAAAAAAATTGAGAATTATACTATTGCTTAAAACTAAGAGAGTTCCAAGGAAGATGGTAGATTTGCTATTTTAGCATCTGAAGCTCCAAGAGAATCATTACTTGACAGAACTAGACAAAAGAACAAAATTCATTGGTTAGAATAAAAGGTCAAGAATATTAAGAGAAATAGAGAATAAGTATGAAAGAGATATAGAGTTACAAGCCCTCAAACTTGTGTTATAAAGCAGTTATAATTCTATATCTACATATGTGTGCACATGCCTATGTGTGTGTGTGTGTCTATCTTGTGTGTATGTGTATTATGAAACAACTTAGTCCTGATTAAAAAATTTCTCAGCAAAATAGAAGAATGTAACAGGATCTAAGAATCACAAATGATAAAAATAGCATCCTAATATTTGATAAGCCCAAGAGACTAAGAATAAGATTCATTATGAGGGGTAGGATTTGAATTACTCGAGGTACAACTCCAGTTTTGACAAGAACTGCTAGAAAAAGTAGAAAGTAGTTTGGTAGAAATTAGTTTTAGACCAACATCTTAGAACATATATCACAATAAGTGCAAAATGGATATATGACTATAAAGAGCTATTTATAAATTAGAATAGGACTAGAGAGAACACCTTTTATAACTGAGTAGGGGAATAAATCTTAACCAAATAAGGGTAGAGGAGTCATGTAAGACAAAAGAGATCATTTCAGTTATATAAAGTTCAGAAACTTTTGCATGAGTAAAATGAAGTTAAAATTTAAAAAAAAACTGTAGAATGGGAAAATATTTGTGTCAAAAACTCTTGATAAAAGTCTGGTATCCAGAATATAAAAGGACTTGAAACAAATATGTAACACCAAAAGTTGTGGTATTCCTATAAGTGGTTCCAAGGACTTGGAACAAACCATTGTAAAAAGAAAAGTGACAAAATATAAATGAACAAATGAAAATATCTTCCACATCACTAAGAGTAGAGAAATGCAACTTAAAAGTCACCCCAAGGTTGTTTCCAACATCTTATAAATTGGAAAAAAGTAACAAAAACAAAAAATTGAAAAACTAGAAATAGTTGTTTTACAGAGGCTGTGGAAGAAAGTAATATGTTGTTGGTGTAGCTGTGAATTGGTCCAACTGTTCTGGAAATCAGTTTGGAATTCTGCAGGGGAAAGTAACTGAATTGTCCATACCTTTGGATGATTCTATTTATTGGATATATCCCCTAAGAAAGTAAAAGAGACACACACACACACACACACACATCTAATATATATACATATATATACATATATGTATGTATATATATTAGATGTGTGTGTATGTATATATGTATAAAGCACTTATAAATTGTAATCTTTTTTTTTATTTAATAGCCTTTTATTTACAGGATATATACATGGGTAACTTTACAGCATTAACAATTGCCAAACCTCTTCTTCCAATTTTTCACCTCTTACCCCCCCCACCCCCTCCCCTAGATGGCAGGATGACCAGTAGATGTTAAATATATTAAAATATAACTTAGATACACAATAAGTATACATGACCAAAACGTTATTTTGCTGTACAAAAAGAATCAGACTCTGAAATATTGTACAATTAGCTTGTGAAGGAAATCAAAAATGCAGGTGGGCATAAATATAGGGATTGGGAATTCAATGTAATGGTTTTTAGTCATCTCCCAGAGTTCTTTTTCTGGGCATAGCTAGTTCAGTTCATTACTGCTCCATTAGAAATGATTTGGTTGATCTCGTTGCTGAGGATGGCCAGGTCCATCAGAACTGGTCATCATATAGTATTGTTGTTGAAGTATATAATGATCTCCTGGTCCTGCTCATTTCACTCAGCATCAGTTCATGTAAGTCTCTCCAGGCCTTTCTGAAATCATCCTGTTGGTCAATAAATTGTAATCTTTGTTGTAATAAAAAATTGGAAATAAAATTGTTGTTAATGTATTAGAAGAGGTGCTGAAAAACCCAAATATTATTACTAATGATTGTAATAGAATATTGTTGTTCCAGGAAGAAATGACAAATGTAAGGAATTAAGAGAAATATGGGAAAATAGGTATAATGTTAATGAATGAAATACATAAGACCAAAAGATCAATCTACTCTCAATGATTATAAAAATGTAGTAGATAACAATATATATGAGATCATTAAAAAGAAACCAAACTTATAAAGTTACAAAGTAATTGGAAAGCCAATGAACATCATAGAAAATACACAATGAAACATGGGATAACAAGGGAAGAAAAGTGCCTACCCTGCTAAATATAGTCACTGATTTAATATTTTTTCTTTGTCACAAGGGAAAATTGAGTCCAGATGGTAAGAAATTGTTTACTTTTTTCTTTCATAAGTGTAATAAAAAGGCAAAAACGTCAATAAAACATATCTTCAATTTTTTTTAACAGGGGAGATAGTATTTAGTCAGTAATATCCAATACTTAAAAAAAAAAAGCAAGATGAAGCCCAAGAAAAGACCTTTAGATTTTATGATTGAGGTGGCCTTCAAGAGAACAGTTTTTATAAAACTGGAAAGGGTTGTAGAGGAAATTATATTATAAGGAATTAAATAATTTATACTTAAAACCTCATTAAAATGAAAAACTATATAGGGTTTCACTGGGCAATTAAGTTTCATTTCCTTTAAATCTATATTTTTTTTCTAAAATGACTAGGCTTTCAGATATTCTTATTAAGAATTTTATGTACATTAATAAATTTATTCACCACTCCTTAGAAACAGTACAATAAGAATAGAATCAGAAAAATACTCTCCTAGAAGTTCTGGTTTTCTTTTTATCTTGAACCTAGAATTTTATTGGTATGGGAAAACCTGAATGAAGAAACTCCTTCTACCAAAGTGAAGTAGAAGTAGAAATCTTGAACATTTACTACAGCTAAATGAATCAGAGGTAAATTTCCCCTCAAAGACCCCTGGTTCAGAAGCTATCTCCAAGTCATTCATTATGTTATACTGCCTCCTGCTACATTTTTGATTATAATTGATACAAATATTGGATGTTAATATATATTAAGTATCTGGAAAGAAATTGGCCCAAGGAAATAAAATTTCTCCTCCCCTTCCCCCCATTCATTCCTACATGGACAAAAAAAGAGTAGAATAAACGGGAAGAGCAACATGACTTGCTAAATGGCCAGCTGGTAGGTATTGTTAAGATGCTGGTTCAGTCTGGAGAATTATCAACTTGAAGTGAGTTAATGCCCAACATGATATATCAGCAAAGCTGACTCACTGGGAAAAGGAAAAAAAAAATGTTCTTTCGGTAGTATTGTAGGGAGAAAAAAATAGTCTTATGCCATGGTAATATTAGAGATTCAGGGAAATACTGACTAAGAATTTAGATCAGGCAGTGGAGATTTTAAAACTTCTGAATTGTGAAATATGCCTCCCCATTCATACAGTTCCTAAGAAACGAGAACTTAACAAGACCCCAAAACCACAAAGCTGAAAAACAATTTATAGTCAGTCAGCAAACCTGAGGTTAGTCATTTTGTGTAGATATTATAATAACAAAAGGGAGGGAGAAAGGGAGACTATTTCTCCTTATGTAACTGATATGTTAGGTTGATTTGTAACAGTGTCCAGATTGAAAGTTTGCTTGGGAGGTTGGATTTAGAAGAGGGAAAGAAGGGGAAGAAGGAAAAAAGGGGGATTAAAGTGAGGAGATTTTGCATTTGTAGATTAGCTATATGAAGCTGGACTTCCTCAGAAAACTTCCAGTAACTCTGAGTTTCAGTTAGCCAAGAAATACCACAGAAAGAGTCCCTTTCCTTCCACAGAATGATGGTACATCCATTCACTGCCAAGATCAAGAAATCACAAAATGTGCAGAAGAAATCAGTCTGCCTCTCCAGGACATGTGTTCATGCCGACTGAGTGAAATTGGAGGTTCAAGAGAAGGCTTTCCATCTTGTGGTGGTGTTTGCCTTACAGAACCTCCTCATATTTTACACAACATCAGAGGTAGAAACCAATCACATGTTTATCTCAGAACATTTTTTTTTCAATTTACTTTTCAGTACTATTTTATTTTTCTAAATACACGTAAAGATAGTTTTTAACATTTATTTCCCCCCCAGTTTCTTTTAAAAAACATCTTCAATAGTATTTTGTTTTCCAAATATACATAAAGGTAGTTTCCAACATTCATTTTTGTAATGTGTTCCAAATTTTTCTTCCTCCCTCCCTCCTTTATCTCCTTCCTCTCCAAGACAGCTAGTAATCTGATAATAGGTTAAATATGTGCAATTCTCTTAAACATATTTCCATATTTGTCATGTTGTACAAAAAAAAAAATCAGACCAAAAATGAAAAAAAAACACAAGAGAGAAGAAAACACACAAAAAGTGAAAATACTATGTTTTGATCCACATTTCAGTCTCCATAGTCCTCTCTTTGGATGCAGATGGCATTTTCCACCCCAAGTCTATTGGAATTGCCTTGAATCACCACGTTGTTGAGAAGAGCCAAGTCCATCACAGTTGATCAACACATAATCTTGTTGTTACTATGCATAATATTTCACTACAATTCAGAGATTTTCCTAATGTCAAGTGTGGTATATAAAAGTGTAACACAAAATCTTTCATATGAAAAGTGATGCCCTGTTGTTTCCTGGCTCAATGTTATCCTTTTGTTTATTCCTTAGGAAGGCACCTCAAAATTCGCAAATTTGGATAGCAACGTGAAAGAAAATCAGAAGAGGACCCAGAGACGGCTTCAGCTGCAGAAGGATATGGTACGTGCTGTTGCAGTTCTGTTTATGCAGCCAAAGGACCCTCCAGCTACCCTTAGCAGATATCATGCTATTAGTAACCCTGCTGTCTCCTATTTGTTTAGTACTTTTTACTTGATTGTATATGTGCTATCTGACCCTTTACAAACCTATGAAGCAGTTACTTCAGCTGGCATTGTTCTTAGATATAGAATTCTGCAGGGACTGAGAAGTGTGACCTAGTAGCCCTAGACACCAGCACTACAGATAGAGAAATCAGGGAAGTGAGTTCACCATCCGCTCCCTGCTGTTCTTCCTTTCCTTCCTTCTCCCTCCTGACATTTGGAGCCTCCTACCTGTCTCCTTTCTCACCAGAAGCATTGATAACCCAGGGCTTCCTGTCACTGTAGGATGCATAAAACTCTCAGCCAGCCCCTTTGTTCATGGTGACCCTAACCCTGGTTATTCTGGAGGGAAGGTTCATAATACAGAGAACTGGTCATTGCCCTCTCTGGACTCGTTCCTTTATTATCTGTCTCAGAGTAATGTCTAGCTTTTCTTTTGGAATCTGAATTCAGATGAATCTCTCCCTCTCAACCTCCCAAATATTCAAGTTACTGAAGGAATCTTAATTAAAGCTCCTTGATTGAAATTGAAAAGTTGTTTCTATTTTTAATTTCATTTTCAGCTTTTCTCTTGGCAAAAAAAAGGAGGGACATGGAAATTTTAGGGAAGATGAGGTTGGAAAGATTGGGAGGAAAGGTGGATTAGAGTTTGGACTCGGTTTGGCCCAAACATTCTTAATCTGACTTTCCCAGTGGAGGAGGGTTCCCTCCCTACTCCCCTCCTTCCTTTGGGAAGTTGGAAGTAAATCAGACTAAATCATGCTCTCTGTAACATAAAACTTGGAAAGTATTCAAAATGTTTTGCACATTTTGGGTTGTTTAAATGATAAATTAAAAGTAGCTGTTAGAATTCAGATGCATTCTGGTTCTGGATGAAGGTGTCTAACATCATAGGCAAGGAAGGGCTAATGACAGAATACAGTCGTGACTAAGGGACCAAGAAATTGCCAGAACTGACTTTGCCAGAGGTTGCTGTCGGCTTTATGTTGAGGGATCTGGCAAGGAATTTTTCTTTGATTTTTCCTGAGATTTCCCCTTCTGGTTTTAGTCCTATAAGGCCCTCTGGAGGCACTTGGGGTAGAATGCCTTTTCTTTTTTCAGTCTGGAAGGATATTACATTGATTGCCTTTTTAAGAGTCCTCTACAATGTATGTTGTTCTTCTCAACATGTAAGACCTTTCAGTCATGATATACCTTGGTAGTCCAAGGGGCCCAGACCCGGGTCATAACCAAAGCTATTTGAAACCAAAGGGATAATCACACTCTGAAAGAAGGTTGAATGTTATGCAGATGTCTTGAATTTTCTCTGAATTGAAATAAGACAAACAAACCAAATAAAGGCTTTCAAGCATGAACAACTTTGCTTTAATGACTTCAAAGGACAGATTAGTAGATGAACTAATTCTTCTTTGGGTGTCCTCAGTTCAAATCAGATTTAATCATAATTTTAAATGGACATGAATCCAGATCTGGATAAGGCCCATCAGATTGCTATGTCTGTTGGATGTAGCAGAGGAGAAAAATCACCTTGTATTATAGTGGCCAGGGGAAAGAGGGAAAAAAAAAGACAACATTTCTGTTCTAATTTCTATTTAGGGAGTCATGCAGGGAACTGTGCCCTATCTTGGGACCTTCTTGACTGATTTGACCATGCTGGACACTGCTCTCCAGGACTACATTGAGGTGGGTTTTCTGTGATTTCTGAGAACATATCTTCCTTCTCTGCCATTTTCATCATGTGTAGAAAAGCCAGGGACTGTCTTGCTTTTGAACTCCTATCCTCAGATGCTAACACAATCCTTGCTAGGATGGTCAGTGAATGCTTATTAATTATGGTCTCTCCTTAACCCTGAAGTTTATAGCCAACCCTTAATCAAAAAGCCAAATCTCTGGTAACTTCCTAGCTTCCTGCCTTGAGTACCCATTTGGCCTCTTTACTAGGAACTGGGAAAAAAGTAAAACCCAAGCAGGTCATTTTTGCTACCTACTAGTAGTACAAATGAAAGTTTAGCTGAGAAAAGAAGTTACAGAATCCCAGAATTAAAAGGGATCTCAGTGGCCTTCTTGTCTATTCCAAAACCAAACTAGAATCTCCTTTACAACACACAAGGCCAATGGTCAGCTAGCCTTTGGAGATTATCACAGATAATCAGAGATCTGACTGAGTTTTTCACATATTCTTCTCTAATTTTTTTTTCCATCATTGTCAAAAGTAACAAGTTAGCATAAAACCAGATCTGAGCTGATTGATGATGTGTATTGTGGAGTTTCTGTCTCTTTGAGATAACATGTTTTCAGGCCCTGCCTTCCTTTACATATACTGGAGAAACTCCCTTCTCCCCCAGTTTTAATGACTTCAATGGAAGTGATATGTGAGAGAGTAAAATTCAACCCCAAGAGAACAGGATTCTTGCTGAGCTGAGGGGATGAGGAAATTGAAACTGATATTTAGCTTTGCCTTTTGGGAGAAATGTTTTCCTTTTTTTAATAGTCATTGAGAATTTAATTCCCTATGTGAGTCCTTAGCCAATTGTTGTTACTGCTGGGGTCAGAGGGAACAAAATCTAGCAAGAGCCTGTTGAAGGAAGAATTTGTCTTAGCTTTTCTTTCTGCCATCCTCTGCAAAGGGCGTCTGGGTCCTGGCCTCTGGCCTCCTTTCTATTCACATGCTAGTCTGCTAGGACCTTCCCCTCAGTCCCCTGAATGGTCCTTTGTATGTTCTGATCTATTTATGTTGTTTCCCCAATAGAAGTATTTTTTGCAAGGGCAGAAATTGTTCCTTTCTGTCCTTCTTTTGACAATATAATAGGTAGTTGATATATGCTTATTGATTTCTTTATTGGTCGGTTGGGTTCCCCTGCTTTAATTTTCTTCCCACTACAATCCATCTTCCACTCAGCTGAAAAATGCTTTTCCTGAAATGTAAGTCTGATGATGTCACCCAATCTCCCTTACTCAGTAAACTCCACTGGCTCTTCATTACCTCCAAGTTCAAATAAAATATTCTGTTTGGTGTTCAAAGCTCTTTGCAATCTACTCCTTTCCCTCACCTTTCTATTCAACCTCCAGCTTCCCTGGTTCCTTCAAGATACCACCTTTCACCAGAATCGTTGGTGAATAATCCAGTGTTTTATTTCCAATTTATCTTGCATAAAGTGTATGTCTATACATAGTTGTTTGCAAGTTATCTCCTATATTAGATTGTGAACTATTTGAGAATTGGAGTTGTCCTTTGTATCCCTAGTATACTTAATGTTTATTGACTGACTTCTAATAGTCATCCCAGGACATCTCATATTACAGGAGTATAAATATAGTATTTATACTATACTATCTATATATGTATAAATGCTATACATTTCAATGCTCTCCAGGGATTATATTTAGCAACCACAGTGGCAACACTTCTTTGTTCATTAATTATTGTGAGCAATTCCCTCTAAAAGCAGCCCTCACTTAGTAGAGTGACCTAGAATACTTGTGGTGGTACAGTTGTTTTATTGATCAATGCTTTTCTTTTTTTCAGGGTGGACTGATCAACTTTGAGAAAAGGAGAAGAGTAGGTATCATTTATGCTTCGGAGGATTTCCATTTTAATTCTTAAGGCTTTGACAGTTCAGAAAGGAATAGGGGACAAATAAGGTTGTGTTTGATTGGTTTGGTGGGGGTGGGAAGGTCAGTTTTCCCATTTATTTGTTTCAAATCTTCTCAGTAGCTAGAGAGAGGGTTAGTGAAATGGGAACCATACTGGATTTGAAGTTGAAAATCTGGCTCCTTGTTATCTGGATGACCTTGGGCAACTCACTCAGCCCCTGTAGACCTCAATGTCCTCATCTGAAAAACTGAAGGGGTTGGACTGGGTCATTCCCTAAGGAACATTCTATCTCAAAATCTTAGGTTCTTTAACTCCTATTAGGGATTTTACCCTGTGAAATATATATATATATATATATATATATATATATATATATATATATATATGTATATAGGAAAGTCACGTCATTGTGCTAGTTTGAAGATTAGATTTGGTGGTAATTTAAATATATATATATATATATATATATATATATATATGTGTGTGTGTGTGTGTGTGTGTGTATATATATGTATATAATAGATACTGGCTAGACAAAGGGAAAGTAATTTCAGAAGAAAAGGCCTCTTGGAGGAGGCTGGATTTGAATTGAATCTTGGAGGAGGAAGCCTAGAGGCCCAGGTGAGCAGGAAAAGCATTTTAAATATCACAAAGACTAACAACCGCAGTAGAACTAGCAATTGAAGGTTTAAACCAAAGCCTAGTAATTAGGCCAGTGTTGTAGAAGCACATAGTTCTTTCTCAGAAGGGAGTGGTGTAAGAAAACTGGAAAGGTAGGAAATGATTGATTTATAAAACACTTTAGAAGCCAAAAAGAGAATTTTACTTTTGATCCTGAGAGTTATAGGGAACAAGTAGAATTTATAGTGTATGTGTGACAAGGTGGTGACCTGGAGACACAAAGGTTTTAGAAAGATCACTTTTGGTATTTGGAAGTGGACTGGAGGAAGAGAGAGCCAACAATAATAGGATAGTTTGTTACTGCAGTAGCGTGGGTATGGGGGTCTCTACCACAGTGACATTTGGCCAAATGGAGAGAACATGTACAAAAGATGTTGAAAAAAATAGAAATAACAACCACATTGTATAAGTGAGGTCAGAGATGACATCTAGGTTATGAACCCGAGTGACTGGGAATATGGTGGTGATGTTGACAGTAATGGGGAAGTTATGAAGAAGGGAAGGTTTAGAAAGGGGGGAAGGGAGAGATGGTGAGTTGTGACTGGAGCATGTTGTGCTTGAGATATTCACAGGACATTAGGCTGGGGATAACTGAGAGGTAGGAGGTGATAGGAAACTGGAGTTCAGGAGCACTTTTTAGTCTTTGGAATACAAGCAAAAAGGGAAGGGTCAGGGAAGGAACTGTCAGTGTCTGTTTCTAAGGTTCTTGCCTTTGGAACTTGGTGATTAGGTTCCAGTAATGGAGTCCTGTGCAAGGCCCTGGAGGAGATTCAGATTTTAAGCAAGACCCAGTGTCTGCATCATCCAGCTTTCTGGGGAGAAGAGAGAGGGGAAGCACGTAGACCATATGTGGAATATTACCTACAGTTTTGGCTGACATATTATAGAAAGTACATCTACAGGCTGGAGGGAAGCCTGTGAAGAATCACTATAATTCTTAACATTGTTAGACAAATGCATTAAAGGGTAAATCTTTACTGAAGGGGGGATAAGATAAAGTTTCCTGCAGGAGGTGAAATCGGAGTTGATACCCATGTAAGATCATTATTTCATGACAATTTGGAAAGGAACATGTGGTTTCACATGGAATATCCAGTAATTAGGGATAGGGAAGAATCACTTCATTGTGCTAGTTTGAAGACTAGATTTCGTAGTAATTTAATTGCACAAATGAATAAATACTTTGAGACCCATTAGAATTTTTTCTTTGGAAAATGCTGTCATACTTTTGACCTTTGTGATTTAGAATCATAAACTTTTAAAGCCAGAAAGGAACTTTGGGATAATAAAGTTCAATGACTTCATTTTACTGCTGGGGAAACTGAGGCCTCCTGAAGGTACATGACCAGGCTGGTTCTTATCAGAGCCAAGATTGGAACGAGGCCCCTGACATCATTGCATTTTTTTTGGCTGTGTTACGATAGCAGAAGTTTTGTCTAGGGATGGAGACAGTTGGACTGAGAGTCAAGACATTGAGAGTCTGCCTGGGTTTTTATGACTGGCTTGTTCTAAATGTTTGAAAGACTTTGTCTCTTTGTTTCCTCACCTTTGTCCTTAAACTTCAGAGTAGTTTTGGTTCCATGTCTGTCGAACTTCAAAGTGAAGGAGTTTTTAAAATCTGGACACTTTGATGATAGGTAAAAGTTCATAATAATTTTTTATCCCTAATAAAGAAGTATGTAACAAAGAATTTTTGGTACATGCACATAGTTGATTCTCTCATGGATTTTAAAAAGATTTAGTTAAATGATTTACAAGAGCAATAAAAGCCCAAGAAAAATTCTTTGAGCGCAGTTTCAGGGACTCTTGGATATTCAAGACTATGTCCAGATACCCAGCACTTCTGGGAAACATTTGTAGTTGCAGATTGTCATGTGAGCTAAGTCTTTATTCAGTCCAAAACTACTTAATAATCCTGTGGGTATGGGACGTGGGTGCTTCCCAATTTTGGTATCTTTTCTCTATGGGTCCTACTTCCAGGAAATCTCCAGTCCAAAGATTATCCTTTATGTATTAAAAAATGACAATGGAGATAGAAAAACAAACCTGTCTCTTTAAGCATTGATAAGACTGAAACTTGCCCTGCTGACAGTGTTCTAGCCTGACTTGTTTTCTAGAAAATTTTGACATTCATTCTAACACATACACAGACTTTCAGGACTAGAGTTATGATATCTTAAGAATCATTCAGCTATTCCATTTATAAGGAAACATAAGATTTGAGCTTACTCTATGTATGTTGGAGTTTTTTATATTCAGCATTGTTTCTTCCTTGCCTGACATGTCATGTTGTTGATATGCCATTGGTGTGTTTCCATGTTTGAAGATCTTAATTTTGCTGCCTTACTCACATGATCTATTTGTTGATCTATTATCCTTTAGGAGTTTGAAGTCATTGCTCAGATCAAGCTCCTTCAGTCAGCCTGCAACAGCTATTGTATGACCTCTGATCAAAAGTTCATTCAGTGGTTCCAGAGACAACGACTCTTAACAGAAGAGGAAAGGTAAAGTGGACATTATTATTGTTGTTCAATTGTTTTCAATCACATCCCACTCTTGACGACTCCATCTAGGGTTTTCTTGCCAAAGATACAGCAGGGGTTTGCCATTTCCTTCTCCAGCTCATTTTACAGATGAGGAAACTGAGGCAAACAGGGTTAAGTGACTTGCCCAGAGTCACACAGCTAGTAAATGATTGAGGCCAGTTCTGAATGCAGAACAATGAGTCTTCCCAATTCCAGGCCTGGCTCTCTATCCACTGTAACACTTAACCTGTCCTCACCTACCTATTTGCTCCATTTGGGAGCTTCCTGCTCACCTGCAGGGGTCCTCAAACTTTTTAAATAGGGGGCCAGTTCACTGTCCCTCAGACTGTTGGAGGACTGGACTATAGTAAAAACAAAAACTTTGTTTTGCGGGCCTTTAAATAAAGAAACTTCATAGCTCTGGATGAGAAGGATAAACGTCCTCAGCTGCTGCATCTGGCTGGCGGGCCCTGATAATGGAGAAGTGATGTAGAGTAATAGATAAATGCTGGTCTTGGATTCATAGAGTTTTAAGTTTGAATTTTGTCTCACATATTTAGTTTTGTGAATCTAGTGAAGTAATCTTCTTCATCTACATGGAGACACTATTTATCTTTAATGAGTAATGCCTTTAGAGTGCTATATCATTAGATAGAAATATTGTAAAACTTCAATTCTCACTTCATTAATTTGCATTTTGTGATGATTCCAATGTGAACTGTATAAAGGTTTGTGGGACCTATCTTTGGAAAAGGAGGGATTAATAAGGAATTTTATGTTATAAAAATAATAGATATGATACATGTTGCAAAGATTGAATCTATAAGACTAGGCAAAAAAAATTAATATGGCAGATGAGGGAGAGTGAAAAGTCAAGAATGAATCTAAGTTACACACATGGCTGAGTGGGAAGATCTGTCTCTTTACTCATATCCATTCAAACTTAACTCTATAATTCAGAAGTGATTTACCTTAAAACGCTCTGTATTTATAGCTATGCCCTCTCTTGTGAGATTGAAGCTGCTGTGGACACCAGTGCCACCTCGCCAAAGCCTAGGAAGAGTATGGTGAAGAGACTCAGCCTGTGAGTATCATTTCCCAGAGTGGCCTAGTTGGGGTATGAGGGAGCATTTGTTTGTTATTGTCGTCATTTTGGTCAATGCACATTTAAACTTGGGAGGTAATATTGTTCATTGACATATCTGAAGCTTTTCTGATAAAAAGCCTACCCGATGTCTGAGCAGAAGCCGACATCTGGAAATGGTAAAGCACAATTAGCCCATTTATTTTGTGAAGGGAACATTGGGAGGCCATCATTGCCTGGTCTAGGAAAGACCTGGATTACTATTGTCAGCAAATGAAGACCTTGAAAAGTCCTAGACCAGGTCCACTCTTAGAAACTCAAAACTGATGAAATGTAAGCATATTTGTGAAATTCAAGCACTTTCTTCCTTATTGATTGACAGTAATGAGCCTAAATGAACACCACAGGGACAGATCTTTAGTTTTTCCAAAGAAACTTGTAGTTAAGAGTTGGCAATGGAAATAAAGTGTGCACGAGATTTTAATTGCTTATCTTTACTGAAAAAAGTTTCCTTAATAGCAATTCACACACACACACACACACACACACACACACACACACACACATGAACACTGTCTCTGTCTCTGTGTGTGTCTCTGTCTCTCACCTCTGTCTCTCTCTGTCTCTCACCTCTGTCTCTGTCTCTGTCTTTCTCTCTCTGTGTCTCTATCTTTGTCTCTCTGTCTCTCCTTCTCTCTTTCTCTTTGTCTCTGTTTCTCTCTCATACTCACACTAGGGGACCAGGAAGAGCACCACTTAGGTAACATTTGATTGTTATCCCTCTGAGATAATAGGTAGGTTAGGTAAGATCCCTTTTTATTGCCTCTCTTAGCTTACAAATAGAATCTGCAATTCTCAAAAGAAAGGATTGCTCCAGTTGCCTTCTCAGATAACCCTGCCTGACTGGACAGGGTCAGCTGAGTAGTGAGATTAAACAAAAGGAATCTGATTTCCAAAGATAATGTTCTGAGTCATGATGGAGGTGCGTGATACTGGAATGTGAGTCCTGCCTCGTGGCCATGTCTGTTAATTGGCTGATCACAAAGAACTGGAGCTACTTGTAGAGACTGTCCAGCCTCAGGAAAGGAAATAGTCAGCTAGTTCCAAATCTGGAGTCAGAAAGATCTGAATTCAAATGCAGCCCCAACCACCAGCAGAGGGACCCAGTAAGTTTGATGACTTGCTATGGATCTCAGTCTCCTCATTTGTAAAATGGGGGTAACCATAGCACCTCTCCCCCAAGATTGTTATGAGGATCCATTGAGATCACGTTTGTAAAATGCATTGTAAATCTTAAAGTGCTCTATAAATACTAGCTAGATTTTTTTTTCTTTTCTGTTATGTTTATTTTCATGCTTACATACCTCCCAGGGTTGTTGTGAGCATCAAATGACATAATAATTGTAAAATGTCTGGCATCTAGTAAGAACTATGCAAGTGTTAGCTGCTCTCATCCTCACCACCATTACAATCATCATCCTCACCCCCACCATCCTCATCCTCACCCTCACCCCCCAACCAACGTCACCCCCACCCTCACCACTACCATCACTGCTAGAAATGCTTTTACTCTTTTCCCCCATCACCAAGAACCGCTCTCTCATCGTAGAACCCTTCTCTTGAGAGAGCTTCTTTGATGTTGCCATAAGATGAAGGGATTGGATAATTCTGAGGTTCCTTCTGGCTTTGCTTCCCAGAATTCTCCTGTAGCCCTGCCAGGGGGGTGTGCTGATCCCACAGCCTGGGCAGCAAATGATGAAAACAGTCAGAGTTTACATGTATCCATTAACTTTTTCCACAACAGCTCTGGGAAGTCACTAGTAAAAGGGAATTGACTCTCAGAGAGGTTAAATGGTTTATACAAGATTATACCACTTATAAACCTGAGAAGCAAGCATTTAACTCTAGTCTTCTGCTCTAAAATATAGCATAGCAATATGAAATGTTATTATTATTAATCTCATTAAAAAGTTTTTTATCTTCAATGAAATTCAGGCAGTCTATAATCATTTCTTAAGTGCTTAGTATGTGCCAGATACTTTGTTAAATGTTGAAAATACAGATGCAATGTATTGGTCAACCTGCCATCTAGGGGAGGGGGTGGGGGGAAGAAGGGGAAAAGTTGGAACAAAAGGTCTTGTAATTGTCAATACTGAAAAATTACCCATGCATATATCTTGTAAATAAAAAGCTATAATTAAAAAAAAAGGAAAATACAGATGCAAGCAAAAAGATGGTCCCTGACCTCAAGAAACTTACATTATAGTGGAACAAGAAAGTGCTTGCACCAAAGAAATGAGGAAGGGAATGGTGTTTGTGTGGAGGGAAAAGTCTGGATTGTAGTCTGGTGAGAAATGAGAAGTTCAATTATAAATAAATGATCCTGTGACAAATCACCCACCTGCTGTTCTTCTGTTGCATTCAGTCGTCTGTGGGTTATTGTCAATGAGGATGCAATAACTGGCTTTTGTAGTTGAATATTTGAATGTGAGTGAGCTCTGCTTCTAAGGTCCATGGAATGCATCCTAAAGCAGATAGAATGGTGGAGATGACATAGTCTTCATACAGTGACATTTATGACAAATGTGGTCTTTAGGTTCTGCTGATGATCAGTCGGTGATACTTGCAGAGGCTGATCTTTTTCAGTGACAGAGAATACTTAGGGAGCAGGAAGAAAGCCTCCTAGGCAGTGTTTCATCGCTATCTCCCGGTGAGCTGGGACTGTGACAGTGGACAGCAGTTCAGTCTGGGATGATGCTTTAGCTCCCACACATTTTATTGGTTGAGTTCTCAAGAGTATTCTGAGATCCGTGTTTATAGTATAGTGATTTGCTATATGCTGGCCTATGAATGATCGGGAACTTCTAATGTATAATCCTATCCTCCAGGTTGTTCTTGGCTAGGTTGTAGGCACAGACTAAATTTTTATACCCTGCAGTGGCATGTCACACAGTTTTTATCATTTCTGTTAGCATTATGGTAGTTGCTACTCTTATTTTGTTCTCATCTTTTCTGATGGAAGTCAAACTGTCTGAGGGTGTCACGCTTTTGCTTTTATTCTTTCATATTTAATAGTCTGCAGATTGTTTCACAGGTGGCAAAAATGACTGCTTTTTGTAATTGAATAAGAACATTGAGATAGATGCTCATGTTCTGTGAGCTGACTGGGACAACTCCAGTGGCAGACAAGACAGTAGGAATGATATGTACTTTATCCTGTTCCCAAATGGTTTTAGTTTCTTCCACTAGATCTCTGTTTTGAAACATTTTGATTCCATGTAGTTTAGATATGTACTTTCAATATGGCAATATCTATTAAAAGCATTGTCATTAAATTTTTATGGGTCATTATTGTAGGCAACAATTTTTTTAAAAATTGCATAGTGATGCCCAATTCAAGCCAATATATTGTTGAATTCTCAAAAATATTTTGGAATTTATATTGTTAGTACACAAGTATGGCATCTGTCTATAAATGACAGTGATCTTCTCATGGAAATCCTAGATACCTGATCATGTCTAGATTTCTGATAGGTGCTGAATTTTTATAACCTTAGGTGATCCACTGTTTGGGTTTTCACTACATTATTGCCAAATCTACCCTAGTCAATGAGCCTAGAGCCCTTGAAGATAACTTTTCTGTAATTACTTGGGCCAGGAGCCAGATAAATTCGCAATTTACTGTCATAAATATTTCTACTTCTAGAATCAAATTGGCCTGAAGCCAGCATTTGTCTGATGCTTCTTTATCCATATAGTACAGGTTGAATTTAACCATGGAGTTCTTGTGCTATTGGGTCATCCATTTCATAGACTTTTCCCAGAGATAATCCACTTTCAGTTATATTTGACAGATCCAGAAAGTATATATCTGCAATCAGTTTTTATAATCACTTTGTGAAATGAGGTCTTTGTCTTTGAAAAGTTTTCCTGTAAATTTTTGACTTTTTTATCCTTATGAGTAGTATTGTTATTGTTATGTTAAACACCAAGATTCTATAAATCCCTTTATTCTGAAAGAAAATAGTACAGTGGTATGAGCATTAAAAGCAATATGCTGGCTCTCTAGTATTTGTCAAAAGGGTGACCTTGGGCAAGTCCCATGACTTCTTTTTGACTCAGTTATTGTAAAATGAAGGGCTTGGATTAAAGGATCTCTAAATGTATGTCTAAATCTATGATCCTGTGATCTGGTAAATAAAGAGTTTCCTTCCAGGGCTGAGCTAAGGAATGAAGAAAAAGCACAAATACTAGTGTGAGTGCAAGTGTTCCTAACATGGCAGGCGCTAAGTAAATATATGTTCAGAGAATGAATGCAACTCAGCTGGTCTCAGTGGAATTAGAAGGTGGTGCTGGGAGAGTGACATTTGGGACTTCATGGACAATAGAATGTTAGGGATGGCAGGGAGGTTAGAGAGGCAGGCGACATAATCTCTTACCTCATTGAGTTGAATGTGTATGTGTCCATGTGGGCTTCCAGATAGGTTCAAAAGATTATATGGAGAGAGCCATCTACATCCAGAGAGTGGACTGTGGGGACTGAGAGTGGATCACAACATAGTATTTTCAATTTTTTTTGTTATTTGCTTGTATTTTGTTTTTTTTTTCTCTTTTTTTCCCCTTTTTGATCTGGTTTTTCTTGTGCAGCATGATAATTGTGGAAATATGCATAGAGGAATTGCACATGTTTAACGTATATTGGATTACTTGCTGTCTAGGGAAAGGGATGGGGGAAGAGAGGAAGAAAAAAATTTGGAACACAAAGTTTTGCAAGGGTGAATGTTGAAAACTACCTATGCATATGTTTTGAAAATAAAAAGCTTTAAATAAAAAAAACATGCTTCCTTAATTTATTTGCTACTATAAAAAGAACTGCTATAAATATTTTGTGGGTCCTTTTCCTCTTTCTTTGACCTTTTTGGATTATAGGCCTAGGAGCAGTATCACCAAGCCAAAGTGTATGCAGAGTTTAATGATTTTCTAATTCTTAAAAAATTGCACAGAAATATCAGTCATCACTTTAAGGGTCTCATAAACTGATTCTTTTCTGTCCTTCTAAACTTCCTCCCTTTTATTCTTTTCTACACATTTTGCAATTCAATTTCACTCACCTGCTTTCAGTTCCTCAGAGATAATGCTTCTGTCTCTCATCTTCATGCCTTTGTGGAATTATCTTGGTTTTCTAGACTAGAAGACTTAGTTCAAATCCTACCTTCTTTAAGAGACCTTTCCCAGTCTTTCCAGTTCCTAATGACTTCAATGAACTCTTAATATGTCCTGTATAATACCTAAATAGCTTCATGTTTGTCCTCCCTCCTCCATTGGGTTGTGAGCTTCTTGAAGTCAGGGACTGTGTATATGCCTTTATTTGTATTCTTAATGCTTAGTATAGTGTCTGGCTCTATAATGTAAATGTTTAATATATGCTTGTGACACACACACACACACACACACACACACACATACACACACACTCACATAGTTTATTTATGTTTTCACATAGTTTTAATTTCTTTCACTAAGTCTCTATATTTTAAAAACTTTTCATTGGAGATTTTGAGTTTTCAATATTGCTGAAAACTTTCAGTATAGTTTTTTTTTTTTTTTTTGTATTTCTAAAAGGTTTCTCCTGGTGATTCATGGAATGTTTATAATATGATGCTGTCTGCACTTTGTGTCTGGCATGAATTTTGATTTTAGGTATAGCTACCCTCCATGTACCCCTGCAGGTTTTGGAGACTCATGAAAGGAGGTCCCTCTGCAGGGGATACGGAGAAGGTATTTCTGGGAGTTGGGTGTGGGGAGAAAGGGAACTTTGAAGTTTTGCTTCTAAAGCCAAGAATGTATATTTGTGGCCTTTCTTTAATGTAAACCACACATAGCCTCTTGGCTATTTTATCCAGAGCAATGGTGTTCTTGCCATTTATTCTAGTAATGTTTATTTAACAGTGGCAAGTAGACAGAGAAAGTGGTATATGAGGGCAAAAGTTTTTCTGAAGAGGTCCCTGGCAAAAGAATTTGAGAACCATGGATCTGGGAAGATACCAAATCTATTCCTTCTCTGAGCTGGAAATAATATAGCTTAAAGCATTTATTTCCTGAATTTTTACATAGGTTCTACAGAAAATCTTTTTATATACCAAGATCAGACCACAGAAAATCAAGACAACATCAGAGATCTAAGATCCAAGAAACCAAAAAATCCTATTTATTCACTATTGGGTTTCATGTTTGTTACAAAGTCCCAATCCCAGTATTTTCTTTCTTTTTTTCCTGCAGCCTGTTTTTGGGCTCAGATGTGATCAACAGCAGCACACCCACCAAAGAACAGCCTAAATCAACTCCGAGTGGGAGCTCTGGAGAAAGCATGGACTCAGTCAGCGTGTCATCGTGTGAATCGAACCACTCAGAAGCGGAGGAGGGCTGTATCACGCCTGTGGACACTCCAGATGAGCCTCAGAAAAAGGTACGTCTCTTCCACTCTAACCAGATGTGACATTTGCCATAGGAGTGGCTGTCATCAGTGTCACTACCCCACAAAACCCAAACATTTCTAAAGTACCAGGGGAGCGATACACTCTGAAGAAGGGGTGAAAGCAGAGAAGGTTCAATTTTGCCTCACAGGGAAGTCTATGTAAACTTTTCCTTAAAGCAATAAATCTGAAGCCAGCCAACAGGTGTATTTGGTCATGTTACTTTGGAAATGTTATTACATGGTTTTGGCTAAAGGCACTAAATAGATGAAAGATTGTGACCTTTAGCATGAATTACTTTAGGAAATGCTTAGGAGGGGTTTTCTGGGGAAAAGAAAATCACAAGTCAAAAAGTGAAGCATCATATTACAAAGTTTAGGTCTTCAAAGACCCAGTAATTATGAACATGATTAAGGAGCTCAAATTACATTTCCTACCTTAGATCTCTTTCTCTTGGGTTGCATAATGACTCAATAGACTGAAGTGAATAAAACTGAGCTTATATTGTAGAAGCAAGGAATCAGTTGGAAGAAACCTTGCAGGGGAAAAAATGTGAATGTGCCTTAAAAATTTTCAACAAATAGTCATGCACCCTGTAGTCAAAGGCCTCCAGTAAGGGTTACTTGCCACCTTGTGTCTAGATTTAGAACTGGGGGCTAGCTTACCCCTTCTCAGGGATGATGTAAATAGTATTTGTTATCTGGATGAAGGTTGAACTAGAAGACCTGCGGTTCTAACTTTCTGACTCTGTTCTCACATTGGAAACAGCTTAATGGCTCAGTGGATAGAATGCTGAACCTAGAATCAGGAAGACACTAAATCCAAATGTGGACCCAAATCCAAATGTGGCCTCCTATACTTAGTAGCTGTGTGATCCTGGGAAGGTCACTTAACCTTGTTTGCCTAATCCCCTGAAGAAGGAAATGGCAGATGACTCCAGTGTCCTTGCCAAGGAAATCCCATATGGGTCACAAAGAGTCAGACACAACTGGATAGCAATTCTCAGATCATCTTGGAGTTGGAAAAGTCCCAGGGGTTATTTAGTTCCATTTATGGTGAACAGAAATTCCATATATAAATCCTTATCTACCTAGACTCTACTTGGAGACCTTGTTGAAGAAACCCATTCTGTTTTTGTTCAAAACCTAGACAATGCTATGAAATAACATTAAAAGAGCTAGTCGTTCCATAATCACTCTATGACTTCTGAGCTAGTCAAACCACATCTGGAATATTTCATTAAGCAACCCAGATCGAGTCTATCCAATGTGATTTTTATCCAGCCGACCCTTATGGCATTTGTTGGCTTTTTCCATGTCTACAGTTGGTTGACTGGGAGACAATTTCTTATAGTAACAATACAAATAGACCTGTAAAATCAGGTTTCTAGGTCTGTTATTCTGTTGTGTTTCTAGAAGCTTGGCGTTACTGGAAAGAGCTATGGATAAATTGGACATCACTCTTTTGAAAGACTGGAAAATTTGATATTTCTGGGAAGAACAATGAAAAGCTTGTAACCTGCTCATATAACTTGATATAATAATTTTTCACTTGATATTTTACATGATTCTTCAAAAGTTCCTGACTTGAAATTCAGTAGATTTATCCTGCATGCAATATTATCTTGTGTAGTTTGTATATATTCATTAGTCCCTAAAGTTTCTGTATTGAAGTTACTTTGGCTTAGAGCATTGGACACTTGTAGTCAGGATGACCTGTGTTCTATTCCCTTAGATACTCGCTAGCTGTTGTTTCTCCCTTACAACTATGAGACAATAAAAGAAACTTGTTTTATTCAAATAAATAAAAGCAAAATAGTACATTATTTCTTCAACAATTCTCGTTCCATGATTTTGACAGAACCATGAACGTAAATTTGGAAAGTACCTATCTCAGATGCCATCTCATTGTATCGTAAATCTGTTTTTTTCTTTCCCCTAACTTTTCTATAATTTGTTAATAACATTTTCATCTTCCCAAGCACCCAGAATTGAACATTAAAATCATCCTTACCTCTTCATTCTTCTTCAACAACCACCTCTCAGTAGTTATCAAATCATATGAATTCTGTATAACATCCCTATTCGGACTGCCCACTTTAGTGCAGTACCTTAGTGAAGTCTAAACATCTAGCCTGACTTCTGGGAGGAGCCTTCCTGCTTCTGAATCCCCCCATTTTCCAATCTGTCCAGTCCATAGTTGCTAAAATAATCCTTTTAATTTGCATATCTTATCAGATTATTCACTTGTTCAGGAACCTCAGTGACTCTCCACAGCCTATGGGATAAAATTGCAAACAATGAGACCCATCATTTATCAGGAGTCACAGTCAAGCTTCAGTCAATCTAGCCTCAGTTCCTCCTAGTACTCTTTGTATACTCTACATTCTACTTGAACTAAGCCCCCAGCTACCTCTGTTATCCTCCACTATTGTTCTCCAGTCTCCCACCTCTTTCATTTGCACTATCCTGGAATATATTTTTTCCTGAGGCATTGAAAATCATTCTCTTCTATCAAAGCTTGGATGAGTTTTCACATCTTTCTCTTAATTCCCTTCTTTTGCTGTCATCATATTCTGCCTCATTTATATACATTTCCGAGTCCCTCAATTAGTTTATTAGCCCCTTTAGGGTAGAGATCTGGAAATCTTGGTTTCACTAAAACCTAGCATAGTGCCTTTTATTGTAAACACTTAATAAATATTTTCAAAATTAAATTGAATCCCCATCCAAAGACTGGGTCTCATTTCCAACATTTCTAATGATGCTCATAAAGTCTTTATTTGAAGAATGCCAATAGTAAGAAACTTAATTCCTCAAGACAAACTATTCCACTCTTGGCCATTTCTAATTGCTAGACACTGTTTACTTGTGTTAGCAAATCCCACTTGTTCTTTCTAGTTGAGTTTTTGGAGACTAAGCCAAACAAGCTCAACTCTTCATTCAGCTACCATTTGGGAATATTCATTATGTAACTAGATATAAATAATGCTATGTTAGGTGCTGTGATGACTACAAAGAACAGAAAAATACCCTTCCTGCCTTCTTGGATGGAGTGTACTGTCAAGGCATTTTGTAGTTCATCCTTATTAGATGCATTTTGTATCTTGCAAGTTAGTCATTTGGTTTTAATTTGAAAGTTCAATTTCTGATAAGGGTTTGGAGCTCACTAGCAATGAGTAGTCTATTAAGAGCTTAGACTAAACAGGATACAAGAATCTAAGATCTTATTTAATTTCAAATGTTTTTAGTAGGAAAGCACCTTCATTGGAGGCAGCTCTCAGAAGTTAGCGGTGGCCAACTGTTACTGTCTTTGTGGGGATTACTCAAAACTGGAAAAAAGATCATTTGGTGATATAAGAATCAACTGATTGATCAGTTAACAGAGGAGGAAGATACATGCAAGTGAAGTTAGAGAAATGGGCAGAGGAAGATAAAGAAGAAAGGCAGGGGTCCACAGAACTGGAAAATTGAAAGGAAAAACAAGTCACATTTGTTTTTAGTCTTACACTAAGTCAACTCTTGAGCCTGGTAAATTCTACACACAAAGGTGAACTTATGGGAAAACGAACAAAGTAAAAGGAAGAGAAAAAAGGATGATAAGGGAGTGATAAACAATAGGAAACCTTGGAATCCAGTCCCTCCTCTGACACTATTTAGCTGTGGCTTTGGAGCAAGCCATTGATTCTTTCTGGGTCTTGCTTTCCTCATCTCCAAAGTAGGGGTAGGGACCAAATCTGGATTTCATTGGTATTGAAAACCCCCAGATGAACTTCCCTAAAAATTAGAGTCTTATAGGGTTTCCTCAAGAACTAAGAAGTGGTTTGCTTGGGGTCACAAAGCCAGGACATATCAGAAACCAGAGGTGACCTCCAGTCTCTGTGCTTCCAAGGTTACTTTCTGTCCTCTTTGTTTTGCTGCCTCTTATCTCTAAAATATGAATAATAAAGCTTGCCTTGTTTGCTTCCTCAGTACTATGAGGACTTAACACATAAAGCTCCATATGTGAGCTATTGTGTACTTTAGCCTCCTATTTGTAGCTACTGGAAATGTTTTTAATTTGAAGATTTAACCTTCATTGCCATTGATGGCGATCTTTATTGGGGCATATCACATGACTGATAAACATGATACAATCTGGTGTCTTGTGAATGAGGGAAAAGATAGTGAAACTAACAACAAGGACTAATTCCGGGAGGTACATTCTCCTCCCATTCTGTTGGGAGCTCAATGACTTTAACTGAATACTAATTAACTATAAGGATAAACATGAGAACACATTTCATTTACCATTTCTTTTACTTGGCAAATTTGGAGGAATCAAGACCTGACTTTATAAACTATTGAAAATGATAAAAAGAAATTTTTTGTATGTGGATATGTATATGTATATGTATATATGTATACATGCATATCTCTCTCTATACACATATATGTATATGGAAATGATTAAACACTTTTTGTATATGGATGTGCATTTATGTATGTATATATGTATATCTATATGTGTATACCTATATATAGATATATGTATATTGAAAATAGTAAAAAAAAATTTGTTTTGTGGATATGCATCTATGCATGCACACATATGTAAATATAAATATGTCTTGTACATCAATATAAATCTTATGTATGTGTCAATGTAAATATTGTATATCATGTATGTCAATATATTATAATATGCATATATATGTCAATATAAAAGTTAAAGAACCAGGACAAATTCTAAAAATCAATCGAATTGCCCCTACATAGTGAACAAAAAGGATATTTGACTGCGAAAGAAGGTAGGACGGTTATATAATCAAAACTTAGGATGAAAACCAAGCAATTGGAAGCCAGACTTTTGCTATAACAGTAGTCCTAGGTAGATTTTTTATGTCTATGCTTATATCTGTGTGTGTCTATATCTATAACTAGCTATATCCAAGAGCCAATATTACTCAGGAGATCAAGGGCTGGCCTTGTTCAAGCCTATCTCTGGCACACTGTCACTTCATCACCACATGACCCTGTGTAAGTCACTTAAACTCTTGGAGCCCCCCAGCACTTTTCTAAGACTTCTTTAAGTTATAGAATGGTTTCTTGTCTGCATTGATAGAGAGCTTCCTTTGCTAGAGAAATCACTGATATGGTCAATTTTATGTCACTCTTTATATATAAGAAACTACATTTCATGGTTAAAAAAAAATGATTGAAAACTCATCTTGAGTCACTCAATGCATTTGTACTGGTATAAAACAAAGAATGTAAATAACAGAATAGTCTGTGTATCACCCAGAAGCCACAAGAGGAAGGATGGCTCTCTTGCTGAAAAGCATGGAGGAGGCGTGGATAACATCAACAATTTACATTGTTCCCTGATGGTAAAACTGATGAATTATTCATAGTTTGGTTACTACCCAGACAGTCTGACCACAATTTGACAACAGTAAAATTTGTAAAGATTACGATGCAGAAGAAAATTTACAAACAGACCCAACATCAAATTCATATGTGGATTAAGAAGGACTCTCCTATTTGCTTCACTGTGGCTAGGATTATATTTATTGAAGGAAGCCAGTCCAACTCCCTACTAAAGCCCCAGTTCAGTGCCTCCTCATGCTTTCTTTCTAAGATTACACCAGTGAAGTGCAAACTATGGTAGATCCCAAGCTGGAAAAACTTCAGGCAAGACTGAAGTAGTTATGTTTTGTTTTGTTTTTTTCCTGCAGCAGGTAATTGTGAGAATCAACTAAATCTGTATTAAAGCACTTTGTAAACTTTTAAGTGCTTTTTAACTATGCTAGCTTTTAATATTGTTATTACTAACGACAGCAAATCACCGAAGAACATACTATTTTAGTGACTGTGGATAATATTATAAGCAAAATCATTCTGCTAAGATTATATATCAAAGGACCTTAGATCTAAGTTTGCAAACAGACTAATGTATAAATACAGAATTAAGAAATTCCAGAATGTAATACAGTATTACTGGAATCAATCAATGACTCCCATTCAACATGTTGACAAAGAACTAGGACAAATTATAAAAATCAATTGAATTGTCCCTATGTAATAGAACAAAAAAGGTATTTAACTGAAAGATATTTTCTTAAATGTATAAGTTAGTAGAACTCATTGATATAGTTGCCCCTCAAGTAAAAATGCTGCAGAAAAAAAACAGTAAATTTCCATTTATCTGGTATTTAATGACTACAACAAGATTTTGGAGGGTTATACTTCTCATTGTTTTGAGAAAAACGCAAATAATAATAAAAGGAAACTAATGTTGTGAGTTTTTAAAAAAATTATTTCCACATTATTTTATAGGGTTGTTATGAATGTGCCCATAGCAAAATATCCATAATATAATGGATATATAATCCATAATAAATGGATCCATAAGATCCAGAGAGAGGGAGAGAGGGAGAGAGAAGAAGGAAAGAACTAATAGTTTTAAGATCTCTTTCTAGTGCTGTGAGATGTTAATTTGGAGTCCAAAATTTGTTATTTTTTGTCTTTGCTGCCATCTGTTGGTTATTCTTTGGAAGAGCAGCAGGGAATCCTGGCAATGAGTCCTAAAATGAGGAGGGGCCTTAGCAATCACGTCACAGTCATCCCATCTCCCAGGCCAAAAGGAGCTTAGAGGGCCAAATCTTGGGAAGTCTGTCCAAGCAGGGAGTACAGGGTGGGAAGTCTTTCAGGGGGACTCTTACTAAAGGATAAAGTCGGTGATATTAGTTCGGCTCCCCCATTTTACAGATGAAAGAAAAATCTGTCCCTATGAGGCAGAATTCACAGATGTGCAACAATCAATCCAAGGACCTTCGGAAACTAGGGTCTCCTCTACCAGAGAAGAAGATGCTTGTACATGGTCTAATGGGTAAAATAACAGTGGATATAGTTACGTATCTGTCCTGTCTCTTTTCTGAGAGTTGTATAAAGTTTCTCATTTTCCTTTTTCCTTTTTTTTTTTTTTTTTTTTCCTTTTCCAGCTCTCGGAATCCTCCTCATCTTGCTCCTCTATCCATTCCATGGACACAACTTCCTCAGGATTGTCATCCTTCATCAACCCCCTCTCCTCCCCTCCGGTCACCAACAACAACCCGAAAAACCACAAACGCTCCATCTCAGTCACATCCATTACCTCGACAGTGCTGTCTCCAGTTTACAATCAACAGAATGAAGACACTTGTATAATCCGGATCAGCATAGAAGACAACAATGGGAACATGTATAAAAGTATCATGGTAAGTGTTTTAGCTCTTTCACCCAGATGTATGAGTGCTCAGACTGATGTGTATGGTTATATGCATGAAGGTGGCAAGTGACGTTATATTTGAGATGTAGAGAGGGGAGGGGAAACCTCGAGGCAGGAAGAAATAACTTCAGATACAGCCTCCAACATTACTAGTTCTATGACCTTGGGTAAACCTTTTAAACTCTACCTCAGTTTCCTTTGCTAAAAAAAATAGTATCTATTTCTGTTCTGTTCTGAAGATCAAATAAAATAATGTTTGTGAAGCACTTAGCAGAATGCCTGGCACAGAGTAGGAACTTAATGCTTGTTCACTTCCCCTCTCCTCTTTCCTAATAGGAAAAACATCACACACACACACACTCACTAAGCAAAATGAATTTTAGGAGGAAAGGCACTGGCCACTGAAGGATCAGGAAATCGTTCCTTCTGATTTATAATCATTTCACCTATAGTATCTAGATGAAAAAAGAGAAGGAAACTAATGTCGTAAAAGTAGTGATTTGACTTCTTGTCTGCTTTCCTTTTATTACTTGCACTAAAATTCCATAGAAATTCTCTAAAGGTCTATGTCTGAGATTTAGTTCTGTTATAAAGTGAGTAGGGAAGGGGAACATCTCTTATTAGAAGCACCATCAGGTTCTTGTGGAGGATAAGGTGATGGATTAATTTCTTGAGTCTTAAAAAGAAAAGAAAGAGGCTGATGGAGAGCTGAGAGGCAGTAAAGTGACCTCCAGAGCTCTTGGTTCCTTCCCCATAATCTGTTGGAGCATTAGCATCCACCCCTCACTCCAGACTCCCTACTTCAGACCATAGGAACCACCTCCAATAACTTGAAATTTCCAGAAAGCTGGAAGAGAGGGCACCCCCTTCCCATCATTGGAGGGAGGAGATCACATTCATTCCTTGGCTCTGTGCAACTCTGAATATGTTTCCTTCTGAAACACTGTTGCGTATGGTGATTAGATTTACTGTTACTTGCTATTAGCCCACTATGTATTTATGTATACATACATATGCACACATATACACACACATCTCTCTGGTGCATTATGAGTTAAATAGATTTTTGTAGGCTGGCTGAGAACCTACCCGCTTTTTATAGCATTGTTTGTAGGGAAAAATGCATTCCAACTTATAAAAAAAATTTAAAAACAGATTGGGGACACTTTGCCTGATAATAAGTTGAGAATAACTTTTCTAAGTTGCTCCACAAAAGGATGTCTCTGGGAAAAGTTCCCTCCCACATTACCCTGAGATTGTACATGTCAGGGAAAGTTAGTGGTTATGGATTCTTCAGTAAAGAAACTGAATATCTCTTAGGTGTATCTTGGTAAGAAATTTGCATCTGGCTGACTAAGTACAACAGCAGCCTCCAGTGACCAGGGTATTTCATTCAGGCTGACAGGAAACAGATCTTCCTCTTTCAGACTTGGGACGTGCACCTATTTTCCCCTTACAAATTCATATCACAGATGTCTCAGGCACAGGAAGATAAGCGAGGTCATTGCTATTTGTTTTCAAGGGGCTGATTTTAATAAATTGAGCTTTCAGAACTTTGTTCAGAATGAGTTGCTTCATTAAGAGTATTGTAGGATAGGAATGAAGCCGAGAAACCTTTAATGTGCAGGAAAAAATGTGTTTCCTGTTGTGCTGGTGTCTTCCCATTCATTGATGCCCCTGAACAGAAAGCAACAAACAAATAAAAATAAAACCTCTTAGTGCTGCGGATGGACAGGTGACTTGCTTGTAAGTAGCAGGAAGTGTACGCTTCAATGGCTATTATTCTCTCACAGATGGAATAGATGTAATTTATCATTCCTTGGTTGGTCCTGTTTGTTGCATCCAGAAAGTCTCAAACTCAGGAAAACAATATTAAATATTGTTGCTTTAAAACATTGCTATATGGTTCTCAGTGCTCACGGAAGTTGAGAGTGCTATAGTAGGAGAATCGGGTCTTTAGCTCGGTTGCCCAATCTCGGGGACTACAGGAAGTCAGCCTTCCCCTTCTCATCTCTGATATTCCAACTGTAGTTCCTAGCAATTGTAGCAACAACCATGCTCCCAGGCAGGGATCTGTGCACTGGCATTTTCCAGATCCATAAGTCAGTAAGTAGGTCCTTTCAGGGGGAGAGTGCCTCTGTTCCCTGAGCGGGCTCTCATGCACCTCCAGAGTCTCGAGGAACAGTCCTTTTTGGCTGGTAAGCCATCCCTCCCTTCTCATGTGGTGACACTCTGCCCAAAGGGGTCCTTACTACAAACCAGGGAGTGTGTTTCCCATATAAGAGGGCCATTACGTATGGCCAATGGCAGTGTGTTTGACTATGAATATGTAATTTCTGCTAAGCAGCAAGGTTGGGCAGTGATTAAACCACTGTGCCTTGTATCAGGAACACCTGAGTTCAAATACAGATTTACTCACTTACTTTACAACCTTGAGCCGTCACTTAACCTATTTTTCTCAGTTTCCTCAACAGTAAAATGGTTTTAACCACTTCTTAAGGTTGTTATGAGGATCAGTCATGAGATGACTTTTGTAAAACACTTAAGAAAGCATCCGGCATGTAGTAGGTAGTATATAAATGCTAACTATTATTATTGTTGTTATCAATATTTGTATAGTGCTTAAGTCTGAGGACAACCTAGTAAAGTGGAGAGTTCTAGTATTGTTACCCCTCTTTTTACAAGGGAGAAAATTGAGACTCCGTGTCTTGCTGAAACTCACATAGTCTATGGTAGCAACCAGACCAGAATCCTTTGTGCTCTTATTTGGGACCTATAGCTCATTAATAAGTTGAAATTATTTTTCTGAGTTGTTCCACAGCTGATTCTTTGTTCTCTGTTAGCAAAATCTTCATCTGGTATGAACATATCTCTCCCTCCCCCCCCCCCACCCCAAGTAATGTGCTCTGTGTAGGTTCAAGTAAAGGGAGAGGCGGAATCCCAGAGTGGTTTAAGACTGTTGTCCTCACAGCAACAACTTGTATTTTTTTCATCACTTAGTACCTTGTAGGCACTTGTTTATTGAATGACTCACTGACATGACAGTACTGGGGGTTCCCTATTGATGGGCCATAAGGAACAAAATTTTCATGAAACACGGAACTTGATATTTTCCAGTTAACAAGCCAGGATAAAACTCCAGCTGTCATCCAGAGAGCCATGTTGAAACACAACCTTGATTCAGACCCTGCGGAGGATTATGAGCTTGTCCAGGTCATCTCGGAGGACAAAGGTGAGTAGAAACTGCTCGGGATATCTCCAACCATAGGATCGTGGGTGCACCAAATGCTACCATTGGCTGGGACCTTAAAGATCATTGAGCCAAACCTTTGTTTTATGAAGAGTGAGACTTGGAGGTGTCAAATATAGTCACACTGACCTTGCCAATGGGCGAGACAAGACTGAGATCCATATTTTCTCCTGTTATCTACTTCTCTTCAAATTTGGGATATAGAGGACCAATATAGTAAATTAAATAGTCTGAAGTATTCTTATATTTATCTTTTGTATTAGCTCTATTCTGGAACCAAGAATAGAAAACAGTGTGGCGTTTTTCATGGGATTGAAAAAATAGCCTTTAAAAAATCATCTTTTTAAGAGCCTCTGGGGATTTTCATAACTCATGGAACAAAATTCTAACTTGCCTTCATTGCTCAAAGTCCTATTTCCTTTCTTTGCCTAATATGATAATTTCAGAGAAAAGCTTTATCTTCATTTGTGATTGATCCTTGGCTACCAGTAACTCCTTCTCTTAACAATTGAAATTAAAATTTTTCTGCTTCTGCATCCCAAAGAAAGAATACTTGGTATAGCCCTTCATTGTGTTGGGATGCTCCTTACTCAAAGAACCCTTCTCTGGAGTATCACACCTCTAAGATGATCATTCTGGGAAGATGCACCTAACAAGATTTGTTATATGTTTTTTTTTTAATTTTATTGAATTCTTTTTAAAATATCTCCCAAATATCCCATTGTATCTCTTTTCTTCCCAGCTTCCAGAGAACAATTGCTCATAACAAATAATTTTTAATTTATTACTCACTTTGGAAAGTGAAAACCCAATATATGATGAAACTGAAGGAAAGACTTTTATAATAGAATTCAGTGCCACAAATATATAATCAAGCATATTAGAAATATGAGTGCTCTTAGGAAACATCTAGTAGAGCATTCTTAAAGCATGGTCTGGGGACCTCTGAAGATCCTTGAGACTCTTTCAGTGGGTCTGTGAAATAGAAATAAATTTAAGAATCATACTAATATGATTTAATTTCTAATTAAATTTAATACTGATAGAGATAAGTGGGAAGATTGGTGGGGAGGGTTCCTTAATGCTTATTAAGAATGTAAAGGAATTCTAAAGCCAAAAATGTTTGAAAGCTACATTCATTGAACTAGTCTCCCATTGTACAGATGAGAAAACTGAAGTTTTCAAAAAAGCAAAGTGCTTTGCCCAAGGCATCACAGCTAATTAGTTGGAGCTGAGGCTAGAACTTAGATTCCCAGACTTGTAGTCCAGAGTTCTTTACACCAAATATTAGAGGATATGTCACTTGAAACAACCCAGGTCTTTTGCTATTACTTCAGTTCCATGCCATCCACCACTGTGATTATAGTTGTGATATTCTATTGCTGTTATCCCTGTGTGGGACAGTCATACCCCTAAGTCCTATACACTTTTAAAATTAAATGTGCATGAAAATTAGTTTGTAATGAAAATTTCATTATATTCCAAAAGGCAATTGGAATAAACCATTAGATATTACAAAATCAAAACTGGGAGTACTTGAGCTAGGTTTGGCTCTTATTAATTCTTTTTGCATAATAGTATATAGGGCATTGAATAAGGCAACACTCTCTCATGATATATAGTGGTTTACTTTTGCTTCATCTTATGGGATATTTGGATTTTGGTTAGTTTTGGAAAATATGGATCCAATTCTGGATGGAATTGATTGACCAAGTGCCTCAACAAAGTTGTCTTGTTTTTCACTGTGGACTCATCATCTTCTGGGAGGAAAGTCAGTGCAGGGAAGATAATAGGTTGGAGTTCTGATTCTAACATGATCTCTAGGGCATTACAAAATATTTTATCCCTTTGAGCCCTGGTTTTCTTTATGTGATAATGGAAGGGGAGGCCATTGAAGCTATTCAAATTTGTTTAGTTCATAGGACCTAGAGTTAAACAGGACTTGAGAAAGCACCTAATTCCCAGCTTCTTAAACTGTGGATTGTAACCCTTATGAGAGTCTCAAAACCAAATGTGGGAGTCATGAAATTATGATTTATCATTAGTAAATGTTTGATTTGTGTACATATTTTATATACCTATATATTTGGGGTCATATATAAAAAATTTCTCAGACAAAAAGGGGTTACCAATGAAAAAAAAAGTTTAAGAAGTCCTGAATTCTAATTTATGATTCAGTGTGGAAAATAATATTTGAGTTCCAATCAGGATTAAGCAAATTGGTGCTGTCTATTCTGGATTTTGATTTCTGGATTGGTTCAGATCTCTGGAACAAAGGTCATATCCCAACCCTATGCTAAGCATAGAGTCTATGTCATAAAAAGAAAATAAGTGATATAAAGTCCTGTCCTACATTCTATTGGGCGATGGGATAGGGAAAGACAGATAGCATTTAAATAAACAGAAAAATAAAGTCTAATTTGAGGAGGAAGGGCACACTAATAATAGGGGGCAGGATCAGAGCTCTGTAGATAGAGCCTTGAAGGAAGCTAAGAATCCTAATAGGTGGAGATGAGGAAGGGCATGAGGATGGTCATTACAGAAGCTTGAGAGTACAAAATTGGGGAAGACAAGTGTCTTTATAAGATTGTGCCTGAAGAGGAATATGGTGAAAAAAGTTTCGAAAGGTAAGCTAGAGTAAGCATGTGAAGGAAGACCTTGAAATGCCCAACTGAAGAATTTTTATTTTTTTGAGGCAATGGGGACCTGGTGAAAAATTTTGAACAAGGGCTTGATGTGGTCAGTACTTCAATTTGGCAGCTATGTAGACTGGAGTGGATGGATGGGAAAGAGGAGAGAGTCATAGGGAGATGAAATAGAGCGGTCATCGGGCAATGCTTTGTGGCAATGCACTTCAAGAGAAGGAGGTGAACCGAAGGGATGCTTGGAGGAAGCATCACTGGGGATTGACAGACAAACTGATTGGGGGTGCAGGGGAGAGAAGGACCCGAGAGGTGAGCGCTGGCCTCCCATGTACACTGACTCCTTCCTGTTTCCTCTCTTTTCCAGAATTGGTCATTCCAGATACAGCAAATGTCTTTTACGCTATGAATAGCCAGGTGAACTTTGACTTCATCCTACGGAAAAAAACAGCCCTGGATGAACAGGTGAAATTGCGGAGTCGGACCAGCTTGACGCTGCCCAGGACAGCAAAGAGAGGCTGCTGGAGCAATCGGCACAGCAAGATCACCCTCTGAAAGGGAGCAGGAGGAGCTCACCAAAGCAGGGAACGGACCAGGGAGGGTGACAGGAGAACTTCAACTACCACCCAGTATTAGGGAGCCTTCATCTATTCAACAAATATTTATTGAGCATCTGCTATGTGTATGGCACTGCACAAGACACCTTGGGGCAATACCAAGATCAATTAGATATGAAAGAGATGAACTACTACTGCAGTGTTCCTCCTCGACCGATTTGGGATGAGAATGCAAAGTTACCCGCATATAGAAATATATAGGCGTCTTTGTGTATGTGTGTATATATACATAAACATATTTTATATATATATATATATAAATGTATATATATGTGTATGTGTGTATGAAAGGAACTTTATGGGATATTCTGGACTATGGGAAAAAATTTGCACATTGGCCTAGGACGATACGGTCATTTTTTTTTAATAAGGGGGAAAAAAAAAAAGAAGTTACTGAAAACATATATAGCCTTACACACCTTCCAATTAAACGGAATCAGATCCTAGGAATACGAATTTTCCTTTGTGCCAGTATTACTTGTAACATGAACTTCAAATTTTATTTTTCTAAGAGGGAAAAACCTCTGAAAATCAAGTGCCACCAGAGACAAACAAGTGCAGGACGAGAAGAGTCACCATCAGCTGAATGAAAGACCGACTTGGAAAGGGTCTGGAGGAGCTGGTGACCCTCAGTGTCCGCCTGCACGTGCCCCATTCTGTCAGCCTGGGCTGGAGAATGGGCGAGGAGCTTAGGTTTCCCCCTGAAGCTCAGCTGGAAAGAGTGCTAGATTTTGGAGCCGGAGGACCTGGTTCTAAACCCCACTCTCTGACTTACTACCTGTATGACCTTGGCCATTTCACTTCTTCCTTGAGCCTCAGTTTCCAAATCTGAAAAATGAGGAGCTTGGACTTAGTGATCTCTAAGGTCCCATCCAGCTCTACATCTATAATCTACCTTGATCCATTTGCTCAACAAATTGCTTTTCTGGAGGAGGAAGAGGAGGAGAAAGAACTTATTTTGTCATCTTCAGATTTCTCTGACCAACATTTTGTTTTTTGCACCCATTCAGGACCAGAATACGGACTTTAGTTTTTCCTTCTAAAAACATTCAGAAAGTGGGTCATGCTTGTTTTTGCACAAACACTCACGTTTTTGGTTACTCACCAGCCAGGCAAGGAAGTGAAGAAGACGTCCGACAGCTGCGGACTCTGTCCATGTTTGAAGGCCACTGGTCATTGCCTTTCTGGATAAATGCCTTTTGTGTGCACAGCTGCCTATCATGCTGGGCTTCTGCTACCAGAATTGCTGTTCCTCATCATTCTGTGCAATTATTCCTCAGGTGTAGAATTCTTTTTGGAGACTGACTTAGATTGGGGACTTGGAGTCTGTGAAGGAATTGATTCCTGAGCATCGATTGACCCATTGGCTGCCTCTGAAGATGTGCCTGTTTATTGTAGCAGTGCCCAGTTTGACTTTAATTATTAATTTTTGTAGCATCACTGTGCCTAGCCCACACCTCCCCAGGGCAGGGTGGGGGACAGCCACCTTGTGGGGTCAGGGGGTGCATGCCAACTCAAATGTTTCTTAACAAGGTACATTCTCCAAATGGAATAAAGAAGTTAATTTTGCGTATGGACCCCCTCCCCCTCTATAGCTGCTATTACTCTGTCTCACTTGGAAGTGAAATTTTTATTGCCAACTATGCCATTTTCCTCCAGAATCTGAGGTATGGTAAAAGTCATTTTAGGGGTTTGAATTAAAAGCCATATATGTTCAATATTGACGTGTAAGAAGCACTTACAGAATGTCATCCTTAAATTTTTTTCTCAGATTATTAATCTGCATTCCAAAAATTAAAAATAAAATGAAATGAACTGAGATTATAAAATTTAGATTATATACATAGTTTTCTCTGTGCCAGCTCTGTAACGCGACTATGAAAAGTTGTGTCTTGTTTATGTTCTGTGAACAGCCATAATAAATCAAGCTTGGGGAACTGGAAAGGTCTGAAGAGCCATAATGCATGGACAAGACAAAACACAATCTTAGAGAATGCCTTACATCTTGCTCGCCTTTCTCAGAGATGTTGATCATTGCACTGTAAAGATGCCCAACCTCACACGGCATGGAGACATTATCAGGTCCATCTTCAGTTTGGGGAGAGGAGGGAAAAAAGTGGCAGGTGACGTGGCCGTGAGCCTCACAGTGTGACTAACCAACCAGATGGATCGACACTAGAGCCTTAGCCTGTTTTTCAGGCTGTAAGTCCAGAAATAACCTATAAGAATGTGTGGTTGAATGTCCCCCGAGCCCAATGTGTTTGCTTGTATATACTGTACATGTAGAGATTAGATTTATATACTGTACTGTACAAAACCTGTATTTTTCATTTTTAAAGATGATGAAAATGTCCAGTGGGATAAAATAGCCTCATTTATTTAATGCCATATTTTAAATACCATTTTGGTTCCTAATGGACAGCTTGTATGTGCTTTAGCCACTTGCACTCTTATTTGGCGTCTCTAGCATCTGTTTACCTTCTGGTTAAACTAATAAACTTATTTGGGAATAGGAGGCATGTGCTGCCTAAAGCCCAAGGGATTATGTCATGAATGTCATTCATCTCCTCACATTGATTTCTTGCTTCCCAATAGGAAGAGCTTGAATACTTTCAAAGTAGAAGTTACCACCTCACAGGTCAGCACATGTTATTTGGGGGCAGCTTCTTCCCTCCCTCTCTCCCTTTCTTTCCTTCTCCTTTCTTTCTTTCTTTCTTTCTTTCTTTCTTTCTTTCTTTCTTTCTTTCTTTCTCTCTCTCTCTCTCTCTCTCTCTCTCTCTCCTTCTCCTTTGCCCCTTTTTTCCTCTCCCTCCCCCCTGCCTCTACCTTTACCCCTCTCTCCTTTTCCCTCTCTCTTCCCTCCCTCTGACCCACTCCTCAGTACTTAGAATATATCTACCATGAAGTCTCTAATCATTTCACAAATTTCTAATGTTGTCTCTCAAATGAAGTTCCCAACTTTAAGGAAAAAAAAACATATTTCCATATTTATCATGCTGCACAAGAAAAATAGATCAAAAAGGAAAAAAAGAGAAAGAATAAAATGAGCAAACAACAACAAAGGTGAAAATACTCTGCTTTGATCCATGTTTATTCTCCATAGTTCTCTCTCTGGGTGTGGATGGCACTTTCCATCCCAAGTCTATTGGAATTGCCTTGAATTGGAATTGCCTCATTGTTGAAAAGAGCCATGTCCATCAGAATTGATAATCATACAATTTTGTTATTGCCATGTGCAGTGTTCTCTTGACTCTACTCACTTCACTTAGCATCAGTTCATAGAAGTCCAGGTCTTCCTAAAATCATCCTGCTGATCGTTTCTTATAGAAAAATAATATTATCTAGAAGATGATGACCAGTCCTGATGGATCAGGCCATCCTCAGCAACGAGATCAACCAAATCATTTCTAATGGAGCAGTAATGAACTGAACTAGCTATACCCAGAAAAAGAACTCTGGGAGATGACTAAAAACCACTACATTGAATTCCCAGTCCCTATATTTATGCACACCTGCATCTTTGATTTCCTTCACAAGCTAATTGTACAATAATTCAGAGTCTGATTCTTTTTGTACAGCAAAATAATGTTTTGGTCATGTATACTTATTGTGTATCTAAGTTATATTTTAATATATTTAACATCTACTGGTCATCCTGCCATTTAGGGGAGGGGGTGGGGGGGGGTAAGAGGTGAAAAATTGGAACAAGAGGTTTGGCAATTGTTAATGCTGTAAAGTTACCCATGTATATATCCTGTAAATTAAAGGCTATTAAATAAAAAAATAAAAAAAAAAAAAAAAGAAAAATAATATTACATTATATTCATATACCATAGAAGTTCCCAAATTGTTGAAGAAGATTCATTGTCCAGGTTGTCCAGTGTGTCCATTTTATAGATGCAATTGAACTCCAAGGGATAAATAAAGACTTAAATGCTTTTCTATCCCTCTGCTTTGAGCGTGCTTCTGCTTAAGCCCCTCTACTCAGAGAAATATGCAGTCTATGCTTAAAGGATACAGGGAAATATCTCATTGCATCATTATTATGCCTTTTTTATAAATGAAATAGTGTCAAAGGCTACACTTCCTTTGATTTAACAAATACTTTCAGTGCCTACTATGTGTAGGAGCCCCTGTGATGGTCAGTGAGGGTAATGTGAAAATCAGGAGATGTTCAGTAGGAAGGAATAAGACATGCAATGTGACTCTTTGGTGGCTCTGCAAGCTCACTGATGTGAGGTCTCCGACACTTCATCTTTCAGCGCAGCAACACTGCATCTATTTGTCCTGTGATGTTTCCTAAATGCTTGTTGAGAGAAGACTTATTGCTTCCATCCATGGAAATTACGCTTCAGGCTTTCTTGCCAACTTTCTGCCTCTCCCAAACACGTCATATTCTCAAGGCTCCATCCTTTTGCTCGGATGGTGTATTCTCTGTCCCTGGAATACACTCCGTCCTCCCTTTCTTTATTTGATGAGTTCTTTCTTCTGCAAAGAACACATCACCTGGATTGAAGATTGAAGCATCTTCTTATTCCCCCTACCATTGAATCTCTCTCCCAGACTTCACGTGAAAGTTTCATTCCCTCTTATCCCATGTTTTATGTTATGTCTATTGAGACAGTGATGGAGGGATGAAAGGAGGTAGAGAGTGAGGGGAGAGAGGAGAAAGGAAGAGAGAAGAGGGATGAAAGGAGAGAGAGAGAATAAAAAAATACCAACAAGAGAGACAGATGAAGTAAGGAAGGCGGAGACAGAGATGGAGGGATGAAGGGAGGCAGAAAGTGGGGCTAGAGAGAGGAGGGGGAGAAAGGGAGAGAGATGGAGGGATAAAGGAGGAGAGAGAAGAAAAAGATGAGACAGATGGAGGGATTAAGGGAGAGAGAGACATGAAGGAATGAAGGGACACATGGGATGAAGGGAGAGAGAGATGGAGGGATGAAGCAGAGTGTGAGAGAAAAAAAGAAAGATGAAAGGTGACAAAGATTGAGTAGAGAGAGAAGGGGGAGAAAGGGAGAGAGATGGAGGGATAAAGGAGGAAAGAGAAGAACAAGATGAGACAGTTGAAGAGAGAGAGAGAGACAGATGAAGGAATGAAGGGACACGTGGCGGAATGAAGAGAGAGAGATGGAAGCATGAAGCAGAGTGAGAGAAGAAAAGAAGAGAGATGAAGGGAGACAAGATGGAGTAGAGAGAGGAGGGGAAGAAAGGGAGAGAGATGGAGGAATGAAGTGGAAGAGAGACAGATGGAGAGATGAAGGGAGGCAGGGAGTGGTGGTAGACAGAGGAGGGGGAGAATGGAAGAGAAAGATGGAGGCATAAAGGGGAGAGAGACACATAGGAAGACATGGAGGGACAAAGGAGAGTGAGAGAGAGAAGAAAAAGAGATGGAGGGATGAAGGGGGGAGAAAAACAGAGTGATTTGTAATGACTTTAGTAAAAAAAAAATGAATATCTGGATAGAATGTTTCCCCAAAACATTCTTGTCCTAATCAAATTGTGTCATCAGAGGGGACCGTCACCTTCTTATATTGAGCAACCAAGCAGCCTAATTCAAAAACTTTGAAAGATAGCATTTTAGAGAAATGCTGAAAAATATTCTGGGATAATCCAGGCCTGTTTGTGCCTTTGGGAAAGGATGACTAATAGAACTGGAAGAAATCAGATTCTTTCTCCTCCCTTCCCTTCCCTGCATCCCACCAGCAAACTCATTCTGTCTCAGCTGTCTAAAAAAGGACTGATTATACACACAGCGTGGGAATAGCAAATCAGTGCTGACTGATAACATTTTCCTTTTCCAACTACAAACATTTAAAATAATCCAGACAGTATCAAGCATTCATCCAACATTGGACAGCATGTACAGGGGCAAGTCCAGAGGGCTCTCTGATTCGTAGGGACTTGAATCCATTCAGTTTGTCCATGCCTACTATATCAACCTTGTTTATAATCTTATCTAGAAACCCCTAATACATCTTTTGGTTTCTAGCATCTTCACTCTCCAGAATACCCTCATCAGAGCTGCCAAAAATCATCTTCCTTATGCATAGACCTGACCATGACATTTCTTTGCTGATAAAAACAATAGTTTCCTATATTATAGGGTAAAAATAAATGCAAATTTCTTGACTTACAGTACTAATATGACTGAAGAAGTTTGGGATACTAAACAGAGAGCTAGTCTTGGAATCAGGAAGACTTGGATTCAAAGTCTTGACTGTGATGTTGGATACAGTACCTAATCTTTTAATGCTCTGGGGAGCACCGGGATGTATACTGATCTACTTTGGCAGAAGTTTCCTTCCTGAGATTTCCTTATAACCATGAGCAGATAACAGGGAATATATACAAGTAAATGTATGTGTGTGTATATGTGTATATATATATATATACATACATGTATATATATATGTATGTATATGGTTATATACTGAGCAACCAAGCAGCCTAGATGAAAAACTTTGAAAGATAGCATTTTAGAGAAATGATGAAAAGTATTCTGGGATAATGCAGGCCTGTTTGTGCCTTTGGGAAAGGATGACTAATAGAACTGGAAGAAATCAGATTCTTTCTCCTCTCTTTTCTTTCCTGCACCCTACCAGCAAACTCATTCTGTATCAGCTGTCTAAAAAGGACTGATTATACACACAGCATGGGAATAGCAAATCGGTGCTGACTGATAATATTTTCTTTTTCCAACTACAAACATTTAAAATAATCCAGACAATTCTGTAAGGGAAAGATTTATCTCCCCATTTTACAGATGAGAAAACTGAAGCTTGGAGAAGCTGTTTCTTAGTTTAGTCACCTAGTTAATAAGAGCCTGGAGGCAACATTCAAACTCAGGGCTCACTCCAAAGTTCTATTTACTACACCCTTCTGCTTCTGGGTATGGAAATACCAAGGTGCAATTTAACCAGTCCCTGCTCTCAAAGAGTTTACAATGTAATTGCAGAGATGTACAAAACAGAGATTGTGAGAGTACTCTTTAGGACCAAATATACAAGAGCCTTCTTTGCTATTCTGTCACTTAATTTTACAATGCTTTCATTACTGCCGCTGACAGTTCAAATTAAATAGAACAGAAAATGGTCTTTTCTGAAGGCTGTCTATATTAATCCCCCTTTGGCCCAGTCTTTTGTTGATGTCTCTCCTCCCCCCCTTTTTTTTCTGGACTAATGACATGCTTTGCTCTTTCCAGGAAGATTTATTAGTCTGAAATTTCTCGCTTCAGCTTAACTTCTTTCTTAAAAGTTAGACTGGGAGACTTCCTCCTTGGCTATAGCTCTCTGAATTTCCCATCGTGGATCTTATATACTCCTTTCCACAATCTGTTCCCCAGTCCCTTTATTTTGGAACTTTGCTCAGTACGAATTCTATTCTCTCTTTAAGAGTTCTTTTGGTTTTTTCTTGAAAGCCCCTTCCACTCTGACCCCAAAGGCATCATTTTTCATTATCTGCTCCATCCCCAGTGGTACATACTCTGAATTACCTAACCAGGATACCCACCATTTATCATAGCACAAAATCCTCTTTTTTTCCTGCTGCTCTACTGGGTTCCTAGTAAACTTTTAAAAATGCTTATGATTTCTCATTTACATTTGAACCCTCCAGTGCCCTGTCTGGAATGTCTTTTCCTTAAATTCATAATTCATTTTAGGGGAGCCAGCATTTTATTATGGCTCATTTTCTAATCTTCCTTGCATGAAGCAGGATCAGAATGGAAAAAAATCTTCCTTAATCCACCCTCCTAAAAATCAAGTTCTTCATAGCAACTAAATCTGTTTCAATCTTCACACCCTGGAAAACGGAAGCAAATCCAAGGCAATGTTTCTGCTCCATCCCTATAAACGAGCTGTTTTCTCTCATTGTGGGAAGGTTTGCCAACTGATAATGACATCATGGGCAAGGGAGAGATAAATGCACAGACAGTGATGCTATATGGAAGCCTTCATTCTTGAGGAAGCCAAGTGAAAATGATGATCTTGGGAGGATGAAAATCCACCCAGTGTGAGGGAAAAATATGATCCTCTAGGAGGAGGATTCTTTACCTTTTTTTCATTTTTTAATAGAATAAAGAGCAAAGTTTTATGCTGTAAGTAGCACATCTGGAATTGTAGGAAAAGATTACAATAAGAATGATCCATAAATATTTATAGATATACTTTATTCTCTGTGAGACCTAATCCAATGAGGATCTTGGATAAAATGTAAACTTGGAAGCCAAGGATCAGTTCAGTGCACTCTTCAGACAACTTAGGGCAGGAAGAAAAGTTGAAAGTTCATCTGGCCCATTCCTGTGTCTAAACAGCTGAATTCTTCTAGAGTTATCTTATGCTTAAATACACTGAAAAGCAGCCATTCTGTCTAAGAAAATAGTCTTCATTTCTGTTTATCATTTTGTCTTTGTTTAGCTAGTTCTTCCTGATACTTTGTTCAAGTGGAGTTTAAACCCCTATGAGTTGGAATCTTGTCTCAGACACATGGTGGTTGAGTGACTCTGAACAAGTCACTTAAAACTTCCTTGTCTGAAAAATGAGCATAATAATAGCAATTATTTCACATTGTCTTGGGAGGACCAGGTGAGATAATGTCTAGAAAGCACTTCACAAACTTTAAAGTATGATCTCGGTATGTGAGAATGATGATGTTTTTAATTGGAGATGAAGAATCATTAAATGAAAAATCATTTTAGAAGTATTATACCTGGACACTATTATTTTTACCTTAGCTTTTCTTATTTTTAAACTTGTTAATCATTTTCGTAGCTTTCCCTGCATATGCAGTCAGAATTCTCGACTTTTCATTTACATTGTGGCTCCAGTTGTGTGTAATGAATGCTCTGATGAAGATCTGACTACCACCTAATGACTGAAACTGCAGTATGAATAAGAATCTGTCTGCCTCATAACTCCTTAATCAACAGTTCCCTGGGGACAATTGTCTCCCTAGAATAATATAAAAACACAACATTTTGCCAGTCTAAGATGAAGAAGTTCATCATTTTAATTATTTCCAAGGTACCAACTCCCCATTCTCTGAGCATTTTTCCCATCTGACAAATTCAACAAATATTTTTAGACTTGCATCTACTCAAGTTGCAATTTTGTTATTATCTGAATAATCTCATTCTAATTCTTTCTTTTATTTTCATAAAATTGAGAGAGCCTTGAGAGCCCAATCCATGCCTGAGCAGGAATCGGCTCTAGTAAACCTCCAGTTCCTACCTGAAGTATTCCAATGAGGATGAACTCACTCAACATCTTCCCTACTTAACAAGGCAGCTCCAGCCACTCTCGATGGCTGTAATGTTTAAGACTTTTTTTTTTTTTTGGTATCGAGGCAAAATCTGTGTTCTTTTTCCTTCTATGCATTTGTGCCACTTTTGTCTTCTGGAGCCAAATAATCCTAATCCTTCTTCCACATAATAGCCCTTCAAATATTTGCAAAATTTCTAACACATTCCTCCAAGCCTTCTCTTCTTTATTTCTTTCAACCAATGAACATAGAGAACATAATTTCCAGTTCTCTCATCATCTTGCTTTCAGGTCTAAGTTTATTTATTTAGTTTGTTAGTTTCTGTTCCTTTTATTTACTATGCTATCTTCCATGACTGTTATATCCCTGTCTTTGTTTTTCTGTAAAATGGGTATCACTATACTTTCCTACTTCATATTCTTTGGAGATAAGAAAGTTAAAACCTGGGAAGAGGAATTTGCATCATATGCTAATTGGGAGGGTCTGCTAAAGCCCTGAGTTTAAAAGACCCTCCAATATTCAGCCATTTAAGTTCTTAAAAATCAGCACTTTTATTATAAACCTAATCTTCAAAACAGCAACGAGGGGTGATTAATTCCCAAATATTTATCTTTTCTTTGCCCCCAAGAAAAATATTTTTACAATGCAAGAATAAGTTGTTTTCTGCTATCTAGAGTTATTTTGACTTATGGTGCAAAACTTATAACCTTTATCTATTATATAGAGGGCTTTTCTGCATTCTTGTGACCCTTTTTATGTGTCTATGATGGATAATGATTCCCCACTAACACTAATCCACTCTTACTCCAACCTTACATGGATTTCAGTGTTGAGATTTTTCAGGAATGGTGAGAACACACAGCAATGATGAATAGAAAAGCACTTGGTACTGCTAATGGCATTTTTTTGTGTTTGGTATCAAATCTACTTTATTCTCCAAATTGCTTCTGGAAAGAAATCCTGGTAGACTTGACTTCTGATCAATATGGTTTGAAGAATCAATGAACAATCACAAATTTTTAGCCTACATTTGTTTAGTTTATTAAAAAAAAGCTCCAGGAAAGTGAATAAATATGATTTTTTTGCCCCCAACCCTCACCAACAGTGACATACCCATTTCAAGGCACATACTACTCTACAACACATAGTGTGAAGACATTATTACGCATCCATATTCCTCAATATTCCAATGGCAGTCCTGTATGAACACTGTCTAAGAAAATGGGAACATTGTAGAGGGTAGACAGGAAGGTGTTTGTTCTGTCCTTTTGAGCATTGGGCATTTAAGAAACAACAGCAGTGCAGATGGTGAAGGTCTCTGTATAATGGAAGTCCTTAGAAACAATAAGATGTATCCAGATTATATTTGCCCTTCTGAAGTTGGGAGGGTGGACACAGCAACTGGAGACCATGGGCCTCATCTTCTGCTGTTCAAGATGTCACTTTTAAATTAATATTCAAATATTAAATTGAATGTGAGCCTAAGGTTAGGATGGAGGCAGGAAGAATGGCGAGCAGAGCTTGATATGGTGGTTGAGGGATTGTGGAGAGGATCCATTTTGGAAATCTGCAGTCCCCCCTTCTCCATCCCTGAAGTCACTGCTGTTGTTCACAAGGTTCTTTTTATCCTTTGTGAAGAAGCCAAGGCAGACGGAATAAAAAAAAAAAAAGGCTGATTCACAGTAGAACAGTTCTACTCTAAAAATCTAGAACTTAAGGTCAATGTCTTGCCAAAAATGTAAATTTACAACACTATCAGACCGGCTGACAGGGAATATTAATAGTCACAAGTGTTGCTTGCTTCATACTTGAAGCAAACCAAAAAACACAGAATAATCACTCCATTTACTTCCACCCATTCTATACCGCCATGCACCCAAATCACTCACCCTACAGACATCCACTTCAATTTACATACACACATAAAGTAGAAAATATCAAATATTAAACTGTCTTAGGAAATCAATTAAAACTCCTCCCCCCAATCCCCATGTTACTTCATTTTCTTACAAAAGAGAGAAATTACAACTACACAGCTACATCTGAGTAGGGTAATTGGGAATCCAATCGAATTTCTTGACTTCTGATTTTAGTTCATTGCTAGCATTTGGTTCTTTCTCCAATGAAGAAATATTACTACTTGCCCAAGCAAGGACAACCCTGACCTTACTCTAAAACACAATGAAAGGTAAATTGTCCTTTTGTCCTGTGGTTGCCATTCTACTGAGAACATTAAGCTTGGTGGATGCCATATTTTCTACAGCCTGAGTTGCTAAAAGATCACTCCCTTCCCCTAAGGTTAAATGCAAAATGTTGACAGGAATTGTCCAAACAGTACCTGCAGGGCAGGGAAAAACAAGAAAGCCAGGTCCACACTACAAGGAAAATATTTCAGAAGGCACTTTTTTTTTTTGGGGGGGGGGGAGGAGGTGACCCTGGACCCAGAATTTAAGCTTATACCAATAGTTTACAGAGGTATGGAATGTTGAACTGAGAAAAACCTCAGTGATCAATTGCTTTTTATCTTCTTATTGCTCTTATAAGGTCAGTAAGAGAAAAGAGGAGGAAATGGTCTTAGTGGAGATTTCACTTATGTGGCACGGGATTTCCCAGACGGTTTTGAAACCAACTCAGTGTCTCTAGTTGAGTGTGTCTGGGAGGGGCTTTTATTCCCCACACTTCCAAGGAGTGCATTTCGACTGAACAGAAATGATAGATGATAATTTGGAATGAATCAAAAGACAAATTTGCTGTACATTTTTCTGATGGCTACAATTCCCAAAACAGCAGGTCCCTGAAGGAGAGCCATGTTGAGAATTTGAGGAGTGATGGGTACCAAATGTCACAGGAGGTAAATCTACACTCTTTACTTAAAATGACAAAATCAAAACCTAAGCACCCCCTAAGCTATCATATACTTTTTAAAAGGAATATTTAAAATATAATGAATTATCCACAAATAATACCTTTCTTGGCTTGGAAATTCTCTTCTCTACCTCTCACTCCTTCTTCCCTTCTCTTTTCTGTCTCCCTCTTTTCCTGTCTCCTTTTCCCTCCCTCTCCTCTTTCTCTCTCTTTGTCTCTTCTCTCTTATTCCTTTTTCTCTCTCCTACTTCTCTGTTTCTTTCCTTCTCTCCTTCCCTCCCTCTTCTTTTTCTTTTTCTGTTTCCATCTCTCTCTCTCTCTCTCTCTCTCTCTCTCTCTCTCTCTCTCTCTCTCTCTCTCTCTTTCACTTTCACCCTTGTCTTCATCACTGTCTCTTTCCGGATAATGTCTAACAGAATTTCATATCTAAAGCTTCTTTTGTGATACAGAGGGTAGAAAAGAGAATGAAAATGTTGCAATACTACCCATGAAATTTCTGAGTAGGAATCATCATAATTCCTTCTTTTAAATCGATGTAAATGGAGTATCCTAAGTGCAGTAATCCTAGGGAACATGCAAAAAGGCAGAGCTTTTTAAAAAAAATACCCCTAAAATAACTGATGTAAACTCAGAAAACATTCAGATGATGTTGTGGGACTTGGGATAGTTATTGGTAATAGTCACCAAAATTGAGGTTTTGGAATGTCATGATGGTCAAATGCCAAGCCAATAATAGAAGGCATAAAACGCTAATTCTATTGGATTGGACTATCAAAAGGGCCAAAATGCTAGTGTACTTCATTCTCACAAAAATGATATATGAGAATTTAGAGTCAAATCACACAAAAGAAAAAAAATCACTTTGCAAAAGTATCTTTTGTTTTCCGAAAGAAGGTAGAACAGGATTACTATAATTAAGTCTCACTAAAGCGTTTAAGAGATAATTCAACTAAAAAAAGGTTGATTTACACGTTATTTTTGGCAAGGGCAGCTTGCATAAAGTGATGCTTCCCCCATAACCACAAAACAACTGGGCCAATTATTGGTTTTGTCTCAACAGCTTGTTCGGAGGTCTCCTGATAGCCTGGTGATTAGCCCATAGTAGTCTGGATCACTCAGCTACAGGTTCTGCCCTTCCTGTGAACAGCCACTTCACAAAAGTGATGAACCAAAGCATCTGACCAAACCAAACTGAAAGATACCTTAATGTTTTTTTTTCCCAAAAAGAAGCCTATCTTTCCATCTTCCTAGAGCCTTCTACTTAAATTATCTTCATTGCCTTTCTTTTCTAATAATTTACTATTTTCCATCAGATGAATCAATCAAGTTGATCTTCTGAGAGTGACAATGAAACACAAAAGGAAACTGGAGGATTATCTCTAAAGACAAACAAAAAGCAAGAGGCAGGTCCAGTTGGAGACTTAAAACCATGAGATCCATCATAACTCATCCCTCGAGGGTGCTGTGTCTAGGGAAGTGGTGGGGGGTAAAGCATCTGTGTTCTGGGCGTTGCTGTGGATGTGCTCCTGCTTCCGAGACTTCCAAGAGTGCTTCCGATCCCAGTCGGTGGACACAGTTTCGTTGTCCCAGATGGTGGATGTCTCTGTGTCACTCAGGTAACCCGGCTGCCCCGTATAATGAGTGGGATAGATGAGTAAGGGTTCAGCTGAGAAAGCTTTCAGATCCCTGGGTTCATAATACTCCATATATTTGGTTCTAAAAAGGAAAGAAAAGGTGTCAGTAAAGGCAACAGGACTTGTGGTGACATGTATCTTGGGGTGTGAGGGCAGTGGGTGTTTTGGAAATGGATAGCTTGAAGGGAAAAAGAAATTGTGCCCTTTATCAAACCCCATACTACAGGAACATCACAAAATCATTTGTTAAAATGTTTCAAAGATTTAGCAGCAAAAAAAAAAAAGCTAATATGTTTCTGTTCTGATCAGTAATAATCCATTAATACAAAGATGAGCCTTCACAGAAGGAAATGTCTCACCTCAGACTTCCTGGACCATAAATCAGAGCTCTTAGGACTTCACCTGAGAGCACAGAAATGGACTGAAGCTTTGTGAGCTTAGCTTTCACAATGAGGATCAGAAAATTAAACTCTAAATATTGTATAGAAGATGGTGACATCTCCATCTATTTTCACTGGGCCCAAAGAAAAAAATGACAGTAAATTATGATATAAAAAATAGAAGATTGTGAGTTTCTGAGAGCTTGGAAAAATCTTCTTATAATTAGGTATTTAAATATTCTAGAGAGACTCATCTGTCAAATATAGTACTAATTTGTGTGTAAGTCATACTACATATTATGATTTATTACATAGCTTCATAAACTATGTAATATTATATATTATTTATATAGCAGTATATATAATTTATCCTACATATAATTAATAATACACATCTAATATGCTATTTGCCTTTATAATATATAAATTCTGGTTATATATAACCTGTTATATGTAATATTACATGATAATGTTTCATTGTATAGATTGTCTCAAATCTTACTATGGTTTTAAGCTCTTAAAGATTTGAAATACCTTCTATGATAAATAATATCATACTATATAATATATTATTCATGTGTTATCTTATTTAATAAATAATAATTCATAGTATGATATGTATTAGCATGGCAGGTTGTGTTTCTTGAGTTTAAATAGCATAGACCAAATGATCTTTCCACATAGTGTCACCTAGTTCCATCACTCTGTAATATTACTGGGACTAAGGAGTACAAGTCCTTATCCTGGGCTTGTCCCCAAATTGCTCTATTGATGCTAATCCAGACACACCTTTTTTTTTTCCTCTGCCATTTGCGTCTTTCAAAAAAAAAAAAGACACTTATTCCTACCTCCTTGAGTCATCATTTGAGAAATACAACTAAAAATCATCCTGAAATATTTGGAAAAACAAGAAGTGTTGCTCTAGGAAGTTGAGCAGCCATTTTCTCGAAGGAAAGATGTAAATGCTGGCTAACGAGGCATCATAACAGGACTCACACAGGATGTTTGTTGTACATAACTGGCAGGAACTCATCCACTGGCAACATTTTTCCAAAGGGATCAGCTCCAACCAACTTCTGAGCCCCTTCTAAGGAGATGACATAGCCCAAAGTCCAGTAGGAGTAATCAGCCTCAACTAGATTCATGACATTGGGCACGGCCTTCTCTGGTTCTTGTACTTGCATTCTCTTCCGACCAATGTAACTGGAATGAAGAGGAGGGTGGGGAATGAAATTTCAATCTGAGTACCACACACACGCATGAGATTATATGAAGTTAAGTCCCATAGACCAAGGCCAGGATGCACAACAGGGGTGATGGAGAAGTTGGAGTAAGTACCATGTCCTTTGAGGTCTGAATAAATTTTATGTTGCATATAATATTATATGCAATATTATATTATATTAAGCTTCCATAACCACTTGACACTCAAAATCAGAGATTGAGTTCCTTTTTAAAATATTGTATATATATATATATATGTGTGTGTGTGTGTATATACATATATGTGTGTGTGTATACACACACACACACACACACACACACACATATACATATATAGTCAATTAACAAAAATCTACTCTCCCATCCAAACTGTCTCCAACTGAGAAGAAAAGAAAAACAAAACTCTTGTTACAAATATGTATAGTGAAGCAAAACAAATTTCTGTATTGGCCTTGTCAAAAACAAACAAACAAATAAACAACAAAACAAACGTATCTCTGAATAGTTATAATAAAAACTCATCCCTTGCACCCATCTCCTTGATACAAGGCTAAAAGCTCAGGGGAATAAGGAACAAAGAATTTCTCAAGTCAGTTCCCAAATGGTGGAGAGTCCATAAATTTCCCTAGCGTTTGATAAAAAAGATCCCAGGTACTCTTTATTTGTTCAAAATCCCACATTTAAGCCTTAAAGATCTTTTATATCCAGGAATTTCATCAGCTTAAGGAACCCTTAGTGTAGAAACTCCCTTGCCCAATGCAGATCAGAAACTCTTCTGTAATTCAGCTACTTAGAGCACTGAGATTTTTTCACAATCACAAAAGTATCCATATCAGGGGACAGATTTGAAGTCATATGTTCTTGCTTCCAAGTCTGGATCTCTATTCAACCCATCATGCTGCCATTCACTAGCCCTATATAGTTGTCCAATTGTCACTAGCAAACACAGGGCAAGGGATAATTGTATGTGAAATGTAGAGTCTACTTCACAGTATGAACCCATTCAACCAAATATAATTAAATTAATCTGCCTTTTATACTTCTCATTGTCCCTGGTATACATAGCAAGCATCCCTTATTGATTGCTATACTAGTGTCTTCTCCTATCAGAAAGCAAATGACTAACTTTTCTATTTGTATTCATTGCTATTAGCATAGTGCTTTGTACGAAGTAAGACTTTATTAAGTGCTTTTTCTTCCTCACTTCTTTCTTCCTTCCATCATCTTTCCCTCCTCTTTTCCTTCCTTTTCCCTTCCTTCCTTTCTTCTTCCCTTCATTCTTTCCTTTCTCCCTCTCTACCACCCTTTTTCCTTCCCTTAATCATTCCTCAACAATCTATTTATTGTATAGAGGATTTCTACCTCAGATAGGAGATGGACTATATGATCTGTAAGATACCATGATTTTATTGTCATTGTTGTTCAATGATTTCAGTCATTCTGACTTTTCTTGACCCCATTTGAGGTTTTCTTGGAAAAAAAAACATTGGGATGGTTTGCCATTTTCTTCTCTAGCTCATTTTACAGATAAAGAACTGTAACACAGCTAGTAGATGTCTGGGACCAGATTTGAACATCTAATTGCCCATTGATTCTTTTACTTATATATTATCTAAATGGTCTTTGATGCTCATATTTTTAGCCTGCATGGAGTTTATTTTAGAGGGAATAAGTTCTATACCTTTACTACTATTAAGCAAAGTAGAATTTCCTTCTGTTGTCCTAGACTATCTTGCTCATCCCTTCAAGGAATGTTCCTAATCTAGGCATTCCATCATTCCATGAATAATCCATTCACACGTATTCTATGAATATCTTTGAGGATTTGTACAAACTATTTTTCCCTTTAGATTCTATCTTTCAGACAAAAACAAAAAAGCACTAGAATTCTTAATTCTGTCCTTGTAAGAAAAAAAAATCAATGTTCTCAGTGACTTATTTTGCTCTTTTCCCTTAGGATTATCTATCTTCCTGGAGAAATGGCTTCTGAGGTTTCCAACAAAATGGTTTCCACCTTCCCTTAGAGCTTAAACTTGTTTTCCAATGATTCCCCTTAATGTTCTGTACATTTCTTGCCAAAATGGACAATTAGCTGTTCTATCTACATCCCTTTTCAAGCCTGGAATATTTGTCTTTTTTACAAGTTCAATTCAGGAGTCATTTTCTCCATGAAGGATTTCCTGATTTTCTATCTCTCACCCCTGAAACTGTTAGTGCTTTCTTCCTTCTCAAATTATCTTGACTTAACTTATTTGCATAAATATTCCATGTCCTCAGGAAAATATGAGGTTCTTGAGGGCAGAGGTTATTAAATTATTTTCTGTTTATTTGCTTGTTTTTTTTTTATTTATTTTTATATGCAGAGGCAGCTAGGTGGCCAAGTGAATGGATTAATGGGCTGGAAGTCAGGAAGATTCATCTTTCTGAGTTCAAATCTGACTTCAGACACTTAGTAGATGCATGACTTTGGGCAAGTCACTTCACCCTGTTTGCCTCAGTTCCCTAATCTGTATAATGATCCAGAGAAGGAAATAACAAACCACTCAGTATCTTTGCCAAGAAAATACTAAATGGGGTAACAAAGAGTCAAGTACAACTTAAAACTGAACAAAATATTCATACTCAATGGAGCACAGATCTAGGCACATAGTAAGCATTTGAGAAATGTATATTAAATTGAATAGGAACAGCAGGTCAAGAGAGACCATTGAGTTTCCATTTCTGGAAGGGCTTTAAGTAGAATAATAATGACTCTATGTCCAGAAATGAGTCTTATCTAGTGAAGTGGAGAAGAAACAATGATCCTAAGTGATCGGTTAGAGCACTAGTTCTAACCACAGAACCCACTTTTAAAGGTTATTAGTCATTTTACATAATATAGATATTTAACTAGGTTTGCCAAAGCATCATTAAGCTATAACTAGGCTTCCTGTGAGCGAGGGTTGTTGTCACTTTGGAGGGAACAAGTGTTCTCTCTGGGCACACACTTATGTTCCCCTCCTGGAACAGTGTAGCTGCTGCCAGCTGCTTTTGGCAAAGAGCAGTACCCTGCTTGATGATGAAACTGACTTTGACATGCCACAGGAGAGACGAGAAAAGTTTGGCACCTTCCTCCACAATCAGGAAGAAGGGAAATGTTCCTCATTGCTTTTGCAAACTGCCCCAAGACTCTCTCGGTTATGGTAAGTAAATAAACATTCAGTAAAGAGCAGATCAGAGCAAATTTCTCCCAGGTGTGTTACCCTGGGTTTCCTCCCACAGTTTTTTCCTCTGTTTCAAGCCCTGCTGTCAGATGTTCCTCAGGCTTACTTTGGCTTTCATTTCCAAATGGAGAGTACATACCTGATTTTCTGATCTCATCACAATCTGAGAAGGCAACATGATATTCCAGTTTTGGCTCTATATTTTCCAATCAAAAGATCAGAAGAGTCTTCTTTCACTTTATTAACTACAAAATTAATAGGGCGCCACAAATGGGGCCCCAACTTTCTTTCATGTTCCCTGTCCTTTGGAAAGTGAGCTGAACTTAATATCAACTTATTCAAGCTTGAATCCATCAGTGAAATGATGAGTTTGGACTAAATGCCTTCTAAGGTCCTCTCCAGCTCTAAAACTTCAGATCCTATTGTAACCTATGCTGTTCCTTTAAGATAAACTAGTTCAGGAATGAAAAGTTTAGAAAGTGTTATTGTGTAAAGAGATTCTTATTAACTGGCAAAAGCTTGTGAAATATTGCTGCTATTATGGATGGACATTTTGATACCAAAGAGAAGAACAACTCAATCCTATGATAGCTCCCAATGCAAAGATTGCTTGACTTGTATCAACACTGCACTCCTAAGAAAGACTTTACTAATTAAGGCCAGCTGGCATTTGATTGGAAACCCAAGTTTACTTTGTCTGAATCTACCAAACATTGCATGAAATGTTACAGCATTCTTATCGCAGATTTAGACAAACAGGTGTTTGCAAAAAAGTCCATAATAAGATGGATCTTCTCTAAGTACCTGATAAGGGAAAGATCTTCCACATATGATGCCCCCCAACACTCACAATACAAGTATTACTTGAATTAAGTCACACAATTCTCCTAAGAAGGACTTCACTGGCATGTGGGTGGTGTTCTACTAGAAGCCCAAGTACCACTCTGTATGAATCCATCAAAAATGATTGGTCTTGTTTGTCCTTCATGTTTGAAGACCAAAATGACACAATCAGCCTAGCTATGGCTGATCAGACCAATATAAACAAGGAAGGCTTTACCACAGATTGGGCACAAAAATATTTTAAGTTCCTATGATTCCTTGGGAGGGAGATGTCTTTAAATTTCTGCATCTGATTTTTCTTTGGAGTTATTACAATTCTGCTGTGCTCATAGAGCACAGTGCCTTCTCTTGACATGGGCATGCCATACTGGGTGGTTCTGTGCCAATGTATACCATACTCACAATTGATACCAAAGTTCTTTAGAGGGACCTTGCGAGTGTCCTTGTATTGCTGCTTTTGACAAGCTCAAACTTAGAGCATGTATAGTGAAGGAACATAATTTACAGTTCCTGGAATCCTTGTATTAGGATTCATAAGATGTTCCCCTTAGGTCTCACAAACTTTCTTTCAGAGCCTCTCAAATGCTGAGCTCGCTCTGGCAGTGCTTGCATCAATCTCATTATCTATCTGCTTGTCCCTGGAAAGTATATATATCCACAACATTCAAAATTTCTCCATTTGTTGTAATTGATTGGTTTCATGTATGGATGGTGTGGTTCTGGCTGGTGGAGGGCCCCTGTTTTCTTGGTGTCTATTGTTAGGACAAAATTAGCACAAATGGCAGAGATTTGATCCATACTTTGTTGCATCTCAGCAGAGGCTGCATTGAGTGCACAATCATCTGCCAACAATAAGCTGTGCACCAATTCTCTGGAGAGATGGATGGAACACTTCCATAATGTCAACAAACCATCATTAATCAATGATGAAGCCTTTGACAATTTACTTCAGATTGAATTCAATCCTTTTCTAGTCAAGCTTCCAACTGAAAAAAAGAGGTATTGAATGCCAATAGACTTTGTAAGTGGAGCAAAGTGTCTAGTGCGTGGCTTGTAAACTTTTCAACTTAATGCTTTATTTCCAATGTGAAAATTGACTTTGATGCTGTTCTTGTCCTACTGGAAGATGTCTAAAAACATCATTTAAAACAAAATGCTAAAAAAGCATAGAAGTAAGCACACAGCCCTCCTTTGTTCTACTGATGCCTGGGAAAGTGTTAGTGCATCATCCATTATCTAGAACTCATATAAGCATGAAACTGTATACAATACTGATGTACTTTTCTGAGCAACAAATTTTTGCCACAGTCTTTCACAAGTTCTCACTACTAACTATATCAAAGACCTTGGCTAGCTCAATGAACATTGTGTACAGACCTTTGTTCTGCTCCTGCTATTTCTCCTGGAGTTGTTGGACAGGAAACACCATGATGACTATTCTTTAGCCCTTTCTGACTCCACTGGCTCTCAGGGAATCAAACATTTTTAAATGAAGGAAAATGTCTTTTCAGTCTGTTAAGGAGGATGCTGGCAAGGATTTTGCCAGCACTGATTAAGAGAAAGTTCCCCATCATTATCACAGGACAACTGACTTCCTTTTCCTTTATAAAGATGAACAATAGAGGCACCCTTGATCTCCTGGGAAATATAACATGGAAGATTTCAGCCAGCTTTTGTAGAGCAGTGGACCTCCTGTCTTGCAAATCTCTGCTGGAATGGAATCAACACCAGACACTTTGCTCTACTCAAGAAACCTAATGACATTGAATACCTCTTTTTCAGTTGGAAGTTTGGCTAGAAAGGGATTGAATTCAATCTGAGGTAAATGCCCAGTGGTTTCAGCATTGGTTAAAGATGGTCTGTTGAGAACACTATGGAAGTGTTTGGCCCATCCCTCCAGGATCATGTCCTTACCACTGATCAATATCGCTCCATCAGCACTGAGTAATTAAGATGTACCAAATGCCATAAATAGCTTAAAAGGCATTATGAGAATGCTATGGATTGTTACTATCAACATAAAACTGAATTTTATCTGCCTTTTTGCTAAGACAAAAATGCTACATCTCACAAAGCTTTGCTTAATACTTTACTTTTGATGGGGTTAAATGCTGACTTTTTAAGAGATGGGTGAACTATCCTGTTCGTAGACCCTACAAAGTTCTCATTTTTCATTTAGTAGCTTCTGAATTGTCCCATCATTTTTATCAACCAATGCTGATGTTTGTGTGTATTCTGGCTCAGATGAGTAAAAAAGATGCTGAACTCTAACTCTCTGAAAGCTCTCACTCTTTTTTTTTTTTTTTTTTCACTGTTGCCAACCATGTGTTGGCTCACAGTTAGGAACAAACTGTTCACACACAGAGAAGTGCTTTCATTTGTAACATCGAGTCTTCTGATAGTTGCCTTGCCTCAGGGCTACCACTTATGCTGAATATAATATTTAGCTTGGAGAGGATAAGTCTATGATCAGTTCAGCACTCTGTCGCACATTGCCTTCATCACTCCCACATCCTGTCTCTTTTCTCTTTAATTTAATTTCTAATATTTGCTGTGAGGATTCATCCAGAAAGTTTGTCTCATTAAGATAAACAGAAGTCAGTGTTGATAAGAAAGTATGAGATGCACAAGCATCAATAATGAATACCCACTGCTTTTGCTATTTCTGACTCCGTTCTTCCCAAGAACTCCCTGCCATGTCTGATAGATAGTTTATGCTTATTCTGGCATAAAAGTCACCTGTCTGATAGATAGCTCATGCTTACTTTGGCATAAAAGTAACCAAAATTACAAGCTTGTCATTTTCCAGCACATCGATGGTGAAGGTCTCCAGGTCTTCACAAAATTTTTCTTTGACCTCATCAGGGCTCATCAGATGGGAATCTATACACTGATGATGGTAGCATGGTGCTTTCTTCAAGTGGCAATTGCATGTTCATGAGTCTGTCATTCACTCCTTTGGGGAACATATGAGCTTGCTGACTAGATGAGATTTGATTGTAAAACCCATGCCAGCTTCACTGTGCTACCCATCACTGCACCCATTCCAAGAAAATGTGTATTCAACTCTGACTTTGATAAAGTGGCTTTCATTTGCTAGACTTGTTTTATTCAGGGCTGCTATTTGGATGGGATATCTGCTTTCTCGTGCAAAAAGAGCTATTTTGTCTATTGATTTTGTGTTGTCCAGAAGTATGTGTGTGCACATCCCATGTATTATTTTTGAGTGGAATCATCTTAACAATAGTTTTTGTACATATTTTTGCATTTTGACAGCAGAGTGGGATCTCTGCCTGTCACAATAACCAGACCAAGGTTGGCTGAAGCAGACAATTTCTAGTGCACTTTTTCTAGCCCCTTTCTCATTCCAGGAGGTGATCAGTGCAGTCCTTTAAAGGCTTCTCGAACACCTAAGGGACAGCCAAATCCCCCTGATGCTTCAGTCCAGTGAGAAGATGAACCTATGGCTTCGACTATCTGTGTATCTCACCTGCTATTTTGTCACTTACTTGTCAACACAGATTTTCAAGGTAGGTATAATAGTAAGATGATAAGACAGTAACATAGCAAATTAATAAAATAGTAAAATAGTAAAGTAGAAAAATAATAGAATAAATATTGAAATGGTAAAGGTGATGCCTTTTGATTCACATAAAAATTGGAATTAAGTGAGCCAGCAGTCATCAGCTTTACTCTTCCAGAGCCATCAGAGATGCTAGTCCTCCCCAAGCACCCTATAGACCACCAAAAGTTATATGGGAATGACATGGAATTTTTACTTCAAAATTAGACAAACTGGTCTTTGTAAAAGTCAGTAATAAGACTGATTTTCTCCAAGGACTTAATAATGGAAAACATCTTCCTCTAGGAATTCTTGATCCTGAACAGACTACCTAAGTGAAAACCAGGCAAAGGATAAGACTCCTTCTTTTCTCACAAAAGCTACAAAAATTCATTGATTCATCAAGTTAGAAATGATGAAAAGAATGGCTTCATGGGTACCTGAGGGATTCATATGGACTAATATTGCATTATGTGAGCAAAATCAGAACAAATTAATACAATTCGGCAATGTAAAGATGAACAACTGAAAGACTTAACAAGCAACCACAATTCCAGAAGACTTATGATGAACTGTACTACTTTCAGACAGTATTGATGGACTCAAGATGCAGAATGAGGCAAATACTTTAGGACATGGCTAATGCAGGAATAAGTTTTGCTTCACTTATTACAAAGGTTTTTTCTCCTTTTTTTCAATTTGGGACAGAGGGAAGTAGAAAGGAGAGAAAATAAATGTTTGTTAATTTTTAAAAAATTGAATAAAAGAATTGAATTGAGACATAGTGAATGGTGACCTCCATCTTCCAAAGGGTGAGGACGCCCTAGAAGCTCAGTCTCCCCCACCTCTCCTCTTTCACTTACATCAGTTCCCAGTCTAGCTGCACACGGTCAATGTCATCCATCAACTTCACAAGTTTCTTCTTAAACTGATGTTCAAAACGCACATCATCCTCAATAACAAGCGTCTTCTCCAGTTCTCGGTCAATTATCTGGTATTTTAAGAAAAGAAGGACACACTTCAAACCAATTAATCACTCTCACTTATCTGTGCTTTAGTAATAATAGAAAGGATACTGAAGTAGAATGGACCATTGGGAGATAAGGCATCAACAAGGTTTTTTGTATGAGATTCTTTCTTCACTCTTCAGAAGACAATCTTATGATAACTAAGAGTCAGCTAGACCTGAAATCTAGTTCCAGCAACTGCTTGCTAAAGCCCCCATGTGCCTCAATTTCCTTAATGGGGATAAAGATGTTTGTTTTCTGCTTGGACAGGAAGGCAGGAAGGAATTGAATGCTCAAGAATTTTTTTTTAAGTATATCAGAAGAATGGTACAATGGCAATCATAATAGATATTATTATGATGATGTAGTTACTGATGTTGTTATTGTTATAATCCTCTGGGTCTTTTTTTCTTTCTAGGTTCAACCAAAAAGAGTAATAAACAAATACAGTCAGGTGTTAGATTACAGGCTCTGTCAAGTTAAAATTCTAGTGAGACTAATTTAGGTTCAACTCAGAGAAAATCTTCCTACAATTAGAACCGTCAGAAAGTAGAAAGCTTTAGGAGGCAGTAACTTTCCAATCACTGGAAGTCATGCTTTGGGCTAGCCAGGTAACAGAGTAGAGAGCTTGGGAGACTTAGAGTCAGGAATATTTGAGCATAAATACAGGCTATGATAGCTGTAGCACCATGGACAAGACCCTTAATATCTCACAACCTGTTTCCCTATCTCTGGGATTGAGATAATAAGCAAAATAAGCAATAATAACCAACTCTAAAGCATCATATAAATAGTCAATTATTATTGCCTTATATGTCAGACTGGGTGGTCTTTGAAGTCCCTTCCTATTCTATGAATATAGTCTTTTTATTTTTTAATCTCAGTATCAATGGTGTATAGGGATTCATGAACCCTCACTCTTGATGTTGTGCCATTTCTTACTCAACTTTGGCACTCATTGCTGGTCTTTGGGTAAGAGGTCAAGCATATGATCAAATGCATCTTAAGGTGAGCACAACATAAGGTTCCAAGTTAATTAACATCATACCATTTCAAATCCCAAATAATTAATCTCTAGAGTCCTACAACCCCCTCTCTTTGTTGTATAAATGGAGATATTCCATTCCATTCCATCAGTTCAATACCCATTTTGCCCAAAGCCCTAGGCTAGAAAATAAATATGATGATAAATATGGAAATATGTTTAAAAGGACTGTACACGTTTAACCTATATCAGATTGCTTGCTGTCTTGGGGAAGATGGAAGGGGAAAAAGAAGGGAGACAAAAATTGGAACTCAAAATCCTACAAAAATGAATGTTGGAAACTATCTTTACATGTGTTTGGAAAAATAAAATATATTGAGAAAAATAAAAATTAAAAAATGTGAAAATTGAAATAAAACATCATTTACCTCTTTCCAGATAGAATAGTGGCTAAGAAAGCATCCAATTTCACCCCTTGTCAATGGCCTGGAAGAATAGGGATCCTTGTAGCCAGGTAGCATATCAATATTCAGAGCTTTCAGTTGACTTGTATTCAAGGCCCTGAAAGACAAAGAAAGGGTCTTACTATGTTAAAAGACCTCACTGTGTTAAAGTAAGTAATAACTGCACATTCCCTACCATCCCTCCACTCATCCCTCCCCCCCAAAATTTTCTAACCCAGGAATATGTTCTAAGAGAATAGATTTCTGTATAGCTGCATAGCTACTCAATTTAAAGAAAAAAGGAGAGAAACCCCTGTGACTAAAAGTGTTCTGCTGTTCTGTTGGACAAGACTTTACTCTGAGAATTAGGTTCTGGATGTCCCTGAATAACCAGGGTTGCACAGAATATGGGCAGAGTAACTTCTGCTGAGCATATGTGACTCAGAATTTGGGTGCCCTCTGGATGAGGCAGCCAGTGATCCCTTTAGAGGCCATCAAACAGGGAAGGGCTGATGATGATTTGGTAGATCTTTAAGAAGTGGATGTCTCCATCCTTGGGGTTCCCTTCTCTGAGCCCACAGAGGGTATCGGATAACACTGGGCCTTCTGGAAAGAAGTATATATTTGGACAAATCAGGCCAGAGCATGGGCTTGTCATATTTGTGATGGTAGTCTTGTTCCAAGAACCAGAGTTGTTGCTAGGGATTTCCTGCCTAGCTACTTACTAGTCAGTCCAAAGACCCAAGACCACCAAATCTCATGAACTTACAAGATGGTCTTCTAGCCTGTGTATCTATATCAGAATTGATATTTATTAACCTAAGATGAGAAAAAAATAAGCACAGAAGAACTAGTTCCAAATTCAGGAATGGGCTTACCTAAGCTATATATATATATATATATATATATATATATATATATACTAAAAAACCTTCTACCTTCCAATTCCAGGAAAAGAAGGTTGAGGGAGAAACTTGCCACAGTGGCTTTCCATCTTCAGTTAATTAGTTCTAAGAACCTGAACTTACTCCACTTTGCATTTGTAGCTCTGCTGTTCTCAACTTCTCAGAAGAAGATTTCCCTACTGAAAGTTGAGCGTCAGAAATCCCCTCATCATGCTCTTTAACTAAACCTTGGATAAACTTAACATCTTCTCAACTTTCTCAGTGGATCCCATAGTTCTTCTCTCAGTGGCTAATAAGAGAATGGTTTCATTGCTCCAAAGTGCCCTTCACACCTAAGTCATAGAAAGCAAGCCGGTGATTCATTAGCCCCAAAGGTCCCTCCGGTGCTGAGTCCAGCAAACCAGAAGCTGGGGAGATTCAAGAACCTAGTCATATGTGATCAGCAGGAATCAGAGGAGCAGCCCTGATCATGCCCTGTGCAACCCCTGCTTCTCTTTAAGGGAGACAAATCAAACTTCATAGTTAGGAAAAATATGGACACTGATTGCTAAAACAGGCTGAAAAGAAGACTTGAAGTAGATTGTTTGCCTTTGGCGAATGAAAACTAAAAGCAGAGGTAGACTGGCTAAGTGCATGAAGAAATATGTCTAATACAGGCTTGGGGTCCAGCTGACCAAACCCCACAAATCCAAACCTAGAATGCATTTGCTCATGCTAGTTTCATCTCCTAATAAGTTTTTTCTTTCTCCCCAGACATCTTATTCTCCATCTATCCCCTCCATCCATAAGACATTCCATGAGAAAGATTGATTTGAAATTCTATCTTGATATAGTAACTTGCTTTAGACCCTCTGACTAACTGAAAGGGAAAGGAAACAGATATTTATATAGTGTTTACTATATACCAGGCATTTTGCTTAAGCACTTTACAAATATTATTTCATTTAGTCCTCACAACAACCTTGGGAAGTAAATGCTGTAATTATCCCCATTTTACTATTGAGAAAACTGAGGTACGCAGAGGGTGAAATTTGTCCAGTCTGGATTTGAATTTAGGTTTTCCTGAGTTTAGGTCCAATGCTCTATCTACTGGACTACTTAGCTATCTCCAAAGGGAATGAGGCACCTTTATAGATTATTTAAAGAAACAAAAGACTCTCCCAGACGTTGGACTTTTAAAAAAATAATTTTTCATCATGTGCTGGCTCTTTTGGGCTTAAGGGAAAAGATCACTACATGGTGTTTTCAGATGCTCTGGGTGTCATATCTAGCTTTGTCACTAACTAGCTCCATGGTCTCGGGTCTCATTTTGCTTTTTCTACTCCCAGTTTTCCTACCTATTCAATGAACAATTGGACTAGATGTTCTCAAAAATCTCTTCCAGCTCAAATTTTTTGATTTTTTTAAAAATTTTATTTCTTATTATATATCTTTTTATTTTTTTCTTTTTAAAAAATTTTATGATTCTAAGGGTCCAGCATCTTGAGAAGGTGAATATTATAACTTTTGAGATATTGATATACTGAAGAAAAACAGGGTTAATACCAACCCAAACCAGTTGATCATACAGACTTACAAAGTTGTTGAGAATTTTGTATTGGGGAATAGTTTTCAGTGGCCAAGGCTGGAACTTTATTGAAACCCACCAAGAGGAATTGGCCAATTCCACATTATTGGTCAACTAGCATTTATTAAGTACCTAACTATGAGCCAGGGATGGTGTGAAGGGCTAAGGAATCCAAAAAGGCTCCTGTCAAGGAGCTCACAATCTAATTTCTTCACTTAAATGTGATTACAGATCATTCTGTTTCCCTTCAGTTCAACTTGCATATGACTGATTTCAAGAGGAAAAAAACCCTGTTCTCTGAAGGTCAAACCCTGGCAATAGTAGGTTCCTAGCACAGGAATGATTTTCCACCTAAAATAATGTCCTGATTTAGAGAGTTGGTGACAGGGAGTGGGACAAGCACTGGCCATGGAATAAAAAAAATGGGTTCTGGGATGGACTAGTTCTGTGATGGTGGGCAAGTTACTCCCTGTTTCCTCATTTGTAAAATGGAAACAAGAAGTTGTGATATTAAAAATAGCTTACACAGGCGAAATGGTTGATTTAATTTATCTTATTTGAAGCAACTTATGGTATAGTATATGACGTGCTGGGCTTGGGGTCCAGAAGGTCCAAGTTCAAATCCAGCCTCAGATCCTAGTTGTGTGACCCTGAACTCGTCATTAAGCTTATCTGTTTCATTTTCCTCAGTGATAATAATAGTACCTACCTCTTAGGATAGTTGTGAGGATCAAATGAGCTAATTGTTTAAAATGCTTATTTAACCCAGGACTTGTCACCTAGTAGGTGCTTTTTGGATGCTTATTCCCATCTTTTTCCCATTTCTTGCTTCATTTGTGCTAGTTGCCTTAGAGTGTGCTGTGAAAGAAAAGTTTACCAACTTCAAAGCTATTATTGTCTGAACCCACTCATTAAGATCTGCAAATACACAAGGTGGGGAGGGGAAACATGGAGAAGCTTACTTTCCATCCACTGCTTCTACAATTTTGACCTCGATCTCTTGTTCATAAAGTGTGCGCAACATTCGGTCTCGTCTGTCCTTCCGCCGTTTGAGGTTTATCATGAAAATCTAAATGGAAAATAAAAGGGGAAAAGTATCACAAATGAAATAAGTCCCACCAGACTCTTTGTGGAGTAAAGAACAAAATCTTATTATATTGGACATTCAGAAAAAGGCAGTGGGAAAGCTTTGATGGAGTGTGGGGAGCAGGAATGATATCAGTCAGCTGAGGAAAGAAGACTGATTTTTATATAGAGAGCTGGCAATAGGCTTATGCTGGCATTTGGAGTCGTCCCCATTATTACTAGCTGAAAATGTCTTTATTCTCAAATTTTCAATGTAACTCTTTGCTTGGATCCCACCTTGGTCTCCATCACTCTTTACTTTGTGCAATACTTAAACATATATAAACCATATATTCCCCCAATAGGTCATTGAAAGGACTGACTATATCATTAAAAAAAATCTCTGTATCTGCAGAGTGCCTTGCATGTAATTGATACTTACTAAATATTTACTGTAATAGAATTCTTCTTAAAATCAACTCTGTTTACATTTAATCACTCTAGTGGTAGTTTGATGCTCCTGAAAATCTCCTAAATGCTACTAAAAAATTTCCTAAAATCTCTAGAGCAAAGCTTTTTAATTTGTGGATTGTGATCCCATATGGTTTCTTTCTAAATAAACATGAGGATTGTGAAATTATGATTTATTATCAGTAAATGTTTGATTTGTATACCTATTTTATATACCTCCATACCTGGGATCTCATAAAAATTTCTTGGCCCAAAAGGGGTCACAAGTGGAAAAAGTTTAAGAAACCTTGCTAGAGGGAGTCAAATCAAATAAATGATTTCAGAAGCTCAGAAGTAGTAAATACACACAGTTTTGTTAAGACAGGGTTTTATACCATTCTGCTTCAAGAAATAAGCATTCAAAGAGACAGTATAATATTTGGCCCATAATAAGAAATAAAGGTTTTCCATTCATTCACTTAATAGGAGAGTTTCCTTTAACTTTATCCCAATGATATTTACTTCAATCATTGTATTTGATCCAAATTTTGTTGTGTTCTTATTTTGAGTTTATTTATAAGGTTACATGTAGTCAATTATTCAATGACCACAAAATTGTAAATAAAGTTCATATTGAAAGGCTTCCTTTGCTGGGCATGCCTTTATATACATTATCCTTTTTAAAAAAATTATTCATAAATATAATTCCTTAGAACACAGTAATAACCCATTTCACAAAACCATACCTTAATCTGATATTTCTCTATTTGTGGAAACATATTTTGTTTCTATAACCTTTTCAATAAAAATTCCTTCCATACGCTAGAGATTAAGAGCATAGTGCCCTTGTGATCTAGAAAAAAACATGTAGAATATACCAGCAAAGAAGTTTTTCTTTCTCTTTTAAGGGGTGTTTGCAGTACCTTACTATAAAATTTGGGTTAATATTTGGTCACAGACTATATGTAGGTCAATGTTAAGTAAAAATATTGTCATTTGCTATCCTCTGTATGTTGCCTGTGGTTTCTGCAAAACTCCCCCCCAAATTCCCATTTGATTTCTTATGCTGACCCATGATATATATCGAAACCACAATGGGGAAAGTCACAATGTGGATGGGATAACTGTAGATTAGTGGAAAGAACACGAGTCTAGAAAACAGGAAACCCTAGTTCTATTTCTGCCTGGGCTTCCAACTAAGTGACTTGCTTTAGTGGAAAGAACGTCAAAATTAGAATCCATTTTCTAAATGGATGTTCAAATGTGAGCTCTTTTGTTGACTATGTGTGTGATCACAGACAAATCAGTTTACTTTTCTGGGCCACAGTTTCTTCATCTGTAAAATGAAAATTTGGGGCTATAATATTTTCTGTAAAATTCCTTTTAACTCTAAATCCCATGAGTGCATAAATGGGGCTGCAAACTAAAAGCTGTCTTTCTCTGAATGAATCAACTCTGTAAGACTTGTCTCTAAAATAGAGAGGTGGGGCTAAATCTCTAAGCTCCTTTTTTTAGCTGCAATATTTTATAAATCTGAGTGGAAAGTAAAATGAAATCTAAAGAACTAAAAGTTTTGAGATAAGTGGATTTTCTAAAGATATAGGAAAAATGGCTATTTACTTATGGAATGTTCTTTGTAGAGAGATATATTTGGGTATTGTGTTCAGGATTATCTGTTGTGTTGAAATGATATATAACAAAATGCCTATTTTTCTTCTTTTCCCCCCAAAAAAGAGAGAAAAGGCTTCAAGAGAGTCTGAAATGATTCATATTTAATTTAGTTGATACTTATATTTAATTACATAAAACCCACTAAATTTATTTCAGGCTGTGTGTGTGTATGTGTGTGTGTGTGTGTGTGTGTGTGTGTGTGAATTGCCTTGTGCAAATTTTACAATTTTTGTCTGAGTGACCTAACAACAGTCCTTTCACATGGATAATAATGGAGCTATTTGGGGACACTAGGTGCTCTGTTCTGGCTATAAGCAGAACAGGAGCAAAAACAGACTTCTCATCTGGGAAGACCAGATTTTAGCAAATATAAACCCAGCCCTAGGCGCTACTCAGTCCAAGGGCAATAAAAATTGTAGCCACAAAGGAATAACACAGACAACAGAGAAACACATGCATATATTCCTAGCAGACTGTAAATAGGAAGTGGGATGGGGTGAGGTAGAGGGGGAAAATCTATTAAACTAAATACAATCCAAACATTGGCCACACCAGACCCCCAAATTCTAGCTTGACAAGACCCTTAGACATCCCCTTTTCTATGTCCTTCTCTCTGGGCCAATCCACACCTAAATCATCCCTGAGAGATGGATAACTAGCTATCTTTAAAGCATTACATAAACATTAATTGTTACTACTATTAATTTATTCTTTGGGAAAAGATATTCCCTCCTTAACTAACTTCATTGTGTTGGTGTTGTGACTTTTATGACTAAACTCTTACTGTCTTCTTTAAGACAAAACCAACCATGAAGAATCCCAAGCACATGTTCTCAAGGCTGACCTACAGAAATTAGAAACAGGACTTGGAAAAAACAATATTCTTTGTTAGGGAAAAGAACAATGAATGTCTCTAAAGACACTTAGCTTCTCTTAGCTTCTTGTAGATGTAGTTTTTTCATGTCATGGATCTCTGACATACTGGTGCCTTTTCTAAGAATATTTTTTAAATGTATAATTGAAAGGATTATGATAAAATAACTTTTTAATAATTATTATACTATAATGTTATACTTATTATGAAATAATTATTGTAATATAAAGGCAGTATATTATTACAATAATGATAATTATAAGAGGAGGGAGGCTGTGATATAGTGTAGAACCATATAAAAAGAGAGACCATGTAAAAGTGGAATGAAGAAATCTGCTACTTGCATGAATATTGAGAGTGGTACTGAGAGCATATTAGCTAGGAGAGAAGAGGAAATTCCCTAAAGGGCTTCTGATAAAATGTATTATTATCAAGCTAGGGGTTCAGATTAGGTCCCCCATCATTCTCTTCCTTTCATCTCTTCTCTTCTCCTCCACTCCACCCTCCTATATATCATCTTCATGTAGAGAAGGAACAGAAAAGTCACAAAAGGTGAAAAACAAAATAAGCAGGGGCTTATCCAAGAATGATTTTTCCTAACTTAAAAGTAGTGGAATGAAATTAAAATCTTACTTGAGATGCATAAAAATTATTGTAATGTCTGTCCTTAAGAAATATACCTCAGTGTCAAGACTCAACGTTTATTAGTTTCTTCTGGCAAATGCCAAAGTTGCTTTTACCATGATCCTCCTCTTTATAGAGAAGGAAATCTGAGGTGCTTGCTATATGTTTGATGATTTGCTGAACACCAAATAATTTATCAATAATAGAACCAAATGTTCTAGTAGGTTCTCAGAGAAATGTGATATCCAATCCTTATATCCAAATATAATATATGTATTATGTATATAATACAGTTTCCTTTATTGTGTGGATAGCCCCCTCCTTACCTCATCAAATCCCATCTTGTCTGGGTATTTGGGGACAACTGAGACATACTGGGAAGGTTCAATTGGAGGACGATCAACTGAAAGATAAGGAACATAATTAGTGGAAGAGAAATATACAATTCCAGTGTCTAGCACTATAGTTTGTACATAACAATAACCTAATAAATGTGCATTGAATTGAGTTGACTTCTGTCGGCATTCTCTGTTCTCTGTGTGTCCACTAATTCATCAAGCATACATACATTCAATAAGTATTTGGCACATAATATGTGCCAAGTGCTAAAGAAGAATTTTTTTAAAAAGTTCTTTCTCTTAGATAGCTTATATTATATTATTAAGATTTTGTTTTTATTTTGAACTTAATGAGCAACAAATAAAATAGAGATGTGCATACACATACACACCATATATAGTATGTATATATGGTACAGTACAAGAATATTGCACTTGGAAATGCAGGCATTGGTTATATATTTCTTGCTTTTCTTTCTAAGTATATAATAAGTTCAACCTGTAGTTTTCAAAGCCGACTTGCCTCTCTGCAGAGAGTTTACCTCTTACTGGAAGCAACAACAATAAATAAATGTGAAATATATTCTAACCAAATATAAACTATTGCCAGGGAGAGAGGGCACTAGAAAGTGGGAGGATCAAAACAGACCTTTGTGTAGGAGATGACACTTGTAGGAAAAGGGGGATTCCAATAGATGGGAGTGAAAAGGGAAAGCATTCCAGGCATTGAGGAGAGTCTGTGGAAAAGCAGGGAAATGGCAGATAAATGTTACATATGAGAAAGAGCAAGTCGGCTGGTCTGGCTGAATTGGAAAGTCACTGAAGGAGAATAAAGCATAATAAACCTGACTGGAGCTAGGTCATAAATGGCATTAAATGTTAAAAAAAAGAAATTTGTATTTTATTCTAGAAGAAAGAGCTATTAAAATTTCTAAAGAAGAGTGATGTGATGGCTTCATACTTTGCGAATATCACTTGGCAGCTTGTGTGAAAGATGCAAACAGGAAAGTATTGAGGCATAAAAATTAGGAAGAAATAGCAATGGACCAGATGAGAGGTGATGAGGATCTGAAGTAGCATCGGAGAGCTAGGGGCAATTAGATGATGGAGTGAATAGAGTACCAGGCTTAGAGTCAGGAAGACTCATCATATTTTCAAACCCAGTCTCAGACACTTAGTAGACTTGACAAGTCACTTAATTCTGCCTCAGTTTCCTTGTCTGTAAAATGAGGTGGAGAAGGAAATGGAAAACCATTCCAATATCTTTGCCAAGAAAATCCCAAAATGAACCACAAAGAGTCAGGTATGACAGAAAATGACTTAACAACAAAGAATAGAGAGAAGGAATAAAATATAAGAGATGCTGTGAAGGCTGTGAATTACCAACAAGACCTTGCAGTGACTGTATATAGTTGAAAGGGAGTGAAGGAGAGTGGAGAGTCAAGGATGACATCACAAAGATACAAACCTGATTAATGAAAGAGAAAACAATATCTTGCCTAGAAATAAGGAAGATGGGAAGAAGGGTTGGTTTGGAGTGGGGAAAGAATGATGCCCATGTCTAGAAGAAAAGTCAAAGGATGTTCATATCACACAGCATTTCTTGGTTCTCTAATAGATATCTGAAGGATACTTTTCTAGTCAAATATGAACAGCTTAATGACTGAAAACATGAGCTAATTACTGAGAAATGTGGATTCTGTTGTCAAATTTGCTATTGTTCCTTATATGTGAAAATTGTGCCTCGATTTCTCCAATGGAAAGTTATTATAAAGCTATCCACTGACCTTCTCTGTAACTTCTTAGAGTCATTCCACATCACCACAAGATCGTTCCAAAATCTTTCAGCATTCTATCTAATCTAAACTAATCAATCAAATAAAAAGCATTATTAAGCATCTGTTATATGCTAGACATTGTGCAAAGGATATAAAGACAAAAAAATGAAACAGTCCCTATTATCAGGGAGCTAATATTCTATCTGGGGATAAAATGTAAATATATATATATATATATATATATATATATATATACACCTATATGTATGTATATACATACACATACATATGGAACATAAAACATTGTTTAGTTAGTTGTGTCTGACTCTTTGTGTCCCCACTTGTTGTTTTCTTGGCAAAGATAACCAAAGTGGTTTGCCATTTCCTTCTCCAGCTCATTTTACAGATAAGGAAATTGAGGTAAACAGGGTTAAGTGGCTTGCCCAGGGTTACACAACTGGTAAGTATCTGAGGCTGGATTTGAACGCAGGTCCTCTTGACGCCAGTGCAAGCACTCTATCCACTGTGCCATTTAGCTACCCAAATTATGTAATTTTATATGCATGCTTACATGCAGATCTAGAATAAATAAAGAGTACATCGATGTACATTAGCATTTAGGAGAGTCAGGAGTGATTGAGCTGAGTCTTGAAGGAAATGAGATTCTAAAAGGCAGAGGGAAGAAGGGGTGGCCAAGTACAAAGGTACTAGACAGAAATTGAGTGTTAGATGTGAGGAATAGCACCAAGAACAGACTATATAATGACTGTAGGAATGTATCATAAGGGAGATAAGGATGTTTATTGAGTAGGGGAGGGATGAATCAGAAGGTACAAGAGATATGGGAGACAGAGAGATGGATTGGAGTAGGAGATTATTTAAGGCAGGGACTCCAATTAGGAGATTACAGCAATGATTAAGTCAACAAGTGATGAGGATCTGATTTCTGGCAGTATCCACGTGAGCAGTGAGAAGGGAATGGATGTGAGAGACATTATAGAGACAGAAACTACAAGACAGCTCTTGATCAGTTCCATGGAGTAACACAGAGTAAGGAGTGAGAATGAAGACTAAGAGGGAAGTACTATTAGCATTCCTATTTTACAGATGAGAGAACTGAGACACAGAGAGATTAAGTGACTTGCCCAGAGTCACACAATTAAAAGTGCCTGAAGCACAATTCAAATTTAGGTTTTCCTGGCTCTAAGGCTCCTGCTTTATTCACTATACTACCTACCTAATCCATAAATCGATCACATCTGACAAATGGCAATCCAGTTTTTGCTTGAAAACAGTTAGGTACTTCAAGGGGAGGCTGAATTCAGCTTTGAATGGCCCTGTTAGAAAATTTTTCCTTCTCTGCTACAGGATCTACCTACTGCTCTGCTTTTTCTTCTAGGAAACCAAATAGAACAAGTTGCAAAATAGTATTAAAATGTAGTGCATCTTTTCAATGATTTATTTTTCAGAATGTAGAACCACTGCAGCATTTTTGCCAAGAACACTGTAAATGAGGACACAAAGAGTTGGATTTGACTGAAAATGACTAAACAACAACAACAAAATATTTTTGTTACATGCCTGATGCATTCTCTCTCATCATAAATGATCAGTCTGGCTCTTTATACTTATTCATTTTCTAAATGAGCTCTCTTTACCTCTCATGACATACAAGATATCTTTGGCAAAATGCTTCAGCCTACTGATACCCATGATGTGCCTCTCCATTGCCCTCTGGGTTGCCCATAATTTTAATTCACTGGATAGTGGTGGTTTGTGATTCACAACTATATATCATCATTGGAAGACTATTAGTGCTTTAAAAAAAAAGGGTTGGATGTCAGAGAGCAGCTCAGGAGAATTAAAGGATGGCACAGTTTTCCAAATCCAATCCAATTCAATCTTTGTCTCCTAATTAGTTCTAGACTATGTACATCCATGTACATTGTCCATCTGACAAGGACTATATATATATATATATATATATATATATATATATATATATAATATGTCCTTGTCAGATATATATATATATATATATATATATATGTAAACTCATAGACTATAAATATATATATTTATATATACAGACTGTCTCTCTGTCTCTCCTTTTTTGTTTCTCATTGTGTCTCTTTTTCTTTCTCTCTCTTTTTCTCTCTATATGTATTCACACACACATATATCTACACATGTACTATACATAACACATATACACACATACTCACAGTTGACTCAATTGATTGTCCATCCAACAGTATGTTCTAGCCTAGGTAATACACCTTTTTCAGGTGTTTGATTTTTTTCCCTCTGTAGATGATTAGATTGATTTCTTTTGAATGCTCTGGATCTTACTAAGGCAATGCTTGACTATTCTGGGTCTCGATGCAATCAGCACAATGTCATCTACAAATAGAATAACCTTCTGTTTTTATCTTTTTTTGGGTATTGACCTTTTTCCTTTGGCAGCCTGGTGAAGCTTAGGGACCTCTTCTCAGAATGATATTTCTGAGTGCAGAAAAATAAAATACATTAGAATATAATATTAATATAGAATATAAATTATATTTTTAATGTAATTTTTAATATAAACAATATCTGGACTTAGAATCAGAAAGACCTGAATTCAAATCTAGCTTCAGACACTAGCTGTATGTATGACTCTGAGCAAGTTACATAACCACTATCTGCCTCAGTTTCCTGTTTGTAAAATGAAGATGATAAGAGCATCTATCTCACAAGGTTGTTGTGAGGATCAAATGAGACATCATATGTAGAGCTTTTGCAAAGCAAAATTTAAAATACTATTTAGATGTCAATTGCTATTATTATAATTACTTTGAGTTTATAACAACACCTGTATTAAAAAACAACAACAACCTATGGGCTAAGTAGTATAAGTAAAACTGACCCCCAATACAGATGAAATTCAGAAATGTTCTAATATTTCTCCGAGGTCACAATGAACTGTGTAAGGGTATCAAAATGATTTTATCACTCTTAGATAGGAGAGCCGGGACTCAAACCCAGGTCTTCTGACTTTTAAGAGTGGTGTTCCTCCCTTGATTCTGATTTGTCTTAGACAGATTCTGCAGAACACCTGGCAGGATAAGATACCAGACACTGAAGTCCTTTCTTGAATTAAACTACCCAAGCATTACAATTCTACCGAAGAGAGCACAACGCCATTGGGCTGGACACATTGTTCAAATGCTAAATGTATGCTGGCCAAAAATTTTATTTTATGGGGAATTCACGCAAAGAAAGAGCTCATGAGGTGGTCAGAAAAAACAATACAAGGACACTCTCAAGTTCTCTCTCTCTTACAAACTTTATAATTGTACGACATGGGAGACACTGACACAGGATGATGTGCCCTCATCAGAGAAGGTGCTGCATTCTATGAGCAAAGCAGAATTGAATTAGCCCAAAGGAAACATAAGTTGTGCAAAATTAGTGAAGCTCCTCCAAATGTCCATATGGACTCTTTGTGCCTGACCTCTGGTAGAGCATTCTGAACTCATATTAATCTGATCATCCACAGTTGGACATAATGCAACTTGACTCTAACAGAGTGATATCATTTTGATTCCTCTTTGAGAATAAAGGACCTAATGAACCCACGCTGCTTCAAATAACTGCTTAAAACACTCTCTTGCATTTATTTCCTTTTTATCTCACTCTGTTTGCAGGAGATACTTAACAAATGTGTGTTGGATAGGAATGTCTATTAAATTAGACCATGAAATCACAATGTTCGATTGTTCAGTTTCACTGTGAAGTGTGACCATCAAATAATGGTCTTCGCTTCATCAGCCACACAAAAACTCATCTCAGTACCTGCTTGTAACAATTGGCAACTACTTCCTCTTCTTGATTTTTCTGCAAATACATACGACTTTAAGGCTACTCTCAAGTCTGTTTTCATTTGTTCTGCTCTATTGCTGCTCTCATTCCTTTTGGATTTTCATGGGGGAAAAACGAACCCAACACGAATTCACCAGAATCTTTCAGAACAGAATGTTGCTCTGATTCTTTCTTTCCTCTCAGATAGCTTTGCTTACTTTATCCTGTAAACATAGTAGTTATACTACTCTCGAACAGATCTTTCTTATGATATCTTTTAGGATGCACAAATGGCTTGTAGAATTTTAAAAATGGCCTCAGCCAAGGAAGATGCTAAAATTAGCTATTTTGTTTCAGGCAAAGATGGAACAGACATTATAGTTGCTCATTGATTTACTTGTAGGAGCTAAAAGTGATTGGTTTCTGAAAGTCATAGCTCAGTTCAGATTTCAAGGCTATGTGTCCAGTATTTAATATCTGATGGTAAAGAGCAATAATATAATGATGATGATGATGATGATGATGATAAAGCCTATAATGGAATAGCATTTATTGTTTACAAAGGTTTACAAAGTATTTTATAAGTATCATGTCATTTGATCCTCATGACATCCTTGGAAGTTAGGTGTTATTATCTACATTTTATAAATGAGAAAACTGAGGCAGAGAGAGAGAGTTATTTTCCTGAGATTACACAGCTAGTAGAAGGTAGGTAGCACAGTAGATAGAGCACCAGGCCTTTAATAAGAAGGACTCATCTTCCTCAGTTCAAATCTGGCCTCAGACAGTTATTAACTGTGTGACTCTGGGCAAATCACTTCACCTTGTTTGCCTCAGTTTCCTCATCTGTAAACTGAGCTGGAGAAGATAATGGTAAACCATTCCAATATCTTTGCCAAGAAAACCTCAAATGGGTGTCATGAAGAATTGGACATGACTGAAAAACAACTAAAAAACAAAACAAAACAAAGGAACACTGCTAGTATTTGTACTTGGGTCTTCCTGACTCTAGGTCTAATACTCTATTCACCATATCTCTACTATTTTCCAAATAAGAAAAATGATACAGGCTTAGACCTATAACATAACAGGGGATCCAGAAGGCACTTAAGAGGGCCCAATTGTCCTTGTAATCAGTCTTTGAGGTCAGATTTATTAGAGATATTCTAATTTCTCTTATTAGCTATTTATAGCTCTTCCACTCATACATTTATCCCAGTACTCCTTGAAAAGAATTATACTTTCTGACTGTACCACCTCTTAGAAGTAATGAGTTCTATCACTTTGTTAGCTGCTGAAGAGTTGTGTTTTAAGAGTACTTAATCCTTCTTAAGGAAGATGCCATAGGGCTATGGGAAGCACACTCCATTTGGTGCCCAAGCAGGTGATAAAGAACTGAACTAATGTGAGTAGAAAAAAAGAGAAAGAATACAAGATATTGTAGAAGTAGAATCAAGAAGATTTGGCAAATAATTGGAGGAAGCTAGCAAAGGAGAATGAAAAATAAAGAATGCCATCTTGTAAATCTAGGTGACTAGAACATGGTGGTATACCAATAGGAAAAGGGATGTTTGTAGGGAAGAGATGGACAGTTGTGTTCTGGACTCTTGGAGTTTGAGATACTTATGGAGATGCACACCAGGCAGGTAATGATGCAGGGAAGCCCCATCTCCACAAATGAACTCTTAAAGTTTTTTGAGGGTAGGAACTGTGTATTTTATATCTCTGTATCCTCAATTCCTATCACTGGGCAGTATACAAAGTAGAATATTTACATTTGTTGATAATTCATTAAATTGTTTAATGAGTTTAAAATTCTATCAAGGTTAACTATTTAGAGTTTCTTATTAGACATCTGAAAAACATGTGATCTATGTGATTTTTTTCTGTTCTATTTTTAGATAAATGGTATTATGAGAACAAACTAACAAACAATAATAATTGATCTATACAGTAAGTGGACCAGGACAAGGATGAAAACAAAGTCTTGAGAAAATCTGGCTATAGAAAAGGTGTAATTTTGTTTGACTTTACTTATTTGTTACAAGGAAGGCTCCTTGAGAGTGAGAAATTAAAGGGGTTTGATGAGATGAGAATAGAATTCATTCAAGGAACAAGAGGAAGGGGAAGGGAAAAGGCTATTGTGAATGCACAGACCTGGGAGACATAGTACTGATTCCTTCAAGGTAAAGCTAGTAGTCCATTTTAGCTGGAGCATATAATTTCTGAAGGGAAGAAGTATAAAATAAAACCAGAAAGGCAAGTTGGAGTCGTGTTGTAGAAGGCTTAAATTCTGAGCTAAGAAATATAAATAATTGATCTGTCAGTCAGCATTTTTTAAGTGTATGTGATGTACCCTGAATGACTCCTGACTCAATTTCTATAGATGTAATGGTATTGGACTTCAGCTCAATTCAATGGTATTTCCAAAGATATATTATGTGGGAGAATGAGCAAAACACAGAAAGTTCAGAAACTCAGAATAAGAGCACGCTATTTCCTCCATCTACAAAACAGGGGACTTCCAGTGAGGGGAAATTCCCTACCTCCTCATCCACTTGTGGATAGATCTGATTATTAAAATGTTTTCCCCCAAATCAAACCTCAATTTTCATCTGCAACCCTCCAGCATTGATTTTCCTTCTGCTCTCTGGGGCCAAAGAGGAGGAATAGAATGCCTTTCCCACATGTCAAGTCTTCCAAACATTTCAAAAAAGATATCAAGCCCCCCTGAGCCCTCTGTTAAACCCTTATTCAGCCATCTTTCATGAGGCATGAATGGAGCTCCTTCCCCCATCAGCTTTCAACCCATCTTTCTAGATTGATCCCATGTTATTCTTTCTCACCCATTACCTTCCAATCAAATTTACCTACATTTTTTGATTGTGCTTTTACCTGACTTGTACAGGCTGCCTCCATAGATGGAATGCTTTCTTTCCTCATGCCTGAAATGCTTCTTTCCCCACTGCTGCCTCTTAGCAACACAGGCTTCCTTTAAGGCTAAGCTAAAAGGCCACCTCCGTCAGGAGGCCAGCTGTCCTGATGTCCCAGGTGCTAGTTCTCAGACCTGCTGAATATACTTTGTATGTACTTAGCTGAATTCATATTCTGCTCTCCTTGCTGCCCTCTGTTGTTTGTAAAGATTTTTAGGGCAGGGACCATCATTTTTGGTCCTTAACAAAGTGCTTGGTATATTGCTTATGTGCTTGTTTGTTTTTATTGAATGGAAGAGCAACATAATTAGTGATGAAAAAACTGGGCTACCTACATGTTGCAGAATTCTCAATCATGGAAATTATAAATTGTTTTCTTCCCATTCTTCTGTTTCCAGTTTTAATTAGAGGCAAAGAGAGATTCTCTATCTGCTCGGGAAAAGGTGTACTTTAGGATTCTGGACTTGCAATCAGATCAATATGATTTATAAACAGATAGGGTAACTGAATAAATCACTGTAAATTCAAAATCTTGTGGGTATTCAGAGATAGTTAATTTGAAGGATATTTCCCAGTACCTATAGTGAAGGCAAAGGAATTTTCACTTACAAATGGCTGATCAGATTTACATTTGGACAAAGAAAAATGTAAGTATTAAAAAAAAGGTAAAAGAAAAAAGAACCAATTTTAGAATATCCTACAGAATTGTTAAAATAGCTAGGTGGTGCAGTGGCTAGAGTGCCAGATCTGTAGTCAGAAAGCCTTTTTCTGAGTTCAAATTTCTCTTCAGACCCTTGCTGTGTGAGCTTGGGCAAGTTACTTAATCCTGTTTACCCCAGTTTCCTCATCTGTAAAATGAGTCGGAGAAGGAAATGGCAAATCATGCCAATATTCCTACCAAGAAAATCCCATAGAATCACAAAAATTTGGACATGACTGAAATAAGAACAACTAAAGAAATATCAATAGACAAAGAGAGACAGTTAAGTGAATGGCCAGTCCTGAGGGACTGAGATCTGGGCAAGGTGGAAAAATTACCAGACCTGTCAGAAGCCAGAAGGCAAGCATGAGAATCCCTGCTTTGCTATTTTCTCCTTATTTGACCATAAGGAAGTTACTTAGCTTCTCCAAACCCTGTTTTTCTAATCTATAGATTATGCACACTAGTTTATATTATCTCTAAAGCCTTTTCTTGTTCTAAATCCATGATTCTGCTTCTTGGTTTTAAAACCAAAAACAAACCCATCAAATTAAAGGAGTTTGTCCATTCATTGCTGTAGCTAAGATAGTCATGCGCTTGCTGTTAGCATCCGATGAAGGAAGAATCTTAGATTTGGAAGGATTTCGATTAGTTGGGAGGATCTTGGAATCACCCAGTCTAAACCCCTGGGTTTTGCAGATGAGGAAACAGAGGCTCAGATATGCAAGGTTGCACAGCTCGAAGGGCTACCTTGAACTCCGATCTCCAATTCTAGAGTAAGCCCTGTTTCCACTGCAGTTTTACCCATGGATTTGGAACCAGGACTTTTCATCATGGAGCAAAGGAAGAAGAGACTGAAGTGACCATCTTTTCTTTGCCATTAAAATAGACAATGAGCCATCTGCAAAGCTGGATCCTGCCCTCTAGGTGTCCTCCTTGCCTTACTTACTCATTGCTTCTATCTGCAGGTGAATGAGGTTCTCGATGTCCTCTTGCAGTGTCTGGTGTGGCTTCAGTGGGATGGGAAGGTAGCCATAGTGTTCTCTGTTGCAGAGATACATCTGAATACCTGAGATCAAAGAATAAGAAACACAGATCAGAAAACACCCCCTTTTTCAGGGATTCTGCACAGGCAGTTGGAGGAGGTACAGGTTCATTGAAGGAAGAAGGGGAATTGTTGGCAAGGATAATTTGTACTTAGAGCTTAGCAACAGACACCTTATAAATTAAAAAAAATCATATCAGCATTACATGTAATTGCAAAAATCCAGGAACTCCTTAAAAGTCCAAGAATAGGGAAATGCTTAAATAAATTATGGTATATTGATGTAATAGAATATCAAAATGTTATTAATACCATCAAGTATAAAGAAGGTAAAGAAATTTGCAAAGACCTGTTGTAGGAAATAATATAATGTGGGGGAAAATTTCAGAATAAGAATAGAATACAAGATAACTATGGCCACAGTAGAACAAGTTAGAGAGAATGAATATCCAAAGAATCCTGTACTAATAAGGAACAGTTGAAAAGGTGTTATGATACTTTATGAATTCAAATTAATTTAAATGACTGATGGAAGTTCAAATGATTGTTTAGATATTCAAGATTATGCTCTAAATAATATGTTTGATTTTTTAAAAAGCCTACCACTTGTCAAGAACAAAATACCAAGTAGCTGTATTCACCATTTCTGGTCTTCAGAGACATCAAATTTTCCCTTTATTTAAAATGACACCCACCATTTGGAAGCTCATAGATATCGGACCATTCCTCTTCTAGCTCAGAGGAAATTGAACATTTTTCTCTGAAAGAAAAAATCCTCTGTTGGCTTAAAGTACAATAAAAAAAAAGGTAAGGAAAGAATCAAAAGGAAAGGAAAGGATTAGGGTTCCCAAGAGCAGAAATGAACACCAAACCAATTCAAAGGAAATAAGGAAAAAATTAGGCATGGAATCCTTGTTTGATATGAAAGCAGACAGAAAAGACCCATAAGGGTAGTAAGATTATGAAAGATAAATGTAGACATTGCCAAGAGAGGAAAAGGCAGCAATTTAGTTCTGATTGAATGGAAAGGATAAAGGAAATTTTCAAATGCTCTGACTTTCCTGGGTCATATTTTCATCTCTTGACAGCAATGAGTTTGGAGCGACTTATGTAGACATAAACATTTCATGTAGGTTCACAGGGTAGGAAAAGAAATCCTGTCTTTTTAGTGTGACTGACAACCTCTAATATGTCAGTACCATAAACACACCACAAGTTCCTTCCCCTACCTATCTCATGAAGCAAACTCTGGGACCATCTATATGAGAACAGACAGTTTCAAATACAGGATAGAAGCAGGAATTAGTAATAGTTCCAACCTTGCCAACTCCCATTTTAATGAAAAAATAGTTTAGTTAAAATGACGTGTCAGCTAAGCGAGAGTCTATGTGGCCAAACCTATGGTTTTTTAATTGCTATAATATAAGAATTATCTACCTAGTGACGCCTTTATTTGACCTGGATGAAATTTCCTCCAGTCAGCTGCACTGCCTGCCAAATCTCATGAAACTGTCAGATGGTATTAACAGATAGGAAGGAGGGCAGAGGGAAGAAAAAAGACCTTTATTCACCTCCCTTAATGGGTCCGGACCCTGTTTTAATTAACTCATCTGGCCTGGCCAACAAATCACTGTCAGCTTCCCTTTCTTGTTGAGAAAGCTTCCAACTCTCTGACTCTGGGCTCTGAAGGAAGGGATGCTTCCAGGGGATTCAAATGTGAATTTGACTCTTTAAAACCCTCATGACATGAAGAAGGGGATGAAGCCATAATTAAATTGTTACCTTGCCTTTCTTGAATAAATGACTTTTTCACTTCTCATTGCTTTATTTTCCACATTTGGGAATGTAGTATTAGAAGGAGATAATAGTTGTGAAGTGCCCTAGAAATCTTGAGTCATTAGAATGTAAGCTCCATGAAGGCAGGGGCAGCCTTTTGTCTCTTTTTTGTACCCCCAGCTCTTAGCTCAATGCCTGGCACATAGTGGGTGTTTGATAAAAAGTTTATGAATTAGTCAGTTGATTGAATGATGCTTTATTTTTTTTTATTTTGAAAAAAGGACAAATGATACTATATCTTAATGGATGCTTCTCTGATGAAAGCAATTACCCGATATTTATCCCACAGAATGTGAGCGTGCTTGTTTGCCCCATATTGATTTGGCTTCAAAAAACTCCAATTGGTTGCATTCTGTTGACTGCTGATCAAAAAAAGAGCCAATCTTGTCCTCAAAGATTTATAAAAGTCAGGTAGTCATCCTTTCTGCTCTCTTTTACCCTTAGACTTCTAAACTAGAGATTAGCAGAGTGGACCTTCAACCAGGGGTTTGGGAGCTGGGAGGAACAGATGAGTAGTTTCTTTTTCTCACTCCAAGCTGGAGAAAATGATGGCAACTTATAAGAAATACACAGTAGACATCCCACTAGGTAGTTCAGTGGACAAAGCACTGGCCCTGATATCACAAAAACCCTCAGACACTTATAAATTGTGTGACATTGGACATAACTTCTGTGCCTCGATTTGCCTTAATGGGGATAATGACAGCACTTCCCTCACAAGATTATTATAAGATAAAATGGGATAATAATTGTAAAGTACTTTACAAAACTTAAAGTATTATATAAATGCTAACTATTATTGGGATGATGATGATGATTTATGTTTTTATATGACCTAAGAAAGGATTTCAAGGACATGATTTTTAAAACCTATCCTTCTGTGTAGAGGAAAAAATTTGACATTCCCAAAATAGTGTGAGCCCTAGAGATTTCCAATCTTCCAGTCACAGAAAGATTTTCTTGGGGAGTTATAAATAATTCTAAGTTCAGGATTACAGCGTTTGCAAATTTAGGTGCTGGACTTTATAGACGTATAACATTTCTTGCTGCAGTGTATTCTTTGCAGAAATGGAGAGCAATTCACATTGTTCCTGTAGAGCATCTCATTTGGAGAGCAAAGTTTTGAGTTCTGTGACTTTCGTGAGGGTTTGCTTATTTAGAAGGTTTCGGATTGACTTAGTTTTAAAATGTAATATAATCTATGATTTATTGTATTTTTGTTTATTTTGTTAAATGTCTCCCCTTCTATTTTAATATCGTTCTGCCTCAATTGACACATCATCTCAATACTCATTAGGTCCTTATTAGCATTTCTTGAATTCTATTGAACCAAATTAATTTTTAAATCCTCCCACAGAAGCAAGGGATCATACATGAACTCACTCATGAGCATGTGCATATACTCACACACACACACACACACACACACACACACACACACACACCCCTCTCATACCTGCTTGCCTACTGGAGAAGGCAAAGACAATAATGTCATCAAAAGTCCAGGCATAATCCTGGTGCGGGGGAAAAAACATCAGCTTTTGTGAAGCCTCTTTTCTGAGGTCAATAAGGAATGTGGAGTGGACCATGGGGACAGGAAAACAGCCTCTTCTCTTCCATTCTCTAATCTGAATGTAGTCCGGGGTCCGTTTATAGTAGCCCTGCAAAACAACAAATTGATAGGTTAAACTCTGACCTAAGTTTCTTTGCCCATAAAAACTGAAAAAATACCTGGAATGTTTAACTCACAAGGTCATTGTGGGAAGGAAGAAGTGGAACATGCATTTATTAAGCATCTAATATATTCCTGGCACTGTACTTTACAAATACTGTCTTAGTTTTTTGCTTCATAACAGCCCTGGGAAGTTGGTGCTATTACTATTCCCATATTAGACATGAGGAAATGGACACAGGGTTAAGTGTCCCAAAGTCCAACAGCTGGTAAGTGTCTGAGGTAGAACTGGAACTCAGGTGCCTAATTTCAAGCCCGGGGCCCCTCATCATGACATCCCCTTAGTTGCCCGATAAGGAAATGAACACAAAGCCAGAGTATTTTGTAAACCTCAATTATGATCTTCCATCTCATCAGCAACAATTTGACAGTACAGATGGACTTTTCAGCATGATCTGTTCCAGCTCAGTTATTTGTGTTCTTGGTAGGGAGAGGACAAAGAGCACATCTACACGAGACAGCTAAATGGATGACAATGTGGGACTTACTTAAAGTCAGAACCATCTGAATCCAAATCCAATCTCAGACACTCAATGCTAGATTTGGGACCAGAAAACTTTGAACCCCGACTTTGCTACTTACTACCCAAGTGACCTTAAGACAAGTATCTTAACTTCTCTGATCCTCAGTTTCCTCTTCTGTAAAATGCAGGGGTTGAACAAAATAATCTCCAAGGTTTTTCCCACCTCTAAATTTATGGTCTAATTAAGTAGAAGAAGCAAAATTTGAACTCATGTCTTCTGACTTTTAATTTTCTGTATCACACTTCTTTCTCTCTAAATGATCTATATCTTACTGAGATTTTACAAAGAGGAATCACTAAAGTTTTAGCACAGTCTCTTCATTTAAAAATGCTTCATGGCAGCGGAGTCAAACACAAAGAGAAAACCTGGTGGGCTGCATATGGACTTAGAAAACCACATATTTACATAATCTGTGTTGCATTGCATTTTTACTTATTTTGTCCAACATTTCCCAGTGCTATTTTCATCTGATTGGGCAGCACTTGGGGGCTTTGCAGCCAGCAAACTTGACCCCTTTGTTTTATGCAATAGGAATATGCTCAGAAGGACCAATTTATATAATCTCAGAGAGCTGATGGTAAAGTAACAAGATGACATGGCTTTTTGTTTTTAAACATATAAAGAATTTAAACAGTTGGTGACATGTATTCATTCATGCTTTCATCCTGGGAAGCCAAACCCACTTATGGTGATCATTACTACTCAAAACATTTTGGAAAGTTCTTTCGAAGTTGGCTTTTGGTCATACAGGACAGACTACTTGGCTCACTACTTTATATCCCTAACTCCTTTTTTCTTTTCTTTTAAAATCTGAAACAGTATCACCCAGATTGATAGTTTGTCTTACAAAACAACTCCAAAAAACCCCTGGCATTTTGCCAAGATCAGAAATTTGCAAAGGCTTTGAGTAAGAAAAGATCTAAATTCAAATCTCACTTTATCAGCTTGTGTCACCATGGGCAAATGAATCACTTCAAATGATTCCCTAAACCTGCTTTCTCATCTAAAAAATGAGAACACAGTGCCCATCTCACTGGGTTGTTGCCAGGATGAAATGAGACAATAATAAAAAATGGTGTTTATATAATGATTTAAACTTTACAAAGAGCTTTACAAGTTTGCTCAATCAATCTTTACAACCACCATCCTTCAGTTATTCAGTTGTATCCGGCTCTTCACGACTCTCTATGAAGATTTGCCATTTCCTTTTTCAGATGAGGGGAGTCCCAGGGTAACTGAGTTGCCCACAGATTGAATTTTATCTCAGCTGTTCCTGACTACAAGCCTAACATACTACCCACTGCACCATCCAGCTGCTTAGGTGCTCATTATCTTCATTTCACAAATGAGAAAACTGAAGTTGAGACAATTAATAAATAACAAGTATAGAATTTGAACTCAGTTCTTTCAGACTTCAAGCCTACACTCTATCCACTGCACTCTGGTTGTTTCAGTTGTAACTTTGTAGCACTTTGTAGACTTCAAAATGCTATTTAGATTCCAGTTGTTAATGAAAAGAATGGGATGAAGATTCCCTGAAGGCTGTTCTCCAAAGGAGGTACCAAGAATAATTGGCGCCAGTAATAGCAGCAATTTTGGAGTAAATGTCTAGTTTCCCAGTATGACCCAATATGAATAAGGTTCAGCATTCTTCTCTAGGTGGATATTCTGGAGTATATGTTTCTTAGCAATCACATGAAATATCAGATGTCAAGCTCTTGAAAGACAGAATCTGTGTCATGTATATCTCTGCTAGGGTCTGGCACAATAGATAGGGATTAAATAAAGTCTTTTACCTAGAAGCATTTCATAATTCTCAGATGTATATTTAGATTCAAATTTACCTGCTTATCTGTCTTTTGTCTTCTTACTATGGTGCAACACTACAAGTATACAGCTTTTTTTTTTTAATTTTAATTTTGCATCTCTTCTCTCCACTTCCCTCATTTTACACAAAAACTCCTGCATAGTAGATGGTTAAATAGTGATTGTTGAATGATGGATGCAGGGATGAATCCCTGTATAAGCACTGCGCTTTATACAAGCTTTTCATCTTAGGATCTCTTAGCACCTTTACAAAACTTAATAAACTTACTCAGTGATTCTTAACATTTCCAGCACCAAGTAACTGGTTAAGTTGAATAGATTGAGTCATCAAATGCAAACAAATACACACACACACACATATACACAAGCAAAACTTCCACACTTAAATAATATACACACACTACATATATAAATGCAGATTTTAATATACATACATGAGCAGCTAGATGGCATAGTGCTAGATAGAGTGCTGGGCTTGGACTCAGAAGACCCAAGTTCAAATGTGGTCTGAGACACTAGCTGTGTGAGTCTGGGCATATCATTTAACAACACTAGGTGGCAAAGTGAAAGGAAGTCTCATCTTCCTGAGTTCAACTCTTACTAGCTGTGTGACCATAGGCCAGTCACTTAACCCTGTCTGTCTTGGTTTCCTCATCTGCAAAATGTTCTGGAGGAGAAAATGGCAAACTACTCCTGTGTCTTTGCCAAGAAAATCCCAAATGAGGTCACTAAAAATCAGACGTGACTGAAATAACTGAACATTAACAGACATATGTAAATATATAAGCAATGTCATCAGATACAAAACTCTGGGTTAGAGATAAGCAATATTTTAGAAATGGGAAACTTAGAATATTTACAGCAAAACTATGCATCCTGTAGACAAGAGAAGAGCCAATGAGACATTGCTTGCTCCCTCTCCTATTTTCCATATAAACAAGGCACTGTTAGTAAGTGTTCCCATTAGTCAGGCAAATAAAGGCCTCTGGGATCATTTTTGGATGAGCAAAAATCTTGTTGGGAGAGCTCTTGCCATGTGAGTCTCTCCATGATGACACATTCAGCCATTGGATCCATTTCTTCCAACAAGGCCAGGACCAGGAGTAGCATGAAGCCAAAGGGTGAAAGGCCAGAGTCACCAAAAAAAGTGTTTTATGTTTGCTTTAACTGTATTAGTTAATCAGGGCATGACACACTCTCTCCTTTAATGAATAAGGCAAAAACAAAAAATAGAAGAACAACTAGAAAGGCGGATATACCACTCTTGGAGCATGGGCTTATGGAGCCACAGTCAAAACAAAACTGTTTTTCAATATTCTTAGTGTTATTTTGCCACCTGTCCTGTTTTAGGATAGTTGACTTTTTTTTTTTTTTTTTTTTTAGCTGAGAGCTTTCAAAAATTTTTCCAGGTTAAAATAACAGAGCTTATTTTTCCAAGGAGTTAAAATGTTTTTGTTTTTGTTTTAAATAAATATTAACTTTCTGGTCATTACTCCAATCCTAGTAAGATGTGTAGATGATGACTTGGAGATGGAAAATTACTTCAGAAGTGAGAAAATCAGATGCAGAAAGTTAATTTTTTTTCTCTGCTCAAAATTCAAGTAAGTGTTATATAAGACATTATTAAGAATTCAGCCCTTGGGGCAGCTAGATAGCATAAGGGATAGAGCACCAACCCTGAAGTCAGGAGTATCTGAGTTCAAATGTGATCTCAAACACTTACCACTGACTAGCTGCGTGACTCTGGGCAAGTCACTTAACCCCAATTGCCTCGGGGGGGAAAAAATTCAGTCCTTTAATGATTAGAATAAATTATATTCTGGAAAATCATGTTAACTTTTTGAAAAAATATTTCTGACCTTTGGGTCATCTTAGCCCACAAAGTCTGTTTAATTTTTCTTCCTAATACATAAATAAAATGCCAGCTATCAATGTGCATTAAATTGTGGGAATTCCAGGCTATGGTATTGAAATCGGGCTGGCACATAGGGGAACTGGCAATCTAGAATGTTGCATGGATTATTGGGAAGACTGCTAGATCCAAAATGAGAAACCCTGACTTTAAATCCCATTCCTGATGCTTATTGTCTATGTGATATTGAACAAAACATTTGACCTCAATTTCTCATTTGTAAAATGTCAGTGTTGAACTAGATGTCTTCCAGCCTAAATGTAATAACATATAATTATTATATGTTATTTATTTATTTATACTAATGTTTATAATAACTAATATTTATGTGGCACTTACCATATGCCAGGCATGGGAATAAGCCTTTTATAATTATTATTTCATTTGATCTTCACAACAAAGCTGGGGAGATAGATATTATTATCCCTATTATATAGATGGGAAATTTTGAGAAACAGGTTAAGTATGTATCAGTTCAATTAGTGTCTAAAATCAGATTTGAACTGAGGTTTTCCTGATTTCAGGTCTAGTGCTTTATCTATTGTACCATTTAGCTGCCCTTCAAAGCTAGCATTTATATAGTTCCAACTATGTACCAGGCACTGTGTTATGTGCTTTACAAATATTTTCTTATATTTATCCTCACAATCCTGATGGGTATGTGCTATTATTATTCTAATTTTACAATAAAGGGTTCAATATCAAACATCTTCTTAAGTGTCTAAAGATAGATTTAAACCCTAGTCTTCCTAATTCTAGATCCAGACCTCTATCCACTGAGGCATCTAGAATCACCTCGTCCCCTTTTCATGATAAATGAAAAAAAAGGAAATTTTTCAAAAGCAAATCCCCAAATCCTAATATCTCCTTTAGTATTCTTTTGTACTTTACAACATATGCTAATCTCTTTAAAACTTATCATTCCTAAATAAATGCATGCTGTCCCAAAAGTCTTAGGGCAGTTGTAAGCTATTAAAACTTAAACCTATCCTGAGACTCATGGGTATTGTCATGCTTCCTGTATATATGGTAGACAAGGCAGAAGGCCAGGTTCCCAGAAGCATACAAAGGACATGAAGACCGTCAGGATTATAGATTTACAGCTGAAAAGAATGTCAAAACTCATCTTCGAAATGGAGCCATGGAAAGAATGCTATATTTGGACTCAGAAGACCTCATTTCAAATTTCAATATTGTTACTTGCTATTATGGGTTTTTTTCCTACTAAATATAACTAGATTTATTTTTTATCTTTATTCAAAGAAGTTATTTAACTTTTCTGGTCTTCAGTTTCCTCATTTGAAAAATTAGGGGTTGTGTTGAATGACTTTTAAAAGTTCTAAATCCAGGGATTTAGTACTTTCCCCAACCTCCTCAATTTTCAACTGAGGAAACATTCAGAGAAGCAAATTTACTAAAAAATTATCAGTTCCCAACACAGAGCCTGGTACATAATAAGCACTTTATAAATGAACACTGACTTGTTGAATTAACTCATCCAACCTTTGTTTGAATTTTTACCACTTTCAGTAATGAGGAACTCATTGCTACTACAATATCATGGGCAAGAGATTTTTATTTAACTGAGCAGCTTTTTCTTTCTGAAAAAACTTGCATATTTGTTTCCCAATAAAATTTGCGGGAAGGGGAAGAAAGAGATGACCTTGCTAGATTATCATCTATGTTCCTCAAGGCACTGCCCAAGACAACTTACCTGAGGTGTGATTCCACACCAGAAATTAGAATATAGACTTCGAGATTCCAACATTGGGGCCACAATAGTCTTGTTTTCGGAGATCATCAGATTGAGGGTTTGTGGATTAGTCAAGAAATTGTCAACATCTATAAACTTAGAAGAGAAGGAAAAAAAATATGAAACAGTTTTCAATAGCAGATAAAAGAATATGGATATAATATTTAAAATGTTATTCCTCATATACAAAGCTAGTTATTTCATGCTCTATTCTCCATAGGATAGAGTAACTGAGAAATTTTGAAAAGTGTCCTAGTGTATAAATACAAGACTCACAGACTCAATTTCATATGATTAGCATTTTTATCCCAACTCTCAGTTGAAGACCGGTTCCCACCTCATTTTTACCAGACTTCAAGTAAAGTTTTAAAGTCCACTACTCAGCTGGGCTCAGAATAAATATTTTATTATTATGGGTAGCATCTCAGTTTAAAGAATAGCATTATATCTAATATTACTCAATCAGGTAATTATTAGACTAAAGATTGCTTTTCTGATGTAGCAACAATAAAATTTCTTATACTGAAAAAAATCTAGAAAATAGATGCATTCAGAAGATTCTGAACATTTTCAAGGCAACTTATTTATCAAAAATACCAGTCAATCAATAAATATTTATTAAACTATTATTATATGATGAGCATTGTACTATGCATTTTTTCATATGATATTTACGACAAGCAGCATGATGTAGTAATCAGAAAGCAACTGGAAAAAGTTGAATTTAGGTCCTGCTCCCATTACATTTTACCTGTATTACCTTAACTTTTTTAGAGTCCCAAGAGACTCTTAAAAACTGGTAACTTGTTATCCAGTGGACCAACCTGCATTGGTTGATAGAGGTTCCTCAACAGCTGTTTACAAATATCTGATCAAATCACAGGGCCAATAAGAAATGTCTTTAAAGTTATATGGCTATAATAAGATATCTATAAAATTTAAAATATGGTTTTTTGAATTTTTATTTTCTTTTTCACTTAACAAGTATTTTTTCTTTTATCTCCTACTTCCTTACTCCTCAAAGTGAAAAGAGAAGAAAAGTAAAATTTTGTAATAAATATGAATGTTCAAAGAAAAGAAGTTCCCATATTCACGCTGTTCCAAACCATGTGCTCTGCATCTTGATGCCGTCATCTCTTTATAAAGAGATAGATGATGTGGTTCATCATTAGAATCATGATTGGTTACTACACTGATCAGACTTCATCAAAGTTGTTTGTCTTTACAATGTTGTTTTCCTGGATCTGCTCATTTCATATGCCATTTCCTAGGTTTCTCTGAAACCATCTCTTTTGTCATTTTTTACAGTACAACAATATTCTATTACATTCACAATGCATAATTTGCTCAACTGTTCCTCAAACAATAGTCACTCTCCTAGTTTCTAGTTCTTTGACACTTCTAAAAGAACTACTATAAATTTTTTTTGTGTATAAAAACTTTTTCCTTTTTCTCTAATGTCTTTGGGGAAGGTATGCAATTTAGCGTTTTGATATAGGTTCACACTACTTTCCAGAATGGCTGTACCAATTCACAGTATATCTGCTTTCTCATAGCCCTATTAACATTTCTCATTTTTCATTTTTTAAATTTTTTTGTCAGTCTGATAGGTGTGAAGTAAAGTCTCAGAGTTGCTTTAATTTGCATTTCTCTATTAGTAATTCAAGACATTTAAAATATGTCTGTTTATAATTTGGATTTCTTCTTTTGAAAACTGTTTGTTCTTATCCTTTGACCATATATGGTCAAGGGCAAAATGATTCATTCTTATAAATTTACATTCTTATCAATTTGGTCAGGTCTGTTTATCTTGGAAATGAGACCTTTATCAGACAAACTTGCTACAAAGATATTTTTTTTTTTTTTTTGGCTAGTGTGAATATTTTTATTCTTAATAAAATGTGACATTTTCTACAAAATATGCTGGTGATTTGCATAGTGATGGGATAATGTAAAATATTAGATTTTTTTGAGGGGAGGTGTGTGGAGTAAACTGCATCCAGAGGGAAATAAAGAGTTCCTGGCTATAATAGGACATAATAGAATTCTCAGCACCAGAATCTTAGTGACAACCAAGCTCAACCAAACAATAGACCTTGTAATTTTTGTTCCCTTCCTAACCCCACCCCCCCAAATCCCTAAACAAACAAACAAAACTCCTGGATCTCCAAGTCATATAATAGAAGTAGGTCCACTGAAGGCTATAGAGAGCAGCCCTTTTCAGTTTTCACAGGGATAATCAGAGAGGCTTTTTCCTTGATTCATGGGAATAGCACAGATGTTCATACAGCTGTTTTATTCTTAGGCAACATCAGATGCATTGAAACCAAGTACACTCTTGAGAGGACAAAGATGATGTCTACACATTCCAGTACTTCTCTGAGTTACTCTAAAAAATTCAAGGAACATAATGTTGGAACCAATTCAAGGAAAATAATTTTCCCTTACAGTATAATAAGTAGAAGAGATTGTGGGAACAAAGTGGAAGAGACTCGAATCTCTCCTGAAACATTTAGAGTGTTCATGTTCTCTGGGACAAAGGCAAAAATGGAACAGAATTTCACATTTTTCACTATAGTAATGAAGTTTTAGATTGCATAGTAATCATTCTGTCTTGTGAGAATTAGAGAAGTCTTTCTTCTGAAGAACTCAGAACTTTTTGGGCATTTTGCTGTATTCACAGCCTCACATAAGGACACCAATTTTTTTAATGCCATTTCTCATGCTATAGGAAGGCATAATAGAATTGTGCAAAGGACCATTCTCTAACCAACTTAAATAGAGTTATTAGTGAGGCTAGCAGAAATCCTGATAGTAATTCTTAAGCTATACTCTCTTTACTGTCTCTTTATCTTGGTTAAGAAAATGGCAGAAAGAGAGCACAAAAGGACATAAAACTCTTTATAACCCCCTTGAAAATAGCAGTAATCAATAAAAAGAAATCTTATTTAGAAAAATCAAAAAAGGCAATGGGAAAACCAAAGAAAAGCTCTAATAAAATTGTTAAAATAGAAATTTAGGAGAAACATGAAGGATAAATTCCTGGAGAAAGGCCTGAGGAAGAAACATTAGAAATAATGCAAGGAAATCCCAAAAGGTGAATTCTGTTAAAGAAGAAAATCTTTCAAGGAAGCTTCAAGCTTATTAAAAGTTAATTTCTGGTAGAAATTAAAGAACACATGATTTTAAATAATAAATCTCAGATGCAATTAAAGGACTACCTGAATACAACAAAGAAAACTGTGGAATTAAAGAACTTAATTCGGTTTTAAAAGTCTCTAAGGGAGATTTTTTTTAAATTCACACACAAAAAAAATCATAAAAACGTTAGAAAAAAGAAAAGAAAAACAAATGCAGCAGAACGAAGAATGATAATGTGGTCAATGTGGAAGAATTTAATAATTGAACTGGAAAAATATTTGGAAACAATGTAGGGAAAAGTTACAGAGCTTGAAGACAGATCTAAGAGACTAAACTTTAGAAATAATAGTGACCTTAAATATAGTAAAAAAGGAAATAACTTAAGTCATCATTTTTCAGGGAATTAGTCAAAAAACTTCCCAGCATTCTCAAGAACAAGTGATACTCCACATATGAGAAGAATACAAAGAATTATAACAAGAATAAATTTAAAATTCAAATTCAGCCAGGCAGATTATCTTCAAATTTCAAAACCACAGTGATAAAGAATTCATCTTTCAAACCATCTTGAAGGAAGAAACCACAAATGAAAAAGTACCAAAATAGAACAGCCAGAAGAAACTGAAATAAAGCTTGTGCCAACTAATCAATCCACAAGTATATATTAAGCTCCTACTATGTGCCAGGCACTTCCTTAGACTCTGGAGATGCAGAGGACAAAAATCAAATGAGCCCTGTTCTCAAGAACCTTACATTGTAATAGAAAAGTCATCATGTATTAAGTGTATTCAGAATGTATATGCAGAATAAAGACCAAAGAAATATAAAGTGTTTAAATATATGACAGGGAATAATATGAGCAGTTGGGAGGGGAAAATAAGAAAGGTAGCATAAAGAAGGTGCTATTTATATCTCAGTGTGAAGGATGAAGGTTAGGAATTTTATGAGGCAGAAGTGAAGGATAAAAGCATCCCAAGCACACTAACAAGAATGAATTTAGAAAACATGAGCTTCAGTTTCAGAATCAGTTTCTAAGCATTCTGCTTGAGGGAAAGAGATTGACATTTGAAATTCAAAACAATTCCAAAGAATTCAAGGAGAAAAGGACTCAGGTGTAAATCTTTCCAAATTAGATCAAAACTGAAATTATAAGAGATACAAATTTCCAAAAATTTAAGTCATATAATCAAAAGGGTTTTTCAGATCCATTAAAAAAAAAAGTAGTAAAAAGAATCTATAATAGAACACTTGACTTTCATCAACTAGAGGAACAAGTGTTAAGAGAAACTTGCACATGCAATCACAGAAAACATAGTAATTGTCTAGTTTTGTTGAATTAAATTTAGTTATCAAAAGAGCACAACAAAATAAGAAAACAATTTGCCTTCAACAATATAAAACAATTGCAAAAAAAGGAAGTCAATAACAAATTTAATGTTAAATATAAATGGACATCTTATAAAGAGAAAAATATCATAAAATGTACTTGAAACTAGAATGAATTATTGTGTTGTCTAATGGAAATATATTTAATGCAAAATATTTATGCAGATATAAATTTAAAGGTTGGTCAAAAAGATATCTAAGGAAAGCTGGGGCTATATAGTGAATAGGAACATAAATTTGAATATAGAGTTAATTAAAATAAATATAATAAAAACAAAAATACACATGAATAATAAAATAATAAAATAAAAATAAAATATATGTGGTCAAGTTCATAAAATAAATTCTTACAGTTTCGTAAGAAGGGAATATAAAATTATCAATGGCAAATTTCACACTACATTATCAGAATATGATAAATGAGTTACTGATTTGAATAGCTTAATGAATAGCCTGATTCTTATAGATTTGTGATGGGAACATTATGGAAAAAGTAATGATGATGATAACAACTCACATTAAATATCAATTTGATTTGATCCTCATCAACTCTCTGAGGTAGGTATTATTATTATATGAATATTTATAAATAATGAGAAAATTTAAAATTCAATAATATAAATGCTTTTTTTGTTTTTGCATAGGTGATTCCTCATATCTCTAATTCTATCCTTTCCTACTTCTTATTAGAATTCCCAGATTCCTTGAAACAAGACCTTTCTTGAGCTCTATAGTTGTTAACTCTCTCATTAAATGAGTCAGGCAATAAATACTTATTAAGCAGCTATTAATGTGCCAGGTCCTGTGCTAAGCATGTGGATGTTGCTATTATTTATCTATGGATAAGCCATATCTTCATGCATCCTTACATCTTTAAAATACAAGGATCTTACATTCTTGAAAAGAAAAATTTTACTTTTAAATCCTTGTATCGCTCTCTATATCTAGCATGATACCTTACCAGAACCAGAAAATCTAATCAAAACAATTGCATTAGGCAAATGTAAAGTCTTCAATGCTTTTACTATACAGGGGAAAAGGAAGAATAAATGATTTGGAATTGTAGCTAAAAAAATCAGATAAGGAATAAAATTTTTTAAAACACACAATTGAAATCAAAGCAGACTGGGATAACCAGGTGGTGCAGTGGATAAAGCACTAGCCCTGAAGTCAGGAGAACTTGAGTTCAAATTTCACCTCAGACACTTAACACTTCCTAGCTATGTGACTCTGGGCAAGCCACTTAACCCCAATTGCCTTAGCAAAAAATAAAAATAAAATTATTTTCTAAATCAAAGCAGATTAACAAAATAAAAAACAAGCCCAACCGTAAAGATCAGCTACAATAACATATCAAAGAAATAAACACCAATTAGGCAATATTTAATAAAAGTTTCAGAGGAGGGAAGAGAAAGGAAAAAGCAACAAGTGGCTTACACTGGATTTCTTCATAAGATTTTCTAACAAGTAGTAGCTGAGGAAAGTCACTTGAATTAGGGTGTCAGCTAATTGGGCAGTGCAGGATAATGGAGTAAGGGCAGGAAATTCTGTGATTAAAGTTTTGTGGTTAAAATTAACAGCACAGATCTCACTTGGAAGCCCTAGTGAAAGATTCCTCAACATAGATGATAGGAAATTGGTGATGGCAGTTAATAGAGTGAGTTAGCATCAAGAGCTACAAGAAAACAAAGCATCTTATTGTCAGTTGATATGGTAGGCAAGAGTAATGTTGTACTGTTCTGAAGAATTTATGCTATGTTTTTCTTTCCGAAAGCAATGAAAATATCTGTGTACAAAATGTAAGTTAATCTTTCCTCAAAGGGAGAAGAGTAAAACAATTGTCTACTCTCCAGTTTACTTATTAAGAAAATTTTATTATTTATAATATCATAACAGATAAGATAAATTTGTAACATTTATTAATAAATCTATACACATATGCACACATATAATACTTGATATAAGAGTATGCATTATAATTATATAATAAAATGTAATGTAGATTACATAAATATTATTTTTTAAGGAGAATGAAGTGAGTTTAGGGAAGGAAATAAGCAATGATTCAGGAGCAAAACAAATAATTGTTCATTTATATTGCCAAATATGTGTATATATGATATATCGAGACACGTAATACTATATTGTACAGTATATAAACTTTATATACACTGTAGCCCCCAAAAGCATTAATGATGATACACACATCTACATATATACATATTTCATAATGATCAAGTAGAATTTGTATTATGGATGAAAAGGTGATTCAAATTAAGGAAACTATTCACATAATACATCAGTAAGAGAGAAAAAGCAAAAAAAATTATTAGCCAGATGTAGTAGCACAAGCCTGCTACTGGGCAACAGCAGCTGGTGGATGGAATAATCTCAGGAATCTGAACTGCAGTTAAGCTAAAAGCTGATTGGATGTGTATCCAATATGTTGTGTGGCCACCAGTATATCTAAGAAAAGAATAAGTGACTCAGGTAGGAAAGCAAGTGAAAACTTCTGGACTGATTGTTATTTGAATTGGTATTGGGCTCATGAGTGGCCATTAAATTTCTAGCCTGGGAGAGATAGGGGAAACCAAGTCTCAGAATACAATATAATACAATACAAATCATTTAATAGCTATAAGAGAGTACTAATTTATAATTTTTTAAACTGGCAGGAATAGAAGGAATTTTCTTAAAATGATTTAAAAAGCATCTTTTCAAAACCAAGAGTCTTCATTATAAATAATGGAGGAACATTAGGAGTATTCTCACCAGTTGCTGATATAAAACCATGAGGTCTGCTTTCACCCCTTTTGCTTAATATAACTTTAGAAATGTTGGCTATAGTAACAAAGACAGGAATAGGAATAAGGATTGGACTGGTAGTAGAAGGAACTCCTTAGAGATGTTTTACTGGTAGAAAGAACTCCCAGATAAGAAAGCTTCTTCTACCTGTCCAGGTCAGCACCTTATTTATAATTTATAGTCTTAGACAATTACCTAGAGCAGTGGTATAATATTCTAAGAGAATCAAACAGTTTCCTGCAGGCCACATAGTGACTTAGAAAACCACAAATTAGCATTTTCTATGTTGTATTTTTATTTATTTTGTTAAATATTTCTCAATTAAATTTTACTCTGATTCAGAACAAAGGGATTTTTGCTTGCTATCCATAGGATTAAAGTTGGACACTTTTAACTGTATGAGACATTTATAAATATAATTTCAAAATGGTTTCCAAAATAAGGAAACAACAGTTAGAGGGATATTCCCTATATGGGCTCAAAATAAATGAACACAGTGAAAAATGTTAATATTTCCCAAATTGATTTATAGATTTTCTGAGACTATATAAACTAGTAAAACAAATTTTGCATAGAAAAACAAGGTGGAAAATATTAAAGGATAAGAAAAAAAGATTAATGGGAACTTGACTTATTAGACTGAAAACAGTATAAAATGGCATTTATTTAAAAAAAAAAACTATTTGCTCTTGGCCTCTCAATATAAAAAAAAGAGATTTAGAGAACAGAAGAAAGATTCTAAAAATAATATCTCATTATCTTTCTTTTTGCAAGGCAATTGGGGTCAAGTGACATGCCTAGAATCACACAGCTAGGAAGTTTTAAATATCTGAGGCAGAATTTGAACTCAGGTTCTCTACACTTGAGGATCTGTGCTCTTTCCACTGTGCCATCTAGCTGCCCCAAAGATTCTAAAAATAAAAACAAATTGATAGAAAAGATATATGTTTGATAAACTCTAAGTTGTTATGGGCCAACACATCAAAGGGCCGAGCCAGGAGACTGATGAGAGACCACTGTATTATCTGACCTCTCTCCTCTTCCCTCTGCCTCCAATTTATCTCATTTCTAGTCTGCAACATCTGTGGCAGCAAAGGCTGCCCTGCAACTCCTTCAGTTGCTATGATCCACAGATGTGGAGGCTCTCGGGGAATTGACTTGTCCCTTAACACTAAGCTATTAGTCTTTGAGGAAAGAAACCATCTAACATTTGTTTAAAAAAAAAAGTGAATGGCAATATGACAAAAAATAAGTCTAAATGCCAAGGTCACACTTTATGATCTAGTGCTTGGTCTGCACAGGATTTATAATTTCATGAACACATGGATGCCTGTCACAATACTTAGCAGACTATATATATACTATATATATATATATATATATATATAATTACATATATATATATATATAACAAATACCTTAGCAGCCTGGAAATGTGATAACTTAAAAAAAATAATCACCTTCATATGATAAGCTTCTCTAAAAAGCTGACTTTGTCCTCAAATGGCAAATATATTATCAAGCTCTTTCTCAAAACTTCCCCAGCATGATTTGATTTTATAGAACTCATTCTATATTTAAAGCTTTTGAAAACACTGGGTCACCTCCTGTCTCTATACTCAACAATAAATTCTAATTATGCCAATGTAATTAAAATTTTGTCTAAGTAAAAAAATATATTCACTTGAGATGTGGAAGAAGGATAATTTTTTTTAACTAAATAGTAAATGGAAGAAATGCCAGAAGATAAAGTAGATGGATACAATCACATAAAAATATTCTGGGAGATGAAAACTAACAGACTTATTTTTATCTATCTATCTATTTATTGCTGAGGTAGTTGGGATTAAATGACTTCCCCAGGGCCACACAGCTAGGGAGTGTTAAGTGTCTGAGGTCACATTTGAACTCAGATCCTCCTGACTTCAGGGCTGGAGCTCTAGCCACTGCACCACCTAAGCTGCCACTTGGCTGACCCGTAACAGACTTACTTTTTAAGAAAAAAAGCAATAGATTGATTTTTTTTTTTGCAATTAGCCTTATTAGAAGCTTTATCAGTAAATCAGACAAAGATCTAGAGTCTAGGAGTTGAAAAAATTTTTTAAAGTATCAAAAAATGTAAAACAGATAAATAGATATGAACAGAAAATTTTATCAGTTTAAAATAAAGAAAAGAAGAGGGATAGTTTCAGATTTATGGTGTTGGAGAAAATTTAGTCAAATAAGGACTAGGAGAGATCACAGAAAGACAAAACATACTCTTTTATTCTATAAAATAAAAGAGCTTTTTACAAAAAACAAAGTCAGTATAAAAAGAATAATATAAATTAATGAGAAAAAATGTTTATTTCAAATATCTTTGATAAAGGTCTCATAAGTATCTATCAATTCCCTAAACATCTTAGATAATCAATAGAACCATAATTAATACCTAATTGATCAGAAAATTCTGTGAAATCAAGTCATTTTCAGTTGTGCCCGATTCTTCATGACCCATATTTGGAGTATTTTTGGCAAAGATACTGGAGTGATATGTCATTGCTCCAGAACTGAGGCAAACAGGGTCAAATGACTTGGTCAGGGCTACACAGCGAGCAAATGACTGAATCAGATTTGAATTCATTCCAGGCCTGGTGCACTGTCCACATAGCATAAATGATCAGATTATATGAATAAACGGTTTTTAGAAGAAATGAAATGAGAAGGCACAAGGATGGATTATAAAGAACTGCAAATCTTAATAATTAGAGAAAGACAAATTGAAAATTTTCAAAATTAAAAATTTTCAAATTTTTACCATATCCCCATCAAATTAAGACAAAAATAACCACTTTTAGTCCCCTAATAGACTAAAAGGGTGGTAATGATCTAACAATTCTGGAAAACAATTTGGAGCAATGTTTGAACAGTAATTAAGCTATTTGTACTTCCAGCAATATCACTGTTGGGCATTAACCCTAAAGAGGTCAAAGACTTGTAAAATGTGCATACTGGCACCTTTTGTTTTAGTAAAAAACAGGAGAAAAATTTGTTGTTCATTAATTGAGGAATAGCTGAATAAATTAAGAGATGTTAATATACCAGAAGAGAAATGATGAATAAGAAGAATGAAGACTAAGTAGAGTAGGTAGAACCAAGGGAACAAAATATACGATGACTCAAATAATATGATGAAAAACATTAGAACTCAGATGAACTCAATGACCAACCTTGACTCCAGAGTTCTGATAATCATTGGATCAGTCACTACAGCATGGTGATACAAAGAATAGAGTGCTGGGTCTGAAACCAGGAAGACCCAGGTCACTTCTGTTTGCCTCAGCTTTCTTATCTGCACATGGTCTAAAGCCCTTTCTATTTCTAAATTTATGAACCTGTGAAGCTATGAGATTAAAGACAAGAGACCCGTTTTGATTTCAGTGCAACAACTATTACACAATTGCTTTGGATATGCTCAAGAAATCAAAACATCTGCTTTTACCAGGATGTAGTCTGACCATTTTTCCCTCGCAGTTCGAAGGGCAGCCTGCCGGAGCTTCATAACATGTGTAAACCGGGAGCCTGGCCAGTGCTTTGGTCCAATTTCATCAGGATAAGACCTAAGAAAGAAGGGAAGGATGGTTGCATTTCTGCATTGTTTCAACTTCTGGAACAGCTGCTCAAAACACTCATCTATGTTCTCCTCCATTTTAATGAAAGAAGTAAAGGAAAGGTTAGGATATGATCACCTCAAGTAACCCCCAAACATCTGGACATAGAGAAAGTTTCCCAGAGGAGACAAAGCCTATTCCCATTCGCCAGTTTCTGCACAAGTGTCTCAGCAGAAACTTTAGATGAAGTGAGATTATGGACCAGAACAAGTAGATTTTGTCCCTTTTTGGTTCCATCAGTTGCTCATAGCTGTGTCTTTAAGCTCTGTCAGACCTTGTAAGAAACACAATCCAACTGTTACAGCTTTTAAATTATTGGTTAAATTTGGTTTGAGGGGCTATTGCTGTGAAGGAAATTTGATTCAGGGGATCCCACTTTCCTAAACTGGTCACCAATGCAAATTTTTGTGGGGATACTGTCACTATAATTCTCTCTTTTTCTGACTTGTAGAATTCACTCCTGGTTACAAACTTAGTCCTGGTTAATCCTATTTTCTACTGACTCAATTTCTTAAGGGAGAAAAGGTCAAAAGAGCAGCAAAATGAAATACAAATAAAACCAGGGCTAGTGTTTCATCAGTGGAGTCGTCATCCATATTTCACACCATATTTTTCACTCTAATTGCTCATACAGTACTATGGAATAAACTGATTTAATCTTAGTTCCAAGAATCATACTGAGTTCTTTCATCAATTTTTTTTATTTTTGCCATGAAGGTTGGTGTAAATATCCTGCAATTAATACTCTTTTTCTTCATCTTATTCTTGAATATTATGAAATGATCCCTAATGATGTTTCTAGGTGACATGAAATGAAGTCTTGGGTACACTATATAATCAACCCATTGTCCTTTGTTCTTGAATTGAACCATGGCTTCAGGGAGAAGATGCCATGACATATAAGTGAATTGGGTTTATCAGGATGGACTTGTACAAAATCACTAGCCTCGGTGACTTCTTCTACTGTCATTTGGGTCCGATGGCAAGACCAAGATGACTGAAAGTGACCCTGGATGCAGGTTTTTTTTAAGGTTTCAGTTTGCCCGGGGCAGCACCCATTCATTGATTAAGGCTAGGTAGGAACTGAGGCAGAGAATAGTCTCTTTTATCTAGTCCAAAGAAAACCCAATCTAGAAGGAAAAGATCTTCAGTTTCTAAGGAAATATGAGAAAGCATATGAAGCCCTGGACTTGGCATTAGGAAAGCCTCTGTTGGAATTTTTCTTCATTCACTTAGACACTTACTCTTTCTGAGAATCTGGATATTCTTATTTATAAAATGCGCAAAATAATTTTTGAAGTGCTATCTCTTAAGAGTTGATGTGAGGCTCAAATGGATATTCAAATGGTAAAGTTCAAATGCTCTTGTCACCAATGAGAAAAAAATATTATTTCAAAATTTCTATCAGATCTATCCAGTATCTCTGCTCTTCAGATTTATTTATAAATATTCTCTGAATAATCTGGATTAGTTGTATTTCTTGCCGATCTCTCAGTAGAATCTTGTTAGGGGATACTTATCTTGATCTTTGCCCCTCCTCTTCCTCCTTCTCAATTTTTTTTTTGCAAATGATATTATAGTATAAAGTCTATAACTACCATGCCTCTTTATTTTATTGCTAAGTAACTTTTTTATTGTCCCATCTTCCTTATCTCACAATTTCTTTTTTTTTGAATCAACAAATTGTTTAAAGAGATTGGATTGCAACTGATGTAGCTGCATCTTGAACTTTAGCATCTTTTCCTTTCTTCTAATTTGATGTTTAATTTAATCTGGAAAATAAATTACTTAAATGTAAACCAACTTGAAGGAGGTAGTCTTTCAATCCCAGAAAATGCCCTACAAATGCAATTCCATTAACATGAACTTCATATAGCAGCTAGATGGTATAGTGGATAGAGCAGTGGTTCTGGATTCAAGAGGACCTGCATTCAAATCTGACCTTAGACACTTAAAACTTACTGACTGTGTGACCCTGGACAAGTCACTTGAGATTGCTTCAATGACAAAAACTGGACTCACACACTTTTCCATTTTATTTGAATTTTTCTTTTAATAGAATTTTGTTCTAAAATTTTGCTTGACATGAGCTTTATGCTGGATCTTGATTGTCTTTTTTCTTCATCACATAGAAATTTTCATTATATTAGAATATCATAATAAATTTGATTTCTTCATCTTGAAACTGCTTGTCATATACATCAACCATTTATTTATTAGGGAATGACTTAAAATTTTTATTCAGTTCCATATATGTTTAAGAAATGAGGTCTTTATCAGAGAAAACTTGCTGTAAAATTCTCTCTCCCCACTGTAATTTTTCTGCTTTCCTTTTAATCTTGACTGCCTTGGTTTTCTTTGTGCAAAACCTTTTAATTTAATGTAACAGAAATTATCCATTTTATAATGCTCTCTAATCTTACTTGGAATTCACTATATTCCTAAAACCAGTCTTCCTTAAGTTAAAATTTGGCTGACATTGGGGATGTCAAACAATAATTAGTAGGTTTTTTAATGTTTTTAAATATATTCATGCATGGTACTATGCTAACAAAGTTAAGAGCTTTATATTGAGGAAGCTACAAAATAAATGTCCACTGGAGCTTACAATATATTTTGAAAGACATCTGTGAAGAATGAGGGACAATCAGTGATTTGTCATTGATACTCACTGAGGATCATCCATAGGCCTCCATTCCACATAGTGGTATAATTTCTGTACATTCTTCAGCCACTCTCTGAGGATCTCTGTTGTGTTGTCAACATTGTGATCTGTAGCTGCCCTAAGGGAGGAATAATATAGTCCAGTTATATCCTTAGGACCAGATAGAAGGAAAAAGAAAATACAAAAGTCCTCAATCTTCCTAAAAGAAGAATAATTTCTTTAAGATCATTAAAAAAGCCCATGTGTAAATGAACATGTTATTGCATTAGACCCCTCAAAAAGCAAAAGTTTTAATTGAATTAAACTAGTCAACTTTTGTGAATCACAGTTTTCCCATTCCTTATTCTCAGATTCTGCTATACAAATTCAATTAGAACTCTATTTCACTTTTTTTCCCATAAGTAATTTTGAGAGCAAGATTCCCAAGTTGCAAACACAAATAATGAGCCAGTTAAAGCCATCAGAGAAGAGAAGATTTGAAAGGAAAATGAGAGCTGTCTCCAAGAATCTGAAGAGCTGACAGGTGGAAGAGGAATTAATTTATTCTCTTTGGTCTTAGAGATAGAACTAGGACTGTGTCAGTTAATAGGAAATAGATTGAGATTTTTAGGATGTAACAGAATCTCCTTCACTAGAAGTCTTCAAGACTTTAAGTGAAAGTTGGATCTTCTTTTGCTGTGGGTACTGTACTGAGACTGTACTGGATGGTCTCTGGGATTCTAGGACCTCTAAGATTTCATGCTGACATTTTAGTGAAAATAATGTTGAAGTGACAAGTACAACATAGCAAAGCTTATGAGCAAAGAGTTAAACTTTAGTCAAAGACTTATTATAAAAGGTTCCCATATCTTTTCAACATTGGAAATGAGACACAAGATTTATCTTCAACAATTAATGGAACAGCTTCTTGCAGCTGCCAAAAGAAGAACACCATGGGGTACTAATGGAAGAGACCTACAGTTGTGTATAATCAGCCTTGCAGGTGGTTCCACTGAGGCATATTTGTTAACTGCCTGTAGAGCCATAGAACAACAGACCTTTTAGAGTGATTTGTCTCTTCTAGTCTCATTTTTAGAAAAAAGGAAAGGAAGACCCAGACAGAATAAAAGATTTGCTCAACTTAGCACTGATAGTAACAGATTAGTTCAGGTTGACACTGAATTAATAATAATTCATTGATTATAGTTAGAAATTTTATCACAATCATATACTATAATTACAACAACAATTCACTACTTTATGGGCATCCCCCTCAATTTCTAATTCTTTGTTGCCAAAAAAAGAGCTGCTATAAATATTTTGTATAAAAAGATGTTTCCCTTTTCTTTGATCTCTTTGACAGACCTAGTTATGGTATTTCTGGGTCAAAACTATGCACAATTTTATAGCCCTTTGGACATAGTTCCAAATTGCTCTCCTGAATGGTTGAATCAGTTCACAAGTCCACTAACGTGTATTTCCCCTTGCTTCCTTAATTTACTTTTGTCTAAATTGTAAAGGACCATGCCTAAGTGAAAGGGGAGGTCAATTCTCCTCGAGCCTCCACAATTGTGAATCATAACACTTGAAGGAGTTGCAAAGCAGCATTTACTTACACAGATATTCCTTGTGGATTAGGAATGAAATAAATTGGAAGCAAGAGGGAAGAGGAGAGAGGTCAGACAATGCAACTGCCTCTCAGTTGGGAGGTCAGAGAACAGCAATTGCCTCTCAGTCTCCTTGTATCATCATCATCATCCTCTCACATGAAGAGATCTATTCTACAGGGATGAGTTAAACCTCCAGCAGCCACTGGCAGGTGGCTCCTGTATTATAACATATGGTACCCAAAGTGGGGCATCCAGAAGGACACAACATATGGCATTTGAACATGGGGCATAAGAAATGCAAGAAACAAAGATGCAGCAGCGCTTGAGAACTATTCATGAGTAGGATCCTTCCAGAGTTCCTTCATTAACCCGTGGGGAAGGAAAGAGAGAAGAGACCCAGTAAGACTGTTTTTTTTAGTCAGGGTAATTAATTAAATGGGCCAACACATCAAAGGGCCAAGTTAGGAGACTGATGAGAGACTTATGAAAAATGCCTGTTCTGACTATTTCCTCTTCTCTGTTTGAAAGTTTGCCTCTATGACTTCTCACAAGATTCAACGCCTGCTATAGTGCTGTTTGCACTTCCTAGCATGCAAACTCAGATATCTTAGCATGTGGACTCAGATAACAGCCAATGCATAAACTTACTGACCATGCTGTTGGGGGGGGGGGGGGAATAATCACACTCCCATATAACAAAAAATGGGGAATTGTTAAGGACCATGACTAGTTGAAGGGGCAGGTCAATTCTCCTAGAGCCTCCACAGATATGAATCATAACACCTGAAAGTATTGCAAAGCAGCCTTTACTAATCCAGATGTTCCTTGTGGATTGGGAATGAAATAAATTAGAGGCAAGAGGGAAGAGGAGAGAGGTTAGACAACACAACTGCCTCTCAGTCGGGAAGTCAGAGAAAAGCAACTGCCTCTCAGTCTTCTTGTATCATCATCATCCTCTCACTTGAAGAGATCCATTCTACAGGTCTGAGTTAGACCTCTAGCAGCCACTGGCAGGTGGCTACCGTATCACAACACTAAATCACTTATCTATTTTGATTATGGGTATAAGATGTTGATCTATGTCCAGTTTCTTCCAAACTGCTTTCTAGTTTCCACAGCAATTTTGGCAAATGGTGAGTTCTTACCCCCAAACTAAGATCTTTGGGATTATCAGATTCTAGACCTTATGGTCATTTACTACTGTATTATAGATCTAATCTATGTCACAGCTCCATCACTCTATTTCCTTACCAATTCTAGAATCTTTTGATGATTACTGCTAAGATAGATTGAAATCTGATACTGTTAGGCCACATTCCTTCACTTTTTCTTTCTTTGATTAATTTGATAATTTAGATCTTTTGTTCTTCCAGATAAATTAAAATAATTTTTCTAGTTCTATAAAATAATTCTTTGGTAGTTTGATTGGCATGGTACTGAAAAAATAAATTAAGTTAGCTAGAATTGTCCTTTATATTATATTAGCTCAACCTACCAATGGGTAATTACTATTTCTCTAGTTGTTTAGATTTGTCTTTGTGTGAAAAGTATTTTGTAATTCTGTTCACATAGTTCTTGGGTTTGATTTAGTAGGTATACTCCCAAGTATTTTTAATTGCTGTCAGTTATTTTAAATGGGATTTCTCTTTTCATTTTTCATAATTTATGTGGGTTTATATTATCTCCTGAAATTTTTGCTGAAGTTCTTAATTCTTTCAACTAGATTTTTAGGTGATTCATTAGAGTTCTCAGTATCATATCAATTGTAAACAGTGAAGGTTTTGTTTTCTCATTTCCTATTTTTCTTTAATTTTTGTTTCCTGGCTTATTGCTAGCATTTCTAATACAATATTGTATAATAGTGGTGATAATGGACCTTTATGCTTCACTCCTGATCTAATTGGCTAGGTTCACTTTGTCTCCTTTACAGATAAATCTTGCTATTGGTTTGAGATAGACACTAATAATTTTAAGGAAGGTCCATTTATTCCTATCCTTTCTCATATATTTTATTTAGAAAGTTTTACTGGCATATAATTGGTCAAAAAACTTCAAATAATCGCTTTAATTTCATCTTCATTAATAATGCATTTACTCCTATTTTTGATAATGGTAATTTGGTTTTCTTCTTCCTTTTTTAAAAACCAAATGGTTTAATCCTTTCTATTGGTTCTCCCCAATAAAATCAGCTTTTCATTTTCTTTATTAGTTCAGTGATTTTTTTAAACTTTCAGTTTTATTAATCTCTCTTTTTTTTTTTTTTAGGATTTCCATGTTAGTATTTATCTGAGGATTCAAAATTTGTTCTTTTTCCAGTTTTATTTTTGTTCCATGTCCAATTCACCCATCTGCTCATTCTCTCTTTTACTGATATAAACATTTAGAGATTTAAAAAAATTTCCATAAGTACTGCTTTGATTTTATCCCACAGATTTTGTCATGTTATCTCATTGTTGTTATTCTCTTTAATGAAATTATTGTCATTTGTATGATTTGTTCTTTGACCCATCCATTCTTTAAGAGTAAATTATTTAGTTTCAAATTAATTTTAATGTGTGCTTCCATGACCCTTATTAAATGTAATTTTCATTGTATCATATCTGAAGAAGGTGCATTTAATATTTCTTCTTTTCTGCATTTGATTGTGAGGTTTTTATGCCTTAACACATGCTCAATTTTTGTAAAAGCACCATATACAGCTTTAAAAAAGTAAATTACTTTCTATCCCATTCATTTTACCGTCAGAGGTCTGTTATATCTAACTTTTCTAAGATTCTAATCATCTTCTTCCGTTATTTTAAGTTTATTTTATTATTAGATTTATCTAGCTCTTAGAGAAGTTAAAGTCCTCTAGTAGCAAAGTTTTATTGTTTAGTTCTTTTATTTATTTACCATTTCCTTTAAGAATTTGAATGCTATGCCTTTTGATGAATATTTATTATTGATATTACTTCATTGTCTGTGGTGCTCTTCAACAAAATGTGGTTTTTTGCTTATCTCTTTTAGATAGATCTCTTTTTGCTTTTGCTTTGTCTTAGATCATGATTTTTATATCTGCCCCCCCCCCTTTTTTAAACTTCAGCTGAAGCACAATAGATTCTGCTCCATCTCCTTATTTCAACTGTCTCTTTGTTTCACTTGTGTTTTATGTAAACAATATATTATTAGATTCTAGTTCCTAATCCATTCTGCTATCCACTTCCATTTTATGGCTGAATTCATCCCATGATTACTAATTAATTATGCATTTCCCCTCACCCTTTTTTTCTTCTGTTTATCTTTCTCTCTCTCTCTCTCTTTTTTTGTTCTCTCTTATAAAGTCTGTTTTGTTTCTGATCACTATCCTCCTTTATCTGTCTTTCCTTTTATTGTCTCCCCCTTTCTCTTAACCCTTGGTCACTCCTATTTTTCTGTGTAGTAAAATAGATTTCTGTACCCAATTGAGTGTGTATACATATTCTTCCCTCTTTGAACAAATTTAGGTGAGAATGAGGTTTAAGTGTTGCATGCATGCCTCTTCTGTTTTCCCCTTTACTATAAAAGTTCTACCATGCATTCTTTTTTGTGTGAATTTTCCTCATTGTTTCTCTGCCTTTTCCCTTTTTTTTTCCAGTGCCCCTGTTATCTTTCAAGGGAAAAATAGCTACTTGAAGAAGTGGGAGACTGTCAGGCACTCCAAATATATATATATATATATATTTTTTTTTTACAATGCAAACAACTCACTCCTGCATACTCTGTCTATGGATAATCTTTCCTTTTAAAAATTATTTTACTTTCAATTCACAAGACAAAACAAGCATTTCCATAACACAGTATAATAACAAAAAGATGATTGTACATCAAACTGCAAATCTATACATACAACTCACTATTTCTTCCAAATATACAAAGTCATCATGTAAATTTCTTTTTTTCCCTTCCCCCCACCCTACCTTAGAGATAACTACCATTAGACACAAATAGGCATGTGTACATATATGTATGTATATATATGTGTGTGTATAAAAATAAAACATATGTAAATTATTCTTATATACTTCTATTTATCAGTATTCGTCTGGATATGTCTGTCATCATATGTCTTTAATTTTTAATTTTTGTATTTATAAAAATCAAAATGATTTAGTCACTCAAAGTCATTCTTAAAACAATATCACTGTTACTGCATTTCTCTTTCATTTTTATGTTTTGATGCATCTCTTTAGTTTAGTGTTTAAAAGTCAGATTTTCTATTCAGCTCTGGTCTTTTCATTTGGAGTGCCTGACAGTCTCCCACTTCTTCAAGTAGCTATTTTTCCCTTGAAAGATAACATTCAGTTTTTCTTAGTAGATTACTCTTGGTTGTAATCCTAGCTATTTTGTCTTTTGAAAAGCACATTTTAAGCTCTCTATTTCTACAACTTGGTAGCTATTATTGTGTGATCCTGACTGTTTTTTAATAATAGCTTTTTATTTTTCAAAATACATGCAAAAGATAGTTTTCGACATTCATCTTTGCAAAGCTTTGTGTTCCATATTTTTCTTCCCTCCTCTCCACATTCCCCCTCCCCTGGACAAAAAGTAATCCAATATAGGTTAAATATGTACAATTCTTCTAAACATATTTCCACATTTATCATTCTGAACAAGAAAAATTGATCCTGGCTATTGTTAAAATTTTGAATGACTCCTTTCTGGCTACTTGAAATATTTTCTCTATGCCCTAGAAGCTCTGGAATTTGATTATAAAATTCCTTGAGTTTTCAGTTTGGCATCTCTTTCAAGTGGTGATCAGTACATTCTGGTTCTAGGATACTTAAAGTGAATGTAAAGAAGAAAGCCAACTGCACCCAGAGAGAGGACAGTGGGAACTGTTTGTGGACCACCACATAGTATTTTCACTCTTTTTGTTGTTGTTTTCTTACATTTTTTTCTTTCTCATTTTTTTCCTTTTTGATCTGATATTTCTTGGGCAGCATGAGATTTGTGGAAAGATATATAGAGGAACTGTACATGTTTAACATACATTAGATTGCTTCCTATCTAGGGGATGGGGGGAAAGAAGGGAAAGAATTAGAACACAGGATTTTGTAGAGGTGAATGTCGAAAATTATCCATGTATATTTTGAAAATAAAAAAGCTATTTAATAAAATTTTAAAATTAGAACTTATTAAATATCTCAGAGTTGTCTTAATTTGCATTTGTATTTGAGGGGAGTCCAATTCCCATTGGCATCACCCTTCCTTGATTTTGTTACTTGTATTGTGGTCATAGAGTGCTTAAAGTCTCTAATAATGTTTTTCCTTTATGCCATAATGGGTTCTACAAATAAATTTATGATAGACTCCATATTTCATTGATAACAGTACTTCCTCTACCAATACACAATAAATTCCCTCCAAGACTTAGTGATGGTTTCATGATCCAAATGTGTGCAATCAAAAATATTTGTTACAAGGATATGAACAGACAATTTTCAGACAAAGAAATCAGTCATTTCTAGTCATGTGAAAAATGTTTTAAATCACTGTTAATTAGAAAAATGCAAATTATGACAACTCTGACATACCTCTATACATCTCTCAAATTGGTTAAGATGACAGAAAAGATAATGATAAATGTTGGAGGCAATATGGGAAAATTGGAACACTAACAATAATAATAAATTGGTGCATCTGTGAACTGATCCAACCATTTTGGAGAAACTGGAACTATGTTCAAAGGGCTATAAAAGGGCTATAAAACTGTGCATACCCTTTGATTCAGCAGACTCTCTACTGGGTTTGTATCACAGAGAGATCATAAAGGATGTGCAAAAAAATGTTTGTAGTAACCCTTTTTGTAGTGGAAAGGAACTGGAAACTGAGTAAAAAGGCTAAATAAGTTAGGTATATGAACGTTATGGGATATTATTGTTCTATAAGAAACAATCAGCAGGATGATTTCAAAAAGGCCTGGAGAAACTTACATGACCAGTGCTAAGTGAAGTGAGTAGAACCCAGAGAACATTATAGCAACAGCAAAATTATACAATGATCAATTCTGGTGGATGTGGCTCTTTGCAACAGTGAGGTGATTCAGGCCCGTTCCAATGGTCTTGTGATGGAGACAGCCTTCTGCCCCCAAGAGGGAGGACTGTGGGGACTGAATGTGGATCATAACATAGTATTTTTTCCCTTTTTGTTGTTGTTTGCTTGCTTTTTTCCCCCTTTTTTTGATTTGATTTGATTTTTTTGTGTGTGTACAGCATGATAAATGTGGAAATGTCTTTAGAATAACTGCACACATTTAACCTACATTAAATTACCTGCTGCCTGGGAAAGGGGACAGGGGGAAAAAGAGGGAGAAAAATTTGCAACAAGAGGTTTTTCAAGGATGAATGTTAAAAACTATCTTTGCATGTATTTTGATAAATAAAAAAGCTATTATTAAAAAAAATTGTTTGTTACTCTTATAGTGAACCTTATAAGGATAAGTCTCCCTAAAGTAAGTAAAGCTGGTCATTGGATGACAATTCATCATCAGGCAGACCCATACCAACATTTTCCACTTTAGCAACTCTCTCTCTGAGAGCAGAGCTCTCACTCTGCTGGCTTATTATCTTCTGGGAAGTCAGGATCCTTTCCATGCTAGGATGTTATGTTATGCAAATATCCAAGTCCAAAAAGATACCAGCAATTATGCCTTTTCATTCTAAGGAATGAAGTTTCCTGTTACATAGAGAGTAGGACTTAGAAAGAAGAACTTCCTAGAAAAGAAGACCTAAGTTCAAAGTTGGTCTCAGATACTTACTAGCTATGTAACCTTTCATTAAGTCACTTAAACTGTCTGCCTCAGTTTCCTCAACTGTAAAATGGGTATAATAGTAGACCCTACCTCCTGAAATTGTTTTGAGGATGAAATAAAAAATATATTTGTAACAGGCTTAGCACAGTGACTGGAAAGAAGGAAGGAAGGAAACGGGGATTTATTAAATTCTAGGCATATAACTATGTGCTTGGCACATAGTAGGCATTTAACAAATGTTGGTTTTCTTCCTTTCTTCCTATAAATCTTCTGCAGGAGGTCTACCTTTGTTTAGATAACAAAGGAGTATGTGATGAACTGCTCCATTTCTTAGTTCTCACCTTTCCTTCCTTTATTTCAAATCATACATTTCTCTGGTAACGTCCTTTATTCCACTTCCCTCACATAATTCTTCATTAATAATATGTTACAGTGTTTGACTTTTTAATATACTTCATTTCAAACAAAAATTCAGCTTTTAGTCACTTGGGTACTTTTTTTCTCTACCTTCCTTATGGCAGATGGTTCATCCTGGCAACAAAAGAGGCCCTTCTGCTTTCCCTCATATGCTAATGTTTTCTCTTACCGATTAAACAAAGTTGGTTTTGTTTTATAAAATGTGCTGCCTGGGTGCATTAAATAAATGACTTTAAAACTGGCTTCTGAATCCTCCAGGGACAAAATTTTTGTGGTATCATATCTTGAAGTAAAGTTGGATGACTTTTTCTAATTTTAACAATAAAAAATAAAGATTTTTCAAAAAGTCACATCCTCCCTGTTGAGCAAATAATAATATTTGCTCAAAAATCATAAAAACAAAAAAATCATAAGGCATAAAAATCAAAGGATTTTTAGTATCCTCCCTTTTTTTTACTTGAATAGTTAATCTAGCCTCCTCCACACTGTCCCACAGGAATAACTCCAGTGTTGCCTGGCTGTACCGAGAGCAAACTAATCCTCGTGAATTATCTTGTGTTTTTTGCCCAAGAACCAAATGGCCCAGCCCCTTTATTCACATTGCGAAGGAAAAACAAGCAAGCAGATGGAAATTCAGGGAGATGCTTCCAACTGTTGCCCTTTAATCCTTTGGACAAAATGTTTTTCTACATACATAATAAGGAAAGCCAGTTTCAACCTATCTTAAAAAAAAAGAACTGGAAAGAAAGATACACATGGCCAGAGAGGCAGATTTTTTAGAAGAAACAATTGGTTTGTGTTGAGGATGCTAATTACGAATTTCTGTAAAACAGTACTGAAGTATGGATTCCATCCTAATAAAAGATTCCAAGGAGGGAGAGACCCTCTCTTGACATTGTCTTTTCCACCTGTCTAGAAAGAGGAACACTGGGGGAATAGATGTTTCAAGGCTTGGATGTTACCGAGAGCATCTTTTGGCCAAGCAGAAAGTGAAGAAATTTTCTGGGCTTATCCCCCTGGATCTCTCAGAAGAAGCTGTAGTATCCAACTCACTCCTTCCCAACATGAAAGTGGCTAGTATTTTCTCCCATCCCCCCCGAAAACAAGTCTGGAGAGTTCCCCCTAAACAGGACCAGAAAGAAAATGAACAAAAGCAAAGAATTTCTTGAAGAAAATGAAAAATGTAGGGAGCATCTGGAGAGCTGGAAAAATGATTTGTAAATGATTAAAACTTCTGGAGAAGTCTGGAAACCTAGTCCATGTGAAAATGCAAACACAGGTTGGCTGAAAGACAATCCTCCGAAGAGGCTGTGGTTATTACATCTTTGACACAATCCTGCCAAGCAGATTTTTTTTTTCTACTCTGACATCAAAGACTGCCTGCCTCCCTTTTCCTGAGGACTCTATGGACCAAGATTAAGATAATAACAAGAGGTTAGCTTCTGGGTTTTGCTAGCTTACTCTAATTAATTTTTGCCAAGGTAACCCAAGGACAAGGATTTCTCTTTAATTATAAGAAACAATAATGTGATAACTGTCAGATCATGAGAGGTCTAACAAGCCCCCAAAGATATCCCGTTTCAACTCAACACAATAAGTTCAATGAATGTTTTTTTTTTTTAGTTACTTCTTCTTACTCCTGGCTCTCCCTTTGTTAAAAGCTATCTTTGTTAATATTTCTAGGTGAACTGGCTCTAAATGATTGTAAGATCCTGGATTTAGAATTGGGAAGAAACTTGGTGGGGTAAAGGAAATCTAAATCCCTTATTTTGCAAAGAAGGAACCAAAGCTCAGATTGGAGATGGCTTGCCCAAAGTAGCTTCATGATACTGAGCTAGTGGTCTTCCTGACTCAGATAATCAGTATTCTCATCATTATGCTTCACAGAGGAGAAAACTGAAATTAGATGAATTTCTCAATAAATATCTGAGACAAGACCCAAATAGTACATTAGATCATTTCTGACTACACTAAGAAAAAAAAATGATCAAGGATGCTATTGTTTTCACATGGCTCTGGACTTGTCCCCATGGGACTACAAGCCACTTGACTTAGAATCAGAAGAGATACTTCCAGGCTTTGCAGACGACCTCAAAGGTAGGATTCAAACCTCATTCCCCTGACTCCAAATTCAGGGTTTTTAATCACTGTACCATGCCCCTCAGTTTCATTCCTGTCTTTGACATCTTCTTTTTGTTGCCCTTATTTCTTTATGCTTCTATTGAGTCAGCTTTCATCTTCCCCTCAACATATATGGAAAATTGAACAGAAACAAGTGGGATATAAAATATAGTTCCAGAAAGAGGGAGAGGGAGTAAGAGGAAGGGAATGGGCCTTTATTAAGCACCTACTATATGCTAAGCAGTTTACAAATATAATCTCAATTTGACCTCACAACAACCCTGTGAATTAATTGCTACTATTAAGCCCATTTAATAGATGAGAACACTGAATCAGACTGAGGCTGTGACTTGCCCAATCAGCATCACGTAGCTAGTACATGTTGGATGCTGGAATTCAGATTCTCCTGATGCTAGGGCCAATGTGGATCCACTACACCATCTCACTGCGCCTTGACATGATCTTTTAACATGACCCACCAGTACATGAGGGATGCAATGAAAGAAACAAAGAATATCTCTACTTCTAACCTTGGTGCAATGTGATTTTTAAAACTGTGCTGGGAATGCTGCAAAAGGACAGAACTTTCAGTTGGTGGAGACAGAGGTTGATGGCTTCATGCACCCTGGTCCTATGCTACACTGGACCCTGGGAAATACAATGTAAAAGGCAATAAGTGTTGCTGGAATGAACAACAAAGTTAGTCATTGCCTGGACTCCCCAAGGTGCTATGACTAACAAGTTGGCAAAAATTAATCTTTCCTACTTAATAATCCTTCTAGAATAACTATAGGATGGATCCCCTCCTCCCTCACTTTCTCTCTCTCTCTCTCTCTCTCTCTCTCTCTCTCTCTCTCTCTCTCTCTCTCTCTCATAGTAGATTTGAGTAGCTATGTTAACCAAGTGGTTGGTTCAATTTCAAAAGTTAACCCCATTGATTACAACTTAACCCAATGGATCAACAGACATAGCCAAAATTACACTACCCTCTAAGAATTCATATACATTGTCACCAATTTGTTTTTTATTTTCGGTTCTGAGTTCTAATTTGTCACGTGTTGAGATACATAGTGCCTTGAACTTAGTGTTACCATAGTGCTTGGCATAGAATAGGCATGATATCAACATTATTGTCTCCAAATCCATCCCTCTTTCACTACACTATGTTGCTTCTCTTAAAGATAAAATGAATACAAATTCAAAATAGAAAATGGCTATAAAAACAGTAAAAATATGCTTTCATCAAATTATCAAATTTGAAAAAGTGGGATAAGCTTGGGCATAAGTTATAAGAACTTTAATCAGTGCAATAGCCACCCATGATTTCAAAAGACTGATGATAAAAGCACACTATCCATCTGCTGATAGAGAGATAATAGATTCAGGACACATAATGAAATATATTTTTTGTTTTATTTGATTAATTACAGGGTATCCCAAAATTCTCTGTGGAGTTTTAAGCCATAGTAGCTTATTATACATACGTAACCATACATATCATATTTATATGTATTATAAACTATTTGCTTTTTTGCCAATGGGATAAGGGTAGGAGGGAGAAAAATTTTATTTCTATTAATTAAAAAAATAAAAATCTAATTAAACAAAAGCTGGGTGAGGAATTTGAAACAGGAATTTTGAAATTTGGCTTAAGGGGAAGGCTAAACAATTATACTCCCATATTATTATGATCGGTGTTATTATGGCCAAAGAAATTCATTATATAGTGGTCATCCTTGGAATATTATCAACAATTGCATATATATGTACATATACACATACACACGCATATATATATGTGTGTGTGTATGTATATATGTATAGTTTCTGAAGAATTGAAAATGAATCACCTAATTGGCAACAGATAGGCACAAGACTTGCATGAGCAGGCTATAATGTTACTAATGAAGAATTGTGCCAAAATAATGTAAACTATGCTGTCCTAGAACTGTATGATCAGAAGAAGTAGGCTGCTCATGTCAGCACATGGGGTAACCTATGGCCAATAGTGACCAGTGTTGATATGCAAGCTATATCAAGAATTCTAGAGAAAGTATGTTATGTAGACATGAGGAAAAATTATGGGAGAATATGGACAAAAGCAACACAGGAAGAAAATATAAGGCTAGGCATGAATTTGCATTTTTAGAATGCCCCCCATCCATGAGATCCTAGCTTCATAAAAATATTAAACTCTTTCTGGTCAGTATCTAACCAGGAAATACAAGCCATAGTGAGGTATTAAGAGTGCCCAGAATGTGAGGTAGTCTGGGTTTGGCCTAGAATGGTCAATGAGAAGAATTGCTCCTAAGAAATAGAATACTTGAATGTAGACCAAAGGAACATGTAACCTAGAGGTTCAAAAACTCTCTGGTCATCCATTGGGCTTTATCAATGAAGTAGAATAAAATGAGAACAGATAAAATAAATACTACATCCAGGATTTGATGAAAAAAAGGACTAAGTATTGTCAAAGAGTATTGTTTTGGGAATCAGAGGTTAAAACTGAATCTCTTTTACTTACGTGTCTTGGGCATGTCATTAAATTTCTCTGTACCTTAATTTCTTCATCTATAAAAGTCAGTGTTTGGACTTCATAGCTTTTAAAAGTATTAGCTTTTAATTTACTATGCTATCAGAGTACATCTCAGTTCATTTAAAGCACATTTTTGGCACCAAATAGCATTAGTATGATCATTCTAAATATCCTGAATTATTAAAGGCACCTGTATCATTAATAAACCTTTGAACCAAATTAAAAGTCTAACACTAAAAAGCAGATATGAGAATTACAACTGGGTCTTCCACCAACTATTTGTTGTTCAAGTTGTTTGTTCAAGTTACTCAACCTCTCTATGTTTTCACTGCCCCATCTATAAAAGGAGACACATAAATCTTGCTTATTTATCTTATAGGGTTCTTATATGGACTAAATAAAATAATGTATATGAAAGTACTTTTGAAGAGTATATGGTTTGTTATACAACTAGACATTTCACATGATTATAATTGTAAGTATAAAGAAAGGGGAAGTTATGATTGTAATTCTCTTGCCCTTCCTCAAATGTTGTAGTCACAGAAAGCCCAGAATGTAATCAGAGGTTATTAATGAAATGTTAAACTCACAGTAAAAGATATTCTTTTTTGAAGACCCTTTATGAGGTAGGAATATCTCTGCAATTGAGTCAAGAAGAGAACAATGCAATAGGCTAAACAAACAAATCAGTCACACTTGCAGGGTTAAAACCCCTATATAATATATATATAATATATATATATATATAAAATAGCTAAACCTAGGACAAATTTCAGCAGTTCAAGCCTGAGAGCTTTTGAAATACTAAAAGGATGTGGAAATAATTCCTACAGGGGATGGAGAATGGGGAGGATGGAATTTCTGTCTCCTCTCTCCACCATCTTTCTTGTAGTTTTGAAGAGGGGCTAATAGAGTAGTAGGAGACACCATATCCACTGGGAAGTACTTCAGACAAAGATACAAGGAAATAGTTACTTAAGGGAGGAGCTAATGGTCCTTCCTTAGCTAATAATTACATTATTAGCATTATATTACAATGTAGCATTGCCATGTAGCTTGGCAATGCTACATTGCCAAGTAGCATGACTTCTGGCAACAGAGAATCAGGAACAGATCTGAGAGCCAGGTCCTGTAGGTCCTGAGCACTCCATCCAACAGAGATTTGCTATTCAAGGAGAGGTATTTAAGAACTCTGCAAAGGACTTTCAGGCTGGACAGTATAAGGAAATGTGAATTATCTTCAACACTTATGTGCCTTGCCAACATTACAATGTAATTTGAGCTAATTCTTCCTGTAATACACCTTTGATTTTCAAGAGAAAGAGTTTCTAACTACTGTTCTTGCTATGCCACTTGAGTAATGCTTTCCATAATAGTCAATTAAGTCTACTGGCTGATTGTTAATAAGGTCCCCATTATGGGAACTTTGTGAATTTTAGTGTTACCAATACAAACCTACAGGTTTACCCCTAGAACAAAGAGTAGCAGCCACCCTGTGAGGACTGAACCATTAAGTGGAGGAATATCATAGGGCTTGGGGCTCTACCTAAGTATATTTTTATTGAATATTCCAGTGCCTCAATATAAATACTCTTTCTACCAATGCAGATTAAAATTTATCCTGTATGTTTGCTCATTCTCTGCATTTCTATATCACAAAACAAATGGCTTTCCTTGATAATTACATAGATAACACCAGAGTATATGGAAAGTGCATCAGTTATCCCTCCCTTCTGCCAACCCATGGATTTCACTTCAGGTTCATCAGTTTCATTGGCTGTTCCATGAATAATCTCATACTTTTCACATTCTTGCTTATATTCCATAGAATTTATGTACAATCTGTATTTTACTATTTATAATTATTTAAATACCCTTTAACTACTTCTTCTATATCTTACTTCCCTAAATAGATTGTAATTTTTTCAAAGAGAATACATATCCTACCTTCCCTCCCCCACATTGTCCCCAACTTTCCACCTCCCTTTTATTCAGATAGAAATGGAAATGCATATTCCTAACAAATACCTAGTGAAAGAAATGCTTAAAATAGGTATCTGAAGCAATGCACAGAAGCCGCAGCATAATTTAGTAGATAGTATGGGTGACTGGGGGAATTAAATGGTATCATAGTGCATAGAGTGCTGGGTCTGAAGTCAGTATAACACCTTCCTGAGTTCAAATCTGCCCTCAGACACTTATTGGGGAAATTACGCCTGCTTGTCTTAATCTATTGGAGAAGAAAATAGCAGATCATGCCAATATCTTTACCAAGAAAACTCCAAATGTGGTCACAAAGAGCCAGATATGAATGAAACAACTGAAGTATAACAATTCTGGACTTAGAGTTAATCCCTGACAGGCATTAGCAAGGTGATCTTGGACAAATCAGTTAATTTTAGAGGTCACTGAATATCACAGTGTCTAGAGTATCAGAAATGGACTCAGAAAGACCTGAATTCAAATCCCATCCCAATAACTTATGTGAACTTGGGCAAATTATTTAAGTTCTCTCAAACTTAGTTTCCCTATATATAAGATGGGAAGTATTATATCCTCTATCTCACAAGGTAATCTTAAGAATCAAATGAGATACAAAATATAAGACACTACATAAATGTTGCTATGATGGTGATGATGATAACCTGTTTAACTTCAGCTTTTCATTCTGTGAATTTTTATTGTATTTATTTTGATGGATTTTAGAGCTCAAATGACTATAAAGTGTTACATAATTCTTAAAGTGCTATATAATTATTATCATTATAAGTAATATAGTATCTTTTTAGTCTCAGCCTTTACATAATTCTTAAAGTGCTATATAAATATTATCATTATGAGTAATATAGTATCTTTTTAGTCTCAGCCTTTCATTATATGAAACAGGTATTATTCATATTGTATCTATTTTACAGAGTTGTAGAGTTCAAATGTATGTGAAGTGCTTTGAAAACATTGAAAGCATTCTATAGATATCAGTAATTATTATTATTATTAAGCAGTCATGAAATAATTAGAAATGGCTATATGTACAGACAATGAGAACAAGAAGCTAAGAAGAATACAGACTACATGCCAATAATAATTGTTTGATTATGACCCATGATAAATAATCCAGTTGAGAAAACTGGTTGAAGTCCATTTGTGGTGTATGTAACATATGCCACATAAATTTTTTCATTCTGACTTGGTCCAGTAGACATAGAAGCAGTCATCTTAGGGTACATTTACAGAAAGGCAAACATAAGATTTTTGTAAATCTTTACGTGCTAGAAAAATGTGAAATGATAATTAATGCTATTGCTATCTCTCTTAAGAATATGATTCCTGCGTTAGCTGAAGTTTCTGGTTGCAAAGCTGGATTAGTTTCTTATATGTATATGGCTGTTATTCTTGTAAATTATATGTTTTAATAAAAAAAAAAACTATCCATTGTTAGAGATGATCATGTTTCAAATCAATTCCTAATGTATGAATATAACCCAATCCCCTCCCTTCTTGATCTCATTGGGACAAATGTATTGATTAATAGTCAAATATTTTGAGAATTGTAGTTCCTTACCTCAGCAGAAGATGGAGGGAAATGGACACTGGATTTGGGATTTGAGGCAGTCACTGAACCTTAAGAAGAAGAGGGGCTTGGATTTGAATGGAGAGATGACCCAGGTTTAAGAGAAGTAAGAATTGAAGTCTAGACAATCACTAAAAGGAAGATAACATTTTAAGTGTAAACATGGACTCTGAACTGGAAAACCTGGATCCTGTGTAGAATAATCTTTAGTGGAGTTTAGGGCCTGAGAAAAAAAACAGTTAGTGGATTTCTTCTCCTTCAACATTTTAAAACAGATAAAACCTGAATTTTTGTTCAATCATATTCTATTCTTTGTGTTCCCATTTGGGATTTTTCTTGGCTGAGGTAAAAGTGGTATGCCATTTCCTTCTCTAGCTCAATTTTACAGATGAGGAAAACAGGGCTAAGTGACTTGTTCAGGGTCATACAGGTGATAAGTATCTGAGGCTGGATTTGAACTCTGGAAGATGAATCTTCCTGACTCCAAGTCCAGTGTTCTATCCATTGTACCACCTAACTGCCCAGATTATAAAAGGTCAAATCATGGAGGAGAAAAGGAGTCACAAAAACTATAACATGCAGTCCTTTCTGGGAAAGGAGAGGGAAGTTCCACTTTCTCTGACTCCTGAGTATTCAATGGTTATCTTGAAGGTCTTTAATTTGCTGCCCTGACTCAGAGACAATATAAATGAGGCTTTACTAAGCAAAGAACCCTAGGCAATTGACAAAACACACACTGACATCTCACAAATTCTGGTGCTATTCCAGCTAAATCCCTAACTCATATGGCCCTGAATGAAACTCTTATTTTTGTTTGTATTCCTGTCCCCTACTCTTCCCTGCCTCACCTCCATATTCTGTCCAAGCTAACCAAGTGAAATGACTGGATAAAATGTGAAGTGCTGGGCTATTCTGTTCCATTCTATTGTATAAATAGCAACTCAGTAAAAGCAATAAATAAATGAACCAGGAAACTGTTGTCCCTGTACCAGGAATCATGGCTTGAAGGGTTTTTTTTTGTTTTGTCTCTTTTTTTAAGTCAATTTCCCAGTACAGTACATCTTTTCCCATTGAAAAAGTTGGGCTAGGAATATGAACATGGACAGAATGGGCCCTGGCTGAATCCACGGTTATTTTCTCATAGAATTACGCAGGATAAGAACTTGGCTCTCAGTGAGTGAAGGTCTGTACAGTCCATCACTGTTACCTAATACTGGCTGCCTCAGTTCCAGTAATAACATCTCCAGCTGGCAAAAGAAAGAAATTTTGCCTCTGAATTTTTCTGTTTTGGAAAGTCCTTGATCTGGCTTTTGGTGTTAATGCTTCACTTGTGATTTCTTTGCATGGGACCATTACAGTTTGACAGGTGGAACCAGTCTATATTCACACATGTTGCTTACATACACAAGCATGAAAAATATTTCAATCAAGTCTTCCCTCAGTTCTCTCTTGATCTTTCTCAGCTGTGATGTCAGAGGAGAAGAGAAGAAAATTCTGATATTTCACCCCAACTCAATTGTGGAAAAGTACTGCCATTCAAAGGAAACACTGTCTCCTCCTAAATCTTCTTGCTTATATGTAGCATTGTAATATACAGAACTTGGGGTGAGAAAAGTCCTACACATACAATCTATAGTCATTTTCTTTCTACATTTAGCACTCATAAATAGCAAAGAAAAAAGGAAAGTGCCTCTTTTAAGCTTGAGTTTTATTTTAACATCTAATTTTGGAATGAAAATTAAGACCAAAAGCAAACTATTTTTATAGTATTTTATTTTTCCAAATACATGCAAAGATAATTTTCAACATTCATCTTTGCAAAACCTTGTGTTCCAAATTTTTCTCCCTTTTCCTTTCCCTTCCCCAAGACAGAAAGCAATGTGTTATAGGTAAAACATGTGAAATTCCTCACATTTCCATATTCATTATTATAGAATAATAATGAAAATAGATCAAAAGGAGAAAAAAGACACAAAGGAAAAAAAGGGAAAAAAACACAAGCAATCAAACAACAAAAAAGTGAAAATACAGTTTCCTGGTTGAAAAGTGAAAGAACTCTGGGAAGTGACTATGAACATAGAATTCTCAATCCCTTTATTTTCGTCTGCCTGCATTTTTGATTTCCTTCACAGGCTAATTATACACTATTTCAAAGTCCGACTCTTTTTATACAGCAAATTAACTGTTTGAACACGTATACATATGTTGTATTTAACTTATACTTTAACATATTTAACATGTATTGATCAACCTGCCATCTGGGGGAAGGGGTGCAGGGAAGGAAGGGAAAAATTGGAACAAAAGGATTTGCATCTGTCAATGCTCAAAAATTACCCATGCATATATCTTGTAAATAAAAAGCTATTAAAAATAAAATTTTAAAAAAAGAAACTTAAAAAAAAAAGAGATAAAGACCCAGTAAAGATATTGATAGCTCCAAGGATATGCACAGTTTTATAGTCATTTAGGCATAGTTCCAAATTAAAGCAAACTACTTTTAAAAGCAGAATGGAAACTAGGTTTCCTCCCTTTGAAGGAGGAAAAAAGTTACTGGATTCATTCAATAAACATTCATTAAACACTCACTGTGTGTTTTGTGCTACAGTAGGTCAGAGAGATAATAAAAATAAATAAGGCCAAATCTCCAGTTAAAAAGCTCATGATAATTGTTTTCTATTTTTCAGAATATTTATTAGACTTAAGGACAGTTTATTGCATGACTATCTGGTAAAGTAGTAATGATGTTATTGGTTGAATGATTTCTTGGATGAAAGATAAGTATTTCATTCACATGCTGCAGGGCAGGACATTTACATCATAAATAAAAGCAGACAGACCTTGTCAAATACTTTTCAAGCAACTGTCTTTCAGTTTTATTAGTGGTGTCTTCAGAGACATCATCAAAGCTAAACTAGGAAATGATCAAGGAGTTCGTGTTATTATATTGCAAAGCAGAAGCAATAAAAATAATCCAGAGAGGAAGTACTAAATGTGCCAATGCTATACAGTCAATCAATAGCACTTACTAAGTGCTTATTATGTTCCAGGAACTGTGGATAATCATGGAGGATATGAAGCCAGAAAGCAGTAAACATTTGAATAGTGACAATTAAAATGTTAAAGTATTTTAATAAAATGACTAAAATGGCAATAGGTGAATCATTCTTCTTCCCAGTTTTCATTAGGGTGTGTCTTCTGGACCAAATTAGAAACTCAGCAAAGGAATTTGCCACTTGTCATAGTAAATTCAAAGCACGATTCCAGCCAATAGAGCAATAACAGCAAATCCCCCTATGACTCTGGAAGAGGAAAGTCAAGGATATGCCCTAATCACAGTGGATGAGTTCCTCCAACATCTATGCTGTTTTGATTAACAAGTCACTGAGAATCAAATGACCTACTTCACTGTATCTAGATTTCTACTTCTTTTCTGGAAATCATGATCAAAGCACTATCATGATTGCTCTGGAAAGGACTTCTCGATTTTCTTATGGCTCCATTCACCATTCCCTTGACTTTCCAAATCAAATCAGCCATTTTTCTTTCTTGTTCCTCTACAAAGACTTTACAAAGTAAACTTCCAAGAAAGGGTCGCTTTACTTATTATGTGCCTGATACATAGTAAGCACCTAATAAATGATACTTTCATCCATTCATTCTGAAGGAGAACAATTATCCTACCTTTCCCAAATACCAATAAAATCTACTAGAAGATCAAAGATTTAGAGCCAAAAATAAAATTAGGAGCCATTAATTCCAGTCCCTCGTTTTGTGGCTAAGAGCTGTGACAAATAGCCACACCTACTGATTTGCAGTCCAGTGTTTTGTTGGGGTTTTCCCCCATTAATGACTTATGAAAAATTTGTGAAAATATACATTCTCATTCCTCCAAAACTGAATATCTGAGGGGAAATTAGGCATTATTCGAGTCAGGATTCAAACTCATGGACTTCAAGTAAGTATCAGAGAGATAGGATGAAAAGAAGATGAAGTCTACAATTTTAATGATTACCATCATTTCCAGATTTGCAGTGAGAGCGATTCTCCCAGTCAGAGAACTGAGGGGTGACCCAGTGATCTGATGTCCCTACTCTTGGAGAATTGATTCCAGTCTTATGGCAAAGTTTTGGTTCTGTTTTTCTGCAGGTCAAGGTCCAATAGTCTTCAGAACTCCCTTAAAAGTGAATTTGAACCTCCACTTCTTTTTTTATTAAAGCATTTTATTTTCCAAACATATGCATAGATAATTTTCAACATTTACCCTGGCAAAACTTTGTGTTCCAATTTTTTTCTCCCTCTCTTCCCTTCTACCCCTTCCTTAGATGGCAAGTAATCTAATATATGTTGAACATGTACAATTCTTCTATGCATATTTCCACAATTATCATGCTACACAAGAAAAATCAAATCAAAAAAGAAAAAATGAGAAAGGAAAAAATGCAAGAAAACTACAACAAAAAGAGAGAAAATACTATGTTGTAATCCACACTCAGTCCCCACAATCCTCTCTCTAGATGCAGATGGCTCTCTTTATTACAACATCATTGTAACTGGCCTGAATCAGCTCACTGTTGAAAAAAGCCACGTCCACCATAATTGATCATCACATAATCTTTTTGCTGCCATGTACAATGGTCTCCTGTTTCTATGCACTTCACTTAGCATCAATTCATGTAAGTCTTTCCAGGCCTCTCTGTATTCATCCTCCTGGTCATTTTTTATAGAACAATAATATTCCATAACATTCATATACCATAACTTATTCAGTCATTCCCCAACTGATGGGCATCCACTCAGTTTCCAGTTCCTTGCCACTACAAAAAGGGCTGTTACAAACATTTTGCACTTTTCTCTTTTTTATGATCTCTTTGGGATACAAACCCAGTAGAAATACTGCTGGATCAAAAAATATGCAGTTTGATAGCTTTTTGGGAATTAGCTGAACCTCATGTTTGTCACATGAATCTTTGTTAACTCATTCTTATTCAATTTTTCTATTATTCTGGTGCTGAATTTCTCCCTTCTTTGTTTTACATTATGTTTTTTGTTGTTACATATTTTTGTTTACCCTTTATTCTGGAAGATGAACAATAACATCATAAAGATGTCTGGACCTGAATATGAATTGGATTAAGATAAGATAGAATTTCACAAAGTCATCAGCCTCACTCTGTCATCCAGTCACCAAAGACAAAGTCAAGATAACTTGTTCTACATCAATTACTAAAAAAACAAACAAACAAAAAACCCCACCAAAGTTGTCTCACTTCATTTTGGGAATAAAGTGAGGCACAAGCTTAAACTCTTCTTGATAACATATTTTACCCTCATATATGGCCTACAATTGGAATAAAGGACAATAAGTATTCTGGTTGAAAATGCATTTGCTTCATTATTTTATTAGACCATGAGATTCAAAACTGGGCCCCTTTTGAAGAGACAGTCTTGTGCTTTGTAGTTGTTAGGAATTTTCCCCATGATTCAACAGCACCTGGATAGATCTTTCTACAAGAACTCCAGAATGAACTCTCCCAGTACCCCCATAAGGACCCTTCTCCCTGGGGCTGTGCTTGGCCATATATTAAATTATTCTAGTTCATTTCATGATCCTCTCTCCATTCCCAAATGGACTGAATCATGCCCTGGGGGTATGTAGTCAATTTTAATTATACCTGATAAAATCCTGACCAGAGAGTGACCCCATTCAAGGAAAACAGTGGAACCATTTAATTCATCCCACCAGGTTCCTACACTCTTTAACAGCAGTGGATCTGTCATAACCTATTTAGTAGCTATGAATAGTCCCAAAGAAGTCAGGTGGAGGAGGATATTGTGTTTCTGCTAAACTTGCAAAGATTAAGCAACCTACACCAAGATCTTGCAAAAAAACAAAGTTCTGGATACTTTGTGGGAAACTGAGGTATGATGCCATCTTTTAAAGGAAGCTTTTCCTGATCCCCCCAGCATTGTTAGTAACCCCAATCCCTATTCCCCTCAAATACAAAACTGTTTTGTAACTTTTGTATTAATTATATAGTTATAGTGTATAAATATATATGATGTATATATACAAAAATATGTAATAATATATATATATATATGTACAAAATATAAACAAAACAAAAAACAACTATACAAATAAGATCTATACAGGATAAAGTGGGGATAGCCTCATAGGAAAAATACTTTTCCCATTATTTAATTTTGTATTTTTCCTCTGAGACTACCCTCACTTTATCCTGTATAGATCTTATTTGTATAGTTGTTTTTCATTTTGTTTTCCTCATTTGACTATGAACTCTTTTGAGATGAGGAACTGCTTTTTGTTTGTCTGTTTGCTTTTCTTTATATTCCCAGAACACAGTGCGGGGCACATAGTAGGCACTTATTGTTGACTGACTGGCAATAGAATATAAATTCCTTGAGGGAAGACCATTTCATTTTTTCTTTTGTATCCAGGACCTAGAAGAGTTTCTGGAACATAGTAGATACCTTAATAAGTGTTTTCTGACTTACTGAAAAGGAGACACAATTATCCACAATCAAATCACTTTGATTTGAGTACAAAGTATGGCTACAATTTATATCCAAAATGAATTTTTAAAACAAAACACACACACACACACACACACACACACACACACAAGATAACCACCAATTTGATTATTGCAAGAGGCTTTGGAGTTCAATTCAATAAACAGATCTTGGTATAAAGAATCTAGACAGTCTCACATTTGGCATATTCCTATGGAAACTCAGAGGCCCTATATGTAATTAAAATCTACTGGGGCCATTGGTTCAGTTCCAAAGAACTACTGAAATTACTAAATCTTCACACATTTTGGTGGGCTAGATAGAGTCACACTAGAATGTCTGAGCAATCAGTAAATGAACTCCAAATAGAGTAGCTAAGTAAAGGAAAATGTTCTTAGGATGTGATGCCTAAGAAATATTGTTGAAGAAGTCACAAAATGAGCAATTAACTAGAATCCTATCTAACTTCACATAATCCCAAAACAATAGATTGATAAATGGGCATAATGTAGGGGTAACCTTAAAATCCCTAAACTTTAAAAAAAATTTTGATGATTGTATTTCAATATAATTTTTTTGAAATCTATGTATTTCTTTTTAGGCATTTGAAAACATTACTCTGAGAAGGGGTCCATAGGCATTACTAGCCTGTCAAAGAGATCCATATCCATGATACACAAAAAAGAACCCCCAATCTAATGGAAGACCTGTGATAGTTGTGATTACTTAATAGGTTACCTATATTTGTGACTCCAAAGGGCTGCAGAGCAGGAAGGGGGCTTCTGGTTCCTTTAATCATGTGGATTGTTGAAAACTTCATTATAAATATCATAATTGATATGACTGATGATAATATGAAGAGTTCTCTATAGCAATTAATAGAACCAAATGTGCCAAGTGTGAAAGTTGCTCAAGATCGCACATCTCATAGCTATCTGATGAAAGTAGTTGTCATCCAGGTTTTCCTGACTCCATATCCTTATACCATACTAACTCTTGCAGAAAGAAATAGAAAAAAAAAGAGAGAGAGAGAAATAAAGGGGACATAAGAGAGGTATAAGATATAGAGGAGATGGAAGACAGAAAAGGAGTAGTAGCAGGTGCCAAAAGATGTATTGAAAAAGCAAGGGCTGATCTTTTTGCCTTCATTTTTCTCATTTGTAAAAATTGGAGAGTTGGACTCAGGGAGGGGTTAGCATACTATGACCCACAATTCCTCCAGAAACTGGAAGTGAGTCACATTTGGCTTTCAGGCTGTAGTCACTGATCCCTGCACTAGATCTGTAAGGTCCTGGCCAATTCTAAAATTCCAGGACTCCTATGAAACAGGGAGGGAGATAAGAACTCCCCTCCCAGATTACATGGGTATCCATAGAAAACTACTCTGCACAACAAAGAGAAACATAAAGACACACATATGCATAGCAATTAGGGTCAAAGACACAAGGAGAGGTAGCCTTTCATTTTGCATTTCCATTTTGTTGAGTTCTGGGATATTTAGACAATGAAGGGGAATAGTGGGTAGAATACTGGACCTAGAGTCAAATAATACAACTGCTAGTGGAGAAATTTGTTCTCTGTGCATTTTCTCATACAAAGTAAAACCATGTAAAACTTTTCCATGGGTGGAGAACTTCTAGAGAAAATACTGAATCTGCATTGTATATGGCTACAACCAATTCTAATGAACGTCATTCTTTTCAACAATGAGATAATTGATGCCAGTTCCAATGATCTTGTGATGAAGAGACCATCTACACTCAGAGAGAGGACTGTGGGAACTAAATGTGGATCACAACATAATGTTCTCACTCTTTTTGATTTGTTTACTTGCATTTTCTTTTCTTACTCATTTCCTTTATGTTTTGATCTGATTTTTCTTGTGCAACAAGAGAATTGTATAAATATGTTTACAGATATTGGATTTAATATATATTTTAACATGTATAACATATATTGGATTGCTTGCCATCTAGGGGAGGGGGTAAGGGGAAGGAGGGGAAAATCTGAAACACAAGGCGATGCAAGGGTCAATGTTGAAAAATTATCCATGTTTTTTGAATGTGTTTTGAAAATAAAAAGCTTTAATAATAAAGAAAGAAAATACTGAATCTAGTCTTGATTTAATTTTATCTGAGGCAAGCAATAAAAATGGATATCATCATTTCTGCTGATAATTGCAGGAATATGACAGTGATTTATAATTGAAGGAAGGAAACATATTTATTAAGCACCCTGCATGTGCCAATTCACAACATAGTAATTTCACCTAAGATTTAAATTATGTGGTATTGACTCTAAATTGAAAGGAAAGTCATAGATCATTGTACAATTGGGCTTCAGATCTCATCAACAAATAGATTTCAGCTAGATTTTTAAGATTACACACATACACACACACACACACACACACACACACGCACATAAATTGTATAGACTTAGGGAAGGAGGAGCACTCTAGGAAAAAACAATAGTCAAAACATGAATGATCAGGGAGTGGGTATGGGGAAAGCTAAGACTTACTTTAATGAAGTAAAGGGTTTATCCTGAGAAACAGTAAGAAATAACTTTAGAAATGTTATTAATTCTTCAGCTAATTGTTTTACCTAACCTAATTAACATTAACAAATAGCTATTTCTTAATTATTACAGTTATCTAAAAGTGGAACTTGCTTCACCAAAGGTCTTTAAACAGAGATCAGTAAGCACTAGCTGGGAATGACCTGAAGAGTCAATTTATGGAAGACTTGGTATGATTGTGTAAGAGTTAGGTATAAAGAAATATCTTTAGGTGTTTGGGCAAGGGGAATGACATGATTGTTGAAAGATTCATTGGAGAATATGGGTACAAAGTGGGAACATCTGTTTTTAACTAATTATTCTTGTTATTTGCTTAATTGTTTCTGTTAACTGAGTATTTATATTTATTAGCACCCTTTAAATTTTGGTGTACTGAGATAAAGCACCAGCTACCCTACCCTAGTTGTACTTTTGGATTCGGACACTAAAAAGCTAGGTTTCAGTTTATGAAATAAATATATAGTATAATTATAGTATATATAGTATACTTAGTATACAGATAAAAACTCCCCTCCCAGGTTACACGGGTATCCATAGAAAACTACTCTGAACAAGAAAGAGAAACATAAAGATACACATATACATATCTCTCCTTGTGTCTTTGACCCTAATTGCTATGTATATGTGTTTCTTTATGTTTCTCTTTCTTGTTCAGAGTAGTTTTCTAGTGTTGTTTGGCCAGTCGTATGCCTGTAAGAGGGTTCAACCCTGTCTCAGGATGGAACCCATTCCCAAACCTACCTGGGAGAAGTCATCCCTTAAAAGAATACTTAGAGCTCAAAGGGATCCCCCAAAGATCACCTTGTCCAACTTCCTCATATAAGCTGAATAAATTAATGTCCAGAGAATTGCTCAAATTCACACAGACCAAGGAAATGGCCTAGATCTCCTGATTCATCATTCTCTTTCCACTGCACCCAAATTTGGCTCTTGGGAGCCATCACAAAATTAAAGGAGCTGAGCTGTTATTTCTTCTGACATTTCCCTAAAGCACCAACTAAACTCTTTTCATATGAGTTCAGATGCCTATTCATGTAGCATAACAATCCACTCACAACTTAAAGCAATTAGAAGGAATGTTGATTCTCTCCCTTTCAGATCAAAGGCATGAGAAGCTAACTAGCTTTGGCATTGGTGAACCTTAAACTTTGGTATTATCTAACTGGGGCATGCAGATTGACAGTGTTTTTATAAACCCATAGAAATCAAGAATAAAATCAGGTAGCCTTAATTTTGAAATCAGAAAAGGAGATGATTTGGTTTTAATGGGCTTAAAATCAGAAGAAGAAATAAATTTTAAGTAAGCATCTCCAAGAAAATCAAAGAGATTCAGATCATTGATTTTTACAATCAAGTTTTTCCAATGATTTTGACTCTTAGGAATCTTCTCCATGCAGCTTAATCTATTGTACTGCACTTTAGAAATGAAGAAAGCAGGAACAATTTTCTGCCAAGCTCTCTAGCAAAAGTCATTTGATACACTCTTAAGCCTACTAATCAGTGTATGAACAATCTTTGTCCTTAGGTCCTTACTAGTCAAAGCACTGATACTGGCCTTCAGAATCCAATTATCTTAGATTGTCTCGATCAGACTGGCAAATTCACTTAATGGAAAAGTCCCAAGGTATTTTCAAAGTGAGAAACACATACTGAGAAGCTATCTTGTAGATCTGAGTACATAGCAGGTATGAAATAATCCATGGAAAGTAATTATTTTTGTAAAAATATAGCGCAAAAATAAAGTATGAAAATACTTTAGTTATTTATTAGACAATCCTTCTCTAGCTGAACTTCCAAATGAAGAAATGATTTTGAATCACAAGTTCCTCTTGTATGGCAAGATGCTTCATGCTGATTCCATTCCATCAAAGATCTAAAAGGCAGCGAGTCCACTGCTTATACAAAAGATAACAAATCTTCTAGTTATATGGCAAGAGGGGGGTTTTTCCTCAGGAGACTGAGGGTTCCTCCACTGTTCATCTATATAAAGGAAAAGAACTAAATTGCCCACTGATCACCAAGGGGAGTGGGTAGATTGGGGGTAGGGTTCTCTCTTTTAGTTATTGCCAGCAATATTCTTGCCAGAGTCATCGTTATTTGGCTAATCCTTCACCTGAAGATGGTCATTTATTCAAGAGTAAGTATGGCTTTAGAAAGGGCCAAGTAACAGTCAATATGGTCTTTGCTGCCCAACAACTCCAGGAGAAATGCCAAGGAGCAATCTGTATGTAATGTTCATCAATTTAACCACAGTCTTTGATACTATTGGTCGAGAGGGCATGGCAAAATTTGATTGCCTGGAAAAGTTCATCAATGTATAAACCAGGGCCATGATGGCATACTTGCAGAAGGTTTGGATATTGGACAATGCTCAGGTACTTTCCCAGTCATCAATGGAGTGACTGTGTGCTTGCTCCCATGCTTTTCATCCTGCTGTTTTCAGTAATATCGTTAAATGCCTTCAACAAGGATTAAAATATAGCAAGATCAATTACCACACTGATGGTAAATTGTGTAACTTGAAAAGGATACAAGACAAGCCTAAAGTGGAGGGAGAGTTGATGCATAATTTTTTTTGTTTGCAGAAGATCAGATGAGCACCAAGCTTTGTGTAACCTCTGAGGCTGAGATGCAAAAGAGTATTGATTGTCTGTTGCTTGTACTGATTTTGACTTAACAATACCAAGAAAATAAAGGTTCTTGACTAGTCAGCACCACATCATCAATATATGGAATCTTCAGTTATAACAAATGTAAAATTTTGAATGTCATACATAAATAAATTTATTTACCCTGAACAGTATACCTTCCAGGGATGTACACATAGATGATGAGATTGATGCAAGCATTGCCAGAGCTGGCTTAGTGTTTGGGAGGCTCGATGGAAAGTATGGGACAGAAGAGGTTCTAGGCTGCCCAAGAAAGTGAAGATCTACAGAGCTGCTGTGCTGACCTCAATGTCCTAGACAGTATCCCAGTTCCATGCCAGAAAATCCAGATGTTTCCATTTGATTTGTTTTAGGAAGATTCTGAAGATCACCTAGCAAGATAAGGTACCGGACACTGAGATCCTTTCTCAAACTTAATTGCCAAGCATTCAAATACTACTGCAGAGAGCACAACTCCACTGGACCAGTCATGTTGTCCTGATGCCAAATATATGTTTGCCTAAAAGATTATTTTACACAGAATTCACACAAGGCAAATGATGGACAGAAGTTTCCAGTACAAGGACATGCTCAAGGTCTCTCTGAAAAACTCCAGTATCTATTGTGAGCATGGGAGACACTGGCATAGGACCAGCAAGCACTGTGTCCTCATTTCAAAGAAAGAGTAAAGTAGTATTGCAAGAGCTCAAAAGAAACATGAGATGTGGAGTTTTAGAGCCATATCCCTCCCATGTGATCATATGGGATATTTGTGCCCGATCTGTGGTAGAGATTTCCAAGCTTATATTGATCAGCTGGATACACTGTACATTGACCTCAACATTGTAATGTCATTTTGGTCCTCTTTGAGCACAAAGGACAAATAACAACTATATGGGGTCTGAGCACATAGCAGATATCAAACAGCCTAAGCAAGGTAAACATTTTTTTTCTTTGCAAAACTATGGTGATTATTTTACTAATAATGAATTTCCTTTCTAACAGAGATCAACATTCACTGTTTAGAAAGAAAAGTATTAGGTGCTTATATCATTTTATCCCTCTCAGTTATTATCCCTTGTACATCTCCTAGCAGCTCAGACACAGTCTAGTAGAAAGAGAGATCTGAAAAGTCTGGAAAAATTTACATGAACTGATGTTGAATGAGGTGAGCACAAACAAGAGAACACTGTACATAGTAACAAGATTGTGTGATGATAAACTGTGATAGACTCAGCTCTTTTCAATAATAAGGTGATTCAAGGCAATTTCAATAGACTTGTGATGGAAAGTGCCATCTACATCCAGAAAGAGAACTACAAAGACTGAATATGGATCAAAGCATAGTATTTTCATCTTTTGTTATTGTTGTTTTTTAGCTTGTTTTTTCTCCCTTTTTTCTTTTTACTGTTTTTCCCCCTTTTGATCTGATTTTTCTTATTCAACAAGAGAAATACAGAAATAGTTTAGAAGAATTGCACTTTTTTGACCTATATCGGATTGCTTGCTCTCTCAGGGAGAGGGGATGGGGAGAAAGGAAGAAAAATTTGGAACACAAGGTTTTGCAAAGGTAAATGTTGAAAATTATCTTTGCATGTATTTGGAAAAATAAAATATTATTAAAAAAAGAAAGTGAGAATGATCTAAATTCTAACAGTCGTCCGACCAACAACAAGCTGTCTAATAATAAATATGTAAATGTAGATATCATTTTAAAGGTTTACAGAGTATTCTTCTACCAACTCTATGAGGTAGATAATATGTTATTATACCCATTTTAAAGATGAAGAAATTACTTGTCCTCCATCACACAGATAATAGGCATCAGATCCAATACATAAAGTTAAAATGAAATCCATTCTCAGGAATCCAGTCAGAGACTTAAAGCAGGTCACGTTATCTCATAATATTTCACTTTCTTTCTCCATAGGTTAAGGGTAGTATTTTCTTACTTCACTTAGATGCTGGGAAGATAATTAAGATAACACTGAGAAATCCTCTGGAATGTGCTGTGTAAACTATTGAACTTTTACAACACACATCCTGAATAAAGAATTTGAGAGTGTTAATAGATCTTGGAAATCTGCTGGAATCCAACCTTTAATTTTACAGGTGAGAATATTGTGGCCCAAGAAAGTTCTTTGTCTAGTCCAAGGCCATACTAATATGCTCTATGATATGGGGTTGGCACCAAAAGTTGGGATTCGGTCATGTGAAGAATTCATATTGGCCATTCTCTTTGACAAAAGGTTAGTTTATTTAGGGGAATAGGTTAGAGGAAAAATGAGAGGATACAATAGGCATCAGGAATGGCGAATATAAAATAAAGTGAGAGAGCAAATGAAAAACAAGTTCCTCAGTGGAACTCAAAATTAGCCAGTAGAAAGGGAGCACCCTGTGAGGCTAGGGCATGCCCTTAGCTGGAGGGCTAAATCCAAACAGGAACTTAGCACACTAAAAGAGTTAGTTAGTTATAAGAGAAGTGGGGTTGGGAAGCATAGAGGAGTTAGGGGAGATTTCACACATGGGGGAAGGGAAAAGACATGACTGGGCAGAGTGTTGGTGGATTACTGTTAGAGGGTAGGATCAAGGAACTAAACTGATCTCCATTATCAGAACCTTCTTCTTGCTTGCCTAAAGGATTAATTTTTATCAGTTCCTCTGCTAACCAGACCTAACATTGAAGACCTCATCAATACAGCTAATAATAGGGTTGGGATTAGGACCCAAACCTACTACTAGTTAAATGTGTATTTCACTACAACCTCTAGTTCTCCAAGGAGAAAGGACAGATTTCTAGTCATATTTCTCCTAGGTCTTTTTCTTTTTCAAAAGGAAAGAATTGAAAGATTTAGATTTAAAAGGATACTTGAAGCCATTTTGTCCAATCATCACACTTTATGGATAATAAAGTTTAAGAATAGTTAATTTACTTGTCTAAGGTCCCATAGGGCAACTAAGTGGCACTGGATGGAGTGCTGCGCATGGAGTCAAGAAGGCCCAAGTTTAAATCTGGATTCAGACACTTACTAGCTATGTGAACAAATCACTTAAATCCTGTTTGCTTCAATTTCCTCATCTATAAAATGAGCTAGAGAAAGAAATGGCAAATTACTTCAATATTTTTGTGCCAGGAAACCAAAAATGGAGTCATGAAAAGTTGAGAAAAGACAAACAATAATGGAAAAAAAAATCACATCTTAATCTCAGAGTTAAGATTTCAACCAAGAGTTCTAACTCCAAATTTGCCATTGTTGTTTTTTTATTTTAGTTTTTTATTTACAAGATATACACATAGATAAATTTTCAGCATTGAAAGTTGCAAATCATGTTGTTCCAATTTTTTCCTTCCTTCCCCCCACCCTTTTCCCCAGATGGCAGGTTGACTAATACATGTTAAATATGTTATATAAGTTAAATACAATATATGTATACATGTCCAAACAGTTATTTTGCTGTACAAAAAGAGTCGGACTTTGAAATAGTGTACAATTAACCTGTAAAAGAAATCAAAAATGCAGGTGGACAAAAATAGAGAGATTGGGAATTCTGTGTAGTGGTTCATGCTCATCTCCCAGAGTTCTTTCCCTGGGTGTAGCTGGTTCAGTTTATTACTGCTCTATTGGAACTGATTTGGTTCATCTCATTGTTGAAGAGGGCCACGTCCATCAGAATTGATCCTCATATAGTATTGTTGTTGAAGTATATAATGATCTTCTGGTCCTGCTCATTTCACTCAGCATCAGTTCATGTAAGTCTCTCCAGGCCTTTCTGAAATCATGCTGCTGGTCATTTCTTACAGAACAATAATATTCCATAATATTCATATACCATAATTTATTCAGCCATTCTCCAATTGATGGGCATCCACTCAGTTTCCAGTTTCTGTTTGCCATTGTTTTTAATCGTTTCCATGTTGCTTTTCTTCACCAATAAGATTCTAAATCCTGTTTTCCCATTTCACAGATGCAGAAAACAAAGGAGAACCACCAAGAACTCTGAGGTGGAAATTCATTGCTCCCCTGTATTCCAAGTCAGATCTCTCCTGTGTGGGTCAGTTCCACAGCCCCAGTCTTACATTGATCCTCACATATGGCCTTCTTCCTCTGAACATTTATGTCAGGTGACTGCTGTCCAGTGACTATGGTCAGAAGGCTAGATTTAGAGCAGCAAACACACTCCTAACATTTTACTTTGTGAATCAGCAGTTCTGTATGAAAAGAATTACTGTGTGAAAAGCAGAGGTTGTAGGATTTGAAAAAAAAAAAACCTCTAAGTAGAAGAGGAGAAGAGATCAGGAGGTAATCAAAAAGAAAAATATGGTACTGTTAAAGAGAGAACAGTCCTATTATCTTAGCAAGAGCTTGCCAAATAAGAATTATCTTATAGAAAATGAGTTTTTATGACTGGCCCAAAGATAATGATGCAAAGGAAAATATAATGAAAGAGTAGCCAAGAACCTAACTCTTAAGAGAAAGCAAAGAACTGAGAGAAGCCCTAAGGACACAAGGAGTACCCAAGTAACTAAATAATTGTGGAGTTCAGTGTTACATTCCCATCAAGATCAGCCCAACCAAACATATTCTAAATGTAACTGATTACCTCCCATATCTTAAATGTTAAGCATCAATCCAAATCGAGTTAGACATCTGACACAGAGGAGAACCTCTTCCAAATATTTATGAATCAATTACTGCTCCTCATTCACTTTAATTTTGTGGAATTTAATCAACTATCCAAAACTAACAAAATGTCAAAAATGTTTTTTCTGAACTGAATTTTGGTTGTTCCGAACTTGATTTTTCCCTCTGTAGAATTGTAGGACTAAAAAGATGAGGCTATGAAGAGGTAGCTTATGTGTAATGGCTGAAATATTGGAGTTAGAGTTAGAAGACTTGACTCTGATCAATATTACCTGCATGACCTGGGAGCAGTCACTTAACACGCTGAAAGTAAGAATTTGTTTTACTTTATGCATAGTGGTTACAAGGGGATTTTTCTTTCTTTTTAAATAGAGAAAAGTGATAATGAGAGGAAATAGATATTTGTTAGCTGAAAAAAGTAAAATTAAACTTTAAAAAGTTCTACAAGTACTCTAATGTATTTTTGAGCTTCTAGTTCATTTATTTTCATAAAGGTCTTCTGTAATGAATATTGTAGTAAGAAAATGAATGGTTTGCCCAAGATCACATAGTAACTAAATGATAGACAAACTATACAGATTTTTCTGCTTTGTCAATTTTATGTATCTTTTCATTTCAATACTTTTTATACAAGCATAGGAGATTATTTAAAAACCACACTTGCATGTTAGATATTTATTTGGTTATTGTAAACAGTACTATAGCCAAGGGAATTTTTTTAATAAGTTGCTTTTCTTTGCCAACTCAGAAACAGGCTCAGTCCAGTGCTCAACTGCAGAGCTGAAAGAAGAAGGCATGTGGGGGATGGGGATAACAATGTGTCCTTGTTCATTCAGGGGAGTCAGTGGTTTATCATGGAATTGCTTTTAAATGTCACTAAGACATTTAAAAATCACATTAGGTTATTTGTGAAAAATCATTTAGAGAAACTAATAATTTACATAAAGATAATATTTTCCATCATTCAGAAAATGCTTAATTTCCACAGGGAGAGGGATGGGAGGTAAGAAAGGGAGTGGACATAGGAGAAGGCTAATACAAAGTTTCAGGAAGTTCTCTGCTGCCATGCTCCCAATTAATAACATATTTAATGAGTGAATAAGTTACAATTTCTGCAGATGGAGGAAAAATTAATTGCATTTTTAAAAGTTTTGAGCCTCAAAGAATAAACATTACTAATGCCAGAAATGATAACTTTTGCCTACCAAATGTTTTATTTGTGTGGTCATAGTAACCTGGAGAACATTTGAAGCTTCTTCTTATAAATGGTTGGTAAAAAAAAATAGGAATAATTAGTTTGGAGGTATTATCATCCTACTGAAGAAAGAGTTCCTGAAAACAAACAATTCTAGTACAGAGATATCTTTCTCATCTATAAGCTTGTCTGGCTTCTAACATATTCTTTTTTTGCATGTGTTAACTTAATCAATCAGTAAGCATTTGAGGTCTTACTATGTGCAAGGCACTGTGGTAGGTACTGGAGATATTAAAAAAAATTGGAACAGTTCCTGCCATCATGGAGCTTACATTCCATCTTTAAAAATTTTTTCCTTAAAATTAATTTTTTCCCTAGTACTCTTAAATGTACTGTAAACTAATGGTTAAGAAAGTGTCTATTTTTGCCACAATGAAAAGTTAAAACAGTTTTCTTTTAAGATATTTAGTACATATTGCAAAGCATATGGTATCCAACCCACACATATCTAACCACATCTAACACTAATTTGGTCTTTTCTTTCCAACTAGACTCATCACTGGTTTTTAAATGGATGAAAACAAGGTAAATGGCTGAAAACTTCTGTTCACAAATGGTTAAAAGTATACTTGTCCATCGTAGAAAAATCATCAAACAATAAATAGCAGTGCACAGAAGCGTAAATTTCAGAATATATTTTGGAAAAAAACACACAATCCACCATTCCAATTAATCTTCATACTATTAAAATGTCCTGATCTCATGGACTACTTAAGTAAAAGTGATACTTTTGGTATTAAAAGCCTAAGATTCCAAGATTTGTTTTTGGGGCACTACCTGAAAAAGCTAATGCCAAGAAGGCAGTTTGCAAGAACAAAGAAATCTTATTAACAGGAAAAGCAAACCAGAAACAAAAAAGATAATTACTTTGTCACTATAATTGACGCTATTGTAGTAACACCACTAAGTGATGGTTAAAACTTAGAACACTAACCAATTGGCAAACTAATGGCATGACTTAAAAATAAAAGCAATCAAAGTACTGACCACTGAATTCTGAAATTAGATAGTAAAGAATGAAAAGAATAACAGGGAAAAGGAAGAAGGAGAGAGAGAGAAAATGAGAGTATTGTTTTTCCTTGAAAAAAAAAATCTAAGGGCTTTTATTAGTGCCATTAAAATGAAATAATCTGCTGTCTTTACACTCTACAACTGTGAGGTCAAATTGCATCCTTACCTTTGTGCCTACAAATTTGATTAATATTTATTAAATATCCCCAGAGGGTACACATCATTGGAAAAGATATGGAAGGAAGCCAGAAAACCAGAAAAGAACTGGTCTCTAAGGAGCTTTGTAATCTAATTCAAACAAGAGAGTTATACATTTACATACATAAAAATAGATAGGGATAAATAATTGTGAATAGTATTTAAATATAATTACATTTCATGTCAGATAGAAATGTAATAGCCTATATTTAGACTTGAATATATCTACTAGTCTAATCTGAAAAGGATTTCCTTTCAAGATGAGAAAGAATAAGGCTGTCACCCAAGTTTTTAGAAGGAAAAAAGAAGGAACTTTGTAGATATGTGTAATTATTGTGCCTTTTTATCATTTCTCTGCCTTTGACCCCCATCATCATTTGGGCCTGGAATGAACTACTTATCCATATCCATTTATTGAAATTCTTCCTTTCCTTCAAGGTCTCATCTTTTCCATGAAAACCTCCTGAGTCTTTCCAGTTGGAATCTCTCTCCCTCCTAGAATTTCTTAGAACACTTTGGATATTCACTTTTCACTTATTCTACATTTATTAAAAGCCTGTATTGAGTCCGTTCAATTATAGATTTTATATTATATATCTTAGACTCTACAAAAATCATGGAACCTGGATTGAAATATTCCAGATTTTTCTGGCATTTTACATAAATTATTTGAGAATAATTCTTATTTTAACTGTCTTTCATACCTTCCTTTCTCTCCCTCCCACCCCAATCCCCAGACACATGAGTATTGTGAGGCATTTATCCAGTTTGGCAGGTTTGCATTTGTTCTTCTAGTGCAGTTGATCCCCCAGGAGTAATACACAAACCTAAGAACTGTGGAGACCAAGCTGTATTTTCCCTACAACTGTACATGAAATTACCCCCTTTTCCATCATCCTGTTCTCTTCACGCTGTCTCTTTCCATTCTTTTTACTTATGTATGGATTCCACATTCAGGTCATCTTTAGAAATCCCTCATTATATTTCCATTCATTGAACCTAGGCATAAAACACAGAAACTTTCTAAGGGTCAGGGATCCTGTCCATTGCCTCTTATTTTATGCAGGGTCTCTAAAAGACAAAATTCCATTGTGCTCACATACTGTCAGAAACAGGATGTCTTGTGTTATACCTAGAACTCCTTAAGGGTTGTCCTCTGGGAACCCAATGGCCAATGGAATTGAGAGTAGGAGAAATAGAATAGAGAGATTTACACTTGTACGTGTTGTCTCTCCCTAAAGAATGTAAGCTCCTTGAAAGCAGGGAAAGTTTCTTTTTTATCTCTCTATCTGCAGTCCCTTCCATAGTGCCTGGCACAGGACTACTTAATTTATGCTTGTTGATTGACTGCTTATTAAATGTTCTTCGAATTAAAATATATATAGTCCAAATCTTTCATTTGACTAGTTAAGGAAACAGAATAATAATTTAGGTCTCACAGCTAGTCAGTGTAAACCCAGGTCCCAGACATCTAGTTCAGAGCCCTTGCCACCAAATTTCTTAGCTCTCATCATAAACTGGAGACTATTTTTTTCTTTTCTTGGCCATGTACACGATATCTGGCTGGTTTTCCCTGGGAATATATGCTAAATTGGCTGCCCTCTCATGTCACCTATTCAGTAGTTCTTTCATTCGTACATTATTATACTTATTATTCCAGAGGTGATCTCACTACATTGTAAAACCACTCAAATCTCTTCTCCTTGTTCTTGCTTTGCCCTCCCAGGGGAAGCTTTCCTCACAATTTTGCCCATTTTTATGCCTCCTCCAGAGCTGAAGTGAATTTTCAACCATTCAACCTTGAAAGATGATAAAATGAGTATTATCAAGAGAGAGCAATGTTTTGAGGACCCTTCACTAATGTAGAAAGCAAATAGAAAGAAGCAAGGAGAGGGAAAAGCAGAGAGCATTAGTATACTTGGTTATTACGCTGACAGCTCCTGATTCTTTGGTTTAATGAAGATTATATTCCTTTTCCTTTGCCCCCCACTGCCTATGTGACTGGGAAAGTCATTTACTTCTTTGGCCCTCCAGTTCCTCATCTATAAAATGAGAAGGTTTGGATGAGATTGCCTAAATTCTTTCCAACTCTGAATCTATGTTCCTAGATTCCACTCTTAAAGCAAGAATACTTTATGTATTTTACACACCAAAATCAACCCGGGCAAATGGTCAATAAAGACATTTGATTTGCTTCAACTTGGGAGGCTTCCTGAACTGTATAATAAGTAATAATATGCCAAGAGACCTGGGGCCTTGTTTAGTCTGAATTGACAGTCACAGTGGACAACAACATTAATTTTCACTTCTCTGTGCTAGTGAAGGTCCCCAGGTAGCCACGATCTTTAACATGGAACATCAAACTATAAGCATTCTCATTAAGTCTATTCCATGGGGCAAAGGCTCCGATTCCTTCCTTCTCAAACTATATTGCAGTTGTTTAGCTCTATTAATTTCCTTTATCTTTGCCTTTATCTTTGTATCTTCCATCTAACACAGTGTTTTGCTCAGTAAAGTTTTGTTTAATCGAATTAGAAAGGTTTGCCCCATTTCCAGGCAAAATTTGCCTGGAACTCAAGTTCACCTCCTTAATTCTAATGTCTTCACTCTACTGATTATCATCTTCAGTTTACCCTGTAATTTTTTGAACATAATCACCTACATGTGATTTCCCCCTAGATTGTAAACTGTTTGAGAACTGGGACTGTCTTTTGCCTTTCTTTGCAACCTCAGTACTTGGCACAATGCCTGGCACATAGTAGGCATTAATTCAATATTTATTGACTGTCTGATTAGAATGATATACTTAGGTCAAGAAAGGACTTTAGGAGTCGTCTAGCCATATATCCCCATTTTATAGAAAAGGAAACTGGGTTGCATGAAGCTAAAGTGACTTACTCAACATGACACAGTAAATTGCACAGCCTGGATTTGAACCTATCCTTTCCCTCCAGATCCATTGTTTTTCACACATACCATACCACACCATACCACACTGTTTCCTCATTCTGTCCATTGATTTTACTTCTGTTCTCCTGAACTTCATAGAACCTATCTTGCCTATGTTCACAATACCCAAGGGAATTTCCCCCATGAGAACTATAACCAAAGGCTGCTGGGACTGCAAAATTGACAGTCCAGGAGGGAGGATCAGAATTTATCTTAGATAGATACAAAACTAACTTTGGAATTGGAAAGACTCATCTTCCTGCATTCAAATACAACCTCAAAAGGAACTGGAAACCGTGGATGCCCATCAGTTGGGGAATGGCTGAATAAGTTATGGTATATGAATGTAATGGAATATTAGTGTTCTATAAGAAACAATCAGCAGGATTATTTCAGAAAGGGCTGGAGAGACTTACATGAACTGATGCTAAGTGAAATGAGCAGAACTAAGAGAACATTGTTCACAACAGCAACAAGAGGATGTGATGATCAACTTGAATAGACTTGCCTCTTTTCAACAATGAGGTGATTCAGGTCAATTCTAATAGACTTGTGATGGAGAGAACCATCTGCATCCAGAGAGAAAAGTATAGGGTCTAAATATGGATCACAACATAATACTTTCATGTTTTTTGTTGTTTGCTTGCTTTTTTTTTCTTTCTCACTTTTTTCCCTTTTTAATCTGATTTTTTCTTGTGCAGCATGATAAGTATGAAAATATGTTTAGAAGAACTGCACATGTTTAATATATTGGATGGCTGTTTAGGAGAGGGAAAAGGTGAGGAGGGAGGCAGAAAATTTACGAACATAAGGTTTTGTAAGGGTAAATATGGAAAACTATTTTTGCATGTATTTTGAAAAATAAAAAAGCTATTATCAAGTACAACCTCAGACACTTACTAGCTATGTTACCTGCCTGAGCTAGTCATCTAACCCTGTTTACCTCAGTTTCCTCAACTATAAAAATGAGCCAAAAAAAGAAATGCTCAACCATTACAGTGTCTCTGCCAAGAAAACTGCAAAGGGCTCACAAAGAGGCAGACACAATTAAAATGACTGAACTACATAAGACAACATTTACTGTGAAAAGCTTGATTTCCTCTAGCAGTAGCCATGGGGTCCCCTAGGAAAAGGACAAGAAAGCTATATTTCAAGGAACTGGTTTCCAGTCATTGGTCATCCTGAGATAGCCAGCCATTCAGCCAGATGCTGTGATCTGAAGTGTTTATAACAGTCTAAAAAGGAGGAGCAATAGAGTAAAGTAGCACTCAATCTGCTTGTATTTCCCATGGACAATGATATATATGGCTATCTCTTAGGTGAAAGTTAGTCATTAAAAGGCTTCTGTGACCAGTGACAACGTTTTCCCAAGAAAAGCAAATAGACCCTGAAGGTCATTTCAATTACTTCAAGAAAAGCTTCTATTATTGGCCCAGACTAATGAAAAGTTGAACACTTTTCAACTCTCTCCTTAACTCATACATCTATCTACAGTAATGCATACCAGACTCTGTTCTTAATTTTTAAATAAACCATAACTATGTAAGTGTAGGCCACATGCTTTTTTAGTTTGGAGAATATATTTAATGAAAGCAGGAATCAGGCCCAGAGAATATTCCAATTGCAGTCTCCAGTATTTTTGATGTAGAATGTTCAAATTTAGCCACAAAAGAGGGTAAGAAAGAAGAGGATTCAGAGGGATCCAACTGGTAGCCTCAAGAGAGTGCAGTCTGAACCAGATTGACAGGTAATTGGGAAGAAAATAAATAAAAATATGACACAATATGGATAATGTTAATTTATGGTTTTCTAAGTCAAAAAGTTACATGCAAGGATCCATTTCTATTTGAACCCGACCCATAGCTCTTCTCTTTCTTCGTTGATACCCAGATCAAATGGAAACTGTTGGTAGGTGCTTTCAAAGCCATTCACAACCACCTTGAGAAATCTTATCTTCTGCTATGATCCAAATCTCACATCTTCCATCTCCTTCTTCCAAGTCAGGGGTTTTTAACCTGGGATCCTTGATTTTTTTAAAGATATAATTCAATAACTACTCTTTTAGTCATTGAAGTCATGGATAACGTCTCTTATGCCCTTTCTCCCAATGGATCATCGCTGGTGATATGTAGCAATCTACTTATTCCTGCTATTCATTTTTCCAATGCTCTTTGAATCATGTGCAATTTTCACTCATTTAAAAAAATTTCTTTGCCAAATAAAAGACTTTGTGTTTTAGTCATTCATTTAATGGAAAAAAATGAACTATGTGTCTACCAAACATCAAGATGAGAAATGAAACATATAGAAAACTGTCAATGTTCCACTGGAGGCAGATATTTAATATCATGAATTGTGCAGCCCCTACTACCTCAAAAATGATATTTTTCAACACATTTAAGACCAAGGTCAAAGGCCTTGCTGATCTTCAACTCTGTCTTTACAGTTATCTTGTTTAAAAATAAATCCCACCTAAATTTATTATTTTTTTTAAACTCAGGGAAGGCTTTTCAAGCTCAGCTCAAGACTAAATATGGCCCTGTCCAAAACAAGAGAATTTAATATATTCCAGTTCATCAATGGATCTATTAGGGTAGATACTCCCTCAATTGATATAAAGCACAACCCATCAACACCTTTTAAATCTGGGGAATTTTTTTCCTTACCCTTTCACAAATGCTCCATTAGGAAACATATTTGACCTAAGTTAGGCCTTTTAACTTTCTTTTTTTTTTAATCGGCAAATGGGGCTCAGTGATTTGTCCAAGTTCACCCAACTAGTGAATGTCAAGGGTACAAATTCAAATTTGAATTGAGGACTTCCTAGTTCCAGAAATGGGGTGCTATCCACTGCACCACCTAGTTGACTCAGTCTCTTAACATTCTATGGGTAGCATGGTTTGTGTTTGTGTGTGTGTGTATGTGTGTTTAGACAGAGCCAGAACTAGAGAGAAGGGCAGAGGGAAAAAGAGACACAGAGACAGACAGAGAGAGAAAGAGAGACAGAGACAGAGTCAGAAAGACAAAGAGAGGCAGAGGAAGAGACACAGAGACAGAGACAAAAAACACACACAGAGAAAGACAGACAAAGTCAGAAAGAGAGACAGAGGTAGAGAAAGAGACAGAGACAGAGACACACAGAGAGAAAGAAAGGAAGGAAGGGAGGGAAGAGAAAAGGAGAGAGACAGAGACAGATAAAGAGAGAAAAAGAAACAGAATGAAAGACAGAGACAGAGAAACAGAGATAGAGAGACACAGAGAGACAGAAGCAGCTAGAGGACTCATTGGATTTGAAGTGAAGAAGATCTGAATTCAAATTTGTCCTCAGACTAGCTCTATGACCTTAGTCTTAGACAAGTCATTTAACTTCTATTTGCTTTTCCTCAACGATTAAATGGGGATCATAATGGCACCTACCTCCTAGACTTATTGTGAGAATCAAATGAAATTATGTTTATTAATTTTGATTATTATTATCACATGATTGACCCATCTTTCCAACCATTTTCTAAATAATATCATTTAAGCCACTTCTTGTATATAAATGATCATTGCCAATTAATTGTGATCTCCCTATACCCATTACACAATACAGAACTACCTTTTGTTTTGGGTCACCTATTACCAGAAAATTTTTTGTTATTTAGTCATACTTGACCCTTCAGGACCCCATTTGGGGTCTTCTTGGCAAAGATGTAGGTGTAGTTTGTCATTTCCTTCTCCAGTAGATTCATTGTCAAGTACTCAGAGGTAAAGTGACTTGCCCAGAGTCATACTTCTAGGAAATATCTGAGACTGGATTTGAACTCGGTTCTTCTTGACTACAAGCCCATTGTTCTATCTACTTTGTCACAGGCTGCCTCCAGAAAAAAAAAAAAAAGTGGTATTTAAAAGATGTGTTTCTTTTCCAGGGAATAATGGATGATACTACACAGTTTATAAAATACAATGTAGTCCAGTCTCTTCCAATTATTTAATATTGAGCCCATTTTATCATCTATCTGTCTAAGTTTTATGTATCATTAGACTATTCATCCAACAAAATAATATAGAGTGTAAAATATGTATTTCTTATTCATTTTGATTTTTCTATGTAAAGTGTTGGACAATTATCTTTTGAGGCCCAAAGTATCACATTGAGGAAGATCCGTAGTATTTGGATCGGAGGCAATGAGCACAATGTCATCTGAAAACAGGAATATCTGTAAAATTCCACTATCTTCATTTACAGCCTGGACAGGACATCCTCTTGTCTTAAACAGCACCTGTAGCAAACACTTCTGGTAAATAAGTATTTTAAACCTCACTTGATATTGATCATCAGAAAGTTGCTAAACAAAATTATCTCAAGGAATGTTATGTAATCTTAAGATACATATGGAAGACACATAGTTGGAAAAGGAACAGCTAAATCTGCATTTTGCTTTACTGAATCAAATGAGGGGTTTTTGGTTAGTAAAAATTAACAATAAACACATCAATATTAATCATAATAGCCAGCCAATCAATGAACATTAAGTTCCTTCAAAGTTAACAGGCACTACCCTAAGCATTTGGGATACAAAGAAGGGCAAAAAAAAATAGTTCCAAATTATCAAGAAACTCACAGTCTAATGGAAGACACAACATAAAAAAAAATAAGTACAAGAAAAATAAGAGAATAAATGAGACATAATTCACGGAGAGGAGGGACCAGCATAAAAGTGGACAAGGAAAGGAGTCTTGTAGAAGGTATTATTTTAACTCTGGACTTGAAGGAAGTCAGGTTCTCTTGGAGGCAGAAATGAAGTAGGAGAACATTCCAGGTGCAGGGGACCAAGGAGAATGCTCAGAGATCAAGTATCTTGTGAGAGGAACAGCCAGGAGGAGATCAGTGTTACTGGACCATAGCGTATATTGAAAAAAAAGGTAAAATCAGATAAGAAAGTCATGAGGGTCAAGTTATAAATGACTGAATATGAGGACTTTATATTGAACCACAGAGAGAAGGAGAGAAGACAGGAGTGTGTTTTCCTAGGAGATATGGAATAAAAGTCATAGTTATTTCTCAGAATTCTCTAACTAGCACTACAGTTGCTATTTTGCATTAAATGAGACTGAAAGGATGAGATTAAACATTTTGTTTATCAAGTTACTTCACAATTCCTCTTTTGTTTTGAGGAAATGGAGCCCTGAGGAAGTTTAAATAGGCCAAGGAATATGATAAGATATAAGAAGCTGTATGGCTTTCTATATATGTGAGATAATATTTAAACTAAGAGAGCCAAAGTAGCCTTAGAAGCAGAAATAATGAAGCTTAAAGTAGAATTTAGAAGAGGAACATTTAACAGAAGAGTTCAGAAGGTAGATCATATCTCATCCTGGGCTTCTTAAAGCTTCTGGTGCCTCCTGACTGAGAAGAGACGGCTTCACAGCATTGACTAAGAAAATTGAGTGATATCCATTCCCAGGGGATAAAAATGTTGGTCATGCTACTGGAGCTCTGACTAGATGCTTTTTATTGCATCTGTAGTGTTCTCCTCTGCCTGCTTACTCACATAACCAATAGTAAAAGCTCCTGAACTCCCCACTGCCCACTATAGCAGCTAGATTTCTCCCTGGAGTATTAGTACTCATCCTCACCATCACACTCTAAAAGGTTTCATTCCATGTGAAAACTTCCACTCCCATCTTGCATTCTCTAGTTCCCAAATACTCTAATACTATACTACTATTATTTCTGGAAAGGTTTTTCAATTTATTTCTTTGTTGATCCACTCAATATCCCTGTCTCTTCCCAGACCAAAACTCCCTTCTTAGACCACCATTCCATTTAATATATTATCACTTTCTCTTAGAATAGAAGTTCCCCCAAGGCAAGGATTGTCACGCATAGCACCTAGCCCACAATAAGAATTCAGATATACTTTTTCATTTATTCATTTTACAGATTACAGAGTCATAGTCTTCCAAGTTACAACTATGAATCATAGAGGTCATCTGATCCAAACTTCTTATTTTACAGGTGAGGAAATTAAAACTCAGAGAAGTTAAGTAATTTCCTTAAGGTCAAATAATTTTAATTTAGAAGCAGTCTTCCCTGACTCTAAGTCCAGGACTTTGTATAGTACCACCTCACCTTCTGAAAAAGTCTCACTCTATCATTTGACCAAGAGTAGCTTCATTTATAGGCACCCAATGGCCTTTGAGGAAGTTAACAAGGCATGACAAAATGTAGTTTTTAAGCAATAAAAGATGCTAATCCATTAATTTTATTTTATGTCAAATTGATTTAAAAGTTTCTAATGGGAAAATAAATTATTTGTGAGTTATTCTCAATTACCCACTAAGGGAATTTTTCAGCAAACAAGAGTGGCTCCCTTGCAGCTTCTTATGATGATAAATATTGTTCCCCCCCCCTTCAAGCAGTATTCCTTAGTATAAATAATGGGAAGAACAACTACTTTGAATTGACTGATATTTTCCCAAAAAACTTTCTTATGACAAACCAAAGTGTGTGATCAGATACTGCTTTCTTTCTATTGTATCTGTTTTAATAACTGCTATTTTTTGCAAACTTAAACTTATTCATTCAAATCCTACTCACTTGGAATGTGCTTTAGGTCTGAAAGAATCTGGATTGATACCCCTGTATTAACTATGAATTGAAATTAATACCTATTTACCTAAGAGAATTATTTAGAATTATCTATTTATAGACTATGGATCTCCTAGAATCTTTTCTCATTTTAACCATCCCATACAGATATTCCAAAATAATCTTCCAAAAGAATATCTCTGATCCGGTAACATTACTGGACCTCCCACAGCTTCCTATTGCCAAACAAATTCCTTAGTCTAAGATTCAAGGCTTTCCACACACTGGCTCCAACCTATCTTTCATACCTTCTCACAAACAGTTCTGGCTCACATATTCTATGTTCTGGATAAACATAACCACTCATCATTTTCCAGACACATCCCACAGTTTCCCACTGTGTGTTTTTAATCTCCAAAGCCATTCACATCCAGAAAGAGGACTATGGAAACTGAATAAAGATCAAAGCATAGTATTTTCACCTTTTTTGTTGTTGTAATTTGCTTAGTTTTCTCATGTATTTTTTTCCTTTCATCTTTTCATCTGATTTTTCTTGCACAGCATGACAAATACGGAAATATGTTTACAGGAATTACATATGTTTAAACTATATTGGATTGATTGCTATCCATGAGAAAGAGTTGGAGGGGAAGTGTTAGGGACTTTCCTTCTGAGAACTGCCATGTACGTCATGTCAGCTGGTGGGGTGGACCCAGGAGGTAAATGAGAGTTTGGTCTCTGAGGCAGGAGGTTGTATCTTAACAGGTGTTTCCATGAGATGGCAAGGGGTGTGTCCTCTTGCCAGATCTTTTCTTAGGATGCAGCATTAATTCCAGGTGTCTCTGTTCTGCGGATCCACCTACACAGTGCTGAGTGGGCTAGGAACAGGGTAATCCCAGAGGAGGGTAAATATAAATGGCCAGCTTTGAGTCCATAGGCAAAAAGGATGCAGAGAGAAGTAGAGAAAGGCAAAGATGTAGAGAGATTCAGAGATGCAGGAAGAGAGACGCAGAGACATACATAAACTTGCTCTTGCTGGTTTAAATGGCTAGGGAAAACTGGTATGTATGGCCCTGGCTATCGGTAGGCTCTGTGGGAGGTTACAGGGAAAGAGGAAGAAAATTTGTGACGCAGAATTTTGCAGAGGTGAATGTTGAAAACTATCTTTGCATGTATTTGGAAAAATAAAAATATATTAACGTTATTAATATTTTACATTATATTATAAGGGCATCTAAGTTATAAAGGACAGCTAGATGTCACAATGGACAGAGTACAGGCCAAGGGGCAGGAATATTCAACTTCTTGAATTCAAATTTTGCCTCATACAGTGTCTAGCTATGTGACCCTGGGCAAGTCACTTACTCCTATTTGACTCAATTTCCTCATTTATAAAATGAGCTGAAGAAGGAAATGCCAAACCCCTCCAGTATCTTTGCCAAAAAAAACAAAAAACAAATGGGATCTGACTGAGGACATGACTAAAATAACTGAGCAACAACAACCACCATAATATTTTAAATATACTTGAGGGAAAGCCTCAACCTGAAATATGGACCTTATAAGGACACAGAGGCTCACCCAATACAGATGAAACTATCTATAGGAAGCAATATGTACCAAAAGAAGCACTTGGACGCATCTGCACCAGTCTTCTATATCAATGGTTCTCAAACATTTTCATCTCAAGACCCCTTTACATGTTTAAAAATTATTGCAGATTCAAATGCCTTTTCTTTATATGGGGCTCTCTCTATTGGTATTTCTCCCATGTTACAAATTCAAACGGATAAAATTTGAAATGTTTATTAATTTATTTAAAACAGCATGAATAAGCCCATTGCATGTTAAAAATAATATTTTATGGAAAAATAAATATTTTTTTAAAATTAAAAATAGTGAGATCATTTTCATTGTTTTACATGTTTGCAAACCTCTTTAATATTTGACTTAATAGAAGACAGCTGGATTCCTATATCTGTTTTTGTATTTAACCTGTTATAATACTTATTTTTTGTTGGAGCATCTGAAGAAAATTCGGCCTCAAACAGATATATAGGTGGAAAAGAAAGGGAAATTTTAATAGGCAAATAACACCCAGGGATCTGCAGACCATATTTTGAGAAACTCTGTTCTATATGTTTCTCTCCTTATAGGTTTACAGGCTCTAGGTCCAAAGACCCATTGTAGAAAGTTAACTGATGAGTTCATCTCAAAAACAAATTGACAGAAAAATCTCTATTATCTTTAATTTAGCTTCTTTCCCTAAATTTAAAATTTTGCACTTTTAGACTTGGGCAAAAAAATCACAATTAGTGGCCATATAGTTGAACAGAAGTAGCAAATAGCATAAATACATAGATAGGCATAAAGTCAAGGTATAGAAGACTAATACTTGAAACTAAGGGAGGGGCGCATTCCTGGTTCTTAATTTTTTCCCTCCTTCCTCCCTTTACTCTTTTTTGCTGTTTGGGAGTTTGGGAATAAGAAAAGTGGTGGTTGAATAGGAGTTTCCCTAAGTGTCTGGTTTGGTTCAGGTGAGGTAAAAGTTCAGAAATGAGCTGTGATTGCTCTTTGCTCTCATCAGCTGCTACTGCTACTGCTTTTAGTTTCCAGTCAGCTCCCTCCTCCTCTGACTGATCCCAGTCCATGTAGACAAACATCTCTCAGTCATTGCCTTGGTCTGGTTAGCACCTCACTTCCCCTTCTGGATTTGTTCTAGTCTGGCTGGCAATTTGCATCTTTTCTCATTCTCACTTCTGATGGATGTTTTCTGAATTCAGCAGTAAGAGAGCTAATGTGGCAATCCCAAGCTTCATCTTGGATTTGGAAGTAGCATAAACACTCATTAAAATTATGTTCTACAAGACTCTGCATGGCTCTTCCCCAGAAGGAAGTTACTCCAAGATCAGAAACTTAGGCAATTCTTTGAAGTACATAAATGTCCACAGTCGGATCACATCATCTCTTCACAATAATGTTTCAGGGAGGAACAATTTGAGTTACTGTAAACCAATTTTATGCCAAATATATTAAATAATTCTTATGTATAGACTATTTTTCCCACCCAGAAGTTTATATAATTTCTCAGCTCCTTCCTCAAATGTTCCCAAGCAGCAAAGAGTCAGAAACTCACTTTGGCCAATTAGTACCTTTTGAACACATGATCCACAAATGGTAGTGGATCAGACACAGTTACAGTATGCTTCCAGAGGCTACAAAATTCATGGAGAAGATTGCATCAGACAGAGCCTGCTGTAAATGTTCATGATGACTGGGTATCATTGACCAATCCTATTCCCACTTCTTATATTACACTTGCACTTTAAAAAATATTTTTAAGAATATATTTTATTTTGTCAATCATCTCTCAATTACATATAAAAATTTTTAACATTAATTTTTTTAAAATTTTAAATTCCAAATTCTCTCCTTTTTTTCTTATTCTTCCCCTAACCCTTGAGAAGCCAAACAATATGATACCAATATTTTAATTATATACGTGAGATCATGCAAAATATACTTCCATATTAGCCATGTTACAAAAGTAAAACCTACAACCTCTCCTCTCCTTGGAAAAATAAAAGTCAAAAAGTATAACAGCTTTCACTCAGAATTTATGGATTCTCTCCCTGGAGATGAATAGCATTTAAAAAAAAAATCATGAGTTCTTTGGAATTTCTTGGATCATTATCCAGATCAGCGTAACTAAATCTCTCACAGTTCATGTGTAATGTTCTCTTGTCTCTGCTCACTTCACTTTACATCAGTTCATAAAAGTCTTCTTATGCTTTTCTATTAAATTACACTCTTAAAGAATTTTTTCTAGGAAACTTTATCAAGAAAAATTCTGTTAACTTAGTTCAAGTTGCTTCGAGTACTTTTAAAGTAAGAAAAAGTGTTGTTTGTTGTTGGTTTTGACTGGATTTAGGATTTTAGTAAAGAGAGCTCTTGTTGAACAATTCTTTCTAAGGAAAGAAGTTGACCATTTGTTTTGCAATTTTGCCTTTGAGAGTTAGCTGCCTATTAAAAGTCAAGAGATTGCTCAGTGTTATACTGCTAATATGTGTTAGAGGTAGATTTGAACACAGATTTCCCTGGCTATTGGACAGGATAATTTTCTCTACACTATACTATGCTGCTTTTCAAAGAAAATTGTATTTTTTAAAAAATACTGTCAAAAAATTTCCCAAATGAGCCTGATCTTTCATCTCCTTTTCTCTTCCTTCACCTTACATTCATAAATTAGAATCAATAAACCCTCTTTGAATCCTAAAATCCCAGGAACTATTTTAGAGGTACAATCTGACTTGCTTGCCAAGTGCCCAAGAGTACTATTCCCTTTACACAACAGCATTTGAAAGGGGAGAATCCCTCATTTCTTTTCAGTCATTAGTTATAATTGAGTTTAGTAGCTCTCTCTTAGACTCCTCACAATTTTAAAAAAGATAGTTTTTTATTTTCATAATACATGCAAAGATAATTTTCAACATTCAAGCTTGAAAAACCTTGTGTTCTCCCCTCTTCCCTAGACAGCAAGTAGTCCAATATAGGGTAAATGTGCAATCCTTCTAAACATATTTCCACAGTTATGCTGCAAAAGAAAAATCAGTTCAAAAAGGAAAAAAAATGAAGACTCCAATTTTTTTGGCCAGAAACCAAAATATTCCAAATATAAATCCAAATATAATATCTCTAAAAATACTAAAAATGTTTTTTTCAAAGAAAATTGAATCTAAAATTTGTCACACTATATGAACTTTAAAAAAAAGCAAATGAGACACAATTTAAGCTTCTCCTACCGTGGAAATTCAGGCATCACTGATAAAATATTTGGCAGCTTATCAAAATGTATGTAGTAGCAGAGTACCAAAGTTCTACAGTAAAAAATTCACAAAATAGTTTAGAATCCAGTTTGAGTATTTGGCTTCTGGAAAAATACATTTGGGGTTTTAAAGAACTCTACACAAATGTGAAGGATGATTCTTCAGACAGCTAAGATTAGACTTATGTTCTGCCAGTAGCAAACATCCAGAATAAGCCAAAATTTAAAAGGTGGGGGGAGGAAAGAACAAAAAAAGAAAAAAAAAATAAATAAATTTTGGAATTATAACAAAGCTCCAAATAAACCTGACTGTGACTGTTATTATAATACATGACAGGTATTTTAAATAATTTGCTTTGGACTAAATAAACTATGAAATCCATTTTTAGCACCAAGTCTTCTGAGTTATAGCTTCTTCCCCTTTTAAAAATCAATAGACCTCCGCTACGTACTAAGACTTCCTTATTCTCAATCTTAACCCTCTCTTGGTTAAATTATGTAAGAGGCAAAGGAAATGCCACTGACCAAAACAGCCTTTCTTCTTTTGTGAAAAAAAAATTAATAAACTAGCCATCTTGATGTCTCATGTATGAGACAGAAAAATCCTGGCAGTATATTTATTTTGTGTGAAGAAACCAATGTTCAGCTTTGCCAAGCAGACAGCTATGAGCTCATTGGTATGAAATAATAACTCTTTGAGATTTTTCCCCCAGTACACAAACTAATGGGTTTATGCAAGAATTAGAATGCAAATATTGATTTAAAGGATTTTAAAAAATATTAACTATCTTATCCCTTTGTACCTTCTGCCTGCTGTTCAGTTTTATAAGATTCCTTTACGTGAACTGGGTCATTATGAACTAAGAGGTTAATTAGGTATTAAAAGCTCCAGTTTTTGCCTAGAGAACTATTAAAAACTATATTAAGCTTTATTATTATCCTAAAAGAGTTAACTGGGAAGGCACTGGATCCAGAGGCAAAAGACATGGATTCAGGCCTTAATTCTGTCAGTTATTAGCTAGGTTGCTGTTATTCTGTCATGTCTGACTAAAACTCTACGGACTTTGTCCATGAAGTTTTCTTGGCAAAGATACTGAAGTGGTTTGTCATTTTCTTCTCCAGGATTTGAGGCAGATAGTTAAATAACTTGCCCAGGGTTATACAGCTTAGTAAGTGTCTGGGGCTGATTTGATTTGCAACCTTCCTGATTTCAGAGCCAATATTCTACCTGCACTACACCGCCCCCATATATAAGCAAGCTATGGGAACAGAACCTAATTATTTATTTAATATCCCCAATCCTTAGTTTCCCAATCAATGCAATCTGCATTGCCATACCTATAGGAGCACTGCTGTGATATTCAAAAGAAGCAATTAAAGTATTTTGTGAACTTCAAAACAATATCTCAATTGTTTGTCATTATTTTAAAATATTGGAACTAAAATATCAACTAACTAATTCTGGGAGAAAAATAATAAAAAAAAAATAAAGGATTTCTATAGCAGATTTTGAAACTTGACAACAAAATGGACGGGTAGGAATAGATAGGACACATCCAAGTGATTTACTTTTCTACATCTTATCCTTGGGCAATGAAATCAAAGTGACTGGCTGTACTCAAATTAGTCATATGGATTTGTAGATAACAAGGCTAGAGAAAGTGATCCACAGTTTTCTCTTTTAAACATAAAGAAAATAAGATTAAATAGGGTACATAGCCACGAACAATACATTAAGCCCTTTTTATGCAGATGAATTCTATGTGGGTTTGCACATCTTTTTAATTTGATTCAAAACAAATCATTCAATTCACATCAATTTAATGATCATCTATTTTGACAAAGGACAACTGGGTGATGCTTTGTATAGGGAGTAGAATCACAAAGACCTGAGTTCAAATCTTACCTTCAGACATGCACTTTCTGTGTGACCCTGGACAAGTCACTTTATTCAGTCTACCTCAGTTTCCTCATTTGTAAAATGAGCTGGAGAAGGAAATGGCATATCATTTCATCATATGCGTCAATAAAAACACAAATGAGGTCATACAGAGTCAGAGGAGTGAAACAACTGAATATTAGTAACTTTGCCAAGATTATTGACTCAAAGTATAACAGGAACCATTAGAGCCATCTACAGGCTTGTAGGATTCTTAATATGGAGTCCATAGACTTTGGGAGAACTTCAAAGAATCCATGAGTAGGTGTTAAGGGGGTCTATGAACTTGGGAACAATTGTATCATTGAGCATTTCCTTCAAGTATAATTTTTTAAAATAATAAATATTATTCTGAGATAATTTACTAGAATGTCAGAGTCCATGATGCCAAAAAAGATTAATAATACTTGATCTAATCCAACTTTCTCATTTTATGGCTGAAGAAACTAAGTGATTTAACTAGGAAATCAAATGGTTGTGCAAAGTCACAGAGGTTGTCGGCATCAAAGGCAGTATTTGAATCCAAGTCCTCTGCCTCTAGACCCAATATTTTCCTCTTCTTTAAGTGTGGCAATGTCTTTCTGGCAGTGTCTGTGTGGCAGACACTGGGGATACAAATAGAAAAAAAATCCTTATAATCAAGGAGTTTCAATATCCAGACTTTTTCTCCTGTGCCTCTTCAAATCCTTCCACTGACCCATGAATTCTTGTCTTTTTTTCTGCATCTGAGGAAGTGCTCAGGTCCCATGTTCAATTTTTATAAGTAAGGATTTTTATTCTCCAAACATTAAGTAATTCACTTAAGTCAAAGAGTAAATAAATGGCAAAGCCAGGGGGAGAACTGATGTTCCCTGACTCTAGTGTCAATGTTTGTTGGTTTTCCTATTTACATTCTAAGAAAATTTATGTCCGCTTTTCTTCTTTTTTTCTTTTTAAAATCAGTGGTTTTATTCAGAAATGGAATGTATAAAGTAAATTCTGATGATTCATAGTAAAGAAAAAATATAGATCTTAAAATTTTGTCAATCTTAATATTAAGATAAACTGAATGATAATTGTTATGAAAAAATTCATGCAACCATCAAAATATTCAAAGTTTATTCTATCAAAGAACATATATGTAAATAAAATTGGGAATATAAAATGTCCCATTATACTTGTTATTTTCACAGAGGTAGCATAATATATAGGGCATGGAACTTGGAATCGGTAAAACTTGTGTTCAAATCCAACCTCAGACATGTATTAGCTGTGGAACACTGGACAATTCACTTAACCATTTTATTTTCCCCATGGAAAGTAAGGAAGTTGGAACTTAAAGATTCTGTGGTCCTTTTCAGCTCTAAATCTGTGATCCTTGAATTTTCTCATTAAGGAAAAAGCCTTAGTGTCAGAATTATATATAGAAGGCAGAATGAGAGAAAACATTATTAACACAAATACATCAGCTTTATGGAGGAAGTTCTATATGTGCCTGTCCAAGGTGCTAGCTAGTAAATGGAAAATTAAATGTAGCAAAAGAGGGCATTAATACTCTAGAAATTAGTAATTTAATATTTGACTTTCCAGAGCATTGACAGAGATCTTATAATGACTCTGCTGTGTAGCAAACTTTCAGATATATGTAAGTTGAGCCTGACCCACAGTTAATGGGATTAAATGTGAGTATATTTTGGGAAGAAAATGCTGATGAGTAGGGCTTGATTAGGGCTTTCAATGTATATGTTCCTAGATCTGAATTGCTAGCAAAAACCATATAGGCATGGAGAATTCCATTCAGTTACCCAACAATCACCAAGATTCACATCTGGACTCCAAAACTGATCTCTTTTTGTCCTACTGATTTCAATTCAATTCAATAAATAATTATTGAGAGCCTAATATTCCACACCCAGAAAAAGAACTATGGACACTAAATGCAGATCAGAACATACTACTTTCACTTTTTGTTTTGTTTTGTTCTGTTGTGTTTTTTCTCTTTTGTTCTGATTTTCTTTCCCAATATGACTAACATGGAAAATGCATTTAAAATGATTTTACATATATAACCTGTATCACATTGTTTGCTGTCTTGGGGAGGGAGGAGCTAAGGGAGAAAGGGAGAAAAAATTTGGGATTTAAAATCTTACAAAAATGAGTGTTGAAAACTATCCTTACGTGCATTTGAGAAAATAAAATACTATTAAAATTAAAAAAGAAAAGAAAAAGGAAATTAAAAAAAAAAGAAATTCTTTGAAGTCAAAAAAAGGGAAAGGGAAAAAAAGAGCCTGGTATCTACAAGGGATTGTGCAGAAGGACAGTTTTGTGAAGGTTTCATGCAGAAAGTTATTATCTCCTAAGCCTTGACAAAAGGGGATCTGGATGATGGTTATGTGGGGCCAATGCATTCTGGCAATGAGGGAAGGACAGCCAGTGTGAATATACTAAGGTAAGAGAGAGCATTCTGAATTTGGGAGCAGAACTGTTGTACAGAAACTTAGTGTAAGAAGAAGAATATATAATAAGCCTGAAAATGTAATGCCAGACAACAGAATGTAGAATGACTGAGCAATATTGGTAGTATCAAAAGCTAAAGAAAAGACAAGGGAGATAAAGAAAAAGAAAAAAAAAGTTTTTAGATTTAGCAGTTAACAGATCACAAGAGAGAACAGTTTTGGTAAAGGGGTGAGTTTAGAAGCCTGAGTGCAGAGTTGAGAAGTGGGTGGTTAGAATGATGGCAATGTGAATAGAAACAATTCTTTCTAAGAATTTGGCAGTAAAAAGAAGAAAAGATATAGAAAGATAAGTTTGAGGGGAGAAACAGGATGAGGTGAAGGTTTTTTAAGAATGGAGGTGACCTGGACATTTGAATAGCTTTTGTGGCCTTGTATAATAAAGTACTGAATTAGGAGGTGACTCAGCTACCAGTTCCAGATCTCCCATTAAATACCTGTATCAGAATCATTTAATTTCTCTTTTCCTCAGCTTCTTCATCTGTTAGAGAGGAATTGGACTTAATCAGGGGTCCTTAACATAGAGTTCATATTTTCAAAAAATATTTTAATAAATAATTCAATATAATTAATTTTCTTTGTAATTCTACATTTTTTAAAAAAAATTATTTTAAAAACATGATGTCAAAAAGGCTTCACCAGGCTACTAAACAGCTGCATGACATAAAAATGTCAAAAATTCCTGGGCTAATCTAAGTCATATGAAAAAATGCTCTAAATCATTATTGATCAGAGAAATGTAAATTAAAACAACTTTGAGGCATCACCTCACACTTCTCATATTGGCTAAAATGACATGAAAAGATAATGATAAATGTTGGACAGGATATGGGAAACTGGGACACTAATGCATTGTTGGTGGAGTTGTTGAAATAATTTAATAATTCTGGAAAGCAATCTGGAACTATGCCCAAAGGCTATAAAGCTGTGCATACCCTTTGATCCAGCAGTCTTATCACTGGGTCTGTAGTCTAAGGAAATCATAAAGAAGGGGAAAGGACCCACATTTGCAAAATTGTTTGTAGCAACTCTTTTTGTAATTGCAAAGAATCACAAAATGAGTAGAAGCCTATCAATTGGGAATAGTTGAATAAGTTGTAGTATTTGAAGATAATGGGATATCACTTTCTATAAAAAGTGATGAACCAGCTGATTTTAGAAAGGCCTGTGAAGATTTATATGAATGGATGCTGAGTGAAACAAGCAGAACCAGGAATACATTGTACACAGTAACTGCAAGATTGTGCGATGATCACCTAAGAAAGGCTTGGTTCTTCTTAGTGTTTCAGTGTTTCAAGGCAATCCCAATAGACTGCATGAAAAACTCCATCTGCATGCAGAAAAAGAACTATGGAGATTGAATGTAAATCAACAAACACATACTATGTTCATTTCTTTTTTCTGTTTTTTTCTCTCCCGTGATTTTTCTCTTTTGCTCTAATTTTTCTTTCCCAATATGATTCATAAAATAATGTGTATTAAAATAAAAACAGTTTTTAAAATAAAAATATAAATGTTGCTGCTAACAAAAAAAAATCCTGGGCTAGAAGAAACCCAAGGTCTCTTTCAATTAGAAAATGTTATGATTTTTTTGACATATTATATACATCTCTAATTTGTTTCTTACTAAACAGAAAACCTTGGCAGTCAGATCACAGGTAAAGAAACAGCAAGAAAAAAATCGCACATATTGTACAAGATCCAAACCCACATTTCTAAATAGTATTTAAATTTGAAATTCTCTTTTTGAAAACAATACACTCTTCAATTCCCAATCATCTGAAGAATATTTTAACTTATTCTCAACACTAGAATTGTTGTGAAATATGAGGACAACTCTGAGAGGGGGAGAGGAGAGAGGAAAGGGAGAGGATAAAGAGATAAGCCAGACACAGAGAAGGACAGAGATGGAGAGATAGAGACAGGGATGGGGTGGGGAGGGAGAAATAGCATTTGTTAAATTCTTAACTCATGGCAAACACTGGGAATATTTTAAATTTAACTACAAGTAATACTGTTCCTTTTACAAAATTGATTCAATTGGCAATAGAGTATAAAAAGAATAGCTGGACATCTTAATCTAAGACTGCTCACAGTTGCCCATAGCCATTAACTGTTGTCTTGGCTAAATATATACCATAGTCAGGACCTCTGATGGTGATAATCAGCTTTTCTGATGTTGGTAATGGGGTGATTGGCTCATAGCCATGAATATCAGCTAATAAGTCAGTACTAAGAAAATCAGCCCCAGAATATACAAAGTCTGGTTTTTGGAGCAGTTACTGAATGTATGAGGAGAATGGATGTGAGATATACAAACAGGAAGAGAAAAATAGCAATAGGTAAATGAGTTGGGGCAAAGAAGGAAAGAGTGTTTTCCTGTGGAGCTGGGTAGTTTGTGGATAAGTATGGAATGTTGGGTTCAACTCTATGATAAACCTTGATTTAGGGTATGTGGGAGGCAACAGTAAGAATTAGGGTGGTAGATAGAGGAAAGGGCCCCTTCCCTTCCTACATCCCAGCCTAAGCAATTAGTTGAGGACAATGTATACCTACTTTATCCAATGCTTTCCTCAAAGAACAAGTGGAGTTTCTTGGGATGACTATTTTAAGAGCTCTGGCAAATATGATGTTTCCTAATGGCCAAGGTACAAGTCATACCTATTAATGTTCTGGGTGAGAGTTTGTATAGATCCCTCAAAAGGGTTTTGCATAATGAGATATAGGAGTAAACCCAGGAGAGTTTGGAACAAACATGTGAGGCACAGGCCTGGGGATATAGAATCCAACTTCACACAGCCCTTTTCAGGTCAATGAAACTTAACATTTTTCCCCACTGGAAGTGATATCACCTATCATTCATTGATTATTCTATAGACTGGAAACTTGTCTAATGTATCATTTTTCTACAAGGTCTGAAATTAAAACCAGACTATGGTCATGTGTAACCTTTTTTTCCCCCAGAAGTTAAAGACCAAGAAACTGAATACTTCTTTTAAGTTGCTGGGAGCCAGCATTATCTGTCTGGATTTAAGAGATAATTCCCCTTCCTGCAGTGGAAAGAAAACATATCTCCCCCACTTTCAGTAAAAACAGCAGTAGGACAAGCACCTTAACTGATAAAAGACTTTATGTCTTTGTGTCCTCAGCACTAAGTATAATGTTTCATGCATATTTTTGATCTGGATTTCTGTTTCTTCCCTGTAGGTAACTCCTCCATGAAATAACAATGCAAATCAGTAACTGTTCTGCAATTCACCTGTTTCAAGAGTTTCTGTTCAGTCATTTTAGTCATGTCCAACATTTTATGACCCAATTTGGGTTTTTTTTGGCAGGGATAATAGTGGTTTGCCATTTCCTTTTCCAGCTCATTTTACAGATGAAGAAACTGAGGCAAAATTAAGGGACTTGCCCAGGATCACCCAGCTAATAAGTGTCTGAGGTTTCAGGGTTCCTGAGGCATAAAGAAGTTAAGTGACTTATTTAATGTCATATAATTGATAGAACCCCAAGTTTCCTGCTTCCCATGTCAGTCTTCTATTTCATACACCAGAGGGGCTGGCTTCAACATATTTAACAGGAACCAGATTAAAATAACTGGGAAATATTTAACAAAATAAGTAAATTACAACAAAACATAGCTAATGTTAAAATATAGTTTTCTAAGTCAACATGCAGCTAACAGGATCCTTGTATACAGTTTAGTGGCCTTGTTTCTATTTGAATTTGACCCATTCTACCAGGCTGCTTCTTTCACCTTGAACATGCATTGAGTGCTGGATAAAAGCTTGTTGAGTTGAAATTAATTTATGTGATTTATTTTTAATACTAAGCATATGCATTTTTTCAAAGAGTTCTTTGATTGTTCTGCATCACAATATAAACTATTCAGCCAATTTAAAGCATTATAGATTGAAAGATTAATTTGAATGACCATTCTGGTGATTAACATCATCCAACAAAAAAACTTTAGCATGCAGTTTCACTTCATGCTGAATAATTGTGCATCTTGGCCCATCTGTTATTCAGTTGATTCAGTCATGTCCAACTCTTCATGATCCTCTTTGGGGTTTTCTTGACAAAGATACTGAAGTGGTTTGGAATTTCCTTCTCCAGTTCATTGTACAATTGGAAAGCTGAGGCAGAGTTAAGTGATTTGCACAGGATCACACAGCTAGTAAATATCTAAAATTGGATTTGAATTCATGAAGATTCTGGCCCAGCACTCTTTCCATTAAACACTTTGTTGCTCATGTTGGCGCATTAAATCATGACAAATACTTGTTGATTGATGATTTGAAACCAACCAGGCTGAGAGACCCCGGAAAGTTCCAACTTCGGAAAAACAAACAAGCAAACCAAAATAAGCAGGAAAAGAAGGTGGCGGGCTCACATCTGGTTACTATCAACTAACTGGTCAAGATTAGAGCCAACAGGGCTAGAAGTCATGTAACCTTCCTTTCTCTAAGGAAGAATATAGACTTCAGTGAGTGTTGAAGCTTCCCTGGGAATACTCTCCTGAGTTGCATTCATCAATGTGGTCACATAGAGGTTGACCACCCCAGGTTCCAGATACTCTATAGGTCTGCAATCCTAAAAATGGAGTCCATAAGCCATCATCGGTGCATTCACCTTTAACAGTCAGACAACTGATGCATCTAGCTCATAGTAAAAGCATTAACTGAAATAGCACAGTATAAAAAGCAGTAACAAAACCCCAATCCTAAAATTTAAATCTTTATTTGGGGGGATCAGGGATGGGCAATATTTCGAACCTTGAAATTTAAGACCTTATCAAGGTGGAGACTCCAGCATGCTGAACCATGATAGAAAACAAAGACAGAGCCTCCCCTTCCCTCTCACCATAGCTTTAGGAAGTAGAAGAACTTAAGAAGTTCCTAAGAATTTAACTGGGATTGAGCTTCCCTGAGAGAGAAGAACATCATCTGGTAGATTCCTGTTTTAGCTAAATATTCTTGCTAACTGGATGCTATAATTTGCTGTCCTGTGTATCAAATATGTAGAAGTTCTATAAGCACACTCAAAATTTTTGTACTCTGAGACAAAGCTCTGCTTGCTCTACGTTTGGTACAGTATTGTTTTTAGAGGATTTTCTTCTCTTCCCTAGTATGCCAGCTGATCAAGACTACACACTATTATTTTAAAATATCTGTACGTACAATGGGTTTTACTAGCACACAGTTCTGCCACCAAAGTTTGCACAGGTCTTATAAGACTTTATAGGATTCCAAGTCATTATTGGAGAGGAAGGGGTGGGGCAAAGACAGAGAGAGACAGAGATAGAGACAGAGACAGAGAGAGAGAGAGAGAGAGAGAGAGAGAGAGAGAGAGAGAGAGAGAGAGAAAGAATATGCAAAAATCATGTCAACAATATCTTCTTAGATGAAGGGGAAGGGGCTGGAGGGAGAAACTGGGCAGGAAGATGGAGACATAACCCGAAAGACACCTGCAGATAATACCCTTGGGTTTGAATTTTGCTGAAAGAAAAGAGGACTCCAAGGAGCCTTTGATGTCCCCACAAGACTTTGAAGCTGTGTCAAGACCACAGGACAAAGGCAGCACTATCCATGCAAATTCAGAAACTGAAGAAGCTAAAATGCAAAGCCATTTTAAGTAGTGGCAAAAACTCTATCCCCAGAGAAATATCATGGCACTTTATCAGGAAAGAAAATATAAAAGCAAGCATAAGCAATATGTGTGTGCATATATACATATATATATATATATAATGTATACACACATATTTTAAAATCCATTAAAAGGGAATAATAGTTAGCTAACTGGAGGATGGCCAAGATTTACTCACAAACCTTTGATGTAGCTATCTCCTTTGGTCAAGAAAGCCATTATTATACCAAAAGGAAAAAATGTCCTGAACTTAGGTTGCTTCTATATTTGATAACTATTTTAATCTTCTTTGGGCTCAAGTCAAAAACCCACATAATTCTGAATTAGAGACTTTTAACATTCCCTGTTGTTAAAACTATTACTGTTCTCATTAGCAGGTATGAAAAATCAGTTTCAAAGTAAAAGCTGGAAGGGATCTTAGATATCATGTAGTCCCCATTCCTTCATTTAACAGATGAAGAAACGGAGTCCAGAGAATGAAAGTGTCTATGATCATATGCCAGAAAGAATAAGACGTGCCTGAAGTGCAAATGGACAGACGCACACATATAAACTTTGTTTTTTTGATTTTTGGAAATATGCTCATAGGTTTGTCATAATATACAATGTGAAATTTCCAAAAGTATTTCAACCAAATAGAAAAAACAAACACCTTAGATTTCTTTAGCATTTGAACTTTAACTTTCCTCACAAAGGCTTTATTGCAGGAGGTTTCCAGTAGTTGTAAAGGGATTGTCATTGGGCGTTCACAAGATCCAAATTTTTTTGGGGGGGAAAGATCAGCATATGACAACATAATCAAAGTTTAATTTCAAAATGAAATGTTATGACTATCCAAGGAAATTGCATTTTAATTCCTAACTGGTGAAGACTGAGGGCTGGCTCAGCCTCTATGTGATTTCAGGACTATAGCCAGGAGATGCACTTACTATCCAGTCTCAGGGAGAGTGCCAGCCTCCAGCACAAGGCTGACTTAAAGACCATATAGGTGTGTCAGAGAAAGGAAAGTTAAAGAAAAGCAAGCAGCATGGGAGTCAAAATCTGGCAAGATTGTTCTGGCAAAGATTTTAACAACTGATTTGCCAAGAAAAATGAGCAGAGGACACTTTTTAAGTTTAACTTACATTAGCAACATTTTCCCCATTGCTTTCTTATGTCTAGGCAATCAATAGAACAATAGGCTAAGCCCGAATTGCAGTTTATTTCCAAGGTGTAAATGCTTACACTGAACATATAACAATCAGCTCTAAGTCTTTAGGATCTTGCACATCCTTGAAATCAGGGCAGAAGACCTGAAGAGGATCCTCTGGATAAATACTCTAGATCTATGAGTAAGACCATTGACTCCTAGTCTATTCCTAAATTATATTTTTCCTACACAAAGGACATAAATAAATATTTGCCTTCTAGGAAAGTGAAAAATTATTGATTTTCTTCTCACATGAACTACACTAAATGCACACAGGAAAGCTTTTTAGGCAAGAATCAGTTCATAACTCTCCTTTCTCAAACCCCTCAAGTGTTCTTGTTTGCATAGCACTTAGAATCAATAAAGAAGAGCTGATATCAGAGAAAGATGCTGATAAGGAAATAGATACTAACTATAGACAGCTTTTTAATGAAATTCAGCTGTGTGAGGGAAGAGAAATGTGAGATGGTAGCTGATGAGATAGAAGACTGATGGAAAGGCTTTTTAAAGATTAAGGGGGAAAAAAAGACTGCTTTCACTTGGGAGATTAGGAAAGATGTCAAGGAAGAACTGGTACCTGAACAGATCCTTGAAGAAAAATATGGATTTTGAAAGATATAAAGGAGGAATAAGTTGTTACAGGAATCAGAGAGAGTCGGTACGGTTCATGGTACACCTGTAGGAAGATATGGAACTATCAAGTTCAGGGAGCACTGAACAATATGATGTGACTGGAATATGAATGAAAGAAAAGGGAAGGCAATACAAACACAGAATTCATTATAGAGAAATGGTCAAAGGATATCAAGATACAATTTTCCAAAAAGGAAAAATCATAGCAACTATGTAAAAAATGCTCCAAATTTTCTAATGATAGAAATGCAAATCAAAACAATTCTAAAGCTTCATTCACCCCATAGTCACCAAACTGGCAAAAGTGATACAAGATATAAATAGTGCATACTCAAATAATAAACACTGGAGGAGTTATGGGATGTCTGGTATACTCATGTACTGGTAATAGAGCTGAGAATTAGTTCATAATTCTGGAAAATAATTTGGAATTATTCAATAAAAGTGACTGAAATCAAAATGTTTATGTCTCTGAATTCAAATTCTCTGTGTTAATGTTGTTGGGCCTACAGGAAGGTCCCTAGTGTTATTCATCCTCCATTCTTGGGGGTCATCAATGACAGCAGAAGGGTGATGTTTTGACCAAAGCCAAAGTGGAATATCCCCTATATACAGAAATATTCATAGAAGGACTATTCTCTCATTTCCACTTTTCACTTTTATCTTCTTTCAAGATTCCCCTTAGGTATCACTTCTTTTGTGAAACCTTCCCAATATTTTCTCTTTCTTTCTTTCTTTCAAGGCAATTGGGGTTAAGTGACTTGCCCAGCATCACACAGCTAGGAAATGTTAAGTGTCTGAAACCAGATTTGAACTCAAGTCCTCCTGACTTTAGGGCTACTACTCTATCTACTGCACCACTTAGCTGCCCCATTCCCAATGTTCTCCAGTTGTTAGGGAATTATTTCTCCTTAATTTTTCCTGAAAGACTTTATTTAGATCTCTTCCTGATCCTTTTTATTCCCTACTATGTTGTTGTTCAGTTGTGCCCAACTTTGGTGACCTCATATGATTTCCTTCTCCAATTGATAAAGGAAAACAGAAACTAAGTGACTTATCCAGGATCACACAACCAGTAAGTTCCTGAGGCTGCATTTGATGTCAAGTCCAGTAGTCTATCCACTGAGCCACCTAGTTACCTCCACTTAACCATATATACATTATTGTTGTTGTTCAGTTATGTCTGACTCTTCATAACCTCATTTGGGGTATGTTTGGCAAAGATACTGGTTTGCCATTTCCTTCTCCAGTTCATTCTACAGATGAAGAAACTGAGGCAACGAGTTATATGATTTGTCTGAGGTCACATAGCTATTAAGTGTCTAAGGCAGATTTGAACTCGGAAAGATGAGCATTTCTTCTGCCCATCATATGTGTGTGTACACATATGTGCATGCACAAATATATATCTATATATGTATACATATATACATGTATGTATACACATTTATAGGTAGATATGACTTTTTTTTAGTGTACCTTTGTTCATTTTACTCAAAGGAGTAAAATATAAATTTCAAAAGGTCAGGGACTAAATTCAGTTTTGTCTTTATATCTCCATCACTTTAGCACACTGCCTGGCATACAGCAGGTGCTTAATTTATGTTTTCAAATTGTACCTAACTTATCTTTAGGTCACCTCAATGACTACATAACTGCATCATGTACAAATGGCTCATGAAGCCAATCTGACTCAGCATAATGCTTTATCCTTTCTGGCAGCTTAATAAATATTTGTGGAATTTGATTCACCTGTTGAAATCACTATTAAAAACCACAAAAAAATGTTCCCTTGAATAATTCATCCTTCATTATTCAAAAGCTGTGGTCTCAGATCCAATACTCATCCAAGTCTCTCAAATACAACCAATAAACTAGTAGAGGGGGCTCCCTTGACATTTTTTAAATGATTATGTCTGTTAACGATTGTATAGATTACGATCATTTAAATGAAATCTCAGGCTTCTTGGGATGTTGTGTTGGAAATAATCTTAGTAGTGGAGCCTCCTGATATTTCTCAAATGATCATGTCTGCTAACTATTGCATAAATTATGACCATCTAAGTGAAATCTCAGGCTTCTTGGGAAGCAGTATTGGAAATGATCTGCCATTTAATTCATCCCTTCAGCCAAGATCTAAAGTTAAATCTTTGGACTCCAAATCTAGTTCTGTTTCCAAAATATCATAAACTCCATATTATTCACAAATATCTCAGTTCTGCCTGTCACAAATAAGGAATTTCCCAAAAGTAACCAAAAAAGACCTGTTAGGGAGGAGTTGAGATATGGGATCTACATGTAATAAGCTACCCAATTTTGTGGTATCATGATGACAGAAAAATTTCAAATCCTACTTGGTCAGCAACTTTGCAATATCTTAGCTGGTGTGAGCCATTATCGCCGTAATGTAGGAGACTTACAAGGGATGATGGCCAAATAACTGAAAGGCATTTTCCTAGGGAGAATAAGGAATTTCCTGACTGTGGGAGATGGCTTAGATGAAAATAGTTACAAATATGCCAGATATTCACAACCCCCAGATTTAAATTCTAACTTCTGAAGAGACTCAAGAGAAGCTTTTCAAGACCCTTTGAAGAGTTGTGGTTTCTTCTAACTAAAGGTGAAAGTTTCTAACCTAATGCAACTTCCAAGGATGACACCATCCATGGACGGCCATAGAACCTCCATGAATCAAGATCAAAGTCTCATCCTATTGCATCAAGAATCTTAATGTACCATCCTAGAGAAGGAAGGAAACTCGTAGAAGAGACTCCTCCTCTTCCTGTAAATCAGAATCACAGAAACTAAGTTCTAGAGAACTTCAGAGTTCACCATCTTCTCCAGTTTATGTGGTGTACCACTTGTTTGCACAAAGTTGTATGGATACTGTTTCCCTCATTAGAAAGGGAGCTCTTTGAGGACAGTGTTTTTGCCTTTCTTAGTTCTTAGTTTCTAGTGTTCCCCATTGCTTAGCCTGGCACACAGAAGTCAATCCTGGTTGACTGACTAGTCAAGTCTAAGGCATAACTTGCTCAATACCTAACTAATTTTAGGTCTGGTCTACTCTAAGGGCCTTTTTGCACCAGAGCCACTGAAATCTCATTTAAAGGGAGTTTTCTCTTCCAACCCTGCTCTCATCCCTCAGAAGACCATGACTCAGAGTATTTAAAGAAGAGAGAGGAAATCTGGGACAATCCACCTACCAAAGAAAATAGGCACTGAAGAAAATAATAATAGCAGGAGTTTGTACAATGCTTTATATAAATCATCTCGTTTAAGCCTTAGAAAAACCCTGCAAGGCAGGTACTAAAGGCATCATTAGCCCTATTGTACAAATGAGGAAAATGAGACTAAATGAGGCTAACCAACTTATCTATGGTCATACATCAAACAGGGGAAAGGGGTTGGATTGCATATAGACTTTTTTATTCCAAACCAAGTGTGCTACCCACCTACTCTATCCCAATGTTTCTCTAAATCACCTCAGAACTGTCTTTTTAATACCATAAACAGAGCTAAATGTTGTATCACTGGTGCACATACACTAAGGATCACTGCTTACCATTAAGACTAATGTTTCTTACTTGTACATCTTCAAAGAAGTTTCAAGCATTAATCATCAGACATATGTTGAAGGGCTGGGGGACTGGGGAAGTTTACAAAGGGCTTCATTGGGACTAAGAGAACAGGAGAGTCTTTAGCTTGCTGTTAAATTTGACACAGGTTGAATACAGTATTCTTTTCCTTTTTCCTTCTTTTAACCTATGAAATAAAACTGCAAAGATGGTGAATGGCACTACTATTAGTAGGAAAACATTACAGAGCCCTCAATTCTATATTGGCAAAGTAAGGGACAAAGCTATTACTTCAAGTTTGTAAGGGATCACCATATAGCTCATAGAAGAAAATAAACATCCCACCCTCTCACCCAGACCAATCCACAACCGTGATTCACACAAGGGACTCTACTAGGGCCAAAACCACCAAGTCTGTGCCTTCCCAGGCTCCAAGCAGTAGCAGTTCCAGAGGGTTACTTACAGTCCCTCAGTTTATATTCATTGTAGCCTATAGATTCTTATTTAAGATTTGTTTTTACCTTTTTAAAGTTTGAAACAATTTCCCTAGCAGGGGACTGGTAGTTTAAGGGGCAGTAACATGATCCTGGGCCATCCATCACTACGTCATTGATTGGCTGCTAGCCCGGCTGGTAGTTCTTAAAAACTGTTACCACTTGAAAGCTGGCTGCCCATCTGAGTAGCAGTCCGTGAGATATTACTTGCAGATAATTATCTTCAACTGAAATTAAAAAAACAACAACCAAAAAGGAGGATAAGAAATGAGACTTAGACCTTATCATAGGTCTGCATCCAATAAGAGGGTCCTGTATTTGTTGTGGTTCAAATCCATGAAAAAGCTGATAATGTCTGTCACTAATAGACTAGATGTGTGGTCATGGAAACAACCCCGGATTAGATGTCAGAAGGCCTGGATTTGCATCTTGGAACTGCCTATTTGTTATCACTGCTGTGCCATCTGTATGACTGTGGAAAAAAACACCATTCAACCTTTCTTGAGCTTCAGTTTCCTCATTTGTAAAATGAAAAGGTTGAATTAGATGTTCTCTAAGGTTTTTCCCAATTCCAAATCCTAAAATCATATGATTTTTTAAAGTTAATTTTTAAGAATATTACTTTATGGACACTTCAGATCTGTAAAGAACTGATTATAATATCTTATAATATTAACATAAGTCATTGTGAGTAGCATTGGCAAAAATGACAAACTGTGTTCTAAAGTGGCTTTTTCAAAGGAAAAAAAATCTCAGTGAAGGCAGTTAAACCAATGAACAAAAGTGCCAGCATGAGTACAGGTATAATTAAATTAACTGAATTGTTCTTCAGTTATATCCAACTCTTCATGACTCCATTTGGGGTTTTCTTAACAATCATACTGGAGTGGTTTGTTTCTTCCTTCTCCAGCTCATTTTACAGATGAGGATACTGAGACAAACAGGGTTAAGTGATTTATCCAGGTTCACCCAGCTAGTGTCTGAGGCTTATTTGAGCTCAGAAAGACAAGTTTTTCTGACTGCAGGCCAGGGACTCTTTCCACTTCACCATCTGACTGTCCTATACAAATAAATACAAATGAGCTAATCGCTCATGGAAATTAGCTGTGACAAATGTACACAGGGAACCCTCTCTTGGGAAAATGGGGCTGGGAGCTAAGTATTTTCTATTAGGGGCTATTCAGCCAACAAGCAATTATTAAGTTCTCTGTGCCAGGAACTATAGATATAAACATACTGTGATATTTTGAGGGATATCATTTGATCTACAATCCTCCCAAATGCATACAATAGGGTTCTACTATATCTCCCCTTAGACTTAAAGCTAATACTGACATGTTACTGTTACCCATGAGTCTATATAGACACGGTTCAAAACTCAATAAATGATCTGCCTGCCTTCTGATTACAAAGCTCACATTGTTCATTAAAGATGCCCAACCAGGAAGAAGAACAGCACAGAGCACACATTTATATATCTAAAGTCACATAAAGCAACAAATCACACTGGAAAAATGATTTGAAGTTAAATGTTTCAAAATGGGCTTTCTTTTAAACAACAGATAAATGTCTCAGGTATATTAAATAATGTTTAAAGACAACATTAGACACATTTATTACAAATTACAAATTAATTAATCTAAATAGTATATAGATATAAGAAATATCACTTAATATCTGTTTGCACACTGTGGCACTATAGTAACAGAACTATTTTTTTTGCCACTAAGTAATATATAATGATGGGTGAAATTTATGTTTTTACTTCACACAATATCACAGTATCTGTCATTTGACTATGAGCATCTTAAGGGCTGTCTTTATTAATTGTATCCCCAGTGTTCAATACAGTGCCTGGCACATAGTAGGCATTTGATAAATGTTTATGGGGCAGCTCTGTGGCACAATGGATAAAGTGCCAAGTTTGGAGTTAGGATGAACTGAGTTCAAATCTGAAATAGACTCTAACTGGTGACTCTGGACAAATCACTATACCTTGTTTACCTCAGTTTATTGATCTGAAAAATGAGCTGGATAAAGATAGGTTTAGGGTTTTCTCAAAGAATTTGAAGGAATCTAAAGTGGGGAGCATTAAGATCAGTGATTAGTAATTATGAAAGAACTGACTTACTCTGTACCAACACTGACCCAAATACTTCCGCCACAGTCTGCCCAAATAGTCTGCCTTTATTGTTGAATGTTAATAACTGCTGACATTTCCTTATTTTGCTATACAAATGTGCTCCCAGCAAGGAGCCTATGGGTTTCTGTTCAAAATCCTCCCATAAAGGGTACCCTTAAGGTCAACATCACCAAAATGTTAGGAAAAAGTGAAGGGGAACCAGCATTACTTACTTTATTAAAACAGATATTATTGTTGTCTGGAAAAAACCATGCAGATGCTCATGCATCCATTTACACACATACACAGGCTATAGAAGGACTGTGGAAAACACTGCAAAGTGATCCAACCATTCTGGAGAACAATTTGGAATTATATAAGAAAAGTTACTAAATTGTTCTTTAGCCCAATGACACATTGGAATTATACTTCAAGGGCATCATTGACAGTAACCCATACAGTCATTCAGCCTTAGTAATGCTAATAGTAATGGTAACATTAATAATGGGGAAAAAAACCTGAAATCAAAAAATGTTTCCAAAAAAACATAATCAAAAAGCTTCCCTTCAATAGAGAAAGCAGAGAGAGAAAAAAAGGAAATAAGGAAAGTAATGGAAAAGATAAGAATAAAGGAATGTTGGAGAAAAGAGGGAACATAAGGGACAAAGAGAATGAAAGATTATTATGAAAATCATCCCATGGAGTAATGCAATGTGCTTAGTGACCATACTATGTAAATGAAAAGTAATGCTATAGTTGAATATTATTGCTCAGAACAGTCTGAGGAATTTTGTCAACCTGTCTATATGAATGTGATGAAACAATTGCCAGCAGTACTATTTGATCTCACAGAACTGGAAAGTTGGAGATGAACCCAAAAGAATCAAACAATATTGGGTCAATGGTAAGAATGAGCAGAATTATTATCCAATAGTAGGACTTTATAAAAATTATGAAAGTGGTGTTAGTAGCAACTTGTTTTATGAAGAGCTTGTTTCTTCAAAGAAAAAAAAAGACAGAAAACAAATCTCATTTTAGGACAGTACATCAAAAAACCATATTATACTGTAATTACATACCCAGAGCTATATAGCTACTAGGGTAAACTGTGTGTAGAGCATTCTGTCTTCAGCTATACCACAAGAAGCAAAAAGCTCTCCAAGAAGTTTGCTAAAGTACAAACTGTAATGTGCATTTTGGTCCACGGGCTTTCCCCTCTCCCTGCTCTTTTTTCATATCCTCATGGAACTTGGCTCAGTTCTCCATAATTTGTTGGCAATGAAAACCAAAGTCAGTCTTCCAAAGCTACAGCAGTGCCTCAACATAAGTGTAATGGAATTGAATAGAATATACACAATAGCCAATATGCTTTCCCCCTTACCTCAATCATTAAAATGGAGCATCTAATAGAATGATGTTTTTTCAATAAAAAAAATATCTTTCAGCCAACTATTTTAACCTAAAAGATAGCATAAGTCTTAACCAGAATATAAAACAACTCTCTATTTATTTTCCATTTGGGATACACAGGGAAATGCAAGCAGGGATTGAAGGAAGAGTTTAGACATTGGCAACACTGGATTATAAAAAGATACCTCTTTTGTGATTCCAAAGAAATAATTATGGACTGGCCTTGTTAGTGTTTATGTAGTGATTGAAGCTTTACAAAACGCTTTACAACTATCTCATTTGATCCTTACAACAACTGAGGTAGGCAGGTGCTATTATTATCTACATTTTACAAAGGAGAACATTGAGGCAGAGTGAGGTTAAGTGAACTGCTTAGCTGCTTAGAACCACATAGTGACTAAGTGTCTGAGGCTGAATTTGAATTCAGGTCTCCCTGACTCCAGGTCCAGCATTTCATTCATTTCAGCATCTAACTCACTTAATTCAACTAAAACAAAATAAACGAACGAACAAATAAAACCAAACCCATAAACTGTATTGACCCGAACAATTGTACTAAGGTTTCAATGATAATTGATTTTGAGACTACTTAATATTTACTTTCATTAGTTCTGCTCTTCATTAGACTGGTGGGGAATTTCAGGTAGGAAAAAACTGCCCTAGGGAAGTCAGAACACAATGATTTGACCAGATCTCTCACTTAAATTACACAGAAAAGATTTCAGGCATTCCACCAAAGTCTGGTGGAAAAGGGCCAAAGAATCTAGTGAATAATAAATCAGAAAACTGGGATGAATTTAAAAGGCAAAGCCCTCCTTGGGCCTCACAATGCCATCATCTATAAAAAGAGACAGTTGATTACTAAGGCCACCCCCACCCCCCACACACACTCCCACCTCCACAGGTAACAGAGTGGATAGAATCCTGCATCTGGAGTCAGAAGGAAATGAGTTTAAATTTGGTCTGCAATACTTACTATCTATGAGGCAAGTCACCTAACCCATGTCTGGTTCAGTTTCCTCAATTGGAAATTGAGGGTGATAATACTAATACCTGTCTGAATCAAATGAGACTATATATATATAGATAGATAGATAGATATATACATATATATATATACATATCACATTGCTTAATAAATGCTTGTTTCCTTCCTTCCCTTCTAAAACAGCCATTCTTTGAAAAATTTGTCATGCTTGCATCACAGCCTTGTTTGTTGAAAAATACCAAATGGCAGACATGAAAACAATTGGAAAATATAAAAAGTTATAATTATAGAGTTCATTTTTGCAAAGCACTTTCCTGTTCAAAAAACCAAAGCAGGTGATGAAAGCATTCTTGCTATTTTATAGATGGTAAAAACTAAGCTTTAGGGAGGTTAAATGGTTTATGGTAGTAAATTCGAAGATAATCTTAGAACTTTGCCTGCTCTTCTAGTGCCCTCTCCACAAAGAGTAATAGGATCATCCCAGAATTTTAGCAGCAATTGAGAAGTGTGAGAAACTTCCATTATGGGAGATTCTTCCATCAAGACAGATTCCTAACCCTTTTCCTAAATAGTAAGTCCTGAAGAATTGCTTAAGACCATTGCCTTGTCTAGCTTGAGGACATAGAATCAGAGGATTTGAACCTGTTTCCCTTATTCCATGTCTAATGCTCTAGCCACTGCACCAAACTACCTCTGCTGCTAAAGCAGGTAGGACAGCAGCTTCACAACACAACTCAGCTAATGGTTTTAATTGCTACATCAGCACCAATGCAGAAGGCAGCTATAAGTGAGAAGGAAGTGAAAAGAATGCCAGGCTTGGAATCAAGAATTCTAGCAGTCCTGAGTTCAAAACTAATTCAGAAACTTGCTAGCTGTGTTACCCTGGGCATATCACTTAACTCAGTTTGATATGCAAAATGAGCTGGAGAAAGAAATATGGAACTACCTTTATCAAGAAAACCCCAAATGGGATCATAAAGAATCAGAAATCACTGAAAAGAACCAATACCTCTCAAAGTGGACCAGGTCTTCAGTGCCCATTGTAGAGGTCCTTTATGACTTCTAAAGATCTTAAGCATTTTATCTTAGCTGTCAGACTCTGGTGAAATATAAAATAAAACCCCAAAGAACACATATCCAAAGGATCATAGAACTAAAGAGACCTCAGAAGCATCTATCTCAGCGTCTTAATTTTACAGATGAAGAAATTCAAACAAAAAGAGGTTTCATGAAGAGTCAGTATGTGAATACAAGTTCTCTGACACCAAAGCCAAAGAATCCTGTGTTTGCAAAGAGCACTCATCCATGATCACAAGCTACTGGAATCCTAACCAACCAAATCATTTTATAGCATTATAGAATGAGAACTTGAAAGTTCATTCTTTATTATGAATACACAGAATAAAACCTGCAAACTTTTAGCCTGAAAAAGGATATAAATAATAATCTAGTCCAACCCTTTCCTTTTACAGATAAGGAAACTAAGGCTTGATGCTGCTAGAGGACTTGCCCAGAGTAGTACAATTATCAGAAAAGCTGAGATCATTGCTTCATCCACTTAATTAAAAAGTATACTTACATAATTTTAGGGGTTTTTTTTTTGCTGATTACCCATGAGCATTAATTCTTACCTGATTTTCATTCATATTGAAATCACTTGTTTATTGACCATTCATTGACTATTAAATACAGTAGTGCCTTTTATTGCTAAACATTTTATATAGAAATCTTTGTGGGCTTTCATTTAAAATAACAACCAACTATAACTAGAGAAACAATATTCCTTTGGTATGGATGGGTTTTTACAAAACTCTTGCCTGTGATTTAAAACACACACACACATACAGAGTCCATAGATATTTTTCCACAGTTCCAGTCATGTACAATACTGTACTGTATTAGTTCTGTTTGCTTTCTCTCCTTCCTACTCTGCCATCAAGTCAAACCTGCTGAAGCTGAAGGTTACTTTCCCTTTTTTTCTCCCCCAACCCGGTCTTACTGCTTGTCTTGTTTGGGATTTGTAACTTCCTGGTAATAACAACAGACAGAAACTGGGAAATGGTTACCAGTTCTCTGTCCTCCACTTGTAAGCAAACACCTGACAAATCATCTCACCTTAGTCATTATTCATCCGACCCACATCCACAGAGCTTCTTGGCAGGTCAGCCCCATTCCCCAACCTAATGCAATCAGGGCTGGGAAGTGGCTTTTCAGACAGCTTCCCAGTCACCCCTATGTCTCCCCAAAGCACTAGTGACTTGTGGAGTCCTCCAGTGGAACTCAAAGTTCCTTCCTTCTGGGAAATAAACAGGACTGTTTACCTTCCAGAGGGCGTTCCTTTAGGATACAAATAGCTGTGCCATGGGATGTCCTACTTCTGGTGGTATATCTGAGATTGGCGAATCCAACCTCCCAGGTTGATTGGGGGGGGGGGAGAGGAGGAGGGGGAGGAGGTGAAGGGGAGGGGTATCACACCTCCCTCACTTAGGTCTTCGGAGCCTTAGTGACAATCAATCGATTAACAAATATTTATTAAGCATGTACCAAGTGTCAGGTATCCTGTTAACCACAAATTTCTCCAACTCCTTGAGTGTTGAGCGGGAACTTGAAAGCTAGATTGGGGGGATTGGAGGGGGACGAAAGGGAATGGTACTAGGAACAAGATGGAAGTGAGTAAGGTTTGGAGAAAAGGTAAAAAGGGGGATGGAGCACAGTAAGCCAGCCACCCCAGTCGCATGAAGAGCCCAGTTCCCAGGTGCCAGTTAATCAGTGTCAGGGTTGAGGAGAAGGAAGGGCTACCGGGGCACAGGTATTCTCGGGGCTGGGCGGGTGAGAGGTGAAGCTTCCGAAAGGATGGCGCAGCCCCTTTACCGAACTCCACAAGTCGGAAATCAATATTTCACGTTTTCCCTTTTCTCTCTCTCCCGCTCTCCGTGGGCGCCTATAAAGAACTCAGAGGGGCCTCTGGCTTCCCCGGCCCCGGAAAGGCTGAGGGGTGTGTAAGCCTTGGAAGCACCACGTTGTTCCCTTTCCCCTGCAGGCCCCCACTCCGCTCGGTTGAAGCAGTGCGTCTCTCTCTCTCTCTCCCCTTCACCTTCACCTTGGTAACCATAAGATCTCTCATCTCCCCTCCCTATTTGTGGGGCGACGAATCCATCCCCTGCCCTCCGGCTCCGGTGCGCACCAGCCTGAGACTCGCACGCGTGGGTGAACCGCTCACCTCACTTCCCAGGGACGCCTAGGGGGACAGCCCTCAGCCCCATCGTCCTCCTCCTTTCCTTGTTCCCCCAGACTCACCAGATGGCCATCCTGTCCTTGGGATAGTCCAGCCGCTCCAAGCAGCCCAAGAAATGGGGCAACGTGTGCGCAGCATTGCGAGCCAGGATGGCCACGAACACCGTGGGTTTCTGCAAGGACGACTCTGGGAAAACTACCATCTCCGCCTCTGCCTCGGGGTCTTTGGGGTCTGCCTCAGCTGCGAAGCGCGCCCGCAGGCAGCTCCAGAGCGAAGCCAAGGAAAGTAAGACCAGCAGCCATGACCAGGGGCGAGGGGTGGCGGGGCGCTCAGCCATGTTACGCGCCCGAAGAGTCCTCAGCTGAGGCGAGCACGGAGCGAGGCTTCCCCGCAGACTGAACCGAGCCAGGAGAGCCGAGCAGCCAGACGAGACTGAGCGGGGCTGGGCAGAGAGCGAGGGGGTGGGGATGGAGGAAGGGGGGTGCGGTTCTGCTGCGGAGCTGGAGCAGGCTGCTGCCGCCGCCGCTGCTGTTTTTGTGCTTGCTGCTACTTCGGCTGACACTGTCACAGCGACGGCTCGGGCTCACGGCAGAGAAGGCTGCAAGGGGTGGAAGGTCGATCTGAGCTCAGCCAGCCTGGTGCACGCACAAACTTTGCACTAGTTTTATAAAGCACTCAACCCCTGCCCTCCCTCTAGTCCCAGCTCAGACGCCCGAGGCTTAGGAAATGTACCAAGCCCTTAACCTGCCCGATCCCCTGGTCTGAGACAGCCTCAGACAAACGTGCCTGTTTGGTTGTTTGTCCCCAGTCCTGCGGAAAGTTCCCGTTGGGCTCGGTGTGTGCGGCTGAGGTATGTGGTTTTCTCTCCGAGGTGTCCCCACCGAGAGCCCAGAGGTGTGGTTGTCTGTGCCATTAGACACCGGTGTGTACACACGCGGGCGCGCACATCCACACACACTCACACTCCCTCCCCCAAGAAAGGCTTTTTGTTCTACCCAACCAGTTAGTTACTGCACGGTCTATTCGAGGTTTCTTCATGCCTCTCTATTCTGAATGATAGATCTGAATGATCTACTGACATTAATTAACACCCCGAGGGGAATTTCAGAAGCTGAGTCCAGCTTTCAAAACCATAGTGACTTTTTTGTTAAATCCCTACACAGAACATTTCCCGTCCCCAAACAAATCTTCTTGTCTTTTAGTACCTTCTACGTGATATTATGTGTAGAACCTGACTCACACCTTCCCCAGCTGCTAGTCGTCCCTCCACCCCATTACTTTGTTTTTCTTTTGTAAACATGTTTATTTTTATTTCTATACTTGGTTTCTCTCCCCCCACCTCCACTCCAAAGTAAGGTCACGAGAGCAGGAACTATTTTATTTGAACCTAGTATAGTGCCTGTCACATCACACGTATTTCATAAATGCTTATTGAGCGACCATTCTCTCCAAGGAAGTAGAGAGAATTCTGAGAGACCAAGTTGTTTTTAAGGAGGGGGCCCTCTGGATCTAGGATGTCCTTGATGGCATAGAGATTGGAAATGAAATTCTCTCTATCAATGCAGAACAGCCCAGCTGAAGCTTAGAAAATTTTCTGGGAGTTAGGGCCACTTAGAGTTAAATTACTTGCCTATAATAAGTCAATATATGGGGTGGGAAGGACCTAAAGCCGAGCTTCTTGACTCCAAAGGCCACTCTCTATCAAATTATTCAACCAGTAAATCATAAAATTATAAAGCTGGAATTAACCTTTATGATCATTGAGTTTAACTCTGTAATAAAAATGAAGACCCGCTATACCATTCTTTAGGGAAGTCTATCACTCATTCTTGAGCAATGAGCTTCCTGATCTTTTATATTAACTTTTATTGAAAAGAGCAGCTTGTATGTTCCTCAGTAATTAGATGCTTTATTTCTAGTAAGCCTTCACTAATATTTGCTGAGTTATAGAGACAGTAGATGTATTATTATAGGATAAATCATGGAATGTAAGAAGTAGAAAGATTATCTTACCTGACTCCCTCCCTTTTATAGATAAGTGAGGAAAAATCATTATTATTTTAATAATTATCAAGATGATATGAATGAATAAACTAACAATTTAGATTTCTCAGAGCTGCCTCTTCTGACTTGGGAGTCAAAGATTGAAAGGTTCAATCAATCCATGACACTCTCTCCTGTGTATGTTAAGTGAAGTGAATCAAAGATTGGAAAACCTTCTACTCCTACAGAACTCTAGTCCTGTTCCCCATAATAAGCCATGATTTGAAACAATCACTTAGAAACTGTTCTCACAGGAGTAGGGAATACCCATATTGTCCTGGATTTGTGGATTTCTCATGGGAAACCTCTGAGGCCCTAAAAAAGATTGTACAGTAATCCACCTTCCTCCTTCCTTTTGATTTGTGTATAAAATCTTTACCCTTCCTTCAACAGAAGAGGTCTCCTGCCAAAGAGAACTTACAGTCTGCAAACTGTCCTCCTCACTCTGAAAGTGATTAAAACTGTTACTTGATTGCTAAAACATGTCTCTGTTTTGTGTGGTCAGCTATCCACAATTAAGAGATCAAGATACCTACATTTGATTAATACAAGGAAACTGAGACCCAAAGGTGCATTGACTTACATAAATTTGCATAATTATATTTTCCATTATGTTTGCACAAATTAGAAGGTGGTTGGAAGGGAAATGGTAAAGTTAGATATAGTTTTGGAAATAACATGAGAGAAATAATTTACTTAAAAACATACATAATGGGGATGTATAGTTTTATGCCTAATCCTTCTTTTTCTATTCTTTGTATATAAATGCTCATGTTTGCTGGTAAGTTTGCTTGTTAAGTTTAGGATGACAAAAAATTAAAAAACAATTACTAAATGTTTGATGAATCTAATTTTTAAATGCAGATAGGAAAATTAGTTATAATAAAAAGAACAAGCCATAAGATTCAAACTTAATGCTGTCTCTGTCATTTATGAGCTGCACGAGCTTTTAAATGTCATTTCATTGTTCTGTCTCATCAGCAAAATGAAAAAGTCAGACAATATTATCTCTAAGTTTCTTTTAGAGGTAGCTTCCTGGAGTTCGAAAACATTTAAGTCCAGTCTCTGACACATACTATCTGGGTAATCACTTAACCTCTTGGTGGTCTAAGCTAGGGCTTCTCAAACTTTTTCTACTCTCTTTTCCTTCCCCCACCCTCAATCCCTGATAACTTTTTCCTCAACCCTGCATTTGAAGTTATATAACATAGGTAAACAAATCAAACATTTACTGACAACACACCATAAAGAAATTTCTTTTAAAACAATTCTGTGGCATACATAATTTACTATTTATTAAAGACAAAATCAAATTTTCATGCTAAAGAAATGGGTGTGCTTATTTATTATTTATTAAAATAAAGAATTTAATCTTGGCAGAAATTTGCTACCTTTTACTATTGCCAAATTTTTAGTGACCCTCATATTCAGTTACATCACCCCAGATTGGGGTTTCAAACTCACAATTTAAGAAGCTTTGGTTTTAGCAACTCTTTACGATCATATAAGTTACAGGAAAGGTGTCAGTCTGTACTGACAGAGTTTTCTTACTTGGAATTTCTATATATAAATGGAATCACAGGTCCAGTACAGTAAAAGATGAATGATTTAGTACATGAAACAAATTCACAACTCATGTATTTTGGTTCTTTCTGTTCTAACCCTCTAGAATATAGTGTTATAGTCATACTTGCATAATAAGACTTTTATACTTTGATGAATCCATGTGTTCATAAATGTAAACTCTCCCTCTACCAACACAAATCACAGTCTACCAATGCTTCCTTACCACAAGGAGATTCTTGTCCATATTTACCCATAAATCCTCCATGAAGGATTTACCCAGTGCTCTGGAGGTCTTTTAGGTCTCTTACCATAATGTGGGTACCATGCCAACAATGAGATCATTGACCTCTTAGCATTCCCCCTTATTAAATGATTGGCCTGTTTTCCTTTCCTGTCCTTATATTTCCTTGAGCATTGAGGCAAGTTCAATCATCTCTTTAGGTCTCAGTTTCCTTTTCTGTAAAAGGAAGGAGTTGGCCAAGGTAATCTTTCCAGCCCTAACATTCTATGATCTGTTGTTGGTTGCTCATTTGTGTCCAAACTTCCTGACCCCATGGACCACAGCACATCAGGTCTTATATCCACTTGTCCTTGGACACTTTCCTTTACACACCAAGACTCAGAATCTGGACTCATTCCCACACACCTTATTAGTTGCTACATTTTGCTGATTCTGCATTCATGACATTTCTTGTAATCATTCCCTTCTTTTCACTCATAACAACTCAACTATAAAATTGTAATAGCCTTCTAACTGTTCTCACCACCCCAGACTCTCTCTGCTTTAATCCATTCTTCACAGAAGCAGCCAAAATGACCTTTTAAAGATGCAGATCTGTCCATGACATATTCTTACTGAAAAAAATCTTTAGTGGTTCTTGATTGCTTCCAATACTCTAATCTTTGAAAGGACCTCAGTTGTCTCTAGATGGGAATTCCTTCCAATGATGCAGATTTAAATTCATCTATGGCTTCACATTCTCTATTACTTCTTTCCATGTCCTGTCATATATTTGTTAAAGGGAGCATACAATGTTCTGTGATTTGTCCTCATATTCTTTTGATATATAGAGGATTCCAATAGTACATGCAATTTTTCCATCAGTTATCCCTTTCTCTTGCTATATGAACACACCATCTTCTTTTTTGAACATATCTGTTTGATGACATCCTTGACACTGCTTCTATACTGCTGTTAATAATATGCTGCAGAAAGGTGATTTTCATTTTCAATTCTTCTGAGATTCTAAGGACCTTGATTGACAATCATGCTCTCTATAAAATAAAGAAAAATACAAAAGTTTTCAATCCTATGGGACCAATATCTACATCTGCAGTGAAAAATGACAGAATGACCAAAAAATGTCAAAAAAGATGTCAAAAGTAATAGTTTCTAAGTTGTTTATAAATATTAAGAAAGTCTAATGGATAGAGGTTGAGCCTTAACATCAGGAAAACGTGGATTCAAGTCTTCTCTCTGATACACATTGTTTATGGCCTGGATAATCCTGTTTAAGAAAGGTACTAGGGCAGCCATCTCATCTCTTCCCACCTGGTTGTTCTTCTGGACTTCATCATCTGAATTTTGTTATCCTAAAAGATCATATCAAGTAGAAAACTCATAGCTTTTCAGTTCCCACTGCTTCTGGGGTCCCTCTTTACTTCTTATTGGAGAGAATAGAAAGTAGACATGGAGATTTCCTCCCAGATCTTCCATTTAAGGAGGACACCAAAAAAAAACCCATCCCATTCCTTCCTCTTCTCTGTTCCTTGGCTCTTTAGATTGTGAATCCCTTGAGAGCTAAAAGTATGTTTTGCGTTTCTTTGTATCCCCAGAGCTTAGTATAATGCCTGATATATAGATGGCACTTAATAAATGTTTTCTGACTGATAGCCTCAATGCTTCAGATAATTGCTGAGGTATCAACCTGCATTAATGGAGGGACCAATAAAATTATAGATCCAATCTCTCATTTTAAATATTATCTTAGTTATTGGCACTCTAAAACAAGCTCTTGGGATCTTAAAAGAGGGAAAGGAATCTGTATGTGCAAAACTGTTTGTGGCAGCTCTTTTTGTAGTGGCAAGAAATTGGAAACTGAATAGATGCCCATCAGTTGGAGAATGGCTGAATAAATTATGGTTTATGAATGTTATGGAATATTATTGTTCTATAAGAAATGACCAGCAGGATAACTTTAGAGAGGCTTGGAGAGATGTACATGAACTGATGCTAAGTGAAATGAGCAGAACCAGGATTTCATTGTACACAGCAACAGCAAGATTGTATGATGCTCAATTTTGATGGATGTGACTCTTTCCAACAATGAGACAATTCAGGCCAGTTCCAACAATCTTGTGATGATGAGAACCATCTACAACTAGAGAGAGAACTGTAGGAGCTGAGTATCTATCACAATGTAGCCTTTTCACTTCTTTTGTTGTTGTTTGCTTAAATTTTATTTTCTTTCTCATTTTTCTCCTTATTGGTCTGATTATTCTTGTGCAGAAGATAATTGTATGAATACGTATGCCTATATTGGATTTACATATTTTTTACCATGTTTAACATATATTGGATTGCTTGCCATCTAAGAGAGGGGGTGGAAGGAAGGAGGGAAAATTGGACACAAGGTTTTGTAAGAGTCAGTAGTGAAAAATCATCCTTGTATATGTTTCAAAAATAAAAAAGTGTCAATAAAAAAAGAAAAGAAAAGAAAAATGAGATTTTTGTCCAATGACCAATTAAAGGACATGCATCCAGTGGAGGTGGTTCTTATCAATGCAACTTTCTAGAGGATATCTTTCCCAATTCTTAATTTTAGTGTTTCCTTTGACTGATTATTTCCTACTTATGCTGTCTAGTGGTTGTTTGTACATATTTCTCTCCTATTAGATTATGATCTTCTGAGTGCAGGGACTGTCTTTTGCCTTTCTTTGTATCCAAAACTCTTGGCACAATGGCTGACAAATAATAGGGAATTAATAAATCTTTATTAACTAATCTTGATAGTTTTACATTTCAGCTAAGTAGAAGGATAAATTCTTGAAGAAGAAAACATAAGAAAACGCTATTAGTTTTATTCCCATTTTGTACAAGATAAATGACCTTTCCGGCCATATTTTACATTATTCCCTCTTCCATATTCTGTGTGCCAGTAAGATTTGACTATTAGATGCTTCCCTGAAATCTGTCTGCTAACTTGCACCTCACTGTATTTATTCTGTTCACCCTTCTTCCAGCTTCATACCTACAATGCATTATCTTCTCATATTTCCCTCTTGAAACCCTCTTCCTTCAAGACTCAGCTCAGGTGCCAAATACTACACTGCAAACCCTTTGCAGTAGATTGCAATTTCCTTGCAAATAAGGACTATATTGATTTATATCTCCCAGGACCAAGCACAATGCTTTATACGAAGCTTGTGAGTTGTTTTTGAGACTCTCCCTATCTTCTCTGGGCTAAAAGAGAAGGGACCTCTCCTGGCTCCATCCCACTACAGCTTAGCCTGGAAGCTTTACCTGCTCTGTTTCTGACATGGGCTGGAAGCTTTGACCTGCTCTGTTTCTGACATGGGCTGATTTTCTTCTCATTAGGCAGCCTAGTTGCCCCCTTTTCCCAGGGGCTTGTATATTAGTTTAGGATTTATTTAATTACCAGACTGACTTTGACACTATTGGGGTCTACAACTCCCAAATTCAAATAAATTGCCATATATAGCCTCTTCAATGGCAGAAAAGATCTGTGCCACCCTGACCAGAAACATATATAGTAGATGCTTAAGAAAAATGTATGGAAGACTTGTTGACTTTAATCTTACTTGATTCTAAAGCAATTTACAAAATTATGAAATGAGAGAAGAAATATAAACTAAAATTATGGAAAGAACAGCTAATGGAATAAATTTTATTCGTGCATGAAATGAATTCTTAACTAACCTGTTTCAGAAGGCTGTTTACTCTAGAAGTAAACAGTATAGCATATATAAACTCTAAGAGTAATTATCCTAGCTGGCATTTAAACTCTTCAGGTCTTCTAGTTCAAGACTTGATCTCACCATCAAAGTCTTAGGAGTATTCCTGAAGAAAATAGTCTTTCTTTTTAACATTTTTATTTATAAAATTTTTAATTTATGGGATAAAGCAAGCATTTCCATAACATGGTATAAGAAAGATATAAAATATAAAAAAGATTGCTCATAAAACTACAACTCTGTTATGTATAACCAGCTATTTATTTTTAAATTATTGTGTAAAAAATAAAGTTGTCATGTAAATGTCTTTTTTCCTCTTTTTTCTTCCCCACCCATATAGATGGTTCTGTTTACCTCTTTGATTTTTTTCTTATTTATTTTGTGGTTTGATTTATCTAATTCTGAGAGTGCAAGGTTGAGATTATAGTTTGGCTGTCTATTTCTTCTTGCAGCTTTCTTAATTTCTCTTTTAAGAATTTAGATGCTACACCACTTGGTGTATATATGTTTAATATTGATATTGCTTCATTATTTATCCTACCTTTTAGCAAGATATAGTGCCTTTCCTTATGTCTTTTAATTAGATCAATTTTTGCTTTTGCCTGATCTGAGATCAGGATGGCTACCCCTGCTTTTTTTGACTTTACCTGAAGCATAGTAGATTCTGCTCCAGCCTTTTACCTTTACTCTGTATGTATCACTCTGCTTCAAGTATCTTTCCTGTAAACAACATATTGTAGGATTCTGGCTTTTAAACCAGTCTGCTATCTGCCTCTGCTTTATGGGGGAGTTTACCCCATTCACATTTATGGTTAAAATTACTAATTCTGTATTTCCTGTCATATTGTTAACCTCAGCTTATGCTTTTTCTCCTTTCCTTCCCCTTTATCCCACTCCCCATATTAAACTTGTGAGCACCACTTGCCTCACACAGCCCTCCCTTTTTAAGATCCCTCCCCCCATCTTAAGAGTTTCTCCCCTTTTCTTACCCCTTTTCCTCAGCATTTTTGTATTTCCTTCTACTTAGCTTACTTCTTCCCTTTTCCCTTTTCCCCTCCCACTTTTCAATTAGGTGGGAGAAGTTTCTCTGTAAATCGAATATGTCTAAGATTTTTGTCTTTAAGCCAATTCTGATGAGAGTAAGATACACAGTATGTTCATCACCCTCCCTTTTCCCTCTCAGATATAATTGGTTTCCTTTGCCTCTTTATGTGATGTAGTACCCCCGCTTTACTCCTTTTCTGGTACAATTTCCTTTCTACCGCTAGTTTCTAGAGGTGTGTTCTTTATATATAACAGGTGTGCTTTATATATTTTCATAACAAATATAGTTCCCAAGATTTCTTTTTACCTTTTTAGGTTTCTCTTGAGTGCTATATTTGGAGATCAAACTTTTTGTTTAGTTCCAGTTTTTTCATCAGAAATATATGAAATTCACTTATTTCATTGAATATCCATCTTCTTCCCTGGAAAAAAAATGCTCATTTTGGCTAGGTAAGTTATTCTTGGCTGCATACCAAGTTCCTCAGCCTTTCAGAATATCAGATTCCAGGCCCTTTGATCCTTTAATGTGGGTGCTGCTAGATCTTGAGTAATCATTATTGTGGCTCCTCTATATTTGAACTGATTTTTTCTAGCAGTTTGTAGTATTTTTTTCTTGATCAATAGTTCTGGAATTTAGCCACAATATTTCTTGGAGTTTTGATTTTAGAGTCCCTTTCAGTAGGTGATCAATGAATTCTTTCAATGTCTATTTTACCCTCTGATTCTATAACATCTGGGCAGTTCTCTTTGATAATTTCCTGGAAGATAGTGTCCAGGTTCTTTTTTTTTCCATAATATTTTTCAGGAAGTCCAATAATTCTCAGATTATCTCTCCTAGAAGATATTTGACATTTTTTTCCATTGTTTCATTTTTTTTTGGTTTTGCTTGACTGATTCTTGGTGTCCCCACGAGTCATTCAATTCCATTTGTTTTATTCTGCTTTTCAATGAAGTATTTTCTTCACTCACTTTTTTATATCTTTTTTCTAATTGTCCAATTGAGTTTTTAAGTGAGTTGTTTTGTTCTATGGAATTTTTTCCCATTTCACCAATTTTATTTTTTAGAGAGCTATTTTCTTTTTCCAATTCACTAATTCTGTTTTTCAAGGATTTGATTTCTTTATCCACTCTATCTTTACATGAGTAGGATGACTTCTCCAGACTCTCTTGCCAAACCTCCCTTTCCTTTTCCCATTTTTCTTCTAGTTCTCTTGTGAGAGCCTTTTAAATTTTTTCTATGAGAGTCTTGTGTGTTGAGGATCAGATCATATTCCCCTTTGGGGATTCATCTGGAGACAGTCTGTTTTTAGTCTCCTCAGGGTTTAAAGTCTCCTCTCTATCCATATAGAAGCTATCAATAGTTAGGGTCTGTTTTGATTTTTTGCTCATTTTGTCAAAGAAGAGTCAAAGAAAACAAAAAAAAATGCAGCCTGCTTTTTTTTTTTGGGGGGGGGGGGGGGGGGGGGGTGGTGTTACTGAGCTTCCTCTACAGATTGCAGGGGGCAGAAGCGAGGCATTAGCAGGACAGCAATGGCTGCGCTGTGTCTGTGCTCTGCGACTCTGAGAACATGCTGAGACACTCTGGGTGGGTGTGGCCAGGTCCTGAGAGACCCTAGCTTTTCAGGGTTATAGTCTTCACCCCCCTCTGGTCTGCTCAGTGTGAGCTGTTTGCTGTGCTCTTCCTGCTTGCAGTGCTCTCGCTGCCTGCTTTCAGTCTGCACCTGATCTAACTGTCCCCACCTGCAAGCAAAATAAACCTTTTCTGGAGAATTTCAAGGATGTCTTCTCTTGGTAATTATCTGTGGATTTTTTTTAGTCAAGCACTAATTCTGAAGCTTGTCATGAAATAAAGTATTCTGAGAGCAAAGACAAGGCTTAAATAGTTGTGTGTGTCCTCTCCACCATCTTGGCCAAAAGTCAACTTGATATTTTATAAATGATTCCTTAGATGTGGCCAAATTTACTCAGTCAATCCAAACATATTTCTTTTGTAATGTCATTCCATTTGATCAAGGATTTTTTTTTTTACTTAAGATTTTTGATGGATTGATTAAAGCATGTTCTCACCTCTTGAAAACATCACTCATTTTACAGAGGGTGAGGTGATTTGATTGATTTGCTTAACCTGGAGCTTTCCACCTTAGCAACAGAGAAACTGATTCAAGATTCTTGGGATTTGTAATTTTGCTTGTGAAATATTTTCCTCCTTTAATTTTTTCATTTTATAGTGCTTCCATTTCTTCTGAAAAGGTATATTTTATTAAAATTAAACTAATTAATCTCAATCTACCTAAAAATGCCTGCCAAATATTCAGCAAATCGAGACACCTTTCAGACAGGTTCTGTGCCAAAGAGTTATTAGAGTGGGTATTAGCAACATATTGAAAATATTTCAGAAAATACTTACTCTTAATCACTTCCATTCAAATGAAGAAAGAAAATTGAATCCTGAGGCACTCCCAGTAGTGGAATGGAAATTATTTACACTGGGAACCCTGACCACATTGCTGCTAAATCACTTATATAATTGGTGCACCCATGGAGTTGAGAGGACCCAGGGCAGAATTCTTGGATTTTTCTGTTATGCCTTTCCATCTAACTCTATTCTTGATTCATGTAGACATATCCTCTACCACAGGGTACTAATCACAGGAGATTCATAAATGCTGAAAAGTAATTATTTGGCAACAATTTGGGGGGAGAATTTCCTGAAAATCAATTATTCCAATTCAACTCAAATCTTTAAAAAAATGTGCTATATGCACTTTACAGGAGAAACAAAAAGAAATTTTTAAATGGCACATTTTTTAGGGATTTTTTCAGTTTAGGAGAGAATGGGACCCATATTCAAATAATTATAATGCAAGATAGAGTGCTTTAAAGAAAGGTGGCAAAGTACACTGAGTTTAAAATGAGAGAAAACACTTATCTAGAGAGGATGAAGAAGGCTTCTTAGAATCCAGGATATCTGAACAAAATTTTGAAGAGAATGCTTTCAATAGATCTAATTGAGAAGGAACTACATTCCAGGTATAAGGTGCACTCTTTGATAATTTTTCAAAGGGCTCAGAATGCAGGATATGGAAAAGAGTTTATTTTTTCCCCCAGCATTGCTAGAAGGAGACTATATTCTGAGACTAGAGACTAAACATCAGGCAACCTCCAACTTGATCCAAAAAATTGTGCTCCAGGAATATCTTTTATAATCTCTTTTCCCATAGGAACAATGTTATATGTCATAAAATTTATAGAGCTAAAATGGATTCTAAAGTTCTTCTAGCATAGTACTATCAATACAAACAGAAATGGATTAACATTTACATAATAACTTTATTATAAATTTATTTTATTATTATAAAGTTTTATTTATTATAAATTTAAAAGGAATAGATAGTTGTATATAATAGATTTTAAGTTTTGTGTGCAATCATCTTTTTTTAATTTTACATATGCTATGAAAATGCTTGTTTTATTCCATTCCATTAAAAATAAAATAAAATAAAAAAGGATGCTACCATGTCCTAGCAGAAAAGGAACTAGCAAAAAATCTGGTTTTAAATCCAAACTGATATTTTGTCTTTTGTTTTTTGTGACATTGTTCTTTTCTGGTTCTCTTTCTACCTCTATGACTGCTCCTTCTCAATCCCCTTTGTTGGATAATTAACCAGAATACTTCCCCTAATAGCAGAGGTAGCACACAGTTCTTTCTTACAGCTTCCACTTTTCTTTCTATGTTCTTCTCAGTGACCATATTATCTCCCATGGGTTTATTTACCATCCATATACTAATAACTCTTGAGTCTTTTTATCCAGCCCTAATCTCTCTCGAACTCCAGGTACTCATATCTACTTGTTTTGGGGCATTTCAAACTCAACACATTCAAAACCGAGTTAGAATCTTCCCCCTCCTCACCAAACACACTCCATTTCCAAAGTTCCCCATCATTTTCCTAATCAATTAATTTACAACCTCAATATCAACCTCAACTATTCATTCTCTTCACCTCATATACCCACCATCTTATCATTATTCCACTATCTCTTGCATTTGAGGTCCTTTCTCCATTCATGTAGCTACCATCCTTGTTAAGTCCCTTATTGTCTCTTACCTAGACTATTGCAAAACATTGTGATTGACTTCTTTCCTACAAGTCCTCCTAGCTTCATTCCCCAATGTCTTCTTCACAAAGCTGCTAGAATGATTTTCTTAAAGTGCAAAGCTAATTATATCACTTTTCCAATCAATAAACTCCAATGACTTCCTATTGATTCCAAGATCAAGTTCGGCATTGAAAATATTTGCAACTTGAGCCTGACCTACTTATCCAAACTTATTTTAGTGGAGTTTTTTTTGGAGGGGGAAGATTATGAGCAAGAGCCACCCTAGAATAGCTTTTTGGAGGCTATTGAGAGTTATAGGAGACACAGAAATGAAAGGAAGGGTCACCATGGTAATGACTTTGGTAATGATTGTAGGTGTTTACATATTGGAGGGGGGACTGCTTCTAGAGACCAAATATAAAAATTTGACTTTAGGTTGGATAAAACTGTATCCTCTTAAGACTCAACTAAAATATCACCTTCTCCATATAACTCTCCCCAATTCCCCCAGTGTTATGGGCCAGAATTCTGAACTTGAAACAAAGGATTCTTACAAAGTACTAAGTCAGGGGAATTGATAGACACAATAGTTATCTTGGTTCAGTATGATTGATCTGATTCTACAAGGAGATGTTATGGGCCAGAACTTGAAACAAGGTACTAAGTGGAATTGAGGAGACAATGGTTAAATCTAGTTTAGCCTTGATTTAATCCTACAATAAATAATGGTTTCCTAGTGATATAATGACTGGTTTGTACTCCGTGTGGAAGATATAAGCAAGGAGCTCTCAGCCAGGGAGATTCAGAGACATTCGGAGATAATGGGACAGAAGGCTGGAGGCTGAAGGCTGGAGCACAAGCCCTTAGACTCAGACAGATTCATCCCATCTCACACCACTTTGGCTCTCCTCCTTAGCTTCTCCACTTTAACTAAGACTTTAGAAGGTCCCCAGAAAACTAGCTGAGCACCAAGTGAAGGAGATAAGACTTTGAAAGAGATAATAAAGAATTTGGACTTTAATCCCTGGCTGCTCTTGTGGTGATTACAGAACTGAAACGAAGGCTGCTCCCAGCAACCCCAAGAAAAGCTCAACAGAGAACATTACATTTTAGAGAGAACATTACACCCCAGCCCAAGAGTACCTTACATAGCTTATGCTTTTGGTTTGTCTTTAATTAGTTCTGTGTTTTCATAGTTGTAGGGTACTTCTGTTGAGGAAGCACCTTCTTGAAATGCAAATCATTGTCTTCACTGCCACATAGAGTCTCTGAGAGCTGTCCATTGTCATACTAACATGCATCAGAGATGGGACTTGAACCCATGACTTTGGGACTTCCCTCTGTTCCTGGAGCTACTCTTTCTACATGAGTGAAATAGTTATTTTCATATGCATCACAATTGTTGTGTATGTGTTTTACTATGAGGGCATGTCACTTTAATCTTTGTTTTCATTACACCAAACACAGCATATTCTATGCTCAACTAATAAGTTTATTCAGTTTAATTGAATGAAAGTATCTCTACCTCCTGCATCTCACAAGTTTTACCATGATACACCAAATAAATAGTGATAATGAACAATTTTAGGAAATTAAAAAATTAAAACAAATGTGAGCAATAATTCATTTGGATCCCTCCTCTATTCCAATCAGTATTATCCATTTGACATGATTCTATGGGCATAATGATTATAAGGGCCCAGAACTTTGAGTTGCAGATTCTAAGTTCACTTGCTTAATCATAGGAAGTTAAGTAGAGGCCCTCCACCCTTGTTTTTCCTTGCCATGGTAACCAAGCCCAGTGTAGCGGGGGTGACTCAACTACATGGAAAATCCTCTAATTTATTTTTGTAAACTTCAGATCATTTTCTCTTGTCCAACACTAGCAGGTAACCATCCCTGTGATAACTTGTACCACTTCCTCCTGCCTAACTTAAGGAAAAGCCCCTTGGTTTTGTGTGGAGATATTCCTTTGTTCATCCAAGTTATGACCCTGCTGACATTATTTTGTTTATTTTAGCTTATGCATCATATGTTAATCAATGAAATTATTCTGTATTTGATATAATTGTTTTTGAATGTCTAAATATCTAGCTTTACCAGCGAAAGAACTCTGGGAAATGAGTATGAACCACTACACAGAATTCCCAATTTCTCTATTTTTGTCCACCTGCATTTTTGATTTCCTTCACAGGCTATTTCAAAGTCCATTCTTTTTGTACAGCAAAATAACTGTATGGACATGTATACATATATTGTATTTAACTTATACTTTAATATATTTAACATATATTGGTCAACCTGCCATCTAGGGGAAGGGGTGGAGGAAAGGATGGGAAAAATTAGAACAAAAGATTTTGCAACTGTCAGTGCTGAAAAATTACCCATGCATATATCTTGTAAATAAAAAGGCTATAATAAAAAAATAAATATCTAGCTTTATAAAAATGGGGCCCTGGAAGGAGATAGTGAGGAAGATCTGAGGTCCTCTTCATTAGAGGGACCATGGGCCTACTAAAGTTCCATTGGCTCAGAATCCTGCCTCGGTCTCTTTTATTTGAGATGGGGCAGTTTTAATCCTCACACATAGGACATGGTTTGACCCTGAATTTATGATTTCATTGGAATAGGGAGAACTCTTTATGAGGAAACTCCTTTTGTCGATTCAAGTAGGTGACTTCTTTGTGCCTGTTAGTCTCAGAAAGCTGCCTTGGCCACTGAGAAGGTGGGAGGGGGTCAGGGTTACATATCCAGTATGTCAGAGACAGAATTTAATTCTAGATCTTCCTTGCTTTAAGGCTGGTCTTCCATTAAAGTCCTCAAAAGTCTATGTCAATTGTTGGTGGAGTTTTTGGTGGAGTTGTGAACTGTTCCAGCCATTCTGGAGAGCAATTTGGAACTATGCTCAAAGGGCTATCAAACTGTGCATACCCTTTGATCCAGCAGTGTTTCTACTGGGCTTATATCCCAAAGAGATACTAAAGAAGGGAAAGGGACCTGTATGTGCATGAATCTTTGTGGCAGGTCTCTTTGTAGTGGCCAGAAGCTGGAAACTGAATGGATGTTCATCAATTGGAGAATGGCTGAATAAATTGTGGTATTTGAATATTATGGAATATTATTGTTCTGTAAGAAATGACCAGCAGGATGATTTCAGAAAGGCCTGGAGGGACTTACATGAACTAATGTTGTATAAACTGAGTAGAACCAAGAGAACATTATATACGGCAACAACAAGATTATGTGATAATCAACTCTGATGCACTTGGCTCTTTTCACAATGAGTGATTCAGGACAGTCCCAATAGATTTCTGATGGAGAGAGCCATCTGCAGCCAGAGAGAGGACTGTGTATGATCCACTGAGTGTGTTTCACAACATAGTAGTTTTACCTTTTGTGTTGTTGTTTGCTTGTTTTTTGTTTTTTTAATCATCTTTTTTTTTCCTTTTTTGATCTGATTTTTCCTGTGCAGCATGATAAATGTGGAATATGTATAGAAGAATTGTACATGTTTAACATATATTAGATTACTTGCTGTCTTGGAGAGGGGGTCAGGGGAGAGAATGGAGAAAAAATTGGAACACAAGGTTTTTGCAAGGGTGAATGTTGAAAACTATCTTTGCATGTATTTTGAAAATAAAAGTTGTTATTTAGATTTTTTAAAAGTCTATGTCGAGTAAGTCCCAGTAGTTTCTGCAGAACTGAAAGGATTTGAGTGCAGCCTGTGTAGCTTACTGTTTTCTGAAGAACAGCTCAGCTCATTTTAGAGAGAAAGGCTAATCATTACAAAGCTGGTAAATAGAGAATGTAATTTTTAAAAATATCAATCTTTCATAGGAAAGATTCTTTACATTTCAGTGACTCTTATCTTTTTGTTCTTTGCCTTTCAGTTTTGCTGCAGTCCCACATAGTATACTAGGATAAATATAAATAAAATAAAAACACTAATTATTATTTTAAATTAGGGAAGATCATTATTTAATCAAAATCTAGAATGGATGTTTTCATAATTTGAAATATCATCACTGTTATTTATCCATCCATTCATTTCCATTTAGATTTATCTAGTACATATTTGTTTAAACAGTGTACCTATAATAATAACTATAATAAAAAAATATAGTAAGACCCCTTGAGAATTTTTTTACCCTGATGTCAATTCCATGATTGGAAAGTCCTTGCCCAAAGCTCATGTACCATCAAAAATCCTTGCTACCATGTTCACTTCTGTCTTGGATTGCTCTTGAGTTTCAAAATTTATCTAATTTAATCTTCTCACTTAAAATAATAACAATAATAGCATTTGTAGAGTACTTTAAGGCTTACAAAGCAATTTGCCCATTATCTTCTTTAATCCTCAATCCTTTAAGGCAGGAATGATCATTTTTCTCATTTTAGAGCTGAGAAAAAAGAAACTGAGAGATCAAGAATTGTAAGTTTCTGAGGTGAAATTTGAGCTCATAGCGTTCTGATTCCCAAACACAGCATTCTATCTACTATGATACTTAGGTTAAATAAATCACTTAGCCAAAGTCACAAAGGTCATTTGTTGCAGCTTCAGAATTTGAATCCGGGACTTCTAATTCCAAATTCAGTTTTCTTTTCACTGTACCTAGTCCATGAACCCAATATATGTATACAGAAGGAAAATGTTTGACTTAGTTTGCTTTCTCTATCTTCATTGATTTCTAATCCCTATTATCCCCATTTTCAATTGAATGTTAGTTATAATCATAACATTAAAATAAACTAACAGGTATCTGGGTAGTAAAGTCAGAGATATAATTCCAAAGAATTTATTGTAGCTTTAGGAATATGATTCTTTTTTGCATCAGTGGAAGGAGTACATATTGAAATCCAGGAATTAAAAACAATAACCTTTCCTAATGTTACCTTTGTAATGGTCAGCTTTTGATTAAATGGTATGTATTTTTTGCATTGATCATGTTTCTTTTTCAGTGGAATTCCTCAGGCAAAAAAGAGAGCCAATCAGAGGTAAGAAATTTGGGATTGGATTTTTAAAATTTCTATTATTGCACATTAAATACTACTTAGTATAATGTTTTTATATCTTGATGGTAAGTTTTGAGCTGTGTGCCTGCTCTTGTTCTTCATGGGGTTTTCCTTAAGCTTAAAGTTTAATTGTTGAAAATTCTTTTGTGTCTATTGGGAAGCTTGCACCTGATTGTAATTACTAAGCTGCTCTTTTGGTGGACCTCCTTCTGGCCCTTCCTTCACCAAACAAAAAATTCTTATAACATTAGTAATTGATGACCTGTTTGTGCCTTTCCCTTTTTAAAGCTCCATTAATACTTGGTGATGGCCAGGTCTAAATTTTTCTTGAGTTACATGGTAATTTTATGTGCTGAGATGCATTAAATATTGGAATCAATTTCCAAAGAAGGGTATATATTTCCTTCTCTGAAAATCTTTGAAAACCAAACATATTCTTATCTGTTTCAGATACCCTAGGTGTGAGCAGTCACATAATTTTTACTTATTTTATATATTTTTTAAAAATAGCTTTTTATTTTTCAAAATACATGCAAAGATTATTTTCAACATTCACTCTTGTAAAACCTTGTGTTCCCATTTCTCTCTCCCCCTACCCACTTTTCCTCTCTTCTAGATGTCAAGTAATCCAATATAGGGGTTAAATATGTGCAATTCTGCCAAACATATTTCTACATTTATTACACTGCACAAGAAAAATCAGATCATAAAGGGAAAAATGACAAAGAAAATAAAACAAGCAAGCAAATAACAACAACAACAAAGGTAAAAATACTATGTTGTGATCCACATTCAGTCCCCATATTCCTCTTTCTGGATGCAGATAACTCTCTCCATCACAAGACCATTGGAATTGGCCTGAATCACCTCATCATTGAAAAAAGCCATATGCATCACAGTTGATCATCACATAATCTCATTATTACTATGTACAGGGTTCTCCTCTTTCTTCTCACTTCACTTAACATCAGTTCATATAAATCTCTCCGGGTTTTTCTGAAACCATCCTGCTGATCATTTCTTATAGAAAAATAATATTCCATGACATTCATATACTATAACTTATTCAGCCATTCCCTAGTTGATGGGCATCCACTCAGTTTCTAGTTCCTTGCCACTACACAAAGGGTTGCTTCAAACATTTTCACACATGTAGGTCCTTTACCCTTTTTATGATCTTTTTGGGATCCAGACCCAGTAAAGACACAGAATTAAGCCAATGAATGGTCTTTTATATGTTCTATTCCAAATGTGGAACTAAAGCTCTCTTGTAATTAAGCAAAGAACTTAAAACTACTTGTAATGTGACTGTAACTGATAACATATTTAACATTTAATATCACTAAGTCCTCACTTCTTTATCAAATGGGTTTCATTATCTGTCCTCCAGGATCAAGATTGATTCTCACAATTAATCAATTTGACTGTTTTTATTGTTGTTTCCAACTGTATAATTTCAATCATTGTCTATATTCTTCTCTTGATTTTCTCTATATCAGATCATACCTAATTTCCCATGTTTCTTTCAATCCTTCAATCCTGGCATAATAATAAAACATAAATCACACTTTTCAAAGCCACTTTTTAATCAATAAAAGCTCACATGATTTTCTATTTTGTTTGTTTTTTTTCTTTTTGCTATGATAAAACATGCTGCTAAAAATATTTTGTTATACAAGATGTACCAAAAGTTTTAGTGCCATTTTAAATGATGAGAGTTTGAACTATGTAAGTTTTTAAATTTTAAAACTGTATGAAATCTTCTTGGGACACCTTGTGTCTAGATTTCTTTAAAAAAAATTAAAAAACCCAGCAACAAAATCCTTTGACCTCCTTAAACTATGTATGCCTAATTAATGGAATCACAACTGCTCTTTTAAAAATCCTATCCAATTCTGTAGCTCTCTGATTTTATCATTTCCTAAACTCTTTTCAATGACAAATGTTTACTCACATTTATATTGCCTTTTCCTCCTAATATCTCTAACTCTTTGAGATAGAGAGCATAAATATTATTATTCCTAACTTACAAATTAGAAATTAAGGCTCAGAGAGGTTGTGACTTTCTTAACATGACATAGTTAATCAGTGTCAGAGCTGGGTCTGAGTTTCCGTTTTCTAACTTCTTGATCAACACTCATTGTGTGGTCCTTTCTTTAGACTTGTAAACATTTACTATCCAGATCTGTCTTTGATTAAGTATCTCACAATTTTTTGGAAGCAGAAATTGATTAAATCTATAGAGATTAGGAGGTTTCTTGACTCAACAACTGCTTATGATGCTAAATCATATTTTGGGTGCCAAATAACTATTTTAGGCTCCTCATAAAGGGTTGTAAATTGTATGGATGTTGCCAGATTCTTATCTTTTCTTTGTCCTGAATTTGTTAATAAGGACATTCATTAAGGAGCTATAATGTTGTAAGAAATGGATCAGAGTTTCATAATCTGAATCATCTTTTTAAACACTAGAAGCATCTGGTATATATCTGTGAAGTAAAGTGCCTTCAAAAAACACAATCCTTTATTGAGTATCTGATTGATCTTATAAGAAATATAGAGAATAAGGAAAACAACATTACTTGAAGCTTGAGTTATCTGACTATGGTTACATAACTAATGGATATGAAGAGCATTCAGGATTATAAGTGAGGTCTTAACAACTTTTGCTTTTTTCCATTTTATATTCTTTTATATTGAACTTAACAAACAGTACATAAAATGAGCATTCCCAAGTGTAACTCACAACCATTTTTCCCAACCATTTTATTTTTCCAATTGTATGTGCATTTTTAAAATATATTTTTTAAAAATTTGAGTTCCAAAATCTTTTCCTCCCTCTGTTTCTTCCCCTTTCATTTTGAAGGCAATTTGATATAGATTATCCATGTATTCTTTTTTTTTAATAATAATTTTTATTGATAGAACCTATGCCAGGGTAATTTTTTACGACATTATCCCTTGCACTCACTTCTGTTCCGATTTTCCCCCTCCCTCTCTCCACCCCCTCCCCCAGATGGCAAGCAGTCCTATACATGTTAAATATGTCACAGTGTATCCTAGATACACTATATGTGTGCAGAAACAAACAGTTTTCTTGTTGCACAGGGAGAATTGGATTCAGAAGGTATAAATAACCCGGGAAGAAAAACAAAAATGCAAACAGTTTACGTTCATTTCCCATTGTTCTTTCTTTGGGTGTAGCTGCTTCTGTCCATCCTTGATCAATTGAAACTGAGTTAAGTCTCTTTGTCAAAGAAATCCACTTCCATCAGAATATATCTTCATACAGTATTGTTGTTGAAGTGTATAATGATCTCCTGGTTCTGCTCATTTCACTTAGCATCAGTTCATGTAAGTCTTTCCAAGCCTCTCTGTATTCATCCTGATGGTCATTTCTTACAGAACAATAATATTCCATAACATTCATATACCACAATTTACCCAACCATTCGCCAATTGATGGGCATCCATTCATTTTCCAGTTTCTTGCCACTACAAACAAGGCTGCCACAAACATTTTGGCACATACAGATCCCTTTCCCTTCTTTATGATCTCTTTGGGATATAAGTCCAGTAGTAGCACTGTTGGGTCAAAGGGTATGCACAGTTTGATAACTTTTTGGGCATAATTCCGGATTGCTCTCCAGAATGGTTGGATTTGTTCCATGTGTTCTTTTTTTAAAGAAAAGAAAAACGTTTTAAATTTTCATTTAGATTAAAAAACAAAACAAAACAAAATTGTCTCTTTATTTTGCCAAGTTGGAAGTTCAGGGAGTACTCAGGCGCTTGATTCCATAATTTAATAAACATGGAAGTTTTGACTTGATTTGGACCACTTTGCCTCGTCTTAGACTATCCAGTACACCTCTTTCTTGTGGGTTTATCATCTTGGTGCCAGACTTGGTATAAGCACCCATACACTTAATCTACTTTATCTCAGAAAGCCTGGATGGAAGATACCCTTCAGCCTCAGACTCCCTAGAAGCGGGTGTACTACTACAAATCACATAATCCTTAATTGAAGGCTCAGACTTAAAGATCTGCCAGATTGGCTAATAGAACTATTGCATTGTGAAGCACTCACATGTTAGGACTCACAGTTAACTTCTTTATTTCTTTTCATTTTTCCTTTTGGGACCCTAAGCTATAAGCAGCTTGCATTCATATTTCAGTCTTTTCCTGACAAGTTATTTTAGATTTTCTGTAGCAAAAAAATATTGTGGCTAGGGAGATCAAATTGGGAATCTGTATAACTACCAGATTACACAGAATTGTGTTTCGCCCAGGAAGCTCAGTCAGGAATGAGCACTTTGGTACTGAAACTTCACTGACCTCCTTTGCTTTCTTATCATAGCTGCATTCTAATGGACTCAGTTATTTAGGTATGTGTAAAATGAGAATGCTCCAATATTCTGGAAGCTGCAACACTATCCTTCCTCTTGAGATTGCTGTAAGAGACATTGAGAGCCTCCCTCATTGTTAATTTGGTAATTAATACCCTAGACCAAGTCAGTGTTTCTAAACCACACATTTTTTTCCATGACCAATTCCTGGTTACTTAAGGATTTTTTTTTTTTTTTTGGCAATAGTGGTGACTTGAATGTATGCAGGGCCTTGTACTTTAATTATCTGATTTATTTATTAAACCTAGATATCTCCTTATTTCACCTAGTTGGGAAATGCAGAGGCTACTCATATGGCAACAGATTGACCTGCTTCTTTTCCAACCTGGACCCCTTTGCTTCTTCTTAGTCAACCTGGTCTCTTTCCCCCTCCCTCTCTCCACTCCTACTTCCATCCCTTCATTGGGATCACCGTAGGGACGCAGAACCTAGGGTACACACCCATTTTACATAGCTCAATGCAGTTCAGAACTCTTAGAGCTCAAAGGATCCTTTGGCTTCAGCCTTCCAAATAAATCGCTATGATTTAGGCAAACCTTGAGATGCCCTATCTTTAATGATTTTACATTAGCTAATACAATGTTCTCTCAACTCATCTCTGCCTCCTGTCTTCCTTCATGTTTCAACTAAAATCTCACCTGAAAGACGACTTTCCCAGGCTCCTTAATGCTATGTCTTCTCTCGGAGATTACCTCCCATTTACCCTGTATATATCTTGTTTGTACACAGATATTTCCATGTTGTCTCTCTCATTAGAATGTGAACCCATTTTGACTTTTTTGATTTTGATTTTTTTGTATCTTCAATACTTAGCCCAGTTCCTGACATTGGATGCTTAATAAAAGCTGACTGATTACATTTGACATAAAAAATAAGCATTTAATGATTTTTTTTCTCATTAGGATCCTATTTTTCTAATTATTAAGAATATTATAAGATTACTTTTATATTTAACATCTACTGGTCATCCTGCCATCTAGGGGAGGGGGTGGGGGGGTAAGAGGTGAAAAATTGGAACAAGAGGTTTGGCAATTGTTAATGCTGTAAAGTTACCCATGTATATATCCTGTAAATAAAAGGCTATTAAATTTAAAAAAAAAAAAGAATATTATAAGATTACTTTTAACGTTAGTTTTTTTAGTTTAAGTTCTTTCATCATTTTTTATGTTTCTAAAGATCCTTTCCTTTTCAGAGAGGAAACCGGACTAAGAACCAAGACCTTCCTGCCATCAAAGGATTCTTGAGGTTTCTTCTTTAGTTTCTAGATTCCTTCTTAATTTATAGAATGCTTCCACTGTATCAAGCTCCCAAGAGATATGTGGGCAATTCCATAATAAATTCCATTATCTTTAATTGACTTAAGATCCCTAAGGGAAGACAGCTGGATATTTATTCATTTCCAAATGATCTACTTTCATGTCAATATTCAAAGCTCAAGTATTTCTGAATTTATTGGATTACAGGGTCACTTGCTTCTGGACATATTAAATGTTCAAGCAGTAAACTCTTAAAGGAAAAGAGATTGTTGAGTGATGACGAAGGCTGAGTATCTGAAAGAAGTTGTGAGGAGCAAGGAACGTGCCATCTACCAGGATCAGTGTTTGAAGTTGGATACAGGAGAAGGAACATACTGAGGAGTATGGCCAGTGAAGCAATGCCTTCTAAATCCCAGCTTCTTAAACTGTGGATCAAGACCCTATGTGGGGATTATGAAAATAAATATTTAATTTATAATTATAAAATTTATAATGTATAATCATAAATGTTTAATTTGTATACCTATTTTAGATACCTATATAACTGGAGTCATATAAAATTTTTTTTTGAGGGAAAAAGGGTTGAGTGGAAAAAGTTTAAGAAGACTTGATCTAGATAGAGACAGGTTTCCAAAGTTGCAAGGAGCCTTGGAAAGATTGGGAAAAAAGAGCAAATTTAAAGATATTATTTTATTTTTTTAAAGAAAAGGAGGGAATTCCAGACAGTGCCATGGAAGAAGAGGGTAAATAGGGATAGCGATACAGCTTGGTTCGTGATGAGGTGGAGGCAGAGGGGTGCAGGTGAAGAAGTAGGGAAACTATCAGGTAAATAGAGTTTTTACTGTAAACAATCTTTGTCTCCATTGATGAGAACCAGGATGTTGATAGAACATTGCGAAATAGAGTTGGGAGTGAAGTTCTAAATATAAATCTTTATGGTCATAAAGTCTGGTGATGAGAATCCTTTCTAGGTGGTGGGATGATGAAACTCCTGGAATTCATTGATTATAAAGGTAGTTACTCCCTTTCCCATGTGCAGCAAAAAAAGATTCCTCATGAAACCAGATCATATATTGACTTGATTGTCACCTCTTGGGCAAGGAGAGGTAGCCTTTGAATTTGTGGTCCTAGGTCAGTTAAAATTCTACCTTTTAAAAATGGTTCTCATTTATTCTTTCTTCTGTCCTACTGACACCTGCCGTCAAAGTATGGGATGATGACTTTTCTCTTATATAGCTATGGCTTTATTTAGCTTGTGCCCTATATCTAGAAAAATCTTCCTGTTCTCTTTGTTAAATTTCTACACAGTTTTGAAAGCCAAAGTCAGATGTCACTTCTCTCCCTGAAGCCTTTCATGATTTTCCATCAGTAACAACTTTCTTCCTATGACCTCACTTAGCCCTTTGGTGTTTTATCTCCCATAAGTTCCCTGAGGAAATACTATCTTATCCAAATTTAGCATTGTCACCTTCTGAGCTTGGAATGTTTTTTTAATGCTCAGTTCTGGAGGCACATGCTACAGGAAAAAGTCTTTCTTGATTTCTCTGGTTTTTAATTCTCTTCTTTTTCACCCTTTTAAAAATGTTGTAATTACTTTGCTTCAATTTAATATTTGCTGTTTGTGTACATGTGGTTTCTCTTTAGTGGAACATAATTAAGGACAGAGTTTGTTCCATTTTTGTCTTTATATCTCCATCCCTCAGCATGTGGTTGGTGCTTAATAAGTGCTTGTTGAAATTTATTTGGAATGAATTGAACTTTGGGCTCTGTGCTTGGGAAGCTGAATTCTGAGAGGAGAATTGGCCCCCATACCACTTCCTACCCGACTCCACACCATGTTGCTAAAAGACCCTTCCCATCCTCATTTCCAGATCATCTTTATCTGTTTTTCTCAACTAAAATATGTTTATTGAAAGTAGGGACTGCTTTGCTGGCTTAGTACAATGCCCAATCTTAGTACAATGCCTAACACATGGTAAGCATTTAATAAATACCTTATTTGGAGAAGAGTTCAAGAACAAACAGGGGATATAGAGGGCATATTAGAACACAAAACAGACAGTTTTGATTACATACAATTAAAAATATTTTGCTGAAACAAAACCAATTGCAGCCAAAATTGGAAGGGAAACAGAAGACTTGGAGGGGGGGATAGAATCCTTGTAGCAAGTGTTGTATTCCCTGTTATTCTGATAGTCAAGGGAAATGAATTGGCAATTTTTAAAGGAAGTAATTCAAGCTATCATAACCATGTAAAAATAGCTCCCAATTCTTAATGATTAGAGAAATGCACATTAAAAGAAATCTGAATTTCTCCCTCACATCCATCAGATTAGCAAAATTGACAATAATAGAAAATAACAAATGTGGGCTGAATTATGGGAAAACAAGCTCAGTGATGTACTTTTGGTGGAACAGTGAATTGGTCCCACCATTCTGGAGAGAAATTTGGATCTATGCTTTCAAAAGTTATTTAATTATGCATATACTTTTTAGTCCAGGTAATCTTTCTGAAATTACCTCTCATCTACTCTGTTTATATTTTGTATAAAAATAGTTGTTTGCAGGTTGATTGCACATTAGGATGGGAGCTCCTTGCTCACATCTTTAATGCTCATAATAAAATGTATCCAGGAATGAAAAAAAAAAAAAGAACAAAAGTTTCTTGGAAGGGGACTGAAGGAAGAGTTGTTTGTTTTTCTTTATATGTCCAGGGCTCAGGGAAATGCCTGGAGCATGGGAAGTGCTTATTATGTGCTTGTCAACTAACTAAATGACTATCTCCAGTAGACTAATATCCCAAAGAAATCAAAAAAAGAGGAAAAGAATCAACAAATACAAAAATCTTGTATATCATCTCACTTTGTAATAGCAAAGAATTGTAAACTAAGGGGGACTCTTTTCACATGGGGAATAGATGAACAAAATATAATACATGAATATAATGGAATACTAATTTTCCCTAAAAATAATAGTTTACCAGAAACTTTGGAAGACTTACATGAAATAATGGCAAAATGAAGAAAGCAGAACAAGGAGAACAAGTTATATGTTTAAATTTTTTCTTAATTTTTAAAAAAAAATGTGTAATAGAATAAGAAATTCCACACATAGTATAATAAAAAGAAAAATATGCAATGACTTACATGAAATAATGAACAGTGAACTGAACAGAACCAAGAGGACATTGTATACAGTAGCAGCAATATTGTTTTAAGAATTTTGAACAACTAAGTCATTTTGATTTTTATAACTGCATTTTTGTAGTGTTGTTATAGGAACTCTATCAATACCAACCACGATCCCAAAGCTCTCATCATAATGAAGCCTGCTCTAAACCTGTTGACATCCTGAGAGAGGATGCAGAATGAGACGCGTGTTTTGGATGTGACCAAAGGCAGGAATACTTTTGCTTGTTCTTACAAGATGGTATTTCTTCTCTACCCTCCCTATGAGAAAAAGAAAATTGATTTTTGTCAACTGAAAAAATAAAATTTAATTTTAAACTGCCCTATTTGTTCTCTGTCTGTATCTTTTTGTGTCTCTATCTTTCCTTCTCTCTTATCTGTCTCTGTGTCTGGCTCCTTTCTCCTATTTTTTCTCCCTCTGTCATAATTATGTTTGTCTATCTTTGTAGGATGGGCTGCTGTCCATCTCTCTCTATGTCTCACTTTCTCTGTCTGTCTCTGTCTTTATTTAAAGCCCCCTTTCCCCATTTTTTCTCGCTCTCTCTTTTATCTGTTTCTCTCGTCCATCTAACTTTGGCTGGATGGCCAGATGTCTCTTCTCCCTGTCTCCCGTCTCTGTGTCCCTAAGCTCTCCTTTCTTTTCTTTGTATTTCTAAATCTCTCTTTCTCTCCCTCCCCTCCTTCTCCTCCCCATTTTTTTTTCAACGTATGAGTAGAAATCAATTCTATTGCATGGCTCTAATCATGTTTCTTTCTCTCTCTTTTTTTTTTTTTTCCTCCTGAGGCACTTGGAAGTTAAAGTGACTTCCCTGGGTTCTCACAGCCAGGAAGTGTTGAGTGTCTGGAGACCAGATTTGAACCCGGGTCCTTCTGACTTCAGGGCTGGTGCTCTGTCCACTGCGCCACCCAGCTGCCCTCCCCTCCGCTTCATTTTTGACTTGTTTCTGTCTCTCCCTCCTCATCCGTCTCTATTTTTTTCTGTCTCCGTCCCTGGTTCTCGTCTCATCCCTTGCAGCCTCCGATACCACGCTTCGAGCGCAGCGTTTCTCCAGTGTCAGCCGTGCTAGACGAATTTGCGGGAGAGTACACGGAGTGCCCGAGGTGACGCGAAGCGCCGGGACGCCTCCCCTCCCCGCCCACTAGGAGGAGCAGCCGCCAGACCACGTGGGCTCGGGGAAGCGGCGGGGCGGAACTTCTGGCGGGCGGGACTCGTTTCCCAGCCGGAGCGCTGTTGGACGCACCCTCGGCGGAGCGAAGCCGCGGCGCACCGCGCGGTGACCGGGCACGCGGCCGGCATGGAGGCCAGTGGCGGCGCCGACGGTGGCGGCGTCCACCCGCTCTTAGGCGCCCTCGATGGACAGAACAACTGGATGACCGGCCATCCACAGGTCAGCTTCCCTCGAGTCTCCACGGCTACTACTAGCTGGTGAAGGAGTCCTGGACTTCCCGCTGCTCCCCCCATCCCCCCTCCTCCCGCTCCACGTGAGGAAGTGCCCAGAACACGGGACGCCAATCCAAAGCCTCGAATCCGAATCGCGCTTCTCCACTTCTTCCCGGAGGGACGTTAGACTCCTCCGGGCCTCAGTTTTCTCCTCCGTAAAATGGGCTCCTCGGAGATCGAACCTTCTGCAGCCTTCCTGAGGTCACGCTATGCGCCTTTCTTTGTTTTCGCTTAGCGCGGGGCGTGGCTGCTTCTTGCTGCCTTGCGCTTGGCCCCCCAGCCTCCGCCCCAGTCAGTTTCCCTGCTTTGAGCCGCGGCGGGGCTGCGGTATGATGCTGAACATGTGTTACAGAACGCCACCGGGGAACTGGGCAACCAGAATAAGGGATGCCTTTGAAACCCTGTAATAGCTTTTTTTTTTTTTTTTTTTTTTTTTTTGTGTGTGTGTGTGTGTGTGTGTGTGGTTGTGGATATATTTAATTTGCATATTTATTAAGTCATCTATTTGGCTCAGTGTACTTGAGGTCAAGAGCATCCTATTTCAAACGTGACCTCAAAATGCCCGTCCTTTAACCTGTCTGCCTCAGTTTCCTAAAGGGTAAAATGGGGCTAGTCACCGCCCACCTGCCTTGGAGCATTGATGAAGAGGTGTTTGAACTTAATAAATGCGTCTTATTCCCACGAAGAGTATTGATGGATTGAAAAGCGTATTGGATCCGACTTTGCTCCTCTCAACTACAAACTTCTGTTTTCTCCTCTGTACAGTGGAGGGCATTAGACTAAAATCGGAAATCATGATTCTCGACCTGGGCTCCGTGACCTCAAGTGGGGGGAAAATTACATCTTTATTTTTACAAGAAATTTTGCACACTCTGAAGTTATTTTAAAACATGATTCTGAGAAGGGGGATTGCCAGAGTACAAAAAGTCCTTCACAAAGTTATAAAGGCCCATGATATTAAAAAAAAAAAAAATTACCTTTTAAAGTTGTAAAGCAGTAACGTCTTTAAATATTATAAATAAGTGTTTTTTAATTTTTTAGTAGAACTGAAAAAAAAAACCAAAATCTAGGCCATCACTTGTAGGTGATTAGAAAACCAATACTAAACTGGATATAAGCAAATGCTAACTCCTTCAGCACTGATAATTTAGAAGTAATATTAGCCTGGAAAGATTTTCAGGAACTGAGCCTGAGTGAAACAAGCAGAACCAGGAATACAGTGTACACCATAACAGCAAGGTTGGGCGATCATCAACTATGAAAGACTTGATTCTTCTCAGTGGTTTAGTGATCCAAGGCAATCCCAATAAACCTTGGATAGAAAACACCATCTGTATCCAGAGGAGAACTATGGAGATTGAAAGTAAATCAATACCTGCTATGTTCACTTTTTTTTTCTTTTTACTTCTGTTTTTTCCCCCCTCTACTGCTTTTTCTCTTTTGTTCTGATTTTTCTCTCTCAACACGATTCATAAAGAAATGTGTATGAAAAAAATAAATGTACATGTATGACCTGGAAAAAAAAGGCCCTCCAACCTTCCCCCCCAAAAGAAGTAATATTAGTGTTGATACTTGGCCCTGGAGACTTGTTTTATAGTAGCAGACTGTACTTCTGTTAAATGGCAAGTACCATCAGTTCCTCAATACTGGAACTGTTTTGTATTTTCCTGTGTGCACATAATAGGCAGGCAATAAATATTTGTTGAATGAATGAAGAAAAAGATTTTGTAACTTTTATATTTATGTATTATATATTTATATAAATATTTTATATTTACTTTAACTTTCAGTTTTTGGAGATGTTGGAGTTGGATGTGGCAGAGACTTCTCAAGTTTATACAGCATTCTTAGTTTATCTGGACCTTCTGGAAGGTAAGTTTTGTTTTTTGAGGGGAAGTGGTGGAGTGGACGGGGGGATGCAATGCTGGAATTTTGACAAGGAACGAGTCATTAATGTAGTTACTAATTTCATTAATTTAGTAGGGGTGGTTGATTTTGAATCTTATGTATTAAGGTAGGAGGCAAAAGTAATAAATAATGTTGTATGTATCTTTTTAGTTCATAGTTTTGAGCTTTTATTTGGAGTAATGATTATTTTTTAATGGTATTCCTTCAGCTAGAAACTGGCATGAGGTAAAGAGTGTAGGATTGCCAGAACTCCAGCTCATCTGCCTTCATGGTCATGAGAAGGAAGGAGAAAGATTACAGATTGTGGTACCAACATCTGTTCATGCAGCATTCAGTCATGAGAGGTAAGCAAGTGTTATCAATGTTGACTTACCAGTTCAGTCAATTCCCCAAATAAAATACAGGAAAGCTTTCAGTTAAAGGTTAATACTTTTTATTTTAACAGGTTTGAAATTCATGTTGTGATTTTTATGCATAAGGAGTTTAAATTACTTTCTAGAATAAATTTATTTCTCCTATTTTCAATTGTAGTACTCTATAACACTTGTTTAATTAATATACAATTGCTATATGTTAGTTGTTTAAATATTTAATTAAATTTAAATTTAATATTTGTTAATTGCCTATTTGTCCCACTTTAAACAGTGAGGGAAATAAACATAATAAAAATACCATCATGAATGATAGTATGAGCTTGCAATCTGTTAAGGTGACAGACATATATAGACACAACCAATATTATTGTGAGACTGAATGTCAGAATGAGTAATATAGACAATAAATTATTAAGGACCATCCCTAGGCGAAGGGACAGGTCAGTTCTCTGAGAGCCTCCACAGCTGTGAATCATAAACGTGAAGGAGTTGCAAAGGAGCCTTCGCAGATGTTCATTGTGGATTGGGAATGAAATAAATTGGAGGCAAAGGGAAGAGGAGAAAGAGGTCAGAGAATGCAATTGCCTCTCAGTCTCCTTGTATCATCATCATCCTCTCACATGAAGAGATCCATTCTACAGGTCTGAGTTAGACCTTCAGCAGCCAGTGGCAGGTGGCTCCTGTATCACAACAATAAATGTTTTAGGACTTAAGAAAATGGAAAGAATAATTCAAAGAATTACATGGGAAGAGACTTTGCTCCATTTGATACCAATTCATATTGGAACAAAAAAACTGCACCATATGTAGTAACTGGCTATTAGCATCCACCTGTCACTTTCAGAGGGAGCCTATTTTACTTTTGGGTTGAAAATTTTTCTTTACTTTGAATTCAAATCTACCTCCATGCAACTTTCATTACTGCTCTCAGTTTTGCTCTCTGGGGCCAGAGCAGAGCAAGACTGATTTCTATTTTTCATATTTTAAGCCTCTTAAATATAGGAAGATCATTATTCTATCCTCCCTGAGTCTTCTCTCTTCTATGTCAAAAAAGCTTTGATTCTCATATAAGGTAGAGTTTTAAGTCCCTTCACCACTTTGGTTTCCCTCCCTCTCCTGTGTTTTTCCAATTTGTTAGTGTTGTTCCTGAAATTCAATGCTGAGGCCTCAGTGCCCTGCTCCATCAGAATCTGACCACAGCAGAATATCTGGGTACTCTCCCCTTTCTTGTTCTGATTATTAGGTTTCCTTAATGCAATCTAAGATTGTAGCTGATTTTTTTGGCTGTCATGGCATGTGTTGTCTCACATTGAGTCTGTTTGTTGGAAAAGGGTTCAGGTTAGTTTGGACATCAAAGCTTTTTGTTACCTAGTCTCATCATCAATAAATTGAAGGGGTCAGATTTCTCAGTGCCATTTATTTATTTATTTTGGGCATAATGTATAGGTAGCAATAATATAGGTAACAATTCTTTTGAATTTTGTGCCGAATTACTCAATTTCTTCTTCTTGTGAAAAGGACTCTTTAGGTGATCTATTAATCATATCTTTTAAATTTCTTGTGTGCTTGAATATCAGGAATTTTGGATACCTGTAATGATTTTATTGGTGTGGGGAACTCTAGGTGAGGAAAGTCCCTAGTACTGATCTGGGTCAGCGCCTCCTCTGAGGCTGAGTGGTAAAGAGGTCTCAGGCTTTGAGACATTGTTATAGTGACTTACAGTCATGGTATGGCTCAGGGCTTTCTGACCTCAGGGCTGGTCCTTTATCTCTGTGTTATTCCTCCTCATAGATGAATGGATTTAGAATGGAACTCACTCTTTTATATATAATTGCCACTTAAACTGTTGTAAGAGCTACATTCCAAAGCTTTTAGACCAAGCTTTTCTGAAATCATCTCCCAACTCCTGAGAAAATTCGTATATTGTTGATTAAAATGCCTCTTCATAGCTCCCAGTCTCTGTTTCAGTTACAGTCCCTGAGCTAATTTTTATTTTTATTTTTTTTTATAACAGGCATGTGTTTTTAGCATTATTAAACTTAGGTTTCTTCTTAAGAAATTAATATTTATTTACATTTCACTGAATGAAATGAAGACAGAATACATTTCTTATTGAGTCTCTGAACAACCAAGAAGTTCTTCATAACTGGTTCCCTTACTACCTTCTATATTTCACTCCTCTGCAGTCATTCTACAGTCCAGCCACCTGGCCCTCTGGCAGCTTTTCAAGCCTAACCCTCTGTGTGTCCTCTGAAGCATGTGGGGTGCCCTGCCCCTCACCTTCACTCCTTGGGGTCTTTTGGCTTTCTTCTGTAGTAAGTCAGCTGCTGGTGCCTTCCCCTCTCACGTTACCTCCTTGGTTACTTACATGTTTCTCTCTCATTAGAATACATTCTTCTTGAAGGCAGGGACAGGCTTTTTTTTTTTTTTTTCCCTCCCTTATAGCTTCATTATTAGCAGAATGATTGGCACATAATAGGCAATGATAAATGCTTCTTGACTGACTTGACTGACTGACTGTAAATGTGGGTTCAGAAAATTATCTTCCATTCCATTCTTCAGAAAAGATACATTCTATGTTGTATCCTGGAATGGAAGATAATTTAATAAAAATAATTCTTAAACAATGAATTTGTGTCCAATTTTTCTGGAATTTTTTGAGGTAAAGGTTATAGTTAGAGATGTAAAACTGTTGAACATTTATTAGAATAATAATACCTTATATTTGCTTAGCACCATATAGTTTTCAAAGAACTTTCACACAATTTTATATTATTTGACTTCACAACAATCTCTTTCCTCTACTCTCTGATAAAGAGATCACAGGAATGCCTGAGTTTAAATCTGACCTCAAATACTTACTAGTTGTGTGATCTTTGTCAAATCACTTAACTTCTGTCTGCCCGATTCTTCAACTGTGCATATCAAATGAGATTATATACAGAAAGTGCTTTGTACAGTGCCTGGCACATAGTAGGTGCTTAATAAATAACTATTATCTTCCTTCTTTCTCTTCAAACATGCCTAAATCTCCCTTCTCCTTAAAAATTTAAAAAGTGTGTACAATCCTCTTAAGACATAATCCTTTTTTTTCCCCCTTTCTCAAGCAAACACTTAGAAAAAGCCCTCTGCACTCCTTGCCTTCCCTTCTTTTCTTTGAACCTTTGCATTCTGACCTTTGACTTCATCTTTCAGTGAAAACTGTTCTTTCCAAAGTTACCAGCCTTCCCTTCTTTTCTTTGAACCTTTGCATTCTGACCTTTGACTTCATCTTTCAGTGAAAACTGTTCTTTCCAAAGTTACCAGCTTCTTTTAACTGCCAAATTTGGTAGGTCTTTCTCAGTTCTCGTCCTTCTTGACCACTTTGCCGCATTTGATATAGCTGACGATGTATTTTTTTGGTTGTTTAGTCTCTGGTTTCTTTAATCCTGCTCCCTCCTGATTCTTCTCCTACCTCTGACCACTCCTTCTTAGTCTCTTTTGCTAGTTTATCATCTGTATCATAACCCCTAATTGTGGGTATTCCTGGTATCTCTGTTTTGGACCTCTCTGGCTCTCTGTCTGTCTGACTGTCTGTCTCACTCACCAACTCTCCTGGATTTAACTGTCAGGCCTTTGCAGGTGACTCCCAGATCTGTATATCTAGCCTCAATCTCTTTTCTGAACATTTCTTTCCCGAATGACCAGTTACCTTTTGGATGTTTCAAACTCACTGGCTCAGAGATATTTTAATATCAACATGTCCCAAACTGAATGCATTATGTTCACATATGTCCCTTCAGCCAAATTTTCCTATTTCTGTCAAAGGTCCAATCATCAGGTCTACCAGGTTTATGACCTTGGAATGGACTTTGCCTTCTCACTCTCATTCCACTTGTCTGCTCAGTCACTACATCTTGTTCTTCTACCTCCCCCATGCCTCCTTCATTCAGTCTCTTATCACTGGTATCTAGATCATTACATTCTTTCTCTCTCTTCCTCAAGTTCTTCTCCACTCCAGTCTGCCATATACGCTGCTTCCAGTCTCATTTTCATGAAGGACAGATCTGATCCTTCCACTCTCCTACCCACTAAGCTTCAGTCATTCCCCATTGCCTCTAGGTTCAAATATAAACTCCTCTGTTTACTTTAAAAAACCTCGGATCCCAGGCTCTCTTTCTAGCTTCCTTGTGCCTTACTTCCCCTCCAGCATGTCCCAACTGGGATCTAGCTAAATTGTTCTCTGTGGTCCTCACTCATGAGCTCCAATTTCTGCCTACAGTGTGTTCCCTCTTTATCTCCATATCAGAGAATCCCCTTCTTCCTTCAAGATACTGCTCAAATACCTCCTGTTCTCCACCCTCCCTCCCCAAATCCAGTGCCCTCCTCTCCAAACTACTTAATATTTATCTTGTGCATTTATTCACTTTATGTTTAATTGTATTTACTCATTTTATATTTAAGCTGCATATATTTAGATATATACTTGTCATCTTTCCTGTCAGAATGGAAACTACTTGCGAATAGCAATCATTTAATTATTGTATATTTTGTACCTGGTGCAGTGCCTAGCACATGATAGGGGGCTTAATAAATGTTTATTAATTGATAAGATTGATGATAATTTTGTGAAGTAAATAGTAGACTAGATACTGTCATTTCTGTGAAATAAATATGGAGATATAGAGGCTTATTGTTATTAAAACATTATAATGTTTTTATTTGTTTTATTTTGTTTTGTTTTTTGTCTGAAGTCACCCAGATAGCAAGATCTAACTAAAAAATCCATGTCTTCTCTTCCTAGACCAGTACTCGTTCTCCTATATTTGTATTTCACTGCTGAGCTGCTTGAGTATAGAATGATAATGTTTTATTTGTTTTCTTTCCACTAATTAGTTATATTTCTACTGTGACTATACAACCTGATGTGTTGAAAACATATAATATATGGCTCTAACCACCTTTATAGTTTATATCTGTATATATTACAACAATGTCCAAGCACTCCCTATATTTCTCCTTCCATATCTTAGGCATTTAATTTTTATTAAAATCCAGTATGTTCAGACTTTATTTACACAATTCTGGCAAGAGTTGGATAGATTCCATTATAGAGGAATAGATATTTAAATGGTGGTAGATTGTACAAATTACTTTGAGCAAGTGTACACTTTGTAATCAGTGATTGCATTTAAAAAAAAAATATGTATATGTTATCACTATTAAAATACCTTTGTAAGACAAAGATTTCACAAAACTCAGCACCATGTTTATTCTTAGTCCTCGTGTAGTTGCTTACTTGATGTTGGTTGTTAATGTCTAATGAGGAAATGATATTGACCTAATGCCCATTTCTTTTTATTTAGTGGGAAATGATAGTGAATGAGTGAATAGCAATAATAATTAATATTCAGATTGCTCGGAATATATTTGTTTCTACATTAAACATTCCAATTTAAGTTGATTGTAAACAAAACAAGCCTTTGTTTTAAAGCACCATATAAAAATGGAAATTGTAGCGTTAGATTTCTACATTTTTAAGTATTACTGATAATTTTTTGCTACAGTGGTTTTAGCAACTACATGTAGTTGTTGTAGTGAAGGCTCATCATTCATATCAAGATGTCTTGGTCTTTGAAAATGAAGGATACTAGTAGTCATACACAAGTGTGTGTAATTTAAAGAATCATAGAAGGGGAAAAGATCTTAGAGATTATATAGTCTTAAGAACCTCCTCTCATATTTAAGTGCTTTATTTAAGACTTAATTTAACATAAATTCAACCAATTAAATTTGCTTAGTAACTATTTCATTAAAGTTAATTTATTGCAGCATATATGTCCTCATTAGAATTCTTTGTTCATCTTATTTACTTTTTCAATGCAATAAAATTATTTCCATTTTTTGGTAATTAGGTATATGAAAATTTTTAGAAGAACTTTTTTGTGTGGTTTGATTTTTTTTCTTTCTTTTTTTTTTTTTTTTTTTAAAGAAGAGCATTATCTTTGAAATTATTGGATCTTTTCTCCTTTCCCTGATTTTTTTTTTTTGCTGCCACTGTCATTTTATACGTCAAACATCTTTTTAATAGTAGAAACAATTTTTTTGTCACATATCATAATTTTACATTTTTATTTCAAGTTCTAATTTTGTTATTCCTGCTACAATTAGAGAAGATTACATAATTTATCCTTACATAAATATTTCTATTAAGTCTTAACTAAAGGTAATAATAGCCTTAAAGTGGGCTACTGTTAGTAACATTCAATTACTTTGGTCTTTTTTCTATCCATTTTTAGCATCTCTTTAAGATGTAGGTATTTTCTGATAAATTGTTTCAAGTTTCATTGGTCTTTGAAGTAAATTATTCTATCAAAAAAACATTTGTACACCCTGTTATCAAAATAAGGTCAAAATGATTTAGACATAAAGAATGATACTTTAAGCAAATTAGGAGAACAGGGGATAGTCTGCCTCTCAAATCTGAAGATTAAAAGAGTTTGTAGCTAAAGAAGAACTAAAGAATATTATGAAATGCAAAATGGATAATTTTGATTAAATTAAAGTTTTTGTATAAACAAAACCAATGCAATCATGATTAGAAGGGAGGCAGAAAACTGGGGAAAAATTTTTACATTCAAGATTTCTAATAAAGACTTTATTTCAACAATATATAGAGAACTGAGTCAAAATTTATAAGAATACAAGCCATTCTCCAATTGATAAATGGTCAAAGAATATGAACAAATAATTTTTAGATGAAGAAATTAAGCCAGAGAAATGCAAATTAAGACCACTCTAAGGTACCACTTCACATCTCTCGGATTGGCTAAGATGACAAGAAAAGATAATGATAAATGTTGGAGGGGATGTGGAAAAATTGTGACACTAATACATTGTTAGTAAAGTTGTGAACTGATTCAGCTATTCTGGAGAGCAGTTTGGAACTAAAAAAAATCTGTCTTATTTTAAGAATATGTAATTTTGAAGCCCATTACTATTTTTTTAATAGAGTATATTTTGTAGAAGGTACACATGCATACACACACACACACTCGCATGTTTATGTATATATACAAACACATATATGAATATATACACACACATATACACACTCAAGGATGAGAGCTGGAGTTGGTGCTCCTGGTTGTAGATACTGATCCTTTTTCATTTGGGATAAAAGAAAAGCAAAAAAAAAAAAAAAAAAAAACCCAGAGTTCCTGCTCTCAAGGAATTCTACTAAGTTTAATCAATTTTGTAGAACTGATTACGAGAAAGAGAGCTGCAATTAAAATTATCAACTTTATTTTTAAATTTGTGATAAATGATTCTTACCCGAGTCATTATCTTTTCTTGTCATCTTAGCCAATGCGAGAAATGTGAAGTGCTACCTTAGAGTGGTCTTAAATAAAATATATAGGTTCTTTTTGTTTATATGCCTTTTCTTTTTCAGGATTTTTTCTTTTTGGTCTGATTTTTCTTGCACAACATGACAAACATGCAAATATATTTAAAAGGACTGCACATATTAAACCTATATCAGATTGCTTGCTGCCTCAGGGAGAGGGAAGATAAGGGAGGGAGGGAAAAAAATTTGTAGCACAAAGTCTTACAAAAATGAATGTTGAAAACTCTTTGGAAGAATAAAATACTATTGAGAAAAAAAAGAAATGTTTGTTGAATTCTGTTGAGGATTAGAATTTAATTCATTGACTAAATGATATGGTTCACTAATCCATATTACCATTCAGTTTCTCACATAGTTTTCAAAGATTAGCCCATTACATTTTATATAAAAATATTTGTATTGTATACATTGTATAAAAATATTTTACTTCTCTTTTCTTTGTCAGAAATAATTTCCCCTAGTAAATAGCTTTCAGAGAATTCCATCATTAGTCTTCCTTTCTTTTTGAGGTTGTATTTTAAAAGAATTTACTATTCCTTCATGTTGCTATACACAGCGTTAGCCTGAAGAAGAAAGATCAATTATTAACTTCATTTCAAATACAGGCTTGTCATTGCATTCATGATGAGAAGGAAAAAAGCCTGCATTTCTACACATTGAACTTGGCAAATTAAAGTTTTTAAAAGTCATTGCTTTTATTTTAAAAAACCCCACATAATTTTCCCTTCTCTAACAAGTTAGAAAATACATATAATTATAAATTCTTTTCTTTTGAGCAATTCTCTTTGTAGAAGTCTTATGAATATAAACATATATAAATGGAGAGAGCCAATCTAGACATCAAAGTGATCTCCAAGAGGGGTGCTAATAGAATATCTCAGCATCTTACAAAAGGGTAAGCCTTCAGATTAATACAGCATTTTTCAATCATTTTACTTTTTGTGATAGACTTTTTTCCCTCTTAGGAGGTAGTTTGAGAAGGTCAGAGGAAGGTTAGGAAGCTCCTTCATCCATCAATAAAATTTTAGTTTAATAATAAAATTATTTTGCTTAAATAATGGTTTGGTCATGTATACTTATTGTGTATCTAATTTATACTTTAATATATTTAACATCTACTGGTCATCCTGCCATCTAGGGGAGGGGGAAAATTGGAACAAAAGGTTTGGCAATTGTCAGTGATACAGAATTACTCATGCATATAACTTGTAAATAAAAAGCTATAAAAAAAATTTGCCTATGGAAAAGACAAGTTAAAACTTTGAGACTTTGAGAAAAATTAACAAGATCAAAATAATAAAGAAGGCAAGAATACAAGAATGCACTAAAGACAGCAATAGTGGTAGTTTTACTATAACATTTGGACTCTGATTATCAAAGAGCTATATATAGACTGCCTATCCTTTAGGTGAACTTTTAAGGTTAAAGTGCAGGAAAGGAGAGAAGAGAAGTAGAATTGATAGAAGGGTATATGTTGGGGCAGGAGGGAGGCAGGAAATAGGGAAGCAGTGGGAGAAGTCAACCCATTAAGGTCAAATGTATGTCTCAGAATACAAGGAATCACTGATTTAATCTTTAAAGTGGGTGTATATGATTTACCATGCTTAACTTATCTGGATTGAAGTAAATGGGCTGAAGTAAAATAATTAGCTATTAGTGTGTCATATTATTATATGACAATAAAACAGGTAATTTGGAAGTACATTAATTCTTGTACATTAATAAAATCCTGGAACAATGGTTGCCTAAACAAATTTGGAATATTGTATTCTTTCTTAACTTACCAGTGTTATGATTATTGGATTGCTTCTAGAGAAGGAAAAACCAGGATAGTGGAAGGGTGAGGGGAGGGGAGATTCAGAACTATGCCATGTAAGATCAGTTGAAGGAACTAAACTGGGTATAGTAGAAGAGAATACTTAATGGTATAATAGTGGCTTTCAGGTATTTGAAAGACTATGTGGAAGAGAGATTGCTTCCAGATGACAGAAGAGGAACAGTAAGTAAAACTCTTATCATGGAACATCTTCATATAAGCAAAAATTTCTAACAATTAAGAGCTTTCCAGAAAGACAATGGGAGGAGGTCAGTCTTTAAATGGAAATTAGGTTTCTACTGGTTGATGAAGAGGCTTCCTATTCAGGTGAGGGTTGGACCAGGTGGCCACTGAGGACCTTTCCAATTTGTTGAGTTTTAGATGGAGCTTCAACCATCCCTGGAAAGGGATTCTCAAAACCTAAACTGTGTTTGCTGTATATATGTGTGTGTGTGTGTCTGTCTGCCTAGAGAATTTTTTATTATCCCTTCACATACATAGCAGAGGTATATTACTGAAGACAGTGAACAGTCTGTGAAAAACACTACTTGTGCTGTGATTCGTATCCTTCATTTCCATTAAAATTCTTCCTTGCCCACATCCTCATTTTTCCCAAACCCAGCGCATGTGGTCTCATGTTAACTTGCACAGACAGTCTAAAAGGTTTCTCCTATAGGTTATCTGAACCCAGTTAAGTTTCTCAGAGAAATTAAAAAGTAATGCTTACTTGTGTGAGACTTAATCACGAAATTTCTTTATCACATTCAGTGCTTTCATTTTGTTGAAGAGGAAACTTAATATTCGTTGTCTTGTTTTCCTGTCTAAGAGGCATTGTCTTTCAGAGAAGCTAAGAAAGTAACTTCATCCAAAGGCTTCTCCTTGACTTGATTTCCTGTATATCGGGGTATTGTGTCCTCAGAGTACCTCCATTAAAGACTGCAGTCGTTTGCTGGTGAAACCCCAAACCTTTCATTGCTTCTGCTTAAGTCTGAGAACTCTCCTCCCTCCTCTTCCAAAAGGGGGGCAGGCTGTGGGCTTCCCACCACATATGCTCAACAGCAACACAAGCACTTGATTGTTTGGTAAGTTCCCTTGGGATTTTAGCTGCCTCCTTTTTTTTAACCAGGCAGTTGTTGGCATAATTCCCAAAGAGGTGGCCTGTGTAGGTTATATGTGGTTTCTCTAACTTTCCTTCAGGGCTGAGCCTCTCGAGGAACAAGGCTCCTCTGGAGCCTCAGGCACTGGGTTTGTAATGGGTCAGGGCTGTGATATCCAATTTAGTATCAGGAGGCCCATGTCATTGCAATATGTCATGCTTAAGAGACTACTTACAGGGGAGATGGGGAGATTAATAATGTGGTTTATCAAATTGGGGAGAAGCGGTGATTGTTTTTGATGGGTTGCCAACATTCCATGTTCTGATATGAATTAGTGTACATATTATGCAAATATTCGAAGGTTATAGTGATTCTGGTATAGCATCTACAAAGCTGTAAGAAGGTGCTAATTTGATGCATTGTTGGTGGAGTTGTGAACGAATCCAACCATTCTGGAGAGTAGTTTGGAACTATGCTCAAAAAATTATCAAACTGTGCATACCCTTTGATCCAGCAGTGTTACTACTGGGCTTATATCCCAAAGAGATTATAAAGAAGGGAAAGGGACCTGTATGTGCACGAATGTTTGTGGCAGCCCTTTTTGTAGTGGCTAGAAAATGGAAACTGAGTGGATGCCCATCAAATGGAGAATGGCTGAATAAATTGTGGTATATGAATATTATGGAATATTACTGTTCTGTAAGAAATGACCAACAGGATGATTTCAGAAAGGCCTGGAGAGACTTACACGAACTGATGCTGAGTGAAATGAGCAGGACCAGGAGATCATTATATACTTAAGCAACAATACTATATGATGACCAGTTCTGATGGACCAGGCCATCCTCAGCAACGAGATCAACCAGATCATTTCCAATGGAGCAGTAATGAACTGGAGCAGTAATGAACTGAACCAGCTACGCCCAGAAAAAGAACTCTGGGAGATGACTAAAAACCATTACATTGAATTCCCAATCCCTATATTTATGCCCACCTGCATTTTGGATTTCCTTCACAAGCTAATTGTACAATATTTCAGAGTCTGATTCTTTTTGTACAGCAAAATAACGGTTTGGTCATGTATACTTATTTGTGTATCTAATTTATATTTTAATATATTTAACATCTACTGATCATCCTGCCATCTGGGGGAGGGAGTGGGGGGTAAGAGGTGAAAAATTGGAACAAGAGGTTTGGCAATTGTTAATGCTGTAAAGTTACCCATGCATATAACCTGTAAATAAAAGGCTATTAAATTAAAAAAAAAAAAAGTAAATAAATTTACTAGAAAAAACAAACAAACAAAAAAAAAGAAGGTGCTAATTTATGGGAGCCATTAAACCGAGAACATTCATTGAACAAGCAACTTCTCTTTATATGGACCCCTTCCTTTAAGATCTTCTGGTCCTGTAGGGGATGGTAAGATAGACCTCATTAAATACAATACAAATTAAAATTTTTAAGTGCATCTGAGGAGAGCTAGGGAGGAAGGAAGAACCTAAAGTTTGTATTTCATCACTCAGTTTTTCCTTGTACCTAATCCTGTTCTTTATTTTACTGATGAGGACCTAAGACCTGAAGAGTTGAAATTACTTGTCCTTGTCTTTCTTTTGACAAGTGATGAGAAGGGAGCTGAATCCATGGCTACCTGAACTACTGATCTAGCATTTTTTTCATTACACCACACCCTTTGTTTCTTTGCTTTAACTTTTCAGAAATGATTTTTAAGCATATGCATGTGGCAAAATTATAGTTGGAGGAAGAACTTTGTTCTATCATTCCTAAATAGGGATTTGAAAAATCATAGAATCTAAGAATCTTTAGATCATCCAGCTGTCTGACTCCTTCATTTTGCAGATGGAAGAACTGGGCAAAGTTATTAAGTAGGAACAGAGTAAAGTATTGGGGAAGAGAGAGAACCATTCACTTTATTTAAAGTTTTAGATTAAAATTAAAAGTTAAAAAAAAAAGAAAAGTTAAATTGCATTTTAAACATAGAGGATATTATATAACATTTGGCAAATCATATAAATTAAAAATGAGGAATTTTTTTGGGGGGGGCTTCAGATCCAGGATTTTATTGGTGGGGAGGGAACTTTTAAGAATAGGTACTATTTCAATATACATTAGCAACTGCTTACCAATTTTTAGTTAGAGATGCCTGGGATACTAAGATTTTAAATGACTTTCCCAGGGTTTCCTCACCAACATGTGTCACAACTGAGACTTGAACACATGTCTAATTGATTCTGAAGCTATGTTCTAGTAATATATTGTACTCCATGCTATGCCTAGTAATATATTTTACATAAACACATCAGGTTCCCTATTCTCCCTAGCCTTCACCATCTAACCCCTCGTTTCTTATCAGCATAGTACCTGGCACATAATGTAATGCCAGAGAAACTGAGGCAGGAGAGAGATTAGAGAGTTTTCAGTATTTTATTAATTGGAGAGTATAATTGACTGGACAGGACTCTCGTCTCAAATCATCCAGTCAGACAGAAATAAAGATATACTGGGACCAAGGAATCCATGTTGGTCCCAGGGCTGGAGGAGACTGTCATCTCAAAGAATCCAGCCTCCAGTAGTCAGTAGCCAGCCTCCAGCAATGAATAGGAGAAACCCAACTTCTTAAATACCTTTTAGAAACAAAGAAGGGGTAGGAGGGGGGGAGATCATAAATCCTAAAAACCCGGAGATAGGATGTCTGAATACACAGAGATAAAGATGTCAGTGAGGTATCTTGGAATATTTTAGAGGAATATTGTAAATTCTTGAGGACAGGAAAGAGTCAGGAGTTCCACTCTCTTGTTTATCCTGCTTGTGCTAACAATTTATAACCTTAGAATAAATGGTTCCCAATCTTAATGGACCAGAAAGGGGGGGGGGGGGGGTTAACAGCTTAGGGAAATAGTTAGGGAGACTAAGATAAGGGAAACTCGTACAGGGAAACTAAGCCAGGACAGTTAAAGAGAACTGTGGCATAACAATAATAAGTACTTAATAAATGCTTATTGATTCCCACTTTATAAGAGAATAGCACCAGTATTAATTTTGAAAGTTATGCTTTTTTTTTTATTATAACTTTTTATTGACAGAGCCCATGCCTGGGTAATTTCTTTTACATTATCCCTTGCACTCACTTCTGTTCCGACTTATCCCCTCCCTCCCTTCACCCCCTCCCCGAGATGGCAAGCAGTCCTATACAAGTTAAGTGTATCCTAGATACAATATATGTGTGCGGAACCAAACAGTTCACTTGTTGCACAGGAAGAATTGGATTCAGAAGGTAAAAATAACCTGGGAAGAAGAACAAAAATGCAAGCAGTTTACATTCATTTCCCAGTGTTCTTTCTTTGGGTGTAGCTGCCTCTGTCCATCCTTGATCAATTGAAACTGAGTTAGATCTCTTTGACCAAGAAATCCACTTCCTTTTTTTTTTTTTTTTTTTTTTAAATAGCCTTTTATTTACAGGTTATATGTATGGGTAACTTTACAGCATTGACAATTGCCAAACCTCTTGTTCCAATTTTTCCTCTCTTACCCCCTCCCCCAGATGGCAGGATGACCAGTAGATGTTAAATATATTAAAATATAAATTAGATACACAATAAGTATTCATGACCAAACCGTTATTTTGCTGTACAAATAGAATCAGACTCTGAAGTATTGTACAAGTAGCTTGTGAAGGAAATCAAAAATGCAGGTGGGCAAAAATATAGGAAGAAATCCACTTCCATCAGAATACCTCCTCATATAGTATCATTGTTGAAGTAGGTAATGATCTCCTGGTTCTGCTCATTTCACTTAGCATCAGTTCATGTAAGTCTCTCCAAGCCTCTCTGTACTCATCCTGCTTCTCATTTCTTACAGAACAATAATATTCCATAACATTCATATACCACAATTTACTCAACTATTCTCCAATTGATGGGCATCCATTCATTTTCCAGCTTCTAGCCACTATAAACAGGGCTGCCACAAACATTTTGGCACATACAGATCCCTGTCCCTTCTTTAGTATCTCTTTGGGGCATAAGCCCCGTAGAAACACTGCTGGGTCAAAGGGTATGCACAATTTGATAACTTTTTGAGCCTAGTTCCAAATTGCTCTCCAGAATGGCTGGATGTATTCACAATTCCATCAACAATGTATTAATGTCCCTGTTTTCCCACATCCCCTCCAACATTCCGCATTATCTTTCTCTGTCATTCTAGCCAATCTGACAGGTGTGTAGTGGTATCGCAGAGTTGTCTTAATTTGCATTTCTCTGATTAATAAAAGTTATGCTTTCAAAGAAAGAACAACTTAAGAGAATTTGCTCCATATGTCAGAGCACAACCCAAAAAACCAAAAGATATTAAATAAGAAGGCAAAGTACAATTATAGTTCTATCTGAAATTATAATATGCAATGCTAGAAAGTGGAAGATGATATTGAAGTCCAACTTCTAAAATCACAGCAAATTCTGTTTCTTAATTGACATAAGAAATAAAATGAAGCAGAAATTAATTTTCTTACCAACTCCAGAAAAGGCATATGTTAATAATTGGGGATAAAAAAGTTTTTACTCTAAATTTCACATAGGACTTTTAAAATTGTCCTTTGTGAGTGACATGGTACTTAGCATACATATAATGTTCTGCCAAGGTTTGTTAATTAACTAAATTGAACTGAATAACTAATTACAAATTGACTGATTTGAGATTTTATGCGATTTAATTTTTTCAAATTCTCTATTGGCTTAACATTTTTCAGAGAGTTGAAGTTGAACCATCTTTGCTTGACTGGGATCTCAGATGTTTAGGAGGCTTTCTTTGCCTTTTTTTTTTTTTTTTTTTAAAGGATATCATAATTTATACCTAAAGGTCTTTTTTGTTTTGTTTCTAAATAGCAGATTATATTGAAGAATCTGAGGAAGGAACTTTGGATGTTTCATCAGAAAGCCACTTAAAAATTAAATCTGGACAAGCTGGAATCCCAGCTAATTATCATACAGTTTAATGTTGATGGAGGATTCTCATTCTAACAAGTAACTTTAGATTTTACTAGTTCAGAATAAGTGTCTCAGAGGCATGTATTTCCCATATTTTCCTCTCAGACCTATATTATGCCTCAACATATTTCTTCTAATTTTTTTCCAATCAGTTTTCAAGATGAAAAAATATCAGAAAATAACCAAACTTTCCTTTACCTTGTAATTTTTTAAAAAATTTGGCCATGAGCTTTTATATTTTAAAAATGTATTTATGTTAATACATGTTGCTTTATAAATCATGTTGGGAGAGAAAAATCAGAACATAAAGGAAAAACTATAGGAGAGGGGGAAAAATAATGAACATAGCATGTGTTGATTTACATTCAATCTCCATAGTTCTTTTTCTGGATATAGATGGCATTTTCTGTCCAAAGTCTATTGGGACTGCTTTGGATCACTGAACCACCGAGAAGAATCAAGTTTTTTATAGTTGATCATTACACAGTCTTGCTGTTACTGTATACAATGTATTCCTGGTTTTGTTTGTATTTCTCAGCATCAGTTCATGTAAATTTTTCCAGGCCTTTTAAAAATTAGCTTATTCAACATTTTTTATGGAACAATAATATTCCATTATATTCACATACCATAGCTTATTTACCCATTCCCCAACTGATGGCTATCTACTCATTGTCTGACTCGTTACAACAAAAGAGCTGCTACAAGCATTTTTTGCACATGTGGGTCCTCTTCCCTTCTTTATGATTTCTTTGTGATACAGACTTATTAATGGCACTGCTGGGTCAAAGTTTGATAGCCCTTTAGGCCTAGTCCAGATTGCTCTGCAGAATATTTCACAGCTCTACCATCAATGTCCCAGTTTTCCCACATTCCTTCCAACACATATCATTTTCTTTTCCTGTCATCTTAGCCAATTTGAGAAGTGTGAGATGGTGCCTCAGAGTTGTTTTAATTTTCATTGCTCTAATCAATAGTGATTTAGAGCATTTTTTCATATGGCTATAGATGGTTTTAATTTTGTCATCTGAAATTTGTCTGTTCATATCCTTTGGCCATTTATCAATTGGGGAATGATTTGTATTCTTATAAATTTGACATAGTTCTTCATATATTTTTAGAAATGAGACCTTTATCAGAAACATTGGCTGTAAAGATTTTTTCCCATCTTTGCACTACCCTTTTAATCTTGTTTCTGTAAGAACTTTTTAATTTAATGTAAACAAAATTGTCCATTTTGCTTTTCCTACTGTTCTTTAGTTCTTCTTTGGTCATAAGTTTCTCCCTTCTCCAAAGATCTGCTAGGTAAATTATCCCTTGCTCTCCTGATTTAAGATATCATTATGCCCAAATCACATACCCATTTTGACTTTATTTTGGTATGGGGACATGAAATGTAGGTCTCTGCCGAGTTTCTGACATTATTTTCCAGTTTTCCTAGCAATTGTTGTCAATTAGTAAGTTCTTATTCCAGAAACTGCAGTTTGGGGGTTTATTAAATACTATAGGTGTTGATTATTATGTTATGTGTATCTAGTCTATTCCACTGATCTACTACTCTATTTCTTAGCCAGTACCAAATGGTTTTGATGATTGCTACCTTTATAATATAGTTTTAGATCTGATGCTGCTAAGTCACCGTCCTTTGTATTTTTTTTTCATTAATTTCCTTGATATTCTTGACCTTTTGTTCTTCCAGATGAATTTTGTCATGATTTTTTGTAGTTCTTTAAAATAATTTATGACAGTTTGATTAGTATGGCACTGAACAAGTAGATCAATTTAGGCAGAATTATAATTTTTATTATATTAGCTTAGCCTACCCATGAGCAATTGATATATTTCCAGTTGTTTAGATCTGACTTTATTTGTGTGAGAAATGTTTTGTAATTGGATTCAATAGTTCTTGGATTTGTCTTGGCAGGTAGATATCCAAATAATTTATTTTGTCTATAGTTATTTTAAATGGAATTTCTCTTTTTATGTCTTGATTGTGGGTTTTGTCAGTAATATATAGAAATGCTGATGATTTGTGTGAGTTTATTTTATATCCTGCAACTTTGCTAAAGCTGTTAATTGTTTCCAGTAGGTTTTTGGATGATTTTTTAAGATTCTCTAAGTATATCATCATATCATCTGCAAAGAATGATAGTTTTATTTCCTCATTGCCTATTCTGATTCCTTTAATTTCTTTTTCTTTACTTATTGCTAAAGCCAACATTTCTAGCACAATGTTAATAGTGGTGATAATGGGCATCCTTGTTTCACCCCTGATTTTATTGGGAATGGGTTCAGCTTCTCCCCATGACAGTTAATGCTTGTTGGTTGTAAATAGTTACTGCTTGTTATTTTTAGGAAAGCTCCCTTTTATCCCTGTGTTCTCTAGTGTTTTTAATAGGAATAGTTGCTGTATTTTGTCACTAGCTTTTTCTGCATCTTTTGAGATTATCATATGATTTCTGCTTGTTTAATTATTGATATGATCAATTATGGTAATAGTTTTTCTAATATTGAGCCAGCCCTGCATTCCTGTTATAAATTCCACTTGATTATACTATATTATCCTGCTGATAAATTGCAATCTCTTTGTAATGTTTTAATCTCTTTGTAATCTCTTTGCTAATGTTTTATTTAAAATTTTTGCATCAATGTTTATTAGGGAGATTGGTCTATAATTTTCTTTTTCTGTTTTGGCTCTTCCAGGTTCAGGAATCAGTACCATATTTGTGTCATAGAAGGAATTTGGCAGGACTCCTTCTTTACCTATTTTTCCAAATAGTTTACAAAGTATTGGAATTAATTGTTCTTTAAATACTTTGTAGAACTCACTTGTGAATCCAACTGGCCCGGGAGATTTTTTTCTTGGGGAGTTCATTAATGACTTGTAAAATTTTTTTTTTTCTTAGAATCGGATTATTTAAGTAATTTATTTTTTCTTCTGTTAATCTGGGCAATTTATATTCATCCATTTCAGTTAAATCATCAGATTTGCTGCCATATAGTTGGGCAAAATAGGTCCTAAGTATTGCTTTAATTTCTTTTTCATAGGTGGCAAGTTTACCCTTTTCATTTTTTATGCTGGTGATTTTTTTTTCTTTTTCTAATCAAATTAACCAAAGGTTCATCTATTTTGTTGGCTTTTTCATAAAACCAACTCTTAGTTTTATTAATTAGTTTAATTTTCTTACTTTCAATTTTATTAGTCTCATTTGAATTTTAGAATTTCTAATTTGGTATCTAATTGGGGTATTTTAATTTTTTCTTTGTTTAGCTTTTTTAGTTGCATGCCCAATTCATTGCTCTCTTTTTAATTTTATTCATGTAGCTATTTAGAGATATAAATTTTCCCCTAAGAACTGCTTTGTCTGTGTCCCATAGAATTTGGTATGTTATCTCATTATTGTCATTCTCTTGGATGAAATTATGGATTGTTTCTTTGATTTGTTGTTTAACCCACTCATTCTTTAGAATAAGATTATTTAATTTCCAATTGATTTTAAACCTATCTTTCTCTGGTCCTTTCTTGAATATAATTTTTACTGCATTTTTTTAACTGAATATTTTTAGAGCTGGGTCTGAAAAGGAAACATTTATTATTTTTGCCTTTCAGCATTTGATTGTGAGGTTTTTATGGTTACTTTTTGTGTAGGTGGCATGTATTGCCAAGAAAAAGGTGTATTCCCTTTTGTCTCTATTTAATTTTCTCCAGAGGTCTATCATATCTACATTTTCTAGGATCTTATTAAGCTCCCTTGTTTCTTTTTGTTTATTTTGTGACTAGATTTATCTGAGTCTGAGAGGAGAAGATTGAGGTCTCTCACTGCTATAGTTTTGCCTAGGAATTTGTATGTTCTACCATTTGGTGCATAAACATTTAATATTGTTACTACTTCATTGTTTATCCTTTATCAAGATGTACTTTCCCTCCTTATCTCTTTTAATTCGATAAATTTTTACTTTTGCTTTATCTGAGATCAGAATTGCTATCCCTGCTTTTTTTAACTTCAGCTGAAGCATAATGAATTCTCTTCCAGCTTTCTACCCTTGCTCCGTATGTGTCTCTCTGTGTCAAATGTGTTTCTTATAAACAGCATATTGTTGGATTTTACTTTTTAATCCACTCTTTTATTTGCTTCCATTTTATGGGAGAGTTCATGTCATTTACATTCGCATTTATGATTATGTAACTTTTGTTCTCTCTTTCCATCCTGTCCTTACTAGTGTGTGGTGTTTTTTTTAAACTAATCCCTTCCACTACCTTATCTCCTATCACCTTCCTCCCCTCTCTTACCTTTTTCCTCTAGTGTTTCTGTTCTCCCTTTTATCCTGTCCCTTCCTTTTCTTTTTTCTTTCTCCTTCTACTTCATTATAAGATTAGATAAAATTCTGTGCCAAAACTGATGAGATAAAGCTTTAGACAATGCTCATTCTCTCCCTCCTTTGTAATAGGTCTTTTGTGCCTCTTCATGTGAAGTAATTGTCCCATTGCACCTCCCCTTTTCTCTCAGTACAAACCTTTTCATACCCTTTAATGTCTTTTTCTTTGATGTCATCACATCACACTATTGATCACCATACCCTCAGTCCACGTGATGCCCTGTGGGTCTACCCCAGTAACAGATATTATTTTCATTTTCTCACCTAGGGATGTAAACAGTTTAACCTTTAAATAGTATATATTTTCTCCTGTTTACTTTTCCTTGCTTCTCTGGAGTTCTGTGTTTATAGATTAAATTTTCTGTTTAGTTCTGTCTTTTTTAATAGAAATGATTTTTAATAGAAATGATAGAAATCTCTTACTTCTTTGAAACTCCATATTCTCCCCTAAAAGATGATGCTTAGTCTCATTGGATAGTTAATTTTTGAATATAATGCCAGGTCCCTTTGCCTTCTGGAATATGTTATTCTAGGCCCTCTCATCTTTTATTGTAGAAGCTGCCAGATCCTGGGTAATTCTGACTGTTGTTCCTTGATATTTGAATAGTTTTTGTCTGGCAGCTTCCATATTTTTTTTCTTTGAAATTATAGGTTTGGAATTTTGCAACAATGTTTCTTAGGTTTTTCTTGTGGGATCTCTTTGCAAAGGCGATTGATGGATTCTTTCAACCAGTATTTCCTGTTATGTTTCTAGACTGTTGGGACAGTTTTCCTTGATGATCTCAAAAGAGTGCTGTCCAGGTTCTTTTTTTGGTCATAGACTTCAGGTAGACCAACAATTTTTAAATTGTTTCTCGTGATGTTTTCCAAGTTGGCTGTTTTTCTAATGAGATATTTCACATTTTCTTCCATTTTTGCATTCTTTTTAGTTTGTTTGACTGATTTTTCATGTCTCATAGAGTCATTAGCTTCCATTTGCCCCATTCTAGTTTTTAATGTGTGGTATTCTTCAGTTAACTTTCATATCTCTTTTTTTCCAATTAATTAATTCTGTTTTTGAAGATGGTGTTTTCTTTAGTGGATTTTTTTTTTCACTTGGCCAATTGTATTCCTTTTCCAAGCTGTTGACTCTCTTTCATACCTTTTATTTCTTTTCTCATTTTTTTTTTTTCTACCTCTATTTTTTGCCATTTAAAGTCTTTTATGAACACTTCCAAGAAACCTCTTTGGGCTTGAGACCAATTCATATCACAATTTGAAATTTCCTTTGACATTTTTCCTTTTTCTGAGTTGGTGTTTTGGTTTCCCCTGTCACCATAGTAGCTTTGTATGATCAATGTTGTTTTCTATTTCTTGCTCATTTTCTTTCCTTTTCTTTTTGTGTGTGTGTGTGTTTTTTTTTTTTTTTTTTAACTTTTATGGTCAAACTCTGCTCTTGGGGTAAATGGGCGTTTTCTCAAACTTCCTCTTCAGCCCCAAGCCTTGGCTTTGAGCACAGGGGCTCCTTGTGCTTGTAGGGAGTTTGTAGGGAGCAGGCTCTGCCTGCTCTTTTTAGGAAACGGCCTAGTTTTCCAGAGTTTGCCTTCTGAGCTGGGACTGGAAGCTGCCTCACTGATTTGCTCCTCTGCTGAGCCAGGTATGAGAATTTTAGTTGCTGATTTGCTGTGATGAAGATCTCTCTCACTGGTGTTCCCAGAGGCTGTCTGAGCTGGGCTGAATACTCCACCACACTGAGAATGAAAAAATTTCAAGAAAGCTCAATCTACCTTGAACTGGAGAGTGGTTTTATTCTATCACATTCTGTTCAGAGGCTTGGTTTCAGTGAGTTTTGAAGGAAACTGGGAGAGCTCAAGCAGCTTCCTGGTTTCACTGTGCCATCTTGGTTCCACCTCCAGAACTCCCCCTTCTAATTTGTAAGTTATAAAACTGGTACAATTTCAAAGTGGCAAATTAAGATAATATTTTATATTTGTATAATACTTCATAGTTTTCAAAGCATTTTCCTTTTTGTTCTTTTCATTTGATTAGCTTCATGAAATAGGCATGGTTGATGTTATCCCTAATTTACAAAATAGGAAATTAAGGCTGATGGAATATCTTCTAAGTCACACTGATTTAGTAGTAGACCTGGGACCTTGAACTCAGGTCTTCTGTGTCCTCTAGAAGAGTATTCTTTCAACTGTACCACATTGTTGACTGCCCTTTCTAAAAAAAGAAATAATTTTCTGTCTCTTCATAATTATAATAGTTATAGTAATTCACATCACTTATGGCCAGAGATTTTTAATATTAGTTTTTCTTTTGCACTTAAGCAAAACATTTTATATAGGTTAGTATTTTTTAAAAAAAGAAAACAAATCAACTTTTTAGGAAATATGTTTTTCATTATATATTTTTTCCTTATCTCTCTTACTGCCATAGTGATTCATTTTGATACAGTCTCAGTAGAGAAACAAGAATATTGTCAGAAAAATGTTACATTCAGGCAGGAGATTATGGTATAGTATCCTCTTGAAATGAGCAGTCCATAACAGTTGCAGGATTAAGTTTAAAGTTGTCATCTTAATTGCACTATCTTTACTTGGAAGCACCAAAGGGATAGAGAAAAAGTGATCTCTAAAGATTTCTTCCAACAATAATGTTCTGTAAATCTGAGAGAGGAGAGAAAGGGTCAAAGTAATATTGAAACAATTTAGTAGTGATTCTCACTTGACTATAAATTTCCCAGCTCTTTAACAATTAAGATGCCCCACTGACTTCTCTTTCCAGAGATATTTAATTTGCCTGCATGTTTCTTTAGTCTTTTTAAATCGAAGAACTAACTTTGAATACATCATCAATGTATGCTATGGGGATATGTCCTGAAAAAAAATAAAAGGAGATGGAGTCAGCATCAAATATCATTGAATTCTTTGGAAATCTTTGAGAAGTATGGAACAAAAAAGCAAGGTCTAAGAGCGGGTTAATATTGTGCTTGAATTTCTGTTAAGGCACTTTGAGTATAAGGAAGCACTTCTAGCTAACACAGGGCAACACACATGTTCTAATATCCTTCTCCCAGTGTGAGTGACTCTGTGTGTGTTCAGCCAAGAAAAGACTGAAGAGTGTGTTTTGTGCTTGGCAGCCTTGGCGTGCACAACCCCAAAGCATAGCACACCATTCTCAGGAGGGTTAAGGTTTGTTTGAACACAAGTTTTTTATAATAATACACATTGGAAAGCTCACTGCACAGCAGACATGGAGCTCATTTGTTTGTTCATTCATCTTAAGTTATTAGGGTAGAAGCAACTGTCTGAGGGAATGATATCATATTCTAACATAACTAAATAGTCTGAACTTAAGAGATTTGAATACTAGTATTTAGCAAAATGTATATGACACTAAAGGACATGGTGCCCTTTTGCTTCTAGTACACTGGTTTATTTGGTTTTTAGAGCTTTTTAATCTGATTCTTTTTTGTCCTTCTGGTCTTTTAGTGGGTTATATGTGGTACTCAGGATGATTTCCATATGTTTTCTCAGCCATTCGAATGTAAACTTCTTGAGGGAAGAATTTTTTTTTTAACTTCCAGAATTTAGTACATTTCCTAGCACACAGTAATTGATTGATAAATTCTTATGGATTGATTGATCAAAATAGAAAAGAAACTTTTGATTTGATTTTCACTCTAAGAAGACTTAACTATCGTCAGTGGAAGAAGTCATCTTTTTGACAAAAGATTTCTCTTTATCTCATTAGTTTACATCTCCCTGTCCAAATTATTCACTAGATTTATCACAGATCATGTGATTCTATATGCTTTTCTAAATCCCCAGTTACCTGAAAGTAGGGACAAATAACCTTTGAAATTGTGTGGAAGAGGAATGGTTCCTAAGGTAAAAATAAAGAGAAAGTATGTTGGCTAAATGTCTGTTGTTTAGATTAAGGTGAAGCATCAAGTTATTTTGTTGAATTTATAGAATTTGCTTTTTGGTACAAAATTCCAGATTGATTATAAGAAATCTCTATTGAATCTCTCAGAACATACAAGACTTGGAATATGCTTGTGATAAGAATCATCTATCTAGATTATCAGGGGAAATGGCTGGTGGGCAGAGAAAAAAGGAAATTAAAAATTAGGGGAGAGTTTTTTTTTTTTTTTTTTTAACATTTTTTGTGTCATTTCTTCCTTTGGCAATCTGATGAAACTTTCGGTGATCTTTTCAGAATACTATTTTTAAGTGCACAAAATAAAATACAAAGATTTGCAAAGGAAATAAACTATATTGTAATATAGTTATTAACATGCTATTTTAAAACATCATGGACTCCAGGTTAAGATTGTCTTAGGGCCTTATAGTGTGACTGAGCAAACAGCCCAATTGTCTTAATGCTCTCACGAGTGACTTAGCTTTAAGGCAGTCCCTGGCTCCCTTTCCACCAGGGAATGGGACATCTGTGCTGGATTGTCTTAGCACAGTGATGTGGTTCAACCACAATATTCAAGCCAGGAGATTGAGTTCGAGATGAAAGAAGCTTGGCATGGAAAACACCAGCAGATGTGGGGATGAAGTCTGTCCTTCCACATTGCCACAGGGCTCTTTTAACCGAAAGGGAAAGAAAAGGCACGAATCAAGTGAGGTGATGGAAAGAAAAGTGCTTTGCATGTGTGATACTCTGTGATGAGAGGGAGAGTTGTTACTGGGGCCTGTGCTGACACCCCCAGGTGAAGTGAGGAGGGCCCAGGTATGTGTGTTTATTTTTAAAGCTGCCTTTCCTTCCAGCAGACTTGAGGAGGCAGGTATTGCTACTTTTATCCTGGCAATGCAGATTAGGATTTAGGGGCTACAGGGAAAAGAGACACACTTACTCCATGGAAAGCAAACATCTATGTCTGAAATCAGAGAGAGAAAACATAAAACCCTATAAGAATTAATTTTCTGGATGTTTCCAAAAGAAAGTAAACCATTTCTTTTTTATATGAGGTGATACTTGCTGCCAAGGAGGAAGAGTGCTACCAAAAAGAGTCCCTGGTAGTGGGCAAGATGGGTAACAGTGTTTATATGGAAAGATCAACACGCCCTCCCCCCTCCCCTCCAATTCCTTGGCCTTGTTTTACTCCACAGCAAAATGAGAGCTTTCAGCTAGATAATGCTCCATATGGTACTTTGAAGATTTGGAGGCACGGAGGGAGAGTTGGCTATAAGATTTTTCGTCCCATTTCCCAAAAGCATAGATTGATTTACAGATCTTCATCCAAGACTCAGTAATCTGGTTCCTTGGACAGTGTTGTGGGCCAGGATGCTGGTGGAACTGGGGAGGCTTAAGTTAACCTCCATCCCCCAATATTGACCAGAAATTTTGTGATTGGGAAAAGTTTGATACAAAGTGATACAATTTGGATCAATTTCGCTCTCGGGAGAATTGACCTGGGACAGAGCTGCGGCCTTTTGGCCAAGAAGTATATAAATGTGTTTTTTTTCCATGAGTTTGTTTTTAGCTTCCTTGTCCAGAACTTTTGCTTGTTTTTATCATCTTCTAGTTAATTGCCCCAACAACTGCTTTTTAATTGAGGGTATAAGAATATATTTATTAACAGACTTGTTCATTTGCAGGCTCTGGGTGATGCATTTCATCAGGTGCAGAACTCGGACCTAGTGAGGAATTCATGTAATAGCCTTTCTTTCAAAACAAAACAAAATCGTGAAAGGTAGAGATGCAGTGGTCCCCTGGACCTCAGACGGACCTAAGCAGAACTGAAAACAGTGACATTTGACCAGTAGGTAATACTTTGGATGATGTTGGCAGCAGCAAGGTAATGGGAAAAGCAGGGGCACCTGGGCCTTCTGGGTAAAAGTCCAAGTAGCAACAATAGCACTTGTCAGTCACAGAATAATAAGAAAGCAGGTGTGCCCTGACATGCCAGAATTCTACAGGGATACGGTGTGGTCTTGGAAATGATACCTAGCTTACAACTTCTGTAGCACCTAAGTCTTAGGTGCTTTCAAGTCTTAACCACTTGGGAGGATTGTACAAGAGTCTCATGAAGAAATTTTATTTGTATGCTTATCCATATCATAGGCTGATAGTAAGAATATAATACTGACTAACCAAATAAAGGAATTCAACAAGCATTTATTAAGTGTCCACTACATAACAGGCACGGTGCTTCTTGCTAGATATCACAAAGCTGACATTGACAAAATAGAAGTATAATGGGTACTTGAAGAACAAGACATATATTAATTTTAGGACTTTTACGTTTTAATAACTTCAAAACTATAAATGCTACAATCTTACAAAAACCAAAGCTTTAGGATATTGATTTTTTTTTTTTTGCTAAAATTCAATGTTACCAACATTTTGTACTAAATATAATTTGAATTAACTTGAGCTTTGTATAAAAACTTTCACCAGCTGCTCTTCATTGACTGAAAGATTTGCAATTGTAATCCTTTCTTTAAGCTCATTCAAAGGAGGTTTTGAAGCATTTCTCACAGTTTTGATGATAAAAGTCTAGGGGAGATTGGTAGCTAGGTCAGAAGCTACCTCCTCTTGACCCTCCACTGGTTGGAGAAAAGAAATCATTGAACAAGTCATGCATAATGACTAGGTGTTTCATTTTGTTAAAACTAAAATGAAAAGTTTATTATCCCAAATTCACAAAATTGTATAGCTGCAAATAAAATTTAAATAAACTTTCAAATGATTTTTGTAAATTTGTAGCAGTTATATATCTGAAATTAGTAAAGATCAAAACTGCATTAAGACACTTTGTATATTTGGAATCATTTTACTTTATATCTTGGATTTCAGACCCTTTTCAGAGTGTTTACTTCTTTTTCCTCCAAGTAAGTGTTTCCTTTCTGATTTTAACTGCATTGGTTTTTGGGTGGGGAAAAGGGGAAACATGCAAAAACTTTTGAATTTTAAGTGATCAAAATTATGTATTTTATTGACTGAGCTCTTCTATCTGTTATTTTGTTGAGAATTCTTCTCCTTGCCACATTTGGGAAAGTTTATCATCTTCCCTGCTGTTCCAGATCGGTTAGGATTTGATCTTTAATATCCAGACCTAATTAACCTTTCTGAATCTTTGTCATGAGATCTATGAAATGTCTGTAAAATGGAAATAATAATATGTGCTTCCTTACAAGATTGTTTTAAGGTGGTTCAGTAGAAATGGTGCTGTTTTCCAGTGAGAAGACGTGGATTCAAAGCCTATCTCTGCCATTTAATTGTATTAATGACATTGGACTTAACCTATCCAGGCTTTTTTTCTTCAACTATAAAATGAGGGTATTCTTTAGAGGTGACTCCTTTTTCTAATAAGATTCAAATGTGATAATGCTTGTGAAATTCCTTTTGTAAATGCCAGCCTACCTTTGAAAAGATATGAATATTATTCTCTTGTTCAACTATCAATAAGACATGTACATTAAACTAGTTTCTAAAAGTACTAATAGACTTAAGCTGTGTCTTTCTGGCTTTTCATTTCCCCTTGGGAACAGTGGCTCACATTTGTGAAACAAATGGCATAGGTAGGCATGTCAGCCTTGGCAGTGGAATAGAGCAATGTTAAGTGACCCATATTGGGATCAGATGTGTATAGTGTTTGAAACTGAGCCAAATTAGTTACATATTCTATGGGGAGCATTACCTCAATTTTACTGTGAGGTCCCACATCCAGCTTGGATATTTTGATCATCTTTACTGTTACACAAATGTCAAATATTTCCATATATAGTTTTGATACTTTAATGTCATGTCTGTTTCATGAGTTAGTCTAGGAAATTACCTGGTGATGAGTTTTTCTGCCCTTAGTATCCTAGTCCTTCGAATAGCTAGAGTTTTCAGTTAGTCCCTTAGCTAGAGTCCTGAAACAGCTAGAGTTTTCAGTTAGTCCCTTATTTAAAAATCATCTTAGTTTAGGATCACTTCTCAGAACCTGTGGTCTCTTCCACTTCAGGAAGAATTAGAGTAAGGCTGCAGTGGAAGCCTTCTTCATCTACATCTATATAGCTATATTTATATGAAAATTACCTCCTATCTGTACCGATTATTATTTTATCACCTCTTCTTTTGATCAAGTCAAGAGTCACAGAGAGGGGCAGCTAGTTAGTGCAGTGGATAGAGCACCAGCCCTGGAGTCAAGAGTATCTGAGTTCAGATCTGGTCTCAGACACTTAACACTTTCTGATCTCAGACCCTGGGCAAGTCACTTAACCTCAATTGCCTCGGGGGTGAGGGTGGGGGTGTGGGGGGGACAAAGAAGAAAGAAGAATACAGAGAATGGAGAGATTGGAACTAGAATGTCCATGGTTCCAAAATAGTTAGAAGGACATATCAGAGAATAGATACTAGATAAGTAGTTACTGATTATATGAGTGCTGCTGGGGAGAAAATGACTTTAAGTTTTACAAAAGTTGATTCAGAAAATAAATGTCAATTATTTCCCTTCCAGTTTGTTCATTAGCAATTTATTCTCTCTAATCTTTGCAGCACTAAATGTTAGTGCTATTTGAATAACTTTGAACCAAACTTTAAATCTTAATATTGTTAAATTTTTATCTTTTTGCAGAATAAGAGAGATCATGACACATGCTTGCAAATTGCAAGTTGAACAAGATTCTCCAATGTCAATTACACTGGCCATAGTAGAATCTGATTCCACAATTGTTTATTATAAGCTGACTGATGGATTCGTGATGCCAGATCCTCCTGATGCAGCTGAGGAAATTGATGGTAAGCAGTGGAGAAAGAAAAAGAAACTGAAGAGATAACTATAAGTGTGAACTGAAGAACTGAAGTGAGGACAGTTCGTGGGATCACTGCTGTCAAGCCAATTTGAGGATAAGCAAGAACACAGTGATTCAGTTTACGTAGAAAAGAATGCAACCTTAACAAGCAACAAAACAACTGCAAATGTACCCAGCTTCTGCTAGGCCTAGACCCCAAAGAAATAGAATCACTAGGGAGAGGGCCCATATGTACAAAGACTTTTATGGCAGCTATTTCCATGAGGGCTCCAAAACGGAAATTAAGGGAGTATTTACCTATTGGAATTGCTAAACAAATTGTGGTAGGGGAATCTAACAGAATATTATTGTGCTATAACAAATAATGAAATGGATAGTTTCCAAATGAGATGGATGATCTCCATGATCTGATTCAGAGTGAAGTAATCTGAAGAAAAAAGAAGGCATCAGACATAGCTGAGATGGAAATACAGGGCAGATTTAGTGATGCTATATTCCTGCAGTCTGGAACTCTGACTTAGCCGGGGTTTTGCTCTAAAACTATGTGTCAAGACCTTGGAGAAGCTTTTGATTCTCCTGGAGGTAGGTCAGTGTCTGGTCTGTGGTATGGGCATTGGGTGGACCAGAGTTCAGCTGGCTTCTTCACCTCCATGAGAAGACAAGTTCAGTATACTCTCTCTAGGATTCACAACTCCACAACAACTGCCTCAACTACACCTTCTTGGGAAAAGAGGACTTTCCTAGCCTCCATGAGCAGCTATTCCATCAGGTTCCAGGCACCTGTCACCAACTACAGTGCTAAAGCTGTCACTTTGACCCTTCTCTTTTCACCTTCATAGTACGTACCCCTCTCCTCACCTCCCCACTACACACATCTCTCTGACACTCTGAGATAGCTCTGTGCTAATGCTGAGTACCAAGGACAATAACTACTTGAACTCATTCCTCAGTGATGAACATCTTTTTATCCTGCTGTATCCTCCCTATGCCAGTAATTTTGAATCCCTGGCTACCATTGTTCAAACTTCCATTCTCTGTCCTCACTGACCACTTCCTTATAACCATCCTTCTCAACCCAACCTCCTCCCTCCCCCAATGACTCACTCTGAAGCCACCCACTTCTACAGTGATCTCTGTAGAGTAAAAGTACCTAGCTCTCATCTTAAAAATTTTTTTATTTCTCCTCTATATGTTGCACTCATTGAGATCTGACTCTGTACTAACACCACATCTCTGGCCATCCTTTCCAGCTCTGGCTGCATTTCCATTCCTTCTCCACACCTTCTCTTTATCTTCTGCCCACTGGTCTTTGTCAGGAAGTTAGAATGTTCTCTGTTCTCCATTACTACTTCCTGGCTCTTGTTCTACCACCATCATTCGCCTTTTTTGAGGTTCCTTCAAACCACATTTATCATTCAATCAATATTAAGGTGTCTGTTGTCAATTATTTCATATTTATATTTTTCCAAACACCTTAACCTCAAATTACCTATTTCTCATGACTTACTTTTCCTTCTCATTTTACCTACATCCAGAGATGGCTTTCATCTTCCCTTCACCTGCAAGTATTCCACTTCCATCTTTGTGAACTCTGAAACTCCTTTATTTGATCATAATCTGCTTTGCAACCTTAAACCATCCTGAGCTTCCTCACTAGCAGGAATTCTCTACTCCTTGGTTTGCCTGGCTTCCTTCAGATTCAACTAAAATCCCTCCTTCTAGAAGAATCTTTTCCCAGACTCTTAATCTTAGTGTCTTTCAGAGAGTACTACTTAGAGAGTACTGTATTTGTTCTGTATATATCTTGTTTGTACAAAGTTGTTTGTTTATTATCTCCTTGTAGGGAGCTTTTCTTTTGTCTCTCTTTGTACCCTTAGCACTTAGTAGAGTGCCTGCCACATAATAGACAATAAAATGCTTGTTTACTTTGAGCAGAAATAAGAGAAAAAGTTTATACCGAGAAAAAATAGTGAGTCAATACAGTAATCGGGGAATTGTGTTGTATGTGTGTGTCTTAATATTTTTGGTGACTTTTTTTTTGTGTGAGAAGATTTAAAAAAATGTAGTTGATCAATGGAAGTGTACATGATATGAGAGAGAGGTAATAAATATTTGTAAACATATGGGTGTGTGTTTTATTTGTTTATTTTGAAAATGAATCTCATTTGACGATGAATCTCATCATCCTCCAGAAAAGTCTGATTTTCCAACATACTTCAGTAAATGAATCTACATTTAATTATTTATAAACTATATTAGTACTTAAATATGAGATTTAGTTTCAATTTTAGAGAAGGAACTCTTTAGGAAATGTCAAATCATCTTAAGATTGTAATAGATACTAAGTAGTATATTTTTATCAACATTTTTTCCCAATTTATTGAGATTAGATATTAAAACACTTTTGACAAATAATATACCTTACAAACAGTATTAGAAATCACCTCTACATTTTGCTTATTAAAATAAGATAGAAATTTCATTTAACTGATGTTTACTCCATGTAAAGAAGGCTGTCAAGTCTGTTTGTTTTGCTACCACCAGCTGATTGATTTATTCCTGTAAAAATGTTTGTATTTGAATACTGTTAAGTATATATATACCCAAGTCCTTAGAGCTTTGGGGTTTTTTTTTGCCTCTCAGAAGACCCAAATAGTCCAACATAATGAATGAATTGGAGTCTTGTCCCTCTGATCTCTCCCTCTTTTTGGAAGTTAATGTTTAACTACAAGATATATTGAAATTTTTGTTAATTTCTACAGCTATTCTTTGGTAAAATGACAAAATCATGCACATCAAGCAGTTGTACAGTTGGGATCCCTAAACTAAATGGAATTGCCTAGTGTCTTATGAGTGCATTTAGAGGTCTTGTTCCTAAGCACATAAAATTGTGTTTTATTTAACGGTGGCCTGTTGGGTGTTTAGAATACACATACTCTTACTCCTAGTATAATTATAACAAAATGTTTAATTTATCTTGTCAGGAAAAAATGGCACTCCTGTTGTGAATGATTTTGTGTCTGAATGTTTCTATGCTATATGAGAGTAGAAATAATGAATCATGCTGTGTGTGAATAGTATCATTTGCTGTGAATGTTCAATTTGAAGCATGCAAATTTGCATCGACACATTGAGCACTTTAAACATTTTACAGCTGATCGAATTACTAGAAAGGTTTAGTTGGTATACAGTTTAGTATTTGACCGTGTTCATTATGTCCTAATATTTCTGTAATTGATAGAAAAAAGTCACCCAGCATGAAATGAGTCAGATTCATCCAGTTGATTTGTTTCAATTGATCCAATCAGTTCTGTTTATTCTCTCCCATCCCCTTACCTCAATACTTCTTTTTGTTACTTTCCTATATGATAAAATCCATAACATGGATTTCCACAATGAAACTCATGACATATGCTTTTGGATCTATCTCCAAAGTACTACCCAGTTACCTGGTATTGGGCACTGAGATGGAGTTTTGGAGCTACAGGTTGGGATAGGGTTATAACAGGTTTTGTTCTTCTATCTACCAGAAACCATAGTCTAAATCCTCTGCCTTCAAACACCAACATTTACAAGCAATTGGGAACAAGAACTTTTTGGGCCTTCTCAATATTCTGATTCATTTCTTCTCTTCCTCCTCTGTAGGGCTCAGACTCCTTCTTGAGATACAGCTTGATTTCTCTGGGTTTCTTGTTTCTCTTCCAAGCAGACAGTTTATTTCCTCTTTCCTCAGCTCAAGTATTGGTTTAGATCTGTTCACAATCAATTAGATTATAAAATCTGTGTCCACACCAAGATCTTAGGACTCTGTGTTAAATGAGAATGCAGGAAACAGAATACTTTGACTCAATAGGTTAGAAGTGCTTAGATAAATTTGCTGATTGATTCTGAGTGTCCTTTCAATGTGTTTTGCAAACCTCAGGTCTATTGATTTTTCTCACACTAATGCATATAAAATATCCTATACCCATGGTGAGGACTTTTATTATTAAATCTCTAGCTCATTACTATTTTTAAGCTTGCTTCTCTCCCTTCTGTTAAGTAATAGCACTAAAGTTTAAAACAGAAATACACTAGAAGTTTTCCTGAGATCATGAAAAAATAATGCATTTTTGCCTTGCTTTTACAGTCAAGGTCATGTTTCCCAGCTCTTTCTCCTAGAATCTATTTTTAAAAAATACCATGATTACTATCACATCAACCTTAAACCCCGAATACTTTTTTATAAGAGAATGTCTATATTGATGACATCAAAGGTCAATGAAAATAAAGCACATGTATATTTTCTTTCATTCCTATAGTAGCCATTATTTCTCAAATTTTTCCTGTTAAGCAAATGAAGTTATGTATCAGTGAGCATCAAATATGAAATCCTCTGGCTTTTAAAGCTCTTGCCCTTCCCACCTTTCCATATCTGGAACTCTCCCAATTCCATCTCCCGATGTTATTGCCTTCCTTCCGTCTCAGCTAAAGGCCTACTTTTTGTAAGAATCCTTTTTAGGACTTCTTAACATTTTCCCTCTGTTTGTTACTTCTGATTTTTGTTTTGTTTGATTTGTACATGTTGTGCCCTTTATTTTTGAGCTCCTCTAGAGCAGGCTCTGTTCTTTGCCTTCCATTGTGTCTCAGTGCTCAGCACAGTGCCTGGCACATAATAGGCACATAATAAATGCTTATTGATGACTTCCCCCTTGTTTTGCCTCCTGGGGCCAAACATTATATCTAATTTTTCTTCCATGGCCTAGCCCTTCAAGACTCTTAGACAAATAGGAGTACCTGAGTTCAAATCTAGCCTCAGACAATTAATACTTCCTGATTTTGTGATCCTAGACAAGTAGTCATTTGACCCCAATTATACACCCCCCCCCCCAAATACTTCAAATAAAATTGTCACAATTATCTTGGATTTTATCTTTAGGCTAAGTGTACTGGTTCCTTCAGTTGCTTCTCTCATGATGCAATCATGAAGCTCTTCTCCATCCTGGTCCTAATCAATATCCTTTCTAAAATGTAGTACCTAAATTGAACTCAAAAACTCTGGATTACTTTTTTCCCCCAATGTGGTCAATGTTCTTTAAAGAGACTTAATAACTATCATAACTAATGTTTGAGCCTTCTTTGGAAAGAGATTTTAAAAAACAAAAACAAAAAAAACCAAGTCTTATTTCAACCATTCTCTGAAGAAACATTTTGTCCTCTTGTAGCACCCCATGCTATGGCCCTTTTCTAGAATTTTTTCCCTAATTCATAGCTTTTAAATTAAATTGTGCTTTTCCTTCAAGCAAGGATTTTTCATTTAAAATAGAGGATATGAATTACCATCTCTATGAGACTTTCCCAAACTAACCCTACTCAGTACTACCATTCAGCCCTCCATCAATTTTCTCATTTCCCTAAATAGTTAGTACTTAAAGAGTGCCTGCTCTTTATGCATGAGGTTGTTCTTGTCAGTAATATCTTTCCATGATAGGATTTGCCCTGTTCTCTTTGAGTGCATTGCAAGGATAAAGGCTTCCCTTTTAGACACACTATTTTAGAGTGGATAGAGAACTGGTTCCAAAGCCAGTTCAGTAGGTAGGTGTCTGTAGGATCCTGAGCAACCTCAATGCTTATATTCCCTATGAGAAGTTATTCTGCTTTGCAGGAGGGGCTTCTTTATTTGGGGGTTTTCCACTTAACTTACAGATTTTTGTCCCTATTCTTATACCCTCCCTAATCCCCGATATGTACTTGAATACCACCTACACCTAGTATACTTTTCTGTATACAGCAGACCCAGCTACTTCATCTTTCCTTTATAGCTGGAATGGGTAACTAGAATTCATTAGCAACAGTGTCTTAGGTTAATTCAAACTAAGAGCACTCATTCAGCACTTTTTGCATAAGGTATCTGTATGAGGTCTTGGCAATATAAACATGAAAGATGGTGCAGTCCCTATGCTCAGGGATGGATTACTAGGAGTTTATAATCTGCTAGATGAAGTAAATGGCTTGTACGCAGATTAATTTAAGGTATATATAGAGAGAGGGAAAAAAAAAAGGAGATATCCAGATAAAGTTCTCAAGGAAGACCTGCCCAAAAACTGGGAAGAACTGAACATACCATGGTGTATAAATGGGATAGAATTGTATTGTTCTGCAAGAAATTAGTAGATAATCTAGCAGTGTTACTACTGGGCTTATACCCCAAAGAGATCATAAAAAAGGGAAAAGGACCCACATGTACAAAGATGTTTGTAACAGCTCTTTTTGTAGTGGCAAGGAATTGGAAACTAAATGATGCTTATCAGTGGGAGAATGGCTGAATAAGTTATGATATATAAATGTTATGAAATATTATTGTTTCATAAGAAAAGTTCAGCAGGATGATTTCAGAGAGGCCTAGAGAAATTTATATGAATTTATGCTAAGTGAAATGAGCAGAACCAGGAGATCATTGTACATATTAACAACAAGATTATATGACCAATTCTGAAGGATGTGTCTGTTATCAGCAATGAGATGATTCAGACCAGTTCCAATGGTCTTATGATGGAGAGTCATCTGCACCCAGAGAGAGGACTATGGGAACTGAGTGTGGATCACAACATAGTATTTTCCACCTTTTTTATTGTTTGCTTGCATCTTGTTTTTTCTCATTTTTTTTTCTTTTTGATCTGATAGCATGATACTTGTGGAAATATGTATAGAAGAATTGCACATATTTAATATAATGGATTATTTGCCATCTGGGGGTGGGGATGAGAGGAAGGGAAAGAAAAAAAAATTGGAACACCAAGTTTTGCAAAGGTGAATGTTGGATATCTATGCATATATTTTGAAAATAAAAAGTTTTAATTAAAAAAAAGGAAATGAGGAGATAGACGATTTCAAGGAGATATGGTAAAACTTGTAGGAACTGATGCAGGAATAAGTAAGCAGAACCAGAAGGATAATGCATACTATAACTACTTTTATAAAAATGAAGACACTTGAAATTTGTTATTAACTGAGGAATGAAACAACTGGAACCAAAAGAATGATTCATATAATTCACAGCACTATAAAGTCACGCAGCTTTGAAAGTTCAAATAGCTAAGATCAACCCAACAACTATCCATGATTCCAGAGGACCAATGATGAAGACTGTTATCTATCTCCTGATAGAGAGGTGATGGACTCAGGATATAGAATAAGGCATAATTTAACGCATCAATAAGAGCATATGCTTTGTTCAAATATGCATGTCTTTTTCTTTCTTTTTAAATGGAGTAAGAGAGTAGGAGGGAGAGAAAATGCATTTCTATTAAAATAAAACTGAAAAAAAAAAAGAAAACGTGAGGTGATGAGTAATTTGAGCTTTGAAAAAGGGAACAGAGAAATTTTTATACAACACCTAAGCCAAACCTTGAAAGGAAGGCACATTTTGATGAGGGAATTAGCAATTCTTAGATAGACAACATAAGTGAATACATTCTCAAATGAAGAGGTGGTCCTTTCTCACCAAGTCTAACTCCTTTACTTGCACCCACATCTTTTCCTATTTCCCTCATATAATATAATTAGATAATTCTAGTTCCTATTCCTACATATTAATATATTCTATTACACATACTATAATAATATATGATTCTATATCTCTTCCTTTTCGCAGTCAGAATCATAGAGGGAGCAATTTTCTGTACTCATTCGTTTTACACACTTATCACTCAGTTCTTAATTCCTTGTAATCTGTTTTGTGCCCTCACAATTCACTTGAAATGGCTCTCTCCAAAATTATCTCAATTGCCAAATCTAATGGCCTTTTCTGAATTTTCATCCTTTTTCACTTCTCTAACATTTGGCACTGCTAATCACCTCCTTTTTCTGGATATTCTCTCCTCTCTAGTGCTTTTTAAAATGCTGGTTCCCACTTTTCCCCATCTGTGTTACTATTCTTTCTCAGTCTCTTTTACTGGATCATCAGGCTTCCTATATCTGAATGTACCCTAGGATGTCTCTTGAGCACTGTTTTCTTTATAATTTCACTTTGGTGAGCTCATTATCTTAGTTATCATCTTTACAGATAATTCTCAGATATATGTAGCCTTATCTGTTGCCAAATATTGTTAAATAATAAATGAGATAATATATGTAAAGTGCTTTACAAACTTTAAAGCACTATTAGCTGTTGCTATTGTTATTATTACCTTTTGGAGCATCTTTCCCATCCATCCTCTTCTCTTTAATCCACCATATTAGTAGTAACTCTCACAACCTTTCCCTTAGTAACCTCTCAATTGATCTTCCTACCCCAGGTTTCTCTTCTATCCAAAATATTCTTTACACAGTTGCCAAAATAATACCCTTTCTTCCCCACGTGGCACAATGAATAGAGTGTTGGACTTGGGGTCCGGAAAATCTGAATTTAAATATAATCTCAGACACTTGCTAGCTGTTTGACCCTAGGAAGTTATAGAATATCTCTTAGTTCTGCATTTTTATTGATTTGTTTTTTGCAAGGCAGTTGGGGTTAAATGACTTGCCTAGGGTCACACAGCTAAGAAGTGTTAAGTGTCTGAGTGTCTTGAGGGTGGATTTGAACTCAGGTTTCTGCAGGTGCTCTATCCATTGCCATCTAGCTGCCCTCAAATTCTACATTTTTAAATAGCTATAATAGCACTATCCTAACACTATCCTCACAGGATTGTTGTGAGAATTAAATGAGATAACATCTATAAAGTGCTTTGCAAATCTTAAAGAGCTATGTAAATGTTAGCTATTGTTATTGTTAGTAGTAGTATTATTAAAATCAACATGGTGTATTGGAATAGCCTGGACTTAAATCTCTTTCACAAACTAGCTTTGTGACTGCAAACTCTCTTAGATTACAAATTGCCAAGAAAATGGCAGCCTGCCTTGGTAGGGAATGTTTCTTCATCCTGGGGTTCCCTATGCCATTGAAATCACTGGCCCAATTCCTCATATAGAATAATTTAGGTAAAGTACTTTGCAAACTTTAAGCTATGCAAATACATTTATTGCTGTTGTTGTTGAAACATGACCATTTCCATATAAAAAAACAGAAAAGATGATCATATATAAAACATTAATTTCTTTTACATATAGTTTAGTTTTTTAAAAAGTTTGTAATAAATTTGACACAGTTTCCAAGTTGACTTGCTGGTCTGTCTCTGATTTTCATTTTTAAATGTTTCAATTGAATAATTAAAACACATTTCAATAATCCTCTTTTCTTTCTTTTCTTCTTTTTTACTATCACTATCACAACTCTCCCATTTCCTTCCTTAATCTATCCTTTAAACTAAAAATAACAATAACAACAAAAAAAACCTCTTCTGTCGCAAATTTATATCGTTAAGCAAAATAAATTCACATACTGGTTTTGTCCAAAAAGATCTTTCTTTTCAAAATAATATTCCTAAAGCACAACTCTGTATTTAGGACATATTAAAGTCTAAGGCATCATTCTAAAATCCTAGAAGAGATATCCAAAAGGCAATTTGGAAGTCTGGGAAAGAAAACTAGAGGAAGGTCTGAATGTATAGATATGGGAATCATCTGCATAGAAATAATCATTGGACCCAAGGGAGCAGATGAGATCCCCAAAAGACAAAACATAGATCATATTTTCCAGGCTTGTTAAAATTCTTCATTTCTCCATCTTAGCTTTTTTTATTCTGGCCTTTTTGGCCTGACTAATTTTGAAAGGAAATAAACTATGATCGTTTTTCCCCAGTAGAATGGCTACAAGAGTTAACACCTAGGAATAATAAATATAGCAGAGCTCAAGCTGTGTTCACACTCTGAAAGAGCTTAGTGTTGGGTAGGATTGACTATGAAGGAGGCCTTTCCAAAGAGAGTTTTAAAACTGTGTTTCCATCTCTCCCTTTTGACCATTAAAAATGCCAGGAGCTGCATACTCCAGATCAGGATGGGCCTTTCCATACTTGGACCCAAAACCTGTTGTGGGTCAGCTGCTACAAATTATATGGGGAGACACGTACGGGATGAGGCAGTGCAGCTCTGAATGCTTGGTTTAGAGGAAAAAACTGGTGAAATTCTGGATTTGCTTTCTCTAGGGATTGTCTTTGGTCAAAGACTGGTGAGAGAGATCCATATGGACACCAGAGGGAGCTAGCAGCTAGCAACAAAAATCTCCATTTCTATTTTGCAGTGGATTCTAATGAGGATCTGCGGCACTTGGAAATTTATTTTCCATCTGTAGGAAATAAAATAAATAAAAAATATAAATAATGGTTTATGTTCTAGCCCTCCCCCTTCCCCTCATGTTGGCTTGCCTCTAAAATTACTCTCCCTGCTGACATTAAATATGTGGCTGGATTCATGGCATTATGTTTGAAACATGGGTCTATATTTGAAAGTGAGAGCTGGAGCTGTTTTTAAATTTTTCTCTTTCCAGAGTGATGATTTTGTTCATTTCCATATGAAACCATGCGTTTTGATTTCTTTCTTACCAATGCCTCAGTTACTGAAAATAAATTTAGAGGCCAGAAAGGCTTAGCAGGGGACCCCTAACTCTTGATTTATCTACTCTACTGGTGGAACTACAGGTAGTGAAATAAACTGTTGACATACTGTGCCTAAGTGTTTCCACGTAGATGACTCCATTTTAAGTGGGGGAGAATGAGTGAAAAGTCATTTATCTCTTACCTATGTCTTCTTGCATGAGCTGAAATCCCTGCTCTTGGAGATGAATTTAATACAACCAAAGTCTGACAGTCTCATGTCCTATAGCCTCTCTTTTGAAGCATTCTTTTCTTATGTCTAGTGAGCTGTTTTTCCAAATATCTTTTATTTCCTGCAAAGAACCCTGAGGGGAAAGTTACCTTGAAGCACATGGAAAAAGACAATTGGAATTAGAATTTGATTTTTAAATCGTGACAAATGAAGATAGTCTGTCTTACAGCCCATGGCATTTCATTTAATGAATATATTATGGGCTAGAGCCGGCTAATTAATTTCCAGGTCTCACTGAGAACATTCTAACCAAATGAGAAAAAAAAGTTTCATCTCTGTCTAGATTCACTTCAGTGCTGGATTCTTTACTGAGGTTGATTTTTCCACAGCAGCTCCACCTTACCATCCATTCCTCCCCTGCAGCCCCCCACCAGAGACTTTTTACATGGCCACATGGTGGCTTTTGCCAAAGTTTACAACTTTTTAGTACAGTAGATCATTTTATTCTTCAGTCATATTTCACCTTGACTGTTTACATTGGGTGGATAGTACCCTGTCCTCAGAACAAATAGCAGTAACATTCCATTTTCCCTCCAATAGTTACCCTGTTCTCATTTTTTCCCCCTCCAAATTCTCTGAAAGGAGTTTGAACAAGAACAGTCTTGTGTCCTTTAAGCAAAGAGGATGGGAAAATTGTTTGGCTGTTGGATGGGTAGGCTTCTTTTATTATAAAATAACTTATTTTCTCCAAACTTATTTCACCACTGTCAAATATTGGTATAGTTTTTAGGTTTCAGAGTATGCTAGATGGGGATTAAGTATAGGATATCTTTAATTAGAATTTCTCTTTATGGGTTCAGGGCCTAGCCAAAGATTTCACCAACATAAATAAGCCCTTTATAAAGGCCTATTTCTTGCTGATAAGTGAGAAGATCACTCAAGAGACAAACTGTACTAAACCCTATGGAAAATGAAAGAAAAATAAGACAAAACTTTTTTCCTCCAGAAACTTACAGTCTTGCTGGGAAAATCATGACAACACAATTCAAGACAATGAATGTTAACTCCTGATGCTAAAAGAATTCCGAAAAGATAGAGATGATTTGTCATTGTGAGCTAGAGAAGTTATAGATTGCATTTAATCCCAAAGGAAGAGTTTAGGGGTCAATTTTGTTGTTATCTTAACTCAAGAGTTTTGAACTGAAGTTGAAAAAACCTGGCTTCACATCCCACCTCTGACTGCTAGGTGACCACAGGCAATTCACTTAATGTCTCTGAGACTCTTGTTTCCTCATCAGCAAAATGGAAAATACCTGTAGAACCATATCTCACATGATTTTTGTGAGGTTTAAATGAGATCAGATATGCAAGGCAAATATTAAAGTACTATATTAATATACAGTTATTAAAATTATTTTAAAGAGAAAGGGTCCTATTGCTTTAGGCAATATTCTAAGACTATAAATTGAAGAAATTGGTAGGAGTTTCCTTACCAGGGAGTGTCTTAAACCAATGTGGTTCCAAGAAACTGCAGCATGCATGGCAGCCACAACACAGTAAAACTGTCTCACTAGGTTGAGGGTAATTGGTAGGTCTCAAGCTCATTCGTGAGTGAGGGGGATGTGAAGACTTCCCAGTGGATGAGAATAATTTGTTCCAATGGCACTAAAGCAGATAATGTGCAGTGCTTGGAGCTTGGTCAAATGGCAAAGATGTCAAGATCATCCACTACAGCTTGGGCCATTGATTCATCCTGACTTCTATGTTGCTACTGGACTTTGATGACTTTGAAAGAGAGGGTGAGGCTGAAAACTTTGTGCAAATCTGCCTCATTTAAATTCAATTCATCCAGGAGTTAAGAAGCCATTGGTCCTCTTTGAAAAACGAATTGAACACAACAACAACTACAATCAATAAAATCACCATATAATATGATATAATATAATATGTAATATGATACTATCTAATATCATAATACTATTATCATTATTAACATACATATCATTCTCCTCCCTCACCCAATATCCTTCTGATTAGTTCAAATTCCTTTGTGGTTGCTTTGTTCAATTTATTTAAGACAAAAATTGAGGATTTTAGTTTTTTTCCTTTGTATTTCTAGTGCTTGGCACATATCTTGCATATAGTAGACACCTAATAAATATTTATTAAATTGAATTATAATTATTACTTAGAATCAACCAAACCAAAGGCCAAGTTTTGTTTTCAAAAACATAATAACTAAGTGAACCAAAACAAACCAAATTCAAGCCCTTCCCAATATTGTAAATGTTCCAGCATGTTTTCACCTTCCTTTGAATTGGCATCACATTTGCCAGTTCCATAATGAATTTGCAAAAATTAGAGACATCAAACAATGCATTATTTCCTGTTTTTGGGTCTTTTCTCTTCAATCAGATTCTCTCTTCTAATCCAGGACAGTGCTTTATACCTGAAGCACTAGCAAGAAGAGGACCAGATTTGGAGGTAGGTAGGACTGGACAGTTAACTCATCTATAGAATTGAAAGGATAATGGATATACTTATATCACAAGGTCTTTAGGAGGATCAAATATGTTGATGGATGGTACATATTGCAAATTTCTAATTCATTGTTGACATTGTTGTTTTATGGACCATCACTACCACCACCACAAAAAAAAAAATCACTTAGTGATCAAACCTTTTGGTGAGAACATTCCAAGGGTTTTATGCCAGAAGGATTTAATGAAAGCATATGGAAGAAAGCTTTTTTAAATCTTTTTCATCTTTAATCTCTTCTCTTTCCAATCTCAAGTCTATCTTTAGACGGAGTAATCTTAATATAGTGTTCCAATTACATAGCGCAGAATACTACAATGGCCCCCGAATAGACTCCTTATAAAGACCTCCACAGATTGCCTATAACTGAATTATGTTATGTTGCTCTCTTCCAACCTCTTAGACTCTTTGGCTCCTAACCAATCCCCATTCTTATGCAGGTTTTCAATGTCTGGAGATCTTTGCTTATATCTCCATCCATGCCTAGAATGAATACTCACTCTGCCCCATTAAAATTGCTCCCTCTCTCCAAAATGTCAGATGTCATCCTCTCAAACTCCTGAGCTAAAAACCATCTCTCCTCAGCATTCTAATCTGTACTTTCCATTACACACATGATACTTGCCTTATATCTTAGACTAAAAAAAGCTTCATCCCCTCTATTAGATTTGAAGCACCTTGAAGGGAGAAACAACGATTGTAGTTTATCTCACATTGCTTTTTTGTAAATCATAATGATGATGATTAGAATTTATGTAGCATTTTAAGATTTGCAAAATGCTTTAGCAGTATTATCTCATTTTATCTTCACAGCAACCCTGGGAAATAGATGCTGTTATATCCATTTTACAGAAAAAGAAACTGAGGCAGACAGAGATTGAGTGACTTTCTCAGGATCATACAACTAATAAGTGTCAGAAGCTTGATTTAATTTAGGTCTTTCTAACTCCAAGTCTGGTGCTCTATTTACTGTGCCTCCTACTATCTCTAATGAGTCACAAAGTCATTATTGTTGAAACGTCCATTAATTTTCTGCCATGGTAATGAGAATTCAAAACAGTGGATTGAAAGCAAATGTGTTTATTCAATGAACTTAATATTTATGTGTGAATTTTCTTGAACTAATTTGTATATTGGTTTACTCAAATTCTTTTTTAGGAGGGGGATTGGGATAAATGACTACTACCAAGTTATGGAGAGGAGCTTCATAATTATATCTCATTTGCAAAAAATAGAATTTCAGAACCAGAGGAGAATTTGGAGATCCTCTAATTCAGCTAGCTCGTTTTACAAATTAGGAAACTAATACTAAAAGAGGTAAAGTCTCCAGTTTAAGATTAAGCAGCCAGATTGGTGCTGGAACTGGATCTCAAATGAGTGCTTTAGCAACTCTATCCTGAAGGGGCTATGTGGCACCCAATCATAGGGATGGCCCTGAGTAGGTTATTATTGGAGATAACAGAATGGATAGAGCAGTGGGCTTGCAATCATGAAGACCTGAATTCAAACTCTGACTCAGCTGTGTGATCCTACAAGAGTCACTTAACTTTTCTCTGCCTCAGTTGCCTCAAATGTCAAATGTAGATAATGGCACCTACCAGAGTTGTTGATGGGATAATAATAATATATGGAATATGCTCACATGAAGTAGCATATGGAAAGTACTTTGCAAAGTTTAAAGTGCTCCATGAAAATTAGTTTATTTTATGTTTTCTAGTTGCCTGAAATAACCTATTTCATAGATATATAAGGACATTGCAATATTATTTCCTGATAGGACCTGGCTCCATAGAGAAAATGAGCCATGATATGGTAGATCATTTCTAGAAGCTGACTCCATTGTCCAACGTCCCATGCTCTTTAAAATAGAGGTCTGTTGCAAAGGTAACAGGAGATACCAAGTCATTTGTGATGATAGATGGGGGAAGGGCACGTCCTCAGGTTGGGATAATTACTTTTCTTCAGGGGCATGTTGGAACCACCTCGAACTGGTTGGAGAGAGAAAGCCAATGATTAAATTTTCAGTGTTAGCATTTATACCCCAGGAAATGTCAATCCCTACAAATCAGAATTTGCTATTTTGTTTTCTTGATTATTTAAACTTAAAAAAAGTGATGGAGAAAATGTTAATAATGCAAATTAAAGTTGAAAGGGCCTTGTACATACATTCCCCCTCAACCAGAGCTAGCTGTTAAATATTTGGAAGGACATAATGCTCTTTTTCTTACTCAACCCTACATGGTCTTTATCAGAAAGAAAAGGGGATAAAGGGACAGGAAATATCATAATAAAAGAGAAAGGGGGCAAAGGAGAAAGAATGGTCAGCTTTCTATTCAATTTTATTTATCAGAAAAAAAAGGCATGAAATGAGAAATTCACAAAGGTTAAACTGGGCTCTGTCATTGTTCAACTGAGCAGCTGGGGAGTCTCACTAAAAACCAGATGGCAATGTACCAGGCCTAAGCTAGGATAAAGAAGGCACCATCTATTAAATTTACATAGTAGGTGATAATTTCAAGTCACTTTCTAGATAAACATATTTTTATTTGGCTCCTGGAACACCTTTCTGGGCTGCTTGCCAGAATCTAGAACATTCCCTACAATCCCCCAGAAATTTCTTCACTCTGAAAACTCACTCCTCTGGCCTGCTTCCCAAAGTAGAAGTATACTGTGCACCCTCTTATTCTGACTGGTTGGCTCTTTCAAGAATTTCAGTTATAAGGAGAAAGCCTAAGCCAATCACGTTTTCATTCCTCTGCAGACTGGACTCCTGATTCTCCAGGACTCAGTCTCCAAAGACACTCTGACCTTCTTTCTATAATGCACAAGTTATCTTTTTGTCTTTTTTTCCTTCCTGCTTTCCCTTTCCACTTCCTTTTATATGTTGTAAGTTCCTGGAGATCAGCAGCTATCTTTCTGTTTGCATTTGTGTTCCCAGAATTTAACACCAGGCCTGTCACATAGTAGATGCTTAATAAATGTTTTTTTTTTAACTTCTTAGATTACCAAGGGAATGAAGTATTTCTCTTTTTAAAGTAGAAGAGATTCAAAAGAAAAAAGAAAAAGCCTCGTGAAGCTCAAGTAAAAGTCTGACCTAGGTCAGAGGACTGGGGGATAGAAGGAAGAAGGACCACTGAACATGTGGAGGCAAGTAAAAGGTCTGAGGCTTTTCTTACGAGGAGAACCTGGATTCTTTGATATGGAAATAATTGTTTGTCAAAATTATCACTCTTTGCAGATGATATCATGGTATACTTACAGAATCCTAGAGAATAACTAAAAACTACTAGAAACAATTCACCACTTTAGCAAAGTTGCAGGATAAAAATACACATGAATTATCAGCATTTCTATATGTTACCAACAAAGTCCAGCAGTAAGACATACAAAGAGAAATTCCATTTAAAATAACTGTAGATAATATAAAATATTTGGGAGTTTGAGAAGACAGCCAGGAACTGTATGAAGATAATTACAAAACCCTTTCCACACAAATAAAGTCATACCTAAAAATTTGGAAGAATATCAAGTGCTCGTGGATAGCTCAAGTGAGCTAATATAATAAAAATGACAATTCTATCGAAATTAATCTACTTATTCAAGGCCATACCAATCCAACAGCCAAGAAATTATTTTGAAGAGCTAGAAAAAATAATAACAAAGTTCATCTGGACAAACAAAAAGTCAAGAATTTCAAAGAAATTAATGAAAAAAAAATGCCAATGAAAGTGGCCTGTGTCAGGCCTAAATAAAGCAGGAATCATCAAAACCATTTGGTACTGGCTAAGAAATAGAGTGGTAGATTAGTGAAATAGGTTAAGTTCATAAAACACAATCATCTTTAGATATAGTCTATAGATTACTATAGTAATCTAGTGTTTGATAAACAAAAAGACCTAGTTTCTGCTAAAAGAACTCATTATTTGACAAAAATTGCTGGGAAAACTGGAAAATAGTATGGCAGAAATTAGGCATTGTCACACTTAACACCCTATACCAAAATAAGGTCAAAATGGGTTCATGATTTAGACATGATGATACTATAAGCACATTAGAAGATTAAAAGATAGTCTACCTCTCAGATCTGTAGAGAAGGAAGAAATTTATGGCTAAAAAAGAACTAGAGTACATTATGAAATGCAAAATGGATAATTTTTATTATATTAAATTAAAAAGAGTTTTGTACAAACAAAACCAATGCAAACAAAATTAAAAGGGAAGCAGAAAAATGGAAAAAATTTACATTTACATCACAATTTGTGATAAAGGCCAATCCCTCTACTGTAAAAGCTTTTTTTTTTTTTTTTTTTTTTTTTGGCTCTTTTTTATGGCAGATAATTTGCACCATTCCATTTGTCTCTTCTAAGTTTCCTTCAGCTGGAAGATGTTCTACTGTGTCTTTGGGGGTGTTCTGATACTCTAAAATTTATTTAGAGTCATTATTTAAAGGAATTTGGAGGAATTTGGGGGAGAGGTGGGGCAAGTTCCTGCCTTGACTCTGCCATCTTGGCTCCCAATATGAAGATTTTTTTTAAGGACATAAGTGTTATTCATGGCTGCTGCTAATCAAAGACAGGGTTAGAACTTTGGGTGAAGTTAAATTTCAGGAGAAAAGAGCTGATTAAGAAGACAGTGCTTGAAAACAAAGTTTTGATTGTGAACTATAGCTTAAATTTTAATAGAAACTTGGCTAGATATGGAGTGCATCTAATGAAGGCTGATAAAAGCATATTTATCTGTAGCCTTGCAAATATAAATTGAAGAGGAAAGGGGAAGGAGAAAACTCTCTAAATATATTTACCAAATTAAGTATCTCAAAATAACTCTATTATATATTGTACTCTCACTCCTGCCCAAGCCTGAAAAGAGAGAGCAGTTGGAATCCAGAATGTAGAAAGGAGGGAAAGAGAAAGAAGGAGGAGGAGAGAGAGTCTGTGAGAGGGAGAGAATGGAGAGGGGGGGAGAGAAAGAGAGAGAGAGAGAGAGAGAGAGAGAGAGAGAGAGAGAGAGAGAGAGAATTTTTCTTAACTTGAAAGAAGGAGGAAGAGAAGGAAAAGGAAGAGGGAGAGGAAGAAGGGGATGATATGGTATCAATTGCAGATGACCTTTTAAAGGAGTTTAGCCACAAAAGGGAGAAGTGAGTTGATCACTAACAGATATGGATGGATCGAGCGTTTTTTGTTTGTTTGTTTGTTTGTTTGTTTTGTTTTGTTGTTTTTTAGAATGGGGGAGATGTGGGCATATAGATAGACAGCAGGGGAACAGCTAGTAGATGGAGAGATATTGAATGTGGATTGGCAACTTGTAACTTGTCATCTTAAAGAGTTGCCTGAGCAGTGAGAGGTTGGACATATCAAGGGCAGGAATTGAAGCCAGGCCTTCCTGATTTCATAGCCATATCTCTCTTCATTATTTCAAACTGTATCTAAAAAGTCAAAATGGAATTTTTTTGGGGGGAAAAAACTTGGAAGGAAAACAGACAGCTTAGAAGAGAAGCTGGAAAACCTTACCTAAGTAATGGATTCCCTGAAAAACAAAATAAAGGAAACATGATTTTAAAAGTCATTGATATAATAATATAGAATTGATATAATAGTATTACAGTCAAAAAGCAGAAAAATTAAAAGAATATGTTAACTATTTATTATTAAAAACAAGGTATGGCTAATGAATATCCATAAAATGTGATTAAAGTAGTAATCACAAAGAGCCAATACAGCTTCATTAAGAACAAGTCATAACAAATTAACCTTATTTCTTTATCTTCTTTCCCTCCTGCTTCCTTCCCTACCTTCCTTTCTTCTTTCTTTCCAAATATAAGTTAATAATAATAATGATAATATCAATAATAATACATGGTATTAATATAGATCTTTAAGATTTGAAAAGTACTTTACATTTATTATCTTATTTTAGTCTCACAACATCCCTGGAGGTGATACCCAGCCTGGACTCTCTCCTGCCCACACCAGATTTATAGTTTTGTGTTGAATTTAGGATATGACATTTTGGAACAGCTTTTGATGAACTGGAAGGAATCAAAAAGAGCTTATTTGGAATAATGAAGGACATCAAGAACATGACATAGGAAGTTCAGTTGTAGGAAATGGGAATCTTTAGTGTGGAAAAGGGAAGATGAAGGAAAACATAATAGCTGCCTTCAAAGATTCACAAATTTCTGAATTGGAAGGGACCTCAGGAGCCATCAAGCTCAATTCATACCTTTACAAGAATCTTCTCTATAATATCTCCTTCTTTGCCCATATTTGGTTCTATTTTCTTGATGTGACTTATGTAAATTAACATTGATTGATGAAGTACCTGAAGATGCACATTGGCTTAAACAACTCAACCTTCTCATCAGAATTATATCTCATTTCTATATCTTAACCATAAAAGGTATTATCAAGAGTAAGGGGTCCAAAGAGGAGAGAAGGATATATTTAAACTCGATGTAAGAAAAATTTTCCTAACCATCAGAGCTGTTTCCAGATGGAATGTGCCTCCTTGGGGATGGACATTAATCCAGGATTAGTGACCACATGCTTAAAAGCTTCATTTCAAAGGTGCTGACCACATGAGCAAGTTAGTGGATAAGGTGATGGTGGAGACAGTGCAGGACTGAGGCTAGACATTCAGAAGGGAACAATTATCTCTGGTTTATGCTCAGGATGACCTTTCCAGGGAAACAGAGAACCACTGATCAATCCTAAGAAATAAATGATCATTTATTATTATTTATCATTTTTATCATTATTTATTTGTTTGTTTATTATTTATTATTATTATAACATTAAATTTCCAGTTGTTCATGGAAAATTTTTGTCTCAACCAGGGATGATGCATCTGTTACTTGTTACAATACCCACCTTCCCCAGCTCCTTGTCCCTGGGGGACTGACAAACTCTGTCTTCTGGCCTTCGCCAAAAGAGACACCACATTTCCCCTAGACATAGGAATAAAAAGAATAATAACGATTGTAGCCAATATTTTTCCATCATGCTCAGCGCTTGACAAAGCACTTTCTATACATTATCTCATTTGATCCTCGTGGCAGCTTGATGAGATAGATATTTTGATGAATTGATGGATCTATGATCTCATCTACATGCTTTAGTCCTGGGCAGGTCTTGCTGCAGTCTTCCCCTGAATCCTCTCCAGGGAATGCCCTCCATGGGGCCTTTCTTTAGATCTCTTGATATTGAATTATTACCAATGGAGCACATATAACACAATGAAAACTAAATAAATATTCACTAATAATGATAGATGCCTCTTTTTTGTTGTTTACCTGAGGAAAAAATAAAAAGACATGGGTTTGGGTGCAGCTTCTGTGATACTAATGTGGATTAAGCACAGCCATCTTTTATTTTTTGCTCTCACTTCTGGAGCAGTCCACCTCTGAAAGAGTTGCATGCTGAATAGAACTTTTTCTCAGTTCAAGTACTATCTCTGATACATCCTGTCTGTGTGAGCAAGACAAGTTACCCAATTTCTTAGTGCCCCAGGAAATTCTACATAAATTGCATAAATTGTAGTTATTCTTCATTGATGGAATGAATTTCATCACCAACAACTTTTTATAGCAATGAAATCATGAGTCCTGTCCAAAAAGGGATTTCTCTGACATTAATTAGGTGGTCATGTATTATTCTCTTCATTTTAAAGATAAAATAAACTAGAGTATTTATGTATTTCTCTCATTGTAGAGATTGCTAGAATGTCCCAGGGGACATCATCCTACACATCCTTTTAGTGGCAAGACGGATTGGGTACCTTATAACTCGGCTACCCATTAAGCCCTCAGACACTTCAGCACATGAGGAGGGAAAGTCAGACAACTCCAAGGATGATTTTTCCTTTTTGGTCAGGTCGGGATGGTGGATGTTAATGCCTCTGGAACAAGGTCATTCTTTGATGCAAGGAGCATCTCAGGGGAACCACAGGCCAGCACTAACATGGGAGTTGGGAAGCTGGACTTTTATTTTTTGCCAGCTCTGTGACTAACTCCCTGTGTGGTCTTGGGCTTGCAGGTTTAGCCTCTGTGTGATTTATCTCTTTGTGAGTAAAAGAAAAATCTACTGTTCTCATCCTTGTTCAGGTTCCATAAACTGATTGGTTGGTGATTATATAATATCAGAGGATTAGAAAGTTCTCTTGGGGGAGCTTGTATGTGTTTACATCATCTCTGAGTTTTTAAAAGTCATCCTCCCTGGGCACAGAATAAGATCTTGCAGCTTCTAGCTGCCTCTTGGCCTGGACCCGATATAGTTTTAGTTCATCTTTATTGCATCTCTGGCTCTTTGAAGCATTTAACTAAATATAGAGTGTGGAACAACACCATAGACAAGGTGGAATAAGAGGCAATTTTCCTTCCAATCAATCCAGTTACATCTTCTTCTGAACAGCAGGTCCTGTTTTTTTCTGCAGAGTAGAAAGACTGAAGGGAATAAGAAGGAGTGATATTGAAGTGCCTAGCTTTCCAAAGAGGAAATCAATAATAACAAGGTCTTACAAGACAGAGAGTCCTAGGGTTCCTCTCCATGTTTCTCCTCTGACTTTCGCCATGACCTTGAGCAAGTTATTGAATCCTAGAGTTTGAAGGGATCTCGAGCTCCAATATAGACTGATAGTTCTCCAAGTATGACCCACAGACAAGCAATGGCCATCATCACAGCCCCAAATGGTCTCTGGGTTGGTCCTTTATAGTACAAATAGTTAAAATTAAATAGCCTCATCATTATTTTTTTTCCTGGAATGAACTCATTGTTTCTCTCTGGTTTTGAGTAACAGAAGAGATATCACTTTAGAATTTTAAGAAAATGAAAGAAACAAACAAAAATAATACAACATTAATCTTAATAATTCTTGAGAAGTTTTGCACAGCAGCAAGTGACAAAACAGTTGGTCCATGGGGTCCAATCCCTCCTCTAAGTTGTTTCTCCCATTAGAATAGGAACACCTCAAGGCATTGCTTTTGCTCTTTGTATTTTCAGTGCTTTAGCACTTAGTAAGATCTTAATAAATGCTACTCTAATCTAACCCTAACCTCCTGACTGACTTAGAAGATGAAGACTACAGATCCTGCTACAACTTCTGGATATGACTCAAAACTATTACATTCATAGAATGGCTCTCTTATTCCTTATAACTCTAGAGTAAGAGATTGCAGCTCCTTCAATAACTCTTTTCAATGTTTAATATCCATCACTATCAAAGAATCTTACCTAATTATGAGTTTTACCCAATTCCCTCTTATTCTTTTTTCAGGGAGAAAAGAAATAATGGTTATCATTATTAAAGATTTATTTAGTTTACATTGTATTGATACCTGACACATCCTATATATCCTTGATCTTTACAAGCAATGTTAAAAATACTATGTATGTTTGCCCCTCTTTTCAAAAGATGAAACAATTTCTTGAATTTTTATGTCTAATTTTTCTATCTTTTCATCATGCCTAATCCCCAGTCAAGGTGACCTCTATTTTCTCAAATTTTTATTTCTCTCTAGGAGAAGATATGCTGTTCTCCCAGAGTCACAAAACTTGAAATCTGCACTGCAGCCACACTGGACTGTGGTCAGTAAAATCTGCCGTCAAGTTCCTTCATTTGTCCTTTATTTTTCATCCTTCAATGTTTTCCCTACCTCTCTAATTCCTATCTTTATTTAGAAGTCCCACATATTCCCTAAAGCCTTCCTCAACTAGCTTTCCATCGGAATTCCTACACACTTAATATCTATGCCTTTTATTTAGCCATTTATTGTTGGCTATCTTTTTATGTGTTGATTTTCTATCTCTCAACCTCTTTCAGTTAACAAAACCTCAACTTGGGGAATCTTTGGGGTGGAATGATTGCTGTGCTTGATATCAGGAGATACTTGAATTGGAATCACATATACTTAGTTCTTTCTAGCTGTGACTTCCCACAATACTCAACTTCTCTGAAACTGTTTACTCATCTGTAAAATGAGAAATATTTGTTTTACCTACCTCACAGAGTTGTTGTAATGATCAAAGCAGAGATAAAGTACTTCTCAAACCTTAAAGTTCTATATAAACGTCAGCTATTATTATTAGATGTTGAATAGAAGATTAATTCTAAATTTACTTTTGGCAAATTGTTCTGAGCCCCCTATTTTAAATGCCACAATAAGGACAGTTAGTCACTAAATATTTTCTTCTAGTATTGGGCACTGGATAAGCACTGGGGATGCTAAGAAAGGCGAAAGACAATTCCTGCTTTCACATTCTAGTGGGTGAAGCAACAAGCAACTATATACAGACATGTTTTTGAGTAACAGGAAATAATTAACAGAGAAAAGGCACTAAAATGAAGAGATGCTGGGAAAGGTTTCTAATAAAAGGTGAAATTTTAGCTGTGACTTGAAAGAAGCCAGGGAATCCAAGGGGTAGAGATGGGGAAAACATCCCAAGCATGGGGAATCAAGAGATGGACAATCTTGTTCAGGGAATGACTAGGATCCCAGTTTCATAGGACTGAACAGCAGTGGGAGAGTATAATGAATAGACCATCATATCATTTGCATAAAATAATAGTTTTGTTTCCTCTTTGCCTATACTTAGTCTCTCAATTTTTTGGTCATTTTTTGTCATTTTATCATATTATCTATATAAGTAGAGATTCTAGAATTTTATAAAATGATAATGATGATAGACATATTTGCTTTATCCTTGATTTTATTAGAAAAGACTATAAACTTTCTCAATTACATATGATGTTCATTCTTTTTTTTTATATAGCTTTTTATTTACAAGACATATGCATGGGTAATTTTTCAGCATCGACCCTTGCAAAACCTTGTGTTCCAATTTTTCCCTTCCTTTATTCCAACCCCTCCCCTAGATGGCAGGTAGACCAATACATGTTAAATATGTTAAAGTATTTGTTAAATGCAATATATGTATACATATGTATATAATTATCTTGTTGCACAAGAAAAATTGGATTTAGAAATAAGGTAAAAATAACCTGAGAAGGAAAACAAAAATGCAAGCAGACAATAACAGAAGGAGTGGAAATACTATGTTGTGGTCCACACTTATTTCCCATAGTTCTTTCACTGGGTGTAGCTGGTTCTCTTCATTACTGAACAATTGGAACTGATTTGGTTCATCTCATTGCTATTATCATACAGTATTGTTGTTGTCATGTATAATAATATTCTGGTTCTGCTCATTTCACTCAGCATCAGTTCATGTAAGTCTCTCCAGGCCTTTCTGAAATCATCCTGCTGGTCATTTCTAACAGAACAACAATATTCCATAACATTCAAATACCACAATTTATTCAGCCATTTTCCCACTAATGGGCATCCACTCAGTTTCCAGTTTCTGACCACTACAAAGAGAGCTGCCACAAACATTTGTGCACATACAGGTCCCTTTCCCTTATTTATGATCTCTTTGGGGTATAAGCCCAGTAGTAACACTGCTGGATCAAAGGGTATGTACAGTTTGATAACTTTTTGAGCCTAGTTCCAAATCGCTCTCCAGAATGGCTGGATGTATTCACAATTCCATCAACAATGTATCAGTCTCCCAGTTTTCCCACATCCTCTCCAACATTCATTATTATCTTTTCCTGTCATCTTAACCAATCTGAGAGGTGTGTAGTGATATCTCAGAGTTCTCTTAATTTGCAGTTCTCTGATCAATAATGACTTGGAGCATCTTTTCTTTCAATTTCTTCATCTGAAGATTGTCTGTTCATATCCTGTGATCATTTATCAATTGGAGAATGGCTTGATTTCTTATAAATTAGAGTCAATTCTCTATATGTTTTGGAAATGAGTCCTTTTTCAGAACCTTTGATGTTCATTCTTGGATTTAGAAAGATACTTTTTACAATATCAAATATAAAATCCATATATTTCTTGGCCTTTTAGTATTTTTAGTCAAAACTATATTAGACTTTGCTAAAAACCTTTTTTTTAGGTTATACTAATATAATCATATGGGTTTTGTTATTTTTGTCATTTATATAGTCTATTATGTTTATGGATTACCTTATATTGAACGATTCTTGCATTCCTGGTTTCAATACAGTACAGTCTATTAACCTGATTTACAACCAAGTTAGGTGAAGGAAAACCAGTCCCATGCTACTTACTGTCTCTGATTCAGGACTGGTGAAGACTTGATATTCATTGCCTGAGTGGGGGAAGAGTTAACACAAGAATTTGGGAGAAAAGAAAACTTCCTTCTGCTTAGAGAGGGAGAGTATATCAGTTTCTACATGTTCTTTGAGGAGAAAATCAGAGAGAAAGAGAAAAAAAGTCTGAAAAGGCAGACACATATTGATTTCTAGCTTGCCTTCCTAGAAATCTTAGGGAATTTCCTCTTAAGTGAGATCAAAGATTCTTACTCAGGTTGAACTGAGATATTTCGCTAGTTTATGAGCTCATTAACCCCATGTATTGTTTGGTATGGTATGTTATAATTTGCATAATTTCTCAGAATTTTGTTTGCTATTTACTTGGAAAATGGATTTATTTATATAAAATAATAGAAATTATTGTATAATATAGAAATAATATTAATATAAAATATGAAATATTTAAAATTATTTCATATAAACTATGAAATTCATATAGAGTAGATAAATATGTATTCATATAAAATGCTAATATATAAAAATATTTTATAAATAACATAAAATAATAATAGCATTGTAAAGGAAAACAACTTTGAAAAGTTCTAAGAAACTGTGATTAATGCATGGATGACTGATGAATAAGCATCTTATTCACCTCCTGACAGAAAGGTGATGGGTTTAAAATCCAAAATGAAACTTATATTTTTGGACATAGACAATGTGGGAATCTATTTTGTTTTACTGTGTGTATTTGCTACATAAAAGAAAAAGAAAAGATAGTCATTGGAACATCTTTTTCCCCCTGCAAATGCACAGAAAATTATAGAAGGAAAACTAGAAGGAATCACATACAAGAAAGTTGCATCTTGAAATTTTTATATATTTTAAAAGAAAAGTAAGATGTCTATAATAGAGCTTACATTTACATATACAATCTTCTTTTTCCTGTTCTAGTACATAGACATGGAAATATTCACTTATGGTTTGGCAAATTCAGAATTTTTTTAAAATTCCCCCCCCAAAATGAAGGAAGTGCAGTTAGTCAACAGGGGAGATCAAAGAAGGTTTCCTGCAGTATGTGGCACCTAAGTGGATCCTTAAATGAATATGAAGAAGCATTATGCTCCAGGAATGCAATATAGCCTCTGCAAAGACAGAATGCTAGAAGATATAACATGAATAGGATTCCACTTGGCTGAAGGTAAGAGTGTGAAACGGAGTAATGTCAAATATCATTGGAAATGTAGGCTGGAACCAGAGGATATAGGGCTTTAAATGGCAAATTGGTGAGTGTGAATCTTATCCTAGAGAAAATAGGGAAACACTGAGGTTGGTCTTTCAACAGTCACCTCATGTGGGATAAGTTGAGAGAAGGGGTGAAGGAAAATTTCATCCAATTCAAAATTCTCTCCAGGGTAGGCCCTGGGAAAGAAGATGTTCTAATGATTCTTCAATGCTTTATGGTAATTTATGCCCATCAGTATTTATTTTTTGCATCTTATTTTTGTTGATGCCTTTATATACTTTCCCTCCCCAGCCCAAGTGGCTATCTCTTGTAGCAATGATTTAAAAATAAAGGAAAAAAAAAGTACTTCAGAAAATCCAGTTCACACATCTGTTAGTATCTGCAATATTCCACACCCCTAGACCCTAGTACCAGTTTCTTCTGGGCTTGCCTTTATAACCTTGGGTTTAGGATTACACATTTAAAATAATCTCTTTGTGACTCAGTTTACCATTTTGCCTAGAGGAGAGAATGGCATCTGCCTTCCAAGAAGAAGAAGAGAATTCTAGTCATATCTATCCATAACGAGCAATAAGCAAAAGGGCTTTAAGCTCTGGGAAGAAGGCAAGGTCTCTTGTAAAGGAAATAAATTACATTTGCTGAGATTTTTTTTTCCAATTCTATTTCTGAAGAAAAAGTCCTAATGATTTGTGTCAAATAATAAGACTGCCTCTTTCCTGTGAGTCTCTTAATGGGTTTATGCCTGCTACATATCCATCAGTTAAATGTTTTCATTCCCTTGGATCAGCTATGATTCTAACCAAGAATAGTTACCTGAGGCCAGAGACTACATAGGGAAAGCAGGGAGGGACTAAGAAAGCTTCCTGCCTCATATGTTGTAGTGAGCATCATGTAAACCTTGAGACCTATAGAAATGTAATTTTTTTTATCATCATGTTTATTTTGCACTCTCTGTAGCCTAAGTTGAGCATCTTGGAATAAAATCAAATTAAAAACATACTAAATTTAATTTGATTTGATTTGATTCAATTCAATTCATGGAATGTGTCAGACATGTGATGGTACTAGGAAGAAAACTTCATTTGAAGTCAGATGACAAGGTTCAAAACCTAGGACTTTGACTTATTGTAAATGTCCCATGTAATCTTGGGCAAGTCACTTAACATTTAAGGCTCGGTTTCCCAATCTATAAAATATAGCATTGAACTAAATCTGGGGTTGTTAAAATCAGGTCCACAGATTCCACAAAAGGTCTGAGGATGGATGCATTTCAATATATTTTGATAGCTATTTCAATATAATTCCTTTTTTATAATCCTATGTATTTTATTTATATTTATTTATTTATACATTTATATTTTTATATTTATATATTTAACATTATTCTGGAAAAAAGGGATACAAATGTATTAGAAGACTACCAAAGAAGTCCAAGATACATAAGAAGTTGAGAACTCTTGATCTATATGAAATCTAAGGTTTTTTATGAGCCATGAGGATGATGAGCATCAGAGATTTACAGGTAGAAGGGGGCTCCCTCAAGATGCTCTAGTGGTCCAAACCAATTACAGATGAAAGGAACAAGATGGAACTTGCCCCAAATCAGTTACCTAGGTAGCAAGAGGCGGAGTTGGGATTAAAACGCTTTTTACTGGACTTTTTACCTCAACCCCCTCCCCCCCCGCCCAGGACCACGCCGACACTGCAAGGCTGCCAGGGTACCCTGGTGATGTTATCATGCTGCTCTCTGCTGGACACCTCATTTGTTTACTCTAGTGAGAACACAAATCTCAGCTGGGAATATCATCTCTACAAGACACATCTCTGTGAGATGTCACACCTCAACTCAGGTGGCCATTGCACTGTCTCTGCTGGACATCTCTGGTCTTCAGGCTGCGCTCTGGTACCACCGGATCAGGCCCGTCCCATGAATTCCCAAATGTTATGGGATTCCTGGGGCTGAGGAAGCCTTTCAGGCGGATCCAAGTTTCTTTGTTTTATTATTCAATCCAAATGGCCGTGTTACAGATGGTCCTGAATTCTGTTTGAGCAAACGGAGCCATCTGTGATACTTGGTCAGAGTTAAAAATGAAATGGAAAGAGAAAAAGAAATCATCACAGAGGGAAGGGGGTTACTTGTGGCCTAATGGAAACCAGATGAAGGGGTTCTTTTTGAAATAGCTTTTGCTCTCCCTAAGGCCCACTAAAGGATAAGCAGGGATTTTTTCTAGCTTTTTTGTTGCTGCCCTCTCACCTCCCCCTGGCTCAGGGTGGTGGGAAATTACTACTCTTAGAATCCCTTGCCTTGGGACCAGCTTGGCTAGTTCTGAAGAACTGAGGCTAGGTTATTGTCAGCTTTCCTTCCACTCTCATAAGATTGTAGATTTAAAGCTGAACTCATCTAGGTCAATCCCCTCATTTTATAGATGAAACACCTGGAGTCCAGCTGGCTCATATGACTTGTCCAAGATGTCATAGGTAGAAAGTGGCAGAGGTGGGATTTGAATCTTTGGCCTCTGACTCTTTGAATGGTTCAACATATTCTGCTACACTATAACTTCACAAAATGGCTTGGGTATGTCCTCTCAAATAGTCCTGTACTGACTGATGTTACCTTTTTAAAAATTTTATTATAACAATAATAATAATAGCAGTTAACATTTATTTAGTGTTTACTATGTGCCAAATACCATGGTAATCCCTTTATAATAATTATGTCATTTGATCTACATAACAATTACAAGGATTAAGTGCTATTATGTCCCCAGCTTACAAATGAGATGAAGAAATTTGTCTGGGGTCACACAACTGGTAAGTGCCTAAAATTAGATTTCAATTCATCTTCCTGACTCTGGGCCCAGATCTCAATCTACTATGCAACATTTAACAATTTTAATTTAATTTAAATAATTAAAAATTAATTTAATTTAATATTTAATAATAAAAGATAGATTTCCATATATCAGGTAGAAAAGAGAAAGAGGATTATATGTGAAAACAGGATTGTGTACAGCTTAGTTTTTTAAAGTATACAATAAACATATTTCTTTCAAAACTGTCCTCCTTGCGTTTCCTTTTGAAATACCTTCTGTTCTGTTCTGTGCCTTTTAAAAATGCTTACATGACTCTTTCCTTTTTCCTTTTTCTGGCAAGCCTATAGTTAGCCTCCCCTTCCTCAAATTAAAAAAAGAAAAAGAAAATCTTTGTAACAAATAAGCACAGTTAGGCAAAACAATTCCACACATTTGCCATATCTCATTTTCCACCTTGAATCCAACACTTCTCTACTTCATAGTTTCTCTGGGGTTGGTTATTTCTTACATCTTTCAGAGTTGTTTTTCTTTACAGTGTTGTTGTAACTAATTAAGTTATTAAGTTAATTATGTTAACATCCATCTTTTCCCATCTGGTTCTGATCGCTTCACCCTATATCAATCCATGTAAGCCTTCTTAGGTTTCTCTGACATTGTCCCTTTCATCATTTCTTATGGCACAATTATATTCCACTACATTTATGTGCAATAACTTATTGAATGACTTGACAACTGATGTGCATTGACTTTTTGCTAGTTGCTTGCTACAACAGAAAATACCATCATAAATATTTTTGTATGGATGGATCCTTTTTCTCTTTGTTTTATGGCTTTGGTGGTATATATTAGTCAATACCTGCTGGGAGCTGAAGAAAAAAATAAATTATAGTTTTTGGTGACGAGATTAACAAGGATTAGAAGAGTTAAGAAAACCTTCATGTAGGAAAAGAGACATGAATTTGAAAGACAGAATTTGGCAATGGGACAGCCTAAGTAAAGACACAAAGGCAGGAATGAATGGAAAACTTATAGGAACATTGATGAGAGCTACTTGATTAGCTAATGCAATTCAACAAACTTTTATTGAGTATTTATTATGTGAACCCAAGTCAACAAATGTTTATTAATCTCTAGTAGGTGTCAGAAATTGTGCTAAATTCTGGGAATACAAAAAAAAGGCAAAAACCTTCTGCAATCAAAGAACTCATAATTTAATGGGGGAGAAAATATGCAAACAACTATATACAAATAAGATATATAGACAATAAACTGGAGATGTGCATGACATTTGGAATCAGGAAGACTTGGATTTGAATTCTGCCTTCAGGCCTAAATAACTGGATGATGAAAGGAAAGCTACTCCCTAAATTGCTTCTGTGTAATTGGAATAATAATACTTGTTTTTACCTATTATTCAGGGATATTATTATTATTATTATTCAGAGGCTCAAATAAGATACATGTAAAGTGTTTTGCAAACTCGATAAATATTAGATATTATTATTGTTGTAGAGATTAATCCTTAATTAAATCAGTCCCCAGCACTGTAGGGGTGCTGAAAATAGCCATTAAATTCTGATATACTTTGAGAATTATTATTCCAAAGGAAATTTTTGCTAGGTCAAGCCTCAAGCCTTTCTGTAATGGGGCCTTATTCAGGAGACTGGGCAACTAGAAGTTTGTCTTTGGAAAATACTGTAAATGGGAACCTTTCCTACACACATACAGGTTACCTTGGTTTTCTAAACTTCCCTTGTCACAGTGTCTTATGCTGCAGCCCCCACAGAAATGTGTGTTCTTTGGGGAATACCCTGAAATATTCTCAATACTAAGAAAAACAGCTGAGTTCTTCCCTAGATGGAAATCAGATGATGAGAAGCAGATTTTTAAGATTCCACCTTTTAAGGTCAAAACTCATGGGACTTTATGGGATGGTTCACTACATGAGTTCTTCAATCATTCATATTTCATTGATGTCACAGCTTTAGAGGGCATTTATATACATGTACACGGCAGCTCCGAATTAAGGAAGTTCTGTAAGAAACAAACAAAAACCAGTCTCTTAGTGAAGAGTCAGTTTTCCTTCCAGAAACTTGAAATTCCTTTTGAAAATTGTGTAGGAGTGGGAAATATAAAGATAAAGCCTCCCAAGGAATCCATCTTTCCCTTTCTCCTTCTTCTGGAGAATTGGTTTAATTTTAGTTGTCCCCTGGGTTAAAATAGAGATGCATTATTGGGCTGGTTTCATCTTTAAGGGATAGTTGTCAACCAAAAACATAACAACTCCTAGGTTCAGATCAGGAAGAGCTTCCAGGAAGTCAGGGACTCAGACATTACAGCTGGTCCTCTGCCTTTGTCCATCCATCCTTTTAGGGTCTTCTCTCTCTCTATTAAAAGGGGAGAAGGAAGATTCAAAGATTTTTCCAAGGTTTATCTCAGTACAACCTCCTCTAAGAGGACTTCTCTGATGATTCCCTGAAATTATCTCTCCTTCCTTTCATTTATAGCCTTGTTTATACGACTCATTTGGTACTTAATCATAGTGTCCTGGGATACTATTTGCATTTTTATCTTGTTAATAGAATGAAATGAATTTAAATCAATTAAAAATGCTTAACTGTTATTTAACCATTATGTTGTTGGAGAAATAACATAATATAATATATTAAGAATAAGTCTGAGAATCAGGAAATTTTGGGTTCAAATTCTGCCTTGGATTCAGGAGCTCTTTTACCATGAGCAAACCATTTGGTCTGTTTTCCCTTTGTTTTTTATTGAATGTAATTTTCATTGCATCGTGGTCTGAAAAGGATACATTTACTATTTCTGCCTTACACCATTTGAGTTTGAGGTTTTTATGTCCTAATATATGGTCAATTTTTGTATAGGTTCCATGAACTGCTGAGAAGAAAGTATACTTCTTTCTGTCTCTATTTAGTTTTCTCCAAAGATCTATCATATCTAACTTTTCTAGTATTCTATTTATCTCTTTGACTTCTTTCTTATTTATTTTGTGGTTTGATTTATCTAATTCTGAGAGTGCAAGGTTGAGATCTCCCACTGTTATAGTTTTGCTGTCTATTTCTTCTTGCAGTTCTCTTAATTTCTCTTTTAAAAATTTAAATGTCACACCATTGGGTGTATATATGTTTAATATTGATATTGCTTCATTATCTATGCTACCCTTTAGCAAGATATAGTGCTCTTCCTTATCTCTTTTAATTAGATCAATTTTTGCTTTTGCTTGATCTGAGATGAGTATGGCTACCCCTGCTTTTTTTTTTTTTTTTTTTTTTTACTTCACCTGAAGCTTAGTAGATTCTGCTCCAACCTTTTACCTTTACTCTGTATGTATCACCCTGCTTCAGGTGTGTTTCCTGTAAACAACATATTGTAGGATTCTGGCTTTTAATCCAGTCTGCTAACTGCTTCCTCTTTATGGGGGAGTTTATCCCATTCACATTTATGGTTAAAATGATCAATTCTGTATTACTTGACATCTTGTTAACCCCTGTCTATGCTTTTCTCCTTTCCTTCCCCCTTACTCCCCTCCCCAGTATTAAACTTGTGAGCACCACTTGCTTCTCACAGCCCTCCCTTTTTAGTATCCCTCCCCCCCGCCTTAGAGCTCCTCCCCCTATCTTGCTTCTTTCCCTCACAGTTTCCATATTCCCTTCTACTTAGCTTACTCCTTCCCTTTTCACTTTTGCCTCCCACTTTTCAATGAGGTGGGAGAAGTTTCACCATAAATCAAATATGTCTAACATTTTTCTCTTTAAGCCAATTCTGATGGCAGTAAGATACACACTATATTCATCCCCCTCCATTATTTCTCTCAGATATAATAGATTCCCTTTGCCTCTCTGTGAGATGTAGTACCCCTACTTTATCCCTTTTCGGATACAATTTCCTTTCCACCTCTAGTTTCTAGAACAAAGTATACATGTGTTCTTTATCTATCTTTATAGCAGAAATATAGTTCCCAAGATTTCTTTTTAGTTTTTAGGTTTCTCTTGAGTTCTATATTTGTAGATCAAACTTTTTGTTTAGTTCCAGTTTTTTCATCAAAAATAGATGAAATTCACTTATTTTGGTGAATGTCAATCTTCTTTCCTGGAAAAAGATGCTCATTTTGGCTGGGTAAGTTATTTTTGGCTGCATACCAAGTTCCTTAGCCTTTCGGAATATCATATTCCAGGCCCTTCAATCCTTTAATGTGGATGATGCTAGATCCTGAGTAATCCTTATTGTGGCTCCTCTATATCTGAATTGATTTTTTCTAGCCACTTGCAGTATTTTTTCCTTCATCTGATAGTTCTGGCATTTGGCCACTATATTTCTTGGTGTTTTGATTTTAAGATCCCTTTCAGTAGGTGATTGATGAGTTCTTTCAATTTCTATTTTACCCTCTGTTTCTATAACTTCTGGGCAGTTCTCTTTGATAATTTCCTGGAAAATAGTGTCCAGGTTCTTTTTTTTATCATATTTTTCAGGGAGTCCAATAATTCTCAGATTTTCTCTCCTAGATCTATTTTCCAGGTCTGTTGTTTTTCCAAGAATGGATTTGACATTTTTTCCATTGTTTCATTTTTTTTTTTTTTTTGGTTTTGCTTGACTGATTCTTGGTGTCTCCTTGAGTCATTCAATTCCATTTGTTTGATTCTGATTTTCAATGAAGTATTTTATTCACTCACTTTTTTATATCTTTTTCTAATTATCCAATTGAGTTTTTAAGTGAATTGTTTTGTTCTATGGAATTTTTTTTCCATTTCACCAATTTTATTTTTTAGAGAGCTATTTTCTGTTTCCAGTTCACTAATTCTATGTTTCAAGGATTTGATTTCTTTATCCACTCTATCTTTAAATGAGTGGGATGACTTATCCAGACTCTCTTGCCAAGCTTCCCTGTCCTTTTCCCATTTTTCTTCAGCTCTCTTGTGAGAGCCTTTCTAATTTCTTCTATGAGAGTCTCATGTGTTGAGGACCAGATCATATCCCCCTTTGGGGATTCATCTGGAGACAGTCTCCTGAGGGTTTGAAGTCTGCTCTCTATCCATATAGAAGCTATCAGTGGTTAAGGTCCATTTAAATTTTTTGCTCATTTTGTCAGAGAAGAATCAAAGAAGACAAACTAGCAGAAAAAAACTAAATGCAGTCTACCTTTTTTTTTGGGGGGGGTGTTGAATGGTGTTACTGAGCTTCCTCTAGAGACTGCGGGCAGCAGCAAAGCCCTAACAGGACAGTGCTGTGCCTGCGCTCTGAGACTCTAAGAGTGTGGTGAGACACTGTGTATGTGTGGAGGGGGTGGCCAAGTCCTGAGAGACTCCAGCTGTTCGGGGTTGTATTCTTCACCCCTGATGTTTTTAGCTTCTCTGCTGGGCTACTGACTTGCTGCCAGGGCAAAGTATCCAATCCTGTAGCAAAGCTCTCCCTGCAGAGATGGCTGAGATCACACCCCACCTCCCTCCAGTCTGCTGGGCTGTGAACTGCCTGCCAGGCTCTCACTGCTGCTGCCTGCCCTCAGCCTGTGCCCGATCTAAAACTGACCCTGCCCTCAAGCAAAAACAGACCTTTCCTGGTGAATTTCAAGGATGTCTTCTCTTGGTAATTATTTGTGTTTTGTTTTCTTTTTTAATTAAGCACTGTTTCCGAGGCTTGTCATGAAATAAATTCTGAGAGAATACATGGAGCTTAATTAGATATGTGCGTCCTCTCTGCCATCTTGGCCGGAAGATGTGCAAACCATTTAAGCTTAAATATAATTCATGCTTGAGATATCTCCAAAAGGAGTAGAAAGTTATTCAGTGTAAGATGAATATCAGTTCTAGGATAGCTACTGATTTAATTGACAGGAAAGAGATGCTTAAGAGATAAAAAACTAGTAAGTACCAATTGATAAAGACTAAAAAGTAATATAACTACTACTATAATGTTTTCCTGTATTTTAAATATTAAAAGATAAGACATTCAGGAGAACTGTTGAATAAGGATTTCTCCTTAACAGTTCTTCACTGTTCAAACAGTTCTCTCAAGATTCATTGTCTTCTGGCAAGCCAGAACAGGAGTTGGAGTCATCCCCCTGTCAGTGGTCATATTATCCTCTGAGAAGATTTTTTTTAATTATTGTATTTTAAAACAGAATAAGAAAAAAAGAAAAACAGAAAAGGAATACAAAACAAAATGAAACAAAAGGGCACAACAAAATGGACTAAACAGGGAGAATTCAAAATATATAACAAATTACCAGATCAAGAAAGTATATATATTAGTGGAAGAAATTGTATTCACGTATATCCATTTTTTCTTTGCTTCCTTGTAAATTGTTCAGTTATTTTCTATTGTGCACTTTATCTATTTTATTCTTTTTTTCCCCTACTTTCATACCCCTCACCACTCCCAAGCAGACTGTAGTTATATACATATGTAGATATATACATACACATATCTTTCCTATCCTTGATGATTTTTTGCTTTAATTCTGCTTCTAACTTGCCTTGCTATTACTTAACCTCCTCCCATTCATGGATCCCTCCCTTGTCTTTTTCTCTCACCATTTGCTTCCCCATCAGCCTATCTTTCCCCCCACCCCTTATTTCTTTATAGATTTTGGAGGGTGCTATACCCTTCATGGTATATATGTAGTATTGCCTATTTGACCTATCCCTGATATGAACAGGTTTTCAGAACTACAAGCCTCCTCTCCCCCAGTGCCTCTGTGTCTATTCTTCCTTTGTATAACTCTCATTTATATAACATGATTACTATTTTTACCTTAACTCTGTCCCAATCTTTCTTTTGAGCTACCCTATTGTTGATATCAATTTTGAACATATGGTAAACATTCTCCATGTAAAAAACCACAACTTGTTCATGTTGAATTCCTTGGAATTGATCTTTGATACTGACTCATATTTTTTATTAAATTATTTAATTTTCTATTAAATTTGATTTTGGTTGATAGAAAACCCTGAAAATCTGCAAGTTCATTGAATGTCCATCTTTTCTCATTCAATATTATAATTTTGCTGTATATGATATTTTTGGCTGCAGACCTAGTTCTTTTGATTATTTAGCACTTGTGGTCTTTTATTGTAGCTACTTATAAATCTTGTACAATTCTAATTGTAGCTCCAATGTATTTGAATTGCTTTTTTCTTGTTTCTTGCAAAATATTCTCTTTGGTCTGGGGGTTTTGGCAATAATATTCCTGTGTGTTTTCCACAAAAGATCTTGTTGAGGTGGTGATGGGTGGATTTTTTCTTTCTTTCTTGGATTACTTCTTTCATTGTTGTGTCAAGGACCTTTTTTTGATCACAACTTCCAGACAGTCCAATTATTCTTATATTTTCTCTACTTGATCTGGTCTCCAAATCTGTTGTATTTCTTATATTTCACATTCTGGTCTATTTTTTCTTCTTTAGAATCTGTTTTGTTATTTCTTGGTCTTTCATATCTTCACTGGATTCCCCTTGCCCAATTCTAATTTTCAAGGAGATATTTTCATCTTTGAGATTCTCTATCTCCTTTCCTAGTTGGATGACTTCTTTTTCACTATCTTCTTGTTTTTCTTGGATTTTTTTCTTTAGTTTTTCCTCAATGTCTCTCATTTGATTTTTAAATTTTTTTTGAGTTCTATAAATTCTCTTTGGGCAGGGAGTCATTCACGTTTACTCTTTGGGGTAAAAGCTTTTTTTTTTTTTTTTTTTTTTCTTTTTTACTTCAATGTTCTTCTCTGAAGATGAACCTAGGTCTTCCCTGTTCCCATAGTATGTTTCTATGGTGAAGTTCCTTAGGCTAGTTCATTTTTTTTTAATTAGAGATATTAGTGTAAACACTTCTAATCCTGGGGTGGCGGGGATGGTGTCTCCTGCTTCACTTCAGCTCTCCTTTCTGACCACAACCCCAAACCCAGAGCTTCCTGTCTCTAGCAAGTGTCCTTTCTCCACTACCTCTGCACTTACCAGGTGCTGGTTCCCTCTCTCCCAGGGCCATGTCTCTGTATTCCAGCTGGGCCTGGTATTCCTAATCAACCAGGATTCCCTCAATTTTCCCAGATTCAGGTTGGGATTTCACAAGCAGACTGGGAGATAAAAGTCTTTATGGTTCCTGCTAGCTCAGGGCTCCACACTTGAAGTTACTACTGAATTAGCACAGAGGTGTTTGCAATTTACACCTGCCCTGGGTCTTTCTTCAGATCTTCCCAGGTTATCTCAGGAGGATCCGTGTTCTACTCCAAGTCTTGATTTTTCACCAGTCTGTGTTTGTCTTGAAGCTCAAATTTATTCTATTTTGGGGGGAAATCGAGAGAGCTTGAAATTCACCAACCCACTCCTCATCTTCCCAAAACTGTCCCTGAGAATCATTATTTTAGTTGCAGGATGAATCTTCACACTTACTAAGGTATCCAGGAGCTCCCAAAATCTTGATTTCTTGAAATTACCTTCCAGGCTGAAAACATCCCTCTCAGGATCACTGTTTGATTATTTATGCTTAGTTATTTAAGGGCTTGAGACTTTACCAATAACCCATAAAATGGAACCAGTGATGGGAAAAAGTGGAAATTTTAGGAGTAAAGTATTTTTCCTAGGTGTTTGCATATATTTAAATTTTATTACTTTGTTACTATTTAGTATCTGGAGATTAAGTTGCTATAACTATTTAAAGTCATTTTTATGGACAAAGCACAAGAAGCTTTTGGGGGCAGCTAGGTAGCACAGCAGATGGGCCTGGAGTCAGGGAGGCTTGTCTTTATGCTTTCATATCTGACCTCAGATATTTACTCGTGTGTGGTGCCCAGGACAAGTTATTTATTACTGTTTGCCTTGATTTTCTTATCTGTAAAATGAGCTGGAGAAGGAAATGGTAAACTAGTCCTGTATCTCTGCCAAGAAAACCTGAAATGAGATCTTGAAGAGTTGGACATGACTGAAATGACCCAGCAGAAACCACAAAAAGTACTTTATTCCCATGCTAAATATCTGATTTTTCTTAGTTGTCAATGTCTGAGTTAAGCTTTAGCACTGGCTCTCTGTAACCAAAGGTGGATATCTTTCCTTGGATGGCAGCTACTCTAAGAAGAAATAATCAGTTTCTAAGGAACCGGCCTTGCAACCCCAGATCTGTAGAATAAATCAAACAGCACAGCCTTAAGAACTTTGGAGGGAGAGAAAGTGAGACTGTGGTTTTCACCAACAGAAGCAGCTGGCTATTTTGCTGTTTCTGGAAAGCTATAATATACAGGAATTGGAAAAGGAATGAAGCCTTTAATAGAAAGTACATGTTGACATGATGGAAGGAGGAAATTAAACAGCATTATGGTTGGGAGAAGAATTTCTCTGAGTTGGAAAGTACGATTTGAATTAGGTAGAAAAAAACAGACTTCATTTTGATGAAAAAATATCTTATTTCCCTCTATAAACATATTTTCATAAACAGCAGTCAAACAATATAGATGAGCTCTTGGCGTTATGTGGGAATAAAAGGTACATGCTCAAGGTGCAGTATCAGAAATTTGGTGCCCTTGCTAATACTATTCCTTTCTCCCTTAGCAACTCTATCCTCATTTGGTTTCTGATGAATTACCCTATTTTACCCTCTATATCTTCAACCAGTTCTTATCTATTTTTCTGCCATAGTTGTTCTTTTTCTTTCCTAGTAGTATATTTTCCCCAGGGTTCAGTCCTTGAATAATGCTCTTTATGCTTTTTAAGATTCTAGGAAAATATGCAAACAGAAGTCAGAGGAGTCTTATAGTGTTTGAGAGCAATGATCTTAGAATCACTGTCCTAATGACTCTACAAGAAAGATCATCTAACCCGGGAATAAAGATGCCTTTTCTCTATACCCGCCTTTTCTCTATATACCCAACTTTTCCCTATGCCAGACCACAGAAAGGGCCATTAGCATTATCATTGTCCCTCTGCTGACATCTGGGGAAGGCTGACAAGACTGTTATGTTGTATTTTGCAAAGAAAAAACTTAAATATCTATGGGAGATATGTTTTTAACTTTTAAGGGTTATACTAAAAGAGTATAGTGAGAAAGTTTTATGTTTTTTCCTTTTTTTTTTCTGAGGCAGTTGGGGTTAAGTGACTTGCCCAGGGTCACACAGCCAGGAAGTGTTACGTGTCTGAGATCAGATTTGAACTCAAGTCTTCCTGATTTCAGGGCTGGTGCTCTATCCACTGAGCCACCTAGTTGCCCTGGTTTTATCTTTTTAAATAATGTGTTCATAACCTGATAGGAAAAGAAAAGATTATTTTTCCAAGTTAGAAATGGGAGAGATCTTGAAGACATCTAATCCAACCTTCTTCATTTTATAGATGAGGAAATTGAGGTTCAGAGAAATTAAAATTTGCCATTGGTCAGCTAAAAGGTATTAGAAATGAGTTTTGAACTATAAATCTATCTCTTTTATCCACTACAACAATCTAGTTAACATTAAACAATAACTATTTGTATTTTTCTAAGTTCTCTTTTTGTCTTTATTGATGTCAATATGTATGGGCCATTATGTATGAATCAGTTAAACAGAAATTTATAGATTGAACTGAAATGTCTCACAACACATCGTGGGCTGATTGGAGTTTTACCTTTGTTAAGGTAGATTAGGAAGATCATGGTAGTTAATCATCACTCCTTTACTCTCCTTCTTTCTTGCTTCTCTTCCTCTCCCCCTACCCCTCAGCAGTTGGTAAGTAAATCAGGATTTATGTGTCTCTCACAACGTCCAGTGCCCTAGTGTCCTTTGAGAGATCACCAAATTTGCCTGGGCATGGAGTTACATTTATTTTTTACATAGTTGTAACCAGTGTTTGCTATTTCACAAAAATAATTATTTTAAACAAATGTAGCTATAATTTTATATATATATAGAATTTTAAATAAATATAAATAATACAAATGCCAGTATGTGCTGCATGGATCTCCTAATTGTCATTTTAAAAGCAATATGATTCTTTGTTTTATTAATATACTATAGTTTGCTTAGTAAATCCCCTATGGCAGGGCACTTGAATTGTTGCTGATTTTTTTACTATTATAAATAGTATTGCTATGAATATCTTTGTACTAGTTATTTTTTTCCATTTGGCTTTATTTCCTTGGGGTATATTCCCTGAAATGGAGTTGTCAGGCCAAAGGGTATAAACAATTCTCTTGCTCCAAATACATGCTTCCAGATGGCTTCCTAAAACTTTTGGGCATGTTATGCCATCATTTACAAAAGAGAGAAAGATGGAGATGACCTCTGTTCATTTTGGAAACATCTTGCTTCTTTTCACACTTCATTTATTCAGTTTTGATATGACATCACATGGGTCAAACACTTCTACCTCGAAGACAAGGCTTTCCTTTGTGAGTGACCTCCAGAAAAATGTTTCAACAAGGGTAAGAACCTCCTGTTACCTCTTCAAAAAGTGTACAAAGTACATTTGAGCAAAGCCCCTTTCCTCTCTGGGATAGAGATGTCCTTGAAAATGTCCAAGTTTGGTTCTCATCTACTTTTTTATTGTTTCATTAGAGGGACTAAGTGAGACTTTTTGTGATATTGGTGAACTCCATGTCTTTATTTTGGTCTATATGGGGACTTTCTTCTTATCAATGAATTCCTTGTGACTTTTACTTAACAGGAGAATCTCTGGGCCAAAGAATTTGAACATTTTAGTCACTTCCTTTGTATAATTATTAGAATGGTTGTACAAATTCATATCTCTACCAAGAGTACATTTGCATCAGGGTGCCCAGCTTTTATCACTCCTCCAACATTGAAGTCTTTTCTTTGTCAATTTGCTAGTCATGAGATAGAACTTTAGGGTTATTTTGAGTTTATTTTAAAGGGCAACATTAAATTGTTATATGTATTTATGTATATTATGTATATACATATGTATATAGACACATTATAGATTACTTATAGAAACTGTAATATAATATATAACAAATTATAGACAATATGATACCACATATAATATAACATATTATATTGATATTATATGTTATATTAATATCTAATAACATATTAACATTCTATTAGATATGATCACTGAATAGATGTGAAACCTGATGAAGACTTTAGCTTAAAAAGTCCAAGGTATCCCATTGCATCCAGAGCCATCTTCACCCCCCTTGATCTGTATCTTGCCACTGGACCCCAATGGTTCTGCAAGGGAAATTGAGGTAGGTACCCTTGCATAGCCCTTCCTCACTTCAATCCAATTCACTTGCATGTCATGGCATCCCCTCCTGATGCAATGGTCCTCTTCGAGAATGAGGGACAAACAACAATAATAACAACGCTATATTTTGATGGGAATCTTTCGACTCTGTGTATTGCCCAGAAAGAGATTGCTCTAACTGAGGAACAGATACTAGGATATTAGGGAAGCCTCTTCCTTTTCATTTATTTATTATTTTAAAACATCTACTTTTATAAGATTTTAATTTCCATTTCTTTCTCCATCCCTCCCTACTTATCTTTCCCCCAAACAGCAAACAATCTATTATAGGTAATACGTGTACAATCATATTAAACATATTTTCATGTTAGTCATTTTGTGAAAGAAGAGTCAAAACAAAAGGGAAAAAAGCCACAAGAAAGAAAAAAAATCCATCAATAACAAAAGTGAAAATACTATATACTTTGATAAGCATTAAGACTCCATTCTTCTTCCTCTGGATATGAATAACATTTTCCATCATGAATCTTTTGGAATTGCCTTAGATTATTGTATTGCTGAGAAAAACCAAGTCTATCAAAGTTGTTGTTATTGTATACAATGTTCTCTTGATTCTGTTCATTTCATTTAGTATCAGTTCATATTAACTCTTTCCAAGTTTTTCTGAAATCCATCTGCTCATTATTTTTTATAGAACAATAGTATTCCATTACATTCATATGCCAATATTTGTTCAGCCATTTCCCACTTGATGGATATCCCCTCATTTTGTAGTTCCTTGCCATCACAAAGAAAGCTGCTATAAAAATTTTTGTACATGCAGGCCATTTTCCATTTTTTATGATCTCTTTGGATTACAGATACAGTAATAGTATTTTTGGATCAAAGGGTATGTAGTTTTATTTCCTTTTGAACATAGTTCCAAATTATTCTCCAGAATAGTTGGGTCAGTTGACAACTCCACCAACAATGAATTAGGGCTCTAATTTTCTTATATCCTCTCCCACATTTATCATTTTCCTTTTCTGTAATATTAGTCAATGTGATAGGTATGACGTGGTAGTTAAATTTATTTTTAAGTTGTTAAATTTTAATTTGTATTTCTTAAACAACAGTGATTTAGAACATTTTTATATGGCTATCGAAGGCTTTAATTTCTTTATCTGAAAATTGCCTGTTCATATCCTTAGGCCATTTATATGTCATTCCCCAACTTTTATTTTTATAAATTTGACTCAGTTCTCTATATATTTTAGAAATGTTTTTAATCAGAAACGCTGACTATAAAAATTGTTTCTTAACTTTTTGCTTTCCTTCTAAACTTGGTTGCATTGGCTTTGTGCAAATCCTTTTTGATTTAATGTAATTTAAATTATCCACCTTGAATTTTGTAATGTTTTCTATATCCTGTTTGGTTATAAATTCTTTAGGGGAGGCTCTTTCACATGAATCTTCCAATACCTAAGTCACAACCCACTACTTTTTAAAATTCTTTTATTTCACTTGAATAGTTGTTTTTTTGATATCAACAAATCAGGGTTTTGTTGCCAAAAGACAAAGATAAAGACAAAGTTGCCAAATTGAGGTCTTCTGAGCCACAAACATATGACACATTTCTACAGAATGGAAAAACTAGTCATCTAAAAGTTATACAATTGAAGCTAAAGTTCTTGGTTTTGGGGGGATAATGCCAAAGGATTTTTCCCCTTTCTGAAATAAAAGCAAGTCCATAATAATCATCTCTCCATATTATGGATACAGACACTTTTTTTAGTTCAAAAGGATCTTAGAAGTCATCTCACTGATGATTCAGGTCAGTTCCAATGGTTTTGTGATGAAGAGAGCCATCTGCACCCAGAGAGAGTACTCTGGAGACTGAGTGTGAATCACAAGATAGCATTTTCAGTCTTTTTGTTGTAGTTTGCTTGCATTTTGTTTTCTTTCTCATTTTTTCCTTTTTGGTCTGATTTTTATTGTACCGCATGATATTTGTGAAAATATGTATAGAACTGAACATGTTTAACATATATTGGATCACTTGCTATCTAGGTGGGGGTGAAGGGAAGGAAGAGAAAAAAACTTATAACACAAGATTTTGTAAGGGTGAATGTTGAAAATTATCAATATATATATATAATTTGAAAATAAAAAGTTTAAATTAAAAAAAAGTCATCTCATTTAACTTTTTATCTGAGAGAAGAATACATCAATGCCCAGAGATGTAAGATAACTGGGCCACAAATAATTAGTGCCAAAGGTCCATTTCTCTTGATTCCCAGGTCAGGGCCTTTTGCCTGACACTATTCTACTTCCTGTCCAACCTCAATTCCTATTTTGGTGACCTTCACAGAATAGGTATGTTATCAATATTTATTGATTGATTGATACTAAAAGAACATAAAAGAACGGTGAGTAATGTTGCTTACCAGAACACTGCTTAGAGTCACCATATTTCTACCTTAAGTATGTAGAATAGGCTGAGTTATAAGGCAGTGTGATGGGATGGAGAGAGCCAGGGCCCAGTAATCAGAGCATTTGGTGTTATTCCCCATCTGTCACTAAATTGTAGATAGGAACAAGTCACTTAAACTTTCTGTGTCTCAGTTGCTTTCTATATAACATGGAAATAATACTACTTTTCTCCTCTTTTTTTCTTATTTGTAGATTAAATGAGAAAATAGATGCAAGAGTGCTATGAAATAGTGTAGGTTATTATAAATATGAATTGTTATTATGACTGGGAGGCAGTATTGCACAGCTCATCAAGAGCTGGGTTTGGGGATTAAGAAAAGTGAACTTCAAGTTCCACCACTGACATATTAGCAAACTTAGCTTTCAGCATTTACTATCTGTGTGACTCTGGAGAAGTCATTTTATCCCTGTCTGTCTCAATATCTTCAACTTTGAAATATTAATGGGAACAATAACAGTGCCTACCTCCCCATACCTTTTAATATCAAATCAGATATTTGTGAAGTGCTTAGCACAGTGTATGATACATAGTAAGTACTAAATAAATACTTGTTTCATTCCTTTCAAAGGAACACTCATCACTGAACTAGAATTTTTTTTTAAATAGAAAAAACTTATTTCCAAAAAATAACTGGGAGGTCAGAGCTCAGAGGTCAGAGGGATGTGGGCTTGGTGGATAGATGCCTGCAGTTATAATGGTTTATCTTCATGAATTCAAATCTAGCCTCAGACACTTACTAGCTGTGTGACCCTAGGCAAGTCACTTAGCCCTATTTGCCTCAGTTTCCTTTTCTGTAAAATGAGTTAGACTAGGAAATGGCAAACCACATTAGAATATCTGTCAATCAAACCCAAAATGGGGTCATGAAGAATTGAACCAACTGAAATGATTGAACAAATGGGGAAGTTAGTTGTAACAGTAATGTAAAATACACACACACACACACACACACACACACACACATATATATATCATACCCAAATGGGGAATTGTCTGGTTGAATCAGAGTCTTCATGCTAACATGATCAGAAGAGTTATATGGATACAACACTAAAGTTGACATGGTTCTCAGTCTTTCTTCATGATCAGTTTTTACTCTGAGGCAAAATAAGTCCGTTCTACTTCCTGGAGACAAGCTCTTAGTTCATCTCTGCTACCCATTTTTAATCTCCTAAAGGCATCAGTAATGATAATGATTCATTTACATAACATTTTCAGATTTACACAGTTTTTTTCTTGGTTTAATCCTAAGGATGGGGACCTAGGAATTCATTAATATAGAGAACTCCCAAATGAGGAACTTCCTTCTACCAGAGCAAATCAGAACCTTCTGAAAAAGTTCTAGTCTTAAACAATAGTCTAGAGCAGAAGGTGATATCTCATTCAGCTTTGTGTTTACTTGTGTACTGCCTAGGATCAATTGTATTTAAAGCCAAATTTGATTGTTGGGCAGTAGTTTGCTGACCCCAGAGTGCTAAAACTTAAATAATTTACCTAGCATCACACAATCAGTTAAGAGGCAAGACTTGAACCCAATCTTCTTGGCTCTAAGAAGAGCTCTTTATGTATTATGGTATCTTGAATAAATAGATGGAACAAAGCGACTTTCCCCCTGTTTTTATCAATAAGGAAACTAAGGATCTTGTACATTAAGCAACTGGCTGATCATCACACTGGATGAATGTAAGGTCTTTGAGGGCAAGGGCTATGTCATTTAAATCTTTGTAACTAGTCTCTTGAACTTGATAAGTGCTTAATAGATGTGTGTGTTCTTGTTGGTCCTTCATTCTCCAAGAGGACCATGACATCAGGGAGGGGCTGCCATGACATGTAAGTGAATTGGATTTCAGTGAGGGAGGCTGTGCAAGGTCACCTACCTCACTTTCCCCTCCAGAGCCATCTGGGTCCAGTGAACAGACATTGATCATATGACTGAAGATAGCCCTGGATAGAAGCAGTGGGAGTCCTGGGCCTTTTTATTTATAACCACATTAAGTTTTGTTGTATATGTGATATTGCTAAATTGAATGAACTAACAGTAGTGACCAAAACTAGGGAGAAAATAATCCCACTCTAGTCTACAATGACCAGATCACATTTGGTGTTCAGTTCTAGGTACAAAATTTTAGATGCAGAAAAAGGCTATCAAGATGGTGAGGTGTTTCAGTCTTATGTGCCTTGGATAAAGGAACTGAGAATGTTTAGTCTGGAGCAGAGAAGACTTAGGTGGGGAGGAGGCTTGATGATAGCAGCTTTCAAGTAGTTAAGGACTTTCATGGGGAAGAGAGATTAGACTTATTCCATTTGACTTGTGGAAGACAGAAGAGGAAGGAAGCTTGATGTAGTGGAGAAAGTTTTGGCTTTGGGGTCAAGTAACACAAGTTGAAATCCCAGCTTTGTCATTTACTACCTTTATGACACTGGGCAAACTGCTTCACTCTTCTGGGCATAAATTCCTCATTTGTAAAATGAAAGGATTGGATAAGTTTGGCCTCTTAGGTCCTTCCCAACTTCAAATCTGTGATGTGATATAGCTAAAAGAAGGAAGATTTTAGTTCAACATAAGGAAAACTTCCTAACAAGTAAAATCATCCTAAAATAAAAGTGTTACCTTAAGAGATATTGGATTTCCTATTATTAGAAATTTTCAATAAGATTTCAACAAGAGGAAGAAAAACCTCAGTACTTTGTCTTTTTTATTTTTATTTTTATTTTCTGATTATCATCCTGACATAGATTTGTTTATTAAATGATTCTAAGCATCTCTGCTTAGAGAAATCCAGAAACAGATCCATCCTGCCTATGCTAATTTCTCTAATCCAGATTTTTTCTAATTTCAAACTGTGGAGTTAAAAAACAAAGATGGATTTCCAAAATTGAGATAAAAGAGGAGGATAAAGTTTAGGTAAATGTTTTAATTTGCCAAAAAGCATAATGGAAACTTAACCTTTGGTGCAACTCGGAAAATCCTTTCCTTAAAATTATTCAATCACTCTATAATTTCTTCCTTGGACTTTTCAACTTGGTGAAAGATGAATTCATCAGATATTTTTATTAATTTTATTATTTAAAGATTGTTTTCCTCTTAATCTGATCAATTTCAGGGAGGGGTGCTTTTTGGATTTCTTGTTTTTGAAATTGGTTAGGTCTTCTTTTTGAATGACTGCAAAAAACCACATAATTTATCTCTGCCTTCTCAAGTAGGAAGTGAAAGAGAGAATTTAAAATTCAGAATTTTAAGAAAAGATAGTTAAAATTTTTTTAACATGTAATTGGAAAAATATTTGAAAACTGAAAAAGCAATGATTGTAAAAATAATATAGTACATTATTTTGAAATGGATAGTTACAGGACAACTGGTAAAGTTTCTCATTCAAATTATACCAAAACCTTCTGTCTAACTGAAGCCCTGCCCAATATTATTGGAATATGTAGCCTAAAGAGGCAGAGAAGTGGATGAAAGGGGAGCTGGTTTTAGAATGCTTCCAAACCTCAAAGTCACTTTTAGTTTCTTTTTCTTTCCAAATTCTGTCAGCTGCCATGGCCTGTATGATTTTTCTACCTAACTTCTCCCATTTCTACCTTCCTTTTGTGTTACTGTTTTGTTCCTTGAATATAATTTCTTTTCTTACCACCTCTAATCCAATTTATATTTATCAGCTCACAATTGGACTTACTAGAATGGACTCCTAGTTGGTCTCACTAATTTCAGAATTTATCCTTCTAATCCATTCTATAGAGAGCCACCAGAATAATATTCCTTAAAGCACCATAGTCTTGTTCCATTGCTCAGAAAATTTCATTGGCTCTACATCACATATCTTGATATTTATATATCTTTCAGCACCTTCAGCAAAATACTTTGGTGAAAAAAGATTAAAGCAAAATGTTTTAAAAGATGATTTTATAATTCCTATTGTTAATGGTGCCAAATGACATTGATTAAAATTTAATATTTACAAGCCAATTTTATTCCAAATAAAATAATAGTACAAAAAACTTATTATTGTTTTCTATTCAAAAACATTTTTAAATTCCAGGATGATACTAGAAGCAAAAGATCATTTTGGAAGATGCATTTCAATACATTTCATTTTCCTCCTGACTTACTCAAAACTGTTTGGCCTTGTTTCAGTTCGTCATGCTTTCATTTAAAACATTCAAGTTTTATTTTTAAATTCTCTGTGCTTTGTTTATAGTCTTTGAAATTTTGCCAGAATCCTGGAACTTATTTTAAAAATTTGGTAATATATCTGGGCATCAGATTACTAGAAATAAACTCAAATCAGAGATGTTTGCATTTCTGCTGTATTTGAGACTTGCAACTCTTTCTCATCTCTTTATACTTGGACTTTGGCATAAAAATATAGCAAATTAAAAAACCTTATGGGTGCAAATAGCATATTATGAACATATTATTAATTAATAGTGGGATATCATGGCTAAAAAAGCAAATGAAATATTAGGTTGCATCAATAAGGTCCAATTTACAGTACTAACAAGTCTCACTCTATGCTTGGTCAGACCTTATCTGAAATTATTATATTCAGATCTGGGACCACATTTTAGGGAAGACTTCAGTAAGATGGAGAGTGTCTAGGGGAGGGCAATCAGATGATGAAAGTCATCAAGAACATTGCACATGAGAATCTACTAGAGGAACAAGATATTTAGCTTGGAAAAGAGAAGACTTGTGGATGCGGATATAATGTTTGTCTTCAAGAATTGAGAGGTCTGTTACAGATGTTCAACTTTGACGGTAGAGGGGAAACTTAGGAGAAGTAACCAGCATTTTCAAGGCTTGTCAGGAAAAGATTCCTGACAATTAGACCCAGTTCTCAAATAGAATGAACTGATTTGTGAATATAGTGAATGTATGGTTTCCCCATACTGTAAGACATAGACCAAAATTTATATGAACACTTGCCAGAGATGTTTTGGAAGGAATTATTCTTAAGACATGGATCTCTTGGGTCTGTTCACATATTGATATCCTACAATATTGTAATTCTGCAATTCTGTTCAACTTTTACTGCACTGGGGGTCTTGATGCCGATTGTACAGTTTTGTATATTTTGCAAATGAAGGGATATGGAATAAGCTGTGGAAGATCTGAATGGCATTGGCCCAGACACTATAAGTGGTGAATAGAATTCAGCTTGGATACTTTTAAAATTAGAGTCTAAAAACAATCAGAGAAACTCAGAAAAAAAAAGAAGGGCATAGGAGTTGAATGGAAAAATAGGGCCACCTGCTGTTCATGGGGACAGGGATGTGGGAGTTAGAGAGGAATTATTTTTGGGAACAAAAATAATCTCTAATGGTTTCCACACAATCTGGAGACCTTGGGTAAGACAAACAGCTTGATACTGTAGGTGGTACCCCAGCAGGTCATGAATCCAAATCAAAGCAAGTTAGAGGCTTACCAGGCAGGGTGTTGGTAAAAAGGCCCTGCCTACCTCAAAAAACAATAACAATAGCTGCCATTTTAAATGTATACATTTACACAGGGCCTGAAGGACTTTGTAAATCACAGCCCTTAACAGATAGATAGTTTGGCAAATAGATTATTGGACCCAAAGGCAGGAAGAAGAGTACAAATCCTGTCTTAGATACTTACTAGCTGTGTGACTTTGGCCAAATTTAAGTTGATCCATTTATCAAATTGGAATAATATTAGCACCTACTGCCCAGGGTTGTAGTAAAACTTAAATGAAGTATTTGTAAAAAGCTCTGCAAACCTTAAAAGCACTAGATAGACATTAGTTATCAGTATTTCATTTGCTAAATGCTAAAGGGTAAATCCTATTAATATCCTGATTTTCCAAAGTAGGAAATAGAGGCAGATCAAAGGTAAGTGTCTTGCACAGGATCACATAGTAGTGCCTAAGGCTGAATTTGAAACTCAGGTCTTCTTCATTTCCAGTCCAGTGCTTCAACTATTGTAGCACCTGGCTACTTAATAGAGGAGATGAGAACAAAGTATCAGGAAAAATAAAGGAAACTGATCTCTAAGACTAATCACATCAATAACCCTGAAGTGATGTTTTTGTTATATTTGCAATTGGTTGAATTTTCTCATTTTCATTATCTGCATCTAAAGACAATGTCTTCCACAAATGAGCAAGACACAGAGGTGAGTATTAGTTTGAAATCAAAAGTTCCAATATTATTTCTAAGGCAGGAGTACTTAAACAAATGGTCTGTAGGAGACTTTTGACCCTATTGTTTTCAATTGGAAATTAGAAAACCAATATGAGAGAGGGAAGGATGCAGCAAAACAGCTCCTGGTTCCCCAAAAGTTTACTAAATATTAATCAGAGTTGTTGAAACATATGGCTGTTCTGATTAGAGATAAAATGGTGGCCATCTTCTGATTCTGGGACTTAAAGGGTGGGATGTGGTACTAAATTTTTCTTTTGTTGATTTTGTTTTTTATTAAGCACTTGAAAATGTGTATATGAGTGCAATACAAAGGAAATTGAGAGAAATTATTATTTTTCACATATTGATATCCAATTATTGAATTAGGACTAAAAATAATCATTTTCCTCATCCAGAAATCAACCATTGTGGGAAATATTGGGCAAGACTTACCCAGTGAGCAAGGTTAAGATCTAATAAAAAAATATAGAAATTATAAGATTAGACAAATAGGCAGATTCATGCTCACTGTGTTTCCTGAGACAGGTTTAGAAAAAGTGGATTTTCCCTTTTGTCAGAGAGATGATGTGGATATTGATAAGTCTTTTTGACCAAGACTAAGTGATCTTTCATCTTTATACCCCAAGACTTTCACTGGAATAAGTCTACCTCTCATTATAATATTAATTGTTTCATAAATTGTTAATCAAACGGAGTTGATTGACAATCTCAGGAATACCTACTCATCTAAAGGTATATAAATTATGAACCCACTGTCATGATTCATCTTTGGTTTAAGAGAGATGGCCAAATGACCATCCCTTTTATTAATAATATTCTAGCATTATTAATTAAATGATAAATTACCCAGAAACTATGTCTCTCAGAAATTTTCAATCATCACACAATAGAGTGCTTTTGCCCTTTGAAGATGATAACCAAGAGTAGTATCTCCTTCTTATTTACATCCCCCTAGTCTGGGACTGAAGACTATTTGCCTTCAAAGCAAGCTTAATTTGACTCAGAGGTGGAGAAAAACCATTTAAATTTATGACACTGCTAATAGCAGATGTTTATATGGTACTTTAAGATTTTGAAAGTATTTTATGAGAACTTGAGGAGGGAAACCAAGGAAAGAGCATTGAATCAGGATGAAAGGAGGGAGAAACAGAGATTATGCATTTGTGGAAGTATCCTTATAGACTACTTGGCAAGATGGAGACATGGAAGATGAAGTCTTGAGACAGATAGCTTTGGCACCAGAAGCAAAGTAAAAAAAAAAGTGATGGAAGACTTCAACTATCTGGATGACTACTAGTGGGGATTATTTCCTCAGAACAAAGAATCATAAATTCATGATTTGTCTTGGTGATAATTTCATCCAGAGATTGGGTTGGAGCCAGCTTCTACCATCTCAGAATAGCTTATTGCTAAATTTTCAGTGATATCATGACACCTTGGGAATTGGCAAAAGCTACACATTAGGATGTGGATTATTTTTTGTTGTTGTTGTTGTTGTTAGTTGTCTATAGACTTAAGGGAGAGGAGAAAACATTACTAATGCAGATTAAATTTAAAAGTATGTCTTATGTATGTTCCCTCTATCTCCTCTCCAGCCAGTTGTTAGACATTTAACAATTCATTCCATATTTCATGTTCCAAGAGGTAGAGGTAATGACATAAGGAACAACTTTTGATTAACAAAGAGCAAGTGGTTGGTGATCTTGGAAGGAAGTGACTATATCATTCTGCAATTCATGAGAGTCAAGGAACAGAGCACTCAATATAGTTGTGAATATATCCTAGGCTTCAAGAAAACAGATTTCGAAAAGTTTGGAGAAAAGATAGATACTATATCTAAGAAGAAAGGTGACTTATAAGAAAGTTTGGAAGTTTTCAGGAATGAAAACATGATGAAATGTGCCTAAAAGAAAAATGGCAGGGATGGTGAATCTTCAGAAATTGATATGGCTGTAAGGCAGGGAGGAAGGCAGAATCTCTACTAATTTCAGGTTTTAAAAGGGCATCCAGATAGATGGAAGCAGGAACATGTAACCAAGGACAGCAATGAAATAGTTCATTGAACCTATAGAAATACCATTGGGAAACTAAAGCTCAGAATAGGCTTAAACTTCTATATTTGGAGCATAAAGAACAAAGAAGGGATAGGATAACCAGAAAGGTCAAATATATAAAAAGAAAAATAGAACTACTCAACTGATGTTTAATATCTGTAATAAAGAATTAAACTCTTCCATAAGACAGAACATTATCTTCTTGTGTAAAGAGTAGAGGAAAAAATGGTGAAGAGGAAATTGAAAGCCAAGATTCTAGGAGACAGCATTCTAAAGTGAAAGAAATGCTAGATTTGGAATCAAAAGACCTGGATTTGAATCTTGGTTTTGATGCTAACTGCCACTCAATTTCTGATCTGCAAAATAAGGGGGTTCTGAGGACTCTTCCAGTTATATCTAATTATATCAACTTATGACACAGAGAGAAAGCAACTAATTTGCCTTAAATTAAGTCAAATTTAAATTTAAACTCAGTCAAATTACATTTAAAACCCTGGGAAAAAACATTCATGGAATCATGCAAAGTTTGTGGGTGACTTTTGAGGAATTGGAGAAAATTACAGCGGTGAGGACATAAAAGACAGAAAAGAAGCACTTTCTTATAGATCCTAGCTTCATAATTTGTGAGTCCCAACCCCATGTGGGGTTTAGAAACAACATGGGGGTAGTGAAATTATGATTTATTACCAGCAAATGTTTAATTTGCACATCTATTTTATATGTCTATTTGCCAAAAATTTCTTAGGTGAAAAGAGGTTGCAAGTGGGAAAAGTTTAAGAAGTACCAATGTACAGGACCACACAGCCAGTTTGTCAGGGGTAGGACTTGAACTCAGCTGTTCTTGGCCAACTTGATCAACTTTCTTTTACATCAGGCTGTCCTTCAGCCTTCTTAATACAATGTGAAACTCTTATAGATATAAACTCTGCATGGGTAAACAAATTATAGGTGCACAGGATAGTTATAAAGTCCAAATTTATGGCCTCTGAGTTTCTATTATTTTGTCCTTAAACTCCATCATTCTGAGACTCTTATTTGTGAGAACAATATCCTATTGGTGGCTCCAGAGTTTTCCCCAGATCTTTAAGTCAAAAAAAATTCTGGAGAAGCAATTCTCCTCCTAACAAATCAATTCTCTGTTTTAGTTCTCTATATTCCATGTACAGAATGTCTTGAATTAGCTTTATTTCTAGGTACATAAATCTAGGTCAATTCCTTATACCCCCTTCTTCCAGAGCTTTTACTGATTTAATTAATCTCTTTTCCTCCTTGATTCAAGCCTTTGAGGGTTTCTTCTCTCATTTTCAGTCGCTCTTTTCATGTATTCCCTTTCTCTTTATGATTCATTCAAATTTGGATTGAGTGAATATTTTGGAATATTTGGAATAGGAGGAAGCTATATAATAGAGGGAAAAAAGTGGATATCTAGACTTTTTTCCTTTATTATATAGCTTCCTCCCAGACAAAATATTCACTCAATACAAATGCACACTTACAAAGCTACTACATTTATGTTAGAGTTCTAGGTTTCAGCCAAAGGAGGTACTCTGGATACAACTAGAATTGAGAAGGGAATGATATTTATCATGAGTTGCACATGGCCAGGAAGAGGAGGAGCACTAATTATGGGAGAATGAATCACCATGAAACTTCTCTGGCAAGTAGAACTATTTGTTTTAAGTAGATCTGATTAAAAAACAAAAAGGCCTTTGTCTCTCTGAGCAAAGGAAGAGACCATTAATAGAAATCAAGAAGAGGAAGATGAAATAGAATTGGGAAAAATAAAAGATGTCAATGAGAGAAGCAGGATTTTTTTTTTAGAATTAGAAGTCCAACTTCTACATTTTACAAAAAAATAAACCAATGCAAGGAGGAGAAGCAAGTGAAATGCTTGGCCTTATTGAACCAAAATCCACAGATACCACATCACAATAATACTTAACAATTAAAATTAAGGTAGACTGAGGCACAAAGTTCTGAATACAATTTATTAGTAAAGGGCCGATTTACCCATAAATAGGACCTCAGCTTTCCTAGCAAAGGTAAAATCCTGCATAAAAGGAGCAGCTCTTTTTTATAGATTTGAGAAGTACAGAATAAAGAAGAGGGCTTCCTAGGTGATGAATTAGTTATGATTGACTCAAAGAGTTCAAAATCATGAAGGGTGAAATCAATATGATTGGTTACAGAGTTCAATCATGGAGGGCAATACAATTGGTTGGAAATTGAGAATGAGGGGCTAGCAACAATCCCCTCTTTCCCTCCTGTAACTGAGATGCTCATTGTTTGAGTCCACCTGCAAGGTTGGAGACAGTGGACCAGACTTCTTTGGATAACAGCTAGACATCCTTGAGGGATAGCTTGATAGTATGGAGATACTAGATCAGACACCTTAGTGTCCATTTGCCTTCTTCAAGGGTAACATTTCATTGATACAATAATAAAAGAGTGATTAACAAAAAAACTGAACTTTAAACTTTACTCATTATAGGCCAGCTGAATTTGTGAACCAAGTTCAAAGATGAAGAATATGGCTTAGACATTTATAGGAAAAAGATGAATTAATTATAAATATTATTGTTGTTTTTCAGAAATCCCTTTTGGGATTTTCTTTGCAAATATACTGGAGTGTTTTACCATTTCCTTCTCCAGTAGATTTTAATGATGAGGAAAACTAAGGGAAACATATTCCCATATTTAACATGCTGAGCCAGAAAAATCAGATCAAAAAAGGAAAAAAAATGAGAAAGAAAAAAAAGCAAACAAACAAAAATAAAAAGGTGAAAACACTATGTTGTGATACACATTCAGTCCCAACAGTCCCCTCTTTGGGTGCAGATGTTTCTTTTCATTACAAATCTATTGGAACTTCATTACAAATCATTGTGGATGAGAACCATGTCCATCGGAACTGATTATCGTATAGTCTTGTTATTGTATATAATGATCTCCTGGTTCTCCTCGCTTTACTCAGCATCAGTTCATGTAAGTCTCTCCAGGCCTCTTTAAATCATCCTCCTGATTGCTTCTTAAAAAACAATAATGTTCCATAACATTCATATACCATAACTTATTCAGCCATTCTCCAGCTGATGGGCATCCACTCAGTTTCCAGTTTCTGGCCACTACAAACAGGGCTGCCACAAGCATTTTTGCACACGCGGATCCCTTTCCCTTCTTTAAAATCTCTTTGGGATACAGGCTCAGTAGAGATATTGCTGGATCAAAGAGTGCACAGTTGGATAACCCTTTGGACATAGTTCCAAATTGCTCTCCAGAATGTTTGGATCAGTTCACAAGTCTACCAACAATATATTAGTGTCCCTGTTTTCCCTCCACCTCCCATGTGTTTTCCCACATCACCTCCAACCTTTATCATTATCATTTCCTGTCATTTTAGCCAATCTGAGAGGTGTGTAGTGGTACCTCAGATTTAACTCCAAGGCCATCACTGTATCCACATCACCACATAATTGTCTATTAACTGTAAGTAGGATCAATTTTTTAAAAAGACAAATCAAACTGATTATTTCATTTCCCCATTGATTAATGAGAAATACATCTGTCATAGATCACTTATTTATAGGTGAAATCTAAAAGGTTTTTTTTTTTTTTTTTGGTAATTACATGTCATCAAGGTAACCAAAAAAATTCAACAATAGAAACTTTGAAACAAAAAGCCAAAGTAGTACAATAATGATCATGTATTAGCGAACATCAAGTTTCCTTGTATTTTTACTAATCCACTCCTAATATCCATTTAATCATATTTTATCTTAGATCCCACATATCCTGTATACCTATCTGCTTCGAAAAGTTTTTTTTAAAACAATTACTATTGCTAATTGCATTTCCCCTCATTTATTCTCTCTGTCTTTTCATCCTGTCCCTCCTCAAAAATGTTTTGCTACTGACCACTCCCTCCACCAATATGCTCTTTCTTTTATTGCCCTCCCCACTTCCCATATCCTATTCCCCTCCTAATTTCCTACAGGATAAGATAGATATATCTTTATATATATATAATATACATATTATATTATATAAAATATATATAGATCTTTATACATTATCTACCTATATAGACATATCTCTCTCTCTCTCTCTCTCTCTCTCTCTCTCTCTCTCTCTATATATATATATATATATATATATATATATATATGTATATACCCTTATTGAGTGTGTTATTTTCTATTTGAGCAAATTCTGATAGAATAAGGTTCATTCAATTCCCTTCTCCTCCCCCTCTTCCCCTCTACTGTAAAGCCTTTTTCTTATCTTTTTTATGGCAAATAATTTGCACTATTCCACTTCTCCCTTTTCCTTTTCCTTTCTCCCAGTATATTCCTTTCTCACCCTTTAATTTCATTATTTGAAAAAATAAGATATTCCTTCATATTCAACTCATACCTATATCCTCTGTGTATACACACACGCACACACACACACACACACACACACTCCTATCTGCCATAATAATGAGAAAGTCTTTTTGAGTTACAAGTATCATCCTCCCATATAGGAATGTAAACAGATAAAAACTCATTAAGTCCCTCATGACATCACTTTACTGGTTACCGCTTTATATTTCTTCAGAGTCCTGTATCTGAAAATCAAATTTTCTATTCAGCTCTGGTCTTTTCATCATGAATGCTTAAAAATCCTCCATTTTATTGAATGAATGCCTTTTCCTCTGAAGGATTACACTCAGTTTTGCTGGTTGCACTCCTAGCTCTATTGCTCTCTGGAACATCATATTTCAAGCTCTCTAGTCCTTTAATGTAGAAACTGCTAAATCTTGTGTTATCCTGACTATGCTCCATTATACTTGAATTGTTTATTTTGGGATGCTTGCAATATTTTCTCCTTGACGCTGCAAGTTCTAGAATTTGGCTATAATTTTCCTGGGAGTTTTTATTTTTAATGAGATGATTAGTGGATTCTTTCAATTCTTATTTTGCCCTCTGGTTCTAGAATATCAGGATAATTTTCCATATAATTTTTTGAGAAATGATATCCAGGCTCTTTTTCTGATCATGACTTTCAAGTAGACCAATAATTTTTTAATTATCTGTCCCGAATCTATTTTTCAGGACAGTTGCTTTTCCAATGAGATATTTCATATTTTTTTTCTATTTTTTTCATTTTTTTGGTTTTGCTTTATTGTACCTTGATTTCTCATAAAGTCATTAGCTTCCATTTGCTCAATTCTATTTTTAAGGAATTATTTTCCTTATTAAGTTTTTGTACTTCTTTTCCAATTGACCAATTTTGCTTTTTAAGGCAGTCTTCTTGTTAGTTTTTTGTATTTCCTTTTGTACCTCTCTCAATTCTTTCCCTAATTTTTCCTCTGTATCTCTTATTTGATCATCAAAATTCCTTTTGAGCTCTTCCATGGCATGAGCCCAATTCCTATTTTTCTTGGAAGTTTGGGTATAGGAGCTTTGATTTTGTTATCATCTTCTGAGTGTGTGTTTTGATCTTCCTTTTCATCATAATAACTTTCAGTAGTCAGAAACTTTTTTTGTTTTCTGCCCATTTTCCTAGCCTATTACTCAGCTTTTAACTGTGTTAAAGTAGGGCTCTGTTTCCAGGGTGAAACATTGTCCCAAGCTTCAGGGGTTTGGGCAGCTATTTTCAGAAATCCTTCTAGGAATCTGACCATAAGCCCTCTTTTTTTGCCCTGGAGTTGTTAGATGTGTCCCTGTCCAACTGTAGCTATAAGATCCACAATGCTGGTCAGAACTGGGGCTCTGGGGCTCTGGGGCTCTGTTGACTGGGGCTACTGCATATCAGACTCCTACCCGGTTGCCAAAGACCCTCCTCATTGACTCTCTGAGTCCTGCCAGGTGACTCCAGGCTGCAAGGTCCAGGCGCCTTCAACATGGGTATTGATTCAGAGATTCCACAGCTGGGGCCAAAGCTGGGCTGGTGCTGGGATTGCACCCTGGGCTTCTGTCTCTGTTTCCAAGTCATTTGCAGAGATTTTTAGGTAATTTTGCTAAAATCTACCAGGTATAAGACTTAATACAATTTATTACAGCCTCTTTAATTTTTTTCCTAGTTCACTTGATGAAAACCAACTCAAATCTTATAGTTCTAATCTTATTAACAATAAAACTATTTGAAAAATATAAAATTAGGAACCTATTGTTCAAAGAAAACTTGATTCTTTATGCCTAGGTCATGAACCCATTTTGACCTTATCTTTGTGTACAGTGTTAAGTATGGATCAATGCCTAGTTTCTGCCATATCAGTTTCCAATTTTCCCAGCAATTTTTATCAAACAGTAAGTTCTTATCCCAAAAGCTGGGATCTTCAAAGACTAGGTTGCTATATTTGTTGACTGTTTTATCCCTTGAACCTAATCTATTCCACTGATCAACTAATCTATTCCTTAGGCAATACCAAATAGTTTTGGTAACTGCTGCTCTATAATATAATTTTAGATCTGGTACAGCTAAGCCACCTTCATTTGATTTTTTTTTTCATTAATTCCCTTGCAATTCTTGACCTTTTGTTTTTCCATATGAACTTTGTTGTTATTTTTCTAGGTCATTAAAATAGTTTTTTGGGACTCTGATTGGTATAGCGCTAAATAAATAGATTAGTTTAGGTAATATTGTCATCTTTATTATATTTGCTCGCCCTATCCAAGAGCATTTAATATTTTTCCAATTGGTTAGATCAGACTTAATTTGTGTGAAAAGTGGTCTGTAATTTTGCTCATAAAGTTTCTGATTTTCCCTTGGCAGATAGATTCCTAAATATTTTATATTATCAGTAGTTACTTTAAATGGAATTTCTCTTTGCAACTCTGACTGTTGGATTTTGTTAGTGATATATAAGATTAGAGGAACACAGGATAGTTTACCTCTCAGACCCGTGGAAGGGGAAGGACTTTATGACCAAAGAAAAACTAGAGATCATTACTGATCACAAAATAGAAAATTTCGATTATACCAAACTGAAAAGTTTTGTACAAACAAAACTAATGCAGACAAGATTAGAAGGGAAGCAATAAATTGGGAAAATATTTTTACAGTCAAAGGTTCTGATAAAGGCCTCATTTCCAAAATATATAGAGAATTAACTCTAATTTATAAAAAATCAAGCCATTCTCCAATTGAAAAATGGTCAAAGGATATGAACAGACAATTCTCAGATGAAGAAATTGAAACTATTTCTAGTCATATGAAAAGATGCTCCAAGTCATTATTAATCAGAGAAATGCAAATTAAGACAACTCTAAGATACCACTACACACCTGTCAGATTGGCTAAGATGACAGGAAAAAATAATGATGATTGTTGGAGGGGATGCGGGAAAACTGGGACATTGATGCATTGTTGGTGGAGTTGTGAACGAATCCAACCATTTTGGAGAGTAGTTTGGAACTATGCTCAAAAAGTTATCAAACTGTGCATACCCTTTGATCCAGCAGTGTTACTACTGGGATTATATCCCAAAGAGATTATAAAGAAGGGAAAGGGACCTGTATGTGCACGAATGTTTGTGGCAGCCCTTTTTGTAGTGGCTAGAAACTGGAAACTGAATGGATGTCCATCAGTTGGAGAATGGCTGAATAAATTGTGGTATATGAAAATTATGGAATATTACTGTTCTGTAAGAAATGACCAACAGGATGATTTCAGAAAGGCCTGGAGAGACTTACACGAACTGATGCTGAGTGAAATGAGCAGGACCAGGAGATCATTATATACTTCAACAACAATACTATATGATGACCAGTTCTGATGGACCTGGCCATCCTCAGCAACGAGATCAACCAAATCATTTCCAATGGAGCAGTAATGAACTGAACCAGCTACGCCCAGAGAAAGAACTCTGGGAGATGACTAAAAACCATTACATTGAATTCCCAATCCCTATATTTATGCACACCTGCATTTTTGATTTCCTTCACAAGCTAATTGTACAATATTTCAGAGTCTGATTCTTTTTGTACAGCAAAATAACGTTTTGGTCATGTATACTTATTGTGTATCTAATTTATATTTTAATATATTTAACATCTACTGGTCATCTTGCCATCTGGGGGAGGGGGTGGGGGGGTCAGAGGTGAAAAATTGGAACAAGAGGTTTGGCAATTGTTAATGCTGTAAAGTTACCCATACATATAACCTGTAAATAAAAGGCTATTAAATAAAAAAAAACAAAAAACAAACAAAAAAAAAAACCAAAGGAAACTTCAGAGAATTTAAGTTTTTACATACCCCTATTGTTATTATTTTTATATTATTATTATTATTATTATTTCAAGGATTATGTAACCATTAGCAGGCAGATGAAAGAGACCCAAGTTGTTAAGATATGGAAATGACTTTAATTTCAGATTGAAAAGAATAATCTTATTTTATTTTTTCCAATTACATACATAGTTTTTAATATTCATTTTTGTGAGATTTTGAATTCCAAATTTTTTCTCCACCCCCTTTGCCATCACCAAGAGAACAAGCAATCTGATACATGTTATATATATATATATATATATGTGTGTGTGTGTGTGTGTGTGTATGTATGTATATATGTATATTATATACATGTATATATGTATATTGTATTATTGTATGTATACATGTATATGTATACATGTATAATGTATATATACATACATACACACATATATATATATACACATTTATGTTAAACATATTTCAATATTAGTCATATATATATGACATATATATAATTCAATATTAGTCATGTTGTAAAAGAAAAATCAGAAAAAAGAAAAAATACAAGACAAAAAAAACAAAAAAGCGAACACAATATGTTCTGATCTGCATTCAGTCTCTTTTCTTTCTCTGGATATGAATGGCATTTTCCATCACATATCTATTGGAATTGTCAGTGCTGAGAAGAGTTAAGTCTATCTTAGTTGATCATTACATAATCTTGCTGTTACTGTGTACCCTGTTCTCTTGGTTCTGCTTACTTCATTCAGCATCAGTGCATGTAAGTCTTCCAAGGATTTTCTGAAATCTACCTGCATATCATTTCTTATAGAACAATAATATACCATTACATTCATATACCACAATTTGTTCATCCATTTCCTCACTTGATGAGCATCCATTCAATTCCTAATTCTTTTCCATGTGAGTCCTTTCCCCTTTTTTATGATCTTTTTGGTATACAGACTCAATAGTGGTATATGCACAGTTTTATAGCCCTTTAGGCATAATTTTAAACAGCTCTCCAAAATGGTTGGATTAATTCTTTTTTTTTTTTAATTTAATAGCTTTTTGTTTACAGGATATATGCATGGGTAACTTTACAGCATTAACAATTGCCAAACCTCTTGTTCCAATTTTTCACCTCTTACCCCCACCCCCTCCCCCAGATGGCAGGATGACCAGTAGATGTTAAATATATTAAAATATAAATTAGATACACAATAAGTATACATGACCAAAACGTTATTTTGCTGTACAAAAAGAATCAGACTCTGAAATATTGTACAATTAGCTTGTGAAGGAAATCAAAAATGCAGGTGGGCATAAATATAGGGATTGGGAATTCAATGTAATGGTTTTTAGTCATCTCCCAGAGTTCTTTTTCTGGGTATAGCTAGTTCAGTTCATTACTGCTCCATTAGAAATGATTTGGTTGATCTCGTTGCTGAGGATGGCCAGGTCCATCAGAACTGGTCATCATATAGTATTGTTGTTGAAGTATATAATGATCTCCTGGTCCTGCTCATTTCACTCAGCATCAGTTCGTGTAAGTCTCTCCAGGCCTTTCTGAAATCATCCTGTTGGTCATTTCTTACAGAACAATAATATTCCATAATATTTCATATACCACAATTTATTCAGCCATTCTCCATTTGATGGGCATCCACTCAGTTTCCATTTTCTAGCCACTACAAAAAGGGCTGCCACAAACATTCGTGCACATACAGGTCCCTTTCCCTTCTTTATAATCTCTTTGGGATATAATCCCATCCATATGAACTTTGTTGTTATTTTTTCTAGGTCATTAAAATAGTTTTTTGGGACTCTGATTGGTATAGCGCTAAATAAATAGATTAGTTTAGGTATGGTTGGATTAATTCACAACTTCACCAATAGTGCATTAGTGCTCCAGTTTTCCCATTACGCCCCCCAACATTTATCTTTTTTTATGTCATCTTATTTAAACCAAAGTGATATCTCAAAGTTGATTTAATTTACATTTCTCTGATCAATAATGATTTAAAGCATTTTTATATGACTATACATAGCTTTAATTTCTTCATTTGAAAACTACCTGTTTATATCTTTTGAACATTTATCAACTGGGGAATTACTTATGTTCTTATAAATTTGACTCACTTTATGTTTTGTTTTGTTTTAGAAATGAAATCTCTGTTAGAAATTCTGGCTATGAAAATTGTTTCCCAGTTTTTTGTTTCTCTTTTAATCTTAGCTGCATTGGATGTATTTGTGCAAATTTTTTTTAACTTAATGTAATAAAAACTATTTTGCATTTTATGATGTTCTCTTTTTCTTATTTGTTCATAAATTCTTCCCTTATTCAAAAATCTGACAGGTAAACTAAGATTGAAAATAGTAAAATACTTGCATTGTATAGTTGTGCAAAAGTGCTGAAATATTTCAACAACAAAAGTCATGATTTAAAACTAAATAGTTTTATCTTTCCTGGTTAAAGAGATTTGCTATGAAATGAAGAAACAGGGACACAGTCATAACAGTCATAATAGCATCAAGACTGGTCCTCCAGGCCCAAGCATAAGAGAACAGAATTACTCAACATAGGTATAATAGGATAAAGCATCCTTAGTTCAGTTTAATTTCAAATAAGAGTCATATAAGCAGCCAAATAGTATGATAAAATATAATCGCTAGGCTCAGAATTAATTAGATGAGAAAAGTTCTTATTTGGGAAACTAAATTAACAGAGATATACTTTAGTTTTCCCAAGACTTCATCTATCTTTTCAACTATTATTGAGAGCCAGTAGCACTTCACAGTTCCTGTTGAGTTGATAGTGTTTTTCTTGAAGTGGTGAAACATTGGCTTAATGGCACAAATATATCTGAAAACAAAATTCAGAAAAAAAATTCATAGTTCCCAAAGCAAAGTTTCACTAATTATATTTTAGGGCTGAATTTAGTCATTATTACTTATTTATTATTGTAATAGCATAGTTAGCAATAAAAGTTTACCAGCACCTTCTTTCCCTCCCTTCCCTCCCTTCCCCTCGATAAATCATTCAACATTTTTTCCTTCTTTTTCCCCATTTTAAACTCATCTTGATGTCAAAAGCCTATGATTAGAAATTAAGAATATAATCACCATCTGGAATTCCACATAGTAACAAGTAGATGTTTGTTCATATAAAAAAAAAAAACGCTGAAAAATACTAGAGAGAAAAAAAATTCTAAATTTACAGATTATCTAACTTTTGAAGTATTGCATATTAATAAGGTATTGTATATTATCTCTAAAGCAAAATTAAAGTTTTAAGATGAGAGTCTGTTAAGACTAAATTGAGTTCAAGATACAACTTTAGTATATACTACTACATTTATAGCTTCATAATTTTCATAATGACAAATAATCACATAAATCTTCCAAATTAAATTTCATTTACATTCAAGTTTCTCCCTCAAATAAGCTTATCTTTTCATTGGCAAGAAGCAAGGGAATTCTTAAATTCAATCTGTAAACTTGTTTTGAAGTGTAACCCATACTGACTTTCCCTTCTTTAATCTGCAATTATATGATTTTAAATTACTCCTAGGAATATAACACCAATGGGGAGGGAAATGGAGGTTCAGATTTTTACTTCCTTTACCCTTTCACTCATGTAGTGCTTAGATGATGCTTCTGAATTTGTCTATACTGTTCTCATGCCTTCTATGGCAGATGTATCACTAATTTTTTGGGGGATTAATTGACAAAAGTAGAGTTAATAATTTCTGGATCACATGGTTTTACTAAATCTAGCCATAACTCATCTAGCATTTCTAATTAATTTATTATAAAAAGGATAAGAGTTTTATTTTCTTAACAGGTTGTTCAAAATCTACTCCAAGTAATATTTATACTTGAATTAGAGTTTAATATAGTTTACAGCAAATTTCTAATTGAAAGACATGAATCAGTTTGAAAAATTCTTTTTAGCTTGATTTGTACGTAAGCATTAGATAATTGAAAATGATAACCCATGGTTTTTTTTTATTTTGAAATTTTACTGATACTACTTTCAAACAATCTTTTTCTAATCAGATGATCTTCCTCTCTGCAGTAAAACAATAAATCTGCAAAGGAAGAATGATCAAAGGACCATGTAACATTCATAGTTACTTTCTTAATTTCTTTAATACAAATTCTAAAGAATGTTCAACCAAAACTCACTAGAATATTTCAGCATTTATAAAAACATTCAAAGCATAACTTGGAAATTCACATTAGAGAACTTAAATTCAGCCATAAATTTAGTCTTAAATTAACTCAAAGCACCATAAAACAAAAAACTACTTTTTTTCTGTCTCTCTTTTCTGTCTTTCTGACTTGACTAGAATTAGTAAGAGAGAGAGAGATCCTTTCTCAAGAAATTTTTTTTAGCTCTCCTTGGGTTAATACCTTTCCTCCAGGGGAGGGAACAAACAAAAAACTAATTTGACTTTCAGACATAGATAATAAGACAAGGCACAAAAGCACTTGCTTCTTAACCAAATTCGTGCACACTTATGAAAATCCTCTTTTTAGGTCAAATTCTGCAATGTATATATTTTAGACTAATACTTTTGTTTTCCCCTTTTTCTTTTCCATTTGAGAAGAATCCTCTGACAATTTGCCAGCAATTCACCAGCTATGGTTATTTTGCCAATCTATTCTTGACAGCAATGGTTACTTGTGACACATACCTTCCCAATCCCTTCTTCAAATGTGAAGTATCACTGTGTCTTTATTGGCCCCTTCAACTTCCTGGAATGGAAGCAGGTAACTCCCTAAGGTGTGATCCAATATTGTAGCATTTCCCCAAAGGGATGTAGATGTCAATAATGTGCACTTCTTGAGGTAGGAAACTGGGAGCCTTTTAAAAAGAAAAAAGTATTTTTTCCAAGAGTCTTGATCCTTAATTTTCATTCTTAGTTTTACTATTACCACTTTTCACCAATAAGTCACACTTAAATATATACAGAAAAACAAATAAACATAGCTGCAGTTTCCCCCCATATTTCAGAGATTGGCCTGGCTCCCAAAGGCTGGAGCAGTCAGGTCTTCAGTGCAATTCTTAGCAGAAAATTCTCCCAGTGAAAATGTCACCTCAACACTCTGGGAAGACCCTTCCCTTCCCAAGAGAGATCAGCCTTCTGTCTGCCCAATCTCCTTGTAGTTGCCATTCTGTAGCAGGTAGGTAGACTAAGTTCCAAATATAATCAATTTATTAGTAAAGTGCCAATTTACCAGTAAATGGGATCTTGGCTTTCCCAGCAAAGCTAAGACCCATGATGAAGGGGACAATTCTTTTTTTGTAATTTGGGGGAGTATAGGATAAAGAAAAGGACTTTCTAGGTGGCAAACAAGTTATTAATTTAAAGAATTCAACATCATGAAGAGTGAAATCAATATGAATGGCTACAGAACAGAGGCACGGGGGACAACATGGAAACTGGTTGGAAACTGGTAATGAGGGCCTAGCCACAACCCTTCATTTCATCCTGTGATTAAAAAGAAGTGTTCACTGTTTGAGTCTACCTACAAGATTAGAAAAAGTGGAGCAGACTTCTTTGGATAACAACTAGACATCTTTGAAGGATAATTTGATGGTGTAAAGGTACTAGACCAGGCTCTCTGGTGTACACCTGCATTCTTTAAGGGCAACAAATTTTCTTGATACAAGAACAGAACAGTGATTAACAAGAAAACTGGACTTATAAACTTAGCTTGTGCAAGTTAGTTTAATTTCTGGACTAAAGAATTGTGCTTCTGTCTCTGTCTCTATATAATAGAATTGCAAATAAATATATACACACACAGAATTGTTGGAAGAATCAGATCTATGTATCTATGTATGTAACTATGTATTTATGTATGTAAGTATATATGTATCAATCTGATTCCCCCTAAGATTCTGTTAGGTTGCAGCTATTATTATTATTATTACCATCTTACATTTGAAGAAACGGTGTTAGGTGATTTGCCTAGAATCACATGACTTAGAAAACTTCTGATAAATGATTTGTACCCAGTTCTTCCTGACCCTAAGTCTAGAATGTCATTATGACACATTGCCCTTCAGTAAACAGAGAATAGATACCTGTACAATTGGCCTTTGTAGGAAACTATTGTTTACTTTTACTGAGTAATTGATATTTTTCTAATGAAATGGTAGCCAAAGATCTAACTACTCAGTATAAAACAATTGTTAAGAGAGACACAGAGCCTCTCATTGCATGCATGTGGCTGGCCTTTAAGGTTGTGAGATTTAAAAAAGAAGAATAGTGGTTTAGAAACAACTGTTGAGAAAAATTTAGAGAAGTAGGGAGTGACTTCTGTGAACTGAGGCAGTATAAAGCAAGCAGACCCAGTAAAACCATATATACAATGACTATAAAATGAAAAACAACAAAACCGAAATGTCGTGCAATTTAATGACCAAGTTTGGCCTTGGAGGAGAGTTGATAAATTCATCTCCCACCCTGCATTGCAGAAGTGGGGAACTATGGCTGTGAGACAATGTGTATTCTTTCAGAAACAGTGAATGTATTGGTTGGTTTTACTAATTCTTTTTTCTTTTGAAACATTTGTTACCAGGGATAATTCACTTGATAGAAGAGTAGGATAGGATATAATTGTATATGTAATAGCAAAATGCATTAAGGATATTTTATTTTAATTTAGTGATAGAGATATTAGCTGTGCTTATGATTTTGTTGATGTAAAGAACTCCTGGTGAATTTCTGCTGATTGCTTTGATTTGAACTCAGATCTTTAGCTACTACGTTCCATTGCCTCTGTTGGAAAAAAAAAACAAAAAACAATTCTGTTATGTTATTTTATTTTATTTTAAAAAGAAACAAGCCTCAAGTAAATTCCTTTCAGAGGCTGAATAGAAATAGCACTGAGAAGCTTGTTCCTGAATCCTCATAGCAGGATGGGAGGCGGATCTCTCCATTCAGAGTCAGCACTGGATGATTGTTTCCGGGAGTCAGAAACTTGCTCCTACTCCTGTCATCCTTCTGCAGGTGGTCTGCCCACCAGAGTCTCCCACTGAGTAAACTACTGGAGGCAAATCTATCTCCAGGGGGCTGTACTTAAGTTGTCAGTGGTATTCTGCCTTCTGTAAGGACAATTCAAAAGCAAATGTTTCTTTAAGCTTCGGGAACACAGCCCCCAACACAGTAACTCAATAATTACTTGTTGAAATGAAATGAATAAAGGGAAACTGAGGATACTATTCTGCAACCACAGTGGCATCAGAAAAGGAAAGAAGGAAGGAAAGAATGAAGAAAAGAAAGAAAAAAAGAAGGAAGAAAAATAAAGAAAGAAACAAGAGGAAGGAAGGAAGGAAGGAAGGAAGAAGGAAGGAAGGAAGGAGGAAGGGAGGGAGGGAGGGAGAAAGGAAGGGTTTCTAATGAATTATTTTTAAGATTGTGGTGTGAAGCAGAGGTGTTGAATATGTGGAAGACAACACTCCCCAAGGTAGATGAACCAAATTAAAATGTTACTGGGAAATATTTAACAAAATATCAAAAAATCCACACATAGAAGTGAGTGATATTGTATGTCTTGAAGGGAGGCAGAATACACAGCCCTAGCCTCTTCTCCCCTCAATCTTCTCCAAGGGAGACTTTAATTCCTGACAGGAAGGGAAGCAGAAGGTTGGGGCCAGCAGTTTGGCCACTTTGGTATCCTCAAATCGAGAAGATACTGGACTGGAATTATATCTGTCTGCTCACTTAAATATTATTAGTGCAGAGGATGTAAGCCTTTCAGGGACAGCAGAGCTCAGCAGAAAGAGCTCTGTCATTTAAAGATCCAGAGTATCTTGATTTGAAGTCCAGTTCTGTTACTTTTACATGTATGACTAAAGCCAAGTCCTTTCTTTCTTTGGGATTCAATTACCTTAGTGGTAAAATGAAAGCCTTCAATTAGATGACTTCTAACATCTTTTCCAGCTCAGAAGCTATGATCCAATCATCCTAAAATTGAAGAAGAAAAATCATCATCATCTTAAAATTTTTCCATTGCACTAAAGGATTTCTTCCTAATACTGGGACAATGGGATTGTTGCAGTTTGAAAGTGATTCATTTTGCTTTCACCTTCAAGTTAACTAGTTAACAAAATCACCTTCCTTCTTGTGGGAATTTGGTAATCAAGCCAACCAGTAGTAATCTAAACCTCACCAAGCCCAATACTGCACTTTTCATTGAGGAGAGGGTTTCTGATGTTGCTTGTCTCAAATAAGGTCTTAGCAGATGAACTCTGAATATAGAATCTAGAGTTCTAGGGGCCTCCCATTCATTTAAAAAACATCTTACCCTATCAGGTCAAATCTTTCCCTCACTTCTAGATAATTTTTCCCCCTTCTTTTAGTTCTTTCCTAATTAGAAAAACCATGGGTAGCATCTGACCCTTTGAAATGTCAAATACATGGACAGTGTTTGATTCAAGCACTCATGAGCACACATTTCTCTTCTTGGCATGAAGGATAGTTGGGAAAATTGTATTTTGGAGCTACGGTACCCCCTCTCCACTGGCATCTCCATTCTGCAAGTGAAGGGAAACTTTTGGGATTTTTTTTCCATTTTTTTTTTTTTGGAAATAAAGAGTTCAAAGAGAAACCAATTTTCCAGCAACCTCTTGGTTCTGGCATATGTTTTCTACTTAGGAGGAGAGCAGGGTTGTTGGGACCAATCTGTCACTTACTATATCTGGCTCAAATTGCCAGGAATATTTCCAATTTTCTATTTTTACATGTGGCATCTTGTAGTAAGAAGGCAGAATCACCACTAGTTCGTGGGAAACAAAAGGCATTTCATGGATTTCCTGGTTTTGCTTTATTTTTGTTTGAGCTTTGGGATTTGGCCTTTCAGGCAACCTTAAAACTAGATGTGGGGAAATAGCAGAGAAAGAATTGGCAAATTAATCTAGACAGTTACTGTGAGTCTTAGAACTAGAAGGAACCATAGACATCTTTGTCAATGACTTCAGTATACTTCATGAAGCTGTAAAGGAAATACTTAAACTATAGACAAGAGAATAAAATGAGTGAAGACAGAATAAGGAGGAATGTCACAAAGTAATTTGAAGGATTGTTTACAGCACTGCCTGACTCCCAAGTGGTACGGTTATTTATGTTTCACTAACACTAGAACTGTCAGCTCGATTCTCTTCCTTTACTATATTCCTTCCTTGACTTAGAACTGTGATTCCTAAAGTGTGATCTGGGGACCTCTTGGATCCCTGAAATCCTTTCAGGGAGTCCATGATGTCAAAATTATTTCCATATTAATATGTTTTAACTTTTAATATAATAAATATTGATAGATGTAATCTATATAATCCAAAGCTCTATGTGAAGTTGGGGATCCCTCAATAATTTTTAAGAATATAAAATTGTCCTGAAATCAAAAGTTTGAAAACCACTGACGTAGACTATTCAATAGTTGCCCAAATGATCATATGAAATATAAAATTTGGGTATATGATATACCCATATTGAGCAAATATAAGTGTTTCAGGGAACATCGAATCCTGGGATGATCACTACAGGAATGAACCCTACAGCAGGTTTTACTCAAAGTATATGTTGAACTGTATTATAAGCCTGATATCAATAGCACGGCAGTGCATTATAGACTCAATATAATATTGAGGTAACCAAACTATTTTCTAAGTATTTATTCAGGTTCATAGTTCAGTGGGAATTGCAGACATTAGGGCAAAAGTACATTTACAGACAATGAACAACTATGCTCAATGGAAGTTGTGTGGAATAGAGAGATAAGGTGAAGAACTTACAGGAATGTATGAATTCTTTTTCTGTGTTTTATTTTCATTATTTCTGTGTTTCCCCTATGACCTGTATAATATGTGCAGGCCCATATTTACTTGAGCCTTGGTCAGCTATAAACATGTTTACTTAACCTGAGCTGATGACATTTATCAGTATTTGACATTTATCCATATTTGGTCTATTAGCTTGACCACTGTCAAACCAGGTGATTTCGGGGAAACAAAAAGCTTCCATTCCAATCTCTCCCAATAGCAACAACCAATTAGATGCCTTCCCCTTCCCTTCTCAAAGCTCTCTTACTTGTGATGTAATCTCTTGTAGAAAAGCTGTGTATCTTTACTACTTCTTTAGCCCTCCTACCACAAACTTTCTATTTCTTATCTCATAATGGGACGGCTCATTCTCTGGAGGTTTTAATAAATAACTTCTGCTTTCCATTATGAGTGATCTCTGAGTAGTCATTTTGGGTAAGGGTCTTCTAAATCCCTCACAAAGTGAAAAGAAAATCCAGCTGGATTGAAAGACCAAAAGGGCAGGCTTAAAAGATGAAGAAGAAAAGACCAGAATTATGACTCTGATGTCTCTGATGAGAAGGGGGAAAGATCAGCAATACCCTAGTTAGCAGGGAAGAATTACATGAATATGAAGCTTTACAGTCATATATGGGCAAATGGGCCTGAGGCAGATTGAGGGGGATAGCAAAATAAATAAATTTGCAACACAGTGATCACATCTGACAGCAAGTTCTACATTCTATAACTGTGGGGCCTTCCCTCCCTTTTCTCCCTTCCCCAACCCCCACCAAACCCTTCATATTGAGGTGCGTTTCATAACCTGTTCTCTGGGACCAAGGTTAGTCATTAAAATTAATCAAAATATGCCTGCTTCAAAGTGTAATGTTTTGTTTAAATTACCTCAGTCACTGTGTTCTCTTGGTTTGGCTCACTTCACTTTAGAATCAATTCATACAAATCATCCAGAGTTAGTTATTTACACAAAAGCTGTTCAGTTGAGAAATATTTTAAATAGCAATAGAGAGAATACCATGAGTTCATGTAAAGTTCCTCTTGGAAGATACTAAAAAGTTGTAGATTTACTGAGGTATCACAGCACTCAACATTATAGGAAGAAAAAAGGAAATTCATGGGTTGCCTGGATCTTGAGAAGTTGCAGCCTGCAGATATAGGTCATTGATGCACTCAGGGATGAAGGAACACCTGCCAGTCTGGCTTAGGGGAAGAATGATGGATTTGAAGTTAGAAGACCTCGATTTGAATCCTTCTGCTATTTCCTGGGAGAAAATTTTACTTTTCTAAACTTCAGTTTCTTCAACTGTAAAGTGAAGTAACCTCTAAAGTTAATCTAACTGCACTCTATTCAAAATGTTTAATCATTGGCTCTTTCAGGGAAAAATATTCAAAAAATTCATTTTTAAGTATAATCTGCATTGTTAACCTTTTCCCTCACTTTCTCCAGTCTAAGCAATAAATAAAACAATAAATCAAATCTTTATTTGTGGATTTACTGATTTCTGAGGTGTAAATGCTCATATTCACCTTACAATTTATTCTCATAAACTGGTTCGAACTGGCTCCAGCATACTCCTTGTTTCAACTTTAAATCTATAATCCTATGGCCTTACAGGGAAGTTATAGGGAGACATTGGAAATAAAGGCAAATTTAAAGGAAGCTAGATGAGAGACCTAAGCAAAACTCATCCCAAGGATAATTAAGGGTAAAACTTGAAATGAAACAAATAAATCAGAAAATAGTATAATAAACTACTTATCACCAACAGCAATGGGAGTCCTACTCTTAGATGCTAACTTTTAAAAATCAATAGTATTTCATTTTTTCTATTACACGTAAGGATAGTTTCAACATTCATTTCTGAAAGATTTTTGAGTTCCAAAATTTTTTCCCTCCTTTCCTTACTTCCCTCCCTCCCCAAGACAGCAAAAAATTGATATAGATGATACATATGCAGTCATTTAAAATATTTCCATATTAGTCATGTTGTGAAAGAAAAATCAGAACAAAAGGAAAAGGCCACAAGAAAGAAAAAGCAAACAAATAAAAAAGGTGAAAATTGTATGTTTCAATCTGCAGTTTCCATTTTTCCCCTCTAATGCAGATGGCATTTTAAATCCCAAATCTATTGGGATTATCTTGGATCACTGTATTACTTAGAAGAACTAAGTGTTATCATACTGATCACATAATCTTAATTTTAATATTTTCATCTCAGTTATCCTTCCTCTGAAACTTGAAAATGGTACTGAAGAAAAAATAATAGAACAAGTCCAGGAATATAGAGAGACGGGCCAAGCTAAAGGTGATACAATTTTGAGGACATTGAAGAATCCATTCTTAAGAGATATGAAGGAAAAGATAACAAAGGAGTAAGAAAAATCTTAAATTTTACTATTGCCTTGAAAAATATGACTTGGAAGACATCATTAACAAATGACCTAATGTGCTTACTTTCCCATATGTAGTTGGAAACATTTTATGAGAATAATCTATGCATACACAGACATTTTGCACTATGAATGTAAGCTTTTATTTTAGAGAGATTGAATCAGGAGTAGAACTGAGTTCAGAAGTCACTGGTGAGCCCAGGGCACAGCCAGTGCTTTAAAAATGCTTGCTGACCGACTGAGTGCTCTCTTTCAAAATGATTTTGAGTTGGTGGAAGAAAAAGTGAACTGAGAGCTTCCATACCCTGTGACACAACATTGCTAGTGGAAAATTCAGTGTTTCCTTGTCCAACTGCCAGCTATATGACATTGGACAAATCAATTAAACTTGTTAAACTTCAATTTCCTCCTCTGTGAAAGGAGGGAAAATAGTAACATTGCCTATTTCACAGGGTCTCTGAGGATCAAATGATAAAAATGTGTTCTTCCTATTAAAGGGCTTTTATTAGCAATTTATTTGTCCAGCCCTGACCTTTCTCCTGACCTCCAGGCTCACATCTCAAAATGCCTATTAGAGATCTTAAACTGTTTGCCATGGAAACATCTTAAATGTAATATGTCCAAAATTATCTGTCCCCCTCCAGCACCCTCCCTCTTGCTCCAAGCCCTCATCTCTTCCCAACTTCCCTTTTACAGTTGAGAGCACTGCCACCCTCCCAGTCCCCTCGGCTCACCAACCTCGATTTCTCTTTCAATCCCTTCTCCTCTGTCCAATTTGTTTCCAAGTCCTGTTGATTTTATCTTTGTAATATATTTCATATATACATATATATATATATATATATATATGAATATGAATGTGGATCCTTATCACTCACTCCTAGACTGTTGAAATGAGCTACTTCTTGATCTGCTATCTCTCATTTCCATTCCAGTCCATCTTCCACTCAACCATCAAAGTGATCTTTTTTTTTTTCAAAGTGATCTTTCTAAAGTGCAGATCTGAACATATCAACCCTCCTTCCTTCACCTCTATCCTCATTCAGTAAACTTCAATGGCTCCCTATTACCTCCAGGATCAAATATAACATTCTTTTAAAGCCCTTCATAACCTTGTATCTTCCTAGCTTTCTAATCTTCTACAACTTATTTCCCCTCCATGTAATTTGGGATCCAGTCACACTGGTCTTTTGTCTGTTTCCACACAATACAAATCTATCTGCCAACTCTGGACATTTCACTGAATCTTTCTTTTTCTTTTTCTTTCTTTCTTTCAAAATTTCTTTCTTTCTTTATAAATTTCTTTGTTTCTGTTTCTTTTCTCTCTCTGCCTTTGTCTTTGTCTCTTTTTCTATCTCCATCTCTGTCTGTCTTTCTGTGTCTTTCTCTGTCTCTGTGTATTTCTCTGTCTCTCTGTGTCTGTCTGTCCCTTCTCACTCCTGTCTTCTGGCTTCTCTGGCTTCCTCAAGTCTCAGCTTCTGCAAGAAGTCTTTGCTGTTTCCTCTTAATCTTAGTTACTTCCCTCTGAGATTATCTTTAATTTATCTTGTATGTACCTCCCCCTTCCTCCACTATTATTATCGGCATGTGTGTATCTTACTAGACTGTGTGCACTTTCAGAACAGGGACTTTTTAAAAAAAATTCCTTTTTATGTCTTGGCTTTATTACCTGGAATCACATGTGTTTGATAAATAGTTATTGACTTGATTTGCTATTGGGGGAGATATGTAAAGGGAGAGTGGGGGTGCCTAACTAGAGGGGGTATGAAAAGAGATTGAATTTTGCTTGTAGGTTAGATAAAGCATGGATGAAATACTGGACTTGGAGTTTGAAAGATATGGGTTCAAACTCCATCTCAGTCATTTGTTAGTCTTGTGACTCTTGGTAAGCCACTGAACTCCTTTGAACCTCAATTCTTTGTCTTTAAATTGGAGATAAGTCCACATCACCACTAACATCTAGATAGTTTTTTTAAGTGTGTAATTTCATTTGATTTTCATAATAAACCTGTGAAGTAGGTGGTACACGTTTTATTATTCCATATTTTTACAGCAGGAGCTAGATGGTACAATGACTAGAGCCGCCAGGTCTGAAGTCAAGAAGACTCAACTTTTTGAGTCCAAATCTGGCCTCAGACATGTACTAGTTGGGTGACCCTGTTTGCCTCAGTTTCCCAATCTGTAAAATGAGCTAGAGAAGGAAAAGCATTACCACTCTGGTATCTCTGCCAAGAAATTCCAAATGGGATCACAAAGAGCCAGACAGGACTGGGATGAGTTACAGAGGATCACAAAGCTAGTATGTCAGATGTGGGATTCGAACTCATTTTGTCCCAGTCCCAAATCTAGAGCTCTATCTATTATACCAGACTGCCTGAGCAAACAGGTACAAGTATGGTACCTGTTTTTTGTTTGTTTGTAGTTTGAGATGGGGGCTCTCAGTAAGAGTACCATAGTGACAGTGATGCTTATAGTTTGCAAAGCTTGAGAGCTCTATACCATGTGTGTCAACATAATAACTGAATTATTGTGGCAGCAAAGGTAAGTTGACCACATATACTTCTTTTTTAAATTAAAAAAAATGTTGGGCACTACTTACAAGGCCAACTGAGACCTAGCTCATTTATCATGCCTTTACTTAAAGAATTGTCCCTTAAAACAACTTCATTCAATTGTATATATGTGTGCACATGTATGCATGCATGCAATAGTGTTGGACTATTCATATTTGCCATTAACATTTTCTTTTTCTTTTCTTTCCCTTTTTTTTTAATTCGGTGGAGGAGGGAATAGAAAGGAGAAATAATAAATGCTTTTAGACATACATAAATAAAAAGACATATAACACAAAATATACAGCATTAAACTAAATGATAAAACCAAAATGATATGTATTATTTAAACCAAAGAATATTGCTTTTGCCTGAATTACCTTGTTAATTCACAGAATGAGGAACCTTTGGCCTGATGCATAAAGGCTGTCTATCTTCCCAGCCTAAATTGTCGCCATAATTACAATTGTGTCACAGTACTTTGATAGGTATGGAATTAATCATCAGTTAAACACAACATATTTAAATCCATAAAATTCAATAAAAGTGACTACACAGAATTTGTGTATTTATTCCAAATGTTTCCCCTTTCTCCACCTTCAATATAAGAGCAAATAAATTGCTTCTGTTTACTGATTTCTTCCTCCATTTTAACCATTCAAAGCCTTTGCCAAGTATGTGCTACTAAACCCAGGGAGCTGTCCTCCTTTTCAGGAGTGCTAGGGTATTGAGTCTCTCTGTTTAACCCTTGCACATCCAGTGCAATGTGGCAGAGAGAGAATTTCCTTCTATTGATATTTCCTCTGTGCATTAGCTGACAGCAGTAACTAGGACGTGTGCACCTGTGTCCCTCCTGGCAAAGCTGGAGGGGCCAGCGCTTGGTTTGGCAGGCTGCCAAATGGAGAACAAAAGATGGAGCTTTTAGAGCAGAGCCCATCACTGCTCTGTGGGGGTGCGAGTGGGAAGGGGCTCTCTCCCAATTTTTCACTGACCTGACTGGAGCCCCAGCTGGGAAATGCTATCATCTACAATCCCTTCCACTTCTTCCCCTCCCACTGGCCTGGATCCAGCTTTGTCTCATCCCTAAACCCTTCCAAAAGTGCAGGTGAGATCTGAGAGAAGTGGTGGAAATCTGAGCGCCAGAGGATGGGAGATGGGTGGGACATAGATCAATCAATTCATCAATCAAACAGCTAGGAGATCTACCCCTTTATCTCCTGGGGTGGCTTCTGGAGTCCTTTCCCTTTCTGAGATTCTGTGATTCTGAGCTAACACTCACCTCTCTCCACTCTTAGCAACGCCCACCTCTCCCGACATTCAGTAACTATATTAACCATATGTCTTTTTGGATGCAAATTTCTCTCTTTCTGAATCCAAGAAATGACAGAGGCAGAATGGGCTTCAGAGAAGTGGGGGAGTTGATAAGGTCTGGAGGGACTGCTTCTCTTGGAGGGTGAACCATCAGAAACTTCCCTCCCCCTGTTGTCTTTCTTAAAGTTTGAGAAGAAACCACCTCGTTAGAAAGCATATAGTGTCAATATTAATTTTACTTTTTCCAAATGCAAATGACCATTTTCCCATCCTGAGCATGGGAGAAGGAATGAAGGAGGAGAAAAACCATTTCAGATTCAAACATGGAGAGGCATCTGGCCACCCTCAGGGTATATTCCTGCTATTTATTTACCCCAGCCAATTTGGCCTCTGTCAGGGCATCTCTCTCCGAAGCCCATAACCATGATAAGAGTCTGATGCTGTATAATAGGAACAGCCTTCTTGTTATCTGCTCTCAACATGCAAAGCTAACGGAATCTGAAATTATGAATCAGCCAGTGTCTGATGCTCCCTTCCTAAGTGAGTAAGCACATTTGCTTTTAGATACAATTAGCAGGGTTTTTTTTTTTAACTTGAAAAGCTTTCAAACAAAGATCTTTAAAACGTTCTACATTAAGTAATCAGTGATCCTGAAGGGAAAGCAAGACTCAGGAATGAAGGATGTGAAGAGCTCTGGGGCAGGATCACAGTCCAGTCTCCCAGCTCAGTGAGACAATGAACACCAGGTATCTAATGGGTCAGTCCCAGCTGAAACCTGCTCCAGTCAGGAAAACTAACTAATACAATGACATCTATAAGGTTCCATTGGGACTAATTCTGTCTTTTGTTTCCCCAGCACTTAGCAAAGCACCTGGCATGCAGTAAGCTCTTAATACATGCCGAAGATTGGCACCTATAATGCCCCAGATTTTTGAAGGCAGTAGAGAGGTTTCTTCTCTTTAGAGTTTGTTTTCTCATCATAATTTCATAGCATTCAGTTTTAATTGTTTTATTATTGTTCTTTCCATTTACTTGCATAAAGTGCAGGGCTAATCATGTCATTTTGCTAATAAAAACAACTCCAATGGCTTCCAATCAGTTCTAGACTCAAAATCAAAATTCTCTGCACAAAGCCCATCATAAACTAGCCCCTCTTACTTTCCAAACTTCTTACCCCTTACTTTCCAACACCCACTATTTGATTCAATGACACCGGCCTCTTGGCTGTTCTAAAAATAAAATATACTATATCATGGCTTTGAACATTTTCTTCCTCCCTCTCTCTGTCCCTTTCTTCCTCCCTTTTTCTTTCCTTCCTTCATCCCTCGATTACTCCCTTCTTTCTTTTTGCTTCCTCCCTCCCTCCCTTCTTTTCTTCCTTCTTCTCTCCCTCCCTTCTTCCCTTCCTCTCTTCTTCCCTCCTCCCCTCCCTCCCTCTCTTCTTCCTTTCCCTCACTTCTTCTTTCCCCCTCTTCTTCTTTCCCTCCCTCCTTCCCTTCCTTCCTTCCTTCCTTCCTTCCTTCCTTCCTTCCTTCCTTCCTTCCTCCCTCCTTCCCTTCCTTCCTTCTTTCCTTTCTTCCTTCCTTCCATCTTTCCTTCCTCCCTCCTTCCCTTCCTTCCTTCCTTCCTTCCTTCCTTCCTTCCTTCCTTCCTTCCTTCCTTCCTTCTTTCCTTTCTTCCTTCCTTCCTTCTTTCCTTCCTTCCTTCCTCCCTCCCTCCATCCTTCCCTCTTTCCCTCCCTCCCTCCCTTCTATTTTTCCTCCTTCCCTCCCTCCCTCTCTCTTTCCCTTTTTTCCTTTCTCCCTCTTTCCCTCACTCCCTTCCTTCTTTTTGTTTCCTTCCTTCCTTCCTTTATTAAAAAAATATTTTCCCTAATTAATTTTGTTTTTTTGCTGAAGCAATTGAATTTAAGTGACTTGCATAGATAGGATCACACAGCTAGGCAATGCTAACTGTCTGAAGACAGATTTGAACCCAGGTCCCCCTAACTTGAGTCTGGTGCCCTATCCACTGTGCCACCTAATTGCCCCAATTACATTTTAAAATAGTTTTTAACATTCCTTTTTTGTTTTGCTTTGAGTTCCAAATTCTACACCTCCTTCCCTTTCTTTCCCTCTCCCTGAGATGGTAAGCAATCTGACCTGCTATATATGTGCAATCATGTAAAATCTGTTAATCATTTTGATGGAGTCATCAACGTTAATAATCAACATTAATCATTTGTGGAAGAAAAAACACCAAAAATAAGGAAAGAAAGAAAGTGAAAAATAGTATGCTTCTGCCTGTATTCAGATGTCATCATTTATTTCTCTGGAGATGAATAGCATTTTTCATCATAAGGCCTCTGAGATTATCTTGAATCACTGTGTGGTTGAGAATAGCTAAGTGAGCCAAGCCAAGGCTCATTATTGTACAATATTGCTTTCACTGTGTATAGTGTTCTCCAGGTTCTGCTCACTTTGCTCTATATCATTTAATGTAAGTCTTTCTGTTTTTTTTTTTTTTAATGAAATCCCTGTTCTTGTCCTTTCTTATAGTACTTTATATTCTATTACAATCATGTAACCACAACTTGTTCATCCATTCCCCAATTGATGGCTCTGGGCAATTTTTCTGGCTTTCCCCATGTCTAGAATGACTCCTTCCTTGACTCCCACTACTGGCTTCCCTGACTTTCTTTAAGTCCTAGCTAAAATCCAGTCTTCTATAGAAAACCTCCAACCCTTCTTAATTCCAGTGCCCTCCCTCTCTTGACTATAGTTCTTATTTATTTTGTGTATAGCTCATTTGTGCCCATTTACTTGCTTGTCTTTCCTATTAGATTGCAAGCTCCTTGAAGGAAGAGACTGTCTTTAAAATCTTTCTCTGTGTCTTCAACATTCCCTTACTCATAGTAGGTGCTTTATAAATAAATATTGATTCTTTTATTGACTTGCCATTCTTATTGATTTCCTCGTTTTATCAACTTCTTTTTCTATCAGTTCCTCTGAATCTTCTCATGCTTCTCTGTATTTACCATATTGTTTCTTACAGTATAATAACAACCCATTTCATTCACCTGCCCTAACTTATTTAAGGCATTCCCTGATTAATAAACATCTACTTTGTGTCTAGTTCTTTGCTAAACTTTGTAAATGTCTATTGAACTAAATAGAAAGTAGTTCTTTTCCTCTTTATGTGACTTTAGGCAAATCACTTCAATTGTCTGGGAGTTAATCCCCAAAGACGTCTATATATCCCTTTTGTGGTTCTATGCATACCACTGAGAATTTAGTAGTGTAGGAATGCTATGACTTAAGCACCATTCCAGTATATTTTCTCCAATCTCAATCACTAGCACCCAATTTTATTTAACCAATTAACATCAATACAATCAACAGATATTTACTAAAAAGCTATAGTAGCCAGTCAAAAGTCTCCTTTTTTTTTCCTGTGTTAACCAAGCTGGAAATAATACCTTTTCAGGTTTGGGAGTCTGCCAGAGAACTGTCCTGTTTATAAAGACTGGGCTCATTTGTCAGTCCCAGGGCCCTGATACCTGTAAAATGAAGGGATTAGACAGGATGGTGTTTAAGGTCCTTCCCATCCCTATATCCTTCTATCCTATGATAATGGCAACATTTTAAAGATGGGAAACTGAGTGAATGGTAGTACCACAGACAAATAAGGAAGTGAGAAGGAGAAGCTGGTGAGAATAAAAAAGATAAGCTCAGTTTCAGATGTATTCTGTTTGCAGCGCTGGTGAGACATTTAGGAAAAGATATTCTGTAAGCAGCTGGAGATACAAGTTTGAGACCTGACAACAAGAACAGAAGGGAAATAGAGAATTAAGCATCATTTGTGTAGCTGGTTGTTGATGCCAAAAGAAAGAATAAGATTATCAAGGGAAAGAATATGAGGAGAGAGAAAGCAAAACTTGGTGTTAATAAGCTCGTTATGGGATTGGAAAAAGAATAGAGAACTAATAGAGAAGATAGATGATTGTTTAGAAAAATATGAAGAGCATAAAGAAGGTGTAATGAGGCCAAGGATGGAATAGCTAGTAGTGTCAAATGCTTCAGAAAGGTAAAGGGTAATGAGGCTGAAGAAAAGGTCATTGGATGTGGCAATTAGGAGAGTAGGGCTCTCTCAAAGGTCACCAGTTTCACTCGAGCAGTGGAGACTGAAGCCAAATAGTAAGAGGTTGAAGAATGGGTGATGGAACACATTAGCTGAATGAGGTAGAAGGTTCAAAAGGGGTCAAAGGAAGTCTTTTCTATTTTTGAATTAAGAGGGCAAGAGAATAAGATGAAAAAGAGCATGAGTGGAAGATATTGTGATACTTGAATACATGTGACCTCAAAAATATGGCTACACTCCCTTTAAAGGTTCAAATTATAGCTCATTTGTAGATACTTTCTCATCCTCTTGTCTATGTCCTCCCATACATTTTTCATACTCTCTCCATGCAACATAAGGGGATCTTCTTCTAATTCTCCTAATATGGATGGGTACCAGTGAAACACACAGGTTGTCAACCTCACTCTCATTACATAACATAACAAGTCCACTTATATTATTACTTTTTAAGCTCTAAAGCAGTGTATCAATTATAGCTGTTCATTATTATTGTCATTGTTATCATCATCATTACCATTATCCATCATCTCATCATTTCATTTGGTTTTTCCATTGTTAGGTCAAACTCTTTTTAATGATTGTGGATCTCATTTAGATGCTGCAATATTCTTGGGGGCTATGTAACTAATGTAACTAACATAGTGTCATCTTCAAAAGGGATATCTGGAGGGCCTCCATCACTGATATGGAAAACCAATAGATTATTTTGGACTCCACCATTAAAGTGACAAACATTTTTAGTAAAAAAAAACTATAAAACTAAATATTGTATGCTATCTTATGTCTTCATATTACTAATCAGAGTCAAACAGAATTATTTCTGTTGATGCATCTTTCAAACAAGCACAAGTCCAACAGTTGTTTTCTCATACTTACCCTAAATATACCCATGATACATGTGGAAATTTTCTATTAAAGATTTTTGTAGAGATTGGAAAGTAGGTATATGGATTGATGGTTTTTAAATTTTTCTCAGTCATATTTTTTTGGCAATAAATGTATTCATGGTTTTCCCAAATGTTTGGTATCCTTCTCTCATTCAGGTGCCTTGCATATTGAGAATATCATTTCCAGCACAGACCTCATTGGTCTACACCTAGTATGGTCCAGCTGCTCTTCCTATCTCTTCTTTCTTAATGCCATTTTTTATTCCTCATACACATTCCATGTGTAATGGCCCTGCTATCATTAATGGAAAAAGTTCATTATAGTAATCTTGATAAGTCTTTCCTATTTTGCATGCTAGTTTTCTTCCTTCTAGCTTCAGTCTTAAATGATCTGACTTTATTTGATCTTTCTCATCTATTTATTTCCAAACCACACTTGTTTTATCTTTGTTATTTAATGAAGTGAGACTGCTTGTAATCTCTCCCCTTCCATGTTTGGTAAGATTTTGCCAATTAATTTTAATTCTACAACTCTGTTGTCTTTGGCTCTCATGCATTTCAGCATGATGAGAAGGAGATCATATATTTGCTAGCTGAAGTGATTGCTGAGTTCTTTTGGTCTTCTAGTGGTGACGGTTTCATGTCAGTTAAACATCATTAGGAAAGGGTAATTCAACAAGCATTTGTCAAGCACCTATTATGCTCCAGGCTTACAAAGAAAGGCAAAAACAGTTCCTTGCCCTCAAGAAGCTCTTGTAATAATTGCAATATTTTAATAATCTTTGTGAATATTTGTTCTTTTACCCATTTCCCTCTTTCCATCTCAACTTTTTTGGAGTCAGAAACACCTTTAAATAGATCCATTTGGAGCTATTTTAATTACATCTTATAATTTTTATTATTTTTTTCTATTTTGTACTGATTTAAATCTTTGCTCTAACAAGTATATGGTCTGGCTGTGCACAGATTGCTAATTTTGAAATGATTCCTACCTCATCAGTAACCAGTTGTTTCTTGTCCACTAAGATATAATTTCTTTTTTTTTAATTATTTAAAAAACAGAATAAGAAAAAAGAAAATTAGAAAAAGAATACAAAACAAAATAAAAGAAAACATTGCTATGTGCCCAGCAGACATCAGGGAGGATACAAAATATATAACAATAAATGAGCAGTTCAAAAAGTATGTATAGTAATAGAAAAAAATTATATTCATGAGTGTCCATTTTTTTATTTCCTTGTAAATTGTTCTTTTGTTTTCTGCTGCTTACCTTTTTTATTTTATTCTTTCTCCCTTTCATCACCCTCACAACCCCCAAGCAGGCTATAGTTTAAAAAAAGGATATATTTATGTATACATATGTAGCTGTGTACACATACACACACACACACACACACACACACACACATCCTACCCTCTCCCCACATACACATATCTTTCCTATACCTTCTAACTTTTTGCTTAAATTCTGCTCCTTAACTTGCCTTGGTATCACTTAGCCTCCACCCATCCATGGATTCCTCCATTGTCTTTTCCCCTCACCCTTTGTTTCCCTATTGTCCCATTTCTCTCCCCTTTTTTCTTTATAGATTTTGAAAGGTGGTACGTATGTGGTATATGTAGTATGTAGTATAACCTATTCCTGATGTGAGTAGGTTTTCAGAACTCCAAGCCTTCTCTCCCCTCCAATGCCTCTGTTTATTCTTCCTCTGCTTCTCATTTGTATAACATGATTACTATTTTTACCTTACCTCTGCCCTAATCTTTCTTTTGAGCTACCCTATTGTTGATCTCAATCTTAAACATCTGGCATACATTGTCCATATTAATAAAAACAAACAATTTGTCCATGGTGAATTCCTTGAAATTGATCTTTAATATTGACTCATATTTTCTATTAAATTAATTAATTTTCTATTAAATTGGATTTTGTTGATAGAAAGGCCTGAAAAACTGCAAGTTCATTCAATACTATAGATAATTTTGTTGGATATATTTTTGGACATATACCTAGTTCTTTTGATTGTTGGTAGATATGATTCCAGGACCTGTGGTCTTTTATAGTAACTATTGATAAGTCTTGTACAATTCTAATTGTAACTCCGGTATATTTGAATTGTGTTTTTTCCCTTGTTTCTTGTAAAATGTTCTGTCTGATCTGGGGATTTCAAAATTTGGCAATAATGTTCCTGTGTGTTTTCCACAAAGGATTTTCTAAAAATGATGACTGTGGATTTTTCTATGTCTATTTTCCCCTTGCATTCTATCATTCCAGGATAATTTTCTTCCATTATTGTGTCAAGGTCCCTTTTTTAGTCACAACTTTCAGGCAGTTCAGTTATTCTTATAATTTCTCTTCTTGATCTATTCTCCTAGATTTGTCATTTTTCTTATGTTTCACATTCAGTTCTATTTTTTCATTCTCTAGAATCTCTTTTGTTATTTCTTGATCTTTCATAGCTTCACTGGCCTCCCCTTGCCCAATTCTAATTTTCTGTCTTTTTTTCTTGAGGCAGTTGGGGTTAAGTGACTTATCCAGGGTCACACAGCTAGGAAATATTACATGTCTGAGGCCAAATTTGAACTCAGGTCCTCCTGACTTTAGGGCTGGTGCTGTATCCACTGCACCATCTGGTTGCTCCTTCAATTCTAATTATCAAAGAGTTATTTTCATCTTTGAGACACTGTATATTTCCTTTTCTAGCTGGTTAACTTTTTTTTTCATAATCTTGTTATTCTTGATTGTTTTTATTTATTTATTTATTGGTTTTCCTCAATGTCTCTCATTTGAGTAATTCATAGATTAATATTTATAGAAAATCTAAAAACTGTGATTCTTGGGATCCTTTGCTCTCTTTTATGTCACTTGGCTATGGATTACTATAGAAGTAGAAGAGGACCATTTTGAATTTTTCTTCGTTTCATGGGTTGCCATGGCCAAAACATTCTTAGTGGGTGGCCTTCTTACAATGGCTCACTCTGACTTCTCCAAAAAGGTTACTATTTCATAATCCATTATATGGTTACTTGTATATGTATCTCATGCCTTTTAATATGTAATTTCCTTGAAGCACAAAAGACCAAATTATATTTCTTTATTTTTGTGTGTGTCCCTAGCATTAGTTCATTGTCTTGCACATAAATGGTACTTAATTCAATGAATTTAATTCAATTCAAATTGTTCAAGTAATTTGACTCTCCATGACCCTCAGTTTCCTTTTCTGTAAAATGAGAAGATTGAAATAGATTGCTTCTGGATACCTTCCAGCTCTAGGTTTGCGAGCTTATGACCTCAGATGTTGTCCAGAGGAATGGAGAGAGCAGGGGCCAGATCTCAACAAATGTACCCACACATCTGGCTCATACTTCATGCCTTCTTATGCTCTTGTTGCAATACTATTCTTCTCAGACCAAGTGACCTTCCTGAGGATATGACCTCATTATATATTCCCTGTTCATTACTGTAGACAGGTCAGTTTGATCAATAAAAAAGCAGCTTTGTTCCCTTTCACTCTCCAAAATACATTGGACAAAAGTGCCCGTGCTATCTGCTACACCTTCCTCCCTCTGTTTTCCATGACACAGGACAGAAATGCCCTAGTAAATCAAGTTAATTTTCATTTACTATCTTAATTAATGCTTCACAAATATCTTATTTGATCCTCTCAACAACTCTGGGAGGCAGGTGCTGTTACTAATCCTATTTTACATTTGAAGCAATTGAGGCAAACAGAAATTAATTGATTTGCCCAAGATCACACACGTAGTAGTTCAAGCCTTCTTCTTTGACAACATCAGAATGTTTGAAGGGCTCCACATAGGGTCCATATTATGAGCCTATAAAGGAAAAGACCTTTCCATCCTGAAGAATTAATGGGAGAGACAGTGTCCTTGTACTAATAGATAAAGAACAATGGGAAACAAACATTTATTAAGTACCTACTATGTGCAAGCCACTATACTAATAACTTAAATATCATATCTTTGGATCCTTACAACCAGCCTGGGATGTAATTATTACTCTTATTTTACAAATGAAGAAACTGGGGCGGACAGAGATTAAGTGTCTCGACTACTGTCAAATAACTAGTAAATATCTGGAGTAGGATTTGAACTCAGGATTTCTCAACTCATAGACCAATGATTTAGCCACTGTGCCATCTAGTTGCAAATGGCAAATAAACTCTGTTTTATTTATTATTTGATTAATACTTAGTTTATATAATATGTGCCTGTACTATACAGGCACATATACTATATCCAAGGGGGTACTGGAATGGAATCAAGAAGACCTGAATTTAAATTCTGCCTGTCTAAGGCAATTACTACATGGGGCAAGTCACTTAAAATCTCTCAGCCTTATTTGTTCAGCTGTAAAACAAAGATAAAAATACCCTTTAATATCACAGAGTTGTTGAGATAACACATGTAAAGTGCTCTGCAAATCTTAAAGTAATGATAGTCACTTTGCCCTAGTTTAGCAGTTTATTATGATTATTTTTGTTTGTTTTTTAGTGAATTTAAAGAGTGGAGGTACAAGCATCGCAATGGGACTGTCTTTCTGAGTGTATAGACCAACCAGCTAAGTATAGAGATGGTATCAGACACTCCTACCACCCTCTCCCAGATCCAGATGCCAGGCCCTGCTTTTTTAATGTAGGCAAATGTATTTTGCCCAGAAAAGTCATAAAACCCAGGAGGGGTTGGCCAAGTTCAAGTCATTGAAGCAAAAAGTGTAAGTGATGAAATTAAAAAGACAGAGAGATCTTTTTAGGCAATGACAGCTCAGGCAGCTGGGACTGGGTAAAATGGATGAAGGATTTGTCTGCCATCCCAGAATCTTAAATATCCTTTCTTTATTTTGATAGTTGGCTTAGAAATACTAACTTAAATAGTTGGACAAGGTTATACTGGATCAGAGTCCTGAAGTTTTATGGTTCACTTCCTTTGCACATTTATAGCAAAGCTGGGGTTCTGATACTTTTTGGTCAATTTTATCTTTGGGACTGAATGAACTACATGGACTAAAGACCCCACACACTCATTTACAATGTGACTTTCTTCTTTCCTAAAACAATTCTTTTATTAAAATTCGTCCATCATGACTAAGGACTTGTTTTTTCCTCCTTCCCCACAATAACACTTATTAAGTCGAATCAGAGGCTTTTACACCTAAGAAAGACTTTGGATGTCATCTAATCTAATTTTTCCCAAATGGATTTGGCCATGTTACATTCTGGAGCTTGAAAGATACTAGTGAGTGGGTGATGCAGCAGGTAAAGCAATGAGCCTGTAGTCATGAAGTCTTAAGTTCAAATGTGACCTCAGATACCTCCTAGCTATCTGGCATGAGACAAATCACTTAACCTCTGTCTGCCTCAGTTTCCTCATCTCTATTGGGGGTAATAACAACATCTACCTCTCAAGTTGTTGTGAGAATTAGATATTTGTAAAGCACTTTGCTGGCCTTAAAATGCTAGCCAACTATTAGCCATATTGATGAACCCCACAAATATTGACCCTAGGAAGTCATGGTACTCCTGAGATAAAAGCTAGATTGGCTAGAGAAATTTGTGAGCAAAAAAGCCTATTAGTATATTGGACAATTGCAATATGTAATAAATATTTTGATGCATATTTATCTATCTATTTATCTACATTTAAAATTTTAGCAGGGAGAATATTACCAACATTGATATTTTCATACAAAAGTTCCATTTGGAACACAATTTGGAAAAGGATGACCTGGTTCAATCCTCTTAATTTACAGTTGAATAAACAGAGGCATAGAAAGTTTAAATGATTTTCTCAAAATCACACTTCTAGTAAGACTAGAGTACAGGAAAACCTCTTATTTACAGATGTAGGTGATTCCCTACACACTGCATTTCTTACTTTTCATCAATTTAATTTGATCTAACACACATATTAAACATCTACTATATACAAAGTATGGTTCTGGACACCATGCAAAATAAAACAGTCCCTTTCCTTAAAGAATCTGATCTTAAGAGGAGAAGAGGGATCAAAGTCAAGTTTTATAGTTTTTACACTTCTTACTTTTCTAATTTTTGCAAATTGGGGAAAAATAAAAACCTTCCCTTTCTGGTCCATCTGTCCTTCAACTTAATTATTCTCTACTCCACCTTACATGATCAATAAATATCACAAGCTATCAATTTGCCTTAATCCCTTTCAGAAAGATAGATAAACCCCAATTTAATTCACTGCAAAAGGTATCCCTCAAACACTTAGGAAGTTAACATGTCCACTGACCACTAATCTACATGTTAAAAAAAAAAGTTCCTATGGTATCCTTTTTACATCAGGATGTAGACATTTTCTGGTTTGTGGTTTCATGTGTGTATTTATACACATGTGTGCATACATTCATGTATGTGTAAGCATGTGCATGTGTGTTTAGCATTGAGTCATGGTATGCAATTGTATTTATGTATGTCTCTGTATGTCCATGCATCTGTAGGCATGTGCTTGCATGTTCATAGTGTGCTTGTGAGTTGTGAATGCACATGTATGTTCATATGGTGTTTGTACATATTCATGCATGTGTAAGTATGTGCATTGTGTTCACAGTGTGTTTCTATGTCTGTGTACATGTTCATGCACATATGGGTGTGTACATGCATGCCCACACTATACACATGAGTAGTAATGTACATTGTGTAGGTGCATAGGATGTATGTGCACACATGTGTGCATACCATATTAGGTTTGCCTGGAAGTGTTTGGTTGAAACACTCCAGACTTTAATGGAATCAGGACCTCTGGCTTCATATTCAGGTTTTGATATGTATGCCCTTGAGCCTCAGTTTCCCCCATCCATAAAATGGGGACAATAATACTTGAATTAGCAATCTCATCATTATTGCATATCTTAAAACACTCTACATGCGAGTCATCTTTGTTATTGGGCTCTAAAGATTAGGAACTAATATGTATATCTGGGATCTGGGTTGTACTGGTAAATGTTTAACAACCAGATCTCCGGGGGGTGGGAGGGATGTGCAAGATACATTTTTAAGTTTAATCTGCATCATTGGCATTTTTCCCATTATATTTTTAAGTCTAGAGAATCCATGAAACAATAAATCAAGACCTGATTTATATTCCTTGCTGATTTCTGAAGTGTAAATGTTCATACTGAAAATTTAACAATAATAAGAATATAAGCCATTTTCCAACTGATAAATGGTCAAAGGATATGAACAATTTTTCAGATGGAGAAATAAAATCATTTCTAATCATATGAAAAATGCTCTAAATGACTATTGATTAGGGGGATGCAAATTAAGATCATTTTGAGATATCACTACATACCTCTTGGATTGGCTAAGATGACAGGAAAAGATAAAGATAAATGTTGGAGTGGATGCAGGAAAACTAGGACACTGCTGCATTGTTGCTGGAGTTGTGGACTGATCCAACTATTTTGAAGAGCAATTTGAAACTATGCCCAAAAAGCTATAAAACTGGGCATACCTTTTGATCCATCAGTGCTCTAATGGACCTGTATCCCAAAGAGATCATAAAAGCCCTACCTATATACAAATGTTTGTAGCAGTTATTTTTGTAGTGGCAAAGAACTGGAAACTGAATGGATGCCCATCAGTTGGGGAATGTCTGAATAAGTTATGGTGTATGAATGTTATGCAATATTATTGTTCTATAAGAAACGATCCGCAAGATGATTTTAGAGGGTCCTGGGGAGACTTACATGAACTGATGCTAAGGGAAGTAAGTAGAACCAAGATGTTGTATACAACATCAACAAGATTATGTGACCATCAACTGTGATGGACTTGACTCTTTTCATCAATGAGGTGATTTGGGCCAGTTCCACTGGTCTTATGATGGAGAGAAATCTGCTCCCACAGAGGGTACTGTGAGGACTCAGTGTGGATCACAACATAGAATTTTTTTATCTTTGTTGTTGTTTGTTGCATGCTTTCATTTTTTCTCTCATTTTTTTTTCCTTTTTGATCTGATTTTTCTTATGTGACGTGATAAATGTGGAAATATGTTTAGAAGAACTGCACATGTTTAACCTGTATTGGATTACTTGCTGTCTGGAGGAGGAGAGGAAAGGGAAAGGAGAAAAATTTCAAACACAAGTATTTGCAGGGATAAATGTTAAAACTATCTTTGCATGTGTTTTGAAAATAAAAAAGCTATTACTAAAAAACAAAAAAATTAAAAATAACTTTCATTCAAACAAAAAGAAATTTAACAACGGGATTGTCAAAGTGATCTGGTTCTAGTACACCCCTGCCTGTAATAAACAATCTTACTAATTGAGTCTGATGTTAAATAGTGGGAGAATAAGCTGTGTTGCTTTGGGGAGATTGCAAAGCTTCTTTATTGACCTCAACCTACAAAGAGTCATCTTTTCAATACTGACATTCTAGTATTGTGAATGATAACAAGACATGGACATAATGTCCCTGGAAAATTTTAAATTTGGTATTATTCAGAAGACAAAGATGGATGAGAAGAGACTGCAATATATAACCAATGAGATGCTCCAAACAACGTCAGGGAATTGCATTCTAGAAAGAGAAGATGAGCTGGTCACACAGCAAAAATAAGAGAAGACAAGTGGATAGTCCATGTTGAATGTTATGACAAACAGAGGAGGCCCTCAAGGATATTGAGTGGACTCCTCAGAGTGAATTTGTGGGAAAGCATGGCTCGGAATCTCACAGGAAAGGCAGACCTCAATGGCTTGCATTCTGCCTCAGATCCAACTTAAGAATCTTCTTGAATGCTCAAAAACCCAGTCATCTTGCTAGAACAAGACTAGCAGTGAGTCTCCCATACCCCCGACTAGCTTCCAGATTTCACCATCACCACCATCACTATCACCTGTCCCTACCCCCCCCCCCCCTATGCCACTCTTGAACTCACTTCTCTGGCTCAAGCTCCCTGTTCCCTCTGCCCAATGCCTGAGCTAGAGAAGACCCCCAAGGAAACCCACCCTATTCCACCCACTCCCAATATTTGATTACATCTTGGAGCCCAGTAGATTCCCTGAATCCATGCTACTTTACCACTCGTTCTTGAAATGAGGATTTCTTCCTTGAAAAAGCTTCTTTTCTTTACTTTCTGATATTTCCAGCTTATGCTCCATTTTGTCCAGTGTCTTCCATCTCCACCTGGTCTGTCCTGTTCTAAAAAGCATGTGCTGTGGCCCAGGGCTATGACCACCCAATAGCTTCACTTACATCCCAAGTTTTTCCGTAGAGGGGATACAGAAATTGAGAGCTGAATCAGGAACCATGTGGCTCAGACAACTCACCCCATTCCTTTCTCCTTGATATTAAGAGCCCTGACTAGGTGCTTTTGCTTCAGTTATTCTCCCCTCCTCACCACTTTGACCTGGCAACATAACCCCAAATAAAGGAGATTATTGCTTTACCTAATCTCCCCGGTCTACAGGTAACACAAGAAGGAATCCTTAATTGATGAAATAAAGCCCCGTTTGAGCATTTAATAGTAATAACACCTAACATTTATATAGAGATTTAACATTTGCAAGCACTTTGCATAAACTATCCATTTTGATCTGGACAACAATGCTGTCAGGCTTTTGAGATAAGGAGAATAATTTGGAAACCGTTTTCTTGCTCTTCACCGTGGGGATCAAGCTGTGTTTCTATATATAGAAGGATGTCCGGTTCATTTCTCTCTTGTATCAGCACAGGAAACCTAAAAACAGAGTGATAACTAGAGCTGAAGGAGCAAAGCATGACTTGAGGTCTCCTTCTGCCCCCACCACCCCTGTCTCATGGTTCTGTACCCATCCCTGCGTCTCAGAATGACCAGCCCATCAATACACCCAAACTAATCTCGATTCCCAGAGGGCTGGGAGGTGTGGGGAGCCCCTCTCCTAGGTCTCCTGGAACAGATCCTCCATCCTCCTACTCGTTTTGCTCTCCCCTAAGGGCTCAGAGGCTGGGGATTGCTGTGTGTTTGGGGAGAGGTACATTAGTCTGAATTCTGAGGGACATCCGCCTTCAGCGCCATAATCTCCCTTATTTGGGATTATGTTGCTAGGTCAAGGTAGTGAGGAGGGGAGAATAACTGGAGCAAGAGCACCTAGGCAGGACTCTTAATATCCAGGAGGAAGGAATGAGATGGGTTCTGTCTGAGCCGCATGGTTTCTGACTCAGCCCTTAATTTCTGTATCCTGATATCAAAAAACTTGGGACGAATTTTCCCTGGATTTAGCATTCCAAACCACAGCTCTCCTTAGTTCCGAAGTATCGAGCGCTTTGTAGACCCGTTCTCTCTTATCCTTAGGCCAATACAATTACTCTTAAATGCAAAGGCTGGGATGCGGGGAACTGAAACTCTCCATTCAGTCCCACTCCTGTGATGCTCTAGTCTACAGGACTCTCTGACGGGGCTTTCTCTGAATCCAGAGATCCCACTGAGAAGTGAGATATTTTTGGTGATGCTAAAGCAGATGGGACCGTTCCTCCCCTCCTCCAAACCCCCCCCCCCCACTCCCACCGCTGAGAGAAACGTGGACTTTGTCCCCCGGAGCTGGAGGGGAGGCGCGATTGGGAGTTTCTATGTCTCCGGAGCCAAACGGAAACTCCGGGGCCTCCCCCTGCTCCCGGCCTCCCCTGCAGTCCCTGGAGCTGAGCTGGCTCCTCTTTAGAGCCCGGGGGGGCTACACACGGGCTGCCTGCGTCCTGTGGAGCTCACTCTCTCCAAAGCACTGAGTCATTTCCTCTGGGGGACTTTCTCATTAAAACCTTCCTGTTTGCGTTAGCCTGGGCCCGGGCCCGGGAGCCAGGCGTGCTCTGCATTACTGCTTCCTTCCATCTCCACTGTGCTGTAATTAATGGGCAGCGAGCAGCCCCGGCACCTTCCAATGTTTACATTTCGATTTCCTTCGCCATACCCCGAACTCGCTCCCCCAGTCCCGGCGCTTTGTCTCCTTGAATCTTGGTTAGTGCCCCTTCCCCCTACTCCTAAAAGTCACTAGGAACGCGTTAGAAGGAAGGGCATTAACAGGAAAGAATACGCCGGCTGGGGACTCGTCCGGGTGCGAGGAGCCAGAGAGGATTGGCCGCCTTTCTTGTTGTGGCAGCTGGGTGGTCCAGCGCAGCCCCCCTGGGCATCGGCGGGGCATGGCCACCTTGGATGCGCACATCCTCAGCGGCTCGAGCCCAGCAGCTGCCCAACTGCCCTGCTCGGAAACTGAAAGGGGGAGACTTTCTTTCTGACAAGTGTCAGGCTGAGAGCGATCTATAGACATCGCCCCTGACCTGAGAGGGATAAAAGAGAACAGATTTCATAGTTTAGAGATGAGGGGAATGAAAAAAAAAACTGCCAAGAGGGAAAGGAGGAGAAAAAGGTTATAATAAAATGTCTTGGGCTTTTTGTTCCTCATCCTGTCTCTTTTAGGGGGTGGAGGTGGGGGAGAGAAGCTTGTGCATTCACCTGTGGAGGAAGTTTGAGATTTGCCTGGGCCACAGAGAAATTATGTGACTCCTCTAGGATTTCACAGACACTATGTGTGAGAGAGAATTTGAACCCAGGTTTGTATCCACTCTCAGTTCTGTCTCTCCTCTCCCTTCTTCCTGTCCCTCCCCCGAAAGCACCCTATAAGAACTCTGAAACTCCTTCATCTGATCAAATTATCATCTCATCTTTTTCCATGCTTTATTCCTCCTCACCATGACTTCTGGTCCCTCCAACCCTTAATATTCTCCCAGACCAACAACATTGTTCTAGCTTCTCAGTCTTCCCTTTCCAATCTCAACCATTTAGTTATCTAGTGCCCTGTTCTTGATTTAATTCCGTGGTCTGGTGGTCCCATTGTTATCCATCCCTTGCAAAAATGCAATTTTGGATGATTCTCTCCATCTGCCTGTTCCACCTCTATTGCAACATAGAAAGGAGTTGTGGAAAGTCATGCAACCGTAATGACCAGTCTAGAGATTTATGCCATCTAACTTCAGTTGGGTCCTCACTTCAGCAAGGCAATACTTTTTCTAATCCCTTATGGATTCCCTCTTCCACTGCTCCCAGAGACTGCTTTTTGAGGTTTCTTTCCTCAAGCCTTCTACCTTTTTGCCTCAGATTCCTTAGCTGTAAAGTATTAGTATCAATCTCACAGAGTTCTTGGGAGAATCAAATGAGATAATATTTGTAAGGCACCTAGTAGAGGGCTTAGCACATAGTAGGTGCTTTATAAATACTCATTCACTTTCTATACAACTAACTCTTCCCCAACCTCAAAGCTGAGGACTTTTACTCTGAATAAGGCCTTCATTAGAAAATTCCCTCTTTTCCATTTCTATACACCTTCAAGCCATTGACATTATCCCCCAGTTTTTTTTCTTTTATTCCAGGCTCTGATGAAATGTTCTATTTTCTCACCACGGCCAATTTCTCTATATGCACCATTGCTCTCATCCTTTCATGTGTCTCTAGCAAATTGGTCTCACAATTCTCCCCTCTCTTTCTATTATTTTTAATCTCTCCCTATTCATTGGTTCCTTTCCCAGTGCCTAACAATCTGCCCAAATCTCCCTAGAGTTAACTCTGTCTAGAAGTGACAGCTCCCTCAAGCTATATTATCCTATATATCTCCTCCTTTTTACTAACTCCTAGAAAAAAAAACCTGTCTACATTTAATTGCCTCCACTTTTTTTCTTGTTCACGTCTAAATACTTGGCAATATCGATTCCAACTCCATCCATCATTCAAGGGAAACTCCTCACTCCAAAGCTGCCAATGATTTCTTAACTACCAGATCTTAATGGCCTTTTCTTACTTTTCTCTTTTGATCTCTGCAGCATTTGACCCCAGTGACTCTTCTCTCTTATAGACGATCTCCTTTCTGGATTTTCAAGATATCTGCTCTTTCTGCATGTCTATATAGATGGCTCAGTGGATAGAATACTGGACCCGGAGTTAGGAAGATATGAGATCAGACACAGCCTGAGGAACTTACTAGCTATGTGACTAAGTCGCTAATTCTCATCATTTTCTTAAGCCTAGATGATCAACAAAACAATAAATCAAGTCCTGATTTGGACAATTTGCCAATTTCTGAAGTGTATATGCTCATACTGAAAAGTTAATAATCAGCTCTTGCAAACTAGTTCAAGCTAACTCTTGCACACACGTGGAGTTATTCTTGAGATAGGGAGAAAAAACATTTAATTGATTAAGCACTTAATAGGTGCAATGGGCTATATACACTTTGTAAATATCGTTTCACTGAATTCTCACAACTCCTGGGAAAGAGGTATTTTGAGTATCTTCATTTTACATTTGTAGAAACTGAGGCAGACAAGTTAAGTGCCTTACCCAGGATTACATAGCTAGTAAGTGTCTGAGGCAGGATTTAAGTTCAGTTCTTGACTCTAGGCACAACCATTGTGCAACTCATCTTGTAACAAAGAATAAAAAAAGAAAAAAGTTAAGCAAACTAATCACATCAATTGACTCAGACAGCAAATCCAATACTCTACACCCAGAGTCCCCCAGCTCTAAGAGAAAGGGAGTGGTTCTCCTTTTTTTTTTTTTGTCCAGAGCCAGGCTTAATCATTATAATTACAGTTTGTGGTTTTTCCTTCCTTCCTTCCTTCCTTCCTTCCTTCCTTCCTTCCTTCCTTCCTTCCTTCCTTCCTTCCTTCCTTCCTTTCTTTATCTCTTTCTTTTCTTTTCCCTTTCCTTCATTGTAGTCATGCATATCCCCCCCCCAGTTCTTTTAATTTATTTTGTACCAGGTTTCTCTGTATTCATCATATTCCTTTAATATGATGCAGTAATTATAAACATGTTGCATTCAGCAAGTACACTAAGAGGAAAATATTCTTTATCCATTAATATGACTGGAGAAATTAAGGCACCAAGTAGGGGAATAACTGGTCTTGGATGCCAGCTTTCTGTAGGTCATACCTATGATATTCCCTATTTCATTGAAACAGACATTCCAAGGTTTCTGAAAATAAGCAAAAGTTTTAAAAACAGAAAAATAATCTAAAAAGTCACATACTAAATTGGGGAAGCAAAAAAGTGAATCATAATATTGCAGAGTGAAATGAGGCACACTAGGAGGACAATTTATATAATGACAGCAACATTATGGAGAAAAACAACTTTGAAAGATTTTAGAACTCTGATCAATGCAGTGATAAACCAGGCATGAATGAAAGAATGAAATGGAATTATACTACCTCCTGCTAGGGAGGTGATGGCTTCAGGGTGCAGAATGAAACATGCATTTCCAGTTATAGCTAATGGGGGAATTTGTTTTGTTGGACCATATGTGAAGAGATTGATGGTTTTATTTTTCCTTTTAAGAAATTGTTCAGTGAGTGGGTGGTAGTGGGAGGATGAAATAAAAGCCTATAAAATAAATTAATAAGCAAGTGTGAAAATATATATTCCGTGATAACATTCAAATGTACAGTAAAATAATTTATTTGGAGAAGCTCTTTGTAAGTGGTTTCACTGTATTTTTTCTTGCTATTGATGTTGTGGGAAGCCTCCATGATGACTTGACATAGAGATTATAATGCATATTCCTGTAACTACTAAGAGGTAGTCCTCAGAAGTGATCCCTATGACCCATTTATTTTTTTATTTTTTATTTTTTTTATTAAATAACTTTTTATTGACAGAACCTATGCCAGGGTAATTTTTTTTAACATTATCCCTTGCACTCACTTCTGTTCCCATTTTTCCCCTCCCTCCCTCTGCCCTCTCCCCAAAGATGGCAAGCAATCCTATACATGTTAAATAGATTACAGTAGATCTTGGATACAATCTATGTGTGCAGAACCGAACAGTTTTCTTGTTGCTCAGGGAGAATTGGATTTAGAAGGTATAAATAACCTGGGAAGAAGAACAAAAATGCAAGCAGTTTACATTCATTTCCTAGTGTTCTTTCTTTGGGTGTAGCTGCTTCTGTCCATCTTTGATCAATTGAAACTAAGTTAGATCTTGTCTTTGTTGAAGAAATCCACTTCCATCAGAATACATCCTCATACAGTATCGCTGTTGAAGTATATAATGATTTCCTGGTTCTGCTCATTTCGCTCAGCATCAGTTCATGTAAGTCTCGCCAATCCTCTCTGTATTCGTCCTGCTTGACCCATTTATTTTTAAGATTAGATAATTTCTAGATATAGGAGAAATAAACCATAATAATCCTATCCCTTGATAAGGACTATCCCCACCAAAAACATCCTCAGTTTAGAACATGAGTAAAAAGAACTATTGCATCTAGAGTTAAAAAATTTACCTTTCCACATTTCCCAATTTCTTTCTACTTACTTTTATTTGTATCCTTCTTTAAAGATCAGAATCATTTCCTGATGCTCCTTGAGTTGAATTCTCAACTACAAGAAAGAAAAACATGAACAAAACCCAAAGGACAAAGCAATTGCATCTGATAAAACATGCAACACTCCATGCCTGAGTCCTGTAACTCTTCACCCAGAAGAAAGAGGAATTTTTCTTCTTTATTCATCTAGGGCCAAGATTGGTCATTGCAATTACTTTCAGTTTGGCAATATTTTGCTGTATTTGGGGGTGGGGTTACAGCGTTTAGAAGTTCTTGCAGCCATTCAACAAATATTTAGTGAGGGCAGATAGAAGATGTGAACATGCTGTTCTTTTCTGTTTCATCTATGGGCCTAGAGGGATTTGGTTGGACTTGTGTTCAATCAACAAGTGATCCACAGACATTTATAAGTGCTTACTATGTGCCAGGCACTGTGCTAAGTAAGGTTAAAACATCGTCAAATCAACAAGTGATCCACAGACATTTATAAGTGCTTACTATGTGCCAGGCACTGTGCTAAGTAAGGTTAAAACATCGTCAATTTTTTATACCCTGCTTTATACTTTTTCTGCCCAAGCTGCGGTCATTTCTTCCTTATTTTGGTTTCTTTTTCTTGGAATATTGACTATATCTTGAGTCCTATAACAATGTTTTTACATATTTCTGCCTGGTTACAGAGAATATTTGTGTAGGGAATTTCCTTCATCCCTTTCCAGAAACTGACAGTGGGCCACTTAGTGAACTGCATCTCACCAAAATTAATGATATCTGGTCCAGGACTCTTTTTTCAGAGGCGAGTAAAAAGATCCACAAAAATAACTGGGAAAAAAATCTTTGCAATAAATTTTACTGATTAAGGTCTTACATAAAAACATATAGTCAATCAATTTAAGTATATAAGAGCAAGAGCCATTCCTCAACAGATAAATGATCAAAGGATGTAACTAGAGGGTTTCAAGGGAAGAAATCTGGGTGTAAGGACCAGCCACAACTCCAGGAGACTGATGAAGCTTATCTTTAAGGGGTGCTGGTCAATGTATGATTGGATTTCTTGTGGGGATTGGGATCTAATTCACATACTTTAAAGTTTTATATAAATTAACATTTTTCCATCACTTCCTTAAGCCTAGAAAAGCAACAAAACAACAAATAGAACCTTGATTTGTAGTGTCTGTTTATTTACAAGATGTAATTGATCCTGCCAAAAATTTAATAGTCAAGAGATGGTTTGAGTTGCTTGTCTCCTTTCTCTTGGTGGAAATATGATGGAATCAAAGTGCAGCATCAAACATACAATATAGCATAAATTCCTTTTTATTTCTCTTCCCTTCCCTTTTTTTTCCCTTCCCCCTTCCTTTCCTTTCTCTTTTTTTCCTTTCCTTTTCATTTATCTTTTTTAGAAGCAAAGTTTTCTTTTTTCCTTCTTTTTTGTGGGGGGGGGGAGTGGGAAGAAAATTTTGAGAAGCATGAGAAAATAGTGTTAGTGATGCAAGAAAAAGAAAGAATTACTATCAATTAAACATTTTAAAAATACATAGATCTCAGATACAGACAAACAGGGCAATGTTGCTACTACCAAATTAAATTCAAATTAAAATCATTTCCATAATAATTTTAGTATGGATTTTAATCATAACCTATGTCATGAAAAACCATTGTTGTAATTCAACTACAAAAACTAATGAACAACCTACGTAAAATGCATCCACTCATAAAAATCATCAACCACTGTATATTAAAAGGAATATTAAGCAGTATACATTAAGGAAATTTAAATGAAGGGGATTCATAGTTTTATGCAGTCTCCATTTTCTGGCCTTCTTTATATATAAAATTGTTCATTTTTTTAGAAAATGACTTTCTAGTTCATAATTATAAAAAAAACTTTTTAAAAGATTAAAAAACAAAAGACTTACAGAGGTTTCCAAATTGAATTCTAATTTCAAAATCAAGATATTTCAAGCAAATTATAACTTAGACTATATTGTTCCTCCTTTTCTTTAAAAACCATCATGGATCAATTGCAGGATGAGAAAATAATTATGGCATCTTTATTTTTATTATTTTCATGAAAGCAATTCATCCTAAAAATAAGTTACTTGAACATGACTGACAATTTTCGAGGGTGTTTGCATAGGGTGGTCAGAGTTCTAGGGTACGCCTTCAATTTCATGGGCTGACCTTTCTGTGCAACCTCTGGACATTTCCTCTGAAAGCATTGGTCTCGCATGGTTGGGCCTGGAACATTTGACAGGATTTCAATCTGAGAAAACGGCAGGTTTGTGCAGTGCATTTAAATGAAATGATAATGTCCTGCTTGCTTGTTTTTCCTCTGTCTCTTGCCTAAGGTCACAATTACAAGACCAGAAAGGGGAGAAGTGAGGTAATTGAGCTGGCTATTTATATTTAATAGTCATTCTGTCCACTAACATTACCACTGACCCTGTGAAGAAGCCCAGGCCTGATGTCAGAAGGAGGGGAAACCATGCTCCTGTGGGACTGGTTTATAGTTACAGGAATAGAGATGAACCAGTAGCTGGCTTAGACTCACAGAGGGAAAGTGGGGCTTATTAACAAATGAATTATTGTTCTTTTCCTTCTATGTTGTATGTTTTTTGCAGATAGGCTGCATCCTATTTTGTAGAATAGGGAAGGGAATAAGTACTTATATAGCTCCTACTATTGTTGGAGAATACCATAAATGTTGGGGTCCCAAAGTGTGTGTCATTTTTGAAGGAGTTCAGGCTCAAACTGTCTGTAAATCAAGCAAAAGGTGTTTATTGGGGTCATTTGTGCATCCTCTGGATCTCCTCATTAAGGGAGTAAGTCAACCCAGCAAAGTAAGGCAGGAGGTTAGATAGTTAGAAAGAACAGGAGAATGGGGCACAGCTGGGACATTGTGTAATCTTAAAGGGATTTGAACAACTTCAAATACAATGGACATGGGAAAAATCCCTGTGATTAGATATATCTCAGATAGGATATGATGGAGAAAGTCTTTGTGTGTGTGTGTGAGAGAGAGAGAGAGAGAGAGAGAGAGAGAGAGAGAGAGAGAGAGAGAGAGAGAAACAGAGAAACAGAGAGACAGAGACAGAAACAAAGATAAGACAATAAGACTGAGACAGACACACAGAGACACAGAAACAGAGACAAAGAGAGAGAGTGACAGAGACAGAAACAGAGACAGAAAGACTGAAACAGAGACACAGACAGACAGGGACAGTGAGACAGAGACAGAAACAGAGAAAAAGTAAGACAGAGACACAGAGAGATAGACACAAACAGACAGACAGACAGAGACAGAGACACAGAGAAAGTCCGATATGTTAATTATATATGCAAAGTAAAAGGACCTTTTATAGAGTCCTGGTAGTTAGCCTGGAGCAGCAACCATGATTCCATCACTATGTGCCAGGCACTGTGCTAAGCACTTTACAGACACTTAAATATTATCACCACAGCTTTGCCGAGTAGGTGCTATTAGTAGCCCCATTTTACAGTTGAGGAAACTAAAGCAAACAGAAATTAAGTGGTTTGCCCAGGGCTACAAAGCTAATAAGTGTCTGAAGTGGATTTGAACTCAGGTCTTCCTGACTCCAGACTTAGGGCTCTGTCCTCTGCACCAGCAATTGCAAAGAGTAGAGTACGAGAGCTGATGGAGCTGAGGACGCATGCCGTGCAAGGGTTTATCCCCAAATAACTCTTTATTCTGCTCTCTCCAAGCATCTTTCATTCACAAGTCTGAAAGCCCAGATGGGAGGAAGTTAAAGCATCTTAAACACTTAACACTGTATAAGTAGCTCATTCACCCAGCTCCGCACATTATGAATATTCCTCTAGGAGTGGCTTCCCACCTGCGCTCAGCACAGTGAGATTTCCTCTTATCTTGGAAGAGGACTTTTTTTTTTTTTTTTTAAACGGATCATTGAAAATTGGAGGAAAAAGATGGTTCTTTCACTTGTCCGGCTTCTGAGCTTGGGAGCTTATACCTAATGTTCCTCCACAGATGGTGTTTATCCCTGTTTCTATTCCATGCTGAAACCTCACAAGATATCTTGGGGTATGGACTAGATTTCTTTTTTAAGAAAGCAAGCCAAATCACCCTGACTCTCATTGATCGGTCATCGATAGGTTCCAGCCCGATACTCTCTTGGTCATTGTTTGGATTCTGGTGGCTCTGGATGAGTGTAAATAACAATTGTTTCCACTTAGGCCAGAAATTCTGAGTTTCTTCTCTCCCAGACTGAATTTTTTTCTTTTCTTCTCTCTCTTTCTTTCTTTCTTTCTTTCTTTCTTTCTTTCTTTCTTTCTTCTTCTTCTTCTTCTTCTTCTTCTTCTTCTTCTTCTTCTTCTTCTTCTTCTTCTTCTTCTTCTTCTTCTTCTTCTTCTTCTTCTTCCTTCTTCTTCTTCTCCTTCCTCTTCTTCTTCTTCCTCCTTCTTTTCCTCCTCCTTCTTCTCTTTCTCCTTCTCCTCCTCCTCCTCTTACTCCTTTTCCTTTTCCTCCTCCTCCTCCTCTTTCTTTTTCTTCTTCTCCTTCTTTTTAGTAAAAGAGACCATTCTTTTGCTCATTTTTTATCTAGCCTTGAATGGGTATTGTCTCAGACAAACAGATCTGGGAGAGACCTTAGCTTAAAAAGGCCAAGATCTCCCATTGCCACCAGGGCCATCTCCAGTTGTCTTGATCTATATCCTGCTGGTGCAGTCTGATCATGCATAACTGATAAAAATTTATATAAAATAAACTGGAATTGTTTTGGTCTAGCTAAATACCCTACTGCTCCCTTGGAACTGGACCCTGCCCTGATCTATGAACCCAAATCCTGTTCCCCAGATAATAACCTTCCTATTCTGCAGCACTGAGGTATTCCAAATCTCACTATTCATTTACAATATTATAAAGCTCTTCCTGCTTTTCCAAGAGTACTTGAGTGCTAATGAGCTGGTGACTGAAGCTTGGGAACAAGATGAATCTTGAATCCATACCAAGTGAAACAGTAAATGGATTCTTAGCCTGGTGGGGACCAAAAGTTAGAAGACCATCAGACTGAACACATATATGATAGGGAAAGGCCTAAAGATACACTTATACAGGAAGCTAGGGGGTGCAGTAGATAAAGCAATCAGGGAGAAGTGAGTTCAAATCCACACTTGGACACATACCATCAGTGTGATCCTGAATAAGCCACTTAACTGCTCGCTGCTCATCTCATTTTTTCTTTTGTAAAATGAGGATAATAATCATATCAAGAATTCCAGGATTGTTGTGAGGATTAACTGATGTGACACTTGTAAAGCACTCTATAAACTTTAGAGCACTAAGTCCATACTAGATTTTATTACTAGATCACTTCTTGGAGCTCTAGATAGATCAAAGTTTTTTAGTAGGCATCCAGCTCTGAATGCTAACTGCTCCCACAGAGTTGACAGGGTGATTTCTCCTCGTCTGCTTGGATAGCTTTAAACTTCCCCAAATAATCATTCATTTCAAGGACTCCAGATTGGATGTTGGCAATTGGAAAGAACTGGGAATCCAAAGCTGAGGAAAAAGTCACTTCAGCAGCGAATAAAGTTGTTGTTCAGTCATTGCAGTCATGTCTGGATCTTTGTGACAACCATTTGGGGTTTTCTTGGCAGAGATGTTGAAGTGGTTTGCCATTGGCTTCTCCAGCTCATTTCACAGGTGAGAAAAAAAGATAAATAGGGTTATGTGACTTGCCCTGGGTCGTACAGTTAGGAAGTATCTGAGACCAAATTTGAATTCAGGAATCACCTAGCCATCCCAATAGAAGGCAATGGAACCTTTTTGTCTGGGCACCAAGGCCTACTAAGCTGGTAGACATCCTGTTGCTCTGGAGGGTGGGAGATAAGTGATAGTCTAGTTAGGCAGAAACCTAGAGTTTCTAGGATGTAGGAAGTAGGTAGATTGCCAATTTTCCAAGCAGGTTTTTGGCTCATACATTTCCCATATATGTAGATCTCTATCAGTGTCCTGGAAGGACCAGCTTAAGAGTTTTGAACAGTCCAACTTGTTTAATTGCCCATTTATAATGACAAAGCACATATGCATGTCACTTGAGTGCCTTGACTAGATCAATGGTGTTAAAACTCAAAAAAAAAATAGAGGCTGCTATTCTGTACATGAGAATCCCTGTGGGCTTCTTATTGACTTAATTTTAAAATATAATATTATCTGTATTGGACTACCTGCCATCTAGAGGAAGGGGTAGGGGGGAAGAGGGGGATAATTTGGAACAGAAGGCTTTGCAAGGGTCAATGTTGAAAAATTACCCATGCATATGGTTTGTAAATAAAAAAGCTTTAATGAAAATATAGTGTTATTTATGGTTTATTTACTACCCTAACTGTATTTTTATTTATTTTGTTCAATATTTCCCAATTACATTTTAATCTGGTTCTCAGAAAGAAATGCAAAATTGGGCTACTTGTTAACACTTTTAGCCTAGATGATCTCTGCAATCAGCTTTTAGTTTTAAATTTCTATGATCCTAGGACCAGTTTTTGAAAAAAAAAACAAGCAAATAAAACCCAGGAAGCTTATCTCTATAGCTGCCCATTTCAACTGGCAAGACTACCATGCTAATGGTGCCAGGGTTTGATTGCCATCTTTGATTCTCTTGTTCAAAAGGTGAATATGTCCCTAGTCCCAAAAGAGAAAAGAAGGAAAGTGGATAAATATGGACATGTACCCATTAATGAACAAAGCAAACCAAACTATTGATCCTAAAGTGATGGTTTTCTAACTTTAAGTCTCTAAGATGATATTACACTCGTTTGTAATTTTAGTTTTGAGGCAATTGGAATTAAGTGGCTTGCATAGGGTCACGCAGCTGGTAGATGTCTGAGGCAGAATGGAAACTCAGGCCTTCCTGATTCCAGGGTCAGGGTACTATCCACTGTGCCTCCTAGTTACCCCCTTTTTTTGACACATTACACTCTTTAAAATTATCAAGGTGCTCCACCTCCTCCAACCTCACCCCCAGAGCTTTTGTTTCTGTGCAGGATATCCTGCAGCTTCCTCATATCTTTTCATAAGAGTTAATTGTTAAATTTGGCAAATGCTACAAATTAGGTTAGTTATTTTGTTGATCGCTTAAACTTAAGAAAATGATATATTAATAATGCTTTTTATAAGTGTTATACACTTCCTCCAGAGAGTCAGTTATTAAATTTTTATCAACATACCCTGATTATAGCTATAATTACTCACCACATTAGAAATTAAAACATCTTTATATTAAATATTATGTGATACTGATTATATAACATATAATATTGTTAAAAACATCTTAATATTAAAATGGTTTTGACCTTGCATCTCCTCTGAAAGTATCTTGGGCACTCCTGGGACCACACTTTGAAAAACACTAGATAAAAACATTAGATTGTTGTTCTCATCAGCTCCTTCAGATCAAGGACTGGTTTTTTATTTTCTTTGTATTCTCAGAATTTAGGACAATATCTGACCCATAGTCGGTGCCTAATTGATGCTGATAGGCTTGAAGGCACATGACAGGAATGAGGCTCTGTCACTTACTGTATAACTTTGGGTAAGTCACTTCATTGAATCTCAGACTCTTCATCACTAAATGGCAATAAACACTGAGGCAGTGAGTGATGCAGTGAATAAAGAGCCAGGCTTCTATTTTGTCATCTGAAAAATGAGGTGGAGGAGGAAATGGCAAATGATTCCAGTATCTGCAATATATGATTGTGCAGGAATACTATTAGGCTATAATAAATAAGGAGTAAAAAAGATAGTTTTAGAAAAATCTGGGAAGACTGACACGAACTGATGCAAAGTGAAACGAGAAGAACCAGAATATTGTACATAGCAAGAGCAATGTTGTATGATAATCAGTAGTGAATGACTTGGCTATTCTGATCAATACAGTGATCCCAGACACTTCTGAAGAATTTATGATCTACCTTCAAAGAAAGAAGTGATGGAATCTGTATGAAGATTGAAACATACTTTTCAAGCTTTTTAAAATTTTTCTTGTTTTTCTTGGCTATGTTTTCTTTAGCAACATGGCTAATATGGAAATATGTTTTACATGACTTTGCATATATAATTTCTATCAAATTGTTTGCTCTCTCAAGGAATGGGAAGAAGAGAGAGAGAATTGAGAAATATTTAATGAAATAAGTAAAATATATTGGACAAAAATGAAAACGCAGAAAAGTCATAGCTATGTGTGTTAAAGGGATTTGTAGTTTGTGTGTGTGTGTGTTTGCAGGACTAACTCCCTAAAGCAGTGAGAAGGGACATAGGATGTGTAGTGGATGAGGGCCCAACATAGAATTAAGAAGTCAAGTCCTGTCTCTGACCCATACCAGCTATGGGATCCTAGACAAATTAGCTAACTTCTAAGTGACTTGGGCAACATTCTAAGTTGACAAGTTTGGGATTCATTGCCAATATGCATCAGAAGGAGGTTCCCACAGTAGCCCCAGATAATATCAGAGACAAAAAAGTCTCAAACATTCTGACACAAGATCCCTTTTTCAGTAAGACGTTTCAGAGAAGCCTTTGACTGGAAATGTGTTTTGACACAGCAATTATTGAATGGAAAAATAAAGGTACATGCCCAGCCCTAATAAGCAGAAGGCATATCGTCTATCAATTTGGATTTCTTTCCTTACCAGAATCTCACCAACCCATGGAGGTCATTCAGAGGGAACTCAGGGCAGACCTGTCCTCAGGAAATCCGATTTTTGTTGCTGGCTGGGCCTCAGGCTCACTGAGAATGGGCAAACCATTCCCATCTCCGTCTCAATTTCTCCATCTGGAAAATGTAGATGCTGACACTCACCATCAGATAATGTTTGCAAAATGTTTAGAGATCCTTGCTGGTCGACAGCATGTAATTGCAAACTGTTAGGGTTTCTACTTCCTTACAAAAAATGTCTTGTTTTAATCGAAGAATTAGGAATATCAACACCCTGTTTCTTCCCGAGGCAATGGGAGGGTTACACTCAAGAGACCCTTTTAGGGCCATTCCTTGTTTTAGACTGAAAAAGTAAGGATGCCTTTAAATTTTCCAGAGGATTGGGGAAGAAGGATGAACTTCCCCCTCTTTTTGACTGTTCTCTAAGCTCTATTTGTTTTTGTTTTGTTTTGTTTTGTTTTGTTTTGTTGTTGTTCTTTCTTGATCTTAGGTAAACAAGGATACCAAGATACAATTGTCTAGGGTCACTTTGTGATATTTGAAAAATCCAAGTATCTTGGGAGACCTGCATAGTAGGGGCTGTCACAGGGTTTTGGATTTCTTGCTTTTGTGATCACCAATGACACAATAGATAGAATGCTGTGACTGATTATTAGACTCATCTTTCTGAATTCAAATCTGACTTCAGATACTAAGGAGCTATGTAATGCTGGACAATTCATTTAACCCTGTTTACCTCAGTTTCCTCATCTGTAAAATGAGTTGCAGAAGAAAATGACAAATCACTTCAGTATCTTTGCCAAGAAAAGCCCAGATGGAATCATGAAGAATTGGCTACGACTCAACAACAAATATCTAATCTTGAGTTAGTTTTAGATGATAGGAACAATAAGTCTAGTTTGTAGCTTAATTAAATCATCCAGATGAGTAAGGCCAGGTGGTATACTAATTTTGATTTAATCACTGGAAGGCTAGAAACTTTTGAACAAGTATTAATTCAGCTCAATTTGACAAGCATTCATTAAGACTACCATGTTTTAGTTACTTTGCTAATTACTGGGAGTGGGGAAAGGGGAGAGAAGAGCAGGTAAAAATAAAAATAAAAATAGAAATCTCTGCCCTTAAGGAGCTTACATCTACTAGAAGGAATCAACAGATAAATATGTAAGGGAAGGGAATCCCTGATCAACTTGTTTTCTGATCAATCTAGTAAGACACAGAGAATGAACATTTAAAGACATTTGAGAGCTATCTCCCTCTCCCCACCACCGAATTTAAGTATATCTATTGATAGAGTATACAAAATTCAAGCTAGCTGGTTAAGTAGGACTCACAAAATCTTATATAAGAAGCCATTCTACTCTATGATGTGTCTCTGTGTCTCAGCCTTTCAGTCCCTCTGATTTTCACTGTTTAGAAAACAGACTAGCACTCAGCAGAGAAAACATGTTCTGGGCTTGAACTATTTCTTCTCCATTGACCTCCACTAGGCAGATTAGGGGAAGTGAGAATAAATATGCATATTTTTTTCTTTTTAACAATCCATTCACTTTCTAGGTTGTCCTAACCTCTGTCCCAGCTGTGATGTGTGTATCCTTTTCAGTGGATGTTGAGTGCTAGCCAGAGGCAGGGCTTAATTAAATATCAAGAGAAGCTTTGAAAATGAAAAGAGCCACTTCAGGCCCAATGACTCTGGAACAGGCCAAATGGGCTATTCATTGCCTATTAATGATGAATGGAGTCCAACTGAGTCACACTTGCAACAGGACTGTTGCCCAGCATGGGAAATGCAAACCCTTCATAATCAAGCAAAGAAAAATGGGCCATCAGGACCAGCTTTTGCCAGGACCCCGGAGAACACACAGATCATCTCCAGAGAACATTTTATTTCAAGCCAAGAACACTAGTTGTTTCAATATGTGAGCTAAGGAGATATTAAAGTTTATTGTACTTGCTGGTATAATACGAGTATGATATTACCTCTCATTTGAAAGCAAGAGAGGTATTTTGCTTGGTGAGGGAGTGAAATTATTCCAAATAAGTAGCATAATATTATTGAAATCACATTCAATTCCACAGATATTAAAAACCAACTCTATGTAAGGTAATGAGGTAAGTAGAGGTACAAAGATTAAAACACAGATATACAAACATTGTACTGTTTTCCTACTTGTTTGCCCATCTCCTCGTGGTCTTTTTTGCTAGTTCATCATCCTTATGACCCACATGTATATACAAGTATCTCCCCAATTGGGGCAGGGATTTATAATTTCTGTTTTTGTATCTATCGTGTACTTGCCATACAGTGGAACTTAATAAATGTTTGTTGAGAGCACAGTCTGTAACATATATACCACTGTAACCTCAGTGCCTTGAGCAAAGGTTGGTCACTGAAACAGATTTGGTTTATAACATACTGAAGCAAACAGACACAGTAGGCTAATGTTGGATGAACCTGAAGACACTAGTTACTGAAAGGAAAAACTCACTATCTGACAAAGATTACTGAGAAAACTGGATAGTTTCTGAAATTTGTCAGAAATTAGGCTGGATGGACATTTCATACTAGATATTTAGATAAGCATCAAATGTTTATATGCCCCAAACATAGAAAGACGTATAAATAAATTAGAAGACAAGGAAGAAATTAGATCTTTCAGATCTATGAATAGGAGAAGACATAAATAATAATGAACAAATGATAGAGAGAATCACATAAAATAAAATGGACAATTTTGATTATGTAAGACAAAATTTTTGTGCAAATAAATATAACAGTAAAAATTAGAAAATAAGTCATTGAGTTCTTTGCACAAGATTCTCTGATGAAGTTTTTTTATTATTATTATGGCTTTTTATTTACAAGACATATGCATGGGTAATTGACCCTTGCAAAATCCTCTGCTCCAATCCTTCCCCTCCTTCCCCCACACCTTCTCCCCTAGATGGCAGGCAGACCCACAAATTTGTTAACTATGTTAAAGTATATGTTAAATACAATATATGTATATATATCCATACAGTTAGTTTTCTGCACAAGAAAAATCTGCCTTTGAAATAAGGTAAAATTAACTTGAGAAGGAAATCAAAAATGCAAGCAGACAAAAACAGAGGGATTGGAAATGCTATGTTGTAGTTCACACTCATTTCCCAGAGTTCTTTTGCTGGGTGTAGCTGGTTCTCTTCATTATTGAACAAATGGAACTGATTTAGTTCATCTCATTATTGAAGAAAGCCACGTCCATCAGAATTGATCATCATATAGTATTGTTGTTGAAGTATATAATGATCTCCTGGTCCTGCCCACCTCACCCAGCATCTGATTCTGATCTGATGAAAGTTTTCATATCCAAGTTATATAAAAAAATTAATTCAAAATTCTAAGACTAAAAGCCCTTCCACAGTAGATAAATGATCAAAAGATCATAACAGCTTTCAAAGGAAGAAATCCAAGCTATTTCCAATCATATTAAAAACTACTCTAAATGACTGGTATTTTAAATTCATATAGTCCTATTCAAGGATCCCTGCAGGATGTATATTGTTCTATATTTTATTATATTTTTATTTATTTTGTTAAATATTTTCTAATTGCATTTTACCTGGTTTGGTCTGAGTTTGGTAGTACTGTAGGTTTTTGCTTGACACACCAGTTCTAAATCACTAATAATTACAGAAATTGAATTAAAACATTTTTGAATTCTATCTCATACCAACCAGATTGGTAAAGATGACAAAAGAAGAAAATGATGAATTTTGGAGGGACTATGGGAAATTACATGCCCTGGTGCATTCCTGGTGGAGCTATGAATTGGTTTAGCCATTCTGGAAAGCAATTTGGTACTCTGCCCAGAAGATTATCAAAATGTGCATATATTTTGACCCAGCTTTACCAATACTAGACAAACCCCAAAGTAATCAAAGAAAGAAGAAAAAGAGCTATATCAACAAAAATATTTACAGTCATTTGTTTCTTATTGGAACTTAAGGGACTGTTCCCTTTTTGTAGAATGGCTCTAGATATAAATTTAGTATTAGATTATTGTGCGATAAGAAATGATGAAATGGAAATTTTTGGAGTAAACTGAGAAGATGTCTATAAACTGATGTGGAGGAAAATGAGCATAAATGGAGTAATTCATATAATAACAGAATTATACAGAACTAGAGAAAAACAGCTTTGAAAGACTTTGGAACTCAGAACAATGCCATGATAAACTGAGAATCCAAAAGCATGAAAATGAAATGTACCATTTACTGTAATAACTAACAAATATGGAACTAGCTAATATGAGGTTTGTTTAACTGGAAAATACAACTATGTATCAAAAGCTTTATTTTTCATTTTTAAGAAAAGTTTATTTAATGGGGAAGTAATAAAAGGGGAAGATTAATGAAATGCTTGTTAATCGGAAGAACAAAATAATAAACTATTTAAAAAACTAACCAACATATTGATGATATATAACCATATATCTAATATTCTACCTTATAGCATCTTTGATTCTGCAATGAAAGGAGAAAGATCTTTTTTAAACTCTTCTTTGGAGTCAAGCTTAGACTTTAGTTTTTATAATACAAATCTAGGAACACTTCATGATGGAGCTTAGATTTAAGTTGGATAATGTGCGGGGTGGGAAGGAAAGAGCAAGGCATTCTATGTTGTTGCCTCAATGCTACCATATCCAATGTACCATCTATCCTTTCCCCATCCAACTCCCATCCCTTCTTCAAGTTTATTCCCATCTCTTACAGAAATTCTTCCCTGACTACTTCAGGATATCACAGAATCAAAAAATTTCGGGGTTAGAAGGAACCTTATTTTTCATTTTCTATCATCCATATTTTCCCCTGACGTCTCTGACTACAACACAATTAATAAATGGTCATTCTAGTTTTTAGGTAGTACAATAAAAAAGAATATTGGTTCAGGAAATCAGAAGATATGAATTCAAATCCCATTTCTGAATATTACTACTTGTGTGTCCCTAGGCAAATCATTTTCCCCACTGCTCCTTTAAGTTTTCTGTTTGTAACATGAGAGGTCTGAATTATATGGATTCTGAAGCTTCTTTCAACTCTAGATCTGTAATGTTTTAACTCCCCATGAAGACCTTCCAAGTAAGTCCATTCCAGTTCTGGAGAACTCTAATGATGTAGAAATTGTTCCTTATGTCAAACCTAGATTGTCCTCTTTGCAAGTTTCACTTGGTGCTCTTAGTCAGCCTTTTGGTGACCAGTAAAACAAGTATAATCTCTTCCACGTAAAATGATTAAAGTGGAAGTTATGGATTCAGTCAATCAGTTTGTTAGTCAATAAATCAGAAAACAAGGGTTTATTAAGTGTTTACTATGTGCAAGGGACTCTTGGTTCAAATTCTACCTCTTTATCATTTAAACTTTCTGATCCTCAGTTTCTTCTTTTGGGAAATGAGGAAGTTGAATGACTTGATTTAAATATTTACAGATGGTATCATGCTGCGTCTGGACTTTCTCTTCCGATGGCTAAAACCCCCCTGCTCCATGCATTGATCCTCCTGTGATGTGAGCTTGATGCAACATGTTGGTCACCCTCCATTATCACTCATCAGCTTCCTATAGCACAGTGCCACAAACTGAAGACATCTTTCTCTGAATTCCTGGAATGCTTACTGTCTATTGTTCTTAATTATACCCTATTCTGTACTGATTCATTATTTCAGTTGCTTTCTTCTTTTTTCCTTATCTAGATTGCAAACTTAGCAGAGAGAAATGTATGCTTTTCTTATATATCTCCAATGGAATCCAAAACAGTGTTAGACATATTGTAGGGAACATAGAAGTACAGAGAGTGGGTACCTGTTGTCCAGCAAATCTAGCCTGTTTCCTCTGGACACTTAGAATAAGTATTCAATGAAATTATTGATTTGGAGGTGACACAGTGGGTAAAGTGCTGGGCCTGGTATCAAAAAGACCTGAGCACAAACTTGGCTTAGAATCTCTTCCTTAGCTGTGTAACTCTGGGCAAGTCATGTAACTTTTGTTTACCTCAGTTTCCTCAACAAAATAAAATGGAGGTGAAAATAGTATCTATCTCTCAAGGTTAGTGTGAAGATCAAATGAAATAATTGTAAAGCATCTGGCACAGTATCTGCCACATAGTAGGTGCTTAATAAATGTTTCCTTTTCTATTCTTCCTTTCTCCCTTCTTTTCTTTCCTCTCTCCTTCCTTCCTTCCCCGTCCCTTCTTTCCTACTTTCCTTCTTTCTTTCCTACTTTCCTTCCTTCCTTCCTTCCTTCCTTCCTTCCTTCCTTCCTTCCTTCCTTCCTTCCTTCCCTTCTTCCTTCCTTCCTTCCTTCCTTCCCTTCTTCCTTCCTTCCTTTTTTCCTATCATCTCTCCTTCCTTCTATTATATAAAGAACTGAGAATCTTTGCACTTATATAAAGATTGAGAGCACAGGGTCTGGAATCAGGGAGACTATTTTCCTCAGACTCCGTTTGTCTCAGTTTCCTCATCTTTAAAATGATTTGGAGAAGGGAATGGAAAATTACTCCAGTATCTCTGCCAAGAAAACCCCAAATGAAGGTCACAAAGAGTCAGACAAGACTGAACAACAGCGAAAGGTTCATTATCCAGTCTGCAGGTTATTCATGCTTCTCTTCTGCTCTTTTCCTTTTTAACTTTTTCATGACTTATACATATCCCTAGCTGAGGGTGAGTGAGCCCATGGAAGAATGCTCAAAGTGGATCCATCATTTTCCTCTTTGTCAGCAGCTCTAATAAGGGATTGGTTGGCTGGATGGAAACTGAAATGATGACCTAATGAATTTTGTGTGATTAATTATGGGTTTCATTCATCCACACCTTTCTTATCCTTCATGAACAGAGAGGTCAGTGAGGGCTGGCTCTGAGTGTATGTGTAGGGTTCATTCAAATCACTATGTGACCTTCAAATGGGACATAGTCTCTCTGGGTCCATGTTTTTTTTTTTCAAGTGGAAAGGGGTATTTGAAAGTGAAATAGTGCAAAGAGCATTGGATTAAGAGTCAGGATACTCAAATCAATCTGGTAAATGATCATTTCAGCTTTAGTTTGAACATTTCCATTGAAGTGGAACCCACCACCTCTTGGAATAATCCATTTCACTTTTGGACAGATCTCATTGTTAGGACATTTTCCCTTGTGTCAAGCCTATGCTTCTTTGAACCTTCTACCTTCTGCTACCAGTTGAACCCTCTGGGGCCAAACAGAAGAAGTTGAATTTCTTTTCTTTCCTTTTCTTTTTCAAAAAATTTTGTATCTGATTTTTTCCCAATGACATGTACCGATTTCTTTTAAAAATGACTTTGAATCTCAATTCTGACCTTGATAGTCTGTATCTTAGAACAACTCATCTCTTAATTTCTTTCTTATCTATAAAATGAGATCATAGAGTTTTACAGTTAGGGTCAGTAGAACCCTTAATGGCCACCTAGTCCAATCTCTCCATTTTATAGAAGAGAAACCTGAGGCTCAGGGACTATGCATAGTAATGCTCCTAATATTGTATCTACTGCACAGAGTGATTGTGAGGAAAGTATGTTGCTAGTTTCAAAGGCTATGGAAATGTGGAGTTTTGGATCTAGTGGACCACCATTGCTCAGGAGTAACAGAATAGGGTGCCTTTTACTTTTTACCTTTTAAGGGATAGACGGAGGAAAGGAGATAAGAGATTCTGGTTATATTTTTCCACTATCTTCCCTCAGTTGCATCCCTATTATCCAAGTACCATATAAATCATTTATCTCTATCTTCCTCCATTTTGCTTCAGATACTCATAGCTTAAGGAAGCTGCTTGTAGACAAGCATTTGGAAGTGAGCACCAAGCACAGGGAGTTCCTTTGAAATGGGCACTGTGTCAAAAGGATGCATTTTGATTGAGATTCTTTGTTTCATCCACTAAGGAAGTGGCCCTCCCTCTCTCAGTACTTTGTGAGACAGACTAGCCTAGATAGCAATGGGGAGTTCATCTCAACCAGGATGTTGGATCCTGCAGGATTTTACAAGGTCCAGAGAAGCAGCTAGATGGCATGGGGGAGAGTGTTGGACTGGGAGTCAGCAAGAACAGAGAACAAATCTTGTCTTAGATACTGACTCACTGTGTGAGCCCAGGCAAGTGACAGACTCTCCATCTCATTGTCTTCCTCTGCCAATAAAGATAATAGCAGCACTTACCTTCCAGGGTTGTGTGAACAATCAAAGGAGATATCACATATAAAGCACTTGCAGTTATTAAAGTGCTGTATAAATGCCAACTAGTATTAATATTATTGTTATTAAAATAAAGGGAAATAACTTTTTTAGCAATGACAATGATGCTGGGCTGAATTATTTTATGAGCCCTTGACCCTATCACCGATCTGTCTCCTGGGAAGAGCAGGACTTGCTAAATGAGGTCTCTGAGGACTTGGTGATGCAATGCTAGGTAAGTGCTCTGTGCTGTCAGAGAAAAATAAATGTCTCCCCTCCAAAGTTTTAAGTTAAGCATATGATGCCCTCGGTGACACAGTGGGCAGAGGTTTGGACTTGGGGCCAGAAGACTTGGGGTGAAATCTGCTAATTGCTATGTATGAGACCTTGGGTAAGTCTTGATGTTCTTAACTATGAAAGAAGTAGATCTGGCCCAGGTGACTCTTAAAGTCTCAGTATGCTCTATGTGAATGGTCCTCTGAATTCTATTGTACCAGGGAAAGAAGGGAGGGAGGAAAGCAGGGAGGAATGGAGGGAGGGAGGAAAGAAGGAAGGAAGGAAGAGGGAGAGGGGGAGAGGGGGAGGGAAAGAGGGGAGGGAGGAAGAAAGAAAGGAAGGAAGGAAGGAAGAAAGGAAGGAAGAAAGAAAGAAAGGAAGAAGGAAGGAAGGAAGAAAGAAAGGGAGGGAGGAAGGAAGGGAGGTAAGTAGGAACAAAGGGAGGGAGAGACGAAAGAAAGGAGAGAGAGAGGGAGGGAGGAAAGGAGTGAGGGAAAGAAGTAGGAAGGGAGGGAGAGAGAAAGGGAAAAAGAAGAAAGGGAGGGAGAAAGGGAAGGAGGGAGGGAAAGAGGGAAAGGAAGGAGGGAGGGATGAAGGAGAGAAGGAAATAAGCATTTATTAAGTATCTATTATGTGGCAACACTGTGTTAAGCACTTTATAAATAGTTACTCATTTGTTTCTCACAACAACCCTGAGAAATTGATGCTCTTATTATCTCTATTTCACCATTGTAGAAACATGTAGTTTAATGACTTCCCCAAGATGACTGGTTAGTGCTTGTGCTGGATTTGTGAGGCATTAGTTTTTTCAATTTGATGAATAGTAATAGTGCCCTTTGCAAGTAAGAGTTTGACAAAATGCTTCCTTTTAAAAAATAAATACAATTCTCTGCATGTACATTCTGATGAAATATGTTACAGGTGCCCTGAAGTGTGCTGGTAAATGTATATACAAATGAATGTGGCAGCCAGGAGGGGCAATGGATAGAGTGCCAGACCTGGAAGACCTGAGTTCAGATCGAGCCTCAGACCTGTAAAAGTTGCATGATACTAGAGTCTCTTACCCCTGTTTGCCTCAGTTTTCTCATCTGTAAAGTGATTTGGAGAAGGAAAAAATGGCAAACCGCTCCAATAATCTTTGTCAAGAAAACCCCAAATGAAATCATGAACAGAATATTACTGAAGTGACTGAAGAAAAATAATGAATGACATGCTTTTAAATTTAATCCATATTGTTAATGTTTTCTCCATCACCTTTTTAAAGTCTGAATAATCCACAAAACAATAAATCAAATCTCCGTGTAAAGCTTTGCTGATTTCCAAGGCATAAAAACTCATGCTGAAAATTTAACAATCAGACCTCTTTAGTCAATTGGAACCAGTTCTAGCTCATCCCTGCATATAACTATGTGTATTGTTAAAGCAGCAACAACTGATTTATTGCAGTGGCAACATCTGGACAGAAGATGGAAAGTATTTAGTCTGAAAATGCTGGGATGGTTTCCTATTACATCATTTTCATGCCGTTTGGTTACTTGCATGGGGTGGAGAATGTGGTTTGAGGAGGGGAGAGGAGTTAGAATTAAACTGTCCTGTTTTAAGAAAACTATTTCTAAAATTCTGACTTTAGACAGGGACTTATTATTTGTTCCATAAAATAATTCTTAGCTTCATATAGAAATGGATTTGGGGGTTCCTTTAAATATTGAGCTAATCTTTTGCATTTGTAATCATGTTCTATTTGACATGCAGCTTTTCCAAAACACAGCTGTGAGGCAGAATGAGGAAAACCAACTTGAATGCAAAACCTTCAGACCATTTCCTCAGCAGAGATGAGAAACAGCCTGTGCTTAACCAACTCTGGAAATAACAGCCTTTAGCATTGGAAGGCCACTGTGAATTTATCCCTCTTAGTGTCTTTCCTAGGGCAATATTAGGACTTATTGTTATTGTTTAGTTATGTCCAGTGTTCTGTGACCCTATTGGGGGTTTTCTTGGCAGGTATATTGCAGTGATTTGCCATTGCCTTATCTAGTCCATTTTACAGATGAGGAAACTGAGGCAAAGAGGATTAAATGGCTTGCGCAGGCTCCACCCAGCTAGTTAATGTCTGAGGCGAGATTTGAACTTAGGAAAAGAAGTATTCATGATATCAGATTGGGGACTCTGGGCACTATGGTGCCCCTTAAGCTACCATTATTAGAACTTATTATAATACAGCAAACTGAACTTTGCTTTAAAGTAATAAGATGTTTTCTAATTTTATACTTTATGGTCAAAATCTTGCCTATTTCTTTTTTGGTTTGTAACTTTTGTAGTGTCAGGGTTGGGAGGACTGATTGAGAGTGAAAACAAAGGGACTCTGGTACCCAGTCCCTCTCTGGCTCCCACCCTTGGAATGTAGGAATTATCTGCATGGTCTCCATGCTGTCTTTCTTCTCCCACGGGGCATGATCGACATTCTAATTACCATCCTCCACAAGGAGATCTTTGCCCTGCTGGGGTTGGGGTGAAATAGTGGGGAAGGGCAGAGTCCTTGGATGACTCAACTTCCTCCTAAAGTCAAAAGTTTTACATCCAGTTTTACTTACTTTGGGATACTCATTTTCCCTGACATCTCATATTACTCCCGAGTCCCTCTCAGCATTTAGCTGCCTCACTAACTTCCACACTCTGTTATCAGTCCAGCTCTCTGGGGCCAAAGAGGAAAAGTCTAATCTCATTTCAAAAGGAGTTTCCCCAGTCACCAGGATGATTTCAGAAAGGCCTGGAGAGATTTGACTGATGATGCAAAGTGAAATGAGCAGGACCAGGAGATCATTGTACATGGCAACAAGAAGATTATCCAATGATCAATTCGGATGGACACAGATATCTTCAACAATGAGATGATTAATATCAGTTCCAATGATCTTGTGATGGAGAGAGCCATCTGCCCTTAGAGAGAGGACTGTGGGTATTGAGAGTGGATCACAACATAGCATTTTCATTCTTTTTTCTATTGTTTGCTTGCATCTTTTTTTCTTTCTCATTTTTTTCTTTTTGATCTGATTTTTCTTGTGCAGCATGATAATTGCATAAATATGTTTATATATATATATATATTGGGTTTAACATATACATTTTAACATGTTTAACATATATTGGATTACTTACCATCTAGGGAAAGTGGGAGGGAAAAGGAGGAAATTTTGGAACACAAGGTTTTGCAAGGGTTAATGTTGAAAAATCATCCATGCATGTGTTTTGGAAATAACAAACTTTAATTAAAAAAAGAAAAAGAAGAAATGAGCATTGTCTCTTTCTAAGTGCTTAGCACTTAGAAATTCTAATGTCATAATTCTAATACTATGTTCAGTTTTTGGCAAAAATTAATATCAAGCTCATCAACCTATAGTTTGATGAATTGCCTTCTTTGTAAATTTTTTTAATTGGCAATATTTTTTTCCATTTTCAATATTATGGCACTTTTCTAGTTCATGAATTGTGCACATTGTGTATGTGTGTTAAAAATCAAGGATAGCACTTGCACAAAAATGTTTATAGATGCCCTTTTTAAGGGAAAAGAATGGGAAATGAGTCGATACTCATCAGTTGGGGAATGGCTGAATAAGTTATGGCATATGAATGTAATGGAATATTATTCTTGTATTAGAAACAATGAACAGGCTGATTTTAGAAAAGTCTGCAAAGACTTATATGAACTGATGCTGAGTGAAGTGAGTAGAACCAAGCATCATGAAGATTATGTGATAATCAACTGTGATGGACTTGGCTCTTTTCAACAGTGAAGTATCAAGACAGTTCTAATATTCTTGTGATAGAAAGAGCCATCCACATTCAGAGGGAAAATTATGGAGACTGAATGTGGATCAAAGCATAGTATTTTCATCTTCTGTTGTTTTTCTTTCTTTCTCATTTTCCCCCTTTTGATCTGATTTTGCTTGAACAGCATAATAAATGTGGAAATGTGTTTAAAATTGCACATGTATAACCTATATTGGAATATTTGCTGTCTAGGTGAGGGGAGGGGGAGAGAGAAAACTTTGGAACGCAAGGTTTTGCAAGGATGAATACTTGTCTGGCTCTTGCCAGTTGAGGCTTTGACCAATTCACTGTCTTATTCCCAGTTTTTTCATCTATAAAACAAGAAAGATCATAAATTTTATATTTAGGTCCAGAAGACACTTCAAAGAACACTTAATTCAACTCACTCTTTTTTATAGAAGAGAAAAATGAGTCTCAGAGGTGTTAATCTTTGCACCAAGATCCATCACTGTTTCTCCCTTGTCCAATCCCTACTTACAAATAATGAAAAAGACCAATAAAAATAATTTATGAATGATCATATTGTTGTATAGAGTAATTCAACATTTGGGACAGTAGATGTTATAATAGATAGAGTGCAGGTCCTGGAGTCAGTAAAGTCTCAGATATCACCTATGTGATTTCAAGCAAGTCACTTAACTATATTTGCCTCAGTTTCCTCATCTGTAAAATGAGTTGGAGTTAGAAATAGCACACTATTTCAGGACCTTTACCAAGAAAACCCGAAATAGAATCATGAGGAGTTGGACGACCAAAAAGCGACCAAACAATAATTAAAGTTAGAAGGATGAAATAGACAGATCTTGGTAACTTGGACATGAGAACTGAAAAGTGAGAAATTGAGGATAACTGCTCAAAAATCTGGTCCAATTCTGTCATTTTATGGTTGAGCAAACTGTTTTTAGTGTATTAATTCTTTTGTTCTATTCTTGAATCTTTCTTTTATTACAGTGTTGTTAGCTAAGTGACATGCTAAATGTCATAAATCCACAGTCCATGATGGAAGGAGGTTTTGAATCCAGGACGTTTGACTAGGTATTTATTGCTTCTTTTATACATATGTTCTTTCCCCTCTCAATTTGGAATGTCCAAAGCAGTGGGTGAGTGACTGCTTAGTCAGAGTTCATTATAGAGAAAATACTTCACAAACCTTAAGATATTAAAGAAATTCTGGTTATTTTTATTGTTATCTCGTTCTTTGCATTTTTGATGGAGTTCAGATAGAAAAGGTCTTATGACAAGTTATTATTTTGCTTGGTTTCCCTTATATTTAATAATATTTAATGAGGCAGTTTACCAAGTGGTTTAGTGGATAGAGCACTGGATCTGGAATTCAAATATGTTTTCAGACATTTACTAGCTGTGTGACCCTGGCCAATCACTTAACTTCAGTTTGCCTCAGTTCCCTCATTCATAAAGTGTCTTGTTATAAAATGAGCTGCAAATATTAAAACATGATATAAATTCTGGTTATTATTATATTTAATGTTCAATGGACTTTTGCATAGGTGGATAGAAATAACAATATTTTTTGCAATTAAAAAATTAGGATATAAGCTCATCCTCTGTCATTGAAAACATCCTCAATACAACTCCAATAGCAGATAAGATGATAAACAAGATCTCATGCTGTGTTCATGTGATTTTGATCTCTGGTCAAATTCATGTACTTGGAAATATTTTTATTATTTTTTATTCTATGAAGTTTAGAAATTATAACAATTTGGGAAAGTGATATCTATTAGAAATGTTGCTGTGAAGGATTTATACATCAAGATTATTTCCAGATGATTGTGTGTAACCATAAGATCTTTGATAATGGTCCAGCTATAATAAATTTTATAATTTGAATTCTACAAAATATTTTGAAATCTGTATAAACTGTATTACAATACAGATTTGTCATCTGTCAGTCCATGAAAGAGAAAACATTTCTTTTTTATTACTAATTTTACAGATAAAACTTTCTTTTTTTCTTTAATGTTAATATTTTATTGTGAGTTCAAAATTCTCTCCCTTCTCCCATCCAGTTAGAAGACAAGCAATATGATACTCATTATATATGTGAAACCATGCAAAACATATTTCCATATTGGTCATGTTGCAAAAAAAAGCAGGAAAAATAAAATGAAAAAATATGTTTCCTTTGCACTAAGAATTCATCAGTTCTTTCTCTGATGGTAAATAGCATTTTTCATCAAGAGTCTTGGAATTATCCTGGATCATTGTATGTATCAGAGTAGCTAAGTTTTTCATAGGTGATCATCATTACAATATTGCTCTTAATATATACATTATTTTCCTGGTTTTGCTCACTTCATTTTGCATTAGTTCAGCTATGTCTTTTTAGGTTTTTTGAATCTTTCCCCTGGACATTTCTTATAGCACAATAGTATTCCATCAAAATCATATACCATAACTTGAGCCATTCCCCCACTGATGGACTTCATCTCAGTTTCCAATTCTTTGCCACAACAAAAAGAGCTATCATAAATATTTTATACATATGCGTCCTTTTCTTTTTTCTTTTATTTTTTTGGGATATGTACCTAGGTATGCATGCTGAATCAATAGTTATGTGTTATGCAGTTTTATAGCCTTTTGAGTATAGTTCCAAATTGTTCTCCAGAACAGTTGGACCAGTTCACACCTCCACCAACAAAAGGCAACATGTTTCTAATGTACAATTATAGCTATAAGGTCATTTTTTGGTTAAGTGTTTGGTAGATGCTAAATTTTAAGAACTTGCTGGGATGTTTAGTTTCCATTATTTTCCTGCATAATCCACATTGATCAAAAGTTCAGCCTCCTTAAAGATACACTTTCTGCTATTTTAGATGGCAATGAACTAGCCCAGAATTTCCATCACAAAACCCTCCATTTCCACAAACAATTCTGCATGACTCGGCCATTTGATTAACATTTCTTGATCAACATAGTATTGACATGCATATGATTCCATATTGTGTGTCCCGTGGATGGCTCCTTTTTTATGTTTTTTTTTTTTTTTATTTTACTGTTGTTGAATCCTAGTTCTAGTGTTCTGGGTTTTGTTAGTATATTTTCTAAATCTCTTACAATCCATTTAACAATTCCACAGTTGCACATTCAGACTAGTATTGCATAGATGTTCATTGCTTAAAATATTCTCTTCCCACTCAGGTTTGATTTTAAGATGCTAGTTAATTCAACATATTCTTGTCTGTGTTTCCAAGAAGCTGCAGCATGAATAGCCTCCATACCCTGAAAAAGCAGCCCGGATAAATGAGCTAAATTAGAGTTAGAGTAACCCTAAATCCATTGCTGAGTTAAGGGGATGTGTACCCTAAGTCTGTAGACTTCTATTGACAGAATGGGCAGATGAGAACAATTTGTTCCAGTGATCACAAAAGCAACTGAAGCAGTCAGTATGGAGTACTTAGAGTTTTTTCAGACACTGAAGATGCTAAGGTCATCCACTGCATCTTGGTCCATCATCAGTTATCTTGATTTTTGTCTTGCCACTGGACTTTGATGACTCTGGAGGAGAGAGTAAAGGGGATAACATAGTACAACTCTGTCTCACTAAAATCCAATTAATGTGTAAATCAAAACATGACCCTCATGACATCATGGGACCTCTTTGAAAACAAAATATGAACAACAATAAGAGCCATCATCTTCTCCGGGATCTTTTTATGTTCAATCTGTCTTCCTTGAAGGACACTAAAGAATTAATAGAAATAACCTTCTATTGAGTTAGTGGATTCTGAATTCAAGCTTAAAGTTTTCAATTTTTGTCTTTCTTTGCTCTGTGCTAAGAATTTTACACTTAATAAATCCAAATGACATTTTGATTTCATTGAGGAAACATGCCACAAGATGGAAGGAGCCATTTATTTTTTTGTAAAAGCCATATAACTTGATGAAGTTATAAGATGTTTTGATTAGATCTCTTTAGTTTGGAAGTCATATTTGGTTCTACTAATAAAAAATTATAACTGATTCAAAGTTAGGCAGAATTATAATGAACTTAAAACCAAAAAAATAGTACTTTTAATGGGAATTGTTAAAATCTTTGTTCTGATGACATGTTACTGTTGCTGTCATTATTATTATTGTTGTTATTGTCTCTTTCTCAACTTTTTAAAGTTCAGATCAAAAAATTCACAAGATAAAGTCAGTATCCAATTGTTATTCTTTTGTATTACCTTTATCATTGTCATCATCATCCTCATCATCATTGTGTTCTTAGTCTCATTTTGCTTCTATGGAGTTCACCTGAAACAATCTTGAGGTAAGTCGCTGTTCTCTTGTTGTTCTGTGTTGTCATTTTTTTTAAATTTAAAGTTTGCCAGACTATAACACAAATGGATAAAATAATTGCTTTCTGAAACTGAATAAAACTTCTGGAACATAAACCTATTTGCTGCAAGCTCTCTGAAAGCTTCTTTGGGTCATCTCCAGTAGCCAACAGGATGATGGGGAAGATAAATATTTCATTCTTTTCCCACATTATTTAGATTTCTTCTACAGGGTCTTTCTATCTTTAGTGCATTTATCCCACATAAATTTGAGATTGTGAGTATTCAGTATAGTGATGTCTATTAAAACATTGTTCTTAAACTTTTAGAGGTCAGTATTGTCAGTAAAGGAAGGTGTTTATGAGCAATTGTGTTATCAGTAATGCTGCTCCAGTTCAGGTATATTTTATTTATTAAATTCTTCATGATATTTTGAAGTTTTCACATGTAACATAGAAATCTAATTTGATATTTTTATTTTATAAAATAGTATTTATTGTATAATAATGATCATCATTTTTTTCCTGCTTAATTTCTATCTCGAAAGATGCCTGATCTTCTCAGAAAAGGTTCCAATAGCAGTTAATTACCAAGAGTTTAATCTATTATCCATTAGATTCTCTTCTACTCTACCTGTGCCTGAATTTTCTTCATGAGTAGGGACAAGGGTATTTCCTACTTCTTTATGACTCCACTGAGTATTTCTTGTTCCTTGCTTCTTCTAGTAGGTACCCAAGATATACCACTGACTTGTTGATCACCTGACCTTCTCACTAACTCAAACAAGGTTAATAATGCAGAATAGGTTTTCTCTCTTCACTCGTTTGAGGCATCCGAGAAGAAAAGGCTTTGATATTGCAGAAAACTTCTCCTGTCACCTTTAGCTTTTCATTGACTTACAGAATCTCTAGCTTTCTCCAAAGTACAACCTTTGGCATGGTGCTTTTTCTATCTGCCTAATTCTTGATGCATTTTTCCTTTTGAAATAATTTTTATGTTCCTTTCAATGTTGTATTACTTTATATTTATAAATGGATTCCCCCAGTAGAATATAAATTCCTTGAAAGACTATTTTCTCCTCTCTACTTCCTTTATCTTCAATATCTAGCATAATTCTTGTTGAATAGAATGGAAGACCTTTGCCATTGATTTATTCAAGCTAAAATTTTGAACTCCTACTATGTGTAGACACTATGAGAGATGCAAAGCTTTTAATCAGATATCACTCTTGTCCTTAAGGATTTTGCTGGCTCTGCTAAAGACATCCTGCTGTGAAGCATCAGCAGTGGCCAGCTATGTTGCTAACTAATGTAGCATCAGGAAAAATTACAGCACTGAACTGAGAGAGGAGGCGTTTCCCAGTTGGTTTCTTTTATTTTATATGTATGAATGGGCCCAAAACAGTGATTATATAGAGCAGCAAATATTGAAGAAAAAGGCAGGCTGGCAAGGCAGCATAACTTCCACTGAATCTGAAAGGCAATTTTTTTTTCCAAAAGAAAAAACATGACAAATGCTGGTAATTTTGGAACTGCTCCCCTAACTTTCTTTTTCTGTTATTAACCTTCATTGACTCTGGATGTAGTTGGCTGGAAGAATATTAGAAAAGTCATTCTGAAATACAACAACACAAGCAGATGTGTGATACTGGAAATTGGTTACTCTTTTTCTTACTGTTAACAAAGAAGGTACTGAGGGAGATTCATACTTTACATATGATACCCTTCTGGCTCTCATGGGATTTATAATCAAGAAGTGAGAAAATGCCAATATAAAGACAGACAATATTGTATGAAAAATCATGTAAAACAAAGTGCTAATTATATATATATATATATATATATATATATATATATGTGTGTGTGTGTGTGTGTGTGTGTGTGTGTATGTCCATATATACCTATTTGTATTTAGTGTTGGCTATCTCTAGGGCAGGGTGGGGAGAAGAAAGAAGGAAGAAAAAGGGGGAAAAATAAGTTTCCTTGATAACTTTGTTGTCTATTTAAAAGGAATAGTAAAGCTATATATAGTAGATTTGCACTTTCACATGTAATAATCTTTTTAAATTATATTATTTTGTAGTACATTTTTATTCCCTAAATTAAAAATAAAAAAGCAAGAAAAATATAGAAAAAATCCTAAAAGTTCTATGTGAAAGCTAAGGGAGAAAACAGTCAACCATAAAGGGATTAAGAAAGATTTCATGTAGGAACATCTGAGTTCAGCATTAAAGAATACATAGACTTAACCTGACTAGAGTGGATCACCTTGGGGAGTTTCCTTATTAGTGGATAGATAGTAATCTAAACTCCCAAATTCCTCTTGCCACCTTTGGAAAAGAAGCTTATGAGTAGAAGATGGGGAAACTGAGGAAAGGGGGAAAGCTGAGTGAGTGAATTGTGTAGAGGAAAAAAGGGAAAAAAGAAGTGAATACCAACACTAGCAGGTGTACATGCAATGCCGTGAAGAGCAGATGGGAGGTTGAAAGTGTCTGTGGCAAGTCATGAACCTAAAGAGTGAAGAAAATCCAAATATGAAATATTTTCTCTACCAATTTTCCCCTGATGACCTAGTTCTATTCAGAAACAGAGACCAAAGACCTTTCTTTCCTTCTTCATGGAAAGGAGAGAATGTTTATTCACTCTAAATTCTATATTATTTCCCTTTCGGTTTATGAAGTCTACTTTTTCTAAATGCTTATTTTATTTCTTAATACACTGAATTTGAAAGCTTTGTTGATCAACAAAATGTTAAGCCTTGTGTAATTTATTTAATGCATATCTATAGAAAATAGAAGAAAGTGGAAAGGAGAGAGAGAGAGAGAGAGAGAGAGAGAGAGAGAGAGAGAGAGAGAGAGAGAGAGAGAGAGAGAGAGAGAGAGAGAGAGAGAGAGAGAGAGAGAGAGAGAGAGAGAGAGAGAGAGAGGAAGAGAGGGAGGGAGGGAGGGAGAGAGAGAAAGACTTAGTTTCAAAGGTAAAATGTTGAGTTCAGGCTGAACTTGAGAGCTTGGATCTATTTTAGAATAGTTGGGCAAAGTGGAAGATCAATAGTGAAGTGCTGCAAGCCTAACAACAATTTGAAGTGTGTTTATATTAGGAGACAAAATTGCAAACAGATAAGAACCTGTGTTTTGGGAAGGGAGAAAGAGGTAAGTGTTGTAGGCTAGGCTTGATTCAGGCTGGTCCAATGGTTTCAGTTCAAAATTGGAATGAAATTAAACACTTGTAGACTATCTAACAGCAAAAGGAAGCTTTGTAAGTGGTGTTGTGGAAGAATGCTCAGCCAGGGCACAGCACTGATCGAGTTGAATGTGGCTTTCCTGCCTCCAGGTGTTAGCTTACCTACTTAAATCACCTGGAAGCTCTATCAATGTTCCATCCCTCGATGGGTCTAAGCCTTAGTCCCCTGAGTTCATTAAGTCTGAAGAATGATTTTGATAGCTTTTAAGGAAACAATGAGCCTAATAGACATGGTCAATTATTACTCTTACAAAAGCTGGCATATTTTATTTTCATTTCCATAATTTTGCCAATTTAATTTGTATGAAGAATTAGGGGAGACATGATCTATCATAGAGAAAAGGGAAAGCATATTCAGAGACACAGAGTTGAGAATAATGGCAAACATCATGACATATGAGAATATTCATCTTGGTAGCTTGTTTGGCATCTGGGACTTCATGAAATCTAGGGAACTGCACCAACATCAGTCATTCTCCTCAGAGAAAAATAAATAAGTGGCCCTGAGGCATAGAGATTGTATGCATATTCCCTACAATGGGCTACATGGATACTGATGAGTTCCTAGTGACAGGATCAGATGCCCTAAGACTCTAAATTGAACCACCATTTTCCTCCTGCATTAAGATTCCTCCAAATTGAATCCCATTGTAGTTAAAGTAATTTCCTGTTCCTTTATAAACTGGGAGTGAACAAGAGAAATACCTGAGATTTACAAAAGGACAAAAACTGGTCTTCCCCCATGCTTGAAAGAATAAAGTCAGCTAACGTTCCAACTATGAGCATCAGCTGGGCACCATGTGGCTGTTTACAATGTGACAGTTTTTGCTGAATTATTGATGACCTTGAATACCTCGGGACCTCCCCTTCTTAACAAATCTCACTCTGTATTAAAATTTAAAGAGGTAAAATGAGCGCAATCTCACTCCTGATTACTCCCCTCTTCTTTCGACATCTGAGCTCTAATTTTTAAGTCAATTAGCCTGGGAGGTATCTCTTGGGAGGCAGCGTTTGTTCAGAAGGCCAAGTCTAGCCCAGGGAAATGGAAGCCCATGAATTAGTCTTTCTTCTAAGTCCCATGTCTACCATTAAAATATTCTCTGACTCAAGGCCAGTGTTTGAATTCTCCTAGGTTTTGGAAAAATTAGGAAGAGATGATGTCTATTTTATTCACCCATTAGCAATTCCCTATTTGGGTTTTTATAGATTATATAACCATGCTCTAAGAATTGGAAGAAATAATTTAGTTTAATTTGGACCTCACTCTACAGCCCCCAACAAATGCTTGTAGACTTCCAGGAACCAAGAAATTCTTACCTCCTGGAAGCAGTCCATTCTGCATCTGAGACAGCTCTAATTCTTAGGAAGTTTTTGTTTTTTCGCAGTAAATTCAAAATCTGCCACTCTGAAATTTCCACCCATTGTTTTGCCCTCTGGGGTCAAGTAGAACGAATCTTCTTCCACATGACAGCCTTTTAAATACTTGAAAAAGGATTTCATGTGCAGCTTCAGGCAAAACATGTCTACTTCCTACAACTGATCCTTATATAATATGGCCTCCAGTCCTCTTCCTGTATTGGGTGTCCTCCTGGGATAATTCCAATAATCTCATGGCATTCCCCAAACCGAATTGTAATTGTCTTTCGTGTAAAAGGTCATCCTACATGGAATTATTTTTAGGAGAGGCATAGTTAATATTACTGAGGAGTTTTAACATTTCCCCAATGCTTTAGAACATGTTATTCACTGATGCTTATGGACCAAAATTTTTCCTAGTGCAAGTCCCACTTGGCTTCAGATCTTACCCAAACCTCATTCTCTCCCCCTCTAGAGAATACTATTTAATACTCTCAATTTGTTAATACCTTTGTGCAGGGATGTGCTGATAAATGTTTAATCAAGTCTAAAAATAGACTTAAAACACACCATTAAGTCTAATCTACATAATTAACTATGCCTAGATGAGAAGGTGTCCAAAGACAGGTAGGAGGAGGAATCAGAATGATATAGGTCAAGAAATAAGTTTACAATTCCAGCAGCAATAAGTGAATGTAGCTGTTTCTGCTATAAATCTTTGATGAGTTCCAGCATCATTGCCTCTGTGGTATGTGGAAGATAAAATGATTGAGGAAACAAAGGTTTGGTATGCAGAGCATATTGATTTATTAAGCAATGTATGACAATTGTTCAACAATTTGGAACTAGACATCCTCAGTTTAGGCTTGGACCCTGAATACAGGGAGAAAGATAATTAAATTAATTAATCAAAATTAATCAAAGGATTAATCAAATAACACCAATTAATTAAAAGAGCACAATACAACATTAGGAAATCTAATCTGTAACTGGAAGAAAGATGAGGGATCTTCCAAGTCGGGATGGGGAGACTAAACAGATATAATTCAGTGTTCCACTTCCTCCAAGCATCTGTCTTATTCAATCAAAGGAGCATGAAAACAATAACTGCTTGATAAGCACAGGGCTAGTTTTTAGCCAACATATGAGTTGCTTGAGATGTTCAATCGTGAGAAAACTCCTTGCACCAATCTGGAGACCTGACCGTTTTTCTGGTCAGCATAACCAAGGTCCTTGGTTAATTGTCTCTAAGTAGCAGGTAGAGGTATTAGAGTTTCCCAGTCACCCAGCTAGAATCAAACAATACAATAAAGGCTCATGTAAAACCAGAAAAAAAAATAATTAATTTAAAAATCTTGTTGGGAAAATCAGAGCAAAAGGGAAAAACCACGAGAGAGGAAAAAAAAAAAAAACAGAAAAAAGAAGTAAACAGCATCTATTGATTTACATTCAATCTCCATAATTCTCTTTCTGGATGTACATGGCATTTTCTATCCCAGGTTTATTGGGATTGCCTTGAATCATGGAACTACTGAGAAGAACCAAGCCCTTCGCACATTCTTGCTGTTATTGTGTGCAATGTATTCCTGGATCTGCTTGTTTCACTCAGCATCAGTTTGTGTAAATCTTTCCAGGCTTTTCTAAAATCAACTTGTTCATTTTTTATAGAACAATAATATTCCATTACTTGCATATACCACAACTTATTCATTCATTCCTCATTGACGAGCAACTACTCATTTTCCAATCCTTTGCCATCACAAAAAGAGCTGTTACAAACATTTTTGCACATATGGTTTCTTTTCCCTCCTTCATGATTTCCTTGGGATCCAGACCCAGTAAGCTTGCTATTTCTTCATAGGGTCCTTGAACTGAGAATAAAACTCAAAGGATTTGGAAAGCAAGAAAATATAATATCACATTTCTGGCCATCAAAAATCCTGGGCAAATAGATTCTTATACCCAACACTAGTCTTGTATAGAAGAGATAGAGTTTATTGCTTTCTAATTAACATTTCTAGTAAGGACTATCCAGGTATGACTAGAGAGGCAAGAGTTCATTTAAGATTATTTTTCAAAGCTTACACCAGATTGCTGCATAAAAACTTAGAAAACTAAAAATTAATGTTTCTGTGTTATGTTATATTTTGTTTATTATGTTAAATATTTCCAAATTACATTTTAAGTGTTGGGCACTTGCAGCCCAGCAGCAAGTTGTAGACCTTCCTCTACATCACTAATAATTAAAGTAGTATTAATTAAAATATTGTAAGGTTCTACCTCATACCTACCAGATCAACAAAGGTAACAAAAGAAGAAAATGTTGGAGAGGCTGCGGGGAAACAGATATGCTAGGGCACTGTTGGTGGAACTGTGAATTAGTTTAGTCATTCTGGAGAGCAATTTGGAATTATGCCCAGAAAACTACCAAACTATACATGTACTTTGACACAGCTATACCACTAGCAAGCTGATATCCTAAAGAAATCAAAGGAAGAAGAACAGATCTATATGTTGTTGTTTTTTAAGAGTGCAGCAGTATGAGAATTGATCTACTGCTGAATCCTAGCTGACAAAAGTGACTTCACATTTGCATAGGGACCATGTACCCCAAACTAGCTGAGTCTGCTTTATTTAGGCAAAGAATGCAAGGCTCTCTCGATCATAATCAGTTTAGCAGATTTCATTAATCTGTGTATGTAAGATTAGCACCTAATTGCAATGCTCTTTTAATTGATAAGGGGAAGGTTGTCTATTCTTTGTGTGATTGTCTCAAATGTCCCTTTATCCCTTGGTATATTTGAATCTGTCCAGCCATTACTAACAGATATGGGAGCAGAGAGCATGACCTTTGTGCAGGGGCTTTGAGCACCCCCTGATGTGAAGCATCTCATCCAGTCCCCACACCAATCCCTCTCTGCTTGTGCTTGCCTTTCCTAGACAGTTCCATGTCTTTGAGTATTAAACTGACTGATGTGATCCTTTGAAGCTTATAATGACACAAACAGCCCTGAAAAAAAAAAAAAGAAAAAAGAAAAACCCAATCTGATTCAGGGAAAATTCTGAAAGGACAAAGAGTTACTTGTAGGCCCATAAATATTCTGAAATGATTCCTAAGGCCGTTCTAGGCAAACAATCCATTCTCAAAGCACTGATGTCCAGAATGATTAAGGGTTAGGAAAATCTCTAACTTCCATCCTAAATTGCTGCATCCCTCATTCAACTCCTCTCCCGATACAACCCTCATTTGAAAGCAGATTATTTCTCTTTTGGAAAAAAATACTAATTAGTATCAGAATACCATCATTGCTACTATCCTATTTTTAGTGCTTTATCCTTTCAGAATTTCTCCTGGATCAGATCTTTTTTTTAAATCAAGGCTTTCCATGGCATCAGCTCTTAAGGGGAGGACCATAGCTGGCTTGTTTTATACAAAATTCATATTTTCATCACATATGAGAACACAAAAAATAATATTTTATGGTTATTCATCTAAGACTTTTTCTGTTTGTCCTCCTTGGGACAAAAAGCCCTAGAAACCAAATACTCACATATTCATTTTGCTATTTCTGAAAGTCCCTATCAGGATTAATAGGAACCCTTGGCATCGATCAGTGGTGATACACTAGTGGGTGTTATCAGAAGGAAATAATTAATTTGTACCTCAAATATAGATACAATAAAATTATAGACATTCAAACTAAGGAGGCCAGTCACCAAGTAAGGATAAGGCTAAATGGAGAACTTTGACATCTCACTAATGACCCAAACACCTCACCTCCCCCCTAAAAAAAACCCAAAACAAAACAATTACGACTTCTTAGATCAAGGCAGTTAAATACAACTGGGGACTAGTCTGATAAGACATCATTTAATGACTCGCCTCTCAGTCCCCTTAAAGTGGAGAAAATAAGAAACTTAAAAATGAAGTTGAGAGGGAATGGCTGAATAGAATGTATTGTTCTATAGGAAACAATTAGCAGGGTGATTTCAGAAAAGCCTGTTATGTGAACTGATGCTAAGTGAAATGAGCAGAACCAGGAGATCATTGTACAACAGTAAGATTATGGGATGATCAATTTTGATGGATGTGATTCTTTTCAACAATGAGGTGATTCAAGGCAATTCCAATCAACTTGTGATGGAGAGAGCCATCTGCATCCAGAGAGAGGACTATGGGGACTGAATGTGGATCAAAACATAGTATTTTCACCTTTTGTTGTTTGTTTGCTTATTTTTTTCTCTCTTGTGTTTTTCCCCTTTTCATCTGATTTTTCTTGCACAGCATGACGAATGTAGAAATATGTCTAGAAGAGTCACACATGTTTAACCTATATTGGATTATTTGCTGTCTAAGGAAGGGGGAAAGAAGAGGAGATGAAAAAATTTAAAATATAAGGTTTTGCAAGAGTGAATGTTGAAAACTGTCTTTGCAAGTATTTTGAAAAATTAAAAAAACATATTATATAGAATAAAATAAATGAAGTTGAGAATAATGGAAGAACAGCAAAACAGGGTCTTCGCAATCTTTACTGATGGGGGATTTCCTACATATGGATCACTCCTGAAAACATTTTTCCCTCTTCTTTCTGCCCTGAAGTAGCTGACATCCAGGGACCAGGACATCTGTCCTATCCTGACACATGGCATGAAGTAGAGCATCTTTGGAGGGCATCATTTCATCAATCACTAATAGTTCCCAATTGAAAATTGAATGGTTACTAGCCTAAAGAGAAGCTATTTATAAATATATAGATATTGGGATTCACAATTCTTCATCCAGTGCCCATAAAAATATGCCTCAAAGGCAAGATAAAGGGGAGAGATAACACATTAACTTGATATTAAGTCTGGTGCATGGTGCAAGCCCTAGGCACTAGCTCTTATGTATGACAGAGGAGTCGAAAGTGTCCTTCCTACGCTAGAAGTACTTTTCATTTCAGCCCAGAGAAGGCCTGAAGATCAAAACTTAATAGTCACCTTTCATCACTGTTCCAAATGGACTTGGTTTTAGTGGTATTTAAAATGAATTAAACATGAGCCAGAATTCTAGCAATTTACTTGGTTAGTATGCAGTACCTGTGAAAGACAGACACTAGGTGTTTGTTAGGGATATTTTCTCCCTAAAGTACTAAATTCCATTATGATGAAAGTTAAAGGACTCTCACTTTCTCATTGTTGTTTTACAGGAATTTTGTTGCATTAAGGATACTTTGTCTTCATGTTTTTTGAAGGGCTTTTGTGTGTATGAATTGTTCATAAATACTGACTTAGAAAGAATTGTTTTTTAAAAATAGGCTTTTGATTTTTTTTTGTTTTTATTCAGTTTTGAATTGTTCTCATTTTATTCTTACATGAGGTAGATTTAACTGTCTCAGTTTGAAGAATGAAAAAAAATGGGCTTCAGTAAGGGTTACAAGACTGGATTCTAGTTGTAGCTGTATATGTGACTTCATATATTGCTGAACTTGATTGGTTGTGTTCTAATTTCTCCATCTGGAAAATGAAGTGGACTCCATACCACCTATAATTTCTTCCAGCTCTGAAAGACAATAAATTAATAAATGGATTAATGGATGAATGAATGAAAGAACAGAAGGTTAAAAAAAATTTTGCTAGTGACAAAGCTGAGACTAAACTCAGTACTTCTAACTACTAGCAGTAGTCTGTCTTCTTCCCATTATGTCATAAAAGGGCCAATGAAGAACTCTGAAAATTTGGAGATAATGTAGAATTTTGAATTATAATTGTACTATTTTGACCAGAATCATTTTATTAGTGTCTATCAAGTATTCAAACTCAACCTTCAACTTTTTCTTAAATCTTACTATTATCAATTTGCACTTTCATTTCAACATACTGTTACTCTATTGATATGCTTTGTGAGATAATACTATGGTTAAAAAAGTGTTCAGTGATGCATGGGGAAAAAAATGGATTCAAAGTCAATTGGGTCCTGAATTCAAATCCTAATCCTGCCATTTACTTAAATGAATTTGAGTGTTTCTGAGATTGTTTTAAATCAGGACTGCTTAAACTTTATGCTTCTGTGGACCTCTTTGTCCAAAGCTAGAATCAATTTGCCTATGGAAATACTTTTAGCAGGTTACATAAATCTATGACTAGGGTTTAAAAACTTTAACGGACTCAATGAAATCCATACTCAGTGTTCCCAAGTCTTTAGTTAAGATGTTATTAGCGCCAAAGCTCAGGGGTGGGAGTATTGTGACTGGCAATTCCTAATACACCCAGCATTCAATCTGGGACCTATTCTTCTTTGCCTGCTTGACTGACTGTTTGGGGCTTCCCTACCCCAAAAGTCTGATGTGAATGTGTGTCATTTACCCATTTCCTAGCCTTACCTCTATGCCTGAAATTTGAAAGCCTTGAAAACATGAATGGCTTTCTCAGATGAGACCCCTGAAAGCTCTACTTGTCAAACAAGCATTCAAAGGGGCCCTTGAACAGTTCGGTGGTAAGTTTCTTCCCTAAAACATAGAATAACTTCTCCTTGGTAACGCTGATTCCTGTGAATCATAAGGTATAATCATGACTCTGGAAACTCATTTTGTAAGTATAACCTGTGTCGCCTGCCTTCCCTTCCAACTCCAACCCCCCTCAGAGAATGGTATGTATTACAATGTGCCTCTTTTAAATACCATGAACCATAGTTTCTTCAACGCTGTATTTTCCAAAATGGGGGCTCAATGACTACCTGGGAGGTCTTGAAGAAATTTCACAGAGCAGAATTGTGAATAGCTATTTTGTGAAAGCAGCAGTGAAATTAATGTTTCAGTCAAATTCTTTGCATCTATACTAAGCACTGGTAGCTTATTATAGCTCAGTTCCAGGGGCAACCAACCCACAAGATGAACTTTAGTAGCATGAGAGGTGGTTGATACCAGTGAGACCAGCCATTTGACAAAATTATAACATAGATAGTTTGTATTTAGTGCCTTCCCACCTCCCTTTTTTGTCATCCTCCCTCTATAAATTTCCAGAAGCTCCAGGGACTTTATTCTTCCTCCTGACTGACCAAAACTTCCCACTTCTGTAGTACTCATTCTCTCTCCTGAATTGTTCCATGTTCAAAAATTATATTTCAGCTCCCCTCAAAAACTTCCAATTCTTCAATTGGCTACTTTCAATAAGGGGTGTTAGGAAGATATCTCTACTTAGATTAATTCACACTAATGAAATAAGCTTAATCCTCCCAAAAGTGTATTTTCATTTTAAAAGAAGGGAGTGACTTTATAATTAGAGATGGAGGTGGAGGGAAGGAAGCTAGTGGGTGCCTGGACTGCTCTTGTCCTTGCCTCAGTGATCACAAGCTCAGTAAATCATAGAACCATAGCAATGGAGTTAATTTGCTCTCCAGAAGAAAGGGAAATTGGGAGATCATCCAGAACAGTTTCTATTTCATCGCTCCATCACTGCCTTGAGGTGGGGCCCCAGAGATGAAGACTAGACATTTTCAACTACTCAGAGTTCCATGGAGCTGACTAAACTTTCCACCAGTTGTGGGGAGAGATAAGATTCTGAGCTGGTAAGGGAGCAGGATTGTGGAGAGAACAAGTAAAAGTCACAAACTAGGCAGACAAGTTGGGGAAGCTGATACCTTTGTGCATGGATGTGCTGATGGAAATGGTACTTGTTGGGAAAGCATGACCAGACCCAGAAATCACAATACCCTCTTTTATAATCAGATTGAATTATTGCAGCTTGAACTTACCTCTTAAATGCAATAGTTTTCTCAGTTTGTTGGGCTGTTTGCCTTTGTTGGGGGGCACATACAAGCATCCCAGTCATGTGAACTTGGTCCCTCAGCTTATTCAGAAATGCTTTTACATGAAAAGCTTCAAAATCTATTCTAACTGTTCTCTGTGGACACAGCTGTATCCTCTTGGACCATCAAGACCAATCCTTACCCAAGGAATGGATCCCTGTTACAGTTTAAGAAGTTCTAATAATTGATCAGCTAGCCACTGATTAAGTACCTCTGATGATGGGAAGGAAATCTCACTATCCTGTGAATCAGCCCCTTCTGTTTGGAGGCAGCTCTAATGATTAGGAAGTTATTTCTTATATTGAAATGAACATTGGCTATGCTTTCCACAAGGCTGGTCCAGGGTGTCCTGGAAGATGAGCAGACGTTGCCTTCACTTCTAGGAAGCTAATGAAAGAGTCGGGCAGCAGGCTCATGTTTGTCAGGACACAGATATAGGTCTGGGTTCTAAGGCTACACTTCCGTCTCCAGGAAGACTAGAATGAGCAAGGTTAACTGCCAGGCTCAGGGGAGGTTTGGAACAGGATACTCAAAGGACTTGAGCTTAGGTACCTGTTACTGAGAAAGGGAAAACTGGAACAGGATACTCAAAGGACTTGAATTTAGAGAGTTAGGGACTTGAGCTTGGAGAGTTAGGGAACTGTTATTAAGAAAGGGAACATTGGGGGAAAGGAGTTAGGTTATCAACAGACCAAGAGATAGAAATGAGAAAGGGAAGGGAAAGAGAACAAGCATTTATTAAGTGCCTATTATGTGCCCAGTGCTTTATAAATAGTATCTCATTTGAACCTCAAGATACCCCAGTGAGATAGGTGCTATTATTTTGTCCATTTTGCAGTCAGAGAATAAGTCAAGTGACTTTCCCAGGATCACATAGCTAGTAAGGGTCTTGAATCAGATTTGAAATCAGGTTTTTCTACTTTGGGCCTGGCACTCGCTTCATTGCACCATCTAACTGCCTTTTAATAGCACCCAAGGTCCAAATGGGATCAGCAACAAGGGTGATTGTGTTGAGCTGCCTGAATCTTCTATCTGGATCTCCATAGTTTCACTTCTCCATTGTCAGGGATCAGCATTGGGCCAAGCTGACACTCCAGTGAGACAGAAACCGAGACAGGGAGCTGTTCTGGTCATTACAGATTCTGGGGTTGTTCTGTCCCCCAAATTAGCTTGGAAGCAATGTCCTAAGTGCCAGGAAAGAACTCTAGCCCTCCTGTTAGAGGTGGTCTCCTGATGCTTACTACCTGGTTGATCTGGGACAAATTGCCTAACTTCTGCCTCAGTTTCCATTTCTGTAAAGAGGCAGGACTAAGGTTCTTCCAGTTTTAGATCTTTGATCCCTTAATCCTTCTCTGCACGACTGCCTTTTCTTTTTCCTTGCCCAACCCTTCTCCTGTTCAAGCCAATCAACATCACCTATTGCATTCCTATTGTGTGTAGACAATTGTTTCTTAGGGTTTTTCATCTCTACCAACCTCTCCATCACCTACATTGCCCGTGGCTTCTCAGCTTCATAAAACTGGGCTTTTGTTTTTAGGTAGTATCCCGAGGACCTGTGTCCTTCCTAAACTCATAATGACTCTTTGGAGGTACAAGACTCACATCAGTGCCTACAGTGTAGATGGGCCCAGAGCTTTGCAAAAGAGTTTTCCGTCTGGTACAGCGTTTGCTCCACATGAACATGAAGTCAATCTAGCAGATCTGGGGCACGCCAATGCACCTGTCCTTAGTGATCGCAGGCGAGGGAAACAGGAAAGCCCCAAAGATCGTGCTCATGTAGCCAACCTCGTTCTGTTATCCTTCTCTCCTTCTTAGTTCTGGTTCCTTTGCCCTTTTTTCTAATTTCTGGGAGGAAGTTATCCTTTTGTGCAGAAAAATTACCCATTAAACAGCTTTGTAACAGCTCTTGAACACTTTCCATAGGATAGTGGGGAGAAAGTCCAGACTCCCTAGTGCAGAGCTTATGACCTTATCACTCCCATTACTATTGAATACGCTGATGAACATTTAAATCAGGGACTTTTGAATCAGATTTTCTGTCTCCTGGGAAAGTAAAGGCTGAAAAGCATATATAATGTGCTATCTTTTAATAGTGCTGACATTTTAATTCCACAGACTCTAAAGGCAGATAACCTGAGTTCAAATCCCATGCCTGATGCTTATTACCTGTGGGATTTAGGGAAAGATGCTTCCTAGGGTTTCAGTTGCCCTATCTACAAAATGAGAGAGTTGGACTAAGATGGCTTCTGAGTTCCCTTCCAATTTTAGAAATATGATCCTATGACTATACCTTCCTATTTATCATAATGTATTATTATTATATAATAGAAAGCAGTGGTTCTCAAACTTTTGTCAGTCTCCCTTTATAACTATAAAAACTGCTGAGGATATTCCAAAGATTTTTTTTATTCATGCGGGTTATATTTATACATATTTATGATGTTAGAAATAAAGACTAATTTTGAATTTGTAGACCCTCTGAAAGGGTTTCAGAGACCACCAGGATTCTCTGGACCACACTGAGAACCACTGATATAAAGCATTATTATCACCATCATCATTATTATTACTATGATAATGATGATGATGTCAGGGTTACATCTAGGAGATGCTGGACAAGGCCATCATTCATATTGCAGAAGCTTCTATGTGGTTGATATTAGATTAAAGGGGAAAAAGTCAGGTTAGTGACTTTAATTACAAAAAGTATTTGAAGGACATCCTCAGAAGAGAAAACTAGAGTGGGGGATGGCAAAAGTGCATAAACAGAAGGAGAAAAGTAAAAGGTCAATTGTTTTCTACTCCATGATGATGATGACAATGATTTTATTCTGCACTTAGTCCAAGCAGGGGCACATGAAAAGCCTGTCCATACCCCAAGGACCTTACATCCTAGTAAGGAGCTAGGAGGGACTGACTGTTGGTTAGGGAGGAACATTTTGCTTTGCAAAGTCCTAGGGATGGTGAATAGAACCATAGAAAATTGCCACCTTTTCCAGCATCAGTGGCAATATTGATTAAGGTTCAAGAAAGGGGAAGGGGGCAGGGAGCAAGATGGTGAAGTCACCAGTAATAGGGCACATGAGGCTATCTGGACAATGGGTGACAAGTAAGACAATCACCAATCAAGAAAAGAAACTAGAGGGAGTAAGACTGAAAAGCTGATAGAGAGCCCGAGGCAGAAGTTTCTCCAGAAATAAGAAGGGTTGGGTTCTCTTGTTCCAGCAGCAAGAGAGTGAGAAGCTGATTCATGTATATGAGCAATATTATTTGTTGTTGTTTTGTGAGCATCAGCTGGCACAAATTCCTCCTTCTCCCCTTTGGGCTAATTCCCCAAGCTAAGCCAACAGCTCCCCACAAAAAGAACGTCAGCTCAATTAAGCAAACTCCAGAGACAACTCTGACGAAAGCTGAGGGGCAGGTGGGGTCCACCTGAACAGCACCTTCATCTCTCAGGCTCCAGCTCCAGCAGGAACTATTGCAGCCTCATTCTCCAGCCCTCAATGGCCTTCCTTTGTACCTGTACTTGTCACACACCCTCTGCTCCAGACAATATATATATATATTCCTTAAAGTTTTTTAGACACTATTCCTAGTTTCTGTTTTCTCCACCAGAGATGCCCTCCAGCTCATCTCCATCTTTCAAATCTATTCCTTCTTTAAAGCCCAGATCCAAAGCCTTCACTTCTGAAAATCCCAGCTGGAAGTGGAATTCTATTCAATTCAACCTGCATAGATCAAGACCTACTATGTGCAAAGCACGATGTGAAACAAAAGTCCCTAAATTAGGGGACCTAACTTTCACACCTTTTTCCTGCCTTCTTCCGTGGATTCTTCCTTGATAATCATAAAGACTTTCCCCTACTCAATACAGCCTTGCCAGGTATTCCTTAGCATAGATTTCTATCAGCCCAGTCACTCTATTCAAAAATCTTCACTAACTCCCAATTGCAAACTTAATCAAGTGCAAATACCATCATCTAACCTCCAAAATATACTCTCTCTCCTCCACTCTTTTTCTATCCTTGTCTCCCACTGTTTCCCAAGTCCTACATTGGATAATCCTTAATCCTTATCCATAATTGGATATCTTCAAGACCACCTAAAAGGCTACTTCCTTCATGCTGACTTCCCTGATTCTGCCAGAGAAAAGGGATGCTTCCTTCCTCAGAGCTTCTCAAGCCATTAGCTTGTGCCTTTCATATCGTGTTCTAGCTCATCTGTTATCTATCTTCTCTCTTTATCTCACCTATTTGTCTATCACTTTGCTTTAAACTTTTCCTCATAATTAACCAAATATAGATAGCACAAGTTTTAAGGACCCCTATTTTATAGATAAGAAAATTGAGTCTGTGAAAAATGAAGTGACTTGGCTGGGATCATGCAGCTTGAGAGCATCAGAAGTAGAAGCAAGTTTAAACCTTTTGTCTCCAAGATCAGTTTTCATGTACCTTGTGCAAATTCACAAGGTCTGTGACTGTCTGTGACTGTCTGTAACTGATGATGGCGATGATCAGTTTATTAGGTACGGGGACTTGGAAGGCAGAGGCTCCCCCCTGTATGATTTTGCTTTCTTGTAGAGTGGGAGTGGGGAACCTTTTTCTTCTTCCAGGGGCCACTGGATATTTATAGCACCATTCATGGGCCGTGCAAAATTATCAGCTTATAGAACTCAAGCAGTGGGAGGCTATTGTTGCACCTGGCTTTCAGCTTATCATTGTATGTGATTGCAAATAATTTCACAAGACCTTATATGGCCCGAGGCTTGGATATTCCCTTAGTGTAGAGCATCCAGAAAACCACCATGCAAAGTGTGGCAATAAGAACTATCTCAGGCCAGTCAGGAAGGTTCTCCTGAAGTAAAAGACCCTGAAAAAGAAAAACTATGGACCTACGTAGCAGCCAGTACCACTCATCAGTTTTAGGAAACTGGCTGTATTTTTGTTTTCATTATTTTCAGCGCTCATCTCATGGCAAGGCCAGAGGCTGGAGGAAGATGCTTTGAGGAGAAAGGCAGGGGTACTGGCAACAGGACACAGGTGCATAAACTTCCAATGTAATTATCTCATTAACATCAGAGCAGGTTGGGAGTCAGCACAGGGCCGTGCTGACCCCAGAGAGATAGAGCTGGGTAATTCCTGCTTTGGCTTTCTCTCATAGCTGCCTCCTTCTTCCTGAATTTTCAGACTTATATTCATTCCTGAGCCTCTGGGGAACAAAGCCGGTCATCTCAAGGTTCAGGGGTAAGCATGGTGGAGGTGGCATTTTAAACCCAGTGATGGAGGGCTTTGAAGAGTACAATCAGAAATTTGTATCATATGTGATAGAATAAGATTTATATAGCACCTACCGTGTACCAGGCTAAGTGCTTTACAGATATAATCTCATTTTATTCTTATAACAATCCTGGGAGGTAAGGTGCTATTATTGTCCCCATCTTTTAGATGAGGAAACTGAGGCACTTGGAGATTAAATAATTTGCCCCAGTGTCAGCCAGTTAGTGTCTGAGACCTTCCTATCTCCAGTAGGAGCGGTATATCTACTACTTCAAAGTTTCTTAAACCAAGAGTTGCAGCCCCATGTAGGATCATATAACTGAATGTGGGGGGGGGTTCATGAAATTATGATTTATTATTATAAATGTTTGATTTGTATACCCATTTTATGTACCTATATACTCAGGATTGCATAAAAATTTCTCAGACAAAAATGGATTTTGAGTGGGAAAAGTTTAAGAAGCCCCATACTACACTACTTAACCACAACCGAGGATATGTTTTATGACTAAAAAAGAGATGTAATCATCGTAGTTTGTTAGAAAGGTTACTTAGTGTGAAGAATTTATTGAAGATGGAATAGAGTTGAGATAAGGAAACAGATAGGAAGTTGTTGTTATTATCAGGATTTGAATTAAGAGTATTTTGCTATAGAAATTGAAAAGAAGAGTTGGAAGGAAAGATTCTGTTAAGGTCAAATCAACAATTGATTGCCAATCTCCACTGTTTCTCCTCTTGCCTTACTGACAGTTCTTTCTTGATCTCCTCTGCTGGAACTTGCTCCAGACATATTCAGTAAGTGTGGGTGCTCTTCAAGGGTCTCTGCCTTCCCTTGTGTTATTTAACTCATTGATTCCATCAGCTCCCATGGATTTAAACATCATCTCATTAGATAGAGATGGTTCTCAGGTCTGTGTGTCCAATCCTAACCTTTCTGTCCTCCAGTCTCACATATGTACACAAATATTACCATATTTGGTAAAATAAAATATATACACTTTGGATAAATATGTGAGATTTTCATTGCTATTTGCATCTTGTCTCCTCCATTAGAATGTGAGCTTCCTGAAAGCAGAGACTGTGTTTTTGCCATACTTCGCAATGTCCCTGGCACGTAGTAAAGAGTAAATATTTGCTTCATGACTTCACAGGAGGGAGAGATGATATGAAAGTTTGGGGCTTGAACGACCCAAAGGAGAGGGGCCCCAGAAGTAGTGATTGATCCCCTTGCCGGTTGTCCTTCATTCTCAGAGATGACCATAACATCAATGACCATAATATTAAGGAGGTAATACTGTGACATGCAAGTGAATTGGATTCAAATGAGGGGGGAGCTGTGCAAAAGCATCAGTCTCACTTTCTTCTTTGGAGCCATCTGGAAACTCTAATATTAAAGTGAAGTGAAGTGAATATTGATTCATTTTGATAGAAATGAAGACGTTGGGAGGAGGTAAGTGCAGGTTAAATGGCACTAAATCTTTACCTTTGGTACCACTTTTTCTTGGGTTTGAGGGTATTTCATTAGTAATGCTGTCCTGCCTCCAATCCTCTTCCCATTTCTCTCCTTTCTTAACCAACCCTACTCTCCTCTCACAAATAAGAAAATGGAGCTGTCCACACAGATGGGAGCCATATACCAAAAGACAGAGCAAATTAGTGGCCCAGTCAGGGCTAAAGCTGAGAATATCTAATGGCGAGAGACACGAACACTAACCTAGTCTGATGAATATAAGTTGATGGTATTCTTTTTCTTTTTAGCTCCCTTGACAGCCCCTTGCTGACATTTCCTTATTTAATTACTTTCAATACAATTTTTCCCTGAAGACCTATCTCTGTCTATCTTCTCCGTGTCTTATTTCCGCATCTGGTTTTCTGGAGAATTTTTATGACAGCCATTTTGGCAAGTGTTTTTAAATAGAAGTCTGTATTCTCAGAGATGAATTTTTCCAAAATGAAATGAAAGGTATTTTTGAACAGCCTGAAAAATCCAGAATGAGTAGAGTATTCCATTAAGAACAATTAACTGGTTTTCAAAGACTCCAGTCCCCAGAGAACCACATGGGGTCAAGAGGATTTCAATATCAGCTGAAATAAATCCCATTGAACATCTGAGGTCTATACTCCTGACATCCACTATTAAATGTGGTATGACACATTGCACTGAATAATAGCCTCCTGGAGGATAAAGAGAGACAGAGGTTCTTGGGTATTGTTCCTCCCTCCAAGAAGATTCTTACTCCAACTCTCAAGCTAGAATCCTCCAAAAGGGAACCCTTTTGCCACCAGCCGGATTCATTGCTTGACTGGTTCACCATTGGGGTGACTGCTATTCTTATACATTGGCCTAGGAAGGTGTCTGATTCTTATACCCAGTCACACGGTATTTCCTTAGTGGTTGGTCATTTGTATCCATCACTGGCTGAAGCCTTGGCCATAATGATCTCTAGGTTTTTTTTTAAGGGATTTTCACTCCTAGTTTATACTATTGATTGATCCAATCAGATTCTGAACCTTTTATAATTACATTAATTGAAATAGAGGTCTCTCCCTCAGTTCTGCACCCTACTACCTGTGATACCAGTGGAGCATCCATGAAAGTTATGACCTAAGAATTCCATCTGGAGTGGTTTAGCATTACTCTTGGTTTCTAGTTCTGGTAAATAATCCCCTTCCCCAAATCAAAGTTGTGGATTTACCTTGATCATGCAATTCTTCTTTTGTTTTGGTATTTTTTCTCTTCAATATGGTAATACTTTTAGCCAGCTCATCTCTTTTGAGTCATCCTAAAGAAGAATTTGAAGGACTGTTTGAAGTGCTAGTCTCTGGCTATGATTTGGGCACTCTTCCTGTCTGGGCAATCCAGTTCTCATGTACATTATACTTTCAATAAAAAGAAGAATGCTCAAGCAGAACGTAAAATTTGTTAGTATGAATGTCATTTTTCCATAGTATTAAGGAGGGCATCTTTATACAATGGAAGAGTGCTTTGATGTATTTGTAGTCAGAGGAACTGGATTCAAATCCTGAATTTTATCATCACGCTTTTGTACTAAATCTTTAATCTTTGATGTGTGGGAATATAAAGAGGATTGAATCACAACAATGAAATATGCATGTATATATTTATATGTATATATATATGTATCTAGATATTCACATATATCCTATATTTAGTAATAATCACTAGCATTTAATAATTATAGCTAACATGTATAGATATCTAGCATTTAGTAATAAATTAAAATTACATATATTAGCAGATTGCATTTAGTGATAGCTAAGGTATATATAATATATGCTGAATAGATGGCTGAATATATGCTGCATGTGCATCTATCTACAAATATACACACTGACATATAGCCCATATGTGTTAAATACAAAGTGATTTGGATTTGGATTGAAGTCTCATTTTTCTTTACTGAAAAACAAGATTGTTGGAACTTTGGAGTTACTTCCAGCTAGAAATTGGTCCCATCTTCCTGATAACTAACAACTGGGAGAATCAGATCTCTTGAAGAGGTCTTTGAACTGAGCCTTGATGGGAAGAAAATGGTTCAGTTGGCAGAGACAAGGAAGTAGAACATTTTAGGTGTAGGGAATATCGTATCCAAATGCCTGGAGGTGGGAAATGGAATACTGTGTACAGACAATAGGAAGTAGTGCAGTTTAACTGGAGCTCAGGATGGGAAGTTATGTATAATCAGCTAAAAAAAAAGGTAGATTGGAGTTGTACTGTGAAAACTTTAAATGCCAAACTGAGGAAATATTTTGCCTTGCAGGCAACAGGAAGACACTGTAGCTTTTTGGGCATAGGAATGACGTGTGTATTTTTAAAATGTCACTTTAGTAGCTGTATGAAGGTTGGACTAGAAAGAGGGAAACCTTGAAGTAGAGTAAACTTTCTTGTGACCCCACATGGGATCATATTACTAAATGTGGAGTTGTAAAAAAAATTGGCAATAGTAAAAGGTTTCTGAATGCAATGACCAAAAATTTATTCAAAATCAAACATGTCATAAATCTGAGGTGTTTCTGGCAGCACTTGCCCATGTTGTATCCTGCAATTTCACTGCAGCATTGGTTCTGAACATACATACACATGCACACACACTGCCAGATACACCTGAGCTCAGATTTGAGACAGGTACTGGTAAAAAAAAAAATAATAAGTTGATCTCGAGTGGAAAAAGTTTAAAAGACCCTGAGGCAAAGAATCCAATTTGGAAGTTATGGCAATAGTCAAGGCAAGAGATGATAAGGAACTGAACAAAACAAAGGCTATCTGAGTGACAAGAGAGGGACAGATACAGCTATATAAGCTCAAAATGGAATTGAAAATAAAAACCTCATCAAGCATATGTATTAAATAACTCTTCTATACTAAAGCACGCTAAAGATTTTTATATATTCAATTGCAAAGCATTCCTTGAAGACACAAAGAATAGCTTAAATAGCATGAGGAATATTAAGTGTACATGGTTAGGCCATGCCAATATTATAAAAATGACAAAGCCACCAAAGGTTACTTATAGCTGTAATGCTCTAGTCAAACTATCAAAGGAATATTTTGTAAAATGAAATAAATAATAACAATTTGTTTGGAGGAACAAAAATTCTAAAACACCAAAGGTAAAAATGAAAAAGGTAAAAATAAAGACATAACAGTATTTTTAGAATTCAATCTATATTATAATAATATATAGATGACATAATCTATTTATTATATTTGGTATAGGTTAAAAAATAGAGATTAATGGAACAGACGAGACATAGGAGAACCAGAAATAATACAATTCAGTAATTCAATAACAGGCAATAAAGTTGAACACCTTTCTAATCCATTTTGTGGAGACCCTGAATATAATGCCAAATCAAAGCTTCACTGATTTTCCCAAGTTTTATTCTGGGGGTATAAAGAGCCAGAGATAATAATAAGAAGCCTAAGTATGGGAACCCCTTAGAGGACCATATGAGCCAGAGCTCCTCCATGGGAGGAAAAGATTCCCAAGACTCCTAAGCCAGCACCTCTTTGTTACAATACCATACCATGGTCTGTTTTTGCTTAAGAAAGTGTTGCATATAATGTACAAAGGTTATTTTCCATCCTGGTTCTATTATATTTGTCAGACATTTTTGTAAAAATAGAGTATAAATTTTCATGGATGAAAGGACCTTGTTCCTGTTCTGTAATAGAGATCTGTTCCTGTCTTCCCCCCAAAGTTTGGGGTAGTTATAGCATAGCATAGGAGAAAGAGTTATGGATTGGTCTCTTATAATCTCTGAGTCTCATTTTTCTTTATTGAAAAACAAGATTGCTGTATTAGATGAACTTTGGAGTTACTTCCATCTAGAAATTGATCCCAACTTCCTAATAAACCAGATGAATTGTTTGGAGGAAAGCACCTTATAGAGTTATGAGTATGGAAATAGGAAAACTGGAGTTCCAATATGTTTTCAGGGGTCCTGATCCATTTCTGGCTACTGGAACCTGATGGTTCTGAAGGGGAGAGAACCTGATGGTTCTGAAGGGGAGAGTGAGACACCTTGTATAGCCCTCCACCACTTAAATCCATTTCACTTGCACATCATGGCATCTCCTCCCTGAAGTTTTGGTCCTCTTCAAGAATGAAGGACAAATAATGTCACCCTTTTTTCTTCCATATCCTTATGTATAAAATGATCTGGAAAGGTAATGGCAAACCACGCCCTTTATCAAAGAAAACAAGAGTTGGGCAAAATGGACAATGACCAAAGAATAACAATAAAAATCCATGTCTTAAGACTACGTTTATCAGTTGTTTTTAATGTTGACATTGGCAATAGCAGCCCTGTGAAAGACATAGTACCGATTTTGCCTTTCTCTCATTAAATCAAACTGCAAGAGACATTTTCCCTTTTCCCCAACTCTTCTTCCACTTATTCAGTCTCAGGCACCACGCACAGAAATTTTCTAGGGTGATGCTGTTTTCAGGGCTTGCAGCCTGAGGAACAGCAGTGAGCAGGAGTTGAGAGCTGTGAGCTCTCAAGTAAACTCTCAAGGAAGAAACCCAATCTACCAATGCAGGTTAATGACTATTATTACATAACTTAAAGCCTTAAAAAGTTGCTTGGGGACCCTGAGAGAACACCCAAAGTCACGGTTGCTCGGTGTCAAAGGAGCAGCTTGAGCCCTTTCTGACTCCAGCGCTGGCTCTCCACCTATTATTCCATCTCTCCTATTTTGAATCCATGAGTTTTTCAAGGATTTTGGACTCCCTAAAAGGTGGGTGTTATCTCGGCCCATGTATTGCTGTAGTTTCTCATGTAATAACAGTGCATGAAGTACAAACCAAAGGAAATAAAACCACCAGAGTGGCAGTTCTGCCTAATTAAGAATTTCTGAAGAATCCTATTCTCCCATGCACAGGCCTGATTTTCTGTTATGAATAGGAAGGGAGGTGCCACCAGTCTTTATGTTTTCTTTAGCTACACACATTCGTGGTTTTTCTTTCTTCCTTTAATAAGAATACAGAGGGCATAAATGGGTTATTGGATTTGGGTTATGGAGATATCAAGAGAATGGATCATCAATATTGTCTATCTATGATTGACTGGCTCACTTTGTTAGAACATACTGCTAAAATGACTGTTTGGACATGTATACATATATTGTATTTAACATATACTTTCACATATTTAACATTGTATTGGTTAACCTGCCATCTGGGAGAGTGGGGGGAGGAAGGAGGGGAAAAGTTGGAACAAAAGGTTTTGCAATTGTCAATCCTGAAAAATTACCCATGCATGTATCTTGTAAATAAAAAGCTACAATAAAAATATTTAAATAAAATATAATTCATATACATTAAAAAACATACTGCTAATGAGGTAAAAGTCACAGTTTCAAATCCCTGCCTTTCCTTGGCTATAACCTATACCCCTAAACTCTGGGTGGTCAGATTGAGTTTGTGTGCCATCAGTTATAATGGAGAAACAAAGTAAAAATGTGGGACAGAGTAGTGTGAATTAATTTCTACTACCAGAACTCAAAAAGCATGGATCAGAATGGATGAAAAATATATTTTTACATCAAGAACAATCTATAATTTGCATAAAATGAGTATCATATGATCTAGGTATCCCATTGAGTACCAAGGCAGCATCCAATACAAGTCTGAAACCAACTATAACTTCTTTATCTAAAATCTGTAGAAATAGGAGACTCAGGAGTCTTTCCTGTGCATATGATTTGTGCATTTCCTAGGATCCAAGGGAATGTAATGAGAAATAATGAGACAAAATTGAGCAAAGGATTGAAACTCAGGGAAAAAAAATCATCATGGTGAAATCCATTAGAGTGTGTAATAGTTTCCCAAGGGAAATGATGTAAACTTCATTGCTGAAGTCATTTAAATTTAGACTGAACCAAGCGTTTGTGAATATACCACAGGGAACAATCCAAAGATGACAAGAGGATGGGGAAGGCAATAGGCCAGATGACCTAATGGGTCTTTTTTAGTTTAATTCCTAAAATTGTGTGATCCTAATTTAAATGAACCAGATTACCTCTTATGGTTTTCTGTAAAGTTCCCTCACCAATCAGATTTCTACTTTTGTCACTCCCATAGTCAATGCTCCCAAACCAGCCTGACCAAGAAATTTCTGCCCATTTGCTGTCTTCAAATGACTAATAATCATTGGTTTTAATCTTCTTTGGAAATAAAATGGGTTACATATTGTGAACTGGTGTTTTGTCTAATTTGATTCAACAAAACAAGATGAGTCACTTCAAAGTCTTTGAGGCACTCTGCAGCCATACAATACTCTTCTCACTCAGGACAGGTCAAATTGGCCCTGTTTTAATGATCATTTTGATTTGTTTTTTCATCAGCTGGCTTCTAAGGATAAAACCTGTTCTTGCACATTCAGCTCCAAATCCCACAATTACCTTCCAACAAGTGAAGCCTAACAACAAGCTTGAACAAGAAAATAACAAATGGAGAAATCTTGAATAAAAAACAAATCTCATTCAATTCAATTGAAAAGACATTTTTGAAATGGCCTCACTTACTGTCTTGGTGACTTCTCAGTTCAAAGCACCACTCCCCTAGCTACTCCTCCCTTAAATGCACAGTTTTCCCTTACTAAAATATATATATATATATATATATATATATATATATATATATATATTTTAATTTTCCAATTATATGTGAAAACTATTTTAATCTTTGGTTTTTACAATTTTGAGCTCCAGATTCTCATCCAACTTCCCTTTCTTCCCCGCTTCATTGAGAAGGTAAGTAATTTGATAAAGATTATATAGTTGTAGTCAGGAAAAATATATGATATTAATATCTTGAGGTCAGAGACTGACTTTATTTTTGAATTTATATGCCCAGCATTCAAAACAGTGCTAGTAAACATGCAGTAAATACTTTTTTTTCATTCATTAATTCCATTATTTACTATGTGTCAAATACTATGTTTGGGACTAGAAATATAAAGATGAGAAAAAAAATGATATCCTTATTCTCAAAGAGCTTTCCTAATATGAAAATCCTCAACAAACTTTCTAATACTTAATTTATAATTTCTAGCATAACATCACCATCATCATTAAATTGGCATTTAAAAAGTAGTTTAAGTTTTGCAAAATGGTTTGCAATATTATCTTTTTTTGATTCCAGCTACTGCCTTTTGAGGTCTGTGCTTGTATTATTCCCATTTTACAGATGAGGAAACTGAGCCAAAGTTGGTTTTGAACTTTTGGTGATTGGCCAGAATTGGTTTTGAACTCAAACCTTTTTGACTCTAGAAGTCTAGCCCTCTAACCCCTATCCTAACTAGCTGCCTATGTGGATAGAGTCCTGGACTTGGAGAGAAGACCTGAATTCAGATTCCTGCTCTGAAATTTTATAGCTTTGTGACTCTAGGCAAATCACTTGACCTGTATTACCCTCAGTTTCTTCATTGACTACCTCCCAGGTTTGTTGTGAGGAATGTATTTTGCAAACTTTATGTGTTGTTTAAATGAGTCATTATTGTATTATTCAGAAATCTGTTAGAATTGGGAACCATCAACAATGATGTCCTTATTTGTGGCCTGAATTAGAACCATTGGCTACTTCCCAATTTGCTCTCAGGATAATGCCTTCTTGTTAATGTCTTTCCAGGAAGAAATCAACTTTCAACAAGCATTTATTAAGTGCCTACTATGTACTAGGCATTACACTAAGCTTTGGGAATACAGTGAAAAGCAAAACATAGTCCTTACCTTTAAAGATCTCATATTACACTCTGCTTCCCTGGCAATAGGTCCTGCTAATACTTCCCCCCAATCTATAACACTTCAGTAGATGAATCATCTACCCCCAGAAATATATTACCCCCTCTCAGGAGTGAAAAATGGAATATTGATGGTGCCTTCCATGGCTATCTAAATATGATATGAGCTAAGAGAATAAATTGAATCTATCATTTACTTTATGCAACAGTTTCATAAACACTCAGGAAATTAATGCCACTTTTTTGGATCAGATGGACAATGTTTCCGTTATTGCCATCCTCAATTAATTTTGCTGCCTTGCATTATAAGGCAGCGAGGTGGAGCAGTGGATAGAATGTCTTACTTGGAGTCATTAGGACTCAGGTAGCTTCAGACCTTAATAGCTGTGTGATCCTGGACAAGTCACCTAAACCAGTTTGTCTCAGTTTCCTCATCTGTCAAAGGAGCTGAGAAAGGAAAGTGCAAATCATTCCAGTATGTTTGCGGGAAAAAAAAAAATCTCAACTGGAGTCATGAAAAATTGGACATGACTAACAAACAACAAGCCTTGCATTATAATCCATTAAAAAAAACAATAACAATGGGAGGTTGGTATTAGTAATTTTTATAAATGAGGAATCAAGTCTATAGAAACTGGGCAATTTACTGAAGGTTAACCAACTGACCCAGCACTCAGGCTAAATTAGAACTCAGAGGTCATTATTTTTCGCTTCATATTAGCATATTTAGCTAGCAAAACAAAAAACAAAATAAAAATAAAAAATCTCCCTCTTTCAGGATGAGCTCCCTGAGATCTGCTGCATCTTTTTCACAGCTCGCACTCCAAATGAACTTCATTGAAGATATTCCCATAGGTTCAGTGTTGAGAGAGTGTTTAGAATGATGAAGGTATGGACTCATGCTCTGTCGCTGAAGGGAGAAGCCTGTCGCTGTCTGGTTTGTTCACAGCAGCATGCCTCTGTCTAGATGATCTATCAGAAACAAAAAGCCAGCTTGACGCCTGCTTTTCACTCTATTGAAAGACAGCCCATAAACCAAGCTGTCTGTTCAAAACAGGGATTACATATTAATGAAGTGGAGCATATGTGGTATTTGTGAGCTAGGAGCCATTTGGGAGGGTGACCGCCTCAAACAGAAGGAGGGGAAATTAGATCAACTGGCACACTGGACTTGGCTGTAAGAGGCCTTCCACTACTGCTTCTGTTCTCAGAGATTTTTACCTATATTAATTATTTGAATTACACTGTAGCCATGTGTTGGTAAGGGATTTTTTTTTAATTTAATTTATTTTATTTTTAATTTATGGAACAAAACAAGCATTTCTGTATATGGAAACGGTACATTGATAAAAATATAAAAAAGATAAATAAAAAGATAATTACACATGAAGTTGTAAATCTATTACATACAACCTGCTATTTCTTTTAAATAAATAATAAAATTACCAAGTACATTTTCTTTTCTTTTCTTTTTTTTAAAGTGTTTAACAATGGATTCTCTAGGGGAAAAAATGTACTCGTAACACACTTTAAGCTGTAAGGCAGTGGATAGGGCACCCACCTGCTTTAGAGTTGGGAAGACCTGAGTTCAAATCTAACTTTTAGACAATTGACATTAATCGGCTGTATGATCCTGTCATTCCTTCACTTCCATATACTTTGCTCAAATCTCTACTTTTCATTTTTAACTCATTCTTTCTTGCATCAGTTACTTATGTAGAAATCCTTCCTCATTAGATTTTTTTAGACCAAAGTCTTAAAAGTGTTTTTCACATAATAGATGCTAAATAAGTGCTTGATAAATTGAACTGAAAAAAATAACATTTAATTGTTGATCTTTCCTAAGCTCTGCACCATCTACTTATTCATAGTCCTATATGACGATTTCTGAGACTTATTATTCTGGGGTAATAATTATGCTATAGTATTTAAAGCTATTTACCAGCACATTTTCTTCATGGAAATTTTCTGAAATTTTCTATGGAAAAAAATCACTGAATCAAACCCATGAAGGGTAGGGCTTATAATAAGAAAGACTGAATATTTTTAATAGATGAAGATGCTGTTACTGTTGAGCTACCATCAGATGTCATAGGATGCTCCATCTAAAGTTGGGATGGACATTAGAGACCAATTTAAACCTCTTCATTTTACAGTTGAGGAAACTGAGGTCCAGAGGTTAAATGACTTACTTAAAACTTATTCAAAAATAAAATAGATGTTCATTGGAAAGGTATTCAGCAGTTATTAATCACCTCCATATTTTATAAATATGATGTTGTTTGATCCTCATAACAGCTCTTTTTGAAGGAGGTGCTATAATTAGCCCCATATTATAGTTGAGGAAACAGAGACAGATACACAGCTAAGAAAGTGTAGGAGGCCAGATTGACTTTGAGCCTACTGTTCTATCAACTGTGCCATGGATTTAGAGCAGAATGGACCACAGGAGGCGTGTAGATCAAGCCCTTCATTTTAGAAATGAGTAAACTGAAGTCTAGAGTAATTGTGACTTATTTATCCAAGGTCACATACCTTAGGGTGTCCCAGTGAACACATAGTTAATTGCTGAAGGAACACCATGAGCTTCAGGCCATCTTCAAGGGAGAATGGACTTTTGGTGGGCTTTAAGATAGGTAGGATTTGTATATTGATAGCAGAAGTGGGAAGTCATTGTTGGCAATTAGAATGTGCATAGAATTTGTGAAGGGAAAGTTGGTAGGACTTGCAAATGGATGAGATTTAGGGAATCACTGAGATTTTGAATCTGAGGGACCAAGGAAATACCACTAAAGAAAATGGGAAAGTCCCAGCCTGGGAGGATATGGCAAATTCATTCAATTTTAGAAATAGTGAGCAAATGAGTCAAAATAGCAAAGCATGTTTGGAAAATTAATAAATTTACTCAGCTAGGCAATACAGTCCATGTAGCAGACTAAATAGCCTGGAAATATAAGCCAGATAATAGGGATCCTTGGATTGCAGGCTAATTTGATGTTTTATGGGAGGTTAAAATAGCCTCAAATTATTGGCTACAGAATGCTTCTTAGTTTGAAATGTATTGGCAGAATCCATGAATTCTGGGTTAGTGAATTGGAAGAGGAGCTAAATCCTAGGATAAAGGAGTTGGTAAAAGTTGGGAGTAAATGGTGCATAGAACACAGGATGTGTAATCTAGAAGAATGAGTCAGGAGAATTCTACTAATTTTGGGACCTTGAGCCTGTCAAATAATCCTGTCTCTCATCTTGTTTATACATTAATAAACTGCTTTTATATGGACTAAATGATTTCTAATGTCCATTCCGACTCTAAATCTAGAAAAACTAGGAACAGGAGGAGGAAGAAGTATTTTCCTACCAGAAAACTATAATACTCGTTAAATATGTTTGATGTGTAGATAATTTCATATATAATATTTTTATTTACAGAAGAAAATATCAGTGGGGCTGGTACTCAAAGATCAGGGTTCCTAATTTTTCATGTCATTGGACTTGAGGAAGCCTATGAGCTCTTTCTCAAAATGATGTTTTTAAATGTATAAAATTAAACATATGAATTTCAATGGAAACAAATGATATTGAAACAAAGATGGAAATTTTTCCCATTCAAATTTACACACCCAGCAAAATCCATCCATGGAACCGCCCTATACCAGTGATTCTCTGTTTACATTGTATAGAACATATTTGAGGGGAATATTTCTATAGACATGGAAGATGTAATCAGGAAAATAACATCAAAGAAATGGACAGATTGGTGGGTGAAGAAACTGAAGGTAAGACTGTCAAATAAGAGCATATATCAACAGCCCAGAAATGAGGGTATGAACCTTTAGGACAGCAGCAATTGGAATAGGAAAAAAAGGATGGATGGCATGGAATTTGTGAAGGAAAAATGGTCAGGATGTGATCAATGATGGGATGTAGTTATGAGGAGCAGGAAGGAGTCAAGGAATGACTCTGAGGTTTGGAGTGAGTGTGATTGAGATTAATGGTAGTACCATGAATAGAAATAGAAAAATCATAGGTAGGAAAGTGACGATGTGTTCAGATTTAGAAAGTTGAGTGTGAAGTGCTCACAGGATATTGAAATGGAAATGTCTAGCAAGTTGTTGGAAATGTAGCCAAATCTTGTTCCTGCTTTCACAATCTCTCTCAAATCCATCCTTCTTACTTACATGGCTCCTTACTTTGTTTGGGACCTCATTTTCTCTTTCCTAAATTCATCTTCTAAATTGTTCTCCCTGCCTCATGCCTCTCCTGATGTCAATGATTGGAGTAAATAGAATCCAGTGCATCTTCTGTACATCAGAAAATTCCAGGGGCTCCTCGGATTGCCAGGTACATAGTAGGTGCTACATAAATGCTTATTCCCTTTCTCCTCCCTTTCCCCAGTTGCCATATCTCTTCTATAATAATGCTCTTCCTCTGGACAGTGACTTTGAGGTCTATGTTTGAAACAGGGCTGATTGGGTGGGGAGAACTGATCCCTATTTTTTCACCTTCATTACATATTATTCTCCTCTTAAATTCTTGTTGTTCAGTCACATCTGACTCCTTGTGGACACTATTTGGTGGTATTCTGGGCAAAAATACTCGAATGGGTGATATTTTCTTCTCCAGATCACTTTACTGGGGAAGAAACGGGGGAACACGGGATAAAGTGACTTGCCCAGGGTCACCAGCTCCCAAGTGTTTGGAAGCAGATTTGTATTCAGAAATATGAGTCTTCCTACCTCGAGGTCTGGAATTCTATCCACTGCACCATAAACCTGCCCCTTACTTTCTTAGACCCAGCCAAACTGGCTGTCTTGCTGTTCCTCATGCATGACACCCCAACTTCTATCTCTGCCACTGTGTCTTTGCAATGGCCACCATAATGCCTGAAATGAACTTCTTTATCAATTCTGGTCCATAGGTGAATTGCCACTTTTTACACAAAGCCTTTTATGATTATTCCATCTGCTAATGCCCCATTTTTCTAAACTACCTCAGATTTTGTATTTTTTCTGCATATACCTACATATGTATGTATGAACTTCCCCAAGAAAAAAATAAATTCCTTAAAGAGCAAAGATTCTCTATTTTTCCCCCACACTTAGTACAGTGCTAGGTACTATATGTTTAATTTAATTATTATTAATAATTATTCTTCTATATAATTATAATTAATTCGAATAATATCTTATATAAATAATATTGTTATATTATAATATAATTATAATGATAATAATTAACTTAATTATCAGGTGTTTAATAAATGGTTACTGATTGATGGATTTGGGACCTAAATCTAGAGAGACTGGAGAGGCAAGGCACTGAGCATTTATATAGCACCTATTATGTATCAGGCACTGTGCTAAGTACTTTATAAATGTTATTGTATGTGATCCTCAAAATAATCCTATGTGGTAAGTGCTGTTATTATTTTACATTGTACATTTTACAGATGAGGAAACTAGGCCAAAGAGGTTAAGTGACTTGTTTTGGAACACAAAGAAAGTGTTTGTCCCAATTTGAACTCTTGACTTCAAGACCTAGTGCTCTATCCTCTGAGCTAGTCGACTCAAACATATTGTTTTGGATTTGGAATCATCAAAACAATACCTGAAGCTGTAGGAGCTGAAGTTGTTAAGGAAGACAATTTAGGGACAATAAAAGAGACTGCTTAGGTCAGAATCTTGGAGAATGACTATAGTTATGGGGTGACAGGAAAAAGCAGAGCCAAGAAGTCAGACCTCATAGTAAGTGCTATATAAATATTATTATTATTGTTATTATCATTAATATATTGTTTATATTAGGTTGTAAGCTCCTTGAGGGCAAGAATTATATTTTGCCTCTTTCCCTATCATTTACACAATTATGGAATTATATTCCATCGCATTTACACAATGCTTTGCACATAGTAGAAACTTAATAAATATTTGTTGATGGATTGATAGTCTAGTAATAGGAGATGATATATATATATATATATATATATATATGTATATATATATATACATAAGATTTCAATTTCAAATCAGATGGGCCCAGTTTTCCTTAGGATGGTGATTCCTCTTTGTAGTATAATTTCTATGAATAAAACCTTATTTGTTGAACCAAAGACTTTGTTGATGGGAATTTTCTTTTCTGGGTCACTAGTAACTGGCTTCTGAGAAAATGGAAACTACAGTACAGGCAGAGCTGGTTAAGTGGCACGGTGACTAGAATGCTGGGATTGGAATCAGAGAAGACCAGAGTTCAAATCCAGTCTCAGACACTTACTAGCTGTATGACTCTGGGTAAGTCACTTAATCTCTGTTTCAAATGAGATAATATTTATAAAACACTTAGAATGGTTCCTGGTACATAATAGGTGCTATGTAAATGTTTATTCCCTTCCCTCTCCCTTTGTCCAGTTACCATAGCTCATCTCCAAGAGATGTTCCTCTGAACAAAGACTTTCAAGCCGGCTCAAATGGGACTGGAGTTCCACTGGTTCCTCTCCTCCCAAGGTTCTTGGGCTTACCAGACCAACTTTCTGCTAGTTGGTCATGGTGGCATGGATGGCCATATTCTCCCAAATATCCATTCATTTTCTTTCTCTTTCTCAGTTAGACTCTTCCACAAAATGTTAGATTTAGAGCAAGAAGGCTGCTCAGAAGTCATCTAGAGTAGCTTTGTAATTTTATAGACAAGGAAACTGCAATCAGAAGGATTTGTTGATTTTGCCCAAGGTCATACAATCATCCTAGTACCTTGTCTATTGGTTCGTTTTCCTTTGTCCACAAATATAATGAGTTACTCATTATATTTGTGGGCAAAGGAAAACGAACCAATAGAGGAGGAAACTAATGGAGGAAATATCTTTGTAGAATAATGAGTAACTCATTATCCTTGAAGATATTTCCTCCATTCTATTATATCCTCAAGATATCATCTAATTTCTAAAATATTTCCATAATCACAAACTTCTTGAAAGAATATTCTGTGCCCAGTTTCTGAATACCTAATGGACTTTTCTTTCTTAATGCTTTGGAAGCCATCCATGGTCACTATGTCACAAACTAAAATCTTTTAATGTCTTCTCTCCCCCTTATTTTCCTATTTCTGTGAATGGTGCCTTCCTTCTTCCAGGCATCCAAACCTCAGAGTACTTGACTCTCTCCTTTTCCTTACCCCATTTCCAAATATCACCTTCTTGTTGATTCTTTAGATCATAGAACTGGAATATCTCAGATCTCAGATGGCATTTAGTCCAATTATCATCTTTTACACCTGAGGAAACAGAAGTTTAGACCAGTAAAAGCCACGTAAGCAGTAAACTTCTAAGATGGAAACCCAGTTCCTCTGATTCCAGAGCCAAAAAATCTCTCCATTGTTCCATTTTACTTTCATTGCCTCTTTTCATGATGAACACCCAAGTTAAATGAATTACTGGCCCCTAAAGACCTAGTCTCTACCATATTCTACCACTGATCATCCCAGGAGTTAGTGGATCATGCAAAACACAAGAAGAAGACTTGGAATTGAATCCCACACATTCAATTCCATAACTTTTCTGAACCTCAGTATATTTATCTCTATGATGAGGTTAATATTATCTGTACTCAACAAGTCAGTAAACATTTATTAAGTACCTACTATGTACCAGGTATTGTATTAAGTGCTGAACATACAAATTAGAAAAAAAGAAAGTCCCAAATATCAGGAATCTTACTATCCATGAGGGAAGATAATACACAAAAGCTGAAAAGAAAGGATTGCCACTAAAAGGTTCCTCCAATGCAGGGAGGGAGATGATGTTTATGAAATCAAAAGTAAGTAGAGCAGTTATGAAGTTAGCTGGAAAATTCTGAGCCTTCCCAAGTTTATTGCTCCACCCTCCAGCCTTCCAATCAGAGAGGCAGCTGGGGGTACCAGAGAGGCGTTTGAATATCAAAGCTGAGGCAATCTCCACCATGATGAGATTTCAGGTAGTGAACTCATCCTGGGAGAGGTATGATGTTCATAGAGTGGAAACCAAACTGAGCCGCTAATGGAATATGAAGTACAAGAGCTACCCTATGGGGTTGTTGAGACCCAAATATGATGTTATATTCAAAGTGTTATAGAAGCATCAGTTATTATTATCTTTTTCACAGTCCTAGAGGGTCCCTACAGAAGCAAAGAATTTAATGAAAATGAAACAGGAAGATTATAAAGAGGAAAGACAAGCTTAATCACACTGTTTATTTGCTCTGTAAGAGACTGGATTGGGAATCAGAGCGTTTTGGTTGGAATTCTGGCTCTGTCACTTTCCAAGAGTGTGATTGTGGGCAAATCTCTTAACTTCTATGAGCCTGTCTCAATCTCCTCATCTGTAAAATGATAGGGTCAGACTAAATGGCCTCTGAAGTCCATTACAGACCAATGATGGAATCCTATGATCTCATAATAGTTTAAATTTTATGATGTCGGAAGCTGAAGAGAAGTGCCAAAAATGGGTGGAGCACTGGGATGATAAAACATGGACATGGCTCCAAGATGACTGGAATCCGGTGATCACCAGAAATTTGTAATGGTTCTGACCCAGTACCAGAGGCAGAATTTGAGCCAACATCTTCCTGCTTTCAAGTTTGATCTTCAATCTGGTAAACAAGGGGATTTGGCCCTCAGTCTGTGTATTTTGTAGTGAGTCCTTCTGCAACTTTTTGAATTCTAAAGTTTTCTACACTGTGAAGTTTTCCTCTTGGTTGGTACAGATGGTTGTTTGGCTCTTTAGGAGTATGATATATGGAAATCATGGGCTATTTGTTGTTGCTTCCTTCCCTCCTTCCCACTGAATTATTCACTTTTACCTTATTTCAGCACTCAATCTTAATTCCTTGTTTATGATTATCCAATCCTGTCTGACAATTTGTGACCCCTTTTAGAGGCTTCTTGGGAAAGATACTGGAGTGATTTGTCATTTTTTTCTCCAGTTCATTTTACAGATGAGGAAACTAAAGCAAACAGAATCCCACAACTAGTGTCTGAAGCCACATTTGAGCTCAAGAAGATGAATCTTCCTTACTTACTCTACCATTGCCCCTGCTCCAACCATTCATTGGTCTGAGATTCTGTTCTCCTGCTTTTAAAAGAAAACTTTTCCAAAAAACAAAACTGAATGCTGTGAAATTAATTACTATAACCAAGCTTGACCTTGGAGAAGAGATTAGAAAATGTATGCCTTTCTTCTTTGAAGAGGTGGAAACTACACAGATGGAGCATTGTATATATTATCAGATTTGGATAGTTTTGCTGAACTGTTTTTTTTTTTAACTCTTTTGTATTTTTTTGTTATAAGAGATGACTTTCTGAGAAGCAGATGGGGATGTATATTAGAAAATTATAGCAACATAAAGTCAAAAGTTATCAATAAAATTTTTAAAATAATTATAAATTGTGAAAATGTAGCAGCAATTTTTATAATTGTAAAAAATTGGAAATACAATATATGCACAATGATTAGAGAAGGGTTTAAATAAGTTGTGGTACATGAATGTTGTATGAAGCAAAAAATATGATAAAAAACAGAGAAGCCTATATGAACTGATGCAAAGTGAAGCAAACAAAACCAAAAACTAATAAACATAATATTAGAGTATAATTGGGGAAATGGAAAGAACAACAAACAAATGAAACTAAATATTGTGGGATTTTGATTATCAAAGCTATCTTCAAAGAAGGGATAAAACATGCCCTTAGGGTAGAAGAAGTTAGGGGTATATAATGTCAGAATTTTTCAATCTATTGCTTAGGTTGGGATTTTTTCTATCAATTTTATAATAATATCACTCTTTGGTAGGGTAAAGGAAAACAGTGAAAAAGATATATATAATACTTTATTAAAAAGATTTAAATGTAAAGATGTCCTTTTAAACCAAAATAGGTTTTCATTGATGAGTAAAGCCTTTATAGCTATTTTCTGAGAGCCTCCACAGCTATAAATCATAACATTTGAAGGAGTTACAAGGCAGTCTTTCCTGACACAGGTGTTGCTTGTGGATGAGGAATGAGATAAATTAGAGGCAGAGGGAAGAGGAGAGAGGTCAGATAGCACAATGGCCTCTCAGAGAGGTCAGAGAACAGCAATTGCCTCTCAATCTCCTTGTATCATCCTCTCACAGCAGAAGATCCATTCTGCAGGTCTGGGTTGGATCTCCAGCAGCCACTGTCAGGTGGCTCCTGTGTATTCCAACAGCTCCCGGTAGTACGACAATAATAATTTGTTTTCATAAATGTATATAATTAGACTTAACAAAGATCAATTAACCCAATTGAAATGTGCCAGTAGAATGTAAACTCTTTGAGAGTAACGTCTATTGAAGGTTTTTTTTTCTTTTAGTTTCTACTGCCTAATATAATGCTTGAGATATAGCAGGCACTTAATAAATACTTATTGAACTGAAGTGAAGTGAAGTGAATTCAAGTTATTTCTGGTAGATAGGCAAGACAGTGAGTTTATTTCATGGAGAACAATAGAAATTTAGACTCAAAGACATTCTTTCAATTCTAGTCCAATTTTTTTCCCCAATAGATGAGTTCCTGCTACAACATTCCTGACAGATGAACATTTAGCTATTGGTTGAATAAGTCATTGGTGGAGAGTTTTCTACTTCTGATGGCCTCCTATTCCACTCTTTTGAATTTTTTCCTTATGCTGAACCAAAATCGGTTTCTCAATAAATGATTTTTGAATCTTATTTTGGTTCTCCAGTATAATCCAATATAAGCTTAATTGCTCTTCTATTGACAATACTTTAAATATTTGAATATAGTTAACACACACCCTTTATGTCTTCACCATCCTGAACAATTGCACTTCAACTAATTCTCAGAATTTTCTATCGCAATGGGATGTTTTTAAGACCTTTTTTGCCCATTTCTCTCCTTTGTGTATATAGGCTTTGAGCTACATGAGCATGGTAATTAATACCCAATATTCCCTTGAATAAGAAGTTTAGCTTAGTCAGAAGCTGAAGCCATTGGGAATTATGTATCTGACTGAATAGCATCTCATGAGCAACAGCCAGTAACTAAGTGGTATCCCTCAGAGTAGCAGTTCTGGTAGGGGAGCATGTAGCAAACATTAACTCTAGCCAACTGGCATCCAGCAGAGCTCTGGAAGAGGAAAAGGGTGTGATGAATTGCTAGATGATGCTGCATTGAAAGCATGAGTTGCCTTTTAGTTTGCTACTATGGCCACACATATATCATGTATGTGTGACCCTCCATATACACACCCTTCACATGTTTACTTTTCTAATTTTTATTGCATAGATTTTAAGAATAAATAATTTGTTGCTTCTTTTTGTAGAAGGCATTTTCATTCAATATTTTTACTTCAAATTAGTTGTGCTCTCTGGTTATTAAAAGTAAACACATGTTGGGGGTTATGGTTTATAGTTTCAAGGGATTTAAGCAAAGAGTAGCCATTCCTTGAGATCATTGCCCTGTAGGTGATTCTAAGGTACTACATACAGATTTCAGTACTTTAATAGTTCTGTGATTTAAGTGATATGATAAACAATGTGATCTACTGAAAGTGTTGTTTCTCTTCCTCTAGATTTCTTGACATTGTAAGGGCATTATTGAAGCATCCAGACTATCTGTCAATTATCCTTCATTCTTACTACACAACTGGCATACTTCCTTTTAGAGTTATATATTTCCCTGATATTATCTTTGACACAACTTTTTCCTTACAATTCTTCATAAGTTCATTAATAAATTGAATATGACATCCAGGCTTCTCAGCATTCTGGTTTCCCATTTTTGGAAATAATTCCATTTCATTAGTTTATAAAGTTTATTAGTTTAGTGATATTGTCTTTAAGTTGTGATCCCTGCATGAACCCCAAACTCCAGGTATGATCTAATTATGGTAGGCTATGGGATCAAAGGATAAAAAATGCAGAGCTGGAAGGAATGCCAGATGCTATTAAGTTCAGTACTCCCGTTATAAAGATGAGAAAACCGAGGTCTGGTTGGTTTGTGACTTGCCAAACATACACTCAGAGTCTGAGAAGCTTCTGGATCCCAGGTACTACAAATCCAGACTCAGGATGCTCCCCATTTAACCCTGCTGCATCTAGGATTCCTTGCTCCCTCATCCTGGACTAGATTTCTATTAATGCAACTTTTTAAAACACCATATTCATATTTGGCTTGTGGTGAGCCAGCACCCCCAATTCTCTTTCACATTATCAGTTGCCCCGCTTTTTCTTGCACATAGCTTATTTGTTAATAAGTTATAGTTATTTCCATGTTATCTCCTCCATTAGATTGTGAACTTCTTAAAAGAAGCAACAGTCTTTTGGTTTTCTTTATATGATATGTGCCTAGTATACTTTCTGGCACATAGTAAGTGCTTTAATAAATGCTTATTGGCTGACATTGAATTGTTGAGCTCTATTGTTTATTCCCAATTATCACAATGATTGTGGGATAGGAACAGCAAAAATAAAAAACAATTCCAAATGGTATTAAGGCAAGGAGTTGAAATCCACTTCTCTGCCTTTAATTCTTTTTATCAGAGAAAGTAATAAAAAGTAACTGGTTTGAGTTTTGCCTTCTTTTATTTCCTTTGCCCACACAAAATGAGAAACCATTCTCAGCAATCAGGCAGCAAAAGGAAAATGGAAAGGAGGAACACAGAGACTAGAAAATCAAAAAAAGTGTATGACCATCTTCCAAATCAACATGAGTGGATGGAAGGATAAGATGGATTAGAAAAAGACATTTGGGAGGAAGGTAATGATTTGGCATTGATTTGCATAGTTGATAAAGATCATTATTCAAGTCAATGACATGGTCAATAAATAGAGCCTAGAGCCTAGAGTCAGGAGGACTCATCTTCCTGTGGTCAAATTCAATCTTAGATACTTAACTACCTCTGTGAACTTGGGCAAGCCATATAACCCCATTTGCCTCAGTTTCCATTTCTGTAGAATGAGTTGGAGAAGGAGATTACAAATCATCCCATGGTCTCTGCCAAGAAACTCCAAATGGGGTTATAAAGAGTTAGACAGGGCTGAATGGTAATAACAATAACAATTGATATAGATATATAGATCTATATCTGTACATATCTATATATGTAGATGATGCTAAGGTGACATTGCTCAGGATCTTGGGAATTCATTCAGGAAATTGTCAAGTATTGTGATGAAGTAGAAAATGTACATCCCAAGACCAAACCCAAGAGTAGAAGGGAGGTGTCCTTTTGGGAAAGACATGAACCATCCATATTCAGTCAGTCATCTAGGCGTTCTCAAAAGGTGAACGCTTGAAGTCCTCTTCTAATCAATTCTCTTCATTTTACAGACAGAGAAATGGAGGTCTAGACAAATGAAGGTTCTAAACTTGTAGATGGAGCCATCCTTAGAAACCTTTGTTCCCACCCCCATCATGGGCTATCGTATGGGGATGTCAAAGAGATGATACTGTATTTTCTCACACCGATGTTAGGACCACAGAAAGAGGGAAGATAGGACAGCCCTACACCCCACAAAAAAGAGAAATATCACAGGATCATAAATTTAAAGTTAGAAAAAACCCTAAAAACCTTCAAATTCTGAACCACCATTTTATAGTTCAATTAATCATCAATAAACATTTATTAAGCACCTATTAAATGCCAGGCACTAGGGGGCTGTCATCAAGAAGCTTATTATTTAATGGAGAAAGATAATACCTAAAAGGAAGCTGAAAAGGTGGGAGGGTGGGTCACAGAAAAAAAAAAAGGAAGAAATAAGACAAAGAGAAATAATAACTGGCCCAGAGTTCTACAGCTAGTAAGTACTTTAATCCACATCTTACTGACTCCAAGTCCTATTCTTAATTCTAGGATGACTCTTAGTGAGTTAGGGTATGAGTACAGAGGGAAAGAGCTGTTTTGATTTCTGTTTAATATTCTTCATGCCTTCCCTGATTTCTTTTTAGGCCCACACCCGTATTTCTTTACACGACTGTATCTTCACTTTACCTATTTTTGTCCCTGGCTACTAACACTTGCTGCCGTAGCAACAAAGCATGATGCAAACATTTTGGAACCAAATAGTTTTCATCAAGTTGGCCACATTGGTTGGCAGGAAAAAATCTGCTGTTACTTCTCTGGCCAAAAGTACATCTAAAGCCAAATTACAAGGTACAAAAATAACAAGCCATCCAACTCTGCCTGCAAATCTAAGCTGAGCTACCATTTTCCAAAGATCACTCAAACCAAGCAGTTTCTATAGAAGTCAAATTTCCCTTCAGAGTTCCATAATTTAAATCAGCAAAGATGAATTAAGTACCTACTTAGCAAGGGGTTGTCTAGGAACTGAGGAAAGCTAATTAGACGGATCTCAACCCCAGGTGACTAGTATCTAAACAATGGTAACAGTCATGTCCATTCATGGAGAGACAGAGTTCAAAATGAACTCCAAGGTTTTCTTATTAAGCACATTTCCAGATCCCTCAGCTAATTTTCCTGTGACATGGAGGATTATACTATACTGTTTGCTTTCCTTTGGACACTCTATAATTTATAAGTGTTCTTAGAATATGGCACTCAGCACTGAACACAGTTCTCCAGGAAAGATATGATATAAGGGCAGAATTCAGTGAAGCTATTATCTCTCTAATTTTGGTGGCTTTGCCCCTCTTTGTTCAACTGAAGATTGCATAAGCATTTTTGTTTCCAAACCACACTGCTGATTCATATTGAGTCTACTAAAATCCCCAGATTTTTGTCTGCTATCTATCCCTATCTACTCCTCGTTTTTGTGAAATTGAATTTTTGTACCCAAGTGCAAAACTTAATATTTATCCTTATTGAATTTCAGTTTCTTAGATTTAGCCCAATACTCTAGAGTCTCCAGGGATCCTCAAACTTTTAAAATAGGGGGCCAGTTCACTGTCCTTCAGACTGTTGGAGGGCCGCCGGACTATAGTAAAAACAAAAACTTTGTTTTGTGGGCTTTTAAATAAAGAAACTTCATAGCCCTGGGTGAGGGGGATAAATGTCCTCAAGCTGCTGCATCTGCCCCGCAGGTCATAGTTTGAGGACCCCTGCTCTAGACTGTGAGATCTTTTTAGATTCTTATTCTGTCATCCATTGTGCTCCTCCCAACTTTGTGTCATCTGCACATGGTATGGCATCTATTGCTTTAAGTTATTGATTAAAACAAAAGGCCAAGAATTAATCTCTTGTCAATGATATGCTGAAGCTGACCTTTATCAGTTTGCAAGAGCCAATTGTTAAATTTTCAGGATTTTTGTGTTCTGGTTGCTAAACACAGTGAATAAGAAGTACAACCAGCATTTTGTTTGTTGCTTTAAAACAAATGCTATCAACCATAGTAGAGTGCATTTTCAATACATTATTTCTAACTTAAATGATTATATCTTTAATAATGAATATTTGAAAGCAAACTTAATTGCATTTTGTTCTGATGTTGCTAATACAATGCTGGAAAGGAAGTATGAAGAAGATACAAAATTGTTAGAAATTTTTCTTAAAATCATCTTTGGGAACTGTTAATTCATTGATTACAAGTATCACTTGACAATCAAATATCTGAAGCAAAACAAGTTATCAATTTAAAGTATTTATGGATGAAATAAATGTATTCTACTTATCATCAATCTAATGAAATCAACTATAGTTTGAACTTGAAATTAGAATGATTATATTCATAATGTACATGTTAAGCATGCAGTTTATAAGTCACCGTTGCTATATATGACCCGCATATCTTGCATTATATATGCATTTTTATTATTCTGCTTTGACAAAAAGATAATCTAAAATTAATATCTTGTGAGACTTTAGTGATTGACATTCTTAGAGAATTTTCATTACTTTCAACTGCATTGCAGTGAAGCTCAACTAACATTAGGAAAGCACAAAAATTAATCAAATGCCCCATAAGAACTTTGGTAAATTTAAAGACTGATATTAAAAAGCATGAATCTCAAAGTGAAGATTCCATTAAGTCAAATAAGTTTAAAGACATTCCATTTAAAATAATAAATTTAAAACTTTTCCAGGAATGTGTTTTTTACCAGATTGTGCCACGTTCCTATATTCATCTTTTATTACCCAACCTTGCTTTTACTTGTTGTTTATTTCAGTTTAAAGTTTCAAATGGAAAAAGGCCCAAAGTGGGTAAAGCTAATATGGTGGTATAGCAGAAACAAAATACAGAGATCTCCTCTCTATAAAACTTTTCTAAACAAACCTACAAAAGATAATAGACTTAATCAGGACAAGAACCCTAAACTAAGGGGGAGCCAGCTATTCTGTGGAATCTGAAGTTTCTTGGCTAACCAACAGTAACTGAATCTAGCACTGTTCAAAAAGGTGAGCCCATAGGAATGCTCACAACCAAATCCAAGTCAGGAACCTGCAGAACTCAGACCAGGGGAAAACAAGCAAAATAGCTCTTCATCAGGCCAATTTGGGAACATTGAATACTTTCAGGTGGAGCCGTCCCTGAGATTTTGGAATAATACAAAACTCAATACCCTAAGAAAACAGAAACAGCACCAAGCCCATTTTCTCCCAAAGTGTACAGAGTCTAGTCCCAATATAATTTTCAAAGTTAAGAAATAAATCTAGAAGAATGAGCAAACAAAAAGAATCTTACCATAAAAAGCTAATGGGGTGCTTAAAATACAAATGCAAATGAAGAAAATGACTCCAAAATATCTGTAGGCAAAGTCTCAAATTAAAACACAGTTTGGGCAGAAATTTAACTTGAATTTCTTGCAGAGATGAAGCAGAATTTTTTAAAAGAGTTAACTTTTTTTTTAATAAATGAAATGAGTATTGGAAAAAAATGGAAAAGAAATGAGAGCTATGGAAGAAAGAATTGGAAAGGATAGTCACAGCTTGGCATAAGTGAGATAAAGCTTTGCCTAAGCAAAAATCTCTCTGAAAATTAGAATATACCAAATTGAAGCCAATAACTTTATGAGTCAACAAGAATTATCTAAAATTAAAAGCCTGAAAAACAGAAGTAAATGTATGTAATCTCATAGCAAAAAAAAAAAAAAAAAAAATCAAGGCAAGAGATTTAAGCACCATTGAACTACTTGAAAATCTTGGCCATAGAAAGAGTCTAGACATTGTTTTTCAAGAAATCTGAAAAGAAAACCGCGGGGAAGAGGGGGATGTTATAGTAGATAGAGCACCAGATTTGAAATCAGGAGTACACGAGTTCAAATCCAGTCTCAGACACTTAACCCTTTCTAGCTGTGTTACATCCTGGGCAAGTCACTTGACCCCAATTGCCTTGCAAAAAGAAAACTGCCTTATTTCTCAGAACTAGAGAACAAAGTTGAAACAAAGAATCCACTGCTCATTTCTTGAAAGTAACCCTAAAATGAACACTTAGAAGAACATCATAGACAAAATCCAGAATTTCTAGCCAAAGGAAAAAAAATTTCCAGAACCAGAAAAAAATTCAAATACTTTCAAACCACAATCAGGATCACACACAACTTAACAGCTAGCACCATAAAGGAGCAGAAAACTTGGAAAGATATTCAAAATGACTAAATGTATAGGCTTACAACCAAGTCTGCTGATCAAATTTTGATCAGCAAAACTTGTGTATAATGCTACTGGAGAAGGAGATAGGGCAGGAAATGGATCTTTAATGAAAGAGAATACTTCTAAGCATTCCTGATGAAAAGACCAGAGCTATATAAAAACTCTAAAGTATAAACAGAGGAGTAAACAAAGTAAACATGAATGAACAATGATAAAAGACCAAACAAGGACAACTGCTTAATTCTATTAAAAGGAGATTATGTATTTATATACTCTGACCCCTATCATCCTTAAGGATCATAGGTGATCTTACGAATGGAAAACAAAATATAGAAGTAAAAAAAGGAAAGAAAGGTTAGGGGAAATTATCTCACATAATTAGGGTGTAAAAGTAGAAATCTATAAAAATGAGAAAGAAGCTGTAGATAGTGACCAACAGTTAAACTTTAATTTGCTCTGAAGTGGTCAAAGGAAAAAATATAACATGTACATACACACAGATGGATTGGAGAAATGCATTTCACTCAACAGTGAAATATGAGAGAAAGAGAAGGTGGAAGAATTTAAGGGAAGATATGTTAAAGGAGGGATTGTCCTGAGCAGAACAAGCCCTAACTAAGAATATGCACAAATATGTATAAATGTTTTTGTGGTGTCAAAGAATCAGAAACATAGGGAAAGGGACCCGTATGTGCAAAAATGTTTGTGGCAGCCCTTTTCATAGTGGCTAGAAACTGGAAATTGAATGGATGCCCATCAATTGGAGAATGGCTGAATAAGTTATAGTATATGAATGTTATGGAATATTATTGTTCTGTAAGAAATGACCAGCAGGATGATTTCAGAGAAGCCTGGAGAGACTTACATGAAGTGAAATGAGCAGAACCAGGAGATAGTTATACACTTCAACAACAATACTATCTGATAGATCAATTCTGATGGATGTGGCCATCTTCAGCAATGAGATGATTCAAACCAGTTTCAGTTGTTCAGGATTGAAGAGAAACCAGCTACACCCAGAGAGAGAACTATGGGAAATGAGTGTGGACCACAACATAGCATTTCTACTCTTTCTGTTATTGTCTGCTTGCATTCTTGTTTTCCTTCTCAAATTATTTTTTACCTTCTTTCTAAATCCAATTTTCCTTGTGCAGCAAGATAACTGCATAAATATGTATACATGCATCATATTTAACATATACTTTAACAGATTTAACATGTATTGGTCTACCTGCCATCTAGGGGAGGGGGTGGGGGAAAGGAGGGGGAAAATTGGAACAGAAGGTTTTACAAGGGTCAGTGTTGAAAAATTACCCATGCATATGTTTTGTAAATAAAAAGCTATAATAATTTTTTAAAGAATAAAAACTCCTTGAGAGCAGGGACTATATTTATTTTAGCTTGTTTTAGAACAAGTCCAGTTACATGGAAAACCTTAAATAAATGCATGTTTCCTTCCTTCATGGGGGAGATAGATTTCTATTAACTTTTTAAATTAAAGTTAATCATAGAAATAGAAGAATCAGAAACATGATAGGGAGGCCATCAATAATCAAAAAGAGTCATGTATTATTTTATATAGCCAATATGGAAATTTGATTTACTTGCCTATATGCGGTTATAACAGGAGTTCTGTTTTTCTTTCTTTCTCAGTTTGGGAGGAGAGATGGGAGTGAGAAAAAATAGACTTTTGATTTTAAAAAATAGTAAAGTCAAACATCGTTGATGAGTTTCCAGTACATCTGTTCTCTTCAGAAAAAATAACATTTTCCTTCTTGTTTCTGTATGTGTATTTAGAATTTCATCCTTTGAGCATTTCCTCTTTTGTTTGGGCTGAGTTCCTTTAAAGCATTTTATTCTAATGAATCCTACTTATTTGTCCTCTAGATGCTTTGAAATCTTTCACAGCATCTAGAGTAAATTATGCTCAGATTTATCCTCCTTTATTATAAACTCTAGGATGAAAAAGTCAGTCTTTCCAAGTTTTCCATCATTTTACCTATAAGTACAGATTCCTCCTTATTGGTGGGAATCTAATCCAGAATAGAAATTTTTCTTGCTGAAATGATCATTAAATAAGTCCAGAAGTTATTGTTGTAATGTCCTTTGATTTTTTTTTTTTGGTACATGTTTATGGATTCCTGTGAAAACTGTTTTTTGCATTTTCTGTGAGACAAAATAAATGCTTTCTTCTACCAATAGGCATTTGTTACACCTTTCTAAGTTTGTGAAAACTTAGATGTGAGTTAAACCCAATTTATATTTGTAGATTTTTTCAAAGTTAGCTCTAGGTGGAGGAAATGAGCCCAGGAGATGATTTTCTTTGGTTAGGTCCAAGATTTGGAATCAGTCTGTGTGAATCCAAAGTCTAAAGGAAATCTAGGACATAGGTTGCTAAGATCTAGGAAACATTAAGAATAAAGATGCAGTTATCAGAAAGTATGGGGAATATTTAGGGATAGAATTATATTCATTAAAACATGAATGAAGGGAGATGCTTTGATATGCAATTCTATCCTGATTAAATATTTTTCTATTTCTATGAATGGTATCTGTTCAATCTGTTAATAAGTTTCCGTCTGAATTTCAAAGATCTTTAGAAGTTCCAAGAAACTGGGTAAGGTGATTGAGCCAGTTGAATTATATTGCTTGTCATCTGAAACACTTCTACATTAAACCCTTCATCTGGAAGGACCCAAAGTTAAATGGGAAATGAATATATTTGTATCTGTGTGTGTGCGTGTATGTGTGTGTGTGTATATATATATATATATATATATATATATATATATATACATATATATACACATATATTTATGTGTGTGATTGTGTATTATATGTATGTATACAAACATGTATGTATATATGCATATATGTACATGTGTATGTATTTATGTACCCTTCTGTAACATTCCTGATAGTTTATCATCCAACCCCTGTTTAAACTACTTAAAATTATAGGTGCTCTATCTCTCAAGGTATCCCTTTACATTTGAATTATTTCAGTTAAGTTGATCTACCTGTATAGATTATATCCATTCTAGATTTCACATGCAAGTAGAGATCATTTTTTTCACTAGCCAATACAGTCACTGACACTATAAAATCCCCCTTCCAGCCTTTAGACTTAAAAGGGTGATTGTCATCATTCTCCATGTGATCATTTCTTCTTTTGTAAATGTGATTCTGCTGCTGTTGATGCTGGCAATATGGCAGATGACATCAGAGACAGACATATGTAATAGCTTTGTCTCCTTTGCCCAATGACTAATATCTTAATATAATTTCTGACCTGATATCCAGTAACAACCAGATGTCCAGGAAATGGATTTTTTAAAAAATTAGACATTATTTCTTAAATGAATTCAGGCCTTGGCTGATAATATCTCTTCTCTTCTGAACTTCTTGGGAAATATTTCATTTTCCCCTAAGCTATTAACTATTATGCTTGCATTTTCTTAATCATATCTTGTATGTGATGAGCATGTGCATGTATAAGTGATAATAGAAAAATGAAAATAAAACACTAGAACAAGACTGTTTTTAAAGACAGCAGGGTATAGTAAAAATAAATCAAGAGTCAGAGGATGGGTTGAGATCACAGTCTTGCTATTTGCAACCTATGTGATGATGAATAGTTCACTTAAAACCAAAAAATTTCCTCTTCAGAATTAAAGATTTGGACTAGATCATCTCTCATATCCCTTCTAGGCAAACCTAAATCATCTAAACCCTATATTTTTTCCCCATTTTGTCTTCTTTTTCTTAATTTGAAGTTTTATTCTTGCTACCAAGGTACCACTAGCTACTGGGTCTATGCCTCCTCACCCCCTGCTTCTCTCAATTTCCTAATATCCATTTTAAATATTCAACATTTAGAGAAGGAGTTGAAGGTTAAGATAGATCCAAGGAAAAGCTAACCTTCACCAATTAGTAGAGGCACTTTTACAATGGCAGTGCTGATAAATGTTTAATAACTAGCTCTCTGAGGAAAAATATATGAAGGACAAACATACTTTAAAGTTTGACATTATTATTATTAAATAATTATTAAATTTTCTCCATTACTTTCTTAAGTCTACATAACCAACAAGACAATAATTCAAGCCCTGATTTGTAGCTTGGCAATTTCTGAGGTGTAAATGCACTAAAAACTTAACAGTCAGTTCTTTGGAGCAGTTTTGAGCAGGGTCCACCACACCCCAATTTTGTTTAATCATTGAAAGTTCCTGTGTCTCTGGAACATTCAGGACAAATCAATGTTTTTTAGCAACACCCTTTCTTCAAATTACTTGATCCCTGAATGAACTCATTTCTTCTTCCTCAAATTTTTCAAAGTACTTTCCCTAGACCTTTATTTTTTTTTACCTTTGTCCCATTTTCCTCATATAGTTATTTGTGTTTAGACATATCCTTATCTACCCAACTTCAAAATGTAAACTCCTAAGAAAAACTGATCCGTGACACACCTATTTTTGTCTCCCCAGTACCTTGAACTTAACAAATGTTTATTTAATTTTAAAAATATAATTTCAGGCCTAATTCAATTCCAGTCTCTCCATGACAGCCCATCTTTCCTCTCTTCTCAAGTCACTGTACTAAGAGTTCAGAGAAGGAATAAAACCACTTGCCTAGATGGAAAACAAAGTGATTGTTAATAAGACAAAATGGGATAATCAGCTAGCCCAATCCCTTTATTTTACAGTGAGAAAATGGATACCCAGAAAAGCAATGGTACTGGCCTCCAAAAAGTGATGTTAATCCAATTCCTTTGATTTAAGAATCTCCTATTTCCTAAGGCTTCTTATTGTACTTCAAATGGAGTTTTTTCCTTACATTGAACCTAAAACTACCTCTCTACAATTCTCTACCTACTGGTCCTTCTCCTAGCTCTTCTCTCTAGGACCTAGTGGAACAATTATATTCTCATTCAGTTCTAAATGGATGATCTCTTAGTGAAGGTTATCAAGCCTCTGTTTATTGGAGATGACCACTCGTTGGAAGTATTGAATAGGAGAATCTAATTCAAATACTACTTGAATTCAATGGTTCTGGAGGTTTCCTCCAGCACAGACAAATGTAAAGATATAAAGATTAGTCCCTTGGATAGGAAAAAGATTAAATCAGTTAAAACTTTAAAAATATTCAATTCAAGCTATGCAGTGGGAGATTAAATACTGAAGCTGAAGGTTAAATACTTTGGCAACTTAACGAGAAGACAGGACTCATTGGAAAAGACCCTGGTGTTGGGAGAGATTCAAAGGAAAGGAAAGGGGGATAGCAGAAGATGAGACAGACTGATAATGTCATGGAAACAGTGAATAGACTTCAGGAGGTAGAAGATAGAAAGTCCTGGTGTGCTGGGGGGTGACAAAGGGTCTGATATGACTGAATAATTCTCAAGACCTTTTCAGCTCTAAGCAACAGAATCCTAAGAATGCTTCTCTTCATTACCATCATGCCTAGGATGTAAACCCAAGAAGTCTCTGAATAGAGAACATTGAATTAGCACTCAGAATACCACTTGGCCTTGGTTGTCACTAAAATCTCTGAGTCTCAGTTTCCTGATCTATAAAATGAGGAGGCTGGTTTAAGTATCTATTCCAAGGTCCCTTCCTATACTACATGTATAATCATACATATTTGTGCAGGCCCCTGTCTCTCTACTTTTCATCAATAACTCGAGATCCAAATGCTTTTCTCTGTCTCTGAAAGCCCACCCTTACTGCAGGAGACATTTAAAGAGCTGTTCCCCTTTCTGTAAACCCTCTGCTCAGGTCTTCATTCCTCTTCAGAGATGAATCATTACTTTTCATTTACTTGAAATTTGTTGATTCCCTGGAACTCATCAAACACACATACATACACACATCCTTCTACAAACATTAACCATGGGGCTATCTGTATACACTCTGATCAACTGCAAATGATCTTATTCTCTTTATGACCTCCCCTATTAACCTGAATGATTGCCTTTGTGTAGTTCTTGAATTTATTTAGGATTGTTAGTGGCTAGATAGAGGGCTTGTGGGATTCAAACAGCCCCCTGCTTGTTGGATACCATCCCTGTGGAGAAAGCCTTGAAATGAATACTAAGGAGAATATATCTGTATTAGAGATGGATTTTAAAAAATCTCTATGAGGTGTAATTTTCTCTCTATCTAGTTGCTTAGCATTCCCCCAACAGCTTCTATTTGTAGAGGACTTTACAAGACTCACAGATTGCTTGGGCTGGTTTATATTATTATCCTCAAGTTAGAGAGGGGGAGAATTGAGGCAATGAAGGAAGGGTATTATCTATAAGATGACCTTTCCAGCTAAAAATTCTCTGAATCAATCTATCGGTCCATAAATATTTATTGTCATAGTAGTGTCTATTATGGGCTGCTGGAGTGTAGTGGTCAGAAAATTAGCCCTGAAGTCAGGGAAATCTGGATCAGTTCCTGCCCCTGAGACCTACTGACTGTGTGATCCTGCCCCAGGTAACTTTCATGGCCTATAAATTGCAAAGCAGAAGTTGACCTGCATTAGTAGAGGGATTTCCTCCCCTGGGAATTCCCTATACCAATGAAGTTATAGTTTCAGTCTCTTATCCATACTATGTGAAAAATAAAAAAAGGACTGTTTCTCTCCTGAAAGAGCTTACATTAAGAATGGGACACATGAAATTACAAACAGGATATGGACAAAATTAATGGGCAGATAGGCAGCATAAAGTGCCAGATCTGGACTCTATACCTGGGATATTCCCTATATCAATGAAATTATAGTTTCAATCTCTTCCTATCCCTATGATGTGAAAGATAAAACAGAACTGTTTCTGTACTGAAAGAGCTTACATTAAATGGGGACACATAAAATTATAAAACAGTATATGGGCAAAATTAATGAACAGTTAGGAATCATAAAGCACCAGATCTGGAATCAGGAAAACTCATCTTCCTGAGTTTAAATCTGGTCTCAGATACACAATTGACTTAACCATTTGCCTCAGTTTCCTCATCTGTAAAATGAGCTGGTGAAGGAAATGGCAAACCACTCTTTAACAAGAAAACCCCAATGGAGTCATAAAGAATTGGAGATGTTTGAAACTGAACAATAACAAACAAAACTAATAAATGGTATTTTTGAGGGGAAAAGCTTTAGCAGGTGATAATGGTGGGAATTAAGAAAGGATTCATGTAGAAGATAGAGCTTAAGCTGAATCTTGAGGGAAACCAGAGGTGGAAGTGAGGGTAAAGGATATTCCTGGTATCAGGGGACAGCCAGCGCAAAAGTTTGGGGATGGATGGTGTTTCATGTGTGAGAAACAGCAAGGGCATTAATATTGCCTTAAAACAGAGTGTGAAGAGGGAATATATAAGTACATAGGAAGCCTTGAAAGGTAGGTTGGAGTCAGACTATGCTGAACTTTTAAGTGCAAAACAAGAGTTTCTATTTGATCCTAAAAAAAGAAAGGAGCCATTGAATGATACTGTGTGCCTTTGGGGGGAAGGGTGAAGATGATACAGACAGACATGGTTTTTGTTGAATCACTTTGGGAAGATCACTCTAAATTGTGAACCCCAGGCTACTGTGAGGCCTTGAAAATCAATTAACTTGTGTTTTGTTTTGTTTTTTTTTTTGAGTCTTGTCTGACATTTAGTGACCCCATTTGGGATTTTCTTTAGCAAAGATACTGAACCAATTAGCTGTTTTCTTCTGCTGCTCATTTTTATAGGTAAGGAAACTGAGGTAAACAGAATTAGGTGATTTGCCCAGGGTCACACAGCTAGTAAATGTCTTAGACCAGATTTGAATTCATCTTTCAGACTCTAAGTCAATTAATCAATCATTTAACAAATGTTTATCAATTACCTACTATGTGCTAGGCACTATGGTAGATCCTAGGAATACAAATATGTAAGTTGAAGCAGTCTCTACTTCAAGGATCCTATATTCTCCTGGAAAGTGACTGGCAGAGTTAAGAATAAAATTGAGCTTGTCCAAATACTATTTTTTCTATAATATCTACCTCTTCATGTAACCATAGATATCTAAGATCGTGTATTTTTAAATCAACAGGAGTCAGGAATTCAGGTTAGGGGAAAATCGTCAGTCTTTATTCTCAGTGAAGAAGGATCGGAGGTGGAAGAGAATCGGCGATAGCAGTGTGCAGCTGAGTCAAGCCCTTGCAGACTATCATTCTTCTTGGTAGAGACAAGAGCTCCTTAGGAAGAGAATTTGAGAAGGACCTCTGTTGTTGAATGAAAGTAAGAGACTAAAATGACTATTATACCATTACTTATACCCTTTTCTTTATACCATTAGTGGCAGCTCTATTAAAGTTTTCAGAGGCACAACCAATAGAAATGAATACATTTTGCTGCAGTCCTCTGAGGTTACCTCCCAATGTCAACTGGCATCAAAGTTCCAGTTCATCTCCTCTACCCCTTCTACCCCTTGTCTTTTACTCTCTGTTCCAGTTTTAACCAAAGCCTCATGGAATGTCAGTGTTTATCAAGCCATTGAGACTTAGCTGATTTGGGGAGCCTTGAACATTTTTGTGCCATGGATCCCTTTGGCAGTCTGGTGAAATCTATAAATCTCTTCCTAGAGTAAATTTTTTGCATGCATAAATAAAGGAAATCAATTATATTGAAATAAAGTTGTAATTTTTCCCTGAACCAATGTCATGGACTTCTGAAATCTATATTAGCTTCTTTCCCCTTGCTGGGGATATGATAAGTCAATTTAAAAAATTGTATAGATCCTTACAGAGAGGAGCTGGTCCATTAAGGGAGAACCTTGTCCTTCCTTGTAACTCTTTGTAGATTCAGATGCCAATTCTTTCCTTTTGCAGGGTCCCAATCAGAATGATGCTGTGAGTCACAGACACTGTAAAGATTCCTGGGGGTATGTTAACCTCTAAAAGCAGAACGTTCTTTAGAATTATTACATACTTGGATTGCCCTCTTTCTGTGTAACTAAAATTGTTTTTCTTTACTTTGTAAGTAAAATTGTTCCATAACTAGAACGCAAATGTTCACCGGGCTTAGAACCCCTGACTAGCATAATGCCTTTATTCTATGAATGAGAAAACCGAGACACAGTTGATATCCATTTAAAAACAAAGGAAATATTAATTCATTCATTAAATAAGTATTTTTGGATACTTACCATGTATTTAATAAATAGATTCTCAAAAAAACATTGTTTCTGCCACTGGGATTTACACATGTATAAACAATATGACATGGTCTCTGCCTTCTAAAAACTTTGTACTCTAATAGGAAAATAAGATGCAAATAGATGTAATTAGTAATTAATTTACTATATATTAAAGAGTCAATTTTTAGCCCTGTGATATACTGAAAGAAGCCAATTATTTGGTTTTTGTTTGTTTGTTTTTAATTTTTTAAATAGCTTTTTATTTACAAGTTATATGTATGGGTAATTTTACGGCATTGACAACTGCCAAACGTTTTGTTCCAATTTTTCTCCTCCTTCCCCTTACCCCTCCCCTAAATGGCAGGATGAACAGTAAATGTTAAATATATTAAAGTATAAATTAGATACACAATAAGTATACATGACCAAACCGTTATTTTGCTGTACAAAAAGAATCGGACTCTGAAATATTGTACAATTAGCCTGTGAAGGAAATCCAAATGCAGGCAAGCAAAAATATAGGGATGAAGCCAATTATTTGTGATAGAAATCAGTTATAGTATTTATATTTATAAACCTATCCATTTATATTTATACACCTATCCATTTCAATATGTAATCTTTGTGTTAGTGGTTCCCTTTTGATATGTGGGGCATTTCTCCTTAACCTGACTCATCTAGCATAAACCCAAGAGTGGTCATTTACTCATTAATCTCATCAGTCTAACCCAGTTGCTTCCTCTCTAAAGGAAACTGGCCCTTCCTTTAAGGCGTAAGTGTTTACATATGGAACAGCTTTACTTCCAAAACAAAAGACAGGAAAAAACTTCTGAACTCAGTGAGTTTAGCAGATGCTTAGTGCTTAACTAAGGATAATAGATCCCCGTGACTGATAGTGCAGTCTTGGTTAGGACCCCAGCAAGGAAAAGAACCAGCATCTGAAACCATAAGAAATCACAAGACACTTCCATATATATATATATATATAACTTTAGTATGTCACCAGCATGAGAAGGGGATCATATCTAAGATATATTTTATGAGGTCCATCACATTAGATGGGGGGAAATTACATTTTATTTCAACATAATTGACTTCCTTTGTAATCCTTTGTAATTTATTTTGTGCATTTAAGAACATTTATCTGAGAAGGGGTTCATAACCTTTACCAGCCTACCAAAGTAGTACATGAAACAAAAATGGTTAGGAATCCCTGAGCAGGATGGCCCTTGAGGCAAACATCAATATTCCACAATACTTTGATAAAACTTGGAGCAGAAAGTAAAACTTGGTGTCAAGAAGATTCACTGGGACATTTTATGAACAAAAGTTATCATAACAAGGGAGTATCATTTATTGCTAGTTGAGCCTCTAAAAAGCTGAAGGGGTTTGAATAATGATATAATGCAGGTAGGTCCTAATTAGTGCTAATAATGAATCCCCTGAAGTGGTTACACGTATTTGGATTCTCACTATTCCAAGTTATGATAAAGTAAAATTATTGGTTTTACTCCAATTGAAATATTCAGTGTGACTTCAAATAATGTGACCACTTCAGAGGATTCATTATTAGCACTAATTGGGACTTAGTGTAATCATTTCTTCCTCTTACTTTCATTCCCTAAATGAGTTCTCACACAAACACTTCAACTTCATCTCTTCTCGAGTATAAGCTACTAAAGAGATTTTAAAGTCAAATTACTAAGTCCTAATCAATGCAAAGGATGTGTTTGATAATAAGAAGAATATCAAGAGTCTAGGGTCTGTGATCCTTAAGGAAGTGACAGTTCCCTTGTCTGCTCAGTGTTTTAAAAGAAACATCAAATCAAAGGAGGTAATAATTGTAAACCATTTACCGGCATCAGTAAATACTATGTAAATGTTATTTATTATTATTGTTGCTGTTATTATTACTTAGAATTCTGAGACAGTTGTTACTCATTTTGAATGTGACAAGCTTTAATATATTGTTACAAAATAGACATCAGAAGTATTCTATAACCATGAGACAATTGCAATTTATCTCATTGTGGTTAGAAAATGAGAATTTGATTAGTAACAATGAACTCAGAATCTGAATCCAGTAAGATAAAAGCTAAGAGAGGAAGAGATAAGACAGATTCCAGAAATGCATCAGCTAAGCTGGAAGCTGGAAGTGATGTATATTTTCTCCTTCTGAACAGAGGAACAGTTTTGAAGCAGAGAATCATAGATGTCATCCTGTGGATTGACTGAGGTATCCTGCCCAGTGAGATATAAATCAAATACAGGATGAGTGGATCAACTCAGCTGAGTAATGTTCAACACAGAAGCTATGGTTATCAAGGGACTTTTATGGACAGTTCCTGAGACAGGAGGATACTGAAATGTACAGTTCCAGACTTGTGAGATACTCACAAACACAATGGCTTTCCATATGGCACCAAGTGATGCAATAGATAGTTTTGGACCCAAAGTCAAGAAAACCTGAGTGCAAATCCAACCTCAGACACTTTTTACTCCCTGGGCAAATCACTTAGCCTCAATTTGCTTCAATTTTCTCAATTATAAAATGAGATGACAGCACTTACCTCACAGGGTTATTATGTGGCTCAAAGAAGATAATATTTACATAAAAACACTCAGTACAGTTCCTTGCACATAATAGATACTATTAAAAACATTTATTTGCTTTATCTTTCCAAAAATAATTTGGTAGAGGCTATTTCTGGTGTGTAAGGCAGATATTGTAAGCTCACGCATTTTATCTTTTCCCATCATTCCTTCTGGAACAGGTTTAGAAGATAGCCCATCTCCCTCATGTTTTAGAGAAAGAAAGCAAAAGCTCCTGAACTAAGAGCTGAGAACACCTGGTACTAGCCATAAGAGGATGGAGCCCAGTCAGAAAGGAATAACTAGCTCTTCTACTCAGTCAAATGCCTTTACACATACATAGAAGCATGACATTACCATTGCTATTCACTGGGACTTTTCCAATCCTCCTTATCCAATCTCTTAGAAGTTCTTTTTTCAGTCTTGTTATCTACCCTTTGTATACTTCCAGTAATGTGAAACTCACTATTTCTTTAGGCAATTCATTCCATTGTAGACAGTCCCACCTGTTAGAAACTTTTTCCTTATATAGAATTGAAATCTGCCTCCCTGTAACTTTCTTTCATTGATCCTAGCTTTGCCCTCTGGAGCCACACAGATTAAGTATAATCCCTGTTCCATATGTTCCCCAAATACAACTCAAAAATCTGTTTCAGAGTCAGGTTTGGTGAAGTCAAGGAGCTAGTCAGGAAGAACAGATGGCGCAAGTTTTGTGAGAAATCAAATCTTTCAAAACCTCTTTCATCTGAAACATTAACAGACAATCTTACCAAAGTCCCTGGGAGTTGCTGAGAATTTTATTAACTGGAATATTTGCCAAAAATTAATGCACAACCCATCTAGCATTTATGAATGAGAGCCCACAAATATGTGTAGATCAGGTAAGACAAGGTTATGTGGAAGGTGTGGCAAAGGTGTTTGCCTGTTCCAAGTGAGGTATCTGTAGAATAGTGGAATTATTGACTTATGTAGCAAATGGCTGGGAAGCAATAAATTCTCAAGAATATAGTCTTGCTCTCCTTCTTTTAGCAGTACCATAATATTCCATTCCACTGGCATATTACAATTTGTTGGTACATTTTCTGATTGGTGGACATAGAAGCTGCTGCCCATTTTTTGCATCATTTAAAAATAAACTTTATTGATATCATCTTCCTCTCTCTCCTTTCTCACAGATATTCATAATTAGGAAAAGAATAAAATAAAATAACGAAGAGAAATAAGAGGAAAACCATTAGCAAAATTAATCCACTGAAGAAATGTTATGTGCCATGTTTCTTACCAGTGGACCTGATATCTGCAAAGGAACAAGGGAAGTACCTTCTAAGAACTTTTGTTGAGTTTCCAAATTTATCTTTTTAAATTTTGCAACCCAGTTTTGATTATTTTATGATTGTTGTTCTTTCCATTTACATCATTGTAGTCATTGTGTCTGTTTTTTCCCTGATTCAACTTACTTCATTTCCTATTAGTGCATGCAAGTCTTTCCATATTTCTCTGTATTAATTATGCTTGTCATCCTTTACAGCACAGTATTATTCCATTACACTCATATGCCATAATTTGTTTGGCCACTCCCCAATTGATGGACATCTATTTTGGTTCCAAGTCTTTATTATATACCCCAAATCACAGGCAATTAACAAATCTAAACTCAGGTTTCCATATAGTAGCATCTTATTATTAATAGCCAAAATTACTACAAATCTAATATAGAAAAGAATAGCTTGATTACTCTTATGCTAAAGACAGAGAGAGAGGGAAAGAAAGGTGCATGTGCCTTTTTCTTAATAATCCTTTTTCCTCCTCTTTCCTTCCTCCCACCAGAAGAGGGAGATCTTTGGATTGCATTAGGGAGAGATCTAGAAGAACTAGAAAGCCTATCTTAGGGTTACTGAGTGAATTGAGGAAAACTAGATTATAACTTTACAAACTAGTCCTGATATATCTTAATTTGAGTACCACTATATCAACTATTACAAGGATCCTATTCAAAACCACAAGGTTTGTCTTTAGTCACCTTCCATTTCCTTTTTGAACCTTCTCCCAATTCCTGTTTCCTCACCTCTCCAAACCCATCTCAGACATCCAGCATTTTCACATAGCCACCTGGTTCTCTAAAATCTTCATTCCACATGGGTCTTCCTTCCAAAATTCTTCATTCTTCTTCTCTATACTCCAAGAAAAGCCACATTTATTCTCTGACTAATCTTCCAGGTATAGATATCACATTTTAACTTGGATCTATTAATTCATTAGAATAGGAAACTATTCTAATACCAGCATGGAAATCCTCTATATCAATGCAGACTAGCAATTCTCCTTTAACTTTCAATCTTTGAAAACTGCCTGAGACTGAGAAATTTAAATTGCCTGTTCTTGTGTTCTGACCATTATCATTATCAACCTTTTTTACTCTCGCCAGCATATTTCTAAAGTGTGATGTCCAAAAATGAACACAGTGAGTCAGTTACAGATTGATAAAATAATAATATTATTGGGATCATTACCTCCCCAGTTGTGGACTTTTTCTCTCTTATTGCAGTTCAAGATCACATTAGCTTTCTTTATTGCCATATTAAACTATTGGCACATATTGAATATATTAAAGCTCACTGATCTTTTTTTCAAATATACTTTTTGTTTAATCATACCTGGATCACTAGCATCAACAAATATTCATCCCAAGTTTTGATAATATGCCTCTCATATGCACACGTTGTCCTTCACTTGAAATTTTTTCTTCTTGTCACCAATAGGCCAAACTTTTTCCCTTAAAAGTTGACATAGCAGCTCAGACACCAATCTGTGTCCTGTCAAGAGCAGATGGAAAAAGTTTCTCTTCCTCAGGAAGCCCTCAAAACACATGTTCAGGTATACCAGCTGGTCTCTAAGGCTTCCAAATATTTGAGTAATCTGATTTATTTTGAATTTCTATTGTGTTCTGTAAAGATATCTTTTATTTGTGAAGTTGTTATCTGAACAAAAGTATAATACTTGCTCCTTATTAATTTTAATCTTCTTAGATGTGACCCATGGTTCCAACTTGTATCCTCACTGTGTAATCCAACATGTTGAACAAAACAGGACCAAGGAGAGAAATCCTTGGTTTACTCTACTTAATGCATTCCAAATTAACATTGACAAATTAATGCTTACTCTTTGGGTTCATATATGAATGAATTCCAGAAAAAGTTTTACTATATGAAAATCATCTTGTGTTGCTCTATTTCCCCCAGAAGAATAGCATCAAAGGATATCAAATGCTTTACTAAAATCTCAGTGAATGTATCTGCAACATATTTCTGATTTACCACTGCCTTCCCCATATCTCTTTTAATATCCCTGTTGAACAAGAAAAAGAAGCTAGCCTAGCATAACCAATTATCAATGGAGTGAAGTCATGCTTCTTTTTTGTGATCCTTTTTTTCCTTTTCTAAATGTATGCTGTTGTTGAACTTTCCAGTAATAGAAGTTAAGCTCACTGGTCTAGAATTGCAAGCTCCACCTTTTCTGAAAACCCAGACAATTTTTCTCACCTCAAATTTCCAATCTTGTAGCACCTCTTTTTTTTCATGATCTTTTGGTGACCTACAATGTGATTCATCTGGATTTAATGACTTGAACTCATCAAAGGCATCTGGATGCTCTCTTACTATTTATGTTGGATTTCTAGTTCCCTATCAGATATTTTAATCTTCTCCTTTGTAGTTCAAACACAATTCTTTTTGGCAGAGAAAATAGATGCAAAATAAAAATGGAAAGTTTATTCTGCATTCTCTCTAATGACCCTTATCATTATCCCACTCACCCTAAGCAATAGTTCAGTTCCTTTTTCTATTTTCTTCTTTCTCCCAATAGATTGATTCCTATATCCTGTCTTTTGCTAGCCTTCCATGTCAGCTTTCACTTATTTTGAGGGTTAGCCTTTCATGACTATGCCATGTTTTTTGGTTCATTCTCCATTACTTGCTGTTATTTTAATATTATGTACTTTATCTTTGATATATTGATCACTTCTTAATAAAAATAACTCCTCTCTCCTCCACCTGCTCCACCTCACATTATTTTCTAATTTAAAAAAAAGAAAAAAATAATCTGTTTTATGATTGAGATTAACATGTACCTGTCTTTTGTTGAAATCTAAGTTAACCTATGAAGTTAGGTGATGTAGTTGGGTCTGGAGTCAGGAATACTTTTCTTCAATTCAAATCCAGTCTCAGATACTGACTAGCTGTGTGACTCGGGGCAAATCACTTAACCCTGTTTGCTTTAGTTTCCTCCTCAATAAAATGAGTTCCTTAGCTTCCCAAAACAAATATATATATATATATATATATATATATATATATATATATATATATATATACACATATATATATATGTATATATATACATATACATAGAGAAAGATAATAGATGGATAGATAGATAGATTTTATAGCAATATGTCTATGATAGTTATTACTACTGCTGCTGCTGCAGCACTACATTGTAAAATCCTTGAGGGCAGAAACTGCTTTCCTGAGGATTACACACTTTGCTGCCAGTACCCAGCTCAGTGCCTTGTAAATAAAAGGCTTTTTACTAAATATAAATTACACTGGATTGAAACATCATACCATTTCAGCAAAGTATAAACACAAATGCAATACATATACCTACTCATTCTTCCAAGTTTCTGAATAGTCCTTGCATGGTTTTAAATTCAAGAGATTCTCTACAACATGAAAAAATTTTAACTAAAAAAAAGGTTTAACCATCTTATGAGTTCGTTGGTATAAAAATTGACTCCTGAAGAACTTCTTTTTGCCTGTGCAAATCATTAATTGTGGCCTATGCAAATCAACAATTTATTATTTTAGAGAATAGCTCAGAACACTGAGAGGTTAAAAGAGGTTAAGTGACTTCTCCCGAGTCACATAGTATGTGTTAGAGATAGGACTCAGCTGGGTGGCACAGTGAATAGAGTGCCAGGCATGGAGTCAGAAAGACTTGAATTCAAATCTGGCCTCAGAAACTTCCTAGTGATGTGACCCTGGACAAGTGACTTCACCTTGATTGCCTCAATTTCCCCATTTGTAAAGTGAGCCATAGAAGGAAATGGCAAACCACTTCAGTATCTTTGCCAAGAAAACTGCAAATTGGGTCATAAAGAGTTGGATACTGTATAATCATAAAAACTCAAGGTTTTCTTGACTTTCTAACTTCAAGGAAATTACAGGGTGGTAAATAATTTTAAGGGATGAATTTTTCCATTTTTTCTCAGATTGAATGACCTTCTAATACTTCACCCCCATATTTCCTTCAATATACTCTTCCTGGGATATAACAAGTTCTACTTTTAGGAAAATCTCCCTTACATGTAACCTAAATCCTTCCTGAGTCAGTAGAGGCGCATTGTTACCTTTCTCTATGAAAGATGGAGCCAGAAAGTAGATTATAAACACTCTTACCTCTCATAGGCAGGTAGGTGGCCTATTAGGCTGGGAGGCAGGAAGATCTGAGTTCAAACTGGGCTTCAGACACTAATTATGTGTTCTTGGGCAGGACAGTTAATTTCTATTTGCCCCAGTTTCGTCAACCATAAAATGATAATAATAGCAATTACTTCCCAGGGTTATAGTGAGGCTTAAGTGAGAAAAGATTTGTAAAGGACTTAGCATAGTCCATGGCACATAGTAGGCACTTAATAAATATTTATTCCTTCCCTTTAAGTGAGCCTTCCGCTCAAGGCATCAACTTTTAAAAATGTAAAAATTTTTATTGATATTTCGATAGTAGTGGCTGACTGTGGAATTATATGTCCTGTCTGTCCTAAGGACCTTAGAAACCACAGTCCCAGAAGAATTATTTCTCAGAAAGACTGCCTGGCATCATGGAAATATGTCTGGCATATTTGGAAGAATTTGTCCAACTCTGAGTCCACAGGGACCTTTCTGAAGGACATCAACAAACGCTGCTATTGATTTCACTTAAGTGAATTAAAAAAAAAAGTTTGATAGTAGATGAAGTTTAACTAGAAATATATATTCAGAGTCAAACCCTAATGTTCCCATGGAACTCATATTTTGAATCTGTATGAGTATTTCTGTTCCACCAGAACATGTGCAGACTCAGAGAGGAAAAAAATTGAAGGAGAAATGAACCAGATTGATATTGCTGCTTTACTGTGGGGAAGTCAGTCACCATGACTCAGGATGCAGGAATGGTCTTTTGTTCTCTGCACTGGAAGGTGGGGAGAAGTAAAGGGAGGAGTGTGAGTGTGTGTGTGTGTGTGTGTGTGTGTGTGTGTGTGTGTGAGTGTGTGTGTGTGTGTGTGTGTGTGACAGAGAGAGACAAAGATAAACAGACATAAAGAGACAAAGATGGGGAGGAAGGAAAGAGAGAGAAAGAGAGAGACAGACAGACAGACAAAGATGGGGAGAAGGAGGGAGAGAAAGAGAGAGAGAAAGAGAGAGAGAGAGAGACAGAGAGAGAGAGAGAGAGAGAGAGAGAGAGAGAGAGAGAGAGAGAGAGAGACAAAGATAAACAGACATAAAAAGACAAAGATGGGGAGAAAGAGGGAAAGAAAGAGGGGGAGAGAGAGAAAGAGAGACAGAGACAGAGACAGACAGAGACAGAGAAGTCCTCTGTTCAAATCTAGCCATAAATATTTACCAGCTATATGATTCTGGGCAAGTAACTGAGTCTCAGTTTCTTAAATTATTATTATTATCATCTATTAAATGAATATAATAATATTACCACCCCCTACAATTGTTATGAGAATATAATAAGCTATTTGTGATATAGATTTTGCAAACCTTAAAGCACTATATAAATGCTAGTTATTATTATCATAACAGAGTCAACATGAAATCATCAAACTTGATTGATTAAGGATGCAATATGATCAGACCTTTGCTTAAGGGAAGTATTATTATTAGCATTTTGTATCTGAGGATACTGAAACTCAAAGGGTTTAAGTGATTTGCCTATGAACATATAGAAAGTATCAGAGGCATACTTTGGACCCACGACTCTTGGTCCAGTACTCTTTTCCCTAAATCATACTTACAGAGAAGTAAGCACACAGTAGAAAGTGAGCTATGTCATTGGATCAAACGCACTATTGTACTCCAGAACAAGGGAGCTACTTGCAGATGGGAAATAGAGTTGCTGCTCCTTTACCTCATGACCTCAGATAAAAGTTAAATATCGGTGTGGCTCTTATTAATAAGTAAAAACCACTGATTTACTTCACAAATCTGGTAACCACAGTTAAGTGATATGGATCTACTATTTCCACTGGAGGGAAAGTAGAGTTAGGAAAACTTATTTCCTCAATCAAATGTCAGGTGAACCTTCAATCAATCATTCAATCAGCAAGCATTTAATAAGCACTTACTACATGCCAGACACGAATAGGACAGGTTCTGGGGTAAAAAGACAAAGTTGAAATGGTACCAGCTCTCAAGGAGTTTATTACTGGAGCAATATGTACAGATATAGGTATATTCAAAATATATATGACATAAATCCAAGGTAATTTTGGTGGGGAAGGGGAAATGCTAATGGCTTTGGGGATCCCCAAGAGCTTCCTAAAGAAAGTGGCATTTGAGCTCAGTCTTAAAGGAAACTAGCAATGCTGAAAGCAGAGAGCTTACACTTGGCTTGAGGATTGATTGGTTGTTTGATTGTTTTTCATTCTCAAAAGACCAAAATGACATCACTATGTAAGAGTCAAGTTAGTGTGTCTGACTGTGGTTGATCAGATCAATATAAACTCAGAATGCGCTGCCACAGGTCAGACACAAATAGTCCCTATGAACATTTGGAGTGGACTCTAACTTTGTGCATTTCTTCTCAGCCAATTCAATTCTGCTTTGCTCATAGAACACAGCACTTTCTCCAATGAGCCCACACCATCCTGGGCTGTCCCGGGCCAATGTCCCATGTCATACAATCAATTCTAAAGTTCTTGCGAGACCTTGAGAGTGTTCTTGTATTGCTTTTTCTGGCCACCTTGTGAGCACTTCCCCTGTGTGAGTTCTCCATAAGTCTTTTTGACAAGTGTACATTTGGCATTTGAATAATGTGGCCAGCTCAACTCTCTGCAGCAGAGATTGAGTGCTTGGCAGTTTAGCTCTAGAAAGTATCTTGTCTGGTATCTTATCCTGGCAGATCATCTTAAGAATTTTCCTAAGATAATTCAAATGGAAACGATTCAGTTTCCTGCCATGGCATTGGTTTGCTGACCAGGTTTCACAGAGCATGCAACAATGAGGTCAGCCTAATGGCTTGGTAGACCTTCAGTTTAATAGTCTGTATAATACCTCTCCTCTCCCACAATTTCCCTCAGAGCCTCCCAAGCACTGAACTAGTTCTGACAATGTGTGTGTCAACCTCATTATCAAAAGAGACATCCCTGGATTGCCAACTTAAAGGCATGGAGATGGGAAATAGTGTTTTTGTGTGAGTTGTCCCCAATGAGATCTCCAAATGATATAGGGCCACAAAGCATACCCACCCTGCAGTAATAGTCATGAAGGTCAGGGCAAGGTTAGTAGGGAGAATTTGATTAAATGTCAAATCACATCCCTGAGAATTCAATGAATGCTAAGGAAAGGAAAAAGACAATCAAGATCCCTTGTGCTATTGGATTTGAGCAGAAAAATTCACAGGAAACCTCAAAGAGAAGCACTGCTAAGTTGAACAATAGCTGACCAGAAGATTCATGGGAAAAACTAGGGGAAAGTTTGTCAGGCCATCCAATTCATTGATACAAAAGTTTTCTCTTTTAAATGTTATCCAGTTATCTGTGATATACTAGATTACCATAAGCCCATAAATGTCATTATTAATGGCTCCCAGATTTGTCAGTTATTTTGATAATAAACTTGTGGTTTTATCTCAGCAGAATACGAAGAATTAATAATGATAATGATAATAGCATTTACAAGATGTTTTAAAATTTGTAATATATATATATATGTATGTGTAATATATTTTTATATGTGTTTATGTTAACTCACTTGATTCTTATAGTGTTGGATTTATTATTACCCCCATTTTATATTATACACCAACACACACACACACACACACACACACACACACACACATATATATATAAATGAGGAATAGGGTGATTACAGTGACTTGCTCAAGATCACACAGCTAATGTTTGAATCCAGATGTGAATTCATTTTTTCCTGACTCCAAAGTCTGTGCTCTGCTCACTGCATCATCTAGCTGCCTATTAATTCTAACTTGATTAAATAGTCTCTGGTTTGAGAAGTTTCTATTTTAATTTTCAGTGTCTTTTATAGTTCAATTGGTAGGGTTTCTATGGGGTTGATTAGAGTTAGCTTTTTTGTGAAGATGTACTTTTGCCAAATGGAGTTTTGCCTAAAAGACTATTTTATGAAGAAGTCACACACGGCAAGGGCTCACATGGAGATCAGAAGTGATGCAAGGTTACTCTCCATGTTTCTCTGAAGAACTTCGGGATTCATTAGGAGACTTGGAAAACACTGGCATAGGACCATCCAGCATAGCACACCTATATCAAATCAGAATTGCAGATGCACAAAAGAAATGAGAGATGTACAAATTTAGGGCCATCTCCACTCCAAATGTTCACATGGAGTGTCTGTGCCAAACTGGTAGTAGATCCTTCTGAGCTTGCATTGGTCTGACCAGCCACAGTTGGACACACTTTACCTTGACACCCCCAACATAGTGATGTCATTTTTTGATCCTCTTTGATCATGGAGGACAATCAATTCTAACTTGATATATTAATTAATCCTATTCTTTTGGGTTTCCACATTAATTCTCTGTATCTTTCATAGTTCATTGTACTTGCACCTAACCTATAACTTTCTCACACACGTACACATATCCTGGGTTATATATATGTACCCTCTGATACCTAACTGAAAAGTGCCCCCTTTACTTGTTCTATATGGGTCATAAATGAAGAATCCATAATAATCTCAATATTTTGTTTGACATTCACAAATGTGGATTTATGATGTATGGGAGTCAAAGCAAAGTGTTATCTGCTTTTCAAAAAAATTGCTAAGGTTTAATTGAACACAGGCAAATGTAAGGTAATGCATGTGGGAGGCAAACGTTTAAATCACTTGCACAGTCTAATTGTTTAGAAGTAGCTATAATCTGCCAAAGAGAAGATGTAACTGTTGACAAAAGAAGTCCTGGAATAAGAGAAATTTCATACCCACACATTTCACCGGCACTACCTAATACTGAATTCTAGGGTAAGATGGGGTCATTTCAATGTAATTTTTAAAAAAGACAATAGAAAGAAAGAGAAGAGAAAAAACAGCAAAGGAAAATAATAAAACTGATAAGCTTGTAGTGGGTGCAGAGTAACTTCAAGGTGAGTTGAGGCAGAGTAGGAGAGATATCTATGACATAATCCAAGTTAAAAAGAAGGTAAATCAGACTCTCATTAAGTGCATCTTGCAACAGTTGGAAAAAATTACCCAAAATATAGTGATAAAGTATCTCTTTATGAACTAAACCCTGGCATTCACTTCTTGCCCAGTTATTTTCTTCCCAGCTTAGTCGATATTACAAAAGACATAGACATTTCTGCCACTAATTTCTGTTACTATGTCAACTACACCCCAAATGGCTATGCTCTTCAAGGGAGAACCCTGAACTCCCTCCCATTTCTCAGCACCCCACCATTTATCAAGCTGGCATTAGAATTAAAGGAATATCTGCAGGAGGATGCCAACCTCTTTGATGAACTTATTTTGGCCACAGAAGAGAAATTGGATACTGGAAGAGCTGTACTATGTCTCTGCACTTAGGTGTTCTAGTAATTGCTATAAATAGCCTTCTGGTAGATACTCAGTTCTTAGTGCATAAACCAGAATGTTCTGCTTTAATATTCTCCATCTCCTCTTCCTTCCTTTTGCCATAAGAGTGATTCCCAAGACCTTTTCTTTCTCCACTGACTCAGTGGTGATATGGAAGCTCACAGAAAGTCTCATTTCAAGACTCAATTATTGGTGTCCTTTCTTTGCTCCTTGAAAAAAATCTGTCTCTCAAAGTGGAGTCCAACAGAGAGGATGAATAGGGTTCTTAATCCTTTTTTGTTTCTCATGGACCCCTTGGGAAGAATGGTAAAACTTATCAATCCCTTTTCAGAATTATGTTTTGAAATTTATAAAATATATGCCATTAAAAAAGGAAATCAATTAGCTTGAATTATAGCTAATAAAATATATTTAAAAAACAAATAAGTTCATGAATCTGGAGTCTCTGTTCCAGATTGTCTGACTTAGGGTCTCTTGTAATAGTATTTGGAATAATTTAATAAGACTTACAGGAAGCTAAGTGGCACAGTGAATAGAGTGTGAGGCCTGAAGTCAGGAATATCTTAGTTCAAATCTAGCTTCAAATATTTACTAGTTATGTCACTAGGCAAGTCACTTCATCTTATTGACTTCAGTTCCTCATCTGTAAAATGAGCTGGAGAAGGAAATGGCAAACTACTCCAGTATCTTTACCAGGAAAACTACAAATGGAATTATAACGCGTTAGACACTACTGAATAATGACAGCCAAACAAGACGTTTTTTCTGGCATGAATTGATAATTATAGGTAACAAACAAACAAAAATCCTAGCAGCCTCATTAATGAGTCATCAAAATCAATGCCATTACTTTTAGTGTTTTTTGAGATGATGAGGAGATAGGCTAGGTATGTGGTCCCTGGGATATTTTGCCTCACCGAAGTGTACCGAAGACTTAAAAGTTTTGAGAATCATAACTTTAAAAAATTTATGCCAAAGAAAATTGGAAACTGAGAGGATGCCCATCAGTCGGGGAATGACTGAGTAAATTGTGATGTGTGATTATAATGGAATATTATTGTTCTACAGGAAATGATAAGCAGGATGCTTTCAGCAAAACCTGGAAAGTCCTCCATGAACTCAAAATAGAACATACTATGTACAAAGTAATAGCAATGTTGTAGGATGATCAGCTGCTAATGGTTTAGCTATTCCCAGCAATACAATGATTCAAGACTACTTGAAAGGATTTATGATAAAAATATTATCCATATTCATAGAAAGAAGAACTGAATTGTGTCTGAATACAGATTGAAACAAAATTTTTTCTTTATTTTTCTTGAAAACTTTTTTTGGGGGAGTGATTTATATTTTCTTTTGCAGCATGAATTTTAATGGAAATGTCTTGTATAATTTCACATGTGCCTTTTACATGCAACTGGGGAAAATAAAACTAAATAAAAACTTTTAAAAAAAAGTTTATGCCAAGACCTCAAGGAGATTACCGACAGAAAAACTCCCAAATACCTAAATATTCATAATAGCATAGTTCACAATAAAAAAAATCATTTAGAAACAAAGTATCCATCAATTAATGAGAGGAACCAAATCAGTTCCAATAGAGCAATAATAAAGTGAACCAGCTACACCCAGTGAAAAAACTTTGGAAGATGACAATGAACCACTACATAGAATTCTCAATCCCTTTATTTTTGCCCGCCTGCATTTTTTATTTTCTTCACAGCCTAATTGTACACTATTTCAGAGTTCAATTGTTTTTGTATAGAAAAATAACAGTTTGGACATATATACTTATATTGTATTTAATTTATACTTTAACATATTTAACATGTATTGGTCAATCTGCCATCTGGGGGAGAGGTTGGGGGGACGGAGGGAAAAAATTGAAACAAAAAGTTTGGCAATTATCAATGCTCTAAAATCACCCATGCATATAACTTGTAAATAAAAAGCTATAATAATAATAATAATAATAATAATAAAAGAATGGCTGAACAAATTGTTGTGCATGAATGTTTTGAAATATTATTTCTATATAAGAAATAAAAATATGAAATAGTCAGACAAACACAAGAACAATGCATGAATGGAGGAGACAGAGCTAAGATGGCTCTAAATAAGGCAGGAACTCACTCAGCTTCTCCCCTAAACTACTCCAAATTCCTTTAAATAATGACTCGAAACAGATTTTAGAGCATCAGAGCACCCAAAAAGACAGAGCAGAACATTTTCCAACAACAACAACAACAAAAAAAAAAAAACCCTTAGTAGAAAAGGTATGTGGAACCAGGGTGGGAGGCTTAATACATAATCCCAGTGCAGGCTTCTTCAGTAAAGAAACAGGGTAAAAGTTGGTTTATGGGACTCTGTTGCTTTAGCATAATAGATCTTACGGCTACAGTAGGGTGGGGACTCTTATAAAAAGATTCAGGGCAGAAAAGAGTGCTTGTGGTCAGATTCCTAGAAGGAACTCTGAAAACAGCTGCATAAAATCCCTGAAATTTGGGACAGTGTACCTTCTATCCCAGGAAGAGCGCTCTAGTTTGTTATAGAGTTAAAAGCCAAGCAATAGACTAAGAAAATAAGCAGACAAGAACAAAAAAAAGTTTCTGACCATTGAAAGTTATTATGGGGACAAGTGTTTACACACTCAGAAGATAACAAAGTCAAAGTTCCTACATCCAAAGTCTTCAAAAAAATAATAATTGGGCTCAGGCCATGGAAGATCTCAAAAAGGATTTTGAAAATCAAGTAAGAGAGATAGAGGAAAAATTAGGAAAAGAATTGAGAATGGTTCAAAAGGAAATACAAAAAGCTAATGAAGAGAAAAATGTCTTTAAAAAAGTAAATTTAGCCATAATGGAAAAGTAGGTACAAAAGCTCAATGAGGAAAATAATTCCTTAAAAATTAAAATTGAGCAAATGGAAGCTAATTACTTTGAGAAACCAATATATTATAAAGCAAAACCAAAAAGGAAAAATAGAAAAAAAAATGTGACATATCTCATTGGAAAAACTGACCTGAAAAATAGATCCAGCAGAGATAATTTTAAAAATTATTGGTTTACCTGAAAGTCATGATCAACAAAAAGTGTCTGTATATCATCTTTCAAGAAATTATCAAGGGAAATTGTCCTGATATTCTAGAACAGAAGATAAAATAGAAATTGAAAGAAACCACTGATCACCTTCTGAAAGAGATTCTGAAATGAAAACTCCCAGGAATATTACATCAAATTCCAGAAATTCCAGATCAAGGAGAAAATATTGCAAGCATCCAGAAAGAAACAATTCAAAGAAAAGCCACAGGATAACATAAGATTTAGCAGCTTCTATATTAAAGCACCAAAAACCTTGGAACATTATATTCTAGAGAGCAATGGAATTAGGATTACAACCAAGAATCCCCTACCCAGCAAACTCAGTATAATTAATCCTTCAGAGAAAAGGTGAATATTCAATGAAATAGAGCATTTTAAAACATTCATGATGAAAAGACCAGAGCTGAATGGAAAATTTGATTTGTATTTGAAATTTTTAAAAATCCTCTATTAAGGGGGGGGGGGGGGGAAGAAGAATGTACTGAGAGAAAGGGAAAGGGAGAAGTAGAATGGTTTTAATTATCTGCCATAAAAAAGAAGGGAAGAAAAAGCTTTTTTAGGGGGGAAGAAGAAGGGGATGAAAAGAGGAATGAGTGAACCTTATTTTCATCAGAACTGCTTCAAAGAGCCAATATAACACGAAATCCATCTTACCCTGCAGAAGAATTGGAGGGGAATGGGATACAAGAAGAGAGGAGAGTGGTAAAAGAAAAGCACATATTGGGGGAGGGAATGGTCAGTAGCAAAATACTTTTGAGGATGGACAGGATGAAAGGAGAAAGAGAGTAAAATAAGGAGAAAAACAGTTAGCAATAATAATTCCCACCCCTGTTCATTATTCTTTTTAATACATGTATATTAACTTAAAATGCACATTTCTTTATGAATCATGTTGGGAGAGAAAAATCAAACCAAAGAGGAAAAACCATGAGAGAGAGAAAAACCAAAAAATTGAAAATAGCATGTGTTGATGTACATTCAATCTCCATAGTTTTCTTTCTGCATGCAAATGGCATTTTCTATTCAAAAGTTTATTGGGATTGCCTTGGAAGCAATAGTAATTGTAAAAAAAAAAAAAAATGAAGCAAGTTTCTCTCATAAGGTCTCATTTCTCAAACACAGAGGGAATTGAGTCAAATTTATTTTTTTAAAAAGAGCTATTCCCCAACTGATAAATGATTAAAAGATATGATCTGTACTGAAAGGGACAAAAATTCATGCCTATTCTCCATGAATACCAAAAGAGATTTAACAAAAGGGGAGAAAGAAAATGATCTATATGTACAAAAATATTTGTAGCAGCATTCCTTAGGGCAAAGAATGGGAAAATGAGGGGATCCTCAGCAGTTGGAGAACGGCTGAATAAATTGTGATATATGACTATCAAGAAATATTGTTGTTCTATGGGAAGTGATGAACAAAATGCTCTTAGGAAAAAAAAAAAACTTGGAAAGTCCTCCATGAACTCAAGCAAAGTGAAATGTCCTGAATACAAAGTAAAAGCAATGTTCTGGGATGATCAGGTGTAAATGACTTTGCTATTCTCAGCAATACAATGACCCACAACTACTCTGAAGGACTTATGAAAAATCCTATCCATACCCAGAGAAGAAACTGATTGTGTCTGAATACAGATTGAATCCCACTCTCTCTTTTTTTAACTTTATTTTTCTCAAGGGTTTTTTTTTTTAATCAGATCACATACCTGTTATTCCTCTGTCATTCCTAGTAATTAATATGTTAATTCTAGATGAATTAACTTTGACACTTCTTGTATGAAAACCATAACTGATATGATCATATATATGATCAAAATCTTATTCTTCCACTTCTCCTTTTGCCTGAGTCATCATTGTTGTCATATTGTTGGGAAATCTATATTTTCTTTCATGACTTTTATGGAAATGTATAACTTCAAATGTAGTTTCTTCATGGGGGTTGGGGTAGGGATAGGAGAAAATCTGGAACTAAAAAGTTTAGAAACAAATGAAAAATGTTTTAAATGTAACTGGGGAAAATATTCAATAAATAAGATTTTTTAAAAAATTCATGAAATAAGAGAAAAATGAGCAGAATCAAGAGAACATTGTATACAGAAATAGCAATATTGTTTTAAAAATTTTTGAATGAGAAAATCATTTTGACTATTATAAATACCCAGATCAACTACAAAGGACATATGAAGGAAAACACTGTCTGCATGCAGAGAAAGAACTGATAAATAGAAATATGAATAAAATTATTTTACATATACATATATATGTATGTATAAAGAAAAATGCATGAATGAATGTAGGTCAAAGTAGAAAGAAACAAGAGAAACATACAAACAATGATTAGACTATTATAGATGAAAAGAATATTAAAAAGCACCTAAACTTGACCATTCTTGGACACTGAGAATGTGGAAAGGAATGATACACTTCCTGTCCTCAGGAAACTTCTGTAGAAGGAAGCATGATTGCATAAACAAAATAAATACATGATAATGGAGTAGTGAGATGCTAGTATCTGGGGAAGGAAAAAAAAAAAAAAGGAGCATGAGTTGGCACAGAAGTGATCACATTTTCTTTGTTTTATCCAGGACCCTCTCAGTCCCAGATATCAAGTTTTGTTGCCACTGCTGCTATTTTCAATTATGTTTCTTGATTCCTTTAATGGTACCGCATGGTTTTCTCATTGATAAAATGAGGTAATTGGATCAGAAAGCATCTAAAAATGCTTTCAGTTTCAGACCTATAATCCTATGTATCCACCATAAAGGAACTACCCAATGTACTAGATATGTACCTATGGAAATTGTAATATTCCATGGATAGCGTTTCAGCATGTAGGATGTCCATTGCTTATCCTATGCTCTCATTACATTTCCAGTTCATGTCTCCTTGTTATCTTTAATTTATTCAGTCTTGGGTGGCTGAAATCTATTTGTTCTTCTCAGAAGTGGAAACACCAAGGGCTAGATCACATCCCTGTTATGCCTCTATCATTTCTGGTAATTAATCTGTTAATTCTAGATGAATAGCTTTTATGATACTGATGAGGGGAACCCCCAAACTCTTTCTCTTTCTCTCTGATTTTGGGAATGAACCATGAGGTAGAGCACTTGAGAAGCTCCTTCAAAAAGACTTTCTTCTTGAATCCTGCCACTGTAAAGACCCTGCCCAAGGACAAACAGCTTCATTCTGTTATCTAGGTGGGGCTGGTTGAGACCTGAGCTGAAGAATTCCAACCCTATTCAATTGAAGATTTTCTATTCAATTCCAGCTCAAACTCCACCCACCAGCCCCCCACTGGGAGGGGAAGCAGGCCTCAGCTTGTAGCCAAAGGCTACAGAGTCAATTTTAAATCCTCTTCTCCCAGAGGACCTAACATGCCATGCTATGCCAAGGAAACTTCTGCCCACTGGAATGATATTCTCTTTCAGTGTTACCCTCTCTTTATTCTCACCTATTTCCCTAACGAGACTTTATATCTTTCTGCCAGGATTTTTCTACTAGAAACTTTACTTCTCTGTGGGGACCTTGCCAATAAGGGATTCAGCCCTTCTATTCATGCACAGCAAAGGCTGACTTCCCAGTGCCAATAATAAACTTATTTTTGTCAGTCTAGCTTTTCGAGTTTGTAAATTCCTTTATGAAGGACCTCTGCTCTGCCAGAAAGGGGGGGAGGTTCCTAACAACTCCCTACCTTGCGCCAATCCTAAAGGGGTTTGGGGGAGCCAAACCTCTTCATTTGGTTTCCTGAACCCCGAATCTGTCACTAACCTCATCATTTAACTCCCTGACCACCAAGAACTCTAATATCATCATTTGATTCCCTGACCAGGAACCCCCAAAACTAGATCTTAGCAATACTTCTCATATGAAAATCATAATTGATATGATCATATATATGATCAAAATCTTATTCTTCCACTTCTCCTTTTCCCTGAGTTATCTTTGTTGTCATATATTGCTATTTACCTTCCTGTTTTCTCAATTTATTGCACATAGTCTGGCTTCTCCTCTTCTCCTCCTTCAGTCCTGACTGAATATTTAACCAGTACAGCTATGCTTTGCCTTGACCTACTGTTATTCATAATCTAAACTTTTGGTTATTCCCAGTAGTTACCTTCTCCATTCCTACTTCCAAAATTTTGAATATTGTTATTTGGTTTATTGAATTTGTTTACAGTAACCAAATCATCTGGGCCCACTCTAAATTCATATAATCCAGGATTAATTGGGCCCCACTTCTGCCCATAAAACTTTTTATTCTACTCTGATTGATTCTTTATCATGATCCCACAGAAACTGTTCTAACCCTGAGCAGATGACCTCACCTCCATTTTACAAAGAATATTTACAACATTTGTTTTGTCTTTCTCATTTGCTTTACACAATACCCCCACATCTTCAAATGTGTTCCCTTTCACTTCAGTCCTTGCCAATGAGAATTCCCAAGATGTGTGCCCTGAATGTGAACCCTTCCCATCTCCTTCAAGAGCTTGCCCCATTTATCATTTTCTTTTTCTCCCTCCTGTTTTCAATTTCCTTTCTTCTGCTGGCTCCCTCCCTACTGCCTAAAGATGTGCTTAGACTTTCCCCTTGTCAATCCCTCAAGCTATTGTTCTATGTCTATTGTATTTGTGCATGATGTATAAACCATCCCTCCCCAGTAGAATGTAAGAGTCTGTATTTGTTTTTGTTTTCAACACCTAGCACAGTTCCTTACACATCAGTGATTAACAAATGATTGTTGAATTGAATTGAATATGCAGCAGCCTACTTATCATTTGTCATTGTCATTTGTTCACCTGATGTCTTGATTAATTTTCTCCCAAATATGCTTTCTGTTGCTCCCATTTTCTTTATTTTTCTTGATATCTTTTGCTTTTCTGCATTTCTCTTCCTTCTCTCCCTTAGAAAGTCATTACATATAACAAATAACATTTTAAAGGGAAAAAAAAAAGAAAAATAAAAATGAATATATCCAAAAAAGTCTGAAAACATATGCAAAGATTCATATTCATGGACCTTCCACCTCAGCAAATGAGACCCATGTTAGGTCTTTGTAATTTTGCAATATTCACTTTGATTGTTTTGTGGTGATTTTTTCCATTTACATTGTAGTCATTGTGTATATTGTTTTCTTGGCTCTGCTTATTTCATTCTACATCAGGTGGTATAAATCTATGCCTTTTTGTATTCATAATATTTGTTGATTCTTACACTTCAGTAATATTCCATTACACTCATGCGCCACAATTAATTATTTGGCATCTACATTGTTTCCAATTCTTCACTACCACAAAAAGTGCTGCTATAAATAGTTTGGTATATATGGAGACTTGCTTCTTCTCAGTGGTTTCTTTGGGATAGAAATCTAGCAATAGTATCTTTGTGTCAAATTGTATGGATATTTTATTTTACTCACATAGTTCCAAATTACTTTCCAGAAAAGTTTTATTGATTCATAGATCCATCAATAATGTATTAGTGCCTGTCTTTGCCTTTTACAATGCCTCTAACAATGATAACTTCCCCTTTGTGTTACTCCCATTTTCAAAAGAAAAATTTGCATGATTTCCCATTGTCTACAGTATAACAACCAAACTTCTCAGGTTGGTACTCAAATATCTTTCATGTCCTGGCCCCAATATTATTTTTCTTAGATGAACTTAACATGTTCATCAGACTAATCTACTTCTCCCCATTTCCAAAATTCCAATGTTTCAAAAAACATAGTTTTCCCTTTTCCTTACCTTTGCTCATAACTTTCCACCGGCATGATATACTCTGCCATTTTCTCTGACTTGATTCCTATTTACCATGCAAACCCTAGGTTTGGTCTAAATCCACCATGAAGTTTCCTTGGAACACTCTATGTCACATCAATTTTCCCTTCTTGTGAACAACTAAAGGTATCACCATGGGCACCACTCAACTGATATTTAGTATGCTATCTACTATTGAATGGTTAAATAAATTCATGTATGTGTTAGATCTCTCCAACTGAAATGTACTCCTCTGGAGGTCAGGGACTGTGATTTGTTCTTCTTAGTATAACTCATAGATTTTCTAGGCAAGCCTGGAATATTTTGCATAGTATTCTCTTAATTGGTACAGATTGCTGACACTGCATGCCCACATAAGCGATGAGAATTTCTATGAGACCTTTGGAGGGGAAACATTCTTTTTTTTTCCCTCAAGAAAGGATGCTCTGAGACTAACTCCAGCTGTGTTAAGTAGAAAGAGAAAGACTTTGGAAGCTATAGAAAAACTGAGGAAGCATGCTCAATATGTACCTAATTTCCTATTTACCTTTCTAGAGACTTTAAGGCATTTCATATTGGGTGAGATCTTCTCTAGGTTTGAGCTGAAATCTTACTCCCAAAAGGAAGCCTCATTTGTGAAATTTACTTTCCTTATCTATCTATATCTTCTTATCTATATAGCTTCTATTTTTGTTTCCTATTTGCTTGGATAAATGAGTTTGCTCATTCTTCATTATGATCTTTTGTATAACTATTTTAGGAAGTCAAACTGGTGAATATAAACAAAAGCCTATCTTCCACCCTTTAAGGGATAATGAACAAAGAAACTAGTAACTTCTTTGCTATAAATCAACCATGCTTCTAAAATAGCAATCATTAAGAGGATAGATAGATCTAATTCCAGACCAGTACTCCTTTTTCAGAGATTAAATTACAGAGTGTCTATCTTCATTGCCATTTTTCCTGCTTCCCTCAAGGCAAGAATCACAGTCTTATTTGAAGGGAAATAGGCAAGATTTCATAAATACCTATCATTGTCTACCCTGAATCATCTGTTTGTATATTTGGGCATACCCATCTTACATGTGCATACATATACCTTATATCCATAATACTGAGTTCAGTGCATTATACAAAAAAAGGGCATAAGAAAATACAGGAACATAAGATTAAAGCATAGAACTAAACTTGTTCTAATAAAACCCTCTTACTTTGCAGATGGCAAAAGCCAGAGAATGTAAGGATGTTGCCAAAGTTTACAGAACTAGTAACTGAGTGGGGTTTTCTGACTTAGCCATGATATAAAGGGTGTTAAATTTGAATTTGGAGAATTTGAATTAAAATTCCAGTTTAATTTCTGAGGCCTCAGTTTTCTCATCTGTGAAATAAACTAGATTGTCCTTATGGTCCCTTTTGGATTTTAAATCTATGATTCCAAATCCAGGGCCCTTTCTACTGAAAATATTAATAATAATTTAATAATTAGCATTTATATGCCAAGTGTTGGGATTAAAATTGTCCCACTTACAATAAAAGAGACAGAGACAGAGCTGTGAGACAATGGCAATTAAAGGTTCCATGGTCCCCTCTAATAAAGTGGATCTGAGAACTTCCTCATGATATGAGATGTCCTCTCCTTCCAGGGTTCTATTTTTATAGGGTTAGATCTATACATTCAAGAACAGATATGCCAAATGCAGAATACTTCCACCGATTGACATCTGACACATAAACTAAAGCAAAATTAATATGCCAATAGGATCACAAGTTGGGTGAAGGAAGGGGTATCTGATTAAGTAGTCATAAGTTTGTCACCTGCTCTTGTTGAACAAGAGACAATGCTCTGGAGGTACAAAAATAAGTTGGATAACTTTCTAAGTAATTGAGTCACCTCTGACACACACTTGTCACCATGACAAGGGAAAACAAGGGTGGAGGGCCTCTAGTTAACTTCCTATGATCAAGCAAGTGATTTTAGAAACTGCACCTCTATGGAATCATATCAAATTGATTTATACTGATTGGAATAGAATAGGAGTCCATAAGAATTATTTCTCCTACAGGTGCTGTGTTAAGTTCTTTACAAACATTATCTCATTAGATCCTCTAACAACCCTGTGAGATAGATGCTATTATTACCCACACATTATAGATGAGAAAACAGAGGCAAATAGTGATCAACCTGCTCAGGGTCAAAAAGCAAGTAAATGTCTGAGGACGGATTTGAACTCAGGTCTCTTTAGGCTATATTTCTACTGCACTATCTAGCTGTAACTATTTTACATGCAATAACTGTTGATTTATTCAGATAGATCAAATCTCATCCAAGACCCAGTTACATTTTGTTTCAGGGTTCTGTGACAAGATAGAATAGATATGGAAAAAAAAGAGCTTTATAAATTTTGACATGATTTTCCCATAATGAAATGGACTGTTTACCAATTTCAAATCTTTCATTTTTAATTGCAATTCCCTAGGCATATAATAGTCTCATAAAAAGTCACTTCGGCTTTCAGATTAAAATGCTGACTAGGGAGTGGAATATAGCAAGCCTTTTATTTTTCCCAGTTTCTAATGTATTATTAAGATACTCAATGGGAAAGAGAAGTAATACCTGCTAAGACTCACTCCCCACACAAAGTGAAAATTAACATTCTATTTAGCCTTTCCCAATGCCACTGATAGAGAATGAAACCAAACCAAACTGACCTCTCCTAATTATTTCATTTATCTGTTTTCTGTATATGAAGGGAAATGTTTTAAAGGAAAGGAAGTTTGGTTGATTCAGAAGCAAAACAAATTAATTCACATAGCAAAAAATATATAAAGCTGGTCTAGCAGGATCTATTGGAGTCTCTTGCCTTCAACTTTCAAACCACATGAAATTTAAATCCATTGATTGCACATCCTTAACTTTGTAACTCTATCTTACATTCCATGTATTCTTTAAAAAGTTTTTTCAATGAGATATTGATTCAAAAGAAAAACAGAAACTACAATATTTCCTCCCAGATCCAAGAAGTAAAGTGTAGTAAAGAAGAGAGAAATAGGGAAGAGTTTAAAACCTGTTTGTCTCAGTTTCCTCAATTGTAAAATGAAAGAGAGAAGGAATTGGCAAGCCACTCCAGTATTTCTGCCAAGAAAACTCCAAATGGGATCATGAGGAATCAGCCATGATCAAAACAAGAAAACAACTTCTTGGTGTTGCTTTGATTAAAAAAATCACCATCTAATATGAGAAAAAGATAAAGATAAGGAAAAGACACCCCATACAATTTTACCTACTCTAACCTGACTATTTGAGCAAGTCTTCATTGGAAAACAAAAAGCAAATGAAAATGGAAAATTAAATAAATTGATCTTGACTATTCCTTTTTTTGAAAAAGTTTAATTAATCTGAAGCAATTACCACAACAAAGAGTCCAAAAGATCTTAGACTCTAACCTAGGCAGCAAACATTTGATCTATTTACCACTTTTCCTTTATCATAATTTACTGTCCAATTAATATTCTTATAACAGTTTTCTACAGGGACTTTCTCCTTACTTTGCTAAAGAATTCAGTGTCTGACTCATAGTTTTTTCTTCTCTACCTTAATTCTTTCTTTTTATACTAGGAGCCTTCAATATACATGCTGATTGTGTTGAACAATGAAAACTCTTGAATGTTAACTTCCTAATTTTTCAATTTATTTAATCTCTGTGATTCATTTCTCCCCTTCATTTCCTTGATCTTGCCAAAACCCTTGCCCAAAGTGTTCTACTTCAATGATTAAAATCCCAGAAGACATTTATCAGACCACCGTCTCTTCTATATCCAACTGTCCTTATGTTTCAACTCTCCTAAATCTATTCTTTGCCCTCTCCATAATCTTCAATCTCTCAATCTCTTTATGCTCTGCTCGGGTATCATCTCTGTTCTAACTCATTTTTTTCTGAATGCAATATTGACCTTATAGTTAGCCAACTGAACTTCCTATTGTTCTTTTGAATCTGTTGTCCCATCTCACATCAATCCCCACGACTTACCAAATTCCAACTAGTAATTACTCCCACCACTGGCCTTTTCTACTCTCACTCATGTGCTGCTGAATGGAATTGGAGGAAATCATATATTAACTTTATGTGTGTTAGCTCATTTGATACTCACCACAACCCTGGTAGGTAGGTGTTATTATTATTCCCATAATATAAACTTTAAAAGTAAGGCAGACAGAAGGTAAATGCCTAGCTTGCAGTCACACAACAAGTTAATGTCTGAGGTTAGATTTGAAGTCAGGTCTCTCTGACTCCAAGGTCAGTGTTCCTCTCCCTCCATCACCTTGTTCAATGGTTCAACTGTGTTCAACTTTTTATGACTTATAATGCGGTTTACTCTGCAAAGACACTGGAGTGATTTAGATTTACCATTTCCTTTCCCAGCATATTGAAATTTCCTAGGATCCTTTCTCTAGGTAATATTCTTTATTTTTTTTTCCTTTCCTTTTCTGGAACAAGATTCCCCCTTTAATTTCCTCTGTATTAATCCCCCTCCTCAATTTCTTGTATTGTCTCACAGTCTTACCTCATGTGGAAAGCTTTTTAGGAATTATTATCACCCCTTTGCCAACTTCATTCAGAAACTTTTCCTCCATCCTAATTTACTACCCAATCAATATTTTAGTAATAGTTCTCTACTAAGAAAGTGAGGCAGAGTTGCACAAAGTTGTCAGCCTCATTTTCTCTTTCAGAATCATTAAAGCCCAGTGGCAAGGCAAAAGTCAGGACGGCTGGGGTTGGCCTGTGATGCAATGGATGACCTTGGAGTTTTCAATGACTGACCAAGCTCTAAGCACCTCACAACACTTGCTTCAGCTGCCTTCATGGCCACTGGAACAACTTATTCTCGTCTGCCCATTTCACTAGTGAAAGTCTTCACACGCTTGGGGTAGATATACCCTACCTCACCATGTATGGGTTCAAGGCCCATTGGTTACTCTCAACCTGATTTAGTCCAGCTACTAAATCAGACAGTTTTACCTGGATGAAGCATTTAGGGAAAGTCGGATGCCAGGTAGATCAAAGATGGATGAGCAGCTCTGAAAAGGGCTCAGCCAGCAATCACCCCAGAGGTGCTAGTCCCCCTTTAATTATCTACACATTATTCTGTATGATCAATCTTAGGATAAAGTCCTTTGCCCTTAGATGAAATAGTCCCAGAGTGTTATTCTTTTTGAGTTCTTTAATATGCTTTTTATACTTCTTTATATCTGTTTCTTTCCTTATCAAGCTATCCACTGTGAAGGGCAACTGCTACCTATGTACCTGCTTATGGCAGCCTCTTTTCACTCAGAATTTGTTGCTTTGTATTGTATGAATTTGGAAACAATAGCTAATTCTGCTCAAAACATATGTAAAGTAAAAATAGGTGGACATTGAGCATCCCCTGGATGATTCTCTTACAACAGTAACATGAATTGATAAGAATAAAGTGCAATAAGCTTTACTGAAAGTATTTTTACATCAGTTTTGTCTATAAGAAGAACTTTTTTGCCTCCCTCTTGGTTTCTGCCAATTTTCTAGATAGGTTGCCAGATTTCAGATAGGTGAGATGTTATTGGAGGATGATAATTCTATACCTTCTCAAACGATTTCTCTGGATTATTCATTTGAAGACACACATTGAAATATTTTGGTTAGAATGTTTAAAAAAAACAGACGATGACCTCTAGGGCATTAGGTGGATTCTAATGGATATTTACTCTAAAGTAATTCATGGCCAAAAATTACACAGCACTAGAAGCTATGAATGAGATGCTTTGTGGAATGTACCATTGGAGAAAAATGGCCACACCAAAAACAGATAAACTAACTATACTAACTAAAGATTTGAGGGACATATAGTAGAAGAAATATTAGCTTGAGATTCAAGGGACCTGGGTTTCTAGTGATAGTTCTGTCACTGATATGCTAGGTGATGCTACTGAAATCATATTGAGCTTTCTAGTTCTCCTTCATAAAATGATGGAGTTGAACTAGATTATATATGAAATAATTTTTTCAAAAGATGAAAGTGAAGAAAATTCTTTTAGCAAGAAAAAAGAATCTTTCTTTAAAATAATGATTATACTATCCTTAACCAACTAATAAGAATATTTTAGACATATACAATATTCCAATACAAGATAAGGTGTCTTAGACTATAAATATAAAGAATGAAATAATGTCTACTCATTAAGGAGCTAATGTTCTGTGTAGTAGATAACAAATATATATCTTATGTTTATAATAAATACCAAGGCATGTAATATCAAGAGAAAAATCAAATACAAATGTAACCAACTGAGTTGAAGCCCATTTGATGGGACTTTCCTCCTTGGTGGAAATTGATTTCTCAATATATTTCTCATGCTTGAGAGGGTAGTTGGAGAGAACTTGACAAAAAGAGGTATCAGTCTTCTGGCTTCTAACTTTAAGAGAGGAAATATAATTCTAGATTTTCTTCAGGGAGAGGTCTCTGAAGGGAAATCTTAAGTTTCTGGAAAGAAGGGCAACATTTAGAGGAACCACCAACTGGATCATGTCTTTATCTCCAATTTGGGGGATTTCCCCTTGAAGTGAAATCTGGGAATATAGTCTCTTGGCCCTTCTGAGATATTTTTCTCCAAGTGGGAGAGCTCATTCAGTCCTGTATTTTCTGATTATAGACTCATCTATATACCTCCTCTGATTTCTTTTCATTATTGGTTTGACTAAATGGGTTTATTTGCTATTTGCTATATGTGGTTTTTGTGGCACTGGCATTTAGTGGAAAGAGAGTTGATTATGGCTATATAGGTTAGGGCAATCCTTTTCTATTAAGCAATATCAATCAGAAATTCAGCTTAAACCTAAAAAATATTTCCTCCAAAATAATAATATTTAGGAGTGGGGGAGTATATATACATATATATATATATATATAATAAATTATAATATATATAATATATTATATATATAATATAATACATATTATATATAATATAAATATATAATATGTATGTGTATGTGTATATATGCATATATATATTATACACACATACATTATATATATACATATATATATATATCTATATATATATATGAAATTCTAGTTCTTCTCTAGCTCATTTTACAGATGAAGAAACTAATTCAAACAGGATTAACTTGCCCAGGGTCACACACCTGGTAAGAGTCTGAAGTCAGAGTTGAACTCAGGAAGATGACTTATTGTTCACTTTACTACCAAATTGTCCTTTACAACTTAGAAACTGGCAAATGCCACAAATCAGGGCATGATTTGGTTTATTACTGATTATGTAGACATTTAAAATGATGAGAAAATATTAATAATGCAGATTAATATGAAAATACATATTTTTTGGAAATCTGGTTGTTAGACATTTATGAGCATACCACCAGGATAAATGACACGACTCTTGAGAGATCTTGTGATACTTTCCTGAGAGACAAAGCTAGACAGACCCATCTAGACACATTTGGCCAATATAGTAAAACACACAGACCTATAGGAGGTAACTTAATAAAAGCTATTTATGAAAGAAGGGACAGAGAAAGGACCCTAGCACTGTCATAGTGTCCTACTTAATTTACAAAGATGGTGCTACAGTTTTGAAACCATGGTATACCTGTTTTCAGCTGCCTTCCTAATAGAAAGTATGGATTTAAAATAATCTATCTTCATTCCATTGTGATCATTTATAAGGTGGCTGGGCAGAGTCTGAGGAGGAAGGGAATAAACATTTGTACAGCACCTTATTATTATTTGATCCTCACAACAACCCTCTGAGGCAAATGCTGCAGACAGAAATTAAATGATTTGGTTAACATCACCGTTGATTAGCTAGTGTCCAAAGTCAGATTTAAACTAAGGGTTTCCTAACTCCAGGCCCAGTATTCTATCCATCGCACTGCCAATCTACCTACCTCGGTGGGGTATGATATCCAATCACACACAGGAACAACACTAAATGTCGCACATGGAAAGAAACTCTTGGTTTTTGTCTTATTCTCAACCATATAAATGAAACCCGGTGAGGGAACCAGCTGTAGATCGAACACATACCTGGTATTGATCTGGACTTTTTGGAAGAACAAAATTTAAGCAATATTATGGGTTTGAAAATGAGTCAAAATTTAAGACATCAGCACATAAAGGGAGCCTGTAAGCCTTGTTTTTGACAGTGGTGTTATAGAACTTGAATGTGTTATTTACTACACCCATCAGGCTAATGAAGTATTCAGCTGCTTCCCCTCTAAATGAAGCCATTCACCTCCAGTGTTGAAATTCTAGTTAGATTCACATCCTCTAAAGCTCTATTGGAGTTCTCACATCCAAATGTGATCACAGTCCTTAAATAGGGCAATCTGCAGGGACACACAAAGAAACTGGGCAACTGCCAAGCGATTAGGGAGCTGGCTCAAACCTAGGAGGGGCTGAGCTAAAAAAATTTCACCATATCCCTTAACTGAGGTTTTCAAGAGTAGTCATCATACAAGTATCTGAAAGCACTTACAAGGAAGACTATAGAAAGTCAAAAAATACATGATGATTAACCTGTTTCTACTGCTGAGACTTCAGTGAACACCAAGTGGCAACTCAATCTTATCTCCTAACTCAGGATATCAAAAAAAAAAAAAAAAAACAAACAAAAACAAAAAAAAAAAAAAAAAACACCAAGAAAACTGTTATATAGAAAAGGCAGTCAGAAAACCAAAATGGGGTCAAATGCTCTCCCTCCCCACCTCTCTCTCTTTTCTTTTTCTCTTGCTGTCTTTCTCTTTCTCATTCTTTTTTTCCTATTTCTTTTTTCTCTCTTCTCTGTCTCTTTCCTTTCTGTCTCTTTCTTTCTCTGTCTCCATTTCTCTCTCTTAATTGAGCTAAGTTGCTTCTCTTCCAGTGAGAAGATAATTTATTTTCTATTGTCTGGAATATATGAATTATATGTATAGATACACATATACACACATACACATATATGATTTGATTTCTGTTTTCCTATGACTTAGATAAATGGATTTCTTTGCTAAAAATAAAGTGGAGTTTGTAATTTAATGATAATGATAATAAAAAATGTAAAATTAAAAAATGGACCCTACAGCACCAAATAAACATCACAATTAGGAGTGAAAGAGGTATATATCTGAGATAGAGATGCCAGAATGTCAAAGTTAGGACAGTGGTGTTATAGAAATTGAATTAGTAGGGAGAAGGATGGAATGAGATGAAAAGCCACAAACAAGACACTACAGGTATCAAGTTGGATGTGAAAGGTAGTTCTTAAAAAATACTGTTGTCATGGGAAAAGAGACTGTTCTGATCAGTGCCTTTTCTGTTATTTTCCTCTTCCAAGTGGGACAACATGGACCATCCAGGCTCCTCCTGCCCCCCAAAGAGCATTCTTGTGAGAAGCCAGGATCTGCATACCTGTGTTTATAAATTAGTATAAATGTAAGCTACTGTGCTATCTTTCTCAGAGATATTATCACTAATTTTAGAATAGAAATTTTTATGCCTTAATAGCAAAATTTCAAACCTTTCTCCATAGATGGAAAGATACATTTGGGGAAAATTGTACCTTTTGGATACCCATAAAATCTTTTCATATGGAAAATCATTGATTCTGTAAATAATAATGATAATATAATAATAGCAATAATGTTATCTCTCATTTGTATACCACCTTGAATTTTATAAAGTGATTTACATATATTATTTTCTTCTATTTTCATAACAACCTTGTGAAGGCCAGCTCTTCCTGACTCTTTAAGTTCATCACCCAAAACTTATCCATTTGCAACCAAAAATTCTCTGTGATCCAATGGGCCAAAATTCTTCTGTCTCCATTCCTGCCTTAAATGTTTCTTCCTTTCTTTATCTCTGGATTTCAGTTAGTCCTGATTTTAGATCAGTATAGTAGACTAGAATCAGGGCTAATAGCTGAGAAGAAGAGGGCAAAGTTCCCATAACCAGAGTAGGGGAAGAGACAGATCATTTGAGGAATAAGTAGCTCTTTGTTGCCTAAAATGATAAGGAGCCACAGATTCTCTCTAAAGAGAGATGATCCAATAAAGAGGGGGGAAAACTCAATAGGTGATTAGTAACTGAAGCAGCTATCAGTGAGCCTATGTCCTCTTCCCTGATGCTTTAATCTGAGATTAAAGAAAAAACAGAGATGCTGTTAAAATCTGTCAAACTGCTCCTCACTTCCAGTGATTCACATAGGAGATAAGCTTTATTGCTGTAAGAGCTATAGAAAACATTACTATGGATTTTGAAGTTCTGATTAGAAACTCCAGTAGTGCTTTTATAACTATAGCTAATTATAGACAAGGGCTTCAAAAAGAAAATGACAGATTAGGGAAATGTACAGCTGCTTTAAAATTTAGTATCAAAGATTGAAATTTGGATTTCTGGATCATGGTTCAAAATATAAAAATGATAGACCTCTGAACTTAAGATAAAATATCCTTAATGAGAGTTGATAAGATTGTGCTTTCCTATAATTATAATCAAAAAGTCTTTATATAAACGAGATTCACACTTTCCTATACAATCTTCTTTTTCTGTTTTACTGAGTATAGGAGAGTGTTCATTTTATTTGGCAATTGTTAAATTCAGAATAACATTTTTTATACTTTAGAGTAAAAAGGAAGAGAATTAAAAACTTCCCAGATAAAAATCTGCCAAGATAGAAATCATAGATAGTAGTTTACAATGTAGAAAGAATAGTGATAGAGATGAGTAATTCATAGCATAAAAAATCCAAGAGTAGGTGGTTAGTAAATACTAATGACTTGACTTGATTGTAGAGAAATCAACTCAGTAAAAGGGGTAACACTCAAGCAATGTAATCTTGAAAGCAGCCATAAAAGCCACTCTGATAAGGAATACAAAGGGATGCTGCTTAATGATTAGCTAACAATGAAGCACTTTGTCTCAGATATCTATGCACAAGTGCACCTTTGCACTTAATACGGGCAACAAACTAATGGGTCTAGTCCTAGTGGGACTAGAGATCCTGACTACAGGTGGCAAATTTGCTATGATAGGTTTCACTGAAATTTGATGGAATGGCATCCATGACTAGACTACCATTCAGGAGGGGTTTACCTTATTTGAAAAGAACTTAATAAAATGGGGAAGGGAGTCAGTGAACAGATATTTTATATTTTCAAAAAATAGCCTCATGAAAAGATATGTAGATATGGGTGAAGATAATTGGAGTTAGAATCATCACTGATATTGTCATGGTAGCCTTTATAATTACTCAAACTCTTTCTGCCAAAATAGAAAAGTTAATACTTTCTTGGGCTTCTTTAATGATAGTTTCATTCTCTAAAAGGTAAAAAAAAAAAAAAAAAAAAAAGGGGGGGGGAACTACTATACTGCATGTGATTCTCAGTATCAAAGAAGAAATGATTATTGAGGAAAACTGGCAACTATATCTAGCCCTAGTAAAAGAAGAGAAAAGATATGGATCTAATCTCATATTCATTCTAAATTTGAGAACACATCTTTAAGAATTCAAAAGATAAGATAGGTGGGATCCCATGTCCTAAAATTCTACAGTCTATATTCCCATCATTTAGTATGGTGTCTGGTATATAGTAAGTAAGTTTATAAATGCTATTGACTTGATGACAAAGGAAATCAACCCAGTAAAAATTAGATAGAACAATATAATTTTGAAAGCACAAATAAAAACAACTTTGATGAGGAATACAAGAGATGCTACCTAAAAAGACTTAAGTAAATATTCAGGGAACTGTTTGATCAACTTAGATTTTTAAAAGGCATGTTCAAAAGTAAGAATTGAACATCAATGAAAAAATATAGCATCAAAGAATCTATTAAGGGTTTTGGGAAATTATTCTGTAAGCATAGTTTGAAGAATACTGAGTGTTCTATTAAGATTGTGTAAACAATATGAAAGTTCAGTGTAAGCTAAGGTTGGTAAGGAAATAAAAAGATAACACAAAGTATATCTTTAGTAATACTGAACAAAAAGGAGAAAAATCAAATAAAGGCATAAAGAATGATGACAAGTGATAAAGAGAAATAGAAATACTCAATTCTTTTTCTGCTTCTGTTTTCTCTTCTAAAGAGAATGATCCTGGGATTTGGAAAACACAAAAAAATGAATAATGGACAATTGAAACCCAAGATAATTAAAGGGATGAGACCATCTAGCTGTCCTGAATGAATTCAAGTTACCAAATCCAAATTAACTAGATGACGGCATACTGAAAAAAAAAAAAAAAAAACACTGGATGTGATTGCTAAGCTATTGCAACTCCTTTTCATTTTTAAAAACTTGTTTTCAATAAGTATTTCCTCTCTTTCTCCCCTTACCCTCTTTTATAAAAAAGAAAATCAAAACTCTCATAACAAATATGCATAGGGAAGAAAAACAAATTCTCGTGATGGCCATTTTTCAAAACACCAGTCTCATTCTGTACTTTGTATCCATCATTTCTCTTCTAGGAACTGGCTAGAACTTCATCATCCATGTAATTCTCCTAAAATTATGGTTGGTCATCACATTAATTAGTCAGAGTTTCTTCAGTCTTTCAAAGCTGTTTGTCTTTACAATATCATAAATTCTTCTAGTTGTTTAAAGATGTCTCACTTCATACATTTTTCCAAGTTTCTGTGAAATTATCCCTTTCGTAATTTATTACACCATGATAGAATTTCTTTAGAGCAACTAGGTTATATAGTAAATAGAATGCAAGTCAGGAAGATGAGTTTTCTTAGTTCAAATCTGAACTCAGACACTTAATAATAACTGTATCATCCTGGGCAGGTCACTTAACCCTGTTTGCTTCAGTTCCTCATCTGCAAAATGAGCTAGAGAAGGAAATGGCAAACCACTCCTTGTATCTTTTCCAAAGCGCCGCAAATAGGCTCACAGACTTGTTTGAAATGGCTGAACAAAGAATTCCAGTACATTCATTTACTGTTTATCTGTTCAGCCATTTTCCAAATAATGATCACTCCTTTAGTTTCTAATTTTGACATTATAAAAAGAGATGCTATAAATTTGTGTACTTATTTCCTTTTTGTTCCTATTATAGTTCACCATAGTTTTCAGACTATGTAGTATTTTGGTAGTATTTTTACTGTGTCTAAGAGAATGAACAGTTTACTGACTTTTGGAGCATATTTCTAATGTTTTCCAAAATGGCTGGAATTCACATTACTATCAATGTGCCTGCTTTCCCACTACTTCTCTTCATTTTTTTAAAAATTTCATTATTTGCACTCCTTTCCTAAAAGGATTTTTCTCACCCTCTTCATTATCTATCTTCTTTTCTGTTTACTCTCCTTTCTTTGATTATATTTTTCATATAATCAAAGTTTCCAGAGTCTCCATTCTAGGCTCTGCCCTCCAGGCACTGCTCAACTGGCAGAAACTACATTCACGAGAAACTTCAGATCTGATCATTGGGAGCAGGAGGATTACATCATCAGAGACATCAGTGGTCTTCCAGTGTCAAAGGTGTTATTTGTTCTCTCCATGAGTGTGCCCTTACCACATACATTCCCTAAAGGTGTATGCATGATTGCAAATGTTCCCTCTATGTGGACATTTGCATTCTTTACATGTGGCCACTCTTTCCAGTGATAGCTTTAAAAATTAACAGCAGAGGATGCCCCAGGTCTATGGAAGAATTTTTTACTGCTACCTTAAACTACTATTTCATTTAAATGTCTTTGATTTGAATGACCTATAGTCTGCTCTTAAGATTAATACATCAGTGGGAGCTCATGAGTTAGGGCTTTTAGTGGATGTGGACACAGAGAATAGCTTGGATCTGGGATAGCCCTCTTTTCAAACTTTATTACATATTATTCCTCAATAGGTACTTTTTTGATCTAGTAACATTGACCTCATAGGTGTTCCACTAACAAAATACTCCATCTCTTTTGGACATTTTCTCTGGCTCTCTCCCATGCCTATAATGTATTCCTTTCTTTGCTCCACAGATTGACTTCCCTGACCTCCTTTAACTGCCAACTAAAATCCATTTTTATTGGAAGCCTTCTCCAACCTCTTAATTGTACTGCCTCACATAGATTATGGGCTTCATAGGGGCAAAGTTACCTCTTTTTTATCTCCAGTGTTTGACATGGTGTCTGGCACATATTCATACTTAATAAGTTTTAATTGATAGCTATGAAGTGTCCCCAGGTACTACACAGAAGAGGGAAATGAGGTCTGGAGAGACACTCACCATAAATCAGTAATTAAATGTCACCACTAGAATTTGAACCTAATTCTTTGAATTCAAATTCAATGTCCTTTTCACTACCAGTCAACTGCTTGAGTTTTAGTCTTAGCTCAGCCCCCTCAGATAGATATCCTTGGGCAAAATCATGTCATTTCTCTGAATTTCATTTTTCTCTTTTGTACAATAGAGGTTTGGACTCTCTAAGGTCCTTTCTATCTCAGACATTTTCTAGTCTGTGAAAATAGTTCTTGTCTGTTAGCATAGGTAGGTAAGAGAAGCATTGGAGTAAAAATAACATTTGCTTAACATCTGCTGTCTGATATTTCTAGCCACTAATGGGAAAATATCTGCCTTTGGGCTTGTTATTTGAGTGATAGAGTCTTAGCTAAAATTCTGGTAAAGAAATTTTCTTTTCAGCTAACATAAAGCTTGAGGTGGTGATATTTTCCCTGAGTTATAAAAGCTGGCCTGGATATTAGGAAAGCCAAAATATATGTTTGTATTTCTTTGTGTGTGTTTTCTTACCTTCACTTCTGGGACATAAAAAAATCAAGTAGAAGAAATTGTGGTTAATACAAAAAGCCCATAAAAGACAGAGAAAACTTTTTTGTTATTACTAATAACAGTAGTAAGAATAATAATTCAACAGTTCCAAAGTGCCTTACCAACTATTAATACAGTTATCTACATGTGCATTATATCATAGATCTAGCATTCTCAGTCTTCGGTGGGGTGTTTTCTATTTTTAAAAACGCAAAATTTTGGAAGAGACATTAAGGGAATCATGTTTTTAAGTGGAAAACTCCCTAAATTAAAAAAAAAAAAACTGGACATGATATAATGAATAAAAGCAATGCTATTTCTATTGCTCTGGGCTTTCTAAACAAGTTAGATATGATAGGACTCAATAGCCCAGGAGTTATTCTCATTAATGTTTTCATAATTATTTTCATAGATCGAAGTAATAATGTGGAACAGTCAATCAACAAATATTAACTTCTTTAATATTTACCTGGCACTGTTCTTTGTACTCAATTAAAGGCAAAAGACAATCCCTATTCTCAAGGAGCTTAATGGGGATACAACTTACATATAACTATATATAAATATCTATGAGATAAATTATAGATAAGCAAGAGAGGGGAGGCATCAGAATTAAGGGGGATTCAGAAAATCCTGAATTCAGGAATTCAGGAAAATCTTCCTGAAGGCATGATTTTAGCTGATCTTTGAAGCCAGGTAAGGAAATTAGGAGAAGGAAACAAGGAACAGTACTCCATACATGAGGAAAAGCGAGTGAATATATCCAGATTTGGGAGATGAAGTATCTTGTTGCAGGGAGAGCAAGAAGGACATTAGGGAAGGACTATAAGAAAAAAGATAGGAAAAATAGTATATATGGCTTTAAAAGACAAAGCAATTTTATATTTGATTTTGCAATTAATAGCCACTGGAATTCATTGGCTAGTGTCTGTAGTGAGGAAGAAGAATGATCAGATCTGTACTTTGAGAAGATCCCTTTAACAGATGAGTAAAGGATGGATTGTGTTAGAGAGAGAGACTCAATTGAGCTGAGCAATCAGTAGGCTATTGTGACAACCCAGACATGAAATGATGAGGATTGGGACCAGAGTAATAACAATATCAGAGGAGAGAAGGGTGCAAATATAAAAGAGGCTATGAAATCCGCAGTTGGGGAGGAGAGCTGGAGAATGTGCCTGCAATACCGGATTCCAAATCCTATGAAACCAGCTACTTCATCTTGTAAAGTTGAATCTTTTGCAGATCATGATCCTGATTAATGATTAGATCCTAGATTAGTGACTCAGAAAATTATCTCGCCTCTTTTCCGTTAACTAGGCTTTTATTTTTGGTGGGGGTGTTGTAACCCATCCATATTTCAAATTCAAATAAATGTATGTGCAGATAGTGGCCAATAAAACAGATTAGTACAGGAAGATAATCCAACAATATTTACTAGCACTTAGTTGAGCTTGGCCTAAATAAATTACCTCTACCCTGAGCCACTTTCTAGGAGAAAAGCAAATATTTTTCTCTTCTGGGAGACAATCTTGGGATCCTGCCCCTAACTTCAGGCTTAGTAATTTCATTTAATTAAATAATGTTTTGTATGATGAGCTGAATGCTGTTTAAAATCCATTAAGAAGAGGTAAATAGGAGGATGTCTTTGTCCCTTGATGTAATTGATTTATCTTTTGGTGTTCTCTTTGTCCGTTTTAGATTCCCAGGGTGTCAATCAGGATAGCATTAATTTAGAAAAGGATAGATTAAGAATTGAGAAGCTAGATTTCATCAACCCCTAAAGAAAACTGGAAGGTGTCTGAATTTCAATTTGAGAGTTTATTTTATTACAAATCACAAAGTCAATGATAGAGCCTCTCTGGGCTTACCCTGCAGTCTCTTCATGAGAAAACTTAGCTCTCATTGGCTTCCTTATCTTGTCTTTGGGGTATTCCTTTTATCTGATATTCACTGAACATACTGTCAGTCATCTCAACCTTTGAATTTAAGACAGCATCAAGCATTATGTGAATACTTTGGCCAATAATAATCATCACTCTTCTGAATAGCTTTCCACTGAAGGAACCCCTCAAGTCCCATCTACAGGGTAAGAACTGAAGGGTCTAAGACTCATGAGGACCTCAAGTGGGTTTTCACCTTGGCTGGATTTCATTAGTAGCTTTACCCTAGAGATTATATAAATATTTTATGTTCACAGAACCTCACTCTGACTTGATCCCAAACAAAGTTTAATATTTAGAATATTGTATTCCTCCAAAGTCTGGTCTCAGACTTTTTAAGTCTATCTTAAATGATAAATACATTAACAGAACCTGTAGCAGACACATTTTTCATAAAGTTTGGGTAGGGGTAGAGGTTACAGGTAAGATATATATATATATATTGTTACTAGCATTCTTTTCCTAAGTGTTTACTATATGTGGGTGCTGAAATTACCCAGATCTTTGACTTACAGTGATCTTTTCATGTATTTTCCCAAGTTATAGTCTAGGTAATTTCCTGCTCAAGAGCTTCAAAAGCTCTACACATTGTCATTGTGTTTTTTTAAATGCAACTGATATGTATTGATTTAAAATGCCATTTTATACAAGACTGAAAAAATGTATTATTATTATATAAACATTAGACAATAAGGTGAATTTTCATTTTTCATAGACATTATTTAATCTGCAGGGTACCTTTAGCACCAAAATACTATCACTGTATAGTCTCTGTAAAGACTCCTCCAAATATAAGGTACTCAAAATCATAGCTCAAAAACCCAGAGGATGAATTTTGTTTTTACCTTAAGCCACAGAACTTTTAAAGCAAAAGATATTAAGTCAAAGAATATAGCAAATAGTTTTCTTTGAGCATATGTATACAATCTCCTACAAATTACCATATAACCAGAGGGAGAGAGAAGACACACACAGAGAGACCATATGTGAATATGGAACATAGAAAGAGAGACAACTTTTGAGAACAGGTAATGTCAATAAAGAATGTCAAATGTCAGTTAAATTGATATATGTGGAAGACACAGGGGCTAGGAACACACTAATCAGGGCACTCCTATGGTCAGAACAATTCTGCAACCGCCAGGCTATCAGTATATTTTGGTGACATCATGCTGCTTTTTGCTATCGTCACATTAGTACTCTTTGCTAGGTATATCACCTTTCAGAGCCTATTGTGCCAGCTGGATCTTAAGTCTCTGTTCTGTATTGTACCTTCACTCTCTATTTGGTATCTCTGCTCTCTGAACTTTTCTCCTGGCTCTCTTTTTCCATTTACTGAGATGTGATGACAGGGAAGCTTCTTTTTGAGACATGGATTTTTAAAGCCCTTTTGGTTTGTATCTAAGACTTTGAGCCACCATATTTGGTAAAGAGATAGCCAACAAAAATCAGACAAAACCTCCCCATATTAAGTTTAATTCTATTATTTTGACTACTTATACCTATTACTAATCCAAAGTCCATGACCCCAGGCAAATTATCTGATTTAGGGTTAGAAAATTCCTTGTAATTTGCATGTAATTTATATGGAGAGTTTTGGTGCTCTCCAAAACTATTTTTGGACAATATTTTGTTGTTGAAATGATTTTTTATTTAATTAAAAAAAATTCCAATAGTATTTTTCCCCAAATAATGTTGTTTTAAACATTCATTTTATGGCTGTTTCAAAATTTTCTCCCTCCCTCCTTTATCTCTCCATTCCCCAAGACAACGTGTAATCTGATATGTTAAATATATGCAATTCTTTTAAACATGTTTCTATATTTGTCATATTGTGCAAGAAAAATGAGATCAAAAGGGAAAAAAATCATGAAAAAAAAAAACAAAATAGTTGAAAACACTATGCTTCAATCCAATATTCAGTCTCCATAGTTCTCTTTCTGAATGTGAATGCCATTTTCCATCCCAAAATTATTGGAATTGCCTTAAATTACCACATTACTGAGAAGAGCTAAATCCATCACAGTTGACCATCACATAATCTTGCTGCTACTGTATACAATGTTCTCCTGATTCTGCTTACTTTACTCAGCATCAGTTCATGTAAGTCTTTCCAGGCTATTCTGAAATTATCCTGCTCATAATTTCTTTTAGAGCAATAATAACCCATTACATTCATATACCATAACTTATTCAGCTATATCCCAATTGATGGGCATCCACTCAATTGTGGACAATATTTTTGAGATCCCATAGGTCTAATGTGAAGGCTGGGGATTAATAGTATGCCTTGACATGCAAATATAAGCAAGAACAAAAGCTAAGAGACAAGACCATTACCCTTTACTCTTCTGATCCACATTTCTGTCCTTTTATTGTACATATACACAAATATGGGATTTTTTCAATTATATTCTATCTCAAAATCTTACTATTTCCCTATATATTGATTACTAAATACAGTCAATTCTCAGGTTTCATGGGGTATACTCTTCCTAGAAACAATGTGAAAGTATAAAATGAGAATGTTGATACATTGAACCTATGGGAAATAGGGGTGTTAAGTTCCCATGACCATTAAAAACTAATCTTTCTACAGACATTCTAGCATGAAGTTTATCTAACATCTTTATTTTCTCACTACACCACATCTCTGACTTGGCACTTTTGGGCTTAGGGCCCAAAGGACTCTGAACATGCTTTAGGGGAATAATTATAACACAGAATTTGTGTTTTAAAGACAATCAAAATATGTGGTGAATACACACAAAGTTCTTCGCAGCAGCGAGGTAAAAAACTACTGAAGCCTCAAAGGAAGAATTGATCAGCCTTTTCATAGACTTACAGGTATCACATATCACTTTTTTTTCTATTGCACAGTTTTAAATGTGCACAGTTGGCAGCTCAAAAGTACAAATGAGGTTACTAAAAAAAAAGCACACTAATGATTGAAGTCACGAAAGTTAAATGCACAAATATTGAGGACTGACCTTTATTACTGAATGTGTAGTATTCATTCATAGTTTCAGCAATGTGTCCTTGTCAATATTTTTGTTCATTTTTCTGAATAAGGTACTATGAAGATGGGCTTGAGTTTACTTTATTTATGGAAGAATTATATAATAAAACAATTGTTCAATGTGGGGCATTTCAAAAAGGAAGCAGGATGTGGCAAAGGGAGTTTGCCTAGGAAATCATGTTCACCTGCTCTCATACAAAGATCCTCCGCTTATATGGAGAAATCCCAGAAAACACATGGCTCCAAAGTAAAACTTTTAGATAGAATTATAGGATCATAACTTTAGAGCTGTAAGACATTCCAAAGATAATTGAGTCTTAAATCCTCATTTTTAATAATAAAAAAGCAAAATTTCAAACAGGTTGAGATTTGTGTTCAATAATTAGTAAATAGATTATGAATGGCAGAGCTAGAATTTAACCAAAAACCTTTGATTTCAAACCCAGAAATCTTTCCCACTGTACTATTCAGCCTTCCTTATAATTTTAGAGATGTGATAAGTGCTGGGAGGAATAAGGATCTTAACTTCTTTGATTTGCTTTTTGTACCCTGTTATAGAGATGTAACTATGACTAATCAAACCTAATAAAAATTATGTTTGATAGTAATAACATTTCACTAGAGGGTGAAAAGGAGGCATTTGAAGTGCTGTGGTCTTATGTCAGTAATCAACTAGCAATTATTAAGCATATATTTAGTTATAGACACTGGTGGTAAGCATTTATATCTTGGAAAATGGCAAGTTCACATCAGAGCCAATACAAGAAATGTTACAAAGGTAAAAATAATAGGACTTGACAACTGATAGGATATGGGGCAGAGCAGTGAGAGAGAGAATGAGGAATCAGATATGACATTTAGGTTGTGAGCCTGGGGTGCTCCCAACTTTAATAAAGATTTTAGGGGAAAAGTGGAAGGAAAATGACAAGTTAAATTGGGGGTGGGTGCGAAGAAATCAAAATCAAGTGATTTGTCCAAGATCACACAGCTAGTAAATATAAGAGACTGGATTTGAACTTGGGTCCTGCTGATTCCACTTTACCATCTAACTGTGCTGACAATTCATTTTTGAACATATTGCGTTTTATTTTACCAGGACATTTAAGTCATAATATGTGAAGCCGGCATAATGGCAGCTGGAAATGTGAGACTGGAGGTCAGGAGGGAGGTTATTGACAAATAAGTCTATCTGAGAGTCATCTATGATAATTCAAACAATAGAAGCAAATGAGTTCAAGTGGAATAGAGTAGAATAGGATTGAGCATTAGAGGATATGCCCACAATTAGCAAGTGTGACCTGGTGAAGATCCAGAAAAGGAGAAAGAGAAGGAATTATCTTACAGGTGGGAGAAGAACAGAAGAGAGCAGGAATTATCTTACAGGTGGGAGAAGAACAGAAGAGAGCAATATCATGAAAACATTGAGATGAAAGAGTTATCAATGAGAAGAATCAAAATTTATCAATTATGCTAAGAATTGAGAAAGGCCATTAGTTTATAACCTAAAAGATTATTAGTAACTTTAGAAACAGGACTGCAAAAGTTCCACATATCTCAAACAAGGGAAAAATCCCACTCTTCAGAGAAGATAGCATGGAATTATTGTCTAAATCCATAGAAAGCAAAATAGGAAGAGACATAGTGTAAACATAGGAATGAAATTAGATAGAGGGAAGAATTTCCCCACAATTAGATTTGTTAATATTCTTTTTTCCCTTGGAAATAGATTCTCTTATGTCTTCAGTGATTTAAAGGCAAGACTTTCAGAAGATGAAGAGATGAACTAATTAATTTCCAACTTCCATTCTACTCACATGGATATCTGCTTTAGGTTACTATGTAGATCAAGGAAATAGATGTTTTGTCAATTGGGCAGAGATGACAAAAGATTAAAAAATGTAATTGCAAGGGCATGAAGAGATCTATGTATGTAGTACTAGCAATTTTTTTTAGAAATGTTTCATTTTTCCAGTTACATAGAAAAGCATATTTTAATAATTATTCTTCAAAGTTTTGAGTTCCAAATTGTCTTTGTCCTTCCCTGACTCATGGAGAAGGCAAACAATTTGATATAGGTTAAACATGTGCAATCATGTAAACATATTTCCATATTAGTCATGTTGTAAAAGAAAACACAGACCAAAAAAATTAGAAAAATAAGGATTTTTTTAAAAGTGGATTTTTCAATCTGTATTCAGGCTTCATTTGTTTTCCCTTTCTGAAGGTGAATGGTATTTTTCATCATAAGTAATCTGGAATTGTCTTAGATCATTGTATTGCTGAGAATAGCACAATTCATAGTTGATCATCATACAACACAGCCATTACTGTGTACAATGTTTTCCTGGCAATGCTCAATTTACTTGACATCAGTTCATGTAACCCTTTCCAGGTTTCTCTGAGAGATCCTGCTCATCACTTCTTACAGAACAATAGTTCCCTTATAACTTGTTCAGTCATTCCCCAATTGATGGGCATCCCCTCAATTTCTTTGCTATCACAAAAAAAGAATTGCTATAAATATTTTAGTACTAGCAATTCTTGAGGAATCAATGGAAATTCATGAAATGTAAGCATTCTGTTCTACTTGGAGTCTAAGATAGTAATAGTCTTTAAAATACACAATAAAGTTCTTGCTAGTGCTACATCCCTAGGTATAAAAGTATTTAAATGTCCTAGTCTTTGATTCATCATGGCAACCTCATGACATAAAAGTACCCGCTAATGACCAGAATTTCCATCTCAGCAACAAGATAGTAAGCTCCTTTGTAATGTTCTTCTCTAAGGTGTAGTATTCTCTGGGAGCAGGTTTCTTGGGGAACTTCTGGTGGCAGCCTTCATTTCAGTTCAAAGTAACAATCACCTCAAATGCAGCCAGGAGTTAAAAGTCCAAATCCTTTATTGTTTCCTTTTAAGTCTTGTCTCCTTCCTTGGTCCAGGTTAGCTTTCTTAGAGGCCTGTCTCTCTCCTTGGTTCTGAAAGCTCTTGCCATTAGCCCTTCATCTCTGCCAGCTTCAGCCTCTCCTGCTCCAAATGTCTCCAGCCAGCACAAAGGTGGAAGTTGGAATGAATCTGACTCCGCCTCCGAGATTGGGCTTGTGGACTTCTTTCTGTGTCTGGCCCTGAGAGCTTCTTGCTTATATGCTGTGCACTGAGTATACTCCAATCATTATATCACTAGGAAACCATTATTTGTTGTAGGATTAAATCAATGCTAAACTAGATTTAACCATTGTCTCCTCAATTCTGCTTAGTACCTTGTTTCAAGTTCTGGCCCATAACATCTCCTTGTAAGATTAAATCCATCATACTGAACCATGCTAAATTAGATAATTATTGTCTCTATCAATTCCACTGTCTTGTAAGAATCATAACACTCCTTGAGGGCATGGGCTAAGTAAATCTTTTAAACTGTGTCTGTACTTTAGTCCTAATAGCACCCAGCATAATGCAAAGTTCACAATAGAAACTTAGCAAATATATGTTGAGTTAATTTGAGGAGATGTTGTTTCTGAGAAGAATTTAGTGAAAATGACAAAAATAAATCAAGTGATGTTTTTGACATGTTTAAAGAACTACCAAGGAAAATGAATTTATAAATGAATACTAAATGACTAGCAACACTGTAATTATCATCTTGCATTCTGTTTTATAGTTTATATATTCATTCATTCTTCAAGCCTTAAAGGGCTTACTTTGGGAAAGGCATTATTCTATATATTAGAGATACATAGACATTCTCCTAACCTCAAGGAGCTAACATCATATTGCAAAGTAAACTAAGGAAATTTAATTGCTTCTATTAAAGAATCAAAATAGACATTTGTCTATAATGGTTATTCCCTATTTAATATGACCAAATACTTAGGATCATAAGATCATAGATTTTAGGGACTTGTTCTTTTCTTTCCAGTCTCCTACATTTTCCCCATGAACTCTGTGGTTCAATCATTTATTGTTCTCATACATGTTGCTCCACTTTAGTATCTATTCTTTTGTACTGACTCATGTCTCTGCTTAAACTGCTTTCCCTTCTAATTCCTGCCTCTCACAATTCCTGGCTTCCTTCAAAATGAAGTTCAAATGTCACCTGTAAGATGCCATTCCCAGTCCTCTCTCACCCCCTAGATACTAGTAATCTTCCCTTCTAAAGTTGCCTTCCTTCTATTTATTTAATATGTATCTTGCACTTATTTATTTATATATGTCTCCCCATAAAATTTAATATGTATCTTGCATTTATTTATATATGTCTCCCCATAAAAATGAAAATTCTGAGGTCAGGGATTGTTTTTGCCTTTTATTTTTACCCTCACTGTGTTTAATAAATCAATCCTCGTTGACTGAGGCCATGTAAACCAAAATTCTCCTTTTATAAATGAATAAACTGAGGCCCAGAAAAATTAAGTAATTTTTCCAAGTTTGCCTAGGTAGTAATAGTGGTGAGATTTGAACCTGTGTTATGTGACTATAAATCTATTGCTTTTTCTATTGCACTATATTTAGATTAGAAAGCATAAAGTTCCTGAAATATCTGAGTATATTAGAATGTTGCATAAGATTTATTTTTTAACTCAGAATATATTCTAGAGAGCCTTTGGAAAGCATTAACTATAGCTTCAATTTAATAACATATTAATATTTTAAAAGTTGGCTGATAATTGTGTTTTATCTCAAAGTATTTCTAATTCAGTTTGACTTTTCCATCCCCCTTTCAATAAGGGTGACTACTTTCAATTTTGTATTGTATTCAATTTCAATTTTGTATTTGTATTTCAATTTTTTCATGATTAGTGCTAGCACAGTGTGTTAAGAATAGTAGGTACAGAATAAAGTGCTTAAAAATCTATCTTCCCCCAAAATAACTTTAAGGAACTTTATTTATTGTCTTTAGAGTACCTATGCTACCAGCTGGAAAATCCATTCACCTACAGTGGCAGTGGGTACTTTTCTCATCACAAGTCTTACAGAGTAAACAACTTTATTCTTAGAAATTACATTAATTCCCATTGCAAGGTAAATATGACATATTGGTGATACTACTAGTGAAATTTACTGATGGAATATATGGATCAGAGCAAACTTATGTGCCATTTTTCTAAAAGTTATTGGCAGTGAGATAATTCTGTAATTTTTATTTTCTTCTCAATCTTTCTATCACATTGATGTCCTACCATTGCCTGTCACCCTACCAAAAGTCATGCAACAGTGGTGTTCCTGCAGCTGCTATTTCTCCAGAAATTCTGAAATCACAACAGGAAGGGCGGTGCCGTGAGGTGGGTAGGTAGGTAGAAAGGCAGCCTCTTCAATCACCTTAGGGGTGCACCAACCCGTCTCCCATGCTGGAGCTGCCTCCAACCAAAGCACGTGAAGAAGCAGTAGTGTTTTTAGCCTGGGTGGCTAGCGATTAGCCTCCTGTGTGTTCTGTGTGCTCAGAACTCGGTAGAGCTTGGAGGAAGGAAAGGGAGAGAGGAGACAGGTTAGGACTCATCCCCGCAAGGCTGTGCAGCTGCAGGAGTCGGATGTTCTTGGGTGCCTATCCTTTTGTGTCACTTGGTTTGTTTTCCTTGTCCTGTGACTACTTCCCTGGGAGGTTTTATGTGTCTGGTCATGCTGCTGGGTCTCCCGAGGTCTGCAAGCACAAAGTATTCAAGGGGATTATCTAAGCTTATGCTACTTTCTGAAGCTGTGATAAATCAGCACCAAAAAAGCCAAGGGAAGCAGCATCCTTGAACAGGACCTCCTGAGCAGGAGAGACTATATTTAAATGCACAGCTGCTAGTGGACAGATATTGCATGCTGCTAGCTCAAGCCTTGACTCTACCTCCCTCAGCCTCCTCTCCCTTCTTTTTGGAGGGCCAGAGAGCAGAGTACCAAACTCCTCCTGTAACTCCACTTTGCATTTACTCAACTGCCTGGTTCCAATTCTGTGGAACAAGATGCCTGCTGCTGCCCCATCCTTTCTCTCCCCCCTTTTTTTTGCCTCTTCCCTGCCATCTCCCACTTCAGATGTAATCTTGTTGAGAGAGGGACTGTCTTTCTTTTTAGTAATTACATTCCCATGGTTTAGCACGTCTGGCACATTGTAGGTGTTTAATAAATTCTTTTGGGTTGATTGGATTAGAACAGGATTGATTTATTAATCTGGGTCTTTCCCTTTCTTCCTATTCTAAAGCCCCAGCCTACCACTTGTCTGAGATCATCCCCCATTTACACTGTATACATTATGCACATACATGGTTGTTTGCATGTTGTTTCCCGCTTTAAAATATAATCTACTTTAAAATATTGATCTACTTTACTTTTTTCCCCCTGTATAATCAATGTTGAATTCTGTGCCATAGTGAGTGCTTAATAAATACTTTGTTGACTGATGGAATGACCAACTAAATTGGAAACCACTACCCCTATATTATGACAGGTCCCATCTCTGGTTCATCCTCCCGGCAGAGCTAAAAGGAGAATTATAGATTCCTAACTGGCTTCCAGACCTCCAATTCATAGGGTAGCAATTTGCCATTCCTTATCACTTAGTTACAGAATCACAGCAATAGAAAGGAACCAGAGAATATCTAGTCTAACCTCTATCAGAAGAGTAACCTCCTCTATGACATTCCAGAAAATTATTTAGCCAGATTTCACTGGAAGACCTTCTGTGGTAAATTGATTCATCCACAAAGACTTGTTCAACACCTACTATCTGCTATGCACTGAGAATTAAAAAAAAAAAACAATGTCTTGCTGCAGCCCATGGCACTTTTGGGACCACTCAAACATCATCAAATTTTTTCTTTTCATCAAGTCAAAATATGCTTTTATGCAATTTCTGACTATAGTTTACAGTCTTGTCTTCTGAATTTAAGTTGAATAAATCAAAGCCCTTCTTTATACAGTAGTCTTTCAAATGCTTTAAGTCAATTATCTGTTACCTCCAAGACACCAGGTTTTTTTCTTCTCTAAACTAAATATCAATTGCTCCTTCAACCAGTTCTCCTAAGGACACAGTTTCCAATCCGTTCAGCATACTGACTGAGCTCCTCATGATATGCTATAATTTGCCTACATTCTTTCTAAAATGGGACATACAGGACTAACCACATTTTAGGTATCATTTGACCAGTGGTGTGGAAAGTACACAACTAGCAATGTAGCCTAAGTATTAGCTTTTAATCACCTTATTGACATACAATCAGCATCTGGGTCTCCTTCACATAAATTATATTTTGAGCATTCCCCAGTCTATACTTAGAAAATTGATTTTTAAGCCTAGGTATGTTTTTTTGCATTTATCATGATTTAATGTGATCTTAACCTTGGTCCATCATTTTACACAAATTAATATGTATCCTGACTCCATTGGCTACCATGTTCTTTGAGACATTCATGCATATTTTGAAGACTGCTTTATTTGTATGTTGGGAACAGATCATATTCCTCTTTAGTTTCTTAAAAATCATTTAGCCAACATGTTATGAAGTGATAAGGGTACTTTCTACCGAGCTTTTTAAAACCTGAATTCTTCACAAAAAAGGAGCATGTATAGGTATTCAGTGACTATATTCTGTTCCTTTGTGTTATTGTTGTTTTTTATTCATTTCAGTAATGTCCAATTCTTCTCGACTCCATTTGAGGGGTTTTCTTGGCAAAGATACTGGAGTAATTTGCCATTTTCTTCTCCAACTCATTTTACAAATGAAAAAAAATGAGGCAAACAGAAATTGGATGACTTGCCCATAGTCACATAGCTAGTAAGTATCTGAGACCATATTTGAACTCGCGTCTTTCTGACTCCAAGCTTGCTACTCTACTGATTATGTCACCTAAGCTGCCTGTTTCTTAAAATCTGGTAAAGAAATGTTTTTTGGTTGACTGCTGAGCTAAAACTTAGAGTTCATCCAAATGACCACCTGGGAAAACTTACTCTTTCCCTCCTGCTAGCCATGAGGGATTAAAAAAGGCTGATTCTCTGAGCTTCAGAGGGTCATGGGGGTAACATCCTTCTCCTCCAGTGACCATGACCTCTTGGGCAAGTCTATGGCTGAGGTATTTTTGTTTTTGTCTTCTTTCCTTTGGTATAGAACACTGTGAGATCTCAAAAAGTCAGTAAAACTATGAAAATTTGATAGCACTGAGCCCAGTAAAGAGCAGATGTCTAAGAAATGATTATCGGATAAGATCCAGCTCTACCATGAATCAATCCAGAACTGAGCATGCTATGTCCTGAAGTTTTGCCCTTTGGCTGTGCTACATTTATAAGTGAAGCTGGCTAAACAGATTTGGCAGCAACTACTTTAAGTTTAAACCTACTCTCCCCAGGCACCAAGGTGATAAAAGGATGGATCTGTCTTTGGTTCAAGAGTGACATATTTTTGCATTTTTGTTATTGCTCTATCTTCTTAATAAATATCATTTTATAAAAACAGAGGAAATAAGAGTTTATTTGGTTCAACTATTTAAGGGTTTGAGCTGTGTGGAAAGTGTGACATATTCATATAGACTTGTGGAGTCTCTCATTATGCTTCTGGCTGCATATGGTGGTTTTGGCTCCGTTAACTAATGTTCTCTGGAAATACAAACTTGAAGGAATATCATCTCATGGAGGAATGCCTTGGTAATCCTCTTGTATCATTCATTTCTTCAACTGCAGTTTAACAAGCTACACATGTATACACTAGATGAGTTCCACTTTAACTCAATTGCTTAGAAAATGATACCAATAAGATCAATGTCATTGACATTCTCAATACAAGCAGTTAGTTTACATATTTTCCATAGCAAGACCACACCATAAAATTTATTTGCTGTCTTAGAAGTAATCCAAGTCATTAGTTACAGGAGCAATTGGTGCAAGTATATGAATTGATCACCTACGTGGATAGGACCTAGAACCTGAAAATTATAGAGATCTTCAGTAGCCATCCAATCTAAGCCATACATGAAAGGAATATCTATGATGATGATCCGTTAAAAACCATTTATGATCAATGGACAACAATGCTGGATTTAGGGGCAGAAATATTGAGTTTGAGTTCCGGACCTGCCATTTACTGCCTTGTGTAATCTCTCTCAGTTTCCTCATCTATGAAGTAGGTCAAATTGGACTGAAGTATAAAGTCCTTCCCAATTTTGTGATCCAATGCAATTCTATCAAATTTAAGCTGAAACTACTATCACTCTCACACACAACAACAACAACTACCTCAGAGCTCATGCTCTACTTGTAATCAGTAATGTTTCGGTGAAAAAGTAAGGAGACAGTGTCTTCAACTACTAGGTTTGTGAAAATATTGTTGTGTTCAACTACTATGTTTTGTAAAGACAACTACCAAATTTCCATATATAAATCTGATTACTTACCTGCATAGCAATGCCATGCTTCCAGTGCCTACAATACATCTTCATTTAACTGTCTTATGGTTATTTAAAATTCAGCATCTTCAAATCAAACTTGTTGTGTTCCACTCAAAATAGATTCTTCAATACCAACCCAATTTTGCAAGCTCTCAGGGTGAAAATGTTTGGTATCATTTTTGACTTTTCTCCTCTCCTAAATCCAGTTAATCACTAATTATTCTTCTTTCTTTAAAATCTCTCATGTTGGTATGTTCCTTTCCATTCTAGTTCAAAACCTCATACCTCACATTTATATTGTTATGGCTCCCAAATGTTCTCTTGACTTCAGACCTTCTTGCCTACAACCCATCAAGTATGCTACTACTGGACAAATCTTAAAACACAGATTACAAAATTTTCATACTAAAAAATGGCTCTCTGTTGTCTCTACATCAAATTTAAGCTCTTTTCACTAAAAAGACAGATAATGAAAATGATCTAGTTCTACTCAAGCCTCCCAAATGGCAGAAATGGAAATGATGGGTAAAAGTTGAAGCAAGGGACAAGGCTGGAAAAAAATTCTGCAATTTGTGTTGTCCAAAAACAGAATTTGTTGCCTTGGAAGGCACTGAGTTTCCCAATACTGGACTTCTGAGATTACACTTTTCAGAGTGAGCTCCTAGTCAGAAACAGGTTTATCTTTAAGAACCACTTCAAAGTCAAAGAATCTAAATTATGATTCCATGACTGTGGCCAAGTTAAGTGTTTCATAATTCTTCATCTCATTTGATCCTCTTAATAGCCTGGTAATATAGGTGCTATTATCCCCATTTTACAATTGATGCAATAGAGAGTAGCTTTTTCAGGATCACACTGCTAATAAATTCCTGGGACATATTTAAAATTAGTCCTTTTTGACTGTTGGCTCCAAGTTCTGTCCACCACTATATCTAGCCTTGGATTCATTGCACTTTCTAATATAGGTAAGGGGATTCAGAATGGGTTGACTGACTGGACCCAAAGATAAGTCAATCAAGGATTTGATGTTCACTGAAGGTTGGTTGGTATTCTTTAAACTTTCATAGTCTTTTCTGTAGAACTTTGGTGCATAGTCAGTCTTTAGGGGTTAGAGGAGAAGAGCCTTGGCTAGCGGAGACCAGTTTCTTTCTTCTTTTTTTGTAATTGTTTGAAATTCCAGTCTTCAAAGAGAAATGTCAGATGGAAAGTGCAACTTGTGGAACAACCCAGACAGCTGGGAGTTTGGTCTCTGATGTGTGGGATTTTGTTAGAATGTATAATATTTGCATGTTTCCAGCGTTGTCATAGAAACAAATGGCATGTTTTTTAGAATGCAGATTTGCTCTGGTGTATTCCCTAGTTAGTATAGAATATGCTTTTTTTTTTTAAATTTGGGGTTTGTTTCTGGAGTTCTAACTGGGAATGCTAATATACTTAGACCATCCAAGGTTTAAAATGATTAGGAGTGAAAGGGTCTTTTCTTTTTTTTTCTATGTGAACAATTCTTAGAAACCTTATTGAGGCTAGCTAATTTAAGATCATAAGTTCATAGGATCATAAATGTAAATTTGGAAGGTACAAAACAGCATCTAGCCAAATGCTTTTCATTTTGTAGATGAGTAAACTGAGGTAAAAAAAGGAGAAACAAGTTCACATTCACATTGATATTATAAGAATGGTTTATGTAGACATTTTTTTTAAATCATTTTCATGGACACTTGGGTTTTTATTTATTCATAGATAATAGTATTTATTGGAAATTGAAATTCATTTTCTTTGCAATGGATCATTAGAATTGACTCATGCAATAATATGGTATTTATGCTTTATCAAGGTCTTTCCTTACAACTTGTTACCATTGGATGGATGAGATAGCTGGAGAGATGGAGAAAATTGGCCACGGGCATGGACTCATACCACAAAATCTTGACATTGAAATGATTCTTAAAAATAAACCTATATCTGATCAGAATGTTACTATGGAAGGAGATAATATCTCAGAGTTCCAGCAATGGGAAATTCAATGCCTTCCAAGGCAACACATTCCATTTTTGGACAGCTCTAATTGCAGAAAAAAAATTTTTTTTTCTAGTTTTGTCCCTTGCTGCAATATTCACCGACCATTTTGAATTCTGCCATTTGGAAACCAGATAATGCAAATCTAATGTGTCTTTCACAAAACAATCCTCAAAATAAATACCCCTAAGTATTCCTTTCTCCACAATAAACATCTTCAGTTACTACTATAGATAGTTTCCTCCATTACAATAATTTTAGTCCCTTCATCTTCCTGATCATCTTCCTCTCAACCTTCTCCAAATTGTCGATGTGATTCTTAAAATGTGATACCAAAAGTTTTATGCAATACTATACATATGGTCTGACCCTAGGTAGAGTACAGAGAGATTATCATCTGGCTCCTATTCCTATGCTTCTATTAATGCAGTCTAAAATCACATTTTTGACTATCATATCATAGAATTAGGAAATTCAAAATTTTCAGAAAGTATCCCAAAGACCACTCTGTCCAAAATGAGGTGAGCCATTTTATTCATGCCTATTGAATTTGTAAGCCAGAGTTATCAAACACATAGGACTGCATACCATGGCAGAAATAGATTAAAATGTCATTGAAAAATACTTACCAAAAATAAATGAAAAGGCAACAGAATATGAATAATGTCAAGATGTGATTTTCTAAGTCAATATATGGTCTTGAAAAGTCCTTATGTATTAGCAGGCTTCCTCTTTTTTTGAGTTTGACACCATTGTTGTAGACAACTAAAAACAAACCACAACAAAACCCACCATATTTTTCCCATGACATATTACCTCCCTTCCATTTAGAGTGGTAAAGGTGGGGTTTCACTCTAATTCATAGGATTTGCATTGAGTTCTAAATTTCTATACAACTAAATTTCATCTGTGTCCTAGCCTCTTGAGTTATCTATGTCCATAGTTTATATGTTTCAGAGCTGAAACTTGAATCCAGATCTGTAGTTTCATTGTATAATATCATTTCCATTACATAAAGTTGTCTTCTACAGATAAAAAATATTGCATTTTTCAGGAACTTTTCCTTGTCATAATTTATGGAATGCTAATCCTATCATTGATCTCATATTGTATTATGCATCTTATTCATTTATTTAATATCAAAAGTATTTAATGGCACCTAATCGTTAGATATCGCTGGTACATGGATTATCAGATTTATTCAACCCTTAGACTACTTTAGAGACAAAAGACCCTATATAGAATATCTACTATCATCATCACCATTGTCATAAATAACAGATTAATGTTATAATTATAATAAATAAATAGATTATTTCACTTTCCTTGATAACATAACTGGGTGTTAACACATCTCAATCAATTAATCAAAGATTGTAGACCAAGTGGGAAAAGTCCTTGAAAACCAAATGAACATTATACAGTAAGTATATTTGGATGGGTTCAGAAAATTTGATCACACTCTATGGGTCATCTATAAAATATAATCAATTCAGAACCAGAAGAATGAAGCACCTGGGATAATCAATAATAATTGTTGACATTATGTATCACTTAAAGGTTAGCAAAGGATTTCACATACCTTCTTTTATTCAATCAAAAAAACTTCCTCCAAATTCATGGCAAGCAGGGTGCTGCTTTTAAGGAGAAAAACAATGAGGAGAAATCTGATTGATATTAACAAAAATAATGTCAAGGATATTATAAACATTGGAATTGTTAATGCCATAAACTAACATTAAGTGACAACATAGCAGCATGGAAAAAAGGTTGGACTCGGAGATAGGAGAGGCTTGTGTTTGACATTTTTTGTGTACAGCTGGGCAAGTCCCTGTGGACCTGTGAGCCCCAATTTCTTTCTTTTTTTTTTTTTGTAAAATGGAAATAATAATACTGGGATTTGCTACTTAATTGGATTGTTACAAGGAAAGCATCTAACTTAAAGTGCTAAATAATTGTGAGTTATTATCATTGTTATAACTACAAGGAAGTAAGTAGCTCACAAGTTCCTCAGGTAATCCTTTTTAATTCTATCAACCAGACTTTAAGAACTTCTACTTCAGGCAAATGATAAAAAAAATCGAGAAGTAAAGAATTATTTTATTATAGGCAGGAAGAGTATAAAGGAAAGGAGGAAGGCACAAAAATTTCTCATTTTTATTCTGTTCCTGTCTCTTTGTGTGTCTGTGTGTCTATGTCAATATCTATGTCTCTGTCTTCCTCTTTTTCTGTCTTAGCTGTCTGTCTTTTCTCTCTTTCCCTGCTTGTAGTTCCCCCACTTCTCCCACTTCTGTTTGTCTGTCTCTGTGTCTCTGTTTTGTCTGTCTTTGGTTTGTAGTCCCACAGTTTTCCTATCTCACAGAACCCATTTTTTCCCTTCAGGATGCAACTCAAGTCCCACCCATTCACAATTAATATTTTCCTGCCCTAACCATATTTTACTGCCTTGTATTTATTTTGTAATCAATCAATCAATTAACATTTATTAAGCACCTACTAAGTGACAAGCACTATTGCCTTCAAGAAGCTTATAATCATTTAAGCTAAAGGCAAGATAAATAGAAGATAATTAGTAGAGAGGAGGCACTGGAATTAAGATAGATTGGAGAAGGCTTCCTCTAAAGAGCTGATGATGAGTTCAAATGTGGTCTCAAGACACTTATGGGCTATGTGATCCCAGACAAGTCACTTAACTCTGTTTGCCTCAGTTTCCTCATCAGTGAAATGAATTGGAACAGGAAATGGCAAACCACTCCAATATCTTTGCCAAGAAAACCTCAAATAGGGCCATGAAGAATTGGACACTACTGAAATAACTGGATACCATACGGCAGGCATTGTGCTAAGCTCTGGGGATACAAAAAAAGCCAAAAGTCAACAGCCCTTCCTCACCAAGAACTCACCTCCGAAGGAAGAGACAACATTCAAACAACCCATGTGCAAACAAGATACATTCAGTGTAAACTGGAGATGATCAACTGAGGTTTTCTGTTCTTTAAAACAGTGGCCAAATTCTGAAGTGTGTGCTCACTCTTGGAATAATAGTTTCCAGAAAGAAATGAAGCCATTGAGGAATGCTTAGGAGGAATTGTTCTCCTGAGATTTGGGGATGGCCAAAAGATTTAGATGATATAAGTTATGAACAGTCACTATCTCATGTTAAGTCAGCTTAGACAACAAAAGTCATCTCTACTTGGACCCGAGACACAGAAAGTTGCTTTATGTCCCAAAACAGAAATGAACTATATTAAAAAAAAAAAAAAAAAAAAACTTGAGCCAGATATTCCCTTTTTCTCTCTGTGTGTATATTCCTTACAGAGGCGGTCTCTACTTAGCGGAAATGAATTTCAGTGTAATATCTCATACATATAGTCTGGCAGTTCTTGGTTTTATGTAACTGTTCAGTAAAGGATTGCTTAGTGCCAGACACGTGTGGCCAATTTCCCTCCAAAAATAACATCAGGTCTGGATCTGCCCTTACATGTTAGAGAGAGAGAGAGAGAGAGAGAGAGAGAGAGACTGAGAAACTCAAGCTTGAATTGTTACAGTGCCCCAAGTAGAAGCTTTTCTGAATAGAAGTCCTAGCCCAAATTTTGGAGTTTTGCCCAGAATAAATTGTTAATCTCACTGAAAGGGGAGAATACTAGAGACAGAGCTGAGAAATCATAATTAATAATAAATCTCAGAAATTCATAATTAGAAATCATCTCAGTGGCTATCTGGTCCAAATCATCGCTTAATAAAATTCCTTGATACAATATATCTAACAATATTCCTTAGGATACAAGTCCTATATGGAGACCCAAGTTTTCCTTCCTGGGCCTTCTTTTCTTTCCTATATTATTTCATTTGATGATCTCATCAATTCCCATGTATTTAAACATCATCTCTAGGCTAATGATTCTCAGATCTGTTTGTCCAGCCCTAACCTTTTGGTTGATCTCCAGAGTTAAGATATCCAACTGCCCATTGCACATTTTGAATTGGATATTCTGTAGATATCTGTGTCCAAAATTGATCTTAGTATTTCCCTTGCCAAAACCTTCTCATCTTCCCAGTTTCCCAATTATTGTTGAAAGTATCACCATTCTCAAAATCATCTCAAAAACAACCTAGCTATTATTCTTGACTCCTCACTGTCTCTCTATTTTTATTTCTCCATCTCTGTGTGTCTCTGTGGCTGTCTCCAGCTCTATTTTTCTCTCTTTCTATGTCTATATCTCTCTCTGTGTGTATCTGTCTGTTTCTCTGTCTCTATGTCACTATTTCTGTCTCTGTCTCTCTCCCCCTCCCAATGGCATTGGTCTCTTTGCTATTTTAAGATACTCCCTCTCTTGACTGTCTGTCCCCCATGCTTCTAATGCTTCCCTCCTCAGCTCTGCCTCCTGGCTTCCCTGGCTTCTGCAAGTCCTAGCTAAAATCCCACCTTCTTAAAGGAGACCTTTTTCTATCCCTCTTAATTCAAGTGCCTTCCTTCTGCTGATTATTCCCAATTTATCCACACAACTTGCTTGTGAATACTAGTTTGCAGGTTGTCTTCCCCATCAGAAAGTAAGCTCCTTAAAGGCAAGAACTTTTTCCTTTCTTTGTACCCTCAGAATTTAGCATGGAACTTGATTCATGGAAGCCACTTAATAAGAGCTTCCTGACTGACTTGCCATCTCACCTTTGCTAGTTGACTTCTAACAAGGAGAAACTTTCTACTTGCTGAGGCAGCCTGTTCTACCTCTGGACCACGACCTTCATTAGTGTTTCCTTCCATTCTATCTAAAATGTCCTCTTTATAGCTTCCATTGATTGCTTTTTGTTCTGCTTCCTAAGCCAAGATGAAAATATCTGAATATAGTTGTTGTCTTGTGCCCTCCAAAAATCATTCTCAGCCCTGGGCTAAGTTGAGTTGCTTTAATCATTGATCATATGGCAAGGACTTAAGGTCCTTCACCACCCTAGGTGCCCTCCAGATCCCCTCCTAAAGAGTAGTACCTACAGTTGAGCATGGTGCTTCAGTGTGCTCTGATGATGCTACAAGGGAATCTCTTTATTGCCAAAAAGCCAGATCAATGCTGATAAGTTCACCAGTCTAGATGTGATTGAAGTCAATGCCCTCAATGTAGGGATATGGTAAAAATGCAGACTGAGTCCCAGACACTGTAAGATTCATCTATCTAACCCATTAATCAGAGAAATGGGATTAAAAAAATTAATAGGACAAGCAAAGCAAATAGTCCTAAATGTGGTTTAATAGATGATGATCCAATGTTGGAGTCAAGAAGACCTCTGACACATAACTATATGACTTTGGTCTCTCAGCAACTCAAAACAATATACTATGCCAGTGAAAATTGCTGATTTGCTCGAATGGAAGGAATTTCCACACTAGAAACTCCCTTAAACAATAGAATCACTAGTCCAGATATCTTTCCATTCCCAATTCTATTGAATGGCAAGTTAATCAGGTAAAATGAAAATAACTGACATTGCATGGAGATACAATCATGATTTGTACATAACAGTCCAGGCTACAAACAAAAGCTTTACCTTAACCCTACCCCTTCAAAGTCCCCTTTAGGGACTTGAATCTCTTTTCCCATCCATAAAATGGGGATAACAAGAGAATTTCCTCCACAGGGTTGTTGAAAGGCTCTCCAATCCAGTTTCTCAGTTGGGAAACTCTCTCGACAATCCTCTCATTCTTCCTATTTATGGATGGGGAAAAAAAAGGTTTAGGGAAAGCTAAATGATTTGTCCAGGGTCACACAGCTTTTATATGTCTAGGTTAATACTCCAAATCAAGTGCTCTGTCCACTATTCCATGTTTCTCCCCTTCTTCCCAAATGATAGAACAGCTAATTACCATTCCATATATGCACATATATAGATGTAAATATATACGTATGAATATGTGTTTTCGTGCATATTTGTACACATATGTATATATATGTAAATACCTATGGTATTCCAAAAGTCCCAGTAAAGTTTTAAGCTTTAATAACTTTAGAAGTATAAATGATACACATTTACAGAAAACTCAAAACATTACTTGAGAGCTTATTTCCATTTCTTTTATATTTAGTCTTGTCAATTTTGAATAATAAAATTTTTAATTTTAACCTGAACAACATGGGATACCTGCCATTCTGCAATGTGTTTGCCACATTTTCTTGGTGACCATTCATCAGTTCAGTGGTTCAGTAGAGGAGGACATTCTTCTGCCAACCATCTCAGTCACCTGATCTATTTCCATTAGACTTGTTCTTGTGGGGACATGTCAGAACTTTCACGAATGCAACAAAACACGCTTCTCTGGATTATCTTAAAGCTAGAATTATAAAGGCAAAACTTTCAGTCACTGAGCAGCAGCTGATGAACCTTTTCTAAATAAAATTTTAAAATTGACTGGGATGATACATAGAATTATGTTGAATGTTAACATCAGTCTTCTACATTTTTAAGCCTTTCAAATGTTTTTGTTAATTTTAGCATTTATTCTTCTGAAATTATTTCAGTTCAAAAACTGTACCTTAGTGTAGTTTTGGAATACCCTGCATACGCAACAGGGTAAAATATGTATTATATATATAATATCTATGTGCATTTGCATATATATTATATTATATGGATGTATATGGATGTGTCGATACAATATAGGGTGAAATGTATCTTACACATATGTATATTGTACAGGCATTTGCATTTGTATACTTTAACTTACATATGCACAAGTTAAACACACATATGTGTACACATGAGTATGTTTATATACATTTGTATGTGTGCATGTGTAGTGCACATTATGTTAGGTGTGTGTGCATATACCTGTGAATGCATATGTGTGCATTTGTGGGCATATGTACATTGTGCACACACACATTTTGTGTGCAGTGTCCCAAAAGTCTAGATGCATTTTAAAGGTTTTGAAAAATAGCTTAAAATAGCATTAAGACTTTTTGAACACTCTGTTCCAAAATACATATGTGTGGGTGTATAAATGTGTAATATGTTATATATATACACATATATAATATGTATATATTGTATATAAATGTATTATTTCTCTAATCTAATTGTAGATTGCTGCACTTTGCATTTAAATATTCTATTGATTGTGATTAGAGACCAATGACTATGAGGTTCAAGGTTTTCTTCCTACCATGTATCTGCCAAGCAACCACAGTCATTTTTTGTTGAACCTGTTATAACTGGCATCTTTTCCTCATGTGGCTGGCCAAATGCTTTTGTTTAAAAAAATAATATAGAGGAGGGAAGGGAGGAAGAAAGGAAGGAGAGAAGAAGGGAAGGGGGAAGGGAAGGAGAAAGAGAGGGAGGGAAGGAAGTGAGGAAGGAAGGGAGAGAGGGAAGGAAGGAAGGAAGGAGGAATTGGAAAGGAGGGAGAGAGGGAGGAAGGAAAGAAGGGAGGAAGGAAGGGAGGGAGGAAGGGAGGAAGGAAGGGAGGGAGGAAGTAAGGAAGAGAGAGAGGGAAGGAGGAAGAGAGGGAGGAAGGGAGGAAGAGAGGGAGGAAGGGAGGAAAGAAAGGAAGGAGGAAGGGAGGGAAGGAGGAAGAGAAGTCTTGTGTCTTGTTCCTTTCCCTGCAAAAGACAAAGGTGCTAAGCTCTGAGTCTCTTTCATAAAAGTTGGTGACTTCTCAAGAATACATAAAATTAGGGGTTTGGAAAGAGAAGAAATGAAGTGGGGAGAAGGCAGGATTCCTCTTGCTTTGCAAAAGCACTATGTTCCTTCCTTCAGTGCAGCAGCAAAAAATGAAGCATTATGGCTAAGCAGAATCCTCAAACTCTTTGGTCAATGTTCTGGTTCAATGGCTTGTCCAGTTTTTCAACTTGTCCAAAACCCTTCCGGGAAAAAAAAAAATCCAGCTTCTCAAAGTGGGATCTTGCTAGCCTAATTTATCCAGCTGGATTTTCAGCAAGTTGGATGGAACCATCTATTTTTTTTTCAACCCACATAAAGATGTGCCGAAATAGGACATAAAATGCCAGATCCGCGGTTCCAGAGGGCAGCTCTGTGATGTGTGCTCCCTCTGGGGAAGGGTGAAAGGCAGGACAACATTGAGGAAGACTGAAATGTAGCTTGAAAAGCAGGGAACTATGGAAGTGAGGAAAACTGTGGGAAATGCTCTCGCCTCTCCTGGAATGAAGAGCCCATCTGGGTGCCTGGCATGATGCTGCCGACAGCTGGGTTGGGGTGAGAGGCACCGGAGAGCATATTGAATGTGTGGAAAATCACCAGAAGCTGGTGTTTCATTCACTGGGTCAGTGAGAATAGGCTGCATAGAAGAACGATTTTCTAACTCTACCCTTCCAGGATCTCCGGGGCAGCCCTTCCATTTTTCATGCACCATGTTCAGGGAGCGCAGGTGGTCTGGTACACAGGACCTTTTTGTTTCTGTGCTTGCAGCCACTTTATCCCCTCTGCCTTTCTAGTCCCTACTGGCCCCCTTTGCTGCATTTCTGCCTCTCTATGCCCTGTTTCTTTCTCCTCCTCTAAGCTCAAACAGTGACCATTCGGTTACTTCTCTCTTGGACTGTAGTCTCTTAACTGGTTTTTCTCCCCACTCCAATACAGCCTCCATTTACTGCTCGGTACATTTTCCTAAAGCTCATGTTTGACCAGGACACGTTGCCCACTCGTTAAACTCAAACGGCCTCCTGTGAGCTTCAAGACCAAATATAAACTCCTGTTTGGGACTGAAAGCTGGTCTCTTCCTACCTTTGCAGTCTTCTTACCCATCACTCCTCCCAAAATATTCTACAATCCAGGAAAGTACGCCTACTAGTTGTTCCTCACACGTGCCATTACAGCTCCCATCTTCTTGTCTCTCCACTGCCTGGAAAACTCCTCCTCTACCTCTCAGAATCCCTTACTTCTTCCAAGACTCAACGCAGTCACATGGAAATGTTAAAAATGAGTGTATACATATAATCTCTATCATATTGCCTGTTAGCATGGGGAGGGATGAGGTAAGGGAGGGAGGAAGGGAGAAAAAAATTGGAGCTCAAAATCTTACAGAAATGAATGTTGAAAACCATTTTTACATGTTATTGGAAAAAAAGCTATTAAAAAAAAAGACTCAAATTAACTGATGCTTTCTGCAAGAGCCTTTCCCCAGTCCCCTTAGCTGTATGAGTCTTTGAGAATAGTGGATTTCACTTGAAAGAAAGAATAATTGAGGCATTATAAAGGCAACAATCCAGGCAAGAGCAACTTTAAGGATAGACATAGGGCTGACTCAGAAGGAGATGCTGATGCTGCTTTGGAGGCAGCGTGGTTAAGTGTCAGAATGCGAGAGCCACATGGGCTGGCAGAATGTCAGCATCCTCAAAGTCCAGAGAGAATTGTGGATGAATTTTGGAACCAAAAATTAAAAAGCAGCATGCATGCATGCCCCGCAGCTGTTTCTCTAAAAAAGAAATGGCTTAGTTATCCCTTTTTAGCCTTACTCAATGGCAAAGTCCATCCAAGGTTGTGGACATGGCGTCAGTCCTACACGCCACATCTCAAAAGGCAGCTGTTCAACCAGGCTCTTTGTGAAAAGAAAACATGTTCTATTTTTGTCTTTGTGTTTCTACCCAGTAACACAAACCCTCTCCCTGTGGATCCTGTGGCTCCTCCTAGTCTGTCCCCAAAATATACTACTTTTAGGTCTCAGATGGTTACAGGCAAATGTCGACCTGGCAGCTAGAGCAACTCAACATCCCTGCATAGAAAGTCACAATTCATCATGGAATCCTTGCTGTAGTCTTCACAGTAACAGCATAGATGAAATCACTGGCCAACTACAGAGAGAATGCTTGGGTAGAGCTATGGGGACACTTCCACAAGATTCCCCTTAATGCTTGTGGCTTCTTTCTATTGATTATCTCCCATTTATTTTACGTAGATTTTGTGTGTATGTAGTCATTTGCATGTTGTCTCCCCCATTAGGCTGTGAGATCCTTGAGAGTTAGCCCAGTGCTTGTATTTTGTAGCCCCAACCTGGCACATTTAAGTGCTTAAAAGTAATAATGGGACAAGTAGATGGCACAATGGACCTGGAGTCAGGAAGTCTCAGATGCTCCTGTCAGGTTGAATATGATATATGTGTATATATATGCATATAATTCTGCCTCAGTTTCTTCATCTGTTAAATGAGCTGGAGAAGGAAATGGCAAACCACTCTAGTATCTTTGTCAAGAAAATCCCCCCATGAAAACAGGGACACTAATACATTGTTGGTGGAACTGTGAATACATCCAGCCATTCTGGAGAGCAATTTGGAGCTATGCTCAAAAAGTTATCAAACTATGCATACCCTTTGACATAGCAGTGTTACTACTAGGCTTATATCCCAAAGAGATCATAAAGAAGGGAAAGGGACCTGTATGTGCATGAATAAGTTTGTGGCAGCCCTTTTTGAAATGGCTAGAAACTGGAAACTGAGTAGATGCCCTTCAATTGGAGAATGGCTGAATAAATTGTGGTATATGAATGTTATGGAATATTATTATTCTGTAAGAAATGACCAACAGGATGATTTCAGAAAGGCCTAGAGAGACTTACACAAACTGATGCTGAGTGAAACAAGTAGGGCCAAGAGATCATTATATACGTCAACAACAATACTATATGATGACTGATTCTGATGGACCTGGCCATCCTCAGCAATGAGATCAACCAAATCAGTTCCAATGGAGCAGTGATGAACTGAACCAGCTACGGCCAGCGAAAGAACTTTGGGAGATGACTAAAAACCATTACATTGAATTCCCAATCCCTATATTTATGCCCACCTGCATTTTGGACTTCTTTCACAGGCTAATTGTACAATATTTCAGAGTCTGATTCTTTTTGTACAGCAAAATAACGGTTTGGTCATGTATGCTTATTGTGTATCTAATTTATATTTTAATATATTTAACATCAACTGTTAAATAGTTTTAACATCTAACATAACAATCTACTATGTTAATATCTAACATCTACATCTACAATGTAGATATTGTAATATCTACAATATATAAACAACATTTATATATATAAAAATAAATTTAATATATTTAACAGGCATCATCCTGCCATCTGGGGGAGGGGGTGGGGGGAAAGAGGGAAAAATTTGGAACAAGAGGTTTGGCAAGTATCAGTGCTGTAAAGTTACCCATACATATGACCTGTAAATAAAAGGCTATTAAAAAAAAAAAGAAAATGCCCCCAAATTAGGTTCATGAAGAGTTGGACATGACTGAAAATGACAATAAAAATCACAATGGCAGCATCTATATGATTCCTATTGTGTACTTTACAAATATTATCTCATTTGTTCCACATAACCACCTTGGAAGGGAGGCCCTATTAGTAATCTTCATTTTGCAGTTGAGAAACAGACAAGCAATGGTTAAGTGACTTGCACAGGTTACACACCTACAACATCTAACATGGGTTAAACTAGGGTTTTTCTGCTCTACTCATTGTACCTCCTACCTGCCATCATAAGTGCTGCTTGACTTCTTGACTGGATATTAAAAAAAATAAGCACCCACACAGGTATACATACATATATATGTATACAGACACACACATGCATAATGAGTTGCAGTGAAACAAGCTCACTCCTTAGTTCAATTGAGCAAATGATGGGTTGGAAGTTAAATGGCTCTATTATTCAAGTGCCAAATGTACACTTGCCAAAAAAGATGATTTTATGGAGAACTCACACAGAGCAAGTGCTCACAAGATGTTCAGAAAAAATGATACAAGGACACTCTCACGGTCTCTCAAGAATTTTAGAATCGATTAAATGACATGGGAGATACTGGCCCAGAACTGCCCAGCATCATATATCATCAGAGATTCATATAAATATCATATATTTATCATCAGAGAAGGTGCTGTGCTCCACGAGCAAAGCAGGATCAAATTCCTCAGAAGAAATAAGAGATGGGCAAAATTAAAGAGTTTACCCCAAATGGTCACTGGGACTCTTCGCGTCTGATCTGTGCCAGGGCATTCCGAGCTCAGATTGGTCCAATCAGCCATGGTCAGACTCTCTATAACTCAGCTCTAACATAGTAACGTCACTTGGGTCCTCTTCGAGAAGGAAGGACAACAACCGAGCTAGGGTTCCTGTCCCAGTTCTGCCGCTGACCCCTTGAATCTTGGACACTTCCCTTAAATTATCTGGGTCTCAGTTTCCTCACCTTTCAAATCAGGCGCTCTTCTAGATTTTCTCTAAAATAGTCTAATATCTTTCTTCTAGCGCTAGGATCCTGACACCGTTAATTACGGATGATCCTGGGGAAACAGAAAGCTAATTTGGATGCTTTCCAAGGTTTCTTTCTCTTTGCCTCTCTCATGTTGACACTTCTCCACAGAAGCTCAAGGCTCCACTGCCCATCAGCATTGTCCTGACCAAGTCTAGAGGGTGAAGCCTTTCTGGTCTGCTGCACTCCATCCAGCCTGCACCCATCTGTGGCCAGATTAGCCTTTTAAGCCTTCTGACTAAAATCTTCTGAATTTCAACTTCCACTAAAGCCTATCCACTGTGCATAGACCTGAGAACTTGGGGTTAATGGGAAACTGAAGATTATAGCTTTGTTTTTATTTACAGGAATTAAATAAATGAATATCTGGGCATAAAAAAAATCTAAAAACAAAAAACCTCTGTCTTCTGAGAAAGTGAATTAACATGATATTGCTCTGTTTTTATCAATTTTCCTGTTCCAAAGAATAATTAAATCACTGGAATTGGTGTCGAGAGGATCTAGATTTGAATTTGTTTTGCCATATAGTGCTACTGGGATTTTGATCTGGGATCTTGGTGAGCTCTTTACTGTATCGGTTCCTCTGAAACCTGGTTGTTCTCCCTCACAGAATCTTGGATTCTGATCTTTATTATAAGGTATGTGCTAGATAGCCTTATGAATAAATATTCTCCTTCTTCCACTTAACAAATCATTCCTTGTGTGTTAAATAAAGCCAAATAATATTGGGACTGTCTAAGGAAAACCAACAAAAGAGCAAGAAATGAGTTTCTCCTCCGCTAGTAGATTTGATAGTTTCATTATGGGGACTAGAGTCCTGGTCCTTGGTGTTTGAATTTCAATTATGCTTACAATACTATGTGACTGTTGGCAAGTCACTAAAGTTTCCTCATCTTAAACATATTATTATTATTGATTAATATTACTGGTAGGACTTACCTCACAGGGTTTTTGGAAGTTTCAAGTAACTTAAAATGTGCAAAATGATTTACAAACTTATAAGTATAATATAAATGTTTATTATTATTTTTTTTAGCCGTATCAATGAGGCAGGCAGGGGTTAAGGACTTCTCAACAACACATAGATCAGTCTCATCACAACCTTTAGAATGGCCTAGACATTTCTAGCCTCTAAGATTTTTCAAGCTCTTTTCTCAAACCCATTCATTTGCTTTTGTAAAGATTTATCTTGCTTTGGCCATTTGATTTCAGGTGGTCACTTATGACTAGTTTGACCAGAATCCAAAAGACTTTTGGTCCCCAGCATTCTAGACAAGCAATCTTGACCCCCATTTTCTTTCTTATGTTAGATACAAGGAGATTTGAAACTTAACATTCTTTCTCCATCAATGAACAGTTGTTTGTTTTTTTCCACGTCTACCTGATTAGCTAACGATCTTATAAACCTACAACCTGTGCCAACCAACCCTTGCTTATCCCCCTTGGAGATGTAGAGGCCTCCAGATCCTAAGGCCCAGTGTTTTTAGCCAATGACTAAGATGTGGCATTTTAAAAATTTGAGTTTCTAAGCTTCAGGTAGATCTATCCTGGACTTTTAGTTTCCCCTGTTCTGTCAGGGTAAGTCTCACACTTGTTCTAAGCTTGTCCCCCGGTTTAAAAGACAAATTTTAGCCTTCTCTTGCTGGGGCCCAATTCCTCCACACCATGACATCTGTTCTCTAGCCATTATCTTCATCTCCTTCCCAGTGTTAGCTTGAATTCTACTCCTAGATCTCCCAGCTCAGAAAGGTTGTGTTTTTGTCTCATGTTCCCAGGGATCATGCTGATGGTTACATTTGTTTGAATTGTTTGAATCCCAAATCTTAGCACACAGTAAATATTTAAATAAGTATCTATCTATCTATTTATCATCTATCGATCAAGCTATCTATCACCTATCTCCTTAGCATCAGATGTGTCCCAAAATCTTTTTTGATTCCACTCCTAATATATCAAAGGGCTTAAAATAAAGTTGAAGATACTCTATAAGCTGACTCAAATTTGCCTCTCCCCTTTACTTTATTCTGCGATTCCTTCCAATAAAATGTGAATTTTATTGTAAATCTCATTCAATGGAACCCATTTATTAGAATCTCATTACATGTTATTAAATCAATTAATATTTACCAGTCAACATTTCTCTGAGCCTCATTAGAGCTAGATACACTGGGGAGACAATTGATTGTGCTGTTGTTGACTGATATGTGATTTTAAATCTGTTGCTGCTAAAGATGAAACTTTTATGAAGAAAAACAGAAACTATTAGCAGCTTCCTTGGAAGTCAATTGACAGTTTGCTAATTAAAATTTATTTATAGCCATCTGATAAAAGCATCAAGCTAAGCTAAAGGGAATTTTGGTTATCATAAAAGAGCTAATACTCCTAAATCTCACTATTTTAGCCTTTTAATTTCAAGCACTATTTCTCATGGGAATGGGGAAAAGAACTAGCACATGGTGTACATGCCATGAGTTGAGTAGCCTAGTAATTCAAGGTGAACAGGAGAGAATGACTATGATGAAGAGCAGAAGCTATTTCCTTATTACTGGCTTAGTAATTTATGCAGAATCACTGGAATTTTGGCAATCAGCAGATTTCAAGATTGGCGTGATCAGATTAAGGTACTTCCAAGTCATCTCATGTCCTAAATGTTTTTTTGTTTGTTTTTTTTAACCATTCTGCCCTGGGGAGATTGGGTGGGGAAGAATGGAGGAGGGGGAATGTCAATGTTTTACCAAATACTTCTTGACATCTGCAAGTGAGAAATACCAACAACTTTTCTTTCTTTGTATCTTGGGTCTCCTGGGAATTAAAGCTCTGAAAAGGGAGAATGACTCAGCTGCTCCAAGCAGAAAAGAGCATTTGTTAAGCTAACAAATTATTAACTGAGCAAAGGGAGTGCTATCCATAAATATGGGAATTATGGGCCAGATGCTGTGCTAGCTTGTGAATATACAGAGATAAAAGTAAAGCAGTGCCTGCCTTCAAGAGGCTTATATTCTAGCAAGATAAAGCATGTATAGTACATATAAATATATACTGTATACACACACACACCCCAATTAAAGTTCCAGTACACATTAGTATGGAGGGAAGCAGCAAAGACTTCATGAAGAAGGTAGTTCTGGAAATTCATTTCAAAGGAAACAGAAGAGTCCATGAGATAGAAATGAGGAGGAAGTCTATTCTAGCCAGTGCTAAGACATGGAGATGTCACTTATGGTATTGAAGTGTGTGATAGTTTAAAAGAATTCAGAGATTCTCTCAAAGTCACAAAAAAATTTATTTATGCCATAGCTGAAAGGCCAGCCTCTGAAGGAAGTCTAGCAATTTAGAAATAGTTCAGGAAGAGCTTTATATACTGAAAATTGGGGGCTTAACTAGCAAGGTAACAGTCTCCAGGGTTGTAAGTTGTCCAAGAGAGCTAAGAGGACAGGATGTCTCTTCATCCAGGTAAGGAGACAGGATGTCTTTTAGCATGGTACTGTCAATCAGACAGGATGGGTTTTTTTTGGTAAAGGACAAATAAGGAGCAACAGAAAGGAGGTTTTATTGCTCCATATTCCTTCGTTAGGTAGGCAGTTTTGAGGAGACTCCATCCATCATTATCAGGGTTGAGGAATAGCAAGAAGATTGTCCTGGCTAAACAGAGTACTAAGAAGACACCATATATTAGGAAGTGACTTAGCTCTTCACTTCTGGGCTTCTCCACATCTTCACCTGCAGTCTTTTCACCTTGGAAATGATTCTGACCTATAGCTTCTCATCTGATTGGTGAGTCCCTAACCCAGACCATATTTCATCAGGTACCCAGGCCACATTTACTTTACTCCCACCTCCCCTCATTGTTCACTGGATGTCTCATTGGCAGTCTTGAAATGTCCATAGTCACAAAACACATTAGTGATAAAAAATAACATGTAAGTCCACTATTTCTAAGTTTCAAGCTGAGAGTTTAGCCTACTGAGATATGGTCCCTTTTATTTTTATTTATATTTTTCTTAATATCTAAGTATTACATGTTGAGATATGGTGCCTCTTATTTTTATTGTTTTTCTTTTTCTTAATATCTAAGTATTACATGCTGATTGAATATCAGTCAGAGTCTATGGAAGATTGATTTTTACCATTAAGATATCTCACAATGATCCCTTTTTCTCTCTACTCCCATGTCTCTCATCACTTCTCTCCTGAAATACTACAATAGCTCCTTATTGGTTTCTCTTCTTCCATTCTTTCCTTCTTTCCAATACATATTGCACACAGATGATAAAGTGATTTTCCTTAAACATAAATTTAATTTCATGGAATACTATTTTGCTATAAGAAATGGATAGCAATGTGGTTTCAGAAAAATCTGTGAAGACTTATATGAACTGATGCAAAATAAAGTGAGCAGAACCAAGGGCATATTGCATACAGTAATAGTAATATTGTAACAATGATCAACTATGAAGGACTTACTCCATTCAAGACAGTGGACCAAGATAATTCCAAAAAACCCATGAAATAAAAGGTTATCTACCTCCAGAAGAAGAACTGGTAAACTGAGCATAGACTGAAACATAGTTTGAGGGGCAGCAAAGTGATGGAGTGGACAGAGCTCTGACCCTGAAGTAAGGAGGACCTGAATTAAAATCTGTCCTAAGATACTTATTAGCTGTGTGATCCTGGGCAAGTCACTTAACCCTGATTGCCTGCACAAAGAAACACTGTTTTTCACTTTTTTCTTTGCTTTTTTGATTTTTTTTTTTTGGCAATATGACTGATATGAAAAGGATTTGTATGACTTCCATATATAATTAACATTATATTACTTGTCTTTTCAATGGATAGGGGAGGTTGAGAATTTGGTACTCAAAAAATATTGAAGGAATATTAAAAATAGATTTTTAAAAATAGATCCAACCATTTTATTAACCTGCTCAAAAAAATTCAGTGATTCCTTACTACTTCTAAAATAAAAACCAAAATTTTCAATTTGTCATTCAAAGTCCATCATAGCCTGACTACAGCACACCATTTCTAAATTTATTTCATATTATTCCACTTCACATATTTTCTTTTCTAGAAAACTGGCCTGTTTGCTGTTCTTAAGACTCATTATTTCATCTCCCACCTTCATGTTTATGCTTAAACTTACCCTACATGTCTAAAATGCAATCTATCTCTTGGAATCCTTAGCTTTTTTCTAGGACCAACTGCAGTACTATCTTCTTTGGAAGGCCTTTCCTAATGCTATATTGCTCTCTCTTCTCAAATCATGTCTTTATTTAGATGTTTAAAGATAGGATCTCAACTAGAATGTAAGCTCCTTGTGAAGAACTATTCTTCATTTGTCTTCTAGTACCTACAACAGTACTTGCACATAGAAAATTAACAAATGTTTGTTGAATGAATTAATTTTTTTCCAGTTTAAGAATTACATTAATAAAACCATGTTTCTACATTTAAGCAATAAGTGAAATAACTTTCATGGACAAAAATCAAATGGAGAGTGTTGGGTGTCCCTGGGGCTGATTCCTTCTGGAATTTCATGCTACCCCATGCAAAGTAAATAATGAAGATGGAGAATGTGGACTACAATGTTGTTCTGATTAATCAACCTCAATTTACCATAATTTTATGAGAGATTTTGGAGAAAAACATCTTTAAAATCTCTGAAAGGAGCTACATACCCAGGCTAGCAACATAAGTTTGAGGTTCAATAGGGAAATTGTTGGCGTTAAAGGAATGTGAACACCGTGGCTCTGCTGTGTTCAGACTCATCAACCCTCACTAGAGTGTCAACACCGATTTGAACTGATTCCTGTCTATTTAAAATGGGAACAGGATGCTGCAAGCAACAAGCCAAGACTCAGTACCTGCGGGTCTTTTTCCTTATTATGGATTTGAACCAGGTAAGACATACTGTACTTGCTTTAAGGACTGTGCCCTCATGGTCCAATAAATCCTTCACCCCTTTCTCCCTTACAGAGATAAGAAAAAAAGGTTAAGAAAGACGTTAAGTTGACAAGGATGTCCTGACAACAAACAGAACTTGAGGTTTTAGGTAGCTCAGAAATGTCCTTATCCTGCTTCTCAAAGTTTCTCTATTTCTCACTCTTCATTTAACAACTCACCCTTTTTTCTTTCCATTCCCCTCTTTGCTTCTGGGGGAAGTTTGCAAATTTTTCTGTCACTTTTCTGGCCTATATAGTTATGTGCTTATGTGACTCAGACCCGGGGGATAGCTACTCTTTGAAACATCTTAGTTCATCTAAGGAATTTCTGAGACTCATCTGATAGCTTTTCTCTTCTGCCTTTTCTGTCAAACCTTCTGAGACTATGATATTAATTGGCTTTAAGCTCAGACGGAAAGGTGGCCAAGAGGGAGCCCCTTGATTGCAACAAAAGGCTTTCCCCAAAGAGTGCTGCCACTTTGCAACTTTTCTTCCTCTGCCCCACTCTTTTGGCATGAGCATTTGAATTACTGAGTCAGCAGTGAATTAGTCTAAGTTCAAAAACTAGTGTAAATGCTCCGATCTTGGCAATTCAGAATTTTTATAGTTTAGAACTTGCTCTTCCTTTCCCTTCCCCTCTTCTTCCTTTTCTTTCCTCTTTCTCTCCCCTTCTCTCCCTTCCCCTTCTCTTCCCTATTTTTTCTCTCCCTCTCCCCTCTCCTTTTCTCTCTTTCTTTCTCTCTAACTCTATCCCACCCCCTCCCCCTCTCCATTTTTTTCTGTTTTTCTACCACTTCATCATCTATCTTCTATCCTGCTCTCCTGTCTTTTCAGCTTCATAATAATTTACTTTCATTATATAGCTAACAGAAAATTCTTTACTAGAAATGAATTAAAACCAAATTAACCTGAACAAATTTATTTTAAGGTTTAGCTAAATGTTAAGTGAGGTCTAAGAACTCTTTCCCCCATTCATATTATTATTGCACAGCTCTTGGTTCTAAATGAGACAGAAAACTGGATTATCAAATGCAACAGTTCCATCTATGAAGCTTAACTATGATCAGGAATAATGGAATATCTTGTAACAAACATAATGAATTCTCATGAAATTTACCATTTTCTATTTGAAAAACTGAATCAATATCAAATCTGTTGCAGTAAAAAGATTATATAAGCCATCACTTCATCATTTCACTTCTAATAAAGTGCTTTCTCTCTCTCTCTCTCTCTCTCACTCTCTCTCTCTCTCTATATATATACACATATATATATTTATAGTGTGAATATGTGAATGTGTGTGTGTGTGTATAAATATATATATATATATATACACATATATATATTTATAGTGTGAATATGTGAATGTGTGTGTGTGTATAAATATATATATATATATATATATATATAGAGAGAGAGAGAGAGAGAGAGAGAGAGAGAGAGAGAGAGTGTATGTAGAATATAGGTGAATTAGATTTTATTACCTTTCACTCTAAAAATGGAGCCGTATCTTTCAAAAATGATGTTCTGTTCTAAAAATAATGCTTTGCTACAAAAACCTCTATGACTCTCTTTAAGAAAAAAAAATTACATTTGTTGTAGAGTGAGAGCTGCCCTTTCAGCAAAATCAATAAATGGTCCTAATTAGTAAGAATGTGGAGTGCAATGTGTGTGAACCTCAGGGCCTCAAGCAAAACTCATCCCCCCAAATCACTCTGTTATAAGCTCTGGGAACCCCTTCCTTTCAGTTCTGGGAAGTAAAGAATTAAGGTAGGAGGGAAGGAAGGAAGGAAGGAAAGAAGGAAGGAAGGAAGGAAAGAAGGAAGGAAGGAAGGAAGGAAGGAAGGAAGGAAGGAAGGAAGGAAGAAAGGAAGGAAGGAAGGAAGAGAAGGAGGGAGGAAGGAAGGGAGGCAGGGAAGGAAGGGGGGAGGGAAGGAAGGAAGGAAAAGAGGGAGGGAGAGAGGGAGGGAGGGAGGGAGGGAAGAGGGGAAGGAAGAAAGGAAGGAAGGAAGGAAGGAAGGAAGGAAGGAAGGAAGGAAGGAAGGAAGGAAGGAAGGAAGGAAGGAAGGAAGGAAGGAAGGACTATGTTGTTGTTGTTGTTGTTGTTTTTTACAAATATCTCATTTAATCCTCATAACAACCCTAGGAGGTATATGCTATTATTAACCATATTTTACAAATTAAGGAACTGAGGCATACAGTACTTGCTGACTTGCACAGGATGACCCAGTAAGTGTCTGAGGCCAGATTTGAAGTCAGGTCTTCCTGACTCCTGTGCCATCATGCTGCCAAAGGTTGTTTACACAAGGAATTTAGAGATCATCTCAAGTCTTAACATCATTGAGAGGTATAGTACACAAAATGAAGGATGGGCTAATAGTCCCACTGTACCCTGGCCAAATCAGAGCTCCTCTGGAGTATCCCATTCAGTCCTAGACACCATGTTTGACAGAGAGTGTTTATAAAATCTAGAGAGTGTCAAGAGGAGGAAAACCAGGATGGTCAAGAACTTGACATGTTTACTCTAGAGGGGGAAAAAGACTTCTTAAGGACAATTGCTTTAAAGTGCTTGAGAGGCTGACATTTGGATGAAGAATTGGCATTTTCCTGATAATTTCAAAGACAGAAAAAGAATAGATGGAAAATGCAAACAAGTAAATTAAAATTTAAATTAACAAAAGAATTCTAACATTTATAGAAGTTCCAAAGCAGCAAACACACTGCTTCACAAGTGGTAGGTATTTTTCATTAAAAGTCTTCAAGTAAATGTTCTGTGACCACTTGTCACATTTGCTCAAGAGGGATTTCCTATTAAATATGTAGTAGACAAAGTCCCATGGGGTCTCATAGCTGAATATGGGGGTTGCAAATTTGTGATTTATCATCAGTAAATGTTTGATTTGTATACCTACCTTATATATCTATATATCCAGAGTAATGTAAAAATTTCTCAGAAGAAAAGGAGTTGTGAGTGAAAAAACTTTAAGAAGCCCTGATGACCAATGTGTTTCCTCCCCAAACTGATATTCTATGCTCATGTGAGATTGTATTTAAAATGATCCACAAAGGAAAAACCAAGTGGACCCAAGTAGATGATGAATATTTCTTTACTAGATTTTCATATGCAATAGGATGGACAGCCCAGAGAGCATGGACAATATATTTTGGTCAGACACTGGAGATAAGACAATGAGCTGAGCCCCAGAATTAGATGAGAGGAAGAAATCAGACTGCACTGTATTTAGGGAATTTCCTAGTGCGTTTAATGACTCAGACTTCTTTAATTAAATATAACATCAGTATTCTTCCAGTGATGCTATATGACTACCAATCAATGAAAAAAAAAACAGTGACTAAACAAAGAAATGGCAATGGAAAGCCATGTGATGATTTTGGGTAAGCTGCAGCACATTATTAAGAAAGAATTAGTCACCAGGACTAGTGTAAAGCAGAGATATCAAACCTGCTGCCAGCAATTCCAAGTGCAGCCAAAAGGAGATTTAAATGTAATTGGGTATTACATTTAAAAAATCAAAATACAATAAATCATAGATAATGTTAACATAAAGTTTTTATATTTTATTTGTGGCTATGTGGTCTAATGGTCCCCGTTTCTATTTGAGTTAATCACCACTGTTGTAAAGAATATTCTGAAGACAAATATGACAAGAAAAGAAGGGCCAATCCTGTAATGAGAGTGAGAAATATCCACTAGATAACTGTTCCATTGAGATCCATGTCATGTCAAGATATCCAGGGGAAGACTCCTAGCATATTGAATGAACCCCTGTGGAAGATTTCCAGACATACAAGGAAAGGGGTATATAGCATAAAATGAGATCAATGTATTGTGACCTGCACCAGTGGAGGGAATACTGATATCACTGAAATCAAAGTCATAAAAGTATATAAATGTAGAATTTTTCTTCCTAAAGAGCAAGTATATAGCCAAGTCTATAGCATAGATTAGGTGATTATATCATTGGATTTTGATATGTCATAGGACAATTCCAACTATTTACATATAAAACAGAAAAGTGTTTCACATATATATAAACACATACACACACATATATTTTCAGCTTATTTAATTCATATTTAAATCACCTCAGAGTACATAAGACATTTAAAAATTTTAATACTTTGCACAAAAGATTATAGGTTTAATTCTGGAAGGGATCTTAGAAATTGTAGAATCCAGCCCCCTCAATATATAAATAAGGAAACTGAGGACCCAGGAGGTTGAATCATTTGTCCAAGGTCGCACAAATAGGAACAGAGCTTAGCTGGAGACTTACATCCCCTGACTCCAAATCCATAATGTCATGCTTGCTCTGTAGAATTTATATTCTGACCCTACAATCTGATATCTTTCTGTCATTGCTCATTGACAAAGATGTGAACTGGTTGGCCATTTCCTTCTCCAGCTTATTTTACAGAGGAGGAAACTGAGACAAACAGGTTAAGTGATTGACCCAGGGTCACATGGCTAGTGTCTGAGGCCAGATTTAAATTCACGTCCTCTCGACTCCAGACCCAGTGCTCTCTCTACTACCCCATGTCACTTCACACTTATTACAAAAAGAAAGAAAAACCATTAGCTGGTCCATCATGTACCTGTGTGAGGATCCTTGGACTAGGATCCATAGATTGGGGCAAGAGGAGACAGCTTGGATATAGCAAGACAAGGAGAAAGGCCACATATTACAGTGGAAAGGACACTGAACTTGGATACTCTCTTCCCTGACATTACAGGAGGCAGCATTGCTCTTGGAGCGGTCCTAAAGCAAGAGAAAATATAGTTCACTATGTTGTGTATTCTTTGTGCCCATCCTTGGCCACTGGAAGGAGAAAGAGGTGAGAAATGGAAGCACGTTCACCTAGAGACGTGATTGCTGAGACTTCCTTATGAGCCTTGATAAGGAATAAAGACAAGGAACAAACTTGGGTGTTAAGTTTCATTCAGATAGGAAAGACAAGAGTAAGAGCTGTGGAGTGTGTGTAAAAAGAATTAAAAATTCTTTTAAGAATTCTAAATATTATATGGAACCACATCCTCTATCCTCTGAATCTGGAAGGTAAGCTGGTTATGATCACAATAATATAACTGGAAATGGCATTACCCACTATATGACACTATAAGAAGAGAGATGGTTCATACTGATCCCAATAGTTTCTTCATTCTCAGGTCCAAGTTTTATTTTTTGCCGAGTTCTAACTGCTTGACACAGAGTAATATAAGACTTTGCTAATCCTGATTCCAGCAAAGCAAGCAGATGCTGTCCAAGGAGCCCATGACACAAATTTGTAAATGTGGTTGTATCCACACCATTTATATGATTTAAGAGGAAAAGAAGAATAAAATGGATTAAAAGATTGTTGAAAAGATCAATGAGAAAATACATGCAAATGTTGAAACATGATATAAACATGTCAGCGATGATTATATAGTCCAAATCCATCATCTTACAGAAAACTCAGGTTTCCCTCATCCTAAACACAGTGTCATGTCATACCATTAATGTATATTGGCTTGCAGCCCATTCAAATCTCTTGTCTTTTCACTTGTCTAGCCCTGCCTTCCCCATAATACAGTTATCCAGTTTATTTTTTTTAACCCAAAGTAGGTCTTGACATTAATTTCCACTAAATTTCATTTTTCTTGTATTTAAAAAAAAGATGTGCAATTGGATGGTCATTCTACTGAGCTGGCACATCAGATTTTATATCTAGGACAGGTACAATGAGTTAGATCCAGAACTTAATAGGAAGAAGTGAATAAATTAGGTTTCATTTGGTAAATTAGGTACTATCTTTAATGATCCCAAACTATTTCCCATTACAAAACCCCATCTATTTACAGAATTAATCTCCAGGTTATGCTGAATGGCTGAGAATCCTAGAACATCTGAACCTTTAAAGAATCCAAATCATGAGTAAATCAAAGACCAACGGAGAGATTCATGGTGATTTCAGTAAACTAGTTGCAGCATATTTCCAATGATGATCTACCACACACAAATGACATATAAACAAGACAGTCCCTAATGTCAAGGAGCTTAAATGTCAAAAAGATATACAGAAATTGAAAGCAAGGTCAGGTAGCAGAGTATGAATAAAAAAAAAATGTGTCATGATCCTGTAAAAATAGCACTAGGAATATTCAAGGTCAAAATGATCCCTTAAGTTGATGAGGAAAGTTAAGCACAACAAAAGGTTGCTTTTAGGAGAAAAAAAGATTTATTGGGAGAAAGGATAATCAAAGACAGAACATGGACATTGTTTTGCATTATGGAATGTGATTGCTACAAGGTAAATTTTTATTTTATTTCTGTTTTCACAGCCAAGAAGAATGATCACTGGACTGGAAAGGACAGGACAAAAATAAATGATATCCAAAATGAGAGATTGTATGAAACTAACTAGCTGCTTTTGATGAGCTCAAGTAACCCAGCCCAGGTACTGAAAGTTTCCCCAAGTCTTGAAAGAAGAGGTAAATGTGATTGCAAAATCATTGTACCTAATCTCTTTTGATCATGTAAAACAGATAATTTTCAAAAAAAGGATGATAATGAGTTCAATAAGTCAACAAGCATTTGTTAAATGTCTACTGGCATTTAGTGGCATTGCAGTGTACTAAGTGGAAATTTTTTAAAAAGCAAAAGAAAACCAAATAAACCCATTGTTACTGCTCTAAAGAAGCTCAAAATCTCATGGTGACTAAAAGCTACTGAACTAAATTTTTATTTCTGAAAAAATTCTAGAATAGTGATCACAAAGAGCCATCGTACTTTAGCAAGGCTAAGCCTTTTTAGACTAACTTTATTTTCAAAAAATGAAGATATTTACTTATCTGATAGATCAAGGGAATGCTATATAGTTTAGGTAAAGTTTTAGGAAAACAAAATCTTTCTTGCTATTCTTGTGGAGAAAATTAAGAGATAGGTGCTAGATGAAAACAAATTAAGGGAACGCAATTAGTTGAACGAGCAAAATCCAGAGTTGTTATTAGTGAATTCATTATTAGCCACAAGTAGTTTGATGTCAGTTTAGAAGTAAGTAAATTCACTGAGCAATTAATGACAATAATATTATAATAATAGCTAATATTTATATGGCACCTACTGGTGTCTGACATCATGCTAAGCACTTTGCAAACATCTCATGTGATGCTCACAACAAACCTGGGAGGCAAATGCTATTATTGTCCTTATTTTACCAATGAGAAAACAAGTAAACAAAGGTTCCATGACTTACCCAGATCACACAACCTGTAAGTATTTTAGGATATATTTGAATTCAGATCCTCCAAAGTCTAGGCCCAATGTTCTCTATTATTTATACCTATTTATTAAACAATAACCCTATGTATAGCATGTGTAAATGCTGGGGATACAGAGAAAGATTTTTAAAAATTAGCCTCTGCCTCCAAAAGCTGATATTCTAATAGAAGCTTTTGTTGTTGTTTAGTAGTTTTATTCAGTCATGTCTAAATTCTTTTTGACTCCACGTGGGATTTTCTTAGCAGAGATACTGGAGTGGTTTGCAATTTCTTTCTCCAGTTCATTTTACAAATAAGAAAACTGAAGCAAATAGGGCTAAGTGACTTGCTTATGGTCACACAAGTAGCAAATATCTGAAGTTCAACCTGAACTAAGAAATATGAGTCTTCTTGACTCTAGGCCCTCCATTCTCCATTATTATATCCAGTTGCCCTGCTAATGGGATCAACAATATGTAAATAATTAAATACAAAGAAGATATATGAAGTAAAAGTAAGATAATTTCAGGGAGAAAGGGATTAGAATTTGGGGAGACCAAGAAAGTCCTCCTGCTAAAGGTGAAACTTGAAGTAAAAGAAACCAGATAAACCAGAGGTGGGGGTAAGGAAAAAGAAAAACATGCCCCAGAAATGGGAGAGTGTGCAAAAACAGAGAGATGGGAAATGGAGAAAGAGAACAAACTTCTTCAAACAGAGAACAAGCATTTATTATGTGCCTACCATATACTAGACACTATGATAAGGATTTTATAAATATTATGTCATTTGAGATTAATAAGAAAAGAAAGAAAATCTTTTGAACTTTTAAGAGACAGACCAAAGAGTTGCAAGGGATCATGCTTCACAGAAAACAAACTCAATCTGTGAGCATAGAAGGATTATAAAAAATTATATTTAATAAAAATGTTTCTTCTGTTTAGGAAAGAATTTTCTTCAAATGGGGAAACCCATTTGTGGTTTTAGTATGCAATGAGTAATCAATGTGATTAAGTCCCATGAAAAGACTTGATCAAATCACTGATTCCTACAGATGAAGCCTGATTTCTACCAATGAAAATTCATATATTAGTAACTCAAATCATGGTTACAGTAGTCATATAAAGTACTAGCACATATTAAAAAGGCTACCCAAACAGTTTAATTGGAGCAATGGTTCCCATATGAGTCATTCATCATGATGGTCCAAGAGTTTTGCACTAAAAATTATTTAATGATGTCTTTGTCAGTAAATAATTGCCCAATTATATTCTAAATTTTTTCTTATGATAGGTCTGAAACACAGTTTATTTCTGTAACAATTCAAAATCATTATTATAATAACTCTGATGTTCATGCAGCAATTAAATCAAACTCAAAACTATTTATGGCTAAGTGTTTGAGTTTCTTAACCTGTCATCAAATTGTTTACAAACTACAACAGGAGTTTTTACATTCAAGTGTGATGTCCAAATGATTAACCTCATTTATATTCTCTACTCTGCACCACAGTTAACTTCCTCATTTCTCTTTCTTACTCTGTAATCTCTTCAGCTGCATAATAATATGATAAAAATATTACAAATATTTGCATTCTTGTAGTATAAATGCCATGAAATCCATGATCTCTGGACATATGTATCATAAATCTTATTTAAGCCATTCCAAACATTCTGCCAAAACAAACTTATATTTCCTCTTGTCACAATATTAAGACTATTCTCTGACTTAGATTTTCAAATGAACTCCTTGGCAATATTGGTTAGTTGTTCAGTACTTCCTATGAAACTGTGACTAGTATGTCAGTGGTGGAAGAAAACAAAGTCATGTCTGCAGAGATAATTTCCTTATAGGAGTAGTTTCTATTTTAAAAAATTACTTAAGATTAAGCAATACATGCAAATGAATTTAAACATGTTTATCATTTAATACAACTTGTCAGTCAATAGAAAAGTAAATATTTTATATCATAACTAGCTTTTCATTTTTATGGCTTGGTTAGATGACTAAAAATAAAAAAAGTCAATTTACATTTCTCAACACAACAGGCTATAAAATTCTATCATTTTCATCACATATTTGCAGAGTGAGAATTTTCATTTTGTTCTTGTTTTAGATTAAAATATAAAAGTAAACCTTAGGCAGAATTAGATTGAAAATTGTGGTTTGGGGGGATCAAGCCAAATATTGCTAGCCTTTGTTCAAATAAAACAATCCAAAATCAAAATTAAGTTTATATATGATTATTATTACATTGTTAAATGTCTCCCAACTTATTTCATTAAAAATCTTATTAATAATTGCCAAAATTTATAAAATAAAGTTAATATGAAGTCTGGCTGATAACAGTAAGCATATGAGATTGTCAGATTACTTCTTTTAATTCTTACAGAATGTTCCATATAAAATATTCATAATTATTTCTTAATTGCTTTTACAATTTTATATTTAGTTTTTATAATTATATGTATAATGAAATTTTATGTTTTATTATCATAATGGAACTTTAGGGGTCAAAAGTATTATAGTAGTTATTATAAACTCTTAATGAGTAAAACTATTTTTAAAACATAATTTGACATTTGAATCAATAAACACTTATTTATTGTTTAGTCTTTTTTCAATTGTGTCTGATTCTGTGACTCCACTTGGAGTTTTCTTGACAAAGATACTGGAGTGGCTCTCCATTCATTTTACAGATGAGGAAATTCACATGTAAAATTAAGCACCTGCTATGTGCCAGAGACACTATGCTAAGTGCCAAGTATATATAAAAAGTAAAAAAAAAAAAAAAAAAAAAAAAAAAAAAGAAATGATCCCTGTTCTTGAGGAGCTCACAATTTAATCATAAAACTTCTGTACATGACCTTAATTTCCAAGTTTATTTTTCTCCACCCTTCATTATCATAGAATCACAGAAGTGGAAAGAACATCAAAGGTATTCCAGAGACCAAATGCTCCTCTACATTTGACAAAATCTCTGCCAAGTTCATTCATAGATTTGCAGTTAAGGAGAAGGTTATTTCCTCTGTACCTGCTGAGATAGTCCATTTTGCTTTCAGAAAGCTATAACTGTTAATAGGTTTTTCCTTATATTTGAGTAAATATATGCAACCTCCATTCTTTCTTTGCTCTACCCTGTGGGGTCACAGAGATTAATGAATAAATCTTAAAGATTATTATAAGTAGTATACTAAATAATTCTGTTGATTCATAGCACTTTTGGGGAGTTGCTGTTGAAATTGTGGGACAAAAATAGTGGGAACCATTGTATCTGTGATCCCTTCCAACTCTTAATATTATTAGTTTAATTCTCCAATCTTTGTTCCAATCAATTCTTCCACTCCTTAACAATGATTTAGCACTATTTTCAGGAACCACTAGATTTTGCTATCTGAAAATATAATATCCCTGGAAAGCCGCTCTAATAGAAATCACTTCTCCCACTGTCTCCAATTCTCAAGGCAAGGATTCTTTGCTCCTTTACTTTCATGCTGTCACTATATATGCCTCATTCAGCATACTTTCCCTCTCTATCATTTATGCAATCCATCCCCTTGTTTCTCCTGTTTGTTACCCTCCAGGATATTCCTCCTTCCTTATGACTTCAAAAACACTAGGCCTAACTGTCCCTTTCTATTACACCTCTAGACCTTATCTTCAGCCAGTTTAATAACCATGATGATAACCTTTCTGATGTGCTGATTTCATAGCTCCGTGAATTTCAGTGACAAATATCTACACTGATTCCTCTGAGTGTGCCATCATTCTGGCAGGATTCCTGTACTTCTGACCATCATAGTTGCAAGCCTTTGACCCTAAGGGTCAAAGTACTTTTGAGGTACTTGTATTCTTGACCCCCATCTCTTTCTATATCCTCTACGAGTTTGACCCTAAAATCATACCTTTTTTCTACTTATTTTTCCATCTTTCTTTATCCAATGCATTAATCCTTCTGCTTATACACATAATCAAAACCCCTTTGTTTTTTTGAGGAAATTTAATAGAGCATAATATAATAGAATAACTAGATTAATAATTAATTAGAATTAGAATTAGAATAACTAGAATTTTTTTCATTAACTTAACACTCTTCCTAGCTGTGTGACCTGGGCAAGTCACTTAACCCCAATTGCCTCAGCAAAAAAAAAAAAAAATTCATTTATGATATCATAATGTGTCTCATTATACTATCATATGTCTCATTATACTATCATACATATGTCTCATTATACTATCACAATATGTCTCAAACTATCATTCTATGTCTCATCTTTTACACAAACTTCTAGATAAAGTTGTCTATGTTCATTACCTATATTTATTTCACTGTCTCTTCTTCGACCCTTACAATCTGGCTTGCTGCCTCATCACTTAACAAAACTGCTCATTACTAGTGACTGCCTAATTGTCAGATCTCATAATCTTTTCTCAGTCCTCATCCTTCTTGATCTCTCTATATCGTTCTTTACACTATGAAACACACACCTCTTCTTACCAAGAACTCAACAAGGAACTAGATTTAGGACTCTGTTTGTCTGGTGTTAAGCCAAATATTGAAAACTTTTGTTTAAGTAAAAGAGTTGAAATATATGAATATTATATTTGTTGTCTTCCAATTTATTTCTTTAAAACTTATTTATATTTGACCAAATTTATCAAATAGAGAAAATTAATATCAATTCTTACAGATAATAATGAGCATAGCTGATATAATACTGGATTGTTTCTTTTAATTCTTACAGAATGTTTCATGTATTAGATTCATAATTATTTCATCATTGCAATTTTGTAATTTTATATTAAAATTTTACAATTAGAGGTAGAAAATGTACATTTACTCATTACAGTTATACAATGCATATTTATTTTTAGAGCTTTTGGGGAGCCAAAAGTAATCATTGAAATTATTATTTAAATACTTAATGGATAATAGAGCAACTAGAATTCTGGGCATGAAGTCAAGAAGACTTAAGTTGCCCTCAGAACACTTACTAGATATGTGACCCTTCCTCTCTGTCTGCCTCAGTTTTCTTGAACTCTAAAATGGAGATCATACTAGCACTTACCTTGCAGGGTTGTTGTGAGAATCAAGAGAGATAATATCTTAAAAGTCCTTCACACAGTACACTTTGGGGGTTGCTAAAGAAATGTTCCCTTCTCTACCTCCAAATTTTGATAGCACTAATCTCATAGTTTTCATATCTTTCTGGCTACTCTTTTATTCCTTTGATGGAATATCATCAATATCCTACTCTAAGTGTGGAAACATCCCAAGACTTCATCCTGGCTATTAATTTCTTCTCTACATACATTCTCTTAGTGATCTCATCAGTTCTCTTGGGTTTAACTATGACTCTGTAGATGACTCCAGATCTTTATATGTCATCCATCCTTATTTGCTCCCTCTCCGATATATTAGTCCTACATCATAAGCTACTTCTAGAACATCCCTAGCTGAATGTCTTGGAGGCCTCTCAAACTCATGTTCAAAACAGAACTTATCTTTCCCTAAATATCTTCTCCTCTCCCCAATTTCTTTATTTCTGTTAAAATAATAACAATAAAAAGCCTGGGGCAGCTAAATGGCACGATGGTGGATAGATTACTAATCCTGGAATCAGGAAGACCTGAGTTCAAAGTCAGGATTCAGACTTTCCTTTTACCCAGGTTTTAGAGCCTCAGAGTCATCCTCAACTCTTCATTCTCCATCAGCCTCTATATTTAATCAATTTCCAAGTTTTGTTATTTTGACAATATTTCTTCTATCTAACTCCTTCATTCCATGTACATCATCACAACTCTAGAATTAAACCCTCGTTACTTCTTAACTATTGCAATAACTTCAAAATTGGCATCCCTCATTTTAATTTCTTCCCTTCCACAAAATTGCCATTTTGAAAATTCTAAAGCACGTCTTCCCACATTACTCAAGAAGCTACAATATTGCCCTCTCATCTCTATTACTCCCCTTCATTCACTCTAAGGTCCAGTCACACTGATCTACCTATTGTTTCACATAGATGATATTCTATCTCCTATCTCTATACCTTTTCATAGACTTTCTTCTTTGAATATCCATCTTATAGAATTCCTAGCTTCTTCCAAAGCTCAGCTTCAGGGCAACTTTCTACAGAAAGTTTATCTCAATCCTCTCTAGTCACTGATTTTCATCTCCCATGTGAGTCTGAATCTATTTTGTATTTTGTTGTTGTTGTTGTTTTATACATATTATTTCATAAGTTCCTCGAAGACAGAGCATTTTATTTTTGTTTTTGAATCACCAGCATCTAACATACTATCTGATAGGAACTTAATAAATGCTCGTTAAATAAATGAATAGACACAACCTTTGTTAAACTTGTGATTAACAGAATTATCACAGAATTATTACAGTCGTGTCTCTTTTAGTTTTCTCTGTGCTTAGGACCTTGGTCAGCTCAGTAATATGACCAAATACAAAAAGAAACCCACCTTTCACCCCATGTTCTAGGATACACTGACTCACAACACAGAGGAAATAACCATTGATAAATTCTCCCAGATTCATCTGGTTTTCACATACTATTTTCCTTTCATGAATAGGCTGAACTCATTTATTGAGGTACCTTACAATTTTCAAATTCTGAGTCAATGATTGTGTGACAGCCAAAATAAGATCCCCTTTGTTTCCTTTTCTTTCTCTAACTTATAGTCATATTTACAAGTAACATGATTAAGGCCAATTTCATACATACACACACACACACACACACACACACACACACACACACACACACACAGCAATGAAAACCCTTTTCCCTTTTATATTTTTGCTTCAGAAAGCCCCCAAATAGGGTCAAAATAGCACATTCTTTTGATCTTAGCCAGAGCAACCACCTTCCAATAGGTGCAACTCAGCTGCAACCTATCTTCCTTATTGTGCTCACACAACTAAGACCACTGCATCTTCCATTATTTTGAAGTCTGAAATGGATCTACAATGAAGTCAACAAGCATTTATTTAGTACTGCAATATAACAGACTTTGGGCCAGTGCTAGGAATACAAAGGCAAAACAAGTGCTAGGAATTCAAGAAAGGCAATAAGACAGTCTCTTTCTCTCTCAAGAAACTCACATTCTCATATGCTATTCTATTGCTGATGCTAATTATTCCCAAAATATGACCTTTATTTCTCAGTTCTTCCTTACTTCATAAAATCAGTTCTTATCTGAATTTTCTTACCTCCTTACTCAATTAAGTTACCAAAGTCAGAGTCATTTCAACAACATGCTTTCTATCACCCTAAGTTCTCTCATTTCTTTAACTTGCTTTTATTCCTGCTCAACTAATCTCCAAACACTGGACAACGTCCACTATTTCCTCCACTCCTCCTTCTTGACCATCTAGTGTTACTGGGGAAAGTCATGAAAGCCTACTGCCATGAAAATCTACCATAAATGCATTTTTCATTATCTCATCTAACTCTATAGTACTAATCAGCAATTCATCAATCACTCTTCAAATCTTCTTTTTTCAAGTCCCCAATCCTATTCATGTCACCCATTCTTACAATAAATGATCCCCAATCCTACTACATTCATAAAAAAATTAAGTTTGAATTTCCTCCTCCCCTTTTCATTAATTCAGAACTTTTCTGAATCCTTCTCATTTATCTTCTCCTCTTCATAAGAAGAGATAACTTTCTCTCTGGTCAGAATTTTTCCACTAATGCCACTGATTCCATCTCTTTCCATCCTTATTCATTCTTGTAATTTCAATCTCTTCTTTTTGTCTGATTCCTTTCCATCTGTCTATACCAGTTCAAATCTTAACTAAACTTAATGCAGCAAAGTAATGGATCAGGTCAACGATACTCATTTAAATGTCACCCTTCAGCGTGTCATTAGACTCCTTTCTATATTTAATTTTATCATCCTATTCTCAAAAACAATACAGGGACATGATTAAATAGCGTCTTTCTCATTAGTAAACTGCAGTCTCTTGCTCATTATTTAATCAACTTGATCTTCCGTCCCAGTTCATTATGTATTCATTATTTAATAAACTAGAGAAACTTCTTTCCTCAATAGTAATTACTCTTATTTTTATATAGGAAATACCTTAATTTTCTATGAGGAAATTAGTATGAAAATTATTGAATGTGTATCATTTATTAGTGAATTAACTCAATGGTAAGTATAAAGATAAGAAAATTATTAACAGCATTTTGACTTTGTAAAATATTATAGCCAATGTCACTGCAAACCCTTACTATAACACCAATTAATTTCACTTGCAAAAATTCAAGTTTATACCATTCAGTTTCTCTCAGCATACCAAGTGAAACTTCCTCCTAAAAATCCTCTTCCCAAAATAAAGATGAAAATACCTTCTTCAGTAAAAGATCAATCTTCTTTCTCCTTGTCTATTTCGGTTTCTCTCAGATACAACAGGAAACTATCTTCAACTTCTATCAACCTATCACTTTTAATAATCTTTCTCTAATTTATCTCAAAGATTTTCTTAGATCAAAAGGAAAAAAGTATAATAAAAAAACAATAAAAAAATCCAAAACCAAAACCAAAAACAAAAACAAAAAATTCTCAAATACTGTTTTCCTGATTTTAGAGAGAGAAACATCCCTATAGCAAAAAAATTTTCAACTGACACTTCAAAACTTTCAGCATATACTCCCTTCCCCCTCCCTCCAGCATTCTATTTGGCTTTTAAAGTTACAGGAGCAGTATAGAATCATTTGAAACAGGGGTTATACTGAAAAAAAAAAACAAACAAAAACCCTTTTCCCTTGACCCTAACACCCATTTAGATCCTACCACCATTATCTTTTCCCCCTCCTTACTTGTTCTTTAAAATTCTTTTTATTATCTTTGTTTTTTTATACCACACTTATCTGCCAATTCATTCCACACCCCTGGAGAACACTCCTTTGTGAACAAGAAAAATAATAAGGCAGAACCGACCAATATTTCAATCCCATTGGACAATATATGTGGCATTCTCCACCTGTAGTCCTTCCCCCCTCTACCAAGGAGAGGTAAGGGAGTTTTGTCATCAATATTCTGGAACTAAGATTAGTCATTTTATTTTAATCTGAGTTTAGCTACTGTTTAGTGTTATTTTAATTTACTTTCTTTTAATCATTATGTCTGTGTTTCTTTCTTCATTTGCATTATATCATAAAAGTCTTTCTATGTTGTGAAATATTGCATTCATATCTCAGAATTTTAAAAACCATTTTCTAATTTACTTTGAATCTAATGAAATCTACTGTTTTATTTTTGCTACCACAAAAATAAATGCAGCTATTAATATTTTGGAATATGTGGGATCATTCTTTCTGACTTTGAGCTCCTTTGGGGTTTATGCTAAAAGGCTAGCTCACTAGATCAGATTCTAGAAATAGTTGTGTGATCATCAGGGGGCTCTACTGACCAAGTGCCTGATTCCGTTTCCTAAGAAGCTCTGAAGAACGACTGACTGTTCCCAGTGATTATGAACTTCACCCACGATCAGATGGCATTATAAAGCAACTGTCAAACTGATTCTCATAGAGTGGATAAGCTCCTTATGCTTTTTGTGAGTGATAGCACAGAGTCATTAATTTAAGATTTAGGACATGTGGATTTATTCTATTTGATGTTGTGATGTCCCTAACTGCTAAAATCTCTGCTCTCTTCCTTCCAAGAGTACATTTCAATGACCCATTCTGTTAACTTACCCAATGCCAAAACTGTATTCAGGTTTTCTCAACAATAGGAAGAAAACCATATATTTTAATCATTCAATAGACTGCAACCTGTGACTTTATCCCACATCAGATCACTCCAAAATCAGTCTGGGCATTAGATATGCCCCAAATCCAAGAGCTCAGAGCAACACAGTTCAGAAATCCAGATTCAAATCTCTTCTCCCACAGTTTCACAGAGTGGGGCAAGATGTTAACCACTCACCTGATACCCTAGCTAAGCTGATACTAGAGATACTAGCTGAATTTTTACTGTAACTGCTTTTCTACTCTACCTTAACCCTCCTCCACACTGACAAGTACTATGGGTATTGGTCAACTCAAGAGGATCTGACTAGCTCAGGTCTTTCAGTCTTATATAAGAAGGAAGGAAGTATGCATAATTCTCTTATTCAGATTCTAATTCTATTATTTCTCCTTCTTTATGAATTTTCCCCTTCAATAAATTGTAGTACCACTACTAGACTTGTATTTTTAAAGATATCAAAATAGAGAGAAGGTACCTATATGTACAAATATATTTTTAGAGCATTTTTTTCTTTTCATGGCAAATAAAGGAAATTAAGACAGTGCCCATCAACTGGAGAATGACTGAACAAGTTAAGGTACACATGTGTAAGGAAATATTATTGTACCATAAGCTATGATGAAAGGGACACTTTCAGAGAAACGTGGGGGGACTTTTAAATTGATGTAAAATAAATTGAACAGAACCAGAAGAACCAATTTACATAATAACACAACAAAACTTTGAAAGACTTGATTATGATCAATGTAATGTCTGACCACAATTCCAAAGGCCTGATGATGACACATGCTACCCATTTCCTGAGAGAGGCGATAGATGCCAGATGCAGAATGAGGCTCAATTTTTTTAGACATAACTAGTGTCAGATTTTGCTTTGCTTGATTATCTATATGTATTTCAAGAGTTTTCTTTTTCTTTTTTTGATGGAAGAAAAGGGATAAAAATAAGTGTCTGTTAAGTTTTTAAAGTAAAACAAAATTACATTTAAAATATAAGAAAATTTGATACCTATCAACATTCTCTATCACTTTTCCAGACCTTGCCAACTCTTTTTATTAAAGCTTTTTATTTTCAAAATATATGCATGGATAATTTTTCAACATCGACTCTTGCAAAACCTTGTGTTCTAAATTTCCCCCTTCTGCCCACTCCCTTCTCCTAGATGGCAAGTAATCCAATTTATTTTAAATATATTAAAAATATATGTGAAATCCAATGTATTCATACATATTTATTCAATTATCTTGTTGCACAATCAGATTAAAAAGGGAAAAAATGAGAAAAAATGCAAAAAAACAACAACAAAAAGAGTGAAAATTCTATGTTGTGATCCACACTCAGTTCCCATAGTCCTCTCTCTGGGTGCAGATGCTTGCCAACTCTTATAAAGAGAAAAGATCTAAAGTTAGAAGAGATTTCCTAATCCATCTAATCCAGTCTAAACAGTCCCCCTCCCCATTTTGTAAATAAGTAAAATGACACCCAGATTTTATCTCAGTCACTTACAAGCTGTGTGACCCAATTAACCCTGTCTGTTTTAGTTTCCTCATCAGTAAAATAGCTGGAAAAGGAAATGATAAACTGCTCCTATATTTTTGCCAAGAAACCCCAAATGGAGTAAAATAAAAAAATCAAACATGACTGAACAACAATAACAAAATGTGTCAGAGGTAAAATTTGAACCCAGATCTTATGACTTCTTAGTCTATGTTCTTTCCAGTGTATCAAATGACTTCTTACTGTCTTGATCAGAAAGTTTCCCAGGAAAGCAAAGCAGAGGCATAGAACTGATGAGTTCATCAGCTGGTAAAGACAGAAATAGAACAACTGTCCCTACAGTGAAATAATTTTTCTCATATAATTCATCTAGACTTTGAACCAGACGGTCCCACCTAACTAGTGACATGCAGCATTCTGAGAAGTCATCCCCAGGCATTAAGGAGTTAGTAGCATGATCAAAATAAGAGGCAGGAAGGTGATCACTTTAGATCAGCCATCTCAAAGAGCACTGATGCACAAGTCCATTCCTTACCTTTTCCCTTCCACCTACTTCTCAGCATTTTCAGCATCCATACAACACTTTTAACTTTACACTTCTCTTTTTTGAAAATATTATTTCAGTAGTATGTATGATATTTTTGTTGCCTAGGCAACAAAATGAAATACTATCATCATGGAAACATAACATCCATCATTTGATATACTTATTTGGAGGGAAAAACTAATAACACATAAACTTTAATATTCACTTATTTTAAAAGTTGTTAAATTTACAGATAAGATGCTCTTTAAGTTGGAGCTTTTAAAAAAAAAGAATTGAAGATCAAACATAAAACAAATAATACAACTTTAATAATAAAATTCCAAAATCAACTAAATATAGATGGTATAATAACAGGCTACTTGGCAAAAATGCTAATGAAGTCATAAGAAGACTTCAGAACATCTCATTGTCATTACTCCTAATTAGGTGGTATGGGGTTGGGGAGGGGGGAGCAGTAGATCTGAAGTCAGAATAGCCTGAAGTTCGAATCCTTCCTTGGATATTTTTCCCATTTATATATCACTTTACCATATCTTAAGCACTATGCTAAGGTCCTCACAATAACCCTAGGTGGCATGTAATGTTATTATCTCCATTTTACAGATGAGGAAAATGAAGCAAACAAAAATGAAATGATTTTTTCAGCCAGCAAACAAAAATGAAATGATTTTTTCAGCCAGGAAGTTATGAGAGAACTAGTTAGTGTCTGAAGCTGAATTTGATGTTTCCTAACTCCAAACCTGCCACTCTCTCCATTTACATCCTAGCTGACTCATTTCACTAGTTGTATTACACTAGGCAATTCATTTAACTTTCTTTTGGCCTCAATTTCCCCATTTGTAAAATATATATGATAACAGTACTTAGAGTTATTAAGAAGATCAGGTGAAATCATAAGTTTAAAGCATGTTGCAAACTTTGAAGCACTAAATAAATATTAGTTATCGACTGAAACTGAAAGTGAATACTATTCTTTATTCTATGAGTTTGTTAAATGCATTGACTGCAGTGAAATTGGTAAGGAAAGTTTTATCCTTATCGGGTGCTTTTAAAATGAATGAAAAACAATTTTTTTTTTTTGCTTAATCTGTGCAATATAATTGAATTATGTTGAAATGCTGGGTTTTGATAGATATCAAGAAAGTTTAGGAGATCAAAGAGAGAAGGGAAAGTCTCAATCACAAAAATATTTAGAGAAGCTTTGTTTTTTGTAGTAACAAAAAAACTTGAAACAATGGTGTCCATTGATTAGGGAATGGTTTAATAGGTTGTGGAATATAATGGGATATTATTGTGCTTAAGAAATGATGGATTTAAAGAGTTCAAAGAAATTTGAGAGATTTAACTGATACAAAGTGAAGTAAGCAGAATTAAGGAAACAGTTTATTCAAAGTCAGAAGGGAAGGGAATGCGCATTTATTAAGTGCTTACAGTGTGAAAAGTGTAAGATACTTTTCTCACTTGATTGGTTATCTCATTATTGGATGGGAGGCGGAGAGACAACATAGATAACTGATCAATGTGGAGATCAATCATTCCTTCAGAGAACTCACAGTGAAGGGGAGCTCCCTCTTTACGTAGAAAGGAAGAAGAGTAGAGAGGCTGAATGAGGCATCCATTGACAGACATGACCAATAGGTTGACCGCTTTTACTTAACTTTATTTCTTCCTTACCCAGATTTCTGTTATGGAGAGTGAGGAGAAGGTGAGGTATCGTTGGAAACTAATAATGACATTTTTTGAATATTATCAATAAAACATTTTTAAAACTAATTATTTTCTCAGTTTTCATTTTAAAATCTTAAAATGGAACTTGGAGTTATTTTAGTATTGCTAAAGAATCCATGATTGTCTTTCTTTTTCCATAAATATCTTCACCTCAATAAGGCTAAACCACTCAAGTATGGAACCTGTCTCCCTTGAAAGTTGAAGCTCAACAGTATGTACAGTATACCCAAAAAATACTTTAAGAAACCTTACTGAACAATGTTGAAAATATTCTCCTTTTCTCAAAATACTGAATGGCACTTCCCACGCCTTTCCCTGTATATGCAGACGGTGGAGACAGAAAAGAGTTCTTTATTTTTTTGTAACCATTTTCTTTCCTTTTTTATTTTGCTGGCATCCAACAAGACATATTTTCCTATGTACAGAATGATCATGAACAAATCATTTAGTCCCCAAAGTCTCAATTTCCTCATCTGTAAGATAGTGATAATACTATCTGCCTCACACAGCTATTGTAAGAATAAGCACTTTACAAAGGTTAATGTGAGTTGTTATCATTGTTGTTATTATTGTTATTATTATCCTGGAGTTTTCTAAAAACATAAATTATCCATAGAAAAGGTATTAATGAATATGATCTATATTTAGGTAATTTATTTATTTAGGTAATTTTAGGTAATTAGGTATATTTGGGTTTCAGGGTTTTTTGTTTGTCTTTGATGGTAAATCCCACACAGATGTGCCCTAATTTGTTATTAATAATAATGAGTAGATATTTTTTAAGAGCTACAGTTGGTCTGTCAATAAACATTTATTAAATGCCTATTATGTGCTAGACATTGTGCTAAGCACAAAGGATAAAAATACAAATAAAAACAAAGACAGGCCCTGCCTGCAAGGAGCTTTCAATCTAATATGAGAAGACACAAAAAGAAATTTAAAAGGAAGTGGAGAGGAGAGAGTACCCATTTCAGGGGCAAAAAGGAGAGTTCCAAAGAAGTCTAAAAGCTATTAGGAAATACAGAGATAAGTTGTGCCGAACATCCTCTTTAAATAGAAACCCTTTAAATAGAAATTCATGACCCTATCAAAGGGGCAGAAGATGCTGATGAGAAGTGAGAACCAGGCAGATTCAATCTTGGGCTTAAGCTAGGTTTCCCAATGATGAGTTTCCTGGAGAAGGAGAGTTTCTATGAAGTTCAAAAGTAATGGAGGCAATAAGAAACAGAGAGAATGCTTGCATTCTTTTGTTTGCTTGCTTGCAAAGCACTTTACAAATGTTATCTCCTTTGATCCTCACAACAACCTAAGGAGGTGGGTGTTATTATTATCCCCATTTTGCAGTTGAGAAAACTGAGACAGAGATGAAAATAACTTTCCCATGATCACCTAGACAGTAAGTTTCTGAGAGTTGGATTCAACATCAGGTCTTTCTGATTCAAGGGCCATCTTCTATCCACTGCAGAATCTTTCTTTTTTAATTTAAAAGAACCCAGTTTATCCAAATACAAATGTATAAAATAGATAAGTTGGGAGAAAGGATGATTATTTCCTCTATACATGGTTTCTTCCTGAGATGCTACACGATGTATCAGAAACAGCTTTGGATTTAGGGTTCAAAGTTCAGAGTTGGAGAGCCTGCTATAAGCTTGCCCTCCATGGGCAAGTCTTTCAAACTCTAATTCTTGACATCTTAATCTGATAAATGACGATAATATGTGCACTACCCACCTCATAAAGTTTAGAGGAGATCACAGGATTTAGAACTAAAGAAACATCTTGTCAAATTCTCTCATTTTTACAATTGAAGAAACTGGGATCTAGAGAAATTAATTACTGACTGCCCAGGACACACTCCATCACATACTTAGATTTTTCATCTTCACCTCCAGTGCTCTGCTCACTACTACACACTTGCAAAAGTGAGAATGCTTTGTAATACTATAAAACACAGCAAGCATGATATGCTGTTATTCATTTCACAAAGAAGTATTAATCCACAAGTGAAATATAGGCAGTATATGGCAAGTGGAAAGAATTTGGACCCAGAAAAACCTGTATCAAATCCTGCTTCAGAAGTTAATTTCCTATCTGATTTCACAATTCTCTAAGATTCTTTCCTCATCAGTAAAAAAGGAAGGGGTTATACTAGATGGCTCCTTCAGTACTTCTAGATATAAAAGTACAATCCTCTAGATAAGAATGCCCTCATCCATCATCCTGGAAAGCCACAGACATGGACATGCAACCTTATAACTATTCTTGTAGTCACAATTATTGAAAATCCAGAGGAATTCTTGACACCAAAGTCCTTGGCTTGGTCCTATGCTTCAACATCATTAAGTGACATATTTTCATGAGTAAAAATGACATTAAAAAAGAGCTCTTACCACTTGCTTTGCTCTTGTACCTTAAGGACCAATGGACCTTGCCATCTTGCAGTTGAAAATTTAAATATGTGCTGTCTCTCTCATTAGAATATAAGGGACCATTATTCAATATTATTCCAAAAATGTTTGCTATTACAATAAAACAAGAAATCAAAGGAATTAGAATAGGCAACAAAGAAACAAAATATTCACTCTTTGCAGACAATATGATGGTATATTAAAGAGTCCTATAAAACCAATTAAAAATTAGTTGAAATAATTAAGTTCGGGAAAGTTGCAGAATATGAAATAAGCCCACATAAATCAGGAGGATTTCTATTACCAATGAACTCCAGAAGGAAGATAAAGACAGGGAAATTCCATTTAAAATAACTGCAGACAATAAGAAAAACCTTGGAACTCTACCTGCCAAGACAAACCCAGGAATTATATGAACATGATTATGAACACCATACAAAGACAGACAATTTGAGAAATATTAATTATTCCTGATAAAAATGAGTCAATGTTATTACATAAATGACCATTCAACCTAAATTAATTTATTTATTCAGCACCATACCAACACATTTACCAAAAAATTATTTTGTAGAGCTAATAAAAATATGAACAATATTCATCTGGAAGAACAAAAGGTTAGACTATCAGGGGAATCACTGAAAAAAATGTGAAAGAAGGTGATTTAACAGTGTCAGTTCTCAAACAGTATTACAAAGTGAAAATCATCAAAACAATCTGGTACTGGCTAAGAAATAGAGTGATGGATAAGTGGAATAGATTTGGTACACAATATACAATAATGAATGATCATAGTAATTTGTATTTGACAAATCCAAAGATCTAAGATTTGGGGACAAGAAATCATCATTTGATAAAAAGTGCTGGGAAAACTGGAGATAGTTTGGCAGAAACTAGGTATAGACCAAGATTTCATACTACATAGTAAAATAAGATCAAAATGGGTGTATGATTTAGATATATCAGATGATATCAAAAGCAAATTAAGGGAGCATGGAATATTTTGTCTGTTAGATTTATGGATAAAGGAAGAATTTATAAACAAATAAGAAACAGAGAACATTAAAGGATGTAAAATGGATAGTTTTGATTATATCAAATTAAAAAAGGTTTGCAAATCAAAACCATTGAAGCCAAGATTAGAAAGAAAGGAAGAAATTGGGGGAAATTTTTACAAGTTTCTCTGACAAAGGCCTCATTTCTCAAATATATAGAGGAATGAATCAGATTTATAAGATTACAAGTCATTCTCCAAATGATAAATGGTCAAAATCATATCAAAAGATATGAACAGGACTTTTTCACATGAAGAACTGTCTGTAGTCATATGAAAAAATGCTCTAAATTACATTGATCAGAGAAATCCAAATTAAAACAACTCTTAGGTACAACCTCACACTTATCAGATTATCTGTATAATATGATAAAAGAAGAAAATGACAAATGCTGGAGGAGATGTGAGAAAATTGTGGCACTAATGAACTGTTGGGATTGTGAACTGATCCAACCATTCTGGAAAGCAATTTGGAACTATGCCCAAAGGACTATAAAACTGTGCATACACCTTTTCCTAGCAACATCACTGCTACTAAATCTGTGCCTCCAAAGATAGCAAATAAAAAGGAAAAATACTTAAATGTACAAAAATATAGCCATTTGTTTTGTTGTGGCAGAGTTGGGATTTGAACATATATCCTTCAGTTTTGGAATGGCTGAACAAACTGTATTATATACGTGTGATGAAATTCTAATGTGCTATAAAAATGACAAGCAGGATGTTTTCAGAAAAATCTAGGAAGATTTACATGAATTAATGCAAAATGAAGTGAGTGGAACCAGGAGAATATTGTACACAGTAACACTTATATTATATGATGATTAACTGAATGACTCAGCCATTCTCAGAAGTATAATGATTCAAGACAATTCTTAAGGTTTTATGACAAAACATGCTATCCTTTTCCAGAGAAAGAAGTGATGGAGTCATATAACAGATGAAAACATACCTTTTTTTGCTTTCTTTATTATTATTTGGTTTGGTTTGGTTTTTTGTCTACATTTTCTTTTGCAACATGATCAATTCAATATGGAAATGTTTTTGTATAACTGAAAAAGGGAATAAATGAATCAATGAAAAAAAAGGGGGAAAAGAATTCCTTAAGAGCAAGGATATTCTATATATCTATATTTTATATATATGTATACACACACATACACACACTTATACATATCCCCACATCCCCAAAACTTAGCACAATATGAAAACCTTTAAATGCAATTCTACTTACAAATATTGCACATCACTGCTACTTAAAACTGGATATGTTTTAAAGTATTGGAGAACCATGTAATATTCTAGGAATCAAATTCTATGGAAATCCTGACTATTAAGAAAACATAATGTAGTTCTATTCTTTAGTGCCTTTTAATATATCAGTTGGTCACTGACCATGCTTCCTTCCTGACCATACAAAATAACCCCTTATTTGGAAAGGTGGAGGGTCCTTTCAGGGGTCATTTAGGGAGTTGTCATTTCCAGTCTCCTTGTTATCAAAAACAACAGACAGAAAATGAATGGTAGTAGTCAGACAAGCCCAGAGCATGCAAAGCTCCGGAACTCTCATTAAGGGGTGAAATTAAGGTTGTTTTTTTTTTTTTTATTATGTCCACAAAATGCCAAACATCTGGATGAAAATGGATGCATTTATTCAACAATCACCATTTCCTAACACCACAAGTTTATGTCAGAAATATAAACCTTCCCAATAGATTGGTCAGATTTCATATGGATATTTTGGGATTTGGAGAGTAACTGTTCTGGATAGTGAACAGTATGCTTGAGTGCTTCTATTTCAATCATGTCTAATTCTATTCAATAAACATTTATTTATTTAGTAAATACCTACCAGGTCTGGAGATCCAACATTTACAGAGATAGGTAAATAGATGATAATTGAAAGAGGAAGAGAGACTATAAACTAGGGAGGACTGAGAAAAGTTTCCCATAGGATGCAGCACAATTGCATAATCTTTTTTTAAAAGTTGTGGATTCTAAGAGACAGAGACAAAGAAGGAGTGTATTCCATCCTATGCACAGGTAAAGAGGTAAGAAATAAAATATCAATTTGGAAAACATTAAGCACTGAACTTAAAATCAGAGGATTAACTTCACCATATACGAATTTTGTGATCTTGGGAAAGATATTTCAATTCTTTAAGCCTCAGTTTCATCATTTGTAATAAATATTTATTAATATAATATCTAAAGCACTCCCCATAAGAAAAGTCCTTCCTGTTTTTAAGTATTCTGTGAGTCAGTACCCACAGAAAACATAGTTCATAAGCCCCAACTGATGTGTTTCCTTTTATCAGTCATTTCACCACTTCTACCACCATCACCACCACTAGAACATTAAAAGGCAAAGCAATTAAGGTAATGAGAAAATACGCTCCTAGGCACACAAATTTTCCCACAAATTAGCACATATGCAATGTGGGGAACCCCCCCCCCACATACACACACACATACACTATGTTTGACCAGGGGCTTCCTGTGGATAGCATAGAAATAGGAGATGAATGACCAGGAAACATGTGAGAAAGGGTATATTCCATGAGCCCCTGTGAGAGAGGGCAGCTCATATGGCTAACACTATATCTATTCTCTGGAAATGTCATCACCCTGCATCAAATCTTCAACTCTCTGCGGGGAGTTAAATACTTATTCTTGGCTCAGTATTCTGTTAGGATCCATGACTCTGTGGGGAAATTTGCTTCCTCCATCCCCTTTGGACATCATGTATCTTTTGGGCATCTCCATTAGCTTCAAGGTCACTGAGCTTCTCTTAGTTAACATATTCTCAGGTTACAGGCCATCTGCTGGATTCTCAATTTCCATTCTTCTCCATCTCAAGCTTCTATTCCAAATGTCTTAGAACTTTGGCTTTACTTATCCCCTACATACACACACCTGCTAGTGCCTTCCCTTCTCAGGTCTCTTTCCATCTAGTCTATATTTATTTTCTATGTACTGACTTGTGTAACTGTCATCCTTGTCATTAGAATGTAAGTTCCTATAAAGGTAGCTACTGTTTTTGCTTTTTATTTGTATGCCCAACTATTAACAGAGTAATTGTAATTATAAATAAGCACTTCATATCTTTTTTTTCAATTGATTAATTGCTCTGCCAAGAAAAAAATAACTTGAAGTTTGTTTTCTGATGAAGGCAGGGTAATAGCTCTTCTACCAATATAAATGACCATATTCAGGTAAAATCAGCAAACAAAATCCAGCCAGTGCCATCAAGCCAACATTTAGTCTTTTTGGGGGGCTAACATGAAGGCCATAGTTCCAATGATTATCTAACTTAGGGTTAGAAATTTCTATTAACTTCCACTTAACTCATGATGGGGATTTCATAGCCCTGAAACTCATTTTGGGGACTCTCCCCCAAAATTAGAGCAGCTCTATTGTGGTTGGGGCTATAAAACTCACCTCCCCCTTTGACAGTATTTAATTATATGGAAATGAAATTGAGCAGAAACAGTTGATAACTGAAAAAAGTAGTCTTTGCTTTCTGATTTATATTTTTTATTTTTATTCTAGTATTTTTAATGCATATCCACCAACTACAGCAGCTGAAACTGCAGCCCAACAACAAACCTAGCATGGGGCTATATTTTAGCTGGCATAAAATTTTTTTAATTCTCTATATTGAATTGACTTCAATCTGCAAAATGGAAATTAGACCTACTTTACAGAGTTGCCATGAAGTTTAAATGAGATAATTTATGTGAAGTACTTTATAACTATAAAGTGCCACATAAAAATAATTAAACTATTAATGTTTTTATTATTGATTCCTCAGGTGATCTTGACGTCTGAAAATGAGGAGCTTCTACCTTCATGTTAGTGCCTAGTGAACTGCTAAAGTAGTCAAAAAGAGTTGGAAGGATTTGGAAGAACTAAATGTTATTAATACAATCTATCAACTTCAATTGTAAACTATAATTATTAGTTGTTAAGAAGTATTTTTAAATTGTTGACAATTATGCTTTTTGTTAAACAATTTATGCAATTGTTCTTTGTTTCATGAGCTGCTGAGACCAAAGGATTTATCACATGATATGTATACACAGTACATACTGAGTGCCCCAAAAGTCTTAGTCCATTTTTAAAATTTAAACCTACAATATTCTTTGACCTAACAATACCACTACTAGGCATAGATCCCTAAAAAGATTTTTAAACAAAAAAGAAAAGGACTTACATGTACAAAAATATTTGCAGCAGCTCAAAGAATTGGAAATTGAAGGGATATCCATCATGGCTGAATAAATTGTGGTATGTGGTTATGGTGGAATATTATTATTCTATAAGAACAAAACGCTCTCAGAAAAATCTTGAAGTGCTCCATAGACTTTATGAAAAATGCTACACATACCCAGAGAAAGAAGTAGCTGTGTCAGACTAAAGTATACCTATATGCATATGTATATTTCAAAATTCTTAGTGCAGTTTTAAGGTTTTTCTTTAATATTTTTATGTTTCCCATTTACATATAAAATAATTTTTTACATTTGTTCCAGATTGTCTTCCTTTCTTCTCTTTGCCCTCCCCCCCCACATTGAGAAGGCACATATGAAATTATACAAAACATTTCCATACCTATATGGGATGGTCAAGTATGAATGACTTTGCTACTGTCAGAAATACAACATTCTGAGACTATTCTGAAGGATTTATAATGAAAAATGCTACACATACCCAGAGAAAGAAGTGATTGTGTCTGAATAAAAATTGAAGCATGTCTTTTTTTATTATAGCTTTTTATTTACAAGATACATGCATGGGTAATTTTTCAGCATTGACAATTGCAAAACCTTTTGTTCCAACTTTTCCCCTCCTTCCCCCCACCCCTTCCTCCAGATGTCAGGTTGACCAATACATGTTAAATATGTTAAAGTATAAGTTAAATACAATATATGTATACATGTCCAAACAGTTATTTTGCTGTATAAAAAAGAGTTGGACTTTGAAATATGACTTTTATGGGATTGAGGCAACTGGGGTTAAGTGACTTGCGCAGGATCACACTAAAGTCATTCTTAAAACAATACTGCTATTACTATATGTGATGTTCTCTTGGTTCTGCTCATTTTGCTCTTCGTTATTCCATGCAAGTCTTTCCATGTTTTTTAAGGTCACTGAGCTCATCATTTCTGACATAGTACTGTTCCATTACAACCATAGGTCAAAACTTGTTCAAACATTCTCCAATTGTTGGACATCCCTGAAATTTCCAGTTCTTTACCACCACGGAGTTGCTATAAACATGCTAGAGTATATAGATTCTTTTCCTTTTCCCTTAATCTTCAAAAATAGACCAAATAGTGGTAACTTGTGGGTCAAAGGACCAATTTGTCGTTTAAAGGTCGTTTAACAACTCTTGGGCATAATTCTAGCTTGCTCTCCAAAATGGTTGGATCAATCACAATTCCACCAACAATGAATTAGTGTCACTTCAACTGATTTTGATAATAATATCTAGATCCATCATCCTGGTTGTCCTCCTCTGAACATTTTTCAGTGTATCAGAAGCTTTTCTAAAACATGTTGCCCAGAAACAAAAATAATACTCTTGAGGTGATTTGACTAGAGCAGAACACAGAGGATTTAATCACCTTCATAATCCTGGACATTATATCTCTCTTAATGCAATATCAAGATTCAATTTATTCTTATGGTCCAGGGTCTTCTATGTAGCATGTCTCCATCTTTCCCATCCATATTAATCTATGTACTTCCTGGTGACCCAAGACATTTTTATCTATATTCTATCTTTCCTTTTGGATTTTTGTACATTTCCTGGCCTTTTTAAAAAATCTATATTCTACTTTCCTTTTGAATTTTTGTATATTTTCTGGCCTTTTTAAAATCTATATTTTATCTTTCCTTTTGAATATTTGTACATTTTCTAGCCTTATTTCATGCCCATGTCATGGTTGGAAGGAACCTCAGTGGTCCCTAACTAGTCCAACACTGTCATTTAAAAATAATGAGAATTAAGTCCAGAGAAATGAACTTAGACTCATAGGTTGCTGGAGTTGGAAAGAACTCTACAAATAATTCCCTTCTATAGCATCCCTGACAAGTGGTCATTAGGTTGCCTGAGATCACACTGTAACAGAGTAGAACCAAGGTCTCTTGACTCCCTCTGCATTTATTGAGTGTCAGAGGGAAGACTTGGTTCTTGAGGCAACATGATATAGTGAAAAGAGTGTAGATTTGGAAGAAAAGGATGTAGGTTAAAACCTGACTCTGAGACAGATTATACAACTTGCCTGTGTTACTTTGGGGCAGCTGGGTGGCACTGTAGTGCATAGAGTGCGTAACCATGCCTGGAGTTTGGAAGACTCATTTTCATGAGTTCAAATCTTGCTATAGACTTATTAGATATATGACCCTGAACAAACCATTTAGCTTTGTTTGCCTCAGTTTCCTCTTCTGTAAAATGAGCTGGAGAAGGAATGGCAAACTGCTCCAGTATCTTTGCCAAGAAAACCCCAAATGGCATAATGAAGAGTTGGACATGACTGAAATAACTGAATAACAATTGTCTTGGACAAGTCACATAATCTCAATTTTCCCATCTCTCAATTTAAAGGGGTTAAATTAAATGAAATCTCATATCTTTTTCAGATCCCAGTTAAGATCTTATTCTTTTCTATTCCTACAACAGTAAGTTTTAATTAATCCACATGGACTGATCTGAAGCTATTTTCAGAACAGATATAAGAAGCCCAGCCTTAGTTTCTAGGCCACACTTTAGCTTTTCCTATCTCTGCTCCCTGGGTAGATGAGACTCCTTTGGATTGACATGTACAAATATATTCTTTTTCTTTCCATAGTCAGATTTGTGATATGTCTATTTTTCCCACTATAGTAAAATATTGTATAAATATGTAAAAATTGGATGAGAAGCAAAAACATAAAAAAGGGAGAAGAAAATGGGTAGTTTGGGTCTGGAAAATTAATAACTTAAAAAATTAAAATTAATTAAGCCTCATTCTCTTTCTTCACAAGACCTTGCAAACGCAGAACATAAGAGTCACAGAGGTTTCCAAAAACCTTATCAGAGAGTAGCTTCAGTTTGACCTAGTGACATTTTGCAGGGCCAATGAAGGTTCACACTTCCCCATTGTATGAACTTATATATTTGATACTTCTTTGGTTTAAATTTTAGCTTTGCCACATGAGATCTCTAAATAAACTTCACTTGGATCTCTCCTCATGGTCAAGTTGTTGTCTCTTTAGAAGGATTTGTAAAGGAAGAAAGAGAGGCTGAACTGGAATTTAGCAAAGACAAATGTTTTTTAAAAAACTGCAAATTAGTCAGTGAACCAAACCTTTCTCCAAGTCCTCTTAGTTGTTGTGGAATATAAGGAGGCAATATCTAGTATAAATGCTTAAACAATCTTGGAACTGAGGTGAAAATCTAGTGTCATCCTGACATCATCATTGGGTGATAATGACATTTTTATAAAGAGCATGATATCAATAGCAGATTTGATTTCATTTGTGAATAAGATGGGAATAGTAAGGATTTCATAGGGTATTTGATCTGGTACTTTTTTTAAAAAAATAAAACTTAAAACAAAAGCAAAGGGCTACTTTTCCTAATGAGAATGGAATGTCCAGCGTCAATGGGTTGCTGTTACATTGATAGCATTTTATTTCTTTCACACTTTTTACAGAAGTGCCCCAATACTGTGCATAATAAAATCTAACCTTTTGCCTGGAGAAACTTACCAAATTGTATAATTATATCAAGGAAGTGGCAAAAACAAACATCAGAGGGACTTTTGATGGGAATCATGAGCTACACAAAGGACTAGATTATATCACTACTGGGTCTGTATCCCAGAGAGATTAAAAAAATTTTTTTATGTACAAAATATTTATAGCACCTCTTAATATGGCAAAGAATTGGAAATTGAGGGAATGGCCATCAATTGGGGAATGGCTAAACAAAGTGTTATATATGGTTGTGATGGAATGATATTGTGCTATAAGAAATGATAAATAGGATACTTTCAGAAAAACTTGGAGAGACTTACATGAAGCGATACAAAATGAAATGAGCAGAATAAAGACAACACTGTATACAGTAACAGGAAGGACCTAGCATTCTCATCAATCCAATGCTCCAAGACAATTCTGAAAGACTTATAATAAAAAAATTCTATCCATCTCCAGGGAAAGAACTGGTAGAGTGTGAATGCAGAGAGAAACATAGTTTTTTTTTATTTTTCTTTTTTTTAATCTGTGTTTTCTTTCACAATAAGACAAATGTGGAAATGTTTTGCATGATTATATATATATATACATATATGTGTGTATATATATATATATATTTTTATATCAAATTGCTTGCCTTCTCAATAGGGGGGGGAGACACAGAGAGAATTAATTTATTTTTATTTAATTTAACTCAATTTAATTATTTCAAAAAATGTAAAACAAATGTTAAGAATTCTTTTTACATGCAATTGAAAAAACAAAATACCAAAATTTTAAAAAGCAATACTTCTAATACTATCTTTGATACTGGCATTGATATTTCTACTAATGACCATTTCCTGATATGACAATGAATATAGTTAGAACTGTGTGGTAGTAAACCTTGTCATCTACATGGCAATCAAGAAGTAAAGTGAAAAGTCTGCATCCCCAAATAAAAGATGAAGACCATAGCCCTAACCTATTTGCCAATAGTAGGATACTATGCTCCCTTTCATAGTCCTTGCCTCAAAGAACTCCCTAGTAGGGGAAGAATCATAGAATCCTATGTTGTATACCAGCAATAAAGTTACTGTATTCAGTATAAAAAATGAAGAATCCTTCTTTGAAATCTGACCTTCATCTATTTGGATCATCTCTAAGGTGTTCTAGGATATGATCCTTTACTCCAAGTAAATTTTTAGCTCTCTAGTTTCTAAAGCATTACAGCAATATTCTGAATGAAAGTCAGTACCATTATTTCAGATCTCGATTATCTAATTAATTTCTGTGGGAAAATGGCAATATTCTAAATAAATTAATAATATACATTTATGGAATGGTCATGGGACAGGGGAGTGTTATTTTCTTTAATTACAGGTTTCTTGAAAATGTTCTTATTCTTTGTATTCAATAATAGAAATAGACACAAGTAAATCAGAAGCAGGTGAGCAGTTTCTCTGATGGTATTAATTTTGGGTTTTTAAAAAAAATTAATTGTGAAGGAAACCTATATTTGGCTTGTTTTCCTAGAACAAGGGTTGAGTAGCAGAACATCATTTCAATTATTTAAATAAAGGAGAATCATGTGTCAAAACACCCAGGTCCACCCCTAGCAGCAGTATGTGGATATTCATTCATCTGTCATTTTGTCCCTTGAAGTTCTATTGATAATCACTACCATCTCAATAGCATCATTTAAGGTTCAAAAGGTACTTTCCTTCAAACTGTCCTATGAGTTAAGAAGTACATTTGCATACTCATGTTACAGGTAAGGAAGACTCTGAGGCTCTGAAAAGTGAAGTGAATAATCCATGATCACAGAGATATGAGGCAGGAATAGAGAGGACAGGTTTTAAGAATCCAGGGCCAACTATTTTATACTAGTATGGTGCAGTCAGAAATCTTGAATCTTGAATCTGAAAATCTGGGTTCAAATCCTGGAAAAACAAAAAAAATAACAAAAACATGGAAAATTAAATCTCAAATACAAAATGATTTTAAAAAGCTCTGTCCAGATCAGATATAGATTTCTTTTAAGTGACTATTAATAGGTTTGGGTGACACAGTGCATAAAGTGCTGGGCTTGTTAGGAAAGGCCTGAAATCACTCCATCTTCAGACACTTACTAGCTGTGTAATCCTGAGCAAATTGTTTAACTTGTCTGCCTCAGTTTTCTCAACTAAAATGGGGATAATAATAGCACCCACCTCCCAGCAGTTTTTTTTTAAGATTAAATGAGATAATATTTATAAAGAGCATAACACATGCCTTGTACATAGTAGGAAATGATATAAACATTAGCTATTACTATTATTAACCTTTTCAAGCCATGGTTTCCTCAACTGTAAAATGAGGGGGCTGGATTTGATTACTTTCAGATCCTTCAAGGTCTGGACCTATCATGGGCTCTATAACATGACCTCTCACTCTCCAGGAATTAACAGGAACCAGTTGGCTGTTTAAAAATAGCTCCCACTTATGTAGTACTTCAAATATATCCTTTTCTTACAATCATCCTATGAAGTAGCTAGTGTGCATATTATTACTCTTTTTAAACATGAGGAAATAGATGCTCAGAGACTTTCAGGGTCACGAAGCCACTAAGATCCAAGATTCAACCACTTTTAGCCAATGTTTTTCCTATTGTATTATGTAGTCTTCCTTATGCTTCCCCTTTGGGAGTGTTCCCTTACCTGATCCTTGCTTTTTCATATCAAATCCTCTCCAATATCACATAAAATCATTTTTTTAAAGAGTGAAAAATGACTTTACTTTAGCATAAGGAGTCTTGGGAGCACACACTATATACAGGCAGGCAGAGTACAAGAATATAATGTAATTTCAGAGGCTAGCCTTGCACACTTTAATGAAAAGTCTGATTTCCTTTAAGTACCAATTTTCATCTATTTCCAAGCAAACTAGACATATCCTAGCCCCTGGTCTTTACAGGAACAAAATCCCTTCTGGCTGGGTCTCAGTCATCTAGGAGGAAATTAAGTTCAGGTCACAATTGTTTTCTCAGGCTGCCTCCCCACTCTGGTTGTTCTATTTTTCCTAGTTTCTGACTCTTCTTGCCCTCCCTACTTATATAATCTAGCTCAATATTTTGATGTTTATTCAAGGTTTACTCTGATTAACTCAGTTGGTTTTCTTCATGTGTCTCTATTCTTTCTTTTCCCAAATCCAGGTCTAGTGCTCTATCCATTTGACCATATTGTCAACAAAACTATCTATATCAAGAAGGATTATAATTATTATGTGTGTATGATTGGAAAGGGAGGCTAAATAATTGTATCTTATGCTATGTCTATTATCACCCTGGACAAGTCATTTAACCCCAATTGCCTCACCAAAAAAAAAAAAGTTTGATTTTAGGGAATAAGAAATCACTGCCCTTTTTCTGAACAGATGATAAAATAACTGGAAAAATAATAGTAGTAGGTTCAACCTTGTCTCGGAATAAATCTGTTCTAGGACCATACCAAGTTCAAAATATAAACCAGAAGAACCTTGTATTTAAAAGATTTACTTTGATCCTAGTTTTGTAATCCCTGAGACCTTGATTAATGTACTGGATCTCAGTTTCTTTGTCTACCAAAAAGAATGGGATTGGTCTTGATAATCTTGTAAGGAATCTATCAGTTTTAAATTTTATCATCTTTATACCTGCCCAAAAAAGTCACAGAGATATCAAACCTAATTTCAAACCTCTCTACAGAACCAGGTTAAAATATAGTAGGAAAATGTTTGACAAAATAAATAAAAATATCATGCAACAGAAATAATGTTAATTTGTGGTTTTCTAAGTGAAAAATACCACATGCAGGAATTCTATTTGTCACCAATGGTCTAGAATAGGGCTTCTTAAGCTTTTTCTACTTGTGACTCCTTTTTGCCAGAGAAATTTAGGTATATATAGGTATATAAAATAAGCATATCAATACATATTTATTGATAATAAATCATAATTTTACAACCTTCACATTCAGTTATAAGACCCCATATGGGGTTAAGGACCTGGAATCTAAAGTGCTTAAAGTATCAGCTGAGAGAATGTAGGTGTTCAAGCACAAAATCCATCTCTGATGATGAAGAACAACCCTAGCCCTGTGATGATAATGAATAGAGGGCTAGATGTAGAGAAAACCTGGGCTTGTCAGATGCTAATTCTTACACTTACTGACTGTGTGTCTTCAGTTAATCCTTATCCTTTGAGATCCTCACATAGCTCTCAAAGATGCAGCTACAAGTCATAGTGCAGAGTCCTGGACTTGGAGTCAGGAAGATAGCCTCAGACATTTACTAGCTATATGACCCGACTTTAGTCACTTAATTCTGCCTCCCAGAGTTTCCTCATCTATAAAGTGGGCATAATAAGAGCAAGATTGTTGTGAGAATCATATGAGATGATATTTATAAAGTGTTTAGCACAGTTTCTGGAATAGGGTAAGTGCTATATAAATGTTATTTATCATTATTAGTAGTAGTAATTAAAATATAAACAGATTGCTTTCTGTTTTGATGAAGGGTATTTTCTACTAGAAGGAAATTAAAGATCCTTCACATACTAACTCTTATTAAGTACCTGCCAGATTCCAAGCAACTAAACACATGGGAGATTTAAAAAATCTGTTGTGTTAGATGTGTTTTGTTAGGGCGATATGGCATAGACATAAAACAGTTAATAAGTGACAACATAATCGAGTATATAATTATCAGCATCAGTCATATAATTAGTGCTATGGGAGCTCAGAGGAGGAAGCCTCCAATAATGATCAGCTTCTGATTCTATAGACAGCACAATAGACATCTAGATCTTCCTACAAAGACAACCTATTTTTAAATAATCGTAGTTTACAATTATATGGGAACTGGACATTTACAAAGCACTTTCCCAACATGACCTTGTGAAATAGGAAGGAAACTTTTTTTCTGATGAGAAAACTGAGCCTCAAAGACATAACTACTTGCCCAAGAAAACACTATCTACTATAAATGACAAAACAGAACTTTTCCAGGTCTTCCAGCTCTTAAAATTCTAACATCATCTCCATATTATACCACCTCCTCATACTAGGTGTCAATCATTAAATGCATATATCCTAGGTAAAACTATTGTTTTAGCACAAATCAAACAAAGATGGGAAAGCATATAACGAACTAAACAAAATACTGTTATTTATGTCTCGGGGGTATTTTAATGTTAGTTTCCTTTGACAGTATTAATAAGTAGTACAGGACCATCCAATCATTAAGGGAACATATCAATCATTTTATTTCGGGCAGTGCATCTTTTCCTCCAGAAGGGTCTGCTTAATAAAAGAGAGTTTCTTTTTTTAAATAAAAAATGACAAAATCTAGGGTAAGCAGATCCCTGGGGTTGTTCTGCCTGCCTGAAAAATCTAGTGTATGCCCTGAAGTCTTTGAGGACCTTTGCTGCTGTAATTAACCAGAGGAAAACCTTAGTGACTCTTCAGGAGGCAGATAAAGAAGCGAATAAATGGGTTCCTGAACTCTGGGGATTTCATTGGTGCCTCAGGAAAGGAAAAAACATTTAAAATATGACTAAGCAAAAAATCAAAGTCAATTCTTTATAGTCCTTCAAATGTGGGGCTCTGGAGACATCCCTAAACATTCAAGATATCCAGGAAATAGATTGTCTCTTCTCCTTTCCTCTTGCCCTGCCCCAACATACCCACTACAGATTTGAAGACCAAAATAGACTTTTAAACAGTTTTCAAATACCTTCAGTCTGAAGATTTCTTTGAAAAATCTTATTATTGACTGTCCTATATTCTATTACTACATTCTAAGTTCCTGAATTAAAAGGACACTAAATGTTTGCTGATAGTAATTATGGTCTATCAGAATTCTCCGTCTCTGGTGAAGATATGACTATAGGGAAAACTGGAGGGCTTTGAGTACTGCAATTTAGTTAAACATTTACTACAAACTCTTTCCGCAGTGCCCCAGGCAACCATCTGTTAGTTAGTTACAGTACAGTTATTAACCTGTGTTTTAATGGGTATATCTACATTAGAAACTCCCTACATCAAAGAAATCAGAAGGAGGAGAAGCAGGAGGAGGAGGAAGGAGAAGAGGAAGAGAAGGAGGAGGGAAAAGAAGAAGAAGATGGAGAAGAAAATGATGATGGAGATAGTGACAAAGAAGACAGTGATAAAGTAAGAAGAAAGAAGGAGGAGGAGAAGAAAATGATGATGAGGATGGTGACAATGACAAAGACAATGATAAAGGAAAAAGAAAGGAGAAGGAGGAGAAGAAAACAATGATAATGGCGACAATGACAAAGACAATGATAAAGGAAGAATAAAGAAGGAGGAGGAGAAGAAAACAATAATAATGGTGGCAACAATGACAAAGATAATGATAAATGAAGAAGAAAGAAGGAGAAGGAGGAGAAGAAAACAATGATGATGGTGACAATGACAAAGAAGATAATGATAAAGGAAGAAGAAAGAAGGAGGAGGAGAAGAAAATAATGATGATGGTGACAATGACAAAGACAATGATAAAGGAAGAAGAAAGAAGGAGAAGGAAGAAAAGAAAACGATGATGATGGTGACAATGACAAAGAAGACAATGATAAAAAAGACGAAAGAAGGAGGAGAAGAAAACAATGATGATGATGGTGACAATGACAACGAAGACAATGATAAAGGAAGAAGAAAGAAAGAGAAGAAGAAGAAAAAAATGATGATGATGGCAACAAAGACAACAAAAATGATGAAGATGACAATGAGGAAGGTGAAGAAGAAAAAGAAGAGGAGGTGGAGGAGGAGGAAGACAAAATTTGTCTATTAAGAATCTACTTTGTACACATAGTATTGTGTATATATGTATGTATGTACATATATATACACACATATATACATATATAATGTGTGTGTCTCTCTCTATATATATATGCATATATATTACCTTTTATGCACATGTTGGAAAAGCAAGTTTTGAACTATATTTATCTCAATCTTCTAGACTTTACAAGTTTGAAAGAAAACTGAAATCTCCAATCAACTGGATAACTTTTGCAATATCACCTGAGCAATCTCTCTTTTTGACTATCATGGACATGTGCCTTCAGAGAGCAAGAGATAGGTAACCCTCAATAACTGGGGCTTGCTGTCACTAAGACGGAAAGTTGGTTGAGACTCAGAAGGCTGGACGTTTATCAGAAGACCCCACTTTCTTCATCAACATTTATAAAAGTAAGCTTGGTCTTGCCTTATTCCGAGAAAACAGTACAGTTTAGAAGCAAGGTGCACAAAAAAGTGCACTTAGTCCTAGAGGGAGGTAACTCTGTGCCTGTACAGAATTCTCCTTCTTCAGTCACGCTCTCTTAGAAGTGAAAATGGCTGTTTCATGTCTTTCTTTACAGGCAGCCTGAGAGGAAAGATTTGGAGCACCGGTTCTTAAAGTATGGTCTAGAGAATCCTGGGGATCTCTGAAACCCTTTTAGAGGGTCTACAAATTCAAAAATAGTTTTTATTTCCAATATAGTAAATGTCTATAAATATAATCCAAATAAACAAAAACGCTTTGGAGAGATCCTCAATAATTTTTAATAGGATAAAGATACTGAAAACAAAAGTTTGAGAACCACTGAGGAGAATGGAGCTCCCTAGCCATTGTTATAGTAGAACCTGGGTCATTATTGTTTTCCTACAGAAGAATATAGCAGAGATAAATATGGGTGTTTTCATCTATGCTAAGGGAATAGCTCAGGATCAATGTCTGTGGACCACAGACTGGAGGAAAAGAGGGGAGATTCTGAATTGCACAGGCAGTGTGATCCCAGAATCTACCTTAGCCAGAAAAGGGATATTTTCTGGGCAGCACCACTTCTAGGACTTGCCTTGTGTAATTTAGCTTTTTATTTAAAGGTTCATTCAAGAATTCCCAAATTTAAGAATTCAGAGATTAGAATCTCTAGAGAGAAATAAGTCTTTTCTGATGCAATCTGCCCCTCAGAAAAAGATTAGTTCCTAAACATTTTCCCATTTGAAGAATGAAGCCAATAATTTATTTAGATTATACCAGTTCAATGGGGATGGGAAGACTTGTTCAATAACCTAAAAGAATCTTTGCCTTCTGAGGGGAAACTAAAGCATATGTTAACAAAGGACCCTATGGGAAACCTAGGGATCCAACAGAATGTCGAAGGGCTGCCCTAATGTACCTCTAAGCTTAGTGCCCTTCTAAGGGGAGTAGATAATCTAAGTGTTTAATGTGTTTATGTATCCTTTGTATTTTCTAACAAGTGAAATAAAGCCTGACCTACCTTCATGCATTGCTACCTTGAATGTTTATGTAGTAGTTAGAATACCTTATTTTCTACATTTAGGAAAACCCAGGCACAAACCAAATATAAGATAGATTTAGAAGTTTTCTTGGAATAAGTCCAGTTTAGGGCAATGAGTCAAAGAGAAGTGTAATCCTTTTTAGGATCAGCTGAATGAATCAGCTGACCAAGACTGAATCTGGACCATATGAGCCTAAGTCTTGGGGGATGGAGGTGGGGAAGGGTTGAATCATTATAAATACACTATGAGAAAGATACAAGACAGCACAAATCTGAGTATATCAGGAATATGGGGAAGAACACCAGATTCAGAAGGAGAGGACTAAAATTCAAACCCCAGCTCTGATACTTGCTACTTATGTGATTTTGGGTGGATTACATAACTCTTTTGGTCTTCCATTTCTTCATCTATAAAGTGAAAACACTGTATAATCTTCGAGGTCCCTCCCAACTCTAAATCTATGGTCAAGAGTGAATTGTAAACTCACAGCGAGTCAACAAAGTGAAATGACAGCTAACATAGGTCATACTACTTCTAACTGTTTGAGGCTTTGTGCAAACAATGACTGAGCAGTCATTGGTCAATTCCTCCCCACCCCTGATTATATATATCTATGTATATGCAAACATAGATATCTGTGTATAGACTCATAGGTGGGTGGGTAGGTAGGTAGGTAGGTAGATAGAGACAAATAGATAGATCCTTCCTTCCATCCATCCATCCAATAGAATACAATCTCCTTAAAGGTAGGAATTATTTTGTTTTGTTTTGTTTTTACTTTGTATCCCCAGCACTTGGCACAGTATTTTACACATAGTGGGCTCAATAAATTGTTATTGTTCAGATGGACTAACTCAATGGACCATATCACTCCCTCTGTAAGAATGCATGTTGTAATCAAAGCAATAACTCTTCTTCATCTACTTTTTTCAGTAGGAATAGTTGAACTGATCTCTTTCCAATAATTATGAATTTCATGAAAGTTTCATGAGATTAGCACAGAGGCAAGAGCATTTAGAGAATATCATTATCAATAGAGAATTTTTTTTTTATTCAGGCTTTGATTAAGTCATCCTCCAGACCTAGAAAACACCTTAATGTCTTACGTCTCAGTTTTGTTTCACTTATGAAATCCCTAGTAAATTTATTTCTATACTTGGATCTCTCATAGAATCTCACGTAATTTTAATAAATGGGTTGAATATTCCTTTTTCAAGGATATCTTCACAATTGTTTTGATCTAATGATTAATTTTTTTTAATTCAAAAAACAATAAATATACCAATAATTTGAAGTTGAAACCACAGCTATCCTTGACTTCCTCGCCCCCATTTCTTTTATTTCATAAACAATTTGTTGCCAAACAATTCCATTTTCATTGCTTCTCTCACATTCACTGCCTCTTCTCTATTCACACTGGTATCAACCTAGTTCAGTCCATCATTAGCTCTTAACTATATTATTTTAACAGCCTCTTAACAAATTGACCTCCCCTTGGCTCTCTCCTTCTCCAGGCATCCAGATGGCACAGCAGGACTTCTAGGAACCAAGAGGGTGGAATAAGCAGTAAATTGCTGTAAATCTCCCACATTCAATTCCAGGCAACCATAAAATAATGCCCTAAGACAGGTCCTCCAGCAAGGAGATAGGGTAAAATAATCTGCTGGCCAGGAAACTTGGAAAATCAGAAGGAGAGGTCCCTCTCATTCAGACAAGAGGGGATATGGTCTGGGACAGGAAGTTTCCCATTGAGGCAGAAGCAAGCCCTGCCTCAGCAAACCAGCAGGAGATCCTGAGGCAGGTGAATGCCAGCACCAGGTCTCTCCATGTGCCTTGACATAGCCAGGGAGCTGGTACACTCCAGTTCCAGGTACCACTTCAGGCTTTGTTGTAAGTCTGAGGCAGTCAAGTATCCTCCTGCAGCCAGTCCTCAACATGCTTCAGCCAAGCACAGGAAATGTGGAGGCACCCTGCTGGGTCTCAGCAGCAAGAAACAAATTCAGACGAGAACAACAATGTCAAAATACCTATGGGGAAAAGTCTCAAAGAAAAACGAGAAATGGTCTCAAGCCCAGAAAGAGCTCTTGGAAGAGCACAAACAGGAAGTTAAAAATTATATGAGAGATAGAAGAAAAACTTGGGAAAAGAAATGAGAGTAGTGCAAGAGAATTATGAAAAAAAAGAGTCAATGACTTAGAAATTGCTTAAAATGCAAAAGAAGACAAAAATCCACTGAAGAAAACAACTTACAGAGTATGGTTGGCCAAATGGAAAAGAAAGTATAAAAGCTGATTGAGGAAAACACCTTAAAATTTAAATTGGACAAGTAGAAACTAATGACTTTATCAGACATCAGGAATCTATCAAACGAATTCAAAAGAATGAAAAAATAGAAGAAAATATAAAATATTTCATGGGAAAAACAATTGATCTAGAAAACATATGGTACTGAAGAAAATGTGCATGATAAAGAGTGGGGAAGACTGAAGTTCAAATCTGGTCTCAAACACTGGCAGTGTGATCCTGGACATGTTCATTAACCTCTGTCTGCATCTGTTTCCTCATGTGTAAAATAGAAATAATAATAGCACTCACTTCCCACAGTGGTGAGAATAAAATGAGTCATTTGTAAAGTGCTTTGCAAACCTTAAAGCTTATTTAATGTTAGCTATTATTCCATCCTTCACAAAAACATAGTTTTCTCTAATCATCATTCTGACAATATCTCTCCCTTACGCAAAAAACCTTCAGCTGTCTCTATCATAAAATACAATGTCTTTGTATAGCATTTAAAATCCATCATAATTTAGAGGCACTGTACCTTTCCAGTCTTATTTCCCACTAGGCATGTTGACCCATACCTGCTTTTTGGGGAGGCTGAGACTAAAGACTGCTTGAGCTCAGGAGTTTAGAGCTGCTGTAGGGTTAAGATGAGTGGGTGTCCAGTAAGTCCAGAAGCAATATAATGAGCTTGAGAAAGGAAAAAAGCTGCTTAAAGAGTAGTTAACTGACTGATTTAAAAAATGGAGCACAGCAAGCTCCCATGTGGACTAGTAATGGAGTCAAGCCCCTGAGTGGTTGCTGTATTTCCAGATAGAATCAATCTCAAAAAAAGAAAGAAAAAATAACAAAAAAAAAATCACTTCCCTTTTTACACTCAGCATTTTAGTAATTTCTCTGAGTAATATTCATCATAGCTAATGATTTCTTCTCCTGCTTCTTTGTATTTATCCAGGCCACTCCAGATCTTCCTAACACTAAATGGAGGCCTTTTTACACTTCACTACACTAGGAAAAGGATGATCCAGGTAAAGAGAATCACGTCAGCAGAAAATAAAGTGTTCTTAGCTACAATAGCTGCTTCTCTTGCTCACTTCAGTCACGTATTTCACACACACACACACACACAGCACATACACGAGGTATTATTCAGTCATTTATTAGTATGCAACTTCTCATGACCCCATGGACCATCGCTTGTCAATAATATCTGTGGGATTTTCTTGGTAAATTCACTGATGCAGTTTGCTGTTTCCTTTTCTGGTCCATTAAGGCAAACAGAGATTAAGTGATTTTCCCAGGATCACACAGCTACTAAACATTTGAACTCAAGTCTTCATGACTTTATGCCCAGAAATCTGTCTTCTGTTCCACTTAGCTGCCTCCACAGGAAGTATAAAGAAATAGAAGATAATTGTCATTATTATGTATATTGTATGTACAGGAAGTAATAGCTAAAGGGAAATATCAGATAATTGTTATTATAATGTATATTATATATATACAGGAAATATAGCTAAAGAGAAATATCAGATGATCATTGTCATTATTATGTATATTGTATTTACAGGAAGTAATAGCTAAAGGGAAATATTGGATGACGATGGTGATTTTATGTGTATAATAAATACAGGAAATAGAACTAAAGGGAAATATCAGATAATTGTTATTATAATGTATATTACATATATATACAGGAAATATAGCTAAAGAGAAATATCAGATGATCATTGTCATTATTATGTATATTGTATTTACAGGAAGTAATAGCTAAAGGGAAATATTGGATGACGATGGTGATTTTATGTGTATAATAAATACAGGAAATAGAACTAAAGGAAATATCAGATAATTGTTATTATAATGTATATTACATATATATACAGGAAATATAGCTAAAGAGAAATATCAGATGATCGTTGACATTATTATGTATATTGTATTTACAGGAAGTAATAGCTAAAGGGAAATATCGGATGATGATGGTGATTTTTATGTGTAATAAACACAGGAAATAGAACTAAAGGGAAATATCAGATAATTGTTATTATAATGTATATTATATATATATACAGGAAATATAGCTAAAGGGATATATCAGATGATAATTATTATAATGTGCATTTTATATATATGTATGTGTGTATATATATATACATATATACTGGAAGTATAGCTAAAGGGAAATATCAGATTATTGCCATTAATATGTGTGTGTGTGTGTGTGTGTGTGTATATATATATATATATAAAGTATAGTTAAAGAGAAATAAGGCAAAGGTTGCCAGTTCTACTCATTCCAACCAGTCTCTTCCTAGTCTCACTCCTAATATGTCTTTGCATAGACCACTTATTAGATGAGAGTTTAAAGAAATCTTCCTACCACAATTTATCTAATTCTTTGCAATTTTACTAAGGGAAATTCCCAGAATGATTTTCAGAAACCAAGGCCAGGCTGCAACTGAGGGTGTGATAGGAGATCTTTCCTGTCTATAATTCACAAGTTTAATCTGAGGAAATCTGAATGGCAGTAAAGGAGTTTCTTTCAAAAGACAGACTCAGATGTCTACAAACTAGTGAGCAATCTGAGTACCTCTGACTGGAACAGTGATTTACAAAAAAACTGAAAGAGTCATGGGCCCAAGGGAGATGTCAGCGGAGAATAAGATGGCAGAAAGAAAAGAGTGAGAAAGTATCACAGCTCCCCATCAAGAAATCACATCCCAGTCCAATGACATCAGCAGAATTGTAGAGGCTCTGTAGGACAATAAGCACAATATTGGAGGTATAGAACAGCCCCACTGAGTTCTCTACCCAACAAATATGATTTGCCCCAGTTAGCCCAGCCATGTATTTTCTCTATACATAAGTATTTCCCAATCAATGTCTTTTAATGAAAGTGTCACAATCTTTGAGAAGAGTATACTTCTATTTAGAGATGATGGAGACAAGAAGAAGGAAAATCTTTTTGATACATGCTTTTCTGTTTTGTTTAGTTTTCTTTTGCTTTTAACTGATATGTCCTCTGTTTAATTGGTTAAAAGAAATTTATGTGGGAACTCACTATTTGTCATTTTTAATGCATTATAATCTACAATATATCTCAAATCTAGGGTAGCTAATAATATTGAGATTTTCATTGTTGTGGTTCAGACATTTCAGTCCCATCTGACTCTTTGTGACCCTTTTGGGAATTTTATTGGCAAAGACACTTGAGTGATTTACCTTTTCCTTCTCCAGTTCTTCAGAGGAAGAAACTGAGGCATACAAGATGAAGTGACTTGCCCATGGTCATCCAATTTATCTAAGGATAGATTCGAACACAGGAAGATGTCTTCTTGTCTCCAGGCTCAGCACTGTATCCCTTGAGCCACCTAGCTACCTATTGTGCCATCTAGCTATCTATATATAGATGTACATACACATATAAATATATAACCATGTATACATATATATATATATATATGTATATATATAACATATATAACCATGTATATATTTAAGTTTATTGGGGTTTTTCAGAATATTAGTCATTAATGAAGTCTCTTAATAGATAGACTGATAATAAAAAGATAGATCAACCTTTTATTAATAGTCTTTGTGCATCACTTTGCTAAGCACAGGGTATATAAATACAAAAAAAAGCAAAATAACTCCTATCCCTTAAGGAGCTCACATTTAATGAAAGAACACAACTCAGAAAGAGTGAGTTGGAAAAACAATAGAGTACAAGTAGAGGTGTACTAGAAGCAGTCACTGTCCTCTCACTAGAAATGATTGTTAAATTTTCATTGTGATAATTTATACTTCGACATCAGCAACCACTATAAATTGTTTGGTTTATTGTTTTGCTGATTGTCTAAACTTAAAAAAAGGATGGGGGAAATGTTACTGATGCAGATGAAACTGTATGTCTCTCACATATTTTTCAACAGCTGGTTTTTAAATATTTAGCAGTATACTCCTGGGCGGGGGGCAGACTTAGAAAAGGTCAAGTCAACAACTGAGAAGAAGGAAAAGGAATCGGGAAAGTCCAGACAGGAATGAGGTACATGACTAGAGTCCTACCTAAAATACTTGTTGGAGTTGGGAGTTATCAATCAAGAGAGTGGGCCTTAGGGCACAGGTCTCTCCAGAGTGTCAAAGAAGCAAGAAGGGGGATAGAGATGAGAAGGAGAAGGAAGAGGAGGAGAAAGAGAAAGAGGAGGAAAAGGAGAAAGATCTAAGAATAAATCTGTTGGCTAAATGATGAAATAAAGGATATCATAGAGTCTCAAAGTTGAAAATGAACACAGAACTCAATCTAATCTATTTCTTATCTTTAAAATAAATACATATCACTAGCAAACAAATACTTGAGGGCTCCAGGGAAGAGAAACCTACCTTCTCAAGTAGCCTACTTTACTCTGTTATGAGTTTCATTGGCTTCAACAATCCCAGACTAATTGAAAATATTCAGCAACCTTCAATTTGATTTCCTGTTCTAGTTTCTTGCAGAAGTAATTTTCTTTGAGTTTGATGAGTGGTCTACAGTAGAATTTGATGGGAGAAGAGATAACTTAAACATTACTACAATCCTTTCCATGACAAAAGCAAAGTTCATTCCCAAATTCTGAGACAGAAGGAAGAAGAGTTTTGAATTATCTCACAAAGTGATTCTCTGTGATCTTCTCTTCTGCTAATGTTGATAGTACCTGTTAATTCACTAAGCAGAGTCCAGCTTGTCTGTAGACTATTGCATGTTATTCTTCTCAAATTATTTTTATGAATGTGGGTCTTCCTTATATGGATAAGTAGAACATAACCTTCCCCACATCTCCCCATTCTGTCTTTTCTTTTTCTGTTCCTCCTCTTCTACTATTATATTCTCCTAGCAGAGCACAGTGCTTATCCCTCAATAAATACTGAATAGTTATATAACCAATACATGAATGCATATATACATGCATGTATGAATAAATGAATAAAAATGCCCCCACCCTGTTAAGCTACCAAATAATTATATATATATATATATATATATATATATATACATATATATACACACACACACACACACACACACACACACACAGTTGCTACCCTTAGAACAGTGTCCACAGAAATTGAGAGAATAGTTCAAATACTATAAAGAATAGTCATTCTATATGTATAATCAAAGCAAAGGGAATTGTATAATCACTTGGGACTAAATTAATTAGCTTCATCACAATAATTTCCCCAAAGTAGTAGTAAGTTCTTTTCCATGGAAATCTTCATGCAGAGGCTAAATGACTAGCCATTTGCTGGGTGTGAGAAATGAGAATTCTTTCTCCATTATGGGTTGATTTAGATTGATGGCCACCTGGGCAGCTAGATGGTACAATAAATAAAGCCCCAATCCTGGAATCAGGAAGATTCACCTCACTGATTTCAAATCTGGCCTTAGACACTCACTAGCCATGTGATTCAAGGCAAGTCACTTAACCTTGTTTGCCTCATTTTCCTCAACTGTAAAATGCGTGGAGAAAGAAATGGCAAATCACTCTGGTATTTTTGACAAGAAAATTTCAAAAGGGGTCACAAAGTATCAGATGTGACTGAAGCAACTGAAATTGTCAGTTGGCTACTTAGGCCCCTTCCAACTCTGAAATTCTGGGATCTTGGAATTTTTCATCCAGATATGGTAAAACCTAGAGTATTATTCTCCTTTCATTATTCACTCCTTTTCCAGTGTCCCAAATCCTAATGCTTAGAAGATAGCAAACCTTTTTCAACTGTACAAAGCTAAAAAACAATAAAAAAAAGAAAAACAAAATAACCAAAAAACCTGCCAACCTGTCTTACTCTCTAAATCTACTGTTTTAAAAGCAACTGGCGCAGTGGATGTAGCACTGATCTGTAGTCAAAGGATGCAAGCTCAAATTTTACCTCTAAACTATAATACTTAAGTGACCTTAGTCACTTAATCTCCCTGGCCCTCAATTTCCTCATCTGTAAATGAAAAACTAAAATGCCTGTTCGGTCTCTTCTGTCTCTAGAATGACAAATTAATGTCCCTTACAAGTCACCAGCAACTTCTTATATCATATTCCCTTATACCTTATTACATGTTTCCTATGATTCTCCTCTTATATTAGTTACCTTTTAGGAATTGTCTTTTTTCAGTATAAGGAGAGCTTCTTTTGTCTTTGAAATAAAGTGTTTCCAAAACACAGGAATGATCACCTTTGCATAATAATCTCATTTTAGGAATTTTGCTTTCAGAATCACCAGATCATACAATCTCTGAATTAGAATAGATACCAGAGACATACAAATCTTGTTCCCTTTGCTACATATCCAACAAGTAGTTATCCAACTTCTGACCTTAATTATAGAGTTGAAGATATACCTGGAATCTGTACCTTTCTATCCTCTGACTAGATATCTTCATTAAATATTCAGCTAGACGTCTAGTCCCTTATTTATATCTTCTGATTACATTAGGTTTCTTCTAGGTTTTTTTTATTCCCTTTCAAATTCTGTAGTGTATTCTGCGTGCTATTAAACTATCTTCAAACTTTCTCCCCAGAGGAAGATCACTTCGTTGGTGGATGCTACAATTCCCCTAAGGAGACATCTGAACTGCTAATGAGCAATATAAAACTGGAGACTTGGCTTATGTTTTGTTTTGTTTCTTAAAAAAAATGAACACACGGACATTAAAAAAAAAAACCCTAGCTGGAAGAAATTTTCTTTCTAAAGAGAAAGTTTGCTGATTGCAAAAACAAATTCTGTATAAGGAGTCTATGAAGGTGAAAGGGAATTATTTTGAGACAGTGTGGTACAATAGAAAACGTACTGGTCCTGGAGTCAGAATTGAGCAACTGTAAGCAAGTTATCCAACCTTACTGAGTTTCAGCTTTTTCACCTGTAAAATGGGCTATCAGCACCCCTCACAGAATTTTTAATGAAAGAAAAGATTCAGAAACTCTGTAGCATTCTGTAGATGTCTGCCATTTCATATTGATAACCTAAACCAACCCTTGTCCCTTAGAGGCAAATTCAAAAATATGATGAAAATGGTCATACTCAGAAATTCAGTGCTTTGGGAGTGTATTTGCCATTGGAAATACACATGTGCCAAGATGAATTATGCCTGTTTTCCTAACTCAGCATGGTTAATGCAGACACACACACAACTGAGGATTTCAAATCTTTCTGAACAAAAGGAGACATATGAAAGGTATCCAGGTGTTATCATAATTAACTCCCCTTCTAAACCATTTTAATGAATCATATAAACTGTATAAGTACTCAAGGAAGGTGTGGAATATATCATATTGAAAGCTTGTTTGATGGCTCAGAAAGAAAAAAAAATTCCTGCCCATTGAGACACTCCGATATAAGTCCATTGTGCATTTTGTCAGCTTAAATAAAATCTGTCCTATATTTGATGTCTTGTTAGTCTACTTACACAGGAGCTGATGAGCTTCAAGGGAGAACCAAGTGACCCATATTCTGATGTTCACAAGGGAAAGCATAGGTGGGTCCACGAGCCAGGAAGATCTGTGAGAAACCTAAGCCCTATTTTTTTATGTTCCCATTTAAAAGCCTAGGTAGATATAAGCCAAAGAAATTTTGCAAGAGAGCTGTATCAACCTCCAGACAAGACTGTGCCTGTAATGCATAATATCAAGAGCCAGGGACCCAAATGACAAAAGGGTTATATTAACATATTCAATAATAAACATTAATTCTCCAGTATCTGTAAGATATAATTCTGAATTTTGGGAATATAAAGATGAACCAATAGAAAGCCTCTCTCAAAACTTTCTGTTGCCTGAGAGGAAAAAGAATTTACCATACATAATGTGCTAAAACTTTATGGAAAAGGTGGGCCTTGATTTGGAATGGATAATTGGAAAGACAGACCTTTTAAAGAGGGAAATGACAACTTTTGGGGTATTCTGGGGAAAATAGATAGATTGATGCATAATTGTTGGACTTTGGATAATCCAATCTTTCTGGAAAATAATTTGGAATTATGCCCCTAAAGTTACTGAACTGTGCATACACTGTGATACCACTACAAGGTATATATACTAATGAGATCAAAGAAAGGGGATAATAACCCACAGATACAAAAAGATGTACAATAGCTCTTTTTGTCATGGCAAACAATCAAAATCAAGAAGATTATCAATTTGGTAATGATAAATAAATGATTATATATAAAATAATGGAATGGTATATCATTAAAAATGACAAACAGGATGATTTTAGAGAAACCAGGGAGATACGAACTAATACAATGAAGCAAGCAGAACCATAATTACTTAGACAATAACATTTAGACAAAGACAAACATCTTTGAAACACTTAAGAACTATGGTTAATTCAATTATTTCAAAGAATTTATGATACAGTCACCCATCTCCTGATAGATAAGTTATGGACTCAAGATGCAGAATGAGGCAAGCATTTTGGGGGTATTATCAACAAGGGAATTTGTTCTGCTTGACTATGCATATTTGTAACAAGGATTTTTCCTTCCTTTATTTCAATGGGAAATACAGGAAGAAGAAAAAAGTATTAACTGAAAGATTTTTAATCAAAAAAGAAACTCAAGGCCATCTAATCAACCTAATCCTTAAATAAGAATCCTTTCCAGATTATTCTCAGAAAGTAATCATCCAGACCTCATGGGGCAGGGAGTAGAACCCATTATCTATTAAGGGATTACATGCCACTTTTGGGTAGCTATCATTTTTAGGAAAACAGAACATGTGTCACAGGACTGGAGAAAGATAAATTTTATCTCTACTACAAAAAAGAGAAGATCGTTATCTTCAAACTATAGACCAATAAGCTTATTTCTATTCCTGGCAAAATTCTAGGACCCATTATTAAAAGTATCATTTGTGAACATCTAGAAATGGAAGGAGTGATGATTAAAAATTAGGATGACTTTGTCAAGAATAGATCATACCAGACCAATCTAATTTCCTTTTCTGACAGGTTTACTAAAATGCTAGAATCTGAAAGACAAGATATATTTAAATTTTAGCAAAACATTTGCAAAATAATTTGCACATAGACAAGATTAAGATATTTGTACTAGATGATATATATGTGGGCAATAAAATGGTATAGTCGACAGAAAGTTCAGAAAGACAACAATAACTGAGATCTTGAGCAAGTTATTTAACCTTTCAATGTCTCCAGGCAATTCTCCAAGAATATAAATTACAAAACACTTGCCTACCTATACTGCTAGAGGGAGTTTCCTCATCTTGAAGCTTCCTATAGTAATGAATTTTCAGGTATGATTCTTATCCATATTAATATATTTAGTAGATTTAAAACTGGCAGTGTAATCTGATTTAACTTATTTTAGCTTTAGTTTATCTGTCTATTGAGGGGACTGAATTAGATTACTCTGAAGTCTGTTCCAGCTCTAAATCTATGTTTCAGGAATTTCTCTTATCCTTTCAACTATTCAACATTTTTGTCAATGAATTGGATAAACCCATGGAAAGTATATTTGTCAAGTTGCCATTGATATGATACTAGGAGAAACAAGCTAACCTTTTAAAAGACAGAGTCAGAATCCAAAAAAAGATCTTGTCAGCATAGACCAATGGCTCACAACTAATGAGATGACATTTGATAGAGGTTAGCATCAACTTCTATACTTGAATTGGAAAAAGTCAACTTCACAAATGTATGATGGGGGAGGAGTTGTGTCTAGACAACAGCCACATGACTCATAAAAAACTCCTGTGAAAAAGATCTGGGGTTTTAAATTAGATTGCAAGTTCAAAATGAGTCAACAATGTGGTATGGAAGCCAAAAAAAACTAATGCTGTCATGGGATGCATCAAAGAAGGTCTAGTGTCCAGAAAGAGGGATGTAATAGTTTTTTTTAATTCTGATCCTGCCAAGCCATATGAAGAGTATTGTATTTAGTTATGGGAACCATAATTTAAACATGGCACACACAAACTTGAACCTATCTGGTGGAGGAGAACCAGGACACTAAGAGGACTGAAGAACTACCAAATACAAATTAGTTAAAAGAACTAAAAATATTCAGTCTAGAAAGAAGATTTAGCAGGAACAAGGTTTTGAAGCATTTAAAAGGCTATCATTTAGAAGAAATATTTGTTTTCCCTTCATGACTACAGAACAAAGAACTGGGAGCAATGAGTAGAAACTACATAGTTCAGGAGGCTTTGGCTTAATGTATACAACAACTTAAATAGATTTGACATATATTTTTTAATGAAACAGGTTTGGTATGAGAAGTAGATCAATAGTCCTAAGAGATATCCTAGCATTCTTTGCCAATGTTCCAGTTGGTTTAATGGTAGAAATAATTTCTGTTATAAGATTCATATTTTTCATTCATGTATTTTTTAGGAATTGCAGAAATGTAGCAAGAACAGGCACAATGTTGGGAAAGGGGGGAAAAAAAAAGCTTTCTCCAGTCTTGTGCACAATATTCTTATTTAAACACAAAAAAATGTCAGAGTGCTTCCCACTCCTTGCCCTACAAAATAACATGCTACTTTTGTAGGTGCTACTGAGACAACCTGTCAAGAAATAGCTGTGTGAGTCATGGGAACACCAACCCAGCTGTAACCCAACTCTCATCAGCCTGAGCAGCCAGATTGCTGCTGGGATGAGAACCCAATCTTCCTTGCTTTAGAGTGTATGACCACCACATCATCAGAGAGGTAGGAGGAGGAGTGGGATGGAAGAGGAAATGCCTCTTCCTATAGTTAACCAATAGTTTCAGCGTGCTGGGAGCATCCTGTACCATACAGTGATTGGAACATTGTACAATGACTCATCCATACTAGTTAACACTTCACCACATTCTTGTGGGTGGGAGTAGAATGAGGCTATTTCTGTGGATATAGGCTCTCACTGACAGGAGATACCCTTCTAATAGACATGATTATTCTTGAAAGTAGACAAAATTCAGTTGTTCCTTTCTAGGAGAAGGAGTGACAGATATCTACCACAAAATAAACGTCTGTTTCCCTTATCGGGAACATATAAGAAAAGATATGGCCAAAAGACCCAGAGATAGAGAGAAGGAACTTCTCTCCCTGTAGTCCTGTACTGGGAGAAAGAAAAAGTATCTATTAAATGATTACTATATGTCAGGCACTGTGCCAATTGACAAGGATACAAATATATAAAAGACAGTTTTTAGTCTTATTCTATAGAAGATAACCCAATGGCAGAATGATGGTCAAGAATGGTATTTTGGTTTGGGGAGCCACAGAGATAGTAACACCCTTTCTGGAACTAATGTTCCTGTTAACTAGCCAAGGCAAGAGGTAGAAAGTAGAGAAGGATCCCTGGAAGGTAGCTGGCCATTGTCAGGGAGATGATAAGATGATCTGGACAGTGGACTGGATAGATGAAATGGGAAGATAAATCAAAGGCTAAAATCTAGAATCAGTCTTAGTTATAGATATAGTGAGCTAAGTTGACTTGGTTCATATCTGACCATTAATCAAGGAGGCTAGATTCTGGGGCAAACTTCGATGATAAGTGGATAAGTATCCCAAAGATAAGGGTATGGGTTCTCAAAATTAGGAAGGAGAAGGTAACAATGTGGATCTAGAATGAGGTTAAGAATGAAAGATATCAGTGGAGCCATAACTAGGATATCCAGTACATCAATTTCTGGTCTGGATACTGCTGTCACCTTTAAATGAAATTATTTACAGAAAATATAGGAATCATGTCTAGAAAAATCAGAACATATTTCTTAGCTCTTAGTTCTTAGTAGGGCAGGTATAGCAACAGCTATGGGTTAATTCCCAGAGGAAGTATCAAAATGCTTCCGCCATCCCTAGTTTTGTCATAACATTCTGTTCTACAACCAGGCCATATTCTCAGTTTCATGGGATAGACGGAGGTAGTGATAGATTTTTCAGTAGCACAGAAGTATAGAAGCTACTTTTCTTCCTAAGAGTGGAAAGGAAATTATTTGGAACATGAGAGGGGAAAAAAAGAGGAAAAAGAGGAAAAGGGGAGAGAATATGATACAGGTGCTGAAATGCTTAACCATGCCCCCAATAAATATGGGAATATTAACTTAAAATCACAACTCAAAACCTGAGTAGTATTTCATGGAAATTCAAGTCTAATTCCCTTTATTTTTTGATTTGTTATTCTTTGGAGGTTGGATCTTTTCTCCATTCATGCAGGAATCTAGGTGAGAAGGATATCTGATACTCACCTTCTAACCACCAAACCCACAGCAGTTCTTACTCTATCTAAAGTCAAAAGGCCTTCTGAAGAGATTTTTGATACCTTCTGGTTCTGTTTAAGCTGGAATAAGATCAAAGGCAGGTGGAAGCTCACTCCCAGAATATCAGATCACACAGCCTTCTAGGGAGAGGAAAAAGCAAGTGGATATTAGAAGGCAAAAGGTGAGCACTTGGTTTCTTTTCTATTTTGACTTCCAAGTTCCTAAGCAGTATTCTAAAGATGATTTTCAGTTTCTCCTATTTTTCTCCTATGTCTGACACAAAAAGTAAACAGAAAGCAGAAACATTGCTTTCAAATCCTTGAAGTCAAAAGAAACTTGTGATTTTATTTCTTCCTTTTTTATTGATTATTTTGCTAGATTTTTAAACTATCCATCCTTTCCTGATTTACTCTTCCACCAGTTATTATTCCTCTCCTCCATCTAATTACATAAAACCAATCCACAAAACAACCCTGTCTGTCAATGTTTGCATCATTCTGGACCCACTGCTTTCAAGGGACTGAATGGGTATGGTGTCCTCTATTTTCTAGAATACAGACTGTCTCAATACAATTCAGTTAAGAGTGAGTAAAATGTGATTTTTAAATAAGATGAATATAGTAGATTTCATTTTTTAAAAAAATCTGCTGAACTTTCCTATCTAGTCTTTATGACTTTTAACAGTGATATCCTTATCCCCCACACCAAGTCACTTCAGTTCCTGTTACTAAAATCCAATATCAATGACACTATCACACACTCAGAGTCACACTTCCCAAATTTAAATATACTATAAAAAAGTAGAAGAAATACTGTATTAACTTAATAAAAATATTTAAAGTTCACTGCCTCAATTTTTTTAAGACTTAAATATCAGTTGACTTAAAGGAGGCCATTACTAAAATCCAATATCAATGACATTATCACACACTCAGAGTCACACTTCCCAAATTTAAATATACTATAAAAAAGTAGAAGTAATACTGTATTAACTTAATAAAAATATTTAAAGTTCACCGCCTCAATTTTTTAAAGACTTAAATGTCAGTTGACTTAAAGGAGGCCATTTTTATAGTTAATAGAATATGGATCTATGAAATCTATGAAATCATATATCTAGGGATGTAGGAAGAAATCTCTTAGAGGTCATATCCAGTACAGTCTCCTATTCAATGTGTGATAAAATTGGTCATTGCTGTTTAGTAATTATATAGTGTCTTCAAGTGCTTTGCATGTAAGACGGATGGTTAAAAAAAAAAAAAACATTAACAGCCAAGGCCCCCTTTCTCTAACAGCTCAAGTGCCTAAATTAGATCACACAATTCTCCCTTTAATAGAACTCACAGGAGAATTCTGGCTGTTACAGAGTCCATTTAGAAAGTAGAATTAGATTTCAAAGCAACCTGCTGCCAAGGTTCACACTACTAGATACCTTTCTAAAGTTATTCTGTTCTTAGTAAGTGAAAACAGAATGCTCTCTTGATCTGGGAACATTTAGTTTTAGCAAGAAACAGACTTTTCTAGCAGCTGCCTATCTCTGAGAGGGTTTGTCCCATTGGTTAAACTGGGAATGACACAATCTTACATTCTGATATACCAAGATGAAAACAATCTACCTAGAAATAATCTCTCTTTCACTGGTGCCTTGGGGTATTGGTCTATAGGAGGAAATATTCCCTCATTAAAGATGTTGTTCAAAACTGATATATAAAGAAAACTACAAGTCTTTGAAGATCTCAGATAAATGAGTTAGCAATAGAGAGGGAGCTGTACATAACTCTAAAAAATCTGATTGATATGGAAGATAGATGCTTAGCACAGATAAAATTCTTTGTATTTCAAAGAAAAGTACAATTAAATATATGAAAACATCAGTTTTAAAAAACTGGACATGATAGACTCAAATAACAGTTATAGAAACTTGTTAAGAAGATAAAAGAAGATTTAATTGGTAAAAGGAGAATTATTATAATTTTTTGTCATAAGATTGGTCTGTAGAAAGTATCATTTCCATAGTATCTGGGATATCTTTCTGGAAAAAAAAAGTGAGTCAAAACCACTCACACATTACTCAAAACTTCTCTAACATACCACTTAAAAAAAAGTTAAAAATATATCAAAGACTGCATAACAGAAAACAAGCTGTATGTTATTCTAAGCCTAGCATGAATGTAATCTCTTTTTTTTTTTCTGAGGGTTATGCTGCATTAATATTAATTGCTGGGGAACAAGGAGAGTGTCTTAAAATACTCACGAGCTCAACAAAACCACAATGAAACTGAGGGATAGTTATGAAGATCAGGATCTGATGGCCTATGGGAAAAGATGCAGAACCAGCAATCCAAAAGACATAAATTCAAATTCTGATCACTCTCACACTTCCTAGCTATATTATTGGCAAGTCGCTTAAAACTTTTTTTCCCTAATTTCCTCATCTCTTAAAATGATGATTAAAATATTGGTAGTACCTCTCTTATAGGTCTGTTATTGGGAATCTCAGATGAAATATTATTTTCTAAAGCATTCACAAACTTTAAAGCCTAATATAAATGTCAATTAGTTGTGGAAGAAAGTCAAACAGGATAGAATAAAGGTGCTGTGTCTGGGAGGAAATCAAAATCTGACTTAAATAATAATAATAATCACAGCAAGAGGTAGCTAAGTGGCACAATGGATAGAGTACTGGTTCCGGAGTCAGGAAGACCTGAGTTCAATCTAGTCTTAAACACTTATTAGCTGTCAAGTTATTTAATGCTGATTGTCTCCTAAAATAAAATAAAAATAATCACAGCAAAATTGTCAACCAATGATTTTGGGGATATTCATGGGGTATTCATTATTCTTCCAACATATAAAGTATGTGAATTGTTTGATATCAAGTAAGGGGTACATTTGATTCAACTCAACTAGACAAAAGGTGCCAGTCTAAATAGATTCATGCTAATCAGATCTTGACCACTTATATGTTTGAGCATGATTATTCATTTCTTGTCATTGTAGCTTCCTTCTTCACTATTGCTAAATCAGAAAAATTAGAGCTTCAAGCAGGGATTTGTTAAGTGTTTAACAACTGGCTCTCAAGGAGGGGGGATATATACACAAGACACTTTTACATTTAATCTGGATTATTAATGTTTTCTCTATCCCGTTCTTAAGTCTAAACAATCAACAACCACAACAAAAAAACAACTCTTAATTTATATAGTGTTTGTCAATTTCTGAGGTATAAATATACTGGAATTTTAATAAGCAGCTCTTCATTAATTTTGCTCCAGAATATCCCAGACTGCAAGATAACGTAAAAGTCATTTAATCTAACTCTTTCTTTTTTGAAGTCAAGAAACTGAATTCCAAAGAAATTAAGGAAATTTCCTAAGGAATTATAATCAAGTATTAAACTCTTAACATGCAACCTATCTTGAACAAGGGCTGGGAAACCTTTCTTGCTGGACCATTTAGTGTTTTTTTTTTGTTTGTTTGTTTTGTTTTGTTTTGCTGAGATGATATTTATAGAACAATGTCTGGCACATTTGTAAGTGTTTAATAAATGTTTATTCCCTTTCTCTTTCCCACTCTCTGTTCTAGGATGGTTCAATAAAAACTGACCATGACGTTATGGATAGAGTATATTTTGGAGAGGAAGAACATCAAACTAATGTCCTTGAATATGTAAACGTTTTCCTTTGTGTCTACAAGGTCATAGGATATTTAAAGGCGAAAGAACTTGCTAGGACTATTCAGAAAAACCTGGAAAGATTTGTACAAACTGATTCAAAGTGAAGTAAGTAGAACCAGGAAAAAGTTATGCAAAGTAACATCAATCTTGTAAGATGATCAACTGTGAATGACTTCGCTGTTTTCTTTCTATTTTTTGGTGAGACAATTGACATTAAATGAATTGTCCAAAGTCACACAGCTAGGGAATATGAAGTGTTAAGTGTCTAAGGTCAGATTTGAACTCAGGTCCTCCTGAGTCCAGGGATGCAGGTCTATTTACCATGTTATCTAGTTGTCCCAGAACTTAGCTATTCTTAGCAATACAACATTCCAAGACAGTTCTGAAGGACTTATTTAAAAAATGCTTTCCACCTCTAGAGAAAGAACTGATGGATTCTGAAAGCAGATTGAAGAATATTTTTTAAACTTTCTTTTTCTTGTTTTTTTGTCACTATTTTCTTTTACAACATGGTTAATATGGAAATATATTCTGAATGAGACTTGTATAATTAATTTCAAATTGTTTGCCTTCTTAAAAGGGGATAAAGAGGGGATAAGAAAACAATTTGGAACTTAAAATTCTTTAAAATGTTTAAAATAATCACATGTAATTGGGGGGAGGAGATAAAATTTTCACTTAAAAAGGAATCTTTTTAGTCCAACTCCAACATTTACTATTGTTGAAAACTGTAGTGAAATTTTAGAATATGTCTTCATTGGAATAGTTCTATACTAATAAAAGTTAAGCTATATTGAGGGCCTGTTTGTCCTTCCTCTTTGACCTACACCTGATACAATGAAAGCTTTTAGGTTCATATTACACCACCTTGAGCTACAGCCAAAGTGTGAGCACAACAAGACAAAAATGGTTTATGACTGTGGGGAGGTGTTGACTGATGTTGCTTGTCACAATACGTAGGAAATACACAAATGCCAAAAGGATCTGTGATTTCATCAGTATAGGAAAATCCTGGGTGGGAACCCCACCCACCCAGGCAGATATACCCTACCTATGAAAGTAGATAAGCTCAGAATCACATAGAGGCAAATGAATTTCTCAGGCTGAAAATCAAGTAACTGTCACAGGTAGGATTTGGAACCAGATTTTCCCAACTCTTAAATCCACCATTCAATTCACTATTTCATGCTACCTCTTGTAGAATATAATTTTTGACCTTTTTAAAAAGCCAAAGCAACCCACCATTTCTGGACTTTCAACCTATCATCAGAAGAGAGTAAGAGGGGAAGAAAGGAGAGGGAGGAGATGAGAGAGTGAATGAGAGAGATGTGAGTAGAATTCTGCCCAATTAGTCCTAGTGAGGAAGAAAAAGGAAGACCAATTAGTGATTCTTATTTGCTATTTATTACCTAAAACTGCTCTTAAATGGAAGAGAACTACTTTGAAATGGAAAAAGCAAGCTCGGCTGTTAGTTAGTTATCTTTTCATGTCTGTATCTTAGGGTTTTTGCTTGTCCTTCTGGCTTAGTAAGATATTGATAAACAGGTAAAAATTAACATGACAGGCTTTTAAAACTTTGAAAAAACCTCTCTGGTCAAAACACTCGTTATCTATGATGTTTGTAAAATCATTGCTACATTCCAGCACTAAAAAGATGGAAAACTGAGCTTCCTAGCAGGTATCTGTTGTCATGTTATATTTAGGACTGTAGGCCTTTAGACTGGGGAGATCCTTTATGCGTCATCTTCTTCAACCTCCTGATCTTATAAATGAGGAAATGGAGGCCCAGAGAGGCCAAATGATTTGTCCAAGAACCAGGTCTTTTGACTAGAGAGCCATATTATAGACCCTTTTGTATCAGTAAGAGAAAGGCTTGCACGTAGTAAATGCATAATAAAAATGTGTTGCGTGATTGAAAGGATAGAGATTGCCGAAATCTAGATTTCTCAGCAAGCATTTACATCTGATACCAGGTCTTTATGGGGCAGATGTAAAAGCTATTTGTTGAGCAGGAGGAATGTGGAATCCATCAGGAAGTAATGTGGTAACTAAAGGACTGCTGAATCTAAGACTTAATTTAAAGACTAGTGTGAAGTTATTCTTGGAAAGAACAAGTCTGGAAAGTTATCAGAGAATCCTTGAGTGGGGATGACAGAGGCAGACTCAGAAGAAATTGGTCACCCTTCAGAATGGAAGTATAGGATTCCTAAAGTAAATGTGAAAGAAGGGGGGGAAAGTTGCCCACTTAAGTCATCCTAGACAATCTTCAGAACTAGATTATAAATAATGTAAAAGAAGAGGTTGTGACATGTTTTATTTTGTGAGGTAATTGGAGTCAAGAGACTTGTCCAGGGTAACACAGCTATTGTGTTAAGTTTCTGAAACCAGATTTGGATTCGGGTCTTCTTGACTTCAGGGCTGGTGCTTTCTATCCACTGCACCATCTAGCTGCCCTGACTTATTATTTGTTTAATTAAAAAAAGCTTTTTAAGAACAGATACTATCTTTTGCTTCTCTCTGTGTCCCCGGCATTCCAGACAATTGCTAGAATGTAGCAGGCACTTAATAAATGCTTACTGGTTTGGCTTTTTAATCCTCAGGACCAAGGACAGTGGCATACAAAATACGTTTTAAATAAATGTTTATTAATGAATAGCTGAATGTAATTGTTTCTAAAAATGAGCCACTGAAAACCCCAGGAGAAATCCTGAAGGATTCCTCAGGATTCAGACATCAGAATTCAAGTCTTTCTTAGAGAGTTAGTGGGTTGTGGTGGATTGAAACAAATACTACCTCTGATAATTTGCTAGTTGTGTAAGTATGCTAATCTTTCTGAATTTTACTTTCCTCATATGCATTAGTAATACTAATCAACTTACTCCCAAAATTGTTAAATTCAAATGAAATAATATATATAGAGAACTATATTTGTGTCAGTTATTATTTTGTCTACTCAGTCTCTTGGGGTGGTAAAGGAGCAGAATTCAGCAGCTAACAGAGAAAAGGAGATTGGCAAGCAGCCATAGCAATTTGTGTCATTGGACAATTAAATATCATTCCAGTGAAACAACAAACTTCAAATTACATTTAAGGGAGGTGGTTTTATGTATTCATTTCCAAGTAAGATCTTTAAAAGAAGAGAACCATTTAAAATAATGGTCACTGTCTTTGTGATTGGAGAGAGTTGTAAGTGCAATATAGATTTGATGCAATTAACCAAGCTTTTATTAGAAATCCACTCTGAGAGGATCCCTATGCTGGGATTGAGTGAGAAATAAAGTTTAGACAAGACACAGAATTCTGCTCTTAAAGAACTTTTAGTCTAATAAGGGATTTGACACCCACACAGAGACTTACAATACAAAGGGATATATAAGCATATCAGGGGATTACAAAACAAAGAATTGTTGTGAAAGGTTTGTTGAAGAAAGGGAGATCAACCAGGTTAAAAATGAAGCCTCTCAATTATTAGTCTATCCTAACTATTTGATAGATTCAGGAAAGTAGAAATGAAGGAACATAATGAGTGTTGGTAACAAGAGAGAATGGATATAATAATAATATCTGACACAAAGTATACTTTTAAGTTTTGTGAAGCACTTAAGTTGAACCTCAAAAACACTTTGAGGTAGATTTGTTCTCATTTCACAGAGGAAGAAACTGGGTATGAGGAATGCTGCTGAGACACGGTAAATCTGACTTGTAATTAACTGTGTAAAATGAAAGAAAAGAAAAAATCATAGAAATAACTTAGGATTTTGTGTTTTTGTTTCCTGACAGGAAAATAACCTTGGACTTGAACAACAGAACAAAAAAGAGAGTTCAAACCCAAGATAAGTAGGAAGAAAACAAGAGAGCACTGAGTTGTTAGTTAAAATCAGGGAAACCAGATAAACTGCATCCCAGAGGACTGAAAGAACCAGCAGGTGTGGTAGTCAACAATTTTCAGAAAATAAAGAATTGCAGAGAGTTGCTAAAGGACAGGAAAAAGCCACAATTGTCCTGATTTTTAAATTCAATTCTAATGTAACCCGATATAGTAAAATGCAGAGAAGACTCAGAGAAGGTAGAGAGCTGTATCTTAAAGGATTCATAGGGATGAGGATGGACAGAGAGAGAAGTCATTCTAGATAGGGGAAAAATCATGAGAAAAGCAGGGAGGCAGAAATTACACGTGATCCTCCAAAAAGATTGAAAAAATATTGAGTTGTCTAGAGTAGAGGTTGGGTTTTGAAAGAGTTGGAAACATAGTTGGAAGAGTTAAGTGGGCCCTGCTTAAGAAAAAACCTCAGGTAGGTGTCAAAGTGGATAGAGAGTTTGACGTGGAGTCAGGAATATCTGAATTCAACATTTAGTAGGTGTATGATTCTGGGTAAGTTATTTCATCTCTCTCTACCTCAGTTTCCTCAAATGTAAAATGGAAATAATAATACACCTCCCTCTGAGGACTGTTATGAGGTTCAAATGAGATGATATTTGTAAACCACTTTGCAAATCTTAAATCATTATGTAAATGTCAGGTTTTGTTATTAAAAGTTCGAATAAGTTAACCAGGAAAGAGACAATTGGTAACTGGTAACTGTGATTCCTGCATGTGAGAGTAATAGGAGAAAATAATTTTAGGACACATAATCTTATTGTCCTACCTGAAAATCCTTCTGAAGTGGAAGTGACTATGTTTTCTCAAAAACCAAGCTACTGGAAAAGCAGCTCTGTCAAATCTTACTAGGCTAAAAAGTCTTCAAGTTCAAGGAATGGACTCCATGTCTGTCATCCACAAATTAGTATCATTAACTTTAGAAAAGCTCATTTAAGGGGATTGAGTGTCAGATCATAAACTTAAGGGGAACCACACAACTCCTGAAAAAATGATCTGTGAGAAAAAAGAGCTTTCATACTGCCAAAGTATGGCGGGTCTTTGGCCCGCTGTAGGGAATGGATAGAAATAAATTTGAATAGGTGGGATGGGTTGTAGAATAGAATACAGGAAGCAGGGAAAGCAAAGCAGGAGGTGACCATTGCAAAAAAAAAATTCAATGGCCATGAAGGTGAAAACAAAAATATTCAACATTAGATGAAATGGATAAAAATTAACCTCTTTTTATCAGAAGCTTTTGTTTTAGCTTGGTAGATTGGAAGAACTATGGTGTCACTGACAGAAATGGGCTAGCATGCAAGGAAAAGTGCATTCTTTAAAATCTTTTTTTTTTTCCTCTCATGTCAATTCAGGTCACGCTGTGTTAGGAAGAGACCAATTGAAGTAGATTTCGTACTGTTGAGAATGAGAAAATTATTATATTTCATGCCTATTATACTAGGGACTTCACATAACTTATCTTTCCTCATTTAAGTTCCTAACTTCTCTTATAAGAGCTCTTAATTTCTGGCTCCCTTTCCCCCTCTCAATAATCCACTTCAGATTCTTAGAATCCTTACAAACATCTAAACAGAAGATCTTTTCACCCAGTCTCCCTATATATAATACATATGCACATATGTGAATGTATATATGGATAATAGATATAGATATACAAATACATAATTGTGTTTATATATATATACATATATGTGTGTAAATACACATATGCAATTAGATGCATTCTCCATTGAGATTTAAATTTAATTTTTCGACTTTCATCAGGGAAGAATAGTTATCCTGCTTTACAAAAATTGTTCGTAAGTCTGAAGAGAGACTCAATGTTCTCATCTATTGCTAAGGACACTCAACTCTTTCATGCTTTCTTAAGCATTTCTTTAGTAGGTCCAAATGACAGCATCAAACTCCCTCTCTTCCCCCTCCCCACCAGCATGTAAATCATGAAAATCATGACATCATATCAGTAAGCTATTTCTTTGGCAGACCCTGAAAAGAATTTGATTTTGTCATGATTAGAACATTCATAATAGTGGCAATCCAATATGAATATGAATAGAGAATGGATCTCTGTCCACCAATTCATGTATTCCTAAAACCTTAAAAAATCCTCTTGCCCAATAATGTTTTCTTTTCCTAAAAGCTTTGGTAAAATGGAAAGAGTTCTAGATGTGAAGTCAGGAGACCTGAATCCTGCTTCCATTTCCCTCACTAGCTTGCTATGTGATTTTATGGCAAGTCCATGCCTAGGGAAAAGAATATATTGATTTAATTATTCCTTTTTTTCTCGTATCTGATTTTATGTAACTTAACTACAATTTGACTTATGTCAAAAAAAATGCCAGAAAATTAATTTGAAATATATTTCTACTGATTTGAATACAATAAGCAAAAGGTCAGTAGAAGCTTGCATAAACTATGTAGTCATGCTAAATTATTGTTAAAAGTAATTAAACTTAAGTTCTACACCATCTGTAAATATCAAAAGGTTTTTAATGTATTTACATATTCTTTGAACCTACAATTTCATTGGTATAGGGAATTCCCAAATGAGGAAACTCTCTCTGTCAATGCAACTCAACACTTTCTCTGCAAATTCTGGTCTATAAATATTGCTTAGAATACCAAGAGGGTAAAATGACTTGTTCACATAAGGCCAGTATAAAGTCAGAAGAAGGATTAGTTTTTTGGACTTTTAGCTATCTCTCTATCTATATTTATGCTGTTTCTTTGAAAAAGCAAATTGATAATGTGTTAATACTTTGAGTATATTTTCAACAAAAGTATTTTAGTTGCAATAGTATTCAGTCTTATAAATAGCTATACCAAGATACATTTGTGACTTATAGATGGTCAATGAGAGTGATAAAGAGGCAAGAGCAGTGATGTAGTAGTCAGAGTCCTAAAGTGGGAGTCAGAGCAACTAAGTTCAAATTCTATGCATATGGCTTTGGGCAAGTCCTGTTAAGTCATTTTAGGCCTCAGTTTCCTCATCTGTAAAATGAGGAATTTTATGATTGTAATGAACTGATATAGACAAGCTTTGGGACTATGTCTTCCCAACTTTTAAACTATATCTTTCTGTTAACAATGAATCAAAGAACACTGATTTTGTTGCTAGTTCTTGATTTTTTAAAGACTAGATATAGAGACATGAATTCCTACTCATCTACAAAACTGGAATTAGAGCTAAAGGACAATACTTTTTAGGATATTTACAGAGTCTTCACTCTACATCTAAGTAATTGAAATCTTAACAAAGAAATGCCAAAACATTTTGGCCAGTGACCAAACTGACTTCTGATGTTCCAGAAGTAATGAATGAAGAAATTCTACATGTCACCAGAGTTCACAATTGGAGCATAGATAATGTGTACTTTTCGTGTAACCTCAAGATGGTGATATTATGTAATGATAGCTAATACTTACATAGGGCTCTAAAGTTTGTAAAGAAAACAGCATACATAATTTATAGAGAATCTCACAACAATCCTGTGAGATAGGGGCTACAGGAATTATTTTTTCCCTATATATATATATATATATATATATATATATATATACACACACATATATATATATTCCCTATACCAATGAAATTGTAGGTTCAAAGAATATGTAAATACATTAAAAACCTTTTGATATTTACAGATGGTGTAGAGCTTTAGTTTAATTACTTTTAACAAAAATTTAGCATGATTACATAGTTTATGCAAGCTTCTACTGACCTTTTGCTTATTTTATCCATTTTGCATGTAGCCTATATAAATTCAGAATCCTTACTACTCACTTCTAGTTCCATTGAAAAGTTGAGTCCCCAGAACTTGTTATATCTCTTCCTTAAATTTTAAAGATATCACTGAGGATTCAGGGGTGATTTTCTAAAGCTATCAGTCCAAGTCTCTTCAAGTATGTTTCCCTCTCTAGGATTATTTCTTGAGAATCAATTCTGGCATCCAAACTTAAGTAGCTTTCAGAAAGAAGTTGAGAATAGTTGATTTAAAAAGATACCCCCACAAAAACTATGTTACATTCCCGAGTTCTAATACCAAGTTCAAGGGGAAGAGGGTTCAAATTTAAAGCATATATGTGACAAAGTTTCTGGTTTCTAAAATAGATTCCCCTTAGACATGGTATAGTTCCTTGTTGGATTCCATTGTGGAACTATAAATCTCTTTCCATTCTATCCTTGGCTCTTAATGATCTTTAGATCTCATTAAAATACCAACAGAAGAATGGGTAATTTGATATACAAACTTTTTGCTGGGAGGAAAATTTAAGGGAGACAGAGGCCTTTGTTAAAATGAATTAATATCAGTACAAAGGTCTCCAGCTCTGCATCTCTTCTTATATAATTTTTAAAAATCTTGTTAAGAATTATCAAAACTTCAAGACAATTAGATTGGCCTGGCACACTAGCATGATCAAAGTCAAAAGAATTCATTGGAATTCACCTAGCTGTTAACAAGAGCAAGGGAAGGTTGCATTTGAGGAATATATGAATCAAAACCAAAATATCTTTACAAACTTTAAAGAGTTGCTCCCCTCCCAGCTTAGTTCCTACTTCACTGTTCTCATTTGTCCCTTATTTCCATGCCTGAGGTTCTGGCAAATGTGTCATTTGCTCCCATTTTCTTTAATTTCCCTGTTTTCATGCTATCTTTTTCAGCTTTCTCACCTCCAAAAAGTGATCAAAGATTTTTAAAAAATGTATATATGTCTGTGTATGTGTGTATATATATGTGTGTGTGTGTTTGTATTCATGTAGATTTATTTCTGTAATATAGGTAATTTACCTATACTATACAAGTATATAAAATATAGGTGGTCTACACTATACATGTAAATAAAATGTAGCTTGGGATCATACATATATATATATATATATATATATATACTCATATATATATATATATATACACAATGTGTGCATATAAATATAGATCTAGATCTAAACTACACAAAAAATAATGTAGAGCTATACTATATATATATATATACATATATATATATATATATATATATAAAATATAAACCCAGGTCTATACTATCCAACCCCCACACAGATACTCTAAAAGATAAACCTAACAGATTGAATTTCTCCTTGTACCCTGCCCCCAATATAATAAACAAAAAAATGAGACTGTCTAGAGTATTTCATGTACTATCAAGAGAACTATTAGAATCATTAGAAGGTTTTTAGCACTGCATTTAAAACATTTGCACTTATATGGCGCCAAATTATTTATGTGTTATGTGATGTTCTTGGTGTGAAAGATCTTAAATAAAGTATCCTCTCTAGTCTATTGGCAAGAGAGCAATAGCCATGGAAAGGGAATAAATGGAGTTACCTGCTGAATATTTGGAAGTTTGGTGGTTGTAGACAAGTGGTTGTCTCTTGGAGTCTCAGTTTCTTCATCTGTAAAATGGGAATAATGAAAGTTGTATTTTTTTCACCTGGTTGCTGTGAAGAAAGTGCTTTAAAAGGACTATAGAACCATAAGTGGTTATAATTAATATGTGTTTATATTATAAACATAAATATTATATTATCATGCTGCAAGGCATTAAGTTTTGGGGAGATTGCCTTCAGGGATGATAAGATATAAATATGAAACTTGCATTATTAACTCATGAAAAGATAATTAACAGTGGCAGGATATGAAATCTGCATAGCTAGCAGTTTAGAGAAGGAAACTAGCTTATGGGCTGAGGCAATCTAGATTCATAGGTCAGGAATTTAAAAAGGTTCTGTCTCTCTGACTTCTGATACCTTATTCTCTCTCACCTCTTATTTTTTCTTTTTGTCATCTTCAGGAAAATAAACATTTACACATAGGTGCTGGCGGATTGGTCTGTGTATACAAAAAGACTGAAAATTCACCTGTCAAAGGAAAACTATGAGGAGTATTTCACAGACTTTGGTGGATGATTTCTGGGGTGAAGATCAAAAGGAGTTGGTGTGGAGAATAAGGAAGTGGAATGTAAGCTGGAAAGCCCAAGTCCAAGAGGAGCACTGAGGTTAGTAGGGTGATGGAGGAGCCACCTCAGGAATCTGCCCTCCCTTCTTCCTTCCCATTCATCACTGAATCAGCCTGACACCATAGCCCCTCTGAACCAAACCAACATTATCGGTGGTGGTAGTAGTCCTTATTCTTTAAGAGGGTCCCAATAAAGTGAGAAGCAGGGAACTGAGGATGAGGGATAAACTGGAACCAGTTCCAGGTCTTAATCAAAGGAAGGGTAGAAAGTATCTAGAGCCATAGGGACTAGTGAGATATTCCTGGACTTCTATGGACTTATTTAAGTAGGAAACTGACTACATATATGAGAATTATCTGAATGACTAGGTATCAATAGAAACACATACAAAATTTAAGGCATTTTTTCTTTTGTAGCTTACACATTAAAAAAATGGCCCTAGCCTAAAGCTTAGGTAATAGTATAAAGACTACTGTCAAATGAACTACATTTTGTTTAATTAATCAAAATTGTATACTCTTCTATTCTAACTTGCCTGTTACTGTTGAAAGTAATCCACCATCCCCACCCCAATCATCCAGGCTCATAATCAAGTGCCATCCTTGATTCCTATTCTCTCTCACTACCACCACTACTCTCATAGTTATTGTCAAGAGCTGTCATTTTACTACAGTAATATTTTGCCAATATGACCCCATTTTTCCTCTTACACCATTAGTTCTCTGGTCTAGGTCTTTCTCATTTCATACCTGAAATATTGTACTTGCTTGTTGGTTGGCCTCTCATATAAGTTTCTCCTCATTTTAGTGTACCCTACACTCAACAATCAAATAGATCTTCCTAATGTAGAGGTCATACAAGACCACTTCCTATATCACCTTCAATCACTCAAACCTCAATTTTTTCCCTTGCCATCAACCATGTACCATTGATTTTTCTCTCTTCCCATCTTGACCCATTCAATTCCACACTGTTCTCATCTCTTGTGTCCTTAGAACCCTACATTATATCACCAATTGTATCATATCAAGCTCCAGGTTTGGATCATTCCCTTTATCAGGATATTACAATAGTCTTAAGTGTGAAATTATAAGGTCTGCACCAGAGTGTGGCGGTGTCAGAGGAGAGAAGGGGGGGTTTATTTGAGAAATTTTGCAAAATGGAATTGATAATCCTTGGCAACAAATTTCCATAGAGGGTGAGAGATGATGGAGGAGTGAGGATTATATTTAGCTTTTGACCCTGAATGCTTGCTATAATAATATATATGTATATAGTTAGAAGGTGAAGAAGGTTTAAGGGGAATGAAAATAAATTCATTATGGTACAAGTTGCATTTAAAATATCAGAAAAGCAGTTGGTGATGTGAGATTGGAGATCAGCAGAGAGTTGCGGGCAGGATATACAGATTTGAAATGATCATCATAAGGATCTAAATTAAATTTATGGGAGCAGAAGAGATCATCAAGTGAAACAGTATAGGGGGAAAAAAGGCCTAAGACAGAACCCTGTGGGACACCTATAGTTAGTAGGTTTGATGATCTGACTGATGATATATCAAAGAAGATTGATAATGAGAGGTCTGATGGGGAAGGAGAATCAGGGGAGAGTAGTGTCCCAGAAACCTAGTGAACAGAGATTATAAAAGAGAAGAGGATGATCAACAGTGTCAAAGGCCACATAAAGGTCAAGAAGAATAAGGATTGAAAAGAAAAAAACCCACTGGATACATAACATAGTAAAAACTTTGATTATTGACTGACTGACCCATTTGATAACTCCATTGCCATTGTTTCCCTACTTCTTCCAGAATCAAATATAAAATAGTCCGCTTGGTTTTTCTGGCCTTTCATAAATGAACCGCTTTCTACCTTTCTAGTCTGCTTACACCTTACTTACCTCCATGTACTCTGTAATACAATGATATTGGCAACTTGTCATTCCTGGAACATGACTCTGCAGCCCTCAACCACTGGCATTTTCACTGGCTGCCTCCTATGCCTAGAACTCTTTCCCTCCTCATCTCTGTCTCCAGGCTTTCCTAGCTAAAATCTCTTCTTCTACCAAAAAACCTTTACCAACTTCTTTTAATTCTAGTGCCTTCCCTCTGAGATTACCTCCAATTTATGCTGTAAATATCCTATTTATACATAGATATTTATATATTGTCTTTCCCTATTAGATTGCAAGAGTTCCTTTGCAAATATACTTTTCCCCCTTTCTTTTTATCTTAAGTGTTTAGCAAAATACTTTAAATAAATACTTAACTTAATTCATTGACTTGAAAGTATGACATGACCACTATCTCTTCAAAAGGAATGTACAGAACAAAAAAAATCACTTAAGAAGCCAAAAAGTTCTTAAGATCTATTATTTATGTGGTAAAGAGAAAGAAACTTTAGGGACAAATTTTAAAGATTTTTCAAGGAAGAGGATGGACAAATAAATAAATGTACAATATTTCCTCAGGAGAAAGCAAACATTGATTATTTTTAAATTATTGGGAAAATATGTCATTTAGGGACTATGTTAAAGAAAAGGAAGCATTTATGTTACTTTAAAGATTTTAAAACTTTCTGAAGTTTATGATGAATTTAACAATAATTTCAGCCATTTAAAAAATAGATTTAGTTTTTTAAAAAGAAGCAAATTATACTAGGATTCCTGTTAAATCATTTTTGACCAGGAATAGTAACAAATATAGATTTGTTAAATGATTACTATGTCCAGTGACTTATACTATTTACCAAGTTGGATACAGATAAGAAGGCCTCTGCTCTTGAGTACTTTACAACCTACTTGTCCTTTCTTTCTTTATGAATGGATGTCTTCTCTATTTCCAACTAAAAATCTTATCTTTGTATCACAATTAGGTTGCCACAAATCCTGACTACTGCCTTTTCTCTGATATTTGAAGTCTCTTATAATTCCTTCCCTTTTTCAACTTCTAAGAGTAGGATTATTACTAAGCTAGAATGACTTGGCTTTTGTTCTAGGTCACTTCAATGTAGAAGCAATGGTGACACTAAAGCATTGGTTGGCAAAAAAAAAAAAAAAAAAAAAAAAAGTTTAAATAGAAAACTATCAAATGGAAAACGTCTTCCCTCCTTTCCCCCTCCATCCTCAACTGTATATCAGGTGAGACTTTCAGTCTGGACCCCAGTAGAAGCTTTCCAAGCAGTGGTCTTTCCATTAGCAGTCTCAGGGTGTCTAGAACCTCCAGTACCTTACCAAGACATAGAATTCCATGTCTCTTTCTCCCTTATTTTTCCAACTTAATTTATCTTTAAAAGTTGACTTCAGCTGCATTTTTTCTGCTTTTTCTTGATATCTAATACCCTAAGTAACACAAATAATACTTTAAGGTTTGCAAAGCATTTTACAAGTATCTCATTTTTTTTAAAGTAAAACAATCCTGAGAGGTAGGTGCTATTATCTCCATTTTACAAATAAAAAAACTAAAGCCAGGTAGAAGTTAATGGTTTATCCAACTTCTGTCGAAAACCAGATTTTTAAGGAAGACTGAGGTCTTCCTAATTCTAGATAGTTGGTAGAATAGTTGGGTTGTTGCCCTTCGTTCTCAAAGAGAATCTAAATGACATCACTATGCAGAGTCAGGTTACAATGTGTCTGACAGTGCCTGATGAGATCAATATGATCTTGGAATGCTTTACCACAGGTCTAGCACAAATAATCCAAATGAACATTTGAGGTGATGCAGTAGACAGAGCCTTGAGTTCAGTCTCAGACTTTTAACCAACTATAGGATTCTGGGCAAGTAATTTCATCTCCCTTTGTCTCCCTTTCTTTAGCTGTAAAATGGCCATAATAATAGTACTTACATCCATGGGTTGTGACGATCAAATATAGTATTTGTTTGTTTGTTTGTTTTTAAACACAGTGCCTGTAAAATAGTGGGCTCCACAAAAAAATGCTTACTTCTTCCTTCCAAGTCCAGCACTCCATCCACTCAGATGCCTAGTTACTTATTTGTGATTCTGTCTCTTGGGATCACCCAGGGCCTTCTTTTACTTCCTTTATATTTCCTTTACCTGCTTCCCTGTAACCTAAGGAATCTCACTGTCAATTGCCAGGGTTGAAGTAAAAAAGAAAGTTCTTGTTCTTTTTGAACAAGAGGAATCTAGTTCATCAAAAGGAAACACATTCTTAGGCGTCCAGAAGCAGAGGGAGAAATCTGTTTTCATACATGAAATGATGTTACCAGTGATAGGTGGGTTCTAAAGTAATAGTGATACTGTTATGGGGACAACATAACATTGTTTCTATAGGGAAAATGAACTCCAGGTAGGTTGTGTGTTAGAGCTAGTTTGACTGGTCCCAGGAGCAGATTGTTAAATTTTCAGTGCAGACATTTACACTTCAGAAATCAATAACACATCAGGGTCTGAATTTTCCTTTTGGTGATGGTTTAGATTTAAGAAGAAAACATTAGGGAAAATGTTAAAAATACAGATAAACTTAGAAATGGTTCATATCTATGTGCATATATATGTATATATACACATAAATGCATATTTATTTAGAGAGAGCTGTTTATTAAATATTTTCCAGAACATCTCTGGCTCTAGGTTCTAAACAAATGGAATTTAAAACTTATGGCAAGAATTGATACATAGAAGTACATATAGAATGATTTTATACACATACATGTATATGTATATGTAGTAATGGTAGTAAATGGTAGTAAAAAAAAATGTAGTAATAGTAGCCATCTCTGGGATGGAAAGGAAAAAGAGGGAAAAAAAGAAATTTACAAGATAACATTATATATTTAAAAGGAATAGCAAGTTGTACCCAATAAATTTGCAATTTCATATATAATTATATTTTTATTATACTATGTTACAGAAATGTTTGTTTTATTCCATAAATTAAAAATAAAATAAAAATAAATAAAACATCGTATACAATATTGTACATTTGAGTTCCTGCATCTGAGACTTGGAATATAAGACGTTAGAAGGAGAAAGAGAAAATAGAATACAATAAACAAGGTACACTTCACTGAAAATCATATAATAACAAAAAACTGTAGATTTTTATTTTATTTTTATTTTGTTGTTTTTTAAACCAAAGAATGAGAGATACAATAGAGTAGAGGAAAGGTAAATCTGCCTTGTGTATGTACTCGAGATAATGTTAAGTGGAGGAATAGCTCACAAAAGCCCATACCTCTCCTCTTCCTACAATAACTCTTCTGGTGCTTATATTACTGTTGAGGATTGGTGTGGTGCTTGACTCTAGACCCTTCCTGAGGGATAACTCCCTTGGGCCACCTTTAGAATTCTTGGAAACCAGCTGCTTTTTTAGGTTTCATATATTAACTGCTATGTCTGCATATCAAGGCATTCATATTCAAAGATGTAAACTAATATCAGTTGGCATTTATAGAATGCTTTAAGATTTGCAAAGAAAGTCCCATGTCGAGACTTACAAATGCAGAGGATATTTATTATTATTTCCCTTTTACAGATAAAGGAACTGAAAGTTCAGTGATTTGCTCTGGATTACACATCTAGTAGCCAAATCACATCAATAAATGTTTATTAAACACCTAGTGTGTGCTAGGCATTGTGTTAGAGGCACATAAGGAATAACAAGTAAGGGGGAGAAAACAGTCACTGCTCTCAAAGAGCTTATAATTAAGTTGGGGAGACAACATGAAAACAATTATGTTCAAACAAGATCTATATCGTGGTGTGGTTGGGACTGGTGGATCCCCTGGATCTCTTCATCTTGGGAGTTCTGAGATGAAGTGGGGTAAGACAAAAGGGTTTTCACTAAATTCAACAATGGTATGGTGAACCCTGAAGGAAGAGAGTGAATTATCAGGTTATGTAAGGGAGAAACCAGCTCACAGCAGAAACTAGAGGAGATCAAAATGGTACTTAATTGTGAGTAGCCCTGTACTTCTAGCCTAGGTAAGAAGACACCCAGTCTTTTAAAGAAAAATATTCAGGATAAATTGAAGATAATCTCAGAGGGAAAACACTCACATTTAGAGGCCCGGGAAAGCTTTCCTGAAGAAGGTAGGATGTCAGAAACAAGAGTTGAATGCCATTCATCTTGACTTCAAGATCAGCGCTGCTATAGACTAAGTACATCCTAAGCCCCAGTCATACAGCAAGCTCATCAAATGTCTCCCTGCCTTGTATCAATCTACTCACTTCCCGTCATTCTCCATTCCTTTAACTTTCTGAACCAAAACCCATCTCTCTGGTCACCATTCCTCTCTATATATTGTTTCTTCTTCCTTTCCACTTCCCCTCTTCCCTCTTAGACTGTAAATATTCTTGATGTCAAGGACCTGGATTTGTCTTTGAGTTAATATTCCCAGGATTACTTTCATTCACTAACTCAAGTTGTACTACTGAGATTTAGTTTCTTGGATTTATTATTTAAAAAATATCCTGGAACTGGTGGTTCAAGAATCACTTGAAACATCACACTGAAAGGGAAAAACATATACAAGTCCTAAGAACCTTTGAAAAGAGTTGGCTATAGACGGCTGGATGATAAAATGAATAGACCTCTGGTGCTGGAGTTTAGAAGACATGAATTCAAATTCAGCCTCAGACATTTGACGCAATGTGCTTGTTTTACTCTGGACAAATCACTTAACCCTCTTTGCCTCCACAAAGAAAGAAGAATTGGCTAATTATTGATGAATTGGTGTAGGAAGTAAATAGGTTGCTTCCAAAAAGGATATGTGAATTGAACTTCATTAAAATAAAAAAGGTCTTGGCAACGTGATTCAGTTCTATTAGAGGGGAAAATACTGGTTATTATTAACAAAACATGGCTAATTAGAAAAAACCCCAACAGTGATTTTCAAGATTGGAGCTGAACAGTATTGATATTTATATTAAAAGGAAGCATTAGAAGTCCATATTTTTTAAAAAGGTAGACTTCCTCTTCAGTAACGGATGATTACCAAGTCATTTCATTAAGCCAAATTATGAATTTGCTTTTCAATTAAGTGTCTCATCACTGTCAGAGCCGTAATGTGTGCATTTCCATTTTCCAACTTCATCTCGGCACAAACATCAAAGCATCTGATAGCCATCCTCTGGGTGAGGTTATTGTTTAGCCCTGTTATTTCTTGTATCATTCGATAGGTGCGGGGTCCCTGAAATTTCCATGTGTGATACGGATTCAAACCAAGAAAAAGGTAGACGATGGAAGGTAGAAAAAGGGAGGCCACAACGAATGGCATTTAAATGGCAAACGGGCAGGCACATTCCGTTGTCATATTTTAAAATGCACCAAGCGGTAACTCTTACCCTCCCCACCAAAATCACAGAAAGAAAATAACATTTCCCAGACCCTTTAGGGGAATTAATACACAACTGTGGGGTTTCAAGTAGAGGGGATATTTATTTTCTTCGCGCGTCCACAAATCGTGTCCCATCGCTGCCCGGCGCTGCCTCATCCTCAGCACCCCCCTGGGTGGGCAACGGGCAGCGCACCATACAAAGTCCTCAAAATGCAGCCGCGTCTGCTGCTCCCTCTCTCCCTCCCTCCCTCGTTGCTGAAGCTGGCTGCTGTGGGGAGACACTGATGATTCATTCATCTTGCAGGCGGCTGCCGCTCCCCTTCCCCCCCGCCCATAAAAAAAATCAACCATGGTAATAAAAAAAAAAAAAAAAAAAAAAGAGAGAGAGGGGGACGGTTGTTGGCCAGGGCCGGCCCGGGCCCGAAATGCGAGGAGAGGAGGGGCGTGGGGGGGGGGGGCTCGGTCCTCTCCGGCCACCCCGATGCGTCCGTTCCGTCAGGGGCTTTCCCCTCCCGCCCCTCGCGCCCAGGGCCCGGCTCAGTCGGTGCCTGCCACTCTCCCGCAGGTAACGAGCAGGTCCGCAGTCCGCCCGACGCCCGCCCGCCCTTCCCGGAGCTGCGCATCCCTGGGCACCGCACCGAGCTCCCCAGGCTGCGTCCCAGCCTCAGCAGCCTCGCCCAGAGCGGGCGGGGGGCAGCTCCTTTCCTCGAAGTCCGAGGGTGTCTCCTCCCCTGCAGAGCCCCCCCCCTCCCTCAGGGGCGGACTTTTGCCTGTCTCATCTTCCTCCTCCTGCCCGTCCGCCGCCGCCGCCGCCGCGCCCCTCGTTCTTCTTCCCCGAGCCTCGTGCAGCGGCCCAGGGCAACGGGGTCCTCCCGCCAGCCCGCCGGGCCCGCCGCTCTCGGGCCTCTCCGGACGCGCCGCCTGTCTCCGTGGCCCCGCCCCCGAGGGTGGGGAGAGGAGGATGCAGGAGCGAGGGGAGGGGGGAGCGGCGGGGGCGGGCCCGCTGCCCCCGCCCCCTTGCGTGAGTGACTGGCCGAGGAGGTTTCTCTGGGCCTCCCTCCCTCCCTCCCTCCCTCGCTCCCGCCCGCCCGCTCCCTGCCCACTCCCCGGGAGAGGACGTTCCGCGCTGCCGCCGCCGCCGCCGCCGCCGCCGCTTCTTTCACACTTTAGTCGGGGATCTGTGTGCGTGTGCGTGTGTCTCACAGTTTCCAGAAAGCTGCCCGCGCGCCTCCCCCTCCCCACGCACGGAGCCCGGCCGGGGCGCTTTCGGCTTTTACTCGGAGCGGCCAGGGACGAGGGGGCGACCAATACACACAGAGGGGAGGAGGAGGAGGAGGAGGAGGAGGAGGAGGAGGGAAGGGGCGGGGGGCGGGAGGCTTGCCACCTTCGGCCCCCCCCGGCGCCCAAGGTAAGTGGGAGCTCCATCCCGGGCCCCGGGGCGGGCGGAGCCGGCGGCGGAGCCCGCCCACGGCAGCGCTGTCCGGGCATCCCGGGCTGGGCAGGCCGGCCTGCCTGCCTGCCTGCCCGCGGGGCGCCCGCCGCCCAGAATGGATGGGAGCAGCGGTGCTGCTGCTGCTAGTGCTAGTGCTGCAGCTGCAGCTGCAGGGGGCGAGGGCGGGAGGGGGGCGGCTGGAGCAAAGAAGGGGCTGAGATGCTGCTGACGACTTGTCACGTTGAGGCCTGGGTGGCTTGTGTTTAGCACCCCTCCCTTCCCACCCCCACGTCCCCGCCGCCCTCAGCCTCCTTCCTCCCCGAGCATTGCATGTCGCCCCGTACTTTGCAAGCCGGAGCCACGAGAGTGAGGAGGGGGGGAAAATCCAGATTCCTACCGGGGTCCCTCTGTCTTGTGTGCCTATCTGTCCATGCATCCCGCGTACGGTGGTGGGATCTTCGGGATTCCCAAAGTTTGTGCCGTTTTTAAAGGCGGCTTATTTCGGTGCTTCTATTTTTCTCCCGTCATATATAATGCATGCTCCTTCGAGGTAGCATGGGAGATTTGGCTTGGTTCGGGGAGCCGGGCACTTGGTTACACAGGGAACAGATTCCATTCCCCTTTGCGATTTTCAGAGCCGCTGCCTTTACTCAGCTGGATAATGTCCTTTCCTTGTTGGCAATCCTACACTCCCCCCCTTTACCCCACCCCGTCCCCATAGAGAGGATGCTGCTTTAGAAGCCGCGTGTGAGAAAGGTCGTTTGTTTTGCAGGGATCTGATCTCTCATTCATTCACATTCTTCTTTCGAATCATGCCTCCGACATGTTGGTGGTGTTTGGAGGGTAACTGTTTCTCTCCGCCAAGGGTTGCATGCAGAAGATACAAATATGCACACACATTAATCTTGAGGTTTGGCACTTACAGTTTGAGAGAGAAGGGAAATCCTTTTTTTTTTTTTTTTTTCCAGTGGAGAACTGACGGCCTGGGGTGGGGGAGAGCTGTCTTCCTTTGCATATAGATACTGAGAACTGTTTTTAAAAAAAGAGAATATTAATAGGCAGAGGATAAAATAGTCCTGTTAAGTTCTGTAGTTGAAAACATCCCTCTTAAGTGTCACTCCTTGGTAATCCCTGACTGTTTTATGTGTATTTGTGTAGTGTGTGTGTGTACGTTTACACACACACATACACACATCCAATTCATTCAGTAAATGTGAGTTCAGGTAAACCAACATGTTTATATGTTGTAGTAGTTTCTAAGAGGGTTGACAGCCCGAATAGCTTAGTAGAAAGACCATGACTTTGGAGTTAGAACATTCAGGTTCCAAACCTGCCTAGGTCACTTACTATTTGTGTGACTAAGTCACTTTTAGCTCTCTGAGTCTGCTTCCTCTTTTGTAAGATTGGGCTAATAATACATTATCTATCTCATCAAGTTGTGAAGAAAACACTTTATAAACCTTAAGGCATTTTACGAATTTGAGTTATGGACAGTATTGGAACTGACATAGTGGGTCCATACAATGGAAGCCTCACCCCTACCGCAATAATAGTATTCTTCAGAATAAATTTATATTAGGGGAGAGTAGAATTGAATCAGGTTCATAGGTATTTTTAAGGATTGGAAAAGCCCTTAAAGGCAAACTAGCCTACCTCCTTAATTTATGGATGAAAAACCATTAATTCTATTTGAAAAGAAAATAGTGCTTTTGCCGAGCCTTTGATACTTTAGTACTCAAATTTGATGTTTATTATTTAGTTCACTTTAAAATTGTGTGTGTAGGGGGGGAGGGCATAGATCTAAGCAGTTCTGTATCTGTTTGCTAGATGTCTCTCCATCAATATCTTTCCAGAACTTTAATCTAAAACTGAAGTCATCGTCCCCTTCCCCCCAACCTCTTCTCAGTTTCTGCTATTGGCATCTTCCCAGTCACCCATGCTGAAACCTCACTCACTCCTTCAGCATCTAGTCATTCGGCCTCTTCTGTCTTTCTTCCATCTTTTCTTCCATCTGTCCCATCATTTCATGCTGACTGCCAGGTCCTTATTCGAGTCCCCAATAATTTTCACCTGGAATATTATCATAAGACTAATTGGGCTTCCTGCTTCCATTCTATCTTCCACACAGCTGCCAAAATAATTTTCCCAGTATATAAATCTGACCACATGATTCCATTGCTTAAATCTTTTAGGGGTTCCCCCTTGCCTGTAAAGTTCAAATTCTTTAGCCTAGCATCAAAGCTCCTCTACCCTCTGCATTCATCTATATTTCTAGCAATTATCTTCCCAACCTTATTTAATATTACTCATTTTCACACATTCCCTGAGTTCTAGCCAAAATGGACTGCTAACTTTTGCTCCATCTGTCCTTTTTCTGCCTCCAGGCATTCCCAAAGACCATTCACTTACACACCTCTGACTTGAACTTTTCTTCCTTCAAAGACCAGATCTTTTGTGTATGATTTTCTGATCCTTTCCAACTGAAAGTAATCTTTCCCTTAAATTTTCTTATAGCACTTTACTTGACCTTCTTTCTTTGTCTCTGTCACATTCTATATATCTAATGGATTCTCTCCATTGGATTATGAGCTTCTTTAGGATCAAGAGTGTTCATTTTCAATTTTGTATTCCTACTCCCTAGCACAAGGCCTTGCAACTACAAGTTACAACTACTTAATGTTGACTGAATTGAACATTTTTATCTATATCAAGGCAGCCAGTATAAAAGTATATAGTTGAATGTTTAGTAGGGAATTGAGATAACCATAAAAGTCAGTGTAGTATAGTGGGTAGTGAGTTGCTCTCTGCTCACAAAGAACTTGCCTCTGATAAACAATGATTGTGTGAGCCTGAGCAAATTAGTGCTCTAGATCCCATTTTCTTAAATTGTGGGTCACAACTCCATATAGAGTCTTGTAACTGAATGTGGGTGTTACGAAATTATGATTTGTTATCAGTAAATATTTGATTTGTATACCTATTTTAGATACCTATATAACTGGGGTCATGTAAAAATTTCTTGGCTAATGGGGTTGCAAATAGAAAAAGTTTAAGAAGCCCTGCTCTAGCTTACTCTTCACACTTACAAGCTATGAGATATTGATCTGAAATGATGAGTTTCTGGGAGTTCCCTATCCCAATAAAATAATGGATTCAGCCTTTATCCCTAAGAAAGTAATGCAAATAACTATAACATAAAGCAATAATTGGCAAATGGAAAAAGAATTACAAAGTATTGCAGCAACTCAGGAGAGAGAGAAATCATTTGTAGGCAGAAGGAACCTAGGAAGAAAGCTTAATGGGGAAGGCGGGCATTTGAATTGGTTCTCAGATATTGATAACCCATTCCAAGTGTGAGCAAAAGAGTAAGAAATCTTGGTTTTTATATTGGATTATTCCATCTTCCTCATCTTTCATGACTAATCCAGTACAAAGTTCTGACTTCAGTCTCTTCCCTCTTTCTGTTGCCATTGTTATAATATCCTTTTTGTCATTTATCTGGTTCAACGGAATTTCCTCTCAATGGATCTATTCCCTACCCAGTCCCTTCCAACTCATCATTTGTAATCATATTACTACCACACTAATCTCTATGCATATGTCTTGTCATGCCACTTTAATTCTAAAATATATTCAATGACTCTTTGTTGTTTAATAATTAAAATTTATTCTACTTGGCTTAGTATTGGAGCTTCTCCACAATTTTATCACTTTCTTCTCTTTTCACATAGTCTATGCTTCAGCCAAACTGGGCTAGTCCATGTTTCCTGAGATAATATTTGTCAAACATTTAGCACAATACCTGACACATAGTAGGTATTTAATAAATACTTATTCTGTTCCACTTCTCTTTCCCTGATTTCACTTGGACCTTTCTTACCTCTCTATTTTTTCTCATGTCATTGCCTAAACCTGGAAAGATCTTTTCTTGTTAAAGATTTTTTTAAATCTTTAAATTTTAAAAAACCTTTAAAACTCAACTTAAATTTGACCTCCTCCATGAAACCTACCCTGATAACCCTCTGTAACGATTTTTCCTATGGACTTCTGCGATGCATTTAACAATTAATCTCATCAATATTGTGATCATTTCTATATCTCTCATTCCTCTACCGGACTTAAAGTTCTATATAGACGGAGACTATGTGTATTTCAACTTTCTGTTCTCATTGGTTATAAGACAGTACTCCATGTAAAAGTACAGGGTGTTCCAAAAGTCTGCCTGTGGTTTTGAACCTTAATAGCTTAAATTTCATTATGATTTCTGGGATGCACTCTATACAATAGCTATCAATGGTGTTTTGTTTTGTTTTGTTTTGTTTTTATTGCTTGCTGAATTGAAAGCTGTTAAGGCTGTCTGTTGTAGAGCAAAAAGTAGTTGGGAAATAATGGAAGCTAAGGTTGGGAAATTACATGGAAGACAAAATATGGCAGGTTTTTGAATGCTAGAATAAAGGCTAGGCAACAGAAAGTCATGAGATTTTTAAGTGGCTGAATGACATGACCTGAGTTAGCAGCTGTGTGTAAGATGGATTGGAAAGGAGAAAGTAGTGGATGTAGTGAGACCTAAAGCTAAAGATATGATGGCTTTTGTGAAGTGGGTTTTTACTCAATAAAAGCTGAATTGAGACTGACTTTTCTCCCCATTTCTCCCATAATTTCATACTTCCTGCTGTGACTAGCCCCTGCAGACTTGAATGAATACTTAGCTCAGTCACTCAGTTGTATTTTTGTTTTCATCTCTTTGCAAAGTACAGTACAATGTGCCTGTCATTAGAAACACTTAATGCATTTCTTTACACTGAACAAACAGAAGAGCTGGAATTTGACCAAATGTAGAAGGTGCAGGCCATTCTAATATCATAACAGATCCAAAAGCTCTATGAACTGCTTTTGGAATCCAGAAAAAGACTGATTTTTCAAGATGTTCTCAGATGAGGCACAAAGAAATATCTTTGGTTGGTAGTAGGGTGCAGAAAGGGGAATGGGATTTAGCATTCTCTTCTTTTAAATGGATCAAAGAATTGTAGATTTGAGCTTCTTTACATCTTTCAGAGATATGTTCAGAGAATATGTTCTCTCCACTGCACTGTTTTTGCCATAAAAATATTTAATGATCCTACCTCTCCTGTAATAATTGACTCACTGTTTTATTTTGTGTACAGTAAACCATGGGGCCTTTCTTGATTCACTTTTATCTTAAATAAGTAAATATCTCTTAGTCCTATTTTGCATTCTGAAATTGGCTAATATAATTAATTGGTTACTTTCTGGAATAACTGTTAGTTTTCTAGGGCATAAAAGTCTTATTTTCTATCCAGTTCTATAGTTTCTGAAGAGTGCCAATTATATACTCCATTTTGATATCCTTACATACATATTCCCTATTTCCTTTGGTAAATTAATAATAAACATGCAAAAAATATTAGCTTGAGATTAATCTCCATAGTGCTTCTTTGCCATGCCATATTTATTTACACAATTCTCTCTTTCTGCATTTTTTTAGGGGAGAGTTTGGTATGGATTTGTGATGTGTTCTTTGTAAGGACATTTCAGTGTGGAAATGTCTTCTACCAATACACATTTTCAGCTCTCTGATTTAGGCTTATAGAAACTATTGATGTAGAGCCGAAAAGGTCATCTAGTCTAAACTTCCTAATTTTCACATGAGGAAACTTAGGTTAATTGACATAGGTAATATACACAAGTAATAAGTGATAGAATTGGGAGTCAAGTTTATTTGATCCAATGACTTCAAGCTCTTTGCTACTGTTTAGTTTAAGTTATTGCATATCAAAGGCAGGGTTTGAATTCAGGTCTCTGTGACAATTAATTTCCACCTCTATCCACTATTTACTCGATTTTATTCTTAATTATCACAAACCATTTATCAATTCTTGAATGTGGTGCTTTTTGGATTTAGGTTCAATTCCTGAAGGATATTGTTTCCAATTTCACTTATTTGTTACTGGGCACGGTAACAATTCTATTGTGTTATAAGGGTCCTAAGCTGTTGTTGACCTTTTCTACTCTGACCTTTCTGTAAAAGATAGAAAACTCCTTAAGCTGGAAAAAGGGGAGCATGACTTATTCTGGGCATAATTCAGAATTTCTAACATGTGAATCATCAGCAAGAGACCTGATGGGTCCCAAACATAAGAAGCTCAGTTCTTGGACTTGCTTGTTGGAAACTTAACTTTGTAGCTATACAGGTGTTAGATATTTTCTGTGGCCCACAATTCAAGTAAACAGGTCACTGTGTTCTGCACCAGCTGGCCTTCAAGAGTGGCCCCTAGCAGATCACATTACAGTAATTCAGTCAGGAGATTGTACAGGCAGGGAGCCAACTAAAGGAGAGAATGAAAAGATATTTTGCTCCCCCTCCCCAACTTCTTGGACATAAAAAAAATAAATTCTCTATATTTCCCCTCTATTGTATATTATTGGGTTCAATCACATTAAACTCAACACATTTTAGGTAGTTTAAGACTTTAGAACCAGACCCTATACCATTGTGAATCAATAAACAAAATTTAGGCTTATCTCTAAGTTCAAATAAATCTTAAACAAAATTTAGGCTTATCTCAAGTTCAAATAAATCTTAAACAAAATTTAGACTTATCTCAAGTTCAAATAATATTAGTATAGTCATGCTACTTGATGCAATTTCTTTCATTTTTAAAAACAGTTCCAAATATCCAAACATATAAATAAGACAAATGGATGATTGCATTAAAAAAAAAAGGATCCCTAGAAGGGTTCCTTCAGTTTATGGGGGAATCTTTCACAGGGGATGAGAAATTCAACAAGAGAGGTGAGGGTAGCCCAGTTTTCTTCTGTATTCTTGGCTTACTTGGTTTACTAATATAGCCACACGACTATAAAAATGATTTTTAAAATCTCTGAAATAATCAAATTATGGGATTATAGATTTAAAAACCAGAAGGGAATTTATAAGATATGTGGTAAATAAAGCTTCCTCATTCTACAGATGTGGAAACTTAAGAAATTTGCTCAAAGCCACACAGGTAATAAATGTCCAAGATGGCATTCAAACTAAGGTCCTTTGACTACAGAGCCTGTGCTTATGTATTATGCTATCTCCCCAAAAGAAACTCAACTTATTGGAAAGTTTTAATTTGTCTAGTACTGAAGCCAATTGTCTTTTTAACTCAGGAATTGTTTACTTAGTTTCATGAAGATAATTCACCTATTGATCACTTGGATTTGGGAATTGTGTGTCATATTACAGGCTGTATAACTAGAGATCATGTAGTCAATCCTTTTATTATACAAATTGGGAAATGGGGGCACACAGTGGTGAATCAGTTTGCCAAGGTCACACAAGTAAACAAGAAATCTAGGACTCCAACATAGATTCTATAAAGTTGAAGGTCACTTAACCATCCACAACATGTACCATGTTGCTCCTGTTAACACAGACATTCTTAGCAAACAAATCCTTTCTTGTCTCATATGACTTGAGTGAAGAGTGCTTATTTAAGGTTAGCTTTTAAATTATGAAAAGTGGATATGGCACAAACTTGTTTTGTAGCATTGCATAAAGCCCTAAGAAGAGAAGGAAGAGACCTGGGAGCAGGAAGGATTGTCACATTGTAAGTATTTTAAAAATTGTGACAGATGTGACTTTTAAGAGGTCATAATTCAAGAGCTTTTCCAAGGCATCATTTGAATTATGACTTTAAAATAAAAAAAAAAAACTTGAGGCAGTCATCTAGTTTAAATACACATGGTCTTTAGCTTAACAACATTTTACCACTGCAACAAGAAACAACATGATGTGCTGTGTACATTGTGTAATTAATAGCTACAGCAGTTGGAAGTAAACTGGGTTGTCTTGTACTTTTCAACAAATGACTGAGTACTTTCTGAAAGACACTAGGGATACAAAAAGAAAACAGAATTCCTGGCCTCAAGAAACTTTCATTCCACTTGTGGGTGAAGGCTGGAGCAAGATTAGATTCAAAGTATACATAAAATAATGCAAATTAACTTCAAGATGAGAATACCACTTACAACTGAGAGGATTAGGAAAGTCTTTGGGTAGAAAATTGTATGTGAACTGTGCTTTGAAGGATGAGCAAGGAAACATACCACATGAATTGTAAAAGTTTAATCAGCAGCAACAATTGCCTTAACTAGATGTTGAACAGTACCTTGTTGGTTTTTTGGCTGGGAAGATTGTAGTCCCTAGATTATGATCTGTCATTAAATATACCTCAGAGACCATCTTTCCTTGTACAAACTAAAAAATGTCAGTTTGGCTCTCCTCTATTCTGATGTGCATGTTGAGAAAATTATTTAGTTAGTATGCATTGTATGTCATAAATGTCTCAGAAATTAGTTAAATGCTGACTTAATTTTTAATACTTGCACAGAAGTTTATTAAAGAGTTTATAGAATATCTCCAGTGAGTTTCCCATGTATTAAAAAAAAAAATCTTTGGCAGGAAAGTGAGTCTATCAAATGCCTTAGTCTCTGAATTACTTGTCTTTCGAGTCAAAAGGAAAAGAGTAGATCAGACATAAAATAATGGCCATTGTTTTGATCCATAGTCAGTATTTTGTCTAGTCAGCTGTCATTATAGAACAGTAACACAAAGACTTTGCTAGATGGGGAGGATCTGAATTTGGTTTTCTAACCCAAAGAATGAAGTTTGGTCTTCCAAAGTAGCCCCTAGCCAGTCTCAGAGTCTAGGTCACACAAGTACTTTCTGCTTTGTTGGGGGCTCTCTAAGCAAAGAATGTGCTTGATTCAAAGCAGGTTAGCTGAGAAGGATAGCTTTGTTATGAGCAAAAGTTCAGGAAATCTGTTCAAGAATTCAAGGGCCAAGCTAGGATTCAGATGTCAACCTTTCTCCCTTTCTCCCCAAAACTGGTCAGTTCAAAAAGGGCACCACTTCTTTCTTTCAAATCAGTGAAGCAAGGAATTATTGTATCAAGCCACCAGTGCCCACTGCAACTTTCTACATAGCAAACTTCTGGAAGGACTTCTGCCTACTCTATACCTCTTCCTTTTCCCTTCTTTCTAAAACTAGCTTCTTATCTTTTTAAGTCCACAAACCTCCTTCAACTTCTTTTTGTCTATCACTTAGCCAACCACCTGACCAAGTTCTTACTCTGTTTTCTCAGACCTTTCACAATTGCTTCAAACCAGTATTTTTAGCTTATTCCTTCCTACTTCTTCCCTTTTTTCTTCATCAGCATCTTTGCATATTCCCATTGTTAGTTACCTCATTCTGCATCTTTGACTTATCCTTCTCCTGCTTTCTTTCTCTAAGACTCCTTGATTTGCCTCTTATTCTTAGCTCCTCCCTTTATGCTCTCACCGACTTTGCTGCATCAGACCCTGTGGTCTTTCTGCCCACTACCTGCCTCTGCGTGTTCCATGCAGCTCCCATGTCCTGAGGCAATTTGCTTACCATAATCATGAAGGCAGCTGTCTTTTACTATGTTCATTACTTGTAAAAAGTGGAATGTTAAACAACAGTCTTACTCTCACTCAGTTTCGGGAATTTGTTTTTTCTGTTTATTTTTTTTTTCTAGTATAAGTCACTTTAGGCACCCTTATATTTTCTGATGATGATGACGATGTTTTTCAGAGCTACTAAACTGCTAAATCAAAGCTAAGTTACTTTGGTTCTTTATCTCTCAATCTTCCCCACTCTCTTTTGGTTAACAGAAAAACTAGAGGGTTTTAAGATTTTCTTTTTAAAATACCTGTAACAAGTCTTGACAGTAGGTTTAAGCTTTACCAAATTAAATAATTGAAAGGACTTACCAGAGATGCTACCCAGCAATTACTTATTATATAGAAGTTACTTACTATACAATAGAGATCACTGAACACACAGAGAGACTATTGGATTAATTGAATTTCAGTCTGCTGTTCTCATAACTTATGATTTTCATCTCTTTTGGCCAGGGTTGGCTGGCTGGTTAAGTGTTACCTTAACTTGAACTGACCTAGTTTTTTCTTCCTTTGTTGTGGTATTTATTGCTTTCCAATTCTTTCAGTAAGACTGGCATAAGATCATAAAGATAGTGCTATGATTTGAGATGGCACATAATAGTCTCAAGCAAGGAAATTCCTTAGCTAAGAATAACTACTTGGTGGATTCCCCTCCAGGATTTTTCTTATTGGGTATTAAGGGGATAGAACTTTGAGGAAACATCGTGTGCCTGTTTACAATATACAAACTGGAATAGTTTAGCATATAAAGCTGCTCTTTTCAAGTAGAACCCACTACTAGTAATAGAATAGTCCTGAGTGCCATAGGACTCTTTGGGAAAACATTCTGTAAGGCACAGTAGGCCTGTGGTGGCTTTTAAGTAAAAAACTTTATTCTGAAGTTCTACACTTTACCCACATGCTGAGGGTGTTAACAGTAAGGTTTTTGTTTGTTAGACATTATGCTAAGACAGCCTATTTATGTTTCACCTCACATAGTGAACTAGCTGCAGTTTTGCTAAGAGAAAAAAACTTATTTCCTGATAAGCAGTGTCCTAGGTAGAGATGTGGAGGGCAAGGTAGGGCATGGCTATGGAAATATTAGGTAGGAGCTGTCTCAAATACAAGAGGTGCTTATAAATGTTATTAGTATACACTGTTGCTTGTAAAAGATTAGTTTTCAAATACCAACATGTTATGTTACTTTGGGCTGTGTTGGGTTTTTTTTTAGTGCTTTAAAGGAATTATATGTTATAAGTATTTTCTTTAGTAAATTAAAGCCAGGAGATTGCATGGATTTGCCATACTCTGTAGCAATCTGTCCTCCAACACAACAAATTATTTAAAGGCATGGGAAGTTACCATAACTTGATATCAGTATGGGATCAGAAATTTAGAGCTGGAAATGACTTTTGAGGTCAGATAGCCCAACTGAGATGTAGAAGTCATACATGTATATAAGGCATGTATACCTTCACAGAAACAATTTTTGCAAAGAGAATTTTTGTTATAGTTATTTCATGGAAAAAGTTAGAAAGTCTGTAATAGTCAACAAATACATTAAAAACTTGCTGATGAGACTGAAAGGAATGGTATTCCATTTGCTGATTATGGCTTAGGATTTTAATAGCAGATAATAAAGGAAAACACATAATCCAGGAAGTTCTTTAGGAGTTCTTTAATATTTGCTGAATTTGTAAATATTCTAGCAATTGTACTACATGTATAAGAGAAAATGATCCTCTCTTCGTTGGGACTTTAATCACTTGTGGTGTTAAAAACCCCACTTGTGGGGTTTTGGTGCTCAACGTGGGAAGCTGGAGGTGTCTCATTAACTATTTTTGCTTCAGTGATAAGTGTGAAGTAATAGAGAGAGTGTTGGCCTTTACTAAGATCTTAGTTCAAATCTTGGCTGGAACACGTGATTTCATTTCTGTGAGCCATTCTGAGCCTATAAAATGGGCATAATTATCATAGCATTACCTACCTCAAGGGTTTTGTGACAAAAGTGCTTTATAAAACTTTAAGTAGTAGATAAATATGAGAAATTTTGAATATGCAAAAGCTAACCTTGAAATATGAAAGGTGGAAAAATGGGCAGAGATAATGTATTTGCAGGATAAAGTCAGTTCTGGAGGTCAGACTAACCTTTCCAAAACATTATTTTCAACATGTCACTACTGCTTAGACATTTTTACTGGTTTCCTATTAATTACTATATCAAGTATTAACTTCTCTGTCAAGCTTTCAAGACTCCTCCCCCGTGTCCTCAAATATAGTTTTATTTCTTGCCTTTCCCACATAATTTACACTCTTCCTTATAATACAGTCTAGGGTGGTTTTCCTCCTGATTCTGTGACCATGTTATGTGCCTGTTATCACCCTCGCCTGGAAAAACCTTTCCTTTTATTCTAAGTTGGAATGATCACATCTGCATTGTCAGTCCAGTTGTAGAAAAAGCTCATATACCTGGGAACATCTGTGAAACTGGGGAACTACAGTTGGTGTTCCACGTAGGGCCACACCCCATGCCTTCAGGTACCTGGCAGAAAAGCTCTGTTTGCCATCTGGAAGTGTGGGTGCCCCCACCACCAGGAGAGTTAATATAAAACATCTACCTTGAACATTGATCTCTTTCTCCCACTTCTCCCTTAATTCCCCCACTGTAAGAAAATGCTGAAGACCTACTTATCCATATGGGTGAGAGAGAAAGCATTAGGGAAACTGAGGTTTGGACCTGTTCTCTATAAAGCTCTGTCCTGCCTAGAGAATGCTGCTCCAATTCTCCTATTTTTTGTCTGTTTTCTATTTTTCTAAGGCAGTGTCTTAGATATGGACATTTATGCCACTGGGAGAAAAATGTTCCTTTTTGGTTATTGCATGTATACATACTTACATTGTAGGACATTGCATATAAACACATATATGCGTACATACAGACATATACAGACACATACATATATATACACACATACATGCATACTCATCACTTAACTTTTTTTCAGTTTGCTTATCTGTAAAAATGAGAATAATAATAGTGTCTATCTCATAGGTTTATCATAAGGGCCAAACTTTTGTAGATCTTAAAATGCTATATAATTGCTGGCTATCACTTAATAATAATAGCAGTAATAATAATTGTAATATTAATAAGTTATAATAATCCAAAGGATTGAAAAGTATAGATGAAAATTGATTTTGGCTCAATTTATGTACTTTTCAAGATTTAAAAAAGGAAACTTAACATTAGCCCAAAAAGTATATTCAGCAAATCTATAACATCGAGTTAGTTTTATACTGATTCTCTGTCTCCTCATTTATCATGATGACCCTCTTTGTGTGTTGGATTTTGTGCATGGTTGACCAGAAAGATCAGTGGTTCAAGATTCATTCCTTAGAATCAATTAAATATCTTTAAAATTTTTCTGAATTTTTCCAAAATTTATTTTTACATGTATTTCGGTCACTGGCATTTATCTCACTGGCTCTCCCAATGTACAAAACAAAACAAAATGAAAAATAAACCCTCATCATTGATGTTCATAGTCCAGGAAAACGTTTCCACACTTGCATGTCTGAAAATATATTTCTTTCTTTGAATTTTAAGTTCTTCTCCTCTCTGACAGTGGAGGGGAGATCAAGGTCTTGTTAATGACCTTTTCTCAGTCTTTTTCCTTCTTGATATCTCTATAGCCTTTAAACCCTGTTCATGACCCTCTTCTGTCTGATACTCTTTTCTCTAGGTTTTCATGATATTGTTCTTTCCCAGTTCTCTTCCTACCTATGTGATGGAACTTTTTTAGTCTTCTTTGCCCAGGGTCACACAGCCAGGAAGTGTTAAGTGTCTGAGGTCACATTTGAACTCGGGTCCTCCTGACTTCAGGGCTGGTGCACTATCCACTGTGTCATTTGCCACAGTTCTGTTGTTTCTACCTTTGTCACATCTCTTTCAAAAGCCCCCTTCTCTCCTGGGATACTGTCTACCACCCTCATGCAAATTCTCACCACCTGATATCTAGAATGTTGCAATAACCAGCTGGTGAATCTGCCTACTACAAAATCTCTTCAGTCTAGTCCATCTTCCACTTGTCTTCCTAAAGTGCAAGTGTGGCCATGTCACTCCTGTTAAGTAAATTCCAGTGAGTTCACTATCACCCCAGAAGCTCATATTAAATTCTCCTTTTGACTTCTACAACACTTTATAATCTGGCCTCCTCCTATAGTTATACACTCTCCATTCTAATGACATTTGCTTCCCTGTTCAACATTCCACCTCCTTATTCCAAGGATTTTCACCGGCTGTTCCCCATTCTTGGAACTCTCTCCTTTCTCTACTTCCTGGCTTCTCTTTCAAGTGTCATTTAAAATCTCACCTTCTACTACAAGCCTTTCCCAGTTCTCCCTAATTTTAGAGCTTTCCTTCTGAGATTATCTCCAGTTAACCCTGTGTGTGTATGTGCATGTGTATGTATGTGTGTGTATAAGCTTTTGAGTGTGTTATAAGTGCCTTCTAACAGTAGGAACTGGTTTTTAAAAAAAAAAAAAAAAAACTTTTTTGTGTCTTCTTTGCCTGGCTATGTAGGTGTATAATAAATGATTGTTTACTAACTGATGGTTTTTTGTATTTATGGTTTAGTATTGCATTGATCAGATTCTAAAGTTTTTCAGTTGTTTTTCCTATAATGTTGTAATCATTTACATTGTTCCCATAATTCTGCTTACTTTGCTTTCTCTTAGTTTATAGAGGTCTTCAAGTTTCATTTCATAATTTCTTATAGTGCAATAATAGTCTTTTTATAAGATACAATTTGTTTGGTCATTACCCTTAGATTAACAATTTTGGGCTACCATGAAAATAGCTGTTATTAATACTTTTTATACAATTAGGCCCTTTTCTTTTTTCTTTAGCTTCTTTAAGGTATATAGACCTAGTAGTGATATAGTTGGGTTGTAAATTATTCATAGCGTAGTAGCTTTTTGGAATGGTTCCAAATTGGCATTGGTACCTAATTATCTAAATGCAAGAACAAACTTTATATATAATGGAGAAAGTTAGCAAACTTTCTAATAAGTTTGAGTAAAGCAAGAATCCCACTAGATCTGTATCCCAAAGAGATTTTTAAAAAACACATGGACAAAAATATTTAGAATAGTTCTTTTTGTGGTGGCCCAAAACTGAAAATTGAGGGGATGCCTATTATTTGGGGGATGGCTAAGAAAATTGTGGTATATGATTATGATGGAATATTATTGTGCTATAAAAAATGATGAGCAGGATGGTTTCAGAAGAACCTGGAAACAGTGTATAAACTGATGCAAAATGAAGTGAGCAGAACCAGGAGAATATTGTATATAGTAATGTATAATGATCAGCAGTGAATTACTTAGCTATTCTAAGAAATATAGTGATCCAAGATAATTCCAAAGGACTTATGATGAAAAATGTTATTCATCTTCAGAAAAGGAACTGATGAGTTGAGTGCAGATCGAAGCATATTCGTTAGTAATACCTTTTTATTTTTTAAAAATATAGGCAAAGAATAGTTTTCAACATTCACCCTTGCAAAACCTTGTGTTCATTAGTTTTCTCCCTTCCTCCCCTCTCTCCCTGTCCTAGACAGCAAGTAATCAGTTAAACATGTATAATTCTTCTAAATATATTTCTAGCTTTATCATGCTTTAAAGCATATTTTTAAACTTTATTTGTTTTTATTTTTTATTTTTTGGTTTGTGTTTTCTTTTGCAACATGGCTAATATGGAAATCTGTTTGTATGCCTGCATGTGTATAATGTTTATCAAATTACTTACCTTCTTGAGTAGGGAAAAAGAGAGGGAGGGAAGAGAATTTGAAACAAAAATTTTTAAATGAGCATTAAAACATTGTTTTCACATGTAATTGGAAAAAATATAAAAATTTAGAAAAAAAAGAGTAAATCTAGGATATCTATTATACATTTAAGATAGTAGCAGAACTACTAGCTGTAGCAATAAGACAAGAAATAGAATTGATAAAATAAGCATTGACAAGAAAAAAACAAAATTATAGCTTTTTGCAAATATGATGATTTATAGAGAAAGCCTCAAAAATACAAAGCAAAAATTAATCAAAATATTAAATTCAGCAAAGTTATAGGATATAAATTTAAATTATATAAATCATTAGCATACTTTTCCTGAGTTCAAATCGAATCTCACAAACTTAGTAGCTGTGTGGCTCTGAACAAGTCACTTAACCCCATTTGCCTCAGTTTCTTCATCCATAAAATGAGTTGAGGAAGGAAATGGCACATTATTCCAGTATCTTTGCCAAACTGAACAAGAAGAACTGGGAAAAAAAAAAATAAATTCCATTCAAAATGACTATAAAAACAACAAAATATTTGAGAATGTATTTACCAAGATTCATCCAGGAACTATATGAATCCAACTATATAATACTTTTTGTAGAAATAAAAATAGACTCAAATAATGAGAATCATTCAATTTTCATGGATAATTAAATTAACATCATAAAATTAGCAATACATAATAAATTAATTTGGGAAAAGAGAAGGGACCTCAAGTTTATTAAGTATCTACTATCTGCTAGGTACTTTGGAAATATCTTGTTTTATCCTCACAATAACTTTGTGAGATAGGTTCTAGTATTATGATCCCTGTGATTTTGAGAAAACTTTGAAACAGGCAGAGGTTAGGCCCAGAATCATTCAGCTAGTAAATATATGGGATAGGATTTGAACTCAGATATTCCTAATTCTGGCTTCAGTGCTCAACTTAATACACAACCTCCCTTCTTAGATACAGCATTTACTCATTAAATACTGTACCAGTCTCTACTACCAAAGGAATATTTTATATACCTTAAAAAATAATTTGTGTGTTAGCAACAAAAGATTAAAAATCTCAAGGATAATAATGAAAAAAGGAGAAAGGAGGGGGGGGGGCTATTTGTATCTGATCTTAAGTGTTATTTTTAAAAAAAGTCATTGAAATTGGTGGTTAAAAAAACGTTTATCAAGTGAACAGAAGTAGGTATACAAAAAACAAACACAGTAGCATAATATTTGATAAATTTAAAAGACCCTAATTATTGACTAGAGGACTATATTCTACCAAAATTGATAGTAAAACTGGGTAGCAATTACTAGTTTTATAGGTTTGTTCAACAGTTTTGTTGCTTCCAGTTTTGTTAATCCCTTCTTTAATTTTCAAGGTTTCTCCTTTGATCTTTAGTTAGGACTTTGTTGTTGAAGGTTTTTGGTTGTTGTCATTTTTCCCCCATTATATATCCAATTCACTGACTTGTTCTGCTTCTTTTCGGTTAATAAAGATGTTTAGAGATATACATTTCCCTTTAAAAACAGCTTTAGCTATATCCCATAAGTTTAAGTCAAAATACTTACATCTGAGTCTGTTTTTATGAATTTCCATCTATGTCTAGACATTGAAAGAAGCAAATATGGAAGATAGAACCCCATAGGCTATTCCGAATCATTTATTGTTTTAAGGCCTTACGTCAGGTCTTACTTCCTCCAATAAACTATCTTTAACAATATCACCTCACATTGATCTCTTCTTCTTGCAATTCCTAAAGTACTTAAAGTTTACATCTAGTAATGTATCATGTAATTACAGTATCTTTTATTGTTTTCTTGCTTTATGCATGTCAATCTTATCTCCCTAACTAAATAATAATCACCTTGAGGACCAAAATCATGTAAAGATTTTGTAGTTCCCTGAATATCTAATACAGTGTTGGTCATAAAATACAGTAAAAATTTATGGTTAATTATACTACTGGAGAAATCCCAGCTTGATCTAGTTTCCCCAAGGATGGTCCATTTTCCTACTTTTACTAGCCAAGTGAATTAGAAGGATCCTCTGGGAAATGTTTCGTTCTTTCTGCTTCCTCATCTTCTTAGAATAATGTGGAGAACCCTTGGGTATGTTCTAGATTGATATCTACCTATAAGTTCCTTAGATATGGGTCACCCCATTATCTGGTAACTGAGGGATTTTGCATATATGTGCAATAATCAGTTTTCTGCTGCTTCCTTGGAATATGCTTGCCTAACAGTATGTCAAAATATGGCACCCCTAATGTACAAATAAGGACACCCCAAAGTCAGTTAACAACAGACCAAAAACCTTTTTCATTTTACTTCAATTTATGATACTTCAAGTTGATACTGGTAAGATAGATTTGGAAAGGCACAGATTCTACCATTCCACCCAAATATGAGGATGTTTTTCTGCATAAGGGCAAAACTTGAGTAATTCTTTGAGAGGAAAGGTAAAAGAGGCTTTGTAAGGCATGTGTCATCCTTCACATGTGAAACAGAGGACATTGTTTATCCATCCTTGTATGATCTAATTTTTATGAATTTTTTTAAAGTAGAGATAGATTCTTGCTGATTTTTGGTTTCCTTAGTATTTGGTTTCCAATGGTATTTAGTTTGGCATTCAAAGCTCTCCATAATCTTACTCTGTCATCTCTTCTGGCTATATTTTGTACTTCTGTACATAAGATAAATTGTTCTATTCATTATTGACCAGGCAATAAATACCAGATACCTTAATACATGTTCTTGCCCTCCTGTTCATAGAGTGCTTTTCACACTATTCTTCCCTTCTCAGAGTAAATTGAAGTGGAGATAATGGGTTCCCCTTCACTAGCAGGAATGTTGCTGATCAGGTACTGGTTGGTCTAGATAATCTTTCAGGTTCCTTCCAATTCAGATTTTGTGATATTAATGTGCCAGTTCTTTGAGAGGGGTGGGATAGTCTGGGTAAATGAGAAAGTGCTTCCTTTTCTTCACATGCAGGACCCCAGACAGGCTATTTAACAGGCTATATGGATTTTAGCAAAGATATGAGCATCATCTCCAGGGGGGAGGTTTAAGGGAGCCTTTTTAAACATGATCTTTTAGTATATAAAGAACTTTTACATTGAACTTGGTAGTCTCTTAATTATAGCTTCCATTGAAGAGGGAACAAGAGGGAAATAGGTTTGAAATAGAACTTAAAAGTCTTCGATGTGACTCATGGAATTTCTTGAAGTCCAGGGATTTCTGTATTGCAGAGAAGTTATAGAATTTTACTTTTTGAGAATATTCTAAAGCAAAATAAATTTTTCTTCTATTTGAGATAATTTTCTTGTGGCCCTGCCTTAGGATACAAATAGAATACGTTAGGAGAACACTTAAACAGAAAGAGTGATTGTTATCATTATCAAAACTCTTACATCTATAATGCTTTCAGGTTCATAGAGTATTTTCCTTAAGTGCTGGGTCTGGGTAAGACACTGTAGTAAGTATCTTTCTTTACAAATGAGCAAATAAAAGCTCAGGTTGCATTGTCAATAAGTGGTGGAGTGGGGTTGAACTCAGGTTTCTGGCTTCTAATATGCTATATTGTTAAGGAAGCACAGCTACAAATCTAGGAAATTTACAACTTGACTTTTTGTTTTAGAAGTTGAAACAACCAATAAAAAAGTATCAAAAAAAATTGGTAAATATTTATATTATTGGAGTGGGGTGGTTAGGTGGAAAGCGAATCATATTGCTGGTAAGAAATCCCAATTAAAACCCTTAAAACTATTATAGTTTAACAAATGAAGCTTCTCCTTTTGTTAACTTTAATAGCTTTTCCTTTTATTAACATGACAAATTACTAAATACTAGATATTTACCAAAAATAATTTGTGTGTAGCAACTAAATTTTTCACTAGTTCAACCCCCTTTGTTTTACAGATAGGGAAACAGCTCTGAGAGGTAAAATAATGGTGATATAGCTAGTATTAGATGGAATAATTAGACTCAACAAGTAGAACCATGCAAAAATGGGAATGTGTGGTGAGGCTGTTTTATTGGATATTTATTTTGTGTTTGGATTTGAGAACACGGCTGATCAGGTTTCTTCCAATTCCTAAAATCAGTGATTTGTGGAACTAAGGCTATATCATTCTGCCATCACCCCATTCCCCTTCCCTCTAACCCCAATATTACACCAATAATTTCATTATAAAATGGAGTACACAAAAAGGAAAGGAAGTGGGGAAGAAGGCTTAAACAAGCACATTAAAATTCCAACTGTAACTCATTCAAAGTTAGAGAACTAATGGCAAAGTTAATTGGATTCTAGATCTTCTAATTGACATTTCATAAAGTTGAGCAAAATAACTCCTTATTATTTCTCTAGTTTCCTCTTCATTGGTGGAAAGTTCTCCCTTTTCATTTTTAAGACTACTAATTTCATTTTCCTCCCTCCTTTTTTCTAATCAGATTTACCAAAGGCTTATCTATTTTATTGGCTTTTTCATAGAACCAATTCTAATTGACATTTCTTCTTTGTTCCTATTTCATCTAAATCACTGTATTTCTGTGATTTGGGAACTGAATGTTGTTCTTAAAAGCACTAGGGAACCCTTGTTGAATGCAGCCAAGGAGGCTAATTGAAGGGACTAAAAACACATGGGAAAATTATATTGTGATTTTTTTTTCCTCTAGATTTTCTTTTCAAGAAGAAGTTTAGGTGTATGTGAGGAGAAAGGGTTGGTAGGAAAAGTGATTTAGAAATACAAAATCAGAACTGCTGTATCCCCAGAGAATATTAGACTTTGTCTAGGAAGACATGGTTTTATGCTCTGCCTGTCGCATTTTCCAGCTGTATGATCCTGAGCAACTTTTTCAAGCCTGTTTCCTTATCTGAAAAATTTTGAGGATTCTGTGAGTTTGAATAGTTGTACTTTCTTAACTTACTATTAAAAAAAAAAATTCCCTATGGAATTAAATCTGGCTTATTGCGAATGTTAGGCTGTTCTATAAAATACTACAGAGACTATTTTCCTGTTCAAAGTGAACAGGAAAAATCGGAAAATCATATGTTCTTTATATAAACTTCCTTCAAAGCTCTCTTTGATAAAGGAAAGGTTCATCTTCGATTCTGAAAGGTTACTTCTTTAAAAAGTACAAAGGTTCTTAACTTTTTAGTGTATCCTAGACCCTTTGGTCATCTGGAAAAGCCTATGGACATCTTCTCAGAATAATGTTTTTAAATAATAGAAGGAGATGGTAAATTTCAGTTAGAAGTGAGTGAAGAGTAAAATAACTGTTTTGACATATATACATATATTGTATTTAACTTATACTTTAACATATTTAACATGTATTGGTCAACCTGCTGTCTGGGGAAGGGGGGGGGGGAAGGAGGGGAAAAATTGGAACAAAAGGTCTTGCAATTGTCAATGCTGAAAAATTACCCATGCGTATATCTTGTAAATGAAAAGTTATAATCAAAAAAAAAGTGAGTGAAGATAAAAATGTAATTTTTCCCTTTCCTTCCCAGCCATCCAAGTCCATGGAACTCAGGTTAAGGATCCTTACTATAGATTGTAAGCAGGATTTAACTGCTGGAAAGATTTTGAGTACAGACCTGATAAATATACTTTTATAATATGTCATTCCACAGTCAACCTACCCAAGTTTGGAGAGGTCCAACACCAGAAGGCCAGGAAAATTATAGTCCATTAGTTATTGTTTGGTAGGATAAAAAGTGAGGTCTATTTAAATTAAAAAAAGGAGAAATGTTGAAGTATCATGGTGATAAAGTAAGTGGCAATACCAAGGAAATCAAAAATCTTTGGGAGGGTCTTCCTCAAAATTTAATAGACAGCTAAATTTATACTTCAGAATTTAATGTGGCAGGAACAGGAATTCTCTTAGGTGAGATTTTCTTATTGATCTAAACTTTTTTCTTGAGTTATATCCCATGTCCGTTATATAATTAGTTCATTATAGACATCTTTTAAACAAATAAATAAACTAATAAAATAAATAATAAATTAAACAAACAAATAAATAAATAATGAATTAAAGTAAATAAATAAATAAATGAAAGCCCTACTTTGGGAGCATATAGTTCCTTAAAAATACTCTGTATTTGAATATACTTGAAATACTCTGATATTATTTTGATAATAGTAATAGTTTCCCAACCTATTTGCCTTAGAAAAGAATTAATGAAGGTAGATGCTTTTTCTGTCTGGGTATAGAGGGAAAACTACCAGATTCCTAACAAATTATGCAGGGAGATTGCAGGGGGAAGAAAGGAACATTATTGAATTTGACATAGTTATTTATCAAGTAGTTTTTTTTTCCTTTATCAAGTGTACAAGAATATGAGGTTTAAAATGAAAAAATCTTCCTTTCACTGATAATATAATAAATATGAGTTTTTGATGGCACTAAGGAGGAATCTATTTTTGGCTCTGTGCAGATATCTTATTTCATTTTACTTGTGCTAATGGATATTAGATGAAGAAATAAGATATTATCTGTGTAGCAACTTTCCTGGAGGAGATAAAAATATGGGAAGGAGAAAATGGCAAAAAAATGTCATTTGGAGCCAAGAGGGTTCAGAGTTCTAACCTCTCCTTTCTGTGGTATGGTTTATTTAGTACCTTGCAAATAGTAGGTTCTTAATAAATGCTTGATAAATTGAATAAATGAAGATAAGAAAGCTTTTTAAAGAACCTGTACTTTATGGCACAATTAAAATGGATTCATTAAAGTTTTAATTGTTTTTAAGCAGAAACAGAAGTCTAGGATTTTAGAGTCAGTAAGGAGTTCAAAGGTCATCTGGTCCTAATTTTCTTCTGGATTCTGAACCTTGCTGTACTATATTCTTCAGAAGTGATTAGTGTTTGCTTGAAGGCCTTCTGTGATGGGGGGGAACTCATGGTCTTTTAATACAGCTTGAGAAATTAGGCAATTTTAATTATTAGAAATCTGCTATTCATAATACAAAGAAAAATTTGTATATTTTTGTTTACTTAAGTAAGGCATACTGCCTTCTTTTACACTGTTTTCAAATAAAGTATCAAAACTGTGCTGAAACCTCAATATTTTCATTAGCATAACTGACCACTGCAGAGCAGACTTGTGAATGTATCTTTTCTTAGGGATTTTTAATTTATAAGAATTCATTGAAACCAAATCAACAAAACCTGTCCTGTGGTTCATTTGCTAAGATGGGGAAATAGCTTTGCTCAACAGAAAACCTCAGTTAAAATAGTATTTGCTAAAGGTGGATATAAAATACTTATTTTCAGGTAGCTTTAGGGACTATAGAGTATCTGATAAGCACTTGGAAATTAGGAGCTGCTCCTGAACTATTAAATAATGGTAGTATGTGAAGATAGAGTAGACTTCTGATTGCTCCATCTGCCTTTGAGAATAGTCTAACATTTGTTTGAAAAACCCAGTTGTGAACCAAGTCATTTCACTATCTCTTCTCTTCCATCCCAATCTGATGCAGTCTCATGCTTAAGAAAAAAGAGAAAAGCAAATTAAATTCCCTTTATTTGAATTGGACGATGAAGGTATAATAAGGAAATTTTTATGGAAGTCTGAACCTGAGCTATACAGAATATTATTCTTACTGTGACTATATTTTGGTATTAGCATTCTTTCTGCAACTGATCATCAAAACTTTCTACAAAGAAGCTGATTGATGATGACCCTAACAGTCATAGTTCTCAGAATCTTACACACCCATTGAGTTAACTTTATCTCTTGGAACCAAATCTTCAGAAAAAGCTGCTGTCATTGTGAGCTTGTTGTTTGATCTGTATTTGGTTGAATTAGGTCAGTACTGATCTTATTATAATTTGCTTCTTGATGCCAAGTCAGTCAGTCAGTCAGTAGACCTTTATTAAATATCCACTGTGGTCTTTCAGGGACTGTGCTATTATGCCCTAAGAATACCAAAAAGAAAAAGAAAAAAAAAGAAAGAGAGAGAGAGAGAGAGAGAGAGGAGAGAGAGAACTCCCCATTGAATGGGAGAGACAACATGAAAGCAATTATGCTCCAGTATGTTATATATAGAATAAATTGGAGGTAATCAACAGAGGGAAGGCTCTAGAATTAAGGAAGAACAAGTCAGAACTAATTGATGACTAGAAGCTCATCTATTTCACTATAACTCCTACTGAGGGAGGAGGGATCCTTTTATTTGAAAGTTAAAATTTAGGGCTAAGAAAACTTAAGTTAAAATGAATTTTTAAAAATCACTCCTTAAGTTCATCCTTATCCTTCTTTTGATTTTTTCTAAAAAATTTTCCTTTAGTTGGGAGATTAGTAACAAACCATCTTGTGATACTAGGGTTCTCCAGAGAGAGAAGACTGACTTTTTTTAAAAAGCAGCTTTTTCAGTGACTATGACTGCAGTTTCTTTACTATGGTGTAGGGGACATTGAACTATTTTAGAGATTTTTAAAAATTAAAGGCAAAAGTTTAAAAGAGAAATTAATGAACCTTTTCCCTCATTTCTGCAGTGTGATACTTTGTCAAGGCTCCAAGAAATCTCCCTTTCCACCATCACTTGTTTTAGCAAAGAGTTGAAAGGATATGTGTTTAGATCATTATATGTGCCATAAGTTTAGCAGGCTGAAATAAAACTTGGCTTTGTTTATTTTTTTTAAAGATATGCATTTTATATATTTGCATATTATGTGAAGTCAAATGAGAGAAGGTAAAGATGCTGAAGTATATGTGTGATTGTAGTTTCCATTTTATACCTGAAGAAAGTAAGAAAGACAAAGGTAAAAATTATGATACAAGTGATAAATGAATGGTGACACTATCTTTTCTGCAGAACTAAAGTTTCTTAGGTTAGTGATTAATTCTCTTTAAGGAGAAATCACAGGGAAATTACTGGATGCATGCAAAGATTGCCTTTGTAGAACTCTTTAGTGACAGTCAAATCAAGGCTTGTTTCTCTCCCACTTTCCAGAAACTCTCTTAGTGCATCTTTTTTTGCTTCCTGCTTCTTAAACTATCTGGCAACTTGGGAAGTAGGTTGGTGCTATAGAAACTCATTATCTTTTTGATAGTATTGAAATCTATGAGAAAAGTTATGGATTATTATTTTTTTAACTGGAGGTCTAGCTACATTTGCCATTTTGTGCTTGAATGGATGAATGAAGTTCTCTGGCTGGCCTTAGATTTCTACTACCTGTAGACTATCCTCCTCCTGCCAGTCAAAATCCCAGTTCCCTTGAAGATTTGGGCTCTCACCTAGCTATTGATATCATGATCACTTTCCTATAATTTCCACTAAGATATAAATGAGGCTGGAGTCTCTAGGGGATATTTGCATTTTAAGAAGGATACTCTTAGCTCAAATAAATCTCTAATTGGTGAATGTGTGAGGGTGATATTTTTAAGAAGGGAGGTGTCTATAATGGTTTCCTTGCATTGGAATCTCCTCTCCTCCCTTCTCATTAAAAAGTTCTAAAAAATCATAGCTGGGAGAACAAGGTAGGCTGGCTCCAGGTACTATAAATGAAAATTGAAAGTGTGGAAAATTATCTATACTTAAAAATATTAACAGATTAATTTTATATATCACTTTAAGGCTTACAGAGTGCTTTACATTGATCTTTTCTTGAATTTTCACTTCAGTCTTGTGAAGTAGTTATGTCAGATATTATCACCATTTTTCAGACCAGGAAACATAGAAAACGCCTGAGCAGCAGAATAAAGTTAAAAAAAAAAAAAAAAAAAAAAGGATTAAAGGTCAGAGTGTGACAACTTCTTCCTATCTTCCTGATTATGGGGAAAAAATCCTTAAACTGGGTCTCAGTTTCCTTATCTGCAAAATAAGATAAAACTAGGTGACCTTTCTGGAGTCCATTTTAGCTTCTACAGCTTGTTTATGGTCAGATAGCTAAGGGGTGACCTTTCTAAAGTCCATTTTAGCTCTGAACTTATGATTCTATGTCACATAGCTAATGGGTATCAGAAGTAGGAATTCTGGTCTTCCTGAGTCCAGACCCAGAACCCTCTTCTTGGTTCAGTTTTTATGTTCTTTATACTAGCTGGTAGTTAGTGAGAGTATGGGAAGAATTTGAACATTGTAGCATAAATGCAGGGAGAGGCTATCATGTTGCAGAAAGAGAGCTGAATATAGTTTCAATCTGGACTCTTTTATTTATTACCTGTGCTGCTACTTCAGGCAAATCATTTTGCTTCTTAGTTTTCTCATCTGTAAAATGAGACAGCTGATTTCTAGGACCTGTTCCAGTTCTAAATCCTATGATCCCAATGTGATGTTCTTTTCTGAGGGTTACTGAATAATATATTATTCTAAGCAACACCCCTTAGCAGACTCTGCTTTTATTTATCTTGTTTGTGTTATTCTGATAGACTGTCTTTTCTCTTTATTATTGGTATAATACTATTTAATTATGAAATTTTTCTATTAAGATGATTTTTAGAATGTATGCTAAAGTGTGGAGAATAAATCTCCAAACCTAAGAATCTCCTGCAATTTGGGCAGTGATTTACATTCAGGTGATAGAGGATTTTCTAATATTTAAAACACACTAAATAAATTGGACATGGCCAATTTGTGGATTTGTTTTGCTTGAAAGAAAAGGTTTATAGTAGACTATGATTCATTAGGTAAATATTGAGCACCTTTTCAGAAAACTGTGTTGGACCCTGTGGGGGAATTACAAAGTTTAGACACAAATCCTTGCTATCAATGGAGCTTGTAGTATAGTCAGGTAAAAAACATAAACATAAATATCATATAATAGTGAATTAGAGAAATTAGATTGTAAGCACAATGAGGGCAGGGATTATCTGGCCTTTTTTTGTATCTCCCACACACAGCACAGTGGCACAAAGTGAGTGCTTAATGAAAATTTCTTGATTTATTTTTTGATTATTGATTGATTCATTTTCATGAGTGAGTTATTGAGAAAGTTTGGGCATTGAGTGGCAAACATTTGAGTTGGGTTGGAAAGAATCAGATATTTAACAGTAGAAATTAAGGAAAATAGACAAACAGATGAGAAATAAAAATGAAAACTATGTTGTCAAGAGGGAGCTACAGAGAAAATAAAAATCTTATTTCTTTAATAATGTAGAAATATATTTAAAGTACATTGTCAAAATACTGTCTCATAAATAGACTACAAAGTTTGATTGTTGTTTTTTTAAAATCTGTATTGTTCTGATCAGTAAATACACCAATAGGATTTGAGATCTTCCAGTAGCTGGTATAGTGGGAGAGAGTAGATTAAAGCTGGATCTCTTCCCTATTAACTTAAAGATGTTAATAATGAAAATGCCCCAGAGGAATCATAAAAATTATTCACTGCTCAACCTTTTTACATTCTGACTTCTGACCTCATCACTCAGCTGAAACTGTTATCTCCAAAGATACCAATGATCTCTTAATTACCAAATCTGGTAGTCTTTGTTTTCAATCCCCTCTCTTCTGAACCTACCCTTCTGCATTTGTCATGATAGTTTTTTCTTCCCCTGGATATTCTCTTCTCTCCCCTGATTCTTTTTTAACCTAACTGTTCTCTTTTCTTTGATAGCAAATCATTCATATCATACCTAGTCATTATGGTTATTCCTCCAAGGTTCTCTTCTTCCTCTATACCAGAGGTTCTTAACTTTTTTTGCTTAACACCTTTGACATTCTGAATGAAGTCTTTGGACCTGACCCCTTCTCGTAATATTATTTTTAAATGCATAAAATAATATGTGGAGAATTGGAGAGAAAACCAGATTTATTCAAATACAATTATCCAGTTATTTTTAAAAAATCAAGTTTATATACCCCCAGATTAAGAATCTTTATTCTACATCTGCGTCCTTTAGTAACCTCATCAACTACTATTGGATTTAACCATCGTTTCTATGTAGATGATTCACAGGTCTATCTATCTAGCCCTAATTTCTCATTTGAGCTTCAGCCCCAAATCACCAATTGTACAGAGAAAAGAATTTGAAATTACTGTTCTTTCCTATCTATACAATCCACTGCCCACACTCTTATAAGGATAATAACCTTCTTGTTTTTCTATATCTTCCTGTGGAAATCTTGGGGGAATTGTTTGGGGAAAAAATGGTTTTAAACTAGTGCCTTAGCAATTTGAAAATGGCAGAACAAAATTAAGGTATGTGAATGTTACTGTCAAAAGAAACAATGAAAGAGGTGGCCCTCAGAAATATTAGGAAGAGTTATGTGAAGTGATGCAAAGTAAAGTGATCAGAACTTGAGGAATAATTTCTACAATGACTACAACATTGTAAAGAAAAGTGACTTTTAAAGACTTGAGAACTGAGATTAATTCAGTGATTAGCCATGATTCCAGAGTACTGATGATGAAACATGTTTTCCTATCTCCTAAGAAAGAGGCTATAACTAGAGGAATCATGTTATTTGAGACATGGCAAATACATGGATTTTCTATACTGGCTATAAGGAGGGAGAGGAAGAATGGGGAGGAGAGAGGCTAATAAAGATGCCAAAAGAAAGAAGAAAAAAATAGCATCAATGAAGCATTTAAAAGAATGTACATAAGAGAACAGAAAGAGGTTCAAAGGAAAACTTAGATAATTTTGAAGGTATTATTGTAAATGTATTAAATACTTTGAAAAAGGGAAGCTGGATATGCTATAGATGTGTACAAGTTAAAATAAATTGTTTTTAGGTTCTATATATGTATATTATGGAAATGTTTATGTTTGTTGGTTGTTTGTAGACTTCACCAACATTTTTTTTCTTTTAAACTTTGTTATTGAATGAAAGCTTTTTGAGGTCAGGTACCATTTTTCATTTTTTTGTCTTCATATCCTGGGTGCCCAGAACAGTGACTTTTACATGTGAATACTTTATAAATGCTTGTTGAAACGGGACTTGTTGCTAACAGGCAATTTAAAAGTCCTGCCAAGATTTTAAAATAAATGTGACTAATTTGGGCAGACTATTTCATTGATTCTTATCCTGTTGAAGTTCATTGCCACCTTGTATTTTTAGAGGTATATGCTAGCTTGAACATGGTATAGGCCGGTGATACAAAGGCAGCCTAAGGGAAGGATTATGAAATAAATGCCTGGAACTCAAAGAAGTTCTCAACCCTTTTCAGTTTTTAGCTTATTTGGACAATCTTGGGAAAACTGCTGACTTCCCTGAGCCTCTGCCAGACCTTCTCAGCTCCTCTGCCAAATGGACAAAGGGATAAGGTTTTCCCCCCTTAATGTTTGCAAAGTGATTAGAACTGTTTAGAAATGTTGGTGCATTGTAGTAAAATGTGATCTCTGGACAAGCTAACCATATGACACAAGGATTAGGACTTGGTCAAATCAAACAAATACTTCATAAAGAAGAAAGTAGTTTATTGCTTAAATTTTATTAAATTTAATAATATATATATATATAATATATAAATTTAATAATAGTGCATAGGTGACAGTAACTGCCAATGTTTTGGCTTTCAGCAGTCCCTAGATACTCACCAAAATTTAAGAATAAGGTTTTTAATCTACATTACCATATCAAATACTCATCACCTTCAAAATATATGGAATAAAAGCTCTCAAAATAGAGAGAGCCAGTGGAAAAGATCAATCCCAGAAAGAAAGAGGAAGAAATACATATCATCCCTGGCATCCTGAAATGCTTTCTGTGATTGTACTGAAGGTGGGGCTACTTATTCCAGTACCATAAAAAACTTAATTATTTTCATCCTTTGCACAACAATCTACCAAAAACATTAGATTGCCTGGTTAGATTTATTGTAAACTCTTCAAAGGACACAAACTGGTTTCTGCCTCTTCTTGCCTCCCCATGCTTATCATCAGTGCCTGGTACATAGTAGGTGCATAATAAGTATTTATTGATTGGACATTGAAGATTTATTGAGTATTGTGCTTATGGAGTGATAAGAGGGAACAGGGCAAGTCAACAAATCAAGAATGAATGAATCAATGAAAAAGAATGAATCAATGAAAAAGGGAATTAACGAAAAGCATTTATTAATCATTTACTATGTGTAAATGTTGGGGATACTAACAGAAAAACAAGATTATATCTGCTCTCAACTAGCTCACATTCTAATAGGGGGAGTGGTTCTTAACCATTATTGTATGGATCCATTCCTCTAGGAGGCTGGTAAAGCCTATGGACCTTGTCTTAGAATAATGTTTGTTACCTATAATTAAAAGAAATACTTAATTTCACTTAGAGGTTAGTACAAATTAAAGGTGCCATTTTTCCCCATCCAAGTTAATGGATTTGTTCAGATAGAAATGGTACTGAAAAAAGTCACTTTCCTATTATTAATAAATCGATCAATTAATAAACATTTATTAAACCCTGCTTGGAGCAGTGAGGTGGCACAGTGAATGGAGTTCTGGGCCTGGAGTTAGGAAACCTGAACTTAAATCCAGCCTCAGACATTTACTAGCTGTGTGACCCTGGGCCAGTCTGTTTAACTGTCTGCCTCAGTTTCCTCATTTGCAAAATGAGCTGGCGAAAGAAATGGCAAATCATTCCAGAATCTTTGCCAAGAAAACTCCAGAGGGAACCAGGAATAGTCGGGCATGATTGAAAAACTACATGCCCACCATGTGCCAGGCACTGTGCTCAGCTATAGAGATACAAAAAAAGAAGGAAAAGATAGTCTCTATCTTTGAAAAGCTTACAGTTACTTCTAACAGACAGTATAATATGAAGAGCTTATAGTTACTCTGACAGCCTAATGTTCAGCACATTGTTACACAGGGGATGAAAATTATTATCTTTTTTATGGTGCAGAAATGTAGGCTCATCTTCAATACACTCACAGAAAGCATTTCAGGATACCAGGGATGCCTTTTTTCCTCATACTCTCTGGGGTTGATTTCTTCCACTCTCTCTATTTTGAGATCTTTTCATTTTACGTAGCTTAACAGCAGTGCGTATTTGATACAGTGATGTTTATTAAAAACCTTATTCTGAAGTTTTTGAGTCACTGTTCTGTTTAGTATATTACAAAAGACAGTTTCATCTTTGAGGACATCCTGATGCTAGTACCATTTATTTATTGAATATGTTTGTTTTTTGCTCTTTTGGTGTTTGTCTTTGTAGCATGGGAATTTGTTGTCTTTTAGCACAAGAATAATGAGCTTCTACTATATAATTCTGGTTTTTACTGTTGTTGTTTTTATTATGCTGAGCCCTTTGGGAAATTTTTTTTAAACAATATTATTTTAAAAAATTTGTGGTGACCTACTCTCAAGGTCATCTATTTAGGTTTCTTGAATTAACACTCAACATATGCACAAAAGATGTGGTCAGTGCATTTGTGTTAATGATATTGGTAATGTGGTACTAAGTAAATCTCCAAGATATTTGAGACAAGTTGCTTTTTAAAGTAGTCTTTTTTGTGTCATGGACACTATCTTTGGCAGTCTAGTGAAGTCAATGTATTTTTTTTCGGAATACTGTTTTAAAATGCATAAAATAAGATGTATAAATGTATACAATTCATCATTATACAAATTCTCTAGAATAAGACCTTCTTCATTTTACCAGTGAGGAAACTGAGACTCAGGTATACTGATTTTTTACTCAGAATCACATTGATTGTAAATTAGAGAGCCAGACTTCAAACTAAGACTCTCTGACATGATAATCTAACAAGTTTTCAGCTATATGACAAGCAGTAGGACAGTACAAGATGGGGAGATCACTTGACTTGAAAACAAATTTCTTTCTCCAAAGCAACTTTTTTTTTTGTTCAGTTATTTCAGTCATGTCCTACTCTTTGTGACTCCATTTGGGTTTTCTTGGCAAAAATGGCAAAGTGATTTGCTATTTCCTTCTCCAGTTCATACAGATACGGAAACCAAGACAAACATTGTTAAATGATCAGCATTTTTAGGGCATCCTTAGAGAAACTTTTGTTAATTCTGCTTTCCAGTTATTCAAAATTTCTCCCTCCTGAAATTATTTGCATATTCTTTGTATGTACTTTGTATGCACCTGGAACATATGCCCTCAGTAGAATTTGAGATCTGAGAAGGCAAGAATTATTTAGGATTTTGTCTTAGTATTTCCCAGCCCAGTACCTGACATAGTAGGCACTTTATAAATGCTTTATTTGAATTGAATTGAACGCTCAGACAGTACAAGCATCAACCAGATCCTGGGCATACACCCTAGTTCTGTCTTTTTGAAATGAATGATTTATAATTACTACATGGATGCAGTTGTGGAAGACACTGCCTTTTTACCATATAAGCAAATCACATGAAGGTAGTTTAGTTGTGCCACATAGAATCATTGCTTGGTTTTCTTCACCTCCTAAGAATAAAGTTAAGGAAATCTAATCTCTATTTCCCTTCCTATTATATCTTTAAAAGTTTTTCTTGTGAACTTGTGCTTCTGGGGAAACCTTTCCATGTGGCCTGTTGGGCAGATCCTTATGTTCTGTGAAGCTCCTGATTAATAACTAAATATTTCAATTCTTGACTATGGGATGAAATTCCTTAATTGAAATTTTTTTAGGAAACAAGCCCAAAGTTAAGTTAATCTTATTCTAATTTGTCATGCTACATTAATAAAAAGTAACGCAACTATGGCATAATCCTATATTTTTCTATAATTACAGTGTTTGACCCATACATGATAAATTACTGATGGATAAAAAAGATGGAATTTGGGCTGTAAGAACAGGACGGGGGAAGCATTTGCTGGTGAGGTCAATCCTCATATTGTTGGAAATGTAGCTTGGGTTTTATTTTTTCCAGGTCTCTAAATTGCAAAACTTATAGTAAACCTGTGTAGTGGACACAGTGAAATCAAAATCTGGGGGGGAAGAGGGGGACAAACAGCAAAAAACGCTTCAGGCATGACATGTATGAGTTTAACTCATGGCCATTTTTAAATTTTAGACCTTTTTATTTACAAAATATATTATATGCATGGGTAATTTTTCAGCATTGACAGTTGCAAGATCTTTTGTTCCAACTTTTCCCCTCCTTCCCCTCATCCCCTTCCCTGGCAGGTTGACCAATACATGTTAAATATGTTAAAGTATAAGTTAAGTACAATATATGTATACATGTCCATACAGTTATTTTGCTGTACATAAAGAATCAGACTTTGAAATAGTATATAATTAGCCTGTGAAGGAAATCAAAAATGCAGGTGGACAAAAATAGAGGGATTGGAAATTCTATGTAGTGGTTCATAGTCATCTTCCAGAGTTCTTTCTCTGGGTATAGCTGGTTCAATTCATTACTGCTCTATTGGAACTGATTTGGTTCACCTCATTGCTGAAATATGGCCACATCCATCAGAGTTGACCATCAAATAGTATTGTTGTTGAAGTATATAATTCTCCTGGTCCTGCTCATTTCACTCAGAATCAGTTCATGTAAGTCACTCCAGGACTTTCTGAAATCATCCTGTTGGTCATTTCTTACAGAACAATAATATTCCATAATATTCACATACCACAATTTATTCAACCATTCTCCAATTGATGGGCATCCACTCAGTTTCCAGTTTCTGGTCACTATAAAGAGGGCTGCCACAAACATTCTTGCACATACAGGTCCCTTTCTCTGGGTTTTTGTTGCAGAAATGAAATGGAAATTCATGCTGCCTTTCTAGTCTAGATGTTTTAAGTTTCTTAAGAGTGAAGACTTTTATTTACCTTTGTATCACCCTCTGGGCATAGTTTAAACTCTGCTAATTTTCTTCTCTCTTACTCTAGGTCTCCATCCTTTATTCCTTTCAAAAATAGCTTCCAGAAACATGTTACAAATCCCTTTAAGTTAACAAATTCTTTTAAAGCTGTAAAGACCCCTTGGAGGAAGAGTTCAAACTAGTTGCTTACTTACACTTTACTGTGAATTTAATCGCTTTGGAAACTCCTTCTCCCTAAAAATGAGATTTGTAAGAATCTTAATTTTGCTTAAAGGAGATACACTAGACATGGGGGGGATGGAATTAGAGATTACAGTATAAAATTGGGGTTGATAGATTTATTCAATGAAATGCCACCTCTCCTCTTCATTTAAAATAAGTGATAAAAAGAGAAGTCAGGAGATGGAAATAAGGAAAAAGAGAATTTCAGGCATGGGAAATAGTCAGATAAAATGCATGGAACCAGAAGATGGAGTGTATTGCAAAGAATAACCAAGAATGCCTGGGTCACTGGATGTTAAAATATATGGAGAGAATAAAATCAACTTGAAGAAGTAATACTGGAGAGGTAGAAAGGGGCCAGTTATGGAGGTTTTTAAAAGGCAAATGAAGGATTTTATATTTGACCTTGAAAGTCATGGAAAACTATTGAAGTTTATTGTATTAATGGAATAACAGTCAAACTTATATTTTAAGATCATTTTGGCAATAAGGGGAGAAGGATTGGAGTATGGAAAGACTTGAGTGAGGGAGACCAACCAACAGGCCATTACCATAATCCACATAAGAGGTATTGAGGCTCTGAACCAAAATGTTGACAATATTGGAGGAGATAAGGGAGTATATAATAAGCAATATTGCAAAGGTAAAGTCAACAAGATTTAGCAATAAGTTGGATATGGAGGGTGAGGTAGAGTGAAGAGCCGAGGATGATAATTTTGTTGGGAGCTGGAATACCTAAGAGGATAGTAATATCCCTAAAATTAATAGTAAAATTTGGAAGAGGACAGCATTTTAGGAAAAGATAATATAATCAGTTTTGGACAAAAAGGTTTTTAGATGTCTATGAGACATCAAGTTTATGTTATCCAGTAGGCAACTGGAAACTGGAGGTCAAGAGAGAAGTTAGGACTGAATAAGTAGTTGAAAAATCATCACTTTGGAGATCATCTTTGAATCCATGGGAGCTGTTTAAATCACCAGGAAGACAATATATAAAGAGAAAAGAGAAGAGAGCCCAGGATAAAGCTTTGGAGAGAAAATATGTAGAGTAGTGAGCCAATGCCCAGATAAAGATAGAGCAAGGGAGACCAATAATGGCTAATTAGAAAAGTAGGAGGAGAACTCAGCAGCATTATAAAACCTAGGGAGAAGTGAGTATAAAAGAGAAGGTAAAGATTGAGGAAAAAACATGTTGGAATTGATAATTAGGGAGGTGGCTTGTAACTTGATAGTATTTTTCAGTTGACAGAAAAGGTTTCTTAATCTGGCTTCTTATCCAGGTTGTAGAAACTTAAGTAGAAAGTTAGAGGAAAAGAAGTTTGTCAGTTATAGAGAGTCTTCTCAAAGAGTTTAATTCACTCAAAAGTCAAATCATCACCATTTTGACGTCATTGGTTTTTTTTAAAGAACAAAATACAAACAATAACATCAACAACAGCTAGAAAAGAGATGAGAAACCTATGGTGATGACTATTGGGCATTGATGAAACATTTGAGAAGTTTTGTGTTTGTTTGTTTTTAGAATAGTCCAGGAGATGTAGGCATTTTGGAGGCATATAGAAGTGGTCAGTGAAAGGGCAAACTGATGATTAATGAAAGAGTAGAAATGACAGAGGAGTCAGTCTACTGGAGAAGATGGGATGGAATGGGATCACTTGTGCATTTGGAGGGGTTTATTGTTGTAAATAGAAAGACTACCTTTTTATATGAGATGGTTAAAAGAGTAAATGTGGGAGAAAGCATCTGAGTGACATGAGATGAGGAAGTGTGGAGAAAATAGAGCTTGGTAAATGACTTTAATTTCTTTAAAAAATGTGAGGATAAAATTCTTAATTGAGAATGGTAGTGGACAAGGATGGAAAGTTTGAGGAGACATGAAAAGATTAGAAAAGTGGTTATGATGAGTGTGAATTGAATAGGGAACATATAAAAGCATTGCCTTGCTCCACTTTGGGCCAGTTTACATTACATACCATAAATATATAGTAGATCCAGTCAGTATGTTTTTTTGAATTCCTTCATCAGAGTTCAGTGGCATGTAAATAAGAATAGAACCTCAGAATGAAATCCAAAATTGAGATTAAGCAGGATGAAATCATTGAAAGGAGAAGGTATGAAAGGACTAGGGAAAAGAGGATAATCCAAGTGCACTGGATCTCCCAGGCGTCAAGATGTAGAAAAGAGAGTATGGACAGTTAGGGCTGGGAAAGTAGAGAGGAGTGGAGAGACTATGGAGGTAACAGAGGATTAGATTATGGTTAGAGATTATAAGGCAGAGGAAAGGGTAAAATGACAAAAGATTATATTCATAGTTAATAAAGATGGAAGGTGAAACATTTTTGGGTTATAGCAAGATCAAAGATATGACCATCTATGCCTATAGCTGAGCAGATGGTATGAAGGGGGAGTAGGTCAGGGGAGTAGGTCAGGAGAAATAAGCAAGTTGAGAAACTGAGAAGTAATTATTGTTGGGTATTTTGAGTATCAGTATGTACCTCAGAGTTTCCTACCATGAGGGGAAGGATTAGAGAGGAGACTGTGAATGAGATGCTGAACACATGTGCTTTCTAAGTTTTAACCCACTTTACCTTGGATTTGGTATTTACATGTGGTATAAAGTGTGTTAGATTTTGGGGGATTTATTTTTGTTTATTTGATTGATTTTTTAAAAAATAATTATAGCATTTTATTTTTCAAAATACATGCAAAGATAATTTTCAGCATTCATCCTTGCAAAACGTTGCATTCCAAATTTTTCTCTCTTCCCCTCTCCCTCCTCTAGAGAGTAAGTAATCCAATATAAGTTAAACATATGTAATTATTCTAAACATATTTCCACATTTATCATGCTGCACAAGAAAAATTGTATCAAAGGGAAAAAAAGAGAAAGAAAAAAAACAAGCAAGCAAACAACAAAAAGGGATAAATACTGTGTTGTAATTCACAGTCGGGGGAATGTTTTTGTAACAATTATACTTTACCTGTCACCTTTCCCTCTAGTCCAACCCCATCATTTTACAAATGAGGAAACTGAAACCCCAAAAGAAAGCTAGTTATTTTTCAAGGTTGTATGGAGAGCAAGTAGTTTCCAGCTTATACTTTCCCTTTCTTAAATATACTGCAAAACTAATAATGATAATTGTAAAGGGCTGAAACTCTCAGTTGATGCACTGAAGACGGATAACCGAGCACTTAAGGCTAACTACCGATTGGACAAAACCCTCAGGAATCATTGGATTCTCTGAGACATGAAAAGATTGTTGTAGGACTTGAAAACCCTCAGGAATCATTGGATTCTCTGAGACATGATAAGACTGTTGTAGGACTTGAAAACCCTCAGGAATCATTGGATTCTCTGAGACATGATAAGACTGTTGCAGGACTTGAATACCCTCAGGAATCATTGGATTCTCTGAGACATGATAAGACTGTTGCAGGACTTGAAAATCCTCAGGAATCATTGGATTCTCTGAGACATAAGATTGTTGTAGGACTTGAAAGCCCTCAGGAATCATTGGATTCTCTGAGAAATAATAAGACTGTTTCAGGACTTCAAATCTGCTGGAGTCCTTGGATTCCCTAACACATAAAAAGACTGTTGCAGGACTTCCAAAACTTGTGGGGATCATTGGATTCCCTGACCCGTGAAACAATGGACAATAGATTGGTTTTGGACTATATCTTGGCTGCTGAAGAGTGACTGTTGTTTACATCCCTCCTTCTAGCACTTCTGGAAATCTTTTACAACACCATGCTGATTTATATTGTTTGTTATACCACTACTTGCGTGTACAATTCATGTTTGTTACACCACATTGAGCCTGTACTGACTGAGGGGAGAGTCATCACTAATAGCCTCTGCATTATTGCTATGTGCTTGTGTAATACCTCCCATGCTGGTGGGTTTGTGCATATCTGTTTTTAGTAAGACCTTTCAGCCCAGAAACCCACTAGCAACCCCCACTTCCCTTTGGTGCTTCTCATCTCCCTTCCTAAGAAGGGAGGGCTTGACCACCTCTTTTTCAGTGTTTTCACCTCCTTTTCTGAGAAGTCAGAGAGGGTGTGATCAACCTCCTTTTTGGGGCTCTGACCTCCCTGAGGAGTCAGGGATGGCGTGCCCACTTGTGTTCTAAAACAAAAGAAAGTGGGAGATGTAATAGGCTGAAACTCTGAATTGATGCACTGAGGACGGATGACCAAGCACTTGAGGCTAACTGCTGATTGGACAATACTCTATTAGCATATGCTTGGAAAATGGCCCTTCCCACTATTCTGTGCTGGCTCAATAATTGGTGTTTACAAAGAATTGTGGGAAGGATTAGGGGGTGGAGTAAGACAAGCCAGAGTCACTTTGGCAGTAGAGGAAGAGAAGGAAGGTCCTGCGTGCATCCTGTTCACTTCTACCCCTAAAGAACAAGAATAAAGACTAAGGACTTTTGCTTATCCTGACTCCGGCTGATTCTAAGGTATCCAGGGTGCTAATTCGGTCTTCACAGATAATAATAGGATAGGAATAGCAGCAGCAGAAGTATGCATATTTATATAGCACTTGAAAGTTTATTAAATGCTTTACAAATCTTATATTTACAAGGGTTATCATTTTATCCTCAAAACAACCTTGAGAGATAGGTACTATTATTTTTCCCATTTTAGAGATGAGAAAACTGAGGCAGATAGCAGTTAGGTACCTTGATTGATGACATATAGTTAATAGATCCCTAAGGTCATTTTTAAACTTAGGTCTTTACTGATTTCAGGTGCAACACTCCGTACTCTGTCCACTGTATCACTTCTAGCTGTGAGTAGTAGGCTAGCCAGTACCTATTATCTTGGACAAACTTGAAAGCTGAGCACTCTTTTTTTTTCTTTTCTTTGTTATCCTTATTACTATGTATGTAGTAGGAGTCTAATGAATGTGATTGAATAATTGGAAACATTCTATGAAGTGAGTATAAGTTTAATTCAATACAGACTGAACTCACTGGTTGAAACTGGACAAGAATTTTTTTCCTGGTTACCTCACTGTTTACTCAAATGAAAATTTCCTAACCTCTCAATCTGTTATTTTCATTATGTATAATTTGAGGTTGAAAAAGACAAATAGACAGGGAATCAGAAATTCTTGGGCAAGTCCCTCAATACTCTTGAGTTTCAGGCTCATGTGTGCTTGGGGATAATAAAGATTTAAATACTTATAGATTTGTTAAAAGAGTCAAAATAAGAGAGACATGTGTGTAATGTTTTATAAATCTTAATATGTTATTGTAAGTATATGTTAGCTTTTACTTTTAATATTGTTTAACTTTGTAAATTAAGTTGTTTAATTTTTTCCTTTTGTTCAAATCTGTGAAAACACTTAAGGTAAATTTGATGTTCCCACCCATTATTATACTTGTTCTTTTTGTCCTCTTCAGGTCATTTGCCTGTTGAATGCTTCTTCCAGAAAACTCCGTTAACTGGTTTTGTTTGGCAAAGAGCTTCATTTGGTGACAGTGCTGGACTCCATACTGAATGTATGTATGATGGGAATTTGTTTCTCCTTCTGGGAAATTTATTTTAAAGAGGCAAAACATCATTGGCTAGCTATATTTCTAGGTTGCTTATAATTTTAAAAATCACTTGAAATAATATATGAGCGGGTTGAATTTTGTATGAAGAAGGCAGATGGAAGAAGCCAAGGTTGTGAGTAATTCATTATAACTCCAGCTAGGAAAAGTTGAGCAGAGCACTAAAATAATGAGGACACATGCAATAAGGGCTTTGTTGAGCACAGCACTAAAATGATGAGGACATATGCAATAAGGCTTTGGGAGGGAGATAGTATTTGAACTGAGTTTTGATGGGAGCTGGGGGGGGGGTCCAAGAATTATAAGTTAAAAGGGAGAAACATTTCAAAAATAGTTCGTAAAAAGCTATGGAGATGGGAAATTGAGCATTGTACACTTAATAAATAGAATAGACTGGCTGAAGCTTAGAGTATGTGAATGGAGTAATGGTGAGTCAGTTTAGAAAGATAGGTTGAAACCATATTGTAAAGATCTTTAAATGGTGAGTAGGAAGAGTTTGTACTTTATCCTAAAGACTGGCTGAAGATTCTTGAGTAAGAGAGTGACATGATCAGACACATCTTTTAGTTACATATGTTCTTATTTAAAACAAAATAGTAATACTATTCTTTATTAGTGAAAACTGTAGGAAATGACTCACTAACATATATACCAGCTATCTAGCTTTGGTTACTTAAAATAAGAATTGAAATAAATTTAAAATCATTCTTATGTACATTGTTGCAAGTTCTTTGATATTCTTCTTTAAAGTAGACCATGAGATATTTGTCATTTAAAAGTTTTTGAAACTTTTGCTCTCAGTCCAATGAATTAGTTTATAAATGTTTCTGAATACTTTTCTATTACACTAAGTGACAACACCTTCATTGTGAGCAAAAACATCTTTCAGGATGGGCTTGTAAAATGGAGATCATAAATCACATCTAAGTTCATAAATCACATCTAAGTTTGAAAGGGACCTTAAAGACCATCTAGTCTAATCTTAATTAAGAATTACTTCTATAACATAGTTAATAGACATTTATCCAACCTTTGTTCCACTTGTGGAAAACTCATTTTCCATATACTATTATACCTGATTGAATTGGCCCCAATACTCTAGTCTAAGAATCAGGAAAGAACACACCAAAGCCAAATCCAGTTCATGACCTGGTTTTGTAACACCCGAATCATTCTTAGGTCATGGATTATATAAAAAATAGGTACCATCTGATTTTCCACCCCCTGAGATGGCCGAAAATACAAACTTCATTACAAAAATGAAGTTGTGCAAATTTCCACACTAGCCATGTTCCAGGGGAAAAAAAAGTTTCAATAATAAGAGAAAGAAAGAAATGTTTTAATCTATACCCTAAATAGTTAGTTTTCTATTTGTAAGTGAATTCTTTCTAAAAAAATTTTTCTAAAAAGTTTCTCTAAAATACTTTAATCTATACCCTGAGTCTCTATTAGTTAGTTCTTTATTTGAAAGTAGTGTTTTTTCATCATAAATCTTTTGGAATTCTGGTGGATTAAGTGGAGCTGAATAGCTTGGTGAGGACTATGTTGTTGGATCAAAGGGTATGGGAGTTAGAAAGGGAGGTGTAATCTGTAAGAAGATTGAAGAAGTGGGGTGAATTATGAAAGGCTTTGAATGCCAAAAAATAGATTTCTATACATATGATCCTGGGGGTGATAGGAAGCCATAGGAGTAAATAACCTTCATCAGAGAAGAAAAGATTTGTCTTATACAAAGTAGAAACTAACAAGTTTCCATGTAGGAAAAAAAAAAGGAAAATCATATTCCCTAAAATATATTAGTGATGAAATAAATTTAAATGAAAATCTCTCTCTGAGAATGTTATATGGGTGGGTAAATAAAAGTCAAAAATTCAAAAATTTCAAGTTTTTTTGGATAGTGAAATATTTAGCAGGGAAGTGAACTTGTAATGGGTTGAGAAAACTACAAATATTTCATAATTTAAATTTTTTGAAGTTCTTTCTAAGTAGCCAAAGAGATTTAAGTGTTTTGCTTATATAATTTCCCCCTTAATATTGAGGTCTCTATTTCCTTTAAAAACAAACAAAGAAGAATGTTTCTTAATATACTCAGGTTTGTTAGAAATCTAATTCAGCCCAAATCTAGAATTCATTTAAATCATAAACGCAAATGATTTTACCTCCCCCTTTCAAACAGAAATTTAACAACTTTGAGGTAAATTAAAAAGTCCCCAAAAAATTTCTGATGAAAATTTTTATTTGTTTTGTATTCCTGACTCATTTTACTTCACTTTTCACCAGTTCATGTAAGGAAGCCTTCTCTCTTGAATTAGTTTATATGTCACCAAAAAACATAATTCACGTTTCTTTGACTTTGACCCCAAAAGGTAGCATTGCCTGGCCTCATCCTCAACTTCATTCATTAGAATTAAGTCTAAATGAATTTTGACCATTTAAAAATATTGATGGTTCATCAAAGGATGAATATGTGCCCCTGTGGAAAATGTTTTTTAAAAAATAGTTTCCTTTGAATGACAATCTAAAAAATTAATGCTGTGATATTTTGATATTAATATATAATCTAATGAGGTGGCTCCTTTGAAGGGAACAACATTCATTGAGATTTCCAAGTTTTGAAGTGCCAATAAATGAGATGTATTACTTTAACATCATGGTTTATGTTTATTGATGGGTTAAACATGTACTAAAAAGAGGAAAATTGGAATTTGACTGGGATATGATATAATGGCTGATAAACTAAAATATGACAAGATCTTTGACAAGTATATCCATAGAGAGAGTGCTGGTCTTTGGTCTTTTGATTATTAATGCTGTGCAATATACGTAGCTGTGTGATGTACATAGGTGCATAGTGGGTAGACTTGAGTTCAAATCCTGCTTCTAATGCTTAGTAGATATGTGACAATGGGCAAGATCACACATTCTCAACTTCCTAATCTGTAAAATGGTAATAATAAGCAGCCTCTGTCTTTCAGGGTTGTTATCAGGGTCAAATGAGTTAAGGGAGGTAAAGGACAAGGCAAACCTTAATACGATATGTAAATGATGGCTATTAAGTAATAAGACAAGGAGATATTTGCCTGTGTGACTGTGGTCATGGATATAACTTTGAATGGAAAAGGGATTTCCCCATAGACCATGAGTTAGTTCCTCCAGATATTCCTGTTAGTTGAACTACCTGCTTTGTGTCACTGGCAGTTGAGAATTTCTTTCCATTGCTGGGCCCAAGAAAACAACGTGTTAAATTTTATCATCGTGATTAGAAATAAAATAAAAAAATTCAAATTTCTATTTAAAAGAACATAACAGAAGGTGCTCTTGACTCTTATATGCAATCTAATTTTGGCTCTTTGAACTTAAAATATAAAATTCTAAAGTAAAGGAAAAAGCAAAAAAAAAAAAAATCCTAGAAGCTATATCCATGAAAGTGTCATTGAATATTTAATTTAAGTCTAGTTTTTTGGGGAAAAAATCCCTACTGCCTTGTCCTCAGTTAATGATTAGTAAAGAATTTTGTATAGTCATATATTGTTATAGCTAACTCCCCCATAAAGTAGGTATCTTTGTGGGTCATAACTGTGTTGCCTGGGGAAAATCTGGAAGCTATTTCCAGTCAAGAAGGTTCTAAGAAAATTTTAATGCGTAGATTCATAATGATCAGTGATACGTTTGATCTACATCATTCAAACAATTGGTCATTGAGTGGGGCAGCCAAATTCCTGATATTTGAGAATCTTTCCTCAGTCCACTATCCTTGGTATTGAAATCAGTTAATGTGGCACTTGATTTGTGGACAACCTCCATTTTTACAGGACAGCAATTTTAACCTAGTGCTATAAGAGACATTTTAATTAGCCTGCCTGGTCTTTGCTTGGCCAGAGGCAGTTTTAAGTTTGTCTGCTAAGTCGATTATAAGGTTCTGGAAAGAACTCTTCTTTGAATTTGGTACCCAAACTGGTTTTAGGTCCTAACTGTTACTTATCACTGAGTATCTCGCTTACATTGGCAAGATACTTAACTTCTCTGTTTCCTTATCAAAGCAGAACTAATTAATAATTGGCTTCATGGAGTTGTTATGAGGAAAAGTGCTTTTAAACATGAGGTGCTCTCTCCACAAGAAGGTTCTTAACTTGGAGTCTATGAACATATACATGTGTGTATATAATATATATACATATATATATATACACATATATATGTGTGTGTGTATTTACACACACACACACACATATATAAGTATACATGCGTGGGAGTGTAATATTTTGCTTTTTTAAAATATCCCCATATGGCTGGCACTTATTAAACACTTATTGACTTGACAGTTTTCTTTGTAATTCTATGAAATTTTTTCAGTGTATTTAAAAATATTATTCTGAGAAAAAGGTCCACAGGTTTCACCAGCCTGTCAAAGGGATTCACAATATAAAATGGTAAGATTCCAAGAGTGGAATCTTGATTGATCATAAATTGGACCTGCTGGTTTCCTGGCTTCCTTATTCTGAAATTCCATGGAGTACTATAAGAACTCCTGCTGGTTTAGTCTCATTGTTTAGCACCCTTTTGGAGCTAAGGCAATTATCCCAAAGATGATCTAGGATAGAAATGGCTTCAGTTGAACTGTCATAGTATTTCCTTCATTCCCCATGAAGGCTGCTAGAAACTTCAGCCCTTCTCTGCACATATAAAGTTTTTCAAAAACTGCTTTCACTTTTTGCAGTTAGAAGTGATCAAGACGTGATTATATTTGCCGAGTCCCTTTCTTCTGTAAAGTTCAGAGCTCTTCTACCATATTTCATTTATCTTGAGCATCCCTATGAAATATATAACATTGGATGATGGCAGTTGGAGGAAGGGAAGAGAGAAAGACAGAAGTGGAATGTGGGGGTGGAGGGCAGGCAAAGCTTTTGCCTATGATATGATCATCACCCAATTTCCTTCCTGCTGTAAATGGAGACCACTGTTTTCAAGCCTCGTGTTTCATTATTCTTCACCCATCTAGCACTCATCCCAGGAATAGGGAAGTTTGGGTGCTGGTGAAGGTCAGAAAGTAAGACCATTACTGAAATTCAAGTCTCTTCAGTCCCAATTTGATGATTAATTCAGTAGACCCTATTCTTTATGGTTGCATAGCTAATTTAGTTAATAACATAAAAGAAAACTTCATTATAAAACAGTCCTAATAGTATGGAATGTACAATGGTGAGAATCCAATATACACAAAATTATACATAGTCTAAATTATGTGTAGCCCTATCCTGTAAATGAAGTTATGTATTTATAATGAAAATGTTCTTTTAATTACATGTTCTTTCAATTAAATTTGTTCTTATGGTTCTAACCAAAGAGAAATAATTTAGTTGAAAGAAATGCATTGTTTTATTATAAATGTATAGCTTCCTTCACAGGCTACTCCAGCATGCATTTTTAGACCCAAGAGTGATCTCATATATATTCCATGCTATTGGGAATACTCATAATAAAGTTTTCTTTGATACTTCAGCAACTTAATCTAGGATGTTATGCAAGGGAGATCTTCCTTATGCTGAATTCCTTTCCATAGGTAAAACTGTCATAATGAGGGTGTGGTGAAAAACTCCAGAAAATAACAAATATGTACCAACTGAGTGAATCTTCAATGATAAGTCTGACATGATGAGTCAAGGTTTAGGCTAAGAAAGTAGAAAAGGAAATTGATTTTATTTACTTTCTTAGAAATTTTGAGAGACGAGAAATTTGCATGTTCAAACTCACAATGAACTAGTGTAAAAATCAATTGTACTTCATTCATTCAACAAATATTTATTACATATTTACCATATGCAAAGCACAAAAGCAAAATGAAACCCAGGCCCTTCCTTCAAGGAGCTTACTTCCCACTCACTACAGGGAAGTAACTATAGTATAATTTAAGGAAGAAGAGAGAATTAAAAACTCTCAGGGTCAGGAAAGGTTTCTTGATCAACCTGAGTTGAGCCTTGCAAAAAGCTGTTTATAGAAATATAACTTTGTGAGTAAAAATAGAATTCTATACAGTAACATTTGGGACTTTGTTTCATTGATTGTCATCTCTATATAATTTCTTTGAAAATAGTACTTGCTGTATTGTGAGTAATTTGTCAAATTAGATGGGACCAAACATTTCTGGATAAATCTAGCCTTACACACTCACTAGTTATGATACTGGGGCAAATCATTCAACTTTAATGTGTCTTTTCTCATCAGCAAAAGAATGTATAGTAAAAGCACCTACCTTCAAGGTTATTGTGAGGATCAAGTGGGATACAAATGATTTTGTAAACTTTAAAGTGCTCTATAAATTCTAGATATGTTCATTTTAACTTTATGTAAAGAAAAGGTAGCATTTGCTAGAATCTAATTACACAATTTTAGGACCCTGTTGAGGGAAAGGAATTTACATACTCATCTTTCAAGCTTATCTCCAAGGTCTTTTCAGTGTCTGTCTTTTCTTAATGACACTAAGCAGTTTTGTACTTACCTGTTTTCCTCATTCTGCTTTACCATGTTTGAGGAATGATTTCTTGTTTGGCCCTAAGATCTGTTTCATGTTGGCACACACATTGGAGCTTTTCTCCTTTATGTCTCTTAATCTGAAGTTGTTAAAGATGAGTTAACATCTACAAAAAAATGAAGCCCATTAAATCCCTCCCCTCAATTATGCTTTTCAAGTATTTTAAAGCCCTGCATTTGCTCCATTCATAAAGGAACCCTATAATAAATGAAGATTAACCAGTGATTAACCAGTGCTGTTGTGCCAGCTTAATTATTTAGAAACTGATTATCCAATTTGTGGCTTAGTTTGGCCTCTTGTTTTCCTTTTTCTTCCCTCCAGTTTTTGTCTAATTTATAACTATTGATCATTCCCCTTCCCCCCCTGCAGGGTTAGACTAGAAAAAGGAAGAGGAGTGAAATACACACCAAATCTACTCCCCTGCCCCTTCCTGAATTCTGATGAAAACCTTGATGGGAAAGAAGTTTAAAATAGTTGAGTTAAATGAAGGATTTTTTTTTTGCATTATCTTGGCAATTACTTTATTCCTTGTCAATTGTGGTCATACATGTTTTATACATGTGCATTTATAATCCCAAATTGGTGGAGCTGAAAAAGAAAATTCCTTCAGACTATTTTAAAAAACCCACAAAACAAAAACCTATTTTTGACAGATGCTATAAAATATTTTTAACATATTCCTGATACTTTTTAAATGGGAGTTCCCTCCCACATTCTTCTACCCTGACTCTATAATTGTATCAATGGAGCCAGTGTGTTGCATTGTCTGTTAAACAAATATTTAGTCATTATCTGATAAACAAACTATTTGGAGGATAGAAGTTTCTATGTCCCATATTTGACTAAAAAATAACCTTTCAAAAGAATTCCTGTATTAACATAATAAATCACAATGTTTTCTCATTAATTTTCTTAATTATTACAAAATTGAAAGTGATGATTTGGAAATATAGGCTATTTTAATACATTTAGCTTTTATTAAGGGCTTTGTGTTCAATACTGGGAGAGATGAAAACTCAGATTGTCTTTAACATCACAGAGTGTATAGTTTGCTGAGGGGATAGCATATTAACACAAGTTTGTAAAGTGCCCTGGGCCAGCCAAATTTACTCCTTTCATTCCTCAGTGAATTCTGATCTTTCTTTCTCTATCATGATCTAGTGTGTGCTCCTTTTCTCTCCTGATTTTCCCTTTCAATTTCTTTTTTATGTATTGTCTTCCCTCAATTAGGTTGTAAGCCCTGGAAAGTCAAAACTATTTTCCTTTTGCTTATATGTATATTCTTAGCACTAAGTAAAATTCATGGAACATAGCAAATGCTTTAAAATGCTTGACAACTAATTGTAATATACAGCCTAAGCATCAATTTAGATAATGGATCCTGTGAAGTAGTTACATTATATGAATTTATATTGTTGTAATTGATTCTGGCCCAATGGAAATATGCAATGAAATTTTTAAGAAGTTTTTTTATATTTATTTTCATAGTATGAGAGTAAATTATAAAAAATATATATATATATATATATATCTAATTCAGGTTTATTACAAAGTAACTAATTATAGAAAGCAAAATTTTAAAAATCACTAAATATTGTATTTAAAGAGAAGCTTAAGTTGATGATATGAAAAAATTATATTACTATTTAAAATATTTTAGTAGTATAACTGTACTGTCTTCGCTTTTTAAAAATCTTCATACATATGCTGGTAAGTGCAGGGAGTTTTATCCACATCTCAGCAAATTTGCACATTCACATTCTCATACATTGAACTAGTGTAGGTGGATGATGACCTGGGGCATTATCTAAAATCAGTAATGCTTTCAAAATGTTATTGTTGTCTTTGCAATATTTTTTAACAGTTGGGTTAACTTGAAAGATAACTAGTCTTTAAAACATCTTTAGTTACCTATGCTTTCTTATTTGGGTAGTGAAGAACTGGAAATGATCAATGATTGTAGTCTCTCAGAGCATGTGGGTTTAGAGACCAATGAACAAGCATTAGTTTGAGTTTAAAATTCTTTCTTCCTTACCTCACAATAAAAATATTAGGCCAACCTTAGATACTTGAAATCCTGATTTTTTTCTTTCTTAAAAATATTAATTCTGGAGATATCCTTTTCTTTTCTTCCTTTTCTTTCTTTCTTTCTTTCTTTCTTTCTTTCTTTCTTTCTTTCTTTCTTTCTTTCTTTCTTTCTTTTTTTTTTTTTTAAAGAATTTCATCCATAAAAGTGGCCTGGCTATACTAGACTTAAAACTATATTATAAAGCATCAATCACCAAAACCATTTTGTCCTGGATCAGTGAATAATGGATCAGGTTAGGTTCACAAGACACAATAGTCAATGACTAGAGTAATCTTGTTTCATAAACCCAAAGACCCCAGATTCTGGATAAGAATTCACATTTGACAAAAATTGCTGGGAAAATTGGAAATTAATATGGCAGAAACTAGGCATTGGCCCACACCTAATACCACTCCATACCAAGATAAGGTCAAAATAGGTTCATGATTTAGATATAAAGGGTGATATTTATTATAAGCAAATTAGGAGAATGAAAGATAGTCTATCTTTCAGATCTAAGGAGAAAGAAGGAATTTATGGCCAAAGAAGAACTAGATAACTTTGATTATATTAAATTAAAAAAAGGTTTTGTGTAAATAAAATCAATTAGATTAGAAGGGAAGAAAAAAATTCTACATCCAGTGTTTCTGATAAAGGCAATAAAATTGCATACCCTTTGATCTACCAGTGTCTTTACTGAGTCTGCATAAAAAAGGGAAAAGGACGACCCACATTTGCAAAAGTGTTTATATAACCCTTATTGTAGTATCAAGGAACTGGAAATTGAGTGGATACCTAACAGTTGGGGAATGGCTGAATAAGTTATGGTATATGAACATAATGGAATATTATTTTTCTGTAAGAAATGAAGAGTAGGCTGATTTCAGAAAAGCCTGGAAAGATATACATGAACCAATACTGAGAGAAGTGAGTTAGAATCAAGAGAATATTGTACACAGCAACAACAAGATTATGTGATGATCAACTGTGATGGATTTGGCTCTTTTCAACAATGGGGTGATTCAAGGAATTTCCAGTAGACATGATGAAAAGAGCTATCTGCATCCAGAGAACTATGGAGACTGGATCAAAGAATAATATTTTCACCTTTTTTTGTTGTTTGTTTACTTTTTTTCCTTTTTTCCCTTTTGGTCTGCTTTTTCTTGTACAGCATGAAAAATATGGTAATATGTTTAGAAAAATTGCACGTTTAGCCTAAAAAGAAGTATTTCATCCGTATTATTTCATTTGTGTTAAAAATATGTTCAGCACAATATCCACCTTCTTTGATTAGTTATTTCAAGACATAAGATAGCTCCTGTGTCCTCATCTGCACCGACTGCCACTCTAACGATTTTAACTTTATGCAATTAAATTCAATTTTTAAAAGTGATCAAACCAAACAGTGCTTATAATGGAAGTTTTTTCACCATATACTTCATTTCTGTTTTCTTTCTTTGCCTTAAATAAACTCAAACTTTTTATCTGAATGGTTGCTTTCTGTTAAGATAAATTGGATTTTTTTATTACAATCATCAATTCATATAGCTAAAATGTGTTCTTATTTCTTTCATTAAAAAATATTCCTTATAGTAGTTTGCAAACCACAAAAAGCTGGCATAATTCTGTCCTGTGTATTTTATAATATTCTGCATCCTAGATTCTTGCATTCTAATATCTTTTCCTATTTTAGAATTACCATGATCTCTTATTTATGCTGTTCAATTATATCAAATTTTTCTCCTAATATAATACAAGCCTTTATTTTTTAATTTTTTTAATAATGGCAGTGTTTCCATCTGAAGTGTGTTCTTCCTTTTGTCCATTTTATTGAGGGCTGTTTAAAAAAATAGTTCACATGACTTTGCAATGTATCATATCCAAACACAATGATAAGTGAATACAAAATTAAAGTATAGTGGTACATTGAATCCCTTGAATGAGCTCTTTTGCATTACATTAATTGAACTTGGGTCATTAATTAAGACTTGATATTATTTTATAATCATTGAGTTTAGCATTATTCATACTCTTATTAATTGTAACATACTTGTAAATGCTTTAGAGTTTTCAAAAGTGTTTCATGTGAGGTCTAAGAAGAAAGGTTATTACCAATGTTGAAGGTTTAGGAAGAGAAGATGCATTTCAGGGTTCTATCTTTAGCCATCTTCTTTACTCTCTTTACAAGTTTTCCTATAGTTGGAAAGACAATAGAATTTATAGTTTGAAGGGATTGTGGAGTTCATCTTGCTCACTCCCTCATTTTACAGGTAAAGAAAATGAAGGCTAGAGAGACTGAATGACTTGCCTGAAATAACATAGCAAATAAATGGCTGGTCCAAGATTTGAGTCCAGGTGTACAAAGTCAAGAAGACCTGAATTCAAATTCAGCCTCAAACACAAGCTATTTGATATTGAGCAAGTCACTTAACTTATGTTTGCTTTAATCCAAATGATTGAAATGCTTAAATATTGGAGAAGAAAATGGCAAATCACTTAAAGAAAATCCCATGGATAGTACAATCTATATAGAAAGGAAGAGTTGAACACAATTGCATGGTAATAAGCACTGATTCCAAAACCAGTGCTCTTTTCATTGTACCATATTGCCTTTTTCTGGTAGCTTCAAATGTTATTTCTCTATAGAAAATTCCAGTCCTATCCCTCTATCCCTGAATAATACTGTATTCCAGATTGATCCTTCCAACTGCCATCAAGACATCTCTAAACTGGATGTTCCACAGGAATCTCAGATTTCACACGTCCAGAGGAAAGCTAACCCACCTCCATTTTCTGACAATACTTTCTGACGTATGATCCTTATATTAACAATTTTGGTGTTGTCATTGACAATCTCATATGACATAACTACTCAGTAATTTAAGAAGCATTTATTAGACACCCACTGTGTGCCTAGCATGCTACGAAGCACTGAGATTTCCTATACATGAATACCTGGTGACTCAGCTCCCTTGTTTTTCTTTAAAAAAAAAAATAAGCTTCTCTAATAAATCTCCAGATCTAAAACTCTATGATTCTGTGATTCTTAATGAATTTAGAGAACCAGATAAACAAGTTGAACTTGTTATATCAGGAGTACAAGGGTGTGACCGTAAGTTTTGGCTTTTTCTGCCTTCCTTATTAGATTTGCTTCAATCTGGCAAAAAGAAACTAATGAATTTGATCAAAAGTAAAAGATTTGTGATTCACAGGAATCTATTCACAGTTTTGTTGTTTGGTTTTTATTAAATGTCCACTTACTGTCTTCATTAAAAATCTGTTGTCTTGGGCCCTTTAAGTGACTGCCTGGTCTTCTTCGTGGAGCTGATTTTGGAGGTAGGGAGCCCTGAGTCCAAAAATAACATGTGATACTTATTTTCCATATCATCTGAAGCTAGTTACTATTCTTCTTAGTACCTTAAGCAACTGGAAAACTACAAAATTCAGAAAAAAATGTTTTTCTACATTGGTAGAGAGGATTTTCTTCACTGGGCACTCCCTACAGTGATGACAAAATGATAAATCAAGGACTCAAAGTAGTACTGTTGAAGAATTTTTCTTTAAGAACAATCTTTTTTTTTTAATTTGAAGCAACAGTGTTTCATAAAAAATTTTCCCCCTAAAAAGGGACTCTAGTTAATACATAGGCAAAAGGCAAATTGGAGATAAAGCAAGATTTTAGTTTTCCCTTATAGTTTGGGGGTGGGGAGGGGATAAAGGAGAAATATTTTAATAATGATTATATTACATGCATATAAATGTAGCTCATATAGATCCATTTAAATGTGTGTGTACATATATGAAATTCTTTATATAACACCTTAAAGTATGCAAAGCTCTTCTACCTATTATTTCTTATTTTTAGCATTTCAATATTATATTTACATGTTATATATAATACTATACATTTGTATGTACATATGTATAATATGAGAAAAAGCACTTTGCAAACTCCAAAGGACTATAAAAATGCTATCTAGTATTAAAAAAATCTGTGATTTCATTATTACTGGTACTCCCTTCATTGACAAAAGATCACAAACTGTGGATATGACAGATTCGCCTTTCCTAGATCGTTTTATGAATTGCTTTGGCAAAACAAGCAAAATACCAACTCTTTACCAGCTGTTGGCCAGCTCTCAAGTAAATGAACCTCTCTGAACATATACTGATGCTTAGGTAACACCACAGTCAAACCTAAGCTTAATCTTCACACCTGCTAAAGCTGGCATTCTGTGGGCATTATGATTGTTTAGAACCTAAGATCAACTTCATAGCATGATGAGACATCAGGACAGAAAAAAGGGCAAAGAGAATATTTTATGAGGGGTAACATGGCATAATGGCTTTTGGTATTGGACCCAAAGTCAAGAACACCTAGCCTCAGCTGTTGCCTGTGTCTCATAGTTAGCTGTGTGATCCTTGCCAGTTATTTAACCTTTCTAAGAAATGCTCCAAGACTCTTAAATTACAGAATAATAGTTAATCCCCATGATAATAAAAAGGTCTCCTCAGGATGAAATAATTAATTCAAATACCCCCTCTCCTGCCAGAAAGGACACAAAATACATCAGTATGCTTACTTTATATAATAAAGAATTAGAATATATGCAAATACATTTTAAAATGGCTTACCCCAGCATCATTCAAATCACCTAAGTTAACTTCTTTAATTTATAAAATGTCTTCTAATATAAAAATATTAGTAAAAATGGAGCTTCACTGAAGTTTTTGAGTTTAATTTGGCTTTCTTTTTCTAATGAAATAATATTAAAAGTCATATGGATCTGAGACCTGCCGAATCAAGGTCCAAATTTTGCAACTAATTATTCAGTTTTCATAAGATGTGAGAAAATTCATATCACAATATTTTATCATGTCCTACTTAGATCTGATCCTCTTAAGATTTTTTAACTGGGGTCTGTTAACTTGTCTTTTTTAATCAGTATTTTGATAGCTTTATTTCAATATAATTAGTCTCCTATGTAATCTTGTATATTTTTCTTTTACTCATTTAGAACATTATTCTGCCAAAGAGTTGCCTGAATTGCATGTTTAAACTGTATTGGATTACTTATTGTTTTGGAAAGGGAGAAAAATTTGAATCAAAAAGTCTTATAAAAATGAATATTGAAAATTATATGTATTTGGAAAAATCAAAAACAATTGAGAAAAAGAAAAAAAAGTGAGGAAAAAAGTATGCTTAAAAAAAAAAAAAACAAGGTGTCTGACACCAAATGTTGTTAAAAGAGGAGGAAGGAAAAAATATAAGAATTTTAGTTCTTAGGTACTTTATGGACTTTATGTAATAGAATTTTTGCTAAAGGCAATAAGACTCTTAAATTTGAGCATTGACAGTTCCCACTATTGTATCTAGGAGAAAAGACAAACTTTTTGGGAATTTCAAAGCCTTTTACAATCTTGCTCTAGCTACCTTTCCAAACTCGCTGAACATTACTCCCCTTTACATGTTCTCTTTTCTAGCCAAACTGTCCTGTTTGTCATTCCCTATAGGTAACATCTCATCTCCTCCCTCTCTTCTGTTAAAGGTGTGGCTCCATGCCTAAGACACACTCCTTCCTCACCTCTACCTCACAGGTTCCATGTTGTTGGTATTTAGTTTAATGAGTTATGTCTGACTTTTCATAACCCATTTGGGATTTTCTTGGCAAAGATACTTGTTTGCTGTTGCCTTCTCCAATTCATTTTACCATGAGGAAACTGAGGTAAACAAGAATAAGTGATTAGCCCAAGGTCACACAACTAGTAAGGGTCTGAGACTGCATTTGAACCCAGAGAAATAAGTTTTTCTGAGTCCATATCTGGCATACTATCTATTGTACCACACTCTCACTTTATTCAAATCTTCAGCCTATTCTGATTTTTTTTTCAAGTACTTCCTACATGGTGATCCTGGGAAGGAACTTTTCTACTGACTTTCCAAACTTTTCTGCAACCACCTAGTAGCCTAAGTCCTGTGGCTCCCTCCTCTGATTAGTGAGTTCCTTCCCAGGATCACCATGTAAGGAAGGAAGTACTTGAACTATCCGTGCTTATTTCTCTCCCCATTCTGTTCTTGACTCTGTACCTTTTCCTACAATCTCTCAAATCCTCTAGCTCCCTTTTATGTAATATCTTGTGATATCTCCCTTGTGTGATATTAGAATTATTGTTAATATTAATATGATTTTATATATATATCTGTGTATATATATATACATATATATATATATACACCCATACATACATACGTATATATAAAAGCTCCTTAAATATAGTGTTTTTTGTTTTATTTTGTTTTGTTTTTTGCTGAGGCAATTGGGGTTAAGTTACTTGCCCAGGGTCACACAGCTAGGAAGTGTTAAGTGTCTGAGGCCAAATTTGAATTCAGGTGCTCCTGAGTTCAGGACTGGTGCTCAAGGATAGGTTTTTTTTTTCCTTTTATTTTTATTCCCAGGCTTATCGTGCCTGGAATGAAATAATTTCTTTTTGAATGAGGGAATGAATAATAATACTTAAATATTTCAAAAGCTCGAATTTCCCTTTGCTCATTTAAATCACTTTGTCACTGCCATACTCCATAAGCTCCTTATTAACTCCAGGATCAAATATTCCACACTCTGTTTGGCATTTAAAGTCCTTCATAACCCAGTTCCCCCTCCTACCTTTCCAGACTTTTTATAAGTTATTTTCTGACACACACTTCTCTGATCCAGTGATACTGACCTCCTGACTATTTCATGAATAAGTTACTCCATCTATTTATTGACTCTTGGCATTTTTCTTTGGCTGTCCTCCATCATGAAATAATCTATCTTCTCAACTCTCTGTTGACTTCTCTAGTTTACTTTAAATCCCATCTTTTTTACAGGAAGCCCTTTTCAATCCCTCTTAATTTTAATGCCTTCTCTCTGTTAATTATTTCCTATTTATCTTCTATATAACTTGCCTTGTATATATTTGTTTGGCAAATTGTCTCCTAATGGAGATTAAAAGCTCCTCGAGGGCAGGGATTGGATTTTGCCTTTTTTTTTTTTTTTTTGATAAAACCAGCATTTAGCACTGCACCATATCTGGCATATAGTAAGAGCTTAATAAACATTTCTTGATTTCTGATTGATTCACTGATTGATAACTACTTTCCCATTTTAGTAGTCTTCAAGAATTACTTTGGCCAAGCAGATTTATAAGTTTCTGGTATAGATTCTCTACTTTTAGCTAAATGTATCTTTGGACAGGAGGCATGTAGTTCAACACTTAGATCCTTGAAATCCTTCAAACTTAGTAGGACTTACCAGAACTTGTATTTTGTTCCTGCCATGGAACAAAGTAGAACTCAGCATCACTTCTATACCTTGATGATGTGTTACAGTAGGATATTTTTCTAGTAGATTGAATGTAATACTCGAAGACAGGAAATCCTGAGTTTGACTCTTGCACACTCCCTAGCTGTGTGACTATGAGCAAGTCATTTCAATTTTCTGTTCCTCAGTTTCCTTTTATGTAAAGTGAACATAATTATAGCACCTATTTTATAGGATTGTTTTAAGGATCAAATAAGGTAATCTTTGCAAAATGCTTTGAAAACCTAAAGTGCTATCATTATTATTATTCCACATCACTTTTATTTTCTACATAAATGGAGGAAAAAACTGTTCAAGGATCCACATGGTACTCTATTCAAGGAAAAAAAGGAAGGAGCTTTCCATGTAGGAGATATTATGATAGACTAGAGTCAAACTTTTCCCCCTTTTTTCCTTCCATAACTCTAACAAGATTGTTTAGTACTGAATTTTATACATGGGATGGGTTAAAATGAGAACTTCTGGCTAGTGTGAAAAGAATCTTAGGGATATGAGAACAGACTGAAGGAAAGAATTAGAACTACTATAGTAGGTGAGTTCATGACTTCCTCTTAGTCTGATATCAGCAGGTCAATCTCACTTGTATCGTGACCACCATGGACAGTTGACAATTTTGTGTTCTTCCTTACCATGTACTATGTACTGGGTATTATCCAGAGCAGGAATGGTATGGGTATGATAGGCGAATAGAAGATAATCTGAAAGCCAGTTTAGAAGGAATTAAAGATTAGGGCCAAATTATGCTGGAGACAGAAGTCTAAAAAAATTCTGTCCCCAGGGCAAGTTTTCCACTGAATTTCCATCTTTTCTTGCTTTCCCTGTGTTTATGCTTAATTTGGCTACTTACCCATTATATTTTCTGGGATGGGCACTTGTGAGAACAAAGAAGGGAGATCAGTCACCTTCCCTTGATAGTGAAGTACTGCTTTAATGACTACAGAGCTGGAGATAGTCTTCACTTTTTTTGAGGGACAAAGAGAGTTTTTCTGGATCCCATTTCTCTGGACTCTCCTTTATACTTTGTTCAGAAATTATAGTTCTGGCTTATCTATTTCACCCTCTGCTAAGAGCAACTTGGGACTTCAGATTGAGAAATGGAAGAAGTGAGGCTGAGAAGTAAACAAATTAAAAGATGAAATATTCATTTTAAAAGGGGGGAGGATCTCAGATTGTTTGATTTATGTGACTAAACAACTTCTCTCATTTTTTCTACTGAACTGGCTGGCTGATTCAGTGCCATATTATCAACTTAGTCTTTATGTTGGCATGTCCCACCTCCCCATTTTTTTCTCTTCTCTTTATCACTTTCTCCATCTCTTTCTCTCTAAGACCTAATTTATTTCTCTGCTTCTCTAACCCTAAGACTAGCTTTCCAACCAAGACCAGGATTCTTTCTACTGTTACCTAGCCAAAATTTCATATTTTGGGGGAAGGGGGAGGGAAAGCATGTTGAAAACAAACAAGAAGCTGGTTTCTTTATTCTTTATCATATGAGTATTTTGTGTGAAACAGAACCACCTCAAAAAATGCAGCAAGCAGAATTGAAGCCCAATCCAAATAACCAATAGTTAAGAGGAAGAAATCTGTTGCTGGCTAGAACCTCCACCCAGGTCTTCCCCTTGTATTTATATTTCCTCCTATCTTTACTGTGTATTTGTTTTTGCTTATATCTTACCTGGGAACCTTTTACCTACAGCTACACCTTCAGTATAATGATGGTCATAGAATTGAAACTCTCAAGTCAATCATAAAATGATGGTTATGAAACTCTCAAGTCAATCATGACCTATTAGGATGTCAGTGAGGTTTCCTAATATGATTGTGTGTGTTTTGTGGAGGCTATGAAAAATGATCTGTTATCTAGTGCCTTTATAAAATCTTATGGATTGTTCCCAACCATATTGCTATTTTCATGAACTGTTCACAGTGAAAGGAAGAAAGGGCACAATATGAATGCTGCAGACTTCTTCCTACTAAGTGCTTCAGAAATCAAGATTGCTTTGTTCTAAGAATCTTGAAAAAGTGCAATCCTTAAGGACAGGGAGTTGGACCTGAAGGAAGATAAGACCACCTTTTCTCTTTGGCATCTTTTGGGTTGCAGAGAGGGCTCTTTCATTGAATGAAAGGTTGAATTAGAGGAACTTTCAAGTTCAGTCCTCTATTACCTTACCACAAAGATTTATGGAAGGAAAAGGAATTTAACCAACATTTCATCTCTCGAATGCCTTCCTTTGAGTTACCCTGCCAAAGTGGAGGCAACTTGCAAATTTATGGAAAATGGATCTATGGAAATAATGTAGAATAATGTAGACTTATCTAGTCTTGTCCCCTAATTAAAGAGAGGAGATCACTTAGATAGTAATTAAATGGCATATATAGGATTTAAACCCACTTCCTCAAAATAAGAGGAGCTAGGTGGCACAGTGGATAGAGTTCTAGACTCAGACCCAGGAAAACTTATCTTCATGAGTTCAAATCCAGCCTCAGATACCTACTTACTATTACTACCTGTGTGACCCTAGGCAAGTCACTTAATCCCATTTGATTCAGTTTCCTCATCTGTAAAATCAGCTGGAGAAAGAAATGGAAAACTATCCTTGTGTCTTTGGCAAGAAAACCCCAAAATGGGATCAGGAAGAGTCAGACATGAGTGAACAGCAACAAGCCTTTTCCATGTACTGTCAATCAGGTTTTGTTTATTTATTTTGAGCCTCAGCAATCACTGAAAACAGATGACTGGTTCCCCTTTCCTAACATACCAACCTACCCCCTCCAAATCTTATGTGAAATAATTTTGCGAATACCCATTAAAGTGACTCTCTAGTGAACTAGAATTAAGGGACGTGAAGGATTGATTCGAACTGGAAAAAGCAAGTAATGTTAAGGGGATCTGATTGATCTTCTTAAAGAAGTATTGGGTTATTGTGGAAGAGTTTATAACAAAATGACATTTTAGATGAAACATGAATTTTACAAGTAATGAGAGCCAAGCACTAGTCTAAGGAGGATTTCTTTATGCTGCTGCCCTATCTGTGACATGAGTGAAAAGCACTACAATGTTACTATAAGCTTAGGCTGAATAGGAATGTCAAGGAAGATGAGAGAAGAGGGATTCTTGAGTTACAGAATTTAAAAATAGGTACTCTTAAGATCTGAAAGCAGAAGCTACATCAAAGAATTTACCGTGAGTTAAAAAACCTGTGGGTATCAGTGAAAGTGATAGAACAAAGACACAAACACTTAGCAATTGGTCAGGTTTTAAAATTTGGAGGCATATGGATTGGCAAAAGGAAAATAGCTTCTTTATAGCATTGAGAACATTCAGAAAAATAAATAAGGCTTTTAACTTCTTTTTTTTTTAATATGGTAGTTTAGTGATAAACTCTACCAGTGATGGTCCTCAGTAGATACTGGTCATAATAATTCCTTGGGGAAAATAATAATGATCTATATTTATTTTAAGGTGAATTATATTTTTACAACTTAGAAAAATTCATCAGACTCAGGCTTGAGGAAATCTGGTCATTCTCATGACTACTCTTAATAGAACTTTAGTAAGAAGTTGATAAAGGTTTATTAAGTTATTGTAAATAAAAAATGTTACCATCAGTTCAGTGGACACAATATGACAATCCGTTAGTATATTAAAAAAAAAAAAAGTAAAAGGGTTGTTCCCCATTTCTAAGCTTTTGAAATTCAAGTCAGTCAACAAGTATTTGAGTCCAATTACCTAGTCCATAGATTAAAGAATTATCAGAAAAATCTTAACCTGAAATTTGATTTGCTTTTTCCTTTTGAAGGACTGAGAAAATCTATGTGATTATTCATTGTTTGAAAAAACTAGTCATAGGATAGTAAGATTGGTGATAAAAGGGATCTTAAAGGAAGATATTAGAAAAAAGCAAGACTCAGAAAATCATCTTAATTTTTTTTTTTCTTTTTTGCTGAGGCAATTGGGGTTAAGTGATTTTTGACCAGGGTCACACAGCTAGGGAAGTGTTAAATGTCTGAGATCAGATTTGAACTCAAGTCCTACTGATTTCAGGGCTGGTGCTCTATCCACTGTGCCACCTAGCTTTCCCTAAGTCATCTTATTTTTAACATGGATTCCAAGAGTATAAAAGTAAGAAACCCCCTTTTTCTTTAAGCACATTTCCTATTCCTTTGCTTTTTTGTCTAGGCTGTCTTCACATTTAAAGAATGCAAGTAAATGGATATTTTACCTTCTTTCTTTGGAGAGAAGCCAGAAGGAAATGGCTGTCTTCGTACTGTAGTAGAAATTTTGGTTGTAGGAGGCTGCCTCTGTTGGTTAGGCAAAAATGATCATTTTTAAATTTAAAAATGATCATTTTAAAAATTTTACACACCTGTGTTTTTTTCAAGTTTATCTTCCTCTCTACTTCTGCATTTTTTTCCAAATATTATTTTGCCAAACTTTGCTTTTTTGCCTTCTCTTTCTACCTGGTCTTCTCTGAAATTCTTTCAATAGCAACAAGACATGCTTTAAGCTTTTCTGGGAAGGAGGGACACGTGTCCAAAAGAGCCAAATCTGTCATGAATTGCCCTAGCATTTGTTATGGGAGTAAATTTTGAACAACAACAATAAGGTTACTATTTAATCCACAATTTTAATGTTTATTGGTAAACTTCTTTGCCTTCTCTTCCTCCTTCCTTTCCTCCTTGTTTCCTTCCCCCTTTCCTTTCTTCTTTCTGTCTTTACCTTTCTCCTTCCCCCTTCCCTTCCTCCCTTTCTCCTTTTCTCCTTTTTTCCTCCCAATCTCCATTTCTCCTTTTCTGCTTCCTTCCAACTTCCTTTCTTCCCTCTTTCCTTTCTTCCTTTCCTCTTTTCCCTCCTCTCCTTTCCTTTATTCCTTCTCTTCCTCCTTCTTTCTTCACTCCTTTTTTTCTCTTTCCCTTCCTTCCAACCTTCTTTGCCTCCCTCCCTTCTTTTTTTACTTGCCTTCCTTCTTCCTTCCTTTCTTCCTTCCTTTATTCCCTTGATCTTTTCTTTTCCCCAACTTCTCTCCTTCCCTTCCTTCCTTTCTTCCTCCATTCTTTTCTCCTTCCCTTGCTTCCTTCCTTCTTTTCTGGCCCTTCCTCCCTTCTTCCTTTTCTTCCTCATTCCTTTCTTCCCTTCCTCTTTCAGTTTTCCCTCCACTCTCCCTCTCTCGTTTCCTTCCTTTCTTCTCTCCTCTGCTTCCTGTCTCTTTCCTCTCCCTCCTTTTTCTGCTTTCTTCCTTCTTTCCTTTTTTCTTCCCTCCCTCCTTCCTTTCTTTTTTCCTTCCCTCCTTCCTACATTTACTTCATCCCTTTTTCTTTCCCTTCCTTCCTTCCCTCCCTTCCTTACTGAGGCTTTCAGACGCGCTGTGACTGTTACTTCGATTTTTCCATAGTTTTTTGATAATTGGAATTTTTGTACTGTATTTAAAGTTATAATTAACAAGAAAAAATCCTAAATATTTTGGCTTTGGGCAAGTAAATGATACATAATTTTAAAAAAATGTTTTATCTAACTTGCTGTGGTTTGGGAATATCTCCTGTTAGCTTCAGGCTAATCACTTTGTCATTATTTAGCTGTGTGAATGTTCTGCTTTTATTACAGCTAATCTTAATTTTCATTTTTATTCAATTCATCAGAAGTCATATAGTTCCAGCAAGCAGACAACATATTTTTGAATGTTCCATAATAAATTATATACATATATGTATACATATTATATATGTGCAAATATATATCTTTTTTATTATTTTAACAAGAAGATACAAGACATAATTGTTGCTCTGTTACTGTAGTGTATGATTTAACCTGGAACCCATGAACTTAAAAAAAAGTTTTTAAAAGTATATTACATATAATTGGTGGTCTTTTATAATCATAAGCATGTTATTTTATGTATTTTAAAACAATTATGAAAAGGGATCTATCCATAGTTTTATCAGAATGCCAAAGGGGACTGTGATAAACACACACAAAAAAGGTTCAGAAATATGATACACAGACTCAAAAAGGTTCAGATACCTTGGTCTTATACAAATTTATTGAGCTTATTGAAGAGTTAGGACTCTTTCCTCTATTTACTATTTATTTTGCTACTTGACTACAAACATCTTTGCTTTTCTTTTGGCAAACTTAATTTTCTTCTATAAGTTGATGGATGTGTATTCTCCCGAGTTTGTATCCTTCCTCTTCAATTCAGGTTACAAGCTATGTATAATACCTCATTTTGTGTGACTCTTGTGAATCTAGTACAAGATATACTCACTGTTCTGAGTACCTCATTCTTGATCTCTTCATATTGAGTGGATTCAAGTAAAGTTCAAAAGGATTAGTTTGATACCCCATGCTCTTCTCATTTGACCAATTCATCTTCCCAGTCATATACTCTAATGGCATCCTTTTAGGCCCCTTGTGTCCAATTCTTATTGGTCTTAATATGATAGTTTGAAAGGATTGTAGAACTCCAAACCTCTCATTTTACAGTTAAGCAAGCTAAGGCCCCAAGAGGTTTTTGTTGATTTATTGAAGATCACTAAGTAATAAGTGGTGGAGATAAAATTTGAACCTGCGTCTTCTGACCCTAAATCCATTGCTAGTCCTATTTCTCACCCTATTCCTTTCCAGAGCCCTTTGGATAACTCTGTCTTATTTCTTTGAAGATGACAACATTGTTAATTGACTATTTTGTCATAATGACAGTATAATTTTGCTTGTTCTTTACATTTATTACTCAAGTTGATTCTCACAACTAAATAGTGGCTTTAGAGAGATATACAGTACAAAGATTGTTGCTTTTATTTATTTATTTTTGGTTTACACCTAGGATTTCAACTGTGTAGGGAATTATTGAATGAGGACATAGGGAATTATTGAATGAGGACATTTACTCAGCAAGTATGAATCAGCAACTGTTCTACAATTTATAATTTTAGAGCATTTTCTGGATCACTGAGCGGTTAAGTAATTTGCCCAGGGTCACCTAGGCAGTGCATTTTAGAGGCAGTACTTGAACACAGGGTTTCTTGGAAAGCTAGGTACCTGGGTGATGCCGTGGACAAAGAACTGGGCCTGGAGTCAGGAAGTAAGTCCAATCTTATTTACTATCTGTATGACCCCAGGCAAGTCCCTTAATTTTGCCTACCTCACTTTTCTCATTTGTGAAAATAAAGATAATAAAAATAGCTTCTTCCCAGGGTTGTTGTAGGCCTCAAATGAGCTAATATTTATAAATCACTTAGCATTGTGCCTGATACATAGTATATACTATACAGTATTATTACTGTATTAGTAGATGCTTAATAAATACCCTTTTACTTCCCTTTGCTTCCTTTCCCTTCTTCAATTCTTCATTCCTTCCTTTCTTCTCTCCTTCAAATTAAAGTGTAAATTTGATGTTTTAGTTTTGGAAATTGACAGCTGAAAGAATTTAATATCATAATTAGATTTTCAATAAATGATAGTACTGTTAAATATATCTTTATTTCCTTTTACCTTTTGTTTTTATATTATAGTCCTTTCTCAAAACACTCCCCCAATCATAATTTTATCTTCACTTTTATCATTCATTCCCATTCCAATACCCTGTGAAGGAATGATATTTTGAAAATATCATTAATAATAATAAAAATTATTAATCACACACTAATGTGCTTGCTTTTGTATCTTGTAATAGTAAATGAACTATTAGCAATTGTCTTATTTTCTGAAGAAAGATACCAATGTTTGTGGAATCATACCAGAGGTTCAGCCACAAACTGCAAAATCTAATTCTGTTCAACTTATATAATAAGCAGATAAGGTCATTGTGGCGGTTGAATATGATTTTAGCTTTCTATAAACTTCTTTTCAGTTTTTCAGAATTGGGATTGCACTATCTATTTTCATTGTGGATAGTTTTCTTTTTTTGCCAAACACTTTGCAATCCTTTGAATTCCAGAGTTCATGGTCCATTGACTTAAAAGGTTTGGAAATGAGATTTAACTTTCTATTTCTTCAGATGAAGATTTCATGGAAATTACAAGAAGGTCTCATTTCTTTTGGCAGCTCACACAAACATATGCAGTGGTGTGATGGGTTCTTAGTAATATAGTCATAGAAAGTGACATATACAGCCAGTGTTAGTCAGCTGTTAGACAGTTTAACTTTTGTGTTTTCTGGGAAATGTACCTTAGGTAGAGAAGAGGAGTTTATAGAATCATACAACTAGAGCTGGAAGAGATCTCAGAGGTCATCTTGTTCTAACTTCTCATTTTTCAGATGGGAAAACAGTGGCCTATGAAGATTGTGACTGGTCCAAGGTATCACAAGTAGTAATCTAGAAAGTCAAAATTCATAGGAGATTCCTTGAAAATCAGATGATCAACAAGCATGTTCTGTTAGGCAGTTTTCTAGATGTTAAGGTGACAGTTAAAACATTAAATAGTTCTTGCCCTCAAGGAGCCTGCATTCTATTAAGGGAGAAAACATGTACATAAATAAAAATATATAAAATAGATGCAAAGTATATCTTTGTAACTTTGACCTTTTTATCAAATGAGACACAAAGCAGGAATTATATGTGTTTATATGAAGCATGTCTAATGCAGAGTCCAAAATAGGGATTTGATGTATTTGGTAAGAGATCCTCAAGCTACTCTGTTTGGAGATAATATTGTACACTCTGAATTGAACCCTAGGATCATTGGAGACCTTCCCAAATGAGTTCCATGATTGCTTAACTATCCACTTGGTTTACCAAATAAATGAAGAATGCCTTTTGCCAAGAATATGATTGGCATTTGAATGGATGACTCATAGGACTTGTCCATTAGTGAATATATCTTAGAGAAACCTGACAAATGGAAAAATGAGTTGGACTCAGAATTGAACAGAAAAGGAACTGTTGCCTTTAGGGAAATTATACTTAATGACCCAATGCTTTACTCTGAAACTAAAGCCTATGCTTTATTTCATTTTGTTTTTAATACCAGTGTTTTTATGATGATGTTAAATGGGTTTCAGTCACAGAGTATTAAAAAAATTCAAAGAATCAAAATTGCATACAACCTAAGGTGAAGAAATACACAGTGGGCATAAATAAGCCATAAAATACAGTGACTGAAAACAAGGACTTATGTAAGAGGACCCATTCAAACATCAGGATAGTCATGTCTGATGTCCTATCATTAGTAACTCATTCCTTTGTATTACCTTGTTCTCTTTTAAAATGCAAACATACCTTTGAAGAATGCAACGCCAATGAATCTGTAATCTCTGAAATTCCTTCCAGCTACAAACTGCTAGGAATTCGTGAAATATTAATTTGGTTTAATTGGTCACATTTCTTCTCTGTTCATAAATATATGGTGACACATTTGTGGGGGAAATTGGCACAGAAGGAGAATCAAAGAACTGAAGACAAAACTGAATTCTATTTGATTGAGTTCTAAGCAATGCTGTTCTGATCTGAAAGTGAAACAATCTGCCTCTCTGTGAATCTAAGATTGCAACTGAGAAGTAGCCAGAGTTTGTTTTGCTCCCCCGGGATAAAAGTACCTCACTTTTATTTGTTATGGATCAGCCATCTAAGACCTCTTACACTTTAGCTCCTGTTTTGCTTCCTTCTATGTTGCTAGTACAATGTTAAAACTAAGAGGTCAGTGTAAAGAAGTGACCCCCACACTGCTCTAGATGCAGGCTCTGTGGTCTGGTGCAAGGAATAGCTAACTTATTCCCTGCCTAGTGTTCTTTCCACTCCCCCCATTTTTTAGTCAGGCAGCAGTAAATAATGATTTTTCAAACATGGTTCAGTGTTGCCTCTGTAGAGAGAATACCCATACCTGAAGTGATAAATCTCTGAAAAATAGATTTACAATAGATTGACTGTACCTGATACATAGTAGGTACTTAATAAATGTTTATTGATTTGATTGAATGATTTACAGAATCCCTACCATCACTGCTTCTGTCCTTTTCAACCCTCCCCAGTCCCATCCTCATAATAATCTAAGAACCTTGGAATTTTTTCAACAATCTCCTTCTTAAAAGTTAATCGCTGTTTATCCTCAGAGAGCATTTTCTTTCTTGAAATTTTTTTTCTATGGGAATCTGATGACATTTTAGAAATGCCACCTTTTCTTCAAAGGTAAAGATTCTATATTCATGTAAAATGTGTGTTCTTCTATGCTAAAGAAGTTCAGGGCTTACTTGTTAGAAAATAAAGAAATCTTAAGTCCTTTTTGTTCCCCTTGAGAATGCAGACATTCTGATTAATTTTTCCAGTGCCCTTGAAATGAGTGTGATTTTCCTTACAAGTGGTACTCTGCCATTATTTTCCTTGTTTACTTCCTCATCCCTGGTGCTTTGTAGCCCTTCTTTGTTTAAACTCTCTCAAAATAAAGATGCCATGTAGCGCTAATAATGCTTCATCATGGAAGTCCTTTAATAATGTAGGTCACAAGTATGATAAATAATCTATAAATGGAATTTAAAAGCAAATATATTAAAGTACTAAAAGTGAAGACCAAATATATTAACCAGCTATATAGAATGTACTCATATTCAAGATTTACTAATTAGTTATATGACCTCAGGAGAGTTATTAGCATAAGTAGTAAAAAAGTGAAAATTTTGCTGGCTATAAGAAGGTAGCATAGTGGCTGATCAAGAACTAGACTCTTGGTATCAAGAATTGGGTTAAACTCTTTACTCAGATATTTATTAGCTATATGACCCTGAACATCAGTTAACCTCTCTCTGTATTTTTTTCCTGATCTGTTAAATGAGGCCTAGAAAAAAATAGCCTCTAAATTCCTTTCCTGCTTTTATCTATGATTCTTTTTATTTCCCCCTCCCATTTAATAGTCTTTGTTTTCCTAATTACATGTAAAGAATAGTTTTCAACATTCATTTTTAAAAGATTGAGTTCCATTTTTTTCCTCACTCTTTCCCTTACCTCCCCTCTCCCCAAGTGGCAAGCAATCTCATATAGAGTGTAAATGTACAATAATATTAAACCTATTTCCGTCATGTAGTGAAGGAAGAATTAGAACAAAAGGCAAAAACCATGACAAGGAAAAAAAAACCAAAAAAATTTTTAATGATTCTAATAAACCTATTTCCATATCAGTCATGTAATGAAAGAAGAATCAGAACAAAAGGGGAAAACTATGAAAAAGAAAAAAAAAAGTTTTGATGATTCTAAGCAAATTGCTTTATTTTTAAGTTGTCAAAATTTAAAGGTAAAAAACAGTTCAGGGATTTTATATAGAAAGAAGAATTTACAATTTGGAATGAATTCTTTTAAAAAAGTTTGTTTTTTCTCCCTCTGGACAATTTAAGTTTTAGAGCTCATTTTTTGTCAGAGAAAGCAATGGAGGCCAATGGCTCTCTTCTTTGACTCTTTGTGGTAATGATCCTCTCAGGGCTGTTCAGGGAAGGGATAGGGTGAACAGGGTTCAGTGAAACAAGTTGAAACTTCCCCACATTGGGAGCAAGAGAAGGCATAATTAAGGAATTCTTGTACTGTTAATGTCCAAAGGTTTTATGCCTTAAAGCCAGAATCTATAATTATAAATTGAGCTTTTTAAAAAAGTTACAGTTCTTGAAGTTACATATGGTATCTAGAACAAAAACAAGGTCAGAAGCATATCAGCAAGGCTACAAGAGTTTAATTCCAGAATAAGCGAAAGGGGACACAGGTTTTAAAATGAGTATTCAATTTTATACCCTCAGCAGGTTATGAATTTCTGTGTGAATGTAGGAAGCCTTTATTCATTCAATTCAATGAACGTTTATTAAGTACTTTTATTTGTCCTGAGACAAAGGAATCTTCCTCTTCCCAAGGACTTTACATTCATGTAGAACCAAAGTTGATTCCAAGAATGATGGAAATAGAAAAGCAAAATAATAATTAAGCAACTGTGCATTTTGTGATGAAGTGAGCAAAGCTGAGAGAGAGAGAAAGAACCCAGTCATTTCCCCTTGGATCTTAAGTACCATGTATTTACTGTGTAATATGGCATATCCTTGTTACATATGCTTTTATCTTACCCTCTTTCTAGAATAAAGCTTCTTGAAGGAAGGCAACATATACCATTTCAAATCTCTTGAAATTTTTTTTACTTCTTTGGTACTTTTTCATCTGTAACATGAGGGAATTGAACTTTTAGAATTATAGTGCTCTAAAGACCCTTGTAATGCTAGATTTATGATCCAGAGATTGCATGAAGTCAAAAATTTTGCCTTTCTAGAAGAAGCATATTACTGAGTTGGAATCCAAATTTAAATTTCGGGACTCTATTAAATATTCTAGAGCTAAAAACACTGAGTATATTGCTATTTATTTTGCTGTTCCTGGCAAATTACTATAAAATTCATAATATTGTTAGTCTAGTTTATTGAGAAGTTCAGTTTTTCTTTTCTTTCATTTGTATGGAGCTCTTAGAGATTATAAAATTATTATCACACTGTCAGCAAAGCAGTCACTACCCTCATGCTGCTTTTGCCATGATTTCTGCCATGCTTTCCATTCGATACTAATGCTTTAGAAATTGACAGTAACTAACTTCGGATGTTTAAAGAGAATGAAATCCAGGGTTTCCTAAATAGTAGAAGGAATGTGAACATTATCCAGGGCTTGTCATAACTCAAGACTTATGGTAGCAGAGAAAATATAAGTTACCAGTGTTAATCAAGTAGAAGGGGCTTCTGTAGAGAGATGCAACTTTCTGGAAAATTTGAAGCAATGGCCAAGAAGTGTGCAGAGGAGTAAAAACATCATTGCCAGTCCTATAACTGGAGCTTCCAGTTTGGTGTAGGTCTTTCCATACTTTATATATGGTGCTGGCAGTCTTTGAATCCAGGAAATATCGCCTCCATAATGGAGTATCACTTCCCTGAAGTATCACAAATAACATTAGCAGTGATAATAATGTAATTTATTATATATTATAACAACTTGAAGTTTTTTTTCTCCCTGAGGCAGTTAGGGTTAAGTGACTTGCCCAGGGTCACACAGTTAAGGAAGCATTAATTTGATTTGAACTCAGGGAGGAAATTATTTTTTAAAGCCCAACTTGGGAAAACAAAAATACATTTTAAATCTGACTACACATATAACTACCTTCATCTCAGATTCCATACTTTGAGGCCTTTGTGTTTTCACTGGTATAGATACTGCCATTCATTTCAGCATGTATTTACAAATTGCCTTCTAGGTACAAGACAGAAATTAAAAGAAAAAAAGTCCCTTAAGGGACTTTAAGTATATTGTATTTTTCTTCACTAATTATAACACTTCTTTACTTTCTTCTGCTGTGCCATTTTTTTCAGTCAAGAAAAATAGACATGATTTATTACATATATGCTATTCTCAACCACAACAAAAACAGTCCAGAATGTTTACAGGCATATAATTACATGAATTGATTTCATGTAGGTAATTCTTGCACTAAAAAATGTAAGATAGGGGCAGCTAGGTAGTGCAGTGGATAGAGCACCAGCCCTGAAGTCAGGAGGACCTGAGTTCAAATCTGGTCTCAGATACTTAACACTTCCTAGCTGTGTGACCCTGGGCAAGTCACTTTACTCCAATTGCCTCAATTGAAAAAAAAACAGAAAAGATGGAATATCCTATGTTAGGAAGAGGCAAGTGGTAGGAAGAATCCTTTATCACATGATGGAGATAGGCTTCTGGTTCAAGACAACATTTTCCTTTGTCCTTCCCATTAGACTGTGAACTCCTTGAAAACAAGAATAATTTTTTTCTTGTTTTCTTTGAATGTTTAGCATTGAGTATAATGCCTGGTACATAGTAGATGATTAATCAATGCTCGCTGACTAGTTGACTGTCTGACTGAGGTAAGAGAGATGATGAACTTCTATATGTGGTGATGTCTCTTGAAAGTTTCAGCCAGGTATGACCAGGGGCCAGGTATTCCATATCTCTATTCCATTAATATTTGTAGTCAATCTACTTATACTTCTGTTTTTTTCTCTCACAATTTAGTCTATGCATTTTCTTATTCTTCCTCTTGGCTTTCGGAGAAATAGAAGTCAGTAAGATGGCACTAAGACCCTAGACCAGGTTTTTCTTTCCCATGTCTTTCCATAAATTCTCCATAGAGGTTTCATCCATTGCATTGTACCTTTTGTCTAAGCTCTTTTATTAGTCTTGGGAATGGTCGCATTGTAATCCCTGGGACATCCTTATCTCCATGTTTAGTCTCTCTACATGAATGGCCTCCCTCCTTTTCTAGTAATATTCCTATTTTCTCTGTTCTCCTGATAATTCTTTTTGTCCCATTTCTTAAACATAAGCTGTCATTGTTATCACACTAAAGCCTAATTACACCCATAGTGCTTTAGCTTATTCATAATTTAGATCTTTTTCAGAGATTCTAATGTTACATGATTCACAGCCATAGAACTTTGAGTCTAAAGAGATCACATTTGTGCTAGCAAAGGAATTGGGGTCATACAAAGCACTCTTCCTGGTCTCCTCCTATTCGTTTCTAAATCTAGTCACTATCTGTAGCACCTTCTTGATGGGCAAATACACACACCTGTGTATATCAGTACATGTATGTACAGGTATATTTACATATGTTGTGTGTGTATGAAATAAGGCAGTTCATCTTGACAATGGGGTTTTAATTCTCTTTGTCTCACTAGGGTATTTCTCAAGGTGTATGGTTAGCCTAATCTTTTCCCAAATGATATGGATTTCACTGAGGAAGCTTTGAGGTGTTCTATAATTCAATGGGATTACTGTTTTAGAGAGAATAGGAGCATTTGGAAATCCTTACCGTCAATAAGCAGTCATTCTTTTGTTTGAAATCCTTGTGGGACATCTTCCATGACATTGACCATCACCTTAGGTCAGCCTGTGTCAGTGCTCAGTAGTTAATAGAATACTGGCCTTGGAGCTATCAGAGTTTGGTTCAAGGCTGGCTCTGACGCTTACTAGTTATGTGATAATGAACAAATCACCTAATCTTCTGAACTGCAGTTTCCTCAACTCAAAATGGATATAATAAAACCACCTATCTAAGATTATTGGTAGTATCAAATAGAATAATATTTGTAAAGCACTTAGCACAGTGCCTGTGTATAATAAGCACTTAATAAATACTTGTTTCTTCACTTTTTTCTCCTGAGGAAGCTTTTCCATTTTGGTTCTCTATCTTTTGTATAGCTTTTAGAAGAAATTTTTCCTTACTATGGATTGAACTTTGCCTCTCAGTAATTTCCACTCATTGTTTCTAATTTTCCCCTTTGAAACCAAGCAAAACATTTTATTTTGTTTTATTTCAAACTAGTTACTTTTCTAGTTATTTTTATTTCAGATAGGTGAAGTTAGCTACCATGTCCCCACTCAGTTTTTTTTTTCTTTTATAGACTTAACTTTCCCCATTTCCTATCTGATTCCTATATAGCATGATTTCCAGTGCTTTCACCCTCCTGGTTGACCTCCGGCACTCTGTCTTGTCAAGACTATTTTAAAATGTGGTACCCAAAATAGAATGAAATATTCCAGATATAGTCTGACCAGGGCATGATGCAGTACAAAAGGGATATCACCTCCCTGATTCTGGATGCTGTTAATGTCCATTAATGTAGCCTGAGATCATCTTAATCTTTTGGCTGACCCAAAATGAAAGATTTAGAAAGAGTTCTAACTGAGGGAGTTGAATAAAATGACAATTTGTGTTCCTTCAGGCTGTAGTTCCATTTTAAATCTTATTTCTAGTTCTTATAATAGTTAGCAAGTGCTGATATGACTATATCTTATGCTATTTCTGAATAATTGCAAAGAATGCATTAGTAAGAATAACAAAACAAGGACCCAAAATTATTGCAATGGGAAAATTTTTTTTAACATAACAATACATGCCATGACTGGACTTTTAACATCCCATAGTTTTTGCTGTTGGTATGCTTATGTGTCACTGAATTAATAGGTTAGAAGTCGTGGTGCCTCTTCCTTTCATTTCCAAGAAAAACTGGTCATAGAAAGTAAAATTGGCCTGGTCTTCATTAGGGTATTTTTGGTACCATATGAAAAATACTGGATTTAAAGTTGTTGATAGGGCCAGGTTCAATCCTGGTTCTATCACTACTTATATGACTTTTAAGTCATATAACTTTTCTGGACTTTACTTTCCCCATCTGCAAAATAAAAAATATTGTGCTTCATAGTCTATAAAGGTTTAAGACCGTGATCCTATGATAAGGAACTGGAAAGAAAAATGTTTGCCCATTAGTTAGGGAATTAGCCAAACAATATGTGGTATCTAAAGGTAAGAAATATTATTGCACCACAAGAAATGATATATGGGCAGCTAGATGGTAGAGAAGATAGAGCATGAAGTCAGAAGGGCCTAAGTTCAAATTTAACAAGACATTTAACACTTACTAGCTGTGTGACCCTGGGCAAGTCACTTAATCCTGTTTGCTCAGTTTTCCTCATCTGTAAAGTGAGCTGGAGAAGGAAATGGCAAACCACTCCAGTGTCTGCCAAGAAGACTCCAAAAGGGATCATGAAGTGTTGGATATGTCTGAAATGCTAAACAATAAAATAATATTTATATGTTACTATAAGAGAAGGTTCTATTTAGTGGGAGTGGGGAGAAGTCATTAGTAAGTATAGTGATTTTAAAAATAGAAAAAATACCAACAATACATTCAAAGAGGCAATATACATCTGGTACATTGGCCACAAGTACTTCTTGTATTTAACAGGAGAAATCTGATTGTCTTTGGTGGGGCAAAATCTCTTAAACAAAAAAATCTGATCTTTGAAAATGAAAATGAAGGCTGTTTTGTCTAATTGTGTAATCTTACTGTATATTAGTCTGAATATATATATATATTATCATTGCTTATTTGTCTCTAAATACTAAATCCCCTAAATGAGACACATTCAGGTTATACCCATAAATAGTATATCTATATATAGAATTATTATTGTTTATACTTACTGGGTACCTTCAGATTTACCTAAGCTCATGGATATAGAACAGGAAGGCTCCTTAGAAATCATCTAGTCTAAGATTACATCTTAAGATTTATAAAGTTTAAGTGGTTTGCCCTCTTATCACATAAGATGGATGTAACAGAATCAGAATTTCATATCAAGGTTCTATATCTCCCAAGTTTCCAATGTGACATATAATACCTTCATATTTATATGGTAGGTTAAGAAAGGATAAGACCAACCCAGGATCTTCTAGAGTTTTTCTAACTCAATTTGACATGTTGATGTTACTATAAACAGTAAATTGTAAAGAAGCTGACTGGATATAATTGTTCATGTTTTCTTTGCCTGACTCATTTGAAGTTTGACACTGTGGTGAAGCAGAATAATCTCCAAAATTTTGATTGTGTGCCCCATCAGTAAAAAAAAAAATTGATCAAGTACCCCAAATAGATGTATTTATAATTTTATGCATGGAATGCATTACAGTTTTTAATTGTGCATATTACAAAACTTATACAAAATAGAAAGTTAAAAAGGATGTGATAGAGATAAAATAATACTTTTGTCTAGAGTCTGGTAGAGAGCCATTGGAGTTAGTTGAACCAGTTTGGTATCTATGTGGAGTAAGGAGAGACTCTGTGAAGCTGAGAGCAGTTAGGAGTGTATTATAATTCGGGCAAAAAGTGATGAAGGCATGGAGGAGAGCGAGAGTTGACTTGAGTTAGTCCTTTGGATTTGTGATCAATCACTGGATTGATTAAAGTTGTTAAATACTTCAAAATTGTTCATTTTTACAGTGTGTTGCTATTATTGTATAAATTCTTCCCTTAATTCTACTTACTTCCCTTTGCATCAGTTCATACAAGTCTTCCCAGGTTTCTCAGAAACCTTCTTTTTTTCTTTCTTAACATTGTAGCATTCCATTACATTCATAAATCATGATTCATTCATCCATCCACCAATTGATGGTTATTACCTTAGTTCCCATTTATTTGCTATCACAAAAGAGCTACTATAAATATTATTTTGCATCTGTTCCTCTTTCTTTGGTTTTCTTTTGCTATATATAAGCCTAGTAGTGGTATATCTGAATTAAAAGTTATATGCAGTTTAGTAACTTTCTTTGCATACTTCTAAATTGCTTTACAACAGGAATGGGGAATGTCTGGCCCATGAGCCATATAAAGCCTCTGAAATAATTTGCTAAGTCAACTGCAGGTGATGATGAGCCAAAAGCTGGATGCTATCACTTCCCACTGCTTGAGTTCTATAAGTTGATAATTTTGTATGGTCTGCAAATAATGTTGTAAATAACAAAGTGCCCTTGATGGAAAAAAGGTTCTCGACTCCTGCTTTACAGAATGGCTGTATCAGTTTGCAGCCCAGTGTATCACTGTTTTCCAGTGCACCTTCCAACATTTGTCCTGACCAATCTGATGGGTGATAAAATGGAAACTCAGAATTCCTTTAATTTGCATTTCTCTAATTACCAGTGATTTGGAGCATTTTTTGCATATGATTATAATGAATAGCTTGGATTTCTTCTCTTAAGAACTATTTGTTCAAATTCTTTCACCTTTTTTTCAATTAAGAAACAGATTTTATATTTCAAATCAGTTTCTTACTTCTTTTAAGTTTACCAGCTAGGTTATAACATAGGAAATTAATGGCTATAGAGAGTGGAATAGGGATATGTTGAATAATAATATGGTAAAGAAGTGGTGTTCTTGTATTGGAGGGAAACCCACAAATGACTCTCACAGGAAGGGTAAGATATGATTCATCTTCATTGTTTATCACAAATAAGGGTCAAACCATGGCCCCTTAAGGGTATGTGGCTACCATTTTGGAGACAACTGTTATAGTGGAAAGAATTCTGGACTTGGAATTTGAAAGGAAACACGCATTAACTACTTAATAAATTGGTTACTATGTGCTGGTCACTGTACTAACAATAATTCTCATTTAATCCTCACAATGACCCTAAGATGCAGATGCTTTTATTATCTTCAATTATAGTTAATAACAATTGCTCAGGATCACAAGATTGATAAATGTCTGAGCCAAATTTTGAACTTAGGCCTTTCTGACTTCAGGCCTAAGGTTCCATTCACCTAAGTTCAAATCCCATTTCAAAGACTTACTAGCTGTGTGATCCAGGGCAAGCCCTGGTATTCAGAACTTCTGACCTCTTCCCTTTCCCCTACAATTAGCACATTAACTTTTCTGTGCTCTATTCCTTAAGAACCTGTCATAAATGGTCTGATGCAGTCAGCAAGCAGAGCCAAGAAAACAATATTGTAGTCACAATGACTACAATAATATAAATAGAAAGAACAGCTACTAAATAATCAAAAGATGTTTTTGCAATCTGCAATATGCTGCAGTGTTGAATGTTGCAAAAGTACTAAGGACAAACAGGGCTCCAAATAAAGATATGAAGGAGTACTCCTAACACCCCCCTCACCAGTGCACCCCTTTGCGGAGGTGGGAGCTCTATGGCTAGGGACTTTTGTGTGGATTTTCAAACTTTTTTTGATGTGGTGATCAGTTTTGCTGATTTTTTTTTCCTTTTCCTTTTTTCTTTAAAATAATATTATTTGCTGTATGATATGAATCTCAGGGAGGGTAGAAAACAAAAAAATGTCAATGAATTAATCTTTCAAGAAGAATATAAAATTCTTAAGGTCAGGGATTATCTTCTTTTATTTGAATCCCCACCAATTAGCATGGTTCCTCACACTTACTAATGTGTTTTCATTCATTTAGACCTTCAGTCATTGTGTTTACTTTAAAAATTTCCTCTTTTGAACTCTAGCTTTTTTTTTTGTCTTTTCTGTCATGTCCATATTGATAATAAACTTGTGTAGTTGAGTTTACTACAAACCTATTTGTCAGAGTTTAGGAAGATTTGAACTCAGTGGATTTTTCCTAGATTCATTTTCTGTGTTGTGATTTCTTTTGAATGAAACATATCATTTTTCACATTTTTTGTCTGAGTCTTCTTGTACTAGTATAATGTGGAATAATATGAATAATATGGAAATGTTTAACATGACTATACATGTATAACCTGTATGGGATTGCTTACTAACTCAGGTAGAGGGAAGGTGAAAGAGGGTGGGGGGAATAGAATTTGTAATTCAAAACATTAAAAAAAATGTTAAAAATTGTTTGTATATTTAATTGGGAGAAAAAAAATATTATTTTAAAAAAATGAAAAAGAATTTTAAGGTGAATTTCTTACTTTCTAATCAGTAGTTCTTAACCTTAGGTTTTGAACTTTAAAATGTGTGTGTGCAATTGATTTTCTTTGTAATCCAATGCATTTTATTTTATGAATTTAAAAGCACACCAAAAAAGGAGTCTATTAGCATTAGCAGACTGACAAAAGGTTCCATGACCCAAAAAAGCTAAGAATCCTTGCTATCATATATAAAATGCTTACAAATTTCATCTATTTTCTGTTAATTTATTTGAAAGAAACAAACAAAAAACAACCCTCAGCCACAGTTTTAGATAAATCAGCATCTGTTTAGTCTTGCCTGACAATTATATTTTACAGTGTGAGCTCAATCTTCTTGCGTCCAAAGTTGTTATAATATGAACTTGTTGATGGGTCTATGTTTTCTAGATATAAAGTCATTTTTGTAATTTCTGTTGAAGTCTTTTTCTGATACCCTGTCATAGGGAACCTGGCTTTTCAAAAGCTGATTTAGTAGAGCCTGAACCCTGGTATATCCTGTCTTACTGAGCTGGAAAGACATGATATAGGCCTAAAGATTCCAAGTATGTATGTGTGTGTATATAAAGATATAGATATAGGTGTGTATATCTATCTATCTATCTATAAATAGATACATACACACACATAAAACTCCACTACTATAGCAACTCTAAAGACTATCTCCTGAGTCAATAGAGAAGTTTCAGTCTGATGTTATAAGAACCCTGATAAAATTTTTGCTTCTGGGAGTTTTGAAGTATAAAAGTAGCCTGCCTTTCTCTAAATCAATGTCAGTAAATATTTATTAAGCACCTATTACATATCAAGCACTATGTCAAGTGATGGGAATACAAAGAAAGGCAAAAAACAGTCCTCATTTTCTTGTTTTGTGTGGTATTTTCCCCAATTACATGTAAAAACAATTTTTAACATTTATTTTTAAAAAATAAAGTTCTAAATTTTTTCCCTTTCTCTACTCCTCAGCACAGAGACTAAGGGTGAAGACAATATGCAAGCAATTATATACAAATAAGAAAAATATATAGGATAAATTAGAAATAATCTTAAAGTACAAAAATTATATCATAGCATATCTAATAGGTCCAATAATGGGTTAAATGGATATTCTTTAGCTGCAGAGTAGTAAGTTTTAAAATTTTTGTCTTGTTTTAAATACAGCTTTTTTGCTTTGAAGTTATCATTTTGTCCCAAGTTCATAGAAAGGGCGCACATAGCAAGTCTTCCAGAAAACAGCTGAAATGCTCCATGTTGATAAATTTAATGAGACAACCACTCATGGAATGAATGATTACATCCTTTGTAAATATTCTGCATTTTAGAAGTAAATGTTAGCTTTAGTTTGTTATTGAAAGTGAGTAAAGTTGCTTGCCAATTCTTAAATGAGTCTTTTCTTTCTTTGGATGATGGGATCTGTGGCAGGATATTTCTGACATTGGAGTCATTAAGACAAAATGTAATCAAAATTGATGACCTTTGGAGTTTGTTCCTTTTTAAGAAATGAAACTCTATATCTATGAGTTTAGCCATACGTTAACATTGGAATGTCATAATTAGGGTACCCCTTATGCTTCATAATTACTCACTTTCAAGACTTTTTTTTCTTATTCAGAAGAGGAGGGAGAATTTCACTGTATCAAACTCGCACAAATTAGGGACCAGCTATGTGATACAGTGGATAAACTTCTAGCCCTGGAGTCAGGAAAGGCCTGAGTCTGAGACACTTAACACTTACTAACTCTATGACCCTGGGCAAGACACTTAACCTCTATTGCCTTGCCCCCCATCCAAAAAAATCACATGAATAGAAGCTATCTTTAAAAGGATTTTTTTTCTTTTCTTTTTAAAATTTGCTTTATCCATTCAAAAAACCCTAGTATTAGAAGCAATATTTTTCTTCTTTCACTTGGGGAAATCAGAGCAACTTTGAAGGGAAGAACAAGTTTTCTAGTTCATTATTATTGTCTATCTTCCATTTGATTTATGGGTTATCTGCCTTAGAAACCATCTATTGTTCTTGGATAGAAGAGCAACAATGAAAATCCATGTAAAATAAGTCCTGTATTTTTTATTCCTTATGTAATAAACTATATTTATTCCCATATGATTAATCAATCTTATCTCACCATCAATAGGTAATCATTAAGATTTGTTGAAGAATGTTTGTCTGATTATATTTGTATCCCCAGCACACAAAATAGTGCCTGGCAAACAGTAAGTACTAAATAAATGCTTGTTGAATGATTGATGGTGAGGAAATTATAAGGATAATGATAATTAATGAGTAAACTAACTCTTTTAAATTGATATATAAGACTTGTGATTTCATTGGTGCAGGGATTTCCTAACCAGGGAACCTAGTAGTAACATAGAAAAACACCTTCTCTGCCACTTAAAGGCTTAGAAAATTTTCCCTGAGAGATTATGTTGGTCTGAGTCACCTAGGAAGATGTGTCTATCAGACTTGAACACAGGTTTTTTTGAATGGAAATCATGGTGTCTAGGTCTTTGTAAAAGACTTTAAATATATTACTAATACTTAATATATTTAATACTTAAGTATACTAACTAATGCTTATGAAGTTTGACACATTGTTCTTTGAATTTCAGAACAGCTCTATGAGATTCATTAGAGAATCCCCACCTGAGCTTTGCACCATCTTACATAGGAAAGTGATTGCTTAGCTTTGCAATGTTTCATGATCTATCTCTATAGCTGCTGGCTTTTAAGAGATCTTGGACTTTTTGTAGATGAGTAGCATAAGGATTTTCTGTGAATTGTTTTTATTTTTATAGTTTTTCTTTAGATATTTCTTTCATACCCAAGATGACTTTACTATTGCTTATTCTGTTTGATGGAAGGGTTTTAATGTCTTTTGTTTTCCTTTCCTCTACTCCACGCATATTTATTACTCAAAACCCACTTTTCCCCTTGTGAATGGAATGCTTTCAGTCAATGGGAGGCATGGATTCCTTCTCTTGGAAAATAACTGTGCTCTAGAGGCACTTGGGTTGTGTTCAGTTGTAGCAGTTTTTCTTTTAGCAGCTATAAACAAGCTCAGAGCTTCAGCATATTACTGGAAAGACCCTCCTCTATGATTAGCACTTTATGAAATGTTTTTGCAGCTTGCTTTTTTGTCTAGCTACGATTCAAAACCAATCAAAAGAATCGGACAGATTTTCTCCTTGTGACTTTTGCTGTCTAATGGGCATCTGCCTCATTTCAAGTAAAATGAAAACAAACCTTTTCACCGTTTCAGGTGGAATAGCAAATAAATGTCATTGTGATTACTTTGCTTTAGTTTTTCATAAGGTTCCCCTGCTTTTTTATAAATCCTAAGATTTTTGTTTTATGTGTTAACAATACCAGCAATCGTCAAGATTTTCCTTCCTAAAGGAAGGGGGGAAAACCCCCTTAATTAAAAAAAATCATACTGAGGTTCAACATATAGGGTATTTCCCCCCCCTTTTTTTTTAACCACTAACTTTACATTGAAAAGTTGGCATAATCATCCTTCCAAAGCCTCTTCTGGTTTAATGGAAGAAAAAAAAACCCACTGAATTTGGAATCAGGGATTTGGATTTAAATTTTATCTCTAATAACTGACTTTGTACAAGTCTTTTCTCCACTTGAAGCTTTGGCTTCCTCTAGATAAACTGAAGGGAGTGGTCTTTAATCTTTTGAGTGTCATGGCAGTCTGGGAAACCTAAAGACCTTCACAGTATAATGTTTTTAAATGAATACATTAAAATACGCAGGATTACAAAGGAAACTAATTTATATTGAAATGCATTTGCCATTTTTAAAAAATAAGCACATAAACCTCAAGTTAAGGATTCCTGGATTAGATGATCTACATAGTTCTTCTATAGCATTTTCAAGAGAAAACAAAAAAAAAAAAAAAAGATCCTTATATTTTGCTTTACACTGTACCATGTTTTTCATTTTTAATTCCTAAAGAAAACTTGCCCCCAAATTGTACCTTTATTGGATGATTTGTTTATAATTATAATGTTTGCCTTGTTTTCTCAGAAACAGCTGTTAGTTTTCACAGAGAAAAGTGCAGAATTTAAGGGACTGTGAGTTCCAGACATTTTACAGCTGTTGGCTGGATATGTTAAAAGGTTGGATACATCTTCTTGTCATTGCCATATCCAGCTTTTTTTTTTTAATGTCAGGTTCTAAAATGTGAACTGAAGATAGTCTGGAAAAAAGAGCTGTGGCTCAATCAACCTTACCCATTGCCTGCTACTTGCAGGGAAATGTGTTACCAAATAGATAAGTAAGAGAATTTTAGATGTTTGCATAGCATGAATGATGGCTCTTGCTTTCTGAGTTCCTTCCTTTCAAGATGTCAGGAATAGTCCTTGGAAGAGGATCCATAAGAAAAGCAATTAAAAAGTAGAGTTGTCCTAAAGTAAAATTTGATTGCCCGGGAAAATAGTGAGCTTTCAGCTCTTCAAGGAAAGCAAAGAAAACCACTAGTTGGATATGTTGTTAGGAGAGATTCTTGTTCAGATGTGGCCTTGATTAAGCGGCTTCCAAGTTCCCTTCCAAACCTGAAATTCTGTGATTCACTGTTTCACTAGAAGACATGCAGACAGTAAACTTCATGTAACAAAATGTTTCCTTTTTGGTTTTTGAAAGAGGTGAATTTACTCTGAATAATTGTCTTGAAAGCCAATAGCATCCCATAATTTTTTTTAATTAAGTGCCCTGATTTTTGATATCATTGAATCAATATTTGCTGGAAGCATGAATGTTTTAAGCATGTTTAGTTTTGTGTTTTGTTTGGCTTATCTTTTTATTAATGGAGTAGTAAAAATAGGAATACTTCAGTATTTATAGGGACAGATGCTTATGGGGAATTTTACAACATAATTGGCCAGCTTAACTTGCTGAACAATCTTGCCAGTTGAGATCTTTTAGGGAAGACACGAACACCATAATGTTCTTAAATTCTTTTTAAAAAATTATAAGTTATAGATCATAAACCTGTAAGAGACTTGAGAGCCTCCTAGATAATAAGATTTCTGGAGCAAGGGGCCTTTTCTCATTCATCTTATTCTCTAGACTTCAAGTACCTTGTTTTAGGGTGATACTCATTAAGTATTTGTTGAGTGACTAAATAAATAGTTTTTGTGTTGGCTTCTACTTTTATTCCTTGAAGTTCCTTAGGAGAAAAACTTCAATATGACTTCAGGATAGTAAGTTGATAGGTTTAGTAGGTCCTTAGAAGATGATTACTGTATCTTGATTTGGTGACTTTGTGTGAGGTTCAGTTTCTTAAAGTAATATTATAGTTAAATTAACATAGCTTGATATAACCCATGAATTCAAGAAATGTTACTATATTCTGGCTGCACAATCTTAATTATCTTATATTTCTATTATTAAAGGAAACTAAAGGTATTCAAGGTATATCATTCCTTGCTTGAGGCTAATATCACAGAAAAGCAACTATACCTTCTTACAAATTAGTGCCATGGTCAGATATAGAATAATATTCCTGCTAGATTATTTGTCTTCATCTGAATGGTATTTTTGTGTGTGTGGCACATTATTATCTTTTTGCAGAAACTAGCCTTTTGCAAAACTTGTACATTATTAAATAAAAGTCATTGGAATTCTTACTTTCCCACCAACAGAAAAACCAAACCTTTGGCCAAGTAAGAATGAGTTTTTCTGCATTTCTTTGCTTTGCCATCAAAGTTGACATCAAAGCCAAGTTTTCAAAGCCTGGATGTCTCATAAGAACCCTTTAATTAGTTTCATTTTCTGAATTTCACTTTTTAAAATAGTATTTTTCATAGATAAAAGAAACTTTACATTTGATCTTTAATGGGCAGACATTTTTTTTAAATAAGTAATGACATTTCAATTAATTCTTGGTGACCCTCTTAATTTAGGCAATACTGATTGACAGGAAAAAACCAAAATACAGCTAGTTCTAAAATCAGAGAATATGAGTTCAAATGTCACTTCTAAAGTTAGTAGAGTACAGTCATGAGTCTGGAGTCAGAGAGATATGAGTTTATATCCAGTTGCAGACTCTTTAACCCTATCTGCCTCAGTTTCTTCATCTATAAAATTATATGATAAAGTTCTTCCCTTTTAGGGTTGTCATGAGGATAAAATGAGATAATATTTGTAAAGCACTTTACATAAACCTTAAAATGATATAAAAAAGCCACCTCTTACTTAACCTCCTTGGACCTCAATTTCCTATCTGAAAAATGTGAGCAGTATACTGAATGATCACTAAGATTTCTTCCAGTTTTAGATCTATAGCTCTGTGACATAAATGGTCTTACTAGCTGCCTTACAGGAAAATTCACTCAAATTACTCTGTAAGTTTCCCTTTATGATAATTTGAAGAAATATATTTCTTAGTAATACCGTTAACTTACCTCTCATCTCATATTCAAGGCAATAGAATAATATTTGCTTTATTTACACTTTAATTTATATCCTGACTTGGCAATTCTTTTCATCCCCCATTTTTTTCTTTTACAGAAGTAGTGCAGAATGGAAAAGGTCAGGATACGGGATACTGCTTTTTAAAAAGGCAAAAATGGTATTGGTTATTATTGGTTCACATGCCTATTTTCCACATACTTATAAAAAACTTTTATGAGAATGGATTATATATTTAGTTGGTGGTATCTTTAGTGAAAACATGGCAAGAGTGAATAGGAAGTCTTTGAGGCATGATTTTTAAAAGTCAGTCATATCCTTATACTCTCATAGTCCTTATACTTGATGGAGATTTTTCCTGAATATAAGATAGTGCTGTGTAATTATATGTTGATTACAAAAGAACATGTGACTCAGTAAAGCAAAATATAAACTCACAGGCTATTTTCCAATAAGATTCCTGCCATGAATATGTTAAATAAATACATATCATGTATATGTATATATAAAGATAAATTTGTTCAACATCAAAAAATGCAGCAAGGGTGACTTTATAGAGTGTCTAGAATACTAGTGACATTTATTTGTTGACAGGTAAAAAGAAAACCTGAATTTAGATCTGACCTCCAGCACTTACTAGCTAACTATAAAATAGTGATAACAATGGCACCTACCTCTAGGGGTTGTTATGAAATTGTTAGCAATCTACACAAGTGGTTTAATAATATTGCCAAGAGGCTGGTTTGGTTCAGTTGATAATATCTACTTGGATAAGCAGTCTGTTGAATTAATCCATCTGTATGTTGTTGTTGGGCAAGCACTAAAACTGGACAATGAATTGAGCTGAGACTTGAATAGGCTATTAGAATGAATCTTATGTTTTACTTTACATGATCTGAAACTGTTCCTTACTGCAAAATCCAGTCTTTCTAAGTCCATTTAATATGAGTTTCTTGGTAATGCTGTATGTCTATAGATTATGAAGTACCATAATCTCCTAAAAATCAAAGATTACCTAAGAGGGCAGTGGTCAGTAAAGTAGATCAAAGTAGGCTACAGCCCCTCACTTTGGATTTCTTGGTTGTACATAGAAGGAGAGTGAAGGAGAACAATCGGACAATCCTAATGTTGCTCCAGAATCTATGAAATTTTTAAAGAGTCTGGGAGAAAGAATCTAGCATTTTGGATTGATACTCTTTGGGCAATTTATGGAAAGATAGGTACAAGAATCCCATTGGGAAGAAAATATGAATGAGAGGCAAGATATACTGAAAAGCTTGGGAATCTTATATGAGATCAAAGCTTCTTGGAAGTCCCCACAACATTTTTAAATATTCATCCCCACAACATTTTTAAAGATTCGTTGAATTTAGTACTGTCAGATGAATGGAGTAGGTTTTTTTACTGGACCTATTATAGAATTGGCTTAGCAAACTCTTAGTAAGGAAATTTCCTCCCCCAGTTCAGAAAGAACTAGTTGATCTTCAACTTAAGAGTCTTAAAGTGTTGCAGGTGACACTGAGAGGGTAAGTAATATGTGTAAGGTGAACGTGGCAGGATGTGAACTAGAGCCTTTTTTCTTTAAAGCCAACCTTCCATCCACTACAAAACACTGCCTTTCATGTGCATTATATATTCAAAAATTCAGTCATTGCTTACCATTAATTTTCATCCTAAGGCTTGAGTTTGTATCAAGTATTGAGTTTTCTTTATACCCACCCACAACTACCAGGGCAGTTAATGTAATTTGCAAAGCCTATCCACTTCAATTTTCAGTCTTCAGGAGAGATTATCTATGTGACATGCTGGCAACTTGTTTATTGTAGCTTTCTCTTAGGTTTATTAGTCATTCAATTTGATTGATAGTATGCTATTATTCTTATCTGTTTTCTTTGATTTTATCATGAGAAAAATAAATGTTTGGAACCATCATCTTTCACAATAAAGATATACTCTAAGATATACCAAGATCATGTTTTATTGGCAAAAGGATAATCTCCAAGAGGCATATTCAAATATTTTTCATTGATTTGATAGTTAAAAGACTTGCCTGTAGTCAGATAACTTGTAAATGTAAGAGTTTGGCTTTAGACTCCCAAAATTGATATTCTTTTCACTATCCTAGGGAAAATACTTGATGTTAATATTTATAAAAATGTATATACATCATTGAATCTCTCTGTTGATTCTGAAATACCTTGGCCTTAATTATCTTATCACAGTGCATTTTAGGAACATTCTCAAACAAATCTCTTTAAAAAGTTTGCCAAAGAGCAATTTTGGAGAATAAAGTGGGGAGGGAAACAAGAAATTAAACAATCTCAAGATATCATAGTTTAATAGGGGAATTTCAGGGATTTTAATGAAAAGTATTAATACATGATACTTTATAAATGCATGCTGTCATATAAATGCATACTTAAGATCACATTGCCCATTCCTTCTTCTTGTCTAATTCTTGTCTTTTTCCAAAAACACTCTGTAGAAGATATGTACAGTATATTAAAGCTTTTCTCTAGGCCTTTATAAATGATATAAATTGGAATAATAGTTGAGATTATGTAAATTCATTTATATGCCCTTAGGATTGAATCATGCCCAGGTTATTTTTTCCCCTTCTTTGAGCACTAGCTATACAATTATTTTTGAAAATTTTTAAACACCTATGTTTTCATTGGTCATCACCATAATGTTTTTTGAGCACTAGATATACAATTATTTTTGAAATTTTTTAAAATACCTATGTTTTCATTGGTCATCACCATAATGTTTTTGTTAATGTTGCATATAAATTACTTAGGTTATTAATGTATCTTGACACTTTTTCTGAGAATTATGACATCTCAGAATTTTTTTTCCCCAGAGTTCTGACCTCTACCTGTCATCTTCTACTACCATCACTGAGGGAGTAGATTAGAAAATAGTTGAGATAGTAATTCACTTTGCTGAGGGCCTGACATGTAGAGTTTATCACTACAATAATGAGCTACATTTTCCCACTATGTACTCAGTTCCCTTGAACTTTACCAGGTACTTTTGGAGGTACCTTTAAATCTCTTTAAATTAGAGAAAAGTATTTGTTGACTTAATCTAAAAGGATAAATCCTCCTGAAGTACCTAGATCCAGGAAAGCAACTTATACATTTTGAAGATCTTGTTAATATTTTTAAATATCAATAAATTCCAAACCAATCAAGCAGTTCTCTTCTTAGTGATCTTTAAATTCTTCCTCATCCCCAATCCAACCCATCATCCATCATCCACCTTATGGTGGTGGTAAGGCAATAACAAAATAGAGGAGTAATAAACAATAATAATGTACTGTGTGGACTTTGGTTACTCTAGGACCACCATGCTGTCTATGAAAATCTGGAGAAACCTTGAAATTCTGATTAATATCTCAGTCAGTGTGGTAACACTATTTCTATGAATGTAGGAAATAAATGGTAGCATATTAATGTTACGGGCTGGTGCCCCGGTTAAAATTGCCATGATGATTAGCTTGACAGGGAGGATAGCAGAGCAAGTATAGTCTTGCTTCGTGTTCTGATACCCTACCTACTGGAATTACTTTAGTGCAGTTGGCACTAGTCATTAAAACAAGCCAATCTTGAGTGATTCATGAAATGAACTAAAGATATGATAACAATTCAGAACTAGGTCATTATCATCCCAAATAACAGAAAGGTTATCCCTTAAAGAGTCTAGATATAATGATCCCCGTAGATGATATATGGAAGATCATGGAGATAGTATAACATTACAATAATCTGTAAAAATTTAACACTTACCAAATATGAAGCAAGACATGACTTGGGGAGTAGAATTACATATCAGAAGCTCTCCATATTTCACTGACAGACAACAGATCCACATACTATAAATACAGTCCTCAAAACTGGAGGACTCAATATAGAAATTTGTAATTGCCTGGACATAACATTGATTCATTAAACTTATGAGCAACTTTATGGTTGTCTTCATCCCTAATTCTTTCAAACAGTATGGAAGCATCCAAAGTATAAACCTGGATAAAGAGATCAGAATCATGAGGGGACAGAATGAGATACATTTGATTCCTGTTGTACCAATCTTTCAAAGATATTTTCTAAGAACCTACAAAGAATGAGGTTCCATTACTTTTCTTCAACTATAAAAAAAAAGATATTTTATCTATTTTGTATTTATCTATGGCAAATTATATATAAAGGATTGATAATAGTAAGATAATGGCTTGTCCCAGAGCCATGTCTTGCTAAACCCCATCAAAAAGGGGGTTTAGAATCCAGCAGTCCTCTACTTAATCTGATGATAATGTAGTAGTATTAGATTATGAATCTTAAGGTTTTCATAGCACTTTACACACATATCTTGAGTCTCACAACAACCCTGTGAAATAGATCTCACAGGTATTATTATCGCTATTTTATAGATGAGGAAATGGATCCAGAAAGTGAAGTGATTTAACCATAGTTACCTAGTAAGTACCAGGTTTGTCTGATTCCCAAATCCAGCATTCTCCCCTAATAAAAACCACATCTTATACTTCTTTTTTCCTAAATATTAGTGTGGAATTGTAGAAAGAGTACCAAGTATAAGAGCTTAAAAAAAAAAAAGACCTGGGCTCAAATCCCAGTTCTATTTATTTTAGGTAATCTTTTTAAATTAAAAAAAATTTTTTTTTAATTCTGAATTCAACTAACCAATTAAAATGAGCATTTTTATATACAAAATAGAATTGAACAGTAGAAAGAAAAGTAGAATTATTATTACGTAGATATTTTTGTTTTAAGTATATTTTTTTTTCCTGAGGCTATTGGGGTTAAGTGACTTACCCATGATCACAAAACTAAGAAATGTTAAGTGTTACATCAGATTTGAACTCAGGTCCTCCTGACTTCAGGGCTAGTGCTTTATCCACTGCACCACCTACCTGCCCCTTTAAGTATATTTTCTATGCATGATTTCTTAGCCTTAATAGATTGAGAAATAACATATAGTTTCAAAAACTGCCGTGCTTTTTTATATATCCTTCTGTTCTCTTCTACTCCTTTAAAACAAATGTTTCAGTGACCCTCTTCCTCTCTCCCCCATAGCCTATTGCTATTCTCCTCTCTTCTAGCCAACTACCCTCCTCTTCATTTGTGGAAAACAAAACAAAATTCTTATAGCTGGACTAAACAAAACCTCACATTGCCAGTGTCTGAAAATGCATGTTTCATTCTGCATCTTAATTCCATCACATCTGTTTAGAAGTGGGCAAAATGCTTTGTCATTGGTCCTTTGGAATCATAGTTGATCATTGTATTGATCGGAATTTTTTGTTCTTCCAAGGTTGTCTTTCTTTACAGCATTGTTGTTATTGTATGTATTGTTTGTCTTTCTTTATAGCATTATTGTTATTGTATAAATTGTTTGTCTTTCTTGACAGCATTGTTGTTATTGTATAAATTGTTTTGGTTCTCTTTATTTCACTCTATCAAGCCTTTACAAAATGACCTTTGCTTACTCAAGTTACTTAACCTCAATAAGCTCCAGTTGCCTTATCTATAAAACAAAGAAAACTATACCTATGAGTAGTTACTTCACAAGGTTTATATGAGGACCAAGTGAGATAATGTATGACAACATTACTGTACTAAATACTTTAAGATCCAGTGGCTATCCTAAGAAATTTACATATTGATTTTATAACTTCTTTGGTAATTTTAATATTCATAGATGCTTCCATATACATTTTCTTCCATTTATTTTATATATCTGGTTGGTTCAGTTTTCCTTTGGACATTTCCTTTTCCTTGTGTTTTTGTAGTTAGTTAAAACTTTATTTTCATCTCCCCACCCAAAAATTTGAACTAAGTCCAGATCTTTTTTTTTAAACTTATATCCAGTATTCTTTTTACAACTCTACACTGATATATTTAGCAATTCTAGATGCAAACTAAGAGTGTTGTGAGAATTTCTTGAAACAAAGTAAAGTAATTAAGTTTATTGATTTATACGGTAAACTTTACAACTTTCTGCATTTAAAAAATTTAATTACAACATATCCTTTTTCTGTAGTCACTTGTTTTACATGATTTGACATGGAGGTCACAAGGTTTGAACATATACTATAATTCATTATGAAACCATAGTTTTAACTCAATGGATTTTGAAATGTACTTTTGAAAAAGTGCATTTTTTCCAAGTCAAACCCTGATCATAATTTTGTTTTTGTGTTCTTAGTGGCCTAACATGCTTTGCTTATAGGACATGCTCTATATTTGTTAGTTTGAATCTGCCCCTAATGATCCCAATTATCCTCAGTCAGATCTTATCAGCAAATTTGCTTTTTAATCTGTTAGATCACACTCATCTTCCCCCCCCCCAATTTTGTCTGAAACAAGATGTTAGCAAGTGTTTGAAAAATCATGTAAGTCCCTCAGATGCTTTTGAAGTCCTAAAAATGATGATAACTCTATGTATTTTATTTTATTTTTTGATGATGTCATTTTAAAGCTCAATTTTCTGGAGAGAGTTAAGTGAAAAAGGAGAATACTAAATCTAGCAACAGCTCATTATACTAGGAATGGTTAAGAGTATCCTTCTATTTTATTCCTATTTGATATATTTTCTTTGAGGAAAACAAGTAATTGTCACTCTCTGAAGAGTTGTACTTTTCTTTTTGACATGCTAAGAAACAACTTCCCAACATTTTCTTTCATTTCACTTCTGGAACTATGTGTATTTATATATTTATATTTACTTATGTATTTATATATTTATATTGATGATTGATTATATATTGATATATATTTGTAATTAGACTGATTATCTCTATTCCTTTCTCATAAAATACATGCTCATTGAGGTCAAATGCTATTTGCCTTTCGCTTTGTATCCTCATCTCCTGACATGGAGGAGATGCTAAATAAATGCTTGTTGACTTAACCTAAATTATGATTTTCAAAAATAGGTTGAGAGAGTAGGAAGGGAAAAGTTCAATTAAACATGTCTGAAATATACAATAGAAAATTTTCCATTCCAGTTTTTCTCTAGCAATGAATAATTTACAAATAGATCCATTAAAATTAAGTATTCATCAATGTTAGATACATAGGAGGTGGTGGGGATTGGGGCAGAAGGAGTTTGGTCCATTGGAAAAGACATCCAGTAAAGAATATAGAGGAAAGAAGACTGAACCAAATATCTGGATTCTAGTCTTCCCTAGCTCTGCTCTTAATTTTCTGTGATGATACTGATCATATCACAACTTCCCTATCCCATAGTCTCACAGAATGACACAATGTGGGAGTTGGAAGGGACCTAATTAACCATTCATTTCATTTTTAAAGTACCCAATAAAGGATCATCCAGTTTTGGGTCATAAATGTCCAAGGAGAGGGAATCTGTTACTATCATTTTGAACAACCTCTCATTGGTTGACATCAATTCTAAACGTGCATCTTTAGAATTTCCACTCCACTCCCCTTAGTTCTTTCTTCTAGTGCTAAAAAGAATCATTTACCAAATGACTGTCCTTCAGATACCTGAAGACAGCTATTGCTGAGTCTTCTCTTCTCTTCTCTAGGGTCAATATTTCCAGTTTCTTAAACTTACTCTTATATGACATGGACTCATCATCCTAGCAGACCTCCTCTGGATATTCTCCATCAATCTCTCTTAAACTATGATACCTTGAACTAAACATAGTGCCCCAGATAAAGTTGGAATGGATGATCTCTAAGATACTTTCCAGCAAGGCATTAAAACAGCACTCAGTGTGAGATTGAATTAATGGACAGATAACTTGTAAGGGAATTTCTAGCACTAGAATTACACAGCATATGCCAAAGGTCTTAAACAACTAAGCTTAGACTGCACTGAGACTTTTCGGACATCCACAATAATAATTCCAAGCCTACTGCCAAAAATACAGAATTAATTCAAATATGAATACTCAAAGACACTCTGGGATTTCTTGCATTGTAAAAATTGCCTCCACCATCATATAAATATAGGATGACTCAACGACTTTGAGAGAGACTAATCCAGGGTCACATAGCTGGTATCAGAAGCTGCACAGAATTAAGGTCTTCTTGATTCCAGACATAATATTCTCCCTACTGCACCTTATTGACTCCATGTTTTGTGTAGGGACATTAAAATAAAATTCATTTGGGAGACACTTTCTTCCAGTCAGACAATAAGTATTCATTAAGCCTCTACTGTGCTAAATGCTGGGATTATGAAATGAAAGACAGTTCCTGCATTCAAAGGAGTTCCCAGTCTAAGAGGAGAGGCAATACATAAGCAACTATATCCTTTTCTGTCTCAAGAAAACACTATGCTCAGTTTTATTTACTGCTCTCTCCCAGATAAAAAGTTTATCATAGTAAGTTCCCAGTTGATGCAACGTCCAATTTCAAACATAGCTTGTTTTGGGAGGAAATTTGATGTTCATCATCTTTGTTCACTGATTGATATTCATTTGTGAATTTTCATTTTGTAGCGTTTGTGTGGGTATATTTTTTATTAGAATAGTGAAAGAGTTTTGAGGTTGCCTTATTGCTGAAAAATAACTTGTATCATTTCTTTTGATATCTTTTTGATATTTGGAAACTTTTGGAAAGGATTTAGCTTCCCTTCATGTAAGGAAAGTACACTATTCTTAAGAGGGAGAAACTGTAAACTGTATGGAAATGGATACATTGGATTTGCTTGTTAAAAAGTGAAAACTGTTTGGAGTCTTTGGGTTTTTTTACTTGTGGACTGTAGTGGAGAGCTGTGTGAGCTTTCCTGTTCTGGATAATACCTATGCTTCCCATTTATATTGTATAATAATTTGTTTTCTGGAGGCTAGCAGCAGGGGTCATGTATGTTGTGAATTTTTCTTTGCCAGGCAGTACTGGTTTTGATTGATGAGATTCAGATGTGACTTGAACAAAGCCTTTTTTTACAGCTTTGTTTTAGGGATGGGGTAAAATTTGGTTAAAGAAGAATTGGAATTGGGCAACTGATTATCCAAATAAGGAGAAATTCATTTTGGATTACCATCAGCAGTGCTACCGAGCTCTGAATTTACAAGAATAAATTTCTGCTCTAGAATTATTATTTATAGTTTAATGTAGCTCATCCAAAAAAATTACAAGGAAAATGTTTTGCTACAAATCAAATAAATGAAACATTCTTTTTCAGTCCTCTCCCATTTCTCTCTATCCTCCAATAACATTGAGTGGCTCTTATGAGACCAAGTATAGAGTAGTACTAGGTGGTACTAGACCTGGAATCAAAAAGCCTCATCTTCATGAGTTCAAATCCAACCTCAGACACTTACTAGTTGTGTAACCCTAGGCACTTAACCCTCTTTGGCTCAGTTTCCTTACCTGTAAAAGGAGTTGGAGAAGGACAAAGCCAACTACTCCAATATTTTTGCCAAAAATATCCCAAATGGGGTCACAAAGAGTCAAACACAAAAAAAGAACATGCATGACTTAAGTCTTGTTTGGGCTTGTTCCAAGCCATGTGACTCTAGGCAAATCTTGAATCTCTAAGGGCCAATGTTTTAATCAATAAACTAAGGATATCTCTTGTACCATGTGTCCCAAAGGACCAAGTAGGAGAAGAGTGCTTTGTAAACCTTAAAGCACTATATAAATGTGAAATGCTTTTGTTATATTAATGCAATGACTGGCCTCTTTGGAACAATGGTAATAATTCATTTATGAAACAGAGCAAGTCGGTAAGCTGGTCAACCTTCTTCCCCTCACTCTGCCTCTTACTCCCTGCAGTCAGGCAAAGCTGTTTATTCTGTACTTACTTCATTTTGTTACTATGACTCTTTTGTTTTTATGATTTAGTTCTCAGAGTCTAGAAGAGCCGAGTTTGAATCTAACATTAGCTTAGTGTTACTGTAGACAAGTCACTATGGAAAAGTGACTTGAACTTTCATAAATTTGTTTCCCCTTCTGTAAAAGAGCTACTTGTAATATGATATCACAGGTATGTTGTGAGAATCAAATAAATGTAGTGTTTGACAAACTTTAAGGAGCTACATGAACCTTAGCTAGCATTATTAGTAATAGCAAAATAACAAAATGACTTCTGTTCTGAGAAGGGTGCTTCTGAAGCCAGCATCTATTTGCATTGTACATCTAACCTGTCAAATATAATTTTAGTAATTTCTACATTTTCCCATTTCTCCATCTCTTGTTCTTTCACATTATTTATTTCTAATCAACTGTCAATATTTATCAAACCCTATTCTATATTCAAGACACACATAAGACTGCAAAGAATTACCTTTTGTCTTGAGCATCTTTCAGCCTAATGGTGGCAACAATACAAAAATAGGAAAAGTTGTGTAACAGTACATGATATCCATGCATTAGGTGTCATAAAGTAGTTGACTATATGTGCTGCAAGTTTGGAGAAGGGTGAAATTAATATTGTTTATATTGAAATGAAGAGATAAATGACACAAAACAAAATGTAAGTACTAGTTAATTGAAAAAGCTTATGGTATCAGAGTTCTTGATTAGGAATCAGGCATTTTGATATTATCATTATCTTGTTTTGGTCTCAAGACCTTAGATTCTTTGTTGTTAAATCAACCAGTATTTATTAAGTGCATGCTCTATGCCAAACACTGTGCTAGGTTCTGAGAATATAAATGCAAGCAGAAAATAAGTCCCAGTCCTCAAGGAACTTACATTCTAATGGAACAAAATAACACATAAGAGGAAGCTGAAAGGTGGGGTAGAAAAGAGAAAGTGTAGAAAATGAAAGCTAGCTTTCCTTTAAAAAGAGTGGGTTTGTTTGTGAGCAGCTAGCCAATCAGAGGAAGAGGTTGCAGGGAAAGAATATACTTCTACAGTGTGTGAGAAATCCAGGGCTGAAGTGAACATCGCTGAGCCCTGATAGAAATAATGTTATCTTACTCATGATGGCATCTTGCTACAAGGCCTTTTTTCCTTCTTTCTTGGAAAGTGTGATAAGTAAATATATTCAGAGGTAACTCAATTTTGGGAATAAATTCCGATTTTGAGTTCTTAATTGGTATAATTAAGTAGTTGGTGCTAACATGTTTTGCACACTATTCACTTGCCCTTACAGTAAAACCTTACCTATCCTGTATTCTTGGATGATTGTGATGATGCTAATCCTTCAGATACTGATATTTTTATTTCAAAGATTGATTGGAATTTAGTTTGTTTTCGTAAAAACGAGACCATTATGCATATTAGTTGTAATGATATGCTGTAGATGCAGCTTTATCTATGGGGATTCACTAACTTAAAATGGCTTGTTTTTTAATTTTTTGCCTTTTTCTCCTAAAGATGTGATGTAAAAGACTAGCTTTGAGTCCTTCCTCAGACAAGCCATTTAATCTCTGGTACCTTGGACAAGGCATTTTAATCTCTCTAGGCCCCAATTTACTTCTCTGTAAAATGAAGGTTGAACCAGTCTGTAACATCTATTTCCTCTAATATTCTATGAGTTTATAAGAAATGTCCACTTCCTTGGCATTGTGATAAGGTTGTCTTTTTGCCAAATAAGCGAATCAAAGGATAAAACAAATGGAACCTTAAGTAGTTTTCTTAACATCCATAAAAATCCTCACTATCATGACTTGTGCTACCAGTGTTGTTTGGTGTGTTGTCACTCTTGGAAACATTAGGACAATCTTCAGGATGGCTACAAATGTATTTAAGAATTGTTGGTTAGATTCTCAAGAGGTGGACATACACAGGAGTTTAGGACAATCATCGGGGTGAGGAGACTATGCAAAGAGGAGTTAGGTACAAGTGATGTTCTAAAAGAAGAATAAACCAGAGTCCAACTGAATTAGGGACCAGAGTTTCCTGAGAACATAAAAGTCCAAGGGGATTGAGATTTAAATGTGAGCCAGAGATTAGACAGAACTTTTGATCTAAGAAGTTTGTATATTCCCAGAAAGCTCGTATTCCAAGGGGGAGATGATGATGTCTTCTATGCTCATTCTTTCTGGGGTTTTGTTCCCTTATGGAATGGATGCAGACATTCCTGGACTTGCATTGTTATGATCAGTCATTGAATATACTGGGTTGATGATCTTATGTGCATGGACATTATTGACCTATGAAAATGGCAAACTTCGTCTGCCTTCTCCTCATACCCTATGCATGTACTAGAAATGTTATATGACTTTTAAGAGTACATACCATCTTAGGGGTTTTTTATTATTGGTGGTGGTGTTCTTAATGTATGTTATTTGTTCTCTGTCCTTTCCCCACCCATAGGAACTTACATACAAACTAGAAATGCCCTGAACTCTTAAAGGAAGGAAGGAAGGAAGGGAGGAGTTCCAGTCTATATAGAGTTTTAAAAGTGGAAATTTTAAAAGGAAATGATGAGAGTCTCAGGAATATGTCAGGATTGGCCACAAGGGAGCAAAGTAAAAATGGCGTGATTCCTCCATCTCCATTGAAACTAGTTTGGAGGAATAGCTTTTATAAGAGTATTTACTTGTCTTCTTAACACTGAAATAGCTAGATATAAACTTTTGTATACAAAATGACAGTGGAATTAATATAGTTAATGTAGTTTCAGTATGCCAGATCTAAACTCTTTCCTCCAAAGAAAAGTACCCTTTTTTGACTAGCTATATTCAAGGAAGAAAGTACTTTAAAATTTTTTCTTTTAGAAGAAAAGAGAAAAAGGGGAAATAAGTGAGATAAAGACAATTTTATTTACCTCCCATCATAATAAAAAAGAAATTAACCCCCTGTGGCTGAAATTGTTACGGTTTGTTGTGAAGTCTTTTTTGCACATCATAAACCTCCTTGATCTTTTATAGAATGTCTTGCAAAGATATAATCGGTTTACTGCTGAGTGAGAATTGCATGATTAAAGTGAAAGAATGCCATTTTTCTTTTAAATTAAAAACTAATTGTTAAGCACAAACTTTTGAATACACATGCAGGTAGGTCTTCTTTAGGTAGTATTATGGTGTCATGGTTATATGAATGACTAGAGATATGTAATTTAAACAACCCTTAGTATTTATTCATTCATATTTGAATGAATACTCACTCAGAAGTAAGGCTTTCCCTTACAGAAAACAGAATCCAATATTCATGCTCATCAGACTTTATTAACATATTGTCCATTGTTCTATTATCAAATGAATGTTGTGTGAAGAATGGTTATATTCTGTAATAGACTTGTCTCTTTTCAGATTACCTTCCTACCATATGTGACATCTTCCTCCCCCTTCCACTCCTCCAACCCTCATGGCTTTTAACACTCACAATATAATGTGTAATCATGTTAACAGTAGCCCAAGGATACTGAAGCCTGAAGTCTGAAAAACACTTTAAGCCCTTTTTTGGGGAAGCTTTTGTGTTAACACTCATTATTGCTAAGTAGAGCAGATGGTCAAACAGACTGATTAGTTATTTATATTTTTACTTTATGGTACTTAGATGTTGGCACTTCCTTCAGTAAAGAAAGGAGCTGTTAGATGTCATCTTGTCTTGATTTTCCTTTTTAATCAGAAACAGAAAGAAATGCTTTGCTCATAATCTATTAATAATGAGACTATACTAGATTCTTCATGGCTGCTTTCTAACTCTTTCTATTCCATTGCGTTTTGGGGGTTTTCTTCTTCTATGCTCAGTTTCCAATCCAATATTTGTATTCTTTTTGGTTTACCATTTTTATATGGTTCAGAAGGCTCACTGTTGATGATCACAAGGAATTTTTAGCAATATTTTGGCATTTCTATGCAAAATAAAAAGATCCATGACTAATTAGGGGAAAGGAGGATTGTTTAGTATGCCATATAAATAGAAATATTTCCTGTAGTCTTTTTTTCAAAAAGGTCAAATGCCTTTCTAGTTTACTTCTTTTATATTGTTGTTTATACTCCTTCTTTTCCCAATGTTATATAAAAATGGACCTACTGATTAAGAAAAAAATCATCTGGCCCATTCCAGCTTAGAAATTTTGAGACCAAATTGGGAAACACAATTTTTTTTTTGTCAATACTAGTTATAGTATTACAAACTTTGTATAGCTATATAATGTGCATATGTATGATGATAATAGCATTTATATAGCACCTATTATGTGCCAGGCACTGTGGTAAATATTTTACCAATATTATTTTAGTGGCTCTTCACCACAATCCTGGGGTGGTAGATACTACTATTATTTCCATTTTACAGTTGAGGAAACTAAGACAAACAGACCTTGTGATTTGTCCAGGATCACACAGCTAGAAAATGTTCAAGTCTGGATTTGAATTCAGGTCTTCCAGATTCTAGGCCCAGCTCTCTGTCCATTACATCACCTGAACTAAGTGTCCATCCCTGGATTTTTGCAAAGAATCCTATATAAGATCCCTAACCACTCTGAAGAGTATGGCCAAACTATCTGCCCCAGAAAAATTAATTGGACAAAGAATAATTGTTACATAGAATATAATCATGAAGGAGACACACATAACACTGTCAATCTTTAATAGCTTAAAACCATCCTAAGGCTGTGTGTGTACATATGTACATGCATTTGTATATGTATATATGTGATGCATACAAACATGCAACGTAGATATATATGTTAGGATAAGTAGTGGATACCTACTGTAAGTGGACAGTGAACTGGGTGGTGAATTGAACTGGAAGAGAACAGGCTACATGGCCTTGAAAAACTGCAGGGGTTTTTTTGTGACCCAGAGTTTGTCCCTGAAACAAACTTTCTCTTTTTAATACCACTATTTTTCCAGAAGAGTTCTAGGGCTACAAGCCTATGGAACTTAAGTTTCTGAGGGATTAAAGGTCAGGATTGCTTAAATGACATTGGAGGGTATGAGCAGGCTATAATACCTTGCTAAAAAAATAGGGGTGAGGGCGAAATGATGCAGGAGATGTGAAATAAATGATATGGTCAAAAATTAATTTTAAAATGAAATGATATGGGTAGGGAATTGAACAAAAGCAAAGGATTACTGATGAGTAGCCACATACTGCTTTGGTGCTCTTGCAATGTCAAGAGAATTCAGGGAAGAGCCCCAGCATGATTAACAGCCTCACTATGGGGAACTGATAGGAATGAGTCATTTGGAATGGCTCAGCATAGATTAGTTTCCATCTTCACTGTTGGAAGTAGGTTATTTAATGACATCACATATCTTATGGAATACTTTGAATAGCAGCATAATATGGGAGAGAAAGGTACCCACTCTGGTCATTCTATAATCAAGTCCATATCTTTTGAAAAAGCATTGGGTTTTAAGAAGGTTAATGAATAAAAGTTTTTATTTGAGGTAGAGTGGATTAGAATAGAACTGGAAAAAGAAAAGCAGTGTAGACAAATACAGAGAAAGAGATGGAGACTAAAAGAAACATTTATGACCAAATATTTCCTTTGTCTTTAGAAAGAAAATTTTGGGTATAATCCCCATTCATTTGAGAAGGAAACTTTATCATGGAAGTAGTCTCTCAATGAGGTATTCATTGGGAATATTTTATAAGTATTCCTCTATATATGGGTGAAATACATTAGTGACTTGTGAAAATATTCCCCAGATATTTACAAATAGTCTGTTGGGTTGGGAATGCTTCATTTGTCAGTGATTTCACCATTAATCCCTTTGATTAAAGTTTGCTAAATTGCTAGTTACTTTTCTAATTAAGACAAAAATTTTGAGGAGCATTTAAAATAGTATATTGTTTTAAAATGTCAAGTATATATCTTCTAAAAATGAAATCTACTTCTGTTTCTGAGTTGGGGAGAATATGAATTTAAAGCAGTAACAAACAATGAAGATGGTAAATTTTATACAAAAATATAATGAAATCAAATCCTCCTACCTACTAATTAAAATTGTGAAATAGATCAAATGTTTTTTCCTTGTTAATGTGCCTATGATCTATCCTTATCAGCTTGAGAAAAATATAGGAGGCCCAAGAATGAAGTTCTACTAAAAATTTTTATGTAAATTCCACAAAAGTGCTTTTAAGTCATTTCCCTCAGAAATAGTATACAAATGCATTGTTTTATAGTTAGTTCCCATCCTCAGCCCTTTTTTGTTCTATTATAGAGGTTTACAATTAATCATGATTTCACACACACACACACACACACACACATGCATACACAAATGCGTGCATTCATACACACACTAATAGCCACACAAAACACATTTTTCTGTATTCCACTAGTGGAATACTGCTCAGAGATGGGGAAAGGTAATCCATTAGATTAGCTTTGGAATCCCTCTATTTTTGTCTGCCTGCATTTTTGATTTCCTTCACAGGCTAATTGTACACTATTTCAAAGTCCAATTCTTTTTGTACAGCAAAATAGCTGTTTGGACATGTATACTTATATTGTATTTAATTTATACTTTAACATATTTAATATGTATTAGTCAACCTGATATCTGGGGGAAGGAGTGGGGGAAGGAGGGGAAAAGTTGGAACAAAAGATTTTGCAATTGTCAACGTTGAAAAATTACCCGTGCATATATCTTGTAAATAAAAAGCTATAATTAAAAAAAATTAAAAATTAGCTTTAGGCTTTTACTCCTTGAATGATGTTTGGTGTGTCAGTAATTTCATGTGTGTTTTTTAACATTAAACTGGAGTAGAGGATTGCTAGTCAGAGATTTCTTTTGTTGGTTCTAATGAAAATTTAGAAGTAGTTGGTAAGAATTTCCCTTTGATTTTCAAATGTCTTTATTTTGAAAAGATGATAGAGGAAGAGAGGGTCTACCCTTATTCTCACTTGACTCTCACATCACTAATTCTTCACTCAGTGTGTGAAGTTTTCCTCCCTCAATCAGTTTCTGGTATTTGGGAAATGGAAAGGATTTTTTTCCCAGAATGTTTCTGATTTCTGGCACATTGGCATTTTGAAAGGGACACTGTCAAATAAAACAGGTTTGAAATGAGTGACTGTTAGAAATGGTGGCTTTTCTGCAAGTTTGAACTAGGTGAGAAGTTGATTGGATCTAAAAGGGAATATGACTGACTCAGAATACATTAATCCCTTCTACTTCCACCCCACTTTGTTTGATTTTGTGTTTGTGTATATGTGTTTGTATGTGTGTATATGTCTGTGTGAGTGTGTGTGTGCATGTATGTGCATGTGTTAGTATTTCTTCCAAAATGTTGTCAGATGCTGTGATGAGTTGACAGCAGCCTTCCGCTCTATTAATTAAATGTCTACTAAAGCATCTGAAATAGATACAAAAAGCTTCTATAATCTCATAACATTTGATCAGTTTATTCTCACTATTGGACAAATAGTTCTGGCCATTACTGTTTGCCTCAGAGGTTATGTTGGGGTCCATTGAACCCATTGCAATAAATGAAAAAGCAGTATTTCTTTTATTTCCATTTAGTAGTATTTTTTTTACCGATTACATGTAAACATAGTTCTCAAAATTGAATTTTATAAGAATTTGCATTCCAATTTTTCTCTCCCCAAGACAGCAATCTGATATAGATTATACATGTGCAGTCACATTAAATATATTTCCACATTAGTCATATTGTAAAAGAAGAATCAGAACAAAAGGGGAATACCACAAGAAAGAAAAAAGCAAAAAAAAAACAAAATTGTGGAAATATAGTATGCATCAAACTGCATTCAGACTCCCTAGTTCCTTTTCGGAAAACATCATAAGTTTTTTTACAGTTGTCTTTGATCATTGTGTTGCTGAGAAGAGCTGAGTCTATTATAGTTTGACATACAATGTTACTGTTACCAGGTAACAATGTTCTCCTGGTTCTGCTCACTTCACTTAGCATCAGTTCTAAGTCTTTACACGTTTTTCTAGCACAATAATATTCCATTGCATTTATATATCACAATTTGTTCAGCCATTCCCCACTTGGAGCACCCCCTTAATTTCCTTTGTCACCACAAATAGAGCTGCTGTGAAAATATTTACACATGTGGGTCCTTTTCCATTTTTTATGATCATTTTAGAATACAGATCTAGTAGTGGTATTGATGGATCAAAGGGTGCAGAAGTAGTATTTCTAATAGTTTTTATGCTGCTATGAGAAACACAGAGCAGTTGCCTTATTTGTAATGCTGGTGGTAGGGATTGAGCTTCAGGCTCTCAGCCTGGTGTATATATGTGATTCCTACCTTAACTTGCTCAAGTTTATGGTGGAATCATGACAGAGAATTCAGGGCTTCTTAAACTTTTCCCATTCATGACCTCTTTTTTCCTGAGAAATTTTACATGACCCCAGGTGTATATAAATATGTAAAATAGATACACAAATACAAGATTTATTGAAAATCATAATTTTGTGACCCCCCTCTACTTTACAGTTGAGAAACTGAGACTCAGAAACATTAGATAGCCTGTTTGAGGTATACATCCAAGAAGTAGCAGCATGCATATTTGGAACTTAGGTTTCTGATTTCAAATTCAGCACCCTTCCCAGTCCTCTCATCTCCTTTAATGCCTCTTGCCTCTTAACAGCACTTTGAAAAATTTTTTGCATGAAAATCATTTTGCCCTGGGACAAATTCTTTAAGAACATCTTTAGAGCCTTCCTTTCAGAATCACACCAGATCAGAAAGAGACTCATCTGTCACTTGGATCATATATACCTCTGATTAGGAGCCATAAATAACATTAAATTATATTACCCTCTGAATTAAAAGGTATAGAAATTGCATGAATGAGCCATCAAATAGAAATCCTGTAAAATTAAAAGCCCAAATGTTAGAATATCATCAGGTAGATCAGTAATCTCTCTGCTTATTTATTTTAAAAAGCCTTGAAAATAGGAGATGGACTGAAGTGTTCAGATGAAGCTGAGAGACAATCCAGTGTCATAGGAAAAATCTTGGACTTTCACTTAGAAGGATGAGATTGAATCTGTGTTTCCTGCATATAATCGTTATGTGTATGAAGTTTCCTTCTTTATAAAATAGGCATAATTATCTTTTTGTTAACTACATTGCAGAGTTATTTTGAGCAAAGTACTAGGTAAACCTCTCTACCTGTAGAATAGTCCTTTTAATCTATTCTTGGAGACAGTAAAAGGCAGCTATAATTACCAGATAAATGTAAATTATTGTGATTATTACTCAATCTTTAAAAAAAAACACAATTTTTTAGGTTTGTCCTCCATTTCTGGAATACTTTCTCTCTCTGTCTCTCCCTATTGCCTTCCCTAGTTTCCTTCAAGTGCCAGCTAAAGTGCAATTTTCCACAAGAAGTCTTTCCCAATCCTTCTTAAATCCAGTGCCCTCACACTTCACTGTTAAATATTTTCTATTTATCCTGTCTGTAGTGTGTATATATTTGTTTGCTTATTGTCTCCTTTTTAGATTCTGAGCTCCTTCAGGGCATATTATTTATTAAGTACCTACTATGTGCCCTGGCACTTAGCACACTATGTGTATGGCACATAGTAGGTGCTTAATAAGTATTTTTAAATATCCTTTATTCAATTCAACCAAAATTTATCAGTACCTATAAAGATATTGTAGTAGGTACTATACTAATTTGTTAAGTATTTATTGTCTATTGACTGGCTTTAGAAAAATGAGGACCAGCAAAAACAAACAAAAACAAAAACAAAAATCAACCTAAATCTTATAAATCCAACTATTCCTGAGCAGTAGAGGTATCACTAAGGTCTTGACTATATTAATTTTCATATTTTTTGTTCTAAGAGAAAAGTAGAAGGACTGTTTTGATATGATAGTAGAGAGGTTAGGAACCCATTACACCAAAAATAAGAAGTAAGCATAAACACTTGTTGAAAGTGATTTAAATAGAATTGCAGTCTAGTTAGGAACTATGCCAATATGTATTTAGAATAGTCTTTTTTTATTTTTTAATAGGTTTTTTTTTTTTTTGGTTCTTTGTTTGTTTGTTCGTTTTGCTGCTCAGGCAATTGGTGTTAAGTGACTTGCCTAAAGTCACACAGCCAGGAGGTGTTAGTGTCTGAGGTCACATTTGAACTCAGGACCTCCTGACTTCAGGGCTGGCACTCTCTCCGCTGCGCCACCTGGCTGCCCTTAGAATAGTCTTTTAATAAAAATGGAAAAGAGAATGTACTCAATTCTAGACCCTAGAATATATCCTCTATTATTTCTCCCTTTGGTAACAAAGTTCCTGATTACTCAATTAATTTTAAAAATCTTTATTAAGCATCTACTAAATTCAAGGCATTGTGGGTTGAAAATCACTGAATCAGGTTGAAACTCATCTGTTTCTGTTTTTCTAAATTCTTACCAAAAATTTATCATCCTAAAATTTCATCTCAGGGGCCTTCGATGGGTTCTTACATTTTGAGGATTCTATGGAACTAAATGGCTATCCATTATTTTATCTTTTGCTTTTGCCTTCTTTTGTTGGTCCTTGCTTTGATCACATCCTCTCTATTAACAATTCTCCTTCATAGTTCCTTGTTTATAATGTTCTGTTATCTGTTACAGTCTATTCTTGTTCAGCATTTATCCTTCCATTGCTCGTTAGGAGCTCTTTAACTTTAGTATTAGAATTCACTCTTTCCTTACATAGAATTGTCTGTGACAATACTGGTAGACAATAAGATACATTCTGCAAATAGAGACAGAATTTTTCTCTTGATCTTTCAGATCTATTTCTTCTGATACTTTTCTCGGAAGTGAATGAGTGAATAGGTATCAGGAAAAAAACTGTCTTATCTTCATCCTCAAGCATCATCTTTAATAAATGAACTGCCACAAAATGTTGTAACATCCATATAGCTTTAGGAAATAGGAGATTTTCTACATTCAATGTGTATTGGGGTTATCTACTATAATTTTAGGTGCTGTAGTAGATGCAGAAGATTACAACAGGATCTCTGCCCTCAAAGCTTCCACTTTAGCTTTGTGAGATAGTTCTTAATGAAGCACTAAGTATTGTGAGGAAAATCATTTGTCAAAATGTCAGTGAGGAAAATCAATGAGAACTAGAGGTGTTAAGAAAGACTTCATGAAGAAGGTGGATTTTGAAGAAGCTTTGGAAGTTATGTTGTAATTAAAAGAAACAGAGGGCTACAAGGAAATTTGGAGAGGTTATTTTAGAGAAAAGGAACAACTTGAAAAAACAGTTTGAGATAGTAATAAGCATGGCCTATTAGTGAGGCTAGGCAACAGGATGACCTTACTTATATATACTTATTTAAATATAGTATATATATATATATATACACACATATATGTGTATATATATATATACATTTTCCCCTATGAAGCCATTGTTTAACTGTGGGGGTTTCCCTCCATGCTTCTAGTGTCATACAAAACTGTTATTTTTTACTCAGCTGCCACATTCTGTTATTGTACATGGGTTTAAGTCATTGACAGATATTGAACTTGATGTTTTAGTAACTACACATATTCAAATCTACCTTTCTCTTTTTGCAGGTAAAAGCTTCTTGGTCAACTGAGCTGGAAGGTAGATTTTTTTTTCCTTTTTTTCAAAAAACAAAAGTATGTGCCTGTGTCTGTAGAGATGATTTGTAGTTCAGCGAGGCTGGAGCTGACCGAATGAGACTATGGGCTGTGCCTCCGCCAAGCATGTTGCCACTGTTCAGAATGAAGAGGAAGCCCAGAAGGGGAAAAACTACCAGAATGGAGATGTGTTTGCTGGTGAGTCTTTATTGCTTTTAAATCTCTTGGAGAAAAGACAGAAATTCTAATGTTTGATTTTCTTCATAGTAGTCCTAGAGGTAATAAAATGACAAATCTGGCAATTAATAACAATATCAAATATGTGGTATGTCTTTGGGAGAAGTTTTCAGTAAGGAAGGTTGTAGGAGCAGTGGAACTGTCTGTAGCAGGAGAATATTTGGGTTCATGAGCCTGGGTGTATTCCTCAATTAATGTATAAAAAACTTTTTCCAAGTGTGGTTGTGTACTGAGATATACTAGTCATATAAATATTTTAGAGATAACAGAATTATCTATTCTCTGAATCAGTGGATGAGAGTAGACAAGAATGATTTTTATGGTTTACAAAACATATCTTTATATAGAGAGTCTTCTCATTAATTTCATACAATAGTCCTGGTAGTAATGAGGATTGGAAATGTTCCATTTGGCCCCATAGGGTAGAACTGGGTAAAAGAGTTTGAAATTACAGAAGAGCTAAGTTACACTTATAGCAAAGTTTGAAATTACAGAAGAGCAGAGTTAGACTTATAGCAGGAAAAGACTTTATAACCATTGGGCTCCATAGGGTAAAATTAGGTAAAAGAGTTTGAAATTACAGAAATGCAGAGTTAGACTTATAGCAAGAAATCTTTCTAACCATCAGAGCTTTCTAACCCAAATGAAATGGATTGTTACAGAAGAGAATAGATTTCCCCCATTACCAAATATCATCTAGCAAAGGTTAGATGAACAGTGATCATGTCTTACTAGTCCTGGGTAGACTAAATGGCTGCTAAGGAAGGTAGGTTTCTTCTGACTCAGATCTCACAATAATGGACAGAACAAATATTATGATGCCTGCTTTGCAAGTAGAGATAATAAGACTTAGGTCACCCAGCTAGTCAGGATTGGGTTGTGTTAGATCTTACTACCTAGTTTTAGAAATTCAGATGGTAAACATGGATTAGCTATCTTCTAAAAATAATAAGTCTAGTTTAGCTACCTTCTAAAAATAATAAGTCTAGTTATATATGGTGGTGAACTCTTCGTCCTTGTTCTGGGGACACTGAGATTGTTATATCTCTTGCATTTGGGGATTCTGAGCTGTAGTAGGTCTGGAGTCAATCAGTGCTCACTTTAGTTCAGCATAAATATTGTGAAACACTTTGGGAGGGATGGAATTGAACCATCAGCCTTCCTGAAATAAACTGGCTCACAAAAATGATGCAGGTGAAATCTTCTGTGGCAGTCAGCATCAAGACTAAACCTGTAAGTGGCCACTATTCTTCCAGGTTAGGTAAGATAGAGAGAGATCCAGGCTCAACTGAAAAACTAAACATGTCATAAAATACACAACACTAAAATGACTTAATATACTTCAATTTTTTTATTACAATTTTAGAGGCACTTCAGGGTCATGTAGGGTTACTAATCATCATTACCTAGAGAGATCAGTTCTCATGATTCTCATGAGGCAATATGAGAGGATGTTGAAGAATGCATTCTGGTTGACAACAACCCATTTTTATTGCACAGTTTAACTAATGGTGTTACCAGCTGATATTTGTATAAAACTGTTACCTTACAAAAGCTCTCCTCTGCATCTCTTTTTTGATGAGGGCTCTGCTTGAGATCAGATGTTCTGTTAATGAGCTGTCTCATTTGACTGGAGTGGCAAACACTCAGTCATTCTAAAATAGCTTCACTATTTTTAGAACCACCAAGCTTTTGTGCCAGTGTGGTGACTGGGGCACTTGGTGTGATGACTGGGGCACTTGATTTGTATGGAAGGGGGGGGTCTGCCATGCTATATTAGGAGAACTGGGGAGGCTCTAAAATTAAGAAGGGAGGTGTTTCCATTTATATTTGAATTGGGGGAGGATATCTGTTGCTGGGAAGGAAGTTATTTCCATTGGCCGCTATAAGATTTTAGTGTCATCTTAAGAGCAATAAAATATAACATTAATGAACTAGGACATAATTAATGGAACTTTTAATTAACTTGAATCATCCCAACAACAATAATACCATCAATTAACAAGCGTTTTTTAGTTATCTATTATGTGAACAAAACCAAATGGGACAGTTCCCACTCTCCAGAAGTTTGCATTCTTTGGGGAAAAAAACATACATTTAAATAAATATGTACAAAATGCATATACGATATGTTTAGCTGGGGAACTTGGGAGAAGAGAAAAAATAAGTTACATTCATAGAGATTTGGTTCAACCTCCCCTTTTTACATATGAGGAAACTTGAGACCCAGAAAATTTAAAGTATTTGCCTAAAATCACAGGTAATTATTCAAGCTGAGATTTGAACCTAGACTTCCGATTCCAAACTCAACACATTTTTTACTCTAAGGTACTGCCTCCTACATTTCCTATGAATTACATTTTAGAAAGTTGTTTGTTTGTTTTTTTTTTAAATAGGGGAGTTATAAAAGGAATTTCTGTTTAATTTGCAGTTATCTGGAAAATTTCTTTTACTCATTTTCCTTTTATTCTATGTAATCGTGATTTTGCTAGTGTGGAAGTATATATAACATTAATCCTTTATCTCTTTAGGTTACAAATTGCAAAATAATAAAAAGGCTTTATACTCTTTCTTTAATTATCAATTCAGAAATCACCAATTTCTGACATCTCTTCATACCATTCTTATCAAAGGTTTAACCAGTTTCTATAGAAAGCGTATTAGATGCAGGAAGTAATAATTAGATTAAGAGAAGGAGGAAAGATGTCTTTTATTAATTCAATTAATAAAAGCATTTCTTGAGTTCATCTTTGATCAGGTTACAAGAAGAATCCTTAGAGAAAATAGTTAAAGAGGAATTGATAATTTACTTTTTTAGGAAAATGATTCTATATGGATCCTCAAAAGTTGTGATTATTGTTCTGTTTGAATCAAAACGATTGCCTAGATTTTATTCGTTAGATTTTGATTATGTAATTTTTTCCTTCTTGAATCCTATAAAATTATGATATAAAAATGGCTTGAGTAGAGAAATTTACAAAGACTTGGGGCAATTAGATTTTTGGATTTCTATTCCTCTAAGTAGATTTGCTTAAAATTAGTACAATTTAATCAATGAATTTGTCTCTAGCAAACTTATGCCTCAACTCAAGAGTATAAAATCTTTTTTTCTTCCTTATTGTATAATCTTTGCCTTCAGTTAAAAATATGCCTTTACAAATAATGTTCAGTTCACTTGTGTATATTGTTAGATATAGATACATGAATATAAATATATATACATACCCACACATATATACATATATGCAAATACATACATATACATATGTGTGTGTTTCATTCCAATAGGGAGTCTTATATTCAATTTTAGTGCATAGTAAGACATGACATTGGTGTAAGGATCAGAATTTATTGTTCTTTCAGAGTAGAATTGAATAAAATAATTTATTTTTTCATAACAGGAATACAGAGTAGCTGAAATGATATACACCAGAGGTTTCAAATCATACTCGGATGAAAATGTAATTGGGAACTGTTTAAAAAAATAAGTAAAATACAATAGAACACAGATTATGTTAGTTTGTGGCCTTTTAAGTCAATAGGTAGCCCACAGATATATCTTGTGTGTTGTTTAGTGACACTTCTTTCTACCCATGTGCATCCAGAATGAATGCTATTTCTCTGACATGTGAGCTCTGATATGAGTAATGACTATTTTTGTGACAACAGATATTCCAGGTCGTAAATTATCTTTAAATATCTGACTTAACCTTAATCATGAACTTCTTGAATTCATCTTTGAGTTACACTCTTGTGCTAATCAGGGAGCTAATAAAAAAAATCCCAATAACTCCCTTAAAATTCATATTCCTGTTAATTTAAAAACAAAAACAAAACTATTTGTATGATTTTAAAATTAGGGTTTTAAAAAGCAGAAATAATAAATTGGGCGGGTGAACCTCAACCAGTAAAGACCACACTAAAACTTTTATAATACAGTTGGAATTGAAACTCAGCAATTATTTTGAGAATTAAAATGCAATGTTGTGAACCTTAAGTTATTATACATGTTCCACCATCATCACTTGTTTGATTGTGACCTATGGAGGAAAGTAGCTGTAACTTCCCTCCAGGTAGTTTACAAGGACAGTAGGATTACTGCCCACTTTGGACGAAGGAAAAGCTAATTGAACTACTGATGTGCTAGGATCACTTAGAGCCATTTCATAGTACTTGTGACTAAAACCTGATACCTATTTCAATCCATTTGCACTGTACTTTTTCTAAACTGCCTCAAGAGTTTGATTAAGTGAAATGACCTTGTTAACTCTTTCAAATTGCTGAGCTTTATTTTCATGTGTTGCCAAAGACTCGACAAATTCCATGAAATCTGACATATTGGACAATTGATCCTAAAGTATGTATCTGTTTATATGAGTGAGTGTTTTCATATGCAATCAGCACTTAACCATTTTAATGCTACTCCCCTCAAAAGTATTAACTTAGTTTTAATACTTCTAAAGCCATATGGGGAGTGGTAATAGGGGGAAATAGTGGCTATAAATAAAGTAATTGTTTTTTATGTAGTAATTTTCACTGATACAAAGCAGTTTAGTTTTTGTAATGCTCTTAAGTAGTCTGATAGTGTGTGTGTGATTTATGTGTGTATATAGACAGACAGACAGATAGATACATAGAAAAAATGCAACAGATTTCTGAAAATAGTTTCCTCTTGGGGACTTACAGAAGGTTAAAAATGGCAAATTGGCATTTTGACTTTTGGAACTATAAGAAAGTATCAACTTCATTATATGGAGTTTATTTTTAGTGTTGATATATGTGTATGTATGTATATATTTAAATATATACACATATGTATGTCTATATATACATACACACATATGTATGTCTATATATACACACACATGTATGTCTATATATACACACACATATGTATATGTGTGTATTCATGTATATACATATATGTGTATGTATATGTGTGTATATATATTCTTTCACATAGCCATCAGAATTCAGTACCAAGGCAAAAGGGAAGCAGGAGTGTCCAAGGGTGAGCAGGAGAGTGTCTTGTAAGCATAAAAGAACACAATCCTATGAGATGGTGTCAGAGATTCTGGGGTCCTGCTAACGGGAATCAGACCTACTTCTGAAAGCTTCATTTCCAAATTTGGAATTTTCCCTTCATCAATAGTTAATGCAGATGTGAAAAATGGTCAGCAGATCGATTGAGGTCATTAAGGAGACTTTTGAATATACTGCCAAGGTTGGATTTTAGAAGCATGAACCTGGGGCAATTCTAAGGATAGTGAAGGAATATTTTTAGGTCATATTTATTCAAGCAACTTTTCTTAAATATCTAACAAAGTGCATAGAAATTAATCAGATGTTATATATTTCTCATAATATATGAGGGTAATTATAGGAAATACCCTCACAAAGATTGTTTTTTACTTCCTAATGGAGAAATTTAATGCTTCCTGTCTCAATCTTTCTTTTTCTTGACCTATTTTCCTCCTCTTTCTCTCCCTACCTTTTCTTTTGACTTTTCTTGCTCATTTCTACCTCCCCTCTTTTACTTGTCTTTTCCTTCATCTTTTCTTTCTTCTTTCTCTATTCTCATTCTTTCTTTTCTTTTCTTTCTCCTTTTTCCCCTACCCATATTCTTCTTTTCTTTGTTAGTTTTTTTTTATGTCAACTGTCTAAAATACTTATAAATTGTGTGACCCTGGGCAAATCACTTAACCCAATTTGCCTCAGTTCTTCATTTGTAAAATAAGCTGAAGAAGGAAATGTCAAACCATTCCAGTATCTTTGCCAAGAAAAGATCAAATAGGGTCACAAAGAGTCGGACATGACTGAAATAACTGAACAACAATAATATATACTAACAGATTAGGGAATACAACATTAAGACTAAGTCCCTTCCCTCAGAGTGTTTACATTCAGATAGAGGATATAAGATATTTTCAGAAATGAATATGAAAGGTACAAAATACTTGAAAGAAGAAACTATGTCTGGTTAAAGGGATAGGGAAAGCAAATTGAAAAAGATGACATTTGTGCCCGATCTTGGGGTTTGCTGGATTTAAGGGTGATGGCCATTTCAAATGAAAGGAAGAAATCCATAGAGGCTTGATATTGGAAGACATGTTTGAAATTTCTCACTCTTCTAATTCTTCACAAATACTACTGCCAAATTAATTTTCATAAAATGCAACCGTAATAAGATCATCCATTTGATTGAAATTTGTCATTGGCTTCTCATTGCTTAATGAACAAAATCTAAAACTCTTGACTCTCAAATACTCTCACAAAAATATACATCTTTACAGTCAAATTTGAGCAAATTAAAAGACAAAAAAAAAGACAAATTTAAAAAAAGATATTTATTTTACATTACCTTCATTTTAAAATATATTCTTGCCCCCTCACCAAAAAAGAACCATCTGTCATAATACGAATTTTAAAAAGCTGGGAGTGGGGTGAAAGGATAGTAGAAAGAAGCAGTTCAGCAAAACTAACCATATCAGGAACTGAGTGTGGACCCCAGCATAGCATTTTCACTCTTTCTGTTATTGTTTTTATTGTTTGCTTACATTTTTGTGTTCCTTCTCAGGAAAACTTCTTTCTAGATCCGATTTTTCTTGTGCAGAAAGATAATTATATAAATATGTATACATATATTTGATTTGATATGTAATTTAACATATTTAGCATGTATTGGACTACCTGCCGTCTAAGGGAGGGGGAGAGGAGGAGGGAGGAAGAGAAAATTTGGAACAGAAGGTTTTGTAAAGGTCAATGCTGAAAAAATTACCCATGCATATGTTTTGTAAATAAAAAGATATGATAAAAAAGAAAAAAAAAATAACCATACCAACCAAGCACTATAGTGTACCAGGGTTCCACTCTTAAAGTCCCCTACCTCTACAAAAAAAGGACACTGTGCATTTTCTGTTTTTCAAGACTACATTTAGTCATTTTAGTTCAGTTTCAGCTAGATTTTGTGATGCTGCTGGTAGTAGTGATGTGATTCTTTCCATTTATATTGTTAATGATTATTTTGTCAGTTTCTCTTCCCCCCCTCTCATTCTCCATATTCTGCTTTCAGCATTTTTCATCAGTTCACATATATCTTCCTCATGGGAGACTCATATGGCAATTAAGAGTCAACAGCTAATAAGGGTTACATTTGCTTATTTTATTTTGTTAAGAACTTTCTGGGTCCTATAAAGTAGTGTTTATTATAGTTTTCTCACAGAACTGGAGTGTCTATGAATTACAGCAATGAAGAACTCTCTTGATGCCCAGATTTATGGGTGCCAGTTTTCTCAAGTGTCTGATAATCTCAGATTCTTTGATTGGGTTTCTCAGCAATTAAGCTGAGGAAAAAAGCCCAGCCAATTTATTGAAGGCATGTAACTCTTTCCCTAAAAGCTTATCAACACAATTGTCTGTTAATATTTTTTGTTTAAAGTAATTCTCTTCCCAGGGATTAGTCTCTTTCTAGCTTGACCTCTACTAGCTTCTTGTTGTCTGGTGTTTATGTGTTTCCTGTGTGTTAATTAAGTTAGCAGGCCAGTCTCAGCAGATGATAATACAGGAAAGATGAATGTAATAGGATTATTCCATATTTATCTCTAATGACTTTAAATCCCTTGACTGACTAGGGAGAAGAGCAATAAATCTGCCTTTAGATGATATTGAGTATTGAAGTTTATTTCCCAGGGTATGCATAGTATTGTAGCATTTTCTTCTTTTTCTTTTATTATTGTGAATACTTGTTAGAAGCCAGTCATTCATGTGTTTCCTTTCTGACTTTCAGGTAGAATGCTCTAATTTTTTTTAACATCACTTACATATATAGTATGAAGTTTTATATATATATAAATCGTTATCTTGATTATGGGCATATTGTTGAATATGGATCAGACACTTTGAAAACAATCACTGTTCATATTTTTTTTTTTCTGTTGCCTTGCTTAGAGAGTAAAATAGTGCCAGAAGGAAGAAAAACTTGGGATAAGAGGACAGTATTCTAACACCTGATATTTAGAAATAGCCTCAGGGCATCTGGATCCAAAAAGCTGCCAGTATTACTTGTGTAGGTGGGCAGGCAAGACCCAGTTATTTGGCCATCAATTGTTCTCATTTAAAATATAGCTCTTTACTTAGGCAAAATGGTGTGAGGGCATGGGGATGGAGGGCTGAAACAGGGGAAGGAACTGAATCAGGCCAGAAGCCCTAGACATAACATTTTTTCATATATATATATACACACACACATAGCAACTTTGTGAAGTAGGTTTTCCCATAACATTCATTTGCAAATATATTCCTTTTCTTTTCATATTCTCCAATGAACCATACTTGCAACAAAATATCCTTTATAAAAGGGAAAGGAGAGAAAGCAGTTCTAAATAACTAACTCAACGCATTAATTAAGTCTGATAGTGTATACAATGTTTCTCACTCAGAGTGTGACAACGGATGACCCCTTGTTTGGTATATTATGTGCAATATGAGTTGTACTAAGTAGCCTCTGAGGTCTCCTGTCTCTCAAATCCTATGATTATGTGATGGTGTTCCACCCCAGTAAATTTTCTCATCTTTTCTTAGAAAATAAAATTAACCTTATTTTTACATATCACCTCGTTTTGTTATTTTCTTTTAGAACTCTTCATTTTAAGCAAAACTTTGATTTAAATCATATATTAAAATATCTTCCAATGATCTTTTTAAAATTCTGTTTCATTGGAACCAATTGAGATGAGGTCAATTTAAACAAAAGAAAAACACCCTATATTTTCAGAATAGTTTGTTCCAAATATAACATTATTACAAACAATTCAGGTAGAAGGATTTGATTGTTTGCTAGCATAGTCTGATTGACTATGGTATAAATAGACTATATTTTGTAAATAGAAAAAAAATCGTGGCAATAGTTCACCTTATAAATGCTTCCCAACAGTTTTTGTTTCCCATTTATTTTCATAAACACTGCATTGGTAATTGTTTTAGTTCACATTTTTACCATAAAAATTTTTAGTCTTTCTTTTAAGTATGCAGTTTTAATTACAGAAGATTTCATAATTGTTTCTAAGAACATGGAATTATTCTTAATATGGTCACATAATATAATAGATCCAAATTAAAGGTGGTTATCATTTTCAGATATGAGTGAAGTTTGTGAGATATTTGTTTTCTCATTAGAACTTGTTCATTTACCCTTTTGCTTTGTTATTTCTTCAAAATTACAGTTTTTCATAAGTTTTAAAATGCTACTATTTCTATTTTTTCTTTCTTTCTTTTTTTTTTTTTTTTGCTCAGGTAATAGGGGTTAAGTGACTTGCCCAGGGTCACACAGTTAGGAAGTATTAAGTGTCTGAAGTCAAATTTTAACTCAGGTCCTCCTGACTTCAGGGCTATTGCTCTATCTACTGCACTACCTAGCCTGCCCCCACTATTTCTATTTTTAAAGAAAAATAGGACTATAAACAGATATCGATTCACATCATATGCATTTAGCTGACTAATAGTAAAATCATTTACATGTATTCTTGACCATTAAAAAGTTGGCTTGATTTTTTGTTGTTGTTTTAATGAATTCTGAACAATCTACAATAATTCTCCAAATAGGAAAAGCATATGTGTTGTGTACAATGACAGAGAGCAAAGTAGATTGGTTTGCCAGGTCTGCCATATTAATTTTTCATTTAACAGAATTCTATGGATTGCTTTGGGGAGACTATGGGTTTCAGGGAGCACAGTTTGAGAAACAGTGCTTTACGAGATTCTTGGGCTAAATAAATAGTATAGGTCAGGCTTATGCAAAAGAGAATAAATAATAGGTGTGTAATCACTCAGAATCTCTGAGTTTCTTCGGATAGTTCTTCAGCTGTAAGATTTCCCAGGTAAATACTTTGCTATTCCACACTAAAATCATGACTTTATTTATTCATTTTAATTCAATAAACAATTATTAAGTACATCCTATGTACATCCTGGTGTTAAACACTGAGAATACAAAGAAGCAGCTAGGTGACACAGGCATAGAACTTATGAGCTGTTTGATCTTGAGCAAGTAACTTCTTAACCTGTCTCAGTTTCCTCAACTATGGAGATAATAATATCACCTATTTCACAGGGTTGTTGTCAGAATCAAATGAGATCAACATTTAGCATGGTGCCCAGTACCTTGTTTCCATCCCCAAAGACAAAAATTCAGCTAATCCAACCTCTTCTTTATGCATGAATTAAGCCTTAGGTCACAAAGTCATTAAGTTCCAATGACTTTGATTCCAGGATTTCCTTATAGCAAATTCACTACTCTTTCAATTGTATAAGTCTTTTTGCCCTCACAGAGTTTGTTTTCTGTTGGCAGAGTACAACATATACATGAATAAGTGAACACAAAATATATACATAATTTCAAGAGGGACAGTAACTGTAGGGAACCAGGAAAGGCTTCATTCATGTCAGAAATGGCATCTGGGTTCTGCTTTAAAGGCCATTAGGGATTATAAAAGGTGAAGATGAGGAAGCACTACATTTTAAATAGGGAGGGTTGCTTATACAAAATACAGGTGTCATATGTGAAGTAGTATAGCTGAGAAGCTAATTTGACTGGGGCAGAGAGTGGATGATAGTAGAGGAAAACAAAAACTACTAACGGTCTTTAAATGCCAGTCTGAAGATTTTCAGTTCTCATCTAACAGCTAATGAGGAGTCATTGAAGACTTTTGAGCTGGGGAATAATAGGGTCAGACTTGTATTTTTTGAAGTTTTATTTGGGCAATTATTTGAAGGATTGATTAGTCTATAAGGAAAGAACCAAAGAAGGGAGACCAATAAGAAGAAAATATTGGAATAGACTGTACAAAATGTGATGAAAGTACTATGAGTGATAAGGAGGAGATACATGACTTTCTAAAATACTTTGAGAATACTTTGAGTATTTCTCAAATACTTTGAGAAAATCTTAAGATATTATCATGTTGTGTTTTTTCTAAGGATACAGATTGTATCCCATTCCCACTTTACTCTGGGATTCTTGTTTATATTTTCCCATTAATTCTGGGTTTCACAGTGGGTCCAATCAGCATGCTAAAGGTCTTTCTCAGATCTTAATATTGCTTGGGTACCAATGGAGAACATGAATTGTAAGTCAATTAGCTTTGATTCCTACTATATGATTGATCTACATCCTTTTTTCATTCATACATTTCCCTAACACCACATTTTATACTACTCTTGTGTGGTTCTTTGTTGGTAAGATACTATTGCTTAATCAAGTTGACCATTTCATTGCCCTTTAGATGACTTGTAATTTAAATTCTTTGGAGCCTGTGATACTTTGTGCTTCACAAGCATCCATTGCATCATCTAGAAGAATATTGATATTAAAACGGTGGGCCTTTGTTTCGGGAAGAAGCTAAACAGATATAATGTAGGTAATTGCCTTTTCTGTTTGAATGCTGAATATAAAGGATGATATAAAGGGGATGGGGGGGAATCAGTATATTTGTCAAGACCACAGTTTGAGTATCAACTTTATGACTTAGAAGAAATCAACTTATTTAGGTTTTCATTTCCTTGTCAGAAAAAGATCATATTAAGTGATTTTGTGTAGCATTCAGAATTTTAGAGAAAGTCAGATGGATGTTTCATTTAAAACTGGAGAAATCATGGAAAACTAGAAGAAATGGCAATTCTGAGCCCGATTTTAACTGTATGGAGGGAAAATAATGAAAATGGTAGAAACTGTGGGAGGAAGAAAACTACTCCATAAGTGTTTAGAATAAAGTGAGGAAGGAAGCCTGTACAGTTTGATGTGCACCCTATATTTTTGGAAACTAAATAAATGAATGATGGCCCTATCAAGCTGCAAAGACATGAAATACAAGACCAGTGATAGATGGTATGTCTGATATACAGCAACCTACCTAACTGAGATTGGAGAGGTTCCATTATCAGGTTGGCCACAAGATGATGAATTTTTCAACCATAGCAATTCTTTTGTAAAAGAAGGATGCAGTCTGCATTGGTGAAGGGGGAGTACTCACACTTTAAAAAAACAAGAATCCTTAATCATATGGAAGAGAGATTAGTTTTTTCCCAACATGGTGCTAGAGGGCAGACCTCAAATTAAATGGGTAAAAGAGAAGTAAGCAGATTTGAGCTTAGATTAAGAATAAATTCTCCAGCAATTGGAGCTGTCAAATAGGAGAATGTTTTGCCTGAAGCAGTTAACACATTGAGTCTTTAAACATAGATTGGATAAGCACTGGTTATGGATACAGTAGGGGAGCTTCTGTGCAGGTGTGGTTTGGTATAGATGAGTTTATAAGTTATTTCTAATGCTGCAATGCTGTGATCCCCAAGTCTTTTATAGCTTTAATATTACATTGGTAGGCAATGGCATATAAACACAAACCAATCTAAGGATGATTGAACTACCTCCTCTGTATTTGTATGGTAGATAGAGTTTGGTCCTCAAGGAGATTACAGTCCTCTAGGGCGATCAATAAATAGTAAAGATGAGATATAGATCCCTGAAATAATTAGAAAAGAAACAAAAAGAAGGATTTTACAAGATATTTTATAAAATTTATAAAATATTTTATATTATATTATTATAATATATTATAAAATAATTTAATTAGATTGATTCTAATGACAACACTTACATGTACTCTGTGCTGATGGGCTCTGGGCAAACAGGAAAGGAAAAATGAATGTCAGGTTATGTTATCAGGGAAGGAGGTGGTATAAAAAAATATGAGGAAAGAAAAGAATTTTCTTCTTTTAGAAAGCTTCTTTTTTCTTCAGAAAGTCATAATTATCACAATCAGTAAATTATGCTTATTTGAATTCTAAATTTAAAATAACTATGATAATTTGCAAGAACTTTTTTGAAAAATATATTACAAAAGTCTGAGTTTTACCAGTTGGTATTTAGTTATAAGGTGTGAAAAAATCTACCTTATGACAAAATTTACTTTTCTTTGATGGCATTTTTGTGTTTATTACCTGTCATTTAGGAGATTAATTACAAACTTGATGTGTATAATAAGCTTAATGAAATCTAAAGGTTGAGCTCATAGAAATTCTTAAGTCTTAACTGGTAATTGGGGTTAAAAAATTAGTCTTCTCTGTGAGTTTTATATTCATAATATCAAGTAGGAGACTTGCATTTTACAAATTTCTTTTGATTACTTCAAAACAATTATTGCAAACCTTCCATACCTTAATTTCCCATATTTTGAGTTGCTATGGTCAAAAAGAATTAAAATTTAAAGAACCTTTTTGATGTTACCAAGACAATAGACATAGTCTATCACTGTTCCTGTATTGGAAACCTTTTAAACCTGGAAGGGCCTGGTTGAACCCTCTAGGTCAGTAAACCATATAGGATTCCCTACTGGCACATATATATTGACTTAGAAAACCACATGTTAATATCTATGTTTGACAATATTTTTATTCATTTTGTTAAATATTTCCCAATTACATTTTAATCTGGTTTATGCCCAGTTGGTCTGTAAGTGTTTGACACCTCTGCATCAAAAGAAATTGTGAAATAGAAAAAGAAAACAGAGAGGGAGAAGGAAAGGGAATAATTAGCCTTTATATTGTACCTACTATGTACCAGCCACTGTGTTAAGGGCTTTACAAATCTAACTGCCTAATGGATAGTTTTAAGAAAATGTGGGAAGACTTGTATGAACTGTTATAGAATGAAGTGACCAAAATCAGGAGAATAATTTATATAATGAAGATTTTGTTAAAAAAAAAAATACAATGAATAGCTTAAGAATTCTGATCAGCACATGACCAACCATGATTTCAGAAGACTGATAATGAAGCAAACTACTCACCTTCTGGGAAAGGTGGTGGGATCAGGATGCAAAATCAGATATTGATTCTAACTTCCTTCCTGTGCTTTGGTCTGTTTTATATATTAACAATATGTAAATAAGCCATCAATGCAAAACTAAATTAAAGGCTTTGTCATAATCAATAAAGGCAGTGTCAATATTATGATGCTATTGAGAAGCTTGTTCAATAATTACTGCATTAACAAGTAAGTGGCTTTAGATCCCCGGGGCTTTTTGACATACTGATTTTACTTTTTGGCCAATATGCTTTTACTTTATAAATATTTATATATGCAAGGTAAAATAGATATAATCTCAGAGGCAAGGTACTGAGCATTAAAAGAGGGCTTTTACTTCTTGTACAAGGTAAGATTTTTACCTGAGGCTTGAAGGAAGGCAGGGAACCAGGAGGCAAAGATGAAAAAGGGGGAACCAGAACCAGGAGATTAATTATATGTCGAAGAACTTAAAACCAGGTCTTCTTGGCCCCTGAGTCCAGCTGAGTCCACTAGTAGACTCTCTCTTGTATTTTTATACATACACGCATACAGGCACACACATACACATACCCATGTAAATGTTTTGTCCCTAAAGATTGAGACAAAACATCCATTGTTTACTTCAGTTATGGAGTTATGAGAATGGTTCTTAAGGATTAAAAATTAAGTTAATTAAAAGCATACTTTTTTCCATCAGTGGGAATGTTCATTGTTAAATGACCTGTTCAATGTTAAAAGACCTGAATTCGATCCTACCTCATGCTTCCTAACTGTTTGACCGTGGACAAGTAACTGAATCTCATCTGTAAAATGGGAGTCATAATAATATTTAAACATAGTAAAATGAAATAATATAAAATCTTAAATATAATAAAATGCTTCAAAGTGTTGTGTTAATGACCAAATGAAATAACATGCAAAGCACTTTGCAAATCTCAAAGTGCTATGTAAATAAAAGTTGTTAGGTAATAATATCTGCAGTTCCTACCACAGATAGAAAGGAAGAAAGGATAATGACTTGCAATGACAAGTAGGAAAGCTAGATTGACTGACTGAGTGGAGACTTTCTGAACTCTGGGGCTATTTTTATGGTAGCTTATAAAGATCTAAGCAGAATCCTGAAAACCTTGCAAATTGAGCCCTAAAGATTTCTATCATTGGTTGGGTTAGAATTACTAACAAGACAATGACTCTAATTTCCAAGAGTCAAAGAAACAGAAAGTTTGACATGGGATCGTAGAATGGCCCTGTTGTAAAAAGGCTAACACAGTATTATTTAGCCAGTAATCAGGATCCTTAGGGTTCTGGTTCTATAAGAAGGCAAAGGCAGACTGAAACAAACCCAGAATAACCAAACTTTACCTGCTGGAGCTACATGAGACCTTTCCATACTTCTCCAGATGTTAGGGCTTCATCCTTAGATTTTTCTTGCCTTTATTTTGTGTGTGACATGTACACATATATGCACATCTATGTACATAAAAATTTGTGTATATTGTATATAAGCTCCTTAAGGGGCAGATTATCCAGTTTTTGTCTTTATATAATCAACACCTACCACAAGACCTAATAAATAAAGTCTACAGACATTTATTAAGTACCTACTATGAGCCAGGAACTATGCTAAAAGCTTTACAAAAATATTACTTCATTTAATCCTCACAGCATCCCTATAAGATAGTGCTGCTATTATCCCCATTTTGTAAGTGAGGAAACCTAGGTGGACAGAGTTTAAGTGACTTGCCCAGATTTTCACAGGTAGTAAGTATCTGAATCTGGATTTGAACTCAGGACTTCCTGACCCCAAGCCCCAGTGTGCTACCTAGATACCTCAGATACATAATTTTATCCCAGGAGCTTAGAATAAATCAGAGGAGGGATGAAATCAAAGAGCTACAAAACTCTAAAGAGAGAAGAGTTGAACAATCTGAGGTCATTCAAAATCTTTATTTACTCACTTAACCTCAGTTAAAATTTTTTTTAAATCTTTATTTAATGCAAATCCCAGAAATTAGACTTAATAATAAAATGGATGGCAAAAATACTGCCAATATCTCTACATATGTATATGTGTGTATATATACATATATATATATACACATATACATATATACACATATACATACATATATACATATAGAGAGAGCGAAGGAGGAAAGGAGAGAGAAACTAGAATTTCACAAAGCAAATTTAAAATTTGAGAATATATATTCATCTAGCTAATTCAATTGTACTAAAAGAGAATTTTTTTTAATCTGGCATTTTCTATAACAATCATAATGAACTATTCATTCTCTTGTATATTTGACAGAAAGTATAAAATACTTTGACTTACACATAGTTGTGTATTTGGCAACTCTATTGTGTGGTTATTTATCATAGAAATATACCATTCAAATTAATAAAGAGTATGCCTCAATCTATCTTCCCAGTCTTATTTCACACTATATCCTTTTATGATAGAATGTAAGCTCTCCAAAGGAAAAACTCAGTTATATTTTTGTTTTTTGTCTCTCAGCACCTAGCACAGTTCTTTATATATACTGAGAATTGACTTGATTAATTAGACTTCATGCTCTAGCCAAACTATTTCCCAAACTTCTATGCCCCTTCTTGTGTCCATGAATTATTAAGGAGATCCTTAATCTGTGTGTAGGGTACACTATTCCAGCCAATAGGATTAAAGAGTTTGGGGAAAGGCTTCTTGTAAAGGTGGATTAGTTGGGGCTTGAAGGAAACCAGAAGGTAGAGATGAGGAAAAAGAATTCCAGGTATATGGGAATAGTTGGTAAAAATGCACAATTGGGAAATAGATTTTTGCACAAGAAACACCAAGTATGTGTCAGAACAAAAACATAAACCTCTGAGATCAGCTCTCTTTCTACTGCACTAGGCTATATTCTTTGTTTTTACACATATACACATGTATGACACATATGTATCTATGTATGTGTTTTTCCTCAGGTAGAAAAACAAAACAACTAGTTTTTTATTAAGTTGTAGGGTTCTGAGAAGGGTTCTTAAAGATTAAAAGTAAAGGTGGAAGTAGCTGAGGGCCTACTTTTTTTTCAGTAGAAATGTAAGTGTTAAAAAAAAAAGTATGCACATGTGTTTTGTGTGTGTGTGTGTGTATGTGTTTTTTTGTGTGTAAGAGAAAGAGAGGGAAAGAGGGATAAAGAAACTCAGAAAGAGACAGACAGAGGAAAGAAAAACAGAGAGAGTGAGAGAAAGAGAGAGAGAGAGAGAGTGCGCAATTTATGAAATAGGAAACAGAGCCAAAGTAGCACATCTCCCTAATATACTAAACTTCAATTCCATTTGGAAATTTGCTTTTACTACAAGATTGAAATTCCCTTCAGCTACAGATATATTCTTGATGCTATAAATGTCATTGTTGATTTTGAGCTGTGAACAAAAAAAGAAAAATTGTCAAATTACATATGAAAAAGGATTTCATTTAAATGTATTGCAGTGAGAATTGTTGTATTTATTATGCCATCTCATTCAATTTTATAGCAAATTGTTGATTTAGCATCTGTTTTTCAACTTTTACTTTCTCAACCCTGTAAAAGGTCTGCTTTTAAAAAGGTATTTAAAATTTATACCTTTAATCATGTTCTCATAATAAGAGTTCACATTTGTAAAATATTCCCTCTCATCTCATATCTTTTGTGGCATCCAACTCCTTATACCCTTTGCATATAACAAACAGAACAAGTTTCCTTTTATGCTAGTGTTTTTGCTCTGAGACTACCTCCACTTTATCCTGTAGATACCTTGTCTGGACACAACATAACTGTTGACATGTCATTTCCCATATTAGAACATGGAGTCTTTAACGGCAGTGACTATTTTTACTTTCTTTTTTTTTTTAATCCCCAGAGATTAGCTCAGTGCCTAGCACAGAGCAAAGAACATCATAAATGCTTATTGTCATGACTTCCCAGTGTCTGCTATATGCAAAATACTGTTACAGAATTTGAAATGTGAAAATTTTAATAATTCTGTTTTTAATGACCTTTCCTTGTAATGAGGAAGACGAGATCATAGAATTATAGAATCTCAAAGTCAGAAAGAATCTCTAAGATGATGTAGTCTAATCAGTACATGAACAAGAGTCCTATGTAACATACTGGTGAGCCAGCCTTGGCTTGAACACTTTCCTTAAGAAGTAGCTTACTACCTACTAAGAAGTTCCTTCTATTTTGGGAGACTTAAGGGTTGGGAAGTCTTGCCTTACTTTCAGTCCTTATATTTAACTCTTTTTAACTTCCATGCTTTATTTCTAGCCAAAAGGAACAGATACAATCTTTCTTAAGTGAGAAAAACTCTTCACATACTTAAAAGCAGGCAGCCTTCATTTCCCTTCTTGCCTTTCAAATGTTTTATTTTCTAGGCCAAATATACCCCCATGCCCTTTGATTGATAGTTATATGACATCCGTAGCCCTTCACCCACCCCCATTTCCTACCGCTGGTTACCCTTCTATAGATAGTCCCTAGCTTATCAATGTCCTATCTAAAACGTTGCTCAGGATGTAGTCTGGAGTCGAGTATATTGGGACTCTCTCCTCCCTAGTCCTTGAATGCTATGCTTCTCAGTGCGACCTAAGATTGCATTTGTTTTTTTGACTGTCATATGAGTGAGTCAGAAAATATTTATGAGCCCTTACCATGTGCCAAGTACTATACTAAGGTATAGGGATACAAAGAAAAGCAAATGATAGATCCATACTCAAAGAGCTCACAAACTTATGGGTGAGATGATATGCAAATATCTACATGTAAATGAGCTATATAATACAGGATAAATTGGAAATAATTATGTTAACTGGTTAAACTTGCCTTCCATTAAAACCATCATAACTGTTTCAAATAACCTTTTGTCTACTTATGTGTCTCCTATCTTGTACTTTTGAAACTGTTTTTTTTTTTTTACCAAGACTTGATCTTCACCCCTGTTATTAAATTTCATGTTATTAGCCTAATGTTGTTAAATTATCGAGTTCTTTCCTAACTTTGTCCATCATGAATTTGGTTGGAAGGCCCTTTACCACTTTTTTCAATAATTTATTAAAATATTACATGTCATGGGATAAAACATATATTCTCTTGTATCCATTGCAGACTTTCCAAGTTGAGTATAACTACTCTTTAGATCTTATCATCTGACTGATTTTTTTAATCCAATTACTCATCATCTACCCCATAGTTTTCCATATTGTGCACAAAAATAGAATGCAAACTACACTATGGGACCCAGTCCAATGAGCTCAGGCCCTGTGATTTTTGAGTATAGTATTACTGATGTAATCCACCTCACTGAAGAGCTTGGAAAACCTTCTTCCAGAAGACTTGATGACATTTAATAGTGTGTATAGACATTCTGTAACTGTTAACCATCTGGTAGACAGTAGTCTCTTGATTGGCTGCACCTAGTAAGAACTAGGAATGCCTTCAAAAAAGCATCAGTTGGTCTCAGCCCTCTCTCTTGGTTGGAGCCCTTCACTTCTATGGTTTCTCTAGCTTATGACATCAAGTGAAAGACAATGCCTCTATATCTCAGAGAGGCATTTTGACCTTTACTTTCCAGCCCAGTGATATCTTAAATGAGGACTCATCCAGCAGTAATGCCTCACCTGGATGTGAACTTGGTGAGACTAATGCTACATGGAACCTCAGCCCTCTCTCCCTAGAGACTGAAGTGGTCTAGTGTGCCCCAAAGGTGTTGGGAGGTGGAGAGGAAGGAAATTTAAAAATTCCTGGTCTTGCTATATTGTCTAAGTAAATATCTCTTTGTAAAAACATTTTTTTCCAAATTAGGATTGTTCCCTCTCTTCCTCTGTAAACACAGTAACTATGTGTCTTCAGTTATTTTAGCTAAATCTATTTTAAGGCAACCCTATTCCCATAGGCTTTCTTCCCCTCATCCTCAAATGTCCTCCCCCTTCCCTGTTTGTTATCCCTTTCCCTTATTCTTGATCTCTTTTCTTGTTTGTTTTTATCTAGTTAAGTAATTCTTTTCTTTTTCTTCTCAGTGAAGTAGAATTCTTCTTTCTCTCCTCTCCTTCAACTAGTTTTGTTCATTTGTTTTCAAAATTCATTTTCTATGCTTTTTCTTTTAAAAAAGGATTTCTTTCTCTCACTTTCTTTATTGTTTATCTTCCCTTTCTGTCAATTCTAGATTTTTTTTTTGATTCATGGTCCTTATACTTATTTTGTTCCTATTTAGTTTCTGTTTCATTCATAGAATTAAAGTTTCTAAGGAATCAATTTTGTTTCTGTTTTTTTTTTCTAAACAGTTTCTTTTACAATTTTGTAGGTCTTGCCCCCAATCCCCTTTTTTCTGTTGTGCCTCACTCTTTGATATACCAATTCCTGCTGGTGATAAAGAGGATATTGCCATATGGTAAAAAATCTTCCTATTTCATTATTGATCCCTGCTCTCACTTAGATAATTTTCTCCCCAGTTGCCTTGCAATCTCTTCCATGGGTTCATGCCCTTCTATTATTCTAGGTGTTAGTTGCTCTGAAGAACTCTGATTCCCCTTCTCCTCATATAAAAAGTGAGTAGTCTTTCTAAGTACCAAACGCCTGTAGGTCTTACCTGCTGTAAGTTCCCCCTCTCCTTTTTTTTAAATAAAATAATTCCTGTCTCTTGTAGGAACATTCATCATTATTGACCCTCCTCACTACTACTCACTTTTATTTTTTTTCAATTTTTCCCTTTGTCTCCTTACCCATTCTCTTGTAGGCCCTCTTCTTGCTGAGATATGGTAGCAGTTATTTTCCTTTCATTTTTTAGCCTTTGACTTAGGTAGGGTATATCACATAGACATGATTAGTTCTTGATGACACTTTGCTTGCTTTTTGTAGTTTTCTTTGTTTTCTAAATGTTCACTATTTTAAAATAATGTGTTGTAGACCCAAGAATCAAAATCAAGGTTACTGTGATTTGGCTTGCTATAAAAATCAGTACATTTGCCATTCTTATAGAACCTGTTCTGTTCTCCAAGAGATTCAGTGACATTGATCTTTCAGCAAATATATCTGCTTTCTTTTAGAATTTTAAGAAGCAATTCAGCAATAAAATGTAATGTATACTCATCAAGGAAAGCTTCTTGATCACTTTTACTGCCGCTGTCCTTTCTAATTCAGAGATAATCCTTCTTCACAGGTAAAACACAAAGAAAGCAAAAATTGAGCTGTTCCATTATCTCTCTACCATCCATTTATCCTATTTCTTCTTTATTCATACTCTTTTCTCCAGTATAACTTTAAAAAAAAACCCAGCCTTGACCAAACCTGTTTTTTACCATTAGCTAAAACAGTAAGGACAGTTCTGAACTTTCCCACTGCTAATACTACTTTATAGAACTCTGCCATTCTTTTATGTTCACTTAGTATTTGCCCTTGCTTCCATCTTCTGTCCAAGTTCTACTAAAATCAGTTAGTTGATAAGCTAATAATTGTGATCTATTTTTAACAATTCCTTCTTATCCTTATTATTCTAATTATGTCTCTGTTTTCAGAATTTCATTCTGAATGCTTTCTGTCTCTCCAGACCTGATTTCCACTTTGGACTATTAGTTTGGGAGATTCTACCTATCCTTTTCCTAAACTCTTTGAAAGCCTTTCTTCAGAAATCAAGGATACATATCAAACTGTGTTAAGATATAACTATAAAATAAACCAAAGATAGAGATTCAAAGACACTGAACTAATATGGTTACATTGGAAGAAGTAACAAGGGAATCCATTTGAGTGATATTTTAAAGAAAAAATTGATAGAACTTCCCAGAAGATTGAATAGAGGAGAAGGTTTTGAAGGGAAGAGTCAGAAATGATGCCCATATTCCAAACTTGGGGATGGGGATGCCCTTATGTAACATGATTTTAATAAAGAAGCTATTTTAAAACTCGCTTGCTACTTATAGAATGTTTCTAGAAAAATCAGCTTTACATTAATTTTGACATAAATATAGGTGTGAAATCAGAAACAATTTCTAACTCAATCTAGCATTTTCAGAGACAGCTTTGGAGGAGAGCTTAGGTGAAGGAAATAGTTGCAAGTCTCTTGACTTTTAAGAGTTCATTCCCTGATGATCTTCCTTGAAGCATTTCATATTTATCTTTAGATATAGCAAATTAAATTCCAGTCCATTTGCTCAAAAGGTAAAAGAATATTTGAACTCTTTGAAGCAATGACCAACCTCTGCTCTTGAATCCCTGCCCCTTTGTTCCCTTGGTCCTTACGATGTTGCCCAGTCCTATTTATGATGACATTTACTCTATTGTTGCAGCCATTATCCATCTGTCTTCTGCTCCCTAAGCATGAATGTCCTCCAAGACTATATTTTAAGCCTACTTCTCTTTTTTCTAACTTTATTAATGATCTTTGCTAATTAGTAACCTTAGTAACCAGGGCCAATCTGCCCTGAACTAAAGTCCATCATTATGAAATGCCTATTATCCATTTCCATGTGAATGTGCCATTGATATTGGATCATAAAAGGATTTCGGGAGCCATCTATTCTAAGCACATCATTTTATAGCTAAAGAAGCTGAGACCCAAAGAATCCTAGTGACTTTCATGAAGCTATAAGTGTCTGAAGCAGGACTTGGACCTTAAGTCTCTGAGTCCAGAGCCAATATCATGTTGTATCCACATTTCCAATAAACATTTTGACAATGGAAATCAACATCTAACCTTCCTATGCATACCTTTCAAACTTCCCTATTTCAATTGATGCATCTGCCATCTTCTCAGTCAACCAGATTTATAACATTGGAGCAGTCATCTTTGATTTTTCCCTCTCTCTGACTCCTAATTTCCCGTTACTTGCCAAAACTTATCAGCTTTGCTTCCACAATATATCTCATATCCCTTTCCTTCTCTTTCTTCATACAACCATTACTTGCATTTAGGCCCTTATCATTTTCTGCCTAGACTTTTGTAGCATTCATCTAATTGGCCTCCCTGTATCCTATTTCTTATTTTCCTCTTCAATATCTCCTCCATGCAGCTGCCAAAATTTTTTTTCTAAGGCATAGGTCTAGCCATGTTATACCTGTTCTTGAAAACTTTGAATAACTTTATTGCCTCTGGGATAAAATTGAAAGTCTCGAATCTGTAATTTAAAGCAATCAACACTCAATATTCAGTCTGGCTTTCTAGAATTATTTCACATTTCCCCCACCCCCACCTCCTCATATACTCTACCAAGTAAGAGGCTACAGAAGTGTAGGAGAATTCTAGAGTAAGAAGGCTAAATGGAAAGATAGAATATATTGCAGGGAGGGAAGGAAGGAAAAAGAAAGTAAGAAGGGAAGGAAGGAAGGAATACAGTCTTATTAAGCATGTATATGTCAGATAATTGATTTTAAAATATCTCATACGATCCTCTGGAAGTTAGGTGCTATTATTATAACCCCCATTTTATAGTTGAAGAAACTGAAAAATTGTGTCACAGTGTCAGGGTAACAATAAGTGTCAGAGGCTGCTTTTAAACTCGGGTCTTCCTGATTACCAGTTCAGCTCTCAATCTACTGCATCATCTAGCTACCACAAGGGAGGAAGCTTGTTCCAGAATGAGAAGCCTACTGGGGTGAGATGGAGAAGGTTGAGGACTCATAAGTAAAACCCAGAAAAGAGTAAAGGTCATTCCTAAATCTTGAATATTTTTCTTGCCTCTTGCTTTGCTAAGGTTGTTAGATCTTCTCTTTGGAATGGTGAAATTAAGTGTACTTTTTAAAACAACATTCTCTGTGTGCTTTTGTCTTATTTTGTATTTGTCACTGTTAGATGTAGTCATTGATTTGAGTATTGATGATAGTGGGTTTAACATGAGAATTCATTCTGGGTTCCCTTCCCCAATCCCTTTTTCTTCCCTGACAAAACAACCTTTTTTTTAAACTAAGTTTGTTATTAAAATATACTTTAGCATTCTAGGATTTAAAACTGGATGAAACTTTAGATTATTTAGTCTAATTCCCTCCTTTTTCAAATGAAGAAGAGGACCTAAAACAGATTCATAGCTAAGAGTATTTTTACCTTGGACAAAAACAAAGGGTTGTTTGGGATTTTTTTCCTTAGCTAGAGATAGGAGGGAAGGAAGTGGATAGTGATCAGTCCAAAGGTCACACATACTAAATGTCAGAGCTAAAATGTGACCCTAAATACAGTTATATATACATTGCCTTATGTTACAGATATGGAAACTGTAAGATATAGTGAAATGTTTGAAAGCTTTCACATGAGAGATTGATGTGTTGTACTTGGCCACAAATGTCAGAATCAGGATCAGTTTCTAAAATTTGCAGATTTAAGCTTGAAATTAAGGGGGAGAAGATTGCTGACATTAGACTTATCCAAAAGTATAATGGCTTTTCTAAGAGATAGTGAGTACCCCCTGACTGAACATCTTCAAAGAAAAGCTAGATGACCATAAGGAATTGTGGGTTGGACCCTTCCCTCTCTAGGATTCTGAGGGGCTATCCATACCATGACAAAGCAATTAGAGAAGTAATTTGAAAATATAGGATAGGATATTTGAAGGAGAATAAAGAAAAGCAAATCTAGCAGCCAGAAGCCTGAGCTGGGAGTGATAAAACAGGCACTGGGGGCAATAAATAGAGAGGGGATAATCTGATCATTGCCTGCATGGAGATAAAGAGGATAGGCATTGAGCTGGGAAGAAAGAAATGAGTTGATAAAATTAGGACTATGGCAATAGGAACCTGATGTGCCTAGTCCTTGGGATGTAATTGCCCCTTGCACCTGCAGAATATTATGGGGCAAAGTGTGGGGAAATGTCTCTTCCTGACTACCATTATCTCTCTCAAATATTGTAACAATGGACAAAAGCCTTTCTTACATCATGTTAATGATAATTCTGGTGAAAGAGATGATTTGCCCATGTTCATTCATGGCAAGCCACATTGAGTCTCCTGGTCCTTTCTTCCTTGCTTTTTCTACCAGACCACAATGCTTTGCTTGCTCAAAACAAGTTCTTTGTGGAAAAATGTTTTGTTTTTTTTCCTAAAAAACCTTCTAATTTTCACTGTATATATCTTTTATGTACAGTATTATTTCCTCCATTAGAACACGATTTCCTTAAGGGCAGGGACTTTTTTTTTCATTCTTTGTATCCTTAGCACACAATAAGCACTTAATAAATGTTTCTTGACTAAGTGCTAAGGTTTTCTTTAGGCTTTTTAAATTTTCTAAGCTTATACTTTGAAAGCTTAACCTTCATTGTACCTTGAGAGAGGAAAAAATTAACTTTGGGATTCTTTTCAGGTGGAAATTAACTTTTTCTGTTTGTGAAGGAAGGGAGGACTTGAATAGTACTAAAAGGGTGAGATGGAAAGGAGAAGTAGGGAAGGGTTTCCAATAGTAAACTCAAATTTGTTTTGAAGTCTTTTGGTCTACAGTGAAAGTCAAGTCACAAAAAGCTGCCCCTTAGAAGTAGACAAACAGTATCTTTTTTGTCATAAAGTATGTTCAGGTTGCATTTTTTCCTTCTGAAATCTGATAAGATTCCTTATCAGAAGATTTTGATCTCTTTCTTATTAAAAGTTGTTAATCAAATATAGATGTGTCCCTTGCTTAGTAGAAATTGACTAAACTAAAATTTAGTTTCAAGAAAATGTAGAATTGTATAACCACTCTAAAGAAATGTCCACTAAACTTGGAGACTCTTTTCCCTGTTAAATCTGCTGGATTTGGGTGCTTAGCTCTCACTGTTGTATATGTCTTGACTAAATTTAAGAGTCATTTATGTCTGTCAATAATCAATACTTTGAAACCTCAACAACACTGTTTAGATATATTAATGGCCCCTAATAGGGACACAGCCTACAATTTCACTAACCACTAATTTACAAACAGGATAGATCTACTCAGACTTAATCAACTAATTCATTATTTATTTATTTGTTTGTTTTTGGCTAATGTCTCCAGTAGATATCACTACTGAGGCAAACTGTAATTAAAAATTCAAGGATTATATATTTTTGAGTCTTTAGCTTTGGGGCCTTTTGTCTCTATTTTTCATTAAAGTCCTATATCTTATTATTAAAATCGAAATAACCCTGGGCCTTTTAAGAGCTTTGTCAGCAGAGCACAATCTCTGATAGATCTTTAATTTTCCCCTTCTTCCCCAACACCTTAAAGAAAAGAAAATGCATATTCTATGGACTGGCTATACAACTGCATAACAAAGTCTTGACAATAAGGAAGTTTTCATCCTCTTGGCTTTTCCTATAGTGGATAGTGAGAACAGAAATTTTATCAATAATTATAGAGCTTATTTAGAGCTTCTATGGCTTCTGGCACTTAGTACAATTAGCATAGTACCATTTATAAGCAGGATTATTTGGAGGATCTCATTATATGACAGGAAAACCTCTTCCATTTGTGTTAACCCCTCTGTATATCTCTTTCTATGACATTCCTTGTTGAAGGACAGCCTTTAAGATTCCATTTTACTTTACAATGTTTTCACTATGCTTCTTGTTTATAATCAAGAAATTATAAGCACAGTGGCCTCTTGTATTCTCTATACTTTTCAGTGATTTGTATTACTGTAAATACAGGATATGCTGTAGAACATTGTTTGTGAAAGCCTATCCTGTTCTCCTCTTTTCATCAATGATCTCCTTAATACAAAAAGGGTCATTAGTGAATATTAGAAACAGAGACTTTGAAGAACTGAAAACTAAAAAGGTACCCATCATTTGGGTAATGCTAAATAAATTGGGATATTAATGTAAAGGAATATTATTGGGCAGTAAGAAATTATGAAAAGAGAAGTTTCAGAGAACCCTGCACAGACTAGTATGAACTTATGTAGAATAAAGTGAGTAGAATCAGGAGATCATTTTATATGATAACATACAGAAGAATAACTTTAAGAACACTGCAATAGCCAACCATTATCCCAGAGAACTGATGATGAAACATACTTCTTTGCCTACCAAGAGAAAGATGATGGATCCAAGATGTAGAATATGTTGGACACAACCTATATAGGATGATGTTTTGCTTTACTATGTATATTTATTATGAGGAGTTTGTTTTTCTTTTTTTTTCTTTCCTTTTTGGAGATGGGAGGAGAGAAGAGGTTAGGAATAAAAAAAAGGTAGTTCAAAAGAAAAAGCAAAAAAGGATATTGAAGCATCTTATTTATTTTTTAAAAATACAGAAGAAAACTGAAGAAAGGCTAAAAAGAATCAAAGAAAAGTAAAACAGTTTTGAATTTGCTATATATTTTAAAAGAAAAATAGCTGAATATAATAGAAATTTGCAGTTTCATGTACAATCCTCTTTTTTGTTCCCTTACTTATCTAGAAATACCTATTTTATTTGATTTTGTTAAGCTCAATATTTTTTAAAGAAAATTTTTTAAAATAAAGCTATTGCTTTCAGTAAAAAATAGATGATATTAGTGTAATCTAATTTTTTTGGGGGGGAAGGTTGGAGTTACTAGACTGGTAGATGAGGGAATATTAACGTTATTATTTGCTTAGACAATATTTTTCATAATATTCTTGTGGAAATGTCAGCTAGACAGTAGTAACAGTTGACCTTGAAATTAGTTAGATAATCAGAAAAAAAGAGATATGTCATTTATGTTTTTCATGCTAATTTGGAAGGAGATCTTAAGAAGATTATCCCAGGGATCTGTTCTTGGCCTTTCACTCTTTAACATCAGCAATGACTTTGGATAAAGATATAGATGACATAATTAGCAATGCAAAGCAGGAATAAATAACAGATGATAGAATAAATGCTTTTAAATTTTTTCACATTAGAATCAAATAAAATAAAACTTAACCTATAGACAAATCAACTTCAGAAGTATTCAATGGCTATTCATTTGTAAAAAGAAAAAACAATTTTGATTTGTACTTTTTAGTGTGCCATAAATTTACTATGAGTAAATAGACAAAACAGACATCCTAATCCCCTCCCACAATTACTATGTATATATTTTGTATTTTTACATTTTCCCCCAAGTCTAATGGAATGTTACAATAGGAGAGATACTGGTGTTTTTAGATTGTTAATTTGTTTTCCTTTTGATTTCTAGAGTCTAGTTTATTCCTGGCACATACTAGAGCCTTAGCAAAAGTGTGTTGAATTGAACTGAATCCTCACAAGTCCAAGATTGGGAAGCTGCCAAACCAGCCCAAAGGCCCTGTCCCCATTCTTTCTAGGATTTCTCACTTTCCCCATCTACTCTTCTTGCTATGTATACTTTTTCTCTCAATGTGAAAAGACCCTCTTCCCCTCTAGACAATAGAACTATGGCATTGTTTTTCAAAAGTGCAATCACATGGCTAAGATGACAGGAAAAGATAATGACGAATGTTGGAGGGGATGTGGGAAAATTGGGACACTGATACATTGTTGGTGGAATTGTGAATGCCTCCAGCCATTCTGGAGAGCAATTTGGAACTATGTTCAAAAAGTTAGTGTGTCCATTGAACTTATATCCCAAAGGGATCTTAAAGGGTGAAAGGGAGGAACCCACATGTGCAAAAATTTTTGTGGCAGCCCTCTTTGTAGTGGCAAGAAACTGGAAACTGAGTGGATGCCCATCAATTGGAGAATGGCTGAATAAATTGTGGTATATGAATGTTATGGAATATTATTGTTCTGTAAGAAATGACCAGCAGAATGATTTCAGAGAGGCTTGGAAAGACTTACATGAATTGATGCTAAGTAAAATGAGCAGAACCAGGAGATCATTGTACATAATAACAGCAAGATTATTCAATGATCAATTCTGATGGACACGGCTCTCTTCAACAATGAAATCATTCAAACCAGTTCCAATTGTTCAGTGATGAAGAGAGCCACCTACACCCAAAGAGAGGACTGTGGGAACCGAGTGTGTGTCACAACATAACATTTTCACTCTTTTTGTTATTGTTTGCTTGCATTTTATTTTACTTTTCTTTTTTTCTTGTGTGGCATGATAATTGTATAAATATGCATGCATATATTGGATTTAACATATATTTCTACCATGTTTAACATATATTGGACTACTTGCCATCTAGGGGAGGCTGTGGAGGAAGGGGGCAAAATTGGAACAATGTTTTGCAAGGGCTAATGTTGAAGAATTGTCCATGCTTATGTTTTGAAAAATAAAAAGCTTTAATAAAGTAATCACCAAAAAAATTGCCATCAGAGGTTTATCTCTACCTTCTTTGGGGAAAGGAAAAACATGTTGGATCCTACATTGGCATCTCTCTTTCAAGAGAAGATGATTAGGGACAGAACATAGAGGAACTCAGTTTTCTCTTTAGTAGTTTACATGATAATGAACTCTTGGAAGCATATCAGTAGAAGGTAGCCAAAGCTGATGACTCTGGGTCAATGCACAGATGGTTCCATGTACCTCATGTACTGTGTTGGAAATAGTGCCACTATGGGTACATGTGCTGAGGACTTAGGAGGAGGGTATGAGAAAGGGAAGAAGATAACTCTTTCCATGCAAATAAATAAACCAGAGAAAAAGAGGTGTGTGTGTGTGTGTGTGTGTGTGTGTGTGTGTGTGTGTGTGTGTGTGTTTTCTTAGTAGGTGCTACGAGATAGCTATCTTTAGTCATGGGCAGAAGCTTTTAAGTGATGAGACAATGAGATTCTTGGAAGGAAATATAGAAATCTGAACCTACTGCTGTGTATCATGGGTCATTGTAAAGAATATTGAACTAAAATTTAGGAAATTGTTGTTTTGATCCCAACTATACCATGAATTTGATCACGCCAAGCAAATCCCATTACTTTTCTTGTCCTGATTTTCCTTACCTCTGATATAGTGAGGGAATTAGATTTACTTGCTTTTAAGGCTCTTCTTGTGTTGATATTTTCTGATTCTGCATAAAGCACCCTACACATGGTTTTGTTGTAGATTGTCCTGATGTGTTGGGAGATTCTAGTTCTGACCCTGTTTGGATTGCAGTTAACTGGGTAATGCCAATTACTCACAATTACATTGTAAAGTTCTTAATAAATTGTCAAGGATAAAATATTTAAAGGTTATATTTATTAATCTCTGGGCATGTAGTATCATTGGATAATGAAGTGACCAGAAAAAAAATTGACTTACTTTAGAACCTACCACATGTTGCTGATGCTATAGCTATATCCAAGTTGCTGCTGTCTGTAGTAATTATCATGTTTTCATCCCATAGTTCAGTTGAAATGCTTATGTGTTTTAAAGTGACTGTGTAATACTGAAATATGCCCAGTTTGAGTTCAAGTCTGTTTACAGGAAGATTTCCTTTCCCTTACATAGATAAAATAATGGTTTAATTCAAACCTAAGCATTTCACTTTTTCCTTTACCACTTTCCTGAGGGTCAAATCTATCCTTTATTTTTATTTTTGTGGATATTGTTATAACAGGGAATCTAAAAATGTCCATGAAACAAAACTTGAAGCTTTACCTTGCAGGCTTCTAAGCCAGTGACACTATATCCATTTGAGAAAAACCAGAAGCAGGTTCAGACCCCCTCCCCCCAAAAAATTGAGCCTTTGTCATACCAAAAGGGTTATCTCTGTTTCACAGTATAATCACTTGATGCACAGAATGCACCTCTTGGGAAGAAGCTAGAGCTTGAATTGTGTGTGCATAAGAGTTTTGTTCTGAGTCAGAGAGGAAACACGATTCATTGTTACCTTTCATCCACTTCTAACAATGGAAGTATATTTTTTGACATGTTCTTGGATTTTTACTTATTCAGAATGTGGCTTTCTTGGCTGATCTTTTTTTTACATTGTTATTATTTTGTATCTTGTTCTATTAGTTTGGCTTAAAGATTTTAAAATGGTAGGGAAACTGAGAACATCTAGTCAAATCCCCTGCATTTCTCAATTGAGGAAACAGGTCCTGAGGTTAAATTATTTGTCCAAGACCATGCCAGCAGTAAATGGTGGTCAGGATTGAAACCCGGATTTTCTGATTTCTAAGAAGCATTATTATTTTTTTTAATTAAAGCCTTTTATTTTCAATATACATACATGGATAATTTTCAATATTCACCCTTACAAAACCTTGTGTTCTAATTTTTATCCCTCTTTTCCCCCCATTCCCTCCCCTAGACAGCAAGTGATCCAAAATTGATATGTTAAACATTTGCAATTCTTCTATACATATTTCCACAAATATCATAAAGCAGCACTATTTCTCCAGCATTACATTATTTAATTTTTTTCAACATCAATTGATGTTTTTTTCCAAATGCCTCATATTTTATCATTCCTTACTGGAAAATAATATTCCATTATGTAGGGTTAGTTTTTGGTTCTCCTTCTCCCCCCCCCAAAAAAAAACCTATGCAGTGTGGGGGAAGGATAGGATAAAATATTTTCAATAGGCACAAATAATATTTGGAAAGCCCAGGACCTGAATTTATCTTTTAATTTTAATTAATTATAATAACTGTGACTAAAAAAGTAACTAAATCACTTGTGGGATTGAAGAGACAATAAGTATTGTCAGGGGGTAGGAAGATTCAGGGAATTGCATATAAAGTCCTTTACCTTTGTCATTAGTTTGTGAAGAAGATCGATCAGATTAAAAGGTTTTCCTGATGAACAGCCAGTCCAGTTATCTGTATGGTGAGTTGGTGGTTTCCATTATATCATTATTGGGAGACCAGCTTTGGGCAGGAAGCCATTCCTAAATAAGCAGCTCATAGTTTATAAAGACCCCTTTTTTGACTTATCTCAAGAAGACTGAAACTTGTGTTGTGTATATCTTTCATGTCTTTTGGAACAGAGTTTTAGTTCGTTAAGGAGGCAAGGGTTAGATGAACTAAAGAGGCCTTTGTTTTTCTTGCCCACCTCCCTGGTGCTGTGCCAACTCAGGTCTGGAGAGGTGATCAGTGGGGTGGGTCAGCACTTCCCCCATCCTGGAGGTCAGCAGGACTTTAACACTTGTAGCTTTTCATTTAACCATTCCAGCACCATCCTGCTGCTGCCCCAAGCAATTAGGTTCAAAATGGGGCTAACCCAAATGACCACTTGGATGGCAAATAGCAAGGTCATGCCAGGGTTCTCTGGGAGGAATGGAACAGAGAAGCTCTTTGTGGAAGGTGGGGCCCTCAAGCAATCTTTCTAACTGAAGTGTCTTTTTCTTAATCCAATAGGAGGAGAAGGCATAATGGAAAGGTTTGCAATGAAATAAACTGTACTTTTTAACCATGCAGGAGCAGTTCCTTTAGGGTTCAACCACAGGGTGGGTATACCCTGCAAGCCAAGTAAGAACATTATGCCATCTGACCTATAAGTTGGCTAAATTATGGACTCTCAAGAACCATGACCTTGCAGTGGACTCCATTCTAGTACAAGCAGTCCTAGACTTATAAATAACCCTTTCAACTGTAAGATCATAGATTTAGAGTTAGAACTGACCTCAAAGGTCCTCTAGTCCAACTCCCTTATGTTATAGATGAAGAAACTGAGATCTAGGGAGATTAAATGACTTATCAGCATATCATCACCATCCTTCCCTCTTCCACTGCCTTCTCTGGGGAGAGTTGGAAGCTTTTTTAGGGAAAATTTAAGGGAGAATTTCAACAGAATTATTCAAAGGCGGAACAGGATGCCTCTTGATTAGATGTATGCAAACAAAAGCTGGCTCTGATAAGTTGTAGAAGGTAGTCTTGTTTAGAAATGGACTGGAATAAATAGCAGCAAGGTTTTTTCCTACTTCTGAGATTCCATAAAGTCGACCCCAGAGCAGACTTGTCAATTATACCTAGTCATAGCTCCTGTGCCGAGAAATAATTTCTCATCTGCCTCCATCATAAACTTGGTTGACTGTCTAATTGTTTTTCTTTAGTTTATTATAATATAACCATGCATTGATTTACTTTGATTTTTAAACAACAAATACATATTTGTGTGTAGGTGTATGTACACATACATGTACACACATAATACACATACCTCTTGGCCCAAGGAGAATAAAGTATCATTTATCTAATATTGATTCAGTTAATCAGTATGTTTTCTATTTTTTATACTCAGCTAAGATGAACTGTACCTAACATATTAAGTTTTTTTTAATTTTTTTGGAGTGGGAACAAGGAAAAATAAATCATTTTGGAGCATGGAACATTTACTTAGGGGTTTAACCTAGCATGGATGCCGCGATGAAGGATCATTCAGAAGCACCATCTTGGGATCTTGAGAAAGGGATACAAGTTGTATTTGGAAAGATGTGATAACTAAACTGTATATTTCCAGAAAATTATCTCTTAAGAGCTGAGCTAGTGACAACAAGGACAGAGGGGTAAAACATTTAAAATGAAATAATTTTAATTTGAAAGGACCTTAGAAATCACTAAATACAGCCCCTCATTCACCCTAGAGGGGTGAAGTTATTTATCCAAGATCATGAAACTGATCAGTGGAAAGAAAATCTGTGACTAGGATCCAAGTTTTATAACTTCCAGTTCTGTTTTTGTTTTCCCCAATTGGTACACCATGGTCTCTATTCCTCTATGTCTCTTCCCTTCCTAAGTAATATGACTACCCATTCTTAGGACCCAGAAGTTAATTCAGTAATTTAATCCAAGGAGCATTTATTAAATCATTTGCTATGTGTAACATGCTGAGATAAGTTCTAGGGAAATGAAGAAGGAAGGAAGGAAGGAATGAAGCAAGGAAGGAAGGAAGGAAGGAAGGAAGGAGGGGAGGGAGGACACAGTCAGTCCCTGCCAAGAAGGTACTTATATTCTATTGAGTCCATAGAATCATTGATTCTATAGTTCTTGGATTAAAATGAGCCTTGATTGGCAATCTTATTATCATTGTACAGGATGAATTTTATTAGGAGGTATCTTCCAAATTCCAAACAGCTGACTTAAATTTTGTACTACAAAAAAGACTACTTATTTTCTTTCCTGTGAGATAGAATCACACCTTGATAGTTTTACTCAATAGAAAATACTGTGAATTTTAATATTAACCAAAGCCAAGATAAGTAAGTTTTTACTTTTGCCAAGTTCCCAAATTTCCAAATGGGTGAAAAGTATGAGTGGGATAGCAATAAATTTTACCAGAGTAGGACCGTCTGGATGTATATCAGCAGAGTTTAGAGGAGTAAGCTGGTTGATATAATTGAGAATGGAAATATTTCTCCACATAATGCTCTCTCCTTTTCATTACTGTAGTTAAGCTGAACTTCCAGTGCTCTTGGGTTTATTCTCTGGCACTGTTGATTTAGTAAAAATGAATCCATTGTGTGAAAATAGAAAAATTGCCCTTAGGATTTAAAACAATTTTTTTGTTGTTGTTGTTGTTGACAAGGGCAATTGGACTATAGATGGCTTTTGTTTCACCAACAGAGAGTTTTTGTGCTAATTATGAGATAAGCCACCTTCATTTTACTGCTTCTTTGTGAATACTCTGGATTATTTAGATTTATGTAACTATTTTTTATTTAACTTGTTCCATTTACTAATCATAATAAGACATTTACTCATCCTTGAGCTTCAGTTTCCTTATCTATAAGAGGTAAATAATTCCCACACTACAATCACACTACAAGGATTGTTGTGAGGAATGTGCTTTTTAAAAAATTGTTTTTACATGTTTTGTTTTGTTAATTGTTCTTTTTATATCTTGTCCATTCTGAATATACCACTCCTCAGCAAGCCTTTCTTTGCTTTGTAATAAAGATTTTTTTTAATGGGGGTTGAGGGAACCCAGCAAAACATTTACCTTGATTGATAGCATATGCAACATTGCACACATATAATCACCCACCTCTTCAGTAGGTAGAATTTTGTTTTCTTGACTCTTCCACAAAAACAAGATAAATTGTTATAATTACACAAAACTTGGTTTATGTTTTGTTGCTCTTTCTATTTACATTGATGTAATCATTGGGTATACTGTTTTTCTGATTCTGTTCTGCATCATTTCATGTCTACCCAAGCTTCTCTGAATTCTTCATATTTATCATTTCTCATGGTCCAGTGATATTCTATTTACATTTATGTATTACAATTCATTTATCCATTTCCTAGTTTACTTTGATTTTATTTTCTTTCTACCACAAAAATGCTGCTAACTGTATTTTGGTATTTATATATGGTTGGGACATTTATTTGTCTCTGACAAGGATATACTTCTGGGTTAAATAGCATGGATATTTCGTCACTTAAAAACAACAACATTCCAAATTGTTTTCCAGAATAATTGGGCCATTTCACAGTTTTGCCAATAGTACATTAATTAGATGCCTGTTTCATTAGCCCTTCTAACATTAACTGTTTCTATTTTTGTTAATCTTAGTCATTTTGCTGGATATGAGGGTAAATCTCAATTAGTTCAATTTAGATTTCTCTTATTGGTGATTTGGAATAGTATTTCATATAGTTGTTAGTATCCAATGCTTTTGGTAGCTTTTAGCCACTCGTTTGTGGGGGAATAGCTCTTAGTTTTCAATATTCACATAAATCCCTGTGTATTTGCATATCAGGACCTTATCAGAATTACTTGGTATATGGATTTTTTTTTTTACAATACACATTTCCCTTCTTATTCTAGCTGTATTGATTTGGTTTGTGCCAACAACTTTTCAGTTTTTATCTTAGGATAGTGTTTGGAAAGTGCTACTGTGAAAGTAAGCTATAGTTTAAACATATTCATTTGGTATTCTTAGTATAAATTTATATATTATCCTAACTAAACTTAAAGGTACATTTGCATAGAAATTTCATGACTTAAAGAAGGGAAAGGGACCTGTATGTGCACGAATGTTTGTGGCAGCCCTCTTTATAGTGGCTAGAAACTGGAAACTGAGTGGATGTCCATCAGTTGGAGAATGGCTGAATAAATTGTGGTATATGAATATTATGGAATATTATTGTTCTGTAAGAAATGACCAACAGGATGATTTCAGAAAGGCCTGGAGAGACTTACACGAACTGATGCTGAATGAAACGAGCAGGGCCAAGAGATCATTATATACTTCAACAACAATACTATATGATGACCAGTTCTGATGGACTAGGCCATCCTCAGCAATGAGATCAACCAAATCATTTCCAATGGGGCAGTAATGAACTGAACCAGCTATGGCCAGCGAAAGAACTCTGGGAGATGACTAAAAACCATTATATTGAATTCCCAATCCCTATATTTTTGCCCACCTGCATTTTTGATTTCCTTCACAAGCTAATTGTACAATATTTCAGAGTCTGATTCTTTTTGTACAGAAAATAACGGTTTGGTCATGTATACTTATTGCGTATCTAATTTATATTTTAATATATTTAACATCTACTGGTAATCCTGCCATCTCGGGGAGGGGGTGGGGGGAAGAGGGGAAAAAGTGGAACCAAGAGGTTTGGAAATTGTCAATGCTGTAAAGTTACCCATACATATAACTTGTAAATAAAAGGCTATTAAATTTAAAAAAATGAAAAATGAAAAAAAAAGAAGTTTCATGACTCTCATATCAGCTACTTGGCAGCCTTCACAGACATCATCTGGAAAAGCAACCCTGTGAGAGAAAAGGCCACTCATACCCACTAATTGCCCAGGAAGATAAGCCAGCTTAGTCAAGGAGCAAGGTGCTTGAGGGGAAGTGTTATGGGCCAGAACTCTGAACTTGAAATAAAGAATTTTACAAGGTACTGAGTCAGTGTAATTGATAGAGAGACAATAGTTGTCTAATTTATTATGGTTCACTAGGATTGATTTAAATCCTACAAGATGTTATGGACCAGAACTTGAAACAAGGTACTAAGTGGAATTGAGGAGACAATGGTTAAATCTAGTTTAGCATTAATTTAATCCTACAACAAATAACGTTTCCTGGTGATATAATGATTGGTTTGTACTCAGTGTGGAGCATATAAACTAGAAGATTCAGCCAGAGAGATTCAGAGACAAGCAGACAGAAAGCTGGAGGCTGAAGGTTGGAGCACAAACCTTTGGACTCAGACAGATGCATCCCATTTCACACCACTTTGGCTCTCCTTTTTCACTTCTCCACTGAAACCAAGATCCGGAAGGCCCCCAGAAAACTATCCAAGCCCCAAGTGAAGGAGATAAGACTTTGAAGGAGACAATAAAGGATTTGGACCTTAACACCTGGCTGCACATGTGGTGATTACTGAACTGAAATGAAGGCTGCTCCCAGAAACCCCAAGAAAACCTCAACAGAGAATACTGCATTTTAGAGAGAATTTACAAGGAAGTATCAGGCAAGTCAAACCACCATCACTCCCTTGATCTCCATCTCTCCTCAGACCCTTATAGGAGCCCATAAGACCTGAGAATTACAATGCTTTCAGCCTAGTACCATTAGCCACCAGAAATATGGTCTGTCTGTTGCTCCTGCAGATGCTACCACTACAACTGCTGAAGACCCAGAAAAGAAATTTGTATCATCAAAGCCCTTAGGACTAGAAACTGACATAATTTTTTCAGCAAAAATGACATTAAAGAAGAATCAAGGCATTAACATCTGCTTTGCTACCACACTATAAAAACCATGAAACTTTTTGGAGTTTCCATTGAAACCTTCCATATTTGAATTCCTTGAAGATAAAGAATAAATTATTTTTATTCATTAATTAATCCATTAAAAAGAGGGTGGAAAGCCTCAATTTCTTCAGATGTAAAATGATGGGGTTAAACTAAATGACCCTTAGCAACCTTTCACGTTTGAGTTTATGATCTCCTCACTCAGGGCCTTCCCTGTACCTTCTACCTGCCTCTTACTTCTACTTCTATACTTGCATAAAATGGGGTGTTCATGGAGGACTAGCATTTCTGTTTTGAGGGCTTACTGACTCCTTTTCAGGGCTGCTCACCTACCTTCGGTGTCTGACTTTTAACTCTCATCTGTGGCTCCAAGAAGCTGTAACATGCACACCCTGGTAAACTTTCTTAGACACTGAGCTGATCCAGATTGAGAGTAACCAACAGACCCAAAACCTATAGCAGAGTTAGAGGTGGAATGTCTATCCCAAGGTGGAAAGTGAAGACTTTCCCCACAGAATGGGCAATTGAGAACAGTTTGTTCCAGCTACCATGAAGGCAGCTGAAGCAGGTGCTGTGAAACACTTAGAGTTGGTCAGATATCTAGAAGCTAGATCTTGGCCATCTCTAGTCTTCCTGACTTTTGTCCTGCCACTGGACTTTGATGATCCTGTAAGAGTGAGGCGGATGTCTTTGAACTTGTGTAGAAAACAAGAAACAAATAGCAACAACAATAAGTATACCAAAGCTCACTTGCAGCAGCTGGAACTGGAAGGAAATTTAGACATCATTGGGTCCAGTCCTATCAGTTTATAAATGATGAAACTGAGACCCACAGAATAAATTATTAAACCCAAAGTCATACAGCTTAAAAAAAAAAGTTAGCAAAATTGGGAAGATCTATCATTAGAAAAGGGCAACCTGGGCTTTGCTTAAGAGTACAGAAATATTCCTTATGATATACTACATCAAGCAGAAACAGTTAAGCAAGAATAATTAATTAAATTGAGAAGCTACTGAATTCAGTAATTGTCCCTCCCTCTGGCCATTCCCTAGAACTTCCTCCCCGGTCTAGCCATGCCCTGGTTATTCTTTCAGCAACAGAATCTTGGTGGCTTGATTTGAAGACACTTTTTGTGTGTGTGGCTCCCATGTAGCAGAATTCCTAATTGTAGTTTTATATCTAGAATTCAAAATCAGATCCACTACACCAAAGGACCAGTCAAAATACAGCTCCCAGGGAATTCCTGGATTGAACACTTTGGAGTATATAGTGTATAATTCACAGCCACTCTTATGGGTGGAATATCCAAAAGGAGAAGCAATCTGTTTTAATGAAAGTGATACTTTTGGCCTTTTAAATTAAAGTGACAAAGAGTCACTAACTACCCCCTCTCATTTAATTATAAGGGAATTTCCTTCCATAGCCACTGTCCCTAGTGCAAGCATTGCCCTTTTTCCTGGGGAAACATTTCTGTCTGGTTTGTGTTGGGCTCTGGCCAATTCACTGTTCTTTGTGCTAACTCAACTACGAATTGGAAGTTTTGGATAATGGCAGTAATTGAGTAAAAAAAAAAAAAAAAAACAGAGGAAGCTGCGATTGTCTGTTCACCTCTGGTTTCAATCAATGCTGATTGAAGATGTCAGTTTTGATAATCACTTAGCAACTCCTTGTGTATATTAGTTTCCATAAGGAGCCATCCATATTTCACTTTTAAATGTAACCCTTGCCTTAGGGACACCTTAGCACAAATGTATCATTTATTTTTGTTTCCTCTGGGGACCAAAAATTTAAAGATGAGGATGGGACTTCCACATATCTAGGCTTGAAGTAACCACCTGGTATCTTGAAAAATCAGGATATTTTTCAGCCTTATACACAAATTACTTGGAAAATTCTGATCATAAAATATTAAAGGAAAGAAACTTTTTATAAGAGCAGCTAGAGAATACTTCAAAGAAGGCAGAATAACTGCTCTCCATTCCTACTGTTGCTTACTGCTGTATTCTCAACTGACATATGCCACTGCAGCAACTTTCCTGGATATTTGGCTTTGAATGAGGAACATTGTCATTAACTTCATATTCATTTTGATCTATCTGTCCCTTCAACTTCCTTCAAAAGAAGGTGGAGTATTCTTGCCTAAAGGTCTACACCCCAGTTGTTCAATGGATGTTAAGTTAATTTAGCTAATTTTTATTTTACTACCTGTGGGTGGGGGGGAGGCAAAAATTAAGTAAATGGCCTACCAAGAATTACTCTTGTAAGGTTTTTTGTTTGTTTTTCTAGGTTTTTAAAACATATGAATAAAAATGATTAGTAATATTTTTAGGAGTTAAATTATGATATCCAAAAGAAGTGGTATAGAGAGAGAAATTAGATGCTGGACTTGAAATCTGGAAGACCTGGATTTACATTTCTTACATTTATGAACTACATGATTCTGGGCAGTTCAGTTCTGCCTCAAGCAAGTTTGTAGGATTTATCTACTAAGTCATAAATATAGATATTCGTTGAGAGAGTTCCAGTGCTGGTTTTTCATCTCCTATCAAAAATAACATCCTTCAGATTCAGTGATATATACTACAATTTGTATTGACCTATGAAACAAATCAAGAAGCCTATTTTTATGAAACCAAGGACCATCTCTACAAGATGTCACACCTTGACTCATATATATATATATATATATATATATATATATATATATGCATATGAACAGGAAGGGACCTCAAAAGCTATTGCCTTCAATCCCCTAACTTTTATAGCTGGGGAAACTGAGGCTAAAGGTGGTGAAAGGATGAAAGAGAAATGGAGATTCAGGTTTTCTGACACCAGAGCCACTGTTATTTCTGTTGTACTACATTGCCTCACATGTTACCTTTGATCATAAGACAGACTGAAAAATCTGCAAATCTATCAATTATTTTTATTTTAAAAAAAAAAAAACTCATATCTGCCTGAGTGTGGAGAGAGCAGAACATTGGAATCAAATCTCTTTTTTAAGGTTCTTCTTTCCCTCATTGGTATGTTTTTAAATAAGACCTTTCTAAGAATTCTCCCTGTCTAAAAGTAGAGTCCTTTTAACCTGAAAATTTCTTCATCTTTTTATTAATAATGATAAGCATAACTTTACTGAAGAATGCCAAGCCCTCATTCAAGTAGTGCTTTAATCAGTTTTGTATAGAGAAGTCTGGAGTTTTTGTTTCCCTCTATGCCTCCTCACCACTTTATTAGCAATAATGACAATATCTTTTCTGTGAGAGCTAAAGTATTAAGGAGGGTAACTTAAGTGCCCAAAGGCAAGGGAGCTCGGCCTGATGTTCTAAAAATGCCAATATTTCAGACAAAAGGTTCATGGTTTGTTGAGGGGGGTGGAGAATTTTTTTTGAGTTTGCTTGGTTTACTTTTCTCTTTTTACTGCAAGTCTACAAGCTGAGTGTAGAAATGATGGCTCAGAGCAGAAATACCTTGTGACTGCAACTGAAAACATTTTGAAGTGTAAATATGAGATGCAGAAAAACCAGACACTGGGTTGGGGAAAAACGGTTTCTGATATCAATGTGATAGAGCTCTCAACCATATCAATCCTCTGCCCTCCCATGCATCCTCCTACCTACCACGCTAAAAATATTAGAAAAGGACCAACTTTATCCAAAATCTATTTTGACTAGAACAACCTGTCACTGTTAATGTGGAGGGAAGGGGAAGCGTGCTCAGTCTAGGGAGTCACCCTACCTAATGTTCTTCACTTAAGTAAGCTACCAGATAGGATCAACAGGAAGAAAAGAAAAATTATAAACAGGCATTTTGTGTGTGTGTGTGTGTGTTTTCGCACAGTTATATAATAAGGATTACACTTCCTTTCTCTTTTCTTTGTAATCAAATTAGAGCATTGTCCCAATGCCAAAGAATAATTTGCATGTAACATTGGTTGTTCTAATTGCTTTCACTGTGCCACCAATAAAGGATATCCCAAATTAATCCCTCTGTGGTTTAAACAAAAGAAAAACAAGATTTCTGCAGTTACTGTTTGACTGTTAAAAACTGAAATGCTCTCATGCTTCGCCATAGAAGCTCTTAATGAGTGCTTTTTCTCTTGGTTAAGTCAATATGGAAATGGAGTGACACATTTGTTGATGAGTTAGCGGCTTCCAGATGGACATCTTCATTCATGATGTTGGCCTTCAAGAATTTTAACAGAACGTTTTAAACTATTTGCTTTGCCCAAATTATTGTTTTATCTAGAGACCTCCATTTTACACTATGACAGATTTCGAGCGGTGTGTTGTGCAAGTAATAATGCTAAGCCTGCTGGCAATTGTCTGAGTTCTTTGTTTTTTGTTTTTTGGTTTTTTTTGTTTGTTTTTAAATTTTGTGTCCAGTTTGAGAGTGATCCTTCTAAGTTGCCTTCTGCATTTGTTAATGACACTATAATACTGCCTTTTCATTTTAAATTGGCAGAGATTTAGGATGGGTTAGTAGACAATGCATTGAGCATGAAGTCAGGAAGATCTGAATATAAAACCAACCTCAGACGTTTACTAGCAAGCCACTTAACCACTGCCTGCCTCAGTTTCTTTATCTGTAAAATGAGAATAATATAGCACCTACCTCCCAGAGAAATTGTGAGGATCAAATGAGCTAATGTATATAAAAATATTTTGTCAACCTTAAAGCATTTTGTAAGTCCTTATTTATTAAAGGAAGATTGTTTAAATCAATAGTCAGCATTTGTTTAAATTTATTAGGAAAACTACTGAAAATTGATTGTATGCCTTCAGGGACTAAATAGATACACTGAAAAAAAAAAACTGAGAGGAATTTTTTCTTTTACTTTGATGAAATAAACAGATCCTTTCTGAAAACTTTGTTCAGGAGTTTTTAATCTTATGCCCCTAATCAAGAATATGTGCCTTTTTCTCTTTGGTGACTTGAAATCCTCAATGACAAAGAATTCTAATTCTTTGGTGAGAGAAACATAATTTTATTTATAACATTTTATTGTTTATGCTATAATTTTGTTCTTCATGACCATCTGGTTTGTTGTTTATAATTAATTTAATAACTAGTGTCAGTTTTTGACATTTTAAATCACACTTTACCTTACCATATATGAATGTATGAGCATGTATATGTATACATACACATACATATATGTAAATACATGCATACATGTATATATCCATGTCATAATGGCAGATATTTCCCATTTTTTCATGTCTTTTATCTATGAATAAGAAATGAGACCTAGCCTATCTTTAGTCATGTTTCCTAATAATGTGTAATTATCTTCATTATCAAACCCACAGGACCACATTCGAAATAAGGCTTTTAAACCTGTGAATATTTTACTCTTTCTTCCTCTAAGTGATTTGTTCTTGTCTAAATTCACATCACATTTTTATTAATTTTGCTTTAGTTTTTCATATTTTGTATAGGAAATAAAAGTACAGAATGTAGATATATTTCTCTTAAAAAATAAGTTTTTTTATGGCTTTTGGGGTTTTTTTAACATCATTAAAATTTCCCTCAATATTTCTTCCCTTCTCCCTCCCCTTTCAGAGAGTTATCTCATACAACAAATTGTATTTTAAGACCCCCTTCCCTTTAAGATAAGGGGGAAAATTGACACAATTGATCAGTACACAAAAAAAGTTTTTAAATATACAATCCTGTGACCCTCCCACCTCTCTGCAAAGGGATATTTTCTTCTATCTCTTACTTTTGAGAGATACCTATTCTTTATAATGTGACATTCACCTTTTACTTTTTTTGTGTGTAGTTGTATTATAGTCACTATGTGCTCTGCTTACTTCACTATGCATCATTTCATGCTTCACTGTATTTATCATATTCATAATTTCTTTCAGCACAGTCATATTCTATTATATTCATTAACCACAATTTGTTTAGCCATTCCCTAATTGATATACATCTGCTTTGTTTCCAATTCTTTGAGATCACAAAAAGTGCTATTACAAATAGTTTGATGTATAAAAGGATTTCTTTTTTATTTATTATTAACTTCTGAGATATAAATATAGTAATGGAACCTCTGGTTCAAAAGATGTAGACAATTTAGTCATTTTATTATGAAAATATATGACATTTCATGGCAAATATACATTACATTTAAATTATATATTTTAAAAATCACTTTTTGTGGTAGCTTTATAGCTTAGATGATATAATTTTATACTACCTGTCTGGCAGCATTCACTAATTATATCTAATACTGGTCAACTTAATTTTGTTCTCTTCTCCTCTGAAGAAAGAAGGAAAAGGAATACAGCAGAGACAATGAGTACCTTAGATAGATGTTATTATTCTAATTGAGTAATGAATGGTATAAAGAAAAATAAGACATTTGCTTAGGCCTCTTGGATACCAATGTGGATTTTTTTATTAATATCTGTGGATAATTATTTTATAAATGATTTAGGCATTCATTTTTTTTCAGAAAATCACATATATTGGTTTTTAAAAATACCATTTTGATGAGATAGGAAAAGAAAAAACTCCTACTTAAGGACACTGAGGCAGCATTAGAAGTAAGTCATATAACTTTGAACCCAGAGAAAACATAAGGAAATCGAACTCTTTCAGAAGAGGAGAGGAGGGCTTTAAATGGGAAATGTTACATATTGAACATTGTGAATAATCGCTGTGTTGATTAGTTGGTTTTGCTTAACTATTTTTTCTTTATTACAAAGGAAAGACTACTCTGCATCCAGAGAGAAAACTATGGAGAGTGAATGAGAGGAACAAAGCATAATTTTTGCACCTTTATTTTATATGCTTTTTCCTTCTCATGTTTTTTTTCCTTTTGTTCTGATTTTCTTTCACAAAATATGACTAGTATGGAAATATGTTTCAAATGATTGTACATGTAACCTATTTCAGATTGCTTGCTGTCTTAAGGAGCAAGGAAGTAAGGGAAGGAGGGAGAAAAAACAATTGGATTTCAGAATCTTACAAAAGTGAATGGAAAAATAAAATATTATTGAATTTTTAAAATACCAAGAAAAATCTAAATAGATGGGTGTCATGCACAAGGATTGAGGAAGAACATACAGACACAATAGATATAAAGAGAAGCATCAAGAAAACATTTTAAAGAAATGTCACAAACAAACTTTAATCACAGATGACTCAAAAATGATTGGTGACTTTTTCAATTATGAAGTAAGATCTCCCTTTGTTGTATAGTCCATAACTGGAAGATAGTTGTCCTTGAGTGGTAGTGCTATTATTATCACCATCACTCTGTCTTCATTATCTTTTCTATTCAACAACTTTTAATATATTCTAGTTAATATATTAGGCTAATGATTTAGTTAGATAAAGGGAGCAACTGTCCGGCGGCATCTCAGTTTTTGCTATCTTCTGGTCTCTATAAAACTGAAGACCAAACAGGAAGGGAATTAAAATGAACAAGGAGTGAAGCCATAGCTAGAAGTGATAGAGAAAATTCTCTTGAAGCAGACGCTTGACTGGAGAGGAAATAGGGCTCAATGGGCTTTTCTTCTGTGTGTATATGTACGGACGTGTGTGTGTGAGAGAGAGAGAGACAGACAGACGGACAAACAGAGACAGAGAGAGATCGTATTTGTTTTCATGAGTAAGCACTGTGGTTTAGTGACTGCAGCATTAATATTAGAATATTATGATAGCATTGAATGGCAAGATGAGAGCACTAGGTTCCTTTGTAGGAACTGTCATTTTCACTGACCTTGGACAAATTGTTTTTGCTTTAGGGTGTTAGTTTTACATCTCCCAAGCAGGGATTATATAGTACCTATCGCACATCCTACATGTGTATACTCACACAGTTCACCTGGAGGTTAAGATAAACTGTGTACTTTAAAATAATCTTTCAAGCATTTTGAGTTCAGTTGGACTAAGATGTTGAGTTCAAATTCCAAGATGATCAAATCATTTTGGATTAGACCTTCAGTAATCAGTGTCCACCTGGCATTGCTTTAATTGTTTTTTTTTTTAAAAAAAGGAGAAACAATGAATGCAGACTTGAAGATTATTGCCCCAGGATCATGCTTATATTTTTACCCCTTCCAAATATAAAGCAGTTTCTTTTCATTACCTCAGTTTTCCATTATATGCTATGCTGTGAGTTGTAGACTTAATAGCGTTTGTACAAAGGAAAAAAAGTGCTTTTACTTCTATCACCTCTTGCTGTATCTGGGAAAGTGCTAGACAATGAAACTTTTATAAATGTTTTTAAGATACTGAGCATTTTCCAGTAAATAGTAGAGGAAGTCTCCCAGAAAAAGAGATCCAGGTCTCACAGACTTTTATCCAGATTGATTTCGATACACTTTGGACAAAGGAGGGGGCGGGGCAGAAAGGAGCTAATATCATTATACTTTTCAGGGTGTCATTTTTTCTTCCCTTGTTTAACTGTCTAAAATGTGTTTTCCTTTTTTTCTTCCTCAGATGAGTATAGGATCAAACCTGTGGAAGAGGTCAAATACATGAAAAATGGGGCAGAAGATGAACAGACAATAGCAGCCAGGAACCAAGAAAACTTGGTAAAAAATAAGATTCTCCTATTTCAGGGAATTGGGGTGATACCATTGTGATAAAATCTGCACTATGTTCAAATAATAATATACACATTGAAACAGGATTTCTTGAAATTGCTGTAGCTATTTATAGTTTGCCTGGAAGCCTGCAAAATTATTCCAGTATCCTGTTTGCCTCTGAATAAGACCTTACTTGATCTTGTTAAGAAAGAATGCTTCAATGTTGAATATTGTATGTTTTTATATTCACCCCCTTTTAACTTTTTATTCAGGTCAGGATAAAGAGTGATAACTTTTATATTCTCTGCATGTAGTCTTGTTGAAGGAAGTTACTTTTAGATCCCTTACAAAATAAAAAAAAATTGTTTTTAGATCTTTCTGATCTTTAGATCTGTATTTCTGAAGACAGGTTTGTCAAACTAGTATATGAGTATTGAGAATAACGGGAGAAATAAATGTAATTATCAATTTCATTCAGTAAGCATTTATTAGATACCTACTATATTCAGGCACTATACATACAAAAACAAAACCAGACTATCCCTGCCCTCTATGAGCTTGGAGAATTGTTGAGATGTTTCAGTTTTGTCTAATTCTTCATGATCCCATTTGGGTTTTTCTTGGCAAAGATACTAGAATGGTTTGCCATTTGCTTTTCCTGTTCATTGTACAGATGGGGACACTGAGGCAGACAAGGTTAAATTGACTTGCCCAAGGTCATACAGCTAGTAAGTATCTGAGACCAGATTTGAACTCATGAAGATGGGTCTTTAAGCCTAGTCCCTGATCCACTAGACCACTTACCTACCCCACTGAAGAAGAAGGGAATAAGTAAATACTATAAAGCTGTAATGTTATTTCTTTATACAAAAAAAAGGTTGTAGAGCTCTCAAAATTCTATCTATATCAAACACAATGTTAACTGATGCTTAGGAATTCCATCAATAAGTTATCTTAATTGTAAATATAGATTTTTTCACTTGGTTTTTAAATTGGATATTTGTTGAACTTTATACTTTAATAAATATTATTTGAAGAAATTTTCAGTATCATAAAATCTGCCCATTTATTTTAAAGGGATTTTTTCCTATTATATATATATATATATATATATATATATATATATATATATAAAGAATATGGAAGAATTCCATATTCTATTCCATATTCTATTCCATATTCCATTATTCTGGATATATCCAGATATATATATATCCATATTCTATTCCATATTCCATATTCTAAAGAATATGGAAGAATGTTCAAGAACTCTTGAGGTCTGAAACCTATTGCATCTGCAATACTCTGATGAACTTAATAATTTCATTTTAAGTGGAGCCTAAATTGAGTACATTTTATAACTTGAAATGCTTCCATTTCAGATACTGAATAGTCTGGATGATTTTGAAAGGATTAAAAATATTTTGAATGATCAGAAATGCAGTTGCCAGAAAACTTGATCTGGCTGTATAAGAAGTTGTTTCTTTAGCACAACAGTTAAATCTCAGTGATTAATCTCAGTAATTAAATCTCAGTAATTAAATTAACTGATCCAGTGAGGAGAATTTTCAAAGACTACATTTTAACAGAATGTATATGGCTTGGTAGTATTTTAAATGTTCATGCTTTGTTAGTACTTAGTACTTAAACTTCTGAGGCTACCTTCCATTGACTCAGAATATGTGTTTCATATATATGTTATCTTCCTCCATTAGATTGTAAACTCCTGGAGGACTGGGGGACTGTTTTTGCTTTTTCTTTATATCCCTAGCAAAGTGCCAGACACACAGCCAGGAATTAAGAAATATTTAGTGATTCAGTAATTGTACATGGTCCCTTTTCATTCAAATTGATAATGCAGAAGGTTTGAATAACTGAAATTTCAGGAGTCCTCTCTTTGCCTTATCTTGCAGAATAAATAACATTTTGCCCTTTTCCAAGTGTGGCTGTGTCCTCTGGAGTTACAAATTGAATTCTTCAGCATGTAAATACACATGTGCATTGGTTCTAGTCTGCAACTTTTTGCTTGTGGTGCCCCCTTTAAGAGCAGTTTTCTCTTGTGACACAGCTTTTTCCCTCTCTATAGATACAAGATGTATTGCCGATGTCACTTTTTCTTCAGTCAGCATCTGCTCTAACAGTCAGCATTTGTTTCTGCTGTAAGCGCAGGTGTGTGTCTTTGGCTTTTTTAAAGGCTGTAGTAATTAGCAGAATTAACTAATTCAGGAACCATCAGCATTTACACTGGCTGTGTGATTCTAGATTAGTCCCTTATTCTATCTGAGCTTTACTTTATTCATTAGTAATATAGAAATATTAGGATCAGACACTTCTGAGCCAAATTTAAAAGTTCTACATAAATATGATCTCTCAGTAATTTTGTTCAAATTCAGAAGGAAGAAAAGAAGGAAGGGAGAGAGAGAGGGAAGAAGGGAAGGAAGGAAGGAAGGAAGGAAGGAAGGAAGGAAGGAAGGAAGGAAGGAAGAAGGAAGGAAGGAAGGAAGGAAGGAAGGAAGGAAGGAAGAAGGAAGGAAGGAAGGAAGGAAGGAAGGAGAGGAAGGAAGAGAAGGAAGGAAGGAAGGAAGGAAGGAAGGAAGGAAGGAAGGAAGGAAGGAGGAGGAGGGAGGGAAGGAGGGAGGAGGAGGAAGGAAGGAGGAAGGGAAGGAAGGAAGGAAGGAAGGAAGGGAAGAAGGAAGGAAGGAAGGAAGGAAGGAGGGAGGAAGGAAGGAGGGAAGGAGGGGGAGGAAGAGAGAGAGGGAGGAGAGTGAAGGAAGGAAGGAGGAGGAGGGAAGGAAGGAAAAGGAAGGAAGGAAGGAAGGAAAGAAGGAAGGAAGGAAGGAAGGAAGGAAGGAAGGAAGGAAAAAAGCCTAATAGCACCTTCATTTGTTAGTGTTTTCTTTCCTTCAATTGTGGAGTATTTGCTTATATGTATACTCATTGTACACATTATACCTTGATGTAATATAAACTCCTTTAAATGGAAAGGGATACAGAGAGGAAGGAATAGTCTCCTTTTTGTCTTTGTGTCCCTATTGCCTTAACCAATGTTGAGTTTAGTTTACTGCAACCAACTCTTAATTACTTTCAGGCAGGTTATCATCTTTGTAGCTTAAATTCCAGTTATTGCCAAATCTTATCATTTTTACCTTCACAGCATTTCTTGTATAGTCCCCTTCTCTACCTTTAGATAACCAGTACCCTTCTTAAGGTTATCCTCTCTTTCCTGGACTATTACAATAACCTTCTAGTGGTCTCTTTGCCTCAGATTTCTCCCCATTTTGGTCCATCTTTCATTCAATTATCAAAGTTAGGTATTTCTCAAAAGCATAGGTTTAACTGTGGTTACCCTTACACACACACACTATTTCTCTCTCTCTCTCTCTCTCTCTCTCTCTCTCTCTCTCTCTCTCTCTCTCTCTTTCCTGCTAATATGGTGAATACTAGTTGTTCCTTATACCTGACATTCTATTGACCTCTTTACATTGGTATTGCCTGTGCACTCCCAAACTCAGCCCCACCACGTCTGGAATTCTCTCTTTCCTCAATTTTGCCTCTTAGCTTTCCCAGACTTCTTTCAAATCCCATCAACTACTGAAGGCTTTTCCCAGCCCCAAACCTCATCCCCTTGTTAGTGCTTTTCCTTTGAAATTATCCTACATCCATATCCCTTATGTATCTTGTAGGTACATAATTGTTTGAATGTTATCTTCACCATATTATTTACTGAAGCCAAGGACTTAAAAAAGGTGATAGATGAGTTCCCTCATCTATAAGGAGAGAAGGTTATATGAGATAGATAATCTCTAAACTTCTTTCCCACTCTTAAAACCAAAAAAAGTTTTGGTTTTGATTTTGGTTTGCCTTTCATTCTCTCCTCAAAGCTTAGCTCAGTGCTTAAGACTTAGTAAATATTTAATAAATGTTAGAGATATGACTGACTCATTTCTCTTTCTGTTGAAATTTATTATTTCCAAGTTCAACCTAGGTACCACTTTCTCCTTAAATCTTTTATTGAGAAAGTGGAGAGTTAAGAAAAAACTTTGGTCAGAAGAAGAAAATATGTCCTCTGAGAAAGAAAAGGGGGAAAAGATTAAGTGAAGAGATGGGAATTTAGAGGTAGGGGATAAGGGAAGATGAAGTGAAAAGACGAGATTTTGGAGTTAAAGTCCAGATGTAAGCTTACAGCCACCTTACACTTAGAACCAACCTGTGTGACCTTCAGCAATTGCTTCATCTGAGTTCCCTCATCGATAAGGAGAGGTTGTATTAGATAGATAATCTCTAAACGTCTTTCCCACTCTTAAATTTTGATGCTGTAATCTTCATGTTTCAGCATTCTATGTAAAAAAAATGAAGAAGTAAAGAAGAATGGTAGTTTCAGAAGAATGAAGAATATTTAAAGAGTTTTGTGAAATAATTATCCATCTCTATGTCAAGGAATCCTAACAGTATTCAGGGTTCAGTTGGATTTATAGATATCAGTCTGACTTTCTCTAAAAATGTTTTGTGACCTGGAAGTAGGGCTAGAAAAAACAGAAAGATCAGAAGTATTATAGGAATTGTCACATACAGAAAGTTGAAATCTAAGGGAATTTAGAATGTATTAATAATGTGTTTTTTATTTATCATTTTAATTTTTAAATTTTTATTTTTAAATATTTATTTTCTCTCCTTAACTCCACCTCCTCTCTTTGAAAAAATAAACACAAATAAAATAATAAATAGAAACAAATTGTAGCAAATAGTCAAGCAAAACAAATTCTCACTTTGGCCATGACCAAAAACGTATATCAAATCCTGTATCTGGAGTCTATCACCTCTTTGTCAGAGTGTGATATGCTTGCTTCATCATTGGTCCTATAGAAATAAGATAGATTACTCTATTGATCAGAGTTCTTAATCTTCCAAAGTTGGTTGTCTTTATAATGTTGTATTTTGTAGTGTTCTCTTGGTTCTGCTCACTTAACTGCACATCAATCCATCTGAATCTTCCTAGGTTTCTTACTTCTTATAGTATAATAATATTTCATTGCATTCAAAAACAATCATATGTTCAGCATTCCTCAGTTGATAAATGAATTCATTTTTATTTCTTTGTTACTACTAAAAAAAAAACCTGCTGTAGATATTTTTGTAAATATGGGTTCTTTTCTTCTTCTTTAGTCTTTTTGGGGGTATAAACCTAAAAGTCATATCCTGGGTCAAAGGATATATACAATATAATGCCTTTGGGAGCATAATTCCAAATGGCTTTCCAGAATGAGGAGCAATTCTGACAATAGTGCAATAATGTGCCTTTTCACCCACAACCTCTCCAGTGTTTGTAAATTTATTTTGGTCCTCTTTGCCAGTTTCATGAGTGTGGGATGGTACCTCAGAATTGCTTTAATTAGCATTTCTCTAATTATTTGTAATTCAGTGTCTTTTTTTCATATGGCTACTTATTTCTTAAATATCCTCCTTTGAAAAGTATTCATATTCTTTGACCATTCATCAACTATAGAATGTTAGTGATAGTTTTGATTATGTGATAGGCAATCAACCTCAGCCAGAAATAGAAAATTAATTTTAAATACTTGTCTCAAAGTGACTTCTTATTTAATATTATCTTGGGCTACATCTTCATATACATTGTATTTCTCATAGTCTGAGTTTACTGTTAGAGATATTTTTTATTCCTATTAGTAAAAATTATGAAAATGACCCAATTACTCAACTATTGGAGAAGAAAATATAATTCAAGTACTCAATTTATTATAATTCAACGAACATTTATTAAGCACTTATTATGTTAAGCATCCTGTACTATTCTCCAAGATTTTTTTTAAAAAGTATAATTATACATTACAGAACTAGTTCTCAAAAGCTTGCCACTTAATGGGAAAGAAAGCAATACAAATAAAAATTAGACAGATTATATCTTTTCCAAGATAAATGGAAATGAAAAGTCCAAAGAAATTTGAGAGAAGAGTTAATGTGAGTAAAGAGAAAAGTGTCAGAGAAGGCTTAGTAGAAAAGAGGTGCCATCTAAGTTTTTACACTTAATAATGGGATCAATAAAGGCATAGACATGGAAGAGTATGACAAGTAAGGAGGGGAAGGGAAGAATTTATTTTGGCTGGAATGTGGAATGTAGAAACCAGGAATTAAAATAATACAAGATAAGGAAGTCAACAAGCTAGAATGAGGGATTTCTTCCTGTGTAACTAGAATGTATTTGATTAATGTCAAAGGCTAGACTGTATCACAGTGCTAAGAAAACTCAGACTTTGGGGCTGTTACATTAATTAATAAATATATGATTTGAGTACCTACCATATGTCTGGAACTATACTATGAACAGTGATGAGTATAAAAGAAGTATAAGATATTGTATTGCCAAAATGTAGTTTATAATCTAATCAAGAAAACTATATGTATATAAGTGAAATAGAGCACAAAACAAATAATGAAATGTTGGCCATGTCACTGATATGCTCGGAAGAGATATCCAAGGACAAAAAAAGTACAGGAAATGATAGGGAAACTTTAACTTTATCATTTAGATCAAGGAAATACTATTAGACTGATAGTATCTTGGACTTAGAAAGCATGTTGGATGGATGCCATTTTGTCCAAACCATACCAAGAATTCCTTTAGAAATAATGTCTAACAAGTAGGCACCCAAGCTTTGTTTGAAGATCTCTCCAGTATAGAGAAATTTACTACTTTCTCTGATAGATGATTCTTTCTACTTTCAGATTGCTGGAGTTGTTAAGAAGTATTTTATTCCACTTTTTTACTTTTACTTATTTTATTTTTTCTCAATTACATATAAACAAGGATTTTGAACATTCATTTTAAAAAATTTTTGAATTCCAAATTTTTTCCTTCATCCTCCTAATCTTTCCCTTCTCCTTGAGAAGTTAAGCAATTGGATATAGATTGTACATGTATAGTCATATAAAAACATTTCCATATTAGCATGTTACAAAGGAAAATGCAGATAAAAATACCAAGAATAATAAAGTTTGAAAAAATATGCTTCTATTTGCATTCAAAATCCATCAGTTCTGTCTGAAAGTGAATAGCATTTTTCACCATGAATCCTTCAGAGTTGTCTTGGGTCATCGTACTGCTGAGAAAACCTAAGTCATTCAAAATTGATCATCATATAATAGTGATGTTACTGTATACAATGTTCTTCTCATGTAGATTGGAGTATTTTCTTACATCAAGCCCTAATTTGCTACTATGTAACTTCTTTCCATTATGCTTAGTTTTGTGCTCTATGTTAAGACGAAAGCATTAGTTTCCGATCACCATATATGTCTGATCACTCTGAAGGGAAAAAAAAAGTTGAGTACTATTCTGTGGAATCCACATTGTGGGCTACCTAAATTTACTTATTTTTATATCATCTTTTCTGATCTTTCCATGATCTATTACAAAATTTTGACATATAGGAGCAGCTAGGTGGATAGGATAGTGGGATAGAGCACTAGCCCTGAAGTCAGGAGGATCTGAGTTGAAATTTGACCTCAGACACATAATACTTCTAGCTATGTGACCCTGAGTAAGTCCAAAAAAAAAAAAAAAAAGACAGCAGAGGACCTATATTTTTTAGTAAGTATTTTTTATTCTTATTAAGCTTTTGCAACCCAAGTACTGTTAATGAAAAGCTGTTGTAAGGCAAATGACTGTCTTACAAGGAGAGAGAGAGAGAGAGAGAGAGAGAGAGAGAGGGAGGGAGGGAGGGAGGGAGGGAGGGAGAGGGAGGAGAGAGGAGAGAGAGAGAGAAGAAAAAAGAACAAACTCTTCCATGAGAACAGAATCATTTTATAAAAACATCCTGGTATAAAGAGTGGAAGATCACTATGTTATATTATATTCCCTTCTTCTCTGTCACTGTTGATATATTGTGCACATCACCTGACACCTTGAATATTCCAGTAGCTCTCTGCCCCAAGTCCTTCCTCACTACAGACCATTTTTCTCTCCATGGCCAAAATGAGCTTCCTGAAATGCAGAATTGATCATGCCATCCCATCCTTTCTCAGTGGTTCCTTATTTCCTTTTGTATCATATATAAAATCCTCTGTTTGGCTTTTTAAGCCCTTTATAATTTAACCCCTTTTTCTCTTTCCAGTTTTCTATTCTTTATTCTACAAACCAGTGTCACTGTTCTCCTTGCTTTTATTGTTATCACTGACATCTTCCCAATAACACCACCTACTACCATGACCATTGTGTTATAATGCACTAACAAAAAATGCCCCAAAGGAAAAAAACTTTAATAAATCTTTGATAAATAAAATTAATAATAGTCTATCAGAGAAGATCTAGCCTAACTAAACTTTATCACTTTTCACATTTTTGAAATTGTATATTTTTGTTCCTAAGATCTTTGAAGAAACCTCAAGAAAAACAAAATCAACTTTTTCAATGTTTTCCCAAAAATTAAGTAATCCAAGTTATTGGTCCAAGTATTTTGTTGCCTGACATTTGTCAGTAATGACAGTCATAATGATAGCTGTCATTTATTATTTTATTTCATTTGATTTGTCCAACAACCCATGCACTAAGTATGTGAATGTTATTATTCCTATTTCTCAGAAGAGGAAGCTCAGTTTCTAATCACACAGTTAGTTTATGCCTCTCAAGGAAAAGTTGATGGATACTGCAGGAGCCAACATCTAGGTTACTAAGCTCCTCAAGTATGCAAATTGTTTAACATTACAATCTATAAAAGATTTACCAATAATTCACTCAGGGTTTCTAAAGGAAATCAATTCCATTAACATCCTTGACCTCTCTAACATAAGTACTTTATAATGTTAATAGCATTCCTGTTATACTTTTTCAGTACCCTCTGTTAATATAATCCACAGTGTTATTTTGTTTTTCTTAGTTCTTGCTGACATTTTCAGGACTGTACTCCCTAATGATCATTAAATCATTTTTCTAGGCAGTCACTGGCTTGGATGATTGTTCTATTTTAAAATGTTTTTCCTAGATTGATTCTTTACTCCAAGACTAATTTTACTTTTGTTTACAATGATTTTCATTTGCCATCTGCTGATATCATTGTTTAAATGAAATTTCTTTTGAATCAGTTTGTTTCACTATTAGGCAAGCTTCGTTTTCAGTAGTATTCCCGATTTAGAGACTTGTTTTAAATATCCCTAAGTTAGGATCATAAAATATTATAATTAGAAACTTTTAGAGGTAATTCATTCATAGGATCATTGGCTCAGTGAGGGTTCTTAAACTAAAGTCTGTAAACTCATTGAAAAAAATTTCAATACCCATATATAATTAATTTCCTTTTGTAATCCTTTGTATTTTATGCATTTAAAAAACGTTCTGGGAAATGATCCATGACACTAAAAATGTTATGAGCCGTTGCTTTAGAAAGGAGGCCATTTTTTTCTGATTACATTATTTCACAGATAGGAAAGTTGAGGTCCTGAAAGATGGAATGATTTGTCTATGGTCACTCCAAATATCAGTGAATCTTCTGGCATACTAGAAGAATGGAATTTTAATTTCTGATTATATATTTCTGTTGTCTCTGTTTGCCGGAACTTGTCAATATAATATCCATTTATTTCAGTTTCTCATATATATCATGGATGTGTTGGATTTAAGCAATGTATTCATCTACAATAGAGAAGCATGGGACACTATTACAGGACTAGTCAAAAGTCACTAAGCTTTGCTGGGCTTAGTCATGAGAAATGGATATTTGGAGGATTATAAATTAAATCTGGTGCCCTTAAAGTAAGATGTGGATCAGAGTAACAAAGACATTGATTGCATAGTAGATAGAGAAGTGACTTTGGAATTAAGAAGATCCAGAAGTTCAAATCCCACTTCTGATAAATATTAGCGTGACCTCTGACAAGTAACCTTTCTAGAACAGTTTCATCATCAATAAAATGAAAAGTTCAGATTCAGTGACTGCCAAGATCTTTTCCTTCTCCAAATTTGTGTTGTCTACAAGCCTTCTCTGACTGTAATTAAGAGCAGAAGAAATGCTTTGGAATCTCACAGAGACACTATTTGAAGTAACTTAAACTTAGCTGTTGATAAGGCATTGTGGTTAACCAGGATACACAAGGTTTGTAGCTATCAGCTGTAGGAGGAGGGCTCCATGTCACTGTGCTGACTTAAGGGCAAAAATACCTTGACAGACTCTGAAAGTCCCTTCCCTGGTTGTCTGAAAGGCCTTTCACTAGTTATTGGTCAGAGATCACGCAAGATTATCATTCTTGCTTCACTCTGAAATACATTGGCTATAATAGGATTTATAATTATCTATCTACTTACATAAATGGCAGGATGCTGTACTCTGTAGCAAAGATTTAGGCTTAAATTGGTTGTTTCATCAGAGGAGCAGCATTTGATCAATTTGCTTTTTTAAAAAATTGATTGTGAGTTGTGTTCTTTTCCTTGAGCAGAAGAATACCTATTGATTCTACTTTTCCCATGATTTCATGAAAGGCTAATATCCCAGCAGATTTCTTTTTCTGCTCTCATTTGTCCTAGACCCATTAAATGGTGACCCCAGATAATCGTGGGAGTATTGTTTGCCTACATTTTCTTCATTCTTTTTTCTCTTCATTCTCTATTCCTCATATAACGAGTTAGATTGTTTTTATTTGGAAGCCATATGAAAGAATATCTTGTCACTTTTGAAAAGTCCCGATCTTCCTGAGCAGCCAAAATAAATTTAGCACTATTGAGACTTAGCTAAAACAAACTGAATCTACTTAATAATTAGACTTTCTCTTAAAGAGAGAACGCTTCAGTTCATTTCAAAAAAACATTTCCTAACTATCTACTAATATATCCAGGCCCTTGCCCCTAGATCCTGGAGAAAGAGGTCCTTGCTCCTGAGAGGCTTGTTTTCAGTTGATACCTGGCACATAGTAGATGCTTAGTAAATGCTTGTTGACATGACTTGGAGAGGATACAGCATGTAAATAGGTAGGTAAATACAAGATAGATTGAGGAAGGAGAACAAAAGCACCATCAATTTTTTGCAGTTTTTTCTTATAGTTAGAGATCTTTTGTTTGGGGTTTGTTTTTTTTCCCCTTTAAATCCAGCCTCAAGGAAGCCTGGATCTGAGAGCCACTCATTACATCCCTGTTTTGAAGGATTTTAGAAGTCTAGAGTGGTTTCAAACCCAACAGAGACTTTCCTGGGGCTTCTAGGGTACCTGGAGATTTTATTTAACTTTGCTTTAGAGAAGATTAATCAATTTCCAGTTACCCCCATACTTGTTGTCTCTTCCCTGGTTATCCAACCCATACAATTTGGGTAATATTATTTATATTTTTTTCCTCAGACTTCAGAAATGTCTGATTTACAAATAATGTCTGAATATTTGGGGCACCTTGGAAGAGTAGCAGCCCTAAGTTAATATAAAATTATGGTAGTAGCATTCTTCTTTTGTTACCTAGTGGGAATGAATAAGAAGATTGTGTATCTTTTTTCTCCCTACTAGATTTTCTGGATTGCCTTGATTATCGTTTTTCAAGGTCTTTGAGATGATAGTGGTAATAGTTTTATTCTCTGTTTTAGAACATAATTGGAGGAGCTTAGCTCTCCAAAGAGGAAGTATCTGATGAATCAGCCATCATGAACTCAGGTGTTGGTTGCATAAAAAGTAAAGAGAGCATGTGATGCAAGGAACAGATTAATGGGCAGATAATATGGTCATTTAGATTCTATTCCAAGTTTAGTTGCTGACATAGTATAAAACTATATGCAATATACTTAAAATCAATGAGTCTTCCTTACCTAGAATATAAGAAAGAGTGAGGAGAGCAAAAACTCAACATATATTATCTGAGTGGAGGTTGGTGACATAACACGCTTCAATCTTAAGAGAAAACAAATGCATGATCATCACTTTAGTCAAGGATTGTAAACTGAGGAGGGTACCACTTGAGTCATTATTTGAGGAAAGGAAGAGAATAAGCATTTATTAAGTGCCTCCTATGGCCCAGGAATACTAAGTGCTTTGCAAGTGCATTATCTCACTTGATCCTTCACAACTCTGGAAAATAGGTGCCCTTATTATTCCCATTCTACAGTTGAGAAAATGGAAGCAGGCATTATTTCATTGACTTATCCAAGGTCACACAGCTAGCCTCTGAGGAAGAATTTTAACTTGGGCCTTTCTGACTCCAAACACAGAGAGCTCTGCCCACTGCTCCAAGACATAAATGAAACCTTTTTCAAATTGTACGTTTTCTCCTCTATTTTATCTAAAGAAAATTACCTTAAGTTTTAAGTTTCAATGCTTATAATTATTTTGATCTAGGTACTTTTTTTTCCTGATACTTCATTATTCTTGTTTGCAAATTAGTCTCCAGTTTGTAGAATGACTATTGGCCCTTATTGTAATCAATAAAGTCTATGTGTTAACACAGTGAATCAGGCAACAAGCTGTTGCTGAAGACTTTAAAGACTGAGGACTTTTGTGATGACTTCCGTTTTTCCCAGTATTGTTTTGAAATGTATTCTTTGTTAAACATGTTTTCCTTAGATGCAGAGTGTTATATAAATATAAATTGTGGTTCACATCCTTCTCCCTCCCAGCAGAGGGGGATTTGTCTCCTTTTCACTTTTTAAAATTAACTATTGCCACTCTAAAAAGCAAGGATAATAGCCTCAGCCTGATTTTTTGGCTTCTTCCCCAAATAAACAGATAGAGCCTAGTTTTGAGGCAGAGAGCTTGGTATGAGCTTCATCAAATCATGGTGCTATTTGGATGGTATGTAAATTGATCAGACTAAAAAGGCAGGATATTGTTACCCAACTAGTGTGGTAACAAGTGGCAAAACATGGAAAAAGAATACTAGTAAAATTTGTTCTTAATCTTGAAATAACATGAATATCTAACACACACAGTAAGGGATGATATGCCCTTTCTGCAGGCAGCACAGATTTCAAATCTCCTTCCCAATGGGATGCTAAAAATAAAACCAAAGCATAAAGTTTCGTTTATGATTTGGAAAATTTAGTGAGATGGTTTTTCCAAAAATTAATCATTCATATCCTACTAAAAATAATAGCATTATACACATAATATTGTTTCCTAGAAAAAGTGTTAGGGTATGTTTCTTGATTTTTTTTTCATGTATACTCCAATCGTATTCTTGATCAACATGTATTAGGGATTTGCAATACAATTCAGGTTTGGTTTTCAAAATTCATGGTAATTCAAGGATTGTTGGCAAAATAGAAATAGATAATCAGGCATAAAAGTCTATTAATCTTCCTTCTTGAAAGTACTCATTGTTTTGCTCGTCAACATCATATTAGATCTATTAAAATGCCATCATATAACTGCCTATTTCATGTTCATAATAGAAGCAATTTAATTTTCCTGATTTGCATCCTACCAGTGTGCTGTGATGTTAAGTTGTTAAGCTTCTCTGTAATGCAAAAATAAAATATGCTGCTTTAGACTCTTCAGTGTTTTAATTTTGAAATATCAATGTAGAGTAGAATGCAATTCAGTCATGTCTTCTCATTGTAGTCTACTTTTTACCTATAATCTTCTGTAGACCTTCAAACAGAGGATTCAACAACATCCTGGAGGCCTTCCTCCAACTCTGCAATTTAGAGGTACCATTGTAACATCTGGAGTGTTTCTCTCTCTGACCAGCCAATTTTTTTATTATAAATTTTTGATGTATTTTATACCACTTCTTGTACATAGATAATCATTTGAAATAAGTTGTAGCCTATTTGTACTCACAGTGCATCTCCCCATTCTTTTGGCTCATCTTCAACTTTGATGCTTTGAAGAGTCAAGAATTTACATTTCCATTACGTAAGATTGAATCATCTATTCCAAGGGTTGTGGATGGGAATGTAGATAAATTGAAATCTCTTAAAAAAGAGGAAAATGGAATGTTTAGAATGATTGTTTTAGGAATTGAGATGAGAATCTCTGCGAACTATACAGTGATCAATTCTGATGCATGTGGCTCTCTTCAATAATGAAATGAATCAGACCAGTTCTGATAATCTTGTGGTGAAGAGAGCCATCTATACCCAAAGAGAAAGAACTGTGGGAACTGAGTGTAGTTCACAACATAGCATTTTCACTCATTTTATTGTTTCCTTGCATTTTATTTTCTTTCTCATTTTTTCCCTGTTTGATTTGATTTTTCTTGTGCATCAAGATAATGGTATAAATACCATGTTTAACATATATTGAACTACTTGCCATCTTGAGTGGGAGAAGGGGGGGGATTGGAACACAAGGTTTTGCAAGGTTTAATGTTGAAAAATTATCCATGTATAGGTTTTGAAAATAAAAAGCTTTAAAGAGAGGGAGAGAGAGGTGTAGGACGTCCCAAGTAGCAACCTGGAGGCCTCAGGAACAGCGGGAGTCAGGATAAGTAAAAAGACAAATTTTTAATAATTATTATATTATTTTATTATATTAGGGATAAATACACATGTACTAGTCATATGACATAAGATAGGAAGAGAAAAGAATAAGAGAAAGAGATCAAAGGCATACTAGGAAAATTTGGGGGATGAAAAGAATGGTTTCAGAGAAACCTAGGAAAATTTGTCTGAATTGATCCAAAGTTAAGTGAGCAGAACCAGAAGAACACAATTGACACAATCATAACAATATTGTAAAGATTATCAACTTTGAAAGACTTAGGAATTCTGACCAATACAAATGACTAACCACAATTCCAGAGGACTAATAACAAAATGTGCTTTCAGCCTCCAAATAGTGAAGGATTCTAAGTGTAGATTGAGTCTTTTCCCTCACTTTCCTTTCTTTTTATTTTTCTTTATGTTGTTGTTTCATAAACAATGTGTGAAATGTGTTTTGTTTGACTATAGAAGTTTGTAATGAGTTTTGTTTTTCTTGCTTTATGGAGGAGTAAGGAAAACTGAATCTTTAAAAAAAAAAAAAGAAAAGAAAATTTGAGGATGACAAAAGCATTAACATCTAGGAGAATCAAAGAATAAAGTGGCATTTAATGTAAGCTTTAAAGATAGATAAGATTTCTGAAAAGCAGAGATAAGGCAGGGAGTACATTCTTAAAGTAGGTAGGCAGCTTCTATGAATATACAAACATATAAGATAAAAATTAAAAATTTTAGCTTATAGTGTACATTCATCTTTTATATATTTCTATCTGAGTCATGTTGAGAAAAATCTGAACAAAAGAGAAAAACAACAAGAAAGAAAAGATGTGAAAATTGTATGCTTCAATCCCATATTCACTCTTCATAGTTCTCTCTCTGAATGTAAATGACATTTTCCATCCTAAATTTATTAGAATTGCCTTAGATCACTGAATTGCTGAGAACTCAGTTTTTCATAGTTTATCATCACACAATGTTCCTTCACTTAGCATCAGTTCACATAAGGTTTTTCTGAAATCAGCCTGTTCATCATTTCTTATAGAAAAATTATATTCCATTACTTTCATATACCATAACTTTATTCAGCCATTTCCCAGCTGATGGGCATCCAGTCAATTTCCAATTCTTTGCCACCACAAAAAGAACCTGGTACAAACATTTTTGCACATGTGGGTCCTTTTTGCTCTTTTATGAAGAGATAAAATGTTGAGTAAACAATTAGTTTTCCAGTTTGGACTTTAGAATGTGTAAATGGGAATAGAGAGGTAAGTTGGAGCCAGGAAAAGGAAAACTTTTAATAACAAGCTAAGGGGTTTCTTAGGAGCTTTTTTTTTAATTAAGAGAATGACATGATCAGATCTGAATAGTGAGAAAGATTATTCTGACCAATTGTCAGATTTATTACAAAAGTGAAAGTATAGTAGCAGGGAAACCAATTAGGAATCTATTACAATAACCCTATGAAAGCCAGAGAGGGTCTGAACAAGAATAGTAACCATAGAATTGGAGAGAAAGCATATGTGAGAGATGATTTCATAGTAGAATCAGTAGAACTCGGTAACTGATTGGGACTGAAATGACTTCCACGATATGAATTTGAATGATGACCAGTAGTGACTCCACAGGAATAGGGAATTTTGAGGAGTTCATTTTGACATATAGAGGTTACATAGTATTGAAGATTTTTAGGTCCAGGATAGTGGACTCTTGCAGATGAGTGGGAGATTATATGGTTGTAGCTAGTGAAGATTTAAAATAGCAGATCTTGAGGTCGCACTTTCTAATATTATCCCTTTTTTAATTTAGTATTTTATTTTCCCCATTATATGTAAAAACAACTTTTAATATTTTTTTTTTAATTTTGAGTCCCAGATTCTCTCTTTTCTTCCTTAACTCCCCTCCCCAGTAGCAAGCAATTCAATATAGTTTATACATGTATAGTCATGCAAAATATTCCCGTATTAGTTATGTTGTGAAAGAAAACATAGGCAAAACAAACAAACAAACAAACCTCAAGAAAAAGAAAGTTAAAAAAGTATACTTCAGTCTACATTTAGACACCATCAGTTCTTTCTTGGAGTATTGATAGCTTATGATTTCATCATAAGTTCTTCAGAGTTGTCTTGAATCATTGTATTGCTGAGAATAGTTATGTCATTCATAGCTTACAATATTGCTGTTATTTTTTACATAGTAAATTTCACTTTGCATCAGTTCAATGAAGTCTTTCCATGTTTTTCTGAGTATCATATTTTATAGCACAATAGTATTTCATCATAATCAATACCACAATTTATTCAGTCATTTCCCAATTGATGGACAGTCCCTCAATTTCTAATTCTTTACCACCAGAAAAGAGCTGCTATAAATATTTTTATACATATAGGTCCTTTTCCTTTTTGTTTTTTATTTTTTAGGATACAGCCTTAATGGTGGTATTGCTAGGTCAAAAAGCATGCATGGTTTTGTAGTCTGAAATTGTTCTATCATCAAATTCACAACTTGACGAAAAGTGCATTAATATCTCATTTTTTCCCTACATCTCCTCCAATATTTGTCATTTTCCTTTTTTGTCCTATTAGCCAATCTAATAGATATGTGGTGGTACTTCAGAACTGTTTTAATTTACATTTAGATATGATTACTTCATCTGAAAACTGTTCATATCTTTTGATCATTTATCAATTGGGGAATTAACTCTTTTGATCTTCATAAAAACTATGGAGATTATTATCTATGTCTGTATCTAATATATCTAATATGCTATTATTATCCCCATTTTCACTTGAGGAAACAGAGGCACAGAGTAATTGGCCCAACATCACACCAGTAAATGTTTGGAGCTTGATTTGCCAGTACTATATACACTGTGCCAAATATCTGTTGGAGTGACAGAGACCAAAAATAAAACAATCGCTACCTGAAAGAATTACATCCTATAAAAGCTATGGAAAAGAATTCTAAGAGATATAAAAATGACTCCTTTTCCCTGAATTAGGTGAGGAATAGAAAAGGCCTTGTAGCTAATAAATATAATATATCAAATTCACGTTTAAGATAGATTTGCAGAGTTCCTAAGTTGTCACAATGACTTTTTCCATTTGTTTTTTGTTTGTTTTTTTAAATAGATATTTTGGTTCATAGGATTTTGTTCTCCCGCCTCATGGGCTTGGTTTTGGGTTTGTTTGTTTGTTTTGTTTTTGCTGCCATGAAATATGTATAGACAGAGAAGGGTGCTTAAATCTAAAGTAAAAGAATTTGGGGTCAAATCTTGACTTTGCTGCCTAACTAACCACCTGTGTGACTTTGGGTTAGTCTGGCTAGTCAGTTACAATTGTTGTAGGATGAAGATCATTGGAGTAGATAATCTATAAAATCACTATTAGCTCTCAATCTATAAGCTTATAAATTCTTTGAGAAAAAGGAAATTGAAAACATTTACCAACTTTTCAGTTGGTAATTCAAAAAAATTTTTGAATTCTACTTGGAATTCAAAGTTGTAGATACCTAAGGCAACCAAGAGTAATTAAGGAAATTAATGTGGTTATACCATATTTCAGAGCTTAATAAATCATAGTAGTAAATATACTCACAATGTGGACAAACTGCCTGACTCTAGGAGCACTTCAGAGCATAGAAGAAAATTATTGTCATGTAAATGTGCCTGTTATTTAGCAACCTGCATAATTGTTCTTTAATTTCTTAAGGGGGTTGAAAATAAAATTCAATTAAGTAAAATACTTAAAGGGGGAGGGGGGAAGTATTCTTATTCTCTGAGAATTAGCCTTTAAGCATAGACAAACACAATAAGCATACATTCCTAGGAAATCTTCATAAAATGCCTTAATACAATTTTTCTTTAGTTTCTTGCCTTTACCAAGTATATTATACATATGATGGAATCTTTTCTTGAAAAAAAGTGAATTTCCAATTAAGTGCATTGTGTAGTCTTGTAGGAATGTCATTTTGATCATTCAACATCTTGCAACACCATTATGATGAACATTAATTATTACTAAGCAATAAGTGGATTTGCCTTGTGAAGCTGCTTTTTAAAAATAAATTCTAGCTATCATTTGCTTAACTATTTGGTCAATTCATATTCATTGAATACTTGATCCAAATTCTGTGCTTTGTCTCTTGCTTTATTTAAAAAAAACAAACAAAAAACACTGAATTCACTTGTATCTGCTAGGGCCAAATTTAGGAGTCATCAACAAAATGTATCAATTTTTAGTAGAGACTATAAAATTCATTGATGGAGCAAGGAAAAAATAAATTAGGGCATTATGGTAGCGTTATAGTCAGCCTATTTCTTATTTTTCTAATGGCGCTTCTCATTTTAAATCCCGGTAACAGTACTTGAGAAAAAATGGAGGCTTGGCCAAGTAGAGTCAAGTGAAAAGCTTCTAAGTGGCTCAGAAGATAGAACCCTGGGCCTAGAGTCAGGAAGCCTCATCTTCCTGTTAAAAAGTAATTAAAAAGTTAGCCTCGGAAGTTACTTGTCATGAGACCCTGGCCTAATTACTTAATCCTGTTTGCCTTAGTGTTCCCTCTTTGCCTTTGTGTTCCCTCTTTTATAAAATTAGTTGGAAAAGGAAATAGCCAACCCCTCCAGTATCTTTGCCCCTGCCTCCCAGCCCCCAAATCCAACTAAATGACTAACAAAAAACTTCTTTTTTAATGACCAGAGCACAAGTCACTTTCACTTCTTTTCTTTGAGCCTGGGTTTTCCTTATTTGTAAAAATATGGGATTAGACCAAGATAGCTAATTCCTGCCTGCCTGCCATTAGAATTTATACCCAGTATGCTCTTTGAGCTTCAGTTTCTTTATCTGTAAAATGAATGGGACATCCATTACCAGATGAACTCCATAAGTCATTCTAGCTCTAAAATTCTAAAAGTCATTGAATCACAGATTTAGAGCTAGGATGGACCTCAGCATCCAATTCACTCCAGTCCTTACACAGAGGAAGGGACCCTCTGAAGAAGGCTCAGAGAGAATGAAATCTACGACTTTTCAAGTGAAAACTAGCCTGGACAGAGAGAAGGGACTCTGAAAACCAACTCTAGAAAGTAAAACTTTTCCAAAGTCCTACAAATGTAAATAATGTAAAATAAAAGCCTTGGGCTATGGAATGTAACATCTCCAAAGTCTGTTCTTTGAGTCACTGCAAGTTATCAGGTGATTATCATAAAGTAAATAGAATATTTGCAAAGGTTAAATTTTCTGATCTTGAAATTCCCTAAGGAACAATCCCCAGCATTAAAAATGTACTGAATTCACTTGTGACTTAAAAACATAATAGTCCTAGGGAGATATGGGATAGGAATAAAAGGTTTTGTTTTATCAAAAGTTCCAAAACATTCTATCATTTATCCTTTTATTGCAATTTTGGTCGCTTCATCCCAGAAATAAATAAATAAATAAGTGAAGGAGTAGAGGAAGCAAAACAACATAGCAAAATATGTAAATGGTCAGACAGAATTCTCAGAAATCAAAAAAAAATAAAAAGCTTTCTAGAATCTCATTTCTATTGTAAAAGAAAAGTAAGGACCAAGTCAATCCACATACCTATTCCTCCTGATCCCTACACTTAACATTAAAGAAAAGACATCCTTTAACTAAATGCTATAGTCCCCCAAATTGGCCTAAACCTTGCAGTGAAACCTAATTTATTTTCTGATCCTACTGCTCTTGGATTCTGCTTGTGACTTTTGCCCTGAGGAAAAATACTATTCATTTGAGGGTTCCAATTACTGAAATGCCAAGTAACTGCAACTTTTCTATGCTTTTCAAAACTTTTATAGTTAGATTTAAATAGTTTCTTCCTAGTCTCACTAGTTAACTCCAGTTGTGGAGCTTGAAATCTAAAAATGTCATATCACAGAGAGCTCTTTCCCTCAGCTTTTCCAGTGAAAGATTGGCATTGGAATAGCTTTATTTTAAAAAGAAAGTAAAATTCAACATTTCTATATTTCAAATGAAAATAAATTCATGTTACTGAAATGGAAAGAGAAAGTAAAATGACATTACTATAAGACTGCAAATGCATTCTTAACTAGAATTTGTCATTTCTCATCAAGGAAAATATGCACATTTCTCTAGGCAGCCTGCACATCTCAGAGGGCTGCTAATTAGCAGAATATTTAGAGTGCCTTGTAGTGACCTCCAAGATCTTGCCTAATTAAAATTAATTCAGAGCACAGAGTATCCCACATCTTGCCTCCTTCAACAGGGTTTGGGTGTTTTATGTATGTCTCATCAAACTGATCCTGGTGGAAGTCATTTTCCTCTCAAATCCTTCATTGTCTGGGATCTATTTCTTTGCCTTTAAGGTATTATAAATTTAGATTACAATTATTTGTGTACATGTCTTATCCCTCCTACTGGATCAAAGCTCTTTGAGGACAAGCAATTATGTCTTCATTTTTTAATTCTTGTGCCATGACATAAAAGTCATTGTGGCATGTATAGAATAACTGCTTAGCAAAGTTTATTAGACTGTGTAGAACTCAGTTCTTTTGCAATAAAGTGCTGGAAGAATTTGCCTGCTTTTATTTCTGAGAGATGATGTAGATAGAGTACTGAATTTGGAAGCATAAAGACATAAAGACATCAACTTAGTAGAATTGTAACCATGGGCAAGACACTTAGCTTCTCTAGACCTTGGTTTCCCTGTTTGGAAAATGGGGCTAATAATACCTGTAGCAGCTACTTCACAGGGTTGTGTAAAGCTTAAATGAGATAACCCATGTAAAATGTTTTGCAAACCCTAAAGCTTTAGATAAATATCAGCTTAGACCTGTAGTGGGTAGAACTGGTAGCTTCATAAATTCCAAATGTGCTTCCTAAGAAAGTGTGGAAGTGAATTGGTTATCATTGGATAGATTAGCTTAATCTTTCAAGGTTAGTAATCTCATTACACAATATATCCAAAATATGCCCTTGCAATAGTAGTTTATGTGTATAAATATATGTAGTTTTGCAAGCGTCATAATAATCTTATGAGGCAAATAATATAGGACAAATATTGTTGTAACCATTTTGAGAATAAGGAAACCAAGGCTAAAATAAGTTAAGTGACCCAAGAATCATAGGCTTATAAAGATTTAGGAAGAACCTTTATGGGCCATTTAGGTCCCTCCTCCCAATTTTGACAGATAAGGAAGCCAGATGTGATTTGCCCAGGATCATACATGGGACCCTCTTATGGGCTCCTTCTACTACTGTATAGCCAATGAACTTCAAGGGAAAGATTAAAATCCAGACATTCTAAGTCAGAGGCTATTTGTACTGTACCACACTGCCTATACAAGGAGTGGTATGAACTTGACAGAATATTTTATATTATTTTGGATAGGGCAATGAGCTGTTATCTAAGTTGAAATAATTAGCCAAGCATACAAGGAGTAAGAATACTTCAGTACTAGTGTTGGGTATAGTTAAGTGAGTTACTTTAAGCCTTTAAGTATTCTGTGGAAAAATAGTGTGGAATTTCAATGTAACCTTCTAGCCCAAGTCTCTTAAAACATCTTTTAAAAAATCTTCTCAATATTCTTTGCCATCTCCCTTGTTGTCCATGACATGCCCCTTAATTCTTTTGTTGTTGTTGTTGTTATTCCATCATTTTCAGTTCTGTCAGATTCTTCTTGAACTCATTTGGGATTTTCTAGGCAAAGACACTGGAAGGGATTTACCATTTCCTTTTCTAGCTCATAGGGAAAACAGACAAGGATTAGTGACTTGCCAAAAATCATACAATTAATAAATGTCTAAGGCAGGATTTGAATTCATGTTTTCTACAATCTGGATGCTCACTACCTAATTGTAGGTGGTCCCCAAAAATCTGTCCTAGGCCTTCTATCTTTCTCCCCATTCTTACTCTCTAGATAATCTCATCAGTTCCATTGGATTTAACTATCGTCTCTTTGTTGGTGACTCACATACATATGTTATGTATTACATATATGTTCATATACATACACACATATACAACATGTTTATACCTATATAGAATATATTTCTAGCCTCATTTTCTCTTTTGAACTTTATTATTGAATCACCAAGTATTGCAAACTAGATAACCTGCAATATCTTAAACTCAAAAGTTCAAAACTAAGCGTATTTTTCCCTCCCTTCAAATCCCACAGAGGTTAATTAACTTGTCTAAAATTATACAAACCACAAGAATGAAGCACTTGCTATGTGCCAACGTTGTGTAAGGTGCCAAGAATACCCCCCAAAAAAAGAAAAGAAAAGAAACTTCCATTCTATCAGAAGAGACTCCATGGCATGTTTAAGTGGATACAAAACAAATGCAAAGTAGTAGAGGGAGAGATCCCACTAGCAGTTGGGATTGAGAAAAGACTTTAAGAAGAAGCTGTTGCAGTCTTGAAGGAAGTAAGGGATCTTGAGAAATGGAGTCAAGGTGGGAGTGCATTCTAGGAATTGGGATCTATTTATCACATAGGTATAGAGACTGAAGATTGAGGTATTATCGAGTGAGGTGCAGAGAAATAGGCAATGTAATTGAAATGTATGCAGTAAGAAATTTAACATACATAGTGAATTGATGAAATTCAATTTAACTAAAATTTGCTATAAGTATCTATTCTGAGCAGGACACTGGATAAAGATGAAGAATGACAACCTCTGTCCTCAGAGAGTTTATAAACTACTAAAGAGGTTACTTCATGCATATAGAAAAATATAATACAGAGTTAGAGTGTAATAATAAAGGAGAATATCTATAATGGTTTAGGAAAATTTAAGAAGACTGAATTGAAATCTGATGACTGTCTCTATGTAGTCTTAATAATAGTCTCTTGCTAGTTTTGAGAAAGAGCCTTTCTCTTGGCAGCTAACATTTTTCTTTAGGGTAAAAAATTTTTTTAGATAACACCCTAGGCTTCTTCATTTGATTGATCATCAAAATAAATTAGGGTATGTATAGTATAACTATGGTTCTATTGGCATAGGTAATTCCTAGGTGAGGAAACTCCCTTTGACTATACAGGTGACTTCTTCCTCTTACAATTTAAAGTCTTAGAAATCCACTCAGAGCACTGAAAGGTAAAGTCACTTGCCCAGAATGTGCCAGAACTTGAACTAGGGTCTTTCTGGCTCCTAAATAATCCAATGGGGTAGGGATCATTACCTTGACTTAATCCTTGAAAAAAGGAACACAAGGACTACAATGTAATTAAATGATCAAAAAGCAAGATGATATCATAGAATAGTTGTTACAGCTAAACCAAATAAAAATGGTGACCAAGTTAAGTAGCTTAGACAGTCTACCTTGTTGCTCCAGGGAAGTAAAATGTGTCAGTGTTTCAGGTTAACTGGATTTGCCCCTTTTGTTTGTTTACTTTTTCAATGTACAGAACATTCTTGAATTTGCTAGTATACGTCAATAAATGAAGGGACAGAGTTAATTGTTGGACCAGGTTCTTATTTTTGCTTTTAGGCAAATTCCTCCTTCATGAAAAATACAGTTGTCTTAACTTCTTAGCATCTGGCTGTCACAACTTGTTAGAAATATCATCAGTCTGTCCATTTATGGTTGTGAAATTGATTCATATGAGAGCTGACTGATTTTTTTAAAAGGGACATATTACTTACTCTTAAGGTGTTTACATTCTTAGATGAGATGATTTGGAGAGAAGAGTAAACTATGTAATGCAATAGCAGGAATAAACCTCACTCAGCATATTGGGGATATTATCACACAGAGAGACCTAGATGGAACTTCAGAGATAATCAAGTCCAATACCCTTATTTTATAGATGAGAAGGGAAACTTGAGTCCTAAGAAAGTTGTGTCAGTGGTGAGAGGTGAAACCAGTTTTTCTGATTGCAGAGTCCGTGTTTCTTTGACTTCACCAAGATTGTGATTCAGAATTGTGGAGGCTTGAATAAGGGAAGATTTATCCATGTCTTTGAAATGAATCAAGCTAGTTTTTTTTTTCTCTTTTTTACTATTTAAATTAGACTTTAGCAGTGTTTGCAAGGTCAACGAATGAGAATGGTAAATCCCCCTAATAAAATAAATTGTAGGATTATAGGATTTTAGGGTTAGAAGGGATCTTAGGGATAAAATAGAACACTCTGGTTTTATAGATATTATAACCAATAAAAAGTTCCTGTTCCACAATATTCAACAAATAAGATTCTATGGCTCAGAACTATACATTAACATGCCAAACTTTTCAGGCCTTGCTACTTCTTTTCATTATGAATTTCACTAAAGCCCTTTACTTTGAAAATTAGATGTTGATATACTTACCTACCTGGCAGGTATATCATATAAATTAAGTAAGTCCAGACTGAATGTAAATCAAACATGTAAATATTTTAGTTTTCATTATATGATAATTGGAAATAAAACTATTAGTAGCCACACATAACCTTCTGAATGGCTTGGTTTTGCATAATTAAGAGCAAAAATATCTACTAAGCTATTATCAATTTTGAATTTATTTCTTGTAATGTAGATGTTCAAGAAATCCCCTCTAATTTTCCCTGGAACAATAGATCCATTCTTTCTTTACAGGAAGAAGCATTTTTAAAAATAAATAAATACATCAGTACATCTAGCAGTAAAAAGTGTAGTATTTAATTATTTAGTGAAATGTCAAAAAAGAATGTTTATTTCATAAAATATATAGTGTGCATTTGTCTTCATTATTGTGAAACTTGGAGCTGATAACAGTGGGAAACCAGAAATGATTTCAGATGCCTTTCTGCAATAAGGAAGGACTGCTTTTGTTTCTCTAAAGTATTATTGTATTCCAGTCCTTGTCCAGGTATCTTAACATCAAGTAAAAAGGTTTTGGCCTGAGTCATTTGTTTTCACTGGTAAGCCAAACAAAATGAAATATTCAGTTGAATTTAGATTTGAAAACAATCTTCCTTTTTCAGTTTAATAGTTTTAGAAAAGCCTTTTCATTTTCATTTTGTGCCCCACAACCATACCAAGGGCTTTGTTTCAATTAATCAATCTAAGTTAAATATTTATTATGTACTTATTGTTTGAAAGAGAAATGTACTAAACTCTTGGGAAGTGCAAAACTCAGATGATGGGCTCTCCAGTAATCTTACAAATACAAAGTATTTATATAGTTTACTATAGTTTAGGCTTCAGTCAATAAACACTTATTAAGCTAGCCTGCTAGGTCTAGGCAGTGTGTTAAATGCTGAGGGTACAAATAGTAAAAAGAAAGCACCTGCCCTCAAGAATATTGCTATCTAATGAAGAAAAACAACAGAGAAAAAGAAGCAGAAAGGACAGGGAGGGAGATTAGGAATGTACCTAAGCCACGATGGAAAAGTACAAAGGAATGTAGCCTAGTCAGAAAAAGGGAGGTAGCTGGCTTGAGTACCTTCCTCAAATGGAAATTTAGAATGGAGCTCTTTACTCATGAAATTTAACAATTCCATCCAATTCAAGTTTTTGATTCTTTCTCTTTAATATTAATGAGTAATTTAAGGAGGTAGTTAACTCATCTTTTAAATTCTTTTCCCCAGCTTTGAACCTCAGTAGGCTTCATGGTTATTTTGGTAAGTGACAATTTAAATGATACAGCAGTGGTATAGAGTTACACTGATTTAAAAAAAAGAAAGAAATACTGATACCGTCTAGTAAAAGTCATCTTAGGATGAATACTTGGAGCCCAAAGATGGTCTTTTTTCTCTGAAGTTTTGAGAAACGAATGGTAAATGTCCAAAGGAATTTGCATGTAGGTATTTTATCTCATTCTACATGTATGAACAGTCATATCTTACAGATAAAATGCCATTTATATTAATAAGAGCAATGCTATATGGATATCTACCAAGTGAATGGTTTTTATTAGGGTGGGAAGCAGGATTCTCCTTGGCAAATAGGATGATGATAACAAAGATATAATAGCAATAATAATTATCACTGTAATAAAGTACTTTAAAATATTATTTTATCCTTATAAAATCCTGAGAGGTAAGTACTTTTATTATCCCCATTTTATAGATGAGAAAACTGAAGCTTAGTAAGAATTTAAATGACTTACCAAGTGATATACAGCTAGTAAATTATCTGAGGATAGATTTAAACTCAAGTGTTTCTGACATGATAGGATATCCAGGTGGTATAATCAATAGAGTATCAGACCTGGAGTCAGGAAGATTCAGCTTCCTAAGTTCAAATCTGGCCTCAAAAATATATTAACTGTATGACCCTGAGCAAGTCACTGAATCCTGTTTGCCTCAGTTTCCCCATCTGTAAAATGAGCTGGAGAAGGAAATGGCAAACCATTCCAGTGTTCTGCCAAGAAATCCCCAAATGGAGTCATGAAGAGTCAGGTCTGACTAAGTAACTAACCTAGGCTAGATGCTTTAGTAGGGAATATTGAATTGTTCCATTGGAGACATAGACATATTATAAATCAATTCAGAAAGCATTTTATTTAGTACTATGTGCCAATGTGGCTTTTATTATCCTTATTAAGACTATATTAATATTTCTTTGTCACACTACCTTTTTAAAAAAAAAAAAAAAGCATTTTCATATAGGATCGTTGATTTAGAACTAGAAAGTAAAGCCATCAAGTCCACATTCATTTCACAGATAAGTAAATTTTTAAAAAGGTTAAATGATTTATAAATGTACATAAGGCCACTTTTTTTCAGAGTAGGACTTGAAACGATGTTTTCCTGACTCTACGGCCAAATCAACAGACTTTTGTTTTCCCAAAGTAATATTTGAACATTTTGAAAATTCATTTAATCATTGCATAAAATCTTGGTATTTTGTGCATAAATTCACATTTTTGAATTTGTATGAGTATTTGAATGTATCAATAAATATTTGTCAAAAGAATGAATTTATTTTGGATGTTAGTAGTCAAGCCAAGAATGTTGGTCACAGAACATGTTTAATCACTGCCAGAGTGACCAATCGAAATTACTATATTGTATTTAGCAAATTAATTTTAAAATATAGATCAGTCTAATTTTTGAGGAATTTTGGTCTGGATTCTTTCTTCAATTGGTTGTCTCTCCACAGTGATCTTTCCTAAGATATCAGCGTACATTTCTTATGAATTTGAAAATCTTTCAACATGCAGCAGCCCATATAGTGAACAGTGAGTGACTTAGGGAGTTCTCTTAAGGGTAGTAAACAAAGTATCTATCTGCCTCAGTACAAATCTTAAGACAGTTCAAAAGAATTAGAACTATCACTTTAGACACATGGAATAAACTAATTCCTGTCCAATTGAGTAATAGTTCTGCAATCATTGGGTAGTCATGTGATGCTGAGATATTTGGTCTTCTATGTAAAGTGAAAGATTTGAATTTCTGTGGTCCCTTTCTGCTCTAAAATTCTATCATTCCATTTCATCCAAGTCTGAATATGTTATAATCACTTTCAAATGAGTTTCATTGTTTTATTTATGATATTTACCACAAGTGCAAAGATTTTCATATTTGCATCTAATAAATCTGTTTGATAGTGGTATTTTTTAAAGGTCCATAATACTTTTCTACTTTTAATCTCCAGGCTGATCAGCTTATGCAGAAATAGATATTGCTCCAAAGAGATGATTTCTACATGTACAGTCATTTGTTTTATTTAAGGACTTTATGCATTTCTTTTCCACTCATATTAATCCTGATGTTGCTAACTTAATATATTGGAGAAATAGGAGAAAGACTAGAATATAGGATCTTTGTATCTTGAGTCTTGGTTTAAATAATTTTGGACTGTGGAGCAAGTACACAGATTTAATACATTTTTATGTACTTATAGTTGTGAAAATGTAATATAATTTAAAAAATATTTTTAGCAGTATCCCAGAGATTTCTCTTATATTTTCTGTCAGAGGCATTGTGTGGGGGTTACAAAGACAAAAATGAAACTGTTCCTGCCCTTAAGAATCTTATCTTCTACTGAGAATACTAAAACATCAAATTTTCTTCCTAATTCTGTGTGCCTGTATGTACTGCTCTTTTATCTTTTTTTTCTATATTGCATTGTGCATCAATCTCTCTCCATCTATGTGTTAATTTCTTTTTGTCACTATCTCCTATTTCTCTTTATCTTATTTTTCTTTTTTCATCTTGCATCTTTGCTTCTGTACCATGATAAGTAAAATCAGTTTAAAAAAAAATAATAGCTTTTTATTTTGAAAATATATGCATAGATAGTTTTCAATGTTCACCCTTGCAAAAGCTTGTGTTCCAATTTTTTTCTCCCTCCCTTTTCCCCCATCCTCTCCCCTAGAAAGGAAGTAATCCAATATAGGTTAAACATTGCAATTTTTCTATACATATTTACACAATTATCATGCTGCACAAGAAAAATAAGATAAAAAAGGAGAAAAATGAGAAAGAAAACAGAAAAACAATCAAACAACAACAAAAAAGGAGAAAATACAATGTTGTGACCCACACTCAATCCCCACACTCCTCTCTGACCCACACTCAATCCCCACACTCCTCTTTCTTGGTGCAGATGGCTTTCTCTATTACAAGTCTATTGGAAATTTCCTAAATCACCTCATTGTTGAAAAGAGTCATGTTCATCAGAATTGATCATCACATGATCTTCTTGTTACTGTTTACAATGTTGTCTAGGTTCTACTCACTTCACTTAACATCGGTTCATGCAAGTTTTTCCAGGCCTTTCTGAAATCATCCAAAAGCAGGTTTTTTTCTCCTTTAATTTATAATTATTGAATAGATCTTTGTATTTTCTATTCTTAATTTTAAAAGATGAATTTATATTTTTCTTTGAAGACAAAGCATCTTTCTATCAGTTTGATAGTAGTAACTTTATGCACATCATACTTATTTTATATTTTAAATTTTAGTGCTATGTCCTCTTATTAATCTATAAACTCTGTGAGGGCAGGGACTTTGTGTTCTCTGAACCAAAGTGTGTTCTCTACACACTCTACCCCTACATTTTGTCTCCCACAATACCAACTTACATTCACATAGGGTTGTTCTGAGAATAAAATGAAATAATATTTGTAAAGTTCTTAGCACAGTAACTGGCACAAAGTATATAGTAACTTATGGCTTAATAAATATATCCCTTACAATTGTTTTTAACTTAAGCCTTCTTCTTTGGAATACACTTAAATCCAAACCCATGAACAAAATTTTTCACTACCACCGTCAGAAGACATATACCATGGTCCATAAGGAGAAGAAGGGGCCAAGGGAAGATGTTGTAGAACTTGTTGACTAAAAGATGTCTGTCTCTATATTTTAAAACAACTGAGTGAAAAATTTTGTCTCAACAAGTTTTGCAAGTTCCAGGAAGTTTGCTACATCAAGAATCTTATGAATCATTAGAGCTTACTGGTCTAAGAATATTCATAGCATGCTTATAACCCCTTATCCTTACTCTAGTTTCTTTCATACCCAATATTTGCCTATTAAACCCTTAGAGTAGGTTCATCAACATTATCTACCATATCTGTTTGTCCTTTCAAAGGGCATGACTAAGATGTTCACACACAATTTCTAGTTTCCAGCAGAGTTTCCATACAGACAGTTTTGGAGGAGGATGCCAAGTTTATTTTTTATACCGTCTGACTGTTCTCTGTCTGCTTCTTTCTTTACCCATCCGTTGCTACTTCTGTTCTCTGCTTATCTAAACCCTTTTCTTCATCTTTATCTATTTCCATATCACCATCAAAGTATGACTTGTTTTGCTTGTCCCCAAAGGGCCAAACCAAAAGAAATGAATAGAAGTTCCAAAGGGGCAAATTTAGGCTTAATATCAGAGAAAACTGCCAACCAATAAAGCTGTCCAAAAGAAGAAGAGGGTTGCCTGAGAGCTGAGAGGTTTCCATTCTTGAAGTGTTCTCAAGCAGATCTGGACACTTGCTTCTCCAGTATAATGAAGATACTTCTGTGTATGGGTAGGATTAGGTCCAAAATATCAAACAATGCTATCACAATTCGTAGATTAAAATATAATTAGAAAATATTTAACAAAATAAGTAAAATGTATGTAATGTAGATATATAAATATACATATTTGTTGATCGTTTTAAGTTCATAATGAAAAACAAACATTTTTAAAATGAGGATATTGAACTAGATTTTTTTCCAAATTTTCCAGGGGCTCTCACTATGTAGTCCTTTTGATTTGGTCTACTCAACTTTTACATGGAGTCAGGAACATTCATCTTCTTGAGTACAAATTTGGTCTCAGATACTTACTAGCTCTATGACCCTGATCAAATCATTTAATTCTGTTTGCCTCCATTTTCTCATTTGTAAAATAAGCTGGAGAAGGAAATTGCAAGTCATTCCAGTATCTTTGCCAAGAAGACCTCAAATGGAGTCACAAAGATAAGCCTGAAGCAATTGAACAACAAGAAGTAAACAGAGGAGGTGATAGTGGTAGTGTTCTCTAAGCTATGTCTGGGGAATAGACCTTCAGGATTCGAAGATTCCATAAAAGTAACCTAGAGCTCTGGACAAGAGTCAAGGCAGCTTGACCTTATTCTCCACAAAAGAGGGGTAGCTTCCAGTCCTGGCCAACCCACCAACCTTAATAAGATTGCTTAATCTCTCTCTATTCTTATCAGATTCCTAGACTTCACAAGAATCTTGAGATCATCTAGTATGGTCCTGCCTGTTGGATCAATGTCCTCTGCAACATCTCTATGAAATTATTCTCCATTTTACTCATTTCTAAATGAGGAATGGGGACCAGATGATCTCCAAGGCTCTTTAGATTGAGTGTTTTGATGGTTCCATGTTTTTTCTTTTCTCTTTCAGAATAGTTTGATGGTTAGTAAGTGAGAGATGTAGACCAAATGGTCTCTAAGGTATATTCTAGCTCCAAACTTGTGATCATGAGCCCATGTATAGCAAATGATAGCTGACATTTACAGAATACTTCAAAGTTTGCAAAGCACTTTATATACATTTATCTCACTTAAGGATCAACATAATGCTGTAAGGGCAATGTCTAAGGATTACACTTATATTTTGCAGGCATGTCCATCAAATTTTCATTTGGCATAAAGTTGGAAGAGCTATCAAATGCACTGAATGAGTTAGTTCTTAACCACTAGGCAAGAGTTTGAAAAGATGACATTCATTAGAGATAAATTTAAAGTCTTATACTAAAGTTCAAAAATTCAACCTCAGAAATATGGGATGAAGGAGACATCATTGGATAGCAATTTGTTTGAAAGATATTGAGGGGTTTAGTGGAGGACAAGTGCAATATGAGTTAGTGTGATGTGGAGACATTGGGAAACTGAGGGTCCAGAACTTGGAGCTGATAATCATTCGGTCCTTTCTCCCTTCATCATTTCTCTCCTGAGTATTGTGTTCAGTTCTGGGAATCACATTTTCAAAAGGACAATGATAAATTAGAGTGTCCAGAAGATTACAACTAGCATGGGCAATGACCTTGTATCTGTATGACATGAAAGGAACAATTTAAAAAAAAAAAGGAATGATGTTTAGCCTCAAGAAGATTTAAGGAGACATGATTGAAGGGCTGGCATGTAAAAGATAGAACATACTGGGAACAATGGGTAGAAATTGCAAAGAGAGAAATAAATGTAAGTTTTGTAAGAGGAAACACTTCCTAACAGAGCTATGCAAAAGTAGAATGGGCTGCTTCAATAGGTGATAGATCCTTTCTTTTGTAGGTTTTCAAGCAGACATTAGATCTTATTAGGTATATTGAATACCAGGGATTCTTTTCAGTTTGGGAATGATTAAATAGCCGCTGAGGTTCCCTTACAAAATTCTCTGATTCTGAAGCTAGAAACATAAATAAATATGAGAGGTGATATGAAAGTCTTCCTGACCCTAGAGCACCCTTTCTTCTTCTTCATTGAGGTTAAATGAAAGAAAAAGATGGGATGTTCAGGAAATGATTACTGGACAGTTCTGGCTGCCATTGATATCTTCACAATGAGAAGATAAAGTGAGACAGGATCTCTTTAAATTATGTGGATCCTGGTGACAACATTTTGGAAGTACATGGACAAAAATCTCACAAGATGAGTAGGCAAGGATGAGTAACAGTGGAAGGAATCCCTGCAACAGTGGGAACACGAATCTATTTGAGTAAGGGTACAGGAAGAAGAGACTAGGCCACACATATATAAGAAACTGTTATATTTTGAGGTAGGACCTGATAGATTCAAAGTATTGGTGGAGTTCAGGAAAAGAAAGGGATCAAATCTGTCCCTTATTATGTCATTTCCTTCTCCTTCTCCTTAAGGTTTTATGGGATGGGGGAAGGGGGGGCCAAAGTTCTTTTTTTTTCAATTATGTTTCCATTATATATTCTTCCAGGACCTAAGTCCACTGATCACCCTCTCTCATGTATATTCAATTTCCACTGAAGATCAGGATGAGGTAAGATTTAGAGGGGGATAGAAAACGGGTAGATCTCCAATTTATTTTATCATTTTTATCATTTTGGAAACTTCCTCCTTCAATGATGATCTGCAAATCATCTATATAAATATAGTATTGGAGAGTTGCCTAGAGCACTGGGAAACTTAATAATGTGTCCAAGATCACACTGGTGATTACCATCCATCCACTATGCATATGTCTTGAATGTTCATGGTTGTTTGCATATTGCACCTATTAAAATGTGACCTTGAAGACATTATTTGTCTTTCTATTCCCAGCCCTTAAGGCTATTCCTGACACATAATGAGTACTTAATATATGCTTGTGGACTGATTCATGACAAGGTAGTATGTCTGCCTGATTCCAAATTTACCCATTATTGCCACACTGCCTCTCATAAAATCATAGAATTTTAAAAGTGGAGTAGATCTTAAAGATCTCTAATGAGGTAAGAGTTTGGTACCAGTCTTCCTAAAAGGGATATCCTGAATCTGGACAAAAATGGACTAAATCAAAGTCTCTTTGCTGATTACCCTCCCAACTACCTTAGAGAAAAGACCAAAAACAAAACCCAATTTTTTGCTGATTTTTTTTCTTGTTACTTTGTGTTTTGTCCTTAGAAAAAATTAGTATTAAAAAATTATTATCCTGCTTGTTGGAATTTTTTGGTGGAGAATGGTGCTAAGACATGACACACATTTGGGGTCTGTCATTCCAGAGCTGGTAGATTTAGAACATTATTGATAGTCATATCAACTAAACAGGAAGTTATTTTATGCCCTAGTAGTAAGAAGTAATAATAATTGTTCTCTCTGTCTTGAATGTTATCAGAACAATGTTCATATTATATCACTTACAATTGCTATCCTAATAAAAAATACTATGACTTTTACAATGCAAATATCACAAGTCCTATTGGACATTTGAGAAAAATCTAATTGTCATCTACCCTAGATTAAGTGCCTACTGTATTTCAAAGCCTATGCTAAGCTCTAAGGGAACAAAAAAAAGTCATTGGTCCCACGGAGCTCATGTTCTAATAGGCAAAGATATCAAGAAAACAGCTAGCAGCTAAATAGTGCTATAGATAGAAAACACTGATGCTTGGAGTCAGAGAAAACTGAGTTCAAACCCAGCTTCAAATATTTACTGAGTAAATTTGGGCAAAGTTACTTTACTTCTGCCTGCCTTCATTTCCTTTCTGTCTCCACTGAATCTAGCTTCCTGTTAAAGCTTTACAAAATCCAAAACTTATTGGATAGCCTGTATGAACATATGCTATTTCCCTCCATTATTTCTACAGATTTGACATTTAATAAATGTTAAACATTGATTTGAATTAATAAAACATTGGTATTATTATCTAGAATATTTATAATATCTCACACTAAAATAAAGATAGCTAGCCTTTATTAAGAACTTTTAAAATTTATAAAGCACTTTACAAATATTATCTCATTTTATCTTTGTAACAATCCTCAAAGGATGGTGCTATTTATTTTTAATCCCCATTTTTTCAGATGAAGAAGCTGAAGCAAACAGATTAGGTGACTTGTCCAGTGTCTAAAGCAATATTTGGGTTCCTGTGAGACTTAAATTTATGACCATACAGTCATTATTATTTATCAAGATTGCTATGGATTTTTTAAGGAGAAAAAAATGTCTTTTAAAGTGAAAATTATAATGTACATCAGAGAGGACAATATGTGATATCTTAGAAAGGGCTCTCTCTGATCTTGAAGATAGGAAGACCAAAGTTCTAATGCTGCCCATAGCAGCTCACTGGGAAGGCATGGACAAGTTACCCAACTTACTGAAAATCAGTTTTCTCATCCATTCCATGATGACATAAGTGTAGTTAAGGGTTCTGATGATAAGACCTATTTCATGAATGTAAAACAAATAAAATAAAAGTATTTCAAGTGTTCTGCACACCTTAGTGCTACATAAATGTCAGAATTATTATTTAAGAAATTTATGAACTTAACTGAATCTTTCTGATTCAGAACTATACATAATTCATACAAAAAAAGTAAATTATGGCATTCATCATTAAACAATTTTTTCTGTAAAATTCTCTAAAATGTTCATTTAAACACTATCTGGTGATAGAGGGGGAAAAAAATCAGGTTTGGTACTGGGAATGGTGACCTTCCTAAATGAAGAAGATTAATTTATCTCAGAATCTCAAAGAAATAACTCTTGGATAGGAAACTGAACTTAGTCATTCAGGGGATATTACAATCACAGTGACTGACATGACAGAGGAAAAGGATGTGCTATAAGTACAAAAACAGAATAAGCTTCAATTGATAACATACATTTCAAAACAAAATAGGAATGGCTTTTTAACCTTTCAACTTGGAAAGTAGAATAGTGATTTTGTTTTTGTCAGTAGTAAGGCTGCTTGTTTTTTAAATCCAAGTTTCCCTGGATATCATTTGAGAAGACAAATACAAATCCTAGATCCCAGTATTTATGTATACAGAGTTTAAACCATATAAACAGTTATAGGGAAAGTTGGGTGGGTACTGTCCTAAATCAGTGCTTAGTAGACGGTAGGTACTTAATTGATCTCAGGGCTGCTCTATTCTGTGTCTGATTCAGAATTTGCTTTTTATGTGGTTCAGCTTTCATCTGAACATCACTCTGAGGGACCCTAAAGGAGCACCCATCCTCAAAATGAAGTTCAGATTGGTTACTTAAACTTTCTACTTAGCATTAGATGGACATCTTTTATTTTTCTCCTTTGTTTTGGATTCTAAAAAATATCTTGCAGGAAATGCTTTCCATTTTGACTGATGGCTTTCTTCCTCTGCTTCACACACTCATATCCAAACCATTATTTTTCTCCAGGGCATTTTCACAGGAATTTGATTTGGTTTCTTAACTTTACTTATAAACTGGAGGAGAAATAAACTAAGATTGTTAGTTGGCTTTTTGATAAAACCATATGGGGAAGTCAGTGACAGGATAGCAATGCATATTTGCATCCAGGCCAGGTAAATTGAAGGAGAAAAAAGCTTCCTAATTGCCTCCCATATCCTATAAGAGGTCTTTGAACTTGTGTTGATTAAACAAAAACATACTATAATCTTTATGGTCCTTGTATGCATTGGCTTTCAGTAAATCCCCATTCAATATATAAAGAAATTAATTCTAAAGTTTATCTTGCTAATGCATATAAGAAATAACATAGATTAACTAATTTCAATGTAATTATTTTTAGAATATAGTTATTTGCCATATATTCCTCATCCCCTTTAGAAGTACACTCATTCCAGATTAGAGACTCCTGCTCTAGAACATGCTGAGTACTCAGAATGCAGATTGAAACATTTTTGGGGGAGGGACAACCATCAAAAAAGAACATTTATCATTTATTTTTGCCTGACAATACATGTTCATAATAGGGATTTTGTTTTTCTTTCTTTCTTGAGGGAAGGAGAAAAAGCAGATCTTTGTAAAAAAAAAAAAAATTAATTATAAATTAATTACAATACCTATTGTATGAGTGAATAAGAGAAGCAAATAGCATTGTAGATCCCTTTGATTTGTAAAAGACCATCACTTTGTAAGAAGATAGGGAACTTAAGACTTCAGTCTAAGGTGAGCAGAGCACATCTAGCCATTAATAGTGACATTAAGTCCTTACATAAATGTGTCACTTGTTAAAGATCTCTGATTATTTCTGCTGACATAGTAGCTGTTGTCATGTTATTCTCTTTGTGTTTTGTGCATTCACATAGTGAAGAATAGGTGAGCAACTTAATAGATATGGGAGAGACCCTGAAACAATGTGGAATTGAAAGTGATGAGGAAAAAAAGATTTTGAAAGTCTGACAGGAAAATGGACTCACTGCTGAATTAAAAATTCAAAGATGACTCTTCTAAAAGATAACAGAGTGGTAGTATTATACAATGAGAATGGCAGCAGCATTTCTCACTCCCCCTTCCCAAAACCAAATTCATTGTTAAGAGGGTCACTTTCATTTCTGTGTGGAAAGAATGAGTAGAACATTATCTTACTTTAGAAATTTTATTTCTATTTTTTGTGCAGCTGAATCAGTGACTGATAAAAGAAGGATCACAAATATCATAAGGGGGATGTTACTGACCAGATGACATTTCCCTTCATCTTTCTGAATGTGCTAAGAAAAAAAAAATTCCTATCAGTTTTTGTATTCTGTAAACCATCTGTAGCTTTTTCCCACCAGCAGACATTTTTGACTACACTTGTCACTCTCTTATACATATGTCCACTCCCACCATTCTTTACCATTTAATTACTACCCTACTGTGAATGTCAAATTAAAATTCTAAATTTATATTTCTTGGTCCCTTAGTTTTATTTAGTATGGGCAACTTCTTTCCTTCCCTTTTTGCTTCTCCTTTTTCAACTTCCTTTTAAGACTGCTTCCCATTCCTCTCCCTCCTGCCCCCAATTAGAATAGAAACTCTTTGAGGGCAGCAACTGAATTTCTTTTGTTTATGTTTATATTGGCTTAGCGTAATATCTGGCATATACTTGATCAATATTTGTTGATATCTCAATTATACAACTCATGAATTAACTATTTGTTACATAAATCTGAGGGACTTTAGCTCTATGTAATTCCTTTTGCCCTCATTCTGTCCCACGTTTCCATTTTATGTGAAATTTAAAAAAAAAAAAATGGATCTAATTTTTTTCCCTTTTGTCTGACCATGTAACATTTTAAGATATTTCAGTCTTAACTTTTAAAAAAACCCAATAGTTTTAAAATTTCTAAGTCATCAATTATGTTTATTATTTCCAATATCTGATTTGAAAACATTAAACTAATGTAATTTCAGAACTGCTGTCCATCTGTAGAAGTGATGAATCACCATGATACTTTAACAGTCTTTATTTGATATAAAGAGGCGCAATGGGGGAGTCACTCATTCAACAAATATTTATTAAGCTCTTACTAATCTGTTATGAGAAAAGCCACATGTGAGATCATACATCTCCTCCACCACCTTTACAGCTATATATATTGGTGAAGACCTCACTTGGCTTACAGTTTTATACATGCTATACTTTCAGTTGTCTTTAGATTGTGTGAGATCCTTCACAGAAGTAACTATCTTTTTATCTTTTTTTTAAAATCCCAAATGCTTAGCATAATGCCTTGCACATAGTTGCAGCTTTAATATTTTTTTTTTTACTCCCTACTTCCTTGCTGTCTTCTCCACAGCTTTCTTGATATCACTCATATATTGCCCTCCTCCCTTCCCTTACTAGAAAGGTTAACTATGATGTCAGTCTCTCTTCTTCTAAAACTCCAGTAACTGTCCTTATAACTTTCTTGGCCAAAGTACTTCCCTGGCCACCAATTCTCTTGGTGTATGGGGGTTTCATCTTAGAACTTCCTAAGCCCAGGAATTCAAATGCTATGATTTTTGTATCCTCAAACTTTAGCATAGTGCTTGACACATAGTAACCATTTAATAAATATTTTCCATTCATTTATTTATATAGTTAAAAAAAAATCTTAGCTTTGCCTGTATAGGGATACTACATAATAATGATACTGGTAATACAGTTAACAATATTAAGAATACTACTGATACTATTGGTGGTACTATGGGAAAATGGGTATGATGATATGCTATTGCTAGAATTGTGGATTGGTCCAATTATCATGGAAAGCAATTTGGAATTATTCAAAGAAAGTGACTAAAATATTCATATTCTCTAACCAGGAGATTTCATTGATAGGCATGTTCCCAAGAGAGTCCGTATCCAAAAAAGAACCACAAATGCATCAATCAATTAATCAATAAACATTTGATGAACATTTTCTTCACCAAACATATTTATAGCAGCACTTTTTGTGGCAGCAGAGATGGGAAACAAACTAGATCCCCTTCATTTGGGAAATGGCTAAACAAATGGTGGTCATGAATTGTAACAGATTATTTCAATGTCATAAAAAACAATGAATATTATGATGAGTATAGACTTATTAATTAATGCAAAATGAAGTAATAAGAAGAAGGGATGTTATTCCACAATGATTATAATAATGAAGCTGCAAAGAGGAACAAAAAGACAAAGGAAAGTGAAGGCTGTGAAATTATAATAACAGAACTTGATGACAAGAAGAGATATAAGACCCCCTCTCCTCTTCCTACGTCTTGTAGTGTTAGGGGACCATGAATGTGGAACATTGCTTCATTGTAATCATTGATTTTGCTAAATTTTTTCTTTCTCTGTTTTATCCTTTATTATAAGGAATTGAGGAAAAAGGGGAAGAGGGAAGAGGATAGATGTATTATAACTACAGATGATTTGAAAACAAAATATATCAATAAAATTACATTTCAAGCTTTTTAAATAGCTTGACTACTAACCTCTGCCTTATGTTGACATTAACCAAGATTTAAGGCTAATGCAAACATTCTCTAAGCCCACAAGATAACATATCTTAGTAATATTATTGCAGCAATTACTTCTCATTCTGTTTCACCCCTCCCCCACCCCTGTCCCTATCCTTTCCTCTTACAGCTGGAGGCACATAGATAGACCAAAGGATAAAATTTAACAATCTGACCAAACCAGTGTGCTGCATCTCCTGCTGCTTTTGTCTTCATATTTAACTTGTAACTTGAGATTCAGGGAGTAGGTAAGGGAATTATTGCTTAGGAAAAGGGGAACTTTAGCACTGTACATTTTTTTCTTATGTTTCCTTACAGCAAATCTTCCCCACAATTACTAATTAATTCCTTTGTCTTATATGTTGTTCTGTACATCTTGAGTTATCAATTATCACCATATATTGTAGGATGTGACAATTTAGTTTTTTTAGTTTAGTTTTAATTTATTTTTTTAATTTAGTAGGAATTTAGTATAGCATTTTTTTAAAAATGTGATGATTTCAAAATTTATCTAGATGTAGTGACTCTTCTTTACTTCAGTCCAATACTATCAAGTGTTTGCTAGGTCTTTCTTCCTGAATGTTGCAGGAGTGCCTCAGATTCAGTACATCTTAAATGGAGCTCATTATCTCCCTTTAAAAAGCAACTTCTCCTCCAAGCTCCCATATTTCTGCTTAGGATATTATAGTTCTGCTACTCAACCATATTCCTAACCTCTAAGTTATCCTTAACTCATCCCTTTTCCTCATCCTCCATAGCCAACATCAGTTGCCAAGTGTCGATACTAACTCCACATTTTTCCCACTCACCCCTTTCTTTTCATTCATAAAGTAACCAACTTAACTCAGGTTCCCTTACCCTAGACTACTATAACAACTTTCTAGTTAACCTCCTAGCTTCCAGTCTTTTTCCTTCTCCAATTTATCATCCACACAGCTACTAAAATAATCTTTATAAGTATCCACATCATTCCTGTGCTCCCAAAACTTCAGTGGCTCCCAATCAGCTTCAAAGATTATGCACAGGCTCCTGAGCCTAAAAGTTAGCGTTTCTACAGACTAGTTTCCAAGCTTGTTTCATACTATTCCCCTTTTTTAGCTGTGCTGAACTCCCAGTTGTTCCCTGAACTCAAAGGGTTGTCAAGTCCTTCCCCATGCACTCCATCCTCATCCCTGCCTACCTCTTACAAAACTTAGCTTCTTTTAAGACTTAGCTCAAGGGTTAGGGTTAGATAGCTACTCAGGAGAACTTTAGTTCATATTCAGCCTCAGACACTTAATACTAACTAGCTGTATGATTCTGGCCAAATCCCTTAACCCCAATTGTCTCATCAACAACAACAACAAAAACCCTTATCTCAGGTGCTATCTGCCTTCTCCTTGAAACTTTCCCTAACTGATTTTCTTCTCTCCCTCTTCAGGTTATCTTTTATTCACTTATCTCTGCCCATATTGTCTCCCCTAATAGAATATTCCTGGAAGTAAGGAATTGGATTTTGTCTTTGTAATTTCCATGGAAAGGCTGTAATATAAATAACAACAAGACTGATTTATCTTCTCATTATAAAATATAACTACATTTATATAATATATTAAACAATAGCTCTATGAAGTAGGTACTACAAATATAATTCTTATTTTACCGATAAGGAAGCTGAGACTTAAGTTTCAGAGATAAAATGACTTGACTAAAATCATACAATAAACAATCATCAGCACTGAGACTTTGAACCTAATAGTTCCTGATTCTGTATCCAACATTCTTCACTAATATACTCCATTGCAGACATTTGAGGTACTGCAAAAATACCCATTTTAAATTGATGTCAACAAGCATTTATTAAGTACTTACTATGTACCAGGCACTATGCTAAGTGCTGGAGACAAAAAAAAAAAGTCAGAAATTAGTCCTTATTCTCAAAGGAAGCCACAGTTGGATGCCAGTGACATCATGCAGACAGCTGTATGCAAACAAGTTAAATTGTAGATAATCTTAAAGGGAAGGCGTTATAATTAATGGCTCATTAACTTTATTGGGGGTAGCAGTAGAGATTCAATGACTGACAGTAGGAAAATGGGATTTTAGTACTTTGAGGGAATGTTTGCTCTGTGTTAGAAGTCTGAGTCTCCCTCTGACATTGTTACTTTTGTGCTTTGGGCATTCAGTCCCTTCCTCATCTAAAAAATAGAGTGGATTCAGCTAGATTATCTCCAAGATCCAGCTCAGATTTCCCTGATTCTGAGATTAATAGCTGTGTGGCATGTCTGATTAGATCAATGCCTACCATAAAATACTACATCTAAAGTTCAAATTATGTTTTCACTCCTTAAAACTATTTCTGTATTGTTTTTATTGTATTTCCCTCAAAATTTACTTCTGAATGTCAGAAGTTTCCTTTTGTGCATCTAGGAGATATATTTTAAGAAGATTGTATTTAAATATAGTATTTTGGTTTGGAGTGGGTAGGGGAATTTTTGTCTAGTATTTTTCTTAAAAACAAAAACAAAACAAAATTGGGAATCAGAGCTATTTTCTCACACCAAGAAATTCCTTAGCTGTTTCTTTTTTTTTTTATTCCACAACATAGAAATAACTATTTAAAATACTGATAAAGACTTAAATGTCAGATTTTTTTTTTAATTACTCAAAGAATAATGTAAAGAGCTTTCCTTCTAGTTTACTATCACAAGGAGCTACCTAAGTATCTTCTGGGTAGTTCAAAGGAAAAAATAATATTTCATCCAGTAGCTTTTAATAATATAGATTTCATATAGTTAAATAATAATCATTAAGATAACTCTGACCTTGGTACCTTAGGGTGAAAAAATGTAGGAAATTAAATAAATCCGAATTTTGAAATTAGGGGAAAAAAAGATGATTCTGACCTCAGAACATTTTGTTTTAAAAAGTATAGCCCCATTTTGATGCCACTTTATATTTTTTTAATAGATCTCTTCTTCCAGAGCCAAGCTCATGAGTTTTAAGTATAAACTTAGATCTGTACATAGTATACCAGTCATATAACAGGTATTTATTAAATACTATTGATTGCTTCTCCATAGAATTGCGACTTTGTTTCATCATGGCATGAAGGTGACGTTGACCCTGTCTGCCAGCCCTACCCTACAAAGGTAGAAAAGCTTTTTAGTATAAGTCAAATAATGAGCTAATTTTTTTGTTCTTCAAAATCATAATTACCTACCAATTCATGGGTTTTTTAGTTGCCATTCTTTATGAATTGATGGTACAAGGGATGAAGTGCTGACCATAGAGGCAAAGAGACCTAAGTTCTAATTCTGCCTCAGACATTTAGTAACTGTGTGAACCTAGACAAGTCATGTAACATTTCAGCCTCAGTTTTCCCATTTGTCAAATGGAAACAGTAATAACACCTTCTTCCCAGAATTGTTGTGTGGATCAAATGATTTAGTAAATTAATTAAAAAAAAAAACTTTAAAATCTTAAAGAGCAGCTGGGTGGTACAACAGGTAGGGCATTAGCACTGAAATCAGGAGGATCTGAGTACAAATCCAGCCTCAAACACTTACTAGCTAAGTGACCCTCAGCAAGTCACAGCACCATTATCTCAAAAAAACAAGCACTTTAAAGTTCTATTCAAAAATTATAATTATTATTGTGAATACCCTTGTTACCATCAGTACTTTTCCAGAGAGTTAGAAAAGTAGTTAATTCTCAAATTCTTAAAGTAATTATTACCCAGCACTGGACTAGGCACTGTGAAAGATACAAAGCATTAAATATGTTTTCTACCCTCAAGGAACTCGCGATTCATTTGGGAAGTCAAGGCATTTAGTGCCAGTTTTGTCCCAGGTACTCTGATAACTGCTGGAGATATGAACCGTAAGCAAAAAAGGAAACCAGTCCTTGTCTCCAAGGAATTTATATTCTCCCAAAGGATGGGAGGTGGGGATACCTGGAATCAGCATGCTGGAGGGAGAAGATTTCTGCTTGGGGTAATGGTGTCTAGAAATTTAGAATTACAGCCTGAAGGGAAATGAAAATTGACTGGCTGGGGCAGCTAGGTGGCTCAGTAGATAGAGCACCAGCCCTGAAGTCAGAAGGACCTGAGTTCAAATCTGGACTCAGGCACTTAACACTTCCTAACCGAGTCACCCTGAGCAAGTCACTTAAAACCCTAATTGCCTCAGCAAAAAAGAAAGTAAGAAAGAAAGTTGACTGGCTTGAGCCTCTCCAGAAAATGAAGGAAGTAACAAGTTGGGGAAGGGAGCCAGCATGATAGCAGAATATTGCAGTGTGATAAAGTAATAGGAAGACAATGGAGGTTCCATTGTGAAGAGGAACATGATGCTAAGGTAAGTTATTGCATGAAACTGCACTTAAAGCATGATGCTGAAGTCCCAAAAATCAAAAGTACACTTGGGAAGGGAGACAAAACTGAGGCATTCAAACAGTAGGTACGATGCGAGATTCTAGTGAGTACTACTGCCCTGGAAAGAGGCCCATGTTATAATCAAGCAGAGGAAACCTTATAAATCATGCAAAATCTTATTGGCTTTATTTTAGTCAGACTGCTTTGTATTGCTTTGTTCTGTAAGATACAACTTGTAAAACTTTTGGAGGCCTACTTGAGTGGTTAATAGAGAATATTAAGCCATTACTGCAGATTAATATTTATGCCATTTTGAGCTTTAGGATCCAAGTAAACTTGAAGGAAAAGAATCAAGTGCAAGAGAAATCTATTTCCTGCCTCCCATCCTGAAAGCACAAACATTAGCCAGATTCTTTTGCTGTCCTATACTGCTCTCCTAGAAGAATCCAACACATTGTATAGGTTTTTTTTTTTAATGTCACCTTTTAACATTAACTTTAAAGTGTTTATTTTTCTGAGATTTGATTTGAGAATAAGTGTGTTGTGTTAACAAAAAATGCTACCTGATAACTGTGGAAATACATATATATATATATATATATATATATATATATATATATGAGAATTGCACATTTAACATAGATTCTGGATTATTTGCCCTCTGGGGGGAAGGGAGGGAGAAGAAAATTTGGAACACAGTGCTTTGCAAGGGGGACTATGTATGTTTTAAAATAAAAAAAACTTTTAAAAAATAAATAAAAGAAGATTTAAAAAAAAAAAAAAGAAAGAATGCTGGATATGGAGTCCAAGAAACCTAGATTTCAGTCTCTCCTCTGCACTTACTGTGTAATCCTGGGCAGATGACTCTTTGAATCTTGGATTTTGTTCATCTATAAAATTCGGGGGTAATCCCATCTGTTATAGAAGCAATGTTACATATTGGATCCCAAGTTAGCATTGGAGTTAGACCTGGATTCGAGGCTGGCCCTTCTAGTTCATGCTGTGGGACTCCAGCTAAGACAGTATGAAAAGCCATCAATTTCATTCATGTCTGTAACCCCAGGCACACACCAGGAGCTTACTAAATGCTTATTAATTGTTTAACATAACCTCTCTCATTGCCTGACAATTTTCAGTCAGTTACAATTTGTAAAGCAGTTCTTTGTTGGTACAGGCAGTTTGCTGAGTTAATTTACTACCTTCCTTATAAGTAGGGGTGTGTTGGAGCCAGCTCCAAGAATTGTTAATCTGAATTTCAGACCGAGCATTCCCACTTGGAAATTGGTAAATGATACAAATCAGGGGTTGATTTACTATTTTGTTGGTTGTCTATACTTAAGAAAGTGTTGGGAAAATGTGAATAATTCAGAATAAACCCAGAAAAGTGTCCTGCATACTGTTTTTATTTACTCTGGAGAACTGACCTTTTGGTTTTCCTATCACATCACTGTTAGGAGGAAAGCACTTTATAAATCCTAGAACACTATGTTAATGTGTTATTATTTTAATCATTTAGTGGTGACATTTGTGTATTTTTCTTATTTCCCTTTCTTCTCTCTCCTGGCTTTATGGAGTATATTTCTAGGCATCCTATGTTATTTCTACTCTGAATCATAGAATTTGAGCATCAGAAAGCAACTTCAAAGTTATCTTATCCCCTTATTTTATAAAAACATCTGTAACTAGAAGAAATATGATTTGGCCAAATCAGGCAGCTAGTTAGTGATGAGATAAGGATTACCACCCAGGTCTGTTTACATGATGCCTTTCCAAAACCAAAATACCTTTAAAAAAATTAGAGAACTTAAAACATATTCAAGAGAACATAGAAAGGAAAAAATTCCTCTGGTAACAAAGTTTCTAACGAAAGGAATTGTTGAAATACATCTGCTTTAAAGATGTGATTATATTATTAAGCACAAAATTGCCCACATACAGAAAGTCAGCGAGAAGACTTTTATTAATTAAAATATTTATTAAATTAATTTAAATTTAATTTATTACTTAATTAAATTTAAATTAAGTTAATTAAAGCACCAATTAAATGCCTACTGGGTGTTAGACACTATGCTAAGCTGTGTAGATACAAAGAAATAATACAAGCATTTAATACTCAAGCCACTAAGTTTTTATTGAGAACTTCCCATGTGTCAGACACTATGTTAAGCTCTGGAGATACAAAGAGAAAGGCAAAAGATAGCTCTTGCACTCAAGTTTAATGTGATAGAACACATGCAAACAACTATAGTTGGACTCCAGAGTTTATATTAGTGTATTTTTATAGTGTATGTATATGTGTATATATGTGTGTATCATATATATATCTGAGTGTGCATAAACATACATGCATATATTAATCAAGTCAATAAGTATTTATTGAGTATCTTTTCTGTGCTGGACACTATGCTTAAGGAACATGATGGCAGAGTCCCAAGAACAAGGATGGTTGATTTAGGCCCTTCCTCAAAAGGGAGGTTCAGGGAGGAACTCACTGATGGGAGGGATTGGGGTACAGCAGAGGAGCAACAGCTAATGCATGGTAGCAAGTCTTGAGATTGCAGAACGACTAGTCTGGGCTGATCCTCTTAGTAAATATTTATAGATTAGATTGAATGCTATTAGACAACAGATTTAATAAAAGCCTCAAAGTTTATATTTTCTGGCTTTTTTTTTTTTTTTTTTCCCCTGAGGCAGTTGGGATTAAGTGACTTGCCCAGAATCACACAGCCAGGAAGTGTCAAGTATCTGAGGTCAGATTTAAACTCAGATCCTCCCAACTTCAAGACTGGTGCTCTATCTATTATGTCACCTAGCTGCCCCAAGTCTTTGAATTTATTTTATTATAATAGGATTATAGATTTAGAAGAAGAAGAAACCTTAAAAGTCATCTAGTCCAACCATGTGATTTTCCAGGTAAAGGAACTGAAGCCCCTAAGGGTTATAACTTACCCAAATACCCAAATTCGAGGAGAGCTAGGATTTAAACCAATTTCCTCTGATCCTAGTCCAGCACTCTTTTTACTATACCAATTGTCTTTTAGCTTCTTAAATGAGATATTATCTGGTCCAGTTTCATTATTTTACAGGGTTGGAAATTAAGGCCCATAGAGTTGAAGTGGCATTTTATTCATCATAATGTTCAATAAAAGCATGCTTCTACTTGAGTTAGGACACCACCTATATAGTTCAAAGTCTGTACCCTATTTAAATATGAGAAGGAAGCAAATGATGTTTAATTTTAGTTTTCATGGCAAACCCAGTAGTATGTATTTCCACATCCAGTCATAAGGTCATATATTTGATATCCTATCCCTGACATGAATCAGTATCCCAGGATCATTATGCAGCTGTTTCTGAGCTCTGGTGCAGATCTGTTCCTCAGCATTTCTCTCTTGGACCTCTTGCTTTTAACCTATATCTTGTCATTGTTTTCAGTTGTGAAGTTTTTGGGGAAAGGAAAACATAAAAGAACCCCTATAGACTTTTGAATATAGACTCTGAGCCTATCCACAAACATATAGTAAAGGCAGAAATTGGGATGGAGAATGGCTCATTAGGTATGGCTCTATCTGAGCAGTTTTTTTCTCTTCAGATAATAGCTCCTATAAAGTTGTTCCTTCTTGGCAGCCCTATGAATTATAGGTAGTTCAAGTATCTCCATCTCTGTTTTATGGGTCATAGAACGGTCTCTGAAAGGACAATAGAATTACCCATCATCAAACAGAAGGTCAAGGCTGGAACTTGTATCTTCTGACTTCATTTTTTTTTCCCTTATTAAAATTATAAAGTCATAAGCATTGCAATTAAATATACAAAGAATTTTTTAAAAGATTGTATTTGAAATTATGAACATCTGCTACATTTTTAAAAGGTGTGTGTTAAATTTAACAAAGCAGTAACTGTAATGGGCTGAGGTTTGAGTTGATGCACTGAGGTCCCAAGTACGTGAGGCTAAATAGTAATTGGACTATACCCTTTTAATATACATGATTGGATAAAAAATGGCCCCGCCCACTCTCTGTGCAAGTCCTGATGTATTGTATAGGAAATGACGATTTTGGTGGGTGGAGGCAGAGAGAGACAGGAAGAGAGTCTGAGAGAGATTGAGCCTGGGTTCCATGCTAGCAGCTGCTGGTCATGTGGCTTCTGGTCTAGCTAGCTTCTTGACTCAGCTGCACACATTGCTATTGCCCATTCTCTTCTACCTCCGATCTTTCTTCACTGAGAATAAAGACTGATGATTTTCCCCTAACCTGAATTCCTGACTCTGGCTGATTTTAAAATACGCGGTCTTCACAAGTAACAAAATTACCCCTTATGTATCCCTTGTGAACTTCTTTGGGCTTCCTCTTGTGTATTGTGTTTAAGGTTTTATTAATGTTCTTTAGGTCTTTTCTCCTCCCCTTCCCCAGCTCTGCCCAGTCTCTCCTCTTGCTCTTTCCGTGTAGTACTCTGAACATGTTCTTATATAATGGTCTGACTCAGTGGTCCTTAAACTTTTTTTCTCAATATCTTTATCCTATTAAAAATGATTGAGGATCTGTCCAAAGAGTTTTTGTTTATGTGGTTTATAGTTATAGATTTTGATCACATTAAAAATAAAAAAAACTAATTATGAATTTGTAGACGCTCTGAAAGGATTTCAGAGATTCCCAGGATGCTCTGGACCAGACTTTGAGAACCACTGGCCCTTGCACTGTGCACACTGCTCTAGAATAGCATTTCCCAAATTATGTTCTGAGCAACCTTGGTGCTTCCGTGCGGTATGAATGATGGGAAAATGGCAATGCTAGCCTTATTTTTACTTCTGAAATATTAAGCATGAAATTATGTTTTGTTAAAATTCTGACTCTTCCCACGCCAACACCCCAGTGTCACTTAAGAGTAATATGATAGAGGCTGGATATTTATCTCAGGATTTGATTAAGCAGACATAGCTTTAACATTTGCTAAGGGGAAATATGTATTGTACAGCTTAGCCTGAGTCCCAGCCTGTCCCCTCCAAAAATGTTAAACTCAATGTTGTGTGTGTGTGTGTGTGTGTGTGTGTGTGTATACAGATATATACATATGCATATTCATACATGTATGTGCGTTTAGATGCATATGCATCATCAAGAAGAATATCTAAGAACATTCCAAAAGGAGCATGAGGAAAAAAAGTGTGTGTGTGTGTATATATATATATATATATATATATACACACACACACACACACACACACATATATATAAATCATCCCTTCCTTGCCTCTTTCCAAGTATCACTCATAAAATCCTAAAGGAAGTCTTTTGTTTTGCGACCCAATGTAGAGCTAATTTATGATTTAGTCTGTTGCTCAGGAAATGACTCAAGTTATTTACTATTATTTATCTAGAGTTATTGCTCAATTCAGGCAGTGGTATGAAACATTTATTATCTATAATATTTTGTTATATGAAAATAAGTTTAATTTCCTCTGTTTTGCTCTCATAAAAATTGTATGTTTTACTCCATTTCTCTCTTCTTTCCTAAGAGTATTTGATAATAGATTTAGGTGTGGAATAGAATATAGATGTCATAAAACCCCTTCATTCTATAGATGAGGAAACAGTCCCTGGAAAAGAAATTAAGGGACTTGCCCTTGGAAATACAGATAATAACTTGACACTCAGATGGTCAAATCGGAACCAACTTCCTCTTCAGAGGATCAAGTTCCTTGTCTATTTCTTCCTTGTGGGTTCCTCCTTTGTCCAGATGTCTCAGTGACTTAATTCTCTATTGGAGAGATTTACACACCTCTTCCTTCATTCCTCATTGCACAAGGTATTATTGAAGAAAAAAAAATTGTATTCTGCATTTTGGACACGAGCCTGCCAAAAGCAATTCTTATTAATTTACTATTATTCTAAATTCAGGTATTGTTCTGCTTGAAGAAGAAACAGCCAAATTGACATCCCTCTTATGCCCTTGGACATCTTGCTGAGTGAGACAAGACATTTCAAAGCAACATTTTATAGAATTCTTGAACAAGGAAATTTCACACAGTATGCTAAAAATATAATTATACAGCTTCATCAACCCAGAAAAATAGTCACTTAATCTTGGAGAATCATTTTCCTGAAATCATTCAAATGTCTCTGTGACCATTTCCTTCAAGTGACTATTACTCTTGGGTGAAGCATTACCCTTAATTCAGTAAAAGTGCTTCACTCAAGGATCCTTTGCCCTTGTCCTTGCCCATTTACTGCCCTAGTTTCTTCAAGACCGAAGTCCTTCATGGACTGATTAGAGAGAGACTTACGGGATATTATTTCATAATTGATAGTAAAAGAGATATTGTTAAAGCATTCTCTTTCAGATTAGATTTAAGACTTCACATATGATACACTAAACATACTTTCTTAGTTTTTCAAAATAGAGCAGGATCAAGCAACAGGAGGCCCTGTCTACTTCTACAGCAGCCCCCAGATCTAAAGTTATTTTTGCCTTCCAGAACCATCATTTCCTTAACTTGATAGCTTTCGCATAGTATTAGTTATATTAATCCATGTTTTATTAAAAGCTTCCTTTCCCCTCCACTCCCAAGATGTATCACATATTTGTTATCTATAATATTTTATGACATGAAAATAAGTTTAATTTCCTCTGCTTTGCTCCCATAAAGGTTGTTTGTTTTACTCCTTTTCTCTCTTCCTTCCTAAGAATATTTGATGATAGATTTAGATATGGAAAAAATATTCTTTTATTATATAGTTGAAAACGGTTCCTGGAAGAAGTTAAGGGACTTGCCCTTGGAAATACAGATAATAAATAGTAGAGGAAGACTCTGAACCCAACAATTCCTCACTCCAAGTCCAGGACTATGTTACACCATCTAGTCCTCATTTACAGATGATGAAACTGATTCCCATTGATATTAGATGATTAGCCAAGGTCACCTATGTAATAAATGGCAGGGCCGTTTTTTAAAGCCAGCTTTCTGATTCCAAATCTAGAATGTATTCCATAGGACTACACTAGTTTTCTAGATTTCTTGGACCAGTATTCATGTATTCTAGCCATATATTCCAAACCCAAAAATTTCTTATGGCCAAAGGAATCTGGGAAATACTATTCCAGATTTGTGCGTGTGTGTAAAAAATGTACATTTTAGCACCAGAGTGGGAGTAATTCCCTTTTTGCATTGCAAAGAAGTAAAATACAGAAAAAGTCTCAAGTTCTAACACTTATAAAAAGATCCAGTGGTGTTGTCTGAATTGTACAAAGCATTCTTTTTAGTTCTGTTCAGGATTTCATAAACATGCTTCTTTCCAAGGATGCTTTGATAGTTTGATCCATATGATTGGGTAGTATTGACATTTTCTATGGATCTATTAGTCATCGATTACAGGATGAATCAGTAACCTCTATCACTCCACCTAACCCGAGGATTTTCAACCTAGGATTCCCATATCTCAATGGAGCGTGTGAAGCTTATCAAAAAGAAATGAAAAATTTGGTGGAATAAGATAATTCCAATTAATTAATTTCTTTATTCCTATGTGAATATGCATATAAGAGAGAGCATACCTGGCTCAGTGAACAGAGAATTGATCTCTAAGCCAAGAAGACTTCTAGGTTCAAGTCCTCCCTCTCTTATAGCTTAGATATTTGACTTTGGTAAAGGTACTCAATTTCCCAGGCTTTACTTAGACAACCCTCTAAGTCTATTAGTTGCAAAAAAAGACACCAAACTTCTTTGATAAAGTGATCTCTCCCAATTAAATCACAAGTCCATAGATTTATTGAATACTCTATATATAAATCTACATGGGGTGGTTCTCATCTTGTCTTAGAGACTTATTATCTGTGTGACAAAGGGCAGATCACTTAACTTTTCTCAGGAAAGCCTCAGTTTCTTCATCTGCAAAATTAATAGTATAATGGTACCTTCTCCCAGCATTGTAACAAGAATCAAATGTAAATTTTAAAATGTATAATACTGTAAACCTTAAAGCTCTCCATAAATATTAGCCAGCTAGCTTTATAGTCTTGTAAAGAAAAAGACGACTGGCCTTCAGAGTAAGAGAATCCGAGTTCTGATTCCATTTTTGCCACTTACTATGTGATTATGATGAACTCTAGATTTTGTTTCCTTTCATAACAAATAGGGCATATGGAAAGATTCCAGATATCCAAAGTGCATTAGACTAAACCATGTTAGGTACCTAGTCTAACCACATTTTATTTTCCTCTTAAAAGGAGCAGGAAGGTCATGGTTGTGAAGATGAGGTTTATAAATCCATCCATTTTTCATATAATCTTGACTTATGTTTGGGTCAAGATGAAGACAATAGTGTTGAGCCTGATCTGATTGTCTCTCATACTGTAACAGCTGGTTGGAATGGCCCTAACTTCAGCCTCATACATTTCTCTAGAAGTACATTGTACTAGCCTGATCTCTCCAGATGTTTCATTTCACTCCTTAAGTTTTCTGTCAAGTACTGCGCGGCTCCCATCATAAAAATGGAGCTCAATGGAAGAGTTCATAATTCCTCCTGATGACCTCAGATTGCTCTGTGCTCGGAAATGTCACAAACACATTAGATTCTGTTAAATTGCACATTGTTAAATTACAACACATGTAAACACCTCCTACTCAGTTCTATATTTTTGTCAGTCTAACCAAAGTTATATATCACTATGGTGAATGAGCTGCAGTAATGTACCAGCTTGCCACTGAGACAGCCTGCTGGCTTGTTCAGTACAAGCAGATATACCTCTGTGTGAATTTGTTTGCTGTTTAAGACTGGCTTTTAAATTTTAAAAGAGCAGTTAATGGATTTAGAGTCAAACAAGAAAAGTCTTTAAGACTTAATCATTATTTATTAAACATCATATAAGATCTAATGTTAATGCATCACAAATGATGTAGTAACAAATGATGTAATAACATTTGATATCCTTACATCAGAGATTTATAATAGATATTATAGATTCAGAGCCAGTAGAAAACTTAAAGGAAATCTAATCCAGCAACCTTATTTTAAAGGAAAGAAAACTGAAGCACAGAGAGTACAAGTGATAGAACTGGGCTTTGAAAGTTAGGTCTCCTGACTCCAACTGCAGTGTTTCTTCCTCTACACTTTGTTACCACTGCTAATAATAATATAATACATTTTATACACACACATACACACACACACACACACATACATACATACATACATACATATCAGATATATAATAACAATAATAACTGGAATTTGCTTAGCACTCTAAAGTTTACAAAATGATTAAAATATATTGTCATTGTCATTGGAATTTCATAACAACTTCCTTAGATAGGTATTATAGATGTTATTATTGCCATTTTATATACAGAAAATTTGAGGACAGGGAGAGAAAAAAATAGAGGGGAAGGAAAGGGAATGGGGTTTTGGTTAAGTAATGTGTTTACAGATAGTAAATGATATTTCAGCAGGTTCTCTGACTCTATATTCAGCACCTGTCCACTACATCCTGTTACCCCTCAGACTTATTGTAAAATTATTTCATCATAGGTAGGGTGCAATGGTGGTTCAGTCAATAGAGCACTGGGTCTTGTGGAAGAAAGATCTGAGTTGAAACCAGGCAGCAGATACTTCCTAGCTGTGTAATGGTGATGGGCAAGTCACTCAACCCTGCTTGCCCCAGTTTTCCTCTCGGTAAAATTAGCAGGAGAAGGAAATGGGAAACCACTCCAGTATTTTTGCCAAGAAAACCCCAAATGGGGTCATGAAGAGTCAGACTTGACTGAAATGAGTGAACACACATACACACACACACACACACACACACACACACACACAGAGAGAAATGAGGTATGTTGAACTCTCTCTTACCTTTGAAATTACAAGAATGGATTTGATTTTAATCTTGTGAAAATGAAGGTGCTTGTTTTCCTATTTACCAACACTACTCTGTAAGGACATGGTTCCAGTCTTGCATTCTGTCCCTCCCACTTAACTATTTCCTTAGCAATCAGCCATCTGCCCACTGGTAGTCACACAGTACTGGTTCACCTGTCAGTATTGACCCCCAACTCCACTCTGACTCAATCTCTGGGTATATATACCTCTGAGCTATGTAATGAATTAGATAAGGGACGATGAGTATTTTTATTTTTTGCTCCTCATTACAGAGTTGCTGGAATATTTCATGCTACATGCTTTGTCTTCCACTGACCTCAGTTTAATTAAATAGGATTTCATTAAGCTTTGAGTTGGTGGGCTGATACAGAAAGTGATGCAACACTAATTGGAATTTAAAAGCAAAAATTTCCACTACAACTTTCCTTCACTTTCTCATTTTGTCTTCTGTTGAATGAAATTTTAAAAAGAATAGACCTTGCTAGTGCCAGGTTAGAACTCTTGTACAGAGATTGATTTAGTTCTATTACTTGCATCACTATTTTTTTGTTTTCATGAAGGAGAAAATGTTCTTTTGTTTAAGCAGTGAAAGAATGAAATGGTAATTTATATCCGTGGCACAAATGTTCTGCTGCAAAAGTAGGATACCGAAAGTACCAGACTCTCTGACCTCAGATGTCCCTTCCAACTCAGGTCGTGATACTCTTTGATCACATAAGTGTGACCTTTTGTAGAAGGAAAAAGATCAATTTTTAAAGATGTAACAGGAATATGATGCATGGCAGGGGCCATGAAGATGTTAACAATTTACTGGAAACACAGTATTTTTGGAGACAAGGAACCAAGCTCAGCATCTATGTCAAAAAAAAAATTAAAAAACTCTTAAACATTCACTCCCATATAATAAAATATAAAGAAATTAAGCAGGTGATTGTCCCTGTCCACTCGAGTTTACAGTTTAAAACAACTAATAGTAATAATGGCTTTATACCATTTTATACAGTTTATACATTATATACCAGTTTATACAAAATACCAGTTTTTTATCTTGGCATCTTTTCTTCCAGATGATGGCTGTTGCATAACAGTTATTAACATTCAATTTGTGCCCTGCTGAAATGAGGTTTCAAAAAGTGGCGTGACAATTCTATTTGTTTAGGAATATGGATTTTCCTTAAAAAGACATCTTTCAGGATATCTTCTTGCCATACAGAAAAAGGTCTGCTGTTATACTAATATTCTAAGTTAGATTTTTCCAAAGTAACATTTTGCTCCTTAAATTGAGCCTACTCTTTAATTATCCATATTCACCTAGGTCCAGCCTATGTTTTGTTCTTTACTATAGACATAAAATGGGCAAATTAAAGAAAGAAGGGAGAAAAATACTGGCTCATAAAAGTTCACTTTCCTTTCTTGTAGCTGGAAGAATGAGTACCTTAAGGAAAATTGAGAAAGAGATCTCTGAAAATTTTGTGCCTCCACTATCACCACCTTGACCTTTGATGAAAATATGCTCCTTGATGAGTTTATTAAATCATAATTAGATTTCCTTTGTAAAGTTTCCTAGTTAAAAGAATTCAAAAATATATGATAATTTAAAAAAGATGTTGAAAATTAGCTCCTATAGTTTACCTCTCAAATCTGTGGAGAAGGAAGGAATATGTGAACAAAAAAGAACTGGAACTCATAATTGAACACCATATAGATAATTTTGATTATATTAAGCTAAAAAGTTTTTGTACAAACAAAACTAATGCAGACAAGATTAGAAGAAAAGCAATTAATTGGGAAAACATTTTTATATTTGAGGGTTCTGATAGTGGCCTCTTTTCTAAAATATATAAAGAATTGACTCAAATTTATAAGAATTCAAACCATTCTCCAGTTGATAAATGGTCAAAGAATATGAACAGACAATTTTCAGATGAAGAAATTAAAACCATTTCTAGTCATATGAAAAAATGCTCTCAATCACTATTGATTAGAGAAATGCAAATTAAGGCAACTTTGAGATACTATTACACATCTCTCAGATTGGCTAAGATGACAGGAAAAGATAATGGTGAATATTGGAGGGGATATGGGAAAACTGGGACACTAATACATTGTTGGTGGAATTATGAATGGTTCCAGCCATTTTTGAGAGCAATTTGGAACTATGCTCAAATGTTTATCAAAATGTACATACCTTTTGATCCAGCAGTGTCTCTACTGGGACTATATTCCAAAAAGATCTTTTTTTTTAATTATTATAGCTTTTTATTTACAAGATATATGCATGGGTAATTTTTCAGCATTGACAATTTCAAAACCTTTTGTTCCAATTTTTCCCTTCCTTCTGCCCACCCCCTTCCCCAGATGGCAGGTAGACCAATACATATTAGATATGTTAAAGTATATGTTAAATACAATATATGTATACATATCCATACAATTATTTTGTTGCACAAGAAGAATCAGACTTTGAAATAATGTACAGTTAACCTGTGAAGGAAATCAAAAATGCAAGCGGACAAAAACAGAGGGATTGGAAATGTTATGTAGTGGTTCACACTCATTTCCCAGAGTTCTTTCACTGGATGTAGTCAAAGAGATCTTAGAGGGAAAGGGATGCACATGTGCAAAAATGTTTGTGGCAGCCCTTTTTGTAGTGGCAAGAAACTGAAAATTGAGTAGATGTCCATCAATTGGAGAATGGCTGAATAAGTTATGGTATATGAATGTTATAGAATAGTATTGTTTTATAAGAAATGACCAATAGGATAATTTCAGAGAGGTCTGGAGAGACATGAATTGTTGCTAAATGAAATGAGCAAAGCCAGGAGATTGTTATACATGGCAATAACAATATTATACGACAATTCTGATGGACGTGACTCTTTCCAACAATGAGATGATTGAGGCCAGTTTGTATGATCTTGTGATAAAGAGAGCCATCTACATCCAAAGAGAGGATTGTGGGAACTGAATGTGGATCACAACATAACATTCTCTTTTTATTGTTGTTCACTTGCATTTTCTTTTCTTACTCATTTTCTTTGCTTTTTGATCTGATTTTTCTTATGCAGCAAGATAATTGTATAAATACGCTTACATGTTTATTGGATTTAACATATATTTTAACATACATAACATATATTGGATTGCTTGCCATCTAGGAGAGGGGATGAGGGAAGGGAGGGGAAAATTTGGAACATAAGGCTATGCAAGGTAAAGTGTTGAAAAATTATCCAGATATATGCTTTGAAAATAAAAAAAGAAAGAAAGAAAATTGGCTCCTAACTTTATACTCTTTGTGAAGGTATCAGTCTTATAAAGGGGCTGGTGGAGGACTGGACTTCATACTGCCTCAGATTTTTCTAGAAATATAACCTTTCTAGACCTCAATTTCCTTATCCATAAAGTAAGGGATTGGATTCAATGACATTTCACCCCTTTCAGCTCTAAATCAATGATCCTGCAAAACAAAAGGTAGTTCAACATATACAAAGTAGAACCAGTTACTATCTGGTGGTCATTTTTTATATACACATGGTAAATTATCCTAAATCCCTTCTCATACTGGCAGCTAGGTTATAAGAAGGTTTCTCACCTTATAGTTTTAGAGATTGAGTGGAAAATTGTGGTTCTAAATGATGAGCCCCCATCAGTGTTCTCCCAAATTGACTGACCATTGATATTTATTAACCAGACATATTAATTAGCTTTTAGTTTAAAAAAAAAAAGATATTAGCTAAAGTTGCATAGTGAAAACAATCAGCACAAACTGTCCCTGAAAACTGGGGGCATACTTTTCCCACAAATACATACAGAATCTAGGGCAGAGTTTTTTTGTGTAAATGGACCACTTTGACAGTCAGCTCACAATATAGAACCCCTTTTCTGAATAATGTTTTTAAATGTAGAACTTAAAAAACATAGTATTAACAGTATTAACAGAAGCCAATTATTCTAAAATAGAACTATAAAAAATTGTTTTAAGAAGTTCATAACTATGCATTAATAACCCTTATTCTGGGAGAAAATAAACTCAGACTTAAAGGGCTCATGTGGCAAAGGGATGAATTCATATAGCTTTAAGTTGCTAGAAGTTTTCATAAAGTTCTCTTTAATTATGATGTAGCTTTCTTTTGGACTTCTTGTAGAGTAATAAAACTTCCTTTATTGTGTCTAATTTGTACTCATTTTCCAATATAAATATTATTATTAGCCAATATTGTTCCCCAGACACAGCTAAGATGCCCATGGGAAGTTCAGAATTTTCCAGTTTCTCAAAAGTTCACAAGTCTTCCTGTGGCACACAAGACAGTCTTTCTGCCTACCCCAAATTATTCTGAGCCTGCTTTGGTTCAATCAATCACCTCACCTTTAGGTATACAATACCAAAATTGAGCATAAAATAGTGGAGGGACACTGAGATTCTTGAGTTTGTACTTAATAATGTTATGAGTTCCAGGAAATAGCATGTTATAAAGATATGAAAATAAAAAAAATTTAGATAGAATAACCTTTAAAATATAACCTTAAAAATATATCTCCTTTTCAAAGCATGAAATAATGATAGTCCAGGCAGTATACCATTCCTATAAAGAAGAAGAGAATCACAGTCTTTATTGTTCACGTATAATACTTGACTTTTGAGGAATTCTTTAAAATTTGGACTGTAACTACAAGTCATATTTTCTGGCAGCCTGGGGCTAAAAGTACATCAATAATGAAAGTATACTAGACTTGACTGTTGACTGTCATGATTCTGTATAGAAATTTAATGCCTGACTCCACATTGTAGAATAATCATACCATGGTATATCTGACACTTCTCTTTATTAGAAAGCCCGAGGGCACTGTTAAAATATTGACTTTTTAGCTCATTTTCTTTGACTCCTGGTAGGAAGAGTTTGTTAAAAAGCATAGGCATGGGCCGGGGGGTGTATTGTGGAATTAGGAACTGGTGAGGACAGCAAAGAATTACAAATAACTTTTCACTATTTATAAGAGCTCAAGTGAAATGACATAAGTAAATTCTGACCTGCTGTCCCTCTGGAATGAAAAACCTATTTGCTTCTTTCCTTTGGCTGGAACTCACTTTTTTGCCATTTGGTTAAGGTCTAATAAATTAGGGGAAAGCTTAAGTGGCACAGTTGATTGAACACTAGATCTGAAACTGGAAAAACCTAATTTCGAATCCAGCCTAAGGACATTTATTAAAGGTGAGATGTGTTGGGCAAGTGACAACTTCTGTCTGCTTCAGTTTCCTCATGTGTAAAACTGAAATAATAATAGCACTTACCTCTCAGGGTTTCTACGAAGATCGAGTGAGATAATATTTGTAAAGCACTTTGCAAACCTCAATGTGCTGTGTAAAGACTGTTAGTATTATTGTTATTATCATTAGTTCTTAGTTAATGGTTATTATTAGTATCATAAATTATGCCATACAAAAGGAATGTCTCTCCTTTTCTAGGAACTTAAGTTCTCTAGAGATAAGCAAAAGCCATCCTTTACTTTTGGCCTCCCTGCTTGATATTGATCCCTTATCCCTTCTCCTTTCACCCCAAGAGTACCCCTCTAGTTCCTTTTCAGCCATTCCCAAATCATGTCCTCTTCCCTTTCTAGCATTCCTATATACATTGTCTTCCCCCAGTAGTGGTCAAACTCAAAAGGATCTTTTCAGGTTACTTGTTGACTTTGAAAACCACAAATTAAATACTATCTGTGTTGTACTGTATTTTCATTTAATTTGTTAAACATTCCCCAGTTATGTTTTGATCTGATTTGGGTATCACATGGGTGTTTGGGGTACCTTTTGATGGTGACAAAGTTTGACACCTTTGCCCCAATAAACAAAGCTCCTTATTGTGTTTGCTTGTATCTGCATCCCCACCACCTGACACCATATCTGGAACATAGTAAGGACTCAATAAATTCTTTTTCATTCATTCATTCTTAAGAGTGCCATTACTACTTCTTTTCATTGCTTTGAAGAGCAGAGACTTAATGTGACACTGGGAAGAAAAGTGATGCTATAGTATAAATTTGTAAGAGTATATGTTAAGAATAAGAACAAGAGCAGCATTGTTTTCTGTCACACAAAAGTTCCAGACTTTAGCTTGCTTATAGAAATCATGAGCCCTTCCTGGAAATGGAAAACCCAAAGAAGCCATTTAAAAGATAGTAAGAGCTATCATAGAAAGATGGCAGGAGCATAATATAGTAGAAAAGCACTGGAACTCAGAATCAGAAAGTCTGCATTTGAGTACCTGGATATTCCTACCTTTGTGACCATTGACAAGATAATCTCAACTTGTTGAATCTGTTTCTATATCTGTGAAATGAAGGACTGGGTGCTCTCTCTGAGGGCCCTTCCAAATCCAAGTCCTGTGAAATCCAGGGAATTTCTCTATCTTATTTCTTGGCTTTATTTTCTGGTTGTTTATTTGTTTCCATCAAAATTATAGAACACAAATGTTAGAAAGAGACCTTGAAAATCTACCTAGCCTATCCCACCTCCATTTACAAGCTTAGGTCCAGAAGAGGACCTTGCTCAAGATTATACTTCTAGTGAATGACATAACCAGGAGCATCAAAATATTTCAATGATAATTTTCAGGTCTTTTAACTCTCATTCCACAGTGAGTCTCCTTAGACCTCACTACTTCTTTGTCCCAGATTTTTTCAAACTGGCCTACTTGCCATATTCATTTATGATATTCCAACTCCTTTCTCCCCTCAAATTCACCACTATGCCTAGAATACAACAACCTCGCCTCAGTTTCTTAGAATATCTGGAAATTTTAGCGTAAGTGCCACCAAACGTAAGAAACTCCTAATTCCCCCAGCTAAGTAAGCTAACTGACTTGCCCAAGGTCACATGGCTAGTAAGTATCTGAGGTACCCCAGATATTAATTTTCTATTTTCCTTTTATATATTACTTTTATTTACTTCTATTCTTTGACAAGACAACATTTCCCTTGCTCCCTCTTTCCCCCAAATAACAAAACAAAAATACGATTCAATCAAATAGGTCTAACATATGCTTCATTCTGCAGCTTGAATCCATGCCTTCTATGTCAAGAAGTGGGTCATTGCTTCATCTTCACTCCACTGGAATCACAATTGGTCATTGCTTTAATCAGAGTTCTTCAATCTTTCCAAGATTATTTTTCCTTTAAAATATTCTTTTTACTCTATACCTTGTTCTCCTGATTCTGCTCATTTCAATCTACATGAAATCTAGAGTTCTCTGGAATTGTTCATTTCAACATTTCTCACAGCACAACAATTCCATTATATTCATTTATTTCCTGTCATTTGTTCCATTTCCCAATTGATGGGCACCTCCTTTGTTTTCAGTTTTTGCTATGAGCAACAGAACTGCTCTAAATGTTTTTGCATATATAAATCTTTTATTCTTCTTTCTTTGATTTATTTAAGGCCAAGGCCTAGTGCTATTACTGATATTGGGGTCATAGCTTCAATTACTTTTTTTCCCAAATGACTGGACCAAGTCACGACTCTGTCAGCATTACCCCATAGCATCTATCTTCTTGAGGCCCTTCATCAGTTGTAAAGGATAACTTTAATTGTTTAGTGTGAAGGCCTTAAGTAAAACCAATAGTTTTAGTCAAGCATAAATGAACTTTTACAATCATAAAGCTCTTCCAAATCAATCAAATTCAATTGATGTATGAATGAGAATCTTATCTGAAACATCTCTAATGAGCATTCATCCAACAAACAACCCCAAAGTATCTGAGAAAGCTGATATTAACCATTCAATAAATTCTTTCATAGAATAGTTTGAGCAGAATTACAGAATTTTGTAGTTAGAAACAGGAAACAGAGGCCCACTAATTCAACCTATACCTATTACATTCTTAAAATGGACTTGTTGAGACTTGGCAAGTAATGAAGAAACCGCTACTTCCAGAGTCAATCCCATTTTTGATGGTTTTATTTGTTAATATTTTCCCCTGATTCTAGTTCTGTTCAGTAAGGCCAAACAGAACAAGCCTAAATCTCTCTTTCATTTTTAAATATTAAACATTGCTATCATAGCTTTGTTATTTCTTCTCCTATTTAAATTGACATCAAGAAAAAATTAAAGAGAGAGCTTAAATTCACTTTTTTTCTGCTAAAACTAAATCACAAATAGTTTTTGTCTATGTATAGGATCAATTTGTGACAAGTCAGTGAATGTACTGTATTCAGTTTTTGATGTATTTGCAAAGGTTTTCAATTAAGAAAATAAATTATGGTATTACAGTCAGTTTTGTTATTTATATAGTAGTATGAGTAGTTCAAAACAGCAGGCAATTTTAAAATATTTATATTTGTGGTGAGGAGAAATGTTTGGGGATTTATATTTTAATGTGTTCTTTTTTTTTTAGGCAGTTTCCAATGTGATGTCATCTGCCTTTCATGCATTGCCTAGCAACATCCTATGATCCTGTCACAGTGATTAAGGGCATATTCATACATGGTGCTAAAGTTATAGGAAAACTCCTTACTATCTAGCTTACTCTGTTAAGTAAATGATTAATTGAAGTACTCATCCTTATACTTGTATGATTTTCTACAAATAAAAGGTACTTATCAAGTAGTATCTATTAAGAGTCTTACCAGGCAAAGAAGTATGAGGTATTCTAGTTAGAAAAAAGGAAGTCACTAAAAATTATAAGCAGTACAATTACATGAACAGATGTAAATTTTAATAATAATAGCAATGATGTCTGTCTTTTATATATCACATTAAAGTTTGCACAGCATTTTGGGAATATTAATTCATTCAATCCCCACAACAACCTTGGGAGGTAGGTGCTATTATTATTATTATTATTGCTTCCATTTTACATATGGGGAAACTGAGGCAGGCAGCTTAAATCGATTGTATAGCTATTAATTAACTGTAGCTAGATTTGAAATCAAGTCTACCTAACTCCATGTCCAATTCCCTGTCTACTGTACCACCTTTAATGGAATTTACAGTCTAATAAAGGGATATAAAACACACACAATTGTATTATAGAATAAAAGATAGAGGATGTATCAGATTGAATACACACAAAGTGCATTGTGACATCTGAGGAGAAGGATAGGTGTGGAATCATGGTTCCATGGGTTCTGAGGACTAGGACTTTGAGCCTAGGTGTTCTAGCTCCAAAGCTCCTATATTTTCTCTCCATAAAGCAATTTGTTTTGTTTTGTGAGAGGAAGAGTGAGGCTGAAAAATGTGATTTTATTGATGAAGGGAATTACCAGTAAAGAAACTACCCCATTAGCAATACTTATCTGTAATCCTCTTGCAAGTTATTGCTTTAGACAGTTGCCTGGGGCACTGGCAGTTAAGTCCCTTGACAGATCATATGGTCAGTAGGTTTCAAAAATTGGATTTGAACCTGTCTTTCTGAATTCCAAGGCTGGTTTCTTATCCACTATCGAGGACTTGTAAGATATTTCTCAAGGAGCACAAAACATTACCCCATGTGAAAATGATACTGGTCTTATGTCTGTATCAGCAACACATGGGGTAAGGATGCTCAAAGTCCATGAGATGATAATAGACCCAGTTGAAACATAGAATAACTTGAGAACCTCTGATCAGTGCAGGTCTGAGTCTTCTGCTGGCACTTACTTAGTTTAAGAAGAATGCTGCATGTACAGAGCTCACTTAATTCAGAATATTTGGGAGGTGAGTTGGAGGATGGGATTTGTTTATTGCTCTTTGACTCTTAAGTCAAGGGAATGCTTTAAACTGTTTTACCCTATGTTTTACCTTTTGTTACTTTATGTTTACCCTATGTACTCTATGGTTATTGAGTTGACAGTTAGGTAACATAATATAGAGCACTGTATCTGGAGTCAGGAAGACTCATCTTCCTACGTTCAGATCCAGCTTTAGGCACTTACTAGGGCAAATCACTTAACCCTGTTTATCTTAGTTTCATCTATAAAATGGGAATAATAATAGTATATATTATTCCAGGATTATTGTGAGAACTAAATGAGATAATCTTTGTAAAGTGCTTATCACAATGACTGCCACATAGTAGGCACTTAATAAATGCTTATTTCCTTGCTTTCCCCTCTGCAGTTCACCAGTGTTTTTGCACATTTAGGCCGAGAGATGGATAGTGACCTCACCTCCACAGTGTGAATTATTGCCTCCTCCAACTTAATTATGTCTCTTGACATAGCTCCCTAGGCTACTGGATTTCTAAAATGAAAAATGAGTTCCCCTATTATGGGTTTTCAAAAGATCTCCACAGCCTTTGTGTTTCTATTACTCTTCTAGTTAAACCATTTTTCTTCATGGCTCAGAAACTGGTTTGAGTACTTAACCTTGTAGGAAGAATAAATGATGCAGACTTTCTCTTTGTGGCAACTGAATTAGACGAGAGCTATAGATCTGGCCAGTCAATATGGAAGACTGGATTCCACATGAGTGCGCTGAGTTTTGCAAATTACAAAGGGAAAGAAGGTACTGAGATCTAGCTGGTCTAATAAAGCAGCTTTTTTTTCTTTTCACTTTGATATTTGTCATTGTTCTGTTTCGCCAGGAAAACTGGTCATGATTCTGGTTGTTTGTGTCTCAGATAAGAGTTAAAAGAATTTAGAGAAAGAATAGCATGTCATTTTTTGTAAGAGTAAAGATGATGACATTCACAGGCTTATAGCTGGAAAGGACCTCAGGATGGAGACTTTCTCATCCAACCCTCTTATTTTCCAAAGAGAGGGACATATTAAGATCAAGAAAAGACATCATAGATGAAGTACTGAAAGCGACTCTGATGCCATCTAGTCTAATCTCTTCATTTGACTGATGAGGGAAGAGACTGAGGGATGCACCACCATCACACTGGTAGTAGGTGATGGAGTTGGCTTTTGAACCTAGGTCTAATTCTAGAATCAATATTTTCCATTCTACCATGTTATCTTTTTTGCTCAGATATAATATGCTTTGGATACATAAATTCACTGTTCACTGTGGTCCCACTGTCCACTATCTTTGCTACCAGAAAGCTTTCATTTAGACAATCTGTGTTTGACACAGTATTGTCTTGTGTGCGTCTACCAGTGTGTTACTTTTGAAAATTGTTTCATAGGCACCAAAATAGGCATCAGGTATACATTAGAACTGATACTGGCTTTGATTATTTTATACCTGAGAAATCAGGAGTATGATCCATCTTCTTTAAAAGGCAGCACCAATTCAAGAACTTCAGACTTGGAATTCGGACTTGGAACTCCTGACTCTGACACTTGCTGGCTCTGACAGTTTGGGTGAATCCCTTTTCATTTTGAGACTTTATGAGACTTATATGTACAATGGTGATAGTAATACTCATTCTACTTGCCTTCATTGTTTGGAAAGAACTTTGTAAACCTTAGAGCACTATGAAACTATCATTCCCATTTTCTTATATTTATTTTTTCATATATTTGAAATATATTTCAAAAATATACTTCTTATAGTTTCACATATTTTCATATAGCTACATATATGTATGTATACATACATAAATATATATATATATATATACATGTATAGATAAACACATCAAATCTCATCTAGCTTCTGATTGCCTTTTATTTCCCAGGAAAGTCACTCCAACTATCTAGATTTCATTTTCCACATCTATAAAATAAAATGCAGTGGTTCAGTGTGTGTATGTATGTGTATGGGTATGGGTGTATGAATGTGATTGTGGAGGTGTGTATAATAGACCTTTTGGCAATCAAGTGAAACCTACTTCTTTAAATAATATTTTTAAATGTATAAAATAAAATGTATAGGCTTATAAAGGAACTAATTATATTAAAATAAAAATGCAATTTTTTCCCATTTCTGTTCAGAGATGCTTTTAAATCATTCCACAGACCCTTTGTGGCTCCATGGATCAAGAATTAAGAACCCACATACTAAAATTTCTGCAGTATCCATCCAACTCTTAATTATACTCTATGTTGTCCCACAGCCCTGTTCATCATACGTTAGCACTATCCCAAAAACTTAGATTCAATCTTCAAACCACTATGGGTTTCTAATAAAGAGGCCTTCAAATTATCTTGTCCCATCCAGGACTTTACCTAACTTCTTAAGCCATCTTCAGAACTCATTAATGGTTACTACCTCTATCTTCCCACTCCCCTCCATTTTCTAGGACTCCTTTAGATATTATCTATTCTGGTAGAATAGTAAAATGTAAGTTCCTTGAGGGCAGAAATTGTTTGTTTGTGTCTCTATCATCTTTTAGTATAAAGCCTAGCACATCAATAAATATTCTATCTATCACTCCAGAAAACAGAGATACCAACAGATAATAATAACTGACATATGTAAGGGTGCTATAAGATTTGCGAAATGTTTTTAGATACTTTATCTCATTTGAGCCACATGACAATTCTAGGGTGGAAGCACTGTAAATCCCATTTTACAGATGAAAAATCTGAAATTCAGTGAGATCACGAACTTATAAATGTAACACTTAAAATGTGAATCCAGTTCTTCTTTCTATTAGATGAGATCCATCTCACAACCCCTACCTGGAGCCAATGGGAAGGAGGCTAGCCTGCAAAATTTGACTTTTGTTTTTAAAACAAAAACATTATTGGGTTTATTTATTTCTTGGTGCATAAGGGCATGTAAGTGATGAAAATGAAGTTTGACTTCAAGGCTACTAGTGTCATTGAATGTATATTGTTTGGGGGATTTTATCCTATCTCTGCAATCTATTTTTAATAAATGTCTAGTATAGTAAATCTATTTCCCTTTGAAAGACATGGTTTTATAAATTGAAAATAAATATATCACTATTACATATAAATGGTAAATCAATTACAATTACTTTACACTGTATACAGTTACTATTGGAAATCTTTATCCTATTCCAGCAATTTTTAAAGTTCTGGTAGGTTTCATATTTTGTTCAAAGACTTTGAAAAAATATGTGAGGTTTTGTTAGATCATATTTTTCCATTATATACTCTAAATAGCAAGAATGCTTAAGTGAGTGATGCAATCACTAAGTATCATTTAAGTTCCTGCTATGTGCTAGGGCACTATACTAGACCCTGGGATACAAAGACTGTAAAGCAGAACAAAAGAAAAACAAAAATGAAACAGCTTCTTTCCTCAGAGAGCTTACATCCCACCAGGAGAAACAATAGGTGGTGCATAGGTTAGCTAATACAAAGTGTGTAAAAAGTAAATACAAAAGCAGTATGGGAAGGCACTTGCAAAGGGGTTTAAGAAAAGCCTCATGTAGGAACATAACACTAGGCCTGAATTTTGAACAGACTTAATGATTCCTAGAAGTGGAGGGAAGAAAGAACATTCTAGGATGGGTCTATTGTGGAAGATGAAGAAGCCATTGTGACTAGATTGTACCGTTCATGAACATGACTAATATTTATTTAATAATCCTGGAGAACCAGGCCAAAACCAGATAGTGAAGGGATTTAAATGCCAAGCAAGATTTGTTTATCTTATCCTAAAGATAGCAGGGAGCCACTGGCGATTTTCACCAGGAGAATGATATGGTTAGACCTGTACTTTGGAATAGTTGTATTGTAGGTAGTTATATCCAGTATGATTTAGAAAGAGGAGAGATCTAAGGTAGAAAGACAAGCTAGGAGATTGTGGCAATAATCTGGGTAAGACATGATAAAGATATATCAGTATATGGACAGATTGATATATTCATATAGGTATAGAGAAAGAAATAGGTATAAGTATAGATACACATACATATATAGACATATACACACATATTTGTATAGATGAAAATATTAATATCCATCCTTTTCTAAGGGGAAAAAAACAATCACAATGGAAATGGGGATTAAATGGAAAGGGAATATGAGATAAAGCTGGAAAGGTAAATTGGAGCTTACTGTTGAAGTGCCTTGCATATCAAGATGGAAAATGTATACTTTACTAGTATAACATATAATATGTGACATATTTATATAACATTATATATAAAACATATAATATCACATATGATATAATAACATAATGTGTTATAATGGTATTTTGAGATATTATAATATTATGTTATCATATTATATCTATTATGTTGATAACTAGTATCATATTAATGCATTGCTCTGTAGATTACTCCATCAGAATTGTAAAAATTAGATGGGAGAAGGAATAAACTGGAATTAAGTAGCAAAGTAATAAGGAGTGCAAGAAGACTATGGATCTGAAATGTTTCAAAGATAAATTTAACAGAATATGAACATTCATTTGATTGTGGAATGAGGAAGAAGATAGTGACAGGTTATGAACTGTTTATGATTTAGAGGACTAACCATCATAGAAATATGGGAGAGCTAGGAGGAGGGATAGTTTTAAGAAAGAAGATGATTTCAATTTCATCTATGATGAGCTTTTGAGACACTGAGGAACATTAAGGTGAGGAGAATTAGCCTGCAGAAGGGAGCTCTAGGGAGAGATGGCAGCTCGAGAGTAGAAAAAGGAGAGGACCTAGAGATCTGGCATTCATCCGAATAAATGTACATGATAGAAGTTTCTTCCTTCCTGTTCTCTTTATCCCACCCATTTTTGCAAAAAGAAAATGTAATAACTCTCAAGAGGTTTGTTTTTCTTCCTCAATGGAGGTGAAAAACAGATTTTATTGTTAGGTATAAAAATTATTTTTAAACTAGTTTTTTTTTTTTTTTAATGTGGGTCCTTGAAAGCAGGGAACTCTCTCTATTCTTCAATTTATATCTCCAATACTTTGTGGAATAAGTGCCTTTTAATACAAAAAAGAAAAATATAGCAACTTATCAGTTTCTGCTAACTGTAGCCATGCTCTGTAGTCTACACATTTTTACTCAGTTAAGAAGTATTTATGAAGTGCCTTTCTGTATGTGCTAGAGATACAAAGACCCTCTCCCTACTTCCAAAAAAAAACAAAAAAAAAAAAACCTCTTCCCTCAAGGAACTCAACAGTCTAATGGGGAAAGTATGTATGCATGCCATTCCAAAAATCTTATTAGGCTTTTTTAAAATTTCTTTTTTATTTATTTAAAACTTAAATACAAAATGGAGGAGGAACTATTGCTATTGTCTATAGCACAACATAAAAAAAATTCAAAATAGAAAGTAACAAATTTCCATTTTAGAAAGCTTATATAATGCTACACATTGTATTCAGAGCTGTCTGTTTTTTTTTTTTTTGTTTTTTTTTTTTTTTTTGCTTCCTTGTAAGTTTTCTTTTGTTCTCTGCTGTATTAGTTCTGTTTTAAAGATTTTTTTTCACCATATTAAGACTTTTGGGACATCTTACATAATGTGGATTATTAAGGAACTTTAATAATTACCCCTTTTTAATAGGAAGTACAACCATAATTGCCCTACCTTAGACATAAATATCATACAGATAATGTATCTGTATAATATCATATAGATTGAAACAACCAGATTGTACCTTCTCTATAGCTGCAATATTTTAATGTCATTGAAATTGGTGCATAATATCAATCAGTAGTTATAGGGAAGACAGATTAGGTTTTTTTAAAATAACAGTCCTTAGAGTTTTGTGCATTGTCATTCTCTTTGCCATGTGAGGAAAAAGTTGGGTTAGTTATAAGTTAATAATTCTAGCATACTGATTTCAGTCAATTTTTCAATTCTTCAGGCATCTATGCCTTTATATGAAAATAAGAATAAAAAATTCATTTTTTGGTAAAGACATAAAAAACTTTTGAGCTCTTCAAAAGCCAAGTATTACATACTAATGCAATGAGTACATTGGTGTTTAAAATTAATGGGTCATTTTTCTCTTTTATTTTATAATAAAGCATATATCTTGAACTCAAACAGGAAATAAATTTAGGAGTTCATTTGAATTCAATTTTATTTTTTAAAAATTGGTAGTCATTTTTAGTCGTATATCTACATGTGCCTCTAAAACAGTGAACATTTTTTGTCTTGGTAATCATAGCTACTACTTCTATATAAGTAAATAGGAAGCCAATTTTAATGATTGAGATTTTACCAATTTGACTGTCATTCTTGGTTTTCTCTCCTAGAATCTTATATTCTCTCTCTTTCTCAACTCATTCCCCACACCTGTTAATTTTCATTCATCTTTCTTTGGAGTTGAGAATTAAATATTTGTTTTGTTTTCTCAACATCATCTTAATAATTAACTGTCAAATTTTTATAAGCAAAATCTCCTCTTTTCCAAGCTTAAATTATTCTATCAGATGAGATGACCGATTTCTCCTGTGTACTCTGTTTTTAAGACTATTGTAAGATGATAAAATTGTGAAGATCATAGATCATTGAGCTGAAGGAGACATCAAAAACCAACTTGTCTGCCCCCTTCATTTTACAAATAAACAAAAGCCCCAAAAGTTGTGATATAAAGGTCACACAGACTCAGGATTTGCTCTCATGGTTTATAGTTTTGGTGCTACAAGAATCCAGTTTCCCTTTTTTCCCCCTCTTCCTGATTATATATATAGTTGAGGAAGATATGGTCCAATGAGATTGCTCAGAGTAACTTAAAGTAGGACTTAGGTGATTTGGATTTAAGTCCACCAAGTCTCCTTATTTTAAATCTAGCCATTGTCCCATTGTCCCACACCTTTCCACTGTTTCATAATTATCTCTCTCTACATATAATCCTAACCCCCTCTGATCATGAATTTATGTTTGGTTGCCTATTTATTAATCCTTCCTTTACATGTTTGTTTTACAGGAAAAAAGTGCCAGTGCAAATGTAAAGCTTAAGCCTGCTAAAGAGGTTCCAGGATTGGTACATCAACCTAGATCAAAGTAAGTTATTTTTCTAATTCCCTATTTTGATTATTATGACAATATTTTAGGTAGAAATATTTAAAATGCTCCCAGGCCTCTGGGACTTATAGTTAAGTTATCCATAGGGGAACTTAATTCATAAGGTATATTTTGAGACAAATCTCATCTTTCCAGGTTTTATCTGTGGAAGCTAATAAAGGGGAAGAGAATAACATTTATATAGTCAGAATTATCAAGAATCTTCATAGCCACCTAGTCCAACCCATTCCTGAGAAAGAATACCCCAGCTTCTATTCATAAAGTATATACATACCCAACAAATGGTCATCCAGTCTTTGCTTGAAGACAGCTTGCCATTTCCTGAGGCAAAGTATATTTCCTGTACTTTGGGGTAGCTCATGGTTAGGAATCTTTTCGTTACATCAAAACTCAATTGCATAATCATTCCTAATGTGTGATCATAGTGAAGCAGTATAGTGATATGGCTAGAGAGTTGATTTTGAAGCCAGGAAAACCTGAGTTCAAGGCTCAGCCTTGTGGGACTTAGAGCAAGTAACTTCAGCTTTCAGTACCCTAGAAAGCTCTCTAAAACGATGTGTTACAAAGAATATGTTATTTTGGGTTAGTAGAGGAAGTTTCCTCACTGGGAGTTCCCTATACTAGTAAAATCACAGGTCCATTTTCTGTCCCCAATCTTATGCAATAATTGTTCCATTAAGAAAGTATAATAAATCACACATTTTTTAAGCACTTAGAATATGCCACACTCTGAAATGGGCATTGGATATCTAAAGTAAAATGGAAACAGTGCATGCCCTCAAAGTTGCTAACATTCTAGCTGGAAGAGGTATGTTCCTATGCTTACAAAAAAGAAAATGGTGGTTTGAGAGAAAAAGAGAATGGAAGGAAATCAGGAAATGCCTCGTGGTAGTTGAGTTATATCTGAAAGGAAACCCAGAATTCTAAAAGGTTGAGATCAGGACATTATGTTTAGGCATGAGTAAGAATAAGCCAGTATGAAGGCACAGACATAGGAGTTGGAAGGTCATATACGAGGAAAAACATGAAAGCCAATAGAACCATAAATTTCAGGGAAAAGAATAATGAGGAATATTATGAAACTCAAATGAGATGATAAAATCATCTCATCAATCATCAATTTTTTTTCTAGTTCCAGAACACTCATGGAGTAAGGTATAATAATAAAGCTGAAAAGGCAAAATGGAGCCATGTTGGGAAGAGCTTTGAATGCCAAAGAAGTTTCTAGTTGATCCTAGGAATGATAGGAAGCCACTAGAATTTATTGCATTAGCAGAGTCACATGGTCAAAATTGTGTTTTAGGGAATGCTGCTTTGGCAGAAATGTAGAAGATGGATTGTAGTGGGATTCAGTGACTAATTAGGAGACTATTGCAACAATCCAAAGTGTGTCTGTCTTCTGTCTGTCTCTGTCTCTTGTTGTATATTTGTATTTGTATGTTTATACATGCATGTATACATGTATATAAAAACCACATACCTGTAATTCTCATCATCTTTCTTTGATCTTCCTTCTCTGGAATATCGGTCACTTCTGGAGAAAATCATGAAATTCTGCTGAATGATTCCATTACAAACTTTTGCCCTCTGATTTCCAATAGATCTCTGCTTATGCATGACATTTCTTGGATTCATCTCTGCTTAACTATTATCTTTGCTATAGCAACTCTTTCATTTCTTCTCCCATAAGCCCCCCAAATCCCCAGCCTTCCCAACAGGTGACAACCCCTTCCTTGTATCCTTCATATATTGATATCCTTGATATCAATGAAAAGATTCCATTTATACTTACTATCCACAAAACATGCTTCCACAGAAAGTCCTTTCCCAATTTTTCTTAATTCTAATGACTTTATCATTTCCAGTTTTTCTTCTGTATATAGCTTATTTGTGTATCTTTGCTTCCTTATTGTGTTCCCCGTTAAATTGTGAGTTCATTGAGGGCAAAGGCTGTCTTTTACTCTTTTTTTTTTCTCCAGGGCTTATCATAGTGCATATAGTAGGTATTTAATAAATGATTATATATATTATATGTTGCATAACATGTTATTTCTATATATATATATATATATGACTGACAAAGTAGGTATGCAATATACATACATATATGTATATTTATACAAACACATATATGTATATGTAGTTAAGTAAAATACAAGGTGATATTAGGAGAGGAAGAACAGTCATTAATCCCCTAGCATACTACTACCACTCTATCCCTGCAAAATGACCTTAAGTTGCCATAGTAAAGTAAAAAGAGATGTGGACTTGTAGCCAGGAGATCTTGGATCCAAACTGTACCTGTAGCATTTACTATCTTGTGATGCTGGACAAATTTTCATCTCCCTGGTCCTCGGTTTCTTCATCTGTAAAGTGAAAATAATAGTTGCCATACCCTACTATGAAAGGTGGGGAAGGGGGAGGGAAGAGGTACAGCTGAAATGGATTTTTTCACCTCCCTCACTTTATCCTCCAGAGTCCTGTAGCAAGGTATAGATCAGGACAACTGGAGATAGTGCTGAATGAAATGGAAGAACTTGGTCTTTTTAAGCTAAGATCTTCAATGGGTTTCAGTTTGATTGAGACAATCCCCATTCCATTATTAAGGCTAGGTAGTTAAGTGTCTGTGGCCATATTTGAACTCAGGAAGATGAATCATCCTGAGTTCTGGTCCAGCATTCTATCCACTTCTTCACCTGGCCACCCCATCAAGTTTCATGCTATTTTTTTAAAGTGCTTATTAAAAAAAAATTAGCTACTGCTGTTATATCCATAGCAAGAGTAAGAGACATGTTGTGAATGGGGTGGTTTTTTAAAAGTCATATTTTCAAAGGAAACTAGATTGAATATCTTCTCTAAAAGAAATGCTATATAGTTCCCTATTTAGGCCAAGAACAGAGTATTCACAGGTGTTAGAATATAAAATTATCTTTTGCAGAATTCATGGCAGTATGCTGTAATCATCTTTATCGCCCTTCAGGGGAATTCTATCATCATAACCAAACTGAGGCCACTTTGTATTAATCTGTGGGACTCCATTCTATTAAACTGATGTTGGAGCAATAGATAGTTAATAATATGTGTGCTATCAAAGCACCTTTAGATCAGGTTTGTTGAGGTCAATCCTTGCTCCATAAAAGTACAATGATAAAATTCTCTTATCTCTTCAGTAATGATGAAAGAAACATACCTGAGGAGCTTTTCTGTGTCTTCTGGATGATTATTAATATATTCTTAATACATTAAACTAACATCAGGCAAATCTGCATTTCATAAAATTTCCAAAGAAATACTGTCAAATTAAAACATATAATAGAAAACTTTTTTCCTCTCCTCTCACCACAGACAAGTTTGAAGTTTAACTATAAACTGGGGTGCTATTTTTAAAATGTCAACTTCATTGATGATTTTGTAAAGTTCAGAAAATCTTTGAATTTAAGGTGAATTTAAGGTTTTATTTCCTATCTTATTTGTTGCTCTATAAAGTAAGGGGACAAAAAATAACCATGGTTTTTATCCTTGGTACATTGTAGATAAAGAAATTAAATTACAGGGCATGGACCCCTTATATCTACTTTAGGGGATTTATATTTTTATGAGAATAAGAGGAAAATTCCCATACATCAAAAGGCAAATAAATAATGCTGTGTGACAAGTTTCACTGGTGTTCAGTCATTTTCTAATCATGCCCAACTTTTCACAACCCCATTTAGGATTTTCTTGGCAACGATACTGGAATGGTTTGCCATTCCTTCTCTAAGTTATTTTACAGATGAGGAAACTGAGAGCAAAAGGGTTGACTTGCCGAGGGTCACAGAGCTATTGTTGTTTTCCTTCATTCTTGAAAATAACCATGACATCAGGGAGGTAAATGTGATGACTTGTAAATGAAATGGATTTTTTCACCTCCCTCACTTTCTCCTCCAGAGTCCTGTAGCAAGGTATAGATCAGGACAACTGGAGATGGTGCTGAATGAAATGGGAGAACTTGGTCTTTTTAAGCTAAGATCTTCAACTGGTTTCAGTTTGATTGAGGCAATACCCATTCCATTATTAAGGCTAGGTAGTTAAATGTCTGTGGCCATATTTGAACTCAGGAAGATGAATCATCCTGAGTTCTGATCCAGCATTCTATCCACTCCTTTACCTGGCCACTCCATCAAGTTTTATGCTATTTTTTTTTAAGCTGTATCATGAAAGAGCACTAGGTTTTTTAGTCCAAGGACCTGGATTCCAGTTTCTCCTCCAACCCTTACAACCTGTTGTTCTGGTTAAGTCACTCATAACCTGACTGGACTGAAGTGTTCTCCCCTGCAAAATGAGAGTTTTGGACTTGATAGGCTTTAAGGTTCTAATAGCTCTGAGAAGAATGATCCTGTCTTCGCAGAAGGAACTGAAATCTCAGGAAGTCAACTGAGTTGCATTTCTATTGATGAAGTCTTGGAGGTTCGTGGAGAGTTGGGATTTTAACTTATGAAAATATTTTCACATACTTTTATAGCATAAAGTGTGATAGCCTCACAACTTATTGATGTTTGTTTGAATGTACTGAAGATTAATCTTTTTCTGTGAGATCTAAGGAACTTTTCAACACAGCTCATCAATTTTACAATCTTAATTTGAAACTGTTTACTTCTCCACTCACCCTCTCTGTGCTTTTTGTCAATACATGTAAATTTCTGAGAAATTTGGTCAGTGGTAAACACTGGAGTGCTGCTGCAGAACCCATCATTTCCCTATAATGAGTATGTCTGTTATTTTCAAGGAAAAAATCGGACTCCCTTAATAATGCAGTTAAGCCTTATTAGCAATGAATCAGAGGCCAACAATCATCATGACTGTAGCTGATATTTAAAGGCCTTTGTAACAAAAGCAACTTTGTGAATGAGAAGCTAGAAAATACCATAAGGATTCGTTTTCTTCATTTAGTCATTTTCATTCATTTTCAACTTTTCGTTGCCCCATTTGGGATTTTCATGGGAAAGATCTTTGCCATTTCCTACTCTAGCTTATTTTACAGATGAGAAAATTGAGGTAAACAGGGTTAAGTGTCTTGCCCAGGGGATGCTAGTATGTAAATTAATATCCCATTATACCCCCTGTCCTCTTCTGGTAAAAAACTCTTTATTTTGTGATTCCAAATGTATTTTAAAAACCATGTGCTTCAGATTTTTCCATAGCAAGTCTTTATAAACAGCTGAGAATTAGGTACTTATGAAAGTCATCTCTACAGCAATAATAAGAATCCCTTAAAGTAAACCTTATGCCTTGGTTTGGACCAAAAGAAGGTCAAGTTCATAAAGTATAAATGTTATTATTACTCAAGATGTTTTTTATGAGATTTTGTGGGAATTTGGGAAAACATACTAGCTTTGGAGTCAGAGGACCTGATTTCTAATTTCAATTCTATATACCACCTACTAGATGTATGATCTTGCTAGCTGTGTGACAATTCACTTAATTTCTGGACCTCAGTTTCTTCATCTGTAAAATGAAGGAATAGGACTAGATAGTCTCCTTTCCCTTCCAGCTTTATAGGACTAGATGGTCTCCTTTCCCTTCCAGCTTTAGAGCTTTGATCTAAAGATTTCATTTTCTAATAAGTAGCTTTATTTTTTATAATTCCATATTTGCTCACTTTTACAGCAGAACTTCTTAACTTTTTATGGGTCATAGCCCCTTTTGGCATTCTGATGACGTCTGTGGACCATTCTCCAAATGTTTTTAAATGAACAAAATAAAACACATAGAATTACAAAGAAAACTAATTATCAGTTTTTTTTTTTAATTTACTGACTACAAGTTAAGAACCCCCACTTCATTGACTAAAATTGTGTCAGTAATTGGAGGGTAAAGGAGAAAGATACATCTGTCCAGATTGAACTTAAGTCTCAGCCTAGTTATCAGTTTTATTTCATTAATGAATTCATCCTCACTATATCTGCCGTGCTTATTGTTTTTTTTGTTTTGCATTGTTTTTGTTTTTTAATAATACCTATTTATTTTCAAAATACACACAGATAATTTTCAACATTCCCTTGCAAAACTGTTTGTTCCAAATTTTTATCCCTCCCTTCTTATCCCCCTCCCCTAGATAGCCAGTAATTCAATATAGATTAAACAAGTTCAATTCTTCTAAACATATTTCCACATTTATCATGCTGCACAAGAAAAATCAGATTTAAAAAAGAGAAAAAAAGCAAACAACAACAATCAAAAAAGGAGTGCAAATACTATATTGTGATCCACATTCAATTCCCATAGTCCTCTGTCTGGATGCAGATGGTTCTCTTTATCACAAGTCTATTGGAATTGCAACCATGCTTATTGTGACAAAATCTTTATCTTACAATCTTACACCATCATCTTTTTCTGAAGGATCTGACTCATTCATTGCACCACCTTTCAGGGATAATTTATGGCCACCCCAGAGCCATTCTTCCAAACTACCTTTTCTGATAAAAATCTACATGTTATATTTCAAAGCGAGCAGTGAGTTCCCCATGAGTGATTTGGTCAATCTTTTCTTCTTTGTTGGTTGTGATTCGTGTAATCAACCAAAGTCAGAATTAGTTTTAATCACATCTCATATTTTTAATAATTCACAAAACACAAAAATATTCTTCAAAACACTTGAGATAGGCACCATAATATTATTTTCATTTGACAAATGAGGAGACTGAACCTTAGATAGGTTAATTGACTTACCCAAGAGTTGTCATGGTGTAGTAGAAGGAATGAAGCATTTGAAATCTAGGGACTTCAGATTGAAATTCTAACTCTACCACTTACTGTACTTCCATGTCTTTGTACAAGACTCAACTTGTTTCACTTGCTTTGATTCCTTTGTTGTAAAAAATAATAACTACCCTAGAGAAGATTCTTGTTACTCTGGAAGCTGGACCCAGAGAGTAATTGTGCTACTGAGAGTTTCTAATTCTAGTATGCATTTAGTTAAAAAATGTTTGGAGTACATCTGTGACCATTGGAAACTCAGGATCTCTTTTCCACCATTCTGTTTTGGAACCTCTGGGTAAAAGCAGATGAGACAAAGTGATAGAAATCCTAAGAAGGGTGTGGTAATCCTCAGATTTAGTACATGCAGCAGCAGGGACTGTGCTGAAAAGGCAAAGCTTATATCACGTACTATCATGTGTGCCAAGCATGTGGGAGCCCCAGTTGGAAGGGTGCTACTAAATTGAGTTTTGGAATCATAATGGATTACAGAATTTTAAACTTATAGTCTTAACTTTTTAACTTTTGTTTCATAAATTTCAGAGAAATAAAGTTTTGCTTTCTACTTTAAAAAAAATAGTAGTATTTTATAGTGCTTTGAGGTTCGGAAAATACCTATATTAACTCCCTGGCTTCCTTTAAATTAAAATCCCATCTTCTACCCAAAGCCTACCTTCCTTATCCTTCTTATAGTTTTGCTTTGTATATATTTGTTTGCATGTTGTTTAAATTGTAAACTCTCTGAAGACAGGGACTAGCTTTTGCCTCTCTTTATATCCTTAGCACAATGTCTGGCATATAATAGGAGCTAAATAAATGTTTAATGAATGAATTAATATGATCCTGAAAAATTAGGCTCCTTTATGTAGAAACAACCACAAAATAGCTCTGTGGATAGAATGCCTGGATTGGAATCAGGAAAACTTGAGTTCTTTGAAGTTTTCAAAGCACCTTTAATCTGTAAGGTAGGTGCTATAATTGACCCCATTTTACAGATAAGCTTAACTGAGGCCCAGAAAGGTGAAGTGATTTGCCCAGTGTTGTTGAGTATCCAAGATAGAATTCAAATCCAGATCTTCTAATTCCCATTATTGTGCTTATGACCATATACCACTTAAATGCCTCATGTTCATTCAGCTTGGTAGGGTCAGAGCTAAGGAATGGGGCTTCCAACTCTTAAGTTCAGAGCTTTCTCCCCAAACTATGCTATCCCCAAATCATATAGACATATAAATATATAGAGGAAGGGAAGGCAGTATCTCATCTGCTTTGGGTTTTTATGGTTTTAAATGGTACCACCATTTTAAGGTCCCATTGTCATCTTAGTATAAAAATTATTGACTACAGGGACCTTGCACAAATGGCAGTTTGTTTCCTACCTTTGTACCTCAAAGAAATGGATTATCTGGCCTTACAGCTAGGTCTATGTTGGCTTCATATGTGCTAGCGGTATCTGTATTATGTGCTTTTTTGGTCCCTGGGCTGGCTGGCAGGTTTGTTCATTTTGTTTTACTTAAAGGATCAATTTGGAAAAAGTGGTAGTTAGGGAGTCTGTGGTTCAGTTCAGGAAAAATCAAACAGCTTTTGCTACAAATAAATCTTAAGCCTGCCTACCCATTAGTTTTGGTATCAAACAAGTCACAGACACAATGAGACTTTTGGAAACTGCGGTGTTGAATGAAAAGGCAGTAGTCATGAATCAGAAGCAGATTTCACTAAGGCTTCTTCCTACTCTCTGCTCTCAAGCCCAGTCTTATGCACAGAACACACATAGTAAATTGCAAGTGCTTATTGTTGTAATGATGACATAGGGCCAATAGAAGCAAATTACAATCATAAAATTCTAACTTGGAAGATCTCCTGCTTCAACCCACCTCGTGTTACAGATCCTGTAATTTAGTAGAATATCCGGGAGAATGTAAGCTTCATGAGGGGAGGGACTATTTTTGACTTGTCTTTCATTCTGACAACTAGTGTAGTGCCTTCTTATACATACTAGGCACTTAATAAATACTGGGGATTTTACATTGGAGATCCTGAGGTTTAGGAAATGTCCCATAACTAGTTAGAGACAAACAAATATTTGGTAGCTAATTCAACAATTTGTCTTCTATATATGTTATCTCCATGTGGTTTATTGAACAGTTGTATTGGGTGAATAACTAGTCAAAATAAGTCAGTGGAAAAAAATTATTGGGCCACTTCTTTGTGCTGGGCACTATAATAACCAGTAAATCTCCATAATGAACATAGATTCCTAAAAAATAGTTTGGGGGACAAGGCTGCTGTGAGCGGGGAGAGAAGGGCAGGGTCCTTTTTGTTTTAAGAGTTATAGAGGTGTGGATGTGTGTGTGTGTGTGTGTGTGTGTGTGTGTGTGTGTGTGTTGTATGTGCATATGAATATACACTGGATCTTTTCCATATCAGAGCTAATATTAGATAGATATAGATATATTGTATGAATATTATAAACATATAATCGCCATATATTCTGGGCTGATATTGACATAGATCGGTCATCTGGTTATTTCAATTTGATGTTGGAATGAAATGAGATATTTGTAAGTCATTCAGTAACTTAACAAAATGAGATTTGTTTAACCAAAGGAGGAGGCTGTTCATTGAAGACAGTTTAAGATGATTTCCCTGAACAGAGCTCCTGTGCCTGGGCTGCCCATCATGATCAACAGCCAAGCATTTTGAGAATACCTGAAGCTCTTCAGTGGCTATTTTGTCCTCAGACAGCCAGGAAATTATGTCAGTAACCTTAGCCCTTAATCCCTTGAGCCAATCAAGAAAGGTCTCTATACTTGTTTAAGGGAAAACTAGACTAAATTGCATGAGGGCAGGGTTTAAGATATTGCTCCTGTAGCAATATGGAACTATGCCCAAAGGGCTATCAAACTGTGCATACCCTTTGATCCAGCAGTGTTTCTACTGCGTCTGTATCTCACAGAGATCATAAAGGAGGGAAAGGGACCCACGTATATAAAAATGTGTGTAGCAGCTCTTTTTGTAGAGGCAAGAAACTGGAAACTGAGTGGATGCCCATCAATTGGAGAATGGCTGAATAAATTGTGGTATATGAATGTTATAGAATATTATTGTTCTGTAAGAAATGACCAGCAGGATGATTTCAGAAAGTCCTGGAGAGACTTACAAGAACTAAGTGCTAAGTGAAGTGAGTAAAACTGTGAGAACAGCACCAACAAGATTATATGATAATTCTGATGGACATGACTCCTTTCAACAGTGAGTGATTCAGGTCTTGTGATGAAGAGAGCCATCTGCACCCAGAGAAAGGACTCTGGTGACTGAGTGTGGATCATAACACAGTATTTTAACTTTTTATTATTGTTTGCTTACATTTTGTTTTTTCTCATTGTTTTCCTTTTTGATCTGATTTTTCTTGTGCAGCATCGTAATTGTGCAAATATATATATAGAAGAATTGTACATGTTTAACATGCCATCTAGGCATCTAGGGGAGGGAGTCAAGGGAAAGGAGTGAGAAAAAAATTGGAACACAAGATTTTGCAAGGGTGAATGTTAAAAACTATCTATTCATATGTTTTGAAAATAAAAAACTTTTTTTTAAAAAAGTTATTGGTCCTACCATAGCATGCTTGATGAAGAAATAAGCCCGTAAAAGTTAGAAATCACCAAAATAGGTATTTGAGTATCTCTATGTTAAAGCACATGAACTTTACTCATAATACAGCCTCTTATTCAGAGCATATTTATTCTCATTTCATATATAGTTCTGATAGCTTTGTTTTTTGGTTTCTTCAGCTGTGAAATTGGAGAGAGATATGGACTCTTCTGGGCAGACATGGTAGTAAGAAACAAATACCTAACATTTCAAAGGAAGTGACAAAAGATAACAGGAAGGGAGGTGACAAAAGAATTCCAAAATGCCGATGGAAATAGAACTGTATTCCTTGAAAATATAAAGATAATATTCCTGAGTCATCAAAAAAAAATAAGGAAACCTGCCCATCAGGGAAAAGTTAAATTCTGTTCACAAAGACAGAAAAGTATATGATTTTAGAAAATATTTTGGGAAGATTTCCATCCCAAATAGCCAAACTGGGGAAAAAAATAAATGAGTTAATTAAAAGAGTAAACACAGAGTCAGCAAATATTTTCTAGGGGCTTCCTATTGCCTCCAAGAGCAAATACAAAATGTTAGATTTAAAATTCAAAGCCTTTCCTAACCTAGCACCTTTCTAGTATCCTTACCTCTTACTCTATGATCTAGGAACACTGGCCTCCTGCCATTTCCTCAAATAATGCACTCTATATTTAGGCATTTTCTCTGCCTGTCCACCATACCTGGAATGTTCTTCCTTATCAGCTTCTCTCTAGCTTCCTATGAGAAGCCTTCTCTCCAGCTCCTCTTATCTTCCCTCTATCATTATTTCTTGTTATAGAACTTATTTTGTATATTTGTTTGAATGTTGTTTCCTTATTAGACTGTAAGCCCCTTGAAAATCAGGACTGTCCTTTGCCTCTTTCTGTATCCTCAGCACATAGCTTATAGTACCTGGCACATAGTGAATGCTTAATAAAACGTTGATTGATAGATTAGTACCCACTAGGTACTAGGTACTCTAGACCAACGCTTCTTAAACTTTTTCTACTCAAGATACCATTTTACCCAAGAAGTTTTTATGTGGATATATAGGTATTTAAAATAGATATACAAATCAAACATTTACTGGTATTAAATCATAATTTTATGACCTCCACATTCAGTTATGATTCCATAGGATCATAGACCACAATTTAAGAACCTGGGCTCTAAATAGCTATCTAGGAAGACTCATTCTCTCCTCTCCTTCTGGTTCTTGGATATCTCCCTATGAAAAATTGGGAAATAATATCTTCTACCTCACAAGAGTATTGTGAGAATGAAATTATATATATATATATGCACCTATATGTAGGTGTGTGTGTGTGTATATATATATATATATATATATACACTTTGTAATTGTTTTGTACATTGTTAGAGATTATTATTATTTATGTAGTGCTTAATATATTCAAAACACTTTACAATTATTAGCTCACTTGACCCTCAACACCGCCTTGGGAAGTAGGTGCTACTATTATTCTCATTTATAGATAAGGAAACTGAGGCAAACAGGAATAAGTGACTTACCCAAGTGTCTCACAATTGTAAGTGATTGAGTAAGTGAGTATTTGAATTCAGATCTTTCTGACTCCAGACCTAGTGCTCTGTACCCTGCATTAATAAGTTATAAGTATTTGCTACCCAAGGAAATTGTCATTACTTTCCCCACAGGTAGCATGAGTTATATTTCTGTTCTCACTATCTTCTCAACCTCTGCCTATACACTTACTGAGTATCATGCTGCTTTCAGCTTTTCTACAATATACTTTTCAATGTCATTATCAAAGTTTATTTTCCTTTTGCAATAGACATACACACATTGGATCATATTATTCCATTTAGGGCTTCTCTAAGCATTTTTTAGAACCACATATGTTTATTTGGAGGCAGAAATTAACTCTCACTTCCCTGTAATGTTAATGCAAATAACTTCTGTAGATAAAAGGGAATCCTATCTCTTAGTTTTCAGGCAATGATAGAATCACATAGAGTATCTTTGAATTTTATTTTCATGTTCGTGAAATTCATGCTTAGTGGAACTTCTAAGAGTCTCTCCCTCACACCCCATTTTCAGACAGCTGATAAATCTTTTCAATTCTCAAAATTTCTTAATCTCCCCCCCTCTCTTTTTTACTCACAAAGCCATTTCCCTAGCTTAAAACCCCATCATCTCTCACTTAGATCATCAAAATATGTTCTTAATTTGTCTGCTCAAATGGTACCTCCTCTATGAGACTTCCTTCCCTTACCCCAAGTTGGTAATAACCCTCCTTTGAGATCATATTTGTAATTCTTATTTGAGGAATTCTTATATAACACAAAAGGTCCCCATATACTTTGGAAAAATCCTTGTATCTTAGGCTCAAAAAACAAAATCTAAAAACTTCACTAACAAGCAATTTAATGTGTTTTTAATGGAGTTATGTAGCTTATGATCCATGTATATAAAGTAAATAATGTCTATCTGTCAACAAGCATTAAAAATCTACTATGTACCAGGCACTTTGATAGTTACCAGGGATAAAAATGCATACTGAACCAGTCTCCTATCACAGTGTATATTCTACTGAGGAAAACAAGAACCTATAAAAACATATACAGGTATAAACTTAATGAATACGCAAACATACTGAAATACAAGTTTGAGAAGGGGACACTAGCACAGTTAAGATCAGGAAAAGCTTCAAGCAGAAGATGGGGACTGAGTGATCCTAAGAGACTCTATTTATTCTTTAAATAAGAAGTCAATTCCAAGCAAAAGAGATGACCAGTACAGAAAGTCACAGGGATGGGACACGGAGTGTCATGTTTGATAAATAGAGAAAAGACCAGCTTAGCATCTCATCATCAAATTCCCTTTCAAGCTTATAGTTCAAAAAGTTCAAAATAGAAAAGGGGAAAAAAAAAAGGCTACTCTGAATAATGATCCCTGAGTTTGAGTTGAATCAGAAGTTAATTTGAGGTTACTAATCTGGGAAACCTTTTGTTAATATGGACTTAATCACTTTTTGTGTTTCAGCATGCACATCTCTGAAAGCCAACAAGAATTCTTCAGAATGCTGGATGAAAAAATTGAAAAGGTATGAAGTTAAATAAATATTTCGTGCACTCTGAAAGGGAATACACTAGGACCTCTATTTTGTGCGTGTGTGTGTATGTGTGAATTAGGGTCACATTAATATTCAGTGACTTTCTTTTTTCCATAAATTACTACAGAACCTAGTTGTTATACTGATGTTTTTGTAAGGACATAAGAGCTGAGGGTTAAGGCAAAAAATCAAATGTGGCTATGAACTAATCTGTGGATTGTACAATCTATAATAATGGTCCCCTTCTCTGAGTACTCTCTGGTTTTCTCAAAATCTCTGGTTCAGTGGAAGCAGTTTTACCTTCAAGCCTTGATCATCTGTTTGTAGGACTGTGGCTTCAGGGCTTTCTACTTGTGGCGAATAATGTAAAAGAGAACAAAAACCAATTAGCCTTTGTCCTATAATCAGAGCTCACTTTAACAATCTGTTGATCATAAGTGTCCATGGAACATGGTACTGGCCTACTTGGTTCCTGCTATATTTACACTTGTGATCATTGTCATTACTAAAAAGCTTTAGAAAAATATAATTTGTCAATGCCTTTTTTTTTATATCACAGACATTTCTGATAGGAAACCATGTTCCACTCTATCTAGATTGAACCAACCATGCAAAGAAAAACAGTTAAACAAAGCCATCCAGTACAATTACCATATCTGGCAACATAAGACAACTTTCTGCTCTACCAAATATGTTGAGTTTTCTGTTCTGTGGGGCAAATATTGGTTTTTCCGTTACTCAGAGTTAGGTTTCCTTTCAGGTACCTTTTTATTTACATTGAAGTTATTTTATATGTTGTTCTCTTATAGCTACTTATTTTTCTTTAATTTTCTTATATTTCTTACTTATTTTTCTCAGCCTCCATTCACACAATTCTCATGTCTTTCTGAGTTTCTCATAACTATCATTTGTTAGTGCACAGTACCATTCCATTAGTCTTCTTCCACCATTCCCCAATCAATGGGAACCTACCTTGTTTCCTGTTCTTTAAATTGCTGCTTTGAATGTTTTCATGTATGTTGGATTTATAGACTTTTTAACCACCCTTATTGACTGTGAGGGCTATGAATTTTGCCAACATTTCACCAGACCTTTTCTAGATTTACTCTTTTGCCTGCTTAGATCTCTCTGGTACTTCCCAGATTCCCAGTCCTGATTTTGTCCTATTCTTATCCCATTCCCAGTACTAATTTTAGTCCCTTCTGGATATGTGGATCCTTAGTATAACATATAAAAATTATTGTTATTATTATTTTTAACATTTTTAATATATGCCAGGTTCTGTGCTAAGGACTAGGAATACCAAAGAAAAAAAAACCAGCAAAAGAATAGTCCGTGTTCTCAAGGAGCTCACAACAGATAGTTTGATACACTAATCCAAAGATAGCATTTTAATCCTGTTAGCAGAACACCTAATTGCATCAATGCCAACTTTAGGAATGTGGTTTCTGTCTAGAAAATGGAGCTTACCTAATCAACTCTGCAGAAACTAGAACAAATGACCTTGATCTTGTTTAGCACTTTGTTCTAACCATCTAAACAAAGTAGAATATAAAGTCCATTAAGGACAGGCATTGTAGTAAATTGAAGTTTGGTCTCTGAACTTCAAGATTATCAAGTAGATATATTTAAGAAACAGTTAATCAGTTTGGGATACTATGATTTATAGAACTGATATTTATTCCTTGAGGGGAAGATCTGTCCTTTAAATTCAAAATGTGGGGCAGCTAGATGGTATAGTGGTTAGAGCACCAGCCCTGAAGTCAGGAGGACTTGAGTTTAAATCTGGCCTTAGACACTTAATACCTCCTAGCTGTGTGACCCAGGGCAAGTCATTTAACCCCAATTGCCTCAGGAAAAAAAAATAAAAATAAAACAAAGCAAAAAACATTATGAATGAGAGAGCTTTGTTCCAACTTAATTGAGAAATTATCTCAGTTTTAATTTTGATTTCTATTATTCTCATAAGTTTCTAAGTTGTGATCCATAATTTCACAAAGGTTTTAAAAAGAAGCTTTGGATTTCAGTTATTCATGAGCAGTGCTTCCCACAATGAAATGGGAAAGCAGCTGCCTCTTCTCATTTTATGAACTACCAATATATGACCAATGAACAGTTCTACAAATTGTCATTCTAATTATAGCAATGTGAAGAATAGAGGAGGGTCATAGATAAAACTGAGTATATCTGACCTATTCCCTACAAGTATGTAAATACTTTTCCCTGAATATCTTAGTGTTGATTATAGTGAAATTTTGTGTTGCCCCTAGTGGATTAAGCATGGCTTTTCCTGGTAGAGAGGTGTAATTTTTATAAATTTTCCTAGAACAGAAAAGCTTGTCATTTCCGCCTACACTAATAATCTTTTGAAAGTAAAGAACAAGAAAAGGAGAAAGTGCCCTGTTACCTCTTAACAAAGTCTTCCTTTCTTTTCCATTTTTTTGCCTGGCTTCCTGGTAATAAATAGATTTGTTTGGTAGGCAGGACAGTTGTATAAAAATTTAAGCCAAAAATACAGTTTTTAAAAGTTTACAGAATATAATTATATTCTGTAAACTTTTAAAGTTTTTAAAACTTTAAACTTTTGTAAACTTTTAAAAACTTTATTATTTTATGAGTCATTGAAGACTCATTTTTAGAAAGTATTTCCAAACTATAATCCTACTTTGTTCTCTTAAGTGTGGAGGTTATTGCTCCAGTCTGATATAGGATCTTTTTCTTATATAGAAAGAAAAATAGGAATGCCAAGATAAAAAGCAGAATTTGTGAATTGACAAGTCTTGAATAGAAACTTTCTTTAGACTGCAAGTAATTGTAGATTGCATAAAAGTATGGCTTGGCAAAAGTATGGCTTCAGTCTCACTGGTTCCTGGATTTTTGACCAAAAGAATTGTGACATAATGTTACTCTAGCCTGTCCTTTCTTCTATCTTTTATTTTTTTTTTTCTAATCCCAAGTGTGGATATTAAGTAACCATTTTTACACATCTACTCCTATTTTATCATCATTTCTGAGAAGAAAATGTCTTTGAAATATTAGACTACTTCTTTTCCCTTTAACACTATTGCAGTGACTAAAAACAGAGAATTTCTATAGAAAACATCTCTTGTCTTAATGTTAGACCTTGAAACCTCATATCACTCCAGAACTTTGAAATGTGTCTGCATATTTCTATAAATGGCCTCCCTAGGTTTTTTCCATTCCCAAATGAAAGATATTCCAAAAGTCTTGGTATAATTTTAAACTTTATTTTTATGTTCCCTGAGTTTATTCTTTGTATTTTGAAAGACTGAATTTAAATGTATTCCTACACTAAAAAACTTAGACTCTAGTAGGAAAAAAAGATAACATTATTAGAGATGTGAACAAATTTGAAGACTGAGGAATGTGTAAATATGTATATATTTATATAATAAAGCATATATACATATATACAAACATGAACGAATATCTACCATAGTACGCTAAATTATGAAAAATTGAGCTTTGGGTTTTAAAATTTTATTTGCTCCACAATTTGTCACATAACTCAATTTCTTCCCCTCAGATCAATATGAAATTAGATTAAATGAATCTTGAGAGATTTAAACCAACCATTCCTTGGATTCATACCCTTTATTTGACTATTTATTATTTATGGGATACAGCTTGAAACTTGACCATTCATCCCTCCTTTCTGGATATTTCTGGTTTGCTCTACTCAAAACACTATTTTTAGCAAGAAATTCATGTAGTGATGATTTTTAGTAGAATCGTGTTAATTAGTCTTGTTAATTCTAATTCATAAGTAGGGCTGGCTCTGGGCCATAGCATATCTTTAGAATATTTAGAGAAGAATGATATGTAAGCAAATGAACAGTTTTAAAATGACTTTTTTATTCCATTCATCAAATACTTATTAAACGTCTATTAAGTACAGAGCATTATGTTTAGATATTCAGGGAAAGCAGTTAGATAAGACATAATCCATGCACTAAGAAAACTTAAGGGAAATGATGTCCAGGGAATTAAGGTCTTACCAACATGAGTAAGGGAATTTTTCTTACAATTAGTAGCATCTGAGTTGGAATATAAAGGGACTAAACAGATGAAGCTGGAGAGAGAAAACACTTTTTTTTAAAGAAATGGAACAGCACGAGCAAAAAGTATAGAGGCAGGAAAATTTGAGGTACCTTCAAAGGAAACTTTTGGTTTGATTGGAGAGGGCTTTATGCTACGTGTACCAGGAAGTAAATGAAGTAAGGCTCAAGAGGTAGACAAAGGAGTTTGAATTTTACTCCTTGGACGGTAGTGACTGAAATTTTTCCAGCACAGGAATGACCCGACTAGATCTATGCATGAAAAACTGACTTGTGCAAATAATTGATTACCAACTTAAAAAGAAAATTAAAAACTTCTAAAATCATTTTGCTGCCTTGTGCAATAATGTTCCAAGCTAGAGACTATGCTTTATACTTCTGTTGTGGACATGACTAAAGAGGAAATTCCCGGACTTAATTTCCTATGGTGCTTACAAAACAGAGATTATTACTCATTAGAAGAAATTCCAGAAGACTATATGTCTGGCCACTGAACAGATGTATTATTTGGACAATGACTGAGAACAATTCTTAGAGGATTCAGAAGAAAAACAATAGCATATTTATAACACTTTATGGTTTACAAAACTTGTTACAAATATCTCATTTGAGCCTTATAATAACCTTTGGAAGTGGCTGCTATTATTGTCCCCATTTTTCAAATGAGTAAACTGAAGCAGGGGTTAAGTCTCACAAATAATAAGTTTCTGAGGCCACATTTGATCTTAGATCTTCCTGACTCCAGGTTTAGCATTCTATCCACTAAGCCACCTAACTTCTCTAGAAAAAGAAGTGAAGAAATCTCATGAAATGAAAATAGAATTAAAAAAAAAACACAATTATAAGAGCAAGAAGAAACGGAAAGGCAAACTGTGCATGAAGACAGAAAAGGAGGTTTATGTTGTGATATCTTTACTATTTCCCTGGTCCCACGGATATTCTTGGTTGATACCTGCTGACCCCAGAACCAAGCAGAGAAATTTCTGCAGGCTGCAGCATACCCTGAAAAATGTACACATAGCTCCAAAAGGCAGACAACTCTTCTTACCTTTTACCAGTAGATAGGGAATTCTGGAACTGCTGTATATATCTTGGTACTTGGGGTATTAATGAGTATTGATAGGGTATTCGATTCCCTCCCCTTGCTGCCCCTTTGTATATGGATAAGGAGGTTATTCTCTTACTTGATAATTCTCCCTTGTTATATATAATATTTTATGTCTTTAATTATATATATATTATATATATATATCTTAATTAAATATTTTTTGCTACTGAATGTGTAAATATAATGTGCTAATATCAATGGAATCTCAGACCATAAATTACAAAATTACTTACAATGAATCTTGGGAAAGTACCAAAAGGGGTCAGAGTCAGGATTCTCAGAAGTTTTAGGATTATAGTGTTTTTTTGACCCTCCCACAGTTCCAGGCACACAGTAAAAACACAACAAATACTTTTTATTGATTGATCTTTTCTTTGCCTTACAGCAAATCTTACAACATCTCTGTTTTTTAAAATACTTTATGTACTCAGAAGGCATAAAACACATTTCTTTATAAAATGTTACATAATTAAAATATTTAACTGAATTGGATTAGCCTCTTCTTAACACTTCTACCCTAGTTTTACAAAAAACAAAATTTCTGTTTTAGATCTATTGTTGCTATTTGCTTGAGTCATATCACTTACTAGCATGCAGATTTTAGCTGAAACATCAAACTTTAGTTCAGATATTTAACTGGTTAGTGATAAAAAGAATTTCTGGCTTGGTTTTATTATCTCTATTCATTTAAAAAGAACTTTTCAAATAACTAGTTCCTGGGTTAATAGTTCTGATTAGTTTGCAGATTCCACTTTATCCCTAGTGTTTACTGACAAGTTTATAATTTTACCTGATGCAGATCTTCCCCTTCTACCTTGTCTTCTTTCTGGTCTTTGATATGTAAATCTTTACCTTCACCTGCTGCCCTCTGTGAGATTCCATTGTATCTGTCATGTTTTTGTAATTAAGGTCTATATAAGGCTTTATTCCAGCAAACTTCAGTTTTAAGCTTCAGGTTCTTGAAGCTAGGTGTCCACATTGACTTTTATGCACTTATGCAGAGACTGGTCTATGCTCGAGCATATGACAAATCAGTTATTGAAATGTTTCTGCATGTTGTATGATTGGCAACAGTACTTACCAAAGAATCCTTGGGCAATTTTTTTATGTCACTCTCAATCAGTTAGATTTTACTGTATTGAATCTAAATTTCGCATTCCCCTTAGAAAGTAGACCAAAGATATGTGACTTAGAGTAGTCAGCAGGCAAACCTTGTCATTCGGGTCAAATGTTTAACAGATAATTAAGACAATATTTAATAAATACTATGAAAATAGGGATAATTGATCCTGGGAAAGCACTTTAGTCTTTTGCTCTTTCCTTATGATCAATAAGTAATCTAAAATCAATAGGAAAACCAGCATTTCTGTGATCTATTACCCTACTGTAGTCCCACTGATTTTGATGTCCCTGAACATTTGTTGCTTTCTATAGCAAAGCGGCATAATAGATAGAACAGGAGACCTAGAATTAGGAGGACCTGAGTTCAAATCTAGCCTTAGATATTTACTAACTTTACTGTGCCTCAGTTTCCTTATTTGTAAAATGAACTGAAGAATGAAATGACAAATTCTTCCAGGGTCTTTGCCAAGAAAACCTCAAAAGGGGTCATGAAGAGTCAGACATGACTAAAAGACAAAAATAATTGTTGTAGTTATGAGAGTTGTCTCATTTTATAACTTTAAAGGAATCTCCTTAAAAGTTTATAAAGAAGAAGAGACAATTTTATGAAATAGTCCTCAATAGAAAAATGAAGTTAATTACCCTTTGGCAATACATGTTTGATATAGAGGGCTTAGAGCAAAGATACCTATGTTCCAATATTCTCTGTACTACTTACCAGCTGGATTACCTCAGACAAGAAATTTTTCTGATTCACTGGCTTTGATAACCCTGAGCTAATAAACATTTCTCCTACCTAGTTACCTGCCAGATGCCACTTGGAGAATTAGACACGTCATTCTTTCCCTAACATTAATCCTGGTGCCAATTCTGGTACTAGTTCTGGTATTAGTCTTAATTCCTTTTGTCCAGCCTGGACTTCAAGGTATTTTACCATTATTTAGGGATATCTGCTGTTTTTTAAAATTAGAAAAACTGAATTAAAACCCTGCTTTTTTGCCATATATTAACTGTGACAAATTTTTTAACTTCACTGGACCTATTTTCTTGTCTGTAAAATGAAAGGATTAGAGTAGACTAATTAGACTGAGTTCCTTTCCAACTCCAAATCTGTCATCACTCAGGAGTGATAGGTCAATGTGGCAAATGGATGTAGGCTCATTTGGAGAAATCCTTAATTCCTTAATCGTTGAAGCTATCTCTGAGTGGGCAGGGCTGTCCTGGGAGATAGCAAGTTTTCCCTTGCTTTACACTAAAGCTTTTCAAATTTAGGTTAGATGACCATTTATTAGTGAGGTTCTTCAAGGTATTCCTATTCAGGCACAGGCTAGACATTGGATAACATCCAAAGACTCTTTCTATGCTTGAGATTATATGATCTGTATTAAAGTGTGGCCCCAAGGAGGCCAAGGATTTAGGAGCATTTTCTAGATGATAGTTTATGTAGGTCGCACCAAAGTTTTAGAGTTTGTTTTTTTCCACTGTAGTTTTAAGTCTCCTTAGACTTTACTTCTACTTAGAAGCAGTACACCAATGGAGGAGAGAGGGGGAGAGAAAAATATCCACTGTAACTAAGACTTACCCAAACTAGCACATTAGGGCTTCTCCCTTTTTATGCTGGATGAATCTAAGTTTTCTTTTGTTTCAAAAATTGGTCTACAATTACAAAGAAATAGAAACCACATAATGATATTCTCTATCCTGGTTAGAATTCAATATAGATGAGCCCAAATATATGTCAGGGTTTAGTAAACAGTTATGGAATGAGCTGGTTACTGTCACCTTGACTTGGAAATAATTTCTCTGGCATAAAAACTGCAATATCAAGGTTATGGATCTCATGGCTCCCTGGGCTGCCACAGTCTGCTCCATGCCCAAATGCCTCCAACGTCCCTTAACAGCAAATTGGTAAATGCAAGCCATGGTTTCAGGTACATGCAGATGCTTCAGCATAAATTTATTCCTTCCCTACTGGGGGGAAAAAAAAACTCAAGCATGTACTCTTTGTTTAATAAAAGGTATTTTGCCCATATCCCACCCATACACCGCCCCCCAAAACAGCTTCTCTCACACAACTGTGTGATTTGGCAACTAGGTATTAGGTATATAGCATAAAGAATATTGGACTTGAAGTCAGCAAGACCTGACTTCAAATCCTACTTTGGATATTTTAGCTCTGTGATCCTGGACACATCAATTAACCCCTCTCAGCTGGTTTTCTCATCTTTAAAATGGGCGTAATAATAGCAGCTACCTGACACAGGGTTATTGTAAGAATAAAAGAAGATCCTTATACCATGTAGATGATGAGGGTGGTGATGATGAAGATAACAGAATGTGGCCCTCCTTGGTAAATTTTACATAATATGACATGAGTCATCAACTGCAAGAAATTTTAAAAAGATATGACCCAAAATTTTCCCAGTTTATTTGAAAAGACTATTGTCATTAGAAGGATTCCATTTCCTATATACAAAAGTTTACATTTCAATAGTACCTTCACTTCCTTCAACCTAGATCTAACCTAGTGGATAAGAATTTCTTCAGTGTCTCTTAAGTTTTCAGACTCTTTCTCTAGTTCCTGCCTTTATTTTTATGTAAGACCAAGAGAACCCTCCTTTGATCCATATATATCAAAACAAAATGAGGAAAAAGATGCTTTCAATCTGATGAAGAGACAATGTGTTTTTCCTCTGTAATTAGAAACTAAACAAATTCATAAAGCTTTAGAGCTGAAGTGAACTTTAGAAATAATCTTAGCCCAACCCTTTTTTTATTATCGTTCAATTATTTTTCAGCATTGTTTGACTTTATGAATCCATTTGGGGTTTTCTTGGCAAAGATACTGGAGTGGTTTGCCATCTACTACTTCAGCTTATTTTACAGATGAGGAAACTGAGGCAAGTAGGTAAATGACTTGACTAGGGTCACATGGTATAGATATAGTATCTGAGGTCAGGCTTGAACTCAGGAAAATGAGTTTACCTGACTCCAGGTCCAGTGCTCTGTGTACCATATGGCCTCCCTCTCATTTTATCCATGGAAGACTAAGTGCCATATTCAATATTTTATATATAACAAGGAGCAAAACTGGAACTGAAATACAAGTTCTCTTGTTTTCCATCCAATGATCTTTTCACTTAAGAGTATGTACCTTTCATTCTCAAAATTCTCTGGGTGCCTCAATATGATTTTATATATATATAATCTTATTATGTTCTAAATATGTATTTATATGTGTGTAGAGATATATAGACATAGCTCCAGGGAAGCAATTTTTACAGTCTTGTTTATAATAAGGACCATCATAGTATCAATTTCCTCTCTAATCTCTATTCCTTTCTTCCGCTTTTCCTTCTCTTCCTTTCTACGGAAGATGTTAAATCTGCCAGTCTAATTAGGTTATAATTACAAGGGGAAGGGATTGTGTTCTTTCTCTCTTTTATCCATTGTCAATGTCTTCTCAATAGTAAGAGTATTTTTAAATAGTAAGAATCTTCTTTCACTGTAGTGAAATAAGATTATATACTGGTCACTAAGAATGGCTGCTTCACTCTCCAGCTGAAAGTAATTAGGCCATGGGAGAGAAATCAGGTATGAAGCCTAAAAGAAATGAATACCCCAAATAGCAAATATATCCCTAGGGCCTACAAGGAGATCACTTTTAAGTGACTGTACTGGGTCCTGCAAAAAAGCCAGATTTAATGCTCTTTCCACAGTAATACAAAAAGAGATATAATAGTAGTCCTTGGGGAGCTTATAACAAAAATAAAACAAAAAGCTGACACTTGTATAGCACTTTGCAGTTTGCTCATAGGCAACATGATGATGCTTTCCCATCATGGCCATGGGGAATAATAGCGTAGTTCAAGGTTGCTGATGATGTCAAGGTGCGGTAATAGTAAATTAGTTAAGAATACTACCCATCTGTAAGTTTATGACAAGATATGCTTGGATCGAGACTCTTCTAATATCAGAATTATAGGTCTAGAGTTGGAAGTAACTTAGAGACCATCTAGTTTAACCTTCTCATTTTTATCAGGAGGTAAGTTAAGACCAAGAAAGTTAGGTCATATCCCTCTAGACAAAGAAAGCCTAAGTGAGTTCTCTAGCACAATGGATAAAACTTATGGCAAACTTTTGGGAATACGGGAATAGAGTCACATAGTATGTGCAGACTTAAATAGGTTTTGATAAATAATCTTTAAAGGGAACTCTCAATTGATGAAATCACAGATCTAGAAAACACCTAGTCAGAATGAATAAAATGTACTCAGAGACTGATATGTAATCTGTCTGCCAGAGAAAAGTGGACACGTTGGAAAGTAATGATTAATAAGATTGGGGCAGACATGAGTTGAAAGCCAGTATTAGTATAGTCTAAGGAATTTAAATTAAGTGTTGTGGGGCTAACTATAGATCTTTGAGGTTGAAAATATTTTTCTTTCCATGCATTTTAAAAATTATAACCTTTTATAAAATGTTGTTATCTTATCATGTGTCATGAGGAGCTGAGACTGAGTACCATTCCAGACCTCATATTGCATAAACTGTAGTCTTTAATTATTACTCCATTTTCTTGAAGATATGTTCATTACCCCTTTCGAAACAGAACTTGAAATAATTTGTCTCTTCCAAAAGTCCTTCCCTGACCGGTGTCAGCTAATTTGTGTTGTGTAGCTGTAAGATCTTTGTGACCAGATTCTGACTTGTTGTGCTTTTTTTTTTCCATTGTTTTAAAGTACTTTTCTTTGGTGTTTCATAGGCACATACTTTGTTTTCCCAATTAGTTCACTAAGTACTAGAACTGTATCTTTTTTGTGGGGAGGGAGAAAGAGCATTTAGCTTGTAGAACCAGGTTAGGATCCCAACATAGCCACTTAAAGTGACCTTGGTGAGACAAATAAGCAACAAACATTTATTAAGCTCCTACTATTCCAACGATTTAGCTAAGTAGGGTTAATAAATCCCTACTCACAAAAAGTTTACATTCTAACCTCTCCTGCCTTGGCTTTCCTCATCTACAAAATGAGAAAGTTATATTAAATAGTGATTTTTCAGGTCCTTTCTAATTCTAGAATTATGGCTCTCAGGCATCATAATGCTTTACAGAGCTTTCTACAGATACTTACTTGTGAACTAACTGTGCATTAAGGATGTTATGTGTAGTAAACATTTGTTAGGTACCAGCTATGTGCCAAGCACTGTACTAATTCCTGAGAATATTTTTTTAAAGTCTCAAGAAGTTCCTGTTCTCAAGAAACTCTCAATCTAATGGGGAAAACAATACACAAACAAGTATGTGAACACAAGCTATATAAAGGATGTGGTGGAAATATTATAGCTACACCAACACTGAGAGAGGGATTGGGAAAAGCTTATTTACTGTAAGATTATGTGATGATCAACTGTGATGATCAACTTGGATCTTCTCAGCAATGGGGTGACTCAAGACAATTCCATGGGATTGGAATGGATGGGATGGAAAATGCCATCTACATCAAGAGAGAGAACTATGGAGACTGAATGTGTGGATTGAAGCCTAGTATTGTTTGTTTTTTTGTTTGCTTTTTGTTTCTCATAATTTTTTTTTCTTTTGGTCTGATTTTTCTTGCACAACATGACAAATATTTCCTGTGTTTAAAAGGATTTGCATGTTGAACCTATATCAGATTGTTTGCTATCTTGGGAAGGAGGGGATATAAAGTAGAGATAGAGAAAAATTTGGAACACAAAATCTTACCAAAAAGAATGTTGAAAACTAACTTTATATTTATTTTTTTGTGGAAATAAAATGTTATTTAAAAAAGCTTACTGTAGAAGAGATTTTTAACTGTGATTTGAAGGAAGATGGAGATTGGAAATGAAAAGAAGAGCATATAGTTTTGGGGGACAGCCAGAGAAAATGCCCAGAGGCAAGAGAAAGAGTTTTACCAGTGTCCATTCTAGCTCCTAGACCCTATTATAAGATAAACTATGAAATTACTTTTTTTTTTTTTTTTTTTTTTTTTGCTAAGGCAATTGGGATTATGTGACTTGCCCAGGATCATACAGCTAGGAAGTGTTAAGTGTCTGAGACAAAATTTGAACTCAGGTCCTCCTGACTTCAGGGCTGATGTTCAATCTATTGTACCACCCAGCTGCCCCAAAATTACTTCTTAAAGTCAACTATTATTACTTTTAGAAGGTGTTAAACTCACAATTTTAGCATTTAGAATTGAGCGCACATTTGGCAATGTCCTTTCTTCCAAAAGGCTTTGGAGATGAAGGATCATTTCATAGGCAGGAATTCATTCAAGCAAGAAATATACCCCATAATGCAATTGAAGGGCTCTCAGAATCTGAGACCCATCCAAAGCAAGGTGTGGGACTAAAGTGAATTATACTGAGTGATATAATTTTCTCTCTTTTTTTTCCCTTCTTTGTTTTATGTAAGTGAAATCTCAAGTAAGATGAAAACTTCAAGAAAACTTAATTAATTTCAAGAGCAGCTTTGATTAACAGTATCTTAAGTACAAATATTCATCAATAGGCAAAGTTCCAAAATAAGAGTTTAAAAAGTGTTTTGAGCTTATACTTACAAAATAAGTTGCTATAAATTCCAGCATGTGATAGAGTTAATTCAGAACAGATTATCCTAAATACCATATGTGGAAAGAACTTTTTTTGTTAAGAGGCAGCTAGATTATAATTTCAGGTTTACCAAACCATAATTCAAACTAAACTGTTAGAAAATAACCACACTAACCATGGGGTTTTAGGTTAACATTGGCAGGGACCTTAGAGGGCATTTAGTCCAACCCCCATTTTATACATGTGGAGTGCTCTGCCTAATGTCATATAAATAGTTAAGTGGCAGAAGCAAAATTCAAACTGAGGTCCTCTGGCTAGAAATACAACATTCTTTCCAGCAAAGACTTTAATTACTATATATTTCATTTAAAAGTTGTCTATTTATGCTGCTTGGCATTTTAGTATTGAAACTGTATTTACCTTGGCTCTCTTGGGAAGACATAAGCAGGCAGATTCCAAAGTAGGGAACCAAATCAATCCCTGTTAAAACTAAATTATGCTACCCTTTTTTTCCTTTAACTGAGCCAAGCCATGATATAGCCTAGATATCTTAACAGGTACTCCTTTTCAAACGAGAGTTTGAAAGAAACTAATCTGTATATGTCTTGTCTCTGAATACCACCATCTAAGCAGTCCCAAAAGTTATACATTTCTTTTCCTAATGAATTTCACCATCATGGCATTTTGCTGTGAGGTCTTTCCTCCCACTCCTCTACCTCTTCTCCATTAGGACTAAACCATCATTGTTCACATCATTGTAGTTAGAAATGTTGAAAACCCTCCCCCTCTCCCTTTTAAAAAATATTACATTTGGTTAGTTGATCCTTATTCTGTTTCTTGTAAATGAAAAGTTCTTTTGTCACTACCGTTATTTCTTCTTTCTTTGTGTGTCAGGGATTCATTCATTTCTGGTAGGCACACACTCCCTTCACCATCTTGGAATGCATCCCCTCCATGCCATAGTAGGTGGTCTCATGAGTTTCTATGGCCCTCATCATAATCATTATTACTGTGTAGCCCAAGAAACAGTCAGTGGCTGTCACACTCTTGAGTCTCATTACAAATGAGATCTTTTCCAACTGAAATAATAATGCCTGAATCTAATTAGAATAAAACTCATTAGAGTAGTTGATTGCCATTAATGCCTCTATTGATTTTCCTAATGAAGTAAGCAGAGGGAGGAGACTTTAACACAGCACCTAATTATTTCTTCCTTTTTTTCCCCAACATTTTCTCAGAACTGTTGTTATAAATGTGTTGTTTGGGCTGTTAACTAAAAGCAGCTAAAAAGTGCTTCTTAGGTAGAGATTGATGTGCTGTCTCCAGCTCTGAGGTGGGGTCTGCGCCTTAAAAAACAAAAACAAAAACAAAAAAACACTATCTTACTAGCCATACTAGTAAGATAGTGGGGTTTGGGGAGGGGTTTTTGTTATAGTAATAACAATATATATACAATATATTGTACAATACAATACAGTCAACAAAATATATACATTAACAATAATAGTAATAATATAGCCATGTTATTAAAGGTTTGTTTTTAGTTTTGACCTGTGATTTCATCAATCTGGGAAACACTCCATCCTACCCCTGCCTTGCACCTTCAGAGTCTGGATATTTGGGAGGGGGGCGTCTTGGTCCATGTGTTAGAAACTTGAATCCAGGTCCTGTTCATGCCAAGATCAGCTCTGCCATATGCTGTAACATTTTAATTTTATCCCTCTAATTTTACAGTAAGACCGAAAAAATAAAGCCTGACCTGTAGACATTGTTAATATCATATAATCACAAAATGTCATATGCCTAAGAAGGTATCTTATAGATCATATAGTCTAATTACCTACCCCCTTTTCTAGATGGGAAAAATGAGCCCCAGAATTATTCATTGACTTATCCAAGGTCAACAGTGATGAATTCTAAACCAGAGCCCAGTCCTCCAATTCTCAAACATCACTCTTTGCACTGTATCCTGCTGCTTCTCTTGGCTTTGAATTTTGTGCCTTAGGGCTTGAAAATGCCAGCTGCTTCCCATCACACAGTGCCAACGCTGTAGCTTCACGACCATTTTTTCCCCTTTTTCTTCCTCCTGCCTGTTTATTCCAGTTCCTAATCACAGATGCCAAGGGAAAGAATGAAATGAACTTGGTCTAGTTCCTCTGGATGAGAAAAGAGTTTAAATGCAGGAGATTCTTCTAGAGCTTCAAATTCATTGTTGTTTCTAAGAGTAGGAGCAAACTCAGAGAGGGCTGGCTGTTGATTTGTGTTGAAAGAAAGGGAGATTGCCCATTGAAGCCCTGCATCATGTCACTGCTGCAGTAATTGTGCCTGATTAAATCTGGCTGTAGATTTCATCCCAGAAATCCTGTGATCTTCCAGGTATGTTTTTAGTCAAAATGGAAGTGTACGGTCATTACCCTGACACACTGTCTGCCATTGACGTTATCCTCTCCACTTAGGGGAGGGCTCTGCAACCATCCACAGTTGAGAATGGGGATTTGTAGAAAGACCAGTGGGCTCGGCATCAGAAGAGCCGACCATAAATGCTGCCTTAGGAAATTACTAGCTGTGTAACATTGGGCAAGCCATTTTCCTTCCCCCGAGTCTTTGTCCATAGAAGAAAGAGGGTTGACTAGATCAGGAGTTCTTAATCTTTTGGGGTTATAAACCCTCTGACTGTCTGAGGATGCCTATTAGCCCTTTTTAAGAATAATGCATTTAATGCATAAAACAAAACAAAACAAACCATTACAAAGGAAACCAATTATATGTTATTTCTCTATCTTACTGTAGATCTTCACAATAACCCAAGTAATGGAAGGATTATTGGCCTCCATTGACTGGAACTCAGGGAAGTTAAAGGATTTGCCCATTGCCACCAAGCTCATAAGTAGTAGAGCTGGGTCTTAGGCTGTCTTCTGACTCCAAAGGCAAAAGCTCCTTCCCCTGCATCACAACCAAATGCACTAACAGCTCCTTAATACAACCCTTCCTTGTCCAACTTATTAGGGGATTCCATTCTTCAAGCTTGCTGGAGTTTTGTGAAGACTTTCCTTCCAGAAAGTCGCCTTTGAATTTGGTGAAGTTAACCAGTGTATGCTTTGCACAAGGAGGTGATTGTGCCCCATGGTCACTTATTCTGAATGCCTAAAACATTTTTCACAAAGAGTTCTATTTTGTGTTCTCCTTTAAAGGGGGATGGGGAAGAGAGAGGAATTGCTAGGGAATAAAGCTAGAGAAATTGCTATCTTCAAAACTGGCTTTCCCCCTACCTTCTGCCTTCTGATAGTTGGTAGATTTAAGGTTCTCTTTTTCATCACAGGTTTTTTTAATTTAAATAAGAGATGAAACCACCATTGCAAATACAGACCCGTCACCCTCAAAAAACCAGAATGAATGAATAACACTATGCTGTTCTGCAAGGCTAGAGTAATGCTTTGTGCTAGAGGCTGTCAAAGGAACCTGCCTGTCTTCCCTCCAGGTGGCTGAATTATTCCTTCCCAAAACCTTGTTGGTATTTCATATGTTTGTTATATTGCTCAGGAAAACTACAGAACAATCCCTGGCCCTGCTGTTCTATTTTTCATAATTTTCTTTCACGATCTCCATGGCTGCAAACCCCCTTGCATTCCCTAAAATTATCTTCAATTGCATAGAATTATGGCAATTATTAGAATGGAAATGCATTAAGAATCTGGAATTTAATCAAGATAGGAAGCTTCTGATAAGGAAGAAAATCAGACTTATTGTTACCATCTGTGACTTAGCAAATAAATACTAAATTGCTACTTAAGGCACAGAATAGTTCATGGAACTAGTGAGTATTGGCAATGGTATATTAAAATCAAGTCTTTCTTATATCAAGCCTAGCACTCTATTTGCTTTTCATTTATATTATTGGTAGTAGTAATAATAATACCACAATGTTGATTAAGCTAACAATTTCTTGAGAAGCAGCATGGTCTTATGGATACGGGGATGGCCTTGAAACTTTGTTCAAATCTTGTTTCTGACGCTCTCTGATGATAGGCAAATCACTTAACTCTCAGTGTCCCCTGCAATAACATAATATAATATAGCATGTTATAATATAGTATTCTATAATATAAGCCCATAAATTGCAGAGGAAATAACCAATTTTTCACTGACAGAAGGAATTTCTAAACATAGAGATGACAGTTCTAGACCACAATACTAATAATAATTTCTTAGAAGCTGCTGTGATCAGAAATTCAAAATTACAGTCTTCTTGGTTCATATGATTTTCAAAAGATAAAAAAAATATCATTTGTAATTGATAATTGCAGCTGTAATTCATACCCCTACCTGCAACTATGATTCATATATAAATTGGGTTACTACTTTTTCTGGTGCACATTTATGTATCTCCATATGTTAAAATTGTATATTGCTCCCAAAACTGTCCCTCATCAGAAACATCTTTCTGGCTTGCTGAGACTTAGTCAACTTTGAAAGTTTTAATGGGAGCTAGAATGATATGACTTTTCTTATGGTTGGAGCATTATCTTTAAAACTGTTATGAAGCACATATTCATAGAGTAAGCAGGAGCTGAAAGAATCATCTTCCTGAATTCAAATCTGATACTTACTATAGCTGGATGACTCTGGGAAAGTTACTTATTCCTGTTTGCCTCAGTTTCCTTATCTGTAAAATGAGACAGAGAAGGAAATAGTAAAACACTCCATAATCTTTGCCAAGAAAACCCCAAACGGGATTATGAAAAATTAAACATAACTGAAATAACTGAATAACAACAAAAGTCACATGATAGTTATTTAGAAGAATATCACTTCTGCCCAAGATGCTTTAGAACTGAAATAGAAAATTCATGGCATATTCCTTCACTTAGAATGTCTTCTCTTCTCTCTGGAAAATCAATATCTTCCTTTCATTCAAAACTTTTCAAATTCATCTCATCAATGAAGGCCCTTCCCAGATGATTTCTCCCTGAACTTTCTAACTGTACCCAGGAATTTCTCTGTAGTTCTATTCTCAGAATTGCAGATAAAATTAAATTTATGGGAAAAGATTTTAGAGGGTTTCTAGTGCAGCCCCCTCATTTCACAGATGAGGGAACTAAGATCCAGACAAGGGAAATGACTTGCCAAAAATCACACAGATGTTACCTGGCAGAGGCCAGACTTGAACCCTAACCTTCTAACTATATATCTAGTCCAGAAGGAACAGTCTTGTGTAGCCTGTGTCTGAATACAAATCCTTTCTTTACCATACCTGGAAAATAGTCCTATGGTCTTCACTTGAGAACAAAGAAGTGGAAATCCCACAAACTTTTGTGACAATCTATTCCACTTCTACATAGCTCTAATTATTCCTGGGTTCTTCTATGGCATGATTCCAATGACCTTTTATACCTCGGTTGTCCTTTTCTGGAAACTCTCCAGTTTATTAATGTTCTTCCTAAAATATGGCATGATCCTGACCACAATACTTGAAATGTGTTCCAACATAGACAGAGTATATAGCAAAATTACTAACTCCCTTACAGTAGAGTCTGCCTTTATTGATGTAGGCTCATATTTCCATATCACATTATTGGCTTTTTATGAACTGTGAGCCACCAAAGCTTCCAAATACTTTTCAGATAAACTAGCCTTGCATCGGTGACATTGATTGCTTGAACCCAATTTTACATTTATCTCTGTTACATTTTATCTTAATTTCTCCTCCAAGTCGTAGCCCATCAAGATAGTTTTGGATCCTTAACTTTGCCCTCCACTGCTTCCCCTCTTTGTGTCATCAACAAATTTGATGAACATTCCCTCTACACCCAAGTCATTGACAAAAAATTTTAAAGAGCTCAAAAGCAAGCACAGATCCCTTGGGATATGCCTCCAAAGACTGATGCCATTCAACCTGTTTTGAACTAATTTCTTTGAAGTCCATACCTTTCTATCTTTTCCATGAGAATAGAATGAGAGACTATCCCTTCTGTTGCTAAATTGATGTTAATTATGTGTACAGCATTCCCTTGATCTCTCTAATGGCTTTGTTAGAAAAAGGAATAACTTATTCTTAAGGAAGCCACACTGGCTTCTTGTGATCAAAAAGATGTTCCCCAACCATCTATTTCATGATAACATTCTAGGATTTTGCCAACTTTTTAAAATAATATTCACCTTCTTATACATTGTATTCTATCCAAAGTTGACTACAGAATTGCTATTCAATCTCTCACCTCCATGTATTTGTAGAAGTTGATTCCTAGTGTCTAACACACACACACACACACCTTCATTTCTCTGTCTCAGAATTTTTAATCTTTTTTCAAGACTTAGATCAAATGCCACTCCTACTATAAAGCTGTCTCTGTTCTTTCTGTTAGTGTGGTCTCCGATGTCACTTCCTTACTCAGCCAACTCCAGTGGTTCTCTAGTACTACTAAGATCAAAAATAAATTCTTCTATTTGCCATTTAAGGACCTCACAGCTGAGCCCCCAACCTGCCTTTCCAGTCTCATTATGCATTATTCCCTTTCCCACTCTTTACATCCAGCCAAACTGGCCCACTTTCTCCGACTCCCACACAACACTCCTCTCTCTCATCTCCTTGCCTTTGGACTGGAGGTCATCTAAGCCCAGAATGCACCATCTCCTCCTGTCTGCCTCTTAGAATGCTTGGCATCCCCTAGAATTGAGTCAAGTACAGCTCTAGACATGAAGCTTTTCTCAGTTCCCTCCATCCCAGATGATGCTAGTGCCATCCCTTCTCCCTGCAAATTACTTTATATTCATTTTGTTTTGTCACCAAAAAGCTGGGATTCTTTACCTTTTTTATGTCATAGCCCTCATTGTCAATCTGATGACAAAAACCTATGGAAATCTCACAATCATGTTTTTTAAATGAATAAAATAAGATACACAAGCTTACAAAGGAAACTAGTTACAGTGAAATATCCATTTTTCCCCCTTACAAATTAATAGACCCCACTTAAAATCTATCAGGGAATCCCATTAAGAACCTCTCCATAAAAAAAGAGGCAATAGGGTATAGTGAAAAAAGAGAAGTGACCTGGAAGTCAAAGACCCGAGTTCAAATCCTGTCTTTGTCCATGTGACTGGACAAGTCACAAGTCACTGAAAAGAAGGTGCTGACCTGCATTGGTATATGGAGTTCTCTTCCCTGTGAGTTCCCTATACTAATACTTTTGCTAACAATAATAGTTTGCATTTATCCTAATACTTTAGATTTTGCAAACTACTTTACAAATATAAATCGTTTGAGAAGTTAATTAAATAATAAATATCACAGGCTTGCATTTTCATATACCCCCACCCTCATGGATAGATTTCAAGGATTCTGTGAATTTGGATGGAGAAATAATACATCTCTATTTTTACTAACCTTTACTTTCCTTTGTAATCTGGCATATTTTATTCATTTAAAAACATTATTCTGAGAAAAAGTCTTATACAGTAATTGGTTTATAGGGAAAAGGTTCTGTGTTCACTGTTGAGTTAATCAGGGAAGTGTACAACACTTTAGAAATATTTTCATCCCAAATATTAAATTTTTTAAAGCAGTTTTGGGGTTCCAAGGAATACTCCTATCTGCAGAAGCCGATAGTACAGATTTGGAACCCAAAGGTTTGGGTTCAAATCTCATTTCTATCATATACATGCATTTACTTTTAATTTATTTACAGTTACTTTGAGCAAGTAATTTATTCACTTATTTGCTTCCTCTCTAAAATAAGGGGTTGAAGAAGTTAATCTCTTAAGTAACTTCAATGTCCAGGATTCCTCTTTCCCCCCTCTTTATTATCTTCTGTCCTGTAGAATGTAGGGATTCATTAGAATCAGGGCTTCCTCTAGGCAAACCTGTTTCAAACTGAATTTCAACATAGAAATGAAAGCTATGAAGTATCAGCATTCTTTTTGTTGGCAACTTTTTAAGGAAAAAAATGTTCTTTCTAATGAGATATAAGTTTCTTAAACATCTGGTTTCCTTCTGGAAAGTTTTCTGAGGAAAATTTTAAGGTACCAGAAATAGTAGCATTTCATACTCAAATCATCCAGCATTTTTTAGGTTGACTCTACAATCTTAGAACAGGTAGAACTTTGGGATTAATCAAACAGTGAGTATTTATTGAACCCTTTATGCATCTAGTTAAATACTCAGTAAACCCATTGCACTATCAAAAGAAGTATGGCATAAGAAGTTCTACAGCATGTAAATCACTTGAGAAAATATATATTATTTTATCCTTTGGGTTTGTATTCCCCCATTCTAAGCACAGATGGTAAGTACTTAATAAATACTTGTTGATGGGTGGATGGATGGATGGATGGATGGATTGATTGCCTACTGGCAATGACTGTTTCCTTTTTGTCTTTGCATTCCCTTCCCCTAGCACAATGCTTGGCATATGGTGAGCACTTATGCTTATTGACTGATTTTTTTTTTTAATTTCTACATTGAATTTCTTATTCATGTGATATCATTTTTTTTTCTTTTCTTCAAAGGGCCGTGATTACTGTTCAGAAGAAGAAGATATCACATAGTGCCAATTCTACTAGTCAAAACAGGAATTACTACTGTGTAAATAGATTACAACCCAGTTGAGATCTTTGGGAAGGTCGTCTACAACACACACACAAAAACAGCACTACATAATAAAAGAAGATCGATCGTCTCCATATTGTATGCCCCATTCACTTACAATGTTTCTTAATGAACTTGCAAAGGAATATTGCTAAGAACTGTTCTAAAACTTTGTTGCTGCTAGTTAAAACTTGTTGCAACTTTTCACTCCTCTTGTGTCCAGGTATGCAGCAAAATTCTTAAATTTCACCTTACAGACACGGTTGTTCTTACAGATGCTGCCCAGCTGATTTTCTATCAGATGAAATAGTGATGAACTCAAATACCAAACTTCCATTTCTAGAAGGTTCCAGCTTTTCTGATACCTTTTCCCCTCCCCTCCTCTCTTTAAAGCTGTTTGTCAGTCCAGAGATGGGCCAGAATATTGCTTCTTACTGGCGATTTTGAGCTTGGGAGATGTGGGGATGGTTGCTATGGCAAGCCTTGTTTCTCTGCTAAGAAGAAATGGAGAAGCTACTATCTATTAAAAGCATGTTGTCCCATGAATACTGGAAGTGATGCCGGAGCAGCAGTTTGCCTCACTTACTAGGTATCTTAATCAAGGACTAAGCTTGCAGTTTTGGCTTTGCTCAGATGCAAATGGAAGTGTGATCGCAATCATTTTGAATCCCTTTTTTTTTCTAAGGAAATAAACATTTTACTGTTTTTATGTATCTTGTCTTCTACCATTCATCTAGCCCAGGTTTTTTTTGTTTGTTTGTTTGTTTGTTTGTTTTGGGTTGTTGTTGGTTTTTTCTTATTTTTTTTTAAACAATTATCTTGGGTTTTTACAAGTATCTCGCTGGGTAGACATTTGTTGGGTAGCCTTTTGTTGCAATACTGATGTTAGGCTAAATTGCCTCCCTGCTCTTCCCATTTATACTTTCCCAGGTTTTACCAGGGCAAAGAAGAAGAGGCATACAACCACCTTCTTTTTTAACAGAGCACCAAACCATAACATTACTTTTATTTTTTGCCATCAAATACAACATCCCATTTCTTTATTTCTCTCCTTATAATAGGTACAGGAACCTTTCCTTTTCTTATTTTCCTCTCTCTAAGGACTAGTTTTGTATATGTACAAGGTTTTGACCTTCTGGGGAAAAAAATGCTCAAGTATATACTGGTCATGGTTGTTGAAGATGCTAACAGCCAGAAGTACCTGGGCAGCAATGGGGAATGTTGATTGTGTGTTCTGTAGAGTTTATTTTTCCATATTATACAAAGAGGATGATCTCTTCTCAAAGACAGAGGTAATATTTTTAACAAATATTGTCACAAGTAAATAGTAATCATAAGGGGGAAAAAAACTTTTGTATTTTTTTAAATGAGTTTGATAGCTTTGATGAGGGCTCTCTTTGTTACTTTCAGGAGGAAGGGCTACCATAATGAATGCATTGCAATGCTGGTCATGAGGTTCTGGGGCTTTGTCCACATAGTCCATATGGCATAAGTTCAATCACAAAGATTATTCCGTTTTCTCCAATCTTGGATTGTGTGACCTTGAAGGGAGGCACTTGTGAATTCATTAACACTGCCACCCTATAATGTTTAGTGGTTCAGACTTTCCAGGGAGTAAAAAAGATTTTCTGCCAGGGAAGAGATCATGGTTCTAAATGTATTCTTGATGAAAGGATGAGATAGGACTTCAAATGGACTTCACCTAATTGATGGCAGCCATTCATTGATGTGCCAACTGCATTTGTTTTCCTTGGTTTTGGATGAGGGGAAACTGAAGATGGAAGAACTTTAGTCAAAGAGATGAGGAGCAAGGACTTAAACATTATCAACAACAATAACAAAAACAAGCCTTCTTTCAAGCCAGGACAGCAGATATTTGGGGAGCAATTGTGATGGTTACATAAATAGGGAAAAAGCCAAATTGTAAGACTTTTTATCCTGATCCAAACAGGAAAATGTCAGTTCAAGTCTCCAAGGCTTTGGAAGGCATTTCGCTCCCTTCATACTCCACATCCTCACCCATGGTTTTGGTCAAGGGATTTAACTGGTTTTCCTCAAGTGAACTGAAGGTTAATTACAATCTGGGTACCTAATTCTACCTCTCCCACCCCCCACTCTTTATCCAGTCCAGAAACTTTTTGCCTTGGATTCTAGCAATTTGATGATATGATTGTGGCATTTTCCAGGGTGGCTCTTTTATTGGTATTGATCATAAACCAAAAAAATCTGGATTTGAATCTCCACACTGTCCTTTTCTACCTGTGTGACCTTGAGAGGTCATTCAACCTCTCTGTGCTTCAGTTATTTCGTATTCAAAATGAAGGGGTTGCACTAGATCACCTCCAAAATTTCTGCCATCCCTAAATCTGATTCCATAATTAAGTTGGTTAAATCAAGTCTTCCATGTGACTCCCAAACTTGGTGTCTCACTGTCTTCCCTAGAAAATAACTACCTTTCCCCTAACTTCAGTTTCCATAAAAAGCATTTTTAAAAAACATTCTGATACATTGCACATCTATGAAGAATAATGTTCTTTAATCATTTGAATGAAACCAGATGGGTCCCCTTCATGGACCCAGCGGCTTCCCACTGGAGGTGCTCTTGGGTGTCATGCTTAACAATGAGCCCATATCTGATGTGCACAAGTGATTTCATCTGTAGTCACATTTGGCAGATCTAGAAATAGATCTGGGAAATGGGGTGGTTGAGCTGGTTGGCACGAAATGCCTGATTGTGTTAACAACATTCAAAACTGTCTGTTTTCCATTTGTTGGTTCTAATCATAAAATTGTCAAATGACTTTGTGGTTGTACTTCGTTTTTCAAAGCCTTTTGAAGGGATCTAAAACAAAAATATTTTGACTCTTCCTCCTGTGCAGCCTACGATTAGACAGTATTTCTGATGCAGTGAAAAGCAGAAGCTGATTTATGGGAGGGTGCAGCTCTGCTGACTGATAACACTGTAGCCCTCGCTCAAGGGAAGGGAGGAGTTAGAGCAGGGTGGGAAGAGATCCCAGCTCTACAGGGATACATGGATATCTCCATGGGGTATTTTCTATGCTGAGTACTTTTCAAAGTATAGCTCCTGGGCTGCCAGTAGGCGTGGTGCAGCTGTCAACAAGATTTAAGGTGTTTTTATACATGTCTCATGTGCAAGGAGTGGTGGTGTTATAAAAGATCAGGAGTATATAGATGTAGCCTTTTCATTGGCAAGGAGTCAGAATCACCCAAGACTGTGGTCATAATGGAATACATTTGCGCTCACAACTGGCAGAAACCTTTAAAGAAAATTTGCATCACTGCTTCTTCTTAGACCCGGGCTATGAACAAGAGTAGATTGTTAGGGTCTATTTCAGGATACATGAAGCCTTAAGTCCAGAGGAAAGAAATAAAGTCCATAAAAACAACAGCAGTCACCTCTAAAAGAAAATAGTTCTCTTAACGTATGCAACATAGCTAAAGAGAGGAGATTGGGTTAGATCCTCTAAATAACCAGTGACCTCACTCAGTTCAATTCAGAAAGCACTTATTAAGTACTTATAGTGTGTGAGGGATTATTCCAAGTGCTAGGGATAAGTAGAATGAAAACTTGGTCTAACATCCCTACTCAACTCAATCATTCTTTCCTCTGAGCCAGAAACCTAAAGCTTTATTCAAAGGAATAAATTCAGTTTTCAAACTCCACCCACAAAGTCACAAAAAGAGATAGAAGTCTCATCCATGTTGGCAGGACAGGCAAATTACCATATAAGAAATGATTACCTGTATGGCAAGACAGCGGGCAATGGCAAGCACAGTCACCAAGGAACCTATTTCAGGAAGGCCTTTTTGCTACCATCCCATTTCAGAGATCATCCAATGTCCCCTCTTTCTAATTATTCCATGTCCCCTAATGTCAGGCCTTCTAAAAACATGATGTCTGTAGGAAAGGAGTGTGATTATGTCAATAACCTTACATGATTGTTATTTGTTTTGCAAATAGCATGAGTTGTCATAGAGATTAGAAGGTCCATGTTGATGATGGATGACACAAATGAATGACAGAAAATGTGCTTCAAAGATTGTTCAAAAATTAAATAGTAGATATTGTATGTTGTAATGGAAGGAGCCTAGAGTGAGAAGTCAAACAGACTTGAGATATCTGTTATTTATTACCTGGGTGAACTTGGACCATTCATCTCTTTGGATCCCAGTTTCCACCCCCAGTATGAGGGAGATTGGACCAGATGACCTCTAAGGATCCTTCCACTCATTCTGTAATGATGAAAAGATACCTACAATGAACATGTGTTGCGATTTAGAAATGGTTGCAACTTATCAACCACATACCTCCTCTATTCCACCATTACAAAAAAAAGGGCTTAAATATAGTTGTTTTGTAGGGGAAAGAAATGTCAAAGGAAAAACACTAACATAATCATGCCTGGCTTTTGATATTTTTTTTCCACAGAGGGAAAATAATTGGTGTCTGTACAAAAAATTAATTAATTAGCCAACACTGTTATTAGTTACTAGTTTACACAAATGTGCCATCCATATTTTTGGATTGAAAGGCATTTTCAGCTATCTATTTATATTCTCAGACATGAGGCTTTTCTTTAAGCTATCTAAAACCTCAATAGAAAAATGAGACCTGGTCTGGGAAGAGGTTCTATATGGTTAAGGACTGGACTAAAGGGTAATTTGACATTGAAAATTCTGGTTTCATGATGTCATGTGAGTAGATGACTGGACCCCAGTGCTACTGTGTTAAAACTTGTGTGAAACAGTTGGTTTTCACATTGCAAACGTCTCTGCAATAAACCTTTTGGAATTTCGTGAATGAAGTCTATGATTTACTTTTTGCCAGGGAATCATTTGGGTTTTTCCAAGAAGGGGGGAAAAAATGGCTTAAATAAAAGGTTTCAGTTCCAGTTCACTCTTCCTTGACTTTGGCAATCATCATTTTGTATGCAAAAGCTTCAGTTCAGAATGGGATTCTGCACATGCATGTGTATGTCAGGCACAAACAGAAGGGCCCACCAGTTAACATACATTTTTCAAGTATTTATTTCATATTGGGGGGTCCATTCTAAACAAAACACCATGGTAGAGGTGTTTAAGAGGTATGGGATGGTTAAGAAGTAGCTTGTCTTTTGTGTAAAATGCACTACCTTATATAAACATTAGTGTTGAACAAAGGGAACTTGTGCAAAAAGATCTTAAGATTTTTTCATTCAATCCTTTTCCATTACTATAAACCCCACCACCACCACCACCTGTCTGTCTTCCTATGGCTCATCATTATATTTTCATTTTAGAGTCATAAAATCTTGAAGGTCTCGTAATCCAGCCTTAGATGCTAAACAAGACCTTTCCTATAAATCCTCATTAAGTGGTCATCCTTCCACTGCTGAAATATTCCTAATGTTTGGAACCCATCACTTAATGAGGCAACCAATTCCACCATTGGAAGGCTGTAATTGTCAGTAGGATTTTCCTTTTATTGAGCTGAAATTTTTCTTCCTTTGTAACTTGGATCCATTCATCCTCATTCTGTCCTCCAAAGCCGCACAGAACAGTTCTAACAAGCTCTTCTTCCAGGCACTCTTTGAATATCTGAGGACAGATAGGATGATGAAACAAGGAATTACATTGTAGGCATGGAGGAAATTTGAGAGATAGAGGAATGATCAGAAGTATTACTATACTATCATTGTCAGCTTCCTCTTAGACATATTTCTTTTATCCTTTCCTGATAGAACATTATTTTCCTTAGAGGTGACTAAAGTAAAATAGTAATGGAGTAGTTCTCTATTCTTCGCTCCACTGTGTTTACATAGCATCACCTCTAGTAATAAGTAAATCCATATGCCACATGGCTTATTTTATGGTTGGATTTTTTTGTTTAGGGTTTTTTTTTTTTTTGAGGGGGATTTGGCCCCAGCATAGCGTTAATGCCCCTCCCTTTTTCCTCTCAACTCTCAGTCCATTCTAGGTTGGAGCCTTCCTGACCCATTAGATTCTTAGTATATCTCAACATTCTTATTATGGTATGTCTTAAATTCTTCCTGAATTATCTATATGGACTCTCCCCTTGTTTTTATACCTTAGAAGATGTACCTCTATTTTCATTTTTGGTTCATTTCCTTGTTTTTTTTAAGATCTAAGTTTATCAAAGACATCTCTATGCAGGTATTTCAACTTCCCTAGATGCCTCTCCTTATTCCTCCTCATTGAGATCAAGTGTGATTGTATTATCAGGAATTTGTTTCTAAAAGCATTTCTTTCTTCCTTTCTTCCTTCCTTTCTTGTTTCCTTTCTTCCTTTCTCTTGTCCTTTCATTCTTCCTTTCTTTCTTTCTCAATTTATTGAGGCTACCACGTAGCAGCCAGTAGAGCTTGAGCCCTCTGCTAATCTGCTCTGAAGCTTTTGCTACTCCTTAGTCTGCCTGGTGCTCCCCCTCCCTGGAAAACGCCATCTTCCTTTGTCCTCCACCACACTTCCAGGTCTCAAGGGTTTACTATATTGTGCTAGAATTAGTGTAAGTAGGACGAATATTCACCACCACAGCCAATTATTTTTTTTTTAATGATAGCTTTTTATTTTTCAAAATACATGCAAAGATAGTTTTCAACATTCATCCTTGCAAAATCTTGTGTTCCACATTTTCTCCCTCCCTCTTCACCCTCTTCTAGACAGAAAGCAATCCAATATAATTTAAATATGTATAATTCTTCTAAAAACATTTTCTTGCTGTACAAGAAAAATAAGATCTAAAAGGAAAAAACATGAGAGAAAAAACAAGCAAGCAAATAACACCACCAAAAGTACTATGTTGTGAACCACATTCTGTTCCCATAATCCTCTCTTTGGGCTCTCTCCATCACAAGTCTATTGGAACTGGCCTGAATCACCTTGTTGTTGAAAAGAGCCAAGTGCATCACACTATTCTTCTTGAATTCTATTCTGTTTATTAAGAGATTGTAACCAGAATAGAGTACCATATCTTCATCTGGAGGAGTGTATTTGACACACTGCTTTCCTGCTTCAGAAGAGACTCATCACTGGCCCGCAGATGATCTGAGCTTCCTGGAATGAAAGGCTCATGGGATCTGTGTGACAATCAACTTTTAGAATCTTTTCAGCACATAACATTGCTGAATAATATTTTTTCACTTTATTTTTCTTACTTTTTTTTCAATATGACTAATATAGAAATGTGTTTTATATGAGCTCACATGTATAATTGATATCACATTGCTTGCCTACCCAATGAATCAGGAGGAGGAGAGAGAAAGGAAGATTTTAGAACTCAGAAAATTTTTAACAAATGTTAAAAAATGGAAAAAGAAGAAACTTAAAAATTTTTTTCAGTACTTAAAAAAAATGTCTCTGATGCATTTAGAACCTAATACAATGAGAAGAAACTACTATGAATTGCATTTTATTTCTCTTCTTGGCTTTCTTAGATGCATTATTTTATCTTAAGTTGGTTGGCTCCAATTAATAGAAATAGAGAATAGACCCATGATTTCACTGGTATGTAGATAACTTCTCAAATTTGTCCAATTTCAATCCAATTCTCAAATTAGGAAATTCCCTTCTACCAATGCAAATTCGAACCTGCAACATAGTCTTAAAGAGTTATCTAGAACACTGAGAGGTTAAGTGATTTATCCATGCTCACCCCATCAACCATGCCATCTCGCCTCTCACATCTATTAATAACAAGCAAAAAAATAAAAATAAAATACAAATCTTGCAAAGAAATCTACAGATTTGCCAGTCTTTCTCTACCCTCTTTGTCATCCATGACACATATGCAGAAAGTCAGTGCCCAAGTTGGAAGCCACATTTCAAGTTTCATTGAAATTCCTATTTGCCCATCACCTAGTTTTTTGTAGATTAGAGCCTGACATCTTTATGGTACTGGGCCTCCAGGTGTCTAGGCCAGTTTAAGCATTGTAAACTCTTTGTAGAACTCTTGCAGGTTCTTCTGGTACTTTCTTCTCACTCTCAAAACTTCCCTTGGTAGAGGGAATGATTCTCCCACTTTCCCTGGAGACAAAAGAATGAACAATAAATTCAGTATGAGCCTGGCTCATACCTATGGTATGTGTTGTCAATGATCCAAGCAATTATTTCGATGGCAATTACCAGATTTCTTGGGGATGAGTTGAAAAAATAGCTTTTGTCCCTATGAATCCAGAAAATTAGTTTAACCATATTTCATTCCCATTTAGGGGGTCCCATTCTGTCATTTCCTGCCTGTATCCCTTATTCTGCTTCCCTGTCCCCATCTGAGGGAAAAGTGCATTTGGGGCCTTTGAGTTTGAGGTTGGATCAAAGATTTAGAGTTGGAAAGGAACCATAAAGTTGTTTGTTTTTTCTTTCCCAACCCCCTCAAGGCCCAGAAAGGTTGAATGCTTTTTACCCAAGACCCTAAACATAGTAAGATGCAAAATCAAGATTCAAATCCAGTGCCTTGGACTCCAAACTTAGTGTCCCCTTCAATTTAGCTGAGCTAAATTGGATCTGGTTTGAAAACATCAGAGACCACACATCCAGGCTCAGCCTAACCTTCTTCTGAGCCCCAAGACTGAAAATCACTCCAGAATCTTAGTGGCTGGACCAGCCTAGATTTAGAGATGGTAAAGCAACACACCATCCCTGGATTGTTAGAATCTTGGCTTAGATCCAAATGACCATTTATTTGGGTGATTGGTTTTATTACAACAAATGACTTTAACCAAGACAAGATGAGGATGCTCAATAGATCTCAATCCAGTCTTTCCATTCTAAACACCTGAATTAGTATGCAAATTTTACTCAGGTAGAGTCTGCCAATAACTCTAGTAGGGCTTTAAATATGGAATGATTTACCTTTAAAAAAGAAGAAAAGGAGAAGGGAAGTAGAAGTCATATTGTTAACGTTTTCCAAATTTAATTTTTGTTTTTATATACTTCCAAAGCTCTCAAAAAATCTCTAGGTAAGTGCCTTCAATGAAGGTAGAAAAAATAAAGTCAACTGACTTGCCTAAGATCATGTGAACAGGTAAACTTGGACTAGAATTGAGGTTTTCCAACTTTCCCTCAAATCAATTGCATTGTCCCTGGTTTCCATGATTCATGGAATTTATGTATTTGATCCAGGGAATATTTGCCTGAGAAAGCAAGTTATCCATCATTCCTTATCATCATCCAATTAACAAGCATTCATGAACTCTAAGCACTGGATATACAGAGCCAGCCTTCAAGAAGTTCTCATTTGAGCAGGGGTGGGGAACCTTTTTTCTCCCAAGGGCCATTTGGATATTTATAACGTCATTCACAGACTAGACAAAATTAGCAATTTATAGAATTCAAGCAATGGGAGGTTGCTGTACATAGCTTTTAGCTCATCATCACCTTCAGTTGCCTTGATAGGACCAGACCAAATGATTTCACAGGCTTTATACGGCCCATGGGCTGAACATTCCCCACCTCTGGAATGGAAGACAACATGCAACAAATGAGACATTCAAGATATAAACATTGCAAATGGAAGTCACTGGGAGTGGGAGAGGACAGTGATAACCAGGAAAAGCTTCTTATAGAAGTTGAGATTTGAATTGAGTCTTAATGGAATTCAGGAAGTGAGGAGGGAACCCTACAAGTTTCCCTCAAAATCTCAGGATCTATGTTCCTTTGATTGTCTCCTTTCAATTATTCTGCTGAAACTTTTGAAGGCCTAAATTCACTTGGGGTCTTTCTGTCATATTCTAGCACATCCAAGTACTAGGTTTGTCTAGAATTTAGCACAATCTGCTGCTCTGGGCTTTCTGCTTCCCACCTCAAGTACTTTCTGTCTTATTTCACCTACAGAGATAAATGTGGATGATAGGAATTCATCTCTTTTTGTAAAAAAAGGTATTTGTAAAAAAAAAAAAAAAAGAAAAAAAAGAAAAACTAAAAAAAAAAAAAAAACCCTAGCCATGTTCTGAAAGCCTGTGGCTTATCAGCTCCCAAAGCTAGAAGGAAAAATGAAGAAGCAACATGGATCATGACCTTATAAATCCAGATCACATTGTCTAACACCCAAAATGTGAACCTAAACTTTCCTTCATCTCTGCTCTCGCTGCCTGAACAGATCTACAGATAGTTGAGGGGAAAGAGTCCATCTTTAGAGTACCCCCCCCCTTCATAATTTCAGCAGTCTTCATTGATCAGAATATGAGCTATTAAATTTTATTGTCTGGAGCTCAAAAATACTCATTATTTTGGCCCATTTGGGATCTTGAGCTTTTCTCTGAGGGAAAGAGCCTAACAGGTAAAATCCACCTATCTGTTCAGAATGAGGAATCCTTCTTACCCACCCTTTTTTTCTCATGGGAATCTGGTCATCCTCTATGCATTCCAGTCACAATAAGAATAGGATAGAGCTGAAGAAAAAGGGGAGTCTCTCAAAAAAAAAGATATTCTACAGTTATTCTAACATGTTTTCTTGAATGAATAACACTCTCTTTGAACAAAACATTGAGTGGAGAAATTAGTCTGTAACACTTCTGATTTCAACAGCAATTTCTCTGGTGGAAGCAATCACCCCAAAAGTTACTATGATCTGCATTTGCTGAACAGCCATCATAATGGGATATCCCCACAGAGAAAAAAAAAAATAGACCATAGAGCTACCTTGCTCTTCCAAGATTATAGTCCACTGCAGGATAGAGCAAATATCTAAAATAATACAGAAGTAACAGAAAAAGAAAGAAAAAAAATCAAAGACTTCTCTTATCTATTCTCAAGGAAGGAAATAGGACACTGAGCAATTCTCCTGAATGCTGGGAAAGCAACTTTATCAAATGGGGTAGATGAGCTTCTCATAATGAGCAATAAAAGCATTTAGTGCTGGTTTCCTAGAATTCCTAATTCCTTTTAGACTTTTTTTTTTTTTTTTTTAAGTCAGAGACTGTTCCAAGGCTAGATCAGTTTATTTTCCCCCCTTAGGTAATTCAAGACATCAAAGTATTGGCAATAAGCCAGTTCCTTTTCCAGGAACTTATGCAAGATAGTATACAGGTGGAATGAGTTAGCCTTGGAGGTTAGCTGTAGGCTTGATAAGAACAAGGCAAATTTTCCAGCTTTAAGGGCTTGACTCCTTGGCTCACCAACTCTGTTTTACTCTTGCCTTTGAGCTGACCCTCTTTGCAGAGTCCCCACCCACCCACTTGGATTCAACTTGGTTTGCATCACAGACTGCGTCAGTTTCCTGGATTTATCGAAAGCCCCAAAGCTTGAGTGTGTCCCCAAGCTCTCTGCCCTAATCTCTGCTGAAGAATTTCCAGTTCTCTGTCTCCTGATTCCTGCTCCCACTGGACCAACAGGGTGAGCCTTAGTTGACCTGTTGAAATAATAGCACTGACATGCAAAAATCCAAAAAAAAAAATTTCAACACCAAATATACTCATTTTAGGATTATAGAATGAGAAGGAAGCATAGCTTGAGAGAACAGCTGATCCCAAGGCTTGCCTCAGGCAAAAATATGTCTTGTACCTGTGTCTTTTGCCTCAGGATTGTCTCTTCCAATTATTGTCCTGACCTCATTCCCTATTTCCTTTTCTTCATTAATACCTGTTTTCAGTAAAAGATTGGACACAGATTTACACTAAAGTGTGATTGATGACAATGTTTCCCATCTACATCCCCCCAAGAATAAGTGCATTTATATAAGAAAGAGCCTTAGATTAAAAAGAAGTGCATCTTCAATTATAGAACTTTCAGCATCAACCACTAGAAAGGAAATTTACTTTGAGAGAGGCGGATATCTCAGTAAAATGGAACTTAAAACTATCCAAATCCAAGCCATGAGTATTTTATATTGAAGTATTGATGGAAGGAATCTCCCCACCAGGATTTCTCTATACTGATGATGAAATCACTGTTTCAAACCCAAAACTACTATACTAAATACTGAAGGAAATCAATGTAGGCAAGACTTGGTCCCTGCCCTCAGTTTACAGTTACAGTTGGGTTGAGAAATTGTTAAGTAGCAAGAAAAATATTTAATAACAAGTCAAGACAACAGAAGCACTGTTAAGAGGTAAATCACATTTAGTCCCTTAAAGTAGGAACAATAATTGCTTTTAGGAACTCAGGAAGGAGAATTCCCTTCAGGCTGAAAGGGATAAGGAAAAAAAGATCTCTTGAGTGCTGACACATAAGGCTTTGTCTTTGTAAAGAGTTGAAGCCAAAATGGAACCAATGAGATTTCTCCTTGGAGAAAAATATCTTTTAATCACTTTCTTCAAGCTTTCCAGAGAAAAAGATTCTCTATACTTCTTTGATAAAACACTCACATTGTCCCCATGCTCTATTTACTCTTCAAAGCACTTTACCAATATTGAAATTTAGCACCAATGAGCACAGGCAGCTGGGATACTGATGCTGGTGAGGCTAGCCTAGTTGTCTCATGAATCAGTGTTTTTTAATCTCTGAAAATATAAACATTTCTTTACATATATTTACACATGATTTCTATACATTGCTTGTAATTTTTGATAATGGACCTACTATTAAATATTTTTTAAAGTTTGCCTGACTTCGTTCTTTTTTTTACATCCTTCTTTTCTTTCTTTTATATCTTTCTGTAAGTTCTTGTTCTCCTTTTTCTTCTTCTTTTGTCCTTTTTGTTTCCTATCCTGTGAAACCTGGATTCAGATATGACATTGACACTAGGTGGGTGATTACCAACAAGTCATGTAGTCTTTCACTCTGAGTTCCCTCATCTGTAATATATGGAGTTAATAATACTTTGAAGAGCTACTCAAAAGTTCATAGCATCATAGATCTAGTCCATAGGCCTACCCAAAAGTCCATAGCATCATGGATTTATTCCACAGACCTACCAAAAGTTTATGGCATCATAGACCTAGGAGTCCATAGCCTTACCCAAAAGCCCATAGCATCATAGACCTAGTCCATAGACCTACCCAAAAGTTCATAGCATTATAAACATAGTCCATAGATCTACTCAAAAGTTCATAGCATCACAAATTTATTCCACAGACCTATCAAAAGTTCATAGCATCATAGACCTACTCCAAAAACCTACCCAAGAGTTTATGGCACCGTAGACCTAACAGTGACCTCAGAGTCCATGTAGTCCAATATCCTCATTTGTAGAGACCCAGGGGAGCTAAGTGATTTGCTTATGGTCACACAAGCAGTAAGCATGAGAGACAGAATTTGAACACAGGACATCTAATCCCAGAATTTGTGCTCTTTCCACTGTAAAATCATGACTCATAAAATTGATAAGCAAAGAATTTTATATGCCTTAAAAATAAAAGAAATATAAATTTTTATATATAGTGCTTTCCCTTTCTGCCCTTTTGGTTACTTCTCTGTTTGCTCCAATCTTTCTTAATGTGTTCCTAGAACTTAGAGTTTTAGAAGCTGAAGGGCACTTGGGTCATCTCTCCTCTGGTCATCATCATTTGAAAAGGCTCCCAACCCAATAAGCAATGGCTCAGGGATCAGAGGACCTCCTTTCAGTCTTGGCTCTACCATTATTAATGGCACACTGGGCAAGTCATTTGTAGAAGAGTTCACTCTGCCTTCCTTTCCTCTATTGAGTTTCTCCTCAAGCTCATTGAGTTGAAAAGATAAATGCCACAGAGTAGAAGGACAAACTTTGGATGCCTCAAAATCTTCCACTCCAAACTCCTCCTGACTGCTTACATTTCCCATCAAGGTCAGTTGAACCAAGCAAAAATAGTGATGTGGGTCTATGAGTGAAAGTGGAAATGAAGGTGGTCTAGCAGCTTTCCTCCTCTTATTTCTCCACTGTTGGTTCAATGGTACAGTAAGTAGGAAGACCTTGGATTTTGGAGTCCAAAGGGTTGGGTTCACACTTAGCTTGAATACTTTCTGCTTGTGTGACCTTGAGAAAGGAACTCAACTTCTCTAGATATCCATTTATTCATGTATTAAATGAAAGTATTATCCCATTTGTACAAAAAAATATTTGTAGCAGATTTTTTTTGGTAAAAAAGAGATGGAAGATTCCTATCAATAGGAAAAAGACAAAACACATTATGGTATATGAATGGGATGGACCACTATTTTGCAATTAAAAACTCATGAAAAGAAAGAAACCCAAGAAGACTTATATGAACTGATGCAGAGTGAAATTAATAGAAATAGAAGAACCACTTAGATGACAACTTTGAAAAACTCAAGAACTCTGATCTATACAATGAATCAAGTATAATTCCAGAGGACTCATCATGAAACATGCTACCCACCTCTTAATAAAAAGATAATAGACTCAGTGCAGACTGAGACATTTTTTTCAGACATGGCCAAATAAAGAATGTGTTTTGTTTGATTATACATATTTACAGATGGATTCTTCATTCTTTTCCAGTGGGGTTAAGAAGGAAAGTAGGAAGACAGATTTTTGTCAATTAAGCAAAAAAAACTTTTTTTAATAAATTAAGCCATTGCACTCAATGAACTTGGACGTCCCTTCCAACTCGAATTTGGAACCCTATGATCTTAAAATGTCTTCTGACCTCAAAGAAGAATTAATGTGACAATTAGGATTCATTAAAATTCATCTGTCCTTGAGTTAACAAGAGAATCCAATTTCCATCATCTTTCCTGGCATCTCATTAGTGAAATCTGGAGAGGCAGTATGAGAAATGAACCATTTCCCCTAGTATCCCCAAGAGCAGAAATGGGCATGTGGCCACCCTTGGCTCCTTTGCCCTGTGAGAGGCTCGAGGCAATTGAATCTCTCATCTCACCAGCTTCCCAGAACCTTCTAAGTGCCAGTATATACAAAATGGTCATAGCTGGCAATCTGTAAACAAATTTTCCCTGGCCCTTTCTTTCCCATCACAGAGTCCCCTGCCCACTCTCCCCAAGAACCTTTTTTTTGCTCTCTGAGACCCTTCCTTCCTACACCCATTTCTCATGAACAAACCTGTGATCCATCACAAAGTGATGATAAGAGCAGAGCTTGAAGAGAGGGAAGGAACTGATAATTTCCCAGGAAGAGCATAACTGGGCTCTTCTTTTCTCCCATGTAAATGTAGCAGGAAGTCCACGTTGGCTGCCAAACTTGGCAGGCTGGCAAACAGGCAGAGAGCCCATGTTTCCAGTTGAGGTAAACCCTGAGCCAAAGCTTGCTCTGTCAAAAGAAACAGGCCTGTTTCTCCATGCAGATGTTTGCCTGGGATCCTGAATATCAGCCTACATGAAATTATCCATTTGTCCACCTCCATCCCACCCGAGTTCCTGATAGAACTTGGCTGACATCCTCTCACCTCAAGGTGGATATTTCAACCTTATGTCGATGAAGGGCCAGCTGCAGAAAGAAATAGATGGGTCTCCTCTAGAGACTCAATAAACAGACTTTCCTATAAATCCCGAGATGACTCAAAGTTCTGTCCAGCTTGTTCATTTGCTCTGTTTCCTTTTGCTTGAAAGAGGGAACCGTAGAGGGTACCAAGATGGTGCAGGAGATAAGAGTCCTGGGCCTGAAGCCAGGAAGACTCATCTTCATGAGTTCAAATCTGACCTCAGACAAGTAATACCTCTGTGACTTTGGGCAAATCACTTAATGTTATTTGCCTCAGTTTCTTCATATGTAAGATGAGCTAGAGAAGGAAATGGCAAACCACTCTGGTATCTTTGCCCAAATGATTTCATGAAGAGTCAGACACAACTAAAATGACCAAACCACAAGGGACCCATTCGAGATGGGATATGAAGGATAAAAATGGGAAGGAGGATCAGAAGTGAGTCAAACTAATTTATCAGATCTCCAAGTTGAGTGGGCTAGGAGGTAGGTATGGAAACTTTATCACTTCAACAGAATACCAAAAAAATCAATTTTTTTCATTCTGTTTAAAGGTTTACTTCTTGTTCTCTGCTTCTACTAGCTAAGCAATAGCCACACCACAGGCAGCATGATTCCTAATTGTTGGAAAGAATGCAGAAACACTACACCTGTATGAGGAGCAGACTTGGTGCCAGAGATTTTGTGAGGAGAGACTGGTGTGGGTTACAGAGACTCTCAGAGGAAAATTCCAGGAGACAGAGAGAAACAGACAGACAGACAGACAGACAGAGACAGACAGACAGACAGAGACAGAAAAAAAGACATATAGAGAATGAGAGTAAGTGAGAGACAGAGAGAGATCCAGGTAGAGAAGAGAGAGAAAGTCTTTGGAAAATGTAGACATATAAGGAAAATATGGCTCCTCAACATGTCTATAATTTCTAACTCTCCCTGCTATTTCTAGCTCTCTATTGCTTCATTTGGAATATGGCACCTTTTCTTGTGTTGAGCTAAGATTTCATCTTGCTCCCACCTAAAGAGTTCATTCATGATTACTTATTCTTTGGTATATTCCACTCTATATAACTTCTCCAATTTCTATCTGCTGTTTGCTTTGATTTTACCCTTTCCCAAACTTCATCATCTTCAGAAACTTATCATTCTACAAGACAAATAAACTTAGAAACTCACATCTTTTCAGATAATCTTCTACCCTGGTTATAAGACTTCATCATGCCCTCAAACCAAGTAACATCTCTCTCCCTTAACTTCTTTTTATGCAGTGTGCCAGGGCACATAGTAGGCATTTAATAAATGTTTATTGATTCAAGTGGATTTACTCACTATTCACTATTTGTGAGAGTCTTTCACATAACAGCTTTTGGGGGAAAGGACCTAAGCCAACAGATGTAAGTTAAGGGGTATCTTCCCCCCTTAAAATCTGCTAAAAATAGATTTCTCCCTGGAGTCCTAAAAATGTGGTCCTCTTCTCCTTGATACTCCCTACTTTCTAAGTTTCTCTTCTCTCCTGGTTCTTATTCCACCCAAATGATAATTCCTCAATCTCTTTGGCTGAATCTTTATTTTGTTCTGCTAAACTTGAGTGTTCCCAGAGTCTTTCTCCTATGCTCTCTTCTGTTCTCCCTCTATACCGTTTCATTTGGTGATCTCATCTGCTCCAATAGATTCAATAATCCTCTTTCTGCAGATGATTCTCAGTCCAACCCTCTGTTCTCACAGGCAGTGCTGAATAGCTGGGAATCTTTCTCCATCTCTGCCTCCTGGCTGCCATTAGTTCTTTCAAGCTTCCTCTAAAGACCCATCTTCTGCAAGAAAGTTCTTTTACTCCTCCTTAATCTTAGTGCCCCGCCTTTGAGATAATCTCATAGTTATCCATGTATATCTAGTCTGTATACAGTTGTTTGTATGATGCCTTCTCCATCAGCATGGGAATTCTCTGAGAGCAGAAACTGTTATTACTCTTTCTTTGTATTTCCAGAGTTTGTTCTTGGAACATAGTCGGTGCTTAATAACTGATTGTTGACCAACTGGTAATTAGCAGATTATGAGGCTGATTCATTTAGGTACTTCTCTTTAAGGAGTTTTTCTTTCTTTCTTTTTATTAAAGCTTTTTCATTTTCTAAAGATATGCATGGATAATTTTTCAACATTAGCCCTTGCAAAACTTTTTGTTCCACTTTTTTTCCCTTCTCCCCAGCCCCTCTCATAGATAGCAAATATGCAATATATGTTAAATATGGTAAAAAAAATGTGTTAAATACAATATATGCATACATTTAGTATATTTATCTTGCTACACAAGAAAAATCAAATCAAAAAGGAAAACAAAATGAGAAAGAAAACAAAACGCAAGCAAACAACAACAAAAAGAGTGAAAATGCTGTTGTGAACCACACTCAGTTCCCACAGTCCTTTCTCTCTAGGTGTAAATGGCTCTCTTCATCACAACATCATTGGAACTGGTCTGAATCATATCATTGTTGGAGAGAGTCACGTCCATCAGAATTGATTATTATATAACCTTCTTGTTGCCATGTACAGTGATCTTCTGGCTCTGCTCATTTCATTTAGCATCCATTCATCCAAGTCTCTCTGTATTCATCCTACCAATCATTTCTTATAGAACAATAATATCCCATAACATTCATAAACCATAACTTATTCAGCCATTCTCCAATTGAAGGGCATCCACTCAGCTTCCAGTTTCCTGCCACTACAAAAAGGGCTACCACAAACATTTTTGCACATGTAGAGATCCCTTTCCTTCCTTTAAGGAGTTTTCACCTGAAGTAGTTAGTGACAAAGTGGCTATAGAGAGAGATCTGGGCCTGAGGCAAGATGACCTGGCTTCAGACACTTACAAGCTATCTCTTATATCACTCTTGGGTCATGAGTGGAAAAAGTTTAACATGAAATTATGATTTATTATCTTTTTAAAAATTTATTTTTTTAAATAATTATAATTTTTTATTGACAGAACACATGCCCAGATAATTTTTTACAACATTTTCCCTTGCACTCACTTCTGTTCTGACTTTTCCCCTCCCTCCCTTCCCCCCCCAGATGGCAAGCAGTCCTATACATGTTAAATAAGTCACAGTATATCCTAAATATATGTGCACATATGCACATATATGCACAATATATGTGTGCAGAACCGAACAGTTCTCTTGTTGCTCAGGGAGAATTGGATTCAGAAGGTACAAATAACCCGGAAAGAAAAACAAAAATGCAAACAGTTTACATTCATTTCCCAGTGTTCTTTCTTTGGGTGTAGCTGCTTCTGTCCATCATTGATCAATTGAAACTGAGTTAGATCTTCTCTTTGTCGAAGAAATCCACTTCCCTCAGAATACATCCTCATACAGTATCGTTGTTGAGGTATATAATGCTCTCCTGGTTCTGCTCATTTCATTCAGCATATGATTTATTATCAATAATTGATTTATATGCCCATTTTATATACCTATGCACCTGGGGTCCCATAAAAATTTCTCTGTGAGAATAGGATCATGAGTGGAAAAATTTAAGAAGCTCTGATCGAGACTCCAACCCACTAGAACATACTGCCAAATAAATCAACAAACCTTTTCTAAATGTTTCCTATGTGTTAGGAACTGTGCTAACATGAAATTATGATTTGTTATCAATAACATGTTATTTGTATACATATTATATATGCTTATATACCTAGGGTCACATAAATATTTCTAAGGAAAAAAGAGTCACGAGTGGAAAAAGTTTAAGAAGCCCTGATCAAAACTCCAACCCACTATCACATGCTGCCAAACACAATTAACAAAACCTTTTCTAAATATTTCCTATGTGTTAGGGACTGTGTTAATATGAAATTATGATTTGTTATCAATAAATATTTGATTCATATACCTATTTTATATAACTATACACCTGGGGTCACATAAAAATTTCTTGGGGAAAAAGGGGTCATGAGTGGAAAAAGTTTAAGAATCCCTATCACATGCTGCCAAACACAATCAATAAATCTTTTCTAAGTGCTTCCTATGTGCTGGGAACTGAGCTAAGTGCTGAGATGTGAAAGTGGGATTTTAGAAAGTGAGTTCCTATTTAACTTAGAATCCTAAATGGGAAGGTCTGGGTCTGTCCTGCAGCCTCCACACAGGATAGCCCCTCCTACACACAACCATCTCAGGCAAAAAGCTGTTTTCTACATTCAAGAAAGACTCCTTTATCTTACTGTCTGTGGCCCCAGGATATCGCCACTGTTAATAAGTTCATCTTTATGTCTAATCTCCTTCTGGCATGCTGCATTTCAAGCCAGTTTCTTCTATTTTTCTCAGTGTATAAAATGAACTCCTTTTCAGCATCCCTCATGATGATATCCCACTTTTCTGATTCATGCTCCTCAGGAGACCCAGTACAAATGCACCAGGTAGCCCGGTGCCCCCTTTTCCATGATACTCTTGTATAGAAATAGCCTCTTCTGTAAGGGAGGTGAAAGATTGACACCCAGCCTCTCCCAGCTTCCCTGGTTCCATTCCAAGCCTGGAGACACTGAATTCTCATCTCCTTTCCCCATTCAGTTCAGCTGTGTAAACAGGAAGGCAGCTGTGACCAGGAGCACCCGGTTCAGGATTTACACACCCAGGGCCTTGAAGGAAGCTTCTTTTTCATTGGGATGGGGACCCTTCAATTCCTGGAAGCCATGGGAAGATAATCAGCATGGGTTAGAGATTCGCCTGTTGGGCCCTTGCTGGCTGTCCATCTCCCCTCCGTGAATAGGCCGGGGTTCATGTTTGGAATGCCATTATTTGCACAGCCCCAGTCGTTGAAATGCTCCGGTGTTGCTCTTCCTGCTTATTGACACCAGGGGCTGGTTTGCCAGGCTGCCAGCCACCAACAATCTTGAATGCTGTCTATGCTATTGAGATCCAAATAAAGGGCAGTTTTGTTTTGGTTTTTCCTTTTTAATTGAACTGCTACTGATCCCCTCTCTTCAGAAATGTTCAGTGACTCAGGGATTATGTAGAGCTGGACGTGGCAAAGAGGGAATGGGAGGAGAGGGGAAGGGAGGAGAGGGGAAAGGAGGGGAGAAGAGATGAGAGAACTGATTTTTCCCAGGGTGTTTTCTTGCTGCAGCTGAACTCTCTTGGAAGTCACATACTCAGGCTAGAGCCAAAAAAAATGTAAGTCTCCCATGATCAGACTAGAATGCAAATGGGAATCAGATTTAAAGATTATGTCTAATGGAAAGAGAAGGGAAGGGCAGATGGGAGCTGAAAACACTTTGCAACTCTCCTATAATTAAGATCCAAGTTGGTCATATGGTTGCGTCTGTTAATAATTTATTCCAGTTCTTTTCTTCCAGTTTATCCTACGCCTTACAACCTACGCCACTCTCCCTTCCCCTAAAAAACAAAACAAAACAAACAGGACCAGGAACATCAACTGCATCCATCAAATGATGCAAGAATTTTCAAATAATTTTTAATAATTAGACTATAATTTACTGTAATTTCTCCTATCTGGGCAAATATACTAAATACAAATAATTACAAGTAAATGTTCTAATTTTACTTTGAAATAAATAAATTTTCATCCTATTATCTCTTGTTGTTTGGTCATTTCAGTTTTCATGACTCCATTTGGGTTTTCTTGGCAAAGATACTAGGATGGTTTGCCATTTCCTTCTCCAGCTCATTTTACAGATTAGGAAACTGAGGTAAAGAGGTTTAAGTAGCTTGCCTAGGATCACACCTCCAATAAGTGTCTCAAGTTAGATTTGAACTTAGGAAGAAGGGTCTTTCTGACTCCATGCTGAACCATTGTGCCACCTAATTCCCTTGGTTTATACAATCTCTAGAACATCTTAATGAATTGTCAATTAACACAAATTGGTCCTTCTAGGTATTCTTAAAATCCAGTCCTTCTAGTGTCAAGCAAAGCACCCTAAATCCTTCTTTATCCTTATAATAGTCTGCTTGGTCACCTTTCCCTTCCCAACCAGTGCCCTGAGATCCTTTCTTTGGATGTCCTGTGGCTGCCTTCCTGTCTCACTACTTGAATCAAAATGCTCCCAGATTACAACCAACTGGGGAAAAGGAAGTATGATCTAAAGGGGGGAAAACACTGGATTGGACTTATAATATCTGAGTCTGAGGCTCTGCTTAACATTTTAGTAGAAATGAGACTTTGTTTTTTCTGGACTTCAGTTTTCCCATTTTATAAATGAGGGCATTGCACTGACCCCTGGTAGAAGAGTCAAATGACTGCATATGTCTCTCAAAGGTCCCCAGTGCACAGATTAAAATGTAACTGGGAAATGTTCAACAAAATAAATACAAAAATAACAGAAATAATGTGAATTTGTAGTTTGTTAAGTCAACACGCTGTCACTGGGAGCCATTGGGCGCAAGATGGGTTACATGTGCATCAATGTCTGTTGTCTAATTGACTGAGAATTTGGAGGGGAGAAGAGTATCTGAGAACTGGTTTCTAATCCATCTTCACAATACCTTAATGAAGAATTGTCTCCCATGATAAAGGTAGGAATAGAAGTACCAGCCTAAAACATGACCCAGTTAAGGTCTATCTGCGCTGGAGCTGGTGCTGGGAATGAATTTAGTCTAGGCTCAATAGAATGGTTTTCCCACTTGGTAGGAGGTGGTTTTTAAGCCAAAGCCTCTGACCAGACCTGTATCTCCCACACCAGAGCTATAATGTGTTTGACTTAAAACACCAAATGAAAGTATTTGGTCTCTCAAGACCCTCCTATGTAAGTGAGGAAAATAAATGGTCTCCCTATTGGGTGCCTCTGCCCTCCTGCCACCAGTTCATGATCATTGACCTAATCTAACTACACAATAAATGAAGATGATCTTGAGGGAGAAAAGTCCTGGTCTAAACTTTCATCTACTTTAAGCCTCTTTGTGGGCTCCCCACTAGTGGTAAAGAGACTTACTAAAGAGTGTTCTTTTGTTCTGTCTTCAGACACTCCTCAAACCCTTCCCAGAATAGCCTCTTCCTGAGGTCTGTGGTGTCCTTTTTCTGTTAGCTGAGTCTCTACTGACCTTTCCTTAACCTAGATGAACTTGTGTTGGTCATCGCCAGTGGGGAGCTGCTATTTATGTATGACGTACAGAGGTTTCTCCCCATCTCTTCAGGGTCCCGTGGTTTCTGGATTATGAAAATTCACCTTCTCTTTCCAGGCTTGAAAATTAGTCCAAACCCTGCCATCAAATGGCTGCGTGACCTCAAGCAAGGAAGGCATTTACCAACTTTCACCGGGCAAATGAAAGCTTGGGATTCACTGTACTTTAAGATCCATTTCTAATGATTGTGACAATGAGATTCTATGTTATAGGCTTATTTGAGATGGGTTTGTGTAGTGGATAGATTGCTCGGTTGGAATCATGAAGAACTGAGTTCAAATTCCGTTCTTCTAGGATGACCCTGTCCAAAAAGCAGCCAAAAAACAAGAACAACTCTTTGAGACATCTTGAAGCCAACAATAGCAAATAGCAACCACAAGTTGAATAATGTAGTGGGAAGAAAGTACTGGGTTTGGAATCAGGGACCTAGATTTGAATCTGAATTTTCTACTTACTTTCTATGGGATCTGGGGCAAAAGTCATTCAGTTTCCTTATCTATAAAGTCGAGGTTTCTACTAGAGCTTTAGAGTCCTTGATTCTAAGACTATCTCCCAGGAGACACTTGGGGTGTATACAGAAGAGGGAGCGCTAGATTTGGAATCACAGGGTCTGGATTAAAATTTCACATCTGCTACTGATTGCCTGAAAAGTCTTGGGCTAGTAGCTTCAGTTGCAGCTGTAAAATAAGAGGATTGGACTCAACCTCTAAGCTCCCTTCCAGATCTGAATTTGATCCTATGGTCCTTTCTTGCTCAGTGACACAGTAGGTAGAGCAATAGACTTCCTTAGCATCGGGAAGACCTGATTCAAATTCAACCTCAGCATCTTACTAGCTGTATGATCCTTCAAGTCATTAGCTTCTGTCTGCCTCAATTTCCACAACCATATGATGGGGGTAATAATGGCATCACTCTTCCAGGGTCATTGTGAAGATCAAATAAGATAATTCTCATAAAGTACCCAGCACAATGCCGGGCATATAAAAGGTACTTAATAAATGTTTGTTTCCTGTTTATTTCCCTTCTTCTTTCCCCTATCCCCATTAGCCCACCACAGATCAAGACATTCTAAGTATTAGTTACTCCTTTGCCTGAAGACTCCAGTTTAGATATAAGTATTCATTCATTAAACCATCTCAGCAATGAGCTGAACCAACATATCTAATTGGTTATGGACAGTATGTCTCAGAGGGAATAGGACCAAGGACAGCTCAGTGATAAGAAGAGAACAAAGAAAGGGATGTAAGGACAGGGCTAGTAGGGGTACTGAGACAGGGTCTTGGGTGCTGGACAGCATCACAAACTGCCCTTCACAATTTGACCCAGGGTTGGTCCTCAGAAATCACCTATTTTATATCCATTTGCAGCAGCTAAGATGTGTTCTGGAATAAATCTCAGAGTTGGAAGGGCCCCAAGGAGCCACTGAGTCCACTCCATTACTCAAGTAGATTCTGCACTAGACCATATTAGAAGAGTGAACTTTCAGCTTTTGCTCAAAGACCTCTCTAGAGGGGGAACCTGTTCCTCCCTGCCCCATCCATCTCCAAGGCCACCCATTCAAGTTTCCTACAGAGATAATTTTTGAAAGTCTTTCCTCTTATGAAGAAGGAGAAGGAAGAGGAAGCCTTGATTCAAAGAATGTTATAGATAAAGAAATAAGCAGGTAAGTGAGGAGAGAGAAGGAGGGGTTGTTTTTGGTTTTTGCTTTTCATAATGAGGAAGAATGGAAAGGGAAAGGATTGATTGTTTTGAATGATACTAATTGTTAGAATCCTTACAAAGTGTTAACTCACTGGAATTGATAGAAACAGTGCTTAAGTTTACATCTTTGAGAGTTCACACATTCCCTTACACATTAGAGTTCACAAGCCTGAGAGATTCCCAAATTACACCTCCCACAATCCCACTCTCGGAGGAGGAATCAACCTTTGGGTTCACACCTTTAAGAGATCATATATAAGAAGCTCTTAGAGCCTCAGTCAGGAGTAAGTCAGTGGAGGAGAATGAGAAGGAAGGATTCGTAAGAGGAAAGGCTGAAGCTGGCAGAGGTATAAGACTAGCAACAAGAGCTCTTGGAACCAAAAAAGTTCCCAAAGTCATTGGGTTCCAAAGATGCTGCCCTTAATTTGGGGGAAAAGAAGTCTTGCCCATGGGCACAGAGTACCGTTGCTTTCTCAGTCTCAGAAAATCCAACAGGGAAGCTGAGTTAATGTTTTTCAGGAAGCAGCAAACAAGGATTTAGTCCTTAGTGCCAAATGATTCTACAGAACTAGGCTGGCTCCCCTCCCCACCTTGCTTCCAAGAGAGATGGGACCTCCACCTAGAAGTAACACAGTAAAAAAGAAGCATTAGCACCCAGGCTGAGTTCCAGGCTATTTGGTTTTCAGAGCCTGGAAGGGCTTCCCATATTCTAGTGTAGGGGATCGTGTCAGGGGGATTCTAGCATAGGGAAAAGTGTCAGCTTTCACAATATCTTGCGATACAAATTCCTCAGTTTCACTGACTGCAGCCCTCAAGCTGGGTGCCTGTGTGTGTGAGGTGGGATGACTTTGCAAAAATCCTGCAAAACACCCATATTTCTCATTCTATTTTGAATTCTAGGGTAAATTGAGCCAACAAGGGCTTCACTCATAAGATTTTGTAAGGGTTTCCCTTTTCAGTTCTCATTTCAACTGGATAGGGATAGAGATGGAGAGAAGGAAGCATTCCACACCAATCTATCTCTCTCCTCTTGTACTTGCTCTCCAACCCTAAGTCTTTCAGCCCAAGGGCAAACAATTGGAGTTTTACTTCCCCTGGAACAATTATTTCTATTCTGATCACTATATGATCTACTAATAGCACCCTGTGACTAGACTACTCACTTCCAGCTCATTCTGCTGACCTTTCCAACTCCATACACCTCAGTTTCCATCCTCTGCAGACCTGCATGGACATGGCCACATAGTAAAACTCAGTATCTCTTTTTTTATTTTTTTTAAACTTAGCATCTCTTGAAACTGCATCAGAGTACCACCTCCATCATTCAGAACTTCAAAATATATGTTGTATCCCTTCCAGCAGAATGTATACTCTTATATGCTCAGCATAATGACTTACCCACATCAGATATTTAATAAATCTTTGCTGAATTAGATTAGTAATTCCATTCTGGGACTCCTGTCCTATTTCTCCCATGATCCTATTTGAAATCATTCTTGCCATGTACTAATATACCAAGTAAGCGAGCAACATTCCTCAACAAAAGAAATGAGATAGCTAAAGAAATAGATAAGGGAAATATATTTTCCCCATTGCCTTAAAAACACAACAAAATGCCAAAAAAAAAGTGCACAAAGATAAGCCTATTGTTTGCATAAATTATCCTAGTTTTCGTCTATTTTTTTTTCTCTTTATACTTTAATAATTCCTCTTCTCCCTCCCCCCCCCATCTATTACATCTGGGTTTTCTCTAATGTTCAGTGAATCCTTGGTCCTTTGTTCTTGATGAGTTCATTCATTTTCATGGCTTCAAATATCACCTCTCAGTTAATAATTTTGAAGTTTCTATCTTCAGACATGTTCTCTTCTCTGAGCTCAAGACCCATATTTCCCAGTTGCTTGCTGGACATTTCCATCTCTTCAGATTCTATAAGTCCACAATTTGACAAATGATTATTGATTGATTGATTTAGTGGAAAGATTATTGGCCTGGGCATCAAGAGACCTAAGTTTGAGAAATGCTTCACCACGTAAAAGCTGTGTGACCCTAGGAAAGTCACTTTCACCAAGTCCGAGACCATGATACAATTGGTTATCAGACTAACTTTTTGCATTGTCTAGATAGGAAACAAGGATAATAAATCTCTTTAAGGACAAAAACTATCTCACTTATATATTTATAGGCCCACTACCTAATAATGCATGGCCTATTTGTTCTTGTTCAGTCATTCAGTCATGTCCAGTTCTTTGTGACCCTATGGACCATATAGCATAGCAATGATGACCATGGGCAAACCTTATATGTAGTAGATGTTTAATAAATAATTGATGATTAATAATAGATTTGCATTCCCAGCATCTAGCACAATGCTCAGCACATAGTAGGTACTTAATAAGTGCTTTTAATTGATTTATTGAGATCTATTTATTAGCTTATTCCTACATAGAATTTCTTGGACCTCTTTTCAGGCTCTTAGATCAAATCAGAAGTACAGGAAGAGATTTAAATTAATGTGGCCCAGAAAAGAGAAGAATAAATGGTCATATCCATCCTGGATGTAATTTCATCAATTGAGTTCATATATTCAACATCAAAAGTTTGTTTCTTCCACTAGATGGATGAGAGCAACATAGTATCTGTGCTTATCATGAGTCCCATTGACAGGACTGAAATCTATGACAGGGATTCTTAAAATGGAGTCCATGAAGTTTTGTGGTTTTTTAATATTTTAATGTTTTTAATATTTATTTAATTAATTTTAAAATATTTTTGTTATTTATATTATCATTATATATTTATGTTATATTATTTTTATAGTTAATATATTTATAAATGTATAAATATATTTAATATATTTTAATAATATTTAATAAAATGGAATATATAATTCATTGGTACAATCCTATGTGTTTTATTATATGCATTTAAAACATTACCTTGAAAAGAGTTTCCATAGGTTTCACCTGAATATAAGAAGGATGCATAACACACAAAAAAAGTTAGGGACTTCTGCTATGGAATTCTTATTCATCTATTGGACATTGCTCATCCCCACCACTCCCTACAATGAGGATATGCAGAAGATTGTTGACATCTAGGGTGGATAGGAGGAATATCAAGATGAGCAGAGTTATATACACAGTGCTGGCTCCTATCAGGATGGAGATCTTACTGCATGAAGTTATCCAGTTGTTGACAAATGCCACTCTGGTGTTCTGAAGACAGGAAGGCATGAAGGTAAATGAAGATGACCTAAGTGGATTTGATCCTCCCTTCTGAATGAGTTTTGCTCTACTAAACATACAAAGGAATACCAGGATACCTTTCTTGTCAATGCGATGAAAGGTGAAACCATGAGTAACTAATTCTTCTCTTCTTTCCTCTCCAGTTTTTAAAATAAATTGTGACACTATAAACTTCTATAATAATGGGAAATGTAATATACACAGGTCGGGCTAGTAATAAGGACCAGTGACATTTGTTATTCCAAAGGGAATATTGTTTGTTAATTTGTAGGGATCCAGAATTGTAACTTAAAGTCTTGATAGAAATGTCTATTTTCAATTGAATTATCTCTAAAACCAGAAGAACAGAAAGAAAGAATCGAAAATTTGAAAGGAATTTTCAATTCTCTTTCATTAACATATGTAGAAACTGAAGTCCAAATGATTCAACAAACAAGTAATGAGTAGCAGAGTTGGTCTACTGGTTCTAAATCCAGAGCTTCCCATTCAGTTCTTTCCATTATAGCAACCTACATCAAGATGAATAAGAGACATGACCCTAGCAACACTATTGGCTGAATTTCTGTTGGTAGAATTGCTAGAATTGATCAAAACTTCTATTCAGCCTTTCTCTTCTTCCTCTTTCTCCTTACTAATGACAGCATTTGTTCTTTCATTGGGCATCAAACGCAGATCTACAGCTCTACCTGGGTAGCATTAAAAAACAAACAAAAAAAAAGTCCCAGAAGTCCTTCTCACAGAATGTTAACATTTCACAATTCTCTGCTGCAAGCATCAACTAAATTGTGGATAATATGCAGCAAGTTCCCCTGCTTGACTGGTGGAATGGAAGAATTCCATTGTGATGTTCAAAAAAATAAGGAAGTTATATTAGCAGATGATGTGAGGAGCTATTGAGATAGCTATGATTTTCATGCAATGCCAATTTTTTTAATCACTTTATGATCTTTGATTTCCACTGGTTCTTGCCACCCAAGAAATTCTGGTGCCTTCATTATCTCTAGGATAAAATAAGAATTTCTCTGCCTTTTAAAGTCTGTTGACTCAAAATTGGACTCAAACTGATCTTGGTCATCTGGTTGGTACAGTGGATTAAATGACAGGTCTGAAGTCAGGAAGATAGAGTTCAAATCCAGTCTTGGACCTAGGCAAATCCCTTAACATTTATATACCTCAGCTTCATCACCTGTAAAACTGGGATGAAAATTATACCCCATCCTCTCCTAGAGTATTTATAAAAAAAACTTATAGAATGCTTCACAAGTTATTAAAACAAATCCACATATTGTTCATGTCTTAAAAGCATACCTCCTCTCTTAGCAATTCTAACAATGCTACAGGAAGATTTTGGGACACAGGAGCTAAGAAAGTTTCCACTATCCAGATGGCACACGCCAGTCTAGAGGCTACATAAGTCGGGGTGCCATAGAATCATAATTTACTTGGGGTTTCTTGATAATTTAAATAGGATATCTGAAGGAGAATTCTGGTTCTAGTGCCAGAGTAATGGTCCCTAGGGTGTCACCAATCTACTCCTGCTTCAGAGGCAGCTGTTGTAACATATTCTCATGCTCAGACATAATGCAATCATCTGCTTGTTGGACATTTCCAGTTGGAAAAGACTGATTGCCTTAGGATAACCTCTACCACCTTGACAAAGAGAAAAAAATGAAAAAGAACAAATCCGAGCCTTATACAATGAATAAAATTGAAATATGGTCCTTACTCAAGCATTTGGAGTTTTGCAAGAAGACCTAAATTGGGTAAGACTAACATCCTCTTAGATCCCCAAGATTGTACATAAGAGGTACTCAACAAATACTTTCTCTGATTGATTGATTTTTATCTCATGCCATTTTTTTCCCACAATAGGAATCTACCCACCTAGTTGAAAAGTGGAATTCAGGCCCATCCTTCCTTTTTGTGTTTCTCAGAGCTTTTTTTTTTTCTTTTTTTTTTTTTTTTTTTTTTTTTGTCTTCTTATGGGGAAGGAGGATGGGAAAGTTATGGGAGCACTTCCCCAAACTGTGATTATATTAGTAATAAAGAACACTCAATGAGGGAACAACCTTTGCAAATCCAAAATATCATCTTTTGGAGAACTTAGAAAGAGTTGCCTGGGGCACTGAGAAGTTTCACGCCTTCCCTAAGGTCAGCAATCAGAAATATGTCAGAGACATTACTTGATTCTGAATTTTCTTTGTCATAATAGTACCGTGCTCTGTCTTCCACACTGGATACTCTAGCTCCTGCATCGATGCATTGATGGTAAGACTTCCCCCACCTATGTATGTATATGTACCTAAGGTCTAAGATCACAGTGTACTCTGATTACATTCTGGCCACACTGCCTTTGGTGTGATGTCTCTCCTCCCCCCACTTTTGATCGCTTGCTTTAAAAATAGTAAGCAAATTGACAGTACCATTCCCGAAAAGGATATGTCTGTCATTTGCCCAGTGACTCCACTCACCATCCTTGGGACTTCCCAGACTTTTCACAAAGGGTATGTCAATATTCACTCCCTCTCTGGATTGTTTTCTTTATTCCAATTGCTCTAACTCTGATAGTTTAAATTCCCCAAAATAAACTACCACCACACAGAACCAAACTAAGGGTAACTCCAGTGAGAGAAAAAATGTTGCCTATTCCTCATTCTAACTTTTCAGCTCCTGTCTTGTTTTCTCTAGCCACTGATATCATTTGCATATAAGATAGATATATACAAATGAACTAAGTTACCATAATGTCTTGCAGAACTAAGTACCAATGTGGTCCACCCATTTCTTTGGTAGCCTGAAAATGGTTTCTCCGGTTTCTAATTAAAAAATGATCTCTCTCTGCCACTTTCATCAAATTAATTCCACCAAAGTGAAACATCACTCTACATCATGTACAAAGTAATTTTAGTTTAATGTTTATATCATAGTTCATTTTCTATCCTAAATTGCCTCATTCCCACCTGAAACCTGTGTTTCTTTATAAACAAAATATTCACAATTTTTGTGAAACAAAGTCCTTCTCTATTCCTTTTAGTTATCAAAATGTTCATTTATAATAGTGGCAATATCTTAAATCCTTTGATAGTTAATATAGATCTTTCCCTTTACATAAAAATACTTTTTCTTTCCTTTTCACTTATAAACTGTTCCATATGAAAAAAGACCTTGTGGAGAGAATATATGTCAGCATAGTGCCTAGCACACAACAAACAATAGATGTTCATTCATTCATTCTTGACTTCAAGGCTTTGGCTCCAAGCTGTCTATTATTCTATACTTCTCTTATTTGGCAGCATTTCGGTTCCACATGAAGAACATGAAGTAGAGAAGTAGCTTTCTGCCTGCCTGCCTGATTATTTTCCAGAGATTTTTGCTATATTAATTCTATAACTCAGGACAGAGAAGTGGGGACAGTGGAATAAGGGTGTATTGTTTGTTGTTGTTGTTATTTCCCTAGATAAGATTAGTTGTCTCCATTCAGAGCTTATTGAAAAGGTATCGCCTTAATTGATTTTATGTGATCATTCAAGCATTTTGACTATAAAATGAAAGGACTGCACTCTGCCTTGAGAGGGAACACAGTTTTTCAGTCCAAGGAAGAAGAAGCCAAGGTGAACTGCCTTTGAGTTAAAGGGGGAAACAAGCCTCTTTCTCTCCATTCCATTCAAAACCCCCACAAGACAAAATGCTTTAAAGAAAGAGGTTTTTGTTCAAAAAGAGTAGGTATAAATAAAGCCAGTGGCTGAAACTGAATGAAATTCAGTTTTCCTATCCCTCTGATCTTCTGTCTATTAATAGCCTCTTTGAATGAGTCACACAGACACATTTATTCACCATGTCTGTGAGGGTTTTTACCTAAAATAGTTCCTGAGCCGTTTTTCTATGATGCCATAATGGTGGGGCAGCCAAGACTGACACCACTTCATAAAGAAACGTGAGTGTAAAACTAAGTATAACCTCAGCCAAGGCCTGCAGACAAAAGGCCAGTCAAACCATCCACAACTGAGAAAGCATGGTGGCAATGACTCTCTGTTCCCGCAAGTTCTGCCTCTTAAACACATTCCCACCTTTCCTTTCTGCCACACAGATCAGCCTCCTGGCTTTTCCTCTTTACAGAAACACCTTATTTTCTAGATGTTGTCTGAGCTCTTGCTTATTTGGGTAAATGCCTTTTAAAAACATGCACTGTTATATTAGGGTGGGCGGGGAGATGTATCTCTCAGATGAGAGAGAGAGAGAGTTTGAAAGAGAGAGAAGGAAAGAAGAAAGGAAGGAAGAAAGAAAGAAAGAAAGAAAGAAAGAAAGAGAGAGAGAGAGAGAGAAAGAAAGGAAGGAAGGAAGAAAGAGAGAAAGAAAGGAAGGAAGGAAGAAAGAAAGAGAAAAGGAAAAGAAGGAATGAAGAAAGATAAAGAAAGAAAGAGAGAAAGAAAGGAAGAAAGGAAGAAAGGAAGGAAGCAAGAACGAAAGAGAAAGAAAGAAAGAAAGAAAAGAAGGAATGAAGAAAGAGAGAAAGAAAGAGAGAGAAAGGAAGAGAGAAAAAAGAAAGAGAAAGGAAGAAAGAAAGAAAGAAAGAGAGAGAGAAAGGAAGGAAGAGAAAAAAGAAGGAAGGAAGAGAGAAAGAAAAAAGGAAGAAAGAAAGGAAAGAGGGAAGGAAGAAAGAGAAATAAAGGAAGGAAGGAAGGAAGAGAGAGAAAAAGAAAGAGAGGAAGGAAGGAAGGAAGGAAGACAGGAAGGGAGGAAGAGAAAGAGGGAGAAAGGGAGGTAGGTATGCTTTCTCCTGACTCTTTCATGCCAAGAACTAAACTGTGCATTTCTTTTGGATCCTTAGCTTATAAATCCCCTAACGACAAGGACCCCACCTTCTCCATCTGGATCAGTCATATCTCACAATTTCAGTTATCCAAACTCAGCAAGAGCTCAAAAATTCTTTTGACCGGATGACTGGTAAGTTTCTAGCCTGAAAGGATATTTAAATCTTAATGCATTGATTAAGTAGCCTGTGAGGAAAGTAGTTAAGAATAGAACATGTCAACCAGAGATTTTTTTTTTTAATGTTTTAATTTTCTCAGACAAGTTCTTACTGTGCAGATTAGATTGTGAGAAATATTACTTTTACTGATTGAGTATCTGTGCTACTTGGCATCTGTATAACCCTGGGGAAATTGTTTTCTCTCTCTGTGGGACTCAGTTTCTTCCCCAATAAAATAAACTGCAAGATCTGTAAGGTCCTTTTGAGTTCTAATTTATCCAGATAACTAATAGGATCTTGGGAACTATCATCTCCCAGACACTACTTCCTGTTATTCAAATTCTAACTAACTCTTGGCTCAGCCCCCACCTCCTGAAAGCTTTTCTGTTTTAGATGCAGCTGTCAAATTCAACCAGAGTAAATCAAAATTGCTTTATTAGGAAAAGCATGGTTATGTCAAGCAACCACAGGTACAGAGAGCAGAATCTGCTGCAGATGCAAACTGCTACCAAAATCAAGTTCTCCATGAGAGGAGAAGGAGAAGTATACACAAATGCTTGTTCCCTTCCCCCTTTTCTGATGATAGGAATATCAGGAGGTCTTCTGCCATTCTAATGCAGGCATAGTTTGAATTTTCCTGGCACGGGAAGGGAGAAGTTCACCACACTAATGGAGTGAGGAGAGGGACTCCAGGTCCCTCTATGTCAATCTACATGCCCATTTCAGTGCAGACACTATAATAGAATTGTTCCAATCATGGCAGTCTCTGGAAAAACTTCCCAGAATCTCTAGTGCCCTTTTAGATTGCTAATATTCCATGATTCTGTGACAAGCTCAATTACAGCCAAAAATATATGGAATCATGTCATGGCACACTTTATTCATTGTCCCTATCAGAGATAGAATATCCCAGAGTAAGTGGACTATGGACCTAACTCAGCATGGTATTTCTTATATTCTTATACTATTATTTGACTTAGAAGAAACCTACTTCCTTATTACTCCCTTATGATAGTCCAATTTAAAAAAAAAAAGGGAATATCCCTTTTTTTCCCTTTAAGACTGGAAACTCTTTTTCCTTTCCTTTTTATCTCTAAAATTTCTATTTCCTAAGATACCTATTTCCAAGAAGAATGGAGGAAGTTTACTGGGTAAGACACAATGCAAAATAAAACATTAAGAGAATAAAACCTAACTGGTTGGGCCACTTAAAACTGGACTTCTTGTGTAAACAGATCCCAAGGAAGTAAGTCATGGGTAGATTTTAGGGTGTTTACAATTAGAGAAAATTTTTACATCTTAGTTTCAATATAGTTGATTTCTTTTATATCTAATTTTATAGATTTAAAGAATTTTTCAGAACAGGGATCCATAATCTTCACTAAAGGAGTCCATGGCACAAAAAAAGTTAGACTCCCAATTGTAAAATATGTTATTAAATAACTTGGCTATGGGCAGTTGGAAAGGGAAGAGATAATTACCAAAAGACAACATAGTCTTATCAATATTAGGTCATGGCATATTTACCATTTCTCCTTGAACTGGGATCTAGACTGGCAAATCAGCAGTCTAGTATAATATACTATACTATAATATAGTATAGTATATTATAGTATAATATGCTAGTATAATATCTATAGTATAGTACATATAGTATAGTATATAGTATAATATATACTGTATAATATACTGAAGTCTAATATAGTATAGTATGTCTTCTGCAAACCTGCAATAAAATACTATACCAAGATTTGAATCAAGCATTAACAAAATCTCCTTTACTATTCCTATGGACAAGATGAAGAGATATTGGCTAGATGATAATAAAATTAGATGATTTCAGAATTAATTAAATGAATAAATTGCAAAAATAATCATACATGGGTCAGTCATCTATAAGAAGGTCTCTAGTAAAATGTCCCAGGCATCTATTGTCAATTTTGTTTTTTTATATCAATTACTCAGATAAAGGCAAAAATGATTTTATCAATATATGAAGAATAAAGGATAGCTAACTTTTATAAGCACTGTGCAAACCTTTAATTATTAAATGTACATTAATTAATATTCAAATAAATAATTCATATTAAGTGAAACATTATGGTTGTTGTCATCATTATGATTGTTGCTATTAGGACTAGAAGTCATGTTTCCATCAGGTATTGTCAGACTTGGGACTCCCAACTGAAAATATCCCATGGGTACTAAGCTTTCAGCTGTTCAAAGCAGGCTCACACAGTGGCCCATGAAGCTCAAGGGTATTTTGTCATTAAAGTTATTTATACAGTATTGTTCTATTTATAATTCTTTTCCAATCACCAAGCAAAAAAACCTATAAACACTCAATTCCATATAAACACCAGGAAGGATTTATGATTTCATCTGCATAGGGGATTTCTTCCGCAGAAACACTTCACAATTTGTCATCAATTCCTAGGGAATTTCCAGGGTCACATAGAAGTTCAATGCCTTGTCTGGATTCTTTTATTTGAGGAGGAATTTCAACCCAGATCTTCCTGACTTTAAGTCCAAACACTCTAATGCAGGTTACTTCTTTCTTATAAATACCGTAAACTTCAATATTCCTATGTACCTTTTTTTTCATTGCATGTTTTAGGTTTCAGCAAATAAGTCTAATGTTTCATCACTTCTGCCATCCCAGGGACTCTCTATGCCCAAGAGCATAATTCATTCTCCTTCTTTCCACTTCCCTTCCTGCAAAGGCCAATAAATCTTGACTTTGCAGCCAGAGCTTATTCATCCATTCTTTCCCGTAATTTTTGACAACTGCTTCCAAAAGACTTTGACTCCAATGCATTCTGAGCTCAGATGCTGTTCTATCCCTCTCCTATCTCGTAGGCAGGGGTATCATGTTATGTTTTGCTTTTCTTTTTGGCTTATATTGTAAAATATTCCATATGACATCTCTGCCTTGCAATCAGGCTTTTATTTCTTACATTCTCTTCTTCAAAAATCTACCATTTTCTTTTTTGATAAGAATAAATACCTTCTCAAGTAGGTAACCTTGTGTAGGGGGGCAACATAGTCCAAGTGAGTCCTAGCTTCAAATATAGCTTCAAATGCAATAGCACTGTAAAGAAGATCTTAGCTATAGAGATGTTTATGAACTTGAATTTTATGTAAAAATGAACTTTTACTTGCTTGTTATATTTCTTACTTTTGTACAAGATCTCATTGTACATGGTTTTCATCTTATAGAACTATAAGATAAAATAATGATGTCAAATTCAGACTCAGAAAGGATCCCTGCTGCCTGCGTATTGACTTAGAAAACCATATACCAACATTAGCTGTGTTCTACTGCATTCTTATTTATCTTGTTAAATATTTCTCAGTTACATTTTTAACTTGATTGTGATTGGAGAATTGATTGAAAGTGCTTGATGACTTTGAGATAAAGGATGCCTAAAAGGCAATGTAGGCAACTTCTCCAATGTGTGTGCTATATAAAATGCATACAAGGCAAGCTTGTGTTCCAGACCACTAAAGCAATGATTTTGACTAGAGAGGGAGCATTAATCCCTGAAACATGTCTTCCCTTTCCCCAACTGCAAAAGCGCAAAGACTTAGCCATTTTAAACGTCCTGATCATGTTTAGTATTTTGTATTTGCACCTGGTCAAGTGGAAATTGCAATAGTTCAGAAGCAGTTAAGTCTCATCCTAGGGAACCCCCTGTGAACAAGCATCCCCATGGATATCACTGAATAAAACTGAAACTGAGGACAGATAAGCATGTGTTGTTTCCTGTGCTTCTTCCCATCCACAATCTCTGCCAACTTATCTGGCATTTATTTTATATCTATGTTGTGCATAGATATACATATTCATGTGTTCTATAAGCTCCTTAAGGGAATGATTGGGCCAGGTACTTGGCCAGTGCTAATAAATGCATGTCAAGGAGTCCAGTGTTTCCACTGATATACAAACATCAAAGATAGGAGAAAATAATCCTCTGCACACATTGTCAAAAGCTAGGCTTAGTGGCCATTCCTCCAGAGAAATACAATAGCCTCTCATCAGCCCTTAATAGATTCTGTCCATAGAAGCTGTCAGTGGGGCACTAGCTTTCTCCAGTAACTTCACTGTGTGACTTCAGAAAGGTCACTTCATCTTTATGAACCTCAGTTTCCTGAACTGTAAAATGAAAGAGGTTGAACTACTAGAAGGGGTTCTTTCATCTCTAACCACAATAGCACTATACCTGGAACATGCTTTTTTAAATTTTATTTTATTGGGTAGGTCCTCTGCTGTCCAGTATAGTTCTGGATCTGGAGTCAGTAAGACCTGAATTCAAATCTTACCCTAGACATTTATTAATGGTTAATACTAGACTCTTGATCTCTATCTGTCATATTTTTCTCATCCATGAAATGGGAAAGAATAAAATAAGATAATTTTTCAACACTATGAAAACCTTAACATGTCAACAAATGCTTATTATTATTATTATCCATTCTACCGTCTTCTTTACCCCCCTTTTCTCACATTCATCTTATGGTTTTCATGAATAATCAAACTTTCCTGCTAATCAGATTTCAAGTCTTCTTTTTTTAACTCATGTGATGATAATTACACTCCATCAGACCTGAATTTTAGCTTACATTTATCATACACCTGTCCAGCAAAAATTCAATCAAGGCTAAAGAGATTTTAGAGAAATGAGTCTCTCTTCCCACCATCCCCACCTCCACTCCTGCCCCCAATCTGGCAAATTGCTTTTTCAGCTAGATTCTGGCTAATAATCTGTCTGGTTCATTTGAAGGTTTCTGCTTCTTTAAATAGCAAGGTCTTTGATGTCCTTTATCTGCTCTAAATTGAAGCAGGAAGGACCAAAAAAAAAAAAAAAAAAACATAAGAGAAAATACCTCTACTGGTATTTCAGGTGAACCTAGACATTGATGATTTTACCTGAGTAAAATTTCAGCAAGGGCCTTTATCCTTTGTTAATTGTTAACTAAATACTCATATCCCTGTTGGATCCAAAACAGTGCCCTTCCAGTGAGTGGAGTTCATGGAATCTTAGAGCTGAGAAGTCTCTGTGTCTACTCTAGTGGCTGTCTAGTCCAAGAACCTCATCTCTCATAATCCCATTGTCACTCTCCATTGTGATTTAACCCCATGGGTTAATAAGCAGACAGGCTGATGATAATAATGATGATAATAGTTGGCAAATAATTCTTTATGGAAATAATTCTTTAGGAAGACAAGAGTTCGGATCTGGCCTCAGACACTGACTAGCTATGTGACCCCAAACAAGTCACTTAACCCTGTTTGCCTCAGTTTTCTCATCTGTAAAATGAGCTAGAGAAAGAAATGGTCGCTCATTCCAATATCTTTGCCAATAAAATCCCAAATGGGGCCACAAAGAGTTGGACTAGTCAGTGAATACCTAAATAAGAAATCCCTCTACCACCTAATCGAAAAGTGGCTTTGAAGACATAGTGAGGAGGAATCTATTCCTTTCCAAAGCAACCCATTCCCACTTGCGGATAGCTAATTATAAGGATTTTTTCTACCATTTTGAGCCAAAATATGTTTATCTGTGATTTCTAATCCCACGAGCATTTATTAAAAACTTACTGTATATGAGGCTCTGTGTTAGACTCTGAAGAGATAGAAAAAATGAAAAATAGTCCTTTCCCTCAAAGAGTTTACTTTCTACTGGGGCATTATTAGGGAAGAGGGTCAGGAAGAGAAAACTTAACTAGTTGTATTTCCACGGGCAAGTCACCTAACCAATTTTTGCCTCAATTTCCTTAATTGTAAAATAGAAATAATAACAGCACCTATTTCACAGGGTTGTGAGGATCAAAGGAGATAATATTTGTAAAGCACTTGGCACAGTGCCTGGAATAAAGTAGATATAAGCAAGTGCTTTTTCTTCCCTCCGCCTCCACATGACAATCCTTCACATTTTTTAAAAGACACATTTGCTCACACTAATTTTTTTTCTTCTCAAGGCTAAATTTCCTATACAATCAATATGTATTAAGCACCTATTATGTGTACATTTCTTTTAGTCATTTAAAAGCAAAGGTGAAAGCTTAAAGTCTATTAGAGGGATATAATAACATAGTTGGAGTATGATAAGAGCAAAGGATAGGTCCAGATAAAATGTTTGAGGAAGAACTGAATAGAAAGGGAACACATGACTTGCAGCTAAAGAGAGCTTAGATATAATATAATGGCAATTGCCACATTTTGCAAATAATAAGACTATTATGCTCCATAGAAATGAAGGGACTTGTCCTGTCATATTAAGTCACACTCAGTGATAAGTTATTGTGCCAGATTTTGTATCCAGCCAATTGTCTTCCCACTGTGCTACACTCTATTTGTGTCTTACCATGGCAGGGAATGACCATCTAAGCTGCAAAAGTCCAGCCGCTAGGGCATTATATGAAATACCTCAAGTTAGTAATGGAATTTAGCTTCAAAAGTAAAAGCTCAGGAAGTATCTTGAGTTGTACCCTTGCTTTTCAAAACAATTCTCCTTCCAGATAAGCACGCAACGCAACCATGTGTCACTGGTGAATCAATGATAAAAGTAGGATCAGGGAATCCTAAGAATACAATGTTCCTCAGAATTCACTTAATCTAATATGTATTTAAAATATGATTCTTATCCAGCCCCAACTTAACCATGGAGCTGATGGAGAACTCACTTTTCCCTGAGGCAGTTCATTTTATTATCCTTCAGTCTTTTCAATTGTGTCCAACTCTTCATGATCTCATTTGGGGTTTTCTTGGCAAATTTATTGCAGTGATTTGCCATTTTCTTCTTCAGATCATTTTATAGATGAGGAAAATGAGGCAAACAGAGTTAAATGCCTTGCTTAGGGTCACATAACTCTAATAAACATCTGAAGCCCAGACTTGAATTCAGAAAGATGTCTTCCTGACTTTAAGTCTGACTCTCTATCCACTTTGCCACTTAGCTGTTTGTTTTTTAGTCTTAAAATTCTATTGTAGAACAGCTCTAATTATTAGAAAATTATCCCTAACTGACTGAAAGTTTTCTTCCCTAACTGGCTTTGGTCCTAGTTGCCCTCTCCAGGGCCATCAAAAAAAATGAAACTAAATATATATGTTTCTTTCATATATGGCAGATTCAAGTCTTTCTCCCTTCCCTTACTTTCCAAATTTCTCCTAACTGTCACCAAGAACTGATTACAATACTTCAAATGTGATCAGCCCTGAGTAAAGTACAGGTGGGTTATGCTTTCCCCAGTTCTAGCTACCATATGCAGTCTGAAGATCTTTGGAGGAAAATGGAAGTATTTGACTTGGAAAAGAGAAGGCTTAGGAGTACAGGGTAATTGTCTTCAAGTACTTGAAAGGCTATCATGTGAAAGAAGGATTATAATTCTTCCATCTGCCTCCAGAAAATAAATCTAGAAGCAATGGATAGAAGGTTCAGATAGACAGATTTAAGTTCAATGTCTGGTTAAACTTCTAACAAATAGACTTAATAAAAAATTGAACTAACTCCCTGGTGAGTTAATTCTCACCTTTTCCTGGAGATCTCCTGGAGGTCTTCAAAAGTTAATGATCACTTCTCAGATTTTTTGTAGTAAATCTTTTGGAGGTTTAGGTTGGGCAGATAGGTAGCAAAGTGGACATACTACTGAATCTGGAGTCAGGAAGAGTCAAATCCGGCCTCAGATATTTACTATTTGTGCGACTTTGGATAATCTGCTGCCTCAATTTCCTTATCTGTAAAATGGGAATAATAATAGCATACTATTATGGTACCTTCCTTAATAACAACAACAACAGTAATAATAATTTTAAACTATTAAGTAAAATTATATAATATAGAGATCATATCATAGTCACAGAATAGGTGACATACTCTATTCACAGTCTCCTACTTCTCCTTATAGGGGAAGTCATGGCTTTCTTTTTTAAATGCTATCATTTATCAGGAGCTAACATTTGTTTTCCTTTCTTTTCTTTTTTTTTTCTTCAGGCATTTGGGGTTAAGTGACTTGCCCAGGGTCACACAGCTAAGACATGTTAAGTGTTTGAGATCAGATTTGAATTCAGGTCCTCCTGACTCTAGGGCTGGTGCTCTATCCACTGCACCACCTAGCTGCCCCGGGAGCTAGAATTTTAAAAGGAATTATCATCAAGCCAACTAGCCTATGGTTTGAAACTTCCCTCATCATTTAGAAAATTAGGATATTTTCTGATCCTTAATTGATAGACTCCTGTGTTCCTTATGCGAATTCCTTGAATATCATTTATGTGGTTTGACAAGCAATTTTTTTTTAATTCCCTGAGATGCAATATAGCCATTTGACTTCTTTTGCCAGCTAGAACACTTTTAACTATCTCCTTGCTTATCTGGTGTAAAATTATCTGTTAATTATTTTTGTTCTGTTTCCCTCAGTTACAAGATCTGTCTTTATACTAGAGAAAATAAAAACAAAATAACATTTGAGTAGTTCTGCCTTCTTTCTATCCTCCACTGTCATCTTTCCATCCTTATCCAAAAGGGGTCCTATCCCTTCCTTGATCTTCCTTTGGGTCCCAGTATAGATTTTTTTTAAGTTCTTTTTATTGCTTTTAGCATTGCCTGCCAGTCTATTGAATAAATGAATTTGTTGAATTAATGAACAAATTTTGGTACATACTTGGCTCAGCTTTCTTGACAGTATTAATATTCTTACATAAAGTTGCCACTCTTGCATTTTTCTTCAGTTGACTGCCCTCATTTAGGTCTTATGTACAGTACTTTGCTGTCAATAATCTATGCCTGTGTCCACTATTCTATTTTAACCACACTGGTCTCTTTCTATGCTGTCTCCTTTTCTTCCTCATTGGAATCATTTAAGAATGCATCAGCATAATTTCACTATTCCAAGATTCCAGTTCCTCTTGAGCCAATGCCTCAGGCCTTTGTCCTGCCTATGAATTCTTGGACTATTGCTCTCCTAAAAGCTGAAATCAGACTGTAACTGAGCATTCACCCTTTCATCTATCACAAACTCTAAGATGGCATGGTCACTGCCTTCCATCATTTCATGGATAATTTCACATTAAGTATAAATATATTGACATCCATATTCATATCTTTTGGTTCAATCCTGTGATTTTTATTAGTGTGGGAATTCCCAACATGGAAATTCCCTCTATACACACATCATCTTTTTTTTTTTTCATTTGTAGACCTGGATAGAGCCATCTGGAATATTGAGAGGTTAAATTACTCAATGAAAGCTAATATGTATCAGAAGCAAAATTTGAACCCAAGTTTACTTGTCTCCAAGATTGGCTAGCCATATCCTACGTCTTGTTATCCATGATTAAAATCATGCTATACAAATATCTGTTTTGACTTTTGATGAACTTTACGTATACTATCTAGAACCATTGATGACATGGTACAAACATATTTCAAGTGAGAGAAACCTAGTTTGGCAATCCTGACTCTTTTACCTAACTCTTCTGTGACCTTGGAGAAATTACTTAAGCTTTCTTGACCTTCATTTCCATAAGATGAGAAGATTGGGCTAAATGACTGAGGTCTCTTTCAATTCAAAATCTATAATCCTATGATGTTATTCAATATTTATAACCACCTTGTGAGTCAAACAGGGCAGGTACTATTATCTCATTTTATAGATATAGAAACTGAGGCAAAGAAATTTGGTTATTGACCCAGGAACCCCCAATAGTATTATATTCCACTTATCTAAATAGTAGTTTGTATTCCTTTTACTATATTTCAAAATTTGGGCAATCAATTTCTCACACTTTATGTGATAATTATTTATATCCCTGACAAAAATATTCTGATAGAAGTGTGATATGTCTCATATTTATATTGCACTTTTAACTAAGTGTTTTCACACTTTACTATTTGATCCTCAAAGGCAACCCTTTGAAGGGTTGCAAGAAATGATATCATCTTGACTTTAAAGAGGAAAAAAATTAAGGTCCAAGTAGTAGGTAGCCAACTTGTTGGTCCTATTTGAAGGTATTGGAGAGACTTTTGATAGTTCTGCAACCTGAAATCTCACCATTACATCTAAATTTCTTTAGTTTCTAATATCTTAGTTATTTGAGAGTCTCCTTTTAAAATTAAATCAAATCAGTGACTGGAAGACATTCTAATTTTGCCAATTCCAATAGGAAGTAACTAGAGATATGAGGACATATATCCTATATTTGTGAAGTCTGGGGGCCAAATCCTTCCCACTCTTACCCCCCACCAAACTTCATAAAATTGTTGAAGCTAGTTTTCCCAGAGGCTAAATGAGCTGCCCAAGGTCCTGAAGAAAGTTAAAGTACAACTAAAGCTCAAATCTGGGTTTCTTGAGTCCTGGTCTAGCAATGGTCACTCCCTGTAATTGAACTAGCCATTAGAAGACTGATTTCTTTAAATGCTCTTTCTATAATAGGCATATATGCTACTGAGCTAGTCCTGTATTGTGTATGCATTTCTTGAGAGACTTTCTGGGACACAGTCTATGCCTTTTCTGCTTGAAGATAACCTGTCTTCCTTGATAACATCCATTCATTAATAGGAGAAAAAAACTGTAGCATAGGATTTGAGAAAACTAGCAAATGATAATCTACTTGTTTTATTCATTCTACTCTTATAAAGTGTTTCCTGTGCATTCATTACATATTTTCATTTTTTGCCTTTAAAATTCAAGTTTTGTTGAAAGTGGCCTAGCTGTACCTTATCTAAAACTATATTATAAAGCAGCAATCACCAAAACCATTTGGTATTGGCTAAAAAATAGATTAGTTGATCAGTGGAATAGGTTAGGTTCACAAGATAAAAATGTCAATAACTATAGCAATCTAGTGTTTGACAAACCCAAAGATCCCAACTTTGGGGATAAGAATTCATTATTTGACAAAAACTGCTGGGAAAACTGGAAATTAGTATGGCAGAAATTAGGCATGAACCCACACTTAACACCATATACCAAGATAAGATAAGATAAAATGGGTCCATGATTTAGGCATAAAGAACGAGATCATAAATAAATTAGAGGAACATAGATTCATAGAACATAGAACTCAGACTTGTGGAGGAGGAAGGAATTTGTGACTAAAGATGAACTAAAGACCATTATTGATCACAAAATAGAAAATTTTGATTACATCAAATTAAAAAGCCTTTGTACAAACAAAACTAATGCAAACAAAATTAGAAGGGAAGCAACAAACTGGGAAAACATCTTCACAGTTAAAGGTTCTGATAAAGGCCTCATTTCCAAAATATATAGAGAATTGACTCTAATTTATAAGAAATCAAGCCATTCTCCAATTAATAAATGGTCAAAGGATATGAACAATTTTTAGATGATGAAATTGAAACTATTTCCACTCATATGAAAGTGTTCCAAATGACTATTGATCAGAGAAATGCAAATCAAGACAACTCTGAGATACCACTACACACCTGTCAAATTGGCTAAGATGACAGGAAAAAATAATGATGAATGTTGGAGGGGATGTGGGAAAACTGGTACACTGATGCACTGTTGGTGGAGTTGTGAACGAATCCAACCATTCTGGAGAGCAATTTGCAACTATGCCCAAAAAGTTATCAAACTGTGTATATCTTTTGATTCAGCAGTGCTACTACTGGGCTTACACCCCAAAGAGATACTAAAGGAGGGAAAGGGACCTGTATGTGCCAAAATGTTTGTGGCAGCCCTGTTTGTAGTGGCTAGACACTGGAAAACACTGTCATTTGATGCAGTAGAAAGCAAAATTTAGTGTAAAAATGTCTTTCTTTTAAGAATTTTTGTTCTTCTTTGCAAGTATTTCTGGTATTGTCAATTTCATATGTTGGGCAATACTCTATTAGCATATGCTTGGAAAATGGCCCTTCCCACTATTCTGTGCTGGCTTGATCTTTTGATGTATACAGAGAATTGTAGGAGGGATTAAGGGGTGGAGGAAAACAAGCCAGGGTCACTTTTGCAGTAGACAAGGAGAAGGAAGGTAGTAGAGAGCTTTAATCCATTCCCTTCACTTCCCCCTCCTCCCCACAAAGACCAAGAATAAAGACTAAGGACTTTTGTTTATACTGACTCCCGATGATTCTAAGGCATCCAGGGTGTTAACTCGGTCTTCACATTTGGTGCCCAATGTGTGAACCAAGGACCCTAATTTCACTGAAGAAGTCCCCAGTGACCAGGAAATAGGGTGAGTATTTTAATAGACAAACAGGGAACTTACTTTGTTAAGAGTTAAACTAGTAACCTTTTCTAGTTGAAATGGGGCAGATACTAGGAAAAGATTCTCCCCCATCCCCAGCTCCATCCCCACCCCCACCCCAAGGGGGCACTATAGAAAGCATACTCAAGTTGATCAAGGGACAAGGCTTACTTGTAACTTGGGAGCAGATTGCTAGACTCTTGGGTACATTAGAATGCAAGTCCTCTTAGTTCTTAAAGGAAGAAGATATAGGGGCATATAATTGGAAACTAATATGAGATCAACTATGTTAATACTACAATGATAAAGGTCCTGATTCAATTTCCAAGGAAACATTCTATATATAAAACATATACAACCAGTATTAGGCTTGACTACCTATCAATTCCAACCATTATATGACATTTTAATGGGAGACAGTGCTTTAAACTCACCATGTCAGCTTACAAAAGAAGCTCAAGAGGCTTTGAGAGAGTTGAACTGGCTTTATCCAATGTGGTTGAAAAAATCACTCAAAAACTCTTGGAAATATCAGTTTTTGCTACACAAGAGGCATCCACAGCAGTCCTTCATCAAGGAGAGAGTGTGATAGAGTGGGTGAACCTCCCAGCACAACCAGAACAAAGCCTTATCCCTTACCCAGTGCTTGTGGCTAGAATTTTATTAAAGGCCATTAAACCAGCAGTACAATTATCTGGGATAAGACCTGACAAGATATACACCTTTTATTCTAATGCACAAATTAATATATGTGAGACCATCCCAGAGTGGCAAATTTTATTAACCATGGCTCCAAATTTTACACATGGGTCTCCATTAAAGATAACCAGACTATTACATAATTGGCAATGGATTCTTGAAGAAAAAGTTTCTAAAGTTCCTCTTAAAGGACCAACTATCTTTACAGATTCATCCAAACATAATATTTGTGCTGTATACTCTCGTGACTTAACTATAAAGAGAGTAGTCAGAACTCCTTTTCAATCCACTCAGCAGAATGAAGTGTATGCAATCACTCTAGCTCTTACTTATTATCCAGGAGATATAAATATAATATCTGATTTAGCCTATTCAGTAGGTGTGGTACAAAGAATTGCCACAGCCCAAATAAAATTTGCAGTCCCTAATATATATCAGCTCTTTAAGGAACTTGAAGAGCAAGTGAGAAAGCATCCAGGTAAGATTTATATCTTTCATATCCACTCTCATAGTGGACTTCCAGGTCCTATTTTTGATGGTAATTCAAAGGCAGTTAGCCTTCCAACCATGTTGGCCAATACTCTTTTATTTCAGGAAGCCCAAGAATGTCATTTTAAATATCAGGCTGCTCGAGCTTTACATTTACAATTTGGAATAACAAGAGAGGAAGCTAGGAACATAGTAAAAACCTGTCAAGCTTGCCTTCCTTTCCATACTCCTATACTACCTCCAGGGAAGAACCCTCATGATTTGAGACCCAATGAAATTTGGCAAATGGATGTGACCCATTATAAATCTTTTGGTCATCTGTCTTTTATCCACGTTGTGGTAGATACCTTTTCAGGATTCACTTTTGCAATACCAGCAGCAAAAGAGACAGCCCGAGTAGTCACTGAGTTCCTTATTCAAGCATTTGCAATTATGGGTGTGCCACAAGCAGCAAAAACAGACAATGGACCTGCATATACTTCTAAACATTTTGCACACTTTTGTGCACAGTATAAGATTTTACACATCACTGGCATACCCTTTAATCCTCAAGGACAGGCAATAGTAGAGAGGAGAAACAGAGACATTAAGACACTCCTCCAAAAACAAAAGAAAGGGGGAGCCACAGGTAACCCTAGAGAACTTCTAAATCTAGCTCTTTATACTATTAATTTCTTGATTTTTGACAAAGATTCACTGGCTCCAGCAGACAGGTTTTATAACCCAGAAGGGCAGTGCCCAGTGCGAGCAGCTCCACTATCTTTAGATAATTGCCAGGTGATGTGCAGAGATCCAGAAAGTGGTGAATGAAAGGGACCAGACAGGTTAACTGCTTGGGGGAGAGGGTTTGCTTGTATCTCCACAGATGGAGAAGGAATCAGACGGGTGCCAACAAGCCGTAGTCACCTTGTCCATCAGGAAGAGATGGAGCAGACCAAAGGAGAAGACCCAAGAAACATTGGGTGATTCCATCGCTGACTGTGCCCATCACTGAAAGAGCATGGAAGTTATGGCATTTGACTCATGGACATCAAAAATTGTTGGACTTCAAAACCCTCAGGAATCATTGGAATCCCTGTGACATGAAAAGATTGTTGTGGGACTTGAAAACCCTCAGGAATCATTGGATTCTCTGAAACATGATAAGACTATTGTAGGACTTGAAAACCTTCAGGAATCATTGGATTTTCTGAGAAACGATAAGACTGTTGCAAGACTTAAAAATCTGCAGGAATCATTGGATTCCCTAACACATAAAAAGACTGTTGCAGGACTTCAAAAACTTGTGAGGATCATTGGATTCCCTGACACGTGAAGCAATGGACAATAGATTGGTTTTGGACTATCTCTTGGCTGCTAAAAAAGGCGTATGGGTGATTGTTGTTTACATACCCTCCTTCTAGGACTTCTGGAAATTTTTTACAATACCATGTTGATTTATATTGTTTGTTATACCACTACTTGCATATACAATTCATGTTTGTTACAGAACACTGAGCCTGCACCAGCTGTGGGGAGAGTCATCATTGCTAGCCTGTGCATTATTGCTATGTGCTTGTGTAATACCTCCCATGCTGATGGGTTTGTGCATACCTGTTTCTAATAAGACCCTTCAGCCCAGAAACCCACTAGCAATATCTGGCTTGACTCTCCACTTCCCTTTGGTGTTTTTCATCTCCCTTCCTAAGAAGTCAGGGGGGGAGGGGCATGATCACCTCCTTTTTAGGGTTCTCACTTCCCTGAGGTGAGATGGCATGACCACCTGTGTTCTAAAACAAAAGAAAGCAGGAGATGTAGAGGGCTGAAACTCAGAGTAGGTGCACTGGAATCAGACAACCAAGCACTTCAGGCTAATTACTTATTGGACAATACTCTATTAGCATATGCTTGGAAAATGGCGCTTTCTACTATTTTGTGCTGGTTTGATCTTTTGGTGTATACAGAGAATTGTAGGAGAGATTGGGGGTGGAGTAAGACAAGCCAGAGTCACTTTTGCGGTAGACAAGGAGAAGGAAGGTAGTGGAGAGCTTGTGTACATTCCCTTCACTTCCCTCCCCAAAGACCAAGAATAAAGACCAGGGACTTTTGCTTATCCTGACTCTGGCTGATTCTAAGACATCCAGGGTGCTAACTTGGTCTTCACACAATCTCTTATAAAAGATTACAGTTTTTGATGGTCACAGGAACCTAATTCCCTATTTCCCATAATTTCTAAGTATCAACATTAGCATTTTTTACTTTAACACTGTTTTCTAGGAATGTTAACTTCTATAAAAGTTAAGAATCAACTATATTTATAGGACAAATTTGAACTAATCAATAGAAGGAAGGCACTTGAATGAAGAGGGATCAGGAAAGATTTCTTGTAGCAAGTCATATTTTAGCTGAGACTTAAAAGAAGGTAGGAGGCAGGGATGAGAAAGGATTATGCTAGACATGGTGGTCAGCCAGTGAAAATGTCTAGAACCAAGAGTTGAGAGTGTCTCATTTGAAGAACAGCAAAAAAAAAAAAAAAAAAAAAAAAAAAAAACATTGGATCCCAAGATACATGGAAAGGAAGTAGAGGGGGTGCAGTTTTAAGGTATAAGAAGCCTAGAAAGGTGAGGTCAGGGGTGTTTATAAAGGGCTTTAAAAGGCAAACAGAGGATTTTATATCTGATCCTGAAGGCAATAGGAAGCCAGTAGAGTTTATTGAATGGGAGGAGGGGGTGATCTGGTCAGACTTGCACTTTAGAAAGATTAACAGCCAGATGGAAGATGCATGTGTAACATCAGATCTCAAATATTATCAAGTTTAATCCCTTTTTTTGCAAATTAGAAAGGACTGCTCATTGGCTTTGGTATCAGGAAAAAGTCACAGCTGTGCCATTTACTAGCTATGTGAAAAGCTACTAGTCTACATGAGACACAATTTATCTAAACCTCAGTTTCTTCATCTATAAAATGGAGATAATAGTTCTTAAATTAGCAGCCAGGTGGTGTGGGTAGTGCAATGGATCAGGAAACAGAAAGATCCAAGTTCAATTCCAATCTCACACTACCTGTCTCACACTCACACTACCACAAGTAATGACAAGTTATTTAATTTCTCTCAGCCTCAGGTTTCTCATCTGTGAAAAGGAGATGATAATCATACCTAGGGTTGCTGTGAGGATAAAATGCAATATTACTTACAAAGTGCTTCACAAACCTTAAAGAGCTATATAAATGTTAGTTATTATCATGAGGCATCTAGATGGTACAACGAATAGAACACTGAACCTGGAGACAAAAGCTCTGAGTTTAGATCCAGCCTGAAACTTTTGTATCTTTGTTTCTTCATTTGTAAAATTGTGATGATAGCCTCTATTTTCCAGGGTTGTTGCAAAGTTTGTAAAGCATTTTACAAAACTCAAAATGCCATGTAAATTCTATTGTTGTTGTTTATTGTTACTTGGGGTATATGGGATGTTCAAGGCAGGACTAGCACCTCTGGTGTGAGACCTGCTGCTCCTCCAGCTTTGGTGTCCATCTGATTCACCCATCTTTCACCTGGGACTTTAAGAAGCTGTAGGCTGCACAGCTGCCACACTCCAACAAATCTCCCTAGCAAATGGTCTAAAGTCCAGTGGTTCTCAAAGTATGGTCTAGAGAATCCTGGGGATCTCTGAAACCCTTTTAGAAGGTCTACAAATTTAAAAATAGTTTTTATTTCTAATGTGAATGTCTATAAATATAATCCAGATAAACAAAACTGCTTTGGAGAGATCCTCAATAAATTTTAATAGGATAAAGACACTGAAAATAAAAGTTTGAGAACCACTGGCTAAACCAAATTGAAGGAACCAAGGGTCCTCAAACCCACTGGTGAGTTAGGAGGTGTCTATCCTAAGCATGCGAAAACTTCCTCAGTGGAATAGGGGGATGTGAGCATTTTGTTTCAATGAGTCATGAAGCCAGTGGAAGCAACAGTTGTGGAATATCAAGGTCACTTCTGCAACCGGAGGCATTGACAGTTGTTTTCTTGCCCCTGGGCTCCTATGTCTGTAGAAAAGAGAGAAGAGAGAGCGAGACTGATGATTTTGCACAACTTTGCCTCACTTAAATCCAATTGATGCATGAGTAAAAAAGCATCATTTATTCTGCTTTATTATTTCATTATTTTATTAGTTTACTACATAATAATTTCACAGTTTTATCATTTTATTATTTTACTATCTTACTATTTTGCTTGCCATGAAATCTTATGGCAATTGGCTAGTGATAAAGCAGCAGGTGTGTCTATACAGCTATAATCCCAATCCTCTGTATAGGTGGCCCAGGCCATAGGATTGTCTTCTTGCTAAACTGAATCAGCAGTGGGATTTGACAGCCGCCTATGTCTGAGCAGCCTTTTTAAGGACAGTTCTACTCACTTCCTGGTATGAGGAAGAGGCTAGGAAAGGTACCCTAAAAATTATTTGCTTCACCTAATTCTGTTCTGCTTACCGTGACAGGCAGACCATCCATTCAAAACACACAAATTATACAAAAAGCTATGGAGATAGTTCCACTCACCATTAGTGCATGAAATGCACACACAAGGACAACAGGAAATACAATCCACCTGAAAGATGAATGGCTCATGTTGCAGAACTCAACAGGTTTTGCATCCAAATAGCAGCCCTGAGTGAAACAAAGCTTGCAAATAAAGCCCAGATTCTAACCATACTCAGAATGGGTTGTGAACCTAGTGTTTCACAATCAACTCTAATCTTTATGACTGCATTTGGGGGTTTTCTTGCTTTGCCATGTTTTTCTCCAGTTCATTTTATAGATGAGGAAACCGAGGCAAACAGGGTTAAGTGACTTTCCCAAGGTCACACAGCTTGCAAGTGTTTTTTTATTAAAACTTTTTATTTTGAATATATGTATGGATAATTTTTTCAACACCAACCCTTACAAAACCTTGTGTTCCGAGTTTTCCCCTCCTTCCTCCCACCCCCTCCCTTAGATGGCAAGTAATGCAAAATATGTTAAACATGTTAAAATATATGTTAAATCCAATATATATATATATATATATATATATATATACACATATTTATACAATAATGTTTGCAAGTGTTTAAGATCAGATTTGTACTCAGGAGAAAAGCTTTCCTGGCTCTAGTGCCCAACACTCTATCCATTGTACCATTTAGCTTCAGTACAGCATTATTTTTATTCATCTGGGCCAGAATATTCCCAAACATCAGGATTGGTTTCTTGAAAATGATAAGGAAATTCAAAAGCAAAATGAAATGAAAATGGGGATTTAACATGGTCTACCAGCAAGAGAGTTCATTTATCACTTTTAAAAGGCAGTATTTAATTCCATCAAAAGTAAAATTTAAACAAAACTTATAGAAATGCATGTAAATAAGAAAGCAGATGAAATTTAGCTTTACACTCATGGTAACAATCCAAAATGTTTTCATGATTCCTTGAAGATTATCTGTGGGCCAAAAACCTATGATGCATCTCAACTACTCAGTGCTGATGGAATTCCACTGATGAATGATAAGGACATGCTCCTGAAGAGATAAACTGAACATTTCCAGCAAAGATCTACAAAGTAGATCTTCTACTGCTAATACAAAAGCTGATAGAAATCTGGCAAAAGGAGATAACCCCCTAGGAGATCAATTATTCATTTATATTAAGGAAAAGTTGTACTGAGACAACCACAGGGAGATCTCTTTCTCTCAGTCATTTCTGTCAAGATTCTTACTGGAGTTCTCTTTTGACTGTTCCTTCACCTGGAAAATGCTCATCTCCTTTTGAGCTTTTATGGTTTCAAGAAAGGACTGAGGAATGGTTGACATGATATTTGCTATCCAACTCCAAAAGAAATATCAGGTACAGAACAAAGCTCTGTATACAATGTTCATTGATTCTGTCAGTTATGAAGACCTGTAGAAGATCATGGCAAAATTTGGTTGCCCAGAAAAGTCCATCAGTATTGTATTCCAGTTTTATGATGGCATGTTTTCATGGATTTATTTGGATGATTCTTTCATGCTTTCCCAATCACCAGTGTAGCGAAGCAAGTCTCTGGTCCCATACATTTAAGCATGATGTTTTCAGCAATGTTGTCAGACACTTTCTTGGTTTTTTTTCAGAGAGAGAAAGTATTTTATTTTTCCCATTTTTTATTATAGCTTTTTATTGACAGAACATATGCATGGGTAATTTTTCAACATTGGTCAGACACTTTCAAAGAGGACATAAACATCATCAAAATCAACTACCACGTTGACAGCAAATTGTTTGATTTGAAAAGGCTACAAGGCAAGACTAAAGTGGAAGGAGAGTTGGTGTGTGACTTTTTATTTGCAGATAATTGTGCACTCAATGTTGTCTCTGAGGCTGAGATGCAACAAGATATGGTTAGATTCTCTGTTGTTTAGGCTCGTTTGGGCCAAGTAAATAATACAAAGATTCTCCATCAGTCAGTGCCATACCATCCATTGTTTACAGCAAATGGAGAAATTTTGAATGCTGTGGATGTTTGTTTACTTTGGCAGTATATTTTCCAGGAATATACACATAGATGATGAGGTCAGTGAATGCATTGTCAGAGTAATTTCAGCATTTTGGAGGCAAAGGATCATCCAGCATGGTGTGCCTACCTCGAAAAAAGGTGAGCAAAAAAGATTTGCAGTAGCTAAAAATGAAAAATGAAATGCTCAAATTTAGAGACATCTTCCTCACAAATCATTATATTAACTATTTGTGTTCTGACCTGTGGTAGACTTTTGAGTTCATATTGATATGATCAACCATATCCAGATGGGATTTCATCTTGGTCTTCTCTGACCACAAAGGAAACAACACCAACAACTTGCTTAACAGACTTGTTATGAGTCAAATAAAATATGTGAAAAAGTGCTTTGTAAAGCTATCAATAGTCACATGAAAAATATTCTAAATCACAACTGATTAGAGAGATGTACATTAAAATGACTCTGAGATACCACCTCATATTTATCAGATTGGCTGATATAAAAGAAAAGGAAAATGAAAAATACTGGCGAAGATGTGGAAAAATAGGGACACTGACATACTGTTATGTGTTATGAATTGAGTCAAACATTCTGAAAAACAATTTGGAACTCTACTCAAAGAACAATAAAATCATGCTTATTTTTTTAAATAAGTTTTTGTTTGTTTCTGATTTAATATGTTTATTTTCTCCAGTGACATGTAAAACTTGTGTTTTTTTACATTTGTTTTGAAAACTTTGAGTTCCAGATTCTTCCCCTTCCTCCCCACCCCTTATTCCCCTCATTGAGAAATATGTTTATCTTTTGACGCAGATCTGTATCTCAAAGAGATCCAAGAAAAGGAAAAGGAATCTATTTGTTCAAAAATATTTACAGCAGCTCTTCTTGTGGTAGCAAAGAGTTAAGCATTGAGAGGATGCCCATCGACTGGGAATGACTAAATAAGTTATGGTATATGATTGTGATTGAATACTATTATGCTATAAGTAGGTTGGCTTCAGAAAAACCTGGAAAGACTTATATGAACTGGTACTGAGTGAAGTGAACAGAACCAGGAGAACATTGTACACAGTAACAGCAATATTGTAACAGTGATCCATCATGAAAAACTTAGCTACTCAGATAAAGCCAATGATCCAAGATAAATCTGCAGAGCCCATAATGAAAACTTTTATTTACCTCTAGAGAGCAAACTGATAAATCCTGAGTGGAAATTGAAGCATACTTTTTTTTAACTTTTTCTTGGGGTTTCTTGATATGTTATTTCTTCTGCAACATGGCTAAAGTGGAAATATGTTTTTCATGACTTCACCAGATTGCTTGTCTTCTCAAGGGGTAGGAAAGAATGGGAAGGAGGGAGAGAATTTGGGACTCAAAATTCTTAAAAATGAATATAAGAAAAGCTGCTAGATGGTGTACCAGCCCTGAGCCAGGAGGACTTGAGTTCAAATACAGCCTCAAATACTTAACATTTCCTATCTATGTGATTCTGAACAAGTCACTTTACCCCAATTGCCTTGCCAAAAAATTAATTAATTAAATTCATTTTAATGTAATTGGGATACATGTAATAAAATGAATAATATTTTAAAATGCTTTGTAAATTGTGAAGGGGGGTATAAATTTGAGCTGGAGGGATTTATTAAGTATCTACTGTGATCCAGATACTATGCTAAGCATTGGCTTCTAGAATCAGAGGACCTGAGTTCAAGTCTCACCTCTTATCTTTATTACCTGAGCAAGTTATTAAGTCTCCCTCCACGTCCTCTAATGTTTTAGATTTTGCCACTTAGCTGCCTCACAATAATAGCATGTTAAATGTAAACATTATTTCTTTTCTCATCTAAAATAAGAGTAAAATAAAAGAATTTATTAGATGGTTTCTGAGACTCTTCCAGCATATAGATTTATATAAAATTATATATAATATAGTAAATATATATATATACTATTATAGCTAAGTATATTGAGGAAGAAGGCATTCATTCACATTCACACTACTCTAAGTTAACATTATATTAATTTGAACCAGTAAACAAAACACAGAATGTCCCAAAAACCTTAGTTCAGTTTCAAGTTTGACTTTGAGGATATTGTATATGATCATAAAGATTAAGCAGTGGACATCTGACTGAATATACATAAGCAAAGCACTTCCCCCCCACCCCAGACTGTCAAGAGGATTTCATTGTTAAAGAAGAATTATAAATCATGCTCCATTTGTAGATTGGGTCACTGAACACTTGTGATTTTTCCCAAGGTCATAGGTACACCGAATGTTGGTAGCAGAACTGGAACTCACATGTGCTGGTCCCCATTTTGATTTCTTTCTTCTCTTACCTTCCATAAAAATTATTTAGGGACCACATGATTAATTAGTAGGAACCTCGGGAAAAAAATTAAAATTTTAAAATAATGTTTTTTTTCTCTTTTCTGGTATTAATAGCTTCAAGGAGGAATCCATCCAGGTGTGTTTCCAGGAGTGAGACCACCATCGTGGACACACCTCCATTCCTCTGATTGCTTGTCCAATGCCACTTCTCTGCCAAGAGTTTGCTTAGCTTATGGAATGATCTCATTTCATGAGTCTTTGGGGAGCCTTTAGAGGCACATAGACCAGCCTGATGCTTCATCTCCCACCCAATTGTGCTTCTAACTTTCTCAACTTCAACACACCTCAGCTGCAGTTGTTCCCTGGAACTTCCCCTGTGCTTACCACCTCCTCCTGATAGAGCATCCATTTACCCTGTAGCTTTCTCCGATCAGAGCTTCCATGTTGGGGAAGGGGACACAACAGCCAACTTTCCCATCCCCTCTTGCTATTTTTTGGCCCCACTCCCAACCACCACCTGCTTTTCAGCCCTTTTTGTATATTATCTTTTCCTATTAGAATATCAGTTTTAGAACTTTTTTTTTTTTTTAACTTATATTTGTATTACCTACCAGGTGTAATTCTTTCTCTTGTGGCCAGAAACTCTGAGGGGCTTCCCCTTCCAGACTGATTCTTTTGTGAGGGCAAACTAGGATGTCTTTTGCCTCAATTCTTACCTAGTCTTTAATCTCTGAAGGGATGTTGCCTCAGAGACTTGGAAAAGACCTTAGCTTAAAAAGACCAAGGTCTTCCACTGCATGCAGAGCCATCCCCAGTCATCCTGCTCTATTGCACTCTGTTGTCTCTGGAGGAGAGAGTGGGGCTGATGACTTTGCACAGCCCTGCCTCACTTCAATCCAATTTGCTTTCAAGTTAAGACATCACCCTCTTGATGTCATTGGTCCTCTTCGAGAATGAAAGATGAACGCCGGGTATATAGTTAGTTTTTAATAGATGCTATTTGTCTTGAACACTAATCTGGGATATTGAGTCACCTGAGCTGAGCCCAGGAATCAGGTTTGGTGTCAGTTCCTTGTATGTTAAAAAATAGTCTGGTATCTTTTACCAGCTGTGATGGGCAGAATCACACATCCCTGTGTGTATCTGGTGGCCTTTATCACACCCCAGACTGATGGAAAAGCGATGCAATTATGGGCCTCTATGGATTTTGGATGAGGTGGAGGCTCACAGCATTTTGATATTTAAACAATTTCTGAATCACATAACACTGAATTTCTTCTCTTTCTTTCTCTCTCTCTCTCTCTCGATCTCTATCTTCTTTTCTGTCTTTCTCATTCTGTCTTTTTCTTTCCCTTCTTTTTTCTCTTTCTCCTTCCTTTCTCTCTCCTATTATCTCTCTGTCTCTGTCTCTCTCTTTCTGTTTTCTCATTTTCTCTCTGTCTCCGACTGTCTCTCTCTCTCCACCTCCCTCTCTCTCTTTCTGTTTCTGTCTCTCTGTGTCTCTCCCTCCCTCCCTCCATCTTCTCTTCTTTCCTCTCTTCCTCCTTCTCTTCTTCTCTTCTTTCCTCTCTTCCTCTTTCTCTCTCTCCTTCCTTCTTTCTCTCCCATTCTGTCTCTCTTCTGTTTTCTTGCTTTCTCTATTTCTGTTTCTCTCTCTCTTTCTGTCTCTGTATTTCTGTGTCTTTTCTTCCCTCTTTTTCTTTCTCTCTCCCTCCTTCTCTCCCATTCTCTCTCTGTCTCTCTTTCTCCCTCCTTCTTTTTCTTCTTCCCTCTCTCTCTCCCATTCTCTGTCTCTCTTCTGTCTCTTTGTGTATATCTCTCTCCCCATCTCTGTCTCCCTGTCTCTGTCTCTCTCTCTCAATCTCTATCTTCTCTCTGTGTTGTTCTCATTCTCTTTTTCTTTCCTTTCTTTTTTCTCTTTCTCCCTCCCTCCCTCTCTTCCATTATCTCTGTCTCTGTCTCACTCTCTTTCTCTGTTTCTCTCTGTGTCTTTCTCTATCTCTGACTGTCTCTCTCTTCACCTCCCTCTCTCTCTTTCTGTTTCTGTCTCTCTCTGTGTGTCTCTTCCTCCCTCCATCTTCTCTTCTTTCCTCCCTTCCTCCTTCTCTTTGTCTTTCTTTCCCTCTCTCTCTCCCATTATCTTTCTCTGTCTCACTCTCTCTCTCTGTCTTCTCGTTTTCTCTCTCTCTCTCCCCTTCCTCTCTTTCTGTGTCTCTCCTTTCCCTCTTTCTTCTCTTCTTTCCTCTCTTCCTCCTCTCTCCCTCCCTCCCTCCCTCCTTCCTTCTCTCCCATTCTCTTTCTGTCTCTCTTCTATCTTCTCGCTTTCTCAATTTCTCTCTGTCTCTATCTCTCCTCACCTCTCTCTCTTTCTGTCTCTATCTCTGTTTCTCCTTCCCTCTTTTTCTTTCTCTCTCCCTTCCTCTCTCCCATTCTGTCTCTCTTTTGTCCCTCTGTGTGTATTTCTCTCCATTTCTGTCTCCCTGCCTCTCTCTGTCTCTGTCTCTCCTTCTTCCTCCCCCCTCTCTCTCCCCTTCTCTCCCCCTCTTCTCTCCTACCCTCCTCTCCCTTTCTCTCTCTCTCTCTCTCTCTCTCTCTCTCTCTCTCTCTCCCTCCCTCCCTCCCTCCCTCTCCTCTCTCTCTCTCTCTCTCTCTCTCTCTCTCTCTCTCTCTCTATATATATATATATATATATATATATATATATATATATATATATATCAAACAATTTCCCTGTACATGGAAACCTACTACTTCTTTTGTGTGATAGGTAAATATTTCCAGAAAAGAAAGAAAAAAATGTTGAAGTAGTTCTCTAGGGCTTTGGTTCCAGAGAGATCATCTAAACCATAAATTGCAGCGGGGAACACTCTAACACTGTTAGAGGTGCTCTTTCAAGGCGGGGAGGGGAAGCAGGAGAGACAGAGACGGAAATAGAGACAGAGAGAACTTAGAAATATTTTAAATTCCCACCAACAGTATACTCTCACCATCTGCTGGAGAAACTACTCAGGACAAAACACAGTCGAGTTTTTCTACCACCCAACTCCTCCACACTGTTCTGTCTTCAGCCACCCTATGAAGCTTCCTGGGATGGAAAACCTTTGAAATCGGTTGTTTCAGAGGCAGTGATTTAAATCTCAACTTCCACACCTTTCCCCTCACTGTTGTTTTTGTTTCTTTGTTATTGTTGTTGGTGGTTTTTAACTGAGAATGTAACAGCAGGATTGTTCCAAATAATTTATAAGGAAACTATACTGCCATCTTTCCCATCAGTGGATTTGACTGATTTAATGGGGGAAGAGGAAAAAGGGAATCAGCATTTATATAGGCTCTACTACACGCTGTGCCCTGTGTCAAATGTTTTATAAATATTATCTCATTTTATCCTCACTACAACCCTGAGAAATAGCTATTATTATTATTCTTATTTTTACAGGTGAAAAAACTAAAGCAAACAGAGGTTGTGACTTGCCCAGCTTGTAAATATCTGAGGGCTAACTCAGGTCTTTTCAATTCTAGCTCCAGTATTCTCTCCACTGGGCTACCAGTTGCCTCCTTCTTGGTGTTCCAATATTTAACTAAAATTCTAATACAATTATCATTTGGTGACTATTGATTAAAAAATACAAATTAAGACGCCTCTCAGATTGGCTAAGATGACAGAAAAGGATAATATGAATGTTGGAGGGGATGTGGTAAAACCAAGACACTAATACAGTGTTGGTGGAGTTGTGAACTGATCCAAACATTCTGGAGAGCAATTTAGAACTATGCCCAAAGGGCATATAAAACTGTGCATACCCTCAGAGCCAGCAGTGTCTCTACTGGGCCTGTATCCCAAAGAGGGAAAGAGACCCACATGTGCAAAAATGTCTGTGGTGGCCCTCTTTGTAGTAGCAAGAAACTGGAAGCTGAGTGGCTGCCCATCAACTGGAGAATGGCTGAATAAGTTATAATATATGAATGTTATGGAATATTATTGTTCTGTAAGAAATGACCAGCAGGATGATTTCAGAAAGGCCTGGAGAGACTTACATGAACTGATGCTGAGTGAAGTGAGCAGGACCAGGGAGATCATTCTACATGGCAACAGCAAGATTATACAATGATCAATTCTAACGGACGTGGACTCTTTTCAACGAGATAATTCAAATCAGTTCCAATGATCTTGTGATAGAGTCGTCTGCACTCAGAGGCCTGTGGGAACTGAGTGTAGATCACAACATAACATTCTCACTTTTTGTTGTTGTTTGCTTGCCTTTGGTTTTCTTTCTCATCTTTTTTTTTTCCCCCTTTTTGATCTGATTTATCTCATATAACGTGATAAATTTGGAAATGTAGATAGAAGAATTATACATGTTTAACATATTTTGGACTATTTGCTTTCTGGGGAGGGGGTTCAGGAAGGGAACACAAGGCTTTGCAAAGATGAATGTTAAAAATTATTTTGAAAATAAAAAGTTAATTTTAAAAAAGAATTATCATTTGGTCTATTCCCCCATTTTTCCTTGGGTTTTGCAAACAGGGCATTCAAGGACATGACTTCTGAAATGAATTATTAAGCAGAACTACATCTTTGGGATTTGGGACCCAACCAGTTTATCTGGATCTTTTCTGAAGCCCACCTGCCAAAGCAAACAAACCCGCGAACTGATCCTTGTGTTTCCTGCCAAAGTTCTGATTCAAGGCTTGAAAGCATAAAGAGTCAAGTCTCACTCATTGAAAGAAAGATGATGTTAGGGGTCCTGGGTTTGGTGATCTTGGAAGAAGAGGTCCGTAATATCCACTGGGCTTTTGAAAAGGACCAATAAGCAAGAATTATCGAGGGCATCATGGCTAGAGGGAAAGAAGGAAATGAATGCCAGTGGCAGAGGGATCCTTGTGTTTATGTCATAATTTTAGAAAATCTTTTGAAATGCCACTGATTATTTTGGAACTTAGACAAAGTCACTTCACTTCCCAGGACCTCTGCCCTCTCATTTGTAAGATGAGTGGGTTGTAATAGATAACTTGGAGTCAGAAAACTTATTCAATCCTGGCTCTGCCAGGATCCGTTAGAATTGATCATCGTATACAATTTATATGAATTTGACCAAGTTATTCCATTTCTCTGTGCCTCAGTTGCTTCATCTAAAAAATGGGGGAAGTGGGCTAAACAATAGAAATATAAATGCTGAATTGCAAGGGACCTTACATGCCATCTTGTCCTATCCCCCTCATTTTACAGATAAAGAAACTGAGATTCAGGGAAGAAAAATTACTTGATTGATACAGCTAGTAGGTAGTTGAGCTATGATTCAAATTTTGGTTCATAGATTCCTAAAACATGACCTTTGTTGAAGAAAAAGTATTCATTCTAATGCTGTACTCTGTATTTTTATACTCAGTATTTTAACATTTAATATTAATCTGTATTCAAGATATTTTTAGTTTGGGAAAAGAGATGTCCAAACTATCATAATTCTCCCATTCTCTCCAACATGACCCTCTACATCAAGATGATTTCAGTTAACATTTGTGAAAAATAATCACAGTTAGTCAGTCAATAAGTATTTAATAAGTACTTACTATGTTCCAGGTCCTATGCTAAGAGTTGGGGATTTAAAAAAAGTCAAAAGACAATTCCTGCCCCCACAGAGATTGCAGTTTAATAGGGAAGACAATAAGCAAACAAATATGTACAAGCTATAGACGGAGTAAATCATAAATCATAAATACTTAAGAGAAGACACTACTCAGAGGAGTTGGGAAAGACCTTGTAAAAGTTTGGATTTTTGTTATATATGTATGCATGTATCTATATATGTGTTTATGTGTATACATATAAACATATATAGTTTTCTAGTCTTCTTATATATGTATATACACATAAGTATATATTAAGATTATATATAACATGTGGTATATCATGATATTGTATATAAAATAATATATGTACATATGCACAAATACATGTACATACACACATATATACATGTTTATATATATATAAAATAAAAAAAATTCCAGCAAAGTTTAATTCTCTAGCTTTGGCCCCCAGTTCAGCTCCTACTGAATACCGTATTTCTCAAGCTCTCCTGGGAAAAATATCTACAACCTCCAAATAATAATCAAACAGGACAAGAATCACTAGCTAGTATTTTTCTTTAATGGAAGACAAATAAATCTCAATTCAAAACATCAGATAAGCAGCAAACACTTTCTATTCTGGCTGTTTTGACTGATAGCCTAAAAGGAGACAAATTCTTCTTCTATATTCTCCTGTGTTTTCCCTGCTCTTTCCCCTTTTGTCTCTCTTCTCTTTTCCCATTCTTCTCTTCTTCCCAATCTTTCTTCTCTCTTTTCTCTCTCCCTTTCTCTTCTTTTTTTTTCTCTTGCCCTTTTCCTTTCCTCTCTTGCCTCCTTCTCCCCTTCTTTTTCTCTCTTTTCATTTTCCTCTCCTCTTTTTTCCTCTTCCCTCCTCTCTCTCTCTCTCTCTCATTCTATGTCTCTCCTGCAACTATCGCAGCTGCTACAATGACCAATGAACCTTCTTTCTGCTGTATCAATCTCATCCACTTAAGAAGGATGCAAGGTGCACATACAAACACATATCCCATAGACACAGCCAAAGCTTCCTCTCCATCTCTCAGCAGCCATAGTGGCTTAGTTTCAGCGAAACAAGAGAAGCCTGCTTCCTAAATTCAGCTGCTGCTTCTACAGGGGAAGGAAGGCAGATCCCTGTCCCTTACACAGTATAAGCAAATGCCTTCATCCCTCCTTTAGGTCCCATAGAATAGAATGATATAGTGAAGATGCTGTCTATTTACCTGGGGAAAAAAGCAGAACACAGTAATGAAGTCAAGTCCTATGGGACCCTGTGTGACCCTGGACAAATCACTCATTCGGACAAGTCATCTATGCAGATGATTCCCAAATATGTCCATGAAGTTCTAATCTAATCTCTCCCTCTTGTTTCCGTCCAGCACTGCCAAATATCCATTGGGCAGATCAAACTGGATGTCCCATACACTCATAAAGCTAAATTTGTCTGAAAAAAAAACTCATCTTTCTCTCTAAACCCAATCCCTCTTCTGAACTGTTGAGGTACAAACCATTTTTGGTCACCCAGATTTACCACCTTGCTACCATCCTCAAGTCCTGCCTCTCACTCTGCAAATTTTGTAGTTTTTATCTCTACAATATTTTTCCTCCTCTTACCACTTTCATAAAAACAACCCGACTTTGAACCTTCTTTGCTTTCTCACCTGGACCCTTGCAAGTCTCTCACCACTCCAATCCATCTTCCACAAGTTGCCCAAGTTGCTGGGGAGGAGGGGGGCTGTGACAGTGACATGGTCACATTTGGCTCCAAACACAGAATTGCCCATGTGCTTGGGCAGATGGCTGTCTGGAGTGTGGTGACGAACCAGAGAAATAGAGAATAAAACATGATGACAGGGACTGTTATTAAAGTTTTATAGTATATTCACCGGGAGTTCCCCAAAGAGAGAGGAACTTCAGTGTTAAGTCAAGTAGAGTCAAGTAGAGTGAGAAGATGGGCTTTTCAGGAGCCTGTTGACAGGCAATGGCAGTGACAATCACCCTGTTCCCAGCCTAAGGGGTCAGAGTGAAAGAGGAGACACACGGTGACTGTCCAGGGCAAAACTTCTGGAGAAGTAAAGAAGTCACTTTACTAGTCACATAATTGATTTACTAGTCACCTGTTCTGACGCCACTTCCAAAATTGCTATACATTTTGTGCCAGGATTTGGGGTACAAGAAAGTGTGCAACTTTGGGTTATGAGAGAAAGAGAGAGAAGGGGAAGGAAAAGAGGAAAAGAGAGAGAGAGAGATGAGAGAAAGAGACAGAGAGAGAGATGAAAGAGATAGAGGGACAGAGAGATACAAAGAGAGATAGAGAGAGGGTGATAGAGAAAAACAGAAAGGGGAAATGAGAGAAAAACAGAGGGGGAAGGGGAGAAAAGAGGCAGAGACAGAGAAAAAACAGAAAAGGGAAGTGAGAAAAAGAAAAGCAGAGAGAGGGAGGGGAAGAAAAAGAGAGACAGAGACAGAGAGAGACAAAAACAGACAGAAACAATGACACAGAGAGAAAAACCAAAAGAGAAAGTGAGAGAGAGAGGAAGGGAAACAGAGAGAGACACAGAGAGAAACAGAGACAGAGACAGAAAGATTGAGTCAGCCAGCAGTAGACCTTCCTTAAGTTTGTCTGTGCTGTCCAACACCAAAAGCTGTGCCTTAGGCAAAATTTGCGTCCTCCCTATGAACAATTTTCAAAGAAATCAAAGCTACTTATAGTCATATGAAAATTTGCTCTAAATTACTGTTGATTAAAGAAATGCAAATTAAGGCAACTCTGAGCTATTGCCTCACACCTATCAGATTGGCCAGTATGACAAAAAAGGAAAATGATAAATGTTGGAAGGAATGTGGGAAAATTGGAATACCAATGGACTGTTGTTGGACTTGTGAACTGATCCAATCATTCTGGGAGAACAATTTGGAATTCTGCCCAAAAAGCTACAAAAACTGCATATCTTTTGACCCAGCATTATACCACTATTAAGTCTGTATCCCAAAGAAATCTTTCTTTCTTCCTATCTTGTTTGATTTTTCTTCCACAAAATGACTAATATAGAAGTGTTTTCTATGATTGCACATGTATAATTTATGTCACATTGTTTACTGTCTCAAGTTGGGGAAAGGTAAGTGAGAGAAGGATAAAATTTGGAATTCAAAACTTTAAAAAAATTGAATGTTAAAAATTGTGTTTATGTATAATTGGGGAAAATTATATATATATATATATATATATATATATATATATATATACTTTTTTTAAAAAAAGAAAGAATTGCTAAGGACAGCTAGATGGCACAGAGAATAGAATAATGAACCTGGACTCAGGAGGACTAGAATTCAAATCTGAGCTCAGTCACTTAACATTCCCTAGCTGTATGATCCAGGACAAGTCACTTAACCCCAAAATGTCTCACCAAAAAAGATTAAAATTAAAAATAAGAATTATTAGTTGCAAGACAAAACATCAAACTAATAAAGTTAAGCTTGATTGTAAGTGAAGAAAAGGAAAAATCAAGAGTACTTGGTTCTTTTAGAAGGATTTTAAAAGTATTTAAAATTTTCCCACTAAGATTGAAGAGCAAAGAAGTCTAGAAGTTATAATAAGTTGAAAAACTTCAAGATCATGCTAAATAAAGAATGGTTGAAAGAATAGGAGTTTAAGAAAAAGGAAGAGGAAGGAGAGAAAAGAAGGCTGGCAGCTATTTTCAAGTATTGGAAGAGGTATCATGGAGAAGAGTTTCAATTTATTCTGCTTAGTTGCAAAGAGCAGAACCAGGAATGTTGGATGGATATTGTATTATGGCAGATTTAGGTTACGTGAAAAGAAACAGAATTGTCCCCCAAAGTGGGTTCATTCTTCCTTGAAGTCGCCAAACAAAAGCTGGAGGGTGACTTTTCAAGTACATCATAGAGATTCTGGCTCTTCCTTCCAATTCTGGGAGACCGGGTTTGCTAGATTTCAAGAAGTAGGGCTTTTTAACTTGAGATCCCTGGACCCCTGAAAATCATGGATAGATTTTCAGGTGGTCCATGAACTTGGATCAAAAAAAAAACAATTCTAACATTATTTTGAAATTAAATAATTTGAAATATAATTGAAATTTAGCATTTCCTTCTAATATGAATCAGAAAAAAAAAAAATAACCTGAGAAATTTATGGGCTTCATGAGGCTTTCAAAAGGATCCATAACACTGCCTACCCCACCCACACATGAAAAGTTAAGAAGCCCTAGAGTAGAGATACTAAAGCAGAAAAGGTTCTCTCTCTGACATTTTGATTCCATCATATGGATGCCTGCTTAGACATTCTAAGAAATAAGGGGCAGCTAAGTGGTAAAAGGCTTGACCTGAGTTCAAATACAGCTTCCTTACTAGTTGTTTGAGAAAGTCACAACCTCTGTTCCCTCATCTGTAAAATTGGGATAAAAATAGCACTTACCTCCCAGGATTGTTAAGATGAAAAAACGAGATAATATTTGTAAAGTACTTTCCAAATCCAAAGTGCTATAAAAACACTATTATTTTCATAAAAGTTCACTGTGTAAACCCCAGGGATTTTAGGAGTTTAATCAAAAGTCAAAACTTTAATTAAACGGTAGTTCAAAACCCCATATGGGGTCTCAAAATTGAATATGGGGGGGTCATGAAATTATCAGAAAATGTTTGATTTGACTATTTTATATATTTATGTGCCCAGAGTTATGTAAAAATTTCTCAGGGAGAAAGTGGGTCATAAGTGGAAAAACCTAAGAAGTCCAGATCAAAGCAATTGTAATGTCCACATCTGAGAATTAAGCTGATCAAAAGGACAAGTATCCCATTGACTCGTTAGTGAGAAAAATTTTTCATTTACATAGCACTGTGTGCCCAAATACGCTTTCAAGGAATCTCTACTGAATCCACATTAGATGATCGAATGACATTATTTGAAATCGTTTTATTTGCTAACATGTAACCATTTCATTAGGAAGCACCTTTATGTTAATTTTATATTCTGTCTTTCCCAGCAGGCTGTTTAAAATTATTAAGCTATTAATTCTGTATATTTGTTTTTTCAGTGTGTGGGTGAAAAGTAGGAAGAGGTGGGAAAAAGAAAAGAGAATCTGTTGACTTTTTTAGAGAAATAAAATATTTTAAATATTTACATTAACAATTCATTTATTAAATTTTAAGTATAAAAATTTTTAAATATTTTTTTTAATTTTAAATAAAATGATAAGGCTATTTTTCTAACCAAAGATTTTCAATAAAATGGCATTTTGCAATCTACCTCTGCAGGTACTGGGCTTGCTGTTGTAGTCTATGCTCTCAGTACTATACACATTTTATTCTGTGGCAGATTCTTTTAAGCCTTACAGATTGCTATCCCTTTACTGCTTGCCAATTATTAATAAGAGGCCAACAAGCAATATTAAGCTTTTCTACTTGGCAGGTCTGACATTAGAGGGTTAACTTTGCCAGGGGTCAAAGATAGGTTCCTGAGCAGATATTATTTTGCCACTTAGGCTTTTACTCTGGGAAGGCTGGTTTCAGTCTGTAATCTGATTTCCCCCCCAAAAAAATATTCTCAGATAAGACCAATATCTGTGAAAATAAACCAAAGGGTTCCTTTATTTATTACTTCTCTCTGGATAGCTGGTTTTGGAAAGATCCTTCTCAACTTTTTTCTTCTTTAGGAGACTATAATTAGCATCTCCTTCTAAAGATGCTGTACCTGCTTTTCACCTTATATTTGTTCTTCCTTTCATAAGAGAACCAATGACATCACAATGTAATGAATGTCTTGATTTTGAATGAATAGGATTTCAGTGAGGCGGAATTGCTCAAAGTCATCACCCTCTTTGTCTTTCCCAGAGACATGGAAGTCCAGTCACAAGTCCATTGGACAATCTCGGTATCTTGGATGTCTGACAGAGCTCTGAGAGCTCCACAGCTCTTGCTTCAAGTGTTTTAATGGCCATTGAAACAAATTGTTCTCATTCAGCCATTTCAACAGGCAAGTCCTTAGATGCTTAGGATAGACATCCCCTTATTCACCGACAGGCTTAAGCCTTCTCAGTTTACCTCAACCTGGTTTAACCTAAATATTTGCCAAGACAAAATATAGCCACTCCACATGCTACTGGTGAGATCATCTACAGGTAGATCTGAAAAGTATGAACATTTATCTATAGCAGTTGACATCATCATTTAATAAAACTCAGAAAATTCTGGGTCGTTTGGATCACTCTTCGTGCCATATTGGATATGGACTTGGTGAGACTGTACCATGAAGAATCTGTACTGAATGAGCCCTCTTCTCAGGCTGAAGGGGGATAGGGCAGAAGGTACCCCTGAGGAGATGGAGGAGAAATGTGCTTTTGTCCTTATTGACAGCTTCTAAGTAAACTTTCTGTAAAAGCAAATAGATGTTAATTGGTTAAATTGATCTGATGCACTAGTAACTGGCATCTAACATTGATGCGAGGGTGGGGAAGGGGATTGAGCCAATAGCATTAGGAAGAAATACCTCCAAACCTCTCAGGATACCCCTTGGATCCTGAGAGGAGGATGTAGCCAAGCAACTATGAAAGTAACCCCAGATTGTACTTGTTACAAAAGCATGACACTCAATAGTCTGTAGAACTGGGTTGTAGTCCTGTCACCAAACCTTGGAAATGGTTTTCCTCCTTTAAGTAATGGTTTTATCTTTATGTAAAAAATGAAGGATTTGCCCTTTCTTGATTTATCATGAGGCTCATATGAAATAAGGAAGATGAAGAGTGCTTCATAACCACAAATTATTAGTAAATATGAAGTATTATGTCAGTGGGATTAAAATTATTTCACAGTACATTTTTGTTAAATTAAACTTGATCCATCCATTCAAGAAAACAATTTGGAATTATACTTTTAAAAAGTAAATTAAAATATCTGTACCCTTTCATTCAGAAGACTCATTGATAGAAATATATTTCAAGGATCACAAAAATAATACACCAGAATATTATAGAAAAAAATGTTTGTAGCAAAACTGGAAGTATAGATACGTATCGATGAAAGTATAGATAGTAAATTGTGGTACATAAAGAATTCAAAAAAATAGGAGACTTTTATGAATTGACATGAACTAAGCAAACCCAGGAAAACATTATGCAGAATGACCACAATAGTGTAAAACACAAGAAAAATACAAAATTCTGTGTAACTAGGATGAGCAAACTTTGGCCAAATACGAGATGAGAAAATTCACCTCTTTCCCTTCTTTGCAGAGATATGAGACTATAGGTGTGGAACAACACATATTGATCAATATGCTGATTAGTTTTGCTGAATTTTTTTCTTTCATTGTTACTTATTGGGTAGGAGAGAATGAAGGAATACATTTGAAAACAAAATTAATATAAAGTCAAAAGAAAATAAAAATTTTAAATGAAAATTTTTAAATTTCTTAAAAATTTAAAATGATGAGTGAAGAAGTCTCTCCTTCTGCTCCTTTTTCTCACTGATGAGCTCTCTGGCCATTTCATGGTTTGTCCAGGCAAATTTAAAATACAAAAAAGATAGGATTTAAGTACTTTTAATAGATGCTTTAAGAATCAATTTGTAATCTTACCTGCATAGACATTTCATCCAATGGTGCAGACCGTCACTCATCTATGCCCATTCACTTGATTCTACACATTCTTCCACAAATCCTGGACACAGTGACCATGACAGTTGGGTGGAGCAATGAATAAAACACTACAAGTGAGAACCTAAATTCACTTCTTTACTCATTTACTATAGGACTCTGGGCCAATCTTTTAACCTGTCTGCTTCAGTTTCCCCAACTGTAAAGTAGAAATAATAATAGCATCCCCTTCCTAGGGTTGTGTATTTGTAAAGCTCCTTTCCCCTTGTAGCCTTCTGTTAGTACCCAGTGCTGTGTGTGGGTACCAGTAGAGCAGGTGGACCTTCTTCAGCTACCCCTCACTCCTCCCTAAATGACAAACCCGTTTCATTTTGTACTAATACGCTGATCTGTTCCCACCCCTTTGCACTGTCTCTTTCATAACTTTTGCAACCTACAGACATCCATCCTTTCATTTGAGGAAGTAGATTTCAGGTCTGCATAAAGGTAAATGAGATGTTGAATTTGAAAGAAAACTGGTAATTATTTGCTTATAAAATGAGCTGATCTCATTTTGAGGAGACCACCCCACCAAAGGAGTTAGTGGTTATTTAATATCTTACAATCCTGGACCCCATCCTTTCTCTAGTCAGTATGCCATTTTGTCTCCAATCATACAAACACCCCTCAAATACATTCCATCACCCTTTTCTTCTTTCAAGGCTCAATTAAGGTCTCATCAATTCCATGAAGCCTGTGCTGTTTCAACTCGTTGAAAGTATTCTCTCCTCAAATGTTCCCAAAGCCCTTTGAACCTCTGCTTTGTACAAATCACACTCAACTTTGTATAAACCCTGAGTGGCAGAGAGCTACCCCGGTGGCCACTCGAGAGCAAGGATGGTGGCTTCCATTTTTGTACACTTGGCACCCAGCCTAGTGTTTTACACACATAAGAAATTCAGATAGGGACTAGATCTATGTCACAGAAATTGAGTTTGAAGGAACCTGGGTGACTGACTAGGAACCTCCACTGTAACATTCCCCAAAGTAATATTCCAGTCTCTGAAGATCCCTAAGGAGCACCACACCTCAGACCAGCAGGCACGAGTCCCTTCGTGAAGCGAAGCAACGAAGGCAGGAGGATGTCACAGCTTCAAAGGGGATGTATTTTTGCAGTGCTGAAATCCAACAGATGTGAGTGACCTGTGAGACAGAGTGGAATTGAGGATCATTCAAGTTTCAAGTCTTTAGAACTGGGAGGATGGTGTTGCCCTTTATAGTAAGAGGAAAAGGAGGAAGGAAAGGATACAAAGAGACAAAAGGAATGGTCCAACAGGAAAATTAAAAAAAAAAAAAAAAAGTGGTGTTCTGAAAAGCTAAAAGGGAGCAACAAGAGAATAATCAGTAGTATCAAAGGCTGCAGAGGTCCAGAAGAATGAAGACCATGAGTAACTTTGGAAAGGGTAGCTTTGATGAAATGAGGGGGTCAGAAACCAGGGCATGAAGGTTCACAGCGGAAGTGGAGGCACCCATCGTAGACTGCCTTCTCACAAAGGAGTGGAAAGGGGAGATCAAGGAAGGGCTGGAGAAGCATGCTGGGCTCCTGCCCCAGGTTCCAGATCAGATGCACCTGCTAGGAGATTCTCAGAGGAACCAATGTGTGACACGGAGAAGAATGGACTGGAAGACTGGTACCAGAATTCTGCTCTGGGCTCTGCTACTAACTAGATGTGATCTTACACAAGTCACTGTGCCACATCTGATTTTTATTAACTGAAATTAGAGCAAAATTCATACTGAAAACAGACACACTGTAGCAGTACAGATGGTAGCAAAGGTATTAATACAATCCTGAGAACCACAGTGCTAAGTATCTAATAGAATACTAGCTGAGATGATAAAAATGCTTTTTGTTAAACTATTTTTAGAACTTAATTAACTCCACAGGAAATTGTTTAAATCTGAATTAATAAAGGAAATGTGGCAAGGACAGCAGGAAAACTCTCAAGACAACATCCAATATATGACTTTTCTGCAAAAGTTACAAGATAAACTAAAGATTCAAATAAAAACTTGATTAGAATATTTACATATTTTATTAAATCTTTACAATCAGCAATTATAATCAAATACACAATTATATATACAAGGATTATATACATTTCTGCCCAGACTTTTACATCACAGTACACAGTTTTCCTTAGAAATATTGTATACATTTATCACCAAACAGTAAAATCCAACAGTAGTGTTACAGCACCTGTTAGTACAGACATCTTTTTTCATAAATTACATTTATAAGAAAATATACGGCTGTAAATTGGGCTTTTAAAAATGTCTTTTATAAAATCTGAACATACAATATTTCATTCACAGAATGTTTTTTTTTTCTATGTTCTGACTGAAGCCTTGTGCATAAAACAAACTATTGGAATATTTACTAGATTTCTTATCCACCCCCACCCCCAAATTATGAACAACATTTGATTAATGCTGAGCTTTCTGCAGAGATGGACATTGGGTTTGGTAGGAGAACAAATGTTAATTTTATTGTAAAACAGTTACAAAATGATAAATAAAAGTAGACAATAAATATCTTTAAGAGAATAAGAACTGACTTAGAGAGGATGATTTTAAAACTCTCATTTTAACTGATCCAATATTTAAGGAAAATGTTACAATGATTGGTTCTGATAAAAGAACTCTACTGTCATTGGGAGTCTATAAAATATATACCCAACAAAACCCCCCCACACCCCATTCAACAATATCTGATAAATTATAATTCTCTTATAATTGGAAGTTTCAAAGAAAAATTACTGAAGATTGATGCTAATGGTTCAAAGAACAGTTATGAGCAGGCTGAGACTCTAGTTTTCTTTCTATTAGGTTATTTCTTTCTATATTTTTAAATGTAAAAATACCTGAATTAAATTATCCCCTTTTGCTTCCTGCCCTTTTCCTTCATGTTTAACTTAATTTTCAGGTTAAAATCCTTGATTCCAGGTTTGTAAACAGAGTGCAAATTCCTCCTGGTCAAACTATTTTTATGGCTCTGGTGATCACTTCAGCTCAACCTCCAGGCAGTCAACAATTAACTGAGGTAGACCAGATGTTTCTAAGTTCAGGATTTTTTTTTTTTTTTAAGTCTCCCAAATTTATAGGAAACAATTAATCTATACGAGTATGTTAAAAAAAAAAAAAAACAAACCCAAAAACCTTACTTGATACTGCTGGGGTTTCTTCTTAATGAAATAAAAGACTACTTCGTGGCAGTATGATAAATTGTTTAAGACCCTAATGCTGGCAAATTATAGCCAATGACACAACTGGGCTAAGTGAGGTGAAAACTACCTTATTATCCTAAGGATAAAATTAAAAATTGTAATTGTTTAAAGCAGCTGGCCTAATTTATCAAGGTTTTTATTTGTTTTTAAATGAGTCAAATCCTTAAAACAAGTGAACAAGTGCCTTTCTGACCCAAAAGAAAAGAAAGAGGTCCCCCTACTGGCCAAAGGAGAGAAGTGTGGCAGCAAGCGGGTCTTCACTCACTGATGCTTTCTCTGCAATGCTGGGTTCTTGGTGGAAAATAATTACTTTGTTTTGGTAATTCGGAAAGCTTAGATTCTGGAAGTACCGGCTCTAAGCTACAACAAAGTGGTGCACATAAGGCTGCCATAGTCCAAGTTTGGAAGACCATCTGCTCTTCCTCACCAAGACCCAGCCTCCTTACATCAAGGCAAGTCAAGTACTATTAAGCTTTAGCTGTTTTGGCAGTTTTTTAAATCAAGATTGACAAAGCACTTTATCTGTCTTGCTTTATTCTGTAGTATGAAGCTTTACCTTCACCAAATTTCACAAGCAGAAAGACTTTTTGGAGTAAGACTTAATTAAGGGCCAGTGAAGATCTTGTTTGCTATCAATTTCTTTCTAAAGTGAACTCTCGTTAGATTTAATTTACTCCCGCCTTAATTATGTTTAACTAGAATTTTTTTTAAAGCAATTACTTCCCCCTTACAAAAGAATACACCATTTATCTGGGATCTAAGTCATACTGTACATGAATATACATAACTACAAATGCCAGACAGCTATTCTGATTAATAGCTGCATATACCGTTAGAAGTTCACCAGTACCACAAAACTGTACATAAAGAAAAAAAAGTCATTTTGCCAAATGATAAAAGGCAGATGGAGGGCTTAAGCGGGGAAAGAAAAGAGATTTAAGCCTTTCTTATAAACTTTTAAATTGATTCATAAATGTTTGGACTGAATTATAAAATTAAGCCATGATTTACTGCTAAACAAGACGTCTACAGAAATCAAAAGTTAATTAACCAAACACTTGTTAAATGTGGCTAACATTAGATTGCCACAAAATAAAGTTTTTCTTAAAGCTATGCGTTAGTTGCTATTGTGTGAATTTCTTCATAGATGACCACAAATTTTCTGGTACCCATTCAAAAGAATACTTATAAGAAAAACATGATTCAATAGAAAATGTGAATAGCCCTAATTGCAACTTTAAAAGGAAAAGCCCTCAAAGAAAAAAAAAAAAATAAAACAAAACAAAACCAGTTATCCCTGGATTTATATATCACCACCATAGTTTTATCATGGCTCTAATAAGCTGAACATATGGAATAAAATGTAATCAGTTGTTGGTGATACTGGCCTTATGGCTCAAATTGCATACTAAAAGTGTGATATATTATAAGGCTGATGATGTTTAGAGGTAACATCTTCAAGAGAAATGAACTGAAAAAAGACTTGTGGTCTAGTCTACAACAGAGAACAACACTAATTTCTAGTGTTAATGAGTAGTTATAGCTTTAAAAGCTTTTACCATGGCAGGCCCAAAAGGAAGTTTGTATTGCAAAATTGTATATATTTTTTTTGGCCCTGTTTTTCAAAAGTACTAAGAGACCATTTCCCATAACATATTACAATGACCTATTTGCCTGGTCCCACTGATAGGCTTCCATGCAGAGAAATTCACTGAGAAAGCACATTAGCTTCACCTTTGGTTTGTATACAAAGGGCAATGTCAAGAAGAAACACCCAAGTCACCTTGTTCTTTTGCCAATGAAAGAAACAGATGAAAATAACGAGCAAAAATGTTCTTAATATAAACACATTTGCTTTGTAACTAACTTTACCAATTGTAGTGGTGTTTGTAAGGCAGCACAACCCTGAATGCTCACAGCACTTACCTACCTTTGTCTTTACAAGGCAACCCAACTTTCACCTCTCAAAACTCTAGAGCCAGGAGGTAATAAGGGCTATTACATTAACCAAATGCATTCATGCTTCTCCCTTTCAGTGGCTGGGTCAACCTGATGCCCAGGAATGCCCATTACTTCTAAATCAGAGATATGCTATCATTGTATTGCAATGCTGCCGTGTGTGGAGGGGAAAACAGCAAGCTCCCATTCTTTCTAATGGGAAAAAGTTTTAAACAAGGCCAATCCTAACATAGCATGCACTGGATTTCCAGGATTTTTAAATAATCCAGTCAGAACCTGGTTGCTCATCACCATATTTAACAACTCCCACATGAGAGCCTTCCTAGGCATTAGGGTCTACCTTAACCAAAGTTCACCTTTTTTCCCTTTTTAAATACCCACCAGAAGATTTTTTTTGTGAGTCATAGTTCATCTTTTTCCATCATTTCAAAAGCTTCTATATCTTCATTCCAGTCTGCTAATATGGATTCCATAGGCTGGACTTTATTATCCCAGCTAACATTAGGGCTAGATTCCTCCTCAGTTTTTGATTGTTCTTGAGGCTGGTTATCTAATTCTGTACATTCACTGTCATGGATTGCAGTCTCGTGGTTTTCAGTGGGACAGGAATCTTCTTTGGAAGACAAAATGCTAGCACTGTCCACATCAGCAGGAGGTACAGAATCTGGTTGAGAAACAGGAGAACTTTCTTCCATAGACTCCTGACTGACTGAACTAAGGTCCTGAGAATCTGATGTAGTCTTTTCAGATTTTTGATTCTCAGAATCATTTTCAAAAGACTTTTGTTCCATGTTTTCTACTTCCAGATCTTTAAAAGAATAAAAAAAAAAAGCTTCATGAGATTTAAAAGGAAGTACAAAGTAATAATACTACTTTAGACCAAATTTATCCCCTCAAAGGCAAATTATTTTTTCCTGTTACAATTTTAAAAAGCCAAAGGTCTGAGAATTGACATAGGTCCATTCTGTTAAAAACTGCATTAATATTATCATGAAAATATTCAATATTATTTTCTAAACAAGTTCACATCAAAAAATGCATTACTTATAAAACTGAAAGACAAATATTCAATTAATTAAAAACATGACTTATATTGATATTTATCAGTAAAAAGTTTGAAAACTTTGTAAAAAATATACACCTAATCATATCACCTCTCCACAAAAAAGCAAACAACTTATCAAATAAGAAGAGACCTACACTGAAGAAAATCTCAATTCAAGAAAACAGCTACCTTTATGATACTTTTGTAACAATATAATATTTTCTTTTTAGCTAAAATTTCCATTATAATCCAGGTATAATTAAATAATATTTAGAAGATCCTTAAGATCTCATAATTTTAATCTTATGAGATATATTAGAGTTTTGGTGAAGGGTCTTCAACATTCAAGAAAGGAAAGAGAACAATCTGTCACTACTGAGGTAATACTAATGATAATGTTAACAATAATAAGTAGCAGCTAACATTTATACAGCAGTTACTATGTCAGGCACTATGCTAAGTGCTTTACAATTATTATTTCATTTGCTCACAATAACTCGGGAGGCAAAATGCTATTATTCCAAAAGTGAATTCTATCTCAAATTTAATAACATTCATTCTCAAGTCCAAATGGTAGTCTAAAAATGAGATTATACTTCTAGTAATGCCCCACACAATGAAACCTCAATAAAAGATAAAAAGATGTTTTGAATGCTGTAAGAAAATAGTTAAAAAGCACTGAAATTCCATCCATGACTTCTTGCTGGCTTGTGATGACAGAAAAAGCAAAAGAAATAAATTACTGTGCACAATGTTATGAGTGAGGAAATAAATAATTAACAAATGCTTAATTAGGGAAAATGTATAAAGAACCAATGGGTTCTTCCCTGGGACTTAAGGAATATAGGATTTCATGTCTCCTTATTAAAAAAAAAAAAAAAAATTCAGAGAATGAGATATTAGGAAAAGATGCAATAGTGCACCATATGCAAATGTTTTGTTTCTTTGAAAACAAGGAATAGACACATACCAGAAACCAATTCAAAACTGAACTGATAATTATAATGCCTACTCAAAATCAGCAAGGTAATATTGACTAATATAGATTTAAACTACTAAGACAACTCAAAATTTATATCACGTTTTAAGTTGAGAAAGCATTTTTCCTCACAGAAATCCTGTATAAATATTACCTTCCCCATTTGGGAGGTTGGAGGAGATGAGAAAATTGAGGCTAAGAGGTTAAATGATTTGCCCACTCGTACACAGCCAGTGTTGGAGAAGGCATTTGAACCTAGATCTCCTTACTCTAATTCAACAACAAAGCCAGTGCTCTTACAGTAGTATACTGTGCTGCCTATCATTCATGCGGGTCTAAGGGAGTGCAAAAATAAGTTCTTCAAACAGGCTTCCCTATAGTGGGAGGAACGAATGAATGACAACTATTACAATGAACTTCCTTTAGTAACAGACTGTTAGAACAGGAAGGGACCTTACAAATAAATCAAGAGACAGAGTTGCCCCCCAAATTAAAGTTATTTTTCATTATTGTCAGCCATGCTATTCTTTTTAATCCACTGTCCTGTGGTGTTTATTTTAGTTTACTACATGGATAAATATTGAACTATAATTATAATATAACCTAATATTGATTCAATTATGTAAATGTATGGTTTACAGAAAGTAAAAATACTAAAATAAAGATTTTTCAAGAACAAGGAAATTTCTTCCTACAAATAAGACATTAAAAAGCTATTTTACTACATAGAGGAATACTGCTTAAGAACCCTTTTTTCTACTACATAGATGTGCTCACATCCACCCTGAGACTATAAAACACTATCATCTCCAAAAAGGACTCATTGAAAAACAGTACATTCTTAGGAAAAAAAAAAAAAAAAGCTAAAATTGCAAAAAAATTTTTTTAAAATACTGTAATAAAAATTGGTATTTATACACAAATAGTCAATATATTCATTAGTTAATATACAGAGTGGCAACAATATCTATTATTACATATATATAATGTCATTTTTAAAAACAGCATTCAACTTGATACATTAACTTGAGGACTATTCATTCAAGATACTTACTGCTATCAAAAATGTAGTTTGGAAGCATTTTACCTTTAAATATTGTTGCTGAAATTCCAAGAGCAGCAGAAAGGGCAAGAGGAGAGGAGAAAGAAAATGCATTAAATAATCAAAAGCAAGAATTAATTCACCTGTGTTTGATGTAAACAAATGAATGAAAAGGGATGGATCCAAGATTCAAAACAAGTGACCATGAAGAAATCAACTTAGCAAGCCACTTTGTTCTGTTCTTACTCACTAGTAAATATTAACATGTAGAAAAAAATGTCAATTGATAATAATTAAGACCATAACAGATATAATATTTCCTTCTTTGTTGAATAAGAACAGCATGGGGATTGTAATGTCATCTGTATTCTTTCCATCACCAGCCATCTGGAAAAGTGGGGCAGTGTCGCTACTGCTCCCCTCATTGTCATCTACCCAATGATAAATATAATAAACTTGAAAACACTTTTTCATAAATACATGCACCCATCATGATTTTTGTCGTTTATTTTGTATACACAACTAAATCAAACTATTATTATTATAAAACATCAGAAACCACATAACAGAAATAAATTTTCCACTAGACCATGATCAGATCAGCATAGAGAATCTAGTTTATGAAGTCTCAACCTGAAAAACTACTCAATTTAAAACCCCCATTTGGATGTTTATTAGGAACTTTAGGGTAAAGAAATAATCATATAATTGTAAGAATATGTATAGAAAAACTGCACAAGTTTAACACAGATTGGATCACTTGCCATGTAGGGGAAGGGGTGGGAGAAAGGGAGGGAGAAAAAAATTTGAAACACAAGATTTTGCAAGGGTAAATGTTGAAAACTGTGCATATGTTTGAAAATAAAAAGCTTTATCAATATCAAAAAAAAAAAAAAAAGAATCACAGAAGTAGATATGTATAATTCTTCTTGACTGGTTAGAGTGAAGAACAAGACATGAAGAACACGTGGCCTTATTTGAGTCAGCAGAGTTCCTTGCATTGAGGACTACAGTAAAAATGTGTCTCCCCTTTGGATTATGGAAATGAGTAAATGGTGCATATGACATCAAATGATGCTTTCAGATTCCTAAAAAACTACTTTAGTCTAAAACAGGGGTCCTCAAACTACGTCCGCAGGCCGGATGCAGCAGCTGAGGACGTTTATCCCCCTCACCCAGGGCTTTGAAGTTTCTTTATTTAAAGGCCCACAAAACAAAGTTTTTGTTTTTACTATAGTCCGGCCCTCCAACAGTCTGAGGGACAGTGAACTGGCCCCCTATTTAAAAAGTTTGAGAACTCCTGGTCTAAAATAAAGAGCTCAGTGGCATTAAAAAACAAACAAAAAACATTGTTTTGGATTTCAAACATAAACTATTTGCTGTTGCATCCTCTTTGGTTAGAGCTAAGTTTGTTGCAAAGTTTGGCAATCAACAGAATGAAAGTTATATTTCTATTATGAAAGCCTAAGATAGCTATTTGATGAAAAGAAATCTTGTGAGAAGGAACTATAATCATATTGACTCTTTAAAAATTCTGTCATCTTGCTAGTAGAAAATCTTATCACAAAAGAAGACTGAAAGAGTAAAAGTAGACTCAGTGAAATTGGATGGGGAATATTCTATATGACTAATCCCCTGTGTTTGTATCATAGTACTTCCTCTATACATACATATCAAAACACTATGACTACTAATATAAAACATTGATGAATTATAATTTTTTATAATACTCCTAAAAATTTGAAAAAGTAGAAGGCAAAAAGGAAAACTTATTTCAGCTTATTTTAAGCACTAAGATATATAGTACTTTTAAAACAATATTTTTCAAATTTTATCTACAAAGAAAATGATGCAACTTACTTTGTAATCAATCAGAGCTAGTATTGACTTGTATAAGAAACTAATGACTTTGTCCTTACCTCGATCTTTTGCTTTATCAGAGAGAAGCACTTCTACCTCCTCATATTCCTTGATTGCATCCAATATAATATTTCCTTCTTTGTTGAATAAGAACAGCATGGGGATTGTAATGTCATCTGTATTCTTTCCATCACCAGCCATCTGGAAAAGTGGGGCAGTGTCGCTACTGCTCCCCTCATTGTCATCTACCCAATGATAAATATAATAAACTTGAAAACACTTTTTCATAAATACATGCACCCATCATGATTTTTGTCGTTTATTTTGTATACACAACTGAATCAAACTATTATTATTATAAAACATCAGAAACCACTAGCTTAAATCTGTCTGAATGGGTACCACCGTTGACTGATTTTCAATTTATTTTTTCTAGTTTCCATTTTTATAAAGGACAAAATAAAATGAATCTCCTCCCCTTTACTCAATGATCAACAGACTGATGAATTTGTCACTATTTTAAAAGGGGAAAGAGAGGGAAAATCCAGTGGCTGATCTTCACATTTCTAGTAACTGTCCTTCAAAGTCATTTACATCTTATTTTCACCATGTTCCAACAACTTTGGGTAACAGAAATACTCTACAAGAATAGTTTTCATTTCTTCCCCAATTCCTGTAGCAACTAGTATGGAATTCTATAAAATAGATATGAAATAAAATAACTGAATAAATTTAAATGTTTTGCATTAACAGGTGCTATGCTTAATATAATAAGGAAAACTTTTTATTCAGTAAGTTCTAAGGTTTTTCTTAGGTAGTAAAAGCAACTTTTAAAAAAGAAAAAGTGATATAAATGTTCAATATTTTATATTTATAATTAAGCAATTTAATTTATACTATGTAAAAATGACAAAAAATTAAGTCTCTGATGAAAACGACTCAATGGGGAACTAATATAATAACAGAAGAGTCAGATTAGAAATCAAGAAACTCATGCTCAAAAGACAGCTCTACCATTTTATTTGTATGACTTTGAAGTTAGTTAAGTTCTATGGGTCTCCCTTGGCTTCAAAAGGAGGAAGTTGAACTAGAAAATCTTAAAAGTTTTTCTTTTTCTTAAGTTATGATTGAAATTTCCAGACGCTACTTAGCAAACTAATTCATTTTTATCACCTTCAAAAGAAGTCCACAAATCCTATGGACTTTTAAGTTTAAAAAAAAAAAAAAATATATATATATATATATATATATATATATATATATAATACCTTATGAAGTTTAAATTAAGTTAAAAATGTACAAGTATGACAATATCAATGGCAAAAAAACAAATAATCTAATAAAAAATCAGCTCATTAAGAAGTGAAGGCTACCACTGCTAGACCACTAAAAAAGCTCTCTGAAGGACAATAGGAAATGAGAGGAATCCCATGCACCTAGAGGAGAAATCCAAGAATCTGCACTTAAAAACAAAAAAAAAACAAAAATGAAGAGAATGGAGTTTGCAGAGTTAGCCAACTCTAGCAGTATACCGAACTCTTGTCTCCTGGCAAGCGTTCATCAAAAAAGGCCACAGTAATCCTAGGAATCTTTGCAGCTTCATTTGTATGGAGGGGCTAACTTTCTTTCCTAACAGGGCCACTGAGCTGATAAATGAGGGGATATACCACACAAAGATGGAGTTTGTCAAGTTTAGCAAAATATATGACTAAATATTTCCTACAAACAGGAAAGAAAGGTAAAGGCACAGCCAGATATATCTGGAAGTATTGGAATGGGCCAAATAAAATAGTAGTTAATTATCATCCACTCTCAACCTAGAGGGAAGTTTTTAATGGAGTCCCTCAAGATTTGTCCTTGATCCTGTGCTATGAACATTTTTCATCAATAACTTGGATAAATGTATAAATGGAATGCTTCTCAAATTTGCAGATGACGGGGAAGGGCAGTTAAAATGTTGGATGGCGGATCCAGAAGGGCAGCAAGCAAAGGCTCGATTAATACTTCTTGGATTTGCTTTAGAAGGAATTCTTGTGATCTCATTCGTGTATGTGCCTCTCCAGGTCCATACACCTGCTTAACTGCAGGACTCAAGGCCATCTTGACCTGGCTTTGACCCCTTTTATTTTTATTTATTTTTTTTTTTTATTTAATAGCCTTTAATTTACAGGATATATACATGGGTAACTTTACAGCATTAACAATTGCCAAACCTCTTGTTCCAATTTTTCACCTCTTACCCCCCACCCCTCCCTAGATGGCAGGATGACCAGTAGATGTTAAATATATTAAAATATAACTTAGATACACAATAAGTATACATGACCAAAACATTATTTTGCTGTACAAAAAGAATCAGACTCTGAATTATTGTACAATTAGCTTGTGAAGGAAATCAAAGATGCAGGTGTGCATAAATATAGGGACTGGGAATTCAATGTAATGGTTTTTAGTTTGACCCCTTTTAAGTGCCAGCCAGCAGACTGGAAAAGACTGGGGAGGACCAGGAACAGGTAGCCTGGATACAGGTTGGCAAAGAGGTGAGGTCGCATCACTAGAGGATGTCAAGTTTCTCCTTGGATCCCAAAAATACATTGTCCCTTCATGTACTGATTGATTTATTTGCCTTTTGTTTCTTGAGTGTATGCCGTTTCAGAGCTTAAATAGAGAGTGCTTAGCTACAAACCTTAAACAATGGTGTCTCTCTCTTTTCTTGCTTCCATGGTCACTGGGAGAGCCAATAAAGCTGGCCTATCTTTGGCAATTCACACATGTGTTCCTGCCTGCTGCTCAAAGAAGCCACTTAGCTGGGCTACCTAGGTCTACCACAAATTGAGGTTATCTAATATGACACATATTGCTGAGAATAGCAAAGTTATTCATAACTGACATCCCACAATACTGCTATTATTTTGTACACAGTACATTTCACTTTGCATGAGCTTGTTAAGGACATGCTATGGAGGCTCTAAGAGAACTGACCTGTCCCTTTACTTAGGCATGGTCCTTAACATGAGCTCATGGAAGTCTTTCTAGGTTTTTCTGAGGAGATCTGGCTCATCACTTTTTATAGCACAATAATATTCCATCATAATCATATACAATTTATTCAGGCATTCCCCAATTGATAGACATCCCCTCCCCATTTGAATCCTTTTTTTTTTTTTTTTTTGCTGAGGTAATTGGGATTAAGCGACTTGCCCAGGGTCACACAGCCAGGAAGTGTTAAGTGTCTGAGACTGGATTTGAACTCAGGTCCTCCTGACTTCAGAGCCAGTGCTCTATCTACTGTATCAACTAGCTGCCCCAGCCCTAGGTTAGATTTCAAAATTGATCTGCCTCATCCTGTCTTCTCTTTCTCTGCCACAGAGGAATGAAAAGCTCACTTTTGTCCTTGTCCAAGCCAGTCCTTCTCCTTGTACACCTGGTCCTGATTCTCTCACCTCTTACAGAAGTTTGTTTCATCATTTTTCTATTCCTCAATTACCCAACCTCTCCTTGATGTCTGGGATGTTGCTTAGGAACATTCCTAAATTCCCCTGCTCTTTAAAAACAATTCACTTGACTTTATTAACCCCTCAAACTACTGATGAGCTAGAGCTATGGTAACTAGCAAAATAAAATCTGAATGAACCCATCAAAAATCTTTCATACCAATGTGCTGTAAGTCCCTTTCCACCCATTGTGATGCTTAAAACTGTTGAAAGTAATGGGACATAGAAGTATGCTTTTGTCCAAATGTTCAAAGATGTGAGCTTCCTGCAACAGTCACTGTGTCCTTAATGAGATACCTGTTCTTAGTGACTACCAAAAGCTATCCCACTAGCAAATCCACTTACAAAAAAAGGTAAATTGAACTTTACAAGCAAGAAATTTAATAAGGACCCTAAAAAAAAAAAAAAAAAAAAAAGTAAATTTAAAAGTCTTTAAAATGATGTGCTTACCTATTCTGACCAAGTAACAAAAGAGAAAATTACTTACCAATAACAATGCCACCAATAGCTCCAGCTTTTTGGATGTTCCGAGCCTTTTCAGCAAACATACACTGGCCTCTTTGCATCAAAGCAATTTTCCCCATCACCATTTCAGGATTAATAATCTCTGAACAGCCATTGTATGGTTTACTGCTTGCAACAAATCCTCTTGTCTTGAAATATATAACAAGTGATTAAAAATATGATTAGAACAAAGAATTTTGACTCTCCAAGTAATTCAAGAGTAATCACTAAATACAGTATTTGAGGCTTTCTTCCTAAAGAAGGATTCAGTAGAACTCATTTCATTCCCATGCATTATATCACACTTGTACATTTTAAGCTAATTTTTGGATTACATTACATCACAAGAACAAACCAGAAAATATCTTGTTTCAGAGTACTTATTATTTCCATGACTGTATTAGTCCAATCACTGGCCATCTAATACATCACTCTGCACAGACTAGGTGTTCAATAAATATTTGTTGGGTTAATTCACTTGGATTGCAAATGGGATCCTGACAAACTAACCAGAAAAAAACAACCAGGATGATAAGTACTTTAAAAGCGGGTTATGAGGAAGGATATTCAACAAAATTCTGAATATTTAGCTTTGAAGATGAAGCTAAAGTAAGACATGACAGCTTGTCTTGAAACAGTTGAAGGCTAGCATGTGGAAAAAAAAGAAATTTCTTCTTTATTGCTCCACTGAGAAGAATTTCAGCAGAAGTTATTTTAAAAAAGACTTCAGATTAATATAAATGTAATGTGAGATTCCATATACTGAATTCAATTTGGTAGAATCCAAACAGTCTATATTCTACCAAAAACATATCAGCATTTCAAGAAATTATGTTTTTATGAAATTTCCAACTCAATTCCCTAATTCCCAACTAGTTTTTAAGAAAACCAAAATGAAACTATGTAAAGTATATAACAACTTGGAAAAATAATCTTCAAATTGCTTTAAATACCTGGGAGATAGCATGGTACAAAAAGGTACAGGATTTGGAGAAAAAAGGAATTAATTTCAAATCCCAAAGGGGGCTTTTGCTATCTGTGTTACTTTAGGCAAATCACAATCTCCCTAGGTCTCAATTTTCCTCACCTTTCAAATGGGTAACTGGATAAGAAGGCTTCCAGTTTTTTTTTAAAAATATATCAATTAAAAATAAATATCAAATAAAAGTAAAATCAAAAAAATAATAAAAAATTTTAAAATATTAAATATTTAAAATTTTTAAATATTTTAAATAAATAAAGGTATGACCTCAAACAATGGTGAGCTCACTACCTGAACAGACTACTTGATTTACTGCTGAACTTTCATATGTAAAAGATTTTGAAAAATATATAAAAAGTATATACAAAGATATAAAGATAGGAAGATTCTTCATAAAAAAGAAATGGTTGTCGTTAAGCCATGAATTTAAGTTAAAAAAAAAAAAGTAATTGCAAAGAAAGGATATAATGTGGTTTAAGAGCACAATCTATGATAAAGACCATGGATTATACTCAATATAAGCCTAATATGACATAACTACCAAAAAAGGAAATATAATCTTGAACTTCGCCAATAGAAGGATGTTTTCATTGTTGAGATTAATATGTTATAAGATAGGTAATCTATGTTACTAATAGCTACATTGGTCTGACTCCATTTTTTTCAGTGAAAGCACATCTGAAGACTTACATTTTTATTATAGATGCCATATTTTAAGAACACTGAAAAACCAGAATATATACAGAGGAGAATATCCAGAATAATGGACTCCAAACCATTTCATAGGCAATAACTGAAGAAATTAAGGAAAGGATTAGTATAGAGAAAAGAAGTCCTGAGGCAGGTTAGAAAAAGGAGATGGAAGAAAGAACATAACAGGTTTTTTCAAATATTTTGAAGCTATCACATATAAAAAAATGATTATGTTTGCTTCTTGTACAGCTCCAGTACTAGGACTAACAGCACAATTGAAGTTGATGTCTATTAAGCTAGGATTATGATTCAATAAAAAAAGAAATTAACAACCAGCACATCAAGTATATTAAAACTACCTAGAATAAAGAGATCCTGACTTACTTCTTTATTTCCTTCCCTGATTGTAAATAAAGTAGGCACTGCCCAGAGTAGATATTTAAAATGTTAAATGAATAAATGAATTAAAGTTGTTCAAAAAGGAATGAGATGATTGATCACTATGTTTCAGAAGCCTTGTAGAAAATTATATGACTCCTAAGAATATTTGTTGGTTGACTGGTAATGCTGCGTATACAAACAAAAAAGTTTCTTTAAAAAACAAAACAAACTTTTAAACAACCATAATTATATCAAATTTCCTGAATGCTTCAATAATTTATAAAAGATTAATTAGAACATGAATTGCCTACCAAAGCTAGGCACTAAGTATACCTTAACCTTCTATATGATAAATAAGGTCAAAGACCACCCCCCCCAAAAAAAAATCATATTCTCTATATATCATCCAAAAGAGCAGCAAAGAAGCTTAAAATATGAAACAGGTTTTCCATTTAGGAGGTGCAGAAAAGCAAATTTTTAGGCAAAAAATGACAAAATTACTATGGTGATATTTACATTTTTAAAAGTTTAGCACATTCAAATCTTAATTTTTAATTTTTTGGATTTGTGAACATTTAGTATTTTTGTTAAAATACAATGTGGATGGTATTTGAAAAAAATCAAAAAGCATTAGATACTTGTTAAGATACATGTGATATACACATACCCCTGATTTGTGTTTAGACAAGTCCATCCCAAACTGTGCTGGCCCTGCAGTCAATACTACCCTGCCAAAAAATGGGTGGGAAACTATTTGAACAGCTCGAGGTGGTAACTGTTGTTCTTTCTGTTGCTGACTAGACAACTCAATCATCTCTTGCATGAATCGCAAACCATCTTCAGCATCAAGTGAACTTGCAGCCTAAAATGAAAATGAAACAGCTTTAGATGGAAAATTAATGACTTTACATGTTCTACAAAAGATTTTTATTTTCTGGTGCTATTGATGCTGAATGCTAGGCTTTTTTCCACATACTCCAAACATATGTATAATCTCCCCAGTATTAAGAATAAAAAAATACTTCTACATTATATTACATCATATTTTCTAAAGTTAATCAGTCTGGATTTTTTAATCAGAAGCCATAAACAACAGGACAGAAGAATTCATTTTTTAATCATTTTTTATTAGGGATGGAGTATCATGACTTTCATATTCTGCTTTCTTTTGTCTACTCTACTAATTATCCCAGAAGGCAGAACTATGAACAATAGATGGAGTCACCAAGCTCCATCTTGTGAGATAAAAATTTCCTAAAATTAGGACTATTCTAAAGAAAAAGAGCCTGCCATGGACAGCAAGGGAGATAGAAAGTTTCCTCTCTGTAGGTCTTCAAAAAAACACTGAATGAATACTTTACAGGAATGTTGTGCAGAGAATATGGTGTTTAGGTACAGGCTGTTCTAAATGGCCTTTAAAGTACCTTCCTAATAAAATTCTATGACTGTTTCTCTTACAGAACGACCCACTGATTTCCCACATAATTCTTTTCCAGGGCTATAAGCTGACATCCAGCAACAACAAAAAACTATCTATATGTATAGTTTATACAAACTGGATATATTAATAATGTAATTCAGTGGCTCATTTAAAAAAATATTCCTAAATGCAAATAGTTCTGAAGTACAAAATATAGTATAATTGTTAAAATTTTATTCAGCAAGATATTGCAAAAAATACTTTTAAGTGACGAGATTAATATAATTTTATAAAATGGACTCAGTACTTAACAGGCAAACCAAAATATGCACAAAGAATTTAATATTTCTGAAAATTCCGGTTAGTTTAGTTGTTTTGGCCCAATGAATGAAATGAAAAAAACAACACATGTTAAAAATAATACGTATAACACATGTAAAATAGCCAAGTAACAACTCCACAGCCCATTTTCTTTTTTTTTTCTGAGACAATTGGGGTTAAGTGATCAGCGTCACACAGCTAGAAAGTGTTAAGTGTCTGAGACTTCAGGGCTGGTGCTCTACCCACTGTGCCACATAGCTGCCCCTTTCCTTAACTTTCAAATAAAAAGGCTGAACTAAGATTCTAATCCAGTATACAAAATTTCACAATTCAAATGCCATATTGAAACTTTCAGCATATCAAACAGTTTTAATTGTTTCATTTAATGCTAATAAAATATTAAAAAGGTATTGAAAAAATTTCTTTAATTAACATAGCAGGGTCTTACTTGAATTGCATGCTGGACCAACTGCACTCTTCCATCTTTGAGATGAATCAAACTAACTCCCATCTTTTTTAAGATTTCTAAATGCTCAGGATTACTGGCCATGAAATCTCTGGCTCTCAGTGGGGGCTTAGGTCCACTGCCAAAGCTCTCCTCTCTGCTAAGAATAATAAACCAGGATTACAATTATATATTTTAAATAGTGAGTAACATATATATAAATATATATATATATATTTAAATAGCGAGAAACAGGTATTTTTGTTACATGATTATGTCTATTACCCAAGTTCTTTTGCCTCAGATTATCAGTGTGATTACTGGAAGTGATTGAGTGAGTTGCCTTAGGTTTGTTTAGGGGGGTTGGATTTTTTCCCTCCTTTTAATGAATAAATAATATTCTCAGGATTAAAACTGACAAGAATGAACATAAAAAGATGATTGTGTCATCAACTCTCAACAATTCCAACACAAAGGCAATTTTTTTCCCCTAAATTTATAAATTCCTAAAAATAAATTTATTTAATGTTTATGGGTGACATGTATTTATCTGGTCCTACTCTGAATTGTAACTATATGCATTTCACTTCAAAACTGTGAACTCCTTGAAAGTGAAGGCCTTGCCTGATTGATCTATGAATGTCAGTTTCCACAAAGCAATCAATAAGTATTTCCTGAATGACTTGGTGAATGGACTTGACAAAACTATATTGCATAAAACAGCTACAGAAAATACAGTTACATATTAATAACTCAGTTATTCATTTTTCAATTAAAAAAATGATAGCACTAACCAAAAGAACCCCTAATGTTGCCATTCATATATTTCTATAAAAAAATAAAACTTTATATTAAAAACAAAAATAAAGTTACCAGTTTTAACCATAGAACTGTATATTTCCCAACAAACCATTATTATTCTAACCATTTTCCTAGTTCCCTACCGGACATGACCAGCTCCTTTAATTATTCAAAATTTCATATCGATTTAAATGAAAATCTATCTTACACTCGGACAACACCTCGAGGACAGCTTTTATCCACCACATTTTTCAAAGGTTCACGAATGCTCTGGGCATACATTGGATCATTTGGGAAGAGAATTTGAGTATTTGGACATGTCCAATCAAAGTTACTATCATCTAATTCTGTATATTCTGTAGTCTGTAAGAAAACAAAAGTTAAAAAAAAAAAAGAATTAATCACTCCTTTAACATATCATGATCTAATAAAATAAAACTTTAACCAAGAAAGAACACTCTCAATAAAATACTGCAAAACAATTGGCAATAAAGTAAAAAAACTTTTATAGAAACTATACACACAAACTATATCTAAGTGAGAAAAGAAAGTGTTACAGTGAAATTAAATAACCCCTTTGATAGATTTATCTTTGTGGCTACAAGTACAAATGACAATAAAATATTTAATTGAGAAAGGTAACTCACTGTGTTTTTCTTAGAGACTGTTTGATTTGTAGTAGAGAGCCAAAGAGGTAATAGATGAGCTTCTGTTGTAAAAATGTAATCTTCTATATCAAAAATAATATCTTCTTTATCAGCAAATAGGAGATAAAGATATTTAAACATTTCAGCCAAGAAGAAAGAGTCCATTCTAAATATAAAAAAATACAGTATTAAAACTTCCAAATAGCTTAATAGCCAATGCAAAGTCATTTTTTTTTTCTTCTAATCCATATGCAACCCTACTTAAAATTTATAAGGGAATTCTTAAAAAGTTCTAATGATCCCAGAATGGCACTGCCAATCTTAGCTCTAATTTTATTTTGAGCCAAAAAAATCGGAATGAATCACAATGCCATAAAGGTGAGAAAAGAAGAGCAAGGCCTGCTTCTTCTAGTCCTACTAAAAAGTGTAGGAGATAGGATTCAAAAACCTCTGTTTTACCATTTCTACTAAAGGTTTGTTTATCAATCATGTGACAACTACTAGTCAGTCACTTTACCTTCAGACTTAGTTTTACTCATCATACAGCAGAGACAGATCATCTGACCTATGCTGACTTCCTTAATGAATTATTCCTTTTCAAATAATACCATAAATCACTGCAAAACTATTAAAATATTCAAATCTTATTTCAAATGTCAAAAGAAAATGCTGGCGAGTCAAAAACCATACAATTGGAACAAAGTTACAATAACAATTTCTTATGGGGATAAGCTATTCCACAAAACATCTTATCCCCAACTCCACTTTGAGATCAGATCCCTTAGCTTATAGAACTGTGTCCAAAATAGGCTCTGAATGAAGGCTTCTCCCATGAGGGTTGCATATGCATTTTGTGGACTTCATTTGGCTGCTTGGTGACTTTTTTTGTGTACTCATTTCTGGATCTTCAGTTGTATTCTGGCTATTTGATCATGTGACCTAAGTACATTTTCACACAAGAAGCACTACTGCGGTACTAAATATGCTGAATTTAAGCCCTTTCTTCACTCTGGTCCAAGTCATTTACTCTCTCTGGGTCTCAGTTCCTCAATTTACCCCAATTCAAGATAATAACATTCATAATATAATAACATAACATAATCATAGCATAATAACAATCATAACAATCATAATCATAACATAATAACATAATAATTCTACTATAGCACATTTTTTATTATTAAAATATTCTACCATAGAGTCTCACCGAACAAAATCTGCTAGTAATTTTTTTTTTTTTTTTTTTTTTTGCTAAACAACAGAACAAAAGGGAGACTAAACAACACTACCCACAACTAGGGATAAGGTGATTAAATATAATGCTGTTTATCTTGTGCTAAACTCATTATTTAAACTACTCAATTTCAATTTCAGATCACTTTTAAACACTACTTTGTTTCTAAATGTTAAAAGAATAGAATACCCTCATTTTTGATACTCATATTGTAAGATTTAAACATTTTAATTATTAAATATTAATTAATAAACATTAAACAATTATTAAGTTATTTCAAAAAGCATAGATAGAACTGGTCTCCAAAGAGTTTATTTCCTTAAACAAATTTTGTCAATGTGGTAAAACTTATTTAAACATTAATGCAAGTGTTTTAAGTAAGGTAAACATTAACGTGAAGAAAAAGGAAGGCTAGGAGCATTTTACCTATCCTCATGACTTCCAGTACGAACATCTTTCATGGCAGCAAACCCACAAGGCACTCTAGCATATTTATTTAAATTTTCAATAAGTGTTTTCCCTACTTCGAGGTAGTAAGGATCCCCTGTAGCCTATTAAAAAAACAAACACATATATAAAAAAAGTATAAAATATGCCACATAAGTAGAATCTACTTCTAAAAATAATTCGAGTACAGTTAAACACATAACGTTCACCACATTTCTTAAATAGACAAAAAAAAAAAACTGTTCCACTTTGGATGTATGGATAGAACAGATGATGCTATCTATGATATCTTCCAATAACCATGCGTTAAACAGTGACACACTTACCCAATGAAATTCAATAAGGATTTTGAAAATTTAATTGTCACTGTCAAATGGCAAAATATATAAAAGGATATGAGGACATGGGGAGGAAAGAAAGAAAATTATCTTACTTTATATAAGAAGTAGGTACTTTCTGCAAATTCTGGTCTTAAGGGATGCTGAGCCCAGTGTACTCTGAAATCTGTAGTAAAAGCCTAAACAAAATTTAAAAGTACTTACTATATAAAACTTGGATGTAAAAACCCACAACAAAATTAGCAAAATGATCAAATTCTAAATAGTTTTGAAATAGCTTAGAATACTACAAATGATATACAACACTCGATTAAAAACATAAACATATTATGTATTAAGAGGAAATAAACATTTCTTTTTTAAAAAAAACTTTTGATCTTAAGTGATTCAAATTTATAAGATTAAGATAAATGGTCAAAATTCAAAGAAGAAAAAATCCAATTAATAACCATGTCAAAAAATGCCCTAACAAATTAGAAAAATGTAATTAAAGCAATTTTGAGATTCTACTTAACAGGGTTTAGATTGGTAAAGATGACAAAAGAGGAAAATGACCAACATTAGAGGTACAGCAAAAAAACAGGTCTACAAATATACTGGTGGAGGAGCTCTGAAATGGTTATGGCCATTCTGGGAAATGAATCAGAACTATGCCCAAACTAATCTGTACTATTAATCAGTATATATTATTTGATGACAAACTAATAATATTCTATATACTATATCTACAGAGCCTAAACTTCAAAGAAATAAGAGGACAAGGACTTAGATGTGTACAAAAACATTTATAGCAGCTATTTTTGTGATAGTCAGAAACAGGAAATTAAGGAGATATTCCTATTAGGAAATGGCTAAGTGAATTGTGCCAGGTGCATGGAATATTATTATGCCATGAGAATTTATGAAATAGGCATCTTCAAAGGAAACCATGAAGACCTCTAGGAAATGATGTGGTGAAAAGTACTTCCTTGCCATTCCTCCATAAACCATTCCATCTCTTGGCTTTTGCAATTTTCACTGGTGGTCTCCCATACCTAGAATTCTCTCCTTCCTTCTCCTCTCCACCTCTTAGCATCCTTACTCAGCTAATATCTCACCTGCTACAAAATGTATTTCCTGGTCCTTCGTAATCTTAGTGCCTTGCCTCTGAGATTATCTCCAACTATTGTGTTTGCCTCTTCCATTAGACTTTTAGCTCCCTAAGAGCAGATATTGTGTTTTTCCCCTTTTTTATATATTCCGCAATTAGCAGAGTGATTGGCACATAACAGGCACTTGATAAATGCCTGTTGATTAAGTGAAGTAGGAAACCAATTTACATAAACTTCAAGAGAGCTTTAGGACAAGTGAATGAACTACTTAAGTGCTTCAAAGAATTCTTCCCAAGCAGCTAACCAAATAATTTTTTAAGACAAGACAACTTAGATACATTTTTGAAAACATGAATTCTACCTTTTACCAGGAATTTTAAAGTTGATACTAAAAATTAAATCTAGTGGCAGCATATTAAATTGGTAAGATAATTATCATATACATAAATTGTTATTAAAAATCAAATCTAATCCAACACCAAGATTTCATAGAAAGAAATAGCTGTTTGAGAAGAATGTCAAAAATATATACATGTAACTGTATGAAAAACTGATGGCTTCTCTCATTCAGAGGAATCCATCTATTAATAATGCATGATTGTGAAAACACGAAAAGTACAAGTTTAAATAGAAAACAATTATACTATAATGTTTACATCTTCCACAAAATATTTTTTTTTTCTTTTGAAAATAAACAATGTATTGTGATCTCTATGATTTTTGTTACTTACTTCTGGAAGAAAATTGTGCTTTTTTATCACCTGATACAACATTTCATGAGTTTCAATAGCAGGTCTAATATCACCTTTTAAAACCTAGAAGTCATAGAATAAACATATTACATACATTTTGCTAGCTAAATCATCTGTGATCAACATCATGCAAAAACACACAAATTAATTTGCTCATTTTTTAAAAAAATGTGAATACCATTTTTTTTTGCTTGAAGCCTTTTCATAGGCAACTCTTAAATCCATGTGATCCTGTTTATCATTTAACTTGGTCTAAGCATAAATATTGTTGACCCTCTCAGAAGATACTGGACTAAACAATATATTTATTGATGATCTATTCCAATTTTGAAAATATCAACAGAAATCAAAAACTAGCTACAGGATACATCCATCTAGAAAACTTAGGGTTTAAAAGTAGTTAGGTTAGCTAAGTTGCTTTAAAGTATGATGTTATTTTAATACCAGGGTCATGAGATCAATCCCTATGGGAAACAGGTTGCAATGGAAGGTAATTTATCCACATAATTAAATACTGGATACAAGAATCAGAAGGACTGGGTCTGAACCACAGCTTGACTGACTGCAAATTTGAAAAAATCATGTAATATCTTAAAATGAGGGTGTTAAGATTAAGGTCCTTTTCAGTTCTAAATCCTATGCTCACATAAAAATCAAATCTGATCTGACTCCTTCCTCCACCTGTCTTTCTTTCAGTGTCACCATAATTCTCTCAACTCATTCATATCCAAAAACTTTCTTCTTCACTCTCAAACACAGTAACCAAATATTGTATATTCTTCCTTGAAAATCTCTCTCTGCCCTGCATTTCTTCTTCATTCTTAGAGATAGTACTCCAGGCCAAGTCTTTAGCACTTTGTCTCCTCAGTAGCTACAACTACCAGACAAGGCAAAGAAAGTTCTCAACAACAAAGTACTTGGCACCATTCAAATGGTTAAATATTAGAAACATCAAAACTTGAAAGAATATGAATTACTCCCTACCTTGCTGCTACAGCCTAAGAACCAAAGGATCACCCTAGTTTTTTTTTAATTTGTTCACAGTAAGCGTACTTGTAGAACTTAATAAGTACTTTTTTTCATTCACTCTACTCATCCAAATGAAGACAAGCTATTATTACTGTCTATTCCTAAAGCAACAAAGGAGTAATATAATAGCTGGTACCTAGCATTTGACGATTTGTTTGTTGACGAACAAAAGTAATTTGTTACTTTATTTACATTCATTACTGTTTACAATAAAAAATAAGAATGAAACAATTTTCAGTGACTTTTGTTTTTAAAGAATGTGAATTAATATTAATTATATTTATTTCATTTTGATGGTATGATTTAATGCAAATTTTAAATATTCAATCTCTCTTTACCTGCAGACCTGGAAAGAAGGCAAGCAAAGAATCCATCCAAGTTCGAGCATTTAGCATTGGCTTGTGGATGTGCACGTCAAGCAGAAGAGGGGGCTGACTGATATACCTCATTATGGCATCATAGTGCTTAAAAAAAAAAAATTCATGAAATAAGTGCAAAAGAAGAAACAGTCAAACAAGCAATTCTGGACAAGTTGTTTTAGCTCAATGAACCTCAGACGTTCAGACTATAGAAATATCTGGGAAAGAAGATGAGCTCTGGAATCAGAGACCTACTTCAAAATCTGCTATCAAAGTTTGCAACTACACAACACAGAGTAAGCTCTCTGGACATCATCTTCCTTATTTGTAAAATGAAGGAGTTAGACTAGATGGTTTCCAAGTTATGTATTATCCTAATGTTGCAATAAAAAGCTTGACTTTATATCCTAAAGAGAAAAATGTATAAAGCTGAATCAACTTCAGTGCTGAAAATTTAATCATTTTAATAGAGTCATTCCAAAATAAAATATATCTTCCTATACTTTCTTAAACCAAGTATACAAAACAATTAACCTATTTGTTGTTGATGAGTGAGGTTTCAATAATATGAACATAAATTTCTGTTATCATTAAAACAGGGATACTCTCAGGAATACCTTCTAATGAAGTGCTTGTATACTTGGATTCTTAACCTGAGGTCCATGAACTTAAGAGAAATTGTAAATAACTATATCAATATAAATGGTTTGTTTAGTAATCCTAAGTATTTTTATTCTAATGTTTCATAAGATTCTGAGGTTTCCAGGTTTTGCTAGACTGACACAAAAAGTGATTAGTTAAGAACTCCTGCTTTTGATCAATTATTCTATACTGCAAGCTTGCTTTAGTGCTCCTCAATTTCTCTGAAGCTAGTCTCACCTGCCTGCCTGTCCAAAGACTGGGGTTCACTGCTCGTGTTAATATTTCTACTTCTTCCTGCTTATTCTGATGGATGGGGGTTCTCTTTTCCTTTCCCTTCAATTTTCTTTGTTCTTTAATTTCTTTTAGGCTAAGAAAATGTTTTCTTAATGAGTGACAGTGTGATAGGCTGGACAAAATGTTGGATAGTCAGGAAAGTGGGATCCTGATTCTGACACCCCTTAGCCATGTGATCCTGAGCAAATCAACCAATGTCCAAGTGTCCCAGGAAGTTACTTATATCTATCAAGTCAAGAAACAAGGAAACTAGGAAAGAGTTCCTTACACTAACACAATACCACTGTAAATATAACTATCTCCTTCTAACATCCTATCAGTTCAGTAGTTTTGTTGTTGTTCATTCACACACAGATCATTTGGGTTGTAAGAAAACTGATATTTTAAAGAAAATACTTTTAGTTTGGGAAATATATTTACTTATTAAAACATTTAATTTAAAAAAATTTTTTTTTAAAACTTATGAAAAACCTAGATCGTGGGGCAGCTGGGTGGCACAATGGAAGGAGTCAGGAGGACCCAAGTTCAAATTTGGCCTCTGACACTTAACACTTCCTAGTTGTGTGACCCTGAGCAAGTCACTTAATCCTGATGCCTCAGCAAAAAAACCTAATAAAACAACAACAAAAAAAAAAACCTAGATTGCTCTAAATGCTGAATAGACTCAAAATACTTTAAGTCAACTATGTGAATTACTATAAAGGTGACAATGCACAAAAAATTTTTTAAAAATATTATCAACATATGACAATGTTTGTCCCTGAGGAAACATGAAGCAAAACTAGCCCAAAGTTCCAAGAGCTAGAGTGTAAAATAATAATTAGAAGGAAAAAGTTAAAGAGATAAAGTAGAAAAGGTCATTCATCTCATTATATTTCTTTCCTACAATCAAAGAGAGAAAAACAATAAGGTCCATCCATTTTCCCTTTCAGCAATTCTGATAAAAAATCTAAAATTAAAAGAGAGAGACTAAAACTACTGACTAAAATTAATTTTCTGGAATATCCATTTCAATCAATCATTGATTAAAAACCCGGTCCTAACATCACCAAAGATAACTGAGTTACTTGCTGCCAAAATTTCGTGACTACATAAAAAGAATTCTGTCAAAAATTGACAAGTACTTTACTTTAAATCTAAAAATTTTACAAACTTAAATGGTAAAAAAACTTACTGTGTTAAATCTTTCCAGAAAACTGTCATCCCCAAGCAAGACATAGGCTTTCAATAGATATTCATAATATGAATCAATTCCTGCTCCAACTCCACTATCTACGAAAAACGAATTCAAATAAACCTATTCAAAACAATTGTCAAAATTATGCAAAATGTAAATGAGGTTACTTCAGTACTTACTGAGGGCAAATGAGGATACTGGTATGTTAACAGAGAAAAGGGAATTGTTAAGCATATAAATAAAAATAATAACAGATATAACAATGAAATAATTTTTTAGAGATAATTTGTGATTTTTGTGGGAGAAAAATGAATAGTGTTTCTCTGACAACATTTCAAAATTGAGAGATGAAAGACTTGTTTACAGAGATTACATGATTAAGAAAAAAAGACAAACTCTTAATAGAACATTAAACCAAAGCACCACCAGAGGGCATGTTTGTGCCTTTTAAAAGTCTCATTTTATATGTTACAGGGCCTTCTGTAATCACCTGTTAATTCTTCTAAAATCATTCTCAACTTATTTATCAGTCTGGGTTTCTTTTGTTTACTAGAATTACTAAGAAAATGGAGATTCAAATAAAATTTGAAAGAAGTATTCCTTCTCTATTTTCCCACTTTTCTTCTATTTCCGGAGTTGGTGAGAGGTGGCACCAGGCAAAAGAATGCCTCCCAGAAGAAAGATGCCCTTCCCCATGCCCATGGCACTGCTTAGGAGATACAAACCCTCCTCACCAGCCCCTGCTTTTAATCAAAAAAGATTTGCTGACTGAACTGTATCTGAAGATTCATATACACAAATCTTTCGCTGCAGCCCTCTGGCTTACTCATTATTTAAACAATGACCATTCCTGTTTCTGACCTTTTACATGAAAAAGTTAATAAAGCATTGTTTTTTTCCCTCAAGATCAAACTGCCTTTGTGTCAAGTTCAAACTCTGAAAACCCCCATCTTCTCTAATAACTCCCTTCATGTGAAATTCAAATAACACAACTATTCATAACATTCATTTGGCTTAGATTTTAAGTCTCATGAAAGCAAGGACGTAACTCATGCTTGGTGTATCCTCAGGATCCAGCACACTGGGACCACAAAGTGTTATGCAAATGTCACTAGGCAAAACAGCAGTCAGTAAGCTCTGGCACTAGACAGAATTGCTAAATTATCAAGACTAAGTATACTTTACTACATGAGGTGAACTGGGATATAAGGACCAATTATAATACTTGAAAAGCTCCAGCTATCTTGTGCTTTTGATTCCAGACATGGTCAGGCAGTTAAAAAAAAAAAAAAAAAAAAAAACGAAACATAAAACACCATAGCTAAACCTCCAAATGCTGCAAAGGAAAAGACTGATTCCATCACTACCCAAAATATTCTAAGGAAACAATGAAATTGTGATGAAAAAACCTGCAACTTACATACCTTTGCGTACCCAATCTCCAGTATGAATATTAATAGTTACTCCTACTAAATTACTGCTGCGCTGTCTTTTTTCCCAGAGAAAGTCAAGGGCTTTCCGTGCATATTCCTGAAATAAAATGCATACATGAAAACTATAATTTAGCAATCTAGAAAATAACATAAATGATATTTGATATATCTTTAAGAGAATGAAAGAGTTGCAATTATAAAGAATTCCCTACCCTAGCCAATTAAATAAGATTAAATGACAAAAATGTAGTTTTTAGTGGTTAGAGAAAGATGGCAGAGATTGACAGTTCTGCAAAGATGAATTCATAAATCAGTTTACTAACTTAAACAACATTATTTATCCTCAGGTTTATATATAACAAAATAGGAAAAGCAGCTTATTTTATATATTTATATTTATTGTTATTTAACAATAGCTGTGTCAGCATAGTTGATAAGAGTACCAGGCCTGGCTGAAGTCAAGAAGTCTCATCTTCCCAAGCTCAAAAATGACCTCAGACACTTACTAGCTATGTGACCCTGGGCAAGTCACCTAATCTGTTTTACTTCAGGTTCCTCAGCTGTAAAATGAGCTGGAGGAGAAAATGGGAAGCATTTTTGCCAAGAAAATCTTAAAAAGAATCATGAAGAGTCTCACAGGACTGAACAGAAAATAATGGTTTAAGGTTTGTGAAGCACTTTGCCTGTTGTCCATCATATGAATCTCACAACAACCCTTTCAAGTAGGTATTACAATCATTCATATTTTCATTTTAGTGATTAAGAAACAGGCTGAGAGTTTAAAGTGATTTTTCTGTAGTCCCTACATCTAGTAAGGTTTGTATTCTGTAATGCACTTAGTTCTCTGCCTCTCATCTCTTTCCCTTTGTTAAAAGAATGGCAATATTAAAGATGAAAAACACTATGAAATAATGATTACCACTGAAATAATGATTAGCATTCATTATTAGCTTAACTAAATTAGCCTCTTAAAATAATTCCCCCTACTCAAATACAGAGCAAATAACTTTTCATAAATGTTACTCTGTAAAAAAAATTGTATTTCTTAGGTGGGTAACCAGTGAAGTTACCAGAAAGGTGACAGAGACTGAAATGCCAAGTGTCAAGAAGTCAGAGCCTATTTATCTCAATGCCAGATAACCTAGTTAATAGCAAATGAGTAGATGAATCAGGCTTCTAGGTTATTGTTTGGAAATTTTTAGATGACTCCTTGCTCTCACATGCACTGAAAACTAAATAAATGCTTTCATGTAATATTTTATTATATAATAAAGCCTACTCTGACTTACTCAGTCAAAAGTCCTTTAGCCTCCTGAGTTTACTTCAAAATTAAATTATGTTTCTGAACTTTTAAAAGGTCAGTCTGCTTCTCATTTCCATTTGATAAAATATATGTTCTTTTAATGTTCCTTGGTAACATGTGTAATAAGGAAAATCCTAACAAAACATGCAACAACTCACATTTATGTTTTAAAGACAAGCAACACAATTATCAGCCCCATTTTACACATGAAAAAACTGAGGCTTAGAAAAAGAAAATCATGGGTCCAGGATTATAGAACCAGGACCTGAATCTGAATCTAGACCTTCTGTCTCATTTGAAACCCAGTATTCTGCCTTCAGCACCAAATACACTCTCTCTCTCTCTCTCTCACACACACACACACACACACACACACACACACACACACACACACACACACTCTCACTCTCTCTATATATATATACATATGTATGTTTGTGTGTATATACTGTCTCTATATAGGTCACAGCTGTACTCTCATTACTTGCTTAAAGCAATTGAAAAAGTTGAGTAGAAGAAGTTAGGTGGCTCAGACAATAAAGTACCTGCTGTACAGTCAGAAGGACACAAGTTCAAATCTAGCTTCAGACACTTGATACTTCCTATTTATGCAATATGCAAGTCACTTAACCCCAATTATTTTGTCAAAAAGGAGGGGTGGGGGAAGAGCATGGGTTTTGCAAGTGATTATAACAACTACCAACTCTTGAAATGTTAAATCTTCTAGGTAACAAGAAAAAAATCTTCCTTAGGGTAAATAAAATCTCTTATTGGGACTGTCAAATTAAGCTTTCCAATCAATATGTAAAGTACAAGCTTTCTGTTTTCAAAGATTTGCGCTCTGAAATTTTTTGAGGAGGAATAAGGATCATAAAGACCAAGAGAATAAAGCACAAATACTTTATATGTGACTTCTGTAGAAATTCTCAGCTGTCAAGGTGCTATTAACTGACAGGAATAGGACTCTGTATTAAAATTTAAAAGATAAAACACTTAACTTAATAACTACCCTCTCGAGAAAGCACAAGGATACTTTTAATACAGCTATATCCTTACTGGTTGGCAACATTCACTTTTACTTAGCATACTTCTATGTGGTAGGATTTAACTAAAAATTCCACTGAACAAAGAGATAAAAAACTAAACACAGCAGTACTCTAAGAATCTTAAAGCTATTCAACAGAATAATGAAATAAAAAAGAGTTAGCTAGACCCAATACCCAAGAGATCAAAGATCTTGAAAAACAAACCTCAAATATTGATGTTCCTGTGAATCGACTTAGAGCAGCAAACTCAAGGATCAAGGTACCTGCACACGCAGTACAGGTATCCGTTTCTGTTCCCGTTCTAGCTTCTGGTTTTCTCATGCCAAATTTTAAGTTAATCTAAACAAAATAAAAAGAAAAGCACTTTAGCAATAAGGATACACTAACTCCTTGACAAATGACTACTTTATTTTTCATAATGGCTTTATTAAACTATGAAAATCAATTAAGTATACTATGAAATTTAATCCAAACACCTGAGACAATAATCCAAACCCATTGGATGATATGCTACACATATCAGAGGCTGACAATTTTAATTTCTTCTTCACCAACAGCAAAGTTCAACTAGATCTTATATGAATAAAGTATCTCCTAGCACCGATATCAATGGATGAGTTGCTAATAAAACTATTCAATACAGACTTAGAAACTAGTTGAAACTAGGCCAGGTCTAAAATAAAGTTAGATTTAAGAAACAATTTAATAAAAACTAAAAATCCTCTCCTTAGAACTACTAGCAGTCTTTTAGACATAAGTGGCAAAATAATCTCTTATTGTGACAGTGATAAGAGGCAAGCTAAGATTTTAATATACTGAGTTTTAAAAATTTTAAACATTATTCTACCATGTGATATAAGTAAAAAAAATTTCCATTTACAACAATGTCTCAAAAGGATGATCTAAACATACTACACCATAAACTTTCATTAACCAGAATCCAAATGATCAAAACTCTTAATTAAAATCTAGAATTTCTACAGCATTACATTGTTAGAAAGAAAGAAAACTAAGAACAAGTTCAAATTAAGGAACCAAAAGGAAAAAAAAAAATCAAACAACTTTGGGTAGAGAGAAGAAAGTCCAAGAGAACAGTTTACAATTGTATTCCCTGATCACCTCCAGGTGGCTGCCTTCTCTGCCTTGTTTTCAGCCAAGACCCAGAGAGGGAGGAAGTGGCTTAAGCTACTATCACCTTCAGTTGGGAAAAGCTTAGTCACCCACAAAAGGCATCTGGTACTACTCAAACCTTCAGGCTAACAGCTGCTCGTACTCTCAAATCAGGAAACCCCTCACCACAAAGACCATGGCTTACCTTCTATACAAATAGTGTTATCAGTAAGAATTGTACGACCCTCAAAAGCCTAAAACTTGGAATTACAACAAAAAGCCATTATAGTTACCAACATACTAAAGTAGCAAAGCTCATTTGTACAATTTAGAAAAAAATGTAAGTTTAAATTTTTTTGACTGATCATTAGCTAACTATGAAATTTAATTAGGAGTAATATCCTATTTCCCCAAACATTCCAATTAACTGAGTTTCTTGGGTTTGAGGGGGTTTTTTTGTTTGTTTGTTTTGTTTTGTTTTTTTTTACTACAATTAGCTGTCTACTGACTAGAGGGCACAAATGAAAAACTAAGACACGGTTCTCACCCTTGGGGAACTTCAAAATCTGATACAGATACACAGAGACAACTACTATTACAAGGCAATAACCAATATGCCAAAAGCATTTTTTATTTTCTAAAGCTCAAAGAAGGAGGGAGTTTTCCTAGGCCAGGAGAGGAAAGTAGAGGGGTATGAAGGGGGAGCAGCAAGAGAGGACCAATCTGTATGCAGAACTATTTACAATTTCATTCATTAAAATGAATGAAACAAAAACAAAATGCATTTCTGACCCCAGGAAGCACTGTGATTTTCACCCAAGAAAACAAAAAGATTAAATGCCTGATTTGCTTCCATCTAGAGGTCAGTACTTATTTTCTTGACTATGCCTCCAAAAACTTAAGAATGGAGGAGAGCCTGAAAGTAACATCCTTTTGTTCTTGTCAAGATTAGAAATATGAGGGCTGATTGCCCAACTTGACCAAAAGGCTCAAACTAGAGGAGTAAGATCTCAAGAGGCGGCAAATTAGAACTTGGCTCCTATTGGCTTCAAGACTATGAATCACAATGGAATTAAAAGGAAATACACTTCTTTGTGGATATAAAAGTTTAAATGTAATCTGAATTTAAAAAACAAGGTCTATTTAGATGTGTTCCAATACTTCATAACTAAACTTCTGAAAAGCCCATATTTCATAAAGAAAAAAGCACCTATACTATTTGTGGCCATGAAGTAACTGGGAGGGCCCAGTCACAAAATCCATGCACACCACCACTCAGGAGCTGATCACTATGTGTCCCCGCCTCCCAGTAAAATGGTGAGACCAACCTCTACCATGCAAAAAACATTCCCATGTTACAAGTTATTATGAATAAAAAATATTATTTGCAAATAATGTCAAACGAAATTTCCAAATGAGACTGATTAGACAACATTCCATGTAGCAGAAGTTGTATTCAAAGCATGTTGGGAGTTCTTTTTCTCCTTTTTTTTCCCTCAGCTTCTTTTTTGAAAATGATTGCTTTCTATATGTATCTGCTTGACATACCGGAGGCCACTAAGTCCAGAAAACATAACAACTTTCTTTACTTTCCTATTAATGTTGATGGGTTTCTTCTGTTCTCAAATCTTTGCCTGCTTCTCATAAACTGGCAAAAGCTAAGAGATGCTAGACTCCTTAAAATTCAGCAGCTTGTAGCTCCATTTGTAACAAAAACTAAAAACATTTAAAAGTAGATTTGATTAGTAAAGTTGTCAATACCGTTGGAATAAATTACACTAAAATAAATAAATGATATAGCAACCCCACCACCACTATACCACCACCCCAGCCCCTTCCCTTGGGTCTCAAAGATGAAATTGTTCCTCTTCCTTGCTAAGCCCTTCACACAAGTCTTTAGGACTATTCTTTCCATGTAACAAGTGCCTTGCTCCACTGAGCATCCCATCCCTTAGATCATCTTCAATTCCTTCTTTGCTACTGGCTCCTCCCCCACTTTCTACACTGAAATCTCCCAACACTAAAAATAAACAAAAGAAAACTACTTTTCTTTGCTCCTGCAACCCACTCTTCAAGCTATCATTCTCTCTTTACTGCCAAGTTTCTAGAAAATAGTTAATGCCTCCACTCCCTCACGATCCCCATTCTCTCACTATCCATTCCTTCTTTGGCCTCCACAAAGTAGATTCTATCCCTACTACCTAGCATAAGGAGATGGCTTTTTCTCCAAAGTTTGCAATGATCTCCTACTTAGTAAATCTAACAGTTCTTAATTCTTCCTTTCCCTTGACTTTTCTACAGAATTTGTTAACTATAAAATACTGTTGACCAGGTTCCCTCTCTTCCTTGATTACTGTTCACTCCTGGCACTCCTCTCTTCTTCCTCTTGATACTTAAGAATGAGTATTTTCCTCTCTACACCCAAGAAAACTCTGTCCTGAGCTTTCCTCTTCTCTTTATTCTTTTTTCCTGGGTAGTCTTAAGAAGCATCCTGGATTTGACTATTATCTCTATGCAGATGATTTTTCAAATATTTCCTTTCTTGACCTCATTTCCAATTGTATGCTAGTCATTTTCCTCCATAGTGACTCACAAGAAGCTCAAATTCAACAAGTTAATTCTTCTCTCTCTAGAATCTGTTCCTTCTCCTCCTCATTTCTGTTGATGGTACCACCATTCTTCCAGCCAACTACACTTTAATCTAGGAGCTCTTAACTCTTTATAGTGTCATGGATGCCTTTGACAATCTGGTGAAACCAATGGACCACTTTTCAGAATATTTGCTGCCTATATTGATAATTGGATAAAATGCTAAATTCCAGTAAGAAGCTAGTAAAAGTGAAGATGTAATTGTTTTCTCATCCAAATCCATGTACCTATTGAAATTTATCAGGCTAAGAACCCGCTGTTGGGAATCATTCTTGACCATTTTCTCTACAGATATTCAATCAACTGCCAAAGCCTGTTGATTTTAGCTCTAAATTCGTCTTCTCCTTTTCACTTATAGTGTTACTTACCTTCATTTATGCCTAGAGTAAAAAGCCTAAACTAGTACAATAGTTTCTTGTTTTTTTTGTCTCCAAGTTTTTCCCCTCTTCTACCCATCCTTCACACCACTGCCAAGGTAATCTTAATACAATGGTCAAATCACATCAGTTTCCTATTTTAAAAAACTCTCCCTCCAACAAGCCCCCCTCACTTAATAAAATATAAATTCCTTCCTCTGATATTCTCCAACAATCTGTCTCTATAACTGCACTCTACCAGCAAAGTGGACAAATATTATTTTCTGATCTCATTCCTTCCTCTCTTGCTTCTAGGTTTTATGCTGTAAAAATTCAATAATAAGGATGAGTCTCCACTCCGACCATGTCTACCAGAGGACAAGGCTCCACACAGGTGCTACCACCTCCTTAATTAAGTACTCTTTAACTTCCCTCAGGAATGTATATAAGTGATCTCTACCAATTACATCTCTCAGACCACTCTGACTACACTTATAAACTTAATCATTTCATTTTTATCTTTCAATAAACTCCTTGAGAAAAAAGGCATTAAAGTCATTTTTCACCCTTGTATCCTTAATGCCTATCACAATGCCCTGCACAGAGCTGACACTTATTGATACTTATGAAATTAATAAAATTAATTAAATTTAATTTTTAAAGAAACATTGAATATTTCAATTCTTCATCAAATTTTTATTTCAAAAAAGTCCCCGATTCTCCCCATTCCTACCCACATACAATTTCAAAATTCTTCAATTTCCCATTTCCAATTACAGAAAACTTCAAAGAAGACAATTTGATCTGGTCTCTGAAAGAGAACTTGGATAGGTGGAGAGAAGCAGTATGAAAAGTGTAACCAAGGGCACAATAATGGGTAAGCAAAAGACATTTGGCAAGTAACAAATAAACCAGCAAGATTGGAGCAGAAGGTCTGTGACAGGAAGAAACAGGGAGTAGAACTGTAGCCAAAAAGCCACTGAAGATTTTTTTTTTTTAACAAAGAAGTAACATGATGAATAATAATTTTTACAAAGTTAAATCTGGCATTGCTGATATTTAGAATGAATCCAAGGGGATAATCAAGAATACAGTCATAGCTGAGACATTAAGTAATAACTACCTAATTTAGCTGTGAACACTGGGAAGAGAATAATGATTGGCATTTTATATGGCATTTTTAAAGATTAAAGTAATTTCTATACATTATTTTATTTAAGCCATAAAACAACCCAGTAAGGTTAGGTAGGCAGATATTATGATTCCCCATTTTATAGATTAGGAAATTTGGTACTTTTAAAAAATTAAGTAACTTGTCCATAGTCACTTAGCTAGTTTCTTGTAACTTTAAGAATCACAGGCAGGATTTGAATTTGGGTAATCCTTACTAAAAGTCCAGCACTCTACCCACTACCTCAAGAGGTAGATATCTGAAAGCCCCTAGAAAGACAGACATATAAGGCTTGATTGATTAAATATGGGAAAGAGAGAGGGAAAGGAAAAGAAAGAAAAGAATGGAGTAAAAATGGCATTCAAATTATAAGCCTAATTGTTGAAAAGGATGGTGGTTCCATTAACATAATTAAGAGGTAAGGAAGCACCTCTCCAATGGTTCTTTCCCTTCTGCATCAAGCAACAAAACCTTCAGATCCTGTTGTCAAAAAATATTTCTCTCTTAAATGTCAAAATTATGAAATTAGTGATCCATACTACTACAAGCCTCTACCTTCTTCAACACCCACTTTTCCAAGTCTCCTCCTCCATATTTGTGTAGCCTGCAGAGCCTTCCTCAAGAATCAGTAAAATGATGGTATAATAAACATACCCAAAGGTCCCCTCCTATTTTCTCTTTAGTATCTGTATACCTCTAACTACCCTCCCATCCAGGAATCTTCTATTTCCTTCAGTTCTTTTATGTTCCACTATTCTGGTTCTTTTCCTTTTCCACTTCTCTGGCATATCTTCCAATGCCCCCAAAATAAGAATTACCTGTTTCAATGTTTTGCTATTTTGTATTCTCTTCCTTCAAAAGCACCATACAGATTTGACTTCAACTATTACCTCAATTGCAGTTTATAACATATTTCATCCTTAGACCTTCTTTCTATATTATCTTTCCTAGAAACTTTATCCACTCTAATGACTTCTACTATCACCTCTAAGCTAATGGTTCCCAAAACTATACCTCCAACTCTTGACTTCTTTTCTGGGCTCTCGTGTGACATTCCCAGTAACTGCCTGTTGGAGAATATTCTGTATGTTATATGATTTCACAGGAAAAGTTTAGATTAAATTATAACCACTTACATGTAAATTAAATGAAAAAATGTCATTATAATTTATAGTATTAACATTCACTCTAAATACTGTTTCTGCATGAATTGAGAAAGACACAATCAAAAAACATTCCCCATATAAGGTAGCAAAAGAAGTATGTAATGACTACATTGCTCTTCAAAATGACTTACTCTTGGATAAGGAAGGCCACTTGTGGTATTGAAAGCAGGTAAAAGCTTATAACCCAATTGCTTGGCCATTTGGAGAAGTTCGTTATTGTACCACTGCATGTGTTCACCTTTCTCCTTCAGCATGATAGCCACTGAGTGTCCACCTAAGAGACCCCTAAAATTATATATAAGAAACATCCGCATTTTATAAATTGCTCTAATCATAAAATCAATGAATGTCTCCATAAAGTTTGGAGTATTACAAAAGTTAACAAGAAAAACCAGTTATAGAACAGGAAAAGAAAAAATGAATGGTTCAGTTGTTTAACTCATTCTGATCACTGTATGGCAAATCTCTGATGTGTCACATTTTATAAGTCAGTCCTGATAAGATCCATTTGTGAAGAGTTTTAAAATTCTTAATCAAATGCTAAGATACAAAAACTAAGTAGTTTTTAATGTTGTTACTGTTTATATTCTTATCAATCCTAGAGTACATCATAACAATAGTAAATTAAGAATTTGCAGTAAAATATAAATGGACTAATGAGCTACAGGAGTTTCTGTAACTATACTGAGAACCTTCATTAAAGGATACCTAGATTTTAAGTCAGATTCACTCTGTATCTCTGGCAAAAGGATGTAGATTAGATTACAATAACAATCATAATCACAAAATAATTAGAAGCAGACAGTGTTTTCTAGTTATTTCCTAACATCTTCAAGGAAAACATGTTTTAAATATACAATGAGCACTTAATCTGTTTATAGCTGAGATACATACTGTAAATTTTTTTAAATCGGTAGATTATTCTACCAAGAGTTGCTTATGGCTGGAAATCAATACAAGTTTAAGAATAAACTGAGTATCTTAATTTTTTAAACTATAAAATGAATTTGTGGCACTTAAAAGAGCAAATATTATTTTCCCACTAAATCACAGCTTAGCCACAAACTAATGATAGATGACTCATATTCATATTGTAGTCCTTAATACTGGAATATGGTGTTCCTGATAGCAATTTATGATAGTGGTTTAAATGAGCTGGATGTGACTCAAAAGAATAATGCTCAACTTCCTGTCCACACAATAAGAGTATGAAAAATTTTTATTTCTTGTAAAATATGGTTATAATCACAAATCAAAGTCTTTTTGCTCTTTGTGAATGCTCCAATTTGAAATGTGACTGAAGCCTTTATAACTCAGAATTTTTTAAAAAGCCCTATCATTTTAACCTAATCAAGTGCCTTATTTTCTAACCACAAAAAATTGGAAACTATTAATTTCATGTCCTAAGTTTTTGTGATACAAGTTTACAGCTTTAACTTATAATAAACACACTTACCCAAGGACTCTGATGTTAGTTTCAAAAACTGATACAACTATATCATTATCCAAATTAACATCTCTTACAACTTTTCTCACAGCCTCTTCAAATTCTTTAGTTTTATTTAATACCTAGGAAAATAAAAACTTTTTCAACAAATTGCAGATTAAAGCATTCCGAATAAGTTACTAAAATAGGAAACTTTAAAAATCCAACAATTAAAAAACCTGTAGGTATCTGTGTGTAGTGCACCATACTAGACACTGAACATATGCTGACATGCTCAGATTCTTTATGAGAACATGAGATGGTAGAGGTTTAGGTGGAATAGCATTTGACCAAGTAAAAAACATAACCTACTGATGTTATAATTTCCTTAAACTTGGGTTTTCCAGGAACACTGAAAATATCAATAGAACTTAAAATATACAATTAAAAACTTGCCACTGAGTGATGGATTTTCAATACTCCACTCCCAATTTTTTAACAATGCTTGTTCAATATATGCCTTATAAAAAACAAGTCATTCTCTCACCATCAGCAGAGAGGACCTTCTTCACAAGAAGGTCATCAGCAATCTGCATGTTAAAACTTGGGTTGAGGAAACATTTCTGGATCCTAAATCCTACAGTTCTTGCTTTCATCACTCCTTGGTAAGAATAACTGTGTAAAAAAGGATAAGGAATACTGGCTGGAATGAGTATTTTCTTGGTTCCTCAGTATAGGCTTTGGAAATTATTCTAATAGGGCTTTCTAACATTATATAAGCAGCCTAGTTTTTTCTGCTCTACTTGTCTTCACATTTAAATCTTTGGTCCTAATTTTCTTTTAAAGTATCTTTTTTTCATTATTTTAGTTTTAGTTCTCTTGGGCAAATCCTAATCCTTGAATTCCTAGCAAGTCAATTTCATATAGCAGGAAAAAACACTGGTCTTTAGAGCACATGGATACATTATCTAAACACTTACTGGCTACATAATTTTGAACAAGTCATTGTCTGCCCTTAACCTTAAGCCTTAGCCTTAGTTTCCTTATTTGTATTTTACTCCTTATTTCATAGAGCCTTTGTGAGGAAAAGCATTTTGAAATACTACAAAAATGTGAGGTGTGATTAGTGTTACTCTGATGCATCATTACATAAACTGATGTCTGAATTTCAAAAGATTATACTAGAAAAACACATTTCTATATATAGGCAGCACATCCTATAAATTAAAAAGGGCCCAGGCCCAGATGGACGTATGTCATATAAGGGCCAGATCACTGAGACTGATGAGTTAGCCACTAAATGATCCCCCCCCACACACTCTCAGTAAAACATCTTAAGAAAATCTACTAATAAATTAACAGGCTGCAATTTATACTGATGGACAAAGTACACACACCAATAGCTTTGTAAATCATCGAAGTGTTATAATTCAGACACTTTAAAATTTTAATTTTCCTAGAAAATACTATCAAAGATAGTGACATCTTACTCAATTAATACTACAAGCAAAATAAATCTGGAGGGGGAAGGGGGGAAGAGGGAGGAATGAACCAAACAAAGAAACCCAAATTAATCATATTTTGAGACTTGTTAATATATTTGATGACTGTCAATCTCAAGCACAAGAGGCTTTTAGATTTTGATTGATTAAAGACATATCAAACTAAACCTTAATTTTGATTTTTTTTTTTTAATTAAGAAGCTTTGATGTTCTATTTTAGCCCTTTTTAGAACACTGGTTTTCCCAAAGCTATCTTCTCAGATTCTATCCCCGTTAGCCCACATTATTTTGTTTTCAGTTATCCTCCTATGATGTTTTCAATAAGAGCAAACACTAGAGTGGGAAATAAGTGTCCTCATTATTTCTTACTGTTAATTTCATAGTAACCTTAAGCATAGAGTCTAATTTAAAAATTCTACTAGCACAGAATCATTCAGTTAAAACTGCATCAGTTTTAGTACTACTTAATTACTAGTACTACTTAACAAACAGTGAAATGACCAAAGTAAAAACTTTCAGATTGTGTATAGCTTCAAAGTTGATAAAATTCTATCCAGATAATCATTTTCCAATACATAATATAAAATATTAAAAAAAAGTCACAAATTAAAGTCAAGGTGAAGTAGAATTATTAGTGCTTACATTCTGTCAAAATGTTATAAAACCAAATATTTCTTTAAAAATTAAACTGCTTTCCTGAAAATTAAACAACCAACACCACATGGTTAAAAGAGAGGCTTTCAATAGATTTTAGAGTCTTCATTTAAGACTATTTTTAAAAAAAGAACACTCAAACATGGAGTTAGGACATTTAACAACTACAAAATGGTCTACATTTTGTCTCAGGATAAAAATAACAGAAGATTCAAACCCTAATTTTTAAATGAATTTTTTATAACAATTTGAAAAATGTTATGTTGCTTGCTATCTTAGACTTTCCCCCTGACACTGCTTGAAGATGTGTGCCTATATATCCCTGATTCTCTAAAGGTCACCAAAGTTTAAAATTTAATAAAAAATTAGAGATTATTTAGTCAAAACCCCTTTTTACAGATGAGGAAGCTGAATTCCAATGGCAACATGACATTGTATGATGTCCATGAGTAATTATTTGTTATTATTCAGGAATGCTTCCTACCACTGAGAATTAAAAAATCTGATTAACCATTTTCTAGAGAGGCTCAACAATTTTGTGAGGAAACTATTTAGAAGGGGGGGTGGAGTTAGAATGAAGTTTTTGAACAGAGCGTACATGATACTTCAAGCTAGTATTTCTGAAAACTCATTAGGATATGGTGAGGATATGATTAGAGGGCATGTAAAACAGGGAAATATAGTAGAGATGAGATTTTCACCAATAATCAGAGGAAAGATATACAGGAGACTTACTATCTTAAACCCCCCTGTTGCTAATCCTACTCATCACAGTCTTATCGATTTTTATCCTTTACCAAAGGAGAATCTGTTCCGTTCCACCCACAGTGACAATTCATATCTTTTGAGATATTCTTTGCAAAATTTATTCTCCTCTACAAAAGAAGTATCCTCAAAGACTACTGAAACAAACTAGAAAGGATTACCACTCCTGTTTATATATTTTATAAAACTATTCAAATTGAGCATCTAAAGACCTAATTAGATTAGAATTAGGCTCAGGAGAAAAAAGTGGAGATGTAATGAGTTAAAGAAACCCCAAAGCAATAATTTCAACAATCATTCCAGAATTTTTTTTTTTTTAGTCACTATATGGAACATTATCTCAAAAGAAAAAAAATCTCATCAAATTTAAAAGGATGAAACCTGAAATTTAACAATGCAGGTCTTAAGTTTTTCCCATTTTTATACAGGGCACAAACTAAGAAGAGCAATCTAAGTGTTAATGTTAGCATCTGGTAATTTTAGCATGTGAAATTTAATTTTACTCCTCCAGTTTCAAATCCTTCTCCACCAAAACTTAAAACAATTTTTATATTAGACTTTCTTCTAGGGTGGGAAAATTAACTTTAAAAAATTTGTTCAGCGAGATAAATAAAGAATTTGGGGGAAAAAATTTTTTTAAATGTTTTAAGGAAAATAATAAAATAAAAATACTTGAGCTCTCTCAGAGATAGAAAAGGAGAATTTAACATTATTCTATGAGATACAAAATTGAAAAATTCTGTCATTTTCTCTATCTTAAAAAACTAAAAGACTCTTACTTATGTATCTAACTGCTAATAAACAAACACCAAACACCAAAAGGTGAGAATCTGGTGAACATTAGTCTTAAACCCAGGTCTTCTTAACTCCGTGTTTCCTCTCTGACACACACTGATTTATATGACACAAGAAAAGTCATTTAGTTTTTCATCAACCCAGGCATCTCTAAGACTACAAAATGAGTAAAGAGAGTTTCTTTACAGGAAAGTTCCCTATATCAATGAAATAATAGGACTGGCCCAAAAGATAAAAAAGATTAACTTTGAAGAAGTTTGATTTAGTGAGGAGAAGGAAGAACAGCATAAATATATTACTTTAAAAAGACTGATAATTTTATCATTTTTCATTATCACTAGGAAGAGTGACTTCTGGATAGAAACAACTGAAGCAGGGCCTAAAATTATTTTCTTACATGACGAACAAAAAATCTGTGTTTCCTGACAATGTAACACCATATGTTTAAATTAAATCACACACAAAAGTAGCTGAATATATCTCTTCAATATTCTGAATAATTTCAAGGGACATTAGAGATTGATGGATATCTTATCCAATTATGGGGACACTAAAATAAAAGATTTACTTAGAAACAAAGGTCCAAGAGACTAAGTATGGAAAATCAAGTTCAATCCTCAATGCTACTCTCTGCTGATTACTTTATCATCTCTATCTTTATAATACTTTAATGCGCATATATATATATATATATGTATATATGAAATTTATAGAATGAAAAAAAATCCAGGAAGGATCAAACCTACCACAAGAGTGTCCAAAGTATCAATCAGTGTCAGGGAAAATCTAAGAAACAAGTATAACCAGATATAGAAAATTAGAATCCTGAATGTCTTATCCATATACAGTAGACTCTTTGTTATCTGGCATTTTATATACCAGCACTCTCTCATAACCAGTACTTTTGTAGTCACCTTTTATACAATGATAACTGATGTTAATAAAGATAAGCCCAAAACAATGTAAGACCATAAAATACTTCAACAAAGATTAAATTGCCAGTGAAATTAAAGTGTAAAATTACCCAGACATATTCTAATTCTATGAATATTCATCATCTGTGTGGGTAGATATAAAATATTTACCAGAATATTTGATTAATTAGAAAGCCCATTTGTGACCCAATCAAATAAAAGTTTATTATACCTCATTTTAAACTAGTATTTTGAGAATTTGGATTCCTATCATTTAACATTGCATTGACCTATCACAAACAGAAAATTTTTTTCTTGAGTATTTTGTCCTCAATCATTGTAGATCAATCCAATTCCTGATTCTTGCTCCTAGTAAGAAGGAACAAAACAAGCCAAAAGAAACAAAACACAAATACAAAACATCTGTCTAATTAATTAAAAAAACACACACACAATGAACTCAAAGTATGACAACATTTGAGAAGCAAATACAAAAGGTTCTGTTATTTACCAATCAAAAGTCAGTCTTGAGTTGCATTTTTAAATGTTAGTGTACCTATTTCTAAAAATTCTGGTTTTACATACACAGTATGCTTATTTATCCTAAAAGACTTCAGCACTAATTTTATTCTCTCCAGTTTGTTTTTTTCCATTGGGAAAGATAATTTAAAATGGAAACCAAATGCACTTATCACAGTGTGCATGCATCTTTCAAGGGCTTATTTGTTAGAGAACCCACAAAAAGATAAGAACTATCTTTCATTTTACTTGTGGAAAGCAAATATCTTAAATATAACAGTATTAATAATGCTTTATAATAACAATTTTAGTTTATGATAGGCTAATAATGCAACACTTTGATTTATTAAAGATCATTTAAATAAAATGCTCATGCTGTTTTCTATCCAATATAACAACTAACATTTTGACTTTGAATCTGGTTCAAATCCATCCCATGGTTACATAGGTACTGTTTTTAAGGGCTGCTATTCAAACTATACATTAGCTAAGTAACCTAATTAACAGTTATACAAAATAAAAACATAACTGAAGCTTGAACGTTTTCCCAAAAACATGGCAAGAAATGAAAAATATTATATTCATAAAATCATTTAAGGATATTTTAAGCATATCTTGCATCGCCTAAGAACAATGATCTGTTATCTTCATACCAATCACAAGATTTAATATTTCAAAATACACCATTCATGGGCTTCTATTTAAATTTATTAAGATGTCAAAAGTTGACCTGAAAAATCAAACATTTTGCAAAGGTCCTAAAAGTGATCTAAGCTTTGGGTACAAATAAAACTTAAAGAAATACTCACTTTCCTAATGCATCATCAACATCACCCCGACTTGGCTCCTGACCTCTAACACGACCCCGGCAAGTTAAGGGCATGAGTTCATCAGCTGGGTAAGCATGTTCCTGTAAGAAAAATCAACTGAATTATTTAGAAAACCAAGACAGAGAACACACCATGTAACTAGTGCAACCTATCTAATGTTTAAGTACATTTAATCTGGAAACAATCAAAGCTACTATTTCTTTCTTTAAAAAAAAAAAAAAAAAAAAAAAAAGCTATTATTTCTATAAAATAAGGAAATCTGAACTGGCATATTAGATATCAAATATGGCCACATACCCAATATCATCTACTCAGTTGATGCCCAAACTTACCACACCATATCCATACCAGACTACCAGAAAAATGTCCCCAGTTCCTAAGTGAAGTTCATTTACTCACCTCAACTCTTGCTCTGAGCCCAAATTATCTTAATCAGAGAGTAAATTCAACTATATAAATTCTAGACCAGTGCAAGTAAATTCAACTACCCAATGTTTATGTTTCCTAAGACCACCAGACCATATCATGCTTAACATGCTACTTAATTATTAACCTAATTTTGGCATCCTTCCTAACACCTTACTTCCCTATCCCTCGAAAGTCTACATTTTGCCCTGAGTTCAGGAATCAATCAAATCAATAACACTATTACCACTGCTCTAAGGAACATCATTTGACTGTTCTATGATCAACTCACTGGGGTATGCCCTTCATTACTCCCAGAAATATATTAGTTTCCTCATTAGCATGCAAATTCCCAGGGTTTTTTCCTTTCTCTATGCTTATTCCTAGCATTTAGCATATAAAAAATGCCTTTATTCATTGAAATACTTTGTTTCCCCCCAAAACAAGTCTCAAGTTTTAGTTTTGAAGGAAGGAAAAAAAAAATCTCCATAGCAGCTTCTTCACATGACCTATTTTAGTTTTTGGTCTCTTTCCCTGTAATATGATGATGACCAGAAAATTAGGCACCCCCACAAAGGAGCCAGGAAGACATGGCAATCTATATATGTTGATCCCTGGCTTGCTTTTTTAGCTCTTGATTTAAAGGACAGCATACAATTCTTCATACAGAACCTTACTACAAGAAAAAAAATCAATACTGGACAATACAAACATGAGAAGATGATTTTATTTTTTGCAGATGCTATAAATATATGTTAGAATTCTACAAAACATTAAGACAATAATATGGCTTACATTTTATACTTCTGCCAACATTTTTTCACTTTAAACAATGCAATTTTTCAAAACTGTTAAAGATACAACTTCTTCCCTCATATAAAGATGAAGAAACTAAGGCTTCATAAGGTCCCAGGATCACACAGACTGGTAGTTGTGGAAGTGATCTGTGCAAAATTAGCCATATTGCAAGTGGGAGAGTTGGACTCCATCCAGCATTCTTTCCATTGCACCCTATAATAACTTGTCCTAGGATAGACATTAAATGGCCAGCCTAAAGAAATGGAATTCTCTGAAATAGAATATTATTGTTCTATAAGATATGATGACATCATAAGAAATGATTTCAGAAAAGACTTACATAAACTGATGCTGAGTGAAGTAAGAAGAACCAAGGGAACATTGTACACAGTAAGAATAAGATTATGTGATGATCAACTATGAAGGATTTGGCTCTTCTCAACAATGAGATGATTCAAGATAACTCCAACCCAGGACAGAGCTTAGGAACATAGGGAATGGAAAAAAAGATAATAGTAAAAGAACCTAAGAATTTACAATAAGACAAGCAAGAAAACAGCCAAGTTGCTTTATAAGGAAACTATCCAAAAGGAGATCTACAGTGTTGATAGCTACATAAAGAATGAGATCATGAGGACTAGCAAAAAACCACTAGATTTAAAAATTGAGTTCCTTGGCAACCTTTGAGTGAAGATCACTAGAACAGCAGGTTGAAATTCAGATAGGAATCAGTTGAGGAGTTAATAGTGGTCACACCTATTCAAATTCACATTATTCATTGTTATAATTATATAATAATATATAACTGGCTCCAGCCCAAAAGAATATGCAGTGCAAATGTGAATAATAAAATTCCTAATTTGTACCAATCCAAAACCAGACGTAGAGGCAGCAATGTAAACTACTCTTTCTAGGAATTTAGTAATTAAAGAGATGTTATATAGGAAAAACAGCTAGAAGGAATGGTAGGACAAATTAATTTACTTTTAAGGATAAGAGAGATCTGAGTAAAATGGTCAATGGAACAAACACCTTTTAGACAGACATGAGCAGAAGGGTAAGGCAAGAAAAGTCTCATTATTCTCTGAGATTAGAGGAAAGGAAGAAAAAATAGGTAAAGACAGATACAAAAGAGGAGAGCTACAAGAACTCACAAATGGTTGTCCCAAAATCCTCTATAAAATAGGAGTTAAAATCATATGCTGATAGAGGATGGGGATAGGGACAAAGTTAGGGTATCGAAAACTAGAAAATGAAGAGAAGACATTAAAAGACCATAGCATAGTCATTTGAGGTTAAGAGAATATCATATAACCAATCATAGATAATAGGAAGCCTGTTTTACATAGATAACATGAACTTATGGTGTACTCTGTAAAGAACTTCATGACTTCTTCCAACAGTGTCCAACAACATGAGCAGAAGAGAAAGGACCCATCACTTAACTAGTTGCTAAATTTAAGGCTACGAAAGTAAAGCCACAACAAGAAAGCTGGAGTAGGAGAAAGTCAAGGGCTTTAGAGATCTAAAGGCATAAAGTCAGAGAGAAAATAAAAAACAGGTTTTTAAGAGAAGGGGAATAGGGAAGGCAGAAAGACAGGAGTTGTGATCAAAGAGAATTTCAGCATTCATTAGCTTAGAAGTGAAACAGTCTAGATTTTGGTTTGATCTAAGGTCAAGATTTTAAAGTGTTCTAAAATAAATGTCACTTAAAAAAACAAAATAATACAAGCAAACAAACAAAAAAAATTTATCAAGGGCATGAGTGGAGGCTGGGATAGAGAAGAGACAAGGTATGCTAGATGCTGAACTCACCAGCTAATTAATTAAGATCAGCAGATGACCAACAAGAAGGATCTAGGCAGGGTGATATAAACAGATGAAGTTAACTTAAAAAGTGGAGTGGTTCCTGGATACAGAGAGCAGCAGGTCTGGAAACAGCAGGTGAGTGATATTAGCACTTCCCCCTAATCCAGACGTTGAGGGGTGTGACAGAAGGAAGAGCCAGCACAGATTAGGGTGCTAAGGACTGAGTTGTTTTCTAGGGAATGATGTTCTTAACTAACAGAATGAAGATTCCCGAGCTATAAGAAATTGAACCTCATCAGCCTGTTTCACATAGGGAAAAATTTAACACATTTGATTAAGATTTTTACCCCAATATATGTTTTTTAAAATGCCATTGTTTAAAAGGAAAACTGTATATCTAACACTCCTTTCCTCCAAGTACCTTATAATTTGTTAGTTTTACCACGTAATGCAGCTGCTAAATTGTAAATGCGTAACTATGACAATACTGCTCAGTCAACAAACATTTACCAAGTATCCCTAATATGAAACCCTATCTAGACAGGTACTGGGGAGTCACAAAGTTTAGAGTAAGAGGGTTCCCTGCACTCATCAACGTGCATGTCTTTTACCTATTACTTCCCAGAACCTATTAAAGACAAATTATACCTGTTCCACAGTGATCATCATTTTTCATTCCCTTAATTTCTCAAACTTTAACCATATATATAAACATTCAAAAAGCAAAGACTACAAAGAAATCAACTTTTTCCAAGTTACTACTGCACTTTGAGAGCTGCATAAAACTTCCACAAAAATGTAAATTCAAATCCACAATCCAATTCCAAAACATTTACTAAGCAACACTATATGCTGATATACTGTTAGATCTAGGGTTACAAAGAAGAAAAAAAATTCCTCTTCCCAAGTGGCTAATATTCTATAGGAAGTGAGAAGGGATACCAAATATACCACACAGAAAAGCAAATTTGAAAGAAAAAGAATGGAGAAAAGGAATAACATTGTTTAATAAGAAGATATACTCCTGGCTGGCTCAGTTTTCTCATCTATAAAATGAGATTGGGATGCAGAATAATAGCATCTATCTCCCAAGGTGGTTTCAAGAAACAAATGGGATAATATCTATAAAATTATTTGCAAACTTTAAAGTGCTATATAAATGTTAGCTATTATTAGCTATTACCATGCTGTTCAGACCTGTGGTGTTCCTCTGTTTAGGGAAAACTCCTTGATGGAAACTACCTTTCTCAATGCAGATCAGAAATTGTCCTGTAATTTGGAGTCTTAAAGAGTTGCTTGGGCCAGTGAGAGGTTAAATGATTTTGCACAAGGTCAAAAAACATAAACAAACAAACAAACAAAAAAAAAAAAAACTAGTATGTGTCAGAGATAGGACCTGAATATAGATATCTGCTGAATTAATTTCCTTATCCATTATTCCAACCTGATTCTTTATACTACAGTGAAATCCTTTTTATCTAATCCCCATCTTTCAAAGACCCTGCCCTTTTAAATCTTTTGTAGGAATTAATGGTTATCAAATCATTTCCAATGGAGCAGTAATGAACTGAACCAGCTACGCCCAGAGAAAGAACTCTGGGAGATGACTAAAAACCATTACATTGAATTCCCAATCCCTATATTTATGCCCACCTGCATTTTTGATTTCCTTCATAAGCTAATTGTACAATATTTCAGAGTCTGATTTTTTGCAGACCTGCATTTTGGATTTCCTTCACAGGCTAATTGTACAATATTTTAGATTCTGATCTTTTTATACAGCAAAATAATGTTTTGGTCATGTATACTTATTGTGTATCTAATTTATATTTTAATGTATTTAACATCTACTGGTCATCCTGCCATCTAGGGGAGAGGGTGGAGGGTAAGAGGTGAAAAATTGGAACAAGAGGTTTGGCAATTGTTAACGCTGTAAAGTTACCCATGCATATAACCTGTAAATAAAAGGCTATTAAATTTAAAAAAAAAAAAAAAAGAAGATATACTCAGGAAATCCAAGAATTTAAGCCATTAAGCCTTAGAAAACAGCAGTCCCTGCAATGAGAAGTTAAAAAAGAAATATAGGAAAAAGAACAAAAGCCAGGCACTGAGATATTATACTGTAGCTATGAGGAATGGCAAATACCTGAAGTTTTGCTGTAACTGCAAAGCAATTAACAAATTCATAATTTGCTTTAACAATTTCATAGAATTGCAGAATTTCACAATGGAATGGAACCCCAAAGGCAAGCAATCAATCCATAAGTGGATTAAAATCAAATCCTTTCTACAACATATCAAATAGTTATCCAAACAGCTACCTAAAGATTTTCAGCAAAAGGCAATTCACCCCATCCCAAGACAGCTGTCCATGTTAGATTTTACTGATACCTTTAAACTCTGTAAATTTTACTTGTAAATAATTCCTTACAATCCAATCTACTAAAAATAAATAAATAAATAAGAAAGGCAACAACGAAATGCCAAAAAAGTAAATATCAAATGCAAATCCTAACATTACTCAGGTAAGAAAAAGCTTAAATAATGTTAAATTATCACAAAATGAAATAACTAACTTCTGAATTTGCTGTTAAAGAAATATTCTTTTCTTCTTGTCATGATGGGGGATAAAAGCATTATCTTCTCATCAAGTTAACCATACAAAAAAAGCCTGATTTGTTTTAATTCCACTGCATACGTGGCAAGTAAACATCCTTATTAGGTTGCTAAACATTCAGACTATTTGAAGTAATATACTTCCTCCTAACCAAAGTATTCCTACATCTGGAGAAAGGAAAAGGTTACTTAATTTCATCATGATGCAATGTGGATAAAATACATTACTGTACAGTCAGAAATAAAACAGCTGATTGAAGAGTTCTGTATATATTTGGATAGCACACATGCCTGATTGCAAGTAATAAATATAGTAGTCTCCACATTCATGTCTAAATCTACTGGGGGAAGTATTAAGAATGGGACAGGATAAGAAGGTAAATAGCTCTGCTCTGCACCACTAAAATCAGAGTAGAACCAATAATCAGGTTCTTTTTAAAGCCTACACCAAAAGCAAATCAAAGTCAAAGAATTTAATTTATTTTATAATAATGGTAGTCAATTTTTAAAAGTTGTTATAAAAATATAAAACCTATATAAATTTTAGTAACATATATGTTAAATATTTATACTCATGCAACATACAGTAGCTGTTGTTCTTCCTCCCTGCTCAGAAGAACTTCAGGCATTTTAACAGCAGAATTTAATTGGTGTTATGTGGGTTGTTGATAGTATGTTGGACCTGGAGGCAGGAAGTGCAGAGTTCAAATTCGAATTCAGGCATTTACTAACTGTGGGACCCAAAGCAAGTTACTTAAATTTCCTCATGTATAAAATGAGCTAGAGAAGGAAATGGCAAACCACTCCTGTATCTTTGCCAAGAAAAGCCCAAATGGGACTACAGACAGTAGTACACAACTGAAAATGACCTAACAACAACAGCAACTAACTAGCTGTCAACGTTGAAATATAGCTATTCCAAACTGTGATACTATATAAGGCCTTCTAAAATCAAATGAGAGAATTCATTCAACAATACTAAGATACTTTCTGGCAACTTCTTGAAGCTACTGATTGAACTCCATATTTATTTTTTCCTTTTTCACTACTAGGATTACTATAGTACTCTACTGTTCATCATTCATATTCACATCATAAGTGTGACCATGTACATGTTTGTACATACATACACAGACACACACATACACGATGCTCTTCCTGCATATGACAACTATCATTCCTTTGGGACTGATACAGCATATCATTGTATGTTTCAGGAATGAATAGAAGCATTTAAATTGAAGGGCAATCAAGACTTTCAAATCCTTAAAATTAAATATTTTAGCCTGGTTTAATGGATAGGCTTACTCCAAATGTTTTTCAATATTTCAATAAACCTTAGTATTTCTGAAATTTGCAGACAGTGGGGGGAAAAATCTTTATTTTCACAATATAAAGTAGCTCCCTTCACTTCAGGCTTAATTTTCTAAATTAAAGGAATAATGACCAAGTTTTCATTACAAACATTGCAAAATTTATCACAGGGGTGCTTTCTGCTAAACAGGTGCAAAAGATGAAAACTGAAACCTCAATATGTTAAAACAGGAATATAAACCACAGTTTATAAAAACACATAACCACTCCAACAATCCTTATTGAAAAGGTAACTTGCATATTTATATATGTATCAAGCCTCCATTCTGACAGCTTTATACTTATAAACCCAAGTAATCTTCTATCACAAGATATTATTTCTCCTGGCAAATATCTTTTAAATATATAACCATCCCCTCCAAAAAAAAAAAAGTTTTAAAAAGCCTCGTATACTTTTTAAAAGGTTAATAACTCATATTTTATGTAAGACAGAAATTTAATCTACAATAATAAATAAACGTACCAAAGTTTAACACTGTATACAATATGTTTCAAGTCTAATGAAAAAAAATTTTAATGTTACAGTAGCCAAAAAAATAATCATGTCCTGTGGCGGACAGAACTAAAATCTAGGAAAAGAAAGTCAATAACTACTATAAAACATTTTGTTTTGTTTTTCACACATACAATGCAAATTATTTAAGTTTAAGAATTAATGAGGACTTTACAAAGAACCTACATATACCAAAACTTCCAAATTCCATTTTATGTTCTAAGTCAGTTTATATGAAATACTTCCTTAAAATGATGTTGTTAGAGAACAATTATCACACATAATATAACCAGGTTTTTACACTACACATTGATGTAAAGAATTTCTGGGAACATGAATGAACTCCAGAGTCCTTTCAAACATATGTTAAAAAGCTGTCAATTTTAATAGTTATGCTAAGTTGAAATCTAGTGTAATAAATTAGAATCTTAAAACAGTACAAGAGAACACTATAATTTTAGGTGATTTGGTGGTCAAGATTGATGTACTTTCTAATTATTAGCTGGCTATGGGGGGATCAACTAAATACAGTCATTTTATAAAATAAGCATAATTATTTTGATATTCAATGTCTTAATCATTAGAACTATGAGCTTCTAAACTAATCAGGATAGGTTACATAAATGATCAAATTTCATTTATAAATCAGCATTAAGGAGGGAAAATGAATGTCCATACTAGCTTGTTTGAATTGTAATTAGTTGCTTGGGTTTTATTAGTTTGTTGGTTGAAATGTTAACTTCCTATTAGAGACTACTTAAACTGGCTAAGTGGAGCTGTGAAAAAAATAGGATAGCTAGAACATAATCTAGGAGTCAGAAGAAGCTTTAAATATTATTCTAGTCCAATATCCTCATTTTATAGATAAGGAAACTGAGATTGGAAGAGGTTAATTTTTTCCAAGTTCACATATAGAGTCAGCAACAAAGATAGGCTTCAAACTTAAACCTGATTTAAATCTTATGCTATGTTCTTTGTCAGCCCAAGTAATCAGCCACAGATTGCCCACAATGAAGAGAGGTAAAAATAAAAGTTTGACAGGCTCAAGAAATTACTTGAAAGCTGTTAAAGTATTTAAAATATGCTTCTTCCTTGCCCAAATCAAACTGCTTATTATCAAATAGCAAAAGATAGTTATTGAACACACAATCTGTACCATCAGAGTTTATGACTTGGGAGAAAGACAGGTGAAAAATATCAAAATCCACTGTCACAAAACCTATATATATTAGCACATTCAAACAGATACACAATCCTATTTTGGTTAATGTTTAGCTGACAAAGGACCAAGAGAAACAAATTAAGAAGCCTTCAAGTCAAAATAAACCTAAATCAACTCTGTGATGGGGCAATATGGTATTACACCAAATTCTTTCCCCAAAAACACATGTATATATTTTAGAGATAACTGTAAAAGCAAATTACATCCTTCACAATGCAAAGGAAAACACATACTGAAAGTATTCTCAAGTATAAATCTGAAGATCATCTCTTTCCATTTATATTCATATTGACTTTTTTCAATTTCAAGATTTTTATATTAGTTAATACAAGTAGTTGCCAATGAAAAAGAATTATCACCTTCAATCATCAGTAACAAAACAAATACATTTATAAAGACAATAAAATGTCCAGGCTCTACTAATGATGACAATTTAAACAGGGGCTGGTTTAACCACATTAAATGACCACATTAAGTTGGTTAATCTATGGAAAAGATGTGCAATTCTTTTTAAATGACTACATTTTAAACATTTTAGAAACATAATTTAGAAAAAGTCCAATATACATAATTAGCTACATTATTACATGAATACATTAACTATTTTTTTCTATTCATAAAGACTCTCTAAACATCTTATTTCATTAGTCCATTTTAAGTTACTCTGTGTGTGTGAAAATAATAAAATTTCATTTAAGTATTCTATAATTCAACTCTATCACTAACTTTGAACAGTTTTCCTTCCAAAAAGCTTACAAGATATATGAAAACAAATATTTCACTTACCATATAATTACCATAAGCATGATCAAACATTTCCAGCACTTGATTCCTATTTTAAAAAAAGTACAAAATGGAGAGGAATAGTAAGTAATCAGGTTAACATTCATTTTTTATTTTAAAAATCTTTCAGAAAGATACCAGAAATTATACTGTTCCCCAATAAAACAAACAAAATATTTGTTTAATTTAGCTATAGGGAAAATAAACAAAGACAGGCAAGAATAAGGCAGGCAGTATTTTGATACAATCAAGTCTCCAATATATATTCCCCAAAACAATAAAGGTTTTGCTGACCTATTTCATAAAAATCACATAATTTTGTTACCCAAAGGAGAATAAGCAATTATCTAGCCCAGTTTTTCTACATGTACCTACTGTACCAAACTCTGGTGTTCCATACAATGTGGGTATAAGGATCTAGAAAAAAAGTTTTGATCTTATTGACATAAAATTATGCACATACATTTGAAATACATTTCACTGGAGTTCAGCTTTTTTTTTTTTTAATTTCTCTACTCTCACATTTATCCTAGCTATATTCCATTCTTCCAGATAACCATTTATGGGTTTTAACAAAATCTAAAAACTTAAAAATGTTCTACAGTTCAATTAGTTTGGAAAATGCTGTAGCCTAAGCCTTATTTTCTACAGAAAAGAAAACCAGAACCCAGAGGGAAGACTTGCTCAATATCACAGAAATTCCAGATATTCTTATTCTTAGTCCAATGTCTTCCTAATGAATCATGCCACCACTCAATTTTTTTTTAAATTTTAATACTTTAAAACTTAAAGGAATTATGTCACTTATCTGTTTGTTACAAGAAGAAGAAAAAAATACCAGTAGAAGAAAAAGTATCTTTTAGAATTATTTATCTTTTTAGTTGAGGGACAGAGAAAAAAAAATTGTACTTATAAAAATTCAACTTCAATTTCAACTCTCTAATAAAAATATAAATAATTTTTTAAAAAATACAAGAGTATGTTACTATCAACACTCTAGCTTTTCTCCAAAATTAATGAAAATAAGGGCCTTATGTGTATACGTATGTATATCTCAACATATTTTCGAGCAATTCATTATATGGTCCTTTTCTAAATAGCTGTTAAACAAATAAAATATATTATTTCCACCTCTAAAATGAAATGCAAGTATTGAAGGGATCTGTGTTTTGTCTAAAAAATTAGTTAAGTCACAGGAAGGATAAAGATTGCTAAAGTTTCTATATTTCATTTACCTCGATACTATGAGTACCTTCTTGCTATCATTTATACCTGATATAGATGTAACATTTTATATCACTTCTTATCAAGGAAATTCAATATATTTATAACAATCACATGAAATGATCACTTCCTCCCCTGTCAGTATTTTCTAAACCTTCCCTAATCTAGCTTTTTAACTCCATCATTTGGATAAAACTGTCCTCTACAATATTAATAAATCTTTTAATTGCCCAAATGGTTATTTCTCAAACATCCTTCCTGACACTTATGGTCACCTCCATCTAGATTTTCTCTCTTTTCATGGCATAGTTCTCTTTATATACATCCAACCACTTCTTAATCTCTCTTAAAGTTTTTTCACCCATATACTAGTCACTAACTTTAAGTGTCTCACAAAATTCTGTCCTAAGCCTTTTCTATCTACCTAGATTGCTGATCTCATCAGCAGCAATGAGTTCAACTATCAATCTTTATGAACTGCATAAATAAAAATTCCCAGATCTTTATATATCTAGCCTTGGTATCTCTTCTGAGCTTTAGGCCCACAGCACCAACTAACCCTTGAACTTCTCAAATGGGATGTTCTGGAAGCATCTCAAACTCAAATTTTCCAATACAGAAAACATTCTCTTTTCCCTAAATCCTTGCCTCTTCTCAACTTTCCTACTACTGCTGAGGACACCACAACCCTATTTTCCTAGTCACCCCGGCTTACAACATCAATGTTATCCTCAACTTCTCATTCTCTCAACATCCGATCTGTTGTCAAATCTCATTGCTTATACCTTCATCATTTTTTCTATCTCTTCTTCAACCAAAAGGCACTCTCATTACTTCTTGCTTAGTCTATAGATAAGTCTATCCTCACTCCAATCCATGCCCTACTTAAAATGCCATGTTATTTTTTAATAACATGGCTGACAGGTGAACCCCCTCTCTCCCTCAAGAAACTTGAATGATTTCCTATTATCCTCCCAAATCAAATATATACTTTATTTGATATTTAAAACTCTTTATATCTTGGCCCCTCACTCTCATCCACAAATTGTACAGTCCAGCAAACCCTAGCCTAATTACAATTCCTCAAACAAAATACTCTTTCCCTGTCACCAGCCATTTCTCAAGCCTGGAATGCTCTGTCCCTTCAGTTGGATCTTTTATGTTCCCTGGCTTCAATAATCTACTCAAATTCTACCTTTTCCAAGAGGCTGTTGTTCCCAGTCCTCTCTAAAGTTAAATACCTTCCCTTTTAGAATTCCTTCTATCTACTCTCTAAGGACTTTGTTATCTAGTCAGTTGTTTACATGATGTTCTCCCACATTGAATGTAAGTATATTGGGAGCAGGTTCTGTCTTTATTGCCTTCTTTTAACCCCACCATTTAGCACAGTGCCAGAACATTAATCACATCCTTAGAAAACACTTCTAATTAAAGTACCCACCTTCAAAGGTATGGAAAAAACTAATGGAAAGAGGCAGATAAATCTTTTTTTCTTTACATTGTACTGACATGAAATTAAGTGCCCCTTTCAGATGTTTAACCATTGGTAATGATAAGGCTGGAAAACCAAAAAATTCTGATTTAAAGATTAGACTATAATAACTAATATAATCACTTTTTGATCTGTGAGGTGAACAAATTAAATTTTGAGTTCACTAGAAGTTAAACAAAGGAAACAATTTTAATATTCACCAAGTATTTTCTGATATAAAAAACCTGATATGTTGGGATCATTTATTATAGTTTGTTTAGTAGAAATTAAGTGTTTTAAGAATACTTTTATATTCCCTTATACTATTGATTTAGGATCATTCTTTTTAAAAGAACTTTAGACAGGTGGTAGTGATTGATATCAATGATATCACTGACATCAAGAAAGGAATATAAAAACTTCCTTTTCTCAACCCAATCAATGAAAAAAAATTGCTAAAAACCTGTCAAAAAAAAAAAAAACTTTCAATAGGTGGTATTTAATAAACTCAAGCTTCACCCAGAAAGCAAAAGCTCCATCTTTTAAAAAAATAACATTGTATCACATTCTCCAAAGAATTCAAATTAAAGATCACACCCAAAATGCAATGGAAAGATAGTGACAATGAATAAACCACAAAACATTATTAAGAAAGAAATGTGCAGAAGGAACAATACAAAGGAATTTATCAGAAAATTCTGGGGAAAAGTGTGCCAGTCACACAGCAAGAATGAGGGAGGGATGTGAATGATACCAAATGGACAGCTCCAAAATATCAAAAGTATAGATAAAAATTCCCATCTTCCCTGTGGAGGATTAATACCACAATATGGCCAAGAGTCACATTAGATGAAGAGATGGTTTAGTTGCTACCATGGGAGGAGGTATATATAGGATCATGTGATCATAGATTTGGAGATTAAAGATGTCTAAAAGGTCATCTAACAAATCCCTCATTTTACAGATAAGGGTAAGAAAAGTGCTCAGGAGTGAAGTGACTTGCAAGGTTACAAAGGCAGCAAGTGACAAAGGTAGAATTTGTTAACAGGTTTTCTGACTCCAAAAACTGCTTTTTCCCACAATTCAATGCTAACTCTCAAGGTCATACAGCTAATCATAAGCAAAGACAGGGCTAGAACCCAGATGCCCTAATTTATAATCCAGTGTTCCCCCATCCAACTCCCATGCATTTAAATTTAAATCTCTTATGTTCTAAAAATCATTTTTATAAATAAAAGTTTCCCTGTTGGTAAATCACTTGCCAAATTCATTACAGAGGTAGAACAGATTTACACTTCCATTAATGTCAAAAGATGACATTTACACAGGTGTTTCAAGGAGTCTACACATGAAGAGATGAATCACTGTATGTAACACCAACCTATGAATTGAAGTAACTTTTCGCAATGATATTCATGAGGATTCGTGTCTCCATCATCTGGATGTAGGATGATCATTTTTTCTCTTAAAACACCCTATAAACTAATTATGCACTATTACTGGCATTTAAAGAAACGAAATAAAGTGTATCTCCAGGCCTAGTTATGCAATCTTATATTTGAATGCTACATAAGATAAGGCAGGATGAATTAGCATAACACTGAACTGATGTGACTTGGATTTCTTAAAGAACTACAAAACTTGAGATGAAACAACAAAAACGGTTAGTATTGTATCACTGACAAGCCTTTCTGCTGAACGTTATTTAAAACATAAGATCAAAGAAAAAGAAAAAAAAAAAACCTTACTAGGACGTTTCTGAAATGAAAGTCTTACTTTTCGTAAAACGTAAAAGGGATCCAATAAGACTTGAGCTTTGTTTTAATAAGACTTTGATATGTTTTGCCTCTAAAGTGGAGAAAGAATCTCTATCTGTAACATTAAAGGGATATCCAGGCTTCCAAACTGCCCACCAGCTACTCCCTGTGCAGAGAGCCTAGAACCCTCGGGGGAATATTTCTGCCAGGCGGATAACTGGGTGGGAAGGGAGTCTGGGAAAGTGACAAGCCATGAAGTGCTTGCTGGGGAAGGGTTCGTAGCCGGACTCGGAGAGTCCGTTTTCGGCTGTCGGGGCTGTGACTCGGGCGGGGATAACGCCGACAGCGCGGTGTGCCACTAACAGGTGCGCCCAGGACTGCCCGACCGGAGAGGGGCGGCGTTTCGCACCCTAAGAACTAGTTTCCCGGAGGTCCGGCCCGAGACCCCGCACTGCCCCGCGTCCCCAGGGAGCCTCCTCGCTCTCTTTCTCGCCTCCCGCCGGCCGCTTTCCGAGAGCCCCGGCGGCCCCCTGACCGTCCCCTCCTCCCGCACCGGCCAGCGGGCCCGGGGCTGCTCGCAGCCGCGACCCCCGAGGAGCCCCCGGGGCGGAGCCTTACCCGAGCCTCTGCTTCTCCTCCTTACTCATGGGTGCGGCTCCGGCCGCCAGCACGGAGGCGGAGGAGACCAGGCACAGCGCGGCCGTCGCCACCAGGCTCCATCCCGCCCGCCAGGCGGCAGGGGACCCGCAGCCCGGACCGCCGCCTTCGCCGCCGCCGCCGGCTCCGCTCATGGCCCGGCCGGCCGGTCCCGCGCACGCGCAGCAGCTACACCCGGCCGGAGGGACACATAGCCAGGCTGGGGGCTGGAGGCAGACCTGGGGGAGCCGGGCCTTGGGGCCGGGGATGCGGGGAGGACTAGCGTGCGCCGGACACCGAACTGTTTCCCAAAGCCAGCGGAGCCGGTCGCCCAGCGCCAGCGCCGCCGCCCTCCACTCTCAACAGCCCCAGGAACCCCTCCCCCAGCTTTCCGGTGGCGTAGTCTAGGAAACCGCCTTCCCCAACGCTACTTCCGGGTGGGGCCCAATGACGCTCAGGGTAAGGGCCAATGGGGACCCGGCACGGACGGGGGCTGGACGAGAGCCGGCTTCGCCAAGCGCTAGTGAAACGTGGACAAAAGGCGGGATCGGGGAGGGGCTTCTCTCTTCCAACCCGACTAAATCCGCAAACGAGGGGCCTGATGTCGCGAAAATATTCGCGCGAAAACCACAAGTCCCAAAATGCACTTCTTCCCTTTCCCCCACCCTTTTCCTTCCCAGCCCATTCGTTCCCTCCTTTGCCTCTGGCGGGGGAAGAGCCTGGCAGCGTTTCTTGCATCCGTGCTGCGCGTTGCTCTCTGGGATATGTAGTGCGAGCACTGACAGGTCGGCCAACATCGGTTGTGTCAGCCTTCTGGGCTCAGTCACCTGCAGCTCTCCGGAGCTCGGAGCTCGCCAGGGTTCTGCACGTCATTTGTTTTTTCTCTCCCCCATGACTCTGACGAGGCACTAATTCACCCAACAGATATCTGAGTATCGTTGAGCCCAATGGAGGATGCAATAAAGTTAAAAAAAAAATTAATTAAATAACACGTTCTTTGCCCCGAGGTGTTTATAAATCTAGCTGAGCAAGCAAGACGTTAATAAACACATGAAAAGTTTGGCAATAACTTAGAAATTAAATATCAGGTCAGTGCCCCGAGCGCTAGTAAGAAACAGGCAGAGAGGGAAATTGTCATTTGGAGTTAGTCAATTTCCTCTCTGTTTCTTTCCATTAGTCCAATAAGGAGTGTGAAATAAGATTATTTCTCACATCCCTTGTATCTCTAAATATTTCATTCTAAGAGGAAGACATGATTAGCTGGTATCCAAGATCCATTTCAGTTGTGAATTTATATCGTTTTATACATGTCTTTTTTTACGATAGTATAATATAACATACATGGAATTTTATATTTATATTGAAAAATATATATTACATTTATAATTTTGTGTATGCGATATATGTAATAAATAACATATGTGTTACATGTATATATGCATGGAAAGCAGTGGCTACTGTTTAAAATTCTTTGCCTAGCATGCAGAATATTCTGCAGTCTGCCCTTCCCCTGCTTTTTTAGTTTTTCTCTCATACCACTTTTTTCCACTTTATGCCTCTCTCTGATCTTTAATATTCTCTCTCCTAGGCTTCATTATCTCGGATTCACTTCATATCCATTTTTTCCAGTCTTTATGCCTTTCATTGTTCCCATGTTTTGCGTTGCTGGTTGAATTGCTACTTATTCTTTAAAATCCCACTCACGTTGTCCTTGGTACATGCTATTTGCCAGTTTCACCCTATGAGAAGTGTGAATGGAACTCCACCATATGGGGAGTGCTAGAGAAAGTTCCCATTCTCCATATGGAGGATTTACAGGGAAAAAAAAAAAATGGAAAAGTCATGCTGGATGAGAAAGTGAGATTTAGTTGCTACTTTGGGGGTGGAGAAATGGGAAAAAGGATGGCAGCAGACACAAGGAGTTGATAGATCCATTGAAGTACCAAAACGCATAGAATTTTAAAACTGGCAAGGGCCTTTCAATATGTCCTGACCAAAGAATACCTTCTATACATCCACCCTGACACTGAAAATGTGTGTTTCTTTAGCAAATTGTACTCTAGGTGTAAGGAGGAGAAATTTTAGGGCTATTACTCTTGCTATATTATTTTATTAAATGCTTTTGATTTTAATTGTATTCTAAGGCAAAGGAAAATATATTATTAGTGGATGCTCCAAAGTTATGATTTAGAATGTATAGAAACCCAATGGAAAATCTCCAATCTGGGATCGCCTTTTCTCAAGGACCTAGGGAGTGAATTGCTATCTTTATGTGTGTATGAATAAAACACACACACATACATATCCCACATCCCTGCAGACTGGTAGGTACTCCCACTCCACCCCCAAATTTGGTAAGTCCTTGGTTGTTTCCAGCCTGGTTCTACTCCCTGTGACCTCATTTGGGGTTTTCTTGGCAAAGATTCTGAAGTGGTTTGCCATTTCCCTTTCCAGTTCATTTTGCAGATGAAGAAATTGAGGAAAACTGAGTTAAGTGACTTGCCCAGGATCAGATTTGAACTGGGAAAAATTAGTCTTCTTGATTCCAAGCCCAGTGCAAGACTTAGCTGTCCAGTAGATGCTTACAGAAAGCTAATTGAATTCAACTGACATTATCTGCTGCTTATTTATTCTGACATGACTTAAAAAAATGAAATTTACTATCCAGTGTTTAGTGGCTAGATAACCATAGATTCCCTTTGGCAAAGTTAAAGATCAAGGTAGCCAAACAAACAAACTTCTAGGAGTGGGGATTGGCTGGAGTGAGGGAGGGGCAGAAGAAGGTGATTGGGGATTGGTGGAGGATAAAGTTTTTCCAGTGAAGAGGGTAAACTCAAATACAATCTACCAGCATTTTAAAATAGACCAGAAAATTAGCTCCTGACTTTCAACTTCACTGAAATGCAATCAACTCAATTATTTGTGGCCAGATAATCCAATTAGTGAATTAACTATCTCCAGTGGCCCAGATTCTTCACTTAACTTCCTATGCCATCCCAATAACAATATTCCAGGCTAGCATAATTGACCATTTAAAAAACCTCTTCACTTTTATTTGTTGGGAAGAGGGGGAGTATTGAAGAGGATGAAAAGCTGAATTTTAAAATTTTGAACAGTATTGTTTCATGATTCAATCTTATTTTTAGAAATTATAAGATTATAAGAAATGGTCTTTGATGCACAAAAGGAAAGGAATAAGTAGGAATAGAGTATTGGAATTTTCTTTTTCCTCTCATTAAATTTAGCCTTAGCCATTGTTTGAGAACACTAATAATTTTATAAAGCTAATAGGAACTAGTAGGCACAACACCTCTGAGGTTCCCAAATTAACAAGGAAATAGGGAAAAAAATAAGCATCTACAATTTGCATTTTAACCCATTAAGCCTAGTAGGGAGATTCTTAGATTTCTCAGTAGATTATGGACACCAAGAAAATTTTAAATTTTACTTAAAACATAAATTTTAAATTACATTAAAATTTTAATTAAATTTTAAATTAAATTAAAACTTTTAATTTCTTTTTTTTATTATTATGGCTTTTTATTTACAAAACATATGCATGGGTAGTTTTTCAATATTGACCCTTGCAAAATCTTCTGTTCCAAATTTTCTCCTCCTTTCCCCCACCCCCTCTCCTAAATGGGGTCCAATACATGTTAAATATGTTAAAGTATATGTTAAGTCCAATATATGTATACGTATTTATAGTTATCTTGCCACACAAGAAAAACCAGATCTAGAAAGAAAGAAAAAACCTGAGAAGGAAAACAAAAATGCAAATAAACAATAACAGAAAGAATGAAAATGCTATGTTGTTATCCACATTCATTGCCCATAGTTCTCTCTCTGGGTGTAGATGACTCTCTTCTGTTCTTACTGAACAACTGGAACTGATTTGAATCATCTCATTGTTGAGGTGAGCCATGTCTATCAGAATTGATCTTCATATAGTCTTGTTGTTACCATGTATAATGATTTATTGGTTCTTTTCATTTCATTTAACATCAATTCATCCAGGCCTCTCTGAAATCATCCTGCTGGTCATTTCTTACGAACAATAATATTCCATAACATTCATATACCACAATTTATTCAGCCATTTTCCAATTGATGGGCATCCATTCAGTTTCCAGTTTCTAGCCACTACAAAAAGGGCTGCCACAAACATTTTTGCACTTGTGGATCTCTTTTCCTTCTTTAACATCTCTTGGGGTTATATGCTCAGTAGTAACACTGCTGGAGCAAAAAGTATGCACAGTTTGATAACTTTTTGAACATAGCTCCAAATTGTTCTCCAGAATGGTTGTATTCATTCACAATTCCACCAACAATGTATCAGTGTCCTATTTTTCCCATATCCCCTCCAACATTTGTCATTATCTTTTCCTGTCATTTTAGCCAATCTGAGAGGTGTATAGTGATACACTCAGAGTTGTCTTAATTTGCATTTTTCTGATCAATAGTGATTTGGAGCATCTTTTCATCTGACTAGAAATAGTTTCAATTTCTTCATCTGAAAAATGTCTGTTCATATCCTTTGACCATTTATCAATTGGAGAATGTCTTGATTTCTTATAAATTTGAGCCAATTCTCTGTATATTTTAGAAATAAGGGCTTTATCAGAACCTTTGAATGTAAAAATATTTTCCCACTTTATTGCTTCCCTTCTAATCTTATCTGCATTAGTTTTGTTTGTAGAGAAACTTTTTAACATTAAGTTATATTAAATTATATTAAATAATCAAAATTATTTATTTTGTGATCAGTAATGATTTCTAGTTCTTCTTTGGTCACAAATTCTTTTCTCCTCCACAGGTCTGAGAGGTAAACTATCCTATGTTCTGCTAATTTATTTATAATATCATTCTTTATGTCTAGATCATGAACCCATTTTGACCTTATCTTGGTATATGGTGTTAAGTGTGGGTCAATGCCTAATTTCTGCCATACTAGTTTCCAAATTTTCCAGCAGTTTTTGTCAAATAGTGAATTCTTATCCCAAAATCTGGGGTCTTTGAGTTTGTCAAAAACAAATTTGCTATAGTTACTGACTATTTTGTCCTGAGAACTGAACCTATTCCACTGATCAACTAGTGTATTTCTTAGTACCAAACGGTTTTGATGACCGCTGCTTATAGTTTAGGTGTGGTACAGCTAGGTTACCTTCATTTGATTTTTTTTCATTAGTTCCCTTGAAATTCTTGACCTTTTGTTCTTCCAGATGAAATTTATTATTTTTCCTAGATCAGGAGGAAGGGAAAAAGTATTTATTAAATGTTTGCTTTGTGCCAGATATTGTGCTAAGTGCTTTACAAATATTTCATTTGGTCTTTTCAACTATTCTGGAAGATAGGTGCTATTGTTAGCTTCATTTTATAGGTAATGACACTGAGGCAAATAGTGATTTGTCCAAGCTTATATGACTAATAAGTGTCTGAAGATGGTTTTGAATTTAGGTCTTTCTAAGTCTACACCCATCACTCTATCCACTATATCACCTAGCAGGAAGCTGATTTAGAAGCCTATTGCAGATTCAGAAGAGACTGAGAAGGAAGTGGAGGTAGATTTTTTTTTTAATTTTGTTGAAGCTTTCTATTTTCAAAATATATGTAAGGATAATTTTTCAACATTGACCCTTGCAAAACCTTGTGTTCCAATTTCCTCCCCTTTCTCCCCCCACCCCCTCTCTTAGATGTCAAGTAATCCAATATATGTTAAACAAGGTTAAAACATATGCAAATCCAAATAGGCATACATATTTATGCAATTATCTTTCACAAGAAAAATCAGATCAAAAAGGAAAAAAAATCAGAAAATAAAATTCAAGCAAACAACAAAAGAACTGAAAGTGCTATGTTATGATCCAAACTCAGTTCCCATAGTCCTTTCTCTGGCTATAGATGGCTCTCATCATAACAAGATCATTGGAATTGGCCTAAATCATCTCATTGTTGAGAAGAGCCATGTCTATCCCAAAGGCTGGGGTCTTTGGGTATGTCAAATACTAGATTATTATAGTCATTGACTATTTTGTCCTGTGAATCTAATTTGTTCCACTGATCGAATATTCTATTTCTTAGCCAGTACAAATGGTTTTGATGACTGCTATTTTATAATATAGTTTTAGGTCTAGCACAGCTAGGTCATCTTCATTGGAATTTTTTTCATTAATTTCCTTGAAATTCTTGACCTTTGTTCTTTCAGATGAACAATCTTATTATTTTTTCTAGATCTGTAAAATAATTTCTTGGGAGTTTGGTATGGCACTAAATAAGTAGATTAATTTAGGGAGTATTGTCATTTTTATTATTTTCACTCGGCCTACTTGTGAGCACTTGATATTTTTCCAATTAATTAGATCTGACTTTATTTGTGTGGAAATTGTTTTGTAATTATATTGATATAGTTCCTGATTTTGCCTTAGCAAATAGACTCCCAAATATTTTATATTATTGACAGTTATTTTAAATGGAATTTCTCTTTGTATCTCTTGCTGCTGGACTTTGTTAGTAATATGTAAAAAAATCTGATGATTTATGTGGATTTATTTTGTATACTGTAACTTTGATACAGTTGTGAATTATTTCTAGTAGTTTTTTTAGTTGATTTTCTAGGGTTCTCTAAGTATACCATCATAATTATCTGCAAAGAATGATAATTTGGTTTCCTCATTACCTACTCTAATTCTTTTCATCTCTTTTTCTTCTCTTATTCCGAAAGCTAACATTTCTAATACAATGTTGAATAATAATGGTGATAGTGGGCAACCTTGTTTCAGGGATCTTGTTGGGATCTTATTGGGAATGGCTCTAGTTTATCCCCATTACATATGATGCTTGCTGATGGTTTTAAATAAATGCTACTGATCATTTTAAGGAAAACTCCTTTTATTCCTATACTCTAGTGTTTTTTTATAGGATTGGATGTTGGATTTTATCAAATTCTTCTTCTGCAAGTTTAGATGACTTTCTAAAGGAATTTAGTTAAAAAGTCATCCTAGTAAGCAAGAATGGTATACTCATGTAATGTTTCTTTTAAGATAATTGGGTGACAGTGGTGAATCAGTAGAAAGAATAGAAAGAGTCAGTGGAATGGGAATGATAAATGGTGTTAATCTTATGGAGAGATTGGAAAGGTATAGGTTTGGCTTTGAAATGGAAAAGAGTCTCTTCTTTCAAGACCAGACTGAAGTAGAAGACATGGGAAGATGTTTAAATAATATGGGATGAGGAAGAATTGTTGGTGAATTGGCTTATTTGAAGCCAGGTCCTTGTCTGGGGTGATGTGGGACCATGGAAGGCTTAAAAAGAAATGAAATTTGGAATAATCATTATGGGAAGTAGAATAGTAATTTGATTATGGAAGAATAAAATATTTCTCTCCCTATAACAAAGGTCTAGATGAAATAAGATCATGGAAATTTGTAGCAGATCCAACAAGTGCAGTTTCTATTACTCTGGTAAGCAGTTCCTAAATAGGAACAAAGGAGGTCAATGACAAGAGTAATCCAGGACAATTGAACAAGAAGGAAAGTAATTTGAAAAGAAAGGCAAGTGTAGAAATGAGTTTGTCCAAAGTGAGGAAAGGAAGAGACTATAGCCAGCGCAGAATTAATAGCTTGTGAAAGAACTGAGGGCTACTGGAAAATGGGAGAGTATGATGATGACTAAGAATAAGGTTAGGAACTCATAAGACTTAGGGAAAGATGGACTGATAAAAGATTATGATCAAATAAAGGAGATCTTTCAAAGTTGTTTCTCTTCACATTATGGTAGTCATCCCATAAAATGCATAATACTTATTCAGTATAGATGGCCAATAGCTTTCGTTTTAATTGTCTTTACTTCCCCTTTCCCCCCATTGTTCCTTGTGTTTTTATGATCTTATTTATTTGGTTCATCTGCTTGTATGCTGGGCGTTTTTTCAGGTTTTCTCTCTTGAATGACAGGCCTTTTGGCTTCCTTCCTGTATTCCCTATCACTGGTCTGTAGATTTTTCTGTCATTCTTCAGCTCCTCCTTCTTCCACTGCTACATAGACCCCCCTCCCAAGACTAGAGCCATAGAAGAATAGATACTATTCTTATTCTCAGCCTTCTAAAATTATGGCTTATGGGAGTTGGCCAGCCCAGCCCAATTGCTACCCTGAGTAAATTGTATCAGAGACCTTACTTGGACTTCCCAGTCTCTTTCCCCTTTAGCCTGTGCCTCCCAATGCAGCCTATATCTTCAGCCTGTCTCTTCCTTTCTCACCTCATCTCCTCAGTTTTTATTTCTTTTCTTTCTGTAGAAAGATAGAATAAGTGTCTTCCATCTTTTTTCTAGAGATACACAGGTGTTTTAAGCAGAGTCACGACCATGAAATGAACCAGTAGGGATCCTGCAGTTGGACCATGAATCCTGAGGCTGTGTTTACTTGTCCTCAAAGTGTGACCTGGAGGTGTTAAAGTAAGAGGATGAATTATTCAAGTTCTCTGACATTATAACATAAGATTTTAGCCATGTTTCTGTCTCCTTATTTAATGGAGTCAGCTGTAATTACTTTATAATTGAGACACAATTTCTTTTCTGAGCTTTCTGGATTGTTGAAATCTAGGGGAAAAAACAGCTCTTCTGCTGTGTTGCTGGTCATGTCTTTAAAAGTCCATCTTTTTACATTAATCTTCTTCCAACAGTCTTATATGACTGAAGGGCATAGAATAACACTGTCTCCATAGAAATAAGGTTGAAGATAGCCCAAAGGAAAATGAAAAAGTGTATCATGGCTATAAGCAGGCTGAAACACATTTCATAAGGAATTATACAGGAATTTACATAGGTATAAAATAGGTTATCAAAGAAATGTATGATGAGGAAGTAGAAGGGGGAAGAAGATGGGCCAATCATATAGAGAGAATAAGAATCTTATTCCCCACACATAATTCCAATAATTCTCACTTGTACTCAAAAGTTGGGAGGCCAAAGAAGAAGGTAGGAAGAATGGCAACCACTACTTGAGTTCTGGCATAACCTTGTGAAAATTCACTGCTCATAAGCCTCCATCTACATGTTTCCCAATAAAAGTCAATCAGTATAAATAGAACAAATAAAAATAAGACCAATTTAAAAAACACCCTATTATATTTTATTGACTCTTAGCAGAGGAATTAGATTAAGATTATTGTTGTTGTTTGTCCTTCATTCTTGAAGACAACAATGCATCAGGTTGCATGACATGCAAAGGCTAATATAGATTAAGAAGTGGCACAAAACACTCCCCCTAAATTTAGGCCAGGGGGCATTCTTACACAAATGCACAATATAATAGATACAGTACAGTAATAATACAAGAGAAGAGTGGGTTCAAACTTAGAGTGCAGTTGGTAGTAAGGAATATGTTGAGGATGCATGTGTGGCAAAGGGTAACTGACAACACCTGTTCCTGGTGGTCCTTTCTTCCTGTGAAGAGTCCCCATACATCTCCCATTGGATACAGTTCTGTGCTGGACAGGCTACTCACTAGGACTTTCAGGATCTACTTCATTCTTAAGCCCTTAGTCAGCATTTCTCTCTATGATGAGTGAATCACAGTCTCTGAAACTTCCTCTTCTCTCTCCATCCATGTCTACTCTCCATGGGTCTCTTTGCTCCTAAATGGATGCATTGTCTCCAGTAGCTCTATTGGTATGATTGATAGGGGAAATCAGGGCAGATGGAGCAAGGAGGAACAGAGATAAAGTTTCTCTTTATTTCTTAATGTCCTCTGCCACAAAGCAAGGGATCTTCCACAAAGCTCCGGTCTCCTAGAGAATCTAATACCTCTTTCCATCTCTAAGAGAACTTAACGAGGGCACAAAATTATTCTGTCAATAACTAAAAGAAATGAGAGGATGGTAATTGGACCTCTGTTTTCATTAGGGTAGAGAATTCCTTAACATCTACTGGTCATCCTGCCATCTGGGGGAGGGGGTGGGAGGGGTAAGAGGGGAAAAATTGGAACAAGAGGTTTGGCAATTGTCAATGCTGTAAAGTTACCCATACATATAACCTGTAAATAAAAGGCTATTAAATTTAAAAAAAAAAAAAAAAAAGAGAGAGAATTCCCAGGTGAGGAAACTCCTACCAATGCAAATCAGTACCTTATCTGCAATTAGTCATCTTAGAGAAGAGTGAGAGGTTAAGTGACTTGCCCAGTGTCACACAGCTAGTATTTGTCAGAGACAGGCCTTAAAACCATTTCTTTCAGGTTTCATGGCCACCTTCCTTTCCACTCCTCCACATTACCTCTCAAATAGCATATTCTAGGATTATAGAACTGCAAATTACTTTAGAAATTACCTAGTCCAAATCTTTCACAAGTAAATGAGGAAATGAAGGACCCACAGAAGCCAAACCACATTCCCAACATCACACAGTTAATGACAGAGCCCTTGGTTTCATAAGTTCCTATTTAATATTCATGTACATTTTTCACCACTTTGGTAAGGAGAAAAAAATGCTATTAACTTGCAGGTATCCATGTTCATAACAGTGAGGAAAACCTAACACAGAGTTCTCAAAACTAAAAATACAGCACCTATATCTGGAACAGACCTAATATTTCTTCCTATTTAAATCTTGCTTTGAATTTCTGGCCTCTCTTTAGCCACAGAAATTCCCATTAATATTCCCACACTCTCCCCCCACTCAATAATATCATGTTTCTCAAGCTTTCTTCCCCCTATCTAAGTGTTGGCAAACCCTGAAATTGAAACTGACAGGGCCAAACCCAAACATCTGGCAAGCCCAGATGTATCCTTTTTATTGAAATAAATGCTAAAAGTTACCAAGAAATTAAATATTTCCTGGCTTTCTTCCTCAGATTAAGACGTTAAAAATAGTCCATTGTTTCTGTTTTTCATCCAAATGAATTGAAAGTTTTTACAAGCTCTACATTTAGAATTCATGAGATAGTTGATGAGGATGGGAGGAGGAAAGGGGGAGAAGAAGGACTGAACAATTATTTCACAGATGAAAAGTAGAAGTAACTGCTATTATTTTCCTTACACATCAGTCTCACTTAAGTTTCATGAAGTCTAAAAACTCCTTCCTTGTATGTATAATTGCACTTTGAACACAGGAAGATAGCACATCTTCCAGTGAGGCATAAAGATACTCTATTCATAATCCAGGGCCAAAGATAAATTTTCTTTATAGTTACATTCAGAATCAACCCCTAGGTAAAACTATGAAAAATGGAAAATTTGTCTTTTTTATCCATCTCTGTCACTAACCATTAAGTGTCTCTTCCTTATACCCTAAATAGAAGCTCTCTCTTATAACAAAGAAATCAAACATATTAACAAATAGCCCATCTGAAAAGGTTTCATTTTGTATCTCTATTTTATCATTTCTTAACCAAGAGGCAGGAAGCATATTTCATTATTAGTCTTCTAAAGTCATCATGTGTCACCTTGTTGTTCAGAGTTCTGAAGTCTTTCCAAGTTATTTTTATAATGATGATGTTATTTTATATATCAACCTCCTGGTTCCGGATCTGACTTTACTGCACCTCTGTATCAATTCGTGGAAGTCTTCCCAAGTTTCTCTGAAATCATTACCTTCATCATTTTTTGCAGCACGATACTATTTCATACTTCCCTAATTTTTCATAATTTTTCAGCTTTCCTCCAATTGATAAGCATGAACACATACTTTGTTTCTAGCTCTTCGTGATAAAAAAATGCTGCTATAATTTTTTTTGCACATGGATCCATTCACTCTCTCTTTCTTTGACCTCCTTAGGGAATATGTCTAGTAATGGTAAAACACCCAATTATAATCATAATTACTTTATTTTAAGCCTAGGGGCAATATAATGTCCCTTCAGATCCATGTGGTACTCTCCTCTGCTACTTTAGGGAGTTTGTATTAAATGAAAAGTTAAGAAGAGAACTATTCCAATCACTCCAAGCATTCAGTTAGGAAAAATCCAAATATTCAAGCAGTGGTTTGGCTCTTTACCTTAATTTACATTTTTATTTATCTTTAGCTAACCCCTGACCTGTTTGTGGTTGAGGCACAATTCAGGTTACCGGAAACATTTGGGTAAAAAAGCAATAGAGCATGTCATTGTATCCATTAATAGATAGGCACCAGCCAGAGATGTTGGAAGAAAAAAAAAAAGCAGAACAAAACAAAGCTTTTCTTAGAACTTTTCTTAGTCCTTGAGGAGGCCATCTGGTAGCTCTGAGTAACTTTAGAGCTAATACCTTTTCATGATCTCTCCCTTTCCTGCTATAGACAATCCTATTTTTTTTTTTTTTTCATTTGTTTGTCAGGTGTCTCTATGCTGCCCATTATTTCTGGTTGAGTTCTTGATTTTCCCATTCCTTCCTTTCAATTGGCCAACCCTGGAAATTTTTCTAACTAGTTAAGAATTAGCTTCTGAAGTATGTAAGTTCCTCAAGGCCAACAAAATCCTCATTTACTTTACTTGGGATAGACTTCTTGTCCAAGTTAAATGAAAGATGGTGTTGAGACCTTGTTCTCATTTAGTTCAAATTAACTGATTTGATCAACTTTTAAACTGGGTTGAGAAAATAATGGATCCCCAATCTTATAAGAGAATCTTTGGGTCAAAGTATGTCAAAACTTATTTTCAAGGTTTCTTTATTACTACTTTTTGAAAATCCTTATTTTTATGGATCCTTTAGAATTCCCAGAACAGTGCTGAATGGTCTAGCTAAAATTCACTAAAGAAAAAACTATCTAAAAAGTAGAATAAGCTAAATATAAAGGAAAATACAAAAATGCACTGAAGAAAAGAACTCCTTTAAAAACAGAATTGTCCAAATGGAAAAAGAGGTAAAAAAAATTCATTGATGAAAATAATTCATTAAAAATTAGAATTAGGCAAGTGGAAGCTAATGACTCCACAAGACATCAAAAAACAATAAAACAAAGTCAAAAGATTAAATAATCAGAAGAAAATGGAGTATGTTTCATCAGAAAAATAACTGACCTGGAAAATAAATTGAAAGGAGATAAACTAAGAATTATTGAACTACCTGAAAGCTGTGATCAAAGAAAGAACCTAGATATCATATTTCAAGAAATTATCAAGGAAAACTTCCTTAGTATCTTAGATCCAGAGAATAGAATAGAAACTGAAAGAATAAAAAAAAAGTTGAAAGAATCCACAGCCCACCTCCTGAAAGAAATCCCAAAATAAAAACTCCCGTAAATATTATACAAAATCCAGAGCTCCTAGGTTAAAAACAGAATACTTCTGTCAGAAAGAAACAATTCAAATAGTGGAGCCACAGTAAGGATCACACAAAATTTTAAACTTCCATATTAAAGGATAAAAGACTTGGAGTATGATACTTCAGAAGGCAAAGAAGTTAAGATTATAATCAAAAATAACTTAAGCCATAAAATTGAATGTAAATCTACAAGGGGAGAAATGGATATTTAATGAAATAAGGGACTTCCAAGCACTCATAATAAAAAGACTATAGACAAATAGAAAATATGACATTCAAACAAAAGCCTCAAGAGAAGCATAAAAAGGTAAACATGAATAATGAGTAATCATGAGGGACTCAATAAAGTTAAAGTGCTTGTATTCATAAGAAGGAAGATGATATATGTAACTCCTAAGAACTTTATCATTATTGGGGCAATTAAAAGGAGTTTACATAAAGGCCATGGTGGGTATGAGTCAATTATGTTGGAATGATCTCTAAGCACAAATAGAAGGATAAGGGATGAGAAAGAGGGATGCACTGGGAGAAGGGGGAAAGGAGAGGTAGAATAGGGGAATTTTTCTTATATAAAAGAGGTGCACAAGGAAGAGCTTCAACAATGGAGGGAAAATAGTGGGGAGGGTACAGGGCAATGCTTGAACCTCACTCTCATCAGAATTCACACACACACACATACACACATACCATAGACTGCCTAAAAGTAAACTACTCCCTCCCAATGGCAAAACTCTATGGTAGTCTAAAAGTAAGAAAATCACAATTGGAAGAGATTGTGGAGTCCATCTAGTTTAATTTCTGTGAACTGGAACCAATATGCAATAAAATTTTACTATCAATGGTTCTTCTTAAAAATCCATAAAACTGACTATCTAACCAACTTCAGGTCAAGAGAAGGCACAGCAGACTTAAACCAGCCACCATACTATTTGTCCAAGGATAGAGCTGAAGAATAAAACTATGGTGAAAGAGATTAATTGAACAAAAAAAAGGCCAATTCCTCAAGTATGCCCTATATCTTGCTTCATGATTTATCACTTACTTATTTCCCTTAATCACTATTTTACAACTAGTCTTCCAAATCCTCTCCAACTTGGATGTTGGTGCTTTGAAGAAATCCCAGTAGCCAGCTGTCTTTGATCGTTTGGTTTATATTTATGTGGGGATATCAACTTGGACCCCAGCCCTCTTACATGTATTTTTTCTTACCTCAGTGTTCACTAAACCTCTTTGATATGATGGCCCTCCTCAGATACATTTTCTTTCCATTTTTTGTTTCCTTTCTCATTTTTTTCTTTTTGATCTGATTTTTCTTGTGTAGCATGATAAATGTGGAAATATGTATAGAACTGTACATGTTTAACATTGGGAGGGAGAAAATGGCCCCAGTAATTTCTAAACTTCTTTCAAATGATGGCCCTCCACAGATGGATTATTTCTTCTTTCTTCTCCCTTCATCCAGCCCTTCCCATCCCATTGCTCCCTTCTAAGTTCCTATTTCCTGAGCCCCTGGCTGCTACTATACCAAATAGCTGAGGAAATGGTTTAGAGCAAGAGGTACAAAACCTTACCCAAGAACATAAATCCTTGAAAATTAATATTAGCCAAATGACAGTTAAGTCTAAGAGACATCAAGAAATATTAACTCAAAGTCAAAGACTTAAAAAATAGAAGAAAATGTGAGCTTTCTCAAGGTAAAAAGAACTGACCCTGGAGAACACTTTGAGAAAAGATAATTTGAGTGGCAAGTAACTGGAAATTGAGTGGAGGCCCATCATTTGGGGAATGATTGAATAAGTTATAGGATATGAATGTAATGGAATATTATTGTATATTCTATATTGTGATGGAGAGAGCTGTCTGCATCAGAGAGAGGATTGTCAGAACTGAATGTGGATCACAGCATAGTTTTTTCATTGTTTTTGTTGTTATTTGCTTGCTTTTTGTTTCCTTTCTCATTTTTTTCTTTTTGATCTGATTTTTCTTGTGTAGCATGATAAGTGTAGAAATATGTATAGAAGAATTGTACATGTTTGACATTGGGGGGGAGAAAAATTTGGAACACAAGATTTTTCAAGAGTAAGTGTTGAAAACCTTTCTTTGCATATATTTTGAAAAGAAAAAGCTATTATAAAAAATTAAAGTTTTATGATAATTTTTAAAAGATAATTTTACAGTAATTGGAACTAATAAAAGCCAGGACCAAAAAAAGAGTCTAGATATCATATTTCAAGAAATCATAAAAGAAATCCCTGCAAATATTTTAAAACCAAAAAAACAAAATAGAAATAGAAGATATCCACTAGTCACCTCCTAAAAGAAAATACAAAATGGAAACTTCTGGGAATGTCATAGCCAAAAACCAGAACTTCCAGGGCAATAAAAAGAATAAATAATCTGAATAGAATTTTAAAATATCTTTAAACATTTTCATCAAAAAAGAGAGAAAGAGAAGCAAATCAATGAATTGGGCAAGAACAACAAGGGTTTCAACAAAATTAAATCCTCTGATTAATTACTAAAGTAAAAATCAAAAGAGAAGAAAATTGGAGCAGAAAAATTTAACTAAAAAATTGAGGAGCTGGTTGCCTGCGGTTGGGAGGGGCACAGTGTGTAATAAAATAAATATACTAATTAACTAATTTGAAGGGGGGAAAGAAAGAAGAAAACTAAATTATTTGTACCAAAAATGAAAAGGGTGATTTCAGATCTAATGAAAAAGAAATAAAAGAAATTATTAGAAGCCATTTCACCAATTCATGAAAGAGATTTAAAAAAACAAATTATTTAGATTAACAGAAGCCTATCTTAGAAAAAGAAATCGAACAAGTCATAAATCAACTTGAAAGGGGGGAAAACCTGAGGGCCCAGAATTTACAAGCAAATTCTACTAAGCATTCTTTAAAAAAAAATTATTGCCAATATGACAAGCTGTTTGAAAAATTAAGTAAAGAAGAGGTCTTATCACATTCTTTTCATGAGAAAAATATGATATTGATACCTAAATCAGGAAGAATCAAACAGAGAAATAAAACTATAGACAAATTGTTGGTCAATTGTTGATATAACAATTTTAAATAAAATATTAGCAAGAAGATTATAGCAATACACCTCAAAAATCATATACTATTGCCTGACTGCATTTATAGCAGGAATGCAGGACTGATTCAATATTGGGGAAATTATAAACATAATGGATCATATTAATAATAAAATAACAAACATTATGAGATTATTTCAATAGATGCAGAAAAAGATTTTGAAAAAATATAACATTTGAAAAAATTTATTCCTGTAAAGACACACATATGAGTAGTTTCTCATACCACATATAGGTTGACACCATAAAAAATATCTCATACTATATATGAGTTCCAAATGGTTATATGATTTATATAAAGGGTGACATCATGAGCAAATTAAAGAGAAGAAATTACCCATCAGATCTATGGACAGCTGAAGACCAAACAACAGACTGAAATGATGACAGGAGGCAAAAGGACAGTTCTGATTGCATAACATTTAAAAGCTTTTATACAAGCTTTCTTCAAGGCAACTAAGATTATAAGAGAAGCAGAATGGGGGGACAGGGAATCTTTGCCTCAAGTTTCTCTGATAAAAGTATCATTTCTAAGAAAAACAAATTTATAGGAATAAGGACTATTTCCAAAGGATATAAACAGACAAATGAAGAAATTGAAACCATTTCTAGTCATATGAAAAGGTGTTCTAAATCACTATTAATCAGAAAAATGCAAATTAAGACAACTCTGAAGTATCACTATACACCTCTCAGATTGGCTAAGATGACAGGAAAAGATAATGAGGAATGTTGGAGGGGATGTGGGAAAACACTAACACATTATTGGTGGATTTATGAACTGACCCAACCATTCTGGAGATCAATTTGGAACTATGCCCAAAGGGCTATCAAATTGTGTATATCCTTCGACCCAGTAGTGTTTCTACTGGCTTATATCTTAAAGAAGGGAAAAGGACCCACATGTGCAAAAATGTTTGTGGCGGCCCTTTTTGTAGTGGCAAAAAACTGGAAACTGGATGACTATTAGTTGGAGAATGGATGAATAAGTTATGGTATATGAATATTATGGAATATTATTATTTTGTAAGAAACGACTTACAAATTTATTGTTTTCAGAGAAGCCTGGAGAGACTTACATGAACTGATGCTGAGTGAAATGAGGAGAACCAGGAGGGCAACATCAAGATTATATGATGATCAACTCTGATGGACATGACTCTCATCAACAATAAAATAATTCAGGCCAATTCCAATGATTTTGTGATGAAGAGAGTTATCAAAACCCAGAGAGAGGACTGTGGAAACTGAGTGTGGAATACAACATAGCATTTTTACTCTTTGTATTATTGCTTGCTTGAATTTTATTTTCTTTCTCGTTTTTTTCTTTTTGTTCTGATTTTTCTTATCCAGCAAGATAATTATATAATTATGTATGCATATATTGGATTTAAGATATGTTTTTACCATGTTTAACATATATTAGATTACTTGCTCTCTAGGGGAGGGAGGAAAGGGACGGAAATTGGAACACAAGGTTTTGCAAGGGTCAATGTTGAAAAATTATCCATGCATATATTTTGAAAATAAAAAGCTTCAATAAAAAAAAAGAATAAGGACCATTTCCAAGTTGATAACTTTATTAATGGGCAGTTTTTTCAGGAAGAAATTCAAGCTATCAAAAACCATATAAAACATGTTCTAAATCATTAAATAGCCTCAAAATAATTAGAGAAATACACATTAAAGCCTCTCTGAGTTACCATCTCCCACCCTCAATTTGGCAAAGATGACACAAAAGGAAAATGACAACAATTGGAGAGGATGAACTGGTCCATAATTCTAGCTAATTCCTAATTTTGAGAGTAATTTGAAACTATGCTCCCAAAGCAATTAAATTATTCTGGACTTTTGATCCAGTGATACTGCTATTAAGTTTTGATATGCAAAGAGATCAGAGAGAGGAAAATGATGCTTCTGTATAAACATGTTTATGACAGCTTTTTGTGGTAACAAAGAATTGGAAACTAGGAAGGCACTAATCAATTGGGAATGGCTAAACAAGTTATAGTATATGAATGTAATAGAATAGTATAGTATTGATGATGAGAATGATTTCAAAGAAATCTAGGAAGACTTCTAAGAATTGATGCAAAGTAAAATGAGCAGAACAAAGAGAATAATTTGCAAAATAATAATATTGTAAAGACAAACAACTTTGCAAGACTTAGAAACTCTGATAAACACAGTGATCAACCCCAAATCCAAAGGATTCATGATGAAACAGGATATTCTAGAAAAAAGTGACTGACTTGGAGAATAGATTGAGGCTTAGTTTTCATTTTGTTTTGCTTACATGGTCAGTGTTGAAATTTGCTTTGTTTGACTATATATATTTTTGTAATGAGTTTTGTTTTTCTTGATGGGAAGAAGGAAAAAGTGTAGGTGAGAGGGAGAGAGCTCAGACATGAAAATAAAATAGAATTTAAAAATAAAATAAAAATCACTACATTGTAAAAAAAACAAACGAATGAATGAAAATCACTACTTCTCTGTTTTTTTACCCTGTTTCTCTCTTTTCCTCTCCCTGTTTCTTCTCTTTCCTTTCTCTCTTTATTCTCTCTTCTACCTGTTTCTTTTGTCCATCTATCTGTTTATATGTGTCTCTCTGTCCTTCTGTCTCTCTGTGTGTGTTTCTCTTTCCTTCCCCTCCTACTGATTGTCTGGGGACCTTTTGCTATGGGAGAGTGCTTGGTTCAGAGTTGGAATGAGAACATTCACACAGGATTCTCTTTAAGTCAAAGCTTTATTTGCAAAAGTGGGCTGGTCATATACATATGTTTATATATACATGTGTATGTGTATATACATATAGATATATACATGTATGTGTATAGTATATGTAGACAGATATATATAGTATACTGTGTATATCTATATATAATACTATAGATATACACATAGATGTCTATAATCATACACACATATACATATGTATATGTATACTAGGCTTTTTTATCCTCTGTTTTTCTGAAGGTGGATAACACCATTCTTCTTAAGTCTAAGTCTTTCCTTATCTTTTTAAATCTACAAACTCATAATTTCCTATACCAAAGCAATATTCCATTATACTATTTAGTTATTTTAAGAAATCTAAAAATAATATTGATTAATTCATGGCTATTATATAGTATAATTTCCCTTCTTTACTTTTTTGAGTAACTCTATTTTAGTTTTAATTTTACCTGAGATCAGTGATTACTAGCCCTGCTTTTTTTTTCTAATGATCATTGTTATGTTTGTGTGTATCTCTTATTTCCTATCCCTACTGACTTCTTTTGCTTTACGTCTACCCATTACCATTCCTTACTATTACTTAACCTACCTCCCCCTCCGGGATCCCTCCTGTATTTCTCCACATACCGTTCCCCTCCCTCTTTATCCCATTCCTGTTCATCTACAAATTTTTTCCAATTCCAGTCAATCTGTATATTCTTCTGTACTCCTCCTTTTATTCTCTTCTCTCTCCCTCATTTCTTTATAAATTTAGAAGACTTTTATATCCTTCTAAACATAAAAGTATTGTCCCCTCTTTAACTCATTTCCAATGTGAGTAGGATTCCAGAACCAGCAGCCCTCTTCCCCCATGTAATTCCTCTATGTCAGTTGTTCCTCTCACACCCCATTCATGTAATATAATTACTCTTTTTATCTTTTCCTATATGGTTTTGCTTTTTAGACTTTTTCAGAATTAGTTCTATTACAATCTTTCCTTCGAACAACCCAATTACTAATAATAATCTTAGACATATGGTTTATAGTTCTATGTATAAAAGCTTGTTTTTATTAAGTCCCTTGAAATTAGTCTTTGGTGTTTACCTTATATTTTTCTTGGATCTTATATGTCATATTTCCAATTATGTTAAGAGCGTTTTTTCTTTCGTTTTAAGTGTGTGTGTGTGTGTGTGTGTGTGTTTGCAACAAAATCCTGAAAGTCTGGCAATACTTTGAATATCCTTTTTTTTTTTTTCTTATTCAGGATTATGCCCAACTTTTCTGGGTATATGTTCAGTAGCTATCCTAACTGTTTTGCTCTTTGATATAAAGTGGTCCAAGACCTGTGGTCTTTAAATGTAGACACTGCAAGGTCTTGTGTGGTTCTAATTGTAACTCTGCTATATTCTTTTCTTGTTTCTTTTCTTGTTGCTCATAAAATTTTCTCCTTGATTTGGGCGTTTAAGAATTTGGCAGTATCTACTGGTCATCCTACCATCTAGGGGAGGGGGTGGGGGGGTAAGAGGTGAAAAATTGGAACAAGAGGTTTGGCAATTGTTAATGCTGTAGAGTTACCCATGTATATATCCTGTAAATAAAAGGCTATTAAATAAAAAAAATAAATAAATAAATAAAAAAAAAGAAATTAAAGCCAAAATACTTCAAAAAAAAAAAAAAAAGAATTTGGCAGTGATGTTCCTATGCTTTTTTCATAGGATCTCTTTCAGGTGGTGATCTATTTTTGCTTTCCCCTCTTGTTCCAACACTTCAGGACAATTTTCTTTAATTATTTCTTGTATTATTGTATTAAGAATCTTTTATTTTTATTGTATCTTTTTAGTAGTCCAATTATTCTTATGTTCTCCAGATCTTTTGTTTTTCTTATGAGATATCTCACATTCTCTTCAATTTTTTTCATTCTTTATACTTGTTTTATTAATTCTTAGTCTCTTATATCTTCACTGGTTTCTCCTTATCCAATTCTAATTTTCAAAGAGTCATTTTCTTCCTTAAGGCTTTGGATCCCCTTTTCTATTTGGCTGTCTTTCTTTTCATAATCTTGTTTTTCTTGGGTTGTTCTTTTTTTTTCATTTTTGTTCAATCCCTCTCATTTGATTTCTAAAGTCTTTTTTGAGTTCTTCTATTCTTTTGGGTAGGAGAGCTTTTTTTTTTTTTTAAACTTCAGTATTTTCCTCTAAAGATGAACCCTGGCCTTTCCTATTAATATAGTAACTTTCTTTGTTTGGTTCTGTCTCTTTACTCTCTGTCTGTCTCTCTCTGTCTCTTTCTCTTTCCTTTTTTCTCTCTTTACCTTTCTCCTTCTTTCTTCCTCTCTCTCTCTCTCTATCTCTCTGTATCTCTCTCCATCTCTCTCTGTCTTTATCTCTATGTCTCTGTGTCTCTCTCCATCTCTCTGTCTCTGTCTCTCTGTCTCTCTTTGTATTTCTGTCTCTGTCTCTGTCTTTCTATTTCTCTCATTCTCTCTCTCTCTCTCTCTCTCTCTCTCTCTCTCTCTCTCTCTCTCTCTCTCTCTCTCAGTTCTTCCCTCTGACCTGGAACCCTAAACCAAGAATTCTATCCTCTTGTAAGTACCTAGAACCAGCAGGGTTCTTTCTTACCCAAGGCCCTATTTCAGCAGCACAGCTGGACCTGGCATCCCTTATCAGCAGAGATTCCCTCAATCTTCCTGGACTCAAACACTGAATTCCCCACACTGTCTTGAAGGTGAAAATTCCCGTGCCTGGGGCAGAGGCCACTTTCCAACTCAGCTAGTTGCAGGACTTGCCACTTGTTGTCAGTAGAACTAGACTGGATGTTTATGTTTCACATGGGCCAAACCTCAGTCCTGGTATCTTTCTTCAGATCTGGTACGATTGTCCTAGAAGTACCATTGTTTGGCCCCAACTCCTATTTGTTTTTAACCATTCTACATTATCCTCGCGGCACAATTTTATCATAGTTGTGGAGAAAAGCTGGAGACCTTGGAATTTTCTGACCTACTCTGTCATCTTTCCAGAATCCTCTTATGATATTCCTATATATATTATGCTCAATCCTGGACACATTAAAAGGAACACCAATGAATTTAACAAATAGGCTTTTCAAGCCAAGGAAATTTTTGGAGGACTTGGGTTTACTGTTTGGTTTTTTTTAAACCAATGTAGCCAATTCAAGACATCAGTCTAATTTATGTTCTAATATCCAAACCAAGGTTTATTAAGTCTGACCTATTTCTCATTGCTATTCAGAATTATTTGGTTTAATGTTTCTGGAAGTGTAAAAGAAATAGCTTTCATTGCTATTTCTTAGTTTAATCTTAACTCATTTCCAAGCAGTTGATATGCTTTGTTAGCTCTTCAGTAGTAATTTGGGCCTATCTATTCTAATGCCTATTTCAACCTTTTCTGCAATCAATCTCTATATCACTGCTGTCTTACATATCATTAACTCTGTAGGAGACTATAGAATGCATTCAGGTAGTAGTAATCCACAGTTCTTTCCTCAGGTTGTGTGTGTGTGTGTGTGTGTGTGTGTGTGTGTGTGTGTGTTTGGCTTTGGATTTTCTTAAAGTTCAATTTGTATTCATTTCCCTCTATTTTACTTTTATTCCTCTCCCCCGAATTAATATTTAAGAAAGACCTTACTAAGAAGTTAAACTGTAAATGATAAGGCAGATTTTATCTTCTTGGAAAATATTATTAAATTTAACTTAAATTCTGTTAAATAAAATACTTTAATTTTGGGGGGGTCACTCTTCTCCCTTCTCTTGAGTATTTCCAGTACTGGCCATTGAAAGAGCCACTTATAGGAGAAAATTAAGAACATGCTTTCCCACATGATTCTCATTTTCCCTCCCAAATTCTTACAAGTCTTCCCCTCACCTCCAAATGTATTTTCTAAGCTTTGCCAGCACAAACAAGTTCATATAAAATTATTAAATTAAAACAACTAGCTCACCACTGGATGAGTTGTAGACAGAGGTGTAACTAGTACTACCTAACTATCTTGTCATTTTTTTGTTTTCCCATCACGGAAATGCTCTAGATTCTTCACGCTGCCTGGTTCAATCAGCTTCACGGCCATTGGAACAAATTGTTTTCATTAGCTCATTGCACCAGGGAAGTCTTCACATACTTGGGGTAGACATTCCCCTAACTCACCAAAGAGTTTGAGGTCTGTCCATTATAGTATTCAGGGAGGAGAAGCACTTTTGGTGTGAAGCTCTGCTGAGACCTTTTCAGAGCTGTTCCTTCACTTTTGATGTATACCTTTCACTTAACTCTCACCTGTGGCTCTAAGAAGCTGGAGCATGCACAGGAGTCAAATCCCAGTAAAGTCTCTTGGCAGATGGGCTGAACCAGGCTGAGGGAACTCCAGGTCCCAATCTGGTGAGTGAGGGAGATACCTATCCTAAGCTTGTGAAGACTTCTCCCAGGGGAACGGGTGGATGAGAATAAATTGCTCCAATATCTACAAAGGTACTGTGAAGCACTCAAAGTCTGCTCAGACTTCAAAGACACCAAAGTCTTCCTGGGCAATCAATGGCCAGTCATTTTGATTGTTGTCTTGTACTGGACTTCATTGATTCTGGAAGATAGAGTGAGGCTGTTGACTTTGTGTCTCACTTAAATGCATGTGCAAATCAAAATATCATCCCATGATGTCACTGGTCCTCTTAGAAAACAAAAGACAAACAGCAACATCATTTGTTAGGCTGCTTTCCCATTCACTTTGGACCTAGGTCATCCAAATAACTCAGAACAATTCACAGAAGATTGCCAAGGTCAGAATTGCCTGACTTCTCCTGACATAGCTTTAGTTCTTAAGCTGTAGTATCCTTCAACTGCTATCTTACTTCTCCAAGAAACATGCTGTTCTATATATGTCTATATATAAGTCTATACAGTCACATCAACAGTTCTGGGAAATATGTGGGCCATGGAGTAGCAGGAGAGAAAGGCATCAATAAAATAGCAATTAGTCTCTTGATCAAGTCAAGAGCTACAATTTTGAGAAGCAGAGTGATGGAATAGCAGAAACTGAAGAATTAAATAATTTCTGGGCAAGCAGATGAATTCTGGAACCAAGATTCATGGGGATAGTGTAAGATTATTATTTCCTAGATAACTTCTGAGTTCCCAGACTACGTAGAATTAATTATAAAACTAAGGAGTCAGTAATGGACTAAGGAACAGTAACAGACAAATCCATGATGTTGAAAAGTAACCTTGAACTTGGTTGTTACTTATGAGTTTATGTGGATTGTACAGTTCTTGAGGAAAGGGGGCACTTTCTCTTATTCTGGGCCAGGGCATATATTTTTTAATTGTTGTTTAGTCATTTCAGTCATGTTTACTCTTTCTGACCCCTTTTGGGTTTTTCTAGGCAAAGATGCTGGAGTGGTTCACCATTTCTTTTTCCTGTATTAGCTTCTAATTAACTTTGTTAACAATGAACTTTATTGTTGTTATTAGTAGATAAAGTAACAAGCTCAAAGGTTAATGAAGGAGAAGTGACAAATATTAATACAAAGAAGAATGGACTAGGATAAAAATCCTAGCAACAATATCTGATAAAAATACATAAGAATATGATTAGAAGAGGATGTGGAAGCAGACAATTATTGTTATTATTTTGTATAAGTTAATATATATTTTAAAACAAATTATAAATAGAGTTTATAGCCTTAGGTACTATTATACTCATTTTTTTCTTTTGCGTGCTCATTTTTTTTATTGATAAAAAGTTCAGGGGGAAGAAAGATAGAAGTTATCTAAACAAATATGATATACTGTCTGTTTAACAAAGTATTCTTTTGGCTTATACAAATAAACTAAGACCTTAATAGCCCTTAACCAGCAATACATAGTACACTGATGATAATTTTGTACTGAAAGTTATAGATTCAGTGAAGTAGAATACCAGGAAAATTAGTGTTACTAATTCAAAGAAAGATCCCGAAAAGATATAGAATAATCTTGTTAGAGAATACTGATTGATACACAAGTGTCTTGGGTTCCACTTTTCTCATTAATTGAATCAACAATTAGGAATAAGTAGTTAATATTATTGTTGCAGGGAGTCAGATTAATGACAGTTTTGACTGGTTATACATCTAGTCCAATCTTATATTTGTGTGAAGAATTCAAAGAAAGGGCCTGAAAATGAGGAGACCACAGTGGATAGAAGCTATTACAAAAAGTCAGACAAGGAGTACTGAACGTTTGAACTATTGGTGAAAGCTGTGGAAGTGGAGAAAAGGACTTGGATATTAAAAATACCTTTCAAATAGACTAAAAAGCTTGATGACTGATTAGACAGGATGAACAAGGAAAAGGAAGACATTAAAGATGACTTTGAGACTAAAGGGTGAGTGTGGGGAGAAATCAGTAAGTTGGCAAGAGGAGGAAGTTTTGGAGAGAAAGTAAATTCAGTTTGGGATGTGAATCTGAGGAGCTCAAAATAGGGATGTTCAGTTAATAAGTGGAAATGTGGATCAGAAGCTGAAGACAGATTATTTTACAAATTGGATAGCTGAAACTACTCATAGGAAACAATGAAACCACCAACGCTAAGCTTGTGAAATCTTTCTGTATTTCACAATCCATCTCTCCTGAGGTGATTATCTTTCTCATCTTCTGCTTCCTTTCATTACATTCTTCCTTAACTGTACCAGAAGTAGATTGAGCAGTGGATAGAGTGCTGGACCTGGAGTCAGGAAGACATGGGTATAAATCCAGTTTCAAGTACTTGTTGTTGGTCCCAAATTTTCAAAGAGGACCAATGACATCACAGAGTGATATCTTGACCCATATATAAGGTGGATTTAAGTTGCATAAAGTTGTCAGTCTCACTCTGTCTTCCAGAGTTATCAAAGTCCAGTGGCAAGATGAAAAAGTCCAGTGGTAAGACCAAAAAGTCTAGTAGCAAGATGATTGGTGATGGTCCAGGATGCTGTGGAAGACCTTGGTTATCAGTGTCTGACCAAGTTCTAAGTACTCCATATCACTTCAGGCTTAGTAACTATATGACCGCTGTGGACAAGTCACTTAATCTCTGTCTACCTCAGTTTTCTCAATAGTGAAAAGAAGATTAAAAATAGTATTGTTGAAGTATCAGATACATATCCTGGTGTTGCCTCAGCAAGAATTCAGGCAGCCCAGATAGTCTCCAATGTAAGCAAAGGCATTGTAATAAGATTTTATATACTCAGTGTTGAGGCGCTTTTGCCCAGCAAAGCAAGATAAGAGATATTTATAGAGTAAATGGTGGTAATTTCATTACAAGATAATACAAATTTGAGGTTGTAGGAGGAATTTACTAACAGTCTTGGTGGAACGGTGCATGTGGTTAACCAGAATACATACCGAAAAACCCACTTGGGGGGTATTAATTTATGGTAATGATATTATAAGTAGCATAAAATTCACCCAAGGATAGCAAAAGAAGGGAAACTGCACAGGTGCCATGTCAGAGGAAAGATTTATTGAGATTTGCAGTCTAATGTCCTGTTCTACATCCTGTTGGTGCTCCTTTCTTATTGACTCATTTCTGTGTAATGTTTTATAGTAATCATCATGTGCAACCAGTTGATGTGATTACATCTAGGCTATTCATTGTTCTAGTGAGACCTTTGATCAATTATTCCTATGGAGTTCGGAGCTGGGATGGGCTGGGGGCAACAATCAGAACTCCTGCAGTACTCACCTCCAGTTGCTATGAAGATTAAATAAGATAAGGAAGGAAATGAGCATTTAATAAGTGTCTTGCTATGCAGCAGCACTGTGTTAAGGACTTGCAAATGGTATCTTATTTGAATCTCACAACAACCCTAGGAGGTAGGTACCATTATTATCCCCCTTTTTCTGTTTGAGGGGACTGAGGCAGACTGAAGTTAAGTATTTGCCAGGTGGTCAGACAGATAGTAAGTATTTTTCCAGGAATGTCCACATAGACAATAAGGTTGACAAAGGCATTGCCAAAGCTAGCTTAGTATTTGGGGGGCTCTGAAAGAAAATATGGGAGAGAAGAGGTATTAGGCTGTCCAGCAGACTGAAAGTGGAAAGAGTCTTTGTGCTGAACTCATTGTTGTATATCTGTGAAACCTGAACAGTCTACCATTGCCATGTCAGAAAATTGAACTGCTTCCATTTGATTGTCTTAGGAAGGTTCTATTACCAGGCAAGATGAGGTACCAGTCACTTAGGTCCTTTCTTGAGCAGAATTGTCAAGCATTCATACTCTACTGCAGAGAGTGCAACTCTGATGGGTAGGCAACATTGTTCAAATGCCAAATGTATATTTGTCTAAAAGACTATTTTAAAGAGAACTCACAAAAAGTAATTGCTCACTCTTTGGTCAGAAGAAGTAATACAAGGACACTTTCAAGGTCAATTCTAAGACATGGGAGACTCTGGCACAGGATTGTTCAGGATGGTAAAACCAGTATTCTAGGCTATTCATTGTTCTAGTGAAACCTTTGATCAATTATTACTGTGAAGTTCAGACCTGGGGTGGGCTCTGTGAAGGGTGCTGTGTTCTATGAATATAAGAGAGAAGGTGCTGTGTTAGATGAATATAATAGAATCACACTAGATCAAAAAAATGTGAGATGCACAAATTTAGAGACATCTCCCATTCAAATGGTCATGTGCACTATTCATGTCCAACCTGATAGAGCTTTCTGAGTTCAAATTGATCTGATCAACCAGGCAGACATATTGTGCTTTGCCCCTCAACATGGTAAGTGGTTCTCCTCAAGAATGAAGGACTAACAACAATTGTCTGACACTATATTTAAATTCAGATTTTCCAGTTATCAGGTCCAATATTCTATCTACTGTACCACCAATTTAATTTTGTAAATTGTCTGGAACATAGTAGGCATTTAATAAAGGCTTTTTTCCCTTTGTGATCTAGAAATTTTTCTTCTTGATTATCATCTCCTATACTTTCACCTTTGCCTGGTTTCATAACTCATTCTGTATCCTTTTATGACCTCCAGACCCTCCATCCCTTGAAATTTTCCCACTGCATAACATTCTATCTGCCTTCTTAAAAAGCTCCCAAGGTCATAGATCTATAGCTAGAAGGTTCATTAGAGGTAATCTAATCTAATCCCATTGTTTTATAGGTGAGGAAGCAAAGGCAGGTGAGAAGTGATTTTTAATCAAGGTTGTATGTCACAAGAATGAGATCTGAACCACTATTAGATCTGTATCCCAAAGACATTTTTTTTAAAAAGAGAAAAGGACCTATTTGTTCATAAATATTTATGGTATTTTTTTTGTAGTAGCAAAGAACTGGAAATTGAGGGAATATTGATCAACTGAGGAATGACTGAATAAATTGTGACATATGATTATAATGGAATATATTATACTGTAAGAAATAATGAGGTCCCAGGATGATTTAAGAAAAACCTGGGAAGATTTACATGAACTGAGGCAAAGTGAAGTGAGTTGAAGCAAGAAAGTATAGTACACAATAATAGCAATATTGTATGATGATTACCTGTGAATGACAACTATTCATAGCAATATAATGATTCAAGACAGCAAAGGACTCATGATGAAAAAGGGTTTCCACCTCCAGAGAAAGAACTGATGAAATTTGAATGCAGATTGAAGCATTCTTTATTCACTTTATTTTTTCAAGTTTTTTTGTTATGTTTTCTTTATCAATATGACTATTATGGAAATATATTTTACATGATTGCACACGCATAACCTACATGAAATTGCTTATCATCTCAGGGAAGGGAGAGGATAGGGAAGGAGAGAGAGAATTTAGAACTCAAAATTTTTAAAAGCAAATGTTAAAAAAATTGTTTTTACATGTAATTGGGGAAAATAAAATATTTATTTAAAAAAAGAATAGAATGGAATTTACAAGGGGACTGACATGAAAAGGATAATGTTAAAAACCAAACACAATAATTTGCAATATGTTTAAACAAAAGTTTACATATTGGAGGAGGATAAGATTTGATCTCAGGTCACCTAACTCTAGAATCAGTGCTGTTTTCACTGACTCATATTGCCTCCTACATCCTTTCCCCACACTCCCCACAATTTTTTTCCTTCTGAAGCAATTGAGTTAAGTGACTTGCCCAGGATCACACATGTTAAATGTCAGAGACCATATTTGAACTCAGGGCCTCCTGACTCCAGAGCTGGCACTCTATACAATGTGCTCTATACAACTCTACACAAATCTCTATACAATCTAGCTATCCTCTCTTCTATATTTTGATTCAATTATGCTTTACCCTAGAATCCTTTGATCCATAGTCCTGCTGTGATCCATACCTTGCCAATTGCCAGTCCTGGATAATGCTCACCACCCACCTTTTTCTCTCCTACTTCCATTTGGCTAAATACCACTAAAGTAAGTCATACAGACAAATTGGGTCCACTCCAAATTGATGTTACCTCATCTCAACTGAATTGCACATGACAATCCTTTCATTTTTCCCTGATTGAACTTCCCACATTAGTTATTCCAAACTTCTCCCATAGCAGATCTCAACTCCTACTTTCCTTCCCACCTCAAAATCCTTCAACATTATCCCCAATTTTTTCCTTTTATAACTTTGAACTAGTTCAATTATACACTATCCTTTATCCCAGATTTCCTTGTTCTTTTGTCCTGCTATCATTTTTACCTTGTCTCCTGGGGAGATAGTTTTATTCAATTAAATTAAGTTCAACAAGCATTTATTAAGTGATTATTCTTTTCCAAGCCTGAGATTCAAAAACAAAATGAAAAACAGTCCCTCTTCTCAATGAGTTTAGCTTCTATTAAGGAATACAAATATAACCAGATTAAATAAATATAAAAGAGTTTAAGGAGGAGGATTAGGAAATGTGTCCATAGAATGTGACTTGTAAACCAAACCTTGAAGTTAAGGAATCTAAGGGCTAAGGAAGAAGGGGAGGTATGGAGGCAACAATCAAAGACATTAAGGCAGGACATGGAATAAAGTTTGAGGGTAAGATTGGCTATGATATAAAGTGAATGAAGGTGAATAATATGACACATCTTGAAATGTAGCCTAAAATCAAATCGGAGAATTTTAGATACCACCCTGCAGAGTTTGAAGAATTTTATGTTAGAAGTAATAGGGAACTATTTGAGATTCTTAAACGGGAGAAATTATATGGCTAAACCTATGTTTTAGGAAATTTTGGTGACTGTGTGAGGGATGGACTGGAGAAGGGAGAGTAATAAAGGAGCCACTGCTAAGGTACAGATGAGAAATTTTAAAAGTCCAAACTAGCATAGTGGGTATGCGAGGGGAGGGGAGGAGACAAAAGGACTGGTGTCACAAAAGCAGCATTGACTGATCAACTGAATCTCAAAAATATTTATGGAAATTGGGGTGGTATGACTCATGACTGGAATAATTCTTCTTTGTAAGTATTTCAAAGGGGGAGTAGAATAATCTTTCATGTAAAGAAAATAATTCCATAGGAGTATATAAGAATTAGATGGCAGAAGAACAGAAAATATACAGGTGAGAATTAGTGTGATTCAGTCATTTCAATCATGAAAGTCTTTATGTCCCTATTTGGGGTTTCTTTGGTAAAGATAGTGAAGTTGTTTGTAATTTTCTTCTCAGACTCATTTTATTTGCAGATGAGGAAACTGAGGCAAATAGAGTTAAATGACTTGCCAAGGTCACAGACCTAGGAAGCATCTGAAGAAGGATTTGAATTCAGGTCTTGCTGACTCCAGGTCTGGTGCTCTATTCATTGAGTTATTGGCTATTTCTTATGCAGGTTACTGTATTAGAAACTAAAATGTATCAGTATTGTCAATGAAGATTATTTTAACATTGTGTATTCTCTGAAAGGGAATTGGAAAATCCTAGAGTCCTTGGACCAGTAATGGAAAACTACTGTTCTAGATCATGTTAGTTGAAGGAACAGAGGATATTTAGCTTAGGGAAGGTAAGATGCATAATATCTCTTTTCAAGTATTTGAAGATCAATTAGAAGAGATATTCAATCAGTTCTGTTTGATCCTAGAAGACAGAACTAGAAACATTGGGTGGAATTTTTAGAGGGACAAACTTAAGCTTGATGAAGAAAAACTTTTATAACAATTTGTTGTTGTTGTTGTTAATTCTTGTCCAACTTTTCATGATCCCATTTGGGGTTTCCTTGGCAAAGATATTGGAGTGATTTACATCTTTTTTTTGTAGCTCCTTTTACAGATGAGGAAACTAAGGCAAATTGTGCCCAAAAGTGAGAGAGTTAGTAAGTATCTGAGGCTAGATTTGAAATCAGGAAAATAAATCTTTCTGATTCTATGCTCAGAACTCTATCTACTCTATTACCTTATTGCCCCAGGAAATATGTATAGAAAAGCGAAACAAATCCACACATTGACTATGTCAAAAAAATATTACTCATTCTGCATGTGAACCCTATCACCTCTTTGTCAGGAGGCAGGTGGCCCATTAAACAAATGTTGAAGCTTTCTGATTTTTTCCCCACAGTCAATACTGAAAACATGCACTCATCTTCCTCACCTTCATCTGTTTTCTTAAAATTGAGTCCTCCCTTGTAACAAAGGAAAATTAGACCCAAAATGGTGTTTATTAGGAAGGCTATTGACAAATGGGAGCATGTCCAAAAATAGGCAGTCAGGATTTTTAAAAAAGTAGAGAGAATGGCATACAAAAATCAGTAAAAAGGGGTGACAATTTCTTTAGCTGAACCCTAGAAAAGGGAAGACTTGGTGGACTTCATATTTGTTTTTTAATTAGTAAAAGGGAAATGTGAAGAGGAGGAATTTTAAAAAAGAAAGTAGAACTAAGAGAACAGGTGGAAGTTGCAGAAAGACCAATCTTGGGTTTGTGATCAGAATCTTAATAAGAGACTTCCAAAAATAGAATAGACTCCTCAGAGAGACAGCAGGTTATTCCTTATTGGAAGTCTTCAAGTGTAGACTGGATGACTGCTTTTCTGATATTTTGTAGAGAAGATTCTTGTTCAAGTACAAATTGGACTTGATGCCATCTCTTTCAAATCTGGGTTGAAAGTAGCACATCAAGTTCTCTGTAGTCAAAGCCAAACCAGATATTGGTAGAGGTCAAATTCACCAGAATGTCAAAGAAACTTTGAATAACTTCCATGTACACATCAACTAGGGATAGCTTTATTATATCTTCCACATTTATTAATGGGTAAGAGGGCGAATCTTGGAATTTATGATCTTGCTGTAATTACTTTACTCTCATTCTTTCCAGAGGTCATACACTAACTTCCTTATTCCTAATGGATATGTTTACAAAACTCTTTACCACCCCCCAATAAACTCTCTATTTTTGTCCTTCTCAGTTTGAAATGAATTGTGAAGAGAATTCTGCCTGTATAATTGGGCAGGGCTAACACTGCTATAGAAAACAAAGCTCCCTTCTTAAAGTTCATTGTGATGAATATTATTGAATCATTTTATGTAAAGGAGGATCCCATTCTTCGGGATGTGCTGGAGTCAGCTGAAGCTGGTTGGCAAGAGCTAGTTGTTAAATTATCAGTATAAGCATTTATACCTTGCAAATGGTACCAATCAAGGCTTATTTTGATGATTAAATAGGCTTAAGAAAGTGGAGACAATATTAATGACACAGATTAATTTTTAAAGTGAACTATATATACTTTCCTCCCAAAAACTGATTGCTACACATCTTTGGCATCCTTTAATGAAAATTAAGCTAACCAACATTTATTAGATGAGACCATTTTTTTTTTTTTGCTGGATTTATAGAACCAATCAATCCATCAAAAGTATAAATTAGGTGTGAACAAGCTCCTAATTACTTTAGGAGAAGTGATGTGCTATTTAATGAAGTCAGATGAAAATATAAAACACATTGTCATGTCTGCAAAGTCCTTTAAAATTCTGATACTTCATGACTCAATAGGTTATGAGATAATTTTAAAAGATTGTATACATGCATTTCACTTTTGATAACATATTGGGAATGGCTGAGAGGATTAGAGACACATCTTTAACTTATGTAAATCATTGAAGGGATTCCAGTAATGGGAAAATCAAGCAAATTTTGAGAACAATTTAAGGAAACTTTGAGTTTTGTACCTGTACTGGAGGGCAGATGGGAGTGTTCCCATAAGCAGTATCACACTCTTCCATCTCTTGCCCCTCCTCCAGCCTCTGCCTCACACTTACCACATCATTATGCCATAAAAGACTGGGGCAGTAGCTAACAATGCATCTAACTGGAAGCTGGGAGAAGACTAGACATACTAAAGAGAAAGGAGCTTCAGAGAATATGATAACTGCTTTGGAGGCTGGGTGTAGGGCACCTCTGGACTCCACAAGGGCATCAACCTTTAGAACCCAGCCAAGAGCTAGACCTCAGGAGTACTTCATGAACATTCTAAAAAGGAGAGGAATGAACTTTCAATGATATTCTGGTCTTTAATTTTACCTTTTGATCACATGAATTCTCAAAGCTTGAGACTGTATTCTATATGCACTTGTGGGAGAATGTGCCTCATACTACAGGGAGGATTGGATTTCTACCAAAAGTCTTTAGTAAAATGCCTTTGTAGAATGTGTTTAATGATCATTGAGTAGGGCACTAATGGAGGCTCATGGGTAATAGTATCATAAACATTTCAAGTCTCTCAAGGCTACCCCTAGAACCAGAAGGGGACAAATAGTTGACCTTGCTTTTCCAATTTGCCAATGCAAGCAATTGAGTGAACCCAGGGAGAATGATACATAAAAAACCTGACCAGTAAATGCTTTTTCTTCTTTTCCTATAAGAGATAGATACCTTTTAAGGGTTCCCAATTGAAGATAGAAATAAGTTTTTATGGGTGAAAGTAAATTGTTACTTAAACTTGAGACCAATCTAATTCATCAAACCACAAAGCATTTGAAACATTAGAGGCAATGTACTCCAACTCTATTATTTTATAGATGAAGAATTAAGAATCAGACAAGTGTCTTGTCCAAGATTATACCAAGAATGAGAAACAGAACTAAAATTCAATCCCAGGTCAAACTCCAAATTTAGTTTGCTTTCCACTATACCATATTGATGTTTATTTATGATTACATCATTATTCCATCTGTCACTCAATAGTATTCCCACTGAACAGGAAAAATGGACCTCATCTCTGAAAGATTAGCTCTTAGTTCAGAGCTAATATTAGTAAGAAGCCAATCAAGAATCACGTTAGTGTTAAAAAAAAAAAAACAAATAAATATATATCTGGACAATTCTTCAAAGAGAAACTTTTTATTGGCATATAAGCATCTTATAAGGTAAATAGATGGTTACAAAGTATTTTGAATTTTATTAACTTTTGTGGGAACAAGATGAAATAATCTATAGGGAACAGGATTATAAGGACCATTTTTTGTTTTCTTAAAAGTTCTACGAAGAATCAGTATAGGATTCAGAGGGTTTGGCCCTCAGTTCTGTAAGCAACAAGGTGCAAAGAATTCCCAAGCCTCCTACGGTTATAACACTAGTATCAATGTCTGATTTCAAAACATCATCCTCCCCTTTTCCTCTAAAAATTTTGATGTCTGGTAAATGGGCTACTTAAACATTGAAGAGAAGTGGAAAATGTTTATTTTATAAAGAAACAATCCCCACTACCACCAGAGACTTTTGTTATGAGTCTTGAAGTAATTGTTGGCTCCCTCAAGAAGTAGGAAACACCATTCATGAAAAAGTCCATGCCAAGAAATCCTGAAGTTTTTGTACAACTTCAGGGAGATCTTGCTAAATTTGAGTCTCATTAGGATGATTTTCAAAAATCTCTGAAAAGGTAATTTGCTACATGTATTTATTACAAAGCACACCTATCCCTATTGAAAGTTATAAATGGATAAAGTGCAAATCAAAAATTAATTATTTCTCTGAACTAAATGTTCCCTCCTCCCAAAGTCAACAGAGTTAAAGCTAGTTGATAGTCATGCAGCTTTCACCCAAAATTCATATGTAAAAGTGACTGTGATGGCAAGAAACCATTGGTATACAATTCTATACATTGAACTAGTCTGACATATATCAGAGAACTCAAAGATAATATTTATAGGCTTTCAAAAGTGCTGAGTTCATCATAAGCTTGATATTAAAAATCACAAAGGAAGTAAATTAAATCCCTATTAAAGGCACAAAAGGCAGTGTGATATGGTAGAGAATGAGCCTTAGAATGAGAAAGATCTAACTGGAGTGAGGATCAACCTTGAACTGAGGAGATACTGACTGAGACTGGTGGGCAAAGTAATTAACCTCTCAGACCCCCAAGTAATTCTCACAACTAGAAATTGCCAATGTGCCTAAGTGGAGGATTTCCCAACACTGATAAAAATCATAGATCCAGATTTTTAAAAAATTAAAGAACTTATTTCTTCATTATTGTTGCTCAATCATTTCCAGTCATGTCCACTATTGGGTGTTCTCTTGGCAAAGATAATGAAATGGTTTGCCATTTCCTTCTCCAACTCATTTTACAGATGAGGAAACTGAGGCAAACAGAGTTAAGTGACTTGTCCAGGGTCACATAGCTAGTAAGTGTTTGAGGCCAGATTTTGAATTTAGGATGATGTCTTCCTGTCTGTAAACCTGGCACTCTATCAACTGCACCAACTAGTCACTCCCACTTATTTCTTACTCATTCTGAAATGGAACAATCATTCTCTACCTTTTGGTCAAGATAGCAAGATCTTGTGGGAAAAAGGATTGATGATTAAGTCTGGATACCTTGGCTTTAGCCCTAGGACTGACAATGCATAAAACTGGCTGAGTCATCTGATTTCTTAGGCTTTAGGTTTTCTCAGTTATAACATGAGATTGGTCTTAATGACTTCCAAGGTCCTTTGCTAGCTTGACATTTTATCACTCTACTGACAAGTTATGAGATATTTAAAAAGTGATTATTATGCATTTTGGTTTTGATAACATCCATGTCATTTAATGGCATGTCACTGGATTATTTTTTTTTTCTTTCTGAAATAACAAAAAATAGTAACCACAGAAAGATGTCAGTCTTTCAAATAGTTTTTAAACATCATGAATTTTTTTTCCTTTCAATAATAAATCTAATTTGAGCTTTTGCTTTGGTTGGATTTTCAGTTAGACTATGAAATTCAGATTTGTTCTGACCATAAATAAGGAGGACCAACTGTCCTTTGATTTGAGGTTCACAAATGCAAAGTGAACTTTTGTTGCCTAATCTGAACTTTCCTCTGATATGAAATCACAATTGCAATCTTGTATTGTCTCCTTTTCATCCCCCATCCAAAAGTAAAGTGTGAGCTCCCTGAGAGGAGGGATTGTTCAGTGTGTTGTCTTTCTATTCCCAGAATCCAACATAGTATCTGGCATATAGTAGATAGCCTAATAAAAATGTTTATTGAAAGTAAAACCAAAACCCCAAATTACAAATACAAAGGTGACAGAATATCACAAGCCCAGTGGGTTAATGGATCTGAGAATAAGTTTAATTGTCTACAACCTTTCCTAAGACTTTTCAGCTTTCTCTCATTAGGATCCCTACATTTATAACACAATTAACATGGGTGGGCATCAAATTGCTGCAATGACTATTTGTGTTAATGAACTTGCTGTTTTGTTCAGCTTAGCTGTGGATGATTGATGGACTCCTAGGAGATAGTAAAGCTGGAATATTAATGAATGATGAAAACTGGTATTACTATAAACATTTGCATCAATCCCTTTAACAGCAGAAAGATAGGGAGAAAGGGACAGAGAAGGAGAGAGGGGAAAAGAGAGAGGGAGAGAGTGGGACAAAGAGAGAGACAAAGAGAAAGAGAGAGAGAGAGAGAGAGAGAGAGAGAGATACACACAGAGACAGAGAGACAGAGACAGAGACAGAAAGATACAGAGACAGAGAGATAAAGACACAGATACACACAGATGAGAGAGAGAGAGAGAGAGAGAGAGAGAGAGAGAGAGAGAGAGAGAGAGAGAGAGATGCTCCAAAGTCCTTTCAAAGGCAATGTAACTCAAATATAGAGAGTGGATTGTGAAAGCTGTTTTTCCAGCCATAAATATAACACCCTCCCCATCTTTGTCTGTTTCCCTCTTCTTTCTTTCCTCTCCCTCTTAAATAAAGACACTCTATTATTTTTTAAATTCCTATGAAAACTGAAGCAATCATTTGCACAGTTTACCTTTGTAACTAAGGCTTTCCTTTTGCTTTCACTTTTTAGTTTAAGGGATTTTCTTACAGTATTTTTTCTTGTAGAAATTTACACTCAGACCCTAAAAATTCTTGGCTGAATTGTTTTCAGAGAGAAACTCTCTGGCCAATTAACCTTGGCTAATTTTCTGACTAGTGCTTTGTTTAGCTCTCCTGGTTGCTTTCACAAGGAGATTTTGTTTTTCATGCTTGGAACATTTTCATATACCCACTGGTACTTATCATTCCATCTGCATCATTAAACCTTTGGAGGTTCTGAATCTTTGGGTATCTGTATTTGGGCAACAGGGTTATTCTCATTCTCCTGCTCCAGAGAAATGAAACTCTGTCCGGCAGATTCCATTTTGGTGCAGTCATCACCCAAAATACCATCTTCTTCAGTTAAGAGCTTATTCTTAAGAAAAAAAGCAGATGTGCTCTCCATCTCAGTACCTGCTGGGATGGCTTGGAGCTGGGCGCTTTCTCTCTCTTGCAACATGGAAGTGTCCTCTCTAGACATACTTTCACCAGGTCCCATCATTAGCAGTTGATCGCTTTGGGGAACTTTACAATTGTCTGCTTCAGTATTCCAGCCACAGCTAGTGGCTTCTGGCTCTGTTTTCTCTTCTCCTGAGAGCGTAACACCAGCTGGTTGAGTTTCACAGCTGCCCGCTTCTGGAGATTGCATCAAACCTGTACCGTTGTTCTCTGGACTGGAAGGAAAAGACACCTTGGCAGTAATCTCATCAAAAGTGCAGTCTTCCCAGTGGGATATGGATGGTGGTTTGGCCTCTTGATTCACTTGGGTTTCTTCTTTGTTTTCCTCTTTCCCATCTTCTTTCCCCTCCTGGTTCACATCATTCCTCAGAGCTTCTTCTCTTTCCACCTCGGCAGGATCTGTTGGCACCTCAACAGTCACTGTCAACAAGTTCCTGATTTCACTCAGGGAATCTGGGGCAAGAGTTTTTTCTCCAGACTGGTTGACATTTTCAGGAATTCCCCCAAGCTCCATTCCAGGTGTATTTCTGTTTAGGGGATCTACCTTTTCCTCTTGGGCTGCTAGAATCAAAGGGGATGAATCTGTTTCGTCAAACATCCCAGAAATAATCACTTTCTCACTGGCATTCAGAGAAGGGCTAGACAACTGGAAAGACATGCTTTCTTCCCTGGCAGAGGGATAAGCACACTCAGGTTGGTTCTCTGGTCTCTTCTCCTCGGATGTGAGGAACACTTCATTACTTGATGTTTCTTGGTCTAAAATTGCTTGCAGGCCTGTCAATGATTTCTTGGCAGGACTGGCCTGATTGGACCCAGAGGGGGTTTTTAGATCAGTTAAGCTGGACACACTCTCACAAGGCAAGGCCATGTTGTCCTCAAAAAGATTGTGCTTCTTAAGAACAGCAGCTTCCTTTATCACTGTGCAGGACCAGAAAGTGAAATGAAAAATTTATATCCCACTCTGAACAAACCGAACATTATGTTTTCAGCCAGAACCCCAAGTACTTTCCCCAAACAAATACCACACACATTTGTAGGTCTATCTCAAGTCCTACTCCTTAATGGTAGGATCACACTAGCCAGAGATGTTTTCTCCTTCCTCAGAATCCCTTCAGCCCTTAATATGGAAATAACTCATAATATGGACTTCTGAACTGCACTGATAGTGACATGCTTGCTAAGGGGAGGCTTATTCATCAAATGAGAGGAGGGAAGTTCTGGTCATTTGCTTTTATTTGGGATCTAGATTTTATATGGGCAGGTTCTGGAAGAAAGTTCTTCTATGAACTCCTCCTCTTATACTTTCATTTCTTTTTTCTTCTCTTTAGGCATTTTCATCCCCGCCCCCCCCCCGCAATATGTGTGTGTTTTTTGTGCATGTCTGTGTGTATATATGTATACATATATATGTATTAGGATGTATATGTAATATTAATGACCTTTGTTATATAAGAATATCTTTTGATTTAATCAGTGAGTCAAAACTGAAAGTGAGTAGTTTATACTTAATCAAAGTCATTGTTTGAGAGTTGGTCATGTTCAGAAGAAAGAAGAACTATGTCACAATTAGATAGAGTCTATGATTTTGGAAATGAAGAAGAAAGAATGATGTTATATAGATTTGAACCAGAAAGAACTGGAAGCACAGGGACAACCAGTAAAAGGACAAGTACTTGATTAAATCAAGAGGTAGAGCTAAGTTGTGACATGGAAGATCCTTGAAGGTCCTTGCCAAGAAAGAGAATTAGGAAAGAGAATGTCCAGAGAGCCATTTAGATATCTTGGAGCAAAGACATTGGCTGATGCTACCATCATACCATATATGTATACATATATACACACATATATGTATGTGTATACACATACATCTTTCCTTTCCCCTTCTGTATCTGTTGGTAATGGATTTATGTTGACTCCCTGTATCCTGTTTCAGATTTCCCCCTCTCTTATTGGAGTCCTCATGCCTGATCAAGACTTATGGAATGTCCCTTACCTTTCAAAGTTTCATCAAGGAGGGTCTGATACAAAATCTCCTCATAGACATTTTCAACCTGGATGACATTGGTATGATCTGCAAAGATAAACTGCTCATATTTCTGAAGCTCCTAAAGGGTTAAGGAGAAAAATGAGAGAAAAAAGGTATGAGACAATGTTATTTCAGAAGAAGTCATAAAGAGGAGCTATCATATATAAGCTCTCCATATACAAGTTTCTTGAGGGCAGAAATGAATATTAGTTTTTTGCTTTGTAATCCCAGTGCTTAGCAGTACCTTGCAGTCCATCAATAAGCATTTTTAAATCACTCATTTTGTGCCAGGCATTGTGAAAATAGTAGGTGTTTAATTGAACTGAATTGAAGACAGGATAATATTGATCAATTGGATTGAGAGTCAGAAGATTGGAAATGCAAAAGTCTGGACTTTCCTACTATCTATGTGATCCTGGGCAATTTACTTCAAGTTGGACTCTCAGTTTCCCATCTGTAAAAGTGGGGAGGGGTAAGATTAGACGGCCTCTAAGATTCCTTCTGGTTCTAGAGCTATGGTCCAATGGACAATTCATTGGCTCTACTCTGGATCTGTAGGACTTGGAATTGTTTGTAGATCATAGCTTTAAAGCTAGAAGGAATTTCAGAGGATACCTAGTCTTACCTGAATCCCAAAGAAGTGAAAGAAAACGTTCAGGTTTCCACAATAGTAGAAAGCAAGCAAAGAATGGATTCAAATTCAGGTCCTTTGCTTCCACATACCCAGGTCTCTTTCCACAAGACCCATTTGGCCTTCCTCAATGACAGCTACCATCAAATATTTGAAGAGTTCTTATGTGAGAAATGGATGTGACTTGTTTCCATCTCATCCTAGAATGCAGGTCTTAGAACAGTAAAAGAAAGTAACAGAAAGGCCCATACAGATTTGATCTAAAGAAAAATTTCCTAACAATTAGTGCTGTTCAAAAGTAGATGAAATGCTTCAAGAAAGGAGAAGACTCCCTCTCCATAGAACTGAAAGTGAAGGCTTCTCAGGAATGCCAGAAAGATGATTCCTATTCAGGAACAAAGGGGATAATATAATCTCCTTTCCAAATCTGAGATTCTGTGATTTAACTTAAGGAATACAGATTGTAAGTGGAAAAGCTATAGGCTGTGTGGTACCAGAGATAATAGAGCTGAATATGGTATAGAAGGATCTGAATTCCAATTCTGCTGCTGACCTTGGACAAATTACAATATCTCTGGTCCTGGAAGTTTCCTTCCAGAGAAGGACCTCTGGTCCTTCAATCTGTAGATTGAAGAGGTTGGATTCTATAATCTTTAAGGTCCCTTCCAGTTCTAAATCTATAATCATATATTGAGTTCCATACTTATTTCACATTATCTGGGATCTTGGTAGGAAAGAGAGAAAAGAAATAGAATATGGATGGGATAGATGGGGTAGTTCCATACTTATTTCACATTATCTGGGATCATGCTAAAGAGGAGAGAAAAGAAGCAGACTATATGGATGGGGCCCCTTGTGTAGAAAATTGTTATAAAGAACTAGGTTTTGAAGACAAGCCTTTTGGATAGCTTCATCCAATTACATCTACATCAAAGCATTATGATAGTTAGGGATGTATTTAAAAAGCATGAGAAGAAGCAGGTTACAGGATATATATAGATAGCTGAAAAGTCTTTGTACTATGGCCAAGGAATCTGCATATCCTAGGGGAATCTATCTGCACTAAGAGAACACAGAGTTTCCTGGAGATGAGTGCTAAGACTAGGGCATGGAGGAGGAGTCAGTTAAGCCAAAGAAATAGGGTATTTGGGGGATGGTATCCAGGACCTTAAAATTTTGCTGCGGTTTTATCAAAACTCTATTCTCTCCTCCAAAAAGTAGAGAGTAAACACTGAGCATTGTTTAGAACACATAATAGATGGTCCCCATTCTGTAATCACCAAGTATGATACACTAGAGCTCCCAATTGCCATTGTCAGGTCAGATTTCCAGATGGCACCAGTTCCTTTTCCCGTCACTGTTCTACAGGCAGTTCTGTGGGGTCAGGGATGTTTTTTCTAATAGTATAGCTCACACATTTCTATTTTGGGGCATCAGGAAGAAAGCTCATACTTAAAAGATTGGTCAATAAAGACCAGTCTTCTCACCCTCCTCAATATGTTCATGGAGAAAATAATATTTTGTGTAGGAAAGCTCTTAAAATATTCATTAAGACCTTATGAACTTAGAAATTTTTGGAATAGGGGCATAAGGCACATCCCCCCACCCAAGATTACCCTAGAACAGTAAGTCTCAAAGAAAGGGTTGGTACCAGGACATATAATAGGATTGAGCCTATGGTTTTCTCTTCCAGGACAAGACCTTCAGTATTCAAAGCCTGACCATTTGTTATTGTTTGTACATCTATACAAAATTTTTAGCCAAGTGAAAAAAAATTTCTAACTCACTACTGATTGGAGAAACGATTCTGAGGTACTAGTATGTACCTATTAGACTAGCTAATGGAACAAAAAAAGGAAAATGAAAGATGGTGGAGGGGTAGGGAAAATGAGACATCAATGCTCTGTTGGCAGAATTGTGAACTGATCCAATGATTCTGTAAAAAATATTTGGAATTATGTCTAAAAGGCCAACAAACCATTTATGCCTATTGACCTAGCAATTCTACTTCTAGGTTTGTATTCTAAAAAAAAAATAAAAAACAAAAAATGCAGAATGGAAAAAAAAATGAAAATGTAGAAATTATTTATAAAAGTTCTTTTCTAGAGGCAAAGAATTAGGAAATTGAGGGGATGCCCATCAATTGGGGAATGGCTGAATAAACTGTGATATGTAATTACAGTGGAATATTATTATGCTATAAGAAATGATGAGCAGGATGCTCTCAGAAAATCTAGAAAGACTTGCATGAAATGATGCAAAGTGAAATGCATTGTGTACAATGTAACAGCAATATTGTAAGATGATCAGCTGTGAATGAGTTAGCTATCCTCAACAATACAATGATCCAAGATAACTTTGAAGGACTTATGATAAAAAGTACTGTGTATCCCCGGAGAAAGAGCTTATAGTGTCTGAATACAGTTTGGAGCACACTTTTTTTTACTTTCTTTGTTTTTCTTAAGGGTCTTGCTTTTGGTCTATACTTTCTTTTACAATATGATTATTATAAAAGTATTTTGCATTACTACAATGTATAAACTATATTAAATTACTTGCCTTCTCAGTGAGGGAGGGGAAGAAAGAAGGAAGGGAGAGAAGCTGGAACTCAAAGTTTTAAAAACAAATGTAGAAAACTACTTTTACATGTAACTGGGGAAAAGTAAAATACTAAATAAACCCCCAAAAGTGACAAAATCCCTTAGTAACTGTCAGATCTCTCATAGAACTTGGAATTCAGAAAGCAGGATTTTATTTCTAACTTTCAGGGAGAACTGATGAATAGATCAGAAATCTTAGCCAGAGTCAAAGTAATTTTTGTTGATTCGTAGGTTCATAGATCTAGAGCCTGAAGGACTTAGAAGGCCATCAAACTCCTTTAATGTGTTGTGTCCCTGGTTAAAATGTGATTTCATGGAAGGTATGAGTTATTTTTTGCTCATATGTGTATTCCTAGCATTTAGCAGAGTGTCTGGCACATAGTGAGTGTTTATGGGATTTGATTTTTCAAACCCTCATTTTACACGTAAGGAAAATGAAGCTCATAGAGGGTAAGGTCATACAAACAGTCAGCTTGAAAAGTAGAATTTGAACCTAGATTCTCTAATACCAGTCCCTGATCTTCCCACTGTGCTCCATAATACACAGCCTATTTAAGGCATAAGCTGAAGGAAGGACATGAGAAACATGGACCTCCTGTGTTTTACCATATTACGGTACCACTGCCTTTTCTCTTCTCTGACAAGACCACTAATAATACTCCAGACTCAGACTTTGGTTTTTGACCAGCCTGAAAACGCCTTCCTCTAAAGGCATTCCTGAAAGTCTTTCAGTCTCTAACTATTCTTCTAAGCTAGTGGCAGAAACAAGTAGCATTGTTTTTTCCTCCCAAGCATCTGGTTGGGAGGCCACATCTTTTCTCTCTCTTTTTGGGGGGAAATAGATGAAAATTGAGGCAGAGGCGTGGGAGGGGGAGCAATAAAAATTAAGGTTAACACCAAGCCTCTTCTCTTCTTGTTCATCAGTAATACAAATCCCTTCATTCAACATATTTATTCTCCTCCTGTACTACACATATCAAATAAAACTAATATGGCCCCAGAGAGGTACTGATTTCTGATCCAATTTCATCTTTGTAGGGGTTGTGTATGTGTGTACCCACAAGCGTGTTAAAATTCATGTTTTCCATAAACTTGCTAAGTCTTACGAAATACCTTCTAGGAAATTCATATTGTTTTATTGGCCAGTATAAAAGACACCAGAAGTATCTGACTGGGAAAATGTGTTGAATTATAAATTCAGGATTTCTTCACTTGGAGCAGTGATTCACTTGGACTCAAGAATACCACGAAACTGTCAAACATCTTGCTGGATATTTCCCAATCTTATTACACTTTATTTCCATTTCTGTACTATAGGGTCAAGTTCCACTAACTGCCTCGTGGTTCCTCAAACACGACACTTCATTCCCCATTTTCTTGCTTCTGCGCAGGTTGCATTTTTCCCCTCTGCCAAATCTGGAATGCACTTCTTCTACACCTGAGCTGTTTAGATTCCATCTCAGCTCAACCACCACATTCTACACAAAGCCTTGTCAGACCTTCCCCATCCTCTGGCAGAGAGTGCCCTTCAAGACCTTCTGCAGGAAGTCTTTCCCATCTCCCTTAATTCTACCAATTCCCTTTATTGACTATTTCCAATTTGTCTTGTGAATAACTTGTTTGTACATGTTTATTTGCTTGTCTCCTCTATTAGGTTGTGAACACCTAGAGGACAGTGCCTGGTTTTTGCCTTTCTTTGTATCCTTAGCACTTACACACAGTGTCTGGTACTGAATGGGTACATACTAAATGCTTAGTGACTGATTGACCTGCATGTACAAATCTCTTTGTATTTAGTATGAATATAGATATATAGATATATATGCACATTGTCTCTCCCAATAGGATAAAAACTCATCAATAATAAGAAATGTTTTGCTTTTGTCCTTGTATGCCCCAGCACCCAGCAGAGCACCTAATACAGAGTTGATATTAGTAAAAGCTTATTGAGGAGCAGTAGCTGGCACAATGGCTAGAGCACTGACTCTGAAGTAAGGAAGATCTAGCTGTGTGATTCTGGGCAAGTCACTTAACCCTGATTGTCTATAATAATAATAATAATAATAAATGTTAATTGATGGATAAAATTCAAGCACACTGAACATAGAAAATCTCTTAGACATTGTAAGGTCAGTGTTTGTTCTTAATGAACTCATACTGATTTCATAAGAAAGACCACTTATTTTTGTTTATTTGTTTAAATATATACACCTAAATTTCATGGAAGGATTAGGGCCCTAATCTCATCCCTAATTTCCTTAGTACAGGAAACTTCCAGGTGAGTAAACAACCTCTACCAATGCAGGCCAGAATCTGTTCTGTAATTTATAGTTTTAGAAGACCTTAGCTTAAAGAGATCAAAGTCTTCCATTTCATCCAGGGTCATCTCCTGTCATTTTGATCTATATCTGGTCACTGGACCCAGGTGGCTCTGGAGGGGAAAGAGAAGCAGATGACCTTGCACAGCCTCCCTCACTGAAATCCAATTCACTTACATGTCATGGCATTACCTCCCTGGTGTCATATGGTCCTCTTCGAGAATGGAGGACAAACAGCAATGACAAAGAAGAACAACCTCTGGGTGAGTGATAGAGAGTAGCCTGGGGGCTCTAACAAGTTAAGTAACTTGTCCAGGTTGACATAGCCAGGATGCATCAGAGGCCTGCCTCCAGCCTAGACTGCATAAGTTCCATTTAACAAACGTAAATACAATAGACACTCACTGCCTGAGGTCCTGGAAATTAAAACTTAACATATTCTACATACAGATCTTTCAGGGCTCTTCACTGAATCTGGTTTATTTTTCATGACAGCAATTTCCCTTCAACACATTTTCATCAGGTCTACTGGAAAGAATCCTTGACCTGGATTTACATTCTGCAGAGCAATTTGGAACTATGTTCAAGGGGCTATCACACTGTGCATACCCTTTGATCCAGCAGTGTTACTCCTGAGCTTGTATCCCAAAGAGATCTTAAAGGAGGGAATGGGACCCACATGTGCGAAAATGTTTGTGGCAGCCCTCTTTGTAGTGGCCAGAAACTGGAAACTGAGTGGATTTTCGTCAGAGAATGGCTGAATAAGTGCTGGTATGTGAATGTTATGGAATATTATTGTTCTGTAAGAAATGACCAGCAGGATGATTTCAGAGAGGCTTGGAGAGAATTACATGATCTGATACTAAGTGAAGTGAGAAGAACCAAGAAAATACTGTACACAGCAACAAGATTATGTGATGAGGAACATGGCTCTTTTCAACAGCGAAGTGATTCAGGCCAGTTCCAATGGTCTTGTGATGGAGAAAGCCATCTCCATCCAGAGAGAGGACCATGGGGACTGAATGTGGAGCACAACATAGTATTTACACTTTTTTTGTTGTTGTTTGCTTACTTTTTTTCTTTATCTTTTTTTCCCTTTTTGATCTGATTTTTCTTGTGCAGCATGATAAATGTGGAAATATGTATAGAAGAATTGCACGTGTTTAACATATATTGCATTCCTTGCTGTCTGGGAGGGGGAAAGAGAGGGAGAAAAAGTTTGGAACACAAGGTTTTTCAGGGATGCATGTTAAAAACTATTTTTGTATATGTTTTGAAAATTAAAAAGCTATTATTAAAAAATAACAAAAAAATCCCAAAGATCCTGGGTTTGAATCCTGACTCTGAAACTAGTTATGTAATTTTTGGTCAAATCACTATCCCATTTAGGCCTCAGTTTCCTCACTTTAAAATAAAATGGTTGGATTAAATGTTTAAAGTCCCCTTTCTCTCACAATCTATTTGGAATATGATCTATGATCAACTGAAAAGTTCCAAAGGCTCTTTAATTTCAAAGGACAAGAAAAAATATATTGCTTTTTTTGATTGAGGTAATGGATTGAGCAGGGAAAGGAAAAGAGGGATTCTATCCATCACTGTTTACCTTAGACACGTAGCCTCACCTTTCCAGGAAGTTTGATCAAGGGCCTACCATGCCATTTGTAGGTGTTTGTGCTGTCCTAGGAGACAAATTTGTGTCCCACTAAGGGATCAAGTTCAGCAATGAATGCTGGATATTATACTAGGTGCTCTCTAATAAACACTTAAGGGTGGGATTGGGTCAGGAATTCTGTGTGATATGAATTCCTCACTGGGAAAAAGTGAGCTCTCCATGGCATGCTTATTGCAGGGAGATTCCCTGGTTTATGTGCTTTGTTCTTTCCCTCTGCCCTAGTCTGATTTTGCTTCATGTTATTTTGTTAGCCCTTCCATAACAACAAAAACAAAAAAATCCTTTAATCCCTCAGCTTTCCAAGGATTTCCTGCAATAGTCTCCTAAATACTGCAATAGTCTCCTAAATGATCTCACTGCCTCAAGTTTTTCTGAACTACAACTTGTCATTCACTTAATTTAGTTGCCAAGGTAATTGCCCTAAATCACAGATCTGATGTTATTACCCAACCCCCCCCCAAAAAAAAAAACCCAAAACAGACTTCCAGTGGTTTCCCATTATTTTTAGATTAAATATAATTCCTCTGTTTAGCATATGAAACATTCACAACTTGGCCCCTTCTTACCTTCCCAGTCTTTCCCTCCTTACACACTTCCATTCACTCATCATTCCAGCCTACTTGCTGTTCATCCTACATGACATGCTTCTTCAGTTCTGTGTTTCATGTTGTCTGTCCCTCGTTTTTGGAGTACTGGGACCCTTCACCTCTGTTTCTTTGTCTTGTTGGTTTCCTTCAAGACTCAGATCTCACATTTATCAAGATATCTTTCCCAGGCCCAATCATTACTAGTCCCTTCGTTCTGAGATTATCTTCTATATACTCTGTATATATCTGGTACATATATTTTTACATTTTAGAAGGCAAGCACCTTTTGGGGGCAATAATCATGTTTTTACCTTTCTTTTCCAAGCATTTAGCATGATTTCTGATTTCTATAAGCTCTTAATATATTCTTGTTGCCTGATAAACTTGCACTGCCCCCAGGAAACTTTCTAGGACTCTAACCTATCAAAATGGCATTCATCTACCTCAGTAGAGGGAGTTCCTCATTAGGGATAAGTTTTGAGAGGAAAAACGACCATGCTATGCATGCAAAAGTATTAATGATTTAGTTTTTTTTTTTTTAAAGATTTTCAATCCCCAAAGTATAACTTTATAGATTTACAAAACTCTTTTCCCCCTGAGGCAATTGGGGTTAAGTGACTTGACCAGAGTCATACAACTAGAAAGTGTTAAGTGTCTGAGACTAGATTTGAACTCAGGTCCTCCTGACTTCAGGGCTGGTAGATGCTCTATCCACTGTGCCATCTACCTGCCCCAATTTATGAAACTCTTAAAATTTACTTGTTTTGAGATGAAAAAATGTCTTCAGCTCCTTATTCTCATGTGTTTTGTCATGTAGTTTTTTCTCCCACATGTCTACTTGTAAATAAATAATTTCTATAATATAAAGGATTTCTAGGTCATTACAGTCCATATGGAGTGGTATAAACCCCAGATTCTCAAGCTGTGAATTGTGACCTTATATGGGATCTCAAAACTGACTGTGGAAGGTCACAAAATTATGATTTATTATCAGGAAATGCTTGATTTGTGTACCTAATACACTTATATACCTGTACTTACATAAAAATTTCTCAGCTGAAAGGTCATGAGTGGGAAAAGTTTAAGAAGTTGTGATATAAAGAACCCAATGACGCCAAGGAGATCAGGGCTCCCAGTGGATGCCAAATTGTTCCCTGTAGACCTGAGTCTTTTCTTGCCATTGATTTGACTGTGGGGGAAAAACTATCTTGGACTCTATTATAACCTTGATAATGGAGGACCATTATAACCAAGAAAATGGGTGCCCCATTATAAAAAGTATCTTAAAAAACTGCATATTTGTCAAAATTGGATGGGATATGATATGATATATGATATCTCAAATCTGTAGCAATAAAAATATGACAGAAAAATCCAATGATGCTGAGTATCTAAATAGAGTATCCTCTACACCAAGAAGTTGGGAATAACCATTAAGTCTTTAAGTCTTTTTAGGCCCTTATCTGCATGGAACTTAATAATTTAATAGCTAGAAGTTACATGGAGCCTGCTACGTGCCAGGTACTCTGTTGAAATGCTTTCCAAATATCTCATTTGATCCTCACAACTCTTGGGAAGTAAGTACTATTATTATCACCAGCACTTGAGGAAACTGAGATTATGTGATTCTCTCAAGGTCACACAGCTAGTATGTATCTAAGGCTGGATTCGAACTCAAATATTTCTGAAACAAATCTAGTACAACATTCACTATACCATCAAGCTGCTAAAAATTTCAGTTTAACAAATACTGATTGGATTGACCCCTAAGCCTGGAATACTCCCTCTTCACCCCTGCCTCTTAGAATTCCTATCTTCCTTCAGTGTGTTGTTTATGTCCCATCTCTTACAGAAAGCCTTTCCTCATCTCTCTGGTTATAATTTCTCTCTCCTTCCTTCACAAATGATCATTCATAAGCTTCTCTGATTTTATATTGTATTTCTGCTCCACACTAATTCTTCCCCCTCTTCCCTAGCAAAATGGAAGCTCTAGGAAAGCAAAGTCCATAGTTTGGTTTGGTTTCGTCTCTGGATCCCCAGTACCTTGCCCACAGTTGTTGGACTGCAGTACATTGGAACCTGGGCTCTTTAAGAATAATATATTCAGTCTCTTACTGGCTTGCACGTTGACGCCAATGCCTTTTGCATTGTGGGCAGTGTGATCTGAACCAGTGCCTCTTGAAATAGCATCTTCCGGATGGTACTGCTATCATAATCATATTGCTGTCAATACAAAGACAGAAGCATATGTTAAATAATAACACCACAGTCTGGTGAAACTTTTCTTTAAAAAATAATCTACAACAACAAAACACCCAGCAACCCACAGCATCTCACTTTCTTATTTTTGGCATGGTATTTTATTTTCTAAGTATTTCAGAGGCTTTTTCCAGGTAATTCCCATTTCTATTTAGTGAAATGATTAATAATAATTAAGATGATGTTAAAATAACATTTTGGAAATTGTGTGATGTATTAGTGTAGGTTGCAAAGATTTAGCAACTGCTAGATGTCTAAAAAGATAAAAAGTAAGTGGCTAGAAATACATACCAAAAGGTCAATTTCTATTATAAAATAGCATGATAAATCACAGTACTATAAATGTAAATTCCAAAATATGATTGAGAATCCAATAATTCAATTTTCCTGGAACTGTAGCATAAGATAGAACTGTAATCCATAGCTGCCTTGACATAATATTGATATATAAAAATTCAGAAACATTTTCAGTAGACATTGTCAAATCAAATACTCATAATATCAAGCCTCTATGAAATAATTAATCAAATATATATTACATAGCATTTTAAGGTATTCAAAGTGCTTTTCAAATAATATCTCATTTTATCCTTACAATAACTCAGAAAAATAGAAGCTATTTTCACATATTTGCCTTTTACAGATGATGTATTACATAGCACTTTAAGGTATTCAAAGTGCTTTACAAATAGTATCTCATTTTATCCTCACAATAACTCAGAAAAATAGGAGCTATTTTCACATACACCCCTTTTACAGATGTATTACAAAGCACTTTAAGGTATTCTAAGTGCTTTACAAGTAGTATCTCATTTTATCCTCACAATAACTCAGAAAAGTAGGTGCTATTATATCCTCCCTCTTCTTACAGATGAGGAAGCAGAGGTTAAGTGAGCTGTTCAGGGTTACACAATAAGTATCTGGGGTCATATTTGAACTTCTTATTCTAGGTCTAGTATTCTATCCATTGTGACACCTGGTTGCCTCTGAAAGAAAAACTTTCAAAGATAAAGAACTAATGAAAAATTTAAACCACTTGGGAACCGAAGGATGTATTTGCTACCTCTTTTGTTCCTTCTGATAGCAGAATTGTCTTAAACATGTTTTTAATGAGTTTACAGAAGGTGAAATTATATTTCGATGCTCTTATTCAGTTACAAGAAGCGAACATTTTATATACCTCATAAGAGTTCACAAAATATTAGCTATAAAAGAAGCAAGCTAGCAACTTGTCCTTGGACTTTATAGGAGGCTTCTAAAAAAAAATAACCAAACTATAATAGCAGCAGTAGCAACAACAACGATGATGATGATGATGATAAAAACAAAAAATAAAAGACATTTATGTAGCTCTATATAGAGACAAAATACATTCATTATCTCATTTGATTCTCAACAAATATCTGAGGGGATATTTTCTATTACAATTTTATGGATAGGTAAATGGAGATTAGAGAGGCTATGGGAATGCCCATGTGGAATGATATAATTGGTAAATCAAGGATTCTTTCTGCCAGATGCTCCTGACTCCATCCAATAGGAGGACAACTAAAGCCTGACAAAACAAAGATGGTTTTTCTACATCCTAAGTGAATTTGAGGACAGGACAAGTTTTTTTTAAGTTCATGTCTAATAACTTCCTGTCTCAAACTTAAGTCTATTTGATACACACAATAACTTACATTCATTGTACTATAGAGAGTGTGCCTTAGAAGGACCCCTTGTTTCTTCTCTAAAAGAGAATATGGATGAGACATTTGTTCTGACATTGACCCTGCTCAGTTGATAAGGGATGAACTAGCCTTGCCCTGAACACCCCATTAACTTAGTACCACCACAGTAAGGGGGATTGATTCTTGGCTGATTATCCAACTGAGCTATGATTAAGTGATCATCTGGAAAGATGTGACGAGCACAGATTTGGGTGCTAGGAGATCTGGATTCTAGGCATGAGTTCTAGGTTATTGTATAACCATGTACCATAATTTCCTTTTTTTTTTTTTTGGACCTCAGTTGTCTCATCTATTAAATTAAAGGGTTGGAATGGATGATCCTCTGAGTTCCTTACTGCTTTCATTTTAGGATTCCAAAGTTGCTATCATCAGTCCTATATCTTTCAGCCCTGTAATAATTTCTATGCTTTTTTGTTCAATAAAAAGTAACATTACATTTAATGCCAATGTTCTGGCCTCCAGTGTCTGCTCTTGCTAATGTAGCTTTACATTTCAAGGATCAATTCTGCATTCATGTCTGCTCTGGTCTATTGCCTTGATAGATGCAATTTAGAACCACTTTAACAAGTTACTAAATTAAGTTTCTTTCCCAGAAAATGAATAAAACATACTAAAAGTAAATGATTTCATCTGGCATGCTCTCTGGACCAATCTGGGGTTATATTAAGCCATCACTTCATGACTATCTTTTAAAAAGTTGGTGGCAAGGGATCTGTATTTCCATAAGGATCCACCAGATGGCAGAACAAACACAAAAGCCCCAGACTGGGGGAAAATCCTGACCAATTTATTTGTTTATAATTATGAAAGGCGTTTCAGAGAGGGAGGGAAAGGGGAGGAATAAAGACAGATTAATAAGAGAGAGAAAGGGAAAGATGGGAGAGGGATGGGAAGGGAGAAGCAAAGACCAGTAGGGGAGGGAATATGATTGATTTCTTCCAGTATATGAGGTATATTTGAGTATATTATGAGAGAATAGTTGAATATATGAGCACATGGAAAAGGAATTAGATTTGTTCTGCTTGATTACAGAGGAAGCTAAACTAGGAGCATTTAGCGCTTGGAAATTGCAACAAGTCGGATTTTTCACTCATTGAAAAAATTTCCCAACAATTAAGGCTCCTCTACAGTGGAATGGCTGCCTCGGGAAGTAAAGAATGGGTGGTGGAGCATTCATTGGGTATAGATGGGGTCAAAGTGATTCTTTTGTTCAGTTATAAACTCAATAGTCTCTGGGGTTCCTACCAAGTCTTAATAGTCTCTAAGGATAGAGAAGTAGGGGAAGGATATAAAAAGTGTGGGAAGACATTTTACAGTTAGCTTAAGAAATATAGGAATGGCCATCTTGTTTTATACAGTACTTCCATTGGAATCAGGGAGATATTTTACCTTTAAGACTCGTTTCTTGACTTTTTCAATGGCGGTTGAGATTTTGGACACATCTCCTTGTTGATGGGGTGATAGAAGCTGCTCAAAAGTGTAGACTGCATTTTCCATGAGCTAGAAATCAAAGCCAGCATACAGAGCTAAAATGACAGCTGATTGGAGGTGCTGCCCTTATGTTCTACAGCATTCAATTGGTCCCCCTTTTCTCCCTTATCCCCCTCCATTATCTAAATTAGAACAGTTCCTGTAAGCAAGAAAAATCTGGTTCTCTAGGCACTAACTGCTCCAAAGCTGAATAGTTTCTGAGATGGTAACATAAAACTCTTTTCATGTGTCTGCCTTCAGAAATAAGTCTCTTAACAGCCAAGATGAAAACTGTAAGGTTACATTCTCATTTGGGATTTTTAAATTTGATGTTCTTTCCCCCATTTGAATGGAATCAACAAATTAACAATTGTTTATTAAGTGCCTACTACATCCCCTGCATTGTGCTAAGTGCTGGGAATACAAAAGACAAAAATGAAACAATCCTTATTCTCAAGGAGCTTATATTTTAAGAGAATATTAACATATTTATAGCTAAATAAATATAAGATATATATAAATATATAGGCATATCTTTATATATCTATATCTATCTATATGTAAAATACAGACAAAGGGAATGGAGGGCACATTAACTGGGGGAATTAGAGAACATTTATTGAAGAAAAGATTCTATCAAATCTAGGAGTATCAAGAGATGGAGAGAAAGAACATTCTGGTCTTGAGGAGGACATTCTTGGCCATGGATGTGGGAAATGAAATGTCACCTATGGGGAAGAGCAAGTAGGCCAGTTTGGCTGTAACTTAGGATATATGAGGGAGATTGATGTATAATTAGCCAGAATGACAGGCTGGAGCCAAGTTGTAAAGAGCTTTAAATGCCAAAGTTAAAGTTTTATCCTAAAGGCAATGGGGAACAATTGAAGATTCTTGAGTAGAGGAGAAAAGAAGTCAGTCTTGTTCTTTAAGAAAATCAGTTTGACAGCTTTGTGGAGTGTGGATTGGAGAGGAGAAAGACTGGATCCAGGAAGACCAATTAGGAAGCTATTACAATAATCTACATGAGAAGTGGTGAAAATTTAAAATAAGATAGTGGCTTTGTGAAGACACAGAAGAAGATACATACAAATAGAAGTGGAGGCAGAAACATTTATTGACAGATTAGATATGTGGGGTGAATGAGGGTGAGGAGTTGATGATGATTGTGTTGTGAACCTGGATGACTGGAAGGATGTTGTTTCCATCAACAGAAAGAGGGGAATTTGGAGAAGGGATGGTTTGGGGGGGAAAGATGACTTCTGTTTTGTATGACTTTAGTTTGAAATGGCTATGCAGCATCCAGTTTGAAATGTATAGTGGGCAGTTCTATGGTATAGTGGGCAATTTCCTGTTTCCATCCTCCTTCTCCACCATGGTTCAAGAGACAGCTGATGGCTACATATATAGATTAAACTTTTTTTTTTAATTTGCCCAGAATCACACAGCTAGTAAGGATCTGAGGCCAGATTTGAAGGGCCGGTGCTCTATCCACTGTGTCACCTAGCTGCCCCTAGATAAGTAGATTTTAAAGTCTTCAGCTGAGATATTGCAATTGAACTGAAGGGAGCTGATGAGATCACCTGGAGAGAGAGCTTGGGTAGACCAGGGAGAAGAGAAGAGAAAGCAAGAAGGAAGCCTTGGTGGGACAATCAGTTATGCCTTGGATGATGCATGAATAAGGAAGATTGAGAAAGAGTGGCTCCATTGATTGGATGAGAACCAGAAGAAAACAGTGTCATAAAAACCCAAAGAGTAGTGAGAATATTTAGAAGGATCATATAATCTTTCCTACCTCAATTTTCTACATTCTTTAAAGTTTGCGTGAGGTGGGAAAGATAGCTACATTTAATTTTAGTTTATTTAATGGAATTCTATTCCATTGAATTCTGATAGTTTTAGTTCTGCTCTGCTGATTCTTAGTGGGTAAAAAGGACCCAGAATTATTGTTCCTACTTTCCCTTTTTGGTATTTCCTCTTCCCTCCACTATTTTTCACTTCTCTTTAGTGGTTAAGAAGCAGAATGTAGGATAATAGCGGGACAAGCTTTGGGCTCATAGCACTGAGGAGAAACCATGCTGGGACTTTCCTTTCCTCCCACTCCTACCAAATCTCCAATCCTACTGGGAAAAGTCCTATCAAAGACTAGCTCCTTTAGAATGAGGACTATTTGTTCTCTGTTCCTTTCCACCCCCACTCCTGCCAAACCTTCAATCCCACTGCGAAAAGTCCCACCAAGACTAGGTCCTTTAGGACTGGGAATCTGTTTTCTGTCTCATATATTGATCTGCTACCCTTTTCACCATTCCTACCTCTCTCAGGGGAATGCCCTTGTTTCACTCACTTCTTGCATGTAGTTTTGAGTCCTCTGTACCACCAAGTCAATGTGGGGGAACTTGAAGCGGCTCTTGAGATCTTGGAGTTGCTCTTGGAGTAGATTGACTTTCAAATAACAAGGTTCCATCTTTACTGAGTTCAATGGGAGATTCATCAGCTGGTCCAAGTGCTATAATTTGATGAAGAAACAAAATAATCTTGAGGTAGATGAAGCTGATTTCAAGGAATGTATCCTAAATTTTCAAGGACTCTGTACATGAGTGTATTTTTAAGGTTAAGGACCACAAAATCTACAAATTGTCATATTTTTCTGCTCTGTTGATTCTTAGTGGGTGAAAAGGATCCAGAGTCATTGCTCCTGCTTTCCCTTCTTGGTATTTCCTCTTCTTTACAGAATTTTTCATCTTTCTTTAGTGAATAAGGAAACAGCACCTTGGGGAGGCAGTGGTTCCTGATATAAGAATAACTATTGATAGATGAGGTACAAAATTGTGGAGATATCCCAGTTCTAGATATTCCTTATGAAACTTCAGGAAAATTCAGGTTATAGAATATCAAAGTTTGAAGGGGCATCAGAATTTTATCAGGCTAATCAATATCTGAATAGGAATGCCATGTGGGGCATTACTTAGCCTACAATTGAAGATTTCCACTGATAAAGAATTTAGTGTCTCTTGAGGCAATCCATTCTACTTTAAGATAGCTCAAATTGTTAAAAAGCTTCTCCTTCTCTTGAGCCTAATAATGATCCTTATAAAAAGGATGATTTAGAACACTTAGAAAGAGAAGCAATAATGGTGCCATACTTTCATCAAGAACAAGTTGTACTAGACTAATTTTTTTAAAGGATTACTAGACCAAAAGATCTGTGTTCCTGGGCATAGTATTCCTGGACTTCAGCCAGGAATTTTATGTCTCTCGTAGTGTTCTTTTGTTTTTTTTTTTTTAAATTAAGAGATGTGGACCAAAGGATCATACAGTTAGGTAGATTTGGATCTTGTTGGATGATTGGATCCAAAGAAGGGTGATTGATTGATTGATTGTTATCCCCTTTGAAAGGACAACCCAGAAATGTTCAACATTTGTTATAAAGAGACTGCTGTCATTTTACTTAGAGAATTTTAGGGTATTCAATTAATCAAGAGTGATGGCAGATTTGCAAGTGTAAGTTTCAATGAAAATCATTATCCCAAACTTTCTCAATGACACCTCTATATAATGTTGTCCATTAAAAAAATTCAAACAGAAGTCTGCCAAGATCCTCAAATACTCACATGGTTCATCTCCAACCGGCAGTTCCACTTTATTTCTCTTTTTCCCCATTTAATAATATTTTGTTTTTTTCCAATTACATGTAAAGATAGTTTTCAACATTAACTTTTATAAAATTTTGAGTTTCATATTTTTTTTCTCTCCCTTCCCCAAGCAATCTGATATAGGTTACACATGCACAATCATATGAAACATATTTCCACATTAGTTATGTTTCTATTTTATTTCTTTACCTCCCTCAGCTGAGCAGGATCTTTGTTGGTCTGGAAACTTTGACTGATTTCATTCACCTCTTTTTCAAAGAGGGCCCGGACTTCACTAAATCCAGAACTCACTGGCCCCATGAGTTCCTCCAAGATAGAAGCCAGAAATGGTTGCACGCTCTCTGCACAAGTTCGCCCAGCAAGTTCAGCCACCATGACTAAGAGAAGAAAAAAAGAGCCATGATTTTAAGAATAGTTGTAGGAATGGCTACAGAAGAGCCAGAAGTCAGACTAGCACCTGACAAGGAACTCTAAGACCTCTCCTGGGCCACTGTACCAAACCAGCTTTGTATTTGCTGTGCCCAGTTTTACTTCCGAATGATCACTGTCATATACAACTGTTGATTCACTTTTTCTGATATTTTCCAAAGTTCCTTTTCTCACTGAGCTTTCTTTTACCTTGGGAAAGAGACACATTTCTTCTGTTTCTTACAAACAACCATGCAAGAAGATGATAGACATCTGATACAAAAGAAGAAAACTCAGGTATCCCACACTTCTGGATGTTCTATTATATTTTCAAATACACTTATATAATATCGGAAAATATTGGAAAAGGCAGTGAGGTACAGTGGATAGAGAACCTCAGATTCAAGAAGGACTGAGTTTGAAATCCCATCTCTGACAACATTGGTTTGTGTGATCCTGGGAAAATCACATAACCTCTCAATAGCTCAGATAACTCTCTAACCCTTAAAGTTGCGGAATGGAGGCTGAGCTACCTTGGTAAAGGAATTACCTCATAAGGAGTTTCCTCCCAATACCAATGAAAGCAGAGTTCACATAAATAGGTAGACAGAGATACAGATATGTGCAGTTATACGTCCATACACATATTATATGTGTATGTATTCCAGCTATATAATACTATATTTATTTATAAAATGAAAGGGTCATTTCTAGCACTATATACTATGGTCTGCTTCTTCCTGGAATTGCTTTGTTTATATTATATTCATTTATCTGCATACCTGCTACATCCTCCCAGAAGAATATAAATTCTTTGAGAACAGGGCATGCTTTGTTTTTTGTCTTCCTATTCCCAATTTCTAGGAAAGAAGCTTGTATATTATTCCCCAACAAATATATGGGAAAATTTTTCTTTGGTCAATAAATGATTGTTTAATAGAGTTTTTTTCTAAAGAAAATCTATGAATAGACTTTGAATGACTGGGCAGCTATTAACCAACAAAACAATTTGCCACAAAAACAAAAGAGAATAATAACACTCACAATAGTGATTCTGAAAAGCATGTTATTAAAATAAGAGGACAAGCATGAAAGGAACTTTTGAAAAAGAAAAGCACAACAATAACCTGAGCATCTATAATAGCCTGTGAGCTAGGGAGCTGGTGCTTAAGTCAGAGGGTGGAGCTCTACTTTTAATTTGGGGGCAGAATAATGTGTACAGTGGGCAGAAGTGGAGAACAGTAATGATGGAGAATTCCAAATTTCTTTCCTGTCATGGTGCAGAGTTGACACCAAATTACAATTTTAGCCTTATCTCCTACTACACCCTTCCATATGTCCTAAGTTCCAGCCAAATTGAACCATTTGCCATTTCCTGAATAGGCTCTACATTTTCCCAACCCTTTGTCTTGGCTCATGCTATGCTTTATATTAGGCCATACCCTCCCAGCTATCTGTATTCACATCCTTCCAACCTGGCTCACAATCTGTCTCCTTTATGATGTCGTCCTAAATCTTACTATCTGGAAGTGAGCCTTCCTCCAAATTCCTTCAGTATTTTATTTGTGTCTTTTTAATTATACTTAATACAACAAGCAACTACTGAATGCTTGCTACATGCAGAGCATTGGGGTAGGTGGTGTGAGAAGATGCACATTTTAGATAAGAGATCCCCACTTTCATTAATCTTACAGTCTCAGAAGGAGATACAGTATCAGACCAGGCAATTATAAAACCTACTATGTGACAAGTACATTGGAGAGTTACAGAATCAGTGCCATATAATGTCTGAGGGAGAAGTCTATCATTTGATCAGGGTTCAGAGAAACTTCTTAAAGGAGGAGGAATTTGAATTGGACTTTAATGATGAGTAGGAATTTAATAAGTGAAGATCAAGGATATTTCTAACATAGGAAATCCTATTCATATGAAGGTAACACATGTTCAGGTCAATGATTTAATCGAAGTAGAGTTTCAGAGAGGAATAATATGAGAAAAGGAGGGAAAGGTAGAGCAGAAACTATCTTTTTGATTGGATAAGGGCTTGAATGCCAGTCAGAAGAGTTTTAAACATTATTTGTTAGGCACTAGTAACTACAGAAAAATTCTGAGCTTGCTGATGAAATGAGAAGATTATCATATAAGAAAGAATATTCTGACAACTGTATGAAACATATATTGATTAAGAAGAGTAGTAAGTATGGATGGAAGAGCTAGAGGGAGATTCCTGATTTATAGGGAATGGAGGCTAATCCTAAAATGGTGGCAGTTGAGATAAAAAGCATGAATCTGAGAGGTAGTATAGGTATAAGATCATTCTAAGAAGCAGAGCAAGTCTAGTCACTTCTCCATGATAACTTTTAAGATCATTCAGTTCTATTTATTCTATTTAACAAAAATGCATAATGTATTCTACTATGTACAAGACCAGGTATGAGAGATACAAAGACAAAATAAAATAGTCCCTAACCTCAGGGAGGTTACATTTTGCTGGGGGGAAGGGAGGGATGGGGAATATAATATATACAAGGGTCATTTTCAAAGGGAAAGTACATAAGCAAAAAATTGGGGGCATCAGTGAGAGCTTCGTGAAAGAGGTGACACCTGAGCTTAATACAGTGTCTGGCACATAGGGGAAAGCTTTATAAATGCTAGCCATTATTTTTAATATTAGATATAGTTTGGTTAGTGGAAAGGAGCAGAAAGAGGGAAAGTTATGAGATAGGAAAAGGCAGCCCAGCAAAAGAAAAAATACTCATTAAGGGAAAGATGATTGAAATGTCCAGTTTTTCAACATTTAATTTGCATATAAAAGGATTAAGAAAGATTAGGGAATAGAATTTGAAGAGGTCTCTACCTAGAACAATAGAACAATAGGAATAAGGTAGTTGGCAAGAAGAGGCAAATAAAATAAGAAAAGAAAAGTGACATAATTAGGTTATGCAAATTGGTAGAATAATATGGTCAAATCCATGAAACAGACAGAAGATTGGTACAAAGCTAAAGGGAACGTGGATGGGGCTGAGGCTTTGCCTATGGGTATAGTTGTTGAAACAAAGCAAAGGCATTTGGGTGATGCTGCTATAAAAAGTTTTAAATAAGTTCTTAAGCTTAAAAACACATTTTTAATACATACAAGTTCAAGAAATAAGACTGAAGAGAAGGAGGGGAAATTGTGTAATTGACTTATATCAAATACATAATATTTCCATTTCTGCCCATGGTTGTTTATCTTTGTTACCAGAGTAAGCTGTTCTGCCTCCTGGAGGGAGAAGGTAAAAGTAAAGATAAAGGAAGATTTTATTTTTACATTTTGAATTGTTAGAGAGAATGAAACTCCCTAAAGGAATCAGAAATAAAGATTCAGTGAGAAAGACTGGGACTTGAGATTGAGGAGAGAAGGTCTAACCTTGCCAGAATGATGGAAAATGGAAATATAGACAAAGAAGAAAGGAAAGGAGAAGGATAGTTGTGTAATTAGAGTGAAAAAGAAATTTGAGGCTCATTCCGAAAAGGAAAGAGCTGTTAAAAAGAGAAAGCAACTACTTGTTGTTCTAAAAATGATGTAGTGGAGAAACTCTGGAGTGAGAGATGATTAATAATGGGAAGAGGAAAGTGAGAAGAGTAGAAGTCAGTAATTCCCTACACAAGGGTTTTCAGGAAGTTAGTTGTTGACTTGATAACAACAGAAAAGATCTACTGTTCTCCTCAGGCATGTATCCAAGATAAAACTACCCACTTCTGGTGATTCACATGGGCATAAGTGACACTCTCAGGAGGAATGTAAAAAGTATTGCCAATGATTATAAAGTCTTGGGCAAGAAACTAAAGACCATAAGGTTGTGTTTCTCTCAATGCTGCCCATTGAAGGCAAGGAATGCAGAAGAGAACAATTAATTTAAGAAGTGAACAGCTGACAATGGGATTTGAATTTCTGGATCACAACTTACAACATAGGGTTGACAGATTCCTGGCTAGAGATGGAATACAACAAAAGTTAGTAAGAATATTTTTACTGGTATCTTATAAAACGTATTGCAATGATTTTAAACTAAAAAAGGATGGAAAGGGGAGATGATAAATTATACATACATACATACACACATATATATCCTAAGTTAGAAATCTAAGAAGGAAGTATAACAGTAGCTGAGAATTTTATAAATCCATAGAAGATTCACAGGAGAAATCTAGAAATACGCAGGAGACAAAAATCCAAAAATAGAGCCAGAAGTAAAATCCATGGAGATATACACACACACACACACACACACACACACACACACACACACACCTCTTTCTAGTCTTCTTATGCCTTAGTGCCCCCCTCTCAGATATTCTTAGTTCCAAAGACATTGGTCTCCTCTCTGTTCCATGGACAGACAGGAGAGACACCTCTTCTCTCAGTTCTGAACCTTTTCTTTGCCTCTCCCCCATGCTTGGAATGCTTACCCTTCCTTAGGGAGGAAGAGCCTACTGATTTCTCTAACTTCCTTTAAGTTCCAACTAAAATCTCATATTTTACTAGAAGCCTTCCCCAACATTTCTTAATTCCAGTGCCTTCCCTCTATTATTTGGGGAAAGCATACCGCAGAGAGTTCAGAAGAAACACAGGTAGGATCCCATGGACTAAAATGCTGCAGGGAAATCAGCCCAGCAGTGATGGGAAATGCTCAAGAATGATAATCTAAAGACAGAAAGGAAAACCATTCTAATGAAGAGGAAAATGAAATTTGTCTGAAGAAACTGATATAAAAGCACAGCAAATCTAGCAATCAACTTTGATTTTTACAAGAAATGTACAGAAAATGGAAAAGATTGGCTATCAGAAGTTGAATATAAGAGTATAGCATAGTCTTGAAAAAAGGATGACAAAAGGGGGATTTTTTAGCTAGATGGGGAAGCAGAGGATCAAAGAAGGCAAAGTTTTTTGTTCTCAGTTGATAGGATGATGACAATTGGCAATATAGAGAAAGCATAGATGTTTAACTCTATCTTGTTTTAGTTCTCTCTGCAAAAGAGAATGACTTTTACCCTGGAAACGACAGAACAAATATGACTAACACTGAGTTGATACTCAAGATAAGTAAAGGGTCAGTGAGAGAATACTCAGCTGCTTTTGATGAATTCATGTCATCTCACTCAAATAAACTACATCCTTGAGTAGTGAAAGAACTAACAGAGATGACTGCTAAGCTACTGTCACTGATATTTGAAAGATAGTGGAAAATGGATTATGGTACTAAAAGATTTGAAAAGACCAAACATTTTTTGATTTTCAATAACAGGAAGAGAACAGTATCTACAAATTACAGGCCAGTGAAACTGATTTTTATTCCAGGGATGAATTCTGGAATGGAGTAAAGATATCATTGCTGAACACCTAAAAAGGGATGTAGTGATTACAAATTTCCAGCATGGTTTCATCAAGAACACATTCCAGACTAAACCCATTTTCTTTTCTAACAGGATTACTAGCTACTATCTGGGGAAAATGTTACAGATATAATTTACTTAGATTTCTAGCAAAGCTTCTGATAAAGTAGAGATAGGAAGAGATATGAATTAGAAAATATTATCAATCACTTGCTTTCAGAACTAGTTGGATGGCTGGATTCAAAAAACAGTTATTCATGGCTCAACATCAACATGACAGACAAGAGATATCTAGTGGAATGTTGCAAGAATCTGTGGCTAGCTCTGTGTGTTTAACATTTTTATGAATGATGTGGATAAAGACAGATGGTATGCTCATAAGATTTGCAAATGAAACAAAGCTGGGATGGAGAGCACAATAGTTACCAAATCCAGATTCAAAAGTTCTTGACAGGCTAGAGCATTGGACTGAATCTAATATAAAAGCTAATAGGAATGAATGTAAAATATTACAGTTGGGTACAAAAATACAATTTCAAAAGTATAAGATAGGGGTTAGACAACAGTCTTTATTTAAAAAAAAAAAAGATTTGAGTATTTTAGTGGACTACAAAAATACCAAGGGTCAAGTATAAACAACAACTAATAAAACTTTGATACCAAGAGTGACCTGGAGGAATAGAGAAGAGATAATCCCACTGTATCCTGCCCTCATAAGATCTCAACTGGAGTGATGTGTTCAGTTCTGAGCAGCACAGTTTAGAATGGCATTAACAAATGGAGAATGTCCATAGGATGGTGGATGGCCTTGAGTTTAAGTTTCTGGGGGCTATCACATAGAAAAGAGATGAGATTCATTCTTTTTGGCCATAAAGGGCTGAATCAAGTACACAGGGAGTAGAGGGGAGATAGGAATTATAAGGTGACAAGTTTAGCCTTAATGTCAAGAAAAACTTCTAACAAATGGAACTGTCCAAAAGTAGGATGGGCTGCTTTAAGACCTCTTTAAAGCCTCCAAGCAGAGATTAGATGGTTATTGGTTGGGTATGCTACACTGGAAATTCTTTTTTTATGGGTTGAACTAGATAACTACTGTAATTCCTTCTAGTTCTCAAATTCTGTGATTACTAGACTAGGTAATGGCCCACAGCTAGTGTTCGAGGTAAACCCAGATTTCTGATGACTCTAACTTTCGCATTCTTTTTGATATACAAAGCTGCCTCCTAGAATAAGTCGGAGATCTTGAGATAACAAGAAAGATCTTAAAGATAATGGGGAGTTAGCCACTGTAGGCTTTTGAGAGGGGAAGTGATGTAGCCAGAAAGGAAGATGAATCTGACAGCTATGAAAGGAGACATAAATCATAAATCATAAAATCAAAATGGCATAATCTAAGAGATCGTAGGAATATTGAAGGCTATTTAGTCCAAAATTATTTTAAAGTATCACATTAAAAGCAAAAGTTATTTTTTCTCACTTATTATATAGCAAGAGAACTGTCTTAAACAACTATTACTTTTCCCTTCATTGTTTTAGTTATTATTAAAATTATTTGTTTAAGACATGATATAGGATTATGGAAACATATAGTTTAATCATTTTAAAAGTCTTAATGACTAGATGTTCTAAGCACATCATCTGTTTAGTAACGTGTCTCTGGAGAATAGCTCTGAAATGAAGTTATAAAGAACAGAACATTTTATTTTTAACCTCTGATTTTTCCAGATAAGAAGTTCTTTGAGTTCACAATCTGATCCATGTCTGAACGAATGGTTCCTTCCAGGTCCTTTGTCATAGTTCTGCATTCCTCTTTCAAAGCACTTAATCCTTCTGAAACTTGATGCTGGACTAAGTTGTAGGCTTCTTCTAAAATCTATAACAAAACAAACACATAAATTAATATCCTGCACTGTATAAACTATCATCATGACACTCTAAAGAGCAGAAATTAGATTTGTCAGTTGGACCTTTATAACTTGAACTAACTACCAAAAAAAATCTTGTTTTTCTTTCTAACTTATAGTCAGTTTATTTTTGTCCTTATGCAAGTGAGATTGGTCAGACGCAAGAAGTAGTCATGAAATACAATTTCCTACCCAGAATTTTCTCTTCAAAAAAAAAGGTCACCAAATAAGAGAAGACAGTGCTAATTTTGTTTTACCCCAAGCCAAGAATGGTAATAAAGTAACAGTCACTTACACCAAACCAAGCTCTTTTCCTGTCATTCTTCTTTCCTTTCATTTTAGGTAGAAGGTCCGTCTGAAGGGTTGGCAAGAGTTCTTCCATCACAAGGTTGCTCAAGATCTATAGAATCAAAGAAAAACCATAGCTTCAACCCATGGGGTTCAATTGAATTAGAAAGTTATGAAATGACTTCCATGGTGGGGGCATGAAGGAAGAAAAACTCCTGGTTCTCCCCTCTTTCTTTCAATGCCATTTCTTCCCTGTAAGCTGAATCACAGATCTCTTACCTGGTGTTAATCACAAATGAGACAGGCTCTAAAACTGTCATATTGTTGTGCCCATTGAATGAGGAAGGGGGAAAAGTGATATATAAATATAATAGAATATATTCCATCATAAAAATGAGTTATAAAAAAATCACAGCACAGAAAAATTCAAATGAATTGATGTAGAGCAAAGTAAGAAGAAACAGAAAAACAACATTCAAAATAACTACATAAAAGGAAAGATCAACCAAATGATATTTATTTTGAGAAATAGCTACAAGAAAGTATTTTCTTTTCATTGCAAGGGTAAGGAATTACAGGGATTGAATACTGCATAGTCAATATGTAGGTTAGTGTTGCTAACCTGTTTTGTTCCCCTTTTCTTTTTGTTACAGCAGACAGCTCTCTAGGAAGGGCTGAGAGAAGCGATACGTGTAGAGATAAATGTGATGCAATGAATGTGATGGTGATTCTGTCTCCATAATGTTGTTTAGCTCTGTCTTCTCTCCACTCCCATAGCCACCTGTATTCAATGCCTTATCACCTCTTGTTTAGACTATTGAATTAGCCTCCTAACTGGTCTCCCTGCCTGAAATCTCTCTTCTCCCATACCCATCCTTCCTGTAGCTGACAAAGTGATCTTCCCAAAGCATAGATCTAAAGCATAGAGTGTCATTCTCCTGCTCAGTTAACTCTACTAATTGCCCGCTAACTATATAATCAGATACAAAAGTGTCTCTGATTGACACTCAAAGCCTTTCACCATGGGGCTCCGAGCCCCATGCAATGCAGCTCCGAGCCCCATGCAATGCAGCCAAGTTTGCCTTTTCTCTGTGGCTGACACATAACACACCTCCTGTATCAGTGCCTTTGCTGTCCTTCCTACCTGGAATGAGCTTCCTCCTTATTTCTGCTGTAGAATCCCTTGTATTTTTCAAAGATCAGCTCAAATGCTATGTGAGAGAGACCCTTCCTGACATTTCCAGCGGAGCTGAAGCCTTGCCACTTAATTATCTTATATTTATCATATATCTATATTATAAAGCATTATCCGTGTACAGGTTGTATTTGTGTTGCCTTCTCTGGCTAGGTTCAAAGTCCACCTTTGACAATCACTACCTGTGCAATATTAGGCAAGCCATTTCACCTCTGAAAGCCACACATTTCCCACATCTGTGAAAATGAGGGAGAAGTCTTTGAGGTCCCTCTCAGCTAGAGAGCTATGATCCCTATGGAATGGAAGCCCCTTCAGGGAAAGGATTATATCATTTAAAAATTTTGTAACCTAACCAATGCTTGTAGATTGATGTAAAAATAAAAGGCATTACTAAAAACTGATAAGAGTTTCCCATAAGTAGCCAGAAAACATCATTATCAGGATGTCTGCTGTTTTCTGGCTATTTTCATGCCATATGTTGTGATAATGCCTGAGCATCATTGCCCTGTCTACACACAACCCCCTTCCTTATTTGGGCTCAGATGGCTCAGAGTAAATGTAAATAACAATTGTTTCTGTTTTAACCCAAAATCCACCCAGATTAATTTTTTTTGATTAGATAAAACAAATTATTCTCGGACTCTTTTTTTTTTTTTTTTTTTTTAACCTAGCCTTAATCACAATTGCTGTTAAAGACCTTAGCTTAGAAAGCTTGGAAAGGCAAGATCTCTGCATTTACGGTCAGCTTCAGATCCTCTTGATCTATATCTTTCCCCTGGATTCAAATGGTTCTGGAGGGGAAAGTAAGGCAGGTGACCTTGCACAGCCTTCCCTTGCTTAAATCCAATTCACTTGCATGTCATGGCATCTTCTCCCTGAGAATATGGTCCTCTTCAAGAACTAAGGACTAATAGTAACAACAACCTAAAGAGAACACGTCTATCAATTATCCTATGTCTCTATTCAAAACTTCATGGATTCTTTAGTCCAAATCATCTCTTATTGGCTACCTTTTTTAGGTTAAATATGTGCAGTTCTTTTATACATATCTCCATCTTTGTCATGTTCAAGAAAAATCAGATCAAAAGAGAAAAAACCACAGGAAAGAAAAAAACAAGCAAACAATAATAAAATCTTGAAAATACTATTCTTTGATCCATATTCATTTTCCATAGTGCTCTCTCTGGATACAAAAATTACATTTTTCATCCCAAGTCTATTGGGATTACACTGCTTACTATTTTAAAAGAGTCATCTTCCCTTATTGAAATATAAACTTCTTGAGGAGAGGGAATGCTTCTCTTTTTGTATTTTAACTCAAGAATTTAGCAAAGAACTTTGAATATAGTGAGCCCTCTTAAAAATGACTTCACTCTTTCAAAAAATAATTTTAACAAAAAGAGAAAAAAAAGAAAAGAATCTGGATCTAGTAAGAAAATACTGCAGGTTTCAATTCTGGACCTGAAGCCACAGACATCTTGAATAAGACAATCTGAAAAGCCAAAGATTTAACATCCCAAGTGACAGAAACTCATGAGGATGATGGATATTTTCACATAGAAAAGAATCAACAATTTATCATACTCAAAAGAAAAGTGTCATAGCATTTAGAACTGGAAGGACCCCAAGATATCATTGAGTCCAGTTGCCTTATTATTTAGGCAGGAAATGAAGGCTCAGAGAAGCTGAAGTCAGCAAACTAACCAGTGGCAGCCCCAGGACTAGCACTCAGCCTCCTGACTCCTTCACTAGTAAGAATAGAATAGAATAGAAGTGCTGGGCTTGGAGTGAGGAAGCCTCAAAGTCAGATCAGACTCTTAAACACTTATTAACTGTGGGATCTTAGGTAAGTCACTCAAATTCTGTGTGCCTCAGTTTCTTCACCTATAAAATGAGGATCATGACAATACCTACCTCCCAGTGTTGTTTGTGATTATCAGATGAGAAAATAGTTTAGCACAGTGTCTAGCATATAGTGCATATCAATAAATATGTGTTCCTTCCTCATTCCCTTGTTTTTTCCACTAAGTCGCAATTATCAGGGTAGGTTAGGTTTAGGTGAAAAAGGAACTGTGGGAAGGATCAGATCAACCTCCCGTCAGGACTTTGTCAGCTATCCCTTTCCGATGTTCCCTTTAAAAATGTGCTACAAGGTTTAAGTTATAGAGCTCAGCTTAAAGTGCTATGTCTTTTAAGATCCTTAGGGGCAAGAACTTTCTTTTCCTTCTTTTGTTATCCCCAGAGCCTGACACACAGTAGGCACTTAATAAATGTCTATTGAATGAATGAATAAATATTTTCTTGTCAAAGGGCATCAAAGTCTTAATAAAGATGGAATATCACAAGTGGAGTTTTAGTCCCCACTAAATAGTAGAATCAATTGACAGTCACTTATTAAATGTTTACTATGTTTTAGTTATAGTGCTAAGTCTAAGGACTGCACCAACACATGCATCTGCTCTACTTGAGGAAATAACTTTTCTCTCTAGGAAGGGGCTCATGATCATTAACTAGATCTAGAGGGAAACTGGAAAAACTTATAAACCTCAGGTTAAAAAAAACCCTGGGAGAGTAACTTTTTCCCTAATGTACAACAACAAAAATATACATGCCTAGGGACTAAAAATAAACATAATGAAAGGGACCTAAGAGGTCAACTGACTGAGGTGTCTGTCTTCAGATTGGGCCTGAACAAATGAAGCAGGGAGATTGATTAAAATCAAACACTAGGTCAATCAATCAAGAGAAATTTAACATACTTGTTCAATTAATTTAAAAAGCATTTATTAAATACCTATTATGTTCTTGATACTGCAAAAAGAGACAAAAGTCAAAACTATCCTTCAGGGACTTACTAGGTTCTGGCAAGAAAAAGCACAAATTTGCATACGTAAATACAAAAGGTGCAACAAAAAGGCAAAGTAATTTTGATGAAGGAAGATTATTAGCATCTAGAAAAAGGTCTCAAGTAGGAGGTGGTAAGTGAGCTAGACTCTAACTTAATATTCTAAGTAGGGAGGGCGAGGAAGGAGAGAGTATGTGCATTTTACTATTGGAGCAAAGCCTTGGGCAAAGGCACATAGGCAGAAATGGAAAACCATACATGAGTAAAATACCAAATAGGTTGGAAACAGAGTGTAGGAAGGGGACAAATGGAAAATAAGCTTGTAAAAGGCTCTGAAAGCTAGAATATGAAGAGCTGTAAATTGCAAACAGAGATCTTTTCCTCCCCTAAAGGCAACATGAAGAGATTGGAGGGTTTTTGGCAAAGAAGTGACATGGTTTGAATTGCTTTTTTAGAAATATAAGTTGGGAAGATGAGCAAAGAAAGTATAAGGCAGGGAGAAAACTGGAAGCGGGGAGACCAATTAAGAGGCTATTTCAATAGGCTTGACAAGATAAGGCCTGAAACCAGGGCAGTAGCCATATCAGTGGAGAAAAAGGGATGGATACAAAAGAGCTTGTTGAGGTAGACACTGAATATGGGAGCAGGGAGGAATGAGAAAGACCAAAGAGTCAAGAATGACTGACATTGTAAACCTTGCTGACTGGAAGGATATTCTCAACAGAAACAGGGACAGTGGGAAGAACAGGGGAGTAAAGGAGAGAAGAAAAATAATTTTACATTTGTGTGTATATATTTATTTGTATCTAATGATAATCATCTCTAAAATGGGGTAAGGGTAAAAAAAGGAGGAGAAAAAAGGAAATTTCATAATAATTTTGTTGTATATTTGAAAAGAATAACAGGTTGGACATAGTAGATTTGCAGTTTCATGTACAATCATCTTTTTATTGTACCATATTATGGAAATTCTTGTTTTATTCTATAAATATTTATTAATGTAATAAAAAAGAAAAGAAAAAACAAGATAATAAGGTCTAGTTTAAACATGAGTTTGGGATTTCTAGACGCTATTCAGTTGGAAACATCTAACAGCAGGGCTAGCCTACCTCATAGGAGAGACAACAAGGACTATTACCTTTAAATTATTTTCTCATGGATCAAAGGTAAGAAGTGGAAAGGAGCAGAAACTGGGTACAGGACTCTTAATAAGTCTCCCAAAAACAGATATTCATTGGCTAATATAGAAATATGTTTTACATGACTTCATCTGTATTCATCCATATAATAGATATCATATTTCTTGCCTTCTCAATGGTGGAGGAAGAAATAAAAGGAAGGAAAGAATGTAGAACTGAAAATAAAAACATTTAAAAATAAACAGATGCTCACAGAAACTTATCAAATAAGTAGGACTGATGCATATTTTATTTGAGAAAAAAATTTTTTTTGGAGACTTTCAGGATTCCTTTATCCAGAAACCAAGGGAAACATTTAAATATGAAAAAACAAACAGGTATATAAGGAAGTCACAAGGTCCTAAAATTTAGAAGAATTGATCTCTTAGGCCAAGAGACATGTGTCTTTGGAGCTTCAGCAGAAATTTATGTACTGTATCATCATTGCTCTCCATCATTTCACTTTCATTAGAATAGGAGTGATGTTTATTCTGTTTGTAAATATGATCTTTTCAGGTTGGGCCCATATATAGTACAAGGCTCTGGGCAGGACTTAGCTTAGAATAAAAATACTGGGGGTATAGAAAGTGAAGATTAAAAATATGGAGAGAAGTCATTCCAAACAACATCTGCTCTACTCATTTAAAAATAATATTTGGACAAAATTACTTCTCCACCCCTTCTCCCACCCCATAAAAGAGTCAACGAAATTAACTTTGGAAAGTGAGAATGATTTGCTCTGAGCTCAGTGATCTAATTGGTGTCCCCATGCTAATGGAAAAGTTCATTAGATCATCAGATCCTTTTCTCCAAGATGGTGACATGGAGACCCCTGAGGAAGGAGGGAGATCAAAGGAGAAATTATGGGAAAGATGGCTTTTGAGCAGGACTTTTAAAGGAAGGATAAGATCTTAACAGTTGAATGTTAGGAATGGGAACATATCAAGCATAGGGAACAATTTAACCAAAGGGTTAGGGAAGCAGAAGACAACAGAAAGGCAACAGAGAGAAGTCCTGATTTAGCTGGAGTATAGACTAGGTAGAGTAAATAACATGAGAAAGGGCTGAAAAAGCGTGTTTTGGTGAATTCAAGAGGAAAATTGAAACCTTCATATTTCATGAAAATCGAAGTGCCCTACCACTAAATTCAAGTTGAACACTTCAATTCCAAGTATTCTCAAAGTACTTGATAAAAAGAACAATCTTAGGAGGAAGAAACTTTACCTCCCTGCCATCTCATCAGCAGCCTTGTAGCTGGGACAAAAGACTTAACCCTTTCATCTCTGGAACTCCAGCCCTGCCATCCCAAAAGCTTTGTGGGGGGCCAATATATCAAATGGCTGCTCTAATCAATCTTTACTTTATTCTCCTTCCATCTTAATAGACACAGGGAATTCATGGGGAAAAACCAATTGAGGCTTGGAGAACTGACCCAAAGTGCTGGGTCCTTTATCATTTAACTTTTCTGTCATAATAGTTAATCCAAAAGGTGTGAGGTGGTACCTCAGAGTTGTTTTAATTTGCATTTCTCTAAACAATAGTGATTGATGTCACTGCTGATAGCTTTGATTTCTTCTGAAAATGTCTCTTCCTATACTATGACAATTGATCAATTGGCCCAGGCCTTTTCTTAACCTAGTTTCTTAGGAAACAGGCATTTCCAATGACTGTTCCTCACCTGTAAAGTTCTCTCCTTCCTAATCCTCCATCTCTTTGTTTCCCTGGCTTCCTTCAAGTTCCAGCTAAAATCCCACTTTCCACAAGAAGTCTTTTTCAATTCCCTTTAATTCTAGGCCTTTCTTCTGAGATAATTTCCAATTGTTCCCACATAAGCATGTATATAAATATATATGTATATAGCTATAGTACATATGCATATATACCATGTGTATGTATATATATATATATATATATATATATATACAGATGTGTATATATATATGTCGATATACCTATAGGTATACAAATACACATATATACTGTGTATATATTGTTTGCACTACATACAAATAAGATATATATTTGATTATATATGTTTATATACACCAGAAAGTATACATATAAGTACATACATACATAATTGTTTGCATGCTGTCTCCCCTATTAGATCATGAGCTCCTTGAGAGCAAGTTTTGGGGTTTGCAGCCTTTTTTCTCCCTTTCTTTGTTCCCTCAGCATTTAGCACAGTGCATGGCACATAAGTGCTTAATAAATGCTTGTTGACTTGTTAAAATCAACCAATGAGAATTTATTAAGCATTCACTATGTGCAAATTATAATGCCAAATACTGGGGATACAATTATATGAAGACCTCAAAAAGCACTACAGAGGAAAGACAAGAATACATCAAGAGGAGCAAAGAGGAAAGATGCAGAAGTAAAGATGGCGGAGATGTCTGTGGAATAGTATTAGGGCTGTATTCCATGTAAGATAAAATGCAAACTCACCTATCAAAGCAAAGTACCCAAAGTCTTAGAGACTAGAGGGCTAAGGAAGACAGCCAGATTTCATAGGGAGGAGATGGCTAGAAGTGTGGAGTTTGAGACAGGACCCAGATTGAAATGTTTAGTAAAGAGTTGGTGACTGGAACAAGTAAAGAGACTGAGCTTGGATGTAAAGCTCTGGAAGTTATCATCATAGAAATGATAATTAAGCCCAAGAAAGCTGAAGAGATTACTAAGTATAAAACTATAAAGTGAAAAGAGAAAAAGACACAAGCTAAACCTATAGTTAAAGAAAAGGGAAAACAAAAAAGCACAAATTGTTTTATATTTCAGTTGTGTCTGATTCTTTGTGAACCCATTTGTAGTGTTCTTGACAAAAATACTGGAATGGTTTGCCATTTCCTTTTCCAAATCATTTTACAGATGAAGCAAACAGGATTAAATCACAAAGCTAGTATTTGAGATCAGATTTGAACTCAGAAGATGAATCTCCTCAACTCCAGATTCAGCCTTCTATCTACTACGCCATCTAGTTGCCTCAATATTAATCACCTACTATGTTCTAGATTGCCCTGAGTCATACTCTAAAGAATATTGTTTTTTGTCACATTAAAAGTAGATGACAGTATACATCTTAACTAATTTTAAATATTTAATATTTAATTAATTTAATAAATTAAATATCTAAATATTCAAAAGTCAAGATTTCCCTTTGTATATAACAACACAATATTTTCCCTGGTGCTCTGCTTTTCTTTTCTTTGGGACAAAGAGGTGCCAAAATTATCTGCTTTAAGAACTAGTGAGTTTTTCCTGTTTAGAAGCCCTCAAGTAGAGATGGAACAGCCACTTGTTTAGTAAGTGACAGTGGAGATTCTTTTGGTATATGGATGGGACCAGATGATTGTTGAGGTCCCTCCCAACTTCCACATTTTTAAAGACATTCACCTATGCTTGCTAATATCTCTGGGACCTTGTTTCTCAATTACTTTATCTATAAAACTAATGGGTTGAAGTAGATCTCTGAATTCTCTTTTGGTTGCAGTCTATGACAATTCTAGCTCACATTTTTATTATATTTTAACATCTGCAAAGTGTTTTGTATATATTATCTCATTCAGTCTCCACACTAAATCTGCTGGGAAGGTAATGCAGGCATTAATATCTCCATTTTGAAGATAAGGAAACTGAGGCTCAAAGACATTAAGTGTTCTTTTCAAGCTCATACAGCTAGTTATTGTCTATGGAGAGATTTGAACCCAGGTTTATTCTCACCTTCAATCCAGATAGCTATCCAATATACTACATTTCCCATGATGCTATGATGATAATATTGACTCCTCCTTGTCCCCCAATTACCCTGTTCTAAGAAGGGGTAGTATGTTTATCAACCAACTGTATTTGAAGACAAATATATACTTATATAAGCAACAAATCAATCAATATGGGTTTTCAGGAATACCTTAATATTCCCACAATAACAAACTTTATGGGTAAGTTATTCTAAGTTATTTGTGCAGCCTGAATATGGGACCAAAATAACCATAACCATTGAACATAATCAACTGTGGGGGCACACCATGCTTTTAGAGTGAGTCATTACTAGAAAGATAATCTTGCAAATTGTCTGGGAGTCTTCTGATTATAGGTCTCCTAGGTTAGTACATTATGAGTAAGTTCTTGGCAGGCATGAAGAAAATATGAAAATAAGTACAATGCTTTAAATAAAGAACTCTATAGATCAGAGCAAGCTTTTAAGAATAAGCCATATTCTTAAGTCATTTGGTAAATCCTATCCTCTTTAGTTTTTGTGTATTTTCTTTCATCTCTTATTCTGGGCATCCTTCTCTTCAGTGTTTGAATCTATTCTATTCTTTGCCACTCTAATAAATAGATATTATTGTTAAAGGCTCATCAATTATATTATGTTATCACTATTATAATTATATTATCAATCACTGTTAAGTTGTTCAGTTCTGTCTGACTCTTCATGACCCTATATGGGGTTGTCTTAATCCTTCTCCAGATTAAGCAAAAATAGTAAGTAACTTACCCAGCTGGGAAATATCTGAAAGTGGATTGAACTTAGGTGTTCCTGACTCCAGATCCAGTGTCCTATCCACTAAGGCACATTGCTAACTCAATGCCCAGCACATAGTAGGTGCTTAACAAGTACAAAGTCAGAATATCTTGGCTTTTATTGGTAAATCAGATTCTCACAAGTTACATTTAAAATATGTTATAAAGTTTATTGATGTCTACACTTTTAAAATATACACTTTTACTTCCCAGTAACTTCCCTCCTTTCCCTGAACTCAACCCTTCTTTGTAGAAGAAAAGTACAGCCAAGTAAAACAAATCAACACATCACTTATGAAAGATGATGTATGCCTCACTACATACCCTTAGTCCACCACCTCTCTACAGAAAAGCTAGAAGAATGCTTCACTATTAATCCTTCAGAGTCATAATTGCCCACTGTTTTAACTTGAATTCTGAAATCTTTCAGGTTGATTCCCTTTGCATTTTTTGATCATGCTTTAAATTATTCTCTTGGTTTCATGTTACCTCATTTCATTTAAGCTTTCTCAAGTGTTTTTTTTTTTTTTTTAATGACATCTTCATGGTCATCATTTCTTATGTGATAGCTTTCCATTTACTCATAAATGCCAATTAATTCAATCATTTTCTAACTAATACGTGCCTACTTTCTTTCCAGTTCTCTCCTACCATACAAAATGTTCCTAAAAACATTTTTTTATCTAAGAGTGGAGTCCTGATGTCCTTGATTTCTTTGGGTAGAAAGATCCCACCATGTCTACAGAAAGCAGTATGACATGATGAAACTGGACTAGAAATCCAACCAACTCTAGTTCTGTTTCTAGCTTTGGCACAGCCATTGCTACTGCCATTAACTAGTGGAGTAACCCATTTAATCCCAATTTCCTCACTGGTAAAATGAGAATAATCTCAAAGGTTCATTCCAGTTCTAAAATTCTATGTTTATTTTTCCATTAAAAATACTTAAGTTATGAGGGAGTAAAGATTCTGTGATTAGGACATCCTCTGGCACTATAGAGGGGAACCAAAGGAAAGGTGACCTAAGGTAAGATTTATACCCGCCTAGAATTTAACATAAAATAGCAATCCATTCATGCCAGTGGAATGCTGGGCTTCATAAATAAAGTGTAAATGATCTGGGAACTGCTGCTAGACCTCCCTCAAGTTTAGGTTATGTGATGACTCCAACATACATTGATTTCTCCTCTACTTAATTCAGTTTGATTTATGGTAATATCTTTATTACAAATGTACAGCCTTATTCTAACTGCCTGCATCATTTCATAGCACACTTTGACACAGCAGTACTAATGATGGTATTTATAAGCCTGTGTCAGCATTTGTTATATGCTTCCCTTGTCTCTCGCCTCCTTAGGGACAGCCCAGCATTCCATTAGCACAATTCACTTAATCCTTTTTACCTTAATTTCCTCATCTGTAAAATGAACAATGATACCTACTTTTCAAGGTTGTCATGAGGATTAAATGAGATAAAATTTGTAATATACTTAGTACAGTGCCTAGTACACAGGAGGTACTATATAAATGCTTATTCCCTTCCCCTACTCTTAATTTATACTCTAGTTCAGCTTCTTGTCCCTCTTGTTTAAATTATCACCATAGGATTCTAACTGGTCTCTAATCTCTTCTCCTTTTGGCTGCCAAATGTATGCTCTTAAAACATAAATGTAACTATGATGTCTCTTCCTACTTAAAAATATTCAATAGCTCCTTACTACTTCAAGGACAAATTTTTAATATATATTTTAATTAGTCTATTTTAAGCACTTTCACAAATTTGGCTTCCACTTACTTTTCCTGTCTTATTTCATATTCATATTACTCCTCTTCACCTATCCTCCACCTTAGTCAAATAGGTCATTAACAGTTCCCTACCCACAAATAACATATCTCCCACTTCTTACTTCCTTTCCCCAAGGAACTGCCTTCCCTCCTCTTTTTTTACCTTGCAGATCCTTATCCCTACCTTCTATTAAAGCACAGCTCAGGTTCTGTCTCCAATATGAGGCCTTTTCCAATTTAGCTGATCAATGCAATCACAGATTGAGAACTATAAGACACCTTTGAGGTTGTCATATTTCATGGCGCCATTTTGTTGTTCAGCAGTTCAGTCATGTCCAGCTTTTTGTGGCCCTATGGACCACAACATGCCAGGACCTTCTATCCTCCACTATTCCTCAAAGTTTGTCCAAGGTCATGCTCTTTTTTGCTGGGACATTATTCCTCCATCTTATCCTTTGCCATCCCCTTTTCATTTTGCCTTCAATCTTTCCTAAGATCTGGATCTTTTTCCATGAGTCCTATCTTTTCATCATGTGGTCAGAATACTTAAGCTTCAGTTTAAGTATTTAATGTTCCAGTGAATAGCCTAAATTAATTTTTTTTAAGTGTTGCATGACCATGCCCTCACTTTACAGATCAGGAAACTGAGACTCATAGAAGCTCATGAGCCTTCAGTAAGCTGTTAGGGTTCCTTTGGTCTTAAAATTACCTTATTTTGCATGTAATTCCACTTTAAATCCCTAGATAGTGGATCCCACCTCTAGAATATTAGCTCTTGAAAGTGGGAAGTGTTTTGGTTTTGTCTTTCAGTCCTCAATGCGTTGCACAAAGCAGGTACTTAATAAATTGTTGTTGATATGAATTTATACACATAGTCAGTGATTAGAAGTATAATGAAAGAAAACTGGGTTTGATATCAGAAAACTTGAGTTAGAATCCTTACTTTACAACTCACCAAACTTTATGACTTGGGAGATATCAACAAAATCTCCCTGGGCCATAGTTTCCTCAAAATGAAATACTTGAAGCAGATGACCTCCAATATCCCTCCTAGCTGTAAATCTAATGATCATGTAATATGATAAGCTTTTATTTTTCATCTCTCATTAATACTTAGTTTCTTTTTCTTCTTAGAATTTCTAATGAATGTACTAGGGATATCTCAAATCCAGCAAATAAGAATTTGTACAAGCTCAGCTCTTTGTCTCAGGTTGGAAAGTAAATAGGTTTGAACTCTATAGAAAGGAAAATTCTGGATCATATGGTAAAACAATTAAAAAAAAACAGCCCTGTCTCCTTGAGAAAATATTTTGAGCTTTAGAAGTTTAATGACCATAGAGAGGCTGAGAGCCATCTGGCATCTTCCTAGTATTGGCTCCCAATAACAGGTCTCACAGACACCAAGACTCTTCAGGGACATGAGGGGGAAAGAATAACATATTTGAATCTGGATGCCTCCATCTAAATACATATTTTTAAAGTCCTGTCCAACATTTTGTCTTTGCTCAATTATACATACAACTGGACCACACTGTGAGAGCTAGAGTCATCATGCAGAACATAGTTTCTTGGGATTTATGCAGAATGATGCCTGGAATAATACCTAAAACATCGGTCAGCTTACCCTGGATAATTAATCAGGCAAATTACCAAAAGGAATTATAATGACTAATCAGAGTAAATCATCAAATAGGGTAAAAAGTGTAGAAACTTTTTTGAGGCCTTATGTAAAAACAAAAAAGAAAAGCCTAGTCCTATTTTGTAAATGCAGTTGATATCTTCTAAGTCTCTTCATTTTAATGGATTATCCTTTATGTAGAAAAAGATTTAAGTGAGACTCCTTCTCTGCCTATGATGAGATTCCATTAGTTAACATCCTGGTACTCTGTACACAGTTGATGCTTAATCATTCTTGTTGATAATAAATGATAATAAAAAAGTAAAAAATAAATAAATAAATTATTAGATGAAGAACAAAATTTCCTCCAGAATGAATATCCTTTACATTGAAATGGAGACCATTTGTCTAATAGGAGCAGATGATCATCTCATGATCACTTAGGTCACTGATTGTGATAGCTGGTACCATTTCTTCCTGCCCAAATTAAGAAGAAGTGAAGATATTCCTTACTTTACCCAATTTTTGATCCTGCTGAAATATTATTTTCCTTATTCAATAGAATTATTCTGTATTTGGTATAGCTATTCTGGAATAAGTGGACATCTAGTCCTATAAAAATAGGCCCTTAGAAGGAGGAAGTATCTCAGATCATGAGGAAGATCAGGGATTTATAGAGAGCACCATGGGTCCTTTAATAAAATACCAATGGCTCCCATCTCTGCCTCAGGCTCTCTTTTTGTAGGTGGGATAATTTTAATCTTCATAGCTCAATCTAACATTACCTGGACTTCATTCCCAGTGATCATTTCCCATGATCCATAGTGGCCTTTCTCCTGCCGGAAGAATTGCACTGCTTCCAAAAAGGCTTGGGCTTCAAATGTTTTCTGCTTCAAATAATCTATAAAGCAATAAGATCAGAGTAATTAGCAAAAAAAAAAGTATTTAAGATTATCCCTTGATTCTTTAATACGCTTAACTTATATGAAATGGTCCAAGAAGCTTTGTAGTCAATGAACTGCAAATGTTTTGTTCTGACATTTCAATCAATCAATTAACAAGTACTTATTAAGTGTTATTATGTACCAGGCATTGTATTGGGTGAAGGATACAGCAAAGATAAAAGTCAAACAGGCCCTGCCCTCAAAGAACAACTACAGAAACATAGATAGTCAAAGTAGGAACAAAGCGATTTAGAAGAGAAAGCACGAGTGGTTGGGGGGATATATATATATATATATATATATATATATATATGTCCCTTAATATAAAGAGTGAGATTTGAGCTGAATGTTGAAGGAAAAAAGGGATTCTAAGAGGCAGAATGAAGGGAGAGCAGAATCCAGGTGCAAGAAAAAGTCTAAAAATGGATAAGAAAAATGGTTTTACAGAAGCACATAGTGCATGAAGGGGAGCAATGTGTCATAAGTCAGGGAAGGTAGATTGGGGCCAGTTTGTGAAGGGTTTTTATCAAGCAGAGAGAGAGATTTCTACATGCTGTTAGACATGTTCATATTGTTTCCTAGGAGTGCCTAGAGTTTATTAAATACAAAGGCAAATCATTTGATTTTGATGAGAAAATCTCTGAGGACTTTTCTGGCTCAAGATCCATGGTTGCAGGAACCCAGTGTTCAAGATTATTACAAAAGAGCAGGGACCTGGACAAGATCATACATGTGCTCTGATGTCAGAGTTCACCTCTGCCATTTCTATAGGTGTTTCTCTGGGTAAGTTGTTTAATTTCCCTTGATCTCAGTTTTCTTATTTAAGTATTATTTGAGTATTTTTTTTGTACATTTTTGTACATTCACAAAAAAAAAGTAAAAGTACTTTGACTTATTTTTGGCCCTTGATATCTGTTTTAGCTTGAGATTTATGATCCTATGCTATATGATCTTTTGGTCTATAAAACTGTGGGTCCATCTCACAGATTACATCCCATTAATTACAGAATTCAGAGCTGAAAACAGAGGAAGAGCCTGCAGCCGGTCAAAGTGAAGTGATTAGCCTCAATGTCACAATTTAGCCAGGGGCAGAGGTTGGGAGAAAAAGGTCTTGACTCCCCGCCAGTATTCTTTACACTACACTGGTCTTAACAGAAAACTAATTAGCTATAAGGAAGGAGACTAGACTGTGATTTCTCTGGTATATGGAACTTTTTGATAAAGAAACTTCCTCTACACATGTAGGTCAGCACCTTCTCTGAAACTTCTTAACAGTATTTCCTAGAGCCCTGGAAAGTTAGTATATGGGAAAAGTGGGGCTTGAACCATATTATTGTTTAACAATGGTTCTCTCCTCCAAAAGAAATGTATACATGACGTGCTTTTAAATTTTAATCTGAAATTATTAGCATGCTTTCTATCCCTTTCTTAAGTCTAGAAAATCCACAGAGCAATAAATCAAGCCCTGATTTGCAGTGTTTGCTGATTTCCAATGTGTAATTGCACATGCTGAATCCATTAAGTCAGCTCTGATAAGCTATTTTAACCTGGCTTTAAGACATTCCTGACTTGAACTCAGGTCTTCTTGTTTCAGAGACTGGCTCTCTAGCAATTACACCATACTCTCTGATGAATCAGATTTTATACCAGAGCCAAGCTCAGGTGAAATTGGTAAACAGGCTGTTAATTTGGGGCACATAGAAAAAGTCTCCTTCCTCTCGCCATTTTCCCCTGTTCCAGATTTCTTATGTTGCTCACTGCAGGATAAGAAATGTCTCATGCTCCAAAATTATCCCCTCCTTTTCTCTTTTTACAGACATTGCAGATGGACATGAATGTGGGCCTGGAATTGAATAGAGGATGGAAATTGGGCTAGATTGCATTTGGAAAAGTATACTGCACTTTTAATCAGCTCCAGCTGCTCCCTGCAGTTAAAAGCCCATCCAGTGATGTTATATGGCTGCAAATCATGGGACACCATGATCTCAGAAAAATCCCAATTTGGGTCATGGAAAGAGTCATGGTAAATATCAGTAGATGATAGCATTAATAAGGGAGGAGACATCATGAAAGACATGAATATCTAAGGTATGTTGACCATGCAGCAAGAGCCACCCAAGTACAATCAAGGTAATTTTGATACATTTTAAAAACTAAGTGTTTTGGGTAAATGGGGAATTTATGGAAGCTGAACTAGAATGACAAAGGGGAAGTATGGATGCATTGCAATCTGTACTGGGGGAGAGAATTTCAGAGACATGAGATTATAGATGCATGGAAGTATTCTGCTCCATCAGAATTTTTATTCCTTTGTGCAGTGATCTAAACTGCTTATTGAGTAGGTCCCATAATGTAGTGGAAAGAGAAGTGAATTTAGAATTAGAAGAGCTGGGTGCCAGTTTGTGATCTTGAGCATGTCACTGAACTTTGAGCTGCAATTTCTAAAACGTCCTTTTAATGTTGTGAAAGTCAATTTTAGGTCATGGGTGTATGACTCAAAGTTTGCATATGATGGAAGATGTAGCAAACTTTAGAAGTAAAAAGACCCACAGTAAAACAAGCAAACAAAACAAAACAAAACAAAAAAAACCCAGGAATTTCAACAGTTTCTGCTTCAAAAAAGTGGAAACCAATCATAAATTATCAGTTTGGTACAAAAGTACTGGTACTGAATAAGATGATCTTGTTCAAAAGATCAATGCTGAATTTTCTTCTTATTGCCTTCTGGATCCCTTGTACTTTAGCTTCTGACATCCTCACTCAACCAAATCTGCTTTCTTCAATGTTACCAATAATCTCTTAATTATCAAACGTAGTGCCTTTTCTTAGCTCTCACCTTTTTCCAGTTCTCTATAGCATTTGACACTTAACCACACTAACCTGAACATTTTCTCCTTTCTACATTTTTGTGAAACTACTCTTGATTCTTCTACCAATCTGTTCTCTCTCTTTTTTTTTGTCTCTTTTTGTGGATGACCATCCATGTCCATCCCCCTAAATATGGCTTCTAAGGTTCTGTTTGAGGTCCTCTACTTTTGGTAATCTTATTGGCTCTCATGGGTTAGATGATCAATTTTATCAATCATCTTTTCATTCTACACAGATCTTCAAGATCTATACGTGCAATTCTCTACTGAACTCTACTTTACTAATATAACCCATTGGACATTCAAACTCAAACTCAACATATTCAAAGCAAAATTTAGCTTTTCCCTAAAACTCTCCCTTTTTCTAAACTTCCTAATTTCTATTGAGGATACTATCATCCTTCCAGTTACTTAGATTCGCAATCTCAGTCATCATTTCCTCAATATCCTTCACTGCCCCCTCCTCATTTCCAGTAACTTCCTAAGTTTTCTTGATCCTATCTCCACAGCAACTTTTATATCTTCCAGCTAGCTGATGCATTGAATACAGATATGGATCTGAAGTCAGGACCACCTGAGTTCAAGTCCAGCTTCAGATACTTAAGAGCTGTGTGATCTTGAGCAAGTCACTTAATCTCTATCCATCTCAGTTTCCTCAACTATAATATAAGGATATTTTGAGAATCAAATGAGATTGTAGTTCTCAGTACTAGATATATGTCTGGCAATAGGTTATGATTTTTAAAAAATGCTTGTTTTCCTCCCCTTCCTTCCCTCTTCTTATTCTTATGACTGCCACCATACTTCAGGTCTCTATCCTTTCTCTAGTCAGAATTATTGCAATAGCCTTCTAATGATGCTCCCTCCCTCAAGTCTCCCTTTCATCTCCAAACCATCCACCAAATGGCCACCTAAAAAAAGGTTTGACCATATCATATCCTTGGTTCACAAACTCCAATGACTTTCTACCATCTCTTCAAACTTCTCAGTTTGGCACTTGAAGCCCTTAGCGGCCTGTCTTTAACCTATCTTTTCAGATGTTTTACATATAACTCCCCACTATGCATTCCATAGTCAAGCCAAAGTGGCCTTCTTGGCTCCTCAAATACAATACTGCATCTACCATCTCTCTGCCTTTGTATCATCTCTGTCTAGAATGTAATCTGTGCCCATCTCTACTTTTTAGAATCTCTCATTTGGTTTAAACCAAAGCTCAGCTCAAGTGCTATTTTCTCTACAGGTGATTCCCCCAGCATTGCAACCCACCTCATTTCCAGGATTTCTCCTATTTACCTAGTATTTACTTTGTTTATATAAGGTATATATTTTCATATATACCTTTATAACTGCAGTTTTGTTGTCAAAAGGGGCAGGAGAAGTAAGGAAAACAGGTAAAATCAATTTGTGCAGAAACACAGCCTTAGATAAAATACTTGAGAAAAATAGCTTATTCTGAGGAGTATATAGATGAGAAAACTGTTCTTTAGATGAATGTACTAAGAGGTTCTATTTGAAGACAGAACAATGAGTGGATTAATGATAGCTACAGGAAATTGTGGCCCATTAGCCCAATGTATATGTGATTGTTTTTAGAGATTTGTAGTACATAGTAGACAAGCTTGGACTTTTTTTTTTTTTTTAGAGATTTGTGGGTTATAACAGAAAAATTGTAAGTTAAATCAAATAACTGCCCAGGGAGTAAAGGGAAATTATTTAAACACCATTGAGTTTATACCTGACAGAAAAGTAGTTTTCTTGAGATTTGTATCATAAATTTGAGACATTGACCACGAGGGAGCTCAAGTTTGAAGCTTTAGAAGATATATTTGTAGGAGAAGCTAAAGGAAGAGATGGAAATAAAGGCTGAGCTCAAGAGTCTGAAAAGATGCTGGGGTCAGAAGACAGAAAGCTACAAGAAAAGCTCATATATAAGAGACAGAACACAGAATTTGACAGGAATTGAGGATAGGACGTTTTTGCACGCAGCTTCTCTGCTGGCAGTCTGCTGATTGGGAAAGAGTCATTGCTTTAATGATTGGCTGGAGAAAGGCTGGCCAAGGTAATAGAGCTCTTCAATCACTGTGCTAATTAGAAGAGGACTGAATCTTGCTGCTGTGTATAATGCTTACTGCTCTCTAGCACCAACTACAACCTGAGAAAGGGGAAACCTCTCCTGTGAACCTGGGTACTTTCTATTGCCACTCCTGATATGAAAGGGGGAAAGACAGAATTTGCATTTTTTTTTTCTATGAAGAAAAGGCTTAACTGAGCCTAATGGACAAAGCAGATTGTCATTGTTGTTCTTCGGTCATTTTCAGTCTTGTATGACTCCTTGTGACTTCATTTGGAGTTTTCTTGGCAAAGATAGTGGAGTAATTTGCCATTTCTTTTTCCAGATTATTTTACAGATGAGGAAACTGAGGCAAACAGGGTGAAATGATTCACCTGGGGTCACAAAGCTGTTGGTGTCTGAGGCCAAATTCAGGAAGATGAGTCTTTTTGACTCCAGCCCTGGAACTATATCTACTGCACTATCTCTCTGCCATATGTGACAGAGGCAGAAATTAATTTCTGATTTCCCTGGCTACTTCAAGGCACCTTCTCTAGCTTTCCCCTAGGATTCCCTTGCTTTTCCCTAGGCTTCAGGGAGGTAATAATAAGAATTCTAAAATGAAATTTCTTGAGGCTTCTATTATGACATCAAAGTGTTACTGTGCTGTCCTTAATAAGGAAAGAGAGGAGAAGCCAAAAAAACATAAAATCCATATTGGATAAGTGACACTGAACTGAAGCCCACTCAATTCTTCCATTCCATCTCTTTATTTACAACCATTTGTTGCATAGCAAATGCTGACTGGCAGAAAAGGGAGGGGCACAGGGCATGTTCCTCGTTGGGAACTTTCATCTTTGATGAAATTAAAGACAGTGTCTGAAAAACAAAAACAAATCATAAAATCCTGGGAAAATTCTTAAAATTAAGAGCTACACAGCTCAAAGGGACCCCTTTGTCCATACTCTCATAGTATACACAAGTAACAAATTTCTTTCCTTCTTTTTCTTCCTTTCATCTTTCTTTCTTCCCTTCTTCCATCCATCCTTTCTTTCTTAAAAAAAAAAAAAAAAAAAAAAAAAAAAAAGGAAATTCATGACTGATGCTCAATATCAACATAGGGATTTAATCAAAAGTACATTTGAAGCCACATGGATAACTCTTTGTAAAAGCCGAGTTTTCAAAATTACTGCTTTCTATGCCTTATTATTTTCTCAGTACAACTGAATCAGAGGTCTCTGTGTATAAAACTGACAGTACTTCCTCAAGGGGTGCAGTAGGGAGCACAGCATGTTGGGAGGGGTTCCATCAGCTGGAATGGAAACTGTAATGACTACATTGGGATTGGGGGTTTGACTCATGATCTCTTATTTTTAACAGCTGGTCTTATTCCCAACCAAAGGCGAGAGAGATGGAAGAAAACACTGGTACTGTACTTGGATAGAGTAAGTGTGGCCAGTCACTGGATTTGGGGAATATAGTTTTAAATTCCTCAGGCCCGTGCAGGAAGCAGAACTTTATTTATCCCCTTTACTTAACCTCAAAAATTAAGGGAGGTGACTGAAATTCTGTCCAGGCCATTTGTGGCCATAACGAAGCATGCAATAACATTCTTATTGAGATGGTCATTTTAAAAAATATCCTTTTCAGATTTAACTGAAGAAATGGTTGGAGGAAAATGTGGGAAAAGAATAAAAGAGAAGGAAAGGGAAAATGACTAAAAGAGGGATAAAGAGTAGCAATAGTAGTCCAGGGAGGGGGACTAACTACACTCAGAGACTAAAAGCATTAATAATCAAACTTACCATGACAGAAAATTATAGTAATTCATTGCTGGAAGCAAAGTCTAATAAAATTCAATTTACTCTTGGTGATCTGACTGACTCTTCATCAGAATTAATTCAAACTCTATTTCACCTATTCCATCTACAATATAGAAAATGAGTTCTAAAACAGATTCAACATAAAATATTTTCTTTATTTTTTTAAATGTATGTCCTTAAGTAAGGAAAGAACGCAGGTTAGCTTCATTAAAAGACAAAAATCCCATTTTTATTCTCTACCCTTTCCCCAGTTGTTTGCCAAAGGATCACTGTACTTTTTCAGAAGGTACAGGCGTCTCTGAGAAAAATACATATCAAATAACCAGAGCTGAGCTAATTAACTTCCTGCTCTAGTTCTTTAACTAAATCCCATGGAAAATAGGGAGCTGACATGTTAATTATCTTCCTTACTCTTACCTACAAGCAGACTAAAAATCCAACTCATTTCAGTCCTGGCAACTTCAATAGTAGCTGTCTCAAAAGGTTCACTTTAGACTTTGAGCTCCCTGAGGTTAGAGATCTTGTCTATATTTTCCTCAGACCCTGGCCCTGATGGGGTCTACAATGCTCTGTGAGTACCCATGTTGACTAAGTGATTTCCTTTGCATTTCTTGAAAAAGTATGCTTTTATATCTCTCTCTCCAGCTTTCGGATATCAAAACATTTGCTGAGAAGTTTGTGGTCTGGAAATTCCTTGCAAGTTGGGATTACAGCAAATAAGAATATATAATGAAAAGGAAGGGAATTGCTTTCTTCACCCACCACACTTGACCTGAACACCTCTGAATATTATTGCTCCATTTTAGGATTTTCTGAGGGAAACAGGGTAGGGACAGGAAAGCAGAATTAAGCTAAGCAGGAAGGTGATATTTCAGCCTAGAAACAGAGGAAGACCTGAGTTCAAACCCAGTCTTATTAACCACTTATTAATTGTGAGTTTGGGCACAGTTTCCTCAACTATAAAATGGAGATAACAACTATCTGCCTCCCAGAGTTGTTAGGAGAATCAAATAAGACAATATTTGTAAAGTTTCTAGCATGGTGCCTGGCACACAGTTGGAGTTATATAAATACTTATTTCTTTCTCTTCCCCCTCCCAAACCTCTAAGCCATAAATCTAAGTGTTACATTCTATCCTACTCGATGTGATACAATGAACATACCTTCCAGATTTTCCCAGTTTTAAATATTTATATATTCTGTCCTTTTTCCTTCATAAACTCTCAAAATGCTCTGGAAATTCTAAATATTTTGGCAAATAATAACTGAATGAGTGACTAAGCATTACAATAAATCAGCAAGCACTGCAATAAAAATATACATGTCATAGAATATTTGCAATCATAAAAGTGGTGGTGACAATTGTGATTTCTGGTTGAGGAATCCTATCTAAGTTTTATTTACTACCATGGAGAATAGAATCTACCAGGGCCAGTGATTAGAGATAAATAACAGGAATGGGGGTGAGTGGGGGGAAAAATATTCCTCAAGAAAGGGAGAGTGTTCAAATCAGGATGGAAAAAGTTTCACTAAAAAATCATAAGAATTTGTTAAATCAGATGTATAAGATAATCAAACCCAATGGCTTGACAAGAGGTTGGAAAAGATTTTAGAGCAAGGAGGCAAAGCCAGGAACATTCGCAGAGAGTTGGATGAATGAATGAATGAATGAGGAGCAATAGGTACAACTTTCAATTTTCATAGGAAGCAGTATGGTTTATGAGAATGGACTTGGAATCAAAAGATGGAAGGCTGAATCTGGGCTCTTCCTTTAGTATATGATCTTGGTCTTATGCCCTAATTCCTCTAAGTCCCATTTTCTTTATCAGAAAGATGGAGATACATTTTTCCTTTTTGATCTGTTTTTTCTTGTGCAGCATGATAATTGTAGAAATATGTCTAGAAGTTTAATATATATTAGATTACTTGCCATCTAAAGAAGAGGGTGGGGGGAAAGAGGAGAGATTTGGAACACAGGGTTTTGCAAGGGTCAATGTTGAAAAATTATCCATGCATATGTTTTGAAAATAAAGACTTTAATAAAAAAAAAAGAAAAATGGAGATAAAATGCACCACCTACCTCATGTTTGTTGTAAAACTCAATTGAAATGATGAATATGAAAGTATTTTGTGAACTATGAAGTACTAAATGTAAATTATTCTTATTTTCTTTATACTTCAGCCAAGAGCAGATTTATGTTATCCATGGTTACCCACCCACCACAACTCTAAAGCAGTCTTTAGAGGGAGGGGGCACTTGAATGTGGTAATGCTTATAATCCTCATATTGGCAGTGAAAGAGACCTATAAAAGGGGAGCAGATAAATAAGTAATGAAAAGGAAAGAGGAAGGACTATCCCTGTTCTTCTACTCCCATCAAAGAATTGGGTGAATAAAATGAAATGAGATAATGTCTTTGAAAGCATTTCAAAAATATAAATTGTTGTACAAACTTAGTCCAATTCTATGATATCATCAGGCTAAGGAAATCCCAGCATGGAAACTTTCCACTAATCATTATGAGCAACTCCTCTCAACTAAAAATCATCTGGGACACCAAGAGGTCAAGGCAGTCAAGTTATCAATCAACAAGCATTTATTAAGCGCTTACTATGTGCTAGGTGCTGAGCACAGAGAGGCTTCTTGTCCTCAAGGAGCTCACATTCCAAGGGAAGGGGAAGAGAAGATATATGCAAATAATTTTAAGTATTGGCTAAGTACCAAATTTCTGTAACTCATCATTTCCCAGTTGGATTCTTGAAAGATACTTTTCTGTAATTTCTGGTAGTGATAACCTACTTGATCCTGATTTACTATCATAAACCCCTCTATTTTTATTAAAAAATCTGCACAACTCAAACATTTGTTACTATCTTGACTTTTTCTTCCTTTTCAAGCAGTTATGGATATTTCCTACTGGCCTCCCTCTTTTCTCTACTCTCTGTGGATCTGTTAATAACTTACACCCATATTCCTTCTAGAATGTCTCTATTTTATTCAATACTTTGTGTGTAATAGTCCACACACAGTCCACTCCACTCTACAGAAGTCTTCCAATACTGAAATCCCCACTTGAACTACATAGACAAATTAGCCCAGACTTAAAGAAATGGTTCCTTAGTGTTTAAAGCTTTTATAACTGCTTTTTACTTTAAGTCAAGATTTCAGAGCAGCTATATTAGAATCTGTTGTTCTGTTAAAGAGCAAGAGAAAATGGTTTGGGTTTGTTATTATTGTTGTGGAATATGCAACTTACAAAGCAGAGTGACTAAAGATATTCAAGAGAAACAGGGACTTTAAAAGGGGGCAACCTGGTAAGATTTTTTTTTAGACCCATTTTAGAATTATTTTTCCATACTTCTTTTCTCCTTCTACAATTAGTTCTAATGACTTTGAGTGCATTTCTCTGAGTTCTTCAGAAGCCTTATATCCCTTTGTTTTCTCATCTATAAATTGAAGGGTTTAGAAAATCTAATTTAATTCTGAGATTTCTCCTTGCTCTCACATTCTGAGTCTATGATTCTATAATCTACATGTTTGGGTTATTGAGAATGTTAGCATAACTTCTAACCCAAACTATTTTGGTGTTCTAGCCTTTCCCCTCCAAATTATGGACCCAGAAAAGTGGTAAGAGTCAATTCAAGCAGTTTTTCTTATAGATTATGATTATCAAAACATGTAAAAGTGCCAAAAATTATTTAGAAACATAGATGTTGAAATCTGTAATGTACTATAGAGTTTGTTAGTTTGGCACTCTGATATTAATTGGTCTGCCCATGGTTACTCAGCTTATAAATATTGGAGGCAAGATGTGATTGTAGACCTTCTAGATTCCAAGACTAGTCCTCTATCCCAGTAGACTCCAAAGTAAGGGCTATGATATTAGTCCAAGAAGCCCGTGGCGTAACCTGAAAGGATTGTTTGGTTGATATCCTTCATTCTTGAAGAGGACCAAAATTATGTCACTATATTAGAGTAGAAGAATACCAATCACAGAAAGAAGAATTATATTCCACCTCCACTGCTATGACAGTCTCTCCAAAACAACTATATCATTCTCTTTACTCATTAACAAGAAGTACTCCCAAATTCTGTCCAGTCATCACCACAGCTGGTTTTCTATGGATATGTGAACTCCCAACTTTTTTTTTCAACACTAAACATTAACCACTTTAAGTGTTTGTAACCTAATCCCAATTTGGCATTGTCATCAACAGCTAATTAATAAATCCAACAGAGCTAAGATTAAAAAGAAAATAATTGACTAGGGAAAACATTCTTTGTAGCAATTTTCTTGATAAAGGTCTCATTTTCAACATAGATAAGGAAGTATTTCAGATCTTCAAGAATAAAAACTATTCCTCAATTGATAAATGCTATAAGGATACAAACAAGTAAAAGTATAAATGGCCATATGAAAATCATGATCATGGCCATCTGCGATTTCAGACAACTAATGATGAAACATGGTATCCAAGACAGAAGTAATGGATTTAGGGGCAGGATGAAATACAAATATTTTTGTATATAGTCAACGAGGGAATTTATTTTGTTGATTATGTATATTTGTTACAAGCAAGTTGTTTTTCTTTTCTTTTTCTCCCCCTATTATGATGGAAATGAGAGGGAGAAAATAGATTTCTATTAATTCTAAAAAATATGGTCAGGTATACTTATTGTGTATCTAATTTATATTTTAATATATTTAACATCTACTAGTCATCCTGCCATCTAGGGGAGGGGGTGGGGGGGGGGTAAGAGGTGAAAAATTGGAACAAGAGGTTTGGCAATTGTTAATGATGTAAAGTTACCCATGTATATATCCTGTAAATAAAAGGCTATTAAATTAAAAAAAAAATTCTAAAAAATATTTTTAAAAATAGAGAGGTTGGAGGATTGCTACAGATGTGTGATGTTGCATGCATTTTCAACTGAGGCTCTTGTATTGTTATCTTTACTTAACTGTTCTTGTTATAAGAGCACTCTCATGGAGTTGGGGTCAAAAATTTAGAAATGTTTGTTATGGAAAAACCCAACACACCAACAAAACTTATTTTAAAAATACAGAAAGGTTTGCGTAATGGAGATTTGCAGTTTAGTAAGCAATCCTTTTTTTTTTCTATTATGGATGTACAGATGATTTTGTTTAGATGAATTGTATTTACTGATATTTATAATAGAGATTAAATATTTTAACATTATTATGAAAATAATATTATTATTCATAATAATAATTATTATTATGGGAATCTTTCCCAGGGAAATAAACATTATTATGAAAACAATATTATGAAAATAGTTTTGACCTTATAAACTTTTTTAAAGGATCTTGGGAATCCCCAGAGGCCCCTGAACTACATAATTACCAAGTTATTTACAATTCTAAACTCTATGATCTTTGACACTGAGTCTTAGAAGCATAAGGCATGGGACACAGTGAAAGAAGCAATGTGGTTTAATGGCAGAAAGGCCAGCCTTAAAGCCAGGAAGACAAATTGTACTTCTGATGTATCCCTCTGTGATCCTGGGCAAGTCCTTTAACCTCTCCATGCAATTCGAGGCAACTCTGTAAGACTTGAAGTTGCAAAAAAAAGTGGAGATCAGCATTGGTGGGAATTTCATCCCCTGAGAGGTTTCTGACCAATGAAATCATAGGTCCTATCATCATTCATATCCCTATAACACAATAATTATAGTCACCATTTATGTAGTGTTTTAAAGTCTGCAGAGTGTTTTACATATGTCATCTCATTTGAAGACTAGACACAAGGGAAGGGGGAAAGAAACAAGCATTTATTAGACACCTACTATCTGCCAAGCACTAGGCTAAGTACTTTGTAAATATTGTCTCATTGTTTCTTTCCACAATCCAGTGTGATAGGGATTTATGATCCCCAATTTTTTTTTTTTTTTTTTTTGCTGAGGCAATTAGGGTTAAGTGACTTGCCAGGGTCACACAGCTAGTATGATCCCCATTTTACAGTTAAAGAAACTGAGGAAGGCAGAGACTAGGGATTTATCCATAGCCACAAAGCTACAAAATGTCTGAGGTTGGATTTGAATTCATACTGCCAGGACATGCATTAAAAAGACTGCATTAGAAAAAAAAAAAAAGTTTAATTCTGATTTGGAATCAGAAGACGCAGGTTCAAATCCAGGCTTTGAAACTAATTACCTATATGATTTAATAAAGTTATTTAAGCCTTTTTCACCTATAAAATGAAGAACTGGACTACATATCCAAAGATTCTTTCAATCCTAAAGTTAATAATTCTATGATCTTTGCCATTTGATTCAAGGCAGTCAACTGGCATATTTATTCAATACCTGCTATGTGCTAGACATTGTACTAGACACAGGAACAGAGGCCACATAGTACAATGAAAAACACATATTGTATTTGGAATCAGACAGCCCATATTCCAATCGGAACTTTACCCCATATTACTTGCTCAATTTGGATCATATCACTTAATTTCTGAGTCTCAGTTTCCTTATCCATAAAACAAAAGCATTGGAGTAAAGAATATTTAAGGTCTCTTCCAGCCCCAAATCTATGAATTTATGCTCACGTAAACTGTCTTGGAACATACTTTATCTGCTTTCATTTCCTCATCCAAACTCTCTCTCTCACAGCTGCATGGAAAAACTCATGTTTAGGGGAGATGAGTGAAATAGCTTTCAGGGAAAGAAAACTCCTTTGGTTCCCACAGGGATGTGTATTGGTGAGAACAGCCAAGAAGAAATCATTTTTCCTTCCCATACAAATTTATAACGCGTCTTCATCATCACAGACTGCAAAGTTCCATAGCCTACACAGTCATCCCAAATCTTGACCCATGTGAGTTTGTGGGGACTCCTTGACTCAACACTGCTTTGGAAGCTGCCATATTATTTGGCTTTAAGAGGAAACCAAGCCAAGTCTTATTAGTGGCTCTGCCCCAGTGATTTGTGGAAGTTATATAACTGCATTACTCACCATGATTCCTAGTGAATCATTTTATTAAGTTACATTTCCAAACAGTCTGTAGGCCTCATGCCCTGTGTCCCTTTCCCTGAAGTGGGACTGCTATCCCTGATCTTGTACAAAAATAAGAAAAAAGAATTTTAAAAGGCTTTGGAACAACCAAGAACTTTGAGTTGGATCACGAATCCACAAAGAATCCATGAATTTCACTTCATCATTTCCATTTTTATAAGAGGGAGAAACTGAATCAGAAATGTTAATAAATTTATCAAATATGAACATATTGAATCAGTTGTTGAGCCAACAATAAAACTGAGGAATCTTCACTCCCAGCCTGCCAATTCTTCTCTATGACAGATTTCAAAATAATCCCTTAGGTATTCAATAGGAGTTGGGAGGAATTTTTCGGCATTTTTTCCCTGATTTCAGCAGGATTTTAAAAAGATTACATATAATTAGTCTACATATCCCAAATTCTTGAAAAATTAATTTATCAAACCTATTTTACCAAATAGCAAAAAAGTTATTTTTGATAAATTTCCTTTATCCTTTGAAAGCCTTTCCTAATTCTTTCACCAGTTATCTATTTGCAAGTGGCTCTTAATATAATTATCCCTAAATTTTTTTAATGTTATATTTTCATTGAAGACATTTGATATAAATATTTCCCCAAAAATTATAGTTTTTCTTCCTATCTAGCTGCATCAACTTAGGCAAAAAGTTTTTCATTTTAAATAATCAAAATTGTTTATTATGACTTTTTTTGAAGTTTTGTATGTTTATTTGATAACCAGTTAAAGGAATTTCAAGATTATTCAAGTTAAACCACAGGATAAATGACATCACAGATGTTCCAATAGAGCCAGAATCTCATAATCCTTTGAATGAAAATTTCCACTGACTTCTTTTTTTTAAAATTTTATTCTGAACTTAAGAAATAAATCACAAGATACAAAATAAGTGCATGCAAACCATCAGCATTTCTATATATTTCCCACAAAGTCCAACAGGAAGCAATGTAAAAAGAAATTCCATTTAAAATAACTAGGAAAAAAATAATTGCAAACAATATAAAATACTTGGGAATCTACTTGCCAAGGCAAACCTAGGAACTATATGGAAACAAGTATAAAATACTTTTCACACAAATAAGTCATATCTAAATAACTGAGAAAATATTAATTGCTCATGCATAGGTCATGCCAATATGATAAAAATGGTAATTCTACTTAAATTAATCTATTTATTCAGTTATTATATCAGTTATAGCAGATAGATTCAAACTATCAAAAATATTTATAGAGCTAGGAAAATTTAACAAAATTCATCTGTGAGAACAAAACCTCAAGGATTATCAAGGGAATCAATGAAAAATGCAAATGAAGGTGATCTAACCATACCAGATCTCAAACTATATTATAAAGCAGTAATTATCAAAACATTGATACTGGCTAAGAAATAGAATAGTGGATCAATGTTTAGTTTCAAATTATATCATAGTAAATGATCATAGTAATATAGTGTATGATAAAGTGAAAGATCCAAGCTTTTGGACAAAAACTTATCACTTGATAAAAAAAATTAGTTAGAAAAGCTGGAAAATAGTATCACAGAAACTAGGTATAGACCAATATCTGATATTGTATACCAACATAAGGTCAAAATGGGTACATGATTTACCCATAAAAGGTGATGCCATAAGCAAATTAAAAGAGCCCAGACTAGTTTATGTCTGATTTATGGATAAGGAAAGAATTTAGGACCAAAGAAAATTTAAAAAATTACAAAATGTAAAATAAGTTTGAGTATATAAAATGAAAAAGATTTTACAAAACAAAACCGATTCAATCAAAACAGAAAGCAGAAAACTGGAAATGATGAGGTGAAATTCATGGATTCTTTGTGGATTCATGATCCAACTCAAGGTTCTTGGTTGTTTCAAAAAAACCCTTAAATATTGTTTGAATACAGACTGAAACATACTATTTTTTACTTTCTTTCATTTTTTCTTTTGAGTCGTCTTTACAAAATGACTACTATGAAAATATTTTAGATAATTGCACATGTATAACCTACATCTGATTGTTTACCATCTGGGAGGGTGAGAGAGGAGGTAAAGAGAGAAACTTAAAACTTTAAATTAAAATGTTTTTAAAAAGTAGAAAAAATAAAACAAGCATTTCCATTAGATCTTATGTAATCTCCCCTAACCCAAGTTTGATATAAAATTTCCCCTTAAATATAAAAGATAGTCTTTTATTCTCTAATTTTTTTAATGATATGAACTTTTATATTAGATTGCCTATTCATTTGAAGTTTATTGTGGTATGTGGTGTAAGATGCTAGTGTCCCATACATATACTTTCAGATTTACAAGCAAGATCATTCTTTATTCCCTGCCATTTGTACCTTAATAGCAACCTTCATAGCAACCATAGCAGAACAAGTATCATTATCCCAATTTTAAAGATGAGGAAACTGAAATTTGAAGTTAAATGATTTGCCCATCATTCTATAACTATATCATATATATAACATATTATATAATAATAATGTAATAACATATTGTTATATAATAATAATATAATAATATATTATGTAACATATAACATAATTATATTATATAAGAGGGAGTATTCAAAATCCAGTGTTTTTTCCACTCTACTTTGTGGATTGACTAAATGAGAAAAAAAATCACAAGATATATAGATGCCACTGTACAAAATATGCCAATCTCACTGCTTATATGGATAGTTTAAATAAGACTTGGGAAGTCAGATATATTACCTAAGACAAAAAAAAAGTCTATTCTCTAAAGGAGAAATCAGAAGAGTTCATGACAAATTGACATGCCATACTATTTAGGCCTATTTTAGTCCATGCTCCAAGCCAAAATCAAGTTTGTTATGTTAGTCATTTTAAAAATAGACATCTCTTTAAATGTTTCTCTGTTAGTGAGCAGTAAGCAAAGTTATTGGTTAGAAATTTTTTCAACCAAGTACGATGAAAAATCACCCTTATTTCCTTCTACATAGGAAGAAAAGAATATGGTATTTACTACATTTTTTTCCAAACTTTATTTGCTATTCTAAATTATGTTTCAATGATAGTGAGTAGCTTGGCAGAATCTTCTTTTAAAAAAAAAATCACTCAGTCTGAAAAAACATTCAATCTTATAATTAATCAACAATCTCTCAAGTGCCTATTATGCATAAAGGATTGTGTATATTAAAGAAAATATATCATAATGCACATAATTGTGACAGGCTAGAAGCAGGCAGGTATTGAATCATGATAGATATTCTTGCTTCTATTCTTTCTTTCTTTTTGCATAAATATGGTCAAGTCTGATGAAACATGATGAAAGGTGATTCTGTAGTATCAGTACCATTGGACTGGGATTCAAAAACTATTGTTCAAATTCTGGCTCAGATGCTTGCTATCTATAAGAACATGGGCAGGTCTTACCTCTCAGAGCCTAGTACAAATGCGACCTCCTCCAGGAAATCTTTTCTGATCTCCTTAAAAGGAATCAATTATTAAGCATTTTTAAAGTACCTACCCTGTGGATGTTGCTTTATTTTCCTTACATAAAACTTTGCTTTGCACATCTTTGATAATTATTTATTATTTTATATTATAATTATATTGTAGTATTATATCTTCCTATTTGTATACTCTATGATTGCTATATTTAGCATATTATCTAGCAACTAAGACACCTTAACATGAGGTATACAGGGTGTCCAGAGAAGAGCAGCACCTTTGGTGTGAGGGCTTGCTGAGCCCTTTTCAGGGTAGCTCATCCACCTTTGATATTCAACTTTTATCCAACATCCACATTAACCTGTGGCTCCAAGAAGCTACAGTATGTGCAATGACCACAGTTTGATAAAACCTTCTTAGCAGATGAGCTAAATCAGGTCTGTCGGTGCATTAGGAAGAATGTATATCTCAAGCATGTGAAAACTTTCCCTAGTGGAATAGGTAGATGGGAACAATTTGTTCCAATGGCCACAAAAGCAGCTGTAGAATACTTAGAGCTTGGTCCAATACCAAAGATGCCTAGGTCATCCACTACATTTTGGGATGCATCAGTGTCTTGATTTATGTTCTGTCATTGGACTTTAATGACTCAAGAAGAGAAAGAGTGGGGCTGATGATTTTGTGCAACTCTGCCCCACTTCAATTCAATTCACGGGCAAATCAAGATATTACTCTTAGAATGTCATTGGCCCCCTTAGAACACAAAAGATGAACAACATTAAGGTTAGCAAAGAGCCTTACAAATATAATCTCACTTGATTCTCACAACTCTTGAAAATACCTTGCTTCCCTTCCCTTCTTTAGCTCTCAGAGAAAGTGGATGAGTTTTTACAGTTAATGAAACTGGGGAAAGCAGAGTTTAAGTGATTTACCCAGGGTCACACAAATAGTAATTATCTGGACCTGCATTTGAATTCAGTACTTCCTGATTCTATCTACTGCACCACTTAGCTGCTTCTGGATTCAAAAGAATCAGATCACTGACCCAGAGAAATTGGTAATGGGTGCTGGAAATTTTCCTTCCAGCAATGAGTTAATCCTGAAAAAAAGGATGATATTTGTAAAATCTCTGCTTTGATTGTTAGGGAAATGTTCATTTCCTAACGATTTTGCAAATTTCTGTGTTTTCTTGTTCATAGGAAACAATTGTAATAAGAGAAAAATAACTGCATTATTTTTGATGAAATGTTTACAAACATTGACTCATCAATTTTCTCAGAGGGCTAAAAGAGCCTTGACGCAGTTATGTCATCCATCACCCATCCCTGCTGGACATTTCAAAGAATGATCCTCAACAAACATGATAAAGCTCATCTCGTTCTTGTGGAGAGACACTAACATTCACAGTTTTTGTTAAATGGCATGCCAGCAATTTATAACCAAACCAAACATACTGACACTATGACATAAATACCAATAGGACCAGTCACAGAACTATATGCAGTGTTTCAAAAGACCACCAGTAGTTCCTAATAATTATTATAATAGATCCCATTGATAAGGCATTTTAAGATTTCAAAGAACTTTCCTCAGAACAATCATTAGTTGGCCATTGGATTAGAATCCTTGATCCTGTATATGGATCAAATCATTTTTGAAAAATTTGATAGTATAGTTACTGTGGTTCTCAAACTTTTGTTTTCAGTATCTTTATCCTATTAAAAATTATTGAGGATCTCTCCAAAGCGTTTTTGTTTATCTGGATTATATTTATAGACATTTACCATATTGGAAATAAAAACTATTTTTGAATTTGTAGACCCTCTAAAAGTGTTTCACAGATCCCCAGGATTCTCTAGACCATACTTTGAGAACCACTGGATAGTAGATAGAGCTCTGGACATGTAATAGAAAGATAAGAACTATCTGGCTATTGACACTTACCAGTTGAATAACTCTAGACAAATTTTTTAACCTCTGTCTGCCTCAGTTTCCTCATTTGTAAAATGGTAAAAATAATAGCACCTACATCCTAGGAATGTTGTGAGAATAAAATAAAATAATATTTGAAAAATGCTTTGTAAATTCTAAAGTGCTACATAAATGCCAGCTATGATTATTATTATTTGAGATAATAAAATCCAATTAGTTGCAAGGTTCTCAAGACCTGCCTGTCCCTCTCCCTAACCATTACAAATAAATTTACAGGCCATCTTTTACCTCAATTCTTATGTAGCCTTAAATCACTGAATGGGTGTTACCTTAGAAAAACTGAGAGCTTGGAAAGATGTTGACTAAAGAAGGTCAAGATCTCTCACCACATGTGGGGCCATCTCCAGTCATCTTAATCTATATCTTACCATGGACTCAGATGATTTTGGAGGAAAGAATGAGGCTGATGACTTTGCATAGCCCTACCCCACTTAAATCCAATTGTCAAGACAATTGTCTTGAAAGTCAAGACAACAGCTTCCTAATATATCAATGGTCCTCTTCAGGTAGGAAGGACAAATAACAACAACAAAGGCAGCTATAAAAGGCAAAGATAATGGAAGCCCTGTGAAAGAACCTGGCTCTAGGATATGAATGACTGACTACAAGTATTCTTACTCTGGCAGTCACAACAAGGTCTCCCTTTTTGCAACTGATCCACTAATGATGAATAAAACCTTTTCCTGTTAAAAGGCCATCATTACTGCAAATATACCATGTGTTTATGAAATGGAAAGAATTCATTGGCTTCTCAAGATAAATAGACTCAGAGCAGAAGAAAAGCATTCTCACTGATCCTGGGATAAGATTCAGTTTTGACATTTGATCAACAAGTATTTATTAAACATCTATTAAGTGCTAAGTCTAGGAAAACAGAAAAGTAAAAAACAGTTCTTGCCTCAAGCAGGAACTTTTTGCCCATATCAGTAGAGATCTAGAAAGACCATATAACCTAAGGCTTGAAAGTAATTCTTAGAAGTCACTTAGTCCTTTATAAACCATCTTTAGGAACAACTTCTAGGCAGCCTTTCCAGAGGAATGAGAATCTTTATTTGAAAAGGATGTTGTGCAACCTCCCTCCTCACTCAAGGTTTAAGTACAGTTATCACTCTCTGGAAAGATTATTTTCTTAAAATCCAGTCTTTCCTGTTATTAGGTGAATCTTCTTTCTTCTTGTTTGGCTTCCAGTAGGATAAGGAAAATGGTTGCTCTTTACACTTGACTTATTAGGTCCTAGATGTGGATTAACCCTATTAGAACTTAAACCTTCTCTTCTTCACTAGACCAAATAGTTTTAATTTCCTTAAATTTATTTATTTCCTTAAATTTTAGCTCATAGCTTTCTCTTTCCATGGGAGTTTTTACTCTATTCCTTTCACAGAAAGTACATGGAGGTGAAAATTATCTCTTCCCATCCCCCACCTCTGACCAAATCCTGAATTATGATGATTATGTTCCAAAGTTCTTAGGAGGAAAAAGACATTAACAAAATACACAGAAGGAAGTAAAAAAAAAAAAAAAATAAGGCACTATAACAAAAACTAGTTAATTTTTTCTTCAAAACTGAGAATTGTGACAGTGATTGCCAAAGAAGGATTTAAAAGCAGTCACACATAATGTGAATGCTGGGGTAGGCTTTCAGTACAGACCATGGAATTGAATCAGTCATGTGCCTCCCTTTAACATGATGGAGAGTTATGTGGCGAACTCCCTGCAGGGAAAAATTCACCAACAACCGTCTGGATGCAATTTAAGACAAGCATGTGCTTTAATGGGAAGGGAGGAGAGACGTTCTCCAACAAAATAGCATGGTTGTCCTTCATTTTTGCCAATGCTTTCCTCCTTCCCCTCAAATGAATGATTACAAATGGGGCTTTGTGGAATTTGTCAATGTGACAGTATTGCAACCTTAGAAGGTAAAATCCCCTTCACTTCCTGCTTAATCCTTTGCTTCTTTGGGAGTGTCCTAGTACCTGATATTTATACCTTCCTTCTGAGGTAAAAACACTTTAGAAGTGAACCACCATTAATCTAGACACAGCTCTGTGAACACAAGAAGTATTTCCCATGTGAGGAGATAAGAACAGAATAAAAGGTAAGAACAGTGAGTCTTTGGTAGAGGGAGGGGAAAAACCAAGTCTACTTGATGGAATAAATCACTGGTGTTAATTTCCAGGACTTACAGATAGTATTACAACCTCTGCCTTACACCTCACCCCCACAGCTCCAAAATAGTTTGACATAATCCCATGGTGTTATTTTGGCACTGCCCACACTTGGAAATAAAAAACTCGCTTTATTTGGTGACTTAACAGGTCACCAAATAAAAATAAAGCATCAAGTCAAAACAACTACTAAGTGAAGTTTTTGTCCTATTTAAGATCTAACTTACAGAATAATGACCTCATGTAGCTGTCCCATTTCTCTGACATCTAAAATAGAAATGGCTTGCTGACTTTTTAAGGCTCTGTAGGTTGGAGGGAAAGGGAGGGAGGTGATGAAGAATGACATAATTTAACTTAGTACTCAAATGATAAAAACTGCATTTTAAAAAATAGTATCTTTAAAAACTATCACCAATAAGTTTTCCATAAATAAACAAAAAATTTCCCATAATTATTACAAGAACTGATCATACTATCAACAAAGTTCTTTTTATTTTTAAGATAAATCCAAACTATAATTCATAATGATAACCTTTTTTAAGCCAAAGGGATGCACACAGGGCATCCTGATGAAAGACTATACATAAGGCACAATATAAAGAAGGATAGATAAAGTATTGGATGACGGAGGCAAGATCCAAAAAGAATCTCCATCATTTGGAATGATGACTTAACTTTAATTAGTTGAAATTTAATAGGGATAAATGTCCAATTCTGCATTTAGGTTAAAAAAAATCTACTGACCAAGGGTTGAGGGAAGATGTGGTTTAATAGCTTTAATTGTAATTGACCACCAGTTCAATATGAGTCAACAGGATGATATGAATGCCAAATGAACTAATGTAATTTCAGGCTTCAAGAACAAAAATGGAGCATCCAACACAAGAGGTGACAGTCCCTCTGTATTCTGTGTGGTTGAGACCATTTCTGAAATATCATGTATAGTTTGGGGTGCCACATTTAAGAATGCTGACAAACTGGAATGTACCCAGGAAGGGTGACCTGATCATGCAAGAAAAGAAACTGGAGGGTTTGGGACTGATGAAGAGAATGTAGAGGTAACACAATGTCTCTACAAATATCTGAAGGGCTTTGTTATAGAAGAAAAATTAGACATTTGTCTGCCTCCAGATGGCAAATCCAGTGGGTGGAAATGAAAAGGAAGTAAGCTCTGACTCAACATAAGGGGGAACTTCCTAACAATTAGACCTATCCCAAAATGGAACTACCTTATAAAGTAGTGTGATTCTCATCACTGAAGGTGTTTAAGCAGAGAATGGGTAATCTTTTTTTAAAGCTAAATTTAAACCATAACTCATGGCAATAACTTTTTTTAATGTCAAAAAGATGCATGAATTGCATCCCAATGCTGTGAAAAATATGTAATTGTGTTTGAGAGGTGTCAGAAAAAAGAATTTACATATTAGGGTAAGGAAAAGATTAGATTTATATTCAGAATGGTATTTTTATACATGTGTGTGTGTGTGTGTGTGTGTGTGTATGTCAAAATTAGAAAGTCAGTCTTAAAGCCAAGAAGATATGAACTCAAGGTCTGACCCTCAGATTTACTGGCTATGTGACTTACTTTAGGTTCTAGCAACTTTCTTAAGACTATAAATTACAAGGAAGGTGCAGTTCTTCATCAGTAGAGGCAATTTCCTCTCCTGGGAGTTTCTTATCCCAATGAATAGATCTAGTCTTTATCCCTAGACTATCTTATATTCAGGGCAACTAACTGCATAGAGATTTAATTTTAATAGAGATTTTTCACTATACTAGTTGTTTTTTAAAAAACAAAAAAACAAAAACAAAAACAAAAAAAACCTTTTCTTTCAAGAACTAGTCCAGGATCCTGTTTTTAGGGTAATAAGTGTCACCATATGCATTCCTTTTCACTTAACCCATTCAATTCATTTTTTCCAGAAAGTTTATAGGGTAAAAAGCTTGAATCTCCAGCAATCAAATGGAGAGGCTGCAATCTGCTGCTTTCTATCACAAGGAGCCCATATCAGAGACAGCAAGCTCAAAATGGTGATGGCAAAGTCCCAAGAGTTTCAGTGTTGAATGCCATCATTTGTTACTAAGTTTTTCCAAAACTTAATGACTGAAACCAGTGACAGTTCACACATGAGAGCTGGCCCCTTGGTGTTATTTTTCCCCCAAGAGAAATCATGTCATTTTAGAATTCTGGCCCCATTCCAGTTCTTGTCATGATGCTGGGACGATTGAAAATTCCCAGTGTATTTTCCATTGGAGAAGTAATTTTCCCCCTCTTTTGCCCTTCCTTAAAGTTGTTGCTTAATGTAGCTTACTCAGAATGATCCTTCAGTGGTATCTTCTAGATAGTTGTATTTCAGGGATGGATGAAAACTTTTGACTTTGAAAAGAGTTTTGGGAACCTACAAGAAAAATCTGCTACAGATGATAGAATACAACTAACATACTGGCTTTTCAGTATATCAAATAAATGACAACAATAAAGGTATCTAAATATCTGGATTTGTCTTCTATAACACATAAACTTTTAATAATCAAAAAGTATGATATAGTGAGAAAAACAGGAAGCATGGATTCTAGTTCTAGTGGTAACATTCACTTCTTAGGATGCTTTCAGCAAGTTGTTGAACCTCTGAGGATCCTAGCCATTTCTTCTACAGTCCTGACTTACTTATATACTTTCTTCCCTGGTTCCATCTAGTTCTGGATCTATAATAAAGTTAGCTCTGCCATTATTTCTGGATGGGATGTATCAATCTACTCTCTCCTGGCTGTGATCATCTCCCTCTAATACTAATCATTTTTATAATATTCAGGTTCAAAGTGCTTTTTCCAGAACCATCATTACTCAATGTGTACTGTCTCTCCTTATTAAAATATAAACTCCCGGGGAAGGGAAAGACTGTCTTTGCTTTTATATTTGTTTATATTGCACATGGTACCTGTATAATAATGACTTTTTTCATCCATTTATTCACTTATTCGGAGGCAGCAAGGCTGGTACAGTGGTTAAAGCACAATGTCTAGAATCAGAAATTTAAATATAGTCTCAAACACTAGATGTGTGACTCTGAGCAAGCCATTTAACTTTCCTCAGTCTTAATTTTCTCATCTATAAAATGGGGAATAATAATTTTATCTCATTATCAAGGTTGTTGCATAAGTAAAATGAGATATTATTTATGAAGTATTTTCAAATCTTAAAGCATTATGTAAATGCTGTCATTATTATTATCCGTGCTGGAGGAGATCCAAATGAAAGGGCATTGACAGAATGATTTAACAGTTATCTAAAGGAAGGGGAGATACTAAAAGCACTGAAAAAGTTTCTTACCTTACTGATACCAAAAAAAAGACCCAAGAGAATATTATCAACTACCAACCAATATTCTTACTCTCCCATCTACACATATTGAGGGCAATTTCATGGTGGTATTAATAGGGCAAAAGCAGGCTTTCAAAAATAGAACATATTTTATTTTGTAATTAGCTAAAAAGGATATAGAGGTTAGATCTCATTGTGGCTACTGCTTGATTATGAAAAGACTTACATTGTCAGGACAAAATGTCACCTCACAGACTTTTTTATACAAAATATCTCTCATCTACATATCAGGATCATTCAAGGTTTCTTGGGAAATATAATAATTATCCTATTCTATATCCTTTTAATTATAAACATCAGCTTAGGCATAAAATAGGGATATGTGTGCTCACCCAAAATATTTACCATTGTGTTGGAAGAGATCAAACATAGAGTATTGGTGAAAGAGGGACATTATCAGGCAATGGTGAAGTCCTCCAGATGCTTCTGATCTGGGATAATATAGTGTTGATTGCATTAACCTCCAAGACACTGCAGAGTCCACTGGAAGAGGTCTGTAATCACTCTAAAGACTTTGGCCTATCCACTTACGAAGAATAGCTATTGCCTCGATTTCAATATGCATCTAAATGAACATGTCTTAGAACTTGTTAAACAGTACATATATTGGAGTCAGACTATGCATATGAGAGCATGCTGGATTGCTTTCAGGAAATTGCAAATATATTTTATTGATCCTAAGTTTCCCATAATAGCAATTGTATTTTCAATACAAATATTTTATCCATGTGGCCATACGATAGTGAGACCCAAAAGTTCACTGCCTTCAAAGAACTAAAAATAAGCATCAAACAAAATAAAATGAATACGTGAATAGTGAATGTGAACAGGCTGTTGTATAAAATCAATGAACTCCAAATAACAGGAATATAGGATGTCAAGGAATTGTATGACATAGAAAAGAGGACCTGGTGATGTAATAAGAGTGAGAGAGAAAGTTAGCCAACATGCCCTACTGATGCCCTCATCATGTTGAGAAAACCTAAGGAAAACATCCAGCATGTCAAGTGGCCCCCCAGGACAAATTTTTGTCTCTCAAAAATTTGTCAGGACATGGTGTCTCTAAAATGAGAACCAAAATAATTCTTTGACCTAACCATCCACACAAGAAAAATTAAGTAGGTGAAAAATGCCTTTCGTAAAAACTATAATATGCATTTGGAGGGTCAACTCATAGAGCTCATCCAATTACTCTGTATTGTGAATGGATGTGAGGAGTGGACAATGAGTTGGACCCAGAATTAAACAGGTGATTAAGAATGGGTTAGATTGCCCTTAAGAATAAGAAAAGTTTTTTTTAAAGACACCAAACATCAGCCTGAAACAAAGACCTATCTTTTTAATACCACTACTCTTCTGGTGTTGAATGTACCGTCTTTGAAAAATGAAAATTTTGTTTAAAAATGACAATTAAATATCATCCAAAGGACACCAGAGAGGTGAATGGTGGCCAAGAGGAAGCTACAGCATATTACAAACTAGAAACAAAAGAAAATCAGGTATAAAATATGATCAAGGTAATGTCTTTGCTACAAAGAAAATGGACTGGTTATAAACAAATGAAAATGTATTTATTAAATGTTTAGTTTTTACCAATGTACTAAGTATACGTTCTCATATGATGAAAAACAAAAATTGATGGACAGTCTACATGTTTCATTGCTAATCTCACAACGTCAAAAGAACTTAAAGATGCTTGCAGCATGTTCTCTGGACCCTTCGTGACCAAGACTCATATGGATGAGTTGCAATCTGTATTGATGGGCAAGAGGATCCACATCACTGAAAGCACAAATGAGGCAAATCTCTTCCTTTTTCTAGGCTTCAGTTTCCTTTTCCATAGAATGATGAACAGCTCATGTAAAATGATGTCAGGATTCCCTTACAATTGTAATACTATAGATGAAGGATGCTAGAGGCATCTTTGAGAAAGCCATATGGCATACTGCTAGACCCAGAGTATAAGTTTAATTACCTGGAGTCAAGAAGACCTGAATTTGATTCAATGAGATAAACAACATATTGAAAAGTACTTTGCAAATGTTAAAGCACTATATAAATGCTAGCTATTATATTAGAGTGGGTGGAGAAGAATGGGAGGCAAGCCATGAAGGGAACTAGCCAAGTCAACAAGCATTTATAAGGAGGGGAAGAAAGGGAAGCAGAATATACCTTTACAAATTTGAATCCTATGAAAAAAGTGTGACATTTAAATAGCATCATGAGATCAAAATATGATCTAAAGGAGAGACCCAAAACCAATACAGAAGAGAGATACTTGTCATGATCTCAAACTTAATGTCACTCACAAAGAATATGTCATATTTAATCTCCAGAGCTCCTCCAGTTCTATGTTTCAATGATCCCATGTAACAAAAATTTGGTAATAGATAATAGGGCTAAGATTTGAATAATGTCTAACAGTAAGGAAGGAGGTGTAACCTGTCACAAGAATCTGTGGGTCAGTTTCCTCATCTGTAAAATGAGAAAAATCATATACAGAATACTTACCTCACAGTATTGTTGCAAGATTCATGTGAGATGTTACATATAATACTGTGTAACCTTTAAAGGCTTATATAAAAGTAAGCAATTATCATTACAGACAGGATTATTGTTACTATTATCAAAGTTAGGTAGGATTTGAGGTCCTTCACAATGAAATAAGTCACATTTCCTGCCTTAAGAGAGCCCTGATATTTTCCTTCTGAAGTTTCTATAACAACAAAGCCACAGCACAATAGTCAGACCTCACGTGGTTTTTAAACTGCTAACCACTAACAGACACATTAGATGAGGTCATTTCCAAACAGGATACATTTGTTGTATTTAGAGTAACTGCCATAGAAAATCCTGCAAAGGACCAGTAAGCTTCAGGGATCCAGGTAGCACAGATTCCCTTTCTAGGATCATGTAGGAAACCAGACTCGAATGATTCTTTCCTTTAATCAATCTATGAAACCCCAAGGTAATATCTGAACCAATAGGTCTGAGGCTCTCTATAGCACACTATAAATACTTTCACCCCCTTCAAAGATAAAGAAAACATTCTGGTTTTTTGGTATCTACAGTATCAAAGTATATGACACAGAAAAAAAAGTGATTTTCTACATGTATCCCTACATGTTGCAAAATTATTTTGAGTCTCAATTCCTCCATTTAAAAGACTGAGAAGATAACATTTGCACACTCTGCTTCAGATAGTATTGTTGTAAGGATAAAACCAATTAATCAGCAAGAATTTATTAAATGCCTTCTAGGTGCCAGGTATGGAGCCAGAAGTTAGGGACAGAAAGGCAAAAATTAAAGAGTCCCTGTCCTCAAAGCACTTACATTCTATGGGGAGTTGAGGATGAGGGTAAGAAAGACAACATGTGCATAAATAAGTACAGATAAACATATGCAAAATAAATTAAGTAAATTTTGAGGAAGGAGAGAGATAATAACAATAACCAGTAGTTATGTGACACCTAAAAGTTAGAAAAATGCTTTATAAATATTTCATTTATCCTTAGAATTACTCTGGAATGTAGATGTTGTTACTATATCCATTTGTCAAAGGAGGAAGTCCAACTAGCTGGTACAATGGACTGGTCTTGGAATCAGAAACACTCATCTTCACAAGTTCAAATTTAGTGGTAGACAGTTGTATGACCCTGGGCAAGTCACTTAGCCCTGTCATCCTCAGTTTCCTCATCTGCAAAAATGAGTTGGAGAAGGAAGTGGCAAACCCCTCCAGTATCTTTGCAAGAAAATCGCAAATGGGATTAGGAAGAGTTGGATGTGATTGAAACAATTAAACAAGAACAACAAACAGATGAGGAAACAGTCTGAGAAGGGGTGCACAGGATCACATAACTAGTAAGTGTCTAAGGCGGCTTTCAAACACAGATCTTCCGGACAATAGCTCTGTCAACTAAGGCTAGCTTCTGACTGCACTTACATAAACATGAATAGTTTATGAATTAACAGATAAATGAAAATCAGTCCAATTTTGGACATATTCAAAGGAGATTCAAATCAATTCAATTAGTATGGATTGAGTCTACTATGTCTTAGGCATGGTGTTAGGAGCTGAAATACAAATGATATAACTCCTACCATGGAGAAGTTTCCATTCTGGGAAGAAGGAACAATAGTTGGGAGGAGGTGTGTGCCATATATACCTACTTAGACAATTAAAGATAAGAGATATTGAGAAGGGAGGTAGTTTCATCAAGGTTTTCATCAAGAATTGCTTTCTCAACTCTAATTTCAGCATTTCAATGTCAGAGAGAATTTTGACATAGTTAATCCTACATAGATTATCTCACCACATACTATTGCTTCCCTTGCCCTTTCTTCTCCAAAGTAAACAAGCACAGTGTCTTTAACTTTTCCTTAGAGTTTTCATTTTGCAATTCTTCAGTTATCTCTATGCATCTATGGCAGTGAGATGGCCCAGTAAATAGAACTGAGCCTGGAGCCAAGAAGACCTAAATTTAAATCCAGTCTCAGTTACTTCCTAGGCTATGTGACTGAGCAAGTAACTTAACCTCTACCTCAATTTCCTAATAATAATAATAGCATATACCTTCCAGGATCGTTGGGAGGATCAAATGAGATAAGATTTATAAAAAAGCATTTAGCATAGTGTCTAACACATAATAAATACTATGTCAATGTTATTCATTATTATTATTATTATTATTATTAATTGTTTTCTCCTCAGACACTTCTGCACATTCTCCATGTTCATATAGCTGTAATCTCCCTTCAGGAAAAGAAAAATTAAACTCGTTCTATTTATCTTTGGAGAACAAAAATAGGAGAGACTGGTAAAAATCCCCAAGAGACCAATTTAGATTTAACGTTGGGGGAAAAAAAAAAACACTTTCTACCAGAGTTAAGTGAATGGAGACTGAGTTGCCTCAGGAGTCATTGAGTTTCCCTTCATTGGAGAAGCTGGGTAACCACTTTTCACATTTGTTATAAAGGAGATTCCTTTCTGGATATGGGTTGATTCATCTACAAATTTATATGATTCTGATTCTTAAATTGTAAAGCCTAGCTTTGGATATATGCAGAACAGAATGAAAGATCTTCCTAAAATTAAGATGAAACAGATTAATTTGGGATGTGATTAATTACCTTCACTAGATGTGAGTAATAATTCCAATCAGTATTAATCAGTTTGATATTTTGCATAAATCATATAGGGATAGAAAGGTTCTTGTAGTGGGTCTCAAACTTTAATGTAATGTTCTCTACTTATTTATCAAATTATGAGGTTTACCTGTACAATCACAAGAAGGCTGACAAAGATATCTCTATCCTGTTTTGCTCAAACTCCATGTCCAAGCCCTTAATGCTTTGGGAAGTCCCCTGACTTATTTTCGTACCCCCGAACTATTCTCTCTTATCCAACATGAGCAAGTGACAATCTTACAACCATATTTTGAACTACTTAGTCAGTCAGTGATGTTCCACGCTTCACGCAACCTGTGACACTCCCACTCCTACTCTCACTGACATGTCATTTTTGGCCCTCAGGAGCAAGGTCTATTAACCGATGAGATTCTGTATTTTACTCTGCCACTTTTGCATTTTGAGGGATATCAAACCCTTTAAAAATAAAATCCTGGAAGACAAGAGTATCTCAGGTCATGAGGAAGATCTGAGGTCTATTTCATTAGAGGGGACCATGAACCCTTTAATAAAGTGGGATTGGCTTGGAGCTTTTCCTCAGTGGTTTTCTTGGGCAATTTTAATCTCCACACAAAGTCTGGGTGAACACTTGTCAAGCATTTTGTTGAAGAGATTTAATGCAGATACAGATTGGGCTAGCTGACCTTTGGGTCCCTTTCAACCTAGAGCTTTTGTGAAGACCTATTTTAGCCAATGCTTCTCTTTTGAGGTCAAACTAATGACCCTGAGAGAGCAGAGACCACAGGAGCCTTAATGGTACTCACTCTTCACCGAGCTGGCAGCTATTCAGTACCTCTGAAATAGACAGTGATTCTTTCCATATGTTTTCAGGCAAAAAACTTGAGCTTACAGGTCTATGGGGCTCAGAGTCAAACACTTGTATTTTCCACTCCACCCTCACTTTTAATATGGGTGTTAACTGCTGGCATTTGCTCCATCTTTTGAGATCTTTATAGATTTTGTACATTTTATGAGTGGCATTCCTATTTCTTCCTCTGCATTTTCCAACCTTGAAGATTGGCAAACTGCCCAAGTTTCCATCTTATTGTGGCACTATGATGCCCATCTTTGGTGCATTTTCACATCTGTTATTATTCTTATATACTGTACAACTGAAACTGTAAGAGGAAATATAAATAGGTTGAAGTTTAACCCAGAAGGATAGATTTATGGAATGGGCAATTCTGGCTGTTAAATGTGACAACTGACATTTATGATAGAAAAGGGCAAGATTAAATTAAAAGAAACAGCAGCACCAAAATGAACATGACCAAATTTATTTTATTAATAATTATTTGTGTATATTAATTATTTGTGTATTATTATTAATTTGTGTATGTTCATATCTTCCTACTGAACGACAAACTTATCATAGGATCATAGAACCATAAATTGAAAGCTGAAAAGGACCTGAGAAGCTGTCCATTGGATCCAACCATGTCATTTACAGATAAGGAAACTGAGGAACAGAGTGGTTAAGGACTTGTCCAGGGTCACACAACTAATACATCTACTTTCCAATCACAAAAGCATCAGTTCTCAGAGCAGAAAAGAATAGTTTAAGCTAACTGATTTAATCTATTTCTGAACAAATAATCATTTACTTTTTGCTTGAGGGGGAACTCACCACACATATAAATATACTCACATATGCACACACATATGTGTATTGTACATGCACACATATGCAAGACACACAGCACATGATATGCATGATATGTGTGCATGCACACGTGTGTCTTTATCTTTGTATGGGTAATTATAATATGTGGCCAGGTAGCATAATAGTAGGTAGAGTTCTGGTCTTGGAGTCAGGAACACCCAAGTTCAAATTCCATCTCAGACATTTACTAGTGATGGGATTCCGAGTAAATCACTTAATTTCAGTCTCAGTTTCCTCATCTTTAAAATTGAGATAAAATGAAAATAATAACACCTACCCTCACAGAATTGTTGAGGGGATCAAATGAGATAATTTATGAAAGACTTTAAAGAAAAATATAAATGCTTGCAATTATAATATGAAACAACTAGTTCCACTTACAGATAGCTGTAATCCTTAAGAAAATTTTTTTCTTTTATCAAGCCTACATTTCTCTCCTTTCAAATTCTACCCACTGATTCCAGTTCTGCCCTCTTGGTCTAAGTTGAATAGGGCTAATCCTTCTTCCACAGAACAGCTTTTCAAATATTTAAAGAACAGAAGTAAAGAGGGCATGGGCATTAAGGGAATGTTCTTGGGTATTGGAGGTTAGGGATCCGGAGAAGAGTAAAAGAGAGAGAGAGAAAGAGAGAGAGAGAGAGAGAAAGAGAGAGAGAGAGAGAGAGTGACAGAGAGAGAGAGGGAGAGAGTGTGTGTGTGTGTGTACTGAAGGTGCAGTGGTAAGAAATCCAGCCTACATGTCAGTTCATGAGCCACCATTTTCTAGATCAAGAGTTTGTAACCTTTTTTTGTATCATGATCTCCTTTGGCAGCCCAGCAAAGCCTAGGGATCACTTCTCAAAATGTTTTTAAATATAAAAAAAAAAAAATTCCAAAGCCATATGAAACTGCAAAGGAAACACATTATATTAGAATGTAGTTATCAAAATACATTAAGAAGATGGCAAATTTCATTCTAAATATGCCTGCTTTAAATGTAAGGAAGCTATTGGGTAGATGATGATTAGATGAGGAAGGAACAATATTTCCTCATATTTGTATTTAATCTAGTTTTGTGTTCTTTGGTTCAGAGCCCAATGTTTAGGTCTTGTATCTTGATGAAGAACCAGTGTGAGATAATAGTCATCTCATCAAGATTTCTTCATGACCACACATTGCACAACCTTGGCTAATGCCATGCAACAATGTGGGAACATTAAAAACCCATATGGACAAATTTTCCTTAATTAAAAGAGTATGATTCTTTCCCCGCTTTATTCTAAAGACAAAGGTTCTAATGATTAATAGTCTCTAAAGTTGAACATAGAAGAGTCAGAGTCAACAATGCCTTGGAAGTAGTAGGTGTTTAATAGATTATTCTTGAATGAAATTAAATTCACCGAAATTTTCTTACAAAACTCAACATTTAGATTTTGGCAAAACACATAGCAGAGAGCACATATTATGCCCCTCTTTGACTTCCTGTTTACATTGAAAGGGTACCTTTGTCTTTATTAACATTAGGACATTATTGTTATTGGGTTGTTTTTAGCTATGTCTGACTCTTTATGATCCTATTTAGGATTTACCTGGATTGGTTTGACATTTCCTTCTCAGCTAATTTTAAAGATGAGGAAACTGAGGTAAACAGATTTGCCCAGGGTCACACAGTAACTTAGTATCTAAGGTCTGTTTTAAACTCATGAAGATGAGTCTATCCACTGGGCCACTGGAAACTAATATTTAAAGTCTGGTTCGCTCTTATACTCTTATTAAGATGAAATTATTTCCCCAGGCAGTAACCTCATTTGTATTTGACTTTAACACTATTGCTTTAGAGGGACCAAAAGTTAGGATTATTTTAATATTTCATAGCTCAAAAACTGATTCTTAAAACCTTCTGACATAGCACGTTTAACATTTCTTCAAATACATTGAACAGAATACTTTCTGATATCTAGCAAGAGCATATATGAGATGATCTGATTTTTTTCCCCAAGGTACATGTTTTGAATATCAAACCTGACTTCTGTATTTAGTTAAATCAGGCTGAAACTCACAATGTAAATTCAATACCATCCCAAGTTCGGATCACTGACCCATTAAAGTTCCCATTAAAGTTTTTGTTTTCTAGGCAATGCAGTACACATCTTTTCCTTTTTCTACATTTCAGTTTCTCAGATTTTTGAAGACAGAAACCATGCTCCCTCCTTGTCTTCTCTTCTGAATGATCATTCTACCCGTAAGAGATTTTCCAGTCCCCTTAACTTCCTGATTGCCTTTCTCTGTATGGATTCTAGTTTATCAAAGTTCCTCGCAAAACATGGTTCCCACAATTTTCCAGATGTCATTGAACCAGCACAGAGTGGACAGAGAGACTATTGCTCTCCACAATCTCAACACTATAGTGCTATTAATAACCTCCTATCACACTATCTTTTTTTTTTCTTAGCAACCACTTCATATGGTTAGGGAATGAGAGACAAGTATTTCATTTCCATTGTTTGTCTTATTTCAAGCCCTGTATACTAGTAAATACACTGCATTTTTTGAGTCAGGGAATAAGTGAAGTTTTCTATAATTGCATATTTGAAGGGTGGAATTTCCTCATAAATTAGTATAAAAAAACTTGATGGAGGAGATAGAATTTCAAGCACTTGACCTAGAAAAACCATGCTTAATCTTCATTTTGTTAAAATGCTTATATAAAGAGCTGAAACAGTATAACTATAGAGAATAAGATAATAAATATGTGTTTTATTCAATAAATAATTTTAAAAGATGCTGAATGGAATAATTTATATATTTATGTGTATTTAAATCATGAGATAATGTACCAAATTTCACTCTTATTTATCTATCACTCTGATTTATCTATTGGTAGCCTAGACTAGCAAAGGAAGAACTTAACTAATTGGTCAGCAATAGACTACAGAAGGATTCTGTAGGAATGGAAGATTGGGTCTATAATAACAATAGTAGGAAGAAAGGGGAGACACTAAAAGGAATAAGATTGCTGTAGTCTTTTTCTTTCCCAATCCATCCTCTTCATCACTGTAAATTGCCTTTTATTTTGTCTGTATCTCTAGGACCTAGAATCACTGAACAGAATAGGATTTAATAAATGCTTATTGAATTGAATTAAGCTGACAGAGCTGTTGTGATTAATCCAAATCGAATGGACAGCCCCATAAGAATCATAACATTCTTTGTTGATATTGCTGGGCTATGGCTTCCAAATATTAGCAAACATCCTCCAGCTTGCTTTCCAATTCTAATGCCAGGATCTTTTCCACTCCACCATGGTGCCAAAGGACAGAATTATACACTCAGTCATACCTATTTATTCCCAAAGAGAAGAATGAAAGAACATGAAAATAAGGTGTGGAAATCCTGAGCTTACTATTTAGAGGAAATCAATAGAAAAGCAAATAGGATATTAAGATTCAAATCCATGAAAATATATTTTCCCAGCAATTAAATCACTCTAAATAACAATAACTGAAGGTCTGTAGTCCTCATTTTAAACCTCAAGTTCTTCATTTTCAGTGCCCCCTTAAAAGGCAAGAAACATTTATTACATATTTAGTATAGGAATATAAATATGAGGAGAGAGAAAGAGTTCTTATTCAAGTATTTTATATGAAGGAAAAGATAAAGATACTTCATATAAGGGGTAAAGAGGAAGGGGATGGCTGTAAAGAAAGTCTGGGAGAATCAGAAGTGTGGTTGGAAAAGGAAGGAATATTTAGTTAGCTGAACAGGGCATCCCCCTTAAAATGGAGATTCTGGGAGAAATCAGCCAATCCCAGGGCGAAGCTTAAGGGCCAGACAATACTTCCCATCTCTGAAATGCAAGGATGGGATAAGCTTCCAGAATAAAGAGATTTCTGGGGCATTATAAAGTCCAAAACAAAAAGAATTATGATTTGAGAAATGCTAATAGAATGAAAAATATAAATAGAGTAGTGCCAAAGTTTCAAGACAACCACCATATATAGAAATCAAAATTCAGAGATAAAAAAATTTTAGTCCACCTTCTCCACCCAATAGCAATGCATTTTGCCTAAGCTGGGAATTTCCCTAAGTCATCATGTTATGACTCAACTCCATCATGAAGGGTAATCTTCATGTCTCAAACTATAGGTAAAAAGCTGGTATTTTATAAAGTTTTTGTTTTCCTTTATCTTAGATTGGAGATAAAATAATGAAATAAGTGTCTGTGAAGTGCAAGAACCCAAGCTAGGGAGTTCAATATGCAAAGACTACATTCTGTCCCCCAAAGAAATCAGAAAGCATGGTACAGCACACTGTGCTACAACTTCAGTCAAGAAAATATGGACTCCAATGGGCTATGAAACTGTATATCCTTTGATCCAGCAGAGATTCTATTGAGTCTGTATCCTAAAGAAATCATAAAAAGGGGGAAAGAACCATATGTACAAAAATATTTATGCCATCCCTTTTTGTAGTGGCAAAGAACTAGAAATTGAGTGGATGCCCACTGAGAATGGCTGAACAAATTATGGTATATGAATATAATGGAATATTATGGTTCTATAAAAAATGATGAGCAGGCTGATTTCAGAAAAGCCTGCAAAAACTTAAGTGAACTGATGCTCAGTGAAATGAGCAGAACTAAGAGAACATTGTACATAGTAACAACAAGATATGTGATGATCAACTGTGATGGACTTGGCTCCTTTCAATAGTGAGGTGATTTAAGGCAATTCCAATAGACTTGGGATGCGAAGGGTCATCTGTATCCAGAGAGAGAACTATGAAGACTGAATGTGGATCAAAGCAGAGTATTTTCATCTTTTTGTTGTTGTCGTTTGCTGTTTGTTTGTTTACTTGTTTTTTTTTCTTTCTCCTGTTTTTTTTTTTTCCCCTTTGATCTGATTTTTCAGATTTTTCTTGTGCAGAATGATAAATAACAAAATACACGTTTAACCTCTATTGGACTGCTTGTTGTCTAGAGGCTAGGAGAGGAGGGCAGGGAAGAAGAAAAATTTGGAACACAAGATTTTTCAAATTAATGTTGAAAACTATCTTGGCATGTATTTGGAAAAATTAAAAAGCTATTATTAAAAAAACAAACATGGGCTCAAATCTATGTCTGATTCTTTTTAGGTGTGTGGTAACCTTTTGGAAAATTGGAAGTACATGTCACTTAATGTTCCAAAGCCTCCATTTCTTCTGTAAAGTGAGGCAGTTGCAATAGATGGTTTCTTGGGTCTCTATCACCTCTAAATCTATGACCTTATAAAATATGGACAACTCTTAATCACCTGCCCTTCTTCAAACTTCTCTGTTCTAATTATGTTCTAATCATACATGAATTTAATCAGAATGCTCGTGATGAAACATGCTACCCAACTCCTGAAAGAGAGATGGACTCTGAGTGCACATTGATATAAGTTGGGTTGTTTGTTCTTCAAGATGGACAACTTGTTTTGCTTGAAAATGCATATTTGTTGCAAAGGTTTGATTTTCTTTTCTTTTTCATTGAGGGTGGAGGAAATAGAAGTGAGAAAAGTAGAACTTCATTCATCAAAAAAATTTTCATTTAAAAAATTCTTTGGTTTATAATTAAAAGAGTTAGTGCCAAAAACTATATATACCTCTTAAACTGGAGAGCAGATTTTTAAAAATTGAAGTATGCAAATTCATCTCACCTTTATTTTAGGAGAGTCTTACTGTGGTGATTCATTACTACTGTTGAAATGAGTGGCTGGTTGGCTGACTAGAAATATGTTAATTACTTGAAGGAGCCATGACTTCATCTGTGTGGGTACTCCCTCAGACAACCCCAGAGTGTAAAACTTCCAACCTTCGGAGACCACCATCATGGGTTGCTATGGCTTAAAAAAAGAAAATTTATCACTTGGTGGCCAGTGTTCTGAAAATGAGCCTCCAAACTTTGTGGGTTACTGCTTTGCTAATCTAACAGAAAGGTGTCTCAGCTGATACTTGAACTTCTTCCACTTTGGCAGGATCAAAGCTAAAACTTTGCTACTCACAAAACCCTTGAAAACCTAGGGTTATCACTATGTCCCATTGAAGCACCAGAATAGGACTTTTGTGGAAGAGAAATGTTTCCATTGCTCACAATTTAAGTCCTTTAAGGGTGACGAGTATAAGGAAAGAGTAAAGTAAGGGGAAGGAGGAAAATGACAAGTTACTCATAACATGGAGCATTTCTCAAGGAGAGAAGAAATTTTTAAAAAAGTTATAGATCTCTGGTTGGAGCGGCACCAAGGTTGGGAGGATGCCCCAGGGTGGAATGAGTGAAATCATGTTCCAATTCTTCTCCATGCCATTTCTTAAAACATTCCCATATGCCCTCCAGTCCTGGCAGATGGTTTAACCATCTGAATATTTGTAATGTGAAGTACTTTGAATTATAAAGCACAACAGAAGCCTAAGCTATTTGAGCTGTACATCATAGCAAGTCCTCAGTTGCATGTAATGCTCTTTTTATTTGGTGCTTATTAAATTCATTTTTTAAATGTTGCTATTATTATGATTTTTGTCTGAACCTATTATTTCATGGTATAAGGAATACTAGTTGAGGAACCCAGTGCAGTTGAACAACTACTCTACAGCTAGAGGCACACAGAGTGGCAGAAATACCAACAGATAAAGTCACGTACCAGGACCATGCAGTCAGCATGTGTCAGAAGCATATTTTTAATCCATATCTTCCTTACTTGCTCCCTATATCCTATGCTACGATTCCTCTTATTGACATTATAACTTATTATTCTTTTTAAATTTTTGTATATTTAATTCTTAGCATTTGGAATTTAAAAAGCATTTCTATAACAACATAAATTTTTAAAAGATGATTGCATATGAAAATGCAAATCTATTATGTACATCTTGCTATTCCTTTTAAATATATAATAAAGTTATCATGCAAATTTTTTTCTCCTTCCCCCCCCCCCCCATCAATTCTAGAGATTTTTATTCTAAAATAACCTCTCAAAGACAGGAAACATCTTTTATTTCCTTTGTATAATACCCCACCCTCCAGGACTTAGTACAATATTCTGCAAACAGTAGGCATTTAATAAAAGCTTATTACCTAGTTTCTTGATTCTCTTTTATTATAATTTTTAACAATATATGTGTTTAAGGAGCTTATTTTGAACAATTCTGATATATGAAAATTCACATTTATGCCACCTAAGTCTTTTTAACTTCCAGGCAAGCTCACAACAACTGCCTCTAAATATATGCCAGTAAATACAAAATAATTAGCTGAGGATCTAGAGTCAGGGATTATTATTTACTTTCAAAATAATTCTTCATAATGCAAAATTGAGAACTATTTATTTGCCACATGTGCTTACTAAGTTTGAGCCCACTTTACCTTGGACTCTGTATATAGTTATGGAATGGATCCTGGGGGAATATTTTTATACTAAATGTTCTTACTATACTACCTTAGTAAATAACCATTTTTAAAAAGTTAATTAACACAAGTTGGCTAATTGATATTAACTGCAAATCAATGAAGATACTCAGGAACAATAGTATTAAATAATATTAAAAACCCTCAGCCCTTACAGTTATCCATAAATTCCCGGAAAGATAATAATCAGCCTTTCTCTGGGACTCATTTTGCTACTCAGAGTTGAAAGAGAATCCAGAGCCTGGGCTACACCAGTGAAGTTACTGAGTCTCAGAGAAGTAAAACAATTTGGCCAATATAAGTAGTAAGTATAAAGTAAGGTAAAGTACAAAATAAAGTAAAATAGAATTTGAATAATTCCAAGTCCAATATTTTTCCCAATTTACCACACTTCATTTCTACTAACAAGGCAGGACATAATTTTTGTAAAACTTTTTTCTTTTCTTTAGCTCTTTAGGACCTGATAAGGTAGATGAGATAACTAACATTTGCTTCCACCCTCCCCTAGCAAACTCTGCCAAGTTTGAGCAGAGAGTTCTAGGAGGAACCAGGTTAAAAATGAAGAGAAGGGGACTATACTAATATAGAAGTTTCATTTCCTTTCTTAGCTGGTACTTATATATATAGTTCATATGCAAGACCACTTCAGAAAAGGAACTTTGAAAAGGAGTAATCACAGTCTGGAAAGATGCAAAAGGGTGTTAGGTTCCATTCCTCTTCCCACAACTTCCTCCTTCCCCATCTCCCTTCTGGGAGAATAGAAGGGTGTGTCTCACAGAAGTGCTGCCCCTCTGACAGCCTTCTCATTTGAACTATATGGTGAGGTTTAACAAAAGAATAGTAAACTTTAAGTCAAGAGACTTGAATTCAAATCCTGGCTCTGTTTCCTGCTATATGATCCTATGCAATTTATAATCTTTCTAGACCTCAAGTATAAGTGTTTAGATGATGGCACATTAGATAGAGTGCCAGTCCCAGAGTCAGGAAGATTTATCTTCCTGAGTTCAAATCTGGCCTCAGACACTTACTAGCTGTGTGATGCTGGGCAAGTCACTTACAGCTTTGTTCCAGTTTCCATATCTGCAATATGAAATGGAGAAGGAAATGAAAAATCATTCCAGTATTTTTGCCAAGAAAACCTCAAATGGGGTCATGAAGAGTCAGACATGACGAACTCTTCTACTACTGAGTCTACTACTGACTTAACAGATTTGTTGGAGGGATCAAATGAGATGATCATATAAAAATGTACTTTTTTTTAGTTATACAACTGTCAATCATTCTTTATTTACCATCCCAACATATTCATTGGATTATTGAATTACATCTGGAAGATATCTTAAAGAACATTTAATTCAAACTCTTCATTTTACAGATGATGAACCTGAGACTCAGAATGACTTGCCAAAGATTACCTGGATAGAAAGGAGAAGTAGTGAGATTTTACTCCAACTTCAGCATTCTTTTCACTATCCTGTGATGTCTCCTGATAAAATAGCTGGATGGTAGAGCTGGCAGAACTCTGAACTTGACACAATGCCTGGTATATAATAAGCACTTATTAAAGGCTTGTTGACTGATTTATATATTTGGAATTAGGAATACCAAAGTTCAAATCCTATCTCAGATATTCAATACATGTAGGACATTTCATGTATACCATCTCATGTGATCCTCAAAGCAACACTATTCAACAAGTCATCAGGTACTCAATGTCAGGGAAGTAAAGCCAAATAGAAAGAAAGACAACCCCCTACTCTCAAAGAAATTATATTCTAATGAAAGAAAACAAATACAAAAAAGTGCAATAATAATAATACTTTCAGGATTATCATTCCTGTCTTAGAGAAACAGATTACAAGACCTTAAATAATGTACTGGTAAATGTTTAACAACAAGCTCTCTGGGAATAAAGAAAATGTGCCTCCTACACACACTTTTAAGTTTTATCTGCATTATTAATATTTACCCCATCATTTTATTAAGTCTAGGCAACCAACAACACAATAAATCAAGCCCTGATTTATAGTATTTGCCAGTTTTCAAGGTATTAATGCTCACACTGAATATTTAACATTTGACTCCCAAGAACTGATTCAAGCTGGCTCTAGCACACCCTTGTTCAGAGGTCACATTTGAAGCTAGTTCTTCCTCACATTCCAATACATATTAGATGCCACTGTTGTTTTCAACATATGACTCCTACCTTCATGCAGCCATACAAGATGTCCCAAAAGTTTCAGTGCAGTTTAAAACTCCTAAAATTGTACTGAGAAGTAGTTGTTAAAACTCGAGCAGTTAGTTGTACTATAGGGATATATTTATTGTTTTATTCATTGCCTAGACTTAAGAAAGTTATGGAGAAAATGTTAATAATTCAAGAACATGATCATGAGCCAAAGGGAAGAGGTTGTATAACACCCATCGTCAGTTCTAGTCAAATGTCATTGACCGCATGAATTCTGCATCACTCTCTTGGTGGACTGGATAGCGTCTCTGCCAAGCAGGCTGAGAGATGGAGCCCAGAAGTGGGAAGGACAGAATGTTTTCTTTTGCTAAAGCAGACTATAAACAGAGAGTAGGATTTGTTTGCCTGCACTTTTATACACAAGTAAAATATATTAGAAAATCTAGATTGAAATAAGAAGCAGCAGACTGTGGAAATACAAATCAATCAACCAAACCATGGATACTTTCTCCCCTCCAAGTTTTTATGACTTGATTCTCCTCTTACTTATCTGACTACTCCTAGTCTCTTTTGTGGATTCATCATCAATATTGGACACTCCAAGACTCTCTTCTGAGCCATTGTCTCTCTAAACATTCCCTGGAACCTTATCAGCTCTGTACAAATGACTCACAGATCCATACATCCAGCCCCAGTCTTTCTCCTGAGCTTCAGGTGCAATCCTCTCCAATTGCCAATTAGATATTTCAAACAGAATCTTCTAGAGATATCTCAAATGTAACATTTCCTAAAGTTGAAATCATTGTCTTCCTCACCCCGAAAACTCACTCTTCTTCTTGATTCCTCACTTTCCTTACATATCCAATCATCCAGATTTTGTTTTTTTCTATCTCTCCATCTTTCTCATATCCATGTGATTTCCACTTACATATTTACGTTAGTTCATTTCCTTTGCCTAGAATACTGTAAGAGCCTCCTAATTGTTCTCCATATCTTAAGTCTCTTCCCATCATAATTCAACCTGCACATTGATGCCAAAAAATCTCGCTACAATATTCCTTATTCAAAAACTATGGTGGTTCCCTTTTATCCTGTAATATCAGAGAAACTGAGGCAAGACAGAGATTGGTTTTTAATCTTTTAATGTGAAGAGTTCCAACTGAATGGAACTCATGTTCAAAAATCATTCAGCCCTGAGGAACTGAGGCAGGGAATTTATATAGCTAACTAGGGTTTGCAAACAGGATACATAATCTGAATATATAATTTTATAGGGGAAAACAAGGGAGGTGAGGACACTAGGTGGGCAACAAGCCATAATTCCAGGAAAGGATCATAACTTAATCCTGACAGGATAAAGGTCAAGATAAGAAAGTTGAGGGCAGGAGACAGCGAGGGAGATAAGAGTCCTGGAGTTTTATGACTCAATGGTATTTCAAGATTTTTCCTGACTCAATTCTCCCAGTCCTAATGGCAAGGAAGGGAGGGAAGAGGTAGCCATAATAATTTTATTCAGGGCATAGAAATTCAGGGCATAACAATCCCACCTCCATAACTTTGTAGTGACTGATCCCTATGCCTGGAATATACACCTTTCTTACTTTCTGTCTCTTAGAATATTCAGTTTCCTTTAGGCCTCAGATCAAGCATTTCCTTCCCAGTACCTCTAGTTTCCCATCAAAAGCACTTTATATCTATTTGTATGTAATGTAATATACCTATTTATAGATATATTATCTTCCTTAGCCAGACTGTAAGCTCCTTAAAGGCAGAGCCTGTTTATCTTTTGTCACAATGCCTTTCACACAATAGATGCTTAACAAACCTTTGTTGAATAATTGATTGAAATACAAGTATCTATGAAATAAGAAAAATGTTGGTCAAATCCAGACTATTCAATTTAAGATTTTTTTGAAAGGGAAATTCTATTAGCAAAATTGTTTCCCAATAACCTGATGAAAATATAAATTCCTCCACATGTATACTTGCTGGAAATATTAGTAAGTATCACATGAAAGGTTTCCTTGAAACACTTGTCATTTTTTAAATTATAATTTTCTACTGGATAATCTATTTGAAGAGAAAAAGTAGATACTAACCTGTAAGGAACCTTAAAGATGCTCTAATCCAACCCACTCGTTCATAAAATATAAAATTAAAAATTAAAAAAATTTTAAAAATTTATTTTTAATTATGTGATGAGATCTAGATTTTGGGATTCCAGGTCAGAGAACCAAATGATGAGATTAGAGTTCCTGGTGGTCAGGGAGTTAAATGATGAGGTTAGTGGCAGATTCAGGGTTCATGGAACCAAATGAAGAGGTTTGGCTCCCCTAAATATGCTTGGGATTCAATGCATGCATAGGGAGTTTTGGGAACCCCCGTGCCGGCAGCACAGAGGTCCTTTGTAAAGGAATTTACAAACTGAAAAGCTAGGTTGATAAAAAGAAGTTTATTATTGTCATTGGGAAGTCAGCCTTTGCTAAGCATGAATAGAAAGGCTGAATTCCTTAGTGACAAGGTCTGACAGAGAAGTAAAGTTTCTAGTAGAGAAATCCCGACAGAGAGATATAAAGTCTTGTTAGGGAAATAGGTGAGGGAGATAAAGAGAAGGTAACACTGAAAGAGAATATCCCAGTGGGTAGTTTGCTATGCCGGGAAGGGAGAATTTCCTTGGCATGGCATATTAGCCCCTCTGTGAGGATTGGATTTAAAATTGCTGTTCTTAATTGGCCCCAATGCTATATAAATTATTTGATAAAATAGGGAATGAAGGAGTCCTACCAAATTCTTTCTATGACACAGACATGGTACTGATACCTAAACCAGGTAGGTTGAAAACAGAGAAAGAAAATTATAGACCAATCTCCCTAATGAATATTGATGCTAAAATCTTAAATAAGATATTAGCAAAAAGACTACAGAAAATTATCTCCAGGATAATACACTATGATCAAGTAGGATTTATACCAGGAATGCAGGGCTGATTCAATATTAGGAAAACTATCAATATAATTGGCCATATTAATACCCAAATTAACAAAAACCATATGATCATCTCAATAGATGCAGAAAAAACATTCGACAAAATCCAACATCCATTCCTATTAAAAACACTAGAGAGTATAGGAATAAATGGACTTTTCCTTAAAATAATCAGCAGCATCTATTTAAAAGCATCAGTAACCATCATATGTAATGGAGACAAACTGCAACCATTCCCAATAAGATCTGGAGTGAAACAAGGTTGCCCACTATCACCGTTACTATTTAATATTGTATTAGAAACGCTAGATAGCAATAAGAGCTGAGAAAGAGATTAAAGGAATAAGAATAGGCAATGAGGAAGCCAAATTATCACTCTTTGCCGATGACATGATGGTATACTTAGAGAACCCCAGAGATTCTGCTAAAAAGTTATTAGAAATAATCCACAACTTTAGCAAAGTTGCTGGTTATAAAATAAACCCACATAAGTCATCAGCATTCTTATATATCACTAACAAAATCCAACAGTCTAAGTTACAAAGAGAAATTCCATTTAAAGTAACTACTGATAATATAAAATATTTAGGAATCTATCTGCCAAGGGAAAATCAGAAACTTTATGAGCAAAATTACAGACCACTTTTCACACAAATTAAGTCTGATCTAACCAATTGGAAAAATATTAAATGCTCTTGGATAGGGCGAGCAAATATAATAAAGATGACAATATTACCTAAACTAATCTATTTATTTAGCGCTATACCAATCAGACTCCCAAAAAACTATTTTAATGACCTAGAAAAAATAACAACAAAGTTCATATGGAAAAACAAAAGGTCAAGAATTTCAAGGGAATTAATGAAAAAAAAATCAAATGATGGTGGCTTAGCTGTACCAGATCTAAAATTATATTATAGAGCAGCAGTTACCAAAACTATTTGGTATTGGCTAAGGAATAGATTAGTTGATCAGTGGAATAGATTAGGTTCAAGGGATAAAACAGTCAACAAATATAGCAACCTAGTCTTTGACAAACCCAAAGATCCCAGCTTTTGGGATAAGAACTTACTGTTTGATAAAAATTGCTGGGAAAATTGGAAACTAATATGGCAGAAACTAGGCATTGATCCATACTTAACGCCGTACACCAAGATAAGGTCAAAATGGGTTCATGACCTAGGCATAAAGAATGAAATTATTAATAAATTAGAGGAACATAGGATAGTTTACCTCTCAGACCTGTGGAAGGGGAAGGTCTTTATGACCAAAGCAGAACTAGAGATCATTACTGATCACAAAATAGAAAATTTCGATTATACCAAACTGAAAAGTTTTTGTACAAACAAAACTAATGCAGACAAGATTAGAAGGGAAGCAATAAACTGGGAAAATATTTTTACAGTCAAAGGTTCTGATAAAGGCCTCATTTCCAAAATATATAGAGAATTAACTCTAATTTATAAAAAATCAAGCCATTCTCCAATTGAAAAATGGTCAAAGGATATGAACAGACAATTCTCAGATGAAGAAATTGAAACTATTTCTAGTCATATGAAAAGATGCTCCAAGTCATTATTAATCAGAGAAATGCAAATTAAGACAACTCTAAGATACCACTACACACCTGTCAGATTGGCTAAGATGACAGGAAAAAATAATGATGATTGTTGGAGGGGATGCGGGAAAACTGGGACATTGATGCATTGTTGGTGGAGTTGTGAACGAATCCAACCATTTTGGAGAGTAGTTTGGAACTATGCTCAAAAAGTTATCAAACTGTGCATACCCTTTGATCCAGCAGTGTTACTACTGGGATTATATCCCAAAGAGATTATAAAGAAGGGAAAGGGACCTGTATGTGCACGAATGTTTGTGGCAGCCCTTTTTGTAGTGGCTAGAAACTGGAAACTGAATGGATGTCCATCAGTTGGAGAATGGCTGAATAAATTGTGGTATATGAATATTATGGAATATTACTGTTCTGTAAGAAATGACCAACAGGATGATTTCAGAAAGGCCTGGAGAGACTTACACGAACTGATGCTGAGTGAAATGAGCAGGACCAGGAGATCATTATATACTTCAACAACAATACTATATGATGACCAGTTCTGATGGACCTGGCCATCCTCAGCAACGAGATCAACCAAATCATTTCCAATGGAGCAGTAATGAACTGAACCAGCTACGCTCAGAGAAAGAACTCTGGGAGATGACTAAAAACCATTACATTGAATTCCCAATCCCTATATTTATGCCCACCTGCATTTTTGATTTCCTTCACAAGCTAATTGTACAATATTTCAGAGTCTGATTGTTTGTACAGCAAAATAACGGTTTGGTCATGTATACTTATTGTGTATCTAATTTATATTTTAATATATTTAACATCTACTGATCATCCTGCCATCTGGGGGAGGGGGTGGGGGGTAAGAGGTGAAAAATTGGAACAAGAGGTTTGGCAATTGTTAATGCTGTAAAGTTACCCATGCATATAACCTGTAAATAAAAGGCTATTAAATTAAAAAAAAATTCTCAAAACTAAAAACTAAATAAATAAATAAATGCAATTGCTGTTCTTATAATAGAAGCCTTTGGCTACAAGTCGAGGGTTGGAATTCTGCAGCTTAGGACTCACTTAGATAATAGAATGAAGCTGTTTGTCCTCAGGTGGGATCTTTACAGTGGCAGGTTTGAAGGAGAATCTGTCCTTCAAGGAGTTTTCAGAGAGTTAAGGGGTCCCTTTGTCATATGGAATAAAGTAAGCATTTCTATAATATAATGAAAACGATAATTGCACATGAAACTGTCTATTGTGTACAACTTGCTATAAAATGTATTATATACATATAATATGTTAAACATATAGTAAAGTTATCATGTAATATTTTTCTTCCCTCCCTGCCCCCCAACCTCACCCTAGAGATGGCTACCATTAGACACAAATAGGTGAGTGCATGTGTCTGTGTATGTTATTTGATATATACTATTTATCAGTTCTTTCCCTGGATATTTTACAGAAGAGGAAACATTAGAGATCTAGAAATGTTAAATGACTTGCCTAAAATCATACAAATAAACCATACCAGAACTGGTCAGCTAGATTTTCTGAATACAAATATGTCCTATTTGTCATTGTACCACATTACCTCTGTGTGGTAATATTAATGATAATTCTTTATCTTTTTAGGGCTCTGAGGTTTACAAAGCACTTTATAGAATCTCATCTGACTTTCACTACAATTCTGCCAGCCAGGTGCTATTAATATCCTTCTTTTATAGATATGGAAATTGAGGCTCACTCTGTGATTTGCCTGCAGTTAAATGGCTATTAAGGGTTAAACAGGCAAGACTCAAATATCAACTTTTTCCCAACTATACCTACTCTGTCATGTAATGGAAAGGATGAAATTTAATCCAGCTCCTTTGTCTTCTCAGTAACAAATCAATTACATCAAACTGACTGGGTCTTTGGGTTTTCCTGATCATTTTTCTTCTTGCTAAATGTTTATCTATTTTGTCCTGAGTATCCTGAATTCCTCTTCTTTTTTTTTCTATTGCTTGTTAGTATTGGGAGCATTCTGGAAACTTACAGTTTTTAGAGGACAGACTGCTAATCCTGGAGTCAGGAAGATTCATCTCCCTGAGTTCAAATCCAGCCTCACACACTTATTAGCTGTGTGACTTTGAGTGAGTTATTTAATTCTGTTTGCCTCAGTTTCCTCATCTGTAAAAATGAGCTGGAGAAGGAAATGGCAAACCACTCTAGTATCTTTGCTAAGAAAACTCCAAATGGAGTGTCAAGATGTCGGCAACAACTGAATACAACTGAACAACAATGTAGGCTTTAAAGCAGGCAGCCTGTAATTAAATACTGTAAGGTTCTGGTTGGGCTTTAGCAACAGTTTCTTAATTCTACTGAAATAAATATAAAAAAATTATTATAAAAGTTTTGAACAATAAATTACCTTTTCCCTTTCAGCTTTCCATTGTCGTGACTCAATATCATTCTCTACCCAAGTGATATGCATATTTTCCTAATCTCAGTGATCTACAATGACGGATAGATGAACATCCTCCACAATACTGGCCATTTCCTAATCGCTCTCAAACAGCTATATCACATGGTCTTTCACTTTTCTCATATTACATGCATTTAAAGGTTATGAGCTGCCAAAGTAAAGCAGAGGGACACAATTATGAGTTTGGGGTACTCCCAATCTAAATAATTCAGGGAAAGTTTTTCATTTGAATTTACTTGAACCGGCTGCCTCTCTGGTCTTTCTAATTGACCTGATTTATCATTTTTAGGTACTAAAATTTATTAATAGTGTACAAACTACAGACACTGGCCCAGAGCCCATTTTAGGTCTTACCAAAAAAGGTGTCAGGTTCAGGTCATAGTTTGCTTGATCTACAAGAATGATTTAATTTTCTGACCTCTAGTATATGCAAACAATTGGGTTATAATACTATCAACTGACCAATTAGATGAAAAACAAACTATTGAATTCAGCCAAACCAACAGTTATTTTACTGAAAATAACAGTTATTAATATTCTTCCTCCCAAATAAAAAATTATGTCATACCTTATGTATACTTTGTATTTACTTACCTACTTATGTACATTGTATTGTTCCAGTAGAATGAAAACTCCTTGTGGGCAAGAAATATTTCATTTTTGTATTTGTTTTCCCCCTCCTCCACTACCCAATATAGTATTTCAAAGAAGATGCTTAAGTGCTTTTTGGATTAAGCAGAATTAAAAATAAAATTGGTATGTTCCCACAGATAAGCTCTAAACAATAAATGAACCCAATTCCTAAATACATACTAAGTCCTGAATGAACTAAAGAAACCAAGAATTTTTTAAAATTCATCCTTGATGAAATTATATTCTTTCATTTTGTTGCCTAAATGTTTAGGTTATTTGGAAAGCAGAAGGTACTTTAGGCCAAACCACAGTCATAAATAATCTTAAAATGTGTCATTAACCAACTAGCATCTCACAGAAACTTCAATGTGTGTCTTCCTGTGCAACACACTCTTCTTTGAAATAACATCTCATTAAAATGGATGAACCAGCCAACTTGAAATGGAGAATGGTTTGAATTTTGGAATACATACAGTGACTTGGCTAGGGAACAAGTGCTATCATTAACTATTTTTATATGAAGAGCATATTTAAATTGAAAGTTATTGCATATTTATCTTATCAAACAAAATACAAAATAAAGCCAAGAAGGCATGTAACAAATACATGTGACATCTTTAGAGTTCAGATTATATCAAATGAATGTGGCTAACTAAAACTTATCTAACATTTCACATTGAATCATACAGATGTATCACAGATAGGAGTGTTACATTATTTTAGCTAAGCTTCATCCAACATGTTTCATTTTACTCTCTACCTCCCACTTTCCTTCTGGAACCATAATCCAGTATTATGGATCAACTGTTATCATTTCAACTCTATCACTGTCCTTGGACAGGTCTTGTCAATCTACTTCCCTGTAACCCCCTTCATTATACCTGAAAATTTCCTGATCAAAGTGTCCCTCTCTGACCATCACTTTTCTTTGTATATTGTCTCCTCCATTAAAATGTAAGCTCCTTGCCATCAGAAACTGTCTTTGATTTTGTGCTTGCATACACAGTCTCAGCACAGATCTTGCCATAAAATAAATGATTAGTAAATAATTTTTCATTAATTTATTTTTTGAGGAAATTCAGATCCAGGAAGGTTGTATCTTTCCTGGAGACACTCAAGGCTATCTGTAATGAATTCGCTCAACTCCTCTCTGAAGTTCAAAGCTTTTCTTTTTTCAACCATTCTCTCCTTCCAATTTAGGCTTAAGGAATAGATTTTGGAATTTTATGATTATAGATTTAGAGCTGGAATGGACCTTTGAAATCATTTAGTCTCAGCCATTCTTTTTGCAGACAGGAAACTGAGGCTTAGTCTTTGTGACTGCAAATCACAGAGCTTCATCTAAAACTGCCTTTCTGTTGGTTTTACCACACCTCCACTTATGCATTTGACTTTCCTTTTAGGAATAATTTCCTTTCAGGCTGGATGACATAATAACTAGAGTACTAGGTTTAGAATCTTGAAGATTGTCCATGCAAGTCTCTCTGCCTCTAGTTCCTCATGTATAAAATGGGTATAATAGCACTTGAAGTTCTTGTGAGGGTCAAATTTGATAACATATATAAAGCATTTTATCATTCAATTACTCAACAAGCATTAACTAAACACCTACTTTGTGCCACACACTATAACAAAAGTTAAAAACTGTGCTTTCAATGCTTGTAGTCTAGTCAGGTGAGATAACATCTATATAGGTATGTGCAAGTTACGTACAAAAATGATGTAAAGTGATTTTGAAGAGAAGACAATAAAAGCTAAGGGTATCAGATGATACTTCTACCTATGGAAGGTAACATCTACCTGTAAAAGGTGATGCTTCAGTTGTGTTCTGAAGGAAACTAAGTGTTATAATTAATAGCCAGTGAAGAAAGAACATATTCGGGTCAGAGGGAATAGTCATTGAAAAGGTGTGGAGGTGGGAGATAAAGTATCATGCATGAGAATCAGGAAGAGCCTCTGGGAGGTGGTTGTCTGGCTTAGATGAGGGAGGGAGCCCTACATTTTCCCAGATGACTTATGTCCTCATCATGTCCTTCTTGAAGGAACACTTCAGATGCTATTTTTTCTATTAAACCCTGACTGTTGATACCAGCTAGAATTTATCCTTCCTATCTCAAATCCTCCTAGATGTTTATATTTTGTTCATCTGTTATCCCCTACTACAAAAATGTTAGATAAATCTTTAGTGAGGTACATTCTCTATCAAGTTTCATCTTAGTTTAAATAAGTTTCATCTTAATGTAAGTCGGAAGCAGCATCCTCAGAACTAGAGTGATTAATGATGATGTCTGTGTTGGGAGCTAAGAGATACACCAAGAGTAAACTAGACTCATCAAAGAAAGACAGCCTCAGGACTAGAGTCCTGATCTTTAGAGTCAAACTAAGAGCTATCCCTAAGGAAAGAATAATGATTCTACAAAGGAGGGTTGGGGGGGAGAAGAAGGAAGGACTTCCGGTAACCACAAGTTTGCCCTTTGGCCACATGTGATCTCAAAATTTCATCCCATTCTTCCCAGAGACCCTGTGTGGGTAAAGGGAGGACACACCCTAGTTTGGAGGGATGTTTTGGTAAGATTCTCCTTACAAATACCTTTTTGTAAAAGTTAATTTACTCAGTGAGGAGTATATCGGTGATGTCTGATGATAGATATTCTTAGAAAACCTAGTTAATTAAGATTATAAATAGAACCAGGAAGATAATAGTCATTTGCTTATGTGATAGACTCAGGCTGCCAAGCTGAATGATACTTGGTGAAGTCGCAAGGGAGGGAGATGCTACATTTGTAACACTAGTACCTACCACAATGTATTACATATACTGTAATATTTATGGCATTAAGCACAATCACCTATAGTTACAGTATAGTGTTTAGCATATAGTAGGTGCCATATAAATGTTCATTTTCTTTCCTTCCCCTTCTGAGTCTTGACTAGGTGACAGAGAAAGAATATGGTCAGTTTTAGCAAAGAATGTGGGAGGGGTACAGAGCAAGCTTCTGATGCACAAGAAAAATTAAACTGTGATTTCTTTTTAATAATTTGGGGTTTTATTTGTGCCAATAAGTCCTATAAAAACTTAATATGTTGATATGATTAGTTATAAAAATACATTTACTCAGTATTTTTCCCAGCATTTTACTGCCCCATTCCTGCAATCTCTTGGTGCTGCAACACTGACATAAGAAACCTTTTTTTTTTCCTTTTAGTAAAAGATTTTAAAGAACTCAACAATATGATGTTAATACACATCCAACATTCATTTAACTAATCAATCTCCATTTGAATATCACTCACTGGTTAATTTAAAAGGATTCTAGACAAGCTTAGAAAATGTTCTAATTATCCAAGACATACATGCATAAACATTTCCATTTTTTAATTTAAAAAAAAACACGTAGCTATGATATTTACAACTCTTGGCATTTTAAGAGATGACTGATCAAAGCAAAAATTAAGTGATGGTAAAATGGCAGAGACAAATTTATAATGGCATGAAAGGAATCCCTTCACACTGAAACTGTATTCATCTTGTTAGCTAAAGATTTCCCTCCAGTCCTAATAAATTAGTCATCAGATAATCAATTAATAAACATTAATCAAACATTTACACATGGTAGGTAGGCTCAAAAAAAATATGGTGTGATACCTAGTCCAGAATTGCAGGACTCTGGGTTTTTGTTTTGTTTTGTATGTCTTTCTAATTTTATCTATTGGGGTGGAGAGGGAGAATAGCAAGAGACAAGTTGAAAAGACAGTGTGAGGGTTAGCCTAATTGGAATTGAGGACTTTACCCTGTAGATAATGGGGAGCTGCTAAAAGGGAGTGGGATGATCCCCAAAATTATGATTTCAAACTAATCTGGAGGTTCTATAAATGATAAACTAACCAAAAGAGAGAGAGTGGTGATGAGGCAGGTAAAATTAGGGTAGCTACTCCTAGCAATGAAAATGACAGACAACTGAGAGACAAAGCAAAGGAAGTTTTAGGAATAATAAAAAGGATAGCTGACATTCATATAACACTTTAAAGTTTACAAAGACCTGGACAAATATGATCTCATTTTATCCTTACTGCAATCCTGGGATCAGGAAAATGAAGCTCACAGAGGCAGTTGGTAGTGTAGTGGATAAAATACTGGACCTAAACTTTTCTGGGTTCCCATTTTCTCAATCATGAAATAAGGCTATTAAAACCTATTCTGCCAATTTCATAGGTTTGCTGTATGAAAAGCACTTTATAAATCTTGAGGTAATGTAGGAATTCAATTCTATTTATCAAGCATTCAATGTCATGCATTTATAAAGTGATTCCTATATGCAAGTACAGAAGTATTGTTAAAATCTCTTTTTTAATTTCTCTAGAAATATTAAAAATAATGTTTTGTTCTAAAAACCTTTACAGATTTTAAGGAAAAGACCCTTGGAAAGGTGAGTGGGATAAGCTTAGAAAAAAAGAAAAAGGAATTCTATTAGGTGCCTGGATAAAGGGTAATAATCAGATATTCAATATTAAGTTCTTCTAAATGAGGTAAGGATATTGCATTTCCCCACAGCTGGTACAAACCAAGATATTGATCCACCTAAGAGCTCCTTCTTCCCTCTACCCCATAAAAGTATTAACAAGGATCGACCCTTGAGAAATGCCCTCTTCTATCCAAAAGGAAGCATTCAAACTGTCTTCTATTTTTTTATTTTGAATTATTGATATGGATCTATGGGAAGAACTCTTCTGACTTTTCTAAAAGGGTATTCCCAGAGTAATTGATAGAGCTATGATCATTCAATTCTGGAAATTACCCCAAGTTGCATTTTAAGATAACTTCTTTTTTCAAGATTCTTATAAATGTTACCTGAAATCTTCTTGGGATAAAGTCAAGCCAGAGTGCATGAGACATTTTGCTACTCTAGACACTATTTAAGCTAGAAATGACTTGGATATAAATTAGTGATAAATGAAATAAAAACCATTCCAGTAGACTTGGTCCTAAATCACATAGTACTGCATTATATTAATATTATGTCTTTAACATAAGGCTCTATGCTAGGCCCTTGGGATACAAACACAAAAATGAATAATGAACATTTATATAGGACTTTAAGATTTAAACTACATGAACATAAAGCAGAGAAGTTCTCTTGGCTATTACAAACTCTATACACTAGTCAATTATTTCACCAGTTTCATAATAATATAGCTAACACATTTATTGCACTTCAAGGTTTGCATTGTTCTACATATATTATGTCATTTGATCTTTACAACCACCCTGTGAGGTAGCTACTATTATTATCCCAGTTTTACAGCTGGAGAAATTGAGCTGAGACAAATTAAATGCCTTGTTTAGGGTCACATAATGGGTAAATATATGAGGCAGGATTCAAACTCTTTCTGACTCCTACTCCAGCATAATCCATGTAATAAAAAAAAAAAAAACAGCTACCTTGTAATATTCAACCTTGTCATATGTGGGGATGTGATGTAATCTGACTTTTCCCAAGCTATTGTTCTGTGTATAGTAAACCCTAAACGTTTTATATAAAACATTGTTTCTTAGTAAAGGAACTTGTCTTAACTATATATTAAATTATAGTACATTATCATTATTATTCATTATTTATGCATTTTATTCATATAATTATATACATTACATAATAATCCATGGTATAATAAATTTATATAAATAAAATCTCAGTCTCAGTTTCAGTTTTAGTCATTTTTCAGTCATGTCTGACTTCATGACCCCAGTTAGGATTTTCTTGGCAAAGATACTGAAGTAGTTTGCTATTTCCCTCTCCAGTTTATTTTATATATAAGGAAAATAAGGCAAATGGGGTTAAGTGATTTCCCAGGGTCATATAACTAGTAAGCCCAATTCTGAACTAGTAAAATGAGTCTTTCTGACTCAAGGTCTGGCTCTCTATCCATTTTGCCACTTAGCTGCCCAGAATAAAAATATTATTAAATATTACTATGTTTTTTATTAATTTATTGTTCTATTATTTATTATATATCATGTAAATATAGCTTAGGCAATATAACTTAGACTAGAGAAAAGAACATGGGAAATCTTCAATGGTGTTTACCGTTTCTGTCCTACACATCTCAACAATGATTGTGGCATTAAAGCAGATCAATAAACAATGATTCCAACATGGGTGCTAAGTTCAGAAGCAGGACAATAAGAATTAAAAGAAAATAATTCTATGGTGTACTAAATCCTTTTCAAAACACATATATAATATGTAGTTCAAAGCATAAATATTACATAATATATTTCAAAGCATATATATTCTATAATATATATTTACTAACATATATATATATATTAGTTGTAATTTAGCACAAGTCCTGAGCCCTGCCCTTCCCAGATATCAGACTATTCTAGAAAGTAAAATGCTGCTGGAATTCTACTCCATTGGAAATAAGGAGAGGAAATCTTCCTAGGTACCAGTCATTGATGTACCAGGTAATTTGCATCCAATGTTCCCAGTATACAATGAGAGAAGTATATCTGATTGACAAATGAATTAAAAATAAAAACAATAATAGCTGCCATTTATACTTTAATATTCAATGGATCTATTTTTTTTATTCTTCATTAATGGAAGTACTCTGTCTAACAATGCCCTCTCAGCCCTTCCTTAACATTTATATAGAGCTATGGAAACTGTTATACATCCATTATCTCATTTTAACCCAGTAACAACACTGTGAATAAGGTACTATGGGTATTATTATCTCCGTTTAACAAATGAGGAAACTAGTGCTAGAGAAGTAAATGACTTTTCCATTCTCACACAACTAGTATGTGAGAGAGTACTAAGTCCATGTCTGTCTAAGTTCCAACTGAGCATTCTATCTGCAAAATCTGAAATGTATCAATAAAGTTTTTGTAAACTTATTCCATATTTTTATCAATAATAATAGCTAATGTCTACGTAGTACTTTAAAGTCTGCTAAGCACTTTATAAATATTATTTTATCTTCCCAACAACTCTGGGAAGAAGGTGTTAATATTTCCCCCATTTTACAGATGTGGAAACTGAGGCAGACAGAGGTTAATTCACAGCTAGCCTATGTCTGAAGCTAATATTTTAACTCAGATCTTCCTAACTCCAGATCCACCACTTTATCCACTATGACAGCTGCTAAACCATTGACCTTACCATAAGATCTCTAAACGAATAAAAAAATAAAGTGAATTATTGGCAACTCATGTGTTTTACTCCAACTAACAGGTGAGATTTAAGGACATTAAGTGACTTCCTGAAAGACACACAATGAATCACTGGAACAGAAAAAGTCATGCAGCAATCAAGGAATAGCTTAACAAAAGATCAGTTGTCCTTTTTACTGTCAAGAACAGAAGCAGAAGAGGGAGGTGGGGAAAAACCCATGAAGTTATTCAGCCTCATGACAGTAAAGGATTGTTCCCTGTAATAACATGGTGGCCTCTGGTTATGACTGGAGGTTTTGCCAAACCACATGAAGCCTGTTTGAAGGTCCCAATGAAGGAAGACTGGTCTCAAGGCAGAGGAATGTTCCCCCCGTGCCAGGGAAACCTGATTGGACCTCATTACATTATTGCCTTTGATAACAAGCTGGAGAGCAAAGTCATGTTTTGGATCTACAGTTATCTTCCATAAATGGAGCCCTAAGTGGAGCCTAACAGAACCCATTTGTGTCCCAAGAGAACTTCCTATTAAGTGCACAAAAGGAGGAATGCAACAAGGTTTATCTGGCCAGAGTTAGGCAAACACTCCCTACTGAAATGTCACAGTCCTAGAGCTTAACAATTGCTTGTTGATATTAGACTTTGCCTCGGGCACAAGAATGTTGAGGAGAATGGGATATTGGGAAATCGGATAGGATCAGGATTTGGGGCTTCTTGCCTTAAGAGACCGATGCACTAGAAGGGAGCAGAAAAACAAGTGAATCTTTTTTTGCAATAAGCTAAATGGGTCTTAGAAGTAAAATTATACCCTCTGTTATTCAGTTACTATGGCAAAGTAAAGTAACATTATGTATTTCCTTTTTTCTCTTTATTCCCCTTCACCTTCTCTTTCCATTCACAGGGCAACCAAACATAAGAGGTAGAAATTAAGGACAGAGATTTGTCATCAGTGAATCATTCATCTTTTATGAGTCAAGCTCTTTCTATTGTATTCTGACTTTAGAAAGCATCCTCCCAAACCACACAGTCTTTTCATATGTAAAATGGGGATCTTGACTTCTAATGTCCCTTCCAGCTCACCAATGCACAGGTTGGTTTAAAAATGGAAGGGACATTTCTTAGAATTGAGGTCTGAGCTGGGAATAGATATAGAGCACAGAGCATTAAAGGTATGAATTTGGAGTCAGAGAATCTAGGTTCAAGTTTTAAAATTCTATTTAGATTTTTTTTTTACTAGGTGAAAGAGGCCACTCTTTATCTCAGTTTGTACCTAGTCTTTAATTCCTAAATGGGTACGGCCTCAGTCAAACTGAGACCTGTTGAAGATCTTGGCTTAAAAAGGCCAACCTCTCCCACTGCATACAGGGCCATCTCCAGTCAGCCTGATCCTATCTGACCACTGGACCCATGTGGCTCTGGAGGGGAAAGTGAGGCAGGTGAGCTTGCCCAGCCCTCCCTCACTTAAATCCAATTCACTTGCAAGTCATGGCATACTCTTTTGGTGTCATGGTCCTCTTCAAGAACGAAGGACAAATAATAATTCTGAGTAAGCAACTGTTCTTTAGTAAACTGAAATAAAAAATTGAAAATGTCATAAAGATAAATAAGGGGCTGCAGATAATTGGCTTGGAACACTCCTGTTGTCTGGAAGATGAAAGTAACTGAGAGAGATAAGGAGGGGGAATGATACTAGTAAATACAGAAAGCAAATTGATTAACAATCTGAACTGATTCCAGAATCACAAGTCTCTATGTTCCTCTTCTCTTTCTCCTTAGTCATGCAAATGGATCTGACTTGGTTCAAAGAGGACTGGATCTACTAGAAATTACTAGGCAATTATCATTTTTATATTTATTCAAGCCATGTTTACATAGGACTTTACAAAGCACTTTACTCAGAACAACTTGAGAAGTAGGTGGAGTTATTATCATGAATATCATCTAGCTGATGAGGAAACCAAAGCTTTGAGTGGTTCGGGTCACGTGGATTGAAAGCTTCACAGACATGACTCAAACTCAACAACATTATATCATTTCAGAGAACTGGAGAGGAAATATCTCCTCTTACAACCTGAGTCTCTGCATAATTTAAACTGTGTGTATTGGGCTGGGGGGAGGACCGAAAGGAAGAGAGAAGAAGGAGGCAAGAGTCAAGAGGAAGAAGAAGAGAGAGAGAAAAAAGATGGTACCTACCATGATTCAGATGTCGAATGCAGTCATTCAATAGAGCACTGAACTGTTTTTGGTCTGCTGAATCTTGGAAACAGAAGTAGTTGTGTCTGAGGAAGGGCTGCCACAGGTATACGGGGAATTCTTTTGGTAAAACAACAAAGGGCTGAGAAGTCTCCTTTTCGCTGGGAGCTAAAGAATATTGGGGGGGAAACAGATACAAAATAAAAACTTAAGAAATTGGGGATTATATTTCATTTAGAACAATGTTGTTTCATGTTTTTTTTTACAAATAGTAGAAATTTAAGATACTGAGATAAATATAAAACATATACAATGCATATACAAAATAATTAAGACAAAGCACTAACATCAATGAGAAAATAGTCAAGAATTGTCTTGTAACTAAAGTGAGCAGAACCAGAAAAATTGTAAGTAATAACAGCGAGATTGTGTGATAACCAATCATGATAAACTTAGTTCTCAGCAATTTAGTGATCCAATAAACTTTGAATGGAAAATGCCACCCACATCCAGAAAGAGAACTGTAGAGACTAAATGTGAATTGAAGCATACTATTGTCACCTTTTCCCCTCTTATTCATGGTTTTTCCCTTTTGTTCTGATTTTTCTTTTCTGGAAATATGCTAAAAATGAAGATACACATATACACTATCCCAGATTGCTTGCTAATGTGGAGAAAAGGGCAGGTAAAGGAAGAAGGGAGAAAAAAAAAATTGGAACTCAAAAATCTTATAAAAATGAATATTGAAAACCATCTTTACATATTATTGAAAAAAATAATATACTATTACAATAAAAAAGAGACATAAAAAAGGAAAAGAATTGCCTCATGTAGGAGATATAACTTGAAGTAAACTTTGAAAAGAGCTATGGATTCCAAGAGTCAGAGATGAGAAAGGAAAGCATGCCAAGAATAGGTAGGAATTTGAAGAATATACAAAAGCAGAAAGGAAATGAGACCTGATTTTTGCTAATGATATCACAATCTCTTTGGAGAACTCAAAAGATATAACTGAAGAGTTAATAGAAGCACAACCTATACAATCCATGTACATGAAACTGCAAATAGGGCAATTTAGCTGGAATATAGAGTGCTTAATGAAGAGTAATTTGAAATCAATTTGGCCAGAAAAGTTGGAATCAGAATGTGAGAGATTAAATGCCAAACTTCTGTTTTATCTATTTTACTCTATTTTATCATAGAGTTGATTTGAAATTATTTCTTGAAGCTTCTTGTGTAGCAAAAGGAAATGGTCAAACCTGTGTTTTAGAAATATCAATATGGCAGTTGGGTGGAGGATAGATTGGAAAAGCGAGTTAGGGACACCAGTTAGGAGATACAACTATGATCTAAAAGAAATGATAAAGTCCAGGTGAAGGTCATTACCATGTAAGTTGATAGAGGGGGAAGAATGCCAGAAATGTTAAGAGTCAACAACGCTTAGCAATTTGTCAGATTTAAGGCAGAAATGAGTAAAGAGTGGAAGATGACTCTAAGATTCATAACTCAGAAGAATAGAAGGATGATGGTGGTCTAGACAGGACAAAGGAAGTTTAGACAGTGCTTGACACACAGTAGATGCTTAACAAAAGCTTCCTGATTGATTAATTAACTAAAGGATAGATTTAGGAGATTAAGTTAATAAGCGTTAGAGTTGACATTAGGTTTTTTGATTCCAGGACCAATATTTTTCTACTATTCAATACAAAGTTAGTTCCTATCAAAATTATTGTAATCATCATTCAGAAAATTTTATTTAATTGGCTTGAATTCTGCAAGATTTGGTAGCCTCAGGAGAGATTCATTCTAAAAAATACTACTTGAACTTGAAAAAGAACAGATACCTCACATAAAATCTCAGTTTATTCTCTGCTCTGATCCATAATGAGCTCCTGGACTATACATTTTGATTCCATACCAGTTAAGAGGACCCAAATTATGCTGTAGTAGGGCATCTACTTACAAGTCACATTAGTTTCAATGGCTTAGAGGATAATCAGGAGAGCAAATTAGCCTTTGCTTCTATCATCACATTCAGTGCTTTGTATACAGGAAGTATCTAATCAATGTTTATTGAATTTTCATCATTATCAAGCCTTTGTTAAAGGTACAGTCACTTGTATAAAATACAGTTCTTCCCATTCCCTTCCATGACATGATTAACAGTTTCACAAGTAATTAAAAATAACACTGACCTTTTACATGTAGCTGTCCAATTAAGCCACAAGCCAATTCATCATTATTTGGCTACAGAATTCTCTTTCACTTTAACATTTTGCATCAGTTTCCCAGAAATATTTATTTGCATGCTTTCTGAGCTGAGTTGTAAGGTTATCATAAAAGAACCACTATATCATTTTTTAATTTATAATTTTAATAATTATAATTTCTATTTTTAAGATCAAGAATACCATAAGATAAACAATAATCTATATATGATCTTCTGAAGCTTGGGGATATTTAAATCATTTATAGCGGTCTGCAAAAATCATTCAATTCTTTCCAGAATTATTTCACCAATAATTATACAAGTGCCAGCCTATGGTAATTACAACTTGTATGAATATGGGCAAGTCACTTGACTTACTTGGGCCTCAGTTTCCTTGTTTTACAAATGAGGAGACTGAAGTAGATAATCTTTCACTGAAGGTTTCTTTTACCTCTAGAGCTATGATCTTATATTATATAATTATACTGGAGTCTCAAGGTCTTCAAGAAAGTAGAGCAGAAACTTTCTTTTAACCTTTCTTTGTCTCCCCAGCACTTAGCACAGTGCCTGGCACATAAAAGGTTTTTTTAAAATGTCTGTTGGTTGACTAATAAAGTTCAGCTTTGGAAGTTCTGAACACAGTGGGTGCTTTTTGGTGTTCATACCACAAACTGCATTTCTCCTGTAGCCAAAGCAGTGTTTAAGTGAGGATTAAGTGAAAAAAAGGGGGATAAAATAACTGGATAATTGAGGGAAAGCTTTATGGTTTGCTGGGGAGGAGGGAGAGAAAGGAGGGACTTGGCTATTTTTTCTTTTTGTCTGCATTACTCAGTAACAACTTGTTAGTCTTTGTTCATGATCTATATACCAATCTGGGCACCTTGTTATTAAAACTATTCCACCAAGCATTTCAACCCAGAAATAACAAATGCTAAGAAGATAGCCTTCTCCATAAATTCTGACCAAAGCATTATAGCCATTAATAAGAGTTAGGGCTCTCTGAGAAACCAAATAATTACTGCGGAGTGCAATTCACACAAAGCCAGATGGAGTTATTATAGTGTCTACAACTCATAAATCTCAATGAAATATCCTTATTTGGTCTATATATCTCCAGTGGTTCTTTCTATACAGGCAAAATGGGGTGTATTAGAATCAAAGAATTTTAAAGCTAAAAGGGACCTTGGTAATCATATGGTTCAATCTCCTCATTTTATAAATGGGGCAAATGAGGTTCAGAATATTTAAATGACATATACAAGATCACACAGCTGATAAATCAAAGATCCATGATCAGAACTCAGGTATCTTAATTCTCCTAGTTCCTGATTCTTGCTACTACACTACAATGCTAGATATGATAAGGGATATTAGTGATGTATTTTCCTCTAAGGGTGATTGAGTCAATGACATTCCAGTAGAAACTGCTAGTATCCTCCGGCTCCCCCTTCCTTCAGGCAGGGTGAAAGAGTAAGATAGTCAATAGCTGAGCTAATTGAGCATACCCAAGGTGCAGTGAGAGAAAAGTTCTTTATCTCCAGTGGCACAAAGGATTGCCTGCAGAGGACACAAATGGTCTCTAGGTTTACAGAACAATAATGCAATTTCTAAGCATTGAAAATATACTTTCAGTCATGTCCATCTTTGTGATCCCTTTTGGGGGCTTTCTTGATAAAAATACTGTAGTGGTTCATCATCAAGATGAATCTTTGTGACTCTGGACCTGGTGCTCTATCTACTGCAATACCTGGCTGCCACAAAATATTCTAGCCATATTGTATTCTTTTTTGTCCCTTCTTTTTGTCTCTTGGTAGCTGAATAACCCTGGATAAGACATTTGACTTGTGAACCTCAGTTTCCTCATCAGAATAATCAGGCCGCCTCAATTACCCTGCAGAGTTGTGATGAAAGTGCTTTGTTAAATGTAAAGTACTACATTAATGTAACCTTTCATCATCATCACTATTGTTCAAACTCATAACTACTAGGTTAATGATAATGTTATTTACCTAATGAAAACATTTCATCTAATGAGATGACACATATAAGTTCCTTTGCAAATCTTTGCTATGTATTATTATAATAATACATAAGATTTAAACCAAAGCAAACACTATCTTTCTGACTTGAGAAGATTCTCACCAACTCACCAATAGGATCAGGAAAATGTCGGTCAGATAATAAATTGTAATTGTCTTCAGAAATTAAAACTTTGCCTCCTGCTGGGAGAATTCGACTTTTAGGACTGGCTCCTTTCTGATAAGCCTAGACAAAGAAAGGTTTAAAAAAAATAAATAAAAAAAGAAAAAGTTAGCAAATTTCTCATTCATATTTTAATAAAAATCAAAGATATATGCTATATATAATGTTATATATATTACAAATATATATATTTGTTATATATTATATATGTTATATATATAATATATATGTGTTATATATTACAAAGAATTAAACAGTTAACTTGGAAAATACAAAAAGTCAAAAGTGTATACTGCCTTATGATAAAAATAATAATAACAGCTAATATCCACATAGCATTCTAATGTTTGAAAAGTACTTAAAATATCCCATTTTATTTGCACATCACCTGCAGGAGGTAGGTAAATACTATTATTATTCCCACTTTCACAGATGAAGAAACTGAGGCTGACAGAAATGAAATGATTTGACCAGGTTATACTAGTAAATCTCTGAGATTGGATTTGAACTCATTTTCCTGGCTCCAGGTCTAATCCAAGCTATCCCTCTCAGAAATTATTATTACCACTAAAAATTATCATATATGAAAATTTGCTTGACTTGATGACAGGATGAAAGGGAGCTAACGAGATAATAGAATACTTCATAATCAGATGGCATGCATCAGCTTTAATGATTATCAACAGCAATAATAATGTCACTGAGATTCTACTTTTCAAGCTTTCCCCACAAATAAGAATATGTTGTAACAGCAAAGCATATTGGGACAGAAATATGACATAATATGCATTTTAATGGGTAAGAAATTCTGCTCTTTTCATAAACTTTGCAAAATTATATTTATATTTACAAAAGTGCTACTTATCCCAAGACAAATAAGTATATAGTTAGAAGAAGCATTAAAATCAGATGAATAAAATATGGGCAGTTCTCTTGGCAGTGGAATTCGGTATATGTTAGCCAAGTAATTAAATGGAAGATTCATTATATCCTGGCACCAAATTAGAAGTCAATGTTTTACTAGGAGGATCATGTTAATAACAATAATAACTTGAATTTGACCCCGTTTTGCTCCCTAGAAAGCAAATTATCTGAAAAAGTTCTCGGGAATTTAATGGATTCCATGCCCAATGTGAACATTGTGAGCAGGATCCCTGCTTTATTCTGCCCTAATCAAATGACCCCTTGTAGATTGTGTTAAATTCTAGGCACAGCATTTTCATTAGGACATTAAGAATCTGGAAAGCATCCACAGAAGGGTAGTGAGGATTGTAAAGGGCTTCAAGTTCATGCTTTTGAAGATCAGATAGAGGAACTATGAATGTTTATTAGGGAGGAGAGAAGAGTTTGGCAGGGGAATGATATCTGTCTTTAAGTATTTGAAGTATTATCACATGCAAGAAGGAATAGATGTGTTCCTCTTGGCACAAGATGGAATAATTAAGACCAATGATTGCCAGGTTGCCAAGATGCAGATTTAGATTTGATGCAAGTAGTGAAAAAAAAATTTAAATCTCAACAATTAGAGCTAACAATTCCAAAAATAAAACAGGCTGCTTTGGGAGGTAGTGGACTCTACCTTGGAGATCTAGGTCATCAAATATGTTGTAAAGGAAATTATTATTCAGGTATAGATTAGACAAAATGGCCTCTGAGGGGCCTTCTAATTTTGAAATACTATGAATCTGCTAAATAAATGTACAATTGTTCAGAGTTTACTTATTTGTAAAGTGAAAGGGTTAGGGACTAGAGCATTGCGCCATGGGAACTAGAACTGGAAGGGATTTTATTCAAGTCAACAAGCATTTATTAAGCATTTACTGTATGCCAGGAATTGCACTAAGTGCTAGAGGTACCAAAAGAGAGAGAGAGAGAGAGAGAGAGAGAGAGACAAAAATATTGCACCTGCCCTTAAAGAGTTAATAGTCTTATAAGAAAGACAACAAGCAAATAACTACATACAAACAAAATATCTATAGGATAAAGTGAAGGTAACCTCAGAGGGAAGACACTAAGATTAAAGTGGACTGGGAAACTTCTTGTTGAAGGTGGAACTTTAGCTGAGATTTGAAGGAAGGTAAGAGATGGAAATGAAGAAGGTAAGAGTTCAAGCATGAGGAAAGAGTATGTGAAAAGGCCCAGAGTCAGGAGATGAAATGTCAGGTTGGAGGAATAGTAAGGAGACCACTGTCCTTAGAATGCAGAATATGTGGGGGTGAGTGAGGTACAAGAATATTAAAAAGTGAAGGAGTGAGGGGAGAGTCAGCTTATGAAGGGATTTAAAAGCCCAACAGAGGTATTTATATTTGATCCTGGAAGTCTTAGTGAGCTAGTGGAATTCAAAGAACAAGGGGAAGAGGTGAAGAATATCATCAGATCTAAACTTGCAAGATTGCTTTGACAGCTAAATGAAAGATGGTTTGAAGTGGGGAAAGATTTGAAGCAGAGACCAACCAGCAGGCTACTGCCATAGTCTAGATGTAAGATGACAAAGGTCTGCACCAGAGTGACAACAATATCACAGAAGAGGAGGCAGATACTAGAGATATTGTGAGGGAATGAGAAGAAATGAGAAATTGATGGTGATATCGAGGTTCTGAGACTGGATCACCTGGAAGATGATTCAAATCGGTATCACCCTCAAATAAAAACAGATCTTTGAAGCAGTGCATTGACTTAGAAAATTAACATTATCTAGGTTGTAATATATTTTTATTTATTTTGTTAAATATTTCCTAACTACATTTTAATCTGATTCTTGCTAAAGAGTTTGACATCTTTGGTTTACAGAGATAGAAAATTAGGAAAGGGGGAAGATTTGGGGGTGGAGGGTATGGTAATACCTCCAGGTAAGATAATAAGATTGGTTTTGGACATGTTGAGTCTAAGATGGCATTTAAGATGATATCCAGTTCAAGATGACCAATAGAAGTTCTATCATCTAGTTTGAAAATCCTTTGCTTAATAGGTGTCATATATGGTTCAATCCTGATATAAAGTTATATGACTCCTCACTGATTAGCTAAGTCTTCAATTGGATGGCCTTTTATTAAGTATCTAATTTGTCCAAGACACTAGGCATTAGGCACTAGGCAAGATGCTAGGGATACAAAGGTGAAGAATAAGAACAAGGAACACTCAAACTACTAGGCCAGATGCAACATCTATACAAACAAGGTTGTATATGATGGGCTCCAAAGAAAGGTACAGACAATTTACTCCAAAAAAAAAAAAAAATCAAGGAATGGGGCAGCTAGGTGGCACAGTGGATAGAGCAAGAAAGAGAGATAGAGAAAGAAAAAGAAAGAAAGAAAGAAAGAAAGAAAGAAAGAAAGAAAGAAAGAAAGAAAGAAAGAAAGAAAGAAAGAAAGAAGGAAGGAAGGAAGGAAGGAAGGAAGGAAGGAAGGAAGGAAGGAAGGAAGGAAGGAAGGAAGGAAGGAAGGAAGAAAACATTTTTAGCTCAAGTAATATTAATAATAGCTGACATTTATATAGTATTACAAAATGCTTCACAAATATGATTCTTTTGACCTTTACAACAACCCTGGTATCTAGATGCTATTATTATCCCCATTTTACAGTTGAAGAAAATAAAGTAAACTTGCCTTAAGTGACTTGTCTTGAGTGACACAGCTAGTAAATGCCAGATTTGAACTTCTGACTGCCTGACTTCAAGCCTTGCACTTCATTTATGGGGCCACCAGCTATCTTACTTCCTGACTAATGTCAACACAATGTGGTAAATCAAGTGACAAATTTGAAGTCAGAAAGAACTGGGATTGGATTCTATTTGACATGTTCTAGCTATGTGGCCCTAGGCAAGAGATTAAATTCTCTAGGCCCCCTTTATTTTTTCATCTGTAAAATGGAGATAATAGCTATAAACTTTACATAGTAAAGTTGTTGAGAGGATCAAATGAGATAAAATGTATTTAAAAGGGCTTTGGAAATCTGAAAACTCTTTATATAAACATTAGTTATTGTTATTCTCTCTCACCTAGATTATTGATCTAAACTGAAAGTAGCTCTCCTGAACAGCAATGAGCAACATATAAATGCTAAGTACATATGAGAAAAATTACAATACAAATCAAAAGTATCATATCAATATTATTCAGAACATGTTCTAAAATGGCAAATGACTTAAGCAGCTGTGGGACTCTAAAATAAACTTTGCTTTTTTAGCATCCCTCCCACAGTCAAAGCAGTAGTCATCCCCACACCTAGTAATCACCACACCCAAACCACCTGAACATTTCGAGAATGATGAACAGAAGAAAATAGCTCACCAGTTAAATTTCACATGGAGGAACATATATGGTTGTTTGTAAACACCGAGGCTAAGATCAACATGAAACTACCTAGTGCTAAATGTAGGGGCCATCCTGAGAAAACAACTAAACTGTGTGGAGCAGATGGTGCCTGAGTTTTGCAGTATGCCCTTGATGTTAATTTGCTTCAGAGAGTCAGTCATGTGTTGAATCAAGTCGTAAATGACTTGGACAGATGGGCAGAGACAGAATCTAGTGTAATGAGTCTTGACTAGGCACAGCTCTACACCAGAAGTCATTTGGGAATTTACTGGTTGAACTGTGAGCTTGATTTCCATTCTCCGATAGGGTTGGGAAATAGAGATTATGAATGCAGAATCCCATTGTCCCATCAACTCTGAACTCACAGTGCCTATTGGCTTGGCGTGATGGGTACTTCCCTGGTCTGCTTTGAGATTATTTCCTATTTTGAACTGAGACCTGAGATATAGATCTGATCTTACCTTTGTATGAATAGGGATGAGTTATTATTTTCTCTGTGCTTTCATTTCCTTATTCATAAAATTAGAATAATGAAAAAATGTACGCTTACTCTCACCATGAATATATGTTATAAATATAAAAAGGAGACTGTAAGACCATTCTAAGTGAAAAAAAAATCTATAAGGAAAGTAGGGAGAAGGGAAGGGAAGAAGAAAAGGAAAGGAAAAAAGAATTGGTTTTTCGGTTTCTAGGAAACTTGATTTAATTCAAACACAAATATACCATATCAGAGGGTTTCAAAAGCACAGGGGACATTAAAGATAATCTAGTCTAAGAGTTCTTAACCTCGGATCTGTGAACTTGTTTTTAAAAATATTTTGATAACTGTATTTTAATACAGTTGGCTTCCCTTGTAAATGTATGTATTTTATTTTATGTATTTAAAACCACAATTCTGAAAAGGGTTCACCAGACACTCCAAAAGGGTCAATGAAACAAAAAAGATTAAAAATCCCTTAACAGACATATACACACATGCACACATGTATATACACACATTTTACAAATGAGGAAACAAGCTAAGAAAGGTTAAGTCCACATATCCAAAATCAAACAGCTAGTAAATAGCAGAGCCAGGATTTTAAAACAGGTCCTCTCACTCTTAATTCAGTCCTTTATTTTCACTCTATCAGTCCCCTTGATTTCTCATTGCATTAGATGCCTGATTATATAGAAGCAGAAATCCTAAGGCAGAAAGAAAGGAGAGGTATAAGGCTAAGGCTGGAGGAGAGATTCTAAGGAGGTTCAAGGAAGACATGTGAGAGAATCTGGCACTTAAGTGGCTACTGTGTTCCAGATTTGGATACACTCATTAATACTATTCCTTTCTCTCAAATGTTTATATTTTACTTTCGTCTTTTCCATTACATCAGCCAATGGAGGCAGATGGAAGTTACTTCCCTTCCTTAGGAGTAGCCAGATCTATTGCTAAAACATTGAAGCCAGTTTTCTTCAAGACTATCTCTATGGGAAAGGAATATATAGCACTCCTATCATTTACAAATCTTAATGGAAGGAATTGAGTTTTGGAATTTAATTCCCCTTTCCCAACAGGGCTTTAATTAATTGACCTATGGGGCACAGTACAAGATTTATCCAGGAAAGGTAGACTTCATTAAATAAATCAGGAAAGAATGGGCATCCCAACTCACCCAACCACTGTCCAAGAAGACTTTAAAAACCGGTGGTAGAAAGTTTTACCTCTTTGTTTTCATAGATTTGCAGTGCAAAGTCATTTTTAACCACAATGTATCTGTCTTTCCATTTCTTTAGGTCATCTGCAAAATGGGATAGTTCTCCTTCAAACAAGACTGTCTCTGTATCCAAGGGTGGCTAAAAGAAAATTAATACAATTAGCTCTTCTTTGCTAATTTATCATAAGGTTTATATTATTAATCAATGTAGATAAGGAGATATACTTTGCAGCTATTTACATTTTTTAATAAAAGAATTTCAATGCATAAACTGAAATAATAGCTTTTGAGTCACTCGCTCTAAAGCTCCATCTGGATTCTTTATTTGTTTATTCGATCCTATTCGCTGTTGTTTCCAATTTTTTGCAATTATAAAAAATGTTGCTATGAAAATCATGAATAGATATCTCCCTTTTTACTTTTTATAATTTCCCAAAACATCTTTTAAAAACAATGGAATTACTGGATCAAAGGATGTTGGGGGGGAGGAAGAAAGAGAGGAGAGGTGTTGAACTTTTATTGCATACCTCTCAATTGCCAGTAAGCATAGTTTCATTTTTTGTATTTGTACCCCAGCATCTAGCAAAATGTTTTGCATATAGTAAGTACTTAATAAATGCTTGTTGATGGATAGCTCTCCCAAAAGATTTTTTAACTTTGCAATTCCAATAGCAATGAATGTTTATAACTATTTCTTCACAAGTAACAGGCAGTATTTTGCCAATTTAAATGGAGGTAAGGTAGTACCTCGAAGTTGACTTAATTTGTAACTTTTTGATTACTAGGAAGTTATAATTAATTCTTGTGAAGCAAGGACTAAACTCTTTTCAAATTAAGCTTGGACTCAAGTTTAACAGGAATCTTAAAAGAAATTATCTTGTTCTCATGTTCTCTTTCTGTCTTTTCTCCCTCTCTCTTCCCCGCTACCATGCTCATTTATTTTTTCTCTTTGCCCTATATTAGATTAAGAAATCACATCAACCGAGTAAACAGACAGATTTTCAGTTGATTCTCTTTTTTGTTTAACCATACACAATATGCCTTGTCCCTATAAACTCAAGGGAATTACTACCCCCTTCACTTTTTTTTTTTTCTATTTCATTATCTTACACAAAATTGTGGGTCTACCGCTTTTTACATATTATGTTGCAGGGTTTTTTAAAAATCTTATATCACAAATCATAGAGTTAGAATTGAAAGCTGGTCCAGAGGTCTAATAATTCAACTCCCTCATTTAACAATCAAGGAAACTGAAGCACAAAGAAATGAATTGACTTCAACAAATCTGACTGGTGAGAAGCAGCAGACTGGGGGAATCAGATCTAGATTCTTGGACTAATCCCAGCATTCTCTCCAGTGAACCACAAGTTATCCAATCTATCCCTTTACGTCCAAGTTGAATTTTTATCTAAACCATTCTAAATAACTGGCATGTAATCCTATTTTAAATATCACTTGGGGAGAAAATCCTCTCCCCTTCCCTAATTTTAATGTTTAAAGGCTCTTGTTACCTTACCAACTATTATTTGTTAACTACAGATTAAACAATATCCTTTTTAGATTCATGAAAGGGCCAAAGGAAGTGCTCCTTCATTCTCCTTTGGAGGAAAAAGCCCTCATGTCTAAGGCAGAAGCTGAACTTATAACTCTATAGGGACATCAATCAGTCTCCGGGGATGTCAGCCTAGCTGAAATTCTACATCAAAACAAGACTCAATAAGCGTTTACGGTCATGGGTTATGAATATAAATGAAAAAGGGAAAAGGGGCATATAGTCTATTTGTATTCAAGGGATTGGAATAGAAACCCAGGGGAATCTATCACCAAAATGAAAATCCTAATAGTTTTGAGGCACTGAAACCTTGACATTTTTACTAACGTTCTACATAGCAATGCAAATTTCCTGATATCAAACCATCAAAATGAAAAATATATATATGTGGTGTAATGAAAATGGAAGAGTGCCATTTTTCTTTTTATATGGGTAACTTTGTCAGCAGGAAATCATATGCTCTGGCTCCCAGACAGATTATGTTGCTGTCTTCCTGGACTCTAAACAATTTTAGGACAAATCCTTATTTTATCTGTTATTCAAGTTATTGGTTATTTCAGAGAGAGAGGGAGACATGAAAGTTTCCCTAGTGGCAAATGTAGATGTATGAAAGGGAAGGCCAAGAAACTATTCCTAGATATAGCATTCTATGAACATTTTCCCAAGATTTGGGTTACCTTGGTTTTTAAGAACTGGGATCTCAGGTCTTTATGTTGTTCAACTTCACTCCAGACATCATTGTAGAAGGCCACAGAATATTGGCGACGATAATGGGGACTGAAGTTTTTGATAGCAGCTTCAGTTTTGCCTGAGGTGGGGGGAAGTAAAAAGAAAAATTATAATTTTTATAACACCATCCAGAGCTTCTAGCATAGACAAGGTCATATAGGTCAAGTAATAAATTATAAAGTAACTTCCTTTCTTCCTTCCCAGCTACCTGTCAAATGCACCTAAAGTTAAAAGGTAAGATGTGAAGTTTCTTCCTACACCTAGCCAGGAAGAACTTAAAAAGCACCTGTCCAATGACATTTTCTAAGTTGATCTGACTACAGATGGAAGACTGGATATATATGTGAGTGAGTGAGTGTATGTGTGTGTGTGTGTGTGTGTGTGTGTGTATTTTGCTGAGACAATTAGGTTAGGTGACTTAACCAGGGTCACACATCCAGGAAGTGTTAAGTGTCTGAGATCAGATTTGAACTCAGATCCTCCTGACTTCAGGGCTCTATCCACTGCACCATCTAGATAACCCTTGGATATATTTTTAAAATTATTCACCAATCAATTAACAATCATTTATTCAGCACCTATTATAAGTTTAGCAGAGAACTAACTATGGTCTTTCTCTTCAAAGTTCAGTTGTTCAGTCATTTTTCAGTCGTGCCTAACTCTTTGTGATCCTATTTGGGGTTTTCTTGGCAAAGATCCTGGAGTGGTTTTTGCCATTTCTTTCTCTATCTCATTTTACAGATGAAGAAACTGAGGCAAAAAGGAATAAGTGACTTGCCCAGAGTCACACAGCTAGAAAGTATCTGAGGTTGGATTCGAACTCACAGAGATGAGTTTTCCTGACTACCACTTAGTTACCCTTTTTAATCTAAGAAGAAACACATATAAAACAACTTTCTATTAACCAAAGTTTGCCACCTATTTTTAACCACCTAGAGAGAAAAAATAGTTAAGGAATTCAATCATTGATTATCATTTTTTAAGTTTAGGAAAAGTAAGATAAAATTATAATATTACCAGTATAATAAGTTATGGATCTAACAATAATACCCAGCATTCATATATTGCTTTAAAATTTATAAATATATATACATTATATATAATATAAACACATAAAACAAATATATCATATAATAGATATTCTCTCATTTGATACTTACAACAACCCTGTGAAATATGTGCTATCATTAACTCCTTATTACAGATGAAGAAACTGAGGCTGAGAAGTTAGATATCTTACCCAAGGTCACCAAACTAATGACTGAGGCAGAATTTCAGTTCAGGACTTCCTATCTCCAAGAGTAGCACTCTCATCATTCTGCCATCTAGCTGCCTCATATTGACTATCTCCCATTAGATTGGGTGTTTATTAAAGAAAGGGACTGCTTTTTGTTTTTTATTGTATCCCAGTGCTTGTATCAATACCCAGTATAAAGTTGGTGCTTAATAATTGCTTGCTGGTTTTGTGACTTGGCCAACAACCAATCACTGACCAAATTCCATTAACAAGCAGGAATGTCCAAGTACCCCAAGAAGAGCACTGAACCTCTCTTACCTTGATCACTGGGCCCTGCTTCCAGACAGTCTATCTTCCCTACCTCCCCCCCGCCCCAAGTTATGATCTGGGGAATCAGCCTTTGCAGACATGAGACCTGGCAATTAACTTTCTCTTCAAGTGCTGAAGACATGGAAAGGAAAGTTCTCATCACCAAAATCCTTGGCACTGTGAAATGGTTTAATATCAAAAATGGATATGGTTTTATTGGTGGAAATACATTTTCCATCTGTTTTGCTATTGTACACTAAGGAAACATGAGGCATTTGGATGGTGCTGTATAAAACCTCCTCTATATGATGTCTTTCCCTATTAGAATATGAGTGCCTCGAGAACCATTTGTTTCCTCAGAGTTTGACACAATGACTTGCACATAGTAAATGCTAAATTTTTTTTTCATTTATTCACTTATCAATGTGGGTGACAGTGAAAAGACATAGTTTGAATCCTGACTTAACATCTACTATCATTATGACTTTGGACAAGTCATTTAACCAATCTGAAACTTAATTTTCTCATCTGTAAAATAGAACCCATCTCATCCCATTGTTGTCAAGATCAAATGAGATGAATATGCAGAGAATTGCATCCATATTAGCAATTATAATTCTCTAAGTCATAGAATTACTTTTAGCACTCTAAAGCAACAGAAAATGAGTTGCTATTATTGAAGTTATGGTGAAATTATATATTTCATTATAATGGCGGAGAAGGAGTAGGTTCAGAGGAAAGCATTGGACTTGGAGTCAGAAAAGACCTAAATTTGTCTCTTCCCTTTTACCCCTTATTACCAATAGCAATTATTAAATGTCTGGTTCTGTGTATCAGGAAATGGCTAGGTATCTGGGATAGAAAAAGAAAAGTGATTTAGCTCCTACCCTCAAGGAGTTTACATTTTCTTGTCTGGATGAACTGGGCCAGGTTACGAATCCTTTCAAGTTCAGTTGGAAGGACAAATGTATGCTTGCCAAAAAAGATTATTTTATGAGGAACTCACACAGGGCAAGTGCTCACAAGGTAGTCAGAAAAAGCCACACAAGGACAGTCTTCCAGTCTCTCTTCTTAACTTTAGAATTGATTGCATGACATGAGAGACACTGGCACAGGACCGCCCAGCATGGCGTGCCCGCCTCAGAGGTGCTGGGCTCGATGAGCAAAGCAGAATTGAATTAGCTCAGAAAAAGCGTGAGATGTGCAAAGCTACAGAAGCCACTCCACATGCTCAAAGGGACTGGTTGTGTCCAAACTGTGGCAGAGCATTCCAAGCTCTTACTGATCACACTGTAACCCAACTCGAACATAGTGATGTCATTTTGATTCTCTTTGAGAACAAAGGTCAACAACCAACCAACCAATTTCCTAGTCCATAAAATGGGTATTTAAAAATCAAGTTACTGACTTTATCTAGATGTCACAAAAATTAAATTACATAAAGTACAGGAAAACTCTTTGGACAATTTGAAGTGTCTTATAAATGTAAGTTATTATTATTTTAATCCTACGATACTTATTCCTTCACATTTCAAGCACAAGCACTATGCAAAAATATAAAGCTTTGAATAGAGAGTCAGGAAGCCTGAAAGCTCAAGCTTTGTCATAAAATATCTGTGTGAACTCCCATAAACCGCTTTCCTTCTCTGGGCATCAATTCCCTCATCTATGAAATGGGAATTATAATCCCCATAGCATCTATCTCAGTCATTATCATAATACTCAGAAGAAAACTAGTATACAAAGGAAGTACTTTGCAAACTTTAAAATGATATGTAAATGTACTTATTATTATTTCAGCTCAAGCTCTTGGGTATGCAAACAAGTAAATAAGACCCTCTCCCTGAACAGTGGGGTTAGAAAACTAATGAGACCTGTGCATAAGGGGATGATGAGGCGGTTGCTGCCTTGAAATTCTTTGCAATAGAATTTTTTTTTTTAAGATACTTTCTTTCATGAGAACTTGATTTCATCAGCCTAATCTTTGAAGAGGCTCAAACCAAACCTACTGTGCCAACAGACCTTTTGTTTCCAGATTACACACAGCAGTCAGAGGACAAAGGGATGGAGTTTAACATGCCAGTGAGATCCTGTTGGAGTTCCCGAAACAAACGCCATGTTCTAATACTGTACAAAGACAGAGTAAATTGAACAACTCTCCAGGCTAGCAGATAACATAATAAAAATCACAAGGCTTAAATTTATGAGTCAGCTTTGGGGACTTGCAAAACCCCCAGTGAAAGAGAGTTCTTAGTCCATAAATATCCCCAATATAAGTAATTCTTAATTTGCACATGGGCAATTAGGCCTTGGGCTATTTATGAGAGAGAAGAGGATTCTGGCTTATTCCCTCAACAAAATGCTATTTACTTCTCCTGTTTGTGATAGGGGTTAATAATGATTACTTATAAGGCATATTAAGATCCACTAATAATAGGTTCCCTAGAAATCCAAATAAAAGCTATAATAATTTTGCTCGACCCAGCTTTTATTTGCTCTGCAGATTTACAGTATTGCTATTAGTCAGTATTTGCATAATACTTTTTACAGACTCAACAGCTTTATCATCATTTAATTGGCCAGTGTTTTTTATTGGCTTTTAGATTGTGCAGAGGCAATAACATTCTCTCACCATTTGGGTGATTCTCCTGAAAGAAAATGAGAATAAGACTCTTCCTGGAGCACGCCCAAGAATGAGAATGAATCACACTTCAGATATAGAAAAACGAGTACCAAGATTTGAACTGTTTGTGCCTTCTGAGGTCCAGGCAACTGTTTTGTCTACCCCAAGAGAAGCCTGCAGGTGTTTGATGTGGCTGCTAAGATGTTTGCAAACATTTAGGATGAAAGACTATTCTGTTTTGTAGAGACTAGAACTCTGATGAGGAACTTGATTTCCTGTACCTATTATAAAGTCTTAGTCAGGAATGGTTAATTAAGGGGAGGTGGGGCTGTCTGCAAGCTGGTTGGTTTAATTGTTCTGGTTTTTTTCCATCCATGTGACAAAAGAATCCAGAAACAGGATTCCTGCATGGAGTAACCATCACCTCACCAAACAATATGTAGGAGGTCAGAATTGCATAATGTGATTAGCCCAACAATTGGCTCCAATACATGAATGAAAAAAGTTTTACAAGGAGGCAAGGAATCACAGGTGGAAAGATAAAAGAGCCCTAGAACCCAGTGAAACTCAAATCTGCTCTGATGTGTGACTAATAACTTTCATAATTTCTCTGGACCTCAGTTTCTTCATTTGTAAAAGGAGGAAGTTTGGACTATATGATCTCTGGGGATTCTTCCAGCTGTAGAGGTTTGATTTAGGGGAAGGGAACTTCCCCAATGTATGAAAATCTGAGAATAAACCTACCTCTGAAGCTAAGTGGTATTCTAAACACTGGACCTAGAATCAGAAAGTCATTAAATCTTTTTTTTTTTCAATAATGTCTGACTCTCTGTGATCCCATTTGAGGTTTTCTTGGCAAAGACACCAGAGTAATTTGCTGTTTCCTTCTCCAGTCCATTTTACAGATGAGGAAATGGAGACAAAAGAATTCAGTGACTTGTTCAGGCTCACACATGTATAAAGTGTCTTAGGCTAGATTTGAACTCAAGAAAACGAATCTTCCTAATTCCAGATTCAGCACTCTATCCACTGTACCACCTAGCTGCCTTTCAGGCTTAGGAAAGAGTTCAACTATAACCTCAGAAACACTATTTGGGTGTCACATCACTTCTGTTTGCCTCAGTTTCCTCAATTGCAAAATGAATTTAATAATAGTATCTGTCATTTCCCAGACTGTTTTGTGAGGGTCAGATGAGATAATATTTGTAAAGCACTTAGCAAAGTGCCTAGCACTTAATACATATAAATATTTATTTCCTTCCTTTCCTTTCTTTCTAGGGCAGGAATAATCATAAGGTAATGAGTTTCAGATGTGCTGTACATAGTACTAGGATAGAATTATTTGTCAGGTTATATGATGTGGCTAAGGCTAGACAGAAAGGTTTACTGGGAAAAGATAAAATGGAGAAACTAGTTCATAGAGATTTCAATGAGGGCAAAGAATAGCTCCATTTTGGATTTTCAGATCAAAGCAAGAAAAAGCAGTACTTTCAGGCAAGAACAGAGGAAAGTGGGACCCAGAAAACTTTGTTTCCTCAGAGACATCATTGTTCTAGCTTGATCTAGGCTATAATCTTTATATAAGTGTGGAATTTTTGAGGAAGGACCAAAAAAAAAATTGGCCAGATTTTTTGGGAGGAAGATCATCACCAATTAGCTTGTTAAAAGGCTGCTTAAAAAGTTAAAATTGCATTAACTCAGTTTAGGTAAGGGAGGAGAACTATAACTGTAATTTACCTACTCCATATAGAGTGGGTATCATACAGGATTCCTTTTCACTAATAGGATTGAGAGTACTTTATCTAAAATAATCTATTCAAACTCCTTAATTTCCACTTATAAAAGTCACTGAGGATCTGAATTGGAAAGCTACTTTACTAAATTCATATAGAAAGTAGAAGAGCCACATTTGAATCCAAATCTTTTAAGTCAATCAACTAATATTAATTCATTGAACATTTCTCCAGTATCAGGCGCTGCTTGCTATCTTAGAGCCAGCCAGATGGTACAATGGATAGAATATTGAACCTAAATTCAGAAACACCTCAACTCTAATTCAGGCTCAGACACTAACTAGCTAATGTGTCTGGGCAAGTCACCTAACCTCTGCCTGTCTTAGTTTACTCATCTATAAAATGGGAATAATAGTAGCCCCTACCTCCCAAGGTTGTAAGGATCAAATGAAAAATATTTATAAAGTAACAAACACAATGCCTGGTACATATGCTTAATAAATGCTTGTTTCCTTTCCTTCTGAGCACTAAGGATACAAAGAAAAAGTAAAAAGAGTTCCTTCCAGTGGGAAGGGAAGGAAGAAAGGAAGAAAAAAAATGGAACTCAAAATTTTACAAAAGTGAATTTGAGTAAAAGCAAGATTATATTATCACATTATTATGTGATCATTAGTTCTCAGTAAGGTGGTGATCCAAGACAATTCCAATAGACTTGAATTGGAAAATGCCATCTGCATCCTAAAGAGAGAACTACGGAGATTGAATGTGGCTATAAGCATAGTATTTTCACCTTTTTTTATTTGTTTGCTTTTTCTTTCTCATGGCTTTTTCCTGTTTGGTCTGATTTTTCTTGAACAACATGACCAAAAAACCCTAAAGATATTGTTAAAAGTATTGTATATGTAAAACCTATATCATATTGCTTTCTGTCTTGGGGAGGGGAGAGGTAAGGGAGGGAAAAATTTTAGAACACAAAATCTTATAAAAATAAATGTTGAAAACTATCTTTATATATATTTGGAAAAATAAAATACTATTGAGGAGAAAAAGTGAATGTTGAAAACTCCCTTTACATGTAATTGGAAAAAAAACTAAATACTATTAAAGTGGGGGAAAATTTTTTTAAAGAATTGAGAAAAAAAAAGTTCTTTTCTGTTCTCAAAGAGTTTATGTTCTAAAGGAGAGACCTTAGATGCATCTTTTTTATATACAAAAAGAACAATAACTGCTAATATTTCTTTGACAATTTAACTAGATTTACAAAGAACTTTACATGTTAACTTTTTTAGCATTTATTCAACAAGTCAAGTTAAGCCAACCAGCATTTATTAAGTAATTAGGATGTTCTAGGCACTGTGCTAAGGTTAGGGATATCTATTCATTGATTTATTGATTGACTTAAAAGCAAAATATACATACCATGTCCTCTCAAAGAGTTTTTTGGCAGCCTAAATGGGAGAAATGGGAGTGTAAACCCTAGGTAAGGATAATCAGGTCCCAATAAGTCCCAAAAATCTTCATTTTGAGCTATGAAAGAACTGCACTAACACTATTGGGATGCCTTGTATACAAAAAAGAATGAGAGATACTTTGAACAGAGAAAGTATTGGAAGGGATTGTAGGGACTGAGAAGGGTCTACTGGAGTAGACAGAATTTGAGTTTTAACAACAGACATCTACTTGTGCAGAGGTAGGTGGGCAGGAAATACTCAATTTAATTAGAGAGAATACCTGTCTTTGGAGAAGACTAGTTTTTTGGGGGTAGTTTTAATGTTGTCCTACTGAAGAAATAATAACCGTAACTTAGATGGATAATCTATAGGGCTCTTCCAGGACAGAGAGCTGAACTGTCTTTCAATATTCTCTCTTTTCTCTGTGTAACTTATATTGAACCAAAGTGAAAAGCAAAAATCACTGTGAAAAAAAGCAAAACTTCTATACCTTTGTCAGCTTCCACTAATTAGCACAATAAACTCCCCCACCCCCAACAAAGTTGATAAGGACCTTAAAATCAAGACCCAAGAGTCTTGAACAATATGATATCTAATCACACAGTGCCCTAATCAAAGGCCTTAGGGTGGGAGAAGACCTTTAGTAATGAGGAGATTAAAGGAGGTATTTGGAGAAAGACAGTAAGCAAAGGGAGGGGACATAACCCAGAATATGGGGAGACCAAGAAGAGGCTGCTTACTGCAACATTTTCTGTAGAGCCAGTTCTGTACTGCTCCACTCACAAGAGTTTTTCTTCATTCTACATAACCCACTCCAACAATCCCATGATTATAATAGCTCTGATGTTCATGTTTACATGCATTTCAAGAATATAGTACTAGTTGTATGAGTTGTTTAGTTGATTACTCAATCTGATTCTTCATGACCTCACTGGGAGTTTTCTTAGCAAAAATAATGGAATGGTTTGCCATTTTCTTCTCCAGTTCATTTTACAGATGAGAAAACTGAGGTAAACAGGGTTAAATGACTTGTCCTGGGTCACACAGAATTAGAAAGTATCTGAGATTGAATTTGAAATCAGGTCCTCTTCATTCCAGGCTCATACCAAGTATGTAGCAGGTACCCAATTTATATAGCCTGGACTGAAACCAAATAAATAAGACATTAAAATCAATAAAAGTAAGGATTCTTTTTTGCCAGATTCAAGAAGGTAACCCATTAGAAACTCACATAATGAAAAGAACAAGGACTTTGAATACTGGCTTTGCTTCTTATTGCAACTTCGGGCAAGTCACTAAATCTATCTAGTCCTCAGTTTCCTCATATCTATATTGAAAAGATTGGATCAAATCATTCCTAAATTCCCTTTCATTTCTGGATCAAAGAAAATAGCCAGTCTAAGCCATTTGGTTTTTCACAAATCTTTAATGTTTTTAGGATCTATAACACTTCTTCATTCTTTTCCAAATTTAGTAGAATTTAATTCCTCTTTCCCAGGCCCTTCCTTGCACATCCCTCCACTGTTTGCCCCAGTCAGAGCCAAGTCCATACTTGGCTTGTTTGAAAAGACTGAAACGCAAGCACTGAAAAATGAAGTGTGTTTTCAAACCAGATATTCTCCTATTTTTTTTCTCCCCCCAAAACAATGAGAACATATCAAATCTGACTAATTTGATTAGGAAGCTATTCAAGGACAAAGAAAAAAGAAGATGCAAAGTTAACATTCAGACTCTGAAAACATAAGTTCAACACAGATGGAGATTTCCCTTCCATTGGGGCTTACATCACTCTTCAGAGTAATTTCAGCTAAAGCTACAAAAATCCCCTTTAAAAGCCAACTTTCACCAAAAAAAAAAAAAAAAAATGACAAGCTCATCCTTAAAACAAGAGATGAGATGTTTTTGGCCTTATTTTAAATACTAGGAGCCACTTCTATTTAAGATTAAGGCACAATCTGTCTAATAAAAAACCTTCTAATTAACTTCAAATGCCTCACCATGCCATTTCCGGGAATCCTAGATTCCCAAAGCCAGCACAAACTGACAGGTCCAACTACATTGGACAGGCAGTGTTCAAATGTTCAAAGTCCAGCAATGTTCTAGCTGTATTCCTGGCTGCTCAAAGCTCGCTGTCTCACTAACTTCAATGACTATCAGGAGAGAGACAAAGAAAGAAAAAGAAAAAGACAGAGAGAGAGAGAAAGAGAGAGAGAGAAGGAAGGAGGGAGAGAGAGAGTAAGAGAGTGCCTTCCCCACAGCAACTCTAGAAGGTGGTTATGATCTTTGCCATTCAACTGAGCTGCCATATGGATGAAAGCATGGATCCTTGATGCATTAAAATTAATGGAAACAGTAAGGTTTCCTTCTAAAACTGAGGGTCACAATTCCATATGGGGTCACATAACTGAATATGAGGGTTGTGAAGTAATGATTATCAGCAAATGTTTGATTTGTATGCCTATTTTATATCCCTATACCCAGGGTCATGAGTGGGAAAAAGTTTAAGAAGCTCTGGTATAACAGTAACAGCAAGATTATGTGATGATCCACTATGATAGATTTAGCTCTTCTCAGCAATACAGTGATCCAAAACAATTCCAGTAGACTTGGGGTGGAAAAAGCCATCCACAAGAAAGAACTATGAAGACTGAATGCAGTTTGAAGAATACTATTTTGAGGAGGTTTTTTTTGTTTTTTTCTTTCCCATAGTTTTTCCCTTTTGTTCTTATTTTTCTTTCTCAACATGACTATTATGGAAATATGTTAAAAATTTTGCGTACGTATGACCCATATAAGATTTCTTGCTGTCTTAGGGAGAGGGAAAGTTTAAGAGGGAGAGAGAAAAAAAATTGGAACTCAGAATCTTACAAAAATGAATGTTGAAAATTACTTTTGCATGTAATTGGAAAAATAAAATACTCTTTAAATGGGGGAGGGGGAATAAGAAGCAGCAGCCGTAGTATAGTGGATAGAGTGGACTTCAGCCCCTGAAGTCCAGCCAGAAAGATCTATTTTCAAATGTCACTTCTAAAATTTGCAAATTGTGACATTAAATGTTTTCCAATCTGTTTCACCAATTACAAAATTGTAATACCTGTACTACTTATTTCATAGGCTTGTCTGATCCTCAAATGAGACAGTATATGTAAAGTTCTACATAAATGTTAATTATTATACCAAAGAAAGCTGTGACACTGTTTTTGGGAAAGGAGAGAGTCGTCTGGCTCTCATTCTTAATGCTTTTATTTGATTTTAAATTCTATTCCCTCAAAGTCTAACCCTTAGAACATAACAAGATCAGGCTCAAAGGTCAAGTTGAGGATTTTTCATACTGTTGGTTTATAAAAATAGATGGAAAAATTGCTTGGAAAATTGTTTATCAAAATCCACCCCTCCCCTTCTTCTTGCCAGTCGAAAATGTGGGAAGTATTTAGGAACTGAGATAAGAGTGATCCAAAGTCTAAAGAACATGACAGATTTGTATATTTTCTCATTCTTGGATATCCTTTTTATCCTCGTAGGTATCCAGCATTTCCAGGATGTTTTAAAACATGGTTAATCACCCTCCGTTTCATTGGCTTCCTTCAAGTCTCCAAAACAAAGTGTAGCTGGACTCCTCTGGGATGACATCATCCCTAATGAAGCTGATTTAAAGTTGTAGGTTCTAATCTTAGCTTTGTCCCCATTGTGCTCTGTTCTGTGACCCCGGAGAGAAAGGAATGCAAAGATTTAACCTTTCTGTGGCCCCATTTTCATTTCTTGTAGAAGAGGAAAAATATGAACCAACCTTAAGAGTTATTGGGAGCAAAACAACACAAATGATTGTGAAGCTCTGCAAAATTAAATTGCAGAGGCTGTTTTATGAGACTGAGCAAGGTGCTAAGACTTTCTTGTACTGTAATTTGTTTCATAATGTGCATACTAATGCTTTTGGAAAGCCAGTCAAATAATAGGTTAAGCTCACTGCCCGCAAACAAAATAGAGCTTGTTTTTATTGAGGTCACTGGGATATAACTTGTCATTATTATTTCATAATCTTGTTTCTTTACTGTTTACTTCTCCTGGATATTTTGACTTGTTTCATTATAAAATTGTGTCCCACGGGGATAGTTACCGCCTAAGCAGCAATTGCTTAGGTTGGGAACCCACAGCAAAAGTGGCCCCAAGAAACAAACAAATCTTGAGAACTGGCATTTGCATTCATTTTGTATTTATCTCTCTTTGTACAAATTGTATCTCTACCCATGGCTGCTATTTCTGCTAGCACGGCATAGTAAGGAGGGCACTTGGAGTGAGGAAGATCTGTGTTTAAATATATGACCCAGAAAAAGACAGTTTTCTCACATATAAAACTGTCCTTCAGTTTCCTCACATATAAAACTGTCCTTCAGTTTCCTCGTTTACAAATGAGGAATTTGGTCTAGATGGACTTTTAAACCCTTTAATACCAAAATCTATTATCCTAGGATTTCATTTTCTCCGGAAACACTTAACATTTGGTCTTGCACATTAACTACATTAAGGGTTGGGCTATATAAATATGAGCAATTATAATCATCAACTATCCATGCTATCAGGTTTTCATAACTTTTTTGTTTAGCATTCTGGTAAAAAGCCTGAGGATTCCTCGGAATAATGTTTTTAAGTTAAAAATATATAAAATTACAAAGTGAATCACTTATAGTGAGGTATAATTAACAAAATATATTTTTTAAAAAACTAACTCATGATTCAACCATTCTGGAGAACATTTTGGAAGTATATCCAAAGAGTAACCAAACTGCCCATTCCCTTTCAGCCAGCAATACCACTACAAGGAGAACATAAAAATGAGGAAAGGACCTATATGCAGAAAAAATATTAATATCAGCTCTTTCTGCAGCGGCAAAAAAACTGCAAATTGAGGAGAAGCCCATTAATTGGGGAATGGCTCAACAAGCTATGATATATGAATGTAATGAAATACTATTGTGCAATAAGAAATGATGAACAGGTAGATTTCAGAAAAACCTGGACTAACATGAACTGATGTAAAGTGAAATGAGCAGAACCTAAAAAACACTGCATACAGTAATAGCAACATATGTGATGATCAAGTATGACTTAGTTCTTCTCAGGGGTACAACGATCCAAGATAATTCATGACGGAAAATGCTACCCACACTCAGAGGAAGAACTAATGGACTCTAAATGCAGATCAAATCATATTATTTTCACTTTTTTTTTCCTTTTTTTCCCCTTTTGTTCTATTTATTCTTTCACAACATGACTAATATGGAAATATATTTTACATGATTGCACATATATAATGTACATTCAACTGTTTACTATTTTAAGAAGAAGGGGAAGAAAGAAGGGAAAATATTTGGAACTCAAAATTTTATAAAAATGTATATTAAAATGCCTTTTCATATAAATGGGGAAAATACAATGCTATTTTTAAAAGTTCATGGATTCTAGGTTAAGAACTCCTACTTTGTATCTTGTGTGGGTGTGGGTGTGTTTTCCATATGAAGTGCATGGTATAAATAGAAAGACAATGGGACCTGAATTAAAGAGAAGAAGAATAAGCTGATTTGCTTTCGGGAAACTGCAAAGTTCCTCCCAGAAATAAAAGTCCATCTTATAAATCGATATTCTGCACTTTTTATTCTTTGTCTGGGAGTCCTAGAACTTTATAGTCTTTAAAGAATTAAAAATTAGTATAACAGGGACATCAATAGAAAATCACACCATATGTGTGAGTAGGATGTAGCATTTAATTAAGGAACACTGAATAAGTACTGGAGTCATTGGGAAAATATAAAAATATAAAAGAAAATGGATAGGTCACATGGCAGAAGTAAGATGTACTCCACTCATGTACTCCACTGTTTTGCTCATGATGTGAAAAATCATTGAAAAAGAATCCCACAGCACAATGATTGTACTATTTAAGATGAACTTACGGAAAGCTAAGCCCAACCTCTGCACAAGAGAAGTAGATGTGAAGGATTGCCATTTGTACCACTGGAGAAAACATCTACAAGACTCATTTTAGTTTCATGATCATAAGGGAATAAACAGTCTCTACTTATATCAAAGACTTATATCAAAGAAAGAATAAAAGATATTCTTGTCTAACTCTCTCCTTTTACATATGAGGAAACTAAGGCAAAGACACAGTGGCAGAGCCAATACTGATAAGAATGTCATAACTTTGTTCTATCACTTCTATAGAATTTTATGTGGTGTATTTGGTTTATTTAATATTTCCCCCCAATTACATTCAAAATAAAATTTGCATTTGTTTTTTAAATTTTTTAAATTCTAGATTCTCTCCCTTATCCCCACCCACAATTAATAAACCACATGTGAAGTTATGCAAAACATTTCTATAAAAGTCAAGTTGTGAAAGAAAACATAGATCTCTTACCCTAATGAAAATAAAAACCTTCAAGAAAAATTAAGTTAAAAAAGAGAGAGCAAGAGAAAGTGAAAATTCTTCAATCTGTATTCAGATACAATCAGTTCTTTCTCTGGATATGGACAAGATTTTTTTATCATAAGCCCTTCAGAGTAGTCTTAGATGATTGTATTACTAAGAATAGCAAAGTCATTTATATCTGGTCATCCCAGAACATTGCTATTACTTTGTATATAGTACATTTTATATTGCTTGAGTTCATAGAGGACTTTCCAGGTTATTTTTTTCCTAAGAGCATTCTCCTTATATTTCCCACAGAACAATAATATTCCATCACAAACACATACTATAGTTTATTGAGCCATTTTCCAATTGATTGGCATCCCCTCAATTTCCAATGTTTTTGCCCTGAGAAGAGAGCTGTTATGAATATTTTTTGTACATATAGGTCATTTTCCTTTCTTTTTCCTTGAATCTCTTTTGGGATTTATGCCTAGTAGTAGTATTGTTAGGTCAAAGGATTTGCATGAATTTATAGCCCTTTGTACACAGATCTTTTGATCATTTCATCAATTGAGGCATGGCTTTTATTTTTTTAATATAAATTTGATTCAGTTCCCTCAATGCTTGAGAAATGAGGCCTTATCAGAGAAATTTGCTTTGAAATTCTTTCTACAATTACTATTGCTAACTGTATTTCCACCCCTCCCCCACCATTTATTCTGTCTTTCCTTTCACTCTGTCCCTCCTCAAAAATGTTTTGCCACTGACCACTTCCTCTCCCAATATGCCCACTCTTTTATCACTCCCCCCTTCCCAAAATCCATTCTTCTCTTATTTTCTTGCAGGGTAAGATGGATTTCTAGACCCCTATTGAACATGTATGTTATTTCCTCTTTAAGCCAATTCTGCCCCTCCACTGTAAAAGCTTTCTTTTGCCCTCTTTTAATTTTTTTGATAGTAGGGACTTTTTTCTTTTTTTCTTTTTTTTTCTTTTTTATTATTAAAGCTTTTTATTTTTTTTGAGATAGTATTTATTTATTTAGTTAGTTTTGCTTATACAAATGGCAGCTTTCATTAGTAGTAATAATCTTAATAACTTCAATCCAATGTTGAATTCAGCTCAATCCAATAGGCATTTATTTTAATTATATAAAGCTTTTTATTTTTAAAACATATGCATAATTTTCAACATTCACTCTTGCAAAACCTTGTGTTCCAAATTTTTCCCTCTATTCCCCCCAATCCCTCCCCCAGATGGCAAGTAATCCAATACATGTTAAACACATGCAATTCTTCTACACATATTTCCACACTTATCATGCTGCACACGAAAAATCAGATCAAAAAGGAAAATATGAGAAAAAAAAACAAAATGCAAGCAAACAACAACAAGAAGGGTGAAAATACTATGTTGTGATCTACACTCAGTCCCCACAGTCCTCTCTCTAGGTTCAGATGATCTTGTTTCCTTTTTTTATGCAGATAATTTGCACCATTCCACTTCTCTCTCACACCTTAATTTCATCATTTTTTAAAAAAAAATATTATCCCTTCATATTCAACTCACATTTGTGTCCTCTGTCTATATATACTTATCTAATTGCCATAATAAAGAGAAAGTTCTAATGAGTTATAAGTATCATCCTTCCGTGTAGGTAAACAGATAAACCTTATTAAATCCCTTAAGACATCACTTTCCTGATTACCTTCTTATACTTCTCCAGAATCCTGTATCTAAAAACCAAATTTTTCCTCCAACTCTGGTCTTTTCATCACAAATGCTTGAAAATACTTTATTTCACTGAATAACCACTTTTTCCACTGAAAGATTATATTCAGTTTTTTCTGAGTAGGTGATTCTTGGTTGTAATCTTAACTCCATTGCTCTCCAGATTATCATATTCCAAGCCTCCATTCCTTTACTGTAGAAGCTGCTAAGTCTTGTATTATGCTGACTGTGGCTCCACTATACTTTGTTTCTTTCTGGATGCTTGCAATATTTTCTCCATCTGGAAGTTCTAGAATTTGGCTATAATATTCCTGGGAGTTTTCATTTTTTGAGATCTCTTTCAGGAAGTGTTCAATGGATTCTTTCAATTCCTATTTTACCCTCTGGTTCTAGATTATCAGTACAGTTTTCCTTGATGATTTCTTGAAAGATGATATCCAGGTTTTTTTTTCTGATCATAATTTTTGGATAAACCAATAATTTTAAAATTATTTCTCCTGGATCTATTTTCCAGGTCAAGTATTTCCCCAATGAAATAGTTCACTTTTTTTGTTTTACTTTTATTGGATCTTGATTTCTTATAAAATCATAAATTTCCATTTGCTCAATTATAATTTTTAAGGAAATATTTTCCTCAGGAGCTTTTGTGCCTCCTTTCCCAATTGGCCAATTTTGCTTTTTAAGGCATTCTTCTCCTCATAAGCTTTCTGTATTTCTTTTTGCATCACTCAATTCTTTTCCTAATTTTTTCTCTATATCCCTTATTTGATCTTAAAAATCCCTTTTGAGCTCCTCCATGGCTTGAGCCCAATTCTTATTTTTCTTGGAGGCTTTGGATATAGAAACTTTGACTTTGTTATCTTCTGAGTGTATGTTTTGATCCTCTTTTTCACCATAATAACTTTAAGTGGTCAGAAACATTTTGTTTTCTGCTCATTTTCTTAGCCTATTACTCGACTTTTAACTCTGTTAAGTAGGGCTCTATTTCCAGGATAGAGGGTACATGTCCCAAGCTTCAGGGGTTTGTGCAGCTGTTTTCAGAAATCCTTCAAGGAATCTAACCACAAGCATTCTTCTCTGCCCTGGAAATGTTAGGTGTGTCCCTGCCGCATTGTAGTTGTAAGAACTAGTGTACTAAAGCAACCAGGTAGGGCTGGGGTGGAAGCTGCACTGGCACAGTCTGTTTAGGGAATGCAAGTCAGACACCTACCCTGGTGCCACATTCCCTCTCCATTGACCTTCCAAATTCTCTTTGGTGTCCCTGGCTTGAGAGGTTCAAAAGTCTCCAGCACCTCCCTTGATTCAGAGATTCGATCCAGGGTTGAGTTCTGGGCCAGGGCTGTGCTGGTGTGCCCTACACCAGAACTGCATGCTAGACTCCCACTCTGGACTCCCATTGAGGTATCACAGAGCCTCTCCACTTATCTAAGTTGTCTCTGTCTTCTGGGGTGTTCTGATGCTCTCAAATTGGGAAGGAATTTGGAGCAGTTTGAGGGAGAGGTTGGACAAGTGCCTGCCTTTACTTGGTCATCTTGTCTCTGCGCCCTCTCATGTGTTGTTACAGAGGTCCTCAAAGTATGGCCCGCAGCCCAGATGCAGCAGTTTAGGACGATTATCCCCCTCACCCAGGGCTATGAAGTTTCTTTATTTAAAGGCCCACAAAACATAGTTTTTGTTTTTACTATAGTCTGGTCCTCCAACAGTCTGAGGGACAGTGAACTGGCTCCCTATTTAAAAAGTTTGAGGACCCCTGTAAGCAGATGAATTTGGTCTTGGTATCATAAGCAGACCTGGATTCCAAACTGTGGTCCTGGGCATAAACTCTATTGCCTCAGGCAACTTTCTAGAGCAGACAGAGCCTAGTTTTAACTTGCTATTGAAGAAGAGGAGTCCCTTACTAGAAATTAAGGTCCACTTAGTGTTCTAAATCTGGTTTTCTCAAGTGCAAAGAGAGTAGCAAAAATAGGAGAATCTGTCACAGAGTCTGTCGTATCATCAGCTCAATGAAGGGACAAGTTTCTATTCAACTACAAACCTAATTACACCTATAATTTTTTATTCATATTATAGACTGAATGAGCCTGTTAAAATTCTTCCAACTATGTCAGTATTTTCTACACCTTGTTCTCCCAATTTACCTTCAGAAACCTACTCATTAGCATACCCATCCTTTAAAGAGTATTGTATTTAAAGAGCTGGGAAAAAGAAAATACAAAGTGTTAAGGACCATGCCTAAATGAAGGGGCAGGTCAATTCTCCCAGAGCTTCCACAGCTGTGAATCATAACACTTGAAGGAGGTGCAAAGCAGCCTTTGAATTTGTTCCTTATGGACTGGGAATGAAATAAATTGGAGGCAGGGTAAGAGGAGAGAGGTCAGAGAACAGCAACTGTCTCTCAGTCTCCTTGTATCATTGTCATCCTGTCACATGAAGAGATCCATTCTACAGGTCTGAGTTAGACCTCCAGAAGTCACTGTCAGGTGGCTCCCGTATCACAACAACAAAGATATTTCTATTGATTTATTTGTTAAATTTTGAATTCTGAGCTGTCTCCCTCCATCCCTATTCTGCACTAGAGAAAACAAATATTTAACCCAGATATATAGATACACACACGTAATATTTATATATAATATATGTGTGTATATAAACATATACACACATATATATATACATATATTTGAATATTCATGTTAGAGTAGCTTAATCATTCACAGTTACTCACTGAACAATATTGCTGTAATTTGTGATAGACTTAGTTCTCAGCAATACAGGGATTCAAGACAATTTCAATAGACTTAGGATAGAAAATGTCATCCTCATTCAAAGAACTACGGAGAATGAATGCAGGTCAAAGCACACTATTTTCTCTCTCTTTTTTTTTTCTTTCTTGTAGTTTTTCCCTTCTCTTCTTATTTTTCTTTCCAAATATAACTAATATGGAAATATGTTTTAAATGATTATATATATATATATATATATATATAAAAACCTATATCAGATTGCTTGCTGTGATGGGGAAAGGGAAAAAGGGGAGAGGAGAAAAAAATTCAAATTTTCACTCAAAATTTTACAAAAGTAAATACTGAAAACTATCTTTATGTGTAATTAGAAAAAAAATAAAATGCCATTAAATAAAAAAAAATTCTGTTACTGTATACAATATTCTATTGGCTCTTCTGATTTAACTTCATTATTTCATGCAAATCTTTCCATATTTTTTTCTAAAAATCAACCTCATCATTTCTTACAGCAGTCATACACCATCATAGTCAGATATTTCTATTTATAAAAGATTTGTACCCATAGTTTGAGCTGCATTCCTAGTACTGCTTTCCTAAAGCTGGGCCCCAATCACACCAACTTTGGCCAATGCCAACTGATCTCTAAGTTGTTTGTTTCATTTGGCACAGATTCATTTTGTTAGAAACTAAAACAAATGATAGGAAAAGGAATCCCAGATGAGGAAACTCCCTCTTCTAAAAACAAATTTGGACCTTCTCTGAAACTTATATTGGAGAGTTGTCCAGATCAGTGAGAAGTGTCCAAGAACACACAGCTTAGAGTCAGAAATCAGACTTGTCTTATTAGTCAGCTCTATTCACTACAGCAGTAGTATGAAATTCAAACAGAAAGAAGGACCACTAAAACATACATAAGGATCCCTGCAGGCCACATATTGCCCTAGAAAATTACAAACATTGTTTTATTGTATTTTTATTTATTTTGCTAAATATTTCCTAACTCTATTTTAATGTGTTGTGGGCTATATGCTACCTGCCAATGTTTTTGATACCTCTGCACAATAGGATGCTGAAATGATTGTAGTTTTAAAAGTCAAGTAAAATAATAATAACAATAATAATCATTTATATAGTACCTATTATGTACTAGGCACTGTGCTAAGCATTTTACAATTATTATTGCATTTACTCCTCACAATAATCTTGGGAAGTAGATGTCATTATCACCCCCGATTTACAGATGAGGAAACAGACGCAAACAGAGATTAAGTTACTTGTACAGTGTCACACAGTTAGTATCTCAGACTACATTTTAATTCAGTTCTTCTTGACTCCAGGCAAAGCTCTATCTTCTGTGTCACCTAGCTGCCCTTACTTTTTTTCATCACTTGTTTTCTTCTCTTGCTAAAAGCTTCATAATCTCCCTTTACTTCTTTAAATATTGTAGTTTTAAAGCAGCATTCCATTATCAATTCAGATCTACAGTCAATAAGCATCATCATTTTTCACATTAGGGCTGAAAGCTAGGAAATCCCAAAGCACAATTCAAAGGTACAAAAATCTAATTACAAAGAATAATGCCCATAGACTCCTTCCCTCCCTAAAGAATGCCTTAGAGAATGAGGATAAATTGGTTTTCCCTTAATTGAACTAAGGGGTGTGGCTTTTTTTCTCTAAACACATTTATTATTGACCTATAATACCAGGCTCTAAAAGGATCTCTAGAAGAATGGCACAAACTCTATGTTCAGCAGCAGAAGGCCTCAAAGTGTCCGAAACTAAATGAACAGAATTGAATTAATGTGAATTTAACTCACATTCTATATAATTTATATATATATATATATATATATATATATATATATAAAATTTGGATTTAACTCCAATTATAAACTCTGATACTATTTTGTGAATAACATACAAGATTGTAAAGGTCAATAATTTCAAAAGTGTATGGAACTCTAGTGAATGTAATGACCAAGCATGATTATAGAAGCCCATGATGAAATATGCTAACCACTTTTTAACAGAGAAGTGATGGACTCTAGGTATAGGATGAGAGTTTTTTTTTCTGGACGTGGTCAACATGATAATTTGTTTTGCTCAATTATACATATATGAATAAGGATTTTTTCCTTTGTTAATAGAGGTGATGATAGGAAAAGAAAATAGACTATTTTTCACTGGAAAAAAAATCAAGCCAAGATTACTCCAAACTAATTCAAAATTTTTTCAAAAATGTCCACATTCTTCACTAAAGTCCCACTTGAATGTTTCATCATGGTAAGATGACCCTGGGTTCCTAAAGGCTATGTCAAAATAACACAAGAAATAGAGGACCAACCTAATCTAGTTCAGAAATCCTAGTAGAGGGAGGGAAAGAGGAAGGGAGGGAGGAATAAAGGAAAGAATAAAGGAAGGAGGGAGAGAAGAAGGGAAGGAAATTATAATATTACCATAAAGGAAAATTACAGAAGTCTTATCAACCCAGGAAGCAATTATAATTTCAGAATACTGATGAGTCTTGTGGATTGATTGATACATGGATAGACTTGAGTAATCATAAATCACAGAATAATAGAGTTAAAAGGGACCTCAGGAATTATCTCCTATATCTTATTTCCCATTTTATAGATGCATAAATATACTATTATAATCATTTACATTTCAAAACATTCTTCATGAGAATAAATGGATGATAACTTTAAATCATTGTTGTCTTCCTTTTCATCTGCAAAAAGAACTGCAAGTATTATGAGATGCTTTTGTCATTGCCTCACTGAATGCCTCTACTTTTCCTATTACTCATCTTCTGAGAAGATTCAGTCTTATTTATTTGGTCACTTTCTGAATCAGTCCATTGGCCCTTGTGAATCCAATGTTGCACTGCTGGTATTTTACATTTTTTTAAATAAAAGATTTGCTGTGAAACACACACACACAAAAATCCATTACATCGAGTTAATCTGATCCAGCTGTTCACAAAGAAAATGTCACTACAATACAGTACTCAGTCTCTGATGAACTTATATTGCTTTTGCCTTTGGTATGACCCTTCATTTTCTAGGGGGAAAAATAACCAAACTAAGATGCCAAAAGGGTCCTTTTTCACAAAAATGAAGCGACAAGTATTCATCCACCTTTCATAATCTTACAATGGTAATTAAATATTGTCTGTTGATAGCCCAATTTTTAAGAGGCTCTAAAAAGATTCAAAAAAATGTTTTATTTGCACATTACAAACAAAAAAATCATTTATTAAGCCCTTATTAAGTTGTTACTATGTGCCTTACTATGTATTAAAGGATCATGGTAGAAAGAAAGATAAAAAAACAATCCCTGTCCTCAAAAAGCTTAAATCTAATGGTGGAGATAACATATAAATAACTAGGTATATGCAAGATATATATAAAGGAAAGGTAATTTGAGGAAGGAAAACACTTGAAGCTGGGGTACCTTGGAAGGTCTCCTGTAGAAGATGGAGTTTCAGCTAAGCTTTTTAAAAGATTAAATTGGATTTAGATTCAATTTAGATTTGAGAAATTGAAAGAAATCAAAGCAACAAACCTAAAAAAAATTTTCCTTCATTCAGCTATGTATGTACTCATTTGTAGGTAATTAGGTTAAATGACTTTCTCAGAGTCACACAGCTAAAAAGGAAACCAGATTTGAATTCATAAAGATGAGTTTTCTTATTCCAAGGCCAGTACTCTATTCATTTAGTGATGTAGCTATCTCATGAATATGTGTGTGTGCACTGATTCACAATTATACTCTATAGCTTCTCCTTTTGATGCCACAGAAAATTCAGTATAAAGCAGTTCCATTTATCATACAAATAATATTCTTTTTATAAGGACAAATAATATTCTGTTATACAAGAAATTTTTTAAAAAAATCTTCTGAACTGATAACATTCATTAATGGAAGTTATTAAAATCTCCAATTAATTCTCATAAGAATATAAAAAGAACATACTAACTCTGACCAACTACTCATCTATCCTGGTATTCTGCCTCTAACTGTTGTACCATGGGATGTCTGGAGAAAGAGAATCTATGATTGCTTTGATACCTACTGACAACCCTAATGGCTAAAATTTAGCCTACCTTAAATATACAGCCACAGAAACTAGAGTCCTTAATAAATGCTTGTTGGTTGATTTTATTTCCTGAGCTAGCTTCCCTGCATCAGATACTTACAATCCATGTGACCATAGCCAAGTTACATAACTTCATTCAACCTCATTTTCCTTTTCTGTAAAATGGAATAACACTAGCATTTACCTACAGGATTCTTGTAAGGATAAAATGAGGCAAATATATGTATAGCGCTTTGCAAAGTTTAAAGATCTATATGTTAGATTATTATTTTTAATATCACTGTAGTTGACTATTTAGTTCATCACTATATGAGGAAGCTTTGAGTTAATATCCATTAAGCTTCTAGGTAATATCCATTAAATTCAGAACACACAAACACTCAGACAGATGTTCCAGGAAAAAAAAAAAATATTGATGGTTGAGCCACGAGAGTCACAGGTGCTGAATGTTGCACTTATCAGATATGAATACTCTGTCAGTTATATTTAACTTGAATATATTCCAAGAGAGGGTTCAATGAGGGTGGAAAGAGTGAAAGGAATATATTGAGAAATGATTTATGTTGAAAATTGTTTTCTATACAAAGTAAGAACATGAAATTCTATATACACACCATTTCTCCTATTAGACTAGAAGAACTTCATTCCTAAGGTCACTTCCAGCTTTAAATTCAGTGTTCTAAAATATAGAAGCTATTATCAAAGATCTGTATATCCCACAGGCTAGAATTTGATTTTGGACATTGCAAGACACTTAATAAATATTGGATGACTTGAACTGAAAGTCCTAACTAGAGAATCGAAAGAATCTAATCTATCCAGTCCTTTCTGTCACATTAAAATGTATAAATCCCATGCTATAATGGAGTCATTTTGCATGATCCAAACACTAGTCAAATGGCTAAAATAATTACTGATATTTAGAGTTTTAAAGTTCATATAGCATTATATAGATATACTTCAGAGATACACATTCACATGCATGTATTATATATGTACAATATATGTTATATATGTACTCATATACATTGCACATATAATACATATATCTATGTGTGTAAAATGCATGTGTATATTTGTGCATATTTATGTACATGTATGTATGTATTTATGTGTATACACACAATTTGAGCTTCCCAACAGTTTTAGGGTACTATTCCCATTTCACAGTCTCAGGGAGGTTAGAAGTCTTACTGATGGCCCCACAATTAACATGAAGTGAAAATGAAATTGGAGTGCAGGTCTTTGGAATGGCAAGTTAAATGCATCCTCACAAGCTGCCCTCAATAAGACTCAGCAAGTGTAAACATGCTAACTTGAAAGATACTCCAAATTATAAGTTAGGGAGGTGGTGACCGCTTGATTTAACAGACAATGACACAGCTATATAATGAACATTCTCGTCTAAACAATTCTCTGGTGAGAAAAAAGGTCTGAGAAGCACCTGTTTCTTAATTTTCCATAAAGGAATCCTCTCTGAAAAATTTAAGAATTCACTGAGGTTCTCTTCCCCTTCTGTTATGCTATGAACAACTTTTTGGCCATGAAAATTCATCCTTCAAAAAATTTCATATCAAATGCCTTTAAATTAAATACATTTAAATTAAAACTAAATTAATGACTGAATGATACTTGACCCTTGAAATAATTACTGAATTATTATAAATTCATAGCAAATCACCTGAGATGTTACAACTATCAGCCATGGCTTCATAAAGGATATTTCTTCAAATTTATCAAAAAAAAAAAAAAAAAAAAAAAAAAAAAAAAAAAAGAGAGAGAGAGAAAAGGAAGAGAGGAAGGGGAGGAAGAAGGGAGGGAGGGAGAGAAGGAAGGAAGAAGACCTCTAGTGATCATTTCTACTGTTTAACCTCATTATTCATAGAAATTAAGAAAAACCTCCAATATATTAATGTTATATCTCATGCCTTCCACCTGTTGATAAAAGGGTTCCCAGTTCTTTTATAGGCACTGTCAATAGCAACACATAAGTATTGTCAAATGAAATACAGAAAATACAACCAGTATTTCATCCTATCAAAAAAAATATGACATAAAGAATTCACAAGAATCTATGAACAGATAATGTATAATGCACTCAAATAGTCCATTAGTTCTTATTGGAAGGGAAGCAAACTTGAGATTGTCATCAGGACAACTCCCTTATCCCAGTGCATTTTTCTTCCCCACAGGATCCTCTTTAGTTTCTCCTCTCCCTTCCATCCCCAATACATATGACACTATCCTGTGGTTCAGACATCCCATGAAAGTTAAATATATTGGGGGAGTTTCTGATTAAGGCGAGGAAACAGTATTTTTAAAGCATTATAATGCATTTGGCATTGTGCTAAGTGCCAGAGATACAAATACAAAGTCATTGCTCTCAAGAGAGTTACTTGCAAGTGGAGGAAGATAGCACATAAAAAGAAGCTGAAAAGAAGAGGAAGGGATCTACAAAGGAGCATGGTAAAGCAGTCCAGAGAGATGGAAGCACACTTAGGAGAATGAAACATGGTTGCTTTGAGGCCATTCCCAAAATAGAGGCAGAAAAAAATCACCAATGACAAAAAAGGCTACCATGACAGTAGGATTTTCCAGGATAAGAAGGCACCAGGTACTGAGAAAGTAACTGAATCATGGGGGCATTCTAGATTCAGAAGTAAAATTGGGAGGGGAAAAAAATCCTTTCCTATTATATCAACCTATATGGTCTAAATAGCTCGATGTAATAGAATAAGGGAGGCTTTTGCAAGGTATCTACTTCTCTCCATCTGTCATGAAGTGGTTTTAATCCTTTGGCTACTTCAACCATCAAGACTATCATTTTCCTATCTCAATATTGCTCAAGAAATCCTCCTTTCTCCCAAAGGTTCAAAGCTAACACATTTACATTTAACATCTCTTAAACTTGGGGTTTCCCATTAGGCTTTCACTGCTTAGGATATCTCCCTTCTCTAGCTAGAAACTAAATTCTGGAATATTATTATTTAGGAGATTCAGATCTCCCCTCTTCCACAGAGGAACAATTGGGATTCACCAATATTGTCTCTAAACTATCCTCTCGGGACAAATAGAACAGCATATGTATTTCTGCAAGAAATCTACCCTTTTCCCATGGTTCTTGCCATCTCTTTCAGAAAAGTCTCTGGATCTCAGCATCTTTCCTCCAAGACCTTGAACAAACATATGAAATGACAATATGACTAACCATTTCTCACTGCTGGAAGGCAGGAGCAGGGTAAGGGGAATTGTGAAGCCGGCTAACTTCCCTACCTTCAGGCTGCTAGAAGCTAATCTGAGTTCAGAACAAGAAGTTATACAAGTAAAGGGTAAAAGAGAATAAAATGTTAACTGTGCTTTCCTTTATAGAGCAACAAAAAGAATGACTCATGATAAGCACGCATCCTCCTGAGTTTCAGACAACCAATCATCAAGGCTGCAGTCTAAAATTCAATCAATAGGTCTGTCCTCTAAGCAAAGTGGCAATGGGCATGCCCACGCTCTGTATGGGAAGGTGCCCTTCAGATACCTCCACACACAGGTTGGAACCCAGTAATAACATCATGCTTATTGGGGTCTTCCTCCCACTTATTGGGAAGAGAGTGATCAGGGGAATTATGGATCAGCTCCCTAGAGAGATGAAATTAGTTTTTAAAGCACCCCATGAAATGACCTACAAAAGACATTACAAACATTTGGCTCTGATTCAACACAACTGGGCAAGACTGTTTTCAGGAAAACAGAACCAGAAAGCCTTTGGGCATCAGAGAAACCAGCTAACCATATCTGAGTACCACTTAATCCCATTCAGGTGTTCCAATTAAGTAGTATTACCATCTCAATTAAAGCTGCAGTCTTTGCCAGTTAAGTACCATTAGACTTAAATCAGTTCCCTGGGATATATCCTAATTAAATAGATTTTCCTATTAACTGAATCCTGATGAAGAGTCCAGGTCATCCAATATAAAAGACTGTTGTGGATAGCAGGCTCATAATCTATAGGAGGACATAGGGCACTTTCCCTTGGGACATCTGCTTTCTAACCTGAGCCATAATTTACTTGGGGCTATAGAGTAAGTTTCAGTCTTGTTCATTTATATTCTAGTAGTTTGGAGTTTGATGATTTCCAAGGTGGGAAAATAGGGTTATTCATTAAAGAGAATCAAACAAAAGGAGGTTTCTTCTGTTTTGTTTTCTGTTCTGGAAACTACTGTGATATTCTCATTCAATAGTTTTATATACATTCATAAGATATACACTTAACATGTACACAAATTGTAAGTTTTGCATATATATTTAGAAAATGTACATAAACTATGTATATTAAATACACATTGGACATGTGCTAAAAGCACATGAGTATGTAAAATAAAAACATCCTAAGAAGAGATAACAATAAAATGGAGTAGTAAGCTAGGTCAGCATTTTATCAAAGGGAGGAAACCAAAGTGAACTACATTCTCCTTCTATAATGGGTATATAAGAATAGTTTATGGCAAGGAGATCTGAGATGTTAAAACAGAATCTACTGCCTGGATGCTGTCAGAGACTGATTCACCATCTTGTAAAGAGTGAGGAAGACATATCCACTCTGTGGATTCAGGAAGTGCATGACTACCTTTTGAAGATGCCCTGGAGCTTTCCTTGACATGAGAATTTCTTCATGTCTCTGCCAGAGCTCTAAGTCTTGGAAAGATACCCTAGAGAGCTGTGTGTTATGGCTGTTTGCTTTTTCAAATGTGACCTCAGATACTGAGAGACTCTAGGCAAGTCACTTAACCCTATTTGCCTCAGTTTCCTCATCTGTAAAATGAACTGGAAAAGGAAATGGAAGATCACTCCAGTAATCTTTGCCAAGAAAACTCCAAAAGTTGGAATCATAGAGTTGAATACCACTGAATAACAATAAGGGATCCAAGGTTGAAGAAGTTAATGTTCCAAGAATCTTAAGCTGAAACTCATCACATATTTTCCTATAAAAACAATGTTAGATTCAGATAATAAAATATTCAATGCTATATTTCCCTTTAGATACATTGAATTAAATAGACTTTTCAACTGACCTGGGAATATAACCACTGTGTATAACTTTCTATTGGAAGAAAGCATTCTAAATTCCAAAGAACTGATTTGTCAATGAACTTTTGGAATATTATCTTCATAAATTGAGGATTGAATGTTGAGAAGAGAGGGGGAGGGAAGAAGGAGGAAAGAAGGGAAAGGGAATAGAGGAAAAAAATCAATCTTTAAAGAGAAAGAAAAAATTGAACGTTAATTATGTTTTATGTCATAATTGTAATTCATTTTAAGCTGCAGTGAGAAGGAATGGGAGGACAAAATAACTGGAAAAAGAAAGGAGAATTATCATGGTCACATAGCCCAATGAATGCAAAAGAATATGGCTTATAGCCAACCAGCCGGTGGCCCCTGACCTACATTAACCCCCATAAATAGTTTGGCAACCAACTAGAAATTTCAGATCAAGGCCATCACCCAGAGGTCCCAGTCTGCTTTTCAGCTTACTTTTGTCAGAAGAACTCTGGTCATTCAGATATTAGTGTATAGGACTGGCTTAATCCCAGAACTCTGCCTGTCCCTAAACCTGCTCCCTAAAAAGACTCATCTCTGTCATAGAGGTAGATTGAAGTAGGAAGAGAGGGTTACAAATCCAAATTTGCTTTTTTGGTGGTTAATCCTGCAGTTGAACCTGAGTGGTTCAACTCTAGAGAAAGTTTAAAACCTTCATTCCTTGGGATGGCTAGAGATGGGTGGCCAAGCAAGCTGAAATGTGCTTGCTAGTATAGTGAGCATCTCAGGTCCAAGGGGCGCTCATGTCAGTCTTCTGATATATACTGAGAATTTCAACGACCCTCAGGAAGAACCAGAATGCTCAAAGCACTTTATCAGATGTATTCAATCATGCTTGAAATGTTTATGTTTTGCTCTAACACAAGTACTCCATCAAAATAATTGAGAGGAAGAGATGAAAAGCTAATCAGTATGCCAGTTACTTCCTTACGTAGATAGGAAGATCTGGTTGATTCTGGGTAATAGGGGGGGAGGTAGAATGATCACAAGGAGAAATCAAAGCCTGACTTGGCACAAATCCTGCCTTCCAACCAGCCCTCCCTGAGCTGGCCACTATTGCCATAAAGTATAAAAAAACAGCTCACACAGTACTAGCATTCTATGGAATCCTGGGGTTGAAAGACAAGTTCAGAGGTCAGTGAACGTTCCCAATCTGCAAATGAAGAAACCATCTGTTCTTTTACCTCCTTCAGAATAGAATGTCTATTTTTATATTAGCATTGAAAGCCTTCAGATAAAAGGAGTACTGTGATTACAAGAAACTATTATTATTTCTATATCAGAAACATCACTCTTGGAGGGGGGTGGAATTAATGTGATCATTCTGTCTCATGTGGGCTGCTGTCAACCTGAAGACCAGTCTGGATATTAAAAATAGAAATTGTTAGATCTGAATATTTAAGAGATAGTTTGGGAGGGGAGCAACAGCAGCAATGTAATATCTGTTTAAGAAGTTTGCAAAAAAAAAAAAAAAATTAGGCAAACTATTTAGCCAAAGACCTGTTTTAAAAAAAAAAAAAAAAGCACAAAATACCTTATTCTAAAATGAAGGTATCTAGCTGGAAAAATTGAGATTTTCTTTTGTAAATCCCAAATGGTTTCATCCTCTAATACATATATGACATATAGGGGAATGACTAGACAAGTTATGGCTTATGATTGCAATGGAATATTATTGTACTATAAGAAATTACAATGTTCTTTCAAACAGCATTTCTTTTTTAAGATATTATTAAAAGAATCAGAAAAATAAAACCTGTCCCCATGGGGGGGGAGGGGTTAAAACAATTATATAGTGTCTACAATATAACCAAAGCAGGAGACTTCTTTTTTACTTAACAATGCTCACTGGGAAACTATCTGGCACTAAGCAAACACAGTAAATTAGTACTTACATTTGCCCCTATATTTGTATTTCTTAATCCACTTTAGCCTAGTAGATTAAAAAAAGAAACAACAACAAATCACCTGTAACTTGACTGAAACTTTCAAGTGAATGTTAGTGAAAAGAATAAAGTTTGTTTAAATTTCAACTCAAACACTTTCCTAGGATTTAAATTGCTGATGCTGTGATAAGAGATCAGCTCTCCTCTTGCAAACTTTTCTACTACCTCCCTTTGACACTGGAGACCAGATTGAAAATTAAATTGTCAGTCATTTCAATGGTTAAATTCAGAAAACTTACCCAGAATTGGACCTTCAAACACCCTGAACATCTTTGATATTTTTAAGGTGGTTCTAACATCTGTTTTATATATGATGTATTTTTATTCTTCTGTGACCTTAGTAGTTAAGGTTTAAAATCTTTCTGGCTTCAGAGCCCACCAGCTTTCATTTATTTCCCATCTACTCTCTTTCCCCAGGAGGTGTCAACCTTTTGTAACAGAACAGGGTAACTATAATTGTAATAAAAATAACTCAGACATAAATTATTCAATCTGGAAGAGGTCTTACATATTATATGGCCCCCTTCCCTTTAAAAGGGATGAAATTGGGATCTAGAGTAAAACAGTGGAGCAAGCACTGGATTTGTAGTGAAGATCTTGGATTTGAATCTTGTCTTTGCTACCCTTTACCTTTGTGATTTTAGGCAATTCACAACCTCTGTGGGCTTCAGTTCGTCATCTGGAGAATGAGGGGCTTCAACAATATAATCTGAGTTTCCATCTAGTTTTCAATCTACAATTCAATGACAAAACCAAATCAATTCAATGATAAAAACCCAAGATTATGGAGAGGGAGCAGTGGAAGCCAGGTCTTCTGACCCTTGGCATTGAGCACTCCTTTCCACAATACATACCATAATACTTCTCTAGAGAGCTGCATGTTCCTAGGATATTCAGATAATGAACTACTTTATTCGATACTCTACTTTGGATCCACTAACTTAGAAGTCAAATTAGTGTGGATAGAAGGGAACCAAAGACCTAGAGGAAATGATTTGTCAAAATGACTCATCCTGTATGGAAAAATAGGGACATTAAAAGCACTACTGGTGGAGTTGTGAATCTATCCAACCATTCTGGAGAACAATTTAGAACTACAGCCAAAGGGCTATAAAACTCTCCTACCTTTTGACCCAATAATTACTAGGTTTGTATCTCAAAGAGATCAGAGAAAAGGGGGAAAGACTTATTTGTACAAACATATTTACCACAAAAATGTATATTATTTGTGATGACAAAGAATTGGAAATAGAAGAGATGCCCATCAATAGGGGAATGCCTAGACAAATTATAGCTTATGATTATGATGGAATATTATTATGCCATAAGAAATTACAAGCAAGCTGTCTTAAAAAAAATCTAGGAAGATTTACATGAATTGATAGCAAATGAAATGAGCAGAACCAGGAGAACATTGTACACTATAAAACAATATTGTATAATGATCAACTGTGAATGACTTAGCTATTCTCAGCAATACGATGATCCAAGACAATTCTGAAAGACTTATGATGATAAACAGATAAAGAAAAAGAACTCCAGATAAAGAACTGGTACAGTCTGAAGTATTTTTTTTTTTTTTTTACTTTATTATTCTTGGAATTTTTTGTTCTGCATTTGTTCTGGAATTTTTGCAATATGATTAACATAGAAATGTTTTTATGACTGCATATGGACTATCTATATCAAATTGCTTGCCACCTCAAGGAGGGAAGTTAAAAAGAAGGAGGGAGGAGAATTTGAAACTCAATATTTTAAAAATTAACAAATTTTTGTTTACATGTAATTGAGAGAAAAGAAAAAAAGGAAAAAATTCATCTCAAATGTTTTAAATATGAATGACTCCACTAAAATATTTCTCTGGCCCTTTTCTGGCATGAAGACTTCTTGAAAACCATCCCAGTGGAAAAGAAGCTCCCAACAGTTCCAACCAATGGAGACATTTTTCAAAGTATAGAATTGGCCATTGATTTTCACTGAGAAGTGGCCAAAGCAACTTGTGAAACTGTTGACAAACAATTGAATAAGATTGAATTGACCTGAACTGAATTTAATAGGAACTATGATCTGGGTTGTTAAGTAAAACTAGACACCTCCAACAAAATCACAGAACTATTGCACATTAAAGAAGTCAAATAATGACTCAGTATAAGGGTCCTATTGCAAATGGATTTTTAAGTAATCTTTAGGGTCAATACATTTTGCACACATAGGAGCTACCAGATAGATGAGTGGTACCAGACCACCAGGCTGAAGAGGCCTGAGACCCTATGGAAAGAGACCTTTCTCTCTATTACATTTATTGTAGCTGATCAGCTTTGAAGTTTGCTACTCCCATGATACATAATATCATAAATATAAATTTAGGAAGAACTGGGAGAGAATAAAATTTAGATAGTCTGTGTCTATGGGATACCAAAAAGTAGCTGATTAATTCAGAACATGCAAAGAAAGGTTTAGCAGAGTGAAGAGAGGGAAAAGTCAATTCAATTAAATAAATGATCTATTAGTCTTCTTTTTTAGAAGCAGCTGTTGGTACAACAGATATAACAATAGGCCTGGTGTAAGGAAGAATCAGATTCAAATTCAGACTCAGATATTTACTAGTTGTATGACCCTGGACAAGTCATTTTAACTTCTGTTTGCCTCAGTTTTCTCAACTGTAAAATGGAGATCATAATATAATAGCACTTACCTTGAAATGTTATGAGAATCAGATAAGTTTTTATCCGTAAAAAGTGCTTAGCACAGTAGGGGAACTCAAAGTTTATTCCCTCCCTTAGTTTGATGCAAAACAGAAAATAGTTCTTTGTTCTTAAGGAGTTCACAGATGAAAGACTGAGGATAATAGTAATTAAAATAATAACATTTATATAATGCTTTAAGATTTGCAAAGAGCTTTACAAATATCTTATTCGGTCCTCAAAACAATCTTACATGAATACTTTTATTATCTCCATTTTATAGATATGGAAACTGAAGTTGATAGAAGTTAAGTGATCTGTGCTAATAAATGTCTAAGATCATATTAGAACTCAGGTTTTTATGATTTCAGGTGAAGAACTGTATCTACTATATTCACTTTGTTGGCAAAAAAAAAAATTATTAGTTCTTAGAACAAAGAAAATTAGGCAGAAAAATATCCCAGAAATAATTCACAGAAATTCACCAAAAAATATGGAGCTGGAGAAATGATTTGACCATGTAGTTAATTTTTTCCTCTCTCTAATTAATTAATGTTTTCTATACATCTTCAATTTGTCTATATTTAGATCACTCTAGCAGGTAAGAAATAAAAAACAGCTACAAGTGAACGCCTCAAGAAGAAAAGTCCCTTTAAAAAATCTAGATAAAGAGTATACCCCATAAGTGACTACATAATGCTTTTTTTGTCATAATCATAAATAATCAGGAGAGTAGATTAAAATCTTTGTTTCATTCACTTACATACATGCACTCATATACATCACAATATAAAATACATATGTTCACTATGTGTGTGAATATATATAGTATATAAAATACATTTTCATATATGTGACTCATTGTTGTAACTTTAAATACACAAAACTTGTCAGCATCAGCCAAGAAAATGAGTGTCCAGGAAATGAGGCAAATTTTAAAAAGGAAGTTACATTAAGATACCCGTCAGCTTTGGGGATAATACTTAAGGAGTAGAAACCCACATAAATTGAGAAACAAAATGGGAAAAAACAAGGGCCTCAGAGTTAGAAGGAACTTGAAGGTCAATGACTAGTTCCCTACTGAAAAAGACTCAAAATTTACATAATAACTCTTACAAAATGTGAAGAAAACGCAGAGCAGATTCAAACGTCAGGACCAAAGAAAACAAACAGATTTTACGGTCTATCCTTACTTTATTACCATTAAAATCTGATTCATGGGGCAGATAGATGCCACAAAGGATAGAACACCAGCTCTGAATTCAGGAAGACGAGAGTTCAGTTCCAGTCTCTGTCACTTAACACTTCCTAGCTGTGTGACCCTGGGCAAATCATTAACCTCTGTATGCTTCACTTTTCTTATCTGTAAAATGTGGATTATAATAGCTGTATCTCCCTCCAAAGGTTGTTCTGAGAATCAGATGATATATGACATGCTTAGCACAATGCCTGGCACATAGTAGGTGCTGTATAAATGCATTATTAAGCATCATTTATCTATAAGGTACTGTTTTAGGCTTGGGAATGAAAGATTTTTTTTAAAATCAAACAATTAACATTTATTAAATATCTAATAGATTCCAGGAGTTGTAGTAAACACTATAAGTACAAGAATTAAAAAATAAGATACATTCCGTGAGGAGAGACAAGATAAATACAATCTAAACATATACAGAATAAATATAGGGCATTTGGGGAGGAGGAAGGTATTAGCAGTGAGCTGGATCTTCATAATAATGCTATCTAATAGTTATATAATGCTTTGAGCTTAAAAAAAAAAACACTTTACATATATTACCTAATTTGCTCCTCACAATTATCTTGTGAGATTTTTACTTTTATTCATTTTGGAGATGAGGAAATTGAGATTAATGGCAGTGAATTGCCTCAGGCTAGATTTGAACTCTGGTCCTTTTGCGAGTCTAGCTTTTGAAAGAAGGGATTTTATGAAATGAAGGGGAACTTAAATGGGAAGCAGAGTCTGGTAGAAAGTATATTGGAACTAGAATCAGAAAACCTGGATCAGCAAGTTACTAATTATATGAACCTAGGATAGGCCTCAGTTTCCTTGTCTGGTAAGGGGGCTGCTAGATGGCAGAGTCGATAGAGTACCAGGTCTGGGATCATGAAGCCTCCATCTTCCTGAGGTTAAATCTGGCTAGAGCTACTTAGTAGATATGTGTAACCTGAGCAAGTCACTTAATCCTATTTACCTCAGTATTCTCTGTAAAATGAGCTGGAGAAGGAAGCAGCAAACTACTTGGATATCTTTGTCAAGAAAACCCCAAATGGGGTCATAGAGTCAGATGTGACTGAAATGAGTGAATGGTAACATCAAAAAATGGGAATGATGATAATAATATTCTTACTGATCAATCTCACAGGTTTGTTGGGAGGAAAGCACTTTATAAACCTAAATACACCATTATTCCCAGCTGATGGGTCATAGTATAACTTTCACAATATATTTCTTGATTTCATTTTAGCATGGAGGAAAAAGCACCTGTCTCTAAGGTAACAATGCAAACAAAAACATACAAATGTACATAACTGCTACTTCCACTCACGTAATCACTAAAGAAGACAGCGAAATATGTGATTTCATCAATGTGAGCATTCCCTCCACCAATCTAGGGGGAACCCCTCTATAATGCAAGATATTTTGGCAATGCTGAGTTGTGGCTGAAGAATTCACCCTGTGGCCAGACAGGTGATGAGCCATAACTCTGTAAGCATTTAAAAATCAGCACAAATTGATCTTGTACATGTATAGCTAACAAATGTCTGAGAAATATCTAGACCTTCCAATTTTTAATAGCAGTGCTCTTCTTTCTGTATAAATATCCAAATATCTTGCAATGGTAATGCAGAAAATATTTGAAAATGATGTGGTATGTGAAGACTGCCAAATGAAAATCAGTCCAAATCTTTTCCTACTTCATTTTCCTAAGTATTAGTGGTAATAGCTCATGCTTTGGTATCACTTTCTAGTTTAAAAAGCATTATCTTAACAAGGCCAGGATAATTTTCTAACTCAATTCAATGAACATTTATTAAGCACTCACTATTATGCTATGGGAAATAAAAATTGAGGTTATTAAGTTAAATTTCCCTTGGAGAAAAAAGAAAAAAATAGAGTAGAAAGACATACTTTTAGTCACAGATTACAAAACCAATTATTATAACTTTTTTTTTTTTTTTGGAAAATATCACCCCATTATTCCTAACTATAGAATGTTTCTTCTAGGCACATTTTAAAAATTCACTTTGATTTTCTTTCTTAGCTTCTTGTGTGTTGACTTCTATTAATTAATATTCTTTGATTATTCAATCCAATTAAATTCCATCTAGAAATCTTAGACAATAAAATGGTAAAATAATTGTTCATGAAAAGAGCTTTGAAATGGAGAATTCAGAGAAACATGGGAAGACTTCTTTGAATTAATGAAGAATAAAAGAATCATAACTGAGAAAATACATACAATAATATAAAGCAAATTAAACTAAAAGGCATGAGAATTCAGATTAATATAATGATAAATCTCAATTCCAAAAGACAAATGATCTAAAAATATCTAGAGAGAGAAATATAGATATTGATCTATAATTATATATCTATCTACAGATATAGATGTATGTATCATCCTTCTTACTAAATATCAATGGTGATGTTGTTGCTCAGTTGCTATAATCCTGTTCGACTCTATGACCTCATTTGGCATTTTCTTGACCATGATACTGGAGTGATTTGCCATTTTCTTTCCAACTCATCTTACAAATGAGGGAACTGAAGCAGAGTTAAGTGATTTACCCAGGATCACACACATTTAGTAAATGTTTAAGGCCAGATTTGAATTCAGGAAAATGAACCTTCCTGACTCTAGGCCTATGACTCTATCCACTGTTCCAATAGGTTGCCCTAACTGTCAACGATGGTTTTGACATGAGTTATATATTTCCTTCGGCAAATTTCCCATAATTTACTTTGTCCTTTACACACATGTAAGAGAAGGGTCTTGCAAGATTAAAACACTCTTGATAAGAATAACTTGTTCTGGTTTTTTAAACTTTTTTAGTTTTTAAACTCTTTTAGAGTTTACCCATGAAGTAGAGAAGAAAGTATTAAGAATCTTTCTGTATATCTGTTTATTCTTCAAGCCATCTTCATGTGGACATCCATGTAGATACATACCCAGTCTCGCACTAAGGAACAAGAAAGTCAAACAGAATTGTCTTGGTGTAACATGCTATAATAAATTGAACTTTCACACTGGTCTCAGATAACATGGACTAAAGAACATAAAACAGGGCAATTCAAAGGTGTATCATACACAGCCTAGTCTTAACACTCTGGCAAAATAGATAGGCAAACATATGACTATTATATTTGTTACCCTCAGCTTCTACTTTTTGGCTTCCTTTCCCCTTCGCTCCACTATATCTCCTTTTCCAGACATTGAGAAATACCTTTGAGCTGTCTCCTTTACCTCTTCCTCCTTCAAAAAACTGTTGTAATGGTTCTTAAACTAAGTGTTCCTCTTATTTAACCTTTTCTCTAAATGTTCAATGAAAATGTAAAATGTAGTTTAGAAAGGACTTGGTTTTTGTTTTTTGGCTTTTTTTTTTTTAAACAATATGAAGGGCTGGCTTCCTTGAAATTAACAGAAGGCAGCTTCCTAATTTGCTAAAAGGAAAGAAAATAATTCCTACTTTGGGTTGGTCCTTGTTATATAACCTGGAAAATAATATATTTTAGTATTTTGAAATCACAGGTCCATACATTTAAAGCTGGGAAAGACATTAGAAGCCATTTAGTTGAACTGCCACCTGAGGCTCAGAGAGATAGTCAGATGTTCAACATTACCTAATAGTAAGTGACAGAGATGGGGTTTTAACATGGGTCCCCTTTATCCAAATCCAATCTTCTTTCAAGTGACTATAAACTAGAGTATGTATACACACACACACACACACACACACACACACACACACACACGTCTAAAACTCTGAATTCTTCCTCTTGTAGGACTGGGTCAAAGATTGTTTCCTTTGGTTTCTGTGACCTAGATATTATAAAATGTACCCAAGAAAATCTGAAAACTACTCATAACATTTCAAAACACTAATAAGGAAACAAAAAGCACAACCAGAACCAAAGTTTTCTAATTCTTAATTCTACCTTAGTGTCAGTTTGTTCACATTATTCATTTTAGCACTTATATTCTAGGGATTGTGGGTAAATGCTAGGGATACAAAGAAAAATCAAAAGCAATTCTATCTTCAAGGGGCTTATGGTCTCATAGAAGAAACACTGTATCAAAACATACAAAATAAATACTTAGTAATGGGAAGGTGACCATAAGGAGAATGGCATTTGCAACTGGAAAGACATTTGCCTTTTGGACAAAGTAGAACTTTAGTTGAGTCTTAATGGAATAAAAGGATTCAAGAGTTGGTGGCTGGGAGAAAAAAACATTTCAGGAATTGTAGGGTGGGGGGACCAAAAGATTTGAATCAGGGAGGGAGATAAAAAATGATTATAATAGTCCAGATAATAGATGAGTCCCTTAAATAAAGAGATAGTTGTGCGAGTGGAGAGAGAAATATGTGAAAATAAGAAAATATAAGAAATATGAAGTGAATGAAACTGTAAAGTTAAGAATAACACTGAGGTTCTGAGCTAGGTGATTAGAAATATAGTAATTTCTTCACAGTACCAGGAAAATTCAGAAAAAGGGAGGTTTAAGGAAAAGATAATGAGTTCTGTTTTGGACATGAGAAGTTTGAGGTGTTTATGAGATATACAGTTAGAAATAGCCAATAACTGATGATATGGGAATGGAGTTCAGGATACATAGATCTAATAATTAACTACATGGATATGATTGTTGAGCTCATGAAACCTAGAAAAATCATGGTATATAGAAAGAAAAGATAAAAGAGTCAATGACAAACTGGAAAATCCTATTAAGACTTAGTGGGAATTATATGGATGAATATCCAGCAAAAGACTGAGAAGGAGAGAGAGAATGACAAGAGAAAACAGACATGGAAAAACCCAGAGAGGAGAAAGTATACAGAAGGTAGTCAACAGCATAAAATGATCCAAGACATCAAGAGATATGAGGAAGCCATTAGATTTGTCAATTAAGAGGTTACTGGTGCTTAGAAAAAAAGTGAAAAGAGAAGAATAGAGATACTCCATCATTTGTCCTTTAGTTCACAGGAAAATGGCCTTTACTTCTCTAAAAGTACGACCATACCTATGAGTCTGTTATTGTAGCAGTGTAGAAGTAGATAGATACATATAAAGAGATGAACAGATAGCTAGGTAGCTGGATGTACAGATGGATAGGTGGATAAACAGGTAGATAAATATAGTCTTTATTAATCATTTAGTCTGTGCCTGGCACCAGCATCAAATACTGCTCATAAAAAAGAAAACTGGGAAGATTCTGCTTTCAAAAAAAAAGTAGAAATGAATAATAGAAAGATAAAAACTAATAAGGATAATGACAATTGTAGGTCTTTTCCACTGAAGAATAGCATATTATAGTGACTAAAGTACTATAATTAGAGCTAGCACATAATTAGCAGAGCTTAAGGCCTGTCCTGGGGCATCATTGCTTATTCATAAGAAATAGTAGTGCTTGTTAGAGAGGAAGTCACAATCAAGGTTATCTCCAAAATTAGATATTTTGGGGTGGGGGTATTTTCTACCTCGTTTGCTTAGTCACTTTCTTCAAACACTTATACCATACATCAAAGCTATCTTTGCTATTTCTTGCCATGCTTCCACAGAACCCCTGACTTTCTGAGGGAACTATGGTAAGAAAGTAATGATCACACTATGTATTCTATCTTAACTGATTCCCAACAGATATAAACAGTAATGGAATATACAAAGCATGTGTCTTGATAGGTTTATTGAACTCAGAGAAAAGAAGATTCCCATAGGAAAGTTGCAGTTCTTCTCAAGGGAATAAAGACATAATTATGAGGAAGGTCATGGAGACAGCAGAAGGAAGCAAACTCTAAAAATGAGAACAACTTCTAGTGATCAGCCAAAAATTTACCTAAGATGATGGTCAAATGACCCAAATGCTCGAAGAGTACATTCCTTCAGTTAATTTACAATTAAATTTGTCACATAAAGGTAATTGTAGGTTTAATAACTACACAAATGTCACAAGCATTTCATAAAATTTCATAAGGGCTCAAAGTTGTCATTTATTCTCCTCCTCCTAATAAAAAAAATCTAACCTTTGGGAAATTTTCCAATGATGACAAATGAAAGAGTAAACAATTAAAGAGAACAAATAAGCTACTAGGTCTTACTCCTTTCTATGTCTATGTAAAATCATTTTTTGAAATATGTTTTCTGTCTCTGTCTCTGCCTTTGTCTACCTCTGTCTCTATGTGTCTCTGTGTCTGGCTGTCTCTCTGTGTGTCTATCTCTTTATCTGGAGTACCTTGGACAGAAATACAGAGGGGACACATTTTAGGGGACACCAAATATTTTGATCTTGACCTATGAAGCCACTCTCTGGCACAATATAGAGGAAATTCACTGGACATTATAAAAACCTTCAGTTTTTATTACCAGCCTGAAGAAATTCTTAAAATATAGCACTCAACTGAGACTTCATTCCTTGTTATTTTCTTGCAATTAGTAGAATTCAGTGCTGCCATTTTGAAAAGAATCACATTTTTCTTTTTCCTGCCCACTGACGTGTCATCTTCTCCCACCTTCCTTCATCTTTCCTTCTTCTTCCTCCCTCCTCCCTCCTCTTCCTCCTCCTCCTTCCTTTTCCTTCCTTCCTCCCTCCTCCCTCCTCTTCCTCCTCCTCCTTCCTTTTCCTTCCTTCCTCCCTCCTCCCTCCTCTTCCTCCTCCTCCTTCCTTTTCCTTCCTTCCTTCCTCTTCCCTCCTCCTTCCTCCATTGTTTTCAGTTATATATGATTCTGATCCCATTTGGAGTTTTCTTGACAAAGATACTGAAGTGGTTTTTCATTCCCTTCTCCAGCTCATTTTCTAGATAAAGAAACTAAGGCAAAAACATTAAGTGACTTACCCAGGATCACAAAGCTAATAAATGTCTGAGGCCAGATTTGAATGCAGTGAGATGAGTCTTCCTAAACTCCACACCTAACACTCTTTACACTGAGTCATCTAGTCGTCCATTGTGTACACTTAGTGGGTCAATTACTTTATCTGTAAGAATCCTCTTACAGCTTATGAAAGAAAGAAATACATTTAAATCTAGCACTCTAAGAATTTGTGATTGTTCAATTTATTCTAATTTAGAGCATAATTTTTCTGTCTTGGTATATCTGGAGTAACAGAAATCATATCAAATTTAAAAAGACAGTAATTTGTTCAAATGCTACCTCCTCTATGAGGCCTTCCCTGATACACACACACATCTTCCCCACTCTTTATAAAGGAACATCAAAGAATCTTAGGGAGGCAGTGATATTTGTTAGAAATCCTTTGCTCTGAATGTAAAAAGTCCTAAGGAAGGATTCCATGTGGTTACCCACATCTGATAGCATTTCTGCTTTAAGAAGCAGAAGTGGCTTAGCCAGCAATAAAAAAGAAGGTTCTTGTTCAATAGACACTGAGCACAACAAACTGTCAATCATATATTCATTTGATTTCCTCTACCTTCCTGACACCATTGCCTTTTTGTCCTTCCTTACATATTCACCCACTGCTGTCAATTCCCTAGACCCTGTCTCTCTTTCTTCTATTGTGGACTCTTCTCTTTATGCAGTTTTTGAAATATTTGGCCACTATTCTCTTTCTCTTCTAACTAAATGCAGATGCCCCCCCCACCTCAAAACACACACTCTCTCTCTCTCTCTCTCTCACCCATGGCAAGCAACAGCTACTTTTTTATCACCAAAAACCAACTATCTTTCTGTTGCATCAATAACATCACAATCCTAGTAGTTCTGATTTTACAGAGAAAGTGAGTTCTTTCTAATTCCTTTAGAAATTCTAAATTATTAAGAATAATTTCTACTTTAAGGATATAGCATTAACACTAGAATAATACATTCAGTTTCTATAAATACATTATTTCTGATTTACATTACATTAAGATCAATTCAAAAAGATTACTAGTCTAGTCAACAGATGGAAAACTCATAGGCTTGCTTTGGAAGCTGACAGGAAGAAGAAAGGTTACTTAATTTTACAGATGGTTCAATTTCAGCTCTTGAGCAGTTCTTAAATAGTGATCCCATTGGGATTACCATTGACACCTGGGTCACTACCAGTTTAAGGCAGCAATAGCATTCCTTAGAAGGGCATTTTCTGGACAGAGATAGAGGCTTGAGGTTTAAGTTAATGAAACTAACACCTGTTAATTCTGAATGATACAGGAAAAGCCAAACATATTATTTTAGCAGTTGACCACATTTCCTGCTGCCTGGAAATTTTAGAGATGCTAAAGAAAACTAGACATCAAGATGAATAATTTAGGAACCACAATGTCTTACAAAAGAGGACCAAGCAATTTTTTTTTATTCACAATCAGGAGAGCATTGAATTCTTTCATTCATTCAAATGAGTATTTATTAAGTACATACTCTAAGCCCAAGACTGTGATAGACATTACAGAGAATACAAAGGAATATGTCTTACGATTCCCAATTTCATGAAGAGAGAGACTTGGAGAACAAGTAAGATTTTATTCTTCTTTATTTTTAAAGATATATATGAAAAAAGAATTACATGATGAGTCTAAATAACGCTAACAATTTAAGAGATATGACAAATCAATTGCATAATGCCTTAGGCCTTTTTATCTCCTCGGTTTTCAGTCAACTGTTTTTTTTTTAAAGGAGGAAGAGGAGGAGTATACATTTCACAGAACAAAAAATTAATTATCCCTTCCACATTGTGGGGGTTAGGGGCACAGTCTTTGTGACCTAGAAAATCCTTATACAATATGCCTTTGTACCAGAAAATTATTATGGCATATATTAATTATCATGGCATTAAAAGAAAAAATACATTGATATTATATAATGCCATATAGATGTATGTATATTATGCATTTCTGATTTCCTAAACTTTCAATATTACCTACTACCTTCCCATATCACCTGTGGCTTCCACAAAATGTCCCCAAAATTCCCATTTAATTTCTTATGTCAACCTGCAATATATTGAAAGTACAAGGGGGAAAGTCCCAGTGTGGAAGGGATAATTGTATTCTCATTTTGAACAAGATTTGAACAAGATGCATTTATCTATGGAGTGGGAAGAGAAGAAGGAAGGCACTGTGAACTGAAATATTCATTTTTATTTTTAAAATGGGAAATTTTCAATACCCCAGCAAAATCCCATACCAGTATTAACCTCACTAAAAGGCTTTAAACATTTCAATAGGAAGCATACCTTTAAGGGGAAAGGGACCTTGAAAATCAAAAATTACAGTATCAGGCAGGATTTGTTCAATTGTTCCAAATGTGTTTCACTCTTCATGACCCCTTTTGCGGGTTTTTGTGGCAAAGATATTGAGTAGTTTGACACTTCCATTTCTAGCTCATTTTACAGATAAGAAAACACTTGTTTGAAACCAGATTTGAATCCAGGGCTACCCAATTCTAGGGCCTACCACTCCATCCACTGTGCCACCTGGCAACCCTAGATCATAAGCAACAGAATTTAGATTACAAATGGAGGTCCTCTGACTCCAAATTCAGTATTTATTCCTCTACACCATGTTGCCTTCCTCTTTTTTTGAGAAATATTCTTTATGATGATGTGATCATTTCCAGTGATTCTTTAAGCAATATACCAATCCCATGCTTCCTCAAATTTGACTGTCATAGGAGAAACTTGTTGTTCTGACATCATATGGAAGGATGTGGTCACTTAAAAAAATTTAGTACTGGATAATACTTCCCCTTAGTGAGAAATGTTATCACTTGTATATTTAGGACTCCTACTGCATCCAAAGATCTGGTTCACTTTGTGACTTTAAGCAGAAAGAGCAGGGAGTGATGGGTAGAACAGGGGTTTGGGAGTTTAAAAAAACCCTACTGATGTTATACATGCCAGGCTGAAAACTTGTATATTTTTGCTAAAACCTCTTTAAACCTGCATGGAAAATAATATTATACAAATGGTAATGAGAAAGTCAAACTAGAAACAGTAGGAATTCCACATAACTTGAATCTCTTGGATTTAGAACTCTTTTCAACAATAAGGTGATCCAAGACAATTCTAATAGACTTGTGATAAAAAGTGCCATCTACATCCAGGAAAAGAATTTTGGAGAATGAATGTAAATCAAAGAATTGTATTTTCACTTTTTTAATTATTCATTTGTTTGGGTTTTTTTCTTATGTTTTTTTCCCCCTTTGATCAGCTTTTTCTCGTGCAACATGATGAATATGGAAATATGTTTAAAAGAATTGCACGTTTAACCTATACCAGATTGCTTGCTGTCTTGGGGAGGAGAAAAAAAAGAAAGAGAGGAAGAAATTTGGAACACAAGGTTTTATAAAGGTGAATGTTTAACACTATTTTTTCATGTATTTGGAAAAAATAAAACACTACTAAATATTAAAATTTTAATATTTTTTTAAAATTACAACTTATATCTTTGCATATCTAAATTACTTCCAGATCTGAGAGATAAAAGACAGACACAAAGAAAAATGTCATGAGAAACTTGTTAAATACCAGAACAAAGCTCAAGAATTCTCTTTTCCTAAAGGTCTTTAAATGTACAATTCTTGTCCAATATAGTTTTCAGTTTTATCTGAATGCAATTATGGAGTCAGTGAAATACTATGATCACTTGAATAAAAATGGCTACTAAATGGAGCTGTTGTTGTTGTTATTATGACCATATTTTTATTTTTTTAATGCCAGCATTTTATTTTCAAAAAAACCTGCAAAGATAGATTTCATCATTCACCCTTGCAAAAACCTTGTGTTCCAAATTTATCTCTCTCCTTTCTTCCCCCCTTCCTCCCTTAAACAGCAAGTAATCCAATATGGTTTAAACATGTGCAATTTTTCTAGACATATTTTCACATTTTTTATGCTACATTGTAGAGGGCTGAAGATAGTGGGGGAACTCTGAGTAAGGTATAAGACCCTTTAACCCAGAGGAAACCTGCTGACAATATCTAGTTTGGCTCCCCATTTCCCTTTGGTGCCCACATCCCTTCCTGAGAAGTCAAGGAGAGTGTGACCACCTGTGTTCTACTTGAAGCAAGGGATACTTACAGCTAGGGTGCGTATAGTTAGCACATACTCAGTGTGATTGATAAGATAATGGTTCTTTAGTTCGCACATACTTAGTGTACTGTAATGATGTAATCATACTGAGGTATTTAAGAGCTGAGAAGACTAGAAATGAGACACACATTCTCCATCCTTGACCATCCTGCCTACTTCATTCACTAAGACCAAGGCTGGTCCCAAAATCCTCCAGAAAACTAGTCTGGACACTACATTTTGGTGCTGAACAGGGACCCCCAGAAGGACACTACATTTTGGCGTCCAACATGAGACACTAAATGTGGGGCACTGAAAGAGCACACTACAATGTGGGGCACTAAACGTGGGGCTGTAGACATGAGGCCCTACACTCAGTAGCACGACTGATGTGATCTTAAGCTCAGTGGAGAAGTCCCTGAGACCTGGAAATAGGGTGAGTACAAAAATAGACAAGCAGGAAAATTTGGTAAGGAATAAACTAGTCACTGTTGTTTTTTTTTAACTGAAATAGTACAAATACTAAGAAAAGAGCCTCCCCCACCCTGAGGAGAGTATGTAGCATGCATAATTAGGTTAATAGAAAAACAAGGTTTATTGGTAACTCAGAAGCAGATCACTGGGCTCTTAAATATATTAGAGTACATGCCCTCCTTGACTTCTCTGGAAGAGATGTGAACACCAAAGGGAAATGGGGAGCCAAACCAGATATTGTCAGCAGGTTTCCTTTGGGCTAAAGGGTCTTATACCTTAACCAGAGTTCCCCTACTATCTGCCTCCCTCTATACTGCACACACAAAAATCAGTTCAAAAAGGAAAAAAAATGAGGAAAAAAAGGCAAACAACAACAAAAAAAGGTGAAAACATTATTATTATTATTTATTATTTTGATCCACATTCAGCCCCCATAGTCTTCTTCCTGGTTCCAGATGGCTCTCTCCCTCACAAGTCTATTGGAATTAGCCTGAATCACCTCAGTGTTGAAAAAAGCCAAATATGGCAATATTTTTAAAACAATCTACTTCTGAATGGTTCAGGTGATGCTATGTTGTGCCAAATCATGGAATAATTAATTGTTTTGTTGTTGTTCAATCATTTAAGTCATATCTGAACTCTTTATGACAACATTTGAGGTTTTCTTGGCTAAAATACTGGACCATTTTTGGCTTTGCCATTACAGATGAGGCAACTGAGGTAAACAAGGTCAAGTGACTTGTCCAGAATCACATAACTAATAAGTTTCAAGTATCTGAGGTTGGATTTGAACTCAAGTCCTCCTACTTCCAGGGCATGCATTCTATTCATTGTGCCACCTAATTGCCCTTTTTTTGAGTTTGTTTTGTTTTTGCATGGCACTTAAGATTAAGGGAAACATCTGTATGCAAATTAACATGCACACTCAAAAACTGTTGATATGCTGTTCGTTTATGCTAGACTTTTTCCCTTTTTCTCTTTTACTCTTTGTTATAAGGAATGGTTCTCTCTAAAAAGGACTGTTATATTTAGAAACAAAGTTAATGTAAAATTAAAATTATTTTAACTACAAAAAAAAAGGTGATGATAATATGGTACCCTGAATCTTCCCTGGGGGTACAAATGGAATATCTGTGACAATGTTTTCTACTTGACTATATATAGAACTAAAAGAATAAATCATGTTAAGCTAGTGTTATAACTATAATATTAAGATAATATTTCTACTCCTATATTGCTTTCCTTCTGCAGTATTGAGTGTTCTTCCTTTCATGACAATAGGCATGAGCTCACAGAAGTAGACATATTTTTTGGCTTTTCACTGACATTTCAGTAACTCCCTTGTGCTGCTATAACTCAACAATCTCTCTTCTTTTAGATTTACTCTTGTTAACCCACCCAATCCAGATTCTTGGTGTAGTCACATACTGAGTTCTAGGTCCCATTTCCTCCCAACTAAGGAATAGATAGCACCTAACTCCCAGTCTTCCTTTCTACTTCAATCTCTGTCCTTATGAATTTTGATTCCCAATTCATCAACGTTTTCAGACCTGCACCATTATTCTATCTCTGACACTCAGAGAGATGATCACACACTTAATCTTCCACCTTTCACATATGTTCAGCCTCCACAACAGCCTCTGAAATTCCTTTCTGATCACAACCAGCCATTTTCTATCTATCCTTTTTTCCCTTATTCTTCTCAAACCGATTCTCTGCCCTTTCTTACTCTTTTTATATATGCTTTAATATAATATAGCATATTATATATGCATAATATAATATGCTATATTATATTAAAGCATTATTTATTTATTTATTATTTTGATCCACATTCAGCCCTGATAGTCTTCTTCCTGGTTGCAGATGTGCATGCCCCAATAATATGTTATATTATATAGACCATGTGTGTGTGTGTGTGTGTGTGTGTGTGTGTGTGTATTATATAGTATAGTATATTACTTCTGTATATTACCTCCTCCCTTCATCTATTGATTATGTAGTTAACCAGGTCACACATACACTGACTTTTAACCTGGAATTCCTTTTCCCTTTGTTCGGTTACCATGCTTAAATCCAACTCTGGATTATCCTCACCACAGAAAATCATATACCAGGGCTGATGGGATCCATTAAATTTTATCTTATTTAATCTCTATTGGGACCTCTCCATCTTGATGCATGTAATCATTTTGTTTCCTTAATGACTTTCTTACAGGTCTCTGTCCTGTCCTGAACTTTTTCTTCTCTCCTTTACTAACCTCTCCCCCACCCCTTTCAACAAAGGACATTTTTTCCTACTCTATTGAAAAACCAAGATTATTTGGTTTGAATGTCCTCTTTTCCCCTAATTTATGTTTTAATGCCCCTTCATGTCTTCTCCTTTGCTCCAATCTTTGAAGATGTGATTCTTCTCTTTGCTAAGGCCAACTTCTGTATTTGTATCTTTGAAACCTTCTCCTCCCATCCTCCAGGACCTTGCCTTATCTACTTGCTCTTTTCAAAACTGCCAATGAAGATGTCCAATCCCTCCCATCTTTCAGAAAAACAATCTTCATTTGAGCCTTCCATCTCCTCAAGATATATTTTGTCTCACTCAGTCAATACTTCAAATTCCTAGATGACATATATATTTGTTAAATCTACTTTCCTGCTTCCCACTGATTTTTCAACCCTTTATAATCTAGTCTCTCTCATTAAAATTTCTTTCTCCAATGTTAACAATGATCCCTTGATTGCTAAATTTTATGACTATTTTTCAGTTCTCTTCTTTCTTGACCTCTGTTTAGCTTTTGATACTGTGGGTCAACCCTTCCATTTGGAAATTTTCTCTTTCCAATCTTCCCTGTTTTCTCCTGGTCTCCCATTTCTCTGACTGCTTCTTCTAAGTCTCTTTTCCCAGAGTCTTTCTGATATTTAAAGCCCTTCATAACCTAGCCCTCGACTACTTTTCCGGTCTCCTTATACTTTATTTCCCTCTATAGTGACACTGGCCTCCTTTTCATAATTAAAACTTTCCATCTCTTGGGTTTAAGCATGTTTCTCTTGCTGCTCCCCATGCCTGGAATGCACTCACACTTCATCTTTATTTATTGCCTTCCTAAGCTTCTTTTAAATCTTTACTAAAATTCAACTTCCAGTCCAGGAAGCTACTTAACAATACCTCTTAATGCTAGTACCTTCCTTCTCTTAATTATGTATTTGTCTTGTCTATATTTTTTGTATAGATTTTGAGGGGTTTTGTTCCCCAATAAATTGTGAGCTCCTTAAAGGCAGAGATTTTCTTTGATTCTTTTTGCATCCCCAGAATTTAAGACAGTGCCTGGCACATAGTAGGCACTTAATAAATATTTGACTGACTAGATCATCATTTATCTCCTATATCCTAACAAAAGTTCTGTTTAAGGCAGGACAGTTAGTCTGGTATAATAGGAAATGCATATTTTAAAGTACAAGGACTTGGGTCCACAGCCTAGCTTTGTCCTCTGTGCTCTTGGGCAAATCATTTGAGCTTTCTGAGCCTCAGTTGCTCATCTGTAAAAATAAGGCAGTGGGTCTAATAGCCTCTAAATTTCAATCCAGTCTAAATTTGTGACTGATCACTATGGACCACCAATCCTCCATGACCTTCTTGGAACAAATACAGCAAAGCTTTAGTGTGCCAAGTCATTAAACAGAATTTCCATGATAGCAACCTACCATTACATGTCTTATTCTCCTAAAAAAAGTACCCCAAATATATGTTATTCCTATAACCTAACAAAAAAATTAAACACTAATAACATTCTTCAGAAGCCTGATTTCCCAGAAAAAAATCTACTCAGAATTCAACCTTTCCTCTTTCTATGTTGAGTTTACAAAATGTAATTCCCAAGAGCTTACTGTACCTTTTGTGTTGAGGGTAGGGAAAGAGGTTGAGATACATAGTAGAAGAATTCTGTGAATAGTTGAAATGTTATTGTTGCTGTTTTCCCCAGTGAAATTACTTCTGTGTCTTAACTCTCTAACATGCTTTGTTAATATTTAGGCAATACCAAGAAACATCACGACAGCTCCCAGTCCCCTGGGTAATTAATGTCCTGTGGTGACTTTACCAGAGCACAGTGAATTTGTGATCCTGTACCCCCAGATGGATGAGAGTTGCACAGGATGAGCAGACAGGGATGGATTGCAATATGCATCATTATAGAGAGTAACCACATCAGTGAGAATCAGATCCCCTGACATAATAGAGAGCTTTTGTCTACAGGGAGCTTTAAAAGAATGCTCAGGATGGTGAATTTGAGAAGGTTTCACTCATTAAAAATAAGCCCCTGCCAAGAATTGAGATAAATCAGCCTGAAACTAAAAAAAAGTAAACAGAAGCTAAACTTGCTTTAGGCAAATGGGTGACTTTGGGAAGGCAAATATGCTTTTTGGGTCCAACCAGGTGGTTTAGTCCCCTGGAAGCAATCATTAAGCACATAATGCCCCACAATGCCTGAATGATCAGGAAGAGTGAATTCAGTTCATTCCCATGCAGACAGGCAGGCTCTGACCACATTGCCTTTTTCCCAGCTATCATTCTTCTGAAATGTAACAAGGTCCATTAAGCCAGGTAAGAAGATGAATGGCCAGAGATGATTATGCTGCCTTCTGCCTCCTATAAAAAAAGTGCCAGTGAACAATAAAGGGAGCTGATGCCCTGTCAGGGAGATGTTTATGCAAATGCGAACATCACGATTATCTTTCTGCTTGTTCATGTGCGAGGTTGTCATGAAACTTGAATGGGCAAATGGCAACTGTTCACCAGAAGCAGAAGTAAAGGCTACTTCCCTAGCTAAAACTACATTCTGATGATGGAAATTGGAACTAAAGGATGCATACATGATTTAACTGTAGAAAAAAAAAATATAACAGCCTCCAAGCCTCTCTCCTTTGAAAACAATAATTTCACTGGATGACAGTTATCACATGCTTCCTGATTATGGCATTGGGAGTTTTAAAATCATTTTAATCCTTAGAAGCATAATGTATTATTGTAAAATAAATGTAAACAGCATCTTTCATCTGCTAATATAAAGACAGGCCAAATGGCCAAATGCCATTTCCTCTAGAAGTTTTCCCCTGATTCTCTCCCTTGTCAAAGAAGGTGTTTAGGAAACAGAATAGCACTGTGGGCTTCTCATATGAAGTTATTATTGTCTCTTTGTAGCAGTTATCACTATATGAATTGTGTCTTCCTGGTAAAATGTAAACTTTGTGGGGACAGGACTTGAGTTTTATTTATTTTTCTGTCTCCCCCAGGGTGGTGTGGGTTATACACAGAAGACTGGCTCTAGAATGAGAAGACTAAGGTTCCTGTTTTACCCCTTCTAGTACCTACCTGACAATTGTGACTGATATGTCATTTGCCCCTTCTAAGTCTCAGCCATCTCTAACAGACCATAAATATCTTAAATAAACATGTCTAATCTAATAGATGATAGCTAAATAAAAATATAGCTTAGAATCAGCTTCTAGGAAAGAGGGTTCCCAAACTAGTGCCTAATAATGTTCCATATAGTACAGGGGTTGAACAAATGTTTATCTGAACAAACTTTTCATATTCACATCTCAATATTTGCACCTCTTATAGTATTCCCTCTACTGAAGCAGATGCAATCTCTCAAAAATAAAAAAAAATGAGAATCTCATTTAAATAACATTAACTCTTACACTGTTACTGAAACACACAAAAGACCAGACTTTGGGATCTGTGTCATGGAAATAGAGGAAAAATTAAGAAAAGTCCTAAATAGTAATACTCTGGAAAGAAGTTAAAGGTTTCAGATACCTGCTTAAGTGTGATTACATTGGGACACAGGGATAGGAAATAGACAAAACTAAACCATTTATTTTCTTTTCTTCTTTTTTATTTTGCTATTGTTGAGGCAATTGGGGAACATGGAAACAATTCTTTTTTATTTTGCTATTGTTGAGGCAATTGGGGAACATGGAAACAAAAGTGACTTGCCCAAGGTCACACAGCCAGGAAGTGTTAAGTGACTGAGGCCAGATCTGAACACTCAGGTCCTCCTGACTTTAGGACTGGTGCTCTATCCACTACACCAACTATCTGCCCCTAAATCATTGATTTTCTTTTCCCAAGTTCATCTCTGAGGTCCATTATCACTGAGGGAGTAGCCACTAAAAATATCAGGGCTTTAATTGCTTCTGTCTTTCTAAAGAAGAAAACTAAAAGAATAAGAATATAGCAATAACCACCTTGGACAAAATGATAAGCATTTTTACCTGAGGAAAAAACTAAAGACTCAGAGGTATAGGATATAAACAAAAGCAAACAAGGCCTCATGTGTCAGACTAGCTTCATTAAGGAAGCAAGTTCTTTGAATAAGAGACTCTCCAAATAAACAAGGTTTAATCTCTTTAATCTTCACTTTGGTGAATTTTTTTTAATGCTAAACTATACTTTTGATGTTTTATAAGGAAGCATCAAAACTTGTTTTAGTTGAAATGTGTTTTATAGAAATATTTTAAAATATTGAATACTTTCCTTGGTGACGAGTTCTCTAAATATGTAGGTGAAGCCCAACTTATATTTCTTTCCTATGGACAGCTCCAATTAGACTATATCATGAATTCTTCTTTCTTCCCTATTGAAGCTAAGAATTTCCCTTCCCTTTTGAGGGAAAAGAACTTCTCCATTCTCTCACCATGTCAAATTCTGCTGCAGCCTGGCACACCCTTTCATGCAATTTGACTAAAATTTTTGTCCCTTCATTTCACTTTTACCCAGCATTTTTTGGTAACTAAAGGCAAAATCTGTTGGTGGCAATCAGAATGGAGAACGCACAGGGGAGTGAAGGGGGAGGCGGAAGAGAAGAGGGAAGAGAAAATTTAACCTCTTACAGTGTACTTCAAAATTAAGGGCAGGAGTCAATCACCCCCTGTTAGGTTCTTTCTAGCTCAAAATCTATGATTCATGTGTGATAAAGGACAATACTTGTAAAAGAGTACCAAGACTTCTATTTTGGCTTGTGTTACATCAGTAAATTGGATCTCAAGGAATTACAGAGAAAGTCCTTTTCAAGGAAAATGGCAAAGGGTGCTGATGATTCAGTGGTAGAGCATTCTGGGATAGACAGGATCTGAAATTTCTGATACTGAGAGAAAGGCCTGGAAAATTAAAAGACTTGCAGAAGAAAAGCAGGATTGAAACAGAGAAAGACTAGATCCTAAGTAATACCGCCTCACCAGAGCCCCTGGAATTCTGCCTTTTTTTTTTTCCATCCTTTACCCCTACTCTGGGCTTCAATAACTTGAGCCTTAGCGCTGGGGATCATACCTACAATCACCTACCAGGTCAGGGAGTAGAGAATTGGGGAAGAAGGAAGCCTATCTGATATCAAGAGGGATGAATAGCTTTATAATACAATGTATTATGTTGGTTTAAATATGTGGCACTATATCTCAGGCATACCTAATTGCCTCCTTGTGTCACATCATATAGATGTCTTCCCTTACTATGTTCTCCTCTACTGGATCCCACATGAAGAGATGAGCCTTCTCCTTAGCAAAGCAGTTCATATTCACTCTTGATCCCATTTCATCCTGTGTCCCTTTGATGATTCCTGACTGTGACTTTTAATCTGATTCTTGTCTACTGGCTATTTCATAGCAATCTACATAAATACTCTTAAGGATGTTTTCCTTCATCCTTAACCTTCATTTCATGCAGGTTTTCTTGGCAAAGATACTGAAATGGTTTGCCATTTTCTTCTCTGAGGGAGATAAAATCGGAACAGTGACCACTTCTGAAAGAATTAAGTGCCTACTATGCGTCAGGTTTTGTGCTACATGCTTTACAAATACCTTATAATAACCCTGGGAAATAGGTACTATTATTATTCTTCATTTTATAATTGAGGAAACTGAGGCAGACAGAAGCTAAGGAATTTGTCATGGATCATACCATTAGAGTGTCTGAAGCAGAAGTTGAACTTGGGCCTTCCTGACTTCATATTTAGCACTATAACCATCCCAAACCACCTTAATTGCTTTCTAAAACAATCAACCATGATTCTAGCAAACTGATAGTGAAGAATGACACCATACATATAGTATGAGACATATATTTGGACATGGCCAGTGTGGGAATTTCTTTTCTTTGATTATGACTATTTGTTACAATTATTTTTGAATGTCTTTTGTGGAGGAATGAGGGAACACAAATAAGAAAAAATACTTGACAAATGAAAATAAAATATAACATTAAAATAATCTATAAAAATCTATAATTTAAGTCTAAAGTGAAAAACACCACAAAAATTTGGTGGTGTCAGTTATTTTTTTTTTCTATTTTGATTTTAATACTTTTGAACAAGTAGAATAATTCTTAAGGTATTTTTAAACATAATATTTTGGTAATGGTTCATTTCTGTAAAAAGACAGATAATTTCAAGTGTTAAAAAAACAGCCTTTAAGAAATAATTGCACTATACAACCACTATTCAATACCAAGATTTTGTATAAATGGAATTCCACACATTGTGAAGAAAGTCATTCTTCAAATTTCCAATTTAAATAATCACTTAGAAAATAGAGAATAACCTTGTAAATAAAATTTCAATACCTTAAAAAAAATCAGCTCAAATCCCACTTTCTGCAAGATGCCTTTCTGGTTCCTACCCTCCTCTCAGCAAATACCAATGTCTTTCCTATAAGATTACCTCCAATTTACCCTGTAAATATACATGCTGTATTAATTAAAATGTTAGCACCTAGAGGTCAGGCACCATGCTCTCACCTTTTTGTGAATCCTCTGCTAAAGCTAAGCCTAGTTCCAAGTTCATAGCCCTTAATAAATGCTTGTAGACTGACTTGAATTAAACAAGATGTGTTTAAAAAGCTTTCTCTATAAATACATTTTCAGACAGTCATTTTGTATAATTGATTTTCAGTGAATGCTTATGGTTTTTTTCTATTAAAAAAATTCTTTTTAGATACAAGCCTATATTCAGACCAAAATTATAATCACAGCTTTTCACAATGAGGAAGAAAAGGAAGAGACATCTAAAATTCCACTTGAATCCATAGAAAGGTCTCTAAGAAGCCCATATTTTAAAAGTACTAAATTTCCAAAGCAAAACAAAGTCATCAAAACTGAGTAAACAATCTTCTTCTTCAAAAAAAAAAATCAAAGTTTTTATAACATTAAATTGTATTCAGAGTATTCAGAGTATGGTCTACTATATTTTAGGCACTGGAGTCATTTCTCTAACCCTCAGTTTTCTCATGTATAAAATGGGAATAACAATATTTGTAACCATTAACTCCATCTTTATTTAGTACTATGCATATGTAAAGTATTAATATGAATGAATTTTTAAAAATGTATTAAGAACTTATGGATCAAGCATTTTTCTGAGTTCTACAGCTATAAATAGAAAATCAAGACAATCCCTGCTCTCAAGAAATTATTATTTTAACGGGGGAAGACAACACACAGAAGAATCCAGCTGCTAAATGGATGACAAATTTCTGGACTCTTAGCAGACACCAGCAGATCAAATGCTAGAATTGGAAGACCTTAGCAATATATCAGAAAGTAAGACCTTGAGGAGGAGCAAGGTGCTACAATGCATAGAACACTGGGATTGGATTCAGGAAAACTCATCTCCCTGAGTTTAAATCTGGCTTCACATGTTTACCTGCTGTGTGATCCTGGGCAAGTCATTTAACCCTGTTTGCCTCAATTTTGTCATCTATAAAATGAGTTGGAGAAGGAAATGGCAAATCCCTACCAAGAAAATCCCAAATGGAATCACCAAGAGTTAAATACAACTGAAAATGACTAAAAAAGAAGGCCTAGTCAACCTCTGGAGAGCAATGAAGAGTAAATGGTAAAACCTGGCCACCATTTTACCAGGAGGATTGAGGTAGCTGACTTTGTACCATGGTCTGGGTGATCATTTCTCTGACTCACCACTATTGGAAAGTGAATTAGAGTTGAGTGGATTGGGTTGAAGATGGAGAGAACAGTATTTATAATAATAATAATAATAATGTTAATAACAGTGTTTATGACGATTATGATCATGGTACATTGCACAATGAACATCAGATTGAGGATCAGAAGACCTGAGACTGAATTCTGATTCTTCCACTTAATATTTATGTGATCTTGGGCAAGTTATTTAATCCTTCTATGTCTGTTTCCTCAATTGTAAAAAGAAGGGATTGGACTTAAATGACCTTACATTTATTCATAGTATTATAATATTTATTATACTATGAATAAGAGCAACCCCTAGTTGTAAGAGGGTTGAACTCTGTGAATTAATAGATTGTTTCCAATTTAGAAATTCATTTTCCCACTGTCATAAATGACCATTAAGTTCTTAAGATAGTCTTCAAAAGTTTACTTAGCAAACAATGTAGCTCAAAGAGTACCAAGAACAGCCTTGACCGCTTTGAGCCCTAAAGAAGGTTGGGATATGGGGCCTGGCCAGAGGCCCAGGGAACTGAGCATCAGATTTGGGGAAGACATCTGGAAGCAGAGAAATAAGGCTCTCTGTGTAGGAGTTACTGAGGGAAGCTGGTATCTGGTTAAAGACTGGAAGGAACCTCAAGAAGCTCTTCAGAGTCTGTGGCAGTCTTGGGATAGACCTCTGGCAGCAGGGCTTAAGGAATTTGGGGAAAATGAGTCTTTGGGAATAAATATTCCTGGAGAAGCCATTTTCAAGACTATAACAGATAGTTGGTTCTTGAGGGAGCAGGGAGTGACCATTTTTTACATCCAGGTGTTTGTAATCTGAAAAGTACTTGGATCCCAGATATAAAGAGTTTCTTCTAGGAGCCCAGAACTCAAAAAATATACTTTCCTCAGTATATTTATTCTTCGTTGTTCACACTTTTCTATTTGCTTAAAAATTGTGTCACAATTGGAATTTAATATGTTGGAAGGAAAGAGAGAGGGATAAAGAAAGAGAGGAAGAAGGGAGGAAAGAAGTAAAGGAAGAAGGAGGGAGAGAGGAAGGAAAAAAAGGAAGGGGGAGGAAAGAAGAAGGTAGGGAATAAAGACAGGGAGGGAGAAAGGAGAGAAAGAGGAAGAAGGATGGAAGGCAGATGGAAGGAACACAGGAATAAGTAAAGAAAGGGAGGAAAGAAGGAATGAAGAGAGGGAGAGAGAGGAAGAAAGAAATGGAGGAAGAAAGGAAAGAAGGGAGCAATGAAAGAAGGAAGGGAGAGAGGGAGGAAGAAAGGAAAAGAGGAAAGAAACATTTATTAAATACCTATTATGTCCCAGGTCCTATGCAAATATGATCTCATTTGATCTCTCAGCAGTCTTGAAAGGTAAATGCTATTATAATCTCCATTGCTTGAGAAAACTCAGGCAAAGAGAGATCAAGTAACCTGCCAAGGATCACACAATTAGTGTCAGAAGTCAAATTATAATTCAAGCCTTCCTGACTCCAGAAATTCTAACCAACATTCAATCCACTGAGCCTCCTTGCTGACTCATTTGGTGAATTTTGGAGCTATAATTATTCTAGTCTAAAATGCAAGTTAGGGCAATCAGTACTGTAAGGTTTGTTTGTTTGTTTGTTTTTGTTTTGTAAACTGAACTAAAACTAAAAAACCTTTCTTCTTTTTTTTTTTTTTTTTAAAGCAAGGCAACTGATGTTAAGTGATTTGCCCAGGGATACGTGGCTAGGAAGTGTTAAGTGTTTGAATTTCAACTCAGGTCTCCTGACTCCAAGGCTGATAGTCTATGTGCTGTGCCATCTAACTGCCCTAACTTAGACAGAATGCATATATTTTCCTTTTTTTTTGCAGGTCTATGATTTCATCAATATAGAGAGCTCCTAGAGAGAGAGAGATTCCTTCTACCAATAAGCTCTACAACTTCTCCCCAATTTATACTTTTATTACCTCTTAGGCACCAAGAGATTAATGTATTTGCCCCAAGTCACATAGAGCAAGTAGGCCTTCCTGCTTCAAAAACTAGCTTCCTAATCGCTATGTAATATTATCTCTAAATAGTTTTCTATTTGATAATAGATTTCTATTTTTGCAACTCTTAATGATAAAAATCTTAAGAACCATTCCATATTTTTTATATTTCTGATCAGACCCTTTAACTTGGATTTCTTATAAATGAAAACAGGGACGACCAGTATCTCAAAATTTATCAGGACCCTCAAAGATCACCAGTCCAATTTAGTCTATACTTAACTCAAAAGTCAATTCACAATCATATGCTTCCCATTGCCAACAAGGAGTATCTACTGGAAGATTTCTAATGATGAAGAATCCACTTATGCATAAAGAACCCTATTAAATTAAAAATTGGGGGATTTTTCATCTTTTAATGTCAAGGATCATTTGAACAATTTAGTGAAGCTTATGGATCCCTTCTTGAAATAAAGATTTTAAGACGTAAAATGTATGGGATTCAATGACATTCCAAAAAAAGGAAAGGTTCTATTTGTCCAAAAATATTTGTACCAGATCTTTGTGTGGTGGCTAAGAACTGGAAATCTTCCATTACAATCATATACCACAGCTTATAAAATAAGCTGTGATATATGATTGCAATGGAAAATTAATGTGCTATAAAAAATGACAAGTAGGCTGATTTCAGAAAAACCTAAAAACACTTACATGAACTGATACAAAGCAAAGTAAATAGAACCAGAAGAATATTATATCCAGTAACAGCAGTATCATTTGATGATGAATTGTGAATGATTTTGTCTTAGATTATTGTATTGCTGAGAATAGCAGTACAAGAAGGACACTATCTATCTCCAGAGAGGCAAAAAAATATTGATCGTACACAGCCTGAAACATGCTACTTGTTTCCTTTTTTCTTTTATTCCAGTCTTCTTGTACAAAATGACAAATATGGGAATGTTTTATATAATTGCACATGTTTGATATATAACTAATTGCTTACCAATCTCAGGGAGAGGGAAGGAAAGAAGGAAGGGATAGAATTTAGAACTCAAAATTTTAAATAAAAAATGTTTAAAAATTGGGGGGAAAACTATAAAATTGCATGGGATTAAAAAGGGAAGCAATTATACTGAAAGCAATTAAAATATTAATAAATCAAGTTCACAAATCCCAGATTAAGAACTCTTATTAAGTATGACTCTTTTTTAATGAAGAAATACAAAGGTGTACTATGAATGCAATCATTTATCAACATGGAGTCCGATTGCTATCAATTCCTCTATTAGAGTATCCTGAGACTTATTAATACCAAAGACAAACTCAACATTGTCTCCAGTTCAAGCACTTGAAATATTAACTAGTTAATCCCCCAAACAAATCAGTAAATGAATATTATCACTAGTGTGAAAGGAAATTATTTATTCTGTCAGTCGCTGAAGTATTACAATTACACTATTTGTGTTCCACTGAAAATTATTCTATTTGAATTATAAACTGGGTAGGGAGTAAGAGAAAGTGGGATTCTTCAAGGTCCAGCTCCTAATTTCATATTCCCAGCTTTTTTGACTTCAATAGGTATAACAATATATAGAGAAATAGTATTATCTTTAACTCTTCCCCAGGTGATACATAGTTGGTGGAGATATAAAGTAATCTAGCCATTCTGGGATGCAATCTGGTTAGTGATATCTCCTTTTACAAGGGAGAAATTGAGAGTAGCAGATTGAGCCAGAACTCAAACTATTCTATAAACATAAATCATCCAAGCTTCTTAATAAAAAACAGAGAGGTCATTTAGTGGATCAGATTAGGTACCTATCATAAGGAAACAAATAAATATACTAGTACAACTTTAATTAAAACAAAGACCCTAACTACTGAAGCTGTAACAAAAATTTCCAGGGAAACTGGAAAACAACCTATTTGGCAGATCACTAAATGGATTCATGACGTAAAGACAAAAGATCAAATCATAAATTAAATGATCAAAAAAAAATTTCCACTCAATCTTTGAAAGAGGAACAGTTTGTGATCAAAGTTTAGAGTAGATCACAGAAAATAAAATGAACATTTTTGATGACAAAAATTTTTGCATAGACAAACTCAATGCAGCTGAAATTAGAAGGAAAGCAGGGTTTTTTGATGGGCAGAAACTTTGTAGAAAGCTTCTCTAATAAAGGATATTTAAGGAAATGATTAGAGTGTATAAACATAGAATCCATTCCCTAACTGATAAATGGTCAAAGGATATGAACAGGTACTTTTCAAAGGAAGAAAAATTTTCTGAATCACTAATAATGAAAGATAGGAGGTTAATGCAACTCTGAAGTTCCTCCTCAGATTAATTCAACAGATTAACAAAATTAACAAAAAAAATGAAAATGACAAATTTTGGAGGGGAAATCTTCAGGAAAACAGACACAGTGATGAACTATTGGTGAAGCTTTGAACTGGTTCCACTATTCTAGGATGAAATTTGGAACTAAACCCTCAAAATTACTAAACTATGAACATCCTTTGATCCAGCAAATCTTACTATGAGGCCTAAACACCAAAGACATCAAAGGGAGAGGAAAAGGTACATATAGACATAAAAATTTATAGTTTCTCTTTTGTGGTAGCAAAGAATTGAAAACTAAAGGGGATAATTATCAGTTGGGAAATGGCTGAAAAATTATGGTAAAGAATGCAATTGGATATTATTACTTAGAAATAGAAAGGTAGTTTCAGTAAACCTGGGAAGTCTTGCAAGAAGAAAAAAAGAGAAAAAAAAATACATTTGTGATGAACTAAAATTCTAGAGATTATCAACCACAATTCCAGAGGACAATAATAAAGTGTGCTACACAAATCCTACCAGAACAGTGATAGCTTCAAAAGATGCAGAAAAATACACACATTTTTGGTCATGGACAACATGGACATTTGTTTCACTTGATTGCATATTTGTCATAAATGTCTGGTTTTCTTTCTTTCCTTTTTCAATTGGTGGAGGAAGCTGGGAAAGAAAAGAAGGCTAGGGGTAGGATTCCTACAATATACTCATATTAAAATTTGAGAATAAAACAGAAGGAAGGCCATAAGGAATCACAGTTTTGGAAATTACTTATTGAATTTATTATATATTTTAAAATAAAAGCAAGCTCCACAAAACAGAAATTTACAGTTTCATGTGTAAGCTTTTCCTTCTGTTTCACATTGGATACAAAAATGTTCATTTTATTGGTGTTTGTTAATTTCCAAATAAGAAGGGAAAAAAAAGAAAAAAGAAAGTCTACAGAAAGGGCAGCCTTGGAATTATGGCAACAACTCAGTTAATTTCTTATTTGAAAAATTAAAATCATAAAGCAAAATATCTGCAAGGAGTGATCAGAGTATTTCAATTTCCCCAGGAGAAATATTTTTTAAGAGGAAAAGCAGAAATGACAGCCTAGTATAGTGAGTAGAGCACTGAACCAAGATTCAGAAAGACTGGGCACTAATGCTGCCTTGGACATTAGTACTACTGTGGGCAAGTCTCTTAATATCTCTGTCTCTGTCTCTGTCTCCAAGTCTCTCTTTTTCTCTCTGTCTCCCTCTCTTTCTCATTCCCTCTCTGTTTCTCTCTGTCTCTGTCTCTCTTTATGACTCAGTTTCCTCATTTGCATACCCTCTTAGGGAACAAAATATTCATAACAGTCTTTATAAAAGAAAAGCATAGGACAAAAAAAGGGAATATCCAACCTTTAGCAAATTGACTGGTATTTGAAGGATTGGGATATTATTGGGCAGTAAGAAATCACCAACTATAATTATAAGCATTCATTAAGTATCTACTACATATGAAGCACTATATTAAATACTGGGGGTAAAAATGCAATTCTTTTGGAGGAAACATATAGATATGTAATGGGGGAAGGGAAAGAAATAAGCATTTATTCCATCATATGTCAGATACTGCACTGAGAGCTTTCTTATAAATAGTATCTAATTTGTAAGAGTGTTCTTATAAATATCTCATTTGATCCCTACAACAGTCTTGGGAGGTAGATGCTATTCTTACCCTCATTTTTCAGTTGAGGAAACTGAGGCAAACTCTGTGCCCAGACTCACAGAGTAAATAAATGTCTGAGGCTGGATTTGAGTTCAGGTCTTCTTGACTCTAGACCTAATATACAAAACACTGTACTAGCTACTGCCTCTATATAAATATATGCAGCATAAATATAAGACTCATAATAATGACAATAGCTAGCATTTCTATAATTTTTTAAGATTTACAAATAACTTTGCAAATATAATCTTCACAACTGTGACAGGTTGGTGCTATTATCAATTTTGTTTTTCAGATAAGGAAACTGAGGCATCAGACATTAAGTGATTTGTCCAGTAAAAAATATATATGTATTTATTGAGCACGTATTCTATTCTGGGGATACAAAGATAAGTGTATAGACCAGTCTGCTCTGATGGAGCTAAAAGAATAAGATACAGAATGTGGTAAATACCATTTTTAAAAAAGGACATACTACCATCTGAATTTCTAAAGACAGAAAAAGTCCCCTAAGAAATAACAGTAGGTTGTACAGAGTGCTTTTTTTCAAAGCAGATTTAAAGTGACTACACTGTCTCATCTATCACCACTATCAAAATCCTAGAAAATCAGATTTATTATCCTTCCAGTCTTCTGAGGCAGATAAAATATCATTTTCCAAGTACAGAAGAGATTTTGATCATTTAAGATTCTGTTACATTTTCTTTGAGACATTTTTATAAACTCCCTCAGCCAGTAGTTAGGAATTTTTAGCTCACAGCTAATAGCTGTTTATATCCCTGGGTCTCCTGCTTTTTATAACATTCTCATTTGTTTGCTTTCATTATAAACTGCATATTTGAATTAATCTTCACCTACTTAATCATTTTAATCAAGATCAATTTTCATACATGTTCATCTTTTTATAAAGACTTGGCACTTGTGTCACTGTTGTTAATAAAGTTTGGTATCAGATTCTAACTCTAAGCTTATGTTTATGTTACCAAATATATATTCATGTTTGAGCAGTTATTCAGATTACTTGCTTAAATCCACATTATGCTTCCACATATGTTATTTGTGTGTGGGTTTTACCATTTCTAGGATGTATTTCTATTTGTAGTAATCAGCTCCAAAGAAGTAGCCTTTATCAGATAAAAATTAGCACTGAAAAATTTTGGAGCTTTTCGCATTAAGAACCAAAAATCATCATTAACCTTTTTTACTGACTTCCAAAGTTTCAAGGCTGGGCAAGTAACACTTTCAATCCAATCTCTAGATCAGAGGTTTTCGTAACATGGAGCCCTTTGGCAGCCCAGTGAAGCCTATGGTACTTTTTGTCTATAAAAAGTTTTTAAAATGTATAAAGGAAAATGCACAAGATTGTGAAGGAAATCAATCATATTAAAATGAAAAACTTATTTTTTCCCCATCTGAGTTCATTTATTCCTTGAAATCTATCTATGGACCCCACACTGAGGACCCTTAATACTAAATGAAATAGAAATCTACCTTTGATACCATAGTGGAGTCTTTTTTAAAGATGATGGCAAATTTTCTGCCATTCCTGATCATGTCATGTTTGGGATACTGCAAATCCAAAGCATTTCCTGAAGGCATTAAACAAAGTTCTATTCCATGGAAAGAACTCTCTTTACTGAGTTGGAGACACTGAAACCCTTCAATTTTATTAGGATTAGTCCTTAGATCTGGGAGAGGAATCCCATTGATTCGTTGAGGAGAGTAGTTGGAGGCATGTGATAGTGACTTGGTTGCTCTTATGAAATGCTATACCCAAAGCTGTATTTTAACATCTCTTTTTCTTATTCAAGATTTTTAAATGTTATCTGAAGTTAGTTTGGATTAGATAGAGTCACATGAAAGCATGGGGAGTTATATCCGTTTCAACATCTTTCTCCAAATTAGAAATAATTTAACTATAGATTAATGTTAAATTAAATAAAACTGTTTCTGGCAGATAGGTACCTAAAAAGACTATGTTGTAGTATTAAGATTTTTTTCAACATTATCTACATGTCCCTATGCAAGTAATTTAACATCCCTTGGCATCATCCTCATTTCTAAAATGAAGGATCCAAACTATGATCTCTAAGGTCCATTCTAAACTAAATCTATGATTTTATGAATATACTTGACAGGGATACCATTGACGTGATGAGGAGGACTTTAAATTTGAATTTGAAAGAGAAGGGAGAAAAATGCCCATATAAAGCTGGATTGTCAGTGAGTAGGAAAGTCAACAGATATGGTACAGAAAGGAGTACTACGGAGGGGCTTTCTTGTGAGATGAAAAGAGAAATCTTTCTGATAATGTCATCACTTAGAAGAGAAGAGAATTGAAAAGGAGATTCCATTCAAAATTTAATTTGAACCAAGAACAAATTAGATGGTGATGCAGAAGTGATACTAATCTTAAGAGAAAGTGAGAAATTTTAATAGCAAAAAAAGGAAATGCTGACTATACCAGACACTTCACGTCATCTGGGGCATGCTTGTTTCAGGAAGTATCCAAGAAATTAAAAGAAAAAAATGGGATTTTATTTATGCCTAGAAACTCTATATGGATAATAGCTTAGGAAGGATGGGAGTTGCTAAAGAATCACCATCTAATCAGGAAAAAAACCCAATGAGAAAGAAAAAAGAAAAGATATCTAAAGAAACCAATGTGATGAAGGAGAAAATTCTCTCACGTTCAAATTTTCAAAGAATATTTTTAGTTACTTTTAACAAAGCTTCATCAAGTGACTTTTACATGGTCCCCTACTACAGTCCTAATACTGTGCCATATCTGAGAGGCAGTAGGGTGTGGTAGAAAGAAACTTGGATTAGATTTTGGTTAAGTCAAGGAATTTGAATGAATCCTGGTATCAAGTCTCATTCTTCAACTTGTTTGGTGTGCTACAGGGCTAATCATTTCATTTTCTTGGGATTCAGTTTTTTCTTCTGTAAAATAGAAGAATAGGACTTGATAATTTCAAAGGATCCTCTCAGATCTAAATCTATGCTCCTATGATCTGGGGAGTGTTCTGAGTTTTCTTAAAGGTATTGGCAGCAGAGCACAAGTCCTGGTAAGACTTTTGACAAGGAGTACCATCTGAAACAGCTGAGCTAAAACTAAAGCAGCTTCCAGTTTAGCTCTAGTTACCGTAGAGTTGTGTTACATTTAGGGGATTAGTTTTAAAGATATTATATAAACCAAAAAAAAAAATCTCCACAATCAAAATTTCCTTCCCTTTTAAATTCCCAAAATCTCCCATATGGTAAAGTATACATTATTTTATAAGCAAAAGAAAGCAACAAAATGGATCTGCATTTGAGGAGATAGGAAGTTTCTGAGTTCAAATCTGATCTCAGATACTTACTATCTGTATGATCCTGAGTAAGTCACTTCACCCTGTGTGTCTCAGATGAAGAAACTGTTCAAAATGAACTAAAAGGGAAATTGCAAACCATTCCCAATATCTTTGCCAAGAAAATTCCAATGGGAGGTCAAGAAGTCAGACACAAGTGAAAACGAGTGAACAAGAGAAAGTTTCATAGTTAAAAGTAGCATTTACTTGTAACTATAGTATCAAAAAGACAAACGCCTTTGAGGTTTCCCAGAGATTTGTGAAAAAAAATTATTACAAAAGGGCTTCATGAACTAAATCTGAAGGACTAAAAAAGTGTTCTTTTTGTTGTTGTTCTCTGTCCATTGTATCACCAGCTGCCCCCAAAAAGAGCATCAGCAATATTAATGATAGTTCACCAAAAAAATGAAGAAATAGTGTAAGGATAAGGATCTGAGAACTTTTCCCTTTCTGGGACCATAAAGCCCTTTCATTTGCTCTTTTCCATTCTAGATGAAAGGAATAGTCTCTTACCTTTAAGATTTCAAGATCAGGAGAATAATCTATAGGAATTGAGGAGTAGGATCCCAGGAAATGTTCTAAACCCAGTGCAGCATTAAAGCCCCAAAGAGGAGTGATTTTCAGGATTCCAACCCAATGGAAAAACTCACTTACTTATGATGCTGTATCTAGACACAAACTTCCGTGGGACCGGTATTATGTAGGAACTGAGGCTTTTGAGCCTCAAAAAGGCTGAGGTCGTGTGGGGGAAAATATGTCCCAGATATAATAGGGAGAAACACTTATATGTTTATTCTTGGTATATCTTCATAATAAATATCATTTTGTAAAAGCTACCCAATGTTAAGTGCTAAAAAGGATCTGGAATATTCGTTACTGGCCCCCTAAAAATGGATTGGAAAAAAGTTGGATGGCTTGAGCTAGTGGTAGTAGAGCACTGCAATTCCTCCAAATGCTCCTCTAGAATCCTGAGAATAAATATGGCAGGTCTGGCTAAAGAAGAGAGTACCAGAGAATATATGTTACATATTAGGGAAGAATGCCAGAAGACTGAAGATAATTTTCATGGAAGAAAGGGAGGAAGAAGAAAATGGATTCTACAGACTCCAGATCAGCCAACTTAATGCCAATCTCCACCAAAATGACAGACTGGCTTCTTAAGAACAGATGCTTTTCAAGTGTTTTAAAAAGTAATAATATCTCAGAACTAGCATAGGTTCACTGAAAAAAAAAACCAAGTCTTCAAAAACTCTTAACTTTTGTACATTTCTTTTTCCAGAAGAAAAAAATTATTTTTCAATTTTATTTATTTAAAACTTAAATGCAAAATAAGAAAAAATAAAATAGAAAATGAAAAAGACCCTCCAAAAAGAGGGGAAAAAAAGAACATTGGTATATGCCCAACAGAACAGCAGGGAAGACTGTACATTTCTTAAATAGGTAGACCAGAAGAATTTCTGCAGAGAATATATATTAATTTCAACAAGATATTTCAGCAGATCTTTCATAATTTTCAGATAAGAGATAGATGTGAACTACTTATGTTAAACATTAAATGTCTGAAGGAGTACTATAGGGCTCCCCATAGTCTTGACCTGGTCAACATTTTTATCAGCTTGTACATGGGTTGCAAAGCTTGGATAAACAGGAAGTACAATAGGCAAATGATTCAAAATGACCTCAAATTGCTGAAATAATAAGGAGTTTTATTTGAAATAAGTAGCACTGAAAAGCAGTTACTAAGAAAAATACAATTTTGAACCTTATTAGTATAAGTGGAAGGAGAAGATGTCCTTGAAAAGGCTGCCATTGTTTATCCTAAAACACAATGGATTATCTTCACCTTAAACCTGATTTTAAGTGCTTAGAACAAGGGCTGGCACCTAGTAGATAAAATAAAAGTGCTTATTCCCTGCGCCTCCTAAAGATTTTTCTCTTTCTGTGCAAGTTACCAAGACCTTCCAGTCTTTTAGATTTATATCCTCATAGTCGCACTTAAGTCTTCGGTGTCTCTCTCTCTCTACATATATATCCAACTCATTGCCACAACTTGTCAATTCTGTTTCTGCCACATTTCACATATATTCTTTTTTACACACTTAAGTGGTTACAACCCTAACTCAAGCCATTTCCTCTTGTTGAGACTATTGTAATAGTCATCTAATTATACTCTTAGATTCTCTCCTCCTTACAATCCCAAAGTTGCCAAAAATTATCTTCTTAAAGTACAAGTCTGACTATGTCACTTCCCTGTTCTAAAACATTCATTAGCTCACTATTGTCTATTGGATATGATACTTATTCCTCAACCTGGCATTTAAAAATCTTTTCCAGACAAACTGACCGATTTGTTATTCTCTGACCTATTTGGCATTCTTTCCCCCTGTTTTTACACAACACATTTTTCTTTGAATCCTTCCATTCTTTCATGACTCAACTCAGATGTCATCTTCTTTGTGATTACTTTTCTAATCTCTCCTTGTCCTTTCCCCCAAAATAACTCTAAATCTATATGTCTATATACATACATATACATGTGAATACTTATATCCATATGATAGTGACAGAAAACATGTTCCTTGAGAGCAAGGACTATTTCATTGTTGTCTTTGTTGTTTTCATATCCAACCTCACAACCTAAAATGGTACCATAGTTGTCACTTAATAAATGCTGGCTGACTGATTGTATTCTATGTATCCTCAAACTATATTCTAATTATTTACCTCTTTAAATATTGAATCCCCAATAGATTACATGTTTAAAGTTAAGAAACTATTTTTTGTTTTGCCTTTGTATCTGTGGCACCTGACACAATGTTGTAGGTGCTTATTGAATTGAGATGAACCCTAAAGATGATGACTTTGAAAACATTGACTTCACTTCTATTCAGTTCACTTTAAGAGAAACACTGACAATTTAACAGGTGTCCAGAGGAGGGCAACAAAATATAGTGAGTATGGTGAAGGATTAATATTTCTATCGTATGAAGTTAGTGCATAATCCAGGAATATTTAGTCTAGAGAAGACTACACAGGACATTGTTGAATATCTGCTATCAGTGGGGGAAAAGATATTAATTAGACATTCTACCTAGATCCAGAAGAGAGAATACAAACCAGTAAATAAAAACACATTTAAATGAATTGTACCTTGAAAAAGCTACTTTTAAAAAATGAAATGAGCTATCTCACAAAGTAGTTAAATGTTCACCCCAAGCCTGTTTGGATGTTATTAATTTGTTCCCAACTCCAGGGAACAAAGTCTAGATCAGGGTATCTCAAATTTTTTCCACCCATGACCACTTTTTGCTTGAAAAATGTTTTAATGACCTTAGGTATATAGATATATAAAATAGGTATACAAATCAAAAATTCACTGATAATGAATCATAATTTCACAACCCCACATTCAGTTACAATACCCATATGAATTCTATTGAAGAAGTTGAGTCCTGGTTGACTTCTATAGTATCTTCCAAGTCCAAGATTCCATAATTCTATTTTTTCTTCCATTGTAAAATGGAGACCGGTGAATTTGAATCCCAAATCAAGAAGATATGAAATAATTTTAGTGCTCTTGATTAAGATTTAGTCCTCTCCCACTTTCCAAAGAACCATCATTTACAACAAAAAAGAAAAAAAAGAGAGAACAGTTTAGCAAAAACTAAACAACATTCAGAAAAAGTATTACATTATATGAAGTGTTCTATATCAAAATCCCTCCTTCCCACATCTGTTAAAAAAAAAAGCAATAGAAGAGGTATCAAGTAAAGTCAAGAAGCCTACTATTAAGTACCTACTATGTGACAGGAACTGATAAGCATTGAGGATAAGAAGAAAGGAAAAAGAAAATAAGTCCCTTCTTTTGAGAGTATCTCACAGTCTAATGGAGCAGACACCATGGAAACTAAGTAAAAATAGGATATATTCAAGATAATTTGGAAGTAATCTTAGAAGGAAGGCATTAACATGAAATAAAACAAGGACAGGGGTTTTCTCACTTCTTTTCTTTGGTGATCAAGTTTTATTACAAGTTCACAGCATTAAATTTCAATTGCTTTGTTACTGTTCTTTCCATTTACATTCTTGTAATCATGGTATAGGTTGTTTTCCTGGTTCTGCTTATTTCACTTTGCATTAATCCACATAAGTTTTCCTATGCTTTTCTGTATTCATCAGATTCATCATTTCTCACAGCACAGTAATATTATATTACATTCAGGTGCCCACAACTCAGTCATTTCCCAACTCATCAAACAGATACAAAGTTAGACCAATACCCAGGAAAAAGACACTGAGAAAGGGGGAATGGACACACATCTTGGGGGAACTATGCCCTGACTTGATTTAGTCCTCTTCAAGAAGGAAGTACAACAATCAACCAACCAAACCTTGACCTGGCTCCAGTATCGCCACTAACCAACTAAGGGCTGAAAAGTCTGTTTCTTTGAGAGGAAGGGAAGTGTATGTATATCAAAGCTGCTCTAGCAAGATGAAAAAGTGACACTGATTAGACCTGCCAAGACCATGTCTTCTCAGGCACATAGCATAAACTTTGTCCATTGTTCCACTTCAAAGTTAAACTGTGGGTCACAACCCCACATGGGGTCACATAATTGAATGTGGGAGTCAAGAAAAATTGGCAATAGTAAAAGGTATCAAAAATTCCACCAAGACTTAATTATTTATATAAAAATAAACAAGCACATCCATCTCATTAGGGTGCAGATTTGTTTTCATCTTTAATAAAAGATAAAATCATATGTATACCAAAGAATTGTTTTAAAATAATTTTTTTATGATTTCTTATCAGTAAATGTTTGATTTGTATACCTGTTTTATATACCTATCTATCCAGGATTGAGTAAAAATTTCTCAGGTGAAAAGGGGTCATGAGTGAAAAAAAATTAACAATAAAACTATGTTGGCAAACTAAGCTGTTTCCTAAGGAGAAGAATTTGCGAGCATTACCCGTACAAAAATCCCTCTTCTTAGTCCTAATACTGAAATTCTCACTGTTAGAAACATGAATAGGTTAAACAAAATAAAGACAAAAACATCTCATTTGACAATCCATTTTCCCAGAATTCTGTTATCATCTTAGATTTCTTATATCTCACATCCCTCAATGTGAATATAAGAAAAGTTTGCTGAGAAAGGGAATTACAGGAACTATAAATACTAAATGGGGAGTGGCCCAGACCAAGGAAGGCAGATATAGGAAGATGGCCCTCTAAAGCTCTCCAGACCAAGTGAAATAACAGAATAGATAGTTAAAAAAGAAAAATAAAAAGAGAGGACAAGAGAAGAGGAGAGGGGAGGGGAGGGGAGGGGAAGAGAGTGGAGGGGAGGGGAGGAGAGAAAACTGCTAAAGAGTTGGAGCATTTTTGGCCAAAGGAAGAAAAGAAAGGGGGAAGAAAAGACTGAAGTCCCAGTTTTTTGACATAGTCTTATCAGTTACCCTGTAAAATCTCATTGGTATGATAGACCATTTTCCTGCTCTGGCATCAGATGCAGCATTGTAAATACTCTTCAAATTTCCCTCAATCACTGCTTGCTCCTCCCTCCCACCCCCAACATCTGGGGACTCCCAGAGTAAGAAAACTTATATTGTATCTTTCCAAATAAAAATTTTAATGTCTTTTTCTGGACCGTATTCTTACACATTTGGAAAAGTATATTAATGACCCTGTTTTTGTAACTTTAACCCTCCCTCCTACCTCCACCATTCTCTCCCCTAAAGAAAAGAATATACAGTGATACACAGTGTAAAGAACACTTTCCAAAGTTGGAATGACTTTTTCTTATTGGCAGGAACTTACTTGTCTCTTATTAAATTGAATTTTCCATTTTCAAAAGAGAAAAATCTGCACTGAATTTAGAGTTGCTGAGCTCTGTGTGTGCGTGTGTGTGTGTGTGTGTGTGTGTGTGTTTAAATTTGGATGATCATCCAACTATTAATATTTTAGGTATTGTGGCCTACTTTTAACTCGTGTTTTTTAAAGTGTAGCAGATAGACTTTCTCTTTATCTTTCTCCCCTATTCTACATAATAAACTTCAACCTTCCCCTCATTCTCAAGTTATTATTTATAATGAGAATATAATAATAAATAACAATACTATTGTGCTTATACCATGTCACATGTACCATATGCTTTTGAGTATTATTTTTTATTTGCTTTCAGTTTTTGTTTTTTTATTTATTTTGCCAATTTTACTGGCAAAGAATTTTAATTTCCAAGCTGGAAAATGAACCAAAAGCAGCATTCTGTCTATGTAATTATCATACAGCAACTTTTAAAATTAGATTTAGAAGAAAATGTTTCCATCAGCTTGGCTCAAATAGGGGAACTGTCACAAGGATGTTGCCCTTTACATCTTTAGATCATCCAATTTACACCTTCCCAGAGTTTTCAATGGAGAAAAATTAAAGTCTTTTTCCTAGTCTATAGCAAATGAATCAGCACTGTCAGTCTCATAGTCTCCACAGTATTAATCATTCTCTCAGTTTATGCAATTTAGTCCTCAACTGCTTCCTCAACTGTGAGTCATGGATTCTCTCTCTCTCTCTCTCTGTCTCTCTCTCTGTGTCTCTCTGTGTCTCTCTGTGTGTGTCTCTCTCTCTCTCTGTCTCTGTCTCTCTGTCTCTGTTTCTCTCTCTCTCTCTCTCTCTCTCTGTTTCTCTCTCTCTTTCTCTGTCTCCTCTGTGTTTCTCTCTGTTTCTGTCTCTCTTTGTCTCTGTCTCTGTCTGCCTGTGTGTATGTGTGTGTTGTATGAGACACAAGAAATTTATTGAGACTGGCACAGGGATCCACTAGCATGGAGCAGTGGGGAGGTGGCTGAGTTCCATCCCATTTCTCTTGTCCTGTTTCTTCAGAATACTCTCCTTTCATTAAGGCAAGACTATTAAAAAAGTAGGTATTGAGATGTCCTTAGTCTATCCAAGGATTGTTGGTTTTCCTTGAGAAATGTTCATCTAAAGGGGTAGTGGCTTGAGCTGGAATCCAATGAGTTAGGGAAGTCTCAGAGTGAAGAAGCTCCCTCTACCAAGGGAGGTCCGCACCTTCTTTGCAATTTATAATCCTAGAGTCACCCAGAGCAGAAGTGTCAAACATGCAGTCCAAAGCTCCAGAACCAGATTAAAATGTCATCATGGACTATTTAACAAAATAAAATTTTAAAAATAGAGGCAAGTAGATGGTGCAGTGGATAGAGCACCAGCCCTATAGTCAGGAAGACCTGAGTTCAAATCTGACCTCAGACACTTAATACTTTCTAGCTGTATAACCCTGGGCAAGTCACTTAACCCCAACTGCCTCAGCAAAAAAAGCAAATAAATAAATAGAAATACAACATTGTTTTTCAGTCATTCAATCATACCTGCCTCTATGTAACCATGGGGTCTATGGGGTTTTCTTGGCTTATATGTTGGAGTTGTTTCTTTTTTAAGTGTGTCCCCACTTTACAGATGAGGAACTGAGTAAAATCAGGGATAAGTGACTTATATAGGGTCACACAAAAATACAACAGAAAATACACAAATCAATAAATTTTAAATATTACTATGTGATTTTCTATGTTAATATATGGCCGGCATGATTGTTGTATAGAGTTTAGTAGACTGGGTTTTTATTTGAGTGTGACACAACCAATCAAACAACAAATTGTTGAATAATTTGCTTAGAGTCACACAGCCAATGTGTCCAAAACAGATCTTGAACCCGTGTTGTCCTGATTTCAAAACAGCTTTCTAACCATTATAATTATACTACATTGCCATGTACATGAAAAAGAATTAGCTCTAAACACTTCTTCACTGTAGCAGTTACCCTCCTTCTAAAGTGCTACTCATTCCAAATTTCCACTGACTTCATCAGTATCTCATTATGCACAGAGACATAGCAAGAACAAAAAATAGCATGTTGGAAATCAATACAGGATGTTCCAAAAGTCTTAATGTAGCTCTAAGCTTTAACAGCTTATATTTAATAATATTTAGTAATATATATATACATATATATATATATGTATAATGTCTGTGTATGTGTGTGTAATGAGGACAACTAGGTTGCACAGTGGATAGAGTATTAGACCTGGAAGACTCATCTTCTTGATTTCAAAACTGATTTCAGATACTTCACTATCTGTGGGTGACCACAGTCAAGTCTCCTAACTCTATTTGCCTCAGTTTCCCCATCTGTAAAATGAGCTGGAAAAGGCAATGGCTAATCATATCAGTATTTCTGCAAAGAGAGCCCCAGATGGGGTCACAGACATTTGGACATGACTGAAATGACAGCAATATTTAATAGTTTATTATCATATTTATTTAATTATATTTAACAACATATGTTTGTTTCTCAGTGGAGCTGAGTTTTATTACTTTTAATTCTTTTCCTCCTTCCCACTTCCACTCAGACTGAAGTTCCAAACTTCAGGACTAGCCAAATCTGGTAGTAGAGGCCATCTTCATGGCAGTTAGAACAAACCCATCAAGTCTCTACACATATACATGTTTTAGGGAAATCACAGGAACCTAAATCAAGAGCTAAAGGGAATTTTCAAAGTCAGTGAGTACAATCCTTTAACTTTACAGATTAGGAAACTGAGACCCAGAGAAACCAACATTGTCCAGCTAATAAGAGCATGCTAGGATTTGGATCCACGTCTTCTAATTCCAATCCCAGCTCATTCCATTCCTTCTGGTTCTCCAGATTCTACCTTTGTCCTCCATCAGATCTAAAAGTTCAGATCAGGCTAATTCTTTGGATCACAGCATCAAAGAGCCAGAGCTGGAAGGAACTTGGAGGGCATCTGGTCTAATATCTTCATTTTACATTAAGACCCAGGAAAGGTAATGCTTTGCCCAGGTTCACAAAAGTAATAAGAAGCAGAGATAAGATTCATATCAGAATCTATGATTTCCAATAACTTTTATAATCTAGTGTTTGACAAATCCAAAGACCCCAGCTTTTGGGATAAGAATTCACTATTTGATAAAAACTTCTGGGAAAACTGGAAATTAGTATGGCAGAAACTAGGCATTGACCCACATTTAACACCATACACCAAAATAAGGTCAAAATGGTATCATGATCTAGGCATAAAGAATGAGATTATAAAATAAATTAGAGATATAAATAAATAGGATAGTTTACCTCTCAGACTTGTGGGGGAGGAAGGAATTTGTGACCAAAGAAGAACTACATTATTGATCGCAAAATAGAAAATTTTGATTATATCAAATTGAAAAGCTTTTGTACAAACAAAACTAATGCAGACAAGATTAGAAGGGAAGCAATAAACTGGGAAAACATTTTTACCATTAAAGGTTCTGATAAAGGCCTCATTTCCAAAATATATAGAGAATTGACTCTCACTTATAAGAAATGAAGCCATTCTCCAATTGATAAATGGTCAAAGGATATGAACACACAATTTTCAGATGATGAAATTGAAACTATTTCCACTCATATGAGTTCCAAATCACTATTAATCAGAGAAATGCAAATTAAGATAACTCTAAGATACTACTACACACCTGTCAGATTGGCTAAGATGACAGGAAAAAATAATGATGCGAAGATTGGAGGGGATGTGGGAAAACTTGGGACACTGATACATTGTTGGTGGAATTGTGAACACATCCAGCCATTCTAGAGAGTGATTTGGAACTATGCTCAAAAAGTTATCAAACTGTGCATACCCTTTGATCCAGCAGTGTTACTACTGGGCTTATATCCCAAAGAGATCTTAAAGAAGGGAAAGGGACCTGTATGTGCATGAATGTTTGTGGCAGCCCTGTTTGTAGTGGCTAGAAACTGGAAACTTAGTAGATGCCCATCATTTGGATGGTATTGTGGTATATGAATATTATGGAATATTATTTTTCTATAAGAAATGACCAGCAGGAGGATTTCTGAAAGCTCTGTAGAGACTTACATGAACTGATGCTGAGTGAAATGAGCAGAGCCAGGAGATCATTATATACTTGAATAACAATACTATATGATGATCAGTTCTGATGGACGTGACTCTCTTCAACAATGAGATGAATCAAATCAGTTCCATTTGTTCAATAATGAATAGAATCAGCTATACCCAGTGAAAGAACTCTAGGAAATGAGTGTGAACCACAACATAGCATTTCCAATCCTCCTATTTTTGTCCTCCTGCATTTTTGATTTCCTTCACAGGTTAAGTATACATTATTTCAAAGTCTTATTCTTCTTGAGCAGCAAAATAACTGTATGGATATGTATACATATATTGATACATATATTGTATTTAACATATACTTTAACATATTTAACATGTATTAGTCTATCTGCCATCTGAGGAAGGGGGTAGGGGAAGGAGGGGGAAAATTGGAACAAAAGGTTTTGCAATTGTCAATGCTGAAAAATTACCCATGCATATATCTTGTAAATAAAAAGCTATAATTTAAAAAAAAAAGAATTTGATACAAAAAAAGAACCTATGACTTCAAAGGATTCAGATCTATCACAGTACTGGGCTCATTTCCTGGTATTCTAAAAGCAAAAGCACCTGACTTGAGGTCAGCAATTTTTTTTGGTTTTTTAGGAACAATGAATGCCTACTACAGAGAGATACTATGAAATCTCAAATAATAGCTAATTTTTTTTCCTTAATAGTATTCTAAAATAGTATTTTCTTTAATAGTATTTTATTTTTCCAAATACATGCAAAGATAATTTTCAACATTCACCTTTGTAAAAGCTTGTGTTCCAAATTGCTCTCCCTCTCTTCCTCCCTCTCCAAGATAGTGAGCAATCCAATATAGGTTAAACTTGTGCACTTTTTAAAGCAAATTTCCTTGTCATATGAATAACTAACATTGTATAGTATCTTTATGTTTGCAAAGAAGTTTACAAATATTATATCACTTGAGCCTCACAACAATCCTGGATAGCAGGTGCTATTATTATCCCCCTTTTACAGATGGGGAAACTGAAGCAGACAGTAGTGAAGTAACTTGCCTTATTAGGCAGGTATGCTGCATGGCTCAGATAATATCTAGTATTTATATAATACTTTCATATTTGCAAAATGCTTTACGAATATTATCCCAACTATGCCCAAAAGGCTACTAAACGTGCATATCCTTTGATCCAGCAGTGTTTCTACTGCCCTGTATCTCAAAGAAATCATAAAAAAGGGAAAAGAACCTACATGTGCAAAAATGTTTGTGGCAGCCCTTTTTGTAATGGAAAGGAACTGGAAATTGAGTGGATGTCCATCAATTGGAGAATGACTAAGTTGTGGTATATGAAGGTTATAAAATATTATTATTCTATAAGAAATGATCAGCAAGATGATTTCAGAGAGACCTGGAGAGACTTACAGGAACTGATGCTGAGTGAAGCGAGCAGAAGAACTAGGAGAACATTGTATACAACAATAACAAGATTATATGATGATCAATTCTGATGGACATGGCTCTTTTCAACAATGAGGTGATTTCAGGCCAATTCCAATGATCTTATGATGGAGAAAGCCATCTGCATCCAGAGGGAGAACTGTGGGGACTAAGTAAAGATCACAGCAGAGTATTTTCACTTTTTTGTTATTGTTTGCTTGCATTTTGTTTTCTTTCTCATTTTTTCCCTTTTTAATCTGATTTTTCTTGTACAGGATGATAAGTGTAGAAATATGTATGGAAGAATTGTCTGTTTAACATAGATTACTTGCCATCTAGAAGAAGAGGTGTGATGAAAGAAAGGAGGAAAAAAAATTTGAAACATAAGGTTTTTAGAGGATGAATATTGAAAACTATCTATGTATATGTTTTGAAAATAAAAAGCTTTAAAAACTATTATTCCCCTTTGATAATAACAATAGCTAACATTTATATAGGGGTCATTAGGTGTCAAGCACTATGCTATTTTTATGAATTTAAGCAAGTTAGTATCCCCATCTTTAAAACAAATTTAATAATACTTGAAAAACTTTTCCTATTAGGTTAACATGGGGGAAATGCTTTGTATTGTCATGAGTTATAAACATGAGTTAATTCCTTTTTGTTGTTTTTCAGTTTTCAGTCATGTATGACTTCATGACCCCATTTGGAGTTTTCTTGGCAAAGACACTGGAATGATTTGCCATTTCTTTTTCCAGCTCATTTTACAGATGAGGAAACTAAGGCAAGCAGGGTTAAGTAACTTGCCCAGGGTCATACAGCTAGTAAATATCTGAGATTATATTTGAACTCAGGAAGATGAGTCTTTTTGACTCTAGTCAAAAACTGTATAACCTAAGAGTTAATTATTAATTTAATCATTCACATATTGAATTACTCCTTAGATTATAAATTACTTAAAGACAAGGATCATGTAAATTTTTTTTATCTCCTGTACTTAAAATGCATTAATTGATCATTACATTCAACTGAATTGAACTTCAGTTGAAGAAATGGAGCCACTAAGAAGTAAAATGACTTCTCTAAGATAAACACTAATTGATGGCAGAATTATGAACAAGTGCGAATTTTGAGGGTCAATTTCCATCACCCCGTCTAGAAATTTCATCAGATGCTTGGCAATTGGTGCCTGTCCTCCCCATGTAGGATTGATCTGCAACATTAATACATCAGCATTTTCTGACCTTGCACTTGAATTATTCAAGAAAGACAGAGCTACTAGTAATTTTATTTTCTTTCTATTTCATTTAAAAAATACAGTGCCAACAAAAAAAAGGAAATAAAACTATTACTAACACAGGAAAGTGACTTTTTTAAAAGAAACTACTATATGGTTTTAAGCAACTCCCAAAATAAAAAACCACGACTCTTGTTGCTTCTGACCTGGCCTCTGCAACAATTTTGCACTAGTGATTCTGCACAAAAGAAAATGCCATAAACTGACCACAGTGCATTAAAGGGGCTCTGATGTGCTGATCCTTAAAAAAAATAGTTTTGAAGACAGAAATTAAAATTGTCTTTGTAAGATTACTCTGCTCTTAGGATTTGTTTCATGATGGTAACCCCAATGTTACAGAAAGTGACTTGGAAAAGATCAGTGAGGGACTAGAGGATCCCTCCTATTCCGAGAAACTGAAATGGAGAAACTGTACAAAAGTCTCTTAGAAAAGGAGAGAAAACAAAACTTCACTTTTTTAATTCCCCTTTTCACACAGGGATTTGAGAGAAACTATAATAGGATGAAGTATCCCAACATCTATATGGGGAGCTCTTCATATTTTGACAATAGTAATGTGTACAGCAGAGGCAGCTGGGTGACTCAGTGGATAGAGAATTGGGCCTGGAGTCAGAAAGAGGTATCAAGTAGAGTCAAGAAGTTTACTGTTAAGTACCTACTATGTGCCAGGAATTGATAAGCATTGAGAAAAAGAAGAAAGGAAAAAGAAAAAAAGTCCCTTCTTTTGAGAATATCTCACAGTCTAATGGAGCAGACACCATGGAAACAACTATGTACAAATAAGATATATTCAAGATAATTTGGAAGTACTCTTAGAAGGAAGGCATTAACATGAAATAAAACTAATAAAACCTGGAGTCACTTATTAGCTGTGTGACTCTGGGCAAGCCAATTAACACTGTTTGCCTTAATCCATTGGAGAAGAAAATGGGAAACTCCTCCAGTATCTTTATCAAGAAAACCTCAAGGTGTGCACAGGTGCACAGGTGCACAGGTGCAGCCTTTACTTTAAATAAATAACAACTAACTAACATTTAAGTGTTACCTTCCAATCCACAAAGCTTATTTCTATATTAGCACATTTTAATATCTAAACAATCCCATTCTATGGATGAATAAACTAATGCTCAGAGATATTAAGTGTGCAGCCCAAGGTCACACAGCTAACAAGTAGCAAAACAGTGAATTCTGCATTCTGTTCACTAAACCACAGCTGCCTCCCTAAGAATAGCTCATTTTTATGCTGCACTTTGAGGTTTACAGCATATTTTTCACACAATAGTATGTGTAGTAGATAGCACAAGTACCATTATCCCCATTTTGGGAAATGAAGGGCCTTGCCCAGGATCACATAGTTAGGAAATATCAGAGCAGAGACTTGAACCCAACACCCCCTGATTCTAAGACCCCTATTTTTTTCCACTAACAGTTCTGGACTTGAAATAGCAATTATAATATTGTGGATAGTTAACATCCTAGACTTGAATTAAAATAGACCTAGATCCAAATCTGACATGGAATACTAACAGTATTACCTTGTACTAGTCATTAATATCTGAGTCTCACTTTCTCCTCTGTAGAATGGGAATAGGGATAAAGTGCTGAGCCTAGAGTTAGGAAGATTCCTCTTTCGGAGTCTGAGTCTGTCCTAAGATACTTTTTAGCCGTGTGACCCTGGGCAAGTGACCTTACCCCTGTTTGGCTCAGTTCTTCCTCTGTAAAACGAGCTGAAGAAGAAATGGCATATTTTACTTTAGTATCTTTGCCAAGAAAATCCAAAATGGTGTCAGCAAGAGTTGGACAGGACTGAAAAGTGAATGAAAATGTAAAATGCTATATAAATGTCAGCTATTATCTTATTCTAGTTATAGGTTCTTCTAATCTTTCCTGAGATAGTCTATAATATAATCATGTCATATAGATTATATTATATAATAAATCTATATATTCTATAATAATAAACTGTAATATAATTTTCCTAACAAATATTAACCTCTCTTCATTGTTTTGATCTATATCTTTGTTCTCCACCCTCCTAACAATGTTATGATTGTTCTTATTCTTTTGTTTATATAAATAATTCACTCATGCTTTCCCCTTCTTATAAGCAATTATAGGAAATTAGTGTTTCAAGGAAAGGCTATGTCTTGTCCTCTTGCTCCCCTTCTCTTTCTGTGGACTTACACATGGAAGGCTCTTAATAAACTGTTATTCAACTGGTTTCTGAACTAAAAAGAAAATCAGCTATCTTGGTCCCTCATTAGATGGTGAACTCCTGGAGAAGCAGACTTGTTTTTTTGCCTCTTTTTGTATCCCCAGCTATTAGCATAATATCTAGTGCATAGTAGGCACTTTAAAAGTATTTATTGACTGACTCTTAAAAGTGCTCTGGATTCACCTTATCCAAAGACTCTTAATAGTGCCATGCTCTAAACTGAAGATGGGGGAAAAGAGTTAATTAAATGTTTTCCTCTTAAGAGATGTATAAATCTTTTTCTGAAAGACAAGGTAAAGTGTCAGAAGTAAGAATCGGTCACAATACAGGCTTCTGCTCTTTGAAAAAGGACTATGGTAAATTAGAGGGTTTTATGTTTGCTTTTTTGCTCTCAGTTGATAGATGACATTTCTGAGCCTAGAAATCTTAGCTTCAGTCTTAATATGAAAACTTGTTTGCTTAAAAGTTGGCATCCTTGGTGCTTCAGAGCGAGCTGACCCCTTTCTTTGAGGATGCTATAAGGAGGTCCCATCTACACTTAATACCTAGGAAGGAGAACGGGGTGGAGGGATGACTTCTGTCAGACAAACAGTTTCTGCTCGGTTCTCATTTTGATACTGTGCCCAAATTTTCCCAGAACACTTTCTCGTGTCCAGAGTTTATAAAATTCTCACAAAATACAGCTTCTCCTTATCTAAAAACTTTTGCAACGCTTGCAAAATAGGAGACTGTTCCTCTTCTGCTTTCCTTCTCTCTGGCGCAAGGAAAGGAACCTTTCAAACCTGGGAAAGTAAAGCCATCACCTTTTGTTTTCTCTTCCTGAGGAAATAAACCAGTCGGCGCTAATAGAAAAACGAACCTCAACCTCACGTTGTGGAGAAGGGAATCCTTGTTTTATCTATCCTAGGGTTTCCCCAAGACTTCTAGAAGGCGAAACGGTGATTCCCCGGCTCAGTCCCTGCCAAAGCAAGCCGACTCGACCTGTCTTAGAGCCAGAACGCGTTGGGCACTTCCTGGGGACCAGAGAGATGACTCTCGGAGAAGATAGCAAGACACCAGCTTTTAGGACAGGAACAGGGACAGTGACAAGGTAGGGGACAAGGACACTCCGCTACCTCCCACCTGCGGCTCTCCTTGCAACTTTTCTCTCTTAAAATTGTCCCGATCGCTACCTACATCTCCGTTTCTCTCTCACGCACGTCTCCAGCGCAGGCTTCTATGATCCCAATAGGGGAATCCAAGAAAGAGTTTAGATAACCTGGCTCCACCTGGGATCAGAGCCGACCTGAGATCCCCAGGGATCCTAATAATCCCTAAGGATCCCCAGGCAGGAAGACATTAAAAGAAAAAAAAAAGTTGAGAGCTCCAGGTGGGGAGATCCCGATGCCAGCTGGGGAGAGGGATACGAGAGGCAGAGCCTCATCTTTGAGTCTCGCACCAGCCTGCTGGGGCTGGGACTGAACCCAGATGGGTCAAGGAGCCGAAGGAGTCGGCCGGGGAGTCAGCCTACAAAGCGCTGCCCACCAGGGGAAAGAGGCGCTTGGAGCGTACCTTGGATATAAGTGCATTTGCTCTCGTCCAGCTGACTGGAGGCTGCTCCGCCCATGGTGCTAAGGCTGCCGCGGCTGAGGCTGTCGCTTCTGGGGTGATTGCTGCTGGGACGGCCCCGGAGGCTGCTGAGGACGATCTCTCTCTACTCCGGACTCGCTGCTCCTTCCCAAGCTTTCACCCCACCCGAGGGCGGGACAGACAGCTCCCACTGGGCGAGCCGTCCCCCTGGAGTCACCACCACACGCCAACAGCAGCCAAGCAGCTGTAGTCTGGTGGCTTCTAGGTGTGTGGATGTCACCCAGGACTCGGCTTAGAGTTTTCTCCTCTCAGTTTCTTCAATAAAAATGTAAACTTCCTCCAAGAGGCACCGCCTTCTCAGACGCCTCCTTCTGGTCCTCGCCCCCTGGCAGTGTGAGGCAGGCAGGCAGGCAGGCAAGGCGCTCTCGCTCTCGCAGTCTGTCTCTGTCTGTCTGTCTGTCTATGTGTGTCTGTGTCTGTCTGTCTGTCTGTGTGTGTCTGTCAGTCTCTCTCTCTGTCTCTCTCTCTTTCTCTCTCCTCCAAGAATCTAGATAGTTTTTTCTCTGTCTCAGGCGCTTAACTATTTTTATCCCTACTCAGCTCTTCGCCGCTCCACTCCAACGTGGTACTTCTTACATAGTCCAGAACCTTTTTTTTTTTTTTTTTTTCTGCAGGGAAAGCAAAATTACAACTTTGAGAGAATTATGGGTTTCTCCATTCCTATATGAGATGAGGTGCAAGGTCCTGAAAGTGTTTCATTGGTTTGCCAATAGTTATTCACTCCAGAAACCTGTACCATGCACAGCTCCTACCTTGTTTTCCTTTCAAAAAAAGAAGGGGAAGGAGAAGAGAAAAGAAGAGGAGAGGAGAGGAAAAGAAGAGAGGAGAGGAGAGGAGAATACTTATTGCAAGACAACTATGTACAAGGCACTGTGGGTTTTGACCAAAGGTTCATCTTAATCAGTCTGTATCCAGGGGAAATGGTGAAAGTAACTCTATTCAAATAAATATTATTTACTTCCCCAAACTCTTAATTATTATTGATGGATTCTTTGTTTCTTCACCCAATAATATTTTAATTTTTTCCAATTACCTGGAGACAGCCCTCAACATTCATGTAAGACCTAGTCCTAGTAGATCTGTGGATTCTGAGAAGTAGAAAATCTTAGCAGAGATCTGTAAAGAATCTTACCCGGCAAAATTATAAGTATATAGTAGCTACTTTAACCTTAGTTTCAATTTTTTCTTATTAATTTTTACTAATATCTTTTTAAATTAAAATCCTCCTTCATGTCTCTTTTCTCTAGTCCATTCTTCACTCAGTTCACTGTTCTTAAAACTAAGGTCTGATTATATTACCTTCCTATCTGGCAAAATCCAATGACTCCCTATTACCTCCAGGAATAAATATAGCATCTTCTCTTGGCTTTTAAATCCCTTCATAATTTAACTGACCCCTTCCTATCTTTCCAGTCTTCTTACATCTTAATCAGTTCCACAGTCTTCAATGCACTGACACTGACTTCCTTGCTGCTATTCCTCCCACAGAATATTCCATCACTAACTGCATTTTCATTTATTGTCCTCCATGCCTGAAGTGTTCTCTCTCCCCCTACCCCTCCTCTCTTCTTCCTGTCTCTACGTTTCTTTTCCTCTTCTTCCCTGCTTTCCTCAGCCCCTCCTTTCCTCTTTCCCTTCCCTTCCTCTCTTTTCCTCCCTTCCTTTCCCCTTTCTCTTTTTCTCCTTTCTTCTCTCTCTTCCCCACCTCTCTTCTTTCCTCCCTCTGTGTGTGTGTGTGTGTGTGTGTGTGTGTGTGTGTGTGTGTGTATCTGTTGCCTCTTTTCTTTTGTTTCCTGGTTTCCTTAAAGTCTCAGCTAAAGACTCAGCCTGTGTAATAAACCTTTCCCAATATGTTTTAATCTTAAGACCTTCCCTCTGACATTACCCACAGTTTATCTTTCATATATCTTGTCTACTCATAGTTGTTTGCATTTTATCTCCTCCATTAAACTGGGAGCTCCTTGAAAGCAGGGACTCCTCCCCCCCCCCTTTTTTTTTTTTTGCCTTTCTATCCCCAGTGCTCAGCACAGTACATGGCACCATGGTGCTAGGAATTAAGGGATGCTGGGAGTAGTAGGCCAGTTGACTTACACAAAGAATTTTTTAAAAAGAAGAATGGGAGGAAAGCAGACTAGCTAACACAGTGATTGAGTTTGGCAATCTAGCCAGTGTTTCACATTCATAGTCCTACACCCCTGCAAAGATAAGAGGAGTTGTGTTTTCTCATGTATTATAACTTATTCAGCCATTCTCCAACTGATGAGCATCTACTAAAAAATGGCTGCTACAAACATTTTTGCTCATGTGAGTCTTTTTCACTTTTTTATGGTCTCTTTGGGATGCAAGCCCAGGAGAGACAGTGCTGGATCAAGAAGTATGCCCAGTTTGTTAGCCCTTTGGCTATGACGACACTGGGCTGAATATTAGTACCCTATCCACTTGGGTTTTTGTAATAGTTTTCTGTTAGATCTTACTATCCATCTTCCACACACATTGTAATGCAAGCAGAATAATTTTCCTTATCCATACAGCTGCTCATGTCACCCCTCTGCTCATCACCCACCTTATTGTCAAAGATGAAAAAAAATTAAAATAGCAGTTGTTTGAGGGATTCTGGAAGGATGAGCACAATTATATATAATACTAGTGGAGTTGTGAATTGGTCCAATCATCTAGAAAGAATTTTTGAACTATTATGCCAAAATCACGGTGCATACTATTTGACCCATCAATACTACTAGTGGGCATATGCCACCAAAGAGGTCAAACAAAAGGGAAAGGGTCCATATGTACATAACCCCTTTTGTTATAACAAAAAAATTAGGAACAAAGTGAGTGCTCACCAACAGGGAGTTGGATGGAAAAATTGATAAGTTAATATAATGGAATATTATTGTGCCATAAGAAAAGACAAATATAATAAATCCAGAGGAAATTGTAAAGACTTATAAGAACTGATGCAGAGTGAAATAAGGAGAATCAGAACAGAGGCTAGAATAAAGATTTAGGAGGAGGCATCTATAGATATTACAAGTGTATCAAATTATTTTGCTTGTCTATAAATATTTGTCACAAAGAAGGCTTCTGTTAGAAAGAAGTGGAAGAGTTAATAGAAATAAAATTTAAAAATCAATAAAATATTTTAAAAATACATAGAAGAAAAAAGTTCAGAAAGGGATACAAACAAAAAACTTATTAACACAAAAATTCATAAATATGAGATAGCTAGATGGTACAGTAGATAGAGCACCAACCCTGAAGTCAGGAGGATCTGAGTTCAAATCTGGTCTCAGACACTTAATACACATAGCTGTGTGATCCTGAGCAAGTCACTTAACTCCAGTTGCCTCAGCCAAAAAAAAAAAAATTCATAAATACTTTCATGGAAAGAACCATCCACATATAAACTTATATTACTCCCTGTTAATTTCAAGTTAAATTTAATACACACTTAAAAAAAAAAAGCCCAAACTTCATATTTACATTTTCATATGCAACTTACTTTTGGCTCATTATATATTAAAATGTTTTTGTTATAATTGCTAAGTTCATAATAATTTTTTATTATAGCCTTTTATTGACAAAACATATGCATGGGTAATTTTTCAACATTAACTCTTGCAAAAACTTCTGTTCCAATTTTTCCCCTCCTTCCCTCCACCCCTTCTCCTAGATGGCAGGTAGTCCCATACATGTTAAATATGTTAAAGTATATGTTAAATACAATATATGTGTACATATTGTACAGTTATCTTGTTGCACAAGAAAAATCGGATTTAGAAATAAGGCAAAAATAACCTGGGAAGAAAAACAAAAATTCAAGCAAACAATAACAGAAAGAGTGTAAATGCTATGTTGTGGTCCACACTCATTTCCCAGTGTTCTTTCACTGGGTGTAGCTGGTTCTGTTCATTACTGATCAATTGGAACTGATTTGAATCCTCTCATTGTTAAAGAGAGCCACGTCCATCAGAATTGATCATCATGTAGTGTTGTTGTTGAAATATATAATGATCTCCTCGTTCTGCTCATTTCACTCAGCATCAGTTCATGTAAATCTCTACAAGCCTCTCTGTATTCATCCTGGTGGTCATTTCCTATAGAACAATAATATTCTATAACTTTCATATACCACAATTTACCCAACCATTCTCCAATTGATGGGCATCCTTTCAATTTCCAGTTTCTAGCCACTACAAACAGGGCTGCCACAAACATTTTGCACATATAGTCCCTTTCCCTTCTTTAATATCTCTTTGGAGTATAAGCCCAGTAGTAACACTTCTGGATCAAAGGGTATGCACAGTTTGATAATTTTTTGAGTATAGTTCCAAATTACTCTCCAGAATGGTTGGATTCATTCACAACTCCACCAACAATGCACCAGTGTCCCACTTTTTCCACATCCCCTCCAACATTTATCATTATCTTTTCCTATCATCTTAGCCATTCTGACAGGTATGTAGTGGTATCTCAGAGTTGTCTTAGTTTACATTTCTATGATCAATAATGACTTGGAGCATCTTTTCATATGGTTAGAAATAGTTTCAATTTCATTCAAAAATTGTTTGTTCATATCCTTTGATCATTTATCAATTGGAGAATGGCTTGATTTCTTATAAATTAGAGTCAATTCTCTATATATTTTGGAAATGAGGGCTTTATCAGAACCTTTGACTGTAAAAATGTTTTCCCACTTTATTGTTTCCCTTCTAATTTTGTCTGCATTAGTTTGTTGATACAACAGCTTTTCAATTTGATATAATCAAAATTTTCTATTTTGTAGTCAATAATGATCTCTAGTTCTTCTTTGGCCACAAATTCCTTCCTCCTCCACAGGTCTGAGAGGTAAATTATCCTATGTTCTTCTAATTTATTTATAATCTCATTCTTTATGCCTAAATCATGAACCCATTTTCATCTTATGTTGGTGTATGGGGTTAAGTGTTGGTCAATGCCCAGTTTCTGCCATACTAATTTCCAGTTTTCCCAGCAGTTTTTGTGAAATAGTGAATTCTTATCCCAAAAGTTGGGGTCTTTGGGTTTGTCAAACACTAGACTGCTATAGTTATTTTTGTCCTGTTAACCTAACCTATTCCACTGATCAACTAGTCTATTTCTTAGCCAATACCAAATGGTTTTGGTGACCACTGCTTTATAATATAGTTTTAGATCAGGTACAACTAGGCTACCTTCATTTGATTGTTTTTTTCATTAGTTCCCTTGAAATTCTTGACCTTTTGTTCTTTCTGATTAATTTTGTTGTTATTTTTTCTAGGTCACTAAAATAGTTTCTTCGGAGTCTGATTTTTATAGCACTAAATAAATAGATTAGTTTAGGTAGTATTGTCATCTTTATTATATTTGCTCGACCTATCCAAGAGCACTTAATATTTTTCCAATTGTTTAGATCTGACTTTATTTGTGTGGAAAATGTTTTGTAGTTTTGCTCATATAGTTCCCGACTATCCTGGCAGATAGATTCCCAAATATTTTATACTATTGGCAGTTATTTTAAATGGAATTTCTCTTTGTATCTCTTGCTGTTGGATTTTGTTAGTGTTTTTCTTTCCATAATAATTTTTAAATTTTGAGTAAATTCCTATTTTTTAATCAAATAATGTAAAGACACCTTTGCCAAGAAGGTAGTCAAAGCCTCCCATTTCTGGTACTATCCTACCCTCCCATACCTTATTCCTATCCTATCTAATTATCTCATATTATTCCTCTTCATGTCCTCCACACTTCAGTCAAACTGGATTACTCTCTGCTTCCCAAATAGGCCCTTTGCTCTATTCTCCTCACATCTTAAGTCACAATAGAATGTTTTCACTCCTGTTCTTCACTTGATGGAGTCAAATGCAATATCCTCCACAAATCCTCCTTTAATACTCGCTATCAATAATAACTTTTCCTCGTGGATCATACATAACACCTGGTTGTACAACTCTTTAATGCATTTACCATGTGATATTAATTATAGCTATCTAAGTTTTTGTTTCATCTCTCTATTAGGTTACAAATTTTAAGTATAGGAACCATCTTTTAGCAATAGTATCTCCTTGAGCACCTAATACAGTACTCTTTATATAATTAATAAATATATATGAAATGAATAAATGACTGAAGATTGATCAATGATCTTATGACCTATCTGCGATGGGCACCTCCCTAAAGATAGTGAGATTAGCTAAGTGACAACTTGAGGTCTCAAACACTTCTAAAACCTCTCTAAGACTATGAAAAAGATGTATGTCTAGCTTTATCTTTGAGCAGCTGAATATGATTTAAAAGAATTCAGAGATGAAACTTTATCCCTGAACAGTCATCATCCAGAATAAGAAAAGCAACAACAACTCGTCACACTTGAACATGATATGTCAATAGCATTCTCATACCTGACAGTTCTCCAGATCATTTCCTCCTAAGATGAATTTTCTGAGTGATTACTCTCAATGGGAATGATAAGGCTAATTAGCCGCACATAGGACAAGAATGATTCAACTTCTGTTCAGCTATGAGATACTGCCCCCAGTGCCCCAAGTGAGACAATTTCCATTTCAATCTGAAAAAGCCATAAAAACATTTAAATTCATTTAATAAATGGTGAAGTCAATTGGCACATAACGAATATTTTCAGACAAGAATGCCCTATAATTTAACTTATTAGATTGTGTGAATCATTACTTAATACTCCATTCAACTGATAAATATGGTTAAGTGTATGCTCTAGGAAAACATTCTAGTAATGATATACCCTTTGTCTATTCACAGAGCAGTGATTCTTTTCATTATATTAATTGCTTTTCATGTACCTCAGAATGATCAATAGCTTCATTGTTATGGAAAAAAAGTTAATTGGCTTTGCCTTCACAATTTTCTCAGCGATCAAAATCAACTTTTTACTCCTCAGGGTTTCTTAAAGAAAAAAGGTCATTTTAACCTCTAGTTCCTTTGCAATGTTAAAAATGAATATAAGAAACTCCGCAGGTTGCCATGAAGAAAAGAGGTAGCCTTGGAAGAAGGATTGTTGTTTGTGCTTAGCTCTTAGGACCATCAGGGAGGTGATATACCATGACTTGCAAATGAATTGGATTGGAGGGAAGGAAGACTGTGCAAGGTCACCTAGCTCACTTTCCCTTCCAGAGCTGGATGGCTCCAGTAGCCAGATATAGATCAGGATGACTGGAGAAGGTCAAGGATGCAGTGGGAAACCTTGACTTTTTTAAGCTCAGGTTTTTCCCAGGTCTTACATAGACTGAGGCAAGACCCATTCGGAGATTAAGACTAGATAAGAAATGAGGCAAAATACCTTTGCTCCAGCAGTGTCACTACTGAGTCTGCATCCCAAAGAAATCAGAAAAGAGGGGAAAGAACCTACCTGTGCAAAACTGTTTGTAGCAGGTCTTTTTGTTGTGGCGAGGAATTGGAAAATGAATGGATATCTACTAATTAAGGAATGGCTGAAAAAGTTAGGATTTTTATTCCAAAAGAAATGATAATGGGCTGATTTCAGAAAAGCTTAAAAAGACTTACATGAACTGTTGCTGAGTAAGATCAACCAGGAGAACACTGTATAAAGTAACAGCAAGATTATGTCATGATCAACTATAATAGACTTATTCTTCTCAGCCACACATTAATTCAAGACAATTCCAATAGACTTGGGGTCGAAAATGTCATCTTCATTCAGAAAAAGAACTATGGAGACTAAATGCAGATCAAATCATATTATTTTCACCTTTTGGGGGGTTTACTTTTTCTTTCTTGTGGTTTTTCCCTTTTGTTCTGATTTCTATGACAAGTCCAGTCCCTATTCCCTTATATTCCTGTAAGGTGACACTTTGATCCTCTTGATTTGGGACTTTGATTTTGCTCTCCTTTCCTATTCCTGTCAAAGACATCACCATCTTTCCAATTGTCCATGCTCTTAACCTCAACTCCTGACTAACACTTAATCCACAGAGCCAATCCATTGTCAAATCTTGTAGTTTTCATTTTCGTAATATTTTTCTGTTTTTTCTTTTAAATAGTATTTATTCTTTCCAATTACACATACAATTTTTAACATTCCTTTTTTAAAATAAAATAAAAATTTGAGTTTCAAATTTTCTCCCTCTATCCCTCCCCTCCCACCTCTCTACAATGACAAATAATTTTATATATCGCAACATTTTCCCTAAAGTTCTCCTCTTCACTCACACAGCCACCCTTGACCTTATGCCTGTACTCTTATAATAACTTTCCTTTGAAAAAAAATAAATGATGTAAAATCTATGGATATTATTTCTTTTTATATCATCTTAATTTCCCCTTCCATACCCATGTTCTTCTCCTCCCAGAATGCCATCCCTTATAACAAAGACTTTTTTAAAAAGAAAAAGAAGGAAAAAAGAGGAAACATCAGCAAAATGATCAATATATCAAAAAAAAAAAAAAAGAAAATATATGTACTATTCCACACTCAAGGACCTCTGGTCTCTGCAAAAAAAAAAAAAAAAAAAAAAAAAAAGTGGAGAGTTCTGCATGAAGAGATCTGCCTTCTCTCTCTTCTTTGAAGCTAAACTTGCTCTTGATCACTTTAGATTCTTTTGGGGAGGAATGCTTGAGGGGGATTCTGTGCAATGATGCTAGAAGTCTCTCTCCTTCCAGCACATACTGCACCCAACTTCTTAAGAGATTTTCCCAAAACACAGGTCTGACCACATCATTCCATAGCCTTCCCCTACCTGTTGTTATTATTTTTTGGTCATGTCCAACTTTTCATGACTCACATTTGGAGCTTTCTTGGCAAAGATACTGGAATAATTTGACATTTCTTTCTCTGGTTCATTTTCCAGGTGAAGAAACTGAGGCAAACAGAGCTAAGTAATTTGCTTATGGTCACATAGCTAGTGTTTGAAGCAACATCTGAACTCAGATCTTCTTGACCCAGCCCCAGCACTCTATTCCCTGAACTACCTAACTGCCCCCTCCATAAACTTCAGTGGTTTACTACTGCCTCCAGAATCAAGCAATAGATCCTCAGCCATTCAAAATCATTCACATTTTGGATTGTTCCCCCATCCCACTCTTCTTATGCTTTCCTTCTTTCCAAGTTCTCCAACAATACTGGCTACATCCTATTCTTCCTAGGCTCCTCTACCTATTCTCTCATGGTTAATTTGATGATTTTGGATTGACTGCCTCCCACATTTGGAAGATTTTTTTCTTTACCTTTACCTCTTACTTTCCCAAGCTTCCTTCAGGATTCAACTCAACACCTTCTGGCAAGAGATCTTTCACATTTCCTGTCCCTTAAGTGTCTTCCCTCCAAGATTATCTTCCATCCACTCTATAGACATCTTATATTCGCATGTAGTCTCAGGCTTAAATGTAAACTCCTTGTGGAGTTTTTTTTTTTCTTTCTTATTTTTGTATGCACAGAATTTAGCACAATGACCGGCAGCTTTCTGAACACTCTAATCACTTTTTTTTGAATGATTAAAGTGACTATTCATTAGAGTTCTTATGAACAACTTACTCTTTTTTTGATGTAACTGAATGGTACTGTACTGGACCCAGCATCTGGAAGACCCGAATTCAAATCCAATCTTTTGACTTCTTTTTACCTCATTTTTCTTATAAGAATCAAATGAGATGATAATTGTCAAATGCTTAGCACAGTGCCTGAAATATAGTAAGCACTCCATATGTGCTAACACTTATTGTTATTTTCTAAAATAACAAAAAAAAATCCATATGATGTACAATCAAAATGTTTTTGACAAAAGGGGGACATTAAAAAAAAAACCCAACCAAAATCTAGAAGATGGGTTTGGTGTCAGTAAACCTTAACAAGTTACTAAATTGAATGATTTGCAAAAAGCACTCCCCTTTCCTTTTCTTTATGATTCTTCAATACATTCATGAAGCATGTATTTCTGGAGTATGTCAGCCACACTATCTTTTTGCTTTTCATTCCTCCTGGGTTAGTATTTAATGAGTGGGAGTCAAACACTGAGAAATGACCATTTCTCTGTGAAAGAAGCTATTTTATTGATTACAGCAGGCTCAGGCTTGTAATATTGTAGTTATTACTGCAGGACAGATGGAGTTTCATTTAATCTGCCTTGTTCTTGACAAGTGACTATCTACTCATACACATGTCAAGTAGCATTTTCAAGATTTAAATGGTTTGGGTACAAAGTATTCTGTCAACAAAAAACTAATAGTTTTTAATAAAAAGTCACATTGGAATTTTTTTTTAATGCTTTACAAAATATTTTCTTCACAAGTCTATGAGATACTGAACACGAATACTATTCCCATTTCACAGATGGGCAAACTGAGGCACAGGAAGATAAATGACTTGTCTTTGGTCACACTGAAAAGAATAGGCAGAATTGGGACTTCAACTCATGCCTTTTAAAGCATTAAACTTTTAACAGGAATTTTAAAATCTTAGCTCCCTTTCCTTGAACTCTTCTCCATACTCTTATATTCTATGAAAGCTCCTCTACCATAGAGAGCATAGGCGTGGATTAAGGTTAAAAAAAAAAAAAAAAAAAAAAAAAACAGAAAACAAAGAGAAGGCAAAACTATTTAACTTTTATTTTTCGTTTTTCTTCCAAAGAGAATGATCTCTACATTGAGAAGGATAAGGGGCAAATGGTCAATAATTAACAGGAAGCTGGAAGTCAAGAAAAATGAGATAATGATTCAGTTCAATTTAATTAAATTTAATTCTATTTAATTTAAATTTAATTCAACAAATACTTGTTAAATTCCTACTGTAGACAAAATATTACATTGGTATATACTGGAGATGTGAAGATAGAAAAGGGAAACTGTGTTCTCAAGAATTGTATATACTCATGTGTCATATGGTAAAAGGGCAAGTGGAAGAGGAATATTTCACGTACATAAATAAATAAACTAAAAGTATTTTTTTGGAACTAGATTTGTGATTATATTGGTGTAGGGAACTCACACTAAGGAAACTCCCTCTCCTGATTCATTTGGATTTTTGTTCAGCAATTTAGTCTTTTTTTATAATAGTAAAATCAGATTATACATGTTCTCTCTATGTATACCCACAACAGAAATATAGTACTAATGTCCAAGGCAGCATTAGTGCCCAATCTTTCTGAATCTTGGTTCAGTACTCTAATCACTATACTACGCTGTCATTTCTGCTTTTCCTCTTAAATAAAAAAATATTTCTCCTGGGGAAATTGAAATTGAAATTGGACCTTGGTTCAATAATTCTGAAATTTAGCCACGATATTCATTGGAGTTTAAGTTTGGGGGTCTCTTTCAGGAGGTGTTCAGTGAATTATTTCAATGGTAATTTTACCTTCTGATTCTATGACATCCAGGCAGTTCTCTTTAATGATTTCCTGAAAAATAGTGTTTAGGCTCTTTTTTTCATGATGGTTTTCAGGGAGTCCAATAATCCTTAGATTGTCTCTCCTAGATCTGTTTTCCAGGTCAGTTGTTTTCCCATTTAGGTATTTTACATTTTTTTCTCTTTTTTTTTTTCATTTTTTTTTTTTTGGTTTTGCTTAACTCATTCTTGTTGTCTCATTGAGTCATTCATTTCCATTTGTTCAATTCTGAATTTTAGTAAATTATTTTCTTCATTTATTTTTTTTTACTTCTTTTTGTATTTGTCCAACTGAATTTTTAAATCAGTTGTTTTGTTCTATGGATTTTTTTTTCCATTTCACAAATTGTGTTTTTTAAGGAGTTATTTTCTTTTTCCATTTCACAAATTCTGTTTTTAAGGAGTTATTTTCTTTTTCTGTTTCACAAATTCTGTTTTTCAGAGAGTTGTCTTCTTTTTCCATTTTGTCAAATCTATCTTTTAATGAATTATATGCCTTTTAACAAACCCTCTTGCAAAGTTTTCATTTCCTTTCCCCATTTTTCTTCTAGTTCTCTTGTAAGATTCTTTTTAATTTCTTCTAGGAGAGCCTTGTGTAGGGCCCAGGTTATATCACCTTTTGGGGCTTCATTTGGAGATGATCTTCTTTTAGTCTCCTTAGGGTTTGAAATCTGTTTTTCTCTTTCACCATAAAAACTGTCTTATGGTCAGAGTTCTCTTTAGTTTTTCATTCATTTTTTAAAAGTTAAAGTCTGCTCTTAGGGCAGGGGAGGTTTTCCAAGTTTCCTCCACAAGTGGCTGTGCTGAGTCTATGCTGACTCATTTCCAGTGCTGGGTAGGCACGGCCAGGTCCCATGGGATTCTGGCATTTCAGGGTTCACTCTTTACCTTTTGTGTTTGTGCTGGATGTTTTATAACTTCTCTGCTGACCTACTGGCAGAGTTTGTACCACCCTGGGACTCTGCACTATCTGTGCTGGTGTTTGCACTCAGCTGGTTACGCTTGTTTCCTCCCTCCCATTTCCAATTAAAACAGACCTTTTCAGGCAATCTTCAAAATTATCTTCTGCTGGTAATTTGTTATACTCCCAATATTTATGGATTCTGCTATCCAGAGCTAATTCAGAGACTGGATTTGGTAATTAGTCTGAGGGTTGTAGGAGAAGGTCAGAAAGAAATGTATGTCCTCTCCACCATCTTGGCTCTGCCTCTGGAAGTCAGCAATTTAGTCTTAATTGCCTGGGAGCACTAAAAGGTTAAATAACTTGCTTAGGGTCCTAGGTCAATATGAATCAAAGGCCAGACTTAAACCCACTCCTGCTGGCTTTGATGGGGTCTCTCTAGGTTACAGAGCCATTCAAATGCAAGTATATACAGAGCATATTTAAAGTAATTTAAAAAGAAATTTAAATAGATTTATAAATTTAATAGATTTGTCATTTTAATAAATTATAATTAATTCAAAGTTATTTAATTTTAATTAAATAAGTGCTTAATTTCAAGATAAAAGATAATTTGCTGTTGTTTGCCCTTTGTTCTTGAAGGGCACCAAAGACATCAAGGAGGATGGTGTCTTGACTTCCCTTGGGTGCTATGTCTCTATTGTCCTATCTCTGCTATGTATTTACACTGATTCTATGCTTCCCAAGCTGCTCTCTGCTGCCATTTGTGCCAGTGATTCTAATGCATCTTCCAGGGAGAAGATCAAGAATTTTCCTTAAGTGCTCCTCTGACCATGTCACCACCTTCCTATATCAACTCCAGTGACTCTCTATTGCTTATAGAATAAAATATCAATTCCTCTCTTAAACTTCAAAAACCTTTCATCTTCATAGATAAGTGACTCCATGGGAGCTGATGAGATCATGAAGAGAGAAAATAAGGAAAACAAGATGATCTAGTATAGAGTCTGGAAATATGCCAGATAGGGAATCTAGCTGTCCTCTATATGTTCAAGTCATCAAAGCTAGTCACTTATTGACTGTTGGGAAATTTGCACTGATTCTGTTTTCTTCATTCCATCTACATCTATAATCTCCATTATATGCAAACTAAATTAGAGTATAAATGTTTAGAGGTGGGACCAAGAAAAGGGAGCTCAGATTTTTAAAATTTAAGGACATCTAATACTTTTAAAATATGTAGAACATTTAATATCTTAGAAGACCTGAATTCTTCTCCCAACCACATGATAGGTCAATGTGTAATAGCCCCATATGTACCAGTTCTTTTGTCTCTCAGGGGTAGGTCCCAAAAGTCTTCCATGTGGGTAACACTTTAGGTGATGGTAGCATTCAATAAACTGAATGACTATGAAGATGCATCTGTTCTAGAAATTTGTCTCCCAAAGTTGTCCTGTTTCTTTCCCATAATTTTATCAAGAATTTTCTCAGTATATGTACATGTTATTTTCATCAATATTTCATAAAAATGATGAAATTGGCATATGGGTCAATGGTTGCTATTGCCCTCTAAACTGGCTTTAAAAACAAAAACACCTTCCATGATTTTTTTCTAGTCCTCCACTCTAAAGTATCTTGAAAATCAATTCCTCAATACTTACAAATTTGTGTCATCTCAATTTTTCTTCTGTATATTCTTTGTCTGATGTAGGCATTTTTCACCACTTAAATCTTTTGACTAAGTGTCATTTCTAATCTTCCATCGGGGACTAAAGTGTGAACATTCAGACACTGTCATACATAGTAAGCACTTAACAAATATTTGTGGAATGGAATTTTTTTGAAAAAGTCAATTTATGTTGCAGTTTTAGTGTTAGTTTTAGTAACAGGTACTTTAAATGTTTTAAATCATTCATGTATTTGAGAAACTTGCTCTTTATCGGGAGTTATGGGAACCACAGAAGAAATATAAATCTGTATTTCTACCTTCAAGTTTCTAAATGCTATAAAAATGCAAAGGGATACAGGTCACTGGGAGCTGGACCAGTTGGGAAAAACTTGTTGGGAAAGAGAAGGAATTGGACCTTGAAATTCATCAATGTGTCAAGTTTATCAACGACATCATGTAATTTCTTAAACAAAATTTTCTTTGTAGAAAGATCCCTAGAGAAGGAATCAAAGCATCTAGGTTTTTTTTTCTTGGTTTGCTACTTACTATCTTACTACCTAATCTTAGTCAGATTACTTCAACTCTCTGTTTCTTTTTTTTATGATTCCCCCCCCAATTACATGTAAAGACAATTTTTAACAGTTATTTAAAAATTCTCTCTCTCCTCTCCCTGAGAGAATAAGAAATTTGATATACATGCCTAAATTTCTTAATTTTTCATCTGTAAATAAGGGATGGATTTAAAGTCCTTCCACCTCTAAATCCACAAATCCTTGGAGGAGGGGAGATGACTTTTTTAATGAGAGACAGAGACAAAGAGATACAGAAGACAGAGAGACAGAGAGAGAGTCAGAGAGAGACAGAGAGCGAGAAAGAGAACTATTTGTTTTTTAAAAAAAATAATAGTCAGTTCTCTACATTATTTCCAGAACCGCCCTGTTATCTTCTGTGCACAGTGATTGCAAATAGTAAGTATTTAATAAATGCTAGTTGAATAACTGGTTAATGGTTTCTTTCTGAACTTCCTTCTGTTCTATACATTTTTTTAAAGTTACAATTACCTTGTTTTTGGTGTATCACTACTGCTAACTCTCTCCTCCCCAATAAAAATTGAGAGAAATAAAAAAACTTTTAAAAATAAAGTCAAGTAAAATGAATTCATATAGTGACTACGTTAAAAAAAATGCTTGTCTCTTTATCTTTTGTCTATCACCTCACTATCAGGAAGTGAATAACATGCTTCATCATAGGTTCTCTGGAGACATAGTCATTGCATTGGTCAAACTTTAAAGTTTGTTTGTTTGGCTTTTTCCCTAACAGGTTGCCCTTGTATAAAATATTCACCTGGCTCTACCCTTTTTGCTTTGTATCAGTTCATAGGATACAGGATTCTGCTCTAAAGTAGTCTCTTTTAGCATTTCTTATCACAAAATAATATTATATGTTCATATAACACAATTTGTTCAACTATTCCTTAGTTGTCTAAAAGGCCATCTAAGGCATCCTCTTAGATCCTAGGTTTTTTCTTTTCTTTCCCCCCACTTTTTAATCCCATCCCTTTGGGATCAGAAGCTTATTTTGCTAGTGACTTTTAACTCCTCATTCCCTACTCTCACTCTCTCTTGTTTTGATGTTGAATTGGATGTATTTCTACACCAAATTCTATTTGTCCATCTCAGATAAGAGTAAAGTTCCTCTATTTTCTATTCCCCATCCCTTCCTTCATGTTTGTATATTCATGTCTTGTATATCTAATACAAGAAATACAAGAAGTAGCAAGATCAATACCCCCCTTTTTTACCTTTCCATAGGAGATAATTTCTTCTTTTAGTCTCCCTTATCTTTTCCCTTTTAAAATCTTCAGTACAAAATCAACTCACTCTCAGGATTTCTGCTTTTCTTATATACTCTGAGTCCCAAAGCTCTTTGAAATGGGACTCTTTCTTTCTTAGAACAGATCAATATGCACTAATGTGTACCTGTGTTAGGGGCAGGCGAATCTTTTTGGATTCTATAGTCAACTCAGACACTTCAGAGAGAGCATGAATGTTGTCAGTGCCATTTCAGGTTGCTAAAGGGAAAATTGGGAAGGGAATTGGGAAAGGGAAATTCTTCTGGGAAGAAGCCAATATGAAAGGAACTAGCAATCTCCATTATGTCTCTATTCCCAGCATGTTACCCTAGAGACTAGGATATTTTCTCTTTAGGTGAGATTTGAGACTATCTCTTAGTTAAGCTCTCCTAATGAGAGACTTCCTTCATTATGTTATCTAGTATATATTCTCAACTTTCTCTGATTTCTATTTTTCTATTGACTTGAAAAAAAAAGGATTTCTTTGCTAATTATTGTGTATTTTCATTGTAAAACTGGTATTTTGTGGGAAAGGTGTCAGGCCCTGTATATAAATCTGGGTCCTCCTTTTTTACATTAATGAACAGGAATCAGAATTTAACTTGAACCTAAAAATCACTTCCTCTAGACTAATAGTGTTTAAGTTAGCAGATAGATATAATTTTAACCCAGTAACCACTATCTGTGAGGAGAGCAAAGTGGCCAAGCTTCTGATCCCAAGCTCCTGCTTCTTCTCCTGGCAGAAAATAAAGTCTTCCTTAGACAAGATGAGTAAGTGGGGGGTGGGGAATGCAGAAGAGGCTAGAGATGTCTATTCTGCCAACCTTCAAGTTATCCAATAACATCTCCACGACACATTTAGAGAATAGCCCTTGTTACATTAATTTAATTTCCTCAATGCCCTTTAAAGGGATATGTTCTGAAGGGATTTATGTTTCCTCTTTCTCTATTAGAATGTTAACACAGCATCATTATACAGTTTCTTCCAATTACTTAAATCAATTTACCTTTTTAGGTTTTTCTGGAGTCATGTTCCTACTCAGCTCCTCTATTCCTTTCCCCAACCTCATAGGATCATACTTATTTTTGCAGTACAGTAGATAAGAGTGTTGACCCTAGAATCAGGAAGACCTGTAGCTTCAGATACTTATAAATTGTGTGACCCTGGGCAAGTTATTTAATTCTGCCTTGGTCATGTCATCTGTAAAATTAATTGGAGAAGGAAATAGCAAACCACTCCAGTAGATTTGCCTAGAAAATTCCAAATGGGGTCATGAAGAATCAGATAGGAGTGAAACAATTAAACAACAACTCCAAAATCTCCTCTAAGGTATTTTAGATATTGCCAGGCCTGATGTTATCCTATCATTCCATGATATTTGAACTTCTTCTTTCTGGATGCTCAAATAATTTTCTTCTTTGACATGAGAGTTTTTGATTTTTAGCTATGTATTCCTGGGACTATTTGCTTTTGGCATTCCTTTTAGGAGGTGATCAGTGGACTCTCTTTGATTTTGCTTTGTCTTCTACTCCTTAAGGTCAGTTTTTGGTTATGATTTCTTGAAATATAGCATCTAAGCTTTTTTTAAAGCAAAGATTTTCAGTGAGTGGAAGAATTCTTAAATTATCCCTTCACTTGTTTTTAAAGTCAGTTTTTTAAAAAATAACAGACATCATGTTCTCTTCATTTTTTAAAAAATGTTTTGACTTTGTTCTAATATTTTGTATTATTTCATGGACTAGTGAGTTTTTATTTGTTCTTTTATATTTTATAGAAGTCCACATATTGGGAAACATTTACCACTTTTTCTTCTAAGCTACTTATTCTTCCAATTTTTTCCCTAAAACCTTGATTTCACTTCTAAAAAATCTCTTGCATCATTTCCTTTAAGTTATTCATGTAATTCTTGTGGAAAATCCATGTTTTTCCTTGTATTTCTGCTTGCAGTTACTATAGAGTTCTATTTGCAATTACTTTGGGTACTAGTTAGTTGGTTTCTTCATGGCTCCAAATAGTTCCCAGATTAGGGCTTTCTGTTAGGGTCAATTGGCTTCTGCTGCTGTAGTTTGGGGTGGGATGATAGACTCTGCTTGATCTCATTCTGGGTCACTTGCATTCCTGCTCTGACCTTCACCTTCTGGAGTTAGAATCTCTTGGATCTTTGATGTTTGTGGCATTAAATACTTCAGAGCCCTATGTGTCAGGGCTATCCTTGTTTGAATTCAGCAGCACCATATTGGTCATCACCTAGTCTTGGGGTTTCTAATTACCCTTTATTGTGGGGAGGGCAGAGCTTTACACTTGCTGTTTCAGGATGCAGAATTTTGCAAGTTACATATATACAGTTCTAGCCACGATGGTACTTGCTTTGCTGAAGATGCCCCCCTTCCTATTGCCCTGATTTTTTGTGCCTTTCTGTGGTGGGAAAAGTTACACTAATTTCTCCTTGGATTTCTTGATCATGATTCATTCTGGTGTGAACTCCAGAATTCAAGCAGCCTTCTTGGCAGGAAGGCCCTAGCAATCCTTGTTGCCTCCCAACATAAAACATTAATCCTAGAACATTCAAGCCAGAAAGAACCCTGAAGAATATTTCTCCAACCTCTTCATTTACAGATGAGGAAACTGAAATCCAGAGATCTTAATTGAATTGCTCAAGGTCACACAGAATGGTGAATCAGGCACCCAATTTTGACTTACAGGATTATAGATAGAATAGAACTTGGAAGGTCTTGAAGTCCACAAAAGTTAAATGGCTTGCCCAAGAACAGTTAGTCATTAAGGCATAGACCCAAACGACCAGAACTATAACTAGAACAGGGCAATCACAGTTTTATCTCAGGGCACTGGCATTTTAAAAACACTAACAGCACTTGTAATCTTTCAACATCTAGAATCAATGTAAAGTCTCATTAGCCAAATTAAATAGTTAAAATTATAAGTTACCAGATGATAGGTATTTCCTCTACACTTGTGAATTGTACCCCCTTCCTTGTTGAGCTCCTCCTTAACTTAGCTATATGTTCAAAGGTTCTGGCCAGTATACAAAGTCAGGGTCTCTTGATTGAAAATCCAACACTATTTCCATTATATCTCAATAACTTACTCTAATGTTCTAATATTGATCTTACTATTGCAAGTTTTAACTAAGCTCTACATCTCTCCAAAGTTGCCTAATTATTATAAATATCTTACAGTATTATTCTCATAGAAGAGGTATATAGTTTTGAGTGTTGGGCCGTATACAAATTAAATAACATTATTATTATTATTGTTAAATAAATAGGAAGTCACATGATAAACAAGTTCCTTTTCTTTACGTATTACACTTCCTTGAGAATATAGCAACAAACATTCAATACTGTAACTTCAAAGTTTGCCTTCATAAAATGAAATATAAGAAAACTTAATTATAGCTTGAATGTGTATGTGAAAAAAAGCAAATTTAAATTTTATAAAATAATTTACATATACTTAAGTCTAATAACAACACTGCGAAATAGTTGATACAGCTATTATTATTATGACAAATTTCACAGATGAGGAAACTGAGACTTCCCTAAAATAACTACACATACCTAGTTAGTATCAGTGGCAATATTTGAACTAAGCCTCCTTAGCTCCATGTGCAGCATCCTATTTTCTATAGTAAGCTGCTTTTGGGAATCGAATCCCAAGTACTTTTATAAATACTTGCAATGGTTTAGAATTAAGTACAAAACCAATGGATCTAGCTGAAATTGCCCAATCACATTTAAATGAGCAGATACCAATCTTAACAGTGTAAATAAAGAAAATGGGCCAATACAGTTATCCTTACTAAAAACTGAAGCTGTCTTCATCATCATAAATGAACTGATTTTACATGCCATACAGTAGTCAGCCAAGTAGATTTCTAGCATGGTGCTAGGACTTCAAGAGAGCCACCTACTGGATAACCATTAATACTCATAGAGCATACATATTCTCTCCGGGTATTAAGGAAATTCATTCAAGTAGAGCTAATGCACACCCAGGTGGGTTTATCACTCCTGTTGGTGTGATTCAGTTGGTCTTCACGAACAACAAATCCTAAGACCCCTTTGCTCAAGAAAGAATGGCTAAATATAAGGGAGCCAGAAGTGAATTATTGTCTTTGTGATATTAGTAATGAGCTTTTAGCCAGGATTGAAATCAGGGGGATCTTGATTCAAATCCTGCTCTGATATATTACTTGATGCATGACCATGGGAAAATCAGTAAATTTCTCTCTAAGCCTCATAGAGCTCTCTGAGATTCTAAAATGAGGATTATCACAGCTTTCTGATGTATTGGTAATAAAAATTCTCAGATAATCGGAAGAACAAAAAGAATAGCTTTACCCTCCCCCTTCATTGGCTAATTTACATTTTAAAAAATTTTGTTGATGACTCTCGTTTTCCTATCCAAGGTCTTTCCAGATGTTACCACTGTTACCACCTGCACATACCATACATCAAATGAACCCTCCCTAGTAACAAAGAATAACAGTAAAGTAAATCTAACTGACACAGTAGCAACTCCCTTAGCAGTAAATGATTTATTACCAACCTACAATCCTGCACTTCTTAACAGAGACAAGAGGAGATGTGTTTCCACATTTGTTCTCCTTGGCCAAGATTGGTCCTTGCAATTAATCTGATTTCAACTGTCAGGACCATAAGGCTTAAATGGGGAACCATCACCTTGGAAACAGAGTCTGGTAAAACTGATAGACGTTGTCTAGTGTGATCTCCTCCTTTGAAAGAGGTAGAAACAAAAGTCCAGAGAAGTTGGAACCCAATCTAAGGTCAACTCGTAGTGACAAAGAATGACACATTATCTAGATACAGTTTTGTCATATAATCATTTCTTGAAATATTATCTAATTATTTTATGTCTTGGTTTTAATAACTCATTTTTCTACAATTGGCCAACATAGCTCTTCAAAATGAGGAGTCAATTTTTTTAAAATTGGCCAGTCTTTCAAGGTTCTGAATATTTAAAAAAAATTTTTTTCAAATCAAGAGCCATCTTCTCTTTTCTTCTCCTTCTTTCCCTCCTCTTTCCACCATTGAGAAATCAGAGAAAACAAACCCTTATTATAAACACATACAACCAAGCAAAAAAATTCCCACATTGGCTATGTCTACCTGTTTCTACACACACACACACACACACACACACACACACACACACTTCTATCTATACTTTTGAGTCAATCACAACTTCATCATGAGTCCTATGGAATTATGATTGGCCAAAACTGACCAGGATTTTTTCAAAGTTTTTTTTTTTATTTTTATAGTACTGCTGTAATTAAATAAAATGTTCATCTGGTTCTGCTCACTTCATTTTGTTTAGCTGATATAAGTCTTTCCATGGTTTTCCGAAGCCATCCCTTTCCTCATTTCTTACAAAATAAGAGCCAATAGACTTGGTTCTTTTCAACAGTGAGGTGATTCATGCCAAATGTGATGGAGACTTGTGATGGAGTGAGCTATTTGCATCTAGAAAGAGGACCGTGGGGACTGAATGCCAATCACAACATAGTATTTTTACCTTTTTGTTGCCATTTGCTTGCTTTTTTTTCTTTCTCATTTTTTTCCTTTTTGTTCTGATTTTTCTTGTGCAGCATAATAAATGTGAAAATATGTTTAGAAGAATTGCACATGTTTAATCTATATTGGATTACTTGGTGTCTAGGAGAAAAGCGTAGAGGGAAGGGAGGGAGAAAATTTTGGAACACAAGATGAATATTGAAAATTACCTTTGGATATATTTTGAATAAAAGACAAGTTATTATCTATTGTTTTTATAGGAAGGAAAACCAATTTACCCAGATCAAGAATACATCATAACTGATGAAAGGGAAATAAAAGAAATGATTAGAAACTAAAAAAAGAAAAAAAAAAGTAGTCATCCAAATACATTGAAATTTCTTCAATTAGAGGTTCACATTATTATGGAAGTAAGTTTAATTAGAATGCTTGTTAATAATGATTATAAACTTTGTCTCTAGTTTCATTTGGTATCTTCTAAAGATGTGAGCTTACATCTTCTTAAAGATGTTACTGATGAGCTTCTGTTTTCCAGCAAAAGGAAGTCTTCAGTGCATTAGAGCCCTGTGTGTAACAGCACTATATGAAGTCTTGTAACTGAATGTGGGGATTGCAGAACTGTGATTTTTTTATTAGTAAATATTTGATTTGTGTATCTATTTTATATATCTATATACTCATGGTCACATAAAAATTTCTTGGATGCAAAGGGCTCACAAGAGGAAAAGTTTAAGAAGTCTTATTTTAGACCCCTGAATATATAGAGGGAAAAGGCCACTGAGAAATAAAGAGGGCAAGCAATAAAAGTAAATAAGATGAGAGAACAAAACCAAAATGTGATTAATTTACCTTCTTTTTCCACCACAACCAGCTATGTTTCATCTGCTTCTGACTGCTTCCTGTTATTTTTTTTTTTACTCTTTTTTTTTTTATCTGTTTGTAACTTCCCTTACCTATTCCAAGTTTAGCTACTTCGCTTTAGATCTTGTTTGGTCTCTATTCCTTCCTGCTTCCTTGGGTCTGGGTTTAGATTCTCCTCTGTAATCAGTGAATTTTCTTTTGTCTATGTATATATAATTTATTGACATCACGTGCCTCATTCTGTTCTGGAGTAGCAGCTGCTGGCAGAGTTATTCAATTCAATTAGATTTTGGTAATATAAAGACAAAAATGAAAACATTTATCTTCAAAAAGCTTATAATTTACTGAGGGGAATAGAGCCGATTTACAAGATAACAAATGAAATACATTTTTGTGTTTGTTCAATCAATGATTCTTCATAATCCCATTTTGAGTTTTCTTAGAAAGATATTGCCATGTCCTCCAGCTCATTTTACAAGTGAGGAAGCTGAGGCAAACAATGTTATGTGATTTGCTCAGAATCATACATCTAATAATAAGTGTCAGGAATTTGAACTCAGGTCTTCCTGTCTCTAGGCTGGGCCTCCACTTTGCCATTAACTGCAGTGGAGGTAGATATATATATATATATATATATATACACAATTATGTAGAAGAAAGGTAATCTCACTAAGAAGGAATGGGAGGAAAGATCTTGTAAAAAGTGAAATCTGAGCAGAGTATAGAAAGAAGTCAGGAAAGCCAGGTTCTCAGGAAAGCATTCCAAATATGGCCAACTAACCAATGAGAATGCCCGGAGTGAGAAGATAGGTGGGTCCATCTGGATCTTAGAGTACGGTTATCCCTTCCACATCCATGGGGTTTCAATATATCCTGAGTCAGTATTAGAAACCAAGCAGAAATTTTAAGGGACTTTTGTAGAAGCCACAGTCAACATGCAAAGGCCAGCAGATAACAGAAAAAGATTAGAAACACAAAAATGCATAAAATATATGTATATATTATATAATAACAACATATTTTATTTTTTAATATTGTAAACACCCCTAAAAGTAAAAGAAAAAATTCAGACTTCTTCTCTGGTTTGAAGGTGGAGCCAAAATAAATTTACACAGATTTTTCAGATTGAAGGGGTGCTATGCCCATTACTCCAGCAATGTAAAAGGAATAACTATACTTGGAAAGGAGTGTAAAGTACAAAGAGACTGAAAAAGTAAGAAGAACCCAAGCTGTAAAGTCAACAGAAGATTTCATATTTTATCCTTCATGTAAGAGGGAGCCACTGATTTTCTTGAATAGGAAACTGATATGGTCAAGCTTGTGCTTAATTAAGGAAGATCATTTTAATAATTGAGTAGTAAATGCATTTAAATGAATTAAAAAGGTTAGAGGTAGGGAGAACAACAGAAGGTTATTGGAATGACCCAGGCATAAAGTGATGAGAGCTGCACCAGAAGCTTGACTAATTTAATTAATTACTGGTCACAAAGATACACTAATTCTTAGTCATATTTAAAAGGAGTTAATTGGCAAATTAAATTCATTGCCTATCAACATTACATCCTGAATTCAAACTCTGAAAGAGTTTGTAAATTATGTCTCAGCCTACCCTTTCAAACCATAATTTTTAAATTAAGGATACACAATGAGAAGTTTCAGTCCAAGAGAGAATCAATCATATAATGTGATTTTGAATACTCTGTTCTACTTGGTTATCACAGAATTTTTGTAATCTTTAGAATGCATTGTTACAACAGGAATTCTGTTATTTAATTTGAGAATTCTTGGAAATTATTGTATGAGAGTACCTAAACTTGAAATACCAAGAGATAACATTGATAAATAGATAAGTTGAGATGAGTTTGAAAAGCATTTTATTGTTACTATATGGATGTTACCCTAATAGTCTTAGTGCAATTTTAAGTTTTAACTTCTTTAAGGAAAAGAGATCAAGACATAGGGGTAAGAAAGCAAACATCAATCAAAAAGACCTGGGTTCAAATTCCATCTGTGACATATACAATAAAAGAAATGTAATTCCATAAAAGTCATTTAACTCCTTAGTGTGCTAAGGAAATTAAGCTATAAATTGTGAGCAGTTTCTAATTTGCATAAGTGGAGGGATTTTTCTCACTGGGAGTCACTATAGAAATGAACTCATATTTCCAGTCTATTAGAATCCCAATATTAGGGACAAGAATAAAATGTACTTCCTAGACTTATCACACTATAGGGAATAGTGCATTTATCTAATTGAGAATATGGTAAAGTCAAATGATACAGACATATTATAATGGGATTGTTCTGTAGTTTTGGGAAAGCAAGGTGGTACAGTGGATAGAGTGCTGAGACTGGAGTCAATCTGGCCTCAGATATTTACCAACTGTGCATAACCCTGGGCAAATTTCATGAAATTGTGATTCCACTTTGACAGCACAAATCATTGTGCTGAGTGTTAGGGATATAGAGACAAAAATAAGACAATGCCTGTTCTCAAGGAGCTCCCAATCTAATGGAGGAGACAGTAGAAATGGAAGGTTTCATCTGAAAGTCAAATGGAAAAATCCCATGGTCCTGAGGTTGCAGCAGCAAATGAGATGTTAAAATCTGATCTTTAATGTCATTTCTATTGATAATCATATAAGGTTCTGATGTTGAACTACTTGCAGTGCAAAATTCTTTGATAGCAAGAACCTTTTGCAATCCTGCAACTATGGCTACTTATGGAGAGATTGTCTGGCTGCATCTCCACATGGTGCTTCCTAGGATGATGGCTGAAAGCCTTGGGTAGGAAATATTGCTCTTCCCAAGATTCCTCAGTTCAGAGTCCTAGGTTGTCTCTATCAGGAAGATGGTGATCAAGGGGGAGCTGGTGGTTGACTTGCTTGATACATGTTCCCTCTTGTATACCTCTCTGTCTCTCTCTCCCTCCCTCCCTTCCTCTTAGTCTCTCTCTCTCTCTCTCTCTCTCTTTCTCTCTCTCTCTCTCTCTCTCTCTCTCTCTGTCTCTCTCTCTCTCTCTCTCATTCTGTCACCAAGTCTGGCTTAGTCTGTATAATTCTGTATAAATCTCCTTTGTCCTATGATAACAACTTTGCTAAGAAATGAGTAGTTTACATGTATTTATCTTGAATATACATCAACTGTGAATTCATTAGAGGGTAATTAATAGGATCCTATTGGGGTTTTTTTTTTAAGTCTCTGATCTACATATGGGGGCAGGAGATTCAGAAATCATGTTATATTTTTGATGCAAATTTCCCTTAATGATTTGAAAAACTTAGATCAAAAGTTTTTCTATCCTACCATTAAAAGTAATGTTGGGAACAAGGAATGGACTAATCCTTCAAATGTTTCTCTATTGCATCATAAATTTATGCTTATAGCAATAGAAGATTTTCAAGATAAAATTCTTTCAATAAGATCCTTGTTTAGGTTTCTTAATTGCATGTCTAAATATTCTAATCAGCACTTAAGGAAACTAAAGCTCAAATGTCAATTAGATAATCAAATAATTCTGAAAATTGGGCCCACTGGAATAATGGATGAAACATGATATATTAAAAAAAAATACCAATGGGGAAAAAAAAGAAGTGAGTAGAAAAACATAGTTCCTCTATCTATGGTTCTTACTTCACATTATTAATGTGTTATTTTTTCTCTGGAGCTATAAACTGTATTTACTGGTGACTTAAGCCATATACATATCCATCCTGCCAACTACTGAAAGTATTTGTGCGACATACTTTTCAGATTGAATTATCAGCTATACCTTTTGCCTATTCCCTTGAAATCCATCTAGAGCTGTAGATTTTAACACTTGCCTGAGTGTACAGATACAAATGTATGGAAAGAAAATGTTCTCTTTGTCTTTATAATAATAGAACAGCTTGCATTTATGCAGTTCTTTATGATTTACAATTATCCATTATAATAATGAATTAGCACTTATATAGTGCTTCAAAATTTACAATGCCCTTTGCATTTGTTAACTCATTTGAATGTCACAACAATCCTGCGAGATAGATGCTATTATTTTCATTTTCCAAAGGAGGAAACTGAGGCACAGAATTGAGTGATTTGCTAATGATCACACAGCTAATAAGTGTCTATGGCAAAATTCAAACTTAGATCTTTTTGACTCCTTTCTCCAAGCACTGTTCCACCCATTCTGTCCACTCCCCCATTTATAGATAAGATACTATGGTCAGAATGGTTAAAGGCGTTTGCCCAAAATCAACTGGCAAAGACAGGATTTGCTTCCATTTTTCTCTGCAAATTAAGGACTCTTTCCACTATACTACATTCTCTTTCTAAACACTATTTAATCTTCACAAAAAGCATGCGATAAAGCAGTGCAAATGTTATTATCTCTCTGCTAATAAATAAATTGAGTAAGGTTAAAAGATTTGAGCCTTGAGGAAGATAAAATGAAAAGGAGAAAAAGAGCTCTCTATAAAGGACCTAAAATTTTTTTTCCAGCTCTGTGACCCTGGAAAATCACTTAACCCTATTTGCCTCAGTTTTCCTTTCTGTAAAATTAACTGGAGAAGGAAATGATAAACCGTTCCAGCTTCTTTGCCAAAAAAAAAAAAAAAAAAAAAAAAAAAAAATCCCAAAAGGGGTTATGAAGAGTTGGATATAACTAAAAACAACTAAACAACAATAACAAAGAAGAGACTTGGTTATTAAATGAGAGAAAGCTATTAGAGGTTGGAAGAAAGACGAAAGTTTTCGGAAAGTCACTGTGGTAACTCGAATAGTAAGTCAAGTAGAGACCTAAAAGGATTATCTTGCTGCAATAAGAGCCCAGTTGAGATTATAGTACATAAATTTATCCTGGTTCTAGTTAGCATGATTTTGTGATTTTTCCTTTACTTTTTTTATCAACTTATAATTAGTATAAAAGTCATTGAACAGTGAGAATATTGTTGTTTTCTTTTTCTTGCTCTTACCTGCTTAATGAGTCTATTTCATTATCATAATACATTTTTGCTGAAGATAATGATAGTACACAACAGAAAGCAATTTTTAAAATAAGAACCTAACCAAATACACAGTAATATAATCACATTATTTATAATAATTAAAAATATTAGATTGAATTATGTTTTGCATGACTTCACATGAATAACAGGTATCATATTGCTTGCCTTCTTGATGGGTTAGGAAGGGGATGAAGAGAAAAAGGGAATGTAGAATCCAAAAATTTTAAAGAAATGCTAAAATGTCAAAAGAAATTCTTTTAAGAAAACAAGTATTAAAAAGAATAGGAATATTGGTTTTACTTTTTTTTTTTCATAAAACTAGCTTCTTGTTTTTTTTACTTTCAATTTTATTAAGGTATTCTTTGATTTGGGGAATTCCCAATATGATGTCTAATTGGGGGTTTGTAATTTGTTTTTTCTAGCTTTTGTAATGATATGCCCAGTTAATTGATTTGCTCTTTATTTTATTGATGTAATAATTTAGAAATATAAGGTTTTTCCTAAATACTACTTTGACTACATCCCATCAATTTTGGAATGTTGTCTCATTGTCATTCTCTTTAATGAAATTATTGGTTTGATCTATGCTTCATTTTTTAACTTACTTGTTCTTTAAAATAAGAATACTTAATTTCCAATTAATTTTTAATTTATTTCCATGAAAAAAATTTAGTCTATTCATAGAGAGCTCTTTCTTCCCTCCTTTTCATTTTATATTCCCCAAGGCTCAAGTTCTTTTATTTCTAGAGCCTTTCATTAAATATATTCTTTGCATTATGTATTTATTTTATTATGATCTGAAAAGGATGCATCTACTATTTCTATTTTTCTCCATTTGGTTATGAGGTTTTTATACATAATAAATACATGGTTGATTTTTGGGTAGGTTCATGTACTGCTGAGAAAAAGGAATACTCATTTCTATTTCCGTCTCTGAAAGTCGATCAATCAAAGTTTTCTAAAATTTTATTCATCTCCTTAATTCCTTTCTTGTTTATTTTTTAGTAGATTTATCTAGTTCTGTTGCTCTAGAATTAATTTTGAAGTGTTATTTGGAGAGAAATTTGGAAGAGTTCAGGCAAGTTTCTGTTTTACTCTACCATCCTGGCTCTGCCTTCCAAGCTCCTCATATAATGAAGAAATATTATAGGATAAATCTGAGGTTCCCTGCTATGAATTTATACATTTTATATTTTCAACCTATTTAATAAATGGAAACATTGGATTTTTCTTTTGACTTAAGGATACTGTGAAAAAAAAATTCTAAGGATAAATGAAACCAGGGAGAAATTTCTAGAAGATAATAATGCTGTAAAAATAACTAGATTCCCAGAAATGAAAATGGAAAATGGAGTTGCAACATAGAGCGGTTTGAGAAGCTGACTAAAAGAATTAAAGAGGCAAGGAGAAAAATTAGGGTTCTTACAGAAGATTTTAAAAAGACAAATAAAAGGTCTGACATTTTGGAAGAGAAGCTAGAAAATCTTGACAAAAAAGTAAATAGTCTGACAAAGAGAATGACAAGGAAAGAACAGAAAAATTCACAGATGGAATAAGAAATTTAGAGCAACGTCAAAAGATAGCAAAAATGGAGGACAAATTAAAGTCTCTATACAGAAAAACAATAGATATTGCAAATAGAGTTCAGTGAGATAATATGAGAATTATTAGTCTCCTATAAAAAGACAATGAAATAAAGAGCCTGAATACCACATTTCAGTGAAATGTACAAGAAAACCATGAGGAAGTATTAGAATTAGAAAACAAAATGCAGATCAATAGCCTCAGAAAGTACATGATGGCTCCATTCAGTATAATGATATAGAGATTAGATTTGTTCTGTTTGGTCCTAGAGGACAGAAATAGGAGCAATGAATGGAAGTTACAAAGGGGCAATTTTAGAGATGGTGACAAACAACATAAAAAATTCAAAGAAAGATAAGAAAATTGTATGAAGCTACTGTGAGACAATATTTTCCCCCCTGATTTTTCTTATGCAGTATGATAAGTGTGCAAATATGTATAGAAGAATTGCACATGTTTAACAAATTGGATTACTTGCTGTCTAGGGGAGGTAGTGGGAAGAGGGAGGGAAAAAATTTGGAATACAAGGTTTTGCAAGGGTGAATGTTGAAAATTATCTATGCATATATTTTGAAAATAAAAAGCTTTAATTATAATAATACTAATAAAATATTTATCAAAAAAAGAAAGGCTAGACAGAACAACATACATAATTAATTAATTAATTCAATCACTAAACACTAATTAAGTAACTTCTGTACCAGGCAGCAATTAAGTTTTTTTAAATTGCTAATAGCCAACAAAATTAAAATTCAATAAAAAATGTTGGTACCTTGCTATTAAAGTCAAAGGATACATTTTTCCTTTCTGTTAACAATTAGTGAACTACAACCATATGATGAAATATGTACTATCAGTCATAATCACATTAGTAAGGCGTTTTGCTAAAATATTTTCAAGGGGATGTACAGGAAACATATTGTTTGGATCAGAAAGGTCTATCTTGCCCAAATAAATGATAGCAATAAAGTGATTTTTTTAAACAGAAAAACAACAGATAAAATAAATGCTATGTCAGAGAATTGCTGCAAGAGACATTTATGGGAGTCCAAAGTACTTGAAGTACTTTAAATCCTTTAGAAGAAAAATCATTATAGTAAATATCACTATTCAAGATCAGGGCAGTGAGACTACAGAAATGAGGTAACCTGAAAAATATATATATAAAGTTTTTAAAATGGCAATCATATAATTTTTATAAATGACCAAATGAACAGCTGAAATGTTAATATTACTATTGTCTTTTGGTTGTGATTTTGCTCCTTCTTACAAATTGAGAAGCAGCATGATGTAGATAAAGGGATCTGCTAAACCTGGAGACCTGCCTTCAAGTTTCACTTTAGGCGTCTGCTAGATTATGTGACTAGGCAAATCACCAAACCTCTCTGAAGCCCAGGCCACTCTCCAAGACCATAAATTTCAGAGAAAGGGAGAACCTGACGGTAAAGGGAATTTCTTAATTTTGAAGTTCCCGGTAAAATCACAGGTCAAGTCTTTATTGCTAAGAACAAGTTGATTGTTCTTAAAAGTTATTCCACACATTCTTCGGATTCAGTCTCTTAGCTGTGTGAAATAGCTTTTTTATTTCATTGTTCAATTTTGCCTTTTATCAAAATATCAATGAAGAACTGAAGGAACAAAATGTAGCCTTGATATGCTAAATAGCATTTTTTTTTTCTGTTCAGCAAGAAAAGAATAATGAATAACTTAACAAAGAATTTGCTTACTGGGCTTTTGAACTCGTGTGCTTATTCATTAGATGGGGATGGCAAGCTCTAGAGACAGAAACTAAATTTATCTTTGCAAATATACTTACTGGAAAGAGCATTTGTATTAATAATTCTTTAAATATGCCTAAGCTATGTTATTTTTGGCTACTTAATAGAAAACGGGGAAGTATTTCATACTTATAAGAATTTTTTTTTCATCTGGGGAATTTTAATATTTACCTAATTAAAAAACTCGATTGTAATTATTTTTTTACAAAATTGTTATTATATTCATAGACAGTCAAATATTCTTCACCTGATCAACCAGTCAGACAGCAATAAGTATTTATTAAGCACTTAGTATGTGCCAGACCTGGTTCTAAGTCCTGGGGGAGACAAATAGAAATAAAAAGAAAAGGAATCTCTGCCCTCAAGGAGCTTGTATTTTAATTCTAATGCGTGAAGACAACAAATGGAAGGAAGCTGAAAACCAAGGATGAGGAAAAGGTGAGAAAGTGTGTCAATTGCGATAGGGTGACTAAATCCAAATAGAGAATAGCTACTCAGAGCCTTCCTCAAAATGAAGATTCTAAGGACTCACCACTGGGAGAAAAGAGGCTGCATGTCCCATAATCAAATGTTTAATACAGTTTAAAAGTAATTTATCTGGTACATCAAAAGATATTTTAAAAGTCTCACTTATCTCATTAAGTAAAATGGGCCAAAATTTCAATGGATCCATGATGATTAGGAGTATTTGCTCGTCATGTATACTTATTGTGTATCTAAGTTATATTTTAATATATTTAACATCTACTGGTCATCCAGGGGAAGGGGTGGGGGGGGGGTAAGAGGTGAAAAATTGGAACAAGAGGTTTGGCAATTGTTAATCCTGTAAAGTTACCCATGTATATATCCTGTAAATAAAAGGCTATTAAATTAAAAAAAAAAAAAAAAAAAGGAGTATTTGCTTAATACTCCTATCACAACATATAGCATCGTAACATACAACAAACTGTTCTGGTCTTTTCATCCTTTCAGATTCTTGAATATATTCTCTTTTACCCAATATGCTGGATGACTTCCTCAAAGTCCTTTCGCATATTTCATGTACATCACATATTTCATGTACACCAGTGCAATATCTGAGCTGAACATCTGTTATATCTCATCCTTGCTTATTCAATCAGTTCATTTCCTTTTCTGATTATACATTTCCTAGATAGCATTCTTCAATTCTTACATGTGTGATGTTTGCTGAAGACTCTCTGTCTCTACATTTCTTTTTGGGCCAACCTCCCAAAATGTTTGGTAACTGGATTTTTCTTAAAAAAAAAAAAAAAAAAAAAAATCTGTAAGAGACAAATGTCTTAACAAGAATTTTACAGACCCACTGATGAAACCAGAAAAGGATTTTATTTTACATTCTTGTAAAAGTGGGCTTCTAAGCTTTTAGGTATGCTTAAAATTAATAAGATGTGCTTTTTTTATACCCCGTTCCCCTTTCCCCCAAAAAGGCAAGTCCCTCCCCTGATTCCCCATTGACTGGGTAATACACAGGTTATAGTCTATCTGAAGAGAATTCCTACACATGAGTCTCCACCCCTAAAGTTCACCTTATTTGGTCAGTCCCTCCCTTGATTCTCCATTGGCTTGGTACTACATAGGTTACAGTCTATTCCAAGGACATAATTCCCCCACAACAGTATGAATCCCCACCCCCTGATTACATCTCTTCAGGGGTTTCTTATTCTAATTTATGACTTCCCTCCATAAGTTTTGTTTTCCTAGTTTCATTCAGCCTAACCTTTAGATTCCATTTCTTAGGTTTCAATTTCCTTTTTCTGATTTAAGTTTCATTTCTCTGCATTTTTCTCATTTAAGTTTTATAATTCTGTGGAAACTAAACCCTCATCCAATTCTCAAACACCATCATTGATGCAAAATATATCCTCAACACAACCAATTTCCCTAATTCTTCATTTTCCCTTTTAAACTCAATGTCAATTTCAAGAAGATTCAAGGTCTCAGAACTTCTCTCTTTATATGCTAGAGATCATAAATATCTTATCTCATTATTTTTCCTTGCTCTCAGGCTTGGGACTTGATTTGATTTATTGACAGCAAAAAACCACTGGGAGACAGTAAGCTCTTACACAGGCTATAATACAGTTCCAAAGCCAGGGGTTTTTTATAGTTGTCGTGAGTTTACAAATATACATAATAAAGACCAGAATCAGGATATCTTAAAGTTTCCATTAACTTGTAAATTAGTCCTTTTTCAGTCCTGCTAGATTTCAAAATGCCTTTTGGGATTTCCTTAGCTAGGAAACTGAAGTGATTTGCTTTTTCATAAGGAAAATGGGGTAAGCAGGGTTAAGTGACATGTTCAGGACCACATAGCTAAGTGTCTGAGAACAGATTCACTGCACTATCTAGCTGTCCCTACCATTAGCTCATTATTGATCAAATGTACTTGAAATCTAATCAAAAAGGATTTTAGAGTGATAAGGTTTTCATAGCCTCAAGTGTTTGGGACCATTTTTAAATCAACATCAAAATGTAATGCCAGAGAAACTGAGGCAGGAGAGAGATTAGAGTTTTCAATAGTTTATTAATTGGAGAGTATAATTGACTGGACTGGACTCTCGTCTCAAATTATCCAGTCAGATAGAGATAAAGATATACTGGGACCAAGGAATCCATGTTGGTCCCAGGTCTGTCATCTCAAAGAATGCAGCCAAGAATAAGAGTGGCCCCCTCCTTTAAATAACCTTAGAGACAAAGACCCCAAAAAAGGTGGGAAGGCTTCTGTCAGGTTGGGGGGGAGACCATAACTCCTAAAAGCCCAGAGACAGGATGTCTGAATACCCAGAGATAAAGATGTCAGTGAGGTATCTTGGAATATTTTAGAGGGATATTGTAAATTCTTGAGGACAGGAGTTCTGCTCTCTTGTTTATCTTGCTAGCAATTTATAACCTTAGAGTAAACGGTTCCCAATCTTAATGGACTAGAGTGGGTTTTTACAACTAAGGGGATTTGACAGAACAGTTAAGGAAACTGAGACAAAGGAAACTAGTTCAGGGAAACCAAGTCAGAACAGTTAAGAGAACTGAGGCATAACAAGAATAGACAATTCTATTGTGCTTGGAGACTGGATTTGATGGGATTTTTAGGTAGCAGGAGTGGCCTATAGCTGCTCAAAGAGTATTTTTTTTTTTTTTTTTTTTTGCCATTATATTTTAGTAGCTCAGAATAGAGAATGTAGTAGATATAAAAGGAGGGAAGGAGAAAAATTTAGAACTCAAAATCTTTCAAAAGTGAATGTTGCAATCAGATGATTCAAGCCAATTCTAATGAATTTGTGATGGAGAGAAACATCTCCATCCAGAGAGAGGACTGTGGGTACTGAACCTTTTTTGTTCTTTGCTTGCTTTTTTTTTATTCCTTTGTCATTTTTTTTTCCTTTTTGATCTGATTTTTCTTGTGCACCATGATAATTGTGGAAATATGTTTAGAAGAATTGCACATGTTCAACATATATTGGAATACTTGACGTCTGGGGCGGGGGAGAAGCGAAGGAGAAAAACTTGGAGCACAGGGTTTTGCAAGGGTGAATGTTAAAAACTAGCTTTACATGTATTTTGAAAAATCAAAATACTATTAAGAAAAAAAAATAATGAGAAATTTTTTATCTTATCCCCCAGGAGCTCAGGCCTTCCTCCAGGGAACTTGCTGTGGTCTCCAAGCCATAATCTCCAACATCATCTTAATCCCACTCAGACTTTCAAACACACCTTTAGGTGTTGTCTTTTCCTCATTAAAAAGTAAGCTTCTTGAGCCCAAGGAATTGTTTATATTTATGTCAGCATTTAGCATCTTGCCAGGCACATAGAAAGCACTGATAAATGTTCTTTCCTCTCTTCCTTTCTTCTTTCCTTTCTTCCCTCTTTCCTTCCTTTCTTTTCTTTTCCTCTTTCCCTGCCTTCTTCCCTTCCTTCCAGTTTTCTTATTTCTTCCTTCTTTCCTTCCTCCCTCCCTCCTTTTCTTCTCTTCTTTCTTTTGTCCTTTCTTTTTTTTCTCTTTTCTTTCTTTCTTTCCTTTCTTTCTTTCTTTTCTTCTTTCTTTCTTTCTCTCTCTCTCCTTCCTTTTCTGCTTTTCTTCCTTCTTTCTCTCTCTTTCATTCTTTCCTTTCTCCTCTTCCTCCTCCCACTTCTGCTCCTCCTGCTCTGCTTCTCTCTCTCTCTCTCTCTCTCTCTCTCTCTCTCTCTCTCTCACCCCTTTACACATGCTGTGTTCAAGAAAGACTAATGTTGATGAGGACAATACATCCTCGTCCAGAAGAGCATCTGCATTCTCTGGGAAAGACTCTCTTCCTATACATTATGCACCTTTAGGATGCAAAAACTACATTCCCTGGGAAAGACTCTTTTCCCACACCCTATCTCAAGTATGTTCCTTTCCGGATGCAAAACCCAAAATTGTTTTGTTTCTGTATATAAGTAAGCCCTGAGAAAATGTCTCTTTGCAATTCTTTACTTTGCCCACTAAGGGAACATCTTGGTGTCTCTCTCTTTAATAAAGTTCCTTTTCTTATCACAGCCTTTTGCGTAGCGTTTCTAGCTGCGAACCCCCCCTAACTTGGTGTTCTGGAGAACTAGGAGACCTACCCATATTCCTGCCACCATCCATACCTCATCAATGTGAGGAATGCTGAGCCCTTTTTCAGACCTGCTTTCCACCTTTGGTGTCAATTTGATTCACCTAATTCTCACCTGTGACTCTAAGAAGCTATAGCATGCATAGAAGCCATACCCCCGTAAAATGGTTGACTCATCTACATTAAGGGTAATTAATTGAAGGGTTTCTAAATCTACAGTGAGTTAGGGATGTCTTCCCCAAGAAAGTGAATACTTCCTCTGGTGGAATGATATTAGACACTGAAATCAGATATCAATGTTTCTATCCAGTAGCAGGCCCCACTTTTCTTCAGGAAGAGGGAGCACTGAGGAAGGAAGGAAGGAAGGAAGGAAGGAAGGAAGGAAGGAAGGAAGGAAGGAAGGAAGGAAGGAAGGAAGGAAGGAAGGAAGGGAGGGAGGGAGGGAGGGAGGGAGGGAGGGAGGAAGGAAGGAAGGAAGAAGGTGAATGTGTTTACTGACTAGCTGATAAATAAGCACATTGGTTGGTGGAAATTTGAGTCAGGATTTTGAATGGGTGGGGCTTCTTATGAAAGAAAGTGCTTCAGGTGCTACATTATTCAATTTTTAATTTTATACTTCATAATAATCATGAGATGGTGATAACCTGTTATAATTCACTGCAATGCAACAAACATTTATTAAATTTCTCTGATGTCTGTTGATGGAATCTTAGCTGCTGCCCCAGTCCCAATCATCCTGTCACTTTCCCTGTCTCATGAGCTTCATTTGAACAAAGGGACCTTTTATCTTTTCCATGTATACCTTAATCTAATCACAGAGACTTTTCTGAGATTGTCCAAAGTATGTGAAATCTCCAGAGATCATCCAATTTTCCTATTCTGCTCCATTCTCCTATTTTTTTTTTTCTTACCTTCCCTTCTGTATATAAACTCTCACCTCCATCTTCTGGTTACCCCTCTCCTTTAAGGAGGAGGCCCACAAGGTATGTCACCCTGTATCTTAAGTAATTGGCCAAATTAATGTCCATGCTTGATTTGGAGATGGTGTGAGCCTGAATTTTTTTCAGAAAGATGCTGTCACCCAAGCCCCGGTACCCCAACATCTTTGGCATTCTCCAGCATATGTGACAGATTGTCAAGGATCTCTTGATAAGTACTACTGACAATTACTATCCAGAGGCTGGGGGGATGAGGGGGAAGAATGGCATTTTATGCTCAGAGCACAGATTTACTATATAAGAAAGTCAGAGAGCTTGAAACATCACTCTTGTATTTGGTTACATAGGCAGGATGAGTATCAACAGAATTTTACAGAAGACAGAAGAGGAAAGTAATCATTAAAGAACAAGTAGCAAAAGTCAAAGCTTTATGTCAGGTGAAACAGAAAACTTGTCAGTAAACATGAGGTGTGGCTGGAATTTGCAAACACGGGAGTTAAAATTAATGTCTCAGTTTGATTTTGCAGATCCTAGCTAGTTAGTTACATGATTTATTCATCTTAAGTAATGGTGATAATAAGACTGAGTCAAAAACTCTATTTATCACATATGCAAGGTACTGTGATAGTCAATAGGAAAAAAGAACAGAAATGAAAAAACTGTCTACCCTCAAGGAGTTTAAATACTATTGAGAGACACAAATAAAAAACCATAAATAAAAACTCTTAAGAAAGGCTTCCAAAAGAAATTCTCATTTAATGTTTTGTGAAATCCCCTCATGAGGATGGAACAAGAGATTTGTGCTAGAAATTCTTTAATGATTCGGATGGGGTCCTAGGTGTTGACTGGTGGAGAAAGAATGAGCTATTGATGTAATTGCTCCCTAGGGCACTGATTGGAATCAGTTTAGCTTTGTGATCTCACCCTCTGTGAAGGTTGTCCAGTCAGAAATCCAAAGTTATCTCAAACCCCTAAGGCCCATTCTCGGTGGAGCTCATGGGTACCCCCACCTTGCTATGTCCAGCCAAAAAATCCCAGGAATGTCCCTGAGGTTAAATTCCCCCTTTACATCTGCCTAGGGACCATGCCATCTTTGCCCAATTCCTTTCTTTGGATTAGTTCACCACAACACTGAAGTGTCTTTCCCTTTTCTCCTCCTATATACCATATGGTGTCTCCCCTCCCATCCCTTCATCATGCTTCATCTCTACTCTTATCCCCCAACTATGCCTTATGGTGTCTGTTTTCTCCTTACAGCTAACTCTTTTAGGGTGCTAAATCCCTTTTAACATTTAGCCTGCCAGAGAAAAGTATGTTCCAAAGTCTCCTGGCTAATTGACTAGGCTAATTCCCACTAGGGAACTTGTTTTTTCCATCCATAATTATTAAAACCCTTTTCCTTGCTATGTGCTCACCCAACACTATTTCATATTTACCATTCCTGGTATCTATTATATTTCTTCCTTTTGTCTGTAACTCTTCTAAATAAAGCTACCTTTTGCCAAAAAGAATGGCTGTTGTGAATTCTTCACATGACCAAACCCCAATTTTTAGTGCTCTTCTAAACACATCATCTGGTGCCAAAAAAACCCACATCATTTGATACATGAACCACATCAACTCCTTAAGGAGAATATTATGAGAACTGTGTTCATCTAAACTAAATCAATTGAAGAGGAAAGCAACAAATATTGGAAGGGAAGTGGAAAAATCGGGGCACTAATTCAATGTTGGTGGAACTGTGAACTGATCTAACCATTTCAAGAGCAATTTAGAATTATGTCTAAAGAGTTAGTAAACTGCCTATATCCCTTGACGCAGCAATACCACTACTAGGCTCTGTTTCTCAAGTTGATTAGGGAAAAAGGAAAAGAATCCATATGTCCTAAAATATTTATAGCAGCTCTTGTTATGAAGGCAAAGAACTGGAAATTACTAAGGCATCTGTCAATTGGGAAATAGCTGAACAAGATGTGTTATATGAGTGTGATGCAATATTATTGTGCTACAAGAAATGATGAGTTTGATGATTTTAGAAAAACATGAATAGACTAGCACAAAATAATGAAGAGTAAAATGAGCAGAACCAAGAGAACATTGTATACAATAACAATACTGTTCCATATAGTAACAAGGATAACCTTGAATAACCAAGTCATTTTGATTAATATAAATACTCACATTTACTCCAAAAGACATATGAAGGAAGATGAAATCTCCTTCCAGAGAAAGAACTGATAAATAGAAGTATGTATAGAATGATTTTACATATATATATATATTTGTGCCTAATGGTAATTATCTCTCAAGTGGGAGGGAGGAAAGGGAAAGAAAGGAAAAAAGAAAGTTATATGATAATGTTATATGTTTAAAAGGAATAGGAAGTCGTAATAGTAGATTTGCAATTTTGTGGAAAATCATTTTTTTCCTTATTCTACTATATTATGAAAATGTGTGCTTCATTTCTTAAGTTCATAATAAAATAAATAAAAATTTTAAAAAATTAACTAGAAAAAAATTATCCTGGGGATTCATAACCCATTTTTATTGTTGTTTTTGGAAGGGAATCTTGGGGGGAGTAAAGATGGGGAGAAAATTAGGAACTGCGTCAGTAAAGGGATATATATCTATATAGATAGTTCATGAAATGAATGAACCTTGAATCAATTGATCAGATATTTATTAAACGATTACTATATGCAAGGCACTGAGAATACAAGTATGAAGAATAAAACAAATATGTTGAAGCAAGATTGCTTATGAGTAGGTGAAATGGGCCACAGAGTGAGTTGAACTAGGAGGGAAATGAATCCTTATGGGTCCCCTTATGCAATACAATGCAATGTAAATCCTAGGCAAGGATTTACCAATCATGACATCCGGCCTCTGGGCTGAAACGTGCTTTTCAGGAAAGTTAGTACAAAAATACAGAGAAGGGAGATGTATTATCCTGTGTGAGAAACAGAGAAGGCCAATTTGCCTGGACCACCAGATAGGTGGGGCGGGTAGACTCAGTCACTATAATTAAAGAAATCAAAAGATGGAAGTCCCAATTCTGTTGCTCATTAGCTATATGACCTTCACTAAGATACTTTCTTATTGAGCCTATTTCCTCATAATGGAACTCAGCAAATGAATGACCAAAAACTAAATCATGAGTAGGCAGTCATATCTAGATAACTTTGTCTTGGGTTAGTGATTGCTTGACTAAGATCGTTAAATAATAAATACTACTGTTTTTCATGTCATTTTTCATATTCAGATCTATGGTAATTTTTCTTGGAAATAATAAATACTACTGTTTTTCATCTCATTTTTCATATTCAAATCTACGATAATTTTACTTGAAATGAAAGGAACAATATTGTTGGCATTTTAATTTACTAAAAGGATATGGCCAATATTGCATTAGAGAGACTGATTTTTAAGAACAGAGTAGTCAGTTATTTTAATATATAATTATACCTATTGCTGCTGAGAGCCTATAAATGTTTTACATACATTAGTTACTGAATTCTGACAGAATTTTTTTCCATCTTCAAATCTAAAACATAATTAAAAAAGGAAAAAATGATAATTTATTATACAATTTCTACCCATATCATAGGCAAACTCCATTTTCTTGATTTATATAGAACTCACTCTTCAATTATAGTACTAACCTTTAGCATTTGTCTAATAAAGAAGTATAATGATTACTCCTACAGTATATAAAAAATAATTCATTACTCCCATTCCATTTATTCTGTCCTGTCTAATTAAAACTCATCTCATTTCATTTTTCATTGTTCCTTTTCTGAGTTTATCACTACAATGGCCTTCCTGACTTCAGATTTTAAAAAAAAATACATCTGTACAATGTGAATTTTCTTTTATACAGTAGGGAGATTCAGGCAGAACAAACAACTTGCTAATGGCAATAGAACATTAGTCTTTTACTAAAACTGGTTTCTAGCCCTGCTTCTAAATAAGTGCCTGGACCTATTAATTTCCATATAAATTTGCATTTGAGTTCAAGAGGATCTAACATAAAGTATTGCAGAATGAATTTTAATGAATTGAGTGACCTTATGTAATTATATTCAAAACTAGCATCAGGGCAAGACCCACAATAAGTAGCTTCAGAGCCATCTCCAGGGAACTGCAAATTAGGATAGTTACCCTTCTACTTCTTTCCAAATTAGGTACCTGGAGGTACAAAGAAGCAGTGATCAGAGAATGGAGTAGATTCTTTTATTGGAGCTAAAAAAGAAAAAGCCCTGAGGCTCAAAACACATACAAATAATCCACACACAAAAAAAGAAAGGGTCCCAATGAGTGAAAGAACCGCTGGTAGGCCGGACCAACTTCCATCCTCTTCCCCATCCCCATAGAAGGTTTTGTGATTTCTCTTTGCAACTTTTTTCCTCTTCAACTCTGCCCTTGGTATCCATTTTAACAAGTAGCTGACATTTATTCTTGTTTGTAGAAAACACAAGGGAGGATAAATGTCAGCTATTATTCTTATAAACCACAACTCTGAAATGAAGTTTAGAGTTCATGTGAACTAAATTCAATCTTGCAGGGTCCTTAAACCCAAAGCACACTCTTTATGCCTTCACCCAGCATTTCCCATAGGAAAATAAAAATTGGGGTTATGTCTTGTGCAGCAAAATAACTGTATGGATATGTAAACATATATTGTATTCAACATATACTTTGACATATTTAACATATTTGGATCTACCTTTCATCTAGGGGAGGGGGTGAGGGGAAGGAGGGAAAAAGTTGGAACAGAAAGTTTTGCAAGGGTCAATGCTGAAAAATTACCCATGCATATATCTTGTAAATAAAAAGCTATAATAAAAAAATAAAAAGATAATCCCAGTAAGAAAATTCCTTCACCCCCCAAAAAAATAATTGGGGTTATGTCTAAGTATTCACAATGAAATGAGAAACCCTCAGTTTCTAAGTACCTCTGCTGATTGGTTAAGTCAAGGATGTTCTATTTCAAGAAGAACCCCAATCTTGCTCACCTGATTCCCCAATCAAGTCTTTCACTGTTGGGACTTCAACTTTAACTTCCTCCTTACTCTATTCCTCAGCTTTCCAATTCCTTCATTTTGTGGGATCTTCCTTCCTTAAAATGTATTCTTGAGGGGAGATCTCTTTTTTTTCCCCTTTAGTCTTAGGCATATACTAAGCAGCTTGATTGATGCTATCTATTCAATTCAGTAAAATATTTATTAAGCACTTACTTTGGACCAGACCACCTCAGCCCTAACCCTTCCTCTGCTAAATACTGGGGATTTTGTTGTTCAGAAGGGATAAAGGAACTACCCAACTTCTCTGAGGTTATTATTATTGTTCAGTCTTTTCAGTCACTTCCAGTCTAGCTCTTTCTTCTGTGATCCCATTTGAAATTTTCCTGGCAAATATACTTGAGTGGTTAACCATTTCCTTCTCCAGATCATTTTATAAATTTAAGAAGATTAAATGCCTGACCTCAGGTTCACACAGCTAGTTAGTATTTGAGCCCTAATTTTAATTCAGCTCTTCCTGACTCCAGGTACAATGCTCTATCCTCTGTACCACTTAGCTGCTCAATTTTAAGGACAGAAATATGAAAATGAAAAGCAAATCCTGTCCCAGGAAGTTTACTATCTAACAAGGAAAGATCAGACACAGAAGGAAGTTGAACAGGAACCTAAATGGGAGAGGAAAAGCTTAGGAGGTATGAGTACCAAAGCTAATAAAAAATACATGACGTTGAATTTATGTATCATTTCTATAAGCATTCAGGCTAAGGAGCAATTGCATATTGGACAGGCTTGAGAAAAAGCTGGCAAAAAAAGGTAAAAGGACTTAGACCTATGTTTCTAAACAATTAAAAACAACTCTGTCTTTTTCTCTGATGACCCCTCACCTTCCCAAAAACCTGTACTTCAGATTTATAGACTGGGCTATGCTAACAGGACAAAGAATTTAGGGATTATATACATGTGTATATGTATGTATATATACTATAAGTATGTATGTATACATATATATGTATATGTATATATATTATGTGTGTGTGTTTGTGTATAAAATAAAGCACCAGGTTCTGGGAGAGCAGTTCAAAATGTGAAAAACTCAGAAAGACATTATTATAGTCACAAGGAGCCCTGTATCTGGTCAAAGGACAAAATGGCAGGTCAAGATGATCAAACTGACAACTGCGAGTGAAGAGAGCTATTTAAAAGTCAGAGGGAAAGAGGAAAGGGGAAGTAAAGGCAGAATCTAGAGTTAGGGTGGAAAAAGAAAGAGTCTTGGTGAAGGATAAACTCACATATATATATTATATCTATGTGATGTGGCTGATGTAGAAACCAGATGGTGGTAGGTACCAAAAGTTGGGAAGAATTCACAATGGCCATTCCCTTTGGCAAAAGGTGGATTTAGCAGAATAGGTTACAGACAAAATGAAGGGATACACCAGACATCAGGAATGGTCAATATGAAATAGAGTTGAGAGAGCATAGAAAAGATTTTTAATAATTAATGATGGAAAGGGCAAATTCCGTAGTGAAATTTGCCATTTACCAGGAGAAAGGAAACACCCCATGAAGTTGGGACATGCCCTTAGCTGGCAGGCTAAATCCCCTAGGAGATTTAGCACCCTGAAAGAGTTAGCTAGCTACAGGGAGGAGAAGTGGGGTGCCATAAGGCATGATGGGGCTTGGAGAGGAATGGGGGGCTAGAAGAGACCACAGGCATGGGAAAGGGGTAAAAAGAAAGCCACCACAAGGCAGAATGCCTTGGAAGACTGACCCAAAGGAGGGCAGTGACCATGGGAAGGGCCATAAGTAAATTTATAAGTAGAACTTAGCCTCAGGGACTTGACATAACTTGGATTTCTGCATGGATTACCTCCAGAGAGTGTGAAACCTAAACAGTCTAACAGCCCCACGCCAAGAAATTGAATCGCTTCCATTTGAATTGTCTCAGGAAGATTCTGAAGATCACCAGGAAGGATGAGGTACCAAACACTGAGGCCCATTCTCAAACTAAACTGCCAAGCATTCCCTCTCTACTGCAGAGAACATGATTCCATTGGGCTGACCACATTGTTCAAATGCCAAATATATATTTGCCAAAAAAGATCATTTTGTGGAAAACTCACACAGGGCAAGCACTCACAAGGTACTCAGAAAAAGTGATACAAGGACTCTCTCAAGGTCTCTCAAGAACTTTAGAATCGATTGTATGACTTGGGAGACACTGGCCCAGGACCACCAACATGGCATGCCCTCATCAGAGAAGGGACTGCACTCTGTGAGCAAAGCAGGATTGAATTAGCCCAGAAGAAATGGGAGAGACACAAAGTTAGGGAAGCTCCCCAAAATAGGGACTATTTGTACCCGACTTGTGACAAAGCATTCCGAGCTTGTATTGTTCTGATCAGCCACAGTTGGACACACTGCAACTCAACTTTAACATAGGGATGCTATTTTGGTCCTCTTGGAGAAGGAAGGACAACAATCATTCAGCCCAATGCACTCCCCCTTCCCTCCCCATTTAGGATCTCATCATATGTCAGCAATTGGATGAAGGGAACACAGGAAGAGAAAAATGCTAATACTAACTAGTATTATATAGATTATTTATATCTATAGATATAAGTATATGGATATTTATAGAGAGATGTAAACTAATACTAGGAAGAGAAAAATACTAAAAATGAGGGTACTTTGATCACAAAGGTTACTTGGAGGGCAAAAATATTTTTAGGGCACCTGCTCAGGAGAAGGAAGGGTCCCTTATCTGTGAGGTCCTTATTGATTTGTTGAGTTGGGCAAGCCATGGTCATGCTGACAAAACAGTCTTAAGAATGTGACCTCCCTTTGTGTAGAATGAGTTTCACAATGGGAACGGGGTGGACTTGATTAGAGTTCACATCATTCCTGACAATGGCTGGACCACATCATTTATGTATACATATATATGAAACTAGAAAAATAAATTGAGGAAGTAAATGTACATAAAGAAGAAAGCCCAAAATGAGGTCACAAAGATTTGGCTGTGATTGAACAACAACAAAAAAAGAGGGAATATAACCTCTGAAATATTCTTCTTTTTTAGGGACAAGTGGATGGCATGGGAGAGGGAATACCAGCCTGGAATCAGGAAGACTGCTCTTCCGAGATCAAATTCTGCCTCAGACACCTATGTGACCCAGGGCAAGTCATCTAAACCTGCTTTCCTCAGTTTTCTCATCTGCAAAATGAGCTGGAAAAGGAAATAGCATACCACTACAGTATCTTTGCCTAGAAAATCCCTAATGGGATCACTAAGAGTTGGACACCAGTGAAATGACTTAACAACAAAAAGGAAGAAACAAAATCACCTTTTTTTTGCAGATGAGTCAAAATTAATTGAAATAACTTCAGCAAAGTTGCAGAGCAGAAAGTAAATCTATATAAATAATATTTCTGTTTATCAATAATAAAATCTACGAGGAAGAAATGAAAAGATTAGTCTAGCTACCAAGATAAACATTGAAACTATATGAATTCAATTATAAAACACTATTCATAGAATTAAAGACAAATAAATAATTGGAGAAATATTGTATATAGTGTTGAATACAGATATCAGAAGGGACTTCTTAACTTTAATCACAATTGCCCCCATGATTGGAACAAGTTCAAATCAGTTTTCCTGTTGCTGCTCCTGGAACCCTAGCCTGCTCTTCTGAGCAGATGTTGTACCTCCCCCCAGCCTCCCTGAACCTTTTCTATGGATTTTCAGTTGTTATGCAAAGCAATTTATGGAACAGCTTCACCAGGCTGTGCTCATGAGATTCCCTCCCTGGAAATGTATTTAACCCTGCCTACCTTTGCCCCCCTTGGGTGCTCCAGGATGTCTGTGCTGCATTGTGCCCTGAATTGCAATTTCCTTGCTTCATTAAGGAATTCTAGTTTTTGCTACTTTGGTAATCTTCTTTATTTCAGATTGACAATAGGTAGGCTGAGCCAATATAATAAAAGTGATAATGCTATCCAAATGCATTTACTTATTTGATGCCATCCCAATCAAATTGCTGAAGGATTACTTTATACAACTAGGAAAAAAAATAATAACAAAACTCATCTGGTAGAAAAAGAGGCCAAGAAATCTCAAAGAAAATAATGTGGAAAATGGTGAAGAAGGGAGCCTAGGGGTACCAGATCACAAATTGTACTTAAAAACAGTTATCATCCAAATGATTTGGTACTGGTAAAGAAATAGGAATTGATTGATAGGACAGATTAAGTATATAACATATAGGAGCAAATGAATTTAGCAATCCACAATCCAACAAATCCAACGATTCCAGTTACTAAGGTAAGAAGTCAGTATTCTATCAAACTATTTGTAAAACTGAATAGCAGTCTGGCAGAAATAAGGTAATGACCAACATCTAATACCATATACCAAGATAAGCTTTACACAGATACATGACTTAGAAATAAAAGGTCAGATAATAAACAAATTAGAGGAGTAAAGAAGAAATTATCTTTCAGATCTCTGGACAGGGGAACATGAACATGAATAGAGATCAAATAAGGAAGAGAGAGGATCACAGAAGATAGAATGAACAATTTTGATTACATAAAATTAAAAAGCTTTTGTACAAAGAAATACTACAACTAAAATGAAAAGGGAAATCATTAATTGGGGGGGAAGCTTTTTGGCAAATTTATCTGATAGGGGCTTTTCCTCCTTATCATTTCCAAGAAACCAAAGGAAAGAACTATTTCCTTATTGATAAATAGTCAAAAGACATTGCACAAGGGATGAAGTACAAGTCCCTATAGCCATGAGAGGAATTAGAATTAAAATAACTCTGGTTTCAGTTCATACCTTGGCAAAGTTAACCTAAATAAATAAATTAATTAATTAAAAGAAAATTTAAAATGTTGAAGGGATTATGGGAAAATAGGCATATCAGTATACTATTAGTAGAGCTGAGAAAAGGCCCAGACATTCTGGAAAGTAATTTAGAAGTCTGGAAAGAAAGTTACTTACATGAATTCCTTTTGATAATATAACCAAGCTTATAATTTAAAGAGATTTAAAAAAAAAAAAAAAGATGAAAAGGTACTGTGGTATAAAAGGTTCTATAGGTTTACAAAGTATAGATAAGAAAGATATTCATAGTAGCTCTTTTTGTGATGGCAAAAAACTAAATAATTATGGAGTATTAACATAATGAAATAGGCAGCTTTTGATGGATAGAGTGCCTAGAGTCAGAATAATTCTCTTCATGGATTCAAATCTGACTTCAGACTAACTGTAGGGTCCTGAGCAAATCACTTAACCCTGTTTGCCTCAGCTCCTCATCTATAAAATGGAAAAGGAAATGGCAAAACACTCTAGTATCTTTACCTAGAAAACTTCAAAATGTAGTCATGAAGAGTAAGTCACAACTGAAATCACTGAACAACATAACAAAATATAATTCTGCTATTAAAAAATGGTCATTTGGTTTTATTTGAAACAGGAAAAGCTTTTTATGAAGTGATAAGAGAATAAAGTGAACAGAACCAGAAAAATTTGTACTATAACATCAATATTACAAAAATGAACAATTTGGAAAGAGAATGAAGGATGTTTGCTTCTTAGTTACTCCCATGATGTTCTCTCCCATCTGTCTGTATTTGTAGTGTATCAATAATATATCTTATTATATATAGTCTTCTGTTTTGTGACTGTATAATTTTTTATCTCTATTCTATCTGCATAATTTATGACTTTATTATTTGTTCATCATAATTTTGCATATATGTCTTATCTGATTAACTAAATTATAAATTCCTTGTGGGTGGAAACTGTCTTATATTTCTATATTTTCCTTTGCACATAGGTACATAGTCATTTAATAAATATTAATTTATTGTTTGTTGTTAAAAGTCTCAATTTTGTCCAAAATGATCTGGAAAAGTGAACAGTTAGATTTCATCCTAATGTTTAAATAATTAGATTAGAATTAGAGCTAAAAGAAAACTTAGATGTCATCTAGTTCAATTTTTCAATTTACAGATAAGAAAATTAAGGCTCAGAGATATCTTACATATGGTCATATCATTAGTAGCTGGGATTTGAAGGTAAGTCTCCTGACTAAATCTAGTGCTTTCTTAGAAGTGAACAAATTAGTCACTTCTATTCTTTTGCTTTGACCATGAAGATGTGGCTCAATAGTACTTTCATTTCCTCGGTTCATTTTTTTTTTTTTTTTTTTTGCTTTATAAGAAAAGGATCCTTATCTTTGAATGGATGTCAAAAATACATCTTGTCTCTGCTTCCTAATATTCCTTTCTTTCTCTCATTGTTCATCATTTAACCCCCAAAATTGTATTATTTAATCTGAAAAATCCAACTTTATGATACAGTATATATTAAAAAGGCTATAGAAAATTAAATTGGATTCAATCTTTGGCTTTTGGCATAGTTCCTTTGCTCCTGCTGTTCATTCTTCACTTAAATTCATAAGATTCTTTTTTTCATGACATGATAATCATCTCCACAGCAACTAACTATTATATCACAAAGGAAGATGCCTATGAGTGAAGAATGATCAGCAGGAACTGTGGAAAGCTTAAGCAACAAAGATTCTATTTTCATACAAATAAACCCTAATTATAATAAGCCTAGGGAGAAAAATATTCCCCCCCCCAAAAAAAAGAACTACCCAAAACAGAGCTGTCTCTAAGTAAAATCACAAAAGAACAGAATGCTTTTCATCCCTAAATTGTTTTCATAAGAACATATTCTTAAGGAAAGATAACATCACCTGTTATTGCAAGCGTCTGGGCTGAAAAAGAAGCAATGCTTAAAAGCATCAAGAAATTCAATGTGTTTGAGTTAGGATTTGAGGCAGAATGTAGTAAAAACAAACAAACAAACAAATCAACAAACAAAAAACTGTAAATTCTAGCAAATCTAGGGAATTTGGCTATAGACCAAGTGAGAACTATTGCCAATGGCACTTCTATGAGAAAAATTAGAAGCAAGGTTGGATTTGATGACTATAACAATAGTGAAAGACATTCTGTTAAAGGAGTTGAGCCACTTTGACACAAATTCCAATGATAAGAATTTCAGATACATCCTGAATTCACAAAAGACACTGAAATTAAAGAATAGTCAATAATTATATAGTACCTTAACATTTGCAAAATGCTTTATATATTTTAATTTCATTTCATCCTCAAAACAACTCTGAGAAGTAGTTTTTTATTATTATTCCCATTTTATGGATAAGAAAACCAAGGCTAAGAGAAGTTAAATGACTTGGTCAGAGAGGAGATAGGAAGTAATTGAGGTAGAATTCATGAGTCCAAAGTCAGCATTCTACCCCTTACAGTACCTTGATGTATTTGGGAATTAGAAATAAACATCTTATATGGAGTGCCTAACTACTAGTACCTTTTTTAGAGAAACTTCCATGTCATCTTCTTTTTGTGGTGGAGGTGATGGTTTTAATGGAAGACCTCTTACCAAATTACAACTTTCTGACTTTATGTGGATTTAATGTTTTACAAACCACACAATCTTGATTATGACTATATACTTTCTTATGTCCTCTTATATTTTCATGCAGTGGTCATAGCTAATATAAAAATCCAAAATATTCTTATTTCTGGAAATTATAGTTCATTTGGGCAGGTAGTCTGACAAAGGTAGCAGAATGATTTCTTACAAACTCCTTATTTATAGTCAATATCAACTCCCTGTGGCCATTTTTGCTGTCTGTTCATATCTGAAACATCATTATTCTTGACAGGGAAAACAAAAGTAAAAAGAATAGACTGCTTTTTTGATTTCTCTCCATTATCAGCTATCATTATATCCACACTGAGCAGTAGTCATATGCCTTTTTGGATTTTCTTCATTAACCTTATCTAGCCTTCCACTGATTCATTTGCAAAATGTTAACTCAATATCTAGGGAATATATCAGACTATGAGTGACTTTCTTTATTTCTTTTTTTTTTTTTCACAAACTTAAGATGAGAAGGGCAACTTTTTCCCTCAGGTACTCATCATTTTTACCACAGCATCCAGTTTTTCCCTATTGGTGAAAATCAGATCCACAAAATTATTATCCTTGATGATTTTTCCAACTTTTGAGGGATGAAGTTATTATTAGGTAAAATCATACTTATATAGTGTTTAATGTTCACAAAGTACATTATAATTGACTCTTTTACCAACAACCCAGAGAAGTAGATAATATGAGTATTATTTACCCTATTTTACAGAGGAGGAAACTGAAAGTGAATGACTTTTCTATTTATTTAGCTAATAAGTAGTAGAATAGATCTTCTGCTTCCCAAGTCCAGTGTTCTTTCCTTTATATGCTGCATTGGTAATTAAGTCCTGTCCATAACGATTATAAACATTCTGAAGGCAGAGTCCATGACCTTCTATTTCTTTTATATCTCCTAAAATGTCCAGTCTAATCAGCAATAAATTTTTACCTCATATTAAGAGGTGACTTATCTAGTGGAGGGTGTTTAGGACTTGGTTGGAGAAAGACCTAAATTCAAATTCTTTCTCAGATGCTTAGATGAGTACCATTGGGTAAGTCATTTAATTTTTTTTCACATCTCATTTTCCATTTCTGTAAAATGAGGTTAATAATAGGATCTACTTTAGATATAGTTTTAAGGATCTAATGAAATAACATAGGTTAAGGACTTTGTAAAACCTTAAACTTAAGAACTCTGATCATGCAAAGACCAAATATGATTCCAGAAATCTAATTATAAAGAATGTTACACACTTCTTAACAGAGTAGGTAGACTTAAGGTACAGAGTAAGACAAATATTTTTTTTCTTTTTTTAACCTAAAATATTAAAAAATTAGATTTTATGCAATCTAATGTTATTTTATTAGATCCTCATAACCACATCTAAAGTAGATTCTGTTATTAACCTCACCCATCATTCTGCACAAGAAAAAACAGATCAAAAAGGAAAAAAAAAATGAGAAAGAAAAATAAAAGCAAGCCAGCAACAACAACAAGTTGTAAAAAAAGTAAAAGCACTATCTTGTGATCCACCTTCAGTTTCTGTGACAACCGTGCTAGCACCCCAGACACCCCAGAATCAGCTGGAATCAGGATAAGCAAAAGTCCTTAGTCTTTATTCTTGGTCTTTAGACACAGGATTGAACAGGATGGAAGCAGAATCTCTGCGACCGCCTTCTATGGCCAAAGTGATTCTGGCTAGTCTTACTCCACCCCCTAGTCCCCCCTACAGTCCTCTGGATACACCAATCATTGAGCCAGCACAGGATAGTGGGAAGGACCATATTCCAAGCATATGCCCATAGAGTATTGTCCAATCAGTAATTATCCCTAAGTGCTTGAACCAACTTCAGTGCAACAACTCAAGAGTTTCAGCCCTCTACATCTCCTGCTTTCTTTTGTTTTAGAACACAGGTGGTCACACCATCCCTAACTTCTCAGGGAGGTGAGAGCCCCCAAAAGGAGGTGATCACGCCCTCCCTGACTTCTCAGGAAGGGAGATGAAAAGCACTAAAGGGAAGTGGGATTGCTAGTGGGTTTCTAGGCTGAAGGGTCTTATTAGAAACAAGTATGCACAAACCCATCAGCATGGGAGGTATCACACAAGCACTTAGCAATAACGCACAGGCTATTGGTGATGACTCTCCCCACAACCAGTGTAGGCTCAATGTGGTGCAACAAATATGAACTGTATATGCAAGTAGTGATATAACAAACAATAGAAATCAATATGGTATTATAAGAGATTTCCAGAAGTCCTATAAGGAGGGTATGTAAACAATAGTCACACATACTCCTTCTTCAGCAGCCAAGAAATAGTCCAAAACCAATCTATTGTCCATTGCTTCACGTGTCAGGGAATCCAATGATCCCCACAAGTTTTTGAAGTCCTGCAACAATCTTTTTATGTGTTAGGGAATCCAATGATCCCCGCAGATTTTGAAGTCCTGCAACAGTCTTATCATTTCTCAGAAAATCCAATCATTCCTGATGTCCTTGATTCAAATGCCATAACTGCCATGCTCATTCAGTGGTGGGCACAGTCAGCAATGGAACCACCTGATGTTTCTTGGGTCTTCTATTTTGTTTCAAGGGTCTGATTCATCTCTCTCCAAAGGACAAGGAAATATGGCTTGTTGGCATCCATCTGATTCCTTCTCTATCTGTGGAGATACAAGCAAACCCTCTCCCCCAAGCAGCTAACCTATCCGGTCCCTTCCATGCACCACTTTCTGGGTCTCTCCTGAAGAGAGACCCACATCACCTGAAGATTATCTAAAGATAGTGGAGCTGCTTACACTGGACAATGCCCTTTCGGTAGGTTATATAACCTGTCTGTCAGAGCCAGTGCATCTTTGTCAAAAATCAAGAAATCAATAGTATAAAGAGCTAGATTTAGAAGTTCTCTAGGGTTACCTGTGGCTTCCCCTTTCTTTTGTTTTTGGAGGAGCATCTTAATGTCTCTGTTTCCTCTCTCTATTATTGCCTGTCCTTGAGGATTAAAGGGTATGCCAGTGGTGTGTAAAATCTTATATTGTGCACAAAAGTGTGCAAATTTGTTTAGAAGTATATGCAGGTCCATTGTCTGTTTTTATGGCTTGTGGCACACTCATAATGGCAAATGCTTGTATAAGGAATTCAGTGACCACTTGGGCTGTCTCTTTTGCTGTTAGTATTGCAAAAGTGAATCCTGAAAAAATGTCTACCACAACATGGATAAAAGACAGGCGACCAAAAGATTTATAATGGGTCACATTCATTTGCCAAATATCACTGGGTCTCAAATCATGAGGGTTTTTCTCTGGAGGCAGAGTAGGAGCATGGAAAGGAAGGCAAGCTGTACAGGCTTTTACTATGCTCCTTGCTTTCTCTCTTGTTATTCCAAATTGCAAATGTAAAGCTCAAGCAGCCTGATGATATTTAAAATGAGATTCTTGGGCTTCTTGAAATAAAGGAGTATTGGCCAACATAGTTAGAAGGCTATCTGCCTTTGAATTACCATCAAAAATAGGACCTGGAAGTCCACTATGAGAGTGGACATGCAAGATATAAATCTTACCTGGATGCTTTCTCACTTGCTCTTGAAGTTCCTTAAAGAGCTGATATATATCAGAGGCTACAAATTTTATCTGGGCTGTGGCAATTCTTTGGACCACACCTACTGAATAGGCTGAATCAGATATTATATTTATGTCTCCTGGATAATATGTAAGAGCTAAAATGATTGCATACAATTCATTCTGCTGAGTGGATTGAAAAGGAGTTCTGACTGCTCTCTTTATAGTTAAGTCACAAGAGAATACAGTGCAAATACTATGTTTGGATGCATCTGTAAAGATAGTTGGTCCTTTAAGAGGAACTTTAGAAACCTTCCATTGCCAATAATGTAAGAGTCTGGTTATCTTTAATGGAGACCCATGTGCAAAATTTGGAGCCATGGCCAATAAAATTTGCCACTCTGGGATAGTTTCACAGCATACATTAATTTGTGCATTAGTATAAAAGGTATATATCTTGTCAGGTCTTTTCCCAGATAATTGTACTGCTTGCTTAATGGCCTTTAATAAAATTCTAGCCACAAGCACTGGATAAGGAGTAAGGCTTTGTTCTGGTTGTGCTGGGAGGTTCATCCACTCTATCACACTGTCTCTTTGATGAAGGACTGCTGTGGGTGCCTCTTGTGTAGCAAAAACTGATATTTCCAAGGGTTTTTGAGTGACTCTTTCAACCACATTGGATAAAGCCAGTTCAACTTCTCTCAAAGCCTCTTGAGCTTCTTTTGTAAACTGATGTGGTGAGTTTAACACTGTCTGTCCTTAAAATGTCATATAACGGTTGCAAATAATAGGTAGTCAAGCCTAACACTGGACGCATCCATTGGATATCTACTATCAATTTCTGAAAGTCATTTAAGTTGTTAGCTTCTCTATTCTTAAGGAAAGTTTTTGTACTGTGAGCACCTTAGGATATACTTCATATTCTAAATATTGAAAAGGAGCATGCCTTTGAATTTTTTCTGGAGCTATGTACAATTTGTAGTTCCTTAGTGTTTCTATGGTCTTTTGTAGACATGCTTCTAACATTTGTTCCTCAGGTGCACATCCCAATATATCATTCATGTAATGTAATAACATAACTTAGTCTTTATTCTTGGTCTTTAGTACTCCATTTTCCAGATTTCTTTCTTACAACAAATACTGGGCAATTCCAAGGACTTAGAGAAGGTTGTAAGTGTCCTTGGTCAAGTTGCTCCTGTACTATATCTAATAAAGTCTGAATTTTATCACTACTTAAGGGTCATTGTTCTATCCACACTGGTTTATCAGTTTTCCATTGGATAGGAACAGGTGAAAGTGTTGGCAGGCCTTCAACAGCAGCCCTGCAGACAGGTTTTATAACCCACTAGAAGGGCAATGTCCAGTGCAAGCAGCTTCACTATCTTTAGATAATTGCCAGGTGATGTGCAGAGACCCAGAAAGTGATGAATGGAAGGGACCGGATAGGTTAACTGCTTGAGGGAGAGGGTTTGCTTGTATCTCCACAGATGGAGAAGGAATCAGATGGGTGTCTACAAGCCATATTTGCCTTATCCATTGGAGAGAGACAGAGCAGACCCTTAAAACAAAAGAGAACACCCAAGAAACATCGGGTGGTTCCTGAGGGTTTTCAAATCCTACAACAGTCTTATCATATCTCTGAGAATCCAATGATTCCTGAGGGTTTTGAAGTCCTACAACAATCTTATCATGTCTTAGAGAATCCAATGATCCCTGAGGGTTTTGAAGTCCTACAATTTTTGATGTCCATGATTCAAACGCCATGACTGCCATGCTTATTCAGTGGTGGGCACAGTCAGTAATGGAACCTTTATCATTGTAGTATTTATATAATTGCTTTCCTATCAGCTTCCAATTATCTAGTCCTATCTCCTCTTCCTCTGCAGCCAAAGTGACTCTGACTAGTCTTACTCCACCCCCTAGGACCTCCTACAATCCTCTGTATACACCAATCATTGAACCAGCACAGGATGGTGGGAAGGACCATTTTCCAAGCATATGTCCATAGAGTATTGGCCAATCAGTAATTAGCCATAAGTGCTTGAACCAACTTTAGTGCAATGACTCAAGATTTTCAGCCCTCTACAAGTTTCCATAGTTCTTTCTCTGGATGTGGAGGATGGCTCTTTCCATCACAAGTCTGTTGGAATTGGCTTGAATCATCTTATTGTTGAAAGAAGCCAAGTCTATCACAGTTGATTATCACATAATCTTTTTGTTTTGTATACAATGTTTTCTTGGTTCTACTCATTTCATTTAGCATCAGTTCATGTAAGTCTCTCCAGGTCTTTCTGAAGTCATCCTTCTGATCATTTCATAAAAAACAATATTCCATAACACTCATATACCATAATTTATTCAGGCAGCCCCAACTGATGGGCATCCACTCAGTTTCCAGTTCCTCGCTACTACAAAAAGGGCTGTTATAAACATTTTTGCATATGTGAGTCCTTTTCCCTTTTTTATGATCTCTTTGGGATCCAGACCAACAGAGAAACTGCTGGATCAAAGGGTATGCAATTTGATAGCCCTTTGGGCATAGTTCCAAATTGCTTTCCAGAATGGCTGGATCAATTCACAACTCCACCAACAATGTATTATGAAGGACTTTTTTCTATGGTAGATGAGACAATGAGGCTTTTCTTTTTTGGCAAAAAACAAGGTCATTGAGACTTTTATTTTTAGAAAAAGAAGAGAAAATAGAAGGAAGAACAGAAAAAAAGTACAGAAAAGTAGGAGAGTTGAAAAAGCTACAGGTTGAACTTAAATACTTAAGACAAAAACATTCTACATTATAGAGTCTTGAAACTTCATGTACAATTCTTCTTCTGTTCTACTATGTATAAGAAAATATTCATTTTATTTGATTCCCTCTAATAGTTTTCCTCATCTTTTCAAATATCCTTAGTATCCCAGTTTTGTCCAATAGTCAAGTCTTGGGAAATTAGTTTTTCTCCTGTTTAATTAAAGGGGCAGCTAAGTCGCACAGTAGACACAGTTCTGGACCTGGAATCAAGAAGACCAGAGTTCAACTTTGGTCTTGGACACTTACTAGTTGTGTGACTCAGAGCAAAACATTTAGCCTCTGTTTGTCTGTGTTTCTTCTTCTGTACAATGAAAATAACAATAGCACTTATTTCCCAGGGTTGTTGAGAAGATCAAATGAGACAATAATTGCAAAGTGTTTAACAAAGTGCCTGGCATATAGAAATTGCTTTATAAATCTTAGTTATCATAAAAAAATCAAGGCTCCACTTCTAAATATTTGCCTTTTTTCCTGCATCAAAGGAATAACTGTCACTCTTCCTTTAAAATGTGACATAAAATAATAAAAATATAATTTTATTTCTCTCTTTTCATTAAAATAAATAGGTAAAATAAGAGGGTCAGCTAGTCAGTAAATAAAGTCTCTCACTGCATAAGGGCACCTTCCCTCTATCTGGCCACTGAACTCAGATGGTTCTGGAGGGGAAAGAGAGGCAGGTGACTTTGCACAATCCTCCCTCACTGAAACCCAACTCACTTGCATGCCACTGTGTCTTCCAGAACAAAGGACAAACAACAGCAATGACCCAATACTAATCTCCCAACCCTGTAAAAGGAAACAAAATTCCTGCTCCACTATGTCACAATAAGAGCAGTATAATGGCAGAAAGCCCCTTTTCCATGTGTGAGAAGTCTGAATGTTAACTAGCCTCCAATTCCCCAGAATTCTTCCCACTATCCAATGGCATGAATTAGCACCATGTCCAGGTCCAGCCTTGTCCTCCTTCCTCTCAATACTTTGTCATGCTATACCATATCCATACCCATAAATATAATTATCCACCAGACTTTATTGGTTGACATGCCCCATTGCCTTTAGGACCTTAGGGACGTGCCCAATTGCACTCAGGTCTCAGCTGAGCTGATCTGTTTCAAGCATTCTCCCTGACTGCTCTTTATATCTGAAACATGTTACCTTAATAAAGCTAGCTTATTTTACTATCTTGCTATTTATCTCATATTTACTTGTAGCACACTTTGGCATCCCAAAACTTCCCAAGTCTTTTTTAAATCAATTCTTTTAAATTATTTTTTAAAGTCACTAAGACCTTTCTTTAAGTCACTTTAAATTCCAAGGCTAATTCCTCCACCAATATGTACTTTCAGTTCCCATCCCCTTCTTCAGGACTTGTGTTGTCATTATTCCATCTTTAGCGTTTTAAATCTCTCCCTCCTTTACTTTCATCCTAAAATGTGTACAGATTTTCTATATCTTAGAAAAAAATCTTCAGTTCATCTAATTTTTTCCTCTAATTATTGTTCATTTTTAAAAATAATTTTATTCCCAATTACATGTAAGATACTTTTTTTTTAACATTTATTTTCAAAACTTTGAGTTCCAGATTCTCTCCCTTCTTTCTCATCCCAACCCTTTTAAGAAGTTATGTGATGTATGCTTATACTGTATTTAATTTATATTTTAACATACTAAACATATATTGGTCAACCTGCCATGGCGGGGGGAAGGGATGGAGGGAAGAAGGGGAAAAATTGGAACAAAAGGTTTGGCAATTGTCAACTCTGTAAAATTACCTATGCATATAACTTATAAATAAAAAAGCTATAATAAAAAATAATAAGGCAACATGAAAAAAAAGAAGTTATGCAAAACATTTCCATAAAAGTCATGTTGTAAAAGAAAACATAGATTCCCCTACTCTCCCCCATAAAAAACCCTCAAGAAAAATAAAGTTTAAAAAAAAGAGTATGCTCCAATATGTATTGACACACAATCAGTTCTTTCTCTGGGTATGGATAGCATTTTTCATATAAGTCCCCTCAGAGTAGTTGTGGATCATTGTATTGCTGAAAATACATTGTTATTACTACATCTGTACTACAGACACAGTACATTTCACTTTGCTTGAGTTCATGAACCTTTCCAGGTTTTTCTGAGACTATCCTGTTCATCATTTCCCATGGAACAATAATTTTTTTTATCATAATCACATATCACAATTTATTAAGTAGATTCCCAACTGATGGGCATCCCTTCAGTTTCCATTTCTTTGCCCTGAGAACAGAATTGCTACAAATATTTTTCTAAGTATAGGTCATTTTCCTTTTTGTAAATCTCTTTTGGGATTCATGTCTAGAAGTGGTATTAGATGGTCTAAAGAAATGCATGATTTTATTGCCCTTTTGGAGTAGCTCATATCTTTTGCTCATTTATCAATTGAGGAATGACTTTTTTTTTTTTAATTTGACTCACTACTGCCCTTTTTCTATCCTTCCTATCACTACCAATGCCAAATTGATAGAATGAGTCATATACACAAACTGCTTTCATTTTTTGCACCTGGGTTTACATCCTGCCACCAAACTGAAACAACTTCTTTAAAGGATTAACAATCACTTCCCATTCATAAACTCAGTGACTTTTTGGAGTATTAATTAACCTTGATCCCTTTGCAATAGTGACTCTTTTGACATCATCTTTCTTTTTAACGTTCTCTCTTGTTTTGGTTTCTATTATGTTTCATCCTCAGTCTCCTACCCCTCTAACTGATCCATCTCTGTTACCTTTACTGGTTCTTCTTCTTTTTCCTCCTAAACTCCCCAAAAAGAACATTCCTGTAAGTTTAGGTTTGGGGTTTCTACCCTTTTCCATTTATTTCTTCTCCCTTGAAGATCTTGTCAAATTCCATAGTGGAAAGCAAATGAGAATTTTGACTGTATGAGAGAAGAAGGAAGATTAATAATAAGGCAGGTCTAAGAAGAGAGGAGCAAGCAAGGAAAGGATTAGGACAGATTGAGAACACTAAAGGATTAAAGGATTTGAAGAAAGAGGGAATAGAAAGTGGAAGAAGTGTAGAAAGATATATGCTGAATACATATTTCATCTACTTCAAAATTTTCCTTAAATCAAGCACTGTTCCTCTAAGAAAAGTTTCTTTTTTGTGTGTATGAGTCATAGATCCCTTCCATAGTCTGGTAAAGCCTATAGACCCCTTCTCAGAATTCTATTGAGTTTTTTTTAAATACATAAAATAAAATACATAGGATATACACACCACATGTATATATAAATATATACATGTATGTATCATATATAAGTATACATATATGTATGTATATATACTTACCCATATATCTCCAAATATATATATATATATATTTTAAAAAACAGCTTTGTGGACCTCCAGGATTCCCTAAGAGAAGAAAAATTTTATTTTCTTAAATTTATTCATTCAAGGTTTGTTCCATTAATACTAAAGGTAATCTACATTATTGATTAAATAGGCTATTACTGGCTACTAATCCCTATTAGTAACACTTTTGATGGGAAAATGTTCTCCCAGTTCCAAACATCCTTTGACAAATGAACTTTTAGAATACAACACATTTTTTTATCTGAGTACTGCCTGAATGTAGACATTTTTATATTGTTTTGAAATGTTATTGCTCCTGCATTTTATTATTTAAATAACACATTAATGCCCTTCTCGCAGAGATTTAGACATTAACTGTGTTTGGCTGTGGGAGCATGGAGAAAGCTGAGATGGAATTTAAAAGGGATTATTAGTTATGACCTTGAGGGGGAAAAATGGTACTGTGGAAAAGTAAGGTCTGGGCAGTCTGAAGATATAAGTTCAAATCCCACCCCTGATGAATTATACCACTATAATGTAGAACTCAGTCTTTCTGTGACTCCTAAAGTATAAAATGAAGAGTTTGGGTTAGATCGCTTCTGAGGTCTTTTCCAGCTTTAGATCTCTCTTGCCATAGTCCATGCTTAGGAGAGGCTCACATCATTCCATCTTCAGCAGTCTGCCCTGGCCTAAACTTCTTGGGTGGCCCTCTGGGAATGTGGGGAGAAACTCCCCATATACAATGACTTTCCTGAATTCTTCTCAATAGAAAGCCTAGCAACATGTGTATTTTGGTCGACTGAAAAGGTTTTGCTGTGATTAAAAAAAAAACAAACCTGGACAGATTATCCTTACTACTTCCCTATGTTCCCTATGTTTTCTTGTAGTTTCTTGTATTCATAAACAATATACATATTCATATATAATACATATTTCATATTTTCTTGTATTATCTCCATTTATATCTAAATCATGTATCCATTTTGACCTAATCTTGGTAAATGGTATAAGATGTTAGTCTATACCCAATTTCTGCTCTCTGGCTTTCCCAACATTTTTTAAAGCAAATAATGAATTCTTTTTTTAAATAGCTTTTTATTTAGAAGATATATGCATGGGTAATTTTACAGCATTGACAATTGCCAAACCTTTTGTTCCAATTTTTCCCCCTCTTCCCTCCACCCCATCCCCTAGATGGCAGGAGGACCAGTAGATGTTAAATATATTAAGGTATAAATTAGATACACAATAAATATACATGACTAAACCATTATTTTGCTGTACAAAAAAGAATCAGACTCTGAAATATTTTACAATTAGCCTGTGAAGGAAATCAAAAATGCAGGTGGGCAAAAATAGAGGGATTGGGAATTCAATGTAATGGTTCTTAGTCATCTCCCAGAGTTCTTTCACTGGGTGTAGCTGGTTCAGTTCATTACTGCTCCATTGGAACTGATTTGGTTCATCTCATTGCTGAGGATGGCCAGGTCCATCAGAATTGGTCATCATATAGTATCGTTGCTGAAGTATATAATGATCTCCTGGCCCTGCTCATATCACTCAGCATCAGTTCGTGTAAGTCTCTCCAGGCCTTTCTGAAATCATCCTGTTGGTCATTTCTTACTGAACAATAATATTCCATAATATTCATATACCACAATTTATTCAGCCATTCTCCCACTGGTGGGCATCCACTCAGTTTCCAGTTTCTGGCCACTACAAAGAGACCTGCCACAAACATTCTTGTACATACAGGTCCCTTTCCCTTCTTTAGTATCTCTTTGGGATATAAGCCCAATAGTAACACTGCTGGATCAAAAGATGTGCACAGTTTGATAACTTTTTGAGCATAGTTCCAAATTGCTCTCCAGAATGGTTGGATGTATTCACAATTCCACCAACAATCCCACATCCCCTCCAACCAAATAATGAATTCTTATCCTCCAAACTTAAGTCTCTATACTTGTTAAACATCAGATTAGTATAGTCATTTGCTATTGTAGATTGTATATCTGCTCTGTTTCACTAATCTACCTTTCTATTTTTTAGCCAATACTAGATAGTTGTGATAATTACTACTTTGTAATATAACTTAAACCTCCTTCCTTTACATTTTTTTCATTAGTTCTTGACCTTTTGTTCTTCCAAACGAAATTATGTTATTATTTTTCCAATTAAGTAAAATAATTTTTTGATAATTTAATTGGTATGGCATGGAGTATAGAGATTATTTTAGGTAAAATTGTCATTTTTGTTATATTGGCCCTTTCTTCCCATGAATAGTTAATATTTCTTCAATATTTAAAACTGATTTTAATTGCATAAAAAGGTATTGTTATTTTTTTACAGTTTTGTTCAGATAGTTCCTGTGTTTGTTTTGGCAAATGTATTCCCAACTTATTTCATACTGTCTTGAGTTATTTTAAATGGGATATCTTTTACTATTTCTTTTTTCAGGGTTTTGTTGGTGATATATAGTAATACTGATGAATATTGGTGACATTAAGCATCCTTGTTTCATATCTAATCTTACTACAAAAGCTTCTAGCTTATTCCTATTAAAAATAATACTTAACGGTTTTAGATAAATGATTTTTATCTATTTAAGCAAAAATCATGTACCACTACATTTTCAAGTGTTTTTAATAGAAATTAGTATTGTATTTTATCAAAAGCCTTTTCTGCATCTTTTGATATAGTCACATGATTTTTATTACTTTCATTTTTTATATAATCAATTATTTAATAGTTTTCCTTATGTTAAACCATTCCTGCATTCCTTGTATAAATTCTGCTTAGTCATAATGTATAATCTTCATAATTTATCATTGTAATCATTTAGTTACTGTTTTATTTAGGATTTTTGTATCCATATTCATTAATGAAATTAGTCTATAATCTTTTTTCTCTGTTTTTTACTCGTCCTGGTTTAGATATCAGTATCACATTTGTTACATAAAAGGAGTTAGGTAGGATCCTTTCTTTGATTATTATTGCAAACAATTTATTTAGTATTGGAATTAGTTGATCTTTAAATGTTTAAAAGAATTCACTTGTAAATCTAAGTGGTATGATGCTTTTTAAATTTATGGCTTATTCAACTTCCTTTTCTTTTTTTATTATAGCTTTTTGTTGACAAAACATATGCACGGTAATTTTTCAACACTGACCCTTGCAAAAACTTCTGTTCCAATTTTTCCCCTCCTTCTCTCCACCCTCTCCCCTAGATGGCAGGCAGTCCCATATATGTCAAATATGTTAAAGTATTAAATACAATATGTGTATGCATATTTATACAGTTATCTTGTTGCATAAGAAAAATCGGATTTAGAAAGAAGGTAAAAATAACCTGGGAAGAAAAACAAAAATGCAAGCAAACAATAACAGAAAGAGTGCAAATGCTATGTTGTGGTCCATACTTATTTCCCAGTGTTCTTTTGCTGGGTGTAGCTGGTTCTGTTCATCACTGATCAACTGGAACTGATTTGGATCCTCACATTGCTGAAGATAGCCACTTCTATCAGAATTGATCTTCATATAGTATTGTTGTTGAAGTGTATAATAATCTCCTGGTTCTGCTCATTTCACTTAGCATCAGTTCATGTAAGTCTCTCCAAGCCTCTCTGTATTCATCCTACTGATCATTCAACTTCCTTTTCTAAAGTAGATCTATTTAAATATTCTATTTCCTCTTCTTTTAATACAGATAGTTTCTACTTTTATAAATATTCTTCCACTTCACCTAAATTGCTAAATTTATTGGCATATAATTGGACAAAATAACTCCTTGTAATTGCTTTGATTCGTTCTTTTCATTTTTAATACTAGTAAATTTTTCTTCTTTTTTCAATCATATTAGCCAATGATTTATCTATTTTATAAGTTTTTTTCATAAAATTAACTCCTAGTTTTATTGATTAATTCAATGATGTTCTTACACTCAATGTTATTAATGTCACCTTTAATTTTTAAGATTTCTAAGACTTCTTGACATAAACATCTTTGATCATCAACCCAACATCTAGCTGAAAAACTGACGTGGGACATGGTTATCAAAGAATTTTTTTCTCACCAGTTGTAGTCCTTCTAAGTCCTTCACAAACTCATTAACCAGAGAATCTTGACACAATCAGATTATCATTTCCCATTCCTAGTTTGCCATTTAATTTCTTCATGTTACTGAGCAGGGACTGTCTATTTATTTGGGAGGGTAGTAAGGATTCCCCAGCCCTTAACACAGTACCTTGGCACCTAGTATACACTTAATAAATGTTTGTTGACTGAGTCATATTGTTATTATATTATAGCTATGAAGGAACAAACGTGAATGTTAAAGGTTTTATTCATTTAAGCTGCTAAAGATAAGTCTCAATGAATTTTAAGCATTAAAGTTAAGATAAAATGTTCAGTATAGGGTTTTCGGGCTTCTGAATTAGCTTTTGTGAGTTTCAAGTTTTGGGGGTTTCTGGCCCTCATCTCTGGTTAAAAACCTTCCCTTACTGATCCCTCAGCAATGAAAAGGTATTAAAGATAGCACTTTCTCCACAATTATTAACATTCACCCTGATAAGCCTGTCCCATACCCTGCACTAAATTTCAGCTTCTATCCTTTATCACTGGTACATTTTAAAATATACATTTCTAGATAATATTTTTTTGAAAGTTAGGAAATTTGTCCATTGTCTAGCTTGGTATCATCTATTTTGAAGGAAGAAGAATACCTGAGCACAAAGCCTGACTAGTTTGGGGCCACACAAACTTTTCTCAGGGGCCTGAAATTTAGTACTCAGCAAGTAAAAGAACCTGGTTTAATATCTAATTACCAAATATAATTACTTAAAAAAAAAACAAATCTACCAAATAGCTATCAGTACCACTTCTTCCACAATGATAGCTGCCCACATGGTGGTGAGCATAGGTATCATCCTGAGTTTGGGTTCTAAATCCTGACTATCTCTCTGTTTTGTATTTCTTTCATGGAACACTGGAATGGAGTCCTTGAGATGGAATTTATAAAATGTTTGGCAAACTTTAAAAGTCTATATAAACTATCTCAGACATCTGAGAGATGAGGAGCTTAGGGGTTTAAGTGCTACTACTTGTCCAGTAGTAAGTAATCTCAAAATTCTCAGAAGATAATCACTGTCAGGAAGATGAATCCAATCCATTCCCTGGCTTGCCAAAGAAAATGGACCTTCAGTGGGTTACTCAGAAGTACAGGTCTGAGGTGAATGTTTATCACTCTCATAAAGAGTTTCATATTTTGATATTTTAAGACTCAGCCTTCCAGTAAAGCATAATAGGAATTATGGTTAATTATTTTGTGCTTTTAAGTATTAATCAATGTAGACTTACAAGTCTTTGTTGTAAGCATTTCTTTTGAGGTGGTAGAAATAAAAAGCTGCTCTATAATGAATATCTTTCTAGAAAGGACTGTCTTAATCCTCTTTAGGAAGATTGTCAGAGAGGTGCAGAAAGGGAGAATACTATAAACAAATTTCATTTGTTCCAAAACTTTTCTTAAAATCAGGCTCCATACCTCAAAGGTACAAGTTCTTAATCTTTTGTGTATGTGTCATGGATTCCTTCAATAATCCACTAAAGCTCCTCAGAATAATGTCTCTCTCTCTCTCTCTCTCTCTCTCTCTCTCTCTCTCTCCATATATATATATATATATATATATATATATATATATATATAAACATATACCTTTATAATACCTGAACTACTCACTTCACAATTTAACTGAGAATAGTTTGAGGTCTGAAAAGTGCAATATAAACGTGAATCTCTTTATAATAACAGTTAATTGCCCTCCAAGTTCAAGGAAAATTTTTCTTGGTATGTATAGCATTGTCCAATTGATTCAGCACATAAGTGAATTTCATCAAGCAGTAATGTCAGATTGCATTAGAGTAATGTTTCTGCCCCTTTCACATTAGCATGCAGCTTCCTCAGCTAAGGGACAGAATATGATGAATGAACCGGCTTTTTTAATGTGAAAAATTCTTTGTCTAATAACTCATAGAGAAAACATTGTTTCTTTTGATGTTATATCAATGTGAAGTGAACTGATCAATTGTTTTCTTTTTTCCTTTACTGAATTGACTGTTCAGCTTATAAATAGATTAATTGACTTTTTTTTAAAAAAAAATGAATTAACCTGTTGTTTGATTGGCTTGACTAAATCAACCACTTATTTGGGGTTTGGAGGAATAGGGCCTGTTCTGCACAGCCATTCTTCAATGAATAAATAATCCTCCTTCTGCTCTTGTACTAGACAATTTGTCAACAGTAGCCCTGACTCTATTCAAATAAGCTCCTTGTGCAGACAGCAGAATTACAGACGTGTATGCAGAGGCTGTTCAGTAGAGTAAATTGAGTCTTGTATTGCTTCTCTATGTCTGAGGCTTGGCTAAATTGACTGATTATTCAAACAAGATCTATTGTGCTATATCAAAAGCAAATGAGCATTAAATCAAAGGCACACTCAAGATGGGCATTTTTCTCAATTAACAATACTTCTGAAGATTCTATTTTACAAAGCAGTAGGACTCCATAAAAAAAATTGTACTCTTTTATTTATGTATGTATGTATTTGAGGGGGAAGGGTTTCCAAGAGTATAAAGTTATATGTTATTTGGATTTTTCACCCTCAGTTGGATTTTTCCCCTTAAGTGAATAATTGTAAACCTTTCTAAAAATAAAAGACTATGTAATTATATAATCATAACCTCTGTTGAATTTATATAAAAAACTTAAATTTTTTCATACACTCAGAAGTCATTGAATGAGATTACTCAATATTTTAATGTGATTCGAAAGAACAGAAGCGTTAAAAGCATTAATTAAGAAAAACAGATGGCAAAGAAAGATGTGTTGGTTGATTCCGGCTGATTTTATTTGTTAAAATGTAATGTATAATTTGCAGATGATAATGGAGTTAAGGGGGGGGAATGTATAAATGCTTTCATTTATGTAGAATTTTATTGTCCAGGAATCCTTTGCTTTAGGCTATTTAATATAACTCAAAAACCTCAAGTTCTAATAGAATTTAAAATTTTTTATATTCACCTATAAAAAATTTCAACTCCTTTGTTGATTAAGACATTGGAGAGCTACATCTAGCAACGCAGAACTATATAGTTGGAAGATATCTTTAAGATGATCTGCTCCAAACCCTTTATTTTACAAGGCAAAGGCTGAGGCTCGGTTAAGTCACACAACTTATAAATAGAACAGGTGGAATTTCACTCAAATCTTGTGATTTAAATCCATTTCATTTTCCATTATCCTTCATGCCTCTCATAGGATTCTCCTCTTTGGGAAGAAAGGAAATAGGGGGGAAAGAATACCACTGGAAATCCTGAAAAATAAATTCAAGACAGAGGAGGAAATTTATTTGGAAAAGACCTAAGGGGTTTCATGGACTACAAACTCAGAATAAGTCATCAGTGAAATATGACTGCCAAAAAAGCTAGTGCCATCTTGGATTACATTTAAGAGAGGAATAAGAACAGGAATAAGAATATGACTTCATCTGAAGTACTGGGTTCAGTTCTGAGTAGGACAGTCTAGGAATAATTTCAAGCTGGACAATATTTGAAGGAGGACAGTCAGAAGAATGAAGATCATGAGTCCTTCACTTATGAGGTGATAGTTTCTGGGTTCCTGGGGGCTGTAACCATCATGGAATAGTGGTTGTAACTCAGGTTTTTCCTGGGTCTGCTGTGAGTTCCATCTTTACAGCATTCTCCCCCACATCATGGGTAAAGTGGCCGTCTACTGACCATTATCCTACTAGTGATCATGTTGAAAAATTGAAGACACTTATCAGACTCCTCCTGGTATAATCTCTATGCTCATTTTACTTTCACCATCCCTATGGGAACTCATAGTGAAGCTGGTTACATCTCCCTTTCAGAGTTTAAGGGGATTCTTTGAGGGGCTTGAGGTGTCCCTGATCTAATGCTTTTTATTGGCTAGAACCCTCAGTGGTTATATTCCCTCTCTTTAGTCAGTGGCTATTATTCCAATTCCATTTAATCACTAGGTTTTACAAACTGATAATTTACTTCAAAGATAATTTACTTTAAAGATACTTCAAAAATATAACAAAAACAAATGCACAATCATTTTCCAGTTCCCCTGTTTCTCCTCTAGACCACCTTGGATCCTGGGGGGAATAGTCTCAAATTTAACATAGTTTCAATATAACATTGGCCCCTCCAGGTTCAAATCCAGATATGGCCTGACTGCTGGATAAGTCCTTATTTCAACTACAGCTGGGCTGAGCCACAGATACCATTACTAAAAGTTCGCTTTTAGTTCTTTGGGGTGTTGATGCTAGGCACTTGGATGCCTCATTAATAGAGTCCTGGGCCTAGAATCAAGAAGACTGGAATTCACTTACTAGTTGTGTGATTCTAGGCAAGTGACAACCTCAGTTTCCTCATCTATAGAATAAGGTGGAGAAGGAAATAGTAAACTATTTTGACAGTTTGGCTGAGACCAGATTTGAACTCATGAGGATGAATTTTCATGATTGGCAAGCCTAGTGCTCTATTCACCATTTCACCTAGCTGACTCTACTTTTTATTTGCTTTACACACATACATACATACACATGTGTGTATATATATATATATATAGAGAGAGTGTACATACATTACATAAAGACATGTATATATGTACACATATATATACATATTTTATTTATGTATTATATATGTATTGTGTATATACATTGCACACACACATACTTATATGTATTTTTATCTGTGTATTTCACAATAAAATATAAGGTCCTTGAGGTAAGGATTATTTCATTTTTTTCCCCTTTGCATCTTTAAAAATCTAGGAAAGCATCTGGTATATAATAGATACTGAACAAATACTTTTTGAGTGATTGATTTTTCCCAGACTCATAACAGTGCCTTAGCAATTATCTATTCCAACCTCCTTATTTTACAGATGAGGTCCCCCTCTTCCAGTGCTGTTAAGTACATGGTAAAGAAGAAAATATACACATAATTAAAATATTGGACAGTCTGATAACAATGTCCCCATTAGATTTTCAGTCTTTTCTATAAGAACTTAAATGTGGAGTTTTTAATCTGAAATCAGCTTCCTGGTAGAGTTCAGAATTGTTTTTGTAAAACTTAATTGAAACTCTCTATAAATATAAGTTATTTTAGTATTGCTATTCTAAAATGCGTCAGGACTGGGTGCAGAAGCCCAACTTTTCATTTCTTGTGGTGATATTTTCAGCTAGTAAAAGTTTAAAAGCAAAAATGCACACCGCCCCTCTTCCCAAATTTTGAATGGACTGAATTATCTTCATATTAGAGTCCCATAAAGATAAACATGATATTATGCTTTATTTTATGTTTGAAGATGGTCTGCCACATTAATTATAATTAGATAATTGACTGAACTGAATTTCAATGAATACTTTAAAAAAAATTATCTTAGTTACTCATTCATAGCCTGGTTCATTATTTAATAAAATGCACTCACAGATGTTGTACAGACTATGACCACATCTGGGACTTATAAAATGCTATTCTCTTTCCATACTAAAGAGGAGTGAGGGTGTGTGCTCCTCCCCTAGGGTTCCCCTCCTAGGCTGCCATTGCACACTTCCACTTTTTTAATATGTTGGCATTTATCAGTGAAACCTGTAAGCTATCTAGACCAGTGCCAGTTATTTTTGTTGCCTCTAAAATCTAAAATTTCTAAAAGAGAAAGTGCATTAATATACTAAAAGAATTGTCAAAGACTTGAAGGCAGGACAGGATGCTGAGAAGCAAGCCAATAATTCATCAACATTAATACAAATAAGGCTACCCTGCCACTTGTGAGCCAGAGCTGTTGTTTGTTCAGCTGGCTCAAGTTGGGGTTATCATAAACTATGAGTTTATGCTTCACACATTCCATCATTTCAGGCCCATTCCATTCTCTTTATGTTTACTTGGTTCTCCCAAAGGAAACACGTGATGTAAATTTACAAGGTGAACAAATGTTCTGGTATAGTTTATAAATAGTAGTGTCTTAAACTCCAATCCAGTTCTAACTTCCCTTCCTAATCCTCCCCCCAGGCTGCTTTCTAGGAAGTCTCCTGATTTCAAACTCTACAATGGTGGGGTCTGTTTCCCCTTTTTCTTTCTCTTCCTAGCACTTTGCACAATACTTGGCACAAAGTAAGCACTAGTGCTTACTGATTGATTGATTATTTCTCAGTGATTCAGGTCTATAGAATAATTTATCTTTAGCATCTTTCTCATATCTTAGAGATTAACTATATTGAGGAAGCAGGGGGAAGTGTCTGATTCAAGTTCCCCTTAGCCACTAGAGACCAGAAAAATATTGTTGACTCCAATATAAGGTTTTTGGTGGCCTAAACATTTCTTTTTCTTTAAATATAATAACTTGTCCCTCCCAATTGAGAAAAAAAGAACAAAGAAAAAATATAAAATCCTTATTACAAACATATAGTCTATCAAAATAAATTCTCATATTGACTTGTAAGGAAATATATGTCTCTGCACTTTAAGTTCATCACCTTTTTGGCAAGAGGGGAATAGCATATTTCATCATTAGTCTTTGGGATTCATGCTTTAGTTTGTCTGGTGGCTGCTTTCTTACTGCCTATAATCCTGACCATGTCTCCCTCAAGCTTAAAAAACCCTCACTTGATCTTTCAATTTCTGCTAATCCTGGTTGTTGTTAAGTTGTTTTTCAGTCATGTCTGTGACTCCTCTTGGGGTTTTCTTGGAAAAATTTTCTCAGGAAAAAACTCCTGAGTTTAGGCCACCATGCCATCTAATTGCACTTCTAAGATAATGTATGCAATTTTTGTTCTTGTCTGACTCTTCATGATGCCATTTGGGATTTTCTTGGCAGAGACACTGTATTGATTTACCAGATCCTTCTCTAGTTCATTTTATAGATGAAAAAAAACAAATGGGTTGCGGTAAAGTGACTTGTCTTGGATCAGATAGCTAGTGTCTGAGGCCAGATTTGAACTCAGGAAGGAGAGACTTCTTGATTCCAGACCTGACACTCTATCCTCTTCCCCACTTAGCCTCCTAATTACATATATCCTTTTTGTCCTTTGTGGTTAAACTTCTTAAAAAATATTATTTGCCATAGGTTCTTTCATTTTCTCTCCTTTCACTTTCTTCTTAAACCTTAAAATCTAGTTTTTAACTCATCATTCCACTAAAACTGTTTTCTACAAAGTCACCAGTTATCTCTTAATTTCCAAATTTAATGGCTTATTCTCAATTTTCATTCTCCTTGACCTTTCTGCAGTCTGAATATATTCTTCATCTTCTCCTCTTCCTTCTAAGTTTTTGATGCAGTACTTTTTCCTGGTCCCTTTCCTTACTGACTATTCCTTCTCAGTTTCCTCTGCTGGATCATACTCTCTAACCAGTTATCCCCAAAGAGTTCTATTCTGGGCCCTCTTCTCCTATCTTTATATTACTTTACTTGATGATGTGATCAACTTCCATGGATTTAATACCATTTCTATGCTGAAAATTCTCAAATCAATCTATCTTCTTTGCTGATCTCTATCTTCAGTTGGTTTTCAGCTCCGTCAAACTGGATGTCTAATTGACATCTTAAACTCAACATATCCAAAACTAAACTCCTCCCCACCAAACCTCTTAATCTCTCCTACCTTCCCTACTAGGGTAGAAAACAATATCATTCTCCCAATATCTCAAGCTCACAACCCAGGAATAATCCTAGTTACAGTCTTACTGTTTCTCATCCTCCATATCCAAGATGTCATCAAGTCCTATTAATTCACCTTTGCAACATTTTTCAAATACACCCTCTTCTTTCTTCTGACACTGCGTGTCATGTTAAAGTTCTCAGCCCCTCAAGTCTGGACAATTATAATAACCTGCTGGTGGTTCTGCCTGCCTCTCTCTCCTGTCCAATCCATCTTTCATTTAGCCAACAAAGTGATTTTCCTAAAACATAAGTTTCATGTCACCCTTCTATTCAATTAATTCTAGTGCTTTCTTATCACTTTCAAGACCAAATACAAAATCCTCTTTTTGGCATTCAGTCTCTCACATCTCTAATCTCCCCTATCTTCTCCAGTATTCTTACACTTTACTCCTTACCATATATTCTTTAATACAGTGACTCTGGCTTCCTGGATGCACCATGAATAAGACATTTCATTTCTCAATTCTAGACTGTGCTCTTGTTTTCCCCCTTTCTTGGATTGTTCTCCCTCCTCATCACCTACTGGTTTCCCTGGCTTCCTTCATATCCCAAATAAAATTTTATCTTCTACAGGAAATCTTTCTCAACTCTTCTTAATTCTAATGCCTTTCTTTTATTATTTCCCATTTATCTTGAATGTGTATATGTATGTATGTGTGTATGCATATGTATGTGCATATATGTATATGTATAAAGTATACTTTATGATATGTATATATATGTATAAATTTATATTTATACTTTAATGTATATATATAAATTTATATATATATATGCTTCATATACTTTAGTACTAGTTCTAGTCTCTCAAAGTAATATTTCACTAGGATATCTTTATTACAATTTTATATCCTTAATGCAGAGAGTAAGAGGAAAATGCAATTTGTATTTTGTCTATTATTCAACTCTGAAAAGCTAAGTCCCCAGTGTTACTAATTTTATGACACCAGAACTGGGCAGTGACTTAAGAGAGATTCAATTTTTTAGGTCCCAATCTCTCTTAACTCTGGTGCTTTCCTTCTCTTAATTATTTCCCATTTATCTTACATAAAGATTGTACTCATTTCTTTGCTGGCTATCTCCTCCATTATAATGACTGTGAGCTCCTCAAAGGTAGGGTCTCTTTTTAGTAGGTGCATAATCAATGTTTATTGATTGATTAACTGGAAATGCCATCTTAAATCACATCATTGTCTAGTGCCTTGAAGATTCACATGCAGAACTATAGAATATTAAGTATCTACTAAATGTTATCAATTTAGCATATACTTTCCCACTTTCCCATGGATTTTTAACATGCTTGCATTTTCCTAGTAAGGGGAAAAATTGTTACAGATTAATAACTGATTACTTTTTTATTTTGCAATTCTAAATATATTTCCATATTTGTCATGCTGCACAAGAAAAATCAGATTAAAAGGGAAAAAAAACATGAGAAAGAAAACAACAAACAACAACAAAAGGTTAAAATACTATGCTTTGATCCACATTCTGTCTCCATAGTTCTCTCTCTGGATGTGGTTGGCACTTTCCACCACAGAACTATCTGAATTGCCTTGAATCACCTCATTGTTGAAAAGAGCTAAATCCATCATAGTTGATCTTCATATAATCTTGTTCTCTTGGTTCTGCTTACTTCACTCAGCATCAGTTCATGGAAGTCTTTGCAGGCTTTTCTGAAATCAGCCTGCTCATCATTTTTTAAAGAACAATAATATTCCATTACATTCATATATCATAACTTATTCAGTCATTCACCAATTGATGATAAGAACTATATTAAGAAACCAACAATAGTGAAATATTACCTTGACACATTGATTATGGATGGTATTAACTAAAATACTAAGAGACTTAGAATTCAAATTTATTTGTAATTGATAATAGCTAGTAAGAATTCTAGCATTCAAAGAAATAATTTATTTTTGAATGACAGCTGTTTCCACTCTAATATTGAGCCAATATTGAAAGAATTGAATGTGGGGTGTTTGGCAGCACAAAGTAGGAATTATGCTGCTTCAAAGGTAACCTTTTAGGATGAGGGATAAATTTAAGGTGAACTTGTGACTGTAATCATTCACAGTCGGAACTATCTCAAAATCACAGAGTGAAAGGGGACTTCAGCCTAATACAACTCATATTTGAACAAAAATGCTCTCTATAACATACCCAACAAAAGGTCATAGAATCTTTTCTTTCTTGTCAGAAAATACAATACAAAACGATACCATGAATTTTCCATTTTCTCCATGATTGTCCTATGAACATCCCATAAATACTATAGTTAACTTGCATCTATGGAGTTCCTGTGGTTTCCACAAATGATTGCCTTCCTGAGCTGCTTAAGCATCTGACCACAGATCATGAGTTTCACAAACATTTTAAATATTGCAAAAAGAGTCTTAATTAAAAGTGTACTATTTCCCTTTGTTTAGCTTGTTAAGTGAGTATGCCTAAGTGTAGGCTTATAAAGGGAGACGGTTTCCTCTTAGTCACTGTTCAGGAAATGTATCTTAAACTCACAATCTTTTTAGGAAAGGTATACTGTGGTCAAAGTGGAAGAGTCAAAGAATTCCCATTAATTGATCTTTCTTGGATAAAGAATTTATTAACCTTGAGGAATTTGTAAGATTAGAGAATCTAAATCCCTTATAAATATATTATATAAAAGAATTTACAAGTCATTGAAAAAGAAGTGAATATTTTGACTAAGGCATCTTTTAAGATTTTCAAGCAAAAATTGAATTGCTTTTATAGCTATAATAGTTCACAAAGTTGTGATTCCATGGATCTTTCCGTTAACAAAAATCTACATCTTGTCTGTAACTTGTAAGTCAAAAAAAATGCTTGAATACATTGAGGGTTTGATGGATGATCATAACTAGGATGTTTCAGGGACAAGACTTCATCCCCATTCTTCCTGGCTCTTAGGTCATTGTGCACTTCATCCAAAGCCAATAACACTTGAAAAATACAATTTAAATTTCACTTCTTCCTAGAAGCCCTCCTGGACTACCCTAGTCAGAAATTACCCTGATTCCCTCAGAACTCCTATAGAATTTTTGTTAAGTACCATTAATAGAGATCATAGACTCAGAAAGTAGGAAAGAGTCTTAGGAATGAATGAATGAAAAAAAGCATCTTTTAAGAATTTCCTATGAGCCGTGTAGTATGCTAAGTGCTGGGATACAAGTAGGAAAATAAAACAGTCTCTATCTTCAAGGAGCTCAGATACTAATTAGGGGAGACAACGCATAGCAGAAGGTTAATCTGAAACAACACAGGCTAATAATATGTAGGTCATATGGCAATGCCTGGGATCTGAAGCCTTGTTGTTGCAGGGTATATGGAGTAAGGCTCAGTGAGTGGTCTACCATCTTCAAAGATGTTGACTTCTTACTCATCCAATGGATGAGTGGCTATGTCCCCAGGTCATAAAAGAGGGCTTAGGGAACTCAGCTGAAGCAAAGATTCAGTGTTGCCTGGTGAAAGGAGAAGGTAAAGGAAAGTTACTATCTGCTAGGAAGGGAAACTTGCAGTGTTTGTTGGAATCAGACTAGAACAGAGGAAGAAAGGGATCTTTGTAGTCTCTTCCTATCGACTGCCCATTGGGACATAAGATCATGTAGTTCAATTCTATTTTTTACAGAAGAGGGAACTCTGACCCACACATTTAAAGTTTATTGCCTCCTTTTAGATAATCATTGCCTGAATTGTGCAGAGTTTAGAACCTGGAGTTATTAATTCCAGTATTCTTTCTAATAGACCCAAATGCTCAGACTAAAACTGTATGTAATAAAGCACACAATTTATATTTCCCTGATAGCCGCATCAATAATTTGAAGCTTATTTGCTATCTGGCATTGCTAATTATTATTTTTTTTACCAAGGTACATAAGTCTTATTTCTCCAAATTAATTTTAACTTTCTGGAGAGCAGGGACTATTACAAAAATATCTGAATAATTCATTCCTTTGTATTTCCTTTGGTACACATAGCAAGTACTTTGCCTATAGTAGGTACTCAAATATTTATTGAGTGAGGGCTTTGTATTCTTAACAAAGAGGTTAGGTTTTGGCAGCTATATTTATAGCTTTTAAATATATTTATCATAGTTGTAAATTGAGAAGCTGAATATTTTAATTAAATTTAATTAAATGCAACATTTATCAAGTGCCTACTAGATAGATTTAAACAGATGAAACTGCAGGTCTTGTGAACAGTGTGATTGAACAAGGATCACATAGGATGAGTGAGCATGGATGAATTTCCATAGGCATCGTTGGAGGGAATACCCGCAAAGATGATATGAGAGTATGTTTGTACCAGGTAGAGGGCTGTAGGAACCAAGGAGAATTTATCTTCAAGATCAGAGACGGGTCTCCGGAAAGTGTTAGGGTTCTAAGAGTAGGATGGGCGATACCAAAGTTAATGGCAGGGTTTTTAAAAAAAACGTGAAAGATAATTTTTTCCCCATTTACTTCATTTTGTAGACAAAGACACCAAGAACCAAGGAGATTGTTTGTTTTGTCCAAGGTCATACAGGCTATTACAAAATCAAGATTCAAAGCTGAGTCTTCCGCACCAAATCCAGATCTCTGCGCAGTATATTAACGAAAAGGTGGTGATTTTAGACATTTCTTAGTCCGAAGGTCCTGAGCCTCGGGGTTTTGGGCGCCGGTGGGTGGGCACGCGCTTCTGGGATTCTCACCGGAGTGCGGTTGAGCGCGGAACAGGTGAAAAAGAAAGGGGCGGGTGGAAATGGGCAAGAGTCGTACCCGGTAAGAAGTCAGCCCCTTCCCGGGCTGGGGAGGAGAAAGTCCCAAGTCTTGGCTGATTAAAAGTTGGGCATCTCTCCTAGGATCCCGGAGGCGTGGGGAGGATGCGGTGGGCACGGGGAGAATCCACAGCTGCTTCCCATCTGGGCTCCGGGACGCGGAGGCGGACTAGGGAGGCAGCCGGCACACCTGTCCCACAGCGGACTCGGGGGGAGGGGCAGCCAGGCTCCCCCCCCCCCCAGGGATGAGGCTCGATGAGGTCAGGGCGATGACGTCCTGATTTCGTCACCTCTGGGAGGGGAGGGTGCTGGGAGGGACAGCCAGGGCCACTCCATCCCCCCGGAGGGATGAGGCTCGATGAGGTCAGGGCGATGACGTCCTGATTTCGTCACCTCTGGGAGGGGAGGGTGCTGGGAGGGACAGCCAGGGCCACCCCCCCAGGGATGAGGCTTGATGAGGTCAGAGCAATGACGTCCTGATTTCGTCACCTCTGGGAGGGAGGGTGCTGGGGAGGGTGCTGGGGAGGGATGAGGCTCGATGAGGTCAGGGCGATGACGTCCTGATTTCGTCACCTCTGGGAGGGAGGGTGCTGGGGGCAGCAGGGCCATCCATCCCCGAGGGATGAGGCTCGATGAGGCAGGCGATGACGTCCTGATTTCGTCACCTCTGGGAGGGAGGGTGCTGGGGCAGCAGGGCCACCCCCCCAGGGATGAGGCTTGATGAGGTCAGGCATGACGTCCTGATTTCGTCACCTCTGGGAGGGAGGGTGCTGGGGGGCACAGGGGCGGGACCGGCGGGAAGGCGGCGCGGCGCGGGGGGCGGGGCCCCCGAGCGGCGCGGGGGGCGGCTCGCAGCTTCCAGGTGTCTCTCCCCCCGCCGGCGCCGGCGCCGGGCGCCGCCCCCCTCCCCCCGCCTCAGCCCCCCTCCCCCCGCCTCAGCCTCCCGCCCGTTCCGCGTCCAGCCCCGCCGGAGCCGGCTCGGGCTCGGTCTCTCATGAATATTGAGCGGCCCCTGTTGGATTTCCCGAGCTCCATTGCGGAAGCCGAGCCTCGCCATATTGTGCGGCGGCGCTGCCGGCGGCGGCTGGGGCCCTCGCTCGCCTGCGTCTCCCTCGGGCTGCGGCGGCGGCGAGCGGAGCCCGCGGAGGCTCGGGGCGGGCGCCGGTGAGTGAGGGCGGGGGCGGCCCCGGGCCGCCGGCCTGGGAGGGGGAGGGGACGGGCGGCGGGGCCCCTGCGTCCCTTGGGTCCGGGGCCGGCTCCGGCTCCTGCTCCGGGCCGGGCTGGGGGGGTTCGGCGGCGGAGAATGCTCATTGTTCCGGCGTTTCCTCCGGTTTGGGGAGGCGGGGAGGCGGCGGCGTGTGTGGAGAGAGAGGGAAGCGAGGCACATTTCGGGGAGAGCAAGCGGTGGGAGCAAGGGGCTGCTACCCTCTCCCCGCCACTTTTCCTCTTCCTTCTCCCCACTTTCCTCTTCTCCCCCACCCCCTCCCCTTTCTCCTCTTTCCCCCCTTTTCTCCGTCCTCGCCGCCTCCTCCCCTTTTCACCTTCCTTTCCTCCCCACTCTTCTCCCTTCTACCCCATTCCCTCCCTTTTCCCCTCCTCCACCCCCATCTTTTCCTCTCTCCCCCTCCTCCGTTTCGCCCTTCTCTTCTCCCTCTTCAGCGTCCATCCCCACCAGATTGTGACTGGGGAAGGGGCACGGGGGGAGGGGGCGGAGGTTCTGCTCGCAAGCCCCTTCACTGCTCTCTGCCCCCCGAGGTTCTGGTCCTCGAGGCACAACTTGGGGGGTATCTGTAGATCCTTCCCGCTCCTGCACGGGAGAAGGGAGCTTGGAGGGGTCTGTGTGCGCGAGAGAGTTGGGGTGATGTTCTTTGTGCTAATGGCAGCCCCTCCGACCGTGGGGCTGAGTCTTGGGGCTCACTGGGGAGACAGCCTTCTCTGGGGTCTCCTGCCTCCCTCAAGGATAAAAAGATTCAATATAATAACCTAGGCATAGAGCTTACTGTAAACTATTATGTATTTTTACTGTCTTTCTAGATATGAACAAAATCAAAAATAAAATAGAGGGAAGAATCTTATGTGGAAAGGGAGGGATGTTCATTTCTGAGACCCCCTGAGTCCCCCGGAGTCCAGCCCTGGGCTTCTGGTCTTAACGTCACCCAGGTTGTCAGATTTCTCTTTGATGCTTGAAAGTGTTTTTTCAGGTTCTGTTAGAACTGAACGAATCCACAAAACTTGCCTCTTGGCCACCGACACCAGACTGCGCCTTTTCCCCTTTGGAAGAAAAAAAGCGGAATTTAGGGTCTGCCTGGTTCAGCTTTTGATTCCTTCCAAATTTTCATCACATCTGTTTGTCGTGGAAGGAATAGATTGAATTCACCCAACCCTATACTTTTGCATCGAGTATGATGCACCTTCCACTCCGTGACTGCCTTTTTAAAATGTGGAGCTCAATTGGAAGTTTTTACAAGAGCGGATTGAGAATCGTTCAGGCTCTCTTGTCCACTGTCATCCTCCTCTGTGAAATTGAGAGGTTAAAACAGATTGCCTAACACGCCTTTTTCAGCTCCCTGGCCATGGTACGAAGGCAAAGTTAAAGGTTGGGTTTCTGAAAATTTGAACTGAAAATTCTAGGGCAAAGATAGATGGTCAAACATCATAAAGTGTTTTATTAATCCGATTTATTTTTGGTACAGTTTCAAGATAATTTTAGTTTGGAAGGCGAGCACCCACCCATATTGATTTATTTCTGAATTCCTATAATATTAATTATGGCACTTAATCATATACCTTTTTGGCATTATGCCTTAAACATTTCTTGTGTTTCCAGAATATCTTGTTCTTTACATCACCATTTTATATGTACTTGTTGATATGTATATAATGGAATTTGAGATACCACGGTGATTTTCGACTTCTTTATTGAATGAATTTGTTGTATTTTTGTCTTGTCAGGATTACCAGAATAAATAATAGCTGACAAATACAGTCCTTTTAATTTTTCCAAAACTATTTAATATGCAATAATAATAATAGCTAGCATTTATATCGTGCTTGTAAAGCGCTGTATACTTTCAAAGTACTTTATAAATATTTCATTTGATCTTTACAATTCTGGGAAGCAGGTGCTATTATTTTCCCTTATTTTACAGATGAGGAAACTGAGGCAAACAGGTTAAATCACTTGCCCACGATCACATAGTTAGTGTCTGGAGGCCACATTTTGACTCAGTTGGACATACTCCCTCTGCAAAGCTCAGTTCACTTCTTGTATTATCTCATATGAGCCTCAAAACAATCCTTTGAAGATTAAGTAATACTTATTACCACTATTTTGCAGATGAAGCTACTAAGGCCTAGAGAAGTTTTGTGATTTGCCCATATTGTGGATTATATAGTGGTCACAGCACTAGTTTAATTTTTTTTATTCCATATTATCTTTATTATTTTTTATTAAAGCTCTTTATTTTTCAAAACATGCATGGACAATTCCTCAACATTAGCCCTTGCAAAAACCCTGTGTTCCAGTCCTCCCCCCCCACCCCCCATGCCCTCCCCTAGATCACACCACTAGTTTCAAGAAATTGAAAAGTAAGTTTTCAGTTTCAGATCTTCCCTACTTCCAAGTCCAGTGCTCTATCCATCACACCCTAGAGGAATTGGGTGGTGATTGATTTTACAGATGATTAGGTGATTGAAGCTTCTAATTGTGAATTAGCTTATTCAATTATTAGTATTCATTTATTATGTGAGAGCTAGGAATAATTTAGCCTTGATGGAGTTTTGTTTTGGTTTTTATCCATTACTCATTCTCCAAGACCACACATTCCTTTTGATATTTAAGTAAAATCCTTGCTTCTACCAACATTATAAAATTATTATACAACCCTAAAATAGCTTCTAATTCTATAAATCTTGCGCATTTCATATTGCATTTTTTTTTAACTTTTCAAAAATTTTTAAAGCAAATGTTAATCATTTATCTGCGTGTCTGCTCTTTCCTTTCTGGTCCACAACTTTGTGGAAGGCAAATTACAAAGCAATTTATGGTCCTCTCTAATAGAAAAGCATGAACTTTTGGGATATCGCCTTTTCTCTCCAGTATACTTTGTCTCTCAATTACACATTACTGGTTTTGCAAATATTGGTTTAATATGAGCCATTAATACTTAAGATTTCAAAAGTGAGCACCTCCTTGCCTGGTTGAGCCTGTACTTTGGTGTGTATGTGGGTCTATGTCCATTTATGTCTGTGTCTTCCTTTGAACTCCTATTTTTTCATTTAAAATGTAGAAAAACTTTATTAATAGGTTTTGTGTTTTGCTGCTGACATTTTTAAAACTTGTGGCTAAATTGATTTTTATCACTTTTTGTTAATGGTAGCTTTGTTGTTTTCATTATTTCTCCCCTTCCCCCAAATTTTATTAAGGAAACATATATATATATATATGAGAGAAGAGAGAGAGAGAGCGTTAAATCTGTAGAGTTATAGCAGGAATAATATTTTTATGCCATTAGAAGGTATGCATTCCCTAGGTCTTCATTACCATAGGGACATTTAAGACCAGATATCAAATAATGAGAGAAATATCAGAAAACTAGTCTTTTGGGGGAGTATAATCTACTTTTCTGAGAGTAGATTGTACATTTGCATGTTTTCCTTTGGTTTCATAACCTCTATCTTTCAACAATGAAAATATTGAGAAGGCAAATTTAACAGTTTAAAAAATGTGCATAAACAAAGTGAAAAGACAAAAAAAAGGCAGAATAAGCAGCACTTTGAAATAGAAATTAGAGAGAAAAAAAATATAGGTAGGTAGAAAGTATACTGGAGAGAATTGTCAGGAGATAAGCAAATGTATTTTTTAAAATTACTATACTTATCTGTTTAACCAATTCAAGCCTTATGCAGGATGTAATTTTTCAGTAACTCTTGAAGTGATATTTCTGTGTGAAAGGCCATTAAACCCCCCCCCCAAAAAAAAATGGACATTAAAAATTGTTCATTGCAAAAATAATTTATTTATAGTCATAGAAATGTAAAATGTATGCTTCAAAAATAAATTAAAATACTTGTAGCATTATTGACTGAATTTGTAGGATTCAGGAACTGCTGTTCAGTTAACTTAATAAAGACTTATAATGAAAACTGTTAGGCTCCCATTCAGTGCCTCTTTTATGGAAGTATGGGAGTTTTATTTTTATTTTTTCTATTTAATATGATCAGATTTTGGAAGGATTGGACTGGTGGGATAGAGTACTATATCTATAAATAGATAACAGGCAATAAGAAAGGTTTTGTGGACTTTTTAGTTCCTCCCTTTTCCTAGTTTTCCTAGAAAAAATTAAAATAATCATGACTCAAGCAGGGTAAAGTAGTGTTAACATTTTCTTTTGACTTAAAAGAAAAATAAAAGTTTGTCCACTGCTCTAAAGGTATTGAAGTTTGATGCAGAACATTCATATTATCCCTGAATAATAGTCTGCTTTACAATGCTCAATTTTTAAACCAAATCTGAACATTCTTTTCAAGAAGCCTCAATTCAGATGGCTGGTGGGTAGGTCCTAAATAAAAGAATCTGCTCTTTTAAATTAAAAAGAGTGGGGGATGGAAGATTTTGCATCTTTGGTTAAAAAGATCCATAGTACCTACCTCCCATTAAGTCTTCTTCCCTTTAGATAAAATTGCTTTTTAAAGATTGACTTGTCTCATAAGTTCCAATTTCTCTTCTCACTTTAAACTTTGTTGTTTTGAAATTAGAGTCCTGCCCCATATTTTCTTTTTAGTGGGTGCTTGCAACAACTTGAAACTGAAAGCCTCATGTTTATTTTGCATATTTAAGGGGAATATGCATGTATATTGTACCTACTACGTGTCTGCACCTTTATAACTTCACCACAATCCTGTAATTGTCCACATTTTATAGTTGAGGAAATTGAAATAAACAGGGTAAGTGACTTTCCCAGGGTCACATAGTTATTAAGAATCTTGGGGTCTGCTTGAAATCTGATCTTTGACGCCAGTCCACTGTACACCAGCAGCCTCATGTGGGAACAAAATGAAGGAGGTGGGGAAACAGGCTCCTTGATATTTTAATTGGAAATAACTTAGTTGTAGTTTAATTCTATTTTATTTTTGATTTTGTTTATATCTAGAAAGACAGTAAAAATACATAATAATTTACAGTAAGCTATATGCCTAAGCTATTATATTGAATCTTTTTATCCTTGAAAATTAACTTGAGAAAGCCAACTCCTTTAGGGTCCTCACATCTCACCCCTCAATCTAATTATCTCTGGGGTCTTTTTCCTTCCTTGGATCTCACATGACATTTTGCATGCAGTGTTTTGTTTATAGTTAATAGCCTTACAAGTCATCCTTCTAATGAGCTCTAAGTTTTATGAAAACAAGGACAATTTTATCTGAACTGTCTTTGTCCATGTCTGCCAAAATGCAGTACCTGTAGCAGGCACTTAATGCTTGTTGATTTGAATTAGTAACAAGATTGAGATTATTTCTGATAGAATTTTGGGAAAAACCAGTAGTTTTAATTGGCCTTTTCCACAGTGAAAATAGTGAGTACCTTTGTCATCCTCTTGAGAAAATATACCCACCTTTTCTATTACATCAACAAGACATGTCATTTTTATGGATTGATGGTAATGGCTGCTAAGAATGAGAATTGGCCAGGGGTGGGAGGTTTGGGGTATGTGGTTATTATGGGCAAATGGCCTTATTCTTAATTCTGACATTTATTTTGTTTAAAGTGATAAATTGTTTGCCTTTAACGTTAACAGTAATTCAAAAGCAAGTTTCATTTGTCAGCTTAAATTAGCATCTGTGTAGCTCATTTCAGTAATTGTTCACTTCAAAAGTCTTAACTATTTTTGACAAGTTAATATTTCTGTTAGGCAAAATATAGACAGCCTGTCAATTGAATTTATTTTGAATTGTATATTTAGAAATATGTATTGGAATATAGGATATCTATGACAAAAAGGGAGATCTATTAGTTCTTGACTTTACCAAGTTGAAACAATAGGTTTTTTAGTTTGTTTTTCAAAACTCTCACCCATCCGATGTGACCATGATTGTTTGATTCGGATATTTCCATGCTTCAAAGGTTATTGTGTATAATCACACATCTCTTAGTAAGAAAATGAGAAAGTTGTCAGTTAGACATTCTAAGTTGAGATGTTTTGATGTTGTGCACACATATAAATCATTCATTATAATAATGTCCAAGAAATAATGAATAAAGATATTTTATTCTAAGAGTGGGCTACATGGGCTGGGGGCCGAAGTACAAGACTGGGAACCAGAAACCTCGGACTTCTAGGTCTACTACTAGAATAACCAATTGTGTGACCTTGATGAAAAATTACTTAATGCTTTGGGTCTCAGTTTCTTTTTTGGGACATCATGATGATCTCTAGATGGTCTTATAGCTCCTTCTAGGTGTATTGTGATCTATAGTTCTCTTCTGCTTTGCCTTCTAGACAAAACTTTTTTTTTTACTGGTTTAGCAGATAATTTCCTATGAAAGGAATTAAAATATAAAACGGAAATTGTTTTAATTTTGTATAATTTTTTTTAATTTATTGTAACATATATAGTTAAGTAAAACAAAATTATTGTACTGACCCATGTCCTAAAAATTTATGTCTGCATACTTGTGAATGTATTACTTCTCTGTTAGGAGGTGGGTTGCATGTTTCATCATAAGTCCTCTAGAATTGTTAATCATTACATTGATCAGAGTTCTTAAGTGTCTCAAAGTTGTTGGTCTTTACAGTGTTATTACTGAAAAAATTGCACTCCTGATTGTGCTCACTTTGCAACAATTCATACAAGTCTGTCCAGTTTCCCCTGAAACTGTTACCTTGATTTTGTGTGTGTGTGTGTGTACACTTATATATCCATTCAGTTATTCTCTAATTGATGGGCACCCCCTTAATTTTCAATTTTTTGGCACAGAAAAAGTTGGTGTATTTTTGTACATTTTCCTTTGATCTTTTCTAGGGTATAGATTTAGCAGTTCACAGTTGCTTTTCAGAATGACTGGTCCAGTTCACAACTCTACTAGACTCTCCAAGTATTTGTCATTTTCCTTTGTCGTCACCTTTGCCAGTCTTGTTAAAGTGAGAGGTGCAGGCTGTGCTGGAATCCAGCAAACACTACAAGACAGCTTGATGTATTGTTTTGTTAAGTGCCTCAACTTAAAGTGGTGCATAAAATGAAAATAATGAAAATTAAACTTAATATGTTGTGGGTACATTTTTTAAAATTAGAGAACCAATTATAAAATGTTTTACCAAGCTCCCCTGGTCTGAAATGTAGAATCTCAAAGTTAATTTATTGTGTTTCTCTTAATTATTAGACATGTAGAGCATTTTTCATGTAGCTAGTGATAACATGGATTTCTTCCTTTTCATAACCTTTAACCATTTATCAATTGGTATGAATGGCTCTTATTCTTATAAATTTGACTCAATTTGTTATCTTGTAGGCAGAAAGTTTTGCTTATGTCTTTATATCCCCAGTACCTGTCATTTAGTAGGCAATTAATACTTGGTGTTGAATGACTCCTGATATATCCCCAGTACCTGTCATTTAGTAGGCAATTAATACTTGGTGTTGAATGACTCCTGATCTCATACTGTCATTGAAGGGAAGGAGTTTATAGATTTTAACTCAATATATAAATCTGAGCTAATTGCTGACATTACTTTCTATTTTCATTGCTTATAATTTCATGCAAAAAACCCATGAAGGACTCAATACTAAGTGTATCAGAAGGCACACTATCTCCTCCACATCCATGCCCTTTAAGATACAAATGTCCTACTTTCTCCTGGCTCCTACTTCATACCTGCTTAGTAGGACATTACTAAAACAAAAGATAGTTTGGACTCAAGACTATTGAGCTAGTGGTGAGGGGTGGGGAAAAGTTTGGTTTTGACTACATGACTCTTGGAGTTCAGTTCATTGTTTCTGTTTGCTATTTCTCCCTCAATCTCTGCCACAACTATGCTTTAATATTTTTCTCAAATCACTCTTTAATAATAACTTGCTTATTTTTTGTTCACTGTCCAGAAGAAAAAGAAAGCAGTACTGTACTGACATAAAAGGATACAGACTAGAAGCAAGATAAGCTTCATTGCATCATTTGATTTTAAGCTGGAGAGGACCTTTAGAAGTCATCTATTGCCATTTTACATGTACAGAAACTGAGACCTTGAGAGGTGAAATGAATTGCCCCAAGTCTCAGAGAAATTAAGCTGCAGAGTTGGGATTCAGGTCCTGGGGTGCCAGTTTAAGGGCAATAGACATGGAGCTTCATGTTGTACAATATAGAAATTCATAAACTTGAAACTATAGAAATATGTAAACTATGCAAGAATGATTATTGAATTGAATATTATCCTTTATGTGTATGTTCATTTATTCTTATTATAGCTTATTTTTACTCGTTTTGTTTTTAGAGTCCACGTTATAATTAGCCTATCATTGATTAATTGCCAACTATATAGGGCTATGTCCCAGAGGAGGCATTGAAAATAAAAGTACAAAAGGAGATAGTCCCTGCCCTTAAGGAGTTTGTTTTTGAGGAAGGCAGGGCTGGGGAAGAGATAAAATACACATATTTATAGATATAGAGCTAGAAACCATTGCATTTCCAACCATTTCATTTTACAGATAAATTGAGGCACAGAAAAGTTAACTGTTCAGTCATATAGCTAGTAGATGTCAAAGGCAGGATTTGAACCTAAGTCTTCTTGACTCCAGATCTGCAGCACAAGTTTGAAGAAGAGAACATAGTCAAGGTGCTATAGATAGCAAGACTAGAGGCACCTAGCTTAGCCATTTGAGGGCTCTCTTTTTTTGTAAAATAGAGATAATAATATTATATGGATCAAATGAGATTATGTCTCCGTGTGCATGCGCGTCAAAGTGCCATTGCCATTAGTAATTCTGAATCTAATTTCTATCCTGACCAAAACTTTTAAAATTATTTGTGTTTGAGATTGGAGACCAGTTCTAATACTTGGTCTTTCTAGAATTCACTAGTAGGAGTAATGAAGTGGGTCTGTATTTTAGTTAAACACATGATTACTCCTAATACTAGTATAATTCTATAAATATTATGGATGCTTAATAAACTTTCAGGTGTTCTTAATCTTTTTTGTGTCAGGGACCCATGTGTCAGTCTAGCAAAGTCTTTGGACCACTTTTCAGTAAACTTTTTAAATAATTGAAATAATGCTAAATTTCAGCTAGAGATTAATAACAATAAAGAATTGAGTTCTCCCTCAGCCAAGTTTATAGATCTCCTGAAATCTGTCCTCAAATAGTCAAACACCAAGTTAAGAACTCCTGGCATAGTTGAGTCCATGAAATATAACTAAATAATTTGTGATAGTGTTTCTCAGAGAATTCTGCGTCATCACCTCTATTGGGAAAGAAAAAGGACTGATGTTTAAAGAGTTTGGTGTTATTAAACAGTGATATCATTGACAGAATTTAAAAAATACCACAAATGTCATTAAAGACAGGTAATGAAGACATGTTTAAAAGAATGCCTAGATTTTATAAAGATAGTATCAGGCTAAACTTCAAGATCAATTTGAGACTACTGCTAAAGACAATAACTTTTTAGCCATGTTGCAGATAAAGAGAAAGATTAAATAAAATATAGGAATCCTACATATAATTGGACTACTGCCTTTGTCTCTCCTTTCTTCAATATATCTTCCATGTAGCTTTCAAAAGAATCTTCATGAAGCCTATGTCTGATTTTGTCATTCCTTTCCCTTTTCAAGAACCTTTTAATGGCTTCCTAATTCCCTTAGGATAAAATACAAATTCTTAAGTTTGGCATTTAAAGCCCTTCAGTATCTGCCTATGGCTTAACTTTTTAGCTTCATTTCACATAACTCTTCCTGCACATATTCTTATGTTTCAGCCAAACTTGCCCAGTTCTTGGTGCCAACCTCCCCCCCTTACCTTAGATTCTTGCCACTTCTACCTTCAATAATGCCTGAAATGTACTTATGCTAATATTCTCTTCTACATTAAATTAGTGTGCAGTGACTTATCCCTCTATCTGTGGAATCCCTCCCCAACAGAATATAACCCCTGTACTTCAGTGATGTGCTCCTTGTATTCCCAGCCCCTATAATATATAATTGGCATTTAAATGCTTGTTGGATTTGATTGGGCTTTATATTGGGTTAGCAAAGTACTCCATTAGTTCATTTGATTCCTTGTAACTATCCTCTGAAGTTAGGGCAGGTATTAACCCTGTTTTACAAATTAGGAAGTTAGCCTGAAAAAGGTTATTTGTCCAGAGGAACAGAATTGGATATGAATCCAATTTGTGACTTTAAGTCCAGTCTTCTTTCTACTACATAAATATGGTGATAACATTAAATTACTGGGGTCTGATCTTGTAGTTTTAAATATACAAGACCAAAAAAATCCAATAAAAGAGTTATTTAAAAATTATTGCATGTCAAAGAATTGGGTTACTTTTGTTACCTCAAGCAAGTCAAGTCACAATTTCTTATTTGTAAAATGGGCCTGGGATTAGATCACATCTTCTAGTGCTGAATGTAGGATCATATGATCCTAAATACTGCCGTGATGATTGTGTTGTTGTTTAGTCATTTTGGTTGTATCCAACTCTTCATGACTCAATTGGGGGTTTTCTTGGCAAAAATATGGGAATGGTTTGCCATTTTTTCCTCCAGCTCATTTTATAGATGAGGAACTGAGGCAAACAGAATTAAGAGCCTTGCTCCAAGTAACCCCAGGGTCACCAAGTTGGTAAGTATCTGAGGCTAGATTTGAACTCTAGTCTTCTCAGTGCTCTACTGAGTGTACAACCTACCTGGCCCATAACTTATATATTTATAAAGTTTATTATCATATTTCTGAGTGAAAAGAATACAAATTCTTCTTTTAGGAAATTCTAATCTTTTCATAAAAGATGGTAAAGTATTTTACCAGGAATTTAAGACTAAATAATATGGGCTACAAATAACTACCACATGGAATCAAATAGACATTAAGCACTTTCTGTGTATTAATCAGTGTATTTAGAAATGGTAAAACTTTTAGCAAGAGAGAAATAATGGAATATATGCCTTGAAGGGTAGGTCTGGTAGACTTGAAATGGTAGGTGGTTCTTCTTACCCAGTCATCCTTTTTCATGCACAAGTGATCCTGTTCTTTCCCATCTTCTCCTGTAGTTTGCCCCATTTATCGTCCCTATTCTTCCTAATTTTCAGTGTCTCCCTGATTCGGGTTTGCTTCCCTTCTGTTTATAGACAGATGCCAAATCTCCCTCATCCTCAGAAAATCCTCATTTGATCTTCCATTCCTAATATCATCCTGGACTTTCCCTTTTAAGGCTAAAATTATTTTTTCCCCTAATGATATTTTATTTTTCCAAATACATGCAAAAATAATGTCCATCTTTGCAATTTTGCAAAGATGGACATTATCTTTGCATGTATTTATCCTTTTCTTTCCCACCTCCCCAAGACAGCAAGCAATTTGATATAGGTTAAATGTGTGTAATTCTTTTAAACATATTTCCATATTCATCATGCTGAGAAAAAAATCAAATAAAAAGGGGAAAAAAACCACAAGAAAGGAAAACAACCCAAGCAAAGAAAGGTGGAAATATATATGCTCTTGAAGTTTTATCTACAATAGATGCTTCTACTTCTTTCTACTTTCTTCTTCCTCTTTATTAATCAATAGTCTGGTTTCTAACCTCTTTATTCAATTGATAATGATCTCCCCAAGTTACCAATAATTCTTAAATGCCAAACCCAATGACCTTATCTCGACCTCAATACCTCTTGACTTCTCTGCTGCATTTGACACTGTCACTCACCTTCTTTATGGTGTTCTCTTCTCTCTCTTTTTTTTTTTTTTTTTGTTTTTGTGTGTGTGTGTTAACATTGTTCTCCTCAGGTTCTCCCATCTATCTGACTGTTCCTTCATCATCTTTTGTTGGGCATTTACCCCTAAGTTAAGCCTGCTGCCTGCTAACCATACAATTCCCACAGGACTCTGTCCTGACTTCTTTTCTCCTATACCATTTCATTTGGTGATCTCATCAGTTGTTTTTTTTCCTGCAGATGGCTTTTCCTCAGGTTACTTTGTTATCTCTGTATTTACTTATTTATGTGCTGCCTGCCTCCTTTCTTAGAATGCAAGCTCCTTGAGGTCAGGGACTTTGTTTTTTTCTTTGTATCTTCATCACTTAGAATAGTGCCTCTCACACAGTAAACACTTAAATGCTTTAAGTAAAAACTTGAATGTTTACTCGGTAATGGCGTTTTATTAAATGAATTGAAAATGATCAAGTAAAACTTTTTGTCTCATAAAGAAAATTCTTTTCTAGTGTCATAATTTTTCTTTTGATAAGCATATTTTTGCAGCTTACTTGGCAGATTGTGACAGTAAATCAAAATATAGTCAATCACCAACTCTTCTCACCAGTTAGCTCTATTCATATGTACTGCTTTTTGTTAGATATTGTTCATTTTCTCTTCTTTATTTGCTACATATTCAGTTGTCATTTACATATGGAGAAGAGCTTATTGAAATTTTTTTCTTAAAAAGTTTTGGATGAGTAAAAAGGATTTATCTTTTTTTATCCAAGTACAAAATGATTTTAAAATTGCTAAAATAAGCAATAAAGAAAAATTGCTTATTCTTTATTATAAAAATGAAGTAACCAGGCCTGTGAAATTTGAAATTTATGTGAACAATAGCAATGATGACCATAAATTGGGATTAAATTATGTCAGTCAGAAATTACATATACATATGTAGTAATGTGAGATATGTGATGGTTTGTCACCTTTTCTCAAGCTCTTAGCTTTCTTTCAGTTTGTTTAATAAAATTACTTTGTCTTCAAGAGGAATAGCTTTTAAAAATATAAGAACCATTTTACATATGGAAAATGACTAAATAAAACATTTTCTATTTTGCTAGTGAAGATTGTATTAAAATAGCACGTATATCCTGTGAGGTTGTCATTTTATTAATTAGCTTAAAAGAAATTTTAACTTGCTCCTAGAAGTAGATTTATAAAATATGTTCTTTAAATTGGAAAAATGAAAAGTTAGGTAGGTTTTTTTCTTTTTTATAGATTTATATAAGAACTATAAAATCTCTGCCGATTTAACGCATTTGAAGAGAAAAGGAGCAACTTTCGTTCTTAATGTTATCATTTCTTTTCCTCATTTGCCTAATTAACAACTACAAAATGAATGCCTTCTTTCTCCCACTTTTTTTAAATTGAAAAAAATTATATTTTAGAGCATACTAAACATTTCTTAGGTAAAAATTTGAATTTAGGGTTAGCATTTAATGATCTTTTTAACCACATAGTATTTTTTAACTTCTTTAAGGAACTTTGATAAAACTGACTTTTGAAAAGGTTTATCTTTTGTCTTCACTTGTTTGTATCAAAAACCCTTTTGTGATATTTTTATCCTCTTCAAATAATTAAACTTTTACTCTTCTCACTTTTATTTTCAGCAATGTCTCAGGCTGTACAGACTAACGGAACTCAACCTTTAAGCAAAACATGGGAACTAAGTTTATATGAATTGCAGCGAACACCTCAGGTAACATAGAATATGTTAAAATATGACTCGAAATATTGAGATAGATAAGAAATTTATGTGGTTATAAGAAATGACTTACTTTCTAGAAATGTCTATATTGATGTTTAAAAACCTAAAACTGTAGATTAAGTAAATCTATGTGCTATTTCGAAGTTACTATTATTTTTTTTAAATTATGAACTAGAAAATAACATATTGTTGACTTGACCATTGACATTTTGCTGTGCCTTGATAACCAAAACCCTTCTGATCATTGATAATGCACTGGTGCCTACTTGTAATGTCATTTTTTCCTGATAAACTTTCTTAGCTAGGAACAATTAATGATGTTGAGTAGAGCATGCTTTTATGAGATGTATGATTTTGTCACTTTCCCATTTTGCCAAGTTTATGTCTTATCAGTAAGTAAAACTTGTATTACTGAAAGCCCTAAAACCATTGAACTTAAAATGACTTTCCTCCTCTTCTTTGTACCCTATTTCTCCTACTTTCAACTATTTTCTGTCTCTGTATTCTTGAGCTTCTGGAGGTTGTATAAGGTGAAGTAATTTGCAGCAGAGACTTGGATATTTTACTAGCCTGTTGTATGGTTGTGAACCACTGGTTCAATAGATGTTTAAAACTGGGAAGGCTTATCTAGTCTACTTTCCTCATTTTGCAGAAAAGAGAAATGAAGTCTAATAAGAGAACTGACCCTGTGAACCAAGCATATAGGTTCATAGATATTTATAGCAATTTATGATTTTAGGAATTTACAAAAGAAATCTGAGTATTTTATTCAAGTTTTCTTTCTCTTTTTCTTTTCTTTTCTTTTCTTTTTTTTTTTTTTTTTTTTTTTTTTGGATCTATAGGAAGCAATAACAGATGGCTTGGAAATTGTGGTGTCACCTCGAAGTCTACATAGTGAATTAATGTGCCCAATCTGTTTGGATATGTTGAAGAATACTATGACCACAAAAGAGTGTTTACATCGCTTCTGTGCAGATTGTATCATCACAGCCCTCAGAAGTGGGTATGTTGTGTATAACTTATATCAAATTGTATGCCATCTGGGGGAGGAAGGAAAGAGAAAATTTGAAGCTAAAAATTATTTTAAAAGAATGTTAAAAATTATTTTTATATGCAATTTAAAAAAATCAAAATTTAAAGAAGAAAGAGGTATGTTGAACATTCTTTTAGGCTCTTAAATTGTGTTTGAACATTGTTGTGTAGGAATTAGAAAGCCTTTTTAACTATTGGAAAATATTCTGGTGCCATAAGAAATGATAAAATGATAATTTTTATACATAAGAAAAGTATACAGTATACAGAAGAATGTTCTTTTTAGAACTAGAGAGGAAAATGTTTTCAGGATATGTTTATAATCAGCAATTTTATATATCTTGAAATGAGAGATTGAGTAATGAGAAGAGTTGATTCTGTTCTTGTGTTATCTTAGGAGAGTATAGATGTAAGATGCATATTTCTTGGAAGGTTGAGAAGAAAGTAAGCCATATTTTTTCTAGCCTTTTAAGTAGATAAAATCACATTACTGTGGAACATATATGCTATTTTAAGACAAGAGCTGATAACACATTTAAGTGAATTCCGACATAAGTATGTGTCTTGTGCTTGTGTTAGTATGGTGTATGGGAAAATTGTGAGATAAGTTTTTTGAAAATTTCTAACAGTGTTTATGTCTACTAAGCATAATTTATTTTTAACAAAATCTACAATTATGGAGAGTTTTTTAAGTTTTTAGTTATTGGCAAGGGTTGTTGGAGTAGTTATTGAAGTTTCTGAAGTCCTTGTTTTTGGGAAAGGAATTATGTCCCAGACCTGAGAACCTGAAATTGAATCTTCCTAAGATCTTAGCACAGACAGGGGACAGAGTCAGTCAGATCACACTGACAAACAAACATGTAGCCCTCCCCTTCAGGGTCCCCCATCTCCCAACCCAGTCAGGAGGAGCTCTCAGTGGATCAGCCGACTGAAGACACCCCCTCTGAAGGGGCATATGGCAGAAAGAACCCCTGGCGGGCTGGGGGGGCGGGCGGTACAGAAGAACGAGGAGCCCGTGATGTCCAACGTCACCAGACCATCACCTCAGCACAGCTGCCTCCCTGTCGGACTTCCCTCCACATCTCATTCTGAGCCTTGAGGGCTCCCCCGCCCTCTGCTCCCAGAGGGAATTGAGGCTGTTGAGGCGAGCTTCTTTGGCACCTCACAAACCCTTGGGCAGACCCCACTCAGCCTGGGCCAGCCTGGGCAGGGTGGCCCCTCCCAGCCAGTGGCACCAGGCACTCTCCTCTATTCCTCTCTTCTCCCTGCAGAGCCCTTCTCTGCCAGAGCCAGTGAGAAGGAGTCTCGGTGTTTCTCCTTGGGGGTTTGTCTGCTGTGCTGAGCCGCTGGCCCCCTCCTCTCAGGACCACTGCTGCTGTGGAGTGTCCCTGTGGTGCCATCGTAGACGCTCCTCTCCAAGGGCTCTCCTCTTGATAGCCAGTGTCTCTCTGAACTGTGTTCCCGCACCATCAGTGGTTTCAAGAGCAATCTTGATCCCCAGGCTCTGTGTCTAAGAGACCCCCAACCCCAGGTCTGCCACATCTATAATGTCAGTGAGACATTGAGTCTAGGGCTGTACAGTTGCCAAAGCCTTGTTGTTTCTACAGCTATAACATCTCTCATATTCAATCCTTGCCCCACATATAGTCACCCCCTTAATTCATGGCCTCAGTTCTTGTTACACCTTGGATTGTTGCAGTCGCCCCTGATTTGTCTCTCTACCACATTCCATTTTGGATTCCATTGCCAAAGTGTTTTTCCTTAAATAAAGATTTGACTGTTATCACTTCTAATCAATAAATTAAGTGGTTTCCTATTACTTTTTAGATTAAATATTAATTAATCTAACTTTTAAAACCATTTGCAAGCCAGTCCCAATCTATTTTCACCTTCACTGAGCACTACTGCCACATAATGAAATCTAGCCAGGATAGGAATTAGATAAAAAAATTGGATATCCCAGTGCAGAATTTAAAAACCCACCAACAGCATCATAGAAAAAAAATAGTCTTGATTGAACTTTCCTAAGTAGAATCTCTTGAAATGATGTGTGAAAAACAAAAATATTGAAGTAGAAGAGTATTTTGCTGGAGAAACTAGAGGCAATATTTATTAAAAGAACATGAATTCTCTACAGGCCAAAGTAGCTGATCTAAACGACAAGATATAAATAATAACTTAAGCATCTAAACTCTAATTGAATAGGAGTCAAGCAGCTAGGAGAAAGAATTTTAAATAAAAGGAAAGGCATTTTTAATAACTCAGGATTATTCTACAGTTATATTAAGTTAAAAAAAAAAAAGGAACAGTATATTCTAAGGAACAAAGGGGCACAAGCTGTGATCTAAATCTGAGCCTCCGTCTGAGGTTTCTTGGCAAAGACACTAGGGGTTTGCCATTTCCTTGTCTAGCTCATTTTACAGATGAGGAAACTGAGTCAAAAAGGGTTGACTTGCCCAGGGTCACCCAGCTAGATCTAGTCAGTGTCTGAGACAGATTTGAACTCAGGGAGAGGAGTCTTCTCGACTCCAGGCCCACGCTCTTCTATACATTGTACCATCCAGCATCTGTTGGAGGCATTACGGCCTAAAAAAGAGATGAACTTTCCTTTTATAAATATTCCAACAACAAATAAAACAAAGGTAAAATTAATGTTTGCAAGTTATTTTTTAATCAGTTTGTGAATAGAACAAAGTGATTATCAGTACAAAAAGAAATTGAAGGACTAGGGGAAATTAAGGAATCTGAAGAAAGAAAGGAAGAGTTGAATGACTACCCCAGGAAATAAATATTCTTATCCTTTGTAAGTGAATCAGTATTTTTTTGTCAGAGGGAATAATGGCTTGGTTAAGGGAGCAAATGGAGAGAGGGAAAATAAGTACAGGGAAGGTGGTCAGTGCATCTCTGCTAAGCCCATAGTTGAACAATGAAGGGATAACACTTATTTTAGTTTCTTAACAAGAATGAGGAATTATGGAAGAATATGATAAAAACAATGGAGGAATGATACTAGGATGAGAATGGTGAAAGCTTATTCCAGATGAGAAGATGAAAGGGTTCCACAAAAGAATATTCCTTAGGAAAAGGAGGTCTATATCTATAGAAAGAAGAAAAAAAAAGACCTTATAATGAATTTTTTTTGTACATATATTAGGATATTTCCTTCTCAGAAAAAAATTATATCTCTCTGGAAACATCCCCTTCAAAGAAAAAGGCATGTGTGAGAGAATCTTTAGGAAGAGGTAACATTTTGGGTGACAGCTGGAGACATAGGACCAGGCCTTATGACTTTGGCTATGGTGACCAATCACCAGGTAGCACTGTTTCTAATATTTCTAAGAATGAGGCACAGAAAAAAATAAGAAGAATGGGTTATAATTTACAAAGATAATAAACAGAAATGGCATTGCTGTTCAAAATGTTAGTGTAGACTAGAATTGAGTATATAGAAGGAATAAATAATGAATTAGAAAACAAAATTTAAGATAGACCCAAAGGGAAGAGAAATAATGAGGGAATAGCAAAAGAAAACTTCCAGAAAAAGATTATAAGCAGCGACAGATAGGTGGCACAGTGGTTAGAGCACCAGCCCTAGAGTCAGGAAGACCTGAGTTCAAATATGGCCTCAGTCACTTAATACTTCCTAGCTGTGTGACTCTGGGCATGTCACTTACCCCCAATTGCCTTACCAAAAAAAAAGAAAAGAAAAGAGAACATTATAAGCACAACAATGATATTTAAAATAAAAATGGTCAAAGGGAGTTAATGGGTTAAAAAAAAAAGTCACAATTTAAATTCAGAGAAGATGGGATAAACTATGTAAATATGGGAGAGGGTGATGGGGAAAGACAGAATCCATGGTAATTGACTTCTCAAGATAATTTAAGTAAAGCCTAATACAGGGACAAAATTGTGAATATGAAACGGGTAAAATTAGTATAAAAGAAATAAATTGGAAAAAACCTCAGAAATCTGGCATTCTTAATAATTTAAATGTGAGTGAATAATTTTAAATTTAAATTCAAAAATTCTGGTAACATGGAATAAGTACAAACAAGTTACTATGTAGCTGGGATTTATGAAAAAAAAGTTAGAATCATGCTGAGAGACATTTCAAAAATGAAAATTCACAAAACCAAGAGAGATAAGTAAATTACATTATACTTAAAGAAACTACATAATGAAACAGTATATGCTGAAATATACTGTAAATATGTTTATTTACATATACATGTATATGTATATACCAAGTGTATATGCTACATAGCATAGCATCTAACTTCATAAAAGAATCATAGAAATTCAGAATTGAAAAGGGTGAAAGAAATCCCTATAATATACTTGAAATGTGACTATCCAGTCTCTTCTTCAAGACTCTGGGACAAGGATCTCATCACTTAAGGAGTCAATTCATTCCATTTTTTGCATAGCTCCAAGTTGTTATGCAGCTTTTTTAAACTAACATCAGCCCTAAATTTGTCACTTTGAAGCTTCTACCTATTATGCCTTTTGTGTCTCTATGAGGGCAAAAGACTAAGTCTAATCCCCTTTCACATAATAGTCCTTCAAGTACTTGAAGACCGCTGTCATGTTTCATCTTCCGTTTTCTCTTTTTTCCAAGATCAGGTTGCCCATTTCCTTCAATTAATAAAGATACTCAAAAAGGAACTAAATTGCAAAAATGCATCTAACAACACAATAATTATGAGAAAACTTGGTAAATCTCATAAATATAAATAAAAAAAAGAAACTACAGATAAGAAAGAATCAGAAACCACTGAATTGAATTACACAATGTTTGCTAGCTCAATAGATTGCTTAGACATGAAGTCAGAAAGAGTTTAAATTATACTTCAAACACTTCCAAGTTAAACTTTATCTCAGTTTTCTTAACTGTAAAATGAGGGTAACAGTACCTAATTGCCAGGGCTTTTGTAAGGATCAAATTATATTTTTTAGAGTGCTTTGCAAACAATAAAGTACTGCATAAGTGCTACTTATAAGTAGCATAAATTCCAAGCATAAATTACTTGGAAAAGAACTTTATATTTGACAAGAACTTTTAGGAAAAATTAGTGGAATTCTGAAAGAAATTAGGGTTAGACCAACCCTTTTCTTATCTATGCCTAGAGGACAAATACTAAGGGATAGAGGTACCCACAAAAGAATAAGTAGATAATTTTGACTCCATTAATTTTTGAAAGGTTTTTAATATGAACAAAATCTAGAATATAAAGGGAAGATGTTGCTTGAGGGAAAAAAAAATCTTTGCATAAGATATTTCTGGTAAGAGTGTGCTAACCAAAATTTACAGGGAACTAATATAGATATTTAAGACAAAGGGCCATTTCTCTCTGGATAACCAGACCAAAGAACTCTTAGAACAAAACAGTTTTCAAAAAATGTATAAACCTATTAATATGAAAATTTGGGCCAAATCACTGAATTATGATAAAAATGCAGATTGAAACAACTTTTTCAGTTTTGGAAAGATGACTTGAGAAGGATAGGCAACATTGGAGGGACTGCTGAAAGATAGGCACAATAATACAATGTTGATGGAGCTATACTTTGATCTAAGCATTCTGGAGAACAGCTTGGAATTATGCTAAAAATGTTACTAAAATGTTCCTGCCTTTTTATCTTTTCACAACCTATGAACACATTCCAAGAAGGTGAAAACCAGAAAATTCCACATATACTAAGAAATAAATACAAAAAATACCTTAACTTTTTTTTGTGGTAGCAATGAACTGATGACAAAGTATTTGCAGCTCAATTGGGGAATGACTAAACAAATTGCTATGAAGGAAGAATGTTTTTCAGTTTTGGAAAGATGACATGAGAAGGATAGGCAACATTGGAGGGACTGCTAAATGATGAAACAAATTGCAACTTAACACTATAAGAAATAATGAATATTTAAAGTTAGAGTGGCATTAGGAAGACATTAAATGCATTTAGAGGGAAATAGAACATAGGAAAAATAGACTCTGACTACAAAAATCTTAATGGAAAAATTATAAGAAACTCAATAAAGTCTTAATTATAGAGATCAAGTTTTATCTTGGACAAGAAGTGACATACCTTATAAAGATAACCAGTTGCAGACCAGATATTTTTCTTTTAACCTTAGAATGTACACATTTTATAAATTAATTTCTTTTCATTTAGGAACAAAGAATGTCCTACATGTCGGAAAAAGTTGGTTTCCAAAAGATCTCTAAGGCCAGATCCAAACTTTGATGCTCTCATCAGTAAAATTTATCCAAGTCGTGATGAATATGAAGCTCATCAAGAGAGAGTGTTAGCAAGGATCAGCAAACACAATAATCAACAAGCTCTCAGTCACAGTATTGAAGAGGGACTGAAAATACAGGCTATGAACAGGTATGTTGGGAAAAGGATAGTGAATGGTTGAAAAGTGATGAATTTCTCAAAAAAGTTTCTTAAGCACTGGATTTATTTAATTTAAATTTGAAAACATGACAAGAAATAAAAGGTGTATGTGGGGTTTTTTTTAATGGTTTATTGTGAAGATAATAGTAAAGCTATGTTAACATACTGTATGGCTATTTCCATTTAAATAAATGATTTCAGTATAGGCTATTAAAAATAATGCATTATTCCCTCATTAATAGTTATGTGTTTTTTTTTTAACATTAGTTTCTATAGTCTTATTTTTAATTCTTCTTTTTTTGCTTGAAGTTATTTCAAATACATATGTCCATCTAGATTTCTTTGAATTTCTCTTAGCTTCCAATTTTACTTGTACCATAATATTTGATTATATGCATATGCCACAACTTACTTAGCCATTCTCCAGTTAGTGAATGTTTTGGTTGTTTTCACTTCCTCCCAGCAACAGATGTTTGTCTTTCTTTAAAATAAAGTAGTTCCAGTAATGGAATTGGAGATAGTGTAGTTTTCATTTTGAAATTTGAGTGTATAAGAGTGTAAGTTTAACAGGTTATTTTTTCTCCACTGTACATTATGCTGTACCTATCCTTTATGTACACAGTTGTTTGCCTTTGTTTCCACCATTAAAAGTGAGCTTGAGGACAGGAACCATATTTTTGCCTCTTTTGTATTATAATCTTAGCATAGGACCTTGCATTTAGTAAGTGTCTAATAAATGCCCACTTGTTTATTCTAGTGCAAGTATTGTCACAATCTCATCATAATCCAGATTGCATGTAGATTTGCCAATGATTACAAATTGGAAGTTATTCTCCATTATGACTTTTTGGCCTGTTATTTGAGGCTCATCTTTTAAAATCTTGATTTTGTTGTCCATGGTATTAGGCCATCTTCTGATTTTTCTTGTTAAGCATGTATGTTTTTATCCAAGTTGGTGATGGAAATGTTGAAGAGATGGGACTCTGTATAGAGCCCTGTAATATATCATTAGATAGATATCTATACAGAGTGCTTGTAATATATCATTAGAGATATTCCTTTAGGTTGGTGATGATTGATTAAACAATCCTCAAACCATGTTTCTCAGTTCAGTCTCTTTATATCTCTCCTGTTCAACTTATTAATTAAGCATTAAGTATTATTACTGTTGGCCAGCCACTGAGGATATGAAGACAAAAAAGAAAACTGTTCATGCTCTCAAGTAGCTTGCAATTCTGTTGGGGAGTCAACATACAGGTATGTAAGTATATGCAGACAAGTACAAAATAAGGTCATCTAGGGGCAGAGGGCATTAGCTGTTGGTGGTCTCGCAGAAGTCAGTGACTTTACTTCTCCAAGGGTCCTCCAAGGCAGAGAAGGGGAGTCTGTCCCGGGCATGTAGAACATATCTGCAGGTTTTTTTCAAGACCCAGGGATGACTCAGATGACATGGAGAATTGAGCCCCCATTAGTGTTGGCAAGGTGTGCTCTTACTCCTTCCACTTAGTGACTTTTATTCTACTCTTTCTAATTTTTAATATCATTATCCTTGATAGAGAAGATGGATACAGAAAGGGAGGCTCAGTGATTCTGGTTTTTCTCTGTCTTCTGTTAACATCATGCCAGCTTTTCCTCTGCAGTGCGCCTCTATACTTTCCTTGTTCTTGCTCTAAATATAGTTGTTTGGGAATGAGGACTGTGGATTTCATCCTGGCCTTAATAATTCTTGCTTTACAGGTTTTTGCCACTCCTGAGAAAGAGTTATTCTTCCCTTTTCTCCCTGCAATTGTCCTCTCTGCTCTTTTTATAATTTTATATTTAGTTTGTTTAGACAAGTATCCTAACAAATTCAGGATGTTACTTAGTCTAATAACTAGATGAAGAACTATCAGTAAGACAGGTTATAGTTTAATTTGGGTCATTTTATAGTAGTACCTTCCATTTTTTATAATAGTTTGCATTTTATACAGGGCATAAAAATACAAATTTTAGAGCTAGCTGGTGCATTATATAGGTCATCTAGTAATATCCCCTCATTTTACAGATGAAAGGACTGAGACATAGGTGAGTGACTTTTCTGACACTGGTCAAGCAAAGAGAAAGCTCAGTGGACAGTATAACTATGCCAGGCTGATTTATTTGTAACTGAACTAAAACAATGGTTAAGTAAAGTAAAGCTTCTGTTTATTAGACCTATTGTAATTTCAACTTTCAGGTAAGTTGGAAGGGAAAAGTTGGGTGAATCTAAGTAAAAGCATCTATTGCAAAATTCCTGCACTTTGCTAGGTAGGAAAGGAATAGATCCGTCTTACTCCTGTCTCGGGCACAGACCATTATTTATCTTAATTTCATACAAAATACTTTGGTTGTCCATTTTCCCCTGACAGTCTTCAGTCCTGTGCAAGATTATAATCAAAAAAGTAGGAGTCAAATAACAGGTTATTACATAGGTGGCACTTTAAAAGTGAGGCATGAAGTCAGAAAATGGATTCATGGAGGGAGAAGACACAAGAAATGTTAAGATGGAATAACAGCAATTCAGGCTCATTCGGGGAAAGGGCATGCTAATCCCAGGAGATTTAAATGGTTCCTGAGGGTATCACTACACATGCTGTTTGAGAGGCTAGTATTCATCAACCGTTTTTTCATCAAGATAAGGTTAAAAATTGTGTTCATTATACTTTGTTTAATTACTGAGGCAGGTTAAAATGAAATGCCTCTGTTTAAGAGGGGACATATAGATGGCATAATATGTTAATGTTAAATTTAGTATCAGAAAGACCTGAGTCCAGTTTTTGGTTCAGACAGTGATTTGTAAGCCATTTAATTTCTGTCTTGGGGTTTTCCTTTTTGTTTTTGTTGTAAAATGGCCTGTGTCACTGAGTAGTTGTAACCTTCAAACTAGCTTTTTTTTTTTTTTTTTTTTTTTTTTTTTTTTTAAATTAGAGCTTTTAAAAATTTTTCTATATTGTATTTTTAATTATTTTGTTAAACATTTCCCAATTACATTTTAATCTGATTCCAGAAAGACTGGGGAACTTTGCTGACTATGGCCTTGACACTGACACACACACACACACACACACACACGCACATACATGTAGATTCAGATTTAAAACTATAGAAGTCCTCATATAAAAATAATGCAAGTTGGAGCAAACAAAAAGATTTGCAGACCAAGTCAGCTAATATTTTTTAAAAACCCATAAAACAGTGCCTGGAACATAAGTATGATTTGAATGCTTATTCTTTCCCCCTTTTTCTATTAATTCAATGACAAACAAAACAGCTACATGCAGAGGGATGACTAAAATTTCAGTATTTGGGACATTTTTCAAGCCTTAAAATTATATATAAATATTTGTTGTTCATTCACTTTTCTTCAGTCATTCCTGACTCTTCCTGAACCTGTTTTGGAGTTTTCTTGGCAGAGATCCTAAAGGGGTTTGCCATTTCCTTCTCTAGCTAATCTTACAGATGAAGAAACTGAGGCAAATGGAGTTAAGTGACTTGCCCAGGGTCACACAGCCAGTATGTATCTGACGCTAGATTTGAATTCGGGAAGATGCCTTCCTGACTCCAGGCCCAGCATTTTGTGTACTGTGCCACCCCTGGCTTCCCCATATAAATATTAATTCTTACTTGAAAAATTTATCCATGTCACTGAAGAATTAGGATTTCTGGAAATGTCTTCATAGAACAGGCAATTACAGCTCAGTGTCTGTGTGTGAACTTTTTATATATATTTTTAAATCTCAGGCTCTCTTTAGGATGTCTTTTGCCCTATCTTGCTTATAGGCAGTTAGGTAATGCACTGTGCTTGGAATCAGGGAGCTCCAGATTCAAATCCAGGTTCAAATATTTCCTAGCTTTGTGACCTGGTCAAGGCACTTAATCTAGTGCACCTTCAATTTCCTCATTGGTCATTTGGTTAAATAATCACTTACCTTTTTTTCAGGATCAAATGAGATTTATAAAGTGCTTTGTGAACCTTAATGGCCCTATCATCATCATCACATGATTTGTATTCAGAATTTAAGCTAATTTTAATATCCTATGTTAAATTAAAAATAGATAAGAGAAAGTGTATTGGTTTTTTTTTTTTTTTTTTAATTTAAGTGTACTTTTTTAATTAAAATGTTGATTTGGATTCTTTTAGTCTATCTTTTAAAATGCATTATACACACACAGGAAAACTTACTAGTTTTGCTGAAGAATTTCTTACTAATTGTTATATTCTATATTGCTAATCTTAGTTGCTATTATATGTGTTTTTTAATTCTTCCATTTTTTTCTAAAGTATTTTCTACAAGCACATGATAGGGGAAATGTTTTAGTTATACCATTACTAAAGATAAAACTTTACTAAAGTCACTTGTCAAGATTTGTCCGTGTTAAAGACTCCTTTTTTGTTTTGCTTTTAAAAAGGCTAATTAATAATATCATATAACTTTGCTCAGGCTACAGAGAGGCAAGAAACAACAGATTGAAAATGGCAGCGGAGCAGAAGATAATGGGGACAGTTCACACTGCAGCAATGCGTCCACTCACAGCAATCAAGAAGCTGGGCCTAGTAACAAAAGGACCAAAACGTCAGACGATTCTGGGTTAGAACTGGACAACAACAACGCCGCGGTGGCCATAGACCCTGTCCTGGACGGCTCTAGTGAAATTGAGTTGGTTTTCAGGCCTCACCCCACGCTGATGGAGAAGGATGATAGCGCCCAGACGAGGTGAGCAGGTGGGGGACGATTACCCAATGAGGCCTTGATGTGCTGGGCCCCACAGGTACGAAGGTATGAAGAGTTGGACATGACTGGAAAAAACGGCTTTTCTGTTCAGCCTTTTTGATGTTCCTCCCATCTGATGTTTCATCTTCTGTCTGTTTCTAGCAGCACAGCATGGACCCCTCCCCCCCCCCCCCCCCCCCCCCCCCCCCCCCGCCTTAATCACTTCCAACTTTCAAAATCCCTAGTTTTCTTCTAAGCTTAATACAAGGACCACCTTCTACAAAAGACTTCTTACTCCCCATCAGCTCCTTATGCTTCTTTTTAGGCTGTGCTTTGAATTTACTCTAAAAGTACTTAGATGTGAGCATATTATTTTCTACATGTAGTGAAAGCTTGAGGGTGGGAACTGTTTCTTTTTTTCTTTAGTCTTTGTCTCCTTACCCAGCAACTGGCCTGTCACATAGTAAATGTATAATAACTGTTTTAGATAAAGTTTCTTCTATTAGTAAATTTGAATTTAGTAAGTTGGAAATTAATTGAGATTATGAGACTTAGGGTTTTGATGTAAAGATGTAGAAATTCCAGAGCTCCTCCCTTTCTCTACTTTTGTCCTATTAAAGATGAGAGAAAATTGAAGTTTTGAATGCTGGGTGGTAAAGGGCTTTTATAAGGAAGTAATGGTGTTCTGATTTTTTCCATTTTGTGTGTATTTACATTTGGAATCTGTCTTCTCTCTTTGTACTGTGCTGTCATTGAGTGGAGGGTATGGAAATAGGTTTGAAATGATTGCACATGTATGACCTGGATCAGACTGTTTGCTCTCTGAGGGAGGGAGAGGTAAGGGAGAGAAAAAAATTGGAACTCAGAATCTTCCAGAAAGAATATTGAAAACTATCTTTACATGTAAATGGAAAAATAAACTATTGAGTAGAAGATATGGGAGGACCGGTGAAAGTGAAGATCGATAGCCTCCAGGACTTGATAACAACTTTGAGAGGTCCTGCCATTATCCTTTCCTGTGCCAGATGGTGTAGTAGATAGAGCACTGACTCTGGAGTCAAGAGGACCTGAATTCAAATTTGGCTTCAGACACAGTCTGGCTGTGTGACCCTGAGCAAGTCACTTCCCTCTCGCTGCCACCCCAGAAATGGTCCTTAATTTGCCAAACTTTAATTAAGGCGTTTCCTCTGTGCAGTTCATTCTAGAGTATACAAGAATGAAGGAGATTCCCGTGGTCCTTATTTATAATAAAGCCCTATTGTTGAAAGAGGAGGTGCAAAGGCACTTCTAGATAACTATAATACAAATTAGAGGAAGAGTAGAAGGTATAAGAAGATTATAAATGATTGAAACTAAATGAAGGAGAAAGCACTCCCAGGTGTGAGGACAGAAAACTTTGTGTAGGTGATATCATTGAGACTGAGTTATGAAGGAAGGGTAGAATATCAGTATAGTGGATGGGGTAGAACAAGGCAGGAGGTATCGAAAATGCTGAGATATAGCTTAGAAATTTGTTTTATACCTCGTGTTATAGCAGTGCTCTAAGGATCTGAAGATTTTGAAGAATACTTTTGTTTTCAGCACTTAGCTTTTTAAAAATTCCTCTTCTTTCAGATACATAAAGACTTCTGGCAATGCCACGGTTGATCACTTGTCCAAGTACCTCGCTGTGAGATTAGCTTTAGAAGAACTCCGGAGCAAGGGAGAATCAAACCAGATGAACCTAGATACAGCCAGTGAGAAGCAGTACACGATTTACATTGCTACAGCTAATGGACAGTTCACTGTGAGTACCTGAAACTGCTTAATATATAATATTAAGGCACAGTTTTAACAACATAAGATTAAGAATGTTCTTCCCCCTTCCCCCATCATCCTGTAAAAGGTATTGTTACCTTCTTTGTCTAGAAACCTTTTCTTAATCCATGAACACCTAAGATTTTTGGAGGGAATTATTTGTCATGAGATAGAATTTGAGTTCAATTCAGGTCTTGATGGTCTTATTAAAGCTGCAACATATTTTATATACTTTTTGAATACTTGATCACTTTCTTTATACTAAATGCTTAATAGCACTTCTATTTTCTATGGGCTTTTTGAGGAATAAAGAATAAGAATAGGAGAAGCTACAGTTACAGATCATACTTTTTTTTAAAACTAAAAGACTTGAATAGGATTCCCTAGAGAGTCTTTGGGATTCTGTACTTGAGGCTTTTTCATCAACTGTAGTATAATAGAAGTTTCATGGAACTTATTTTCTAGAGTGGCAATCTTTGCCTTTAGAACTTTTTAGTGATCTTATTTAATTGGCTGTTGGATCTGAGACTTGGAACTCTGCTTCTATAATCATACTGACCCAAAGGGGATAGAAGGAATTAGTGAATGATGTATACAAAATACATTTTGATTCATAAAGGAGTTAGTTTATTTAGAACCTTCAGTGTCATGTTTAGCCGTAGCAGATACATGCTTTAAAGTATTTGGAAAAATGAATTTACTTAAGAAATAAAGACAAAAATATGGAGTGGTGAAAACAATTAATAATTTTTCGTGTTACAGTTTATTTGCCTAGAGAATTTAGAATTTTTGCCTAGAGAATAACTTCCCTTATTGAAAGGAAATTGTACATACCAGGCCATTGGGAAAAGGAAATTTCTCTTTAGGAAAACTAATTTTTATGGCCCTCTTTTATTTCTTGAAATATGCCATGTCAGTGGCAAGGCTGCTTTCAGCCACAGTTGTGTTTAGACACAAGAACTAATAATTGTGTTTTTTAGTATCACTGTTCATTGTCTACTGGCAGTTTTCTAATTCTTAATTCTATAATATTCCTTACCTCAATTATACATAATTTCTCTTTATTCTTAGGTACTAAATGGTTCTTTTTCCTTGGAATTGGTCAGTGAGAAGTACTGGAAAGTGAACAAACCCATGGAACTTTACTACGCACCAACAAAGGAGCACAAATAAGCTTTGGAAAGATGGCTTTGAAAATAAACTTTTTTTTATAGCTCTGATTTCTTTAATATTAAAGATGCACCATCATTGTTTTCATGGACATAATCTTGGATTTGCGTTCAGTTTCCTTGCTGAGCCAGACTTGTTTACACTATTAGAATTCGTGTTTTGTTTGTTTTTTATTTAAACTTTTCTTTTTCAAAGGGACTGAATGAAGCTATCCAGTGCATTCTTTTGAAATTATTATCTAACTTCTGTGTCTTTTCACTGATGAAGCAGTGGATCCATTTGAGGCTCTCATCTGGCAAAGGAAGGTTTAGTGGGCCTTCATACTTAATGGCAACCTTTACTTAAGTTTTTTTCCTCTCAAAAGTTTCTTAAAAGTAAAGAATGTTAAAGTTGGTTTATGGTGGTATTTTTGCTAGCTAAGGCTAAGGGTATAATTGTGGATTAAGCATGATTAGGCTTTTTTTTTTTTTTTTGAGGAGCATAAATATTTAGTATATAATCTCCTTCCTTAAGATCTAATTTATTTAATACAGTCCTAAGTGAAATAGGTTTTCTATTTCATCTGAAGGTTAGGACTTAATAAGTATGCTTAAATTTTTGTTTCATGGGTTTCTCTTCATTATTTAAAACCTTGTTGCTAGCATTTTTGTTTAAAAATTGATGTTCCTTATTTTAGTGTCAAGCAGTGTCATTTTATTCACTTTTCTTCCTGTTCCAGCCTTAGAATTCTTGCTCTAGTTAGTGAATTACACAACTCAACATTATAAAGAGACACTGGTATAATATTTGCAAATCTTACTAGGCGTGGGAGTTAAAGTAGCCCTAAATAGGTAGTTCTCATATATAAAACTTAAGGGATCACTTTTTTGATCATAACTGAAACATCTTTTGTAGTCCCTTGTGACAGTCATTTTTTTATAGTATTTGATAACCCTCTTGTAATACCAGAGATTCTGGGATATACTTACTTGCACTTTAACCTTGATTAAAAAAATAAATACTGTACTATTTCAATAAGATGCCCTTCTTTTTTGTGGCTTTAAGTTTTGAGAACCACATGACACTGACAGAAGGAAAACAAGGATATACTTTTTTGTATGAAAAAGTTGTATTATTTTGTTTTCTAACTTTACCCCAGTGGTTGTTTTTTGGGTTTGGGTTTTTTGGTTATTGTTGTTTTTTTTTTTTTGTTTTGTTTTGTTTTGTTTTGGTTGCTAGAGAATAATTTTTAACTCCTGTTGAGCCACAGAAAAGTAAGTTAAACCCACCCAGAACTTGAGCCCTGCTCTGCTAGAGTGCAGGATGCTTTGCTAAAGGAATAGTAGCACCACCTAAGATGAAGCTGCACTTTGCTTAATTTGGTGCTACTATAACATGAGGTACAGTGTTAGGTGTTTGGGGTGACAAGGCTTTGTACTGGTGGTCAAAAATAAGAAGATTCACATGTTATTTCTTATTCCTGTCACACATCCAGTTATGTTTCTGAGTTTTTAGTGTTACAGTATTTACAGAATGTTAACATTGACAAACCAAACTCTGTAATGTTTTGAGAGGAAGAAAGGAATCCTCTATTTCCCTTGTAATTAAAGCCTAATACTTGTAAATATTGAGCCGTCTGTTTTGACAGTGGGGTCGGTTTTAAGTGCTTCAGCCCTACATGAAAACTCAATAGTTTTATTAAATATTTTTTTTACCCTTTTTTTTTTCTAATATTTAAAACCTATTTTTACAGTTTTTTGGTTTTTGTTTTTTTGGGGTTTTTTTGTAATGTGCCATGAAATTGAGAGCCGCCAAAATTAAGAGAAATTTTGTATTCAGTACTTTTTTTGGTGTAATGTTCAGTTGTATATTAATGCATGTCCACTGACTATAACCTGGGTTTTGTGATATAAATACTTGGGTTTTGTTGGAAAAGTACTAGATTAGTAGTTGCATCAAATAACTAAATTCCCATTGTGTGATTTTTAATAGAACTTTAGTCTTGAAGCAAAAGAGATATTTGTGAATTTAAGCTGTGTTTATGTTTAGAGAATGTATGTGTGTTCATATGTCAGTGTGGGAGAATGTAATCTCTTTACATCATTAGTGAATTTATTGACTGTTGTCCTTTACAAAATATAATGTAAGCATTTGATAAATCATTGAGTGTACTGTCTTTATTAAAAAAAAAAACTCAAAACTTTTATGATTTCAAAGCGTGTGTGTGTGTGTCTGTCTGTCTGTCTCCTGGACCAGTTTTCTGAATCCTTTTATCTAAGGGAAATAGAAATGGCTTATTATAAAAATGAGAAATTGAGCACTGCAAAGCATATCTAGAATGATTCAGCTTATTGTGACATTTACATACATATCCACAATAAAATAAATGATTTGCAGGTCTACTTTGCTTCAATAATAATCTTATTCCCACTCAAGTTTTATAGTATCTGCCTTATTTTGGTAGATGTGTAATTGTAACAGTGCAAAATATAGTAAAACCTCATTAATTCACATTATTAGGAATTTGATTATTTCAAAAGGTGATACGGGTAGGGTTTACCAAACCAAGAAAAAAAGATTATTTGTGCAAATTGAGTCTGATGAGTAAAAAGCAAATGCAAGCTGTAAGTATTTAAGAATTTGTCAGTCAAATATGCTTGGTTTTTGGTGAGGCAATTGGAGTTAAAGAATTTGCCCACGAGCACACAGTAAAGTATCTAGTTTTTTAAGGTAGAATTTGAACTCCCCCTGACTCCAGAGCTAGTGCTCCATCCACTACACAACTTGACTTCCCCTCAGTAAAATATACTTGTAAAGTTTGAATGTTAAAGATGAACTGTTCACTCTTCTGGATGCTCTTCCAAGCCCTCTCTCACCCCCATCCAGTCCCTCCATATCCATCCACTTTCCTGTCAATTTTTCCAGCTTGCATTTGGATGCCTTCTTAAAATGGATATAAAATACCTATATAAAATTCTTTAAGTTTTAAAATATAACATATTTATGTTATATAAATAAAATTTTAAAATGTAAAATCTATATAAAATATCTATAAAATTCCTTAGAATTAATATAAAATATCTAATAAATGATACTCAGAAAATCATCCTTAGCAATCATCTGGTTTCTGTGTCTACTTATATTCTTGTAAATAGACTAGTGGTCAGATTATTGGAACTCCACTAAAGCCTCTGATACTTGAGTATGATATGGCAATGATGCTGAATTCTCAGCTATGGAAGGGGATGAACTTGTCAGATATTGCCAAGTTGGGAAAGGATTTGGGTATGAGCAGAGAACCAGCCTACAAACGTGCAGAGACTATGTTAGCTGCAGTCTACTGAGCCTCGGAGGGCTCAGGATTTGCTTGGAAAAAGCCAAGAGATTAACTAGCATGTGTTTGCCATTCCGCAGAAAGACCGCTGGTAATGATTTATCTACAGCACCACGACTTGAGGCTTTCCCATCCCATCAATAATAAGTTAATAAACATTAGTAACTACACTAGTTCTCTCCACAGGATGATATTAATAATCACCTCGTGATTGACAACAATTCTGCCGTCCCCTTTTCTGTTGGTGTCTGAAATCTTTTGAGAATTTTCATTTGCTTAAGAGATAAGCATAACTCTGTAATACCAACTTGAACAAAAATTTATTTCTTTCATCTTTTCCTCAGGGAAGTTTTTGCTTAACAAATGTTTCTGCCTCGAGGATATCACTGACAAAACTAAGCCCTAACTCCTATACTTCCATCCGTGGGGAAGAGACTTAATCATCTCAAGGGCATCTCAGTAGTGTACTAGGATAACACTCTTCGTAGTAATAAGAATTCTTAAAGTTATATCGTATAGTCTTTAAAAGCAAGAATTATGAGAGTGTTTTAGAAGCTATTTAGGTGTGGAAAACAGTTATCTTAAGAAAATTAATTTATGTGGCTACTGTCTCCATTGATGACAGAAAAAGGTGTATTAAGAATGCAATTCTCTTTGCATAACTTATCCATAATAAAGAGCAAAACTCAAATCCCACCACTTACAACCCATGTGACCTTGGGCACACAGTTGTAACCCTCATTACAAATGGATTTCCTCATTTGTAAAATAATGGGATTGGACTAGTTGGTTTTGGGGGTTCCTAGACTGGATCTGGAGTTGGGAAAATCTGGGTTCAAATCTCAGACTTTAGCTCTCGGGCCATGTACATCATTTCTATGCCCGTGTCCTCAACTAGAAAATAAGGGGGACTTTTAGTTGATAATCCCGAAGGTCCTTTCTAGTTCTTATCGGTAATTTTGGGATTGAGTTCTAGATTTGTGATCTTATGAACAAGTAAATTCCACACTAGAAGTCAGATAAATAAGGGAAACTACTGGATGTAAGAAAGTAATTTGTAGGAGACTTCAAAGTTGGGTGTCCAGATGTGATGCTTCAATACCAAACATTTGGGAAAAAATCAAAGATCTTATTAACAAAAACAAAAAAGACAACTGAGAAAGTAACAGTCACTGATTCCTATAGTTCAACTTTACCATTTCTATATTTCAGAATAATATATATTCATTGAAAGCAACTTTTGAAAATTATATACAATAGCAGACCACATTTTAATATCATAATTACCTTTTTTTTGTTTTAAAGAGGTACACTGATGTATTCAGTACATCATTTTAAAAGTATTCAATAAAAAAATTCAATAAAGTAAACAAAAGAATTCAATCAATTCAAAATCAATAAAAGTATTCAATTCAAATTCAAAAAATTCAAAATAAATAACTTGCCATCTTTTCCAAAGATTGGGTAGAAGAGTTAGAGATTACTGATGTCTTTTTGATGATTTATCAAGTGAAGTGTAAAACAGGTAGACAAGATTGCCAAAGATGTTTGACTCTCCCAAGTAGTGTGTCCATTGTGGAATCTAAATGAAATTTATAAATTCTTATAGGAATTGAGAGTCTCTAGATCTATACTACAGACATTATTTTCTTTTTAAAAACTTCAAAGTATTTGATTCTACATCGGTAAGATCCATTCTATAATCTCTACCTTCCAGACTCTCTCTTTAACATCACCTCGATACACTTCAATGTTTTAATTCAATAAGCCCCATTTCTCCTCTTGTGAAGCAAATCAAATTTGAGATAGATTTTGAGTAGGGAAGAAAAAGTAGCAGAAGTAATGAGGTAAAAAAGAAACAAAATGGAAAGTGGCTTTCCTTTAATGATGTGGATTCCAACTTATCTCCAAATGAACGTAGTGTTTTATCAGTTTAAAAATACTGAAATGATTTCCTATCAAAATGTTAGTTTGATATTTTCTTTTTGTTTTTTCTTTATTTTTTTGCTGAGGCAATTGGGGTTAACTGCATCATCTAGTTACCCTAGTTTGATATTTTCAACCTCTTAATATTTCTCCCTGGACAATGGGATTTAGAGGAAGGAGATCATTTAATCCAATCCCTCATTTTACAGATAATGAAATTAAATCTTTAGTGTATCAAATATTAAAACACCCATTTTATAATTATTGTTGTCCTTTACAAAATATAGTGTAAGCATTATAATTATCCCAGATATTCAAGTCAAATCATACCAGTTAAATCTAACATTCTGAGGGCAGGAAACATGTTTTGAAAGAACTGGACAAATGAATATATATATATAGTCTTGTTCTAAAAACTGAATTTAACAGAAGCTTTGAGCTTTTCTGAAGGATGGTATAGATCATAGAGATGGGGAAAAAATAGGTGTACTGTTAATTTCAGACTGGGAATATAAGCAAAGGCTCTTCTGAGCTTACAAATACAAGGCTACATAAAGGATACGTAGGCAATAATTAAAAGAGGGAAGACACCAGAATTCAGAAGTCTTGGGTAGAAGGAAGTCAGAGAGCTCCGTTTGTCAGTATCATTGGTTACTTTTGTAGGGAATATTTTGGCTACAGTACAGGATTTGTATAAGGGAGTAATGAGAGAAGAAAATTGGAGGATCAGATTGTACATAGTGTGTTGGATTAAGAGTAATAAATTTGAATTCTGTCCTATTTATTATGGTGAGCCACTGAAGTATTCTGGGTGGGGAAATAATGTAATATAAGAGATATATATTTCAGTTTTTCTATCTGAATTTTCTCTCCAATTTTGAACACTGAGCTTCTTTCAGGAGGCCTCATATAGCATTAACTCAATTTGGTTGCCTACCTTAGCCCATTCTCCAATTTGAAAACATCCTTCCCAAAATGTGCTCAGAACTCAAAAGTACTCCACATTGTGAGGAAAAAGCCACATACAATGAAAAATTGTAAACTATACTGGCATAGAATAGGAACAAAAAGGGGATAAGAGCACAAAGAAGATAAAGCTATTTAATTCCTGAGTTGCTTTTGTGTCCTGATAAGAAAAAAGACTTATGGACTAGAAAAGAAAGAACAAAAATAGCAAATAGAAGGTTGAAGTAAGATGATAAGAGTTCTTAATGGACCCTTTGGTCACATGAATCATATCTCTGTGTTCAGAACTGACAGCTGAGGTGGCTGAGACACTGACAGTAATACTTGGAAGAATATGGAAAAACATGGGAATGTTCAGGATTGCCAATGTCTCAAAAATTTTTTCTTAATGAATGGAAGCAACAAATAATGATATAATGAGCTTGATTTAAAAACTGGCAAAAATGTAGGACATTATAGGTGAAAAAATTGTTAGTGAATATACAGTAAAGAAAGTGATCACATTAGAAAAATGCAAATTAACAACTCTGAGGTACCATTACACACCTTTCAGATGAGCTAAGATGACAGGAAAAGATAATGATGAAGGTTGGAGGGGATGTGGGAAAATAAGATATGTTGTTGATGGACTTGCGAAATGATCCAGCCATTCTGGAGAACAATTTGGGACTATGCCCAAAGGGTTATCAAACTGCATATCCTTTGATCCAGCAGTGTTTCTACTGGGCTTATACCCCAAAGAGATCTTAAAGGAGGGAAAGGGACCCACATGTGCACGAATGTTTGTGGCAGGTCTCTTTGTAGTGGCCAGAAACTGGAAACTGATGGATGCCCATCAATGGGAGAATGGCTGAATAAATTGTGATGTATGAATGCTATGGAATATTATTGTTCGATAAGAAATGACCAGCAGGATGATTTTAGAGAGACCTGGAAAGACTTACACGAACTGATGCTAAGTAAAATGAGCAGAACCAGGAGATCATTCTACACAACAATGGCAAGATTACATGATGATCAATTCTTCTGGACATGGCTCTCTTCAACAGTGAGATGATTCAAGCCAGTTCTAATGGACTTATGATGAAGAGAGCCATCTGCAAGGGATGACTGTGGGACTAAGTGTGGATCACAACAGAGCATTTTCACTTTGTTGTTGGCTTGTTTTTTTATTTTCTTTCTCATTTTTTCCCTTTTTGATCTGATTTTTCTTGTGCAGCATATTTGTGGAAATATGTATGTTAGAAATGCCGATGTTTAACATATTACTTGCCATTTAGGGGAGAGGGTGGGGAGAAGGGAGGAAAAAATTTGGAACACAAGATTTTGCAAGGGTGAATGTTGAAAATTATGCATGTTTTGGAAATAAAAAGCTTTAATAAAAAAGTGATCACAAAGAGCTAGTGTAATTTTATCAAGATTAGATCTAGATTAATCTTTTTTCCTTTTTTGGCAGCATTTATGAATGAATACTTCAGGCAAATGATATAAATGGCTTACTTAGATTTATTAAAACATTTAATCAATTCATGCTTTTTTTCTTGTGGAAAAAATGAGGACATGGGGTTAAATAATGGTATATTTGGTGATTTGTTAAATGATTGCATGGCAAGAATAAGTCATTCATATTTTCTTTTTTTGCTGAGGCAATTGGGGTTAAGTGACTTGCCCAGGGTCCCACAGCTAGGACGTGTTAAGTGTCTGAGATCACATTTGAACTCAGGTCCTCCTGGCTTTAGGGTTGTGCTCTATTCACTGTGCCATCTAGCTGCCCCCAGTCATTCATAATTTCATGCAGTCAATAAACATTTACTAGGTGCCTAGTATTTGCTAGGATTGTGCTAAATGCTGGGGATAAGTCAGGTGATGAGGCCTGTGCTAGGATGGTGGCAGCCACATAGGGAAGAAGGATGTGTATTCAAGAGACATTGCAAAGGTAAAATCAGCAGATTTTGGATATAAGGGGTTGAGGATACAACCTAGACTCTGAGTCTGTGCAACCAGGGGGAATGGAGTTGTCCTGTAGTAATAAGGAAATTTGGAAAGGTGGGAGTGTTTTGGGGAAAGAGTAAATTCAATTTTGGACATATTGAAATGTCTACTGGATATCATTTGAAATGTCTGAAAGGCAGGTGGAAGTAAGAAAGTAGTTAGCTGAGAAGTTAGGATAGGAGGTTAGAAAATCATCAGCATCAAGATGGTAATTAAATCCATGAGAGCTAATGAGATCACTGAATGAAACCACAAGGGAAAAAGAGAGCCCAATACAGAGCCCCGTGGGACATGGTTATCCTGCTTGACCTGCATAAGGATACAGCAAAGCTGACTAAGAAGTGGTCTGATAAGAGCAACAGTCGTGTCCTAAAAACGTAGAGGAAGAAGGATCAAAGAGAAGAGGGTGGAAAAAAATTAAAAAAAAAAAAGTTTTTTTTTTTTTTTTTTTTAAAGGTGATCCAGAGTGTCAAAAGATGCAGAGAGAAGAATGAAAATTGAGTCACTGGATTGGGCAATTAAGAAGCAATGGTAACTCTGGAGAGAGCAGTTTTGATGGAATGGCATTAGAATCCAGATTATAAGGGTTTATGACGAGTTGAGAGGCGGTCTCAGGGAGTTTGGCCACAGGGAGAAGCGAGATAGAGTGGGGATGGAAGGATCAAGGGTCTGGTGGAAACGGGGGCAGGTGACACAGTGGGCAAGGAGGAGATGTGACAAGTGTGGGTAACGGGGAATACTCTTGAGGAAGTGGGATGGAATGAGATCACTAGAGTAGATGAGGGGAGTCTGCATTGGTGAGGTGGTCAAAAGCATACAAGTGCAAGATGAAAAGGGAAATCACTCAAGCGGCCTTATTTTTTGTCTACAAAATGTGGCAAAGTTCTCAGCAGAAAGGTCGGGGTAGGGGGATCTAGAGGAGGCTGGAGTGTCTGGGAGAACTGCTGTGGAAAGGAGGTTAGGGGGTGGATAAGGAAGGTGTGGAGGGATTGCCAAGTAGCAGTGAAGGCCCCGTTTGTAAGGGACCCAGTTAGAGTGGTAGTGACTCTCTCTACCTTTGTTCAGCTGCTCACATGGGTGGCGGAAGCAGGGAAAAATCAGCGATTTTATAAGGGTGCCAGGGATTCAATGGAGGGGGATAGCATGGAACTGATTCGCCAAGGGGCCAAGATAGAGAAAAGAGAGTGAGTGGCTAGTCAGCGCTGATTGCCTGGGAGAGAACCAAAGGGTGAAAGGACTGGAGTTTACGATGTGGACAGTTAAAGGAAGGCAGAAGCAGAGGTGGAAAGCCAACAGATTGTGGCCAGATAAAGGGATTTTGAATTCTTGAACATGGGAGGTGGTGTATTTGTGAATGGTGGCAAGATCATCGGTATGACTCATTGTATGGCTGATAGAAACTGAATAGGCTGAGGAACTGAGTAGTTAGGGTATCAACACTTCCTAAAGAGTGCCCCCTTGTTTCAACCTGAGAGAAAAAGGGAATGGGAATGCAGCTCTACCTGGGAAGGGTGGCCAGGAAAGTGTCGTGGGAGTTGAGGGAAAGGAGCCAGGTCTTGTTGACGGCCAGAGGATGGAAGACCTGAAAGAGGAAAAGATTTAAATTGAAAGGAAAGGATGTCTATTATCCAAGGAACAGGCACCCCAGAAAATACAATGGAAGAAGTGGGAAGCATTTTGTTAGGACTTTGGGGTGGGAGGTTTGAGAAGGATGAGAATAAGAATTGTGTGGGAGGGGTTGGAATGGGGTTTAGATGATAATCTGCAGGATTTCAGTCAACAAAAATTAAATATTTCTTTAGCTCACCATGTGTGAGACACCGATTTGAAGCAAAAGATACAAAGAAGGGGAATCATTAAATTGTTCATAAAGATCTTTTTAGTAGGGTCTTCTGGGGATCTGTATGACTGTTCAACAATGTTACTGAGCATCCTTATCACTCAAGACGGAGTTGTGATTCATTGGATAGTGCAGGCCTGAGTCAGGAAGATCTTGTTTCAAGTCTTGCCTCTGATATACACCAGACAAATGATCTTTGGTAAACTCGCTTAATCTTTCTATATCACCAAGACTATATAGTACATAGAAGATACTAACCTGAACTAACAGAGGGACTCTCCAATAAAACTGAAGGTCTAATTCCTATCAATAGCTTAAAGTTGTTCTCGGATGACAAACTAGGGAGAGATAAGTAACCCTGGACCAGGTCAGTGGACCAAGATAGCTAAGGTGATTAGGGGCTGGAAGAGGTGGTTAAGACCTATAATTTCATACACTATGTGATCCTGCCTTTCCAAGGTAAACCCTGAGAACAAATATAAAGTGATATACATGTAGATTCCAAAATGTAACCCAGTAAGAAGTTGATATGAAAAGACCTGAAGGTTTTTCAATGAGTCAGTGTTATATTGCAGTCAAAAATGTTAATTTTATCTTAGGCTGCAGAACTTTCAGAAATGAGATGAATAATCTTATCCTAGGCTCTGCCCTAGGATAACCAATACTGTTTGGTTCTGGGCACTACACCTTAGGAAAGGCAGCCCAGCATTTGTCTTTTGTTTTAAACATGACATTGCAGGTTGATGTCTTGACTCCTGTGTTAATTGAAGGTGGGCAGAGTTGCACAAAAGTCATCAGCCTTGCTCTCTTCCAGTTACTGAAGCCTAGTTTCAGGACAAAAATCAAGGAAGGCCACTAGCAATGGCCTGAAATACACTGGACCACCATGGCACCTGTGATGTCTGACCAAGCTTTACATGCTCCACAGCTTCAGGTGCCTTCCATTCTCATCTACCTATCCTGTTGGGGGGAGTTTTCATATACTTGAGGTGGATCTCTCTCTAATTCCCACAAATACCCTCTCAACCTGCTTTGGTTCACTTACTGAGCTGACTTTACCAGGGTGTGACAGGTATACCTGCTAAAGCTTCCTAGAGCACAGGTAAGAGCTGAGGGATAGGCGGATACCCAAAGACAAGTGGTTCTGAGGAAGACTCGGCAAACCCTCATACCAGAGATGCTGCTCCTCCCCGAACATCTCATGGATCCTGCAAGAGTAAAGCAACCTGATGCAAACAGAAGGAACTGAGTGTTTTTTTGGCCTGAAAAAGTTAGGTATGTTTTATGTGACCCAATGCTGATTCGAGAGAGGCTTAGAAGCAATTTTAGAGAGAACTTCAAGAAGAAATGAGCTAATTAGGGAAGCATTGGATTCTTGGAGTCTTCCAAGGAACTCTAAGCAGCTTACTGGATACGTTGTAGAAGGGATCCTTTTTTTCATAGATTGGACTAGTCATTTACCAAGTTCTTTTGTAATCCTGTAATCTCACTGGGTTTGAGATGACAGTGTGGGAATGGTGGAAAACGTGAAAATCAGACAGTAAATCCCAGCATATACTGATGTGGCATTCATTCAGTAGAGGTGATAGCTCAATCTATCATGTGTTCATTAAAGAAATCATGAGAGTTCTTCAAAAATGCTACACCATGTAGCATTATAACCTGCAAGTACCTACTTGGTACTTATATATTATGTTCATACTTATCAATATATTGTTTTTTCCCAAGCTGTAGTTGATCAGACCATTTTTTTTTCTTGAACAAGCTTCAAGGAATTATAAAGATATTCCATAACCATTTATTCTCCATACAACCATTTGAAAACCTAATCATTGTCAATATAAACTGAAGCTAACACTTGAGAGAATAAAAATGGGCTTGCAAAATGAGAATTAACTATGGAAATGCTTTTTGCATAGTGAAATGATTGTTCATTCAGTATGACAACTTTTGAGAACTTGGAAAAAGAACAATGCATTGAAAATACGTGAAGTCCAAAGTACCAAGTCAGAAGCTATCACTGGCTTTTCTTTGAAATAAACTGAGGAATTATATTTAATCTATTTAGCTGATTTATGAGAGGATGATATAGTAGATGGAGCACAGGGCTCAAGTTTGGCCACCACAATACATTCTGACTACATAACCCTAATGAATTCATTTACTACTTCAGTGCCAAAAGCAGCTCTCATAAAAGCAGTTGTACATCTGATTTCGTGGGGGGGGGGGGGAGTTTTCCCACCAAGAATCCCCTTCACCAGTAAAATCACAAGTCTGGCCTCTTTCTTCCTCCTATTGATGCCCTCCTCATCCTCCTCCTTACCTCCCAATGTTCCTCTTAAAGCAAGCTCATATTTTGGGGGATTTAAAAAAATGTTGGTCAAAAAATATTTCAGTAACCTTCAAAAAAGAGGGAAAAGGCTTGCAATTTTGGAACAACTCGTGAAATGAAGTTAATGGTCCTAAGCTTTCAAAAGTAAAATGCTAAAATTCTCTTAGAATAAAAATAAAAGGATAAAATAAGATCAAAAAAGCAAATTCCAAACCTTTTTTGCTCCAAATACTTTTGAAATGGTAGAAGGAAAGAAAAAAAAATTCTAAATCTATTTTTAGTCTTTGTACTCTTTTATGCTTATATTAAAATGCCTTTTATATAATATTTAACACTGAAAATGAAAAATCACTATGAGATTATATATTATACTTCTAAAAGGCAGATCACAACCAGATTAATGTGTTTATGCAGTGCATGAGGCAGTGAGATAATTCACCTTTTGTTCTTTTACATGTCTAAGAAATCTGGCGCCTGATAGATTACAATATAATAAAAAGGCCTCAAATGTGTAAGAAAAGTTTGCTGCACAGCAATCCCTCTTTCCTTTCATTTATAAAATGTCTGTCATTTCTACCTTTGGCACAGATAGATATCTGACTGATCACTTGGTTGGTAGGCCTGCAATGTGCAGTGCCAATACTTTTAGCTACTTAATTGTGAAATACAATGTAGGCCCAGAAGAAACACTTATAAGCTCAAGGTCATGGTAATGTTTAAAGGCTTCTGGCTCCCACTATCTGCCCTATAAAAAGTTTATTTACTATAAACATGGTGAATAGGCTCAAGTGGTGATGTACAATTGAAAATATTTCAAAAGTACCCAACAGTCAGCTGTGAAACTCTTCCAAATTATTTAACCAGAGGGATGACATCAACCACAAAATCTGCATCACATGAAACATCTGTAATATTCTGAAACTGTCTCCTTTAGAATAAGAAAGTTTCAATGCACAGCTCTCCAAACCAACTTAGAAACCAATTAGAAACTGCTGAGGTTTCCATATAAAAATATGAATGTTTTATATTTGTTACATCACGGGAATTAAATCACACAACAGGAGCTCTCCAGTCGTCTGTCAGGACATCTGGGAACAAGCTCTCATTACTAGATTTCTCGTTCCCCATGGCCTCATCAGCCCTGCCATCCATGGACATAGGGATGGAATCTGTTCTCGTGTCCTCAGCTGCTGACTGCATGTGGCCCTCCGACTGTCCCCCCGTGTAGGTAGGCATGCTGTACTTCATCAGGATAGCTTTGAACTGGCTCAGCGGGGCGTCTGTCCGCACGCCCATGGGGTCGAAGTGGGTACGGCTGACCCGGAAGCCCGCTTGGGAGAGATACTGCAGAAACTTATTTAACCTGCCAAGAAGAAGAGTGAGGTGAGGAGGGGCTTTCCCAAACCAGGCCCACCACGACTCCCTGGGGTGGCCTGAGCTCTTACTTTGGCATGTTCATCCCCTTGATGCTGTGTCGGTGGATGTTGTAATAGAAGGGAGGATGTTCTGCATTCACCTCAGCCTTTTGTTTCTTGGTAGCATTTCTGCATATTTCATTACTTTTTCTCTTTCCTGAAATATAGAAATACTGGTCTATCTTCTTTAAAGACATAGACAACAGCACGTTTATAAAAGATCTTGGAAAATAAGTACAGTGCCTTTAACAAGAAAGACTTATTTTTGTTGTGCCAATTAAGCCTTTGTTTTAAATTTGTCCTCTTTTTATTCCTTAAAGTCATGTAAGAAAAATTTAATTCAATAACTTCTTTAGGAGATACTAATAATGTACTCTTTATAGTAAATTGCTGGATTCAAGAATCTTAAGAGACCTAGCTTAAGACTGGATATTTTGTTTTTGTAAGGCAATTTGGGTTAAGTGACTTGTTTATGGTCACATAGCTAATAACTGTTAAGTTCACCACTTAAGTTCAAATTCAAACTCAGGTTCTCCTGACTGCTGGGCACCTCTGTGCCACCTAGCTGCCCCCAAGGCTGGATATTGTAACTTAATTCCCTATACTAAACGGACAAATGACCTAAGTTCTAGCATTCAGTTTCCTCATAAGCAAAATGGGAACAAAAATGGCCATTCTTCACAGGGTCAATGTTGTGAACAAATGAAATAATATAAAGTACCATTTACTACTGAATGTTTCATGTTTCTCTTTCCAAATAGGTACGTAAGTAGGAATTAAATCACAGAATAGAAACTCTCTAGTAGGTATGCTATCTTAAATCTATTTTTTTATCTTTCATGGTACAGTATAATAAAAAGAATGACATCAATAAAACTAGTTTGGTGACAAATTTTCCAAAAAATAAAATTTGCAAAAATATCCAGGGCTTGGAATAAGTAAAAGAAAAATGCATTCACTGCTATGATCTAAGTTGTGATGAATTAATATTAAATATGATGCTTAATGCTAGATGCAGAGGACAGATAATGAGATATGCCTCCTAAATATTCAGTGTTTGTAGCTGGATTGTCACAACATAAAAGAGATCAAAATATTTCCAAGGATAATTTACAGATTTAGTGCTATACTAATTAGATTACTTAGAAGATACTTTAAAGAGTTAAAGTAACAAAATTCAGTTGAAGAAACAAAAGATTTAGATTATTAAGGAAAATGACTGAAAACTGTAGAAATCGGGGTGGGGGGGGGGAAGCACTTCCAAAACTTAAACTATGTTGTAAAACAGTCATTAGGCAAAACCATTTAGTACTGGTTAAAATGTGGCTTGATATCACTAAAAGAAAAAAAAAAACACACATACACAGCCCCACAAAACCAAATCAGATCTCTCACCATCTAGTTTTTAGTATTACACATACACACTTTTGAGGAGGCATTTCCCCCCAGGATCATATACTACTAAATATCAAGTCCTAGAGGCTGGATTTGAAATCAGGTCCTCCAAACTACAGGGCCAGTGCTCTATCTACTGCATCACCTAGCTGCCTTTGTACTATTTTCTTTCAGGAAAATAATGAACACTTTTCTCTATACTTTTTAGGGGGCATATATCCAAAAAACATTTTAAAGCCTGAAGTTTGAGGTAATGAAAAGCAGCATGTAGTTCATTAAAAAGAGAAATCTGGCAAGATAATTAAATCTAAATACTCCAAAGAACTTGCATTGCCTAGAATAAATATGGACATGCAACTCAGTTAATTAGCATATAGGTATACTAAAAATTCTCAATCATATGCTCATATTAGAGTTATTATAGTCTACATATTAAACTTCTATTTAAATAACTAGAATACAATCACATTCTTAGCTGAAACCTTGCTAATAAAATTAAATTTTTCTTTGATTTGAAAGGCACTTTTGCCTCCTTTAATACTTCCAAATATCATTAGATAAGTATATAATTGCTATGAGGTATTTTCAATGCATACAATGCCATAAAAATAAGCCTTTTTTGTATTTTTTTTGATACATACCATGTACAACATAATAATCTGTTCCAGTATCTGGAGTTTTAATAACTACGCCACATTCCTCTAAAAGATAAAGAGCAAATAGGAATAAAGTATTTTATAAATTGATAGTGACAACAAAAATTAGATTAAATATGAAATCAATGATGCCAGCCTCCCCCAACTATCCTCATTTTTATCTGAATAATCTTTGAATTTATAGATGGAAGAAAAGGTGGAGATAGTTCGAGGTTTTAATCAGGGCTAGCCAAATTATACCATGATCACATTTATAGGATAAAATAGCAAAAAAAGAATGAACAACTTTAAAATTACTTGAATGAGACCTGAAAAGTCCTATGGAAAATCTGTAGTCAAATTACTCTTAGGACCTTTAACAATATTTTTTTACAAGTCAGAAAAAGGGGTTAATTAACAAAAGACCTTTAGCTTTTAATTTAAAGAAACCCACTAACTAAAGCTATCAATGTTTTGTTCCCTGACTAAGCATGAACACAGATTATGATGGTCTGATCTTTAGCAACAGTGACTTGAAACAAGAGGGATTTCTATGTTTCTCAAAAGAATGTTTGCAGCATAGGTATTAATTCTTCAAAAATATGATAGAACATAGATAATATAATATTAACATATGGTTTTCTAAAACAATCTGCAGGCCTGAAGATTAGGTTAGTGGCCCTGTTTCTATTTGAGTTTGATACTCCATTGTTGTAGACAGTCATTCACTTCCTTTGAATTCTCAGATTTGCTAGCATAAAATATTATGTAGTACTTTTTGATATCTGTTCATTCTGAAAAGGGAACTTTAGTTGAAACTTTAGCTCATTGCATCACATAACTTTTAAATTATAAAATTAAAAGATTCCAATAAAGATAAACTATTTTTGGTGAGTGCTGTCACTTCCTTAGTCACCTTGCTTATTGAGACTTGTAGGTGCATGAATTGAAAACTGTTTTAGAGTGGTGCACTCTGCCTCACAGATTAAAGTCTTTATTAGGGGCTGAATGTCGTCTAAACCATGCTGAACCGCTTCAAACAGCATTCTTCGGAGGAATCCAGTATTAAAGAGAGAACCTGACCTGGACAAATAAAGAAAATAAAATGAACACTGAGCTTGAAAAATGTATATAATCTTTAAAGGAAAAGGACTCGATTATTTTAAGCATTGACCAATGTATATAATTATGTGATGCTGGGGAAGGCTAATATTCAATAGATAGAATTCATGATCCAACTCTAAATTTACTTGCTTTAATCGGGGCTATAGTTTTTTATGAAGTCAGTTCAACTGCTTAATAAAATCCCAGTGGGACTAATTAAGAAAAAGAAATCCATGTTTCTGCTATATGTAAAATGCCCTTCTTTTGCATACTAGAGAAAGATATAAAGAAATATAAAACACAGCCTCTGCCTTTAGAGCTCAGACTAAATTTAAGTAATATACATGAAAAAATTACTTAACCATACATTATAAGTGTCAAGTTAAGTGATGTGGAACTTGGAGGGAAGAATTACTGTTGTGGATTGGTCTTAAAAAGTTATATAATTAAAGATAAAAAACGTTACCTATACCTGAAAAAATAAATTTCAGGTAGTTAAAATATTGGACTATTAGACAGTTATACAACAGTACATGTGAAAAAGACCTTTTTTTTTTTTTTTTTTTTTTAAATGAACTATAAACTCAATGAGTCAAAAATATAACATGACAGCCACAAAAACTAATGTGATTTTAGTCAATACTGATAACGTAGGATATTTAATACAATTTGGGTTACTATCCCATTGTATTCTGCTCCAAAGAGACCAAATCTGGAGTATTTTGTTTCATTGTAAGCATAATATTTTAAGAATGACGCTGATAAGTAAGAACATAATGAGAGTAGGATGATTCTGATGGGAAGGGCCTCAAAACCATACTGCAAAAAAGACCATATGAAACGATTATAAGATCATGCAGAGTTAGAAGGGGATGTAAGTCATCTCATATAACTCTCTTAATGCGGCACAGAGAGGCAGGATGACTTGTTCAAGATCAGATGGGTAATTAGCAAAAGAATTAGTTCAATCCAGGTCACAGGATTTCAGACCTTGCCCTTTCCTCTGTTCCACACTGCTTTTATGGGGGTTTGCTTTGGAGAGAAGACTTGGGGAATGTGAAAGCTGTGTTCAGGTATTTGAAGGGTGGTTGTATCAAAGAATTTTAATTTTGTTCCTTGGTTCCAAAGGGCAGAACTAGGGGTAAATCACACTTCAACAGGGCTTTCAGGTTTGCAAAATACCTCCATTTTCCAGGGGTCTTCAGGACCCCTGAATTTACAGATGAAGAAATGGAAGCTCTGGGAAGTAAAGACTGTTTGAAGACACATAGGAAAAAAGTGGCCTGGGCAAGAAAAGGAGATGGATTCTCAACTCCAGTTGAGGCAGTCTTTCTCCTGCAGCCAGGCCTGTCACATTATTGGACAGAGGGGAGTAGGGACTGACAGACGTTAGAAGAACTGGCCTTTAGGCTGATGTCCTCTTTGCAACATGTACAGTGGGAGAAGACATTTTACAGGCTGCTTAGTCTCACAGCTTCACTTGTGGCTGAAGGCCAGAAAAATGAAGTGACTTGCATGAGACGTCCCTAAAATGAGAGTCGGCGTGGAGCCTGGATCTTTCAAGAGCCACTCTACTATATTGTGTTACATGTGTTTCACTACTCCCACGTCAGAGATGAGAGAGAACCCTTACATTTTGATTTTATAATTTTATTTTTAAAAGCCTCACCCTAACATATGCAGTCAATTTCCATTTTATTCAGAGACCAATTCTCTTGTTTGTAAATTATAAGAATAATGATAATAAAGAACATTTATATAGTACTATATGTCAGGCACTGTGCTGAGCACTTTATATTACCTTATTGGACACTTACAAGAATCCTGTGAGGTAGGTGCTATTACCTCCATTTTACAGATGAGGAAACTGTGGCTTAGCCACATAGCTAATAAGTATCTGAGGTGCATGTCTTCCTCACTGCAGACTGGGCCCTTCCTTCATTGTACCCCCTGGTTGCCCTAGGCAGGGAGCCCAGTTATTTTCTTCTACTATATAACCTTTTAGTACTGATGGCAGCAAAATAGGGTAAAGAAATTATACTATTTGTTAATAGCTGAGGCCTAAAGAGAAAGAGGTGGCCATATTTTGTTGTGCTTAAAGTTTTTTAATTTGTCAACATTATGGCTGTACCTATCCTTGATAATTACATCTTGGCTATGACAAACAACTGTGTAAATTACTTTATTCTTAGATACATACCATAAAGGACCCAGTTCTATTGCTGTCTTTCCAGGCATGCTTCCGTGACAATCACAGGGCAGCTGTCTATATGGGTTTTCTGTAAAAAGAAAAGAAAGATAAGATGAGACAAGAGACAAAGAGTATTAAGTAAATTTAAATGCCCTCACATTCGAATAAAAACATGGCTTTTGCTAAGAGCTAGAAGATCCAAAACACCAATACGGACTGCCTCCAGAAAACTCAAACCTCCATCCCATGGGCTGATTTTACCAGTACAATAATAGCAAAGGGACTTGTCTAAGCAAAGTGTAATTTGGATTAGAAAATCCTGGGAGATTTGTCATCATCTCAGTTCATCTCTGGTGTGGGGGACAAAGAGACTGGACTAGCTTTACTGCCGGTGTGGGGATCCATGGCAAACTGGCAGCTGAGTTCAGCATCTTCTACTTTACTCTAGAAGAGCCAAAACTCTTGGAGCTATTTCAGGTGAGATATGGCCTGAGCACATGTGTCCATTTCTTCTCTCCCATTCCCTAACATTATGCTTCTCCTTATAATCCTGCTCTTAAGCTCTTCCAGTTCTAGGCCAACAGCAGCCAGGAAATGTTCCGAGAAGGAATACTGACTCAAGTGTAGCAGTAGCACTTGAAGGAGAGGAGAGAATTTTTTTACACAGCTGATATAAATTTTAATTTTTTGATACCTTTTATATCTATATCGTCTTTGTTTTCAAATATATTCTTCACCTACTCCATGAGTCATTCTTTATAACAATTTGGTCATACACTAACCAACATTAACTGAGTCTGAGAGTATGTATGTGCTGTAGCCAATATCTCCATTTCTTCAAAGGGAGGTTTACTTTCTCAATTTTTTTTTTTTAATTTTTATCTTCCCAGTTAAAAAACAGAGGAAAATTAAAAAAAAAAAAGTGAACATAGCATGTACTGATTTACATTCAGTTTTCATCATTTCCTTTGGTTAGTATAATTATACAAGCAGCAATGTGGATAATGTACTAGACTTGGGACAGCTAGGTGGTTCAGTGGATAGAGCAACGGCCTTGGCGTCAGGAGGACCCGAGTTTAAATCCAGCTTGAAACAGTTAACATTTACTAGCTGTGTGGTCCTGGGCAAGTCACTTAATCACAATTGCCTCAGCAAAAACAAATAAACAAACAAATAACCAGATAATGTGTTGGACTTGGAAGTCAGGAAGTCTTGAGTTTGAATCTTGCCTCAGACATTTACTAGCAATATAGCTGGGCTAATTTTCACAAACTTCTAATTCCTCTCAAGGGGACCACCATGTTACCAGTCACTTAAAAGACTCACAATTTAGGTCACCTTCAAGTCCTTACTTTTTCTCCCCCTCTCCTCCCTATTCAATTTGTTTCTTAAGTCTTGTTCATTTTACCTCTGTAATACTCTAATATATACCCACTTTTCTCTTCTGACACTGCTACCACCATTGGGTGGGAAATCATTACCTCATGCTGAGACTATTGCTGGTGGGTCTGTCTGACCATTCTAGTCCATCCTCCAACATGAATTGTCAAATTCATCTTAAATTGCAGGTCTGACTCTGTCAATCCCCATTCACTGAACTTCCTATCACTTCAGAGTTAAAAATACAAAATCTTGTTGGGCTTTTTTAGAGCCCACATTCTGGCTTCCTCTTATGTTTCCAGTGTTTTTATGTCTTGTTTCTCTCTCACACACTCCGAGACTAAATGACAGTGGTGGCTTTGGTGTTCCTTAGATAAGACATTCTGCTTCTGGATTCTGTCCATTTTCATTAGCTGTCCCCTATACCTGGAAATCTCTCCCTCTCTGCCTCCTGGTTTCCTTCAAGGTTCAATAATATGTTTAAATTAAGGGTACAGTTAGCACTTATTTACAAATTATACAGTAAATTAAAAGTCTTATTTACCTTCTACCATATTACCATCCTTTTGAAAAATCCTCTCTTCACACCACTGACAGTGAATCAGGTATCGAATTTTCTTTGCTGTTTCATCAGCTGGGGTGGGACCCCTCAAAACTCTCACAACTACAAGGACAAAATGTTCTAGGGCTACTGCAAACAAGACTTCTATACCTTTATTACAACGAGTCGCAGCTCTGTAGGAATGAGAAAAAGGAGAAGTTGCTTCTGGAAATCAGCTATAGTTTCACTACTTGGATAATGCTCATTTGGACAGTGCAGATTAAGAAAGAGAATTCAATTCTTATCAAAAAGTGCTTCACAAATAGAACTACCACTATTCCTTTCACCCACTTATAAAAACGAGGAAAAGGGGTGCTTGGAGAGTGAGGCAGGGATCAGAGCTGCCCCTCCTCCCCTTGCTATGCTTGACTTCTGTCAGCTCCTTCTCAAGTCTTCTCCTTCACCACCTTTCCTGTCCTATACCTTGTCCTCCTAATTCCCTTTCTATCTCATTATCTACTAGTTTGCTGGTCTGTTCTATCTGATTTTGAGTATAAAATTCTCCTTACTGTTTTTTCCTTTAGTAACTTCTATGTTTGTGTACACCACACCCACAGACACCCACACATTTATTAAGCATTTACTATATGATAAGTGCTGCGGAAGAGATACAAAGACAAGGTCTGCATAGCACTCATAGTATGACACATGAATAAATAACTAACACAAATTATATTTAAATGTATAGAGTGGACCAAATGCTTTGTGAAACCTGAGGGACAAAATGTTGGAAAAGCTTTTGTGGACAAGATGCTGAACTCGTATCACATAGATCACATAGATCAGGTAGACACAGATGGAAGGAATATAGAGAATGGCAAGAGTAAATGTACAGAAGGGCAGCAAACAGTGTAGAGACATGGAGGTAGCAAAACTCCCAGTTGCATTAGAGCATGGAGGGTATGAGATAAGACTACAAATGGAGAGGGTATCAGATTGTGGAGGACCTTCAATGCCAAACTAAGGGATATTCAACTAGTATATAAAGGGAACAACTGTAAAGTTTTGAGCAGAGGAGTATTATGATCACATTTATATATCAAGAATATTATTCTGACGACAAGCATCTACTGGGAGAAGATGGATGCAGCAAAGTCAGGAAAATAATATCACATTTTAAACTGGTGGTAATGAGAATCTGTATTATGGTAGTGGACCTACTTAATGGATCTGAGATATTTTGTGTCATATGACTTAACAAATGACTGGCTATATGGGGTGAAGAAACAAATTTTCTCTTCCCTTTTTCTATTAATTTAAATTTACCACAAAACCCATTTATCTTCACTAAGCCTTCCTAGATAAAATCCAGCTGAATTTGATTAGATACTGCTTTACTGTCACATCTGTAGTATTAGTTTAGTTTGTATATACTGACTTAAGTTTGCTGCTGTATCCTTAGAAACATTATGCCACTTATTCTGTGCATGTTCTGTTTCCCTGAATTAGGATAAGTGCCCCAAGGGACAGAAGATCTTCTATTTCTTCTGTATGGTACTTATCATAGCAACTTACACATGATGGGTGCTTGATAAATGCTAAATGAATAAAAGCCCTCCACTTCTCAACCGAATGGACAATCACTGTTTGGAGTTAAAGCAATTAAAAAGAGATAAAATGGATATAAAATAATTTAATAAGATTTCTCCTACTCTAGAATGAAATTTTTGTTTTTCTAGGTGCTTTTGTCTACCTTCTTATTGTTTCTTATTTTCTACAATGAAATATACTTATCTGAAGTTATCTTTTACTTCTCCTTACCCCACAGCTATGCTTGTCTATTCATAAGCTTTAAAAGAATTTATACAACAATAATCTTTATTTCTAGCACAAGTTTTTGCCTTTTAAGACAAGAATTCTTTATATGAAACTCCCCACGATTAGAAATTGCCACATAAAATAAAACACCAAAATAATTAAGCATCAAATAAACCAATTCAAAACACAGAAATACAATGTATACTGTATGGATATTCTGGTACACTAGACAGTTAATTATACAGTAAATAATTATATGTTTCTAGTCACCATTACCTTGCCACTGCAGCCACAACAATTCTGGCTGCCAGTTCCTTGTAGTATTCAGTTCGTACAATGTTACAGCCATAATGACGCCGGGCCACATGCAAAGCCTTTGCATATAAAGAACTGATGTCTGTCGAAGTTACTGACACTATCCCAAGATTCCTTACATTTCTAAAGGCAGAATCTAGATAGTTCACTGATGTTCCAAATGGGTCCAAGTGTCTAAAAATCACAAAAGACATGTTAGTATTTAAAGATGCATTAATAACCACAAAACCCATGATAATTAGTCTTCTGGTTAGTTTATCAGAAAAAACTCTGGCAAAAAGATACATATTGAATTCTGGGGAAAATAGTAGGAGAGATACTATCAGACTATTTCACAGACATAAATATTTTATAAACCTATAAATCAGACATGGAGCTCATATTTTAAAGTATGTGAAAATCAAGGAGAAAATTTGAGAAAACTCAAATCAGAAACAAACATAAAATGAAATTGGCCTCAGGGGATCATTGAGAGCTACAAAATTAAAGTTGTGACATTTTTTCTTAAGCTTTTTTTCCCCCCTCAAACTAATTTAATTGGCATAGGGATCTACGAAGAATGAAGTACTTCCCTTTTAAGAACTGAGATGGGCAATTAAGATTCTTGGAAAACTGCTAGGGTCACTAAGAAAGTTAAGTGACTTGCTCAAGATCACAGATTGGAGATGATGAAAGTAGTTCTTGAATAGAGGCCAACTTTATACCCATTGTGTTACATAAAGCCACTTCTCTTTTCTTATGCTAACATAGAAAAATTCCTCAATTAATCAGTAGTAGTAAAGCAACTACAATAAACAGCAGGGAAAGAACAAGTGCATCGTTATTCTTATCTTACATAAAGTCAAACGATCTCAAGTGCATCAGTACATTGGCATCCATTTTGGTCACTTCAATTGCACCAACATTTTCTTCTCCTTCTTCAAGAGCTTCATCACACTCATCCTCTTCTTTGCTGTCCAACATCACTTTCATTTTGTTTAAATGGCAATTTTCCTGAATCATCGTCACAGAGTTTTCATTAAAATCATTAATAGTAACCTTTACTGCATTCCCAAGGTGTTTTGCCCACTGTAATCCCATTATGCCTTAGGAGAGACGAGGAAGAGAAGAAGATATTTTATAACCACACCAAAAAAACAAAAAACAAAAAACAAAAAACCAAACAAACAAACAAACAAAAAAACAAATTACGCTTGTTGCAAAGAGTACAATTTTAGAAACATTAAAACAGATGTTTCAAATTCTGGATGTTTTTATAAGCCATTTTTCCAAGTCTGTCAGGGTATTATATTTATTCAACACCAGTAAAAGTTATGTATTTTCTATTGCTAATAAAGAAAATCTGCATGGTATGTTTTCATTCAAAGCTCTATTAAAATGTTGTTGTTGTTGTTGACAATATATTTTTCTTACACCCAGGGAGTGCTGAAGAAGAGCAGTGAATTTTGATACAACAATCACCTGAGGGATGGCAGTGATCATCTTTGCCATGAGGTACAGACCCTTCCCTGAAAAGACTGCTCATTTGGTTAGGGCATAAGGATCATTCACAGACAATTTCAGTACTGAAGACACAGCCTGACCAAGCAGAGCTGATGAAAGAGCATCTCTCCTTGCCATCCAATCACGGAGGAAATCTGGTGCTCTCCTCTGTGGCTTTACAGAGCAGGTCTGTAGTCCAACCCTGATGGGTATTATGACCTAGCCATATTCTGTATGAGGACAACAGGATTGCTACTGACTTCTTCTGGTTCTTTATTTATCGAACAATGATTTATTAAACACTTGTTACAGGAAGGGCCATGTATTAGGCTCCTAAGGGAATAAACAGAATATAAAGCAAAGCAGTTTTGTAGAGAAATAATGATGATGACGATAGCTAGCATTTATAGCATTTTCTGTCTCTCAGGCACTATGCTAAGGACTTTACAATTATTTTCTCATTTGATCCTCACAACAATCCTGGAAGGCAGAAGCTATTATTATTTCCACTTTACACACAAGGAAACAGAGGCCTACAATGGTTAAGTATCACACAGGCTAGTCAGTTTAAGAGACCAGATTTGAACTTGCAGGACCAGCACCCTGTCCCCTCACTGCCATGTGAATGCCAGAGTCCCACAATGTAGTTGTGGGTCTGACTCTTAAGTTTCTGAGGGTTGAACTGATGGAGTCTAGATTCTTCCAGGTCCTACCAAGCATAACATATTTTCCTGGAAATTCTGTACTTATTTTTGCCAGAACCAGTACAACTAGGAATAGGGACCAATGAGCAGTTTCAAGATATTCCTATCTATTTAACAATAAATTCTTTGTTTATGGCAACCCATGAAACAAAGAAAAAGGCAAAATGGTCCTTAGCCTCCTTTTAATTTAGCAGAAATGGTAGTAGAGAGATAGAAAATTCATTTTTTAGACTATCTACAAAAGCCAATATTTTAAACATTGGATATCTGTTCAATAACAATTTGGCTAGCATCTTCTCCTTAGGAAGCAAAGAAAGCTAGTGATGTTGGTTTTATCATGTGTTAAAAAAAAGCAAAAATCCCATGGATTTCATGGAACATTTAGTCATAGTGTATCAAACTGCACATGACAAATATTTTGAAAGGACTACAAAAGAAATCATGAATAGATGCAACTTATGAATCAAGACCTGTGCAGAGGATGAAGAGGTAAGGAAATTATATGACAAACTTCTTCTAATACATTCTGAAAGGTAAGATTCCTGTAATAGTTTAAGACTGGGAAAATGGAAAGGGAATGAGGATCCATTATGACAGAGGAACTTAAAGAGATTAGTTAGTTGCAGTGAAAGGGAAAGAAGCAAGGAAATGAAATAAAGGGAAAGGATGACTAAAAAATCCTGACATTTTAGATTTTGTGCTAGGGTTCTTAACCTGGGTTGCATGAAACTTGTTTTAAAAAATACTGTGATAACTGTATTTCAATACAACTGATCTGCTATGTAAGCCTGTATATTTTATTTTATGCATTTAAAATCATTTTTCTAAGGAGTCTATAGGCTTCACTAAATTGCTAAATGGAGTCTATGCAACCCATAAAAAATTAAAAGCCCTGGTTCTGCTGTAAAACATTTTCCATGAGGAGATGAAAGGGGTTAAACTTTTACCATATCAGGTAGAAAGTATCCAAAAGAACTTTGATTAAAATAATTTCTAAGAATCACAATGAGTCTTACATACAAATGGCCTATTTGGCTTGACATTACTGGTTTTGTCACCTTTCTTTTGTGAATATTGTAGTCATATTTGGGGACTTCTCCATTTACATTATCTTAGATTTTCAATTTTTATATCAAATTTTCCATCTTAGATACTCATGCTTCATAAATAAGAACTGAAAAAAAAAAAAAAAAAGCATATATCTAGGATGTAAAATTAAGTTTCCTTGGTTTTTCTTTAAAATTCCTTTTCTTACCAGTAGCTCCAAAAGCATCCAAACATTCCAAAGGCTTCCGTTCCTCAGCCAACACAGCCAGTGTAGAGAATATCAGTTGCCTAGAAGAAAGTTTAAATGTTTAAGAAGTCTTTCCTTACATTGAATCAAAATCTTTTCTACCTGTTATTTAAATGCTATTCTTTGGGCCACATAGAAGTCAGAAAATTTTTTTTTTTTATGTGAATATCTTTAAAATTCTTGAGGTGTTATGAGCCTCATGGTATAAATGAGGCCTTTGACTACCTTGAATGGACTATAGCCTTTGAATACTGTAGTTTACCAATGTCCTTCCTAAAATGTATCATGCAAAAATACACACTACTCCAGTTGCAGTCTGAGCAAGGAAAAGAAAAATGGGAACAGCTTTGTCCTAATTCTACAGACTTAAGTTTAAATGAAGCCAAGATTGTCTTTTGTTTTTGGTCAACAGGTCTATAGCCTGTTTTCTGTAATCTTCAAGTTCTATCTACAGGCTCCTTCCCTATTGCATACAAACAACCATATCTTCCCCAACCTTAAAAAATCCTCATTAGACTTGCCATCCATCCCTTCAAGCTACAATCTCCAAGTTCCCTTCCCTTTTTACAACAAAACTCTCAGAAAAAATTGTTAACAAGAATTGGCTCCAGAGCTGGGTTTTAGGAAAATCACTCTGGTTGTTATGTGGAGGTCAGATTGGAGGGGGAGAAACTTTAGGGAGATAGGAGAGATGATGACTATGTAAGCAGAAGGACAGGATAGATGCAAACGTTGTGGAGATAGAAACAGCAAGTTTTGAAAAATGCCTGGATGTGTGCTTAGGGAGAGACAGGAGTCAAAAAGGGCAGCTAGGTGGCAGAGTCAGAGGGAACAGACAAATCGGACTTGAGACACTTATTAGCTGTGTAATCCTAGATGAGACATTTAAACCTATTTGTCCTGGTGCCTAAATTACAAATGAGTTGGGGAAAGAAATGGCAAACCATTTCTAATCTTGGCTGCATTGGTTATTTTGTACAAAACCTTTTAAATTTAATATAATCATAGTTATCCATTTTGCATTCAATAATGTGTTCAAGTCCTTCTTTGGCCACAAATTACTCCCTTCTCCACAGATCTGAGAAGCAGACTATCCTTTGTCTTCTAATTTGCTTATAGTATCACCCTTTAGGTCTAAATCATTGTTATGGGCCAAAACTCTGTACTTAAAACAAGGAATTCTTACAAAGTGTTAAGTTAGTGGAATTAATGAGACAATGGTTATCTAATTTAGCATGGTGATCAACAGTTCTTTAGTTCAGTACATGTACTTAGTACTTAATGTAGTTCTACAGGATACACACCTATGATGTAATTAAAATAGAGCATATAAAGCTGGGACAAACTCAGCCAGAGTCAGAGCCAGAGGCAGACTCAGAAGGGGTTGGAGAGAAACTTGAAAGGGCCAGGCACAGACTCGGAAAGGACCCAGAGACACATTCATTCCATCATCCACCTTAGTAGTGGCTGGGGGCTGAAGCACAAGCCCTGGGACTCAGAGACATTCACTTCATCTCATACCACCACTTCATCTCACACCACCGTGGTGGGGGGCCTCTTACACTTCCCTCACTGAAACCAAAGCCTGTCAGAAAGGCTCTCCAGAAAGCTGCCCCAGGCCCCAGGCAAGGAAACTAGATTGTGAAGGAGATAATAAAGGATTTGGACCAGGCTATTCTTGTGATGATTAATCTGCTGAAAGGAAGGCTGCTCCTACAAATCATGACCCCATTTCGACCTTATCTTGATATAGGGTGTCAGATGTGGGTCAATGCCTAGTTTCTGCCATATCCTTTTCCAGTTTCCCTAGCAATTTTTGTCAACTAGTTTGTTCTTATTCCAGAAGCTGAAATCTTTATGTTTATCAAACACTAAATTACTATAGTCATTGACTATTGTGTCTTGTGAATCTAACCTATTCCACTGATCTATTACTCTATTTCTTAGCCAATACCAAATTGTTTAGGTGACTACTACTTTATGGATAATAGTTTTAGGCCTGGTACAGTTAGAATGTACTTTTTTTCCTCAATGGTACATGACCAGTACAAAAACTAACTATATATTGGGACATAAAAAATTACATTATTATGGAAATATTAAATACATCCTTTTCAGATCATTATGCAATAAAAATTATGTGTAATAAAGGATCATGGAAAGACAAACTAAAAATTAACTGCAAACTAAATAATTTAACCTAAAAGAATGAATGGGTCAAACAAGAAATCATAGAAACAATAATTTCATCAAAGAAAGTAACAATGAGAGAGCATACCAAAATTTATGGGATACAGCCAAAGCAGTTCTTGGGGAAAATTTTATATCCCTAAATGCTTACATGAATAAAATAAAGAGGGGATAGGTGAATTGAGCATATAACTAAAAAGAAAAAGAGCAAATTAAAAATCCCCAAATAGCAAATTAAAATTCTGAAAATCAAAGGAGAGATTAATAAAAATGAAACTACTGAACTAATAAATAAAACTAAAAGCTGATTTTATGAAAAAAAAAATAATAAAATAGATAAACCTTTGGTTATTTTGGTTTTTAAAAAAAAGACAGAAGAAAATCAAATTACCAATATAAAAAGTTTAAAGATGAACTTACTAATAATGAAGGAGAAATTAAAGCAATAATTAGAAGCTATTTTGCCTAAACCTGTGCCAATAAAATCTGACAACCTAAGTGAAATGGATGAATATTTATAAAAATATAAATTACTCAAACAAACAGAAGAAAATAACTGCTTAAATGACCCCTTCTATAGTGCCAACACAAACTAGAAAAGTCAAAATAGAAGAAATATTATTGATCAATTTCCCTAATGAATATTGCTGTAAACATTTTACATAAAACATTAGCAAAGGGATTACAGCAATTTATCACCAAGATAACACACCACAACCAGCTGAGATTTATATTAGTAATGCAGGACTTGTTCAATAATAGTAAAATTGTCAGCATAATTGGTTGTATTGATAATGAAAGTAATAAAAATTATCTGATTATCTCAATAGATGCAGAAAAAATTTTAATAAAATATTCATTCCTATTAAAAATATAAAAGAAAACCACATAAAACATTCACATTTCTATATATTAGCAACAAAGCCCTTCAGCAAAAGATAAATTCCATTTAAAAATAACTGTAGGAAATATAAAACATTTGGGAGTCTACTTGTCAAGACAAACCCTGGAACTATAAATACACAAATACAAAATACTTTTCACACAAATAATGTCAGATTCACACAACTGGAAAATATCAAGTGCTCTCAGGTAGGCCGAGTTAATATAATAAAAATGACAATTCTATTTAAATTACTCCACTTATTTAGCAATCAAACTACTAAAAAATTATTTTACAGAGCTAGAAAAAATAATAGAGTTCATCTAGAAGAACAAAAGGTCAAGAATATCAAGGGAATAAAAGGGAAAAAATATAAAGGAAAGTGGCTTAGCCATACTAGATATAAAACTATCATACAATTGCAACCATCAAAACTATTTGGTACTAAGAAATAGTGGTGGATCATTGGAATAGATTAGGTACATAAAACAGTTGTAAATGGTTACAGTAATTTACTGTTTGATAACCCCAAAGACTCCAGTTTCTGGGATATGAGCTCACTATTTGACAAAAACTGCTGGGAAAACTGGAAAATAGTAAGAGGGAAACGAGGCATAAACCAATATCTCAAAATGTATATCAGGATAAGGTCAAAATGTGTACATGACTTAGATCTAAAGGACAATACCAAAAGCAAATAAGGGGAGAAATAATTTACAGGTCAGATGTATGGAGAAGGGAAGAATTTATGATCAGACAAAAGATAGAGAATATTACAAAATGTATAGTTTTGATTACATTAAATTAAAAAGATTTTGCACAAGCAAAACCAATACAATAAAGATGAGAAGGAAAGCAGAAAGCTGGGAAATAATTTTTGCAGTCAGTACTTCTGATAAAGGCAGTTCTCAGATATATAGAGAACCGAGTCAAATTTATAAGAATATGAATCATTCCTCAATTGACAAATATTTAAAGGATATGAAAATGTAGTTTTTAGATGAAATCAAAGCTATCTATAATCATATGAAAAAATGCACTAAGTCACTACAGATGAGAAAAATGCAAATGAAAATAACTCTAAGGTACTACCTTACACTTGTCAGATTGACTAATGTGACAGAAAAGGAAAATGATAGATACATTGCTGATGGAGTTGTATATTGATTTTACCATTCTGGAGAGAAATCTGGAACTATGCCCAAAGTGTTATAAAACTGCATATCCTTTGATCTACTAATACTACTACTAGGTCTGTATCCCAGAGTGATCATAAAAAAGGGGCAAGGACCTATATGTATATAAATATTTATAGCAGCTGCTCTTGTTGTGGCAAAAAATTAGAAATTGAGGGATGCCCATTACTTGGGAAATGGCTGAACAAGTTGTGGAACATATACATAATGAAATACTATGGTTCTATTTGAAATGATGAGCACATGTATTTTAGAAAAACCTGGAAGGACTTACATGAACTGATGCTGAGTGAAGTGAGCAGGATCATGAGAACATTGTACAGAGTAATAGCAACACTGTATGATGATCAACATGACAGACTTAGCTCTTTTCAGCAATACACGATTCAAGAAAATTCCTAAAGATTCCCGATAGAAAATGCTAACCACATCCAGAGAAAGAACTATAGCTTTTGATTGCATATTGAAGCATACTATTTTTCATGGTCTCCTCCCCTTTCCCCCAACTTTTCTTCTTTCACAACATGGCTAATATGGAAATGTTACAAAGAATATACATGCATAACCTATTTCAGAATCCTAGACATCTTGAGGAGATGGGAGGTAAGAGAGAAAATTTTGTAACTGTAAAATATTATAAAAATGAATGTGAAAACTATTTTTACACAATTTTAAAAATAGGAAAAAAAAGTAAGAATGGAAACCTTCATATCTATTTTATCCATAACCTAGCTGTAGTTTTAATCTGTGCAGTTAAAATTTAAACCCCAAAATATAGTGGTTTTCTCATGTTAAACTTCCATATAAAAATCCTAAAGGAGTACAAGATTCAAGTATATATATATGTTAAGTGTAATTTGAGTATAAATTTCAAGCATTCAAAAATATTTTATTGTGACCTAATTGTTAGAAGGTTGACATGTCATGTACAGTATATGGTTGGCTTCTATCTACTGTCACAATATTTTATCTGCTCTAACACACTGTTCCTTACAGTAGCAGCAGGGAGGTGCAATGGATAAAGTGCTGGGCCCGGAGTCAGAAGGACTCCTTCTTAAGGTTCAAGTTCTGCTTTAGACACTTCCTATGTCAGGGCAAGTCACTCATCTCTTTTTGCCTCAGTTTCATTTGAAAAATGAGCTGGGGAAGGAACCATTATGGGATCTTTGCTAAGACAGCCCCAAATGGTGACATGAAGAGTTGAACATGACTGAACACACATACCTATTTCTCCCGAGTTGATGACAACAATTTATTTTCCCATGAAATAAAAAAAATTCTGAAGATAACATTATGACCTTAAATATCAATGAATTTATCAATACCCCAATTCAAATTTTCTTACCTGTTTAATTTCATTTTTGGATTAAAGTAGGAATCTGTTTTCTGAGGCGTAGAATAGTTAGGAAGAACTTGTATGTCAGTGTCTGCTTCTTTCAACACTTCACGGGATAGTTTAGCAGCAGAGGCTAAAAAAACAAAAACAAAAAGATTTGTAAGGACTCATAGCTTCAATGTAGAATGTGCAAGTCTCTAACATATATTCAGGGGGACAATCTCTCCACACTAATGTGCCACCAAGCACTTTAAACTTTAAGTGCTTTTTCATTACACGCCAGTGAGGGACGTAGGTAGTGCAAGTGTTAGAATCTCCATTTTACAGACCACAGAACTAAGGCTCAGAGAAACTAAATACCTTGATCTTTGGCAGGCAGATCAATCAGTGACATCAACATGCTAGAATCAATCAACAAGCTTTTTATTAAACCTGTTCTTGCAAAACAGGCCAAGTTCTTTCTTGGGGCATCAATTCTGGGGATGGGGTTTTGGTCAGACATGTTTCATTCCCCTCTGGATTTTGCCACTACCCCATCCCCTTCATTTAGTTCCTTTTTATGTACTGTTTCCCATTGTTAGAATATAAATTCCTTTAGGGCACGGACTGTGCTTTTGTTTATATTTGTATCCTCAGAGCTTAGCAATGTTAATAAATGTTTGATGCCTACCTATCTACCAGAAATGACTTTAAGGTTATAGGCAAAAAACTAATATATGTCAAAATTACATACTAAAGTAATATATAGGTTATTTAAATTCAATCTAGAAGAGGGCACTAGCAATTAGGAGATCGGGAAAGGCTTTATATAGAAGGTGATGTTTGAAGTGTTTAAAGAAAGAAGGTTTATATAATGAAGTGAGGAAGGTGTGTATTCCAGTCATGAGGGATGGCCACTGCAAAGGCAAAGAGATGGAAGTGCCATGTGGGAGAAACAAAGGAGACTACTTTGGCTAGAAGGTAGCATGTAGGAGGAGTCTTCATATTTTCTTTTTAACTCTACATTTTGGCTTCTGATTTCATTTATTTACTCTTTCCCAAAGTCTTTATATATATATACACATCAGAACCAGGATTATCATGAGCTGATTAAATCTCATTAGCTATTTCTTTTGTGCTTTTCAATACCAATGAACAACAACTAAGCATGCTTTTATTGTGAACTAATTTCAATGCAAGGTAAATTGCTATTACACTTTGCTTTAGGGCAAGAGATGTTACTCCTCAAAGATATTACCCATAGGAGTTATTTTGTTTATTTGCAATCTTCCACTTCTTTTGTAGTCCAATGTGTAAGTGGTTCTGTCACTTAAGACAAACACTCAGGTTAAGTAATTTGCATTTGTTACAAGGACAATTTGAGTAAGAGTGCTGCTGTGGAAATCACCTTCCTGAAAGAGTCTGCTGGCTCATGATGGATTTTAGCCTGTATATCAAATAAAGTTTTGTTTCAAATGTGAAAATAATTTCCTCTGTTGTTTAATGATTTGTTAATAGACAAGCTATTCAACTTACCTGCAATATATCTGGATTCAGTTTCTCCTTTGTTCACATGGCGTTTAATATGTCCTATCATATCAGTTCTTCGTGTGATTGTTGCTGAACAAATGATACAGTGATAATGGGCCCCCATCTTACTAGACGTCTACGAACAAAGCAAAATTAATTAAAACACACAATATTAAACCTGCATTAAAGCAACTTGAGTACTTGAAATTGAAATTGGGGACAGAAGCTCTAATAGAAACATTAATTTTCCCATGTTCCTGTTTTATTTAAATGTGCAACCCTTACATTACTTTTCTGTAGACTTCAGATTTAATTTTGTAATTTATTGTTTCCTTTTTTAATAAAAATCATATTTATAAAGACCACTTGTATATTATGGAGACATGCTATTGGGATTTTACTGAATGCCTTTCAAAAATGTACACTAAATTCATATTCTTTGTGACCTCACATAATTATGTGTTTAGAATATTCTATTCAAGAAAGTAAAAGTAAAAAGTCCTTAGGATAAGAAAGACAGAGGGTAGAGATCAATTTAGAAGTATTACTACTATATTCAATAGGCCCAGTTGTGTTTGCTATATTAGCTCTCTTGCTAGAAAGATTATGAAATAAATTATCTAGTTATTAGACTTCTATACAAGTTAAGAAATTAATAATTTATTGATTAAGGATTCACTATAAATTAATAAATACAAGTTAAAATGTAATTTATTTATTTTTAGAATAGTTAAACTTTATTTTCAGTTCCAAAATCTCATTCCCTACACTCTCGAAAAAGGCAAAAATTACAATATGCTTTACATATATGAAGTCAATCAAAACATATGCTTCACTCTATACATCAGTATTGATTCAGTCACAAGAACTCTGTGGACAGAATTTTTCAAATTCTTTGGCATTGTGGTGGATCACCTTAATGATTAGTTACTAAGTCTTTCATAGTAGCTTATTTTTACAGTTGTTACTATGTAAAACTGTTCTACATCTGTTTACTTCACTTTACATTAGTTCATATTGTCTTTCCAAATTTTTCCAAAATCATCCTATTCCTTACTATTTTTTTTACAGTATAACAGAATTTCACCATATTCACTGAGTGCCCCCTCAATATCCAATTATTTTCCACCATAAAAAGACCTACTATGATCACCTTTGTACAGATAGGTCTTTATCCTTTTATCTCTTTGGAGATAGACTTAGTAACCATATTGCTTGATCAAAGCTTTTGGATATAGTACCAAGTTTTTATCCAGGATGACTAGACCAATTCACAGCTCCAACAATGAATTAGTATGCATATTTTCCTGCATACCCTCCAGTATTTTATTTTATTTTCCAGTCATCCTACTTAATCTGATGAGTGTGAGGTGCTACCTTAAGAAGTGTTTTAATATGCAGTTCTATCATTAATAATGAAGAACATTTTTATAATTGATAGCTTTGATTTCTTCCCCTAAAAACTGTTCATTCATATCTCTTGATAATTTATCAATAGGGGAATAACTTTTATTCTTATAACTTTGGCTCAGTTCTCTATATAATTTGAGAAGTGAGAACTTCATTTGACAAACTTAATGCCAAGATTTCCCCTCAACATTTTCTTCTAATTTTGGCTGCACTAGCTTTGTGTAAAAATTTTCAAATTTTATCAAAATTATCCATTTTACCTCTTGTGAACCTCTTAACTTCTTAGTTATAAACTCTTGCCCATCTATAAATATCTAACATGGTATCATCCTTTTTATCTAAATCACATAACCATTTTAAGCTTAACTTAGGGTGTTAAGATGTTGGTTTATGCCTAGTTTCTGCCAGACTACTTTCCAGTTTTCCCCATAGTTTCTGTGGAATAGTGAGTTGTCATCTCAATACCTGAGATTACAGGTTTATCAAACACTAACTTATTTATTTCTGTATGTTGCACAACTATACTGTTCCACTGATTAACCACTCCTTTTCTCATTCAAGACCAAACTACTTGGTTGATTACAGCTTTGTAGTACAGTTTGAAGTCTGGAACTGCTAGATTCCCCCCTCCACCCCCTTCATTTACCTTCCCCTATTTCCCACTCTACTGATTTCCTTGCTGACCATTTGTTCTTCCAGATGAATTTTGTTTTTATTTTTCTTAGCTCTAAAGTCATTCTTTGGTAGTTTGATTGGTATGATATTAGACTAAACAAATTTATTAAAGTATTGTTATTTTTACTAAAACAAATTTATTAAAGTATTGTTATTTTTACTAACATTGGCTTAGCATGTCCATGAGCAATTATTATTTCTCCAATTACTTAGATCTTATTTGTGGGAAAATGTTTTGTAATTGTGCTTTTAGAAGTTCCTGTGTCTTTTGGCAGGCAGACTCCCAAGTATTTCATAATGTATGCAGTTATTTTAAATGGAATTTCTATCTTTTCCTGAGAGGTTTTGTTGGTAATATTATTTAGGAATGCTGATATTTATGTGGGTTTACTTTATATCCTGCAATGTTGATGAGTTATTAATTATTTAACTAGTTTTCAGTTGACTCTCTAGAGTTCTTTAAGATATACTGTTTAATATTTTGTACACAAAAAAGCCTCAACTCCTATAATATTAGTGACAAAAATTTCACCAAGATTTTAAAAAAGAATTTAAAAAAATTAAATCACTTCCTTTTGTATAATTAAATATAAAAGGGAAATAAAACATTAACTCTAAAGAGTTAGAGAATTAACTTACACTCAAAATTAAAAAAAAAAATACATTTTCCTTTACATTCTTAATAGTTAACTACTAGACTGATTTTTTAAGTTACTTAAAAAAATAAGTTTTTTTTTAAATTTTTTTTAAAACACATGCTAGGATAGTTTTCAACATTCACCCCCTGCAAAACCTTGTGTTTTAAATTTTTCTCCCTCCCCTCTTCCAGAGACAGCAGGAAATCCAAAATAGGTTAAACATGCGCAACTCTTCTAAACATATTTCCACATTTATCATGCTGTGCAAGAAAAATAATCAAAAGGGGAAGAATGAAAAAGAAAAAACAAGCAAACAAGAACAACAAATGCTGTAATCCACATTGAGTCTCCTCTATCCTCTCCCTGGATGTGGATGGCACTTTCCCATCACAAGTTTATTGGAATTGGCCTGAGTCATCTCATTGTTGAAAAGAGCTACATCTATCAGAGTCGATCATCATATACACTCTTGTTGCTGCTGTGTATAATGTTCTCTTGGTTCTACTCACTTCACTTAGCATCAAATCATTTAGTACTAGATTGTTTTTTAATTTGAAGCAGTATGGGTACTTTACCACATACTGCTTTTATGTGATCTTGAGCAAGTCACTAAACTTCTCAGTGCTATAGGCTAGAGCATTCAAACAAATAAAAATGGTTCAAATAAAATTGCAGGGGGCATATGGACTTAGAAAACAAATTACCATTATCTATGCTGTATTGCATTTTTTATTTATTTTGCTAACCATTTCACAATTATATACATATATATATTTTTGCTGAGGCAATTGGGGATCACACAGCCAGGAAGTGTTAAGTGTCTGAGACCAGATTTGAACTAAGGTCCTCCTGACTTCAGGGCTGGTGCTCTATCCACTGTGCCACCTAGTTGCCCCCGGAATTACATTTTAATGTAGTTAGAACATAAGTTCCACTCTAGGCAACTGTCTAAGACTTTAAGTTGCACTGCAGATGCTGACCTCAGTTAGTAAGATGAAATTTCATCACCTGGGAGTTTCATTGAGATCACAGGTCTAGTCCCTATTTCTATTCCTAATTTTTATTTTATATGTAGAGGATATATGTATAATGTAAAAAACCTAAACAGCAATTAGAATAGCTTGTTCTTTTCTTTTAAATTATGTCCATTACAATGCTATGAATTAAGGGGAAGCAAGACTTCAAAGGCCTATGTCTTAGACATAGAATAGGAAAAGTCAACTATGAAATATGAGGTTTGATATTTTTAACTTTAGGGAAGGAAAAAAAAAAAACCTTAATTACTATAACAACAAGTTTTATTATTTTCTTAAAAAGTTCATTACCTGATCTCCAATGAGGTTTGGTTTTACTGGTCGACAAGGCAAGTGACAAATGCACATCCTATAACCTAAAAAGGAGAATGGTCTTCAAATAAATGTTACATGCATCACTTTTTCTTTTCTTTCTTTTTTTGCTGAGGCAATTGGTGTTAAGTGATTTGCCCAGTATCACACAGCTAGAAGTGTTAAGTGCCTGAGACCAGATTTTAACTCAGGTTCTCCTGATTTCAGGGCTGGTGCTCTATCCACTGTACCACCTAGCTGCCCCACATCACTTTTTTCAAAAGAACTGCCTTAAGATACTCTTTCAAACCAATGTACTCAGAATGCCTCAGTAGTTTGAATGATAGTTTTATGGGTTGACAAGGTTAAGGAAAATGAATCTATATCACTTGCTAAATCAGCCTTCTAGTAATGTAGTCTTCAAATTTATCTGGGCTGTAACTTTGTATTACAAGCACACAATCAGTTGGTGAACAAATGCATGAGGCCCTTTCAGTTTAAAACCTACTAGAGTTAAGTGTTATGCTGCCATGTGCCTTGGGGAACCCAGAGTTACCGCCATGTCATAATTGGATCAGGAATTTAGTTAGGGTGTCCAACATGTATGTGAAGTTCAAGCCCAAATGTTCATCTATACAGGAAAAGGTAATAGTAAATTTACTAATTATGTTTATATTTATATCAGTAATTAAATTAGTTTCTTTTTGCATGGTGTGCTGGAGAAAGCAGAACACAATTATGACATGAGTTTTGGTCCTGGCCGTGCCCACCAACTAGTGGGTGGTTGCAAGAAAGCTATAATCCTCCCTGGGTTTCAGCTTCCTTAACTCTAATCTGCTTTGCCCACTTTATTGGAAATGTTCTCAAAAGTAAAATATTGTTCTTCATAGTTCTGTACCATCTGATGCTGTTAAACTATCCTTCTTGAAACCCCTTCCTTCTTTGGTATAGAACTGTAATAGTTATTCTACTTTTTTGAAGACTTTTTTTGGGATCTACTTGCTCTTCTTCCACTTCTGGATTCTAATGAATCCAATTCCCCAACAGCCAATCTTTATTCTTTTTAAAAAAGTGTATTCTTTCTCTTCTGTTATCTATTTTCTACTATCTCTTCTGTTTCTATGTTTTTGATTATTAATGCTATGGAAATGTCTTCTAAAGCTTCATCTTTATTGAGCTCCAGTTCTATATTTCTAATTGTCCATTAGACACCTACACATGGACAGCCTTAAAATATCTCAAATTGAACATGTCTAAAACCAAGCTCCATCATTTCCCCCCCAATTGGCTCTTCTTCAGGCCTTTCTTATTTCTGTTCTGTTGATGACCACGCCATTCTTACGATTACCATCATCTTCAAGTCTGTTTTCTACTCTACTATTCTAAAGAAAGAAGCCACTCATTTGACTACCATTACAAAGTCATTGCTTATGTGAAGCATGAAAAAATGGCTAAACAGGTAAAGTTAACTAGCTTAAGCAAGCTTAAAAACAAACAGCTTAATGCCATTTATAAGAACAAGACAATAAAACTTAAAAATATTCTCAGTTCATTAGTTCTTACTTGACAGGTAAGTGACTGTTTTCATTCTAACCTAAAACAGCATGCTTTTCCTGAGGGGTTTTATCATTTTGATTGGGCAAATCATGCCAAATTAGAGTTAACTAAATTGGAAGGAAACTCAAGAGATCACAATCACAATTTCAGGTTGGAATGACTTTACAAGTTTTATAGGAATGGCTTCTATCTGCCTAAGTAATCAACTAGTTTCTGAAGACCTTAAGTGATGGAAAATGATACTTCCTGAAGTAGCCCTTTTCATTTTCAGAAAGCTTTATTTATTTGGCAGATCACATGGTTTAATCTTTATTTTGAACATGAGGAAACAGAGATCCACATATTGAATGACAACCAAGATCCATAGCCAATAACAGACTGGGACTAAAATTCAAGTCTCCTAATTTTTGCCCACAATATTGTCTTCCTTGTAACCAAAAAGTGTATAAACACTTGTCTTGCTTTTACTCTTTACTCTAATTCATATGCACCAAAATTCAATTTGACAAAAAATAAAAATTAATATTTTTCTTAAGAATAACCCAGACTTCTTTACTGAAAATTAACAAACAACTAAGATGTTAACACATTTAAAATTACATAAATTTAGGCATTGAGCTATTTGAGACTAAGTTGGTAGGCCAAAAATGTTAGAAATAATAGCTGTTGATAAGTTATTATGGAAGGATCTAATTAAAACAGTATCCCTCTTACTCACCAAAAAACTCCAACAATAAAAACAAATCAGAAATCTGTAAGAAATGGAAACTGCCAAGTTCCAAATGGATATGAAAGTGCTATGATACTGTCAACAAACCACCAGCTTATAAACACGTATTTTTCATGTTTTTTCATAAATTTTTCATTTATTACTTAGTCTTAAGTGACAAAAAAGCCGCAGAAGCTTTATTTTGAAAATACTTAATTAAAAATAAGTGTCGTCTCCCCCTCCCCCAATACAGTGCATACTGTGCCCTAGCCATTAAATATCTTACCTTCAAATTCAACAGAAACTTTCCAGTGCAAATTCTGAAGGTGACGATGAAGTTTATGGCTATAACAAGCTTTAAATTTTTCTTCAGGGCATAATGGACAAAGTTTTTTACCAGCTAAAAAGAAAAAGACATTTAAAAAAGGAAATAAACCAGTTATTAAAGAATAAAACCATGCTGCAATTCAATTAAAACTCCCTTTACCCCCAAATAACAGCTTAAATTTTTTTGTGATAACCTCATCATTGGGGTTGTTGGCAGTCATCAGGTGATATCCTACAACCTCCTTTTTAGGACCACTGATTTTTAGCAGTCTTTACTATCTCCTCCATATCTAGCTAATATTTTTGGTTCCACCAGTGAAGGAAAGGAATGACACTTGTAGTATCTTACACAAACTCCTCATATGATGACTGTCTGCAGGTAAGTTATTGTGGGGATCACTTCTTAAACTGCTTAGTTGAACTTATAAGGAGTAGCCATTCCCTCATATAAATAGAACAGCAAGACAAAAAGAGCACAAATAATTATTATGATATTTCTCTCCTCTTTTAGCAATAATGGATACCCTGCTAGACAAAGAAAGAATAACCTCAAGCAAAATAAATGTGATAGTAATAAAAAAAATTTATTAAGCCAGGTACTGGGGATTTGAAGATTAAAAAAAAAAAATAAAGAAACCATTCCTGTTGCCGAGGATATTACATTTCTTATTGGGGGAGACTACATGTACATATATTACACATATAAATCATAGAGAATAAATTCTGAACAAATACCAGTTGATTAGAAAAGTGAGGGATTAGGAGGATCAGGAAAGGCTTCATGTAGAAAGTGACACATGAAGTATTCCCTGAAGGTAGAGAAGCAGTCTATGAAGGGGAAGGAGGTAAAAGGCATTGGAGATATTTAGTCCAGAGGCAAGGAGATTAGAGAGGGGGTGTCATGGGAGTTAAGGAAAAAAAAGGGCACTTGGATGGTCTATAGAAGGCGAGGAGTATCACAAGAACTATGGAAACATAGGGGGCAAAGTGGTGAAGAGCTTTTAAAACTAACCAGAGAAATTTCTATTTGATTGCAGGAACAATAAGAAATCCCTAGAATTTATTGACTAAAGAACAGCACTGGTTAGCTGTGCACATTAGCAGTATATAGAAGATAGCTTAGCTTAGGGAAGCTTGGAACAAGGTCACTGCAATTGATGAGGTTTAGATTTGGGGTACCCAAATGAAATTAGGGTTTCTGGGGGTCAGGGAGTCTAAATAAGGTCTTGTGGCAGTGCAAGGGTAGGGAGTTCTGGGATTCCCTTCTGGCAGTGCAAGAAGAAAACTGAAAAAAGATCATAAAGTTTGTTGATTAATAAATAGTATCTTTGGAGAAAGCAGTTCCCATTGAGTGATGATGTCAGAATGTAAAGGGCTGAGAATGGAGATGGAAAAGATGTAGGATGATAACAGGAGGGATTATTTGGGTATAATTTTGGGGATGGGGCATATGATAATGTCAACAACACAATTATTGTTGGTTATAAGCTTCAGCAATATGTCTAGATCCAGAATACCTAGAATAAAAGCAAATGAAAAGCTAAAACCCTTTACCTGGGTTATATTAGTACTACATAATTTGCATTTTAAACAATGTTTTTGCATCTAATGGGAAAAAACATATATAGTATTATATATATATTCATAATATTATATATATATAAATATATATAGTAGTATTCAAAAACTGATTGTATATTTTAATGTGTGTGTGTGTGTGTGTGTGTGTGTGTGTACACACACAGACCTGGAGACCTGGAATAGAGACTGGATCTAAAATTACATTGGCATAAGGAACTCTCAGGAGAGAAGAGTCCTCCTACCAATGCAGGTCATAATCTTTTTTTCAATTTAAAATGTCTTAATTGTTTAGAGCAATGGTATTAAACTCAAAGCTTCCCAACCAGATTAAAATTTAATTGGAAAATAAAATAAATAAAAATAAAACTGAACATAGATAATGTTAATATATAGTTTTCTAAGTCAATAATGTGTCTGCATGGATTCTTGTTTGATTTAGTGACCCTTTTCTGCTCGATTAGAAATGGCTAACCTAGAGCACTAAGGATGAGGTGATTTGGCCAGGGTCATTCAGCCAACTACGTATCACAGATAGGAATGAGAACTCTGAGATCTGTTAACAAAGCCAAGAAAACCCATCTACTCCACAATGCCTCTCCCCAATATGTGTATGTGTTTATGTCTGTGTGTGTGCCTCTCTGTCTCCATATATTTACATATGCATATTATATAGCCTCTTGCAGATATACATATATGCTCACATAAACACACGTGAATACAGATAAAATATTTAAAGTATATATCCTACTTCCAAAAGCACCTAAATTGATTTGCAAGCTAACAATACACAACAGTATAATTAAGGGTAAAAAAGAACAAAATCCATCTTAAAAGAACCTTAAAAAAAATGATGTTACCAGGCACCTGAAGTAAACTGAAATCTGGATAATTACAACTTGGGTATTGAATCTGGATGCAAGTTTTTTGGTGGCTACATAGAAAAGAGAAACATTCAATCATAGTGTTTTCATCTTGATTAGAAGCAAAAATTTTTCCAGAACTAATCCCAAACAAGAATTTATTTAAGGGACAAAGAGTAATTTTCAACTATAGATTTATCAAAGACACAGAAATCTGGAAAAATGACTCTCATATGGAACTTTTGTAAGGCAAAGGACAAAAAACTAGATCTTAATTCAGCGAGTGTTTTTGTATGCTTGTCATAGGAAGGTGAAAAGAAGCTTAAAAAATAATGGTCCAGGGACTTCATTTTTTGATGATTTAACAACATATGATAATAAGTTAGAGAATCAAGATGAATGATTAACATAGCAATTAGATTCTCTCTCTCTCAATTAATGGGTAACCTAAGCAAGAATAGATAATGGATCAAAGTCAAATAACTGAATTATTTAGTAGAAACCTAAAAGCATAGTAATATTTAAAGTAATATTTACTTTAGGTAAAAAGTAATATTTACTATTTAATATTTAAAGAACTACTGCTTAATATTTTAATTTTCATTTTTTTTCTAGAAATAAAGACAAGCTGTATTACTGCTTTTAAAAGTTACTTTAAAATAAATGTTTGACACTCAGCAAAAGGGAAGAGATCATGTATAATTTAATACAAATTGGATAAACTAGCATATCACTTCCAAATTCTTGCTACTTGTTAAGAGTGTGATCTGGACATTTAATTTTTATTTGGATCGATACTGGTGTGAGAAAAGCTAAGAAAAGAAAGGGTAACATTTCAAATGAGATTACTGCAAAGTCCTTCGTCCTGTGCCCATCATATGAGAAGCTCCATATAACTGCTACAAATATTAAATGTTATAAAAATAAAAAGTATTTTTAAATATCTTTATTTGATAGCAGGTAGGACAAATGCTCAATTTAATTCTTCCTTTCTTGTCTATAATAAAACAAAAGCTGGATCTAATCCTTAGGACTTGGAAACCATTCTTCTTAACTGTTATAGGGAATTCCTTCTAATTAACAAATAATTTTTATTAGAATATGGAAAGAAATTTTTTTGAATGGTTCACTGTTCTATCACTTTTACCTATAAATGATCTAGGATCACAGGTGTCAAACTCTTTGAATGAAATTAAAATGTAAATGGGAAACGTTTAATACAAAAGACAATGCTAATTTGTGTTTTTCTAAATTAATGTGTGGTTTCAGAGAACATTTATTTTTTCCTTTCCTTTTTAAAAAAAATTTTATTAAAACTTTTTATTTTTCACAACATATATGTGGACAATTCTTCAACATTAGCCCTTGAAAAACCCTGTGTTCCAATTTTCTCCCCTTTTCCTCACAACCTCCCCTAGATGGTAAGTAGTCCAATATATGTTAAACATGGTAGAAATATGTTAAATTCAGGGAACATTTGTATTTCAGTCTTCTTTTCATCTAAATTCTGTTAAAAGTACTTCCTATTTTAAGGATCAAATTAGCTATTCCCTCCCAGTCCTGTATAGTATAGAACATTCCTCAAATCCTGGCTCTGAGCTCATGTGACTCTTGAACAAGTCACTCTACATTTCCTGGCCTTGGTTCCACACATGTAAAGGTGGGGATTGATGGCTTCCAAGGTTCTTTCTCACTCTAAATTTATGATCTATGTTTCTGGTTTTTTGAAACATCTCTCATATTTACCTCTTCCTATTTTCAATACTATCACTTTTGTCCAATGCAATCATAATACAGCTATTCTTTTTTCCAGTCTTTCTATTCTAATTCAGTATACATGCTACTGCTAATTTTCCTAAATGTGCTTTTTAGCTGACCACTTAAAATTCTAGAATAGCTTCTTCAATTAAGTTTAAACTCCTAAGCTTGGTAAGCCCTTCATAATTTGATGCCAAAACACCTTCCAGTTCAGGAAGGATAGTTTCCTTCCTATCCTCATACTTTGTATATTACTACCTCTGCCCTGTTATTCTAGCTATTCTCTTACCTGAAATGCCCTCCTTTCTCCCTTAAGGAGAACTCTCCATTAAGCCTTCTCTACTTACTTTGATTTCTTTTGAATTACTGAAATTATATGCAGTAAACACAGTTTAGCATTTAGTTATTTTAATTGAGGGAATCAATCTTTCTTCTCTAGATTAAAACCTTCTGATGGATGGGTATGGTATTTTATAATTAAGTATAAAAAAGTGCCTAAGTATAAAGTTATAGAAGACTGATATAGCCATTATCATCCTTGTAACACTAGCATTCTAAGGCGGTTTTTATTATATCCTGGGTTAAGGCCATTACATTTTTTAAAAATCATGAGATATAACTATACTGAGAGCTAACATGAAACAGTGAGAATCTGGCCTGAGAATCAGGCAACAGCAGAATGTGAGTCATTGTTTTAAAACTAGCCGAGTGGTTGAGAACAGGAATTTGACCTGAGCCTTACTTTCTTCAGATGTAAAATAATAAAAGAAAAATTTTCCATCACTAGAGAAAGCCAAGACAGTTTTTAAGTGATAAAAATAAAAACACTTGTCTCAGAGAGAAGTAAACTGGCAAATCATATTAAAATATTTAACTGAAATAACAAAAAGAAAAACGAGATTTTAAGTTTGTCAGATTTATTGTTAAGTAGGAAAAAAAATTCAATTTTTTCTAAATTAATTTAAAACAAAAACATCGTTTCCAATGTAACACTCATTTATAACTTTAAGCATCATCAAAAGTTTTTGCAAAAGATTCTATTAAAATTTTTGTTTCATTTGTAGGCATGGAATTTTTTTTTTATTTTCTTATACAGATACAAAAAGAAGCCTACAAACAGGATTTTAAAAAACAGAAATAAAAAAAGAGCCTCAAAAGTAACAAAACAATCAAAATGACCCAGAACCATGAAAGAGAAAACGGGTCAGGGAATACTCATGCATCCTATCTTTGATGGTTCACAGACTTTTATTTCACTAGCTAAATTATTTCAAAGAGAACAAGACTACTTAAACAAAGACTATAATTCAAGCATAGATTGCAAATTAATTTTTCCACATTCTGAAAAAATGAGATTGTTAGTATGTGTTATTTCTTTAAAAAGTTAGATAACTTGTTATTTTTGCTCATGTGTAATCAGAAACATATGCAACAAATAAAATATAATGTAACCTATATGAGTGTAGAGTTGGCTTTGGAGTCAGTAAGCCCTGGCTTCAAGTCCCCCTTCTATCACAAACTGCCTGTATGGCTCTGGGCAAATTACTTCACTCTATGAGATGTAAATCAAGAGCCAAACTGCATCAGTAGAAGACAATAACTTATATTACTTATCCGCACAGGAAAAAAAAAAAAAAGCTTTCAATCAAAAAAAAAAGAAAAAAAAAAGAAAAAAAGAAAATATTATTTTACATCAATGGCTCATAACAAATTTCAAAATTTAAGTTTTTATTGTCATCAAGATCTTAAAAGGCATTTCCTTGTGTTCTCCACAAATTGCAAACTAAGGCACGTTAATTTCTGTCCTCTTACAGAAAGAATATAATTTAAGGACACACTGTAAATTAGTGAGTTAATTTATTTTCTTAGAAAGCAGTTAACTAATCTTTTGATATAAATCAATCATATAGAAATATTAGCATATACAAGTAAAATCTTATTATAGTCATTATTATGAAGTACGAAGTATTTGATAAAAACTGAGGAATTTCCATGTTCCTACAAATGATTTTTGTTAATTCACAACAAGGAATTCCCTATTACAAATTCTTTGTTGGTTTCAGCTTCTGTAATATGTTACATAAAAAAAGTACCTGGGGGGCTGCTAGTTGGTGGGCAAAAGTCACTTAATCCCAATTGCCTCAGCAAAAAAAAAAAAAAAAAAAAAAAGGAAAAGAAAAGTACCTGGCTCGGTACTATCTATCTGTCTTTGGAGGGGAGTAAGACAATTCATGCCTGAGTTATTTAGAGTTTTTGAGTTCACCAGGGAACAGAAATGATTACCTTTCATTCTTTTCATTTCTTGCCCCTCAGACATTCCAATGACCAATGATCCTCTTTAGGCCCAGTTCCCCAGCTCCTTCCCCCTCCCAAATATGGCAGAAAGATCCAGAAGCATGGAAGAGGGAAAGAGGTGAGGAAGTGTGTCTATCATACCTCCCTCTTTCCTCTACTGGGTTCAGAGCATTTTATTTCACTCGCTAATTCTCTCCCGAGAGGCTGGATTTCAATTCTGTTTTGTCTCCAGCTCTTGTAGACCTGGAATATGATTTTTTTTTTTTTTTTTTTTTTTAGCAAATTCAATTCAACAGATATTTGGGTGTCTACGATGTGCAAATGTTTCGGATGATAAAAGGATGAATAAGCCACCAAGGTGTTTATATCTTCATAGGTAATACTAGACATCACTTGCAGACAAGAAGAAATGTGAGTAAGTAGCCTAAGGCATGGAAGAGCAAAGCACTGAAAGCTATTCAAAGGAAAGAGTTTTTCTAATTGAGGAGATAGGGGAAGAAGAAGGGAGTGGGCAAGAAAAAAATTCATGAAAACACAAGGAAATATTGAAACACTTAAATGAAATAATGCCAATAAAGCAGAAATAGAAAACACACATACACAAAGCATGAATATATTAGCTGAATTAAAACATTGGCAAAATTGTGTAAGTACAAAGAGGAAGACATCAGAATGGGACAAAATAAAACTAATATTAAAGTTTTTATTATTATTAAAAAATATAGATTAGAGCCTGTGACTTTATTGGGAATTTAATTCCATACTTTATTTAATTTGAAAAATGAGTTATTTATAATTTTGGGGGGATAATGGTAGTAGAAAAAAGGTTCAGGAGGGATACTGCATTTGTATTAGATTGTGGAGTATAAGATTTCAACATATAGCATATTGCAGGAGAGAAGGATAATAATTATTCATAATGAAGTTATAAAATGTCCAAACTGAATGGCTGTCATATGTTTCATTATAACAAGTGTCACCTAAATATAAAGTTGTCGAAATCTGATCTGCAGGTCTCATGAATTTTTAAAAGTCATAGTTGGAAAACACCGAGTATGAACTCACTCTCAAACAAGACAATCTGCTTATCTTCAGAGAGTTATTATACAACACTGGGGGTAACTTAGCATTAGATAAATTCACAAGAGGCTACTTAAATGGAAATGTAGAAACATTTCAATATCAGACTAAAAAACAATTCCTAATAGGTTAAGCAAACTGAAAAGGAAAGCATTTATTTTACCATAGAGCCATGAAAATTTGCTACTAGAAATAATCTTAGATAAGAGTTATTTCCTTTTAAGAAAAATGATCTAGGAAATTTGATAGCAGTTAATCTTTAGTAGAAATCAGATGAGAGATCATAAAAAGAAAGGCATCAATGCATGGCATCAAGTCAGATGCTTGAACTGAAGCTAAAGTTACTGTTATTTACGTTCATCTGTTGAATAAAAGCAAATGTCTAGACAGAGAAATATCACTGAGGACTTTTCTTCAAGAGCAATGTGTTTGCTAGATTTTGAGGGGAAAACAACTGAGACATAGATAGACACACAGACATACAGACACACATGTATGCACATGCTAAGATTAGCCACAGGCATTTGGTTTAAGGAATATAATCACTTACCTGTGGCAGGAAAAAAAAACTTGCTAAAACAGTTTTGGAATGTATGCAACTAGTAATAATAGCAAAAGACATGTAACCTTTGAAAAGTAAAAGAAACCTTTTTATATTTGGCTTCTAATATGTTACAAAAGTTTCAATAGGGAGTAGAGCTCACACTTGGTAGGTTCTTTGAGGAGCCTGAGCAAGTTTTGAGACAAAATAATATAGAAAGAAACCAAACCTGTGGAAATACTTTTGTCAGAGGAGAGTTTGTGACTGCTAACATACCTGCATCAAGCTGATCAGTGTTTGATGAGGACATGGCAGAGGCAGAGTCATTTTCGCTCAGGTAAGCTAATTTCTCTAGATCAGTCAGCTGTCTTTGAATTGAGATGTGTGTTTCTGGGGGAAAAATGGATCCATTTAATAGAATGACTTGGAAAAGAGCATTTTAATGACATTTCCAAATTCTTGGCCCCCTTAAACTAGATTACATATAGCTTCATACACATTTTCTGTGGCATAATTCCTCATCAACCACTCTGGGAGGTTGTATTTCCATCATCAAATGGCAAATTCACATGTGTAACTTAAATTTATAAATTAATAAGTATGCCACAAAATACAAAAGGGTACAGAGAACCACGTACTTTAATTGCATTAATCTACTTTTCTCATTCTACTAATAAGGAGAATTTTTATTTCCTAAACACAGATCAGTTAAGAGGAGAAAGTTAATTGGGAGTGTGCTTCGTGAGGAGAGAATGTGGTATGGATGCCCTGCCTGTGGGGCGAGTCTTTTGGAGTCAGCAGCATATGGGAATTGTTGCAACTGAAATCAAGCACCCAGGGTGCTCATTCTACCTTTAACTACTCTTGACCCTAGGCCTGTAACTTGACCTTACAAGAGCATCAGTTTCCCACCTTTAAGCTAGGAGTGACATGAACAGCACTCTCTACAGAAAATTTGATATAAAAATGTATACAAAAGTGATTTATATAAATGTAAAATATTTTAAAAATGACCAAGTTATTATACATTTTCCCTTCCTATTTTCTAACTTGTTTGCTATACAAAAAATTTAAAAACATTTCCAAGTTTGTTTGTTTTTTCACCACAATGTCCATGCAAGTCATATTTTTCCACTCTTTTACCACCATATAGTTCATGAGAAAGAACACTGGTTCCTATACATGGTTACACGTGCCACCTAACCAGTCTGCAGCATTCTCTTTTGTATCAATCAGCACATGCAATCACCTTGTGTGCAAGCACAGCCATCTTTCCTGAGAGCAAACTTAAAGAACAGCAATGGATCCCATGAGTCTGAATGTTTATTAATGACCCTTTATAGCTAAATTAATGGGCATCTTTATTCTGTCCCACTTCAGCACAAGTTCTAGAAATTTACAGCCTTCTTGCTTAACATGAGGCTTCCCTTTTACTCACACAAAATTAAAAGTTTCAAGCTTTGGAGGGGGTTCTTTAAAGAGTCCCAATTGTGCCTCTCCTTCCTTCATGCTTCTGTGTCCCCCATGCCCTTGTCTTTCCTGGGGTCAGTGCCAGGATTTCTAACATGTTTGCCCCTATCGATCCATTTTATTATTCCATGGGGCAGGAGACACCTTTTTGTAGCTTTAGTAGTTTTAATTTTTTTCTTTTCCTCTCTGTATTAGGTTTTTCTTGATGACCTTTTAACCCTGTTATTGATTCTCTTCTTCCTCCTTAAAATTTTCTTTTAGTCCCCATCTGGATTTTTCTTTCTATCTATCCTGTCTATTAACTTGTTCATTCTTTATATTAAAAAGTCTGAGCAAGAAGTTTTCTTGAGATCTTCAACCTTTTCTTTAAGATGTGCAATTAGCCTGCATATAATATATATAGTGATTGCTTCCAGGAGGAAAGTAAAATTCATGAACTATACCACTGGAAAACTTCTAGTTTTCACATACCCTAGTATGTAAAGGCTATGCTGCATATGTTAAAGAATAGATGTCTGTGTGGATGCTTCTGAAAAATGCCTTCTGCATGCTGCTATAAGCAACCTACTTTTTTTAATGCTGCTAGTTACTGCCAGCCCCAGAAGTCTGAGGACTAGACACCTGTTTTTAACTTATTTCTCTCTTTTCCAGTGCTTACTAATTTTCCCAGACTGAAAACCAGTAGTCTGCTAATCATTATAAGAAAATATAGATCCCAAATAAGCAAACACAAAGAATACTTGTTAAAAGTTTCAAATACTCCAAAACCCTCCTTCTTTTTGCTTATTCTCCTCATTCTTTACTACTAGAGCTGCCCTTGGTTTTGTCTAGATCTTTTCTTGCTGTCACATATTGTGTAAAAAAATAAAATAAAATAAAAAAGTGAACAAAATGATTGTATTATGTTAATTTGCTCTGGTGCAGGTACAAATATACTGTGGCTCTGTATAAAAAGTAATGATGTTTTATTTCCAATGTCCTTCTTGATGATATCTCTACTTTTTGGCCATCATCACTACAGAAGCACAATGGATTAATTACTTTAGAGAAAATGAAAAAGTATAAATAAGATTTTTATAATTGGTTAAAATTAAGTATAGATTACATTACAAGCAGAGACAAATTAATAATTAATTCCTTATACACTCAAATACATTTCTTATGCCAACGACAGATAACCTAATCAAAATAGGACATCTTTGTGTTTCTTCATAATTTCTCACTTGGTCAAAAGCTTCCACTTGTGGACTTTTGGCACTTGAAGGCAATAATGTAAGAAACCTTAAGAGACCATACAATACTATACTATTAGCATGTGTTTACTGCCTTGTCACCTTCTGATATATTCTACTCTGGTTCTCCATCACTCCATGATCTCTCCATATTACCCGGATCTCCTGACTGTAGTTCTGCTGGGTCAATTTTTCAGGGAATCATTCCAGAAATATAAACATATTTTGATAAACTGATAATAAAAGGAAAATATAAATCTTATGTTCTCCTGCAAGACTCATTCAGTATAGATGGAATATGGAGTATTAGGTGTGTGTGTATGTATATAAAAAACTTTATACTATGTTAGTCATAGAGATTCATGTTTAGATAATACAGACACTATAACTCAGACTTAAAGAACAAAACAAAAATCTAAGATTATAGGCATCGGATAGAAAGACATTTTAAAGTATTCCAAGATATTTCAAACCTACGAATGTATAACCATGGATCACAAGGAATCTGACTTAAATACTTCACAATTATTTCTTACTATATACTATAATTTCACAATTTAATGAGCAAACCTCTTGATAAATCAGATGAGGCCAAGATGCTGTAAGGCTCTTTCACACTTTCCTCCTGTTCTGCTTCTTTCTCACCAGTCTTCAATTCCATTTCAGATACAATGTCTTTATCATAACTGTTGTTGCTTAATTTTACTGAATTACTAAGTCCATCTAAAGAATAAGAAACAAATTTGTTTATAAAGACAGTTAAGTGCTTAATATTAACCAATGCATTAAAATATTTTCATTTTAAGTTTTCTTCTCTTAATCATGTAACATGAAATCTTTTAAGTAAATAAACTCAAATACCCATATAACTTAGGGACTTAAAAAGGTAAGAAAATCAGACACTTTCCAGTATAATTTCCTTTATATATGATGACATATCACAAAGATTAAGTGACTTTGTCTGAAGTGCCACAAATAACTAACATTTGTACAGCACTCTAAAGTTTACAAATGTTTTGTGTTAGTTATTTCATGTGCAGTCAGTACTACAAACACTGTCAATCCCCATTTTCTGGATGAGGAAACAAATTTTTTGAAGAAATGTGAATTGTTCATGGCCATACAAATAGTAAGTCTGGAGGCAACATGTAAATTGAGATCTATGTACAGCAATAAGCTCCCTCAAGATAGATTTACTGTGGTTACAGTTAGAGCAAAGGAAGCAAATACTGTTCCAAACTGTTGTCTCTCTTGCTATGTTTAGGGCTTAAATTTAATACCCTTTGTTGTGCTTTCCTCTGTCCCTCAAATTCTGCACCAAGTGACCGCTTCTGTAACTGGCTGACTACCAGCTACTAAATCCTGTTGAGAAGTTCTGTTTCATACTCTTAGGACGTTTGCTGCCTCATCAGAGTGCACAGAATGTTCAGGGAGGATGAGCACCTCTGGTGTGAGGGGTTGCTGAGCCCTTTTCAGGGCTCCTCATCCACCGTTGACCCAACACTTACTTGTTGCTCCAAGAAACAGCAGGTATGCACTGGTTGCACTCTGCTAAAGCCATTATGGAAGATGAGCTAGACCAGGCTGAGGGTAACCAACAGGCCTCAAACTTGTCAGTGATTTAGGGGGATACCTATTCCCATGCATGTGGAGATTTCCTCTGATGGAATGGGTGAATAGGCCATGAAGGCAGCTGAAGTAGGTTGCTATGGAGCAATCAGAGCTTGGTCAGGAGATACCAAGATCATTTACTGCATGCTAGGTCATTAGCAGTCACCCTAACTTTGATCTTACTACTGCACTTGGACGAATCTCAAATGACAACTGTCTAACTCTGAGCTCACTTAAATCCAATTCACCACAAGTCAGGATATCACTGCATGATGTCACTGGTCCTCCTTAAAAGTAAGGGATGAACAACTGGCTTGTCTCCTTTCGATATTTGACATAATGGTTCATCCATCACTTCAAGATCTCTGATTATTATGTAAAGCTTAATATAAGATGGCTTTCCTTAGCTCCAGAAAGCCCAACAAAATATCTAGCCAGCCTTCCCTTTAGTTATCACTTTTAAAAATAAATATTTTCTCATAATTAAACTCAAGCCAATTGTTTATCTTATTTAATTACTAGTATCCTACTAAGAGTTGTATAATTTTGGAATATTGTAAATATAGTATTACTTCATCTACTTTTTAAAAATATTCAGTACTGATGATTTCACCTGTACAAACATTTTCTCCACCACTGTGTATTGCAAGCCTTTATGTAGTAACTGAAAAATTCATCACTGAGACCAAACTGAGGATAAATCTTTCCAAACTTAAGGAGGCTGCTTCTTAGAACAGATGTAAAGGCTGTCCCAAAAGTCTTAGTTCAGTTTAAATGCTTTAATAGCTATTAAATATTTGATATTGAATTAAATTTATTATTTCCTTTCCAGCTTGTGCCCTTTCAGAGCCCAGTCATTTCATGCTATAGAGAGAGGCTTTACTCGATAGTAATAAATAGACTTTTGAGAACTGGTCTCAGATCACCATCATAATTTATAGCACTGTGATAAGGAAATATATCCCAAATTCCAGTTTGGAAACAAATATTTTTTATTAAAAAATAAATAAAAGTAATAAGATTTATTAGTTTATTCTTACATAGCACCTTTTCTCCCTGAGTTGCTAAATGCTAAAACCAATTTTTCCCATAAACTTGTAGGACACTAGTCCTTAGTGGCTTAACAGTGAGTGGTAAATCCACACTATTTCTTTCATGGCTCTTCCTCCTCAGTATTTTTTGGATAGTATTTGTTTGTATTTCCCCCAGGCCTAGTCCTATTCATACCCACTGTCCTGCTTACTATGATGCATAGCAAAAAAATTCAATTGCACATGAAGGAGCTCAAGGCATCTATCAACATTAACTTCACACAGCAGTGCTGTAATCTGCTCTAGTGCATGAAGAGCGAGCCAAAGTCGGGTTCAAACCATCACGTCCCTATCTTTCACTTAACATTTCTAAGTTTTGTTATAAAAAAAAAAAAAAAGAAACAGTTTTGTTTCCATTATCTTCTCCACATACACCCAAGCCCCCATACAAACTGCAAAATTATTTTATCATCAGCCTATAAACGCCAAATATTTAAATGTTCTCAACAAGCTCACTCACTGAACGGTGACCTCCTTGAGGACAGGGGCTGTTTTTCCACCTTTCTTTGTATTCCCAGAACTTGGTTCAGTGGCTGGCACATAGGCATTGAATAAATGTTTGTATATAGCCCGTCCCCATCAAAAAGGCATCCCTATTACTCGGACAAAGTGAAACATAATTGACAGAACTTTCTGAACTCAATGGAAGCCAGCAGACAGGAACTGTTTAATATAAACACCTTTAAATGACTTATTAGAACAAGATGAAAGGGGAGCAACTTGCCTGGAAACTACGAGGCTTCAAGTCCGACGGGCCACACTTATTCCCCTCCCCAAATTTAACGAGCCAATAAAATAAAACCCGCTCTTCCAAGGCCTCCGAGGCGGCTGGGGGGGACAGTGGCAGAGCCCTCGATTCGAACGCCCAAAGACCAGAGTTCAAATTCCGCCCCAAGTACTCTGTGGCTCAGTTTCCCTGCCTATAAAAGAGAGCAGCTCTCTCCCGGGCTTGTATCTGAATATTATGTTTTTTTATTTTATGCAAACCATAACGAGCGGAACACATATATACATGTACATGCACGTGAATACAGATGCACACGACGCGTGCACATACGTGCGCATGGGTACATGTATGTGAGTGTTTGCGCGTACGCATATACATTCAGACCTTGCGGGAATCGCTTCCCGCACTTCCCCGGCAGCATCCCACGGCATCCGCAAGCACCCGGCACGTGGCGCTGCCTCAGTTTCCCCCCAGCCTGACTCCGATGTCCTCCCGCAGCCCCTCCCCTTACTGCTCTCCGAAGCAGCCTCCGGGGTCGCCTCCTCGGGTTCGGGCTCAGGCTCGGGCTCGGGCTCGGGCTCGGGCTCGGGCTCAGGCTCCAGGTCCGGCGACGCCGCCTCCTCCGCCATGTTCTCCATAGTTACCACTTCCACGCCCAGCCCCGTCTAGGGCCCGGGGGGCGCCGAGGGGGTCCCGCTGGGCGCTGCTCCCAACTGCTCACGCGATGGAGGGCCGGGGGAAAAGCGGAGAAGAGTGAGCTGGAGCGGCGAGGGCAAGGGCGGGGGAACGGGAGAGCGCGTCCCGGCTCCTCAGGCGGAGACCAAGGGAAACACCGGTATTCCGTGATCCCGGAGGTTCCCCTGTCCCTTAAGTATTCAGCTTCCACCGCGCCTCTGCGCGCTGACGTATGAGGAGCGCCGGCCAATGAGGTAAAAGTACTCTGTCTCCATGGCACGTTCACTGTCACTCCGACTCTATTCTCCACCCTCTGAACAATGAGCGAACTACAACACCCAGGCTGCATTGCGAGGCCAGTGAGTGGGGAGGTCTAGGCGGAGGGAGGGTGAGTGTGGGTGTGGGATGGCATTCTAAACTCGAAAGAGGAAAGAAAAGCAAACCAAAACAAACCTTGCGCGTGAGCTTCCCGGGAAAGCTAAGAAAGAACTACAATTCCCAGGGGGCATTGGAGCAGAGGGAGGCTTGTAGGGGCTTGGGCCTTCGGCGCTGCAGCCCTCAGGGGTGAGTAATGGTTCCCCGGGAAAAAGGGCTGGGCTGTGGCGGGTGTGTGGCCCCCCCCACCCCCTCCACACTGGTGACAGCTTGAAAGACCCTCCTCGATCAGGTATCCCCTCCTTTTTGCTTTTGTTGTTGGATAGATTGAGTTACTTTCGGCCTTCTCTCCCCCGCCCCAGTCTTCCCGTGTTTCCTGTCGGAGTCTCTGAGAGCTTCCTGTTCCTGGAAGAGTACCCATCCCTGCCCCGCCCTCAGAGAGCTTACAGTCTAATGCCGGGGAGGGCCGGGATTTAGGGGGTACGTGTTGGGGCCGCTTCCGAGCGACGGCCCTCGCATTAAAGAGAAACGCGGGGCTGTGGGGGAGAGTTGAGCCTGGAGGAGGCGGAGAGCAGGAAGCTCCGGGGGTGGAAATGCCCCGAGTTTGTTGATGGAATGCCCGAGGCGAGGAGCGGCGAGGAGGCCGGAGGCTCCGGATCGCAAGGCCGAGCCGGGAGGATGCGAGGGGCCGGGGCGGCTTGTGGGAGCCCTTGAAGCCCTTCCGGGAGGGCGGCGTGTTTCATTCTCGAGGTAGATAGGTCCTGGATTAATCCCAGGGGACACTGGGGGAGGGACTGGATGTCTGAGTGGCGTCGGTGGTCCGTATGGGAGCGGGTGAGACTCTTCTAGTCTTTCTTAGTAGCCTCCCAAACGTGCTGTTCCCCTTCCCCTCCTTGTTTCCAAAAGGGTGTCCTTCCTCCGCGCGGGCATATAAGACTTCCAGTTTGAAAGAGTTTAGCTATCAGCCACCTTACTAACCCTCTGGGGGAACCGTGGCTCGGAGAGAGTAGCCCACGTGAATCCTGTCTTTTAGGCGCTATCATATTGTACTTTTACTTCCCCAACTTTATACCCTTCAATCAACCAATATTTATTAAGAGCTTACTCTGTGCCCGTGCTAGGTACTGAAGATACAAGTAAAAAGGGCATACAAGCGCCTCTAAAGAAATAATATAAATATAAAATTCAAAGTAATCTGTGTAGATAGACATGTGTGTGTCTGTACATATTGTGACATACACACCTAGGAATTGATTCGGGAATGAGGCCGAGATTGATTAGTAAAGCCTTCATGTGGGAGAATGCATCTTTTTTTTTTTTCCACTTTTTTTCTTATTTATTTGGCTTTATATAAGACTTTGTAGTTTATAAAGTGATTTCCTAGTAAGTAATGAAGAATGATGAGTCTGAAATCTTGTATTATAACAGAGAACAAACCCAGGCTTGTGGACTGCAAATCTAGAGCTTCCATTTTTGGGTAAATTTGAATGATAACGTTCTCCTTTAAGGGATCAACTCCTCTCTCTTCCTATTCCCTTCCCCCAATACAGGAAACTTCTGCCTTGATATGCATCTCTAGATTAGAAGCAACCATTGAAAAGATTTTATTTATCTTAGGTAATGTCAATTTCTTCATTCCCTCCTGACTGCTTTGTTACACCTGTCAGCCACAAGGGCAAGTATTTTTCTTTTTTTCTTTTTTTTTTTTTTTTACATGGGAAAAATGAACATTTATTTATTTACTTTTTTTTTTTTTTTTGGATTTTTGCCTTTTTTTAAATTTTATTTTATTTAATAGCCTTTTATTTACAGGTTATATGTATGGGTAACTTTATAGCATTGACAATTGCCAAACCTCTTCTTCCAATTTTTCCCCTCTTACCCTCCACCCCCTCCCCCAGATGGCAGGATGACCACTAGATGTTAAATATATTAAAATATAAATTAGATACACAATAAGTATACATGACCAAACTGTTATTTTGCTGTACAAATAGAATCAGACTCTGAAATATTGTACAATTAGCTTGTGAAGGAAATCAAAAATGCAGATGGGCAAAAATATAGGGATTGGGAATTCAATGTAATGGTTTTTAGTCATCTCCCAGAGTTCTTTCCGTGGCCGTAGCTGGTTCAGTTCATTAGTGCTCCATTGGAAATGATTTGGTTGATCTCATTGCTGAGAATGGCCAGGTCCATCAGAACTGGTCATCATCTAGTATTGTTGTTGAAGTATCTAATGATCTCTTGGCCCTGCTCCTTTCACTCAGCATCAGGGAGAACTGCATCTTATGATAATAAAAATAGCTAGCGGTTATAGAGTCTTTAATGAGGCAGAGGTAAGGTGGAAGGGTATTTCAAATGTAGGGGTCAGTGCAAAGGCACCTAGAATGGAGGTGGCTAGCTTACCTGGAGTGAAGGGAATGGTGTGAAGGCCATTTTGATGGGAACATGATGGGAGGGAAGAAAAAGTAAAAACAATTTCAAGGGACCTCTGAAATGATTGCTTTGTTTACTACTCCCAGGAAGAGAGTAAATCTATTGCTTTGTTTTTTAGCTTTCTAAAAGTCGCTGAACAAAATTAGATGGGAGCTAAGCAAGCAAAGGGCAACTGAATCTTTCCATCCCCCTGTCCATGAGTGCCATCTTCAAAAAGAAAGAAGTTTATTGAATTGATGAGATAGAGTGGATGTAGTTGATTTTATCTTTAGGCTTTCTGGCTAGATGGGTCTGTTTTTGCTTGAGTTGCAGGTATGAATTTGGATTTAGGGTGGCTTGTATTTAAAATGCTTTATCTAAGGGTTGATTTTTAGAGTCACTTTGTAGTTTAAGCTGGAAGGGATCTGAGAGAGCAGATAGTCCAAACCCTTCATGTTCAGAAATGCAATAACATAAGGACATAATGAAGTGACTTATTAAAAGTTGAATTTTTGCTCTTTGACCCCAAGTTTTAAAGCTTATTCCATGGCACTTAAGAGTTATCTGAGTTAACCTTTCAGCTTCAGTTTTCTTATCCATTAAATGAGAATAACACCTGATATATAGGCCTCATAATATTGTGAGGCTCAAATGAGATCGTGTATGTAAAATATGTGGCATATTTAAAAAGTGTTATACCAATGATAGTTGATGAGGATGCTATTTATTTATATAGAAATAAAAACCTTTGTGAAGCATCGTGGTGAAGCATTTTTAATCTTGGGGAGTCAAATCATAGCCAACATTTATACAATACTTTTTGAGTTGAAAACTACTTTACAAATAAATTATTTGATCCTCATAACAGCCCTAGTAGGTGCTATTATTTTTTCTTCTTTACAGATCAGGAATCTGAAGCAAACAGGTTAAGTGTTTATGTCAGAGGTTAGTGACTGTCCAGTGCCATACAACTAGTGTTTGAGGTCATATTTGAACTCAACTTTTGCTGGCTACAGGTTCAAAGCTCTAGCAAGAAAGTGTATGTTCTATTCCCAGCCCTGTAGATTCCCTCCCTGCTTAATTGACTAACCTCATTGGAATGTTCAGAGTTCAAGTACTTTGAAAACTTGGTCTGTGGCTAGATAAATATGTAATAATAAAGATTGTTGTCTAATATGTTTAGATCATAGTATCATAGAATTTAAGAAGGGATCTTTGAGATCATTCAGTACAAATCCTCATTTTAAAAATTACAAACATTAAAGCCCAGAAAGGGAAGGTCTAAAATAGAAAAAGTGGCAAGGGGGCCAGAACTAGCATTAGAACTCTGTTCTAGTCCTCAAACTTACTCTTTACACTACATTAGCAGTTTATTATAACACTTGGACAAGTCACATTTAAGGGACTGGATGCTATAGGAAGTTTGGCTTTTGATTTTAAGACCATATCATGTATACAGGAAAGAGAAGTAGGAATTTTGAAAACATCAAGAATTGGGTTGAGTTTCATGTATTGACAAAAGACATTTATTCTCAGTGAGCATTTTTATATTGAGAGAAATGATTATTTCTTTCATATACTAATGAGTTATTATTGATTTAGGACCAAGTTTTTTCCTCTCTTCTCTCATCCAGAAATCAACCAGTATAGGAAATATTGCTCATATGATTACCCAGTCTGAATGGCTAAAACTAACCAAAGACAATAAAGAAATTCTAGGTTTAGGCCAGTGGGTGGATTCCAACTTTGTTTCCACTGTCCTGCCTGAAAAAATGTTCATTCTCCCTTTTGTCAGCCTAATGATATGGAAATTGACAAATGTCTTTGAGATTTTGGTGCTCTTTGTCTTATACTGCCAGACCTTTTTTAGGATTTTAGTTTACCTTTCATTATAATATTTATTCTCACTTGTTAACCTTTTAGAGTTGACTTTCACCCTCTGGTACAACTCTTTTCTTTTTCTCTTTTTTTCTCTCAAATGAAAAGTTTCTTTAATTCATGCATCCTTTGAAGAAGGACCTCTCCTCTTTTTTTCTGATGTCATTTGGAATTTAAAATATACTTAACACTTTGAAGTTTTTTACTTTGAATAATTTTTAATAGCATTTCATTTTTCTAAATACACAAAAAGATAGTTTTTAATATTCAGCTTTGCAAAGCCTTGTGTTAGAAATTTTTATCCCTCTCTTCCTACCTCCCACTTTCCTAAGAAGAAAGCATATAGAGATAATTTAAACTTGTGCAATTCTTCTAAACCTGTTTCCGTATTCGTCAGTGCATCCCTTTTCAAAAGACTTTATAAATATAGAAGGTTTCCATCTCCATAACAAGCCTATTTATTGACTACTTTCTAGCTATAGTCAATAAAACTGATTGTGATTTCCTGGAATTGTCTCTCTGAAATTTTCATTCATCACAGTATATTATACTCTTATTTTGAAATTGACACACTGAAAAGCTGAAGTAGTAGTCTCATAACTTAGCTTGTTTAGCTTTGGGAAATTTATACTATTACTTTTCTTGAAAAAAGATTACTGTGAATCAGTTTATGTTGTTAAAGTTACTTTAAAATCAGTTTGTCACTAAACAGAATTTCAGACAGCAGCACTTTTTTTCAAGTTAAATTTTATTTTTTTAATCAGCAACAATCTTCATTTCCCTACTTACTCAAACTTCCTCACCATCATTTGGAAAAGAAAGACAAAACTCTTGTTTACTAATACATAGTTAATAAAACACACTTCTACCTTAGCTGTATCCATAAAAAAAAAAAAAAAAAAAAAAAAAAAAGTATCATTTCTACACTTCAATTTTTGCTTTTGCTTGATATGAGTTTTTCACTTCTCTAATAAAGAATTATTTCATTGAAGAATATTTCACCTATGGGTCTTTGGAATCTTAGTTGGTCTTTATGCTAATCAGAATTCCTAAATCTTTCAGTTGATTGTCTTTACAGTATTCTTATCATTGTATAAATGGTCCTTGTTTTACTGTTTAGGAAAAGAAGGGGAAAAAGACCTTAGTCAAGGACAGAGATCTCATAGGTCAAAGTATTTTTTCTCTTTTGTCTGAACTCTTCATCTTATTTTTAATTTTTAATTATCTAATATTTCCCACCAATTGCATGTAAATTTTTAAAAAATATTTATTTTTTTTTAATTTTGAGTTCTAAATTCTCTCCCTTCCCAATCTTCTCTCCTCTGTAACAAAGTTAAACTATTTGATATAAATTTTATGTGTACAATCGTGCAAAACATTGCCATATCAGTCTTCTTGTGAAGAAAATACAAACTAAAAAAAAAGTAACAATGAAAATATAAAATGAAAAATAGTATGATTCAATCTGCATTTCGTTTTCATAGTTCTTAATCTGCAGGTGGATAGTATTTTTTGTAATGAGTCCTTTGGAATTTTCTTGGATCATTGTATTGCTGAAAAATAGTATAATTCATTCCCAGTTGATTATCAAACAATATTGCTTTTATTGTTTACAAATATTTTCCTGTTTCTGCTCATTACTTAAATGAGTATATATGTTTTTTTTGTACAAATAAGTTCTTTCACTTTTTCATATCAAAATACTTTTGAAACTCTTATTATGAATGTTTTTTACACATTATTAACTATATAATTAGGAATCTGGTTTAGATGTTTTGTCTTTTTCTCTAGTTTCTCTCCCTTCCTCCCCCAAAAGCTTTTTTTTTTTTTTTTTTTTCTGTTGCAGAATCTATGCTTAACAAATCTGTTCTCTCTCATATAGTCAAATAGACCTGGGTTGAAAATCACATAACTCAGAACTCACTACCATTTAAGACATCTCATTAGAGTTTGGGACATGAACTGTTAGGAAATTATTACTTCATCCTGAACCCAAATTTGCCTTCTTATAACTTCAATCAATTGGTTCTAGTGTTGCCCTTTGGTCCTAACTAGGAAAAACATTATTCTTTTTCTGTATGGCAGTTAATTCATATTTTTGAAGTTAATAATTATGTTTCCTGTTGAAACTGCTGTTTTCTGGAATTTTGTTTAACATTTTTAGAAGTTACTTGGATAAATGCAGAAATAGATTACTAAAATTTCAGATAAAACAAAAGCTGGGAGAATACCTTTTGAACTGAGTGACAGATAGGATCTAAAAAGATTTTGATAGGCTAGAACATTGAACTGAATCTAATAAGAAATTTAATAGAGATGAATGGGCAAATCATTTCATCTGTGTTCCTACAACAATGAAATCAGATCTGGACCCAAAATAATTTTTTTTGAGTTAATGTACATTATTGATTGATAGTAGTACTGTATAAATAAAATAATTATTAAAAGCAAAACATATGCAGGATTCATTTATAAGAAACAGTCAAGGTACCTGATTCAACTGAATTATAGCTTTAGCCACAGCAAAACTATCAGAAGTGATTGCTCAGTTCCCATATGTTCATCTAGGAGGCATAATGCATAAGTGGGTCTGGAGTTAGGAAGATCAGAGTTCCAATGTGAACTTTGGTTCTTAATGTCTCTGTGACCTTGGTAAAATCACATAACTGATGCCTCAGTTACTTTAGACTATCACCTAAGCCTAGTACTGATAAGGGCAAAGTACTGATAAATGGCTTAGGTGATAGGTAAAAGGAGTTTCTTTTCTGGGATCTTATACTTGTAGGAGGGGATCCATTTGTTAACTAAGCAGAAGAATGACTTGAGGCCCTTGGGAGCAGATTAAGAGCTCATTCCATCAAAAACTGAGGAGTTAGCTGCCTGACAGTCACAGTGGAAAAGTGTTAACTGTTGATTTTGTTTGCTTCAATGGGCATTAGAAACAATTAGCCTAAGTGACTCCATATTGGGGACCTGTCATTATAATATAGCATTAAACTACAATCAAAAAATATTACCACATTGGCCAAGAATGGCATGTACATTTTTTGGTTACCGGAAGGATTGTGGTGCCTATCATAGAAATAGGGAAGTTTAGAAAAAGAAGAAGTTTGTTTTGGACAATAAATCATACGGTCTCTCTAGAGAACTTAGAGAAGAAAAGATCACCAAAAGCAGAATCTTATTTTCTCAATGAGTAGTAGTTGTATATTGATAATCTCTAGGAAGACGTGGTTCATTAAAAGACTTGGAGAAATATAATTTCTAATTATATTTTTTTATCTTAACTTTTTTTTTTTTTTTTTTTTTAGCTTTTCACAATGTCCAAGAAAGGAACTAATGGTAAACAGGAAAAGTCTCCAAGAAAGGACACATCTCCTTCATCCAACCTAGATGAAAAAGTAAGAGTCTGATTTCATTTTACAAATAAAATATTTTCACACTTTTATTTTTGTTTATCTTATGTCCTTGTTTATCTTATTGATGGCTCCAGAAACTGGCACTTAGAAGCCAGGCCAAAGCTTTTTTAAGTTTTGGGTATTCATATGAACATCCAATTGTAGTCATGTTTTTTTTTTTTTTTTTTTTTTTTCTTTTTTGGTTAATAATACTGTCCTTGGTTCCTTTTCCTGAGTAGCATTATTTTGGGAATCCACTATTTAAGTTGACTCACCACAGTAAGGTATCTTTAGCATTCTTTTTTTCTTCAGGAGAAATATGTTTGCATCCTTCACTCTTTTCCAAATCATAATAAGAAATAATTAATAAACTTAGCCTATTGTGCTTGCTATATGCCAGACACTCTGCTAAGCATTTTATCGTTATTATCTCATTTGAAATTTTCAACAACCCTGTGAGAGAAATGATTATTTTTCTGTTATACTAATAACCAGTTATTCATTTTGGGATCCAGGGTTTTTCCTCTTTTTATTTCCTTATTCAAAGCTCAGTCCCTGTGGGTCAGTCTTTGAGGAATATTCCTGACAGATGAAATTGTTTGGGAATCATCCCCATCCAGATAATGTAATCTTGGTGAATTTTAGCCCTAAATACATTAAGTTCAAGCCCTTGAACCTCTAAAGCATCCCTCTCCTCCAGTTGTTCAGTATGTTGGGGATAGATTGTTTTGCCCCTTTGTACTAGAAACAACTGAATCTCTTCAAGCCACGTTCTCAGTAGGAGGGGCTGAGGACTTTTAGTCTATCCCCCATTGGAAGTTTACCTACTCATTAAGAGTAAAATAATTAGGGTTGATTTTCACCTTTTAAGGTCAATCCCATTTTTCCTTCAGTGATTTCCTTTTGTTGAGAGAGACCGTCAACTATTGATTTATTGATTATTTGTTAGCCTAATAAATTGATTGTTAATTACCCAGAAATTGTCTCTTGGGCTTATTGTTCATTTCACCTGGGAGGAAGGTGCTATTTTTATATCCATTTTACAGGTGAGGAAACTAAGGCATACAGAGATTAAGTGACCTGTTCAGGGTCACACAGCTGGGAAGTATCTGAGACCAGATTTAATTTAGACCTTCCCAACTCCAGCCCATTGCTTTTATCCACCGCATTGCCTATCTGCCTAGATTAGCAGTTGTGATTAACAATCACACAAGATTTATCTAAAAAGTTTTCTTTCAGTGTAGAACATGCATTGATTTAGCTTGCTAGGAGAATTGCTAGAAGACAAAAGGACAAAGGTGACAGCTTTAATAGTATGTTGTATTCATTTATGGATTAGTGTAGACTACTACTGATTGTTGTTAATTTTGTAATCTGAAGTCATGTACTGTATGCTAACTTTTGTGTATTTATGATTTAATGGAGGGAGAATTTTAATCAATTGTTGTTCTGTTAGAAGTTAATAAGGAACAATAAGGCATGGGTTCTTAACCTTTTTCTGTTATGGGTACTTTGACAGTGTACTTTGACAGCAACTTTGACAAGTTGCCTTATAATGTTTTAACACACTGAGAGTAAAATACATAGGGCTTACAAAGAAAACCAATTATATTGAAATGAAAATGCATTTTTCTCCCCATCCAAGTTCACAAATTTACTAATCTCTATCCAAGAACCCTTTGTTAGTGTAGTAGCCCCAGGAGGGAACCTTTGATCTTAGGTGTCATTATCTATAGAAAGTGAATTCCAGGAAATCCTTGACTTGATGAAGGTGACAAAAGCCATAGTAGACCAGGATTACTGTGTTTTGAAAAATTTCTATATCCCTGATTTTAAGAGAAATTTGTTTCTCCTGGTAGGCACATTCTCCTGTTTTTGTGACCAAGCCATTTCTCCTCTTCTGGGAAATAAGGGAGTTGGACTTAATGATTTATGAAGTCCCTTCCAGCTCTTTTTGATACTCTTGGTACTGGGATTTAGACTGACTTACCTAGGAGTTTTAGCATGAGAATACTTTTCACTAACAAGTTAACCACATATTCTTAGGGCCTTCTTATGGACTGCCTTATGAGGTAAATAATTTTGTCCACTTTTGATTGCTAACCACAGTTGCTACTAAAGACCCCAGGATGATTTATGTTGTGGTCCAGCCGCCTTTCTCCTGAGGAGGACTTGCTTGCAAGAGTTTTCCTCACTTTAAATTAATTAAACTTCTGTTTGATTCCTGACTCTCCTATTGCTAGCCTTTCTTGTTTGTCTCTAGCCACCCACAGGTTAGAGACTGTTTCTAGTCCAGATGACATAACTATTGCTTGAAAAGTCTTTGAGGGCAAGGATTGTGTTGTTTTTCATCTTGGTATACCCAGAGCTTAGTATGGTGTCTTCATCATATCATATGGTGTCTCTTAATGCTTATTGAATTGGGGAGAACACTTCTGAAGGCCAAGTAACCCTTAAAGAATCATAGAAAGTTAGAAGCATGGGAACCTTTGGATATACATTGCTCACTTTTATATAAGAAACCAAGCCTTAGAAAGGGTAAGTGATTTCCATACTGTCATAAAACAGCTCTAGATCCAGAGTTGAATTCAGGTCTACTGCATTTCAGGAGCATTATTTATTTATTTATATCACATCTGCTTTTTCCCATCTTACCTCTTAGGTAGTTTCTGTGTCTTTACATTTTATTCCTATAATGTCTCATGGGTATTATCCATTGAATACTTATTAAGTATAGGTTCATTGAGCTATATAGAAGGCATTCTTTTTATAGCATTTTAAAAAATTGAACTTTCTCCTCCTCACTTTTTCCTTTTGAAATTCTTAGGAAAAGAAGCAGAAAAAAATCTCTTCAAAAGCACCAAATCCTAGTATCTTGTCTTGTTCCAGATGTTCAACTTCCTTAGGGAAGAGAAAGTTGGTAAGTTTTTAGCTACCTTAAATAATTTAAATTATATATTGACATCTTGCTTCTTCCCCTTGGTTTTTTGGTTTTGTTTTGTTAACCTTTTCTTTTTAAAGATTTTATACTTTGATTTCCCTTTTTTTTTTTTTGATTGCATATTTTAATTTCCTTTTCCTCCTCCAAAACCATTTATTAATAACCTAATTGCATTTGCCTATATTAATTGTTATCCTTCTTGGACTAGAATACATTTCCACATGTTAAAAAAAAAACAACCTCACAAATTGTAGTAACAGAAAGGATAAATGAATGCATGAAGGGACACATGGGACTTACAGGTAAGGAAGTATATCCAGGGGATAGGTGAGATAGAATACTTTGGTTAATGACAAGAAGAGTAGCTGTGAGAATTCCATTATGCCTACTGTAGAATGCTTTAAGCATTTTTGTTTCTTAGAATTTAACTTTCATTTCAATTTCCTTTTATCAGAATAATCTTCATTCTTTAAAAACAAGCAAACAATCTTTTGTTTATAGGTTAAAGTACAAGAACTTCCATAGTCTGGCATCCAAAGTTTTCTCTAACAGATTTTACCCAACTCCTCCAATGTTATCTCCCATTGTTAGCCTATATGCATATTTTATTCCCGCTTGCCTAGTTTCCTTACTGTATGAACCATATTGGAACTCACCATGTTTATTTCTTGTTCCATGACTTGACTCATATTGCTTTCCCCAACTTGGAAGGCCTTTATCTTTTACCTGCCCATGGTTACAATACTGAATTAAAGTAAGATCACCATTTATTAGGGATGCAGTCTTAGAGGAGTCTTTGAAATTCTGAGCTTTTGTTTTCTAAATTATATTTGCATTTACAGTATCCTTCTGAGAAAAGTGCTTTTAATTACCATATCTACTGACCTTTCCTTAGTCTGTCTTTCTTAACTTCTTTGTAGCCTCTGACACTGTCAATCATCTTTTTTTTTTTTTTTTTTTGATAGTCTCTCCCTTCTAGATTTTCATGACATTACTCTTTCCTGTTTTTCCTGCCTGTATGACCTTTCCTAAATTTCTTTCACTGAATCTAGAATATGTCTGTTAACCAGGCCCTGTGAGCCCATAAAACTGCCCTGGGCCCCCTCTACCATGTCATTTGATGATCTTTTCAGATCTCATAAATTCAGTTAACATCCCTATGCCGATGATTCTCGAATCTCTTTAACCAGTCCTGCTCTCGTTTCTGATTTCCAGTCTGGCATCTCCAATTGCCTATGAGCATCTCAAACTGTATGTCTCATAGATATCTTACTCATCTTAACTAAATTGAATTCATTATCTTTTTCCTTAAGCACTCCTCTCTAACTTTGCTCTCACTGTTCAGAATGCCATCATCCAGTCCTAGGTGTCATCTTAATCTTTTCATTATTTTTTTCAAGTTTTCATATCTAAGTAAGACCTGCCAATACAACATCTCTTATATGTGCTCTCTTCTTCCTTTTGATACTTTTGCTGTTTTGGTGCAGGTCCTCCTCACCAAATGTCCTGCACTCTTGTAATATCTATTCTAGTATATTTTCCATTCAACAACTAACCTAATCTTCCTAAAATTGCAGTCTCACTATATCACCTCCCTATTCACTAAACTTGAGAAGGCTACTTGTTATCTACAGTATCAAATATAAAATTCTTTGTGTGCTTTTAAAGGCCCTTTTTTAACCTGATTCCTTCCTACCTTTCACATCTTTGATACTTTACTTCTGTTCATGTACTCTACTATCTAGTGACACTGTTCTGTCAACTTCCCTGCCTTCCTTCATGTTTCAGTTCATATCCTGCTTTCTGTAAGAGGCCTTTTCTTATCCTCAAATTCTAGTACTTTCTCTCTGAAAATATTTCCATTTTACCCTTTTATAGTTTGTACATATTTATTGGAATGTATTCTCTATTAGAATATGATTTTCTTGAGGACAGAGACTATTTTAGGTTTTCTTTGTATTCCTGGTGCTTAAGCATATTGCTTGGAACATAGAAAGCACTTAATGACTGTATTTGTTCATAGTCTTTAATTTTTTTTTAAATTTTGAAAATAGCTTTTTATTTTCAAAATACATGCAAAAAGGGGCAAGCAACTAGGTGGAACAGTGGATAGAGCACCAGCCCTGAAGTCAGGAGGACCTGAGTTCAAATCTGGTTTCAGACATTTAACACTTCCTAGCTGTGTGACCCTGGGCAAGTCATTTAACCCCAATTGCCTCAGCCAAAAAAAAAAAAAAGAATGCAAAGATAGTTTTCAGCATTCATCCTTGCAAAACGTTATTCCAAACTTTTCCCCTTCTCTTCCCCCCTCACCTCTCTCCCCTAGATAACAAATAATCTAGTGTAGGTTGAACATATGCAATTATTCTAAACATATATTCACATTTATGTTTCTGTACAAGAAAAATCAAATCAAAAAGGAAAAGAAAAAGCAAGCAAACAACAAAAACAAAAATACTATGTTGTGATTCACATTCAATCCTTATAGTCCTCTTTCTGGATGCAGTTGCTGACCATAGTCATTAAACCAAAAATAGGTTTATATGGTATGATAAATGAGAATAATTTTGCAAAACTTCATTAAATCATTTAAAAAAAAATTAGAACTATCTTAGAAGATTCAGAATATTTGATCATTTTTCATAGGATCATAGATTTTCATAGAACTAGAAAGGAGTTTAGAGATAATTTAGTGTAAACTACCCTTTTATAGCAAAACAAAACAAAAAGCAAAAAAGTGGTGACTTAAGAGAAATTGCTGCCTTGTTTTGCTATTTATTTATTTATTTTTTTAACCTGTCTTGACCATTCCCAAGTAGTCTGTAAGCACCAGGGGAAGAAGCCTTTAAAAAAAAATTGTTAACAGTGCTTTGCATAGTTTGTGTTTTTCAGTTCTTGCTGATATATAAATTTCCTTTTTCAGAAATCTGATGATACAGATGTTTTATACTGTGATCCAAAAAGAAGAGAAGACCTTCAAAGGTAAATTCCTTATTGTGTTAATTTTTTAAGTTTTTTGGTTAATGTGGATGGTGAAGCTCAACGTAATTCAAAATGTATTCTTAGTTTTATTTTGTGCAGAATTTGGAAAATCTTTTATTTAGTTTTGGTTTAATTATTTTCTTCAGTTTTTGCGCTTACATATTGTCTCTTATTGACATAATGCACAAATTCTACTTGTAATAGCAACTGAGTTTTGTCAGTATCAGTCTTAAGAAAATTTTCAGTGAAATAAAAATTCCATCAGATAAGTAGTAAGTAATTTGACTTTATTTCATCCTTAGAAAATTTACTAAAAGTATTAGCATGATAACTTAAAATGTGAATCTATAAAATTTATATTGCATCTGTGAGCTCTGCATAAAATTTATACTGGTTATCTTTGCTGAATTACTTGGTAACAGAAATAACTAGGAGAACTTATGAGATGCTGTGGAGGGTTATACAAAGAGAAGATAGAAATGTGATATGTGGTCCAAGGAAATCAATAGCCCAATGAAAAAAATCATTGATAATTAGAGAAAGACAAATTAATTACACTCTGAGATCTCACCTTCTACTCATTATATAGACATAATTAACAAAAATGGAAAATTACAAGCATTGGGCTTTGGCAAAACAGGTGCATTAAATGCACTGTTGGTAAAGCTGTGACTTTTCTGGCCTTTCAGGAAAACAGTTTGAAACTGGCCAGAAAGTTAAATGTACATACCTTTTGACCAAAAATTGCCACTACTAGGCCTATACTTCAAAGCAAAGAAAGAACAGGATCTGTATATACAAAAATAATTATAACAGTGTTGGCAAAGAATTAGAAATGTAGGAATTCCCATCAATTAGGGAATGGTCAAACATTAAATTATGTCATGCGTTGTAATAGAATACTGTTATACTCTAAAAATGATGAAGACAGCTTATTTTTCTGAGTTCTCAATAGTATGTTATAATATTTTATTTTTTCCAATTGCGTATTTTGACATTCCTTTTTGTAAGATTTTGAGTTCCATTTTTTCTCCTGCGTTTCCTTATCTCCCTCCTTATCTCTGTCTTGGGGACAAGACAGCAAGCAATCTGATTTAGGTTGTACATGTGCAATTATTTTAAACATATTTCCATATTAGTTATGTTGTGAAGGAAAAACCTTTTTTGAGAAAGAAAAAGCAAACTTAAAAAAAAAAAAATACCATCCTTTGATCAGCATTCAGTCTCAATAGTTCTCTTTGGATATGGATAGCATTTTCTTTTTCTTTTTTTTTTTTTTTTAGTAACAATTGCATTTTTTTCAAAATACATGCAAAGATAGTTTTTCAACATTTATCCTTGCAAAATGTTGTGTTCCAAATTTTCTCCCTCCTTCCTCTTCTCTTCTTCCATAGACAGTAAGTAATCCAATATAGGTTAAATATGTGCTGTTATGGGAGCCACCTGTTAGGGATTGTGGGGATCTCATTCTGACCAGCAGAATAGAGTGTGTCATGTGAGAGGACGATTATGACACAAGGAGAAGAGAGGCAGTTACAATGAAAACCTCTGACCTGTAATTTATTTCATCCTTGTATAGAATACATAGTTTTTTTTTTAAGTACAGCAAGGTTAATAAAAGAAAAGCATACATTTGTAAGCAGCGCCTGCATCATTAACTGTTTTATGACCTCCAGACAGACATCTCTGATTGTCAGGATTATGTCGTTTCCCCTCGAGTCTGTCAGCTCTGCTCAGAAAATTTAGATAGATTGTGAAAACCAAAACATTCCTTTAGTTTCTCAAGTGTGCTGTCATTCCTAACTGCAGAGACTCAAGAGTACTGGCCCATCCCTTTGTACAGTCCCCTTGAACCTTTTACAGACTTTTTAGGTTTCACACTTATTCGTGGTCCTCAACAATCTGCAATTCTTCTAAACATTTCCACATTTATCATGCTGCACGAGAAAAATCAGACCAAGGGAAAAAAATAAGAAAAAACAAACAACAACAAAAAAAGGTGAAATACCATATTGTGGTCAACATTCAGTGCCCATAGTTCTTTCATCTGGGTGCAGATGGCTCTCTCCATTGCAAGTTTATTGGAATTGGCCTGAATCACCTCATTGTTGAAAAGAGCTATGTCTTGGATGGCATTTTCTATCCCAAGTCTATTGAAATATTGAAATTATCTTAGACCATCATATTGTTGAAATAAGCTAAGCCTATTATAGTTGATCATTATATAATCTCATTGTTACTGTGTATTGTTCTTCTGATTCACATCACTTCACGCAGTATCAGTTTATATAAACTTGAAAGAGACAATTTCAAAGAAACCTGGAAAGACTTAAATGAACTGACCCAGTGAAGAGTGAAATGGGAAGAACCAGAACAATTTATATAACGTATTTTAATAACAAACAGCTTTGGAAGATTTAAGAACACTAATCACTGCAATGAGCAGCCACAATTCAGAGAACTTATTATAAAACATATTACCCAAGTCTTGACAGAAAGGTCATGGGACTTATTCAGAAGGAGGCATTTTTTTTTTTTTGGACATAACAAATATGAAATTAAATAAGAAACAATATGCATTAAATTCCCCCCCCCCAAATACATGTAAAATTTTTTTTGAGTTCCAGATTCTTTCCCTCCTTTTTTCCCTTTTCCCCTCTCTCATTTAGAAGGCAAGTAATTTATTACAGGTTTTATGTGTGTCTGTGTGTGTGTATGCAGCTGTGCAAAACACATTTCCATATTAGTGATGTTTTGAAAGAAAATTCCCCATCCCTGAAAAATAAAATAAAGCAAAATATGCTTCTATTTGCATCCAGACTCCATTAGTTCTTTTTCTGGGACACTTTTCATCATAATCCCTTCAAAATTGTCTTGGATTATTATTGTATTGCTAAGAACAGTTAAATCATTCACAGTTGAGGATCACCCAATATTGTTACTATATCATTTTGCATCAGTTTTTATATCTTTCCAGGTAGAAACAGCAATACAAATAGAGTAAAAAAGGAAAAAAAAATCCTCTTAATTTTAGTTGAATAAATTGTTAAGGAAGTTTGAGAAATATAAAATGGCTATAATTTCTTTGATGGCAGGCTCCATTTGCTAAACTTATTCATGTACCATATTATACATACTAGATATTGAGTAAATACTTGATTTATGTGGAACTTGAACCAAATGAGTATAAGGCCTCTAGACCAGGGGTCCTCAAACTACGCCAGATACAGCAGCTGAGGACGATTATCCCCCTCACCCAGGGCTATGAAGTTTCTTTATTTAAAGGCCCACAAAACATAGTTTTTGTTTTTACTATAGTCTGGCTCTCCAACAGTCTGAGGGACAGTGAACTGGCCCCCTATTTAAAAAGTTTGAGGACTCCTGCTCTGGACCATTAAGAGACAGAACTAATAGAACTCTTTTTTCTAGTAGAAACAATATGGTTAAATAAATTCCCAAAGCTTTTTCCCCCATAATTCTTTGAGATATTTGTTATAGAAGATATATTTCTTATTTTAAAACACTTTATTGATACCTTTTTTTTTTTTAATGATATCTACATTCCTGAATATATCCCCTACTTAATAACCCATTCTTTGGAACAAGAAAAGAAAAAGAAGGCAAAAACAACTCATCAAAATTAGCAAATCTTATAATCTATGTAGTGATCTATCTTCACGATTTCCCACCCTTGAAAGGATGTGCCTTTTTATCTCTTTTCAAGTAAATTTGGATGCTATGATTATGTGACTTCATTTTTTTTTCCATGTATGTTGCAATAGTAGTCATATGCTTTTGGGAAGTCCTTGTGTGATTCTCTGAATTCTTCATATTTGTTGTTTCTTACTGTACAATACTATTACATTTCCATACTGGTTTTGTTTAGTCATATTCTTATCAATGGACACTTACTTTACAATTTTATACTATAAAAAGTGCAAATGTGACCATTTTATTATATATGGAATGTTTCTGTCTCTAACCTTCCTGAAGTATATGGAGTAATAGGATCTTTAGGTCAAATATGGTGTCCCTTTTAACCACTATTTTAACTTAATTCTAATTTGATTTCCAGGATGGTTGGATCAATTCATGGCTCTACTAATGCTGTGCTAGTGTGCCTTTCTTTCTCAATTCTTTCTAGCATTGGGTGAGAAGGAAGTAAGGAAAGAAGGAAATAAATATTTATTAAGTGCTAATGATATAACAGGTAAATGAAGATACAATGTAGGGTCATGAAGTCTGAAAATCAGGAATAAGGCCAGGAGGGGAATGAAGGCTGGCATGGCCCCCTCCACCGAATGGAGGCCTCAAGGGAAATTCATCAGTGGGAGAGAGGATTATTTTCATCTTTTATTGTTTTTGCCAATTTTTTAGTCACCAGGTAAAGTTGCGGATTTGTTTTGCTATGCATTTCTCTTATTTTTAGGTATTTGGATTGATCTTTCATGTAGTTATTGATAGTTTGTAATTCTTCTTTTGATAATTCTTTTGACCAAATATCCCTTGTGGATATTTGGGTTGATATGAAAATCATCAGGTATTTGATGTAAAGATTTTTTTCCCCCCGTAAATACTTTCTCTTTTTATCTTAGTTGATTTATATAATTCATGCAAAAGCCTTTCAATTAATATAACTTAAATTATCTTATCTTTATTGATCATTTCTATTCCTTATTTCAAAACATTTTCCTTTAGGTACAACTGAGAAAAACATTTGATTCTCTACTTTTTCTTTTTTTTTTGTGGTACAAAAAACCATTTTGAGTTTATCTTGGCTTATAGTTTAATATTTTGGTGTAAATCTAATTTTTGCTAAACTGCTTTTCAGTTTTCCCAGAAATTCTTGTCAGAAAGGGAATTCAAGTCATTTGTTTTCAGAATTACTGAACACCGAGTTATTCCTTATCTAGTCTTCTTCCATTGATCTACTTTTCTGTTTTTTAAATATCACCAAATAGTTTTGATAATAAGTTCATTATACTCTAATTTGAGATCTGAAAGTACTGTTTTCCCTTTCTTCTGTTTTTTCTTATTTTCTTTACATTTCTAGACCTTTCATTCTTCCAGCAATTTTGTTATTTTGTATCACTGTGTATTTTGTGCCTTAAAGTATCACTTTGATTTTATTGGCATAGCACAAAATTTATAAATTAATTTAGGTGGCATTGTTGGTTTTAATTTTATTGGCATTTATTTGCGCTTAAGAGGTTACCATGTTGGATTTTCACTGATTATGAATATATAAACTGCATACTTAGATGTCATATGTCTTTTGCACATTTAACCTGGCCAGTTTTAATTTCCTTATCAATAAAACTGGGATAATAATACCTATAGTACTCATTTCCCTGATTTGTTGTAAGGATCAAAAGAAGTAATGTACATGAAACATTTTCTAGGCCTTAAAGTGCTACATAAGTGTAAGACAGTATAGTAGATTGTTATGAATTTGATATTAATCAGATATGTTTACATTGCTTTTGAATTATGATTTTCAATTGTAATTTGGCAACTGTGACTTAATTTTTAATATATCTCATGTCAATTTATATTTTGCAGTATTCCAATGTAAGTTTGAGAGTACCTAGTATATAAGTGGTCCTATAACTTTAGTTTTTGTATTATTTTTTAGGTTGGATGTAGAAACAGGTATTCAGAAGAAGAAACAAAAAATCAGTTCTTTTTCATCTCAAGAACCTGATAGACATCAAAAGAAATCATGTGATGAAAGTCAAAGTACTTCTCACAGTCACTCTTTAAGTAAAACTGACAAAGAAATACAAAAATATGATTTAAAATATGAAGATGTAAAGTTGAAAAGTGAGAACAACCGTGACCTCAAAAGTAATAATAGCCTCACGCTTACCAAGAGTGCTCAGTCCCAGGTGGAATCTCCAACAGGTGAAAGGAAATGGCCTCATCATCTTTCCCAGAAGGAGAAGATGAAAGGATGGCAGAAGAGAGAAAAGATCATTAAAGTCAAAGATAATTTAGGAAAATCTTCCCTTGAGAATTACAGCAAAGATGAATTTGCCAAGGAATGTAATTCTAAAAACTTGAGTAAGGAAACACTTGGACCTGAAAGATGCAGAATCAGTTTCAAAGTTGCCACAAAATCTTCAAGTACTCTTCAAAAGGTGGTACAGGATAATGTTTTTAATTCTAAATTTCATAAACCAAAGCCTTCCTGTGAGAAAAAAGAAAGCCTCCCAAATCCTCCCAGACACAAAGTTAAACTATCACCATCAGATTCTTCATATAAATCATCTGACCATGGAGGGAAGTGGAGAGAAAAAGGTCATCCTGATCAGTCCAGCCAAAAAAGAAATGATTCCCGGCCAGAAGAAACCTTCTTTCCTGCGACAGTATCGTTAAAACAGGTGGAGTGAATTGATATTTTGGTCAAAAGATTTTGATAGTAGAGTAAACCACTTTTAAAATTATAGTGTATTAGAGATATTTTCCTCTGTGGAAAATGGATTAAAATGAAAGTTGCTGAGAATTTTTTTTTGTCTCTAGGCTTTAAGCATCATTAGCTATCCTTTCTTCTTTTTTAATTGTGAGGGGATTGGTTCTTTTGTGCTTGTTTGCTCCTAGAAGGAAGGAAGTGTTTTACTTTACCTTTGTATTGTTAGAACTGTTCATAGCACTGCATTAAGTACTTTATAAATGCTCATTATTAAGTGATTTGGTGGAGAAAGTTTTCATCAAAGTGAACCTTCTGACTGATAGCCAGTTATCAGGAAAAGAGACAAGATTAAAATGGGAACCCTAGTGTCCTTTGGCCCCTGTACAGGAATCATAAGGTTTTCAATGCATTTCTTGACTATAGCAATTTATATTGGTTTTTCCTCTTAATTTTCCAGTTCATTTATAGAAATGAGCACTTTTCCTGCTGGATTCAGTTTAATCTAAAAAGCATTTGTTACTGTGTTGGGCACTTTACTACTGGTTGGGCACTTTAGGTTTAGGTGTGTGAAACAGCTGCTCCTCAAGGATACAATATGTAGACAAATAAGTACATGAAATGCATCTAAGAGTAATTTTAGGGAATGTTAAGAGAAGATCTCTAACAATTGGGGGATCAAGAAAGGCCGTCTTTAGGAGTTGATACTGAGCCTGAGTTTTGAAGGTAGCTAGAGATTCTGAGATGCCTTGCTTTGAAGGCATAGGGGAGACAGCAAGTATTTGTATATATACATACACACATTTATAATACATGGTGAATAAATATGGTGAATAAATATAAATATTTAAAAGTAGTTAGATATACTATACAGTTCAGGAGGATGGGCACAAATAGTTGAAAGGATTTGGAAAGGTCACACAGAAAGTGGCGTTTGAATTTCTTAAATGAAGAGACAGTTTTTGAGGCAGAAGAAAAAGAGAGAGTACATTTAACGTATGAGTGATAAACTAGTATGTAGACATGGAGACTGAAGATGAGGAACAATGGGAAAGCCACTTTAGTTGAATTTTTGAGTATGAGCAGTTTTGAGTATGAGTAAATGAATATTGACGCTGGAAAGAGATGGGCCAGGTTGAAAACAGCTTTAAAACTAAAGACATTTTTTTTTTTAGAAAAAATAGGAAGCTACTGGAATTGATTGGATAGGGTAGTATGGTCAGATCTGTGCTCAAGGAAAATAACTTTGGCTTATATGTATAGGATGAACTGAAATAGGTAGAGTTGAAGAAGGGGGATGAGTTAGGAGGCTGATGCTATCAGAAATCTAGCCAAAAGGTGGGGAAGAGCAGATTTAAGGTGGCAGTTGTGTAAGTGGAGAGGAAATGGATGAAAAAGATTTCATGAGATAGCAATGGCAAGGTTTGGTAACTGGTGGCATAAATAGGGTGACAGAAAGCGAAAAGCTAAGGTTATTGCTAGAATAATAAGCCTGGGAGCCTGAAGCATGATAGTGCTTTCAGCAGGTGTAGGGAAGTTTTGAAGAGGGAAAAGTTTAGGAGGAAAGTTTGAGGTCAATTTTAGACATTTATTTGTGATGTCTCCTGGATATCCAGTTTGAAATGTTGAAAGGGCAATTGGTGATGGGTAGGGGAATGAAGTTTGAGGAGGGGTCATCTGTGCAGAGGTGATAGTCTAGTTGTTGAAAACATTAGCAGAAGAGATAGTAGAGAAGGGAAGGGAACACCTATAATTATGAGCATGATATAGCTGATAAATAAGCAAAGGAGACTGCAGAATAGAGGAAAATATGATTCTGTGCCATGAAAATCCAGAGGAGAGATTGAAGGATGACTACTTGCTTGGGAACCTAGGCAATTAGGATCTTACGTAGAGGTATTGATTCTTTAAACAGAAATAGTCAACTTTGGAATAAGGATAGATTTTGGGAATTTGAGATTTCTATAGGGATAGCTAGGTTGAAATCTCCAGAACCAATTGATAATGTGGGACTGAAGTTCAGGAGAGATATATAGGCTGGGCGTAGAGATTAGGAAGTCATCTGCATAGAGATGATAATTGAATCTTCCGCAGTTGAACTTATCTCCATTGAATAGTATAGAGAAAAAAGAATAGACCTAATATAAGCAGTTGAGGGGTTCACCTACATATAAAGCCATTGAAAAAGTGACTTTAGGTTGTAGTCTTAGAATCTGGTGTGTTCTTTAACATTAACTCATAGAATTAATTTTTATTTTAGAATTTTGAAGCAACATGTACTTCATATTCAAATGATTGTGATCAGGACACAGATCAAGAGGTTAGTATTCTTATTTACTTCAAATGTATCAAATATAATTACTAAATTGAATTGTTCTTGGCTCTTTAATACTAAAAGTGATGTGAATGTAATATAGTTAAGATAGATCTGACACGATTGTTTCTACACTATAACTTTTATTTAATTATGTAATATATAATTATTGAGAAAGTCAGCATTATGTAGTAGTAAAAGCCCCACTAGACTTGCATTCAACCTAGACAAGTTACTTAGAGCTTCAGTTTCTTCATCCATAAAATGATGAGGTCAGACTAAATAGCTTGTAAGGCCCTTCTAACTCTAATTTTAAGTATATAATCTGGGATTCATGAACCTCTATAATTTTGTGATATAGGTTCAAAAGGTATTATCTAGAAAAACATTTTAAAATATTCCTCTATCTTTTGATCTTTTTTTCTTATTTTAATAGATTTCCTGAGTCTTAAATTTTTACCATAACACAAATACTGAAAGAGATTTCCATTTGTACTTGTAGTTGCAAGACAGCAAAATGGGGGTATTCTTTGAAATTATATGTATGACTATCTTAACTGTAGAATATGGGAAAAAGGAAACGCCATGCATGTATTTCTCCTCTAATTGGTCTCAATTTAGTTCTGAAGTATGTTTTTAAGTATTATATTTACTTAATGAAGTTTTTCTTAATTTAATAATTAGGAACATAGGAATTTTTTTTAATTTTTCTTTTAAAAAGTCTCCAAACTTCATTAAATTGCTTATTATTTTTATGACCTTCAGTTTTTTGTGGCCCTCATAATATGACAAGACTTTTTTTCCCCCCCTTAATTTAAATTTATTGTGCCTTTTAGCTTCTTAATTTTCCATTAGAGCATTTACTACCTCAAAATGTGTAATGTCTGAAGATCCAGTTTATAATCTAGGGTGGTTTGTAAACTTTTTTTAATATTCTGAGGAAGAGCATCAATCAACTACTTATAAATATATTAAGCTATTAAGGTTTTAAACTTTTTTTTTCTATACACAGATCTTCTGCCTTGAATATATGTTTTTCATTTTCTTATTAATTTGGAAACAACTCAGATGTGAGTCTTTCTACAATTCATTAAAAAAATCAACTTCACAAATACAAGATTGATGAGACATGAGTAGGCAGCAGTTAGTCTGTGAATGATTTGAGGGTTTTAGTGGACTATAAGAATAATGTGAGTTGATACAATGATTTCGTAGCCAAGAAAGCTAGTCTGATTTTGGGCTTCTGTGAAAGAGGTCTAGAGTTTAAAAAAAATAAAGTGATAATAATTCTGTTGTCCACAGCTTTTACCCGGCCACATTGGGGGTATTGTGTTCTGTTCCAGGAACTATTAGAGGAAGACATGGATAAGCTGTAGACTATTCAGAGGAGAGCAGCCAGGATAATGAAGGCCTTCGAATTTATATCATCTGAGGATCAGTTGAAGGAATGGGATATTTATGCTAGGGAGAGAAGACTGGCTGGTGGGGTGAAGGGGTCTAGTGGTACAGGAGGACAGATATGAGAACTGTCTTGAAATATTTGAAAAGGCTAACACCTGGGAGAAGGGTTTGCCATGTTCTGTTTGGTCCCAGAGGGCAGAGCTAAGAGCAGGTTGCAAAGGGACATTTTGGACTTGAGGTAAGGAAGGATATCTTAATTAATTAAAGTTATTCATAAGCAGAATGGAATGTTCTTAATGGAGTGGGTTTCCCTTCACTTGAGGTCTGTAAGCAAAGACTGGATGGCTACATATTTAGTATGCTATAGAGGGGATCCATTTATTAAGTACAGGTTGGATTAGATGGCCTCTGAGATACCTTCCAACTATGAAATTCTGTGATTCTCTGATAGATGCAGATAGTAGAAGAGCTTCATGCTGCTCGTGTGGGGAAAAGTATGGATTTACCTGTGGTACCAGCCTCTGGAGAGCTGACAAGTATGGAAATTGACTTGGCTGAAGATGATGTGAATCCTTTTGTTGGTATGTCCTCTATATTAATGTTGGCATTTTTACCTGATCTCTTAACATTTCAGCACACTAACTCATTATTTTGAATGTATTAAGATATGGAAGAAATATCCAAAATGTTTTAAAGAATTGTAATTTATTTTCAGTATTCTGCCTTGTCATAACTTGTTATATTCAAGTTACAAGGCAGTGAGGTATTATTTTTGCTTTCTGACACAAGATTTTTATTATAATGTACTTAACTTTAATTGTACTTTTTACTAAGTTTGGGTAAGGGCTAGTCATCAAAGTTTTGACCTTTCAATTTGTCCTTCTCTACTGTAACTGTATACTAATAAAGATTTTTTTTTTCTCTGTTAAGGCACTGACTGGATGTAATGTAAATTGTAATGTGTGGAGGAAGTGTCATCTTGGATTTATCCTGGTTATACAGTCAGATCTTGTTTATTCTTGGTAATGGGAAGGAATAGTGGTATAGACAATCCCCAAGTCATTTATTGACTTTGGAATGTATATTTTTATATTATTTACCTTACTGATGATATTCAGTTATAAACTGATTTTTAATATTAGCTTATTATTGATGTACACACCAACTGATGATAGAATAAGCGGTCTTAAAGCATGATAAGTACCAAGGGGAAGTCCACTTAATTCAGTAAACATTTATATTATGTGGTAAAATACTGTGATAGTTTTGAGGAGAGAAAAAATTTTAGATAAGGAAGTTGCTCTCATGGGCTTGGTGTAGTATAGAAGAAAATAAGATATATAGGTAGCCCTAACACACAAATAATGTGTTAAGTTCACTATAGAGTTACAGTGCAATTGAAGTCATAGATGTAGGGCTGTTATCAATTGGGCACATGAGGAAAGTTTCACAGAGGAGATAGAATTTGAATTTAGCGTTAAAAGGGTGTTTTAATTGAGTTGGTGAATAGGGAGAGCAGACATATTCCAGGAGAAAAGAAGATAGCATGAGCAAAGACATGGAAGCAAAAAAGGAATTGAGTGTGCTCTGCAGTTATTAAGAGACTGTAGTTTGACTTGAGTGAAGAATCCATTCAAAGGTATGATGTGTGCAATAAGGCTGGAAAGATAACCTGGTCCCAAATTTTTGAGGTCCTTGAGTATAGGCAAAGTAAAATTTGATTTTTTTGCAGTGGGGAATACGGAGCTAATGAAAATTGTTAGCTGAAGAATGATTTGACCAGATATTTGTATGAGGCAGTAATGTTAAATAGTAGAACAGAATTTGGAGGCTATTGTAGTACTCTTTGAAAGTGGTAACGAGCTATGTTAGGGTCCTTGCTGTGGGAATATAGTGAGGCAGCAATAGTAAGAGATGTAGAAATTTAAATGGCAGTACAGGACTGGATATGAGAATTATGGCAGGAAAAAGAATGTAAGGTTGTAGAAACTCCCAACAAGACAATAAAAAACGCAAGGAAGTAGCAACATTTGGATGAAAGTCAGTAGTAAGATTGTTTTTGGACTGTTGAGCTTGAGGTGCCTGTGGAAAATCAAGATGGGAGGTGTCCTATAGGTACTTGAAGCTGTATTATATATCTAAAGCTTAGATAAGGGATCTGGGTTTGAGATTTTTGTTTGGGAACTTTATTTTAGAAATGGCAAATGATGTCATGGAAATGAATGAGATTCCCAAAGGGAAAAGAAGATAAAGGTTATAAGAGGGTTAAAGACAAGATCCTAAGGAATGTGTATTAAAAGGTCCAAAAGAGAATGAGGAACTTGTGAAGGAAACTGAAAAAGAATGTTTATAAAAATAGGAGAACCAGGGGAGAGAGAACCTTTTCTGATACTAATGAAGAATAAGAGTAACTAATAAAGAATGGGTTATCAAAGGAAGATGCAGAGAGAATATGGACTAGTGAATGGCTATTGGATTCGATCTTTAGGATATCACTGACATCTTTTTACAGTGCAAGGCACTGGCCCACAGTTATAAAAAAGAAAATGAAAATCAGTTCCTCACTTTGAGGAACATAAATTCAACTTTAGCCACAAAGGTCTTATTGCAAAGGGGAAAGGGTAATGAAGATGTGGAAGCATTAAATGTAGACTTTTTCCCCTCCAGAAATTTGGCACTGATGGGGAGGCAGAAGTAGAAGAATGATAGCTGGATAATATAGAAAAGTCAAAGGGTGACTTTTTTTATATTGGAAGGAATTGAGAAAATTTCTTAAGTATGTTCAAAAGAGCCATTGGTGAAGAACAGGTTTATATGCTTGAAAGAAGAGGGAATGATTAGTAAAGTAAATCTTGCCTTAGATCAGTCAGGAGGGAATACAATCAGAGGTATAGGTGAGGAGTAGGGATAGCTTGAGTTTTGGATTTGAAATTTGTTGTATTATTAAAATAATAAATGATAGATAATTGGGCATTGATTTCAATGAAATAAATGTCTTCTTAAGGTAGAAGACAACTTATTTCTGGAAAGTGGCATTTTTAAGTTCAACAAGCAGAATCTTCTAAATTAGTTAAACTTTATCAAGAATAATATAATCTTAAAATATTGGTGTACCTTTTTATTCCATTCAGAGAATACTGCTTCAGATAAAAAACTTTTAATTGTTATTGACACAAATATTCTGATGAATCATCTTAAGTTTCTTGGAATTTTGAAGACAATGGATGTTCCAGGTATTTATCCATAAAGATATTTTTTGATTCTTACTAAACATTATCTGACATCATTAGAAAACATAGGATCAAAATTGGTATTGTGTTGTACTTTAACAGTTTTGAAGGTAGGGAGTACAAAATATTATTCCCTTTTTACAGAACAAGGAAACTGGAACCCAGAAAGTCTTAACTAATTTCCCTTTAATTATCCAATTAGGGAGCATCGGAGCCACAACTCAAACCAAGGTCATCTGAAATCTCATTCCCAATTCTTCTGTCACACTATTTCCCTTTAATTATAGTATGAACTTATGAATTTCCTTCCCAAAGAAAGACAAAATGTTTTCTGATGCTTGGCAAAGTAATTTTGGCTAATGAAGCCTAAATTTACTTTTCATAATAAAATGGGATCTTCAGAAGTTGACTTAGCAATATAAAATCTCATTCATTCCTTTTTAAAAAAAGAATCTTATTTTTAACATTCATTTTTTAAAATTTTGAGTTCCAGATTCTCTTCTTCCTTTAATCTCCTTCTTTATCTACTAAGAAGGCAAGCAATATATCATTTATACTTGTGAAGTCATACAAAATATATTTCATATTAGCCATATTACCAAAAACCTATCCAAAACAAAAAACTGAAACAAAGTATGCTTAGATCTGTATCCCGAGTTCATCAGTTTGCTCTCTGAAGGTGGATAGCATTTTTTCCTTATGAGCCCTTTGGAGTTGTCTTGAATAATTGTATTGCTCACAGTTGCTAAATCTTTCCCAGTTGATCATTGTTAAAATATTGCTGTTCCTGTGAACAATGTTCTGATCCAGTTCACTGTAGTATGCATCAGTTCATATAAAATTTTTCAGGTTTTCTGAAATCATCCTGTTCATATTTCTTATAATATAGTAGTATTCCATCATAATCATATATCGTAACTTGTTCAGACATTCCTTAGTTAATGACCTTCCCTTCAATTATCAGTTCTTTGCCAACACAAAAAGAGCTGCCTGATGGAACTATATATATATATGTATGTATGTATATATAAAATTTCTTTTTTTTTTTTTTTTTTTTTTTTGGCTGAGACAATTGGGGTTATAAGTGACTTGCCCAGGAACACACCACTAAGAAGTGTTAAGTATCTGAGGCCAGATTTGAATTTAGGTCCTCCTCACTTCAGGGCTGGTACTTTATCCATTGCACCAAGTAGCTGCTCCTAGAAATATTTTTATAATAGGATTTTTTTTTTTTCTTTTTGGATCTGTTTAGGATATAGATTTAGTAGTAATACTGCTGGATAAAGGCTATAGTTTTATAGCCCTTTGGGTATAATTCATTCTCTTTCTTGAATTCCTTTGAAACCTATTTTATACTTATCATTTGCTGTGTGGCTAGTTAAGCTCAATTAAATTATAAGCTTCTTGATTTTAAGGAAGTGTCTTATATTTCTCTGTAAAGTCAGCATGCCTAGTACTGATGTCAACTTGTATATTTCTTGATTTGATAAGATTTGAATTTTTCAGGCTTCGATAGACTTGTATTGATAATTCCCTGGGTGGTTGTGCAAGAACTAGATCGTATGAAAGCAGGGAAATTACTACGGCATGCACAGCACAAAGCTATACCTGCGGTTCATTTTATTAATGACTGTCTCAAAAGTCAAGATGGAAAGTTGTGGGGTCAATCTATTCAACTTGCTTCTCAGAAACTTTGTAAGTATCTCATGGGGAATTGAATGGGTTGGGGGTATTGCACTTACTATTCAATTTATAAATGGGTATAAAGGGGAATGGTTTAAAAACTTAATTTTCCATTAAAAGGATAAAAATTGATTATTTTCAAAACATAAAAATTCAGCAAAAAGTATATTTAAAATTTTTATCCTTAAAGCTATATTATTACTACAGAAAGTAAAATTGAGATTTAGTAAGTTTTTTGCGCTTTATAGCTATCATTTTGTATTCCTTATAAAACATTGTTACATAATACTGATGTTGGGTGATGAGGCTATTCTGTACTTTATCTTTTCTTTCTTTTAAGTGTTTCCCTCATCCTGTGAGCTTGTTGAGATCAGGAATCCATTTCAGTTTTTCTTTTTGTGCCCTTAAGAGCTTACCACATAGCAAGTTCTTAACAAATGCTTTTTCATTCATTCATTCATCCTGATTTTGACTAACTGTAGTTATTAGTATATATGTGTTTGAGTCTCTGTAATAAGGAAGTATTGTGTAATATAAATTTTCCACATTTTTTTCTTTTAATTATCTAAATTAGGATTTTGAGGCAAATTGTAAAAGACACATAAAACACTCTTATATATTGATGTCTGTACCAAATCAAAATACACATTTTTCTGGTCTTTTGTTTAATTCTTTAAAAGACTCTTTTCCTCATAGCTCAATATCTTTAATTCATGGTTTTTTTTTAACTATTCTTGAAAATGGGATAGTTTATGAGAGTCTATTGTAATACAGTTTACCATATTTTCTCACTTTAACTTAGAAAAGAATTTCATTAGTGATAATTGTTCCCTTAGTCTTATTTAGGCTCAGGAAGAAGTATTACTGTTCATTTTGGAGAAAACTTCCTTGAGTTCTTCAAAGAAAACCACAAAGTATAATTATTACCAATAAGTAGAATTTTAATGGATGGATAAGTGTAGAATGAACCTGAAATGACATTAAATTGGGCTTTTTAAGGAAATCAGTCATCTATTTAGTTTGATTGTATGACACGGGAGACATTGACACAGGACTGCCCAACATGGTATACCCTCATCAAAGAAAGTTCTGTGCTCTATGAGCAAAGGAAGATTGAATTAGCTTAGAAGAAATGAGAGATGTGCAAAGTTAGAGAATTCACCTCAATTGTTCATATTGATTATTTGTGTCCGACCTGTGGCAGAGCATTCTGAGATCATTTTGGTCTGATCAGCCACAGTCAGATACACTAACTTGGCTCCACCAAGGAGATGTCATTTTGGTCCGCTTTGAGAGAAAAGGATAGCAACCAACCATTTAATGATTGTAAATAAGAATATCTCAGAAATTCTTGAGGTATAATGAATTATTTATTTAACAGTATACTTTTTTCTTAACATTTTGGGAACATAATGAACAATGATGTTTATTGGTAGAGTACTTTAAGATTTAAAAAGCTCTTGTCTTCAGACAGTCCCTTTGAAATAGCTAGTACACACATCTCTATTTTACAGATGTGAAAATTGTAGCATAGAGAGGTTAAGGATTTGCCTCTAGATAGTAAATGTACTAATTCAAGTCTACTGACTCCAAGAACAGTATCCCTTTTAGTCTACCACTCTGTCTCTATTTTATTTAAATTATAACATACTTTAGTATTCTGTACAACTTGTCACATAAGCTCTATCATGCAGATTAAAAAAAAATTATCATTGTCATTAATTGATATAGAAAGGATTATTCTGAAACTCTAGAAATAGATGTGATTTGTTTTGTCTTAGGATGTCCTCTGTTAATTTATCTCTTTAATCAGATTTTGAATTCATTTTCTGCATATGTCCCTGATAGCTATCTATCGATCTATTTTTTTTATTACAGCTTTTTATTGAAAGAACATATGCATGGGTAATTTTTCAACATTGTCCCTTGCAATCACTTCTGTTCCAACTTTTCCTTTCCTTCCCTCCACTCCCTTCACTAGATGGCAAGCAGGCTCATACATGTTAAACATGTTAAAGTATAGCTTAAATACAATATATGTGTACATATTTATACAATTCTCTTGTTGCACAAGAAAAAACCTGATATTTTTTAAAATGATTTTTAGTTTCACTGGTTCATTATTCCTGGCTCTTTTATGTATACTATTTTGATACATAGTATTAGGAATTCCAGTAAAGGTTTCAAAACCTTTTTCTTTATTGTTTCTACTTTGGAGGTATCTCTTTTGAAAACTATGTTTCACTTCCATCTGAGTAATTTTTTGTTGTGATGTCATTTGATTTTCTTCCATTAAAATAATATTTTGATAACTCATCACAATGTTTATGCCAGGTTCTCAAAGTCTGTACCGGGGCGTAAGCTCTAACAGGAAATGTATCTGGCAACAGATTTCCTTCAATAGAAGGTTGACCATTGAATAATGAATTTTTGTTGGCTATAGTAACTTTTGAAAATATTAGAGGGGTTGTAATCTGTATGGATAGAGGAAATACTGTCAGTGATGAAATAATAGATTTTTTTGATGTATAAGTATTTAGTAGCCATGATAAATTGCCCAAATTTCTCATTTGTAATAAGTATTTTTCATGATTTTCAGTGCCTCATAGTTTTGTTCATATGAATGGGTGTTATGTCTGGAAGATTTCTTTAGGGTTCAAATCTGGCTTAATTCATATCCAATTCAGCATATAATGCCTTTTGCTGACAGTGATAATGATGGTCAGCCATCCTTTCTAAACTTCCTCCTTAAACTTAAGAAGTGTGGGGCTTCTCAGACCCACACAAAGATGCATGGATAAATTTTAGAAATTCCTGAACTTGATTAGGGTAAAAAAATCAAATCTTTATTTTCATTCACCTCAAATTGAAATTTAGTATTTCCTTCACTTGTTTAAAAATATCATTCTAAGAAGAGGTGCATGGGTTTCAGCAGACTGCCAGAGGACTTCACTAAGCAATGAAAGTTTAAGAATCTTTGCTCTAAAAATAGTCTTAGTTCCCTTTTAAATTATAGAATAAGATAAATGTTCTGTTTTTTCTTATTGTTCAGCTGAGCTTCATATTAGTAAAACCTCATTTTGGGATCTGGCAGATTTAAAGTAAAATTATTTGTTGGGAACAAGACCACGAGCAGTTGTTACAGGATCCTAAAATGTTGGGATTGGAAGGGATCACAAAAGTTCTTAGCTCTACTTGAGGGGAAATCAGTCCAGCCTTTTATTGAAGATTATGTAGTAATTCCAAATTTTTTTACACAATGTCCACTCTCTTTCCTTCCTCCCTTTTTGCAGATAATGAATCTAAACCCCTAAGCTGTTTATTGATTTGCTTAAGATCAGATAGCCAATAAGTATAATATTTGGCGTTTGGATTGAAGAAGCTTGGGATGGGGAGAGGCATTCTGATATTCTAAAACATAAGGTCTTTTATCCTTATCAAATATTCTGATAAAGAGGGAGAGGAGGTTTTTCAGGACTGAGAAGCAGAGAAACTGAGTCAGGTCAGGATAATTAGAAAAACTGAGAACTGCGGCATAACATATTGACTAATAATGATGAGAACTGTGAAAAGTGCACAGCAAAGTGGTAAAGTACAGATTGGAAAATCAGGAAATAGAGATTAGATTCTTCTTTCTCTCTTCATAGCTATTGGACAGAGGGCAGCTCACTTTGCCTCACTGTAATTCATTTTTCTCAACTATAAAATAGAATTGATTGAGATATTCTCTAAGATCTCTTCCAGATCTGACATTTTATGTTTTCTCTGTGGAGCTAATCACAAATTATAGTGTCCTAAGGTGCATTTTTTTTTTTTTTTGGTTTGTTTTTTTTTTTTTGCTGAGGCAATTGGGAATAAGTGACTTCCCCAGAGTCACACAGCCAGGAAGTATTAAGTGTCTGAGGTCAAATTGAACTCAGATCCTCCTAATGTCAGAGCTGGTGCTCTATCACTGTGCCACCTAGCTGCCCCCTAAAGTATATGTTAAATAGATTATGTACAGAAACCCAACTATCCTTTAATTCTTTCACTTTCTCCTCTTTTCATTTAATGATTTTTCACCTGTAATGTGAAAAAAAAAATTGTCCCCACATCAAGATCTCACCATCCCTAAATATAAATATTCTTATCTCCCTAGCTATCCTATTAGTTGTACCAGGCAGATGAGGAGGACTTAAACCCACCTACAAAAAATCCTAGCTTACTTATCCATAGTACATAGAGGCTGAATAACTACTGTATTTTCAATTTAATCCAAACACACACACACACACACACACACACACACACACACACACACACACACGCTTTAACCTAGTCATTTGTATTCTGGCCACCCCAACTATATTTTTAATCCTTAAGTTATCCATTACTAAAATTAAGTCACTTACAAACTTATGAAATAAATTATCCCCAATAGCCATTATCATTCTTACTCTGTTCTCACTTGGAGGCTTCCCATCACTTGGCAGTTTCATACCAAAATAGCTTATTCTCCAAGAACTAATTACTAATAGAAATATTACAATAGCCATTTAATAGCTCTCTGATCTCAATTAAATGTATTTTTCTATGTATGAATTATTTATGTATCCAGTCTAATTATATACCCTGCTGACTTTTACTTTTGCTCAATTTGCAGATGGATTGAGTGATGAAAACAATGATGACAGAGTCCTGAAATGTTGTCTTCAGTATCAAAATTTATTTCCTTGTGCTGTTGTCATATTGTGCACGTGAGTTCCCTGAACAATTTACCTTTTTTGGTATAAAACTGCAGTAATTGAATGAAATAAAAAATGTGTGTGGGGATGTGAGATAATTTCTTCATTTCCAGATCAAAACCCTTATTCCTCATTGAGCAGGTAATCTACTTTGAAAATTTTTTTGTTCTTACTAGCTGAAAGGTTGAGTATTTTGGGAGTGTTTAACATTTATTTAAAATATCTTATGAGTTAATAGGGAAAATATAGTAGTTCAGTTTGTGATAGTGTTATGCTTTCAGTAGGTTGTTGGTTGAATTTACTAAGATATTTCCAGGTCTATATTTGTAGTATTGAGATTTGTTATCTTTCAGCCCATGCAATATTGCAGATTTTTGACATATTATTCTAGCTACCATGTCATGCCTTTTTATTGTTTGTTTTGACAAGGCTGTTGGAGTTAAGTGACTTTCCCAGGGTCATGCAGATAGAAGGGTTAAGTATCTAGGGTTGGATTTGAACTCCAGTCCTTCTGACTTCAGGACCAGTGTTGTCCCCACCATGTTGATGTCTGGTTATTCAGTAGGGTGCTACATTTTAATCTGCAAATGATGTGTTATATTTCCTTGCATAATTGGCATTATTAACTAAGTTAATGCTTTTTAATGGTAACTCCTATAGTTTTGGGGTACAATGCCTTGGGTCTGTAGTGTTGTTGTTACACTCTTTGTCACCACAAATAAATATTTATGACTCAGGCATTGTTTGACACTTCTTTGATCTATTGTTGACTGAGTTCATGTGGAGGGCATGCTCTATCTCATTAATCTTTGGGTCTTAATTTTATGGGCCCCATGTAGAGATTCATGGGCCCTTTGTTTGCTCTCAAAAAGTTCATTGATCTATAACTATTATTAGCTTTTGATACTACTTAATGAAGTATATTCTAAGAATTTTTTTTTCCTTTTTGTTGTCATAGGGTTGATGTTTTTATAGTTACTATACGCTGATGGCCCTGTGTTTCATTTACATTATGCGGATAGTTGTTGGATTACTTAAAAAAAATTTTTTTTTGGACAAGGCCTTTAGGGTTAAGTGACTTGCCTGGGGTCACACAGCCGGGAAGTAAGTATTCTGAGGTCAGTTTTAAACTCAGGTCCCTCCTGACTCTCAGGCTAGTGCTCTAGGTACTGCACCACCTAGCTGTTTCTCGATTACTTTTCAAATCTGTTTTACATCACTTTATAGTTCTGAAATCACACATTTACACTATTGTGGTATACATGTTATATGCTTTAAACTTGTTTTGTCTCATTCAGCTTTGATATCAGAATGCCAATAAGTTTATTGAAATAGTCTTTTCCTTCTTGATTTTTTTTTTTTTTTAACTTTGTTTCTTTTGTGGAAGGTAACAGGATGTTTGTAGGTACTTCCTTTATTTGCTTTTCAGTGTGAGCTCTGGGTTCAAGCTTGAAACCTTTCTTTGACCTACATCAAGTATTTTACATTATCAAGTCCAAATTAGCCATCTGCACTGTGTAGTTAATGAGATGTTCTGAGTCTTTATTTTGAAAGTCATAGTTGTGCTTTAGAGAAGTAATAGTAGATATAAAATTGGGTAGTACTATAGTGGCCCTGAAGTGAGAAAAATTTGCTGGTAAATCTGAAATACTCTATACTTATAGTATACAAATAAATCATGAGTGCAGAACTGAATTAGAGGTTTTGCAGTAATCAGCAAAGACATTATATATGTTATTGGTTATTTGAGTAGCTTGTCTTTACACAAAGATATAGATTAAGCAAAAGACTAGGGGCAGAGAAAGGCTTGAAGAAGACGATGGGGAGATCTGGAGGCAGAGGTGACAGAAGCAAATTAGTTCAAGGGCTAGTGGAGAGTGATGATAAATCAATAAATATTTATTAAATGATTAAATGCTTGTCATTACGCTTAGGTACTGGGTATCCACAGAAAACTATAAGAGAATCTATGCTTTTGAGAAATGACATTGTATGCATACATAGTTGTTAATGCAATACATACAAACTAGAGACTAGATTATTTTAGAGGAAGACATTGGCAAGATAGATTAAGGAAAGCTTTTATATAGAAAGTATTGCTGGATTTAAAGCATGAAGGAAAACAAGGATTACCTGCCCAAATGGTTTTTACTGGTAAAGGTATATACTCAAAAAACTTTTAAAAAATCATAGGAATTTACTATGTCCTCTTCTTTAGGGGATCTACCTTTGCTTTAATTTTTTAGCATCTCTAGCTTCTTGGCTAAAATTTTTGATTTTGGGGTGTGTGTGTGTGTGTGTGTGTGTGTGTTTTGTTGTTTTTTGATTTTTATGCCAGTTTTAGAGTAGCCATATCCTTTCAGAGAATACTGAGAATATCAAAGAAAAGGAGTCTCATACCAGCTTGGTTATTATTAATAAGGTTTATTAGGGTTCATTAGGTTCATTGCGTTGTTTGAGGAAGTTTACTCATAAGAGGCCAGTTGTCTTGGGCATTAGTAGGACAGAGTAATAACATTGTGTATTGTCACACCAACCCTAACCAAGGAGGGGTTTTATAGAAACAGAACAAAAAAGGCACAGTGATAGACTCGCCCAGAGGTTACATGCAAATTTTCTCCTAGGATAGTTGGAGCTTCATTTGCAGTTTACATTTACTCAAGATAATTTACATTCTTTGTGAGACTCCTTAGGCTTTGGCTTACTCTTGTACAGTTTTATAGTTTTTGCATTTAGATGCTCATTAAGGGATCTAGAATTTTTGATATGCTTTTGGTTGTTATATTCCTCTCTGCAAAAATTTTCTGTTGCCTTTAAATAGTTGATAAATGGAATTTTAAATTTTCTACTATACATTATCAGCCCAAATAAACATCACTCAGTCTTCCATTTATCTTTTGTAGATCTTCGATAGCTCTTTCAATCATTTCTTCAGTAGTATATTTTTCAAATATGTGTAAAGATAATTTTCAACATTTGTTTTTGTAAGACTTTGTGTTCCAAAATTTTCTCCCTCCTATTCTTATCTCTTCTGCCCACTGCAATAAGTAACCTGACATAATTAAATATGTGCAGTTCTTTTAAACATATTTCCATTTTTGTCATTGTGCAAGAAAAATCAGACCAAAAGTTAAAAAAAAAAAAACCCATGAGAGAAAAAAACAAATAAAGCAATGAAAATACTATGCTTTAATCTACATTCAATCTCCATAGTTCTCTATGGAAGTAGATGGAATTTTTCATCCCAAGTCAATTGGAATTATCAGAAGAGCCAAGTTCAGCACAGTTGATCATCAGATAATCTTATATGTATAGTATTCTCTTGGTTCTGCTCATTTCCCTTAGCATCAGTGCATGTAAGTCTCTCCAGGCCTCTCTGAAATCATCCTGCTGATTATTTTTATAGAACAATAATATTTCATTACCCTCCTATACCACAGCTTGTTCAGCCATTCTCCAATTGATGAACATCCACTCATTTTCCAATTTTTTGCTACTGCAAAAAAAACTACTACAAACATTTTTGCACGTGTGGATCTTTTTCCCTCCTGTATGATTTCCTTAGGATACATGTAGGTCTAGTAATAGCACTGCTGGGTCAAAGGGAATACAAGTTATATAGCCCTTTGGGCATTGTTCCAGATTGCTTTTCTGAATGTTTGAATTAGTTCACAACTCTACCAGCAATGTATTAGTGTTTTCCCACATCCCTTCCAACATTGATCATTATCTTTTCCTGTCATCTTAGCTCATCTGAGAGATGTAGTACCTTAGAATTGTCTTAATTTGAATTTCTCTCATCATGAGAATTTTTTTCATATGGCTAGAAATGACTGTAGTTTCTTCATCTAAAAATTGTCTTTCATATCTTTTGACCATTTATCAATTGGAATATCAAGTCACTTTTTCCTGGTGTTGTATAACAGACAGTACAAGCTGTCTGTTAAGATTGTCAGTGTTGCTTAATAGTCCTAATTTTTCTTTTGTGGTTCTTGTTAACAGCATCAGACTACCATTGATTATTGGTGCTTTGTTTTATTGTCAGATGCTGTAAGACAGTGCACTTGTGATCATTAGAAAGATGCTATCCCTTTTAAATTACACTATTTTGGTATTGTTAGTCTGCTAATTAGGTTTATGCTGTCAACCTCAAAAAGGCCTTTTTGGAATTCTAGTCTTAAGTATGTCCAGCTCTTTTCCAAAGTAATTTGAGGTTTTGGTTCTACTTTAGCCACCCATTTGGCAGTAGGTGTAATTTCTAGCATTCTTAAATGAAGATTTTCAGTGATTTCTAGTTCTTAACATTACCTTTTGTAGTATCTCAATTTCATTCTTATTTTCTCTAATCTAGGCTTAGGAACACAGCTGTTTTATTGAAAAAATGATTGACCTAATTTCTGTATTATGCAGCTTTGTCTGAGAATACCTCTTAAAAAAGCTGTTTTCAATTTTTTTCTCATAGAGTATCGCCACATAATGAAGTCTTCATCTTCTTGTTTTTTTCCAGAACACAAAGAAGGATCACTTACTTTTCTCCTCTTATTGTTATCTCATCATCACTATGGTTTTGAGTAAGCTTAGATTTGTAGTAGAAATTTCATCACAATGCCTGGGGTACTGCCCCACTCAGAAGTATCCCCCAAACCTGGCATCTTGTCTGGCATCTCCTTTGTGTTGCTCCTTCTTTAACCTCATGCAGGTTGGGTTGGTCTTTGAGAAGATTCCAATAACAACATAATAATTATTATGTACATTGGTGGGCTTAGGAGAAGTGAAATACACCTGAAAGAAAGCAGTGGATTGTAGACAAAGGAAAATATCTGGTCAATCCCCAGGACTTGGTAGGAGGAAGAATAAATGGGGATCATTAGAGATAGCTCAGAAGTAAGAAAAATCCCTATATTTTTGCACTTGTGAATTGTCTTAGGAACTTAATTTTTTTTGGGGGGGGTGAGACAATTGGGATTAAGTGATAGAGCAAGTTTTGTGTGTCTGAGGCTGAATTTGATCTCATGTCCTCCTGATTTCAGGGCCAGTGCTCTGTTCATGGCACCAGCTAGCTAGCTGCCCAGGGGTCTTAATATTTTATAAAGAAAATGTATTTATCTATACTTGAATTACAATCAAACTTTAATATATAAATTTCAGACTTTTCTATAGTAAGCAAATTTTGCTAAGATAATCTGAGTACAATAATTCTCGTTGAATATATTATAATTGCATTTTAGTTGCTTTACTTTTGCTACTGTTTTCATGAATGAATCTTTAGTAAACAATCACAAAACAAGTTTAGATAAGTGGAAGTGTCTCCAAGTAATAACTTATATTTTCATTTATATATCTCTTTAAAGTTTATAAAGTTGTTAAAGCAATCCTCAGAGTCTGATATTTTATATTTCATCATCTGTGGAAGTTAATGACTTGCTTTGAGATAATATAGCCAGCAAGCATCTGAGCTATGCTGGAATTCAAACTATCTGTCTCTAAGTATAGAATTAGACTTTTTTTTTTCTTTATTTAAATGAAATTATCTGTAAGATGTTATTTTATTTCTTAACTGTCTTATTCTTATCAACACACATTTATTTTGGTTTCTTTGTCCAAATTGAAGAAGAAACAATTAAAGTATAAAGAGAAGTATTAAGTTGTAGCTTTTAGTTTCATTCCTAAAGTGGGCATTTAAAATATTAAGAGATAGCAGTTCTCATCAAGAAATATTCATAGAAATTAGTTAACTTTTTGAGATTTTCATATGCAGTGAAGTATTACCATTTTTCTTAATTTGGAGGAAATGATTTTTTATTTTACAAATGAAGAAAAATTAATAATCATTTTCCATAGGACATGTACATTATTAATTTTAAGGCTAGTCAGACATCATTCTGCAATTGCTTTTGGTGCACATTGAAATCTGAAATAGTTTCAATTGATAAGATAGTTAGAATTAATTACTGAAAATAATAGTAACTTAAAATCTTTAAATTTTATCTTGTATTTTGTAATGTTTGATGAAGCCCTAAGGTGAAGGCAGTGGTAATTTTGAGACTTGATTGTACGAGACAAGGCTAAATTTAGTTTAGTGGCTGAATTTATAAGTGGCTTATTTTTAAATGTTGTGGGCTTTAAATAAAAAGTCTTATATTTACTGTACTTGTTGGTGTTTCCCAATATAGTGGATATGTCAGAATTCTGATTAGGCTATTAGAAACTCCAAGGTATGTTCTCTCTTTGAAAAACAGTTCACTTATACATTCCTCACATTGTCCTTTCTTATTTTCCATTTCTATTTTCAAATATTTTCTTTTTCTGTTTTTACTTTTTATATTTGCACATATAAGTAACCTTTATGATCTTTTATGTTTTAACCTTTGTGTTCCTGTTTTTTTTTTTTAAAACTTACCTTTTGTCTTAAAAAAAACCTTCAAGACTTTGCCTTCTAAAAGTTACCCAGTTTATTTTACTATTTTATCTTAGTATTTTAAGTGTTCATTTAAAAAAATACTAAGTCTAAGTGACTTGCTTTCTTATGACTTTATTGAAAAAACATATTAGTAATTTGGATGTTGAAGAGATATGAAATCAGAACCATATCATGCCTCTTTTTACATTAACAATTTTATGATTGACAGATATTCTTTAAACATCTTGTTTGTTTGTTTGTTTTTTAAGAATCACAGATCTCATCTAAGACTATTTGGTTTCTAAGTTCTATTTTTTCATGTTATTTTATACTGTTATGTTCTTTTTGTAGCATTTTGTTGTAACAAGGAAAAATATAATTTTCCCCACAGGGATGATAGAAATTTATGCAATAAAAGCATAATAAGTGGTATAAAATCACTCAGTAAAGTGGAATTAAGTGCAGAGTTGCTGAATCTCAGTCCCAAATCAGTAACTGTGGACAATCAACCACATGTTTCTAATCAGTACATCAAAGCAGGTTAGTGTGTTCTTATATTTATATTTCAATAAGTAGCATCAGTATACAATAATCATCAGTAGCCTTCGACGTTTGTAATTAATATTCTTTATCTCACTAAACATAATAGAGGTTCATATAGAATCTCTATTCTTAGCATAAAAGGCTCATGTAGGTTAAATTCATAGTATAAAAGAAATTTTGAATTTAAAAAATAAGTTTGAACTGGGTGATTGTTTTAAAGGCATATGAGCTACTAGTCAAGTTTAATTGTGGTATAAAATTACTTTTCATAATCCTCTGAGAATAGATATGATTGAACAAACAGATTAGAAACAATTTGAATTTTATGGATGTTCTTTCAGTTTTAACAATTTGTTCTGAATATTGTACTCACTTAAAATGTAGGTTTTTGCAGGAATCCTATAATAGTACAGTTTTTCATGCCAAATAAATAATGTAGAAGCAGGGAGGGTGGATGCTGTTGCTTATTTACTATTCATGAGGTTGCCTAATAAATGGAGTCCTGCACTTAAGATCAGCAAGACTTGAGACCCACTTCTGCTTCATACATATCTCAGCTGTGTGACCCTAGATTTCACTTGGCCTCTCAGCCTAAATTTCTCCATCTGTAAAATGGGAATAATAATAGCACCCAACTCAGCGTTGTTGTGAAGATCAAATCAGGTAACTTATTTTACAGAGTTTTGTGAAGCTTTAAGCAATTTATAAATACTAGCCATTATTGTTTACTACTAATAGTAATAATAACGTTTTTCCTAATCTCCTTTGACAAAATAATTTTTCCCCTTCTATCAAAACACTTGGTGGTATTCAACATCAAACGAGACCATGAGTAATATGGTCGTTAGGTAGATAGCCCATCTTCCAATCTTTAATATGATCACATATAGTAAATGGTGTGTGTGTGTGTGTATTCGTGTATTCTGCTCTTTTGCCCTTGGTGAAAATTTTCAGTTTAACAAATTGGAGATAAATTTTTTATTCTATTTTATCTATAGAATTATTATAGATAAACTTCAAATATTTTGAGTTTGACCATAGAGAAATTATATTTAAGGTTTTAAAAAAATGTATCAATTAAATGGTATTAAGTTATGATGAAAATAATTTTAAATGAACTAATAAAAAGAATGTAAAGGAAATAGAATGACTAATCAAATAACAGATTTGTGGATTTTTTTTTAAACAAATCATTGCTCTGGGCTAAAATCATAAAAAGTAATTTTTTTCATGACTGAAGATTCATTAAATAAACTGCTTAGAAGTAGTTTCATATCAGTCCCAAGCATATGTATTAATTTTGATACTTTTACTAAAAGATTAGATAGCTTTTACTAACTTTGGCACAGCAGTTGCTAGTAGTCTAGGTAATGCACAAATCTTATTTATCTAGATTAGAGCAGCCCCATTCAATTTTTTTTTTAGTTAGAAAAAAACTAAAACATGAAACCTGTTTGTAACAGCATTTTAATTGTACTTGTTATTTCTATATCTAATGGTTGATTATTTCTGATATTTTCTTGGTGCTTATAGATAACAAGCTATTAGAAAAAGAGATCAGTTATGGTTTTAGTATTTTAAAAATGATATCAACTTGTTTTTTATATATTATAGAATCTTAAAACCCTCAAATTTTATTTTCCAGATACAAAACCCCAGGAGAAAAGCTGCAAGGGAAATACTGTATCATCTGGAATGGCCATTCTACTTGAAAGTATTATTTCTGAGCTTGAAAAATGTCTCGGAACAGCTCTATCTTCTATATTAGAAACAGAAATGAAAATTGCTTTTGGAGACCTCTGGCTGGAGGTGATTATTTCAACAAGAATTGACTGAAAATTTCTTGTCAAAATTGAAGAATGAGTTTTGTAATCCAGAAGAAATTACTTAAGTGAAATGATATTGACTTTAGTGTGATTAAAAATTTATCTTTTTTTTTTTTTTTTTTTTAAATACACATTGCTTTATGAATCGTGTTGGGAGAGAAAAATCAAAGCAAAAGGGAAAAACCATGGGAGAAAAAAAGAAAACAGAAAAAAGAAGTGAACATAGCATGTGTTGATTTACAGTAATTCTCCATAATTTTTTTTTTCCTGGATGCAGATGGCATTTTCTGTCCAAAGTCTGTCTATTGAGATTGCTTTGAATCACTGACCTGCTCACTGACAAGAACCAAATCTTTCACAGTTTTATCATTACATATTTTTGTTGTTATTGTGTACAATGTCTTCTTGATTCTGTTTGTTTAGCCTCACATCAGTTTGTGTAAATCTTTCCAGGCCTTTCTAAAATTACCTCGTTCATCATTTATTATAGAACTATAATATTCCATTATCTAAATATATCCCAATTTATTCAGCCATTCCCCAATTGATGGACATCTACTCATTTTCCAATTTTTTGTTACCATAAAAAGAGCTGCTACAAAAATTTTTGCACATGTGGGTCCTTTTCCCTCCTTTATGTTTTCCTTGGGATACAGACCCAGTAGTGATACTGTTAGGTTTAAGAGTATTTATACTTTTATAGCCCCTTTGGAAATAGTTCCAGATTGCTCTCCAGAATGGTTGGATCATTTCACAATTCCACCAACAATGAACCAGTATCTCAGTTTTCTCACATCCCCTCCAACAAAAAATTTATCTTATTATATTTTTGTAGGAATTTTGAAATCATCTTTTCTAAAAATAAAAAATATATTTTTTATGATCAGAATTCTCTTTTGGCTGAAGAAAGCATAATTTCTGAATACCTTACTTTAAAAAAAAAGTAATCCTTTAAAAATTTTATTTTCCTCCAGTTACAAGTAAAAATAATTTTTAACATTTTTCTTTTTAAAATTTCAAGTTCCACATTCTGTCTCTCCCAGAGACAACAAGCAATAAGTATAGGTTATACATGTGCAGTTCTATAAAACATTTTCATATCAATCATTTTGTATAAGAAAGCTCAAAGAAAAAAAGTGAAAAATAATATGCTTTGGTCTGTATTCAGATAACAGTTTTTTTTTTTCTCTTCTGTCTTTTAAGAAATTGTCTTGGATCATTGTATTTCTGAGAAGAACTAAGTCAGCCATAGTTCAGTACACAGTATTACTATTACTATGTAAATGTTGCTCATTTCATTCTATATCAGTTTAAGTTTTTACAGGTTTTTCTGAAATTCAGGTCATTTTAAAAAATAGGACAATAATGCTCCATTCTAATCATATGTCACAAACTTGTTCAGCTATTTCCCAATTAATGAACATCCTGTCGATTTTTAATTCTTAGACACTACAACAAGAGCTGCTATAAATATTTTTGTACAAATATGTTCTTTTCTCTTTTTTTCGTCTCTCTATGATATAGTCCCATCCCTTTTTGTCTGTACTGTTAAAATAACTTTCTAATTTTTCTTCTTGCTTCAGCTCTCCAATACATCTTCTACATAGTTACCTAATTGATATTTCTGAAACTTGAATTAAGTCCTTCCTCTTTTGAAAAATCTCTGGTAGTTTTCCCTCTACATTCCTTTCACTGGGTCATCTCAAGCATTCAATTCCATCTCTATGAAGATGACTCCCAAATCTCTGTATCTATTCTTGATCTTCTCAATGAACCCCTGCCCTACATAATATCAGGATCATTAAGACTTTCCCACCTTGATGTCCAATACATATACACTTTAATATTTTCAGAATAGAACTTGGGTATATATTCTTTCAAAATTATCTCTTCTAAAGTTCTTTATTATGCTGGGGCTACCACTATGCTTTCAAGGTTGGCAACCTTGGCTTTCCCCCCTTATTTCTGATACCTAATCAGTAGCCAAGTTATCTGCTTTCATAGCATCCATCACGTCTACCCCCTTCTATCTTTTCACATAGCTGGTAACAAAGTCCTCATTATATTTTGCCTGGACTATTAAAATAACTTTTTAATTTTTCTTTGTGCTTCAGTTCTCCTCTTTCCAATACATCTTTTGTGTAGTTGCCAAATTGATATTTCTAAAACTTGATCAGGTCACTCCTCTTCTTAAAAATCTTCAGTAGTTTTCTATTATCTCTAGGTTAAAATATAAAATGCTTTGTAGGACAGAATATGTTCTATGATATGGGTCCCACTTATCTTTTCAGTTTTATTTCATGTTAGATCTCTTTATGTACTCTGTAGGCAAACTTGCCTTGCTAACTGTTCCTCATGCTCAACATTTTAATTCCTGCCTTTCAATTCTTTTGCATGTGGTCCATCAGCATCTAAAATGGACTCGTTCCTTATAGTTCCCTTAGAATCCTGAGTTTCCTTCAAAGCCTAGTTCAGGGATCAGCTCTTAGATCAATCTAATCTTTCCAAGTTGATAGGGTTTTCTCCTCTTGAAATTACTTTTTGAATATTTGTATTAGCTTATATGTCCTTATATTGACATCTAAGTTCCTTGAGGGTAGGAACATTCTATTTTTTTCTTTGTATTAGTGCCTAATAGTGCTATAAGTGCTTACTAAATGTTTATCAAATCGAATTAAATTTTTGAATCTAAAATAATGCACGAGAAACTTTATGTTGCCAGTCTTTAAAGTTAAATCTATTGTGGGTCTTTGGCTTTTAAAAGTTAATCTATAAACAAGTGAATTTTTAAAGTCCTTTGTACCTTTTTGTCAATTATGTGTCTGTGAATTGTGATCAGGTACAGAAAGCAATTTGCAAAAGTTTACTTCCTTATATTTTTATCAAAGCTACTTTTGATAATTAAGTTCATCTTGAAAAAAGTAAGTATATAGGTTGGTAATTACATATGTTTTTTATATACCTTTTTGAACATAGTAATAGATGGCATTCTTTTAGTATTTTATTATTCTTAAGTTATGTTGTACAAGAAACTTTTGATTCTTCTTAGAGGTGAGTCTCAGACTAAGCTTTCTCCAGCTTATTTTGCTTTCGCATTCTTTTTAATGTTTAGAGAGAAAAAATACTGTTGATAATCTTCATTCTCCTATGCATTGTTACATAATTGAATCTGAATTGTAAACCATTGATCTCCAGACTTTGTTACTCACTTGTCTTTAATATGTATATATATACTCATTTGAGTTATATAGAAAGTGTTAACTATATTAATTAGCATTTACATTATAGACATTAAACATAGAAATGTAAAAAGCTTGAGGTAAAGATAAAATGGTTTTTGATCCTAGAGTCAATTTGATCCTAGAGTAGAGATCCTAGGGAGCTAAAGGGGCTTATAACTGAAGTAGGAGAGCCAATAGGATTACACCTGTACTTTATGGCAACTTCAGTGAATTGACATAGGAAGAAATTTGAGATAGACCAAGTAGGAGGTTGTTTGAATAGTTCAAATGAAAGGTGATGATGGCCTAAAGTAGGATGATGGTTGTGTGAGAAATGGAGGTAGAAATGACAAGATTTTGGCAATTGATTGGAGATGTGGGTTGAGGAAAAATGAGGAGTTGAAGATGACCCTGAGATAGTGAACATGTATGACTAAAAAGATAGTGTTGCCCCTGGCAAAAATAGAGAAAAGGAAAGGTGGGTGGGTTTTATGGAAAGATTATTTAATAAAATCTACAAAGCAGCTTGATTCCTATTTATCCTATGACACTCTGAGCTACCCAAAACAAAAAATAGAATTTTGGGGTAGGAAATTTGTAGATGGGAAGGAAGAGGAATGATACTCTTTTTGTAATTATTATCCTGGGTTTGAGAGCTGCCTTTGAGGACAGCAAAGGGATACCTGCCAGAACCTTGAGGTGGTTAGGGGCAGTGGTGGATATGTTGGGAAAAGTAGGATTTTTTTCTAATGGTGCTTTCTTTGCATGTTTGTATAGCCATTCGGTTATTGCTTACCTGAGGGTATGACTCAGAAGACCAGAGATGAAAGTTTTTATAGCAGAGGGAAGGAAGCGTTGGAATGGGGAACTATAAGAGGGGAATGGCCAATGTGGTGATATTGGAGACAGAACCCATGACTAGTTACTTCAGAAGACTTGGAATGGAAGTCTATCCTTTCCATCTCATGATTTATCATATCCTTTTGGGGGTCTGTTCTTAGTGTGGAGACAAGTGAAATATCTGAAATATTTCTGCATTTTCTTTCTTTGAAGATTTTTAGGCAGTGGCTAAATGACTACAGGAATGCTATAGATGAAATTATTTTTGAAGATATGTATTTTGTTGGATTAGATGGCTGTTGAAGCCCTTGTTTTTTGTTAGGCTGTGATTATTCTTGACCAATATCCTTTCTGTTTGGTAAGGATTTTGAATGTTTTCTATCTATGATAATTTCTAGATCTTTTTTGTTTTCCCATTATGACAGATGCTTTGTGCCAGTTGAACTTTTGCAAGAAATAATTATATTCAAGGTCAATAGCTATACTTTTTCCATTTGGAATTTTTCAATATAATAATAACATTTATATAATAGGTTAAGGATATTATCACATTATTACAACCCTGTGAAATAGGTGCTCTTATTATCCTCATTTTACAGATAAAGAAACAGACTGAAAGAGATAAAATCATTTGCCTTGAGTCACACAGCTAGTAAGTATTTGAGGCAGGATCTGCACTCAGTTCTTTTGACTCTAAGTCTAGCACCAGGCACTAAGCTTTTTCAGTGATTTGTTTCAATAGGTCACTTTGAAGGCTGCTATTTTTGTGCAGGATTTTTATCTTCTGATTTGGTATTAATTTTGAGCTTTCTTCCATCTAGTTAATAATATGATTATACACAGTTGATTCTGATATGACTCAAAATCATTTTGTCATTTTCTAACTGTTAAAATTCAGTGATAATTTATTGCTTGTCATGTCTGTTACCTTTTGCTTTGCTTTTTAAGGAAAATATTAATGATATATAGCCCTAAGGCTTCCAAATAGACTATAAGCCTTAGGTTTCTTCCATTTCCTAAACCTGAATCATATTTTTCCAACATTCCATCCTTCACTATGCCTAACTTTACACGAGTCAAAGTATTTCCAAGTGTATGTTGACTGGATTTAGAAGATCTTGTCAAATTCTTAGTTTTTTTACTTTATTTATTATACCAGATGTTGACATCTAAACTTCATGTATTTTGTGACTTTGTTGCTTATGCTTAAGAGAATTAAAAGACAACATGACAAAGTGTCACTTGAAATTATGTTTCTTATTGTTTGAGTTCATGATGAAAACAACTTTACCAATTCTTTTGTGTCTTTTCAAAATAAACCTGAGGCATTCTTCACTTAACTATGGTATTTTTTTTTCTCATTTCATTCATGATGAGAGTTTCAGTATTAATTCTTCTAAAGAATAATTCCTTGGTCATTGGATATAGATTTTGCAGTTAGAGTACAAAGTTCTGTTAATGTTTATGATCTAAAAACTATAGTTCTTAGTACCCTTTACCCTTTTCTGCCATTCTTATTCCTTGTAATAATGAGAAATATTTAATGCTTTACTATTATTGTAAGGTTGCATGACTGATATTTGAAAAATTCACTATTTTGCTAATTTTCACAATTGTGGCGGTTAGTTTGTCATATGATAGATTAAGTGTCAAACCTAGTATGAGAGAAAAGGTTTCTAAAAATGGATTTCAATAAGTCAGTTGTCAGACAGTAGACATAGGGAAAGCTTTTATTTACTGATGATTTGTAAACATAAATTATTAAAGGAAAGCATCTGTTATAGGAAACAGGTATTCAACAACTTTGGTCTATATAAAGACTAGTTTTTTTCAATGATTTTGAAATTTTCAAAGTTGTTTTTACTAAGTTAAGTAGATGAGATGTAGATTACTGATAACTAAAATGATATTGGAGAGACTGTTCATAATGACAAGCTTTTAAAATTTTGACGTTTTAATAATTATTCAGTAAGCAATTACTAAGCACTTTATATGCACAGCACTATGCTAGATATTGGTGATGCAAAGAAAAAACAAAGATTATCCCTATCCTTAATTAAGGAACGTATGTTTTAATGGCTGAAATGACAAATGCCTAAATTGCTAGATACAAAAAATAGACGGAGGGACAAGGGAATAGAATAAGGGTGGGAACCAGAAAAGACCTCCTTTAAGAGATGGCACTTGGAGTGAATATTAAACATACTTTGAATATATGTTGATTTTATTTTTTTAACTACAGATGGTGTATTTCAAGCCTCCTTGGACACTTGCAGATTTATTACAGTGTTTTAAAAAACACTGGTTAGCTGTTTTTGGTTTAGTTATGGAGAAGGACTTGCTTATGACAATTGAGAGCCTATATGAAAGTCTTTGTAAAGGTAAGGAATCTTTGATTTTTTTTAATGCTATACTCTTGTTTTCTTAAAATGTTTGATTCAAATTGAATTTCTTTTCAAAGGTTTTGAAGAGTTAGTATATTATCTTATCACTAGTCCTCTTTTTTTCTTGCTTTCATGATTTTATGTCACTTTGATAGACATGGTTGTTTATTTAGTATATATTTGGCACATCTACCCCTGACCTTTCTTTTTTTTAATTTTTCCTTTTAAACATATTTCAATATTCGTTATGTTGTATAAGAAAAATTGAGTGAAAAAGGAAAAAAAATCAAACATGAGGAGAAAAAACAGATGAAATTTATTCTTCATAGTTCCCTCTCTGATATGAATGGCATTTTCTATCCCAAGTCTATTGGAATTGCCTTGTATCACTGCTTTATTGAGAAGAGCCAAAATCTATCAGAGTTGATCAGCACATAAATCTTCCTGTTTACTGTATACAGTGTTCACTTGGTTCTACTTACTTCACTCAGCATCAGTTCATTTAAGTTTTTCTAGGCTTTTCTGAAATTATCCTGCTCATTATTTCTTAGAAAATAACAATATTTCATTACATTCACATATTGTAACTTATTCTGCCATTCCCTAACTGATGGGCATGCATTCAGTTTCCAATTCTTTGCCACCACAAAAAGGGCTGCTACAAACATTTTTGCATATGTGCGTTCTTTTCCCTTTTTTATGATCTCTTTGGAATACAAATGCAGTAATGAGGTGGCTGGGTCAAAGGTTAAGCACACTTTTATAGCTCATTGGGCACAGTTCCAAATTGCTCTCCATAATGGTTGGATTTGATCTTTCTCTTAAGTATCTTCTGTGCCTGTGAGAGATCCCATTGACACTTTAAAGTTCTAATATCTAAAACTGAAGGTACAATCTTTTCATCAAGATCTTCTCTTTGTAACTTACTTTTTTTTTGTCACTACTGTTTATCGAGCATCATCCATATTTTAGATTTTGTGTTGTTTTATTTGCTTCACTTTTACTTTCTACATCTTTTTACTTATTAAATCTTGTCAAGTACACTACTGTTCCAATATCTGTTTACATCTCTCTCCTTTCTATTTTCACTATCAACAATCTTAATATGGGCCCTGATTACCATTCATCTAGACTATCTTAGTGTTCTACCTCCCATCTCCAGTTTTTGAGCTCCATTTCATTCTTCATAATTCTGCCAGATTAATCCTTTAATTCTAGCTGATATGATCACACCACTCTTCTGTTCAAAGTCCTTTAATGGTTGTCTATTTCTTTTTGAATAAAAATTATGTTTCTCAGCCTAGTAACCAGGACCTTATACAATATCTATTCTTATCTTCCCCCACCCATCTAATCAATGCTATATCCAAACTAGATTGTCTGTGTCCATCTCTGTACATATTACACTACTTTACTTTTGTGCTTTTACTCATGCTATTCCTTCTGCCTGGATTCTCTTTTCTTTTCACTTAATATGTCTACCCTCCTCCATCTCAGCTTTTTAAAATCTTAATTTTCAAAAGCCAGTTTAAATACTACTTTATCCATGAAATCTTCATTGTTCCAAAAAGAGGTATAGAATTTCTTTTCTTTTATAATTTTTGAATTGTAGTAAATCTATATATGTTTGATTCCCCCCTTTTATACTACGAATATACTCCTCATCTCCCCTCCTAGCACCTAACACAAATGTTTAATTTTGCACAATAGCTAATAATTTATTGTATAGACCAAGATTTGGAAATGCAAATTTACCCTGTCTAGATTGAATCAACAAATATTTATTAAACACCTACTATATAGAAGACAATATGTTAGGCTGTGGGGCTCCAAAATGAAAATAAAACATTATCTTTCTTGAAGGGGCTTATGTTCCATTCAGGATGGGAGTGAAAAACTTAAATGTACCTGGTCAAATAGGTATAAATAGAGAATACAGTCATCCCTTCCATATCTTGGGGGTTTGGGAGTATGATGCCTCAGTGATCTGGAAAATCCACATCAAAACATTTGGCCCTCCCTGCATACAAGAGAAGATGTTTGAATATGTTTTCTTTTATTTTTATTGGGTATTTATAGCATCAAATTGCAAAATTTGGGTTGATATTATGTAATACTCTGCATATATTTTGTGCATTTCTGAATCTCCAGACTTTTTTGTTGTCATCTGCTAGCCTTCTTTTTCTTCTGCAGCTTTCACAGAACTCTCCCCAAAGTCCCATTTAATTTCTTATGCCAGCCATGATATATTAAAGCCACAATAGGGAAACTTGGGATGTGGAAGGGATAATTGTACTTAAGAGGAAAAGATTAAAAAGATGGTGAGATGTAGAGTTTCACAGAATAAGTAACACCTTGAAAAAAAGTTTACCTCTGAGAGGTAAAGGTTTTAAAATTGTATATTCTAGGCATTGGGGTTGTTGCTTTGTACAGATTTCTCCAGGCAAGGATGTGGAATGTTGAATTTGGGGAGATAGCTAATGATTTATCTGAGTATGTCTTAATCTGAATGTCTTAGCTTAACACCCATATGTTTTATGGGTGTTTATAGCATCAAATTGCAAAATTTGGGTTGATATTGTGCTTTATGCATGTTGTAGCTAATTTTGAATGGAATTTTCTTTCTACCATTTCCTTTTTGTTTTTGATAGTACTGTACCAGAAGTGTGACGATGATTTTTATGGCTTTCTTTTGCATACCAACTACTTTAGTAAAGAGTTTTAATTGCCTCAGTTAGTTTCATTGTTATTTTGCTGTTTTCATTGCTAATTTGCTAAAATTTTAGTATGTTATCTTGGTTTTTTAATATATTTATGGTTTTATTGATTCTTATTTAACCCATTCATTGTTCAGGATGTTGTTTTAATTTCTATCCTTTCTCTTTTCTGAATTAATTGTTTTCTTAATTTATGGTCTGTAAAGGTTGTATTTATTTCAGGTTTTTACATCTGTTGATACTTTTCTTTGTTCATTAACATTCATTTTTTGCAAAGGAACTTACTGTATGAGGCTGAATAATATGTTCTTACTAAGATGTCATAAGTTCTAATTTCAATTTCCAGCATTCTGTTCAGTTATGTGGTTTTGTTTTGTTTTTTCCCCTGCTAGATTTATCTAGCCCTTCCTCAAGAACAGGAACTTTTTCTTCCAACAATTCTGTATCTTTTTTGGTCTTTTTGACATTCATTTAGCATTTCTTTAAAGAATTTATCCTTCTTGACATTGTGAATTTTCATTACTGCTTTGTCTGAAATAATAATACAGTTCTTGATATTTTTGGAATCATTTTATGTTTAATGAATTTTGGGTCTCTATTTTGACTCAGTGGCTTCTTTTTAAAATGTATTTATTGCTTGTAGCAAAGTATTTATTTTACTTCTTTCATTTTGTTGGGGAATTTAATCCATTCACACTTGAGATTATAATAGTTAAATTTATGATTTTTCCCTTGAATTTTATTTTAATCCTATCTCATGTATGTCAAGACTCCCTGAGATTTTCTTCCTGTGCCCCTTTTCTCTTTTATTACTCTTAACATATACAGGTTATTTGATTTATGTTTCATTTTTATCGTAAATATAATTTGGATAACAGGCATCTCTAGACAATATGGTACTTTACACAACTTGAATTAAAGTTATTTTTAGGATACATTATTAATTAACAGCTAAAATGTAAGTATGAAACTTTTAAAGGATTTTACAAAGTCAAGCATGAAACAATGATTTTATCATCTACAGTCGTACAAAGGAAATAGAAATCAAAGCTTAGAACAATAATTTCAACAACAATAAAAAGATCACTAAAAAAAATTGAACTCTAAACTTGCTTACTGAAAAACTAACAACATTCTTAGAGAAATCAAGGGTAGAATGTTCAGTCTCATATGTGATTGTTCTTTCAGTTATTTTTTACTTAGCTATTTTGTTAAAAAAAGAGTTCATTTTTTAGAATGGGAGGTAGTGATGATGGAAAAAGACTGGAGTGAAGAGAAAAGTAAAAACATCTAGAAATGATTGTGATGTTAAAAAAAATAGCAAAAGCCTAAAGGGATTGTAAAAAAACTTATTTTTTCAAAAGAGAACTTATCTTTAGTATCTATCTTCTTAATTTTAAATGTTCATAATTGAATCCTTGGGAGGTGAGAAGGGACCCAGGATAGAGCCTTTGTGAAGACACTTTTAAGAAAAGAGAATCTTCCCCTGGAGTTTGCCTGAGAAAAAGTGGAAAGAGAGAGAATGTATGGCTTGCATATAATAGGGTCTTTATCTTAAGAATTACCCAATTATATAAAAGTATACTTTATTAAAACATAGTTCCAAAGTGATTAACTTTGGTATTCTTTGCTCATTTTTGGAATCAAGTACACATTTAGTGAACACAGATCTGTTTTTTTTTTTTAAACAATTAATATTAGTTTCCTGAGTTTCTTTGTATCATAGATTTATAATGTGTATGAACTTTTTGTTTTTAAATTTTCTTGACATCAGCAAAGACAGTGGACTTCACAACAACTAAATTCCTCCTTCAGGATTCCAAACATTTGATACATGCTTTTAGTACAAGGTCAAACTATGATGGGGTTCTGCCACAGGCCTTTGCTCAGGTGAATCAATTGCTTCAAACACTCTCAGAGGTAAGATGGTTTTGGAATGCTTTCTAAAGCAAGTGTCATTAAATTCTTAATGTTTAGCAAAGTACTTTTAGTTGGTAAATAATAAATGAAATATTTATTGTTATTCTAACTTGTTCTTTAGCCTTAAAGGTACTCATGAAGTATTAGAAGGTACTCATGAAGTATTAGTTGAATTAAAAACTGAATGGGCAAGCTACTCTGGGTTTTAGTTGTATTATATATTTTATCCTTTCAGGAAAGAAGGGTTTTATATTTCTTAAGAATACACACTTCAATTCATTTTTGGGGAGAAGACCCCTCTGATTATTTATCATTTTGTTGTTTCTCCTATGTAAGAAACTCACTATCAGTTTAATTCTCTAGGTAGAATTTAAATTCTTGCCTTTCTGATTCCAAATCTAAAAAACTAAAAAATTTGATGCTTTTAAAATGTGTACATGCTAGTAGTTCAATGTATCACAAGTGAGACATAGCAAATGCAAATTGATGTAGCCTTTCTTCTGTATGATTTTTTTCTTTCATTATCCTTGACTAGTTTTTTGCTTGATTTTTCATGGCCAGTTAAGTTTTCTAATCATTCATTCATTCATTCAGTTATTACTTTCTGAGCTAAAGAAGGAAGTGATGATGATAAACAATCATAGTTGGTTAAGGAGATTATTAACCAACATATCATTTTTAAATTCCTGGAGGAGATAAAGTATATTCTGTAATGATTTAGAAAATGGTGTTTTGTTTTGCTTTGGTTTTTAATTTTTAATTGGTCTCTAACAAAATATTGCTGGTGTGAAATAAATTTTTGGAAAATAAAACTTTTTTGTAGCCTTTTGTAATGAAGAGCAGAACCAAGATTAGAAATTATTGTTTGACTTTGGTTTATATATTGTTTTTAGAATACTTCATTCTCATTCATATCATTATTAGGAAAGATAAGAACAGGGATTCTATCTGTTTCATAAAATAGAATTTGATTAGCTGAAATAATTTCTGCGTCTGTGAATTGGAGCTAGTTATTAACATTTTATTTTCATTTTTAGAAACACATTTTGGCATCTGGATGCTGTCCAACACTTACTTTTTTGTTTTTGGCACTTTTAATATTCCTCTAATATAAATAATTTTGTTTGAATGTTAGATTTGACTGACATTCATCTCCAAAGATGTAGGACAAAGGTTCAGTCTCTTCTTAATGCAATCGTGTAGAGTTTCTTCATTTGAAAGAAAATGAGAGAAGAAATGATATGACAGTACAGTCTATTAAAATCTTTTCAAACAGATAAATAGTTCATTGAATTCAGAAGTCAAGAGAGAGAGATGTTTATGAAGTTTGGTTACAATAACTGAATAAAATGAGTTTAGTATCTGAGAATGTAAACTGAAAAGTCTACAGACAACTTGGCCATGGATCTAGTCGAACCATAAGATCTCAAGATCACTTGCATATGAAATTGGAAGGAGAACAGATAATATTGAAAAGTTTCTTACGGGTTTCTAATGATGATCTGCTCATCTGATTTTAGCCATATTTGAACTCTGTAGCTTCAAGGAAGTATCAGTGTTATATATAAAGAGGAAGTCAGAAAGAATAACTGGAATTGACCAAATACTTAGAGAGAAAATCAGTGCTGGGAGTGTTATGTTTTAAAGTCACAGAGATATTTTCAGAATTTCTTGAAGAGGAAATATCTTTTCCCCACTCCAAGAGAAAAATCACTGACATTTATTTTACTAGAAAAAAAGAGACTTAAGCATCTGTTACTAACTTATATCTTGACATTCTTATCTCTATAAAATCTTTAAAAATAATTTTTATATGTGTGAGAAAAAAATAATAGACAAATTCAGTGAATTTCTATATATGCATATATAGAAATATATTTATACATATATGTATACAGATGCATGTATATCTATATGCATTATATATTTAGACATACAAATAGATACAAAATACGTATTATGTATAGATATGTTGACATAATATATTTACACATATATAATTCTTTATTCATTGCTGAAGATGTGATTAAATAATGTATGTCTTAGAATTAACTAATAGAATAATATTAAACTGAGTGGAATTTGGGACATTATACAGTGCTTTCAGTGATCCCAAACTGCTTGTTCCTGAAGACTATTTTAACATTAGTATTTTCTACATGACAGTGTATGGTTAGACATCATGTGACATGTAACATCATGTGACATGATTTTGAAAGAATCAAAATTACATGTAATTTAAAGACACTGGAAACACATAAGTGCATATAAGCTTGTAGCATATTGAGAGTATTGATAAACATATGAAAGATAATATAAAGGATGTCATTAAGGACTTGTTTTCCTCAAAAAATCATTCATATAGGATTGCACACAAAAAATGGAACTTTGGCTTGTACTGTTATTGTATCTTTGAGATACTGAAAGAATCAGGAAATGTTCTGGTGAGTTGGGTAGAAGATTTTTAGAAAGACCTGATCAAGATACCATTACCACATGAAACAGCGTGGAGAGTTTGTAATCTGTAATAGTAGAAAGGAGAGTCTCTATCCCATCAAGATCACAGAATCATCTTGAAACAGTTTGGATGAATGAATGGAGCCAGTGACTTCTATGGTTCTGCCATTGCCCTACTTTGTGGTTGTCAGTTTTCCTTTTCTTGAGTATATTGTATCCTCAGCCCTTATTACAGCTTTGTGTGTAATAAGCACTTAATAAATGTACATATGCATTCATTGTTTCTGAAGAAAAAAGTCAAAATATAACTGGTTATCATTTAATCTAAGTTTCTGGTTTAGGTGTAGGGCTGGGAAAGAGGCAGATAGGTTATAATTCTATATTCTATTTATACTCTATTGGCCCTGTGACTATTGTTTTTTTAAAAACTAGGTTTTTCATTTCTGAGCAGGGCAGATCAGCAGAAAAAGTTTTCCCTCTTAGGCAGTTAGTTGGCTCTTAGGACTCATCTTATTGATGCTGTGTATGTACTAAGCCTACTGCAGCTTCGAACTCATGAGTTCAAGAGATCCAACAGCCTCAGTATCTTTCAGTAACAGGAATTACCAATATGTGCTAGTACTTCTGCCAGGCAGTCAGAGGCATAGTATCAAGGTAAGAAAATGAAATCATCCTTGAGATAAAATTGTTTCACTTCCTATTTATAAATTGGGAATGATTTCCTCCCTCAAATGCTATGTTTGTGTACTTTGAAAATAAGTTCTACAAATAGTAGTTTGAGTTTTTGATTCATTGTTTACTTTAAAAATATACAAAAATGGGAAACTTAGTTTTTTTGTTAGGGAGAAATAGAAAGGTCTAAGTGATGTATGGAGGCAGAAAGGGGATATTTTCTTAGAGATATGAGTGTTATTTTCTTTTCTTCCTCTGTTTTGTCCTATTCATTTATTTCCTTATTCTTTGTTTCCTTAGTCTGATAGCACTGAATAGTAGTAAACATTTTTTGTTTATATCTTGACAGGATTTAAAATTTGTTTTTTCGTTTTTTCTTTTTTCTTTTTTTTTTTTTTTGGTCACCAGATTTAATCCTGCCAGTTCAACTCTTGGATTTAGCTTTTGTCCTGAGATTATGAGAAGTATAATTACTAGTCTTTGCTGTTTTGTGGTCCTATAAGTTTATAAACTGGAAGCAAGAAAAACCTGTTTCTTTTTCCCCAAGTTAATAGTGAAATCAGTATATTAACTTTAAAAATTGCTTGTCAGTATTGTTACTTCATTAAACAAATCAGTAATCATTTGTGATTAAATAGGTTATAGTTGGAAAAGGGCTACATTCACTCTAATATTGGCACTTGCCTATGAATATTCTGTGTACAGTAAAAAACATAGCACCTCACAGGAAACTGTAACACAAATGGACACAAGAAATTGGCTTTCCATTTTGGACACTTGCTAGTGTCAAAATTAGCTGCATCTTATGCAATTCTTCTTTCCCCAGGTCAATTCTAAACATAAGCCAAATTCTACAGAGTCAATTGAGTCTTTTTCAAAGAATGCTGCATGTAAAAACCAGGAGGAGAATGCATTGCTCCAACCCAGTAATCAGGAGAATATAACAGAGTTGAGAACTGAGCTTCCCCAACCCAACAGACATCAAGAAATCTGGTCTGTCCTAGAGAATGTTTGGACCACGATATATACGAACAGGTACCATATTAGCAGAGATAATTTGTAGTTGTTTTTATGGCTCTGGGCTTTCTCTCTGCTCAGTCTTCTCTTTCTTTTTCTCTTTTCTCATCAGATGTTAAATTTCTATGATGGGTAATGCTAGAGTTTGAGAGTAAAGGATAATTTTTAAAGTCTGGCTAGTCTTCTCCAAGAATTTTCATTCTTTATGGTGATGATTCTTAGATTTATTTTTCCATTCCTAACTTTTCTTTTGACCTTGTCTCACAACTCCATCTCCCTGTTAGACATATTGAACTTAATGTCTCCCAGATCATTTTAAGCTCACCCTATTTAAAATGAAGCTCATTGTTTCCCCCCCAAACTCTCCCATCTTCCTGACTTTTTCATTATTAGAGAGTACCATCTTCCCACTGACTCCAGCTCACAACCTGGGTGCAGTCTTCAGTTTTTCTTTATGCACCATGCTCACTTAATTGTCAAGTCCTGTTTCTATCTTTGCAATATCTCTTTCATATACTCCTCTTCTTATGGCATGGTGGCCATCTGGGGCAGGCCCTCATAAACTCATGTTAAGACTACCCCAGTGGTGTGATGGTTGATGCCCTGTACCCCCTCCAGGCCGTCTTCCCCTGTCAAATGTATCCAGTGTCCAATTAATCTTCTAAAATGTTAGTCTAGTATATCACCCGCTCCCTTTCTTTTTCTTATTAAAGCTTTTTATTTTCAAAATACGAACAAAGATAGTTTTTAATATTAACCCTTGCAAAACTTGTTCCAAATATTTTCCCTCCCTTCTCCCCATTCCCTTACTACATGTACAGTTCTTCAAGACTTATTTCCACATTTATTTATATGAACTCTCCCCCACCCTTTCAAGTTAATTCTGTTGGTTCTGTTTGTTACCTTTATGATTCTGCTTGAGTCTTATATTTGATTCCCTGCACACATATCCTGAGACCCAGTAACACTGGCCTGGGCTGCTTTGGACATTCTCTTATCTGTTTCCTATGTCTATAATACTCTTCCTCCTCATCCCTGCCTCCTAGCTTTCCTGACTTCCTTCAAGTTTCAGATCAAGTCCTACCTTAGGTAAGAAGACTGTACTGTTTCCTAGTGCCTTCTTTCTGTTGGTTATCTCCAGTTTCTCTTCTGTCCATCTTGTTCATCCATAGTTGTTTGCATGTTGTCTTTCCCATTAGACTCTGATCTCCATGAGAGCAGGTGTTGACTTTTGCCTTTCTTTGTATTTTCAGGGTTTAGCAAAAACTTAATAAATCCTGGGTGACTGAGCCTCATGTGAATAATTATTTTCCTCTCTTCCCCTTTTCTCCCCCTCTCTTTTTCTCTCTCCCTTTCTCTCTCCTCTCTCCCTTCTCCCCCCTCTCTCCCCCTCCCTCCTTTCCTTTCTCTCTCTCCTTCCTTCCCTGTCTTCCTCCCTCCTCCTTCCCCCCCCCTCTCTCTCACACACACACACACACACACACACACAAGTTCATAGTAGAATAAGTTAAGAACAGCATTAAATGGTTTGAAACCAGAGGAGAAAGAAGCCACTTCCAATCTGGGACGTTCAGGGAAGGCTTAATGGAGGAAACTTGTATTTGGGTGCATCTACCCTTGAAAAATGGGTAGAATTTCAACAGACAGGGTAAGGGTAAAAATCATGGCAAAGAAAAAAATGGATTTTTGCTCCCAGAAGTAACAAAGAGACAACTTTGTTTATTCAAATGCGTGGAGAAGGAAGATGGCATGAATTGTTGAATTGCAGTTTGGTTTCCCCGGAATATAGAGTGTGTGAAATTGTCAAATATGGTTAGAAAAGCAAATTAAAAGCCTTTGCTGACACAGGTGTTGCAGACTGGGAATGAAATAAATTGGAGGTAGAGGGAAAAGGAGAGAGGTCAAACAACACAATGGCTTCTCACTGGAGAGGTCAGAGAACAGCACCTGCCTCTCAGTCTCCTTGTATCACCCTCTCAGACAAGGAGATCCATTCTGCAGATCTGGATTGGATCTCTAGCAGCCGCTGTCAGGTGGCTCCCATGACACATTAGGCTAGTGTCAGGATTTGTATTTTCTCTTTGTAATAATGAGCTAGTACAGTTATGTCACACATACATATTTATCTATCTCCATATATTTGATGAAATAGTAAAGTGGTCAGACCTGTTAGTTTTGGAAGATGATTTTGGCAACTATATGAAAGGTGCATGGAAAATTGGAGCTGCAAGGGGTAGGAAGATAATTAGAAAACTATTGTAATAGATTAACTAAGCAAGAGATGATGAGATCCTATGGTAGAATGGTAGCCATATAATTGGAAAGATGCAAGTGATACTGTAAGATGGAATCTGCATTACTTGGAAATGGATGGTGAATAAGAGAGAGGGAAAAATGAGAAATTATCCTGAAATTTTAAATTTAAGTAACTAGCAGGATTATGGCACCAACCATAGAACATAGAACAAATCAGGAGAGATTTAGTGAGGAAAGATGATTATTTAGTTTTCAATATGTCAAGTCTGAAATAAGTAAATTTGCTCTTCTTGGCTGAAGAGACCCATTAGGCAGTTGACAATGTGAGATAAGAATTTAGGAGAATTGGGACTAAGTCCCAATTGTAAAAATCAGTTGATCAATTACTATGTTTTACCCAAATGTCGGTTTTTAGTAGTTTAACCTTTCTTAGTTATTGATTAGTTATATGATAAATATTGAAGCAGTTTCTATCTAGGGCTGTTGCTTCCTGATGCATCTTCCTTTTCTGAGGAGCTTTTAGTTTAGTCCTCTATAATATGTACCAGGTGGCAATTTGCTTTTTTAATACTTAGCAAAGAGGATGTTTATTGTCTGGTATTTTAAGGTCTTTTAAGTCTTACATATAGTTTGTTATCCTAGTTAGATACCTGTTAATTTTAGGATAAGCATAATCATTAGTTTTTCTCTTGCCTTGTTGTTGACCTATTAAGCAATAATTAATATAGTAGATGATAGAGTTGAGCGTTAACCCCCCCCCCCCCTCCACAAGATCTTGACAGAATAGAACATCTATTGATCTGAATTTTATAAAGATCAATAAAGGTAGGTGTAAATTCTCCCTTTTGTGTCCAAAAAAGCAACTTGGCAAGTATAGGATTGGAATTGGAATTGGTAGATGGCAATTTGTATGAAAAAAGTCTGAAGATTTTATTGAACTTCAAGTTCAACATGACTCGGATATGTGATGTGGCTGCCAGTCTTGGCATTTTATCATGACATGGAGAGTGAGAGTCCTTTTGTACTTTTTCAAGTTTAGACTTAACCTCTTTTGTTTGGTTCTGGGCAGCTCAGTTTAAGGACATTAACAAACTTCATAGAGTTTAGAATAGGATAGTCAAAATGGTAGGGCACCAAAGTCCATGACATAGAGAGATAGATTGAAGAAATTTGGGCTCTGATGTCATGTGGAAGTGAAGTTCTATTTCTCTGGCCCTAGGAGGGCATAACCTGCTGTAAAGAGTTGGAAGTTGCACAGAGGCAACTTTAGGCTTTGTCTTAGGAAGAACTTGCAAATAATAGAGCTTTCCAAAAGTAGAATGGACTTCCTGGTGAAGTGGTAGGTTTCTTTTATTGCAGGGATTTTTGACAATTGCCAATATAATCAGTTTTCTTTATAATACTACATATTTTATATTTTTAAAATCATTTTTCTGATTAGAGGCCCCTATGCTTTACCAGAATGCCAAAGAGTCCAAGGTACAACAAAGTTAAGAACTTTTGCTCTATGTGAAGGCAAAGACTACATGATCTTTTATTGTATGTGGTGCTGGAAGGGTTCCTATTGTATTTGATGTAGAGTAGATGGGGCCTTTGGGATCTCTGAAGTTCATTCTTGCTGAATCTGCTTTAGGTTCTCTGTGAAAATTAAACAGAATTTGTATAGTATTTTTTTTTGGATTGGATGACAATTCATCTACCCTCCTGCATGCCTATCAAGCCAAAGTTTTATTGTGCTGTCTCTTATTTCCATTTTAGATACTGTGTGAGAAGAATAAACCTTAATATGTTTTTTATATATGCAGCAAACATACAATGAAATTTTAATAAATGTACATACAGATGTAACTTGGATCTTTCATTTTGTTTTATAGCACGGATGTTTTCCAAAGTTTGGATTCCAACAATACGTCGAGCACACCAAAGATTGCATCATTTGAAGAGGCCTTTGTGTATCTTCAGAAATTGATGGCAGCTGTGAAAGATGTTCTTGCTGGAATTCAGAGGTAATGAATTGATAAATTCCTTTTAATATTGAGCTGTCATTTGTATAATTTTCATTTCATTTTGGAATTGATATTTATGTAATTTTTTTTTTTTAAATTTTGAGGTGTCATTAATGTAGAATAACTCATTGAAAAATAATGAACTAGTAGAGATTCATTTTGATTGTGACATAGAACATCTATGAACTGGCTGATTATATACCAAAATAAAATAAGCACTGTTCTGGCCTTAAGGAATCTGGAATGAGGGAAGTGGGGTATGGTAGAAGGTATGTACAAAATAGCTATTAACAAGGTAGAATGAGGTAGGTGTGAAATATCTCTGTAAACATAATGATATTCAAGTTAAATAGGGCAGAATGAAATAATTAAATGCATTGACTTATTTTTTTTTTTTAATTTTTAATAGCTTTTTATTTACAAGTTATATGCATGGGTAATTTTACAGCATTGATAATTGCCAACCTTTTGTTCCAATTTTCCCCCTCCTTCCCCGCACCCCCTTCCCCAGATGGCAGGATGACCAATACATGTTAAATATGTTAAAGTATAAATTAAATACAAAATAAGTATACATGTCCAAACTTACTTTGCTGTACAAAAAGAATCGCACTCTGAAATATTGTACAATTAGCCTGTGAAGGAAATCAAAAAATGCAGGTGGGCAAAAATATAGGGATTGGGAATTCTATGTAATGGTTCTTAGTCATCTCCCAGAGTTCTTTCGCTGGGTATAGCTGGTTCAGTTCATTACTGCTTCATTAGAACTGATTTGGTTCATCTCATTGCTGAAGATGGCCAGGTCCATTAGAATTGATCATTATGTAGTATTGTTGCTGAAGTATACAGTGATCTCCTGGTCCTGCTCATATCACTCAGCATCAGTTCATATAAGTCTCTCCAGGCCTTTCTGAACTCATCCTGTTGGTCATTTCTTTTTTTTTTTTTTTTTTTTTTTTTTTTAAATTTTTATTTTATTTTAATTTAATAGTCTTTTATTTACAGGTTATATGCATGGGTAACTTTACAGCATTAACAATTGTCAAACCTCTTGTTCCAATTTTTCACCTCTTACCCCCCACCCGCACCCCCTCCCCCAGATGGCAGGATGACCAGTAGATGTTAAATATATTAAAATATAAATTAGATACACAATAAGTATACATGACCAAACCGTTATTTTGCTGTACAAAAAGAATCAGACTCTGAAATATTGTACAATTAGCTTGTGAAGGAAATAAAAAATGCAGGTGGGCATAAATATAGGGATTGGGAGTTCAATGTAATGGTTTTTAGTCATCACCCTGAGTTCTTTCTCTGGGCGTAGCTGGTTCAGTTCATTACTATTCTGTTGGAAATGCTTTGGTTGATCTTGCTGAGGATGGCCAGGTCCATCAGAACTGGTCATCATATAATATTGTTGTTGAAGTATATAATGATCTCCTGGTCCTGCTCATTTCACTCAGCATCAGTTCGTGTAAGTCTCTCCAGGCCTTTCTGAAATCATCTTGTTGGTCATTTCTTACAGAACAATAATATTCCATAATTAATATTCCATAATATTCATATACCCACAATTTATTCAGCCATTCTCCAACTGATGGACATCCATTCAGTTTCCAGTTTCTAGCCACTACAAAGAGGGCTGCCACAAACATTCGTGCACATACAGGTCCCTTTCCCTTCTTTATAATCTCTTTGGGATATAAGCCCAGTAGTAACACTGCTGGATCAAAGGGTATGCACAGTTTGATAATTTTTTGAGCATAATTCCAAATAATGCATTGACTTATAAATTAGCCTTACAACTTTTTATATTTTAAAAAATCTTTCATATGCAATATCTTTGCTGCAGTCCTTTTTACACTATTTGACATTAGTTTCAGAAAATTTTGACTTGTATTCTTTAATTATTCATCCTGAAATCACATTTTTGTCTCAATGGATATTAAGTATACCTTTGACAAATATTTTATTTTTCCAAATCTCACATCAATTATAATCCACAACTTTTCAACAGGATTTAAATCCAGTGCCTTTGGAAAGCTGTAGGCTATAATAGGATTTAAATAAGGCAGAAGCAGCAAAGGAAGCCCTAAGTTCAAGTCTTGCTCTTGACATTTGTTATTCTATATGGCCCTATGCAAGTTATTTAACCTTTCATTGTTCCCAGGAAACTCACTAAGACTAAAAGTTGTAGAGAAGGTTTCAGTCTGCATTGGTAGAAGTATTTCCTTTTCCAGAAATTCCCTATATTAATGAAATCATAGGTCTGTAACTCATCCTTATTGCCCCTTAAATTGGGTTCAAGCATGGTTTGTCTCTCTTGTATATCTTTATTAACCTTTTTTTGATATGTAATATGTACGGCTGAAGGCTAGGTTACAGTATTCTGTCTCCAGAAACTTAAGAAATTCTGTTTTCTTAAACATTTACCTTTCTTAGCACATCAATATATTTATCAGAGTTTATTATCCCCTCAAGTGAAATAAGACTTCTTGGCTAATTCATAATTTAAAATAAATTCCCCAAAGCATTTTTGAGTGGATCTTTTACAGTCTGATCTCATAAATAAAAAATATTTCATCTGTAGAGTTTTTCCAGCTCTAAATCTATCTCATTTGATTTTGTTGTTCCTAGTTACACTATAACTAACTTGTCATAGTTTATTTTCTAAGAATTTATCTTTTAGTATTATCAGTTTTTCCAGATTTCCTCAAACTTCCTGGAATTTCTGCCTCCTTAGTTTAGATATTAATTCATTTAAAATGTCTCCATGAATCTCTTCTGCTTTCCCTAAAAACACAATACAGCCTTAGAACATTGACCTTTGTCTGTTATCTCTTACTATATTTATGATATAAATAGGAATTTATGAAATTAAAATTTTTTTATGAAAATAGCTTTTTATTTTTCAAAACACATGCAGATAATTATGAAATTAACTGTTGTAATATTCACTGTACTAAATAATCACTTTATTGTTGCATGTATGATTATCCTTTCTCTGATTTGGCTGATTTAGAAATTTATAAGAATCCTACAAAATAGCAAAAATTTTAAAACACTAATATTACGGTCCTTGTAATGTAGGCCCCAAAGCATTATTTAAATATTTGTTAAAGAATAGAAAATGTAGTCTGGTAATATCTTTGTAATATGGATATTTCTTCTGTGTCTCTAAAGGGAAGTAGTTCTGTTTGCCCATAGATTCTTTTTCAAAATACGTAACAATTCTCTAAACTGAAATCGTATATCCCAGTTGCTATTTATAAAAAAGCATTTCCCCTAATTCTTTAAAAGATAAGGAAATGTTGCGTTTAGGACCATGTGTCAGTTTCTGAAACATATATTTTTAACCCAATCAACATCCCCTCCCCTCTTTTTTTAATCACAGAAATGCAATGTGTTAAATTCATCTCAATTTGCTTTCCAAATTTACCTGTATGGTGTAATTATTTACTTCGTCCATTCTTTTAGAAAACAACTAGTAACCTGACTTTTTGAGTGAAAAATTATTAGCACCATATATAAAGCATAGATCATTATGAATCCAGCAGTAAAAATGATTCAATATGAACTCCAGAAACAAGTAACATCTGTATACTTGTGCAATAGTATTTCCTAAACATAGGAATTGGCTTTTACTTAAATCTAGAAAGGTTCACTTATTTGGGAGACATACTTGTTAGCATCTCCACTAAATAAACCAAAATAGTTTAGTTACTAGGGTAGGAACACACTATTTAAAAAAAAACTTTTGGGAAAACTAGCATCAGTCTGGTAGAATTTAAGCTTAGACTAGCACTTCATAGCATATACTAAGTAGCTGCTACTACTGCTAGCAATAACATTTATATAGTGCTTACTTTGTGCAAAATGTTGTTCTAAGCATTTTACAAAAAACTTATTTGGCCTTTGCCACAATCCTGGGAGGTATGTACTTTTTACATTTGAGGAAACTGAGACAGCTAGAGGTTAAGTAACTTGCTAAGTGTCAGCCAGTAAGTATCTGAATCTGGATGTGAATTTAGGAATTTGAACTAAGAAAGATCCTTAATCTATTCCTGGGACTACCCACTGTACTCTTTAGCTACTTCAGATTGATATATGCCCCAGGTACAAACAATTACATCATAAATAAATTAGAAGAGAAAGGAAGAAGTTGCTTTTCAGATCTATGGATAGGGGAAAGAGGTCATAAAAAGAGATCTTGATTGTATAAAAATAGTTTTTGCATGCCCAATTAAAAGGAAAACTAATTAATGAGAAAAATCTTTTCTTTAAAGTAAGTTTTTCCAACACAGTTCTCTTGTAAAACATAGATAAGAAACTAATTCAGATTTATAAATCTGAAAGCCATTCTCCAGTTGATAAATAGTAAAAGATTATGGTCAATTTTCAAATAAGAAGCCCAAGATACTAGCAGTCATGAAAAAAATTGCCTAAATCTCTGATAGTCAGAGAAATGCAAATTAAAGCAACTTTCAGGTACCTTCTTGTTTATCAGACTGGCTCTGGAGTTTATTGCATGGAGGAATTGCATGGTTGGATTTGCACTTAGTGCTTTGACATCTGAGTTCAGGATGGACTGGATAGAGAAAGATTGGACAGGTGGATCCCTCAGCAAGCTGCTGCAATTATCAAGAGGTAATGTGATAAGGTCTACATTAGTGTGGTGGCAGTGTCGAAAGACAGAACGGAGAATAATATGAAAAATGTGGCAAAGGGAAGATCTATAGAACAAATTGAATATGGAGATAGAAAAGAGAGGCAATGTCAGGTATATCATCTAGATCGTGAGCTTGGGTGACTGGGATCACTGCAGTGCCTTTGAAAATAATAGGAAAGTTAGGAAAAGAGGCTTTGGAAGAAAAAAATAAACGAGTTTATTTTTGGACATGCTGAATTTAAGATGTCTGTGGAACATTTGGTTCCATTAGCCACTGATAATGTCCATTAACCACAGATTAATAAGAAGTGGTTCCTGATAACATTTCTGGTGTTATGATTTAATTTGGGGGGGTATAGAGAGGAATATTAAATGATACCTATCCTAATATAAATAAGGACAGAAACATTCTGTAGCCTGTTTTAGGTGATCAGAAGATAGTATACTAGCAGCACTAGAAAATTAGAATTCCATCACATCATATACCACAACTTGTTCAGCTGTTGCGCAATTAATGGACATAATGGACATCCTTTCAATTTCCTTTTTTTTTGGGGGGGGGGAGGAGGGGAAGGGGACACCAAAAAAGAGTTGCTTTATTTTTGTACATGTGAGTCCTTTCCCTTTTTCTTTGATCTCTTTGGGATACAGATTTAGTAGTTATATTGCTGTGTGAAATGATATGCATAGTTTTATGGCCCTTCGGACATAGTTGCAAATTGTTCTACAGAATGGTTGGACCACTTTATAACTCCACCAACAATTCATTTGTTTCCCTATTTTACATTACCCCTTATAGCATTTGTCATTTCTGATATGTGTGAAGTGGTAGTTGTATTAATTTGCATTTTTTCTAATCAGTGTTGATTTAAAGCTTTCTTGTATGACTGATAATTTTGATTTCTTCTGAAAGCTTGTCTCTTTATATTCCTTGACAATTTATTAATTTGAAGGTGGTTCTTATTTTTATAAATTTGGCTCAGTTCCTTGTATATTTATGAGGTGGCCTTTATCAGAGAAACTCACTGTAAAAATTGTTATTACATTATTGTCCATGGTGCTTTTTATTAAAATGTAATTCCTTCATTATCTCTTAATTAGGTCTATTTTTGCTTTTTTTTGTCTGAGATCATGACTGTTATTCTTGCCTTTATAGCTAATTTCATCCCATTCCTCTTCACAGTTAGGATTATTTTTTTAAATAGCTTTTAATTTTTATTTTATTTTTCCAAATGCATGCAAAGATAGTTTTCAGCATTCATCTTTGTAAAACCTTGTATTCCAAATTTTTCTCCCTCTTCTGCCCTCCCCTCCTCCAGACAGCAAACAGTCCAATATAGTTAATCATGTGTAATTCTTCTAAACATATTTCTTTATTTGTCATGCTGCGCAAGAAAAATCAGATCAAAAGGGAGCAGGGGAAAAAAAAAAACAAGCCAACAACAACAAAGAAAACAGTGAAAATCAGAGTTATGATTACTAACTATATATTCTCCTCTGTCCTGTTTTCTTCTATTTTATCTTTTTCTTTCTTTTTATCCTGATCCTCCTCAAAAGTCTGTTTTGCTTCTGACCATTGTCTCCTGTAATATGCCTTCCTTTTTATCATCCCTCCTCTTTTTATCATCACCCCTCATTTTTTTATCCCCTTTCTCTCCTATTTGCCAGTGGCATAAGATAAGATTTTTATGCCTAATTGAGTGTGTTCATTGTATTCTCTTTAAACCAATTCTGATGTGAGGTTGAAACATTGTCTGCCAACTCTCCCCCCTCCTCCACCCCTAATTCTTTTCCCCACTTATAGTGAAGATTCTCCTTCATGTACCTTTTTTTTTTTTTTTTTTTTTGGCATGAAACTTTTTCAGTTTTCTCCTTCCCCCTTCTCCTAGTGCATGCCTTTTTTTCAGCCTTCTGTTTTTGATTTATGATTATTTCAACATAAATGACCCTCACCCCCATATCCTTTGTCCATGTAGGCTGCTTCTAAGTGCCAGAATAATGATAAAATTCTTGGGAATTACATGATAAATTACATAGTTTAATTTTATTGATTTTCTTGATTTTTTCACTTTTATCTTTCAATACATCTCTTGAGTCTTGTATTTGAAATTCAGAATATCTATTCAGCTCTGGTCCATGGCTTTCAGGATAGTCCAGTAATTCTTTAATTATCTTGTCCAGGTCTGTTTTTCAAGTCATTTCTTTTTCCAGTGAGATAGTTCACATTTTTATATTTTTTAATTCTTTTGATTTTTGTTTTGTTGGTTATTGATATCACAAGCAGTCATTGGCTTCTCTTTGCCCAATTCTATTTTTTAAGGAATTATTTTCTTCATTGCATTTTTATGCCTTTTTCTATTCATTGGCTAATTCTGCTTTTTAGAGAGTTCTTTTCTTCAGTGAATTTTTCTTTGCTTTCACTAAGCTGTCAGTTCTCTTTTCATGATTTTCTTGCATCACTCTCATTTCTTTTCTCCGTTTTTCCTCTGTCACACTAATCTTGCTCTTTAACCCTTCCAGAAATTTTTGTTGTGTTCAATTGGAATTTTTCTTTGAGATTTTGCTTGTACCTATTTTTACACTAATCTTCTTTTCAGTTTATGTTTCGGACTTCCCTGCCATCGAAGTAGCTTTTTACATTCAGGTTCTTTTTTTGTTGTTAGTTCATCTTTTTCCAACCTACTTCTTGACTTTGAACTTTGTGTTAAATACAAAGTTGGGCTCTGTTCACCTTGGGGTTAAAGGTACTGATTCAGGCTTCAGGCTTGTTCATCCTGTTATTTTCAGGGCTGGTTCTGGAGGTCTGCAAGTTTTGTTGTGCTTCCAAAGTGGTGTGATGCAGGGAGTAGGATTCCTGCTCTCTGGTCTTTCCCCAAAAAGGGGCCGTTCTTCTGCAGCTTCAAGTGTTAGAACTCGTCTCTGCCTTGGTCCTATGATCAGGGCTCTTGAACCCAAATGCTGCTCTCCATTTTGGAGCTTTGACCTGAAACTGTGTATAGATAGTGTATCAGCATCCTGTGTGCAGTGTTAGCCACAAATTGTTTTACTATCTCTGGGCTGAGAACTTCCATTTCCACTGTTGCAACTGCCTCCAAGGCCCACTGCTTTCTAGCCTATTTTATAGATTGATTTATATGCTATATTGTCCTTTTAGACTTTGCATTCCAAATGATCTAAACTACCTAGGATGGCAGTATTGTAGCTTTAGATCTAGAAAATACTTTGAGAACCATTTAGTTGAACCCCTTTTATAACTGAAGAATCTGTAACCTTCCTGGTCAGGTTAAGTAATTTGCCAAAAGTCACACGAGTACTAAATTAGAAGGTTGTTTTTTAACCCATGTCTCTTTGACTACGGAATCAGTGTTCTGTCCTCTGTACACTTGCTATTCTTAGGATGTAATATTTCATCTCCCACTTTTCATAACTAAAATGTTTTCCCTCTTGGGAAAAAACCTCTTATCTTTTGGAGTTCTTAATTCCCTTCATTATGCAGTTCAAGTACTTACTCTCTTGAGATTTTCCTCAATTATTTATTTCTTTGCCCCCACATCAGTAAGCATTCATTTTGTATTTATGCTTTATTTGTGGTTCAAATGAACAATTTCAGTTGTGTCCAAGTTTTTAAATTTTTTATTTTAATCCTATTTGGGATTTTCTTGGCAACAATACTGGAGAAGTTTGTTATTTCCTCCTCCAGTTCCTTTTCAAGATGAGGAAACTGAGGCAGACAAGGTTGAGTGATTTGTCCAAGTGTCTGAGGCTAGATTGGAACTCAGGAAGATGAGACTTTCTTACTGCAGATGTGGCACTCTAGGGTGCTATACCACCCACCTTCTCTCCTGTATTTCCTTACTAGTGAATATGTTGTGCTCTACCTCCTCTTATCCTCCACCCCCTCCAAAAAAAAGTTTCTTCAGAGTAAGGACTTTAATATTTTAAATATTTCAGTGTTTACACTTAATATAGTGCTTTTTATATGAGTAGGTGTTTTATATAAGCAGGTGTTTAGCAATTGCTTGTTGAGTGATTGAGAAGACTTGAGTTTCAGGAAAGAGGCTATCAAATTATATCAAATGCTATGAAGAATTCAGAAAATCTTGGAGTAAAGCCATTGAAGTTTGTGATTAGGATAACATTTAAGCTCTTCATAATATGACCACTTCCTACTTTTCTAGTCTTCGCCTACATGTTTTCTTTAGTTCAGCCATAATGGCCTACTTATTTTTCCTTATTTCCCACCTTCATTCTTTCATCAGACTGCATTCTTTCATCATCACTACTTGGAATCCCAGGTTTCTTTCAAAACTTGATTCTCGAAATATCTTTTAGATGAAACCTTTCTTGATTTCTCTTCTCTACCCCTTAAATCAGCTAGTGTCATCCTGTCCCAGACTACTTCATTTTAATTTTGGGTGTATTCCATATATATTAAGTGTGTATATGTATATGTAGCTATGACTATATACATATATATATAGTAATATTGTTATATTTTCTTTCCAGTTAGAATATAAACTTGCTCCTTGATGTCTGAGACTCTTTCTTAAATTCATGGTGCCTGCTTACATGTGTGATAAATGTTTTGTTGTTTTTCAATTGGTTGACAATTGACCATTTTGAAATAATACTTAAATTTAGAGGCAAGATCATCTGAATAGACTCAAGGCAAAGAGTATATTTTAAATATTGAGAATGGAGAATATTCTCTCTGACAAGAAGTTTTGAATAAAAAAATTGCTCTAAGGACTAAGTTGGAGTCATCTAGGTGGCTCAGTAGATAGAATTCAGATTTGACCTCAAATACCATCTAGCTGTATGACCCTGGGCAAGACACTTAACCTCTGTTTGCTTTAATCCACCAGAGAAGAAAATGGCAAATTATTCCAGTATTTTTGCTAAAAAAAAAAAAAAAAAAAAAAAACCCAAGTGAGATCACAAGAAGTTGGTCACAATTGAAAAAATGACTGAACAACAAGGATTCACTTGAGCTTAGATTAGTAATCATCTGTAATGGGCCTAATCAGTATGGTTTTGTGACTTGTTGAATCACAGGATCTGTTGTAAGAACCTCATATCATTTAGTCCAATCAGTCAATCATTTATTTATTAAAAACATACTAAATGCCAGGTGTGCACAATCTTGTGGATTCACAGAATGGAAAAAATAGCTCCTGTTCTGAATTAGCTTACACTTTAATAGGAGAAAGCCTAAATTTAATCTCCTCTGTTACATATATACTAAACATATATACTAGTTTTCCTAGTTCTTGTTAAATAATGAGTTTTTGTTTTTAAAGCTTGGATGTTTGGCTTATCATATACTCAATTACTATGGTGATTTACTATAATGTAATTTGTACCTGATGTACTCCACTGATCTACCACTCTCTCAGCCAATACCAGATTGTTTTGGGAACTACTGATTTATAATATAATTTGAGATCTGATACAGCTACAGTAGATGAATTTTATTACTATTTTTTCCAGCTCAAAAAATTTTGGTAGTTTCATAAGTATGGCACTGAATAAATAGATTAATTTGTGTAGAATTATTGTTTTATTATATTGGTTTGATCTACCCGTGAGCCATTGTTATTTTTCCAACTTTTAGATCTGACTGTGAAGAATGTTTTATACTTGTGTTCATATAATATATAATTCTTAGATTTGTTTTGGCAGGCAGACTCCAAGCATTTTTATATTGTTTATCTTTTTTTTTTTTTTTAAATTGCATTTCTATCACTTGCTGCTGGGCTTTTATGCTCATTTAGAAATGCTGATAATTCATTTTTTTGTTGTTGTTTATTTTGTTATTTAAATTTTCAATAGTGTTTTATTTTTCCAAATACTTGTAAAGATCGTTTTCAATATTCATTTTTGTAAGACTTTGTTTTCCAAATTTTTCTCCCTCCTTCACCACCTTCCACCCCAGGACAACAAATAATCTGGCATAGGTTAAATATGTGGAGTTCTTTGAAACATGTACCTATTTGTCATGTTGTGGAAGAAAAACCAGACCAAAAGAGAAAAAAACCATGAGAAAGAAACAACATCAAAAGTTGAAAACACTATGCTTAATCCATATTCAGGCTCCCTAGTTCTCTTTCTCAATGTAGAAGGCATTTTTCCATGTGGACTTTATTTGGTGTTCTGTAACTGTGCTAAAGATGCTCATAGTTTCACTAGTTTTTTAGTTGATTTTCTAGGATTTTCCATGTATACCAACTCATCATATCATCTGCAAAGAATGCATTGCTTTTAAAAAGTTAATTTTTTCTTTTCTAATTAGGTAGTTTAAGCATTTCTAGTACAATATTGAATAATAAAGATGATAATTGGTGTCTTTGCTTTATCCCTGATTGTATTGAGGTTTCTAGCTTATCCCCCTTACAGATAATGCTTCCTGATGGTTTTAAATAACTATTACTTAACATTTTAAAATAAATTCCATTTATTCCTATTCTTTTTAGTATTTTTAATAAAAATGGTTGCTATATTTTGTCAAAAGCTTTTTTCAGTATCTATTGAGATAATCATAAAATTTCTGTTGGTTTTATTTATTGATATAGTAACATATAAAAGACTTCTCTTAATGCTGCTAGTTTTTCTAATATTGAACCAGCTGTGCTTTTCTGCAATAAATCCCACCTTATAATAATGTATTATCCTTATGATATATTGCAGTAATCTCTTAACTAGTATTTTATTTAAAATTATTTGCATCAATATTCATTAGGGAAATTGGTCTATAATTTTTCTTTGCTTTAGTTCTTCCTGGTTTAGGCATCAACACCATAACTGCGTCATAAAAGGAACTGGTAGGACTCCTTCACCTGTTTTCCCAAATAGTGTATGTAGTATTGGAATGAATTGTTCTTTAAATGTTTGCTAGAATTTGTCTGTGAATCCATCTGTTCCCAAGGATTTTTTCTTTGGAAGTTCATTGATAGTTCAATTTCTTTTTCTAAGATTGGGTTAAATATTTTATTTCTTCTTCTGTTAATCTGCGTATTTTACATTTTTGTAGATAATTCTTTATTTCATTTAGATTGTCAAATTTTCTCCCGAGATATATCATAGCTAATTTTTTCCCCAAAATTTTATTCATCTCCTTAACTTTCTTGTTTGTTTATTTTTTTGTTAGGTTTACCTAGTTCTGAAAGAGAAAAGTTGAGTTTTCTATTTCCTTCTACACATCTTTCAACTTCGTCAGAAATTTAAATGCTGTACCATTTGGTACATACATGTTTAGTATTGATATAATTTCATCATTTATAGAACCTTTCAACAAGAGAGTTTCATTTTCCATCTCTTTTAATTAGATCCTTTTTTTGCTTTTGCTTTGTCTGAGATCATGCTTGCTATGCCTGTTTTTTTTTTGTTTTGTTTTGTTTTTTGCTTCAGCTGATATATAAGATTTTGCTCCAGCCTTTTACTTTTTGCCACACACTCATACTCCCTCTCTCTCTCTCTCTCTCTCTCTCTCTCTCTCTCTCTCTCTCTCTCTCTTTTCTCTGTCTCTCTCTCTTTTCTCTGTCTCTCTCTTTCTGTCTCTTCAAATGTGTTTCTTAAAAGCATTGTGTTACAGGTTTTTCATCTATTATGCTTCCATTTAATGGATGAGCTCATTCCATTCACATTTATAGTTAGGCTAACTGTATTCCTCCATGCTATTTTTTGTTTGTTTGTTCCCCCTCCATTTACCCTTGCACCCTTTCCCTCCTCACAAATGTATTTCTTTTATTAATGCCTTCTCCAATATACCCTCCCTTAAATCAGTCTTCCCTCCCCACCTTCTGTGTTGTCCCCATCCTTTTTTTTTATTTCTTTATAGTGTAAGATAAGATTTCTATATCAAACTGAGTATGTTCCTTCTTTGAGCCAATTTTTAAGAGAGTAGTTTCAGCTTCATTCATTTTCCCACTCCCCCAACCAATCTTTTCTTCTATTATAATAGTTCTTCCTGCCCCCTTTTATGTAGGATAATTTACTTCTTTCAATCTCCCCCCTCCTTCTTCCAGTACAGTTTTCTTTCTCACCCCTTTATTTTGTTTTTGGGGGTATCATCCCATCAAAGTCACCTTATATCCATACCCTTTGACTATATAAACTTTTTAATTGTTATTATAGTAATAAAGTTGTTTAGAGTATAAATCTATCTTGTCATATAGAAATATACAGTTTAACCTTATTGAATTTCTAATGTTATTCTCTTTTCTCTTTTTGATCTTTTTATGTTTCCCTTTAGTCTTGAATTTGGAAATCACATTTTTATTCAATTCTTGTCTTAGTTGGAAATGCTTGAAAATCCTGTATTTCATTAAATATCTCTTTTTTCCCCTGAAAGAGTATATTTACTTTTGCTGGGTAGATGATTCTTGGTTATAATAATTCCTTTGCCACCTTGTATTTCAAGGCCTCAGGTTCTTTAATTTGGAAGCTATCCCCTCCTCCCCCCCCAAAAAAAAGCATAACCCTGATTGTAGCTCCTCAATATCTGAATTGTTTCTTTTTGGCTGTCTGCTATACTTTTCTCCTTGATCTATAAATTGTGGAATTTGGCTTTGATATTCATGGAAGTTTTCATTTTGGGATCTCTTTGAATTTTTTTTTTTTTTTGCCTTTGCTAATATGACAGGACAGTTTTCTTTGGTAAGAACTTGAAAGATGTTTTCAGGCTCTTTGTTTTTGTTGTTTTTTGGATCATGGCTTTCAGGTATTCCAATAATCCAAGAATATATTATTCTTATTTCTTCTGGATCTATTTTTAAGTTAATTGTTTTTTCAAGGAAAAATTTGACATTTTTTTTTCCAACTTGAAGTTTTTGTTGTTGTTTTATCTAGATGTGTCCATAAATTATTAGTTTCTAACTTGTTCAGTTCTAATTTTTAGGGAATTTTTTTTCAGTGACCTTTTTGTACTTCTTTTTCCATTTGGTCAATTTTATTTTTTAGAGTTATTTTCCTTAGTAAATTTTTGTGTATCATGCTATAGATTATTTTTTCATGATTCTTTTCACTACTCTGATTTCTTTTCCCAATTTTTCTTCTACTTCTCTAATTTGTTTTTTAAAATATTTTCAAAGCTCTACTAGGAATTCTTTTTGGGCCTGAGGCCAAATTAGATTTTTCTTTGAGACTTCATATGTAAAACTTTGACACAAATTTGTCCTTTTTAAAAGGTTAAAAAAGTTTGTGTCTTGATCTTCCCTATCACCACAGTAACTTTCTATAGTCAAGCTCTTTATTTTTGCTTAGTTTTTTGCCTTTTAGTGTCTTGGTGTTTTTATGTGAAAGTTGGGCTCTGGTCCTGCACTGTTGTGCAAGGGCTCTGAGTTTTACTGCTGATTTTCAATGTGTTTCAGTGCTTAACTGTTTCCTCTGGAGGTTAGGCTTCCCTTATGGCTTGCACTGCGGTTGGAGGTAGCCTCCCTCCTGGCTTCTCTTAGGCCTTGCTGCTGGGCTGCTATGAAAATAGTCTTTCTGTTAGCAGGCTCTGGAGGAGTAATTCCCTTCCTTTCCCATCTTCCCCAGAATAGGGCCTTGCTGTTGGTTACTATGGAAATAAAGTTTTTTTGCTGGTCCAGTTTGTGGATGGATCTTGTGGTTGGCCATCTCCTATGTGGGGCTTCGCTGCCCTTCAGCAGTGGGGTCAAGGCCTAGCTGGCAGTTTGTGCTGGGGTTGGATTTGCTGGAGTTGGGCCTGCCAGGGCTTAACATACTGCTCAGAGGGGCTTAAGGGGTTCTGGTTTGCAGGACAGTGGGGTCTCACTGGTGGATTGCTGTAGGCCCCCTGCTGTGATCCTGGTGGGTGCTGCTGCTCTAGGATCTTATATCCATTCTATCCCAGTGAGACAGAAATTCCTGCCCTGCTGGTAAGCTGCTTCCCTACTCTTAGAGCAATTCCAAGATAATTTTCTAATTTTTTGGAGGGGAATTTTGGAGAGCTTCAGAGGCTTCCTTCTTTACTTCTTCATCTTAGCATGTAATGTCCTGGTTTTCTTTCCTTGCTTCTGTTAAAAAGTTTTATTAGAGGATCAAGCCTTCTCTAAGGCCTAATGTTCTCACATCTTTTTAAATTTTGCCCATTTTAGCCATTATTCACAGTCTTTTTTTTTTTTTTTTTTTTTTGGCTGAGGCATTTGGGGGTTAAGTGACTTGCCCAGGGTCACACATCCAAGAAATATAAAGTATCCGAGGTTAGATTTAAACTCAGGTCCTCCTGACTTCAGGGTTGGTGCTTTCTCCATTACACCAATTAACTGCTCCTATTCATAGTCTTTTAAAAAGATTACTAGCAAACAATGACTTAGCAGTAACATGCTGTTATTTCACTGTCTTTGGAAATAAATACAAGGTAATTATGTGAGGAAGACACTAGCTGCTGAAGAAATTAATAAAAGACTTCCCTTAGAAAAGATTTAGGGTTTCTAAGAGGTAGAGTTGAGAAGTAAATACCTTTAGTATGGGGAATAGTGGTACAAATACATAGAGATGGGAAATAGCATATCATATGTGAGAAACAATAAATATGCTAGTTTGGCTTGACCACAGTGCGTATGAAAAATAACATACTCATCAAGTTAAAAAGATGTTGAGCCTCAGTTATGAAGGATTTTAAAAGCCAAACAAAGCAATTTCTATTTTAAGAGGTCTTTAAAGGGTCATAAAAGAATATTTAAGAAATGGTGAGATTTGTGCTTTTGAAAAATCTTTTTGCAGCTATGTCGAAGGTAGAATAAAGAGATGTGCCAGACAGATAAATTAGGGGTTCAGGTAAGATGTATTAAAGCCTGGATTAATTGAAGAGAAAGGGAGAGATAAAAGGTTGTGGAATTAGAGGTGATAAGGTTTGACAGCTGATAAGATCTCATGGGGTAAGAGAATAAAGATTGAAGAATGATACTGAGGTTGTGATCCTAGGTGACTGGAATGATGGTGGTGCCCTAACAGAAACAGTGGTAGACTTAATAAAACTGGTCTCTCTTGGTTTGTTGTCTTTTTTTTTTTTTTAATGAAGCATTTTACTTCAGTAGGCTCAATTTAATGATAGAACTGATTTTATAGGGTATGTAAAAATAGGTGTATTTGGGAAAGCCTTAAGTTTTCTTCTGCCTCAATAAAATCATATAAATTAGAGCATTTTCCTTATACTACTATCACCAGATAACCACATGTTCATTGAGTACTTATCTTGTGTTAAATGCTCTAAAGCAGGGGGTCCTCCAACTACAGCCCACAGGCCAGATGCAGCAGCTGAGGACGATTATCTCCCTCACCCAGGGATATGAAGTTTCTTTATTTAAAAACCCACAAAACAAAGTTTTTGTTTTTACTATAATTTGGCTCTCCAACAGTCTGAGGGACAGTGAACTGGCCTCCTATTTAAAAAGTTTGAGGACCCCTTTAGAGTCTAAAGGATACACAAGAAGCATACAAGAAATTTTTTCTTCTGACTGCTCTGAATTTCCATTCCTTCCTCTTAGTGCCTGGAGTATGCTAGGGTCATAGGCAGCTAGTCCAAAAATCAGCCTGTGTGAGATGCTACTATAGCTATCAGATAGGCACGTACCACCAGTATAGGTAGGTACAGCATTCCAAGGAGAAGTTACAGGTCCCATCTTCATTTCAGATTAGTCATAGTCAACCCTGTTCTGGATACAGGGTGAGAGGTGAAGAATGAAATATCCTTTTAATAACTTATTCAGCAAAAATTTGTTGTTCCTGGTATATGCACATCACTGTCTCGAATGAGTTAGCATCTGCTGTTGTGGACTGACCTTTAAATATAAAAGGGAGATAGCATATACTAATGGTGTGTTTATGAAAATTTGTCAAAAATTCATTCAGTGTTTATGGGTTCATTTACACCTAACAAATAATAGCTGCATTTTATGAGTGATTGTGATCTTTTCTATTGTCTAATGTCTAAAGCATTGGGGGTTGTAGTTGATTAATAGGGTCAGGTTAGAAATTAGATGGTTGTTTTCTCTTTGATCTGCCAGTAGAGGGCAATGTGAATAAAGAAGTAAAAGACATTTGCTTATTTGATAGAGGCTCAGCATTCAACTACTGTAATTGTCAGGTTATTTTTGTTTTAATCATCAGGTAAGAGATATTTAAATCAATATATTATAGGGATCACAAATCTGTTTGTCAAAAATAAACTGTAATTTGTCACAAATCAAGTACTTAGTTATTTTTCATGAAGGTAGGTGATTTTTTATTTGCAGACACTGAGAAGTGAACTTGACATTTTTAGTAATTATGAATAATTGAGTTTAATGTTAGATATTATAATGAGCATTATTATTTAAAAGTAATAAATCATATGAACACTTTGTGGTATTAATGTAGAATAAAAAATGAAGAACAAAAATCAACCAAACCATTTTACTAAAGAACAGAACAAATGTGTGCCTTAAACAAAAAACAGTAATAGTACTAAGCAGTTAATAGTGTACTTTCATATATAATCTAATTGTCTTGATGATTAATACATATACACTCACACTCACACACACATATACATATTATTTGGTCTGAGACTTGACCTCTTAAACTCTAATACCAAATAAATATTTAGAGAAAATGCAACTATTTAAACATGTCCAAGGGCTATAAGTATTAGGTAAAAATAGGAAAGGAAACTAGCTGGACAAAAACTAAGTAAAAATAGATCCATATTTTTCATCTTTTTTCCTTTTTCACCAAATTAATGTTTAAACAAAAATTTTTTAGCAACCCATCCTCTCATCTTTCTCCCTATGTATATGTAGGAGCAACTATACTTTTACTAGTGGTTCTTTTATCTGAAAATCAGAGAGCAAGAGGCAAAGTTCTTTCCATGTAAACTTTCTATCTGATATAAGTCTTTCGTTAGTCTGATAAGAGCAGAGGGTGTGTGTCCTTAAGAATGGTGCAAAAGACTCATCTTTCTGAGTTGGCACATGTGGGAAGGGTACATTATTTGGGGTATTTAGGTAAGTGTTTTTTTTTCCTTTTTAAAGATTGCTTTAGGATTTTTGTTAAAAAGTAGGTTAATATTATCTTTAGTTTTTGTTTTGCATATGAAGAAATTTAAGTCTTTAGTTTTAAGTATCTCAGGATCATTGTCGTTTGCCTAGGATATGAAGTATACTTATAAAGTAGACTTGAGTTTTACTAAATCACCAAAAAATATAATTTCTTTTCAAATTACATACACTAAAAATAATTTCAGAAGAGTTTTTATTTTGAAATTCTTCTCTTTTACCCTTTCTTTAAGCATTGATAACTAAGAAATATGATACTCATTTTATATATGAAGTCATGTAAATTACATTTTACTTATCCATATTGTAAAGGAAACTGCAAGAAAAATAATGTGGAAAAACATGCTTCAATCTGCATCCATTTTATCAGCTCTCTTTTTGGAGTTGAATAGCATTTTTCATCATGAGCCCTTAGAATTGTCTTAGATTATTGTATTGATCATAGTAGTCTTAAGTCTTTCACATTTTATCATTAAAATATTACTGTGTAGTGTTCTTCTTGTTCACTTTGCATCAGCTCATCCAAGTTTCTCCAAAGTTTTTCTGAGGCCATATCCCTTATTCTTTATAGCAAAATATTATTCCATCACAGTCATATACAACAACTTGTTCATTTGTTGACATCCCTTAATTTCTAATTCTTGACTAGCATTCAAGTTGCCACTGTAAATATTTTTGTACTTCTGAGCTATTTTTTTTTTCTTTGATCTCTTTGGAATATAGACCTCGTGGTGATATTGGGTTAAAAAGTATGCACAATTTTATAGCCCTTTGGGCATAGTTCCAGAGTGATTGTATCAGTTTGCATTTCTACCAACAGTATGTTAGTATATTTATCTATTTTTCCAAATCCTTTCCTTCATTTGTCATTTTTCCTTTTCTGTAATGTTAGCCAATCTGAGAGGTATCAGGTGGTTCCTTAGAGTTGTTTTAATTTGCATTTTTCTAATTATAGTGATTTAAGGACTTTATTTGTATGTGTATTGATTGTTTTGATGAAAGCATTCAGATATATAAATTTTCCTCTTTGGCAGCATTCCATAAATTTTATCTATATTGACTCATTGTTATTCTCTTTAATGAAATTGTTGATTCTATGATTTCTTCTTTTACCCACTCATCTGTAGAATAAAATTATTTAGTTTCTAATAAATTTTTAACCTATGCTTCTAATAGCCTTTATTGAATATAATTTTTCATTGCTTTCTATATTTTTTATTATATGGTCAGGGGCTATGTACAGCTGAGAAAAATATTTAATTTATATATTTTTTTATTCCATGTACAGCTGAGAAAAAATTTTATTTCATTTTCTAAGAGTTAATTTAATTTAATTATTTTTTAATCCTATTCAGTATTCTTCAAAGTCTTAGCATATTTAACTTTTCTAAAATACTATTTATCCCATTCTTGGTCTAAGAGGAGTAGATTGAGGTCCCCTATTATTAAAGTTTTATTTTCTCCTGTAATTTATTTAACTTTTCCTTTAAGAATGTGTGTGCTATTCTTTTGGGTACATATAGGTTTAGAATTAGTGTTAACTGCCTGTGATACCTGTTAGCAAAATATCATTTCCCTATTTATCCCTTTTAATTAGATCTGTTTTTACTTTTGCTTTATCTGAGATATCCTCTACTTCAGCTGAAACATAATAAGCTCCTCTCTAGTCCCTTAATTTAATTCTATGTGCCTTTCTGTTACAAGTGTATCTCTATAAAATATGATATATTATTAGATTATGCTTTCTAATCCATTCTATCTGCTTTTATTTTTAAATTTCATTAAGTTCATCTGATTTTCATTCATAGTTATTTCTGTGTATTTCTCTGTCTTTCCCCCTCCCCCTTTTTCTTTCTCTCTCTCCTTCTCTCCCTTTGTTTTACTTGATACCTCCTTCAAGGCCTGTTTTGCTTCTGAATCTTTTACTTTGCCCTCTATCTTGTCACCACCTTTCCCTTTCTCTTCTTTTCCCTCCAAGGTAATAGAATATTTGTACTCTGTGTGTGTGTGTGTGTGTGTGTGTGTGTATGCATATTTCCCTCTTTGAATCACTACCAGATGAGTGATGTTTCCTGCTTTCTAAAAAGTGTTTCTCATATAACATCATTCCTTATTCTCCCTCTCTCTATTCCCAGTATATTGATCTTTCTCAGCATTCCAGTTTTTTTTTTTTCCTGAAGATTAACGCAGCATAATAGACATAACATTCACACCCATACCTTCTAAGTAGACTCCTTCTAATTGCCCTAGAGGTGATAGAGTTCTCAGTCATTATATTTGGGAATGTAAACACCTTACCCTTATTGAATTTCTTATGATTTCTCATCATGTTTACCTTTTCATGGTAAAGAAAAAGTTTTCAACTTTTTCATAGTCTCTGATCCTTAATATATGCATTTTGCAGTCATGAAGGAAATAGTCTAGTATATATGTACTTTTTATTAGTCTTAGATTTATGTAGAGGTGAGGCTAATTGTTAGTGAAGCACCAACTTTGGCAGGCCCTACTAAGCCAAAAACTCTTTTGAGTACAACAATAGATCGTTAGCCCCAGACTAACCTAAATTATTTTTGTAAGGATTCATCATCAGATTAGACACTAGGTTTTGAAAGTTGTTAACCATGTTAACTCTTCACTCTACCAAATGCGTGCAGGGATTTTAATCTGGTGAAGTCACAATTGTTATGAACTGTTGAAATGTTTAACTGTGTACTTGTTTACCCAAATAAGAATTCAGTTAACAGATGTATATTTGAAGTATGCTTAGTGTTTGAGGTTCATTTTATTTACTCAAACTTTATTAACTCAAAGGAGTTAATACATTAGTCTATATAGTTTGCTTTTTTGAAATTAAAAGAAGCATAATTGACAACCATTTCAAAGCAAAATGTGTATGGGGGACAATATCTTCATTTTCATCTTTTGAAAACTTTTTGAGAAGCCTGGTGAAGGTAGAAGAAAAAAGTTTTTAAAACAAAGGAATCTTAATATCAGAAACTGATATTTTCTGAGTGTAAAATAAACAATTATCTATTAATGTCATTTTTTTTCATTGTTACAATTTAAATATAATAAGCTTCCCTGAAAATGATATATCAGGATTTGATTGTATTCTTTAGGTGTCACCTAATTCCTGATAATTGCTAGGTACATAGATGTGATATTGAATAATAGCATAATTGCAGTTTTAGAACAAGATAGTGATTAATTTTTACTGAGTTATTTAAACTCTTTAACCACTAAAAATTCTACTCCAATGTCTCATAATATGCATATTACCCTTTGTTATTAAAAGTTTATCCCAACACGACTTATGTGGCAATTCCTGTTAAGTTCAGACTTTCTATGTTGTAGATGACTGATAAAGTTTAGAGAAGGTTATTATTTGTTTGGTTGTAGAACCATGGCTTTCTTAGACATGGAAATCCTTTAAAATTATCTGCTAAATTAGAGTAGTTGTATACTATGGAGGAGTGAGTACTTATAATAATGGATTTACAGATCTTTGATGCAGTTACTCTCTAAGTAAGCATTGATTCCTTTTAAATTCCTTTGGTTTTCTTTTGAAGTATTTTATTTTTAGAAAAATTCTTAAAATTTCAATAATGCCTTTTTTAAAAAATCATAGAATAAGATTCTATTGTGATTTAAATATTTTATCCATTAATCTGACTTAATTTTAATATCAGAAGAAGCTTATAATGACATGAATTATAAATGAGTCATGGAAAAAGCAGGTATAAGATAATTGCATCTCTAATATATTAATCACTTAGTTGTCTCAACGATATTGGTTTGTACTTGGAGCATGTTATTAACTGCATTTTTTAACTTAATACTGTTCCGTAATCCTCTGAGCTTTTAGGAAAGGCTGCTAAAGGCATAACACAAAAGCACAAATAAGGCACAAATATTAAAACTACATTAAAGCAGGCAGAAATTGAGATATATATTTTTTGAGAATAATATGTAAACATTTAAAAGCTAGAGGCAGATTGCTTTTTTTGCAGTTTAGAAAGAGATTCCCTAGCATTTGAACATATTCCAAATCTAGAAAATAATTCTAAGACTTAAATTTTTTTTTCCTTTTCTGGGTTAAGAAAGCACTTCTGAACATTGTGAGTTCATTTCCTAGACACTTTGATTTTATAATCTCTTTAATAACATCAAATAGCTGAAAATGTTCTCTATTGCTTTATTATTTGCTTATATTATCTCATTTGGTCAAATGAGTAGTTGTCCTACTTTTTACAGATGAGGAAACTTTGACTTAGAGAGCTTTAGTTTAGTTTTATTTTTTGTCCTCTTTAGAGTTTCTGCAATGCTCTATACTTGTGAAAGAACCTACTCCTCCCCATCCACTTCCCCTCCCCTCCAAAAAAAATGAAAGGAAGAAAAAAATGTTTTAAAGGGCTGAGGGCAGAGGAGAGAGAAGAATACTAATACACAGGCAGAAAAGGGAAAATAATTGAAATATATATCTTTTACTTCCTCAACTTAAGAAATGGTTTGGTTCTCACCTGAATAGTGATTAGTTTCAGGGATGGCAAACTTTTTTAGTTCATTAATGAGTGAACTCAAGGGATAACAGGCGATTATTACAAAAAATTACATAAAAGGGAAGGAAATAAGCAAAGAGGGAAGATGACTTTTAAACTTTTGGCTAAGATGATGTTATGATGATTCCCAGAAAAAACGAATTCTCTCTCAAATACTTGAGCAGGTAATGCTCAAAAACTCCAGAAATGACAAGAAAATTTCATTTCAGACCTGAATCAAAGACAATTGAAAACCTGTTAGCATTGGGGAATGGGTTTATAAGCTTTAGTTTAGTTTTATTTTTTGTCCCCTTTAGAGTTTCTGCAATGCTCTATACTTGTGAAAGAACCTACTCCTCCCCATCCACACTTCCCCTCCCCTCCAAAAAAAAAAAAAAATGAAAGGAAGAAAAAAATGTTTTAAAGGGCTGAGGGCAGAGGAGAGAGAAGAATACTAATACACAGGCAGAAAAGGAAAAATAATTGAAATATATATCTTTTACTTCCTCAACTTAAGAAATGGTCTGGTTCTCACCTGAATAGTGATTAGTTTCAGGGATGGCAAACTTTTTTAGTTCGTTAATGAGTGAACTCAAGGGATAACAGGCGATTATTACAAAAAATTACTTGAAAGGGAAGGAAATAAGCAAAGAGGGAAGATGACTTTTAAACTTTTGGCTAAGATGATGTTATGATGATTCTGAGAAAAAGCGAATTCTCTCTCAAATACTTGAGCAGGTAATGCTCAAAAACTCCAGAAATGACAAGAAAATTTCATTCATTTCAGACCTTGAATCAAAGACAATTAGAAACCTGGTTAGCATTGGGGAATGGGTTTATAAGCCAGAAGTCTGATAGAACTCTGAACACAGGTGTTCTAAGAACTCTTAAAACTATGATAAACTGTTCCCAGAGGAGTTAAGGTGGATTGGAAGCTTAGAGAGGGATGATCTAGAGGCAATCAGAAACTGACAGTATCCTTAGTACAGATGGGGGCCAGAAGTTGTCAGCACTCTCAGATGTGTCAAAGGCCCTAAAGAGTGTAGCACTTGAATCTCAATCCAGGAGGTTCTGGAACTTCCCTGTGCTCTTGGCTCAGACATAGCAAGGAAGATAGAAACCAGCAGCAGAAGCCTAGTAGATCCAGATCAGGAACAAGCAAAGTCTGACCATTCTGTCCTAGAATGTGGAAAGGGCTAGACCTTGGCACTAACATCAAGTCCCCAAATCAGGAACTCGAGCATCAGGAACAGAAAATGGGGAACACTGAAGTAGTAATTTAGGCACCAGAAGCTTTAAGGTAGAGAGTGAGAGGACATGAAGAGAGGAATGTTTAGTAAATAGGATGGAAAATCTTGTTCACAAGAACTTGTTCAGTCATTCAGTCATGTTCAACTCTGTGTCCTCATGGACACCATGTCCTTCTGCCCTCCACTATTTCCTGAAGTTATACTATTTGAGAGAATTGATTATCTTTTATATTAATAATTAATTATTGAATTGGAATCAGGACTTTTTTCAGAAGTCTGTTGGTTTTCAGTCTTGGAAGGGCATTGTTGATGGATGAGATTACCTAAATCCCTGGATAAATGTCTTTCAGTCCTGGATAGAAGGTTCTACCCAATTAGAGAACCTTATAAAAAATTTAGTCTAAAGTGAATCCCAACTCATTAGCAGATCTTAGCAGAGGCTGAACTTCTTTTGTCTACATTACCCTAAGTCTGGGTAGTCTGAATAAGAGATAAATCTTTTAGTTCAAGAGTTAGTGATTAAAGTCACTAGACCCTTATTAGATAAGCCCACCTTGCATTATAATATTCATTCTTCTCATTATTTATTAACCAACCAGATTACCCTGAGGTAAACTCACTATTCCAAAAACTTTTAATTGGTTTCATGGGTGTCATTCAGGAATATCACTGATCTTTTTTATAAATCATTGCTAATGGAAATTATGCCTCTTGAATTTTTTTTTGTGTCACATATCCATGAGGTTTTCTTGAATGGTTTTCTCTCTCCCATTTTTTCTAGATGTGGGTAGCATTTTCCATCATTAGTCTTTTGAAATTGTCTTAGATCCTTCTATTGCTGAGGAGAACCAAATCTACCAAAGTTGATCATCGTACAATATTGCGGTTACTTTGTACAATATTCTCCTGGCTCTGCTCACTTCAGCATCAGTTCATAAAAGTCTTTGCAGTTTTTCAGAAATCTGCCTGCTTATCATTTCTTGTAGCACAATAGTATTTCATTACATTCATATACCAGAATTTGTTTAGCCATTCTTTAGTTAATGGGCATCCTCTCAATCTTCCAATTCTTTGCTGCCACAAAAAAGTAGTTCATTATTTCATAACAGCCTCTCTACCGTACATAAGCCCCTCTGCCATGACAAAGCAGTGAACTAGGAGGAGCCACAAGGACTATTATGAGTAGTAATTATAAATGAAATGAGAGTTCCTGTGGAGAGAAGACTAAATGAATTAGAATATGGTGTGGAAAACCGTACCTGAGTAATATCCTATGTTTGAGGTTTGGGTTTAGGGGGAATAAAAAAGAAATAATAATTTGAAATAAAGATTTGAAAATCTTATTTATAAATAAGTTGTGTTGATGACATTTCTTTTTCATTACTTTTATTATAAAGAGAGTATGAGGCTTCTGATGGAATCTGGTATGTGAGAATATGACATGAATATGGATGAGCAATGAAATGAAAATGAAATTGACAAACAAATGAAAAAATGAAGGACTTTTTTAGAAACCATTTTGTTCAATTTCATACCAACAGAAATTAGATAAAATGGATAATTTAGAAAAATGTAAAATATCACAATAAACAGACTAAGACATAGAAATATTTTATCACCCAATTCTAGCAAGAGAAATTAAACAAGCTATAAATAAATTTTTCCTGCCAAAATCCCCAGGACCATGTAACAAAGCGAATCCTATAAAATGTTCAAAAAACAGTTGATTCTAGTATTTGCGTGAAATGTTTGCAAAAAGGAAGAGATCATCCTCATATGGCAGGAAAATGGTCTTAATGCCTAAAACAGTGAGAAAATAGAAAAGAAACCATAAATCAATATTTCTAATGAATATCTATGCACAATTGTAAATGTAATAGTAGAGAGGCTTCATCAGCATGTTAAAGAGTATATACTATGTATATTTGTATCAGGAATGCATATTTTGCTTAATATTAAGAAATCCATAAACATAATAGATTTCATTAATAACAAAGCAATAAAAATATGTAGAGATTTAGAAAAGGCCTTTGACAAGCTATATTACCTATTATCATTAAAATATTAAGAAGTATAAAAATATATGTAATATTCTTTACTATAGTGAATGGTATTTATTTAAAATTGGCGGCTACCTAGAGGGTTTTGCAACAAGATTGGGGTGAATCAGGGATTCTTGCTATATGATAATTGGCATTCTAGAAATGCTAGCTGCACAGTAAAAAAAATGAATTTGAGTAAGTACAGACTAAGGAAAAACAAAATTATCAATTTCTTCAGATACTTTTGCTGTAGTTATTGTTCATTCATTCATCGTTCTTGTGAAACTCCTTGTGACTTTGCGACCCTCTTAGATTCACCTAAAAATTAAACAGTGATTTCTGCAAAAGTGTAAGATGGAAAACAAATCCACAAAATTATAAACCTTTCTATATATTCCTGAGAAAAATCATCTGGAAGAGAGAATTTCATTCAGAGTAACTGTATAATGTATAAAATATTTGGAAGTCTACCCACCAAGACAACTTGATGTAGACTCTGGTAATTGGTGAGATTTGGACTTGGTGAAGGCCACAAAGCTAATAAAAGCTAGTGGTAGGACTCTCACCCAAATCTTAGATTTTAATGATGATAGTTATTTATCTTTTCCAATCCTCTTATATATTTGGGAAAACTAAGATCTAGAGAAATTAAATCATTTTACCAAAATATAATGACTGTTATATATCTAGATTTAAAGGCAGGCACTGGAATCTGGTTCTTTGTACTGCTTTACACAGCAAATGGAAGAAGAACCTGAAGAGAGAGAAAGAAAAGGGGGCAAGATAAAGATCCTGGGACATCAGTGTTGGTGTCTTAATTGTGGGAAGCTATTCAACTAAGTAAAGGTAAGAGGACAGAACCATAGGGCTGGTCAAGACCATGGGCTCTTGATAGGAGGTAAGAAATACCTAGGGATTCCAGAAAATGTTGGTAGCTCACATTGCTCCTGGATCTTTTTTTTAGGACCATCTTTTATGTTGATCTTTTTGTTTTAATCCCTCTTCTACCTTTGAGCTGGAGGCTATTAAATGGTGCTGGAAGGCTGGAAAACCTGAATTCAAATCTAGCCTTGGGCACTTACTAGTTGTGGGACCCTGGGCAAGTCACTTAACCTGGTCTACATAATTTTTTTCCACTTGAAATGGGGTTAATGATAGCACCTATATTAGAAGACTGTTGTGAGATTCAAGTGAGACATTTGTAAAGCACTTAGCACAGTGCATGGCAGCTTAATAAATCCTTTTCCTCTCTCCCCTCTCTCAGCTTAATGGAGACTAGCTGCTAGCTTAGCAAGATAGTAATGCCTCTAATAAATTCCTTAAGTTGGCACTTAAGCCCTCAAGTGCTCATTCCTGGTCTGTCTATAATTATTAATCTAAATTTGAGGCCAGGCAAAGACAGCAGGTGAAAAGTGTAATTAGACAACAGATATATCTCTCTATATATACATAATGTCTTTGTGGTGGCAGACAATTAGACAACAGGTGAGAAGTGAAGTGCAATTAGATGTCATATATACATATAAAATAAGTTTTTGTGATGGCAGATAATTAAATGGTTCCCAGTTTGAGAAATGTGGTTTTTGTTAAATTTAGTTTAATATGAACATAGAACATATTTAGTAATAAATCAAAGGGCTACCATTCACCTATCAGTTAATTGTATTATCTTAACTCTAAGAATGTAGATATTTTCCCTCATTCAATCCTTTAAATAGTGTAATAAGTTCACATTGGTTGATCTTCTGTAGAATATTCTGGTAAGCAGAAATGATAATTATATTTTATACAATCAAAACTCTTACCTGTGTTTTCTGGAAAAAAGATTCCCCCCCCCCTCCCCCCAAAGAAACTCCCTCCTCACCCCCTAAAGGAAGTTGAACTATAAATTTCAGATTGTGGAAAAGAGACTTTTAGCTTTGCCCTTTAGACCAGTAGTTGTTTGTGCCAAGGGCATTTTCATATTAAATTTTTTCAGCCAAATGCCAAAGCATTGACAGTTGTCAGGAAGGTTTTGTTTCATCCAGTTAAATTAACTTTTTGATGGCCAAGGTCAAATTTATCTCGCCATGAAATCTTGGAAAACAGTTACCTCCAAAAATTTCATTTGCATAGAAACATGGATTACATTTCCAATAGGAATTTTTTTAAATTTGAAAATTTTTTTCATCCCAACTGTTTTCATTCCAGCTATCTATTTATACGTAAGTATTTTTTTTTTTATTTTTCTTTTGTGTGCGAATATGCCTCTAGATTTTTTTTCTCCCCTTTGAATCTCTGTCTTCATTGTCAGGATGTTATACCAACCTTGAAAAAGGCCATTTTAAATGAGATCTGAAGTATCTTTAATAGTACATATGATGAAAGTTCTTAGTTATTATTTATCTCCATACTAATCCTTTCAGTTCACTAGTGATTTTTAAGGGAACAACATACTATTTCATTATTTGATATTGTGCTCAAGTAAGTGAAAATTCATGTTTATACTAATAATTTTTATCCTTTATCAGTAGATATATTAAGATGAGTTAAAATAATTTTCTTTGAAGATTATTTAGATCTTGCCTAGGTTTGTATATCATTAGATATTACTAGCAATATAGTAATCTGAGTATTCTTATTTGGAACTGTTTCTCAGAGATGGAAACACATAGCCATTTGAATATACAAAAAAGAGTGTTTATTTTTGAATCTTCTCTTAACTTCATTTGTTCTTGTGGGTCAATGGGTATTTATGTATCTGTTATTTTCAGCTACAAGTGGTAAGTAGCTGCCTTTGTAATACAAGGCATACATGATAATCACTCAGATTTTTTACTGCTTGAAAGTTTGCAAAGCACTTACCTTACAACATGATTAAAGTATTATTATCCCTAGTTTATAAATGAGGAGTGGAAAGGCCTCATGTAAAAAAGTGAAATCTGAACTCAACTTTGAAGGAAACTGGGGATTCTAAGAAGCAGCGATGAAAAGGTATGGGGTATATAATTAGTCCTAGCAGAACCCTCAAACTGGAATTTGAAGAAATACAGAGTAAGCCAAATGAGAATGGGCCTGAGGGGCAGTAATGTATAATGATTTCAAAAAGAGGCTCTGCAGCCCTTGTTGTGAAGGGTTTTGCATGCCAATCTGAGTAGCTTATAATTTGGCATTATGGAGCTACCAGACCTTTTGTGTGACAGTAGTAAGAAATTTGTGTTAGGAATGTTATTCTAAAAGCTCTCTGAAAGAAAAGACACACTTAAGGCAAGGAGACCAATTAGGAGATTGATAAGGACCTAAATTTGTATTTTCTTAATAGAAAGGTGAAAATGGAAATTTTGCAAGAATCACTTTATAGGTTTTCATAGGATTTTAGAACCGAAAGAGAACTTTTGAGAAAGGCCGTCTGGTTTAATCCCCCTATTCCAAAGTTGAGATGCCTGTGGTACATTAAGATAAATGATATTTCCAAGGTTATACAGCAAGTTATTATCGAGGCAGCTTCTGATGACCAACTTTTCACTTATTTTCACTACACTGTACTGTCATGGGAAGTTAATGTTTTGCTTCTGTTTCTTAGAAATGGTTCCATAATCCTACTATATATTTCCAAGATGATAAATTTTCTTGAGTATTTGGATTTTGTCCTATATACCAGCCCCCCCTTCCTTCTTCCTCTTCTCCACATTTCTATGCTGTAGCACATAGTAAGCATTTTATAAAAGTACTTTTTTATTGAATTGAATTTCTTTAACTTTATAACTCAAATATAAAAACTAGGGTTATATGTTTACAAGTAAATATTGGCTAGTTCCTGAAGAGGCAGCATAATTTTATTTTAAATGTTTGTTCTGTTACTGTTCCTTAAAATACTGCCAGTGCAGAATAATTTTTAGAAATTTTATTCTAAGAATCTTTTGTTTGAAGACTAGTAGAAGAGGAGTAATGAGAAAATTATACACAACTGACCTCTAAAGAATTTTTCTGTGGGATATTATTAAGCATATAAGTTTCTAGAGGTTTTCCCCCCCATTTTTTATTTTTTCATGTAATTTTCAACTCTGTCTACAGTAAATATCTTTTTTTTTTTTTTTGGTTTAGCCTACTTTTTCATTCATAACATTCAAGAAGAGCTGGGATTACATGATTAATAAACTCGATCCACAATTATGTGCAATGATACCAAGACTTAAGTCAAGTCCATTTGTGTGTGTGATTTGTTCCATAAATATGTTCCACAAAATAATTTGTCTCTTTTTAAATCATTTTTGGGGGAAGGGAGGAATGTGATGATACTAGTAATGGTATCTATTACGGTCTAGGCATTGTGTTAATAAAAGCTTTACAAATATTACTTCATTTTATTCTCACAATAAGTCGACAGTTATTATTGTCCCCATTTTACAATTGAGGAAATAGAGACAAATAGCCCAAGATCATACAACTAATAAGTGCCTGAGACCGGATTAAAATTCAGGCCTTCCTGATTGCAGGCCTAGTGTTCGTTCTGCTACACATCCTTGCTGCTGAAGGATTGAAGAAAGACTGTTAGATTGCTGACACATATTTTTGTTTAACTTTGAAAGTACACTTAAAAACTTCCCAAATCTGCTTCTTGAAATTCCCTTTCCTTCAGTGGGCAGTGGTGATAAAAACATCACTTGTGTCCTGTGATCTTCAGTTTCTTCACCAGAAATTCATTGTTAATAATGCCTTCTAGCTTTCTTCTGGTAGTAATTTTTATCTCCATCACAATTTCCAGAAATGGATAGTTGTCATCACGTTTAATTATTCTTGAGTGTCCCATATAAATGCTCCATGGAGTTAGTGAACTTCTCTATGCTCCCTGCTATTAATATCGCTTAACACTAAATAGCAAGCATTTATTTATTCAGTGCCCGCTGCATTCCACAGGATATACTAAGTAATGGAAATACAAACACAAAAATAAAACATTCCCTCTCCTCAAGGAGCTATTTTGTAAAGAGCAAAAACATGTACATATATACTTTATACATAAGTATGAAAAAAAGTAAAATTTTTAGGGGCAAGATTGTAGCTCAGAGTATCTGGGAGGGTCATGTCAAGGCATTTGTGCTGAGTCAGCTTGTGTGGTACTGTTGGGGAGGGCTTCTTGGCCAGTGAACTTGTTTAAACAGGGAAGAAACATGGACAGATATATACTTAATGATAATTACTTTGGCAGTAAAGTGTAGTATGAACTGGAGTGGTGAGACTTGGCCATAGTGAGACCACTTAGGAGTGATAAAAGATTGGGTGTATGGAGACCACAGTCTTCGCAAGCAGTAAAAAGAGGCTACATTAAAGTGATAGCTGTATGTGTGAAGACAAGAGGTTAGATGTAAGAGATTTTTCTGACAGTAAATTTGACCAAATTTGGCAATTGGTACTGGAATTATAAACCTGGGAAAAAGATAGAGTGTGTTTGATAGAAATCAAGAAGTATAGAAGTGAATAGGCTTTTTGGGAGGAAATATTTTATTTTTTCCAATTACATATAATTATTGAACTTTTTTTTTTTTTTTTTTTTTTTACAATTTTGAATTCTAAATTTTCTCTTCTGCCTTCCCCCATCTTAAGAAAATAAGCAATTTGATAGATTATACACATATAGTCATGTAAACATTTTCATATTAGCTATGTTGTAAACAAAAAAATATAAAAAAAATCTATCAATAAAAAAAGTAAAAAATATACTTGCATTAATATTCGATCTGTTCTTTCTCTCCTTCCTTCCTGCCTCCCTTTCCTTCCTCCCTTTCTTCCCTTTCCCTTCCTTTTCTTCCCCTCCCTTGCTTTTCTTTTTTTTCTTCCATTACACAGCTAGTAAGTGTAAAATGTTTGCCGCTGAATTTGAACTCGGGTCCTCCTGATGCAGGAGCAGTGCTCTATCCACTGTGCCATCTAGCTGCCCCTTGAATAGCATTTTTCATCATAAGTCCTTCATTACTGTCTTAGCTGAGGGTGGGGAACCTTTTTTTTTTTTCTCCCTGACAAGGACCATTTGGATATTTATGACATCACCTGCAATTATCAGGTGATCAACATGGAATTAAGTTATAATTCCATAATTATAATTGTGGAAGATTATCATACCTAGCTTTCAGCTCATCATTGTCTATGGTTGCCTTAGCTAATGATTTCTTAGGTCTTATACTGGGGGGCTGAATGTTCTCCACTCTTGTCTTAGATCATTGAATGGCTAAGTGATTGACAATTGATCATCATATATTGTTATTGTGTACAATGTTCTGATTCTGCTCATTTTATCTTGTATAAGTTCATATAACTCTTGCCAGGTTTTTTTCTGAAACTATCCTGCTCCTATTTTCTTACAAAACCAAAAATATTCCATCAAAGTCATATACCTCAATTTGTTCAGCTATTCCTCAATTGGTAGACATTGACTCCATTTCCAATTCTTTGCTTAACACACAAAAAAGAGCTGCTATAAATATTTTTTGTATTTGTGGCTCCTTTTCCTTTTTTTAATTAAAAAATTTTATTCGAGAATACAGACCTAGTAGTAGTATTGCTGGGTTCAAGGATATTCAGAATCTTATAGATCTTTGGGCATAATTCCAAAAGGCTCTCCAGATGGTTGAATCAGTTTATAATGCTACTAAGAGTGTGCATTAGTGTCTCAGGTTTTTCATATTCTATCCAATATTTGTTATCTTCTGTCTTATTAGTCAGTTGATAGGTGTGAAATAGTATTGCTGGGTTATTTTAGTTTGTAGTTCTCTAATCAGTAGTGATTTAGCATATTTTTTCTAGGACTATAATTGCGATTTCTTCTGAAAACTGCCTCATATCTTCTGACCACTTATTAATTGGGGAATGACTTGTATGAATTCTTATAAATTTAACTCAATTCTTCATATATTTTAGAGTTGAGGTCTTTTATCAAAGAAATTTATTGAAAATTTTCCCCTCCAGTTTCCTGTTTTCTTTCTAATCTTAGCTATATTACTTGTGTTTGTGCAAACATCTTTAATTTCATGGAATTAAAATAATTCATTTTACACCCTATAATGTTCTCTGTCTCTTGTTTGGTAATACATTCTTTTTTTTATCCATAAATGTGATGGGTAAAAAAAGTACTCTATGCTTCCCTAATTTGCTTATGATAGGAATATATATATTTAAATCATGTACCCATTCTGGCTGTATCTTGGTGTACAGTCTGAAATGTTGGTCTATGCCTTACTTTTTGCCATTTTTCCCAGAAATTTTTGTCAGAAAATGAGTTCTTGTCCCAAATGCTTGGATTTTTAGGTTTATTAAGCATTGTATTACTATGGTCATTTACTACTGTGATATGTATCCAATTTATTCTACTGCTTCCCCATTATTTCCTAGCCATTACTAGCTTCTTTTGATGATTAACTGCAGTGCAGTTTGAAATCTAGTAGTTCTCCTTCTTCCTCTCCCCCCCCACTTTTTTTCCCCTTGATATTTTTGATCCTTTAATCCTCCGAATGAATTTTGTTATGATTTTTTTCTAGCTCTATAAAATAAAGTTTTTTTGGTAAGTTTGATTTGAATAGTGCTGAATAAATAAGTCTAGGTAGAGTTATTTTTATTTTATTGGCTCGGCCTTCCCTTTAGCAATTAATAGTTCTCCAGTTTAGGTCTGTTTTTATTTGTGTGAAAAAGCATTTTGTAATTTTGTTCATATAATTCCTGGGTTTTTCTTGACAGGTAGACTCAAATATTTTTGAACACCTACAGTTAGCTGGCATGAGGTGTTTGGTAAGCCAGCAAAGAAGACTGAGAAGGGATTAGTTAAATAAGTAGATGGTAATTCAAAAAGAAGTAGTGTCACAAAAACAGACATGAGAGAGTTTCTAAGAAATGAAAGTGTTCAACTGTGTCTGTAAGATATCATTGTTTACTAAGAGCAAATCATAGTAGGTTAACCTCATGAAGGGTGGAACATCATGGTAAGATAAGAGTATTGGAATTGGAGTCAAAATGACTGAGGCTCAGATTTTACATCAGATATTTGCTAGTTTTTTTGATCCTGGGCAAATTATTTTACTTCTTTGTGCTTGTCTTCTGTCCTCGTCTATAAAATGGGAGAGTTGGATTTAATGACCTCTTAAGGTCTCTTCCCACTCTGATTTGACTGTCCTACAACCCCTTTTTGCTATATTTGGGACAAAATGGGATAATGTGACAGGGATGATAGTACATTTGATGTAGTTTTGACTCTCTAAGCATAGCAATCATATCCCATGGTAGTCTAGTATTTGAGGGGTTAATATGATTATATTCTCCTTGGATTTCCAAAGGAATGCTATAGATAATAGTTTTTGTGTAGCTTTCTTAATTATTAAAGACATTTTGTTTTAATTTTATTTAAAGGTTTTCTAGCTCCTATGTAGGAATGAAAAATTATCATGGGGCACTTGTGTAGGTATTTAATGCATAGACTTAAAACTGTTTTCTTTTTGATTTAGGTATAGTATTGGAAGTATTCTAGGTTATTCAACAATTAACATAAGGAGATTTACTGAGCTTAGCACAGAAAAATATACAAGGATATTGTAGCACTTAGGCATTTTTATCTATTACACATATTTTACAAATACAGTCTTATTTGATCCTCAAAATAGCCTTGCAAGGTAGATGCTGTTAATATCCACTTGCAGTGGCAAAGTATGCACTGAGGAAACTGAAGGAAACAGATGTAAAATCTGTCCAGGATTACACAACTAGTAAATGTCTGAATAGTGGGTTGCAAGGATGGGACATTGAATATTTTGTATGAGAAACAGTAGAATATGTGAAGGGTGCTAATGTTTGATAAGATTGGGAAAGTAGCTTGGAACCAGGTTATTAAGGGTTTTAAATGCTAGACTGAGAAGTTTTAAGTTTAACTTTAGAGGTGGCAATAACAATTAGAACTTCTTCATAGAATTTAGGAGATAAAAATGGTTTCAGCAGTCATTTAATTTAACTTTTTTGCAAATGAATTCCCAGTGTTACATGCTTGACAAATAGTTATCCAGTCTCTGCTTGAAGACTTTCAGTGAGAAAAATCTCAAAATATCTCATTCCACCTCTGAATGGCTTTAATTGTTGAGTTCTTTCTGATTTCAGATCTCTTATCCATTGCTCGTGGTTGTTTTGGAGTCGCACAGAACAGACTAATCACTCTTCCACATGAAAACCCTTAAGATACTTACAAGACAGTTATCTTCACCCCCTTCTCCAAGTTTTCTGTCTTCAAAACTAAACATCCCTGATTTCCTCACCTGATCCTCATATGACTTCATGGCCCTTCCCTGCCTTGATTTCTCTCCTCAGAGTGCTCTCCAGCTTCTCAGTGTTAAAACTGTGACCCAGGGAATGTGACATGTGGTTAACCATTTAATTCAGAAAAATAAATTTGGCAGCTCTTTAGAAGATGGATTGGAGAAGAGAGAAAACAATTAAAAAGCTGCTATAGTAATCAAGGCAGAAGATGATCAGGGCCTCAAGTAGTGTGGTAGCTATGTACATAGTGAAAATGCTGTGTGAGATATGGGGGTACAACTGACAGTACTTGAACAATTGATTGGTGAGGGGGAGAGAGGAAAAATGATTGATCTAAGGTTATAAACCTAGGCAACTAGAAGATTGGTGCTACTTTGAATGATAAAAGAAATGTCCAAAGTATGGGCAGGTTTGAGAGGAAAATAATTAGGCCATTAGAATATGAGCTCTTTTTTTTCCCCTTTCGTTATATTTCTAGCACTTAGTGCTGTTGTTCAATCATTTATGTCTGACTCTTTAAAATTTTTTTTCAATAATATTTTATTTTTCCAAATACATGTAAAGATAGTTTTCAACATTCATTTTTGTAAGATTTTGTGTTCCAAATTTTCTCCCTCATTTCCTTATATTCTCCCCTGCCCCCAATCCTGCTCTTAAATGGCAGCCATCTAAGGAATGTTATTTGATGAATTTCTTTGTATCTATGAGGATGGGCTCTATTGGTGGCACTATATAATTCCGACCTATCCTATTCTGTTTAATCTTTTAATTATTTGGATAGACATCCTGATTATCACATTTTCAGTTAACAGAAATCTGGGAGAGCTGACTTTGGATAAAAGTATAATATAAAAAATACCTTGACAAATTTAATGAATATGTATATATATAAAATCTTGTGCTCAGATTAAAAAATTTTTCAGAGACACATGATTGAGGTGTGGTTTAGATAAATGATGTTAAACTCAAGTAGAAATCAATCTCTAAAGTGTGCATATTGATTTAGAGAAACACAAGTTAACATTATACTGTATTGGATTTTTATCAGTTTTTGTTCAGAATTTTCCAATTATATTTTAATCTGGTTAGGGCCCCAGTTGAGAGTTTGATACTTCTAGTTTAGGCCATAATTTGTGAGGAAAAAAGCTTAGTCATTTTTATTATTACAAATACAATTTCAGTGCAAATTAAGACAACTCTGAGATACCACTGCATACCTGTCAGACTGGCTAGAATGACAAGGAAAGATAATGCAGAATGTTGGAGGGAATGTGGGAAAACAGGGACACTAATACATTGTTGGTGGAATTGTGAATACATCCAACCATTCTGGAGAGCAATTTGGAACCATGATCAAAAAGTTATCAAACTGTGCATACCTTTTGATCCAACAGTGTTACTACTGGGCTTATATCCCAAAGAGATCTTAAAGAAGGGAAAGGGACCAGTATGTGCAAGAATGTTTGTGGCAGCCCTCTTTGTAGTGGGCAGAAACTGGAAAATGAGTAGATGCCCATCAATTGGAGAATGGCTGAATAAATTGTGGTATATGGATATTATGGAATATTATTGTTCAGTAAGAAATGACCAGCAGGATGATTTCAGAAAGGCCTGGAGAGACTTACATGAACTGATGCTGAGTGAAATAAGCAGGACCAGGAGGAGATCATTATATACTTCCACAACAATACTATATGATGATCAATTCTGATGGACGTGGCCCTCTTCAACAATGAGATGAACCAAATCAGTTCCAATGGAGTAGTAATGAATTGAACCAGCTACGCCCAGCGAAAGAACTCTGGGAGATGACTAAAAACCATTACATAGAATTCCCAATCCCTACATTTTTGCCCACCTGCATTTTTGATGTCCTTCACAGGCTAATTGTACAATATTTCAGAGTCCGATTCTTTTTGTACAGCAAAATAACGGTTTGGACATGTATACTTATCTTGTATTTAATTTATACTTTAACATATTTAACATGTATTGGTCATCCTGCCATCTAGGGGAGGGGGTGGGGGAAAGAGGGGAAAAATTGGAATGAAAGGTTTGGCAATTGTCAATGCTGTAAAATTACCCATGCATATAACTTGTAAATAAAAAGCTATTAAAATTTTTTAAAAAATAGCTTTAAATGCCGCCCCCCCAAAAAAAAGACAAAACAAAACAAATACAATTTCAGAAAAAAGATTAACAATTATCCCACTTTATTCTTCTGATCACAGCAGGTATTATGGTCAAGTTGGGACACCACAGTTTTTGATAAGCTGCAATATACAAAGCACTGTACTAGTCACTAGAATTCAACTAGAAGTGACCCAGAATCATTAGGGGATTCAGAGCCATATAATAATCATATTTTACCATGCTTTAGTTTCACATCCCTTTTAGCTATCACATCTACCCACCTAAGTCATCTCACCATCTGCCTGCCATCACTGACCTGCTCTTTTCCATGTAGACCAGCATTTTCTTTAGAAGACCTCAAATTCATATACCCTGATCTTCCTCAATCTAAGCTTCTTATCTTGGAAAGTTAATTCACTCAATTTTGCAGCTTCAACCTTATTGCCTAACTCATTAGAACATTAGATGATAGAGACTGTGTAAACTAGGTTACTACTGGATGACCTTCAACATCAGTCTGTGCTTCAGTTTTTGAACTATCTAGCCATTCATCCAGTTCATTTAACCAGCACCTCTTCTCTCCTATCCCTATTTTCTATCTTCTCAAAATAAAATTCCCTTTTCTTGCAGTCTGTCAACATGTTGTCTTTTCAGAAAGAAAGCAAGCGGAAGAAAAAGAATTATCTCTTTTTTAATCTTTATATTCTCTTTGCTTATCACAATGCCTGGTACATAGTACTAATAGTAATAAGTAATCTATCCATTCATGCATTCAGCCGTTCATTTATTCATAAAAGTAACGGTGGAAGGAACTGGGGGTGTTTAGACTGGTTTTTATCTGACTTAAAAATATTTGAAGTGCTTTTCAGATCACAGAGAATTTAGAGGGTTTAATTCTCTTTCTCCAGGGGAAAGAACTAAAATAAGTATACTAATCTAGATATTACAGGGAAACATAAAGAATTTCCAAATTATCAAAGTTATCTGTGATGTTTTGAAAAGCTTTGAGAATCATAGTTCTAGGTAATTCAATCATTTTATTAATAAAGCCAGCACATTTCTTAATAAAAAAATGGTCATTAGGCTGTCTTTCTTAGACCAAAGATCCCCAATGGGGTCTTTATAAGCCCTTTGAAGAATTGTATTTCTTAGGGATGCCAATCAACTATGATTGCTTAATAAAATGGGAGGGTAGACTATGCTAAAGTGAGGGTGTTGAAGTATTTGCCTTAGGTCCTCCAACTCTTGGTTAAAGAAATAATCAATTTTCTTATCAGCTGTCTTTTACTATAGGGAGAAGCAGCATTTTCTCAAACTTGAGCAACCACAAAGAACAGGAATAGCCCAAACTTAGAATTTATTTTACTGTCTGCTTCTTGGCCCGAGTAAATCTTTGACGTTTTCCACATTGGTTTGTTTCAGGATGAAGAAGTAGCTAAAAGAGAAAATCTTGGTCCTAAAATAGTAATTAGTTATTAAATATAAGAAACATTCATTTCTCAGATATCAAAAAATGAAATCAACTGTATTAGGCAGTAACCTCCCCATCTCTGAATATATTCAGTTTGACGACCAAGGATTATGCATTTATTGAATTAATGATTTTCTGGTAGAAAAGGAAATTTCCCTTATGACAAAAAAATTAAACATTGCTATCAGATTGATTAAAAAACGATTCTTTGGCTGCAAATTACATAATTAGGGTTCTCTTTTTTTGTTGTTGTTCAAGTAATATATTTCCTCATGACTTGACATAATTTTCCAAACTTTTCAATTAGTCAGTTAGTGTTGAGTCTTTCATTAGAGGATTTTGTTGTAAGTAAAGGAGGATCCCAGTATTTATTTGAATTGAATTGGTTACTGTTTGCTAGTTTTTTTTCCCTTTGGTATGTGGCATACTGGATAAAGAACTACGTTTAGAGCCAATAGTACTTGAATTCAAATATTGTTTTAATAGACTAGCTTTATGATGGTGAGCAAGTCACTTACCCTCTATGTTTTAGGAAGCTTTTTTTTTTTTTTTGCTGAGGCTGTTGGGGTTAAGTGACTTGAGGGTCACACAGCTAGGAAGTGTTAAATATCTGAGAACAGATTTGAACTCGGGTCCTCCTGACTTCAGGGCTGGTGGCTCTATCCACTGTGCCACCTAACTGTCCATGTAGGAAGTTTTCTAAGTGGCAGAATTGAGAGGAATTTCCTTATTTGGTAGTTTTCTGTCAGTGGAATCACAGTTCTGGGCTCTACTGTCATTCCTGTTTTTCTTAGTAGTAAAAGTGTATGATTTTTGTGTGTATATTGGGGGAAATTTTTAAATGCAATTATAAAACTTTATTCAAATTTTGAAATATGGAATGTGATCTTTTGTACCATGTATATGTTGGGAAATGTAACGTTGTATCTGTAACTTATTTCATGTGGAAATAGTTCTGTTTTAATGTTGGGTTAATTTTTTTTTTAATTTCATAGTTTTTTTTTTCTGTTTTCCTTACATATAAAACATACATTTATTTTTTGCATAGTTCCATATGAATTATTTTGGGAGAGAAAAATCAGAACAAAAGGAAAAACCACGAAAGGAAAAAACATAATGGAGGAAAAAAGTGAACATAGCACATGATGATTTATATTCACTCTCTATAGTTCTCTGGGTGTGAATGGCCTTTTTCATCCAAATTTTATTAGGATTGTTTTGGATCACTGAACCACTGAGAAGAATCAGGTCTGTCATAGTTGGTCATCACACAGTCTTATTGTTGCTGGACACAGTGTTTTCCTGGTGTGCTTGTTTCACTAGCATCAGTTCATGTAAATTTTTCCAGGCCTTTCTAACGTCAGCTGTTCATCAGTTTTTTTTATTAGAACAATGATATTCCGTTACTTTCATATACCATAACTTATTCAGCTATTCCCCAATTGATGGGCAAATCAATTTCCAAATTTTTTGCCATTACAAAAAGAGCTGCTATATACATTTTTGCACATGTGGGTCTTTTTCCCACTTTTATGATCATAGATTATAACAGTCTTTAAGAATAACATTTTAATACAGAAATGATATGTTAGAACAAGTCCACTTCGAAATTTTTAATCTCCTCTCCCCTCAAAAAAACAACCTCTTCTCTCCTCTGACGTACAGTTATGAACTTTCGTGTTGTTGTCAAGACACCACTATATTCCCAGAGACCAGTCTTATGACTGCTGTATCATCCTTGACTTTTCACTCTTATCCTGTATATCCAGGTTGTTGCCATATCTTGTCATTTCTATCTTGACATCTCTCATATATGGCCGCAATTTTAGCTCAGGCTTTCAAAATCTCTTTTACTAGACTATTACAGGTAGTAATAGTCTTTTTCTTCTCTTTATTTTCATTCTTTATCTGATCTTTCCCTATTTCATTCCATTTTCCACACAGTTCCAAGATGATTTTTTCTACAACCTTTCTGACAGGGTAGTCTTTACTCCTTAGTGGGCTCCAGTGGCTTCTTGTTATGTTTAGAATTAAATATATTTTCCTCTGGCATGTAAAGCTTAAAGCTAAAGCTCTTCACCAAGCCTTTTTAGCCTTCTAAGACTATTATCTCCTTCATGCACCCTATGATCCAGCTCCATTGACCTGCTTGCAGTTCCTGTTGTGAAAATGGAATGGTTAATGTCTTTATTAATCACCTTGATTTTATTAATCACCTTGATTTAGTCAAGCTCCCTTACTATCCAGAAGAGACTGAACTGACCTGGGAATCAAATAAAACTGTATTCCTTGCTTGACATATCAGAAGTTCCTTGAAGTGTGGGCATACTGAATCCCAAACTTCTACTATTCCAGATAACCAGCTCAGACTGATTCATATCAACTCCCAGTTCTGAAAAACCACCCAGTCCAAAGATATGTCAGCAAAGACCACTGTGATTGCACCACTGTCCGCCCTGTTTTGTCTTTATAACCCCTGCTGTCTATGCTGTTCTAACTGTGCTCCTATGTATACATGTCCATGTATTTAGGAGGAATAAAAGCCATGGACACAACCTGTTTTGCCTTAGAAGGTTAGCACTATATTAAGATATTCCATCTCTTTTTTCTGTGATTTTTTTTATTTTTTGCACTGTTTGGTCCCCAGTGGTTAGAATGCTCTGTCCCACCTCACCTCTATTTACTTTATCTGGCTTCCTTCAAGACTCAGCTCTACAGGACCAGGAGATCATTATATACTTCAACAACAATACTATATGATGACCAATTTTGATGGACCTGGCCATCCTCAGCAATGAGATCAACCAAATCATTTCCAATGGAGCACTAATGAACTGAACCAGCTATGCCCAGAGAAAGAACTCTGGGAGATGACTAAAAACCATTACATTGAATTCCCAATCCCTATATTTATGCCCACCTGCATTTTTGATTTCCTTCACAAGCTAATTGTACAATATTTCAGAGTCTGATTCTTTTTGTACAGCAAAATAATGGTTTGGTCATGTATACTTATTGTGTATCTAATTTATATTTTAATATATTTAACATCTACTGGTCATCCTGCTATCTGGGGGAAGGGGTGGGGGGTAAGAGGGGGAAAATTGGAACAAGAGATTTGGCAATTGTTAATGCTGTAAAGTTACCCATACATATAACCTGTAAATAAAAGGCTATTAAATTAAAAAAAAAAAAAAAGACAGCTCTATTCTAATCTTTTTCAGTAAGCTTTTACTGTTTCCTACAAATGCTAATGCTTTCTCATTTCAGATGATCTTCATCTACTCATGTGTGTGTTACATGAATGGAACTAGTTATACACATTGTCTCCTTTGCTAGTCCTTCTTGAGGATAAGGACATCTTTTTACCTTATTGATTGAATGATTTGTAATGAAATTTAAAATGAAAGTTCATAATTATACAGAGGACAGAAACAGATTATTGAACTTGAAAGTCAGGAGTACTTGGTTTCAAATTCCCCCTCTGACCATAGGCAGGTCACTTAACTTAATTTCCTTATCTGTAAAATGGTAATGGATATTTGTAGTATCTAATGGTATTTTTGTGTGGCCTAAATGACATTGTGTTTATATAAAGTGGTAAGTAAATATATTACTTTAATGAAAAGATTATGATTATCATACAGCAATACTGTTTGCGGCCATATTTTTCAGAACTTCTAGAAACTTTCAGAGAAATTGCTAATTTTGTGTTTCCCCATTACAGGATTTTGGCTCCACACAGTTGTTATCAAGATATTGAGACCCTTTATAACTTCCTAGTGAGTAATGAGGTACGAGAGTTTCTTTAAATTTTTCTTTTTCAAAAGAAATGACTTTAATGTAAAATAAAAACAAAAAATAAATTTTAGATTGTGTTAGAAGGACAAACGTTGATGGATTTGAAAGAGTATTTTCCTAGGAATTAAAGGAATGTTTAATTACAAGACTTGTGAGTTTGCTAATTAACAGCATGACCTTTGGTAAACTTCTTATTTATGCCCAAATTTCCTTATCTGTAAAATGAGAAAGGTGGATTAGATTATTTCTGAAGTCATTTCCAGCTCTGATTTCAAAATGCAATAAAAGCAAATAAATTTATATTATTTTTAGTGCATGATGTTTCAGTATCTTTTATTTAATAATCAGTCACCTAACTCCTACCTTCTGCTTTTTTACTAGGATATACATTGCTTTAATATAATACAGTTTTCTTTGATAGAAATTATTGATTTATCCTAAAGGTTTGAGTAACTAGAAATGCCACAATGGCATAATATTTTATGGTCTCAACTTTAAGGCAGTACAGATCGTGAGGGGGACATTACAATGAAAATCTGGAATGTTGTTTGAATCATGTTCTCCCCAAATGTTTCTTAAAATCAGTTTACGTGCTTTTTCATTTTTGGTTTGGGGTATAATTTACCTTTCTCTTTGCCTAGGTAGTCTAGGTTGTCTTTATATTCTGACATTGCAAATTTGCAATCATTCATTTTTTAAAAAATAATTTATTTACAAGAGTGAGAGTATTAGATTTCTACATAATTGATAGTAAGTTTTAAGAAATTTATATTCAAGTCACTTTTTTTTTTCTAAGAATTGAAGTTATTTAACTTAATTTCTTTAGGTCATCCATTTATCATCTATTATCTTTAAATGAAAATTCTTTCATGCAGAGACTATCCTTTTAGATTCTATTTGTCATCAGCATTTGATGATTTTTTTTTAGTTGCTTAAGATACTCAGGGTGACTGTGTGCAAGGGATCATTTCATTTCACTTGGTGATCCCCACCCTAGCTGCCCACTGCCATCTCAAACTGCTATTGTACTTTTTAGTTTATGCTTATTATAATAGTGATGATAGATCTTGTCAGCTTATCACCTCTAGTATGGTACAGTGGAAAAGAAGGTTAGACCCAACTTTACCAATTAACCATCTTTTCTAACCTTTTGTTACTGCCTTCCATGCACATTGAAGACTAATTTAAAACCTATCTTTCACAAGAAGCCTTGTCTGATTCCTTTATCTGTGATGTTTTCCTGCTCTACCCTGACTTCACAGAATACTCTATAACTCTAACTTACCTGTCATGTATTACTGTATATCATATTTATTGCTCTGAGGGCAGGAATCATGACTTATTCTTAATAATAATTTAAATTTACACATTACCATAATGTTTACAAAATAACTATTTTTAATAGCAATCTTATGAAGTCATCTTACCAGTATTTTACAAATGAGAAGAATTGAATTTGAGATCATTTAAAACACCTTGGTGTAGAGTTAGAGAGCTAGGATTCAAACCAAAGTCTCTAAATTTAAAATCTGCTGTTATTTCCAGTGTGTTATAGTGTCCCAATAAATACTTGAATTGAGTTAAACTTATATTAGTTGTGTGCTCTTGGGTGTCACTTAACTTTTCTAGTCCTTAATCATTTCATTTGTAAAGTGAGCAGAATTTAGAACCTAGTTGACTTATAAGGTTCCTTCCAGCTTTACTTCCAGCTTTAAAAAGTTTATTAGTAAATCTGTGATGCTATTAGAAATATTTCTATCTTTTTCTTTTTAAAACATTATTTAAAACTTAACTGCAAGATAGGGGAAAAAACCCAAAAAGAAAATATTGTCATATGCACAGCAGAACATGAGAGAATTCAAAATATGAAACACTAAATTTCCATTTCAATAAAGCCTATATAATAAATACTTAACATTTTGTTTACAGTTGTCCATCCTTTCTTTGCTTCCTTGTAAGTTTTTCTTTTGTTCTCTGCTGTGTACTTTTTACTTTATTCTGTCCCTATCCCCTTTTTCCCCTTCTCTCTCAGTTTTCTGAAAAAGGCTACAGTTGATTGTAGATACATACACATTCCTTCATATTCTTGCTTTCTCTCTCTCTCTCTCTCTCACATACACACACACAAAACTATAATATTAATGATATTTTTAAAAATGTATATATACATATATGAATATACATGAATCCCTATGTATGTGTGTTGCCTATGTCTAAATTTTCATCATGGATACTTTGTTTTTGTTATGTGTTGAACACAGTAAGGGCACCTAAACTCAGTTTAATCCTAAAACAGGTTAAGAATTTTACTTAATGTTTTTCACCATCTTATAGAAAGCATTCCAAGAGTGACTATAAATTCTTAAACTATCGTTTTTATGATTAAATTATCAAAACCAGAGTCTTTTCCAGCAGTTTGCCTTCATTGTCATCTCCATTCTCTTATCTTTAATTTTTCCCTAGCTACTGGCTTCTTCCATACAGCCTACAAACATCCATTTATCCTCTATCCTTAAAAAAGTCTCATGTGACCATCCTAGTTAGCTGTCTTTCTGTGTCTCTTTTCACTGCTCCTTGAGATAGTTTTCAGTGTTCCCTATCTCCTCTGTCCTCCCAAGATTCTTAGTTTCTTGCCTCTTACCTCTCCCTTCTAACCCTCTGCTGTCCAACTTTCTACTTCATCATTCTATTGAAATTGCCCTCTCCAGGTAAATTACTACTAAGTCTAATGTCCTTTTCCCAGTCTAATGTCCCTTCTTAAACTTTTTCCACTTGCAACCCCTTTTTACCTAAGAAATTTTTACATGACCCTGGATATACAGATATATAAAATAAGTATACAAATCAAACTCACGTGATAATACTTTTGCATTCTCCACATTCAGTTACAATGATTCTATATGGGGTCACAACCCAGAGTTTCAGAAGCTTTGCTTTAACCTTTTGTATTATTGATAGTAGTGACCCCCTTCTCTTCTTGGATACTGTACTGTCCTTTCTCAGTTTTCTTGACCTTGCTCTCTCAGTTTTCCTCCTTTCTGTCTGATCCTTTTTAAGTTTTTCATGCCCATTAACCAGAGATTGTCCCTCAAGGTTCTGTCTCAGAATCTCTTCTGTTTTCTCACCACAGTATACGGGCTCATTTGATCTCATTAGCTCTTATGGCTTTCACACATATCCAACTTTAGTCCCATATAACCAATTGCCATTTAGACATCTCATCTATATGTTGCATAGGCATCTTAAACTCAGCATGTCCAAAGCAGAACTCTGCTTTCCCCTAAAATCAGTCCCTCTTTGAAACTTTCCTTTTACTCTTCCAGATATGATCATTCTCTCACATTAGCATCCTTGGTATTATTCTCAACTCCTTACTCACATATTGACAAATTTTATTGTTTCTACCTTTATGATAACACTCAGATATGTTCCTTTTCTCCACTTACATTGCCACTGTCATCCTAATTTGAGTGCTCAGTACCTCTTCCTTAGCTATTCTAATAGTCTTCTAATTGGTCTGTCTCAAATTTTTCCTAGTTTCATTCCATTCTCCACTTAGCTGTCAATATAAGTTTTCTAAAGTGTATACTTCCAAGCTCAGTGAACTGTAAAGGCACCTTGTTGTAGGATCATCTTCTATTTGGCATTTAAAGCTCTTTATAACCTGGCCCTTTCCTATATTTATAGTCTTCTTACATTTTACTATCTTTTATACTGTCAATAATTCAGCTATTCTGAACAACTTGCTATTCTCTGAACACACACATTCTCCTGTTTCTGTACTGCTTTCCTCTATGTCTAGAATAATTTGCCTATTCACTGCCACTTCTTAATATCTCTCCTTCAAGACTTAGGTCCAATCCCACCTTTGAATAGAAAACCTTTCCTTGTATCCTCAACAGTTTTCTCCCTTCCTCCCTCTCTTCTCTTCCTCCCTCTCTTCTCTTCTTCCCTCTATTTTTTTCCTCCCTTCCTTCCTGAAATATTTACATTTATTATGATATATTTCCAAATAAATTATTTGTTACTAAGATAAGCAACCTAGTGCTGGAAAGGACTTTAGAGACCATCTAGTATGAACCCCTCTTTTTTTTTTTTTAATAATTTTTTTTCAATTAACAAGCATCCATTTTTTCACTTTCCCACCTTCCTCCTCAACTGGAATTAAAACAAAACAAAACAAAACAAAAAAACATTTGTAACAAATATTCAGTCAGATAAAACAAATCCTCGGTCATTTGCTATGTTCAAAAATGTGCATTCTTTTCTACATATTTAGCCCGTTTCTAATCTATCATCATGTGAATGTTCATCATCAGTTTTCTGGAATTATGATTAGGTAATTGTGTTAACAAAAGATTTTTAAGTCTTTCAAAGTTGGTCATTTTTATATTGTGGTTAAATAAAAATTTTCTCCTGGATTTGTTCATTCCACTCTGCATCAGTTTATACAAGTCTTCTCAGGTTTCTCTGAAACTATTATTTTGGTTATTTCTTAAAGCAAAATAATATTCCATTATAGTTGTATACCATAATTTGTTCAATCTTCTCCAATTGATGAGTACCACCTTAATTTAAAGTTCTTAGCTACCACCAGAAAAGAGCTGCTAGAAACATTTTTATATGAATAATTCCTTTTCCTGTTGATGTCTTTGAGAGTATATAGGCTTAGTAGTTATACTCTGAGTCAGTAGATATGTATAACTCATTTTGGGGGCATAGCTTGAAATATTTTTTCTGGAATGGATGGACCAACATATAGTTCCACTGACACTGTGTTACTTTGCATGTTTCCACCCCTCCAACATTCATTATTTTGCTCATTTTGTTCATTTTTGTTCATTTTGATAACTGTGTGAATTAGAAACCCAGAATTACTTCAGTTTACATTTTCTCTTAGTGATAAGGAGTATTTCATTTGGAAGTTGATAGGTTTGATTTTTACTTTTGAGTACAGCTTATTCATATACTTTGACTAATAGTCAATTGGAATTTTATTTTTATTTTTTTTTTTTTTTTAATAACAAGATGAGCAAATTGAGACTAGGGAAACTGCATAATTTGCCTAATGTCACCTAGGTATCAAGTGGCAGGAAGAATTTGAAACCAGATTCTCTGTGACCTGGGCACATCATGTAAGCCTGTTTGCTTCTGTTTTTTTATCTGTAAAATGAGCTGGAGAAGGAAATGGCAAACTACTCTAAGAAGAAAGTCCTTTGAGGAGTAATGAGAAGTTGTATACAACTAAAAACCACCTGGACAATAACAACAACAAAATCTTATCATTTATAGACATTTTAGAGCAGAAGTGTCAAACATGAACGACACTCTGAGTGATGGTAAGGTCAGAGCCAAATTAAAATGTAATTGAGAAATTTTAACAAAATAAATTTAAGTCAGTAAGTGGTCCAAAGGGTAACCCTCATTTCTAGTAGCGTCTAATAGTGTGACACTACTGCTCTAGAAAATAAAATTATTTTACATGAGCATACAGTGACATTTTTACAGGAATCTATTTGCCTCCATAGAAGACACGATCTGCTGTGGAGGTATTTTTTTGTTTTTAAAAATACTTTTCTCTTTATTAGATTAGCATCTTATCTATTTAAGCATCTTTTTTTAAAATTGAAAGTCAGACTTCACAGCATATAACTTGTAAAAATAAAACTTAAAAAGTTAGAAATATAGAAATGTCTATTAATTTGAACTCTAAGAATTTATGATCACTTAAGCTCCATATTAAGTAAAAAGAGAGGCAATGTGATATATGGGTGAACGCCTCAAAGCCAGAGAAACCTGCATTCAAATTCAGCTTTTTGATACAGACTGCCTGTGTGATTCTGGGCAAGTCACTTAATCTCTCAGTTCTCTAAGAAACATTCTAATGCTTTAAATTATAGAAAGGGTTCTAATTTTAATTGGTAAAAGTCATTTCCTCTTCTAGGAGTTGATTGTATCATTGACATTATAAATTAAATCCCTATCCCATTTTAACTAAGAAGTTCAAAATATTTTCTTTGTGAATTTTTGAAGTATTTAGCATGAATTTAAAAATTCATTCAGACTAAAATCAGTACCTTTTTCAAACTAAGCATGTAAGAAATTATGAATTTTTCCAAATGGCCTACAATTTTGGCCTAATAATTTTGTATTTTAAAAGACTTTTAAATCATAGCATTCCCATCAATTTTTAAAAACTAACTTAGTTAATGCTTTATAGCAAAGTACATTATTTCTTTAAAAAAATTTAATTCTGTAACTATATATAAATAAAATTCTATAAATTATACTTGGTTAAAACAGACTTTTTAGCCATTTTCTCTTTTCTGGTATTAAATAAATCATAACAGTAACCAGTTATAATAATACATTATAATGTAAATCTTGTCAACAAACTATCAATAATATTGAACTCTCATCTAATCCATCCTATGTCTTATCATGGCATTGAGTTAAGTCTAAATTTTTCCTGTCTGTGCCAGCATAAGAGAATCTGATGGCTCTTACTATATAAGAAAAATTGAGGGTATAATACCAGGGATCAGTCAGCTAAACTAAATTTAGAGCTTTTCATTGATAAGTTGGCCACAGAGTAATGAATATTTTGGCTATGTTAACTCATGAAGACTATCCAGTAAGGCTTAAGGGATTGTGATTGTTATTACTAAAGGGAATACACAACTCTATAAGGAAGAAGGTCATGGCTCCCTTGACTGTTATATCAGGATCAGTGGTTCACAGAACCTCAGAATTTTAAGAAACCTTAGAAATATCCAGTTAGAGCCATATCTGAAAAAAATCCTTTTTCCAACATACCAAATAAGGGGTCACCTAGCTTTAAGATGAAGATTTTCAATGAGAAAGAGAATCCTTGAGTCAACCCTTTCCATTTTGTATAAGCTCTGATTATTAAGAAGAGATTTTCCTTGATAGCATACCTAAGCCGCCTTCTTTTCAACTTCTACCCCATTAGGATTAGTTTTTTCCTTTGGGGCCATGAAGAAGAAGTCTAGTTCCGCTTTCATGTTACAGCCACTCAAATACTTGAGGAAAACATTCATATTCTTCCTCATTCTCCAGGTTAAATCTCCCTAGTTTTAATGATTGTCTTCTCTTATGAACTAGAGATCCCCTTACTTTTCTGACTGCTTTCTCCAGAACTCTCCAATTTATCAATGTACTTCCTATACAGTGCCCAGAACTGAACACAATGTTCTAATATTGTGTTCTAACAAAGGCAGAATAGAATGGTGGTGTTATCTTCTGGTTCCTCAAAAGTTATGCCTTTGCTAATGTAGCCTAAGAGTATCTTACTTTTCTTGATTGCCCTATCACACAATCAGTTTATATTAAATTTACAATCCATTAAAACCTGAGATCTTTTTGAGATGAATTAGTATTTAGTCACTATATACATATACCATACCAGTCTTTTACTTATAAAGCTGATTGATTGATTGAATCCAGGCATAACCTTTACATTTGATCCTATTAAATTTCAAAGATTCAGCCCAATGTACTAATATGTCAATATAATTTTTAATCTTAACGGTCATTCAACTTGTTAGCTGTCCTTCCCAGCATTGTGTCATCTATAGATTTGATAATTATGCCATCTGTGTCTTTAACCAAGTCATTGTTAAAAATACATATGGTCCATTGAACTCCATTGAATGCTTCTAGGTCATTCAGCCAGTTCAAGATAACACTTAATCAAACTCTCATCTAGCTTAGGACTTACTAAATTTTTTTCATTCATGACCTCTTTTCACCCAAGAAATTTTTATGCAACCGTGGGTATTTAGGTGTATAAAATGGGTATACAAATCAAACATTTACTGATAATAAATCATAATTTCACAACCCCCTCCCCATTTAATTACACGACCCATATAGGATTGCAAACCACGGTTTAAGAAGCTTTTATGTAGCCCACATCTTTAATTCCTTCAACAAGAGTAACATGATACTTTTTCAAATGTTTTGCTAAAATCTAGGTAAATTATATCTACCACCTTCCCCCATATACTAATACAGTCACCATGACAAAAAGAAAAATATATTAGACTTGCATGATATGATCTTGATGAAACCTTATTGACTTTTTGTGGTAATCATTTCCTTTATTAGATATTCAGTAACTCAATACTGTGATTTAGAATTTTCCATAGTCAAGCTCATCCTATTATTAACAAGCCCTATCCTCCTTCTCTCTTTGAAAATTGGGATAGAATTAATTCAGTAGTACCAGGTCATCTCCAGGCATCCTGAACTCTGTCTTGCTACTGGATCCAGATGACTCTGGAGGAGAAAGGGAAACTGGTGACCTTGCACAGCCCTCCCTCACTTCAATCCAATTCCCTGATATTGTAGTTAGTTCTGTTTGAGAGCCAGTCTTTCAAAGATCACTGGCAGTGGTTTAGCACTTAACACCTACTAATTCTTTTATTTCCTAAAAAAGTTGTTTCTCTGAGCCACTGACTGCAGCGATTAGAATGAGGGCTCCCTGAATTCTAGTTTAAAAATGAGGAAACGTGATCACTTCCTCTTGTCCACTTTAATTTCTTTCTTTATTGACAAATGTCTCCAAATGAATGAGCATCTGGCAACCCTGTGTCTTCACTGGAAAGAGTAAAAAGAAACTTGCATATAAGACCTGTATGTGCAAAAGAATTTTATAAAAGGTTGCCCTTTATAGCCAGCTAGATACTGGAGTGGGATGTTTTGGGTCACAGTGCTAAAGTTATCTTTTCTGCTTTCCCCAGCAGGGAACAGGAAAGGTTCCATCTCTGATTTATGATAGAAATGTTCTCTTATTTTTAAAGGATCAAGGGTACTAATGTATGGGGATCAAGGTTCTGTCACCCTTACTTCCAGAGCTTGCTTTGAGCTCACTAATTGGTTAGGGAGAATGAGAGTGAAACCAGAACATTTTCTGATTTGTTCAAAGTTGGTTAATATGAGGGCTGTAAAGGGTTTTCTCTGTGTTGCTAGATGTGTTGTGGGTATTAAACATTACAATTTAATTATTTCTATTTAATATCCAGATATTTAAAATCCTACCACTTAGTGTATTAAGCAGTTTTAACTAGGTTTTTACTAATCATTTGATTTAGTGTACAATTTTAATAATTATGATTTTTCTCTTTTCCTTAGGCAAATAGATGTATCAACTTTACTGCCCAGGAACTTTATGACTGTGTGTCACAGGCTGAATATCGGTAAGTCATCTATAGTATAAATCTGTAAACAGAATAAGTGTCTTGAAATAATAAAAATTACTAGAAACAGCAGTAATTTTCACCTTTTCTTGAGCTGCTTTGATTTTAGACTCTTCTCATCTCTTATTTAGCTACTTAGTTCTTCTTTTCTAATTACTGAAGTTGGTGGGTGTGTTTTATAATGAATAATTGCCCTTGACAGAAAACACTGAATAATCATTTCATAGAATTTCATAGAACATGCTGTCTTGCAGTTCCTCACCTGGCCGTTCCTTGTACCAGCAATTTTGATTAAAAGGGAAATTCCTTAAAGGAAAGACAGTTCTCTCCAACATGTCTGAATTACTTGGATTTTACTTTTTTTTTTTTTTTTTTTTTTTTTGACTCTTATCTTGTTGCATTTACAGGTTTACTTCTTTTATGCTAGTTATATTTTTTTAGGCGTAACAGTCACCAAGGTTTTTTTTCTTAATTACTAGGCTATGTGAGCTATGGCATTTGCTAACAAGCTGACTATTAGACTATAGACTATTTATTGGGATTAGAATGGTGGGGGTAGAGAGGAGGGAAGTTGTAGTAGTTGACATTGAAAATAAATTGAATAATGCCTAAATTCTATATAAGGTTGCCTTGGGGCTATTTAAAAGCCGTTGGATTTTATGGGACCATTTCAATATTATAAAGTTTTTCTACTTAAAAGATGAAATAGAAAGAGGACTCCTTTCCCTTATTTGACACAGGGCCAAATGTGATAGGTGAGGTTGAACCAGACTCCCTTTTTTTAAAATAAAGAATTTTAGTAGAATAATATTAAGGCCAAACCAGTTTCTCTATAATCTGGGAGAGGGGGGTAGGCAGGAATAAATTGCATTTAACAGGCATACATATCACTTTCTTAGGAATAGTAAAGCAAGTAATTATTTAAAGTGCTTGAGTTTTTAGTTCTTTTATAATTTCTTATCTCCAGAATTGACTGCAAAGGAGGGAATTGTGACTGTGGAAACCAGACATCTGCAGAAAGACTTTTATTTTAATGCTATAGGGGAAATTATAAATGCTATAGGAATGAATGGAGAGGGTAGAGATGGGGGGAGGGGAGGGAGGAACTGTGCATAGAACCTGATACAACAGAAAGATAATATTTCCGATTGAATGTCCTTGATTAAAATTTATAAGCAAGGGATAAAATAGAAATCTCATCACATGATTATAATTCAGGATGATTTTTAAAATCTGCTGTCAACCGCCTTTCAATTTTTTCAGCTGAAGATCCCTTCAGCTTAAAGGAATACTTGATTACCCATTCATTTGTCCGGATCATAGGAGAATTTTATTCAGAAACCTAGGATGGTGTATCAGCCAGTCTTAGTTATTATAAAAAAGAAATTGAAGCAGTTTTAACTTTTTCAGAAAACCTAAAAGAGACAGTCATTTTTCAGTATAAATTAAAAACTAATTTGTGATATCAGATTCAAAAAATATCTGTAAAGCCAAACAGCATTCCACTAACAGCAGAATGTGTACCAACACTACTGTTATTTTCCCATTAAGAATGCTTTTGGAAATTTGCTTGTTTTGTGACTCTAGAGACAGAAGTTTCCTCAAAATTACCCTAGAACTAGAGTTCCTGATTTCTAACACAAGAGCTTTTTAAAAATAGCCTTGGATCCAAAAATACTGTAAAGGACTTGGATTTTTCATTTTAGCTGAGGATGCATGTTACATGACATGTAAATAATAAAGTATGTTTTGAGCATCAAAAGTGCTTTGATTAGTCAGAAATAACTCTTGCATATAACACAGATATGTGTCTCCATTTTTAGGAAGAATTTAAGGGAAGTTATATCAAGTAATCAAAGGTTGGCTAATTATTTTTATATCATTATATAATTGGTTAGATAAAATTGAACTGGTAAATACAGTTAACATCTAGCAAGACAGAATCTTCCCCTTTCCTCTTCTTTCTTTTTTATTGACTCAAACTAGTCAATTGCTTTGGTTTTTGTTTCTTCAGCCAAACCAAGAATGAGGCACCTATTTGTATTATTCAGGGAAGAACATGTCTATTACTTATTTTAATATAGTGCAATTCAGTTTTCCTCTTGCCTAATTAATAATTTTCTAGAGTTATACAAATAAATGAAGAAAAGTATTTCTTTATTGACTGAATTATTTGGAGAATTGTGTCTTCTGATTTTTGCTGTGGAAGTAATCTAACAAATGTTCATAGTGTGATATTATGTGCCTTATGTTCTCTAATTTATCTTTGAAAATAGGTTAATAGTGATAGAGGATACAGCCGTTCTTGAACTTAATATTAAATGCTAATGTTATAAATATCTTGATAAAGTAGATAAAAGTCTAATGTATTAGACTTTAAAACAATGGAACAAAAAAGCATTTTTAGGGAGTTACACTGTGTACATCTGTTGTGCAATTTGGCATTTATTGTGGTTTTGTTTGTGGGTCTGCTAGTGAAATGACAATTGATTTTTTTTTTTTTTCTATGAGGTACCGTTTCATTGCTTTATTTGTATTCCCAACACCTAATTTAGCATCAGGCACTTGCTTAATAAATACTTGCTATTGGTTTGCCTGCTTCCTTTTTCCTACCTTCTCCTCCTCCCCCCAAGACACTTGCATTGCTTCTGTTTATAAGTACCTGTCACATAGAAATGGTTTTTAAAATTCTTTTTCATAACATGTAGAGGAAATGTTTTTAAAATAACCTTTAAAAACCAAATACAAGCTAAATTTACCCCTTTAACATATATGCCACGTATCTTAAAAAAAAAAAAAAATACTTGTTTTGTTTTGTTTACTTTGAATTAGGCAGAAAGCCATGGTGGGAATATGGAATGGGAAGGAGACAAATAGAAATAAAAAATGTAAATGTAGACCTGAATAGTTGACCATCAACTTTTGATTAAGGCATATAATATGTGTACCAGCATATTTAACAACTTTAAATATTTGTGATTTTTCTTCCATTAGTTTTAGTAGGTTATATAAGATAGTTAATATAATAAGTAGTACATTTCCTTATTCTGTTATCTCTGTTTCTAATAAATCAGAGGAGACCAGGACTGACAGGATGACCCAATCTCTGAAGATAGAGATTTAACAGACACATTATTCACATTCTGAGTGATCACATTCTAGGCTCATTTGATCTGCTGACTAAAATGTCGTCCATATAATGGACGTGAATATAATGAGAGTATACATTTTGATGGATTCTAAAAATGGCAGAAAGAACACATTTTAACTTGGAATTTTCCATTGGTTCTTTAACCTTTAGTTTCAATTGTAATAATAGTAGATTATAATCTCTACTTAATTCTGTTGAATTTATTATTTTAGAGATAATGTTGTATAGTAGAGCGCTAGAGTTGGAGAAATACCCGGAATCAGTTCCTGCCTGTGATAATTCTGTTTTATGACCCAGGAAACATTGTTCCTCTGTTTTGGGTAAACCTCTTGGACATAAATATTGTTATAAATTGTGAGTTACCATATTTTAAGCACCTCATGGATTCTTCCTGATTAATTCTGATTTCTGCCAAAAATAGAAATAAATCAGATATTCATTGTAATAAAAGAAAAAGATTTTGACATAATTAAAATCTCTTTCAAAAAGAATTGTATTTCTTTGGAGCAGAAGAGCCTAGAAAAATACTTCAAGTAGATAGATACTTTAGCAAAAAATAATATTGCATCATTCCTTTTAGAATAGTGTAAGTTCCTCAGGAAAACAATCAAAGCTCTTCACAATCTGACTTCAGCCTTCAGATTTCCATATAATTTCTTGTACCCTATCTATATTCTAGAAAGTCTTTTCCTTCAGATTCTATCTGAATCTTGCCTTTCCTTCCAGATACAGCATAAGTCTGTGAAACCTTCCACTTACAATATGAGTCAGTGAAACCTAGTCTATACTATTCATTTGTAACGGTATTTAAAAAAAATTTTTTTTATGGAACCTGTCTCTTAAGTGAATTGGATTGAAATACTCTTGAAGATAGTAACCATATCTTCTGCCTTGCTATATCTTCAGTGGTATATTTTTCCCTCCTTCATGCTTGTTTCTCCAAAAAGTCTTATTCCAAAGCCTTGTTTACAATTGGAGGGAGAACTCATATTGGTGAGATCAGACTGTGAATTTTGCGATTATATGCTTAGTAATTATTTGAGAATTCTGTCATAAAACATTGGAATGGTGTTTCATCCTTAAAATGTAGTAATCATAATAACATATATTTGCATCTAGTAGTATTTTCTAAGATTGTCTGGTCTAACTCCTTCATTAAAATGATGAGGAAACTGAACTACTCAGAGAGAGAAATCAAGAGGCTTGCTTAACGTCAGAAATATCAGAACTGAGATTCAACTCTTAATGATATAAACTATTAAAATAAACAGAATATTGGATTTAGAATCAGAAGGTGGTCTGGATTTGGGTCTGAACAGGACTGTCAGTTATTAGTTCTATTATTAAACTTCATCTGTAAAATGGGGATAACAATTTTTGAATGATCTCCTTCTACATGATCATCAGCATAAAATGTTTTAATAATACTCAAATACTTCATGTATTTATAATTAATATAGTGCTGTATAGTTATCGATTTTCATAATTGATTCTGAAAACTTCTTGACCAAATTCTACTCGGATGCAAATAACACCAGAGAGCAAAATTCTTTCATGGCAGAGATGCTTTTTAAGACATGGTGCTGCTAACAGACTGTCCACTTTTCTTCTGGCTAGTTGTAGAAAAGCTCATCCCTAGTAGGATGTTACTTTGGTCATGATAATACATTAAACAAATGAAAATATCAACTTAGTCTTTTGTGGCCTTTCCCTTCTGCTTCTCCAGTGATAGTGGCAAAATGGAAGAAAAGAAATCTAGGGATACCAAGGATCTTATGGTTTTTAAAACATCTGTTAAAGGGAAGGGCAACAACATTAAAAGAGCATTCACATGCTACATGACATCTCATGGGCTTTAACTTGTCACATGCTCAAAACATGTGGTCATGAATTCATGGCTTCTCCTTGGAGATGTAATAAAAGAAGTTCTTATTCTTCAATTTGTATCCAAAGGACAGAAGATACATTTTTTCAAGGTATTCTTAGTCATATCATATTTCAGTGTTTATGTTGATTATTTTCAAAAGGACTACTATGAACATATAGCTGGGAGTAACCTGAGGAGGAAAGAGTATGTGGAAAGGTTGATAAGGCCTTCTAAATTAAATTAACATATACATTAAAAATAGGTAACTTCAGCACAAAGGTGGACACAGAAGAGGAAAGCAAAGAGATGAGAGAGATCAAAGCTTTAGAAGCCACATTCTTTATCTCAGAAGGCAGAGCCAGGATGGCAAAGTAGCAGGATTAAGTACCCCCTCAGAAGAACTCCAAACAGATCAACAAAACAAACCAGTCCAAATCTTGTTTGTTAAATCTAAAAAAAAGACATAGCAAATCACTTTTCTAGCTAACAGGGGAGAAGGGAGACAGAACTTTGGACACTACCAACAGGGATTGAGCAAGAGTCGGCCACATGAGACCACTTAAGTGCAGGAAGGGGCTGTAGACTAGAGCAAGAGAGCTAGCTCCCAGATCTATCCAGGGCATTTCATGTTAAACAAAAACATTCCTAGAACTACTTAGAAACTTTGAGATTCAAATGGGATTTTGGAGAAACATTAAAAAGGTGTTGTAGAGGGAGTCTAATTAGAAGACTTGAGAGTAGTTCTCTTATGATAATCTAAATGGAAGGATAAAAGGAGGGAAAGATGATTACAGTTGAGAGCTGGGGAGAAGAGAAAGGAAAGTTTGAGGGAAATTATCTCACAGAGTACACAAGTAGAAGTCTATACAAAAAAAAGTATTGCCAATGGAAGCAATCAGCACTTGAACCTCACTCATTTGAATTGGTCTAAGGAGGAAAGAATACATATAGACAGTTTGTATTATAGGAAATGAGGAGTGGAGAGAAGGAATTTAGAGGGTATATTATAGAGAGATCAATTTTAAGCAAAACAAATTCCAGTTAAACATGTACCAAGATATTTTTGGCAAAGAATTTGAATTTGAGGGGGTACCCATCAATTAGGGAAGGGCAAAATGAATTATAGTGTATAAATGTGTTGGTATGTTATTTTCTTGTTATATTAAAGAAGATAATTTCATTGAAATCTGGGAAGACATATGAACTGATACAGAATGAAGTGAGTAGAACCAAAACTATCTGTACAGTAACAACAATATTGAAAATATATTCAACTTTCAAAGACTTAGAAACTCCAATCAATGTAATGATCTGTCACAATTCGAGAAGTCTAGTGATGAAACCTACTGTTTACTTCCTGATAGAGAAGTGAGAGACATGGAGCAGTGTGTGTGTGTGTGTGTGTGTGTACACACTCTTTCTCTTTTAAATAAAGCTAATGTGGAAGTTTGTTTTGCTTGACTATACATTTTTGTAATGGGATTTTTCTTTCATTCTCAGTTGGCACTTAGTGAGAGGCAAGAGAAAGAAGGTATATTTTCGTTAATTAAAAAAGGTTGATTTAAAAAATATATTCTACAACACATTAAATCTATATAGCTGTGTAGTTGTCCAAAAGGTGTAGTAAATGTAAGATCCCACTGTAGTTATTTATTATTATTATTATTATAAAAATAATTTAATTTAGTAGAGAACAATATCTTTATTCCTTGAAGCATAACAAAAATAATTTTACTCAGTAACCTTCTGGTTATTAATATCAAAGAAACAGATGCATATTTACTAAAAGTGTTCTCTAGTATCAAGGAGGATATTTAGGGGATTCCTTATAACTAGTTAAGTCCTTTTTATAAATGGCATTGTGTAGTTTCATCAAGCCCAGAACTAACCATCCTAAATGAAATCCCTAAATCCTCAAAAGAGGTCAACTTAACTATATATGCAGTTAAAGCAAGTATAGAAGAAAAATTTTTATCCATACTATGATTTGTACCTGAATGGAAAGTTATAGGTACGGTCTATCAATTCATCTATTTTGGACAGGCTCTATAGATGACCTGTGAACTGGATCAAGATTGAGAGAGGAGAAGGAAACCGAGTTGGATTAAATTTGGAAATTTTTCAGTGATTTAATGGTCCAGATACTCTCCTAAAATATAGGCCCATCTCACTAACCTCAGTGTTAGTGATGATATATATATGACCTCAACTTGATTTCATTAGTTTAGGGAACTTCCAGGGGAGGAGGAAACTCCCTTTACTAATACAGATTGGGATCTAATCTTTGCCATTTAGTCTTACAGAATTGCCCCAGCTGACCAATTAAATCACTTGCCCAGCATCATAGGCCAGTGCATGTCAGAAGCAAGGCTTGAATCCAGTCTTTGAAGCTGGCTCTCTGACTATGTCGCATTTCTGTCTATCATCAGGAGGGAACATAACCAAATTGTTAGGCTAAGAGCGAGGTCTAACTACACATTGTCTTAGTTCATTAATATTGCAGATTACTTTAAAATCCACTAAGTCAGGAGCCTATCATAATGTATCTTGATTATTCTTGTGAGAAATCTTAGTATTGTATCCTATCTTTGTTTTGTTAATTGGCATAGGAATGATGGCAGCATAATTTTTAATTGAAAATATAGGGTTTTAAATATTTATGAGCCAGGGCTGTTTATATTGTCATTTAAAAATTCTTATTAAAATGTATCCTGAAAATGTTTGAGTCATCTTTGCAAGTAAGCATATGTACCAGGAATCATCAGAAGATATTTCACCTGATAAAGATCCTTGAAGTATGTTATTAATGGAAATAATTGATTTGGTATCAGAAGGAATTGTTCCTTACTATCTTATAATTTACAGTAAGCAGTTAAGTGAACATGTGACAGGTAAAGCTTGGTGAAATGCCATGAAGCATTTAATTGTGATAGGAAACTAAAGTCTCCCACCAACCTACTTTTCTGGTTTAATATAGAAAATAGTTGAGGAAAGTAATGTAATATTTTTAGATGCAATTCCTAATTTAATATGGGCATTAAGATATTTGTGGAAAAAATTCAAGCAACATTTTTTTTCACTGATATTGAACTTAGCTTAAGCTACTGAAATTTTATTCTTAGCCCACATCCTTAGTTTCTTTCATGTTTATTCTTACCCAACAGGTCAAATCAACAAGCATTTATTAAGCAACTTCTCTGTGCCAGATGTTGGAAATATAAAAAGAGGCAAAAAACAGTCCGTCTTCCCCAGAAACTCATATTCTTTTTTTTTTTTTTTTTTTTTTTTTTTTTTTTAATTTAATAGCCTTTTATTTACAGGATATATACATGGGTAACTTTACCATTAACAATTGCCAAACCTCTTGTTCCAATTTTTCACCTCTTACCCCCCCACCCCCTCCCCTAAATGGCAGGATGACCAGTAGATGTTAAATATATTAAAATATAACTTAGATACACAATAAGTATACATGACCAAAACATTATTTTGCTGTACAAAAAGAATCAGACTCTGAATTATTGTACAATTAGCTTGTGAAGGAAATCAAAAATGCAGGTGTGCATAAATATAGGGATTGGGAATTCAATGTAATGGTTTTTAGTCATCTCCCAGAGTTCTTTTTCTGGGCATAGCTAGTTCAGTTCATTACTGCTCCATTAGAAATGATTTGGTTGATCTCGTTGCTGAGGATGGCCTGGTCCATCAGAACTGGTCATCATATAGTATTGTTGTTGAAGTATATAATGATCTCCTGGTCCTGCTCATTTCACTCAGCATCAGTTCGTGTAAGTCTCTCCAGGCCTTTCTGAAATCATCCTGTTGGTCATTTCTTACCAGAACAGTAATATTCCATAATTTTCATATACCACAATTTATTCAGCCATTCTCCAACTGATGGACATCCATTCAGTTTCCAGTTTCTAGCCACTACAAAAAGGGCTGCCACAAACATTCGTGCACATACAGGTCCCTTTCCCTTCTTTATAATCTCTTTGGGAAAGGGTATGCACAGTTTGATAACTTTTTGAGCATAGTTCCAAACTACTCTCCAAAATGGTTGGATTCGTTCACAACTCCACCAACAATGAATCAATGTCCCAGTTTTCCCACATCCCCTCCAACAATCATCATTATTTTTTCCTGTCATCTTAGCCAATCTGACAGGTGTGAGAAACTCATATTCTAATGAGGGTAGTGGGAGGCAACATGCAAACAATTACATACAATGTATTTACAGCACCCAATTGGAAATAATCACAGGAGGAAGATAGTAACATTAAAAATGACTGGGAAAGGTTTCTTGTAGAAAATGGGATTTTAACAAAGACTTATTAATTAAAGGAGAAATTCAGAAGATAGATATGGAGAGGGAAAGAATTCCAGGCATAGGAGACATCCAGAGAAAATGTAAAATCTAGAGATGAAGTTTTTGTGTAAGGAATGGAAAGGATTCCAGAGTCACCTATCAGATAAGAGAGGACATTAAGTGTAAAAAAAAGACTGGAATGGTAAGGAGGGAACAGTTTTTAAAGGGCTTTAAAGCCAAAGGATTGATTTTATATTCGCTCCTGAAGCAGTTAGGAGGTACTGGAATTTATTGAGTAGGGAAGTGACCTGGTTAGACTTAGTTTTGGGAAAGCACTTTGATAGCTACCTGGAGAATGGATTAGAATTGAAGCAGGAAGGCCAGTCAGATAGCTATTAACAATAGTATTATAATAGGTGTAACATGCTGAGGGCCTGAACCAGGGTGATGGCAGTGTCAGAAGTAGAATCAACAGGTCTTGGTAACAGATTGAACACAAGGGTGAGAAAGAATAAGTGACCAAAAAGTACATTTAAATTATGAGTCCTAGTGATATGAAGGATGGTAGTGGGTTTGAAAGTAATAGGGCAATTAGAAAAAGGGGGAAAAGGGTAAGGGGGAAAGTTCACTTTGGATTTGTAGAGTTTAATAAATCAGTGGGACGGTTAGTTTGAGATACCCAGTAGTCAGTTGGAGATAAGAGATTGGATGTTTAAAAAAGAGATTAAGGTTGGTTAAACTGATCTGAGAATCATCTGCACCAAGCTCCTCAAAAATGATATCTCATTGTGATAAGCATTACCATGGAAACAAGCAATTTTTCATTAGCTTTCTAAAATCTTTGTCTTTTTGGTCTTAGAATTGAAAGGTTGCATTATACTAAGTCCCTCCAAAAATCTGTTTTATATATGTATGTATACATACATAACATATGTATATTGTGCTTATTCACATTAAAAATAACACAGTTTGTATCATCTACTCAGGTTTTATTTTATATTTAAGAGGAAAGTCTGGTTTAAATTTGGGCCAATTTTAAGTGGTGGGATCTTATGTAGAGATGTGGCCAGGGCACACAGTATTCTGAAAGCTTAGAGGGGACTTTCTTTTTAGAAAGTTTTGACAAATATATGTCCTGACAGTCCAAAAACGGGCAAGACCAACAAGTAATAATGAAATCCTAAAAATTCTGTACATTTTTTTCTTGTATAACATTTACTACAGAGCCTTGCATATTAAGATGTGTTTAATATGAAAATGAAAATAGAATATTTGCAGTGCTATTACAGAATATTTCTACCTTTCAAGCCAAACTCCTAGAAAATCATCTATAATTATTACTTCCAATTTTTTATCACCCTATTCTCTTCTCAATCCTTACCAAAAGTTTCTTTTCTTCACACCACTTAGATTGCTCTTTTCAAGGTTACCAACAGTCTCTCTAATTACTAAATGTAATGTTTTTTTCTCTTTTCCTCCCCTATTTTACCTTTAACTTTTGAGACTTATTTCTCGCTTGGTAATGAAATTGTATTTTTCTGGTTCTTTACTTTTGAATCCCACTCAAACTTTTTACCAAAGCATTATTTATCTCCCATACACTATTTATAGGGTGCCCTGACCTGGAACTTTTTCAGTTTCTTGTTGTCATCTATTCTCTTGATTCAGTTATCATCTTTACATAGCTTTATCATTTCATATTCATTAGCTCCCAATTTTAACTCTTTTTCTTGCATTTCTCTTTTACTTTACCAGTTGTCTGCTAGAGAGCTTTATCTCACTGTTCCATCAATATTTCCAAATAAGTTTGCAAGTCATCATCTTTCACATTCATTCTCTTTTCTTTGTTCATTTACTATCTTTCATTCAGAACTTCTTGACCACTCCCCCTGGATTATTGAAATTAACCTAGATGGACTTCCTGTGTTGCTTCTTACTTCCCCTCTCCTATGTGCTCACCACAGTCTAGAATTTTTAAGTTCCTCCCCCCATCTTGTGAGATGATTTAATATTAATATTGTTCTCTATGCTTCAACCAAATCAAGTTACTAAATGTTCCTGGTGGTTTGTTTTCTCTCTCCCATTCTCCTATGCACTTGCACAAACTTCTACCACTCATACTTGTAACGGACTTCCTCATTACTACCTTTATTTTCTTCCAAGACACAGTATAGGTGCTAACTTCTACTACTAGCTGATTTAACTACTTACCCTACCCAGTCAGGCTTCTCTCCTGTCTGAAATTACCTTGTATTTACTTATCTATGTGCATGTTCTATTTCCTCATAGAATTTCAGTCCTTTGGGGGCTGGAGATGTTTAATTTTTGTCTGTATAACCCAGGCTCTGACACAGAACATGAGTTTTAACAAATGTTTGTTTTGTTAAATCTTTAGAGGTGTGTTGCTTTATAGAGTCACTTCTGTTAGTATTAATTTCTTTTGGACTGAACCTGTTATTTATTAATATAGAGAACTTCCAGAGCTGTCTTGAGGCCCTGAGCAGAGTCGATGTGCACTAGAAACAAGTCTTAAACTCAGATTTTCCTGATTTTTTTCAAGCCACTTCCTTATTCACTATATCACAGTGCTTCTCATCTGTTTCACACTATACCAAAAACGGGAAGGAAGGAAAAAAGAAAAAAGGAAGGGAAAAGGACAGAAAGAAAAAGAAAACCTTCTTGCAGTAGGTTTGAAAAATATATGAAAATTCATGAGGATTGTAACATCAGTTCAAACTCTAAAAATCATAGAAATTGATAATTTTTTATGGGTAAAAAGGGTAATATTATCTAATGAATCTTTCCCAAATTACATTAAGGATCTATGATTTCATCATTGTAGATAATACTTCCACTTTTGCACAGTGTAATCCCTCAACATTAGTTAGGTGGCTTGACAAGTTTACATGGTCCCCAAAATATTGACCACCTGCTATCTAACCTTTTGATGATGATCTTTTCCAAACTTAGGTAGTCCCATTCTCAGACAACAGATATGTTGTCTATTCCTGGGTCTGAATGTTTCCCAGTACATCAGACCAAAGGTTGTCCTGAAATAGCCTTCAAGAACATAAGTTTATCTTCGTGCCATACTGGAGACTAGTGTAGAACTTTAGTAAAAATACTAGAATTTATAAAGCACAAATTGCAGATCACTCTTGTCATAGGAAATGACTCCATTGTTTTGTATGATTGAACTCTGGGGAGTACATTTTAAACTTCTAGCTGGCAGTGTTTTATATGTCTCATATGAGCTTGAGCTAATTTATTTGTTACCTTCACTGCCCCATGTAATAATACCTTTGTTGAGAAATATAAACTAACCTTAATCCTTTTGGATTTTGGTCACAGGAAGTGGTATTACATTTTCTAGACTGCATTTTGAAATATCACTGATGTATTATTGTGGTCTAAATGAAGAAGATTGTGAAAGGGAACTCAGTTGAAGTTTCTGTTACTGGTTAGAACTGTAGTTAACTATTTAAGTACAGTAAAAACAAAAACAAAAAACTCCTGTTCATCATTTGTTAGCCAACCCTCCATCCTTTTTTAGTTTAATTTGTAGAAGTGTTTAGACAGTAGCCATATAATCCATTGCCAGGTCCATATTCAAAGGCTTCCAGCTTGGAATTATATAGTACTTGGAGTCCTTGCATCATCCAAATTAGACCAAGTATAGTTATAACATCTTTAACGAGTAGGTTGGTTTTTAGTTAAGTGAATAAACATTTATTGTAAGGCACTATGTAAGAATATAAACACAAAAAAGAAATAGTTCCTACTTTTTTGGGGGGGGAGGTAAGGTAATTGGGGTCAAAGTGATCATGATCACATAGCTAGTAAATATGTTTGAGGCCAGATTTGTACTCGGGTCCTCCTGACTCCAAGTGTTCCCTTCTCTTCCCTGTGCCATCTAACTACCCCAAAACAGTTCTTCCTTTCAAGGAAATTACATTCTATCTGAGGAGACATGTCTATACATAAATATATACATAATAAATATAAAGTTAATGCAAGATAGTTTAGGAAAGCAGGAGAGCTACAAGTGAAGGGATCAGAAGGTAGTGCTTGAGGTATATTTAGGAGAAAGAGAGGGGTTCTGTGAGGTGGAGGAAGGAGTACCTCCCTGGCATTGAAGGAAATCCAGTGAAAGACATGGACCCAGTAGATGGGGAGAGCCTGCTCACTGGGAGGGAACCTTTGGTCGGCTTGGCTGGGCCACAGATTGCAGAAAGGAAGGTAATATGTCAGGATGCTGCAGAGAGAGAGCGGGCCCAGACTGTGAAGAGCAAGAGCTTAATGGGAGTTTGTGTTTTGTCCTAGAGGCAAACAGGGGAGGGACAGAGCCATATCTACACTAAAGGAAAGCACTTGGGCAGCTGAGTGGAAGGGAGAGAGACTTGGGTTAAGGAAGTAATTTTTAGAGTCTGTATAGTAATGCAGGCCCAAACTAAGATTACTGTTATAAGGAAAGAGAAGGCAAAATAAAACTAAAAGATATATGGAGGATAAGGTAGAGTGAGGAGTTGATTATGAATTTGAAAGACTGGAAGAGTTAGTGGTACCTTCCACAAAAATACTGCAGGTTGCCAAAGGGGGTGGGATGATGAGAAAGATGTTTTGTTTTGGACATACTGAGTATGTCATACATCTAATAAGCAGTTGAGCCTGGAACTAAGGAGAAAAATGGGCTTGATGTATAGATCTGTAACTTGTATCTGTAGAGATTTTAATTAAACTCATAGGAGTGGAGGTCACTGAAAGTCGGGGTGTGGAAAAAGAAAAGGGACAAGACAATCTTGGAACAACATCTGTAATTATAGTTTGCCTTAAATTTAGTGCTTCCTTCTGAGAAATATCTCCATTTTATTTTGTATGATTGGTTGGTCCATTCTCAAAGAGGTCCAAAATGACATCACTATGTTAGAGTCAAGTTATAGCGTGTCCAACTGTGGCTGACCAAACCAATATGAGTTTGGAGTGCTCTACTACAAGTTGGGCCCAAATATTCCACATGAACATTTGGGGTGGACTTGCTAAATTTGTGCATCTCACATTTCTTTTTAGCTGCTGCAATTCTGCTTTGTTACTAGAGCACAGCTCCTTCTTTGATGCAGGCACACCATCCTGGGCAGTTCTTTGCTAGCATCTTCATACATTGCAGTCAGTTCCAAAGTTCTTGATTTTGCATATATATTTCGCACACAATGTTTTTGCATGTTGTCTTCCTGACTGAATTACCTAAGAATGACTATTTTTTGCCTTTTTAATCTCTATTATTTAACACACTGTCTTTGACATAGTAGGTGCTCAGTAAAAGTTTGTTGACTGACTGATTTTGTATTTATTACTTTCAGTTTAGAAGAATATATCTAATGACCAATGAGATATAACTGAAGTGTAGATGAGGGTTTATTATTGGCAGCTGTTACGTTTCATAACTTGTACTCCTTTTGAAAGCAGCTACTTCTCCTTTATGATGAGGTGCCAGAGTGGGATTTGAACTGTCTGTATTGTATATTTTATTTTGGTTGCCAGTTAATGCTGCTCAGATACTTAGATGCTATTGTAGTTTAAAAAAAAAAAAAAGAAAGAAAAAGAAAAAAGAAATTCTGAGAGTTCAAACTTAGACTTCCATGAAGCTCAGGTTATTAATTTATAATTTCCAGAAGTTTGGATCTTTGTGAATATGAGTACATACATGTGTGCTTGCACATTTTGAGCTTTCTTAGAAACCAGAGGTCCCTTGACATTTTGGGAATTTTAAAAACTTATCTTTAAATGTAGACCTATTCTAGCATGTCCTGTAGGGCCCAATTCAACCTTCAACCTTAAAAGTTGGTTGGGATCAAATTCACAATTTCAGATCCGTACCAAAACTAATATCTTTCTGGATGGCTTATGGAGGTTAGCCTAATGCCAAGGAAAACCCATTTAAATTTATTATGTATTTATGTTTATAGGAATAGAAACAGGAGAACAGGGTGCTGTTTTCCTAGGCATTCTCTTAATTTAACATTTAATGCATCCATTTTTATCCATATTGATATTTTCTTTCTTCTATCACTACAAGTTTCTGAGCTAATGGTTCTCAATTATCCCAGGGATACTTCATTAAGAAAATTGAGGCCCTCTTTTGAGCCTCTGTAGAAAAAAGTTCACCACAGCTGAAGGTGCTTCATCTATTTTGGAACTGCCCAAATCCCTGGTCATATGGGAGCTGGGTTACTATAATCTCTAGAAGTGCACTGTCAGGAAACTGGCCCATTAAAATTTAATTCAAACTCTCCTACTGTGCCAGAGATTCAATGGCCCAATTCTTAGCCCCAAGTATTCTCTCTATATCTGTATCCTTGGCAGACAAGATAAGTGATGGCTCAGTTGAGTTGCAGTCAGTCATTGATGGCTACTGGCCAATTTTAAGAAACTTTGGGAAGATGCAAGGGACCCACCTTAAGTAGCTGCTGTAGTTAGTGACAACTATCCACCATGGAAGATCCCTCCAAGTTGTCTTTTATGGAGGTTTTTGAAGCCACTTTTGCATTTTGGGCTTTTCTATCATTTTGCTATGAAAATTCAAATAGGAAAAGGGATTTTTTGGCTCTGAATAGTGAGCTTCTAGATAGGTATATAGCCTAAAGCAGCTTTGAAAATATAGCCAAGAAGAAGTTTCCAGCTAGTGCCCTTGAGAAACCTAAGAAAGAAGATCCATTTGATGGGGACTCAGGGCAAAAATTATCAAATCCTAATAGACTTGTGATCAGTAGCAGGGTAACTGAAGACAGTGATGAGGGAAAAGGTTATGAAAAAGAGAAAGAGGAAGAGGAATCGGGACACAACTCCGATGATAAAAGACCTGGTGAAAAAAGTAGAACAATATTGGCTGCCATTGTGAGCACAGAGTTTTTGAAAAGAATGAAAGACAGTGAGACTAATGCTCAAAAATATCTTCCAAACCTGGGTGGCAAACTTCGAAAGAATTTAATAACCTTTTGTCTAACTTAAAGTGGTGGAACCAAAAAAAAATAAATAAAATTGACAACCCATTATCATTTCAACACTATAAGATTTTAGAATTAAATAAATATTACATGAATAATTGGCTACAAATGACCAACTCTAATTCTGACATTTTAAGAAGAGCTCTATTCTGTTTAAAATAACCTATTCTGGTATTCTGGCTGGTGAGTTATTCCAGCCCTTTAATGACCGCCTCCTTCCCCAGTTTGCCTGCCAAATAATTTGGGAATTTCCTAGAATGCCCTCTCCCATCCTTCTCTTGTTAAAATTTTTCCTACCCTTAAAAGCCCATCTAAAAAGTGACAGCTTCTCTGGTAAGTCTACTCTGAATTTTCCTTCCTTTGAACTTTCTAATTTATTAATGTATTTTGTATTATCATTATATAGTTGTCACTAAAACTCCTAGAACAAGGATTACATCTTATTTCCCAGAGCCTGATACAGCACCACTGCATCATAATGATTGAATTTGAAAAAGAAAGCAGTGAGTTCTTCACCATTGAAAATGTGGAGGTTACATGAGTATCCATTAAGCAACATGTTCAGTAAATCCTGTGATTAGAAATCCTGTGTTATAATTAACAGCTGTGGGGGCTTTTAGAGAATTGACCTGCCCCTTCACACTTAGGTGTGGTCCTTAACAGTTCTCCATTTTGGTTTTTTCCCCGCCCCAACAGCATGGCCAGTAATACAAATACAAATATAATACTCTTGCATTGTCAGTAGCAGAAGGATCCTTACTGATGTCATGACCTGGTATATAAAATGCAGCAATAACATCTCACATTTATTTAACACAGATGTCATGTGTCTGCACTTTACAAATGAGGAAAATGAATTTTAAGCTCCCCTTCAAACTGGGGTCTGGGCTAGGATCTGAGCCAGACATTTTACTCCATAGTTCATAGCCAACTATAATACCATTTCAAAATTGAATCAAAATGTCTCAGAAGAGAACAAGCATTTCACACATGTAAAGTGCTTTCTGCAATTTAAATTGCTCATTTGAATATAGAAGCACTCTCTTTACTCAAAACATGACCAAACTCTGCTATAGGGGAATCCAGTGCCAAAATCATGAATCACACTAAAAAAGTAATCAAACTGAAGATGAGAGATACTACAGAGAGATCATCTTCACTAAAAGAGCCACATACAGAATAAGAGACAAGGGAACCAGGAGAGTCTTTTTCACACATGGACTAACTGACCAAAGGAAAGAAGCATTTGCATACCTCATCCTCTAATTCATTAGGATTTGATTTTTTAAAAATTAGAGCAAGACTAAATATCTGCTATGATTCTGGGTATGTACTGCAAGAGTGTGAACGACCCCTTTAGTCATAAGAAGTTTAAATACAGGGAAGAGCCTTAGAGAATTTATGTCCCTACAAAAAGAATTGCCTGATCCAAAGTGGTTTCTTGTATACTTTCCTAAAATGCCTTGACTCCCCCTTTCTATTTCTGTTGCCTCCAGCCTGAGAGGCATCCCTTAATACAGAAAGCTTATTTCAGTCTTGTAGAGATGACTTAAGCCAAGATTTAGAAAAGGGAATGGAAATTCTACAGAATAGCCATAAAATGATAATTGAAGACTTTAGGAAAACTTGTACAATTGTAATTTCTTTTTCCTGGTACTTATTGCCACCCCTAAGCATGTATCTTTCATGTGTTCCTTTTGATTGTCAACTAGTAACAGGATTTTAAAAGGGTGTACACCTTGCTACCTTTCATTTTTGCTGGGGGTTTTTTTTGGAAGAGTTTTTGGCTATCTACTAATGTATCTTTATTTTTGTAGGATTAGTGCCATAATTTTCCCTTTCCTATTCTCATATCCGTGAAAAAAAATCAGTTACAGGGTGTATAATACCACTTATCAAAAGACCATTCAGCAATAAATATTAAATGGAAATGAACATGATTTAACCCAGGCAGACTCTGATGAGGCTGTATTGTATTGATTTGGCCTAATCATATACAAGGGCTCTTTTTGGATATCCAGCCCTGAGAATCTCCTAGAAGCTGTGCTTTTATAGAAAAGAATGCTCTATTTGCCCTGAAATATACCTGCTACCCAGCTTCATTGTTGGTGTTTATAGCCATTTTGGGTCTGCCAATCAATAGATTAAATAATTAGTATATGAAGCCACTTCATGATAGGCTCTAGTAATGCAAATATAATACTCTTACATTGTCAGAAATTACATATTGATAGTTTACCCTCTTTAAATGATATTTCTCCTGTATATAGCTTGTTTTATATGTTTTGTTTGAATATTGTCAACCTTATTAGACTGCTCTTTGAAGGAAGGAAATGTCTTTGGACTCTTTGTATCCTCAGCCCTTAGCACAGTGCTTGGCACAGAAGTAGGGACTTAATATAAGTGTTTATTGAATGAATACAAAATAAATACAAGATAGTTGTGTTTTTGGAAGATCATTGACCTACCTCTTGGAGATTGTACTTTGTTCTTCAAACAGTGGGTAGAGAGCTAGATGTGGAAATGATAAAAGACCTGAGTTCTGATCCAGCCCCAGATATTCACTGTTTGGCCCTGGATGTGTCACTTTAACCTTTCAATTTGTCTCAAGTGTCAGGTTTATGGAAGAGGAGTTCTTGTTACGGGAGCCACCTACTAGTAGTTGATGATCAGAATTAGACCAACAGAACAGATCCCTTCATGTGAGAGAATGATAATCCAAGGAGACTTGAGATGCAGTTGCATTCTCTGACCTCTCTCCTCTTCCCTCCAATTCATTTTATTCCCCATCCACAAGCAACATCTGAGTCACTAAGGACTAATTTGCAATTCCTTCAAGGGTGTTATAATTCACAGCTGTGGGGGCTTTTGGGGAATTGACCTGCCCCTTCACACTTAGGTGTGGTCCTTAACAGTTCTCTGTGGTTTTTTTTAATGGGAACACAAATATTTTCCCCCTACAGCATGGCCAGTAAGTCTGTGCAGTGGCATGTGCAGAGTCTGCATGCTGAGAAATGCAAACAGCACTATCAAAGTCTTTTCCATCCCATTCCTCTAAATGGTTTCAGGGTTAGACGCTATAGCAGGTGTTAAATCTTGTGAGATGTCAAGGAAGCAAACTTTCTGACAAAGGAGAAGAGAATTGTAGTCAGAACAGGCATGTTTCTTAAATCCCTCATCAGTCTTCTGGCTCGGCCCTTTGATATATTGGCCCATTTTAATTACCCCAACTGAAAAAGCCTTACTGGGTCTCTTTTCCCTTGAGTTACTGAAGGAACTCTCCTGGGAGGATCCTACTCACTAGCGATGCTGCTTCTTTGTTTCTTGTGTCCCTGTTTGGGTTCTATTTGTTAAGGGAGCCACCTGCTAGTGGCTGCTGGGATCTAATTCTGACCAGCAGAATAGATCCCTTCCTTCATGTGAGTGGATAACAATGCAAGGAGATTGAGGCAATTACAGTTGCATTCTCTGACCTCCCTCCTCTTCCCTCTTGCCTCCAATTTGTTTCACTCCCAATCCACAAGCAACATCAGTCAGTAAAGGCTAATTCGCAATTCCGTAATTCACAGCTGTGGGGGCTTTGATCTGCCCCTTCACACTTAGATGTGGTCCTTAAATTATGTAGAGTAAGGTAAATTGGGGCTTTGTCTAATACAATAGGAAACCCTATTTCCCCATGTCCTAGCATAAATTGTTTTTAAACCAACTTATTTATAAAATCGTCCTTTTGTTGCTTTCTCAGGTTTGTTTAATACCTTTTTTCTCCTCTAGGGAAAAGTTAAAAATTGGATGTTGTCAGCTGGCCGAGATGGAATACACCATGCAGCAGTGCAATGCCTCTGTCTATATGGAAGCCAAAAATCGGGGATGGTCTGAAGATATGCTCAACTACAGGACTTGTTAAATGTTTTCTTCCTTAATCCTTTATGAGTTGGACTAGTTGAAATAACAGTATAATGTAGTTTTTGTTTTGTTGTGGAGTCTTTTGAGCCAAACCCAAAATTGGATCAAGAACAGTCCTCAGGTTTTCATGTTTGACTGCCTTTTGCTGAAACAAACAGCCAAGACCTGAAAAAAGCTTAGTACTTATGTCCTGGACAAATGTTTTTTACTGTGTAAGTTCAGTTCTTTTGGAGTCAACAACATTCCCCACTCCTCTTATCCCTAGATTATACAGATGGGATGATGAGGCTGTTGAGTACTCTTCTCAGTTTGAACTTGTCCTTAAGTCAGGTTATATCGTCACACTTGTGGGACCAGACATATAAGAACCAATCCCAATATGGCCACATCTTACAAACTGAACTTCAGCCACCTGGACTGTTTCGAGCTGGATTTACCCTGCAGGCCAGGGGACTAATACACATTTTGATGTAGCCTTTAATATGTAAATCTTCAGTTATGACCGAAAGCTTTTATTTTGGGGTCATTTTGCTGCTTTCAGTTCCTACACTATGGCATCAAAGTTAAGCTGCAATGCAACTCTACCTCTTGCATCCTTGTTTCTAAAAGAGGATTTGTGTGTTTCCCTGAAATGCAACTCTGCCCTAGTTTATAGTTTTAGCAGTGTTAGCTCTTGGCTGAAACTCAACATTTAGTCTTCTGCATTATTCATTTGTACAATGAAATTAGAAATGTACTCTACATTTGGTAACAAATCCAACTTAGGCATTCTATTCCAAATACATATGTCTTATTTATTTTAGAAAAATTAAATAAAAAAAAAATTTTGAGTAAACTGAAGTGTTTCTTGCTTTACTTTTCAAAGAAGTTGTATGAGGGATTGGAAGAGATTTTAAATTTCTAGTTAGGGTAGCACGTAAACATTTCCACTCCAAATACCCAGTTTGTATATTTAATGGAAGTAGCTGACAGTTAAACATACAAAACAGACAGCGTAGTTGAGGTCCATTACCAGAATATGGAAGTCAGACAATACAAGGTTACTGGACCACAGTCATAGGCAATTTTATGTAATCTGAATTTTGAATCCTAGTTTGGTTACCACCTGTGTATTTTTGGGCAAGTCACTTTAAATGCTATGAATTTAAGTATTTGGACTTTTAAAGGGACCTTATTTCATCTAATCCAATTCCCTTTTCTAGGTTAAGGACACTGAAACAGATTCCCTTTTCTTTTATCATGTCGTAGCTGGAGATAGATAGGCATCAGTAATTCTAGAATGACTATCTCCCTTCTCAGATGAAATGGCGTAGCTGTCTGTCCTAACCACTGGGAAGTGAGGGGGGAAGAGAAAGTTTCCTTACACATTATAAAGTTCTGCATTCCTCATTTTTCATAGCATACAACAGTTCTAAGGAAATAAGTACACAAACAATCATGTTCTGATTTTAATCCCATGGTACAAGGATTTCCTGTAAGGTACCTTTAATGTGTTTGCATCAGCAGTAAAGCATTAGAAAGTGCCAATTTTGGCATCTTGGTTAGGTGTGCAGCATTACACATTAGACACCAAGTATCCCAAATTTACCCATAAAACAAAAACATAGTTCTGCTTAATTAAGGTTGTTTCCAAAAAACTAGTAAGAGTGTGTATTAAATATTTCATGAGCAAGGGCTGCCATTTGGAGATGAATTGTACTGTTCAAGATGATTACTTTGAAAAGAAAACATTTCACTATCTTTCACTTAGCTTAAATGAGTCTTGTACAAAACATTCCTCAATCCAAATCAAAATACTTAAAGCCAGAATTATTTCCACTCTATTATAATCAGCTATGTTACTTTCAGAACCCTATTCAAATAATGAAAGTGTTGTATACAAAAAAACAAAACAAAAAAAAAGTTGCAGCTGAGGCCAAGGCTTAGAAGTTAGCATTCTAGGATTTGAAGGAAAGCTTTCTTCTTGGCCCATTCTAAGACTCTCCCTCTACTTCAATAATTTGAATCTGCCACTTTTCATATCAACAGATAAAAGTACTTTGCTGAGAATATAAAAAGTTTTTATAAAAAGGCAATCATAAAAGATTAATTCTTGTTAGGCATGTCAGCTTTCTTTAAAAAAAAAAAATAGCATTGTAATATATTTAAATAAGGATTTTTTTTTGTTACAATTGTTGTTACTGAAAAGGGGCCTGGGGAAAAAAAATTTGCCGACATCCCAATCAATACACCTTATTCCCTCTTGCCCCATAAAACACATTCAAAGGAGAAAGTCATTTCATGTGCAAATTGGCAAAACAAATGTGGAGAAGAGGGAAACTCTTGAAATGATATGCCCAATCAGTTCTTAAGTTTATTTTTTTTTTTTTACAATGTCAACTTTCAAAAAGATAAAAGTAACCAAAAAAATTCTAAAAGTACACAAAACAAACCTTCATGTTGGCATTCTTTTCAAATAAACACAAAAAATTATGTACAGCACATATTATAGTATGCAATATGCAAAAGCTTTGTGTTGCTGTTAGCAACTTCTATATACCCAACCCCATCCCCAATCCCACCCTATTCACAACTGTACCTCTACTAAACACAATTACATCACTAAGCCTGTTAGTTTGGAAAGGGCCTTAAAATTGTTAAAATTGGAAAAGCCTTGTATAGGGGCTCCATTCATTTGACTCAGGGTTATAGACTTCCACAGTATTCAGGAATTCATTGCCATCAAATCCTCCAACTGCATAAATGGTGTTCCCTACAGCGACAATGCCAGCGTTGCTCCTTGGTGAAGTCATGTTTCCCATCATCTTCCATTCATTTCTAGCTGGATCATACATCTCTACACAACTGACAGCATGAGAACCATCAAAGCCTCCTCCAACAAATAGCTTTCCTAAAAGAAAAATGCCAATACGTATCAATAGGAGCAAATACAAATAACTGCTGTATAAAAGTACCCATAGCAGAGACACAATGAACAAAAATCCAAAGGGAAGTCAGAATTTTAGTGATTCAAATGCATTATTATTTTTAACTTGTGGAATAACTATTTTGGAAGTGATTCTTCTTGACTGTTATTAAAGTGATCAATTCAATTTTAGAAAGGATGACAATGAGATCAAGACTCCAAAGAACCAAAAATTCCTGAGAAAACATTAAGAGGGCTTGTTTAGTCTAAAGTAGGTTAAATTATATGCAGAAACTTGAATATATATATAAATAAAATGGTAATGTAAAAGTAGGGGAGTAAGAAGATATACATATATATATAATGGTAATGTAAAAGTAGGGGAGTATATATATGAATTTTTTCAATATCGAGAGTATATTATTTCTCATTTTGTGCCTCTTGACAGTATTGGTGTATTACTGCCTCATCTGAAATGATCATTTTGTTCCCTTTCCCCATTTTATTCTTCATGTGTTCATATGCCATTTTAAAATCACAACTACCTTATAAAACTACTAAATGTTATTTCAAACTGAGAAAGGATTAAGATCTTTTTATAAGAAAATTTCTCCTTTAACAAAATCAAATTAATGGCTTTAAAAATCTATTCTCTTCATATTGAAATTTATAGTTATTTTTAAGTATGTAATAGTGGAAGATACAGAATTTGTTGAGTATTCTTTTGTTTCTAAATTTGAATTATAAAAATTATTTGGATCTATGGAACTTTTGGAAGCTACCAAATTTACTCACAGGTATATTAACCACTGAGAAATAGATGGGATCCAGCATTCAATTCATAAACAAAAAGAACCTCCCTTTCAACATGTAATTAGAGACATCAGAGTTTTTGCTTCCTTTAAAGTTGGTTATGGCAACACTAATTTCATTGTTTTTCCAGCTATGATCACTGACATCTTGGTAGAAAGGAAAACTCACCATTATGAACAGCTACTCCAGCTCCACGTCTAGCCACATTCATAGATGCAATCAGTGTCCAGGTGTTATTCTCTGGGTTGTAGCGTTCTACTGTATTCAAGCAATTCCAAGACTCAGCTCCTCCAATTATGTATAAATAACCACTAAGCTCACATACAGCTGATTGGTGTCTACCTATAAAGGCAAATTAAACTAGTGTTATCACCTTATTATCACCTAAAATTCCCTAAGGACTTATTTATTTCAAAGGAACTCAAGTAAATCTGCCTTAAAAAATATGAATGAATACCACCAACTTACGAATGTTAAGGGGAGCACAGCTGGTCCATGACTTTGTTACAGGATCAAACACATCACAATTTTTTAGTCCTTTCTGACCATATGGATCAGAGCCACCAAGGATGTATAGTTTTCCATTCAAAGCACAGACCCCTATATTTCAAGGAAACAAACAATTATATGCTATTTTAAAAATTCAAGTATCAGAGCAGCGAGATGGCACAGTGGATAGAGCAAGCACCAGCCCAGAAGTCAGAAGGACCAGAGTTCAGATCGAGTTTTACACAACACTTCCTGTGTAACCCTGGGCAAGTCACTGAACCTCAATTGCCTCAGCAAAAATAAAGTAAAATAAAACAAAAAACCTTTACCTGGACAAAAAATTATGTACCTGCATTACAACGGTTGGTTCTCAATTCAGGAACTTGAATCCAGTCATCTATGTTTGGATCATACATCTCTCCACAACTCAGGTCATCAGAGTGGCCGTTTGAACCGCCAACCACATAGAGCTGGCCCTAGGAAACAAACAAATTATTTCAGTCTCATCTGTTTAAAATTTCATCTAACTCAAAACTATAGAATTTCAATCAATTTCCAAGTCACAAGGAGAGACTAAAAAAATAATGGTTTCTACTACATATTGTGGGATCAACTCAATTACCATTAACACTGCCATTTGAAACCGGGCTCTTGGTGTTCTCATGGGAGCCAAGAAGGACCAATGATCTGTATGTGGATCATAGCATTCAACTGTGCGAAGACATTCTTCTCTATTGTAGCCACCTTTTGAAAGGATGATAAAACATTTACTATCAAAGTAATAAGCAATTCAATATATTTATGAGCTCAGAATTCCTTCAAATGTTTCTTGGAGTATACACACACAACAGAGTGCACTTATTTTTGAAGCTTTAACTACATGTTTGCTATAGAACTGAGAAGTAGATTTAATTCTTAAATAAGTCTACTGTTTATTCTTGGATTGAAATCTAGAATAAGAGGGAAAACAATTCATTTATATTCCCACACCAGTTGGACTGTTTTTTAAATCAAAGTCTCAACTTATGACTATTGGACAAAAGGCAAGAATATTTACCAATAGCTTCTTTCCACAGGCAAGAATGGGCAGTATTCAGAATAAATCATGAGGATTTATTATTATACTATATATTGAATCCTCCCTAATGTTCTACTGGATCAATGCCAATGTTCTTTTTTATTTTGTTTATTTTGTTTTATATTCCTTTTCTGTTTTTCTTTCTTCTTCTGTTTCTTTAAATTTAATATCCATTATAAACTTCGCTAGGCTTCTACATGTAAAATGTTTCTCAGGTTAACTTACCTGCAGCTATCAGTTTGCCATTCAATTCAGCTGTTCCTAGACCAGATCGAGCATAGTGCATGGGAGACCTGGGCTTTTCTACCGGGCCATCTGGTTGCAACTCAAAACTTAAACTTTTAATCAGTCGTGGAGTACTTGTTGGTGAACTCTGTGGACTGTTGCGTCCATGAAGGAAAATTACACAGAATACACCATCCAGCACAGCAAGACACAAGTAAGTATTATCTGCAAGCACAAGAACTTGGCATTAAAAACTACCCCTCAACAAACAATCTCCCCAAACAGATGAGACGATACCCCCTATTTCATTCTTTTGCAGAAAGGTGGGGATGTCTACTTGTATGGAACATAGATGTTAAGATTTTTTTTAAAAAAAATTTTGTTCCTCTTTTTTTCATTTTTAGGGGAAAAATATATAATGTGGAATGGCTTTCTTAGGAGGGATGGATAGTGGAAGGAATTCTGACTATTTTAAAAAACTCATCTACTTGTAATTTCAGTTTTGAAATCCATTATTTATACATACTATTAAATTAATATGTATGTTAAGACGTTTTAAAATATACAAAATATTAACAATTAATTTGGAGGTAAGTTTTTTCTTCCCAAATCAGTAAGAAAATTTTGCTACTCAATAGGGCAATTTGTCAATTTTTATACACTTACTTGAAGTCTTTTCTGAAGCAACAATTTTCCATTCATGCTTAGGACTTTGTACCGTAGCATTTGGAGAAGAGACACATCCAGTTGAACTGCTACTTATCTGCTTGTGGCCATTCTCACGTGGTGGCTTTTTCTGCAAAATCAAAAGGGAGCTACAGAAACCTAGCCAAAGACCACACACTGAACTACCTACCTCTGTGCCTCTGAGCTATTACGAAGGAAAACACATGATTCTAAAAATCCATGACCTATGTATGTCATTTATAGCACACCTAAATTTAAACAAATCCACTTTCTAACCACTGACAATTTTACTTGAACACCTATGTTAAGTGTTCACTTCATAAAAGAACCACGATATCTTAAGACAAGTCAAAAAACAATAGCCAATTTAATAATTAAGGAATTAGCTACAAGTAAGAATATACTTAATAATTTGAACAAGGAAATATTCTGACAACTTTATGTTTAAAGCATGAGAATCTCAAAGGCAAAAGGGAATAGAAGATACATTTGGTACACATTATGAGTTCACAGAATTTATTTTACAGATGTGTTAGAAGACCTAATTAATGTTTCCATTCAATGAGGAAGAAATATGTGCAGTGCCTTTAAGGCACAGTGCCAGGTAGAATTAACAGATTTTCAATGGAAAGAATTTAATAATCAACTCCCAGCTCTGATACTGCTACCTGTGTGACCTTGGGCAAGTGATTTCTTTTGACCTTTTCTCATCTCTTAAATGAGGAATACAAGTTTCTTCTAGTTCTAAATCAGTGACCCCAAATATCACTGCAGTTATATACAGAGGCAAGTAATAATAAGCCCATCTTCTAGCAGCTGTGAACCTACAAGTTAATACTATAGAGCACTGTGCAAGATTTCCCACAAGCCTGATCAATCTATAGAAGCCATGTCAGGAATTATAATTACATGAGAACATGACTCCATTTACAGACATATGGAGTCTGAACTGCAACAAATCCACAGTGCTGGTTTAAGTACCTCTAAAGTAATAATTTTTACTTCAGCCAGCCTTTATTTTTTGATGATCAGAGTACAGAGTTAACTTAACATTCTGACATAAATTTCTATAAATGAAGATTTCATCTGACCTGATAAAATTCATGAGTTTTTCAATAAAAATTATTCTGCACAGCCAAAAATGAGTATTTTTAATACTTGTTATCATTATCTCAAATCATCCAAATGTTATTTTGTTCATTTAGGTTGAATATCTTGATTAATATTTGGAGTAAAGTTTGTATGCTGAAAAAAGGCAATAAAAAATAAAGAGACTAGGGATAACTTGTAAACAATATGAAGCAAGAGGCATACTGGAATTAATAACCAAGTTTCTCCATATTGATTGATTTAGAGAATTCTTAGTATGCAAAAGAATTTAAGTTTTATCATTCTTTATGGTTCTGATATCTACATAATGTCATTATGATTTGCTACTTATGATATGATCCATCTCCAAACTGTCATTGTAAGCTCACACATTAAAAGACCAAACACTATATGCTAAGAAACATGTCCAAAACTTCTTAAATGTCCACACAATCAATCACCTGGCTACAAGGATCAAAACACTTCTTTATAGTCTCAAGCCTCTAGCACTAATTTATAACATGCTAACATCCCAATAGAAAAACCCAATTTTTACAGTCACTATTCTTTCATTACATCATTTAAAAAGCCCTTTGTCTTATTTGCAAATCTTAATTTAGGGGAAAGAATCCAAATGGAAATCTAGATTGGCTACTGATTACCACCTGGGAAAGACATAAATAAACATACTCCCATGTCCACAAATATCTTTCTGCCAAATGCAAACTGTCTGTAATAATATAAAAAATTCTGCTGCTTTACTTTCTTTACCAAAAAAAAGAATTTTTAGGTGTGCTATCAAGTTTACTATCAAATTTTAACCTGCAGTTACCTCCAACTCTGCAATGTGTACCTGCACAAACTGAATGTGGTCATCATCACTGCCAAACACCTCAGCCTGTCCATCTAGTAGATTCCCATCAAGCAGCTTGTGATCAGCTGAGTAGTACAACGTTTGAACCTGCAAAACAGCAATAGAATACCCATGTGGTGGCTCTTGTCACCATAACTACTCTCCTATTAGGTAGAATACAAAGACTCCACAAGGGAACCTCCAGTGAGTGTGCCTCTTGATATCTCACTCTGGCAAAATCACAAATTAAAAGAAAAATACAAGTCATGATGGTAAAAAAAAAAAGAAAAAAGAAAAAAGAAAAAAAAAGAAAAAAAGAAAAAGGAAAAAAAGGAAAAAAAAGAAAAAAAACCTTTTTTTTTTTTTTAAATAAAAATCTTCCAATACTGGCTTAAGAATCCTTGGCTTGTTCTGCTTGAAAGAAATTTTCATTTTTCATGACTCCTAATAATTATTAGCATTTTTGATGTAACATTAAGAGAGAAAGTATAAAAGCACAATATACAGGATCTTAAGTAATATACAGATACACAATCACATATTAGGGTTTTTACTCCCTGAAAATAAGCTCTTATCCCATGTACAACAATATTTTCCTCTTTGGGCAGGATGAAAAATGCCAACAAAAGTGAACTTTAAAAAAATTCAATTCCCAAGCCCCAAAACAGAAAAAAATGTGAGCATGCAATAATACATTACTAAAGCAGCCAAATAACAAGTGGCAAGGCAGAAGATCAACTGAGAACATAAATGACACAAGGTGTTTTTTTTTTTTTTTTTTCAAAAGTCTCTTAGGCTTATGTCTTTATCATATTATCTAGCTTCGGTGGAAATGCTACAATTGAGCAATTAAGTGCAGTGTCCTTAAGGAAAAAATTTTTCCAAGTCTTCTTCATTAATATTTTAGGCTTTGGTGCATATGTGTGTTTGTTTAGGGGATTGTTGGGGATCTTAAGAAAAAGTGGCCCAAGAGAAGTTTAGAGGTATGCATGAATAACACCAATGAAAGACATAAAGCTTTAAAGAAAAGAATCCTGTAAAGGAGTAAACACCATTAAATCATCATCGCTCTCTGCCCACAGCGGATTTTTCTTAGGAGAACTGGGGCAGGACTGCTGCTTCTGTACGTGTCAATACACTTGAGGTTTCTTCTTGTTTCTTCAGTCTTGGGTATCCTAGTTTTGTTAATAAACCTATAGGGAGATAAATCAATGGGGAGGAACAACCATTAGAAGCTTTTACCTACTTTTCACATTTAAAGCAAAAACCTGTGAAAGAAACATTAAGAATCTACAGAAATTTCAGTACCACCTCCCCGTTTCTAAAGCAAATTACATGCTACTTTAAAGAAAGTTATCAGCACATAATGAGCAAAGAAAAAAAATAAAAGAAAGCGGAAGACCAGACTGAACAGTTCATTCAGCTCACCTGGACACCCCCCCTGTTTCTCAGCTTAGGGGTACCTACAGCAAAATTTAAATTCTTTAGGGTCATGGTTATAAAATAAAAATGAAAGGGAATCCTTCATGTCAAAGCAACTTAACTTTAAAGAATTGTTTAATCCCATTTACTTAAAAACTAACCTCTTCCATCAGCTCTTCCAGACTGTCTCCGTTCTCCCAGATGCTACGCTGTACCCAGTTGATTACCTTTGTATATAATTTGCCATTGCTAGGTAGGCAGACATTGTCTTCAAGCATGACCTCCAACTAGAGTTCCAAAAAGAGAAAATAATCATTAAAATATGTTTTAGTGCCCAGTTTGTCAGTAAAAACTCTAGGTTCTACTTATTGCATGAGTTTCTATTGCAAAATTATGTAAATACCAATTTTTCATGTTTATTCTACCTAAAACTTTTTTCTACATTTAATTAAAAACTGCACTCCTTTTTAAAGAAAAACAGATAAAATTTGAGAAAAACAGGAAAAAAGATACTTAGCCAGATATTAAGATAAAACCATTTCACTTGAATGATTTTTACAACCTTCTTTGAAATACACCTTTTATACCATTTTTCTAGTATATAGGTGTATAAGTGGTAGAGAATAATACGCTTCTAAAAACAAAACAAAAAGGGGAAAGAACTAGATACTGAACTAAAGTGAAACTAGTCACTAATAATCTTGACCACAAGCCAGGCTGAGAAAATGTATTACACTCCTTTCACTGAGACAGGTAAGAACTATTTATAACAGTTTTTTAAAACTATTTTATTTTGCTTAATCTTTGTTTCTAAGAAAGACCTTATCTGGAAATGACCTGAAGGGTACAAAACTTTAAAAAATGAAGCAGGCAGGATAGTTTTTATTTTTCTTCTTACTTTTAGCCGTGGAAGCTTAAGAAATTCCTCTTCTTCTGAAATTTGTAATAGGTGTTCCTGGATATAAATATCAACTTTATTCAACAAACGTGAGTCTCCCATGCAACTTGCAAAATTCCGGTAAGAGATACAGCTTGAAACATCCATCCTGGATAGTAAATAGTCACCACAAACCTTTGAAAAAAATAAAGATATGCAAATATAGGAATATTTCACAACTTCTCTGTGAATTTGTAACCTCTACTTTTCAATAGTAAATCTTGAAAAAAAACCAATAAAAGCTCCAGAGAGCAGAAAAGGCAGGATATAATGTTGATGTTTAAAGGATTTTACCATGAGTTAGAAAGGCCTCTGAGATGGGAACAGTAGGATCTGGAACCTAGCCTATTAAAAGTTTTTTGGTTTAACCACAGATCCCAAACAACAAAGAAAGCCCCAAATTTATTTTCATTTCTATTAAGCAATTATCTCTGTCAAGGATCTACATGCATACTTCCTTTACTTGTGAAAATTTTCATTTGAGCCATGATAATAAATTTTCAAAGTTATGCACATAACTAAGATCAGAGCAACACTGAATTCTCCTTATATAAATAAGACTGTACCTGCTTTACTCTGTCCATCTTTAGCTTCTTAGCTGCGGAATAAACATCTTTTACTAACTCCTTATCAGCTTTCAATCTATTAAAAAAAATTCAAAGGTCCATTATGGTATATCCATATTAAGGTTTCTAAAACACATGTTTTAAATTAGGAATTTTAAAATTCTGATATGGAAGCTCACTTTCATGTGATAAAGTACTTACTGAGCAGTGTAGGCATAATTCAACAAAACTTCAACGGCTTCTGGATTGAGATCGTCAAATTTAACATGAGAAACTCCATGAGGATCACTATCACTATTGAAGATTTCAAATAAGTAGGGACTGCAGCAAGCCAACACAGCTCTGTGTGCCAACATCTCATGCCCACAGACCTTAAGATTTTAAAGAATTACAATCAGAAATTTAATAAATCAACAAATCATTATGTAATATTCAGTTCTCTCAATTTCCCCCAAGTTATCTGTTCTCAAAGTATACTTTATAAATGCCTTTTATGGAAAATATATTAAGTCTGGAAATTTTTGTGACCTGGCAATAAAAAATATATGTCTTCTTTATTTATTTATTTTTTTTAAAAGAACTACCTCCATATATTGCCCAAGCCAGATACAGGAACCTGATTTCTGATAGTCTCTGATCTCCTATTTAAGCAACTCAATCGTCCCCAGCTCCTAAAAGTTCCCTATATTAATGCCATTTAGTGTATATACCAGACTAGCTTAGCCTACTCTTGCTTATACCTCCACATCACTCCAATAATCAAATTTTATGTACCTGAAGTCGAACATCACAGAATTGGCCACTTTTTCGCAAAGCATTTAATTTGGCAACTGAAGACTCAATAAAATTTTCATCTTCAAACATTAAATATCCATTGGGAATCATTTTTAAATGTAGGTTTGGCTGAGAAAAAGAAAACATCTGTTATTTTTTTCTTCCTAGAAAATAACCATTTAAAAAAATTAACAATTTTGTTACACAAAAGACTAAGACCTTTTTATAAATCCTATTTTATTCAAGTAGGATATCCTTAAATTACCATGTACATTACATGGAATATAAAAATATATTCCAAACAACAATGCAGCAAAGGATGGTCAATAAAATGTCCCAAAGCAATGAAGACCAATCTATCCCTAAACCTTAATCTTAAAGGCTAGCAAGCAGAATGACTAGAGATGAGGACCACTTTCAGGTTTCCATCCCTGTTAATTATCCCTTCTTTAAGAAGTAAACTCTGAACTCTTGTACTGATTTATCTCAACCTACAATGAAAAAGAACTTCCTAATCTAAAACTAGAAATATCCTCTAATTCATTTTCCTTTCTTTCCTCCTCTCTGGTTAATTCCATGGGTAGGATACAGACTCATTTTAAATTGAGATGTCACAGAAAATCATCTGGTCATATACCCAGAAGCCCTGCCACTTTTAACCTTATAACCTTGACAAAATCATTTGCTCCTCAATCTGGGACTCATTGTCAAATGAAGAGCTATGACCTAGACACAGAAATCCCTTTTAGCTCAAAATCTTGAGACAATACAAATGGAGGAAAAAAAAAAAATCAATGAATAACTCTATTCACACATATAGCCTAGTTAAAATTTTTTTAAACAATTTAATAAATCTCTAGAACTATAGCCTTTAGAAGCCAAATTAAACTTTCACATTCTATATAATCTAAAATCTTTACTTTATAAAGTAAAAATCCATTTATTTACCAAAGGTATATTTATTTTTTCATTTACCTGCATGCATTAAAAAAATTAATGCTAAAATTCTACTTACAAAAATAGGAAAAAAATAGATCATTGAAGTAAACATCAAAATAGATTTTTATTTTTCAGTCACTGAAGTTTAAAATACTGACACATTTGGTATAACTTAAATGATATCAAAGAATTCATATTCCTAATGTTGTCAGTGAGAAATATTCAACAATTTGGGAGTGAAATGAACATATATATATGAAAGAGTACCACAGCTTTTTACTTTTGACTTTGATAAAAAGGTTTGTAATGCTTAACAAAAATTCTAAAAGAAATTCTTACCTAGCAGAGATTTTAGCAAAACATCAGTGTTCTGCATTTAAAGTCTTGTCAGGTATTAAGCTTTTACTCACCTACTAATATATTTGTGAGAATTTATGCCAGAAGATTTGTTAATAATCCAAGGGAACTGGAGTGTGAAAATGCAGCACACGATTTTGTATCTTCTTCTATGAAGACAGGGGGCTGAATAAAGGCAGATGTGTTTAAAGCTGCAATGGTGATTCCAAAACTATCAGGCTTGAAAATGATGTAATCAAGTCCTTAAAAGCTATAGACATGAATTTCTTCTGTGATAATCATGCATTATAATCTGTAAAAGAGAGGGGTTTTTTTAAGACAAATTAAAGTTCTGCCAAGAGTTTACAATCTCAAAATATAAGCAACCTTTAAAAAAACAAACAATTGATTTAGCTTCAAGTGCAAGATTACATATAAAAATGTCTCAAACTCAAAAATTAACTGACTTGAATTTCCTTCCTAATTCCCCCACATGATTCTATTAATTATTTGCTCCATAAATGACAATTCTTTTCAAGATCCAATAATCCTTGAGTTTGGGGAAATTCTACAAACAAAAGAAATCTAAATATAGTTAATATGCTCACTTCAATATTTTTTCCTAGTAAGAATTAGGGAAAATATATTTATGAGCATACTCAATTTTTTTTTCATTTCTGATTATATCATTCCCTTATATAGCCAGTCATTTCTTTTTACAATGCCAATTTTTTTTTTTTAATTTCCAAAACTAATTTTTTTTTTTAACCAACTTACTCCAATAGCTTACGTCTATACCCACAGTCCTTTCTACAATTTTTTAAAGGTAGGGGGCATTTTCTCTTCTCTGGAGTCACTCTTGGTCATATGTAGATTTAACATTTACATTGTTGCAGTCATTTTTTATACGGTTTTTCTGGAGTTGCTTTCTTTACTGTTCATATAAATCTTCCAGGGATTCTCTGAATTTTTCATAATCATCGCTTCTTATGGCATATAATATTGCACTATGTTTTTTATGCCACAATTTGTTTAGCTATTCTCCAGTCAACATGTGATATACAGAGCAGACCTCAAAGCCAGAAGATTTACTTTCAATAAATGCAAGCAGTGACCTTGGGCTAATCATTTAACCCCATGTTATGCTAATGGTATCAAATTCAAACAGTTTTAAAATGTGATGTTATCTACCTTTTATCATCCTGTTATTTTGTTAAATATCCTAAATACATGCCCCAACTTATCCCAATTAGTAACTATGTATTTTGTTTCTCTTCTTTGCTACTTCAAAAAATGCTGCTATGACTTACTGGTATATATGGGACTTCTCTTTTTGTCTTTAGACAGCCTATGTCTTACAGTGGGATCTTGGAGTTAAAGGATATGGATATTTTAGTCATTTATTGAGTATAATTCTAAAGTGATTTCCAGAATAGACTGATCAATTCACAACTTGAGTGTATTAAAGTGGCGGTCTGCAGCCCCCTCATTTTCTAGATTTTTTTTTTTGAAGGTGACTGAATTCTGAGGAAGAACAACATTTAATGGAGAATGCAGATGCCTCTGGGATGTGCAGAAAGATATGAAATTCTAAAGCCTTTTAATGTACCACAAGCAGACAACATGAAAATAGTTAAAGGATTGTATATGAAGCATTATTCAAATAGATTAAATTCTCATCTTGTCGTTTAGAAGAGAAATCAACACATGATTGTTGTTGATTGATGATATGAAGCACATCGAAAACTGTGTGGCTAGGCTATGCCAAATGAAGGAACTTAGAAAAGAGTAAAGGAAAACATCAAAGCGTCACTGTGACAACAAACACATTTATCATGCTTGGCTCCACAGGAGAAAACTAGGAACAATACCTACAAGTTATAGAAAAGCAGATTTCAGGTCAGCAAGACTTTCTAATCAATAAGGCTTTCTACAAGTTATCACTGAATTTCTTTAGTTGGTAGTTAGAGAAAAATATTTGAATCTAGGTATTGATTCAGAGGCTGATCTACATGCATGTCTGAGTATATGAATAGGTAATAGTTTGCTTCTTTAACAATATAATGATAGTTATTTCTTATAATTTTCTCAAAATTAAAATGTCTTTCTACACAAATGCAAGATATCACATATTATAGTTACCATTTCTCCATAAAGAGTATATTACATGTCACGTGAACTAGTAGTACTACAAACTACTTCAGTAGTTTTCTTGTAACTGATTACAAGTGCCCAGAGCTCTGTCTGCCATTATTCCAGTTTAATGAAATAAACCATAAGATAATCTTAAGCGTAACATATAAAAAACAAATGATACTAGTTTTTATTATCAATTGCCATCCATAAAACTTACAGCGATTAAGACCAATAACTATAAAAAAATTTGACCGTTAAATTCACTTTAGCTGTGTCAAGTAATAGACATTTATCTTTCATTCATTCTTGGTTTAACAAATTTAGTTTTTTTTTGTTTTTCCACAAGAGCACTGTATGCACATTGTATAAAATTTTCAAAATATGTAAACATTCATTTTAGTGACATGTCTCAACCATTTATTGGGGAAGGAAGCCCCTAATTGAAATTCACTGCCCTAGCAACTTTTCTTGCATATGAAATTGAGCTTACAAGTCAAGGAAACATTTGTCACTATCAGATCATCCCATGACCACTGAAAAGAAAATTTTATTTGGGAAAAAAAATAGTCAAACAAAAGAATAAACCAGATAATCCCTAGAAAATCTTAATTAGTCTTTGATTATTTTTTTTTTTACTACAATTTGTAGGAAGACAAGCTTTTTGATTAATACTGACATATGCACATCTTAAAAGACTTACTCAGAAACCTCACAACATATAGGGAAATTTCATAATGAAATGGGGAAATCAGCTATTCTAGATTGCAAACTAGTTCCCTTTATATAATACAAGTCAAAGCTGGGTTCAAGTTAAGAGCACATTGTCTAAATTTTTAGACTATGATCAAAGCTTTTATAGGCATTTACAGTAATGAAAAGTATGAAGGAACCCCCTATTTTTAATGTGGTTCTGTAAAGTATTTTTTATAGTAAATACACATGGCACATATTTTTTCAATGTGAAAACTTATTATTTAAAGGTTAACATATCCAGAAATATGACTCAATACTTTGAAGTCATTGATATGCAACCATTGTCTTCTGATTACAAGATTTTTGCTACCAGAATGTGCCTGCAGAGTGAACTTGCTATTCTTCAGAGCTATCACACTCAGCAAAAACGTATACCAAGAGGTAGCCATGTTATGAGTAAAGCATTCCTTTAAAGTAACAATGATTTTACAATGTGATCCCATGTATAATATAAGAGTAACTGAGTTTTAACTACGGCATAATTAGTTAAGGTTTGTAAAAAAGCTTTTTATACATTTATCTCATTTTCATCCTCCAGAAGTAAATTAGAGAGATACTTTGTCCTTGTTTAATTTACATTTTTATCATGGCAATTAAGATAACAAATTTCAGCCTTTTTGTAAATTTTGTGATGTGTGGCTCCCTCTTTGATTTAATTAAAAAAAAAATTCTAGACCTTAGATATTACCTTAGATAAATTGTAACTAAACTAACAGTCATTTTCTAAGTTCTTTTTATTATGTATTAATAGACAAAAGCTTGATTTCTCAACAGCCCACAAAATCGCAGTGTATGTCTACAATTTTTTGTAATAAAGACATAACTCTAAGCCACAGGTTTAGAATCCATTCCTGTACCCTGTACATAATGAATTCTTATCATATTCTAGGTTATGAACAGAAATTCAAATTCTCCAATTCAAGGGTGGATCAATTTACCCTTTTCATAAACCATTGATAACAGTTATTCACTCTTCTCCCAACTTGAAGGATTGAAAATAGACCTTATACTCATCCCTTTCTTTGAGAACCCAAAACATATATTTGATAATACCCAACTTTAATTGAAATGGAAATGAATACAACTAAACTAATAAAGCTCAATGGAAAGACCGGATAAATTTTAAATATAGGTCATTAATTGTGAATCAGTGAATAGAAAAAAGAAAACCAGAATAAGATTTTTTTAGGGAAGATCACTAATATGCATATCAGTTCAAAGACTCTACATACAGTATACTTTTCTTTGAGTATGCCATCTACTTTACTTTAAAGTTTAAAAAAAAAAAAGAGAGAGAATAATTATGGACAAAGATGGAGAGAGGGGGCAAAAAAAACAGAAAAGAGACAAAGGAACATAAAGTAAGAGGGAAACAAAGATCTGAAAATGGTAGTCAAAACAAACTGTTTTAGTCTTATTTACTTAGTATTCCCTTGGGTGGTGTGGTCAGAGCAAGTAATCACTGTTTTTCAGTGGAGACTTAATTATTAGGAAATACTCCTTCTCTTAAGGATAAAGTGAAGATTAGAATTCTTACTTGTTAAGGATTTGGTTCAGCAAGGAACAAGGCTTTTAAATTGTTTAAAACATTGAAAACTTGGTAAGAATGGCAGCTCATCTCCCCCAGCAGAAAATCAGTAGCTGGTATCAGCTTTTCCCACAACCTTCCTTTTCCCCTTGCAGAACTCTCAAAAGAGTTGGAATTAAAACTAGAGACTTTCTCTGATTTAAAAAAAAAAAAAAAGGCATATTACCAATATTACATAAGAATATCCTTAAAGGAAATTAACTGCCACATAAAGGTAAGTCACCTAGAGACAAAACTGAGAGGTACTTGATTTTTTATATGCCACAGAAAGTCAAAGCTGTCTTTTTCACCTCTGTTTCAGGTAACAATTTATACCTATATCGTTCAAAGTCAAAGGCCATTATTTTGACTTTCTTTCTCCGGTAACCTAAAGCCATCCAACAACTATGAAACCACAACTTCAATTCTTAACAATGAACAAATTCATCAATTCTCTAATAGGAGCAAGAAATTGATTTCCAAAAGAAAACTTAAAAGCAATAACCTTAAAAAAAAAAAAAAAAAAACTAAGCTGTACTCTATATATTGACAAAGATGGCAAAATGAACCTATAAACTAATACAATTATTACCACAAGGCTATTAAAAGATGTCACAAAACAGAACAGCCCAGCTGGAGGCTTGTTCCCCTGTCACTGACTCATCCAGTTTACCTGTAGTGACCAAATTATTACCATCTGAAATTGATCTTCTAAGGAACACAAATTACTCAAAAGCATTATTTTCATGATACCCAAAATTATTAACATTTCCATCTACAGGCAACCAAGACACGGCTCAAATAAGATAGTAATCAAATTATTAATATAATTTCTTCATTCCCAGGACCTCTAGAAAAAGGACTAACTAGTTCAACAAAATATGGCTTTAGATCAGGGTCTTTACTGTGTTTGTTCTACAGATAAGAGAATTTCTGCATTCCCCCTAGTGTATCATTAGTTAAGATGAGCCACACCACACTGCGAAAAATGCACAAGTGATGTCAAGGTGTTCTGGTTGTTTTTCCCTATTATTTAGCCATGGACCACAAATTATAAAACAGTGAACAATTCAAAGAAATCCGGGTAAACAAAAGGCTGTTCTTCCAGGAGCTTATGATGTCTTTAATTGTCATCTAATTGTCATTTCATGGTCACTTTCATGCATTACTTTTATACAAGTATATATGAAACACATCAAGAAGGACTTAAAATTATGCCGTTAGGGAATTAGCATCCCTCTACCACGTGTAAGAAACGTGACCATTTTATTAAGTGTTCCAGGGTTTCTAAGACCCTCAGGGCTGGTGGCACGGGGTGGGGGGAGGGGGCGCCCGAACCGAACCCTCCAGATGCAGGACGAGGTCCGGCTCCCGCCCCCTCGGTTCCGCAGCCCCAGCGCCCCACGCGGGGAGGCTCGGCACCCCGCCGGCGGCACACCCCCAGCTGGCCATTGGACGGCTTCCCAATCAATCAGCCCCGACACGTCAGGGCAGCCCATGGCTGCCTCTTCCCGCCCCCTCTTCCCCTCCGCTTGGCAAGAGAAGCAGGCAACGTGGAGGGAACAAAGAAGCCCCGGGGCCGGCGCCTCCGCGCCTGGAGAACCCGACCCGGGGCGGACGGCTCTCTCGGGCCCCGCTGACTCGGGCGCGTCCTCATCGCGCCCCGGCCCCGCTGCGGGTAAAAGAGACGCAGGGGCTCACGCTCCAGCCCGCGGGAGCAGGGAGGGAGGTTCCCGCGCCTCGTTCCCCGCGACCGCCGGTGACAGCTCCGAGAGGCCGTCAGGTGCACTTCCGAGGTCGGGGAGGGGGAGCTCACCATCCCGTACCTCCGGTTCCTGCCTCGTGTCCTTGCAGCGCTACACCGATAAACCTCCCCCCTTTCGGGGAAGACAGACGACGCACGCGTGCCGCCCCCTCCTCGTTTGCGGGCATCGGGACGACCCCGCCAGGAGCGCGCGGGGCTGAGCCTCTCCCGGACTGCTCATGGCCGGCGCCGGGGTCCCCGATTCCCGGCCCTGCGCCTGCACCCGCCAGGCAGCCAGGCCGGGCTCCGCACCCCTCTCCGGCCGGCCGCACAGGCGCCCTTCTCCCCGCTCTCCACCCCCAGCAGGTAACGCCCGCGGACGTTACCTGGTTCCTCTGAGAAACGACGAAAAAATTCATCGCTGGAGTTTCGGGGGGATCAGGAGGAAGCGGGTGGGGAGCGGTCCCAACGGAAAGCGCCTCGAGGCGGCGGAGGCAGCGATCGGAGAGGGAGGGCTGGCTCAGCCAAAGGGAGAGACAGAGGGGAAGGGGCTCCGCACGGGCAGGGTCGCTCGCTCGCCCGCCCGCCCTGGGGAGGAGGACGAAGAAGAGAAGGAAGAGGAGAGAGAGCCGCCGCCGCCGCTGATGCCCGCAAGCCCGCACAGAAGACACGTCCGACCTCCTCACGCGCCAGAAGACACTGCCGCCTCCCGCCCGGCGTTGGCCGCACCCCCTTCCACACGTCACCGCGTGCGCCTGCGCTTCTGGCGCTGCCCCCCCCTTCCTTCTTGCGTGAATCCCTCAGCGAATCAGAGCCCGACACACAATCACTCCGCTTCCCTCCTTCCAACTCCCGCCGGAGCCGGAGCCCTGCCTCTCCCCCTCCCCGCCCCTCCCCCTCCCCTCCCTTCTGCAGCCGCACTAGGTCAGTGCAAGGTGATGCGCGGGCGAGATCCTGGGCAGAGTGGGTCGTGCCGCCGCCTTCTGTTGCCATTCCTCCTCCTCCTCCTCCTCCCCTTCCCCTTCCCCGCCGGGAGCTTTTTTTTTCTAATTTATTCTTTTAATATCTAGACCCGTCTCCACCTGTGGGCTCTTTCCCCGCCCACTCTTTACCCCGGGCTGGTTCTTTCCCGCCCCTAGGAGCCGGGAGGGAGCCGCGCGGGCCTCCTTACCTGGCCTCCCGGGTCAGATTTGGAGATAAGTTTTCGCCCCCCTCCCCCTCCTCCCTCCCCTCCCCCTCCCCAAAATTAGGGCTTCAGACTCGCCGTCTCCTCCCAGCGCCCCGCCCGGGCCCGACCGCTCTAACTTCCACAGCTCGCCATTATTATGGTTACTTGTGGGTCTGCTGGGAGGTAGGGAGCGAGGTGGTGACCTGAGAGAAGGAGCATGAGCGCTCGCTGGACACTCGTGGGCTGCAGGGTGTGCGCCCAGTCTTTGTGGTTCGTTTTGTTCTATTTTACTAATGCCCCACCGGCTCGGAGTAGAGAGGGGCAAGAGAGCCGACTTCAGTGCAAGTCTCATCTCATTCAGAGCTTCCTAAACTTCTTTTCCAATCATTTTTACAAGACCCCAGACACATAAAACATATAAAAAGAGCATCCCAAACGTATGCAAATCGAGCATTTGTGCATAATAAATCATCATTTCGAGGTCGGACTTCAATAATTTAGTGATGGAGCTGGAAACGACCAAATCCGGTCCCATCCAACCGCAGAGGGAAGAAGTGACTCCGCCTTCAAAATGCTAGTTTTGTGGGTCTGGAACAGAACCCAGGCCCTTGGACCCTGTTTCCTTCCTATCTGTGCTCCTCACGGGCTCCTACTTTTTCTGGGTAGAGCTGCCTTCTGCTCTCCACACAGACACAGGAGCAACCCTTTCCTGGCTCTGCCCTTTATATGTTGGAGAGGAGCGGCAGGCGGGTGATGCGCTATGTATGATGTCCCTGGAAAAGCTGAAATCCTCTTACCGTGCTTGAGACACCTTCTTGACTTCATAACACCTGGTTCCCCCCTTCCCCATTCTGAAGGGGAAATGACTTAGGAAATTGTGAGGGGGATAACTTGCTTGATTGAAGGGGGAGGAAGTTTTAGTGAAGCAAAAGTTAAATCCAAATTGGAGTCTGGTGAGTGACCTATGAAAGGCTTGGTTAATCCCCCTGGGGAAGGTGCTTGAGCAGAGACTGGACTTGTTCTTGTTTATATACTGATTAGTCAATGAAATTCATATACTTTCCAGATTGGCAGTTTATTGGACATAATAGAGTTTACATTTATTGGAGGAAGAAAATATTTTTCTAGTTTTCTTTACAGTGGAAATTTCAGAGGTTCTCATTTTAAAATTCATAAGGAAATCTTATTTTGTGTGAGTGATTTAATAAATCAGATAGAGACTGATCTGGGCAGGCCTCTAGTAAGAAAGTCTCATCTTACTGAGTTCAAATTTAGCCTAAGATGCTTCTAGATGTGTGAGTCTCTGCAAGTCACTTAACCCTGCTTGCCTCAGTTTCCTCATCTGTAAAGTGAAATGGAGAAGGAAATGGCAAACCATTCCAGTATTTTTGCCAAGGAAATACCAAAAAAGAGTCACAGTCAGTTGCTTATTATGTAAAACAGTATTTGTTTAAAAGGGAAAATAAAAACTTCCATTTATAACTTGCAACTGAAACTATGGATGAGAGCAGTGTTGACTTTTAGATAAGTTAATAATATAACATGAAACTTCTTTTTGAAAGAATGTGATGGACCTCATACTTTTGGAAAGAGGTGGCTATTTAATATATCATCATTTCTAGCAATCTAGTATAATAAATGTCATCCTAGGCTAATAAGATACTAGGTAAAGAATAAGTTTATTAGAAATAGTGAGAACAGAGAAAAAAGCAAGAGAAATAACTTCCTCCAGAGAGCTTTGCTCTCTGAGAAATTCAACAATACTGAATGTCCAAGCTGGGGAGCCAAGATTGCAGATTAGAAGCAGGAACTCAGCTCAACTCTCAACATTTCCCTCCAAACAAATTTAAAATAATACCTCAAATGAAATTATGGAGTAGCACAACCAACAAAAGATCAAAAATGAGTCATTTTTCTAGTTTTAATAGAATTTAGGAAGTCAGTAGTAGACTTCTTTGATACTGAAGAAAAGGTTTTTTAGAGTACATGTGAGGTGGGGGCTAAGGTGGGGGACAGCTACAGCAAGAGATCTCACCCAGAGACAAGGGGGTCAGATAATAGATCAAAAACAGGGATCATTTCTGGTACTGGGTACAACCGGCACTGACTGGCAACTGTATTGTCCATATGCAGTTCTAGGGTGAAAAGGAGAACTTTTGGACAGTCACAGAGGAACAGTGTCCCTGGTCTCAATTATTATTTTTTTAATAAAAGCTTTTTATTTTTCAAAATACATGCAAAGGTAGTTTTCAACGTTCACCCTTGCAAAACTTTGTGTTCCAAATTTTTCTCCCTCCCCACCTCCCCCCTTTCCATAATCCAATATAGGTTAAACATGTACAATTCTTCTAAACATATTTTCACATTTATCATGCTGCACAAAAAAATCAGATCAAAAGTGAAAAAAAGAGAAAACAACAACAACAACAAGAACAAATGGTGAAAATATTTATTGTGATCCATATTCAGTCCCCATATTCCTCTCTCTAGATCCAGATGGCTTTCCCCATCAGAAGTCTATTGGGATTGGCCTGAATCACCTCACTGTTAAAGTGAGTCAAGTCCCTCACAGTTTATCATCATATCTTGTGGTTTTACTCACTTCACTTAGCATCAGTTCATGTAAGTCTTTCCAGGCCTTCTGAAATCATCCTGCTGATTATTTCTTATATAACAATAATATTCTGTTACATTCAATTACCATAACTTATTCAGCCATTCCCCAACCCATGGGCATCCACTCAGTTTCCAGTTCCTTGCCATTATAAAAAGAACTGTTACAAATACTTTCCCAGATGTGGGTCCTTTTCCCTTTTTGTGATCTATTTAAGATACAGGCTCAGTAGACACACTGCTGAATTAAAGGGTATACACAGTTTGATAGACCTTTGGACATAGTTCCAAATTGCTCTTCAGAATGACTGTATCAGTTCACAACACTAACAATAATGTATTACTGTCCCAGTTTTCCCACATCCCCTCCAACATTTATCATTATCTTTTCCTGTCATCTTAGCCAATCTGAAAGGTGTGTAGTGGTACCTCAGAGTTGTTTTAATTTGCATTTCTCTAATCAATAGTGATTTAGAACATCTGGTTTAATCTCTTTGTCTGAAAATTGCCTTTTCCTGGTCTCAGTTCTAAGGCAAAGAGGAGCACCAGTACTTATGTATTCAGGGGACTAGAGGCTCTTCCTGGGTAAAGATCAGAACACATATCTCTCCCAAGATTATACCACCTTGGAAGTACCAAAAATTGCAGACTACCAAACTGACTTGAAGAAAGCAACACAAATAAGCCTGAGGCTTTGAATGGTGCCTCCACGCTGCCAGGTGAGCAGAGACCAACTTTACCATAAAGTTCAAAATCTAGAAATAAAAAATAAGCAAATAACAACAAAAACACTCTGGCCATAAAATGCTACTATGATGGAAGGAATAAACTTTGAAAAAGACAACAATGTAAAAATAGTTATGAACAGTTCCTGACTTGCTCAACAAGAATTCCTGAAAGAGTTAGAGAAATAGAGAAAAATAATGAGAGGCAAGAAAATTATGAAAAGAGACAACATTTTGGCAAAAGAAGCACAAAAAATATTGAAGAAGATACCTTAATGAACAGAATTGGCCTAATTGTAAATGGGGCAAAAAAAAGTTCACGGAAGAAAATAATTACTTAAAAAGTGGAATAGACCAAATAGAAAAGGAGGTAAAAAAAAATTCACTGAAGAAAATTTCTTAAAAAACAAAATTGGCCAAATGGAAAAAGAAAATTCCTTAAAAATTGAAATTGAGTAAGTAGAATCTAATGACTCCATGAGACATCAAGAAACAATAAAACAATCATCAGTATGATGAAAAAAAATAGAACATTTGAGATATCTCATTGGAAAGACAACTGACCTAGAAAATGGATCAAGAAGAGATACTTTAAGAATTATTGGACTACTTGAAATTCATTATCAAAGAAAGAACCTAGATGAAATATTTCAAAAGTTATCAAAGAAAATGACCTCAATATCTTAGAAACAGAGGTCAAAATAGAAATCTAAATAATCTCATCATCTCCTGAAAGAGATTCCAAATGACTACTTATAGGAATGTATATTGCAGCAAACTTTCAGAGCTCAATACTTCAAGAAATCATTCAAATATTGTGGAGTCTCAGGATCATAGAAAATTTAGCAGCTTCCATGTTAAAGAAAAGGAAAGCTTGGAATATGATTTTGCAGAGGGCACCCATAAAATAGAAGTGGGTAGTAGAATGGATCAGAAACCAGAATCGAACAAAGATACACCAGAACAGACACACAGAATTAAAATAAAGAGTTGGATCAGAATCTAATTAGACAAAGCAAAAACAAAACAAACAAACAAACAAAAAACCAAAAACCAAAAACAGACCTAATTAAAAGAATCAGGGAAACTATATTTGCTGAAAGGTACCATAGACTGAAATAATATCAAAAATGTTTACAGCAAGTTTCTCTGATAAAGGTTTCATTTCTCAAATATGTACTGAGTCAAATTATAAAACTAAGAACCGTTCTGTAATTGAAAAATGATCAAAGGATGTAAACTTTTTAGTTTTTAGAATTTTTTAGAAGAATTTTTAGAAGGCAATTTTTAGAAGAAAGCCATCTATAGTCATGGGAAATTATTCTAAATCACTATTTATTAGAGAAATGTAATAAAAAAAACTCTAAAGTAATATCTCACACTTATTAGAAATGACAAATCCTGTTGGGGAATGAGGGAAAAAAATAGTACACTAATGAATTGTTGGTGAGTAGTACTGGTCCGACTATTCTGGAAAACAATTTAAACCATGCCCAAAGGTCAATAAATCTGTACATACCCTTTGACCCAGAAATACCACTACTAGGTTTGTATCATAAAGAGATGAAAGGAAAAAGGCCTATATGTACAAAAATATGGCAACTGTTTATGGTGGCAAGAATTGGAAATTGAGGGGTTGCTCTTCAATTGGAGAATGACTAAACAAGTTGTGGCATATGATTGTAATGGAGTACTATTGTACTATAAGAAATGATGGTGGGATTGTTTCAGAAAAATGTGGTAAGACCTACATGAAGTGATGCATAGTGAAGTGAGAATGATCTCTTGATCCAAAGATCTCATGAAGAAAAAAATGCTGTTTGCCTCCAGAGAGATAACTGATGAACTTGAGTGCAAAATGAAGTATAATTTGTTTGCCTTTCTTGCTTTTTTGGAAACGTGTCTATTATAGAAATGTTTTGCATGATTTCACATGGGTAGATGATATATTGTTTGCCTTTTTGAGCAAGTGGGGGAAGGGATAGAAGAAATAATTTAGAACTCAACATTTGAAAAGAATGTTGAAAATAAATAATAAATTTTTAAAAAATCCCCAATCTTGAAAGTAAAGTCCAGTTCTTAGTGATTTGACTTTAGGACCTCATGGGACAGCAGTTCCTTTCCCTACTTGTTGCCCCTTGGCTGCTACTATATCCACTGAAGCTATATTTTATATCCAAGTCAGTGTCTCAGTGTTATCTATAAGATTTTCACCCAGCTTTCCTTTCAAAAGCTTTCAATCTACCTGCTTATCCCTCTCCCCTTCCATTTCTGTCTTTATCTCTGTCTCTCCAATATCTTTACTTCCCCAAGCCTGCTTCCTTGTTCCTACCTCCCACAACCTGAAGATCCATCTTGAACCCCATGCCATGTCCATACCTCATCCCTTATCCTAGCCTATTGTAGAAGAAAAGTAAAAAAAAAAAATGTCCTCCATTAACTATCTTTGAATTCCTTTTGAGCCTCCGGTGATGCTAATATGGCTAATATTAGGCCAAGAGTACATATGGAAATCTGAGAAACTGACTTGGAGTTGGAGGTGGAGTAGGAATCAGCAACAGCAATTAAGACTTGTTATCAGAATACTTGTTTGGAGGCACACTAGAATTAGAATTGGGATTAGGACTAATATATAAGTAGGAGTTTTAAAGTAATGTTAAGATTAGAGTTTAGAAGTAGTTTAGGAGTCAAAGTTAGTTTAGATTAGGAGGTCTAGTGTCTTATTCAGAGGCAGAGATGGAGTAATGCATCCAGAGGCTAAGATCTCTGTCTAAATTTGTAGACATCTTACATTTCTTTTGAACAATTCTGCATTGCTCATAAAGCACAGTACCCTTTTTGATGCAGGGCACACTGCAGTGATCACACCATCACAATACTAATATTTCCCATGTCTCACAACGATTCCAGAGTTCTTCAGAGAGAACTTGAGAGTGTCTTTGAATTGCTTCTTCTGACCTCCATGTGAGCACTTGCCTTGTGTGAATTCTACATAAAAGAGTCTTTTAGGCAAATGTACATTTGGCAATTGTACAGTATGATTAGCCCATCAGAGTTGGAATTTCTGCAGTAGAGTCTGAATTAATAGATTGAAAATGGACCTCAAGGGTCTGGTACAAACAGGGGATCAACAGTATCTTCCTAAGACAGTTTGAATGGAAGCAGTTCCATTTTCTGGCATGACACTGGTAGACTGCCCCGGTTTTACAAGAACAATGAAATCAGAACAATGGCCCTGTAGACTTCAGTTTAGTAGGCAGATCTCTTCTCCCCCATCCTTTTCTTCAGAACCTCCCAAACACAACTAGCTCTGGTAATATGTGTGTCAACCTTATCATCCCTGAAAAACATAATGCCAAGATAAGTAAACTTATCCACAGCACTAAAATTTTCTCCATTTGTGGACTGATAGTCCTGTATATGAATGGAACAGTGCTTTCTTGGTGATAATTGAGGCCAAAATTAGCACAAGCAGCAGAGAATCAATCTATATTCTGTTGCATCTCAGCCTCAAAGGCTGCATTAAGAGCATAGTAACCGGTGAACAACAACAACAAAAAATCTTGCACCAATTTTCCCTCCACTTTAATCTTGGTTTGTAGCTTTTTGAAGTCAAATAATTTACCACCAAGTGTAGTAGCTGACCTTGATGCCTTTTTTGGTATTTATTATTATTATTATAGCTTTTTATTAACAAAACATGCATGGGCAATTTTTCAACATTCACCCTTGCAAAAACTTCTGTTCCAATTTTTCCCCTCCTTCCCTCCACCCCCTCCCCTAGATGGCAGGCAGTCCCATACATGTTAAACATGTTAAAGTATATGTTAAATACAATATATGTATATATATGTATACAATTATCTTGCTGTACAAGAAAAATTGGATTTAGAAAGAAGGTAAAAATAACCTGGGAAAAAAATGCAAATGCAAGCAAACAACAACAGAAAGAGTACAAATGCTATGTTGTGGTCCACACTCATTTTCTAGTGTTCTTTCGCTGGGTGTAGCTGGTTCTGTTCATCACTGATCAGTTGGAACTGATTTGGATCCTTTCATTGACGAAGATATCCAGTTCCATCAGAAATGATCCTCATATAGTATTGGTGTTGAAATGTATAATGATCTCCTAGTTCCACTCATTTCACTTAGCATCATTTCATGTAAGTCTCTCCAAGCCTCTCTATTCATCCTGCTGGTCATTTCTTACAGAACAATAATATTCCATAACATTCATATACCACAATTTACTCAACCATTCTCCAATTGATGGGCATCCATTCAATTTCCAGTGTCTAGCCACTATGAAAAGGGCTGCCACAAACATTTTTGCACATACAGGTCCCTTTCCCTTCTTTAATATCTCTTTGGGGTATAAGCCTAGTAGTAACACTTCTGGATCAAAGGATATGCATAGTTTGATAACTTTTTGAGTATAGTTCCATATTGCTCACCAGAATGGTTGGATCCATTCACAACTCCTCCAACAATGCATCAGTATCCTAGTTTTCCCATATCCTCTCCAACATTCGTCCTTATCTTTTCCTGTCATCTTAGCCAATCTGATAGGTGTGTAATGGCATCTCAGAGCTGTTTTAATTTGCATTTCTCTGTTTAATAATGATTTGGAACACCTTTTCATGTGAATAGAAATAGTTTCAATTTCATCATCTGAAAGTTGTCTGTTCATATCCTTTGACTATCAATTGGAGAATGGCTTCATTTCTTATAAATTAGAGTCAATACTCTATATATTTTGGAAATGAGACCTTTATCAGAACCTTTGACTGTAAAAAAGTTTTCCCAGTTTATTGCTTGCCTTCTAATCTTGTTTGCATTAGTTTTGTTTGTACAAAAGCTTTTTAACTTGATCTAATCAAAATTTTCTATTTTGTGGTTAATAATGATCTCTAGTTCTTCTTTAGTCACAAATTCCTTCCTCCTCCACAGGTCTGAGAGATAAACTATCCTGTCTTCTTCTGATTTATTTATAATCTCATTCTTTATGCCTAAATCATGAATCCATTTTGATCTTATCTTGGTGTATGGGGTTAAGTGTGGGTTCTTGCATAGGAATCTCCTATTTGTACTATTAAAAGTTAATATTCACAAAGGGTCTAAAAACCATCATGATCTTTAGCACCTTCCATGACCTTTTCCACAAAGCTGTTACCCTCATTGCAGAAATGGAAGAGAACTGACAGCTACAAGAGTTATTTCATATGTTTTCTTTGATTTATGAGTTACCATGGCTAATGAATTTGAAATCTAATGGATTTGCCTATTGGTAGAGTTTTCTATACTTAGTCAACCTGGTCATCTTATAATAAAGAATGTGTCATCAAGAACATAAGCATGATTTTTATTTTGTTTCAAAGACTCTTTCAGATCTTATATTTCTCTGACATCAGCTTTACAAAATGCAATGAACAGGTATCACTGGAACAGGACATCTATGACAAATCCCTGTAGGCTTTATCTAGGAGGAGAGGGAGGGATCATAAAGGGCTTTGTAGTGGTGAGAACATACATAATAAGGATGGTGAGGATGGCAACATGGCACTTTTATAAGCAATCACTTCATCATGAGCCTATTGTTCACTCCTTTTGGAAGCATACATAAAACAAAAACATAAAGTCTATACTAGCAACAATGCACTTCCTTTTTCTATGACCATTCCAGAGAAACATAGATCCGGTTCTACCTTGGGTAAGCTTGCCTTCATTTGCCAGCCTTGTTTCAGATGTGGCTGGAATTTGGCTATGATATCTGCTGAGTCCCCTCACAACAAGAACTTTCATATTTCAGATCTATGAGATTTTGTGTGACCCATAAGTATATGCACATTCTATGTACCAATGCCTTAGGTGTTATTTTCAAATATACTGATGTAGTTGGAGCTAAAATAATTAGAATGCAAAAAGCGTAGACTCCGGACTCTCTCAGCTTCACCTGTCAGTTGGCCTTGGTTTTAGTTAACTCCTACTGTCTTATACTTGGGAAGACAGAAAAGACAACTCGGTCAATCATCCTTGAATCTTATCTATCCTCCTTCTTCCATATTTAATCAGTTGCTAGATTCTATAAATTCTACATAAATAGTAGCCCTTACATTTTATCTGTTGACTCTAGTCCTCCACTTTTGCTCCAACTCTAGTCTACTCCTCCTTTATCCCAATCTGAGGATTAAAAAATTTTCCTTTCAAGGCCCAAATCAGATGTGAGTTCCTACTTCTAATAGGAAATCATTGGTACTGGAACCTTTCCAAGTGAGTTCTCACTCAAAAGTTCTCATATCATTTTGTCCTCAATTCACCTTTCCATTCAAATTTTGAAAAATTTATTTATAGCCTTCTGAGTTCAAGGCCCAAAGCAAAGTGCTAAGAATGCAATATAAAAATGAACTTTTAACTTTTTTGATCATCTTCACAGCTAGAGATTGTGGAATTTGAGCCTCCAGATTCAAACCTCTCTAGCATGAGAGTTTGAGTTGTCCTTATTTGTCTATATTACCTATGCACACCATCTGATTATCCTGCCACTTTTCATTAATTTTCAAATGGGATAGATAAATGAGGTGTAGATTTGGTAGATTGGTAGATACTATTCCAAATGAGTAGTGCTGTGAGAGGAGACAGAACCAAGATAGTGGTGTGCACATAATCATTAAGCTGAACTCTTCCAATATTCCCCTTTGAACAACATTAAAAAACTTGAAATAAACTTTTGGAGTAGTAGAGCCTACAAAAGTCAGAGTGGGACATTTTTCTGGCCTAAGACAGCAGGAAAGATCCATCTGGATGGAGGCTGACACAGCAGGAACATCAGGAGTGGACCAGAAACTCTCAGTTCAGAGATGGTGAGGGATTGGACAGCTAGTCAGAAAGGGATTACAGGAGACCCTTTGATGGCATTGGCTCCGGCTGGCACAGACAAAGTAACTCTGTTGCCCATATGCAGTTGTGGGTCACAGTTCCAAGGCAGAGAAGAGTTCTAGTACTTTTGGCTTCAGGGAACCAGGAGCCCTTTCTGAGTAAAGACCAGGCACAAACCAGGAGATCAGTAATCACACCTCTTCTTAGACTCCCCACCTTGGAAGCACCCAAACCCTGAAGCTTGGGACAGTGCCTCACAGTGTAGAAACTACAGGAACTTTCTCAATTTTTTTTGGAAATTATTTAAGTGTTGAAGTAAAGGAATGAAAAGAATACCCACTAGTCCAGCAACTCTTTGTCATCCTCCTGTTCTCAATGTGACACCTGGTGAATATAAGCTACTCTAGTGAAGGGAATTGCCCCAGCAAACCAACTGCTATCGGTGTAAACTGATAGCTTCCTGCATGAAAAGTCAACAGACTGGGTCAGGATGGGGACAGGCAATGACACAATACCTCCCCTTTTCCATAATGAATGTTTACAGAAGTCCAGAAGACTGAAAAATAAAATAAAACCCATCAATGGAAAATGTGTTAAAGAAAAATCAGTAAATGACAAGGTTATATTGACCTGAACTTTCCTATCCACAGTTGCTGTAAATGAACCTGTTAACATAGCCAAATCAGTTTAGTTGGAACTAGATGGAGGAAGGCTCCCTATGATGACATTCCTGCTTCAACAGTTTGCTGATTGGCCCTGAAATGGAACATTTATTTTTTTAAAGGCTTTTAAAAATATTATAGACAAAGTTATGGCATTAGTTCTGGCTACATATACCTACTAACCTTTTATACTGTTTTTTTGTTTTGTTTTGTTTTTTACCTATAATATCTCCAACTTCCCTCTTTCAACTCAACCTTACTTGTTTTTCTAGATCGTAGCTGATTCTGATTTTAGGAAGACAAGTGAAGGGAAGCAAACGGGAAGAATGAGGAAGCAGAGCTTGTGTAAACCAAAGAAAGGAGTCTGGGCCATGAAGATCAAAGTGCAATATCTATCTAGCTGATTACACTTTGATGAGACCTGAACCAGGGCAGTATTGATCTCAGATCTATAAGTCAACTATACCCTAGTCAAAAACTTCTCTGCTCATCAGGTTGGAGAGGGTGATGAGATAGCATGCTCTGCCCTTCACCTTGTATCTATCTAGGGAAAATTGAATGTGTTTCAGGTAGTTTCTACTCACCTTATATTTCTCCTTTCCTCTCTGAATGCCAAAATAATTTACAATAAAATAATAATAGCTAGCATTTTATTGTGCTTATAAGGTTTGCAAAGTACTTCACAAACATTATCTCATTTTATCCTTACAGCAATCCTGGGAAATAGAGCCTATTATATCATTTTACAGATGAGGAAACTGAGCCAGTCAAAGGTTAAGTACCTTGTCCAAATTTCACATTATTAGTAAATGTCCTAGACTGTATTTCAATTGAGGTAAAATTATGCATCAGCCAAGGCAAAGTAGAAAAATCTGAACCCTAGATTATGTCCCTTGTTTTGTTTTTGTTCTTAAGTGAACTGATAATAACCCTAGTGTGTGAACAAACTAAGATTAGCATTTTCCTTTCCCTTTTTCCTGGAGGAAGCCATTTAGACAACTAAGTTTGAAAAGCTAGTCATTTCCCATATTACAGTCAAAGGAGTAAGTTGCTTAGAGAAAGAGAAAACTCGTTTGTCCCTGAAAGTCCTAAGCTACTACAGAAGCTTTACTTATGTGAAGAAGGGGAAAGGAATTGCCAAATAGGACCTTTGCTCAAGGGATGATTGATTACTCTGTATGCCTTGTTTACTGTTAGGTCAATAGTAATAATAATAACTGTAATCAGTTTGATTCACAATTCTGTGATTCAGTATAGTTTTGCTACCCTAATTTTAGATCTGAGAAAGTTAATACTTAAGAAGTTAAATCCCTTGGTTACAGTGAGATCAACAGTATATGTCAGAACCAGAATGTTAATCTATGTCGGTCAGACAGTCAATAAATGTTTATTAGGTACCATGCAGAGTGTTAAGGGCAGGGAATACAAATACAGGCTAAGTGTAATTCCTGCTCTCAAGGAGGTCAAACGTCTAATGGGGAAGACAACATACAAATATAAGAAAAATAATTTATTAAGTTGTTTGAAAAAATATATAGTTTTAATCCAACCATAATAAAAGCTCAATATCCAGAATGCCACCTGACCCCAGTAACTTCCAAGGAATGCTACATAGATCACTACAAGGAATTTTGGGCTCCCCCAGATCCTAGGTCTTGTTTTGGGTCCACACAAGCTTGTGCTTTTGGGTTCCTTATGTTTTGGCTTTGCCCAGATTTTAATGGGATATTTATATTTATTTATCTTCATTTCAATCTATCTTGCTTTTAAGCTGCCCTCTCAGCAAAATTGCTTAACTGTGTACATGTCATTCATGTTTTAACATCCTTGTCTAAATCACATATAATATAAAACTTCCAGAGCCTGGAAGAGAGGGAGCTATACCTCTTTTCCAGCTCACTTTCTTTAACCAAATGACCAATTTTTTTCTAAAACTATTTCAGATTTTGGGGTTTGATTCTGTAAATAGCTACAGTATGTTAAAAATTATTTTTAACCTATTATGTAACATGCACTAAGTAAGGCAATGGGGAAGTAAATAAGAAAAAGAAAAACAACCTCTGGCTTTTAGGAATTTATAATCTAATGGGAAAAACTATATACAAATAAACTGTATACAGATTAAATTGGAGATAAGGAACAAAGAGAAGAAGCATTCAGACTGATCCATCTAATCTTTCTTTAGTAGGTGGAATTTTAGCTGGGACTTGAAGGAATCTGGGAACTCCAAGAAGTAAACTAGGTAAGGAGGGAGAGAATGTCAGATAACAGAGGATAGCTAGAGAAAATGTCCACAGTCCTGTTCAAGTAGGAGCAGTGTCACTAGACTGCAGAGTATGTAGGGTTACTCAAGGTAAAAGAAGTTATGAAAAGTTTTGAACACCAAATAAAATTTTATTTATGATTCTGTACATGATAGGGAACCACTGGAGTTTATTAAATAGGAAAATGACATGGGAAGTGACATGCTTTGGGAAGATCATTTTGGTAGCTGAGCTGATGATAGATTGTAGTGGGTCATATTTATGATACAGAAACTAGGCAGCATGCTATGGCAACAATATAGGCTTATGATGCTGAGGACCTGCACCAGAGTGGTAGCAATGGCAGAGAAGAGAAGAGATGTCATGAAGGTAGAAAGGACAGGACTTGGTAACTCATTGGATATGGGGAGAGAGGAGTGAAAGAGACTGAGGAGTCAAAGCATGACAAGATAAGCCTGGGTGGGGGGAAGGAAGGTAGTACCTTGGACAGTAATTGAGAAGTTAGGAAAAGAAGACAGTTTGGGAAAAAGACAATGCCTGTTTGGGACAGGTTGAATTTACATTATCTATGGGATAGTCAATTCAAGATATCTATTAGGTGGTACAGAGACAGGAAGTCACCAAGAGAAGTTGGGGTAGATAAGAAGATTTGAGAATTATCAGCATCGATATAATAATTGAATCCATGGGAGCTGATGAGATCTCCAACTGAAAGTATATAGAGAGAACGTAAGAAGAGGGTCCAGGACAGAGCTGTGTCCATATTGGGTTAGCAGAGAAACTCCTACTATCAAGTCCAGAATTCTTTTCACTGCTTCACTGATTCAATTAATGAATAAATGAAATTAGACATTATAGCATTTGGTAGCTCCTTCTTTCAAAATATATTGGCAATTATTTTCAAATAGAGAATATAGACTGAGAAAGTAGGGCTGGGAAGAATGATTTGATAATGGGATAGTGTAGACACATGGGAATATAATCCTTTAGGTCATTAGGTAATGATGTAAAAAAGTGCTGGGGCTGGAGCCAGCACACTTGAGTTCAAATCTTCCCTCAGACCCTGGTCAAGTAATTTAAACTCTGTCTGCCTCAGTCTTCCCAGCTGTAAAAGAGGATAACAATAGCACCTACCACATTGAGTTGTTGTGAGAATTAAATGAGATAATATTTGTAAAGAGCTTAGTATCATGCTTGGCAGGTTAGCCACATATATATTATTCTCTTCTCTTTCCTCTTCCACATAAGCCCAGTTTGGACTGGCCTGGCCATTTGTCTTTCTTAAAATCACTGTTTTTTTTTTTTTTTGTTTGTTTGTTTTTGTTTTTTTTTGAGCTAGAATTTAAGTTCAGAGACGTTAACTGTCCTGTCCATAGTGACATAGCCAGTAAATATTTGAAACAGAACTTGAAGACAAATATTCTGACTCTGACTTGAAACTCTTTCCACTGGACCATAGTCTAATATTATGTTATTTGCTTTGAGGATGTGTAGGTAGGATCTGGCTTTTATTCCAACCCACAGAAGAAGCACAAAACACTGAGATCTCAGTTTGGTTATAAAAATTTAGAATGAATATTGTAAGACTGTCCTAATCTGAACTCTTTGATCTCCCTTGAATAAACATCAGTGTCAAATGAATAGAACATTTAGTCAATACATATAGGGAGTATACTCCCTTTCCTCAAGGCAAAAGGGATCATTGGGGTGTGTGTGGGGGGAAGGGGTGTTGAGTAGCTTTACTAAAAATAATAATGCTTTGTTTACTGTTGAACCAACTAAGATAAGAGATGTCTTTTTATTAATCAAGATATACCTTTTCCTCTTTTTTCTAAGATTGTTCTCTCCAAAGTTATCTTAGTCTTTGTGGGCCTCAATTATCCTCATTTTTAAGATGAAGGCCCAAACTAAATAGCATATGATCTTTAAGATCCCTGTCAGCACTAGATCTATACTAAGTAACATAGGATATTCAGGGCTTGGACTGAATTTCTCTTTACATACATACATACATACATACATTTTTTTCTCTCTCATATAAATCTTTAAGATTCGTTTTTAACATCTATACTAAGTAACATAGGATACTAAGGGCTTGGACTGAATTTCTCTTTACACAATCTCTTCCCTCTTGCATAAAAACTCCCATGAATTCTATTATCATTTCTAATGGATGGCTCCCTAATTTATGTATACATACTGAATCTATCTTATGAACTCTATCTATGTATCACCAACTGACTATTTAATATCATTTATACACCTTGCTGACATCTCATTCCCATTCTGTCAATAAACATTTATTAAGTACCTTCAATAAACATTTATTAAGTAACACTTTTGTGCTAAGTATTGAGGATAAAAAAAGAGGCAAAGGCAATCCCTCTTCCCAAGGAATTCCCTAAAGAGGAGATGACAAGCACACAAATATGTACAAACTTTATTCAGGATGGATAGGAAATAATTAAAAAGGGGAAAGGCACCAGAATTAAGAGAGGTTGTAGAACATTTCCAAGGCAGAACTGATTATCTTCTCCAAACCTATTCCTTTTTTATACTTATGAATTTCTGTTTGGGTTCCATCTGTCCTTTCAAGAGCCCAGGTTATATATTTCTGGGCTGATTTGAACTCTTTTTTCTTGTACCCCTAACCCGCAAAATCCATATTCAGTTAGTTGTCAGTTCTTACCAGTTTAACTCATTTTTTACCTTTGTTCTTTTATTTCCGCTCACATAGTTGGTTCCCTAGTTCAGAGCAGTGTTACTCATCACCCTAATTAGTGTCATAATGACTTAACTGGACTATCTTCTTCCAGTCTCTCCCTTTTCCAGTCTATACTTAACACTCCTGCCAAAAGAATTGAAAATACAAATCTGAACATGTCATTCCCTTCCTTAAAACCCTTCATGGTTCTCTATTGCCTCATCCTATGTGCTTGCCGTAAATTAAAACTCCTGATCGTGGCATTGGAGACCCTCCACAATATGATTCCAACTTATTTTTCTAATCGTATTTTATTTTAATCTCCATGAGATACTCTGTAGTTCACCCAGACTGAACTACCAACTCATTCCTAAACCTTTCATCTCCTGTACTCATGTATTTATTGTTCCCCACATGTTGCCAGAATCTTCTCCACCCTTATCTCTGCCTCTCAGAATATTTGTTTTCCTTCAAGGCACACTGCAGAGGCCACTTCCAACACAAACACTTCTTTGTCACCCTAATTATTAATGCTTGTTTCTTCCTCAAAATGCCTTGGATTTACTTCTCTGTGTGGACAGGATCATAGGATTGAAGTTTTAAAGTTGGAAAGAGACTTTAAAGATTGTCTAGTCTAATGGTTATTTTTTTTGCATGTGAATTAACTTTTCATATTATTTTTCTTTAAAAAAACATTTTGATGCCTTTTGTTTTTATAACAGTAATTTCCAGCTATCAGATATACTCCTTTTCCTACCTTCATCTTTAAATATTTCCTCTTAGCAACAAATATACTGCTTTTTACACATAGCAGGTATTCAATAGATATTTAGTAATTTTAATTTTTGAGTTGAATGGTGAAAGAATGTTATTTTTCACTTTTTTTAAGTTAATTTTTTTTTAATCAACAAAACACTGCTTCCCCTCCCCCCCCCCTTTTACCTAACCCACCTCCAACTAAGTCTTTCAGCTTTGGATATAAAATGACCACAATGTTTCATCATGAGTCCTTTGGAATTGTGATTGATTCTTACAAGATCAGATTCCTAAATTTTTCAGTTGTTTTCTGTTAAATATAATCATTGTATAAATTATTCTGTTTTTTTGAAAATAAATTTTTATTGATATCTTTTGAAAAATATATTATTATAATTTTCATTACGTTGCTATCAATATTTTGGTACGTATTTGGAAACTTTCTTCTTATCAGTGGCCTCCTTGGGGTTTAAGCCTAATAATGAAATCTCTGGGTTACCCTTCACTTTTAGTCAAAGGAGAAACTCAGAAAGGGGGAATGTGTTCCTTCTGTGTTAAAGGGAACAGTGCCAATGTTTTACTGTGTGAAGTAAGTTATATGATTGATCATTGTATCTCCACCCATCAATATTCTGTATATTACTCCAATCACAGTCTTTTGAGTATGTTTGTTGTGATTCATCTATTTTATGGCCATTGATCTATTGAGCATCCATCCTGGAAAGACAAAATAAGTTTTTAAAAATGCCACTTACACTATTATATGCAATTAGATGGACTACTTATCTAGTTAGTCCCTTCCATTGGGGTCTGGGAGGTCAAAACCTTAATATGTTTTAAATATATATAATATTTATTATAATATGATAATATAATATAATAATAAATATAGAATATTAAAAACCCAATATGTTTTAATTTCTAACATTATAAAGACACTAATAAATATAACTTACTTAAGGAAAAGCTCTTTTAGGGGCAGATAGTCAATAATTTTTAAAATTGGAAAAAGGTCCTGGGACCAAAAAGTTTAAGAGCTAGGAGATTAGATGAACTCTAATCCCTTTCTGCTCCAAGTAGAATCTCTGCTCCTATCCAAATCTAGCACCAATGTGAAGCATTCTCATTTAGCTTAGTAAATTTGATAAGATCTTACCCAGAGGGATATTCATGTAGGCATGCCTTCTAATTACCTTAAACTTCTTTTAGAACCTACATCAGAGAAACTTGTTAAATACAGGTGGTAATATCCTCAAAGATACTTAACAACTATGGAAGCTTTCTTCATAAAGAATATTTATAGAAAAATGACATAGAGAATACTGTGAAAGGAAAGCCAAATGTACAAGAAACTAGGGCATATTCAAATAAGTAGAAAGCTTGTCTTAAATTGTGTGGCCTCTACATGGAGCTATGCATTACTTGGTAAGTTTATTCCAAGCTAGCTAGTTGTTTTAGAGTAAAAAAAAAAAAAAAAAAAAAAAAAAGTATGTTTCTGTAAAGGAATCTCAAATGTTTTTCTTAAAAAGTTTTCTCTCAATAACTAAAACCTTGGCCCCCACATCCCTACTATAATTCTTAGTATTCTTTCATAAGTGGAGTTTGGAAAGAGAGAATAAAAGTTCTAGGAGAGTGGAGGGTATTGAAAAGAAGTTTGGCTCCAAAAAGCTTGCTCCTATTCCCATGGTACAGTGCAAAGAGCCAAAAGACTTGACTTTGAATCTTGATTCTGCTTTTTATTACCTATGTGAAGTTGGGTATATTACTTAGCCTTTGAGTTCCAATATCCTTATCTGTAAACAAGGATAATAATGCTTGAGTTACCTATTTTTTACCATTTGGTTGTTTAAAAAGTTTTCTTTCTTTTAATTATAAACTTGACAGACACCAATGAACATGAACATGACCACAAAGAACAGAATAAAGAATATATGAAAACATGAATTTTCTATTGTACACAGCTTTTTTTAAAAAAGCATATAGCATATATTAAGTTGAATATGGTAGTAATTAATCCATTCTATACTTGTGCATTCATTTGTGTATTTTTAAAGTATCTTATTGCTGTTCCTTTCTTTTCTTCATTTTTTGGATTACTATCATTCCTTACTTCTTCACTCCTCTGAATAATTCTCCCCTCCCCAAATAAAATCTCTTTTTCAAATAATGTGCAGAACAAAATTTTACACACACACACACACACACACACAGGCATGATCATTTCAAACTGGTTCTAACCAGTTAAAACTTGTTTAATCCAATTCTGACCAGTTCAAATCAGTTCAAACTGCTTCTGATCAGTCCAAACAGGTGGTTCTTTGATACTAGGTTTCCATTATAATGATTAGTATTTTACATACATTTTATAAAAAATCCTTACAACTTTTTCAGGTAGGTAGTTCTGATTATTATTTTTATTTCCATTTTATTGTAATCTTTATATTATTGTCAGTGTTATTATTCTTATCTTAAAGAGAAGGAAACTAAGGTTACTTCCCCAAACTAGATAAAAAGAGGCATCCTGAATCCATTTTATTTCATTTTTTAAATGGATATGTGTGGGACAGTAGCAGCCACAAAAAGAGATTCTCAGAATAAGAAAAAGCAAAAAGGAGGTTATTAACCATCTTGTGAGAAAGGGCATCTCCTATCTGACAAAGTATTTGTTAGTAAAGAAGTGTAAAGCATAAACTGCAAAACGCTAGATTAAATGGAATAGAAGCCCCTCCCTCCTACCTTTACTTTTCTCCCATAATTTGGGGGAGTCCGGACTTATACCCCAAACTTATTTATCTCAGAAACAAAAGAATACTAGTCAATAATAATGCTCTTAATCTGAATTTCTCTAGAGAACTGCTATCTACAAGCAGATACCCTCAGAAAAGAAAATTCAAAACCATCATTACCTTTAAAAGAAGTACTTATATGCTATTTAAGAGGTGGTGGGTAACAGGGGACAGACACCTGCAACTTTTTTTTAGCTATAGCTCTATTTGTTACTATGAAGTCTCAAGTCATAATTAAGATATACTTTAAGGCTATATTCCCATTGGAGTGCTGAACTTCACTCAGTTAATTCCACACAGATATATTTTGCTTTTACAATCATTTTCATTTCTGATATATTCTTCCCCTTATCCTTAATCTTTGCCTTTCTCCTTACCTTAACCATTACCTTTCCCCTTACCCAGCAAACTATATCATAAAAAATAGTGGGAAAAATGTTCAGCACACTAATACATAAATTATGTCTGACAATATATATACACTTATAATCCTGATTTTTGGTTAGAGTAATCCTGTTGTGTAATTTTATGGGGTGTCTGTCTCCTAGGTAACTGAATGTTAATTTCTAAGGAAACTGGACATTGTTGATCAATAAATGTAGGTTGTATAATCATATGCCAAGAATTAATCAGATTTTCCTGGGTACCTTTACCCTGGATTGTAGCTTAATAAAATATTAGTGTCACATTATCTTCCCAATCTGTTCATATTTGCTTGTTCTTTCTTCCCATTAGATTGTAAGCTCCTTGAAGGCAGGGACTATCTATTTCCTTTTTTGTATTCCAGCACTGAGCACAGGGCCTGGCACATAGTAGGTACTTAATAAATGTTTACTAAAACTTACCTAGAGTGCATGTTTAACTTGATTCAATTCAATTCAGTTCAAAGAGGAATTTGTTAAGCACCTATTTTATCCTATGTTGCTAGGTGCTGAAAATACAAAGAAGATGACAAATAGTTTCTGCCTTTAAGGAGTTCATATTCTCCTAGAGGATACCACATACATTCCATAGCACACTTTGAAGTCACCCACACTAATTATGGGGGTAAGATATCTGGATCAGTCTCGTGGATTTCAGAGGCCAAGACTATAGGATTTAGAACTCTTTATAATTAATTACATGGGATCATAGTTTCAGAGCTGGAAGGAAGCTAGGAGATCATCTATTCCAACTCTCTAATTTTATAACTGATGAAAATGAGGCTCAGGGAAGTTGAATAACTTGTTAAGGATCTCACAGGTAAATCTCATTACAGGTGCAATTTGAATCTAGGTCCTCTGTTTTCAGAATGAGTACTATTTCCAGTATGCCATATTCAAACAAATATTAAATTAAATTGAATACTTAAACTACATGCTGCTTTTGTCAACCTTGCTGTGCTGCTAGCACATGGACTTCTTCCAGGGTTTGTTGAAATTTTGGAGCAGTTATTAATGTACTTTTGGGAGATGCTTCTGGTCACTCTGTATCCTGGTAGGATTGTTAATAAGTGTTCTCATAAAAAAGAGCAATGGGTCATAATTAGATGAGTGATTTATCCTATTTATATGCATGATTGTGCTTGTGACCTTGAATTTCACTTCAGTGAGATGAACAAAAACAATGCATTTTCCATTCATCTTTAAAACTGACTCTCCTGTCTTATAGGCTTACATTTTGTTCTCATCTTTTTCATTTGTTATTCTGTGGAGACAGTGTACCATACAACTTTCTTTTGCTGGTCTCCTAGAGCCAAAAAGTGGGTTTTGTACTCTTTGCTAAGGTAACAGCTGCAAATCTAAGGATCATAGGCCCTTAAGAGCCAAAAGGGATTTTAGAGGACATCTAGTCCAACCCCCTTTTTTTTCTGAGACCAAAAAATCTTTTAATATTAATAGAGAGGCCTATTGGAATCCAGACACAGGAAAAACAGAAAAGTATAAGGTGGTGAAACAAATTACTGAACAGAGATTAGAGAAAGATCAAAACAATTTCTGACACTGAGCCCTTTAAGGGATTACTTATGAACCAATTGGAGTATAATAAGACAGTATATTCCACTTTATAACTGTGATATTGAATCATCCATATAGAGACAATCCATCTCTCAATGGATGCTGGGAATGCTGGTTCCCTTGGGATGAGTAAATGTGTCTCAGCCATTAACAAGATGGAGTGACATGAGGCTTTTTGGGGGATCTTACTCCTGTATTATCTTTGGATTTTATATATAAAATGTATTTTTGAGTATAATGTGAGTGTGTTTTCTTTGTGATATAGTGAAGGAAAAGAAGGAAAAGTTGAGTGTAGTGAGATTGTGGACGTATTCTGGAAATGATACATGAACATACTTATATTTGAAAATTTTCCTCAAGGAAACTGTAGGTTGGTGTGAAATAATAATCAAAGTTGTGATAAATATATAAAATATTATAGACATCACTGTAAAATTTGAGCCTAGAAAAACTTAGGTTGGGTAGCAGCAGCTTGCTGCACTAAGGTCAGATTTTTAACTTGCCTGAATTTAGGGCATCACTCCTTTGCACATGGAAGGTGTCTAATTTTCACTGCTCCTACCAGACCTCTCTACTCTCTTTATGTGTTTTTTAACATGGGGATCAAAACCCTCAATTCAAGTAACTCAGTTTTTATGATATATACAGTTCTTTGCAACTCAAAAGATGAAGGAATTAAAGAGAACAAAAATGGTTATTAAAGCAATAGGGTATGGCATTCATGAGGAATGTTCAAGTGACTGAAGGAAGGTGACAGATTCTTCATTAGAAGGGGGGAAACCAAGAAGTAACTCTAAACACAAGAGTAATTGCTGCAATAAAATTCATTTTTTCAGACATGTCAGAATGTGACCTATGACTTAATATTATTTACTAATTCCACCACCCAAGTTCAGACTTCATTATTTACCTTCTTAACTATTTCAAAAAGTCCCTAACCAGTTTAGCCACCTTCAGTCTTTAATATATCTTTAAATCTCATTAATGAACACTTTACATTGCTAGAAGACTCATTTTCATTATGCCCATATCTGATCCTGTCAACACTCTGCTCAAAATACTTTAATAGCATTCTATTACTTACTAAAGTCCAAATTCCTTAGTCTAACATTTAAAGCCCTCTACAATTTGGTGTTACTTCCCTCTTTTGCACCTATTTTATTCCACAATGTCCCAATCCTATTCTCTGTGCTCCACTTCAGTTGGAACCACTATTTCCCATACATATCCTAAGATTTTGTATCTTTACAATGTGCCCTATATATGGAATGGTCTTTATCTTCCTATTCTGAACTGACTCTGATATCTACCTGTTGAAATTCTACTTATCTTCAGTGGGTATCCAGTCACAAATCCCAGAAAATCAAGAGTTATATCTTGTTTATTGTAGTATTTCTTTCCATGTTCTGCATATAAATTGGGATGAAATAATCAAAATTGTGATAAATATATATAATAGTATATGTATCAGTGTAAAATTTGAGCCTAGAAAAACTTAGATTGGGTAGCAGCATCTTGCTAAGGTCTCTTTAAACTAAGGTATTTAATTGGTCTCAGTTTGACTGAGGCAGTGCCCAATCAGTGATAAAGAGGAGGTAAAAAAAAGAGAAAGAGAGTGACTTCATTTACCTAGTCAAAAAAATTCAATCTGGGAGAAAAAGATCCTCAGGGCTGTTATCTACATTTACTCTGAGTCAATAGGGGCCCAAATAATGATCATGTGGGGCTTGTCCTAGGACCTATTGTTGGCAATGAGAACCAAAGTGATTTGGGTTTAGGACATGGACCTAGCCCCATAGACTAATAGATATCTTGTGAGGTTTCAGTGATCAAAATTTACATTCTTTTGGGCAGAACACTGGCAGGTAAGGGTATGATACCCTATGTGGACAGAGGGAAGAGAAAGAAGGAAGAAAAGAAAAGATAATGGATTCTTAATGAAAGGTTGCTGATTTGAACTGTTGAATTGGAACAGCTTTCTTAAAGGAGGCTGTGCAGGCTCTCTTCTTGGAGGTCTTTTAAAAAGCTTAGACAGACATCCATTTGGGTGTTTCAAGTGGGCTACTGCTCTGACATACACAGGTAGCCTGGAGGGCTTCTTGTAAACATTTCTTTTAAGATCCCATATTTCTATTAATTCTCTTTCCCCTACCTCCAGATGATAAAGTTAAGACTTTTGTATAGTCTTTAAAAATGAATAATTAAATAATTCTTTCATTATGGAATAATTAAAAAGAGAACATGTGTCATGATGGGTAGAGGACCCTTTTGGAATTAGAGAAACCTCAGCTCAAGCCCTCTCTTGGCCATTTATTACCTGTGCACCAAGGGCAAATCACTTAGTCTCTCAGGGCTCCAGGCATCTCTCTAAGACCAAAGTTACCAATGGGTTATAAATCTGCTTTGGTAGAGGCAGTTTCAACACCAAGGAGTTCTTTAAACCTCTTTAAACCTTAAAGTTCTTTAAATTGAAGCTCTAAGCATCTCCCCTCTGTCATTAAATAATTTTCCAATATAGACAGGAGCACACAGATTTAAATTCTAACCTTGATCCATACTAACTGATCCTCTATAAGTAATTTGATCTCTTGATGGCCCTGACAACATTCTAGGAATTATCTACTGAGTCAGACAGTAGGTGCAGTTTTCTACACTGACAAAGACTCATATGATATAATGTGCTTTTGAGTACTGCTGTGAATTGTACAATTAAATGTTTATTTTTAATCTTTTCCTTTTGTCATACTGGCTCTGACCTCTTAAGGAAAGTATTGTTTGAAAAATAGCAAAGCTTCCCCCTATCCTGTAGCAAATGAGAATGTTGAAGGTTTATTCTAGCCATTTGATGACATCCTCCCAGAGAGAGATTCAGTTAATGGATCTTTGGATCAAAAGCAAAAAAAGGAAGGAGAAAAATAAAGAGAAAAATGTTTTATACTTCTTTAGCCCAAAATATTTAACCAAAAAAAGGCATGCTCTCTCTTATGACTCCCTTATCAATGTGTGAGCCCAGGCTGAGTCACTCATCTGGGGAGTCAATGATAAACATAAAACTGTACCTCTAATCTTTAACCCCACAACAACAACAACAATGCTTAAAAATAATAATGTTTAAAAAGTATGAAAGTTACTATCATTTTAAGAAAGTCTGTTTGCAAAGTTTTAGCTATTTTTGTTGTTATTTTACAGTCATGTCTGACTCTCTGTGACCTCATTTGAGAATTTTCTTGGCAAAGATCTTGGAATGATTTGCCATTTCCTTCTCCAGATCATTTTACCAATGAGGAAACTGAGGCAAATAGGATCAAGTGAGTTGTCCATAGTCACACAATTAGTAAGTGTCTATGGTCACATTTGAAGGAGGTCTACCTGAATCCAGGATCAGCACACCATCTAACAGCTCCTTTAAGTAGGTCTTAAAGTGGACATCGAAGCTGGGATCTGACCTTTCATCTTGATTCTTTCACTTCTCTACCAAAAAAATAGATCTGTGATTTTACTGATATCTGTGATTCCTGGATGAGGAAGGTCTCTCTACTAATTTTCTGCAGCTTAGAGTCTTAGGGAGTTGCCTAGAGCAGGGCTTCTTAAACTTTTCCCACTCAGAATCCTCTTTTGCCTTAGAAATTTTTTTTTTGTGTGTGACTCTGGGTATATAGGTATTTTGTAATGATAATAAATCATAATTTTGCAATCCCACACATTCAGTTATTATCTGATCTCATATCTAACCAGTTATTATTAAACCTCATATAGACTTAAGAACCACAGTTTGGGAAGCTAGGACCTTGAGCACCCAGAGATTAAATACATTGCTCAGTGTTACACCATCAATGTGAGTCAGAAGCAGTCCTTGAAACCAATGGCTTTTCAGGATGCCAAAGTTGGTTCTCTATCCACTACACCATGCTGCTTTAAGGAAATCACTGTGCCTCATTTTCTCATCTTTCCCACAGGATAAGAACTTTATTTACCAGAAATGAGCAGGACCAGGAGATCATTATATACTTCAACAACAATACTATATGATGACCAGTACTGATGGACCTGGCCATCCTCAGCAATGAGATCAACCAAATCATTTCCAGTGGAGCAGTAATGAACTGAACCAGCTACGCCCAGAGAAAGAACTCTGGGAGATGACTAAAAACCATTACATTGAATTCCCAATCCCTATATTTATGCCCAACTGCAGTTTTGATTTCCTTCACAAGCTAATTGTACAATATTTCAGAGTCTGATTCTTTTTGTACAGCAAAATAACGGTTTGGTCATGTATACTTATTGTGTATCTAATTTATATTTTAATATATTTAACATCTACTGGTCATCCTGCCATCTGGGGGAGGGGGGGGGGTAAGAGGTGAAAAATTGGAACAAGAGGTTTGGCAATTGTTAATGCTGTAAAGTTACCCATGCATATAACCTGTAAATAAAAGGCTATTAAATTAAAAAAAAAAAAAGAACTTTACTTACCAAAATCACTCTCTCCAAAGTTATTAACAATTTCTTAACTGCCAAATCTAATAGCTTTTTCTTAATTTTCAACTCAAAATGTCCTCTCTGCAATCTTTGACATTGTCAATCACCCTCCTCTCTTTGATACATTCTTCTCTCTAGAGTTTCATGACACTATTCTTTCCTGGTTCTCTTCTTACCTATCTGACCTATTGTCTATCTCCTGGATCTTCACCCAGTTTACTCTCACTTTCAGTATCCCACAGGACTTTCTTCTCTTCTCCTTTTTCATCAGCTTCCATGATTAAATTATCATCTCTAAATTGATGATTCTTAAATCTGCCCATCCAGCTCTAATTTCTCTGCTGACCTCCAACCTGTTTCATATCTCCAACAATGCCTGTTGGACATGTTGAGTTGGATTTTTAAAATTTAAAATTTTATTTTCCCTAATTACATATAAAATAATTTAAACATTTTTTAAATTTTGAAATTTTTTTGAATTTTGAAATTTTCCGAATTTTCCATATTTTCTCCTTCCCTTCCCTCCCTCCTTATTTGTCATAGCTTATACATGTGTATATATACATAGATGTATGTGTATTCATGTAAAATATATTTCCATAATTCATTATGTGAAAGAAAAAAAACAAACTCAAGAAGAATAGAGTGAAGAAGATTTGCATTCAAGTTCTACCTATTCTTTTCTGGAAATATACAGCACCTTCCATAATAAATTCTTCAAAATTGTTTTGGATTATGATATTGCTGAGAATTATTAAATTATTTATAGTAGATCATCATACAATATTGCTATTATTGTATACAATGTTCTATTTCTGCTCATTTCATTTTACATCAATTCATTTAAGTTTTTCCAGGTTTTTCTGAGAGCATCCTGCTTGTCATTTCTTACAGCACAATTGAACTGGATGTCTTAAACATATCCAAAATTGAACCTTTTTTCCTTTCCTCTCTTAAACCTTCGCTCTTTCTAACCTCCCTTTCACTGTTGAAAGTACACCATCTTACCAGTCACCAAGGCTTGCTACCAAGGTGGAATCTTAACCTCTCACTTTCTCTTACCCTCCATATACAATCTGTTGCCAAGGGCTGCTGATTTTACCTTTATAACATCTCTTCTATACATCCCATTTTTGCCTCTACACTACCACTCTGGTGTAGCCTTTATCATCCCATGGTTGGACTTTCTATCCTTCAGCCCCCTCTGGCTGAGGTGGGGGCAGGCAAGGACATCTTTATTTTGTTTTTTTCTCCTCTGTATCTGAATCTTTGTCTTAGTTGCCAGTTTCCCTTTTTTCTTTTGTCTCACTCAGAGAAAATTTTGGTTTCTGTTTCTTTCTAACTCTCTAAAGGACTTGGAGAGTCCCTACAGTTTGTTACTTCTCTTCAACATTCTTCATCTTTTCTCTCACAAGAAAGAGGTGAAAGGATGGGAATGTGTTAGTGGTAGAGAAAATGAATGAAGAAATTATCAACTTAAAATAAAAGTAATCTGCTAATTGGTCTCATTGCTACATATCTTTCCCCACTCCACTCCAACCTTCACTCACTTGTAATCTTCCTAAAGTATAGGCTGGATCCGGAGCCCATGCAATCAACAAACTCCTTAGGCTTTCTATCATGTCCAGGATCAAATATAAAATCCTGTTTGGCATTCAAAGTCCTTCATAAATTGCTTCTACCTCAATTTTCTACTCTTCTTATACTTTACTCACTTACTGCTTTTTGACACAGTGACTTTAACTTCCTTACTATACCTTGTACAAGACAATTTTACTCCTTACTCTGGGAATTGTCATTTGCTATCCCTAGTGCCTTGAATGACCTTTCTCCTCCATCTCTCCTTCTTGGATTCCTTCAAGCACCAGCTAATGTCCTACCTTCTGGGGCAGTTAGATGACCCAGCAGATAGAGCACTGGCCTGAGGACTTGAGTTCTAATATGAACTCAGCCACTTAACACATACTAACTGTGTGACCCTGGACAAGCCCCTTAATCCCAAGCTTCCTCACCCAAATATAAAAATAACATCCCAGCTTTTATAGGAAGTCACTCAATATTCTTCTTAATTTTGGTGTCATCTCTCTGTTGATTCTTTCCCATTTATTTTTATGTAGCTTTTTTGTACATGTTTGTTTTCTTGTTGTCTCGCCTATTAGATTGTTAGCTTTTTGAGAACTGAAACTTTTTTTTCAACTTTTCTTTGTATCCCCAGTGATTAGCATAGTGCTTGGCACCCAGTAGGTACTTAATAAATATTTATTACCTGGCTGATTGACTCATACTAATATTGTGAAAAATAAGAGGAAAATGAACAATAAGAGGATAATAATAAAGTATTATCCAAATACATGCCCTATTATACTCACATTTTTAAATCCTTCAAGCACTGAAACTTTTAATACTGAATCATCTATTTCTTTTCATCTCCTCATTTTGGTCTAAGGAATGTGAATATATAGGTGATAACCCGAGGTTTACTGAGACTTCTTAATATAATAGAGGATATGGCATGTTTTTCTATTGTAATATTCTAAACCTGGCTTCACATTCTTTTGGATGGCTCCAGAAAAAGCAACAATCTTTATTGTGTTTTTATAGCTCTGAGAGAAGGGATTCACTTGGAATGGAATGTAAGCAGGGGAAGGGACCACAGAAATTCTTTCCTTTCTTTCATGGAAATTGTCATAGAAAGGCATTATCTATTATTCTAGAAATTTAGGAAGATATTTTCAGAGTAATGTAAAGTATGCAAACTCTGGAGTAAGGAGAAATGTGGGGTTCATATTCACCCGTAACACTCAATCATTGTCAGACTGTGACCAAAGTTAATGCATCTTTAGTTTCCTTGTATATAAAATAGGGATAATAGTACTTAATAAGGTCTTAGTGAGACAGAAGTGAGATTATATATATATACATAAATGATTTATATACCTAAAAGTACTATGTAAATGTCAGCTATCCTAATCTATTCTTAGGCAATGTGACAGACTAGAGGATGGCCAAGCAGAAAGACTCAAGTGAAAGATGAATATTCAAATAAACAGATATAAGGGCCAAAATTATTCAGTGTCAAAATGTGAATGCTATGCATTATTGTTGCTGAGTTAATCCGCCAAATCTTTGTGATTATATCAAGTCCTTTATTATTTCCAAATGATTCCTTTTTGTCTTTTTTTTATTCTTGCCTTGTTTCTTATCTTGTGTTGGCTAAATGCTACCGTGGTAGTTTACATTTATTACATTTCTATCATTTGTCTAGAGCAAAGGTTATAGACAAAAATCATTTACTAATTGTTGAACTTTTTGCAGATTGTTTTGTAATATGTTTGTTTTTGTTATTGTTGCTTTATCATATATTAATAATAATATGTTAGGGACCTGAAATTCAATTGATTTAAAACAGTTACAGGCCAGGAGTATAGAATTCTTAATTGCTAAGCACAGTCAGATCATTAGACAGAGATTTCAAAGATAAAATTAGGTTGACAAAGCTAGTTGAAGGCTACTTTTTTAAAAAAGTACTTTCAAAATTTAGGGGATTTAAATTGCTTTCTTTGAAAACTAGCTTCATACTCACTAATAAGAGGCCCAGATCAAAACTGAAAATAGAAAAACACACTGAATTGCTTAAAAACCAACCATATTGCTCACTTTATTTAGAAAAAGTACTTCTCAAAACAGTGTATTACACGCTGCAGCTTTTCTTCAGAACTGGTTTTGGGACATTTCCTGGTACTTTAAAAGTTTATTGCAACATGGAGGTTAAGATTAAATAGATATGAAGTCAGTCCAGTCATTCTGTAGCAACTCAATCACTGAATCTTTCCATTTCTACTTTCAAAATATCTCTTCTATCCATTCTCTTTTTTTTTACTCACATAATTACAACTCTAGTTCAAATTCTCATTAAGCCTGTTACAAAAGCTTCCTAAATGATCTTCCTATATCATCACTCCCATTCCAAACAATTTTCCATACACAGCTTCCAAAGTGATTTTCAGAAAGCACAGGTCTGACAATATCCCTTCCCTGCTTATTCATTTCTAATGACTCCCTGTTGCCTTTCCAATCAAATTATTCCTCTGTTTGGCTTTTACATCCTTCCATACTATGCCAGACATAGGTCTCCTCCTACCTTTCCAACTCTTTTATTCTTCCTTTTCTCATACTTCATGGTTTCACTAATTTATACTTCCTACATGACAATTCATCTCCCAAACCTTTGCACTGGTCACTTCTGATGGTTGGAATGTATTCTTTTCCTATGCCACCTCCACAAAACTCCTTGCTTTCTTCTTTAAGACTCCAGTCCAATACTATCTTCTTTATCAAGTAATGATCTTTTCATGTACTTACTTTGTATTCACTTTGTATATATTTCATATACATATTTATATCTGTATCTCTAGTGTCCCCTTCCCTACCTTTTAGAACATAGGCTTCTTGAAGACAAGGATTGTTTCATTTTTCTCTTTCTTTCTCTAGCAGTTAGCACAGTGCCTAACACATACTAGGCACTTAACAAATGCTAGTTGATCGATAAAGCCCTCTTTATTAACAAAGAAAAAAAAACTTGCTCAAATTACCTCCAACTATTTTGAAATATGTTTCTTTCATAGATCTTATGAATTCTGTAAATCCAAGAGAAACAAATTTTCCAGTATTTTTCAGTAATTGGGGAATTTTTTGGGGAACTAAGAAAACTGAGGTGTGTTTTTTCTTATTGCTTTCCCTTCTTATCATGTGATTTAAAAATTGTTTGTTTCTTGAACAGTCAGAATTTGTTTCAGCTTTATAATCTAAAATTCAACTTTCTCTTTTGTTTTTAGTACTGTAAGATTTTTGTAGGGCAAATTATTAATTTCTATTTTAGTGGAAAATTTCTTCACAAAAGCTATGTTTAGTTGCTTCATCAGGATTTAGAAATACCCTGAATTTTTCAAATACAAGAGAATACAAATTCTAATGGGTCTTGGCAAAGTGAGACTTCAATGATAAGCCTGGAAACAGAAGATTCTGATTGTCATTTGAAGAACGGCCTAGGTTAATATGGACAGAGTTATTTTGCGAACAGTGTTATTAGCATCACACAGTGATGAGGATTTTGGCCTAATAAGCCATGAAACAGACAAAAATACAGAACTTCATTCAGTCATTTATAGCTCCCCTCTCTTTTTGCAGTTTTAGTGGGTAACTTTCCAGTACCCCTCTCCTTTTTGGGTAAAGTCGCCCTTTTTGGGTGACTTTTTATGTTTCTTTGTAGTTCTAGCATTTACACAGTGTGTGGCACATAATAGATTCTTAATACATAATTATTTCTGTCAATAAAAAGTTATTATAATAAAAAAAAGAAAAAAATACATAATTATTGACTGAGTGACCATACTATTCTTGGAGACTTGATCATACTTATAGATTCTTTTCCTGCTTCCAAGTTATAGTGACACTACTGGATTCAGTTTCCCTGATGGAAGCTAAAATGAACTTGATGGATATACCAGAGAGGCAAGCCACCCTTCAGTGCTTTTTTTCCTTTTAAACTTCATGTGTTGAGGACTATTTGGAGCTGTATTTGGAAGAATCAGATGGAGGAATAATAGAAGCTTTATTCTCTACCGGGCCTCCTGTAGCAGTTAGAACATGTTCTACTTAAGCAAGCCTGTGCCTAGGATGTGGCTACCTCACTTTTCTTGTTTTTCCTTCCCTGATGAGGTGACTAAGCAGCAATCTTAAGATGGATGAAGCCAGATGATCTTGTGTATTTCAGAAGGTCATTAGGTCCTAAAAGGACCAGGAAACAGCTGCTGAAGTATCCATTAGAATAGTTGATTGCTACTGCAGCAGAAATATCAGGAGTGGACTAGTGCCAAAAGAAGAATTAGCATTATAGGGAGAGAGGAGGGCTACCAGAAAAGAAAATGGAGCTTGGATCATGATTGTTATTTGATCAGACTGTGTTCAGCAGAGTTGAAAAAGCTAATTAGCCGAATTGTTAAACTGTATTATATCTTAATGAAGCTTATTACCAGCATCCCAGTAGATCATAATCTGGTTACAAGTTAAGTTTTTGCATAACTTTAAGTTATTATTATTATTATATGTTATGATTCTTTTATACTTAGCCATCCCTTTTATGTGTGGGAATAAACCTGTTCCAAACCTGATTCATATTTTTCCATTGGGTATCTTTTACTGATTCCTCTTTTTTTTTGGTATAAATCTTAGATTAAAATTTAAAAATGGAATTGTCCTTAGATTAAATTGGGTGGGAATTGGAACCAAAGAATTTGAAAAAAAAATAGGAAGTCTGTTTATCATATTGAGAAGTCAGGCACTCTAGAAGTAGAAAACCCATACAAACTGTGATGGCAAGTAAAGTACTTGCTTATGCCTGATTATCAGCTCCTGTGGCCTCAGCCAAAAAATGGTATCCACTGTGATAGACACTGATGGTAAATTAGTGAAAGAAGAGAACACAGTATTCTAAGAATCACAGCTTTAAGGTCATTTACAAACATTAATTAAATTGTTAAACATTAAGTGGCAACTAAGAGAGAAGATTCTAGGAAAATGGCAGATTAAGGCAGGGTATTACTTGGCTCTTCCAAATTCCCCCTCAAACCATTTACAACAATGTCTCAAAGTGAACTTGAGAGCAGCAGAAATCATTAGAAATCAGGGTAAATCCAGGGCAAGCTAAAGACTTCATAAGGCACCACAAATTAATAAAACAAAATAAATGAAAAAAAAAATAGAAGAGAATGTGAAATATCTCATTACAAAAACAACTCATCTGGAAAACTGATCGTGGTTGGACTACCTCAAAATTATGATAAAATAATCTAGAATCATACTTCAATGAATTATTAAAGGAAATTACCTGGAAGTTTTAGAATTAGAGAGTAAAATAGAAATAAAAAAAATCCACTGATTACCACTGAAAGAGATCCCAAGAAAAAAACTCACAGGAACATTATAGTTAAGTATTGAAACTCCCAGGTCAAGAAAAAACATAATAAAAGCAACTACACAAAACAATTTAAATATTGTGGTGCTACAGTTAGAATAACACAAGATTTAGAAGCTTCCATGTTAAAAAGTCAAAGGGCATGAAATACAATATTCTGAAGACAAATGGAGCTTGGGTTTGTGACCAAAAATAACTTACTCAGCAAAATTGACTGTTATTCTGCAAGGAAAAAAAAGGATAATTAATGAATTAATGGATTTTTCAGGTATTCTTGAGAAAAGTATAGAACTGAACAGAAAATATGACCTATAAGAATTAAGAGAAACATAAGAAGGTAAACATGAAAGAGCAATTAGAAGAGATTTAATTTGGCCAAACTGTTTACTTCTTATATGGGAAAACAATCTGTAACTCCTAAGAAGGTTATCATTACTAGGATAGTTTGAAAAAGTATATATAAATAGAAGGCTTGAGGTTGAGTTGAGTATGATGAGAAGAGCCTAAAAAATAAAATTGGGTAGGGAGAGGTAAAATGGAGCAAGTGTCTCATACCAATGAAGCATGAATAAAAGAATTGTTATGGTGGAAGACAGTAGGTAATGGAGGACTGGTGGTGCTAGAATCTTATTTTCATCAGAACTGGGTTAAAGAGGAAACAACTTATACATTTAGAAGGGGATAGAAGTCTTAATTTACAGAGAAATAGACAGGAAGATGGGATAAGGAAGGGACTCTTAAGAAGGGTGTACAGGTTAAGAAATAGGAAGATAAAAGGAAAGAACAAGTCAGGCATCTTCTTAGAAGGACAGGTGGATTATGAAATAGAAGGACAGCAGGAAAGGATAAAGGAGGGACTCTTAGAAAGAGTACAGATTAGAGAAGCAATGATCAGAACTAAATTAGACTTCTGAGGAAGGATAAGGTAAAAAGAGAACAGTGAGTAAAATAGGATGGATGGAAATACACAACTAGTAATTACAACTTTGAATGTGAATGGTATGAATTTACCCTAAAAATGGACATGGGAAACAGAATGGAATAAAAACTAGAATCTGACAATATTTTGCTTATAAGAAATGCATTTTTTTAAAATGACAAATATACAAAGAGCAAAAATAAAGGACTGGAGTAGAATTTATTATGCTTCAATTGATCCTCCAAAAAAGCAGGATTAACAATCATGATATCAGACAAAGTTAAAGCTAAAATAGATTCACTTAATAGAGATAAACAAGAAACTATATTATGTTAAAAGATACCATGGATAATGAAGTGATATCAATGTTAAACCTATGTGTATCAAATGTTATAGCATACATATTTTAAAAGGAAAAGCTAAATGGATTACAGGTGGAAATAGAAAAACTATAATAGCAGAGGATTTCAACCTTTCTCTTTCAATAAAAACTAGATAAATCTAACAAAAAATAAAAAAAAAGTCAAGGAGATGATTAGAATCTTAGATAAACTAGATATGACAGATATCTGGAGAGAATTGAATGGGAATAGAAAGGTGTATATCTTTTTCTCAGTGGCATATGATATCTATACAAAAATTGACCACATATTAGGGCACAAACCCTTTGTAGTTAAATGTAGAAAAGCAAAAATATTAAATGCATCTTTTTCAGATCATAATGTAATAAAATCATATTTAATAAGAAACCATAGAAATACACTAAAATTAATTGGAGATTAAACGACCTAACTTTAAAGAATGAGTAGGCTAAAGAACAAGTCATATTACACGAACTGATGCTGAGTGAAATGAGCAGGACCAAGAGATCATTATATACTTCAACAACAATACTATATGATGACCAGTTCTGATGGACCTGGCCATCCTCAGCAACGAGATCAACCAAATCATTTCCAATGGAGCAGTAATAAACTGAACCAACTATGCCCAGAGAAAGAACTTTGGGAGATAACTAAAAACCATTACATTGAATTCCCAATCCCTATATTTATGCCCACCTGCATTTTTGATTTCCTTCACAAGCTAATTGTACAATATTTCAGAGTCTGATTCTTTTTATACAGCAAAATAATGTTTTGGTCATGTATACTTATTGTGTGTCTAATTTATATTTTAATGTATTTAACATCTACTGGTCATCCTGCCATCTAGGGGAGGGGGTGAGGGGTAAGAGGTGAAAAATTGGAACAAGAGGTTTGGCAATTGTTAACGCTGTAAAGTTATCCATGCATATAACCTGTAAATAAAAGGCTATTAAATAAAAAAAAAGAACAAGTCATAAAATCAATAATCAATTTTATTAAAGAGAATGATAATAGAGACAACATGCCAAAACCTGAGACATAGCAAAAGCAGAAATCAGAGGAAAATTTCTATCTTTAAATTCTTACATCAATAAAATAGAAAAAGGATAGATTAATGAATTGGGCATGCAATTAAAAAAAAACAAGAAAAAAGAAAATGTTTAAAATGTCCAATTAAATACTAATTTGAAAATCTTAAGAATTAAAGGTAAAATTAGTAAAATTGAATATAAGAAAACCACTGAATTAATCAATAAAACTAGGAGTTGACTTTATGAAAAAACCAATAAGATACACAAACCATTGATTAATATGATTTTTAAAGTAAAACAAAGAAGAAAACTAAATCACTGTTAATCAAAAACAAAAAGGGTATAATATGTGACTAATGAAAATGAAGTCAAAACAATTATTAGAAGTTATTTTGCCTAACTATATGCTGATAAATTTAAAAATTTAAATGAAATGGAAGACTATTTATCAACCCCCTCCCCAAAAGAAGAAAAAATAGAATATCTAAATAAGTCTATTTTAGAAAAAGAAATTAAATCAGTCACATTAGGACCAGTTGAATGTACAAGGATTTATCATTTGGATTTAATATGAAGATCAAATAATTTCAATATTAAATAGATTATTTAGAAAATAGGGAAAAGGGAGTCCTATTACATCCCTTTTATAAAACAAATGTGGTGCTAATTCCTAAACACTACACAAAAGCACAGAAAAAAAAAATTATAGCTCAATTTCACTAATGAATATGGATACAAAATCCTAAATAAAACCCTAGCTAGGAGACTCTTAACAATATATCTCAAAATTTATACATTGTGATCAAATGGGATTGATACCAGGAATGCAGAAATGGTTTACCATAAGGAAAACTATTTACATAATTAATGATATTAATAACAAAAGTAATACATCATATAATCATAACAATAGGTACAGAAAAACTTTTGACAAAATACAACACTCATTTCTATTAAAAAAACACTTGAAAACATAGATATAAATAGATTTTTTCTTAAAATGATATGAAGCATTTACTTAAAACCATAAACAAACATTATTTGTAATGGCAACAAGCTAGAAACTTTTCCACAAAGATTAAGAGGTAAACAAAAATGCCCATCATCATCACTATTATTTAATATTGTATCAGAAATGCTAGCAATAGCAATAAGAGAAGAAAAAGAAATTGTAGGAATTAGGAATTGGCAATGAGGTAATAAAACTATCTCTTTTTGTAGACAATATGATGGTATATTTGTAAAATCCTAGAGGTTCAACTAAAAATTAGTTGAAACAATTAATAATGTTAGCAAAACTGCAGAATGTAAGATAAAGTCACATAAATCATAGACATTTTTATATGTCACCAACAAAATCTTCAAGAAGAGATAGTAAGAGATACCCTATTTAAAATAGTCATAGGAACCATTAAATACCTGGGAGTATGCCTGCCAAGACAAACCCAGAAACTACATGAACATAATTATAAAACAATTTTTATACAAAGGAAATCAGATTTATATAATTGGAGAAAAGCCAATTGTTCATGGATCCATGGCCAATATGATAAAAAGGACAATTATACCTAAACTAGTTTATTTATTTAATGCCATCTTAATTAAATTACCAACAAATATTTTATTGAGCTAGAAAAAGGAAAAGAACCTATATATTCTAAAATATTTATGGCAGCTTCTTTATGGTGGCAGAGAACTGGAAACTGAGGGGATATCCATCAATTGAGAAATGGCTGAACAAGTTATGGCATATGATTGTGATGGAATACTAATGTGCTGTAAGAAATGATAAACAAATTGATATTAGAAAGACTTGCATGAAATAGTGAAGTGTGAAATGAGCAGAGCCAAGAGAATGTTGTATACAGTAATAATATTGTTCAAAGAATAATTGTAATCCACCAAATAATTCTGAATATTTTAAATACTTAAATAAACTAGGACTTATGAAGGAAGATATTATCTATTTCTGGGGGGGGGGGAAACCTGATGAATAGTATGCATAGTTTTACATATATTTATAAATCTGTGTCAAATGGTGGTTTTTGCTAATGGAGGTGGGGAGAGAAAAGGAGGACGTTCAGAAATTAAAATATAAAATATATATTAAATTTAATTTAAAAAAAGAATCTTAAAAACAAAACAAAAGAAACAAGTAAATGTTATTTTTCTTTCTGATCTTACAGAATCTATGATCATTCAACATTACTTTTCTCATGAAACTTGAATGTTAGGGACTTGGGTGACTCCAATTTCATTGGCAGCAGGAGTGTGTGTGTGTGTGTGTGTGTGTGTATCTCAAATTATCCAGGGATTCCCCTTCCCTAGCATAAGAGCAGTAATTGCTCCACATGTATACCCACAGATAATTTTGCAAACTATTATTTATTTCAAGGATTGAGCTTTAAGAGAGACAGATTAGCTGTCCAGAAATGAGATAATTGTTGATTTTAAGACCTCTAATTGATTTGGTATATGGCACTTGTTTATTATCTGCTTTTGTTTTTTAAACATCAAACTGCATACTGAAAAAAATTACATATATAAAATAAGCACTTTTGAAGAAGAAATTAATCCTACCATGAGGTAATAGAACTTTCTGTATTTTGGTTTGCCTTCTTGACATGTTTGCTACCAGTAAGTTCTGCTATAGCAAATAGAAACAAAAGTTTTCTTCCTACAGAAAAGCCTTGGTAGGACATGCCTGCACTGGCACAGTCCTGGTGAGCCAACTTCAATAGAAATACTGCAGTTGCTAAGGAAGCAATAATACACAGTGGGATGTATATTCATCAGTCAATATATTCACAGAGTAAGCCACATGCCAGAGGTGTGTCCTTATAACAGAGGATCTTGTAGGGCAATGCTGTTTTTATGAAATGGTTACTTTAATTAAAGCAAATTTTAACAGCTTATGTTCAGGTTTTGGGGTTTGTGTTTTTCTATTGAAACAAAGATCCCCCTTAATGAAACAATCAGATAATCAATAAATATTAATTAAGTCTCAACTGTGCTAAATGTTAGTGTAAAAATTTTTATATCTGCTTTTATCTTCACAATCAATTCAGGTTTGGATATAGAAGTAAAGTTGGATGGGGATACACAGAATATACAAGATTCTAGCACGTTTCTTATTTGTCCTTTAAACTCTATCTCTAAAGTCCCTCAAAAGTCTTCATGCTTTGGGGAATTTATTTTCTCTCTTTGAATTTTTTTTAGTATAACAAACACTAATATGCTATGATTATTTCTCAAAACTCATACTTCTTTTCTCATCAAGAAGGATGATGAGGCAAAATCTGAATGTGTTTTTACATCTATCTGGCCTATCACCTTAATTTCTCATTCATTTTGATTTCTAATTCTTTTCCTTTCTCTTCTTCCTTCTCTCCCCTCCACCCCAACATCTCATTATTATGTTTTTTATACACCTGATTTAAAATGTGTAATTCTATGTTCAATTGTGCTTCTCTACTGTGGATCTCTACTCTCTCCCAGATCTTCTGGCATCTTATTTTCACATTCCCCTTACTTCCACAGAGCAAAAGCACATTCCTCCAGAATTTTTATTTTAATGACTGGAAATGAAAAATGTTCTTAATTGGATCCCTTCTAATAATAAAGTGGGTGGCTCAATGTCAAGATGATTCAAGAAATCCAATTTAGTTCACATATAGGTAGATAATGAAAGAAAGCTGATGTTTTTTAAACCTCTTGAGAGCAGAAATGAAGCTATATTTACTTTGGTAGCTTCCTCAACTTCTTATTCAATGTTTTACATAGTAAACAAAATAATAATCTGAAAAAATTGGAATTATTCTTTGAGTATTTTGGAATTTCTTCTGTACCCTCAGCCCATACCTTTAATTCTTTAAGCCATATTAACATTTCACATTATCTGATCTCACAATATTTTTTACTTTATGCATTTCACATTGACTTTTTTCAAAGTAATGATTGTTATTTATTTATTGATATTGATAGTATCTTTTTTAAATAGTATCTTATTTCAGCACTGTGATACAGAAATTTTTTTTTAACAATTTAGCTTATATCTTTGACATGTTTTTGGAACCTACCCAAAGGACAAAAATCCAAACTGGATTTTTGTTTTAGATGGTATTTATCCCTTATATGTGTAGCTGGTAGTGACATGAATGAATGAAAAAAAACTTTATCAAGTGTTAGTGCTAGGCATTACACGGAAATGCTATTGGCATTGTGCCCTATGCCCTGCTTCTGGAAAGGAAGTATATATTTCTTCCAGTGTTTTGAATCATTGCTTCCTAATTGGGGCATTGCAGAATATGGTGCTTAAAATGACTAGTTTTTTAAATTAGAAGAATATAGGATTGTTTACCTCTCAGACTTGTGGAGGAGGAAGGAATTTGTGACCAAAGAAAAACTAGAGATCATTATTGATCACAAAATAGATAATTTTGATTATATTAAATTAAAAAGGTTTTGTACAAACAAAACTAATGCAGACAAGATTAGAAGGGAAACAATAAACTGGGAAAATGTTTTTACATTCAAAGGTTCTGATAAAGACCTCATTTCTAAAATATATAGAGAGAATTGACTCAAATTTATAAGAAATCAAGGCATTCTACAACTGATAAATTGTCAAAAGATATAAATAGACAAATTTCAGATGAAGAAATTGAAACTATTTCTAGTCATATGAAAAGGTGCTCTAAATCACTATTCTTCAGAGAAATGCAAATTAAAACAACTCTGAGATACCACCACACACCTGTCAGATTGGCTAAGATAACAGGAAAAGATAATGATGAATGTTGAAGGGGATGTGGGAAAACTAGGACACTGATACATTGTTGGTGGAATTGTGAACGAATCCAACCATTCTAGAGAGCAATTTGGAACTATGCTCAAAAAGGAATCAAACTGTGCATACCCTTTGACCCAGCTGTGTTTCTACTGGGCTTATATCCCAAAGAGATCTTAAAGGAGGGAAAGGGACCAATATGTGCAAAAATGTTTGTGGCAGCCCTCTTTGTAGTGGCAAGAAACTGGAAACTGAGTAGATGCCCATCAATGGGAGAATGGCTGGATAAATTATGGTATATGATTATTATGGAATATTATTGTTCTATGAGAAACGACCAACCAGGTGATTTTGGAGAGACATGGAGAGACTTACATGAATTGATGCTAAGTGAAATGAGCAGAACCAGGAGATCATTATAGACTTCAACAACAAGAGTATATGATGATCAATTCTAATGGATGTGGCTCTCTTCAACAATGAGATGATTCAAATCAGTTCCAATTGTTCAGTGATGAAGAGAACCATTTACACCCAGAGAGAGACCTGGGGGAACTGAGTGTGGGCCACAACGTAGCATTTTCATACTTTCTGTTGTTGTTTGCTTGTATTTTGTTATCTTTTTCAGGATTTTTCTTTTTCTTTTTTCCTTCCTGATCTGATTTTTCTTGTGCAGCAAGATAACTGTATAAATATGTGTATGTATATTGGACTTAACATATATTTTAACATATTTAACATGTATTAGACTACCTGCCTTCTAGGGAGAGAGTGGGAGGAAGGAGGGGAAAATTTGCAATAGCAGGTTTTTGCAAGGATCAATGTTGAAAAATTACCTATTCATACATTTTTTGTAAATAAAAAGCTTTAATTAAAAAAATGACTGGTTTTGTAACATTCTGGGCTTCTTTAATGTTTCTAATGGATGATGAATGAGGAGTAGAAGGTAAAAGGTGGGATTGGTAGTCAGGGAAATGGAGAGTAAATGGAGAATGGGCAGCATATATTGTGGAAAGCCTGGAAAGGCACTAGTAGAACTCCTTTATATGAACTTTTAAAATGGAAATCTCTTGCTACAGTATTCAGAAATATTACTTTGATACTTCTGTATTGTTATAACATAGAGATATTACATTGTCTTTAAAATTTTATTTACACTAAGCAAATGTTAGATTGTACCTTCTATTTGTAAGTAACAGAAAATTGTAAATAGAAGTATTGTTTGAGAGTTGTTATGCTGATTTTAAAGCAGTAGCTATAGGAATAAATTTGGAGTTTTATTATTAAAAATAAATATGATACACTCAAGAAATATTTATATTAATTAAACATTATTGGAATTTGGGATTATTTTTCATTATTATTAGATATGTCTACTTCATAATATATAGACTTGTTGGCTCTATGGATGGAATGTTTATTCTTAGTTTTAAATGGTTCCTAGTAATTTAGGCAAAGAGTATGGTGTAGAATCTATAATTTTAATGAAATGACAGCTCATTATTCTCCAAAGCTATATTTATTATTATTATTATCATGACCACCATCTCCAATAATTCAAGGGAATATCAACAACTGTGAAAGAACAAAAATGAAAATTTACCCTTCTGTGTAATGTCCCCCAATTTTTTAGGCATAAAGTAAGATGAAGGTAGCTAGGTGGCTTGGCACATAGAACACTGGGCCTAAAATCAGAAAGACCAGAGTTCAAATTCAGTCTCAAACACTTACCAGCTGGACCCTGTACAAATTACTTAACATCTAATTACCTTAACCCATTGGAAAAGGAAATGGCCGGTGTGCTATGGTCCCGAAGAGTCAGATACTATTGAACAACAAAATGTGATGCTTTTAACTGAGAATAAATCCTAGAATATCAGCCAGATTCAAAACTACACAGAATAAAAATATAGGTACTTAAGTAGTGTGGTAGATAAAATGCTTGACATAGAGATAGGAAAGACTGAGTTCATTATTTAATCTTAGTTTTCCTCACTTTCTTTATCTGTACAAAGGGAAGAATAATAACATCTACTTCTAAGGGTATAAAATAAAGCATAAAATAAGAATATAAAGTGCTTTGTCAACTTTAAAACACTATATAAATGCTAGATATCACACTATTATGAAATTGTCACTCAACTAGCTTTTATTAAGGATCTGTGATATGTCATGTACTATGCTAAATGTTGTGTAATTTCAGTCTTTGTCATACCTGGAATATCATTTAGAGGAATCTTATTTGTTTTGGAGTCATTTTGCTTTGGGTTTTTATATTCAGTTAAAATATTTTTCAGTTCATCAATTCTACTTTTGAAATAAATTAATATTTGTTGGCCTGAATGAAATAAATAAGTAAAAAGGAAAGAAATAACTGATGTATAATAATGCTTTAAAGTTTGCAAATGCTTAACATACATTATTTCATTTGAATCTCTTAACAACCCTGTGAAATAACTACTGTAGCTATTATCCTCCCCATTTTATATAGCAGGGAATTGAGGGTGATTTTATGCCTTTTCTATGATCATTAACTGTTAAAGACAGTTTTTGAACCCTTGTCTTCCAGTCTTTAAGTCCAGACAGAATAGTCTTAGCTGATCAGGAGAAGGAGCACTTTTCCACATTGTAACTCATAAGTATGAACTGTTTCTATGGTTCATTGGAATGTTTTTCTCTCCAAATATTTTACAATTTCAGACCCCTAGATAAATCAAGGACATCATTCTATGTATGTATTTAACACTACAAACACCTCCTTTGGAAACCTATCCTAAGACTTCATTATGACATGGACCTTATAAAAGACTCTACAAATTAATGGATCAAACAAACAGTTATTAATTGTCTACTATGTCCAGGCATACTTCCAGACATTGAGCACACAAAGAGGAAAACAAAACAGTCCCTTTATTTGAGGTGCTTACATTCCAATGGGGTAAACAGCACTCAAATTCTTCTGGCACTGGCAGACTGGGTCTCCAGAGGATATCTCATACCCTTAGCATATTATAAAGTAACCTTGCATACACTGGGTTTCTTGAACTATCATTCATGAGCCCCAGCTGGTGACCCCCACATTTATAATTAACCAGAAATTTCAATTACCTTTTATCCAGAGAAATTTACTAAGCAGTTATACCATATATTATAATATATAATAGTTATAATATTTATAGTATAGGTATAATAGTTATGATAGGACAAAATATTTTGCTTAAACTTAAGGGGCACATACTACTTATTCATAGTGTCTCCATGGAGAGTGGACTCAATTGTATAGCGAAATGTTGGTTAGGGACATATAAAGCAAAGAAGTATCGCACATTTCCTAGTTCTTGAATGTCTTTTTTGCTCATTTTAGATTCATCAGATTTCCTCTCTGAAAGACTTTGAGAATCAGTGCCTTTGTGGAGTTTATAGATGGCAATTCTTTCTATTCAGAAGAGTCATAATCCCTAAAGCTGCTGCCAGACTTAGGTGTCTGTTTTTCTACATTTGTCTTCAAATAGTCATTCTGTTTTCAACCGCTACTTCTTCATTAGACTCTGCTAACTTTTAACTTTTTAAATAATTTATTCATTTGCTGATTTATTCATTCATTTCTTTCTTTCTTTCCTTCCTTCTTTTTTCTTTCTTTCTTTCCTTCTTCCTTCTTTCTTTCCTTCTTCCTTCCTTCTTTCCTTCCTTCCTTCCTTCCTTCCTTCCTTCCTTCCTTCCTTCCTTTCTTCCTTCCTTCCTTCCTTCCTTCCTTCCTTCCTTCCTTCCTTCCTTCCTTCCTTCCTTCCTTCTTTCTTTCTTTCTTTCTTTCTTTCTTGTCAAAGGGAAGATTTATTTGGGAGAAAAGTTTGCAGACAAAATAAAAGATAAAAAGACACTAAGAATGGAAAATGTGAAATTGAGTTGGCAGAGTCTATAGTTACCAAGGAAAAAAACAAGTTACCCAGTTGAACTCACGATTAACCAGGAGAAAAGAAATATTCTTTGGGGTGGAAATAAGCTATTGACTGGCATGTTAGACTGACCAGAATAAGAAAAAAACACTATAAGAGGGAAGGCACTATGAGGGAGGAGAAAGAGTAACCTCATAGTAAGCTTAATCCTGAAAAAGACTTAGTTTTTTGGATTTTTTTAGGCAATAAAAATGTCATGATCAAAGCATTTTATTTCTCTCAAATTCATTAAGGACTTGGTTACACTTAATTTATACCTTTAATTGATTGACTCAATTGGAATGTTTGGATTTTTGTGTTACATTAACTAAGAGAGAAGATGGAACCCCTCTTTTATTTGTCTGTATATATGTGGTGTATCATGAGGCATGACTGAACAACTGAACAATAACAACAATAATTTAGGGATAGATGTTCTTTCCTCTAGATCTAGTCTTCTAGTAGTAAAGAGCAGTGCAGTTTCTCGTATGTAGATTTTGGGGAGTATAGAACAAAGAACGGAGCAGGGAAGATGAGATGGTCATAAAACTGAAGTTTAGGAAACTTTGGAAGTTTGGTAAGGGGACTAGCCACGACCCTTCCCCCCTCTCTCCATACTTTCTTCTCTCCTGAGACTAAGAAGTGTTATTTGAGTCCAGATATCAGATAGTGGCTCAGACTTTTATAGCAAACAAGACATCCTTGAAATATAGCTTGGTGAAATGAAGCTATCAGACCCTCTCTCTTTCTTTTCACTTAGATTCTCCAAGTTTAATTGAATTCCTTGAGCAGGAAAACTGAATTTTTAAACTTGATCCATTATAGGTCATCAGAATTTGGATGTAAATAGAAGTAATAAGGAAATTATACAGAATCAGTCTTGATTTTCTCACATCCTTGGGCACACATTGAATAATTATTTTTTAAAATGCTTTTGAGATTTCAGAGAGTTAATATCTTTGGGATAATAATTCTTTTCTTAATTCTTGTCAACTAATTATTGTGTTAGAAACCAATGCTTTATATTTTTTTAGATCTTAGTTTTCTTCATTCTAAGTTAGAAAGGTATTACTTATATTTCTCTTAGAGGATTTCAAATTTAAATTATTGAAAACTTTTTGGGAGCTTTCAACAGGAACTTATATGTTGGCCCAAATGGATTAATAAATAAACAATAATAATAATGTGATTTATAGATCCTGGTTCAATGAAAGTCTTCCTCATTTCTTCTAATTGGTGTTTTAGTATTCTGTTTTTATCATTACCTGCAATGGTTAAAGAATATAGTTCTTACCATGTTAATTATAGCCAACTAAATACAGTGAAAGCTATAAACATCCCTTTGGAGACCCAGATCCCAAGAGACTAGCTCCTTGGTGGGAGGAAAGCTAAGTTGTGAAATGGATACATTAACTGACTATATTAGAAAACAATATGAAAGTCTAAACAGGCATACATTTGTATTCCTCTTATCTTTTCCTTCAAATACAGATTAGAGATATCACTGTAAATATAAAACATTTTAATTTAGAAAATAGCTTTAATCCCCTTGGTTAAATCCTATAAAAAAAAAAGAACAACTACTTGGAGTTTTACAGCTGGGATTTTTCATTTTAGTTATCATTCTAGCTAAACAGGCACTTTCCACACATTTTTTAACAATGCATTTAATTCTCACTGGAGGAGATGACCTAAGCAAAGAAAGAAATTGTTACTTTACATTGTAAGTCTAAACTCTGCCTCAACTTGTTATCTCTCCATTTCCTCTTATTTACCTTCTTTTCCTCAGGCTTTTAAAATTGAGAAAGATTTGTCTTAACCAACTTTGCTTGCCAAAAATCTTTAATAAATTTAAAGTATATTTGTGGTGTCACAGACTGGTATTTGTAGAATCTTACACTGAGATAGCTCATTCCTATTAGATTGAAATCCTTTCTTAAAAAGACCAGCATTAAAAAACACAGTTTGAAGCTTAAAATAAAAAATATAATTTTTTTCACTTAATAGTATTTTTTCTAATTACATATAAAAATAGTTTTCAACATTCATTTCTATAAGATTTTGAGTTCCAAATTTCTCCCCTGCCCTGTTCTTTTCCTCTCCCCTCCCCAAGAAAGCAAGTAATCTAATATAGGTTATATATGTACAACCATTTCAAACACATTTTTATATTAGTCATGTTGTGAAAGAAAAATCACAACAAAATGGAAAAACCACAAGGAATAAAAAGAAAGAAAGCAAAAATAGTATGTTTTCATATGCATTCAGTCTCCATAGTTCTTTCTCTGGTTGTGGATGGCATTTTTTTCATCCCAAATCTGTTGGAATTTTCTTAGATCACTGTATTGCTGAGAAGAACTAATTATAGTATAGCTGATAATCACACAGTCTTGTTATTACTATGTACAGTGTTCTTCTGTTTCTGCTTACTTTTCTCCGCTCATATAAGTCTTTCCAGGTTTTTCTGAAATCAACCTGTTTATCATTTTTATAGAACAATAATATTCCATTACACTCATATACCACAACTCATTCAGCCATTCCCCAATTGATGGACATTCACTCAATTTCTAATTTATAACTACAAGCAAAAAAAGCTGCTATAACCAAAAAAAATTCATGCTTTTGAAAAATTTTTGTTTGGCAACTTAAGGGAGCTCTATTGTGTCCATATCATATTGCAATATAGATGTGTTTCTTTATAACTTTTTATTTAGACAAGTCAATTTGGTTTTATTCATAAGTCAGTGTCTATGTCAATGCTTTGTATGAGGTAGATGCTTAATTAGTACTTATATTTATTAAATTAAAAGTCATTGTGTAATACTCTTTCTTTGAAGATAAACTTGCCATGGGGTAGCTGAGGAGGTTCCCTTGCATAATATAAAGACCATTTCAATGAAGTTCCTTAACAATTAGGGGTGATAAAATGTTCATTTCTTCATTATGTTGCTAATTTGAATAAAACTTCCTAAGCCCAGGGATCAGATATAGAAGAGAGTTAAGGACAAAGTTAGAAGGAGCATGTAAAAGAGCTGTGGTCCACAGTCAGGATTCAGAGATTTAAAACTGATATAAACAATGAGTATGAGTTTGATCCTTTCCTTGATTTGCTTGACTGAATTGTCTCTACTTGTAAATAAATACTTTGGTGCTTTTTTGGGTGCTTCTGGCTTCCAGCTTTGAAAGAGATGGATAATGCAAACCCTGTTTCAGGTTACTGAATGGAGAAAAAGACTCTAGGAAGAGTTGACACAAGAGGGAACTAGCAATCTCTATTGTATCTATCCCCAGCTGGCTGTGACTTTAGGAAATAATCCTTGGTGATTAAATCTGGAACCTCTGGATTGAACTGAGTTATCTTACTGCTAGTGGAAGAGCTTTATTCTTCTATCTATCTATCTATCTATCTATCTTTCTATCTATACTTTCTTTGTTCTTAGTTTTATCATTGACTTGGATAAATGGGTTTCTTTGCTTAAAAACTGACTAGCATCTTTTAGGTCTAAATTTGCTACAATTGTCCAACTATATAATACATACCTATTATCTCTGATGTTGGGGAGGCCCAAGATGGCGTGTTTCTTGACTGTGGAAATTTTGAGCTATAATAAACTAAAACCAATGAGGTATCTCCAGTAAGTCCAGCACCAGTATAATGAGCCCTTGGGACTGGGAGGTCATAAATTTGCCTAAGGAAGGCGTGAACTGGTGTAATGTTCTCTTCTCTGTGGGCAGGTTTCTTGGGGGGCTTCTGGGAGCATCCTTCCTTTCAGTTCTGAGTAACAATCACCTTAAATTCAGCCAGGAGTCAAAGTCCAGTCCTTTATTGTCTCTTCCAAAAATATCCTGGTTAGCTTTCTTAGAGACCTATCTCTCTTTTTGGTTCCAAGAGCTCTTGCTGCTAGTCCTTTGTCTCTTCCAGCTTCAGCCTGTAGTTCTCTCTCTTTCCCCAGCCAGCACAAAGGTGAAAGTTGAAATATGTCTCCAGCCAGCACAAAGGTCGAAGTTGGAATGAATCTTGACTCCTCCTCCGACAGTGGGATTCTGGGCTTCTGTCTTCCCCTGTTCTGCCCAACTTGTGAATCTCATCAACTTGTGAATCTTTTGAAGTCTCTAGTGGGTTTGTGGGAGCTCCTTCTTATATATCCTCTCTTAAAGGTGTGAACTCTAAAGGTGTGAACAAAGTACATAAGCATTATCTCTACTAATTCCAGTGACCTAGCACTTGTTTCAAGTTCTGGCCCAAAACAAACTGGCACATGTCAGAAATGGGTCAGTTATAACTTCAGTGCTGATCAGATGTAAGGTCAAATCTGGGAATGCCTACTAGTCTAGATGAGATGGGGAGATATAGTTTTCTCTGTTGTTGTTGAGTCATTCAGGCATAGACGTCTGACTCTTCATGATCCCATGGACCATAGCATGCCAAACCCTTCCACTATCTCTCAAAGTCTATCCAAATTAATGGTCATTGTTTCTGGGACACCATCCACCTCATTCTCATTTGCCCCCCTTTCTTTTTTTCTTTAATATTTCTTTACATCAGGGTCTTTTCCAATGAATACCATCTTCTCATTATAAGATCAAAAATTTTAAGTTTCAGTTTCAGTATTCTACCTTCCAGAGAATATCCTGAATTAATTTCTTTAAGTGTTGAATGATTTGATCTTTTTGTTGTCTAAGGGACTCTGTTGTTTGCTCATATTCCCAGCCCATTATTTGGCTTTTAACTCTTTGTTAAAGTAGGGCTCTGTTTTCAGGGTAGAGGGTGTAATGTCCCAAGCTTCAGAATTTTTGTGCAGCTGTTTTCAAAGATCTTCTAAGATCTAGACTGTGAGTCAGCATTGTAATTTGGATCTGAATATTGTCAGAATCCTGTCTCACTGCTAGCAAAGAGACCCCGGTAATCTCCTGACAAGCTGCCCTCTTCCCTGTGGACTAAGACCTTTGGAAGCCACTGTTGTTGGTTCAGTGGCTCACCAAGTCTATTCTTGGTTTGCTGGAGCCTAGCCTGTGCTACTGCAGTCTGCTCCAAGATGGTGCTCCAGTACCAACCTGGTGCAACATACCTTTACTGCTGATCTTCTAAGTTGTCTTCAACTGAAAAATTCTTCCACCCCATCTTTCTGTGGGTTCTAATGGTCTAAAATTTGCTTTGAGTCATTATTTAAAGGCATTGGAAGGGGAACTTGGGAGAGAGCTGCTGTGAATCTCCGCCTTTACTTTGCTCTCTTCGCTTCACCCTCTATTCAGTCCAAGGGATAATCTTCCTTTGCACTACAATTTGAAAGTGTCAATTTTGAGGTGCTTTGCTTTTGTTATTGTCCAACTCTTGTAGCCTTACATTGTTCCTGGAAAAACTATAGTTTTGATCTTGTAGACCTTTGTTAGCAGGATGATATCTCTGTTTTTTATATGTTATCTAGATTTGCCATAGTTTTCCTTTCAAAGGGCAAGCATTTTTAATTTCATGACTGCTGTCACCATCTGCAGTGATCTTCGAGTCCAAGAATATAAAATCTGAGACTGCTTCCATTTATTCTCCCTCTATTGGCCAGGAAATGATAGGACCAGTTGCCAAGATTCCAGTTTTTTTGATGTTAGGCTTCAAGCCAGCTTTTATACTCTCCTTTTTCACTCTCATTAAGAGTTTTTAATTCCGCTTCACTTTCTGCTGTCAGAACAGTATTGTCTACAAATCTGAGGTATTATTTATATTTCATCTGGCAATCTTAATTCTAGAATTTTGCATGACATACTCTACATATAAGTTAAATAAAGTGATAATATACAGCATTGTTGTACTTCTTTCACAATTTTAAATCAATCTGTTGTTCTATGTTTGGTTCTAACTTGTCCTTCCTGGCCTGTTTACAGGTTCCTCATGATATAAATAAGATGATTTGATACTCCTATGTTTTTTTTTTTTTTTTTTGCCACATTGTGTTGTGATCCGTACAGGCTTTAGAGTAGTCAACGAAGTAGATTTTTTCTGGAACAGTCTTGCATTCTTCATAATCCAATCAATGTTGACAATCTGGCCTCCAGTTGCTCTGTCTCTTCAAAAACCAGACTGCTTTTCTTGTAATTCTCAGTTCTCATGTAGCTGAAGCCTAGATTGCAGAATCCTAAGCATAATCTTGCTGCTGTATGAAATGAGCACAGTTGTTCAGTAATTTGAACATTCTTTGTCATTGCCCTTCCTTAGAATTGGGATATAAACTAATCTTTTGCAATGTAGAAGCCAGCATATTTTGTATAGTAATTGAACAGCATCATCTTTTAGGATTTTAAATAGCTCAGCTGAAATTCTGTCATCTCCACTAGTCTTATTATTAGCATTGCTTCTAAAGCCCACTTGACTTTATTCAGTATGTCTGACTTTAGATCAGTATCATACCATCACTGTTATCAGTGATGCTAAGGTCTTTCTAGTATAGTTATTTTACATATTTTTGTCACTTATTCTTAATCTCTTTTGCCTATATAAACTCCCTATCATTTTTTTTCCCTTTCCTGTCCCTAACAAAAGTTTCCCTTGATGGATCACCTTTACCATCACTTCCTGTATATCTTTGTGTTTTTACTTTGTCCTCAAGATTCTGGTTTGGTTCCATTTCATCAACCACTTCCTCCTTTTTGATTAGAATTAGATCCAGAATAGCAATCACTCATAATTTCCTCTATATTTGACAAGATTATATAGGTTAAATATTTGCAGTTCTTCTAAACATATTTCCATATTCATCATGTTGCACAAGAAAAATAAAATCAAATGAGAAAAAAAACATGAGAAAGGAAAAAAAACAAGCAAACTAACAACAAAGGTGAAAATACAATGCTTTAATGCAGATTCAGTCTCTACTCTTCTCTTTCTGAATGTGGATGGCAGTTTTCATCATAAGTCTATTGAAATTACCTTGAATCACCTCATTGTTGAAAAGAGCCAAGTCCATCAGTTGATAATCACATAACCTTGTTGTAACTGTGTACAATGTATTTAGCATCAGTTCATGTAAGTTTTTCTAGGCTTTTCTGAAATCATCCTGCTCATCATTTCTAGGAATATACCTTTTTTCTCAGAAGCACATGGGGCCTACATGAAAAATGACCATAAACCAGGGCATAAAAATATCAAAGTCAAATGTAGAAAGGCAGAAATATTAAATGCATTCTTTTTGGATCATAGTGGAATAAAAATTTCATTCAATAAAAGGCAGTAGAAAATAGATTAAAAATTAAATGTAAATTAATCTAATTCTACAGAATAAGTGAGTCAAAGAACAAATCATAAAAATAATCAATAATTTCATTTAGAAAATGACAACAATGAGACAACATAACAAAATTTGTGGGATATAGTCAAATCTTATTTCTCTAAGTTGTTACAATTAAAAAATGGATAAAGGACAGATTAATGAATTGGGTATACAACTAAAAAAACTAGAAAAAGAACACATTTAAAATCCCCAATTGAGCATCAAATTAAAAATCCTGAAAGTTAAAGATGGCATTAATTAGAGTGACAGTTAAAAACACCATTGAGCTCATAAATAAATCTAGGAGCTGGTTTTATGGAAAAAAAAAACAAAAGATAGATGTCATTAATTATTTTGATTAAAAAAAGAAAGAAGAAAACAAAATATCCAGAGTGAAATCACCACCAATGAAGAAATTAAAGCAATGATTAGGAAATATTTTATCCAATCATATGCCAATAAATCTGAGCAAAATAAATGAATATTTATGAAAATATAAATTACCACATTAACAGATCAGGAAATAGAACAGCTAAATAACCACATATTAAAAAAGAAATGTAATAAGCCACAATTGAACTCCCCAGGAAAAAGTCCCTAGAACCACATGGGTTCATTAGCAAATTCTGCCAAACATTTAAAGAACATTTCCAATACTATATAAACTATTTGGTTAAATAGGCAAAAACGAAGCTTTATCAAGCTCTTTTTATGGCTCAGATATTCTGCTGTTACATAAACTAAGAAGAGCCAAAACAGAGAAAGAAAATTACAAATCAGTTTCCCTAATGAATATTGATACAAAGATTTTGAACAAAATGCTAGCAAGATGATTATAGCTATATATCACAAGGGTTATATCCTATGACAAGGTGGAATTTATATTAGGAATGCAGGGTTGTTCAGTATTAGAAAACTATAAATATAATTGACTACAGCAATAACAAAACTAGCAAAAATCATATGATTATCTCAATAGATGCTGAAAAAGTTTGACAAAATAGAGTGTTCATTCCTATTAAAAACACTAGACAGCATAGGAATAAAAAGAGCATTAATTAAAATGATAAGCAGCATAAACTCCCAAACCATTAGCAAACATTATCTGTAATGGATATAAGAATAAGATCAAGAATCAAACAAGGTTGCCCATTATCACCACTATTATTTAATATAGTACTAGAAATCTTAGCTTTAGTTATTAGAGAAAAAATAAATCAAAGAAATTAGAAAATAGCCAAAGAGGAAACAAAATTAGCACTTTTTGTATATGATATATGTGATACTATATCTAGAGAATCAACTAAAAAACTTCTTGAAATAATTAACTTTAGCAAATTTGCAGGATATAAGATAAACCCCACATAAATCACCATTTCTGTATATGACCAACTATGCCCAGCATGAAAAGATAGAAGTTCCCTATAAAGTAATTGTAGACAACATAAAATGCTTGGGAGTCTACTTGCCAAGACAAACCTGGGAACAATGTAAACACAATTATGAAGCACTTTACACATAAATATAATCAGATCTAAAAAACTGAAAAAATATTAATTGATCATGAGTAAGCTGAGCCAGTATAATAAAAATGATAATTCTACTTAAATTAATAACTTATGCAGTGCCATATCAATCAAAATACCAAAAAAAAAATTATGGAGCTAGAAGAAAATAGCAACAAAATTTATCTGGAAAAACAAAATGTAAAAAATATCAAGGGAATTAATGAAAAAAAATACAAAGAAATGTGGCCTAGCAAATCTCCAGCTATATTGTAAATCAGTAATTATCAAAACTATCTGGTACTGGTTAAGAAACAGGGTGGTAGATCAGTGAATAGAATAGGTCCTCAGGACACAAGACTCATAGTTTCTGATCATGACAACTAATGTTTGATAAACCAAAGGACACAGCTTTGGGGCTAAGAATTAAATATCTGACAAAAACTTCTGGGAAAATTGAAAAACAATAGGACATAAACTAGGTATAGACCAACATGTCACACTATAATAAGGTCAAAATAGGTGCATAAATTAGATGTAAAGAGTGACACCATAAACAAATTAGAAGAGCAAGAAATAGTTTACCTTTATGATCTTTGGGGAGAGGGATACTTCATCATCTAATAAGAGGTACAGAGTAATACAAAATATAAAATAAATAATTTTGATATTATTAAATTAAAAGGCTTTTATATAAACAAAACCAATGTAAATAATATTAGAAGGAAAGCAGAAAGCTGGGAAGCAATCTTTCCAGCAAGTGTTTCTGATAAAGGCCTTAATCCTCAAATATTTGGAAACTGAGTCAAATGTATTGTTGGTGGAATTGTGAATTGATTCAACCAATGTAGAGGGCAATTTGGAACTATGCCCAAAGGACATACGCATTGATCCAGCAATACCACCTGTATCCCAAAGATCTCATATAAAGTTGGAAAGAACTTATATGTGCAAAAATATTCATAATAGGTTTTTTTGTGGTAGTGAAACATTAGAAAGTGAGGACATGTACACCAATTGGGGAATGACTGAACAATCTATGGTAAATAAATTTAATGAAATATTATTGTGCAATAAGAAATGATGGACACATAGATTTCAGAAAAACCTGGAAAAACTTGTACAAACTAGTACAAAGTGAAATGAGCAGAACCAGGAATACATTGTACACAATGTCAGTAATATTGATCAACTACGAATGACTCAGCTTTTCTCAGCAACACAATGATCCAAGACAAGTACAAAGGAATAACAAAGGAAATTGTTATCCACAACCAGATAAAAAACTGATGGCCTTTGAATGATGATAGAAGAATATTTTTTCATTTACTTTATTATTTTTCATGTTTTTTTCTTTTGATCTGTTTCTTCTTTTACAGCTATGAACAATATGGAAATATATTTTATATGATAGCACATATAATGTACATCAAATTGCCTACCATTTTCAGGAGAGAGGAGAAGGAGGGAGGAAAATTTGGAATTAAAATCTTTTTAAAATGAATGCTAAAAATTATTTTGATATGCAATTGGGAAAATACTATTAAAATAAAAATAAAAAGAATTTCAGATTGCTAATTCTGCAAAAATAAATAAAACCCCCAGAAAATAAAACAAATTAGCATATTTAATCAAAACAAATTCTCACACTGGCCTTGCCCAAAAATATGTTTCATTCTGCATTTTAAGGTCAAAGCTTCTCTGGCAGGAGGTAAGTGACATGTTTTATTTTAAATCCTCTAGACCAATCATGCCAAACTCAAACAGAATAAGATCCCTTCAGGTCACATACTGACAGCAACAAAATCAACCTTATCTATCTTGTATTACATTTTTATTTATTTTGTTTAACATTTTCCAGGTACATTTTAATCTGGTTCACTTATTCAGGAATCTTGTCTGATCTGCAGGCCTTGAATTTGGCACCCCTACTCTGGTTGTCTGGTTTATCATTGTGTTGTAAAACTGTTAAAGTCTTTCAAAGTTGTGTTTCTCTGTAATGATATTGTTGTAATTTCTGCTTACTTCCTTCAGTATCACTTCACAGAATTCTTTGCAGTTTTCTCTTAAACTAAGTATTTTTAAATTTCTGTGGCACCATAATATTCTTTTATATTCACAAATGTAATGGTTCAGCCATTCCTCAAGAAGAAGATATCTTTTTAGTTTCCAATTTGTGGCTATTATGAAAAGAGTTGCTATACATAATTTTGTTAAATATGGGTTATTTTCCTCTTTAATTTCTTTGGGGATTATATAAACCTTATTTCCATAGGAAAATAGATTGACCACAGGAAAGGAAATGCAGTGCGATCTGCAAAGGAACCGGAAAGAGAATTTGCAAATCTATTATATGTCTATGATGATAGTATTATTGCCAAATCCAATGATCTTTTTCCCCAGTAGTGTTTATCCTCCTTGATCTCTTCACATCATTCAACACTATTAACCACTTCCTTCTTCTGTATATTCCATTTTCTGTTGACTTATGAGATATCACATGCTCAACTCTCTTCTCCTCCACTCCAATTTATACTCTTCTGTTTCCTAGCTCATTATTTTCTTTCCAATCCCTTAAGGTGAGCATTTCCTAATGTCTTATTCATCATCCTCCTTTTTTCTCTCGAAATATTCTCTTCCTTTGTAATCTCACATCCACAATTTTAGCTATTGTCACACTATGTAAGTCTCTAGACCTTATCTCTTTTTCAAGTTCCAGACCAATATCTCTAATTTCCACAGAACATTTTCATCTAGTTGTCACACCAGCATTTCAAATTCAACATTCCTTGAACCAGTCTTATTGTCTTTTATCCAAAACTGGATCCTCTTTCTAATTTCGCTGTTTTTGATTATAGTATTGGGCTCATCTTTGATCCTTTGGTTCTTCTCACATATCATGAGCAGTTGCCATGTTTTGTTCACAGAGTAAGATAATCTTAATGTTGCAAGGGACTTCAGAGACCCTCTATGTCAGCTGATGGAAATAATCATTGAAAGTGCTAATTATAAAACCTAAAATAGAATGGGAGAGAGATGACACAAATGGCTATATAAATAAAATATATAGTGAATAATTTGAGATAATTTCAGGAGAAAAGGGTCAGTATTAAGGGGGGATTAAGGAAAGGCTCTTTGTAGAAGATGGGATTTTAGCTCATATTTAAAGGAAGCCAGGGAAGTCAGAAGGTAGAGATGAGAAGAGATGGCATTTCAGATATGGGAGGGAATCAGTGAAACATAGTAAAGAGCTAGAGTGTTATATATCTTCTCTCACCCGAGTTAATAATCATCTTTTAGATGCAAATAAAATGCTAATGCAAATGATATTTTATTTTTGTCTACAAATGATGAGCCGTCAGTGTATTGCACTGACATATGCAAAATAGCAAAAGATCCAGACATATGTCACTAGCACATTGGACAGCTCTTTTACCAAGATTTGGGAAAAGACTGGGTTAAGAATCACAAAAAATAAGAGATGGTTGGGTTGCTAATGTGGAGGGTGAGGGAGGGGATTTTGTTGACAAGAACACAGATCTTTTAAAATACTAAAGCGTTTTCTTTCAGAAGAACAGCTACTAAATATGATTTTAAGAAGCTTAGCAAGTTATCACAAAGTGATGTTTTCCCGATGGCTGTGAAAGATAAGTGCTTTCTTTTTTAGAATTCTGTGTACTTTAAAAGTTAAGTAAATGTCCTTTTTTCCTGAGGGATTTTTATTTTCCATTAATGTTCTCAGTCTATGTGAGTTAGTCTATATTCTTTAGGGAAACATTAGCAAATACTTTATAATTGTTATAGTCTGATATCACCTCCATCACATGAATATGTTGACATTGTCATATGGAATACAAAGTCATTACTGAATGGTCACTGTCCTAAAGTAGCTCACAATCTATTATGGAGAGATAGCACACATATGAAGAACAGCACCAGAAAACTCAAAGAGGGAGTGAACTGTTGAAGGGATGCTGGTGGTGGTCAGAAAAGGCTTTGTGTTGGAGATGGTATTGGAACTGAGCTTTGAAGGAAAATAGGTATTGTAAGAGATGGAAGTGAGAAGAAAGTACATTCCAACCATACAGGATGGTCTGGGGAAAGGCAAAGAGATAGGAGATATGTGAGGGCAAATTTGGTTGGACCAGAGAGTGTGTGAACAAAAGTAATATCTGATAAAGCTGGAAAAGATTGAAGCCAGATTTTGAAGGACTTTAAATGCCAAGTAGAGAATTTGAGTCTTGAAGTAATTGGAAGGCAATAGAATTTATTTAGTAGAGGAGTCACCTGACTAGACCTGCACTTTGGGAAAATCATTTTGACATCTGTATATAGGATAAATTGGAAAGGGAAGAGATATAAGGTAGAATCCAGATTAGACACTTCCCCCCCCCCCCAAGTTGAATGATTCTCTCCTTTCTCTACTCCACCTCTTTCCAATTGCTGAAAATTTTCCACATGCTTTAAAGCTTATAAACCTCCCTTCATGCCTTCCTTCAGTAATAACTATTCTTCCCTCTGACCTTATACAGCATTTTGCACCTTTCTTATACCTTTAGCCAATGCTATCTGAATGTAACATAGAGCTTGTCTATTAGTGTAAGTGTCTATTGGTGGAGAATGATTACTTGATACTCTCTGCCTGTGTGAATGGCAGTTAGTGAGAGTTTGGGAGAGGAAAGAATATATTTCTTATTTATGACTTTCAGCTTCAAGAAAGGAGATGCTCAGTTCCAGATTTTTTTTTTCAGGGAAAGGTCCTCAAAGGGAGGAAAAAAACTCCAGGAAGAAGCCAATATGTAAAGAAGCTAGTGCACAGATCATATCCCTATCCCCAGGTTACCATGGTAGAGATTTCAGGTAATTTTCTCTTGGATAAGATCTGGGACTTTCTTATGGTTGAAATGAGATATCTCACTGGGTGGGGGAAATTTAATTTACTTTGTATATTGTCTAGCATATTATAATTTGTAAACTTCTCTGATTTCTGTTTGCTCTAGCTTTGGACAAATGGACTTGCTAATTGCTTTGTGTGTTTTATTTATTTATTTTTTGGAACTGACATTTGGTAGGAAGATTGTCAAATCTTTGGATATAGAACTTAGAGTCATCCTGATGCATTAAAGTGATAGCAATCAATTGTGTAATTTGAACCTAAAAATATTATCTCTAGACTAACAATATTTGGGCAGGAGACAAATAGATATAATTGTACATATAGTACACCATTTTTGAGGAGAGCAGAAGAGCCAGCCTTCTGGCCCTAGCTTTTGTTTTTTGGGGGGCCCTAACTTTCTACTTCCTTTCTGGTAGGAATCCCTTGGAGAGGGGTAGGTGGAAGAAACTCTAGAGATATCCATTAACACCTTTCTTCACAGAAGAATCTGGACATATACATGTGGTCACATATAACTTACAAAAGGCCACACACAAGCATACCTGATGTTCAAAACATGCGTCATGTCTAGTTAGTAAATTCTAAATTCCATGAGGGGAAGGACTGTGATATGGAATCAAAACCTTGTATTTTCCTCAACATATAGCGTAATGTTTTGCCCATGGTAGGTGATTAATAAATATATCTTGATTCACATTGAGTCTATGAACATGAATCTATGTACAACAGACAAATTTTTCTTGAAGTTCATCAATACATGGGCATTTATCTTCTTCATTAAAACATTTCTTTCACATTGGTGTGTTTTGCAAAATTTTTGTACATTAGCTATCATTTGATTTACTTAATTATTTTTATGATTCCTAGATCTAAAAAAAAACACAGAGAGAGAAAAACAACTTTTTTAACCAGTCTGGTATGACTGAGAAACAGGCTTTTTAGAACTAGCTGAAGACTGGGGAGAAAGAGTGAAAAAATTTAAATAAAACTGATTTTTTATGATTTCTTAATTTATTTGAAAGATATAACACAAAAAGTTTAATAAATAAAATCATTATTCCACTAATTTTCATCTTTCTCTTCTTGGGAAACTTTGATTCAAATTCAGTGAATTAAATAATTTCCTATTATGAATTCAAATTCCAATTTATTAAAAGAGACCCTCTCTAGAGAGATCCCTGGTTACATGATCAATTTTTATTGAAGTACAAGGATTGGTTGCAGGTTTGTATGGATAGCCACAATGACAGCTCTGTTGACTAAAATTAGCTCACATATTGCTACTCATTGCTTGTTGGATTATTGCTGTGCTTTGGGAATTGTGGATGCAGTATGCCTCCTGACTCCTCTGTGAGTAATCTTGAAAAGTTGAAAAAAGCTAGTGTTGAAGGCTATAATACATTGAAGCTTCAATATAATTATAATTCCATATGTCCTAAAATAGCATAAATTCTAACCATGTTAGTAGAATTGCAATATAAATGATAACAGAGATAAAAATGATGCTCAAAGAAGTATTGATAGAAGGATTTTAAAGAGACAAGGGTAGGAGAGGAAAATTGGATTGGAGGGAAAGGAAATGATAATTCTGGTATGTTAGTGGGATCAGGAGAAAGACAATTTACAATGTAGTATCCATGGTAGTTTCCAAAGAATGGGTTGAAAAGACAATATATAATGGAAATAACCTTGGATCCAGAATCAGAGAACCTGGATTCTTTCTCACCTGAGGGGTTTCTACTTGTGTAATCTTGAATGAATCATTTAATCTTAATCATTCTCAGTTTCCTCATCTGTAAAATAAGAGGTTGCACTAGATGACCTTTAAGATTGATTGGTTTCAGTGTTAAATTTGTGATTCTTTTAGCTCTCTGTGGGATGATCCTGTGATAGCATATTAAACTTGATCTGGTTAAAACTCTTTAAAGTATTGATTAAAGTATGTTATTATTTGTCTATATTTTAGGATATGATACTTTAGTTGTAATTATTTATTATTTTTAAAGTACCTTGTTTAAAGTAGTTCCTCAAAATAAAATTGGCCTCAAAATTTTGTACTCCTATCAGTTCCTGATCTTTCAGATTGCTCAGCTAAATGCCAGAAGTTAAAAGAAGAATGCAGAGATCAAATTCACTCAGTATTCACAGACTGTTATTCCCCATTCAAAATTCATGACACACATTCTGTGCCAAGAGCCAGACCATCAGGGTGGGTCTTTACTTTCATGTAAATAGATAGTATACTTTAAAATGGCCTCCATTCTCCTTCTTGTCTTTAAAAGGAAAATTGTCGCTTAGCAACCAGTCATTTTCTGCCTGGCTGATATATAAAATGAAAATCTAGGCAAATCAGAAGCAAATAATTTGGTCCATTAGGAGTACAGGATTATTCCTTAAAATAAATAAGCTGACTCCCATTGAGTTGGAGCATTCCTTATCATAATGTCAATATATTTATGTGACAGAGTTATCAGGCCACAGCAATTACATGTTATTTACCAATGTTCCCTAAAGAACACATACAAACTCCGGGGAAGATGTAAGTTGTTACAGAAAAAAAATCTCTTAGGAATAAAAAGACATTTTACTTAAGTGGTTAGTGTCTTGACTAGAAAACACTTCCTTTTAATGACTCAAGAAGAAAAAACTTGAAACATTCTAGAATTAAATTTCTGATGGTTTTTCATTGTAATGGATTAAATCTCTTAAAACACCTTTCAAGAGGCATTTTCCCAAAGAGAATATCTGAATAGTTAAATTCTGTGATCTTAATATGGCTGTTCTCTCCATTTTGGCAATCGAAGAATTAGTCCTCTTATCCGGTGTGATTCTCATTCATGTCTATGCATGGGTGCTTTATAGAACTATGCAATATATGACCTTTATTTGGTAATTTTGTTATGTCATGGCTGAAAAATGAGTGCAGTATGTGGATCTGCCCATCTTTTATGGATTCAGAAATATATGTATTATTATTTTGCTTAAAGATTATTAACTTGGATTAGGAAAAAACCCTACAGTGGAAAAGAGCAGAATTTGGAGCGAAGGATATATATTTAATGCTGATTCTACAAATTAGCACCTACATGACCTTGGTCAAGTCACTCTATTTGTTCTGGCTTCAGTTTCCATAAAATGAGAAAATTGGATTAGATGATGTTTAAGGTTCTTCCCAACTTTTAAATTTATGATCCTGTGCTTCTTTGATTAGGATATAAAATACCATTATTAGACAAAGAAGTTTCAGGAATTCTGTTCATGGAATTGTGGCACAAGGATACAAAAGAAAGCACAACATAATTGAATCTAGCTTCCACCAGAATTTAGAAACAATTTAAATGAGCTCAACCAGTTCCTTTGATTGATGCTTTAAAAAAAAAAAAAAAAAAGGTGGGAAGATTCTAGGAAGATGGCAGAGTACGTTGGTAAATTTCAGGCTCTCTTAATTTCCCTCACAAATAGAACAAATTTGTGCCTTAGGGTGAACATAGATTGGTGAAAAATCAAGTTGACTTGGGGTAGGATTACTCCAGAAATAACTGGAGAAGTTAAGAAGAAAGACCTGAGGCAGGGTTTATTAACCTGTGTTAAGAGCAAACACCCCCTGGGTTATCTCTGAAGAAACACCAAATAAGGATCCCTCAGGCTGGGTGTAGCTGAAGCCTCAGCAGGAACCATAGAGACTTTCACTTGGACAATGTGTGGAGTCAGGATCTGAGTCTAGGAAGACGGAGGAAACCTTTGCTGATCAGGATCCCTTCGCCCACCTGTGCTGGACACAGTCCTGGCAGAGAACGAGCCAGCACTTGGTGAATGCAGAGGCAGCAGGGAAGGGATGCTGCCCAGGAGCAGGAGGGTGGAGTTCTGGTCTGAAGTGGAGAGGAGAGATCTGAAGTGAAGCCAAAGGCACTATCCACCCCACTCCAGGATTAGAGGTGCTTACACTAATATCTTTTATTTAAAAAAAAAAATGAATTGGCAAAGAAGAATGAACCTCACCATAGAAACCTCACATAGAAACATACACTGAAAACTAGGGTTCATCTTCAGACGACATTAATGTAAAAAAAGATTCTACTCCAAAGAGTAATGTGAAATGGCTCCCTACCCAGAGAGAATTTATAAAAGAACTCAAAAAAGAATTTAAAAATCAAATGAGAGATATTGAGGGAAAAAAAAATCCAAATAACATTTCCCTTGGAAATTATATTTTTTAAAAAGTTAACCAACTAGAAAAGGAGATAAAGAGTCTCAAAGATGAAAATAACTTTGAAAATTAGGATTGGGCAAGGGGAAGCCAGTGAAGCTGTGAGAAATCAAGAAATAACAAAACAAATTATAAAGAATGAAAAAAAATAGAACAGAATGTGAAACATCTTATAAGAAAAATAACAGATCTGGAGAACAGATTAGAAGAAAAAATAAAAGAATAATTGGACTGGCTGAAAGTTGTGACCAAAAAAAGGACTTTGACACAATAATGCAAGAAATAATCCAAGAAAATTGTTCTGGGTAGAACATGAGGGGAAAGTAAAATTAGAAAAAAAAATCTATTACCATCTCAATGAGATTCTTTGTGGAAAACACACAGGAATGATGTCAAATTTTGAAACCTTTAGATGAAAGAGTAAATTTTGCAAGAAATAAGGAAAAAAAAATTCAAATACACTGGAGCTACAATTAGAATTGTACGGGAGCCATAACAAAAGTCTATAGGTCCTGGAATCATATCTATTGACAATCAAAAAAACTAGGCCTGTGGCCAAAAATATCATATCCAGCAAAATTATCTATAATATTGAATGAAAAAAAAATGGCCATCCAATGCACTTGCAGATTTTCAGGACTTTCTATTAACCAAACCCAAACTTAATAGAAAATTTAACATATAAGAGCCAATATCAAAGATCAGTTTCAAAGAACTCAACACAGACACATTATTTATTTTTTTTAAATGGGAAATGAATACTATATGTATACCATATGTTTAAGGTTGACATCAACAATAGGGCAACTCAAAAGAAAGGTTGGGGCAGAGTTAAGGTAAAAATAGTAATTATATTATACAAATGAGGCACAGAGGAAGAATAGATACAAAGGCATTGTGGGAGGAGGAAAGCTAGCAGTCCTGAAAACCTACTTACATTAGGAATGGGTTAAATAGGCACCACTAAATAAATACCATGGAAGTTATAGCACCCTCTGAATCTATAAAGAAATAAGGGAGGAAGGATGGATGGACTAGGAAGCAAAGGGTATGGAAAGAAGATAAGGAAAGGATTCATAGATGGAAGGAGTTTAAGTAATACTTATATAAACCAATACAGAGTTAAATAGACAGAACCAGGACAATAATGAAGACAATGGCCAAAATAATAGAGAAAGATAATTTTGAAAGACTTTAAAATTCCCATCAGCTCATGATCAATCATGACCTCAAAGGATTAAAAGTGAAACCTGCCCCCTGCCTCTGTGAAGAGATGGTACTTTGCAGGAAAGGGATGACACATACATTGTCATTACACGACCAATGTATTTATTTGTTTTGCTAAAGTACCCAACGGTAGGATCAATGAGGTAGATGATAATTGGAAGAGATAGAATTAAAATAAGGGAAGGGGGTGGGGCAAACTATCAATAAAACTTTAATTAAAATAGACAAGAAGCCCAATGAACAGAATAAACATGGAACAGAGCAAGGGAAGTGTCAAGCAAGAGGGGAGATGGCTCTTGGATAGGATTCCTTTTCAGTTACAGAAGTAGAAATGAGGAATATTATGATCATCACATAGTTCGCATTGTTTATAAACTAAGATCTTAGCAAATCAACAAAAAGAAAGGAGAAAAGGAAATTGTGGAAGTAGGAGATAGGAGAAATTTTTCTTATGTTAATTTTTTGCTTAAGGGCAAATCTAGTGCTAGGATTATTCAATAAATTATGTATTGACTTGATTTTTGGGTTGATAATATTTTCTCAATTAAAACATGTTTATATTCAGTGAAGGAGATAATTAATCAATCAATAAAATATTAAATGCCTGCTATGTTCCAAGCACTATAATAAGTTTTGGGGACACAAAAAAGAGGCAAAAGATAATTCCTTTGCTCAAGGAGTTTACAATCTAATCATAGTCATATCAATGAACCATATAATAGAAGAGCTCCAGTGTATTTGAATTTTTTCCCCTTAATTCTTGCAAAATTTTCTCTTTCATCTAAAGGTTTCAAAATTTGACATCATTCCTGTGTGTTTTCCACAAAGAATCTCATTGAGGTGGTGATAGATTTTTTTTTTCTAATTTTACTTTCCCCTCATGTTCTACCCAGGATAAATTTCTTGGATTATTTCTTGCATTATTGTGTCAAAGTCCTTTTTTTGGTCACAACTTTCAGCCAGTCCAATTATTCTTATATTTTTTCTTCTGATCTGTTCTCCAGATCTGTTATTTTTCTTATAAGATGTTTCACATTCTGTTCTATTTTTTTTCATTCTTTATAATTTGTTTTGTTATTTCTTGATTTCTCACAGCTTCACTGGCTTCCCCTTGCCCAATCCTAATTTTCAAAGTTATTTTCATCTTTGAGACTCTTTATCTCCTTTTCTAGTTGGTTAACTTTTTTTAAAAGTTAATAGCATGGTAGGAGCACCAGATGTAAAGTCAGGACAACTTGTGTTCCATTAGTCACTAACTAACTAACCTTCAATCAATATAAACCTTTCTGGACTTAATTTTCCTTAGTTATAAAATCTGGGGTTTACATTAGCTCGTTTTTTCAAAATGATTCAATAAATCTAAGAAAGGAAGAGTTCTACAGAAATCCAAAAGAAAAACTCTACTAGGAGGTAGCTGAGAGTAAAGGGAAATATGACTTCTCAATTCTTCAAGTTGAAAAATACATTTGAGTCAGTCACCAGTCATATAAATTCCACAACTGACTCAGGATAGAGAGCTATCATTTTCTATTAATACTGGATTTATGTCTAAGACCTAGTGTTCAAATTCTAGCTCTACTGCCTACTGCCTCTGAGCAAGTTACTTAATCTTTAAAATCCCTTCCAGTTCTAAATCTACAATCCTATAATCTTAATACCCATTTAACCAATAAGTCTCTCCAGGCTTCAATTTTCTCCTCCAGAAATAACATTTCCCTTGGCCTATTTCCCTTATTCGAGTTACTTATTCAAAGATTAGCTGTTAACTTGGATTCTAGATTAATCCAATATGTCTTCACTCTAAATATTATAGTAAACACCACTGTTTTACTTTTCGTTAATTATCAGTCAATAGACACAATAACCTGAAAAACACTAGCTATAACCCCTCCCTTAAAAACCTTTGGGCACATTTTCCTACAGAACAGCCTCCATGGGAAGAGTAAGAATAAATTTAGAATTTAGAGAATAAATAAAATGGTCATGAAACATGTTGGAGTCCAGCTCCAGTGAATACCAAGAGTGTGAATGAATATCCAAGGCCAGATGGAAGATATGCTTTGCAATCTCCTTTTATTAATCTGAGCACCAAGGTTTATAGTCTCTTTAAACTAGTGTTACATTAATAACGGCTATCTCCATTTTCCAGGTTAATGCATATACTATATTTTGACATTTTGATTCACCTTAACTAGCAATAACAAAATATCTATCATAACTGGGTTGTGAATAACAGAAATTATCAATAGCAAGGAATTTGTCACAACAGGGTGGTAAATAATATAGTTGTGCTCCCTTGTTCCTGTCACATATATTCTCTATCAAGATTATTCTAAATTTATCCCAGATATGTCTTTCAAAAATTGTTAAGGCCGATGGTGAGCCAATACTTTGAATGACTTGCCCTAATAGAGAGCAGGTCTCAAGTAACACCTGGAGTGGACTTTTGCTGATCATGGACCTATTCAATACTGGCCCTCAACACTATAGTAAACACATAGGCAATTCACAACTCTGGAACTACTAAGTCTAAAAGCTCTTCATTTCCTCCTGAAGTTCTCTTCTTGATTGCAAGGGCTTCTTCTTCTTGTAGCTATTTCCTCTTTCAGTTGACTATCTTTATCTTTGAAATTTGTGTCTCTGCTGCTTGCTGAATGCAGTAACTTCTCCTGGTCAAGGAATTCTACTTCAAAACAACATATGATGGAAGTGGGACTGATGAAGTGAGAAAAAGCCACTCTTTTCTCATAAAAGTAATTCCCTATCAGGGGTTGAGTTGGTCCAGTTTCCTTGGGATCTGAGGGAACAGTCTTCATTTCAGTTCAGGGTAATCAGCACAAGTACAGCCAGATGTTAAAGTCCAAATCCTTTATTATCTCCTTGCTGGGGCTGGGCAGCTTTCTGGAGAGCCTTTCAGTCTGGCCCTGGTCTTAGTGGGGGAAGTGCAGGATCCAGGCCCGCCACCAGGAAGATCTAAGATCGAATTGAATTTCTCCTCTTGGAAAGGGATCTGTATGTGCAAGAATGTTTGTGGCAGCCCTCTTTGTAGTGGCCAGAAACTGGAAACTAAGTGGATGTCCAACAATTGGAGAGTGGCTGAATAAATTGTGGTATATGAATATTATGGAATATTATTGTTCTGTAAGAAATGACCAACAGGATGATTTAAGAAAGGCCTGGAGAGACTTACACTAACTGATGCTAAGTGAAATGAGCAGGACCAGGAGATCATTATATACTTCAACAACAATACAATATGATGATCAATTCTGATGGACGTGACCCTCTTCAACAATGAGATGAACCAAATCAATTCCAATAGAGCAGTAATGAATTGAAACAGCTACACCTAGCAAAAGAACTCTGGGAGATGACTATGAATCACTACATAGAATTCCCAATCCCTCTATTTTTGTCCGCCTGTATTTTTGATTTCCTTTACAGGCTAATTATATACTATTTCAAAGTCTGATTCTTTTTGTACAACAAAATAGCTGTATGTATATGTATATATATATATATATATATATTGTATTTAACTTATACTTTAACATATTTAACATGTATTGATCAACCTGCCATCTGTTGGAAGGGTGGGGGGAAAGAGGGGAAAAGTTGGGAAAAAAGGTTTGGCAATTGTCAATGCTGAAAAATTACCCATGCATATATCTTGTAAATAAAAAGCTATAAAAAACAATAAAAAATAAAAAGAATTTCTCCCCTTGGTTCTGAGAGCTTAAGCTCCTGCCCAGGCCTTTGTCTTCTCTGCTTCTGCCTCTAGCTCTCTCCTGTGGCTCTCAATCCCTGTTTATATGCCCCACACTGAGTATACACCAATCATTACATCACTAGGAAACCATTATTTGTTGTAGGATTAAAATAATCCTAAACTAGATTTGACCATTCAATTCCACTTAGTACTTTGTTTCAAGTTCTGGTCTATAACAATTTTCTATCATCCTCAGGGGTCTCCTTCATAAAGTTTTCCCCATACTGGATAGCTTGCTTGGAATCCTCACCAGGAATTACTCATTTAAAGGCTTACAAAGTGGCCAATTTTTTGTTTCCAGTTTTTTCTTGTCTAATGAGGTTATTGTATTTAACTTATCAGACAAATAGGTTCATATTTTATAAAGGAATCACTAAGTATGATCACAGTTTTATCATTGCTTTACCTCCTTAAAATCTAATTATTTCTGACTAAAACCTGTGACCACATCAATTGAGTAAATTGACTACATCAAACTGAGGAAAAAGGAATGGGGAAATCACATCCTTTCTCCCTTACTTGTAAAACGAAGAGCTTGGACTAGATGATCTGCAAAGTCCCTTAGATGTCTAAATACAATGTATGAGTTTATGTACTAAAACTACTGATGTGGCCTGACTTTTAGGAGATTTTGTTGGAAGAGACCTTGGTTTATGTGGTCTGAGAATTTCATGGACAACACCAGCACTGCCAGAAAAATTTAATGAAGCAGTACCTCTGGGATCAGACTCAATTCAATTCAATAAATATAGTCTTTGATATGCAAAACACTGTTTTAAATCCTAAGAACTGAAAGATTAATAAAAAGCTCTTTTAAAAAAGGCTTATATTGTATTGGAGCAAAGGAAAGTGTTCAACAAGTGCTTTAGGAAAATATGAAAGTATTTGCCTGAATATTAGGATAAAGTTTTATAGAGGAGATGGCCACTGAACTGAGCTTTGGAGCTTTGGAGAAAGGGAAGAATTCTGACCAGCAGAGACCAGGATTAAGGTCTAGCTAAGGGGGATTGCTTGAGTTAGTATGAACAAGACAGAGATGGAATGCTGAGTTCAGAGGATATTTAGCAGCCATGTTATGACTGGGATATTGAGAGAGTGAAGGAGAAAAAGGAAAATAATTGTAGAAAGAGAAGTTAGAACTAAACTATATAGACCTCTAAATATCAGGCAAAAAGTTTATATTTTGTTCTTGGAGAAAAAAACAAATCATCAAAGGGTTTTGAGTAGGGAAAGTAACAAGGTCAAATCTCTGTCTTTGGAAGATTATTTTGGAAGATGTATGGAATACATGCTGGAGAAGAAAAACATCAGGTGATGAAACACTAGTTCAGAAGCTAATATTAGTTTAAATGAGAATAATAAAGACTTAAACTAGGGATAAGTAGAGAGAAGAAAGAAATACCAAAGATTTGGCAAGATTGAGTAAATATGGATAATGGGGGAAAGGGAAGAATAAAGCATGACTTCAAGATTTTGGTTCTTGATGGCTGAAATAATGGTACCATCAATAGAAATAGAGAAATCGGAAAAAAATGAGTTAGGGAATAAGCTGATAAGTTCTATTTTTGAAATATTGAGATTGGGGTACTTATGAGATAGCTAGGTTGATATGATGAGAAGGCATTTGGAAGAGTGGGACTGAAATTAAGGACATATAGATTTTAAAATCCATGTTTGTAAAATCGAACTCATGTGAATATATGAGAAAGCAAAGGAGAGTGTCAAAGAAGAAAAAAGGGGGAAAAGGCATGGAAGTTGGGAAAGAAATTCAAAAGGGAGGGAAAGAAATCCAAAAGGGAGATTGAGGAGTATCCAGAGAATTGGGAGAAATAAGAGAAAAGAATGTCATAGAAGCCCAGTTAAGAGGATATAATAATAATGGCTAATATTAATCTAGCATTTTAAGATTTACAAAGTACTTTACAAATATGATTTATTTTATTCTCACAACAATCCTGGGAAGTAGATGCTATCATTATTTAGGGGGAGGGGTTTTATGGGCATCAAAACAAAATAGTGACTGTGAAAGGCTAGTTGACTGGCAGTGAGTCAGGCATCCACCATTATTCTCTCTTGATCATGTAAGCAGTTTGAGAGAAATATTTCCCTAAAAGAGGAAGTCAGAGTGACAAGTTAGAAAATTATGCCCCAAGAGGAGAGTCAGTCTCAGGATAGCCCTGCTTACAAAAAATTTGGGATGATACAGTGATTAGCATGTCCACTTACCAACCCAACAAACAGTATTGGAATGATAATAATATAGAATTTGACTTTATATCCTTTTTGTTTATGTGATTGTAAACATTTTGCCCCTGGTTGTGCTCACTTTATTCTGCTCAGTATATATAGTCTTCTCAGATTTCTCTATATTCTACATATTTGTTGTTTCTTATAGAGCAGAACTTGTTCCTTTCAGGGTTCTCAAAAACAAAGAAATGTGTACAATAGGTATGGGAGTCTCAGTATTGGGAAATCTGAACACTAATCAGAGGGTTTATCCTGAACAAAAAAGAATTGTGCCATTTTCAAAAGCTATTTTTATTGAAAAATAGTTGTGTATCTCTGAAAAACAAAATTAAATGATTAACTTATATGGTATTTTAGTTACTAAACTCTACTCTCCCAGTCTTCACATGGTTGGTATCAAGGACTTCTTTACAAAAATTGAGATTACTATGATAACTAATCCTTTGAAGGAAGGAAACAAATACTTTTTATGGCAGTGGAAACAAAATCAAACAAAATGACAGGAGATACTTTACTTAGAAATGGGATTTGCATAGGTTAGGGAAGCATACAATGGTCTCCTTGAAGAGTATTCAAATATTCATGGGAAAGGGTAATACTTTTGATTTGCCTGAAAATATTCCCAACTGAATAAAAATAATCTATATGATTATGTTAATCTCCACTAAAGTGATATATTTAAGCGATATTGCTCTATAAAACTCTTTCTCATTTGAAGGTAACCAGGTCACTATTGAGAATGGGATAATACTTGAGATATTGAGCACTCATTCAGGAAGAGAATCACTGCATTATTGGCAATGGAGCTAATATGTTTAGTTATCTAGATCCTCCTTAGAAAAATAATGATATTTATGCAAGGCTTTACAAAGTTCTTTCATATTTGAATTGTGTTGGTGTTCAGATGTGTCCAACTCTTTGTGAGCCCATTTTTTGGCAACAATATGGATTGGTTTGCCGTTTCCATCTCTGGAATTCTTGATGTTTATTTCATCAGCACATTATATCTTACATCTTAGATGTCTGATACAATCATCTGGTTTCTGAAAACATTTCCTCTTGCACATTCTGTAATGGGTCCATTCTCAGAGCAGCTACAATACGATTTTACATAAAGCCCTGAACCCAATTTCTAAAACTTAGAACATGTTCAGCACCTGTATACCTCATTAGAATCACTTGCACTTGATATATATAATTGTCTGACCTTGTTTGCTTTCTCAAAATTTTCTACTCTCTCAGGAGAAAGAGATCGCACTAAATCATCTCGAATGAAAACCTGTTTTCATATGAACACAGTTTTATTCAGTTAGGGAATTGATAATTCCTATTATCATCTTAATGTTTTTCAATATGAACCAGCAGTAACTCAAATGTCTTACTGGCTACTTGTTCTGACAGAGAAACTTGATAGAAAAGGACTTTTAAAAAAGCAACTTAGTTATATCAGGGAGAAATTATTTCCCTATCTTTGTTTGACTTTAAGAATAAGTTATGGGATAGTAAATAAGAATATAGAAGATAGTGGGATTTGTTGGGCAGCCCAAAGGACAGAATTCTGGGCCTGAAGTCAAGAAAACCTACATTACAATTATTTTTCTCTGGGCATCTTCTGTTTGGACCAGGGTGGTACATTAAAAAGTGATAGAAGCTAAATCTTGCTGTAAAATTTGAAAAAAAAAGTTCAAATGGTAAGTGAGTTCATGTCCATTTTGAGTTCTAGATGAAGGCAAACAGGTGCTGATGTGTGAGTGAATGGGATATTAAAAAGATGTTGAGCAAAGATCTATCACTGTAAAACAGCTAGCCTTGCAATGAATTGAGGAAACAATTATAATAGGGTTGGGCACTCCTGGATGTCTGGGTATGACATGAGCATTAATTGTCTACAAAACTTGGACAAAGTGATAAATAGATGTGCTGTCTGGAACTAGTTTGGGTTTCTTAATGGGGAGAATCTGTGTTGCAAGGTGACTTGCAAGATATAACAATACCTTGATCTTTAAGGGAATAAATGATGGGTCAAATACTCTCAGTAGCTTTTCTGTGTAAGGGGTACTAGAAGGCAGATGGAAAAGGGCATCCTGTAACTTTGATAGTAATTGGGATTGCCAATTTTAGGAGGCTACATGCAAAGACAAAGAAACAGATAAGGAGTTGAGAATGTCAGATGGAATGCTAAAAGCATCCTCATCTCTATCCTGTTCATTTTGGATGAGAGAGGAGAAAAAGGAGACAGAATTCCTTAGGTAACTATAAGGACAGAATGCCACCAGGAGAATGAGAAATAGTAGCTCTAAGTTTTCTTAAGATTCTATCTCAATAAATTCACAAGGGATTTAGGCACAAGAAGGGAGTATTGAAAAGAAAGGGGACCAATGGCTATACTTTCTGTGTGATACTCTCTGTGCACAATCTGAAGCTTCTGCGACCTCAATAATCTTTAAAGATCTAATAGAGATACTATTGGAATAAGATTTACTCATTAGAAATTAATTAGGAGCTCCAGCATCCAGCAAACCATCATCAATGGTATGACCAATTTTTAAGGGTTTGAGGGGTTAAGAAGGTTTAAGACTTCTCATTTGGGTAAAGGAATGGACCAGAATAATAGGAGTCAGGACATCAGGTTCAGGAAAACCAAAGGGGTCTTCACTGAAATGTATAGTCATTTTCCTTCCTCTTTACCTTCATGAATCAGATTTTCCCTTGGAATCTTGAGAGCCACTTTTCCTTCCATTCCTAAAATCTCACTTTCTCTTTCTGTAGTATTAGGCAATATAGCCCTTCTTGTGGCAATAAAAACATTCATATGATTCATGAATTTCCCAAGAAATCTATACAAGAAGTAGTCAGTCTGTCTCAAGACAAGAACAGTTTGGCCTTTTCCCTAAGTTTTCCTTTTTTCTGCCTCTGAATTTCCTCCCTTTATCTGTCCTATAGGCATTGTCGTCCAGGGCATGTCTTACAGAAATGCTTTTGTATCATGGGCAGGGAGTGATTAACAAAGTGTCTGCTAATGATATATTCATCTTATGTATTAATTTGACCTAATTTTTCATATTGTATAGCCCTTTTTGCATAATCTCTCATAAAACTGGTTAGGGTTCTCATTTTATTCTTGTAATGGCTTTTGAAATTTCTTCGAATTTTCTGGTTTGGTGGTACAAGCTTCTCTGTCAACAATTAAGGTATCTCTGTTTTGAGCCAAGCTAGTCTTAATGAGTCCAAATATAAGGATTCCATTGAAGATCTTGTAGTGGTCAATTGGAAGACCTGAAGGGTCTTGAGGGCTCCTTCCAACAAGAACCAGTCTATTAGTTGTCTCTGTGATGACAGTTCCAATTCCAGAGGATGATATGGTTTCTAAAAGGTTGGTAATATCTTCAGAAGTAGAATATAATACTCCCTGAAAATGTCTCCAAACTGAGTAATAGCTTCAGGTATCTTTTGGGTATCTCTTCTCCATCTGTAGGGATCAGAGGGACTGAAAAGCTGATGGTATCTATGCATGTTTATGTTTCCCCAGGGTTCATAATAAAGCCTTGAAAAAGGAGAATACTATTAGAGTCTCCCTTAGTTTCAGAGGGAAGTAAATCTATAGATGATTTTAGAAGGAGAATAAAATGGGGGTGAAGAGGGAAGTAAAGGAGAAAGAGGAGAAATAAGAAAAGAGAAGAGGAGGAAGAGGAGGTAGAAGACCCTACAGCAGTAACTGAAGAAGTAGCTAAAGAGAGCTAAAAAGTAGTGTGAGAGGGCAAAAGAGTGGGAAAGGATAAAGGGATGAGAGGGCACACTGGCAAGGTTGGATAGAGAGAAGGCACCCCTGAAAGGGGAGGGCAAGTGTCATCAGATAGCTCAGAAGTTACTTTGTTAGTGTTAGCCAGCAAATCCTAAACATTGGATTGGTTGTTTATCTCCTATTCTGGTCTTAAAGCTTTCAATTTATACCACTCAAAAGTACCAAATTAAGGTGAAAATAATTTATCAGCTGAATTTCTAGCTATGAGATTTCTGTTTGTGAAATATACCTTTGACATCATGAAAGGAATGAAGAATCTCCAACTTTCCCTTATTTCCTTATTTCTTTCTCTCTATTCTCTTCTTCCCTTCATCCTTCTTCCCACTCTCCCTCCCTCTCTTCTTTTCTCCCTCCCTTTTCCCCTCCTTTCCTCCCTCCTTTACTTCCTTTCTTCCTCTCCCTTCCATCCTGTTTCCCTTCCTTCTTCCCTCCCACTCTTCCTCCCTCCTGTGCTCCCTTCTTCCCTTTTCCTTTCCCTCCCTTCTTGCTTATTCCCTCCCTTCCTTCTTTCATTTGATTCTCTCTTCTTCCCTGCCTCATTCAATTTCCTTCTCTCCCTCTCTCCCTCCATTCTCTTTTCCTCCCTCCCTCCCTCCCTTCCTCCTCTTTCCCTCCCTCCTTCCCACCCTTCCTCCCTCCTGTCCTCCTTTCTTCCCTTTTCCTTTCCCTCCCTTCTTCCTTCTTTCTTTTGATTCTCCCTTCTTCCTGCCTCATTCAATTTCCTTCTTTCCCTCCCTCCCTTCCTCCTTCTTTCCTTCCCTCTCTTTTTCCTTCCTTCCTTCCTTCCTCCCTTCCTGCCTTCCTGCCTTCCTCCCTTCCTCCCTTCTTTCCTCCTTTCCTTCTTCCCTCCCTCCTTTCCTTCCTTCCTCCCTTCCTCCCTTCCTTCCTTCCCTCCCTCCTTTCCTTCCTTTCTCCCTCCTTTCCTTCCTTCCTTTTTTCTTTCCTTTCCTCTTTCCTTTCCCTTTCCTTTCCTTTCCTTTCCTTTCCTTTCCTTTCCTTTCCTTTCCTTTCCTTTCCTTTCCTTTCCTTTCCTTTCCTTTCCTTTCCTTTCCTTTCCTTTCCTTTCCTTTCCTTTCCTTTCCTTTCCTTTCCTTTCCTCCTTTCCTTTCCTTTCCTTTCCTTTCCTCCTTTCCTTTCCTTTCCTTTCCTTTCCTTTCCTTTCCTTTCCTTTCCTTTCCTTTCCTTTCCTTTCCTTTCCTTTCCTTTCCTTTCCTTTCCTTTCCTTTCCTTTCCTTTCCTTTCCTTTCCTTTCCTTTCCTTTCCTTTCCTTTCCTTTCCTTTCCTTTCCTTTCCTTTCCTTTCTTCCTCCCTTCCTTCCTCCTTCCCTCCCTCCTTCCTTCCTTCCTTCCTTCCTTCCTTCCTTCCTTCCTTCCTTCCTTCCTTCCTTCTTCTCTTTCTGCATTAAAATCCTGGCAGATCTAAGGAAATGTACTATAGATCCTAACCATGATCTATTGGAAATAGCTCTTCAACAGCACAGACAATAAGGTTTTAAACTCTTATCTCTTGGGCTATTTTCAATGGGAGGTAGCTGAATTATTTTTGATGTAACTATTCCATTGCTATTCAGGCATATCACATTCTCCATTTAATGGCATAGAAGCTCTTGAAAACATTATAGACAGTCTTTAAATGGAAGGCTTTTTTTTTAATTAGATGGAATTGTTTTCAGTAATTTGTGCTAAGTACACATTAGAATGTAACATAAAGAGCAATTATCGTTATATTGACAAGAATAATTTCCATCTGGGAAAATAATTATATTTATTTTAGAATAGAGTTCTTATTATGGAGATATGTTGGTAAAAAGAAATATGTACCAGGTGTACTGGAGGTGAGTCTAGAGAAAGGAAATAACTAAAATGAAATTTTGGATCCATGTTATATGGATGGGCTTTAGTACTTAGACATTAACTGTGTCCAGTCTCCTCATTTTACAAATTAATTTATTTTACAAATAAAGCTGGAGTCTCAAAGAGGATACATCAGCCTTAGGTTCCATACTGCTTTCCTTCTCTCTAACTTTCTATAGTTTAGTACCAGGATCAACCTTATTCTCATATGTGGTGCTATATGAGGGACACCAGAAGGTGTTACTTCTTCCCAAGAGCTAGAAATCTCACTATCAGCATTTTTATTTTTGTCTTAATTTATTGCCATCTCTAGCTCATTGCATCACAGTTTTAGAGTTGAAATGTAATGCTGGAGAAACTGAGGCAAGACAGAGATTAGAGAGGGTTTTAAATATTTTAATAGTGGGGAGTAGGACTGGTGAACCATATCAACCAGCTGACTGGATGGGACTCTTGTCTCAAAGCATCCAATGATGAGCAAGGGATTCCAGAGACTCTTATTGGATTTCAACTATCAGGGAAACAAAGGCAAGGGGCAGGGTCAAAGCACTGGGTGGATGGAAGTGCCAGGAAAGGACCATAAATTCAGTTCTGACAGGTTGGGGGTAAGGAAGGAAGGATCATAAATTCTGATAAGTTGGGAGGGAAGAAGCTAGGAGACAGTAAGTCTGAGCCAGAAAGATAGAGGGTCCTATCTAAGTATTTGAGATAAGCCATCTGCAGTTTTATGACTCTTTGGAATGCTAGAGTGGCCAGGGCTCTGCAGCCCTAATCATCTCAGTCCTAATGGCCAGGAAAGAGGAATTGCCACCAGGGAAACTGAGACAGGACAATTCAGAGAAACTGAGACAGGGAAACTGAGGCAGAACAGGAACAGATGTTAGAGGTCACTAAGTGAAACTCCTTTTTTAAATGAGATAATCAAGACAGACGTATATCTATCTATCAAGTTAGCTAATACTTATAGCTAGCATTCCTATATGGCTTTAAGGTTTGCAAACTCTCATTCTATCCTCACAATAATCCTAAGAAGAAGGTCCATTATTGCCCTTCCCCCTCTACTCATGAAAAAAACGGGTTGAATCAGAGTCAAAGTCAATAAACATTTTTACAAATGCTTACTCTATGCCAGATGCTATGCTAAATGCTGGGAACACACACAAAAAAGGCACAAGATAGTCCCTGCTCTCAATGAGGTCACAATCTAATGGGGGAAACAACACATAAAAAGAAGCTGAAAAGTGGAATGAGAGAAATAGAGAGAGGACCTAAGGGAGGAGGAGAAGATAGAACAGAATAAAGCCATATAACCAGGGTAAAAATGATCTGAGGATATGGGAATTTATGAATAAATTTCATCTTGCAGGATGATTAGTTTATGGAGATGATAAAGTCCAGGAAAAAACCCAGGTGGGAAGTGATTTAGATCATCTCTTCTCAACATCCCTTCCTTTACTTACTGAAGCTCACCTTGGGCAACTCTTTTCTCTCTCTCTCTCTCTTTTTTTTTTTTGGAAAAAAAATTAGACTTAAATACAAAATGAGAAAAGAAAAAAAATGTCATGTACACAGCAGGTGATAACGATTCAATATAAAGCAATAAATTTCCATTTCAAGAAAACCTATATAATAACCACTACACATTGTTTTCATAGCTGCCCAGATTTTTTTTTTGTTTCCTTGTTGTTTTTCTTTTGTTCTCTTCTGTACACTTTGTACTTTATTTTTTCCCTTCCCTGCCCACGACCCTAAAAAAAAAGGCTACAATAAGCATGGATACACACACATATACATATACACATATACAATGAAATTTATAAACATAATCTTATGCTTATATATACTCATATAGATATATACATATATACCTACATATATATATATATAGTTATATATGATATATATACAATTATATATTTATAGTGTATATGTGTATGTATGTATGTATATATCTACGTATCTATCTATTTATCTCCTTACTATGCTGATTTCCTCCTTTCATCTCTTTCTCTGAAGGTGGATAGTATCTTCCTTGTAAGGCCAACATTCTCTGTGTTTTTCTAAATCAACCAGCTATTCCCTATATCATAGGAATATTTCTTTCTGGGTTCAAAAAGCACCTTCTTTCATAGGACCTTTTAGATTAATTTGGGTATTTATAATATAAAAAGAATGACTTGCTTGCTCAAAGTTTTCTTAAAACAATACTGCTGTTATTGTATATAAATTTTCTCTTGGTTCTGCCCATTTTGTTCTTCCTTATTTCATGGAGGTCTTTCCATGCTTTTCTAATATCATTGAGCTCATTATTTCTTATAGCATAGTAATAGTTTATCATGAACATTTACCATAATTTGTTTAGACATTCCCTAAATGGCTGGCATCCCCCACAGTTTTCAGTTTTTTGTCACTACAAAGAGAGCTGCTATAAATATTTTAGAATATGTAGATTCATTTCCATTCTCCCTGCTCATCTTGGGAAATAGATCTAAGAATGGTGTTGCTGGGTCAAAGGACATAATTAGTTTAATGCCTCTTTGGGCATAATTTTAAATCTCCCTTCAAAATGGTTGGATCACAGCAGTGTTACTACTGGGATTATATCCCAAAGAGATTATAAAGAAAGGAAAGGGACCTGTATGTGCACGAATGTTTGTGGCAGCCCTTTTTGTAGTGACTAGAAACTGGAAACTGAATGGATGTCCATCAGTTGGAGAATGGCTGAATAAATTGTGGTATATGAAAATTATGGAATATTACTGTTCTGTAAGAAATGACCAACAGGATGATTTCAGAAGGCCTGGAGAGACTTACAGACTGATGCTGAGTGAAATGAGCAGGACCAGGAGATCATTATACTTCAACAACAATACTAGATGATGACCAATTCTGATGGATCAGGCCATCCTCAGCAACGAGATCAACCAAATCATTTCTAATGGAGCAGTAATGAACTGAACTAGCTATGCCCAGAAAAATAACTCTGGGAGATGACTAAAAACCATTACATTAAATTCCCAATCCCTATATTTATGCACACATGCATTTTGATTTCCTTCACAAGCTAATTGTACAATAATTCAGAGCCTGATTCTTTTTGTACAGTAAAATAATGTTTTGAGTCATGTATACTTATTGTGTATCTAAGTTATATTTAATATATTTAACATCTACTGGTCATCCTGCCATCTAGGGGAGGGGTGGGGGAGTAAGAGGTGAAAAATTGGAACAAGAGGTTTGGCAATTGTTAATGCTGTAAAGTTACCTATGTATATATCCTGTAAATAAAAGGCTATTAAATAAAAAAAACAAAACAAAACAAAAAAAACCAAAATGGTTGGATCAGCTCACAGATCCACTAACAACAAATTATAAAGTCCTAATTTTTTCATACTCCCTCCAACATATTTGTTACTCCCTCCTTCAGTCATTTCAGCCATTTTTTTTTTTTTTTTTTTTGGTGAGGCACTTGAGGTTAAATGACTTGCCCAGGGTGACACATCTAGTAAGTATTAAGTGTCTGAAGCTGAATTTGAACTCAGATGCTCCTGAATTCAGGGTCAGTGCTCTATCCATTGTGCCATCTCCTGCCCCTTGAATATTTTTATAAGACTATAAATTGTTTTGATTTCTTCATTGGAAAACTGCCTGTTCCTATCCTTTGACCATTTATCAATAAGGGAATGACTTGCCTTCTTACAGGTTTGATAAAGTTCTTTATATATTTGAGATGTCAGACTGTTATCTGAGGAACTGTTTATAAATTCTTCCTGCCTCCCAGTTTTCTGCTTACTTCTGATCTTGGCTCCACTTATTTTATTTGTACAAAATCTTTTTAGTTTAATGTAATCAAAATTATCCATCTCACCACTATCTCTTATTTATTCATAACCTATTCATAAATCTGATAATTTGTTCCATGTTCTTGTAATATCTTTTTATATCTAATTCATATAATCATTCTAATAATATATCTAATTCATATAATTGATAAAAGGTATAAGATATTGGCCCAAGCTCAATTTCTGCCTGACTTCCTTTCACTTTTCCCAACAATTTTTATCTCAAAGATTTAAGCTTTACTCTTGTCAAACACTGGGTAGTATATTCATTTACTTCAGTAGATTTTATGTCTGTTCCACTGATGTATCTTTTATTTCTTAACCAGTACCAAATAGTTTTGATAATTAGAGAAAAATCACAGCATCAGAGAAAATCATAGCAATACGTGGAGAGTAAGCACACTTCAGAACTCCTGGTACCCAACACTTTCAGGTTTAGGCCAACCTATTCCCTCTGCAAATAGTATGCTATCATGGAAATCTTCCTAACCCAGAACTTCCCGAGCTCCTCAGAGATTTCAGAATTTAAAAAGTTTTGAATTCAGATTAGTTGTGAGGCAAACCCTAAGATTGGAAATGTTTGTTGTCAGGATTACTAATTATTGATCTATATTAAGGGAAAAAATAAAACCCAGAAAGGGACAAGGCAGCCAGAACAAGAGTCCCAGGAACTCTTTTTCATTCTTTGTGGTTCTCTTGAAAGTTGCCATTTTCTGTTCTTTGTGTGGGAAAGAAAGGGGGATTGGTGGGAGATCATTTTTCTTCCCACATTTTGTTATATTTCAGTCTGAATGTTCAAGGAAGAGAAAGCAAGGAAAATGAAAAGGAAAAGAGGAAGCAACAGGAGTGGGCTAGTTTGAAAGTTTCTTCTTACAGAAAATAATCATTAGCACTTATACTTATTATTTATCTCTCTCTCTCTCTCTATATATATATATTTCATTTTAATATTATATTTATTTTAAGGTTTTCCAAGTAGCAAATATTTGTAAATATTTCTAAATAAATATTTTCTCTATTCAATCTTCATGTCAACCTTGGGAGGTAACTGTTATTATCTAATTTTTTTTTTATAGATGGAGAAACTGAGGAAGACAGAGATTAAATGACTTTCCCAGGGAGAGAATTTGAACTCAGGTTTTCTTGACTTCAAGTTGAGTATTCTGTGAGCTGTGCCACCGAGGTGCCTTTATTTGTGAGTCTGCCTAGAATTTTAAGATTTGTCATTAATATGAGATGAATGATTCAGGTCATTTCCAATGTTTTTATGATGATGAGAGCCATCTACACTCAGAAAGAGGACTGTGGGAACGGAGTGTGGATCACAACATAGCATTTTCATTTCTTTTGTGGTTGTTTGCTTGAATTTTATTTTCTTTCTCATTTTTTTTCCTTTTTGATCTGATTTTTCTTGTACAGCATTTGTATAAATATATATGCCTATATTGGATTTACATATATTTTTGCCATGAAAAAAAGTCGACCCCCCCCAAAATAAATTTATCAAATTGGAATAAAAAGTGAGGGGAAGGGAAAGAACCTAGGAAAGAATCTATTTGTACAAAAATATTTCTAGTGGCTCTCTTTGTGGTGGCTGAGGATTGGAAATTGAGGAGATATTTATCCTTTGGGGAGAGACTGAACAAGTCATGGTATGTGATTGTGACACTATAAGAAATGATGAGCAAATGGTTTCAAAAAATTTGTGAAGACATATATGAACTGATGCAAAGCATAATGAGCAGATCCAGAAGAACATTGTATACATTAACAGCAATATTGTAACATTAGCTATTCTGATAAAAACAATGATTCAAAACAATTCCTAAAGGGTCCATAATGAAAAAATGTTAGCAACCTCCAAAAGAAAGAACTGCTGAACTCTGAGTACAGATTGAACTATAGTTTTTCATTAAAAAAAGATTTTGGATCAGTTATAAATATCATTTTATGCCTAAATTCAACTTTGGGATATTAACTAGAAATTATCCACAGAACTCCTTAGCTCTCTAATGAGTTTATCTCTCCAGAGGCAGCCCCAGTCACTGCTCCTTCGAGCCTACTTCAAACCAAGAAATTTACTGTTAATTCCTCACATGGGAATATAGGGAATATTGACTTTCAGAAGGGGGTCTCCTTCTAACAATAGCAGTCTTATCAAATGACTGGGCGGTTAGGGACTCAGCACATTGTGATGTGCTTTTCTTATTATCTGTACCAACCCTTGATAGATACAAAGTATTGCTTTCTATTGGCAATATATTGGCACCTGTGCTTTGTGTTCTCAAGCTGACTATAAGATTTGAGGGCAGCAATCACGTTTTTATTTTTCTGTATCCTCTATAGCACCTCGAATAGTGCTTTGCTCATAGTAGGCACTCAATAAGGACTTATCAGTTAGTGGACTGGACTAAGATGTCCACTCTGTGGTGTTAATATGTCATAACATTTCTAATTTGGAGCATTTGTTCCATATGGTCCTTATGTATTTAGAAATTTCAGTGACAATTTTTACATGTATATGGCCTATTTCCTATGAAATGTTCATTTGCTCATTTATTTATTCATCTGTGTTGTGCTCTGAGTAATGGGGAGTTTTAGGAGTGGTAAGAGGAAGAGAAAAGTATAAGAGGAAAAAAATCTGCAAAGTTTGAGAACATGACCCCTCTCTGACCTTAGCTTTTCTTGTTAAAAAATCTAAAGCAGTCCTTTTCAAAAATACCTCTGTTCAGAAAAAGAAAAGCATCTAAATTTTTCCTATAGTATAAAAATATGAGCTAGATGGAGTGCAAAACTCAAAACATAGAGTAGGAGAAAGACTAAGGCTTTGCCTTCATTTCTCTGCATATGTTATATTTGTCACTCCCTAAATGAAAGTCCTCTTGTTCAGTTACCTCCACATACATGACTATTCTGGACCAGAACTATGCATGAATTCTACCTTCCTGATAACTTTGATTGTGGTGGTGGTCACCCACTCAAGGAAGAAATATGATCCAGTGGCTAAAACAAATGCCTCCCACTCTACTACAGAGTTACTAGATCCCTGAAGCCAAGTCTTCCTCCCCATTTTCTTTCATATGTAAGTAATAAAAGGATGGTAAATCTTATTGTGTCCATCCCATAGAGCCATTGAAATTGTAAATGAGTGAATTTTTAAAAGATTTTTTGAGTTAATGAATGGGAGATGAGTTATGCAATACTTGTCCTCCCCAGTCCAAAGACACAGGTACCCTTCCTCTGACTGGCTTTGCCATGTACACCACCCATGGGAGGTTCCATTTGGGTGATCAGCAGATTTGGCAGTGCTGACTTGTTTACGTGGAATAAGAACCAAATCCTGGGTTAACCAAGTTGTGTCCACATGTTGACTCACTTCCTTACCTTCCTTCCAGCTGCTAAGGCAACGGGGCGACATGCCAGAGAACTTATTTTGCCTCACCAAAGACAGGATGGGTGACTTTTTCTGAGAGTCTAGGAGAGAGAATTCAATGTTTGTTCTAACACTCGTGTGGCCATGATTTTAGATCAAGCCCTTTTGTTTAAACTATCATAATAGCTTCCTAACCCGTCTCATTTCTTCCTGTGTCTCTTTAAAATCCATTCTTCAGACTTGCTGCCAAAATAGCCTTACTTGGTGAGGAGGTTTGGTATAGTGAAAAAAGTGTTAGTGCTGGGTTCATAGAATGACAGAATTTGAAAGCTGATAAGGACCTAACAGCTCTCATAGATAGATGGTGTGGGGGATAGAGTACCAGGCCTGAGGTCAGGAAGGCCTGAATCCAAATCCTGCCTCAGATACTTAATACTAGTTGTGTGATCTTGAGCAAATCATTTAACCTCTGTTTACCTCAGTTTCTTCAACTGTAAAATGGAGAGTGTAAAAGCATCTGTCTCCTGGGGTTGTTATGAGAACAAATAAGATAATATTTGTGAATTGCTTAGCTCAGTGACTGTACAATGAAGGTTTTATATAAATACTATTATTATTCCAAGTTATTATTACTGTTGTTGGTCCAAGTCTCTGACATTTATGTTAAGCACTATAGGATCAAGCACAGATTCCTGTGGTTCTTTATTGGAGACTTCTTACCTTATTGATATTGAAATATTACCAATCATTCTTTGAATTCAATCATACAACCAGATTGAATCCATTTGATTATAACCTAATCCTTATTTCTCCACTTTTATCCAAAGCTTTGATAGTTTAGGTAAATGATCTCCCACAACCTTCTCTGCATCTATCAGCTTTATTTTTTTTAATGCAATGACTCTGCATGAGTATGGTAGTAAAGCTGTGCTGGCTCTTTGTAATTACTCCACTGATTCAGGGGTCCTCAAACTACCGCCAGCAGACCAGATATGGCAGTGGAGGATGATTATCCCTCTCACTCAGGACTATGAAGTTTCTTTATTTAAAGGCCCACAAAACAAAGTTTTTGTTTTTACTATAGTCCAGCCCTCCAACAGTCTGAGGGACAGTGAACTGGCCCCCTATTTAAAAAGTTTGAGGACCCCGTTCACCAACTATCTCTTGAATAATCCTGTCCAGAATCTTCCCATCAGTCAAAGTCAAGCTCACTGGATAAGATGATATACTCTTCTCTTTTTTGAAAAGTGGGAAAATATCAGCCTTCCTTCAGTCTTATACTTTTTCATGGGGTGTGTGTGTGTGTGTGTGTGTGTGTGTGTGTGTGTGTGTGTGTGTGTATCTGCCAGCTTTTTTAGTGTTATTGTTGAGTAATTTTTCTGTTGCATCTGACGCTTTGTGAACTTGACTCTATGACTCCATTTGGAGTATACTGAACAAAAATGATTTGCCATTTCCTTCTCTAGATCATTTCACAGCAAAGGGAACTGAGGTAAACTGGATTAAGTTACTTGCCCAGGATTACAAATCTAGTAAATTTGGAGTCTAAGGCTGGATTTGAACTCAGAAATAAGAGTTTTCCTGACTCCAGCCTTAGAATTCTTTTCACTGTATTACTCAAGTTCCTTGGTCTTGCATGACTTTTAGTACCTAAGAATATATTTCATATTGGTCAGGTAAATTGAATTCTTCAAAGACAGCTAGAAGATATTTTGGTGTCTTCTTATTTCTCTCAGGTATCAATTCCATAGCAGTAATTTTTTGTTTTATCATTTCTAGCATAAAGTTCATTCTTTTTTTTCCCCAAAGAAAACAGAATCAAAATATGAATTGAGTATCTCTGTCCTTACTTTTAAGAAACATGTTTTTCTTATATCACCAAAGTTTTCTCCAGAATTTATCTTTTCCTCTCAGAGAATCATATCATGTAATAAATAATATTTTTGAAGACAAAAAGAGAAAAAAGAAGGGGAAATAAACCAACACAATTGAAAAAAATTGAAAATATATGAAATATGCTCCACTTTGGACCACTTCTGCAACTGTGGAAGATGGGCATGTCTTCTCATATCTCTTCTTTCAAGTGAAGTTCTTTATAATATTGTAATATTCAGCTTTGATTTTTTTTGGTGGTTGTTTTTTCTGTTTAAATTATGTTTAAATTATGGGGTATATTATTATGTATGTTATTTTCCTAGTTCTCTTAATTCACTGTATATAAATTCATGTTGATCTTTATTTTCATGTATTACAATAAGTTTTGCTTTTCTCCAATCAATGTGCATTTACTTTGATTCATATTCTTTGCTATTACAAAAAGTACCGCTATCAATCTTTTAATAAATATTGGGATTTCTCATTTTAATCATCTGCCTTTTACTTTTGTCAGTTATTATCATCTCAAGCAAGGTCATATCTTTTATTTGATTCTCCTTTTTCTTCTGTTATGGCTAAACAAATCCTTTTTGTCCATTTTAGCCTTTGCTGTCCTTAGTCAATTTTGAACTTTAACATTCCTGGAACTTAAAAAAGGAGTCTGAGTTAGAGAGTTATGCCATGCTCTTATATTTGTCTTCTATTACATTGCTTTCAAGTTTGCCTTTCAAGGCTAGTTATGTCCACCTTGGGGTCATTCTTCACTCATCTGTTTTCAGGAAGGAAACAAAAAGCAGAAAATAAATGCCAGAGACTCTAAGGTCCAGGCAGTATTTACCTTACCTAACCCCTTGCTTTAGCTGCCATGTGCTGACAGATACCTTGATGCTGGGATAGGGAAAGGGTGTCACCTCTCTACTTAATACTTCATGAGGCATCTAATAAGAGAGACATACCTGTCCCAGGGGAGTAATGAAAGGAGCAGAGACATGGCTGTCAGTTCCTTTTTAAGGAATGGACCATTCCCCCTAATTTAATGACTAGTACTGTTTGAGGATGCTTCCATATAGTCTTGTTTCACCCTTCAGCCATCATGGGTGGGGAACTGAGGAACCACTCAGGATTTCTCTCTTCATCTCAAATTGACAAGTGCTTTAGAGGCAGGCACATGTTTCCCTGAAGAGAGTTGGGGCAACTCAGTGCCCATTTTATGGGATGTCAGAAAACCTCTGTTAAAAAGGGAGTAAATTAATATAAAGTTGTAAACCTTAATAACATATTTATGTATATATTTGCTTTTCTTAAAACAGCATTTCTATGTCATCAATGGAACCAAATAATAACTTCAATGGTCTGAGATATTTTGGAATAATAAAAATTTTTATTTGTGCCTTGAATTTTAATAGCAGGGCAACCTTGGTTTGTTGCTTTCTATAGCTATCTCCAATTTTAACCTGTGACTTTAGCCTTCAGATAGCCAGGTGGATAGAATGTGATACTTGGAGTTAGGAGGACCTGAGTTCAAATAAGGATTCTGGCATTTATTAATTTTGTGAGTTTGACCAGTTCACTTAGTCTTTGTCCTCCTCAAGTTCTTTATTTTCAAAGTGGGGTTAATGACAGCAAACCGCATTGTAGAGTTGTGGGTATAAAATGAAAGAATATTTATAAAGTTCTTTGCCAACTATAAAGTCTATATAAATGCTAGATATTATTATTAGTTAGCTCAAATTAAACAATCTCAGATATGGCCCTTTTAAGGCGCTCTGCTTAGGGAAAGAAACAAATAATTGTTTTTGCTTGCTATTGGGGGAAACGAGAAACCACAGCTATACACACATATATAATACACACACACACACACACACACGCATATATATATATATGTATGTATAGTTGTAATTTTAAAGCCATGTAGGATCTATATTAAATTAATTTTTGACAGACTCATAAATAAATAAAAAGTCACCATGCAAACGTGGGCAAATATAAAATGCTCAGAGTTTCCATTAAAAAAGAAATGGTCTCTAAGTAGAATGATTATGAAAAAAAATTAAAATAGATAATTTGGCACAAGCTATATATGTACTTATCTAGAGTCCTTGATGACTTCAAGATTAGTGATGCAAAGAAAACTAATTAGAGAAATAGCAACTCAACATAACCTGAGGAAAAGATAAGACTTATCAGAGTTTTCAAGGGAGCTAGAAGAAATGCTTTCCTAATGGACAATGTCAGCTATTTAGGACATGCTTTAAGAATATTTCTAAGGAACTAATAATATGTACATATTTCCTGTCACTGTTAAATTCTTGAAATAACATATTAACTTTACTAATCATAAATGTAAAAAGCCATGAAAAATGTCACCAAGAAAATAATCTAGAGGACACCTTTTCATGGGAGGGGGGATGGTAGGAGCTTGGTTCAAAACAGAAAGGAGATCTGCCTAGAGGGACCAAATGACTAAGCTGTTTGGCCCTACAAAGATTATAATAGATAATGTCAAATGAAGTACAATTAGCTAATTGATGGCTTGATTATGAAGATAATAAAAATGAATTGCTTGTCTTATTGAGACTCAATCAATCAACTAATTAGTCAACAAGCATTTATTGAGATTTTTACTATGTGCCAGGAAGTATGCCAGACACTGGGAATATATAAATTCAAAAAGGAAATAGTCTCTGTCCTCCAGGAGTTCACATTTGATTTTGAAGCTTTTACATTCTATTGCTGGCACATGTCGTTTCATCTTGGAATGACTAACTCAAGAAAAAAATTAGAGGGGGAATTTTTTATGTTTCATTTGGGGCATGGGGAATACCATATCTGGATGGATTAGAGATAAATGGGAGAGGCTGAGATCTGACACAACACATGGAGATTTATGTTCTTCAAGGGATATATAATTGAATGGAGGATAGGCTGGGATTGTAGTGGGTCAGGTTTTTTTTAATCTGTTTAAATTTTATACCAGGAAAGATCTGTCATAAGTCCAATACTTTTTTTATGAAATAAAGAAGACTAAAAAGCCCAGATATGAATAGTCATTTTATATCAAAAAGACCATTGAAGATGGTTATAAACACACTGGTTATAGCTTTTGGCAATTGTCATTAGGTGATTAGAAGAGAATGCACATGCTTCTGAAAGTTCAATACACAGTATACATCATGATGAAGGATAAAAGTATGTAAATAGAAAGGATTCTGTATTATGTCCCAGTATTGTTCATTTCACATGTTTCAGACCCATCATTTATAGTAAAAGGAGGAGGAAGAATTAAGTCTTAAGAAAAAAAATCACAATCACTTTTTTTGTATTTGAATCTATGGCTCCTTATTAGTGTGGATTTTTTTAAAAAAGTGAATAACTCATTTGACATAATAAAAACTTTTTTCTTATCTGTCTATATCTGAACTTCTTTTTGCTCTCTTTTAAAGTACTATTGTTGCAAAGAGTTCCCTAGTTCTCTAGTGTTTTAAATTTTTTAAATGCATTTTTTGTAATACTCCAATGAATCTATGTGCTATTTAATTCAGAATTTCCCTCTAGTGATGTAGATTGAAACCCCTTCATCTATCCATCCTTTATGATTCTTGTCCGTGTCTTCTCAAAGTTTTCCACAAGGTACGGGAGACTTTCATTTGTTTCTCTCAGTATTTCTTCCTATCATCTGATTCCTGGATCATATATTTTATTCTTGTTCCTTGTAATCCTTCATTGGATACATACATTTAAGCTTACTCACACACACACACACACACACACACACACACACACACACACAATCAGCTTTTCCATTGCCCTTTATTTAATACTCATTTCTGTTTTTTTGGAAGCAGTTATATCTCATGTTTTGCTGCCATATAGCAATCCTGGCAAAATGTTTATATTAAAAAGATGGGCTTTTGCTTTCATAGGAAACTTGAGGTCAGTAAAGGAGCTTTCTGATTTCCTGAAAGCAATTCAGCCCTCTTTTCTCCTCCTACTTAACTTTGGGCTAAAGCCATTGTCTGACTACTGTCTGTCTCAGATTGTTAGGCAAGTACTGTAGTATGTTCATTCAATTATATGTTGAAATTGGGACAATAGATATTCATTCATTTTGTCTTGCTTGTGTAGGTGGATAGACCATACTCCCTTGAGTGTGGCCAGAAAACTGCAGTGTTTGGGGGCCCCATATACTCAGCCTAAGTGACATCCTCAAATAGGAACATGTAGACGATATCACTATTCATGAGGAATTCCTTTTCTACCTGGAACTTGTGCTGAACTTTATGCATTATGGTGACATATAACTTGTGATGAGCTCATATCTCCTTGTTTTAGGTTTCAACTGACGTTTATTATTAAAGAGCTGTTGAACAGGGTTAAGTCTGTTTTTATATGTGTTAAAGACTCTTGAATGATTTTGTAATGTCGATGAGGTATGACTTGTTTTTATAAAGCTTGTGAGGTGAGATTTTGTTCTGCTGAATCAAATGTATTTTCAAATCAATGAACACTAAATGCAATAAGATCTTATCTTCTCCACATCTTTCAGTTAATTGCAAAGTGGTAAAGATTTGGTCTATTGTTGAACAGCATTTGTGAAAGGTTGCTCTTTCCAATTCTTTCATCAAGGATGCCCTCAAGTTGAATATAGAGGGAGCTGACAAAGATTTTATATAGGTGGAAGAATAGGCATATAGGTTGATATTTATTAATGTTATCTTCATCTCCTTTTTTCCAGTTATTAATGAAATCTGAAAATTTTTATATATGGGTAACTTTTCCTTCTTCAAATATCTTATGTCCCAAGTCTTTCATTGCCCACACAAATGTTTTGCCCTTAGTATATGTACTCTTTTGATATGCCTGATCCAACGATTGATTTTCCCGTTTTCATTCTCTTTAGTGATATTTCTATGGTGTCTATAAGAATATGTTGGAGTGAGGTTTAGGATCTAAGTGTGATGTAAATCTTTTCCATTTTTGTTTTGCATTCTTTGTAGCATTCTGTTTCTTTTCATACTTGAATAACATTGGGATGACTTTCCTTTGTTGGATATTTCACCAAGCTTTTTAAAATTATTTTTACCATCTTCTGCTTCTTTCTGGTTTAGGAGAAGATATTTCTAATAACCATCCATTTTCCTCTTAGGTGGTGCAATAGAATTCTGGATGTCAACTCAAGGATGATCTGAATTTAAGTCTAGTCTCAGACACTAATTAGCTCTGTGATACTAGGCAAGTCATTAAACTTCTCATTGCCTCACTTTTCTCAACTACTAAATGGGGATAATAAGAGCCCTTAATTCCGAGAGTCATTGTGAGAATCAAGTAAGATAATATTCTTAAAGTGTTGGAGCATAATGGCACATTCTTTTGTTTTTGTGGTAGTGATTAATTTGCATTGATTATAGTCAATGTCAATGACATCATCATTTCTACTGTCCATTTTTCATTTTCATCAACTTATTTATATAATTCAGAGTTAAGGACAATTATATATCCTATCTTTTCATTTTTAATCTTCCTCTTCCTCCTTTTCCTTTTTTCTTCTTTTTCTTTCTCCTCTTCCTCCTCCTCCCCATTTTTCTTTTTTTTCTCTTCATTTATTTATTCACATAGAAATCTCTTCATCTTCAATCTTTTTTCACTTTTGCATTGAAGCCACGAGTTTCAGTTGTTCTGTTGATTTGATTTGGAGATCTTTATCAAATTCTTCACTAAAGATCTCTACCTCTTGGTTCTTAGCCACTGATATTGATGCATAAGCTGCAATTATTTTCATGGTGAACTTTTTCTAAATATTTATCATTAATGCTTCTATTATAATAACCAAATTTAGTTCATAAAATAATATTTCTTGTTATTTCCAAGCTTGCTTATATGTGTACATATCCAATCTTATTTTTTAGTCCCAGATATATAACTACATCTCCTCTTCAGGAACAAAATTCCCTTTGAAGTCAGTGAGGGGAGGATATGCCTTAAGGCCTATGTGAAAGGGATAAAAATAAAACTGATTATTATCTCATTATTATGACTTAAATTGACATGCTGCACCCATGAAAGAACTTGCTTGTTATATTTATAATCACATGGAGATATCATTAATTCTCAAAAACGCTCAGATCCCTTATTTGAAAAAATTAGAATTCTAGCCTTTCTATTTGCTTATCTAAAAGAACTAATGAAAAGGGAACCCATGCTTGGAAAACAGCTATAGAAGTTTCCAGGAATAGTTAACATTTCATTAAAAGTAGGAAAGAAATTAGGATATAAGACCACTCTATCATATGCTCATCTTATTCTCCTTAGAAGTCAGAGGCCTGGTCATAATGATACTAGAGTCTGAAACTTTATCTTGTTTTTTTGGTTCCACTGATTTTGGCTTATTTTAAGAGAAGGTATAGAGAATATAGAGAGAACTCATGAAGTTATGTACCTGTTAGGTACATTAATATCTCCATTACTTTCTTAAGACCAGAAAATAAATAGTGCAATAAATCAAGCTTTGATCTGTAATAATTGGTGATTTTCTAGGTATAAATGCTCACCTAAAAATATAACAATAGTCTCTCATAAACCCACTGGAGTTGGTTCCAGCATACCATTGTTATTACATTACAAAGTTATCGGAAATGCTTTTATTTAAACCAATATGCAACACTACTTACTATGATGGGAGATGAGATATGGGCTCAAGAATTTGTAGAATTTAGATCTGGAAGAGACCTAGAGATTATTTGTTCATAGATAGAATCATAAGATTTAGAGCAGGAAGAGATTTTACAGATTAATTAATCCAATTCCTTCATTTTATAGAAGAGAGGTTAAATTCTATGCAAATCCTTGGCATTATTGATGTTTAAAAGACATTAATTTTAATTAACCTTCTATTGCAGATAGATTATTATGAAGTATAATCTAACTTGTTTATTTCTGGCTTTTCTTCCTTATTGAGCAGTGAAAATAGACTAGATTATGTGAGATAATGTTTGACAATGATGAAAAAGGAAATGGATTTTTAGACAACTGTCTTATTCTGAAGCTGTCATTTGTCTTTCATACTTGAAAAGGACCATGGCATTAGAGAAGTGATTTTATGACATGCAAGTGAATTTGACTGAAGTGAGGGAAGGCTATGAAAAATTACTGCTCTCACTTTCTCCTTTTAGCTATTTGGGTCCAGTGGCAAGTTACAGATCAGGACAACTGGGATGGCCCTGGATGCAGTGGGAGACCTTGAACTTTTTAAGCTAAGGTCTTTAATAGGTTTCATTTTGACAAGGCAACATCCAATCAGTAATTAAGGCTAAGTAAAAATGAAGATGAAGCAGATAAAAGAATAAGGGACAAGATTATGGCATTCTCTTCTAGGCTTGTTAGAAAATTGTGAAGAGATATAATAGACCCTCAATTTATTACTTTATAAAATAGAGGTGTAAGGTAGGAATAGACCTTCTTCCTGGATTGGAGCACATGATCACTTTTGGAAGATGTTATAGAAGGGGACCTATTTAGACATGAATTGGTTTAGAAGACCCTTGACGTTCTTTTAAACTCAGTGTGGTTATAGGACTTATGCAGTTACAGGCAAGAAGACTTTTACCCTCAAGTTCCCAGGGTCATCTACATCTAGGAGAGAAGAAGGAAATAGAAGGAAGGAAAGAGAAGGAAGGAAGAAGGGAAGGAAGGAAGCAAAAAAGGAAGGAAAAGGAAGGAAGCAAGGAAGGAAGGAAGGAAGAAGAGAAGAAGGGAAGGAAGGAAGCAAAGAAGGAAGGAAGAAAGGAAGAAAAGAAGGAAGGAAGGAAGGAAAGAAGGAAGGAAGGATGAAAAGGAAAGGAAAGGACCAAGGAAGGAAGGAAACAGAGCAAGGCTCCTCTGCCTTCTGATACTCAGGAAAATGTGTTACAGAAGGGGATGTCTCAAGCTAAATGAGTTGGATATTGTATTCTTTCCTATAACATCTTCAGTGAATTGGTTATCCCTTTACGTGAAACTTGAGATAAAAAAATGATCATGGTGCTTACCTTACTACATCAATCTGTATCATCCTCATTCAAGTTTTGTCTAAATGAGAGGGTAAGATTTGACAGTCCCTTCTAGCTCTAAAGCTATGTCTTATTAAACTAGATTCACATGGTCAAGAGATGAGGTTAGCGTATTCCTTGCTCCCCTATGTTGCTTGCACATTGTTTCCTGGCCATGATTTGGCAATCTCTCCATGTCATTCACCTCCTCTCACATTCCTTGAGGACTTCAGCCCATCACTCACAGTATTTTTTATATTCTCCACTCTCTCTTTCATCAACATGGCCCACTTCAGCATTCACTTTAATATTCAATACTGCACAGGGTTTTTTTCCCAATCCCTCCAGCTGCTCTTTGAGATTACCTTCCATATACTCTTTACATCTTATATGGACCTAGTAAATTATATGGTGTCTCCCTCATTAAAATGTGAACTCCTTGAGACAGAGGATTAATCTTTTTTGTATCTTCAGTGAAGAATGCCCGTTGCCTGGCATACAGTAAGCATTTAATAAATTTGATAAATGCTCATTGACTGACCACTATCCGCCAACACATAATGTTTTTATGATTTTATTAGCTATTAGTAGTTGGTCAACAAAACTTAAGGTTTGTCAAAGCACTTTCCATGTATTATCTTATTTGTTCTTCACAACAACATTCTAAGGTATATGCTGTCATTATCACCTTTTTACAGGAAACTGAGACTGATGGAGGTTAAGTTACTTGTCTGGAGCCATATACCAAGTATTTGTCCCAGGGGTTCCTAACTCCAAGTGAAGCAATTCAGTCACTAAACTTTTCAGCTGTTTCTACCATGTACAAGGTATTTTAGGAAGCTCTTGGGATGCTCAGATATATATCACAGATGTTTCTCATAAAGAACTTTTAGTCTAATGGAGGAAGCACACAAAAAATGTTATGAACTGAGGATGAATGAGACAAGTGCAAAGGAGAGAAGTTTGGGCAAAGTATATGGGAACTTTAAGGAAGGAGCAAGCACTTTTACTAGGGGATAGGAGTATGGATTTCAGAGAGGATTTCATGGGACAGATGTAATCTAGGCTGATGTCTGAAGAAAGGGTGAGGACTTTAACAGACAGACAGAGAAGAGGGGAAATCCTTTCTCATAATTCATACAGATACAGGAGGCAGCAGAACAAGAACAGAGGGTGATGAGTTTTCCAGGTTAGCTAGACTGTAGAACACATGAAAGAGAACAGTATGGAGTTAAGGGAAAAAATAAGAATAATCATTTATTGAGAACTTCCTCTGCCAGTTACTACACTGGTTTTTATAAATATTATCTCATTGTAATTGTCATTGTGAATTAGGTGCTGTTATTATTCCCATTTTTCTGTTGAGGAAACTGAAGCAGACAGAGATAAAGTGACTTACCCAGCATCACACAGCTATTAATTTTTTGATTGGATTGTGGATTAGATCCACATTATGATGGGTCTTGAATGTTAGGATCGGTAGTTGATATTTTATTTAATGGGCAATAAGAAAGATTTAAATGGCTTTTCTTCAAAACTACATTGTCAGTCTTAGATGGAATGAGGGGAAGAGGGAGAAATCCACTGTTCCATATGTGCAGGAGTCTACAACTCACTCTAAGGTTGTATTCTCTCTCACTTTCAAAGCTATAGTTTTGTGTCTTTCCTCTTGACATAATGTGGAGACTCAGAACATGGGGAATATCCACTGATTATCTCTTATTCTCTTAATGTCATAACCCTTTATTTTTTCTCATTCATTTCTCTGTTGGCATCCTTTATACCATGTCTCCTCTATAATACTTGGTTTGTAGTGTATTGCTCTACCATGTATCTTTCCATTACTTTTGGGTGATCCTCAACTTCAAGACCATAATATTCAAATCGCATCACCAAAAGAATATTGGTATTTAAAAAAAGCCAGGCCTAAGTTTCATGAAGAAACCTGGATTGATTAACAGTTGTGTATTTTCCCAATGACAATCTAGCCTATTCTTTTTCTTCCTTTTTAATTCTGGACCTCCCAAATGAAAGCCATAATCTAAAAATATTTCAATAAAGCTATATATATGGGAAAAGCTAGGTGGATTAAAATGCTTGTTCTCTAGACAATGATATGCAGTAGGAGGATCACCCATAGAGTTCATCCAACAGTACATATATCTTGTTCAGATGCTATAAATGGATAATGAACTGGACCCAGATTTGAAATAAAGACATAAGACTAATAAGTGTTGGAAATAAATGAAGAAGTGCTTTGGTTGTCTGTACCTAATAGAAAGTGATCATGAAATAATGGGCTGGTATTTCTTGCAGGCAAGAACAAAGATTCTGTCTTTAATATTAAAGTAGGTGATAAATTTTATGCTAATACTTTATTACAGAGGACTTATTCCTGTTCCACCAGTTATTGACATAGCTTTAATAATTATTCATTCAACTGGTGTGATGTAATAGACTGACATTTGCTTTATCCTTGATTAAACAAAGTTGCCTTTCTATTATATGTTTAAACTCATCATAACACTTTATAATGGGCATGACGTCTTTAAAATAATTAGAGGGTTGACTAGTAGCTGATTCATCTCAAATCTGAATGTCAGTTTCACTAAAATATAAATCTAATCTTCAAAATGGTCACTCTCGTCCTAATTTCATAACTGTGAGTAGCTTTCTTCTACTGTATTGATCTCTTTTCTTTTAACTGTTAATCCTGGAGTTTTTTGCAGAAAATACATCTCTGTTGTCTTGCACTTCATCATAGAATCAAATAATTTTAGAACTAGAAGGGACCTTAGAGATTGTCTGGCTCAAATTTCTCATTTTACAGATAAAGAAATGATTCTCAGATTGAATAAATGATTTGTTTAGGGTCACACATCATCTATTAGTAATCAGAATAAATGCCAAAAGTACGATTACTACTACCCTTACCCCTACTTCTCATTCATATAATTTTTTTTCAAAGTTTACAAAATACTCTATGATATCATTTGCTCTCAAGGTGTTTTAAATGTATTATTTTCTTTTTACTATGCCTCTTCATTTTTGATTTCAGGACTTTTTTTTACCCCTTACTTAACATCTTTGCTTTCCCCCATCATAGGATTGACTTTATACATAGTGATCACAGTTTTGGAGCCTACCTCAGGATATTGTTGAATTTAGATTCAGTTTTTTTTAAATGGGGAGACTTGGGCATGTGTGGGTGATGGATAAGGAGAAAGTGAAAATTAGACAGAGAGAAGTAATAATTGTGGATGTGGTCTTCTGGAAAAGACAGAAGCATTTGGGATCAAAGACATATGTAGATGATTGGCCTTACTAGGAGAAAGGCAACCTCTTCATTGGAGATGGAGTAAAGGAGGAAAAAATGGGGGGGGATGATGTCAAGAAGTTGTGGGATAAGTAGAAGAGAAGAAGAGGGAACCCAGAAATGGACTGTTTACTCTGAGAGTGGGGGCTGCCTTTGTGGAGAGAAAGGAAGCTTTGGAACAACTGCTAGCATAATTAGATTAAGGATCAGTAGAATTAAGTGGAAGCAGATTTGTATGGGTTTTATGGAAGCCTGGCCTCAGTGTTGTTACCCCTTCTGTGTTCAGATAAACTGTCCCTACATAGCGGGGTATCTATATTGAAGTTTCTGTAAATTACTGACTCTGTCTCTTTAACATATAGCATCAGCTCTATTTCTTCCATTTCACAACTGCCTGTTTTGTATTTAGCATTTCCTAGCAATTTTATCCAATTGGATTCACTGAACCAAATCATTAAGGATTTAATGTATTCCCCTAAAGTAGATTTTCCAAATTTAAAGTGTTGATGAATAAATTAGCTTCTGAGAAATCCATAGTTTACACATTAACTTTAGTAGCAATTAATCATCAGAAATGCTAAATACATGACCAGTATGTCAACAACATACATATTATTATGTATATATTTGACCTGTAGAATTCTGATACATTTTTTGGATAGAAAAAAAATCTAAAATAGAGCGGAGTTATGTGACATTTTTATCTGGACTTTGGTGACAAGACTAACAAAAACAGGTCAGCAATACAGCTTTTAGGGAGTGGATGGAACTAGATTAACATAAATTAAATTAATATTGGATTGGAATTCACACTGTCAAGATGGAGAATCTTGTGAAAAAGAATAAATTTATATTTCTTAGGCTATCCCAAAATGATTATTGATAAAGAGTTCATATTTTAACCTCAAATATTTAACTTCTTAATTGTGTGATTATAGGAAAATACTTTTCCTCTCAGAGCCTCAATTTCCTTATTTATAAAACAGGGATAATATTATCTAAACTGTTTTTAGGGAAAGCATATCTTCTGCCTTTCCTTGTATCCCAAGCATAGAGCCTGATGCATAGTAGATACTTAATGAATGTTTGTTGACTTTAAAAGTATATTATGTCATTTAAATGAGGCTACATCTGTAAAGTATTTTACAGACTATTCAGCACTATATAAATGCCACATATTATTATTATTTGTTTGGAAATGTGATTTAATCTATGTAAGGATCTCCTTGGTATAGAACCTATTTCTACCAATGAAATTGAGCAATTACCTTATGGTTTGGGGACATTTTCTGGGATGCTAGTAAGGTATTTGTGCATAATAGGTATTCAATTAGTGCTTATTATTTGATTTACATTGACAAATACAGGGACTTCTTGTAAGGTCACATAGTTACTATGTGGAAGAGCTAAAAATTGAATCCAAGTTTTCCTGACTCCAAGGCCAGCTTTCTATTTCTTTATTCATATTTTCAAATATGAAGTACTATATAAATATGAATTATTATAATTATTCTCATAAAGAAAGAAGAATGGCGTTTTCACATACCCTTGGGATTTGAAACTGATTTTAAGTGAAATGTAGTTGTGAAAAATGTTTGGAGAATTTGTTTCAACTATTATAGCCAGGTGTGAGATTTATGAGAAATGAGATTTCTAACCTAGAGAGCCCTTTTCTTCACCAGTATTTACTAATATGTTTTCAAATAACTTTAGACATACTACTTGGGTATGAAAGACAGTACTTTATTCAGTCATAAAAAAAAAAAAAAAACAAGGAAATCAACCAGGAGGTAGGGATTGGGCTTTTGAAGGGTTGGTAACTGGCCAGCAACATTTTGCCTCCAAGTCATAAATTCCAATCTGGCCCATAGTGGTGGTTATAATTAAAGGGTTCATTCCTTGCCCCGTTTCTCCTCTGCCTCTGACCAAGGTTATAGAAGGAACAGGCAATTTTGTACCTCCCTTTGTGCTTTTTGAGAATAATTATAAACCTTCAGTAACCAAGGCTGTCAGACTGACTTTTTTCAGAACATAATAAATAAACAAAATGAAAATTTGGAAAATAGGAAGGAAACCAGAATATCTTATCTAGTATTAATGACATTTTTTAAAATAGGGTCTTTGTAGAAAGGGTCTGACCTCTTCCCCCAACTTTTGTTCTTTTAACTCTTTTCTCAAAAAAACAGAGAAGAGTTGAGGGATGCTTTCTTGTGAGAGTTCTCCTGTACATAAGAGCAGGATTACCCAGTAGTCAGAGTAGATATATATCTAGAGGCCTTCTGCTACTATCTGATTGCTTCTTAGGCTGTTGGAAAAAGGCTAGTCAAATTTCTTACAAATTGGGAAGAACATTTTCTCTTTTTATAGCCCAGGGGCTGCAAGACCAGAAGCTGAGAACCAGAATCGACCTTCACAATCTAGCCTTAACTTAACTTTTTAGTCTTATTACATATTACTTCCCTCTAAGCACACTACATTCCAGTCAAACTGGTCACTTGGCTTTCTTTCTGATATGGCAAACCATCTCCTGACCCCATCTATACCTTTTTATGTTGGTTGTTTCCAATCCCTGAAATGTACTCCTTCCTCACTCCTGTCTCTAAGAATTTATAATTCTGAGTCTGACCATTCACCTGGTTAGGAATCTATTTATCTGCATTATCATTTCATTATCATTTATAATATTCCCCTTGAGGTTTTCTTTAAGTAAGTCTCAGCTCAAGTGCCACATCCCACATGAAGTTTTTCTTGATCCCTCCTGTATACCAATGCCACCCACCCCCAAATCACCATCTATTTACATGCACACATATGTATATGTATATGCACATTTGTTTTTGTTCATACTCCAAATTCCCCAGCCTATATAAACTCTTTGAAATCAGGGAATATGTTTTATCTCTCTTAAGTGCTTAACAAATACCTCTGTTACTGTTCTTCCTGGGAGCCCAGATCCAGTTACCAAAGCAACAAGAATTGACCAAATCCAAAGGGTTTATGGATTGAGATTAGGAATAGGAGAAGAGATCTCTAAAATACTCATCAGAATCAAAAATAGGAAGAAATGCTAGGGAAAAAATCAAACATATTGTTCCCATGAAACAGTCTGGAAAGTCTCTGGGAATCCCCTGGTTCTACTGGGGAGCATAGAAATGGCAACAGGGGAAGAGATCTTGAGGTCTTGGTGTATGTAGTAAGAGGTCTTAATTATCCACAACATAAAGAACATGAAGCAACTGTATATCACTTCTATATTTCTGACCACAGATGAAAATAAACAGGGCTAGCTAGTTCTAGGCAAAAAAGGGGAAGTTGTTAAGAATTTGTCATCCTCATTTTGAATCTCTCCTTGTCTTTTCTTTTTGGGAGCCTCTCCTTTTTTAGGTTCAGATGTTAATATATTCCTAATTTCTTTTAGCTGTCTTTTATCAGGTTTAAATGCTCTCTCTCTCTCTAATACTTAACTGGCTATGCTACTTTGAGCAAGTCACTTACATTGCAAGTAACTATGTTGAGTTTGAATTTTCTCCTTTGCCAATAAGAGTATTGGCCCAGATAGCTTGTTAGATCTCTTGTGAATCTATGATGCCCATTGAGTAAAATTTTTGACATCTCTCTGAAGTTTATTTATATATTAAACATTTTATTTCTTTTTTTCCCTTTTTATTATTATCTTTTTTTCTGGTTATGTCTATACAATAATTTTTAAAAATACACATTTCTTTATGAATCACATTGAGAGAGAAAATCAGAACAAAAGGGAAAACCCATGAGAGAAAAAAAAAACAGAAAAAAAAGAACGTGAATAGAGCATGTGCTGATTTACATTTAATCTCCATAGTTCTCTCTCTGGATGCAGATGACATTTTCTCTCCAAAGTCTGTTGGAATTGCTTGGATCTTTGAACCACTGAGAAGAATCAAATCTGTCATAGTTGATCATCACATAATCTTGCTGTTACTGTGTACAATGTATTTCTGGTTCTAACTGTTTTATTCAACATCACTTCATTCAAAATCAGTTCATTTCCAGGCCTTTCTAAAATCAGATTGTACATTATTTTTTTATAGAACAATAATATTTCATTACTTTAATATACCATAACTTATCCAGTCATTCTCCAATTGATGATGGGCATCTATTTATTTTCCAATTCTTTGCCATCACAAAAAGAGCTGCTACAAACATTTTTGCAAGTGTGAGTCCTTTTTCCTCCTTTATGATTTCCTTGGGATACATATCCAGTATTAGCACTGCTGGTTAAATATTTTATTTCTAATTGTAGAATAAGAGATTTGATCTCTGGTAAAGGAATTTGAGGCATAAGCAAGTAAGATTTTATGGGAGATTAGATTGTGTATCAAGAAGATCTTTTCTTTGGTTTGGTTGTTTTTGAGTACCTGAGAAGACTGATCAAAAGGGAATTTTTCTCTAAAAGTATGTTTTTAGTGTGTCTCTAGAATAGAAAAGTATTAGTTAGGGTTTCTGGTTTGTTATTCTCAGGCTTATGCTGACAAAGATTTAATAATTGGCTTTCTGAAAAAATGTATATAGGAGCACTTTTAAGATTAATATGTATCATTAACATTTTCTTCTTCTAAATCTAGACATCAACAAAATAATAAATCAAACCCTGATTTGCTTGTTGATTTCAGAGGCATAAATGCTCACATTAAAAATTTAGTATTTAGAATTTAACTTTTCCTTTCTAGGAGTTTCTAGGTGAGGGAATGAAGTGTGTTTCATCATTACTGGTATTTTTCTCATGTAGCCTTAAGACCTGGAGCCTGATGTGCTTGATAAAATGGCCATCTGATGTTTTCTTGATACAGCCTCTTTCCCCCCACCTCATTCCTGAAGTTATAAGCTTTTAAAAGTCATTTTCCATATTTGTACTCCTAGGAAAGGATCAAGTCAGGCAAAAAACTGGCAGGCAGAGATATGCTTTCCAAAGTGTTTATAATAGTTCTTATAGAATCACACGATTTTAAAGTTGGATAAAACTTCAGTTATTATCTAGTTTAACTCATAACTGAAGTGTATCTCAGTTTAGTTACCATGTCAGAGAAAAGACTTAAGATTGGTCTTGGTGTATCCTATTCCTGATAAAGCCACACACTGAAAGGAACCCCATTATGCAATAACCCAGTAAGTAATCAACCAGACTCTGCTTGGTGCCCTGAAATGAAGGGAAACCCATCAGTTCTCAAGGAAGCCCACTCAACTTTTGTTCTCTAAATTGTTAAGAAATTTTTTCCTAACATGAAACCTAAATTTTCCTCCTTGTGATTTCTACCCATTGCTTTTAGTTCTGTCCTCCTGGGACAAGCAGAACAAATCTAAATTCTTTCCTCTGTGACAGTCCTTCAAATGAAAGAATGAAAAAAGGATTTATTAAGCATTTATTATGTGCCAGTCACAAGGTGAAGTGCTAGGGACGCAAATCAAAAAATAAAGACAGAATCTGACCCCCAAAACTCACATTTTAATAGAGAATGTATTTGGGGGACTGATGCGCAGGGAGAGTTATTTTTTAAATGTTAAAGGAATGCAAAATGAAGTCATAGATGGTATAGTTACATACCCTCTAATAGCAATGTTCTGAAAGGGAGTAAGGAAGGTAGGGCAATAGAGACTAAAAGCATGCAAAAGTCTGGTCAAAACTGACTGGGAAGTCAAGCATGTCATTGGTAAAAATACTAAATAGAATAGGGCAAAACATTCTGGAGGCTCTCCAGTGGAGACCTCCCACAAAACTGATATTGAATCAATAATTCTACTCCTTGAATCTGACCATTCAAACACTGAGGAATCTATTTATCATCTCTTCCTCAAGAAAAGTATGAGATAAGAGCAAATGTATTGCTAAAACCTAAGCTTTTTTCTTTTAAAAAATAGAATTCCCCTAGTCTACTAGTTTGTTAACCATATGCAAAAAAAGGGAAATAAAATTGGTTTGGCCTGTACTACTTCATGAAAGCAGGCTGGCTCTTTGCTGTCACTACTTCCTTTTCTAAATGTTGACTACCCTGTTTAATGATCTATTTTATAATTTTCTCAGGAATTGAAGTCAGTTTCATTTCTAAAGATTTTGTACTCTGATCTCTTTCCTTAAAAAACCCAGTGACATCATTTTACCTTCTCCAATTTTGTCACCTCTCTTGTTTTCTGCAACCATTCAAATATCATTGACAATTGTTTCAGCAATCACATCTGCCACATCTTGCAGTAACTGAAGTTGCAGTTTATCTGAGCCAGATAACTTGAAGTAAATAAAGGTAACTAAATGCTGTCTTACTATAGTCTTACTTATCCATTTGTTAAATCTCCCTAATACTGACATCACAACATCTTTTGAAACTGAGCTCTTTTCTCCACTTTTACCATCTACCACCTTAATTTAGAGCTTTATCACCTCTTACCTAAATTATTGTGACAACCTCCTAATTGATTTTCCTACCTCAATTTTCTCTCCACTATAATCTGTAGTACACACTATAACCAAAGTAATTTTCCTTAAACACAGATTTGACTGTATGATTCTCTTACTCTATCAACTTCAGTGGCCTCCTTTTGTCTCTAGTGTAAAATAGAAACTCACTTGTTTAGCTTTTCAAGCCCTTTACAATCTTATTCAACTTCTCTTTCCAGCCCTGTTGGACACTATTCTTTAGCCTACACTTTGAGGTCTAGCCAAAATGATCTCTGTTCCTCATACAGAGCATTCCATTTTTTTCTGTCCTGACCATCCTACATGCCTAGAATCTACTTCCTCCTCTCTCCACTTCAGAGGGCCTTTTTTCTTTTAAACTATAACACAAGCAACAGCTTTTACAGAAAATCTTTCACAATTTTTCCACCTGCTAATGCCCTTCTCAAACTACATGCTTTGCATTTTTTTGCATGTACTTGTATATGCACTTGTCTCTCCCATTACAATAATTAATTAGAATGTAAGCCCTTTGCACTGCCCCCTCTCAACACAGTGTCTGACAAATAGAACATATTTAATAAATTTATATTATTTATGTGAAGCAATTGGATTTAAATGACTTGCACAGGGTCACTCAACAAATAAGTGTCAAATGGCTGAGGCTAGATTTGAACTCCTGTCCTCCTCACTCCAGGGCCAGTGCTTTGTCCACTATCCTATTTAGCGCCCGAATAAATGCTTCTTGAAGGGTATTTATGATAGTTCTTTTTGTGGTGGCAAAGAATTAGAAGCTGAGGGGATGATTGTCAAGTGGGGCTGAATAAGTTGTGGTATATGATTACATTTGAAATATTAGTGAGTCATAAGAAATGATGAGCAAGATGCTTTCAGAAAAATCTGAGAAGACTTATATGAACTGATGCCCAGCAAAGAGAGCAAAATCAGGAAAACATTGCACACAATAAACAATAATATTATATAATAAACAATAGTGAATGACTTAGCTATTCTTAGTAATATAATGATCTAAGATAATCCCAAAGAACTCATCATGAAAAAAATGCTATCTGGCTCCAGAAGAAAAACTGATGGAGTCTGAATATAGATCAAAGCAGCATATTATTATTATTCCTTTCTGCTTGCCTTTCTTTTTTTCCTTCCTTCCTTCCTGCCTTTCCTTCCTTCTTCCTTCCTTCCTTCCTTCCTTCCTTCCTTCCTTCCTTCCTTCCTTCCTTCCTTTCTTCCTTCCTGTATGTCTTGTTTTCTTTTATAAAATGATTTATATGGAAATATTTTACATGATTGTACAACTATAACCTGTATCAGATTGTTTACCATCTCAGAGAAGGGAGAGGGAAGGAAGGGAAAGAGAGAAAGATAATAAAATTCAAAATTAATTTAAAAATGCTAAAATTGTATTTATCTATAATTAGGGAAACACAACATATTGTTAAAAATAAATGTTTATTCAACAAACTGGGAGAACATCTTCACAGTTAAAGGTTCTGATAAAAACCTCATTTCCAAAATATATAGATAATTTACTCTAATTTATAAGAATCAAGCCATTCTCCAGTTGAAAAATGGTCAAAGGATATGAATAGACAATTTTTAGATGATGAAATTGAAACTATCACCACTCATATGAAAGGGTGTTCCAAATCACTATTGATCAGAGAAATGCAAATTAAGACAACTCTGAGATACCACTACATACCTGTCAGATTGGCTAAGATGACAGGAAAAAATAATGATAAATGTTGGAGAGGATGCGGGAAAACTGGGACACTGATCTGTTGTTGGTGGAGTTGTGAATGAATGCAACCATTCTGGAGAGCAATCTGGAATTATGCCCCAAAAGTTATCAAACTGTGCATACCCTTTGATCCAGCAGTGCTACTACTGGGCTTATATCCCAAAGGGATACTAAAGAAGGGAAAGGGACCAGTATGTGCCAAAATGTTTGTGGCAGCCCTGTTTGTTAGTGGCCAGAAGCTGGAAAATGAATGGATGCCCATCAATTGGAGAATGGTTGGGTAAATTGTGGTATATGAATGTTATGGAATATTATTGTTCTGTAAGAAATGATTAGCAGGATGAATACAGAGAGGCTTGGAGAGACTTATGTGAACTGATGCTGAGTGAAATGAGCAGAACCAGGAAATCATTATATACCTCAACAACGATACTGTATGAGGATGTATTCTGATGGACATGGATTTCTTTGAAAAAGAGACCTAACTTAGTTACAATTGATCAATGATGGACAGAAGCAGCTACACCCAAAGAAAGAACACTGGGAAATGAATGTAAACTGTTTACATTTTGGTTTTTCTTCCTGGGTTATTTCTACCTTCTGAATCCAATTCACCCTGTGCAACAAGAGAACTGTTCGGCTCTGCACACATATATTGTATCTAGGATATACTGTGACATATTTAACATATATAGGACTGCTTGCCATCTGGGGGAGGAGGTGGAGGGAGAGGGGAAAAAATCGGAACAGAAGTGAGTGCAAGGGATAATGTTGTAAAAAAATTGCCCTGGCATGGGTTCTGTCAATAAAAAGTTATTATAATAAAAAAGTATATGTTAAAAAAAATAAATGCTTATTGATTTTCATGATTGCTTGATTCTAGTTATCAACTTAGTTATTATTTTTGCTTTGTCATGTATATTGGGAAGGTTATTCTCTTTGGCAGAGAAAACAGAGAAAATAATAATTGAGCCATCCTGTTTCTTCTCTGTTCATTATCTATGTCCAATATACACCCAAAAGTAGTTCTGTTCTTATGTTGATCCTCCCCTTCTCCTCAGGCTAGAAAAAACAAACAAACAGAATAACCCTCTATCCTTTTGTTGTCCTTAGCTTCCCATGATTGCCTCAGCTCACTGCAGTTACCAGACATGATTATAATAAGGGTAATTCTCTTGTATTTATCCTCTCTCCTGTCTTTGTTTTTATCCCCTATCTATATCTTTTAAAAATGTATATTCTCTCTTCCCCTACTCCAATAGCATGCTAGCTGATTTCCCTGGCTCAAGACTAGCTCTACTCTTGTCTCTTCCAGTCAGCTGTCAAATTAATATTCCTAATGAGTAGGCCTGACTCCCTATCCCCATTCAAATCATTCTCATGACTTCCTATCATCTCCAGGATCAAATATAGAATCTGCTGTTCAAATACTTCCACAAACTGATCCCTGAGGTATAAGAAGAACTTTGTAATTTTTTTACCCCTAACTCTCACGTATGGCTCCAAAAAAGTGTAGCATACATAAAAGCCACATCCTACTAAACTACCTCGGCAGATGGGCAAAACTAGGTTGATAGAAATCAAACATGTTGGTGAGTTAGGGAGATACCTACCCAAGCAGTTGAATGGCAGAATGGGTAGATGAGGACAATTGTTCCGATTGCTATGAAGGCAGCTGAAGTGGGTGTGGAGCACTTAGAGCTTAGTTAGATGTCAAAGGTACCAACGTCATTCAGTGCATCCCGGGCCATGGCTAGTAGTCTTGCCACTGGACTTCAATGATTCAGGAAGAGAAAGTGAGGTTAATGACTTTATGCAACTCTGTCTCACTTAAATCCAATTCATACACAAATCCAGACATCACTTTGTGATGTCACTGGAAACAAAGGACAAAGACAAAACACTTAACTCCCTTCCACATACCCTATGATCCAATGCTACTACTAGTCTCCTTGTTCTCCTTGATTAAAGCACTCCATTTCTCTACTCTGTACTTTTTTACTGGCAACTGTCTTGCCTGGGAAGATTTCTTTTTACCACCTGGCTTCCCTGACTTCTTTTGGACCCAGCCCAAATTGCCTCTTCTACAAGAACCTTTCTTTATCTCCCTTAATGCTATTGTTGATTATCTTAAATATATACGTATATGACTTGTTTCTTTATAGTTGTTTTCATTTTATTTCCCTCATTAAACTGAAGTCTCTGAGTTCAGGGATTCTGCTTTTCTTTGACTCCTCAGTACTTAGCACGGTGCCTGGCATGTTGAAGTCACTTTATAAATATTTATTGACTGACTCTCTTGGTTGGTTGGTTGGTGAATCTCTTGCAGCCACATTTGTCTCTTGAGACAAATTTCCCCCTCATTGTGTTTCCCTATGTATCGACAGAATTTCACTTTCTTTGGAGTTTCCCATCCCTCCTAGACTGACTTCAAAAATGTTTAGTTCATAGGATACTATCTGGTATTATTCTGAATACTTTGAAATCTCTTTCCCTCAAATCCTGAATTCAATTTAGATTATGTCTAGCTTTTCTCTCTATCACAAATTCTAAAATAGAGTGGTGGTCAGTTTCCTACAAAGTTCCCATCAGTCATATTCCAGTAATCATTTTCTCTCTGTTAATGAAAAATCGGATCTACTATAGAAATTTTCCATTGTTGATTCCTCCACCTTTTAATAGATAAAATTATCATAACATCAAACAGTATTTGTTACTTTCAGAGAGAAACAAAGAGACAGAGAGAGAGAAAAGAGGAAGAAAAGGAGGAGGAGAAGGAGGAGGAAGAGAAAGAGGAAGAAAGGAGGGAGGAGAGACTACTCCAATAAGATATTGTCTAGGTAACTAATGTCTTCCAACACAACTCTATCATACATTGTTCTGGACTTGGGAGCTGTTTCCCAAATTTCACATTTATTTCTTCTTTCTTTCTGTGTTCCATAGTATAGTTTGATGACAAAATTGCATCTTTTTCTCTTTCCTTCTGTTTGCAATTAAATATTACCTGTTATGCTTCCTCATTCTTGTTCTTGGATTTCTTCACCTAAGTTTCCCTTATTAATATATGTTACCTCTTTCCCATTTTACCTATCATGTTTCTTTTGAATAATATAAGCCCTTTTCAGAGCTTTAATCAGACATGGGTTCTATCCCATCAGATCGCATTGATATTGCCTCCTTATATTGGGGCCTCCAGATCTGCCTACACTTTGGCCCTTTGCATATGTCTCCTTTGAAATTTTGCGTGACTCAGCTGCTACTCGCAATAAGGTGAAGCAGTGAATATTGTGATGGGCTTGCAGTTAGGTAGACCTGAGTTCAAATCCTGCCTCAGACACTTACTAGCTATGTCATCCTGGAGGAATCATTTAAACTCTTTCTATCTCAGTTTCCTCAGCTATAAAATGGAGATAATAATAGTATCCACTTACTTTCAGGGTGGCTGTGAGATAATATTTGTAAAGTCCTTTTGGTAAATGTAGAATATGTAGCTATAGAAATGCTAGCTAGCTATTGGTGTTATTATTTCTTTATTGTTGTTACTTTATGATATCTAGCCTATTGGATACACATAAATAGATTTTGCTCTCCCCAGCCCTTTCAGCTAAAAGCTTTGAGTGCAAGATATACAGAAAAACAAATTTTTACCAGTCTTTTGTAAGATACAGACCATCCTTGGCCAAGAGTCTTTATAATCTCACTATTTTAAGCTCTTCTCAAATATTACCTTATTAGCCGGCTTTTCATTTCTCAAATCAAATTTTCTTTTCCATATATTTTGCCTCTAATATGTAACACTAAACAAAAGACAGACTGTGCCCCTAAAATCACAATTTTAGGGCTCAATTTCTATTTTCTTCTGTCCTTGGCCACCTTGGCCACCCAGTAGGATGAAGGGAAGGGCTTTGTGAGCTACTTAAGGTTCCTTTAGGTCAAATGGGAAAGTACTAGAGAGACTTTGTAGGAAGAGAATTAATAAATGAATTAGGAGGAAGCTTGACCTAGGAGGAAAAGGCAAGTTAGCATGTGAACAATAATATGTTTAAAAAATTGGGAAACGATGCCATAAGCCTCCCATGAAAGCCAGTTCCTTCGTAGTCACAGCAGCTGAGTCTGAGTGCTGAGTCTGCATGCCTTGTTTCTCATGAAACACTGAAATCAGAAAACATTGAGTAGGAAACTTTTTTTTTTTTTCATCAAAGGCATCTTGATCCACAGAAGGAAGAAAAAAAAGTTGAGGGAAACATATAAGAAAAAGCCATCCTAAGCTATTTAGCTTTTACTTTTGAGGCTTTTTTTCTTAAGAGAATTATTGAAGAGGTTCCCTATTTGCTTTTTTTTTTTTTAATTAAGACTAAGGAATTTCAGTGGGTAAATAAAGAAAATAAAGACCTTGTCTTTTCATGTAAAAACTTAACAATCAAAGAGCCACATTAATATTTCTTTTTATTTAAACTGTCTTGTACCACATTTTCATAAGTATTTCATAGGTTAAAATGGAGATTTGAGCCAATTGTTGGCTCCTTGAGGGCAAAACCTCTCATTAATCTTCATACCTTAAAGTATGCCTACCACAGGATCCTACATATAATGAGAATTCAGTAAACATTTACTGGATGAATACATGAAAGAGAAAGAGGGAAAAAGAATTAAAATTTCAAAAGCAATTAAGAAAGCATAAATAATCTCTTAATCTTGGGAAGGGGATCCTTGTGCAGCCTTTTTCTAAACACATTAGAAAGGAAACAAGCATTCATGTTTCACCTACTATGGACTAGGCACTCTGCTAAACTCTTTACAAATGTTGCCTCATTTGATCTTTACAATCCTGGGAAGTAGATGCCATTATTAGCCCCATTTAATAGTTGAAGAAAGTGAGGCAGACAGAAACTCAAGTGAATTCCCCAGTCACACTAGCATCTGGTTTTGAGATTTGAACTATTTTCTTTTTTGATTCTAGGATCAGAATCTAACCATATACTACCTAAATGCCTATATGGTTCATATTAGGAGTAACTTTTCACATTTATCAGTGAATGGAATACCATAGTTGAGTGAAGAAGACATTAGTTTGAATCCTGCCTTAGACACTTACTGGCTGTGTATATACATATGTGGATATATATATATATATATATATATATATATATATCCCTAACTATTATTAGTTTAATTTTTATTTTAATGGGAGTGGGTACTAGAGAGCAGGGAAGTATGGAGGTGAATAAAACACATGGGACTTTAACTTAGGTAGACACATGCAAGATTAATATTCTTCACTTGCTGAGTTAATGTGAGCTGTACAGATGAAGAGATAATAAATGGAGTACCTTGAAACCCAATCCTTGTAACCAAGTAAACTAGACTCTTTCCTACTCATTACCTTTTTTTTTTTTTTTTTTTTTTGCTTTCACCAAGCTCCAATAACAGGGCTGGATTTTTCCTTTAATATATATAGGAACAAATGCAGTAGCAATTTTCCAGTAGCATTAAACAAATTGCATTGCCCAGAAAATATCATAAGCACTTACTTATTCTCCAGGATATAGCACTTTGCACTGACAAGAATACATTGAGTAAGCAAGCATCAGCCTTACAATGTTCTGTCACTCTGCAGAAGCATCAGAGAGAATTATCTTATAAAACCAAAGCCCTACCTGGCTAATACAAGCACAACATCCCTGGAGCTGCACTCACTCAGTCTTAGAAATTGGAAAGCTTCTGGAAAGGGTGAGGTCTGTTGTGAGTTGTCTAAAATCAGCTCTGTAAGATATCCTTACCAACTAAAGATATCAGTTGGATCAGAAAACAAACCTATTGTCAGCTGGGTCTTACTTGTCTTTCTTCTTCTTCCACGGGATCTTAATGTTGCCCACCTCATATTAATTTATAATCTGTGTTATGATTTGCAAAATGGAGTATTGAGAAAGGAGTGCTATTCTGTTCCAAGCCAGCTTTTTATGATTACTGTTTGTGTGACTTGGGCTAGCTCTGCCCTCTTCCCTTTATTAATAAAATGGACTTAAACTAGAACAGATCCCTTCTAGATCTAAACTGACCATCCTAAGAACCTATGAATTTCTCATCTGACATGTAATAACCCTGTAAGGTAGGCCCTACTGGTATTGTTTTTTGAATTTTATAGTTGAGAAAACTGAGACTTAGAAAGCTATGGTCACAGAGCTAGTGCTGGATATAAAATTTAAATCCAGGTCTCTTTTGACTCCAAGTCCAATGTTCTTTCCATTATACTGAATCTGTCTCTTACTAAATATTTGTTATGGACAAATATTGTCAGGTAGGTGGCACCGTAGATAGAGCATTTTACCATAGAGTCAAATTTTAATTTAAATCCAGCCTCGGATACTTACTAGGTATATGACCCTGGGCAAGTCACTTAATCCTGTTTGCCTAAATTTCTTCACTTGTAAAATGGAGAAAGAATGCCAAACCACTCCAGTACTTTTGCTAAGAAAACTTCAAATGGAGTCACAAAGAGTCAACCATTACTGAAACAATTGAACAATGAATACATCAACAAATAACAAAAATTATAAATGCCAATACATGCATTGTCCTGACAACTGATTGGATTTGGGAAAGTGAGAAAAGTAAGGGGAAAGAAGATAGAAAAACAAGCCAAGAATATGCTAGGGTTTTGTCTTAACTATTAGAACAATGTAGGAAAAACTCAAACAGGAAATATAATGAGGAATATGAAGCCTGCCCTTATGTGTTTGTCTGGCTAACTCTTTGACATCTATTTTTCAGAAGATAATAGCTAAGACACAATATTTTAATAGCTAGAGCTCTACCTTGAGAATCTGGATATCTTTGATTCTTTGTTCAAATAATAAATAAATAATAATTATTGTTATTATTATTTTGCAGATTAGTACAAGAATCTCTGTGACATAGTGAGAGCCGCTGTACTCAAAACTGTGAAGACCTGATTTCAAATACTTCCTCCAAACACTTCCTTATTGTGTATTCTTCATGACCACTCTGTGTTCTAGGTAACTCTCTAAGATTCTAAAGTGTAGACAACTGCATCTGTGGAAGGAATTTTTACACCATGGAGTTCTCTGTTCTAATGAAATTACAGCTCCAATCCCCATTCTTCTCCTCTAATAAATTAATGCTGCCTGATAAACTAACCACGTGAATTAGCTACATAAATTAACATATATGAGGCTAGAGTGTTTAAGGACAGAGGGACATTAAAAGGACAGATTTGGATCAGCAGTCGAGAGGAGTGATGGGAATGTTAAAATAACAACAGACATATTTTGGATTGTGAACTTCTTTTTTGTCACTTTTTTGTATTCTCAGCGCTTACACAATGTCTAGTACATAGTATGTTTAATGCATGTTTATTTATTGATTAATTATAGGTACTTTCATAAGGTTGAAGCACAAACTCTTCTGGGGAGTAAAGCAAAATAAAATTATTGAGATAGTCTTGGATGATGTGGGGAAATTTCTAGAAGTACCAAAAGAGCAGCTTGGGTTTAATAGGGAACTACTGTGAGTTCTCGAGCAGTATAGTGATTGAATACATACTCTACAAATGTTACTCTGTAAGATGTTATAAGTGTAGAAAAGTTATGAAAGGGAAGATAGTGGGGAGATAGTAAATATATTTGTTGCCTTTTAATGATGCTACTGTTTTCCACATCTGGGTTTCCAGAGTCAGAGGCACTCCCCAATCTTCTAGGTCCATGTTCAAATCAGTTGCCAATTCTTATGGATTCCTCTTTCCATTTTCATAACTATAACCCCAGTTCAAATGTTAATCATTTCTCTTTTAAATTATTATAAAATTTCTTAACTGCTTCCAATATTTTCCTGCTTCAGTCCTTCATAGAGCTGACAAAATAATCTTCCTATAGCATGGGTCTGACCATGTCTCTGCCTTGTCTAAGAATTTTTAGTGGTTCTCTATTACCTCCAGGATGAAATATAGATTCCTCAGGCTGATGTTTAAGACTCTTCATAATCTGTCTCCAGCCTATCTTTCCATACTCATTTTATAATCCTTCCTTTCACAGTCTATATTTCAGCCAATTGATCAGCTCTTTCCCAGATCATCATTTTATTTCTGACCTCCATGCCTTTGTAAAGGGTAATCTATATGCTTAGGTCTCTTTAACATGTCCTAAACGTCCTGATCTAAAACTCCTGACTGTTAATACTTTTCCTTCAAATGACCTTGCATTGTTTATCTGTATAAATGTTCTCTCTTCCCAGTAGAATGTAAGCTTTTTGAGACCAGTACCTGATTTTGTGGTTGTTGTTGTTTTATCAAGTACATACAAGATTCACTGACATTGTGCTAGATGGAATAGAATAGAATTTCTTTTTAGTAATATTGGTCTCATTGTTTATAATACAATTTAAAAGAGACAAAAATTGTCAATAGCTGACAAAAATCTGGTAATTAGGAAAGAAGGAAAGATTTAACAAGGATTCTGTCCAAAGGAACATATGGTGATTCAGTAATAAAACTGGGGGAAAAGACAGATATGACTCATAATCCAATATTTTAGCTATTAGAAGATGGTGCATTTCTTTTATGAAAGTTGGATCAGAAAGGACTAAAAATGTAAGCAAACAAACCTCAAGGACTGGCTTCTCTTCCTCATTGTTTCATTTACTATTCTTCATAACTTAATTTCAGACTCTTCCTATACTTAAAAGAAACTCTTGGACTTTACAGACTTCCTTTTCTGCTTTGAGTCTTTTTATTTTTTCCATCTTTTTTCATCTTATCAAAAGTCATTTCTTCTTTTGAAAGCTTTAGAAATCCAGACCTCTGTTCATGATTATATGATTTTGAAATTCAGCCATCCTTGTATACTCTTATAACATCCTGTGTAGAAATTGATTTCTTCTTTAATGCTTGTATAGGGAAGAAATGTGGCACAATTTGACAAAAACAGAACATAGGACTTTGACCAAGTCACAACCTCTCAGTATTTCAGGAAATGCTTTATGACTAAGTTACAAACAAATTACATCTTGTTATACTAGTTATATTATATTGCATATATAATTGTATATTGTTATATTACTTTATATATATATAAGTATATACATAGTATATATACTTATATATATTTATATATATATATGTATATATATATATATATATATATAGTATGCATATGTGTGTATGTATGACATGTTGCTAGGTATAATATATATTAGTTACATGTTATATCAAAAGAAACAGTTTCTTACTTCCTTGAAATAACAGGTCCAAATAAAAAAAAAAAAGCAAGGTAGGGAAGGGTGGCCTGTATACTTCATCAAACTTAATATGATGTATATTTTTAATTATTTAAAATGTCTACCCCTGGTCTGGCATTTTCTCTGCTTCTCAGTCCTGGTCTCTAAATGCTCTGTTTCCTCAGCCGACTTCATTTTCTTTAGTCCCTTCTCCCAGTGTCCCTAAAAAATCTCCATTCTTTCATTGCATAGGCAATTGCAGAGGTGGTAGCTTAAATTCAGATCTTTGAAAACTTGCCTGCCAACCCCAGAAATATTCTCACAATATATGTATTGGGAATCAGACTCCTTTCTGAAGAGAGAGACCAGGCTGTTGCCAAACAGAAGGCATCTCAGCATTTGCTGGTGGTAATTTTCCATTGCAACCACTTAAAACATGAGAAATTTCTTCTCTTTATACTTGACCTTGCAACCAGGGGCTTGCTGTTCAGCAAAATGCATGCTCAGTCATTTGGAATACAAAGAGGCTATGTTACTACATAAGAAAATACAATTATCAATATAATTAAAGTGGCAATAATGTCAGTTATATCAGCACACCAACATAGTTTAATTATATTAGCTCAATTAACATAACATTTGAGTGTATATACATGTACATATGTATAATCATTATTTTGATAATAATGTAGCATATATGCTCTGGCTCTACTCTTTTAGGTCCAGACTGCTAAATCTCCCCATCTAGGAGATGCCCTGGGAAAGTTGGGACACTTCTGTAATTCCATCAGCTCAAGACCCCATTAATGCTACTCCATTTTTTAGAGGGCTTAGTGATAACCCAATTTACATTTAGCCTTCACTTAGGCATCAGTTAATTCCTTGAATACAAACTCCTTTCTTCAACTTCTTTTGCATTCTCCATATTTTTAATAGTACAAAGGGTGTATATATGGGTATACACTAAATTCTTGCTTATTATTTATTGATTGATTGATTGTTGGCTCTAGATAAGCTTTTCAGAAATGCCTTATCTTTTTTAAAATGGAAAAGGATTATGCTCATAATGTCACTTTGGAACTGAGAAGGAAATTAATAGAAGCACAGTGTTCAGAACCAAAGGTTATGGGATCATTGTATTCTGCTGTGGTCAGCCCAAATTTGCAATGATTTTTTTTTTCAGTACTAGAGTTCACATTGTAGCAAAGAAACCGACAAACTGAATTATGTTTTAAAGATGATGACCAAGATGGCAGAAGGACTTGAAGGCCATACCACAAAGGAATGAGTTAAAAGAATAAGGATGGGGAAAGGAAGACTTTATATAGATATAATTTAAATGTTTCAATATTTGAAGAATTATCATGTGGAAGAAAGAGTAGCTTGTTTTACTTGTCCATGAACGACAATTCTAGGAGCAATGGGTGGAAGTTGTAGAAAAGTACTTTTTGGCTCAATATAAAGAAAACCTTTTTAACTTTAGGATGGTACAAAATGGGAAAGAGCTGCTTTGAAAAGTGTGAGATTCTCCTTTACTGGAGGTTTTTTTTTTTTAAGACAAAGTATAGTTGACCAATTGTTGGGATTTAGTGATTCCTGCTAAAGTAGGGGTTAGACTAGGTCATGGCCAAGGTCATAGGGTCATAAATTTGGGACTTAAATTAACCTTATTGTCTGAGCCCAACTTTATAGATCAGACCCAGAAAGCTTAATGATTTGCTAAGGTTATATAGTTAAAAAATATCTCAGATAGGATTTGAACCCAGATTTTCCTGCCTCCAAATCCAGTGCTTTGCCCATTAGATCATATTGTCTCTACACTTAACTAACCCAATATTTGATTTGAAAAACATCCTTTTTAGATGGTTACTTAAATCATGAGTCTGTCAAATATTTCTCCCTCCCTACCACCTTTAAAAATAAATTAAAGGTTTTACATTAAAAGCCTTCTCCATCTCGAAAATGTTTAAGCTAGCTAGAGGTGGCCATCAGCTCTTCTCTTCTTGATATTTGACACTTTACCTGATATCCCTTTATTAACCTCTTCCAGAAATAAGCTTACCAGCCTTAGAGAGCTAAGAGAAAATGTCCCAAACAACTTTGAAAAATATCTGAGGGTGATTTGTCAAAGAAAATGATTTTTTTCCATGGAAAGTCATAGTCTTTTGCCCTTGTTTGTCTGGCAGGGAACAAGGTTTCTGTTCTTCCTAAGGCATCGTTAATGTTTGCCATACCACCTGACACATAAGCTCCACATGTGTATGGTTTGATAAATGATTTGCCCTTAGATGTTCATCAAAACTGACCAAATCCTCTCACTACATTCCTCTTGGGTTATTTTTTTCTCTGACTTTTTTTTTTTTTTTTACCAGTTACGGGTACTTGGGATGGCAAGGAAATATAAACAGCTGGGTCTGAATGAACAAGAAGGACCCTGTGACAAAAACAGTGGCAATCCAACACTAAGTCTTTTGAACTGGGACTAGCTCTGCACTCTGGGGAAATAGAGCTGTGCTGGGCCAAGTCCCTTGGAAATGTGTGAGCATATGTGGTAGAACTTTACTTATTTCTGATTTAACTTTCCTACCTCCTTCCTCTCTTTCAAAAAGATTTTGCCATCATTGATTCAGATTTGAAAGAGACATTAGATGATTCCAGTCTAACCTTTTTATTTTATTGATGAGGAAACAGATCTAAGAGAGGCTGAAACTTACCTAAAATGACCCATGTCCTGTGACTCCAGACTCAGAGCTCTTTCCACTATTTTTGAGACAGTATGATTTTGTGGAGTTTCAACTCACTTGGTATATACTTTAAAATGTGGGAAGACATATTTTATTGCCAAATTAATGCCAAATGTGTATTTAGGCAAAGTACCTTTCTTTGCTTTAAGGGTGATCCATCCTAATGGGCAGTGTGTTATGCTGCCTCTGGACCCAAAAAAATAGTGTACTTCCCTGGGATGTACATGGGTCTGTATCAGATAAATCTGGGGCATTTATGATGGTATAATGAATGGAGAGATGATATAATGGATAACCCTAGATGGATAAAGTACTGGGTATGAAGTTAAGAAGACCTGAATTCAAATCCAATCTCAGACATTTACTAGTTGTATTATTCTGGGCAAGTCATTTAGCCATGGTTTACCTTAGTTTTCTCATATGTAAAAATGGGGGTGATAATAGCACCTATTTTCTAGGTTGTTGTGATATATATGATATAATATGTAATATGTTATATATGATAAAACATGTAACATATATGACATAATAATTGTAAAGTACTTAGAATGGTGCCTGGGACTTAGTAAATGCTATCTAAGTATTTATTTCAAATGTGGAAAGACTTACATTATCAGATACATAGTGAAATGAGTTGAAACAGGAGAATATTGTACATAACAATAGCAATATTTTTCAAAGAAGAAAAAATATTTTTATATAAATATATACTTATTTCACCATCACTTTATTATTATAATAACTCAGTATACAAAAGATTTAAGCAGACAATTTCTCAGTCTCATTCCTAGTATGAATGAGGCAAGAACTGCTGCGAATTTTTGGGTGGGACTGTCTCTTTCCATTACAACTTCCATGTGATCATGATCAAACTTTTGGTGATTAATACCTACTGTTGTCCACTAAGTATACTAAGGCTATAGGAATGCTGGATAAAAATTGCTTTTATAACAGAAATGGCGAATCAAATGGTTCACATTTCTATAGTACTTCATATCTTACAAAGGACTTTCCTGACAACAATCCTGAAAGGTGAGTCACTGTTTAATAAATAAAAAAAACAGGTTCATAGAGGCTAGTTTACTTTGCCACTTTCACAGAGTTAAATGGTAATGTCATTACATCCTTGACTCCAATTGCAAAGCTATGACAGCCATACTATCCAGTTTAGCAAAGAGGAGGGTGGGATGCTGAGTGAATGCTGAATGCAGTACAACTTGAACACTCTAATCACATATCAACACCATGATTGGTACTAAAGGACATTTGTTACTGGACCAAAATTTAGCTGTTCTGACCTAGAGACAAAACCTATTTGGCTTGTTCCTATTGTATGAAGGAACCTCCCCCCTCTCAAGATCATATCTGCAAATAATGTCATGTCCTTTGACTGAGTTTGGGTCTTTCTTGAAGGTTTTACTGTATCTTAGATTAGACAGAGAAAGTATCTTTGATAGTCTATTCTATACACTATAAAGTACTACATAAATGCAAATTATTATTATTATTATCATTGGAATGGAGAGACCAGTCCTGTCCCAGGAAGAGTTCACTTCTTAGAACATCCCCTTCCTGGTTCCAACCATTATAAAGGCTTGATACACTTGCTTCCTGGCATGTGAAATGGAAGAACATTTACAAGTATTCTCTGATTGTTTCCTGATCATTTATTGGGTGCTGATGGCAAGTGTGCATACAAAAGATTTGAGCAGACAATTTCTCAGTTTCATCCCTGACATGAATGATGCAAGAACCGCTGTGAATTGTTGGGTGGAGCTGTCTGCATTTCAGCTGCCATGTGACCATGAATAAATGATGCCTTTTTTATTGTATGTGTTTATTCATTCATCTATGAATGAGTATCTGGAGCCAGAAGAAATAGATTGTGACACCGTAAACTCCAAATGGTCAGAAAACCTATTAAAGATTCCACCAATGAATTGTGAATGGATCCAACCATTCTGAAGAGCAATTTGAAACTATGCCCAAAGAGTTATCAAACTGTGCATACCCTTTGATCCAGCAGTGCTACTACTGGGTTTATACCCCAAAGAGATCTTAAAGGAGGGAAAGGAACCTGTATGTGCAAGAATGTTTGTGGCAGCCCTCTTTGTAGTGGCAAGGAACTGGAAACTAAATGGATGCCCATCAATTGCAGAATGGCTAAGTTATGGTATATGAATGTTATGGAATATTATTGTTCTGAAAGAAACTATCAGCAGGATAATTTTAGAGAGGCCTGGAGAGAGTTACATGATCTGATGCTAAGTGAAATGAGCAGAACCAGGAGATCATTATACATGGCAACAAGACTATGCAATGATCAATTCTGACGGATATGACTCTCTTCAACAATGAGATGATTAAGACCAGTTCCAAGGATGTTGTGCTGAAGAGAGCCGTCTACACCCAGAGAGAGGACCCTGGGAACTGAATGTCGTTCACAACATAGCATTTTTACTTCTTTTGTTGCTATTTGCTTGAATTTTATTTCCTTTTCATTTTTTCCCTGTTTGATTTGATTTTTCTTGTGCAGCAAGATAATTGTATAAATATTTGCATATATTGGATTTAACATATTTCTACCATGTTTAACATATATTGGATTACTTGTCATCTAGGGGAGGATTTGGGGAAAGGGGGGAAAATGGGAACACAAGGTTTTGCAAGGGTTAATGCTGAAAAGTCATCCATGAATATGTTTTGAAAATAAAAAGCTTTAATAAAAATATCCCACCAATGGATTTAGTCATAAAAATCTTCTTGTAGCCACAACAGCTGAATCCAGTGAGAGGTCATCTCTCTCCTGCAAGGAGCCATTTCAATTAAGCAAGGAATAAAGCTCCCATTTGAAGGCTATCCTACACCTAAAAGTGAACTTGGAGTGGCCTGAATCCCTAGGTTATCCCACTCTTCCCCTCTGAAAACACCCTTTTCACAGACTGTGAATATGAAGAAGAGAGAATACATTTTTCCAGTTGTGGGGGATATAGTATTTCAACCTTGTTATACCTTATCCATAAATCTCTTCATAAAATCTAAGAGATATTTATTGGTTAATTGATATTGAAGAGCACACTAGTATGAAGTAATACCAGAAACTTAAAATCTTCAGGGTCCCTAAAACCCTGAAGAGGAGGAATATTTATTTATCCTCTGGGGATCCAGCCTACCTAATGGTAGGTTAAGAGAGTGAGCACTGAGGGGGTGCTGTAATGTTCTGAGAAGACCAGCTCTAGAAATGTCTATTTTTGTGACCCATCATAAACCACACTCTTCTGTTTCATTTTCTTTATCTATGAAAAAGGATAATGTTATACTACAATATTTAAAGGGTTGTTTTGAAGTAAAGCATTTTATCAGCCTTAATGCATTGTACAGGGCTTCCCCAAAATCTCAGTGAAGTTTTCAGCTTCAAAAGTTTTGGGATATCTTGCATGAATGTGAATTTTAAGGGTTTTCCTTTACTGAGAGAATCACAGATTCTCACCTTGAAATATTAAAAAGATATTAATGTATGATAAATCTGTGAGATTGTATTATTAAATAATAACAAGCATTTATTAAGTAACTGTAAAATTCCAGGCACTGTGGTAGGTGGGGGGCAGGGAGAGATACTAATAAAAAAACAATATAGTCCAAATATACTCAAGAAGTTCATATTCTACTGGAAGTACGAGGACTTTAGTTCAAATGCCCTGTCTTTCATTTCCTTTTCCTATAAAATGAAGGAGTTTGATCTAAATGACTTCTAAGATCCTTGCCAATCTTAAACATACGTTCAATGCTAAATATAACTGAAAAGAACTCTTCAGTTGGGCAATAGAATTAGATTCCGGAGGAAAATCACTTTTTGCTTTTTTCATTCCTTATTAGCTGGAGACACTATACTGTGGGGCCATGTAGGTGCCAGAAAAGTGTGGCATAATCAGTCAGTGCTACATGTCTTTTGCAACTTCCTGTTTGTGCCAGCTCAGAGCCGCTGGACACAGAACAAGAAATATCTCCCTCTCAAAAAAGAGGGAGTTACTTAATTTTAGAGGACACAGATCTTTTCTGTAAGAGGATATTATAAGCTTTTTATCTTTTTTCCCTTTTATTTCACAAAAAATTGCAAGTCTATTATGTACAACTTGCTATTCCTTTTAAATATATAATAAAATTATGGTGTAATTTCCCCCCCCACCCCTTTTCTTCCCTGTAATTGCCTGTTCCTCTTATTCCCTTAACTGCTTCTCTAGAAAAGTTCCTATCATTCATACTCTCTGGGGGTCACATAGCTTCACCCAAAATTGAAAGACAGGAAATAGAAAGTGTTAGCCCATGATTTATTCTTTGACTAAATGCAGTGTTCTTTCAGATGTGAGAGGTAACTTGGTACTTAACTCCTCCAAGTTCTATCCCCATTGCATTCCCCAAACCTTCCTAAGAAATCTGAGAATGACATTTTTAACTGAAGCACATGTGCCTCAAAGCCTCTGAGAACTTGAACAAAGCTTGGGAAACAAAAAAGTTGCTGTAAGTACATTGCAAAAAATTAAATATACATTTTAAATTATCTACTACATCCTAAGGGACTTAGGTGCAGTCAGGATAATTAAAATGCAATGTTAATGAGCAATAAATGATAAAAAAATCACTAAATGGAAATGAGGGGTTGATATAAATCCCACTTCTGCTCAATTGAATTTAATTCACTTCAATTCAACAAGCATTAAATATCTACTAGGTAGGCCTTAGGAAATGCCTGGTAATGAATGAACTCAAAATACAATCTCAAGTTAATGGAATACATAATTAATGTCACTCTATTGTTATACATTGCTTCGTTTTATACTTTCCTTTGAAATTTTCCTTTTTTAATTTTGGACCTGTATATCATCAAATACTTGAACAAAGAAGATAGATATTATTATTATTATTAGTAGTAGTAGTATTTTATGTGACTCAGAACACAAAATACTGGCCAAAGAAAAAAAAAGAGAAAGAGAACAAAAAAAAGAGCAGGTTTATAGAAAGTTGATATTTATATAGTACTTTGATGTATGGAAAGCACCTTTTATATGCTATTTCACTTAATTGTTCTACTTGCTTTAAGAGATAGATACCATTATCACCATCTCCAATCTGCTGATTAGGAAACTGAGATTCAAAGAGATGACTTGATTTGCCTAGGGTCACTCAACTAAGTCAGTATTTGAATCCATATTTACCTGAATCCTAGTTCAGCGTACTCTCAGCAAGACTAAAGCAAAAAATCACTAGCTGTCTATGTAACAATAGGCAGTCTCTTCACCTCTCTTACCCTCAAGTTTCTTGATCTACAAAATTAAAGAGTTGGACTCAATGTCCCTTTAAGTTCCCTTCCCACTCTACAAAATCTACAAAATGAATTCTATTCATGTGGTGTCCCTTTGAGTGTGACCACACAGCTCAGCACCAAAATATTTATCTTGTCTGACTCACTGAGGCAATTCAGTACTACCATTTGAATGCTGTGAAGTTGCCAGTGAATTAGGCTAAAAGAACATTTCCATTCTGATCCTTTTCGTTAATGCTCTCCTTCAAACTGGAGTAAATGTACCAGATGTCATTGATAACATGAGGTATTCCTTCCTAGCTTCTTGCTGTAAGTACTCCCTCACCTTTAACTCCAGATTCATGGATGAACAGTTTTATTTTGGTGCCTAATCGAATAATGGCCAATTTTTTTCTTAATGATGGCATGGAGGAACTCTATTAAGTCTTCTCCTTCAAACTCTTTCTTGATTCATAGTTCTATGCCAAGCTGCCTCTCCCATCTGAAGGATCACTGCATTTAGTCGATGAGAGAGGATGAAAGGAAAAACTTAATAAAGCCCTTTCTAATATTCCCTCCCTAGTATATTACTGATTCCAGGAATCATTGACTATAGCCCTTATTAACAGGCTAACATGCTACTAATAGGCTACTGATTCCAGGTCTTTTTCTTTCCAGGAAAGACTTTGTTCATAGAGTTGGAATGTGTTAAGAGAAAATGCTCTTTGCCTTTAGTTTCAGAAGACAAAAAATAAAAATGATTATCAGCTCAGAGCAATAGTCAGAGGCCCTGTGTGGTGAAATCTTCTGTATAAATAATGCTGTTACAGGTAAACCAGGTATTCTTAACCTAGTGTCTCTTGGGAATCCATAAAAAAATTTCAAGGAATCCATAATCTTGGATAGTGAAAAAAATACATCTTCATTTTCACTTGCATCTAACTGGAATTTATCATTATCTTTCATTTTTTAAAAAAATTCTGAAAAAGGACTATAGATTTTACTGGATTAGCAGAAAGATTTAATGATACAAAAAAAAAATTAAGGCCCCTAAATTAAAGGAAGAGTCTTTCATGAGTAGGGATAAGTGGTTTGTTTTTTGATCTCTTACCCTCATCTCTGAGTCTCAAGAGTAAAATGTCCAGTGAGGTCTGAAGATGAGAACTTAGATCCACACTGATATTGTAATACAGTGCAAGTAGTTTAAAGATTGTAATATAAAAAGCAGGGGTGGGGAAATCCTTCTGGAAAAAGACCCTGTATGTGCAAAAATGTTTGTGGCAGCTCTTTTCGTAGTGGCTAGAAACTGGAAAATGAATGGATGTCCTTCAATTGGAGAATGGTTGAGTAAATTGTGGTATATGAATGCTATGGAATATTATTGTTCTATAAGAAATGACCAGCAGGATGAATGCAGAGAGGCTTGGGAGAGACTTACATGAATTGATGCTAAGTAAAATGAGCAGAACTAGGAGATCATTGTACACTTCAACAACAATACTACATGATGATCAATTCTGATGGACACAACGAGAGGATCCAAATTAGTTCCAATTGATCTGTAATGAACAGAAGCAGCTACAACCAGAGAAAGAACACTGGGAAATGAGTATGGACCACAACATAACATTTCCACTCTTTCTGTTATTGTTTGCTTGCATTTTTGTTTTTTCTTCTTAGGTTATTTTTACCTTCTTTCTAAATGCAATCTTTCTTGTACAACAAGATAACTTTTCAGGATTAGACTAGCAAAAGGGGTATTTGGAAATAATGCCATGAAATCATTCTGACATTCTCCTGAGAGCTATTGGAACACTTCATGCTACCTCAATAAGAAAAACAACATGAGTATGAATGTATCAAAAGGAATTTCAGAACATTTCTCACATAGTTTTTAAGAGACATAAAACAAGTCTTCTGCTTGTTAGGCGGTATACTATCTCTCCTGTGTTCACATATTATCAGACAAAGCAGAATGAGCAGATTAAGTCAGTGAGCAATTTGAATCACAGAACTTCCGAGTTGGAAAGGACCTCAGAGGCCACCTAAGTCTGACCTAGACATAAATAACCATCTCTTTGTCAACATCTCTGACAAGTGGGCATCTTGCTTCTGTTTGAGAAAGAAGAAAATGTCATTCCATCACATTCCCTCTACCACTTACTGACCACATGGGTATCTATTCACTCCCCCACTTAATCAATAAATGGCTAAGTCCTGTCAATTAATCCTGCCACCACCATGGTGGAGGACAACGTCATCTCAAACCTAAACTGCTACAATACTCTACCAATTGTTTCGCTTGATACAAACCTCTCCTCACTCCATCCACCCTCACTCAAACTGATCTTTCTAAATCACAGGTGGGACTGTGTCATATAATCAGCTCCACTGGTTCTTTGTCATCTTTAGCATTCTTATGTAAAATCCTCTGGCATTCAACCTATGAGATAAAAAATGTCTTTTTACATCTTATTTATTAATCTTATTCTCCCTATGACTCCCTAAACCCTGTATATCCTGTCAATCAGTGATGTGATTGCTTGTTTTTCCATGGACAGGACACTCTTCTGATTGCATTTTCACTGGTTGTCCCCCATGCCTGGAATTGTCACCAGGAATTGCCTCCTATCTCATCTCTGTTTCCTCTCTCCCCTGGCTTCCTTTAAATGCAGTTAAATCTTTTTCAAAATGCTTTTTCTGATCACCTTTAATTCTAGTGCCTTTCTTCTATTGATTATCTTGAATTTATTCTACTTATCTTTCTTCCTGTTGTCTCCCCCATTAGACTGTTATCTCCTTAGAATAAGAAATGTTTTTCTTTGTCTTTGTTATTTCCAGCATCTTACATAATCCCTGGCACGTATTATACAACTAATAAATCCTACTTGATGGACCAACTAATTGAAGAGGGGTGCCTGTAAAATTGTTTTCTTACAGCAAGTCTAAATGTGTCTCTTTGTTTCTGATTCTTACTTTTGGCATGAAGCAGGACAAATCAAATCTCTATTTTCTGTAACAATCCTTCAAATAGTTGACTATAGTTATCTTTTATTTTTCAGGTCTTTTATAGTTACCTCTATAGCATGTTCTCCAGGACCACTACTATCTATCATGGACATGATGGCCTGATTATCAGTGTCTTTGCACTTGCACTGAGCACATCTCAGATATTGTCTGACAATAAATGAGGGCAGGCATCAGGGTTATTGGATGCCATGTTTCTTGATGCAATCAAAGATCTCATAAAATTTTTTACATTGTCATATTACATTACTATCTCTTACTGAGTTTGTAGTACCCTAAAATTCTTATTTCTTATCACATAAACAGTTGTCAAGCCATAAATCTTCATCCTGTACTCAGCATTATTTATTTATTGGAATAGAACTTCAAATTCATCTTAATTAGATTCCATCTCATATGACTCAGTCCATTATTCTAGACGGTCAAGAATTTTTTGGATCCTGACATCAAATATATCAATTATTTCTTCCTGATTTGTGTCACTGACAAATTTATTGAGTGTGCCATCCATGAATAACTGGATTCAGAGACAAACACTGGCTTATAGTTCAAAGAATAGACCCTTTTCCCTTTTTTGAAAATTGTCAAAACACTGGCTTATAGTTCAAAGACTAGACCCTTTTCCCTTTTTTGAAAATTGGCAATACATTTTTACTTTACTAGTTCTGCAATATCTCTCTCATTCTCTGCAATCTTTCCAAGGTCAGCAGTAGCTCCTCTGCAAACATATCTGCCATCATTCCGACCCTCCCCTATTCCTATCCCAGTACTCTGGAGCTTTCATCTGGTCCTGATGACTTGAAGTTTTTGAGGGTAGCCAGGTAAAATTACTCAAATTACTTCCATCATCTTTTCAAGAATGAAATTACCATTAAGAGAAATGTTTTTAAAAATTAGAGTCTGATTTTATTAGAATAAAGGCAATTTGATATCTAAATATTTGTCATTATATCACTATCACTATAATGTCATTACTGAGTCTTCTTTGTGATTTTTCCTTAAACGCCTCATCTAATTTTTCCTTATGCCTAGGTGGTCTGTAGTATACTTTTGTGATAATCACTTTTACTTTTTCCTCCATTGAAATTGTGTGAAAATCATACTTGCCCCTTCCATTACTAGGTTTTCTTAGAATAAATATACCTTCTTATCATTTAATGTTTCCAGATTGGAGAAATATTACTATATGATTTGGTTCAGTTCTCTGGAAAAAAACAACAACTCAAAAACTATGGCACAAAAGGGATCAAATGGGGCAGCTAGGTGCCTCAGTGGATAGAGCACCAGCCCTGAAGTCAGGAGGACCTGAGTTTAAATCTGGTCTCAGACACTTAATGCTTCCTAGCTGTGTGACTCTGGACAAGTCACTTAACCCCAATTGCCTCAGCAAAAAAAAAAGTGATTAAACTTCATACCCTTTAAAAAGATTGTATATATATTTATAGTTTGGAGGAGGAAAAAACTAGAAACAAAATAGTTAGCAACCTTTGGGGAATAATTGAAAAAATTATGGCATATGAATGTGATGAGATATTGCCATCCTGTAAGAAATGACAAATAAAAAATTTTTTGAGAAACTCGTGAAGAGCTGAGTATAATATTCACAATAACTACAATAATGTAAAGGAAATTGGAACTAAAAGATATCAGAACTCAGATCAATGTAATTATCAATCTTAACTCTAAAGCAAGACTTCTTAAATTTTTTCTACTTGCAACCCCTTTTTGCTTGAGAAATTTTTATGTGATCTCAGGTACGGTGTAAAGCGCTAAAACTATGAAAATGTGTACTTGAATCAGACAACTGAGCACTTAAGGCTAATTACCTAGGAGACAATGACTCTATTAGCATATATTTGGATAAATGGCTCTTCTCACAGTTGATGTTGGCTCAATGTTTAGTGTTAAGATAATCATAGGCAAGGATTAGAGGGTGGGATAAGACAGGTCCGAGTCACTTGGCAGCAGGACCAGGAGAAGAAAGGTAGAGATTCTGGATTCCAGAACTGAGAAGAGATCTTTGGCAAAACTCCTGGCAGTTTGCCTGCTTTTTTCACTTCTCCCCCTAAAGACCAAGGACTTTTACTTATCTGGCTGATCCTGAGGTCTCCAGGGAACTAACTTGGACTTAACACATAAGTATATAAAATAGGTATACAAATAAAATATTTACTGTTATTAAATCCTTTTTTTCAATTTTTTTTATTAAAGCTTTTTATTTTTCAAAACATATTTGTGGACAATTCTTCAACATTAACCTCTGCAAAACGCTGTGTCCCAATTTCCTCCCCCTTCCCCCATGCCCTCCTCTAGATGACAAGCAGTCCAATATATGTTAAACATGGTAGAAACATATTTTAAATCCAATATATGCATACCTATTTGTACAATTATCATGACACACAAGGAAAAAAAAAAAGAGAAGCAAAATAAAATGCAAGCAAACAACAAAAAAGAGTGAAAATACTATGTTTGTGGCCCACATTCACTTCCCACAATCCTCTCTCTGGGTACACATGGCTCTCTTAATCACAAGATCATTGGAACTGGTCTGAATCATCTCATTATTGAAGAGAGCCATGTCCATCAGAATTGATCATTGTATAAACTTGTTGTCGTGTATAATGATTTTCTGGTTCTGCTCATTTCACTCAGCATCAGTTCATGTAAGTCTCTCCAGGCCTTTCTGAAATCATCCTGCTGGTCATTTCTTACAGAACAATAATATTCCATAATATTCATAACTGATATTAAGTCATAAAGAAATTTATCTTAAAACAATTCTTTGGTATGCATATACTTTTTATTAAAGACAAAAGCAAATTTCTGTACTAATGGACAGATGTATTGTTTATTTTTACATAAAGAATTAAATCATGGGGTGCAGCTAGATGGCACAGTTGATACAGTACCAGCCCTGAAATCAGGAGGACCTGAGTTCAAATGTGACCTCAGGCACTTAACACTTCCTAACTGTGTGACCCTGGGCAAGCTACTTAACCCCAGTTGTCTCAGGAAAAAAAAAGAATTAAATCATGGTGGAAAATTTGATATCTTTTATTGTTGCCAAATTTTTTGTCACCCGCTTCATTCAGTTAGGTGACCCCATATGGGGTCAGAAGCTTTGCTCTAGAATACTACTGATGAAGCAAAGATCCCTCCCTTTGATAGAGAAATGGTAGACTGCAGGAGTGGAAAGAAACATATGCAGTTAGACACAGTCAGTGGATCAGTTTGTTTTGCTTAATTCACATCCCCCTACTTTTTTTTTTTTAAGTTGCAAAGGAGAGTTCTATTATAGATGGATGGGAATTATTGGAAAATAAAAATAGCACATAAAAGAAGCAGCAATGATTAAATATGACCCCTTTTATTCATTAATTTCCTTTTGAATGAGGTATAACCTTCATAATCACATGCCAGTCTCACTTTCCAACCCCCCATCTCAGTCTAGTTTATCTCATTGCTTTAGTATTTCTAATCCACCTCATTAACTGTGCTTTGTGTATTTGTGTATGGACTATAGCTTTCATTGTTGTTTGTCTCTGAGATACAGTCCTCTGTGAATTTCTCTTCACCTCCACTGCTATTGCTTTTTCTTTTTTATAGGCTCCTATTTCACAGGACCTGACTTGGCACATGTATTTGGGGAATTGTCTCCCTATTATCTTTTTTAGTCTAAAGTTCCTTTGTTAGGATGTAAAAGACTCCATGAAAAAAGATTTACCAGCTATCGTTAGGTACATTCTAAACCTGGCCAAGAGCCCGTTTGTTGCTTTATTTTAAATAGTGAACCAGGAATCCAAATCCCTGTCTCAGACATCACGTTATTAATCAACTGTTTACTCCCCGAATCTGGCTTTTTCTTCCAAAATTCTACCTTCAGGTATCAGCAATGATGAAAATATTACCCATAAACTCAGTTCCTTTCTCTGGTCTTGATAATTCCTATCAACACTAAGGTTATTCTAGTGCTATCATTTGTGTCATTATGAATCACCAGGAAGGGTCACTAGATTTGAGGGATTTTATGTACCTCTGAGGGTGACAGAGAGGTTAGAGCAAGGCCCTGGAGTTAGGAAGATCTGAATTCAAATGTAGCCTTTTACTAGCTCTGTGACCTTGCCCAAGTTAATCTCTATTGACCTCAGTTTCCCCAACAAAAAAAAAATGGGAATATTAATATTTATGTGCTAGGGCTGGTGTGAGCATCAAATGAGATAATTTTTGTAAAGCCTTTAGCATAATGCTTGTGTATATATTTTGTTTTCGGTTTCTTCAGTTGTGTCCACTCTCTATGACCCCTTTTGGGGTTTTCTTGGGAAAAATATTGTAGCATTTTGCCATTTTCTTCTCTAGCTCTTTTTACAGATGAAGAACCTGAGGCAGACAGGATTAAGTGAACAGAATCACATAGTAAGTAAATGTCTGAGGCTGAATTTGAACTTGGGGAGATTGCTCTGCTTCAGATCTGTAGCTCTTTCCATTGCCCTGACTGCCATATAAAAAGAGCTAAATAAATATTTGTTCTCTTCTTTACTTCTTTGATTTCAACAGTAAAATAAAAATTTAGAGATATACTTCTTCAGCATTCCAATAGAGCAATAGATTCAATGATGAGGGTCTTCTTTCAAAGATATAGATTATAATATATTCTTGTCTGCTTAGTCCTTAGCAAGTTTTTTTCATAATCCAATATATGAGGGGCCTTTTTTTTTTTTTTTTTTTTTGGTTTTGTTTTCCTTATATCTCGAGTACACCAATGAAGCACATGGTTCTTTTTCACCTTCCCCATGTGACTGGCCCATCTTCTTTGTTGGTTACTTATTTCTTTAAAAACATCTTTTATGTCATATCTTCTGTGTATTTCCTTGTTGGTGATATGTTTCAGCCTTTTTGTGATCACCACGTCCTTCTCCATTGCCCTTTGGATAATATAGTCATTAATTAGGCAGTGTGAGAGGAGCAGTGTGAAACTATGGAAATTGGGGAATATCTGGTTGGATTAAAAAAACAGTTAAAATGAGCTTCAAGGGCAGTCTTGTAGGGGGAAAAAAATCCCCATAGGGCACCATGTATATATGTTTGACAGTGGGTAATATCCTAGATTGTGTCAGGAGACCCAAGTTCAAATTCCATTTATTAACTGTGAAACTGGTCAAATCGCCTTCTTAATCTCAAGTTCTTCATTTATAAAAAAAGAATATAATGTCACAAACTTTACAGGGTTGTTGAGAGGATCAAAGGAGAAAATGTAAATTGCTTTGCAAGCAATTATTATTAGCCTTATTGCTTTGTTCAAGTGATGCTGTGGAGGGGATATGGATATTTTAAAATACTTTTAGCATCTGATTGATAGAGTTACTTTCTCCTCTGGAGCTAGTTGTCTTTACCCCTGCTCCCTAAGCCTCTAATTTCTAACCACTGGGAGTCAAGGAACTTCTTAAGAGAATGAGAGTTCCCAGTGGAGATTTGTTCTTATTTTATCTATATTTTTAATGTCTTTCTCCCTTATAACTGATTACTGCTTTTTTGTGCTCTTAATATACCTTAATTTATCTATCTGTTCATCCATTTACTTATTTTCTCATTTATTCATTTCGATTAATTTATCATTTATTTATTCATCTCTCTCTTTGTTTCTCTGTTTCTCACTGTCTGTCTCTCTTTCGATGTCTCTCTGTTTCTCTGTCTCTCTGTTTCTCTGTCTCTCTGTGTTTGTGTCTCTCTGTCTGTGTCTCTCTTTGTTTCTCTGTCTCTCTGTTTCTCATAAAAGTACACTTTACTGTCCTGTCCTCCAAAACAATTTCTTGTAGGCCAGAACTCCATGCATACTTAGCCAGAGTTCCCCAGCTCAGTGTTTGGCTTAGCATCCAGTGACTCACTTCCTTCTCTCCTCCTCCTCAAATCTCTCTCCACATTTACTGATTCTTCTCTTTACTCACTCTTTCAGACTCTCCTGACCCTCCCAAACCATTTCTAAAACAAAGGCCCATCAGCCTCCTTGCCTCTGCACAAAACTAACTTTAATTCCACATTCCTTCTGTCCCACACCCACACCCACACCCACATCACTTTCCATTTTCTAAAATGACCAAGCTCAAGCCCCGAGGCTAATTCTTGATGCTCTTAAGCAAGCCATGGAATATCTGGCAGCGGCAAGCCCTTGTACCCAGCTAGCCCTGGGCACACAGCTGCTTTTCCTTTCCATGAATAGTCGCCAAAGTATCTTGAACTTCTGATACACAGTGCACAGACTTTAAAGCCTCTTGTAAATGTCAAAATGAGGATTGAACTTATTCCTCTATTCATATGATAGTTTTGAATATGGAATCAGAAAGACCTGAATCCAAATTCTGCCTCAGATATTTACTGAAAAAGTCACTTAATTTCCATGAGTCTCAATTACCTTACTTGTAAAATGGGGCTAGGTAATAGCATCTAACTCACGGAGCAGTCACCAAGTTAAATAAAATAATATAGGTGAAGTGTTTTGTAAATATTAAAACTCTAGATCAATGTTAACTCATTGTTACTGCTTTTATTGTTACTATATTATTATATTATATTATTATTATCACTAAATACTTGCCATGCAGAGTATGTGTGCAACTTCATTGGGCAGACACTAGATTTAGAGACATGTAGCCCTTGCCCCGCAGGGAGATTACAATCTAGTATTATGCCATTGACCACATGTTGAATTATAACCAGCTGAAGTGAAAGTAACAGATGTCTCACACTGCAAATGAGTGAAAATATAGGAATGACAGTGACAGAGAAAGATTTTTGTCCAGGAGCAACATTTTGGATTTTTCCCCATATGATCAGGGACCTTGGGAAATTGACCCAAGAAAACAAGAGTTCTGTTTTATTTTATTTTGAAAAATGGATCTATGATTTCATTGCTACAGGGAACAGCTGGTGAGGACATTCCTCTCTCTATCAATGAGATTTATAATGTTTTGTAATTTGTGAATTTACAGGGTCACCTGGTGGCTCTTAGGGAGTGATTTGCCCAGAGTCACGAGTCTGTTCAATTTGTAATTTTTTTAGTTTGCAAAATGATTTTAAAAAACCTGTGAGATAGATAGGGATTATTATTCTCACTTTATAGTAGAGGGGACTGAAGTTCAGGGATATTAAATTGCTAAGAGCTGGTTTCAGAGGTAACTAATTTTACATTTAATAGTTTTTTTTTTCTCTCCTGATTCTGGTGGACATTCTCTCTTATTTTTCATTTTCTTTTAACCATTTTTAGTGATAGCTTCTGTTTTTAAAGTGTTCTTTCAATTTTCACATACTACCTCTATGATAAATTTAAATAGACAACTTGTGACAACAAGGAGTCTAGGAAAGGTCATTAAAAATTGCCAGTAAATCTACAGATAATTATTGAATAAGAAGGTGCTTGAACTGTGTAGTTCAAAATGTCTTAGAGTTTGTGCATAGTAACTAGATATTCTAACATTATGGTAGTTTTTTTTTTTTTTTTTTTTTAAAGGAAGTCATCATTAAAAGGACAGGAAGAAAGGAGAAATAAAACAGTCTTCATCCAATTAGCACCTAAAAATTGCCTGTGTTTTCCCGAAACTCTGTCCTGGGATCTCTTCTCTTTTCCTGCAATAGCCAAGGTGTCAAACATATGGCTATGGATTGCATGTTGCCCACAACACTCCTTGCCCAATCCAGATTAAAATGTAACTTAGAAATATTTAACAAGGTAAATAAAATGCAATAAATCATTGATAATGTTAATATATGGTTTTCTAAGTCAGTATGCATCCATTAGTTTAGTGGCCAAGTTCGGTATTAATTTGATTTCACTACTCTACATTATTTCTAACCACCCCACTCCTGGATTATTCTTATTCTTATTAATATTATTATATTATTTCTCTGTCAATGATTCTTAGATCTATTTGGACATCTCAAAACTGTATGTTCCATAGATATACTCAAGATAAAAGTAGAATTCATTCTCTTCCCTCCCAAACCCTCCCCTCCTAACTTTCCTATTACTCTTCTTGGGACCACCATCCTCCTAGTCACGCAGATTCCCAATTTAGGGATTATCTTCACTCCCCTACATGCTCACCATGCCACCATATTCAATCAATTGCCAAATCCTGTTAATTCAATAACTACTTTTCAAACCTCCTTCTGACAATGCAACTACTCTGATACATCCTCTCATGCCAGGGCTCTTGAAGGAGCCTGCTAATCTCTACTCCTGTTCACCCTTCTTTCAGTTGTTAAAGTGTTAATAATAATAATATAGGGACTTAACATTTGCAAAGTGCTTTCATTGGGTTACCTCATTCAATCCTTATAACAACTCTATTAGGTAGGCATTATTATTATCCCTATTTTATAGATGAGGATACTGAAGTTGAAAGCATTTAAGTGACTTGCCCAGGGTCACACTTAGCAGGCAGGGTTTTAACTCAGACCTTCCTAATTCTAATTCTCCATTCATACAGCCACCAACCTTAGACTCTTTTTTTTTTCTGTCTGTTTATCTATCATCTATCTATCTATCTATCTATCCATCCATCCATCCATTATTTATTTATTTGTGGTTTAACAATGGAATACATAGTGCTAAATTTAGGATTAAAAGATTGGGATTTAAAAGATCAAGAGATCATAAAAAGGGGAAAAAGACTCACCTATGCAAAAATGTTTGTAGCAGCTTTTTTTTTTTTTTTTTGGTAGTGGCAAGGAACTGGAAACTGAGTGGATGCCCATCAGTTTGAGAAGGGCTGAATAAATTATGTCATATGAATATAATGAAATGCTGTAGTTCTATAAGAAAGCAGAAAGGCTTGGAGAGATTTTTATGAACTGATGCTAAGTGAGGTGAGTAGAACCAAAAGAACACAGAAGTGTTCAAAAGTATACAGAAACAACAAGAATATGTGATGACCAACTGTGATGAACTTGACTCTTTTCAACGAAGTGATTCAGGCCAATTCCAATGGGCTTGTGATGGAAAGAGAGAAAGGACTATGGGGATTGAGTGTAGATTACAACATAGTATTTTCATCTTTTTTGTTGCTGTTTGCTTGCTTTTTGTTTGTGAAAATATGTTTGGAGGAATTGTACATGTTTCACCTACATTGGATTACTTGCTGTCTAAAGGGTGGGAGAGATGAGGAGGGACGGAGAAATAAATGGAACATGGGATTTTGCAGGGGTGAATGTTGAAATTTGCATGTATTTTGAAAAATAAAAAAAGCTATTATTAAAAAGAAGATTTGGGTTCAAGTTCTTGATTTGCCATTTACTAGCTGTATGACTGTGGATAAGTCAAGTGAACTTTCTGAACCTCAGTTTTTTCATCTATAAAATGGGAATTGCACTATAACACAGCTGTTTGAGGAAGATGTTTTTGAAGGCTTATTATAAACGATGATTATTATTATTGCTTTCTGGCATCTCTCGACTTGAGGTGTCATTTAAATCTTTTGCTTTTTAATAAAATATACATATATGTATACAGTGGGAATGTTGAAATTTACATGTATTTTGAAAACAAAAGCTATTATTAAAAAGAAGATTTGGGTTCAAGTTCTTGATTTGCCATTTACTAGCTGTATGACTGTGGATAAGTCAAGTGAACTTTCTGAACCTTAAGTTTTTCATCTATAAAATGAGAATTGTACTATAACAGCTGTTTGAGGAAAATGTTTTTCAAGGCTTATTATAAACGATGATTATTATTATTGCTTTCTGGCATCTCTCATTGACTTGAGGAGTCATTTAAATCTTTTGTTTTTTGATAAAATATACATATATGTATATAGTGGCTGGAGTTGAAGGTACTTGGCTCAGGAGAAATAACTACTCTTTTTATCTCTAGCCACTCCTTCCCAGTTCCTTCAAGGGAGACTCTCCCTCTAGTCCAGATCAACAACTCCAACCCTAAGGAGAAGAGAAAGCCCCAATGTCTTCCTCCCAAAGTTTCTCATTACCAAATCTTATACTGCTGACTCATTTGTCCCCAGAAGAATCCATGATAGTCTGGTTTCACATGACTTTGGGGAAGTTATGATAATACTTATCAATAAAATCTCTTAGGTTTTTTTTTTTTTTTTTGAACCCTCAGCTGGGGAATCTCCAACAATTTAGAGTATTTCCTTCTTTTTTATAGGTAGTTGGACATAATCCCCTTCTCAACTGACTTTAAGCAGAAGAATTACAGACAGATCAATAATGCATTGGATTAGCTTCAGTTTATCTTAATAATAGCTTTTTAGATGCGAAGTGAAAAGCAGTGCAAAACACAAACTAAAAAGAAGCAGATAAGCTCTGGAACAGATCATGACACTAGTTAGGAGGGTGAGTGGAGTTTGTGTTCCTGATAAAGGAGAGCTTCAGTTTTCCACCAATGACTGTTCTTGGTGATTCCTTGTCTCCCATGCAATTGCAGCAGTAGGAGCAGTCATAATGATGGCACTGAGCCCCAGAACTTCTTCTTGGTTGTTATAGAAGCCCCTTGATTATGGAGATAGTGGCATTGAGTGGTAGTCCCCTTCCTTCCACAAACAGTGTCACTGGCAGAATGATCAAGGCCCTTGATCAACCCTCATCTTGCTTATATTCTTCCTTTCAAGAGATTTCAGTTCCACTCTCCACTCCTCCCATACCCACCCCTCACCTTTACCTGCCTCTGTTGTAGAAGAAGGAAGGAGAAACTGCTTTTTAGACACAGTCATAGTGATGGTGAACAGGTCTCCTTAGTGCCACAATGTAGAGATGTCTTACTTCTTTAGAGTAAGGACTGGGTCTCAAACAACTTTGTATCCCTCCACAGCACCAACTACATTGCTTTTATAAGACTGTTAGGATTCAATTAAAGCACTTGGCCCAGTGCCTGGTGCATAATATATGCTATATAAATGCTCCTTCCTTTTTCTTCCTCCTTATGGTAATATTTTTTCATTTGATTTTAATTTATGTGTTATAAACAGCTTGTTTACAGTCTGGTTGATTTAAAATGAAGGTCACAGTCAACCTTGTTCTACTCACATTGTAGGTATAATCCAAAACAAACTTTCTGGTGATGATCTTTCTATGCTCAGAACCAATTCAATGACAGATCACATAACCACATCATTCTTCCTTGATATGAAAACAGAAGATATTTTTCTTGAGAATTAAAAACCCTCCCTCCCCCATTCCATCTATGACAGATGCCTCCTTGGGGCCTAATTCACCCAGCATACTTACCCAGTCTGGACATCCCTATCCTCCCAGTTTACTCTTTCTTCCTTCTTTCCATCCTTTCTTCCTTCCTTTCTTCTTTCCTTCTTCCCTTCCTTTCTTCTTTCCTTCCTTCTTCCTTTCTTTTCTTCTTTCCTTCCTTCCTCCCTTCCTCCCTCCCTTTTCTTCTCTCCCTTCCTCCCTCCCTCCCTCCCTTCCTTCCTTCCTTCCTTCCTTCCTTCCTTCCTTCCTTCCTTCCTTCCTTTCTTCCTTCTTTCCTCGCTCCTTTTCTCCCTTCTTTCCTTCCTTCCTTTAATATAAAAAGATAATCAACAACTAAGATGTGACATCTTATCCAAGAGTATAATGAAGCTAGATCTAACCACTAGAAAATTGTTAAATTTTCATTATGAACATTTGTACCTCAGAAATCAGCAGTCACTATAAATCAGAACTTGATTGATTGCTTTATTGATTTATAGACTTAATAAAGTGTTAACATGCAGATATTTTAAAATTGTATTAATTAATTATTAATTAATTATATGTATTTGTATATATTTAATTAATATAGTTATTAATTAAATTACTTAAAATAAGATTACATTTAAAAGTGTGTGTATACACATTCCCTTCACCTTCCTTTAGTCAGGATGTTAAACATTTATCCCTGAATCTACTGTCTGAATTGCTGTATAAAAAAGTTTTAGATCAGCAGGAGTACAGTAGCAGACTCAGGGAATGAAATAATCACTGGCCTGGAGCCTAGTGACTATAGGGTAATGATGATGATGATGATGATATAATAATCATAATAATAATACCTATACTACCAATAACAATCCAACCAGTGGTTTATAAAGTACTTTATACCCATTATCTCCCTTGAACCTCACAATTTCCCTATGCCTTGGGGACCCCATTCTTGCCTTCACCCCTAGAAAGTTTCTAGTATGAGAGACAGCCAATGAAAGCATTTAAACTCAGGAGATGGAATGTCTTGGTTAAGAATACAAGGAGTCTAGCAAAGAATCAAGTGTCACTGGATGGAAGAATATATGTGGGGGTGGAAGTGGGGAGAGAGAACTGTAAGGTGTAAGTTGTAAAAAAAAAAAAAAACTGGAAAATTAGGACCAGGTTATGATGGACTTTTAAATCAAAACAGGATTTTATATTTGATCCTGGCAGCAATAGGGAGTCACTAGAGTTTATTGAATAAGGAAGAGTCCTCCGACTAGCATCTCTGGGAGGAGGACTTGCCAAACCCTTTCCAGGGCTGTACAGCCGCCTTTTGTAATCATCTTTCACCCAACTCTTTCCTCTGGCTCCCAGAATCTGTAGCACACACAGTGGCCACAGCCTGACCTCAAACCCATTGTTGGCTTGGGAGATGTCTACCTCAAATGTGTGAAGATTTCCCTGGTGGAATGAGTGAATAAGAACAATCTGTTACAATGTCCAAGAAGGCCTTGTGGAGGGCCTAGAGCTCAATCAGATGACACCAACAACATCCACTGCATCCCAGGCCTTTGCCAGTCATCTTGCCTTTTGTCTTGCTACTGGATTTTGATGACTTTGGAAGAGAGAGTGAGGTTGATGACTTTGTGCAACTCTGTCTCACTTAAATCCAATTCACCCAAGAGTCAAGACATCATCCCGGTGATGTCATTGGTCCACTTCAAAAATGAAGGACAAACAGCAGTGTGGTCAGACCATTTTGTTTTAGGCAGATTAATTTGATGACTGAGTACAGGGAGACAGAGATATACTCCAGTAGGCTATTGCAAAATTCCACGTCTGTATGATAGCTGAGTCACAGGAGAGAAAAAAAATGTTTAGAAAAAAGGACTTGGAAATCTAAAGGATATGGGGTGGGGTGTGAAAGAGAGTGAGAAATCAGGGATGACACTTGGGTTATTATAGTCACAGATGAAGAGGGAGTGCCATAGGGTGAAGAATGATGTGGATAGAACTTGTTTTCCATGGATTTGCGGTTTTATGTCTTACATGTCAGCAACTTTATCCTGGTTAAGGATGACTGACTGGTATCAATTTGCTCAGAGTGTGGTGCCTGAGACTAGGTGTTTAGATCTGAGGTCTGGGGCTGGATTTCAGGGAGACGGTGAACTTGGATGAGACAAACAAACCACATCATTATTTTCACTAATATCTCTCTCCCTCCTCCTCCTCCTCCTCTTCCTCTTTCTCTCTTTCTGTCTCTCTAAGTCTCTGCCTCCCTCCCTCCCTCCTTCCTTTCCTCCCTTCCCCCCCCCTCTCTCTCTCTCTCTTTGTTTCTCTGTCTCTGTCTCTGTCTCTGTCTTTCTCTCTGTCTCTCTCATCAGTAGAAATCCTCTTGCACTGAAAATGACAGAACAAAAATGACTAAGTTTGGAGAAAAGAAGGTTTATTCCCAAGATAAGTAAGGCAATTGTGAGAGTGCACCTAATTGCACTTGATGAATTCAATTCCCCTGGCCCAGAGAAACTATATTCTCAGGTACTAAAGAAGTGGCAGATGTGATTATGAGCCATTGTGAATAATATTTGAAAGATCACAGAAAATGGAAGAAGTACCAAAAATTTGGAGGAGCGTAAATGTCCCAATTTTCAAAAAAAGAGAAGAAAATTTATTTGGAAAACTATAGTCTTATGAGTAACTGATTCCTGGGAAAAAATCTAGAATGGATTTTTTAAATATTCAATCTGTTACTTTGTTTGGTTTATTGAATTATTTAATCTATTCACATTTAAAGTAACAGGAGTAGATTTATATTTTCCTCCATTTATCATTATTTTTTTTCCTTTTCTAAATTAAGTTCTCCATCCCCTTTTCTTTGGTACTTTGTCTCTTCAATTATTTCTACTTAATCTACTTTAAGACAATTTCATTCCCACTGTCTCTCTTCCCCTCAACCTCAATCTTTTCTCTTATTTTCTTTTACCTTTTTCTTTAGTTCTGGAGTATTTCTTAATTTAATTTCTTTTTTAGTTATCTAATTTTTTTCTTCTTATTTTCTCTTATGTAATTCGTCAAGTAAAAATCAACCTTCCACTCCTCCCTTTCAACTTGTTTTGTTAGTTTATTTTATTTTTTAACACATTTTTCTAAAAAGGATTTCCTTCCTTCATTCTCTTCCTTTTAAGTCTATTCTAGATTTTTATTTTTTAAATTGTAGACTTTATATTTTTTATTCCTTCTTTAGCCTCTATATTCCCTATGAAATTAAAACTTCTAAGGGACCTATTTTGAACCCTTTCTTCTACACAGTGTCTGTGTTGTTGTCCTATGGATGTTGTCCCTGTCTTCCTTTTGCTATTGGTCCTCACTGTTAGAAATAACATTTCCTGCAGAAGATTAAGTATTGCTTCCTGGTAGTTAAGTGGTATGGTGGAAAGGATGCTGAACTGAGTTTAAAACCACTCAGTTTTGATTAATTTTCTTTTTTTATATTATAAAAGAAAATTCAGTCAGTCAGTGAACATTTATTAAACATCTATTATATTATAGGCAGGGTAGCTAGATAGCACAATAGATAGAATGCTACTCCTGGAGTCAGAAAGAGCTGAATTCAGACACTTAACTAGCTGTGTGACCCTGGGCAAGTCTCCTCACCTGTAAAATGAACTGGAGAAGGAAATGGTAAACCACTCTGGTGTCTTTGCCAAGGAAATCCCCAATGGGGTCACTACATGACACAACTGAATAACAAATTGAAACCCCTAGAAGTGATTGTGGCTCATTTGGAACTGAAATCTATAAAAGGAGGGGGAAGTGGACAGCCCATCCCTCCCTCTTAGAAGAGATTGTATATCAAAATTTCTCTATTCTTGCAGGCATTTTTTTTTTTACTTTTACAGTAATTTGAAAGCCATCTTAAAATGGCTTTATATAATTATGTCCACTCATAATTTCTCTAAGTGTGGGATATATCCTCAGTTGTGACTATTAAGGTTACTAGAGAAAGAATTAATGAATGATTTGTGTTATATAGATATAAAATAGGACAGAAGTTTGAATTGGTCCAAAATGCTGTGGTTTTCTTCTGAGGGCTCTGAATTATAAAAGATCTTTTGACTTCAATTTTATTAATAACTTATAAACTTGCAAATAGCAGAGAAGATTATGCCATGTGGATTCAGGTCCTCCATTTTTTCCCCTATAAGCTAAAACCATGAGCCAGGTGAGTCTGGGAGTCTGGAGAAGGGAATGCATCAGTGAATCACACATTAGAATGTGTTAACTCTGTTTGGAGAATCAAATGAATAAAGTATGTAATGTGCTTTCTAATCCTCAAAACAATACCAAAACATCAGCTTTTATTATTATTTCCACTAAACCCTAAATTGAAGATTACTCAGAGGTATGTCAATCTTATGAGAAAAATAATGGTGTGAGACATGAATAAGTGGAGATGAATATATACACCCAGACCATTATTAATGTGAAACAGTATATAAAATGAATGTAAATTATGAATGATGGATTTCTCTTTTATTCTTTCTACTTTATTTGTTTTTGACCTTTACTGGGATTTTCTTGGTTGTCATTTCCTTCTCCAGCTCATTTTACAGATGAAGAAATTGAGGCAAACAGAGTACAGTGACTTGCTCAGTGGTGATATAATAAGTGTCTTAGACTGGATTTGAACTCGGATATTCCTGACTCCAGAACCAGTGCTTTCTCTATCCACTGAGCCACCTATATTACATTTCATCATTCTGGAAAACTAAGATCCAGATTTTGAGGCAAATAGTAGGGCATTTACTATTGAGGCAGTGTGAATTAGTGGAAAGAGCCCTGAGTGTTGAATCAAATAACTTAGGTCAGATTCTAGCTCTATCACTTATTACTTATTACCTGTGTGATCTTGAGCAAGTGACTTCTCCTTTATGGATAGTTCTTCATCTGTAAAACCATAGTGTTGTCTAACTGCAGTTAATAGAGAGTGAATGGATCCTTCCCCAGCTGCTCACATTGAGTGGGACATCCTTCCCTGGGGATTCATTTTATCTGTGCTGAGCACAGGGACATGTAGGAGATCTCATGGTCCTCAGCTGCTCTGTGCTGCATTTGACACAGATGCCTTCAGGGGCTAGCTGCTGTGGCACCCCTCTCCTGGGACTGAACCTTCAGCTGATATGGCTGTGCAGAAGGACCACCCTCAGAATTGCTGCCATCTACATCCTCCACTGTTTTTTGCCTCTGCTGAAATAATTTCTGGTTTTGGCTCAGAAACATTCTTTGAAATGATCCTTTCTAAAAGGCCTTGTATTCAACTACTTTGCATTTATTTGCATGTATTTTCTTTATATCTATTCCATGTATACTGACAAATATACTTCTTGTATCTGTTTTAACATAAGCTCCTTGAGAATACAAATTGGTTCTTTGAACTTGTCTCCCGAGATACACAGCACCAGGCACATGATACCTGCTTAATAAATGCTTGTTGATTCATTATTTATGCTTAGGGTCCCTTTCAGTTCAAAATTCAATGACTGTCAAATGGTGTCAGATGTAAGCATAGTAGAATTAATTCCATACTCTTTCTTTCCAATTCCCATTTTTGAACATTTTCTTTTCTCTCTAATCCAACAAAGCACTTGTTCCCTTCCTCTACTCTCACATATATAGACTTGTTGCTGGCCTGGGATCTATGTTCCCATTATGTATAGTTTCTTATATAATAATTACATCTTGATTGATTGATTAAATGAATGAATGCAACAGAAAATAGATAATAAATTCATTAATTAAGTCTTACATAAAAACCCACAATAGATCAGTCAATAAAAATTGTCCAAAAAAAATATAGCTGTTGTGGGGCTCAAATGATATAACATATGAAATGTTTTGCTAACCTCAAAGTGTGTTTTTTGCAGCTATCATTATTATTAATTAGTTCAGAGATGCACAGTATAATGAGAATGGACTTTTTTTTAAGGGAAAGGATCACATTAGCATTAAAAAGTTTAAATAATCATTAGATCATTGATGGAAATTCAACTCCTTTAGATTTCTATCATGGATCTTTGTAGTGGTTTCTCCATAGTCAGAACAAAGGTCATTTCTACCATGAATTTTTTCCTGACTCTCTAGGGTATGTGGCAGACTGTTATACATAGGGTACTCAAGGTCAGCTTGATACCCTTTTGGGAAAGGAAAGCTAAGCAGGAAAACAAAATCCATTTCACACGTCAACTGCTATTTTCTCCCAGTCTGGTGAGTTGTTTCCTGCTTGAGTCACTTCCTTGAGTAGTGCACCCCACCTGCCCCCCTCTTTTTCTGAGCTCTAGACAGAGGCCATGTGGGAACTGTATTAATGAGGATCAGGAGGTGTAAACAAACATCCTTTCATCCCCTGCTCCTGCTTACTTTGCCCTGGAAAGAATGTGTAATACAAACTGCTATAATTTACCATCTTACTCTTGGCCACTGTAAAACCAGAGGAGGATGGTAAGAGCCTCACATGGGCTGAATCTGAAGGAGGAAGAAACTTGGGCATGTTTTTCCATCTAGGCTCTACACTGGTTTTGCAGTTCCTTCTCTTACTCATTCCCTTCCTGGTAACCTCTGGGAATGGAATGATCACTGCAGTTCTATTTGATAGCCTGGCCTTGTGTTTTTGAAAGAAACATGTCCGTTGCTTAACTTCCAAATTTGTCCTCGCTTTCAGTGTGTGCTGGCTACCTACTGATTTGTTTTAGTTCCGCTTAGCTTGTTGATTTAGATCTTTCAAGGTTTGTGGTTTAGAAACCCAAGTACTTCCCTTCTATTTCTCTGCTTCTTTGCAATGTGGAGATTTACTAATCTACAATAAGATTTCAAAGTTGGGTGGGAGGGCAGAAAATATCAGGCTGATGAGGGAGTTTTCCTGATATTCTATAGGTTTGGGGCTTCCTTGTCTTATTGGTTGTGGCCACAAACTATTGACTTCTTGGTGGTATGAATACAAAATATTATTTAATGATGATTTTCATAATTTTGGGGTGGAAAGATGGACTACTTTTGTGATTTGTTGATATAAATACTAGGAGACTTTAAAAATGTATGTTTATACATCTTTAAAAGTAGATCAAATATTTACTATGAATTCAAACAGTGTTTCCAAAGTATATTTGAGCTTTGTGAATTTGGCAGTCCAATTTCTATATAGTATGTCTATGAAATGGTTTATCATAAAGAGTATTAGAGAGTTTTTTCTGAAAATTTTCCATTGCTAAGTTTGTCAAACAAAATAACCATATTAATAGGTAACTATAAGTTTTAATTCTAGTCAATTTAATTCAACAAACATTTAATAAGCATCTACCATGTATCAGGCATGGCAGATACAAAATGTACTTCTCTTCCAACCCATTCTCCCAATTAGGATTAGCTAGTTGGGTAGAAGAGGGTGGTTTACTACTTTTTCTAGAAGAAGTTTTCTAATAATATTGCTTATGAGCTTCCATTTTGTGTGTTCCTTATTGATTATCAATTAACCAGCCAGAATCAATTAGTTTTCAGAAAAGGTTATTTATTAATTAGGATAGTAAGAACTTTTTTAGACAGAAAGTCACTCAAAAGTCTGACACATTCTCTCAGAAGTACATACAGAGCCCAGATGAAAGTGGTCTCAAACTTAGAAAGCATATGCAGCAAAGGGGTAACTCAGCTCTTAGTTGGATGGAAGTTCTTTTTTCTCTTCTTGGAGTCTTCATGAAAGTTTGTGTAGCACATTCCTAGACTGCAAGGGTTGGAGCTCTTGCAGACTCCTGAAGCTGCCTCTTGCTTCTGAAGCCACCATGCGTTCCCTGATTCAGTGACACTGATTTTTTTTCCTGTTCTTGAATTAAGATTCTCCATTTCTTGAGTATTTTCTCTGGTTATCATCCATGCTTTGAATACTCTCCCTCCTTGCCTCTGTTTACTGGTCCCCCTGGCTTACTTCAAGTCCCAATTAAAAATCTCATTTTCTACAGGAAGCTTTTCCCAATCTATCTTAATTCTAGAGCCTACCCTTTATAGATTTTTTCTGTTTGTATCTTTTTTTTCTTGTTGTTTTTCCCATTAGATGGTGAGCTTTTTGAGGGCAGGCACTGCTTTTTGCCTTTCTCTGTAGTGACCTTTTAAAATTCACAAGGTCATCCTCTAATCAAAGATGGGGGTAGAGGATTCAGTTCTCTCCTACACAGAGGAACTTACCACTGAAGTATCTAGTTGCTAGAATCTTTTGCTGTAATCATGCTGCTGGAATACAGGCTTTGGAATCAGCCTAATGTAACTATAATACATCATCCCATCAAAGCACTTTACTCTTTTCCAGTTGATTAAGCACCTATTCATTTCTAGCTTATACTTTTGATTAATTGATTCAATATCTAGGATTTGTTTGTATCTCACTCCTACCATAAATTGATTCCATTGAGAAGACTGGATTTTGTTTTATTTATTTTCTTTTTTGTTTATCCTAAATGCAATGGGGGTAAAAAACACTGTTCCTCCTGCCTCCCTTACAAAAGATATAAAAGAAACTGTCCCTGCCCTGTCATTTAGTAACATACTACTAGGCTCGTATAAAAACTTTCTACATAAGTCTATGAGGTAGGTAATGCAGGTATTATCCCAATTTTATAAATGAGAATGCTGAGGTTTGGAAAGATTGTAACTTGGTCAGGATCATTTTGACATCTTGAAGATGTCAGGATCAGAATTTGAAATCAGGCTTCCTGACTTCAAGTCAGGAGTTAAAGTTGAGAACCAAAGATGGAGAAGCAGCTGCTCCTAGGAGTCTTGTTGAACCCTTTTCTTCCTCCAACCATGGCCTAAAGATGCCTGGCAACCACTTTGGTTTTAATTCTCCCTTGTTTCCCTTGGCTTCTCACCCTCGATATCCCTTTAAGAGATATAAACTTTCTCTTACAGTTAAAATAAACCCAATGAAGGCTTATTAGCCTGAATGACCTGTTTGACTTTTGTGGCTGCTTCTAAGTCCCCCTTATTTATCATTTATTAAATTCCTCAAGCGCGAGGCACCACATTGGGTACTGTGAATACAAAAATGAAAAACTATACAACCCCTTACAATCTAATAATAGTATTGAGTTTCAGGTTAGTTTTGATTGTACTTGAGTCCTGGAAATATAACTTATCCAAAACAGTGAAGTAACCAAGATTCTTTAGGGAATTACAGAATTATTGCATTTTAAAGCTAGAAAATAATAATAATATTAAATAATAATAAAATTTTAGTAGTTCATAAACCAAAATGTTCATAACCTCCAAATTCATAATCTTCATTTTAGAATAAAAACCTCTCAGAAGAGACCTAGCAGAAGAAATCATAGTCATAGAGGAACAGGATGAAGGACATAAAATTCCTATTGTTCTGTCTGCTACTGGAGTGATGCCAAAGATGTTTTCAGTGAGCCTATAGAACATGAGCTAACATTTTAGTGGTTTTTTGAAATTATAAAAAGCAATCATTTTACCAACTATATAGTAGTTTACCCAAACATTAAACATGTCAGCTAGACCAGAACCAGTCTCTAATTTTGGGAATAGGTAGAGCTGAACAGAACAGGCTGGAGACAAGAGAGTTATAGAAGTTTAATTAATTTCAAAGTGAGGAAAGTGTTTGCAAGTGGAAGCCCACTTTCTTTGTTCAGCTCTTGCCATTAACCAATTAGAGGCTGGTTCTGGTACAGTTGACATTAATTAGTGTCAGAATTAGGACTGGACACAGAAGCAGGTTATTGGATTTTCAGGTACCAATGAGACTGGATTAGGTACCATTGGAAATTTATTTCTCCAGCATCTGACTGCCCTTGTCTGGTAAGTCCTCTGCATGTTCCCAGTTTCTTGCTCCAATTTCTGGGCTCTAGACCCTTTCCTTGATTCAGTTCTGGTAAGGATATTCTATGTATATCTCTGTAAATTTGATGTTTGTGTCTTTGTTGTTATTTTTTTTTCATGACTCATCAGCTTCCCCTTAAATCAACTGTTCCTGCTGCTATGTTTGGCCCTGGCCCCCAGAGGCCAGAAAATTTTTACCTGCTCTGTTCCAGTTTTGACCCTCTTGCAGGCTAAGAAAGTGTTTGGTTGGTGGAGAATACACCTCTGTAATTTGGCCCTTTATCACACTTCTGGTCTGTTTGTTCCTCTGGTTTTTTCCCTGAATTATCTCAGGCTCTGGGAATCCCCTGAGCCAACTGGGTAAGATTATATTTATTTTGTTGTTTGTATTTGTCTTGTCATTTTTATCTATATCTGTGTTTTGCTAGATACAGAATAGTATATGTCCTGGTTGTGTAATAAGCTAGATTATGTTACTTTGAAAGATTTAAACCTCAGCTGGCCAGATTGTCTAAGGCTATAGCCACTGGGAAATATTGGTGAACTTTCATAGCTGAAGCGGTGTCCCATTAAGCTATGACTAACTCTCATTTGAGGCTTTTTGTAGGAGATTAGAATATTAAAAAAAGAAAAAACATGTAAGACATTTTTTTCCCATAATATCAACACTGGTCAAGTTTGAAGTTACAGAGGTGTCTATAGAATATATATATTTTTATCAGAACTGAATGAAGGAAGGGACCCTGGAGTTTTCCAACAAAGAAAGGCAAGCTCAATCAATAGTGATTCCAGAAACTGGAGCAGGAACAAAAGACAGAAGACTTACCAAAAATGTTAGTCAGAGGCTGGAGAAATAAATTTCCAGTAGCACTTAATCCACAAAAATAAAGTTAGATAATAAAAGTTTATAGAATCACCAAAAACATCTTAGCAGGTTGTAAAGGTTTAAAGATTAATCATTAAGGAGTATGGCAATTAGTAATTTTAAGATTGTGGGAGAGGACTCTTGAGACTGAGGTAATTTCAGTAACTCCCTCTTGAAACATCATAGTAAGTTTTGGGATATGACTCTGTAGAATTTGTTTTAAGAAAAACAATAAGGATTAAATCTTATAAAAAGTTTTTTTAAGTAATTTGTTAGGATGCTTACAAGGTGCTAAGTAAGTGGAATTGAGGAGACAGTGGTCAAATCTAGTTTAGTATTGATTTAACCCTACAACAAATAATGGTTTCCTAGTGATATAATGATTGGTATATACTCAGTGTGGGATATATAAGGAGGAGCTCTCAGGGCCAAAAAGGACAAGCCCACTAGAAGCTTTCTGAGGCTGAGACAGATTCATTCCATCTTCCACCTTTGTGCTGGCTGGAGGCTGAAGCTGGCAGAGGCAAAGGACTAGTGGTAGGAGCTCTCGAAACCAAGGAGAGAGATAGGCCTTAAGAAAGCTAATTGGGCCCCAGGAAAAGAGACAAGACTTTGAAGGAGACAATAAAGGATTTGGACTTTAACTCCTGGCTGCATTTGGGGTGATTACACTAAACTGAAACAAAGGCTGCTCCCAGAAGCCCTCCAAGAAACCTGCTCCCAGAGAATATTATATTTTAGAGAAGAATATTACGGTAATCGGGAAGATTAATAGCTTTATTGTTCTATAGCAAAGAAGGAAAGCTGGTTGATAAACATAAAAGAAGACTAGTAGGATAGTAACTTGCTCCAGAAACAAATGGTTCAAAAATCTGAACTTCATCAAATATACTATAATATGAGAATAATAAATAAACAAAATGATCATAGTATTTTAGAATTGGCAGGAGTTATTTGATCTAGTTTCTTACCCAGTTCAAAAATTCCTCCCATAATCAATGTTTATTCATTCTTTGCTTGGACCCTTCCAGGTATTTCTTTCAGTTTTGGATAGCCCAAATAGTTAAAAAATTCTGATTTTGAGCTGAAGCAAATCTCCCTGTAATTTCAACTTACTGGTTCCTTCTTATTTTGTTTAGATCATTAGTTTTCAAAGTATGTTTCAGGGACTCTAGTGGCTCTGAGACCCCTTTAGGGAGTACTAGAGGTCAAAATTATTTTCACAGTAATATTAAGATATTTTAGTGTTTTATATGGTACAGAGCCCTTAAGAATAAAGGGCTTCTGAACTCCAACTTTTTAAAAGAGTTGCTCTAGATCAAAATAGAAGTAACTTTCCCCTTTTCACATGCTAACACTTCAAATATGTGAAGGCAACTATCATATATCTGCTGAATCTCCTTTTTTCTCATATACTATAATAAGGTTTTAGACTCTTTGCTATTTCCTGAACACCTTCCTATTTGTCAAAGCCTCTCTTAAATGTCATAATAGTTCTTTTGTGACCTTTTGCTAAGATCAAACTGAATACCCTTCTAGATGTAGCTTGACATGTACAGAATATATTTGGATTAATAAATTCTTTGATCTAGTTATTGTTAAGTTTTAATGCAGCCCAAGATTGTGTTAGTTTTTTTTTTAAAAAGTAGTCAGATCATGCTTTTTGACTCAAATTGGATTTATCTTCAACTAAAGCCTGCAGACTTGTGTGAAATTATTGCTAAACCTGGTTCTTCCAACCTATACTTGGACAAATGAGGTTTTGAATATAAGTTAGGACTTTATGTCCCTGTAAAGCTTTATCTACTTTGTTTTGCCTAGATGATTTTGTGTCTTGATTCTAACATTATATTAGATACAGCTTCCAGCTTTTATCATGTAAAGTTTTGATAAGAATACTTTGCCATCATTGAAATAATTGATTAAAATATTGGGCAGGACAAGGATAAGGAAAGAACTTTATGGCATGCCATCAGAAACTTCCTTTCAGAAGGTTAATGTTGATAAGTACTTTTTGGATATGTCTGCTCAGTTATCTATAAGTATGCTTAATTTTATTATTGTTGAGTCTACAGTCTACTGGTCACTGCAATGCAAAAAGAATTTAGCAAGTTCCTATTCCTGGACAAGTTACTAAACTGCATTCACCCCAGTAACTCATCTGTAAAATAAGCTAGAGAAGAAAATGGCAAACCACTCCAGTATCTTTACCAAGAAAATCCCAAATGGGTTCATGAAGAGCTGAAAGCAACTGAAACAATTGAACAATAACAACAAACATTGTGCAAGGTACCCATAAAAAAACATGTTACAGATGCTGGTAAAACAGAACTATATACACAAAATTTATCATTTAACCTTGAGGATAGTCTAATCAATACACTTATTTACTATCAAAAAAATGGGAAGAAAAAAAAAGAAAGAATCTTCAAATAAATCTCATTGGAAAGAATGGAAAACTGTTGCTTCTTTGTATGAGATAAGAGCAAGATGATGTCTAATTTAAAAAAAAAATTCAGCTACTCAACTATTTAAATGAATATGTGATCTTTTTGATAGCGTCCTCTTTGCAACCTTGTCAACCACACATCTTCTATCCCTGTTTATCTTATGTGATTCTATCCACATTATATAAACCCACCATATGAACTCCACTCAACTTGCCAAATAACTTTTGATATCGCAGAGATACCAGTGGAACATGTTGATATCACCTTTGCTATGGAAACAATTCCTTTATTTTCTGGTCAATCATCTTTCTGAAAACATCCCTTAGACTCACTTAGAGTATTGCTCCTTTTTATTTCTTTATTTGTATTATGTTGCAATCTGCTCATGTCACCATGTACTTTTCTATTACCCTTTGAGTGATCCTCGAGATGAATTCTTTAAAGTGTGACTGAGAATTGCACAGATTACGTGCAGAGCAGAATGTCCTCATTCTTAATGGCCACGTGGGATTCATTGTTAAAGGGATTGTATATTGAGGTGATGAAATCACCTCTTTAATTTTTCACCAAGCAGGTCAACAAAGACTTTTTGACTCAGTGGACCACTACAAAAAGCGTGAGTTGGCTCCTGGATGCCACTTTTCTCTTCTTCCCAACTGTAGATTGAACTTGTTCCTTTGAGGGACAGGAGAAAGCCAACTCACCCCATTTCCTACTCTGACTGCCAAGTGACTATGATCTGATAAAGTCCCTATCCTGTCTAGGTAAGCCTGATCCTAAGTTTGGAGCTACCTCTTCTTGTGGAAGAATAAAAACTTGGAAACCATTTTGTGAGTTTTAAGAGTTCAACTGTTTGGAGTCTTTTGATTAGAGTTAAGTAGAGGTGAGAGAAAGTGTCCCTGGTAATTATTCTAGTGCTCTTAGAGAAGATGGCCATCAGCCAGAGAATAAGCTCAATTTCTTGCCTGATCTTTGAGCAGGTATGAACTTTGTGGGAAAGTGTCGAGTTGCAGAAGAAAATAAAATGCATAGTTAGCAGTTTCATAATCTGCTTCATGTTTAGACAGTTTTAAGCAAATGAGTTAATATTTTAAAAGAGCATGTCAGAATGTCTGATAACATAGTAAGTAATTAATAAATGCTTTTCCCCCTTCTCTCCTCTCTCATTTCATGGCCTGTAACTGTAGTTACTAATGCTATTTGTCTTTTTTTAAAGGTATTCTTATGATTATTTAGTATTTAAAATGTGTGTGTATGTGTAGGAAACAAATACCTATATCATACTAGATTTTAAATGCACACTAGAAACTTTTCTATTCCCACTCCATGGATAACCTTGACCTGAGTCAAAACCTAGCCCTTAAACAATTTTACCTGAGGCTGGATATTAGGGGAGAAAGGCAGGTATAATGATCTAAAGGTATGAAAAAAGGGAACTTAAGTCTTTTCAGGGGTTATCCTCCCTCAGAACTTAGACCACATATATGAGTGCAAAGGACAAGGACTTCTTAGCAAAGAAGAGAGAAAAAGAGCTCAGCTCTTCAGTGGTCCTTATAATCAGAGGAAATGGTGGTGTCCCATTACTTGTAGTCATATGTCATCACCAGAAGAATATTAGCGCTAAAGAAATGACTTGGGGGGAATCATTAAAACAACTATGCAACCCATAAAACTTGTCTATTTATACATTTACATTGTATAGACCCTGAAAAAGGACAATGAGTTTTGTCTAGAATTGAACAGGAAGAGAGCAAACTGTATTGTCTTTTATTAAACATCCTAAAAAAAATAACTCATGTCTGAGACAGAAATCTAGATGGACAGTTATAGATATGACTACCACTAAAAAAATCCAATATTCAATGGACCACCCTTTGAAATTATTTTTTCCCCATGTTGAATATCCAGGATCTTCTCAGTCTCTTTTTTGAAGACCCCTATATGGTTAGTCAATATTTCTAAGCTAATATCTGATTTCATATTCAGCTAGAGAGAGCCACTTTATGTTTTTTTCCCCATAGAAGGATGAATTTCATGTTCAGGGCTAAAAATACTTGGGGTCTATTTTTTCCCCAAAAAGCATCAGTATCCATGGAAAAACTGTACTATTGCAAATCAGATAGACTCAAACATCACTCTTTTGCCCATTGTGTTGCCTTTATCTTTCCTTTTCTTTCATGGAAACCAGCGTTTGTTTTCAGTTCTGACCTAGTAACTGTTTATTATAGAAAAGAAAAAAAAAATGTGACTCCCTTGCGAAATGCTTACTCTTAAGACAAACTTTTTTGTTTAACTCTTCAAGAAACAGAAGCCTTTTGGTGCCTCAGTACAGTAAAACAATAATTTTATCTCTTCTTTTATGGGCGTAAGAAAAGGGTAGGTTGGTAATTATTTCACAATTGGTTCTTTGGGGGAGATGTACACCTGACAAAGTTTTCAATTTAATCTGCATTATTAACATTTTTTTCCATTGCTTTATTAAGTCCAGAAATCAACAGAACAATAAATCAATCCATGACTTACAGCTTTGACTATTTTCAAGATATAAATGCTCACACTGAAAATGTAACATTCAGTTCAATCCAGTCCCAGCTGGCTCTAGTACACCCCTGAAAATGGCACTATGGAATGTAAGTTATTACTAAAAATATGAGGGTTGGAAGTCAACTGAATTCAGGATCAAAATAACAATTCCTCTGGGCTGAGAATAATCACTTGGCCAGTAAGAATAAGATTATAGAGTTACAGGTAAAGGCTATCTAGTCAAATTTCTTCATTTTAAAGATGAAGAAACCAGGAACCCAAGAGTTTTGGTCATAAAAATAGCAACAGAACCTGAATTTGAATCCAAATCCTTTGACATTCTTTCTACTCTTCCACTCTCCCTCCCAAGCTTATATTTATGTAATACTAGTGCTAAGGACTAAGTGCTTTATCTACGGTGCTATCTAGCCGCTCTGGGTAACTTCTAAAACCAAAGCTCATGATTTTCTACTGGTATACTTGCCATGAACAATTAACTAGGAGACATAGTTAGCTCTTAGAAAAAAATTTTTACTAAAATTACATAATAAGAAGAGTAATATATATTACTATTATATATAAGTATATATTTATATGTATATATATACATATAATATATAAATAATATAAAACAACTCCCCATAAATCTGGGAAATAGTTTTCCATAAATATATATAGCATCTATGAAAAGAGTGACCATAAACTTAGAATAGAATGGTAGGAAGGCATGCATGTAAGGAACATATGTCTAGGCAACTTACACCAACAACCAATCAATCAATAAACAATTATTAAGTATCTTCTATGTAATAGGCATTGTGCTAAGCTCTGGGGATACAAAAAGAGGCAAAAGACAGTCTCTGCCCTCAAAGAACTTACAGTAATATAATGGACCACTCAATATGCAGACAAATATACACAAAGCAAGCTACATATAAGATAAACAGAAAGTAATTGACAAAGAAGGTGATAGAATTGAGAGAGATTGGGGAAGGCTTCTTATAAAAGATAATATTTTTGGGGGGATTTAAGGGAAACCAGGGAAGGCAGTAAACTGAGATAAGAAGGGAGAGCATTCCAAGGACAAAAGAGAGCCATAGGAAAATCCTGGGGTTGAGAGATAGAATGTCTTATTTGTGGAACAGCCAGGAGGCCATTATCATTGGATCAAAGAGTGGTAGGGAATAAAAAATATAGGAATACTGGGAAGGTAAGAAGGACTCAATTATGAAAGGCTTTAAATGTCAAACAGATCCTAGAGTTATTAGGAAGCCTTCAGGGAGGACTAGGAAGTCCTTTTTCTCTTTTTGTAGTCCTCTTTGTGGCCCAGCTCTCAAACTGCTTATACTAAATCTCTTTTGAATTGATAACTTATTCTTCTCTCTGCTTATAATAGTCATGCTCCTTGAAGCTGTTTCATTCTTTGGGTGTTGGTCTCTCTATGTCGTTGTCCAAATGGAGGGTGATACAATCACCATAAAATCTTTATTATGAAAGCATATATCACATTGGATTTTTGTAAAGCTTTTTAAAAGAATGTTTATAGAGAAAATATAGCAAGAACAGAAGTTACAAATATCCCCCTCCCCCTCCAAAAAAACCAGGGTGGGAAAAACTCTCCCTTATACAACCTTGAGTTGGGTAAAAATGGGCTCAAACTTAAAACTGTTTCTATATGGCATTTGTCCCACCAAGTTCACTTACTTTTTTTTTTTTTTACCAAGCAGAATGTGGATTTTAAAAAATCTTTTAAAAATATTTTATTTTTTAAAATACAAAGTTAGTTTTCAATAATAACCTTTACAAAATTTTGTGTTGCAAAATTTTCTCCCTCTGTCCCCTCCATCGCCTCCCCTAGATAGCAAGCAATATGATATAAGTTAAACATATGCAAATCTTCTAAACAAATTTCCATATTCATCAGGCTATGCAAGAAAAGTCAAGTCAAAAAGTAAAAAAAATAGAACAATAAAAATCAAGCAAACAAACAACAAAAGATGAAAATATTATGCTTTAATCAAAGTTCAGTCTCCTTAGTTCTCTGAATGTGAATTTAACTTTCCATCACAAGGCTATTGGAATTGCTTTGAATCACTTCACAGTTGATCATCACTTAATCTTGTTGTTACTATCTGTAATATCCACTTGGTTCTGCTCACTTCACTCAATATCAGTTCATGTAGGTCTTTTCAGACTTTTCTGAAATCAGCCTTTCTTATAGGATAGCAATATTCCATTATATTCATATATCATAATTTATTCAGCCATTCCCTGGCTGATGAGCATCTATTCAATTTCCAGTTCCTTACCATCAAATTCACTTTCAAATGTACCATTTCCAGGAATGAATGAGTCCATATTTCTGTTATCATAGTTGCCTTTCATGAACAAATCTTTCATAGATAATGGCATAGACTTTACATACTATACTTCTGGTGGCTTGCTCTCCCGACCTTTTGATTATAGCCATCTCCAATTCTCCTTCACCTAAAAGCAGGAAAAAATAGGCAGAACAGCAATAGAAGCAATAGCAGGACCATATATACTTGATTTCAGGCCAGTTCCAGTAAAAGAATGACCAAAGCCTCTCCCCAACTTGTAAGCCTAGAACAGCTCATTCTCCTTCTTGATGTCAGCCAGGAAAAAAGAGCTAGGTAGAGTTATTATGTTGAACAATCCATTCAAGTTTAGTCTCATGTACAGGCCATAGGTTTTCAATAAGGTTCAAGTTAGGGTAGTCTCAGGCCACATTTATCACCATCTAAGATAAGTTTCTTAACTATTCATAATGTGCAACATAGTGAAAAGTCTTGTAGTATTCCTTTCCATTTGAAGATTTCTATAATTCTGGACTAGTTTTTTTTTCCTCAGTATACCAATATATATTTTCAATTCATCATTCCCTTAGTGAGACTAAGACTTCTAGGCCTATTGGTAGTAAAAGATTCTTTGAACATTTTATTCAGTTAGATTCTTTACATTCTGTTGAAGATGCCCAAATCTAACATATTGGACTTGTTTTGACAATGATTTTTGGTATATTCTTAATTGAAAAGAAATATTTCCTTGTATACATTAAAATTTTCTAATCTTCAATAGTCTATGCATTGTTTTGCCTAAGATAAATAATTTGCATTTCTTCAAAGAAATAGGTTTTTTAAAAACTGTTCTCACTGTTTTTTCCAACCTAAGTTATTTTATTTTGTGTTATATTGAGTTCCTCAAGCTTCTAGGTACTTCTGAAGGTCAGTGCTTATTTCCTGAGGCTTAGGCTGCAATAATAATTTTCCAGTTCTTGGCATTATCTTCTGATTCTGACTGCTTTGCTTTGTACTTAAGGATGATGATCCATTTTCATGATGAGCTTGAATGATCCTTCAAATCTTCAATTGCTTCATGCCAATAGCTGAGGTAATAATTCAAATAGTCAGCAGAGTATACTCTTTAAGAGCTATAATTTATGCCCATTTCCTTGTAGTAATATCCATTTTTAAAATCCCAGAACAAAAAAAAATACATCAAAAAAGAGAAATGAAATGTGAATGGCATAAAAATTCAGCTCTCAGATGACAGAGAACTATGTAAAGTTTGGGAAGTCAACACAACACAATTTCATAAGTTCAAAGTCAGATGTTCTGAGTCAGTTTACTCTCAGTAGAAACACATATGTCTATCACTATTACAGAATGAAATCATATCAAAATGACCTTATCACCTCAAGTAATTTTCATATTTTTGCATATAGGTCCAAAGGGTTTGGTTGAATCAGCCAATTACTAAGGATATTATGGGTGATGCTAGTTTGCCTTCATAAAATGACAAAGACCCTTTAAGTTTTTCGTTCATACTTTGTTGTCTGGCTATGAAAAACTCCTTAATAACTGTTCCTTGGCACCTTCCTGTCATAGTCATTTTAGGTTGTAAAGTTCAGGTAAAAATATATGTCAAAGACTTAACAAAATTTGAAGTATTCTTGTTTAAATCTTATTATTATCCTTGACCTCTACGTGCCAACATTTGACCCAGGTGCCATGCTTTAGGTAGGGCCAGAATCATTAGAGATAGCACTTTCTTATGTTCTATATACTTCTTCAATGTAAGACAGCAAATAATCAGATCCAAAGCAGTGCATTCTGACAACTATAGAAATAACATTTATTAATGACAAAAAGTGAAAATATTCTTGAAAAATGCACTTCCTTTTGCCTCTAAAATAAAATAAAACCCCAGTTAACTTTTTAAGCTCTTCAAAATATGGTCCTATTATTTCTTTCCAATCTCATTAAAGATTCTCCTTCCCCAACTCTATGGTTCAGTCAAATTGGACTTCTTTTTTTTCTTCATTGAAGATACTGAGTTCACTGACTCCATTCATGCCTTTGCACTAGCTATCCCACATGACTGGGGTGTATTCCTTCTTCACTTCTCAGAACCTCTCTCTTCCTTTAGAAAACAGGTCAAACATCATCTTCTACATGGAGCCTTTAATGCCCACCCCCTCAAACTCTCAAACTTGCTTGCTTTAATAATTTAGTATTTCTTTTCTTGATGTTTATTCTGCATCTATTCCTATGTGTCCTTGTTGACTTCCACATCAGGATGTTATTTCCTTGTAAGTAGGGATTGCTTCATTCTTTACATTCGTATCCCCAGGACCTAGCATGTAATAGGTACTTAAAATGCTTTTTGATAAACAAATTTATTCTAAGACAATGGTAGGGGAATTAAGAAAGTGTTTCACTTGTTTAATGAGATACTTGTACATCTCTGTTTACAAATGCAAGAGTGCCATAGATCTAGTCGCTATCACTATTAATCAATCAATTAATTACAATCAAAATAAAAGCAATATTACTACAGGCAAGATCTTCATTTGGTTAGCCACCATTTAAAATTTTAGGAAATTATGTTATAAGAAAACATAAGAGAGTGAAAAGAACATGGGACTGAAATTGATGTGTGCCCAAGTATGTTAAAAGAGAAGGGAAGCAAGGAAAAATCAAATAGAATGAATGGAAAGTATCTCATGCCCAGGCTGAAAGAAAAATTGAAAGACTTTAGAATTTCTATTAGGATCTTAGAAGTTAATGAAAAGAGTTAGAATGGTAAAGATGATCGAATATTTCCTTTGAATGAGAATGTTGCTATTGTTTCAGGGCCAGTAAGATATGATACCTTGGTGGCGGTGGCTATCAGTGGCCAAAATCAGTGGGAATGACCTAAAGAAGTAATAGCTCTTCTTATTGGCTTCCTTTTACTAAATGAAAAAGTCTTGGGCTCCAACTTTCTTAGAATTTGAGAGCTGAATATGTTACCATTTCACATCTTGCCTCTCCAATTCTCTCCCTTCTTTTCTCTCTACTTCCCTTTCCTTGTCCCACTCTATCTCCCACCTCCTTTTGTCCTTCCCTCCCTCTTTCTCTCTTTCTACTGTCTCAAAAATAATTAGTTTTGTTCACCAGCTTGGTCTTCTACAAACTAGCTAACAAATATCTGTGAATTTCATGGTACTTTTAAAAAAATTAATTAATTTAACAATGGTTTTACATGTAAAAATTAGTATTGAGATAAGGGCAGGATAGAGTCTGGGGCTGAGAGTCAGACTGTTGACAGGTGATGACCAATAAAAGGATTATTTCAATCTGGCTGAATTATACTTAGCTGTAATAAGAACTATCAAGCCATGCGGTATGAAGAGCCTTGGAAGAAAATTAAAAGGAAATATTGTTGGTTATAAAAATAAGAGTGAATAGTACTTAGTCAGAAGGCCATATAGTTAGTACTTGGGATGTTTTGGATTAAATCTACTTTGTTGAAGTTCAGGGCTTTTATGGGATGAGTGTGAAAGATGATGGAGAGAGAGAGAGAGAAAGACACACACACACACACAGAGAGAGAAAGAGATAGAGAGACAGAGACAGAGAGACAGACAGACACACACACACACACACACACACTCACATACACAGGAAATCAGATTATCTTTATTCCTTTTCATCTTCCTACAATCCCTTTCCATTTCCCAACTCACCCGAGGTCAGCCATTCTCCCTTCTTTCTTGTTGATACTATGCTTCCTTCTTTCCTTTTCCTCCTCAAAGGAGGATTCTGTATATATCTCAATTTCCTTTGGGCTTTAAGTCACTAATCTGATTAACTAATCTGTGCTAATATACTAATAGCAGATTAGCTAAAGCATTTTTTCTCTGCAAAGTACATTTTCCTAATTGGAGACAAGGATCTGTATTTATGGACCTAACCCAGAGGAGATTCCAATAATGGTCATTTTAATAAGTCTTTTTGGTTCATTTGGGCTCTTAGGGAAATGCTCAAGTCATATCCAAAGTTGTTGGTCCTATATTCAAACATGATGGAAAGAAAAAAAAAAGGTTGAGTGGGGGAATTTCCTTATGTGGTTTGACATGGGGAAGCAGGGCACTATTATTTTATATAACTATGATATGGATTCATAAACATTGACACCTTCAGTCAAATCTCTTTGAAATAATATATTGGTCAAGGAGATATAACTTAAAAATAATGTGTCATGTAATATGTCTCATGCGACTCTCATAAATTCTGATGGATTCAACTATCCTTTCTAAGCAGGTGGCAATAAAATCTATAAAAACAGCTCTTTACATCTTTTCTATGTTCTGTTTTTACAGTTCTTCCTCTGGAAATGCTATAATCGGGATGTTCCAAGCCAAATTAATTTATCTTTCTCCCTAAACTCATTTAGATTCAGCACAATGTCTGGCATGTGGTTGGCTCCTTAATAAATGACTTGACCCACCCTGTCTATTATTTTGGTTAAGAAAACCACCATTCAGCTTCACCCTCCAGGAGTCATCTTCAACTCCTAACTCACATTCATCCCCCCTTATATAAGTTACCTCTTCCACACCTTTTACATTTGTCTTTCTTTTTTCCTTTCTTCCTCCCTCCCTCCTCTTCTTTCTTTCTTTCTTTCTCTTTCTTTCTTTCTTTCTCTTTCCTTCCTTCCTTCTTTCTTTCTTTCTTTCTTTCTTTCTTTCTTTCTTTCTTTCTTTCTTTCTTTCTTTCTTTCTTTCTTTCTTTCCTTCCTTCTTTCCTTCTTTCTTTCTTTCTTTCTTTCTTTCTTTCTTTCTTTCTTTCTTTCTTTCTTTCTTTCTTTTTCTTTCCTTCCTTCTTTCCTTTTTTCTTTCCTTCCTTCTTTCCTTCCTTCCTTCCTTCCTTCCTTCCTTCCTTCCTTCCTTCCTTCCTTCCTTCCTTCCTTCCTTCCTTCTTTCTTCTTTCTTCTCTCTCTCTCTCTCTCTCAACAAAAGTGACTTGCTCAGTGTGACACAGCTAGGAAGTATTAGGTATCCGAGGTCACATTTGAACTCAGGTTCTCCTGACTTGAGGGCTGGTGTTCTATACACTACACCTCTTAGATGCCTCTGGGTATTAATCTCTTTCTCTCTATTACCAAAACACTCTGTGTCTAGCTTCTTAATACATCTAACCTGTATTATTTCAATTTGCCTCCTCATTGATCTTGCCTCCAGTTTTCCTCCTTTCCAAGCCATCTTCTATATAACCTCCAAATTAATATTTTAGAATACACTTCTAATCACATCATTCTCCTGTTTAAGAAACTCCCTAGTGCCTTTATGATAAAATACACATTCTTTTGTTTGGCATTTGAAGCAGTTCCCAAACTAGTTCCGTGCTACTGCTTCAGGCTGATTGTAGATTATTCCACCTCATTTATTTAACACTAGACAAATTAGCCTACTTGGTACTCCTCATCTACTCTATGTCTTTGTACAAAAAATTCTCCCACTCCATCTCTATGTTCTAAAAAACTTAGTTCCTTTCAGGCCTCGTTTCTTGTTCCACTTTCTCCAAGAGGCCTTTGTCTATCCCCCAATTGAGGTTTCTTGAAGGCAACAACAAAACTTGCCCCCACAAATTTATCAAAATACTTTTAAATTTATTGTGTATTTATCTTATATTTCACAATGTAAAGGTGTTTAGTCACCCACAAAATTATCACAATAAATTTGAATTTTGTGTATATCCTGTATTTAACTATGTAAAAATGTAAGCTCTTTCAAAGGGAAACTCTGCACTTTTATTTTGTATCTATTTTGTTTCAAATGGTACCTGGTACACAGTAGGTGCTTACTGAATGCTTATTAATTGACACACAATAGAGGTAAAAGATCAAGATCCTTTAGAATGAATCTGCAGGACTCAGGATCACTACTCCTTTGGTGTGTGCTGTGGGTTTAATACAGAACAGGATCACATACACCATAAATATTTGGAGAGAATGGAGGGGTCAGGTCCTGTTGCTCCTTCTCCCATCTGTTTAGCAGGCAAGGTCTCACAAAACAAAGAATAGAAACATGAAGGATGGCCCAGTGGTGGAACCTTACCTATCTGTATGCTCTAGTGCTCCTCTGAACACTGAATCTCCCAAAGGATGCCTCCCTTTGAGCATTATACAAATAGTAGTAATCTTAGCCAAATAGTTCCTCTTCCCTGTACCAGGCCATAGGAAAGCATCAGAAACTTGTCCCTTGCTTGTATCCAGAGGCAGCTAAGTAGAACTATGGCTGGAATGTTTGACTTGAACTCCAGAAGAGCCAAATCCAAATTCTGTTTCAGACATTTATTAGCTTTGTGATCATAAACAAGTCACTTCAGTTTCTGTCAACCTCAGTTTCTTTATCTGTAAAATGGGGATAAAAATAGCACCTACATCCCTACAGGATTCTTAGTAAGGAGCAAGAGAGACTATCACCTTAAAATGCTATCTAAGAACTAGCTTTATTTGTCCATCCCCAGGTCTTTCTCCAGAGATGATCTGAGATAAGCAAGGTTTACTGTGCCATGATGTAAGTTGGAGTCTCTCTGGCTAGAGGATGAGAAGAATATAGTTGGGAATTTTGTACACAAGAAGGTGGCAACAATGTTTTTGAGACCTGAGGATACTTTTGCTGAGGAGCTAGAGGCAGAAATGATAGTGTGAATCAGAAGCAGTGTCTCTGCCAGGGTAAAAATAAAATCATAATCTAAGGTTCAATTTTAAGATAACAGAAGTTGAAGCTTAGCAGAATTAATTGCCTCAGTTAGCTGCATTCAGTTTTCTTTAGATATTTGTATATATATATATATATTTTAGTGTTTAGTTGCATGAAGCTACGACAGAGGGGGCTGGTATTTCCTCAAAGGTTATAACAGCAGACTGTAAGAGCTGGCAGGTTGTACCCAGGATGCAACCATAGTACTAGTGATAAATTGTGTCTGATACCCACAGACCAGTCTAGGTAATTGTGAAAAGTCTATTAGCAAAGAGCCATGCCTCATGGATTCTGTGGTTATGACTATTACTGAAAAAAAGACTTGTAAAATGTCTCTGAGTTCTCAAAAGCCTCCTCATAATACTATTACATAAAATGGTGGTGACCATTATATATAATGGTGATGGTAGAATTACGGAAAAGAAAGTAGAGCATCCTAAGAATTAGAGGTTTTGATCTATCTATTAACATTAATTTATCTATTGTTATTCTAAATATAAGGTCTGTGTTCAATGATCAAGAAAGAAATTAAGATATTTACTGAAGAAATGAACAATGGTCAAATTATTTTATTTTTCCTTCTGTTATTTGCTTTGTGGAATACTAGTAGGGAAATTCAGAGTAAAAGGCATCTTTTACCTATTTTTAAGAATTCTCTGCTGTTAGTGTCAAGAGAAAACTGAATAGAATGAATTCTCCTTTGTGCATTATATTATAATCTAACATGCTATACAGTGGGGACTGTCAAGCACCAGATATTAAATATTCTAACCTCCCACTTGAGAATTATTGTTAGTGACTGCTGACAAATTTTGCCATTTTTCAGAAGGGTGCCAAGTACCAACTGGAAGAGAGTGAAGTAATAAAAACAAAATAGCAAGTGAAAAGTCAGCAAAATAGAGAGAGAAGAGATAACAATTCAGTCTCTCATACTCTGAAAGTCTGAGTTTCAATTTTTTTTAGCATGGACTTTCTGATTAAACTGCACATGCTATTGCTAGCAAAGGGATTTTTGTCCACTATGAATAAATTTATTGGAATTGTAATATTTGAGTTAAGGCTTTCAAAATCATGCCTGGATTATTATTAATCTCATTATGTTAAATTTCTGCATGTGCCTTTGAATAATTTTTAGATCAGTCCATATATGGGACAAGACTTGACCAGTTCAGATTTTCTATTCACTTTGAAACGATAGATGAATATGAATATACTTCTCATCCAGCATTGAGGCTCACAGAAGCCCATAGAATCTGGGACTTTCATCTCTTCCTGAACTTCATCCAACCATATGATTTGGACTGCACATGATGTTGGTCAATATCCTCTAGATTCTTTTCAGTTACCTATTCCTTTCCCCAAAATCTGGCACCTAGAGTTAAAATAATAGTCCAGAAGTGGTTTGCCTAGGAAAGAGTTCAATCACCATTCTTTTCCTAGATATTATCTCTCTTTACATGGCTAATGACCACATTTTTCCTCTCTGTTCTTATTTCCTTACTCACAAAACCAGGAGGTTGCAAAAGGTGATTTCTAGCATTCTCTTTAGTTCTAAATTCTATCATTTTATCATCTTCATTTCTTAAACCATCTCATGGTACAATTAATTATTCTAAAGAAATGTTAGTCATTAACATGGAAATATGTGTTGCATGACATGCATGTGTATATGTATAACATATTAAATTGTTTATCTTTTCAAAGAGGAGAGGAGGGGAGGAGAGAATTTGGAGCTCAAAATTTTTTAAAATAAACTTTTAAAGGCTGGTGCAGAATCTACTATGCTTCGGGTGAAGTCAAAAAAGCAGGGGTAGCCATCCTGATCTCAAATCAAGCAAAAGAAAAAATCGATCTAATTAAAAGAGATAAGGAAGGACACTATATCTTGATAAAGGGTAGCATAGATAATGCAGCAATATCAATATTAAACATATATGCACCAAGTGGTGTAGCATCTAACTTCTTAAAGGAGAAATTAAGAGAGCTGCAAGAAGAAATAGCAAACCTATAATAGTGGGAGATCTCAACCTTGCACTCTCAGAATTAGATAAATCAAATCACAAAATAAATAAATAAGAAGTCAAAGAAATAAATAGAATACTAGAAAAGTTAGTTATCATAGATCTCTGGAGAAAACTAAATGGAGACAGAAAGGAGTACACTTTCTTTTTGACAGTTCATGGAATCTATACAAAAAAGACCATAAATTAGGGCATAAAATCCTCAAATTCAAATGCAGAAAGGCAGAAATAGTAAATGCATCCTTTTCAGATCACAGTGCAATGGAAATTACATTCAATAAAAAGCCATGGGAAAATAGACGAAAAAATAATTGGACACTAAATAATCTCATCCTAAAGAATGATTGGGTGAAACAGCAAATCATAGACACAATTAATAATTTCACCCAAGAAAATGAAATAATGAGACATCATACCAAAATATGTGGAATGCAGCCAAAGTGGTAATAAGGAGAAATTTTATATATCTAGAGGCCTACTTGCATAAAATAGAGAAAGAGAAGGTCAATAAATTCAGCTTGCAACTAAAAAAGCTAGAAAAGGAGCAAATTAAAATCCCCCAGTCAAACACTAAACTTGAAATTCTAAAAATAAAAGGAGAGATTAATAAAATTGAAAGTTAAAAAAACTATTGAATTATTAAAAAAACTAAGAGTTGGTTCTATGAAAAAAACCAACAAAATAGATAAACCCTTGGTAAATTTGATTAGAAAAAGGAAAGAGGAAAATCAAATTGTTAGGTCTTAAAAATGAAAATGGAGAACTTGCCACTAATGAAGAGGGAACTAGAGCAATAATTAGGAGTTACTCTGCCCAACTTTTTGCCAATAAATTTGATAACTTAAATGAAATGGATGAATACCTTCAAAAATATAGCTTGATCAGATTAACAGAGGAAGAAGTAAATTGGTCAAGGAAATTTAATGAAAAAAAATCAAATGAAGGTGGCTTAGCTGTACCAGATCTAAAACTATATTACAAAGTAATGGTCACCAAAACCATTTGGCTAAGAAATAGATTAGTTGATCAGTGAAATAGGTTAGGTTCACAGGACAAAATAGTCAATAAATATAGCAATCTAGTGTTTGACAAACCCAAAGATTCCAACTTTTGGGATAAGAATTCACTATTTGACAAAAACTGCTGGGAGAACTGGAAATTAGTAAGGCAAAAACTAGCTCTGGACCTACACTTAATACCGTACACCAAGATAAGATAAAAATGGATTCATGATTTAGGCATAAAGAATGAGATTATAAGTAAATTAGAAGTTAATAGGATAGTTTACCTCTCAGAGCTGTGGAGGAGGAAGGAATTTGTGACCAAAGAAGAACTAAAGATCATTATTGATCACAAACTAGAAAATTTTGATTATATCAAGTTAAAAAGCTTTTGTACAAACAAAACTAATGCAAACAAGATTAGAAAGGAAGTAATAAACTGGGAAAACATTTTTACAGTTAAAGGTTCTGGTAAAGGCCTCATTTCCAAAATATATAGAGAATTGACCCTAATTTATAAGAAATCAAGTTATTCTCCAATTGATAAATGGTCAAAGGATATGAACAGACAATTTTCAGATGATGAAATTGAAACTATTTCTACTCATGTGAAAGCATGTTCCAAATCACCATTGATCAGAGAAATGCAAATTAAGAAAACTCTGAGATACCACTACACACCTGTCAGATTGGCTAAGATGACAGGAAAAGATAATGACGAATGTTGGAGGGGATGTGGGAAAATTAGGACACTGATGCATTGTTGGTGGAACTATGAATGCATCCAACCATTCTGGAGAGCAGTTTGGAACTATGCTCAAAAAGTTATCAAACTGTGTATACATATCCTTTGATCCAGTAGTGTTACTACTGGGCTTATATCCCAAAGAGATATTAAAGAAGGGAAAGGGACTTGTATGTGCAAAAATGTTTGTGGCAGCTCTTTTTTTAGTGGCTGGAAACTAGAAAATGAATGGATGCTCATCAATTAGACAATGGCTGGGTAAATTGTGGTATATGAATGTTATGGAATATTATTGTTCTGTAAGAAATGACCAGCAGGATGAATACAGAGAGGCTTGGAGAGACTTACATGAACTGATGCTAAGTGAAATGAGCAGGACCAGGAGATCATTATATACTTCAACAATAATACTATACGAGGATATATTCTGATGAAAGTGGCTATCTTCAACAATGAGAAAATCCAATTCACTTCCAATTGATTAATGATGGACAGAACCAGCTACACCCAGAGAAAGAACACTGGGAAATGAATGTGGACTACTTGGATTTTTGTTTTTCTTCCTAGGTTATTTTTACCTTTCTGAATCCAATTTTTCTTGTGCAACAAGAGAATGGTATGGATGTGTACACATATATTTATTTAAGATATACTTTCATATGTTTAACATGTATGAGACTGTCTGCTATCTAGGAGAGGGGGTGGAGGGAGGCAAGGGAAAAGTTGGAACAGAAGTGATTGCAAGGGACAATGTTGAAAAATTACCCATGCATATGTTCTATCAATAAAAAGCTATAATAGAAACAAAAGAAAAAAGAAAATTATCTTTTGACGTATTTTGGAAGAATAAAATATTATTAATTAAAAGAAAAAAATAAACTTTTAAATTGTTTTTACATGAAATTGCAAAAAATAAAATATTAAATCATCTTTTAAAAAAAGAAATGGTAGTCATTAATTCAGCAAGAATTTCTAAAGCAAGTAACTACTTTAGGCAGAGTTTGAGGTGGTGAGGGATATACATTAATGAAGTCAAGCCCAATTATTGAATACAAGTGTTGTTCCAAGTGCTATGCTAAGGTCTGGGACGCCAAAGAAAGGTTAGGATAGTTCTTGATCTCAAGGAGCTCACAGTTTAATGGGGGAGACTATGTGCAAACAAACATGATATATATGTTAAGTTGGTGACACTCTCAGTGGGAAGACACTAGAATCATGGGAAAGTTCATTTATCTATCTAGCTATCTACTTGTTCATTATTTATTTATTTATTTGTTTGTTTGTTTATTTTTACAGAAGGTGGGAGTTGAGCTAAGTTTTGGAAGATTTGGGAAAACCAGGAAGCAGAGGTAAAGAGAGAGAGAATTCCAGATATGGAGGGAGAGCCAATATAAATGCATGTAATTGGAGATGGAATGTCCTTCGCTAGGAAAAGTCAGGAGGCCAGTGTCACTCAATTGTAGAGCATGTGGTAGGGAATAATGTTTAAGAAAGTTGGAAATGCAAGGTGAGGCCATGTTATGGAGAACTTTAAAAACCAGATAATTGTATATTTAATTTTGGAGACAATAGTGAGACAAGGAGAATATGTTCCTTGCCTTAAGGAATTTTATAACCTGGTAAAATAGATGAATACAAATACTATGATAAAAAATAGAGCATGAGTGTACAAAACAGACGCAAAGTTCCATGGGAGCTCAGAGATAGGAGAAATCACTTCTGGTTGGGAAGATAAGGGAGGCTTTATGGAAGAAATGACATTTGAGCTGGATAGTAGATTTTCAGGAAGTGAAGCAAAGGTATGGAAACATGAGTTGATAAGCCATGTCTGAAGATCATTGTGTTTGTGTATTGCACAAGTATAAACTATATTATGTTGTTTACTGTCTCAGGGCTCAGGGCAGGATGGAGAAAGGAAGAGAATTTGGAACTCAAAATTTAAAAAAATGTTTCAGATTGTTTTTACATATGGCAAATGTGTATAAAGTATAGTTTGGGAGAGTAGGTTGTTGTCAATTTATGGAGTGATATAAATTTCAAACTTTAGGAGTTCAGACTTCATTACGTTGGTAAAGGGGAAGACCACTGAAAATTCCCCAACAACAACTAATTCAGTTGAATCTTTCTGCATTAGGAGACCCAATCTGCTAGTAGTATATAGATAGATTTGATGGGCCGGCACTAAAAACAGGAGAACATGTAGAGTTATAACAGATAGCACCCCAAACAAGAAATAATGTAAGCCTGAGATAGTGTGGTCAATGGAGTAATGGGAATTATGGGACAGATTATGTAGAGAAACTGTGGAAGAAGAATTGACAGGACTTGACTGATTGGAAGTGATATGGGGAGGGAGAGATCAAGGTTTAGAACTCTGAGGCTTAAGTCTGTGACTGACAGTCTCAGTAACTGAGAGAATGGTGATGTGATTGTTAGACATGTGAATAGAAAACTAACTGTTGAGAAAAGCTACAGTATGTGATTTCTCCCTAATAAAAAGCCTTCTTCCTCTTAACAAGAGGTATAGATTGCTTTTTAAATTTCTAAGTGTTTGTATAATATGATAGTCAAATACCAGTATTGTATAGAAAAGACTAAATGACTTGGGATGCAATTCTGGGACATTTAAATTTACTGAGACACATTCTTTCAAAAGTTATCATCCTTCTATTGACCTGACCTTCTTTGACTAAGACCCTGAACAGGCAGTATTTTTTCACAATTCTTTAATTAGACAATTGGTTTATTAGAGCTGTCAATGCAACTTGTGAATACAGGCTTTACAGTAAATTCTTTCCTTATTTTAAAGATTTATTGACATCTATGGAGACAACAAGACAGATACAGAGGTTGTTTACTTTACAGGACAACTGTGGAATATTAAATATAGGTTCTTGGCAAAGATCACTGTGCTAGTAAATGGCATCCATCATCCATAAAAAAGACTTACAAACTTTGATCAATTGTTGAAATAGTAAGTTATGCACAATAGCTATTGTTTCCTTTGAAAAGGATTTTCATCGACATCTTTTATTTTTATATAGCCCAGAGTTCCTTCCTTCTCAGAACTCCTCTTTTAATTCCCACAGAACCATTACTTATGGCAGAAAAATTTTCTTTTTTTCTTTTTTACAGATAAAGAAGGAAAAGCAATTCAGCAAAAGTGGTCAACACATTAAGGAAAATGGCATAGTGTGTAATGCTTCATATCTGGTAATCCCAACATCTACAAGAGTAGCTTTGGCTGTTATCTCTTGAGTGCTTCAGAATGAAGTCATGCTTGGATTAAAAACGAATCATTGCACAAACAGTAAAATCCACCAGATTTCCCTGGAAACACTGACTCTGAATTAGAGAATAAAGCTGTCAAACTAGTCTGGCCATACACTGTAGATTAAGGCAGTCTGACAATGCAATGTTACTTTTAACCCGCAGAATATACAAGAGTGAGTCATTGGTTTTAAACTTATGCTTTTATTCTTTTTTAAGTTTTTCCAACAATAGGGATAAAAGACATTGGACTATGGAAAGGTGCACATGAAAACAAAAGTGAAGTATATTGTGAAGAATAATAAAAGGAGTAAATCCTTTCAGAATTCCTTCCCTTTGTAATTATTACTTAATGATGCCATAATTTCTGACTGGCTACTCTTTCAAAATTCCCTTTTGTGGATTTGTGATATTTTAATTGTATGTATTATCTTGAAAGAGTAGTGGGGGAGAGGGATGAAAGTATTTAATGGTTAAAAAAACATTACTGCTACATGAAAGAGCATATTAATACAGTTAAAAAAAAATACTGTCAGTACTGAAATTCCTCATTGGCTCTTTTTGTCTCTCCAAATAATTTTATGGCATTTATTAAGCATTAGAGTAAATTTTAGTCAAATCTTTAACTTGGTTGACATTGAGTGAATGGATGGTACAATATTATTTTCATTTTGCTTAAAATTCTATTGATATTCTCCTTGTGTCTGCAATTTAACAATTGTACTGAATTTAAACAGCATTGTTGATATGTGAGTTATTTCTCATATTGGAATTTTCCAAGTAATTAAATTTTACTCCTTTTAGCCTCAAAACTTAAAAAAAATTTAAATCATGTTGAATGGAAAATTGTCAACAGTGTATTGTATACTTCTCTGCTTATTTAAAGAGAGGACAATGAGCATAATTTAATCTTTTGATGAGTCAGAGTTCTCAATACAAATGTCTGCTATCTTGCTTTACATATAATTTAGTTCTGTGTGTGCTTTTTAAATTTTTCTTTTTATTCCTTTAAGATCAGATTATCAGTTGCCATTTTCCACTGTTTTCACTAAGCCTATTTCTAATAGTTCTTCTTCATCCCTACTTTTAATCCTTGTTTTATAATGAAAAGGTTTCCTTCTCCATAAAGCTCTATTGAAAGGAAAAAAAAAACTCTCATAAAATTCTGTTGGGGGAAAGTTAGAAGGTCAGTGAAAGAACAAAAAAATTCCTTAGGATTGCTGCTTAGGTTAGATGGGACAATGATAACTGATGACAGAAAACTACAGAGCTATTCAATTTTCATCTTGCTTTTGTTTGTTTTTTTAATGTGAAGAAGAATGACATTTGATTAGAAAAGGAGAGAACAAAAATAGTTAAAAAGGGAATTGGTATTCAAGATAATTAAGGAGCCAATGAAAGTACTTACCTGTCCATAATGAATTTGAGTCAACTGTACCATTTGAACTACCATATCATGGGGATACTGAAAGAATTGGCAGACATAATTCCTGAGACCCTATTAGTGATATCTGAAAGTTTATGAAGAAACAGGAAAGGAACCATAGTTGAGAGAAGGAAAAATGATGTTCCAATTTTTAAAAGATAAGAAAAGGAAGAGAATAGAGTTTATAAACATAGGCTGATAAGTCTGACTTCAGTTCCTGACAAAAGTTTGGACTAGATTGCTAAAGAGATAATTAATGAATCTTTAGACAAGGAAATGATGATCATAAAAAGACAAAATGATCTTTTTTTTTTTTTTTTTGATGAAGTTGCTAAATTGGGAGATCAGGGAAATGCTACAGACCAAATTGACCTAGGTATTAGCAAAAACACTTCACAAATTATTTCATGTTCTTCTTAGGGAAAATAAAGAGATATGTGATCTTGAAAGAGTATAAGTGGAGTGTCCAGGAATTTATGCTTGGCTCTAGGCTGTTGGACATTTTTATTGATAACTTGGAAAAAGTCACAGGCAGCATGCTTATCACATTTGCATATGACACACAGCTGAGAGGGATAAATATAAAGTCTTAACATTTGGATTTAAGAAATCACTGGGAGACATGGTTAGACAGTAGTTTTGATAAAAAAGATCACAGGGGGTTGAGCGGATTGTAAATTGAGCATAAGTCAGCTGTATGATGTAGCAACTGCCTTAAAAAGCTAAATTGATTTTAGATTACATGAAGAGACAGAGTTTCTAGGAATAAGGAAGTGATAGTTCCACTGTGGTCAGAACACATTGAGAATATTGCATTCAGTCCTAGGCTCCATAGTTGAGGAAGGATGTTGGGGAGTTACAGAGTCCACCAAAGGCATCTAGGATGGTATAGGGCCTTAAGCTTATTTCATGTGAGGATCAGGTAAAGGGGATGGGAATGTTTAGTCTAGAGAAGAAAAGGTGGGGACTTGTTTTCTTTCTCATTTTTTTCCTTTTTGATCTGATTTTGATTCTAATTTGATCTGATCGGCAGCATGATAAATATGGAAATATATATAAAAGAATCGTACATGTTTAACATATATTGGATTATATGTAATCTAAGGGGATGGGGGAGGGAAGGGAAAAATTTGGAACACAAGATTTTGCAAGAGTGAATGTTGAAAACTATCTTTGCATGTATTTTGAAAATAAAAAGCTATTATTAAAAAAAGTAGGGTATGGTAGCTGTGGCTAAGTATTTCAAAGACTTGTAAAAGGGAATAGGGCAAATTCTCTTTTGTCTAGGGATGGGGTAGAACTGGGAAGTAGGGGTGAATATTACAAAGAAGGAAACAGACTTGGTGTCAAAAAAAACTTCCTAACTATTAAAAATATCAAAGATTGAATCGATGTTGTGGCTATAACCTCATTAGAGCCTTCAGGCAGAACCTCCATGACCACTTGTTGAGTTGGTTGCACTGTGGAATTCCTCAGAAGATATGGATTGAACCAGATGGTGGCTGATATTCCTTCCCACTCTCACAGTTTGTGAATTCTATGAATTCCTCCTCTGCCTGCCCTTCCTCTCCCCCCCCCAATCCCCAGCTCCATTTTTTCCACTTTGACTGACTTGTGTTGTACTAAACATTTCTAATTTCATCCATTGCATTACTGAATAAAGTAAGCAGACACTAGACTTTAGATCCCAGCTTCTTTAACTGTAGGCTGTGATCCCATCTGGGGCTTCCTGACTGTATGTGGTGGTCATGAAATTATGATTAATTATCAGTAAATGTTTGATTTGTATACCTATTTTATATACCTATATTCCCTGGGTCATGTAAAAATTTCTCAGGCAAAATCATGAGCAAAAAAGTTTAGGAAGCCTTGCTTTTGATAAATGTCTAGGAGTCCAATCTGGTGTGGTCCTGCCTGTAGGATAAAGAAGATTGTGAAATGGCAAAACATGGCCATCAACTAATTACAAGGAGAAAGAAATTCTTGGAAAGCTAACCAGATTTCATTATTCCAGGCAAAAGCAGATTGAGCCCATGGGTTCCCAGATATTAGAAGCAATAATTTGATGAGTTTACTTTTAGCTTCACAGTAATTCCTATTTGTACCACACAAGTAAGCTTATAAAAATATCTTAAAAGCAAATGAGTCTTGAGTGAGAGAGGAGGAAGGAAAGGGCTAGAAGAGGAAATGGGAAGGGAATAAGCATTTATATAACACCTACTATGTTGCAGGCACTGTGTCAAGCTCTAAGACTGAGAATTTAAGGACTCGTACTAAATAAATAACATGACTTTATTGATAGATGAGAATCGGTCTTTATTTCTCAGATATGATATTTTTTAGAGTATAAGGTTATCGTAAATCTGATCTTCAGAGAAGTTAGACTTTATTATGCTATCCTGGCTTGATGGTCTCTCCCTTTATTTGTATTATTCAATTTTCTGATTTTTATTCCATACTGTGGTGATAGCCTGCTTATTCAAGTGGCATTGAAATGAATGAATGAATGTTCTGTTACATTCCAGCTGTTTAAAAGGGTCTGAATGGAGAAAGAATGAGACCAAAAGAAGCAGGGAGTATTTGGGGGAAGTGTGATTGAATTAGAAAAGAAAAATGATTTCTATAATAATGGGTCAAGATTTCTCCTAGCTTCCACTTATTTCTCTTGAGGGAGCCCTGTATGTTAAACCAGGGTGTTACAAGGGAGAATGATGTATTGTGAGGAAGGAATGGAAAAGGGAGGATATGGAATTTCATACAAAATGCAGAATATACCCTGGAGATGTTTCCTTCATTCTGTGGGTGGCGTGGGGGGAAGGGAGCAATAGCAAGATAAAGTGACCATTTATACCAGTCTTTACTCCAAGACTTTTAAAAGGGGATATAGCAAGGGAATCACTGGGAGTGAAGCTGAAGTGCCATTACTTAGACAAAACTAAGCATGATAGTTAAGTGCGAAGAGTATATAGGAAGCCCATTAGGAGCAGTCTCCAAGGTATTGAGACTCCTCATGGAAATAGGGACATCATTTAAAAATTCTTCCTATTCCTAAATTAGTTATCTCTGTGTCTCTCAAGTCTCCTACCTCCTTACAAGCTCCCCCATGCTCCATGCCCACATCACCTATCAGGTTAATAGCACAGCAGAGATTGAATTTTAGGCTGCCTCAGGAAAACCTCATCATCATTGATCTCTAGCCAGTGGAGATACCAAGGAGAGCCATAACACTTAAGGTCCCCGGATATAGGAAGTGCATAAAAACATCCATATGCACACAACTCCCCTAGCTAATATCCTATGAGAGAAAATACAGGCACATGTCTCTGTAAGGGAAGTCTCCTAGGAAACTTGCCAATGTCATCATTTTTTTCCTAAACTCTGTAGGCATACTTCAGTCTCTGGAGCCCTCCAAAGACTATTGAAACTGCTTTGAAGATTTAGATTTTTAGAATCTGTGGAAGGAAGGTCTAATCTTTCCTGCTACTACATGTTGGTGAACTGTAAGTAATGGTGGTTCAGCTGTAAACACCTGGATTTGATCCTTTTCAGCAATGGTAATTCAACTGAGAATTGTTATTCTCCCTGCCACCCTCAATTTCATCAACCTTTCAATGCCTTTAAAAACATGTAAGACTCACATGTGCTCATGAATTCTTACCTTAAGTAAACTGATCAATGCAATGCTCAACCATGGTTCCAGAGGACCAGATGAACTATGCTATCCATTTTTTGACAGAGAAGTGACATACTTAAGAAGAAAAATAAGACATTATGATTTTGGATATCAATAAGGTGGGCATTAATTTTGCCTGACTATGCATTATTTGTTCCAACTATTTGCTTTTGTTTTTTCTTCTTCTAAGTGGAGTGGGAAGTAGATAAATGCTGGTTACTTGAAAAATAATAAAAGATTAAAAATCTCTACAAAAGAATTATAAAAAAATTCTCTTCCATTTTTTAAATGAATTCAGTACAAAATCCTTGACCTGAAAATCATATCCATTTCCTCCCCCAATCACATGAAATCATTTTACCTCCTCTAAGTCATTCATTGCTTCCTTGATTATCCCCTTTCCTTTTCATGTTCCCCAAAAGGCCTAAATAAAAGCAATGTATTGAGGTTGTAGGGAAGCTAGATTGTGTCATGGATTGTGCTAGGCCTGGGATCAAGAAGATTCATCTTTATGACTTCAAATCTGGCCTCAGATACTTACCATGTGATCCTGGACAAATCTCTTAACCCTGTTTATCTCAGTTCCTCATCTGTAAAATAAGCTGGAGGAGAAATAGTAAACCATTGCAGTATCTCTTCCAAAAAAACCCCAAATGGGGTCATGAAGAGTCAAACATGACTGAAAACTGACAACAAAATTGGGTTTCAGAGTGGTTCATTTCAGTTCAGTATAAGGAAAAGCTTCTTAAGACTCAAAAAACGAAGGGGATCATGGAAGGCCTCCGAATGGAGACTGCTTCTGAGGATGTATAGAGAAGCTTCCCACTCAGGTACAGCTAAAACTAAATGAAAATCTGAAGTTTCTTCTAGATTTGAGAAGCTGGGATTGTCAATATCTCTCTTTCAATGACACTTTTCTCTTCTAAAACCAAACTGTGGTTTTCCTTACTGAGAGAAAAAAAAAACACTTTTTTACATCCTATAAACTGATTTGAGCTGACATCCTGTTGTTTGTTCTTTGATTGCCAGACTTCTTCAAATGGAAGTCTATATTTCCTCCACTTCCTCATCACTCACATAGTTTCTCTATCAATCTTTGACTTTCATTCCTATCAGGTCACTGAAACTTGCTTTGAGGATGGCTTATAGTCTGCTATTTATCATAGTCAACAGTCTTTTTCTCATTCCCCCTTCTCTGTGACATTACAATAAATGTAGATAGGGCCTCCTAAACCTAGAATTTCATTAGGTATGAGGAACTTCCAGGTTGGGAAACTTCCTGTACCAATAAATATTGACACCTTCTTTGCAAATTATAGTCTTAGAGAGTTGTTTAGAACTCTGAAAAGCTAAATGGTTTGCCTTGGGTTATACAATTAGTATGTGTTAGAGGTGAAATTGAATCCAGATTTTCTTGGCTTTGAGAACTAGTTTTCTATCCATCGTGGTGCACTCTCTCTTATTATAGCAAATAACAAACCTTTCCCTGCATTTGATGTTATTGGCCATTCTCTAAAAAATCCTCTCCTTTTTTTGGTGACACTGCATTGTCTTGGCTCTCAGGCTTATAAATTTTTTTCTTCATTAGCTTCCTTCTTCCTCTTGAAAAATTAATAGAATAGACTACATGTACCAACTTCTTTTGATCTGAATTCTCATCCTATATCTGAAAGAAATCATGCTCTCAGATGTTACCAAATGATATCTTAATTGCTAAATATTATGGCCCTTTTCTCAGTCCTAATCTTCCTTGAGTTTTCTGTAATGTCTGACACTATTAACAATCATTATCTCTGGGATATTCTCCCTTCCTTAGCCTTTTTTGATTCTGTTGTATTATGGTATTCTTTTTATTTAAACATTCTTTACCATTTTCCTTAACTAGTTTGCTAGTTTTCTGGGACTTTTCTTCTCCTTCTATAATTTCTCCCTTTCTTCATTAAACCATTCCCATGGGTTTAGTTATCAGCTCTATGAATATTATTACTCTCTAAATCCAGTCCTAATTTTTCTTCTAGCCACAAATCTTGTATCTCCAATTAGATGTGTTGTGGGCATCTCCAACTCAATATGTCTCAATGCAAACTCATCATCTTCCTCTTAGGACTACTTTTCATCAAAACATTTCATTCTCTATGGACATCACTACTATCCTCCCAGTCTTAGGGTAAAAGAATCATAGATTTAGAGTGAGGAAGAATTGTGGTCCAGTCCTCTCATTTTAGAGAAAAAGAAACTAAGACTCAGATTGCTTAAATGACTTACCTACAGTCACTTGGATAGTAAGTGTGAGGACTAAGATTTGAATGAAGGCTTAGAACCTTGAAGACATGTTTAAATCCCCCTTTTCTCTCATATATATACCTCATATATACCTATAAATTCTGACTCTTCTATATTTAGCTTCCCAAAATTAACTCCCTGGTCATGTTTTTGATTTGTTTATCCTGATCCCACCTTTTCTTATTCATTTGATTGACATGGACTTTGGAATGCCCAGCCTAGACAGGCTGCTTATTAGTTCTTTCTTGTGCCCTTTCCTATAGATTCATAGCTACACTATTCTTCCTTCTCAAATAAAGTCCCAGTTAGGATACAGGTGTGTCATTCTAGATGCTCCAACTTCTAAGTTGGACCAGCCTCACCTCCACTTCTGAGGCCTTTTTCCTCCCCTATTTGGTAGCAAACCACCACCTAATACAGATAGAAAAATCCAAATTTAGGCAAATAGCCAGAAAGAGGATTAAGGTGAAAGTATCAGGGCTGAAGAACAGTACCAGGAATGAATTAACAAGGAAGGATTTTGAGTGTTCTTGCCTATTTCCCATTCAGAGCATTCATATGGTTCCTCTAAAAGCAAGAATCAATCCCAATAGAGCCAGTTTAGGATGATCAGGTTAGGATATTAGACTTGATGATGTCTAAAGTTCATAAAATCATACCTCTGGAGCTAAAAGAAACACAAGAGAGTATCTGATCCAATGCCTTCATTTTACTGGTAAGAAAATTGAGGCTCAGAAAAAAATGATGTGAGGAAAACATCTAGATTGTATAAATAGATAGAGCCCAGGACATCAAGTGGGGGAGAACTTAGTTTAAATCCTATCTCAGTTATTTATTACCTGTATGAGTCTTTGTATCTGTTTTATCATCTATAAAATGTGGATAATAATAGACTATAGCTAACATACAAAAAAGGCTTCAAATATTAGATATTGTTGTGCTATGGTCACACAAGTAGCAGTTGTAAGAGAGAGAATTTAAACTTTAGTCTTCTAGGTGTTTCTGGTACTGGTTACTAAGACCTTGGCAAATCTCACTTTCCTAGGTCTATGTGGATGGGTTTTAAGGAGAAATAGAAGAAATACTATATCAAAATTAATTTTTAAAAAGTAGATACAAAGCATGGAATAGTAGTATCAGGAAGAGCTTGGCTTAATGGGACATATAGATTTTGTGACTGGTTAAATAATCACCAGCTTCTTGATGCCTCAGACAACGCACTTAAGGTTATAAATTTCAGAATAGTCACTAATCTGCATTGATTGGTTGAGGGAGTCTTTCCTACTTGTGAGTTTCCTTCACCAATGAAGTCAAAGGTCTGAACCTTGGTCTCTAGTGCTCTCAGTCCCTTCTCTTCCTGAGAGAGACAGAGACAGAAACAGAGACAGACAGAGAGAGACAGAGAAAAATAGAGAGATATATAGACAGAGGGAGATCTCTATCACAGAGAGACAATCAGAGAGAGAGAGAGATAGAGAAAGAAGAAGAGAAGGAAAAGAGAAACAAAGAACAAGTAAAGGATACATTTTTCTTGGTTAGCCTTCCTTATTCAGGGAGTGTAAATATAATTCATGTGGACTGCCAATGATCTGACTTCACAGTGTTCAGCAATTCTGGGTCAACTGGAACAGAAGGATCCTTCACAATACACTTACTATGTATGCTGGCTCCTAAAGGCTTGACACGTGGTCTGAGTGTCCTGAAAGTGGAGCTGACGTCCTGGATTCCAGAGGACTTTCTGCCAGTCACAGGCTTGCTGAGTGACCTTAAACAAATTACTCACATGTCTCAGTAGCACATTCCCTTTATCTATAGTGAGTATGTCAAGTGTTCTGTTCTGTGTTTGGGACATTCTTTGTTCTTGATTAATTTAAAAGCACAATTAGTTAAATTGGCTAACAAGTAATGGCAGACTGGTACTTACTTGGCTTTCTAAGTTACATAGTTGATCCAAACTTTGCAGAATTGTGTTCTTTAATTTTTTTTTAATCTGAGGTTTCACACAGGGTGCTTTGATCGCTTAAAACTACACTAAGACTTTTGAGATACCCTCTGTTGTCCTTCATGTTTTGTAGTTTATTTCAAAATTGTCTCTCTGTTCTTCCTGAGGCTCTTAAATATTTTTATTCTTTTATGATTCTTCTCATGTTAGGCAGTGTTTGTTCCTAGAGTTTTCTGCAGTATTCTAGCCTGGCTTGTTGGGAACTTAGTTCCTCTCTCCCTCTACAATTTACTATGTGATCCTGGCCAAACCATTCCCCCTCTGAATTTGGATTTCTTTGTGGATGAAATGAGACTATGAGTAGTCACGCTACCTTCCTTACCCACAGGGTTGCTATGAAGGAAACATTTGGCAAAATCTTAAAGAGATATACCAGCTATTATTTCTTCCTAGCTTTCTATCAAGATTTATTGAGTAGTGAGTGAAAAATGAGGACAAGTCAAATTATTTTCCCTTATGCAAGCCCAAAAGGATGTAAGTCATTTTGAGCTTGAAAACGACTAAACTGTTCTGTTGGTCTTTAAAAAATGCTATGAAGGGAAACAAACTAGCAAGAAAGGATATGGCTATAAAAGTTGATACTTGTCATGAATATGGTTTCAACCTATTTTTAGGATAATGTGTATTGTGTTTAGTGACATATCCTCGGAAACAGAATGTTTGTGTCCAATAACAGTCTAGCACAAGGCATGGTAAGGAGAAAACCACACCAAATAGTCTGATGCGTTTCACAGACTGAAATGCTCAATAGAAATGGCCACAGCAAAAGTTCAATTAACCATAATCCCATTAACTGAATTCTTCTTTCCCCTTTTTGTTTGCAGGAAAAAAGAGGCATATAACAAGAAAACACAGCTCTCTTAATAGTTTATTACTTAAAAAAAAGACAAACCCAAATTTTGTGGATGCATCTTAAATGTGTCTCATTCAGTACAATCTTCCATGCTAGAGAGCCACCATAATATAATAAACAAAGTGTTGAAATGAGGAAGACTTCAGTTCAAGTCCCACCTAACCTTCTGGCAGTTTGATCCTGGTCCTTAGCTTCTCCATTTGAAAAAGAGGAAGTTGGATTCCATGACATATGAAGTCTTTTCCATTTCTTTATCTATGATTTTATGAACTTTTATGTATTCTTATCCAAAGGTCTGTATATAGAGAGAACTGATCTGCTGACGGATGTCTCCACAGATTGTATAGTGTCCTTGGTTCTTACAATTTTTTATCCAAGTATCCTTGGTTCTTACAATTTCAATTATATTCATCATTTTTAATAAGAAATATGAACAAATAAAATTTTCATTTACTTTTATTGTTGTTCAATTCATTAACATATTTTGTTTTAACTCAACAGATTATTTCCACCAAAACAACCAAACAAGCTATCTTGCAAAGTGTATTCCTTCAAAAAGTTTGTTTTAAAATTTTTAAATTATTTTTTCAATTAACAAACATTTCTTTCCTTTTCTTCCTTCCCTTTCTCCCACCTTTCCCACCTTTAATTGAACAACAACCGATAAAAAAGAAAAATAAAACTATTTACCTGTATAATATATTGCCAATCAAAACCAGCTCCCACTTTGGTGTTGTCCAAAAGCGTATGTTTCTTGCATTTTGAATCCCACACCTTTGAGTCAGAAGTTAATAATTGTTAACACAAAAGAAACAATGTGTCTTTTAAGTCTGACAATATGTTCCCAACAATGATCTTATCTGAACAGGTTTTTGCTTCTTCACATTGACTTTACTTGTTTGTCATCAATGAATATGTTGTTGCCTTATTTTTTCTTTACTCTATCATTTTATACAAGTCTCTCATGTTTATCTGGATTTTTCACATTGAAAGGACCACAATGAAGGAACAAAAAAAGAGAAATTTACATGATAATCTTGTATACTTGAAAGGAATAACAAGTTGTAGATAGATTTGCAGTTTCACATATAATCGTGCTTTTTATTGTTTTATAGATATGTTTTATTCCATAATTTTTAAAAAGTTAAAAAGATTATAGAAAATTGGAAAATCCATTCTTTTCATTTTGCAGATGAGATCTCCTCCTCCTCATTCTTCTCCTCCTTTTCCTCCTCCTTCTCCTCTTCCTTGTCCTCCTCTTCCTCCTTCTCCTCCTCTTTATCCTCCTCCTTCTCCTCCTTCTCTTTCTCTTCCTAGCAGTGTTAAGTGACTCATATCCTATGATTATACAGGTTATAAATATTCAGGGCAGAATTTGAACCCAGATTTTCTAAATCCAGAGTCTGTTACTATAATTTATATAGATATTCTCTGTTTATCAGTTATATTTTACCACAGCTTTAACAAAATCACAAATAATGTTGCTTCAGGTATATTTTTTGTACATGAGTCTTTTTTGTAGTCAATATCCTCTTTGGGATACTATCCTAGTAATGGAATCTCTGGTTGCAGGTATATAAACACTTTATATTTTTTCTTGCACAACTCCAAATCATTTTCCAGAATAGATGAATTAATTCATAACTCTATCAAGAGGGAGGCAGCATGGTAAAGTGGAAAATGGCAACAAACTTGGAATCGTAGTGCATGAGCTCATATCCCAGATCTTATCATTGTTTCTTCCTCGTCTGTAAATGATATTGGAGTGGTAATTGCTAAGGTATCTTCCAGGTCTAGACTTATGAGATTTCAATTATTTTGCTAGTCTTCTGACAACCTCTTTAATTATGGATTTTCCATCTTTATTTTAGATTAGGTCTCTGTGTCTCTTCCAAGATAGAAATGCAGTCTTTTATAGAAATGGAAACCTCTATTTTCCAACCTATACTAGTTTGTCCCTCCTTAGACAGCCCAGTGGCTCCCCATTCCCTGGGATTTACCATATTGGTACCAGATTTAGAGTAGGTTGGTGCAGATGGGCTGACTGAAGCTCAGAATTCCTAAACTTAAATGATGCATAAACTTCTGCCTCCCCTGAAAAAGGGATTACAAGTGGACATTTTATAGTATTTTTGTTAGCATGTTAGGCATGAGGTTTAAATTTAGAACTTTTTAAATTTGCATTTTCTTCTGGTGATTTTTGGCCTTTTTTGGGTGGTTATTGATATTTTATATTTCTTCTTTTAAACACTAAGGATCTTTCCACTTCATCTTTCTATCTCACTTTCAGTCAAAATGTCCTAGATGAGTTGGCTCTTCTTACTAAAATGGGTGTGACTTAAAGCAATAACTACTTTGTATTTGTACTTAACAAATGTTTCTTCTTCTTGCCTTCCTTTCTTCCCTCATTCCTTCTTTATAACTTCTCTCATTTTTGTTTAAAAATTGTAGTTGTATTGATCTAGGTGCTATATATTTCTTGTGAAGTTACTTTTCAGGTATGTAATTTATGTTTATATTTAATAGAATTTCTCTTCTTAATTCTTCCTCTGGGGTTTGATTAATGTTAGACAGAAAAGGTAGTGAATTCTTGGGATTTATTTTATATGACTAGTACATTTTGAGAAAGAATTTTCAAGCACAAAAGATTAAAACAAAGTGAGATTTCTGGTAAAGACATAGTAACTTCAATTGACCCAGATATATTAGTCTCCTGTGAATTCTGTAGAACTGAAATTTTACTCTGTTCCTTGTAAATGTTAATATTTTGGCTCCCAAGACTTCTGGTATTTTAATGGAGTTTTTAAAAAGGTTTTTTTAAATTTAAAAAAATAATCAAAAGTTCCATTGGGAACATATAAATATGAATCCAAGCTGATATGCTAGAATGGTTAGGTAGATAAATCCAGGATAGAGACAGCCTGGTCATATTCTAATTCTTTTTTAAATGCCATGAAAGCCCATGTGATTTTCAAAAATGCTCTTGCCTTCCTGTTCTATCTTTTTAATACTTCAGTACTTTGAAGATTTGGGATTGAAATGGAAATTCTATTTGTATTGGGATTCTCCATCAATGTAAATCACAAGCCTTCTTTTGTATATGCTATAGTCAAAAAATTCATCACTTTGTGGCTAACTTGGTGATAAGTCTATGACTGGTTGTCAGATGACAGTCTCACAGTGGTCATGGGACCCATCCTTCAACCTGTTTTGACTTGATGGAAAATAATATATCTTATTTGAGAACCACAATAAGGCATCAGAGTTGGTCTTTGGTGGAAGGAGTATGCTTCTAGGAAGTTAATAATAAGGGGGATTTAGTAAATGTTCTCATTTACCTTATATAACGTGTCCCAAAAGTCTGAATGCAGATGATACGTTTTTTTAAATAACTTTGATTAAGCTTTAATAGCTTAAAACTATGCTAAGGCTTTTGGGACACACTATAAAATGCTTGAAGGAAATCCATTTTAAAAAGGGCTTTAATGTTTTTTTTTTTTTATATCATCACTGCTTCCCGAAGACAACTCCCCCCTTTCCTTTATAAAATTCCATCAGATTTTTTTTTTTATTAAAGTACAGTTAAGCAATGGAAACTAACACATTGGCTTTGTCTAATCAAAAAATGTCTCCATTCAGCACCTTCTGCTGAGAGGAAGGAGGTCCACAGCATTTCAGGCTTCTGAAAACATGGTGTATTGATCCTACTCCTTATGTCATTCAGTGTGCAAAATTTCCCTCAACCTTATTGTGGCTACTGAGTAAACTTTTTGTGTGATTCTGTTTACTTTGCTCAGCATAATTTCATAAAAGTTTGGAAAGAAATCCTAGTAAAGGACTCAGCCTCTTAATAAAGACAAACAACAGAAGTGGTATTTCATTCCCAGGAATAATGATACTTGGAAAAGCAGGAAGCTTTTTCCATAATATCTCAACATATGGTGGCATTTTAATATGCTAAAAAGGAACCAGAGGAGATGTATGCTTTAATGGCGGCTCTTTGCATTCTATATTGCTAGAAGGGAGGAAATAGAAAAGTCTGTAAAATATAGCTGTTTAGAGGTACTGAAAGTTATTTTTATGAACATTTTCATGTGGGCCATAAAAATTCATTCCATTCCATTTTGAAGACGGTTTGACAAGGAGAAACCCACAGGATGTTTTCTCCACACACACACCTTTAGCTAAACAGATTTTAAAAGTTGAAGACATTTAATTACTTGAGTTCTATGATCTTGGGTATTGGCTGATTACAGCTGTTCCCAGGAAGTGGATAGGAATATCATTTCCCTCCTCCCCTTCTCAAATCAAACTTACATAAAAATAACCCTGGCTAATTTATAGTTGATGAGTTCAGCATTTTTTTACTTTGGCTCCCAATTTTCCCTAGTCATGCAAATGAACACTTGGTTGCATGACTTGGAAACAGTTTTTAAAAATAAGCAGCCAACAAGAAGAAAGGAGGAAGGGCCCTATATGAATTTCAATACATTCTCACTCCTTCCATGGCCACATCATGATCCAAGTTCTACCTAAAATTTGCTTCTTTAATAATAATATTTTCCTCTGCATTATTGATCTTAGAATTACATAGTTTTTCTCCTCACTGTAACCCTGGGTTATACTAGGCTATATATGGGACATTCTAACCATGCTCTATATTTGCCTTTTATTTGGGAGACTGTTCTGGATTAATCCAGGTGGGAATCTTGAACCAAAGGAAAAGAAATTGATTCTTTGAAGTTAAATTCCCAGATCAACCTTCATCTGTATGAATTTTGGAGGACCTTGGTAATGTGTTATAGCCTTCCTTGTTCTTCAGTCCATCTCCCCATATTTTGTTCTGCCTTTTCTCTCTGTCTTGACCATACAAGTTACTTGTTGAACCCTTTAATCCTTTGTCCCATGGTCATAGAATTGGCTCATACCTTGTCAAAAGTCAACCAGGGATTGCTTTCAACGTTTACCTTCTTGAATCCTATGCTAGAAGAAGACTGATGGAATTGTGTAGAAGAGAGTTGCTGAAAATTTATGTTCTCATTTCAAAAACATCACACCCTCTGAGCTGCTCAGCAATCCTTTGATCCTTCCTGGATTCATTGTCATACTTCCTGCAGTGGCTCTGTCTGTGTTGAAAGTTGGAATAAATCTCAGGGATTACCAGATACAAATGAGAAATTTATTTACAAATGAGAAAATTAAGGCCCAAAGAAGAGAAGCAACAATAATAGGAAGCAGAAGCAGGACACAATCCTTGATTCTCTCACTCCAAATTCATTGCTTTTTTTTTTCTTACTATAATATGCTTTATAATAATGTGTTTTCCTCACAATCCTACGAGTTTAAGTAGTACAGGTGCCTAACACATAGTAAATCCTTAATGAAATGGTTGTTAGTTGCTAAGCATGAACACTTTAAATGAATGAAAGGGTTTATGAAATTAATAACTCATGTACAGATAAATGAATTTCTGTGTGAATTAAAAAAATAGGTTAATTGATTTTTGTTTGCCTGTTGAAGAAAACCATATAATGTTTTAGCCCAAATTTGTAAGAAACCATTCATTAATATGCAATCATTTCTCCTTGGAGCAAAGTTAAACTAGGCAGACTTTGCTCTAAAATTCAGAATACCCTTAGACTCTAGCAACTTCCATATTACATTTGATTGTAGCCAGGAGCTACTAATACCTGATTTTGTACCAGGTGTCTGATATTAGTAAGTATCAGGGTGAAAGTAGTATTCTGCGCAAATAATTTAATCCCTATTTGCCTCAGTTTCCTTATCTGTAAAATGAGGATGATAATAATAGCACTTATTTCTATAAGGTCTATAGTGAAGATCAAATAAAATGATATTTATAAAGTGCTTTGCAAATCTTAAAGCATTTCATATATATATACATATATATGCTAGCTGTTTATTGTTATTATTTTGATAATCTTGAAAATTTTCTATAGCAAAGTAAAATGAAAGTAAAAAGTTTAAGTTTAGAATTATTGATTGATTTAAACAGAACAATGAGAATGTCACTGCTGGTGAATATGAGAAAGATATCTTCCTGAAGGCAATTACATCCTTTAACTATTCTCTCTATGGATCCCTCTTTCAATAAAATGAATAAAGACTAAAGAATATCTTTCTGAAAGCAATTACACCCATTTTTTTTTTTACTCATTTTACTCAAAATTTTTTTTACCCATTCTCTCTACGGATTCCTCTTTCAATATGGAAAAAAATGAATAAAAGAATTATTTTTAACAAGCTTAAATAAGAAGACATTATCACCATTAGTTTGATAATTCTAAACAAGAAAAATAATTTTATGATCTTGATCTCAAGGAATTAAACTCCTTCCTTGAAACTGATTGTTTTTTCCAGGGAAACTGGAGAAGACAAATTTTTATGCCATTAAGATCAAGGTCTTCAGACTAGGACAGGTCAGAATATTATTTAAATTTTTAAAATTAAAGTTAATATTTTAATGTTTCATAAAACAACCAAGATCCATCTTTTAGAAGTTTTATTGATGTTTTTTAATTTTATATCACAGTTGTTTCTAGATATTAACAGATGACTGTACCTTCCTTCCCTTTCCCATCGCTTTCTCTTGTTACTAAGAAAAAAAAAGAAAAACAATTAAGCAAAATTAACTAACAGTTGCACTAATGTGCAACTAACATTGCACATTTATAGATCTCCCCACCCCCCACATATAGCTCAAGAATAAGAAAGTGATTCTTCTCATCTGCAATCAGGACTGGTTATAATATATCACATAAAAGCTTTGTTTTATAATTCTTTTTCATTTCCAATTTTGTAGATGCCATCTACCTTGTTTCTGATGACTTCATTCTTCATCAGTTTAAACAAGTCTTCTGATGTCTTTTTCTGAATTGCTCATCTATTTTTTAGTTTAATAACTGAAATTTTATTATGTATATATCTCATAATTTGTTTAGTTATAGTTTATTTGCCACTTTCTGCTACTTAAAAAGTTGCTGCTATGAATATTTTATTTTATTACTGGACATTTTTGCCTTTGGCCTCTGTGGTTTATGGAGAATTCTTTAGGTTTTAGGGTATGAACAAATTGATCTCTTCCTCCACCCCTTTGCATAATTCCAAATTATTTTCCAAAATAGTTGGACCAATCTATGACTCTACCAACAGTTTACTAGTGAACTAGTCTTCTAAGTTTGAGTTTTATGGATTTTGGATGACCAGAGGATCACTGTATTCTTTCAAGCCCTCTTATTTTTGAATGAATCTTTTGGAGCCAGTACTGTTATGACTCATATGTCCTGGATGAAGGTTGATTAAGCTAATTTCAGGGTTGTGGAATGGTAGTGTCTAAGTACTTCAGGACACAGTCTCTGACAATAAACCCCCGTGCTGGAGGAACAGCTGGTAATTCTTCTTAGCATTTGGGAAGAAGGTCTGGAAATTATCAGAATACTCTTTAGTTTGCATTGCTTTACAGATGTTGTCTCACTCAAGCAGATGGTGATAAAAAGAGAAGATGCTACAGCTAGCTGATGGGAAGGAAGATGCAAATTTTTTAAAGGGGGAGATGGTGTCTCTATCTTCCCTTCAGCTCTCCCTTCTACCTGGGATCCCAAACCAAAAGCTTCCACCTCCTGTAAATGCCCATGTTAGCAGTGTCCCTGCCCCACTATTTCTGCATTCCTGGGTGCGCTGGTTCCTTCTGGCTCAAGAAGCACAGCTGGGCCTGGCATTCCTAATCAGCAGAGGTTCCTTCAGTTTTCCCAGACTCCTCACAAATTCCAAAAGGTGAAAGTTTCTATGGTTTCTGCTCAGGCTCCAGCCAAATCCAGCTCACCCCTGAGCTCTCCAGTTGGAGTTTCTCCGGAGGTAGCCTGGAGGTGTTTGTATTTCAAGTGGGTTAATCCCCTACTTGAAGTCCCTCTTTAGATCTTCTTGGATTGAACCAGGAGGATCCCTGTTTTGGCAGAAGTTTTCTTGATTTTTCAGCAGTCTATGTTCACTCTCCGGTTCAAATTTGTTCTGTTTTTGGAAGAAATCTGGAGAGCTTGAAATTTCCTAACCTACTCTACCATCTTCCCAGAATCCTCCTCTTTTATTATTATTTTTTTTGAAATATGTCTGGACTCTTTTAGATCATGACTTTAATGTAGATCAATAATTCTTAAATTATCTTTTCTTAATCTGTTTTTGAGGTCAGTTATATTTTATGAGATAACTTACATTTTCAAAAATTTTTGACTTTATTTCAATATTTCTTGTTTAATGATCTATTTAACTTCTATTTGGTTCATTCTAATTTTAAGGAATCTTTTATTGGATAAGGGTTTTTTATTTTTGTTTTGATTTTTTTAAACATTTTGTACAGTTATTAATTCTCTTGTCAATCTCTCTTCTATGATTCTAATTTCTTTTCTAATTATTTCCTCTTTTACTTTAATTTATAAGGGTTTTTTGTTTTTGTTTTGATTTTTTTAAACATTTTGTACAGTTATTAATTCTCTTGTCAAATCTCTATTCTATGATTCTAATTTCTTTTCTAATTATTTCCTCTTTTACTTCAATTTATGTCATTTCATTTTAAACTCATTTTAAAACTCTTGAATCATTTTCTTTAGGAATTGGAATTGAATTTGAATTGGATAAGCTGTGTTTTCCTTTGAGATTTTGCTTGTATGTGGAGTTATTTTCTTCTTATGCATTTGTAAGACACAAATCTTACAGTCCTAAACTTATAATAGCACTTTATCTTTCTTAGGTTAGTCATTCATCCAAGGATCTGTTCTCAAAAGCCTGGTTGCTGGCCTAGGTGGGAGCCCTAGGGAGAGGAGTGTAATTCAACCCAATCCCTCACAGCTGTCCTGGGGATGGAAGGAGCAGAACTGAATCCAATATCTTCTCTGGTCAACCCCATGCTCAAAGTTCTGGGCACTGAATCTTGGCTCTGTGCTGCTGGTCTGTCCTAGGGACTGAGTCCACAATCAGGTCTGGATGTCTTTGTGCTGCTGGCTTTATTCCGAGTTCTGGGCACTGAATCAGCAATTGCTGTTCCACAATTCCAGACTTTGTCATTTTCCAATGGGTAAAAATTCGTAATTTTGGGCTAGAAAGATAACCCATTGTGGTTATTCCTTGGATTTGCTGGTGACTATTCAGTGCTGTGGCAGTTATTGCAGTATTTGTGGGAGGAGCTAGGTTATAATGATTGTTCCTATTCCATAATCTTGGCTGGTCTTTAGTCAGCCTTCCATAAAAGGCCAGTTTAATTGTAAGGAAGATTTTCCTTACATAGAATTGAAAGATGCATCTCTATAACATCTATCCATTGTTTCTAGTTCTATCCTTTGGGGGCAAATAGAACAAGTTTAATTCCTTTTGTTCTGATAGGCTTTCAAATACTGAAAGTTAGCTAGGATATCTCTTTCTAAGTCATCTTTTCTCTACGCTAAATATTCCCATTTCCATCAGCAGCTCACCAGATATCATGTTCTTTATTCTTCTTTTCATCTTGGTTATCTTCCAGATTTGTTCTTGTGTATGTCTGACAATTTTCATTGTATGGATTAATATTGATATACTAGTGTAAAAATAGTATCACTTTTGAAAGAGATTGCTTTGCTTTTATGGGAATTTGCTGTTTAGGGAAAGGTTTGTCTTCATGATACTTCCATCTTGGGTGAGGAATAAATTCATTGCTTTTGACAATGAGGCTTTGGGTTGGGGAGATGACTTTGTTTTTGATATAGGAATATTTTATTTAAAAATGTAGGTTGGGGACTTATACTGAGTGCCAACAATTTTGCAAGCTGGTAAGTAGAAATCAATACATAACAATTGTATGACCCTGACTTTCTCTAGGAAAGCAAGCTTTCTTGGAGATCAGCCTATTTATTCCTTGGCTCAGAGTTTCTGATCATGGAGTTAACCGTATTTATGAATTAGCAGTACCAGAGAAGCACTATTGTATAGTGGAAAGAAGAACATCGAGGTTATTCAGTGGATGGAGTGCCCAGACTAAAGGCAAGAAGACTTATTTTCCAGAGTCCAAATCTAGTCTCACAGTAGCTGTGTGACCCTGGGCAAGTCACTTAACCCTCGTTGCCTCAGTTTCCTCATCATAAGAAGAAAATGGCCACCTACTCCATTCTCTTTGCCAGAAAAACTACCCAATGCAGTCACCAAGATTTGGATATGACTCAACAGCAACAACAACAATGATACTAGAACTAGAAATTATACTGATCTTGAAGTCTAAAGATGCTGGTTTGAGTTTCAACTGTGATTTTTATAAATTGTATGAACTTGGGTAAATGGCTTAAGTTCTGTGAATTCCAGTGATCTTATCTGTAAAATAGGGATGGTAAGTATTTGCACATTTTGTCTCTCAGAGTTATTGTTACAAAAGCATTGTATAAACCCTAAGTGCTATGAAGTCTGTGATTCTGTAAAAAGTAGTCCTCCATTTGAGGACTAATTTGCAGGGTCAAGTTACCAGAAATGTCAATTGCCTATTTGTTCAATGGTCCATGGAATCTAGTACATTTTTTTGCCTTTGGGGTAAAGGGAGGGAAAACTGCAATGAAAATCTGTTAGTGCCCTATCTTTCTGGATTTATTTCAATCTAGCTTATATTATTTACCCTTTAACTCCTATGATAAACTGAAAAATGTGTACCAAATTCCAGGATGTTACATTGGAATTTTATTTTTACCTGACCAAACATCTGCCCCTATTTAAGTGACAATAGAAATAAATCTGGCTCCTTTTTCCTTTTTCTTCCATTCAAATGGTCCTTCCCCCTCCAGCCACATCACAATTTCAGATATACTGTTTAGAGGACTGCAACATATAATTGCTCTCTGTCTCCCCCTCTCTCCTACCCTCTCCCTCTCTCTCCCATTCTCTCCTTCTCTCTCCCATTCTCTCCCTCTCTTTCCCCCTTTCCTCCTATCTCACTCTCTCTGTCTCTCTCTCCTTTAGTTCCTCCTCCACCTCGAATGTGTATTAGATTCACATGTCAGCAATTTCTTGGCAAGGGCATAACACCTTAGATCATGAGGTTTGGCTCTATTGCTAATCAAACTATTTGAATTCTCTAATCAAGTTGTATTAACAGTTACTGCAGAAAGTGGATCTTTTAAAAAAGTGACTAAAAATCTCTCTAGAGACTCACTATTGATAAAATTAAGGAGATTTCATTTCCATTTCTTCCTTTTTAAAAAAAACCCATTATTACTAGTTGTTTCTGCTTATTATTATTATTATTTTTTGCCTTTCTTTTTGCTCTTGGCTAAATGAAATGATAATCAAAACCTGTCAGTAACAAAATATTGTGGGAAATGCAAGAGATTGGATCTGCCTTCAGGGAACTTAGAATTTAGTTGGAAGACAAGATCAAAACACACGGGAAGTTCAATGATAGTTTTAGCAGCAATCATTTTATCATAAAGCTGAATATAATTAATAACCAAATGAGTGGTATCAACAGAACATGTATTTTACACAAAAACCAATCATTTTCACTTGGGGTGGTTGTTTAAGGAAGTGAGATTTAAGCTGACTTGCATAATGAATCAGTTCTAGATAAGTAAAGAGGAAGAAGAAGTTGTTTAATGTAGGGGTAATAGAATGGCGGTGGAAAAGAACAAAGTTGTTATCAGAATGAGCATTGAATCTTCAGATTGCATAGGTTTTTTATAAATAATGAAAATTAGCATTTCTTAAGTATATTCTATGCTCTAGGGAGGAAGAAATAAAAGTGCCTTGTATGGAGTAGATGCTTACTAAATATTTGGATTGAATGGACTTTGTTGAATTTCCTTCCTCATGAAAACCCAAAGAGTAAAGTAAAAGGTTTGTTTTATATTTTGGCAATGGGGAGACAGAGATTGGTAGAAAATATCAACAGGAAGAGAGGAAGGACATCGGCTTTAGCGTCTAGTATCCTAGCTCTATAGAGGTTAGAACCAATTCATTTTTTTAATCGGCCTTTCTGCAACCATCAGGAATTTAGCTATTAGCCATGACTAAGGCAGCATCTGAGCTAAGACCTAAGACTGCAAGGCATTTTTATCTTGCCGCTCTTTACATTTATAATTTACTGTGTATAATAATTTAGTGAAATGAAGTCATCCAAATTCTGCAGATTGCAATTTTACAAATAAATCCTAGGATTAATTTCATTCTTTGTGTTTTCATAGCAAGGGTGTGAAGAAGTCAGCTCTGTGATTCTGGCTGCTTGAATATTTTGAGGTTTTGAAATGTGTTTCAAAATCTTCTCTTACAAGTTAGTATTTTGGGGCAGTCAAGCTGGATTTATTGCTAGCTAATGATTTCTGAACTCATGCCATTCTTGTGAAGGAAATAGATGTGAATTACAAGATAATATAATTAGATGAATTAAGAATTGGTTGGAAGGTGTGACTCCAACAGTAATTGTAAATGGTTCAGTGTCAACATGACAGGAGGTCTCTAATGGATTACTGTAGGGATGTGTGTTTGGTCTTATGTTCATTAACATTTTTATCAATGATTTGGACAAAAGCACTGGTAGTCCTGCTCATCAAATTTATAGATGGGGCAGGAGAGAGAAATAATTAACCTACTACATGATAGTGCCGGGATCCAAAAGAAACTTAACTGCCTCGAGCATTGGGCTGAATCTAAAACTATGAAATTCAGAGAGACTACCTGTTCATTCTTGCAGCTGGTACAAAAAATCAACCTCACAAGTACAAGAAGAAAGTATGTTTAGGCGACATTTTTTCCTAAAAAAGATCTGGTGATTTTAATGGAATGCAAGCTCAGTATGAGCCAGCAGTGTGATGTGGCAATTAGACAAAACAAATGTAAGTTTGAACTGTACTTAAGGCCAGGGTTTCCAAGAATTGGGAGAGGAGGAATACTGTGCTCTGTTCCAATCAGACCTCATATAGAGTACTGCATTTTAAATATCACAATTTAGGGATGTTGATGAGTGAGAGAATCTAAAAGAAACCAATCAGGATGGTGGAGGGCCTTGAGCCCTTCAATTGATGGAAGTTGGAATATTTAGTCTAGAAAAGAGAATATTCAAGAATGAAAGCCTTCTCCAGGTATTTGAAGGGACCAGCCACACCCTGTACAACTCCACAGGGAAGAATCAGGAGGCATGAGTGCGACTTAGAAAGACTCTAAAATATGTAATACATGTGCACATGTATATACATAGAGTAGATAGAAAATAATACAAAAGAGAGAAGCACTGAAAACTTGAAGGAGAGAGGCTTCCTGTAAAAGGAATTTTGATATTTAATGATATTAATGACTAAATAATGTTTAAGTTGAATTTTAAAAAAGTCATGAAAGCTAAGAAGGAGGATTAGGGAATGAAATATTCCAGTTTTAGAGAACAGTGAATGCAAAGACACAGAGAAAAGAGATGAGAATATTGTGACTAAAGTGCTGCAAGGGGATTTGGTCTAAGCAGGATCACAGAGTAAAAGGGGAATGGGAGGGGGGAGAGTAAAATTGAAGAAGACTGAAAAAGTGAGAAGAGATCAATTACTGCAGAAATTTAAATGCTAAACAGAATTAATAGAGAGCTACCTTAGCAGCTGAATGAAAGATGGATTCAGATAGGGAGAGGTCAGAGAGGGGAAGCAGTTAAAATTCTAAAGCAAGATTCCAATAGAGTTGATAAAGGTCCAGGCTATGGTGCTAGCTCTGTCAATAGAGAGAAGGTGACATGTTTTTTGTGAGACTTTGTAAAGGTAGAGAAAGTTCTGTAACCATAATTAAGTTATTTAGCATCTCAGAAGCTATTTTTCTCACCTGTAAAATAGATATAATAATGCTTGTAGTAACTAACTAACTCATGAGGTTGTTGAGGTATTGTATGTCAAGTACTTTGGAACTGTAAAATATTGGGCAAATGTCTTGACTACAGGTTGCATGTATTAAAGCTAGCTGCTATATTAAAGCAGAATGATGATCACTTCCTAATCCAGTCCCAGATCCCATGCCTCTAAAAACTTTGTCTTAGTTTTCTTGCCTGGAATATCAAACTGTTGGTATTCATATTCACACTTTCCTAGTATCTGTGAATATCTTTTCAAAGGCTTTATTTTAAGATAGAGAAAGATAATTTAGAACCAGTTTTGCCACACAGTATACAGCATCTTTAAAAGGATGGCAAGAGCAAATACCACTATTTCTAGCAAATGACAGAGATCAGTCGAGGTCTAACATAAAAGATCTGTATACCAGTTTCCCCATTGACTCAACTCCTTTGCCATCAACTTACATCAGGTATGAACTCTGAAGGGAAGAAAATAGAATAAACATTTATATAGCTCATAAAATGTCCCAGGCACTACACTAAATGCTTTTTAATATATATATATATATATATATATATATGTGTGTGTGTGTGTGTGTGTGTGTGTGTGTGTGTGTATGTGTGTGTGTGTGCACGCGTACATACACTTCCCCCAATTATAAGTTAAAACAATTTTTAACATTTGGTATTTATTTTTAAGTTTTGAATTCTAAATTCTTTCCCTTGCTTCTCCTTTCCCAACTCCTCTCCCTGAGAGGGTAAGCAATTAGATATAGATTATACATGTATAATTATATGAAACATTTCCATATTAGTCATTTTGTACCAGAAGACTCGAATAAAAGAAAAAGAATGAAAGAAAAAAAAGTGAAAAATAGCATGGTTCAGTCTGTATTCAAATAATATCAGTTATTTCTCTGGAGGAAGATAATATATTTCATCTTTAGTTTTTTCAGATTTTCTTGGGTCACTGTATTGCTGAGAATACTAAGTCATTCACAGTTCTTTATTGAACAATATTACTGTTACTGTATAATATTCTCCTGGTTCTATTTACTTCACTTTGTATCAATTCATTATAATCCTTTCCAAGATTTTCTGAAATCATCATTGTTATTTTTTTTAAAGCACAATAATATTCCATTACAATAATATGCTACAACTTGTTTATCTACCTAATTGATGGCTATCTATTTGTTTTCTAATTCTTAGCCATTTTGCATAAATAGATCCTTTCCCTCTTTTTTGATATCCCTTTTGGGATATGGATCTAGCAGTGGTATTGCTGAATCAAATGGTATGCCCAGTTTTATAGTCCTTTGGGGATGGTTCCAGATTTCTCTTTAGAATGGTTGGATCAGTTCACAACTCCACCAACAGGGCAAGCCCCTTTTTAAATTATGATAGATAACTTGTCAGATATTATAGATCAGAGGAAACTACATGAAAAAAGTAGCGTTGAATTGAGCCTTAAAAGAGTTGGAATTATAACAAAAATACTGGACAAGAATCTAGAAAGACCTGAATTTTAATCCTGCCTCTCTAAAGAAAATGCTGATTTCTGCCTTTGAAGAGAGCAGGAGAAAACCCATGACTAGGGATTTGTTTCTACCCTTCCCTGTTCTCAAGAAGGATAAGGAATAGAAATATATCTATCTACTATATCTCAAATATTGGTACTCAGTGCATACAATACTTTCGGACCTAGAACAAATAACAATTTTCAGGATTCCTTTTAAGAGGAAGGCATTATTTAACTTACTCTTGCCATTTTAGCTATCTCCCACCAGACATTGATTATATAAAAGACCCTCACAAATAGTCTAGGGTATACTTTTTTATCAAAGTAAATGGAAATCCAGATAATTATAAAGATTAGAATCCAACAAAGAATAGACAAGAGTAAAGGGGCTTTTCATCTTGAGAACAAGTTAAGACTACGTCTGTTCTACTAAAGAGAGAACAGTTGCATCACAGGGGAGACCTTCTGAGCAGTGTCAGGTAGCTGTTGAAACTTAATTCTCCATATATTCCAGAGGAATCTCCTGATGTTTCGATATCTGCCTCTCCTAACAATATTTCTTGAAGTCTTCCAATCTTCAGAAGTCACATCAAACAGGCCACACTTAGAGTCACAGGGATTTCCCTCAGGAAAACCTCTTCAGGTTTGGATAAAAGTGGGGTTACACAAAAAGCTAATATCAACATCATCTGTTATCATTGTCATCAACAGAAGCTGGACCTTATGGTTTAATTGATATGGGAAAATCATGTATTATTTTTATATATTATAATAAAATAATCACTTTTGCATATTTGATGACATTATTCATCAATGATAAATAATTTTTTACTAATGCTTCTATTTTCCCCTCATAATCATTTCTAGAAATATATTCCTATTGAAACTGAATTGTCTTTTGAGACAAATAAAACAATTAAGCAAAAACGTCTCACATAATGACTACATCTGACAATGTTTCATTTTTTGGTTCATCAAAAGGCATTTACTATATGCCAGTCATTGTAATAAGCAGTGGGGATACAAAGAAAGGCTGGGGGGGGGGAAGAGTCCCTGCTTTCTATAAGAAGCTTATAATCTGATACATAAAATATTCTTTGTAAAATACTTAGCTCAGACAAAGCCTGGCACATAGTAGATACTAAATGCCTGTTCTCTTCCCCTTCCTAGCAGTTTCCAGACATTCTGTCTGGGACATATATTTTATTATCTGTTCTTTTGGAACCATTGTTGGTTTGTCATTTACTTTGAGTAGGACTTCCATTGTATGTATGATGTTCTCCATTTATTTACTTCATTCTGAGGCAATTCATACAGTCCTCTCTCTGTTTCACTGAATTTCTCATTTTTCATTGCTTACCACACAACAATTTATTCTATTTATATGCTACTCTTTATCAAACCATTCTCTGACCACTTCAATTCCCATCCTTTGCTGCACCATCACCAGCTCCCCTTTTTTGCTTTTTCCTCTAATGAATTCATTTTTTGCAAGCTGGCCTTGGAGTAAAATGAAAACTAAAAAGGATAAGCCATTCATTCCCCATCATCAATTAATAATACACAGTAATACAAATTCACATTTGTATAGTACTTTAAAGTTGACAAAACATTTTCCCAGAACAATCTCTTGAAGTAGGTAGCATATGTCTTCCAAAAATTATTTTATAAAAGAGAAAAATGGCTCTGAAAGCTTCTGTGACATTTTCATGGGCACATGGCTACCTATCAAAGGTAGAATTTATTGATTTATTTTGATCAAGGCCATTTGTTGTAAAGGATGTTCATCACACACACAAAAAAAAACCAAACTTCAGACTATATCACCTATGGTCCCCAAAAACATCAAATAGACTTAAATATAAAGCTATATCCTAAACATTAAGGTTCTTCTCAACTTCAAATAAATTCCATTATTATTTATTTAGTGAATTTTAGGTAAAAGGTAACATTACCTAGATAATTGGCTTCCTTCCTTCCTTCGTTACTTCCTTCCTATTTATATGAGAATGTATGCTTTCCTAGATGTGTTGTTCACAATGGCTTTAGAAACTAAGGAGAGAAAATTATATTAAATCCTTATTCTACAGATAAACAGACTAAATGATTTGCCAGGAATCATATAATATACCTATCTATCTATTATCAATCTTTCCCATCCTCTCATGCCCCCCCCCCTCCATGTCCAGGTTAAAAAGGTTGACTTAATCCATTAATCATATTTGGAAATTTCTTACATCAGGACATCTGGAACTTTTACCCCACAAACTCCACCTCCCCCTCTCCCTACTCTGAATAGATTTTGCTATAGTGCTATGTATTCCTTGGTGAACAGACCTGAGCTTCTATCCTCAATTCTTCCATCATCGTAATGGAGACAAACTGCAACCATTCCCAATAAGTTCTGGAGTGAAACAAGGTTGCCCACTATCACCGTTACTATTTAATATTGTATTAGAAACGCTAGCTATAGCAATAAGAGCTGAGAAAGAGATTAAAGGAATAAGAATAGGCAATGAGGAAGCCAAATTATCACTCTTTGCCGATGACATGATGGTATACTTAGAGAACCCCAGAGATTCTGCTAAAAAGTTATTAGAAATAATCCACAACTTTAGCAAAGTTGCTGGTTATAAAATAAACCCACATAAGTCATCAGCATTCTTATATATCACTAACAAAATCCAACAGTCAGAGTTACAAAGAGAAATTCCATTTAAAGTAACTACTGATAATATAAAATATTTAGGAATCTATCTGCCAAGGGAAAATCAGAAACTTTATGAGCAAAATTACAGACCACTTTTCACACAAATTAAGTCTGATCTAACCAATTGGAAAAATATTAAATGCTCTTGGATAGGGCGAGCAAATATAATAAAGATGACAATATTACCTAAACTAATCTATTTATTTAGCGCTATACCAATCAGACTCCCAAAAAACTATTTTAATGACCTAGAAAAAATAACAACAAAGTTCATATGGAAAAACAAAAGGTCAAGAATTTCAAGGGAATTAATGAAAAAAAAATCAAATGATGGTGGCTTAGCTGTACCAGATCTAAAATTATATTATAGAGCAGCAGTTACCAAAACTATTTGGTATTGGCTAAGGAATAGATTAGTTGATCAGTGGAATAGATTAGGTTCAAGGGATAAAACAGTCAACAAATATAGCAACCTAGTCTTTGACAAACCCAAAGATCCCAGCTTTTGGGATAAGAACTTACTGTTTGATAAAAATTGCTGGGAAAATTGGAAACTAATATGGCAGAAACTAGGCATTGATCCATACTTAACGCCGTACACCAAGATAAGGTCAAAATGGGTTCATGACCTAGGCATAAAGAATGAAATTATTAATAAATTAGAGGAACATAGGATAGTTTACCTCTCAGACCTGTGGAAGGGGAAGGTCTTTATGACCAAAGCAGAACTAGAGATCATTACTGATCACAAAATAGAAAATTTCGATTATACCAAACTGAAAAGTTTTTGTACAAACAAAACTAATGCAGACAAGATTAGACGGGAAGCAATAAACTGGGAAAATATTTTTACAGTCAAAGGTTCTGATAAAGGCCTCATTTCCAAAATATATAGAGAATTAACTCTAATTTATAAAAAATCAAGCCATTCTCCAATTGAAAAATGGTCAAAGGATATGAACAGACAATTCTCAGATGAAGAAATTGAAACTATTTCTAGTCATATGAAAAGATGCTCCAAGTCATTATTAATCAGAGAAATGCAAATTAAGACAACTCTAAGATACCACTACACACCTGTCAGATTGGCTAAGATGACAGGAAAAAATAATGATGATTGTTGGAGGGGATGCGGGAAAACTGGGACATTGATGCATTGTTGGTGGAGTTGTGAACGAATCCAACCATTTTGGAGAGTAGTTTGGAACTATGCTCAAAAAGTTATCAAACTGTGCATACCCTTTGATCCAGCAGTGTTACTACTGGGATTATATCCCAAAGAGATTATAAAGAAGGGAAAGGGACCTGTATGTGCACGAATGTTTGTGGCAGCCCTTTTTGTAGTGGCTAGAAACTGGAAACTGAATGGATGTCCATCAGTTGGAGAATGGCTGAATAAATTGTGGTATATGAAAATTATGGAATATTACTGTTCTGTAAGAAATGACCAACAGGATGATTTCAGAAAGGCCTGGAGAGACTTACACGAACTGATGCTGAGTGAAATGAGCAGGACCAGGAGATCATTATATACTTCAACAACAATACTAGATGATGACCAGTTCTGATGGATCAGGCCATCCTCAGCAACGAGATCAACCAAATCATTTCTAATGGAGCAGTAATGAACTGAACTAGCTATACCCAGAAAAAGAACTCTGGGAGATGACTAAAAACCATTACATTGAATTCCCAGTCCCTATATTTATGCACACCTGCATCTTTGATTTCCTTCACAAGCTAATTGTACAATAATTCAGAGTCTGATTCTTTTTGTACAGCAAAATAATGTTTTGGTCATGTATACTTATTGTGTATCTAAGTTATATTTTAATATATTTAACATCTACTGGTCATCCTGCCATTTAGGGGAGGGGGTGGGGGGGTAAGAGGTGAAAAATTGGAACAAGAGGTTTGGCAATTGTTAATGCTGTAAAGTTACCCATGTATATATCCTGGTAAATAAAAGGCTATTAAATAAAAAAAATAAATAAAAATAAAATAAAAATAAAAAAATAAAAAAAAATTCTTCCATCATCTATTACACTGAAGTCTTAACTGTAGATGGTTATCTCCTACAAGTGTAGCCTGGCCTGGCTAGCTTTCAGATCATTCTTTAAAAACTAAAGTTATATATTAACTAATAGCCAACTTTTGGAAGACCCCCCAGGGATCTCTTGGAGGTGAGAGAACAGAAGTGATTTTCTATCTGTTATTTTTGCTCTACTCAACCTTCCTGAAAGGCTAGAGGGCTACTTTGTAGGAGTCTATTAGATGACATCAATTGTGACTCTTCTTTAACATTTATCCTTTCTAATTACACTTTACTGGATACAGCTAAGCTGTCTCAAGGCTATGCTGGAGTCAAATTCAACTAGCTATCCAGAACAAATTGTTAAATTTTCCATATGAGCATTTACTCTTCAAAGCAATGCAGATGTTACAAATCAGAACTTGATTTATTGTTTTGTTTATTATCCAGACTTAAGAAAGTGACAGCGAAAATGTCAATCAACCACATTATAAGGCAACTAGGTGATGTAGTGAATAGAGCACTGGGATTGGACTCAGAAAGATACAAGTTCAAATCCAGCAAGTCAATGTATGTGACTGGGTAGGTAAGTCACTCTGTTTGCCTTATTTTCCTCAACTGTTATGGGATATAATCATAGTGCCTATCTTTTAGGTATATAACTGCTATATAAATGTTAGCAATTATTATTTACCAGCAGTTTCTCACCACTCTTGATTGCCACAAAAGAATTCATGTTCTGAGCTGTCTTAGACTTAAAATATGAGTGGCCTCCTCTGCCTGGTTAAGTGAAGAGGGGTATGGATAGGTAGAACATCAGGTTCTGTGGGGAACCTACAAGATCCTGCAGACACAAGAGAAAACTTTCCATGGCTGGTATCACATATAGATAAGTAAAAAATTTAGACCCACCTGTTGTCTAAACAAGACAGATCAGCAACTCATCTGTAACTTACAACTTTAAGAATATTACCTGAAGTACTGATAGGCTAAGAATTTTGCCCATGATTACAGGACTAGTACATGTCAGAGGCAGTCATGTAACCTAGGTACTCCTGATTCCAAGGTTAGCCCTGCCATGTTGTCTTTCAATGAGAAATTGTTGTAGAACAAATCATAAAACACAGCCATTTAAAAAGGAAAGCAAACTTGGATCTAAACTGACAGCCTAGAAAATATCCCGAGAAAACTGGCCCTTGGTTTGAATAAATGCTAGATCAACAGGATAATTTCCAGTAGTGATTTAAACTCTGTAAAGGTACTTAGAAGTCAAAATTCAAGTGTTTGTCCTCTGGCCCCTCCACTGACAATGGTATAGAGTAGATAACAGGCCAGGAGAAGAAGGAATTGGTCAAGAACATATGGTAAATCCAAGGCAGAACTCTACTTATAATGATTTCTTCTAATTTTCCATGTTTTATATGTCTACTGATCCCTTTCATGAGTCAAAATTGCTCATCTCTTGACAACTTGACATTTTATCTCCATAGTGACCCAGCATGTCTATGTTAACCCTGCTTCTCTGTGTTCTCAGTTCTTGTTTGTGCTCATCTTGGTTTGTTTCTGCTGGTATTCTGCCCCATTAATGTTTAGTTTCCAAGTTTCCCGATTCCTTTGGATTTGATGCTTCCAAATCCTCCCTTATTTCTGTTGATGTTTTCAGCGCCCATAAGTCCAACTTCTTGCCTCCTGCTTTGCTTAGATTGAAATCTAGTTATGTGGGACTTCTCAAATGGAAAAAAGGATTACAAATCTCCCATAGGCAGATATGTTGGGAGCAAGGAAACAGACAGTTGCTCTCATATATTCTCCATTTTGGAGCTTTTTCAAGTAGCTCCAGAGTAATTTGAAATAACCCATTTCAGTTGCCTCCAAAGGAAGAAGGGATGAAAGAGAATCAGGGAGTGAGAGTGTTGATCTAAACTTTTATAGGTGAATGGCAGGAGTGACAATGTTTACAAAAGTTCATGATTAATTCTGAGAGCTACAGGAAAAAGGAAGAAAATGTAATGAGTAAGATAGAGTAATGACACTAAAACTAGATATGGGGTTGGAGCTAGAGATTCATTGAACAATGTAGGGTAGTGGGCCTCAGTTCATAGTAATCACCATTATTATATCTAATTCTTCTCATCTAGTTCAATGGAATTCAGGGGGAAAAAACAGTCTTGGTATAGATCAATAGCTTATTATTATTCTGTTATGGTTAATGCTCTGTGAACCACTGATGTGTAAGTAAAATAATTTTTCATAATTGAATAAGAATATTGGGATGCAAATTCAGCTGTTGTAGACTCACTATAAGTGTCTTTGGACCATTTCAATAAGAGACAGAGCAAGAATGATATTATATAGAAGGTGTACAAAAAGCAAGAGGCCAGTTTTAAGCTATTAAAGTTTAAAACCCTTTACTTCTCTCTGCCTGTTCCTCCATGGTCTTTATTTCTTCTGCTATATTTCTAGATTTTGAAGACTTTTTATTCCATGTATTTGGGATCTGACTGTTTGAAACACCCTTTTAAGGAATTTTTCTTAAATTTTTATGGATCAAAATTATCTAGCACTTCGTGTCTGACACACAGTTGATACTTAATAAATATTTATTATTAATTACTTCTAGGCGATTATGGGCAATAGATTTGTCTTTTTTCCCCCAGTTCATTTATTTGTTGAATTTGCAAGGATATTTTAAAATTTGTGTTTGTTATATGGAGTCTTGCCATCTGTTTATGGAAGGATGTATCATTTGGATGTATAATTTTAATCACCAGGTAATATCTAGACATTTGGTAGATATTAGGTTTTTGAAATCTGTAGTGATATCTTGACCAATTTCTACCATTTTTTGAATGATACGAATTGATAAATGAGTCCAGGACTCTTAATGATAATTTTCATGTCATTTTTTGGCAATAAAGTCCTAATTTGAAATGATCATCATATTCAGTTCTTATAAATAAATTTGAATCATTTCTATGAGGTCAATACTTCTTTCTCAACATATTATTGATTGAGTTTGTGTGAATGTTACTCATGGGGAAGGGGGAACATTTTCATTTTGCTCTTGGATCTTAGTTGTTTCATGGGTTCAATCTGAAGGTAGACCAGTTTCGACAACTTTCAACAAATCTAGTGTCATAACTTTTTTGTCAATGCAGTGATGTCTGTTTCAAAAGATTTTCTGAAATTTTATAAACTGTTAATCATCTGCTCTGAAAACACTTATCAATCTCCTTTCTTTTTGACAATAAAATGCTAATTTTACTATGATTGTGTTAACAATTAAAGTTATAACCTCTATGATTGTTAGTTTTTTACAGTTTTAGGAACTTTTCAAATCTGTTGTCTGTTGTTATCACATACTTGTCATCTACTTTAAAAATGTTATCATTGGGCTAGATACCAAGAAGTCCTTTGAAATCCATAGCCATAGCTCCTTCCTTGATAATTTATATTCACTGTTTTTTGCCCAGAGAAGATGAAAGTCTTATGAGTATTGCCTAAATTCACTTGTTTTAGCTCCAAATTCAAGCTTGATGTTTTTATTTTCTGATTTTTTAGGCACATTAAGAATTTTACCCTTATTGAATTCAAATTTTATTATCGTTGGAGAAAGATTTCACAGGGGGAAAATCTATTTAATTTTTTTTGTTTGTTTTGTAAATCTACATAACTTGATTTCATTCTTGTGCATCAGGTAATTAATAGTATTTTTATTTGACTGTCCCTTTAACTTGAAAGCCATCCTCAATTTTTTCCAGAAATGAAGATAATGGATATAGTACTAGGCATAATCATAGTAGATTTAAACTGTTTGAAAACTGAAGATGTTTTCCAGGCCTCTTAATCCTTGGAAGATGTCATGTTTTGTGTCACCTGCTTTTGATGTTATTTTTGTAGAGATGTGTTTGCCACTGCCTTTGAAACAATTATTATGTTCATTATATTAATGATATATAAATTTCCTGTTTCACCCATGACCCAAATGTACTTTCATTGTGTTGCAATGTATGTAGATGATTAAAGAAATTTCTTATCTTCTTTCTTTAGAAATATCTTACTCCTCTAATGTCTTAGCTTCTTAAGTTTCTATAATATAGTTTTTAAAATAAAATTTTATTGACATCTTTTTTTTCTCTCTGTATCAATAATTCTCCTTTCTCTTCCTAGAGAGATATCTAATATAACAAGGAGGGGTAAGGAAGAAAAACAGCAAAACAGAAGAATATATTGAAAAAAATTTGACAGCATATGTAATGTTCCGCATCTCAAGGAAGGATGTTGGGGGATGTCTTCTCCTATCTTTAGAGTCAAATTCTCAATGATACCACAGCTTTCATTTTCACTTGTTTTGGAGTTGTTGTTTTTTTCTATTCATATTGTGGTCATTGCATATATTGTTTCTTAGATCTGTAAAATTGTTGTTGTTCATCTTTCATTCTTCAACATCATGAAGGTGATGAATATGAATCAGATTTAAGTGAGTCAGAGCTGCCCAAGGTCAATAGCCTCATTTTCATCAGAGTCCAGTGGTTCTTAGACCTTGACCTTGGATGACCTTGACCTTGCTTAATTAAGGTCTTTCCCAGGTTTCAGTTTGTGTCTTTTTGAAGCCTGATGATTTCTTCTTGGAATAATGTTGTTAACTTGCTTATTTTGTCCTTTGAGCTGTTTAGACTCCATATATGGTCTTAACTTTTTGACTTCTACTTTCAACCACTAATTAAAGGAATCTAGATTTTTTGATAATTCTTTTTTTTTTAAATTCTTTTTTGCATATCTTTTTTGGTGATATTAATTAGGTGGCTAGCATTTATATTTTCTATTGCATTGATAAATCTAGAATCCCATCTTTCAATGTCTTTCTGCAGATTTATGATATAACTTTCTCAAGCTATTGCTACCATGATGGTATTTGGTAGCTCCACTTTACTTCTTATGGTTTTTACTTTGAAAATGGTTGCTGCATATACTTTTGTGTGCAGATTCTGAAATGTCTTTTAAAAATCACTTTTGTCAAATATTTTAGAGAATTTGTTCACTCTAATGATTGGAAATAACATGTTTCTGAATTATTGTTCTGTGTTATAGTTGAACACAGAGAAGGGTTAATATGGCTACCCATTTCCTCTTCATCCTATTTTGGGACATTATACTGATTTTTGCCATCCATTTATTATTATATGGACTCTTTGGCAATTATGGTAAGCAGAGATTTCTAAGGATCTCAAGCTCCTTAACATTGCCCTCTTAAGGTTTTAGTACCATCTCGATTTCAGCTCTTATTTAATCTAATCTGGATTTAGGGATAATATCATAAAACTCATTTTACATTGGCTCACAATGCATTGTGTGACTTGGTACCAAGGGTATTAAAATATATTTGAAAGATTTAAGAACTCTGATCAATGCAATGATAAATTGCAGGTGCAGAAGACTTATTATGAAACATGTTTTCTATCTGCTGCCAAAGAGGTGATGGATTTAAAATGCAGAATAAAACATGGCCAATATAGGAATTTGTTTTCCTGGACTGTGTATTGACAAAAAACAAAGTGAAGCCCCTCCCTACAACTAGTAACATCTGTTTCCAATTTTGGTACCATAAAGTAGGGGTACATGATGGAAACATTCATATCTACACTCCATTTGAGGCGTATTTGTGGTTTCTTTGCCTTAGTGATCAGTTCTACTTGCTCATTAGAAGCACTCCAAAAGGTTTTTCTGATTTGTTGCAGTTTATCTTGCTCCCTTGTGTTTCTAGAACCTGAAAGCATTCCATTCACTCCACTATTTTCTGTGTCAAGTTACTTATTACAGTGCTTCTGAGTATTGCAGTATTGTAACTCTATGCTCTGCTATTGATTTCTTTGACTCTTGGGAGCAGTAATATTATGCTGACTATGGTAAGCGCTAACCCATTCAGTGGTTTCCCCCTTAGTTCAGGTTCTGACTCAGGCTTTCATACATACTATAGCAGTCTCAGGGCACACAAAATCCCTGCAGCATGTCAAACTGATTATTCTCCTATTTTACTTTTCCTTTCTTCACTCCCCCTTTTTTTTAAAAAAAAAATTACTTATTTATGACATATCCCAGAGATACTTTGGGGTTGGTTCCAGACCACTGCAATAAACTAAATATCACAATAAAGTGAGTCACAAATTTTTTGGTTTCCCAGTATACATAAAAGTTATATTTACATTATAGTTTATTAAGTGTACAAGAGTATTATGTTTAAAAATGTATATACCTTCATAAAATAATTTATTACTACAAATGCTAATCATCATCTGAGCCTTCAGTGAGTCATAATCATTTTGCTGGTGGAGGGGCTTGCCTTGATATCAATGACTGATGATTGATCAAGGTGATGGTTGCTGAATGTTGGGTAGCTATGACAATTTCTTAAAATAAAACAATAATGAAGTTTGCCATATTGATTGACTGGTTATTTCATGAAAAGTTTTCTCTGTAGCATAATATGCCATTTGATAGCATTTTACCCACAGTACAACTTCCAGAATTGGAGTCAATTCTCTCAAACCTGCTGCTTTTTTTTATCAACCAAGTTTACGTAATATTTGCCAATATTATTGTGTCTCAGGGAAAAGAGAAGCCTGAGCCTGTGGACCAGTCAGGACACAAACAACAGTTATTGATTTGAGTTCATCATCAAAATAATTACAATAGTAACATCAAAGATCGCTGATCACAAATCATCATAACAGATATAATAATAATGGAAAAGTTTGAAATAATGAAAGAATTATCAAAATGGGACACAGAGACACAAGGGGAGCATGTGCCAGTAAAATGGAAAAATCGTGCCAATAGAAATGCTTGATAGAGGGTTGCTACAAATCTCCAATTTATAAAAAAAATAAAAAATGCAATATTCATGAAGTGTAATAAAACAAAATGCAATAAAACTTGGTATGTATTAACATTTAAAAGAATATTTTAATTCTAAATTCTCTTTTCTCCAATCCTTCTTTTACTCATTAATAAGTCAAACAATATGATATCAATTATACATGTGAAGTCATGCAAAACTTACTTCCATGTTACAAAAAAGGGAAAAAAACAAGCTCCTCCCCCAAAAATTAAGAGAAAAAGTATGTTTCAATTTGCACTCAGAGTTCAATAATTTTCTTTATAGATGAATAACATTTTCATCACGAATCTTTGGATCATTATATAGCTAAATCTTTCATGGTTGAGAATCGTTACATTATTATGTACAATATTCTCTTGGTTCTGCTCACTTCACTTTGTGTGAGTTGATATGTCTTCCCAAGTTTTTCTGAAGCCATCTTTCTCGTTTCTTATAGCACAATAGTATTCCATAACAACATATGTTAACTTCTCTGCCAAGACTGTTTTACTGGGTTATGGGGCATCCAATAACTTCTTGGAGCCACAAGTGAGAGTTAAGTGACAGCAAAGGTGTATGAACAGCCCTGAAAAAGACTCAGTAAATACTACAGGTCTCAAATCTGTCAGTGAATTAGGGGGATATTTGCACCAAAAAAGGAATTTGATAGGACTCCTTATGTACTTATTTTTTCAAATAGCTTACATAATTTTAGAATTAATTATTTCTTAAATGTTAGAATTTACTTACAAATTTTTCTGGCTCTGGAGATTTTTTTCTTAGGGAATTCATTTATGGTTTGTTCAATTTCTCTTTCAAGGATAGTTATTTAAGTATTCTGTTTCCTCTACTGTTAAGCTGAGCAATTGATTGTCAATTTTACTGGCATATAATTGGACAAAATAGCTACTAATAATTGGCTTCATTTCATTTTCACTGGTGCATATTTACCTTTTTCATTTTTGATACTGGTAATTTAGTTTTCTCTTTTAAGTAAAATTTACAAATGTTCTAACTACTTTACTGTCCTCTTTCACAAAACCACCTTGTTCATTTTAATTATTAGCTCAGTGCTTTTTTAACTTTCAATTTTCTCACTCCATTCTTTACATGAATGTTTTCTTTTGCTTTTTTCACATTTTCTTTTTTTTTTTTTTTTTATGGAATTCAGGTAGAAAGTGTCCTGAAACAAGTCACTATCTCAGAATTAGTATTAGTATTAGCATATGAACATTTGTGGATTGACAAAATATTTAACTGGTCTTTGTAATTGAATAAAATTATTGGAATAATTTTTTCTTTTATAAATCCAATAAAAGCAACCTCCAAAGTTCCAGTTGCAAGAATGAGATGTCCTTTATCCTCTTTCCACATGATTTTAGTTTCTTTTGATGGATCTTTCTCCATTTTTAATTAATTATTTTTATAAACATTGTTTCTTTCCCCCACTGAGCAATTAAAAAAAATCCTTATACCTAATATTAGTTTCACCAAACAAATTTCTGCATTGGTCATGTTTTATTCTGCATTTTAAAATCTATCACCTCCAAGAGGTGAATAACATTTCATTATCTGTCCTTTGGACTTGTGATTTATCATTGCATTGATCAGAGTTCTGACGTTTTTAAAAGATGTTTTCTATAACACTTGTTATTGGGTACATTGTTCTTCTAGATCAGTCCAAAGAATTGTTGGGGTCTCTGAAACCCTTTTAGAGGATCTACAAATTCAAAATTATTTTTTATTTCTAATATAGTAAATAGCTATAAATATAACCCATGTGAACAAAAACTCTTTGAACAGATCCTCGATAGTTTTTTAATAACATGAAGATACTGAGAAAAAAGGTTTGACAAACACTATATCTAGATCAACTCACTTCATTCTGCTTTACTTCTCAATCTGAGAGATTGTCCCAGTTTCCTCTGAAAATTTTCCATTTTGTCATTCCTTATATTACATTCCTTTACTACATTTTTAAAAGCTATTTTACCCCCTTAGTTTCCAGTTTGGGACTACTATGAATAATTCTCTTTATTCGGGAAATCATCTTTCTTCTCTCCTCTTCTCTTTCTCATTGATTATGTCTTGCAGCCCCCTTACACAAACCAGGTACCTCTCTCTCTTCCCCTTGAAGATAGTCATTTTCAGTTATTAAGAACCTGCATTATTCTAAGTGTCACATATATGTCACACCAGCAAAAGAATGTTGATATTTTAAAAAGATAGGACTTTTTTCTGGAACAAACAAGGCTGTTAAAGAAGATTTATGATTTTCTGATGGCAACCTAAGCCACTTTACTCTTCCTCTTTAATTCTGGGCCCAACTCATTGTTTATTTACCCTGTCTGTCCTAGATGTACATACTGATGGAATAGCTTTAAGGGTTGTCAATCTAACTGAATATTAGCCAAAAGACATACTTTATCCACTTGGTTTTCAGGAGGCCAAACTTGTTTGTGAAGTTATAGGAAGTATTATGGTGTTCAGGGTGGAATCTGTTAAGTACTGGAGTAGTACTTCACCATCCAGATTATCCATAAAAAATATTTTTCCTCTTGAACTCTAGATTTTTCTCCTTTACAAAGGGGAATATCTTTGACTAGTACATATCTCCATGTATTATACCTCACCTGATTATTTGTGATCAGGAAGTCATTGAATAGGGTTATCTTTGTTGTTATTTCTTCTGAGGAATCTTGAATGACTTTTGATATACAGATAGAAGATAAATTGAGGGAAAGCCTTCAAGGCAATGTTTTGCTTTTCTGAATCAATGCTTTTACATTATTAGTAAACACTTGGTACAATGTGATGTTATATTTTCTACAACCTTAATTAAGAAATGGTAAAACTGTGGTTCATTTTAGAATATTGCTTAGAAGGATTGTGTGTTCCCTATTAATTTCTTCATCAAGGCTATTTTTTATTTATATGTAAATGACTCATAAAGATTTTGTAGAGATGAGAGAGCTATTATTATTCTTATTTTTATTATTTCTCATCAGTAAAATGATGGCATTGGACTAACTGACCTCTACAGCCACTTTACTTCTAAATACCTAATTGAATGAACTTGATTAGAGATTGTCCAATTAATCCTCTGAAAATTACTCCACTTAAATAGAGTTTCTTAGATGATTAATCTGATGTGTTCCCTTATAAATGGAAGATACATGACAAATGTCTAGTGTAATGATACCACTAACTCATAATAATCAGTGGTTGCTTCACTAAGCAGTCTAAAACCTGTGCAAGACAGTGCAGAATATGGACTGAGTTAGCATCTGTCTCATTTTATTTTTATGTCACTTATCATAATTTCCAAATATTTGACTAAGCAGTTTTAACTTTTAAAGGTAAAAATATATCTTCAGATTTTCCTTCTTTAAAAGCTAATTTGGTTGATTGGTAAAAACCCAACGAAGTAGTTTCAAATTTCAGGTTTGTGGAGAGATTTTGAGAAGGGAGAAGGTACAGGAACTTGTATGGAGAAAGTATATATTTATTTCAATATAATTGGTTTCTTTTTGGAATCCCATGTTTTATATTTTAAGTATTTAAAGCATTATTCTAAGATGGAAACTTTAGGCTTCACCAGACTGCCAAAGGGGTACATTGTCACAAAAACCTCACCTGGAGAGGAATCTCTAGATGGGCTTCTGGAGGTTTTTGATGGAAGAATTTGAAGGTATGGGCAAAAAAACAATCAAGGGGAAAACATTTCTAATCCCTTAATGATCTTTCTAAAATCCCTCTATGGATCAAGAAGTTCAAATGCAAATATCAACTATCCACTATAGGAATTATATTGAAATAAAGATATAGGAAATTGCTTAAATTGCTTGGCTTCTAAGTGACTTATTCAGTTATTGTCAAATTTGAGCCTTGGTCGTCTTCATTTGAAACTCAGGAGTGTGTCCATGGCACAGGTACTGCCTCTTTTATGGATTAAAGATAAAAACAAAACAAAACAAAACAAAAACCAAAAAACAAGATCTAGACCTTCATTTCTAAAACTGCAAATGAAATCTGAAGAGTATAGAAATGCTAGAAATATATTCGTTAGACTCCTTTATTTTGATATTTCTGATAAAATTTTGTCTAGATAAACATTGGATTTTCTAAGGATGTTAACAATGAAGACAAAATTTCAGAGATATAATGAATTTAATTCAAAAGAATAGTTTTGTGTGTTCAATATCTTATGGACAAATAATGATAATTACAAATGAATTTTTTTATTCATCAAAAGTTTAGGAAGGCATCAGCATGACCACTGAAATTAGAATATGAATATCAAAGATTAAATCTTTTAGTCAATCAACAAACATTTATTAAATGTTTACTATGTGCCAGACACTATCCTAATCTCCAGGGATACAAAAAAGAGGCAAAAGATAGTCCTTATCCTGAAGAACAACAACAACAACAACAGAAGCTCCCAATCTGATGGGGAGACACGAAACAACAACAACAACAACATATATATATATATACACACACACAAACACACACACATATATCAATGTTATATTTAGGATAAATAGGAAATAAAAGTGAAAGGGCACTATAATCAAAAGGAGTTAAGAAGGACTTTCTATAGAAAATGGGATTTAAGTTGGGACTTAAAGGAAGTCTTTAGATGTAGATAAGGAAAGAGAGCATTCCAGGTGGGGGAAATAGAAAGTATCTGCAGCCAAGCAAAGGAGTGTCTTATTCAGAGAACAGTCAGGAGGCCTTCTAAAATAGTCATTCTAAGAAATTCTACAATTCAATTATATTTAAATTAATTCAGGATTATAGGGGTTAGCATGTGAAGACTTTGCATTGAATCTTGGCTTTGACACTTTGTGTGTGTGTGTGACTTTGGGCAAATAACTTCATCTCTTTGACTTGTTTTCTTTTAAAATGAGAAGGATGGACTAGATAATTTCTAAGGATATTTAAATTTATATATTCTCTCTCTCTCTTTCTCTTTCTTTCTCTCTCTCTCTCTCTCTCTCTCTCTCTCTCTCTCTCCTTCTCTCTCTCTCTTTCCCCCCTATCTATCCATCATTCAGATATCTACTTACCTATCTCCTGATTATCCCAATCTTGTGATCTTTTTCTCTATTTCTGTTTCTTTTATTTCCATGTAAATCCAATACCCTGTGACTTTTTTTTCCTCTGCTCTCTAATTAAATCAGATCAACACCTGCTTATCGAGTCCCTTACATTGTCATTCTATTTTGATATTTTATTGTGGTGCCAAGGTGATCCTTGGTCCACTCAATAATAAATAATATTATAATAATAAATAAATTATAAACTGTAATTACTCCCTATTACCATTAAGATCAAATATAAATTCTACTTCACAACACAAATACACACACTCACACACTTCTCCCCTTAGAATACAAGTTCCTTGATGGCAGGAATATTTTTCTTTTGTATAAGAATGTGTGTGTATGTGAGGAAGGAGTCTACTCTACCCCAGTGGAATTTAATAGGTCCAGATTTCTCATTGAAACTATATATCAGATATGTAATCTAGGCATCCAAAATTCCAGATATGTCAATTGAATTGATGGGGTTCTAGTGGCAGTCAGAGAGCTGTGGGAAATCCCCTTTTGAGACAAGGCACAGGTCCTTCATGAAAGAATTCACAAACCTGAAATATTAAGTGATAAAAATGGAAGTTTATTGTTGGATGAGAAGTAAGCTTTGCTAGGAGACTGACTCTCAGGGGCAGAGAAATAACAAAAGGTTTTTTTTTTTTCTGAGAAGAGAATGTCTTTACAGAGGTCAGGGGTCCTGAGAGGCAGCTATGTCAAGGGCTGAGGCATAGTCCTGCTTTGGACATTTTGCAAAGAAATGAGTAAACAGAAACCTACTTTATGAGCAGATCTTGGTGGAGGGCTGGGGGCATTTTGAGCTGATTATCAGACCAAGATCTTTTTTGAGAATCTGGAATTTCCTGAAGAAGCGGCATCCCCAAAAGATCAATGGAGTGCTTCTGACCAAGATTTCCAATTGAACAATGATGTTTAACTTGTCTGGGGAGATATGCTCTCTCTCAGACTCTATAGAGTTTGGGAGGCCAGGAATCAAAGGAGACAGAGTTTCAGAGTGTTAATTTTACAGATCAAAAGGGAACACAGTTTCACACCTTTGTCAGAATCAATCAAAGACATAAACTAGGTACAAAAAAATCTTTAATCAATTTAGGAGTGAAGTTCCTGAGCGCTTTGGCTTAAATGAGACAAAGCATATAAGAAGTGAATTGGAATCGGTCAAAGAGAATCAGTCATTCCTTTAAGGGTTTCAATAAAACAGCAAGCTAGTTAAGACTTTTATTCTAATAACAGGTCAGTCTAATGGAGAAACAGCTCCAATCAGGAACTGAGAGAAAATCATCACTGGAGTATGTGTGGGAGGAGAGACTCTGTCTCCTTCACTTCTCTCTTAATGATTGCAAACTTTGAAAAGATTTGGATTTTCCAGTGTAATGATCAGCATCCCCAAAACAGTAGCAGTTGATAGTCTCTTTTTTGAGAATTGAAGACAAATTAGACATCCTTTTGTCCAACTTCAGAACTACACAAGAAGCTCAGTAAAAACTAGACCTAAAGGAAACTTTCTGTACCTGAAACAGAGAGAAAAGGACTTTAAATAAAGGAACTGAGTTCCCCACTTTGCCTCATGTTCTTTCTAAACTTGTGATAGTTTAATTCATACTTTGTGTTGGAAAGTCCACTTGCCCCCAAATTGTTTGTATATGTATAAGGAAATATATGTGTTCCCCCCAACTCTTTGGGGGAAATGTTTTGTACCAATAGTGCTTTAATAATATTAAAAACTAACTCTGGCTAATTCATATCAATTGAAAAATATGTGGAAAGGTACTGGAAGGGGCTCATGAGCAATAATGCTAGAACCTTTCCCTGCCCAGCTCCTCCTGGTTACCTCTAGAATCCAGAGAAAAGAAGTTATCATTTGCCTGTTATCTGAGGATGAACTATGATCAGGCTGGCTACAAGAGGAATTTTTTTTTTCTTTTTTTGGCTGGAGAGATTCTCAAACACCTTTTAGTAAGTCATACAGAGAAAGGAAAGAAATAACCTTTTATTAAGAACCTACTATGTGATTTAAGATTACATAGTGACTAAATGCCTGAAACTGGACTTGTATTTTGGGTTTTGTAATTCCAGATTCAGCACTCTATCCATTATACTACCAAGCTGTCATGCTGACTGTTTAGCATAAGGGTCTGTGTTGGATGTAATGAAATTAAACAAAGGATAGATGTGTCTTTTCAGATCATACTATCAAGCATTCCTAGCAGAAATATTCAGCAGTGTTACACTGCCTGCAAGACCATTTGTTGTCTAAATGTTGGGGGTTTTTCCCAGCCATCCTTTCATAGCAGCTACCCAGTCAATGCCCCTTTTACCTCCTGTTCTAGACTCCTCTGGGAACACCTCTTCTGTGTTTGCATTAGGTGATTAAGTAGGTCTGTAGGCAGCAATTTGCTTGCATGGCTGATCAGACTAATTGCATGGTAATGACTATTGTCTTATTAATTTCTTGAGCAGTGGGATAGCACCATGTGCCTTATGGGATATCACCCATTTGCTGGGTGCTTCAGTTGGCATTGTGAGTTTCAACAACATGCTGGTTTGTAATTCTCTTCATCCCAGAAGTGGAGTGATTTTTTTCTGTGCTTTTATGTTACTCTGTTCTCTTCATACATTGCAGTAACTTGAATGAATGTAAACTTTTTATGGAAAGTAACTTTTACAGGAGAATTTTTTCCTCCTTAATTTCTTTGTTCTAAGTTCTATAAACATCTTAAGGGCAGTCTATGTGGTGTGACTGGTAGCTGTTAATCATTTCTCAATATGATGTCTGTCATGCAAATGGAAGATCACATCATTTGATCTTATCCAGTGGAGGAAAAAGGTCATTCTTTCATCTCATGACCTATTTCTTTCAACCAAACAGTGAGACAATGTGCTGGAAAAGCAGACTGGTATAATGGGAAAAAATTCTGGAGCAGATGCCAAGGAATCTGTATTCAAATCCTAAGCTACTAACTACCTGTTTGACTTCTGACAAGTATCTAAACCTCTCTGGGTCTCATTTCCCAATGGAAAATGAGGGGATTGGATAAAATATTGCCTAAGGCCCAGCTTCTTAAACTGTGGTTTATGATTCCATATAGAGTCTTGTAAGTGAATCTGGAGGTTGTGAAATTATGATTTATTATCAGGAAATGTTCAATTTGTATACCTGTTTTATATACCTACTACTTGGGGTCATGTAAAAATTTCTCAGATAAAAGGGTTCACAAATGAAAAAAATTTATGATGCACTGGCCTAAGGCACTAAAGATGCTTTTGCTCTGGCATTTATCAGTTGTTCAGGCATATTTTAGCTTAGCTTAGAGCATTAAGCGGGGAATCAAGACTTATGATTTTGGACCCTAGCCCTGCCAATGACTTGTTCTAATTCAGTGAGATATATATTTAACAAATGATTATTGTACATAGGATTATCATATCTAGGATATATCATATATCTACTGGATATTGAGAGATATAAAGCATAATTACAATATAGTCCTTGCCTTTCAGGCACTTAAGAGTCTATTAGGAGATTAAGTCAATGAATCCTCAAGCATTTAGTGTTTATTTGGTACCAATTACTATGCTACATACTGATAATACAAATAACAAGAAGAAAGAAAGCTCCTTTCCTCAAGGAACTTACACTCTAATGAGGAAAAGACAGATAAAAGGAATAAGGGAATAATAGATATGTATACAGATATATACATTAAGTAATCAGATTGATTTGTGAACTCATCATGCAAATATTCTCTCCATTACTGTAAACTAAAGCTCATCCCTATCTGCTTAATCTATGTGATAGTAGTATCTGTGTCTTACCACAAGTTAGACAAAGGATATCCACCTGACTTTTGGGGAGGGGTTCCTCTTTTTCTTTTGACATTAAGGTGTCAGCAAAGTAAAAAAAAATGAATATCTGATCCTTTTATGAGCACAAATTTTTAATGACATCTTTAATCTTTTTCTTAATTTTTTTTTTGTTTTATATGTGATAAAAACCAGCAAACATGAACATCACTGCCAGAATCTATCAATTTTACCTTTAATACATCTGTCAGAAATGTCTCCTTTCCACTGATATTGCCACCACCTTACCATCTCTTGTCTGGATTATCAGGATAGTCTACTAGTGGGAATTCCTGCCACAAGTTTCTTCACATTCCAGTCCATCTTCCATTCATCTATCAAGGTGATCTTCCTTAAGTACTGGTCTGACTATGTCATCCCCACAGTATCTACAGTAATCTACAATGGCTCCCTATGACCTTCAGGATCAATGTAAAATAACTTGCCTTCACGCTGACCTTCAAATCTTCCAGAGTTGTTTGTATTTATGGTGTAATCATTGTATAAATTGTTCTATTGCAACTAATTTCATCTACAATCCATATAAGTCTTCCCAGATTTTTAAAAATCAATCTCTTGTGTCACTTTTTTTTAAACAATATGATAATATCCCGGTACGTGACTATGTCATAATTTGTTCAGCTATTCCTCTGTTCAGTTCTTTGTAGTCCTTTATGTATGGTCACCTGCTCTTACTCATTATGCAATTCTCCATTGCCCTCTGGATGATATTTGTCTCTAAATATTCAGAGACTGTAGTGTTCTTGGACTCATAGCCAGACTTAGATAAGGAAAAGATTATCCTTAGTTTCAGGAAAAAGTTTGGGTCTATGAAACAAGTTTTTCAATTTTCCACAAGCAATGCAGTCTACTCTTCTCTAGGCTAAATCCTCCATTTGTATTGTCTGTATAAAATACATTTACTCTGAGTGAGATCTTTTATTTATTTTTTAGTTTGGACTCTTGACTTCACTGGAGGAGAGAATTCCTGGTGTAGAAGTCTCCTTCATTGATGCAGATTTGCAATTCATCTCAAATTGACTATCTTAGTGGTTCTGGCCACTGAGAATTAAGTGACTCACACAGGTAATATGCATCAGAAGTTGGACTATATACCCAGGTCTTCTCATTACCAGGTCAGCCTCTCTCTAAGCTACCATATAATACATAAAATTGGAGAGAAACAAAACAAAAGGAAGTGCCATCTGAAGTCTAAGGTAATGACCAACAGAAGGGATCAGGGACGGAGTCAGGGAAGAGATGGCATTTGAGTTGATTTTTCAAGGATAGATAGGGCAGGTATTACTTGTATCATCAGCTTAAATTATACATAGTCACAATTTAAGTGCCAATGAGGAAGGAAATAAATCCACATGTATTTAGTAGGAGCCATACCCATCACACACAATGGCAAATAACAAAGATCAGCTGTCTCAGACAGAGAGGACCAACATGCAGGCAGGAATCAATGCTGCTGAGGAGTCTTCTTGCCAGATGCTTTCCATATTGGAAATAATGAATGTTATCTTATAAAAACTGGTGATCATCAGATATCTCTGGGGCTGATGAATTGATTTCTGGCTGCTTGCCTCAGCCTAGCTGAGACAAGTTATTTTTATAGAAACTCTGAGGAATCACAAGTAAGAATCTTAAATAGGGCCATGCACCCTGCAGAATCCCAGTCTGGATGTTAACTTTCTTTTTTTTTTTTTTTTTTAATAATTATAACTTTTTATCGACAGAACCCATGCCAGGGTAATTTTTCATAACATTATCTCTTGCACTCACTGCTGTTCCGACTTTTCTCCTCCCTCCCTCCACCCCCTCCCCCAGATGGCAAGCAGTCCTATACATGTTAAATAGGTCACAGTATATCCTTGATACAATATATGTGTGCCAAATCGAACAGTTCTCTTGTTGCACAGGAAGAATTGGATTCATAAGGTAGAAATAACCCATGAAGAAAAACAAAAATGCAAACAGTTTACATTCATTTCCCAGTGTTCTTTCTTTGGGTGTAGCTGCTTCTGTCCATCCTTGATCAATTGAAACTGAGCTAGATCTTCTCTTTGTCAAAGAAATCCATTTCCATTAGAATATATCCTCATACAGTATTGTTGTTGAGGTATATAATGATCTCCTGGTTCTGCTCATTTTACTCGGCATCAGTTCATGTAAATCTCTCCAAGCCTCTCTGTATTCGTCCTGCTGATCATTTCTTACAGAACAATAATATCCCATAACATTCATATACCACAATTTACCCAACCATTCTCCAATAGATGGGCATCCATTCATTTTCCAGCTTCTGGCCACTACAAACAGGGCTGCCGCAAACATTTTGGCACATACTGGTCCCTTTCCCTTCTTTAGTATCTCCTTGAGGTATAAGCCCAGTAGAAACACTGCTGGATCAAAGGGTAGGCACAGTTTGATAACTTTTTGGGCATAATTCCAGATTGTTCTCCCAATGGTTGGATTCGTTCAAAACTCCACCAACAATGCATCAGTGTCCCAGTTTTCCCGCATCCCCTCCAACATTTATCATTATTTTTTCCTGTCATCTTAGCCAATCTGACAGGTGTGTAACAGCATCTCAGAGTTGTCTTAATTTGCATTTCTTTGATCAATAGTGATTTGGAACTTCTCTTTTTAAAAAAGAAAATTACTATTTAAAATTTTTATCAATATTTTCTGTTCTTTATATCAATATAGCTATGCCTTATTTCCCATTCTCTTCCCCTCCTAGAAAACCATCCAAATCCAAAAAGTATTTTTAAAAAATTCAGAATAACTGATTGACAGTGAAAAAAAATTAAAAATATGTGCAGTGTGTAATACCTATGGACCTCTCATCTCCACAAAGAGGTAAGTTGGGGGTCCATTTTCTTTTATCTCTTCATTTGAGTATCTATTTGAATATATAATTTTTTTACATTTACTTTTAATTTCTTGCATGATTTTCTTTCCATTTACAATGTTTAGTTACTTTGTATATTATTTTCTTGGATTTTTCCATGTTTTTCTGTACTTATAACACATCATTTCTTACAGGACATTAATAGTCTATTACATTTGTGTATATTTGTTTAGCCACTCTCCAGTTTCAGGATATCTATTGTGTTTCCAATTTTTAGTTATCAAAAAAGGGTTGCTTTATATATTTTGGTGTATATAGGGACTTTTTTTCCTTATCAATGTCTTCCTTGCAATATAAGATAGTGAAGGAGTCTCTGCATAATTCCAAATTGTTTTCCAAAATGGTTGTACCAGTTTTTTGCTCTTTCAACAAAATTAAATTTGTGTGCCTATCTTTTTACAACCTCTCCAGCATTTGTCCATTTAAAGGTTATGAGGTTAAATTTCAGAATTTCTTTGTTTTTCTATTAGTAGTGATTGGGAGTATTTTTGTGTGTGTGTGTGGCCGTAAATAATTTGTAATTCTGAGAACTATTTGTTTTTATCCTTTGACCATTTATTATCTAATGGGGAATGGCAATTTCTGTCTAATTTTCTTGGTATGTTTCCATAGCTCCCTTAGAAGCTGCCCATTCCAGTATGGCCCAATAAGGCATGTCATGTGTGTTCCCAGGAAATTTGGGATCTCTGGATAGATACAGCATTAAGTTTATGTTTATTTAAGCAAGAAGAAAGTAACTGGAGAGTTGGCTTGAGTTGATCATTTTATGAGAGGTAATGGCCACTAATTTAAATTAGTATCAAATGAGGGTTCTTCCATTTCATCTAAAACTGTTCAATTTCTATTCTTTGATGAATGTCTCATTGGAGAAAAAGTTAGGCAATTGATTTAACATTTTTGGATAAAGTTGGGCCATTAAATGATGCAGTATAAGTTCTCTTTTTCTACTTCATATAATTTTTTTAAAAAAATTTATGACAGAGGCAATAGAAAATTCTGAGTAATTTGCCATGTGACCCCTTTGCTAATTTCTAACTGGCAACATAGATGTACAAGCCTATCCTTATATTTTCATTGTTTTTTTAAAATAAAATTTTGTTGCTATCTTTTGTTCCCATATTGCCTAAGTCTCCCCTGTGTACCTTTTTCCCCTGCTAGAGAGCCATTCTATATAATATAAAATTTTAAAAGTGAAACAAGGAAAAATAAAATAAAATAAAATTGCATAATATATCAATATATTAAAAATTGGTCATATATTATATTATCCCTGTCTATCTCAAAGAGGAGTTGAGGGAGATGAATCCTCATGACTCTTCTTTGGGGCTATGCTTGTTCTTTGTAATTTTGCAATGTTCATTTTCAGATAATTTTGTAGTTGTTTTTAAAATTTACATTATAGCATTGTGAATATTTTTCTCATGATTCAAATTATTTCACTTTGCTTCAGTTTATTTATGTCTCTGTACCACTCTCAAGGCCTCTTAAGAACTTTAGAATTGATTATATGACATGGGAGCCACTGGTACAGCTCTACCCTACATGGCAGACCCTCATCAGTGAGAGTGGTTTTCTATGGGCAAAGCTGAATTGAGGAAAATTTGAGGTGTGCAAAATTAGAGAATCATCCCAAATGTTCATAAAGACTATTTGTGTCCAGTCTGTGGGAGAGCATTCTGAGTTGTATTGGTCTGATCAGCCAGAGTCAGACAGACTAACTTGGCACTAACATAGATAATAATGTCATTATTATCTGTCATTTTGGGTCTTTGAGGACAAAGGACAACTACCAGCTAACTAATCACATTAGCCTTTTTTTTAATAGAACTGAAACATTCCATTACAAATATGTGCCACAATTATTTTTTTAGTTATTCCCCAATGTAAAAGCACCTACTTTGTTTCCACTTCTTTACTACCACAAAAAGTGCTGCTTTAAATAGTTTTTCTTTACATCAATGACTCCTTGGGGCATATAGCTAGAAATGGAATATCTAGGTGACAGAATATGGCCCATGCTCATTCTTATTAAGAAACTTTCTATTATTTTGATTATTCATTGACACCTTGTTTGATTTTTGCTATTTGAAGTTAGAAGCCAGAATAATCGTTTTTAGAAAAGGAAGAAAGAATAGACTTGAAAAGGAAAGATTTTCTCAATATACAGGACAGGCCCAGACCTTATGATGAAGCAATACTCCAAAGTGAGAGTCAAATATAGCCCACAGCCTACTAGCTCTGCTGATGAAGCCAGAAGGCCAGGGGACCAAAGGCGATTGGGACAAAGTTTAGGGCAAGCCCTGCCGCTCCAGATGGGGAAGGGTAGAGAAAAAAGGGAGTCTCCTCCTTTGGAATACTGGTTACATGCTCCCAGCCCTTACTCTTTAAGTACTCTAAGAGGAATCTTGGGAGGTACATGATAGCTGCTAGGAGTTTCAGATCCCTTGTCCAAGATATATAAGCTAAAGTAACCCAACATACTGCCACAAGTTAGGCATGGAGGACTCCAAGGAAGTGCTCAGGAAGCAATAAAAATAGTAGAAACAGAAAGCAGAGAAAAATAAACAGTCATATTCAGCACTTATTCATGACAAGAAACAGTCCCTGGGATAGGTCATAGTCATTTCCAAGAATACACGTCAAAATATGAAATAGTTTTTAGAAAGAGATTTCCATCCCTCCTCATTTGGGAGGGATGGAAAAAGGGAGGGAGAGAGGAAAGAGGGAGAAGGAGAGAAAGACCTCCAGGCTTTAGGAAGTTGACATTATATAGAATTTAAATAAGGGTACCTACAAAGGAATCACATCTGTAAAATTAAGCAGTTTTGCTGAGAGGACAACTTGAAAGAAACGTAGGGTAAGTGGATACAATAAATGTGAATATTCAATCAATTTGGAAAGCTTAAATAGGAGGGAAACCCAAAACACAAGATTGGGTAGACTCAAAACAACATATGGGATATGGGGACCCAGAATAATTCTTCCTTATTTTTGGAGTGTCTCTGAGGCCAGCCTTACCTCTACAATAAGCTTTTTGGTTTAGACAATTTTCTATCCACACAAAACTAGGCTCAAAACACATTAATAAATGGTAATAATTCACACCATCCTCAGAGGCAATGCGATGCCAGAGATTTGGCTATGAGGGAATTACACAGGGGTTAAATGGGATCATAATGTTCTCCCTTTTCCCTGGACCCTGGTCAAGAGGTTTAGACATGGCCAGAATACAATACTAAATAAGTCTCACTGAGCCAAGGAGAGCAGGAAGTACCATTTTTTAACGATTAGGGTTTTATCAATACACAACCCTAAGATGATGGGCAGGGTCATCACGACCATCCCCTGAAGACTGGATCTAAGATAAGGAACTAAGAGGTACAAGGAGAGAGAGAGAGAGAGAGAGAGAGAGAGAGAGAGAGAGTGTGTGTGTGTGTGTGTGTTAGAAACTTTATATAGAAGAGAAGTCCTCTGTATGAAATGGCTAGAATTGAAGATTCATTTAGAGACCTTTGTGGCCAGAATTACTTTCTTCCTTTTGGGTATGGCTCCTAGGAACCCTGGAAACAGCATCTGGGAAGTCCTTTCTTTGGGGGCCACATCAATAGGCTCTCTTGATGGTGCCAGACTAGAGATTGCATTTTATTTATATTCTCTTGTGCTTTCTTTCTTTCTGGTGAGTTCAACAGCAGCTCAAGCAAAACTCCCCAGCCCTCTAGGTCTAGTTCCCTAACAAAGCACATCTCTCTTTGTTCTTCCCAAATGGCCTTACGCCAAGAAAAGCCCCAAAGGACCATATGGGCAGATGTAGTTGATATAATTCCACCCCCAATTCTTAGCACAGTGCCTGGCTCATCATAGCCACTTTGGACATCCCCCTTTTTTGCAAGGAGTTTGCTTCAACCCCCCTTTATGCTCATTTAAATTTTATTTCTCATATTTGCTCCTTTTTCCTTTCCTGAATTCCAAATAACATTGGAAATGTCTGCCTGACCCTTTTATGCAGAACCTGGCAAGATGCCATGTGCCATTAGGAGTGACTGAGGGTGGGACCAAAGGAATATTTGCTTCAATAACCAGATTTGAATGTAATGATACTTGTCTTCCAATGTTAGAATAATGTACGCCAATTCCATCATAATCCTGACATTTTTACACATGTAAATGTTTTTAATGGTTCCTTCCACTAGTATCTAGAAATTTGGATAATCTATCGAATGAGATGCTGCATTTTTAAGGAGAAAATTTTCTGAGCTGTTTGCTCAGCTCAGTCAGTCTGTGAGCATTTACTAAGCACCAATTATGTACCAGGAACTATATGAAGGGGATACAAAGAAAAGCACAAAGAAATCCTGGCTCATAAAGTTGCTCACAGCTTGATGAGAATGGAGGGAAACAACATATAAACAAGATATATACATGATAAATGGGAAAAATCAATGGAGAGAAGGCACTAGAATTAAGGAGGATCAGAAAATTTTTTCTGAAGAAGGTAGAATTTTAGCTGGAACATGGAGGAATCTAGGGAAGTGAGGAGGAGTAGCCTTCATGGAGAACAGCCAAGGAAAATGCTCAGAGTCAGGAAATATAGTGTCATATATGAGGAATAGAAAAGGACAGTGTAAGCAGATTGCAGAGTAGTGAGGTGTGTACAACATAGCCAGATTAAAAGGTAGAAAGGGGCCAAGTTGTGAAGGACTTTGAAACCCAATAGAGAATTATGTATTGTATCCTGGAGGAGATGGGGAGTCAGTGAATTTTATTGATTGTGTGTATGTGTGTGTGGGGCGGGGGTAAAAAGCTGACATAATCCTATGCTTTGAAATCAGTTTGATCACTGAAATGAGAAGATATTTGAGGTAAGGAGATCATCCAGGAGGCTATTATAGTTGTACAGGCCTGTGGTGGTAGGGCCTGCCTGGGGATGGTAGCAATGTTAGAAGAGAGAAGAGTACATATATTAGATGTTTCATGATATATAGTGGTTTCTACATGTTGGGGGCACATCCATTCTCACTAATTATCAATAACTAATATCTTATTCATTTTCCTAACTCCTTTCTAAGTAGTATGCACTTGAAAATTGAGTTAAATGAAAAACTAATATTAAAATGTTTTACTTAGAAAATTTCCTAGTTTCAGCAAGCAGTTTTTTTATTATTATAGCTTTTTGTAAATAAAATATTTACAAGATATATGCATGGGTAATTTTTCAGCATTGATCCTTGCAAAACCTTCTGTTCCAACTTTTCCTCTCCTTCCCTCCACCCTCTCCCCCAGATGGCAGGTAGACCAATCCATGCTAAATATGTCAGCAAGCATTTATGAAGCAATTCCTTTGTGTCAAGCACTGTACTAAACTCTGGAGATGCAAAAGATGAGAAAAAAATATATCAGCCTTGCCTTCAAAATGCTAGTAGTTTAATAGAAAAATAAGTTAGAATATGAAAAGTACATAAGAGAGGATAAATAGTAGCACAATAAATTAAAAAATGAAGTAACAGATCATTTCTAGTAAGAAGGATTTTCACAAAGGCTTTAAGAAAGACATTTCCTTGAAGGAAGGGAAAGATTTTAAGGACCAAAATATTGAGGGATTATATTCCAGGCATGGAGTACTATTTAGCAATTGATGGAAGCTAAAGAAAAGATAATTGATTAAATACAGGAAAATAGAAACGGAATATTGCTTTTTTTGCAGTTGATTATGATAGTTAAGATAGAGAGCTCTATAAGGTCAATTATTAAATTAATTGAAACAATTTATTTCTATGATTGATGATTTAATGAAGGTTGAAATAACCAATAATCATAAATTCCACTGCAGTGTTCTATTTGGTAGAATGACTAATGACAAGATTAGCATATTTGGAGTTAGCACATTCCAGTGAATTCTGTATTTTTAAATTATGAAAGTAACCTATGGCTTATGTTTCTTTTACACAGAATATTTTCTTATTTTTGAATAAGAAATGAAACTAGAAAAGGAAATGCATTATATGGTGGGCAGCAGGTGAGGAATGAGGAAGAAAGTTAAGGTCCAATTGAGACAGAAAGAGGAAAAGAATAAGCATTTATGAAGTACCTACTATGTACCAAACACTTTGCTGAGTTATTTACAAATGTTATCCCATTTGATTCTCACAACAACCTGGAAGGCAGATTCTAGAATTCCATCCATTTTACTATTGCGAAAAATTGAAGAATTCGGAGGTCAAATTATTTGTCCAAGGTAGCACAGTTAATTCATGTTGAGGTTAGATTTGAATTCAAGAGTTTCTGACTCTAGGCCCAGATATCTATCCATTGTACAACCCAGTTATCCCTAGAATATCATAAACAGGGAAGGGAAAGGGGAAACTGCTAATGTCAGTCAGTAGAAAAGAGAACGAGATTGGAACAAAGAATAGAAGAGAGAAGATCCTCCAAATGAATGTAAGCTTTTTGAGGATAAAGACCGATTTGGCTTTTTGTCTTTGCATCTCCAATATGGTATCTTACACATAGTAGGAATTTAGTAAATAGTTGTTAAATTGGATTGAATATAACTTAAGGGCAGAGCTTCCTTTTCCAGATAGCAACTGGCTGAAAAGCACAGCTAAATAAAGATTTTAATAGGAAGGAAATGCATAATTACATAACATGTTCCAAAATTAAGAGGAACTTTATGTCCATGAACTTCTACTAAAGAGAAGTAAACTTGGACTGAATCTACAGCAATTATTAACTACATAGAGGAAAATACTAATGAGGTGACCATGGGTAGGTCAGTCTCACTGAGTCTCAGTTTCTTCATCTGTTAAATGGGGATGGTATTAATGGCAATATCTATGTTACTTTTGGGATGGCCAAATGTGACAAAAGTCTTTGCGATGCTTAAAGTGCATATAAATGTCTATTATTAGCGTCAGTCTTGTCATCATTGTGATAATCCATTTTTGTGTAGAAACATAGACTTAGAGATTTAAAAAAGACCTTAGAGCTCATCAAATCCAACCAGCTCATTTTACAGAGGAAGAAATAAAGACCAGAGAGTTTATGACTAGCTCAAAATAATGCAGATAAGTATTAACAAGAGGCTTGAAATTCAGTCTTTTTGTAGTACCATGGATAGAGCCCTGAGACTGAAAACAGAAAGACCAGACTTCAGATTTGGCTTCAGCCATTTACCAGTTATGTGAGTCACATAACCTCTATCAGCCTCAGTTTCCTCAACTGTAAAATAGAGATAATAATAGCTTCTGCCTTTCAGAGTTGTTTCTAAAGATCAAATGAGATCATATTTGTAAAAGTGCCTAGTGTTGTACTTGATAAATACTTAATAAAGGTTTGGTTCTTTTCTTTCTTTTTGCTACCTATTTGCCTCTAGATTCGGATAAATCTTCCATGAAAGATTTATCAACTTCTAGGAAGTCTAGCTCTGGTTCTTTAAAAAAAATAATATTTTGCAGATATTAATTACTACAGTGCTCATGTTATCTCCTGTTTTTGCTTTGTGACCAGTCTATTTCCTTTTTAGTCATATGTCCTGATGATGTTTTTTTATGATGTACCTAATGAGTCAGTGATTGGCAACACATTCCAGACTTCCTAGGTCTGTCTTGCAACTCTTTTTTGTTGCTGTTTGGATCAATGTGCAACTTTCTTCTAAAGTCAGTGTCCCAAGATTTTCAGTCACATATTAGCATAATATACTGACAAAACTTTTTGTTCCATATTGTGTTTTGACTCTTTGGAGTTTCAATCCTGAAATGTGAAATAAATGGTAGGAAAAAGAAAATAAATATACATAAGGTATGGATCTTGTTGTTTTATATCTTCATTGTGGTACGAAGTTGTTGTTTAATCATTTCAGTCACCCAAATCTTTGTAACCCCGTTTTTTTGTGTGTAGGGAAATTTTTTGGCAAGGACACTGCCATTTCATTTTCTACTTCATTTTACATATGAGGAACTGAGACAAATTGGGTTAAGGGGCTTTACCAGGTTATTTTACCAGGCTAGTAAGTGTATGAAACCAGATTTGAACTCTGGAAGACGTTTTCCTGATTCCAAGTCCAGTGTGCTATTTACTGCAGTTCCTAACTGCCTCCTCATATATTTAGATATATGATAAATGAAGGTGGTATTGGAGTTCTTTGCCTCTCTTTAGTTTTCAATTGCAGACTTGAGTGAGCTCTTGATCATACTGGTAATACTGTTTGTTAAGAAGCAACTTGGTCATGACATCCAATTAATTTGTATACAAGAGAACAACTATTGATAATAATAGAATAATAGTAATAGCTAACAGTAACGTAACTTACCATGTGCCAGGCACTGTACCAAGCACCATAATTATCTCACTTAATCTTCACAATAACCCTGGAACATGGGTGTTATTATTATCTACATTTTACAGATGAGGAAACTAAGGTAAGCTGATTCTAAATGACATTTCCTCAAGGTCACATAGCTAGTAAATGTTTGAGTTGGATTTGAACTTTCTCTTCCTGACTCCTGGCCCAATATTTTGCACTCTATGGCTTCACCTAAACTGCCTCTAAATTCTGCACAAATAAAAACTAAGACTCTGACCACCTGAGCCCAAAGTATTATGTTCCCTTCCTCCTTTATTTAATTTTCAGTACTTACCTTTCTTCAATTCTTCAGAATTGAATTACTTGAGGCACTATTTAATTTTTATCTGTGTCCCAAAGTACTTATACTTTGTATGATATTTGTTGGTTATTTATTGAACTGAGTTAAATTAAATGAGCAACATCAAATTATGAGCATAAATTTAGATCTCTTGGGAAGGGAGACATTGTTTGGAGGATTATACTAGGTGACTTATAATTTCCATTCCATGTCTAAAATTCTGGGATTTATTTTGTAAATAAATAAGTGTTGATTACTGCCTTACACTGTGCTGAGATCTCTTTGATGTGAGTACTCCTGTCAATGGTCCAGATTGTTAATTAGCTCATTTTGTGCAAGTCTCTTCATGCTATCCCACCAATCTTCTACAAAGGAGTTATCCAATGTGTTCATGACATTTCTTTTCACTTCTTGATACTGTGTGGATGCTAGTGAATCACACAAGTTATCTATTGGGTTTTCAAGAATCTTACTACATGAACTGCTTAACTAATTTTTTTAGTCAAAAACCTTTCATGTCATTCTTTACATTACTTTTCCTGTATAATTCCTGGCTTATGTGTCACTCCTAACTTTCACCCACTGTATATCTCTTCATTGCCCTTTGATCTACAACTTCAATCCATTGAATACTATATTTTTCATTTCTCATTCCTTTTAAGCATCATCATCAAAAGAACACTGTTACAAATTATGGGCCTTTGTTTCAGTGAGAAATTTGGGCTATTAAAATAATTAAAATTTCCCAAATTAAAACTAAAAACTTGTTAGTTAAAATGGTTTAGTTAAAATAAGAAACAAAGACAACTGAGCCCATTTTCTTTCTGTTCAATTCTAAATCCAGCTTATTGTCTACATACAATGCTTATCCAAGACACCCATGATGTAGAGTTAGCTCTATGGATTTTTCATCCAATTGCATAGGGGTTAAGACAATCAACAATCTTCATATGCCTTTCCATTTTTCCAGAAAAAATCCCAGGAGAAATATTTTGAAATATTATATATTAAATTTAAGAGGTTCTATAATGTTTGGGGACTTGATGCAAATGCACTATCATTTGCAAACAGGAATATCTAGTGCACTTGTTTGTTTATAGGGAATCCCTTTTCAATTTAGATTCCATACTGACATTCATCATGACTATTACAAACAATCTGTGGTAAGTATATGCCTTCCTATTTTATGCTTCTCTTGGCAGACCATGAAGATCTTGTCTAATATAGAATATTTTTGATGGAAATTGACTATTCTCTTCTGATAACTTCATTAAGGATCTCCTGGATGTATATGTATATTGTTTTCATAAAATTTTTATATGGCCTGGGAAGTATATGATGGATACATGTTGCAATTTTCTTATTTATACTTCTGGAGTTAAAGAATCTGTGACTTCTTCTAGGATTTGCTATATTTTCTTCTTTGAGATTTCCTAAAAGGCTACTACTCAATCCCCTCACATTGTTTCATCTTTTAGCATAGACTTCCTTTGGTATATTTGGTTTAGTCCAGTTAGTCTTATTTTGGGTTTCCTTAGTACTGTTTCTGCTTCTTTTATGAAGCATGTTAAGAATAATGATAATATCCAAATGTGGTGGGATGAAAGAAGTATTTATTGTAACAATCCTTACAGATCTTTTCCATTTTTCCTCTATCTTTTTTATGCTTCTATTTTCATCCCTAAATACTTTTGGGATGTTCTGGTTTCCTTGAGATTTTTGTACAACTTATCATAAACTTATTTTTCTTCCCATAACTTTTCCCTGTTTGGAGGCTATATTTTTAATAACCTGTCACCATTCTCTTCAGTAAAATTTTATAAATGAATTTTTACATTGCAAATCTGAGGTATGTTTACTTGACATATCTCTCAGCCTGGCAGGAAGACTGAATGTGTGCAAACACTAAGAGAGTTTCTAGGTTCTTTTGGTTTTCTCATCATGGCAATTGATTTACATTGGTCAAAATTTTTTTTTTTTAGAAAATAGAGTCTGTGTCCAGATCTCTTCTTTATTTCCCATTTTTGGCAATAATAAATAAGGATAGAATTGACTCAGTCATATGCTATATCTTCTAATGTTAACTTTTATCTTAATTTGACATTGCTTTTAATCTATAACAGATCAATGGTCAGATTGGACACAAAACCTTTGAGAAATAACTTCCATATAAGTAGCAATTAGTCATTTTTGGATAGCTAGAATATGATAAATTTAACTTTGAATGATATTAGTTATCAATATGTCCAACACTTTTTACTTCTTTAAGAAAATATTTATAATATAGAAACATAAGACTTCTATATCACCTCAAAGTCTTTCTCATGTCCTACTCCTAATCTATGGTTTTTTATCATATATATATATCCATAGATATATGGATCTGCAGAACTATCCTCTATCAATATATGATATATGTATTTAAATATATTTAAGTTAAAATGATTAAATATTTGATATAAATGCATATCATATATCAATGTAAAATAGTACTCTAGATACATGACATAGAATATATCTAGATTTATATCATATACAATCATATATTATATATAGATTTATATTGCAAAAATATCAATTATTGAGTTATTTTTCAGTCTTCTCTGACTCTTTGTGACATCTTTTGGGATTTTCTTGGCAAAAATACTGGAATGGTTTGCCATTTACTTCTCTATCTCATTTTACAGATGAGAAAAGTGAATAAAACAGTGTCAAATAACTTCCCAAGATTTATAGAGCTAATAAGTGTCTGAGGCTGGATTTCAACTCAGGAAGACAAGTCTAATTCCTGACTCTAGAGCCAGTTCTCTACCTATTGTGCCACTTGCTGCTCATATGTTATAGAGTTAGACCTATATATTTACCATACATAGCTCTATCAACATATTTAGATGTAGGTATATACATATTGAGATATGACATAAAAATGTATCATATATCTCTAGATGATATATATATATTATTTATATGTACATTATCTGTCTATATCAATATATTTGCTACATTCTCCTATTACCAAATTTATATTAAGATCCACAATTATTAAAACATTTGTTGATTTATTTTGGAAGGTTTTAGCAAATTTTTTGTACAACTCCAACTCTTTCCAAATCATTTACTCTATATCTTCCCCACTGAAACCTTGGTTCTACTCTTTGATTAATGAAAGGTCAGATCAGAGTTAGGTAGCATATTACGTAATACAGGCTATATTAAAAAGAATAATGACAAGTAAAAGTATTAGACTGAATTAAATGAAGTGAAATATGATAAGTATTAATATAAAGTCTCATGCTTTCAGTTCAGTCATTTTTCAGTCATGTTTGATTTCATAACCCTATCTGGGATTTCCTCAGCAAAGATACTAGAATTATTTGTCATTTCCTTTTCCAGCTAATTTTATAGCTGAGAAAACTGAGGCAAACAAGGTTTGTCCGGGTGTCTGAGGCCCAGTTTGAATTCAGAAAGATGAGTTTTTTTTAATCTACTGTGCCACCTAACTGCCCCAAATTCCTATTCTTAGGCTCCAAAAATTGACTTCAAGTTCTAGATGGGGAAGGTATGATTCAGCAGCAGTTTGCCTGAAAAATATTTGGAGATTTTAGTAGACTACAAGTTTAATATTAGTCAACAGTGTGAGATGGCAGCCAAAAAGCAGCTGTGATTTTGGACTTCCTTAAGAGAGGTGGACATGGTTCCAGGAATGAAGATGTGATTGGTTCTCTTTGACTCCATCATGGACAGATGACAACTGAAGCCATCATTCAGTGAGGGAAGACTGGCAAATAGCAGAGCATTCAGAGAAAGGAGATCAAGATGGTGAAGGAACTGAGAATCATGTTGTGAAGGGCTTCATTGAATAACCAAGAATAGTTACTCTGCAAAGAAAAGTTTTAGAGAGAGGGGTAGGATAACCGTCTTTGAGTATTTCAAGAGCTATCATGTAAAAGATGAATTACTTCTTAATCTCAAAGGGCAGAACTAGGAGAAATGAATAATTGTTGCTGATGGATGCATTTAGGTTTGATGTCATGAAAGAGCCTTCTTGAGGTGGGTAACTGACTTCTCAAAGGCTATGTCAATGGAAATATATTCTAAAAAGTTCTCTTCAGTCAGAAAATCTTCAAGGAAGAGGCCTGTGATAGACCATATATTCCAAAAGCCTGGGATTTGATTTTGGAAGACCCTAGTTTGAATCCTGGCTCTGCAACCTATTACCTGTGTGACCTCAGATAAAGCAATTCATTTCTCTGCATTTTAGTTCCAGTGAAATGAATGCATTGGATTAAGTGACCTCTAAAGTCCCTCCCAGTTTTGGATTTTTGATCCGATATCTGTTGAATGAAAATAATGTCTGTTGTCAGAGGACCAACTTATATGAGCTGGAGATGTCAATCCTTAGGGTCAACTAATAAGATGGTAAAATTTGAGACCACAGCAATTCTCAATCAGCCATCAATGAAATCAGATTTTTCAGGGATTCATGTACTATTGTTATTGTACTACATACATATTTCTCTCTCCCTTTTTGCTTTTCTCAAAGGATGTTCTGTTCCCCTGCTTTGATTTACCCTCTCTATATTCTTTGAGGACTGCTGAAGCCTTTCTTGCACTTGGCAAGCCTTAACAATTCTGAATTAAGCGGGTAGCACCAATGTTATGTCAAAATTTCTTTGGGAACAAGATTTCTTAACTATCACGAGTGTACCTCAGTAGGGGGTGGGGTGGGAGGAGGGTGGTGGAAACTGTTAAGCTCCCAGCATATGTACTCAAATATTGTAGACCCTACAATAGAGACTTCTATTTTTAACAAAGGCTCTATGTAAGCCTTTATCTCCAGACTCCGCCACCTGGTGTGTCTGACAGCTTGAAGTGCACCATTATTCCCAGTTTAATCAAACCCAGGGCACAGAAGGCTCACCAGTGGCTCAGTGTGCCTTCTCTTGAAGCAGGGGGCCCCCCTCAAAATGGGACCGTTCGTCACACCAAAGCTGCTCATTTTAGAGCTCAGTGGCCTGTGACACCGACCCAGCAGGAGATATTGACTGTTTCCCTTACAGATGAAAGCCATTTCTGAAGGTACCTCCCAGTTAAATTTCCCTTAAGGGCAAGGAAGGAATATTGGTGAAAAGAAGCAGATGGAGGAAAAAAAATACAATACATCAACAGTGGTGGCAACATATCCTGCCAATACTCAGATTGTGGAGCTTGCTGAAGACATTATTATCCAGATGTGACTTGTGCCCATTGATTCAGTTCCTGGTTTTGTGATAGAAGTTTTGCTTGGGTATATTCCCAGAAGAATGGGGATGAGGGAGGAGTTATAGAGTCACAGATGCAAAAATTTAAAGCTATGAATGAATGTAGAAATCATTAAGCCTACCCCTCTTGTTTTACTGATGACATTAAGGCCCCAAGAAGTAAAGAAAATTTCCAAACTTTACCTGGGAAATAATAACTAATACTTTTATAAAAACCTTTATGATTTAACAATTTCTCATATATCCATTGTCTAGTTGAATCTCATTGGAACTTTAAAACAAACCTGTGAGATGGTTATTATAGGCACTTCCCCTTTATAGACAAGGCAACTTGTTAAGAGTTGCCCAATGTTATACAGCTATCAAGCCAGGATTCAAATCCAGGTTCTCTGTCCCCTAATCTAGAGCTCTTTCCAGTATACTGGTCTGTCTTTCTGGAAGTCTGAGATATGGGTCATCTCTTTTCAAGATTAGCTGTTCTTTAAAAGAACATTTTAAAAAGAGATTTTTTTCAAAGTAAGGACATGAAGTATATAATATCCCACTTCAGTATCAAAAGGAATTTGCCCATGAGATTATTCTTGTAGACTGTAGTCCAGAAGATCACAGTACCTTCCCTTGTTAATCTTATTATACTTATAAGAAATAGACTGGGCTGAATCTACATAGCAGAAGGAGAAATTCTGAGTTTAGCCTAAATCACTTGGAATCACACTGTTTTAATACAAGCTAACAATAGGACATTTAGTGGGTGACTTTTTTTAAAAACTTAATTTAGTTGTCAGTTCCAAATTCTCAATCTCCCTGTACCTTCTTTCCTACTAATTGAAAAGGCAAGAAATATAATATGCACTACACATACCAAGCCATGTAAAACATTTTCACATTAGCTTCTTCTGAAGGAAAAAATACAACTGAATTGGGGAAAACTTTAATCTGTGCTCTGAACATATCAGTTCCCTATCTGGAGGTAGTTAGCATTTTTTATGAGTCCTTCAGAATTATGGGGGACACTGTATTGATCAGAATTACTAAATTTTTTATAGTGATGATTCTTACAATATTATTGCTATTGTTTAAAATTCTCTGAGTTCTGTTCACTTAGCATTGTATCAATTCAGATTTTTCTAAAACTATCTGCTTCATCATTTCTTGTATATTATATTATATTCATAAGGTGCCTTGGTTTTAAAAGCCGGTTAATCAAATAACTTTAATTGCCTGAATGAGTTGTAGCCTTATTTGCAGTTATAGGCCTGATACTGTTTTTTCTTGTGTTTTTAATTCAATTTTTTCAAATTTGATTTCTCCAGTTCAATCAGCATTTAGTAAGTGCTAAGTGTTTAAGTCTGAAACTTATCACCAATGAGACTTGGGAAGACTCAAATTCAAATACACTTTCAGATACTAATTCTATGATCTGCACAAATCACTTAACCTATATGTACCTCAGTGTTCTCATCTTATAGAGTGGGGATAATAATATCTCCAGGAGATGTTGAGAGGATTAAATGAGAGAACATTTGCAAAACACTTTGCAAACCTTAAAATGACTCTATGTTTGCTAGTTATTATCATTAGTAGTAGTATCATTATTTTATCATTAGAGAAACATGACAGAAAAGGAGGTAAGACAGCTATGAAACAAGTTATCAATAATCAATGGACTATGTGCATGCTTTTGTAATAAGTGCATGAAGATAATCAGCTTTTCTTCATTACTTCTCATGTGGGTGAAAGTAGCCAGTATCTCTCTTTGGTTGGCTGCTTAGACTGCACAATCTTTAAAAAACTACTAGCATGGAACAGATACTTTCTTTCCTGCATGTTCTTTCCTTCTGCTACAAGAGAGTAAAATTACAATTCATCTACTGTGCAGTTGCCATGAACTGCACTAGGGGAAGGAGATCTTTTTTCCTTTCCCTGCTCACCTTTCTAAAATATATCTGGGAAGTTTGTCTTGTGAGGCTACAACTGACTGATATGCAACTAAGTTCTATATAAACTGACCTAAGCTATTCTCAGAGATCGAGGTAGTGCCAGATGGAAGATTAAACTTCATGTGTTATAGAGTAAGTGTATATGTTTATGATTATACCTTGAAAATTATGTATTTCTAAGTGAAAGCTTATTGGACTTTTAGCAATTAAATAGAACTGAGTTATAGGAAACTCTGCTCTTATATTTAGAGGAATACCACTGATGGGGTCTGGAGCCATCAATAGAGAGCCTAGATACTTCCAAAGCCTCAAATTTACTGGTGAGACTTGGGGGAGGATAATTATGACATATATGGTTTCCAAGCAGTGGGGTATGTGGGGAGGTTGGGCAATGTTACACATCAGTGGGTATCATTACAATTTTAAGACATCAGCACATTGGGTAGACCTCTCTTTTGAAGAGTTATGGGAGGACATAGGTAGATGTACAAGATTAGAAAGATCTATAGATAATTAGTCACCAGATCAAAGATTTGGGACTAGAAGAGACTCAAGTGCATTTATTCTAATCTCCTCATTTTATTGTTGATTATCTCCAATATATTCTATCATTATCTTGTTTGCATATAGTTGGTTGCACATTGACTCCTATATTAGACAGTGAGGTCCTTGAGAGCAGGAATTGACTTTTGTCTTCCTTGTATCTCCATTCTGTAACACAAAATCTGGCTCCTTGTTGTTCAGCCTTTTTTAAGTCAGGTCCAGCTCTTCATGATTGTATTTGGGGTTTTCTTGACAAAAATACTGAAGTGTTTGCCATTTCCTTCTTCAGTTCATCTTACATATTGAGGGAACTAATGCAAGAAAGGTTCAGTGACTTATCCAGGATGACATGACTAGTAAGTGTCTGAGGCTAGATTTGAACTCAGAAAGATGAGCCTTCATTTCAGACTTGGCATTTACCAGTTAGCTTCTTGATAGGGCCCTAATAAATGCTTAATAAATATTTATTTTAAAAAATATCTGAGACAGAGAGCTAGTACCCAGGATCACCCAACTAGTAAGTAGCAGGACTGGGGATACAATTGGTACCACCAGAAAAATACCCATGTACATGAAATCATAGAACACTCAAAGTATTGAGACCTATGCAAGGTAGCAGGCAAGAAAGCAACATAAACCTGACAATGCTGGACTGGCTAAGGAGCTCTCAGGATAATGTGCCTTATGAATAACTTATATCATTAGGCATATGGGTCCATTAATTTTTAACAGTAGGATTATAAAGAACAGAGATACATACTCCCTGCTTACCAGAAAGTTTGAGCTGACCCCATAAAATCACAGAATTTTAGAGTTGGAAGAACAGTCGTTTCTGTTTTTTCCAAATCTCTGTCAGAATGACTTGTCCATCCTTATTTTTGTTAAAATTGCCACCAACCTTTCAATCAGCTGAGCTATCAACTTCCCTGGCTTTTCCATCTCCTTTGCCTCCCATATCCAATAAATTGTCCAAAGTATTATCCAATCTACATCCATAGTAATAGATCATATCTTTATAATGCTCTAAGATTTGCAAAGTTTTTTTTTTTCACATATTATTTCATTTGAGTCTCAAGGCAATCCTACAAGGTAGGCACTTTTATTTTCTCCAGCCCCCCATTTTATAGATGAAGTATCCATAGCTCAATGAAATGGAGTGATTTATCCAGAGTTATCCAATTCATAAGTCTCTGTTGTAAAATTTAAAATCAGGTCTTCCTGACTCCAAGTCTAAAACTGTCTTCACCATACTATATTGCTTTCTAATGTACCTGTTCATAACATTTCTTATATCCATTCCTTTTTCTTAATTTGTACTACTACCATCCAACTTCAGACCCTTATCGCTTCTTCCCTGGACTATTCAGTCAGGCAATCAACATTTACTAAATTCCTACTATATGCCAGGCAGTATACTAAGTACTAGGGATACAAAGAAAGGTGAAAGATAGTCCCTGCTCTGGAGAAGCTCAATCTAATGGGTAATAATATTGTAATATCCTAATTTGAATCCTTTCAATTCACCCTCTCTCTCTCTTTCCAGTCAATCTTCTACACAGTTGCCAAAGTGATTCTTAATACAGAACTCTGACATATTATACCTACTCAAGAAAATTCATTGGCTCTCTATTATGTTTAGAATAAAGTACAAACTCTTCAGTTGGACACTAATAGTCACAGATTGGTTGCCTTTTACTTTTCCATAATTATTTCAAAGTGTTCCTCTTTCTATACCATCTGTTTCAACCAACTGGACTGTTTGCTATTCCTTGAACTCAGCCTTTCAGTTCCTGCATCCCTGACTTTGCAAAGACTGTTATATACACCAAAAATAATAGCAGATATTTACCTTGTGCTTTAAGGTTTGTGAAACACAAGTTTATGGGGTAATAGAAATAAATAGGATAAACATAAGTCAATGGGATAATAGCACTTCTTTGATAGAGTTGTTATAAGTATCAAATGACTTTATCGAGTAGTGCTATTATTTCTTTTACAGATAAGAAAACTGAGGATAAAAGGAGTTAAATTACTTGCTGAATCTCATAAAATACATGACTTGTACCTAGGTCTTTTAAATTCATATTTTAGCCATCTTGTACATTATACAGCATTCCCTCTGGAAAGAATTCCTATTTTTGTTTGTTTATTTGTTTTACTTTTTTATTTTAATAATATTTTATTTTTTAAATACATGCAAAGATAGTTTCCAACATTCACACTTGCAAAATCTTGTGTTCCAAGTTTTTCTCCCTCTTTGTCCAATTTTTCTAAATATATTTCCATATTTTTCATGTGACACACACACACATACAAATCAGATCAAAAAGAAAAGTGGAGGGGAGCAAACAAACAATAATAACAACTGCAAAAGATGAAAATACTGTATTTTGAACCACATTGAATCTCCATCCTTTTTTCTCTGGGTGTGGATGGTGCTTTCCATCACATGTTTATTGGAATTGTCTTGAATCACCTCATTGTTGAAAAAAGCCAAGTCCATCACAGTTGATTATCACATAATCTTGTAACTGTTCTCTTGGTTCTGCTCATTTCACTTAGCATTAGTTCATATAAGTCTTTTTAGACTTTTCTGAAATCAACCTGCTTTTCATTTCTTATAGAAAAATAATATTCCATTACCTTCATATACTATAACTTATTCAGCCTTTTGCAGCTGATACGCATCCACTCAACTTCCAGTTCTTTGCCACTGCAAAAAAAAGGCCAAGCATTCCTATTTCATAGAATTATGTCTTCAAAGCTCAACTCAACTGCCACATCCTATTGGAAGCCATTTTTCTTCCCTAAGGATATAAGCACCTGAAGAGCAAATAATGCTTCAAATTTTATGTTTATATTTCTCTTCCTGAAGTCAGAAGATTTTTTTAAACAACTTCTTGAATTGTTCAGTCAAATCTTTTGGGTCACCAGCAAAAGCAATGGTACCTGCAAATGGTGAGTTCTTAAATGTACCAAAACTGCTATCTTCTCATTGTGCTAATGAGATGGCTGGACCAGAAATACCAAATTTCCTTGTGCTTTTGTCAATGTGGGGCCAATCATTAATTGGATATCTTGGATCTCCAAAGGGTATAGTGTTGGCTTCTCTTCTCAAACAATGCACTTATTATTGCCAACTGTGTCATAAAACAGATAGCTGGAATTCTTGAATCAGTTCACAGAGATTACTTACCAGCTCATATAGAGTAGAAGTAACTGATATGAGTTGGGTTCAGCCATATAAAGTGGAGGAAAGGACCTATAATTCACATTTGTTTTCATGGATGTCTATATCACCCATCTCTCACATTTTTTCCTAACTTGTAGCTTCTGTTCTGATTCTTCCTTTCTTAGTTTTTCTCCTTTCATGTATATATATATATATATTTTTTTTTTTTCTTTTTTGTAGGGAGGTGAATCTTTCCAATTTGCTTTTCTCACTATAAGTGGCTTGCTAATATAGGTACTGTAATATTTACAATATCTATATATTATCTATAGATATATCTATATCTATAAATATGGATATTGTAATATCTATAATTTAACTAGTTAAATTATAGATATAACAATACGCTCAATTTCTATAGTCTGATTTTTTTAATACACTGGAGAACAGTGTACTGACTTCCTCTAACAATTAGGAGACGTCTTTTCAATTCATGGAACCTAATAGCAAGTCAAGAGGAAGTATGGAATAGTAGATAGAGAGCTGGCTGGCCTCAAAGCCAGTAAGACTGAATTCGAGTCCTGCCTCATATATGATTGAGTAACTGAATATGTCACTTAATCTTTCAGAGCCTTAGACCCCTCTCCAAGACTAAATTGCTATGAGATGGAATTCTTCATTGAAAGTTCAGAAGTCAAATCAAACAAAGATTTATTTCTTGTTTATTTGCTAGGCATTGTGCCAAACACTAGGGTCTTGATGAAAGTAAATCATTGCTCCAGTTCCTATCTCTATAAAATAAAAGTTACTGAAACTAGGGATATGTGAACTATGTTCATAAGGAGCTTGCAAATAGTCCAAAAGCTACCCAGATAACCTGCTTCTGGGTCTGCCTGCCTCTCTCTTCCCTTATTCCAATATATCCTATACTTAATCACCAAAATTATTTTCCTCATGTTGATTAAGCCATGTCATTTCCCTCACCCCAATAAATTCCAGGGTCTCTCTGTAGCCTCCAGGATCAAATACAAAATGTTTTGTTTGGCATTCAGAGCCATTTATAATCTATTGCTTCCCAAACCCACATTGCATCCTCCTAAACTCTCTTACCTCATAGCAGTCTTCCTATACCACACTCCCTACTGAGTATTCTTTAATTCAGTGACACTGGCCTCCTGGCTGTTTCTTGAACAAGACATGCTATAGATCATACTGTTTATGGGGTTTTCTTGGCAAAGATGCTAGAATGGTTTGTCATTTCCTTTTCCAATAAATTAAATCAAACCGAGTTTAGGTGATTTGTGCAGGGTTACATAGTATCTAAAGTTAGATTTGAACTCAAGTCTTCTTGACTCTAGAACTAGTTCTGTATACACTGAGCTTCCATCTCTGGGCTCTAGATATTTCCCCTAGTAGCTGTTCCCTATTGACTGGAATGTTCTCCCTCCTTATCCTTAGTTTCCTTTAAGTCTCAGCTAAAATCCCATCTATTACAGCAGGGCTTTCCTCTTAGTTCTTGATTCTAGTGCCTTTTCTGTCAATAATTTCCTTTAACCCTAAAGAAGATAAACTAAATGCATGTTGACATCTTTTAAATCCATCAAAGTAGAAGATTTACAGGTACTCTCTTTGGATACTCAAATAAAGAAGGGAAAAGAGTTTGACTGGTGCACTCAAAAGCAGTAGGAAACACTATTTCATGGGACACTTGGAGATCTGATCATCCCAGTGACAAATGTAAGTGAATCCCCTATGAATATAAATTGAATCTTGGGCTCCACATTGATTACTGAAATTGAAGAGATACAATTCTAAGGACTTGAGTACACAAAGATATAAATGAAAGTTCCTTCTCTTAAAGATCTTACATTGTGATGGGGGAAACAACACAAACATAAATACATTCAAAATAAATACAAGACAGTTTTGGAAGGTAAGATGCCATCACTGAGGGATTGATTAATCAGGAAGGTCCCTTGTAGAAGATAACTATTGTGGTTTTCTAAGTCATTGTGTAGCCAGAGAGATTTTTATGTACAGTATAATGTCCCCAGTTTCTATTTGAGGATGACATCACTGTATTACAATAATAAGAAAGCTTGAAAGAGGAGTGGGTTTTAGGTTAAAGAGAATGATTTCTGTTTTGTTCATGTTGATTTTGAAATATCTGCAGCAGGAGGAGATTATATTGAATTTCATGTGGGACACTGCTCAGTCCTTCTAGAAAGTCAAGATTATTCCCCCATTGAAAAGCTCAACTCTTTTTTAAAAATAGTATTTTATTTTTCCAAATATATGCAAAGATAATTTTCAATATTCACCTTTGCAAAACCTTGTGTTCCAAAATTTTCTCTCTTTCCCCCCAAGGTAGCAAACAATCCCAATATAAGTTAAATATGTACAATTCTTTTAAACATATTTCCATATTCATCATACTCTTCAAGAAAAATCAAATCAAAAGAAAAAAATGAGAAAAAATAAGCAAACAAATATAAAAACTGAAAATATTATACCTTGAAAATACCACATTCAGTCTCCATAGTTTTTCTCTGGATGCAGATGACACTTTCGTCTCAGTAAATGATTTGAGAGCCAAATCTATCACAGTTGATTATCACTTAATCTTGTTGTTACAGTTTACAATATTCTCTTTGTTCTGAAAAAGCCCAACTCTTTAAACACTAATATTTTCTTCTTGATGCTCTATGTCTGTGAACCTTGGCTTTCTATGTTGTTATGAGGCGTGAAATTTTAGATGACTAAAAGACTGATAGAAACATGCATGGTTTATATTGTGTATATTATATTAAGTAGATGATGTGGACATGAGACATATTGGGAAAAGGTATTATGAAGATACATGATACTAAAAAAGTAGAAAAATTCAATTGGTTATATTAATTAACATTTATGTAGCATTTAAGGTATACAAAGCATTTATACATATTATCTCATTTGGTTCTTACAACAACACTGTGAGGTAGGTACTGATGGGAAAGTGAGGGTAGCACAGACTAAATTAATAAGGATTTGAAGTCTGGTCTTCCTGAGAAGTTTCATACTTTATAGCTAATTGAATTAGGTAACAAATAGCCCAATTGTTCCCCACTACATTGGATAGATTTTCTATGGCGTATTGGTGTGGTCTGATATAATGGAAAGAATATTCAATTTAAAGACAAAATATCTCAGTCTGAATTAAGACTCTATTACTTACTGTAACATTGGATGTGCCGTTTTTCCTTGCTGATACTTAATTTCCTAATCTGTAAAATAGGGATAGTGGATCAGATAATCTCTAAGCCCCTTTCTGGTTCTAATATGATATTCATATGATGTAGAGATATGGACAAAAACTACAACAGATGGGAAGGGGAGAGTTGACTTGTTTTGATGGTTAGAATATATATGTCTGTAGAGTAGAATATGGATACAGTATGTAAGTATTATTAATCTGATTTCCTAAATTCAAGTATTTTTCAGATTACTAGAATATAATAGATTTTGCCCTTCACCTTTTTTTCTTCTTCTGAAGGTCTTCAAGAAGAAGTTGTATGACCAGCTCTTGGGTATTTTATACTGAAGATGCTATTTCATGTATTTTTGTCACTATTGTTTGGTCATTCCAGTTGTGTCCAACTCTTAATAAGACAATTTAGGGTTTTCTTGGTAAAGATACTAGAGTCATTTGCCATTTCCTTCACCAGTTCACTTTTATAGACGAGGAAATTGAGGCAAATAGGGTTAAGATACTTGCTTCCGCAGCTCATAAATGAATGAGGTAAGATTTGAAATCAGGAAGGTTGGTTGGCTTGACTTTAGGTCTTCTATATTTCTTGGGTAAAGGTAAGACTAGATGGTCTCTGACATGTCTTCCAGTTCTGTAATTCTGTGAGTCTTTCCCACTACCCTTGTCTCACTAGCCTTCTATTTAGTAACCCCATATTTTTAAGAACAAACTGTACTTGTCACTCGCCCAACTTTCCATTCTCATGCTAAGATTATGTAAAGTGGCTTAAATTGTAGCTTCCTGGAATCTTTGTTTTATGTCTTACCAGCTGGGATGTTCAAACAGCAGCAAGACATAACACTTGTCGGCTGTAGCAGAAGGTAAGTTGTGCTGGCTGTCTATTTTAAAATTCATTCCTGAATTGAGCAGCAGAGCTAAGGCTGCACAAGTAGTCATACTACTCCTCCTTCAAGCCTATGGGTTTGAGTAAACAGAAGATAGAAGTACAAATATACAGTTTAATTTTCAGCCTTGAGGTTGATTTTTGTCTGCTGAACATTGGAAAGTGTAAACTTCTGACCCTCCAGGGCAGGCGGAATGTTTAAGGACATTTATGGAAATGATGTTGGTGACTCTTTTAGTTCCTAACTAATTTAATTCAATATCTAACTAATTTTAGTTCCTTGCTAGACTCCATACACATGTCCATCTGAAGATAAGGCCATTACTATGTTAAAATAGATGTTGGGGGTGGGAAATGTAATATGGGGCACAAGTCTAGACATTTACACAAAATTCTTCTCATTTATAAAGAGAATGATTGTTTGATGCTCCACCTGCTAAAGGATAAAGGAAAAAGCACTGGGGATGTTATAGGATGCCATGCAAAGAACATTGGATTCTAGTCCATTTTCTCTATTCAATTGTCAAAGTGATCCTCCTAAATTAAGAATAGATCTGTCTGATCATCACCCCAGCCTTCTATCTGTAAATATCACTGGCTCTAAGATCAAATACAAAATCTTCTGCTTGGATTTTAAAGCCTTTTACAATCTGCCCAGTCAGACACACACACCTTTCCAAGATTCTTATACTTTACTTTCCCCCCATTTCATACCACCCAATTCTGTGATCCAGCAACTCTGGTCTTATTCTTTTGTGTTTCCATTGAGACTCCATTTCTCAACTCTGCATTTTCACTGTCTGTCCCCTATGTCGGGGATTCTCTCCTTCTCATCTATGCTTCCTGGCTTCCTTCAAGCCTTAGCTAAAATTTCACCTTCAGAAGGATCCTTTCCTAGTTTTCTTCAATGCTTGTGACTTCTCTATGAAAGTAATTTACCTCTACTTCCCCCAGGATGCATCTTTTCTTACATGTACGTAGAAGTTAGCATATTGTCTGCCCCATTATATCATCATCTATTTGAAGACAGGGATTGTTTTCGCTGTTCTTTGTATCCCCAGTGTAAGGTAAAAAAAAAATGGACTCTGATAAATCCTTCTTGACTTGTCTGGATTTAGAGTCAGAGACTGGTGATTAAAATCCTTGTCTTTCACTCATTTCCTGTGTTACCTTGAACAGTATTTCTCTGATCCCAGTTAAGTGAGGATTTAGCATGAGTAGACTCTGACCGCACTGGTCTACTACACTTAACCCCTTCACCAAAGTCTTCCAGTACCTTTAAAGGCTTTGGAGGAAGGATCTCTCAACTTTGTCATAAACCAGAGTCCCAAAAGATTGTGTTCCCTCTATTGTAGGGGCACAATGATGAGCATTAAAATTCTTTTTTTTTTACCTCTTACATCAGATTAGCTTTTACGGAGGAATATTTGCTTTGAATGTATAGTCCAAACAAAAAATATTTCTTTTAGTATCCTGGTCTCTGAGGAGAGGAGGCAGATTAGACTCAGTTTTTTTCAGTTTCTATATAGTATTGCCAAAAAGTTCAAGTCAAAACCTCTCCTCCTCCAGCTTGCTGATATCCTGGATACTCAAGGTTTTCTTTCTGGGCTGACTCCAACATTCAAGCTGTAATCCTCAATTCCAAGTTCTGAATCTGGGTCTCCAATCCTTAAACCAAGAATTGAAAAAAAAGACAAACAAAACAGACTAAAACCTCATTCCCATTTCTTGGGTCCACATACTCTAAGGACAGGTGAAGGTGACCCCTAGGCTTCTGCTCCTTACTGCATGGCGTTTTCCCACTGTGAATGAAACAGTCCTTCATCCCTGGATACTGAAGAAGAGAATATTTGTACTTAGGTAGATTTGAAGATTCAGAACACTTCAGCTATAGCAATGAATGTAAACAGGATGTTTGTAACCAAGTAGTCAGCCAACTCAGAATGTCCATGCCTTTACCAGCTCTCCTATCTTCCAGAAAGAGGTCCCCAACAGTTCCCATGTGGTACCTCTATCTTAAGAGATCTAGAAATGTGTTTTTCCCTATTTTAAGGTGTTTAGACTACATGATCGCTAAGATTTTTTCTGGCTCTATATGTGGACCTTAGAAGTCATCTAGTACAAAATCATCATTTAACTTATGAAAAATCTGGGGCCCAGAAAAGTTATATGATTTGCTCAGAGTCACACAGGCAATCCATGGCAGAGAGAAGATTTGAAACTCCTCTTTCCTTTGAACCATATGGAATTTAAGCCAGGAGAAATAATTTTCAATTTAGAGTGCCCAAATAGACAAGTACAATGAGTTCTGTTACTGTAATTTGACTGGACTGATTAAAAGATGTTTAATTCTTTCCCCCTTCCATTTTTGCAAAATTTCCCCAGCCCAATCCATTCGAATTAGCTATTAGGCAAATCAATTTGGTCTTTATGATGGCTAAAATAATCAGACTTTCTGTAGCTGCTCTAGTTGTTTTGGTGAACTTGGTGAACTTGAATAAATTTTGTAAATTCACTGTGTCTGCTCACTTGTCTTGCACCGGGGTCCTAACCTTTGTTAGCATCTTTGCTGGTTTGCAGTATATAATGCAAGCACTTTTTTAGAAATTCATAGGGTACTGCCCATAAGTGAAGAGAATGAGCCTAGAGCTATGTACTAGATGCTGAATTGAAGACTAACATTGATTTTTATCATTCCTCCTCTCTTCCCCCTCCTTATTTCTTGTCATTAGCCTTTTCATTAAAAAAAATCCATTCTGTTTTCAATACTGAGCTTCAGGGAGGATTAATTATATTTTCTAATTCTTATCATCCAAACTAGTAGCTTGCTTGTTATGTATTATATAAATCAAGTGAGAGTGGAATCTATTTGAAATCATTTAAAGGACTTCTAAGTACTAAGGTATCTTTCTTTATAATGAGAAGACATAATTATGTAACTTTCTTTTGAGTTGCTAAAGGAGGAAGAATCAAAAATATACATGGGCCAGGAAGAGGGTAGTTTTGTAGTGTTGTTTTTCTTTTTCCCCTAGAAAAAATGTCATGCTGAATATACTAAGTGTTTAGGAGTAAAGCTATAATAGAAAATGAGAAACTAAATGATGTTTGCTATTGACTAAAGGATACAAACTATAGTATATTCATATGGTGGGTTCTGGCCTTGAATCAGAATATCTAGGTTTGATTTAAGAAAACTAAGAATTAGATGATCTCAGTTTGGCACTTAGCTATGTAACTTAGCTCTATGTAATGTAAAGGCTCAGTTTCTTCATCTGTTAAATGAAAATGATAGATCAGATGATCATAGTAACTAAAGTACAGACTGACAAGTAGTAGTTCTGTATCAAATATTTTATGCTTTGGTGACTGATAATATTTTAGAACAATTCAGTATGACTAAATGGACACCTCTAAACCAGTCCCCAAACAGAAAATTCCCTTAACTTGGTTCTTTGAAGGGAAGGAGAAGGAAAAGTTAGGAGAAGTGCAGACACATAATAGCTGTGTGATCCTGAGCAAGTCACTTAATCTTGTTTGCCTCAGTTTCCTCATCTGTAAAATGAACTGGAGATGGAAATGGCAAGCTACTCCATATCTTTGATAAGAAAACCCCAAATGGGGTCACAAAGAATCAGATGTAGCTGAACAGTTAAAGCCAGAGTCTCTTCCTCTTCTCCCCACTTGTCCCATATACCAGCCATTGTTAAATGTAGGTGGAGTGCTGAAATGAGGTGTTGATGATTAAGACCTGGTAAGTACTATTCTCTCCTCCCAATGTAATAAGCATCATTTTAATGCTGGGGAAAATAGTTCATATTTATTTCTATGGCATGCTGTGATTTGTGATAATGTACAATTCTGTTGATTGATTTGCAATGTCAGCCTGTAAGATGATGTGATTTGCCATAAAAAATTCTTGCCATTCCATGCCATTCTTACTACCCAAAATGCAGTGTTCTTTTGTCATATAGATTTCTCTCTCTCTCTCTCTCTCTCTCTTTTAAACAAGGAATGTAGTATATATAAATCCAAACTTTGGATAAATCTATAATGTAAATAAGTGATTGGCACATCATGAAGGATACTGAGATAGAGAAACAAGTGTTCTGTCTCTTCTTCACATGCAAATGCTGGTTCTGCCTGGAATAAATACCCAGAGAGAATTGGAAGAAACTTAAGAGGAAATGTAGCCCCCTCAATGGGTTATTGGCAACCTTCTTCCTACCCCCTAAGAGAACTGGGAAGTCAGGAGAATGATAATCAAATCCATTGTAATGCCTTTTGTAAATATTTAAATGAGTCACTCTGAGTATTATACTCTCAATCAGGAGAAAGCAGGTGCTATTTATAAAACTCAAAATAGTGCTTAGAAGTTGATTTTTCTATTATTTTCCTTTTTTTCCCCCAGATCCCAAATTACTGTCATTTAGCCTATAAAAAAAACTTTTGTTTTTCCTCCCTACTGAAAAAAAACCAAGTACTTTAAAATTTTTATTTTTATCTTTTGTTTTAACATTACTTATATTTCCCAATTATCCTTCTTCTTCTCTTCCAGAGAATCATTCCTTATAAAGAACAAAAAAAAAAAGAAAAAAAAAGTTGAATAATACTAATAAACCCATCAAACAAATTTGCCATTACAAAGAGTACTCCCATTCCTAGCTCTCTATCCTTTTATAAAGATGTGTCTCGTGTGTCTTCATAGAAAAATATGTTGATCAAATACAAAGAAAAAATAAAATAGGAAAGAAGAGGCATTAGTAGGCAAAGGAATCAAGCTTGGTCATGTTTATTTTATAATACTAAGTTTCTGATCTTGTGGTTGTTCTTTTCAGTTAATTGCTTTGTTACATTCCTTGTTCAATTTTCTTCCTCCTGAATCAGTTCATATAATATTTTCCATCTTCTCCATAGTTGTTATATTCATAATTTCTTGCAAATTACTCACAGTGGAGTAATATTCTATTATATTTGTGCATCACAATTTATTTAGCCATCCTTGAGTTGATAGGCGTTTCTTTTGTTTCCAGTTCTTTGCTACTACAAATAATATCTACAATGTATTATATCAGACTAGGTTCTGGACACAGAATGACACCGACAATAACAACAAATAGTTGCTGCCTTTAAAAAGCTTCCATTCCTCGCAGATAGAGACAACATGTTGAATACACATTTTAATACATACAAAATAAACATGTAAATAAATGTTCTGAGATGCTTAAGGAATTTCAGTGCGACAATATTCCAGTATCAGGATGGGAAGTTAAGGAGCACGATAGAAAAAGCATAGAATTTGGGCTTGAACTATAAAGTTTAATTTTTGCCTCTGTGTATGTGACTTTATATGTCATTCCATTTCTATGAGACTCAGTTCTTCAGTATTAAAATAGTCACACCTCTCAACTTAGCTAAGATGACAGGAAAAGAAAATGATAAATGTTGGAGGGGATGTGGGAAAACTGGGACACTAATACATTATTAGCGGAGTTGTGAAATGATCTAACCATTCATTGAGAGCAATTTGGAACTATGCACAAACACTGCATATCCTTTGAACCTGCAGAACCACTACTGGGTCTGTATCCCAAGAAAATCATAAAGGAGGGAAAAGGATCCACATATACAAAAAAATGTCTGTAGCAGCTCTTTTTGTGATGGCAAAGAATTGGAAAATGAGTAGATGCCAATGAATTGGGGAATGACTGAATAGATTATGGTATATGAAAATAATGCAATATTATTGCTCTATAAAAAGTTATGAACAAGCTGATTTTAGAAAGGCCTGGAAAGACTTATACAACCTGACACTGAGCAAAAGAAGCAGAACCAGAAATACATTGTACATAGTAACAGCAAGAATGCGCCATGATCAACTATGACAGATTTGGTTTTTCTCAGTAGTATAGTGATCCGAGGCAATCTCCATAAACTTTGGATGGAAATAACTATTCACATGTAGAGAGAGAACTATGGAAATTGAGCATAAATCAAAACATGCTTTGTTCACTTTTTTCCCCTTTCTCTTCTGTTTTGTTTTTCTCTTGTGGTTTTCTTCTTTTGGGGTACATGCATAACAACTAAAAAAATCAATTAATAAAAAAGAATAGGGGATTGAGTTAAACAACTTCTGTCCTCACTTCCAGCCCTAATTCTACATTGAAATCCAAGGTACAGAGGAATCAGATCAATAAATTATCCATTTAAGTATATTCATATCTTTTTCCAACATATGTTTGTTTGACTTTCAATTTTCTAACTAGCAACTCAACTCTTCAAACTTTTTCTTCAGTTTCCCTTCACTCTTTCAAGGATTGGAGAAGCATGCAGACCAGGGACAAAGACAAGTAGTTGTTTTGTCATCTGGATGAATTTATCATATTCTATAAACATTTTATAACAAAAAACAATGGTCATGCAAAGAACAATAAACATGTTTGATTATTCTTGGTTATTGTTAATAATTTGTGTGGTACTATATAAAATGTTTTATATACATTATTTTATTGGATCCTTACAATAACTTTGTGGGGTAGGTACTATTGGAATCAAGGTATTGTACAATTGATATCCCCATCTCACAAATGAGAAGACAAAGCCTGGAAAAGCTTGGACAAATTTAGTAACTTATTCATAGTCACACAGTTAGTACAAGATGGTTTTTTCTGCAGAGATACTGATCTCATAATCTCCAAATTTAGAGATATTTTCTTAGTCATTATTCTTGACCTCTTGGCAGCATTTGATAGCATTGACCAACTCTCTTTTTTTTGTTTTTATTTTTTCATGCCACTAAACTTTTCCTGATTCTACTCTTACCTGCCTGTCCACATTTCAGTCTTCTGTGCAGACTCATCATCCGTAGTATCTCCCACAAATCTTGGGTGTTTCACAGTGTTTTGCCCTGGGCCCTCTTCTCTTTTCCCTCTAACAATAAAGGTGACTTTATCAGTTCTCTTGAGTTTATATTTATGCAGATGACTTAAACTTATTAGATCAGCTCCAGGCTCACCTATGAATTTCAGTTCTACATCATCAATACCCCTTTGGACATTTCAGACAAGATGCCCCTGAGACCTTTTAAAATTAACTTGTCTAAAACAGACCTCATCTTACTCCCCAACCCACTCCTCGCACAAACTTTCCTATTTCTGATGAAGATGTCACCATTCTTCCAATCTCTCAGGTTTATAACTTTGGCATTATCCTCAGCTCAGCACTCTCCTTCATCCAATCTTATCTGATCATTTCTCAAATCTTGCCATTTCTCCTTCCATTACATCTCTCAATCTGATCTCTTCTTTCAGTTCACAGAACAACCACCTGAACTGAGGTCTTCATAACCTCTTGTCCAGGTTATAGAGATGCCTACTATTTGATTTGGATGCCCTGAGTCTCTAACCAAATTCATTTTAGCTCAATCTCCACACTGCTTGGATTTTCCTGACCAATACTCTATATAATCTTCAATTTCCTGTTGCCTCTAGGATAAAATAGAAACTTCTACTTTTTAAAAACCCTTCACAACCTGGGTCAAAACTATCAAGTTCATTACACTCTACTCTCCTCCTCTTAATTCTCTAATCTAACAAAGCTGGTCTTCTCTCTCTTCCTCCTACTTTGCTCTCTATCTCCCATCTCATCATTCTTTACGACTGGAATGTGCTGTTTCCTCATTTTGTCCTCAAAGAATTCTTCTCTTCCTTCAAGATTCAGCTCAAGTATTACGTTGGATATGAAACTTTTCCTGATATTACCTGCCAACCCTCAAACTGAAAACTTACATTTTCCTTGTATTTGTTTTACATAAGTTTTTTTTTTAAGATAGTGTTTTATTTTTTCCAATTACATGTAAAGCCAATTTAAAATATTTTGTTTTCTTGTGTTGGGGAGGAGGGCAGGAGGAAAAGAGGGAGAAAGAGTTGGAATGCAAAGTTTTTCAAAGGTGAGTGTTGAATACTATTTTTTCATAGAAAAAATAAAATACTATTTAAAAAAAGAAAAATTTAAAAATAAAATGAGTTTCAGATTTTCTACTTCCTCTTTCTTTTCTCTCATAAGACAGTAAGCAAATTATACAGGTGATATATGTGTAATTGTGTAAAACATTTCCATAGAGAAGAAGCACAGATGAAAAGAAAAATAAAACATGAAAAAATTAAAGAAAGTGAAAATTGTTTGTATTTCTATCTGTATTCAGACTCTATCAGTTCTTTTTCTAGAAGTAAATAGTATTTTTTATCATGAGTCCTTTGGAATTGTCTTTGATCATTGTATTGTTGGGAAGAACTAAGCCACCTATGGTTGATCATAGCATAATGTTTCTGTATATTTCCAAATGTGTATACTGTCTTCTTTGATAGTTTGGAAACTCAGGAGATTTTTTTCTCTGTATGCTCAGTGCCTGGTAGACATTTAGTAAAATGCTTGCTGATTGATTAGTGTTAAATCTTGAACCCACATCTGCTGAGTTTTAATTCCAGTATCTTTTTCACTGTCCTATACTGTTTCCGTAATTAAAACACTAATGATTCTGAATTTTGGCACTGGAAATGTTATTGGTAACAATTCTCTGTTGTAGTTGTCTTTTCCCGGCCTCTCTGCCAGCTCCTTTGAATACACTGTTTGTTCTTCTATAGTTCTGTGCTGATTTTAATATAGCAAGTTATGCCTATGCAGATCAGAAATTCCTGCCTGAATGGTGTTTAGAGAGCTAAAAAATGGAATAACTGTTGCTATCTTTAAGATGCCTCACAGTTCAGAGACACAATCTGCATTGGTAAAGGCCAGACCTGTCCTGCTCAGTGTTCCTGGAGAAAATTTTGGATTATTTCTTTTAAATGGAAAAGAAAACAGTGTATCTGGTATACAATGTGTTATAGCATTAATGGGGTATAAACCTGCATTTTCCATAAATAATTAAGTTTCCTCAGGGTACAGATCAGTAAATATTTATTGTGTGTCTGCTGCAGAAAATGTTTTAAATTTTAAATACCTACATAACTTGTTGTTTGTGGATGACTTAAAGAATTCAGATAGATTCAAAACTACTCTGTCTTTTGGATTCCTGTTTACCTTGAAGGCTCTGTAGGAAAAAGTGAGGGTGGTGACTTTGCACAGCCTTTCCTCACTTTAAACCTAGTTCTCCTGCTTGATACAGCCTCACCTCCCTGAGGTCATGATTCTCTTTGGGAACAAAGGGCAAGCAACAACAGCAACCACTTCAATAATACTTAGTAGAGATAAAATTCCAACAGTATTTGTCTCAAACTTCTTGCTTTATCTTTCGTCATGTTGTTGTTAAGGGTGGTAAACTTAGCTGCTTTCCTGGGGAAAGGGAACCTAGATGACAGAGTAAGCGGTCAATCTTTGTAACTCTTGGATGTTTGCCTCTGGGCAAACATAAAATAGTGCCCCAAGACTGGTCCTGGAATAGCAAAACCAAGTAGGAGATAGGGTGAAAGATCAGCAGGAAGAGTCCGTATCACTTGGGTAAAGGGGAACTGCAGTCCAGGACAGGAAGCTTCCCAGCAAGCCAGCAGCAAGTCTCACTTCAGCAAACTATCAAGAGATCCTGAGCTCCAGTGTGGTACACCAAGACCAGGACCCTCCTCTTGCCTTGACATAGCCAAGGAAACCTGTGGACTCCAGCTCCAGGAAGTGCCATATGCTCAACACAGTCCCAGGTAAACAGGTAGATGCCTATCCTACAATTGCCTAAGCAAGCAGGCAGCCAACACTATGAACCTTGCCATGTTTCAACTGAGCCCTGAGCAAACAGACAGCCTCCAGAAGCCAGACTATCACATGCTTCAGTATAGCTCTGGGGAAATGCAGAAATATCCCACTGGGACTGGGCACATAACAGATACTACTACTAGAACCTCATCATAGGTAAACTATCAGAACCATACAGCCTCCAGTAGCACCATCCCATCTCACCCCCTCAGTGTGCTACCACACAAGGGTCTCCCATGGAGCTCAGAGCAACATCAGTGCAGGACCAGGGAAATAGAGCTTGCAGCCACTGACACAAGAAGTCTATGAGAGTATTCCTTCTACCCTGGGAGCAGTACTCAAATTTAAAAGAAAAGGAAAGGACCAAAAACTGAACAAAAAAAAAAAAACATGGCAAATAAAAAAAAGAATCTGACCAAAGAAAGTTATTAACAGGAAGATCAAGATACAAACTCAGAAGAAGGCAACAATGTCAAAATACTCATGGGCAAAATCTGAAAGAAAAATAGGAAATGGTCTTAAGCCCAGAAATATTTCATGGAAGAGCTCAAGAAGGAGCCTAACAATCCTGTAACAGAGCTAGGAGAAAAATTGGGACTAGAAAAAAGTGTGATGTGAGAGAATTATGAAAAAAAATCAACGCACAAAACTGCTCGAAAAAGTTGAATTGGTCAAATGGAAAAGAAAATACAAGGGTAAAATTTAGAATTGGTAGGAGAACAAGGGACAGTATATCTCTCAGATCTAGGGAAGGAAGGGATTTGTGACCAGAGAACATTATGAAATGCAAAATGGATAATTTTGATCATATTAAATTAAAAAAAGTTTTTGTACAAACAAGATGAATGGAGCCAAAATTAGAAGGGATACAGAAAACTGGAGGAAAAATTTTATGTTCAAGGGTTTTGAAAAAGGCCTCATTTCTAAAATATATAGAGAATTGACTCAAATTTATAAGAATAGAGAGAGAATCAATCTCCAATTGATAAATGGCCAAAGGATATGAAGACAATTTTCAGATGAAGAAATTAAAACCATTTCTAGTGATATGAAAAAAATGCTCTAAATCACTATTGATTAGAGAAATGCAAATTAAGACAACTCTGAGGTACCACTATATACCTTTCACATTGGCTAAGATGACACCAGTCATCTGGAAAAAGTAATGATAAATGTTGGAGTGGATGTGGGAAAACTGGGACATTAATATATTATTGATGGAGTTGTGAACTGATCCAACCATTCTGGAGAGCAATTTGGAACTATGCCTAAAGAGCTATGAAATTGTGCATACCTTTTCATTTAGCAGTGTCTCTATTGGACCTGTATCCTAAAGAGATCATAAAAAGGAGGAAAGGACCCACATGTACAAAAATATGTGTAGCAGCCCTTTTTTGTAGTGGCAAGGAACTGGAAACTGAGTGGATGGCCATCATTTGGGAAATGGTTGAATAAGTTATGGTTTATGAAAGTTATAGAATATTATTGTTCTATAAGAAAAGATCTTGATGATTTATAAAGGCCTGAAGAGACTTACATGAATTTATGCTTAGTGAAGTGAGTAGAACCAAGAGAACATTATACACAGTAACAACAAGATTATGTAATGATCAGCTTGATAGACATGATTCTTTTCAACAATAAAATGATTAGGCCAATTTCAATAGACATCCAGAAGAGGATTTTTCACCATTTTTTTGTTATTTGCTTTCTTTTTTCCCCCCATTTTGATCTGACATTTCTTGTGCAGCATGATAAATGTGGAAATATGTATAGAAGAATTCACACATTTAACTTACATTGGATTACTTGCTGTCTAGGGAAGAGGGATGGGAAGAAGAAAGGGAGAAAAATTTAGAATACAAGGTTTTGCAAGGATGAAAGTTGAAAACTATCTTTCCATGTATTTTGAAAATAAAAAGCTATTATTTAATTAAAAAAAATAGAATTGGACAAATGTAAGTTAATGATTCTATGAGATGTCAAAAAAATAAAAAATTCTAAAGTATGAAAAAGTGGAAGACAATGTAAAATATCTCATGGGAATAACAACTGATCTGGAAAATAAATAAAGGACAAACAATATCAGAAACATTGGATTATCTGAAAGCCATAATCAAGATGAGGACCTGGACAACATCTTTTAAAAATTGTCAAGAAATTATAAAGGAAAACTGTTCTGGAATCAGAGAACAAAATTGGCATTGAAGGAATCTACTGATCACCTCAGAAAAGAGATCCTAAAATAAAAACTGCAAGAAACATTATATCCAGATTTGAATCACACTGAGGAAAAAAATCTTACAAGTGGCCAGAAAGGAACAATTCAAATGTCATGGAATCACAATAAGGATTACACAGGGTTTAGCAATTACAGCTTTAATGCATCAGAGATCACAGAACACAATATTCTAGAAGGGAAAAGAGCTAGAGCTATCATCAAAAATCACTTACCTAGCAAAATTAACCATAATACATCAAAGAAAAAATGGTCATTTAGTGAAATGGAAGAATTTCAAGTATTCATCAAGAGAATATCAGATCTAAACCAAAAATTTGACCCCTAAAATCAAGACCCAAGAATAACTTAAACAAGTATAAAGGAAAAAAAAAGAAAACAAGGGATTCAATAGAGCTAAAATGTTTACACCTTTAGCTGGAAAGATGATACTTGTAATTCTTAAAAATTGTATTACTAATACTATAGCTAGAAAAAATATACATAGAAAGTATGGATATAAGATAAAGTTGAGAAAAAGACATAAAAAAGTAAGGGAACAGAAAGAGGAATACTCTGAGTGCAGAAGAAAAGAAGAGGTAGAATGTTATAAATTATTTCACATGAAGAGGAACAAAAGACTTATTTCACTATAGGGGAAGATGGGACAGTGAATGCTGAGCATCATTTGAACCTTACTCTCCTCAGTATTGACTCAGAGAGAGAACAATATACACAATTATATGTAGAAATCTATTTTACCCAAAAGGGACATAGGAGGGAAGGAAATTAAGTAAAGGGTGGAATGGGAAGGAAAGACTACAGGAGGTACAGAAGCAAAATACTTTTGAAGAGGGAAATGGTGAAAAGAGAAAAAGGAAAAACAGCAGGAAAAATAGGATAGAGGGAAACACGTAGGTAATATTTGTAACTGTGAATGTGAATGGGATGAACTTTCCCATTAAAATGGAAGCAAATAGGAGAGTGCATCAAAAACCAGAATTCTACACTATGTTATTTGCAAGAAACATACTTGAAACAGAGAGATACACAAAGTGTAAAGGTAAGGACCTGTAGCAGAATCTATTATACTTCAGTGATAGTTGAAAAAAAATGAGGTTAGCAATCCTGATCTCAGACAAAGTAGAAGTAAAAAACAGATCTAATTAAATGAGAGAAGGAAGGAAACTATATCTTGATAAAAAGTACCATAGACAATAAAGCAATATCAATACTAAACATATATAGATCAAATGGTATAATATCCAAATTCTTAAAGGAGTACTTACGTAAATTATAGAAACAAATAGCAAAACCTTACTAGTTATGGACCTCAACTGTCCCTTCTCAGAACTTAATAACTCCAATCAAAAAATAAAGAAGAAGGAAACTAAAGAGCTAAATAGAATATTAGAAAAGTTAGATACGATAGATCTTTGGAGAAAAATGAATGGGAACAGAAATGAATATAACTTTTTTTTTCCAGTAGCATGTTAGCACTTACACAAAAATAGACCAGGTACTAGGGCTTAAAAATGTCAAAATCAAATGTAAAAAGGTAGAAATATTAAATATATTCCTTTTGGATCATAATATAATATAAAATACATTCAACAAAGGCTGGTGGAAAGATAAATTAAAAATTAATTGGAAGCTAATCTAATCCTAAAGAGTAAATAGATCAAAGAACAAATCATAGAAACAATAATTTCATTAAAGAAAATGAAAACAATCAGACAGCATATCAAAATTTATGGGAATAAGTACTAAGCAGTACTTAAGGGAAAATTTATTTCTTTAAATACTTCCATCAACAAAATGGAAAAAAATATTGATCAAGGAATTGGGCATGCAAGTAAAAAATTTGAAAAAGAGCAAATTTAATAATCCCCAATTGACCACCAAATTGGAAATTCTGAAAGTCGAAATTGAGATTAATAAGACTGAAAGAAAACAAACAAACAAAAAAAGAAAATAGCAAGCTGTTGAGTTAATAAAGCTAAGAGCTAGTTTTATGGAAAAAACAAAAAAGATAGATAAGCCATTGGTTAATTTGATTTTTTTTATAAAAGAAAGAAAAAAACCCCCAAATACCTAGAGTCAAAAATGAAAAGAGTGAAAGCACCACCAAATAGTTGCCCTGGGTTCAATTTCTAGTCAAATCACTTGTTTAAAGTGATAAACCACAGCATGGTTCATTGGCTAGGGCCCTAAACTTGGAGCTGGAAAGACTTGCATGACTAGGCAAGTCACATTACTGCTCTGTGGGTCACTTTCCTCATCTGAAAAAATGAAAGAATGACTCTGACTGAATGTTCCATCAACATCTAAAATCTTTGCTCCCAGGGATATTGGAATCTGTTTAATTATTTCTCAACAATATAGGTGGCATAAATCCATCAAATATCTGATCATGATTTTCCCTAGAGATTAGAAAGGGGCAAGTGACTGATAAAACAAAGGTAACTTTAAAAATAGCACCATAGTTGTTACCTTTAAGAAAAAAAAAACAATTTTTCAAGCATGCAAATGGGGAAAAAGCATGAAAAGTCTATGGTACTAGAAATACACATAGTTTTGCCTATGACTAGTTGTGTGTTCGCTACTCACTTTTTCTAAAAATAAAATACATTTTCTCTAAATCATCATTTTCAGACTTTACCAAATTAAACTTCATCTCCTCATTTCCAAGCTTCTCCACTCTTTTACTAGGCCATATAAAGAGGCCTGTTTTTTATAAGAACTACTGAAGTTTCCCAGTTGTCACACAGACACAAGAAGCTTTCACTAAAAAGTGGTCTTCAAATTGTCTGGTATGGGGCTTCATAATGAGTGAAATTGTTCTGTGAAAGTATTGTTTTAATACTTTGGAAATGAAAGTCCCTTGGATAAATTATCTGAGAGTCTGGACATTTGGCATATTTGATTCAAAAGTAAAGTATTTAGGGAGTCATGGTAGCTTAACAGCATCTGCCATCAAAACATGAATTCAAATCTTATCTCTGATACAGACTCTTTATATGACCCTGGGCAAATTATTTTATCTCTAAGTGCCCTAAAAAAACTCTAAATCTGTAAATTTCAGAACAATGACCGTTTGTATTGGTCAAAGGGAATTTCTTTGTTGGAAGTTCCTTATAACAATAAAATCACAATTTTGGTTAAAAAAATCCTCACCAACACATATTTTAAGGTATATTGTTATAATTTATAAAAATGAGGTTGTAACTGACTTTTAAAAGTTGACATTAGTCCAGGATGAAAGAGAATTTGATATAAAATATAGAAGGCCAGTAAGGAAGTCAGAAAAAACTTGGCTTATACCCTAACAACCATCCAAGCATAGTAGCAGTATGATCTTGGGCAAGTGACTAAAACTCTTAGTACTTCACAATTAAAGTGATTTCAGTCAAACTGAGATTGTTGAAGACCTTTGCTTAAAAAGCCCAAATTTTCCCACTGCATCCAGGGCCATCTCTAGTCATCCTCATCTACATCTGGCCACTGGACCCAGATGGTCCTGGAGGGGAAAGTGAGGCAGGTGACCTTGTACATCTCTCCCTCACTTAAATCCAATTCACTTGCATGTCATGGCATCCCCTCCCTGATGCCATGGTCCTCTTCAAGAATGAAGGACAACAATAGTATTTCACACAATTGACTCTCTGGGACTATAAATTACAAGTGGATTGCCAAAGTGGTTTATTGGAGAGAGTTTCTATACTCGTGAATCTCAGGTCCAGACCAGAAATAATTTGGGTGGCATACAGGTGGCATTGATCTTGCTACTTTAACAGAATTTTTATAAATTTGTTGAGTTTCAATTTGGCTCTTTACCTTTCTTCACTTTTCTGAAACTCCTTTGACTAAGAATTGGCTATGTGCCAAGGCAACAGTGCTATTGATAATGAAGAACAATACCCAGTTCTCTGGAGATTGATACAATTTAGTTACTTTTTTTTAAAAGAAACTTTAATTTCTTCCTTTCCCTCCCTCCCTCTATCTTTCCTTTCTTTCTTCCCTCCCTCCCTCCTTCCTTTTTTCTTCCCTTCCTCTCTCCTTCTCTCCCTCCTTCCTTCCTTCCTTTTTTCTTTCTCTTTCCTCTCCCTTCCTTCCTTTCTTTTTTATCCAAGGGTGTGTGTGTGTGTGTGTGTGTGTGTGTGTATGTGTGTATAGGGACTTAGAAATATTAGGAGAGAATAAGATAAGTTGTGTGATCATAGAATCACAGATTTAGAGATAGAAAAAACCTTTGGTGATTATTTGGTATGAAATTCCTTTTTTCTCGTTAAAGTTAAGTGATATCCAAGTTCCCAAAGGCAGTAAGAGAATAGAGGGAGGATTTGATGTTGGATCCTTTGACTCTGATCTAGAATTTTTTCCATTGTATTCTATAGTCTTTCTAATATTTAAGTATTTGCATATTTAGCTATTATGAATAGTAGTTTTGTGATTATAACAAGTAATCATTCAATCTGAACATTAGGAGGGACCTTAGAAACCAACCAGGGCAGACTATTGACTTGTATTCAGCAAAACCTGAGTATAATTATATATAGTTATGTATTAGCCATGATCTTGGGAAAATCATTTAACCTCTTCAACCTCAGTTTCCTGATTTGTAAAATAGGAATAATAATAGTGGATTATTGGGAGAATCCAATGAGATAAATGATCCAAGTGCTTTGAAAACTTTAGAATGTTCTATCAATATATCACCATCATCATCATCATCATCATCATCATCATCATCATCATCATGCAGTCCCTGCTTGAAATATCTCTCGACATATCCAAGTAATCAAACAGCATTAGTCTTTTCCTTCATGACCATCAGTGATGGGGAATGGTCTATTTTAAAATGTAGCCTCTAAATTATCTGTATCATATTTCTTTCATAAAAGGAGTTTTGGAGGATCCGTCTTTGCCTATTATTGCAAATAATTTATTTAATATTGTGATTTCTTGATAGAATTTATTTGTAAATTAACCTGGCCCTGGTGCTTTTTTACTTAGGAAACTCATGGTCTGTCCAATTTATTTTTTAAAAATAGGTCTATTATGCTACTTTATTTCCTCTTCTACTAATCTAGCCAAAGAAATTTACATGATAACTTTATTGTATATTTAAAAGGAATATCAAGAATGTATATATTTGCAGTTTCACGTGCAATCGTTTTTATTATACTGTTATTGAAATGCTTATTTTATCCCATTAATTAAAAATAAAATAATTTTTAAATATAGATTCTTACATTGCTTGATAGTTTTTAATTATTAGGGGATAAATCTCTACTTCTATATGCCATTTTCCCACTGGTACTACTTGTGGGACCAATCATGACAGATTTAATTCTCCCTTCCACTCTTTAGTTCTTTGAAGACTGCTTATTATGCTTCCCTTAAGCAATAAGACTAGTAATTAATTACTATAGCAATTCACATTTACATAGAGTTTTAAGATGTACAATGGTTTAGCCCATCTTTTCCTCAGTTAAACATCCCTGGTTCCTTCAACCTGGTCATTTATGGAATAGTTTCATATCCTATCACTATCCTTGTCACCATTGAAACTCTGGAAACTTTTCATTTGCTTTCTAAAATACACTACCTTGCATTGAACACAATACTATACGTGTGGCTTCTCCTGACCAGGGAAAAGTATATAAAGATTCCTGACTTTGTTCTGGACTTGAGTTCATACTACCAAGTTGCTTTGAGTTTCTGCTCAAGTCTCACTCACCTGGATGTCAAACTGATGATGAAGGAGGAGGAGGAAAACTTTTTTTAGGTCTAAATCAAAACAGAACAATTAATAATTAATTTTAACAATTAAGAATTGCAAAAAAACCTTATACTTAAGTCATGTAACATAGTTGGTACACTGAACTTGGAGTCAGGAAGATGAGAACCATTTCTGCCTTTGGCACTTGACTAACTGGAAGTTATCTACTCTCACTGAGTCTTAAGCTGAATCATCTGTACAATAAGGAGTTTGAATTATAAGGCATCCAAAATACTTTCTAGCTCTAAATCTATGGTTCAGTGTACATTTTAAGCTGGATTTTCAAGGCAAATCTTAGGTCAGTCAGTAAGCTTTTGTGAAATGACATGGTTTCTTCAATTTCATTATACTTGGAATCCCATAGAGTGGTAGAGTTTTTTCTTTTTTTCTTTCTCTTGCAATATAATTAAAATCACTTTTTCTTTTGAATATTTTATAGTTCCCCTTGACTATATTGGTGAGATCCTTGAGAGTTCTATAGCAAGTTGGTAGTTTGAAAAAAAAAAGTCAAGAGAATTTTACCTATCACTTGTGATAGTTTTGACAAAGACACAAAAATTTCATTTCAACACAGATGAAGTAGAAAGCATAAAAAGACTTAGATTCAAATGACAGAATCATGAGACTTCTGGGTTATGTGACAATATGGAAGTTTGAAATTTTCTGTGATCCTCACAGCCTCCAAATATAGGAATTATAGACAAAGAATAAAGCAATTTCTTTTAATTCCATAGTCTAGAATACTAAGAACTTTAGTGAAGTAAAAACCAAATGGACTAACAGCAGAGACATTTAGTCCCAACCTCTAAGAAAATACACACTCAATTTTCCTTCCTTAACCACTTATCACACTCTGGCAGGGCTGCACAAAGCCAAACCAGAGATTGCAACATAACAAAACTCTACTATCCTCTCCTCCTAGTGTAATAGAAAACCAAAATACAGAAGCATATTATAGTTGGAACTACAGTTCTCTGCTTTAATTCTCATGTAGAGAACTGAAGGATAGAAGTAACTAGCAGAGTCTAGCATATTCCTGACTGAAACAAAGGTTCCAACATCCTTCTGGGGCCAGTTCTGTCCTCCAATAAATCGTTTGAGGCAGAGATTGAGATGGATAAAATATGAATTGTCCAATCTGGTATGAGACTGACATGCTTTGAGGTTCAGACCTCAGAGAAACTATAGTCAAAGGAGGGGTCAGAAAGTGAACAGTAGGAAAATATTAGAAAAAAAGATTGAAATTAACAAAGCTCTCAAAAAGAAGGAAGCTCAGTTAATATTCTTGAGGATCATCAGATAAATAAAAATGGAAGATATTCATAGCAGAAGGGAATATGGCCTCCAGATAAAGGAAATGAATTTAGGCTTTTGTGAATAAACATTGTAAAACAAAGAAAAATGAATCGATATCTAATAAGGCAAAGGATCCTGTACATTCCCAAGAGATCATAGGAGTGCATCAGGATGTTTCCAGATGATTTAAAAGAGAAATAAGAATTGTGAAAGCAGAGTTTATGATCTGTACAACAGAAATAATTGGCAAAATAGAAAAACATGAATCCACAATGGTACATCTCACTAGAGAAATAAGAGAATAAATTATTGAGAATTCAAATTCACAGAAATGTAAAACAATCTGAAAGAAGAGAAACAAAAAGCAATAATGTTAGAAGAAAATATGATTCCCATATAAACAAAATAGAATGAGTTTTGAAAACATAAGTAAAAAAACAAACTTTACACAGAGAAATACAGAAATACATATATTATAGTTGGGACTACAGTTCTCTGATTTAATTCTCATGTAGAGAACTGAAGGATAGAAGTAACTAGCAGAGTCTAGCATATTCCGGACCGAAACAAAGGTTCCAACATCCATCTGGGGCCAGTTCTGTCCTCCAATAAATTGTTTGAGGCAGAGATTTAGATGGATAAAATATGAATTGTCCAACCTGGTATGAGACTGACATGGCTTTGAGGTTGAGACCTCAGAGAAATACAAGAAATACAAGAAAAAAAACTTCTCAGAATTTGTGAACACAGAAAACAAAGTGCCAATTGAAAAATCCAAAAAATTGCCTGCAGAAAGACAAAACAGAATAAAACAAAAACAAAAGAACTCTAACCTGCACCTTCCAAGATACATAGTGATTAAATTTAAGTTTCAATGACAAGTAAATTCTGCAAATGAGTAGTAAGAGAAAGACCCTTAAATATAGAGAAAATGAAACTTTTTCTACATGAAACTATTCCTTACCCATTAAAAATTAAAGAAGGATATGGATAGTGTGTTCTTAGAAGCAAAGGAGATCAAGATACTATTCCAAGGTAATGTGCTCTACAAACCTAAATCAAACTGTTAATGGAAAAATTTGGAAATTAAATAAAAAGATGTATTTGAATTATCCTTAGAAAACCAGATCTGAACAAATAGTTTGCTTTTCTAATTACAACTTTGCTACCAGTGTGACTCTGGGTTAAGTATTTTAACCTCTGTGGTCCTAGACTTCCTCACCTACAAAATGAGGAAGCTGGACTAGATGAATTTTTAATGTGTATTGTCTTGCACATCATCCCCAAACCAGTCCAACTACATTTTTTGGTGGTTTTAAGGCTATACATCTGAAGGGGTGAGATGTTTCTTCTGTGATGCAATAAATGGCTTGAGCCTCACTCAGTCCAAGGATATTTTCACCCACTATTAGACATCCAAGTTCTACTTGGCTAATGAACACTAATTGGGTTCTACAAAGGGATATTTACTTTGTAGATACAACTAGAATAGAAATACAGACATTCTTTTTATCATCTCGGGGGAGGGGGCAGTCACCTATTTTTTTGGGACAGTGAGCTCAGACGATTCAGTTTCTGCATAGCATCAGTTCCACCAAATTTATCTATAAATATGGCATCATTGCTGAGTATATTCTTGTCTTAGCTATTGCTGGACAGGGCTCAAAAGTCACTCCTTGCTTGAGCATGGATATTAGGCTCACTACATCACCTGGCATAAACTGAACTCCTAGCTTCCTGAATCTAGCCTCCTAAATCCAGTAAAGTTTTCAGAAAGTACTTATGCTGCTTTCTTTGAAACTTCTTAATGTGGCTTTTTCTCTTAACCTTTCAAAACCCACAAGGTCATAGTTTACAAATTCCCCTTCACCTAACATAAAAGAACTAATACTGAGTCAAAGAACTGAGACCTATATTCATAGGGCTACATGGTTACCTTGGAAAGAGAGAGCTCAAGGTCTCTCTCCCTTTATATTATTGTCTCTCACCAGGTACCATCAAAAAGTCACATGAAGGAGAAAGTCAAAACCAGAGAGGTCAGCTGAAGGAAAGTAGCCAACCAAAACAAGAGCTGACTAATTCCTTTCAAAGGTAAAATTCAAATTTTGCAACTATATGCATTCAAAGAAGCAGCTATTACAGCTAACAGAACAGATCTAGTTGCAGATTTGCTATGTATTCTCTAGATATCTCCAGGACATTTATATTACATGTCATCATGATTTCCCCAGAAGCAGGAGTCTAACCTCTTCCTCATGGGAAATTGTAGTGCTAACATTCTTTCTATGGCCAAAAGGCTTGGGTACAGTGGCCGGTTTCTCTTTATATCTTCTAAAATCGCTTTCAGTTCTAAATATGTTATCTCATAATAATTTCATTAAATGCTTATTTCAGAGTGCAGGGGATAAAGACAAAAAAGGGAAATAGTTCCTGCCTGAAGATAGCACAAAACAAAATACTTCCCCATAAAGTAAAACTAAAGGTTTATTTTTTTTGAATTAAATAAAATCAGATATATCAAATACCCAACACCTTGTAAAGTTTTCAGAAAATACTTATACTGCTTTCTTTGAAGCCTCTAAAGCCTCATCACCTAGCTTACATTTAGTAAATGCCTCCGAGGTACACATTACCATGCCAGACACTCATTTCCTAAGGAAAATATTTAATTCAAAATTACTCTGTTCCTTTGAAATAAGAATAAAAAAAAATTTTTTTTGAGATCGTACTTTTTTTTTCATTAAATGAAAGAATTCAGTGAGCTTTGGAAGGTGGAAAATCCAATCAACAACTAAGCATAATCTTCAAACAAGGTTTCAGTGTATAAGAATTTGAATTGAGAATTGAAAAGATGTATTTGGCACTGGTAACACAATTCTTAAATGGTCAGATATGGGCACCATTGTCATGGTAAAAATAGGAAAGGTTGATGGAATTTATAGGATGCTTTAAAATATAATTTAGCTCAACTTAATTTAAAAAGAATATCTGAGGCTGCAATAATTAATTGATCTTTTTTGTGGGATAAAGCAAGGAGGTGTACAATGATTAAAAACAACAATCACAACAATAAGACATTGTTACTGTTGTCCTATAGAAAGCCTGGAGAGGTTTTTTTTCCCCTAACCCTACATATATAAACATATTTTATAGTTATATAGAATTCTTTGTTTTAGAAGATTAATTGTCCTTTAAAATAAGTTCTCTTCTATGCTTTCACCAACTGTAAAGATGAAAACTATACAGTTTAGTCTTTTGTAAGTAGTTTAAGTAAGACGATATACTTAAGACTTCACAAACTTTAAAATGTTTTTGCACTATAAATTATGTTAGTTTTTGTAGTAATTGTTACCAGCTAGCCAGGTGGTGTAGTAGATAGTTAGAGTCAGACCTTGAGTTCAGATTCTGATTCAGACACTTATTAGGTGTATAACCTAGAATAACTCATTTAACCTCCATTTCTGCCTCAGTTTCCTTATCTATTAGCTCCATCTCTTGTCATCCTGATCTGTATCTTGCCACTGGACCCAGATGGCTCTGGAGGAGAAACTAAAACTGATAATTTTGTATAGACCTCCTTTACTTAAATCTAATTTACTGGCAGGTCATGGCATCAACTCCCTGATCATGGTCCTCTTTGAGAATGAGGGATAAACAACAACAATCCTTACCTATACAATAAGAAATAACAGTAGCAACTGCTTTCCAGTGTTGCTGTGAGGGGACAATTAGATAGTATTTATAAAACACTTTGTAATGTGCTGTAAAAAGCACCTTAACATTATGTAAATATTTAGTGGAGTTATTATTATTGTTGTTGATTTTTTTTTCATCTTTATATTTAAGAGCTCAGATAGACATGGTCCTGGGATATATTGCTATCCTATCATTCTTATTGTGTCATGAACTATTGCTCAAGTAGGAAAAAATATGAATTTCTCATAATTGAAAACAAATATTGGTATGAAGGTTTGTGTTACAAAGACTATTCCAAAGCATTTTTGGGACAACACCAGTAGTAGGCAGAAGAACAGGAATGATATGTGCTCTTCATGTTCTCACACAGTATTACTTTCTTTTATTGTGTCTCTAAATAGATTTTCTCACCATTAATGCAATTATAATAATTTGAAAAATAGCAGATTGAAAAACTTAAAACTTCACTAAGACTTTTGAGACACTTTCTATTTTGAATTTTTCTATTCCATTTAATTTGAAGGTTATTAGTATTTTGTATGGCCAAAGATATTAAAAATGTTATTGTTTTTTGTGATTAATGTTATATCCAGACAATTATGGGTGATAGTTTTGTCTATGAATGCTCTGGTTTCAAAACAGTTTATTTGATGAAATCCCAAGAATCTTCTGAGGTTTATACATATAGTATAGAGATTAATCAATCTGTTAGTATATGAAAAAATTATGTTATTATTCTCTCATTCTCAACTCTTTAAAAGGGGTTCAGATATTATTATTATTAGTTATTAGTTAAGCTGTGCACCTCCAATACTTAGTAGCTGTGTTAACCTGGACTAATGAATTAGTTTCCATGTAGCAGCACCAATTGCTTTGGAATTCTCTACCAAGGTACATATAAAATATGTGTTTTAGTGGAGAGAGTTCTCAACTAAGAATTTCTTCACTCTGAGAAAATTATAGCTTAGTTGTGTGTTGTCTTATGATTACTATCATGACAAGTGTACCTAGAAATGTGAGGGTCTTGTTTCATTTTAGGTGAATGAATTGGGGTTGAAGAACTTGAGCTTAATTGTGAATCTATCTGAGAGCAAAGGGCATATGAGAGAAAAATACTCTTAGAGTCCCAGAGTTTTATCTGCTTTCAGCCTGTATTTTCTGGTATCTGAGGTTTGATTAGACTTGCTTTCCATCTCTGCTTCTGGAACTACATGTCAAGGACAAAAAAAAAGTCACTTTGGTGAGCACACACATTTCTTTTCCTCGTGATCTCACAGTAAAATCTAAAATCAAAGTAGAACAAATTCTCTTTTTGCCCTTTTTTTTAAAAAATGGGCTGCTGTAATAAAACACAAAGAATTCTCTGTGTGTGTGTGTGTGTGAAGTGTGTGTGTGTATTCCTTCGTGTTTCAAAATCAAACTAAAAATGTCTCTATTCTCCAGCACAGACAAATGAAATGTCCATATTTGATAGCAAGTATAGACATTTATTTTACTCTCTTTGGGCCTTGGCCTCCTTAGTTCCAAAATGAAAAGGTTGTGTTGGATGAATTTTAGAGCCCCTTTTGTTGTTACTATTCTATGATTTCATAATTCTACAATTCATAGTTTTAAATTTTTTTTCTTTCCCCTCAGTACTAAGAATACTTATACAAGCAACTACCCAATTCAGATAGTTCAGGAGTTAGGGATACTTTCTAGGCAGAATGGACTCATATCTCTTTTTCTTAGGGTGGTAAATCTTTAGAGAGTAAATTCTTTAGAGAGGTGAAAACTAAGGTCTTCTCCAATTTTCTTGAACCTGTTGAAGAAACTACAGAGTTCTGCTTTGTATTCCCAAGAATATGATATAATCTGAATTTCCACAAATCACATTTTATTTTTACTACATGAAGAAGAACCCTCTTGGTAAAGGAACGTTTTAGTGACTCCTTGGGCACATTAAAGAATTCTTTTATGTTATGAATAATTACAACCTAATGTAAATTTGTGTTTAAAATATTGGGTTGGAGCAGCTAGATGGCTCAGTGGATAGAATACCAGCCCTGAAGTCAGGAGAACCCAAGTTCAAATGTGAACTCAAACACTTAACACTTCCTAGCTATGTGACCCTGGGCAAATCACTTAATTCCAATTACCTCAGCAAAATAAATAGATAAATAAATAAAATATTGGATTGTCTTAAAGCAGGCCACACCTATATTAGACTATGCTATTTAAAGTATTTTGAAAAAAATACGTGATTTCATCAGTGTGAAGAACATCCCATGCAGATAGATAACATGTCTGTAATTTCCATTCTTAGACAGTTGCTTGGGGGAACTAAAAGGTTAAATGTCTGACCACTGGAATTCTCTCTCTGTCCTCATCTCAGCCTCTGGGCTTAACTGGTATCTTTCAGGATCCAGCTAAGATGACAATGAGAAGCCTTTCCTGTTTCCCCCCAATTCTAATGTCTTCTTTCTTTTGATTATCTCCAAATTATACTGTAGATATCTTTGTAAATAATTGCCTGCATGTTTGTAACTATTAGATTGTGAGGTCCTTGGGGACAGGAAATGCATTTTGTTAATTTGTTTTTGTTTTTGTTTTTTAAGGGAAAGGGATCTTTCTTTGTATCCTTAGCATTAATGCATAGTGCTGGGCTTACAGTGAGTATTTAATAAATGCTTATTTCCTGACTGGTCTTTGGTCATATTGCTGGTCCATTTCAGAGGTAAGACTAGGTTTTCCTGACTCCAAGGCTGGTCCGTCTTTGTTGCATAATGATGTTTCTCCCTGTGAAATATTACTTATCTATTTAATAGCACTGACTCATTTTCCTAAGTACTTCACTAACTGCTACCCTTTCTCCAGAGTGGGCAAATTATATCGGCTTCGCACACTCTGCTGACAGGGTTAGAACTAGCAGACTTTGTCAAGCTGTGGATTGATGGGATTGATGCTGTGGAGGTACAACAGTTGTCTGTTTGTGGTAAGAGACTAGAGACTATAGTGTTAGAAACAGTAAGCAATGAGTCACTTTTGAATCTTCCCTTTGCCTCTTTTCTCTCATTCTTGTTCTTCTTCTTTATTTATTTATTTGCTGAGGCAATTGGGGTTAAGTGACTTGCCCAGGGTCACACAACCAGGAAGTGTTAAGTGTCTGAGAACAGATTTGAACTCAGGTCCTACTGATTTCACGGGTGGTGTTCTATCCACTGTGCCATTTAGCTGCCTCCATTTACTCTCATTCTTAAAGCTAAATATGAAACCCTTAAGAATACAGAAGTATTGGAAAAGAGATTTGAAATTTCTAGAGAAAGATGTATGTATACATGTCTATAAGTATAAGAGGGATTATGCCAAAACAAGCTTGAAATGGCTCCTAAAAGCAGATTGTTAAATTTTCATTGCAGCATTTTTAGGTTGGAAATAAGCAAATAATACAAATAAATGCTCATTTACTATTTTGTTGACTAAACTTAAGAAAGTGATGGAGAAAATGTTCACAATGTATATTAAGCTTAAAAGTATGCTATGCATATGTTTATTATTTTAGATTCAGTTCTTAAATATTTACTAGCACACTGCTGTGCATACTTATCTCTATTTGTATTGTTATATATACATATATGTTTCTATATTTCAGGTTAAAATTTTGAATACAATGTTTTGAATCAAAGATACAATGTTACCTGACTTTGAATTACCATTTTACTGTTATGGTTCTTATATGTTTTCTAAGTTTTAATATTGTGCTCTCAAGCAAAAAACCTCAGCGAGGAGTTCCTTTAAGCCTTCATTACTATGAAAATCAATGGGTTTCTAGTGAAAATTTTGTGCTCTTTTAGGGTACCCTGCAATGCAAGGTAGGAAGTTTGGTTGGGTAGGTAGTATTGAGCCTTTAAGTTGAAGAGTTGTAGAATTAAAGGTAGTATGTCAAAAACAAACAGAAATGGGGGACATAAAACCATACACAAGGATCCCTGAGGCTGCATTGACTTAGAAAACCACAAGTGAACATTATTTATGTTCTATTGAATTTTTATTTATTATATTAGATATTTCCAGATTATATTTTTAATCTAATCTGAGATATACTGGGATGGTGCCAGAACTATGGTCACTTTTGCCACCTCTGGTCAAGAGCACTGGTTTTGGAGTCAGAAGGCATGATTTTGATCCCACCCAGTAACTTTGGACAATACGCTTTTACTTCTCTGGGTTTATCACTCCATCAAATGATCAGGTTGGAGTACTTGACCGCCAATGTCCTTTAGCAGAGCTATGCTCTGCTTCTCAGGAGCAACATGTGTTCATTTGCATTTGCACAGCACAAATGTCATTTCGAGCTGTAAACAAATATAGCTCTTGCACCTTTCAATCAGGAAAGTAAGAGGCAGTAGTGGGGACTTGGCAGGTGCAAAAGGTACTGATTGTGCTATATCTTTCCTCCTTTATCTCCTTATTTTCGATGTTTGCTGTTTATACAGAACCTTCTCCAAGGACCTCTCTCAAGGCCATGAGGCACATGAGGCATATCAGCATAGGTCATATCTAAGGCATTAAGGAGTAGGTTGTTTAAGGTTCTTTACTGAACCAAGGTCATTTGGAAAGGTTTTTGTTTTTTTTTTTTCCATTTTCAGGAGAAAGAAAAACAGTGAATTGGGGAGGGATAGTCTCTTGAGCTACTGGATCTGAATCAACATTTAAGTATTTAAACTTTACAGACAGTGGATAATAATACCTATTAACTGTTAACGGGTCATTCTTTTTTTCCCCTGAGGCAACTGAATTTAAGTGACTTGCCCAGGGTCACACAGCTAGAAAATGTTAAGTTTCTAAGATCATATTTGAACTCAAGTCCTCCTGACTTCAGGGCTGGTGCTCTATTCACTGCACCACCTAGCTGCCCCAACAGGTCATTCATGATGAGACCAGGTCTTTCTTGTGTCAAACCACACTCAATAATAATAATAGCTGACATAAATGTAGTATAATTGCTTTGCTTATGCCAATCCTGTTAAGTATTTATTGTTATTAGGTATTATTATGAGGCATACATTATTATTATTTCCATTTTATAGTGAGTTTCTGAAGTCACATCATTTCACATTGCTCAGCCTCTGTTTCCTTATCTGTTAAATGGTTGATTGATTGGTTGATTATCCTTAATTCTCAAAGAGGACCAAAATGACATCAGTATGTTAGAGTCAAATTATAATGTGTCCAACTGTGGCTGATGAGACCAATATGAATTTGGTCATTGAATTTACTGAAAAAAAATCAATATGGCTTTTCTTGGGCAAATCTATTGAATCCAATGGATATAAGTTGTGTCTCTAAAAATGCAAGTCAGAACTGTACTTGAACTAAGATGAGTCAGCTTGAAAAAAAAATTTCACACACACACACAGGTGATTCTTGCTTTTTTGTTTAGCCCATCAAACCCCCAAGTCTCCTCAAGTATCCTACTAATTAACAGAAAGTGTTTTTAACATTACAGTTTGGTGACCAAATACCCAAGATGTAAAACATGTTTAGACTACTACTTTATTCTTCTAGAATTTTTTGTTACCTTTTTCTCTAAAAAAACCCAGCTTGGATTTTTTTCCTATTTATTCATTTTTATTTTATTTTTTGGAGGGGGTTTGAATCTAGTTTATTTTTAATACACATTGCTTTATGAATTATGTTGGGAGAGAAAAATCAAAGAAAAATCAAAAACATGGAAAAAAAAACAGAAAAAAGAAGTGAACCTAGAACGTGCTGATTTACATTAAGTCTCCTTAGTTCTTTCTCTATTTGCAGATGGAATTTTCTGACCAAAATCTATTGGGATTCCTTTGGATCACTGAACCAACTCTTTCATAGTTGATCATCACACATTCTTGCTGTTATTATGTATAATGTATGCCTGGTTCTGCTTGTTTCACTCAGCATCAGTTCACGTAAATCTTTCCAGGTCTCTATAATCAGCTTGTTCATCATTTTTATAGAACAATAATATTCCATTACCTTCATGTACCACAACTTGTTCAGCCATTCCCCGATTGATGGATATCTGCCAGCTTGCATTGAATTGGATTTTACATCTCCAAGGTCATATAATTAACTAGAAGTAAACTCTCCTTTTGCTTCACATTAACTATATGGGCATTTCATTTAGAAATGGGTAAGGAGATACATAATCCTTATGCTCCACTACCTTCAAACATTTTTAATGATAACTCCTTTAAGAAAAAAATGAAATGTGGAAACCAAATATTTATCCAAAACTGATGTTAATTTAGTTTATATTAATTTTCTTTTGAATGCAGATCCTTTTTGTTTTCATCTCATGAAAATCCTTCATGGCCAACCCAACTTCCTTTTCATTTTTTTTAACTCTTTCCCATCCAGAAATTTAAAAACATTATTGAAGCTTAATTAGTTTAGAGTTACACCTCTTAATTTGTATTTTTGTCTAGCGATAAAACTCCCAAGAGAGTTTTCATTGCTTTCTCTGACAAAGCTCAAGAGCTAAATGTCAGGATTTAGTTGCTGTATAATAGTATTAGTGTGAAACAATACAGAGACCACATACTCCAACCCTCCATTTCTCTCCTCCTCTCCCTTTCTCCTCTTTTCTTTCTTTGATTTCCTCATCTCTGCCTTTTTATCCTCTCTTTTCCTCTTTTCTTTTTCCCCTCCTTCCCTTCAAACTTACCTCATTTTTCTTTTCTACTTCATGTTTTTTTTAAATGGAGATGTGGATGATTTTCTTTTCTTTTTCTTTTTTTCCCCCTTTTTAATGAGGATGACACAGCTGACTGTGAGGGTTGTATTCACTGACGAGCTACCATCTGTCTTTTCTACTCCATACCTATGAAGTTTGTTCTTTGGATCTGTGAATCACAAGCCTCTTTTTTCCCATTTGCCTGATGTCTGCCTTCGAAAGAGCTGCCCCATTCCTGAATGGAGCCATGTCTCATAGGGCTGTGTGGATTGCTGTGCCCTCCCAGGAGTCTTTTGCTTTGCCACAAAGTTTGAAGTTATGTGCTTGAAGAATCCTGTACATTTCTCCCTCTTGTACTTTTTTCCCTTTGTTATCAAACCAAAAAATTTCTCATCCTAGCAAAAAAAATGGAAAAGAGAAAGAAGCAGCTGAGGAGATGGGAATTTAAATGAAATTTCTCTTAAACTTCTCAATATGAAGAATTGTCTGAGCTAAGAAATCAGTCTGAGTTTGGTTTTTAAGTGACTGTTTCTTGACTTTTGTATGGCAATGACACATTTACTTCTAGAATAAAAAGGCTATGATTTTCTGAGTGCCAATTTCCTCAGTTTAATATCAAAGTAATGTCTAAAACTCTTTCCAAACTTAGCATTCTACAAGTTTTTGATTATTTTTCTATCAATGTCAATCAAGAAATATTCATTAAGTGTCTATTATGTTCCAGACACTATGCTAAGCACCGGGAATACAAAAAGAGGCAAAAGAGTCTCTGTCCTCAGTGAACTTACAATCTAATGAGGGAGACAATGTGCAAATGCAGGATAAATAGAAGATAACAGAAGAAAAGCCTGGGAAAGAAAGAAGGAAGGCATGGGGAAGACAAAGACTCTAGATAAAGAGAGATGCTTCTCTGTGTGAAGATGAAATGGCAATGTTAACCTTAAAAAGAACCAATAGGGTCTGAACGTTGTCTATGTAGCACAAGAAAGACACAATGTAAAAATGGGCGTGGCTCAGGGCTAACTCAAAAACCTAAGTTTAAAATCTTTTAAATATTTATGTGCCCATAGGCAAGTTACTATTCTAGAGTACTGTTCTAGAGCCTCAATTTCTTTATCTGGAAAATGGAAATAATATTTGAATTAGCTATCTTACAAGATTATTGTCAGGAAAAGTACTTTGTAAACTGTAAAGTACATGATAGAATGGAGGGATAAAACATTGAATTTGGAGGCATAAACACTGAATTCAAATCCTTTCCCTCTTATTTATTTCCCAGGTGATGTTAAACATGCCAATTAATTTCCCTTCACCTCATTTTCCTAATTTATAAAATGAAAGGGACAGGAAATAGAAAATATTTTCCTTAGGTTCCTTTCTAGTAGTAGCTCTCAAGTATAAACTGTACATACTGTCTGCCATGCTTGGAATATTTTCCCTCCCTCCCTTTTTCTTAGAATACTCAGTTATCTTCCTATGTGAAACATTTCTTGTCCATCCCCACTCAGCTACTCACCAGCAGTGGTGGGTGTTCTCTCCATTTTCCTCATACTAAATTACTTCATATTTACTGTAAGTATGTGTATTGTATTTACTTGGATGTGTGTGTGTGTGTGTGTGTGTGTGTGTGTGTGTGTGTATGTGTTTTTCCAGGAGAATAAAACCTCCTCAAGGGAGTTTTTTGTTTTGTTTTGTTTTTAACTATTTTACTCTTCTTTTTTTTTAACTCTTAATCTGCTTAATAAATGCTTTTTGTAATTTTTAGCCAATCCCAGAATATACTATGTGTGGCTTTCACACTAGTGACCAGTACAAGAGTACTGATCCCATTCAGAGAATTCATCCAAAGAATCTCTTACTTGGGGTAAATGCATTATCAACGTAAGCATTTTTGCCATATTTCTATGTGAGTTCATCTCAAGTCTCAATTAGAACTAGAGAAAGTCCTTAGAAAATAATTCCTATCTCTCAGTGACTTGTGTCAGTTTAATTTATAACTTAGAGATCAGCAAGAAAATGCTAAAAAAGACATTATCCGACAGCCTCACGACACTGTCACTGCACTGATGGGCTAATTTGTCCTTCTGAAAGAAGTCATTTCTGGGATAATTATTTGGGGCACTCAATGACAAGCTCACACTATTCTGGGTATGAGCTGCATTGTCTACTGACATACATACATTTACCTGGAAGATAATGAGAGTGGCAGGTAGAATCTGAAAATGATTCATCTGTCTTCGAACAGTTCTTGGTACTTTTCACTCCTCTGTTTTGAAATGTTGCATGAAAAATGTTTCCTATATAAGTATGCCTTAAAGAAACATATTTGTTCTTTATTTATCAACAATGCAATGGATATTCACTCAAACTAGCCCCTGTGGAAGAAGCCAAGTAAAGTCAATAGGCATAGAGAAGGACAAGATTCCACTTATGGTATTTCTGAAGTTTTCTGGAAGACTTACCTGTAGAGGGCTGAAACATGTTGCACTGAGGTCGGTTCAAGCACTTAGGGCTAATTACCAATTGGACAATACTCTATGGGCATGTGCTTGGGGACTATCCTGTGCTGGCTCGATAATTAGTATATACAGAGATTTATAGGAGGGACTATGGTGTTGAGTAAGACTAGCCAGGGTCACTCTCTAGGGCGGGAGATGAAGAAGACAGGTTGTGTAGATTCTGCTTCCATTCAATTCAATTCTATCCCTAAAGACCAAGAATAAAGATTAAGGACCTTTGCTTATCCTGACTCCCGCTGATTCTAAGGTATCCAAGGTGCTAATACGGTCATCACACTTACCTTTTGGAACTAACTCATTTTAAGTCTATTTTGAATAAAGTTGCTATATTATGGAAAATGAGAAAATCCTCTGTCTTTATTGAAAACTATGGGGTAGATGGTCAGGAATCAGATTCTAAGCTCACTAATTCAATTCAACAAAAATTTATTAAAGAATATTATTCACAAAGTACTATAACTGATATTATGGATGCAGGGATAAAGTAAATAACAGTCTTTTCCCTTGGGAATTGATTAATCAGCAGGCATTTTAAAGCACCTACTATGTGCCAGGCACTATGTTAGATGCTGGAAGTATTTACATAAAGAATTAATTAATTGCTGTTAACAAAGAACTCACATTTTAGTGGAGGAAATAATACCTCTTTCTCTTTAAATAGATAGTAATATACAGGATAAATATAAAAATAATAAATACAAATATATACAGTCATTCAATACAAGGTAGTTTTGGAGGGAGGGCATTATCAGGCAGATTTTAAAAATTAAACATGTTTGAACAACATTGAGGTGGAGATAGAGAGCACATTCTAAGCATGTGGGATAGCCTGTGCAAAGGCATGAGTTTAGAAATCGAGCATCATATGTGACAGCAATGTGAAGAAGTCAATTTGAACCAGCCTACTAAGAGATGATAATTCAATTTTCCTTGTGTATTCCTCAGAAATCAGCAAAAGCAACAAATCATTGTTACCAATCAATAAATTCTTTTGTTGATTGTCCAGACTTTAAAAAAAGTAATATGTCATTTGGATATAGGGATCCAGATGTTAAACATTTACTGGCACACCCCAGTATGAAAGGAACAGAGAGAAGACCATTTTGGCAGGATTGAGAATGTGTGGTAGGTAGTAATGTCCAAAGAGATTGGAAATATAGGTGGGATGGATTGTGAATGGCTTTAAAAACTTTACAGAGGAATATATATTTCATTCTGGAGGACTGATTTCAGAAAAGAATGACATGGCATATCTATACATTAGCAAAATTATTTTGGCCACATCATATAGGATGAACTGGAGTGGGAAGAGACTTGAGACAGGGATAGCAATTAGTAGTCTGGGTTAGAGGAGACAAGTGTCTGTGTGTGAGTGGAGGTAGACAGATTTAGTGACTGATTGGATATGAAGAGTCTAAGAAAATTCTGATGTGAATCTGAGGGACTAGAAGGAGGATGATATATGAATATGAGGATTAAATTGCTTTCAGAAAGTTTCAAAGTTTCTTTAATAACCACAATTTCTCCCATAAACTAAGACCCTTCTTTAATATAGAAATTGGTTGAGTGGATGGATTGCTGATTTGAGAATTAGGAAGACCTGGCCTCCAATTATTAGCTATATGACCCTAGACAAGTCATTGTGTGTTTCTATTTCCTCAAATGTAAAGTGGAGATTAAAAAATAGCACTTACTTTGCAATGTTATTATGTGGATCAAATAAAATAATATTTATACAAAGCACTTAGCATAGTGCCCAGCACATAAAAGTGCTACCTAAATGCTTATTCCCTTACCCTTCAATCCAGTATTCCATAAGTATATTTTTTATATCATGAAACAATTACAGCTAAAAATTTGAAAGTATAATATAAAGGGGGCAGCAGGAATTTATTAATTTAGCATTGTACAAAGCACTGGGGATACAAAAAAAAAGACATCCCTGGTCCTCAAGGAACATACATTCTAATGGGGGAAGATAACATACAAAAAGAAACTAAAAACTTTGGACATCAAAAAGGAGGCTGGTTTGCAAGTCTGGACAGTTAGAAAGAGCACTCATAGAGGAATGAAGGATGGCTGCTGTAAGGCTCTCCACCAAATGGGGCCTCAAAAACTCATCAATGGGAGCAGCAATGTCTGAGTAGAGGAATGTTTTTGGTGAGAAGGTATGAGACATTATAACAAAGTCTAGAAAGTCAGGCCCTGGGCTAGGTGGGAATGAAGGGAAATTCAATGAAAAACAATGAAAAGACTAATGACATGTGTGAATAGGCCATAACCTTTACCAAAGGAGGAAACTCAGAAAACTGTAGTAAAAGATGTTATGAGGGAAATGGATGACAGAAGAAAATGTTATCGTACTCACAATAGATAGAATACTAGTCTTAGAGTCAAGAAGATTCATTTTCCTGAGTTAAATCTAACATCAGACACGTACACTATCTGTGTGTCACTTAACCCTGTCTATCTCAGTTTCCTCATCTGTAAAATGAACTGGAGAAAGAAATGGTAAATCCCCCCAATATCTTTTCCAAGAACCCCCCAAAAGATTCACGAAGAATTGGATATGACTGAAAAATGACTGAATAACAACAAATTTTATACAATCATAGTGTCTCAGTATTAGAAATGACCTCATCTATAACATCAGAAGTATCAAACTCAAATAGAAAGAGGGACAGTAATTAGAGATTCCTATGGCCACATATTAGCCTAGAAAACTATATCACCATCATTTGATTTTTGTATTTTGTCAAGTACTTCCCAATTATATTCCTTGTTCAGGTTGTTGTAGGGAGTGTTTCAGCCCCACAATGCAGCCAACCAAGTATGTGACATATTTGATCTACCCCAATCCACATAGGAACAAGGATCTCTTCTGCAACATACCTGCCAATCCTTTGCCTGAAGACCTTGTCTTCCAAGGTAGGAAGAATTTATGACCTTTCAAGGCAGCCCATTCTACCTGGGCACAGTTTTAGTTGTAAATTTTTTTCCTTAACTTGCTGGGCCAGTGGTTGTTAATGATTACTCAGTCATTATTTTTGTTTTTAAAAAATGTAAAAGCACAGTTTATGATCTTTCCCATTCCTCTGAGTTTTATCTTGACAGCCTCTGAATTCTTTTAAAATTTATCAGCCCCACTGTGGATTTCTACTTTATATTTAAGTTTAGTTGCTCTTCCCACTTTCATCTTCTTGGGAGCCATTTCTTTAAAAACATGAATTGTGAAATGTTAAGAAAAGCAAAAAAAATTCAGTCTATAAAGAACAAAAAAGATGATTGTTTATGAAACTACAAACTTGTCATGGAGAGTTTTTATTGTTTTTTCACTTAATAATTTTTTATTAAAGCTTTTTATTTCCAAAACATATGCATGGATAATTTTTCAACATTAACCCTTACAAAACCTTGTGTTCCAATGTTCCTTCTCCTTCACTCATCCTCTCCCCTAGATGACAAGTAATCCAATATATATTCAACATGATAGAAATATATGTTAAATCCAATATATGCATACATATTTATACAATGATATTGCTGCACAAGAAAAATCAAATCAAAAGGAAAAAATGAGAAAGAAAATAAAATGCAAGCAAAAAACCCCATCAAGAGTAAAAATGCTGTGTTGTGAACCACCCTCAGTTCCCACAGACTTCTCTCTGGGGGTAAATGACTCTTTGCATTACAAGATCATTGGAACTGGTCTAAATCATCATAGAGAGTTTTTAAAAGTAGACTTCAGTGTCTACTCCTGAATGCACTTTTATTTCTTCTATGACTATTTAACTTTTATTGATTCTTTTTTGTATCTCTATTATTGTCCATTGACTTCCTCCTGCAACACTTCAGAGAAAAGCCTTCCTTTGTAACAGATATAGTTAAATAAAACAAACACACAAAATGTGTCTGAAAATGATTCTTCATTTGCTCTTCTAGTCCACAAGCTATCTGCCAAGAGGCAGAAGGCATACTTTATTATCAGTTTCTTAAATTCATTCGCCACTGCTTTGATTAGAATTCTGAAATATTTTAGGTTTTTTTCTTTTAAATTAGAGTGATCATTATATAAATTATTCTCTGGTGCTGTTTACTTCATTCTACATCAGTCTATAAAAGTCTTCCCAAACTCTTCTGAATTCATATTAAATATTTCTTGTTAATAAATAATATTCCACAGTATTTATATACTATATTTTATTCACCTATTCCCTGATTAAAAGGAACTTACTTTGTTTCCTATTCTTTACTCTAACAAAGAAGATTGCTATAAATATTTCAGGATACATGGATTCTTTTACTCTCTCTGTATTTGATTTGGTTATAGGTCAGAATGTTTTTTCAGGTATACTTTTGGAATTATATCTTTATAATACTTTTATATATTATAAATTTTCAGATATAATTTTGGAACTATACCTTTATGATACCTTTATATATTATACCATTATAATATTTACTTTGTAACATATTAATAATCAGGTATTGAAATAGATTCTAAAATGTGTTTCCTTTCTAATTGATGCCTGTACACTATTGTTGAAATGTTGGCAAATAAATTCAATTTTGTATCTCTCTGTTTTCCATATCAATTCATTAAACAAATTTAATTTTCATATAACTTTAGAATCTTATTATACAATTCTTCCATGTTTAATGACTGCCGAAATTGTAGTCATTCTGATGCATATGTGTTATTGTTGTCCATGTTAATGAATTCCATCCCTTTCCTTCTTCCTCAGCTTCTTGTATTCTTACTTATGTCAACTGCATATCAATTTTACAACAGATACAGCAGCTCCCAGGAATATAGATACTAGCTGGGTGATGTTGATGCCTGTGGCTGCCAGGCTGAATTTTTCAATATATTTATTCAAGCTCTTTGAGGATAAGGCACTCTATACATCTAACAAATAAGTGTTTTAAAGCCCCCAGAGAGAAGTTAATGGAAAATATAGTGAACAAGATTTGAGAAAAGTAGATAAAAGTTGTAGTTTAGTTTAATAAAGGTGATTATTCCTCCAAAATATGACAAGATAAGTCCATTGTGAGAAAATGCAGTGGGAACAGCTCTATGCAATCTGCCATGGCAGCATCCACACTATTAATATCCTTTCTCAGCCTGGTTAAAGAAGATGAATGTGACACTTTCAGATCATTTTCCAGAACTGCGCAAAATGATGCTAAATTAAACCTAAGAATTGGGAGACAAAGTGACACAGAGCTCTTCTTAACCAGGGGACTTTCTTTCTTTTTGATCATTCCAGAGATTGCAGAGAAGTAGATTAATTTGAAGAACTGAACTGAAGGGTTAAAAATGATCCTTCCTCCTTCCCCAGAGATCACAGCTTCTGTTTGCCCAGTAAAGCCATTCACTAACAAAGGCCGGGAGGGCCCGTCCCAATGAATACTAACTCCTTAGAGATTTATTGGTTGTTGTGGAAGGGATGGGTATTGATGGATTCATACTCAAATTATACATTAACACCATGTCTGTTATGTTATTGGTGGGATGAGGAGCAAAAGTGTTCTTTTTTCACTCCTTAGGCTATCCCATGAACAGTTCTTAGTCCTAAACTGTGATAAGTTCCATCAGTCTTCCCTCTTCCCATTCTAAATATAATCTCCCCCCACTAAAACACACATGGAACAACAGGAGAGAAACTATTTGTTGGGGTCTTGTCTTCTGAGAAGGAAAATCTCTTTATGAATTAGCAGGCAGCATTTAGTAGTTAATGAATGCCTGCTCATCTTTCAAATAACCCATGATAATAATAACTGACATTTATCTAGCTAACTTTTGAAAATTTGCAGTCTTTTATGTACATGACCTCATTTGTTCCAATACAATCTGTGAGATAGATAGTATAGATATTATGATTCCTATTTTGTAGATTTTGAAACCATGTCTCTGAGAAGCTAAATGATTTTCCTGAGTAGTATGATAATTAAGTGAGTGAAAAAGAGATGTGATGAATGTACAATATGGAAGAGAATGAATTTGGCAACATTGACTCTGGGGCATGGAAAGTGAGAGAGGGTAAAGATTTAAGGATATAGTTGTAAGAACATAAATCTAAGTAATTGAAAGGATAGTTATATCTTAAAAGAAGGGAAAACTGAGTATTTGAACAGGTTTGAATTTGTGGAAAAGTGTATTTCTAAATTTGACTTGTTCTTTCTGTTGACTAAATCAAAAGCTTAAAGAGATTGTCTAGCTCATCCCCTTTGCCCCATTCCATAGATGAAGAAACTGAAGTCCAAAGAGGTTATATGACTGGCTAATAGTCATTAAAGATAGGATTTGAACCCACGTTCTTTGACTTTAAAGCCAGGGATCTTTCCATTATAACATTCTTATACCACTCTGTCTCCTTTCTTTAATCTTCTGAAAGAAATTCAATTGTGGATAGCTTAGAATTGATTTTATTTCTTATGTGGAAAAAATTGTTTTTTTTTTGTGGTTATACCACCCTCCTTTCTTTCATTGAGAATCTTCGATAACATTGGAACAATTTGTAACCTTAGCTCCGCATAGACTTTTAATATTGACATTTATACGTATGTATAATTTATACAGTATATCCCAAAATATTAGTTTTGTTTTAAGCTTTTAAAGCAATAGCACTTTAAAAATGAAATAAAGCTTTTGGAGCAGTGTGTGTGTGTGTGTGTGTGTGTGTGTGTGTGTGTGTGTTTAAATCCAGGTTTACAATTTACCTCTGCCAAATAGTGACTGTGTGATCTGGGCAGTAACTCTCTAAGATGATAAAATGTAGTCCTACATAAAATGTTGACCTGCATTGATTGATTTCCTATACTAGTGAACTCAGAGGTTTCGTCATTAACAGTAAAATCACAGAAATATTTGAGTGATTGACAAAAAAATCAGACTGAATGAAAATAATAATTTAGCCAATAATACTATTTTGAAGGTCAACACTCATTTTGATGATGTTTTGTTATCTTTATTAAAACAGACATGGAATATTCTTTTTTGTGACTACTTTGCTTCATTTAAAAATCACATTTTCTTCCTTATCCCATTTTAGGTGCACTCTACTATTAATTGCTTATATGTAAATTCTAAAAGATACCTTTTATCTCTTTCTTGTTTTCAGTTTATATAGTCATATTTGCTTATGAATCTATCCCGAATCTTTGAAAATCCTCCTTTACAGCAGACAGGAAAAAGTGCTTAACTGAAGTCCAAATATATTGCAGTTGCTTCATTCTTTCCATTTGGTAACTTATTAATCAATATAATTGTAAATCATAATCTAGAATACTGGCTAGCCAGGTACCACTTGGCAACCTTTTCCAATCCTTGTCCTTACCTGCCTGGAAAGCAGAAATGTCTCTTTTAGTATAAACATTGTTGTTGTTGTTATTCAGTCATTTTTCGGTCATGTCTAATTTATTATAACCCTATTTGGTGCTTTCATGGCAAAGTTGTCACAGTTTGCTCTTTCCTTATTCAGCTTATTTTATAGAGGGAATTGTATCTTGTTCAAAATCAAACAGCTAATAATTGTCCTAAGTTAGATTTGAACTCAAGATGAGTCTTCCTGACTCCAGAACCAGCACTCTATCCCCTCTGCCACTGATACTTCACTTAGCATCCAGTTAAATGCCATCATTGCTGTTAGGAAGGATTCAATCATGTATCATTAAGGAAGTGTTTGCTGCATCAGGTTGACTGCATTTGAGATTTCAATCAGGGATCAAGAAGTGACAATGTTGATATCTGTATCTTTGTTATTAATAACTTTATTATCCCAACTTAGTGTCTGGTAGAACCCAAGAATTGTGACCTGGAACTAAAATTATTAACATGTGTGTGTGTGTATATATATATATATATATATATATATATATATATATATGCTTTCACGCATATATACATATGTACTTATCTATCTATCTATCATCCTTCTCAAAAATCACCCCAGGAAAATCACCCCAAAATCACTCCACTTGACAAAGGAGAAAGCAGAAGATCAGAGAGTACATATAGTGAGACCTTGAACCCTACTGATTTGAAATGTAGGACACTTTCTTCTATATCAGATCTCTGGGAAAGACTAAGGAAAGGAAGAAGGTTTTGGGAAGCTTTAAGATTTTTCCTTGTACTTTTAGATTAAGGTAGCTCAGTTTGTGTCCCTAAGACAGAATGGCCTCCCTCTAAGTATGTAACTATGATAAGAATTCTCTCTATCAGGACTTTCAAAGAAGAACTTTTGGGGTTGAATGTTCCCTACCATACCTTGGAGTGGCCTTTTCAGAATAATGTTTTAGGGGAGTTCCCCTAACAATGGGGAGGCTCTGTCAACACAGACTATATTGCAGGAACAATGTTGCTAAATGTTATGATTGCCAAGATCAATAATATAGAGGACAAATGTTCTTGTGGTTTAATTGGTAATAACCTTGTAGTTCCAATGTTGTTATAAAGGGAAAAAAATCTAAGAAGGCATTGTATATGGAACATTTTTGGGGCTCCTTTTCCTTTCCCAAGGTGGGATTAGGAGAATGGTGTGTGTAAATTCTGGAGTCCTCTGTTTATTCTTATAAAGTTTTCTTTATGAATGATGGCAATACTATAGTAGAAATTGTTTTGGCTCTTTTGTGCATGGTAGTGTTTATGTAACTTTCAGCTCATCATCATTATTAACTTTATGTAAGACTTCCCATAAAATCTGGATAATATTTATTCATTGGAAAGTTGTTCAGGGTGTCTGGAATCCTATGAGTCACGGACAATAGCTTCAATATTATGTTAAGTCTTAAGAGGGTTTCTAAGGTAAAAGAAGGGAGGAGCCAGCTAACAGGCTTCCTCTCTTCTACAGAGAGCAAAACATACCACTTATGGCCCATTTACACATAACTAATTTAGGAAAGATATTAATCTTTCTACTTTCAGTGAGTGCCTTAGTCTGAAGCATCTGCTCCTACTTTAAAAGGAGCTGCTAATGATTCTCTTAATAATATTTTGTGATTTAAAGCTCTTTCCTTGAGGACCTCCTCTGTAACATCATCCTTACCAGAAAGTTTTTTTTAAAGTCATCTATTTATCTTGAATGAATCAATTGAGAGTCAGTCTGATGTTAAATAAAGTAGTTGTAGTAGACTGATCTTCAGAAATTCTTTCTTTCCTCTTTCTGTACAGATGTTCTATAGGACATACCAGTGAGAATATAATTTCTTTTTTTTTGTATCCAGTTATCTTCACCCATAAATCATATTAGATGTCATTTTGGAAGAACATCTCTAATAAAATGCTCTAGAAATCTATGTTTGGCCCTTTTTGTAGTGTCAAGGAACTGGAAACTGAGTGGATGTCCATCAGGTGGAGAATGGCTAAATAAGTTATGGTATATGAATGTTACAGAATATTATTGTTCTATAAGAAATGATCAGCAGGATGATTTTAGAGAAGTCTGGAAAGACTTACATGAAATGATGCTAAGTGGAGTGAGTAGACCCAAGAGAACATTGTACATGGCAATAGCAAGATTATGTGATAATCCACTGTGATGGAGGTGACTTTTCAACAATGAGGTCATTCAAGCCAATTCCAATAGATTTAAGATGGCGAGAACCACCTGCAACCAGAGAGAGGATTGTAGAGACAGAATTTTGATCACAACATAGAATTTTCACTTTTTTGTTGTTGTTTGCTTGCTTTTTTGTTTTCTTTCTTTTGTGTAGCATGATAAATGTGGAAATATGTATAGATTCATCTATTTATTTAACCTATATTGGATTATTTGCTGTCTAGGGGAGGGAGTAGGGGTAGGAGAAAGGAAAGGATAAAAATTTGGAACACAAAATTTTGCAAGGGTAAATATTGAAAACTGTCTTTGCATATATTTTGAAAATTAAAAAGCTATTATTTTAAAAAAAGAAATCTATGTTTGATCCATATTATATATGTGTCCTATAAAGGTTTATTTGGTGTGTTTAATATTTCTAAGTGTTATAAAGCCAAGAGGTTTAACTAATATAATTGAATAGTCTTTGATGATATCTTTAAATAGATAATCTGATATTGACCCTAGATTTTGAGAATGAATGGATGAATGAAAAGGCATTTCTTAATCACATTTTCTCAGAACTATGTTTAAATGCCCGGGATACAAATGTGAATGTGAATAGTCCCTGCTTACATTTTAATTGTGTAAGCAGAGATAAGGTCCTATGGACTAGAATTCTTTAAAGAAAGTTAATTCATGAGGAATAAGAAGCCCTTGAGAAAAAAAAAAGTATTCAAAAAGAAAGAATTCTTGCAAGGAGGGAAAGAAGTAATTTGTCTGGATAGACAAATGTGAAAAACTAGTCAAATGAAAATAATTTTATTTTGTTATTTTAAAAATTATTGAATAAGTATTTATTTTCTTTCCTCCCTATATGCATTGGACAAAAGGAAAAAAAAAGTAAAAAATCTCTTTTAATATTTATAGTTAAGCAAAACATGTGTAATATACATGTATCATCCTGTACCTTGAGCCCATTAGCTTTCTCATGAAATAAGTTTCATGCTTCATCATCTTCCCTTTGAGTCATGATTGGTTATTGCATTGATTAGGGTTCATAAATCTTTCAAAGTTGTTCATCTTTAAACTGTTGTTATATAATTGTTTTTGTACAACTATTATTATATAAATTTTCTTGATTCTGCTCAGTTCATTCTGCATCAGTTCATTAAAGTTATCTTAAGTTTCTCTGAAACTTTTTAAATTTTTGTCACAGTAGCATGCTATTGCATTCATGTGGATTATCTGTTTTTTATTTTCTATCCTCCCTATCTCCATTGGACAAAAGAAAAAATAAAAAATCTATTTTAATATTTATAATTAGGCAAAACATGTGTAATATATATGTATCATATATATTGCAGCTTTTCATGGTAGCAAAGAACTGGAAAAAGCTGCAATAAATATCAAAAGGGATTTGGAACAATAAAGACATTTAGAACATGGAAACACAAGAAATAAATAATTCTGGAGGTGAAAGGGAGCGACTGGAATTTATTGCACAAAAGAACAACATTGTCAGACTTGCTTTAGGATGGTCATTTTGATAGTAGCAGTTCATTCAAGTCTTCATAGATTTCTATAATAAAGGCTAGATAGAGGATTGGCATTGTAGTTAGGAAGAACTGACTCTAAATCTTGTTTGTGACACTCTTGGCTCTGTGATCCTTATAACCTCTATCTTGTGAAACTATCTGAAGACTATACATTACAGAACACTTTATCCATCTATACCAATAGTTTCCTCACCAACATTTCTATTGACTGGTAAAATCAGAGTTCTAAAACAAACAAAACAAAAAAGGCAAATGAAAGGGGGTGGGATATAGATTATCTGTACATTTGTTGCCTATTCCTTTGTCATATTAAAAAAAAAGACATTGCTTCCCAAAGGGATTTTTTTTTTTTTGCAACATAATAGAGTTAAGTGCCAAAGAAGCTTTTCTATAAAGGAAAGGTCCACTTATTTGAATGGAACTAGGGAAAGAGGGCAAAATGACTTCTGACTCAAATACACAAAAATAGATGGGAGAAGATGGGGAGGGATGGGAGTGGGTACACTTTTCCCTATTGTTCTGTCACTAGAGAAAAACAAAAGTTCTGTGTTCATCTTCACAGCATTTCCTCCACTATTTTTGGTTTAATTAGTCATTTGTAATCATAAAAACCACAAAATAAAAACTTTTTTATGCTTAGTATTACATTTTTTGTCTTTGAAAAGTCTGAATTCTTTCCCTTTGACTTTTTCTTCCCCACTCCCTGCTGTCCTACCACTACTGAGAAAACAAGGAAAACAAACCCCTGTACAAACATGTATAGTTAAACAAAAACAAATCCCTGCATTAGCCATGTCTTTAAAAAAAAGTCTTAATCTATATAATCTGAATCCATCATCTCTCTATCCAGGGATCGGAAGTCCTTTGGAATCATGGTTAGTCATGGCTTTGATAAGAATTCTTAAATCTTTCTAAGTTGTTTGTTTTCACATTGTTGTTACAATACATATGTACATACATACACATATATATACACACATGCATATGTATGCATGTGTGTATACATGTATATATAGTATATGTATATATATATGTACACACACATATATATATATATATATAAGAATATATATAATTTCTCCCCTAGTTATGCTCTCTTCAGTCTACATCAAACAGACAAAATAGCAAGCTTTTAATAAAGCTTTTACTAGGTGGTAGGAACTACATTGGGGATACAAAGGCAGTCCCTGCTCTGAAGGAACTCAGTATAACTGGGAAGACAATATGCAAACAACTATGCACAGAGAAGGTATATATATAGGATAAATTGGAGCTAATTAACAGAGGAAAACCCATGAACATTAAGAAGGATGGAGAAAAACTTCCTTTAGAAAATTAGATTCTAGTTGGGACATGTAGAAAACTAGATAAGAATTCCAAGCAAATACCTAGTCAGGAGATAGAATGTCTTGTTTAAGGTACATGAAAGAAGCCATCATACTGGATCATAGAGTATGTAAAAGAAGCTTCTCATTAGACTGGAAAGGGAAAGGTGAGATTTTGAAGGGCTTTGAATTGTAGAGTTTTTAGATTTAATTCTATAGGTGAAAGGGAGTCACTGGAATTTATTGTGCAAAGGAATAGCATTGTCAGACCTGCCTTAGGATAATCATTTTGATAGTAGCAGTTCATTCAAGTCTTCATAGATTTCTATGAAATCATATCCTTCTTCATTTCTTATATCAAAAGAGTATTCCATGGCACTCACATTTCATAGTTTATTCATTGACCCCCCATTTGATAAATATCCTTTAATTTCTAATTTCTACCACAAAAAGAACTGCTATAAATATTTTTGTATAAATATTTTTATACATGTGGTTTTTTTCCCCTTTGTCTTGATCTCTGAGTACTGTAGTATGGTATCTAATAGTGGTATTGCTGGGTCAAAATATATGTACAATTTGATGGATTTTGACAAAAAAAAGTACTAAATTACTTTCTAGAATGACTGTACTGGTAGACAGCTATACTAGTGCTGCATTAACATATCTGTTTTCCCACAACTCCTCTAGCATTTGTCGTTTTCCTTTTCTGTGGAAGTTTTTTTTTTTTTTATCAATCTTATGGATATGAGTAGAATCTCAGAATTTATTTGAATCTTTAAAATTACATGATTTTGATTTTTCTTAATATAGCTAATAATAGTTTGGATTTCTTTTTTCTAAAAATTGTCTCTTTACATCTTTTGGCCTTTCATTAACTGAGGAATACCTCTTGTTACAAACATGAATTGATTTCCTGTATAATAGAAGTGAGATCATTATTAGAGAAATTTCCTGCAAATATCCCTCCTTTTTACTGCTTTTCTTTTAGTTTTAACTGTTAGTCTTTTTGTGTAAAACAATAATTTTATGCAGTCTTTTATTGTTTTTATTTTTAAAATATATGCATAGTTTTCAGCATTCACCCTTGCAAAACCTTGTGTTACAAATTTTTCTCCTTCCCTTTCCTCTACTCCCTTCTTTAGATGGCAAGAAATCCTATATATGTTAAACATGTGCAATTATCCTATACATATTTCCATAATTATCATGATGTAAAAGAAAAATCAGGTCAAAAAGGAAAAAAATAAGAAAGAAAATAAAAAACAAGCAAACAATAAAAAAAGGTGAACATACTATGTGGTGCTCCACCTTCAATCCCCATAGTTCTCTATCTGGATGCAATGCGTCTCTTTATTACAAGACCACTGGAACTGGCCTGAATCACCTCACTGTTGAAAAGAGCCATGATCGGACGAATTGGTCATCATATAATCTTGTTGCTGTGTACAATGTTGTCTTGGTTCTACTTACTTCACTCAGCATCAGTTCATGTAAGTCTCTCCAGGCCTTTTTGAAATCATTCTGCTGATCATTTCTTATGCAACAATAATATTCCATAACATTCATATGCCACAATTTATTCAACTATTCTCCACAAATGGGCATCCACTCAATTTCCAGTTCCTTGCCACTACAAAAAGGACTGTGTAATCAAAGTTTTCAAAATTATGTACAGATAAATTATTATATAGTATGTTTTACTTTATGTGATCATCTCTGCCTCTTGTTTGGTCACAATCTCTTTCTCTAATCATAGTCCTTACCAGTAATTTTTACTAGTTTCTCTAATTTGTTACCCTTTATGTTTAACTCATGTACACATTTATAATTTATCATGGGATTCATTGTGAGATAATAACCTGTAACTAACTTGTGCCAGACTGTTTTCTAGTTTTCCAACAATTTTTGTCAAATATGAGTTCTTACTTTAATGACTGAGGGTTTGGGGTTTAATACATACCCCAATTCATTTTTTTTTTGAATTGTAGTACTTCTTGATCTAGTTTCTATAGATTGTAACTTGTTCCCAGAAAGAATTGGAGGGAAATTTCAGCTTCTGTTTTACAAGCTTTACATTTGATCCGACGGTCATTGGGGTAAAAGGGAGGCTGCCAATTTTTAAGTAGAATGTCAGTTTTGAGCTAAAAATATCCCTTCCTCATCAATAACAGGAAACTGCCCTTAGGTCACTTACATGGTTCTCTTTTCTGAATCCTATTGTTTTGTCTTAAGTAGACCAAGGGAGGATGTGCATCATTATCCCCTCTCTCTCCAAAGAATTCAGAGGTAATGAGTATCAATTGGAAATTACAATATTGCCAAGAATAGTTAAGCAGGAAGGCTTTTGACTGAGGAAGAATTTAGAATAAGTATATGAAGACTAGAGAAGACAAAGCAAGAATAGTAAATGGATATTAGCCTTCCTTACTGGAATATTGTGATATCAGTTTATTCTTCCTTATTGGAACATTGTGATATCATCCTGTAAAGATTATGGATACTATTATTACATTACTCCAAAAGCGAATGGAATCTTGGGGGCTGAAAATTTAACCATGATTCCAAAATCTTTTGAAATGATTGGAAAGAGAATGGCTAAGACCAGTGGATAAAGGACTAAGAGAATTTTATTCCTGAAAGACTGAGGTAACTCCTAAAATGAAGAATCTAATGGGGTATTTCCTAAGACAACTTAGTTTAGCTTCTATCTGGTAAAAAAACATAGTGAAGAGAATTCTTAAGAGTTTTTAGTGACCATAAGGAAAAAGTAGAATGGTGACTCTAATTTCCACAGATGAGGAAAAGTCTGTAGTAACGATAATAAAGTTTTCCGCAGCAGTATTCTTTCTCATAGCTGATACATTATAAATAATGATTTGTTATATTTTATTTTTATGATTAACAATTCTTTATTACTGTTTTATGTTGTTAGTTAATTAAATAGCTGATAACTTTGACTTATTTAAGCCTAAGCAATTGGGGAATTTATATGTCTACATACATAATATTTATGAATATACATATGCATATATAACATGCAAATTTAGAGAAACAAACAAGTCAGAATTTATGAGAAAAACTTTTCTTTAGTTATTTAATAAATAATATTGAATAAACTAGGGTGAAGCCTCAGAGCTAATTGATTAATAAGACCCATTATAATTTTGGAAAATAATGAGAAAATATCAGAATATACTTCTTGGTTGCCACAGAATGCAGTATGAAAGAATGACTAGGTAAAAAGGCAAATGGCAGGTTTAATGATGGGGTTTTGACTGGGCAATGGATAAGCACATCCACATAGTAATCATATAGATTATAAATTAGATTAATGCCAAAAGTTATGATAAAATACAAAAAGGGATAAATGATGGCAGAATGGTAGCTTGTTGCCAGATGCTAGAGGGCCTTAAATATCAGAATCAGGAGTTGATAACTTTTTTCTTAGACAAATGGAAGACACTGGTGTTTTTTTTTTTTAAATATGTTAGTAACCTGATAAGAAAAAAATGTATTTTCATGATTACAGAAATAGTTGTATAACAAATAGACTCGAGAAGGGGATAAATTAGAAGTAAGAAAGCCAGTACAGAAGCTTTCATGATCATCCAGATGAAAGGTGATGGAATATAGTTACAATGGAAATGGAGAGAAGTAGAAAGACACAAGAGCTATTGATTGCCAAGATAACAAATGACAATACTTGGTGACTGATTAGGTACTGGGGATGATAAAGAACAGTAAATTTATATACCTTTCCTTGTATTTTCCCTACCTCATTAATATTAAATAACAGTGTGCATATTATGCTTACATGCTTTTACTGTAATAGCTTTGTAATCAATAGGTAAAAGCATAATATTGAGTCAATATGAATTAGAATAAGAAATTAACATACACTCATCTTGTCATAATAGCTTTGATATTGAATTAATGAATAGGACCAGAGCCCATCTATATGACAATGGCACATTTTTTTGCATTTATAGTTGTTATATACAGGTTGGGATGATAATAAAAATTTCTATGGCTTGGCAATAACTTTTGATGAAAACTACTTGCTCAGTCCTGGAAAAGGATGATTCTTGGGTAAAGCACTGAAGATATATATTGACCAAAGTATAGTTTGTTTTTCCCTTAATGTATATCTATGGAAGACTTACATGAATGACATGTTTTAGATTTTCCTGGAAAAGGCTTAGCAAAAGCTAGCAAGTAATAAAACTTTCATGTCTCTGAAATTATAATATATAATCTTGGTTAGTGCTTGGTTGTCTAGTCTTTTCTGATTTATGAAGAATTAAATCTACTATGGGAGTTTGTATAGGAAATGGCAAGAGTCTGATCCCCTAGGTTTTTAAATTAAGGGTAATTCAAATCTAAAGTGCTAAAGAACCCCAAAGGTCCTCTAGTTAAATTTGAAATTTAACAGGAGTCTTTTTTTATAACGTGCCCACAAAGTGTTCACCAATCTCTATTGAAGAACTTAAGTGAGAGGCAACTTTTATTCTCCTTCCTTCCTCAGTGAGTTTTGTGCTTAGCCACCAATTTGCCACCCCAATCCTGGTCTCCTTTTAAGAGACTTCAACTCTTTTATAAACAATTATATACATATTATTTGTGTAATATATTATGTGTGTGCATATATAAATATATACATACATATTTTGCCTATTTATTTATATGTTACCTGTATCATTAGAATTTAAGCTTGTTGAAGGTAAGGACTATTTTTGCTTTTCTTTGTATCCTGCATGCTTAGTATGGTGTCTCATATGCCATAAGTGCTTAACAAATGATTGTTGACTGCCACCTGAAATGGTTCTTAGTTTTAGCCAGTCCTAATTATTGTGAAGTTTTTCCTAACATCAGGCTTAAATCTGCTCCTCTGTAACATTATTCCTAGCTCTACCCTCTAGAGGCACTCAGGATGAATCTAGTTTATTTTCCAAAGTCATACTGAATAAGCCTTTTGCATATTTGAAGATAACTATCCTGCTGGCCAGCACCCTTCCTAGCCTTCTGCAAGTTTTCTCTAGGCTAAATATTCTTTATCTCCCATTCTTTCAATTTCTTTTCAAACAGCATGGTCTTTTTTTCTTCTTTTCATTTTCTACCAGCTGCTCAATTTAGATTCCACCATCATAATGTTCCTCCACGAATATTATCATGGAGATTGCCTCAACTTTAGTTCTCATACCTCATCTGGTCCCTTAGTTGCTTCTTCCTTTATAATGGATTATATTTCCAGTTCTTCATTTCCTACCACCCTGTCTACAAGAACTCCAACTCCACTAATATCATGCCTCTTCTGGTAGACAAAGCATCGCCCTTTAGATCTCCTGAAAATCAAGAATATCTATCTTTTTAGAATCATAGGAAGAAAAAAAAACCCTTTGAAAAGACTTTGCATCATTGACACGTAAGGTAATCTATCATCCTACCACTTCTGAGAGTTTAAAGCCATTCTGCCATTTTCAATGATCTCTTAATCATTGGAAGTGGTTCTTCTTGCCATTTCTACATTTCCCCAATTCCATATATGTATATTGAAGGGGTAGAGATGGAGTGACTTAGGGAAGGAAGACTATTTTCCTGACAAAGTCATTGTTGGAATTTTTCCAATTAACATTTAATTTTAAAACGAATTCACATACGTCTGACTGAGTAGCCTGAACTTGGTTGGTCTGATTCTGATAAAGAGGAGGGACGTTCTTGCCCAATCTTTCCCTTTCTTCATCCTTTACTTCAAGCATTGCTTAATCATCTTGGGCAAATGCAGTTTATTTGGCAGTGATAAATTAATGATGAATCATGAATTAACCTTTTGACTAACCTTAGATCTCATTAGAACTTAACACTGAATCACTTCATGTAGGAAACTCAGATATCTGCATTTTCCAGGAATGTGTTTCATTTTAGTTTTGGTGTTGCTCACTCTGTTTCTGATTTGGGGGAACCTACCCTCTTCCCTATAGATTATATATCTTTTTAGTAACCATGATTATGTCATTTGAATGTAATTGGAGGAAGCTACACTAATTGTGTCTGTTTATGGTGCATATTTGGAATGTGATTTTTTAAAAAGAAGATAACTTTAGAGAGAATGGCACTTTTCTTCTGGCTGGAATATAGAAATAGAGGCAGTAATTTTGTGGCTGGGAAAAATGAGAAACAGATGTCCAACTCTTCAAAGTCTTCTCTCACCAAGCTAACCCCTGTGATTTGTTTGGAATATGGTGAACATTATGTTGAATTGGTACAGTTTCCTCCTTATAGTTTCACCCAACTCCTTAACCATTTTAATTTTAAGTGAAGTTCAGGAAAATTATTTGCCCTAGGTAAGGAGTACAATAGGAGATAGAAACAATTTTCTGATCATAATTCAGATGGAAGTTAGACTAAAAAAACTCTAAGAGTAGCCATAAATGAAGGAGATCAAGAGAGAAGACATTACTATGGTCCGAAAGCTTCTCCTGGCTATTTATTGGCTGTTTAGGTTTCGTTGCCATGTTCTTGTGTTGTTGTTCAGTCCTGTGAGATTCTTTATGATTCCATTTGAGGTTTCCTTGCAAAGACGTTGGAATGATTTGCCATTCTCTAGCTCATTTTACAAATGAGGAAACTGAAGCAGAGTTAAGTGACTTATCCAGGGTCACACAGCTAGTAAGCAGCTGAGGAAGATTAATCTTCCTGACTTCAAATCCAGCACTCTACCAACTGTGCCACCAAGTTGCCTTACCTTAAGCTAATAGATCAAAAGAACTTTTTCCTTCTCTTAGAGATTTGTCAGATGCTGTACCATAGCACATTAACAGCAAAGCAACAGATGACCTGAAGAGGCTGAATACCAGCAGATGGTAGCAGTATGCAGCAAAATGAATATTGCAGCTAGAGATAACGGAGACCCAGAAGACATTATTTGATTTCTTATAGAGAGCAGCATGGTACCTTAGTTCAGTAGAGCGAGCAGTTTGCCCACTGACTTCACTAAACAGTATTGGTGGCTCAGCAGCATAGGAGATATGTAGGGAACATGTGGGGTCCTACAATTCATTTTTTTAATCAGACATGTTCCAGGTATATATCTTCCTTCATTGGTAGTATGGAAATCAGTCAACAATCAAACTATGTGTTGATTATAGGGTGCAAGGGCACGAGTGGTTCCTTCTTTTAAGGATAGATGTTATAATGTGTAAGTAACTAATTCTATTTAAGACTTACAAAGAGTAATTAGAAGAGAATTTGAGTGGTGAAGGCACTTGGTGAGGGGGGTGAGGCAAGGAAAAACTTATAGAAGATAGGATTTGAGTTGAGTCTTGGAAGAAGCTTTTATGTGAATGGAGAGAATCTTTCTTGCCACTTATTACCATGTTAGTTAATTCTGTGTCCTTGGCCTTGAATCCTGTGTCTTCTGGCAAGATCTCAAAAAAAAAAAAAACAAAAACAAAAACCCACCAAAAAAACACAAAGCTAGAGACTCACAAGCAATGGTTTTGAGTAGATGCTGATCTATACCCATAATGTGTCTCAAACTTAGGGTAGCATTCAGGAAATCTGTGTGTTTTGGGATCTTGGGTATTTCTCATATGTATTTTTGTAACTACATAGTAAGTTATGGAAAAAAATCTGTATCCTCAGATTTACTGGAAAATTATGAGAAACTTGTAATTAAACTTGAGTCATGTAGTCTGTTTTCAGTTGGCAAAGTATAATGTTCAGGTTTAAAAGTGGAATAAAAAGCAAGTTTTGAGGCTTTAGAAAATATATAATTGCTTTTGCAAAGCCGCCTTTTTAGGAGTAAGTTAGCTGTGAATATATGAACTGTTTGCCTAAAATTCACAGAGTTTAACTATGAAGTAGAATACATAATATTTTAAAAAAGATTTGTATCTATTGGAATCAATATTACCAGGTTTGCCCTAAAAATGAGGAATTTGTAAGAAATATTTCTTTATCTCCATTTTATCTCCATCCTAAAATAGTGTAGTTATAATTGAATCATCTAAATTCTATTTCCTCCTGATGAATATTAATTTTTCATACCAATAGGAAAATTATTCCTTTAATTACTTCAATACCTCTCCTTCTATACAAATCACAGTCCCCCTGCAACAATTGCTGCGTGTGTGTGTGTGTGTGTGTGTGTCGGCAAGAGATCTATCATGTAGAATTATAGTTTTAGAAGTGAATCTGGATTCAGCTCTAGAGATCATCTAGTCTCACCCAGTCATTTTACAGTCAAGAAAACTCAGGCCCAGACAAGTTAAGTGAATCGCCAAGGTCCTATGAATAAACAGTAATTAACCCAGCCAGTAGTCATATACAGATTCTCTGGCTTTTAATGTAGTGTTATTTCTGTTACAGCATACCTTTGCCTGGTGATAAACCTTTCTCTGTTTGATTAGGTTGGTCTTGAGGTGATGCTGGAAACTTTTTTAGCTTAGTAATACCTTTCAAAGTTTTTGTTCCACTGTCATAGTTCTCAAGAACTCAATATTATCTCTATTACAATCTGAAGCACTTAAAGATGATTTAAGGACAAAATTAAGGAGAAAACTCCTTTCATTTGTGTCTGTTGCATCGAGGTTTCGTGCTTACTGTCATTTTCCTCTGCTTACTGTCACCAAAGCATGACTTACTATTCCAAAAAGCAATTATTTGCCTTCTCTCTAATAGCATCCAGCATACATACTTACCTCACTCACCTAATAATCTAACTATCTTCTTCTTTTCCATTTGTGGCAGAGTGGCAAAGGGAGTTTTTTCAGCTCTTTTCCAATTCCTTAACTGAATGTCAGATGAAAAGTGCATTTTTTCAGATAGCATCTAATTAGGGTCTTCTGTCATAACAGAACATTGCTTTGTGGAATTAAATTACCTGCTTGTTCTGTACTTCAAGTAGAGCTTTATGAGGAGGAATCGATTGAATGGTGCAGCCCATCCTTTAAGCTTGACTAATGGTGGTGAGCAATTACAGTACTTGTTTCTATAACTGGTACTGATCAATTCCAGGTTTTAATGTTTGCCCATAACACCCAGCAATTTGGAATAGAATGACAATTTAATAGGAAAAATACACTTGGTGTATAGGGTCACTACTTCTTGTGGAGCACCTGCCCTTTTTTTCTAGGGCAATTTTACTAATACTTGCTTCTGGCAGTGGGAACAAGAGTGAATCTCTGCAGAAACCATCTTCCAAGCTATCCTTCCTTCTCATTGTAGATAAGCAGAGACACTTTTTCAGCAAGTATTTGGAAGTTCCAAAGGCAAGCACATTTAATGGGTTTTTATTTTTAAATTGGAGAGAGTTGATTTGTATGGAAATGTTGCTATGTCTTGTTCTTGAAAGTCTTAATTTTCTGAAATAACCTTGGGAAAAAAAGGAGGTTGGGGTGCATGAAAATGTGTTCAAAATGTATTTTAAAAATCTTAACTGAGGATAATTTCCAAGTAAAAAGACTGGGAATGGATAATGAAAGGGAAAAAGTAGAACATGGAAGGTATAAATAAATGTATGCAATAAGAATTCATGGTTTCTAATGAAGTCTTTGTTTCCTTGTCCTTTATTCAAGTTGTGATTGAGTTTGTTGATAACTAAGCATAATTTTTAAAAAAAGAATAGCCCAGACAGCACTGCATATGAAGACCTTTTCTGGTTGATGCATTACCTATTATTTCTTGAAGTCTAACTTCCTGTATCTTAGGGATCAGTGTTGAGGATAATCAGTGTTTCAAAAATCCTCTCCGTGAATGTGGTAGAGGGTCCCAAAACTGTGAATATAGGACTGGTTCCCACCTTTTCTTCAACTACAGAGGTCTAAAAAATAAGATTAGAGTAGACACCAAACTGAGCAGGGGAATCAGTGAGGGAAAATTGGGATTTGGTCAACCATCAGTCCCAGAATGAGCTACTAGTGTGTCCAAAACACTGGATTTCTCCAAAACAATTCTTATAGATGGAATTTTAGATCTAGAAGAGCCTTAGTTGTCATCTTGTACAGTGCATATCAGACATACTTAACATAACATTTTTGACACAAGATCATTCAACTTTGCTTAAGACCATTTCACTTTTCTATCAGTTTGATAGAAAGATTTTCCTGATATCAATTCTAAATTTTCTTTTCCTTTTTCTTTCTTTCTTTTTATTTTTTTTTTTTTTGCCATTTCCATCCACTGTTCCCAGTTTTGTCCTCATGAGCCAATCTCTCCTTCACATGACTGCCCTTCAATTGTCTGTGTATATCACATCACTTAAGTCTTTTCTTTTCCCAGATAAAGATTTCATTTTGCTTTATTATCTCTTCATATAACTTGGACTCAATGTCCTTAAAATTGTTCCTGATTGTTTTCTTCTGAATGTGCTCCGTTTGTTTGGTAGCCTTCTTAAATGTGATCCCCAGAACTAAAGAGTGAAATTGTCATATGCTCTCCTAAGGATAGTAGAGAGCTAAAAAGTACAATAGATGGTGATGATAACTCAGACAGTCCACCACCAGTGGGAGTGCCTTGAATAAACTTTGTTTTATTAAAAGTAAAAAATGCTTTGATGCTTCAGTGAACTGTTTAGGTCCTATTTGTCTAGAATTTAAGTGTTTAACCTTGTGTGATCTACCTGAAACTAAAATACAGTCTGCTGAAAAATTTTTATTATTTATTCTAAACTAGTTCATTAGAAATAAACTATTGAATCAACAAGTATTATTTAATAAGTACTTATTAATAGATAAATTAATTTGAGGTTTTTAAAAGGTGTTACAAATGCTATAGTGTGTGCACGAATGTTTGTGGCAGCCCTTTTTGTAGTGGCTAGAAACTGGAAACTGAATGGATGTCCATTAGTTGAAGAATGGCTGAATAAATTGTGGTATATGAATATTATGGAATATTACTGTTCTGTAAGAAATGACCAACAGGATGATTTCAGAAAGGCCTGGAGAGACTTACACGAACTGATCCTGAGTGAAATGAGTAGGACCAGGAGATCATTATATACTTCAACAACAATACTATATGATGACCAGTTCTGATGGACCTGGCCATCCTCAACAGAGATCAACCAAATCATTTCCAATGGAGCAGTAATGAACTGAACCAGCTACGCCCAGAGAAAGAACTCTGGGAGATGACTAAAAACCATTACATTGAATTCCCAATCCCTATATTTATGCCCACCTGCATTTTGGATTTCCTTCACAAGCTAATTGTACAATATTTCAGAGTCTGATTCTTTTTATACAGCAAAATAATGTTTTGGTCATGTATACTTATTGTGTATCTAATTTATATTTTAATGTATTTAACATCTACTGGTCATCCTGCCATCTAGGGGAGGGGGGGAGGGGTAAGAGGTGAAAAATTGGAACAAGAGGTTTGGCAATTGTTAACGCTGTAAAGTTACCCATGCATATAACCTGTAAATAAAAGGCTATTAAATTTTTAAAAAAAGATAATATTTGGGAATATAAAAAAAAACAAATGCTTTACTGATATGAGGCCATTTGATTCTCACAACAACTATGGGAAATAATGCTATTATTTCCCCCTTTTACAGATGAAGAAAGAGAGATAAACAAAGGTTATATCAAACTTATCCAGGATAACATAACTAGTGAATGTCTGAGGATGAATTTGAACTTGGATCTTCTTAACTCTAACCCCAGAATTCTATCTGTTGAACCACCCAGCTACTTCCATAAGCAATTTCTTTATCTGTTACTCATAATTATTCCTTTAGAAAGTTTGAGAGGTTGTGAAGTTCAGAGAAAATATCTCATCCTCTTTTTTATTGGTTATACTGGTAGTTTGGATTTGAATACAGGTGCTCTAATTCCAGAACCAGGGATTTGTTTCAATCTAACAAGTTATATCTTAGTGTTTAGAAGAAGCTGGTGTATTCTATCTCATTTTTCCCCAACTGAGACAATGAAATTGGTATGTACTACTAGGTGTTATCTTTTTATTTTTAATAAATAATAATTTTTCCAATTATGTATTAAAACAATTTTTTAGCTTTTAGTTTTTTAGGTTTTGAGTTCCTATTCTATTCCTATTTCCCTTTTCCTTTTCTTGCCTTCCTGAGATGGTATACAGTCAGATGAAAGTTATACTTGTGCAATCACGTAAAACATTTCCATATTAGTTATTTTGTACAAGATACAAAAGAAAAAGAATGAAAAACAAAATGAAAATTAGCAGGCTTCAATCTGTGTTTAGTCAATAGTAGTTTTTTTTTCCCCCTCTGGAGATGGATAGTATGTTTCATCATTAGTCCTTTGGGGTTGTCTTAGATCATTGTATTGCTAAGAATAGCTATGTAATTCACAGTTGTTCATCAAACAATATTGCTGTTACTACATACAACTTTTTCCTGGTTCTGCTCATTTCAATTTGTATCACTTCATGTAAGTCTTTCTAGATTTTTTTCTGAAATAATCCAGCTTGTAATTTCCTATAGCATTAATATTCCCTCACAACCATGTACCATAATTTGTTTAGCTGGATATTGTTTTGAATCCTCATTGCATTTTATTCTGGAACTGATGTCTTTCTATGATCATCTTTCTGCGTCTTAACTTATTTCACTGGCACCACATTGATGAGGAGGACTGATTTATGATCAGTTTATATACCTGGCCTATATCCTAGGCCTTCTTATTTCTACATTGATTAACTTTGTGTCTTCTTGAAGTGACTACAGGAAACTTTCCTTTCATTTCCCATTTTCCTTTCTACCAGGCAGTGCTGATGCCTGATGCTCAAATTGCATCCCAAGATACTACTTCTGGAAAGTTGAGCTCATCACACTTGCTCATGTATTCCTTTGATCTCCAACTTTGGGCTAAATTCATTCCTTTAACTCTGAATAATTGAAGGGGTCTGGTCAGGTAAACTTACATGAGAGAATCTGAGCTTCCAGTTTTACTATTTTCCCCCTGGTGTCTATCATCTACTTTGTCTCTGCCAGTTTTTGCTTTTATTTTAATTCAGAAGTGGAAGCCTTATATTCCTGTATCAGAATGATGATATCCTGTACTGGGGATTTCCCTACACAGATAAAATCATGGGTTTGGGCAGGAAAAAAAAAAAAGAGAAAGAAGGATCCCACTAGGAACCTGGAATAATGAGTGGAGTGACTATCCTAGAAGTAGGAAGCCTGAATTTTGCTCTGGGTTAAGGACTCTTCCACTGTTTTGTACAATGGAGTACTTTGGCAGGTCCATAATATCCATTGTAATAGCTTCAACTACTGATGTTGAAAAGTAGAAAATGGATGAAGGTGAAATCATTGCCTTTGAGTGCCATCATTTCTTATAGAAGCTTAGTTAATATGTGCTATCATAGCTAGATTAGTGGCCCTGAAGACAGAAAGACCTGAATTCACATTTGGCAAAAGGTATACACTAGCTGTGTGATTGTAAGCAAGTCATTTAATCTGTGCCTCAGTTTCCTCAACTGTAAAAATGAAGTCATAATTGCACCTACCTCTCAAGATTGTTTTAAAGATCAAATGTGATATTTATAACATGCTTAGCACAGCCTGGTATGTAATAGGCAGTGAATTAGTGCTTGCTCCCTTCCTTCCTTTCTTCCTTCCTTTCTTCCTTCCTTTCTTCCTTTCTTCCCTCTCATCTTCTCCCCCTCCTTCCTTTCCCTCCATTCTTCCAATCTGTCCAAATCTTATAGTGGGGACTACGTGTCCTTGAACCCACATTTATAACCTTTATCCTGGCTTAAGGAATCTAACCAATCCTAATCTTTTCTTGGTTTATTATCTGGGTATGTGTTAGGATAGTAAAAATTTTTTTTGTTGTAATGCCCCATGAGGATTTTGATTCTTTTAAGATATTGTCCCATTCAGAAAGTGGGGAATCATTGGATAGCCTCTGTGCCCCCAGTGTTCCATGTCAAAAAGTTTTAGGACTAACATCAATGATGGTGAATCCCCTGTGGTCCATATGTAATTACTGGATCAAGCAGGGGCTCAATTCATTCAAAGGAGTCCTCCCTAAATTTTGATTATCTCCAATTGTGAAGAATTTCTCAGTTCACTGAAGATTAACTCCTAGTTAACTTTGAATTTGGTAACTGCTGCCTCTGCCATTTTGCATGTCCTAGTTTTTCAACATATTAAATGAGTACAAATTTTATGGCTTGGTTCCAAATTCATATGAACATAAATGGCCTTCTTACATAGAAAAAATGTGATTGCATTTTTGTTTTGTTATTTCTGTCTTGCCAACTCTTTGTGACCCTATTTGGGATTTTCTTGGCAAAGATCCTGGAGTGGTTGGCCATTTCCTTCTCATTTTATATATGAAGAAATTGAAGTAAACAAAGGTAAATGACTTGCCTACCGTCACACAGCTAGTAAGTGGCTGAGGTCACATTTGAATTCAGGTTTCCTGACTGTCCACTGGACCACCTAGCTGCATACAGAGATGGAATTTTATATAAAGCATGAACCATTATTTGGAAAGGTATATTTGGAGAATTGTGGAACCCTTAAAGGGATTTATCTTCCAACTGGCAATCTGTATTAATGGTTTTCTCAGGCTTTGTGGCAGCTGTTTTACAAGTAAAATGTGCTTTTCTTTCTTCATACCAAAGCTTTTCTCTCCTGGTAGGGCTATCATAACAGGTCAGGGATCTGTTTAATTGGAAAGCAATAAATGTGGCAGACACACATAGTTCTTCTCCTGGCTCCTGCCTACAACATGTCTTGTATTTGGACATCTGTTTTGTGCTCTATAGGGTCCCTGAGTGCCCTGTTAAGCCTTTCTAATGGAAGTTTCTAATATGTCTCATTCAGTCTATGCCCCAGGGTCTAATATGGCAAGGTTGCTCAAATGTAAATGAGTTTCCCTGCCCTCTCAGATAGAAGAGTTGATGCTTTAATTTTCCTGGCTGCAGCTTGTGTGGCTTGAATCAGAGGTCATAATATTTTGTTCCCAGATACCTTGTTGATGGTCTCCAGCCTATTAAAAGGCATCCACAGAGAGCTGGGACTGTATGAAGGCTGAGTCAAAACTTTCCTGCCTTGGAGGAAGAAAATCTTACTGGGCATACTGATTAATCTGGTATATGCCCTTTCCTAAATACAAACTCATATCATCTATCACTGCCCTCTGCTGAATTAAGTTCCTCATCTTGGATTCAATCACAGTCCAGCTCTAAGCTTTTGTCCTACAAAAAGTTATTCCACAGCAGTACAGTCCATGAATACATCTAAAGAGAACCTGAGATGACAAAATTTCCTACTAACATACTTTGAGTCCATTTAGCTAAACTATCTGGTATCCCCTATGAAACTTGATGCTTGGGCTTAAACTGAGCATATATATATATGCAGGAAGAGCTCAGGCACAAGGGGTAGCATTTTTTTTTAGGGAAAAGAATATTTTCGTTGGAAGCAGAAAAAGTTTATGGTTGAGACAGAACAGTTTGAGAAGGTTAGAGTTAGCCAGAGTGAGTTAGTCAGTCAAAAATCATTTATTAAGTTCCCGCTATGTGCCAGATAAATGTGATCTGTTCTAGGGATCCAAGAGAAAGGTAAAAGACAGTCTCAGCTCTTGAGTAGTTCATAGTATAATGGGAGAGGCCCCATGAAATTACCTAAAAAGAAGTTATATAGAAGATACCAAAAAAGGGAAAGTGCTAGAATTAAGAGAGTTTGGGAAAGTCTCCTATAGAAGGTGAACTTTTAGCTGGATACTTACATGACTGTTGATGTTTGTTTTCTCTTTCACTGTGATTGTTGAAATAGACCCAAGGAGGAATGAGGGCAATGCATCTCTGATCAAGAGGGATAAGTCAGTCAAAGATATGTGGAGGAGACCCTGATACTCAACAATCTGTTTTTAACAATTGCTTGTCTACTTTTCATGCTTTCAAATATTACTTTCCTTCATATTCTCACTTGTTGCCTTCCTCCCTCCACTTCCCTATCATCTTCTGCTTTCTCTTTCTGATCCTTTCTAGCTCTTTTCAACCCAAGTCAATGCCAAAGAGTAGTGAAAATAAATCAGATCATAAGATCACAGATATAAAGTAAGAAAGGATTTTAGAGATCTAGTCCAAACCCTTTCTTGTACAAGAAGTGCTGTCCCTTTAAAATACTACTCTGTTCATATTTTAGTAATAAAAGGAACTATTATTTAGTAATAAAAAGTAATAAAAGGAACAGAGAAAATATCATTACATAAAAGAAAAGAGTTAAATCAATTATCAGAGTTTGTAAGACATTGTTATCATTGTAAACATTTTGAAGCCTTAAAGAAAATGGAAAATAACTTTTCATGCTAAAAGTTTGTAAACTAGGCATATTGAGAAACACAGCTTTTAGACAGAATTTGATCAGCTTTGAATTGTACCATAAATATAAAGACTCAAATTATTTTGTGAACAGTGTAAAATAATGTCTCACTTGCATATAAACCATTTGATATTTTACAGAGACAAAGAGCAGGAAGGAATATTATTTATTTACTTTAAAATGGAAAGATCTGAGCAAGAAAAAATAGGAACACAAAACTGAGACGCTGAACAGTCTTGTGGGCTTCAAGTTGTGGTGAATTGGGGTACCTTAGTTAATTAACATATAATTATATTTTTGAAGAGGATAAAAAGAAATCACATGTATATTGGGATTTCAAGTGGAAAGTTTGGGTAGTTTATTACTTTTTAAATGGAAGATCCAGCCAGTCAGGATGCTCTCGAGTAGAACTTGACTTGAAGATTTAAGAATTGATTCCTGACTGGAATTGGTAGGAGAGATTTGATTTCATTGGCCAAGTACTTCAGTGACAAATATTTCCTTTACTGCCATCTAAAGATGAAAAGGGGTAAGTTTCTGATAAGTGCCACTAAGTATCTTCTACCACTTCTGGTTTGAGAAAGCAGAGCAGAAGGTATGACTAGCTTTACAACAGCTTTGTATTCTGTTGAGATGGCTGGTTTGGTTTGCCTTGCTTAAATATTAGCAAGACCTGTGCTGCTGTGAGCTCTGTTCTTACTGACCAATTGTAGTATCTGGGTGAATAAATAACTGACTGGTCTGGTCTATATAAACCAAGATAATCAGCCTGATGAGCTTTGCAATTTTCTAGCTTAAAGGAAATTCCTATTCATATTAAGAGGCAAGCTTTTTAATGCCCTTTCAAAGGTGACAGAAATTGAATAAGCATGCAAATGCTATTTTCCAATAAATAATGTAAAATTTGCCTGGTTGTAGAGAGGTGACAACCCATAGGAAAGCAATAAGAAATATATGGTGCTGTTCTTCCAGAACAGAATAATAACAAAAAATTCTTCAGTTCAAGGATTGTAAATTACCCTGAGCATATGTTAGCATATTTTTTCCCCTCTCATTTTCTTCCCTGCTAGGTCCCTATAACTGCATAAGCATTCTCTTCCATAGATACTGAGTTCGTTGGTAGGAGGATATGACCTAGATTTTTGTGTGGATTATGATGTATTTTATTATTTATATGCTCACTTTAACGTACAAGAATTGTATATTATTTCTCTTGCCTTGTTGCAAAGTAAATGCTTATAGTTAAGATTTGAAGATATTTATGAATGTCTGATTATGTAAGAAGGAATACATTGTGGGTTGGGCTCAAAAGCTAGAGTGTTGAGTAGAGAAAATATATTTACTCAACAGGGTTACTCCTAGAACCCTGAGAAACTTAAATTGGAACTATAGGATGACAGTCTATCTTTGGGCACCTAGATCTGCTAGTATGAAAGCAGGTGAACAAGTGAATGAGCAAGCTAGTTTAGAAAATAAGTAAATATTTAGTAAATTTGCATTTGTTAAGTGCCTACTAGTGCCCAGGTCCTACACCAAACACTGGAGAAACAAAAATGAACAAATTCTTGACTTCAAGGAGCTTAAAATTCAATGAAAGAAGAAGATACCCAAAAGGAAGCTAAATAGTGAGAAGAAAGAGAAGGAAAGGAAATGTGATGAATTAAAATGAATAGACAGCTGGCTTGAGATTCCTCCTTGAATGGTAGTTTAGGGAGGAGCTTTCCAATCCATTCTCCATTTAGAGGAATTTCCAGGATAAAATGTAGGTAAGAAGTGTAAATTCCAAGGTTACATTTGATCTTGCAGAATGGAGGAATGGGATCCAAAGAAGTGGAGGCAGGGAGGAAATGAGAAGATAGTTGGCCTAGGGTCCACTTAAGTGAAGATATCTAATCTCTCCTTGGGAAAGGTGAAAAAAGGTATAACATTGTGAGGATGGGGCCATATCAAGGACCATCTTTCTCCTGAGTCATATCATTATCATAATGTCTAGAGAATGAAATTCAAGCCCAATAACTCCAGTGATTTGACCACAGGTAGCAAATCTGACATAAATTTTAAAAATGTTCTAAGAGGCCTCAATTATTTGTAATTTGAAACATTATCTTTGTCCCTTTGTTTCTTTGGGTGGAACATTAAATTGTTGGATTCATAAATGAGTGAAAACAAAAAAAGTATTTCTTGATTACTATATAACTATATATACTACACACTGTATCAAATGCTAGGCATAAATATACACAAAGAGAGATTAATCCTTGCCCTCAGGGAGCTTTCTTTCTAATGAAATATTGATGACCAGGGAGCAAAGCTTTGATGTGAGTATTCTAGGGAAGGTCAGTCAATGAATAGACACCTGTAGCTCCAAGAAGTTATAGTCCACTCAGTGACTACATCCCAGTAAACCGTCTCTACAAATGGGCTAAACCAAGTTGAGATAACTGACAGTTCTCAAACCTGTCCATGGCTTAGGGGTTTATATAGCCTGTGGAGCTTCTCTTGGTGAAATGCTTTTTTATGAGAACAATTTGTTCCAATGGCCATGAGGGCTACTGAAGTAAATCTGACATCAAAGACATGAAGGTCATCTACTATATCCCTTTGGCAGCTCTCTTGACTTTGAATGACTTCAATGATTCTGGAAGAGAGAATGTGTTTGACAACATCGTGCAACTCTGCCTTCCTTAAATCCAATCCACAGGAAAGTAAAGACATTGCCCTTTGAGACCATTGGTCCTTATAAAAAATGAAGGACAAACAACAGAGTAGTCATTTAACAGGATCTTCTGGAAGTAACAGAACTGTAGATTTAATTCCTGTGACCAGAGTAAGAGGAAGGAAGAGAGGGAAGGGCTAGGTAGGCACTGGGAAAGATAGATCTGGTGGATTGCCAATAAGGATTTGAGATCTGGGACCGACAAGTAGAGATAGCATACTCAGTATTATCTAGGTTGTATTCACTTAATCTCCCATTCCTGTCCCTTGGCTTCAAGGGTGAATGGATCAATTTCCCCAGAGACTGGGCACATGAATTCTGAAAGCTCAAGTTCCATGTGGAGGTCCAGGTCCTAACTAGAAGGTATAATCCAGTGGATGGAGCACCAGCCCTGAAGTCAGGAGGATCTGAGTTCAAATCTAGTCTCAGACACTTAACACTTCCTAGCTGTATGACTCTGGGTAAGCCACTCAACCCTAATTGCCTCAGCAAAAAAAAGAAAAAAGTAAGAAGGTACAATCCATGTTGGTAGAAGTGGTGTTAGCCAAAAGATGACATGTACTGGCTAGATAAAATTCATCTGTTTATTTAACAAATATGTATTGAGTATTTGCTACAAGCCCAGGCCCTGGGGAACTAACAATAATAGCAAATTTAAAGATGCCAAGAGGTATCAGAAAATTTCCTGGATTTCAGGGAATCTGGGCTACTCAGTATCTTTTGATACTCTAGTTGTTACAGCAGAAATTTACTTAAAAGAAGCAATAGCTTATTGTTGTGAGTCATTTTTCAGTTATGTCTGATTCTTCATGTCCCCATTTGGAGTTTTCTTGGTATTCTAGAGTAGTTTGGCATTTCCTTCTCCAGTTCATTTTACAGTTAGGGAAACTGAAGCAATACAAAGTTAAGTGACTTGTCCAGGGTCATACAGTTAGGATATGACAGGACCATATTTAAGTTCATGAAGAGCAGTCTTTCTTACCCCAGGACCAATACTCTATTTACTATGCTACCAGGCTACCCAGTCCCCTAAGAGCCTAGTAAGTGAATTCTACCTCTTACATACTCCCAGGATAAAGAAGTCAGATAAAGCATGAGATCACTCTCCTAAGTATAGTCCAAATTAGATTGGAATATAATTGAGAAATATTTAACAAAATAAAATGAAATATAGATAATGTTAGCATGGATTGTCTAAGTAAATGTGCAGCCTTCCAGAATCCAAGTATACAGTTTAACAGCCTTATTTGAATTTGACACCATTGCCTGAAGGCATTTAATTCAATCTATTTCTCCCATTTTGCCACAGACTACAATATACCATCAGGAGCTAGGGATGGAATGGAAAATATTAATTTTTCACAGAAAAATTCGATTCATTCGGAAGCTTTTAGATGTTTGATAACCTGGCCTCTGCCCCAGGAATTATAGAAATAGTTTGATGTCCACTGGAACCTCCTCTTGAGGTTTTGTCTTAACTCTAAAAGAATTAAAATGCTTTCTTATGACCACTTACACCACCTTCACTCATCCCTGGGCATTACTATTTACAATGCTCAGTACATTATTTGTACAGAAATTTGTCTCATCTCCACTTCTGAGCTATCCCATCAGCAATAGTCATACATACACAGGATGTGTTTATGGCTAGAAGGAAGCTGACAACTGTGGGAGAGATCCTGCTAATGATGGTGTCCTTAGGGATCCTCAGCCTTGAAGCTGCCTGCCTCTGGGCAATCTAAGGAAGATTGAACTCAGTAGTGGAGGTTCAGATATGCAGCTGTCAACTATAGCTGCAGGACTTGTCATTATTTTTCAGATCTCCTCTTATATATATTCTATTTCCTGGCTCTGGAATAGCCTATGAAGTTTGATTGTAAAACACACCTTGATGCTCATTTGTAGAGTTTGGTTCCAGTACTCCTCTGCTCTTAAAACTGTAGTTAGAAATCCTGAATGCCAAAGCTGCTCCTGAAACTTAACATACCCATTCAATTATCATCTCTACTTGACTTTGTCACTCAGATGATGTGGTTATTCTTTCTTCTTTTCCTTCCATTCCTTCTGTTCTTTCTTTGCTTTCATTCCTTCCTTCCTTCTTTCCTCCTTCCCTTCCCTTTCCTTTCTCCCTCTCTCCCTTTTTACCTTCCTTCCTTCCTTCCTTTCTCCCTCCCTCCCTCTTTAACTTCCTTCCTTCCTTCCTTCCTTCCTTCCTTCCTTCCTTTGTTCCCTCTCTCTCCTTTTTCCTCACATCATTTTTTGAGTAATGTCATAATTGAGCATGATGGTTATATAATAAAATAATACCTAGCATTTATATACTTCTTTAAAACTACAAATTTTAAAAGTGCAAAGAATGTTACAAATACCATTTCATTAGATCCTCATAATAACTCTGAGAGATAAGTACTATTATCAGTTTTTAATTAAGGAAACTGAAGCAGAAAGCAATTAAATGACTTGTATGAAATAAAGAATATATCCAAATGAGGAACTGAACTCACATCTTCCTGACTCTATGCAACACTTTATGCAATATGCCATCTCAATATTCCCAAAACTCACTAAAAAAAAAGATGGACTAAAATACAGCTTGAGTTTCTAAACTCTGTATATAAATACAGACATTCATTTTTTGTGACACAATGATTACATTATCCCCATAATTGCATGAATAACCTTTAGTATTGTGCATTGAGTTACTTTTTCTGGTCCACTGCACATTATGTGGTTGTTTCTTCTATATATACATATAAACAATTCTAGTAAGTTAATGGCAGGAGCTTTGAAAACACTGTAAATTACTTTCTCTGTGTGTGTGTGTGTTTAGATATTACAAGGGCATGTCCTGCCTTAGGAAAGGTCTTAATACAGAAATGTGGTCAGAAGACTTCCTATGGTTACTCTTAAACTGAAGCCTGATTATATAATGATAAACAGGGCTATCTGTGTACATGTTTCCTGGGCAAAAGGACTCTGGGAAATATAACAAGAAGCACTGATTCTAACTGTGTAGCCAACCAGCTTACTAGTGGATTGTGCTATTGGTTTGAATCATTCATGGTTCTGCTTCTGCTTCCTCTTTTACCATTTTCATGATTTGTGGAGTTAATATAGCATAAATCAATGGGGATAACTGATAGTTGAATGAACCAATATGTGTGCTCACAGAAAACATTGTGGTCTTGGAAGTACAATAGAATCTCAGCATCCTAATATTGGAAGAGACACTGTCCAAATTGTGGTGGAAACATTTCTTAAATCAGATTATCCCACAGGGCCTATGATATTACTATCAATTGGCACCCTGCCCCCATTTGGAGAACTAGATGTAGAGTAAAAGAAATGGATGGCCAATAACTTATCATGTGACTTTTAATTATAATAGCTTTACAGTAGATATTGATGTTCAAAGGACCTTAGAGCCCATCTAATCTACTTCCTTCATGTTACAGATGAGACACAGAAAGGTGAATTGTTTGAGACCAGACCACTAAATGTGAAAGCCAGATTTGAAACAGATCCCTGGTTCTATTATCACTAGTCTTTCCATTATTTCATGAGGCCCTTTTGTCATCAAGTTTCTATTTCATAAAGTCAGAGAGCAACCATAATATGCTAGAAATAGATTCTATTCTCTCCATACTACACTCAAAAATACTAGATATCTTTTTCCCTCAGAGACAGAGAGAAATTCAAATAAACTCCTCAGATGTCAAGTTACTTGAGAAGCAAAAAAACCTGTTTTTCCCCTATTCTTTATATCCCCAGCACTTAGCACAGTGTCCAGCACATAGTAGGTGCTTAAAAATTCTAGTCAATTGACTGTGACTCCACAAAGGTTGAGTTCTAGCTTTTAACTAGCCAGTGTCAGGGTTTCCAATAAGTACATTAGGCACACACTAAGCAACCCCTAGTGTCTAGGAAATCCTAAATAATGGAAATAAAGTTAGCCTGGTTTCCTTCCTTCCTGTGCATTTTTTTCCCTTTTATAGTTTGGGAGACCAGGGGTTAGTTTAAAGAATGGGAATGACAACTCCTTCATCAGTCTAGTACCAATTAGTATCTGGAATCAGTTAGTGTAAGCACTGGAAGAACAATTGACTTTTGAGAGTTCTTAGAATGAGATTAAAAATGCACAAACTTTATGCAATATATATATGTGCAAGAACTAGAACTAAATATGGTAGGGTGGGAAAGGGACCTGGATTTGGGGTTAGAAAGCCTTTGAATCCTTATGACATTGGACAGCTCAATCTTACTTTCTTCATCTGAAAAGTAAAGGAATGGATAAAGTGATCTCAAAGCTCTAAATCGATGAAGCTATGAAAATGGTGGCAATATGGGACACACGGCTTTCTTCTGGTCTCTTTCTATGAATCTGGGAGTTTTCCCAACTAGTTCAACTAATGGCATAGGATATTGGTTCCTAGGATCCTCAGGAAGGCTTAATCGGTTACTTCAAATAGAAATGCATGGCAGGTAATGGAAACCTGTGCTTTTCCTGGGTAGATGCCAGGAAAGACAAAGAGAGATGCCCACTGTAATGAGGACATGTCTCTTTTCTGTGAGGGATGTACAGCAGCTGGGTAGGAGGACTGCTCCCATTGTACTATTAGCAGCTTTATCCTTGGAGTTGCATGGTGACATGCAGAAGACAAAATAGGACTTCATAGTGGTTGTACACCATCCAGGCAGGAAATGAACATTTTGCCCTTATTTCCAGGCCTCTAGTTACCTTTGCATTTGTAGCCCATTAAAACTTCATAATCCTCAGATGAAATTACTGACCCCCAGGATAATCCTATTTAGAACCTAATGGAGACAGCTAAAGGCATTGGAGAGAGAGTGTGGGACTTGAAGTCAGAAAAACCTGAGGGGGCAGCTAGGTGGTCCAGTGGATACAGCAGCAACCCTGAAGTCAGAAGGACCTGAGTTCAAATCTAGTCTCACACACTTAACACTTCCTAGCTGTTTGACCCTGGGCAAGTCACTTAACCCCAATTGCCTGGGTTGGGGGGGAAGGGAGAAAACCTGAATATGAGTCCTGACTCAGATGCTAACTTGCATAACATTGTAAAAGTCACATAACTTTTCTTAGTCTCAATTTTCTCATTTGTAAAATGGGAATAATAATAATAGCAACTACCTTATAGGTCTGTCATAAGGAACAAATGAAATAATATGTAAAATGTATCGCAAACCTTAAAATACCATATATATATCAGATCTTATCATTCAGAAAGATTTCCAAGCTAGATATTTGGAACCACTTATTTTGGGCAAATTTTGGCATGAATAACTTATTTCTTGCTCCCATCTCTCTCTCCATCATACATGGATGCATACATGCACCTACATTTTCCATTGTGCATGCACACGTATGGATAGCAAATTGGAAGTAATTACAAAAGGAAAGCTTGAACAATGGTAGGAGGGTGGGAGTAGATGATCATTAAAATTCAAATGTGGCCTCTTTACTAACAATGTTTTTGGGGAGGTAGGTCTTACTCTCTGGGCCATTGTTTCATTTTTAAGAAAGGTTAGCATGACCATTATGATATCTATATAGCTAAATTTTTATGACTCCAGGCAATTTAAATATACTCCTAAAATCATGATTTGGTGGAAGTTATTTTTTTCCTTTCTTTTTTCTATCTTTCTTTTGATTTTTCCTTCTTTTTCTTTCTTTTATTCTTTATTTCTTCCTTCCTTTCTTTCCTTCTTTTTCCTTCTTTTTCTTTCTTTTTTCCTTCTTTCCTTTCTTTATTTCCTTCCTTCCTTCCCTTTCCTTTCCTTTCTTTCTTTCCTTTCTTCTTCTTCTTCCTTCCTTCTTTCCTTCCTTCCTTCCTTCCTTGCTTCCCTCTTTCCTTCCTTTCTCCAAATTCTCTTTTCTCCAACTATCTCTCCCATGTTAAAATTTCAGAGGGAAAGTTAGGCTCATAATATCATACTGAGGGTCTCTCTGAAGAATATCAATCACTTTGCAGGTGTTATCTTATTAATACTTCAACCATTCCTATAATCAAGGATAGGCAGTATGTCCGTTTTCCTGATAAAGAATTTATAGATAGATAGATAGATAGATAGAGTAAAATACTGATGTTTAGAAGAAGCAATCAAAGGATAAAAGAAAGTGGAAATGATGTTCCAATTTCATGCCCTAGTCAGACATTTGCTTTTAAATACAGATGAGTGTAGTAACATTTTGGCTTTTCTAAGCTCTCTAAAAATTATTACAGCCATTCTTCATGGGTATTCCTACTCCCAGCATAACTCTGAGTGCATCTAAAAAATAAATGGGTTGTAGTGAATGCTGTGGAGACCATGTCTCTTTTCCACTTGATTTCAGTGTGTATTTGTAAATTCTTATATACTTCAAGTTTGTAAAAATGAAATGCCAGGTAAAGGCCATTTTCCATATGAAGCATTATCTTTCACCTTGTCTTTGGCATTTGGGGATGTTATGCTTTTAAAATTTTTATGGTATGCTCTGCTGGGTCATTTATTTTGCATTTTTAACACCAGCTTCTCAACGTTAGTCTTTCTAGATTAATTCAGGGGAGCCAGGATACCTGAAAATGATTATTGTTTACTGCTTGGTAACTGTTTGAATATTTTATCTCATGGTCTGCTTCTAGCTAGTTCTACAAAGTCAGGTATTCATTGCTGGATTCCACAACGGTTCAAATGTTTTGAAGTGCTCTGGAAACCAAACAAACCCCAGCAAAGAAAGGAGGAAGAAGTTCAAGTTGCCTGCCTGTGGCTATGGTTGCCAAGGAGACTACTTCCTTGTACAGGATTAGACACCAGCCTTTCTTCTCTCAGGACCACAATAACAGACCTTACAGGGAGGGGGAAATAGACAAACTAAATAAAACTTGGGCCAAATGGAAGCTGATTTCTAAAATACTCAAATAAAACTGATCCTTTTTTCTCTTGTTCTCTCTCTACTTTTATTTCTTAGTGGTGGGGATAGAATTAGGTTTAGTTTTATTGTCTGTTACTGAGGAAATGAAGCTGCATACTTTTCATGGTTTCTAAGTTACTATAATATTCTATAGAATAATATATGAAACCTTAGCCAAAGTGAAGCAGCAGGAGAGAGTTTGGAACAACCATCCCAGAGCATGCTGGATAAAATTACAGGAGGAGTTGTGAATAAACATATATTCCTGTATCCCTTACTCTACATACAGATACTCTTGGGAGGTGTAATTTCAAACAGTTTTTTTTTAATAAAGTACTCAATCCGGGCATTCTTCAAGAACAGTTCGTGTCTAAATATATCATCCAGGGAGAGTTCAAATTTCAAGGAACTGAGAACCTCCTTGAGACTTAAGAAAAGTTGACTTTGAAGTTTTTCTTCTACTTCCCTCTCCTCCCAAATTCTAGTTTTCCATATCATTCTCATCCCAGTCATCTGCATTTGCCATACATAATGGATGGTTTTCTTTGGAATAGTTCATGGCACCTTCATGCTAACCAACAATTCTTATTTTTTGTCTGTGTGATGGACCCCACTGGCAGTCTGCTGCAACCTAGGGACCGCTTCTCAGAATCATATTTTAAACGATTAAGAGAAAATACATGGGATCATAAAGGAAACTAGTTATAATAAAATAGTTATCAATATAAATAAAAAACAAACAAAAAACCAAAATATACCCAGATTAAGAAACTTTGTGCTAACTTCTGGACAATGCAGTTTCCTATGGCCCCTGCTTGGTTTGGTCCTTGGACCAATTAAACTTTCCTTAACCCATGATCATGAGAAAGATTTTCTCTCTCTTTTTGGAGGCTTTTCTCTTGTTTCTGAGGAGATCTTCCTTTATTTGGCTGTTGTCTGCACCATTGGGGCATTAGATTTGGATTTGTATCCTAGAAACATAGCTCTTGGTAAATTCCACACCCTACAAGATTATCTTCCATGCAATCTCTACTTGTCCAGTTTCAGAGTTCTCTGCCCCTTTCTAAACCCCTCATCTCTCATTCTGCTCTTGCTCCTGGCAACAATGATAGACCATTTGATCAAAAGTGTGGTGCTCAGAATATAGGCCACAACAAACTTAATTCTGCCTTTTTCCTAGAGATTGTAGTATTTGCTTGGTTTCTGGCTTCAAGAACTTAAGAGAATTTTCATTCTTATGGTATTATATAGTTTTCCTGGCCCTTCCTTTTCTGTCTTCTGGACATTCCTTGAACTATATACTGTTGTATATTAATCACTTAAGGCTGCTAGATCCTAATCGCAGGATGCTCTGCTAAGTAGTCCTTTATGCTCTCATTTAAACCATTTCTGATTTTTTTAATTAGTACTTCCTAAAAGGGCTCTTGGTAGTTGGAATTGATTTCCAACTTTCTGTCACTTTAAGCACCACAGAAGCAATATCCTGCTTGAGTTGCCTTGAGCCCTATTTTGAAGTGCTAATACTGCCTCAGCAGGGATCATCCCTCTTTTCTCTCTTATGACCAATTTAGCAATCTTTGGCTTTAGCAAAGCTTTTGTTGCATATTGGAAAGGTCCCTGGTTGAGTCTATCCTGTTTGTACTCTGGGGACAATAATCAAATCACTACTATCATTGTTCTCGGAAAGGGCAGGATAATAACTGTGACTTTTCAAACTAAAATTCTCTTTCCTAGCCACTGTGACTCTCATTCAAGGGTTGTATTGCATTGTTAGAATGTAAGTTCTTAAGGCAAAGGACTGTCTAACTTTTACAGTTGAATGCTTAGCACCTAGCACAGTGCCTGACACATAGCAAGTCTAATAAAAATGCTTTTGCATTCCATTTTTTCAGCACTTATGAAGCACCTACTATGTACCAATATTTTTCTAAGTACTGGGGATTCAATAATTCCAAAATATTATCTTTCTCTTCAAGAAGCTTATGATCTAAGGATGGAGACAACATATAAACAGTCATATGTAAACAAGCTATAAACTAGACAAATTGTAGATAATCACAAAGGAAAAGCTTGGAAGTAGTTTTTTACTAGTACTTCTGGTTAGCCATTGTAAATATCTAAGAGGTACAGTAAAAAGGATGCTGGACCTAGAGTCAGGAAAATCTGAGTTCAAATCCAATCTCAGATATTTACTGACTGTGTAATATTTACTAGCAAATCACTTTGCTATTATGATTTATAAAATGGAGATATAAAAGCACCTACCTTTCATAGATGTCTTGAGGACAAAATGAGATAGTATTTGTAAAGCACTTTGCATCCTTAAAGCACTATATAAATGCCCTTAAAGCACTATACAAATGCTAGCTACTAGCTATTACAGTGTCCACAGTACTTGGAGATTCTCCATGCCCAATGATGATTGGTGGAATGAACTAGGGAGTCGGGAGAAGAGAAAACTTTGGTGAAGATATGATAGCTGTTGTCAAATATTTATTTAGAGGTTTTCAAGCAGTGATTATACAGTCATATTGTAGCAGAAGTGTAAAGAGGGTTATGGTTTAGTTAAGCACCCAACTAGAAGACTTCCAAAATTGGATCTCTAAACACTATGGAGCCTTTCTTATAGGTCCCAAGCTAAATAATGACTTTTTTCTGTTCCTCCATCAGAACGTATATTAGTATAGAGAGCAATCTCCTTATCGATGCTGTGTTCAGGATTCTGTGACCTTTGAGACTGACATATCCATCTAGGAGGGGATATCTCAGTGTCATCAAGGATGTCTGTCAGTTATCTTGTAATAGAAGCCTCAATACTAAACTCTTAAGATTATTCTGTGTTGGATATTTTGGGTATTTGAAATGCTTCGAGTGTGTCATCAGGATGACCTGATAGAAAATATTTCCTTTAGGACATGAAAAACCTGAGGATACAGATCTACTAGAGACCATATGGGAATAGCAGTTCCCTCACAAATATATTGCTCAAAGCTGACTTACATGAACTGATGCTTAATGAAGTGAGCAGAACCAGAAGAACATTGTACACAGTAACAGGGAGATCATGTGATGATCAACTGTAATGGACTTGGCTCTTCTCAGAAATGTAGTGATCCAAGAAAATTCCAATAGACTTGGAATGGAAAATGCCACCCACATCCAAAGAGAGAACTCTGAAGACTGAATGTAGATCAAAGCATACATACTCTTTTCATCTTTTTTGTTTACTTTTTATTTCTCATGTTTTGTTTCCCCTTTTGGTCTGATTTTTCTTGCATAACATGACAAATATGGAAATATGTTCAAAAGAATTGCATATTTAATTGATATTGAATTATTTGCTGTCTTGGGGAGGGAGGGAAGAAGGGAAGAAGAAAGAAAGGAAGAAAAATTTGGAATTATAAAAACGAATGTTGAAAACTATCTTTACATGTATTTGGAAAAATAAAATTCTATTGGGGGAAAAACAAATATATTGCTCAATGAACAAACATTTAATATATGTTTACTTTGTCCCAGTCATGGTGGTAAGTGTTAGGGATGCAAAAAATAAAAACAATTCCCCCCAAAAAACACAAAAGAGTCCTCAAAGAGCTCACATTCTAATGGGTGAGATAATCTACAAACAACTCTCTGTACAAAATATAGTGTAAATGGAAGGCACTAGCAGTGGGAAGGTACTAGGTACATGTAGGGTACATGAAGGGGTTATACATCACAGTTAGCTTCATAGGGAAGGAATGAATATTGAGGGGAAATAGGAAAGGCCTCTTATAGAGTCAGAGGAAGCTGGGAGGTAGAACATTTCAGACATGGGAGACAGCCAGTGAAAGTGTCCAGAATTGGAGTGTTTAGTTTGAGAAATGGCAAAAACTTTGATGTTACTGGATCCAGAGAACTTGGGAGATGAGGGTAATGTATGATGTAAAATGACTAGGGCCAGATTATGAAGGGCTTTAATGGCCAAATGGAAGATTTATGCTTGATCCTAGAAATAATAGAGAAGCATAAGAGTATATTAAGTAGCAGAGTGTTATGGTCAAATGTTTTGTTAGAAAGATCAATTTGACAAATGGGGGAGAGATTAGCATGGGAAGAGATAAGGCAGGAAGAACAATTATAAGATACTGTAATAACCCAGGAACGTGATGATGAGGGTCTGGACCGAGAAGAGAATGGAAGTATCAGAGAAGGGAAGGAGATACATGTGGGAGGTGTTAGAAAGGTAGAAACAATAGAACTTGGCAACAGACTAGATATGAGGAGTAGACAAGGGAAAGTAAGAAGGAGAGCATACAACCTAGTTTGTGGCACTCTCAACAGTAATAGAGAAGTTTGAAAGAGGCTACAATTTTTCAGGAAAGATAATGATTTTAGATTTCCATCTGCATGTCTTTGCACTGATCATTTCTTAAAAACCCATCTCAAGCAGGGAAGAGGAGAGAATCATGTTCCTAATAATTTTTGTCCATCATAACAAATATGCATAATTAAGCAAAGTCAGTCTCTACATTTTCCACATTCAAAAATGTCTGCCTCATTTTTCATCTTAAATTCATCACTTGGCATCAGGAGATGAGTGGTAAGCTTCTTCAGTTTTCTGGACTCCGTGGTTTATTATTGCATTGATCAGAATTTCTAAGTATTTTCAAGATTGTTTATCTTTACAATGTTGTTATCTTGGAAATGTGTATTTGGGAAAAAATTTTCATATAACAACAGTAAGATATAATAAATGGACAATCTATTACATTGGTATTCCTATACAATGTTGAAAGTTAGATGAGATAGACAAATTATTTTTTCATTGTTAGACTCAATTTCCTCATCTGCAAAATGAGGATAATAATAATAATACCTATATTTCATGATTATCTTGGATAAAAATAAGAAAATATCTGTTGAATAGAAATGTTTATATTCTACAAAGACACTATATCTGTGCTAGCTAAAATAATGATTGTTTTTGGCAAGATTTGATAAGTCACTTCTGTCAGCCTCAATTTTCCAATCTGCATGAGTTCAAATTACATGAACTCTACCTTCTCTGGTTCTATGGGGGAAACGCCTTAAGTTCTTATGCTAAAGGAGTGGTTAAGAGTAGAAATTTCAGATACAATCATTTCTGCCATAACATGACATCCATGACCACTATGTGAAAAAATTCCAGAAAAAGCCACAGGGCTTATGGGGAAAATGAAATTGGGGTACAACACTCAAAAACTTCATCAATGGCACATTAAAAAAGATGGGAACCTCAAAGAGCAGTTTTATAATAAATACTAAATGCCAAAGGAAAATGTAATACAATAAGTTGTGACAATGTCTGTACTAGGTCTATATCTCTTTTCCCACAGCCCCCTTGCCAACAAAATTACATGACTGCAGTGGAAAGGGTGATCTCAGTGGACCACAGCTCCAGTGAAGAGGGTGGGGTAGTAGGATCAGTTTAGCCCTCTTCAGTTCATAGTTCCTACTGCTCCAGAAGTATGTATATATATGTGTGTGTGTGTGTGTGTGCATACATATATATATATATATATATATATATATATATATATATATATGTATATATGTATATAAAATAATTAGTTGATTCTCCCCTCTGATCTACCACTGTTCTCGTATAGATCTTCATCATTTCATACCTGGACTATTGCAGTAGCCTGCTGGTGGGTCTGCCATATAAGGTAAAGTCAAGTAACTGGTTGATATGTGTGGTATATATGTGAGCCTTTTGTGCCTTGTTCAAATGGGTGTAGATTTCTTTTCCTCCCTGACAAAATTGCACATAAAGGAGTGCAAAATTTGCATTATACTCAAATTGCTCCCTAATATATCAATCCCATTGGAGCAAATTTGCATTTTCAAAACAAGTCTTATAGCAGAACTGACTATACATGGTAGCCAACCAGGGGGAGATATTTTTTAAAAATCAGAGCTTTGAATGCTCCTGAAATCACATCAGGTAAGCTGGTTGTATTTGGAAACTTTCATGTGCTTCAGAAATGATCCTTGGGATTAGTCATAGGAAGATACAACATATTTCAGATATTTAAATCATTGATCATCTTCATTATTCATCTGGAAAAATTATAAGATGAAATTTGGTAGAATTTACTAAAATGAAATTCTAATCCTTCTACCTATGTCATGTTCTGAGGTTACATTATGGCATGGATACAACCTTAGAATCTTGAAGTCTGTGCAAATGGAGTGTGAGCTTTAGTAGAATCTGTTAATTTCTAATCTAAATCTATTCTAATCTAATCTAATCTAATCTTTGAGTCTGTACTTGACAGTGGATTATTATAGTAATTGTAGCTAGCATTTATATAGTACTTTAGGTTTGTAAAACAATTTACATATATTATCTCAATTAATCCTTATCTGTAAGGTAGGTGCTATTATTATACCTATTGTACAGATGAGAAAACTGAGAAGTTTGCACAAGTGTCTTGTGCAAGATCAAATAACCAGTGAAATTCTGAAGTAATTTGCAAAATCTTATTTTCATTAATCAAGTCTATCATTCTATCCACCATATAACATACCTGATTTTCATCCAAGGACCAGTCTAGTAAAGTTGGGAGAAACACCAGATGATTAGTCATCTGGTGATGAAATGTTTTGGTCTCATGGAACAGTCTGCTCAGGCATTATGGGGTTGCAATCTACATTGGTGGAGGGACTACTCATTTTAAAATTTAAAAATCATAAATTATTTGAAATTAGAATTTCTAACTCTTCTTTATCCAACCTTTTTTTTAAAAAAATGCAAATACTTTACACTCAGTATTAGAGAAGTCTATGTAGTAGGTAAAAATCCTAATAGCTTTATAAGTATTAATCTCAGTGGAAGAAAAAAAATCAATCATGTATAAGAATATGGTTTACAAAAAAAATAGCAATGTCTTGAATAAAGAAAATATATGAAGAATAAGAAAGACAAATCTCAGGTCGAAGAGAAGGGAAATAAGATAGATGAACCTAGGAAACAAAAATATCGGGTTCTCTTTCCTTGCAAAAAATTTCTACCTTCTCTTTTGTTTCATATCCATTTTTCTTCTCATTTTTATCCCTTGACTATTCAGATGTTCAGACAGGCAATAAGCACTGGTGAAGACCATTTGATGAGTTTTGGGTTTCCAGCTCTGTAGTCTGTGATAATTAATCCCTTGTATGCGGCTTGCATAATGTAAGGCTCACTGTCCTGACCAGAAACCACCACTGAATCATAATTGAGTGGGAATAGGAAATATCAAAGTTGGGATTTTTGTTAACCAGAGCATTTAAAAATTCTCATAACTTCATAATCAAGCTAATTATATTCATTCAAATTAAATGGAGGACTCAGAAAGGGTACATTTCATTTAATGTTATCAGTTCAAGACTGTCTGCATATATTGGTTTTATAAAAGTTATAAAACATTTCTTACAGTCAAGTATCACCAACTATTAGGTCTCTTGAATTGGTTATTCAGTAAATATTTCAAACTCAACATGTCCAAAACACAACTCGTCATTCTCTCAACTTTCCCTATTCCTGCCAAAACCTTTCTTTCACCAATTTTTCTATTATTGTTGAGGATATCACCATCTTCCCATTACCCTAGGCTCACAATGTCAGTATTAATCTTCACTTTTTGCTCTTCCTTGCCCGAGGTTTTGCTGAAGCTAGTTTCTCTATTTCCCATGTCTCCTAGTTTCTTTGACTTTCTACAAGATCCTCCTCAAGGTCCACCTTCTATCAAAGGCCTTTTCTAGCCCCCCATATGCTAGTGACTTCTTCATGGAGACCTCTCACTGACCATGCATGTACAAAGTTATTTAATGCCTTCCACAACATTAGAATGTCAGCTCCTGGAAGATAGGAACTATTTTTTTCCCTTTCTTTGTAATATTTAGCAGTTAGAACAGTGGCTGGCACATAGTATGAACACAGTAAATGCTTTTTGACTAATTTATTAAATTCTTCCCAAATCATTTCAAATCCACTTAGAAAAATAGTTTTCCTTCTGATATTAGCTTTCTAGGTCTTAATGTCCCCTAACTTAATTCTGATATTATCTACCATGTCACTGTAATATTTTTCTGTCAAGGTGCGATTTTTAACCTTAATTCCATGCATAATTATTTAACACATGCATGCAAAGCATTATATTTCAGGCATGGGGTACATTGGAGTCAGCTCAAAGCAACTTGTGAGAACCGATTGTTAAATATCTGGCATGAGCATTTACGTTACAGAAATGCGCAAACACTACAAATCATGTCATGATTTGTTGTTTTGTTGGTTGTCTACACTAAAGAAAGTGATGGAAAAATGTTATTGTATATTAAACTTAAAGTTTTGATGTGCATGTGTTTTGTTTTGGAGAGCTGATTATTAAACATTTGCCAGCACACTGCTAATTTTGAATATCTTTGGTAATCATAAAAAATCATTATTTCCATGTCCAGCATTTGGGAAACAAAATCTCAAACCCTGCCAGACTTCTAGGGAAAAGATTACACAGATTTTTTCCAGTTAGTCCAATAACTGAATAATGAGATGCATATTTGCTAAGAATATAGTTAAGCAACTCTAGATTATTCAGGGAAAGCTTTGACATAGTTAACCTTAAATCACAAGAACTATTAAGCTTTATAATGAAACATTATACAGAATATTCAAGTTAGGTTAGTACTAATCACATTTCTGAACTGATCCAAAACCCATAGTCATTTTTTGCTTAATTGGTGGATGCTGCTTTGGTTTTCAAGTTCTCTGGGGATCTTCTAAAGCCATTTTTTATATTGATGTTCAATTTTCAATGCATGCAACAGAAGTCCAAATTTTATGCTTAGGATAATAGCTCTAGAGAATGAAGGTTCCTCTATGCTCAAAGGGCATTTTAATCCAGTAGGGTCTCTATTGGATATGTTTCCCAAAGAGATCATAAAAGAGGGAAAGGACCCCCATATGCAAAAATGTTTGTGGCAGCAAGAAACTGGAAAGTGGGTGGATGCCCATCAGTTGGGGAATAGTTGAATAAATTATGGCATATGAATATAATGGAATATTATTATTCTATAAGAAATGATAAGCAGGCTGATTTCAGAAAAGTGTGGAAAGACTTATATGAACTGAGGCTGAATGAAGTGAGTAGAACTAAGAGAACATTGTACACAGTAACAAGAAGTTTATGTGATGATCAGCTCTGATGGACTTGATTCTTTGTCGACAACGAGATTATCCAAGACAATTCCAATAGACTTGTGCCATGCATAGTCAGAAAGAGAGAGAACTATGGAAATCGAATGTGGACCAAAGCATAGTATTTTCATCTTTGTTGTTATTGTTTATTTGCTTGTTTTTTTTTTTCCTTTCTTATGTTTTTTCTCTTTTGATCTGATTTTTCTTGTGTAGCATGACAAAGATGGAAATATGTTTAGAAGAATTGCACATGTTTAATTTATATTGGATGGTTTGCTATTTTAGTGAGGGGGAGGAAGGAAGAAAGGGAGGAAAATGTAGCATACAAGATTTTGCAAAGGAGAATGTTGAAAACTGTCTTTGCATGTATTGGGAAAAAATAAAGTGCTATTAAAGAAAGTTCCTAAGAGATCATTTAATCCAACATCTTTATTTTGCAAATAGTTAACTGAGGTTCAAGGTAAAATATATAATAAACCTAAGAGGTAGATCCAAGTTCTCTACAGAGCCTACAACAGAGCCAGTGTTCTCATCTCTGTTCCATGCCATTTAATGTCTTCTAAAAGGGCTAAGGAGGAAGAGACCTGGCAGTGTTTCTTGTACCATATGTATCTGGCTAAAACAGGCTCTACACACAAATGGATTAAGTGACAACCATTTTTTCTTGAATTAAAAAGCATAAGGCCCCACCCACTCTCAAATGCTTTGCTGCTATTATTCCACCTTCCTTAGTGGAATTTACAAATTTGCACATTGAAAATAATGCTTCTAGGAGTGATGACAAGTGGTATTATTTCTAGAAGGTTACATTTATAATATTCATGTTAGGTAGGAGAGGAGGGAAGATCCTAAGAGTACTTTTTAGGGTGTTCCCACGAACACATTAATATGGATTATTTTATTTGAGTAGCTAATTTTGGGAGACATAAGGAGCTTAACTTTGCATTGAGATGAAATGGAGACCAGATAAGTTTTTATGAGTCATTGAGAGAAGAAAAAAATGGATTGTCAGTCATATGTATAAGGTATTTGGTAGCTAAGATCACAGGGGCTCTGGGAAAGGAAAGAAAAGAGAAAAAGAAGGGAGAAAGTTGAAACCCTAAAACGAAGACCTAAAATTTAGCTTGAATTGGGCTATTCTAGAGAGGGAACCAAGTCAATAAATATTTGTTAAATGCCTCATGTTCAAGACAAAAGTACTAGGTGCTGAGAATAGGAAGACAAGTTTTTTTCTGTTCTACCATGAAAATACAGATTATAAACAGATAAATATGTAAACGATCATTTTGAAAGACCGAGAGAGAGAGAGAGAGAGAGAGAGAGAGAGAGAGAGAGAGAGAGAGAAACAGAGACAGACAGAGACAAAGAAAGATAGAGAGAGACAGAGAAAAACAGAGACAGAGACAGAGAAAAGGAGACAAGGAGAGACAGACAGACAGACAGATAAGAGAGACAGAGAGACAGAGAAAGAGAAGAGAAGAGGATAGGGAGAACCTTAAAGGAAGCTGGAGATTCTTGGAGAGAGGGATGAGGATCTTTCTAGTTTTAAGTGGAGTAGAGAGCAGCCTATGAGAAATCATTGAGGAGGGCAGTATAATGTTGAAACTGGGTAACAACCAAATTTGTCTGGAATATAGAGTGAATGTGGGGAAATCATATATAGCAAACCTGTTAAGTGGCAGCCAGACTACGGAGCTCTTTAAATGCTAAACTGAAGACTTTATATTTTATCCTGAAGATAAGAGAGAACCATTTATCCTAATCTCTTCCAGCATAGATTATTCGAATAACCTACTGGTTGGGCTAATCTGTCTGTCTTCTTACACTTTATATACCTCCATGTGTTCTATGATATAGAGATAATGGCCTTCTTTCTGCTTCTCACACCCTATCCCCCACTTCCAGCTTTTTCACTTTATCCTCCATGTTTGAAATGCTGTCGCCTCTTGCCCCCTGGCTCCCTGGATTCCTGCAGGCCTCACCTTCTCAAAGAGATCTCATCCAATTTTCCTCCCTACTAGCTCCTTCTTTCTGAGACTGTCTCCATTTTACCCTAACAACCTCTTCTATCTTCATGATTGTGTACTCCTTATCTCCTCATGAGAATGTGTACTCCTTCCAGGTAGGGACTGGTTTGCCTTATCTTGTATTCCTAAATGCTTATCAGAGTTTCTGGGACATAGTAAACATTTAATAAATACTTCTTTGACTTGACAAGTCAGCAAATAAGAATAACTATCTCCTCTTTGCCTATGTTTTTGCTTTTAATCTCTTTCTCTTATTGCCCTCACTAGACAACTGATCCTTTTAGAACCATTTCAAATTAAAGTAGGTAAGAGGCCCATTATTTTGTAGTACTTGTATGGACAATAATCCAACCCCCTATTCAACTGGAAGTTTGAGTTTCTAGAACAAGGCTATTGTTCTTTCTCCTCTCAAGTTTTAGGGATATCTTTGTGGAGAGGTGTGGTTCTTTAAATATTACTGACTAAAGCCCTCATCCCAGTGTATTTCTTTCTCTAGTTATCTGACAATATCATCTATTTGCCTTGCTACAAGCCACGGCATAAGCTTTTGCTGACTAGGTGAATACTACTGTGGTAAAGTATTACATTTGGTCTAAGAATCATTTCAGCCCCTGAATTCACAATATTAAAAACATCAAGAGAATTAGCTATGTTATTAGGAGAGAGCCAACCTTGAAGTCAGGATTCAGTTTGGGCCTCATAAACATATTCTGACGATGTGACTTTTTTTTTCAAGACTTGGTTTTTCTGTGAAACTCCAAGTTGAAAAGCAGGTGTCAACTTGTATGGGTACAGGGAGTTTCCCCAATGGGAGTTCCCAAAAATGATAAAATCATCAGTTTGAAAAAAAGGGATTATAAATTGTAGAATTTTTTTGTATTTATGATGTTTATAAGAAAAATTATAACCTTCAAGCTCTTCCTGCCACTCAGTGGGTAGTTAGCTGATTTGAAATCTGCATTCCTTTTACTTTTGTCACATAACTTCTCCCTTAGTACAAATGATTGCTATTACATTAAATGCTTTGGAGATAGGAAAGGATGATATTTCATAATTTTTAAGTAATAGGAGCTTATCTAACATTCAGATTGATTCAGATTTTAGACTTATTTCCTAGCAACTTATTATACTGCTGTATTTCTCTGTAGAATGTGTGACAAAGCCAAACTCTGTTGCCTAGTTTCACCTCTGGTTTTCTGTTCCGACTTTTAGAGACCAATGGCAACCTTGGTGAAAGGCATTCCCTGGAGATTGATATTCACCATCCCCTTCTAGTTGATCATTAATTCTTCACTAATGCTTCTGGAGAATAGCATTGTTATTGTTTAAGTCAAGATAATGCAAAATTACTGTAAACTTTAAACAGAGACTTTGTTCGTTTTTTTTTTTTTTTTTTAAATAAAGAAATGGATTCTCACCATGTTTGAAAACAGAGATAGGAAATTTCCAAACAATTGAGAAACTAAATGTTTTATCTTCAAAGTATATATTGCACAAGAGACTGTTTTTAATAGTGGTTTTAAATATTTTCTGGTATTCAGGATACTTTAAATTTTTGTTTTGAAAAGTTATACATTGCTTATCTGCATGTGTTTTTTACCATTAGTCTCAATAATATTATAATGAGAAACAAAAGATCATGAGTATATAAACATGAATTAATCCTTGAGACAGCATATCATTCTTTCTAAACACAAGTTCTATTCCTTGTCATCATTTTATTGTTTGTAAGTATTGGTTCTGAAGAGGGCAGCTAGCTAGGTGGCACAGTGGATAAAAGTACCAGGCTTGGAGTCAAGAATACCTCTCTTCCTGAATTCAAATCTGTGAGCTTGTAGATATGACCCTGTGCAAGGCATTTAATCCTTATTGCTGAATGAAAAGTTAAAAAAGAAGAACCTTGAGTTTTTTAGAAATAGCATCTTCAAGGAGCAATTAAGTAGTTCAGTGGATAGAGCACCAGCCCTGAAGTCAGGAGGACTCAAGTTCACATTTGGTCTCAGACACTGAACACTTCCCAGCTGTATGACCCTGGGCAAGTCACTTAACACCAATTGCCTCAGGAAAAAAAGTAAAAGATATTTAAGACATTTAATATAGAAATTTTTAGACAACATATCAGGAAATGATATTGTTGGATTTGCCTTGTTTTAGTTGATAATTACTGAATTTTCTCACCTAATTAGGGGGAAACATGGATACAGGTAGAGAAAATATGTATGGGTTGTAGAATTAGTGAAAAGATAAATGGGTTTGGATTTAAAGATGTAAATGTGAATGTCCTTTCTGCTTCTTAGTACCTGCATGACCTTGCGCATTTAACATTTCAGTTTCTTTATCTGTCAAGTTTACTGGATGAAATGTAAGGTCTCCTCTTGTTCTAAATCTATGAACTCACTTTGGTTCTACTTTTTTGTGCAGTAGTAAGCAACATTATGTGGTGCAAATATTGCCTTAACACTTACTGATAACTATGATAGGGCACAGATTCATACATGTACCTCATCAGTTTGCTAGAGTAGAGTCTATATGGAGGGCACCAGGGAGTTGCTTCTAGGGAAATCACAATGTCTGGAACATATATGGATATTCTGGTTGATGTACCACACATAAGATTGAGGGTTGGTCATCTACTGAGAAAAAATGGTTTCTTCAAAAGTTTCTTTCCAGTATTTGTATCTGGCACAAAAAAGGTGACAATTCTTCATTACTTCTTGTAAGATAACCACGTTAGAGGAAGAGTTATGGTATCTTTCCCATCTTGTTTGGGTGTTGTAATCAATATAGCATTGATAGCCCCAAAGTTTAAGGAGTACTTTAGGACTACCTTTGCTATCCTAGCTCAATGGAAAGAATCATCTAGTAGTGATGCCATTTGGGGATGTGAAATTGGTGATATCAATGCTATGTGGGAAGAAGCTGAATTGTGGGTCTAATTCTCCTCCATCCCCATAATTCTCAGACAAACATGAATGAATTAAACCCCTGAGATATTCGGGGAAATGTTTATACATTTTTTCTTGCTTCATAATAGTTATCCAGTGTTAAATGATTTAATGAAATGCTAGTCACTGGCTCCCTAAATCTGGAAGGAATGCAGTCAGTGGCAGAGAAAAGAGATATTTCAACTCTCTTGGGGTTTCTGAGAAACCTGAACAGGGACAGACCTAGCCCTGAATGAAAAGGGCTAGAGTGAACACTTTACCCCACTAACATTTATATATACTCTTTTTATATCACTATGATCTCACTCAATCTTAACAACAACCCAGAGATAGAGCTCGTATAAATATTATACCACCAATTTTATGGATGGAGAAACAAAGGTGGAGACCCCCAAGTCACTTGCCTGTGGTCATATGGCTGGTAAAGGCAAGGAATAGAGCTTGACTTCAATTCTCTCCTGACTCCAAGGTCAGTATTCTTTCCATTCCACCATGGCCTCATTCATTTCTCAGGTTCAATAAACATGGCTACTTTTATGAGTCGAATGACATTGCCAAACTTATAAATAGTATATCTGTTAAGCACTACCAGTGCTAAACAGATCATCGTTCCCCAAGGAAAGAGCCCATTTGGAATCCCATTACACGATTTCTGAAGTTTATCGGCACGTTCTTGGCTTATTTCAGCAGTGACAGCTTCTTCTACTAGAAAAGCTTTTCAGACTGGGTATAATTACAGCAAACTTTTATTGTTCATGCTTACCTTACCCCAAGAGGGAAACAAGTTTCAGAAAATGACCAAGCAGCTACTCCTTGAATGGATTTTTGTAGAGGGCAAATCTTATTGCAGTTATAAAAAAATAGCAAGTAGAGGTGTTAAAGTTTGAATTTTCACAAACATCTTTTGCTAAGGAAAATGACTTTTAAGGTACTATTTGATTTTGCACATCAAATATTTAGGTCAGGTCTGCATTTCTTTGAAATGCAGCTTAGAAATTATAGCTATTTTCTGGAAAGGAAGGCTCTGAACTGTTTTTAACTCTGCCAATGAATATTTTTCAGTCTTTTTTTTATGACCTTGGCTATGGGTATTGTATCATTTCCCGGGAGACTGAATTTTCCAGTTTGTATTTCTTATCTATTGACCCATGTGATGTGGTCTTATGTAGACAGTAAATTCCTAAAGGGCAGGGACCATGAAGATTTATCACCTTGCATGACTTGGTAATGTGTTGGAGCTTTTAAAAAATGCAATTAAGAAAGAAAATAATTTCATTTTTTTCTCTTTAACTTAGTTTCTCTATTTGTGACAAAGGAACCATAACGGGTATTCATCTACCAAAATAATAACAACTATGATGATGATGATAGCTACCACTTATATGAAGAAGTGAGGCAAATCAAAGTTAAGTGATTTGTTCAGAGTCAAACAGCCAATGAAAGTGTGAAGCCAGTTCCAATTCAGATCTTCCTTATTTCTGTGCCAGTGCTCTAATTATTGTAGCATTTCTTTGCCTAACTTTGTACCTTGATCTCAGAGCCAGAGATAATCATTGGTGGATAAATCATTGAGGCCTTAAGGATCATCCAACACATAATTAAAAAAGAACACCACTCTCCCTTCCTCATCTGACCAACTATGCTCACAGGTAGTCATTTAACCTCAGTTTGAAGATTTCCAGGGATGGAGACCTCTCTACTTTACAAGACAATTCTCTCCAGTTTCTCAAAAGCTCTAATTGTTAGGAAGTTGTTCTTTTCAATTAAAGGCAATCTATGCCTCTCTGCAACTTTTACCTGTATCTAACAAATTCTGCCTTCTAGAACAGAAGGGAGAGGGAAAGGCAGTTTATTTTTATTTATTTATTTATTTTTGATGTGGTAGCACTTAAATATTTGAAAGCAACCACCCCTCCTTAAAGGAGGGAAACCTCCTTGAAGTGTTCTTCTTTCTAAGATGAGTATCTTTATTTCCTTCAGCTGATCATCACATAACATATTCTTTGATTCCCTCTTCATTTAGTTCACTTTTCTCTGGGCATAATCCAGTTTTTTCTTCCTAAAACTGAATGTCCAGAATTGAACATAATGTTCCAGATATGGTCTGGCCAAAGCAGACATAACAAGACTCTCACCTCCCTCATTTTCAATACTGTATCTCTCTTCATAAAACCTAAATGTATATTTGTTTGTTTGTTTGGAGGGAGGGAGGAAGGGGCAATTATTCCATGGAATTGGAGAATTAAGATAAATGAAAATGCTACAAACTTTATTGGATCCAGGGTTTTGTTAGTGTGGGCATTTCGTCTTCCTTTTTTACTTTTGATTTTTTAAGATTCTATTGATATGCTTTGTTTTTAGGTGGCAAACATTTCCATATTACCTCTAATCTCTTATAATGAAGAATTTTCTATTAACATAGTAAAATATTTAAATAAAACTAACAATATAAGTGACTTTATCTGAAAATGCATGTGATATTGCACATCTATAGTATTCTCACCTCTCCATTTCTTTTAAATTTTTAACGGAAATCTATTTTGTCTCTATTCACACTCACCATTATTAAGAAAGAAAAAAGAGAAAAGAAGAAAAAAAATTGTAACAAACATGATTAGCCAAGCTAAACAAATTCCCTCATCTGCTAGATACAAAAATATGTCTCTTGTGTCATGAATGTTAACTTTCTGTCAGGAGGTAGATTTCCTGAATATTTTATTATTGGTTCTCTGGAATCATGGGTGGTCAATGTATTGATCATAGTTCTTATAGTATTCAAATTCGTCTTTAGAGTATTTTTATTATTGCAGGAATTATTCTCATTTCTACTCATTTCACTCCTCAGTTTATTTATCTTCAAAATTGTTCATTTTCATAATATTGATGTTATAGTATAAAATGTTCTTCTGATCCTATAAATTTCACCATACATCAATTTGCATGTTTTATCTATGTCTCTTTCAAATAATTTGTTTCCTCATTTCTTGTTGTACAGTAGTATTGTTCTATTCATACATTACAACTTGTTTAGCCATTACTCAGTTACATTAGCAATTACTCAGTGAGCATCCCTTTAGTTTACTTTCTTTTTTGCCACCACAAAAAAGCTATTATAGGCATTTTGTGTGTGTGTTGTGTGTGTATGTGTGCAGTTTTTTTGTCTTTCTTTTCCCTCTTTTGAGTAAATACCTAACCGTGATATAGCTGAGCCAAAAGGAAAGCAGTGTTTAGTATATTTCAATGTATAATTCCAATTTGCTTTCCAGAATTGTTATACCAGCATTGCAACAATGTTCCTGTTCTCCCACAGTCCCTCTTACATTTATCATTTTTCTTTTGTGTCATCTTGTAAGGTGTGAGGTGATATCTCAGGATATGAATAAGAAATAAACAATAAAGACAAGTAAGTTTGAATACTATAAGAACTGTGACCAATACATTGACCGTCCATGATTCCAGATAACCTGCTTTCTTTCATTTACATTTCTATAATTAGTAGTAATTTGGAGTATTTTTCATTTAGTTATAGATTGCCTGAGTTTCTTCTTTATGAGAACTGCCTGTTTATATTCTCAGAATATTCTTATAAGTTTGAATTAATTACTTATACATTTTGGAAATTAGACCTTTAACAAGGGGAAAAAAACATTTTTTCCGGTATTTTTTTTTCCTTTTTAATTGAAGCAAAACTGAATCTTTTGTGGAAAGAAAAAAAACTTTTAATTTTATGGATTCTAAATTATCCACTTCATCTCCTGTGGTACTTTCTATCCCTTGTTTGATCATAATTTTTCTTTCATCCATAGATCTCACAGGTAATTTTTAACCAATTCTCTTATTTGTTTATGATATGACTTTTTATGTCTTTTATATTTAGGTCATGCTTTCATCTGGAACTTGAAAAAATAATATATGAGATGTTGTTCTAATGAGTAATCTTATTTCTTCCATGTTACTGCCCCAAATTTCAGGAATTATTATCAAATCTCTGAGACCTTTGTCTTTATCAAATGCAAGAGTACTAAATGAATTTGCTTCTGTGTATTGTGTATCTAAAATATTCCATTGCTTGGTCTATTTTTTAAACCAGTGCTAAATTATTCCAAAAATTATTGCTTTGTAGTAGCTTGAGACCTAGCACCGCTTATACCTTCATAACCAATTCTTTTCATTATTTCCCTTGGGATCCATAATTCCTTTTATTTTGGACTCCATATATATTCCATTATTTTTTAATTCTATAATTTAAACTATTGCTAATTTGATTGGATCATTGAAGAAGTAGATTAAATTGGATAGTAATATTGGCCATTCTTATTATATTGACTAGTCCTATCCATGAGCAATTAATAATTTCTTTCAATTATTTAGATTGTTCTTTTTTCTGTAAATAGTAGATTGTAGTTATGTCTGTGTAATTTTTATGTATGTATTGGTTAGTAGACTCATAAGTATTTTATACATTCTATAGTTATTTTAAATGGCATTTCTCTTTCTAGTTCTTTCTTCAGGGTTTTATTGGTATTATATCAAAATGCTAAAAATGTGCTGAAGTTATTTATCAAATTTTTTTAGTTGATGTTTTTTAGTATTTTTAAAGTATACCACCATATCATCTGCAAATAGAGATAATTTCCTTTTTGGAAACTTATTTAATTTATTTCTTGAAATTAGATTATTTAAATCAACTATTTCTTGTTCTCTTGATTTATATTGTTTTTTAAAAATATCCATTTATTTGTCAATTTTATTTTAATATAAGAGAAGGAAATAAACATTTATATAACGCCCTACTATACACCAGACACTGTGCTAAGTACTGTACAACTATGATTTTATTTGATGGTCACAATGCTCATGAGAGGCAGATGCTATTATTAATCTTATTTTATAGTTTGGGAAATTGAGGGTAAATGAATTGCTTTTTGTCATACCATTATGAGATATCTGAGCCTGGATTTGTACTCAGGTCTTCATGATTCCAGGCCCAGTACTCTATGTATTGTAATGCCCAGCTGTCCCAGGGGCAAAATAATTTCTAATGATATCCTTTATTTCTTCATTTACTGGAAATTCTCTCCCCCCATTTTTACCTTATTAATATGATTTTCTTCTTTTTAAATTATATCAGCTAATGGTCTATCTTAGCAGCTAGATGATACAGTCGATACAGTGCCAGACCTGGAGTTAGGAAGACTCATCTTTCCCGTTCAAATTTGGCCTCAGACACTTACTAGCTGTGTGACCCTGGGCAAGTCACTTAATCCTATTTGCCTCAATTCCACAGCTATAAAATGAGCTAGGAAATGGCAAAACACTCCAGGGTCTTGGCCAAAAAGCAGCAAATTAGGTCAGAAAGAGTCAGACATAACCAAAAGGATTACCACCACCACCACCACCAGCTCCATTAAAAAAAAAAAAAGACCCTAATTTTATTGATTAATTCAAAGGTTTTTTGGTTCATTTTTTTTTTCATTCCTTCTTACATTTTCATGGTTTCTATTTTGGTGAAAGTTTTTTGTTGATGTTCAAATATTTTTAGTTATGTTCTCAATGATTTGTTGATGGAAACTGAGTGGATGCCCATCAGTTGGAGAATGGCTAAATAAGTTATGGTATATGAATGTTATGGAATATTATAGTTCTATAAGAAATGATCAGCAGGATGATTTCAGAATGGCCTGGAGAGACTTACATGAACTATACTAAGTGAAATGTGGAGAACCAAGAAAACATTGTACACAGCAATAGCAAGATTATACAATAATTAATTCTGATGGACATGATTCTTTTCAACAATGAAGTGATTCAAGTCAGTTCCAATAGACTGGTGATGAAGAGAGCCATCTTCATCTAGAAAGAGGACTGTGGGGATGTGGATCCCAACATAGTATGTTAATTTTTTTGTCATTTGCTTGTTTTTCCCCCTTTTTGACCCAATTTTTCTTGTGTAACATGATGATTGTGGAAATATATATAAAAGAATTACACACATTTTAACATATATTGGATTACTTGCTATCTAAGGAAGGGGATGTGGGAAAGGGAGGGAGAAAAAAATTGGAACATAAGTTTTTACAAGGATAAATGTTGAAAACTATCAATGCATATATTTTGAAAATATAAAGCTAAAAATAAAAACAAAAAATGATTTATTGATTCTCTTTTTTGTTAATAAAAGTTTTTAGAGATGTAATTTATGAAGTTTCTTTGGAACTATCAAGATTTTGACATGTCTCATGATTGTCATTATCTTTAATAAAATTATATATCATTTTTTGGGGGGACATCATTTAGACTGTGATTGATTTTTTTCTTTTTTTAGTAGTCCTATATTTATTATAATTTTATTGTATTTTGTTCAGTAAATGATGCATATGTTATTTTTGCTTTACTGTATTTGTTTATGAGATTTTTTTTGTCCCAAGACTTGATCAGTTGTAAAGATGTCATACACACAGTTGAGAATATGTATATTCCTTTCTGTTTCCATTCAATAATTACCAAAAATCTATTGTAAATAATTTTTCTAAAATTTTATGCAGATCATCAACTATCTCCTTTTGCTCATTTTATTTATTTAAGATTGATAAGTGAAAATTTAGTACATTTGCTAATATAATTTCGTTATTTCTTGTAATTCATTTATTAAAATATTTTGAAATTATACTATTTGGTACATATCTGTTAAATGTTAAAAACAATTCATTATGACTTTTTTTAAAAGCAAAATTCATTTTCTTCTTTATCTCTTTTAATTGTCTGTTTTTGATGTTGCCTTGTCTGCAGGCTTAATTGCCACCCTTAATTTGCTCCATTCCCTTATTTGAACTATATATGAGTTTTTATGCTTCAAGTGTTGTTCTTCTGTCTAATTCATTCACGAACTACTTCCATTTATGGTTGAATTCACATCATTTACAGTTACAGGCATAATTGTTTATTATTTCCATACATCCTACTGTTTTATACTTTTTATTCTCTTTTCCCCTTGCTCCCCAAGCACCTCTAACCTCTTCTCTCTTCCGTCTCCAAACTTGTTTGTTTTGCTTATAACCAATTTATCTTTAAACCGATCCTTCCTCTTAATCTGTCTCTCTTCTTCCAGTTCCTATTTATATTCCTGTGAAATCTAATAGGTTCCTACATCAAACTTGTTCATGTCTGTGTATGTGTGTGTGTGTGTGTGTGTGTGTGTGTGTTCGTATTCGTTCTACTCTCTTTTGACCAGTTTAAATAAAAGTTAATTTCAAATGATGACTGTTCCCCTCCATTCTTTCCATATTTGTATATAGGTCTAATTGCATACCCCAATTCTGCATAACAAGTTACTATTATGTTTGCTCCCATTTCCCCAATATATTCTCTCACTTTTTATTTTTTCTTACAGCATCCTCAACATTTAACAAAAACAAAATTTATAGATCTTCTGTCTTAATTATTTTTATAATAGTTATATAGCATAGTCAGGTGTTGAAGTAGCATCAAGTACTTAAAAATTCTGAAAGTCCTGCATAATTTCTTACACATGATCAAGCCTGATCTTTTTATTCTTAATTTTTGAATCAGCCCATTGTTCATCACCTATGCCTATCTAAGGTATATATTGTCTGGTGTCTTTCACCCTGAAGCTGTTTCATAGGATCATGGGAAAGGGGAATTTAGAGATTACCTAGTCTAAAGTTCTCATTTTGCATATGAAAAAACTGAGACACAGAGAAATTAATTGTCATGTCTAACGTTAGAATATGAACCCAATCTCTGATTCCAAATCCAGTGTTCTTTACACCATACATAAACACTGTTTGGTGTATTATGTACTTGTTTGGGTATTATGTACTTTTTCAATATTCTTGATTTTTCTTTTTTGAATAATTAGTTGCATTGTTGTGCATTTCATTGAACTCAATGTGATATATGACTTTTGCTTAACATTTTATACTTTTTGAAGTACTTTCCCACATCTTACTTTATTTGAGCTTCACAATGATTCTGATAATTAGGAAGATGGGTGGGAAAAATGCTACTTTTCAAATGAAATGTATTAGTATTCTAAAACAAGTTCTAAGTCAGAAGAGAATGGACATAGGTTCTAGATCTGATCCTGCCATTAGTTAGCTACTACACTTAATAATTGAGGGAGCTAAAGTAAATTAAATCTTTTCAGTTCTGTAGCCTATCATCTAGGATGTTTTCTAGTCCTAAAGTTTTAAATAATTCTGCAAGGTCACAAACTATTTAATGTCAAAGAATATATGTTAAGGCTTTTTCTAATATGTTCCTTATTTTATTATAATCAGTTATTGCCTTGGCAAAATTGAATAAATATAAGTGTTTTTGAAATAGGGTTTATGATTAATGACAGAAAATCAAAGTTTTTTTCTGGACCTAGTATTTCTCTAAGAAGTTGTCCATGTACTTGAGATACCCTCTGCTCTTGGCTGATATCTCCACTTTATCTTAACGGAACCTTCTATATCTCATACATTTCCTATCCCATCGCTTAACTTCCTTCTTACTCTCTGACACTGGAAGTCACAAACTAGTTATATGTACTTGAATAAGAACCTATTCCTCCTTATAAATTATCTGGCCTTCTATCTGTCCTCAAAGCAGGATATACCTCTACTGTGTTGGAAAATCTAGGTTCCAAGCCTACACTAAATAATAGCCAAGTGCTGCTAGGTGTCTTTTGCCTGGATTGTGGATCCTTAACCTCTTTCTGCTAAATGAAAAATATTACACCCCAACTTAATATGGTAGTCATTTTGCATGTGAAAATTTAGGGATGACATTGCTGCCTAGATTGTGTTTTATTCTGAAATGACTTTCAAGCTAATTTCAAGTTTAATTTCTAGTACTCTCAATGATGTCATTTCTGTATTTTTCTATTTGTTTTTTTTCCCTTGTCTATCCACTGCCACTGACTCAGATTCCCTCAGACAGATGATGGAATAAAACTTGAGAGAGTGATAGTGCATGGACTTTGAAATCCTTCTTAAACCACCAATGGATCTTAGGGTATCATTTGAGGAATTAAGCAAATACTAAGCCCCTATTAGGATTACACAAAACAAACAAACCCCCCCCCCAAAAAATTTTTTTTTTGTTGATGCTTTTGTTCTTAAAAACAGTACTTATTATTTCCTCCCTTCCTTTCTTCCTTCCTTCCTTCCTTCCTTCCTTCCTTCCTTCCTTCCTTCCTTCCTTCCTTCCTTCCTTCCCGAGTTCCTTCCTTTTTTCCTTCCTTTCATTTTTCTTTTTTCTTTCTTCCTTTCTTTCTTTTTTCTTTTCTTTCTTTCTCAACGAAATAAAACTTGAGTTGTATTCTTTGTACTCCAGATTCAACTCTTAGATTAAGCTTGAGATCTTTGAAAAACCACTTTTCTCTGGCGCCCCTTGGATTTGAAAAACTCCTTTGTTTGGTCTGAGAGTCAAACTATCTGTTTCTCATTCTGAGATTAAGGCTGGCTAGTTTGTGTCTGTAGCTTGGTGGGGCCCTGGGGATCCAGTGTTTGTTTCTTTTTTTAAAAACAGCTCTTAAAAGCACCAGTTCATATTCAACAAGTTCCACAAAAGCACAAGTGTATTTGATGACATCATGCCATTTATTGGGGACTTTTGTTTGTGTTGTTATTCTTGCTTTTGCTTTAGGAATATAAATGAATGTAAGTATTATCTGCCAAGAAAAGGATAGTCATGCTGTAAAAAGGTTTGTGAGATCTATGTTAGTAATTTCTTTACTGTACTTGTAACAAAACTGTTCACTCTTAAACATTTATTTCTTTTTTATTCTTTATTCTTTACATTTTTATTATTACATCATCTAAATTTTCTCCAATATTCTTCCTCCTTTTAGAGAGCCATTTTATATGTAATATTGAAGTTGAAAAGAAAAAAAATTAGCAAAACCAATCAATGCATTAAAAAAATCTGGTTTTATCCATATACTCCCACCACTGCAGAGGAGTTGAAAGGAGCTTTTTTTTTTTTTCCCATGGGACCATATTTTGTTATTTGTAATTTTGCAACACTTTCAATGAGCTTCCTATTTTCTTGGGGAACATCTTAATTAATGTGAGAAAGAGAGTTAGGGGTCAGAATTTAATCTTTGCAGCACAGATATATCCTGCTCCACTTTCCATGCTACATACAATTCTAAATTAATAATAACATTGAGAGAAATCCAGTCAACCAGTTTTCTGGGGAGAGATGAGAAATAGCCAATGTGGATGTCAGAATGAATTTATTAACAGCCCTGAGGATGAAGGTCCCTCTGACAAAGTCCCCTACTCCAGTTTTAACAAACTAACTTGTCTTTCTTTTGTTTGAAGGGTGCTTCATAACTAGAAGATGAGGAGTCTGGGATAAACATCAACTATTCTGAAAAAAGTTCTGGAGGATTTAATACACTATCATGAGTCAATCACAAGTCTGCAGCCAGAAAACTCTAATAAATTCTTGGGTTGTACCAAGGAGGGCATGCAGAGGTTTCAAGAATGGAAAAGTGATGGTACTCCTGTACTTTGTCTTGCTCAGACCTCAGAGTGTCAGGTTATGTTCTGATCACTGATAAGCCTGTGTCCCAGAAGGTAGCCAGCATAATGGAGGGTCTTAGGTGCATGTTATATGAAGATTAGGTATAGAAACTGAGGAATGTTTAACCTGGAGAGGAAAAGACTCATGGTAGACAGGTTGGCTATCTTCAGGTATCTGAAGAAATGTCATTTAAAACCATAGGTAAAACAGGAAATATGTTTTTTCTGTTTAACCTTATGTGAAAGAACCAAGAACATTTAAAAGTTTAAAAGAGGCAAAGTTAGACTTAATATTAAGGGGAAAATTCTTAAAATTAGAGCTTTTCAAAAGTTAAATTGACTGTCTCTTGTATATGTATGTATTTTTTTTTTTTTTTTTTTTTTTTTTTTTTTTTTTTTTTTTTTTTTTTTTTTTTTTTTTTGCTGTTTATCTCCCCCATTCTTAAGGGAGCTATTTGGGGAAAGGACGCACATGTACAAAAATGTGTATCAGCCCTTTGTATACTGACAAGGAACTAGAATTTGAGTGGATATCTATCAGTTGGAGAATGGCTAAATACATCATGATATATGAATGTAATGGATAGTTCTATAAGAAATGATAAGCATACTGATTTCAGAAAAGCCTGGAAAGACTTAAATGAACTGGATGCTAAGCTAAGTGAGCAGAATCAAGAGAACATTTTACACAGTAACAAGAAGTTTATGTAATGATGAACTGTGATGGACTTGGCTCTTTTCAACAGTGCAGTGATTTAAGGTAATTCCAATACAATTAGGATGGAAAGTGCCATCCACATCCAGAGAGAGAGAGAGAGAGAGAGAGAGAGAGAGAGAGAGAGTGAATGAGTGCTATGGAGACTGAATGTAGATCAAAGGATAAAATTTTTACCTTTCTTTTTGCTTGTTATTGTTTGCTTACTTATTTTTTTTTCTTTCTCGTGTTTTTTTTTCTCTTTGATCTGATTTTTCTGGTACAGCATGAAGAATATGGAAATAGGTTTAGAACAAGTGTGTATATTTAATCTATATTAGATTGCTTGCTGTCTTGAGGAGGGAGCAGGTGGTGAAAGGAGGGAGAAAAATTTGTAAAACTAAGTTTTACAAAGGTAAATGTTGAAAACTATCTTTGCATGTTTTTGGAAAAATAAATTACTATTAAAAAAGAAAATATATAATAAAAATTACACATTATTTTCAAAGCTAAAAAAGGGAACTCTTTGAGAACAAGATCATGTTTTTGCTTCTCTTGTCTTTCTCCAGCACTTAACATAGTTCCTGGAACATAATAATTATATAATATTGCTTGTTGACTGACTGGCTAACCAATGGAGAAGTCTTTAATCAGAAGCTGGGTGACTGTTCCATCTGCTGTATTATAGTACAGATCCCTTTCCTGAATTTGGAATGGAAGAGATAGTTACTGAGATTCTTTCCAACTTTAAATTCTTTGATTCTCTGTTTTTTGCTTCTATCCGCGTCTCTATTTTTCTGTTGGTTTGTCTCTCTTATCTTCCATTTTCTCAGGTCAGGTGAGTAAGGCTCTATACTTCTTCGTCTTTCCAAGACATCTTCCTGGTTCAAAATAAGAGCCAAAATGAGATGCTTTTATTCTCTCCTGACTGCCTCTATACACATCTTGAGGTATTCCTTCTCTGCCTTCTTCAATTTCACTGAACTGGCCAGCCCATAAATCTATCAATCAACTAGCATTTATTAAGCACCTACTATGTGCCAGAGACTATTCTAAGTTCTACAGACTCAGAGAAAGGCTTTGGCCCCTGTCTTAAGGGGCTCATAATGCAATGCAAACAATTTTGTACAAACAAGATACATACAGGATGAATTTAGGGTAGTCTCAGAGAAAAGATACTGAAGTTAAGGGGAATTGGGAAAACTTTTGCAGAAAGTAAGCTTTAACTGAGATTTGAAGTAAACCAGGCAAGTCAGGAAACAGGGGTAAGAGAAGAGGGAAAGGGAAAAGGACAGGGAGAAGGAGAGGGAGAAAAGGGAGTGGAATTTGGGGGAGGGGAAAGGAGAAGAGCCAGGAAGAGGAATGGGAGAGATCAGGGAGGAGTGGGAGGGGGAGGAAGGGAAGAGAGAAAAAAAATATGAATTTTAGTTCCAGGTATTGAAAATAACCATCTATTATTATAGTCATACCAGGGAGTATATATGTAGTCTCCTATTACTTAAATGGGAAAAGGCAGGAAAAGGCATAGATTTATCAGCACTCAGTCTAAATATATACATACAACTATATTGACCAGAGTCAGACAGGATAAGTAGCCAGAAAGACCCTATTTAGATATAGCTACTCTCTACCCCAGCTTTACCCTTTCAATTTCAATAATCTAGACTACTATGGCAATCCATTAAGATGACTGAAATGCACTCCAGCCTCACAGATGCCTTTTAGAATGACTTGTGTCCTTCAAAACGCAATGATGCTGATGCCAGTATTTATATAGCTCTTTTAGGTTTACAAAGTGCTTTGAAAATATTATCTCATTCGATCCTCACTAGCCTCAGAAATATGTGCCATTATAATCCTTATTTTATAAATGGGGAAACTGAGGCAGACAATTGTGAAGTGACTTGCACAGGGTCTGTCAGCTAAAAAGTGAGACTGAATTTGAGCTGAGGATTTTCTGACACCAGAACAAGGTCTGAGGCACTCTGGTGCTGTCCACCAGCCTTTAGCTCCTGTCATTTATCTGAAGCTTTTCTTGATTCCTCTAGCTGGAAGTGTCCATCTTCTTAAAGTTATCACATATTCATTCTATATATAATCATAGGCATTTTGTATTTTATATAGAATGTAAGCTCCTTGAGGGCAGGGACTATTTCACTTTGTCTTCGTGTCTCCAATGCTTAGCTTAACTGGTTGGTTAGTTAGTTGTTGTCCTTCATTCTCGTAGAATTCCAAAATGACATCACTACATTAGAGTTAAATTAGTGTGTCTGACTGAGGCTGATCAGACCGATACAAGCTCAGAATGCCCTGTCATAAATTGGGCACAAATAGTCCCTCTGAACATTTTGGATGGCTTCTTTAACTTTGTGCATCTTGTGTTTTTATTAATTTACTTCAATTCTGCTTTGCTCATGGAGCACAGCACTTTCTTTGATGAGGGCACACCATGCTGGGAGGTCCTGTGCCAGTATCTCCCATGTCATGCAATCAATTCTAAAGTTCTAAGGGAGACCTTGAGAGTGTCCCTGTATCATTTTTTATGACCACTTTGTGAGCACTTGCCCTTAATAAATGCTTGTTGACATATCTCAGACACATTGTTTTTTCCTTTGAATTTCACATTTTAACATAGAGATTCCCAGAAAGTATGAAATGTCTACTAGGAATTGAAGGCATTTTAGTAATATGATTTAAACACCAATGTTTTCAATATCAATTGTTCCTATACTATTTTCAAAGGCTCCCTAATGTACCTTTAAAACAATGATAGAAGGGAAACTTCCTAACAGTCAGAGGCATCCCAAAGTGCAATAGTTTATCTTGAGGCTTCAGGAAGCTTGATCAGAATGAACTATCACTTTCACAGAATTATAGAATAGCAGAATTTTTAGAGTTAGATCAGGGCCATCTATTTTAACTCTTCCCTGGAAAAGAATCCAGGAGACAAGTGCGAGATTTCACTGGCACTCCACCAGAAACTTCCTTTCCAAGCTAATATTAAACCATCTGACTATTCTATTAGCTCAGACATTCAACCCAGTTTGGAGGCCATTTAATTGTAATTCTGTCTAATCATCATCACTCTGTTTTGTCCATAAGAATCCATGAGAGTCTTTATGAAATGCTTTTCTAAAATTTCTGTTTGTTGCCAAGCCAGAATTGAGCAAGCACACAAAAGAATCCTACAGGGGAAACTTGAGCATTTTTATTCTTGATGGTGATCAAAGCAAGAATTACTATGGGTCTTCTGGTGGGAGTGTTTATATAGGGCTTTGTGAGATATTGAAAGGTTCAAGAACTAAAGTACATAGTACATTTTACTGGACACTGAGAACAGGCAAGGAGCCAGCACAGCTCCTGTTTGCTAAAATAAACAATAAATCCATGGGGTAGTTAAAATGTCATTTTTCTGCAAGTCACTGGCCATGCTGCCTTTGGAAATGAACTTGGTGGGTCTAGTATTTTGTAATAACTACATTATATTTGACTCTCCTTAGGGACTGAAATGGTTTGTGAGAGAATGAGAACTTTGATCAGGGTGGGATGTTTTTATATTTTGTTTTTTGCTGTGTTTATTCAGTTAATATTTTTAAAGTAAAATGTGCTTTTGAATAATTGATTAGTGACAGTGGAGTATTAATAATTGGTGTCTGATATTGGAAAGAATACATTGGAATGAGGGCTTGAATAAAAGTGTTAGAATAACTTCAACTGCTCAGAGATACCACTAGAACTCAGAGAAGATAATGATCTCCAGATCAGATCAGATCTGCCAATGAACGTAGAAATCGAGGTGAGGACCCTCAGAATCTATATCTAGTTAAACTATGGGAGATCTAATTTGTGAATGAGCATTAGAATTAGGATAAGGACCACCCCCCACTCCCAGACCCTTGAGTCAATAGGCTACAGAACTATTCTGAGCTAAAATCTGATTCTCTAAAACTTTCACAACTGTCTCAGTTCTGTTCCATAAACACACACAGAATAGACTGAATCTTTTATCTACATTAAGATAGTTTTCTTATTTCCCCTTAGTCTTTTCTTCTACAAACTAAGTAAGCTTCCTTAAAGTCCTTCAAGGAAACCATTAATAATGTGGTTTTTAATCCCCTTAATATTCCGATCAACTTCCACTGGACATGATCAAGTTTGCCAAATTTCTTTCTAAAATAACGTTTCCCAGAACTGAACACAATGTCACAAATATGGTCTGATCAGAGCAGAATGTAATGAAATTGTCCTGGATGTTACTGCAGCCTGGTTCCTTCCTTATTGCAGTGAGATGGCACTCCTTCTTTGTTGAAGAGCGTTTACAAAAGAAAAAAAACAAGAACTTCTGCAGAGAAAATAGAAAATGGTTTAATTATTTTCTAGGCTAAGCATTTAATTGTTCATCCTTTAAGTACCATGAATGGTTATCTTAAAGAAAAAGGTTTGGCATTTGAAGTACAAGAAGAATGAAAAAAAAGAGATATTTTCTTAGTGAACCAAAATGTAAAATAAATTACAACCAAAAAGCTGCCCCATATAGAATCTTGTGTGGGGAATATTTATATATGGCTGCATTTTCCATTTGCAATTATTGGTCACATTTGGCTTAGGGGAGCTGTGATTCTGAAGGGATAGAAATCAGCCTTGAAGGGCTGAGAAAGATATGTTGATTTTTCAGTTGGATGTTGACCCTAAGTATTTTGATGAACTTCCTACTGAATATTGAAGCAGGAACCAGAGAAGAAAACTACTAGAATGATCAGTCCCTTATGTGTGTGCATAATAAACATATAAACGAAATGTATAACATTTAAGAAACATATAAAGCATATTAGAGAAACATATAAAAGAAATGTAAAAATGTGACATCTGCTTTATGTATGCTTACAGTTTCACTGGGGTGGAGGGGATATTCCTTCATATTTATCTAATCAATGAGAAAAGGGAGGAAAAAAGGGAATAAACATGTAATAAATATGTTTCAGGCACAAGGCAGGTATTTAATGCTTTCAAACATTATTTCATTTGATCAATGTGATTACTCTCTTCACCAGAGCATATTGCAATCCAGAAATACCTCTTCAATTCATTTGTTTATGTTTTTTTTTGGTACATGTTTATCCATAATTCTTCTAGAGAAGATCCACCCAATTGATAATGACCTTCTTCTGGTTTTTCTAAAACGATATGGCAATCCATGTAGGACTGAGACTCTTGCCATATGCATTACCTATATTTTAGATTCCATGATTTAGAATATTCATAATATTATATAATTTTATTTTGTTTTATAACTATATATTTATAATTATATTTAATATCTATATAAATATATATTTTTTTAGAATCCATGATTCCAAATAGAAAAATGCCCTATATCTAAAGAGGGTCTTTAAATGCTTCTGTTTGCAGATGACATGATACTAGGGGATTGCATTTAGCAACATCACAGTGATTACATTGAGATTCATAGACAGCCAGTTAAGCATTTATTAAGCACCTCCTATCAGTCAGGCAAGCTCCATTCACAGTCATCCTGATATATACCTTGCCAGGGACCTAGATGGCTCTGAAAGAGAAAATTAGGTTGGTGACTTTACACAACTCTCCCTCACTTAAGTCCACTACACTTGCACCTCTTGGTATCACCTCCCTGACATCATGGTCCTCTTTGAGAACAAAGGACAAACAATAGTCTTCAGTAAGGCATTATGCTAAATACTCTCAATATAAAGAAAGGCAAAAGCAAGGACCTACTTACACTCCAGGAGTTTATAATCTAATAGGGAAGATAAAATGTTAACAAGATAAAATAGATGCAGAATAAATGGTGGATCATCTCAGAAGAAAAGCACTAATATTAAGGAAGACTGGGAAAGGTTTTTCTCTCAAGAAGAGACATATAGATGAAAACTCCACATTGTTGTTTATAAAATACCATGACTATATATATATATATATATATATATATATATATATATATATACATGTATGTGTGTGTATTCAATGACTTGGAATTAAATTACTGTATTGCCAGTAAGTTTGGGTTGAGTTTACTTTGTACCAGACAAGCCAGATGAGAACTGAAGGAAAAAAACAAAACAATTTCTACACATGCCAATTATAAAAAAGATTAAACAAATTCTCTCCTCTTCTCTCCTTCATCTCTCTTTTTTCTCCCCTTCTCAATTTAAAAAATTCAAAAAGACATGCAAATCCTTGACTATTAATGTCACCAAACTCTTAAAAAAGAATGCAAAATAAGCACACATCACCCAGATTCTCCTCTTTTTAGAAAAGGCAGCCCAGTTTGAGCATCACTGCACAATGTCTGATCTTTGTCCTTGAAGTTAACAAATTAATTTTCTTTGTGATTTCCTTCTTGTGACAGATTCGTACTGGATTTTTACTCCCATAACAGCCACTGGCAGGCTGCATATCTCCCACATTTACTACAAAGTAAATAGGAATTTGGTCCCAGGGTAATTGGCCCATCTCCAGGCCAAGAATGCCAGTTATTCACAAATACAGTGAATTCGTTTGTGCCTAACACCGGCTGTTTTCACTAGAAAGCTGGTATACAAAAACAACCAAAAAAATTATAAACTCTTGAGAATCCCTGGGGGTAATTCCTTTCATGTATGTGAGAAAGTATGATTCTCTTCTCAACAATTTTTGTACCCATTTGTCCTTGCAATCCTTGTCCCTGCCCCACCCCTCCCTTTACTACATGGAAAGTTACTGGTAGTGTTGTTAAAATAATTCTTTTTTTCCAGGAACACAAAAGTTGTTGAGATGTAAAAACATAAAAGTTGAAACAGAGAAGTTGGAAGCATAGACAGTCATTGATTTATTTTGACACTAGGGGTTGGGAATTAAACCTGTAGGTTATATACAGGGATAGGAACTTTGATTGGACCTGGGATTCAGTGTAAAGAACTCTCAAATGAGAAAACTCCCTCTTCTAAGAAAGTTGTCATCTTTTCTGCCATTTGTAGTCTGAGGGAATTTTCTAGGGTACTGAGAAGTTAAGTAAGTACTTTAACCAGAGTAAGATGTATGGCATCCATATGGATAGTACTGCATCCTTGATCTATCATCATCCAGACTATGCCCGTTAACTGTCAGTGTCCCCCAAAGCTCAGTGCTGGACTTTCTACTCTTTTCTCTCTAAAATGTTTCTCTTTGTAACCTCATCCATATGAGATTTATTATCACTTCTATGCAGATGATCGTCAGACTTATGAGTGCAGCCTTTTCTCTTAACCTCTAGGCTCAAAATTCTAACTTCCTATTGGACCTTTAAACTGGATGCCCAACAGACATCTTGAACTCCAAAAGACTAAAATTGAACTCATCTTCTTCAAACCTTCCTCTCTTCCTAAGTTTCTCCTAGCATTATTGAGGATACCACTATCCTCCCGTTTCATTTAGAAATCTCAGGCTCACTTGTCATTCACTCTTCACTCTCTTTCATCTCTGGAGCTAAAGTCCTGTGTTCTGCCTCACTAACAAGCTTTATACTGGAGATGATATGGACTGGCCACAAGAGAGTTCCTATCCCTGTATATAATCTACAGGTTTAATTCCCAACCCCTAGTGTCAAAATGAATCAATGACTATCTATACTTCCAACTTCTTTGTTTCAACTTTTATGTTTTTACATCTCAACAACTTTTGTGTTCTTGGAAAAAAAGAATTATTTTAACAACACTACCAGGTTATGTGTTCCCCATATACCTAAGAGAGACAGAGGAAGACACCAGCATGCTGGAGAGAATCCTGGGGAAAATCTGTGATAGGAACTTTTTGACCAAGAGTCACTTTAGATGATGGCTTGGATAACCTGAGGATTTTACAAAGAGACTATCTACAACTGTGACATCACAGACACACTGAAGTATCTGCATGGTTTTTTATCTCTTGAGGGTGATGTTGAATTAAAAGGACTACTTTTTTTTTAAGATTAGGAATGAATTGATCTCTCTCTTCCCATTTCAGGTTCCCTCAAAAAGGAATGTGCAGAGGCAGCTAGGTGGCTCAGTGGACAGAGCACCAGCCCTGAAGTCAGGAGGACCTGAGTTCAAATCTATTTCAGACACTTAACACTTCCTAGCTGTGTGACCCTGGGCAAGTCACTTAACCCCAATTGCCTCAAAAAGAAAAAAAAAGGAGTGTGCAATGGTTACCTCATCTTCGCATTTATGATTCTAAATAGTAGTGTGGATGTAAAAGCTACAGTTGGTAAATTAAACAAATTGAAATCCCTTTTCAAGTGTAAAGAAGGTAAGTATTTGACTGGGTGATTAAGAAGCTTAAAATATTCAGTAAATACAACAAATAATAATAATAGATAGTATTTGTATAGCACTTCAGTGTTTGCAAAGTAAAACACTTTATAAATATTATCTCCTTTTATCTTTATAATAATCCAACAAGGTAGATACTATCATTGCTCTCATTTTTAGAGATAAAGAAATTGAAACAGATAGAAGTGACCAGTACAAGGTCACAGTTCCTATAAGTGCTTGAGTTGAATATGAATCCAGTTCTTCTTGACTTCAGATCCATCATTCCATCGACTGAGTCACAGGAGTGCCTAATAGAATGCCTACAATGTTATCAAATAAAGGATTTCTTTGTGATAGATGATGAATGTCTATGCATAATGAGAGTTAATGGCAGTGCACATTTCATCCTTGACCACAGAAGTAGCTAACTATTTGAAGCAGTTTAAGAAAGATTAGAAATTTCTAATTTTTAGTATTTCTCTGTGTAGATTATCAAGAGGGAAAACAACCATTGTGGCTTTGGGGACAACAATGATAAAGATTTACAAAATTCTAATTCTTTAATGTGCAATAAGCTTTGTTTTAAGGAGTCAAAAAAAGTAACCAGAAATTCTTAGTGTTATTTTAAACTTGAGGTCTCCTCATTTTAACCACATATACTTTACTTGTTATTTTTATGAGGCAGCAAGGTGACATAGCAGATAGACTGTTGAGTCTGGAGTTGATTCCACCTCAGAAACTTAATAGCTGTATGACCCTGGGAAAGTTGTCTCAACCCTGTCTGCCTCCATTTCCTTATCAGTAAAATGGGAATAATAATAATAGTGTGTACCTCTCAGGATTGTTATCTCAATTCTAGCATTTAGGATCAAATGACAGAATTGTAAAGTGCACTGTATACTTTTAAGTACTATATAACAGTTATTGTTACCGTTGCTAAATAGATAATTCAAGGGAATTAATTCATCTTCTTTAATGTTTCTTTCCTCTGATTATATTTTATATCTGGATTCTCTCTACAAGCTTCATTCTGCAAGTGAATTGATCAATTCTTTTAAGGTAATATATAGAAAGCTCTCTGAACCAATGCACTGGTTAAAGAGACCAATCTTGATTCCAACTTTTGGTCTCACCTTCAGTGAAGTCTTGTACTTGCTGCACTTTGGATATCATAGAATTATTTTCTTTATGAGAACTGAAATGAAATCAATTGATCAACCAATTAAAGACTCCTTAGACCAAGATTTCTTAACCCTTTCTGCATCATTGATCCCTTGAGGAAACTGGTGAAATCTGTAGATGACTTCTCAGAATAAAGTTTTTAAGTGCACAAAATAAAATACTTAGGATTGTAAAGGAAGCATTGAAATACAGTTATTAAGAATTTTTTTTAATGTATGGGTATCAGTTAAAGAAATCCTTTTCTGGACACTGTCTTGCTTCCTATAGCAACTCAATTTAAACTGGTAATCAAGAGATGAAGATTGATGCCTGACTTATGATGATTGAAGTAGCTCAGTATAAATTTTGGGTAGCCAAAGCAACCAATAGCTGTTTTATTAACAAAGAGAAGAATCCAACATAGAGTGACTTTCAAGAGGCACTAAAACTCTGTCTTTCATTCATTTAACATCCTACAATATTTTTCTTCCAACAATAGCAACTCTTGTTGTAAGTGACAAATAGAAAAATTCTAAAACACAGCTAGGATGAAAATGTTATAGAGACTTTCTTGCTGTCCATTTCAGGTACATGTGACAAGGAAGACAATTTCCCATGCTTTTATCAGGTGAGAGGAGCAAAGTGTTTTGTTTGTTCTTCCATTTAAAAGGGAGAAAGACAAGGGTAAGGGAGGAAACAGAACGTGATAATTTGAATGATGATGAATTGTCCACTTCAGGCAATGGTTTGACTCATTTATTATAGTAATTTGAGGGAATCTTAGAGCATACATTTGATATTTAGCTCCAATCTTGTTGCTTTGATTTAATGGAGCCACCCTCTCTGCTGGAAATAATATTTTATGAGTTTTCACTTGCATTCATAAAAAAGAAGGGGAAAATTCCACTATCTGACCAGTATTGCCACTCTAACAATGACCCCGGGGGTTGGAACAAATTCAAATGTCTGTTAAGTTTGATCAGTGTAAATAGTTGTAGAGGGTAGATTTGAGCCTCATTATTTGTGATTTGATTCACCCTCTACTAGTGAAGATTAATGGCATTATTGAGGTTGGACGTAGTCATAGGCATATGGGGCTTTAATAGATGCATAAAGGTGGACTACTCAATAAGGGCTTGTTTTAGGGGCATGTGCATTCGATAAGCTTGCTTCTGGAAGTTCCTATTGATGTGTAACAGAGGGGACCTGTTTTCTATATCAGAATGGATTGTTTTTGGTCCAATAACTGTGTTGAAAAACAAAACAAAATAACAGACTTTATATTGACTGCTGAGTTGGAACTGGATGTGAAAAATGTTGCCATTCTTGCCCTGAGCACTTAATTATCACCAAACACATATAAAATTGACTTTTCTAAAAGTTAGAGTCCTTGATTCTAGTCTCAACTCTGGCTAATAATGGAGACTTGGATAAGTCATTTTTATCTCTTTAGGCCTCATTTTTTTTATCTGTATAATGAGA